>NC_137494.1:0-9385273 GCF_963082875.1 Corella eumyota
CTAACCCCTAACCCTAACCCTAACCCTAACCCTAACCCTAACCCTAACCCTAACCCTAACCCTAACCCTAACCCTAACCCTAACCCTAACCCTAACCCTAACCCTAACCTAACCCTAACCCTAACCCTAACCCCTAACCCTAACCCTAACCCTAACCCTAACCCTAACCCTAACCCTAACCCTAACCCTAACCCTAACCCTAACCCTAACCCTAACCCTAACCCTAACCCTAACCCTAACCCTAACCCTAACCCTAACCCTAACCCTAACCCTAACCCTAACCCTAACCCTAACCCTAACCCTAACCCTAACCCTAACCCTAACCCTAACCCTAACCCTAACCCTAACCCTAACCCTAACCCTAACCCTAACCCTAACCCTAACCCTAACCCTAACCCTAACCCTAACCCTAACCTACCCTAACCCTAACCCTAACCCTAACCCTAACCCTAACCCTAACCCTAACCCTAACCCTAACCCTAACCCTAACCCTAACCCTAACCCTAACCCTAACCCTAACCCTAACCCTAACCCTAACCCTAACCCTAACCCTAACCCTAACCCTAACCCTAACCCTAACCCTAACCCTAACCCTAACCCTAACCCTAACCCTAACCCTAACCCTAACCCTAACCCTAACCCTAACCCTAACCCTAACCCTAACCCTAACCCTAACCCTAACCCTAACCCTAACCCTAACCCTAACCCTAACCCTAACCTAACCCTAACCCTAACCCTAACCCTAACCCTAACCCTAACCCTAACCCTAACCCTAACCCTAACCCTAACCCTAACCCTAACCCTAACCCAACCCTAACCCTAACCCTAACCCTAACCCTAACCCTAACCCTAACCCTAACCCTAACCCTAACCCTAACCCTAACCCTAACCCTAACCCTAACCCTAACCCTAACCCTAACCCTAACCCTAACCCTAACCCTAACCCTAACCCTAACCCTAACCCTAACCCTAACCCTAACCCTAACCCTAACCCTAACCCTAACCCTAACCCTAACCCTAACCCTAACCCTAACCCTAACCCTAACCCTAACCCTAACCCTAACCCTAACCCTAACCCTAACCCTAACCCTAACCCTAACCCTAACCCTAACCCTAACCCTAACCCTAACCCTAACCCTAACCCTAACCCTAACCCTAACCCTAACCCTAACCCTAACCCTAACCCTAACCCTAACCCTAACCCTAACCCTAACCCTAACCCTAACCCTAACCCTAACCCTAACCCTAACCCTAACCCTAACCCTAACCCTAACCCTAACCCTAACCCTAACCCTAACCCTAACCCTAACCCTAACCCTAACCCTAACCCTAACCCTAACCCTAACCCTAACCCTAACCCTAACCCTAACCCTAACCCTAACCCTAACCCTAACCCTAACCCTAACCCTAACCCTAACCCTAACCCTAACCCTAACCCTAACCCTAACCCTAACCCTAACCCTAACCCTAACCCTAACCCTAACCCTAACCCTAACCCTAACCCTAACCCTAACCCTAACCCTAACCCTAACCCTAACCCTAACCCTAACCCTAACCCTAACCCTAACCCTAACCCTAACCCTAACCCTAACCCTAACCCTAACCCTAACCCTAACCCTAACCCTAACCCTAACCCTAACCCTAACCCTAACCCTAACCCTAACCCTAACCCTAACCCTAACCCTAACCCTAACCCTAACCCTAACCCTAACCCTAACCCTAACCCTAACCCTAACCCTAACCCTAACCCTAACCCTAACCCTAACCCTAACCCTAACCCTAACCCTAACCCTAACCCTAACCCTAACCCTAACCCTAACCCTAACCCTAACCCTAACCCTAACCCTAACCCTAACCCTAACCCTAACCCTAACCCTAACCCTAACCCTAACCCTAACCCTAACCCTAACCCTAACCCTAACCCTAACCCTAACCCTAACCCTAACCCTAACCCTAACCCTAACCCTAACCCTAACCCTAACCCTAACCCTAACCCTAACCCTAACCCTAACCCTAACCCTAACCCTAACCCTAACCCTAACCCTAACCCTAACCCTAACCCTAACCCTAACCCTAACCCTAACCCTAACCCTAACCCTAACCCTAACCCTAACCCTAACCCTAACCCTAACCCTAACCCTAACCCTAACCCTAACCCTAACCCTAACCCTAACCCTAACCCTAACCCTAACCCTAACCCTAACCCTAACCCTAACCCTAACCCTAACCCTAACCCTAACCCTAACCCTAACCCTAACCCTAACCCTAACCCTAACCCTAACCCTAACCCTAACCCTAACCCTAACCCTAACCCTAACCCTAACCCTAACCCTAACCCTAACCCTAACCCTAACCCTAACCCTAACCCTAACCCTAACCCTAACCCTAACCCTAACCCTAACCCTAACCCTAACCCTAACCCTAACCCTAACCCTAACCCTAACCCTAACCCTAACCCTAACCCTAACCCTAACCCTAACCCTAACCCTAACCCTAACCCTAACCCTAACCCTAACCCTAACCCTAACCCTAACCCTAACCCTAACCCTAACCCTAACCCTAACCCTAACCCTAACCCTAACCCTAACCCTAACCCTAACCCTAACCCTAACCCTAACCCTAACCCTAACCCTAACCCTAACCCTAACCCTAACCCTAACCCTAACCCTAACCCTAACCCTAACCCTAACCCTAACCCTAACCCTAACCCTAACCCTAACCCTAACCCTAACCCTAACCCTAACCCTAACCCTAACCCTAACCCTAACCCTAACCCTAACCCTAACCCTAACCCTAACCCTAACCCTAACCCTAACCCTAACCCTAACCCTAACCCTAACCCTAACCCTAACCCTAACCCTAACCCTAACCCTAACCCTAACCCTAACCCTAACCCTAACCCTAACCCTAACCCTAACCCTAACCCTAACCCTAACCCTAACCCTAACCCTAACCCTAACCCTAACCCTAACCCTAACCCTAACCCTAACCCTAACCCTAACCCTAACCCTAACCCTAACCCTAACCCTAACCCTAACCCTAACCCTAACCCTAACCCTAACCCTAACCCTAACCCTAACCCTAACCCTAACCCTAACCCTAACCCTAACCCTAACCCTAACCCTAACCCTAACCCTAACCCTAACCCTAACCCTAACCCTAACCCTAACCCTAACCCTAACCCTAACCCTAACCCTAACCCTAACCCTAACCCTAACCCTAACCCTAACCCTAACCCTAACCCTAACCCTAACCCTAACCCTAACCCTAACCCTAACCCTAACCCTAACCCTAACCCTAACCCTAACCCTAACCCTAACCCTAACCCTAACCCTAACCCTAACCCTAACCCTAACCCTAACCCTAACCCTAACCCTAACCCTAACCCTAACCCTAACCCTAACCCTAACCCTAACCCTAACCCTAACCCTAACCCTAACCCTAACCCTAACCCTAACCCTAACCCTAACCCTAACCCTAACCCTAACCCTAACCCTAACCCTAACCCTAACCCTAGCCCTAGCCCTAGCCCTAGCCCTAGCCCTAGCCCTAGCCCTAGCCCTAGCCCTAGCCCTAGCCCTAGCCCTAGCCCTAGCCCTAGCCCTAGCCCTAGCCCTAGCCCTAGCCCTAGCCCTAGCCCTAGCCCTAGCCCTAGCCCTAGCCCTAGCCCTAGCCCTAGCCCTAGCCCTAGCCCTAGCCCTAGCCCTAGCCCTAGCCCTAGCCCTAGCCCTAGCCCTAGCCCTAGCCCTAGCCCTAGCCCTAGCCCTAGCCCTAGCCCTAGCCCTAGCCCTAGCCCTAGCCCTAGCCCTAGCCCTAGCCCTAGCCCTAGCCCTAGCCCTAGCCCTAGCCCTAGCCCTAGCCCTAGCCCTAGCCCTAGCCCTAGCCCTAGCCCTAGCCCTAGCCCTAGCCCTAGCCCTAGCCCTAGCCCTAGCCCTAGCCCTAGCCCTAGCCCTAGCCCTAGCCCTAGCCCTAGCCCTAGCCCTAGCCCTAGCCCTAGCCCTAGCCCTAGCCCTAGCCCTAGCCCTAGCCCTAGCCCTAGCCCTAGCCCTAGCCCTAGCCCTAGCCCTAGCCCTAGCCCTAGCCCTAGCCCTAGCCCTAGCCCTAGCCCTAGCCCTAGCCCTAGCCCTAGCCCTAGCCCTAGCCCTAGCCCTAGCCCTAGCCCTAGCCCTAGCCCTAGCCCTAGCCCTAGCCCTAGCCCTAGCCCTAGCCCTAGCCCTAGCCCTAGCCCTAGCCCTAGCCCTAGCCCTAGCCCTAGCCCTAGCCCTAGCCCTAGCCCTAGCCCTAGCCCTAGCCCTAGCCCTAGCCCTAGCCCTAGCCCTAGCCCTAGCCCTAGCCCTAGCCCTAGCCCTAGCCCTAGCCCTAGCCCTAGCCCTAGCCCTAGCCCTAGCCCTAGCCCTAGCCCTAGCCCTAGCCCTAGCCCTAGCCCTAGCCCTAGCCCTAGCCCTAGCCCTAGCCCTAGCCCTAGCCCTAGCCCTAGCCCTAGCCCTAGCCCTAGCCCTAGCCCTAGCCCTAGCCCTAGCCCTAGCCCTAGCCCTAGCCCTAGCCCTAGCCCTAGCCCTAGCCCTAGCCCTAGCCCTAGCCCTAGCCCTAGCCCTAGCCCTAGCCCTAGCCCTAGCCCTAGCCCTAGCCCTAGCCCTAGCCCTAGCCCTAGCCCTAGCCCTAGCCCTAGCCCTAGCCCTAGCCCTAGCCCTAGCCCTAGCCCTAGCCCTAGCCCTAGCCCTAGCCCTAGCCCTAGCCCTAGCCCTAGCCCTAGCCCTAGCCCTAGCCCTAGCCCTAGCCCTAGCCCTAGCCCTAGCCCTAGCCCTAGCCCTAGCCCTAGCCCTAGCCCTAGCCCTAGCCCTAGCCCTAGCCCTAGCCCTAGCCCTAGCCCTAGCCCTAGCCCTAGCCCTAGCCCTAGCCCTAGCCCTAGCCCTAGCCCTAGCCCTAGCCCTAGCCCTAGCCCTAGCCCTAAGCCCTAGCCCTAGCCCTAGCCCTAGCCCTAGCCCTAGCCCTAGCCCTAAGCCCTAGCCCTAGCCCTAGCCCTAACCCTAACCACTTTAAAGACAACCAAACCTGTAATTGACGGCTTAAAGCCACGCCACTTTAAAGACAACTAACTCATTAATTGACGGCTTAAGGCCACGCCACTTTAAAGACAACTAATCCATTAATTGACGGCTTAAGGACACCCTTTTTAAATGCAAGTTACCCACTGATTGACGGCTTAAGGACACCCTTTTTAAATGCAAGTTACCCACTGATTGACGGCTTAAGGCGAGGCAAATTCGAAGAAAACTAACCCGTTAAACGATGGCTTACAGCTAGGCCACTTTAAAGACAACTAACCCATTAATCGACGGCTTAAGGCCGCGCCCCTTTAAAGGAAAGTTTCTCCCTGATTGACGGCTCAAGGCCACGCCATTTTGAATTCAAGTTACCCACTGATCGACAACTTAAGGCCAGGCCATTTTGAATGCAATTTACCCACTGATTGACGGCTTAAGGCCAGGCCACTTTGAAGACAACTAAACCATTAATCGACGACTTAAGGCCGCGCCCCTTTAAAGGCAAGTTTCTCCCTGATTGACGGCTCAAGGCCACGCCATTTTGAATTCAAGTTACCCACTGATTGACAACTTAAGGCCAGGCCATTTTGAATGAAAGTTACCCACTGATTGACAACTCAAGGCCAGGCCACTTTGAAGACAACTAACCCATTAATCGACGGCTTAAAGCAGCGCCCGTTTAAAGGCAAGTTACCCCCTGATTGACGGCTTAAGGCCAGGCCACTTTGAAGACAACTAACCCGTTCATTGACGGCTTAAGGCCAGGCCACTTTGAAGACAACTAACCCGTTCATTGACGGCTTAAGGCCAGGCCACTTTGAGGACAAATACAAATGGTCCCGTTGAGTTTGATTCACTTAACACGCACTGGTGGGTAGTCCACCTACCCACCGATAACAATGTTATATTATATGCGAAACAACACAAAAAAATCAATAAATAACGAGTATAAATTTGCTTCGCGGTATACCGCATTTTTTGCGCCCGCACGTGGGCGCAACGACACCAGTCGCACGTAGACAAAACGACGTAAGCCAAGCGCCGGCGGTGAAACGACCGACTTCGGTTTTGCAGGAAACTACTCCCGCTTTGGTTTGGCGGAAAAGACCCAATTCGTCCAATTTTTCTTACTTCACCCGTTCTCGACTATCACCCGCGCCAAAAATACGCCAACATCTCAATCGTAGTATTCATCCACAAATCACTGCTTCCGTTTACCTCTTTCCCAACAGATAAACACCTCGTAAACATAAAAAAAGCGTAGGAATATTAAATTTTATTTTTTAACACTTTTAACATCAACTGTCGAACCATAAATCCAAAAAAGCAAATTTAAAAACTACGAATCAATATAGCTATCTATTTTTATATTTTTCCACTTTATTTACACAAACTGTTACTATGAACAGTGTAATCTTTATTCGAATAAATATAAATCAAAATTAACGTACCTTGCCATTTTCTACGGCTTTCCGCATTTTTTCAACAATATTTCCTCGTAAACTCTTAATAAAAACACACTAATTAATTGGCTGAAGCTAACATTAAAGCATTAGTTTTAAGTTAAAAATCAATAAATTTAACAAAATAACGTTTGAAAACCAACAAACAAACATTAAACTATATTTAAACATTTAATATACTAAAACACTTTAGTTAACCACTACATTTATTTAACACTGCGATCACTGCTTAAAATTAGCTTAAATTTACTAAATATAAGTTAAAATAACTTGAAATAACGCCAAAAAATGAACTTATCTTAGAAAAGCTGCTTTCTTGTCGGACTTGTCCAAAAAATGATCAAATCCGCCATTAAACAGCTCACGTGAGCTTTCTGCCTAATTTAATTGGATAAAAACCTTCTACAGTTCGTGCCGTAAAAGAGAATAAAAGAAAGACAAAGCGAGCGATCCGCCACCTCACTCCCGCCTATAACGCATGCGAAAAGAGAAAGAAAGAGAGAAATCAATTACAAAGGTCAATTTTAGTCGAACGCTTATTATGAGAGATGTATAAAACGAGAAAGCGAAAACAACTTGTGCGGAACGAAGGCAAATCCAAAACGGCACTTCTCCATTATATTGTAGAATCAATTGTAATAAGCCTATTACAATCAATTCTAAGTTCAAGCTAGTTCAATGTCATTGACCGGACACGTACAACAATTATTCTCGTTACAACGGGCGTCAACTTCAAACAATGCACTCTAAAATCGCCCTTAACGAGAATTAGCCACGTAACCTGTCGTAGAAGGCCAGCGGCTTTACAACGAACGAACTTTTATTGCCTTTCGGTTGTGCTATAAATACTGGAACAATTTAAACATTCTTCACCAATCTACCGATAGTTGGTCATCGTTACATCGTCGGGCCAATCTAGCGATAGTTGGCCACCGTCGCATCTCGCAATAACTGGACCTACAAACCGTACTTTAACTTTAACGTCAGTCTAGCAATCTAGCTGATCTTATAACGTAACTTTTAATCAAACCGTGTAAGTGTTTTGCCGTATTACAATAAAAGTATTACTGTTAACGTCTTGTCGTTTATAACTAAAACTTAAACAAAATACCAAACCAAATATAACTAGATTTATTTGATAAATAAAATATGGTTCGAAATTGTTTGATTCTTTTTAATGAATATAATTTATTTAGTAGGTTTATTAATTAAATTATAAATTTAAATATGAACTTTTTTATATTTAAACCTAATTTTAACAAGCGAACACGCACTCATTGATATTGTAATATAAAAGTAAACTAAATTTAAAAGCAAAATACCGATCTTAATTTTTAGTAATCAAACAAGTATTAAAATATAATAATAACAAAACAATTGAAACAAAAATTTTACACATTTTTTACTTATATTTTAACATTTTACTTAAATTTTCAACCAATATTTTTTACTTTAATGGACAGCGAAAAGGACGATTTTTGACGGCGACCAGAACGCTATTAAATTATTCAAGCGTTAAACTCACACTGATTCATTATTTTATAATTAGACTCCCTTAATGTAGGAAACCTGATGGAGTCACCACACTTTTTCTTGATCCTTAAAAACCCACACTCTGACTCAATGGAGTAGGAAGATTGACAATCATTAGACTCCCTTAATGTAGGAAACCTGATGGAGTCACCACACTTTTTCTTAATCCTTAAAATCCCACACTCTGACTCAATGGAGTAGGAAGATTGACAATCATTAGACTCCCTTAATGTAGGAAACCTGATGGAGTCACCACACTTTTTCTTGATCCTTAAAAACCCACACTTTGACTCAATGGAGTAGGAAGATTGACAATCATTAGACTCCCTTAATGTAGGAAACCTGATGGAGTCACCACACTTTTTCTTGATCCTTAAAAACCCACACTCTGACTCAATGGAGTAGGAAGATTGACAATCATTAGACTCCCTTAATGTAGGAAACCTGATGGAGTCACCACACTTTTTCTTGATCCTTAAAAACCCACACTCTGACTCAATGGAGTAGGAAGATTGACAATCATTAGACTCCCTTAATGTAGGAAACCTGATAGAGTCACCACACTTTTTCTTGATCCTTAAAAACCCACACTCTGACTCAATGGAGTAGGAAGATTGACAATCATTAGACTCCCTTAATGTAGGAAACCTGATGGAGTCACCACACTTTTTCTTAATCCTTAAAAACCCACACTCTGACTCAATGGAGTAGGAAGATTGACAATCATTAGACTCCCTTAATGTAGGAAACCTGATGGAGTCACCACACTTTTTCTTAATCCTTAAAAACCCACACTCTGACTCAATGGAGTAGGAAGATTGACAATCATTAGACTCCCTTAATGTAGGAAACCTGATGGAGTCACCACACTTTTTCTTGATCCTTAAAAACCCACACTCTGACTCAATGGAGTAGGAAGATTGACAATCATTAGACTCCCTTAATGTAGGAAACCTGATGGAGTCACCACACTTTTTCTTGATCCTTAAAAACCCACACTCTGACTCAATGGAGTAGGAAGATTGACAATCATTAGACTCCCTTAATGTAGGAAACCTGATGGAGTCACCACACTTTTTCTTGATCCTTAAAAACCCACACTCTGACTCAATGGAGTAGGAAGATTGACAATCATTAGACTCCCTTAATGTAGGAAACCTGATGGAGTCACCACACTTTTTCTTGATCCTTAAAAACCCACACTCTGACTCAATGGAGTAGGAAGATTGACAATCATTAGACTCCCTTAATGTAGGTAAACTCGATGGAGTCACAAGTTTATTGTTTAACAACAGATTCAACAAAATGGGATTGGGTCATTTCACCTGATGTCACAATTTTACTTGACCTACTGCTGCTTCTGGTGTTAGACAATGAGCTATGCTTATTGGTTCTGTTCTTGTTTCTTTGTGGTGCAAGAGAAACATTTGTCATCGAACAAAAATGAATAAGATACCTCTAAACATAAATTAAAATGATTTTAACTGAAGTAAGGAATGTTTAACACAAGTCAGTAAAATAATTACTCTGTAAAACAGATCTGGGTTTTAGCGACTATAGTAATAAAGTCAACACAGGCCAGACTTGACTGTTATCGCCGCATAGGGGTAAGTGTCTGAAAACTCCAAAGTTAAATGATGTTCTAAGCAATGGCAAATCTGTAATAAGAAAAAGAAAACAAGATGATGATCATGTTACCTCAACATACAAAATTGTGTAAGCTTCTTGTCCCACACAGTGCCGAAGTACATTTATAGTTGTTTGTGCATTATTTCTTACTATATACAATAATTATCCCATATATTTACAGATAACTTTATACAATTGTTATTTCAAATAATTACACTATATAACTTTCAGTTTTTTATCGATACTTCTCCAAAATATAAATATTACATAAAAAAACAGCTCTTAGCTTAATCAATGTGTTTACACTAATATGACATCAACATTTTTTATATTTACTTATGATAGTATTTATGCAAATTGATCATGTTTTAAATTTAAATAAATTTAAAATTAAACAAAATATTGAACAGTTGGCTAGTTAAAATACTACACACCACTACAATGAAATTAAAAGACACCAAAACATAAAAAAATTGCAAAATATTAAAAATATTACCCGAGATTATTAATTTCCACACTTTTCTCTAAATCAAAGCCATGACCCTGTCAATCCCACACCCTGACTCAATGGAGTAGAAAGATTAACAATCATTAGACTCCCTTAATGTAGGGAAACCCAATTGAGTCACAAGTTTATTGTTTAACATGATGGCCATGTCTCTGGGTTGCTTAGCAACAGATTCGATGCAATAGGATTGGGTCATTTCAGCTGATGATGTCACAAATTCACATGACCCACTGCTGCTTCTGGTGTTGGACAATGTGCTATCCTTTTTAGCTCTGTTCTTGTTTCCTTGTGGTGCAAGGAAAACATTTGTCACCGAACAAAAATGAATAAGGCAACTAACTCTAAACATAAATTAAAATGATTTTAACTGAAGTAAGGAATGTTTAACACAAGTCAGTAAATTAATTACTCTGTAAAACGAACTAGGTTTTAGAGGCTATAGTAATAAAGTCAACCTGGGCCAGACATAAGGCTGAGACAAAGAAGCCCAGTTTTAAGGTCTTATTACATCACACAAGTGATGATGATCAATGGTGGACCTTCCCCACAACTATTCCAATTTTTTTCTTACAGGCTGTGTATAATTATCATGCCATTTGTGGTGCCACAATACATTTCAAGGGCTAGTTAAACAATTGGTTAAGATAACTAACAAAAAATAATTTAGAAACTTGGTCTTGTTTAGCATAATTTATGACTTATTTTAATAAAATTTCTCAAGAGATGTGAGATAGTGCTGTACAGTTATTTTTTTGATTATGCTATCAGGTTGTGATCTAATTAATAATAAAAGATCACAACCGATTTCAATCATAAAAACAATAACAGGCACATCAATATAACATACATCATGATAACTGTATATACCAAAATTTGAAATTGAAAAATATTTGAAAAATTACCTGAGGTAATCAATTTCCATACTTTTCTCTAAATCAAAGCCATGATCCTGTCAATCTCACACTCTGACTCAGTAAGGAAAGAAGGTCAACAATCATTAGACTCCCTTAATTTAGGAAAACCCGATGGAGTCACAAGTTTATTGTTTAACATGATGGCCATGTCACTGGGTTGCTTAGCAACAAATTCGACCAAATGGCATGGGGTCATTTCAGCTGATGATGTCATAATCTGACTTGACCCACTACTGCATCTGGTGTTGGACAATGTGCTATTCTTTTTGTTACTGTTTCTTTGTGGTGCAAGGAAAACATTTGTCACCGAACAAAAATGAATAAGGCGACTCTAAACATAAATTAAAATGATTTTAACTGAAATAAGTAATGTTTAGCACAAGTCAGTAAATTAATCACTCTGTAAAACGAACTGGGTTATAGAGACTATAGTAATTAAGTCAACACAGGCCAGACATAAGGCTGAGGCAAAGAAGCCCAGTTTTAAGGTCTTATTACATCACACAAGTTATGATGATTAATGGTGGACCTTTCCAACAACTATTCCAATTTTTTCCTTACAGGCTGTGTATAATTACCATGCCATTTGTGGTGCCTAATACATTTCAAGGGCTAGTTAAAATTGTTGCAAAAACCTAACAAAAAATAACTTAATTACCTAGTCTTGATTAGCTTTTCAGTGTCAGAAAGCGTGTTTTTGAGTTTTATTCCTGCTTCTACAAGGAGCATACATTTGTCACCGAAGATAATCGGAAACTGTTCTTAAAATGGAAAGCTTTTATATAACAAATATAAACAAGAATTAAGTAGAATTTTAAACCAGTGTGTAGATTTAAAACACCTTCCATTAATTTAAGTTTAATTATAAACTAACTTACGCATAAAAATATATATTTTTACAAACTTACCAATATCACTCTTAAAACTCCAAACGTCAAAAAGCTCGCCATATCTTTTCACTACACCTCCAGTGTTTTCTTAAAAATATGTTGACTTGACAACTTCGGGTTCACTCAAGCAAATCAAAAATTATTGAATTTTAAACAAAGTCACGACTCGTCCAGTTTGGTGAGTCAGCGGTACTAAGTGACGAGCTGAATTGTTGCTGTTGTTGATATCATCCACAAAAATTATATTCTGAAAACATAAAGTAGTGATGTTTAACACGCTAGAATAGCTTGTTTAAGCTGGTTGTCAATATTGGGTTCTAAAGATGAAATATAATAGTTTTAAGATAAAGTAAAAATTTTAACATAAATAAGTAGATTGTATATTAAGGGCGTTGTCACTATTGGGTTTTTAACCCCAAATAAAATAGTTTAAGATAAGGAAGAAATGCTTAACATGCATTAGTAGCTAGTTTAAGGAATTGTCATTATTGGGTTTTTTAAAGAATTGTCATTATTGGTAAAATGGTTTTAACATAAAGTAGAAATGCCTAACATGCATTAGTAGCTTGTACATTTAAGAGGTTGTCATTAATGAGCAATAACCATGAATAAAAGCGGTTTAAGAAAAACACAACTCACTGGGTAGAAAGGATGGATTGTAAAGACTATTGTTTGAACCTTGTACAATGCCGCCACTTTTCTTTAAGAATTACAAGACAAATATTTTCCTGGGCATCAACATTGGTGTGAAAACATGGGGTTGAAAACGTGACTGTTATCACCTCATAGGGGTAAGTGTCTGAAAACTCCAAAGTTAAATGATGTTCTAAGCAATGGTAAACCTGTAATAAGAAAAAGAAAACAAGATGATGATCAAGTTACCTCAACATACAAAAAAAAAAAAAAAGCTACTTGTCCCACACAGTGCTGAAGTACATTTATAGTTGTTTGTGCATTATTCCTTACTATATACAATAATTATCTCAAATATTTACAGATAACTTTATACAATTGTTATTTCAAATAATTACACTATATAACTTTCAGTTTTTTATCGATAGTTCTCCAAAATATAAATATTACATGAAAAAACAGCTCTTAGCTTAATCAATGAGTTTACACTAATATGACATCAACATTTTTTATATTTACTTATGATAGCATTTATGCAAATTGATCATGTTTTAAATTTAAATAAATTTAAAATTGGACAAAATATTGAACAGTTGGCTAGTTGAAATACTACACACCACTACAATGAAATTAAAAGACACCAAAACATAAAAAAATTGCAAAATATTAAAAATATTACCCGAGATTATTAATTTCCACACCTTTCTCTAAATCAAAGCCATGACCCTGTCAATCCCACACTCTGACTCAATGGAGTAGGAAGATTAACAATCATTAGACTCCCTTAATGTAGAAAACCTAATGGAGTCACAAGTTTATTGTTTAACATGATGGCCATGTCACTGGGTTGCTTAGCAACAAATTCGACGAAATGGGATTGAGTCATTTCAGCTGATGTCACAAATTCACTTGACCCACTGCTGCTTCTGGTGTTGGACAATGTGTTATGCTTTTTAGCTCTGTTCTTGTTTCTTTGTGGTGCAAGGAAAACATTTGTCACTGAACAAAAATAAATAAGGCAACTCTAAACATAAATTAAAATGATTTTAACTGAAGTAAGAAATGTTTAACACAAGTCAGTAAAATAATTACTCTGTAAAACGAACTAGGTTTTAGAGGCTATAGTAATAAAGTCAACCTGGGCCAGACATAAGGCTGAGGCAAAGAAGCCCAGTTTTAAGGTCTTATTACATCACACAAGTTATGATAATTAATGGTGGACCTTCCCCACAACTATTCCAATATTTTCCTTACAGGCTGTGTTTAATTATCATGTCATTTGTGGTGCCTAATACATTTCAAAGGCTAGTTAAAATTGTTGCAAAAACTTAACAAAAAATAACTTAATTACCTAGTCTTGATTAGCTTTTCAGTGTCAGAAAGCATGTTTTTAAGTTCTATTCCTGCTTCTACAAGGTGCATACATTCGTCACTGATAATAATTGGAAACTGTTTAAAATGGAAATGCTTTTATATAACAAGTACAAACAAGAATTAAGTAGAATTTTAAACCAGTGTGTAGATTTAAAACACCTTCCATTAATTTGAGTTTAATTATAAACTCACTCACACATAAAAATATATATTTTTACAAACTTACCAATATCACCCTTAAAACTCCAAATGTCACAAGGCTCGCCATATCTTTTGACTGCACCTCCAGTATTCCCGTAAAAATATGAAGACTTGACAACTTAGAATGCAGCATATTGTAAAGTAAACACAAAAGTTTTACGCAACTTTTCCAAGCCAAGCAAATTAGAAATTAATGAATTTTAAACAAAATCACAACTTGTCTAGTTAAAGTGACTCAACGGTTCTAAGTAACAAAGTGAATGGTTGCTGTTGTTGATATCATCCATAAAAATTATATTCTGAATACATAAAAGAGTGATGTTTAACACGCAAGAATAGCTTGTTTAAGCTGGTTGTCATTATTGGGTTCTAAAGATATTATATAATAGTTTTAAGATAAAGTAAAAATGTTTAACATAAATAAGTAAATTGTATATTAGGGGTTGTCACTATTGGGTTCTTAACCCCAAATAAAATGGTTTTAAGATAAAGTAGAAATGCTTAACATGCATTAGTAGCTTGTACGTTTAAAAGGTTGTCATTATTGGGCCTTAAACATAAATAAAAATGGTTTAAGAACAACACAACTCACCGGGTAGAACGGATGGATTGTAATAAGTTTTGTTTGAACCTTGTACAATGCCGCCACTTTTCTTTAAGAATTACAAGACAAATATTTTCCTGGGCATCAACATTGGTGTGAGAACATGGGGTTGAAAACTTGACCGTTATCGCCTCATAGGAGTAAGTGTCTGAAAACTCCAAAGTTAAATGATGTTCTAAGCAATGGTAAACCTGTAATAAGAAAAAGAAAACAAGATGATGATCAAGTTACCTCAACATACAAAATTGTGTAAGCTACTTGTCCCACACAGTGCCGAAGTACATTTATAGTTGTTTGTGCATTATTCCTTACTATACATATGTTTTTTCAAATATTTACAGTATATAACTTTTAGTCTTTTTATCGTTCCAATTCTATAAAGCAAATTATTACCGCCTGAAAATCCCGATTTCCCTTCCTCTGGGTTTATCTGATCTGATTTTTGAGATTTTAGTTCATTATAATTAAATTTTAACATTAACTTCATTAATTCTTGCTAAAGTACGTTAAAATAAAAAAACAACTGAAAAATCAAAGTTTTAATTAAATTTAAATAAGTCGATAAATTTACCCTTTATTTAAATTATATGTAAATAAAGGAAACTTTTTCTGCAGTGATTAAAATATGAAAACCTTAGTGTTTAAAAAATAATCCTCGGCCGAAACAAATGACAGCTTTTCTAATAATACTATCTGACGAAATATTTTTGTTGCTAAAGGAAATAACAAACAAAATAAAGCAAATATTTTAAACCGCTGTCAGTCCAACTAACTGTCGTTTAAACACAAAAAAGCACAATCTGCTAATTAATACGCATAACCAGCTAACTAAAATTTTACAATCGTTAAATTGGAATGTAATCCTGGGAGCTCTATTAGCGTCGTTCGCCAAGTTTATAAAATGCGAAATAGGCAAAATTTTTATAACCTCACCCTAATCTTCTTTTGTACATTTCGCCCTTTTTGCATTCATCTAAGTACTACTCGTTAAACAGGCGGACGACGGTAATAAAGCTCCAAAATTTTAATTCAACTGTTCGAATACCAACCACAAACAAACAATGTCAATAAATATAACAAAGTCTAACAAAACCTTCTTTTCATTGCTTAAGTTCGATTATATCTTACAATAAATGCTTCTTTAAACAATTGAAAAGAAGTAAATTAATTCTAAAACAACGATGCTACAAAAAATAAGGTTAAAAATAGGATTAAACAGTTTTTTAAATTTTTTTAGTTAAAAAAACATGGCCTCTTAATCAAAACAATTCAAATTACGAACCAGATGCAGTAAACACTTTTTCTATTCCAACACAGAAAAAGTGTTCACCTTTAAACTATATCGAATTTACGATCTGTTTTGTTTATCATCAGTTAATAAATTATTACAAATATAGCACTAATTTAAACAAACTTACTTAATATATAAATAAATATTTTACTCATGTTAAAACAAACAATATAACCATAATAATAAGCTTTAATAATGTTACTACTAGCAGTAAACACTTTTTTCTAGTTCAACACCGAAAAAGTGTTCACCTTCAAACTATTTTCAAATTTACGGTCTGTTTTAGTTTATCCTCAGTTAATATATATTTAGAAATATATATTAATTTAAACTACTTTACCTGATCTACGAATAAATATTTTACTCATGTTAAAACAAGCAATATAGCCATAATAAAAAGCTTTAATAAAGTTAAATATAAGCTCCGCCTATTTCCGACTTATCACCGCTACGCGAATTTGATTGGCTAATTATTTGCTCTTATTTTAGCCAAGATCACAGTTGAAAACATACTATGAAGAATAAGGGCAGCGAATTTAAATCAATATTAATTTATCCTCGATTGTTTTAGTAGTTTAGAAGCACTAAAGGCCCCTGTCACCACCATACGCCCATTAATGATGCTATGGCCCTTGATAAATACCTTCGGCCTACACACTTCATGGTTTTCTCAAATACCCAGTCTTTTTTTTTAAAGCAGGAGTTACCAATAAATATAACCATTTGATTAGCATTTTACATCTGTTATTTTGGGTTTGGTGACCATGCCATAACATACTTAAAATCTTTATGTAAACATTAATACTTTTGGCATGTTTTAAATTATTAAATTAATTTTGTCATTTTTTCCCGTCGCATTGTTGTAATATTAATTGTATATCGTATTTATTATGGTTCGAAATCTTAGATTTCGAAACATATTGTTATTGTCATTATATTTATTATGGTTCGAAATCTTAGATTTCGAAACATATTGTTATTGTCCGTATATTTATTCTTATTTTTATTCTTACTAATCCGAATTTTGAAATCGAATAACTTTTGATTTTGTGTATATTAATTTTTAAAATTTTAGTATGTTGTTTATTATCATATTGTGTTTCAATCCTCCTATTTTGATAATTTAAATATTATTAATTAGTAATTAATAGGTGTTTGTTTATTAAAATTTAGAGATCGTTATTAAGTTTTCAAATTTTAGTCAGTTATATATCATAATATTAATAACTCGAAAATGGATTAAAAATTTAATTTTTGTTTGTTTTTTATATTTAAATTCTTGTTTGTTTATTAAAAATTAAAGTTTGATATTAAGCATTTAAAATTTAATATAATGTATTTTATGATATTAGTAATTAAAATACATGTTTAAAAAATAATTTTTGTTTGTTTATTTTATTTAAATGCTTGTTTATTTATTAAAAATCAAAAATCAATTTTGGGAATTTAAAATTTAGTAAAATGTATATCTTGATATTAACAACATAGAACTGGGTTAAAAAATTAATTTTTTTTGTATAATATATATAAATGCTTGTTTGTTTATTAAAAATTAAAGATATGTAAAATTCTTAGTTAAGGTGTAAGTATATTTTTTTTGTTTATAAAAATTTATGCTAAACATAATCAAATAATTTCGAACCATATTTTATTTATCAAATAAATCTAGTTTTTATTTTTATTCTTACTAATCCGAATTTTGAAATCGAATAACTTTTGATTTTGTGTATATTAATTTTTAAAATTTTAGTATGTTGTTTATTATCATATTGTGTTTCAATCCTCCTATTTTGATAATTTAAATATTATTAATTAGTAATTAATAGGTGTGTGTTTATTAAAATTTAGAGATCGTTATTAAGTTTTCAAATTTTAGTCAGTTATATATCATAATATTAATAACTCGAAAATGGATTAAAAATTTAATTTTTGTTTGTTTTTTATATTTAAATTCTTGTTTGTTTATTAAAAATTAAAGTTTGATATTAAGCATTTAAAATTTAATATAATGTATTTTATGATATTAGTAATTAAAATACATGTTTAAAAAATAATTTTTGTTTGTTTATTTTATTTAAATGCTTGTTTATTTATTAAAAATCAAAAATCAATTTTGGGAATTTAAAATTTAGTAAAATGTATATCTTGATATTAACAACATAAAACTGGGTTAAAAAATTAATTTTATTTGTATAATATATATAAATGCTTGTTTGTTTATTAAAAATCAAAGATATGTAATATTCTTAGATAAGGTGTAATTATTTTTTTTTTTATAAAATAACGAATCAGTGTGAGTTTAACGCTTGAATAATTTAATAGCGTTCTGGTCGCCGTCAAAAATCGTCCTTTTCGCTGTCCATTAAAGTAAAAAATATTGGTTGAAAATTTAAGTAAAATGTTAAAATATAAGTAAAAAATGTGTAAAATTTTTGTTTTAATTGTTTTGTTATTATTATATTTTAATACTTGTTTGATTACTAAAAAATTAAGATCGGTATTTTGCTTTTAAATTTAGTTTACTTTTATATTACAATATCAATGAGTGCGTGTTCGCTTGTTAAAATTAGGTTTAAATATAAAAAAGTTCATATTTAAATTTATAATTTAATTAATAAACCTACTAAATAAATTATATTTATAAAAAAAATCAAACAATTTCGAACCATATTTTATTTATCAAATAAATCTAGTTATTTACTTTTATCAATGTGCGAAAAAACCAAAATAAATAAATAAATAAAAAAACTCCATTATTTTTATGTAAACCATACGCCCAGTACAAACTTTAAACAACCCGGTCCCTCATTAACACCCAATGCTTATATATACATAATGAACAGCTTTAATAAAACCCAATCTCTTTTAAATAACCCAGACCATTCAAAACATCCCTGATCTTTTATTTCTAAGTCAACCAACTTGCTGGAGTCTTATGCTTGTAACAAACCTTTTGCAACTACACCGACTGTATTTCAGTAAAACCTTACACTAAGTCACCTTTGCAGTTTAAAATGCAAGTAAATAAAATCAAAAAATCTGTTTCGAAGAATCAAAAGAAATGATAAAAATTGTAACAATAAATATAAGCAAAGATTTCAATAGATTCAACCACATAAAATATAAATAAATACGACACTGACAAACAAATTTACATTATTAGATACTTTAAATTATTGTCATTTAAGTTTAATTTAACTAATTTTTTCATTTTACAAGAGCATTTAGACCCCACTTTTGCTTACCAAACCCAGTACAAATAATCTTCACGTACATTAATATGGTTTTTGTAACATTTTGCAAAACAAGTTATCACAAATAACACTTTTTAAACAACCTAACATACTCGACTTTTTATAAGAAAAATTACTTAATTTGATTTATTAAGTTACCGGTATATAATGAAAACACATCAAGATTATAACCCCAATTCTTCAAAAAATGTATCATAGTAATTAACTGTGCCTAATTCTTTCCCTTCATGTTAAGAAAGTTTAAGAAATGGTCATATGCACTGTCAAAATAAAATCAAGAAAACTAAAATTAATACAGTTTATATAAAAAAGTTGAAAATACTTTTTAAATCAGAAAATTTAATTCCAATATGCCCCGAGTTTATAAACGTTTTTTAAATAAATAAACCTTTTATTTTATATAGTCATTAGCTTAAATGCAATAAAATAAAAGTTTGTTGCCTATAGACCAAATTTTTGTTTTAAAACTGTGTTTAAGTTTCAAAACCAACATACTCGAACGCATTTAAAATTAGGATTTAAAATGTATTAGCTATTTTACAAATACGGCTAAAACAGGGGAACTTATTTTCCACATAGATACCCTTTTTTTCACATAATAAAAACAAGAGAACTAAATCCAAACCTGGTTTGTAGCACAGTTTAAGCAGTTATGTAATCAGGTTTGTGCTAGTACAAAATATCCTTAAAGTCTTATTAACCTGTAGATGCAGATTATCACAGAGCTCGTAAAGTCAATTGTGGACTTGATCTTTACCTGCTCTCCAGCTTGCTTCGCAATTATTTGTCTACACTTTACCCTGACATAAACAACATGCATTAAACAAACAGTATAACAAAAGGACATACCATTAAACAAACAGGTAAGCTGAGTGGTAGATGATGTCGAAGGATACATAATTCTTGGCTCAGTGCCACCCTTCTTAAGAATCAACATTAGAAACCCCTAGTTGGTTGGCAGACTTAAACTCTGTCATAGTTGACACTCCCCAGAGTTGACATTAGGCTAAGTTGTCGCCTCATCTTGACATCACAGATCATTGTTTGGCCTTAACTTACAACCGGGGTTGTTAAACAATGCTGCAAAAATAGACTCCGTATTTTGGAATGGTCAAATTCGATTGGTGTGTTCAGTCACAGTTAAGCGATCATCAGGGCTCTGTAACAACAAGATTAAACAATTACAACACTTTAGCCACAAAATGTTAGAAAGCAAGGTTAAAGTAGAACAAAAATAAGATCCATTTAGATAAAAATGCCAAAGCTAAGTACAAACTAAAACATAAACAACAAATTGTCCTGGAAAAATACAAATCAACTGTTATTTAATGACAAAAAATTTTTTGTAAATTTGATAACAAAATTTCTAATATAAAATAGACGTTAAACATGTGTTTAATAATAGTAACAAGCTCAGTATTCAAAAAAGTTTCCACTAAATAATTTACCTCATTGTAAAAACAACATAAAAACCAACAGACAAGAATACCAAAACAAAAATATATTTTAATCGAATATTGAATGTAAGAATTTTTGGTTAGACAACGTTACAAGGGGATTAACCTTGGGGATTTCCCATAATATGTTTATCATAATGTAAATTAATTATTTGATATTAAATAACCACAAATTATACTAACATACACCCAGAGGGGCCAATGTACCCCCAGTGAGCACCTATAACTTCTAAAAGTGGGTACAGAAAGCCTGATGAAAACCGACAAGTTTATAAGCAATTCCTGTTTAAAAGTTAACCTATTATAAACAGGTTTCTAAAGTGATATTAAAAGTAAAACTTACTTATATCCAGTGAATAAATCCTGTCTTTAACTTTGTTCTTTACTTAATATAAAGACCACTGACCCATGCAGGCAACTAGTTTAAGTCCTTCTAAATCAAAGCCATGACTCTTGTCAATCTCATACCCTGACCCAATGTCCGAAGATTGTCCATTCAACATGGCGTACTAAAAGAAAAAATCAGACACAAAAATTAGTAGCTTACATGATTAAGGGGTTTTATTAAATGACCTTGGAGTGGTTAGAACCTATAAAAAGAGAATTGTTGTTTAAGTTGAATATAAATATCCCGCTTCAAAGAATTAGTAATAAAAACTGACAAGTATCCAGTAAAATTTAAGAAGCTCTATTAGCGTCGTTCGCCAAGTTCATAAAATCTTTGCTTATATTTATTGTTACAATTTTTATCATTTCTTTTGATTCTTCGAAACAGATTTTTTGATTTTATTTACTTGCATTTTAAACTGCAAAGGTGACTTAGTGTAAGGTTTTACTTAAATACAGTCGGTGTAGTTGCAAAAGGTTTGTTACAAGCATAAGACTCCAGCAAGTTGGTTGGCTTAGAAATAAAAGATCAGGGATGTTTTGAATGGTCTGGGTTATTTAAAAGGTGGTGTTAGACAATGAGCTATGCCTTTTGGTTCTGTTTCTGTTTCTTTGTGGTGCAATGGAAACATTCACCGAAGATAAATGAATAAGGCGACTCTAAACATAAATTAAAATAATTTTAACTGAAATTACAAATGTTTAACACAAGTCAGTAAATTAATTATTCTGTTAAACTGACTGGGTTATAGAGACTATAGTAAAAAAGTCAACATAGGTCAGATAAAGACTGAGGTAAAGAAGCCCAGTTCTAAGGTATTATTACATCACACAAGTGATGATGATCAATGGTGGACCGTGCCCACAGCTATTCCAATTTTCCCCTTACACCCTGTATATAATTATCATGCCATTTATGGTGCCTAATACTTTTAAAAGACTTAGGAAAAAATTGTTGCAAAACCTAACAAAAAATAACTTAATTACCTAGTCTTGTTCAGCTTTTCAGTGTCAGACACCAAGCATGTTTTTGAGTTCTATTCCCACTTCTACAAAGTGCATACATTCGTCACGGAAGATAGTTTGAAACCGTCCTTGAAATAAAAAGCTTTTATATGACAAATTTTATAAATAACAGATATATTAAGTTGTATAAAAGAACTTAGCAACACAATGTAGAAATCAAAGGTAAACACAAAAAATGCAAGAAGCCTACCTAAGTTGCAAGCTATAAATCTGTCAGGGTCACAAAAAATAAGGTTGAGTAACCTGGGTCCTGGAGACTAAAGGAAGAAACATGTGGACATCCTCCCAATTTTTACCAGAATAAAATGAGTAGTCAAGCTTCAGCCTTTTTTATAAGGCAATCGTCAGAGAACCTGTGAGTAGGAATTTAGAATAAATAAGATAAATTAAGTAAAGACAGATAAAAATGACAAATATCCAGTAGAAGTTTAGAAGCTCTATTAGCATTGTTCGCCGGTTCATAAAAATGTGAAAAAAATTGCGGAGTTTTTATAACCATACCCCAATCTTTTTATGTACATTCTGCCCTTTCTGCATTTGTTTTAGGACTACTTGTTTCAACCTGCGGACCAAGCTAATAGAGATTCGAATTTTAAACCAGTGTGTATGTTTAAAACATTTTTAACCTTCCATCAATTCAAGCTTAGTTATTAAACTAACTTACACATGAAAATATATATATTTTCACAAACTTACCAATATCACCCTCTAAACTCTAAGTTCATAAGGCTCGCTATAACTTTTAACTACACCTCAAGTGTTCCCTTAAAAATATATAGTCTCAAGAACTTCGAGTGCAGCATATTGTAAGGTAAACTCCAGAGTTTTAAGCAAAATTTCGGAACCAGGTTTCGCAAAGCAAAAGTTGATAAGTTTTAAATAAAGCCACGACTCGTCCAGTGAAAGTGAGTCAGCAGTACTAAGTGACGAGCAGCTCCGTTGCTGTTGTAGATATCAATTACAAAAGTGTTATTCTGAAAACATAAAGTAGTGATGTTTAACACGCTAGAATAGCTTGTTTAAGCTGGTTGTCATTATTGGGTTCTAAAGATGAGATATAATGGTTTTAAGATAAAGTAAAAATGTTTAACATAAATAAGTAGATTGTATATTAAGAGAGTTGTCTCTATTGGGTTCTTAACCCCAAATAAAATGGTTTTAAGATAAAGTAGAAATGCCTAACATGCCTAACACAAGTAGCTTGTACATTTAAGAGATTGTCATTATTGGACCTTAAACATAAATAAAAATGGTTTAAGAAAAACACAACTCACCGGGTAGAAAGGATGGATTGTAAAGACTATTGTTCAAAACTCGTACAATGCCGCCACTTTTTTTTAAGAGTTACAAGACAAATATTTTCCTGGGCATCAACATTGGTGTGAAAACATGGGGTTGAAAACGTGACTGTTATCGTCTCATAGGAGTAAGTGTCTGAAAACTCCATAGTTAAATGATGTTCTAAGCAATGCTAAACCTGTAATAAGAAAAAGAAAACAAGATGATGATCAAGTTACCTCAACATACAAAATTGTGTAAGCTACTTGTCCCACACAGTGCTGAAGTACATTTATAGTTGTTTGTGCATTATTCCTTACTATATACAATAATTATCCCATATATATACAGATAACTTTATACAATTGTTATTTCAAATAATTACACTATATAACTTTTAGTCTTTTTATCGTTCCAATTCAATAAAACAAATTATTACCGCCTGAAAATGCCGACTTCCCCTCCTCTGGGTTTATCTGATCTGATTTTTGAGATTTTAGTAAAAACAAGTTTTCATTATAATTAAATCTTAACATTAACTTCATTAATTCTTGCTAAAGGACGTTAAAATAAAAAAACAACTGAAAAATCAAAGGTTTAATTGAATTTAAATAGGTGGATAAATTTACCTTTTATTTAAATTGTACGTAAATACATGAAAACTTTTTCTGCAGTGATTAAAATATAAAAACCTTAGTGTTTAAAGAAGAATCCTTGGCCGAAACAAATGACAGCTTTTCTAATAATACCATCTGACAAAATATTTTTGTTTCTAAAGGAAATAACAAACAAAATAAAACAAATAGTTTGGACCACTGTCAGTCTAACAAATTGTTGTTTAAACACAAAAAAGCACAATCTGCTAATTAATAGGCATAGCCAGCTAACTAAAATTAAACAATCGTTAATTTGGAATGTAATCTTGGGAGCTCTATTAGTTCGCCAAGTTTATAAAATGCGGAATAGGCAAAATTTTGATAATCTCACTCTAATCTTCTTTTGTACATTTTGCATTTATTTTGGTACTACCCGTTTACTACCCAGGGAGCAGGAAATACTGACAGACTGACGCCGAATAAAAACGTTAACAAACAGTCGCTGAATGCGAAAAAGAACGAGATTTTTATACACTTAGCCTAATCTTCTTCTGCGATTTATAGTCCATCCCGCATCATTCCTTGACTTTTAAAGTCAATTCCGCATCATTCCATACCCCCTAAGGTAAATTTTTTCTGTAGAAAAGTACAAAAATTCCATCCCTTTCCGCATTCCGCAAAATTAACATTTACATACGGTCCCGCACTATCCCGCATCCCTTACTTTAGTATTGTCCTTTTAATTCAACTGTTTGAATACCAACCACAAACAAACAATAAATATAACCTATAACGAAGTCTAACAAAACCTTCTTTTCATTGCTCAAGTTCGATTATTTCTTACAATAAATGCTCCTTTAGACAATCGAAAAAAAGTCAATCAATTCTAAAACTCCGGTGCTACATGAAATAGGTTAAAAATGGGATTAAACGTTTTTTTAAACTTTTTTTAGTTAAAAAAAACATGGCCTCTTAATCAAAACTATTCAAATTACGAACCACATGCAGTAAACACTTTTTTTTATTCCAACACAGAAAAAGTGTTCACCTTCAAACTATTTCCGAACCCACGGTCTTTTTTTGTTTATCCTCAGTTAATAAATATTTAGAAATACAGCATTAATTTAAACAACTTTACCTAATTTATAAATAAATATTTTACTCATGTTAAAAAAACAAAATAACTATAATAAAAACCTTTAATAATATTAAATATAAGCTCCGCCCATTTCTGACTTATTAATGCGCTAATTTTGATTGGCTAATTATTTGCACTTATTTTAGCCAAGATCACAGTTAAAAACATACTATGAAGAATAAGGGCAGCGGATTTAAACTATTTATTAACTTATCCTCAATTGTTTTAGTAATTTATATATCTAAATTTTTGTATTAGAATAAGCACGAATATATGTGTCATTAAATAATTATAGTAAATATTAAAATTACATCAAATATCTAAAATTTGTTTGTCAAAAATTATTTTTCAATTTGTCCTCAATCAAAAAACACTCAAAGCTGTTGTCACTTCGGGGATTTTTGAATGACCTACTTTTAAAAAATCAATAATTAGTAAAAGCTAACATTTTAAACTTTTCTGCTACGACATTAAGTTAAATTAAAGACATGTCCGCGTATTTTAAAAGTTTTTATAACATTTTAATTAGCGGAGAAGACGAAAAGAAGCGAATTGACTTATTTGCTGGGATTTTAATTGGAATTTCACCAATTATTCATATTTTACTAACTCAAGGTTACAAAGCCGCATATGGAAGATATTCATCCGCCAATTGGGGCTACTTAATTAATGCCAAAGCCGCTTGGCTTTTTCAGGTATTTGTTGTAAAAATATTTTAGTTTTTAGATTGTCTATTGGTTGTTAGTCGGTTTGTCTGTTTGTGTAAAAAAACTTTTTTTTCTAACTTTTTATTTGCAAACCAGAGAAATGAATATAACAAATATTAAAGATTTGAAATAAATTTTGGGGTAAATATTTTTAGGAGTTGCCGTCGTTTATGATCCCAACTTACATGTTGCTAACTAATCATGATTCCCTTTCTGTTCCTGCCACCATCTTACTACTTTTATTCATCGCCCATTATTTCAACCGAACTTTTGTCTACCCTGCTTCAATAAAGGGGGGCAAACCTACCCCCATGTCTATCTTCTTAATGGCAACATTCTTCACTTCGTTTAATGGATATATGCAGGTAACATTCTAAAGTTGATAATACAAATTTTATATAAGATTTCAACTCAACTTTATTATTTCAGGCAATATTTTTGGTGAGATTTTCAAACTACGACATTGAGTATTTGCTGGAATGGAACTTTGTTGTCGGGGTATCTTTGTTTTTTATAGGAAGCTATATAAATCGAAAATGTGACAACATTCTTCGAAATTTGAGAAACCCAGGGGAGAGTGGGTACAAAATACCACATGGGTCGATGTTTGAATATGTTAGTGGGGGTAACTTGTTGGGTGAAGCATTAGAATGGGTGGGTTGGGGTTTAGCGTGTTGGTCGTTGCAGGGTTTTGCTTTTGCTGTTTTTGCCATCATGTATTTGTCAGGACGAAGTTATTCCCATCATGTTTGGTATTTAAAGAAATTTGAAGATTACCCAAAAGAACGTTGTATTTTTATTCCATTTATTTTGTAAACAAATACCTTTTAAATATAGATTACTTATTCTAAATTTTTAAATTAGTATTTAAATTTGGTGTTCTCTTGCAAATTAATAACACAGTTTTCTTTTGTTTATATTTTTAAAGTGTTTATTACTTTAATAATGCTGTTGAATTTGTTCCTAGTTGCAGTACGATGTTCTACATTATGTGTGCTGTTAAAAATCATAATTCAAATTAAAACGCTGAATAAAATTATTTACAACAAATGAATGACAATGTCAAGTAACAGGAGGGTTAACAACATACATGTTCAAAGTTGTGTGGCCATTAATGGACTCCTTTATTAAGTAGAAAATTTAAAAAAATTTTCAGTACGAAAACTAAACATGGGTAAAATATAAAAGTTTAATTGCGTTGGGAGAGTAAATTGTTGAGGCTATGCCTTCTGTACAGTTTAACAAGATCCACTTTTGCGTAAGTGAGGTCGACACTTTTAATACCGTGCACAAATGTCGGTGAACTATGAAGTTGGTATAATAAACTCTTAAAATTTGCGATCCTTAGGTCTGAAATGATAAAGTTCAACCCGATATCAAACTTGTTGTTACAAGTCCTGTTGTTCAAACCACAAGTTTACTGCACAATTGGTCAAGTTAAACAACCAGTTTTCCCGTACTGCAACAACAAGACAATAAATGTCACAAACCAGAAATTAACTTATAAACTTTTCATTAAATTTCAATTTTGAAGCGCAATTTTCACTCAAACCTGACTTGCACAAGTGCCACTAATGCTAAGTCACATGACATACTGGTCACATTTAGTGTTAACATCTTCTAGATTTGTTTAAACTCGCTGTATTGGGGACTTCAAAACTAATGTCAAACATTTTGGAAAAGTTTTGTCCAGTATGATGTGATGTCCCACCTTGAAAAAAGTGTTTTAAGAAGGTTTATAATATAAGTTTTCATCTTAAATATTTCTAGATAAAACAAGACCAACTTATAAACCATTACCTAAAGTTGCATTTGTCCTGGCTCATCTTGTAGGTCACTTTTAGACTCTTGAGGACCCATATTATTTGGGGAATCGTTCAATCAAATCTGCTTAAAAAGTAACAATCTTGCTCAGCTGAGTTGATCTTTAAGATCATTGGCCCCCAGGTTATTTAACTCGGTTGCTAGTCAATCTGTAATCAGGTTGATGCACACAAGAAAATCCATACTCGGGCGCATATAAGTGTCAAATTGGTTTATTAAACATGACTTGTCATAAATAGTTGTAAAATGCGATAAGTCTTACATCTGGCACATTGCTTTGAATCAACTGACATTTTGTTGTCAGTTAGTTGGTCTTAAACTAAAAATAAAATTCATTGCATATATATAACTTTTTAACTAGAGGTAATCTATTAACATAATTTAAAAAAACTAAAAACAAAAGCTTTTTTTTAAACTCAAGTTCGTTTCATTAAAATATCAACAAAGATCTGAAAATATAAACTAATGTTTTTGTAAAAAAAAATAGGAAATAGAGCTGTCTTTTTGCTTGTTTTATTTAAATTTTAACTCTAATTTTATTATTAAATATCGGTAAAATATGGTCTTACGCTGACTTAAAGTGACTTTATACAAGGAAATTTTGTCGCCAACCAGTCTGGAAAGTAGGGCAGTTTTCGACGAAATCTCGTGTGTGCAAGCGTAAAAAAATGCGTGACCGCGCGTGCACGCGTACCAAAATTTCCGGTCTAGGCGTGCACGCGTGATTTATGTTAACGTGTTTTAGGCATTAGTACTGCGCGTGCACATTTTTTTTTAAAAACCAGGCGTGCATTTTTTTTAATAAAAAAAATCTCGTGCGTGCACAGTGCCGTACTTTCCAGACTGGGTCGCCGACTTTCTGCCGTTTTTTTGCAGGCCGAATCTTCTCACGACCAAATCTTTTGGTTCCCCTGGAAGTGAGGCAGTTTTTGACAAGATTTACGTACAGACTGTCAGTCTGTCTTAACTATCTGTACTGCGAGACTGTATACGCAGCCACCTTTGTTTTTTACCCTGTTCTGACAGTTAAATAGACCAGTTTTAATAAGCCCACAAGCAGACCAGTCACAAACAACTTAAACTAATTATATAATAGTAAGTTTAAAACCAAAAATTTAAGTTAAATTGTAAACAAATACCTCTAATATATTTTTAATGTGAGCAAGTGTTGTTGCAGAAACAGGAACAATGTCATTTCAAATAACAAGAAAAAGTAAACTTTTAAAGTTATCCTCAATTACTCTCTTTCATATCTTAATAAAATAAAATCCACCAGGCAACCTTAAAAAATAAGTTTAAAAATTTTTCTTGTATCAAATATCTAAAAATTTAATAAGAATATATAAAACAAACATTATTATAAAGATTTTAAAGTAAGTTAAATATCATGGGGTGTTAAATTAAAAGTTTAATATAATTTTACCCTAATTGTTTTAAAAATTGAAAATATATATTAACAAATATGCCTGTTCTAAAAATGATTTTCATATTGACAATACAACTTGCATATTTCACTAAAACATCGGCTTTCATGTAAATGTATCCATAATAAAATATCATAAAATATTAAACTAATTAGTTGCTTTGGTGAACCTAAACCCACTTTAAATTTTTTTGTTTTATTTAAAACAATAAATTTATTGAAAAAAGCAGAATTTGCTCTTAGTAATAGAAAAATATCTTAAGCAGAAAATGTACAAAAATAAAAGATAAATAAACGAGATTTTGAAATAAAAGCATAAGTGCCATATCTTAAATTTAAAAACCCCATTACGTCATATGATTGACAAAGATGACGTCACAAGTTGGCAATTTCTGGTGACGACTTTTTGATGCGACCCGCGCCCAATATGACGTCATAACCAAATACAGAATTACATTATCTGCAAATTTTGCAACATTGTTTTTTGTAAAATCTGCAAAGTTTTCTTTGTCTTATAAGAATGCACCTCGATCTGCTTGCACATGCCAATCCTTAACATAAAATCAAATTAAAATCACTTTAATGAAGTTTGACTTTTAAACTAAAACTTGTGACTCACTTTGTGTTCTTGCAGGAGTCACTGTCGCTGATTTATTCGCGCATGAACTTCGGTTGCACGGCATCGAAACTGGAGGTCTGCGTCGAGCATTGCATTGATTTCCCGCCGACTGCCTTCTTCTGCCCCGATAGACGCAGTTTAGAATTCGGGTTCGAATCCCGCTGTTGCCACACGAGTTCGAACAAACTGACCATTTGCTGGCCCTCCAAACCGGCTCACAACGTCTGTTCGGACAATAGGATCGCCTGCAATATAAATATATTTAGCTCTATGCTAGCTTGAAATTGATCGGTTTCGTGCAAAACATATTCAACAACTGATTACCGTTTCGGTCTTGGAAGATGTTGACACGAGGTCCTAGGTTCGATTCTGGACCCATTCCCAGAAACGCAAAAAGCTTTTCGTGTTTTGACTCCGACACCGCGGCCAGCACATCGACGTGTGCACTGCAAGAAACAAGTTTTGTCGTTAAAGCATGATTTGTAAACAATCGAGTTCAAAAGTTTTAACCAATAGAGATGTGCCTCACTTTCTGCCAAGTTCCAAGCTTCCACCAGGGACAACTTTGTTCGTGGCATTTTTCAACCTTTGTTAGAATACTGTCTTGGCACTCCTCTGCTGCCACCTCGCGTACGCTTCCGTCAGACATCAATATCGAACAAGAGGTGCTCCTAGTTCTGGTTCCGTTCCCGCAGGTGACCGAACATTGGCCCCAAGGTCCCGGCATATATCTTAAGAATATTAGGTAAAAAAACTTTTAATAAATACAGAACACAACCGCACAAAATCTGATCAAAGTTTTTAATGTACCTAGGTGGACAATCGACTCGGTTGCACGGTTGAATAATCACAAATGGTTTGTTGACCCCAATGCAATACCATTCATCTACTTCTTTAGCGCCATCTTCCAGACAAATTAAATTCCTGTACTGTGTCCCAGAGTCCCCACACAAGCTGCTACACTCTCTCATTTCGCCATATTGGTAGGAGTAAACTGCAACAAGAAAGTGGTTTAAAATAGTCAACCAAAAAAAAACAATTGTTAATTAGTAGCTTACCGATTAAGCCCAAATCTAGACTCGTGTTTAAGGTCCCTCCTTCGTTCGTAGCTATACAAGAATAACGACCTTTTGTTTCAGGGTCAGCGTTAGCCAGTTGTAGAACTTTATTATTTAAAAGTAATTGGTAATCTGGAGCGTTTTCTAACATTGTCAGCAGTTCGTTGTTGAAATACCATTTAATATCTGGCTCTGGAAAGCCCGTCACAGGACAACCTAAACCATATATTGGAGTTATAGCAAGAATACAACAAGTATCTGATTATCGCCAATCTATTTATAACACATTAAATATTGAAAAAGTTACCGATTCATTGTTGCACTTAGAGCAAACATAAGTTTATTGCTAAATAAATATTGCTTTAAAAGCTTTTAAAAAGCTAAAATCGGCGTGATGTCTTAGTTAAACTCTTGAATTTACTATATGAGGTCAATTAAAATCCAAACGGCAACTCAGTTATATAATCTTTAACAAGCAAAGTTGTTTTAAAATAAGAGACTTCGATCTTTTGAATTAAAAAAAAAATCAAAGCATTAAAGTTTACCCATCATAACACTTGAGTTCACTTTAACTTTGTAATTCTCGATATCCAATCCAGTCATTAAAAGTTCAGGTAATCCAATAACCCCCTCAATGTTTGGAACAACGTTTAGCTCCTCGGATACGCGCGGTGGCTCTATTAGTTAAATACAGTTGTTACCTTTACAAATGAAAGCCCAATATTTATCAAACTTTAAACTATGCCATCAACTTACCGATAAGAACGAGCGACGAGGCTTGGTAATAAGTCCCAGCTGGATTGGAGGCTTCACAACCGAACAAACCTTGATCTGCTTCAGTTGTTGGAAATATTTCGATGGAATTGTCTGGAAGAAGTTTGCTGTTTTGTCGCAAGCCTGTACTGTCCTTGTGCCACAACACATAGGGGTCGGGAAAACCTAGAACAACATTTAAATTATTAATGTTTTGTTCGGTATTAACCAAAGTAGAGAATGTGTTAGAACCAACCTTCTGTTGGGCATTGGATGGTCACCTTAGATCCAAGTTTTGCCCGAATTTTCCCGCCCACTGTTGCTACCACGTGGTCGGAAGTAAAATTCTCCAAAACAGCAGTTGTTGCTAAAATGCGAGGTGCTTGTGCCACACTAAGTGACGTCACTTGGGAGTCGTTGCCATGGAGATTAGAGGCAACGCACATGTAATTTCCAGAATCAGTTGTTTGTGGGTAAAGCAGCCTCAAAGATCCATCTTGAAGAACAAATTGCCTGAAAATATAAAATTAAATTTAGAATACAAAGCAAGAAGTTTTACTTCTGCCAACAACGAGCTCCCACCTTCGATTTTCTGGCAATCTGACGTCATCACGGAACCATGCATACGTAGGAGGCGGGGAGCCTTTTGCCTCACAAAGAATCGTAATTCTGTCAGCTTCCGCAACAATAAGACTTCCCCCTACGTAGACATCCACCACGCGGCCAAGCTGAAGAGGAGCCAGAGTGGGGTGAGGGGTGATACGGGGTCGAAGATCGGATGAAGTCGTTGTTTTCAAGGAGTTTCCATTTAATATTCCGAGTAAATTATGAATGTCCGAATCGCTCGGAGAGTGAATATCAATTTCCTCGGGGATTCCCCCAATAGAATTTACTTGGTCAATCAAATCCTCGTATCCTTCACTATGGACCAACTGCGACTTCTAAATAATAAACATGTATGACGTAACGATTTGTAAACAGACATAACATAGAGAAGCCAAATTAAACAAACCTCCGTTTCATCTTGATTGTTGTTTTCGAACCTTGGGATATAATTATTTATGTCGTCATAATCCTCTTGTTTAGTGATGAACACAGGCCTTTGTTCAGTGTAGGAGATCTCATAAGGATCAAACCTGGGAATCGGTTCAGGTCTGGGCGCCATGGAAACGACCTTCCTGGTTTGAAGACTTGATCTCGAGGTCGGCAATCTAGAATTCGGTCCAATCACCTGGTGAGCGCCAACTGGTGGGAAGTTATTTTGAAGAGGAGAATCAGGGATTGACATCGAAGGTTCAGGAATGTTAGCTCCTGAAGTAAAAAGTTATTTAATTATCAAAGTTCTTAAAGTATTGCAAATAAGTTCAAACTCACTGGAAGTATTGTTAGTCACAGTCAGATAGAAGTTCGCCCGAGATGAGCCAGCTAAGCAAGTGTAGGTTCCACTATCAGATGATTGGCTGTGCAACAAGCGAAGTGAACCATCTGGCATGACTGAAACTCGCTCATCAGAGATCGGCTGGTCGTTGCGTTTCCATTGAATTAAATCCTTGCGAAATCTGAAAATTATTTATCGTTATTTTGATGCAAACTTTAAAATGGATAATTAAAATATTTTTACCTTTCCACCCTGCACTTTACGATAATAGTGGTCCGCGGATGAATATATGCGTTATTCCCAACTTGAAGTTGTATTTTTCTTTGCCTTCTTTTTTGAATAAAAACGTCGTCAGATGAGTGTATAAGTGGGGCTAAACAAAAAAAGATTTTTAAACAAAAGTTAACCCAAAGTTAACCCAAAGTTGACCCAAAGTTGACCCAGTTCTTAACAACAAATCAAACTTACGGCATTTTCCAAGATAGCAGCTCTTTTGTGACGTAGGCCGCATTAACTGATGACACCTCACACGAGAAACCTTCTGGGGTTTGTATTTGCCAGCCAATACTTGAACGCAGTGGCTGAAACGAGTTTGCGTCCCTTTACCACAAGTAACGTTGCACTGTAAACAAAAACAAAAACATATTCAATGCTTGTTCAACAAAACATATTCAATGCTTGTTCAACAAAACATATTCAATGCTTGTTCAACAAAACATATTCAATGCTTGTTCAACAAAACATATTTAGTAGTTGTTCAACAAAACATTTTTAATATAGTAGTGGTTCAACAAAACATATTCAATACAGTAATAATGGTTCAACAAAACATATTTAATACAATGCTTGTTCAACAAAACATATTTAGTAGTTGTTCAACAAAACATATTTAATACAGTAGTGGTGGTTCAACAAAAACATATTTAATACAATAGTGCTTGTTCGTTCAAGGCCAAATTCTTTGTCTTCTAACATACCCAACAAAATTGTTGGTAATCGATAAAAAATGTGACAAAATATTAACAAGGCCATGCGCTTATTGACTGAACGTGACTTTTAACTTAGTTGCGAAAAAGTAAACTTTAACATTATCAAAGCACCTTTCTGTCCAATTGTGTTTAAACAAAGGGCAGTACTTTGACGTCACATGCAAACATCATAAATCATTTGAACTTGTGATTAATTGTCGCAAAAACAATGCCCTATTATGAACGAAAGGGATGTTGGTTTTGCAATTCTTAAAGTGGTTTAATTTTAACAATAATATGACATGCGCGATAGTTTCCTCTTATTACTAAACAAAGGGCTAACAATCAGCATTGTTATACGATGCAGCATTTCTCCAAATCAGAAGAAACTTCGCGCATATTTCGTCCTTATTTGTCGAGCGCAAATTATGTCTGGCAGACGCCTTTGTGTTGGGTGGAAAAATTAAAGGATTAAAAACTGTTGGGTTTTGCTAAAATTGTGCAGACTTTAAAATTACTTTAGTCAATAAACTTAATATTAAGCAAACATTTTAAGTCGATGCCATAAACTCAAATTGACAATTGGAAACAATGACGGACAATGGTTTCGGCGCCACTGTAATATTAACTTGTTTACGCAAACCAAAACAAACACATAAAGTGCCATTGTTAAAAACTCGACTAACAATAAAGAGATTAGTACCTCGGACCACTTCTTTGTGACGTATCTAGCCGGACAATTACGGACGTTGCACGGGCTTCTGGTCATGGGGGTCTCTTTGGGGCAAAAGTGGGACGGAACCTCGACAGTCTCACCTGACCCCAACTTCTGGAAACAGCGAAGTTTTCTGGATTGAAATCCGCGTCCGCACGGCCTCGAACACTAAACATTAAAGTTGCAATTGTGACGTCGTGTAGATACAACAATGTGTAAAATATAAAGAAAAGTCTTACCTTCCCCCACAGCTGAGGCACCCACTTGGGGGGGCACTCCACCTGGGAGCAAATCATTTTGTCGGTGGGTTTGGGAGCCGGGCACATGACGTCAGGCATTCTCCTCCCGTTGACCCTTCGCGAGGAATTCGAGTAATCTTCACCTTCCGGCATCTGACGACAAACGACCGATCTTACTTGTAAGCCACGTCCACATGTCACATTGCAGTCGCGATACGGCGTTAGATCCCATCTGTGACGTAATAATAGGATTACTATATGACGTAACAAGCTCCTTAAAAAGGATTTACCCCTTTTCGTGGTTGGGTAAACGTGATTTTATTAAGCTTTACAAGATTACAACGACACACCGCAAAGTTACGTCACGCATTATGACATCATAGACCAAACAAACAGCGTTTTGTTAATACATCGTACACGGAAATCCTATTGTTTATTTAAGTGACGTCACAAACGTTTTGTGTATTCCCAATTATGATCCAATGATCCGAGGAATGAAATTTCATCGGATTGAAGCTGAGAACAATAATTCTTTGTCTTCAAGTGCAAAACCACTTCAAACAACAACAACAATGCGCGTTTGTTATGTGACGTCACAACCCAATTAACCCAGGGCCCCACTTTGTCCGAATACCGAGATCGCATGGCGTGAAAAGTGGACGGAAACCGAAATAGTTTCATTTCAATAAAATATCTTATTATAGCCCTCTATGATGTCACAATCCGAAAATAATATACGTCTCGGCGTCGAATCGTTTAGAACCGATTAAAGTTTCGTCTTACACATATTTACGGGCCGATGATCTCACAAATCAAATTGTTTACGAACAATGCCTCAACAATTCATGTTTGATGTTCAAGTTAATTGGGATCGCGTTAAAACAACAATGCTTAATTATCCGTCACAATGCTCAGTCACGTGGTTCAAGACAAAAATATTTGCTCTTGTCATGATTAATTAAACTTCAATTTTTACTATCAACAACGTAGTATTCGACAATATGATGACGTAGTGTCGACATTATTATGACGTTATCATTTCACATATTGGAATGTTTGACTCTGATAATAATTTATTATTTGATATTTCGCGACATTATCTGAAGTGAATTGTGGTCGAATATTTTGAATATTTCAAATCTAATAACTTTGCTACGTTTGACAAAAATATTCCCTTATTTCAATCACTTTTAACCACTAATGTTTGCTTACCGTATGGGTAAACCATCCACAGCTCGGGGTTGTAAAGAGGAAAACAAAATTGCGACAAGAAAAAAACTTCGAATATTTTTCCCCCAACCGCCTCGACTTAAATTAAATTTAAATTTTTCCAGCCCGAACATTTCCGGAAAGTGAAAAGTTTGGTGATTGCGGCAATACAGTCTTGAAGGTGCCAGCGAGGTTTGATTTGTTTTATTAGAAAGTCGATAACGAAAAGAACTTTCCTCCAAGGTGTCATTTAAAAGCTCGTAGCTGGTTGTTTTATGTTGAAGAATAGGTGAGAGCCCTTTAGTTGTTGAACAGACAGGTTCAATGGGGTTGAATGGTTTGTTGTCGCATGTTCCAGTATAATTAGCTAACTTAGTTTCCATTGAATATTTCTGCCCAATCTCGTTTACTTTAATGCTGCGGTAATGTTTTTCAGTTGGTGGCATTTTTAAAGAAAAACTTAATCCTCAAGAATTTTGTTACTTTTAAACATTTTAAAGTCTTTGATCTGATCTGTAAACTGCAAAATAAGTTTTAGATTACATTCCTCATATATTAAAACAACTTTGAACTTAGCAACTTTAGATGCAACGCTCAGCTGCTTGGCCCAATTAGGCCCTGAACTGAAACACTTCGACGTTCTAAGCTTCTTATATAAACCCCCTTACGTATTTAGGGATCAATCGATGTGAGAATTACGCGAGCTTCCGTATTGACATTCAGGGATGCAAACAAGCAACTTTTATTTGTCGAACGTGGCATTCTACTACGTCACAAAGGAATCGATTGTCCACACAACAATGATCCTTATGATCCGCATGTAAACAATATCCATAAATGCGAGCATTGTTGTGCAGCTAATTTACACAAGTCGAAATCAAATAAAAGATAAGAGCTAATATCGATTAGCGAATTCTCCCCAAACTTATTTTAAGTGATTGGCAAACTAGCAACAACTTCCTCAATCAACCACAAAGTCCTTTTAGACACAATTATTATCACTGCGTATTAAGCGACAATTACGACAAATGTTAAAGCGGCAATTAATAAAAGTCAAGCATGTGGTTCACGTCATCTATGATTATGATGTCATACAGGTAGTGGAAACGATGACGTATCAACTAGCCACAAGTTTTATTTTTGGTAAATTTCTAAAACCTTAAACTTATCTTTCGAAGTATCTGGGATCGAGACCGAGCATAAAAATAAATTATGACATCACACTGGACCTTTCTTTCATCTTTAAATAACTCAATAGTAAAGCGCTAGAACATATTGTTACATAAATTCCCCAAATATTTGAAGAGAAACAAATTTGTGCTCAGAACTAACTTAGGGTTGGGGTGACCAACTCGTTCATCAACCTTTTAACAAGGAGCGGGGTTTAGAAACGCTCAATTAGCTCATGTTCGTTTTGGGGTCATTTCAACCGTAACGACACCTCATGACGTCATCACTCTTTGTTACAACTCATCATATACGTCATACGAAACATGTACGTCACCTAAAATTTACTGATATTTCGACTAAGTTTATTTACTCGCAAACTTGTAAAATCGAATAAAAAACTTAAAAAAGTGTTTTTGGTTGTTTTGTCAAATGAGGAAATATTAGGTCCTTTCATCTACTAATCGTTATACGAGTGCTTTTCGTTACGCTCTGTTGAAAGCAAAAACCGTAAATTAACTTGTTGATTTACTTGCAAAAAGGGGGCACGTGACTCAACAAACCAGGGGATTAAGAAAACTTATAAACCCCATTTAAGGAAAGAGTTTTATCAAAAGTTGATTAACAACATCGGAAATACGATCCGGTTAATAAGGCAGATTTGCCCACTTCAAACGCTGCCAATTGTTTTGCCTAGAAAGTTAACCGCAAAATAAAGAAACAATTCTATAGTAGAATGTGCTAATACCAATGGGAGTTAAGGAACGTTGAAACATTATTAAGGTTCGCAATATACAAGAAAAATGTTTCGCGAAGAAAAATCGAAAATTGCCTAAAATAACCAGGTAAGGCCTATAAGTTGAGCGATTTAGATCTAAGGATAAACTTTAATAAATTTTAGCTTTCATTCAACGAATTCAAAAATAACACCAAATTGAAAAGGAAATAAGACCGAAAATAAAAATAATAGAGCCTGCCAAAATCCACTAAGCCAATAAAATTTCGGGCTTTAGTGAGCTTGTGATTTACTTTAAAGTTCCGACCCTTCTAGTGAAGAGTAAACATCCATACACGCCAGCTAAAAGCATTTCAACAAAGTGGTAGCGATATAGCATTAAAAAACCAATATAACGGAGGAATAACAGTTATAATGAAAACCACGAAATAAAACAATTTACTTGCGCGCTCTGACCACAAATTATTCGCTAAATTTAACTTCATTTTCACTCACAAATTTAACAATCACACGCTTTCAGTATGTAGGCAGGAATACTGGATATAAATCAGGCCACGAACCAAACAAATATTGACTTAAACTTTAATATGTTAAACCTTTAACTTGTATTGGCTTCACATATTCGCGGTTCAAAACCTATTTACACAACTATCAACGATCAGACAACTAAAACTTTTTAGTAAAACTGATTCTGCTCACAACTCATCTACGTTTCTAAATTGTTGGCAACTTTAAGTCTTATTCTCGTTTTATACAAGACTCTCGTACCGCCAACTTTTTTCTTTCGTCAACAATCGTCGTCGCGATTGGTTGATGTTAAATGACGTCACAAAAAGCCGGCGTTTAATAAAGTGACAATCTAAATCTTTTAACGAGTTCTTAAACAATTTCTACGAAATTAAGTTGAAGTCTCTTACATTGCTTAAGTTAGTGATAAAAAAACTTAAAAAATACTTTAGAAAAATTTATGAATAAAATAAACTATAAAAAAATTCTATGTAACAACGAATAAAATTATTAAATAATACGAAGTGCCATCAGTTTATTAGGAAATTGTGAGATTTACGACCAATATATTTCATAGCAATAAGACATTAAAGTTATAGAGAAATTGATTGGTTTGCACAGCTAACAATAAAACCTGAGCAAGTTGAACAATTCGCAATAAACTTGTTAACCCAACAAAGCAGGCACGATATGAGACCCACGCGAAGTTTAAGGTCATCACCACTTTTAGGGTTAATTCAACGAACTGGGGAACTTAAAACATTTTCTCCCCAGATGACGTCATTAAACAGTCGAAAACACGAGCGTATTGTGACGTCATATCCAATTTGTCCAACAAGTGGCTGAGAACAAAGCACCATTATTGAAACTTGACTTCAATGCTTAGGCCTGATTAAACATAAAGCAACCACCTAGGACCAGACAGCCCTGGGACCAAGCCCTTTGCACCAAAACAACACCAGCCCATCCCTACATGACAATTAGAACCACAACTTAAACAGGTTTCACAACAGACAATAAGTTTTCCTTGTCGAGGTTTAATACACAACAACGCCTGTGTTCGAGCCCCTACAAGGGCCTTAACAGCGCGGGAGACAACCCCACACAATTACAAAGGTAGAATACAATTTACGACCACATCGTGATTTTATGACTTTTGGTAACCAGACCTCCTACAAAGAAGTGACGTCATCAAGTACTCAAAACGTAATTTTTGTTAATAATTAATAAAATTTCCCTGACATCATAACTATGACGTCATAAAAAGAATAGTTTTAATAAAACCAACTTATAATTAAAATAACATCTAACAGCTTTTTCATAAACCTTAATTGCGTTTGATCATTTTGTGGTTTTGGGTAATTTAAATTAAATTAACAATATTTAATTAAATTAACAATATTTAATTTAAGCAATAAAACAAAGCTAGCAAACAGTTTATGTTTGCGAACTTGCGCAAATTCACAGGTGAACAAATTAATAAGTTGGCCTGATTACAATTCGACAACTTCAAATATACGACAACACAAAAGCAAATACAATTCATCGCTCTTAGTTTAGAATTAAGCGAGAAATCTCACAGAGTTTCTACAGCTTTTATATAAACCAAGTAGTTCCATTAAATCAATTCACAACTTAAACAATCCGGAAAATTTACAAAAACTTGTATTAATTGAAGAACCGTTATCCAAACTTTAAGAAGCAAAAACAACAAATTTAGAACTAAGTTGTCTTAAAACAGGAAACTCTTTTATTAAACGACTTTCGGTATTAATTAAACGAACAAATAACAAAAATTTATCAGATATAATTTGACCTTTAAGTATTTTGACAACCACGTGACAACAAAAGCCCACAATGCAATGTGGACAAAGTATTAATGTGACGTAACAATAGTAAGGACAACAACACTTCAAATACTTCCTCAATTTGTAACAATTTTTGTAAATTGAACAAAAAAATTTCATATCAGTAGATTCGGTGTTTACTTTGCGACAATTTAACTTAAAATCACGTGACCTGTCAATCAACAACGTAATCACGTGACAAAACTTACTGAACACTGAAGTTTGCTTCGACAACGAACAAAAGCGCAGTAGCGACACTTTGTGACCGAACATTCAGTTGATTCGTGTACGCTGGAGGGTGGTGTTCACATGTTACCAATAACAACCACGAAAAAACAAGAAAAAAAATTGATTTCCACATTTAAAAAAATTCTAAAATAAAAAAAGCTCAGAGTCAGACTCCTTTACTTAAGCGTAACTAATTATCAACGTAATTTTCCGCCTGCCAATCAAATTTCTAGAATAAATTTCAACCCAGTTTTTACTTCTAACCACTGACATTAAATTTGACAATTTAATTTTTTTAACTTTTTTTGCAAACAAACTTTACCTGAACGCCCTGAAAATTAAACCAAAAAAGTTAACTAAAATAAGTATCACGCAAACCTTTCATTAAATCTCGCATACTTTGTCTAATTATTACCTTAAAACCTATCTTTAAACATCCAGTTATTTTCCTTTAGCCGAAATTGACATTTTTTAAGATTTAAACAACTTTCCACAAAACCTATCCCTGTACAATAATCCTAAAGCCCCTCTGTCAGCGAACCTTACGTCATGCTACCCTGCACAAAAAACTATTTTACAATTTAAAAAAAACATTTGTAATTCATCAAATATTTGGTCATTGAAGCGTAAACAATCCTGTTTCCTATCAAGTAATTTACCGAAACAAAATCTTTAAATTTGAGTTAATCTGAGGATGTAATCTTCGATTGAAACATGAAACCTCGCCTTTAAAAAGGAATAACCTCAAGTTATTGCCAACTAAAACTTTAAATCATTTTTTAAATAATATCACCAACTTTCCTGCACTAAAAACTAAAATAAAGTCGACCAAAGTTAATAATTTTACCCCAATTTAAACTAAGGCCTCTTGAGAATTTAAAACCATGACTCAAACATGGACACGGGAAAATATTTTCGGTCTACGGCTTAACGAATTTTGATTGTTTTAAACACGATTATCGCGTTTAATAACTTAATATTCGCGGTCTAATCTTGTTAAAAAATATGCTGAAATATTGTGACGTCATAACAATCATGACGTCATGTGCAACCCTCCAATCACCAGGGTTTAAAATTAAAAATGTTGACCTTTTTAATGACCCCTACCTTGTGCGGTTCTGGGTAATTGGGCCGAATTGGCAAGGTCCTCCAAAACATTTCTCGACACGCGACGCGGGTCTAGCTATTACGTCACAATGATCAGAAGATGCTAAAGCGTTTGTTGCTTTGTGACGACATAAAGGAATAGAAGTTCGGGATCCTGGAACAATATTAAAGTTGAAATCTGCAATGTTTTTGTTTAAACAACGAAGTTTCTGGTAAACCGACAGGAATGTAACTTAAAAACAAATTTGTTTTACCGTTGCCGCAAGATGGTACACAAGAGCTAAAATTTCCAAATCTCCAACCAAACTCTGAAGATTCTAAAAACTCGTATTTATCCACCTCCTCTTCGTCAGTGACGTAATAATCGTCGTATGCAACATCATAATTAACTCTAGTGACATCATTATCCGGACACAAGCCAACTGAACAAGCCTTAAACAAAACAAAAATTAAACAAAAGTCAATTGATCAACAACAACAATGACTTACTTGTGACGTAACCGGTTTATCTCCGTCGCAAATGACGTCATCAAGATCTTGTATAGTCCCAGTTTCGAGAACAACTTTTTTACATCTAACCTCCCTCACGGTGATTCCCCTTCCACAAGTTGTCGAACATCCGCCCCAGTTTCCAGATACCCAGCTGTATACATGTATTGTTAAAGGATTGTTACGTCATAATAATAAATACAAAGTACCTTGGTTCGGGCGAGATTGAGGTCACGGTGTTGCCATGTTGAGCCAAATAATTGTGATGGCGAACAACTAAAAATAAACGACAAAGATTTTATTTAGGTTTAAATGTGAGGTTGAAACCAATCAACTGGGGACTCTACCTCGGCACACCATTTAACTGAGGGCTTTATCTCGGTACACCATTTAACTGAGGGCTTTATCTCGGTACACCATTTAACTGGGGGCTCTATCTCGGCACACCATTTAACTGGGGGCTCTATCTCGGCACAGCATTTAACTGGGGGCTTTATCTCGGCACACCATTTAACTGGGGGCTTTATCTCGGCACACCATTTAACTGGGGGCTCTATCTCGGCACAGCATTTAACTGGGGGCTTTATCTCGGCACACCATCTAACTGGGGGCTTTATCTCGGCACACCATTTAACTGGGGGCTCTATCTCGGCACACCATTTAACTGGGGGCTCTATCTCGGCACACCATTTAACTGGGGGTTTATCTCGGCACACCATTTAACTGGGGGCTTTATCTCGGCACACCATTTAACTGGGGGCTTTATCTCGGCACAGCATTCAACTGGGGGCTCTATCTCGGCACACCATTTAACTGGGGGTTTTATCTCGGCACAGCATTTAACTGGGGGCTTTATCTCGGCACACCATTTAACTGGGGGCTCTATCTCGGCACACCATTTAACTGGGGGCTTTATCTCGGCACACCATTTAACCGGGGGCTTTATCTCGGCACACCATTTAACTGGGGGTTTATCTCGGCACAGCATTTAACTGGGGGTTTATCTCGGCACACCATTTAACTGGGGGCTTTATCTCGGCACACCATTTAACTGGGGGCTTTATCTCGGCACACCATTTAACTGGGGGCTTTATCTCGGCACACCATCTAACTGGGGGCTCTATCTCGGCACAGCATTTAACTGGGGGCTTTATCTCGGCACACCATCTAACTGGGGGCTTTATCTCGGCACACCATCTAACTGGGGGCTTTATCTCGGCACACCATTTAACTGGGGGCTTTATCTCGGCACACCATCTAACTGGGGGCTTTATCTCGGCACACCATTTAACTGGGGGCTCTATCTCGGCACACCATTTAACTGGGGGCTCTATCTCGGCACACCATTTAACTGGGGGTTTATCTCGGCACACCATTTAACTGGGGGCTTTATCTCGGCACACCATTTAACTGGGGGCTTTATCTCGGCACAGCATTCAACTGGGGGCTCTATCTCGGCACACCATTTAACTGGGGGTTTTATCTCGGCACAGCATTTAACTGGGGGCTTTATCTCGGCACACCATTTAACTGGGGGCTCTATCTCGGCACACCATTTAACTGGGGGCTTTATCTCGGCACACCATTTAACCGGGGGCTTTATCTCGGCACACCATTTAACTGGGGGTTTATCTCGGCACAGCATTTAACTGGGGGTTTATCTCGGCACACCATTTAACTGGGGGCTTTATCTCGGCACACCATTTAACTGGGGGCTTTATCTCGGCACACCATTTAACTGGGGGCTTTATCTCGGCACACCATTTAACTGGGGCTTTATCTCGGCACACCATTTAACTGGGGGCTTTATCTCGGCACACCATTTAACTGGGGGCTTTATCTCGGCACACCATTTAACTGGGGGCTCTACCTCGGCACACCATTTAACTGGGGGCTTTACCTCAACACACCATTTAACTGGGGGCTTTATCTCGGCACACCATCTAACTGGGGACTTTATCTCGGCACACCATTTAACTGGGGGCTCTACCTCGGCACACCATTTAACTGGGGGCTTTACCTCAACACACCATTTAACTGGGGGTTTTATCTCGGCACAGCATTCAACTGGGGGCTTTATCTCGGCACACCATTTAACTGGGGGCTTTATCTCGGCACACCATTTAACTGGGGGCTTTATCTCGGCACACCATTTAACTGGGGACTTTATCTCGGCACACCATTTAACTGGGGGCTTTACCTCAACACACCATTTAACTGGGGGCTTTATCTCGGCACACCATTTAACTGGGGGCTTTATCTCGGCACACCATTTAACTGGGGGCTTTATCTCGGCACACCATTTAACTGGGGGCTTTACCTCAACACACCATTTAACTGGGGGTTTTATCTCGGCACACCATTTAACTGAGGGCTCTATCTCGGCACACCATTTAACTGGGGGCTTTATCTCGGCACACCATTTAACTGGGGGTTTATCTCGGCACACCATTTAACCGGGGGTTTATCTCGGCACCCCATTTAACTGGGGGCTCTACCTCGGCACACCATTTAACTGGGGCTTTATCTCGGCACACCATTAAACTGGGGGCTTTATCTCGGCACACCATCTAACTGGGGGCTTTATCTCGGCACACCATTTAACTGGGGGCTCTATCTCGGCACACCATTTAACTGGGGGCTTTATCTCGGCACACCATTTAACTTGGGGCTTTATCTCGGCACACCATTTAACTGGGGGCTTTATCTCGGCACACCATTTAACTGGGGGTTTTATCTCGGCACACCATTTAACTGAGGGCTCTATCTCGGCACACCATTAAACTGGGGGCTTTATCTCGGCACACCATCTAACTGGGGGCTTTATCTCGGCACACCATTTAACTTGGGGCTTTATCTCGGCACACCATTAAACTGGGGGCTTTATCTCGGCACACCATCTAACTGGGGGCTTTATCTCGGCACACCATTTAACTGGGGGCTCTATCTCGGCACACCATTTAACTGGGGGCTTTATCTCGGCACACCATTTAACTTGGGGCTTTATCTCGGCACACCATTTAACTGAGGGCTTTATCTCGGCACACCATTTAACTGGGGGTTTATCTCGGCACACCATTTAACTGGGGGCTTTATCTCGGCACACCATTTAACTGGGGGCTTTATCTCGGCACACCATTTAACTTGGGGCTTTATCTCGGCACACCATTTAACTGGGGGCTCTATCTCGGCACACCATTTAACTGGGGGCTTTATCTCGGCACACCATTTAACTTGGGGCTTTATCTCGGCACACCATTAAACTGGGGGCTTTATCTCGGCACACCATCTAACTGGGGGCTCTATCTCGGCACACCATTTAACTGGGGGTTTATCTCGGCACACCATTTAACTGGGGGCTTTATCTCGGCACACCATTTAACTGGGGGCTTTATCTCGGCACACCATTCAACTGGGGGCTTTATCTCGGCACACCATTTAACTGAGGGCTTTATCTCGGTACACCATTTAACTGGGGGCTCTATCTCGGCACACCATTTAACTGGGGGCTTTATCTCGGCACACCATTTAACTTGGGGCTTTATCTCGGCACACCATTTAACTGGGGGCTCTATCTCGGCACACCATCTAACTGGGGGCTCTATCTCGGCACACCATTTAACTGGGGGTTTATCTCGGCACACCATTTAACTGGGGGCTTTATCTCGGCACACCATTTAACTGGGGGCTTTATCTCGGCACACCATTTAACTGTGGGCTCTATCTCGGCACACCATTTAACTGGGGGCTTTATCTCGGCACACCATTTAACTGGGGGCTTTATCTCGGCACACCATTTAACTGGGGACTTTATCTCGGCACACCATTTAACTGGGGGCTTTATCTCGGCACACCATTTAACTGGGGGTTTATCTCGGCACACCATTTAACTGGGGGCTTTATCTCGGCACACCATTTAACTGGGGGCTTTATCTCGGCACACCATTTAACTGGGGGCTTTATCTCGGCACACCATTTAACTGGGGGCTTTATCTCGGCACACCATTTAACTGGGGGCTCTATCTCGGCACACCATTTAACTGGGGGCTTTATCTCGGCACACCATTTAACTGGGGGCTTTATCTCGGCACACCATTTAACTGGGGGCTTTATCTCGGCACACCATTTAACTGGGGGCTCTATCTCGGCACACCATTTAACTGGGGGCTCTATCTCGGCACACCATTTAACTGGGGGCTTTATCTCGGCACACCATTTAACTGGGGCTTTATCTCGGCACACCATTTAACTGGGGGTTTATCTCGGCACACCATTTAACTGGGGGTTTATCTCGGCACACCATTTAACTGGGGGTTTATCTCGGCACACCATTTAACTGGGGGTTTATCTCGGCACACCATTTAACTGGGGGCTCTATCTCGGCACACCATCTAACTGGGGGCTTTATCTCGGCACACCATTTAACTGGGGGCTTTATCTCGGCACACCATTTAACTGGGGGCTTTATCTCGGCACACCATTTAACTGGGGGTTTATCTCGGCACACCATTTAACTGGGGGTTTATCTCGGCACACCATTTAACTGGGGGTTTATCTCGGCACACCATTTAACTGGGGGCTTTATCTCGGCACACCATTTAACTGGGGGCTCTATCTCGGCACACCATTTAACTGGGGGCTTTATCTCGGCACACCATTTAACTGGGGGCTTTATCTCGGCACACCATTTAACTGGGGGTTTATCTCGGCACACCATTTAACTGGGGGCTTTATCTCGGCACACCATTTAACTGGGGGTTTATCTCGGCACACCATTTAACTGGGGGCTTTATCTCGGCACACCATTTAACTGGGGGCTTTATCTCGGCACACCATTTAACTGGGGGCTTTATCTCGGCACACCATTTAATTGGGGGCTTTATCTCGGCACAGCATTTAACTTGGGGCTTTATCTCGGCACACCATTTAATTGGGGGCTTTATCTCGGCACACCATTTAACTTGGGGCTTTATCTCGGCACACCATTAAACTGGGGGCTTTATCTCGGCACACCATTTAACTGGGGGCTCTATCTCGGCACACCATTTAACTGGGGGCTTTATCTCGGCACAGCATTTAACTTGGGGCTTTATCTCGGCACACCATTAAACTGGGGGCTTTATCTCGGCACACCATTTAACTGGGGGCTTTATCTCGGCACACCATTCAACTGGGGGCTTTATCTCGGCACACCATTTAACTGAGGGCTTTATCTCGGTACACCATTTAACTGGGGGCTCTATCTCGGCACACCATTTAACTGGGGGTTTATCTCGGCACAGCATTTAACTGGGGGCTTTATCTCGGCACACCATTTAACTGGGGACTCTACCTCGGCACACCATCTAACTGGGGGCTTTATCTCGGCACACCATTTAACTGGGGGCTTTATCTCGGCACACCATTTAACTGGGGGCTTTATCTCGGCACACCATTTAACCGGGGGCTTTATCTCGGCACACCATTTAACTGGGGGCTTTATCTCGGCACACCATTTAACCGGGGGCTCTATCTCGGCACAGCATTTAACTGGGGGCTCTATCTCGGCACACCATTTAACTGGGGGCTTTATCTCGGCACACCATTTAACTGGGGGCTTTATCTCGGCACACCATTTAACCGGGGGCTTTATCTCGGCACACCATTTAACTGGGGGCTTTATCTCGGCACACCATTTAACCGGGGGCTCTATCTCGGCACAGCATTTAACTGGGGGCTCTATCTCGGCACACCATTTAACTAAGAATTTTACCTCGAGACATTTAAGAGAATCAAATTCTCATTTTGTTCAAAAACATTAAATAAATCCTTTATTGGAAAACAATTTTAACTCACTTCGTTTAAGCGCACAACTTCGCACGTTTATCGGTTTTGTTGTGACGTCACAATCATATGCAGGGGCGCCTTCTGGTGTCTGACATTGAACTATTCTGTTTTGATATCCAAGACCTTTCGATTCTAGACACTGTTCAACAAACATTATTAACATCACATAATTTAAGAATAATTAGCCTTGTTACGTCATATAAGTTTACCTTGTTCCACGGTTGAGCGACCCAGACGGGACAAAGATGTTCGTTACATTTTCTCCAAGTTTCTGGGGCTTGGATTCCAACACAAAGTTTTTCATCCGATGGTAAATATTCTCCGTTTAAAGTTTCTTTCGCGCACGAAATTGTCCGTATTTGATATCCGCCCGAGCACTCCGCCGAACATAAAGTCCACGGATCCTCAATCCACAAATGTCGTTGATAAAACTCAAAACTTGGTTCGATTCGTTTGAACACCGTTGAACTGTGCTGACAATAAGCATAACTTTGTGACGTCACAATTAATTAAACATAAATTAACGACTTCCATACCGACGTTTACGATTAACACCAATATTTAATGACGTCATAGCGTACCTTGCAGGGCACTTGATGTCGTTACAGCGATGAACTTGGGGAGAGGGTGGAATCAAACCCTGAGCCTCGCAGACTTGATCTTCAACCACTTCATTGCTTGAAACATCCACACAGATCGGCCGAATAAACATTAAACCTAAAAGGTTGGTTAATTACGTCACAGTGGCATTGTTTTATCATTATTACTCTATTGTGTCGCAAGGTTAACAGTTATGCTTCTTACCACCGCCACAAGTGCTTGAACACGTGACCTCGGCTGTGTTGTGTTTCCACGTGGCCGTCAGTGGGCGGTAGAACTCGTATCTTAGGTACTTTCGTAGCTCGCTCTTGTCAACTGCCTAGGTCGTTAATAATACACTTATTACGTCATAATAATTTATTAAATAAATTAACTTACCATAACTTCAATGTCACTAGCAATTGGTCCTTTTATGACGAATTTTAATTTTCCATTGTAACCATATGTGACGTCATAATTGAATGATGTTATGTGGTTATTATCAAAATCATTTAATTTGAGCAATTCTGATGATTGATTGATTTTTAAACCTAAAAAATTAAATCTGTAAGTACCTACAATTTTAATTACTATAATTAATTAAACTGACCGATGTGTCCGACTCCCGATCCTGACAAACTGACAAACTGACTGTTTTTGGGAATCGTAATCACGTGATCTTGTCCTAAAAAAAAACAAAGTTATTAAATATTCAAAATCAGAGTTTGTTAAGTTTGTTACCTTGTATTTTGTTTTTGTTGAAAACATAAATTCCTGTCACTAGGTGGCACAAGAATCCACATTTACCGCAAACTTTAGACGACTCTTCAATGCAGCCTAGTGGCTAAAAGTTTAATTGTAAATAAATTTAAATTTTGCAAAAAATCCATCAACAGAGGTTGAGCTAAAAGAATATTCTTTATTTTCTCTAAAAACGCTGAAAAGTAATTCCAAAAATTTTAAAAGTTTCAGGTTTTTACGATGTCTTGAAATTTAAGCCCGTTGTGTTAACGATTTACCTTATTAGGTGACATAACAATGATAACTGTGACGTAACAAAGCCCATATTTGGTTAAATGTTTTTTCTAAACTTTGCAAGTTCCTCGAAAAATTAATTTTAAACATTTTAAAGTCGGCCGCGATTATTGTTTATAAAACACGAAATTATTGGATCAAATGACATTTAGGATTCGCGCAACACTGATTTCACAATAAACTTACTATTACGTCATAAGTAAACTCTTTGTTTTCTAGAATTCTTATCAATTGTTTCCGATTGTTTTAAAAATAAATGCTCTGTGATGAGATCATTATTACGTCATATTCTGTTTATTGTCACACGACACACTTTATCAGTGCAACCAATTGTTACCATAGCAACCGAAGTTGTGTTACCATAGCAACCTATTGCTAGGTTAGCGTAGAAACTGTGACGTAACAAGGGTAACATCAATTTGTATCACTTTAAATGCAAAAAAACTCAAAATTTGATTATTACGTCACAAAATCAACTTATAAGATATTCTACGTAAAAGGACTTCGGACCCAACAATCAAATAATTATGGCAAACAAAAAACAATGCCCCATTATAAACAAACAAACGACCATTGTCTTACCTCGCATTTTCCTTTCGCACAAATATCATTAACTCCACATCTAGTACCGTCTGTAACGTCCATTATACGGACCTTGTCCAAAATAGGGGCGGATGTTTGACAACGTATCACACAGGGGGAACTACCTTCAGGGAATTCCCCGGGGACCCATGATATATTGTTTGTGACGTCATTTAACGATGAACATTGTAATTGTGCTTGACTTTTAATTTCTGTTTTAATGTCAGGTAAAAGCTAGAAAAAAAAAAAATTTTGCTTTGAGCTCTTATTATGACGTAATAACAAACAAGACTTAATTAAAACAAAAGTGATTAATGTTAAAGCTTTTAACTGTATGACGTAACAATCATCGTGTGAGTTCCACTTACCTCTAAGTTTTCTGACTTTTCGAACTTGAGAAAAATCTGAACAAAAAAAACAAATATTTGTTTTCTGATAAAAAATTTTTGCGATTCGGAAATTGTTTGAAATTATTGTCATTCGATCCCACGTGACAATACTGGAGCTATTATAGATCGCAAACAATTATGACGTCACTATAAAAATATTTTCATTTTAATTCTGACATTCTTTATTAACCTTGGCACGCTTATAAAGATTTGTAGTGACGCGCGTGCCAATAAACAAGGCTTAATGACGTCATAAAAAGATTTGGCGCCTTAAAAATGATAAACATGCAATCGCACGCATGACCAATCACGACCTTATAGGTATGTGACGTCACAAACTTGGAACCTTATAGGACACACCCACGTGTGATAATCTCTTAATCACGGAATAATACACCCTTGTTACGTCACACATGAAAGATTAAAAGCTGCGATGTGCATGTGGTTTGCAAGCCAGAAATAAACCGACAACAACCCTCCCTGCGAACAAACGATTAACCGCATCTTAATTACACTGCGACCGAGCCCTTTGTGGTGAAAGAGTTGTGTGTTAACATGGGTTAGTTCCTTGTTATAGGAAGTCAGATTAGCAGTGAATTAATGATTCTACGTCACAGAAACTAACAAACCACAATTAATTAACACAATGCCCCATTGTCTTTTTAATTAATTGTTTTCGCGTTTGTTTTTAACTTGTTAACTATTTATTTACATTTCCGAGGGAGATTCTTCGTATAATAATATTCATCACAGTCGACCCACTCTGAAACAAACAGCACGCGTCGCTGATTATGACGTAACAGAAGCGTGTCATTGAGGGGCAAATATAATTGTGCGAATATTTTGATAAATGAGGGGCGGAAAGTCAAACAAAAAATGAAAGCAAATAAAAAATAATTAAGAAAACGAAACTCAGTCTTTCATAAAAATTTGTTTTTAAGAAAATAGAAACATTTAAAAAATATTTTAATAATTTTGTTTACACTAAATCGATAACGTCATGTGACTCACAGGTGTAGTAAGGCCTTTATTTGCGCTATAGTGACGTCATAGTTACCCATTGTTGTCCGTGGCACGCAATGCTTATTGTAGGAAGCTACCTGGCCAAACAATTCGCTAAAAACTTGAAAACTTTAACAAACTGTAACTTTCTCGCAGTTACCGTCACCATAAAATATCTAGTTCAGCTAAAATATTTCTCTTTAAACAAAACTAGAACTTACCAGTTGTAATATCCAAGCTATTCGAACCAACTTCATTGTAAAACTTTTAACTAACAAATGTGCAGGCCTAGGTTAAAGCTGCTGTTTGCTGGAGGTCTTTTTCGCCTTTGCGCGCATCGAGGCTCTCGTCTCGCTTTTATATCAAATTTTTGCCCGCTCTTGGTGAACTTGTTTGCTTTTACGAGAGAAGCAAATCTATAAAATATTCCGTGTTGCTCGATAAAACTTAAACTGGAATTTGGGCGTTGTTATAATAGTCTACACTTGACCTTTGAAATATATATTTTGGGTAAACAAATGTCCTTGTGACGTCAGAACTATCTGGTGACGTAACGTGGGTTCGGTGAGAAAATTAATGGTATTTTACAGCGGCGCCATAGTGACATGTTTATGACGTCATAAGCAAGTAAAAGTGATAAAACAAACTTAAACCTTACTTATACGTGGTTCGGTTGAAAATTCTTTAAAAATTGGGCTTTTAACTCAAATTAAAGCTAATTAAATTAAACTTTATTAAACTTCGAGGTTTTCGCGCTCCTAAATTTATTCTTAGCCTCGAATTCCCACAAATTAAAAAACAAACAACATTAAAAGTCAAACTTTGAAGGTCAAAAATTTCTGAAAAAAACAAATATTTGGGAATTCCCCCTTCAATATTTAGTTATTATGACGTCATCTGTTCTTTATAACGCCATTGAAGCGATTCTAAATATTTTATTTAAAATAATTTTTGTTTTCGTAGAAATTTTGCGGCGGGCAAGATGGTCACGTGATTAATATCCGCCGATTAATTAACCACGAGGAAACAATTTAAACCCTTAATTGATTATGACGTCACTTTGCATTGATAATGACAAACCACGAGGTATGACGTAACAAAGGTGGGAAGAAACCTCGGTAACAAATAAGGATGACACTTTCTCTTATTCTAGTTTTTTTGTAATTAAAGAGAATAGTTTAATTTAGTTTTTGATAACCTTTGTGACGTCAAAAAACAAAAAATTTACAGAATTTTAATTAAAAAAACTTTAAACCATCGCTCCATGAAAACCTAATGACGTCATACGTCCACGTGATTTGAAAACAACCATTGACCTTTAATATTATGACGTCACACATATCATATTTAAGATACTTGTTGAGATTGTGACGTCACACAGGTTGGTAAGTAGAAGCACTTGACATTTATAGATTTTGCAAGTTTTAACAATGAGATATTCTAGAACATCTTTCAACGACCGCTCAAGTACAACTTGAAATTTCTTCAAAGCCAAGTTTGTGCAACGTCATAATTACTTGCTGGTCACGTGACACTCCGGGAGTATTGGCCCCTGTTAAACACGATCATTGTGACATAACAAAACTTGCATCGATTGTCATCTTATTGTCATAAACAACCTCGTCGAATAATAAGGTAAATCCCCCGACGTGATAATTTGCACGAACGCAAATTAAAAGCTTTCCAGATCAAGATTCGCGGTTTGGCAGCTTACCTTGTTTTCATCAGTCGCGTGCTTACCTCTATTACGTCACAAAGAAATTCGAAATTAAACGAGCTACAACTTCCGGCGGTCAATTCCAGAATCGATAATAAATCGGTCACGTGGCACCCAGGCGCCAGTGTTTTCACAACGATTCAAACATGACCTCGAGGTCAACTCCGCCGGTGTCAACTGTTACGTCACAAATCTTGGACAAACTGTCATTTAATCGAATAAACTTTCTTGCGGAAACAATTCAATGTCTACGTCACAATAGGTTAACAATCACTTAAAGACGAAGTGGTTACTTGAAACGCTTTTCCACTCCAGGATATTTCAAATCATGCAAAAATATTTATTAACAAAAAAATAAAAACTACAACAATAAATATTTATCCGCAGAATATGGAACTACAACAATAAATATTCATCCGCGGAATATGCTTCAAATTATTTTACATAACCATGTGGTCGATAACACTGCTGGCAAAGACGTCCAAATACGGCAGATTATAACATTCCTCGTAAGACAACTGTATAGTGGCCTTATTGGAACACACAACGTCACAACTAATGACGTCATCATAGTGGAACGTTAGGCGTGGGGACAGGAACGAGATTGTTTGCATTTTTCGTCGACTTCTTTCGCAGTCGGTTCTTGGGTCTAATCGTACAAAAGTTGTGCTCATTGTCCACCATGCGGTTCCTTTTAACATAACTATCGTCCACACTGCGGCGCCCAAACGTTCCCAACACAGGTCGTTGTAAGTCGTTGCTGTATTCTATCTCCTCCCAACCTTCCACCTGAGGGACAACTGGATCTTCATCGTACGCAGGACTTATAAAGCTTTCCTCATCCACAATAACCCCCTGCGTCATAATATCCTTTCTTCTTTTTCGCTTGAAGAACGTTTTTTTCTCCTTTAACGAAGTTTGTTCTTCTTCAGAAGAAGATGCTGATCCAGGAGTAGCTGGGAAGTTGCGAAGTTGTTCCTCGAAGTCCTCATCTGAGCTCTCTTCGACTTGTGACGTCATAACAGGAGAGGTCACGTGCAAAGTTTGCTCAAACACGTCATCAGCAAAGTTTTGAGAGATAATGCAAGAAATCTTTTTCTTTTTTGACCCAACGATCGACTGAGCCGACAAAATTCCTTTCGCGACGATAAAAGCGTTCTTTCGCGATCCTCCTTTGTCTTTTGATTGTTTAAAACTCGACTGTGACGAACTCTTTGAACAACTCACAAATCCACTTGTCGTCGAATCTCCCGATGTCGACTCTTTAACGCTCTTTAGTGGCGTTTTTTCATTGGTCGGCGGTACAAGCATTGTGACGTCAGTGTCTGGTGGAGAAGGACGCCATGACGTATTAGCAAAAGAAGATAAATTTTGTTCACTTGAAGGCGATATTGCACAAGAAGGCGGCGGGGGAAACCCCATTGAATCACTTTCATTTATTGAGCAAAGGAAATCCCCACCTGGTTCATTCCCGGGAAGCAGGTTAAAGGAGGATTCGTCGTCTGGGGAAAAAGTTTCCATTTTGGGGAAAACGAAATTCTCGTTTTCGACTAAGAAAGGAGAAATCGGAAGATAATTCGGGTTCGTCATAATCCGGGATGACGTCATTGGTGTGCTATTACGCAGCTCGGTCTGGTGGTTGGAATTTATCGAACCGTAACTCGACTGTCCCATCATCGGTTCCACGATTTGGGACAACTTTCCCGGATGTCGGTGTCCCGGATGTTTGATCGGATGGGCAACTCCAATTGTTTTATTGTTGTTTGAGTTGTGCGCGCCACCTAGCAGATCAAAGTTAGGTAGGTTGTTAGGCTCGCTAGGTGTCCCAGTTTCAAAAATATCATCACTCCACGTTGTCTCTTCGCTACTTAAATGTTGTACAACGTGGCGCGTGGAGTTTGCCACATTGTGGTTACTATTGTTGTTCTCGGTGCGCAGTGAGGCCTCTAGTGGCAAAGTTGCCTCGACCGAGACCCTGAGAGGAGGTGGACAATCTCGCGATTGGGTCAGCAAGACTTCGTTGTTTTTAGCATTTCTCGAAGTTCTCTGAAAAATTACAAAAAAAAACAATTTTAAAATTATCGTTAAAAGTTTAAAAACAATTTTAATTTCATCTACCTCTTCTTCTCTGCTAGTGAAAAGCCAAGAACATCTTCTAAACAAAACAAAACTTAATTCAGCAAAAACGTAAAAGTAATAATTTAATTACGCTTAAATTCACAACTCACCCGTTTTTAGTCCCATATCTCACAGCAATACAGAAGATCAACAACACTAGAGTAAATGATCCAATTAACCCGAGTGTTAAAGGAAGGACGATGTTGGTAGAATATGAACAAGCCTCGTCTACAATAGATGACTCTAAACATTAAAATCGTTACACAGGAATCTTTAAAACTTTTTAATCGACTTTAAAATTTGTTTTACCTTTCGAAGACAAACAAGCATCTCTATCGCCATCCTCTGTTGAAAACAAGTCTTGTTCGATGACGTCACGATTGTATGACGTCACTGGAACACATTTTCCATCCAGCCAGCCACAGTAAGGATTGCCGGAACTGACGCAAGAACTTAATAAGACAAAGTTAGTTTTATCAATTTTTAACAAACATTTTTGGGTTGTGTTTAATTCTCTTACCTCTTACAAGCGTAACTCTGACAAACTTGCTTGGGGAGACTGATGACGCAATATTTAAACGTCACCAACATTGCGTCACTGCCGTCAACCAACGTCACTTTGCGAACCCGTTTGGCACCTAAAGGTTCTTTCCCAGACCCAATCGTGCACCGACCAGGTTGAAAAACGTTCCATTCCTCGGTGAAAGAAATCTGAGGTTTCTTTGATTGATCGGAAACAACTTTCAACAACTTTCCGTCGGTCGTGCCTGGAATATTTCAGTGTTACTTTATAAAACTTAAAAAGTTGTCATTAATCCAATATTTAAACCTACCGTAAAGTTATTATTTATTATTACAGAAACACCAAACTACTGAAACGCCCTGTTAAACCAATAGTACCGCCCCACTAAGCCTACATTGACGTTTTACAGTAAAGTCAATCTCATGCTTGTTTACACCCCTCACCAATATAAAGGACCGTGACGTTCTGTTTTCCCGCAGTTAAAATATTTGTCTCAGCGGTGAGTGCCGTAAACCTCGAAGTTCCTTGAGTCTGGGTGAAGATTGGGTTTCCAGTCAGCATTTGCACAGCTTCGTCCATGATCGGATGTTCTTCGATGAACTGAAGAGTCCGAGTTGAGGGTTCTATAATACAACAGGGTTAAGTAGTTGGAAAACAGTTGATCAACATATAATTTGGTGCAATCCTAGATTTTAAATAATCATAGAATAACAAATTCTCACGATTTTGCGGGTAGCTTCCACAAACAGTTGGATGGGGTGAAATATTGCTCGAAACTTTATTATTCCAGCACCAAGAAGTTTTGCTTTGTTCTTTAAAGCTGCCCGCCATCGCTATTGCAATGTCAAACATGGTGTAAGCGCAAACAGCGGATCCTGCGATGCTATTCCTGAAACAACCAAATATTAGTGACAACACACTTGACTTATGTTTACCACCTAGCTATACCAAATTATCTAGTTCTCATTAAAGAATAATTCGGTTAAAAAATAACTTAAATTATTCAAAGTTAACCTCGGGGTTGTAAACGTAGCAAACACGGTCAACTTTCCGTTCAACTCCAAGGTTTCGGTCACATCTTGTATTTCATTAAAGTAAAAGGGGCGACTTCCAGGAATTGAACAATTTAGCCTAAAATTCAACAAATTGAGTTAATTTCGAAGCCACTCGACAGTTTATTAGGACAATAGCACAATGAAACAGCTTTATTGCTACATTGTTATCTAATTTATGTTAATATGGAACCTGGCTTTAAAAAACGAAGTCCACTGGCTTTTAAGTAAACTGGAGCTTCCCCCTTCGTCTTTCTTGCATACTTGGGCCACCCGGGAGTAGACCACCTTTAAAGTTGTTGGTTTCAACAAAACGTTAAACATTTTAACCGAGATATAAAAGTTACATAAATACAAAAAAACTACTTTGTCTGTCGTATCTGAAGCCTCGATCGCCTCTTCGCGGAAGAATATAAACATTTTTTCGGATGTCTCCGCCATCCCAACAAAATAAGGATTAGTGTTGGACATTGTTGTTGAACTTGTTAAAGTGGGAAGAGGAGGATTTGAACCCACGACGGCTGGCTTCGGGATTTTTTGTTGCGTCACTGGGGTCCGAATTATTGCGGGATTTTTAACCAATCTAATGCTCGTTGCAGTAAACATATAGCCCCCTAAATATTAAAAATACAGCCCCCTGAATAATAAACATACAGCCCCCTAAATATTGAACATATAGCCCCCTAAACAATAAACATATAGCCCCTCTAAATATTGAACATATAGCCCCCTAAACAATAAACATGTAACCCCCTAAACAATAAACATGTAGCCCCCTAAACAATAAACATGTAGACCCCTAAACAATAAACATGTAGCCCCCTAAACAATAAACATATAGCCTCCTAAGTATTAAACATGTAGCCCCCTAAACAATAAACATATAGCCTCCTAAGTATTAAACATGTAGCCCCCTAAACAATAAACATATAGCCCCCTAAACAATAAACATATAGCCCCCTAAACAATAAACATATAGCCCCCTAAATATTAAACATATAGCCTCCTAAATATTAAACATGTAGCCCCCTAAACAATAAACATGTAACCCTAAACAATAAACATGTAGCCCCCTAAACAATAAACATATAGCCCCCTAAACAATAAACATGTAGCCCCCTAAATATTAAACATATAGCCTCCTAAATATTAAACATGTAGCCCCCTAAACAATAAACAAATAGCCCCCTAAACAATAAACATATAGCCCCCTGAATAATAAACATACAGCCCCCTAAATAATAAACATACAGCCCCCTAAATATTAAACATATAGCCTCCTAAATATTAAACATGTAGCCCCCTAAACAATAAACATATAGCCCCCTAAACAATAAACATGTAGCCCCCTAAATATTAAACATATAGCCTCCTAAATATTGAACATATAGCCCCCTAAACAATAAACATGTAGCCCCCTAAACAATAAACATGTAGCCCCCTAAACAATAAACATGTAGCCCCCTAAACAATAAACATGTAGCCCCCTAAACAATAAACATATAGCCTCCTAAGTATTAAACATATAGCCCCCTAAACAATAAACATATAACCCCCTAAATAATAAACATACAGCCCCCTAAATATTGAACATACAGCCCCTTAAATATTAAACATATAGCCCCCTAAATATTGAACATATAGCCCCCTAAACAATAAACATATAACCCCCTAAATATTGAACATATAGCCCCCTAAACAATAAACATGTAGCCCCCTAAACAATAAACATGTAGCCCCCTAAACAATAAACATATAGCCTCCTAAACAATAAACATGTAGCCCCCTAAACAATAAACATATAGCCTCCTAAACAATAAACATGTAGCCCCCTAAACAATAAACATATAGCCCCCTAAACAATAAACATATAGCCCCCTAAACATTGAACATATAACCTCCTAAGTATTAAATATGTAGCCCCCTAAACAATAAACATGTAGCCCCCTAAACAATAAACATGTAGCCCCCTAAACATTGAACATATAGCCTCCTAACTATTAAACATGTAGCCCCCTAAACAATAAACATGTAGCCCCCTAAACATTGAACATATAGCCTCCTAAGTATTAAACATGTAGCCCCCTAAACATTGAACATATAGCCTCCTAAGTATTAAACATGTAGCCCCCTAAACAATAAACATATAGCCTCCTAAGTATTAAACATGTACTTCTTAAGTATTGATACTACTTTCACTCTTAGACACCCTAAAACTGGTGAAAATAAAACGTATACACAAAACTGTTTCGAACCTGAATATTTGTAAACCAAGGATGGAACTTGATCGGATGGAACTTTATATCTTTCCAACTTTCCCGAATCTTCGAACTTTCCTGTGAACGTTGAACCGTCCCACTAAAAATAAAACAAAATTGTTAAAAAGAACAAAGATAAAGAAATAAAAACAAAACAATTTTAAAACACAAAAGTAACCTCATATTCTCGGCAATTTGGCCTCGCTGCATTTGTCCCACACAACAGAATTGAAGTTGGACTCAATGGCGCCACCACACGGATGTAATTTTGGCAAGTTAATTCGGAACCAATTATTTCGTCGCATCGAGTTTCATTTTGTTGAAACCAATACAAGATCTTTAAATAACAATAAATCAATTAAATATTTAACTCGTGATAAATGATATTAGCTGGAAACAAATATAAGAATGATTAACAATCACTGAATCTTTTTTTCTAGTTTTACAAACTTTAAACCTGTTCAAACGGAATTTGTCCGGTTTTTCGTTCTAACGAATAACGACTTAATACGTAAACAGCATTCCTGCAAAATAATTCACCCAGTTAATATTGGTCAAGTTTAAGACAAAATTATAAACGCAAGAGATCGATCCACATATGCCGTGCGTTCTTTAATCGATATTCGAATTTAAAAGTAAAGGAAGCGCACGCGGAAGTTGTACATTATTACGTCATAATAACAACAATGAGAACAAACCTTGCAGTTATTAATAATTTGTTTCCAACGAAAGTCAAATCCTGGACGTCGATTAACTTTCCGATCCCTTCATTATTCTGACCGCTAAATACTGGAAACTCGGACGTTTCTGCGTCATAAAAGTTCGGTTATGACGTCATTAAAAAAAGGAAAAACAACTTGAACTTACCTTGCTCGGTCAAATATAATTTTGGTTTCAAATTTTCAGGAAAACTAAAAGAATTTCCAACAAATAAAAACAATAAAAACAACTTCACTGTAAGTCCTATAATACACATTTTCAACTAAAAGTAAAAATATTATTTTTTCCAAACTAACTTGCTGTTATAACACAGGAAACATAATACCAGGAAATGACGTCATTTGAGTGACGTGTTCCGGGTAAAAAGTTTTCCATAGAAGCCATTATGGCAACATTGTAGGTAATTGTTACCGAATAAAAGCAAATTACTCAATCTATTATCTCAATAACTGTTTTGCATTAACACAATTAAAACAATTGCTGATTGTTTAAATTCTTTTCCTCAAAATCTAAAAAAGCTTTTCTAGAATCGACTTCAAACTTTCTTGCCCGTCGCGACGCTGTGCACTGCAAGCATTGTGACGTCACGAAGGCACGCCAGCTGGCATGTGCAAATCAATTATTGATGTTTTGGTCCTCAAAAGATCTCGCGCGACAACGAGGTTGTGACGTCATAATAGCATAAAGTATTTATTAAAATATGTCGTTTATGTTACTAATTAGAAACTAATTATTTTTAATTAACTTGTGAGTTTAATTAAGTTTACAAAAAACAAAGACATTTACATATTATGACGTATTCGTTGTGTTACGTATAAGAGTTATGACGTATAGGAGTTATGACGTATACGGGTATAACGTATGGGAGTTATGACGTATTCATTTGACGCTTAGCAAGATCGGTCACGTGATCAAGAACGCGCATGGAAACAAAAGCTGGTTCGTTGCTTAGCAACAAAATGGAACTTGGCGAAAGTTGGCGACGTTTCCGCTTCAGTCGTTTCCACTTGTCACCCACTGATAACGTCATATCATGACGTAACAACCCTCTATAATCCTCCATCTTCCTGAGGAAAAACAACCTAGTATCCCCCTCCTTGAGGAAAGTTCCACAAAGTTTGGAGTTCCACAAACCGTGAAGTTTCAGCACTTTACCGCCACCTTGCGTCGTCCGTGCCAGCTTCACATTTTCTCGGGTGAGGAACTTCACCTGCTTGGAGGCGCCTTCTAGTGACCGAATAACAACTTTCTTCTCCTTTTTTCTTCCACCTGTGAGCAATTAACATTTTTAATTAACTACACGGAATTTTTAAATAAAATTTGTGGTCGGAAGTGACGTCAGCTTCCTATGTAAAAATATCAACCGCGTCGTTCATTAAAACCCGAACATGTAAGTATGACGTCATTGGCTCAAGCAATTGTAATAAATATAGCATAATGACGTCATAAATTACCCCGAGTTTGTCTTCGTAATTTCTTGCTTTCCAGTTTTGCGCTCAAAACGCCCTCTAGCGAACCTTTCATCACCCGCCATGGTTTCACGTGAGCTGTGATCGTGATGTTTTCGTGAACTAGATCTCGTGATGAACCCACATGAACCTCGGGAACCAACTTCACGATTGTTCCTGTCACTATGACGTCACTTTTGTAATAATTCGACTCAACCAGATCTAAAATTTGCCGGGTTGAAATATTTTGGGTAAAACTGAAAACTTTAAGAATTTCAAACTTACCGATTTCGTTCTGTTCGCTGCATTGTTGGTTTTCAAAGCTGTATTGTGACGTAACATGTCTTTTTTGTTTTATAGATTCAACAAGCAGGGACGTCAGAGCAATAAAAGTTAAAATACGAAGAAACATCTGAGCAACAAATTGTGATTTAAACTAAAGTCTGCTCTGAGAACAATTAAGGTTCCTTACTCTAAAAACTTTTATTTATTTAAAAAACATTTACACAAGGGAACCTTAACATACTGAACATATAACTTTAATAATAATAAAAACAGGTTCTAACTTTTATTTCCTGCTGTTTTTCCAATAAAATCATAAAGCGCGTGGGATTAACTCCTACTGGTTAAACTCCTGCTGATATTTAACTTCACTGTGATTTAACCATGTTGTTCTTATTACGTCACAATATCCACTTGTTTGCCCGCGACAAACAGACGTATTAGACACGTAAGGTCCAAATTACGGGAGAAATTTAAACAAAATGTTAATAAGGGAAACACGAGGTTTAAACAATCAATTCAAAACTTATTAAAAAGTTCAAAATTTATTATTTCAAAACAAAACGAATTTTTGGCCTTTTAACTGTTTTAAATATTAATGACGTCATAAATATTTACGTCACAGTCTCAAGACTTTTTATAACCGAGTCGATGTAAAGGTTTTTGGTTTCTAACATCTCTGATTTTAAATTATTAAATTTTTGAATTTGTTGGTCACGTGACATCTCGCTCCACTTGAGTGATTTTACATCCTCGAGAAATTGTTGGATTTTAATTTCTCCTTCCTTAAAAAAAATAAAATTTAAAATTAAATAAAAAGAAAAATATTTGAAATATTCACTTTTTTAATCTTTTTCTTTTTTTCAAACTCGTTTTTGTCTTCTTCTTGTGACGTCATAAAGTAATGCTCCAGTTCATCGGCCTTTCGTTTGGCTGATTTGATCACGTGAGGGGGAAATCCCACGCACTCGGCGACGTGAATTCCAAAACTTCGATCACAAGAACCTATGACGTCATAATTAAACATTTAATACAGGCTGGTGTAATGCCAATATTGAATACGTCATTATTGATGACATCATAACAAACGATGACGTCACTTACCAGGTTGAACTTGATAAAGCATCGTTAAATTAGTTTCACCATTGTCGTCCTCATCAGTTAAAGCGGTCACGTGATAATTAACTGCTGACGTCACCTCGTTGATCAGTGACGTCATCTCGTGAAAGTGAGTGGCAAACAAACAGGCTGCTTTGAGATTAAGGGCGATGTGACGTGAAATCGACCAAGCGAGACCGAACCCATCGTACGTTGATGTTCCCCGACCTGTGACGTCATATAAGAATTAGTGACGTCATAATGGCATCGAAAATAAAAAAACAAACCAAGTTCGTCGACGATGATCAAAGAATTCGAAGTCGACGATCTCAAAATCGAAGCAGTCTCCAACATTTCAGCCATAAACGTCGACACTCCTTGCCCCTGTGACGTCATACTTATAAGCAATGTGACGTCATATACAAAACCACACACGTACCTGTGAGTCCCCGGCGCCCACCCTCGCAAGAATTGCATCAACCAGTGTGATTTCAGCAGATTGGCAAGGAACAAAACAACCAATCTGTGCCATAAGGATACAGACCCCAACTTGTCGAATATAAGTCGATTTGCCGCCCATATTTGGACCTAAACAAACAATGTTTGTTTCAAATTGTTCAAAACAACACACAAAACAGTTTACAGCTTACCAGTTACTATAATAAAGTTGTGGTGTTCCTTCTCGAAAGTGACGTCATTCGGAATAAACGAAACGTTGTCCTGTCTTTCCACACACGGGTGCCTGCTTTGAACCAGTTTGATCTGGTTTGAACCGGTTTTAAAAAGTTTTGGCCGCACATAAGGCTCTGGAGCAGACAAGCTAGCCTGTAATAAAGAAGTTAGTTATATACCTTAACATATATATTGGGTTAAACAGTTGTTTAATGTATCCTTCACCCTCGCAAAGCTAACAATAACATCAAGTTTTGCGATCAATTCTCCCACGATGTGCATGCTCTCCACATATCCTGCTGCTATGGCAACAATCTCCATGACAACCGCATCTTGTTGTTGCTCGTAGTTACTTTTACAATCTTCTAATTCTTGGTTTAAACTTTCGATTTCGCTCGTCACAAATCTACATGGAATCCAACAAAAGTCTAGTTCAGCCCAGTTGTATTTTAAATGACCCGACATGCAAGAATTTCTTACAAGAATTAACTTTTATATCGACCTGGGGCAATATTTAATGAACTCACCTGACTCCAGCCTTGTTCGTGTCCAAATGTCGATATTTTTTGTTGTTTCTCAAACTTTTTTCCTCTTTGCAGGTAATCCTGAAGACCAAACCAAACGGACTCTGCTCCAACTTTAAACAATTTTTGTTTCAATAAAATTTTTACAAAAAAAATGCGGCGAAAAAGAAAAATACAATTAACAAAAAAAAGATAAAAAATGCCAAAATTGTTGAATATTTAGCAAAAGATTTTACATTAAGGTCAATGCACCACAATGGTAACTATAAAAGAGTACTGTGCTCAATAAGTGGCAAAAGTAACAATATATTAAGACAAACTAACAGTGGAATTGCTATAAAGTGTAAAACACAAAAAGTTAATATTTTACCGTACCTTGATTGTTTTTCCCATCTCCAAGTTAAGATCTTGAGCAGCTATCTCAAAACAATTTTCAATTTCATTTTCAATTTTGTTCATTTTAGTTTTTAATCTTTGAAGTTCGGGATCGAAATCACATTTCACCAAGAATTCATGTTTTTCCAGCTAGAACAATCCACAGTAAAATCAAAATAAATTAAACCCAATTAAAAAAACTAAATAATGTTTTGTAAGAATAAATAAACTTTAAAGTAAAAAATATCAGTTTTTACAAAACAAAATTTAAACCATTTCAAAATCGAGCGTGGTTTCCATCATTTCAACAAAATTGCTGAACTCGGCAATAATTTCGTGGAGAGGACTCGTGAAAACTTGAGTCAAGACAGGAGTTGGATGTTTCTCGATAGTTTCACAAATATAAGGCAAATGCTTGATGGCCTAAACATAACATGTTCGTTATTTGAACTAAAACTTAATTTATAAATTACAAAAAATAAATTGAATTTAGTTTACCCTCAAATTGTTTAATAAAAGTAGGAACCTGATAAACTTTGTAGCAGTCTTGTAAACTTGCTTTCTTGCGCTGAAACTTCTGAGACAACCTGTTAAAATCTGGGAGTTTTTTGAGTTGTTCTTCGGCAAGTGAGTGTCGTAACTCTGTTGTGTCCACAAATGCCTCAACGAGTGATAACCTCTCCTCCAAGTGGTTGAGGTCAATTAAAGGTTGTTTGATCCAGCGTGAAAGCAACCTTTCCCCCTAGTGGTAACAACTGTTATTTCTCTTTAAAATTTATATTTAAAACATATATAAATATAAAATAAATCTAAGTTGACCTCTATGTTATAAACTTAATTAAAATTCCAACCTGTGAGGTTTGACAAAGATTCAGGATCGAAAAGAGTGAGTCAGCAGAACTGTTGTCAACGGCAACCAACGTTGATCGCTCAGGAAACAAATTTAATGCTGAGTAAGCAGCTGAGTCAAGTTTCATAAATTGTTTCAAGTTGTAGTCGCTCACACGGAACTGATTAAAGTTATCCTCGTTCTCGAGAAGTTGAGCGTAACTGATAATTGAGGACAAACAGGAACATGACATTGTGTGATCACTCACCCATGAAAATATTTCCTCATTGTTGCTAAAATATTTAAATAATCAAAAAAAATTTTAAATCATTAAAAAAAATTTAAAAAAGTGTAATTTTGCACGAGTTTTTCTACCTTTTATCTATTTTGACCAATCTTTTAAGATCTTGTTCGATATTCTTTGAGTTAAAATCTTGTCTCGGTCGCTCGGTAAGTAAAACTCCGCTTCGGTTCAACAAATTCTTTAATTGCTCACTCACATGGTTTGAGTCCTTTTAGTAAAAAGTAAATAAATTAAAAAATGTACTGACTATAAATTCTGGACAAAACTAATTAAATAAAATATTCGAACCAGTTTAGGTAGCAAACACTCCTTGGGCCCGAGTTGGACGATGAGGGATTCAAGATTTGAGAAATGTTCGTTGTCTACAAACTCCGAGTAGAATATTTCATAAGTTGTGATATCCACACAGCTCGTACCAACCATGTACTGACCATCTGCAACATTTAATATTAACTCAGTGCATCATTACTTTCTGTTTATGTTCCTTTGTTATACAGTTTACAATATTAATTATATTTTTAAAGATGTACCAGCCTTTTGGCTTAAGTTACTTAAAAGGTTAGTTAGTATAACCATTTTACAATAATTGTTAAAAAATAAACAAAAGTATTTTCAATAACCTTCCAATTTAAACTTGATCGCTAAAATCACTGACGATCTTGAAAATAAATCTAAATCTTTAAACAAAAGATCTTCAACCTAAAATAAAAAAAGAGTTTATTGGTTATTAATTAGGATGTGATTATTTCACCTTACTAAAAACTAATGAAGAAATTATACCCAATTAAACAAACTTAGAGCAAGTTATTTTTAATAAAATTGAACAAGGTTAGACCCAAAAAGGTTTACAGGAAGTTATTTTTACCTCAATAAGATTCCCGGGCGAAGCCTTAAACGAAATTGTCCATTTATTATTTTGTTTTTGTTCAAATATTTCAACTTTGTATCCAAGAACCAACAACAAATCTCGCGATAAACGAACAAATTCCTTTTTATTTAGAAACAAGGTTTCCACTTTATCATCTAAACCAAATTTAATTTTCAAATAACAATACCTATATTTAAAATATTATTTAACAAGCTTTAGATCTCAAACATTTACCTTCTTTTCCAATTTTAACAATTCCCGAACTGGTCTGAAACAATTGATTCGAACCTAAGTGGGCATCTTTGTTGTGGATTGTATAAAACTCTCCGTGGTTGTAAATATGAAAAGTTGTGTCGGACTTTGCTGGCTCATTCTTCAAATATTTCACGAACGAAGTTTCATTCACTATTTTCCACTTGCTTGGTTCAGTTAAACTCATGTTTTATTATTAATTGTTCAAATACTTATTTAATTTTATTCATACATGTATTTTAGTGAAAACAACAACACTATCGATTCGCGGGTAAAAATGTGGTAACCTGTCAAACAAATTTAATTTTAATTTATCCAAAATATTACTGTTCTAAAGGATTAGTTTTATAACTTATGGTAAAAAAATTAACTTTGTCACAAAACCAATTTTTTATGAATTACAATTTAATTAATTTGTAAAAAAGGAGTTTTTCCTAAAAATGCCATGTCATTAATAACAGTTTAGGTGGTTTCCCATGTTTTGTTGATTTAAAAACAAAATGAGTTTAATAATTGTGACGATTGTTATTGCTTTTATTGGATATTTGTTGGTAAGAAATTATGTTCGTTATTTTGAGAAATTGGATAACATCAAAAACAGAAGAGTTGTCGTAACAGGTCAGTCGAAATAAATCTATTACCTAGGAATTAATAAAAACCCTAAAATTTGTTTTCTTTTAGGATGTGACAGCGGTTTAGGAAAACTTTTGGTCGAATATCTTGACTTACAGGTAACCCAAATCTTATTTGTGTAAAATCAATATCACTAGGTTAATAATATACACTTAACAGGCAGGTTAGCGGAAAATTCTAACTTAATACTCAAAACTAACAAATATTACTTCATGATTAGGTTGAGAAGTTGCCCTTTTTACGGCATCAGTTAATCTGTTAAAAACTTTACACAATTTTGCAGGGAATTAAAGTTTACGCTGGATGTTTGTTGGAGAGTTCGGTTCAAAATTTTAACTCGAAACAAAGCAAAAATTTTAAAGCTTTTCAAGTTGATATTTCAAGTGAGGAAAGTGTTCAAAAAGCTTTCAACTTTGTTGACAAAGATCTTAATGGGGAAGGTGAAGTTTAAACAATATTGATGTAAACTTTTGTCTTTAACACTGCATGTTATAACATAGCTGTACATATTATTTAAGATTTAATCCATTGTTTTGCAGCTTTATGGGCAATAGTCAACAATGCTGGCATACTAGGAAAGTACATGCCACTTGAGTGGCACACCAAAAAGGTTTTTAAGCAAGTCTTTGATGTAAATGTGTTTGGAACGATCGATTTCACTTTTAAGTTCATCCCACTTTTAAGGAGGGGAAAGGAAGGTAAAAGTTCGTGCTAATTTACCAATGTTAACTTAAAATCTTCCAATGACAGTGGGTTAATTCTATTAATTATTTTTCAGGTCGTATCATCAACATGGCAAGTATCAATGCCAGGTTAATTGGAGATGGGAATGCCTACTGCATCTCAAAAGTTGCTGTCGAGGGCTTCTCTGATGCTTTAAGGTTGGTGGATCAATAGTGAGTATTAAGTTCATGACACTAATTTGCTTATTGTTTCAGTTTCACAATGGACCAATTTAACATCACTGCTCACACCATTGAGCCAAGTGCATTTAAAACCAATATGCTCAACACCAAACAAGCAAGAATTGACATCAATCTGCGCTGGAAAACTTTAAGTGATCATCTGAAGCTAAATTATGGCAGAGATTTTGCAACAAAATGTAAACTGTTTTTTTCTAACACTTTATTTTTTTACCTAAACTTAATCAATAAAATCAAAAGTGGTTAAATATTAAATAATTCCAGCTTGTGACTTCTTGGAGAAAGTAACAGAAGAATTTGCATCCGAAAAATGGGAGAATATTCTAGAAAGTTTCGAACATGCATTGTTCTCCAAATACCCCAAGAATCGCTACCAGGTCAACAACGATGCCAAGTATTTGTATCTTCCTCTCTCCTACCTGACAATACCATGGCAGGTATAAAGTAGGCTTGCAAGTTAATATTAAATCTAAAACTTAAAACAAGAATTTTTAAACTAAACCAAAAACTTTTTAGATAAAAGTTTTAAAGATTTTATTGAAATATTCAAAGATGGAAAGACCAACACCAGATGGGGCAATATTAAATTAATTTTTTCAAATAATTGTCTGATTCAAAATTGTTTAAATTTTGTTTTTAATTTGAAGTAAAATTCTGTTTTCTTTCTTGAATAAAAATTATTTCTAAGAGCAGCAAAAACATTTCTAAAATATGTGATGTCATAATAACGAGCCTATGACATCATATAGTTTGTTTAATGCATCGGAACATCCTTCTTTAATGAGATTCGCCAGCTTTGCCAGCAACCTTTAACAAAAAACATTTTGTCCTTGATTATACCTACCAACAAAAATGACAAAACCCCCAAAAATAAAATTTTAAAACACTTTGCACAAACCCGTTTAAAATCCTCCATATTCGTTGTTGAGACCGGCTTCCCATAAAATATAATTCTCTGGATTTTGGTCGTTTCCTCGTCGGCCTGGTTGTCCGGGAAAAATAACTGAAAACATTTAATAATTAGAATAAAATTTGATGAAAAGTTCAAAGTTAGAAAGTGTTGAGGTAACATCAACTTTTAACCAGAGTCTATACTTACAGTTAGGTTGTCCACTGCCTGGAGTTTAACAAATTTTAAGTTGATTATATTTCCTTCACTGGTTTGCTCCGGACTTAAACTAAACATAAAAGAACCCCAATAAATTATGGGGTTAAGCTTAAAGAACACCAAATAAATTATGGGTTTAATATAACCATAATAAAACACTATTAAATAATAAATTATAACCATAATAAAACACTATTAAATAATAAATTATAACCATAATAAAACACTATTAAATAATAAATTATAACCATAAAAACACCAATAAATTATTAGTAACCACAAAATAAACCATTAAACCCTCACATAATTTCCTGCAGAGCTTTCCCATCTCGTGCTGAATCAAAATCCATCATGTTCGGTTGATTGATAAAAAGTTTCAGAGTTTTGGGACCATGGCCACTAGAGGGGGCCTCGACCATCAGTGAATGAAGTTTTACTTTCTGGTTGAAGGAGACTGATAGAAGGATCTGTGACATCATAACAATGATAAATAAAATTAGAACAAATAGGTTAACAAGAAACACTTATGGCATCACCTCTGGATCACAGTCGGACTCAAGATAAAGATCTTTGTTGTCCTCGAAAACCCATTTTGCTGGATGATCGTCGCTTTCATTCAAACAATTTCGTTCAACGATAAACTGCTCCAAGTCAACCTGTATGGTGCAAGTGTTAAGGTCTAAAACTAAATCATAATATTTAGGTTCACAGAAAGAAATGTAGTTGAATTTTGTCATCATAGCTTTTATAAATGATTGTGTATAAAAAGGTGTTTAAAATTGAACCTGTAACATTTAAAGTTCATTTTAAACTTAATGACAACTGAATTTTTAAATATCGTTCAAAATTAGACCTACTATGTAAAATGCCTTGTAGTTATAAAACCTATTATTATTGTGTTTTAAGGCTAAATAATGATATTATTCTTAAAGACCTAGCTTACCATTCCTGGCACTGGGGAACTCCCCACAGTAGAAGCTTGGGTAATATTTTGAAAATGTTCCTGGATTTTGTTTTCCAGTTTATTTGGGTCGGCTCCTTTGATCGTCTCTAAAACTTTACCGTTGTGCACGAACTTAAAAGTTGGCATGGCCGATACACTGTAAGTCTGTGCAGTTTCCTAAAATGTTTACAATAATACTCACAGTAGTAAAACACAATTGTTAAATATAACACCCGTTCAAGTGTACTAAGTTTAATTCTTATTGCTGGCAAGGTTAAATATAAGGATACAAAACAAAAAGTTGTATGACTTACTTAAAATAACATCCTTAATAATAAGTATGACATCACAAAAGCAACATCTTGCGACATAATAATAGGTATCCTGTAACAAAAAAAAACAATGGAACAAAAAAAACCTGACAAATGTCGACATCAACTTTGATGAAAACAACGTCGGAATATTGCTGGGAGAGTTGTTTAAACTTTGGTGCGATGGCTTTACAAGGTCCACACCTGGAACAACCACTTAATTAATTAGAATAGTTTGTTATGTTAAGATTAATTCAAGATAGCTGGGTTAACTTGCATTAAAATAATAAGCATAGCAAACCAAACATTGTTGCACTGAATTATTTTACCTGACAGTGCGCTATTTAAGTTATGACAAAAACTAGTTATAAAAATAATACATTAGAAAATGAAGTTTAAAGAAAAGGAAAATAAATTTGCTGCTGAGTTAAAACAACTTTGTGTAGAAACACAAGATGAAAAGTGGAAGGAAAATAAACCACAAGAATCAGCAAAAATTCTTCACAAAATGGGGTTGCTTTATAAGGAGAAAAGTCCTGATAAATTGAGCTTGATAAGAAGTTGTGCACTTTTAAATTCAGCTATAGTGAGAAATCCTTCAAATGTTGCAACAATTAAGAAAGATCTGGATAATCTTTGCTCACATTTGCTTAAAATACCAAAAGCAGATCAACCTTTGGCAAATTTAAGAAATATATCCTCAAAAATTACTGAAAAGGTTAAAAAACTGAGAGAAAATACTGAAAATAAATTGTCACAGCTAGAACATATTCCTTATGGAATATCAGAAGCAAAATTAAAACAACTAGAAAGTGCTAAAATACAAACAGTTTGTGCTATACAAGATAATATAGCCAGTCAATACACTTTTATCATGCAATTTATAGCTGAAAAGTGTGAAGAAATCATGGGAAAACCTCCATGTAAATTTGCCATAGCTGGAATGGGGTCTCTTGCACAGAAAGAAATAACTCCTTACTCTGATTTTGAGCACATTATTTTGTTGGATGACAATGTAAAGAATAATGATAATATCACAGAATTTTTTAGATTGTTTTCTGTAGTTTTTCATTTTATTGTCATTAATTTAGGAGAAACTATTATTCCATGTGTTGCAATTCCATCCTTAAATGATTATTACAATAAAAGTAGAATTGACTGGTTTTTTGATGGTTTTACAAAACGAGGAATTTCTTTTGATGGAATGATGCCACATGCTTGTATTTTTCCACTAGGAAGACAAGAAGGTACCACAAACAAGCCATGGTCAACAGAACTAATTCAATCTGTCAGTGAAATGATCAAGTATCTTGACTCTGATGAGGACTTAAAGAATGGTTATCACTTAGCTGATGTGTTGAAACGAACATGTTTTGTTTATGGAGATGAAGAAATTCACAACCAATATTGTGATCTGATTAAACAAAAAGTAAAAAAAAAACATTTATAAAAAACAAATCAACTTTAATCCAGGAATTAAATAAAATCAATTTCCTATCAAGTGCTGAGGCATTACACACTGACAATCAAAAATTTAACATTAAACAAATTTTTTATAGGACTATATCGCTATTCCTAACAACTATTTGTGATTTCCACAAAGTTTTTACCACTGGATTTGAAGCAATTAATGAGTTAGAAAAACAAAAAATAATTAATTTTACAACTTCCCATCATCTTAAATATGTTTTGTCTGTTGTTTGTGAAGTTAGACTAAAACTTTATGCGAAAAACAAGGTCAAGATGATTATATTGATAAAGGAAAAACTTTTAATGGTTTAGATTTAAATCCTGCTCAGGAATTAATTCAAGCTGTTGGAGCTGCGAGTCTGGTTAGATATTTTGAAATTTTACAAAATTTAAAAGATTTATTTTTTCAAAATTTGGAAGCTATACAGATTTTAAGTTCACAAATTTTATCACAATCTGAAAAAAGCCAATTAGAAAATGAATTCTTAAACAACATTCACATTCCAGAACACCAAGCTTCAAGTTTTAAATATTGGGCAAGTTTATTTAGCTTTCGACAAGGAAAACAAATTATATTAGAATGGGAGAAAAGAAAATCTTTAAACTGGTTAAAAAATGATAGAGTTGGAATTTATATTAAACTAATTGTTGGCAATGCCTATTTTGGAAAAAAAAACATTGAAGCATCATTAAAGATACTTAAACAAATAGAACCTCATGTCCAACCTGAAGATAACAAACATATTTATTGTCTTCATTTGAAAATACATTGTCTTTATTCATTAAAAGAATATGAGCAAATAGAAACAACATTTCAACCATTTCTTCAACAATTTCCAATACCAAACCAGGATATCGGATCACAACTAAGAATACTTTATAAATGTGCTAGTTCACAAGTTAAACTTTAAAATATAGAACTTAGCCTTTCAATTTATTTAAAACATTTAAAGATTGATCAAAACTTTATTTTGGAATATCCAAATGAATATTTGCTAATATATCGAACTATGGGTGTTTGTTATAAAGAACTTGGAAAATATGAAGTAGCAATATTTAACCTTGAAAAAGCTCATACCTTATTTAACAAACTATCGGTTAAAACAACTATCGTACAATATGATATTTATGATAACTTAAAGTTATGCTACCTAACAATTGGCAAAAAAAACAAAGCTTTAAAATATGCCAAACTAGCTAATGAATTATTACAACAATTTACTGTACATGAAATACTTAATTTATAAAAACCTAATACGTGACTTAAAAAGTTAATGGTTTTCAAAAACAAATATTAAAAACAAACTTTAAACAAAAATTCAAAGTAGTGTTCATTTTGCCGTGAAAGAAACATATTCGTAGTTATTTTAAGTTGTGTGTAAAAAAAAGCTATAAAGTGATTTAAAAAACATTCAGCCAGTTTAAACGCCAACTGCCCAACGTCAGTGAAAACAACTTTAAAGCTTACCATGTGGCGTGAAAGTCGATAACAGTCAACTTGTTTCCACTTTGAGCTAACTTGGAAGAGAAGTCTTCATCGTCAGCGCATTCGTAAACGTTTGACATTTTTGCTACTTAAACTAAAATTAAACAATATTTCAATATCGTAAACCAAAACTTATTGTTTAACAACTAAATTTACAAAGTGCTTACTCACAACGCATTGCTATTACACAGCTTTTTCTGACGTCATAAAATTTTTATTAAATTTTAGTTTATCCTCGATGTGAGATTACGTATTTGCCGAAATACCAGCACCTTTGTTATTATTGACTTTTTAAAATACTTAATATTAACACAAATCTAGTTTAAAAAATATTTATTTCAAACTAAGCCCCACACCCCTGTCCGAAACACATTTATTTGTCAGTGCTCACCTACGTTAAAAATAAGAAAAAAGTAATTGTAACAAGATTAAAACATAACAGCTCAAATTTATCAGAATCTCAATAAAAGTTTTTACAAACCTATTTGTAATGTTTGATTTTTAATCATTATAGTGAATTGAAGCACACTAAAGCTAAATTCTTATATTAGATTGAATAAACGGATCTCGTTTTTTGTTTCGAATCCATAAACTGCTTAGTTTTGCTTTTTAAAATTACTCTAATTGCTCATCATATGATATACAGCAATACCATCCACAACATTTGAAATATTTGGTGTAAAATAAACATTTTGACGCACGCTACATGGAGCTAAAGATCAGCTGCTTGTGCTTAGTCTCAAGTTTGCAAAAAAGTGCTCGAAAATCACTTGAAAGCTGCGATAATTTGGCGTTCATTAGACCAAGACCGACACAACAAAAGTAGGAGAATACTATAAGCAAGTCAGGGAAATGAAGTTTTATTGGGGAAATATTTTTGGATTCTTCTCGGTTTGTTCGGCAATTCAAGCTCACCCCGGGGGCGAACTTGAACACCAGGTACGTCATTAATTAAGTATTAGTGACGTCATTATATTAACTTGTTATGCCAACCTACATGTAAACGAAGTCAGTTTTGCAAAAATTTAATATTCATGAAAACTTTTTTCTCTGCCAAAGATTAGAATCTTGAATAAATATTTATTTTAAAAATATTCGCTTCAGTGAATTCAAGATTAAAGTGAAAATATTTTTTAATTTTTGTTTCCTTTTCATGTGAAAGTCAAAAATAAATCAGTTCCCAAATTAGAAGCCGTAAATATGTCAACAACTTCCCTTATTGTCACGTGATTAAATCTTTAATTCGGGTTTAATTGCAGACGGTTTAGGAAGTCAAAAGGTCACGTGACTGCCTAGTTTAACAATTTTAAACCTTGGTCATAATGACGTAATTATCACCATAGTAACGCTAAATGACGTAATAACTTCGCAGGAAGCGACGATCGTGAAGTTGAAGAACAACATTCACTCGATGGAAAGTTTGCTCTCCCGCCAAGAACGCCGCCTAGTGGTGGGATTCGAGTATTTGAAGAAAAAAATTGTTTCCATGAACAAGATGGCGAATCAAGCGGAAAAAGATTTCCATAAAAACCATAGAAGCGGTAAATAATCGAGGCAATAATGACGTCACAATATCTTTGGTATTGATGGCTATTACGTGACAATCAATTGCAAGCAATAAGATGTCGCACAATTGTTTAAAAATGACGTTTAATAACTATAATGACGTCACAACGTCACCTTAAAAGTAAAAGCGATCAAAAAGGCATTATCTTGGCATAAACAGCATTGTAAACGTTATTATTAAATTAAGTTCAACTTAGACTCGCGAATAACTCAGCTTTGGGAAACTTTTAACGCTCCGTTGGGTCGGGGTTGGATTACAAAATTGGGGTTGAGAATAAAACGATTAGATCGAAAACAACTTTGATTAACTCAAGTATTGCAAGTATTTCTACCCATAACAACTTATTTGTTACAGATATTAATTGTACTGTGCCTTCATCGCCACCTAATGGTCACATCCTGGGCGTTCACTTCGACACCAACGGCGCCCTTCTTCCCCTCACACAAGAAATTTATTTTGTTTGTGACGAAGGCTTCCATTTAAGTGGGTCAGAGGTCAGGTCATGTCAGGAGAACGGAACTTGGTCTGGAGAAATGACGTCATGTGAAGGTAAGAGTGACGTAGTAGAAGTGATTGATGTAACATATAAGTTTCCATTTAGATATTACTCCGCGACTAAAAGCTTGCGCAAAATTAAATTGCTTGAACGAGGGAGTTTGCAGCAAAGACGAGAACTCTAACGCCATCTACCGGTGCCAATGTCCACACGGATTTTACGGAAAAAGATGCCAGAAAGGTAAACAACAATAAAGTGTTAGGTAGGAACTTTTTATTAGCAAAAATTTTTTAATTGTAGAACGTTCAAGAGTAAAAGGCCAAGTTAAACAAACTAAGTGCACGAACCGAGGTGAAAATATCAATTGTTCTTGTGACAATGGATACAAAAAAGGATTAAACAATGCCCTTTGTTTTGGTAATTATTTTATTCACTCATTACTTAATATGACGTCACAAATATAACAAAGGATTTTCTTTAGATATCGACGAATGCGCCGACAACAATCATCCACAAACTGACGTCATACCCGATGACGTAGGCAAGTATTATGACGTATTTAGTTACAGCTTTATATTCTAACATTTAATGTTTAATAAAAACAGGTTTTACGAAGCGAAACACAGTGTCACGTCACAACCAATTGTGTCGTCATCAATGCATGAACACACCAGGGTCGTACAAGTGCATCTGTCCACAAGGATATATTGTTGACGTCACAAACCAAAGAGAATGCGTCGACGTCGACGAATGTTCTTTGGGTGAGTCCAGTGTTTCCATTAAATAATCGCCAGTGTTTCCATTAACTTAAATACCATTGTTTGTAATAAAGAGACGCACAGTTGCAACGAGGAACAACAATGTTTCAACACTGGAGGGAGCTTTCAATGCGTCACGGTCACGTGCCCGAAAAATTACAAAAAAATTTCGACTTTGTGAGTTTTCGGTTAATTTTAAATATTGCAAGGTCTGGGATAAATATTTGGTTTCGACCCAAAGTTAAAAAGTTGATTCTCTATTTTAATAACATATTTTAAGCATCTGCCAACGTCGAAAATGCGCAAAGATCGACAAGAAATGTCGTCGGGAACCGGTAACTTACACGTTCAGTTACATCGATCTTCCATCGAGTATCGCTTACCCCGCCGACATATTTCAACTACAAGCGGACCAGGGGTGAGTGTGACGTAATCTTTTGATACGTCACAAAGCTATATCGCAATACACCATTACACATTTAATATTTATTCACTTAATGCCCACAAGGAAATTATGACGTCATTACTAAAACATACACTAACAATACTATTTAATGACGTCATACTTATTAACTGTTTAGATCAGCTGTAAACGTAAACAAATTCGCGATTGGAATCGGAAACGAACCCAAGATCTTTATAGCAAAAAAACAGGACAAGTTACACGGGACTCTTATTATGACGCAACCATTACAAAACGTGACGTCATGGCAGGTTGACTTCGAAGTTCGAGAGGTGACGTTGGGTAAACGAAGGTCCCTGATTGGTCGATATGTTCACAGAATTTTGATATTTTTGTCCCCGTTCGATTTTTAATTTTTAATTGAAGGTACCACGTGATCACGTGACCACGTGACCATGGTTATGCTCAGTCAAGAAAACTTCAGGAATAAATGTTTTTGTAAATTTTCATCACTTTGTTGTTTATTGCATTTGAAGGGCTTGAGAATAAAACCAAACTTTATTGAAAGTTAAATCATTTTTAATAACTCTGAAATTCTGCCCTGAGAGTTTTTTATTTTGGGGAGAAATTTTGATTTTAAATCCTTGACATCGCCTTCACCTTTAGCTAACAAATACTTGGATGACCTCTTGTAACCTTGAAATGTTTTGCTTCCAACTTTCAAGGTCATAAGTTGAAGGACTTTTGTCCACTCAAGTTGAAAGTCAAGATTTAATATTTTAGAGTTTCCCAAATGAACTACTACGTCATCAGTGCTGACGTATTCTCCTTTTAACCCAAATGAGCCTATTTTGTTAATGTTGTTGTGTCCGAGTTTTTCTCTTAATATTCCGTTGATGTAAACGTCCTCCAGAAAGAATTCGTTCCTGTTCGTAATTTCACTCATCCGGTAGATGTCGCGCATGAGCTCATACGTCATCACTACCAGTCCTCCGTGGCAGAAAGTGGGATAAAAATCAAGATCGTAAACTTGCTTGGAAACCAAATATTTGCTACTTTTGTTTCTGTTGATGATAAAATTTGTTTTAATTAAGGATTAATTTGTTTATTTAATTAAATTTACCTGTGAGGTTGAGCGTGGTCGTTATAACGAAAACCACAATTTACACTTTGGTTTTGCACCAAAAAATCCCGATTTGTGATGTAATAATCAAACAGGGCTGGTAGCTTGATGAGACAGTCGTCATCGGTCGTGGCATAGAACACTACATGTGACAACCCTTCCTCGGTCGCCCACTGATACCCGGACAAAACCTTGGAGGGAAGAGCTTTGTAATGATCCGATGTGTTCGGCTGCAAGATGTCGCCAAACTTCAAACTTTCGTGTAGTATCTGGGTTTCCAAGTTTGGGTTCTCACATCTTCCGATCAGGAATATTACAACAATTCTGTTAAAACAACAAATCTTTAAAATATAATTACTAACCAATAAATAAATAAAAACCAACCTATGCCCGTTGATTGAACGAATCATTCCCCAAGTTCTTCTCACATTTTCCCTTCTTTTATATCCCCCACAACTGGATTTAACAAAGAAAAGAAGAAATATTTCGCCCTTCTCTGATGACGTCATATCGCTGGATGGTCTACCTCAAAACATAAAATTATTTAAACTTAACTTCATAAGATTTTCACATTGTCAATAATTTTACCTGATAATAAAATTTTCGGTTTCTTTGGTTGGTTTTCTGTTAACTGAAAAACTTTTCGGTAAAACCACAAATTTTGTTTGATTTGTGACGTAGGATCTGTTTGTGACGTCTTGATAGAAGCTAAAAAAAACTTAAAATTAGTTTCTTGTGTTAAATCTTTATAAATTTCCACTGTAAAAGGTGCTTACCTTTTATAAGTAGTTTGTGTGTTAGTAGAGGCTATGGTAATTCCTTCAAAGTTAACTGAATTACCTTGATAAAGATAAATATTTATTCTGATCATTAAATATATCATCAAAAGAACTCCGTAACTTATTCTCCTCAACTTTGCCATTCTGTCTTTCTATTAATTTAAACTAAAAACAATTGTATAAGTTTAGTTTTAGTTTAATTTAATGACAAATAAAATTTTCTTTGTTTTTTATTTGTTATAGCCTTTGGGGATTGCATTGTTCAAAGGTGCAGTGATCGCTCTTAGAAGTATGACGTCACAATAGAAACAATTAACATCTCGAATTAAATTTGAAGACAAAGAGTTGTTTTAAGGTTGAATAATAAGAACACGATAAAATTATACGAACAACCAAAAAATAAGTTTCTATTAAGTTGGACTTTTATAGGTAAGTTTTATTTTCTTAATCAAATTGCTTATTTATGTTTTACTTTTAATTATGATGAATATTTTTGTAGTCATATTAACAACACTCGAGGATAAATAAAATAAATAGCGACACCGCGTGGTTAACATCGTCATGGCAACAACAGCTTAAAAATTTTAATGGAAATAACAAAAAGATTTTGAATCGCTTGAGTTGATTAATAGCTTAATGTAAGCTAAAACCAGCGATAATACGTGTAACTCATTCCAATAGTTGATGTAATATATATTAGTCCTGTTTAGTGTCATTTAAACCTTTAATTAATCTTTAAAGAAAATCAGGCCTTTAATTAATAAATTAGAAATCTTAAAAAATGTTGGCCACGCAAAGAACACGGCGAACAAGGGAGCATACAGGCCCCACGCCACATTCAGTTTCAATTGTAAGTTGGCTGTGAGTTTTATAATTTATCTGGTAAAGTATTACAACATAAAAATCATGGATCAGCAACTTAATTCCTATAATCGAAAGGTTTCGTAATTTGTGTTTTGTTGTATAAATGGTTTGGTTATGACAAATTCATAAATGTTTATTTTTTCAGCGAGCAAAAATGCCGTCAGCAAAGTTGCCGGAACATCTTGTTCTTGAGCGAAGAAGACAGGAGGATCTCAGAGAAGAAGCGATTCACATTACTAAATATAACAAAACATTTGACCTGAAAGTTAGTGCATTTGTGATGCTTTCTTAATATGACGATAAGAATTTTGATTTTAAGTTGAACAACAATATGATAATTTTAACAAGTAGGTAACAGAATTTGTTTTTAACAGAATGATTGGGAAAGAACCACTGACAAAATGATCCAAAAGAACACAGTTAATCGGAAAGTTAACGCTTTGATGGAACAACGTAATTTGGAACTCGATGAAAGGAGGCAAAAGTAAGTTCTTAAAACATTTTTTTATACAAATCTCACGTTGATCCACAATTAAGTTTACAATGTTTAATAAACCACATAGCTATAAGTTTTTTTTGGTTAATTAACATTTAGTTTGTCTTCTAATGAACAATGTTTTGTATTGCTAAAGTTCACCGAACAGACCCAAGGTTAAGGCCACCCTTTAATCCTGTTTCACTTTATTTGAACTCTATTTCTGTGCAGACTCCGTGAGGTTTTGGCAGCTGAGGATGAAAAATACTTGGCTGAGATGGAGGCTAAACATGAAACCATAGAAGAGAGGCAAGCTAAGATGCTTACTAGAGCGAAACAACTCAAGGAAAAAAGGGAAAGTGAGAGACTAGTGGTGGTGCAAGAGAAGCTGGACCAACAATGGAGGTAAGTTGATCAGATAAAAAAGTTAGAATACCAAAATAAAGTTATTTTAATTTTTAAGAAACCAGTGCGAGGAGTTAAGATCTGTGTTGTCACGACGACACCAAGATGAAGTTTGTGTCGATCGGATGCAGCAACTTGTAATCAAGGCTGACATCGAGCGGACAAGACAGGAAGAGGAGAGAATGTACGCCACCTTGTGGGAGAAGGATCGACTTGCCAAAGCTGCGAGGGAGGAGGCCGAAGCTCAACAACAAATTGAACGAAACAGGTTTGTTGTTAATTGCTGAAGATTTAATTAAAGGATTTTCCTCCAGTCATTGAGAATTTCAGTGAAAGTGGTTTACCTACATCTTTGTTTCAGTTAGTTATTAAAAAAAGATTCATTTACAATTTATACCAACAATTGCCGCCCCCAAATTAAATACAATTACAAAATAATTGTAACTTGAAACCAACAGAGCCATGGTCGACACTCTTCGCACCCAGAAAGCTTCACTGGAGGCCAAGAAGGAGGAAGAGAAAAGGTTGATTTCTGAGGAGGCTATGCTCCTCCAGGAGGAAAGAGAATTAAGGAAGTTGGAGGAGGACCGAGCCATGCAACAGAAGAAGATGCAACAACAGCATCACAAGTAGGTTGTTAGGCGCCAATGACCAAAACACAAAGTTGTTGCAATCTTTAAGCTTTAAGTTTTTAAATAAATAAAATTTTTATCCTTTAAATTCTAAATATTTTTTAGAGCCTCTCTTGAAAAATCGATGAAGATTAAGATGCGACGAGCAGCTCAGGAGCAACAAGAGGAACTTGCTCTTGACATGAAGATCTTGGAGCAACTTCTTGAGGAATCCAGAAACGAGGCCCAGGAAGTCATCCAAAGGAAAGTCCAGAGGAAAGATGAAGAGAGAAAGTACAGAGAATATTTGCAAGCTCAGGTTGGTTGTGCATGATAAATTTACAACATTATAATGTTCACCATACTGTCATACTTTATGACATTAAACTGTCCACAATATCAATATTGGAGCTGACTTTAATCCTTCTTAAAACTCCCGCAGATGCTGGAAGAAGCTCGTCGGGAGAAGGAGCTAGATCGATTAGTTGATGCGGATGTTGCTAAGATGTGGGCCAAGAGGATCCAACAATGGAGGTTGGAGAAGGAAGCAAGGAACCGGCTCATGCAAGATGTCATGGAAACAAGGAGAAGACAATTAAAAGAGAAACGTAAGTATAACGTCACTGTAGTTGTTTATTTTACGCATTAATTACAATTATGACGTTACAGTTGAATCGTTGGCACGTGACCGTGAGATCTTGAGGCGCGATAGAGCGGAGGTTGCAAGATCGATCGAGGAGCACAACAAACTGGAGGAGGAGCGGATTGCCAGGTTTGATGTTTGAGGATAAAACCTTAAGTTGTGGTGTTGGGGTAGTTCCCCATTGTTTAAACTTTGACGTAACAATATAGAACAAAGATGATCAACAAGAACTTCGAGGCCGACTTATTGGCGCAGATGAAGCACCAACAAGATGAGAGGTCAGCTCTGAAGGTCGAGCAACAACGAGAATATGAACGAGGTTTGACCACTGAGGTTCAATATCAACAAAAACTTAAGAAGGTAATTTGAAGATGTTTAAACAAAAGGTGTTTTATTACGTCATAGTCGGTCGTTGGTTTACATTTTTGTTTCCAGGTTCTGACGTCAGCATCTGCCCACCAACAAACTCATCCAATGCGACGACAACAGCTTGAAATAGTGGGCTCACAAGTGAAGTAACCATGGAAACAATCTTATTTATGTCTTAGTTCGTTTTAATAAAATATGTAAATACAAAACTTTTTATTGCACGCAGTAAATATGGCAAGCATTATGACGTCAAACATACATGCGATTATGACGTTAAATGACCTTTATATGACGTTACGTGACGTCACACATACTTTCTTACGTCACGAAGTTATTACTCTAGGCTTACTAGAAGGAAGCGATTTTTGGTTAATTATGACGTCAGAATGAACTTTATCGTTCGTAGTTCGACGTAACTTTGGGTGCTTTCTCCGTTGTGACGTAACAATAGCGGTAGTCACGTGGGATGGAGGCGGCGTGGTCAAAGAAGAATCGATCGTCGAAAAATCGGAGAAATCTTCGTAAACGAATGACGCGTTTTCAGCTGCTGACGTCATTCCGTTTTGCGACTTTTTCGCACTCGATTGTCGTTTTTTTGGTTTAGTGACGTCATCAACGTCACAAGCTTCTGACCTTTGAACCCGAGTTTTTTGGGAAACATTTATTTCTTTCGAATCTGAAATAAAAAAAACGAAATTAAATTTGTTTTCGATAAATAAATTAAAAAGTTCTTACTTTTATTCGCTGAAAGTTGTTGGAATTTAATTTGAAGATTTGTCCTCCACGATTTCCCGGTACTTTCCCTCGTGGTAATTCCCCCGTCTTGAAAGTTGTTCGTTTTGTCCGAGGTGCTGGTTTCGTAAATCCTCGTTCGATTTAAATTTGGTTTTGAAACAAATAATTCCCTGAAATAACAAATAATATTTAAGTCATTCGAGAACCGATGCAATCACTTTTTATTACGTCATAATCTAACCTTAAATGTTTCTTAAAATTTTGCGTAAAAGCTCCGTACAAAAGGGGATCCACCAAACACGTGCTCAGGGACAACCACGTGACCACAAACTCCACCCATTTGAGTTGGTTTGTTTTGATGAGAACACCGTGCGAGAAAGCCGAGAAGAGCGCAAAACAGAAAAACGGGGCCCATGACGTAATAAACAAACTAACAACAAGAACAATTGTGTTTGTTGCTCGATTGTCTGCATTGCTTGTTTTCGGTTGCGGGGATTTTAAAGAATTTTTCTTTGATTCAACGATTTCTGTCGAGTTCAGTCGCACCCCATTGTTTATTCGTGACGTCAGTGCGCTCACGTGTGACGTCAGCTGATTGATACTTTTCCCGCGCGATATGGTTGAGCGATTATGCTTCTGAGCTTGCACTTTGGTTACCTAAAAAAATAAAAATTAATTAAAAATAAATTTAATTAAAATAAACAAATTACTTACCTGATAAATAAGTCGATAAGAACACGTGATCGTTATGAGAGTGATGACGTAAACGGATGTGACGTAGAAGACGGTGTACACGAGAGCCGACCCCCCTAGCAACCAACTTAGGCCACACATTTGGTTGCCAGGCGAGTATCTGTAACAAACAAGTGATTATGACGTCATTTTGATACATAAGATTGGGTTCATTGAAACACTAATGACGTCACTAGGTCATATTTGTGACGTTACCTGTATCGACCGATCCCGGACAATGGTGGAACGCAAAGAACAATGGCCGACCACCACGTAAAAACAATGAGCAAACGCGCCGAACTTCGATGCATTCTCTTGCTGAATGGACGACTGATGACGTGGTATCTGTCCAGCGCGATCCCAGCCACGGATAAGATGGAGACGGTTCGAAACCTGGGTTAAAATGTTTGTTAACATAAACTCAAACTCTCACAAACGTCAACAACTTACACAAAAGTATAAAACCCATATATCTGGCAGAACACCCCCCCTAGTTGCCACCCTCCAGAAATCGTGGCAGAGATGGAGAACGGGAGGGAGAAGAGGCAGGTGAGTAATTGAGTTGTGCACAAAGATGCCACCCACAAATTCGTGACCGTTTGAAGCGACCTTTTCTTATAAATCAACCACAAGATTGCGCTGTTAAAAATGACCCCCAATATCAGGAGAACTAGAAACAAAATATGACATCATTATATGTGACGTCACTTCGTATCTGATGACGTATCGGAAAACTTACCGAAACAAAGCAAAGTTTGGATAACGACTGAAGTTGTGTTTCCTTCAAACGTTTGATTCATTTTGCAACAAAATTTACATTTTAAGAAACTTCATCGAAGTTCTAACTAATTCTGTTTAAATTCAAATATTAAAACTTATTTGTTGTTACCTAATAATTGCTATTGTTATATCAATAATAACCTGATTGTTTATTCTGACTGTTGGACCATTATTCTGCTAATAATTTCTCTAATACTACAAACTGTCGTACAACAATGTTCATTTAAAATCCATTGTGATGAGACAAGAGCCCTTGTTACAAGTACTCAACAAACTCTTACTCAATACTGTGACAAATTTTTTTTTTCGCAAATAAAATTAATTTAACTCATTATGACGTCAGAATAAACTTTTGTGTATTCGGATATAACAACTACGCGACAATTTCTATTTCTACGTCACAATAAGTCTTGTTTAAAATTAACTTAAAAGTTTAACTTTCAATTTTGACTAAAAATCTTTTCACCATGAACCGATGTGATTATAAGAAACTAAACTCCGAAGTTCAAGAAATTCGAGATTTTTAATCCAATAAAAAAATCTTTAACTTTCAATTATTCGGCAACATTAGTTCATTACTACCCGCGATTTCGTAACAATCAGAATCGAGCAAGCGTTACTAATGCAGCAATCAAAATCAATAAAGCGTAACCTGGGTTAAATTAGGGGGTTGGCAATAATTATTATGACGTCATAATATTGAAATAAGTACCGCGCGCGATCTAAGCTCGACTTCGCTTCAGCTTCCCCTCACAAACTAATTCTAAAACTTTAAATTCTTGAATTTTAAGAATAAAAAACTTTTTTCGGATTAACTAAATAGTTGCTTAAACTAATTGAATATTGGATGTGAATTCTCTTTGTTTCATAAACAAACAACTGCTTTATGACGTCAGAGCTTGAACAAACACGGATCTTTAAAGTTATGGTAGCGATTACCGAATTATCTTCGACCTAAAAAAACTTTTAAAAATTTGTCGACAAAAAGTTTTTGTTAAAAAGGTTTTTTATTAAAGGTGGAAAATAACTCGTGGATACCTCAATGTCGCCCTCTTGTGGCAGCTTTATATTTTTAAAATTAAAAAATTGTAAAAAAAACATTAAATAAAGGTAACAAGTTTACTATTATTAAAACAATTATGACGTCATGTATAGGATGACGTCACCGACCCTTTTGGCAACAACTGTTCTTAAAGCCACCTACTACTGTTCCCATGACAACTAGAACCGCTCCGGCGAGACTGACGTAGTTAGGAACGAGGTGTAGCAAAGTGACGTCAGCCACGTAAGCGATGACGACCTGTATCATGAATAGCATGGTTACCGTGGAAACGCGTTCGTATTTGACGGCGAATATTGACGTCATTCTCTCACATCCCATGAATAAAGTGCACAACACAAGAACACCGCAGTCGTTGAGACATGGAATATAAAAACTTCCTCGTTTTACGAACATCCCGATTCCTACGAAGATGAAACCCAACAAGTTCGTGCTTAAACTTAATTGAGTGAACGAGGATCTCTCTTTCAATATTCGAGCGATTGTAAATCGAATTGAAACGGCCAAAGATGCGCCCAAAGCAAATATTATTCCCAATGTTCGAGTCCCGCTAGATGGTGTACTAGAGTCAAAGTTTCCAAATATAAACTCGGGTTGAGCTACCAGGACAGCGCCACCTATTGTCACAATTGCTGAAACAATTTCCAACTTTTCACATTTTTCTGAATCAAACAAAAATCAAGAAATTAAAAAATGAGAAAAAATTCATCAAAAACTCAAATAAATAAAATTTCACCTTTTAGAAATATTCTTCCAAACACCAGACTTGGGACGACATACGTATTACTTAAAGCTGATACGTCACCCAAGTTTGAATTATCCAGAGAAGCATAAACTAACATGGTTTCCAAAACTGACGCTAAACCGTAAAACAACACCAATAAAATAGTTTTTTTCTGATTTAAAACTGGTCCTTTTTTCTGGTAAGTTTCAGTTGTTAAGAGCGGCAACGTGAAGATGTAAGTGAGCGAATACTTGGTAAGCATAAGTTGAAATGAAGTCACTCCACTTGCAAGTTTGTAGCAGATTGGAGCCAAACTACAAAACAGCCCTGAAGTTAAAGCTAATATTTTACCTAACAACCTTCCACTATTCGCAAACATGATTATAATAATGTAAACAAAAATTCTTCAAAATTTTAAGCAGTTTCCGGTAGTTATATAATAAAGTAACAACAAACATATTTCGACAAATTTATGTTTGGTGTTTGGCTCAGAATTAAAAGCAAAACAATAAAAATTAACTTACAGTTTTAACAGAGAAAAAATGTTATATAATTAGAGGCAAAAAAATTTATTAATTGTAGACAAAATATTAAAATATTGATTCGCAAATATTTGCTTAAATATTTTTGTTTGGACAAAAAATAAAAAAATGTTAATTATGAAAACTATTTTAATTATTTTCGACGTCATAATCAAATTCCGCGGCTGAATCTTTGAAATATTCAAGAGGCGAAATAATATAACTCGAACACTTCATCGCTTTCTTTAACACTTCTCTCCTTTTTAAACTTCTTTGGATAATTCTCTCGGATTAAGGTTTATAAAAAGAGCGAAATTTTGATAAAATTAATTTTGGACTTTAAGAAAAATATCAAAAAAAATGAAATTCACGAAAGTTTTAGTTTTTATGCTCGTTCTTAACTTGCTCTGTTTGGGAATTGAGGGGAAAAAGAATAAAGGAAAGAAATGTCGGAAGAACAAAAATGCTCCAGGATGTGCAAAGAAGAAGACCCGCGGAAGAATACAAGAAGATGAATTTGATGTTAACTCGCCGACCACTACGTCACACTTAAACTCATCGAAACCGCTTCATTGTAATTGTTCTTACATCAAATGCACGGTGCGACGACGTCATCTGAATTGCGCGGGAAATATCGTGATGGGGGTTTGTGGGTGCTGCCCCACCTGCGCCAAACAATTGGGGGAGAAATGTGGGGGCGAGATGTCGTACAAAGGGGTCTGTGACGTAAACATGACGTGTAGGGTCGAGGGGTCAAACAACAGAAGGTCGACGGTGAACGTTCAAGCTTTTCGGCCAAATAATTCGACGGAGGAGGACACAGTTTGTGTGGGTGAGTTAAAAGTGTTTACCATTAAAGTGTTTACCATGTTTGCGTGAAAATGTTAAAGTGTTTACCATTGAAGTGTTTACCATATTTGCGTTAGTGAGTAAAAGCGTTTACCATATATGCGTAAATAAGTTAAAGTGTTTACCATGAAGGAGTTTACCATTAAAGTGTTTACCATATTTGCGTGAGTGAATTAAAGTGTTTACCGTTAAAGTGTTTACCGTTAAAGTGTTATGTTAATTTAATTTAAATCGCCGAAAATTTTAAGTAAGAAAAATCTTGAAATATTTGAAACAATATTTGTTTGGAGATCGTTAAAATTTAACAACTTTTATCAAAATATTAAAAAGTGATCACGATTGTCCCTTATCGTGACGTAACAAAGAGGGTGAGGTGGGTGGGGCGATCTCACCCACTCTTTATTTAAGTGACCGGGAACGCTCTATCCTACGTAATAATACCTTGTCACAATGACTTGGTGGTGAAATATTTAAAAGTTTACACGTTCTTAAAACAATGGACGCGATATTTTTAACTGATAATGACGTCACAATGCTTGATCTATACCGCGCGGGTTTAAAAATGTTTGTTCACCGATAATATCTCTCATTAATTTTAAATTAATCACCAAAATTATCTTAACCATCACCCGAGCTTCCGTTTGCTCTTGTGATGTCATATTATGCGCGTGACGTCATATGTTTGTTTCGAAACTCTTAAATTAAATTCGACGTGCAGACGATGACGTCATGTAATGATGACGTATTGCTGGTTTAAGTGGATGTCGGAAGTTTAAAAATCTTCGCTGAAACAACATCGACAATTTCCCACCGAACTTAAGACAACATACAATTCGGTTTCTATGACGTAGAAATACGCAACAATTCAAATTCGTGTAAAACGCAAAATGGCGAAACTTTTGTCCCAGGAGTTAATGATGTTTAATATTGACCCCGCCCAACTGTCAATCAAACTAAAACTCTTGACATTGGTCATAACCTGTGACGTAACAATCGGCTTTGTTTTGGGCGTGGTTTGTCATAAAAGGTTGTGAAAAATTATAAACTTGCAAAAAATGGGGTCAAAAACTTGGGAAAAAAAATGACGTAGAAGTTACCCACGTTTAACTCAGTTACCCACGTTTAACCCAGTTACCTACGAAGCTAACCCCCAACGCTTAACCCAGTTACCCCAACGCTTAACCCAGTTACCTACGAAGCTACCCCTAGTAACCCACGTTTAACCCAGTTACCCCAACGCTTAACGCAGTTACCCACGAAGCTACCCCTAGTAACCCACGTTTAACCCAGTTACCCCAACGCCTAACCCAGTTACCCACGAGACTAAACCCGGTTACCCACGCTAACTTGTTTTAACTTTTTAGCCACGACAGCGCCTGTGATTCCGGAAATTCCCGCAACCGAAACTTGCCAACCCGAGTGCTCACCTGAGTTTTGCTCCCAGAAGAAAAACAAAAACGCGTTCTGTTCGGCAAGGTGAGTCACTTCACTTGAGACGTAATAAATGTCTGTTTGTGACACTATATAAACATTTTTATTCGGAGTTTTGTTTTTCAAAACTAATTCCAAAATAGAATTTAATTTTTAATATAAATATTGAGATCAAATAAATTTCCAATTTGAGTCAATAATCTTTAATTAGAAGCAAGTTTACCAAGATATTAATAAATTTTAATCTTATTAACCCTTGAACGTAATTAAACATGACAACATCAGGTCAAACAAACTTAAATATTTACAAAATAATTTAAAAAATATTTTTATTCCATGACCCGGTTTCATTGAAACTCAGACCAAATGTAACAACTTATTTAGAATCATTTGTTACGCATTCTAAACGTCAATACGAGGGCTTTTGACGTCAATATTAATAAACGCCGTTAACATTAAAAAATTAACCCCAAAAACAAAAAAGCGGAATCTAGCGAAAATAAATAAAGTTTAGGTAGTTTCAAGGTATTTGTTTAAAGTCAATAAAAGTAGTTTCAGGCACGCGATTTAAGTTGACTTTTGATGGGGGTCTCAGGAATAACAAAACGTTTTTAAAACAAGAGGTCGCTCAATTCTGTCCAAACTTATTTTGATTCAAGACAAAATGTAAACTTATTACTAAAAAGGCCGGGTGGTAAATAGGATGACAAGTTCGACGAATTATTTTTACAGTTTCTCGCGATTAGTTAATTAATGTTCATCAGTAATAGGTGCCAAATATTTTGAATGTTTGTTATTTTAATTTAACCAAAAATGATTCATTGTGGCATCGGTAAATATTGGAGTATTTAGCCTACAAAAGAGGCCAACTTTGCCGCTGATGTAATCTCCACTTACGATGTTTGTTTTATTTTATTTGCACATTAAAGTTGGGACTGATTAAATTTCTCTTTTGTCTTAACCATCGAGAACACTTGTTTGGTTTTGGCGGTGTTTTAAGAGCATAAATGTCGCTTAAATAAACCATAAATAACTGGGTGATAAACAATTTATGGCATCCATGTTATGACTACTTCAAAGTTATTTAATGAGATATTAAAAGGTCAAACAACCTCGCTAAGAAAACAACAAAAATAAATTTTAAAATACAAAACAATCTTAAACCCCAAAACAATAAAAGTTATAATTCACCCAATATTATTCAAAAAACAAAATAATTTCATTGATTTTATGTCAAATTTAATAACTCTTAACAATTTTTGACAACAAAATTATTTACAGAAACACAGCGATGGAAGTTCAAGGCTATCAGGGAAGTTGCCAACATACAAACTGTAAAGCCTGCTTCTACCAAGCCAGACCTCCTTGTAAGAAATGTAAATCCAACGACTTTGACTGCATCGAATCGTTCGCTAACTGCGCGCGGAAGAAAACTATCTGCAAGAAGGATACCACTTGCAAGAAGAAAAAGGTAAGCTCTTGTACACCAGCTAGCGGTAGTGTATTCGCCAGATAAATTGTTTGAATAAAGTGACAATGAGATAATTCAAATTTTATTTTTTTAGCCAAAGAAACAAAAAGGAGAATTTAAATGCTGGGTCCCACAATGCAAATGAACACCACGTGACCATCTTTACACTGTGACGAACGTTACATCTCTTGTGACGTCATGGAAGAGGTTAAAATTGACCTCGAATTTGCAAAAAATTCATTTTCGACGATTTGCAAACAAGACCGGATCGACTATGCAATGCTGTCGCCCGTCGTATATATAAGCTTCATTGTGACGTAATTGCTGTAGTGACGTAGTTATTTGTAGAATTATTAACAAACGACTTCGCTGAAGGTACATCCTTCCAATAAAATAAAATTATTTTAAAATGCGTAAATTTATTTAAGAAAAAATAAACAAACAAAGATGTTAACGCCGATTATTGACGTCACAAGAAAAAGTTCTAGAAAGATCTCAAGTTACCCGATCAAAAGAAGTAGAATAGTTGAAGTAGCCTGTGCACACATCGCTAAGATAACAAAGATATTAACAGCTACACAAGGTGTTAGGTTACCTCAGTTTGCATGACGGACTCGTTTTATTTGAAGACAGATGGCCAGACTTGCAAACTAATTGGTTACAAAAATCAAGAAACCTTTGAACGCCATTTATTTTACACGAATTTTATTTTTAAAAAATCTTTAAAAAATGTAACCTGCTCAATATCTAAATTTAGCCCCGAACACAATAATCATTGCGATCAAAATAACACATTTATTCACCACACCCACAGAGGCTTAGAGGCAAGGGTAATAATACGGTAGCAACAATATCGCGGATCGAAAATTATTTTATATTAGGGCGGGGCGGAGTAATATGTGTTTTTATCTTATTTTGTCGAATTCTTTAATTTGGGGCTCAAGTTGTTTTCAATGCAGACCTCGGCATATTTGGAATGAGAATAAAATAGTTTTTCGTGATTTTTTTCGCCATTCTACAACAAAATGTTTTGCAACGAACGAGCGCTTGGCAGGTGGAACATTTGCGCCCACTTGCGGTCGAACAATTTCAAATAAAAAATTCAAAATTATGACAAAAACTGAAACCCGGTTCCAAGTTGAGACGAAATCAAAAAAGGGTAAAATTTGATGGTTTTACTTTTGATTTATTTTAACCATCTATTAAACCAGATTTGGACCACATCAAAACACCAATCTTTTAACCAGACCACCTACAAAATAAAAACAAAATTTTAACCCATCACCAACAAAAACCAAATTTGTAAAACAACCAACTTACCCATATCACTATCTGGTTCAAGTTTCCGTTTGATTCCCAGTTTCAAGTTTTTGCTTTCCTTTAATTTAGCGCAAGTTGAAGGAAGAGGGAGATTTGATGCATGAGTTGGATGAGGAGGATTGGTGAAGTAGGAAAGTTGGAGAGCCTGGTTGAAAAAGGTTTTATAGTTTAATTTGGCACAAAATTTTATGAGAAAATTATAATGTTGTAAACTATACCCTCTTATATGGTACAAAAACCACTAAGCATACCACCAGCACCAGACCAACAAGAAAAAAGGTTCAACTGGGAAATAGGAGTAAAAAGAGTTACCTAAAGTAGTTATAGACACAATAAAGAGACAATTTTGTTCACCTGTCCAGCTTTGAGCCTCCTGGTTGGATTGTATCGAAGCAATCCTGAAATCAATTCCAGTAAATCATCACAAGCTGCACTGAAGCATTGGTTTAGGGGAATACCCGGGAAAGTTTTGAAGTTGATGTAATCAGGAAGTGATGTCATACCCTGGGTAAATATTAGGTTACTTACATATTAAAAAATAACATTCAAAACCCAAAAGTTACTTACCGGCCACTCAGCCTCGGATGGAGTACCCAAAGTTTCAAATATTTTGCTCAATTGATCGAGATCTGAGTCCCCCGGTAAGAAAGGAACCCTTAATAACAACTCGGCCAGTATGCACCCCACTGCCCATATATCAACCCCAACCCCGTACAACCTTGATCCATACAACAACTCGGGGCATCGGTACCATCTAGTGGTAATAAAAATTAAATTGCACAAAATATCAAATAGTTGAACTTCTAAGTGCAATAACAGTTGAAGAAGCCGCAAACCCCAAGTCAAACTGGGTGTGATTTTGTTATTTTTATGTTTTTCAACACACAAAGGTTAACTTGTCATTAATAGTAAAGCAAGGACCATCGAACAATAACTTATCTCAAGTCAAAGTATAAACAAACCTTGTAACAACCTGATGGGTATATTCCCTGCTTGGACTTCCAAAACATTTAGCAAGCCCAAAATCCCCTATCTTGAGAACACCACTTTTATCCAGTAACAAATTATTTGGTTTTAAATCCTAAACAAATTAAAAAAACTTATTTATTGGTTTTCAATAAATTGATATGACTTAAAATACTTTTTAAAAACCCTTTCTATATTATGCATAGTACATTATTGACCAAAATTTCTGATATAAATAAACTTTCAACTTACCCTGTGCAGTATCCACAATGAGTGAAGATAATCCAACCCTTGCAGAGTCATAATAAGATAAGATTTAATGTGAGCTTGGGTTAAAACAATGTTGTTGTCCTTGATTATTACCTCAAGGTCGGTTTCCATGAAATCAAACACCAAACTTATGTTCGACTTTTGACCAAAAACATCAAGAAGCTAAATTCACAAAAATTATTATTTGCCACCTTTCCAATAATAAACAAATACTTAATTTGTAGATGAACAAGTTTAAGAAAAAACGGTATTTTTGCACTTTTACTAACAACTAAAAGTTACTAACAACTTAAAATATGCCAGCAATAGACGGTTGTCGACAGGATCACGTGTGTGCAAGCGTAAAAAATGGGGTCCCTGCGCATGCATGCATACCAAAACTATTGGTCTATGCTCGCACGCATGATTTATGTTTGTGTATTTGGTTGAGTTTTTTAGACACCAGGCGTGCAAAGCACTAATTTCAGCGAGCATTTTTTAATACAAAAAAATCTTGTGCATGCACACGGCCTTACTTTCCACAGTGAGCAATGGATACCACACTTTTAACTTTATTTAAACAACGCTACAAACAAACTGTCCCTTAAGACTGAATTAATGATATCTTACCCCGATGATATTTTCGTGTTTAAGTTCCTGCAGAAGTTTAATTTCCCTCAACGCAGTTCGATTAATTCCATCTTTTGCTTCAGCTCGATTCCCAAGTTTAATTTTCTTCACAGCAACAATGTCATCGTTGTTCTTCTTGTCTTTTGCTTTGTAAACGGTCGCAAATTGTCCTTCGCCTAAGAATTCAATCTTTTCATACCTAGAACTTTTACTCGACATTTTCACATTTCTAAAAACAATCGAAATAACTTAAAATAATCAATCAAACATTAAAAAATCTTAGCATAAAAACACACGTGCAACTTGGAGATTGTAACTTAATCCACTTGACGAGAATATATTTTCGGATCGTATGGATTGATTGACTATTAGATGGATAGAAGGATCGAAAGGGTCGGATGTGTTAATGGGTAATCTGAATAGGTGAGGGTTAGGGTAAGGGTTTAATTTATGAAAACTTTTTGTTTAATTAAATATCCGTCAAATATGCATTTGAATTATGTAATATCTATTTAATATATATTCGATTCAGTTAATAAAACTTGATCCATTAATCCGTTCGATCCGTTGATCCGTCAAATATATATTTTCGTCAGGTAGATTAAGTCAGATTCTAACTTTGGAATATTTACAAGTCGATTAATTTCAGGGTTGCCATTTTATTTTATCAATATTAACGAATAGTAATTTTCTAAAGAACATTTTAGTTTATCCTCATAATAAAATTTTAAAAGGCAATTTGTACACTATATATTTACAACAGGACCTGTTTTAAATTAAACACATTAGTTTATAATTAAAATTAAACTACATTATTAATTCAGGCAGTGTTGTGTAATAGTTAAAATCTTTAACTTTGCTAAATAAGGTCCACGGCTCGATCCCAACAGCTTTCATATTGTACCACTATATACCAAGCCACCATACCTAAAATAAATTGAGCAAATTTTATTTTCCAACAACTTTAAACAAAAACTTATTTTCATTGTCATAAAAATATTGCTTATCATCGCTCACAACCTTAAATGAATCAACTTCTTTTATAAATTCATCAAAATCTTTTTTTAATTGTTCGCTATAATTTAAAGTTTTATCTTCAGAGTGTTGGTCAAACAAATCATCATTGTTATCAAATGAAGCATCCTCATCTTTAAATAATTCTGGATTGTCAATAAAAAGGTTACCATTGTTATGAAATAATGACTTGTTGTCACTTATTACTTGTTCATTATCATTAAACAATTCATCATCATCTAACAAATCATCATCCACTTTATTTTCATCCTCAGAATATTGGAAATCATCAAAATGATCGTCTTCTTCATGCTCCAACAATTCTGACTCAATCTCCGGTTTGTACTCCACATAAAAGTTATCCTCAGTGCGCTCATGCTTGAAACTTTTAAACCAATCACTAGGCTCCACTTGTTGCTGTTGTTGTTGGGGTAAGGCGGGGGCCAATTGGGTTCCTTGTTCTAATTGTTTAAAATTGATGTTGGGTTCAGATTGTTGTTTGTGAGGACAAGATTTTGATCGCAAGATTTTTCTGATCACCTAAAAAATAAAAACTTTGAGTGAGATTTAATTTATTTGCTTGTTACAATTAAAAATTATGCAAACAAACCTCAGGACTTGTTCCGAAGGCTTGAGCGAGATGATTTGAGTTCCATTCCTCAGGATTCCCCTTATGTAAGTCCCTGATCTGATCAGTTTGGTTCCATGTAAACTGACGAGGAGTAGAGTCCTTGATTCCGGTCAACTTTCTTAACTTTTTTTGCTCGTAATAATTCCTCCTTCGGTGAGCCTCACTACAAACAAAAAGTTAAAGAAATTATAAAGTACATTAAAGTTTTGACAAAAATGCATAAAAAAGACAGGAAAGTGATTTTGTAAAAATAAAAAATTTCCAAATTAAATACAACCAAAAAGTTCTATAAAGAAGATTAAGTTAAGTTTTACAAAAAAATAAAAAATGGACAAAAAACTAAGGGGCCTAAAAAAGACAGGAAAATGATTTAGTAACATATTAAAAAGTTCCTAGTTATCAACTTACTGGCCAAGTTCAAGTTGGAAATCAGGTTCCTGACCCTGAAAATCATTTTCAAATCTCTCACTAACTTTTCCCAAAGTTTCGGCCACAAACCCTTCGTACATCGTTCGTTTACGGAACCTTTGTCTCAGTTTGGTTGAACTTAAATACAAACTTCTTGTGGACGGGTGCTGAGTTATAATGAGTCGGCATATTCGAGAAAACATTGTTTATAAAAGTTAAAACTATTTGTCTGCGGAAACAAGAAAAAATGTTAAAAGTTTTTCTAAAAATGTTGAATTTAAAACTGAATAAAACAATTAAATAAAAAGCTGGATATTGGAAGAAAATTTTTGTGACTTAATTATAACAATAAATGCTAAACAAAATATCAATAACTTAAAAAAATAAAAATTTAAATAAATACAAACACGTAGTGCACTATTCTAACATAACTGTTAATATGTGGCACAAGTTCTAACATAAAAATATAAACAAAAAAGAGAACCCAAACGAAATCGACAATAAATATAATAAATACGAGTGTTATTGAATTTAAAAATTTGCAATATTTTGGCCTTTTGTTAAAAGTCAAATTCTACTGAAATTAAATTAACTAAGATTCTGCATTATTGCACTTTTAAACATTAATTATCTGACTTAAGTATAAATGTAACTTAGAAAAACAAAAAAATAACATGAAAAAATAATTTCCAAAACTAAAAAAGAACAATAAGTAACAATAGCATCAGTGATTATAAAGTATGACATCACAAGTTCACTATTATGAGATTAAATTCCAGAAGTTTTAACAAGTTTGTAGAACATGGAGTCAATATTTTGAAGAAGTTTTTGAGGAGAATCAAACTCTGATATTTTCCCCTCGTTCATGACAATCACTCGATCACTTTGCATCACCGTTTCTATCCTGGTGGAAAAAGTTAAAGATTAAATATGGCGTTGAACTGATTTAAACAAACAGGGATTTTTAGGATTTTGCATGGTGGTAGAAAGTTTACTTTACAACCTAAACATAACATTTGTTCCCTCTAACCCAGTCTCGAGTTGATTTTGCTAGTATGGCCTAACCCAGTCTCGAGTTTTGCTAGTTTGGCATATTATGATTTTTGTTTGCTTGATAATTTAACTGCCAATTGCTTTTCAGCTCAGCAAAGGTGCAACCAGTCTACAGCAACTTAAACTTAAAAGCAGTTAGGATTCCATGAACCTATGCAGTAAACTCATTAATTTAACCAACTACACCACATAGCTGAACAAACCTGTGAGCAATTGTGATCACAGTACATCGCGAGAAATGTTTTTTGATCGTTTCTTGGATTAAATGATCAGATTGTTGGTCCACGTTTGCTGTGGCTTCATCCAGGCACACAATCTGGGATATAAAAGATTTAATAAATTTAACAATACAAACTAATTAAAAAATTTAAACAATCTTAAAAAATGTTGAAGCACTAAAAACTAAATTATTTAAACTCACTTTCACATTCTTAAGTAAAGCTCTTGCCAGACAAATAAGTTGTCGTTGACCTACAGATAACCTTGACCCCCGCTCACCCACTTGACCTTGTAACCCTCCTAACCTTTCGACCTTCAACCCACAACTAGTGAGGGCCCAGTTCAGAGTGGTGTTAGATTGGGTACTTTCCCCCAGCTTGTTGGTGGGGTCCAGATTTTCTCTGATAGTTCCACTGAACAGGAACGGATCTTGTGGAATGATTGCAATCCTGGATCTGTGGAAAGTTAAATTAAATAAATAACCAGTAACTAATATGGTCTTATTATTTGAACCATTTAAATCACCATTAATTAAACCATTACCTTAAAGTTTGGAGTTGGACCCTCTTAATGTTGGCACCATCTATCAATATGGTTCCACTATTAATTGGAACCATTCCAAACAATGTGGATAAAATGGTTGATTTTCCACTGCCAGTACGACCAACAACACCAATTTTTTCACCACTTTCTTTAAATAATTGGTGCAGGATTTTAATATAAAAATATTTAATTTTCTTTATAAATTTATACAAAACTTTTTCAAAAATTTAATAAATTTAAACCACCACCAGGTCACAAACTTACTTATATTAAAACTGATATTCTTGAGTGCAAACAGCAAATTCTCTCGGTATCTTAACGACACTTGTTTGTACTCAATGTTGCCCTCTTGTGGCCAACTTCCACGAACTTCTATCTCATTAAAAGGAATAAGTCGTTCCTAAATTCAAATGTGATTTAAAAACTACACAGAGCTTGTAACTATGTAATCCAATCAAGATTCACAATCTTAACCAACCTGTGCAACTTGGTTGATGTAATAAGACTGTCTCTCTACTGCCACCATCTGTTTTTCAGTCTCGGTGAATGAGGTTATAACTCCTGATAACCGACTGGTGACTGACAGGGCATAAGATAAGGCCAAGCCAACCATGCCTAGCATTAGAAGGTAACATTTAAACATCAGTTACCCCTGAAACAATTGAACACAGTTTGTTAAACTCACCAGCACTCCCAGCTTGGAAATGATGTTCCAACACCGCGGTGATGGCAACCCCCGTTACCATGACAACACCCATCATCTGTAACCTGATGGCTAACCACTCCTGAGCAGCAAGAGTGGAGAAGTTGCAACGTTGGTTGATGTCGACCAATTTGTTGTTGTTAGTTCTAAAAAATGGAGGTTTCATGTAAGTTTTAAAATAGAAAACCACCATAAGTTTAAATAGCAACAGACCATACACCAGGCAATAATAGTTCACTTAAATCTTAATATCTTCTCAACAATTACCTGAACATTTGGTCTTTGTTAAAAGCTCTGATTGTCTCCATGCCAACCAAACTTTCACTAAAATGGACGTAGATCGGGGATAAACTGACACTGCTCAACCTCTTCAACTCTCGTGAGCTTAACCGGTAATATTGCTATGGAAAAAAATAAGAACTCACAAATAACTGTTTTATGTCATTTTGAGTTATTTTATTTGCAAAATAAATTTAATAGTCAAAAATTATTTAAGCATGATAACAATTATTAGATTATTAAAACCTGACAAAAAACGAATATTTAGTTTACAAATAAATAAAAAATGATAAATAGTTAAAAAAGTCAAGTTTAAAACCCAACCTGAGTATAATAATAGAAAACCCCCAATGGAATGAGCACCAAAGTGAAGTAGGGTAAACCATAACAAGTGACCACAAGAGTGGCAACAAGACCAACAAACTGGGCAAGAAATATGTTAAGCATGAAGGGCAGGGAATCATCTACGGTGTACATATCGCTCGTGAACCTGTTTATTATTCGTCCAACAGGGGTGGTGTCAAAAAATGTCACAGGAGCCTGCAATAAGTTACTTATGATTAATTTGTGTTTGCAGAGAAGATAAGATATAACACTCAAAAATATGCAAATATTTATAGGTGCAGCATATTAACCCATAAACCCAAGGTCTTATAATAAAGTTAAACTAACCTGCAAAATAGATTTTAGCAACTTTATATGTAAAACCTTGGCAGCTTTAACACCACCATAGGCAAACAAAAATGCACGGAACAGTGTGAAAATACTGTTTATCCCCGCGATTATTCCATAAATCATTAAATACCAACTTGGATCATGACTGGGATGCCTAGGGTTGTGGTGCGCTGTACAAAAGTAAATAAAAGTTAAAAAGAACACTTGAATTCACTACATAAGGTCACAAGATCGATTCCCACTGCTTTCTATAAACAGCACAAAATTCAGATAAATTGTCGACCAATTCTGTTCAAGTCTATTTCAAACTTTCAATTCTAATCAATTATAATCTCAAAAGTCAACTTAAGATTGGATCGGTGTAACAAATGTTGTTTTATGTTAAGGTCGTGAAATCGTCTTTTTCACAGAGGATAAAAAAAAAAAATTAAAAATAAACTTTGATATTGTTAGAACAAAAATCCCTTTTTGTTGTTTATAAAACCCAAACCAACTTACCTCCCAGCAAGACAGTGTATGAGGTATCAGTGATGAATATTGGTTGTTGTAGAACATAAGTGAAATTGTGTGATTGGTCGGTTTGAAGGTTTACTGGCTTGTGATTGGTTGAATTGCTGTTGACCCATTCTGCCAACCACCAATCAGAGATCACTTTGGAAGCTGGTTAAAAACAAATTACCTTAGCCCAAAATATTGACCAAAATTATTGAAGCCAAAATCCAATTTTAATTTATTTGGATTGATAATAAATAATATATATAAATAGGTTTTGAATATTAAAATAAAGCAATGGACATCTTATAGAATCAGTAACAACATGAACCCACCTTGCATAAGGAACAAAAACACGAGAACCAATGAAGCCAGACACGCCCCCACAGCCAACCAATAAGATTTGTAAACAGAGATGTTAACCGTTCCAACAGCTCTGTCTTCAACTTGGATTAATTTACTCTCGTTTAATTTGGTTTTAGATTGGGTTTGGTTGGTGGGTTGCTCTGTTAAAAAAAGTTTAAAAAAAAGGAAAATTTTATTTAAGTTTTGAAAATATTCGTAAAGAAGTTTTAAATTAAGACTCACCGATGTTAGCTTGTTTTTTGTTAAAATTCTCCCCCAATATTTCTGATGGTTTTCCAACTGCTTTAATCTTTCCATCTTCCATTTCAAATATAACATCAGCATGTTGTAGGTATCTTTGATGTAATATTATTTTAAAACTGAAGTATTATCTTATTATAAACTATTGGAAAATTGTGTAAATGGTTGCTTAAAAAATGAAAGCATCAGCAAAACATCAAAAGTCAACAACTTGCCAGCAAAAAGAAACAAACCCTGGATCTCAGGTCCTAAGTTTAAGGGTGCTTTAACATTTTAGCATCTGAGTCAAACCCTCTTAAAATCAAGGATATTATGACAACAACTCACCTAACATGATGGGTGACTAATACCCTGGTCTTCTCCCTTAGAATCCCTGTTATACATTGGTGATATAAGTGGCTTGCAACATGTTGGTCCACTGCTGATATTGGGTCATCTAGGAGGTAGATTGATTTGTCCTGTAAGGCATGTTGTTAAGTTACTGGTTGGTTAAGAAGTCAAAAAATTTAATATTTTTTAAATTCTATTCACCTGATAAATAGCTCTAGCAAGTGTTACCCTTGACCTTTGGCCCCCACTTAAGGTGACCCCATTTTCTCCGACCTCTGTTAGGTCACCACTAGGTAGCGCCATTAAATCACGATTCAGTGCACAGCACTCTAACACAGTCTCGTACAAATCTTGCTCATAATCCAAGCCCCATAAAATATTCTCTCTGTGAGTTTGAATTATTTATTTTAGGAACTTTTTTTATTTATTTACAGATAACAAAATATTAAAAGTTGTGACCTGATTGTGGCATGTTGAAGCCATGGCTCTTGTGCCACATAAGCGACCTCATTCTGCGACCCTTGCACCATGACATGACCCCTGACCTTCCGAGTTGAACCTAATATCCCCGATAGCAACGAACTTTTACCTGAACCAACAGGGCCAATAATTCCAATGAATTGACCCTAAGACAAATAAAGTTAATTTGTTTTTTAAGCCATAATAAATGTTAAAGTTAAACCATTAACTTGGTTAAGCAAGTAAACAAAACCTTTTTAATATCCAGGCTGATATCCCTCAACAATAAATTACTTTCCTCAGGTGAAAACACAAAAGAATTCCACGAAAACGTTCCATCAATAATTTTCACTGCTTCCTCTAAAACAAGAGAAAACATATTTCATTAAATGTCATTAATTTATAACAGGGTTTTAACCTGGATTTTAACTAATTTGTGTTTCAGTTGATGTTAAAAGTTTCGCTCACCACTTGATGGAGCAGATACAATTGCATCGAAATAAAGATTGGGATCTCGGTCGGGAATCGAGATGAAACGCTCGAGTCTCTCCAGTGAGATCCAAGCCTCCATTAAACCATTGATCACCCATGGGAAGGCATTTAAGGGGGAGATCAGCATATTGATCAGGGCTATCACTGTGAACACCTACAACAAATATTCAAACAATTCATTTTTAGGCAAAAATAAAAAAGATTTATTTTGTGAAACAAACTAACCTTAGCAGCAGTAAGATCATGACCCAAGGATGAATAAATTGCGAAGGTCAAAAGTGAGATTAAAACAGGGGTTGTAGCCCATAAATAAACACAACCGGCATCGAAATATTTGATCCCTCGCAAACTTTTAAGTTCCTCGCTCCTGATGCTAAAAAGTTAAATAAAAAAAAGGTTAAAAATAAAGTTTGGTAAATTTTAATTATTTTAATGCAACATTAGCTGCTAGATTTATGTGAGTAGCATAAAATATATTAAAAATAATAAACAAACCAACACCGCAGATTATTCACTTCTTACTTGTTTATTTTCTCGGTTAGAAATCCCTCCCACACGTTAAACTTTACAACTCTGATCCCAAGCAAAACCTCGGTCATAACCTGAACAAAAGTTAAGTTAGTAAATATTAAAACAACTTCAGCACTACAAAAAATTACGTAAAGAATATCCTTTATAATAAAAACATTTTAATGTAGATTTTTTTAATTAGTTTTTAACCTTAATTCTTGAATCTTTTTGCTCCATCATTTTAACATTATATTGTCCAATCTTTTTGGCTAAATAATGGTTAAAAAATATCATAATCACAGCAAGACCCAAGCCAGCTAGAAACACTATTCCAACCTGAAACATAGAAACTAGTTTAAAATAGTGTTAAATTAAATATTCTTTATCAGGCCATTTTATTAAAAAACCCAAATAGAACAAACCTGTAAATAAAGTAGAGCAAGAGTTACAGCAACTTGAAACGGCAAACTCCAAAGTTGATGAAAACTCGGACAAAAGTTCACAATTCGGTTACAATCCGTGCTCATAAAGTTGGTCACCTCCCCTGTTGTATACTTGGACATGTAAACATGTTTCGAGGTCGTTGTTTTTGAGTAAATTGCTCCGATTAAACAACTTTTCATTCCAATCGCAATTTTGTTGACCTAGAAATTTTTTTTTTAAATTCGAAGATATTTATGAAGGCCAAATCAAAATCAAATATAAAACATTTGTTACCTGGTATTCAAAGTGTGTTGATAACAAAGAACCAACCAAAGTTGAACCAAATAAGGCAGAAGCATAATACCAACCATTAGATAATGGTTCATCTGAGTCCACATAATTTACCAACAAGTTTAAAACTATGGGACCCACAAAAGCCAACGAGTCGCCCCCAAATTTAAGCAAACCCAGTGAAAAATATAATTTTCCAAATTTTTTGTTCAAAGTTTTTAAAACAAAGTGAGATTTTTTGTCCTGGTTTTGAGTTTCGTATTCAAAGTCAGTTTGTTGGTTGGGTTCAACATTTTTCTCGAATGTTTCACTTAATTCTACAGTGTTTAAATCCTGAGGTAAATAATAAACAGAATTCTCGTTGTTCAACAACTTTTCTGACCCTTTCTTCATTAACGGTTGAACCCAGCAGAAGAAGAGTTTTGACAAACAAGATGCAGAATCAACTGGACAGATTGGTTGTAGTTCTGTCGGAAAATCACTTGATCCGACTGCGTAATATCGATCTCCTAAACTACTTGAAGACCCTGAATTAATGACCACATTTTCGTCATAATTTGGACTTAATATTGAAACAGTTCTGTACTTGGAATTGCCTTGAATTGTCACCACAAGATAAATAAGTTGACAAGCTGCTGATATTGAAATACAAAATAACTCAATAATCCAATTAACATCAATTTTTCCGTTCATTTCCTTGATCAAAATTAACACAATTCTCCATATTTCAACTCCATAAAAAGGCAGAGTTAGAGCCCAGGTTAATATTACAATCATTGGACCTCGTTTGTACTGAAAATGCACCAGACAAAGTCTCCATAAAAACAATAAATGCACCAACAAAGAAACAAACCTAACACCGTACGATAACCCAACAACCGGAGGAATTGGTTCTTTTGTAATCACATCTTTAAGAAGCTGGGTGATTAGAACCAGAATTGAAATGGTTGTGCAAAGTTTTCTAATGTTAAAAGTTGACGGGACAGTAAGCCTGACATCTGGTGGTCGTAATCTCCCGATATAAAATGCAGAAGTGATTGCAAATAAAGTGAACGGCCCCAGCACAAAAACATAAGTTTCAAAACATTGTGAAAACAATTTTGGTGTTGAAAATATTTTGAATTCCCCCTCACAAAATTCTGTTAAAGGTTCGTTCAAAGACATTGTTTTATTATGGACCTAAATAGTTTAAATAAATGTAATTTTATTATGGTACTCCTTTGAGGTCTGTCAGTTAAAATTGCAAACATTTAACTAATTTAGACACAAAAGACAGTAAAAGTGACAAAAACAGTAACACAGTTATAACCTATCTGCCTATACACAATTTAAAAACACGAAGTTTTTGATTATCACAGCATTTTTAATAAAAGTATTAAGATAATAATAACATTTTAAAAAAGCTTACTTTTTGAATTATGACGTTGTTGATTGTTTATATCACGTGCTTTCTGTACAAGAGTTATGATCCATTTGTGACATACATAAGTGATGTAACCAAAATGTTTGTGGCACCTGCCAAACAATAATATACAGAGCATAAAATATTTAGGTAACTCGTTTTTATGTTAAAGAAATTATTTAAGTATAAATTTACTGTTATATATAGTCGTCAAATATTTTAAAAATTTTGGGATTGAAACTTTTTTTCGATTTTTAAAATTGTTTACAATTTTAAAAATTGTTGTGAAAAAAGATTTATTTGTAAATGATTAATTTGTTGCAGAAAACATAAAATGATGTTTAACACTTATCGGAACACAAGTCAATTAAGATAAAACTTGTTTGTGATTCGGTCACAAAATCAACAAAAGTTGATAAGTTTGCTGGGGTAAATATTATCATCAAATGCTGATCCAACAATCTGAAATAATATAAAAAGATTTATTGAAATATTATTTTATGTTTTAAGGTTTTAAAAGTGTTATCATGAAGTTGTATTTAATATTCTTAGTGTTAGCTGTGACAGTTTATTACAGCGAGACTAACTCAGGTAACTTATAGCGTAGAATTTAAGTTTTGTTATAATAACTAAAGTTGAAATATTTCTTTTTAGTATTCTTGGACAAAGAGTCAGCCTCTGAATACTTGCACCGAGCGAAGCGAAATCCATTTGAGGAGCTTCTTGCTGGAAATGCTGAGCGGGAATGTTATGAGGAGGTTTGCGACCAGGAGGAAGCTTACGAAGTGTACGATAACGACGTTCAAGGGGTAATGTTAAATTATCCCACAATGAACAACCCTAACTATAGATTATTATTTTGTTACCCAATTAGCAAAGGTGGGCACTAAACCGTTAATGCGTTAATCGTTAAATAACGAAGTTAAATTTTGCGATAAAATTTAACTTTTAAGTTAACTTTAAAAATCGTCAACGGACCTGTTAACTTTCGTTAAATTGTGCTTCCGTTAAATTAAGTCCGTTAATTTAATATTTTTACAAGTTTACCATGGTAATATAAAAGTATATATGTTTTATTTTGCCGTTTATTGGGTTTATTTGTTTCAATTTTAAACGATGAAGGCCACTACCATCTGGCTGCTGTTATTCGGGCATTCTTTAAGTTTAAAAACGTCTTTTAAACTTACATTCGTGTAGTTAAAATATCAACTAAGATTAAAACTGCTGTTTTTTTTAAATAGCGTCGTTTCTTTGTTTGTTTTATTTAAGTTTTAACGTTAACAGTTATCGATAACTACCGTTACATTTTGTTTAATTTAACTTATTAACGTTAACGAAGTTAATGTACTATGTAACGAATTATCACTTAACGAAGTTACTTTCTCGTTTAACTGTGCCCACCTATGCTAATTAGGTTGTTTATTGCCGTTTATTACGTAGGAAATTGCAACTGAAAATATGAATATGAAAATAAATTCGATAAAATATTAAATTTAAGCCGCACAAGTTAAATAAAAATAAGAATTGCGATGGTTTAAGTTGGGGCAATTATTTTTTATTATTTTATTAAAGTTTGATTTGTAAGAAGTCAAAAGTCGAGTTTTAATAAACATTTTTATCAAAATTATTGTTTCAAACTTATTAACAGGTTCGTAGTACTTTAAACTTTTAATATTTATTTATTAATAAGCAATCTTGCAACAGTATTATTTGTTTTTCAGGCTCAATTCTGGAGCGAACTGACAGGTAAGCAACTTTAATGTTTGGCAACATTTAAACATTAATCTGCTATTTACAACTTAAATTATTGACAGAACCTGATAAGACAGGTTTTAAATAAAGTAGTTTAAATCTTATTTGTTTAACTCATGTTAACTCCGCTGACTTGTTTTTGTAATCTATTAAACCTATGTAATTTCTAGGTTAACATTGGGTTATACAAGCACAAAACTAAAAGATACTAAAAGTTAACGTGAATTATTATTTTATTTAAGCTCAATGCGAGATCCTGATCCCGTGCTACGCAGTTGGAACGTTCCAATGTGTGAATTCCTACAACAGTTTTACTTGCGAGTGCAATGATGGCTACGGGGGACAATATTGCGAGATCGGTTCGTTAAAGTTTAAATATTTAAAAAACAGTTCCTGCCTTGAATAAACACGTGACTTATGTTTAAGATATCAACGAATGCGACGAGGAACCTTGCTACTTCGGCAACTGCACGAACACTTACGGAGGTTTCAGTTGCGAGTGCGAACAAGGCTACGTAGGCCAATTCTGCGAAGTCGGTATGTATGACGTCATAATTAAACAACAAAACATTTACTGCATTTAAGGTAGTAAGGGGCGCCATAGGGGTGTGGTTATTAAGAATGACGTAATAATGGTATACCGGTGTCCGGTAGTGTGGCAGCCTGGTCATGGCGTTAAACAACTAGTCTAAAGGTCCAGGTTTAAGCAGCACCAATGTCGCCCTTGAGCCCGGCGTTAGCTCAAACACTTCACTTTAAGATGGATTTAACAAAACTAAATAAAACCTTTGACAGATTTTGATGATTGCTCGCTTGGATATTGTCCCGAGGGTTCCACGTGCGAAGATCAAGTAAACGCTTTTCTTTGTCTTTGTCCTCCTGCTGGTTGTGACGTAACAGACCATTCCACTCAGCAACAACAGGTGACAACAAATACGCGTATTCTAAAATAATAAAAAAAATTAAAAACAATTTTTTTTGCAGACAACCATACCACGATAGAAGAAGAAAGTTTGAAAAAAAATATTTTAATTTTGTAAAATTTTAATTAATTTTGCAACTAAAACTTTATTTGTAAATTTAAATTGTGAAATAAAAATTATTTGCAAAAATTGTGACTATTTAATTTTCCCTAACTTTTAAAAACCAATAAAAACTAAATTTACGGTCAACAACTTTTAATAGTTAGGGACCTACTAGTGTAAACATAGGTAAACTATAAGAATATATTGGACTATAACATTAACGTGATTCATAATAATATGTTTATAATAAAACAAAATGGACGAACCAGTAATAATAAATTATGATTTTAAAATATAGTGTTGAGGTTCGCAATGTTTTAGGCAACAGCAGTTGTTTTAGCAGTAAGAAAACAGTAGTTATTTCAGCAGTAAGAAAACAGTAGTTATTTTAGCAGTAAAAAAACAGCAGTTGTTTCAGCAGTAAGAAAACAGCAGTTGTTTCAGCAGTAAGAAAAAACAGCAGTTGTTTCAGCAGTAAAAAAACGGCAGAAATTTCAGCAGTTAAAAAACGGCAGTTGTTTTAGCAATAAGAAAACAGTAATTGTTTTAACAGTAAGAAAACAGTAGTTATTTCAGCAGTAAGAAAACAGTAGTTATTTTAGCAGTAAGAAAACAGCAGTAGTTGTTTCAGCAGTAAGAAAACAGCAGTTGTTTCAGCAGTAAGAAAAAACAGCAGTTGTTTCAGCAGTAAAAAAACGGCAGTAATTTCAGCAGTTAGAAAACGGCAGTTGTTTTAGCAATAAGAAAACAGTAATTGTTTTAGCAGTAAGAAAAAACAGCAGTTGTTTCTGCGGTAAAAAAACAGTAGTTATTTTAGCAGTAAAAAAACAGCAGTTGTTTCAGCAGTAAGAAAACAGCAGTTGTTTCAGCAGTAAGAAAACAGTAGTTATTTTAGCAGTAAGAAAACAGTAGTTATTTTAGCAGTAAAAAAACAGCAGTTGTTTCAGCAGTAAGAAAACAGCAGTTGTTTTAGCAGTAAGAAAACAGTAGTTATTTCAGCAGTAAGAAAACAGTATTTATTTTAGCAGTAAAAAAACAGCAGTTGTTTCAGCAGTAAGAAAACAGCAGTTGTTTTAGCAGTAAGAAAACAGTAGTTATTTCAGCAGTAAGAAAACAGTAGTTGTTTCAGCAGTAAGAAAACAGCAGTTGTTTCAGCAGTAAGAAAACAGCAGTTGTTTCAGCAGTAAGAAAACAGTAGTTATTTCAGCAGTAAGAAAACAGTAGTTATTTTAGCAGTAAAAAATCAGCAGTTGTTTTAGGAGTAAGAGAACAGTAGTTGTTTCAGCAGTAAGAAAACAGCAGTAGTTTCAGCAGTAAGAAAATGAAGCAATTGTTTCAGCATTAAGAAAACAGCGATAATTTCAGTAGTAAGAAAACGGCAGTTGTTTCAGTAGTAAAAAAACAGCAGTTGTTTCAGCAGTAAGAAAACAGCAGTTGTTTCAGCAGTAAGAAAACAGTAGTTGTTTCAGCAGTAAGAATACAACAGTAGTTTCAGCAGTAAGAAAACAGCAGTAATTTTAGCAGTAAGAAAACGGCAGTTGTTTTAGCAGTAAGAAAACAATAGTTGTTTCAGCAGCAAGAAACAGTAGTTATTTCAGCAGTAAGAAAACAGCAGTTGTTTCAGCAGTAAGAAAACAGTAGTTGTTTCAGCAGTAAGAATACAACAGTAGTTTCAGCAGCAAGAAAACAGCAGTAATTTTAGCAGTAAGAAAACGGCAGTTGTTTTAGCAGTAAGAAAACAGTAGTTGTTTCAGCAGCAAGAAACAGTAGTTATTTCAGCAGTAAGAAAACAGTAATAATTTTAGCAGTAAAAAAACAGCAGTTGTTTCAGCAGTAAGAAAACAGCAGTTGTTTTAGCAGTAAGAAAACAGTAGTTATTTCAGCAGTAAGAAAACAGTAGTCATTTTAGCAGTAAAAAAACAGCAGTTGTTTCAGCAGTAAGAAAACAGCAGTTGTTTCAGCAGTAAGAAAACAGTAGTTATTTCAGCAGTAAGAAAACAATAGTTATTTTAGCAGTAAAAAAACAGCAGTTGTTTCAGCAGTAAGAAAACAGCAGTTGTTTCAGCAGTAAGAAAACAGTAGTTATTTCAGCAGTAAGAAAACAGCAGTAATTTCAGCAGTAACAAAACAGAAGTTGTTTTAGCAGTAAGAAAACAGCAGTAGTTTCAGCAGTAAGAAAACAGCAGTAATTTTAGCAGTAAAAAACAGCAGTAATTTCAGCAGTAAGGAAACAGCAGTAGTTGTTTCAGCAACAAAAATACAGCAGTAATTACAGTAGTAAGAAAACAGCAGTTGTTTTAGCAGTAAAAAACAGCAGTAGTTTCAGCAGTAAGAAAACAGCAGTAATTTTAGCAGTAAAAAACAGCAGTAATTTCAGCAGTAAGAAAACAGCAGATGTTTTAGCAGTAAGAAAACAGCAGTAGTTTCAGCAGTAAGAAAACAGCAGTAATTTCAGCAGTAGAAAAACAGCAGTTGTTTCAGCAGTAAGAAAACAGCAGTTGTTTTAGCAGCTAGGGAAAACTGCAGTTGTTTTAGCATTTAGGGTTAGGGTTAGGGTTAGGGTTAGGGTTAGGGTTAAAACTGCAGTTGTTTTAACAGTAAGAAAACAGCGGTAGTTGTTTCAGCAGCAAAAGAACAGCAGTATTTTCAGCAGTAAGAAAACAGCAGTAGTTTCAGCAGTAAGAAAACAGCAGTAATTTCAGCAGTAAGAAAACAGCAGTTGTTTCAGCAGTAAGAAAACAGCAGTAATTTCAGCAGTAAGAAAACCGCAGTTGTTTTAGCAGTAAGAAAACAGCAGTAGTTTCAGCAGTAAGAAAACAGCAGTAATTTCAGCAGTAGGAAAACAGCAGTTGTTTTAGCAGCTAGGGAAAACTGCAGTTGTTTTAGCAGTAAGAAAACAGCAGTAGTTTCAGCAGTAAGAAAACAGCAGTAATTTCAGCAGTAAGAAAACAGCAGTTGTTTTAGCAGTAAGAAAACAGCAGTAATTTCAGCAGTAAGAAAACAGCAGTAATTTCAGCAGTAAGAAAACAGCAGTAATTTCAGCAGTAAGAAAACAGCAGTTGTTTTAGCAGCACGAAAACAGCAGTAATTTCAGCAGTAAGAAAACAGCAGTTGTTTTAGCAGTAAGAAAACAGCAGTAATTTCAGTAGTAAGAAAACAGCAGTAATTTCAGCAGTAAGAAAACAGCAGTAGTTTCAGCAGTAAGAAAACAGCAGTATTTAAGCAGTAAGAAAACAGCAGTTGTTTTAGCAGTAAGAAAACAGCAGTAATTTCAGCAGTAAGAAAACAGCAGTTGTTTTAGCAGTAAGAAAACAGCAGTAATTTTAGCAGTAAGAAAACAGCAGTAATTTCAGCAGTAAGAAAACAGCAGTAATTTCAGCAGTAAGAAAACAGCAGTTGTTTTAGCAGTAAGAAAACAGCAGTAATTTCAGCAGTAAGAAAACAGCAGTTGTTTTAGCAGTAAGAAAACAGCAGTATTTTCAGCAGTAAGAAAACAGCAGTTGTTTTAGCAGTAAGAAAACAGCAGTAATTTTAGCAGTAAGAAAACAGCAGTAGTTTCAGCAGTAAGAAAACAGCAGTAATTTCAGCAGTAAGAAAACAGCAGTTGTTTTAGCAGTAAGAAAACAGCAGTAGTTTCAGCAGTAAGAAAACAGAAGTTGTTTTAGCAGTAAGAAAACAGCAGTAGTTTCAGCAGTAAAAAAACAGCAGTAATTTTAGCAGTAAAAAAACAGCAGTTGTTTTAGCAGTAAGAAAACAGCAGTATTTTCAGCAGTAAGAAAACAGCAGTTGTTTTAGCAGTAAGAAAACAGCAGTAGTTTCAGCAGTAAGAAAACAGAAGTTGTTTCAGCAGTAAGAAAACAGTAGTTATTTTAGCAGTAAGAAAACAGTAGTTATTTCAGCAGTAAGAAAACAGTAGTTATTTTAGCAGTAAGAAAACAGCAGTAATTTCAGCAGTAAGAAAACAGCAGTAATTTCAGCAGTAAGAAAACAGCAGTTGTTTTAGCAGTAAGAAAACAGCAGTAGTTTCAGCAGTAAGAAAACAGAAGTTGTTTTAGCAGTAAGAAAACAGCAGTAGTTTCAGCAGTAAAAAAACAGCAGTAATTTTAGCAGTAAAAAAACAGCAGTTGTTTTAGCAGTAAGAAAACAGCAGTATTTTCAGCAGTAAGAAAACAGCAGCTGTTTTAGCAGTAAGAAAACAGCAGTAATTTTAGCAGAAAGAAAACAGCAGTAGTTTCAGCAGTAAGAAAACAGCAGTAATTTCAGCAGTAAGAAAACAGCAGTAATTTCAGCAGTAAGAAAACAGCAGTAATTTCAGCAGTAAGAAAACAGCAGTACTTTCAGCAGTAAGAAAACAGCAGTAATTTCAGCAGTAAGAAAACAGCAGTAATTTCAGCAATAAGAAAACAGCAGTTGTTTTAGCAGTAAGAAAACAGCAGTAGTTTCAGCAGTAAGAAAACAGAAGTTGTTTTAGCAGTAAGAAAACAGCAGTAGTTTCAGCAGTAAGAAAACAGCAGTAGTTGTTTCAGCAGCAAAAATACAGCAGTAATTACGGTAGTAAGAAAACAGAAGCAGTTGTTTTAGCAGTAAAAAACAGCAGTAATTTTAGCAGTAAAAAACAGCAGTAATTTCAGCAGTAAGAAAACAGCAGTAAGAAAACAGCAGTTGTTTTAGCAGTAAGAAAACAGCAGTAGTTTCAGCAGTAAGAAAACAGCAGTAATTTCAGCAGTAGAAAAACAGCAGTTGTTTTAGCATTTAGGGAAAACTGCAGTTGTTTTAACAGTAAGAAAACAGCGGTAGTTGTTTCAGCAGCAAAAGAACAGCAGTATTTTCAGCAGTAAGAAAACAGCAGTAGTTTCAGCAGTAAGAAAACAGCAGTAATTTCAGCAGTAAGAAAACAGCAGTTGTTTCAGCAGTAAGAAAACAGCAGTAATTTCAGCAGTAAGAAAACCGCAGTTGTTTTAGCAGTAAGAAAACAGCAGTAATTCTAGCAGTAAAAAAACAGCAGTTGTTTTAGCAGTAAGAAAACAGCAGTATTTTCAGCAGTAAGAAAACAGCAGTTGTTTTAGCAGTAAGAAAACAGCAGTAATTTTAGCAGAAAGAAAACAGCAGTTGTTTTAGCAGTAAGAAAACAGCAGTAATTTCAGCAGTAAGAAAACAGCAGTAATTTCAGCAGTAAGAAAACAGCAGTACTTTCAGCAGTAAGAAAACAGCAGTAATTTCAGCAGTAAGAAAACAGCAGTAATTTCAGCAATAAGAAAACATCAGTTGTTTTAGCAGTAAGAAAACAGCAGTAGTTTCAGCAGTAAGAAAACAGAAGTTGTTTTAGCAGTAAGAAAACAGCAGTAGTTTCAGCAGTAAGAAAACAGCAGTAATTTTAGCAGTAAAAAACAGCAGTAATTTCAGCAGTAAGAAAACAGCAGTAGTTGTTTCAGCAGCAAAAATACAGCAGTAATTACGGTAGTAAGAAAACAGCAGTTGTTTTAGCAGTAAAAAACAGCAGTAATTTTAGCAGTAAAAAACAGCAGTAATTTCAGCAGTAAGAAAACAGCAGTTGTTTTAGCAGTAAGAAAACAGCAGTAGTTTCAGCAGTAAGAAAACAGCAGTAATTTCAGCAGTAGAAAAACAGCAGTTGTTTTAGCATTTAGGGAAAACTGCAGTTGTTTTAACAGTAAGAAAAGAGCGGTAGTTGTTTCAGCAGCAAAAGAACAGCAGTATTTTCAGCAGTAAGAAAACAGCAGTAGTTTCAGCAGTAAGAAAACAGCAGTAATTTCAGCAGTAAGAAAACAGCAGTTGTTTCAGCAGTAAGAAAACAGCAGTAATTTCAGCAGTAAGAAAACCGCAGTTGTTTTAGCAGTAAGAAAACAGCAGTAGTTTCAGCAGTAAGAAAACAGCAGTAATTTCAGCAGTAGGAAAACAGCAGTTGTTTTAGCAGCTAGGAAAAACTGCAGTTGTTTTAGCAGTAAGAAAACAGCAGTAGTTTCAGCAGTAAGAAAACAGCAGTAATTTCAGCAGTAAGAAAACAGCAGTTGTTTTAGCAGTAAGAAAACAGCAGTAATTTCAGCAGTAAGAAAACAGCAGTAATTTCAGCAGTAAGAAAACAGCAGTAATTTCAGCAGTAAGAAAACAGCAGTTGTTTTAGCAGCACGAAAACAGCAGTAATTTCAGCAGTAAGAAAACAGCAGTTGTTTTAGCAGTAAGAAAACAGCAGTAATTTCAGTAGTAAGAAAACAGCAGTAATTTCAGCAATAAGAAAACAGCAGTTGTTTCAGCAGTAAGAAAACAGCAGTTATTTCAGCAGTAAGAAAACCGCAGTTGTTTTAGCAGTAAGAAAACAGCAGTAGTTTCAGCAGTAAGAAAACAGCAGTAATTTCAACAGTAGGAAAACAGCAGTTGTTTTAGCAGCTAGGGAAAACTGCAGTTGTTTTAGCAGTAAGAAAACAGCAGTAGTTTGAGCAGTAAGAAAACAGCAGTAATTTTAGCAGTAAGAAAACAGCAGTTGTTTTAGCAGTAAGAAAACAGCAGTAATTTCAGCAGTAAGAAAACAGCAGTAATTTCAGCAGTAAGAAAACAGCAGTTGTTTTAGCAGCACAAAAACAGCAGTAATTTCAGCAGTAAGAAAACAGCAGTTGTTTTAGCAGTAAGAAAACAGCAGTAATTTCAGTAGTAAGAAAACAGCAGTAATTTCAGCAATAAGAAAACAGCAGTTGTTTTAGCAGTAAGAAAACAGCAGTAATTTCAGCAGTAAGAAAACAGCAGTAGTTTCAGCAGTAAGAAAACAGCAGTATTTAAGCAGTAAGAAAACAGCAGTTGTTTTAGCAGTAAGAAAACAGCAGTAATTTCAGCAGTAAGAAAACAGCAGTTGTTTTAGCAGTAAGAAAACAGCAGTAATTTTAGCAGTAAGAAAACAGCAGTAATTTCAGCAGTAAGAAAACAGCAGTTGTTTTAGCAGTAAGAAAACAGCAGTAATTTCAGCAGTAAGAAAACAGCAGTTGTTTTAGCAGTAAGAAAACAGCAGTATTTTCAGCAGTAGAAAAACAGCAGTTGTTTTAGCATTTAGGGAAAACTGCAGTTGTTTTAACAGTAAGAAAACAGCGGTAGTTGTTTCAGCAGCAAAAGAACAGCAGTATTTTCAGCAGTAAGAAAACAGCAGTAGTTTCAGCAGTAAGAAAACAGCAGTAATTTCAGCAGTAAGAAAACAGCAGTTGTTTCAGCAGTAAGAAAACAGCAGTAATTTCAGCAGTAAGAAAACCGCAGTTGTTTTAGCAGTAAGAAAACAGCAGTAGTTTCAGCAGTAAGAAAACAGCAGTAATTTCAGCAGTAGGAAAACAGCAGTTGTTTTAGCAGCTAGGGAAAACTGCAGTTGTTTTAGCAGTAAGAAAACAGCAGTAGTTTCAGCAGTAAGAAAACAGCAGTAATTTCAGCAGTAAGAAAACAGCAGTTGTTTTAGCAGTAAGAAAACAGCAGTAATTTCAGCAGTAAGAAAACAGCAGTAATTTCAGCAGTAAGAAAACAGCAGTAATTTCAGCAGTAAGAAAACAGCAGTTGTTTTAGCAGCACGAAAACAGCAGTAATTTCAGCAGTAAGAAAACAGCAGTTGTTTTAGCAGTAAGAAAACAGCAGTAATTTCAGTAGTAAGAAAACAGCAGTAATTTCAGCAATAAGAAAACAGCAGTTGTTTCAGCAGTAAGAAAACAGCAGTTATTTCAGCAGTAAGAAAACCGCAGTTGTTTTAGCAGTAAGAAAACAGCAGTAGTTTCAGCAGTAAGAAAACAGCAGTAATTTCAACAGTAGGAAAACAGCAGTTGTTTTAGCAGCTAGGGAAAACTGCAGTTGTTTTAGCAGTAAGAAAACAGCAGTAGTTTCAGCAGTAAGAAAACAGCAGTAATTTCAGCAGTAAGAAAACAGCAGTTGTTTTAGCAGTAATTTCAGCAGTAAGAAAACAGCAGTAATTTCAGCAGTAAGAAAACAGCAGTTGTTTTAGCAGCACAAAAACAGCAGTAATTTCAGCAGTAAGAAAACAGCAGTTGTTTTAGCAGTAAGAAAACAGCAGTAATTTCAGTAGTAAGAAAACAGCAGTAATTTCAGCAATAAGAAAACAGCAGTTGTTTTAGCAGTAAGAAAACAGCAGTAATTTCAGCAGTAAGAAAACAGCAGTAGTTTCAGCAGTAAGAAAACAGCAGTATTTAAGCAGTAAGAAAACAGCAGTTGTTTTAGCAGTAAGAAAACAGCAGTAATTTCAGCAGTAAGAAAACAGCAGTTGTTTTAGCAGTAAGAAAACAGCAGTAATTTTAGCAGTAAGAAAACAGCAGTAATTTCAGCAGTAAGAAAACAGCAGTTGTTTTAGCAGTAAGAAAACAGCAGTAATTTCAGCAGTAAGTAAACAGCAGTTGTTTTAGCAGTAAGAAAACAACAGTATTTTCAGCAGTAAGAAAACAGCAGTTGTTTTAGCAGTAAGAAAACAGCAGTAATTTTAGCAGTAAGAAAACAGCAGTAGTTTCAGCAGTAAGAAAACAGCAGTAATTTCAGCAGTAAGAAAACAGCAGTAATTTCAGCAGTAAGAAAACAGCAGTAATTTCAGCAGTAAGAAAACAGCAGTACTTTCAGCAGTAAGAAAACAGCAGTAATTTCAGCAGTAAGAAAACAGCAGTAATTTCAGCAGTAAGAAAACAGCAGTTGTTTCAGCAGTAAGAAAACAGCAGTAGTTTCAGCAGTAAGAAAACAGCAGTAATTTCAGCAGTAAGAAAACAGCAGTTGTTTTAGCAGTAAGAAAACAGCAGTTGTTTTAGCAGTAAGAAAACAGCAGTAATTTTAGCAGTAAGAAAACAGCAGTAGTTGTTTCAGCAGTAAGAAAACAGCAGTAATTGCAGCAGTAAAAAAACAGCAGTTGTTTTAGCAGTAAGAAATTAGCAGTAATTTCAGCAGTAAGAAAACAGCAGTTGTTTTAGCAGTAAGAAAACAGTAGTTATTTCAGCAGTAAGAAAACAGCAGTTGTTTCAGCAGTAAGAAAACAGCAGTAATTTCAGCAGTAAGAAAACAGCAGTTGTTTCAGCAGTAAGAAAACAGCAGTAATTTCAGCAGTAATTTCAGCAGTAAGAAAACAGCAGTTGTTTTAGCAGTAAGAAAACAGCAGTAGTTTCAGCAGTAAGAAAACAGCAGTAATTTCAGCAGTAAGAAAACAGCAGTTGTTTTAGCAGTAAGAAAACAGCAGTAGTTTCAGTAGTAAGAAAACAGCAGTAATTTCAGCAGTAAGAAAACAGCGGTTGTTTCAGCAGTAAGAAAACAGCAGTAATTTCAGCAGTAAGAAAACAGCAGTTGTTTTAGCAGTAAGAAAACAGCAGTAATTTCAGCAGTAAGAAAACAGCAGTTGTTTTAGCAGTAAGAAAACAGCAGTAATTTTAGCAGTAAGAAAACAGCAGTAGTTTCAGCAGTAAGAAAACAGCAGTAATTTCAGCAGTAAGAAAACAGCAGTTGTTTTAGCAGTAAGAAAACAGCAGTATTTTCAGCAGGAAGAAAACAGCAGTTGTTTTAGCAGTAACAAAACAGCAGTTGTTTTAGCAGTAAGAAAACAGCAGTAGTTTCAGCAGTAAGAAAACAGCAGTAATTTCAGCAGTAAGAAAACAGCAGTTGTTTTAGCAGTAAGAAAACAGCAGTATTTTCAGCAATAAGAAAACAGCAGTTGTTTTAGCAGTAAGAAAACAGCAGTATTTTCAGCAGTAAGAAAACAGCAGTAGTTTCAGCAGTAAGAAAACAGCAGTAATTTCAGCAGTAAGAAAACAGCAGTTGTTTTAGCAGTAAGAAAACAGCAGTAATTTCAGCAGTAAGAAAACAGCAGTTGTTTTAGCAGTAAGAAAACAGCAGTATTTTCAGCAGGAAGAAAACAGCAGTAATTTCAGCAGTAACAAAACAGCAGTTGTTTTAGCAGTAAGAAAACAGCAGTAATTTCAGCAGTAAGAAAACAGCAGTTGTTTTAGCAGTAAGAAAACAGCAGTAATTTCAGCAGTAAGAAAACAGCAGTTGTTTTAGCAATAAGAAAACAGCAGTATTTTCAGCAGTAAGAAAACAGCAGTAGTTTCAGCAGTAAGAAAACAGCAGTAATTTCAGCAGTAAGAAAACAGCAGTTGTTTTAGCAGTAAGAAAACAGCAGTAATTTCAGCAGTAAGAAAACAGCAGTTGTTTTAGCAGTAAGAAAACAGCAGTATTTTCAGCAGGAAGAAAACAGCAGTAATTTCAGCAGTAACAAAACAGCAGTTGTTTTAGCAGTAAGAAAACAGCAGTAATTTCAGCAGGAAGAAAACAGCAGTTGTTTTAGCAGTAAGAAAACAGCAGTAGTTTCAGCAGTAAGAAAACAGCAGTTGTTTCAGCAGTAAGAAAACAGCAGTAATTTCAGCAGTAAGAAAACAGCAGTTGTTTTAGCAGTAAGAAAACAGCAGTAGTTTCAGCAGTAAGAAAACAGCAGTAATTTCAGCAGTAAGAAAACAGCAGTTGTTTTAGCAGTAAGAAAACAGCAGTAGTTTCAGTAGTAAGAAAACAGCAGTAATTTCAGCAGTAAGAAAACAGCGGTTGTTTCAGCAGTAAGAAAACAGCAGTAATTTCAGCAGTAAGAAAACAGCAGTTGTTTTAGCAGTAAGAAAACAGCAGTAATTTCAGCAGTAAGAAAACAGCAGTTGTTTTAGCAGTAAGAAAACAGCAGTAATTTTAGCAGTAAGAAAACAGCAGTAGTTTCAGCAGTAAGAAAACAGCAGTAATTTCAGCAGTAAGAAAACAGCAGTTGTTTCAGCAGTAAGAAAACAGCAGTAATTTCAGCAGTAAGAAAACAGCAGTAATTTCAGCAGTAAGAAAACAGCAGTAATTTCAGCAGTAAGAAAACAGCAGTTGTTTTAGCAGTAAGAAAACAGCAGTAGTTTCAGTAGTAAGAAAACAGCAGTAATTTCAGCAGTAAGAAAACAGCGGTTGTTTCAGCAGTAAGAAAACAGCAGTAATTTCAGCAGTAAGAAAACAGCAGTTGTTTTAGCAGTAAGAAAACAGCAGTAATTTCAGCAGTAAGAAAACAGCAGTTGTTTTAGCAGTAAGAAAACAGCAGTAATTTTAGCAGTAAGAAAACAGCAGTAGTTTCAGCAGTAAGAAAACAGCAGTAATTTCAGCAGTAAGAAAACAGCAGTAATTTCAGCAGGAAGAAAACAGCAGTTGTTTTAGCAGTAAGAAAACAGCAGTAGTTTCAGCAGTAAGAAAACAGCAGTAATTTCAGCAGTAAGAAAACAGCGATAGTTTCAGCAGTAAGAAAACAGCAGTTGTTTCAGCAATTTAAAACATTCATGGTTTCAACATGTTACTAGTATTTTTTTAACATGTAACTTACACTGAAAATATCAACGAATGCCACAAGGAATCTTGCTACTTCGGCAACTTCACAAACACTTACGGAGGCTTCAGCTGCAAGTGCAAATCAAACTACATAGGCCAAGTTTAATGTTATCTAACATGAGTTTAATGTTATTTAACATAACGTAATAATCAAGAATAATGCGGTAATGTGCCTTCTATGGCATCGATATATCTGACGAAAGGTTTTGGGTTCAAGCCTCACCGATGCCAAACTGTTCGATGTTAAGTTTAATGCAACAGCACACCCACCCAAAAATATTAATTTAAATAAATAAAACCTTTTTATATTTCTTAAATATTGTCCCGCGGAATCCACTCGTGAAGATCAGGTAAACGGTTCGTCTTTGTCCTCCTGCTGGTTGTGACGTAACAGACCATTCCACTCAGCAACAACAGGTGAAAAATAAAAAAAATTAAAAAATATTTTTTTTTGCAGACAAGACAACCATACCACGCTAAAAAGAAAAAGTTTGAAAGACGATATTTTAATTTTGTAAAATTTTAATTAATTTTGCAACTAAAACTTTATTTTGTAAATTTAAGTTCAAATTGTGAAATAAAAATTACTTACAAAAATTGTGAGTATTTTATGGAAAATAATTTTTTCAGTTTTTAAATTAAAAATAGCTTGATATTTAAAACAATAACTTATAAAAACTAATATAAATAAGCAAAGAAATACAATAGTATAAGCTTTTACCATCATACAATAACAACTCGTTTAACAATATACATAGCGTATATATTAAACCACTTTACATATACCTTAGTTATATAGATGTAGTAATATTCACGAATGACGTTAAACGGAAATGATAAAATAAATCGATTCGACTCTTTAACAAATTGTGCGCTTGCTATATGTGGGTTTAATAGAGCCCTGTTATTTGTATTTGCTTAAGTTTTGTTTAGTGTAAACAATCATATATTGGTGTGTACAAAGGTTTGTAGCAATAAAAGTTAAGTTTAGTTTTACCGTTATAACTTTGTCAGTGTTTTGAGAAATGCATTTAAAACAAATGCAACAAAAACTGAGAACGAACTAAAATTTAAACCAAATATCTAAGCAGATGAATTTAAATTAAAGGAAATACAGAAGTGTTTAAAAACACAAGGTAAGGATACATGCAAGACTACACATGGTTTAAAGCACTAGTTTATATCTCAATCGTATAAACTCTGATTTATTCACGCAGTCGTTAATTTAATAGTCGTCATTAAACTCTACGTGGGTCAGGATTTAGTTAAAAACATAAATCTTAGCTTTAGGTCTTCAGTCAGATCGTTTTAATTCAATAAAATCTTTTCTATTTTTAAAACCCAAAAATTCTGCGTTAATGAAATTTAAAAATATTGTTTACTAGACACGACGGGCATCGAACCATGGACCTTAATCACAGGTTATAGCCAGATAATAACCAGTTAGCGAAACGTGAGCTGCAGTAGAAGCGGAAATATTTCGTTTGTTTTGGTTTGTGCAGCTTTAAAATAGAAAGCAAAAACATTAATTAATTAATAATATTAAATTATCAACAGTAAAAGTTTATGTTTTGAGTAGTTTTAACGCATTTAGTCGCAGTCTTAAAGATAGGAGAAATTATTTTATTAAACTTAATTTAAACATCATTTAAACAACACCGTAAACACCAAGTTAGTGAACCAAGTTGTTTTTAAGATTAACTTTGATCCAAAATCCTCGAAATAGGTCAATCTGCTGCTAATGCGGAATGTGAAGTGTTTAGTTATATGACGTCATAGAGGAGGTAAATGGTCAAGTCGCGTAACACAAATAAGTCTCTGTGACGAAACAATGCTGCCTTGTTTCAGACAATTAAAGTTAAGACTATAAAAGTAAAGTTTTATAGATGATGACATCATAAATGTGACGTCACACGATCAAGGTTAAGTCGAAGGTCGAAGGTTTAGAATTTGCTGACTCTGACTACGAACTACTTTAAATGATCGACTTTTAATTACAACGTATTTGCTTTCCTGCCGCGATGTCGAAATATTAAAGTTGTGATTATAAAGTTGAGCTAAAGCTATGGTTAAAACAAAAGTTGTATTCGTGCTAAGAAACCTGTTAAAGTAGAAACAAACAAGTATGAAACTTGCAGGTTTAATTCACTTTAAAAGTTCTTGTTCTAGTGCGGGTTTAGGTGAAGTCAAGCATTAAACCGTAAACACACAAGCTGTGAATAATGTTAAAAGGGTTAATATTAACTTTAAGTAAAGTTTAAAGATTTGTTTGCGAGTTTGCGAAGATCCTAAGTTCGATAAAATACTCGATTTGTAACGCTAAGGTTTTAAGCCAAGTTGTTTTTTTTATGAGGTTGTGTTATTAATAATTCAGGGCACTAGAGGTTGTTAAACTGTAAGATTTAAGTTAGAAATGTAAAGTTTGTGCAATTGTTTATTTAATTAAAGCCCGTTAAGTTGTTTATTGCCAATAAAACTGGAATGTGAAGAAAGATTAACGACAAAAGTTTTGTTAAAAAACAAATTTCAACTTTTATAAATCCGTATTTTACTTAAAACTTATTCAGCAAAAATTGGTTATTATAAAGTTGCAACAATTTCAAAACAGAGAAAATAATTCCCCGAACGCTCGAGTCAGCAACCATGGATTCAAAGTCCGCTTTATGACGTCATAAAAACAAACACTGCTTGTTGTGCAATTGGTCGCAATTTTAGATTTTTTTAGGTTTTTTTAAATTTTTTTGGTTAAAATTTTAGGTTTTGTGAATTTTTAGACATTCCTAAATATTAATTTTGCATTTATCTTAAAATTTAGGTTCAATTTGTCAAAATTCGTTAAAAATCAACGTAAATGTAGATTTGTAAACAAAACATATTTTATTCTTTAATAACCTCTGGAAGCTGTTACGTCACAGAAGGTTATTGTCGGTCATATTATCCGAATTTGCAAACTTGGATTTTTGTACGAGCTAATAAAACGAGAGAGACCACGTGACCTCATTCTTATTGTGACGTCGTTTTCCTTTATTACGACATACACGGTACACATGATTAAACTACAGGTGAGCGATGTGGTTGAAATTTTATGATTTTTGCCAAATATGAATTTTATTTGATTTAATTAAATCTTTTGAAGTATTTAAACTGGGTCAAGATACGAAAGTTTAATTGTTTTGTAAGTGCTCTCAAGTAGGAATTAAAGGAAATTTAAAGTTGAGTCAGCGATAAAAACAAAGTTTTAAATCTGTTTTTCAACTTATAAAAAGCTTGTTTATTATCGCCCGTTACAGTCGAGTAACCTTTTATTGCTCTTCGTTTATTTCCCTCTAGTCTATGGTGGTTTTAATAAGCTTTAAAATAGAGATATTATAGTAGACAGTTTTCAATAAGCTAAGGTTATCGTTTATTCGCAACAATTAGCATTGTCAGGATTGTTTCTTAAATTCAATTGTTAATAACAATGCGGTTTATCAATGCCCATTGTTCGTTAATTGTTTATAAAGATAGACGTTATTTTAATTGGATAAAATAGATTAATGTTTATTTTTCCAGGTTTTAAGGTACATGGGAATACTGACCATTATGAAATTAAGCGTTTTTGCTGTGTCAGCACTTTCCCTTTTATTTGCCCTGACATGGGTTCTTATATATTGCCCAATAGGTGAGAATTAATCAAGTATTTAAAACCTGTTCGTTACTGGAATTATTTGAAATATTTTCGGTTAAATATTAACAAACTTTTATCTTTGTTTTAAGTTTGGCTGATTAAACAATTTGTAACAACCACGTGATTGTTCTAAAACAATTTAATTTATGACGTCAATATTGTTTTTGGCGGAGCTCTTTATTTGTTTAAATGACGTCATAACCAAATTTAGAAATAAGTTGAATTTATTTTTCTTACATTTCAGGTAATTCGCCTTCGCATATTCCTCAAGGAAACGTACACAATACAAAGTAAGTGTGACGTCATATCAATAACTGTATTACGTCATATTTGAGTGGTTAATTTGAAAAAGTTAATTTTAAATTGTTAAATAAAAGTTAACGCAGAATAGGAGTTTAGAATAAGCATGGTTTAGCATTGTTATTAGCATTTTTATAGCATTGTTATTAGCATTGTTATAGCATTGTTGTAGCATTGTTGTTAGTATTGTTATAGCATTGTTGTTAGCATTGTTACTAGCATTGTTATAGCATTGTTGTTAGCATTGTTATAGCATTGTTGTTAGCATTGTTACTAGCATTGTTATAGCATTGTTGTTAGCATTGTTATAGCATTGTTATAGCATTGTTGTTAGCATTGTTACTAGCATTGTTATAGCATTGTTATTAGCATTTTTATAGCATTGTTATTAGCATTGTTATAGCATTGTTATAGCATTGTTGTTAGCATTGTTATAGCATTGTTGTTAGCATTGTTACTAGCATTGTTACTAGCATTGTTATAGCATTGTTGTTAGCATTGTTATAGCATTGTTGTAAGCGTTGTTTTGTCCCTAGGAACCGAATGGAAATGTCAGATTACTTCGATCACTACGAGGACGAACTTGAACGAGATTTGGAAAACTTCAAAGAAGAAAGAAACGAGATTTCGATGGACAAGAAAACAACCAAGAAGAAAAGCAACGTAAATATTATATGACGTCATAAAAAAGAGCGCCCCCTATTAAATTGAGGATAAACTTTCAGGTTAAAATCCCCTTAAACTTGTTTACGGACGAAGCATTCGAGGAGATGATCAAACAAGTTAACTCAAAAGATGTCAAAAACTACGAGTTCCTCGCCGAGTCAATGAACGTCACAATATATAGAACCCCAAAAGGCGTAAGTTTTTATGACGTCACTATAGTTTTGTTAGCAAATAAAATTAATTTTTGTTTGTAGGACGCAGGTTTGTACAAATACAAGTTATACGCAACCCTCCCCGATGCGCCACCTAGCGAGATTGCTGGCGTCTTCCTTGACAACGAATATCGAGTCGTTTGGGATACTTACGTCACAAGTAAGTATTTGTTTGTTAGCGTTTTGGATTATTACGTCATAGACGAAATCAATTGTAAGTTGTGTGCGGTCTTTGTGATTTAATTACAAAAATAATTTTTATTTCGTAATTTCACGAGTTATTGGCAATAAACTTAAGACTGGCGTTTACTTTTAACTTGTTGTTACTAGTTTTAATATTTACCGATGGTTTGACTTTTGGACTTTAAACTAAATATTTGAGCGAGGTTGCAATTTAATAATTAAACGAATATTTTTCCTGTTGTGTACCAATCATAACCAAGCATTTGTTACGTATTAATAACCAAACTGTTAACAGAGTTATACGTTGTGGAAGCACACGAGAAAGGACCTGACGTCATATATTTCAACGTCGACTTTCCTTGGCCTCTCGCTAACAGAGATGTATCCTTTAATTAACATTTTTGTGTTTTGTAAAGATTTATTTTCGTATTTTTTAATTTTTTTCGTGAATTTTTTCTTAACTTTTCGTGAACAGTATGTTTACGCTCGTGAGGTTCGTGAGGAAACACGTGACGGGGTCGACTACACCGTGATCGTGATGCACAGTGTGTTACGTCACAATATCCCGGAGGTCAAAGGTGCGATACGGGTCAGTGATTACCACCAATCGTTAGCTTTAACCAAATATAAAGATCACGGAACGAGAGGTAAAAAATATTAACTTTGTGTTTTTTTTATTTTTTTATCCTCGATGTTGGAAGATCGACTTCACGACCTAAACATTGAGTAACATCAGTTACTTCAACCCAGGTATAAACAAGAGAGCAGTGGGAATCAAACTCGTGACCACATGTAGTTTTGCCAAATGTTCTGACTACTACACCTATGCTCTCGATATGCAAATGTGACTTGTACAACTTTTAACACAGTCAACTTTTAATTAAACCTAACCTATGTGCGACCTTGTGCGATTATCGAAACACAACTAAACTTTAACTTTTAGCCTACATCGAATATTACGACAACCCTAAAGGTTCGATCCCATCCTGGCTAGTTAACTGGGCAGCTAAGGTGAGTGTTTAATATAAGGGTGAGTGTTTAAAATAAGTCCAATTACTTAGCTATAATATATAAGTGGGACAACCTTATATAAATACAATCAGCTAGGACTAACACATAATAACGTCACATGCAGATTACTAATGAGGTCACTTGTACATAACTTATGACGTCATAATTATTTAGACTGGCGTTCCTGCGTTTATGAAAGATTTACAGCGCGCCTGCAGCGGGTTCCAGGCTTTTAAGAACAAACACAAGAAGACAGTTAACTGATGACGTCACAATATGATGACATCATTTCGCATCGGTGCTACATTGAACACTCATACGTAATTCGCAGAATCCGTCGATGAATTACACTGTGACAAGTGCCTTATTACGTCACAATGGTTTTTATATTACACCATAATTTGTTGACACGCGAACATTCGTTTTTGTTTATTTTTAAAAGTATTAAAGTCTTGAAATCTTGATTTTTTTTTTTTTTTTCGTATTTTTAATTACTGTCACGTGATTTCAATGCAATTCTCGCCGTTCTATGCATTATAATAAAAACCAATAAAAATGTTCAAACCTTGATTTAAGATTTTGGCTGAATATTCGAACAGAAGTTTATTGTCTTGTTAGCTTCAATATTCATATTATTTAACAAACAAACTAACTTGTTCTTAGATAATGGTCATTATCAATCCATTGTTGTAAAACTTGTTTTTGTTAACATACAATTAAGTTAAACAACATAATCCACATAATGCTAAAAACAAAGATAAGACAATTACTAAGCTTTTTGCTATTATAAACTATCCATATCTTGACGGAGAAGCCAATTTATATTATTAAAACTAGACAACTCTTAACTTAACACAGCCTCATTTAACTAAAGCTTAACTAAGCCTTTTCCTACTTTGTGCCCAAATAAAAAAACGTTTTTTCTACGTTGTTATAAATTCTGCGTCCCCTAAGGTTACCTCAGGTCAAATATTTTATTGAGGAAACGAGTGATATCATGGTTATAGCTTGTAAGGGCTTAAAACACAACATATTATATTCTGTTCGTTTATTACATTGGTTAAATTAAATATTAGTAACACAAATAATATTTTTTTACAATAACAATATTTTTACATTAACTGTATACAGCTTCTATATATAGAAGCAGTGAAACCAAATAATTCCATAAGTTTCACAAAAGTTTTATCCTTTATCCATAATAAGAAGTTCTGGTGGCTGCAAAATCAAAAAAAAACAAGATTAATATCAAGATATTATATTTAAAATACTAACAATTAACTTTTACAGCGACCAAGTAAAAAATAAAAATTTAACAAGTTTCACTCAAATACTTACTTGATGTTTTGCAGCAGTATTGGACCTTATAGTCCTTGCATTTATAATTTCCATTCACGTAATTCTCACACGAGAAACCTCGACTTAATCTTATTCTGTAAGCCTGGCCACTCTCTCTGAACGAGACCCCCCCGACAGTTTGAACCCTCATGGCTTCGGGGTAGTCGCACGCCTTCCCATAATCTCGGAGTCTGCTCAGGTATTCGTAATCTCCGTTTCCGTCGTTGTCATCCTGGTTGTACCACGAAGTCCAGGAGTAATAGGAGGAGCTGCAGTCTCCTCCAAATGTTCCGTCATCCGCTGTGAAAGAAGATGAAAAATTAAATCTCAATATTTAAAACATTTTACATACATATTACTAGTGTGATTTATTGGATACAAAACAAAGCATAAACATTTCTAATTTAATTATAATTCCACATCAACCTAAAATAATATTTTATTATCTAGGAAACAATGTGCTGTTGTGACGTTTTTAAGCTATCCGTAAACGCCAGGCTTAAGAGCGATAATGTGACATTGGTGCGACTTGAACCCCAAACCTTTCGGCTTATAATCCGACGCCATGACCGTTTCGCCACAACCCATATTAAAAGTTTAAGATAATCTACCTGTAGATGGCGCTGCAGTGGTGGTAACAACGACAGGTTTGTCCTCGCAGCAGTATTGGACCTTGTAGTCCTTACATAACCCGTTCCCGTTCGAATAACTCACGCATTTGAAACCCCGTGTAAGACTTATGCGCACATATTGACCGGTGGTTTTATACGATTCACCTGGGAATTAATATTGGGTTTATTGTGGGTAGTAAACAACAAAGTTGAACTTAAAAAACTGGGGTAAAAAGCATTAAAAATTACACAAAATAGTGTACTTTAATAAATATCTCAAGTACGATTGGTATTTTATTTAAGCCGTTATAGTAACCTTACCTCTGTAAGCAGTCTGTGCCCTCATAGCCTTAGGGCTGGTACAAGCTTTCCCCTTGTTATTAAGTTGGTACAAACTCTCCAAATCCCCAGTTCCTCCGTTCCCATCCTCATTAAACCACTCCGTCCACGTGTATCCGCTTTGTGGACATGTTCCGTACGATCCGTCATCTAAAAAGATGGATATTGTTATAAGAGAAACAGTTAAGAAAAACCATTCTTTAAACAAACAAAAGTTATTTGATGTTGGCTACTAACATAGAAAATGTTAAGTTAAATTAAAATGTGCTTACCTATAGTTGACGGAGTTGTGGATGCGGAAGCAAAAGGACCTGAAATTAGAAAATATTTTTTATCCCCAATTATTTACAAAGATGTCAACAAAATTATCCCAACATTAAGACTAATTTAAAAGTTACAACAGCACCAACCTTGCGATGAACAAATGGCGGTGATGATTCTCTCCACAACTTTATCCCCCTCCAAGTCCGAGAAGGAAGGGATGTTCATGGAGTAAGATGAGGAGGAAGCGATCGTGTCAAGCTCCTCCTGCACCGCTCCCTCGATCCCGAACGCGATCACCGTCGATATTTGCTGCAGGGTCCTTGATGCGTCACTGTGACGTAATAATAACGTGGTTAGATCAAGGTTTGTATGTAAACAACAGTAAAAACATTTTATTTAACTTACGTGACGTCATCTTTCGATTTCCCGTCGGTGATGACGACAACAACAGGTTTGACGTCATTTCTCATCCCAGCTGACATCTTGAGTTGATCACTCACGACTAACTCGAGGGCGGATGAGGTGTAAGTGTAACCACTTCGATATCTGAAAGAAGAAGGTTTTTTATTCAGTTTTTTTGGTGGATTTTAATATATAGAAAACATATTGCATTGATGCAACGGAAAAATGACAAAATTTATTTAATAATTTAAAACATGCTATAAGTTATAAAGTTTACAAAAAGAATTTAAGTATGTAATGGTATGGTCATCATACCCAGCAGGTTAACAATCATATATAAATGTAACTTATCACTATAGCTTAAGGTTTGCCAGTTAAGCTAGCGCTTTGTCTTAAAACAAAAAACAAAAGAAAAAAAAATTCTTACCCGACGCTTTTAATGGCTTGAACGAGATAATATTTGCTCGAATATCGATTGAGGGTCCACTTGTTACGGGGGTAGGTGCTGTACCTAACCAGCCCCACTTGTACATTGTTGGGTCCAATAATAAACTTCTTCACAATATTGGCGACAAAGTATCGAAGTTTAACGAAGTTATCGTAACCGACCGAACCGCTGGAATCGAGGACAAATACGATGTCAGTGACGGCTTCTTTCATGCAAACGTCGTTGCCAACAGCTGTAAGATAAAGATGTTTAGAATGGTCACAACTAATTACAGTTACTATACAATACACACAGTTGTACATTTAACATAATGAGTAGCATCTTATAACTTAACATTAGTTTAGTTTTACAGAAGTTTTATCGAACCTGTAGCGCAGTTATCTCCTACATATCCATCTGCGCATGTGCAAGTATAAGTTCCGTTCTTGAGGTCGTTGCAAGTCCCTCCATTGAAACAAGGACCACTCGTGCACGGACTATCTGTTGATGGAAGTTGAAGAGTTAAGAGTAAGATAGAAAAGATACAAGATTACAAAATGGTCGTAGTGTATGAGTAAGAACTTACCATTTACACTGCAAATTATATCAAACAACAAGTTAACGAATCCATCAAGTTCAGTGAAACTCGGGATCTCTTTGGAGAAAGTTTCGGGCGGATATGACGCAATCTGGTCCAATTGTGACTTCACAGCGTTCATTAAACCGAGCGCAACTACGTAAGCTTTCTTCCTTAAGTTAATACCAGGAACTCTGACCTCATCGTAAGATTTTCCGTCAGTCATCACTATAGCAACCGATTTGACCCCGTCTCTCTTCCCCGCTCTAGCGGTGAACTTAATCTCCGCGGTTTTGTTTACCGCCTTGCCAGTAAGAGTACCACCTCGTGGATATCTGATATTCCTGATAGCCTCAACCAAGCTATACTTGCTTGTGTATTCGTTAAGTTGCCACAAATCGGTGAACTCCTTCGTATATCTCGCCACACCAACTTGAACACCATCAGGTCCAATATTGAACCCGTTGACAACATTCTCAACGAATTTCTTCATCAATTGGAAGTTCTCGCTTCCCACAGATCCACTCGCATCCAGTAGGAAGACGAGATCAAGTTTACCGTTCGCTTTGCAGTCTTCGATACTAGAGGGAGCTAAAGATACAAAATAGTTTTAAAAATTTTAATTAAGCATCAATAATTAGCCAAATAAACAATAGTTTTAATACGCACCAGTTTCACAGTTGGTTCCAGTAAACTTCCCCAAACAAACGCACTGATAAGTTGAGTCAGCAAGGTCGGTGCACGATCCTCCGTTTAAACAAGGACTGCTCAGACATGCGCCCTCTGTAGAACGCAAAAAGGTAAGAATACTATGTATTTCTAGTATGTCATTACGCTTTATAAAACAAAAACTATGAAAATTGGTTTACTAAAAAATGTTTATTATAACGTGTTTAAGCTATCCATGAACACCCTGCTCAAGAACGAATAGTGCGGAATTAGTGCGGCTCGAACCCGAAACCTTTCGGCTCGTAGTCCAACGCCATGGCCACCACACAACCATCAGACAACTCCAAACCAAGTAACTTTAACTTTAAGCTACGTTTAACCTTGCTACTCACCAGTAACATAACAAACTGCGTTGATGATCGTGTTAACAATCCCATCCAGAAGATTAAAGTCGTCGACCTTCAGTGCAAAAGTGTCACTAGGTTCGCTCGCGATCACTTTAAGTTGTCTCAACTCCGCGTTCTTTACCCCCAGTGCCAACACGATCGACTGATTACGTAGGATCAATGATGGGTATGTGACGTCATCAATGGAGATTCCATCCGTCATAATCAAGGTTACGACCGTGGCCCCTTCTCTCGCGCCTTAGAAGAAAAATAAATTTTAAAATAAATTCTGTTTTATTTTTTATATTTCTGACGTCATAATTACCTCTTTCTTTCGTAAACTTCTTAGTCGCGATCTCATGTATTGCTCCGCCAGTGTAAGTAGTTCCTCCTGGGTATCCGATTTGCTTCACTGCGTTTACTAATTCCGTCGAGGTCACGTGATCGTTCAAGTCCCACAAATCGCTGACGTAACGACTGTACGTTGCCATGGATACCATGACGTCGTTGGGGCCGATGTTGAAGCGATCGATGACGTCACTTATGAACGTACGGATGAGGTTAAAGTTAAAAGTTCCGATGGAGGAGCTGGTGTCGATTAAAAAGTGAAGATCGATCATTTTCGAACTCGAGTCCTTGCACGTCACTATTACAAACAATAGCAAGTTGGTGACGTCACAATTAAAACCAATTTATATTAATTTTAACACAAATATTTTGTTCTACAAAATTAATTTAATTAAACAAAAATGTTGGTGTTTAAAAAACAGTGTTTCCAAAAAAGTAATTGTTTACAGTGTTTCCAAATAACTCACCTTGATCTATCGATCTAGGATCTGAAACAAAAAAGTTTCGTAAATATTTTGAAGTTTAACTTTTAACCAAACACCATTCACCAATTACCAGTTTTAGAAACACCATTTTTGATTAAACACCATTTCAAAAGCATGCACAATTTAAGTGTTAGTCTTTGTAAGAAAACGAAAACAAAAAAGTAAAAAATAAAACAAATTAAATTCAAAAAAGGTTTTTAAAAAAGCAACAGTGAAACAACAACACATGCAGTTCTTTAAACATTAATTCAACTTAACAATCAGTTAGTGCATGCAATTTAAACAGAATATTTTTAAAGTTCATGCAGTGGAACTTACTTATATCAGAACAGCCATAAACTCCATCCACGTCCACTTCACAAGATTGCCCTTGAAGACAATTCACCGATCTACATTCAAGTTTGTTCATCCCAATACATTCACATTCAGTGCTGCAGTTGCTATTCATGTATTTGTAACCTGCAGGAAAAAACAAGTTATCATACACAACCTTAACATGAACCTCATCATAAGTTTAACAACTTGAGACCAACCTTTTGAGACGTAAGGTCCATCCGACAACTGGCATCCACATTCAGTTATTTTAACGCAGTCATCCCCGTCTTGGATGTAGCCTTCGTTACAAACATAATCCTCTACATAACCGTCCGTGCATCTTATATAAAATATTTAATTATTTCGGTGCTTTGGCAAGGTTTAAATACATTTGTGTAAAGTGGGAAGGGTATATACCCAAAAGTAAACTTTAATTTAAAAGAATTTTGGTTTAAACAAAACTCACTGATCCGATGCAGTTGGATCCGTGCAAGTGTCAGCACAAGAGGGCGCACAACCGTCAAAGTGACTGTTTTGTGGCGCCGGCCAGGAGTTAGTGAAATTGGTGACCACACGCCACGTACAAACTCTGGCATCATTCCTCTGACATTCGCGAGCATATGCCTCTAAAGCCTGTAAGAAATTAACAAATTTCAATTTGTTTTTTGAGTCTCTAATATTCTATTAAGGTTTATCATGTTAAACTTTCCATAACTGGCAATGCCTATGCCTTAATAAACACAATAAGTATTGTTACTTTATACAAACAAAACAAACCTCCTCCAGCACAGTCCTGTTTCCATCATAAACACAAACATCGAACACACAACTCGTGAAGTAATCGGTCGGGTCAACTTTGGAGTGGCAAGCAGCAAAGGGGCCGTCCACCTGGGTGATAACCCCGCATACACTGTTCGATGAACTAAATAAATAGGGGTATCAGTTAATCCTTTACTATATAAAAAAACTTTAATTTATGCCCTGGTTAGTTTAGTAATGCATTTGTTGTGGAACAAGTACTAATACTTTAAAGCTACATCACAATTGCCTACAAGATATTTAATATTAAGTTTACTTAATAGACTTATTTTTGCAACAATAACTTACTACAAAGCCTCTTTGACTGGATCACAAATAAAAGGTTCAGGAACTTGAGGATTGGCACAAGGACCAACTTGGTGGGAGATCCCAAACTCGCTGGATTTCCGAGTTATTCTTCCATCTGGGAGGGTGAAGTCATCATCTGGATTGTCGTTGAAGTTACCACAAAGTCCATATACCTATAACGTATAAGTATGTATAAAAATGGTATTACTTAAAGTAACTAGTCAATATCTTGTCTTACAGGATGAAATTGTATTTTTAAGGTCTTCACTAATATTTGCACAACGTTTTTTTAGAACTTAAAAATAAAACATACAAATATATGATCCAGCAAGCTTTATTATATATAGATCACAGATCAGATACAATTATTTAATATTTTACCTGGTTCTGATAAGTGCTTGGAATGGTGACTCTAACATTTGATCTGATATGTTCAACCTTGAGCCCAAAACTTGTGGTTAAAGAATAATATCGACCTTTACGTTGCACTGAAAATCCTTTTTCTTTGGAGATAAATCTTCGGTAAGTTACCCCGTTGACCTAAACATTAAACAGCTTAAGTTATTAAACAAAGGTCAATGAATAATTAAATAAATATTGATATAAATAAAGAAATGCAAGGTGGTAGAATCAATGTCAAACAAACCTGAGGTTTCATCTTGTTTTCAAACTTGACCACGTCTTGTCCATCATTGAAGTGAATTGTCGCACTCTTAGTATAAGCAACTCTAGGGTTGGATCTTTCCTCATGGACAACAATAATCTTGTACCATCTTGGATCAGATTGGGGCAACAATGTCTCGGATAACCTGTACACACACTTTCCCATGAAATGGTATTGTCTGGTGCGATCAAAACTGTAGTAATGTGGATCTCCATAAGCTCTGCACTTGCCCTCAGCTGCAGAAAAGTTTTAAAAATTACATCAAAACAAAAATACCCTAAAACAATAAAGAATAACAGTTTGTGCCTCTACACATTTATTTAACACTTTTACTTACACAAAGGCTGACATCCAAGCTTCCCATCCGCTCCAATATCACAACTACTTCCACTCAAACAAGTGTGAGGTTCACACAACATATCTCCCTCCGAGCAAACACATCGTTCACTGCAACTGTTCGTGTATATCTCATCTCCTAACTGGTGTACAACAATATCATTGAAATATGCTAGCTGACTTTAAGTGAATATAAATGTTAGTTAATTATTAAAATCTATAAGAGTGCCAACTTACCTGATAATAATTATCCTGATACAAACAACCACATTTGTCTTGCTCAACACATTCATTTCCCGACATCACAAAACCTTCATTGCACTGACAACCTATGAGATAAAACGCAAGTTTAACAAATGTTACTTAATAAAATAATAATTTAAGTAAAATTTAAATATTTAATTAAGTAATTGATTTCAAAAGTCAAATGTAACCAATGTGTATGTATGTTCAATAAAAATAAAAATGTACACTGGACAAGTTAACAAAGGCTGATTTAAAGGCAAAACAATATTATTTTAAATCTCACCAGGAACACATTCCCTCTTCTCACAATCCACGATGCTTGTCGTATTCCCAACATTGCAAGCATGTGGGCAGTTGGTGACACAAGTTTTAAACTCTGAGTTAGCTGGACATAACGGTTCTAAAACATGAAAAGTCATGGTTAGTTTATATTGTTGCTACAACTTATCAGAGGACTACATCAAAAAATATTTTACCAAGTCCACAGAGTTGTCTCCAGTTGCAGATTTCTTGTTTATTTTCCAGACAAGCTGCAGCATAACTCGCGATATTCGATAAAAGTGAAGTTTGGGATTCCTGAGTTAGGCATTCGTCCAATACACAGGACTGTAAAGTAGAATAAAAATATTATTAACAACAACAATAAGAATTGGTTGGTAAAGTTATCACATTAGAATATCTAACAGAAAGTTGCACTAAAGAAAATACAAAATAAATCTAAGAAATCTTACATCATAAAAAGGTTTAACGTCGACACTGCATCCAGTAAAGCATCCATCTTCATCTGTAAATATGGAGCAACTACATTCCCCTTTATCCAAGGGTTTGGACAACTGGCAACTATCATCGTACATAATTGTTCCTTCACAACTGGTAAAAAAGTTTTGAGAATTGTTAATAAATTTTTTCAGTAAGATTCAATATATCTTAAGTTAAATATATGCAAGTTACATCTAAATTTTAAATTACTTTTCATCGCTGTTTTGGGTCTTCCAAAGTTGTCCAAACTGAGCAGGATCTTTGTATTGTAAATCATTCAACGAGTTTCCATCATTATCACCACATAAACCTGAACAAATAGCAATATTTAATTACTAAATAAACTATGTAATTAAAAAGGTTAATACAAATATTTTATACCGCAGATATTGGTGTTTATTGGTTTAAACTTAAATTTTCTTCTTATTGGTTCCTCTTACCTTTTGTGCACTCTGCGTAAGCTTTAGGCAGGCCAACTTTAACATTGTTGTCAGAGTAGACCACAACTATAACACCGTAGCCAGTCTCCAATCTCAGGGAATCCCCTACTTTCCATATTTGAAGTTTCGTGTTTTCTCGAATGAAAGGAAGGTTTGTCTCAACATTGTCGACCTAGAAAGTAGAACAACAATAGATAAATTTAAATAGTTATTGTAAGAATATCAATATAAAGGCTTCTTTCTTAAAAAAACAAAATCTTAAAACCATTTTTATATACAATACAATAAATAAAAACTTACAAATAGTTTAAGTCCCCTTCTGAGCTCAATCTTCAGATAATTTATTTCAACGACAACTTTCTTAAAAGTTGAAATAGTTTGTCCATAACTTGCAGGTCCTTTAACCAACTAAATACAAAGAAATTGTTAAAATTAAAAGCCTAAACTCGAGATTTAAAAAGTTTAAACAAATGTTACCTCAACAGTCAATGGTGGAGCTGAACTGCACGAAGGTTCAACTAAAGTGTACGAACAACTTCCCATAAAGTCAAACTTTTTACCATCCAGACTCTCAAAGTGATATCCGTTACCAACATAACAGTAATCACTTGGTGCGTCGTCTAATAAAATCGTTGGGTTAAGGATGTTAATGTATAATAATACTAAACTATTTAATTATTAATTAAAAAGTGTATTCACTTAAATAAAGGTTTAATTGTAATAATCAGCCTTTAAATTAATTGTTTATTTTTTAGCTTTACTAAACAGACAATGAATATTTACCAGCTGGTGTCGGGGTAGGTGCTGGCGTTGTAGGAATTATAACTGAAAATAAACAAACAAGTGTTATACAACATTTCCTTGTTAGATTAACTTATGGATAAAATAAACATCAATAAGGATCTCACCATCGCAGTTGTTTACACCATCTCCAGTGAACCCATATTTACAATTACAAACAAAACTTCCCTCTGTGTTTGTACAACTTGCCTCACTATGGCAAACGCTGGGTGCAGCACTACATTCATCTATGTCTGCAAATTAAAACTCCAGTTAAAAACAAGTTTAAACTCAATATTAAATCTCAAATAACTCTACTTACCAACGCAGTTGTCCCCGTATTTGATGAATCCAGCCTTGCAATTGCAAGTAAAACTTCCAGGTGAGTTTGAACAGATTGAGTTCTCATCACAATTATCTTGGTTCAACTCACATTCATCAATATCTAAAAATTAAATTAAAGTATTGTTAGTCACTGCTTCAAATTTCATAGTTATAAACATAATATTACAACAACTAACCTTCGCAAACCAACCCAGTCCCAGTATATCCAGAATTACAAACACAAGAATAAGAACCAACTGAGTTTGCACAACTTGAATCTGGGTCGCAATTATTCAAATTATTATCACTGCATTCGTCTATGTCTGTGGAAAAAGGTTTTAAATTCAAAAAATTGCAATAATTTTGATTTGAAATAAAGCCTACTAAATAATACATTTTGTTCACTTAATATAGGTTAATAAAAACAAATCTAAAACATTAATTAACAGTTAAAGGCTTACCGATACAGTTATCTCCAACTCCAGTAAACCCGGTCAAACAATTACAATCATAACTTCCAACATTGTTCGAACAATTTGAGTTTTCCCCACAAATATCCAAAGTCTCACATTCATTAATATCTGTAAATCAATAATTATATTTTCTGTATAACTTTAACAAAATTACAATTATATTAAATTCAAACAGATATAGACAAAAAATTTAGTTTTTAAATTAATTTCAAGTTTTCACCTTCACATTTTTCCCCACTTCCAGTGTAACCAGTCAAGCATGAACACTCATAAGCTCCTTCCTGATTGGTGCACAAGGCTGTGATGTCACAGACGTTTAAAGATGGGTCCGAACATTCGTCAATATCTGAAATTTAAATAAAATAATTAAAAAAAATTAAAATACAGAAAAATAATAAACTAAATTTTTTTTAGTTTAAATTTTACCTTGACAAGTAACTCCATCTCCAGTATATCCATTATTACAATTACATTCATAACCACCATTGTTGTTAGAACAAATAGCATTGATGACATCACAATTATTTGTATCACTTGAGGCACATTCATCAATATCTGTAATATATAATCAAATTAATAAAAATTACTAAATTTCAGGTAAATTATAATAACACAACACTGATCCAAAAGTTGTAAAAATACAAAACAAAATCAATAAAGTTTAACAATTTTACAAAATTTAAATGAATACAAAATAGAAACTCTTACCAATACAAACTCCATCAACGAGTTCGAAACCATCTTTACAAATGCATTCAAAAGAGTTTTCGGTGTTTTTACAAATAGTTGAATCATCGCAATTGTGCGACCCAGTCCCACAAAAATCACTCGCTGTGGAAGTAAAGTTAAACATTTAACAACTTAATTAAGATTGTCCAACATCATGAGTGTGGAAATATATTATTATCTCACCTGTACAACTGTTGACCCCATCTCCAATATACCCGACCTTACATTTGCAAACATGACTTCCTGGTGTGTTAGAACAAGTTGTTAAACCTACCAAACAAACATCGCTTCCATCTGTGCATTCATCAATGTCTGGAAATATAATCAAAAGGGTTAAATTTAATGATAATTTTTACACATAACTGTTAAAATTGTAACAAAATTGTGTCGTTTTTAGTTATTATTTCTTTAAAGTTTTACTATTTACCTTTACAAACATCGAGTTTAAGTTGGTATCCAGTCTTACAAGGACAAGTGTAGCTCCCAGGATTGTTTAAACATTGAGCATTAACTTCACAGCTCGCCTGTCCAGTTGAACATTCATCAATGTCTGAAAAATTGGGGTCAAATCAAATTTAAAAATTAAACTAAAAAGAGTTATTTAAATACATTACATATAAACCAGTATAACAACCCAACAACTTTGACTTAGAACCTACCTATGCATGTAATTCCATCTCCCTTGTAGCCCTTGTTACACTCACAAACAAAGCTACCAGCAGTATTTTTACAAGTTGCTTCATCAGCACAATTTGAGACTCCATCGGCACATTCATCAACATCTGCTCGAAACAACAATTTTATTAACTTTTAGCTTATATTTAGTTATTGTTAAGGTTACAACTAATATAGTATGGTTTGTAAAAATTCAATAAGAGTTTTGAAGAATAAAATTTCTTTGTGATTTGAACTGACCATGACAGTATGAGCTTGGGTCTCCATAATATCCGCTCTTACATTCACATGACCATCCTCCCTCCTCGTTGATACAAAGTGAGTTGATCCCGCAATCGTCACTCCCTTCCACACATTCATCAACATCTGTAACGGGGTAAAAATTGATTAAAATTTTTTAGTTTTATTAAAATTCATCAATTCATAAAAAAGACATTTTAAACCCACCTTTGCATTCTTCCCTTCCAACCCCAACAAATCCATATGAACAAACACAAGAATAATTTCCCTTTGTGTTCACACAATCAGCATTGTCCGCACAATTAAAGGTATCAGCACTTAAACATTCATCAATGTCTGTAAAATATCAAAAAACAAAACTAATTTCAAGCCAAGCACAATAGGATAAGAAATTTAACTATTACTGATAATAAAGTCTGGGCTACAATAACTCACCAGTACAAGTGGCATCATCTCCTTTCCTCTCATACCCCTGTGAGCAATTACAAACAAAACTTCCTTCGGTGTTGAAACATTCGGTGTTGGATGGACATCTTGAAACTGACTTCGTACATTCATTCACATCTATATTAAGAACATGTTACAAGACTTTGCACACATTAATTTTAAATTTTTAACTTAGCTGTTGTAAGACAAATATAAGACTTAGTATTATGTATAAGCATTTATTCAGTTATTTAAACAAAAAAATACAGAAAATAAAAAGTTTATGTTATTTAAGATAACACTAATTAGAGACAAATACCTTCACAGCTGACCCCATCACCATAGTAACCAGGTTCACACAAACAAACAAAACCACCTCCAGTATTTTTACATTCAGCATTTGTTGAACAATTATCAGTTAGGTCGGTGCATTCATCAACGTCTGTAATCAAAATATAAGAACTTTAATAAACATATCACTTAAAAAAAACGATTCATATTTAATAAAAAAGGAAAAAAAGGGGAACTTACCAATACAAAGTCCTTCGTTCATGATATATCCATCAACACAATCACAACTAAAACTTCCAATATTGTTGGTGCAAGCTGAGTTATCAGGACAGTTGCTTGTATTGGTTGAACATTCGTTTATATCTAAAATTAACAATACATTAATAAGTTGTAGTGTAACATATTTAATAAAAAAGCCAAGTTCAAAAATGTTGGCCCAAACAATATAACCATTAATAACAATGGAGTTTTCAAAATAGTCTCACCAGTGCATCCATAATTTCCATCTGATTCCAAGCCGTCTCCACACAAACACTCATAACCTTCCAATAAGTTTACACAAGTTGAATCCTCACTGCACTTTGCATCACCGTTCAGACATTCGTTTACATCTGAGAATATTTAATTTAAAATTAGTTTTAAGTAATTTCAACCCAACTCAAAATCCTATAAGTTTAATAGCTTAATATTATCTCTATGCTCAATAACTTAAAATAAAACAAACCTGAAGCTAATGTAGGGGCAACTGTCGTTGTTGTTTCAACTAAAAAAGTTAAATATTTTAAGTAATAACATTATTATCCATTTAGAATTCACATAAATAAAGTACCAGTAATTTGTATATTAAAACTAAATAACAACACGTTAAAAAACCAAGCATTAATTTGCAATTAACAACTAATTTACTCACCATTGCAGTAATTATAACCATCTCCAGTATATCCCTTATTACAAAAACATTTGTAACTTCCCCCATTGTTTAAACAATCGGCATTGTTTGCACATACATCGTTCAAGCATTCGTTTATATCTAAAGACGAATAAAGTTAAAAATAAGTTAAAGTTTTAAAATTGAACAAGAAATGTTAAGTTAAACATACCAACACAGTTGTTGATGGCATCCCCAGTATATCCAGGCTTGCAAGCACATTCATAACTTCCAGGTAAGTTGGTGCACTCAGCTAGTTGGTGGCATTTGTCCAATAAACATTCATCAACATCTACATTTTATAAAACAATAGGTTAAAAGCATTTCATTTTTATAATATACAAACAAATATTAAAATAGTTATTTTAAAATTAACTGAAATACTGAACCCACCTTGGCAAGTATCTCCATTTAGTTTATATCCTTGGTTACAAGCACAAGCAAAACTACCAGCAGTGTTCTGGCAATAACTTGAGTTCTGACAGTTCACCAACTCAACTGCTTCCACACATTCATTTATATCTGAACAAATATTAGGTTGGATAAATATCACGAAATAGCAGTGTTAGTAATCTAGTATATCAAATCTAGCTTTAATGTATTAAAAAACATTAGTTTACACTTACCTTTGCAATTGAACCCATCTCCTGTATACCCAGTCTTACAAACACAAACATAAGATCCAACAGTGTTCGTACAAGTTGCATAATCATCACATTTGTCCGAACTATCACTACATTCATCAATGTCTAGAAATATAAGCAAGTTTTATAGGTTTTTACCATGTAAATTTACTACAATCTACATAGCATATATGTTGTAAACCTACCAGAACATTGTTGCTTAGCATCACCAGTAAACCCAGTATTACAAGTGCAAGTATAACCTCCAATAAGGTTGCTACATGTCGAGTTATCGGTGCAGTTGTCTGTTCCCAAGTCACATTCATTAACGTCTAAATAAAAAAAGAAATATGTTTAATAAATGTCCTAAGTAAAAGTAATTAAAACATAAACAAAATTTACACCGTTTAAGCACTATAAATTAAACAAGCTAAATAATTTTATGCAGCAGATATTGTTAATAAAAAAAGCTTTACTTTTAACCCAACAAATTACTATTAATTTAACTAAGTCTTACCTATACAACCAGTATCCTTCATGACATATCCCTCCTTGCACTCACATACAAAACTTCCATCAGTGTTTGAACAAAGTGAGTCAACACAATCTGATGTCCCTTCGACACATTCATCAACGTCTAAAAAAACAAAATAATTAAATTTTATGTTACATCAAATCACATTTACAATATTGTAAAATATTGTTAGTATTCAAGTCTTACCTGTGCAGTTCACTCCATCCCCCCTGTATCCTACATCACAGTCACAAACATAACTTCCAGCAGTGTTTGTACAAGTTGCATTGGACGAACAATTGTTTAACTCATTACACTCGTTCACATCTATGGGAAAAGCATGTGGCATTAAAGTATATGTTTAAGAAACTTATAATAACAATACTACAACTGGATGTATTTAAAGGCAATAATAAATTAATATCTAATTTAATATGTATATAGATTGAATAAACAAAAAATTTTAACAACAACCTACCAATACAAACAAGGTTAGAGTTCTCTACAAATCCAGGTTTGCATTCGCAAGCAAATCCTCCATCCTCATTCAAACAAACTTGGTTTAAATCACAATCATGGGTCCCATCTTGGCATTCATTTATATCTGTTCATAAGAATATTAACATAATTAGTAAAGATTACAACTTTAAATCTCTAGTTGGTCATAGTAAAAAATAGTTTAACAAAATTCGGTTTTGAATGGATTTAAATATCTTACCTTTACAAACTGAGCCATCTGATACAAAGCCTTCAACACATTGGCACTTGAAGGATCCAGGAACGTTGGTACAATTAGCATTCTCATAACAAGTGTAACTCAAACATTCGTCAATATCTGTGTAAAATAATAGTTTTAAGAAATTTTCCTAAGGTTAAAATGATATTTGATTATAATTTTTTCTTATAAATTTAACAATGTTAAATAAAACTGAACCTTGACAGAAAGCTTCCCCATCTCCAGTAAAACCTTGCAAGCAATCACAATTATAACTTCCCGCAGTGTTTGAACAAGTGGCAGTTCGTGCACATAACTGGTCACTTGTGGTGCATTCATCAATATCTGGAAAACAAATATAATGTTAAGGAAAAAACCCAACAGCAATTCTGTTAATTGAAACATTTATCTATGTTTAAATACATAACATTATGCAGTTAAAAATGTCATTCATTAATTTAAAGGTATGACTATATATCTTATTTAACCCCTATGTTAGTGTTAACTGTTATCTTACCAATGCACTGCCTAAAAGGATCACCAGTAAAGCCCTTAGAACAATCACAAGTATAAGATCCCGGGACGTTTGTACACAAAGTGTTGTTGGCACATTGGTCTGTTTCTTCTACACATTCATCAACATCTGCATTGGCAAACAGAAGTTTAAATGTAAATATAGTGCAAACGTTTATAAGTAAGGTTAAATAATAAAATATTAAATTATGGAAAAAAATTGTAATTTTGTAAATTCTTAATCTTTCAAACCATTTAAACACTAGGTGGAGTATAAGTAGGATTTAATATAACTTACCAATACAGTTTACTCCATCTCCTGTATATCCATCCTTACAAGAACAACTGAAACTACTGACAGTGTTCAAACATTCTCCAGTATCTGCACAATTGTGCATTCCTAACTCACATTCATCTAGGTCTGTAAGGCAATAACTCAGTTATATAAAATACCATGGTTCAACAAAAATATAATACATAACCATAACATGTAAGTAGAAATTATTAAACTAGAATTAACAAGCAATAGAACCAATGATTTATTGTCCTACCATCACAGTTGGTGACACCATCTCCAGTATATCCCGCTATACAATCACATTTATATTGGTCACCAGGAAGGTTTATACACTGAGATAAAAGGTCGATGCAGTTTGGAGTTCCTTCTTTACAGCTATCTGCCACTGCAAAACAAAGTTTAAAGATTAGTTTTGTTTAAATACAGATCAATTTTAAGATTCCACTTGGAGTATTTTATTAATGAAGTAACTATTACCTGAACAGTAAACTGCCCCATCTCCATTAAAACCACTTGAACATTCACAATTGTAACTTCCCTCTGTGTCGTAACAATCAGCATTATCGGCACACAATCCAGTGGAAACTTCACATTCGTTAATATCTGAAAAAAGATTTTTAGTTGTTTAAAAATTCCAATTTTTTAAGTAATTTAAAAAAAAATCATCTACAACAACTTACTGTCACATTGAATATTTCCAACTCCTGTGTAACCTTCCTTACAAGAACAAACAAAACTTCCGAGAGTGTTCGAACAATCTGCATTTTCAACACAAGGCTGCACCAGAGAGCACTCGTCAATGTCTGCAGAATTACAGTTTTTAATAAAAAAGATAAAAATGGCTAACATTTAATTATTTTCTAACACTATTTAAAATCAATATTATCTGTTCAATAATAACTTAACAGCATACATTTAATAATTTTTATTGTTACTTCAAAGTTTACCTGTGCAAAGTGAATCAATGAGGTTGTATCCAGGCTTACAAACACACTCGAAACTCCCTCTAGTGTTTAAACATTCCGAATTTTCCTGACAACCGTGGGTGTCCAGCGTACACTCGTTTACATCTGAAAACATCAAATATTATCAATAACTCAAAATTTTTATTTATAGCAAACATTAAATTAACAAACACTTTAAACTTTCAACCCACCATCGCAAGCCAATCCATCCCCCTTGTATCCCTGCTTACAAGTACAAGTAAAACTTCCAACATTGTCCTCACAAACTGAGTTGGAATCACAGAGTTCAGTTGTTGTACATTCATCCACATCTAAAATAATACAAATATTATTTATTTAATATAATAAAAACTAATCGGTACTAACAAATATTTAAGAGTATAGTTTAATTGAGGTGACTTACTTGTGCAGTTAGTGACCCCATCTCCTTGGAAGCCTTCATTGCAATCACATTTAAAACTTCCATCTGTGTTTGTGCAAGTTGAATCTTTCAAGCAATTACTTCGATGGACCGAACATTCATCAATATCTGGTAACAAAATTAAATAGTTGTTAATTTAATTAAACTAGGTATACATAACTACACAATTTACTTTTAGTTTGTCTGCTTGAAATTGCAATAAATAATCTGTAAAGTGTATATTTACCAACAACCAATGTATAAGAAATATATTTATATTTAAATAATATTAAATTAAACCTACCAGAACACTGAACTGTAGCCTGCCCCTCATATCCAGGCTTGCAAAAGCATTTAAAAGATCCGACCAAGTTCTCACATTTGCTGTTCACCACACAGTTGTCCGTGCATAAAACACATTCATCCAAGTCTGATAACGTTTAAAATATTTAATAAAACAGCATTTGATTAATAATAGTGCTTTATGACATCAATATTCATAGGTTTAGTGACATCACAATAGTAAGACAAACCTGTGCAAGAATCTTCCCCAATTCCAGTCCCAGTAAAACCTTCTTTACATTCACAACTAAAACTTCCAATCTTGTTCGTGCAATCAGCATTTGTGTCACATACACTAGGTGTCGCTAAACACTCGTCGATGTCTGAAAAAGTTAAAGTTTTTAGTATTTTATATCCTATGTTCAGTTAAAACAAAACAAGATACAAATGTTAAACTTACCATTACAAGCAGTGTAAGGATCACCAGCAAAACCATCCAAACATTCACAAGTATAACTTCCGATATTATTCAGACACTTGGTGTCGCTCAAACAAGGGGAGGGAGACTGAGAGCATTCATCAACATCTATCAAAATAACAAAGTTTAAAGGTTAGCTTACAAATTGTTAAATTATATCAACACAGAAACGTTTTTCCACCTTTGCAGATGTTGTTTCCCACGTCAGTGTAACCTTGGAGGCAGGAACAAACAAACGAACCAATCGTGTTCAAGCATTCTGAGTTTGATTGACAGTCCACCTCACCAAATGAACATTCATCTTTATCTGCAATTTAATATTAAAATAAACGTTGTATACACAGTAACTTATGTAACATAAATATTAACTAACAAGTAGTAGTAACTTACAACCCTGTAATATATTTATATTTAAAAATAAAAATTAACAAACAGTCCATGAATTAATTAGCTTAATTATTTGGTATACAAAAAATTAAATTTATAATATCTTACCTGAACAAGAAGTTGTCCCATCTCCAATATAACCTTCAAAGCACTCGCAAACAAAACTTCCAACGTTGTTGGAACATTTAGAGTTAGTGACACATTTGCTGACCTCACTTGTGCATTCATTAATATCTTAAAATATTTAAAAAATTAAATATTATGACAAATTACAGCCTCACCCCATTAATATTGTTATTGTAAGTAAAAAAATAAAAGTTAGATTTATCTAAAATCTCACCTTCACAAATTCCATTAACATCGACATAACCTTCCAAACAAGCACAAACAAAGGACCCTATTGTGTTCTCACAATTACTATCTCCCGAGCATCTTGTTGTGTTGCCTTCACATTCATTGATGTCTGTAAGAAATTTTTTAAATTTGTTTAAGAAAAAATATTTTTCCACTGGGTAAATACAAATATTGCTATAGAACACACTTACCAATACACTCCCCTGTAGTTTCATCTGGTGTGTAGCCATTGGTGCATTTACATTCAAATGAACCAATCAGATTCAAGCAAACTTGGTTGTCTGAGCATTTAGCCTCACCCAATCCACATTCATCTTTGTCTGCAAGTTTAAAATTTGATTATTTAAAGTCTTAGTTTTTTAACTGAATGTAATCCAGTGTTATTGTACTAACCTTCACAAGTAGTTTCAGGGCTTCCAATAAACCCATCTTTGCACTTGCAAGTAAAACTTCCAACATTGTTCAAACATTCTGTGTTGGCAACACTGCATTTGTCCACCTCATCACATTCGTTTATATCTAAAAATATTTAAATTTACCAAACTGAAAATTTACTCAAAAACTGATTTTAAATTCATAGTAAAGTATGTAAACCCTTACCTTCGCAGCCATTGTAACCATCATCAATGAACCCATTGTTACACGAACAAGAATAACTTCCATTGTTGTTCACACAAATTGCATCACCATCACAGATAGCTTCTCCATTCGAACATTCATCTATGTCTGTGAAGTAATGCAGTCATTAAAGAACAAATTCGTTTTTGCATTAAAAGACTAAATTCAGAGCATAAAATAAATGTTGACATTAAAGTTGTGTTTACCTAAACATGGATCTCCGGTATAACCTTGGCTGCAAACACATTCATAAGTCCCAGCTTTGTTGATACAATCTTGATTTATATCACATTTAGCCGAGCCATCAGCACATTCGTTGATGTCTGCAAATGGTTTAAATTAGAACTTTATACACTGATACTGTTTTACACTATTAAATATTTTAAATAATATTACAGTTTTTATTGGGCTTATTCATCAGGACAGTGTCAATACCACAGCCACAAGTAAATTTATATTTACAGAATACAAAATATAAAAATAAAAAACATTTAACCCACCATCACATGAAAGCTTTCCATCTCCAGTAAATCCAGCGTTACAACGACAAGTAAACGATCCAACCAAGTTCTTGCACATTGCTTCAGGAGCACAAGAATCAGGTTCATCACATTCATTTACATCTGGGATATAAATTTAGTGATAAGTACTGCATAGCATAATAAGTTTTATTTTTAATTTATTTAATGTCCTCTTTGCCTACCTGCACAGTTTCCATCTTGATCTAGGGTAAACCCATCATTACAAACACATTCAAAACTTCCAATTTTGTTCACACATTCAGAGTTCTTCTGGCAAGTTGCATCAGTTGTGAGACATTCGTTTACATCTAAAAATAAAGATTTAAATAACTGCTTTGTAAAACTACTATGTAGCAGTTATATTTAATTTTTAAGTCTTATGTTATTGTTTCTTCTGTATTGCAACACAAGTTTGTTTAAAGCATTAAAAATATAATGTACCTGAGCAAACTTGAGTAGGGATTCCTTGGTAACCTTGACTACAAACACAATCATAACTTCCATCTGTGTTTGAACAATCAGAGTTTTGTACACAGTTGGTTGTGTTTGGGTTCAAACATTCATCGATGTCTGTAAATAACAGTAGTTTTATTAAGACTAGTACCCTTTACATTAAAATAAACACAATTTAAATAAAAATAGAAAACTAATTCAAACTTTAAAAGCAACAAGTAAACGCTTTTAAATCCTAATGCCCACCTATACACTCTGTGTATCCATCTCCAGTGTACCCAGGTTTGCAAACACAAACGAAAGATCCAACATTGTCTTTACATTCAGAGTTCAATACACTGCAACTGGTCTCATTTAAGCATTCGTTTATATCTAGTAGAAAGTAAAGAAGTTAAAAAAATGCAACATTATTGCATGTTAAGCAAAAAAAAGATAAAATAATGTTTATTATTAAATAATAAGATTACATTATTCTTAAAGTCTTACTTTCACAACTGCCATCCACCATCTGAAAGCCAGGATCACAAATACATTCATATCCTCCCTCAGTGTTCAAACATTGAGAGTTTTCCACACATAATTGAGGTGTTTCACTGCATTCATCTATGTCTGTAATTTAAAAATAAAATTATAAAATAACTTAACAAAATTATAATTTATTCTAGGCTAATTTCGCGCCTTAAACACGGAGTAACTTTTATTGACCTTGTTTCGAGTGACTTTGACGGTTTGCGATCTTATAGTTTATATTTACCTAACAATTAATCTGCTAATTAATTTGAGTTTTACAGATATATTGCCTTGAATTTTACAGAGAACTCAAGGCCAATACTAATAAAAGCAGTGTGAATTGAACCCAGAACCTAATGAAGTAAGGCCAAGTGTTTACTACGCAACACAATACTCCCATTATATTATTTAAAGGGTAGAAGTAACAAACTTACCAGTACATTCACTAGCATAAGGATCTCCAATATAACCTTGTTCACATGTGCAAGTGAACTTTCCAACAGTGTTGTTGCAGAATGAGTTAACTTGACATGTGTCGATGCCCTCAGCACATTCATCAATGTCTGCAACATAACATGAGGGTTAAATATAAAATAATAATCAGCCTTTACCTAGTATAAATACTTGTGTTAATATTTTTAAAAGTTAAACCCACCTTGACATTCTTCAGTAGCAACTCCTCTGTACCCATTCCTACATTCACACTCATAACTCCCTCTAGTGTTCAAACATTTTGACCTTGCTACACAATCAAAGGTCGTTTTGTCTTCTAGGCATTCGTCAATATCTGCATCATATTAAATAAGAATGAAATTATTTCTACGCTTGATATTATAAGGTTTAAATTAAATGTAAAATAATATTATCAAATCATTAAACCCACCAGCACATTGATCTCCATCTTGTTCGAACCCAGTCTTACAAACACATTCGTAACTTCCAACAGTGTTTGTACATTCAGTTGGATCCGAACATAAGTTGCTCGTCTCTTTGCATTCATTTACATCTATTAAACAAATGTTAAATTACAACCAACAAAAAGGAAAAAATACTTTTATAGACAAAGTCATATTATTGCATAAATCTTAATTTAAATTTCGTAAAAACTTGATTACAAAAATTATTAAATTAATTTTACAAAAGATATATTAACAAATCTTAAGCCAGTATACAAGACTCACCAACGCAGCCTGAATGTCCATTGCCAGTGTACCCATCATTACAAACACAAATGTAACTTCCAATCGTGTTCTGACATGCAGCATCTTCACTACATTTTGCCTCACCTACTGCACACTCATCTATGTCTGTGGAGAGTTTAAATACATATTAAAACATATGTTAAACAAATACTCATAATGTAACATAACTTTAGATAATAACAAACATAATTTACAGACCTTACTTCTTACACTATATATTACAAAATAACATAACTTTAACAAATAAAAAATAAGAAAAGTAATGCCACACAAACTCATAACAAAAATTAAAAATTTAGATAAAAAGTTTTGATAAATGTGTCAAGTATAGGCCAATGTGCACTGGGTTTATGTGGCATTAGTTTTCCATTTTGGTAGTTACCAGCGCAGTTAAAAGGATCAATATTGTTGTAACCAGGTCTACATTTGCATTGAAAACTGCCATGTGTGTTTATACAAACTGCCAAAACATGACAACTATGTGTTCCCAGTGCACATTCGTCTATATCTACACATTTAAATTCAGTTTTACACACTTCTTCATATTATTTTTTGTTTACATTCAATGATTTCTTATTCCTAACATGAAATTACTAACTTAGCATGTTTTAACTGGCAACAGTACAATTTGTGACATGGTTAATACATTCCACAAAAACAACATAAACTATCAACTTTACCTGCTGGTGTAGTGGTTATTACATCATTGCGTTTGCTCACTAAAAATCAAAATAAGTTACAGTTAAAAAAAGTTTATATTCAAACTTACAATATCAAAATTAAATTAAAATATAAATTAAAAAAACAAAGCTTGATGGCTAAACTATATATATCTTACATATAAGCATATGTATTTTATTACTCTGTATCGATATATAACTTACATTCACAAATATAGTAGGGATCCCCCATATACCCCGACAAACACTGACATGTGAAGCTACCTCCTTCATTCAGACATTCTGTGTTCAATCCACAATTGTTCAAGCTTTCCAATGAGCATTCATCTATGTCTGTTAAAATTAAAAAATTCTTTTTTTTTAACGAATACAAAAGTTGGTACAGTAAAAAAATATTAAATTCCTACCTATTTGTGATTATATCAATCACCAAAGTTTTTATTTTTTTTTGTTAATTAAAAGTATTTTTATACAGAAATAAACCAGATATTTTACCTTGACATTGATCCAATCCATCACCAGTATACCCAGCATCACAAGGACAGGTATAACTCCCCCTAGTGTTAGTACATGTAGAGTGTGTGGCACATTCACTTTGGCCATTTGTGCATTCGTTAACATCTTCATAGGAACAGAATGGATTAATAATATTATTAAAAATAACTTTTTATTGTGGTTTATAAAACCCTGGCTTAAAACTTATAAAAAAATTAAAGACTAACCATCACAATTATATCCATTTCCAGTGAATCCAGGCAAGCAATTACATTTAAAAGAACCGACTGTGTTGATACAAACTCCATCCGTGTGGCATTGGGCGATGCCAAGCGCACATTCGTCCATGTCTAAATATAAAAATGTTAGTTAAATACGGTGATTTTGTTAAAAAATTATGACAAAAAAACAGTAAATTATTTAGTTTAAAAAATTCAATCTTTAAATAATCTGATCCCATAATTTTATTAAATTAAAAAAAATGGAATAACTATATATCACATTATTTAATAATTAACTTAGTATACATAAAGGTATATTAATACAAATCAAATCCTATATTCTCACCATCACATGAGGTTTGTGGAGTTCCAATGAAACCATTTAAACAAGAAGAACACTCATAACTCCCCTCTAAGTCTTTACATTTAGAGTTTGGGACACATTTGTGGGTTTTGTCAACACACTCATTGATGTCTGTTGTAGAATAAATTAAAATAAGTTTAGGTATGTTGTTGGGAAAGTAAATAATAATAAACGAAGACATACAAAAATATTGTTTAATTTTGAAACTTACTCTCGCAATAAAGATATCCAGACCCTGAATAACCTGCTTTGCAAGCACAAGTAAAACTCCCGTTGTTGTTTAAACAATCCGAGTTTAAAACACAATTCGAAGTTCCAATCTCACATTCGTTGATGTCTGCAAGGACAGAAGTAAGTGTTAAACCATAATTTACATTAACTAAGTAAAAAAGGTTTTCCATGCATTAATAAAAGTAATAGAAATATATACAACAAATATTACATTAATGCAATGAAAAAAGACAATTTAATGATTTAAAACATGTATTTTTGTTTACAAAAAGATTTTATATTATGTTATAGAATGGTCACCTAACCCATGAATATAAAGCCTTAACTTACCTTCACACTGATCGTAAGAGTTTAGTTCAAAGCCAGGTTTACAGTTACACTCATATCCATCAAACAAGTTTGAACAAACAGAGTTGGGAGGACAATAATAAGTTTTTTCAGCACATTCATCAATGTCTGGAAAATAAAGGAAAACGAATATTTAAATCAAGTAAATGAAATATATTTGACACTGTTTTTATATAACACATTTTAATTAAGATTTTATCACTTAATTAAAATCCACCAAAATTTTATAAAAAATTAAGCTAAAACACAATTAAATAAAGTTTTTACCAGCACAAGTTTGGTTCTGCAGCATCCTGAACCCATGAAAACAAGAACACGAAAAACTTCTGGGAAGATTTAAACATTCGGCATTTTCGTCACATGGATATTGCTCACATTCGTTTATATCTAATAAGCATCAAATTTAACAATCAAACTATGTCCAAACATAAAGTTCAATTGTTATTAGAGTTAAAAATATTGTTAACATTATGTTACCTGTGCAAGTTTGATCAAATTCATCGGTGAAGCCCTCTGAACATTTACAAACAAAACTTCCATCTGTGTTTGAACATTGGGTATTACCCTGACATACTGGATCAGCATTCAAACATTCATCAACATCTGAGAAAATATAAGTTACATTATAAATTGCTATATTCTGAAATATGAGTGTCAATACTATCAGTTGTATTATATATCCCTACCTTCACAGCTAGAAGATGTGGCGTTGAACAACAACCCAGGCTTGCAAGAGCAATTAAAAGATCCAGGGACATTTAAGCAAATTTGTTCGTTGTTGCAGTTATTCAAGTTTCCGGCACATTCGTCAATATCTGTTGTGGTCAAAATATCATTAAATAAATTGCTTAATATGTAGAATATATAATAACAATAAAATGTTTAAAAAGCAATGCAAATATGGGGGAATTTTTATGTTGTTTAAAGCATTTCTTTAAATTAAAGTTATATTTACCATTGCACTGTACAGTTGGATCCCCTTTGTACCCTTGCTCACATAAACATTCAGACCCTTGGTCCAAGTTTCGACATTCAGCATTTAAACCACATGGGTTTGAGAGACATTCGTTTATTTCTGTAAGTAAGAAAGAAATGTAATTACAATTTTTTTATATCACTATTACAAAACACAAAATAATTGATGATTATTCTGGGTTATATTTAGCTAAAATAATAATGAAGTTTTTATATGTTAACTGCTTGCAAGCAGGCTTAAAAATTAAGATAAAATATTAACTTTTATTTTTACCTGTGCAATTTACACTGGGATCTCCAGTATACCCTTTTTGGCATTTACAACTAAAACTTCCAATCAAGTTCGTACAAACTGCTGTAGTTGAACAATTATTATCGGGCAGTAGGCACTCATTGATGTCTGCAAATAAATTAGTATTAAACAGTTTAAAAATTGTGTAAAAAACTATTTTAAAAAAAAGGTTTTAATTGTTCACATGAAAATGAATTGTAACATTATTTAAAGTAGAATGACTTTTAAATTAATAAACCAACATTACTACCAGTGTGGTTTAGTGGTTGCAACACTTGGGTTCATAACATGATGTCCTAGGACCAATTACAATATTAATTATCAGGCAATTATATTCAATAATATCTTAAACTGGCAAAGTCAACTCCAGACTGGGTCGGGCAACAAATGTTACTTTATGTTTAAGCTTTAAAGTCAACCTTTCCACACTGCAAATAAATACAAAAAGTCATATTTACTACCAACCTGAACACCCAGTTATCTTTCCTTCCCCTTCAAAGCCATCTTTACAATCACAATCATAACTTCCAATTGTGTTCGAACAATCTGAGTTTTTGTCGCATTGTTCAACACCGGTCTCACACTCGTTTATATCTGTTAAAAAAAATTTAAATTAGAAATATAAAACTTAATAGTAAATGTAATTATTTAAAGAATTTTTAAATTTTAATAATTTGCGTTTTTTTACATAAATTGTTTAAAATTCTACTAGCCTAACTAACAAAAACCACAGTAAATAAAATAAAAATCAAGTCTTACCTTCACAGACTCCTTTGTTGTTGAGTTGAAACCCAGAATCACAAACACAACTAAAACTTCCCTTCTCGTTTAAACATTGTGAGTTTAATCCACAAGGTGGCGGTGTAGACTCACATTCATCAACATCTACGATTGGACAAATATGTAAAGTTTTAGGGTAAGCAGTTTGTTAATTAAGTACAAAAGAATATTACTATCTGATTAAATGTAAACTCAACTTTAAAGGGTAATTAAAAACAACACTAACCGAGACAATAAGTTTCCCCATCTCCAGTAAAACCTTCCAAACAATTACAATCAAACCCTCCCTCAGTGTTTGTGCAAGTTGCTTTAACATTACATGGACTTATAGGGTTCAAACATTCGTTTATATCTGTTACAAAGCACAGAAGTTAGTTTATACACAATATAATTTAACCCTTCTATTGTTAAAATTATAATTAATAATTAATTTAAGTTAATTAGCTTCTTTAGCACCCACCAACACAATTAACTCCGGCCTCTCCAGTATACCCAGGTTTGCATCCACACAAATAACTTCCAGGTGTGTTGAAACATTCAGATTTATTAGAACAAGTATCTTCAACATCACATTCGTTTATATCTAAAATAGGAATTTAAATTATTATTTGACCGCTAATTAATACTGTTTTGTCTTATTATGTTAAAAATATATGTAATAACAATTACCATCACAGATTAAAATTCCATCACCAGTAAAACCATTTTTACAACTGCAAGTGAATGACCCCATTGTGTTTGAACAATCAGCATTGTTGTCACAATTATGTGTTCCATGCGAGCATTCATCGATGTCTGTAAGTGAAATTATTAATAAACTGAAAAACTTAAACACAAGAATAACTTGAGGTATGGAAAAAATGCACAATAAATTAAGGTTTTATTAAGTTAGAGTAAAAGTGTTAATTTTACCTCTGCAAACAACTCCACTTCCAGTAAAACCTTGAATACACTCACAATGATAACTTCCAACCACATCAGTGCATGTGGCATTACTTGAACAGTTGTGAGAATTATCCAAACATTCATCAATATCTGAAAATAACACAATGGTGATTAAATTGTCCAATTATAAGATCATAATCAATTAAGTAAACTTACTGCTGCAACCACCATCCGAGTCAAGTTGAAATCCTTCCACACAAATACAAGAATAACTTCCTTCATCGTTCACACATTTACTGTTCAGTGTACAATCAAATGTTTTGCGGGTGCATTCGTTGATGTCTGAAAATAAATATGTTTTATTTATTGCTGTTGAACTTATCATAATGGTTGGTATCAATATTTAAGAACAATATTAACAAAATTTCAGAACCCCAAATATGTGAGGTTTAGACTTGGAAAGCAATACCTAAAACAATTAAGTTAGTTAGTCTTACCTTTACAACCACCAAAGGTGTCGGGTTCGAATCCTGGCTCACACAAACATTGGTAAGAGCCTAAAGTGTTGGAACACAATTTGTTTGGTTCTGTGCAGTTATTCTCAGCAAGACATTCATCAACATCTGAGATAAAAATATTTTAAATATTAGAAAATATTCAATAAATAACAACACAAAACCATGCATAAGGACCAAAATTAATAAGTAAAAGTTATTAAGTTTTAAATTAGACCCAGTACCTGTGCATTTTCCCTCAGCATTCAGTGCAAACCCATTACTACAATTACATTGGTAACCTCCGTCGTTATTTGTACAAGTGTAGTTAGTTCCACATATACCTCTGATGCTCTTGCATTCATTTATGTCTGTAGAAGATAATTGTCATTAATAAAATTAACTAAGATCATAATATTTGCACATGCAACTTTTAAATGAAAGCAAGGACTTTATTTTAACAATATTAGTTTATTACCTTTACAAATACTTCCTCCAAACTTGGAGTAACCAGAGGAACAGAAACATTTAAAACTTCCAGCTAAGTTGGCACATCGAGCATTATCTCCACATTTGTTTAAACTACATTCGTCTATGTCTGTAAAAGTTAAAAAAATTAATAAAAAATACCCAACAAAACTTCAATTATTTTGAGAATTGTAGAATAAACTCACCAACACAAATTCCTGCATCGTTTTTATTAAAGCCGGTCTTACAGTTACAAACATAACTTCCAACGTTGTTCACACAAACTTCATTGCTGGTGCATTGGGCTGTCAAGTATTTGCACTCATCAATGTCTGTAATAAAATATATTTGATGTAAAAAGAGAAGCAAAGAAATTTGTAGATTGATTTATTTCAATTAAAGCTGCTTTACCTTCACAGTTGTTTATTCCATCTCCACTGTACCCAGTTTTACATCGGCAAGAAAATGAGTTTGCGTTTGGAAAACAATTTGCTTGAACATGACATTTATCTTTACACACATCTTCAACTGTAAATACAAATATTGTTTAAAAAATGTCAATGAAAAGTCCAAATAAAAGACAGCTTAGTGTAGTGGTAAAAACACTTGCTACATCACCATGAGGTCGTGGGTTCAATCCCCACTGCTCTCATGCTGTAGCGCCCTTGAGTAAGGTGCTATAAACGGTGTGAACTCCTGCTGAGCCAGCACTTAATCAGCAGCATTATAACTGGGCAATTATAATCTATAATATCCCAAACTGCCACAGGCAACTCGAGACTGGGTCGGAGTAACTGATGTTACTCTATGTTTAGGTCGTGAAGTCGACTTTCCCACATCGAGGATAAAGATATATACAAAATATAAACAAAAAATAAAACTTGTAAAAGTGTGAGATACCTTCACAAGTTCCATTCTCATTGAGCACGTGCCCAGCTCTGCAATAACAAGCAAAACTTCCGACAGTGTTCGAGCATTCCTCGGTTTGTACGTCACAACTATCTGGGTCGGAACATTCATCAATGTCTGGTAAAAAAAATGGTTAAATTTATTAGGTTATTAAGAATTTACATATGAGTGCTATTGCAAAGTTTAAAATAATAGAAATAAAAACACAAAAAAGAATAAAAATATAAAATCAAAAAAGAATTAAACTTGAAATACGATTGAACACTACTTTTTCTTAAAACTAACAATAAAAAAGTGAACCCACCATCGCAATTATTAACTCCATCTCCAGTGTAACCTTCGTGGCAAACACAAGTTGGAAGGTCGTCAACAATCTCACAATTTGCTTTCCCAAAACAAACCAAGTTGCAGGGAACTAAAGAAATAAAGAAATATAAAGTCATTAAATACATAAAATATTAATCAAATTTACTAACTTTATTTTTACTTAAATTAAACCAAAATTGATCACTATAAAAATATATATATAATTTTTGTAACATAACCAACGCTTGGTTAAGTCAAATAGAAATAATGTTAAAACTTACTTGGAGTTGTAGTTACAGGCAATGTGGTTGGGACAACTAAAAAATAATAAAGTTTTTAAAAACCTTTTAGTTTACGAATTATTTTATAGATTTAAAACTACAACAATTTAAATAGGTTGGAATTTTACCCTCAAACAAACACCACAAATAAGGTAAAAACAAAATCCATAGCACAACTGTTACCTTCACACAGGGTAGCTCCATCACCAGCATAACCCTTTAAACATTCACAACTGAAACCTCCATCAGTATTCAAGCACGCAGCGTTGTCAGCACACAGGTAAAGGTTGTCAGAACATTCATCAAAGTCTAAAACACAAAAAACGTTGTTATGGTGGTATTACAACAATATAAACGATGTAATTATAACTTTCAGTAGAACTCACCAATACACTCTCCAGCCTCGTTTTGAGTGAATCCCATCTTACACTCACAATAGAAACCTCCCAATAAGTTGCCACAAACTGAAGCTAATCCACAACTGGTCACCTCCTCACATTCGTTTACATCGTTTGCCCATTCTAAAAACAACATCAAAAAAATGTTATTTAACAAAAAAAATTTATATTACCTTAAAAAGTCAAATATGTTATTCTAAATTATAAATTTCAATTATAAAATTTAATTATAAATTTCTTTTTTTTTAAATTTTCCTATTACCTTAAAAAGTCAAATATTTAATTTTAAATCCTACCTGGGTCGTTTAAAGGAATATCAGGAATGTCTCTGCAGCAAAACTGAAGTTCGTAGTTCTCACAAACTCCTTCACTTTGCTTGGAATCGCTGCAAATCAAGCCATAACTCGGATGTAAGGATAACACGTCGTCTGTTAAGGAGAAAACTGTTTTGTTTGCAACATCTCGAGCTCTCAGGGCAGGTGGAGAGAGGCAGAGGTCGTCTAAGAAACATATTTAAATAAAAATAAGAAAAAAATATAATTTAACATTTTAATAATTGTATTAAAAATATATATTCGAAATTTAACTTGGAAACCGATATTATTTATACTTGTTTATCTAAGTTTAATAATAAGTCACAAGACTCACCAGGGTATTTGTCGTAAAGCTCGGACAAAAGTTGGACATCTCCAGATCCTGAATATTCTGAGCTCACCCATTTGCTCCATTTAAAACCTTCTCCACAGTTGCCCAACATTCCTGCAAACATATATTACATTAAAAACTATTTAATAATATTTATACCTAGCCTAATAATTCTATTTTTGACTTTATTCAAATTAGTTTTTTGTTGATGTAAAAAGGTCGACTTCACGACCCAAACATAAAGTAACATCCCAGTCTTAAGTTGACTTTGCCACTTTGGATTATAATTGCCAAATAACTTTTATACCAAGTGGTTTTCGATTACAAAAAGTTTGTATTATAAAGTCTCACTCAAGAGCTATATAAAAAGTCTTTAATGATTAAATATGTAACATATTTTGTTTTAATTAATGACAATTCAGTATTTGATAACTAGACTTACCATTACAACAGAATCTAACTTTAAAATCCTTGCAAGTGTTGCCACTGGGTTGGTCGGCATTCGTACACAAGACCCCAACATCGATCCCCATCCTCAGTACATTTAAACTTAGTGGGTAGGGAAGGTCGGGGTTCACGGTTCGAATCTGGATGCCGGTAGGTTGTGAACAAACAAGATCTAAAAGAAATGATCTGATTTAATAAAAGTTATAGTTAATTATACAAAAATTGTCTTGAATTAAGTTTAGAAAAGCTTTAGAACAATTGAGAATCACCTAATAATGAAGGTTATTGATAAATTAAACTTACTTGGAAATTGGAGTTTGATTTGTGAGAATGATTCCATGTCCCCCATTCCTCCAGCATCGTCTCCATCAAACCAGGTCGTCCAAGAAGAATCAGAATCACAATCTCCCAGCACGTCATCGTCTGTTGTGGAATAAAAAATGTGATGTCATAAGTTAAAGATTTTAGTATCGTTCAGGATTGAAAAAAATATTATAACAAAAATCATCAAAAAAATTAATTAAATTTTATTCGAATTTTATTTAGTTAACCCACCTTCACAAGTGAATCCATCCCCCTTATATCCCAGTGTACAGGCGCAAGTATAACTTCCAGGTGTGTTTGTACATTCAGCGTTTTTGCTGCAATTATCAACAGCATAATCACATTCGTCCAAATCTACAAACAATCATTAGATAATCAATATTTTGTTAAAACTACATTATATATAAACCACTTTAAAGTTAAGTATACAAAAGTAAAGTATTGCGAAAATTGCAAGGGTTGTAAGCGTTAAGAATAAAAAAGTGCCCCTGTGAAATAAGATACAAGATAAGGTAACCTACCAACACATGTAACTCCATCACCAGTAAAACCTGATTTACAATCACAACCAAAAGTTGAATCCAAATTCGTACAAATCGCGTTTTCATCGCAGTTGTCCAACTCCAACTCACATTCGTCAAGATCTAAGAAAAATATAAAATTAGTAACATTTATGTGGCAGGTTTAACACGGTAAGTATTAGTTTGTGACATCACAGATAACTTTATGACGTAGGAATATAATGACATTTACCTTCGCAGTTGAACCCATCTCCGGTATAACCCTGCCAGCAGTGACAACTATAACTTCCCATCGCATTTTGACAACGACCGTCCATGCCGCACAAGAAGGGGTTGTCAGAACATTCGTTTATGTCTAAAACAATACAAAAAACATTTAGTAAAATTTACAAAAAATATAATTCTCTTATGGCAATAACGTTATTTATTAAGAGTACAAAGTTAACGAATTGGACAAGCGAAGTAGGTTAAATATTACTGGAAAACAGCACAAAAATGTGTTTTACCCTGACAAAGTTTCCCATTCCCCCTGAACCCTTCAAAGCAAACGCAGTCGAAACTTCCGGGTAAGTTTGTACAATTCGCGTTATCGTCACATCCTGGGCTGTCCCAACATTCGTTTATATCTGAGTTTAAATTGAGTTAATATTTGATTAAACATAATTAATTACTCAAAAAAAGTCAACACAAAGAAAGTTTTGAACCAATTATAGAAATTTTAAACCCAACATTAACTTAAAACAGGAATTCCAACCTTCGCAACTCTTTCCATCTCCAGTGAAGCCATCGATGCAAGTGCACGTAAAACCATCTTCTATGACGTCACATTCAGCAAATCGAGAACAATCCGCGACGCCGTTCAAACAAACATTTGTAGCTAAAAAAATTTCAGTTAATTTTTTATTTTAACAAAACTTTAGGAATTTTGAAACTTACAGATAGTTGTGGTTGGGGGTGCAGTCGTGGTTGATTGATTACACACGTAATAACCACCCTCAGTTACGTCACAAGTGATGCAGGTGTCGTTATTTAATTGACAGGTGATGATGTCCATTCCACCACAACTACAAACTTCATTGCAAGATTTGTTGAAGAAAATATCGTCTGAAAGTTAAAAATTAATAAATTTGGTGTGACTCGGATTTCAACGATTAAGTTAACAGTAATTATTAATTAATTAATTTTAATTAATGAGCTCTGATTTGCAAACTAACCATTCCACACAAAACATTCGGTTCGGCGGTTTTTATCTTCATTGCTCACAAATTATTACATGATAAAAAGTTAATATAGACAACACAAATAATCTTCCCGTTTGTGGTGACTAACAAAAATATTTACCTTTTTTAATGATGACGTCATTATCCAGAGTGCACTCATCCGTGACAAGTCCCAACTCGCAAACCAACTTGGCCACGTGACCTCCTTGTTCGTGCAGTCCGTTGTAGTCGGGGGAGAAGATGACGTATTTGTCGCTAGGTGGCGTGGCTATCTCGACGAGCAATTCCATTTCCTCATCCTCGATCCCGAGCGCGATCACGTGAGCTTTCTGCTTGAGTGCCTCCGCCGCGTCACTGACTTCGTCGAACGAGTGACCGGAAGTGACGACAATTACCACGGCCGGATGACCCGGTTTGTGACCCGCCTCAGCTGTGATGACGTAGTCGGCGACTGTGGTTAACCCTTGACCCAACCTACGTGGACCCGTTCCCTTGGTAACGCCCTGGAGGGCTCGTAGAAGGTCATCTTCGTTGTCATGGGCAACTAGGGTAAACACTGGCACTGCTGAGTCACCGTATCTGTAACAATGAGTCAGCTCTTTTAGAATTTTTTATTAAAGTCAAATTTATTTCTTGTATTATAACTTTTTTAGTGTAATTAAATTAAAGTCACTACCCAAAACGACCTTAAAGACATTATTAAATCATTTTTCCTGCAAAAATCCCGGTAAAAATAAATAAAGTAACATTACCTCACGAACGCCACCCGGACGCCGTTCTCTCCGATCTCAAACCGTCGCACGATGTCGCTGCTGAAGTGAAGAAATTGATCAAATTGTCGTTGTTGAACTTGGAGGGAGGAATCGACCAAGAAGACGAGGTCGATCACTGTGTTCGCTTTGCATTTGTCTGTAAAGAAAACGTTATTGAATTTAACATCATTATAACGTTATGTAATGCCATGATCTAAACGCTTGTAAGCTTAAATCAGATCACTTTCAAATTATTAATTTTTTTTGTATAAAAAATGAGCTCAGCAAAATAACTCAATCCACAGAAAACAAATTTTTTCAGAACGGCGAGTGAAAATTTTCATCAAAGCTCAAACAAAAAAACATAAATTTACGAAGTAGGTGGTAAGTAAAATAATCCCGTTTGTGGTGCGCACGTAAAATTTACCAAAATAACATAATTACGTTTTTGGCATTAAAAATAGAAAAAAAAAAATGATTTCAAAGTAAATAAATAAAAAAACTTTAGCCAAACATAATATAACCAGTAAATTTGCATATTGGCTCTCTATCATCATCTAACGGTAACAAATAATTTGACAATAAAACTTACAATCTTTCTGTGGAAAGCAATGCTGGTATCCGGTTAGTTGATCGTCCTCACAAATCTCGTCACTAGGGCACGCTGTTGGAATGCATTGTAGACCACGTGGTGGCGCACACATGCAGATACTTGAGCAACTGTCTTTCATAAACACTCCACCTATAAAAATAGTTTAGTTTAAATTTCCAAATAAAAACCTGATTTTTGGCCAATTTATAACAAGCTGCTGTGGAAGAATTACTTACATGTATTGATATATATTGACTTAATTAAGGTAAATATTGACTTGGTTAATAGTAAACCAAGGTCTATCTTTGTAATATAAAACACAATCAACCAAAAACCATTTAATTATTTCACCTTTCTCGATAACATTTCCACTCTCCGTGGTACAGAAACAATCTTTCCCGGTCAAACAAACATCCTCGGGTACAGCCTCCGAACACAGATATCTCAGGTTCGAATCCACGTGAGAGGAGAGTTCGTTAAACTTGTTGACCATTAAAACGTTTTCATCACTTGAAGCTAGCTCGGTTAACAAAGCTTCGTCGGCTCCCTACGTCATAAAGAACAATAAATTTATATTTAATCTTGTATTTTAGCCTTTAAACAAAAATTCTACAAATCTAAAAAATTTACCCTTATTCCAATTGCTACCACTGACGCATGAAGTTTGAGAAGTGTGACGTCATCAGTGACGTCATCTCGGGATGGTCCGTCAAGCATGACAACGACGACAGCCGGGACGTCGATTCTCCGACCAGAAATCGTGCTCAAAGACGTTCTGTAAATCAAATATTGTGACATCATAAAAATACATCGATTGAGCTTTTAGCAAAATCAGAAAAAAATAGATTTTTTTAGTAAAAATTTAATTTAAACTCACGTTAAAACAAACTGCATGGCAAGTCCAAGTTTGGTTCCGAATTGTTGTTGTTCTACGTTGTTTAAAGCTTGCAATAAATCAGTTTTATCTTGGTGGGAATTCAACTTTAATTCCTCGGTTGGATCCATTCCAGCTGACACCAAACCAACCTGAACAAAATAATTAAAATAAAATTCACTCTTTTTTAACCAGTTTCCACTAAAAGTTGATTTTTAAATATGTTATTTAGATATTCTTATTTACCTGCATAGCATCTTTGCCTACGTCAAAACGCTCGATGACGTCATTAATAAACTGAATGGATTGTTCAAACTCTTGTGATGTCATAGAAGAACTTGATTCGATCACAAAGATGACGTCGAGTCTCATCTTTAAAGGACATTTTTCTACGAAAACAAAAATTAAAAAATTTAAGATAAACCGAAAATTAAATTTGTTGTTTAATCCAAAAACAAAAGTCAATCTAAACCATTTAGTTTACCTTTGTTCTCTGTTGAAGATGTGTCGTTTATGTCAGTTCTAGTCGCCAAATCTAAACAAAAACAATCATAAACAACATAAATAAAAGTCTCAAGTCGTTCAAGTGGGTAATATAGAGTTGTTGACATGGGTAAGTACTCACCGTTGATGTCGATGCATTCATGAACCCCTGTGTTAAGTTTTGTGCAAGTTTCGTTCACTGCACAGTTGGTGTCCATACACTCGTATATTGGACGCCCCTGTGCGGTACTGGGAGGTTTGCAACTACATTCGACCGAGCAGTCCTCGTTCGCATATGTAAAACCTTTTAAAAAATATTATTAATACTGTATACTGAGTCCCTTACATATAGATCATGTTCAAACAATATAACATCGCATAAACACTTCACTAAAACAGTTTACATAACTTACCTTGTTCGACATATTGTCCAGATGGCAAGGTGCAACCGCATTGGTTGGTTGGGATACAATTTCCATCGATTTTGTCCAAAACAAACCCTTCATTACACTCACATCTATCTACAGTTGGCTGGTCACATCTTAAAGCAATAAGTCATGTTAATTAACTGCTTTGTAAATGTAAAAATTAACTCGATATATCCAATACTTACTCTATTTTCGTCCCCATATTGCTACAAGTGGTCACACAAGCTGGCACACATTGTTTAAAGTTAGAGTTCGGGTCACAACTCGGTGTCAACCCTGATTCGGATCTCCAACTACAAACCTGGACACTGGCGTTTAAGCATTCGTCAGCGTAGGTTTGTAAAACCTGGAAAATTTGAAATAATAAGTAATTGTAAAACGGGTAAGCCCCTTAACAGCATTTACACTTAACTTAAGTCTTAAACTAAAATTAAATCTGACTTTTATCTTTTATTTAAAACAAAAAGTACCATGTAAAAATTTTAAATATTTGGTCTGTAAAAGTTGATTTACGTAAAAAGTTATTATGTAAATTTAACAAAGCAATATTCTAACCTCCTCCACGACTTGTGGAGTAGCTGTGATGTCACAAACTTGCGAAATACAATTTGTTCTAGAAGGTTCTGGGTCTAAAACTTGGTTGCATTCGTTAAAAGCTCCAGCTTCGTCAGTTAACATGTTACAATACCTCGACAATGGACTGTAAAGTAATGAGGTCGTGTTATAGTACCGACATATATGACTATATTATACAAGTAAAATACTTAGTAGTAAAGAATAAGTAAAAACATTTCTATATAACTAAATGTAACAAACTTGCAACCCTACCTTGGGTACATATTAAATGGACAATCATTCACTGGTAGAGCAAAGTCCCTTCCCATATCACCACAACCTTGCACCTTGTAACTATCAACAAACAACTTCATGTCGTCGGTCACCTCTCCTGTTTCCCCGATGACGTAATCATCTTTCAATATATTGTTAAAGTTACCGCATATTCCATTCAACTATTGAAAAAATAAACAGATTAAATGTTAACTTATTTATACAATAATTCTATACTAAAGGAAGGGTATAATGTATATAGACTCACCTTTTCTTTATAGTTGCTTCTAAGTAAGACTTTGACTTCTATGCCATTGAACTCCACTTGAACGTTAAAGTTCGTGCTCAACAACAACTTTGAGCCAAGGTTTCTGACTTGGAACTCAGGTGAGTTATAATCTTCGTAAACTCGATCCCCGTTAATCTGAGTAATAGATAAAAATGTTAACTATTTATTGCCTAGTTTAAAAATCGACAAATATTCTTTTAACTGTTACTTTGCATAAGAAATATTTGTATAAATTCAAAAAAAAAATACATTGAGCTTGTATTTAAAAACTTATTAATTAATTATAATCACAACCAGACTTACCCTTAAACTGGTCCCAGGCCCCATCTTAACATTTAAACTTCCACCTTGGAGTAAAACTCGAACTTCTGAGACGTAAACTTCACCGATCTCCAAATCCTTCAAAGTCTTAACTTGAACCATGAACCAAGCGGGGTCAAGTTTGTAGAGGTCACTTCCGGTCAAGTTGTACGTGCACTCGTCCGTAAACTTAATGGAGAGATCACCTTCGTAGTTGCTATAGTTACCGCTTGGGGTCGGTCCACATGTCCCCAGTTCTAAAAATCAAAAAAAATAATTAATTTAATTTTTATTTTTTATTAAAACAAATATTTTTCAACTTACCAATCTCCTGACAACCAAGAGTTCCGTTAACATTAACCTCACATGTCTGGTTCGCGTTACAACCGCCTACGTCACAATAGGGTTCATTGTTCAAGCACCGACAAAGCTCACTGCAGTCCTCAGTGTAAAATGTTTCGTTGTACTAGAATTTGAAAGTTTAATTAAACAAAATCCAACAATTTGCAAAAAATCAACAATTAAAAAAAGATTAATATTGAACAAGTTGAAAGTACCAGGTAATATTTCCCATTCATCTCACATCCACATTCCGTCGATGGAACGCATTCAGTATTCGAGAACAACATTCCTTTGTCGCATACACAACCTAGTAAGAATATAATTCGGTTAAAAAAAGTTTTAGTTATAACAAAAAAATATTACGAAAAATTTTGTTCAACTTACCTGGAACGCAATCCGAACTCGGACATTTATCCTCAGCATTTGGGCCAAGGCAAGTGTTTGGACAACCGGAGGTACAGGGTTCGAATCTCGAGTTGGGCGGGCATCTTTCATCAACTAGACAGAAACATAAAATAAATAATGAAATTATTTAAATGTCGAGGTTACATTTAATTAGCCCAGCACAATAAGAAAATTAATTAGAAATTAAAATAATCACTGGTACAAAAAATATGATAAATAAATAGAATAAAAAAATAATTATATATTTAGAATTTAATGTTTTAGCCTACAATCCCAAGCACTTAAGTACAGCAAACTGTAACTACAACAAAGATTAACTCACCAACATCACATTCCAACCTCCAGTTGCAAGTAAACCCAACTTTACGACAAGCTTCAGCGTAGAGATCCAAGTTTCCCTCAATAGAGAACCGTTCGCCTCTGTTCATACAAGCATCAAACTTGCAATCCTACGTGGTAAAAATATACAAAATATTCGATTAATTATAAAAGTAGGCAAGATAAAAAAGGGTTACTTGGTTTCCAGTCGTTATTAGCACTTGGCTGGTAGAATTATGATAATTTAAAACATTTAAACATTACGTACCCCTATGTATGGTGTTGGGTCGATGACTGACTGACAATCCTTAAAACACGAGTTAGTATCCTCCATGACGTCACAACCACAGTTACCTACAGTGTAACCATCAGCTTCGCAGTTGGGGAAAGGATCGCCAGCGATACAACTGTGAATAAAATAAGTTGTTTAATAAAACTAAGCCTGGAATTTAAGGGTTTCCAAATAATTACCTGACAGGACTTCCAGTAACCCTGTAACCTTGTGCGAATTGTTCACCGGGAAACCCTTGCAAATCATCGTCAGGATCGCCGTTGAAGTTTCCCAGCAAACCTGAAATATTAAATATAAAGTTAAATAATAATTTTTTAGGACCATTATTTAATATTTAAGTAAGGTTGTTACCCACCTTTAGTGCATCCCTGGTAACTGCTTGGCATCCTTACGTTGAAGATATAAGCTCCATCATATTCGATAATTACTCCGTTCTTGGTCGTTATTTTAACAATTAACCCAGATAACCTCACTCGTACAAACTCGTCTAAGCTGGCATATGGCAAGTTCACCAAATTGTTGTTGATCTAAACAAAACATCAAAGTTAAAAATAGAGTTTCAGTACGACTTAGTAAAAAGATTAAACTTAACAGATATAACTTTATGAAACAACTAATATTTTGGCAAAATTAGAACTTACATAAACATTCGAGTTTCTTCCAATCTCAATTTCCAGTCCTCTCATCTTCACAACAGCTTTTGCGAACCAGTAGGGGGCGGGATGACCGTGCGGGTCGTTTATCATCTAAACAAAAATTGATTTAATAATGCATACTAAACAGTAAAAAAAAATGAAAAAAATTAATAGATTTTATTATTGAACTAATAATTTACACAATATAACGATGGAAGTGTATCTAAAAAGCATAAGTTTAACCCTTTAAAATTGCACAAAATTTAATATAACATATAATTGTTTAGATAACAAGACTTACAATAATTTCGACTCCTTCCAAGTGATCGCAAACCACATCCAGCAACAAATAAGAACAGGTTCCCACAAAGTTCAGTTGTTGCCCATCCAGGGTGGTGTACCTATATTCACCCTCAGAACCCCCATCTTCCTTGTTGTCGAGGTCTGCGGGGGTAAAAATAAATTAAAACTAGAATAAACGAATCAGCAGAAGAACTTGATAAACTTTAACATATTCTACTAAACTTATATGCACCAATCCTTAATATAACTGCGGTAAGTAATGGTTTACACACAAATCTTATGTGGAATAACAAACTAACCAATCGCTTTGCACAAATTCTCCGCCAACTCTCCGACGATATTTTCCAAATCATCGAACCCATTCACTTTAAACACAAACGAGTCACTCGGATCGCTCGCCATTGTCTCCAATTCATCCTTCTCTATGACGTCACCAACACCTACAGCCATCACCGCCGATCGTTCCCGCAGCAACGCCGACGCTTCAGTGACGTCATCGATCGAAGGACCGTCGGTGATCACCAAGGTAACGGCGGGAACGTCTAATCTCTTTCCCGAGCCCGGTGATTGGTCGAGAAGGTCACGTGATGCAGTAACGAGAGCCAATCCGGTTTTAGTTCCACCTCCACTGTACGGGATGTTGCGGATCATGTTGAAAAGATCCGTTTTTCCTCCGTGCTCCCCGATCCTCCATCCTATCGTCGGATTCCGGTTGTAAGTGATCAAACCGACTTGCACCGAGTCAGGGCCTACGTCATATCGGTCGATGACGTCACGGATGAAGTCACGAACGAGTTGGAAGTTGGTCGAACCGATGGAGGAACTGACGTCAACGACGACCACGAGGTCCATCGACATCGTCGATTTACAAGAAACTGAGTTGAAAAAAGAATAAAAATGATAATAAAATGAGAATTTATTTTAATTTTAATCAAATTTACAAAACTCTTAAGCTTACCTGGTGTTATTGGCTCTAAAGTTGTGGCAGCTGGGGTGGTGTCTAAAAACAATTTAAAAACAAGTTTTAAAGTCAAGTGCAACTTGTAAAATCAATTGAAACAAAGTAAATATACAATAAAACAAAGGTGATAAAATATTTAAACTTACAATCAGGTCCGGGAGCGCACTGGGAAACCCCGTTCCCTCTCTCCTCACAAACAAGTCCATCTTTGCAAGGATCATCTTCGCATTCGTAGACGTTAACATCAACACAGGTGCATCTCTGCTCACATCTGTGGGTGATTATCGAGTACCCTGCAGGAATATAACAACTTTAAACTTGTACAAAATACTTTTTTGAATTTTAAGTTAAATATTTTGGGACGTCATGACGTACCTCTTGTGACGTAGGCACCATCAGAAAGAATGCATCCACACTGTGAAGGAGGAACGCAGGAGTCTCCGTCTTTAACGAAACCGTAATCACAAGTACAACCTGAGATTGGAGGCAAGTCGCATCTGCAGGAAAGTTAAAAAGTTGAAAATATTAAATGTTTGGTTACCTCACAACTGCAATTAGTTAAACCCTTAAAAGTGAATTTTATTACAAACCTGTCAGATGCAAAGTTGTCCTGGCAGGTATCTGGACAAGCGGGGGCGCACCCGTAATAGTGGCTGTTGATTGGACAGTTCAGAGTCACGGTTGAGTTCACCGACCAATCACAATCAAGAGATTGAAATCGTTGACATTCCGAAGCATATTCGTTTAAAGCCTAAAAATTAATTAAAAAAAAATATAAAATTTCATTTACGTTTTGCAAGCGGGTATGAATAAAAATAAAATAAAAGACCAACCTCTTCGAGTACTATGACGTCACCATTACTTCCGCATACGTCAGTGACGCAATCATCGAAGTAGGTTTGGGGGTGAACATGATCGTGACATTCCCCAAAACTTTGTTCATTCAAACTTCCGCAAAATTCCGAACCTCCACTGTTGAGAAAAAAATTAAAGTTAATTAATTCTAAACTTTTATTTTTTTTACATTTATCCTCTATGTGAAAAGGTTGACTTCACAACCTAAACGTAGAGTAACATCTGTTACCCCGACCCAGTCTTGAGTTGCCTGTGGCAGTTTGGGATATTATAGATTATAATTGCCCGATAATTAAGCTGCTGATTTGGTGCTGGCTCAGCAGGAGTTTGTACCGTTTATAGCGCCTTACTCAAGGGTGCTACAGTATGAGAGCAGTGGAAATCGAACCCAGGACCTCATGTAGTAAAGCCATGTGTTCTGACCACTACACTTCCGGTCATCTGTTACATTTTAAAAATCTCCTTTTTTTCAACTTACTAAGTTTGCTGACTTGACATCGGGCAGTCATTCAACGGCGGGGGAAGTCCCATGGTGCATTCCCCTTGCTGGAACCTCATCCCATATTCGTCGCTGTCGATCACTTTACCGTTCTCGTCTGTGACGTCATCGCTCACGTCATCGTTGTAATTACCACACATACAACCCATCTGAAACGCAAGAATTATTAAAGCTAAAGTAAAAAAAAAATATTTTTTTAAATCAAATAATTGTCAATAATTTTTACCTTATTCTTATAGAAAGAAGGAACGTTCATGATCACTTTTCCCTTGTAATATTCGACGATCACTCCGCTAGATTTGATGATTAATCCCATGTTTATCCCATAAGGTTTAATGCTGAGGGTTTGGCTTTCGTATCCAATCACTTCCTCACTGTTTACCTGCAACAAAAAAAGGGTTTAAAATAAAAAAAATATTAGACGAAAACTGTCAAAAATAAAACAAAGAACATAAAAAAAAGTTGTTTGTTGTAATAAATAGTAATTTTTTACCTTGATTGTTCCATCATAATTAAACTCCACGATCGTCGGATCTGCGCCTCCAATATCAACAATCGCAGATCTTTGGACCGTTCTAGGGAAATCCCCTGTTGCTGGAAGAACCACGTGACTTATAGTGACCTTGAACCATTTGGGGTCGAGTTGAGTTAATTGTGACGTCAGAGCGAGACAATAGCGGCATTGTCCGTTGAATTGAAAGAGCGATGACGTATCGTTGTGATCGAGAGTGGAGTAGTGAGCCTCGCTCCAAACTTTGCAACTTTTAAGTTCTAAAGAATCACAAAAATGAAAATTATTTATGTAACACCAACATATTAAACATTCCTACTTTGTCATATATAACTGGACATTCTGCTGTAGTGGTCAACAAAATTGGGTTCACTACAGAAGGTTGTGTGTTCAATCCCCACTGCTCTCATGCTGTAGCGTCCCTAAGTAAGTCGCTATAAAGCTGGACATTCTGGATGTAATGTTACAACCAGCAGCATGATGTAGTGGTCAAAACACTTGACTTTACTACATGAGGTCCTTGGTTCGATTCCCAATGTTCTCATGCAGTAGCGTCCTTAAGTAAGTCACTATAAACAGTATAAACTCCTGCTGAGCCAGCACTTAATCAGCAGCATAATTAACAGGCAATTATAATTTATAATATCCCAAACTGCTAAAGTCGACTCGACACTGGGTCGGAGTAACTGATGTTAAGCTATAAGCCTAACAGCTGAACTCACCGTCAGGTCTACACCCGAGCACTCCGTTAGTATCAGGTTTGCAAACTTCTCCTTCAACACACGAGGTTTGCTCGCAGTAAAGTCGTTGGTTGAAACACTCGCAAATCTCCGTGCATCCACTTCGATAAAACGCAGAGTCAGCCTGCAATGAAAAAAAAATTAAATTAATTCACCTGTAAAATAAATTAATCAGCGCCAATATAAAATGAGGATAAAGTAACCTGATAGTAAGTTCCATTCTCATAACAACCACATTGACCGATCTCTACACAGTCCTGACCTGATAAGTAATAACCCTCCTTGCACTGGCAACCTGGAAGTTAATATTAGTTAAATAAAATTACAACTTAAACCAATTAAATACAATTAACTACAAACCTTCAACACATCTTGAAAGATTAACACAAGAGTTCGACAAATCTAGACCCACGCAGGTATTCTGACATTGATCGACACAAGGTTTGTACTCAGCGTTAGGTGGACAGGTTGGTTCTGTGGATTTATAATTTAAAGTTAAAGTTATAATACATAAAAAAAGGGCGTCAGCCAGATTCGAACCACCTACCCAAGATGCAGAGTTTTCTCCAGTCGCAGATTGAGGCTCCAGCCGCGTTACAAACTGAAGCATAATCAGCAATATTGGTCACAAGTGATTCTTGATTGCCTTTATAAGTGCACATATCAAACGTACAATCCTGCAATGTTAAAAGTTCCCGCTTTGTTAAAGTTATATTCTATACAATGACGTAACAATCACGAACAATGACGAACCTCCATGTAAGCGGTTGGGTCGATCCTGCTATGACAATCACTAAAACAACCATTCTTTTCAGTTATGATGTCACAATTACATTCTCCTGTGTCAAAGTCGGCAAGGTCACATGGTTCTTCAGGTTTTCCTTCCTTACAACTACAAAAAAATAAGTTTAAGTTATAAAGTTTAAATATACAAGAAGACATTAATGTTGGTAAAAAAAGTTGCAACTTACCCTCTACCGCCACCTTGCGTGACCCATTTATTCCCAAACTCAGCTTCGGTCAACCCCTGGAGGTCGTTGGTTTTGTCTCCGTTGAAATCTCCGCATAAACCTGGAATTAAAATAAAAATAAATTAATTTAATTTCCAACTTTTTTCAGCTGCAATTTTGAATCAAATATTTCACCTTCTACACATTCCATATACTCGCAAGGAACAAAAACGTCCAAGTTGTAAAACCCGTTGTACTTTATCTCGACGTTAAATGACGTCATAACGCGATAGGAGTTTCCTTTTGCGTAGATTCGAAGTCCAGAAATGGGTTCAGTGTAAGGAAGATTCACCCAATTATCGTTCACCTAAAGTTCAAAGAATGTTTTATAACATATTGTGTTAGTGCAATAGTTTTATATTTATTACTCAAGGGCGCTACAGCATGAGAGCAGTTGGAATCGAACCCCTGACCTCTTGTAGTAAAGTCCGACCACTACAGCAGGCTGCCAGTTAAATTATGTATAAAGAATCCATTTATTGGGTCAGTCAGATTCCACAACAAATAAAAACTTACCAAGAAAGTCGGTCCCCTCCCGATCTTAACAACTAAGCTGTCAGCAAATACCTGGGCCCGGAGGAACCAGGAGATTCCAGGAACGCCCAACTCGGAGTTCTCAACCTAAACAAAATAGTTTGTTTATTTAAACAATAAATTAAACTTTTTTTAAGAGTATTTAATTAATACAAACCAAAATTTTTACTAAATAATCCCCGAAAAAAGCTCGAACATCAGTTTATTGTGTATCATAAAAAACAACTCACCTCAACCCTAAAGTAGTCCAAATTCGGGCAAGTAACGTTGGTTAAAACGTAATTACACGTCCCCATGAAGTTGATCTTCGAACCATCGAAGGTATGGTAGTGGGGATCCCCCTTCGCTTTGCAATGATATTTCTGACGACGAGCTAGTAGGGGGTAATTCAAGGTCATTATTCCAAGGTCATATATTTAAACTTAATTTCAAGTTTTTAACACATAATGACGAAATTGTGACGTCATCACAACTTTAATTAATGCTTAACAACGTCATTGCATTATTATATGTATCCTTACGAACATAATTAGTAGTTATCCTTTTATTGACGTCATAAAACACTTAATTATCAGCACGATGACGTCATCTACGATACAATTAAAACCCTAACTACGTCATACTCACTGCATCTAAGACCGGAGTACCCACGCGGACATTCACACTGAGGTTCCCCGTTCGAATCCTCGCTGCAGATTCCTCCGTTCTGGCAATAATCGTTGTCCAAGCAAACCGATTCTGTAAAAAAAAAACAATTTTAAATTCGTATTTTAAATATATTTAAAGTGGAAAGTCGACTTCAAGACCTAATCTTAGAGTAACATCAGTTACCCCGACCCAGTATCCGATTGACCTTGGCAGTTTGGGATGTTATAGAGATTATAATTGCCCGATAATTATGCTGCTGATTAAGTGCTGGCTCAGCAGGAGTTTATACTGCTTATAGTGCCTTACTTAAGAGCGCTACAGCATAAGAGCAGTGGGGATTGAACCCACGACCTCATGTAGTAAAACCAAGTGTTATGATCACTACTCCACAACTACAAACTTAAACAGTAGCGTGTTAAACATCGATATAAAAGTCCTTTTTAACTGCTACAGAAATATGTTTAAGTTCTTATGTTAAAATGACTTACTGATCTCACAACGCTCCCCGCTCGCTCCTGGAGGACAAATACACGAGAACTCGAAACTATCTTCTAGAACACAAGTTCCACCGTTGTAGCATGGATCGTCAGCACAGCGGTTTAAACCTGGAAAGTTGCGAATAAAATTTTATTTATTGTTAGAACTTAAAAAGTGTCATTTTTTCATATCTCCTTAAGGTAATGTAATGAGTTTTATTTTTTTTTTTGAGTAAGGGTGTGCGATTGTGACTTGTTTGAGCTATCCGTGAACGCCGGGCTTAAGGGCGAATAATGTGGCTTTGATGCGGCTCGAACCCGAAACCTTTCGGTTAGTAGTCTTTGACCGGTATACCACAATGCCAAACTTGATTTTAATCTGAACCCGAACTTACTAATTTGGCAGAAGAAGGGCGACGTCCGGTGGCAAAACTTCGTTCTCCACGGTCCGGTGAGTATCATCGCTACACATTCTCGTGACGTCACTGGTTGTGTTGCGCGCCAATTGTTCCACGACAATGAAGCTCCGTCGACCCAAGTGTATTTATCCGCCACTAACTTAGCACCTAAAATATGACGTCATAATTTGTAAAAAAAATAAATTATGACGTCATTAAAGGTCATTCAAAAACAACAAAAAAATTCAAATAAAAGTTTTACCAAGTTGAATCTGTCCTCTTAAAATACTTTTATCCGGGACATTATTTTCAATATAATCGACCAGATAGTTGACAGCTTGAATGCTCTTCGGCTGCAGAAATAAACAAGTTAAACACAATGCCTTTGAGGTCACTTAAACTTAAATGACCCAACCCACCGTAGCAACTCTAGCTCCATCCTCTCTGCACTTGAGCGTGGCTTCATCAAAGTTGACGTTGTTTGTGTAAAGCTTGAAACATCGACTTCCGTCCGGGTAGTTTATATAACTTGAAGGGCATTGGACATCTGTGGAAATATAAAACATATTGTTAGGTGTTTCAATAAAAATAATTATATTTTGGGTGTTTTTAATAAAAAAAATGTAGTTTTAAAGTTTAATAATTTTGGGATTTTACCTTGCTGTGCAAAAGAATTGGAAAATCCAAAAACAAAGATAACGAAATTTAAAATATTAAACTTCATCTAAAAAAGTTATAAAAATACACTTTCCATTAAATATTAGATCACTTCAATACGCTAACTTCTACTATATTATAACTTAACTCCTGGCTTCGTCTATCTTACAAACTGCACAACTGATCTAACTTTCAACTGCATGGAAGACACCGGTTTAAATTCCAATTAACTTTTTTCTTTTTCTTTATAATTACATGTCCTAACATCCATTATACCTTGTATTTAATGCTTGTAATTAAGGTATTAGCGCTACTTAGTCATTAGATTGTTTAGAAAGCATTAATACCGAGCAATTATTTTCCGTGAACATTTAAATTTTGTTATTTTTTGAGATTATTTTATGATGGTTGTTGCACATTTTTCTTGAATTTAAATATTTTATTAACTGTTTATAAATGTTCTTGTTAATAAACAAAACAAGATAGTATAAGTATAGACAAATAACATTTTTCTTACCATCTTTTTCACCCTTAACTAACGTTACAACAAACATTACTTTAACCCATAAACTGTGTGCATAAGATGTAAAGTGATTTCAACATTTGAACTGGAAGATTTTAAAAAGTAATTTTGTTACAAATCTTGTTTTCTTATTTAATTTTTTTCGCCCCAAAAAAAATATTTTTAAAGGTTTTTCAACGTTTAATCCAGAACCGAAATGTTTATTTAAAGTATTACAAAAGCGAGTTACAATTTATAAGCAGGATGCAAGATGAAATGGCTTGCAAATAACAAGTATTTACTTAAGTTATAATTATAAAGAGTTAACTTGTTGTCATTTTTAGAAAATTTTGCGACTGCATTTTTACAATTTCTCTATCTTATTTACCAAAACTTTAGGTTATTTAAGTTCGTCAAAAATAAACGAATTTAAAACTCGCGTTTTTGTTGTTTTTCTATCGTCGTATTTTTATAATTTAACGATTTCTAAATTAACGTTATTTTATCAACATTAGCAACTTACTAAACGTGATTTATTAAATGTGTGAAATAAAATTAAAAATTGAACAAATTTTTATTTGTGAAAAATTCAACAAAAACAATTTTTTTTAACATCGGAATCAGCTTTTAATCGTTCTTTCATATTATCAGCAATCAGCTTCGCAGATCCATAAAAACCTTTGTTTATCCTCGTTGAGATCGACCTCTGTTTGCCTTTTTCTTGCTTCTCTTCTATCGAGTTCGTCTCTTCGTTCACTCCGAAGTGAACGATCCCGTTCTTGTACATTCCATGATACAACATCGAACCCAACTCCGCTTTATTGTCTTGTGACGTCACTCTTGATGTGACGTCATTGAGCATTTGTTTTAGAACCTCAGATTTCGCTGAGTGGTCGGTTAGTCTTTGCGTGAGCGAATCAGCGGCGAGCATCAACGCGTCCTCGTCCCAACGCCAACTGACGTCATCTTCCTCGTATGTGACGTCATGAAAGAGTAAATTTTCCGCTTTTAAGGTCCCGTAGTCGGGTTTTTTTAAAGTATTTTTTACATCCAACATTTCGTCGATCACCGAGGGCGGAATGTCTTTCATTCCAACTTTCAACAAGATTGACGTCATACAACGAATCTAAACACAATTGTGATGTCATTATTTCGTTAAAATATAACAATTAATACGAAATATGTCACATATGCTTACCTGTTTCAATATTCCAGTGATAAAGCCCAAAATCAGTTTTTTCTAACTTTTAACATTTACCCTTAACTTTAAATCTGAGTAATTTAAGTTTTTACATTTTTCTCGACATTAAAAGCTTAATAAAAATATAACTGAGCTGCTAAATAACTTGGAGATATTAAATTTTGCAAACAAGAAGCAAAGAAAAAACTAAAAGCACACGAAATAAAATTAAATTCTATTTATTAATTTAGAAATTAAATCACAAAAAATTAAATATTACAAATAATAATAAAAGTCACCAACCTGTTTGTAAGTAAAACTTTGCCCTTCTATCTCTGCCACACAAACATCATATTCAGGGTTATCATGGTTGCTTGTTATCACTTTAACTTTGAAACTTATCAGATCTCGAATTCGATGTTTAAAAAGATTTTGAGCTGAAACAGTGAAAAAAAATTAAATTTTGGACAAAACACTTGAGTTTACTACACGAGATCCTGAGTTTAATTTCCACTGTTTTCATGCTGTTTTGGTTTTGGGTAAGGCAGTATACCAAGCTTTTACTGAACCCAAAACTAATCAAAAGTATAATTATAAAAAAAATATTCCCAATAATATCCCAAACTGCGAAAGGCACCGCAAGACTGGGTAGGGGTAACAGTTGTTACTTTATGTTTAAGCTGTGAAGTCGACCTTTTTACATTGAGGAAAAATAAATACAAAATAAACAAATATTAACAAACCACAAGATTTGAAACTCAATCACCAAACAAGCAAAAACTTACAATGAGTTTTACAAAAGTGTTTAAAGTCATGATGCCCAACAAACTTCTTTGCACTTTCATTCATCAAATCAATGTCAGCCTTTCCTTTTAAGAACATGTACTTGTATAAACGTGATCTGATAACAACAATATTTAACAAAACATTATTTTGTGTGGACTCTCAAAACATAAATGTAAAAACAATATTAAAATAAACCAATATTAAAAAAATAAAAGTTTAAATATTTAATTTATGACTTGCAAGTAAAACCCAATACATCAAAATTAAACAACCGGCAGCATAGTGTAGTGGTAAGAACACTTCCTATACTACATAAGGTTTTGGGTTAGATCCCTACTGCTCTTATGCTGTTGCGCCCTTGAATAAGGCGCTATAAACAGTATGAGCTCCTGCTGAGCCAGCACTTAATCAGCAGTATATTTATCGGGCAATTATAATCTATTATATTCCAAACTGCCACAGGCAACTCGAGACTGGGTCAGAGTAACTAATGTTACTCTTTGTTTAAGTCGCACATTCGACTTTCCCACATTGAGGATAAAGATATATAAAAAAATTAAAAAAAGTTGATCACTTACTTGCATTGGTATCTTGCGCTAAAAGTTTTACGAACTGGAGACCACGCCAGCACTCTTATATCAAGAGGTAAAGCTTCGTTTAATAATTTAACATAAGGGATCTCACCTTGGTCCTTGCTCGTGTCTGAGATTGATCTGTTTATAAAAAATATTAAAAATATGTTAAAAATCCAGGGTTATTGTGTAGAAAAAATGATCTTTATATTTATTTATCCTCGATGTGGGAAGGTCGACTTCACGACCTAAACATAAAGTAAAATCAGTTACCCCAATCCAGTTTTAAGTTGACTTTGGCAGTTTGGGATATTATTGATTACAATTGCCCGATACCTAAGCTGCTGATTAATTTTTGGCTTAGCAGAAGTATATGCTGTTTATAGCACCTTCATTATGAAGGCTAAAGCATGTAAGGGGGCTTATGAGGGCTAAAAGCATATGATTTTCTGTAAGTGTTTCACCCCATACTTGCTGCAATAAATAACAATCTAAAAACTTACAACTGATTTTCATAATCTACATCTTCATCTTCATTCCAAACTCCATACCTTGAAAAAAGTTAAAACAAATTATAAAACACAACAAGTGAACACCTCTAAATAAACAATATTTACTATTAATTTATACATAACACCAACTCACCCATCCTTAACTTTACTCCTCACAACAGCGTTGATAACCTGTCCAACTCCACTAACGTGTTGGTCGGTCCGTCCAGCTCGATCCAGGTTGCATTTAGGTCCCGGGATGATTTGTTGACGCAACAAAGCTTCGAGAAAAACTCTTTCCACTGAGTTCGTGCCTTGGGTGCCTAGGTATAAAACAGTTAGGGTTAAAAAAAAGTCTTGCTTGAAATTCTACAAAAAATTTTTAATTTAAATAAGGTGCTATAAACGGTATAAACTCCTGCTGAGCCAGCACTTAATCAGCAGTATAACTATCAGGCAATTATAATTAATAATATCTCAAACTACCACAGGCAACTTGAGACTGGGTCGGGTCAACCTTCTTATTTTATTGCTTTAAAAAAAAACAACCAAATAATTACTACATTAAAATCTACAAATTTAATTCAAATATAATAAAAATTGTTACTTTGAAACGAGGCACTTGAATGTTTCCACTCAAAATTCTGGTATTCCCAGCCTACATACAAAACTTTAAAAGCAACTTTCCTCAACAATGTTCGCTCGGTTATTATCTCGTCTGTGCTGGGGTGGTCAACTCGAATCTGGAAACATAAATAAAAGTTTTATAAACAAAGTTAGAGAAGTGATGATGGTGATTTGTAAGTTTGAAGACAGAGAGTAAATGAATAGGGTTAAAAAAGTTAATGGAAAGTAGATAGGAGCCAAAAAGTAGATAGGAGTCTTTAGGTTATAACATTGTTTTAATAATCAATTTATTATATTAGAAGAAAGTAATATAATGTGATGTAAATAAAAAAAGCATGATGTGAATGCTTTTTTATTTTTATATTCTATTAAAGGAGATAGATTTTTGATATTTTTATCACGTGTGCAGTTGTAGCGGGTTAGAACTATCCGCGAATGCCACAAATATTGTGGCAATGGGGGGCCTTGAACCCAAAACCTTTGGGCTCATAGTCTAATGCCATGACATGAACACTACCCCCACAGAAGGGTAAACCTGCAATCCCTACACACATTTTAAATTTCTATTAGATACTGTATAAAATTATCCTTCCAATTGTGGTGCTTACTAACTTGATTGAGGTAAAGTTGAAGTGCAATTTTATAAATACCACAAACAGATTTATTTTTTTTTAACATAAAGAGCAAAATTTTACAAAGTTTTAATAAGATCAAACGCTTCTTTAGTTTGTACCTTTAAACTTTCCTGTTAGCTTTAACAGCTCCATTTAACAAAAGGTTAAGAGTTGTTATTGCTGGACAAGTGAAAAGAGCTCCTTCTAGTGGTTGGATGTCTCTTTTTACTTACAGAATGAAAGAGGTTAGGGGGTTAGGGTAAAGATGGGACAGATAGAGGTAAAGGGTATGGAGAATGGTAAAAGGGAACTAGATATAAGTATGTAGGGTTACGAAGTGGTAAACAAGGGGTTAAGAATTAGGGTGAAAGTGCATAAGTGTTGTTGGTTTAAAAAACAGTGAAGTTGACTAAAGAGTAAAACTTCTCTACTATAACATAAAACATTATGACCACGCTCAGTAATAATAAAAACATTAAAGTCCTACCTTATCTCTTCCATCAAACTGTGTTGGGTCATAGATTGAATGATAACTATCCACCACTCTTTGCAAGCGAACTACTCTAAACAAAATTGTTCAAGAAATGATATTAAGGCAATGTTTATATAATAACTAGAGTACAACACAGCATGGTAATACAACTGAAATAGAGTTAAGGATTTAATCATTTAATTTATTTATTTAAACTATTATCTACGACAATTTAATATATCCATTTTACCACAATTTTAAACGAATCCAACATTTTAAAATAATGTTAATTTTATTATTTCAAACCGACCTGTAAGCTAGATTATCTTTAGATTGGTTTCTCAGATAATTCAAATCATAATTCACTTTTCTTCCACGAAAGAAATTCTCATTAATTAACCTACAACAAGAAGTTGAAAAACTCCTTCTTAACACCAACAACGTGTTTATATTTCTCATTATATTTACCCTAGCATATCTGTAACAAGAATATATTATTAACTACTATAAGGTTAATAAAAGCATAAATTTTAAAGTTAAGGTTAACACAAGTAAGAAGTAATAACTGATATAAGTAAAACAATTTAATTAACTTTCAGTCATCTTTAAATAAAGTCAAAAAAAAAAGAATTCGTTTAAATGTGTTAAAAACAGATTCAAATATTTTTTAACTCTTGCCTTGATTATTTAAACTTTAAAAAAAATCACAAAAAGATTTAAACAACAAATAAACACGATTCCATATAAACTGCATAACAAAAACATTTAGGACCTAAAACACTTTGCATAAAACATCAAATTCTTGAAATACAAAATATTGTAAATTGATTTTAGCTTTATGCAAAATAATTATTTGTTTTAAATTGAAGAAATTTTGAAGAAAAAGTTGTGTAAAATATGTGAAAACATTGGCATAACTGTTTATCATATAGGTATATATAGAACATTTTAACATAATATTTCTACAAATATAAATTCTTAAAATTTTAGTACACTAAAGTTAAGCAAAATAATCTAAGCATAATAATGTAAACTTATTTGTTATAAATTAGTAAATTCAACACAATAATAAGTTTTATTATTTTCTGGCAGTTTCATAATTTTCTTTAAACCAATCACAGGTCTCCTTTAAAGCAACATCAATCGGCGTGAACTTAAAGCCAGGAAGATATTTTCGTAATTTTGAGTTGTCCGCCGTTTTCTTGTGTTGGCCGTCAGATTTGCTTGTATCAAATATTAATCCATTCTGTTAATTTGTGCAATGTTAAACTATTATATTAAATATTTAGAACTTAAATATTTATTGTTAATATAACATTCATGTAATTAAATATTACCTTAGAATATAAAATATATATATGCAAAAAAACAAGTTTTTTAAGACAATTTTTTGGTAATTTTACATTTAAATAAGCTTTTAACCCAATACCATTTTAACATGAGTATTAAAACATAAATTTTTATCTTACAACTCCTAATCGCATCGTTCTATGAAAAAATTACGAAAATCCCATTTTACACTTTTAAATAAGCAAATTTTTAAAATAAACAGGATTAAAATTAAATGCAATCAAGCCACCTTAAAATCCATAGCTTTGGCCACTTTTTCTGCAGCATCTTTGATCGAAATTTCATCTTTTTCCCCCACTGAAAGTATAATTGGTTCATTTTCTTTATATTCCCTTAACGTCCATATTATTAACCTCGCCAGATCTCGGGAGTAAATAAATTGTCGTAAAGGTTTTCCTGTTCCCCAAACTGTTAGAGGTTCACCTTCATAATATAAATATTTTAGCATTGTAGTGATGCTAATACAGAAACAACATTTATTTGTTGTATTTAATCAACTATCAGAGTAACAATACAGTTAATAAAAATAAACAAAAAAAAAATCAAACAGACTTTGCAACATTTATTAATTACAAAACTTAATATTAAATATTATCACCTAATAAAATTAAAAACACAAAATAATAATTTTTTGTTTAAACAAAAAAGAACAAATTTTTACCTTGTTTCTGTGCGTTATAAATCTTGTGAATCAACCCCGGTAAAACGTGGCCTTCCTTAACATTGAAGTTATCATGAGGTCCAAACACATTGGTTGGGATAACCGAGGTATAAAACCTTCCATGTTCAGTGTTGTATCCTTTGTTCATTATATCAATCAATCTCTTCGCATAACTGGGGGATGTTAAAAAACTTTTATCAAAAAACAATTTGGAAAAAATATTCACACTAATTAAATATAACAAGTAATAATACACAAAACCACAGGTTAAAATAGGAGTACAAATATATAAAATAAATAAAATCTATAATTGGTTTAGTGACCATGTTATAACATAATATAAAATCTTTATGTAAACATTAATATTTATGGCATGTTTTAAATCATTTAATTGATTTTGTCATTTTTTCCTGTTGCATATAAATGTAATATTTATTGTATATCTTTTGATGACTTTTATTAATGTGCAAAAAATCTAAAAAAATTAACAAATCTGATACTTGCCTGTAGCCATAGTTGGAATCATGAGGAGGCCCTTTATGGATCATTGTCTCATTGATTGGATATGTTGTTTTATCAGGAAATATGCAAGTTGATAAACAGGATACAACATGTTGAACGTTGTGTTCGTGAGCTGTTTGTAAAATATGGTCGTTCATCAAAAGGTTCTTACGTAAGTATTCCAAGTTGGCCTGAAATATAAAGATTTAGAATTTTTGTAAAAGTAAAATAATATGTTTAAAAAAATGAGTTAATATTGTATTAGAACAATATACAATCGGTGTATTTTTGATTTAAAACATAATAAAAGATGCAGGCCCAACAATACAAATTTTGTATAATCAATTATTATAATAAGTTAATGCCATCTGGCAAACTACTTAAAAAACATAGGAAACAAAAACAGTGGCTCTAACACATTTAAAAACATTGTCACATTATAATAAGTGATAAGAATTTGTTTAAATCAACATTTTAGTTTATTCTCCCATAAAATTTGTAGAAACTAAAATTTATTTAAAAAATATAATGTTCAGCATAATCATAAATGTATTTCATCATTCTACTTTAAAAGATTTTAACTTACATTCAAGTTTCCGAACAATCCACCAACTTTTGCAGCAAGGTGAATGACGTGAGTGGGTTTATGTTTAGCAAACAACTTTCTTGTGCTTTCCCGGTCACATAGGTCACCATCCTTGCTTGACGCAAACACCCAGGTCTCATCTTTGTCACAAGCCCCGCTTTCGACAATATATTGGATTCCTTTTCCAACTAAACCAGTTCCACCAGTCACTAAGATTGTTTGGGCAACCATTTCTCAGTTTTTATTCTAAAAATTTAAACTTTTAGTTTTAATGGTGAGTTTTATATAATTTAAGATTACCTAATATAGATTTGCTATGTTAAACTTCATATTTGCACATATTCGTACAGTTTTATAAACTGACAAGCAACCTGACAGGGTCAGAAACTGACAAACAAATCAATAAATGCCAAAATATTTTCTAACATAAACATTTGCTTAACAATTTAAATTCTTTATTTTTATAAAAGTTGCCAGTTTAAATAACAATTACCTTTTGCACAATTTAGCAATTTCTGTTTCTTTCAGAAAATTTCTTTCTTAAAAATCCAAATAAATTGTTGTTTGTAAATTTCTGATGACACTTGATACGCATGACAAATTTTGTCAACATCACCACGTGTGCGTGTTTTATATTATATCTATGTCGCAATTTTAATATAATTAACGCCCTTTCAATTAATATTAATAAAAAAAAAAAAAAAAAAAGTTTTGCAAAATTAAAATAATTTTTATTATCATAATACACAGTTGTAACAATAATTTATAATTCAACCATGAGCAAAATACATAAAAAAACACAAAATAATTTGATGCAAATTAGAATTACCTAAATTTGAATAAAGTCAATCAATAACAACATTGTTGTTACTTCAAAAACCTTTAAACACGAAACTTAATAAACCCCAGGTAGTAACCTATAAGGGACTTTTTTAATATATTCGTTCCAATACGCCCCATATTTGGTTGAACATCTATGCTCGTCCCTGTACAATCTATGGACTAACAATATTACCATGTAGATTATATAGAAGTATGGTAGAATGTGTTCGCCTCCACAACATAAGCAATAAGCCAACGACTGTAAAACAAATATAAGTTCAAAATATTCAATAAACTAACACAATTGCCTTTATATTAAAGTGTTAACGACCTAAACATAGAGTTACATCAGTTACTTAGACCCAGTCTCGAATTGCCTTCGACAGTTTGGGATATTATAGATTATAATTGCCTGATAATTATGCTACTGATTAAGTGCTGGCTCAGCAGGAGTTCATATCATTTATAGCGCCTTACCCAAGGGTGCTACAGAATGAGAGCAGTAAGAATCGAACCCATAACCTCATGTGGTAAAGCCAAATGTTTTGACCCCTACACCACGCTGCTGATTTGTTAAAAACCCTTTTATAAACTCATCTTACCCCAAGCAGGTCCCCAGTGTAGTTCATGTGTCTTGCTATCCCCCACCATCCTGACGTTAACAATGTACTCTTATGACGTAATCCATCAGCTGATTGAAACTCACACGTTACGTATGTCGGCTTCTTTCCTGTGACATCATCAAAACGTTACGTCATAATTAATTTTTTTAAAATGACATAACAAATGCCTTAAACACTTAAATAAATTTGTAAAACTCAATGGTAGACACTTACCCCAAATAAGATCGTTTTTGTTGGTCCTAAACCGATCTTTCTGCAAGTTAGTGGACCGGAAAATGTAATAACCAATCAAACCCATGGATAAAATGGCGGCAAATTTAAAAGTTCCTAGCTCCACAGGATTGTAGGCGAGATAGTATCCCTGCAGATAGGTAATTCAACGTTACATTGTAAATAAACAACTCTTTTGTTGCCTATTTAAGAATTGAAATGTTAGACACGGTTAAAGTGTTCAGTTTAAGGACTACCAACAGTAAACCAAATATCCATTTTCTCAAGGGTAACTTAACAAACCTGCAAAGTATAAGTAAAAGGCAACCAAACTAAATCCCCCCATGCTAAGTAGAACCCAAAATGATCATGACAAATATCGATCGTTTTGAGATACCAGGCCTCGTTCCAGAAAAAGTCGGTGACGTAGATAGCCTGGACAAGATTCAGTAAGATCATTGAGTCGCTCACGTGACCAAAAGTTTCATATTGATGGGAAGCGAAAGACAAGTTAATCAAAGTCCAACAAACGATGCCTTTAAATAAGTTGTTTAAATGTAAATAAGAACTTATATAACTTTACAAAGTTTTTTTAGTTTTTAATATGACTCACTTTTACCTAAAACAGACTTTATTTGCTAATTAAATAAAGGTAAGCGCGTATACATTTTAAATAACAAAGTAAAAAATAACTAAAAGTATTTTATCTTATAAAAACTTATATTATATAGTTTTATGCACTTAAATAGGCTTAAGCCGTTAACAGTTAAAAATACACCGCCATAATATGCTTTGTATAAAGTACGTACAATAAAATATTTTATTCCATAATAAAACCCCAATTATGACGTCATACCTGGTCTACCGTTAAAAAACAATTTAAAGTCGAAAAGTTGCCCCAGGCGGGGATTGAACTCGACACCCATCAGAAAATCGTAGAAAATGTTTCCACTGAGTTTGCAGTCACTTGAATCGGTCGGGAAAAATTTACCTGGAAAAAATAAATTTACCTTTTTATGTTATAGACTTATACCTTTTTATGTTATAGACTTACTAACAATTATATTAAGAATTATAAGTTTTTTTGTACCACCTATTAGTTAATGGGTTTTTATATTTTATTGGGAAAAGAGTGTTAAGTTGTAAAGTGTTTAAACTATCTGAAAACACCGGGCTTAAGGGTGAATAGTGTCGCTTTAGTGCGGTTCAAACACAAAACCCATTAGCTTGTAATCCGATACCATAAGCGGTATAACATACTACGAATAATTTTTCGAATAAGTAACAAATAAAATGATTATTTTAATTACAAATCTTACCTTTTACAAACGCGAACAGCGCTAGAGAGTAGCCGCAGATATTCGCTAGAACGAGAAAAGATCCAAGGTTGTCGAAAATAATGGAAGGTGAAAATAATTTGAAGTAAAAAATATTCGCAAACCAAAACAAATGACAAACCACCCAAGCCTGTAAAATAAATATAATATTATTTACGATGAAAACTTACCCCCTTTACAAAATAGCAAAAAACTAACTAAATCGTTTAATTGTCGGTCCTATAACAAGATTTTCAATGGGGTATAAATATGTTAAATAGGCAATTTTAACAATATTACAAAGTCAATAACATACTTAACATTCTCCTTCTTAACAAGTTGACTAACAAGAGGTCCTTGAAACTTAAACCAGCATTTTAAATGTTTTAGAAATATAAAACTGGGTTTGGGCAACAAAACTGACTTTACAGACCCTTAATAACATGTTAACCTGTTTAAATAAAATCATAAATACCTGCAAACCGTTGATGTTATATTCATTAACCTTCCCAGCTGGAGTGATCGCCCCTTTACAAATCCCCCCAACATAGGAGGGTAAAATAAAGTGAAGGAGGTCAGGAATAATCGCAAGTATCACCTACAATATAATGTCAAGTTATTAGGATGTAATACTTACAACATATAACATCTGCTAAGCGCTGGGACATTTACTTATTTGCAAAACACACCAGAGCAAACATTTAAATTGTGCAACAAGTAGTGCCACTTTAAAAACAAATAAACATTTCCCAATCTATATGACGTCACAAAGTCAACAAACCAACGTTAACACTTTAACGAGGTTTACATTAGACCACGACCGACCGATGTTGGAACGATTCGTCGAAAAGCTGTTGTTTATTGCAGCTGTAGGTTTTACATCAGCGAATAATTAACAAAATTTCCGAAAATTTATTTTTGTGATTATTTATAACCGAGCTCGACAACGCGTTGCGTATTATGACGTCATATAACATACAAGTACCAAGTACATTGTGACCACATACTTGACACATTATTGGTTTTATTATGACGTAACAACGATTTACCTGCAAAGCCAACCAACCAAAATACAAGTAAATCGAATTTGTTGAAACTTTTGGAATAAGTTGAAAAATGTCGCTTATTTTTGGCGGGAAATTTCGCTTTATGACGTCAAGTGTCGTTGTGATCGAACAATTATGTGAAGCACACGTATGGTAGAAAAACAAAGGCAGTATTGGACAAACTGTTAATATAAAAAGGCATCCCATAACGGTTTTAAAATCCGTTGTCCTAGAAACAGAAAAAATTATTTTATTTTAAACAAAACACAATAATGTATAAAGTTATAACTATGTTAAACATGAATAAATTTACAACTTTTTAATATAAATTACAGTTGTATCAGTTTTCTGTGTTTTAAATCATATTTTAAACAACTTACCAAGCTCTGCCCCATTGTACTTTAACATTTCCATTACTAGTAACATGCTTTCCATTTGACACCTTACGTCCGTTGCTAGCTTTTCCTGTATTTCTACCATTAATACTTCTACTACGTAAATCCATACTAAACTTAACTAAACGGAAAACTTAATGTCAGTTACTTAGGCTGCCATTTAAAATTAGAAGTCTCGTAGCCGATAGCACTTTACAGATCGTATCCACGTTTAAGCGCAAGTTTATTTCCACAAGTTTAAAATTACAGCCTTCAACTAAACTCTTAAGAAATGTAAAGGTTTTTAAATTGGAATTTTCTTGAGGAATTGCCATTTTTAGATTTAAAAACTTTCTACTAGAATTGTTAACCAATTTATTACCAGCTAACTAACCACCATTAATATTTATGACTTTACAAAATAATTCTATGACGTCATATACATAAGCTTATTACGATCGAATTTAAAAAATAAACAAAGTTGAGTGGACCCAACTGGCAGACTGGTCCTACTTTTTTTAAACTGGTTTAGCCTAATTATTGATCAATAAATATGGCGTGATTTTTGTTTAATGACGCATGGCGGTACAATATCAAATTGCTGACTAGCTCAAATTAAATAAACGACAAGTTTTTAACTAAGCTGATAGACTAACTTTTTATGCATATGGCGCACATTTGGCGGATATGGCAAAGTGTTTAAATTTAATTTGTAATATTTGCTTAAATTTGCACACTTTAAAGTCTAGCCAGTTGTAACAAGATATGAGGCCAACACAGACCAGGTCAAAGTTTAAAGCTTTGTTAAAATATTCCAAACCACATACAAAACCCCTGCTAAATAAAACATGACCAAAACTAACTAAAAAGCTTGATTTTAATAATTAATAAGATTCAAAATTACTGAATATTATGCTAACATAGTTTATTGATAAAATACACAAACTGATGTACAATTTAAAGCGACTTACAAATGTAAATTTATATTTACACAAGTTAACTTAGAGTAAAACGTACTGAAAATACTTATTAATTATTGATTATAAGTTTAAATTGTAAGAGTAATCGTTAAAAAATTCCATTTATAGATATAAAAACAAAAATACTTTAAATTACAAACTACATCAAATTGCTGATGCAACTGGAATCCTTTCTGGCAGAAGATATTCGTACGGAATACTTGAGCTTCCGTTTCTGGCCCTTATTGTGGCAGAATGTTGCTGAAGTTCATCCCTTAATTCAGTGATTGCTTGTTGAGCTTGGTCTTCGTTAAACAGATTAGCTGGGTAGTCAACCAAGTAAACCTAAAGGTAAACATAGTTAGAATATGTTAAAAGTAATAAAAATGGACAAAATCTTTTAAATCAATTCAAACTACCTCTTCTTCAACCGGTTTCGAAAGCAAATGAACAACTGAAACTTGTATACAACTTAGAGATTTGTCTGGGAGAGTTTGAAGAATTGTGTCGTTTGTAGACTGTAACATATTAGAGTAAAAGTTAAATTAAACAAGTTCATTTCTTTAGTCCATTACGCTATAAAGTATAATCAATTTTGTGTAAATCTAATAGGTTGACAGTGTTAGGGTTAATATGGAAAATTGACAAGTAAACAAAGTTACAAAAATTAAGTTTACATTTACAAACAATTGAACAATATTTAATGTCGTTATTTGACTTGGACCAGTCGAAATTTTAGTCAGAATTACGAAGAACTTCATCTTGTAAATCGTTGATTGACTAATTAAGTAAAAAAATTCCAATGCAATGCGAGCAAATATACGTGTTGTGAACACAATAATAATGTTCAAAATATAACAATAACTCATTTAAATTACAAAAAATTACTTGGATTTTTTAATGTAAAAAAGATTTAAAATATATGTAAAACAAAAATCGAATAAAACACGGTTTGGATAATTTTCGTCCTAAAAACTTTAAGTCAAATATAATTGATCAAAATATCTTACTTTTCCTTTCTCGACAGGTGGCGGTAGAGAGGTGTTAAGAGGAGCGTTTGGAACGTTCATCATTATATCAAACATTCCGTTGCTCACCGAAGCATAACGACATGATGACGTAAATATTATACACGTCACAAACTCCACTAATTGTTCAATTGAGCGAATCACGTCGGGAATTCCTGAGATCGAAAAGATGGAATAAAAAGTGATTCATAGTACAAAAAAAGTACAACTTACTATAAAGTTATTGGGTTAAAAATATTATTTGTCCAATGTTTATTTGTTTTTAATGTGGTAAGATCAACTTCACGTCTTAAACATAGATAAACTACAGTTACCCCGACCCAGTCTTGAGTTGCCTGTGGTAGTTTGGAATATTATAGATTATAATTGCCCGATAATTATGCTGCTGATTAAGTGCTGGCTCAGCAGGAGTTTATACCGTTTATAGCGCCTTACTCAAGGGCGCTACAGCATGAGAGCAGTGGAGATTGAACCCAGAACTCCATGCGGTGAACCCAAGTGTCCCACTACACTATGATGCCAGTAAAATGGCAAAATATATCAAGTTTTGGTCAATAACAAACAAAATCTATTTTAAAGTCTTTCTACCTCTAGCGTTTCCATCCTCCCATAAGAATCCCTCTTTTCTTATTTCTTGAATGAAACTGATCAGTTCAGCGTCTCTTTCCACGTCCTAATAATCAAGATTAAGAGGTTAAGTGTTTGTTACGTTTAAGATATAGTTTAATCACTAAAATTATCGAAAGCAAAACAAAAAAAAAGTTTTTAATAAAATTTACATCGAAAATTTAAAAAAATTAAATAATATCTTTTTAAAGGTGGTTGGGGTAAATAGGGACTAATAGAGGGTATCTTAAACGACCATTCGGTAAAATTTTTTGGTAATGTATCAGTAATATATTAAATCGTATTTAACTTTAAATAAATAGAACCTGGTCAGCGTCGTAATAAATTTTCAAAATTTTTCGCGCGAATTTTTCCAACGAATCCCACAACAAGAAAGCGTCATCCCGGAAGTGGTAACCCGGTAGTTTCTTACGCTCTCCAGTGCCGTTAGCGGTAAGTTGTTTTCGGATATGGAGTTGGTCAAGGTTGAACGATTTAAAAGCCATGCAAATCAAATACTGAAGCGAACCTCCTCCTAGAAAAGTTAAATTAAATTTTAAACAAGTTGCAGGTATTTTCATAAATGGGTTTTAATCGTTGCAGGTAAAAGAAATCTTTAACAAGAAGATTCAAAGTAAAGCAGGCGAAATCTTTAATTGAATTTTGTTAAAAGTAAAGGTTATTTAAGAACGATGACCACTTTAAAAAAACACGATTCTTTACTCATGTTTAGATGAACACTTACCGTAGGAAAGCAATTTGTCGACCGGTCCTCCGTTCTTCAACAAGTTTTTCTTTATGACGACATTTCCGGCGCAAGTGTACCGGAAGTGAGGTTGCAGGAGTTTGTAAACCGGATGTGACGTAAACAGACATCGATTGAGGGCGACAGCAAATGGTTCCAACACTATGTGACAGTAGAACATCTTTTCAACAATCTGGAAATAATAACGAATAAAAAGCTAGTGTGGTGAACCGGTCATAGCGTCGGACTACGAGCCAAAAGGTTTCGAGTACGAGCCGCACTAATGCCGCATTTCGCTCTTAGTATTGGTCGGTGGTGTAAAGACGAAAAGTTTCGGGTTCGATCAAGTCATTAGAAAATAAAATAAATTTTTTTTCTCACCATTTGAAAATTACTCTCCGCATTCCTTAAATAAATCTTCGCCAGCAACCAATCAGAGTCGGAATCGTCCGGTCTCCAAACCGGGTTATTCGGTCCCGGTTGCTGCCACAACTGGATCGCTATCGGAACCAGATCTTTCTTTCCATTCAAGTACAACAAACACATAGGGGCGCAAGAGAAGTAGGCAGTGTTGTCCAAGGGGTTTTTCCCACATGGGAGACCCTCCAAAAGTTGTATATCAACCAAGTAGATGTTGCCTTCCTGAATGATAAATAATTTTAATATTTTAAATAATTTTTAATATTTTAAAATTTTTTTCACGAACTCACCGCTACTTCTTGCTCCAAAGTGAGACCACGTGTTAACTGTGACGTCACCATCTCATTAGTGACGGGGAATTTATCGGGTATGACGTCACAACGTTTAAGAAGAAGAGGATTACAACCGTTCATGACTTGTCGTCCAAACTCCTCGTCTCGTTCCCAACTGAAAAGTTTAATTGTGACGTCATTTATGCAAAAAATTAAAACTCGATTTATTTTATTCATTGTTTTTTTATTTGATGAAAACTACAAGATATTGTTGCAAAACAATTAACAAATATTACTTCGCTTGAAAGTCTGGAATCTTGGGCATTTTAGGATGGTAGAAGATGTTTTTGATATCGGTCAAGTTGTCCCATTTATCCAACACATCTGAAGGCAAAACAAAACAACATTTTAAGCCTAGATCGGCTATTTAGAAGTGAAAAGTTACAAGTCTTGTTAAAATTAAAAACAGTTTAAAAACAACAACTAAGTGTTACTTTATTTGTTCATTTAGTAAATAAACGAGTGTCATAAGAACTAGATAAAATAGTTAATGTTTAAATATCATTTAAAGCTTTATAAATAGTTAAAAACTAATTTAAAACGTAAGTAATTATACCTAGTTACACAAAATGTTTTAAAGTTTTGTAGCCAGTGAATATAATTGTGTTAATTTGTTTTAAAATCACCGAACAAACAGAGTTGAGACTCACCATGGAACTTATCGAACAAGTGAGTTGACGGTTTGGGCAACTTCCTGACCTCGTCGAAATCCTTGCTCATTCCTTCATCTAACCTCAAATTACGAGGCAAATCATCTTGTGTTTCAGCGAGGATATAACCTAAATGTTGTAAGTTTTATTTCTTATATAAATATCTCTTTATACCATTTAAAAACTGGGGCAGAATTTAAGAAGGTTTTCTAAATTTGAACTCTGAATTGAAAAGGTCAATTGACATCACGAATATCAAAAACTTTTGGCATAAAAGTGTAACAAAAAATAACTTAAAACTATCAACAAGTTATACCTGGCATTCCTCTTGCATTGACGTCATCTTTCGGTCTCCATTTAATCTCGTTCTGACGTTTCTCTAGCTCCTTCTTGCGGAAAGCGATCAAAACTGGGTTGTCCTCCTGGTGGGGAAGTTTGGCTAAAAACAAAATATGTTACAACTATGAGTATAAAAAAAAATGGTAGTGTAAGATACCGATCATGATAACGGACTACTAACCAAAAGGTTTTAAGTTTGAGCCGCACCAAGAGTAAGAAATATTCAAAAACAAATCAAATAATTTTCACAATTGTTTAACGCCAAAAAAAACAAAACCTACCAGTCCCAATCGGAACGTCCACTGTCCCTGTCACCCACATATTAACAGGAAACCTGTAGGTGTCGCCATCCTTTTCTATGGTAACCAAACTAGCAAACCAATCAGCGAACATTCCATGTTCTTCGTGTTCTAAAACAATAAAAATTAATGATTAATTGAAATTGTAAAAATTAAAATAGTAGACACAAGTTAAAAATTAAACTCACTTATCGTTAAAATAACAGGTTTCCCCACGTTCTCCATCTTGACCTTAAACTTATCAACACTACCCCGTTCAAAGTCATCGTGGAAGGAGCGATCCAACTTCACCAACCCACTCTTCTCCCCTCCTGCTCCGGTTAAACCGATGAAGACTGTAGAGTCAGTCCCAGCAAACTTCATCGCTCCTGTCTGTAATGAAAATGTCATAGTTTATTACATTGTAAGATTGGTGCCTGTTATTTTAAATGTTTTTTACTATTTAAATATTTAATTAATTTTTTAACTGATTAGCTAACTTATATACTAATGCCAAACCATTCTTGGATGGCACTTTTACTATCTGTAGATAGAAACTAATGTGATAAGAAATAAGACAACCACTTTTAGAAGTATATATGGGCAATTAGATGCAAGCAACATACCGTGACAGTGACGTTGTAGTTGACTTTATTCCCAGAGTTTTCCTCCTTGAAAGGATTGGGAAGATGGACGTTAGTTGGAAGATGAACCTTTTGCATCGCACTGGACTTCATTTGTCGAAAGTTTTCCATCATTTTGAAAGTTTAAAGTTTGAAAGTTTTTCTTAAAAGATAATTTTAAATTGTAAGCTGCAAAAAATATGTTATTTTAAATTATTTATATAGCTTTATGTTAAACTGTCAATAATGCTGAATATGTTCATAATTTCTAACATTTATTAACGTCTGCATAATTATAAAATCTGAACCAAAATTGTTCTAAAATTTTAGGCTAAAACTTTTCCGGTTATATCTTGCAAGTGTTTTACTCTTATAGTTGAATTGCTTTGTAAACATTGCAACTATTTTGCTTGTATTTATATAAAATGCAAACCTTAATCTCATATATTTTTGGTAAATCCCCTTTGTTTTTTACGTCAGCGTTACTTAAGAATCGATGTATTAATGACGTCACAAAAGTAAACACGTTTAAACAACCTCAGTGTAACATGTGCGCTTTTGTGTTAAGTAATTATGTTTTAATCCTAATTATGTAACAGTTTGGGATAATATTTTTATAAACATAAGGTAAATCTATTTTAACAAGTTCTTAAAATTCTTTTTATTGAGAATATAACCTAATCTTTTAAACGGTTGCTATTTAAAACCTTAAGTTGTGCCTATAAGCTTTAAAAATAAATTATGCTAATTCTAAAAACTTAAAGTAAAAATAGGAAACTTTTAAGCTGATACAACAAATAAAATATTGGGTAATTAGTTGTCTAATTATTAAAATTAATAAAAAAACTTTCTTACCTTTTGTAGAACCTTTATCAATGTTTTAAATTCACTTCAGCCTTCATTATTAAAGTATTAGGACTCTAACTAAATGTTGTTTAGAAATTTTTACAAGTTTAGATTATTTGAAAATATTACAAAATGGCGCGTGACATCTGCCACAAATCAGTAAAACGTCTGTTTCGCGCCCAAGCAAAAATAAACAAAACCCGAAAACAATTTTGTTTGTAGATGACATTAGCGAGTTTAGTAAACTCTAACAAACTGCATTTGGCACAAGCATGGCTAACACGTACTAGATATTCGTTTTATCACAATATTTAGTTTTAACTCATAAAAATGACAAAATATTTTAATTTTATAGATTTTATTAAAACCAAAAAATGCCGAAACGAAGAAGCCCGTGGGTCGACGACATTCCGCTACAAATGAAAACTCATATTAGCCCAAAAGAAGTCGCATTCGGAGTGGATGGCTTCAAATACAAAAACCAAATTCATGGTAATTTTTTCTAATTTTCACTTAAGTATTTGTTTCAATAACATCCTAAACTTTTCGCTTAGATTAATTTATGAAATTATTTTTGATACAATTAAGAATTTTTTTTTCAAAACTTTAAAAATAAAAACTTTTAACTTTTAGGCAACACCAAAGATTTGATGCTGAAAGGAGCCAAGCAATATTACTCTAAACCCCAAGAACAAGAAAACAAAGAAATAATTGAGCAGGAAAATATTGCAAACAACAACAGACCCCATAAAACTATAACCTCATTTTTTCCATCAACAAAACCATGCAGTGAAAAACGTATGAAAGCTAAGCTAGGTGACTGCATGCTTAATTAATTGGTTGTTAACTTAATGTCAAATATTGTTTGCCTTATTTACTTCGTATTATCATTTGGTGTAGTAGTTACATGAGGTCATGGGTTTGATCCCAACTGCTCTTATGCTATATCGCTTTTAAGTTAGGAAGCCAGCACCTAATTATTGGGCAAATATGAAACAGCTGTTACTCTATGTTTAGGTTGTGAATTCGATCTTTCCACACCGAGGCTAAAGATATATATATAAATAGGCCATTCAGAATAATGGCTGTAGTAAATTTAAATGATTGTTAGCATGATATTTGAATTGTTTGTAAAACAAAACTATTTTTGGAGCACGGTTTTTATCGAATGTTTTTTTTGAATTTTAGGTACGAATGTTTGCTCACATACGAATGGCAAAGTAAAATGTTATTTTTGTGAAAGTTTAACTTGCTCATATTGTGGAAATATCTGTGATATTTGCGACCAACATTTCTGCTCACTCTGTTCAATTAGAAGGTAAATATTAAACACTTGGTAAAATGTATTTAATTTGACTTTAGGTTAACATTTGTATTAAATCGTTTACTCTGCTTTTTTTTAAAAACCTTTCTTTTATTACAGTTACGACTCTCACAACGATATTTCAATTTGTTTGAGCTGCAAAACGTGAAGATTAAATCTACGACAAATTATGTTTATAAATCTACTTCATTATAGTTAAGTGTGCTGTATATTGTTTTGTGTTATTGAAACTGTTTTCTATTTTTGATATTTGTTTTTTTTTCACTGCCTCGATAAAAAGACCTTTATAATATTATGGTTGTGGTTTTGCAGCAAGCATTAAGTGTAAGAGAGTTTTAAATCCTGGACCAATGGACTTTAAAATGGCAAAAATTAGGCAATATTTTAATATATTTCAAGTCATTCTGGATTTTGTAATCAATGCAAATTTCAAGAACTTAATGGCCTTGTCCTAGGAAATGTGTGCCTTAATCAAAATTTTGTACCTCAAGCATCTATATTATTAATGTGAGAATAACTATATAAATTAACCAAAATAGCCGTTAAGGAGTACGCATAAAATATACCGGATCAAGGTATTTTAAAATTCATTTATTTTGTACATTTTGTAAGTGAGAGCCCTTAAGCCTAGTTTAGTGTTTTAAAATAATACAACCAAAACCTGTGCTGCTTAACTTAAAAGTGCCACTAAACTTCCTCACAAACTAACCACAAAGTTTCAGGTGAAATTATTTATTCGTCCTCAGCTTTAAAGACATAAGTGAGCGAACATTTTCCACAATATTGTCGGTTGAAGTGGGATGCCATAAACACTCCCGCTCCACACTCTGGGGTGGGACACTCACGTCGGAGGCGGGTGATCTTTCCATTTTCATCAACCTATTAAAAAGGGGGATTGGTTTAAATTAAACACCTGAAGGAGTGGTTTGTTTAGTTCAGTTTTTTAAACCAGTAAAATATTGGTTCATAATTTAAAGTATTGATATCATGGTTTATCATACGGACATGCAAATACTTTTTATGTAATCACAACCAACTTGAAATCAAGTTAAACAACTTAATGTTATTCATAAAAATTAAAAATCAACAAAAGTCTTCCTAAATAAACCCTAAAATGTATATAATCTTACCTTGTAGTACTTGAGTGTAGCAAGCTTCACTTTTACTCTCTTATGTTTGATTTTCTTGGGAGTCGTGTAATTCTTCTTCTTCCTCTTCTTACCTCCTCCTCTCAACCTTAACACCAAGTGCAAAGTGGATTCCTTCTGGATGTTGTAGTCGCTCAATGTTCGTCCATCTTCGAGTTGTTTTCCAGCAAAGATCAAACGTTGTTGGTCAGGGGGAATGCCTGGTGGAAAATAAACTTATTCACAAATTGTTGCATAATTCAAAACACAGAAAAACTTTTAAATAATTAGAAAGTTAAGCTTTTATATTCATGACTCATAAAAACCCTATTTTTTTTTTTAAAAAAACAATTTTATTTTTTATGACATTATATCTGATAAAGAAGTTGCTCAGTAAAGGTGATAAAGGTTTTGAATCATTATCTTCATATGGTGTCCTAAGTTTAACATCATCGCAACTTCTTTAAACACTTTGTTCAATTACAGAATTACAAATGAGTTTAAAATATTTAAGCAATAAACAAATGATTTTTACCTTCCTTGTCCTGAATTTTTGCTTTTACATTTTCAATAGAATCTGAGGATTCAACCTAAATTTATGAAAACCACAATTTAAAAAACGATTAAATATGAGTTTAAGTAACTTAGTTAAAATGTTTGCAAAACAGTCAACATTAACCAAACTAATAAGTTATAATAAATACAAGACTTAAAAAATGCCATACAAAACTTAACAGTGTATAACTGCTTTATTTATCATATCATGAAGAAGAATTAAACACAAAACAGATAAAATAAGGGTTGTAACTAAATGTGACCAATGTTTTAACAAATTTAATCTCCAAAGTTTTTACTTTTTCATAAACAATATAAATCATTGTGACAAATGGCAATAAAAAACACAATTTTAAAAATTTTAAACGGTGTGGACTAAATTGCAAATGATCAGACGATTTATTAAAATATTCGGTCCCGTATAATACCTCTAAAGTGATCGTTTTTCCAGTGAGTGTTTTGACAAAGATCTGCATATTGCTGGTCTGTAAAACATATCATCCTTAGTAACCATGGTTATGGTTGCCTAGACATGAGAACAGACTACAATATGGCCGATATTTAAAACGGGAAAAAATTAAAAATCGAACGAATTTGTTCGGTTAAAATGATTTTATTCGGTTGTGTAAAGAGGTAATTATAGTTCAGATGGCATACCGATAATATAACACAATATATGGGTAATTAAGTATGGGGAAATAAATTAAATTAGGTCTTAAAAACAAACAAAATTTAACTCACCAGTTCGAACCGCGACAAAACAAAAAAAGGAAACCTCGTGCCAATTAATCTCGGTCCACAAAGTGAAACTTTATTTTCACATCGAGCCAATCATATAACTTTATCCTCGATTTAAACCCAGAATTTTAGTATTTAATTATTTTTATTTAGAAATAATATAAAAACAATATTTTATTTAAATAACATATTTTGTTATTTTATAAATTGATTATTAATTACTACTTGGATTATAAAAAATATATTAAATAAGTTCTTTTTTAATTTTTCTAATAGTAAATATTTAGTATATCTTTACATAGAAATTGACTTTTAAGTGGGTTTTTAATTCAAAGAATATTTCTACGTCATACGCAGGAAAAGAGAAAAAGTTAAAACCTCAAATACGGGCATTAACATTTGAAGTTATGTAGAAGTCGTAGGTAGATTTATTTATAGTTTTAACATTAAAGGAAATGGAAAATAAACTTGTAACAGATTCTTCATATTTTTATGAATATTGTAAGTTCTAGAAAAGTAGTTAATAACTTTTTTTATTGTATTAACTTTATTTATTAATATATATAAAGTTTTTTTAAATTGAAATGTAATTTATGTAAATTTTTTTTTTCATTTATTAAATGTCATAAGCTATATGGCAAAATTTAATTAGTTTTATTAGTGAAATGCAAGAATTATCTAATTAAAAGAAGGTTGGGTTAGTTTCTAAGATAATATTTTGTCAAAATTTAATTTAATAAGCATGTAATTGAATATAAAATTAGATTAAAACTCGTAACAAGACATTAACGTAAGCGTTAAGTGTTACCGCCTTTGGCCATGTGAGTTAAAATTTTACATGTTTTAGTAGTAAGCTTTCAAAACAAAAGTTGGAACAATTAAATTTGATTTAAACTATTTGAAAGTATTACAAATATTTTCAAATAGTTTAACTTAATGGACTTACATTATTCATTATAGTACATAAACGACAGTATTTTTTTCGTTATGAAAAATATCGTTGTACAATTAACTTACTATGCATTTTTTTAAATGTTTTCCCATGAATAATTTTAAAACGTTATATTTCTTCAGCTGTTGAGCATACAACCAAATACGTTACCCCAACCACAAAGATCGCAGTTTCTTTGTTAATCTGTGTGCTTGGACTTATTGGGAACTTGGTCGTTATTTCAATTATTCTTACTTTAAGGGAGTACAAGAAGTCCACAGCGCCATGGTATATGTTTGTAGTATTGACATTTTTACTTTAATTATATCAAAAATGGTTTTCTTAGGAAAAAACTCACAGATTAAGCAGCCAGTGGAACTTTAAAATTTTCTATACAGGTATGTCCTCCAGCTGGCCATAGCTGATTCCCTGTTTCTTCTAACTCTTCCCTTCCAAGTTGTTGAAGATCTGAAGGGAAAATGGATCTTCCCGGAGTGGTTATGTAAAATGAAGGAGACAATTCTTTTCCTCAACTATTACGCGTCGATCATCTTCCTAATGGTAAGATCTGTTCGGTAGCAAAACAAAATAAATATTTTCAATGTTTAAAATCTGTTTAAGATAATGACGATCGATCGCTACGTAGCAATCTGTCATCCAATCAAAAGCAAGCTCTACAAAGCTCCAACGCTATTGGTCACTTTAATCACGTGGTCAGTATCGTTGTTGATTTGTGTTCCTGTGATGTTGTATAGCTCCAAAACCGACTCATCTCAGAATTGTATTTGTGCGTAAGTATGACGCCATCATTGTAATTGTTCTTTAGTATGACGTCATCACTATAAGTATATAAAAATTAAAAGTTGTCGCCTGTTAATTTTTATCTTTCAGATTTTTGGACAAAATTCCTCAAAATTTTACTGAGATTTGCATCTTTGAAAACTTAACCAAAGAAGATTGTGATGAAGTCACGATGGCTGGCCAGAAAAACTCGTGTTCGTAAGTTTAACATCTACTAAAGACATACTCCTTAACCAACTCAAATAATCCTAATTATTTTGTCTAAATCTTGTAGTGCAAGCGTTCCTGTCAAGACGTTTACCAATAAAACCGAATACGAGGCATATAACTCCACTTATGACATCATAGAGTTTAGTGGTTCAGATTCACTTTATGACGACACAAATTACCTGGTCGATAACTTCCACAACAACCAAACCAATATAACGTTTATGTATGCACTTGAGGACCCAAAGATAACTTGCTCCTACGATGACCATGGGAATGGATTTAAAGGATTTATTATCTTCAACTCTGTGGCAATGTTTATCATTCCATTTGTGGTAAGAACTTTAATATTTATCATTCCATTTGTGGTAAGAACTTTGATATTTATCATTCCATTTGTGGTAAGAACTTTAATATTTATCATTCCATTTGTGGTAAGAACTTTGATATTTATCATTCCATTTGTGGTAAGAACTTTAATATTCATCATTCCATTTGTGGTAAGAACTTTAATATTTACCATTCCATTTGTGGTAAGAACTTTAATATTTATCATTCCATTTGTGGTAAGAACTTTAATATTTATCATTCCATTTGTGGTAAGAACTTTGATATTTATCATTCCATTTGTGGTAAGAACTTTAATATTCATCATTCCATTTGTGGTAAGAACTTTAATATTCATCATTCCATTTGTGGTAAAAACTTTAATATTTATCATTCCATTTGTGGTAAGAACTTTAATATTTATCATTCCATTTGTGGTAAGAACTTTGATATTTATCATTCCATTTGTGGTAAGAACTTTGATATTTATCATTCCATTTGTGGTAAGAACTTTAATATTTATCATTCCATTTGTGGTAAGAACTTTGATATTTATCATTCCATTTGTGGTAAGAACTTTAATATTTATCATTCCATTTGTGGTAAGAACTTTAATATTTATCATTCCATTTGTGGTAAGAACTTTGATATTTATCATTCCATTTGTGGTAAGAACTTTAATATTTATCATTCCATTTGTGGTAAGAACTTTGATATTTATCATTCCATTTGTGGTAAGAACTTTAATATTCATCATTCCATTTGTGGTAAGAACTTTAATATTTATCATTCCATTTGTGGTAAGAACTTTAATATTTATCATTCCATTTGTGGTAAGAACTTTAATATTTATCATTCCATTTGTGGTAAGAACTTTGATATTTATCATTCCATTTGTGGTAAGAACTTTAATATTTATCATTCCATTTGTGGTAAGAACTTTGATATTTATCATTCCATTTGTGGTAAGAACTTTAATATTTAACATTCCATTTGTGGTAAGAACTTTAATATTTATTATTCCATTTGTGGTAAGAACTTTAAAATTTATTATTTCATTTGTGGTAAGAACTTTCATATTTATCATTCCATTTGTGGTAAGAACTTTAATATTTATCATTCCATTTGTGGTAAGAACTTTAATATTTATCATTCCATTTGTGGTAAGAACTTTAATATTTATCATTCCATTTGTGGTAAGAACTTTAATATTTATTATTTCATTTGTGGTAAGAACTTTAATATTTATCATTCCATTTGTGGTAAGAACTTTAATATTGACAAGGTATTATTGGGTATTAAGAACAACTCTACATCTTATCATAATTGTTAAATTCGTTGGTTAAAATAATGGAATAGCTATAGTTGGGTTTATGACTGGCCTGGTGATGCTGACCGCAAAATATGAAGTAACATGAAAGTCTTTTTGTTAAAAATTATTTAATAAAGTATCTTACAGATAATGACGTCATGTTACACGGCAATTATCATCCAATTAACGCGAGGAATCAAAATGACAAAGGATTCTAGAGTTCACAACAAATCGAGTAGAAAACGAAGGAGCGAACGACATAGCAACACCAGTCATAGTAACTATAGCAACCAACATTGTAACTCTGCCAACAATAACTATGGCAACCATCACGTCAACCAGCGCAACCACAACGACAACAAACGACGTAAATCGTCGACGACGACGGATAAGGATTTAACGCGGATCACTGTTATGTTTATAGCCTTGGTTGTGGTGTTCGGACTGTGTTGGATTCCGTTCCACGGATTTCATATTGCGAGGATCGTCGGATTTTCTCTTCCGCCGGACAGTGTAAGTTACTTGTTAAACCTATAAGCAATTACCACAGACTGTCATTATTTTGTTAAGTGAGTCTTGTTGATAAACACAAATGTAGGTAAAACTTGTTTTTTAATAGTCCTTAACGTGGGGCAATACAGCTGCGGCCTTAATAAGAAGCCGGTTTGTTGCATGCTTAAAAGTTAGGTTTGATTTCCGTTGTTTGAATCCTATAAGGTCATTGAGTAAGGTTTACTAAATTAGATTTAGTATATTTAAATTACTTGAACTGTTGGTTAGTTTTAACTGCTCCAATTACCCTAGCAGGGTTGTTAAGCACTATTGCTTCCGCCTACACCTGTTTCTATTGTGTTACACAACTTAAAATTTTCTAGTAAAGCTGTCAACTTGATTCAAAACTAAAATATTTAAAAAAACAAAGATGGCCGACGTATTTTTAAACAAACAAACTATTCTAATTATTCAATCGATTGTTTGTTTACATCATAAAAAACTAATTATGACAAACAATCTCAATTAACCTGGATTTAAATTTTCGCAGACATTTTGTGAAACTTTTCCAGTGATTGCGACATTGCTTGGATATTCAAATTCGGCCATTAATCCTTTTCTATATACTTTTATGCTTAAAAACTTCGTCAAAAGATTAAGGTAAATCTGATTTTGTTTCGTTTAACTCTTTTGTTAATTTTTTAATGTTAAAATGTTAAAAAAATTTCAAAAACTTTTGAATTTTTGTGAAAATGTTAAATTATTATTTTTTACAAAAAAGGGAAACTTCAAAAGTGATCAGATTTTCCACCAAAACTTCGCGCCAAATTTCAGCCATGGGTTTACCTAGGTTATGACCTCATAATGTCCGTAACAAGAAGGCGAAGATGACGTCACATGTACAGGGGGCACAATTACATAAGTCGTAAAAAGAAGCATTATTATGACATCACAAACTTGTGAACAAATAATGAGATTTTGTCGTTACAAGAATCATAAAAATACACATCAGATGACGTCACATATAAACAAAATAATGACGTAACAAAGCACACTAATGACTTCATAAACCGAATAATAAATTCAGATGTAATTTTGCACCTTTTGTATTTTAATAAAAGTTTACCCAGAATAATGATGACGTCATATATATATTAATCACGTGATAATTTTAACTTGAACTTTTCTAGATTTAGTCGCCTGAAAAAAAATTAGAAGTTTGATTTCAAGAAACCTAAATAAATTAAAATTTCTGTTACCTGAACCAGATACTGGTTGATTGCAATTTTCATCGTCAGAATTAACGCAATCGTTGACCCCTGACCCCGACTCAACTTCGTCATCACCACTTACGTCACCACTACTGACGTTACCGAAGCTGACGTCATTAATGCCTACGTCACCTGCAGCATAATGATCTTATTATTAAGTTGAAAAAAAATAAAAAAAATAAAAAGTTGAAATCTTTAAAAAAATAAACAAAATATTATTCTAAATATTGGAACATTTCAACACAACCTTAAGAAAGTGTAAGTTTAAGTTGTTTTGAGTAAACACCAAGTATGCAAATTAAATAAAAGGTTTGTACAAAGATTTCTTAACAACTTCCTGTACTCTTAAGTGATTCATTTTTAAACGATTTCGCAATTTTACATTTTTCTTGGGGGTGTTGTTATTTTACATAAGTTTGGAAGTCAGTTCAAGGTACGAATCTTATTTTAAAAACATTTTCTTATTATTAAGTTTACACAAGTTAGTTAATAAAACTTAAAAAGCACAGTTGTTAAAACCTTTTTTAAATAAATGTTGTTTTTTAAAAATCAAAACTCGTAAATATTTTTGGAAACACTGACCTCCGCCGGATCCAAGTTTGCAATCTTCGTCGTCTGAGTTTGGATCACATCCTCCGCTTCCCGATCCGATCTGTTCTCCGCCTAATTCTCCGGATCCGCTTGGAACATTAACAGAACCGGAGCCATCAACTAGAAATTGTCAAAAATGTTTAAAAACTTTATTTTCATTTTTTAGTTTTAGTTTTTATTGCAAATTTAGATAAACTATGTTTTATTGTAGCTAGAATATCACAAAAAACGTTTAATCCTCGAGGTTCTGGGTTTAAATACCATTGCTAAATGTTGTTTTTTAAAAATCAAAACTCGTAAATATTTTTGGAAACACTGACCTCCACCGGATTCAAGTTTGCAATCTTCGTCGTCTGAATTTGGATCACATCCTCCGCTTCCCGATCCGATCTGTTCTCCGCCTAATTCTCCGGATCCGCTTGGAACATTAACTGGACCGGAGCCATCAACTAAAAATTGTCAAAAAATGATTAAAAACTTTATTTTCATTTTTTAGTTTTAGTTTTTATTGCAAATTTAGATGAACTATGTTTTAATGTAGCTAGAATATCACAAAAAACGTTTAATCCTCGAGGTTCTGGGTTTAAATACCATTGCTAAATGTTGTTTTTTAAAAATCAAAACTCGTAAATATTTTTGGAAACACTGACCTCCACCGGATTCAAGTTTGCAATCTTCGTCGTCTGAGTTTGGATCACATCCTCCGCTTCCCGATCCGATCTGTTCTCCGCCTAATTCTCCGGATCCGCTTGGAACATTAACTGGACCGGAGCCATCAACTAAAAATTGTCAAAAAATGATTAAAAACTTTATTTTCATTTTTTAGTTTTAGTTTTTATTGCAAATTTAGATGAACTATGTTTTAATGTAGCTAGAATATCACAAAAAACGTTTAATCCTCGAGGTTCTGGGTTTAAATACCATTGCTAAATGTTGTTTTTTAAAAATCAAAACTCGTAAATATTTTTGGAAACACTGACCTCCACCGGATTCAAGTTTGCAATCTTCGTCGTCTGAGTTTGGATCACATCCTCCGCTTCCCGATCCGATCTGTTCTCCGCCTAATTCTCCGGATCCGCTTGGAACATTAACTGGACCGGAGCCATCAACTAAAAATTGTCAAAAAATGATTAAAAACTTTATTTTCATTTTTTAGTTTTAGTTTTTATTGCAAATTTAGATGAACTATGTTTTAATGTAGCTAGAATATCACAAAAAACGTTTAATCCTCAAGGTTCTGGGTTTAAATTCCATTGCTGCCAAGTTGTGACAATCTTAGGTAAAAAAATAGCAAATTACCTTTTGGTTAATTTAGGCAGTTTTATGTTATATAATTTTAAGGCGTGGTTTTAAGTAATATTCCAACTAGTAATATTTCCACTTCTACTAGCAGTAGTGGAGATTAGAATAGACTAAACTTGAATCTAAAGATTTTAAAGTAAATTTGAAATAAATCAATTTGTGAAACACTGACCTCCACTGGAACCAAGTTGACAGTCTTCGTCATCAGAGTTGGGGTCACAGGGTCTACCCCCGCCCCCACTTTGACCCCCGGATCCAACTTGGTCCACACCAACATCGGATCCCCCGGAGTTTGCTTGGTTCCCGGATCCCACTGCTCCGTTTCCAGATCCTAAAAAATATAAAAACATTTTTTCCTAAAAAATTTTTTTAAATAAAACTAAATTTTATAATATTGACAAAATTTTAGCTTATGTTAAAATTACGTCATTATAGCAGTTTTCTTTTATAAAAAGTTTTAAAAAACCACAAATACTTTAATTTAAATTTAAAACAAGAAGTTAAAAGTTTAACCCCACCAGCAGCTTGTCTTTTTAATCGATGAAATCTTGTTTTGATCGATTTACTTTCACACAGAACAACTAAAAACGAAATAAATCTTGTTAATTACTATTTACTAATTAATAAAAACTAATAAACCTTCACCTACCTAGAGACAAAATCACAAAACTCAAAATTTTCAACTTCATATTTTTCTTGTTGACCAACTTTTAACTGAATGAATTGTTTCGAATGTTTTTAGTTTAAAAACTTTTTATTTTAATCGAAATTCAAATAGTTCCGGAATTCGCCCAATTTTGTTTCCGTGTTTTTTTTTCTCTCAAAATTTTTTTCATTTTTGAAAATTTCAAACAAATAATGAAATTTTAAATTTAAATTCTCCTTACTTTAATATCGGTTATTAAACTAATTTGTTAAAAACAAGCAATTTAATCATACAAAAGTTTAAATTTTGTTGATTAAATTTGTATCAATCTTTATTAAAAAACCATGACTAAAAATGTGAACAACTTTTTAAATAAATTAAAACGTTATTTTTTTTCAAACAAATAAATACCAATCATTAACAGAAACGTACCAACGAAATGATTTTTATTTATTTAAAATCATAATTGGCATCATGTTATAAATATTACACAGACGAGTTCACTTACGATCAAAGTTGTCTCATGTAAGAAAAAGTTTAGAAAAGAGAATTTTAAACAGTTTAAATCTGAAGCTATCATGTTGTAGTTGACAACAGGTCGAGTTACCATTCAGACCAAGTCATAGTCTCAGCTTTAGTTCCTTTAAAGGTGTATTTAATATGGAAGACTATTTGACTTTCAGTTTTACTCCAGATGGTAAGTAAAAGTTTTTACTTTTTTATGATATTGATGACGTAATATATTGGATGACGTCATAGTTTTAAATAAAGTCAAAGCATGCAAAAAGTGTCAAAATGTACAAGTTTTTTGTTAAACTATTTTTAGGCAAGTTACATGACTTTTACTTGTATTTTAAAGTTCAAAATCGAAGTTAGTTAAATATTTATTGCACAAGCTGTAAACAGGCTTCGGTGCCTACGGCAGATTTAAATGGAATTACCAATTTGCGTCGCAATTTCGTTGAATTTAAAATTTTTTCCACTTTCAATAATAACCGCGATATGTTACATTGGTTTTAAGTTGCAAGCTTTAACAAATTGCGACTTAAATTTAAAAAATAAATAATAGAACATGCACTAGGACAAATTGTTAAATTAGGGGAAATTTAAACGTGTTTGAAATGTTTTTTTAAAGATATTAATAGTTTAACATTTTCAATATAATCTTAACATTTCAAACCAAAATTTTTATTATAAGATCAACTGTGTCTCATACAAAATCAAAACAACGATATTTAAAATTGCTAACCTTTTTTATTGAATAAAATTTCCCAAAAACTCAGCAAAATAATTTAACTTTAATCTTTACAAACGTTAACATAAACAAACAATTATTTAAATCCCCCGCACAACTTTATATAAACAAAAGTGTTGTATTTGAAGTGATTCATATTATTTGTAATAGTTTAAAAATGTCTTAAAACCAATCCATAAACTTAGGTTGTTTCAATGTTGTTGATCAAGATAAAATATTTATCACCATACAACAATGTTATCTGATCAAATAACATATAGGCTGTGAATGTCTGGGTGTAAATATGTAACTTATTTCACTAATATATAATTAAGACAAAATTATAACCTAGCAAGCCTTGGTCGACCTTAAAAACCAAACCAAAACTTATTTAAAAACAGTCAAAAAGCATGTACTTTAAAAACTCTATTAAATTACAATCTCAGCATTTTTAAAACCCAAGTATAAAACGCAAATTATCAAGTTTTTCTTAACTAGCATAACAAAATTGCATGACAAATGCCAAAATCACAAAACATTTAATTTTACCAGATAATTTGACTCAGCCTTACGTTACCCCAACCACAAAGATCGCAGTTTCTTTGTTAATCTGTGTGTTTGGACTAATTGGAAACTTGGTCGTTATTTTAATTATCCTTACATTAAGAGAGTACAAGAAGTCAAGTGCCCACTGGTGAGTGCTTTAACCTTAATATGTAAGACTTAAACCTTTAATTAATTCTACATATTGACTTATAATAAAGCATAAATTATTTTCAAAGCTTTACTAACCCAACATTAAGTTTTTTGGCAGATTTATAAAATATTATTAAAATTTGATCTAATAAATTGTCTAAAACCAAATTTATTGTTTTGAATCCCATTTTAAAGACATCAATAGACATTTAAAAACATCAAATTAAATTTCTACTACAACTTTTCAGTAGCTTGTACTCTTAAAAGTCTAGCCCAGGTTCTTAGGTGTATTAATTACATCACTAGAATTTAAAACTTTGCTTAGGTACGTTCTCCAACTAGCCATAGCTGACTCCCTGTTTCTTCTTACTCTTCCCTTCCAAGTTGTTGAAGATTTGGAGGGAAAATGGATCTTTCCGGAGTGGTTATGTAAAATGAAAGAGACAATTCTCTTCCTCAACTACTACGCGTCGATCATCTTCCTAATGGTAAGATCTGTTCGGTAAAAACAAAATAAATATTTTTAATGTTTAAAATCTGTTTTAGATAATGACAATCGATCGCTACGTAGCAATTTGTCATCCAATCAAAGCCAAGCTCCACAAAGCTCCAACGCTATTGGTCACTTTAATCACGTGGTCAGTGTCGTTGTTGGTTTGTATTCCTGTGATGTTGTTGAGCGTCAAAGTCGGGACTTCCCCACACTGCATTTGTGCGTAAGTATGACGTCATCATTGTATGTAATTGTGACATCATCATTGTATATAAGAATGTGTGTAAACACTAAATAACAAATCCTAAAACAATATACTTTATTTTTTTCTTTCTATGTTGTTTGTAGCTTCGTACATTTGAAAGCTGTCAATCAGTCTGAGATATGTATTCTAGATGGACTGGATCCATTGTTTTGTCATAATGTTTACGGACCGTTGGATAGCCAATCCTATTGCAGGTAAGTCTGTTTATTAAAGAAACATCCACATTTAAGTATCTACAACAAAGCTAGGCTATATTCCGACAATTAAAATTAATAATTGGGCAACTTTAAAGTTAATTAGTAATCACCATGTAATTTAAAGTCTTATTACTAAAAATACAAGGTTAAACTAATTTTAATTCGTTAAAAACTTAACAATTTTCCTTCCAAAAGCTGCCCTGAAATTTAAAACAAAAAATTTAAAACTTCTGGTCTTAAATCATCAAATTTTTGAATATTTTAGGCAACCTACGCAGGAACTTCTGGAAGGAGTTGACATTCCATTCCCCAACTACGCAGCTTACCACAGTGGCGAAGTCCCAGACTATAACTACTACTATAATGAAGCTAACTCAACTCAAAGCTTGGATAAAACTTGTTCTTATGAGGACCAGGGAGTTGGGTTTAAAGCTTACCTCATTTTCAACTTCGTGGCGATGTTTATTTTACCTTTCATTGTAAGTTAATTAAACTACTTGTAATTAACGATTTACCTTTAATAAAAAAGCAAAAAAACTTCAAGTTTTATTTTCTTGTCTAGTTTAAATTTATGACGAGTATATTTTTACGTCATGTTTTTACAGTTAATGACGTCATGTTATACGCTGATAATTGTTCGCTTAAGTCGAGGTCAACATAATCTTCCAATCCATCATTCAATCGAACGTAAAAACGTCCAACAAAACCATAGCAACCAGCATGGTAACCATAACAACCAACATGGTAACCATAACAACCACCAGGGTAACCATAACAACCAACATGGTAACCATACCAACCAACATGGTAACAACGTTGGTCACCATGCCAACAAACGACGTAAATCGTCGACGACGACGGATAAGGATTTAACTCGGATCACTGTTATGTTTATAGCCTTGGTTGTGGTGTTCGGACTTTGTTGGATTCCGTTCCACGGATTTCATATTGCGAGGATCGTCGGATTTTCTCTTCCGCCGGACAGTGTAAGTTAAACAACGACCCAGCAGATCGGTCCAACAAATATTTTAACTTATATTAAACTGGGCATGCTGTTTATTAAAACAATTTTGTTTCGCAGACTTTTTGTGAAACATTTCCAGTGATTGCGACATTGCTTGGGTATTCAAATGCGGCCATCAACCCTTTTCTATACACTTTTATGCTCAAAAACTTTGTAAAAAGATTAAGGTAAATATAAATGTGTTAAGTTGTTTAGAAAGTTTTAAATCAACTTATTTAAAAACCGTATTATCTACATTGTACAAAGCAACATAACCGTTATGTTTATGTAATAACTCGTAGCAAGCCTATTTCTTATTGCAAACGAATGCTGACTTGAACTTTGTATTTAGAAATACATCAAGAGTAATACGAGTTTCTTTCGTGGGGTCTTCAGCGTTTAAGTTAAACAAACAAAACTCTAGGGAGCTGAAAGTTAGCGAAACTTCACTCAACAGGCATCAAAGGTAAGGTTGCTTAAATGTTGCGCGTTGTTAAACAATTTAAGACCAAGATAAAATGGGTTTGAAACATGTTATTATATACTAGAACTAAATTTAAGTTTTATGTAATTACAAAACTGCATTTTTGGTAATTGCACTGAAAAAAAACTTTAAAAAATGCTTCTTTTTTACAAAAAAAATATGTTTTTAACAGAACTGAAAATTCGACGGTGAGATAAATATGATCAAAGTAAGAATATTGATTTTAAATTGGCCAAGTGGAGAGAAATGTTAAAGTTAATTAGTCTGACCTGCATGAGTTCATCATTACAAGAACACGAGTACTCAGGTTGTTCATAGAATATGGAGAAATTATATGCAGTGTTATGTTAAGTATTTCTTTTAAACCACGTTCTTTTAGACGTTAATTATTCATTTATATTTTTCTATCAATGCACAAAACAGTTCTAACCGGTACAAATTATTTTCCTTCAATTATTAATGTCGCTGTAAAGAGAAACAAATTTTTATCAAGTGCTCGACTGAAACTTAAATTATGAAAAAGTTGAAATATTTCAGCCAACGGCCAAAAGTTTTGATTTCATTACGTAATGTTTATTGGTAAAAACCTAGCGTTTCACTTTGCCCACGTTGCAATAAATAATCCGAATGCGTTTTGTTATTTTTAAACTTTTTTATTAAAAGAAAGAAATTGAAAATTTTTTTTTTATTTTAAAACAGAAAAGAGATTGAATAATATTATTATCTATATTCTATAAAATCCAGCGTAAAAAGATTCCGTTTTATCGATTCACCGAAAAAGAAAAAAAGAAAAGTTAAAATCTACGAAAGAACAGCAACTAAAACTCGTGAGTGATGGTAAGATCGGATAAAGTTGGTTTTCCTTCGATTTTGAGTCCTTTCTCATTGGCTAGATGCAACAAACAAGTAAAAGCCAGAGGAACCGACAAACTCCCCGCCATTTTTTCCGACATTTTTAGCGGTAATTGTTTATAAACATCCGAGAACAATATTCCGTTGTTTTCTTTTGTGACGTCATCTTTAGTGGTTACGTCATCGGTATTAGTGGGATCAACTTTTACGTCATCAGTGATTGTGACGTCATTGTCAGGGTTTGTTATGGTTTCATCCGTTTCTTTAGGTTCGGGCTAAAAAAGGATTTTTGTTTAGAAGATGAAAAAAGTTTAAAAATTTAATTTGTTCCAACTTACCTCTATTAATTAACTGATTTTAATAAAATTCTCCCCAACTTATTTCCCTACATTCTCTACTGCCAACTTACAACTTAACTAGCTTGGTTATAACAGTTTATAAAGCTTGTTTATTAATAACCTTTTTAAAACTTAACATCTGGTATTAATACAAGTTCATCCAACTTTGATTTTAACAAAACTTCAAAACATCAAATCCCTTTCACAGGTATTTAGCAATTATTTACATTTTAATGTTGCAAATCAAAATATAAACAACTAAGTCAACAATCGTTCTGATGTTAATCAAATAACATTTAATATTAAACCATAAACCTTTAAGTTAACCTAAACCCTCACCAAATGAAAAACTCAAAATAATGTGCTCAACTACACAACTTATAATAAACTTATGTATGTGACACCTTCTTACCTTACTCCCTGCCAGTTTAAGTAACCCCCACATTGTAGTTTTCAACTTCTTGACATCGATGTGTTTGGCTCTCTTTGCAAACGTTACATGAATCTTCTCAATCTGGAAGATATAATTTAAACATTAGGTGAAAACTTTTTAATAACTTCATCAGTTAGGTTCAAACAAACAAACTTTGGCATCTAATTGCAAGTTTTCTAAATATATAGAAATCTTTATTATAATAAAACAATGACTTTAATACATGAGGTCCTGGGTTCTATCCCCACAGCTCTTATGCTGCAGCACTTAATCAGCAGTTGAATTATCGAGCAATTATAATCTATAATATCCCAAACTGTCAAAGGCAACTCGGGAATGGGTCGGGGTAATTGATGTTACTCTATGTTAAAGTCGACCTTTCCACATCAAGGACAAATAAATATGAAATAAAGTATATATACTTATATCCCAAACATAATACAAAACACTTATAATATACCCAAACAAGCTAGTGTGTCACTTACCTTTCTAGGTTGTGATACGAGGTGATCTCCCTCTAACAAATTATTGTAACCATCCTCTCCGTTGTCATGGTCACCAAGGTCGGTGTCCTGGGTTTGGAAGAAAGATTTCGTGACATTTGTCAAGTTAGGGAACTCAGTGTTTTCAAATACATTATCATCTATGAAAAAAGTTACAAAAAATATCAAAATTAAATATATTACAATGTGGATATTTATTGCTTCTAGGACAGTTTTATAAATTAAATTAACTTTTTAAAGCGTCACAAGTTTATTAAATTTGTTCTCATGAAACAATTTCATTATTCCTACCTCCAGCTTCATAGTTGTCCTCATGATCGGATTGAACGATTGCCGGGCAATAATCATCGTTGTTGTACTCAAAGTTATCGGTTTCATAATCTTGAATGTGGGTTTGGAGTAACTCTGTGGTTAGGGGTTCGATTCTCACTTTTACTGAGGTGGCTCTGAGGTGGAAAAGTTATAAAGTGAATAAATTTGCCAACAATATTCTATAGGCAAAATAGGTTTTAAATAATCAAATAACTCCGTATAAAGATGGAAAAAGTTTTAAATTTTTCATAAAAAATAAATGACATTTTTTTATTGGAAAAATAAATTGATTTTTTTAAGCTTACTAAACAACCAATTCCCAAAATATACTAACTATAAACTAACCCAATTATATTGTGCTGCAATTATTTTTAAATGTAACCAACAAAGTAACAACATAAAACCTGTTACCTTGTGTAAGATTTACGATCCATTCCTGATCCTTGCAAAACCCGATTATTTTTCCTTTCAGATTTAAGTGCCATCAACTTCTGTCGCGACATCTTCTGAGGTTGAAGTTTCTTGTCTGTTGTAAGGGGGTCTAACTCAAACATGTCCTTGGTCGATTTCTTGCGTTTCTTGGCCTGACTTGGAGCTTCTGATAACTGGTCAGTATCTAAATTAGTTAAAATTGAAACGAAATATATTTTTAGTTAAAATAAAATTTAATGGGCAGCATGGTGTAGTGGTCAGAACACTTAGCTTCACTATATGAGGTCCAGAGTTTGATTCCATTGCTATCATTGTATAGTGCTCGTGAGTAAGAATGATATGAACTCCTGCTAAGCCAATGCTTAATCAACAGCTTTATTATCAGGCAACTATGATCTAAAATATCCCAAACTCTCAAAGTCAACTCGAGACTGGGTTAGGGTAATAAATGTGACTATGTTTGGGTCGTTAAAAAGTGTTAACTGTTATGATGAACTTACCAGGTAGATTGGGATCTGCAGTAACTAGAGCAGGTTTTCCAACCTTGCTTCGTTTCCAATGTTTATTTCCATCAAACACGGCCAAAATATTCGGTTTAAAATAAGAATATTCACCGGGGGAACTCGCTAAACACATTGACAACATTCGCTCGTCGTGCGACTTGGTTTGCTGTTGTTGTTGTTGTTGAACAGAGAACACCTCTTCAGTGATCGCTACGACATTGCCATCATCTGAAAAAATTAAAAAAACGATTCAAAGAAAATAGCAATATTTTACTTCTGCTCAACCCCACTAAAAATTAACCCAATTCAAATGATCAGCAAAAATTTAATTAAAAAAACGGAAAATAAAAAATTAGTTAATTTTTGCATTATTTAAAAACCAAATTCTTTTATTTAAAAACCAAATTCTAGTGTCAAGAGTAGCCTTTGTATTTCTAGGCCTAAAATTTTGGTTTAGGTCAGCTTTATAACAAAAAGACAATTTTCTGAATACCTTCATCGTGATGGTCTGCTCCATCATCCTCAAATATAAAATCCCCTTCAGGTGTATCCCCACTAGGTAGTTCCCCATCCGTGGACCTTACTTCAGGAAAATCATCTTGAGAAGAAACATCCAAGTCGGCCTGAATAATAAATGTTAAAATAAACTCGCTTTTAAGAAATGTAGGAAACTGCAAAGAACTTTCAAGTAATGTATGGGCAACTTTACTTTTGTCATAATTTGCCTGTGCACAAAAAACAACTTTTTTTGAAGCATATAAATACGACAAACTTATAAATATATAAAAACGTTGTCTTCTCTATCATATATATATATATAAATAACACCTTAAAAATATGATAATTTGGTAGTAGTTTTAGTTCTAAAAAATATTAAAGACAGCCAACTTACAATATCAAAACTTAGTTCTTTAAAAGTATCGGCAAATTGTTGGTGTTCATTCGTTAGAAAGTTTTTTGAATTTGATTTTGTCGATTCATCGTAAATATTAACTGAGTTTTCTTCTGAGATCGAATCTTAAAAAAGGTAAATAATATTTAAAAATTTATACAAATTAGTTTAATAACTTTTATTTGAATCTTAGTAATTTTAGTTAAAGAAAATGTTAAATATTTAAAATAAAAGGAACTACCTTGTTGGCTGCTGATTTGTTGAACCTGGTGGTCGAACAACAAAGTTTCGACATTTTCTACGACATTCAAATTGTTGAGCTTCAGACTGTCGCAACTTGCGGCATCGATAATATTGTGAACTCGATCCATAACATCAACGTTGGTTGGCATCAAAATATTTGCCAACAATAAGTTACTAACATTCGTTTCAAGGATCTAAAAAGTAATAAACAGTTAGTAATATTATTTACAATTGTTTAGTTGTTTGATATACTGATCAAGCATCTGACTACGCTTAAAGGTTTCGGGTTCGAGCCGCATCAATGCTACACTATTCGCCCTTGAGCCTGACATTTACGGAAACCTTAAAACATGTTACAACAGCAGAGCTATTATTACACCATATAAAATTTAGCTTTTAAAAGCTATATGGAAAAAAATTCTATATAATACTCAATTGTAAGTGTACTGACTAAAAAAAATTCTACACTTTATTGTAATACCAAAAAAATAAATTTAAAAATCGAATTTAAACTGCATAAAGAAATAAATCCAGCATAAACTCAACCTTAGAATTTTTCTTCCTTCTTTTAGTTTTTTGCTCCACTTCGCCATCTTGTGACAGGGAATTACTAAACTCCTCCCCTTCCTCTTTATCTGCCCCTCCAAGACTGTTCATTACTCTTTTTATAAAAATAAGAAGTTAAATATATCACAAAGACAGTCAAATCAACTAGATTTCTAAGTTGTTTATTATTCTAAACCATTGTATCAAATCAAACATCGAATAAAGTAAGAATTTTGACTTAATTAATAAAAATCAATCACTTGGAACATTACTAGAACTTTAATGCAATGAAAACATGATTTTAACAAACCTGTAAATCTCAGAATAAATTGCATCCACCCTCCCCGCATAAATCTTTGCTCCCGCATAAATTGTTCCTCCAGCGGTTCTGAAGTTCAAATCCCCGTCCTTCCTGATCATCTCACTCATATGCTCAATTAACTGGAGTTCAAACGCATTTTTGTGCTACGGAAACAAATTAAATTTAATTAAAAAATGATTGTGTTGTTTGTAATATTAAGCCCAGTTATTTTTGTATGGAATGTATCAAAACTAAAAGGAGTTTTTATAAAATGGTATAAAATATTGAAAGTGTTTAAAATGAATGTTTTATTATCAAAAGAGTTTACTTAAAACTGATAAAGTCATGCTGAGATCCTTTAATGGAAAACTTCTTAAATTTCAAGAAATAATAGGATCTTATGAAACCTACTGTGCCACTGAAGCTTTTAAGTGAAACAAAACAGTAGGAGATACCATTTTCTTTAAATTTAACTGTCAAGATTTATTCTTACAACAGAAAGAAATGACATACAATCTTCTATTCAGAACTTCACAGCAAACATTACAATATCAAGTAGAATATGGGACAACAAAATTAACTTTAAACTTACATTAATTTTGTTTTCCTGGGACAGCTTCATGCATTGTGAGTAATGTTGTTTAAGTTGATCTTGGGACCAAGGAAGATGTGGTCGTGTTTCCACTGCCTAGAATTTAAAATTAACAATGATTTAAAAACAACTTAAAGCAGTTATTTTATAAACAACTTTAAAAAATATGTAATTTGTGTATATACTTGTTTTCTTTTTTAAAAAAAGAAAATAATAAAAAGGCAGAAAATCACGTGGAAAGATAAAAATTTAACAAATACTAATTAGACAAAACATAAATTTGTTAACGGTTTAAACCAATACAACTGATAAAAATACATCATTCACAAATACAGTTTCTTGCGTAGAAAAACAAAATTTAAGCGAAAAAGTATTTTTTACAAATACCAACAAAACTTACTGCTGGGTCTTTATTAAGATTGATGACTCGACTGAAACCCCTGGAATGTCTTCGTTGCCGTGCCGACCTCACATCCTCTTCTTCTTCTTCCTGGAGGTGAGGGGATGGAAGAATCAAACTCCTCCGGTTAGCTCGATGTGGTTGGGGTTGAGGAGAGAGGATTGTGCGAGAGATGTGGACACTTGGGGCCGGACTCTCCATTTTTTAATAATCCAAATGTTGGAAAAATAATTTTACTTTATGTCAGATCCAACTTTAGGAAATTTTGTTTTAAATTTAATATTTTTAAATTTTTTAACCTAATTTAAACATCTTTGAAAAAAAAATTAAAAAGCGTTGATTAAAAATTCATTTGAAAAATAAAATAAAACTGCAATCATAAAATTACAGATTGTTAAAGTGGGTTTTTGAGGGATGCGACCATAACCAAATTCACATGAGCCTAGAGTTTTAGAACCAGACATGTTTTATTTAAATTCCTTTGCTGCCATTTGACTGATTACAGCATTTACAAATGTACAAACATTTAATTCATCATCTGATATTTTATACAACTTTTGCAAACAATTTTTATCACAAATTTCTTCCAAATTTGATAAGTTTGTTAAATTTCCATCAACGAAATCATGATTCAATTTATTTTCAAGTTCAGTGATTACAACAATATCTGTGGTGGAATCAGTGATTCCAAATAATTTAAAACATTCCGTGATTTTATTCGAAGGTGAAAGTTGAAATAAAATCTCGGTGAAAACATTTCTCGTTTTCATTTTTTGATCTTTTTGAAGAAGAAATGCTTTAGTTGAGGCAACCACAACTTGAAATGAGTTAACCAACATCTCTGCTTTGATAATAGCTCCCTTTATTTTCCCATTTTTCACAAATTCTTTCAGTTCGTTGGAGTTTTTTACATCCCGATATAATCCCACACAAATTTCTATATCTCCAACCACTGGATCTAATTTAAACAATTCCATTTTCTTTCAAATTACTTTTTTTAAAACGCAATTGAATGTCAGAATATTGCCCTGCTTAATTAAAATAAAAAAAATTAATTTTAATAAACAACAAAATCAAAAATATTATAAACCTTCTGACCTTTGACAACCAGATAATGTATAACAAAACAACTAGGCTACCAAACCTGAAAAACTGTCGACCTGACTTTACCAAATAAGTTGATCTTATGTTCAGTTTAGCTGCCCAGTCAGCCAGTACTTTATAATTTATTATAAGCAGCCTGTTTGTAAACAAAAACACGTGGTCCGTCGGTCTACGCCAATTTTAACTAAATCCGATCTTACAACCTTTATATTTCACAATTCATGCAAATATTAGCAAGAACTATATTTTATGTCACTTTTTATAGTTTAAATTATTTTAAAAAGCCTTAACCTTCAGATTTATTTAATAAATATTTTTCTTACTTTCCCAAAACACGGAAAAAAATCTGACAAAAAATTTCCCGCTTTTTCACGAAACAGAAGTTGTAACCGAAAAAAAACAATTTCTTTTTTATAACCAAACTAGAAAAGCTTTTCGTTGTAATTTTAGAATTAAGTTTTTATAACTAAAAACTTTTTAAACTGTTAAAGACATTAAAATTACTTTAAACTTTATTTGGTATTAATTCTACTAAACAAACATTTTTTTTTATACTTAGTCATAATTAAAAGAACACACAATTTATTTATTAGCAAAATCACAGAAAACACGAAATTAAGATCGCTTTGCGACCGACATCAGGGACTTGATTGCTCTGGCTCTCATCTCAAGTTCAAGGACTTCAAGTTGGGTCAATTTTTTATCCTCAATTTGGGGTTTTGGGGCTAAAGTTTCTTCTAACATTGCATCAACCATTTCCGTGTATTCAACATCTTCCTCAACCTCGATTATTTCTTCTTCCTCGGTTACCACGACAACCTCATCTTGTTTGTCCTCGATTACAATAACGTCAGAATCACTTAGGTTTATGACATCATCATTGGGGTCAAACTTGGAGGTCGTTTTTTTGACCAGGACTTTTCTTCTGTTGAGTTTGTCTTTGGTTTCAGGTTTCGATGAACTTACGACCTCACAATCAGGTGATATTCTTTCAGGGGGGTCCTTGGAGGGGGTCATTATGACATCACAAACTGATGACGAGGTTGTAGAGTCAACAAAATTTGTCTGTATTTAAAACAAAAAATTAAAAAAAAAACAATAAAAAAAAAATTTAAAAAGCAATTTCTGAATACTTTTTAAATACTCTTTGTAAAAAGCATAACACACTAAAAAAGTAAAAAAAAACAAAATTCTTAAACAAAATGAAACATTTGTTTAAAACAGTGTGAATAAAAGCTAAAGAACTTACTTGCAAACTGTTCTCCTTGACTTTTATTTTACTTTCATCATCGCTTGAATCTGTCCCCGATGAAAAATTCAGATTTTCCCCGGAAATAACTTTCAGAATTCTCTTGGATGACATTACCTGGAATACAATGTAGTATGGGTTGGTTTAAATATGATTATGCAAAATTGTAAATATTTGTACCTTTAAAAGCCAACCCAAGTTTAATAAAAAGGAAAGAATAATACTAGAGAGTATAAATATCATAGAGCTTACATAAGTAGCTTTTATAATAATTGGAAGTATACTAATTAGATAATAAACCAACCTCAAGTTGTGCCAGACATTTTTGTTTCATATCTTCCACATTTTGATTATTATCGGGAAACATTGACAACAACTTTGGACCTTTAATTATGGAGAAGATTTGATCAATTAACGCTGGTCGATCTTTCACATAAAAACCTAAAGAATGAATTTCTTTTTTGAGATCCAATCCATTTTCTTCCATATCTGAAATATCCGTCAAATTTTCATCTTGTTCCGACTTTTTTTGTTGTTTTTCTTTTGATTTTTGCCGGTCTCTTGATGATTTTCGTTTCCGATCTTTACTTGAAGATGATTTATGTTTGGAAGAAGAACTTGAAGATTTCTAGAAAGAATTTTTAAGATAAATTAACAGTTTATTTATTTTTTTTATCTTTATCCTTGATGTGAAAAGGTCGAATGCGCGAACTTAAACATAGAGTAACATCAGTTACTCCGACCCAGTCTCGAGTTGCTGGTGGCAATTTGGGATATTATAAAAAATAATTGCCCAATAATTAAGCTGCTGATTAAGTGCTGGCTCAGCAGGAGTTCATACTGTTTATAGCACCTTACTCAAAACCACTACAGCGTGAGAGCCATGAGGGATGAACCAACGACCTCATGTGTGGTGTAGCAAGTGTTCTTACCACTTCACCTTGCTGCTCGTAAGTTGTTCCTTCGCTAGTTAATAGTAAAAAGAAAATATTAAAAATTTAAAAAAAATTTTTAAATTTTGAGAGCAGTAGAAGACTAAAAAACGAGCAAAAAAGTAAAATACCAAAGTATCAATATTTATTTTATTTTTGATACCAATTCTAAGTTTTTTAAAACCAATTTTTATTGCAAAAAATTTAAATAATAAAATTTTACCGAAGACTTCTTGGGTTTTCTTGAGCTAGAGTTTCTTGAGCTGGTGTGTTTGGATTTTTTCTTTTTATCTTTGTCGTTTATATCTTGTTTCATTAAAATTGAGAATTGTTCCAATCTTTCAGGAGCAACTGACAGCATAGCTTGACGGTACGCTGACATTTCTAAATATTAGAAAAAAATAAGAAACCTGCAAAATACTTAAAACTTTTACATACCAAAAAATTGAAAAATATTAAGGACAGAAACTTACTTAAATTAACTTTCCGTATTTATTTTCAAGAAAAAAGGTTCCTTTATCGAGTTGTTTTTGTTTATCCTCAATGGTGGTCAAATACTTGTTTTTCTTAAACTCTTCTTGAACAAGATTTCGGTAATAATCCTTGTCTGTGAACCTTAGATCTTTGTAACCACGACGGAGCAGGGATTTATACAGTTGGAGGACTGCAACGCGTGACCACTGAACCATGGCAAGTTGAAATAAAATTTATCCTCAATTTGGAAAAAAATTTTGACAAAAAAATCAAAAATTCTTTAATTTGAAATTATTCAGAAAACTTGATTAGTTTAATTTGTTCTGTAACAATGCTTGTTTGTTTTACACTTTTCTCGATCGCATCAAGTTGGTAACCAAGGTGACTGGTGAGCGCCAACAACTTCCTGAAAGTCTCGAAACTATTCTCGATCGTTCCCTCGTTTGATGCAAAAGATTTCTGAGTTTTTTGTAAAGTTTCCCCACTTTTGCTCCCCTTAAATAAAATTCCAGATTTAAATAAATAAAATTATTGTTCTTGTTTCACATTAAAACTAAAATGGAAATTTATAGTTTGTCCTCAATGTATAAAATTTAAAACCTAATTTTAAGACTTTGAATTAGTTTTTTATTTAACAAACAGTTTTAAAAATGTGGTAAGATCAACCAAACCGGCAGCGTGGTGTAGTGGTAAGAACACTTGCTACATCACACATAAGGTCGTGGGTTTCCAGTCTGGAAAGTAGAACAGTTTTCGACAAGATCTCGTGCGTGCAAGCGTAAAAAAATGCATGACCGCGCATACATGCGTATCAAAATTTCCGGTCTAGGCGTGCACGCGTGATTTATGTTAGCGTGTTTTAGGCGTCAGTCTTGCGCGTGCACATTTTTTTAACACACCAGGCGTGCAAAACGTTAATTCCAGGCGTGCATTTTTTTTAATAAAAAAAATCTTGTGCGTGCACGCTGCCCTATTTTCCAGACTGGGTGGGTTTAATCCCCACTGAGCTCATGCTGTAGCGCCCCTGAGTAATGCGGTATAAACGGTATGAACTCTTGCTGAGTCAGCACTTAATCAGCAACTTAATTATCGAGCAATTATAATCTATAACATCCCAAACTGCCACAGGCAACTCGAGACTGGGTTGGGTAACTAATGTTACTCAATGTTTAAGTCGCGCATTCGACCTTCCCACATCGAAGATAAAGATATACAGAGAAAAAAAACGATTTTTAATTAGCAAAAGTAAAACAAAATCTATGAGTCTTACCTTTTCAATCTGATTGACCAAGTTAACAATATCGCTAACGTTCGTATGAGCACTATTACTAAGATGCAAGGTCGTCTGCGCGTTTGGTTTTAATGGAAGATTTATCCCTGTTTGTGACGTCATTTCCACACTGTTAACTACGTAAAACTAAGGTTGTAACTGGAATGTGTATTCAAACAAATAAACAAGCGTAGTTGCCAAATTAATTAGTTGTTATTAAAAATAGTTTTAATTTTTCAATTGGTTTTTAACTAATCTTAAATTATTTAATTAAAAACACAACTTTTTATAATTTAAAATTAATCTTATCATAATAAAAATCTTATAATAATTCCAACCTATTTTTTGAAAATGGTTGGTTCCCCTTCTGCGTCTATTTCCATGGCTACATGCGGGAACTAATTAACAAGATTAATTTAAAGTTTTGTCCTTATACAAAGATTGTGTAGCCATTTTATTAACTTAAATACATTGTTTAAAGGTGTATGTTAAAAGTATATAACTTTAATTATTTAAAATGATCAAAAATAACTAAAAACTAAGCGTACTTTGATAAAGGTTTTGCAACATTTTGTACAAACCGAAAAATAAACAATAAAGCTTTTATAATTAAGTTGTTTAATAATTAACCCAACACATAAATGTTCACATATTTTGTGTTAATGATCCACAATATATAATAAGGGGTTGGGCTATTAAGTTTATTATTTATGCAGTTTTATAAACCATTTTAAACTAAACTTTTTTACGTTTAGAATTTTTATTAATAACTATTTAAAATAAGATGATTGTGATGTCATAGGGACTTAGCATTGTGATGTCATCATCGAGTGCATTACCTCCACTTGGTAATCTTCCGTCATGGTCCAGAGTTTCCACGCTTGACCGATCACGATACCCAAAACCATTTCTCAGAGATCGACTCCAAACACTGCCCCCCGCTGGCAACCTGGATCGCCACGGCGATGCCCCCATAGACATCCAGATTCTGGATAAGTTGTCACCCTCGAACCAACATCGAGTTGTTTATTACAACAAGAATATAAGTTTCCTGCAGCAACAACATGCCGACACTTTACAGAAACTCCACGAAGAAATTGATCGGCTTAAACAAGAAAATAAAGGTGATTGCTAGATTGCTGTCCTTACTGTAGAATCTATGGGTGTTGCTGGATTTATCCATCATAAATTAAAATTGGCACAAAATGACTTGAAATTTAATGAAATTGTCAAGTTGTTCGGATGTTTAAAGTTTTGTAAACTATTCAGTAAAAACTATAAATTAAAATATTTGAGTTCTGCAGTATAGATTGTTGTTGGGTGGAACCAAACCCTAAACCTTCAAATTGTTATGGCTAAACATTCATAATTTAAATTTCCCCTTTCTCTAAATATAAAAATATTATTATTTAGATTTGCAGTTTAAACTTGTGATGAGAAAGAACCAACATTCATCTCATGGTAAAAGAACTCAATCAGCTGTGGTCAACCAGCAAGGTAACTAACATGGTCAACATCCATAATTTATGGTTTATATTCCATAAATTGAATGTTTAAAAATAGCACAAAACCCCTATTGTTTCATGTTTGTTTTAAATTATACAGGCTTATTTGTGTAAATATGTTTCAAGTTAATATAAAAAATTGTAAATTAAAAAATACAATGAAATTGAAAGTAGCATCGAACGAAGTCTAAATGTAGAACAACTGTTGTTAATTGTTTAAGTGGGCCGTGTAGTGGGTTTGTAGTGCCAGAAAGTGGTTGTCCTTAGCTTTAATCCACATTCAAGTGAAGCCTATTAAACTAGGTGGTTGTTACAACAATTAAATCTCAATTCTTACCAATTTTAAATTATTTTACTTATTGTTTGGCCACACATTTTTTGTTATATTGTAAAAACATCCGTAAAAAAATGTGTTAAAAATGATTAAACCCTAAAAATTTTCTAGAAACCCCGGATCTTCAAAACTTGTTGCTTCAGGAGGAGATAAAAGATTTAAAACAAGCTCTCAAGAATGCACAAGGAAGAAATTCAGTTCTACAGAGTGCTATACATGGAAGAAAGAGGAAAAGGTTTTGATTTGTTAAATATAGTGTGCAGGCTTTTAAAACATCATTAAATTTAAAAAAGGGCAAATTTGAACAAAAATCTTTTTATATTTAGTTTAAAAACTCGGAAGTCGAATGTTGAACTGGTTGAGCCTTTGTCGATCGACAACGTTGATTCCTCTCCTGATGTTAACTCTTATGTTGAAGAGGAATATCTTAGTTCCAGTTCGTTTGATCTTAATCTTCCTTATGGAGCAACTCTTTCTCCTTTAAAGGTAGGACTTGGTACTGGGGTTAGATAACTCTTAATATAATTAACTTTTTATCAACCCTGATTTGGAATTTTTCATGTATTGGTTTTTAATGCAAAGCCCACTTTTTACCTGTGCTTATTAGAAGACTTCTTTAGCACTCGATAAAGTGCTTATAAGTTTAACTTAGATATCCCTTTTTTTTGCAGGTGAACAAAAGTCCTTCAAAACCACCTCGCGTTCCTTCTTTGGAGGAATGTGAAACGATAATTGAATATTTACATAAGGTGAGTTAGCATAAGACCAAAACATTATTGAAGTTTAAGCTTAATCTTACTTTATTTTCAGTTGAACCTTCAGCAAAGTGAGGAAAACTCGAGGTTGAAAGCTGACTTGGTTGGAATCGTTGCTTTTAACAAAAGTCACAGAAATTCAAGCAAATCTACCGACTACAGGTTTAACTTAAGTCCTTGTGAGACTTATTCAATTAAAGTTTGGTTAAAAACTTGAATATTTTCTCTCATATTTAGATCTGAAGAAGCTATGATGCTGCCTAAAGTTACCTTAAAGCAAACTGCAAAGCATCACTCAGCTATGTAAGTAAAATATACGATAAAATAAACTATTTAAACCTTGTAAGCAGGTATAGTAATATTCAGCTATGCGCTGTACAATATCTACATGCCTTTACCTACAATGGCATTAATCCCAAAAAAAATGAAATATTTTATAAATTAAATGTTTTTAGATCGTCGACAAGTTCGACTGACAAAGTTAGTCTCCCTGCTCTGAAGCAGACTCTTAACACAAACGTGGCAGATCGTCGAAAACGACAACAGGCTGTACAGAAAGCAAGAAGGGAGGGATCGCATCATATTTAATATTTTGTTTGTTCTGGAGTAAAACGTACATTTCGTAGAAAACTTTTGTGTTTTGTTCATAGGTTAAATAGTAAGCTTATAAAACACCATTATATGATCCTTAAGACAGAGTTGCAATGGTAGAAAAAGGGCTTTAGTAAGATGAAAATAAAACAAAGAATAGTTAGGTGTCTTTATTAATCAACGTTGGGGATCCTATTTACAATGAAATGCAATATCTGAATATACAATAAGCCAACTATATGAACATTAGCCACATTTAAGCAAGGCAATCACCTTCAAAATGTTAATAACATGAGCACCAAGCTGTTAACCAAAACTTTTAGGTTAGTTTGGTACCGTAACATTAATATATTACAAAAAACATTAAAATCGATAAAATCAACATGAGTGGTAGTGTTGGTTGTTGTTCAACTTATTTTGCTCCTGGTACTTGTCGCAGAACCTAAAAACAACAAAGTTTTAATTAAAAGTTTGACGGCGATCAATTGATTTTTAACCTTTTTATAATTGCGTGGATCCTTTTCTGCTATAACCGATGAACGGTGACTTCACTTTCTAAATGTTAAATTTCAACTAACTTCAATTTAAATAAATAATTTGCTGAGCTAAAAATTAACTGTATTCCACCTAAGTAAATCTTCATTTGCACAGTCTTTTAACTCCTTATATGCTAATTTCACTATTATAAGGATAACTTATATTAACTTTTCTCCTTGAACGTTCTAAAACTCTGCTGACCTCATATAGGTCACGTTAAGATATTCACCTTGGAAAGATCAACTCCAGTGATGGCTTGCACTGCGGGTGGAAGCTCGGCCAAAAGTTTTGTGATCTCCGACGTCGTTCGATCTCCGTCTCCTCCCAATAAAACAATCTCATCAACTCTGGATAGAGGAGCAGCCACCTCAGCTGCAATCTGTGGAAATAAGGGGTTGAAAAAGTGGAAATTAGAAACAAAATTCAAGTTAAGTCAAACTTGATTCAAACTTAAAACTTAGGTCTCTCCTAAACCTTAAGTCAAATGAATAACTTGGGTCAAACCTTAAACTTGGATCAAATTTAAAACTTAAGCCAAATTTAAAAGTCAAGTCAAATTTATCAAACTTAAAACTTAAGTCCACTTAAAACTTAAGTCAAACTTAATTTAAATTCAAAACTTGGGTCAAATTAAAAACTTAAGTTAAACTTTAAATGAAAAACTTTTAATAAAAATGAACTTCAATCCAACCTTAGGCAAGCTCTCGAGCACCAGAGACATGAGAGCGGCATCCCCGTATTGTTTGTAAGCTGACGCCTTCTGTCTCATCGACTCTGCCTCCGCTTTTCCAATAGCTTCGATGGCGCTCGCTTCCGCTCCTCCGACTCTTCTGATCCTCTCTGCATCTGCTCTTGCAGCCTCCACTGTTTTGGTTCTAAAAAAAACGGAATTTGTATATTTAAAAGTTTTTCGCTAAGACAACAGTTTAAATTATTGCTGTTTATAGAAAAATATAAATTAGTTTTTAGTTTAAAAACAACAGTTTCTTGAAGACCTTTTTATTAAAAATTTCAGTCATCTATTATAAATTGTATGACTTTTTATTGCCAAAATTTTTATCTAATCCTACAAAACAAAATATTTACTTTAAAAATACCAAACTATGAAAAAAAAAGTTTTTTTCATTTTTTCACCTTTTTCCTTCTGCCAATGTTTTGACTTTGTAAGCTTCAGCTTCAGTTGGTCTTCTTACAGTTGCCTCCAACTCTTTATCCTTCCTCTGGATCTCTTTTGCCTCAACATCGATTTCCTTCCTCCTCTGAACAACCTCGATCTCGATTTCCTCCTTCCGGATCTGTTGCTTCTCCTTGGCTGCTTGGAGCTGGTACGCAAGTTGAGCTTCTGCTTGCTAAAAAATATAAACACAAAATAGAAGTTTTTATTCATTGTTTTTTGCCAGGAGGTAAAACCAATATAAATTTCACAAGTTAAGTTTAAATAAAAATCATTCTTTTTATATTAAATAGAAAGTTAGACAACAGAAAATGCAAGATTGTGCAACCATTTAAAATAAACACAGTCGTTCACATGTACGAAGGTTTGCGAAAGTTCTTTGTCAATATTTCGTAATGTTTTGTGGCTGGGGCGAAATTTACGCAAGATTTCGTAAGCAGCATACTTTTATTAAATATTTTGTATTTGTTAATCCCTAGAATCCGTAAAGTTACGTAACGCAAGCTTGTCGTGTGAACAAGCCTTTATTCTTATTTTTAAACTAACTAATATGTAATAAGTTAAGATAAAACTTGGTTTTATAAACAAAAAAAGTAAAGAAATTAAAAACTTCCTTACAAAAACAAAAGTTAGTGAAGCAATCTCTTATAACAACAAAACTCCCACTTACAAACTGGTTAAAATATATTCAAGCATTATAAGCAAGTATTATATATTATAACCTGCAACAATTAAACTGTGTAATACTACCCATATCCTGTCTTTAACGTAGCATAATAACAAGCGAATTCATAAACTACTTACTTTTAGTTTAACAAAATAAATATTCAGTTTATTAAGTTTAATTTAAATTTACTATTGCCAAATTTTGAACAGCTAAAAATAAATGAAAAATAATTCGCTAGATTGAGTTCATTAATAAAAATTAGTTTATAATTGTTGAAAAAAATAAAACCAAACTTACGGCAGTGTTAACTTCTTTCTGGAATGAGGCTTGGTACATTTTGAAAGCTCGCTCTGAGTCAGCAACTTTTGTGTCAGCATCAAACTTCACGTCCATTAAATTCTTCTCACATTGAGCTTCCTAAATTAAAATATAATCCCAGTGTTAAAATCAATAACTTACTAATAAATTTTATCCTACAAGTTCAATGCATGTAACATATACATTAATCAAATAGTTTTTTTTTGTATTATTTAACTATAATGTTAGAAGGTCGACTTCACAACCTAAACATAGAGTAACATTTGTTACCCCGACCCAGTCTTAAGTTGCCTTTGCCAGTATAGGATATAATAGATTGTTGATACCGTTTATAATTCCCTTGTTAACAGTATGGAGAAAGTGGGGATTGAACCTAGGACCTTATTATAAAAGAGCAACTAATATAATCCGAACTTACCACAATGCCAGAATCTCTCTGTGCTTCTGCTACACCGATGGCGGCATCCTTCTTCACGATCGCAGTCTGTGCTCTTCCGATGGAAGTCAGGTAATCAACTGAGTCCACAACATCCTTGATCACAAAACTGAGGACCTCGATTCCCATTCTTCCAACATCCGGAGCAGCAACCTCTCGGACCAGTCTTGCAAATGTTTCACGATCTTTATAAATCTGCTCCACTGTGAGGGTTCCTAAGAAAAAAAAAATTTACATAACATTCCCTTAAATATATAGATATATATATTTGCCGATAATTCGCCTGTTAATATGTTTTAGGCTTTAAAGGTGTGCGTTTTATAATCATTAATATACTTTAAGGGTTTATGTTATGTAAGCAGTGGGGATCGAGCCCTTGACCTCATGTAGTAAAACCAAGTGTACTTATCACTACACTACCAACCCAGTCATAGCCATTTTATTATTAATTAAAGTTTTCATTAAAATAAGCAAACATACTTACCTAGAATAGCTCTCAGATGTCCCTCTAGTGTTTGAAGTAACACCATCTCAATATCACTGACACTTTTGCCAAGAAACTGTTCACAAGCTGACGATAAAAGATCCTTCTCTGTTATCACTTTAACCTGTAATTACCACAATATAAAAATTGAATAGAAAGCAGAAAAAACATAGAAAATAAAGTTTTCTTAAATTTTTTATGACTTGTTTTTAGAATTAAAAAAAAAAACAAAGCAAGCTCTAGGGGACTCTGTTTAAAAATAATTTAAAAAAAAATTAAATCCTTCCAAACCTGAGCTACCCCAGTTACAGTTAGGGGAACTCCCTGGGCTGTCTCAACATTTTCACATTTTGGGTTCAGGGTCATAACTTCGAGGGATAACCTAAAATATTCAAAACATAAAAATATGATAAAACATTTTGGTTTATGTTGATGTTCTTATAAAAATGTGAAACCTTTGAACTTCTGAGACGCAACACCACGCCCAAGCCCAGCCCCCGATCACATATTTCTTTCCATCTGCACCACAGCATCCACCTTTAATAAAAAAACAATAGCTTCATTTTTTATATACTTCATGGCCTTAATTTAAAGTAAAAGTAATTGGTTACTGCAACCCAGTCTTAAGTTGCCTTTGCCAGTTTTGGATATTATTAAATATTTAAAAGCAGTGGGGAATGAACCCAAGACCTTTTGCCACTAAACCATGCTGCTGAATTGAAATGCTGCAAACGGTCAACTGCAACTATATTTAATGCAAATTAAAGACTAGATAAATAATTAGCAAACATAACATTAAAAGGGACAATTCTCAAGTATGCGATGCATGACAGTGCGGGACCATATGTAAACGTTAACAAAAGTTTGCGGAATACAGGACGGAACGGCATTTTTTTTACTTTACTGTGGCATGAAAGCAGCATTTACCTGAAGGGATAAGGGATAATAAGGAATATAATACAAGGAAAAGTTAGGGAATGCTAAAAGGGTAGAAATTCCACCATTTCCAAATTCAGCGATATTTTGTTAACGTTTACTTATGGCCTCAAAATTTTCAGCATCCCGTATTTTAGTACTTCCCCATTGAAAGTAAAATATATTCAGTTAAACCTACCAGAAACAACTAAAGCTTCATTGGGACCAGTTGTGTGACAATTTCCCATAATCAGGTAGTTTAAATATTTTTACAAAATCTATCTTAAAATCTAAAAAAAAAATAAATTTGTTATCAGTTGCTAACAAAATCAAATTTCCAAATGTGAAATAACCATGACTGTCAGACTGTAGACTGTTTTTTCTAACAAGAATGGAAAATTACTTTAAAAAATTCTAGATGCATTAGTCATACTTTCAGTAAGTTAAATAAGTCACGTGCAATTTATAAAACTTTGTAAACGTGATTTTGTTTTTGGTCACACAAACAACTCCAAAAATCAAGATATTTCATTCCGTTTGTTAGTAAATACACACTTTTAAAAAGTTAAATTTAAATTTAAACAAGACAAAAACAAAACTCAGAATTCTAAAACCACAAAAACATAAATATTTTATTGATACCGTGAACAACATGTTACGCTCTGTTGCACAAATATACAATCTAGAATGCGGTGACGCCCAATTTCCAAACTTAATTATTTCTCCAAACTTTTAATAAAAAACACATTTATCTGGTAATGAACGAACTGCACCAAAGTACAATACTTAACTGTATATTAACTACCAATGTTGTCGCCTAACTTTGCCTAAAAATGTTGAATTTAAAATATTACGAATAGTCACGAGTTTTAAGTTTTGCGTAAAATTTGTGGAATTTTTTTACTTTCACAGCCCCATCTAGCGACAAATGATTTTTAGATTAAGTTGATCGCTGTGGGCGCTAAAATAATTCATTTTTTAGTTGCTTATTTGAGCTAAATAAATATTCCATTAATTTTATTTAAACAACAAAATACTACACGGAAATCTTTGTAAAAAATGTTTTTTTAGTTTTTTTAATAATTTAAAACTGGGATTTTACGTTTTCACATTTTTTAAATTTATAAAATATTTAGGACGTAAGTCTGTCTTTAAAAATGTATAAAATCAAAAATTTAAACAAAACTACAATAAAATCTAACATGAATCCACGTGAAATGCAAAAATTTTTTGTTTACAAATAAACATAAATTCTTGTTTTGTAAATTTTTCCAAATATTTAACTAATCCCGGAACCAGGAGTGATGTTAAAGAGATTATCTTTTAATTTTATTGACTCAGGTAAGTTAGGTAAAAGATTCCACATCTTTATCAAAACCTTGAGATAAATAAACTTTGCAAAAAAAAATAAAGTTGCAAAAAAAAAGTTATTTTAATAAAACTTGAATCTTAACAAAATTTTAAAGAATTAATTAAATTTAAAAAGTGTCATATTAGGATCTTAAATGTTTATGTTGTAATAGTAAATTTGTATTTAAAAAACACTATTTGATCTGGTCCCTATTTTATGTGTGCAAATTATAAATTGTTAAATTTTAAACATGTTTTTATATCTTCATTATTGTTTATATTTTTTTAATTATTAATTACCTTTAAGGACAGATTATAATACAAAAGTCATCAGTATTTTGATCGAGAATTAAGACAATAACCATGTTTATGATGTCATCAAACCGTTCTGTTTATCGATTGTTACGAGAGCGAGAAGTCGCGAAAAAAGAGAAAGGGGGCAAAGTAGCGAAATGGTCGTCATTACAGTCGACATTCAAGCATACAAGATTGCAGATCGAGCTACTGGGGTTAAGCCTGCTAGATATTTTAGGTTCAGAAAATAGGGATTTAAAAAAAAGTTCAAACGTTTAAGTTAAAAAAGTTTAAATTTCCAAAGTTGCACTTTTTTAGACTGAGAATAGAAGGTTTTAATTTATATTAATTGCAATTTAGGGAAAAAATAGACTAAAATTTCTTAAAATTGCGGATTATTTAAGTTTTTACTATTAATGACGTAACAATGGAGGAAGAATTAAAATGCCCGGTTTGTCATTGTTTGTTTGTTGAACCAATTATTCTACCGTGCTCCCACAACGTTTGCTTCAAATGCGCCGAGACCCTGATCATTAAAGTAAGGGCAAGTTTATTGCTACATTAAAGTCAATTACCCGACGTCAATTAAATATGGTAAACAAGGGCGTGCCTACGTCACGGGGTTTTGGTGACGTCACGGGCTTTTAAAGAAGTTTTTAAACAAACTTTTGCCTAAATACCAAAAATCTTGACCCGTTAAAAAACAGTTTTTTTGTTAGAATTAAAATTACTTGAATAATATTTGTTTATCTCAGCTATAAACCAATAAACCTTTAATCCAATATATTAAACTTAATCCATTGTTGGAGACAATATATATTATTTACAACAATGCAATAAAAGTAATTGTTAACAACAATTGCTTGTTTGTTATTCACACAAGTATTAACAAGAAGACAAACAAACCTAAATCCTTGTTTTAGAGTGAATAAATTAACCATTTTAACCATTTTTTAAATATTTTACAGTCTCGAAGCACCAGTAATGACCAACCACAATCCTACCAAACAAAACCATTAAAAGAACCATCAAATTTAAACCCAGAATCGGACAAAATCAGCATTATTAGTGAAGCTGTTTTAAGTGATTCTGACAGCGGTTATTCGGCCGGGTCGGGGAGCAGCAACGGCGGGAATGAGAAGCTAAATTCCCCGCAAGCCGATGCCGTTCCCCCGATGTCAAAACTTGGGTCTTTTCATTCGTTTCCGCGTAGTTTGACGCCTACGTCACCGCTTAACGCTGTTACCATGCCAACGTTGCCCGATTCTGTGTCGTGTTTAACCTGCCCGATTTGTCACCGAACTTTATTCCTGGACGATCGCGGCGCTCTCGGATTGGACAAAAATAAATTGATGACGTCAATTGTTACCAGGTTTATGCAAACCAAGGACGAAACCACGAAACCGGTGAACCGAAACCCAATGACGTCACTAAAGAAGCCGGCAGAGGACATTATATCGTGCGAGTTATGCGATGTTAAAAACCCGGTAAAAGCGAGCGTGAAATGTCTCCAATGCGAGATCCATTATTGCAGGTCGTGCAGGGATAAGTGTCACCCCTCAAGAGGCCCCCTAGCCAAACATTCCTTAATCGAGGTCAACAAGGAACAAACCAAACATGACGTCATCACTCCCAGTGTTGCTAAGCGACCAATGTACCCAGTACTGCCGAGTAAACCGATGATAAAGAACGGTTTAAGGCTGGCCCATTGTTTAAACCACCCGACCGAGAGCACAAGTCTTCACTGCGAAACTTGCCGAATATCGATGTGTGTTCAGTGCCAGGAAGATGGGAAACATAAATCTCATTCGGTGAGACCGATCGGGGCGCTCTACAAAGCACAAAAGGTAAGTTGTGACGTCATAATTAGTAAACTAATGTTGTTTTCTAGTTTTGATTTTAGTAATTGAATATTTTCGACATTTTGAACCCTGTACTTTGTATTTAAGATCGACCTTTAGATTTGTTTTGGTAAAGAACAAAATGTGCGATATATTGTGACGTCAGGGGTTTGTCAGATTCTTTAATTAAGATTTAAGTAGAATAATAAATCCCTATTACATAACATAAGGCTCAAAAATGTATAATGACATCACAATACCGTTGTGGGGTCAAAATCAAAGAAAATAAAACAAACCGAAAATTGGATTAAATTTCGATTTCGGTTAAATTTGATCTTTTACGCAGCTGGTTTGTTTGTTTTGTTTCATAAATAAGTTTTAATTATCATCTCCTTATAAGGGGGTTCTATTTAAAAATGAAATTGATACTAGTGACGTCACTGAGCGTCAATAAAGGCTTAATTGTGTTTTTTTGTTGTAAAACCGCGACAACCGCCTTCATTAGTTGCCACACATGAAGTTTAAATTTTGAGATAAAATCTTTTGTTTTTGAGTGAAATGTTTAAAGGTTGTTAACTTATAAGGATGGAAACTTGAAGGTTGAAACTCATATCTACATTTGTGTTCCTAGTTTGCTTATAAAGATAAATGTTAAAATATTATATAATGCTTGATTCTAATACAGTTGTATTGAAACCTGTGGGTTTGCTGGGAATTTGTATAATTTGGCGTTTTAAACATCGCCAAAATAATTCCTTTTAACAGACAAAATTTGTAGAATTAATTTGTTTAAATTTTTATTAAACTGTTGAAGGATTATATTTTTTTATTTGTTAAAACCCAAGGTATTTGTTAAAAAAAAACCTTAAAATGTTCCTAATTAAGCGCGAAATATTCATCGAATGTTTCTTGGATCAGCTGCATTCAAGCAACTGGGGCTAATTAAAATAATAAAGTTGTTAATTAATTCGATAAATTCACATTTTATCTCATTGTCAATTTTAATTAACTTAAATTTATAAATTATGAGATTTTTGTCTTAAAGCACAATTATATACTTGTGACGTAATAATGAGAGATTTTAATTTAATTGTTAAATTAACAATAAGACTTTTTGATTTAATAAGTGTGTATTGTGACATCACAAAAGTTATAAACTCATGCGTATTCAACAATTATCGATTATGACGTCACAACAACCTCGTATCGATCGAATAATCGCAGATAGTTACAAAATAATCGAAGTCAAACTCGAATTTATAAGAACGTCCAGCGGGAAAATATCACAAACATTATGACGTCATCGTGTGGCATTATATTTATCACAATAAGCATTGTGAGATAAAGAGGCCGAGTCAATAAGAGGCGAGGAAATGAAATGTTAGTTTTGCAATAAAAACGCTTAAAGTTGAATCTTTTAGTTTGAGTGATTGTCGTCATGTAATCCTCTGTAATGAAACTTTTATGTTTGTTGTCCAATTTAATTATTTATTGAGGGGTATATTGGAGGTAGAGGGAGGTAGAGGGTGGCAAATAGGTCTTTAAATTACTTATTCTAATTTCTAACATTTCCTAATGAATTAGTTATTTTTTCATGCAACAAAACATGTACAAAATTACATTTTTATCTTCTAAATTCTCCTTTAAATCCTGCATAACTGGTTTGAGTTAAAATCTTGAGTAAATAACATTTGGTTGATGATAAAATCGAGTTGGCGCCTCTGATAAACCTTCCAGCATTTCTCTCTTAACTTTAAACTAACATAAACGAGAATAAATTACAAGGAAATTACAAAACTTTAATTTAATCAAATTTAATATTTTTAAATTGCAAAAAGAGATTTTATTTTCGTAACTTTAAAAGATGAATAAAAGTGATTTTTGACCAAAAATTAAAAAAATTTTTGTTTGTTTTTTATTAATTAAAATATTTTAATAATAATCGTTGTTTATTGATCTGTGATTGGTCAATATTATGTCACGTGTTGTCGTAATAAAGAACATGTGTTTAGGTCATTGTTTCGTCATAATAGAAACGCGCAAGTGGTCATTAAATATGCATCAACCTCTGTTACGTAACAAATGTTACTTTTCTAGTAAACGGACGATGGGCATTCTAAACTCGAGTTAATAAACTAAATATTGATTTTATTCGAGAATTTTTTTAAGGTTAAAAAAATAAATTTTTTTAAATTTACAAAACTCAAATCGCGTTTAAACTCGGCAACAACTTTAAAGCGTTTAAACTGCAATGATTATGACGTCATAATGCGGAGATGACACTAATTAGCGATCGCGTGTGCATTGATTCGATTTGGTTTACTTAATGTAACGATTTCTCACCAATTGTGACGTCACGCTAATTTAAAAAGTTTGAATTTTACGCCCCCTAATGTTTGTTGTTACAACGTTTAAAGTGAATCAAACGGGATTCAAATCAAAATTAAACGAAATATTGTTTTAAATCATTAAATTGATTTTGTCATTTTTTTCCGTCGCATTGTTGTAATATTAATTGTATATCATATTTATTATTTACTTTTATCAATGCGCGAAAAACCAAATTAAAAAAATAAAAAATTAAATTTATCCTCAAGTTCATAATATTTACTTCACTAATCATTAGTATAGGACATGTTACGACAAGTTCACATCCTTATTTGTTGAAAAACAATAAATATACAAAATATTCGAAAGGTTAATTGCACAACAAACATTAAGTTTTACCATTAGTCCTCAATGTTAAGGTGGCGAACTTAAACTAAACAAATAATATCTTAATATACTAAGTAGTAGGAGTGCACCTGAAAGTTGATATGTCGTTAAATATATAAAAATAAAACGATATTATTTAGGTTAAATATCTTAAATTAACTTTTTAGTTCGTTTATCCCGTATTATTTAAAATCACTTTTGTAGATCTGTGACATTACAATTTGTTTCTTTATAGAAAGACCAACATATTATGACGTAATAAGGTCAATTTATGAACAATTAAAAGTTATTGTTAAAATAAATCGATTTATTGTTAACGAGAGATTTATCGTTAAAGACAACTCTGTCATAAAACAAACTGACAATGCCTATTATGCTTAAAATTATGACATCACAATAAATATTGTCTACGTGGAGGTTTAATAAAACTTGCCTGTGACGTCATAGATATTTTATTCGTTCGTTTGTTACATGTTCGGTTTAACAATAAAGATTTTGTTTTGGCTAAATTAAAATTGAACAATCGAGGAAATCTTTGATTGTTGTTTAAACAATGACCAAGTCTCGAATTTATTCGTTTCATTGTCATTTAACGATCATGTAACAAACACCTGATTGTTACAATAGAACATTTCCATTGTTCTGTCACAAACCCAATCCAATATCGTCACAATCACTGGGCAACAAATAATTGGAGCGATCTGATTGGCTGGTTTAAATTTACATTAAACATAGACATTACAATTATAGAATTCTCTAAAATTAAATTTAAGTTAAAATAGACTAAAAATAACTTTAAATAAATTATTTTTTACCAAATTACTTTTTGAGTCATTTTTTCTTAATTGCTTTAAAGTCTGTTTACAATTTGTAGTCCTTTTATTCGGTAGAATAACATTTAAGTTTGCCACAAAAGCAAGGTTTTAAACAAAGAGTTTCAAATAACATTTAGACGCCGACTTGCCTGGTCGTTTCCCGCCCTTTTGTACAAGTTTTAGTTGGTTTAATTAACTGGTTTTATAGTTCAATAAATAATTGGTGTTTCTGGTTCGGTATAACATTACATTGGCACGCGAATTGTGTTTTAACGGTTTTTATTATATGTAAAAATGGTTTTTATACAAACCATTAATACCATTTAGATTATGTTTTAAATTATTGGACAAAAAACGTGTTTTAAAATGATATAATTTATAACAAACGCAATTCGTTAAAATTTAGTAAATTTATTGTTTGACCAACTTTTACAATACCTGCAAAATGAGTTATGGAAGCCATAAAGTTAAAGCTTTAGTGTTGTTGTTTATAGTGTGACCTGTTAATTGCACTAATTACAAACTTAACACTCTTCGTGTGAAAACGCTGACACGCGCTGACATGTTATTGATATATTGGACTAACTATTAAGCTGCTCTAATATCATTACAATAACAACATCTTTAAATATTACCGGTATCTTCATTAAAAAATCTTCTACATATATTGTTTACAGGAACAAAATAAAATACTTAGCACCATTTAATAACCATTAGTGGAATAAATAATCTGCCACAACATAGGCAATTGCAATACCTTAAAATGCCTAACATTATTTAAAAGAAACCATTGTAACCATTAAACAAATAAAAACAAAACAAGTTGTTTTGTTAACGTTAATTAATATATATTTAAATATTTTTATTGTTTGGCTTGAATCTGTTTTGTTAAATATTTATTACTAGAGTTGGATTAAATATATATAAATATAAATATAAGTTTTTTTTATTCGTTTTATTTACTGTATTAAACCCTGTTGATCTTTTATATATATTGGAATGGATTAAAATGTTTACAAATCCTCATATTTGGAATATTGATCAAATGACAACTATTAAAGCTTAACAACAAATATGTGGATTTAAATCCCATGTTACACAAGCTCTTAATAAAAAGATTAGCTTGCTATTTTGCATTGTGATGTAACAAATGTTAACTCAATATTATTTTACTCAGACTGAGTTGAGTCAGAGCATGAGTGCACTCTCCAACAAAGCGAGGCAAGCCAAGGACCTTGTGATGGCATTAAGGGGAACTCAAACCGATATTGAGGTAAAATTTTAAAGTTTTTAGGGGTAAAACAAACACATATTAGAAACTATAAAGCATTGCCCAAACACGTGACCCTACACAACACTATATTACCAACATTACAGCTTTAAAATTCACCCCAAACAATTTTAAAATAGTAAAAAAATATTAGAAGTTCAAACCACACACAAGTTGATGACGACAATATCCTGTCTACCAGCTGCCATTATTAAACAAACAATCATTCTTACGTCACAATATATTCATTGTTATCTCATTAAAGGGTCAGACTTATAAGTTTATTCCAACTTTGATTGGTTTTAAAATAAACACGTCATAATCATTAAAGAAATCACGTGACTACGCATAACTTTTACTTAAAAAGGCTAAAAAACAATAAATTTACTGAAAAATTTGTATTTTTGCCAAAAAGAATGAATATTTATAATAATTTAAAACGAATTACGTTCACACCGGTTGATGGATTAGGTTGATAAATAGAAAAACAAACAACATGAAGCGTTGTGAATTTAATTAAGCGTGGCCTCTTATGTCAAAAGATATTTGCCCAAATTTAATGTATCGATGGTTTAAAGATTAATTATTTATTAGTTCCACCAACTCTAACCTCAAGGTGTTAAGTTCGGGCGGAAGTAGCAATTCTAAAATTTTGATCAAATACGTAACAGAACAATAAGTTTTACGTCACAATAAAACTAAACAATTTTAACAAGTCATTTATTTGTATTGAAAACCATTTTATATTTTCTTAAACAATTAGCAAGTTTTTCGGCATTTAACTTCACCAAAACATTAATTTATGCTTAATTAACAATTACAAACAAGACTTTTTTATCAAATAATCGTCAAGTTTTGCAATAAATTCGACAAAAAACATAAATTCATGAATAAAAAAACAGCAAATTTAATTAAAATACCAACACACGAGCCTCTATATTAAAATTTAATTAAATTAAATTCCGAATATTAATTTCAACTTGACATCTTTAAATAATTAATAGAAGCTCAGTTATGACGTAGAACAACGAACAATGGCTCAGTGTGACCTCATAATACAAGCGATGGAACGAAAGAGGGACGAACTTTGTCAAACAATTCAACGCGAGAAGGAACTTAAATGCAAGGTATTATGACGTAACATTAAGTGAAGCCATTTCTATGTATGACGTCACAAAATCACTTACTAAACTAAAAATTATGACGAAATAATATAAAGTACGACATTGGCGAGAAGGAACTTAAATGCAAGGTATTATGACGTAACACTTAATAACGCTATTCCTATGGTGACGTCACAGAATGTTTCCTAAACTAGATCGAATTATGACGAAATAATATAAAGTACGACATTGGTTCCGTTTGGATTACTTTATGGCACGTGACTTTACATGAACCAATGAGATTACATGAATCTAACGACACAGTTGAACCCCAAACATTCGAGAACAATTTCAAAAGAATTTTAATCCCTTAAACCCAACACCTCGGCATCATATTTCATCCTACTTTGAAATCTTAACAAAAGAAATATTTCAAACCTTATTTAAATCCACTCAATTTTACCCCAACATTTATTTAAAATATCAAGCGGAGGGGAATATTTATTTAACGTGATTTTAACCGGGAACCTTAAGTTAGGGACGGCCGATTTAACTTCTTTAATGGATCGCTTAATAACATGGTTTTAAACCAGCGAGAAATATCCGGAGTTTGCACAAAAATAGAAAGAGTAAACATTGAACTGTTGTCGATCAAATCGTTAATTTACGATTCTACAATTTATTTGAAGATGATTCCGCGTCACGGGACATGCCCACGTGGTATTCATCCGCGAAAATAATTAGTATTCATCCGCTTAATTAATAAAGGAGTTATTTTCTCACGAATTATTAGAATTGTCGTTATATTTAAAAAAATAAAAAAAGCGTTTAATATTAAGAATATAATTTCAAGCCCACAATAACTTTAAAGCTCTGCAAAGAAGCTTAACCCTTATATCATTATGACGTCACAGTAGAGAGATCAAACGAGTATTATTGCGGTCACAATTACTTTGATATAATGCGAATAATGCACTGAAAGTAAACCTTAATATGACATCATGAATGTATCTGTGACGTAACAAAGTAGCCCCTTAAACACACGTTTTAAAGATTGAATATCGCTACATCGAGTGTTTCAATTGTTTTAAGTCGTGGTTGAGTGTTCTAGAATTATTTATTTAACGCAGCTGTAACTTGAAACTTTGAGTTGGATAAATTTCGATTCTCAGACCTCGAAGCTTGAACAAAATATCAACAACTAAGTCTTAAAACATTAATATTTTCATGCATATTAATGTTGTTTAATGTTCTATGTACGCCTATATGTGCGTATAATAAATAATATGTTACATAATATTTTAAACAAACATCCAACGTTAATGTGGGTCAATTCAAATTCGTGTTATGTTAAGCTATTCTATCGTTGCATCTACTCTTTCGCTTATATAATAATAATAATAGTGGATGTAACTTAAAACTAGTTCGATGATAAATTATTTAAATTCTATTAAAACTGATATTTAATATATAAATTATTCGATTGTTTAACAAACAATTGTTTAAATATTAATGAACAATCAAGTATTGTTAAGCCCATTATTGTATTGCAATTAATCGTAAAAACAACAATCGTTGTTTGTTTCAATGCTTGCAACTTTGCTAATTGTGACGTCATAATGTTGTTATTATTCCAGAGCGTGCGTGAACAGTTACAACAATGTACAATGAAGTTAAAACAAACAACAGGTTTGCTTGAGTATTGCATCGAAGTTATGAAGGACAACGACGCTTCGGCTTTCTTGCAGGTATCTAGCGCCAACGTGCGGTTGACAAAGAACAAAAATATTCGACAAAAAATACCAGCAAAAAAAATAAAAATTTTTTGCGCATTTTAAAGTCGTAACCAACCAAATCCTTGTATTTAAATATTTTTAATTAAATCCCCAGATATCCCAGAGTTTAACTGAGCGAGTTACAGCGAATGAAAAGCAGTGGTCGTCGAAGAATTTGCAACCAAAAGTGAAAAAGGGTTTTCATCTGGATCTTCAAACTTCCAACATTGCTCTCATGGTGGATCAGATCGAGTTCTCGCAAGTTAAAGGTGGGTTGGGGTGAACTGGGTCCTCAGGTGGGGGTTGTTAGCAGCTTAAATATATTTAAGGTTACATTGGCCGGTCAAAACTAAAGTTAACAAAAAAAAAGTTGATTTAAAAAAATGGGGAATTTAAAGCTGTCCATTTTGACTAAGTTGGACTGTTTATTGTGACGTAATTCAACTGCTATTTGTGAAGTAATACAACTATTATTGTGACGTAGTGCCTGATAAACCGATGATCAAAGTAGAAGAATGTGGAAGCAAGAACAACACAGTGACGTTGGCGTGGACTTGCAACTCGGTGGTGGATGGATTCAAACTCGAGATGGATGATGGAAGTAACGGAGCTTTCAGGGTAAGTTGGAGACGAAACAACTAAAATGTCTTTTTAGTATTAAGTTGATCATATTTGACCTTTCAACTCTTATACGAGTCCAAAGTCGATTAGAATGGTTTAACTGGGAGTGTAGGAGACGGATTTTATGAAAAATCAGTTTAATAATAAGTCCATCTCTTTTGACCTTCATAATCCTATTTAAGAAAGTTCAAGAGTCAATTTAAAGGGTCCACCTGACTTAATAAAAGTATTATAATAAAGCCCCTTGTGTCACAAAGTTCAAGTTTGTCACCAATGAGCTTTAAATTAAGTTTTCCCCACAGGAAGTATACTCGGGAAAGGAAACGGTTTGCACGGTGGATGGCCTCCACTTTAACAGTGTATACAGGGCAAGAGTTCGAGCTTACAACAAAGCTGGACAATCCCAACACAGCGATCTACTTCATCTACAAACATCTGAAGGTACGTGTGATGTCATATATTATTTTTATGACGTCATTATTGGGGTGTTTAAGTTCAAAATAAAACATTTTTTTTTTATTTTTTAGTTGCTAGTTTTCAGTTAGATGACAAACACGTTCATTCTGACGTCACTTTATCAAACAATAACACGACTGTGACGTCATCAAACGTAGAAGATCGCGTTGTTCTTGGAAACGTTGGATTTTCGCGGGTAAATCAAATTTTCAATAAAAAAAGAAATGAAAGTTGAAGTTGTACTAACAATATTATGACGTCACAGGGTATCCATTATTGGGAGTTCTCGATCGACGCATACGATGCCAGAGGTGAACCCTCGTTTGGTGTGGCACGTGGTGACGTCAGCAGGTTGGGTCAACTGGGGGAGGATGGTAAGGGGTGGTCAATGTTGGTAGAGGGGGAGTTGAAAGGAAACCATGACAACCAACATATTAAAAGGTAAAAACAAAAAATAAACTTTTTGGAATTGTTAAACTGTAATTTCAACAACAGTGACACTAACGAAATAAAACTAACCAAGAATGCTTTTAAAAAATATACCTATACAACCAAGTTAACATATTCAGAAAAACTAAAATTTTTGGAGGGTTAGGGTAACAGGGGGTAAATGGAGAATGTCTTATTGCCAGTAAAAAAAGTTTTTGAGCATATAGGGTTGGAAAAAGGTGTTTTCGAAAATATGTCATCTATACATTTAAACCCAACATAATTTTCACAAATTCTAATTTCTTCCAGATGTGAATCTCAAATTAAAGTTGGGTCGAGAGTCGGAGTTCTACTTGACCTGGCACGTAAAGTTGTTACTTTCTTTGTTGATGGCATGGCACAGGGCACATCACTGTCACTTACTTCGTCCAATAACTTCCACCCAATTTACTATCCAGCCATCAGCTTTAACCAATATGTACAAGTAAGTTAAATAATTAGTTTAATTAATACTTAAAATTAACATAACATATCAATACGGTGGTGCAGTAGTCACAATTTGGCTTTACCACATGAGGTCCTGAGTTCAATCCCCACAGCTTTCATCCTGTAACGCTCTTGAGTGAGGTGCTATAAACAGTATGAATTCCTGCTGAGCTAGCTTTAAATCTATTATAATCTTTAATAAATCTATTATATTCTTTAATACTGGGTTGGGGTAACAAATTTTACTCTATGTTAAGTGAAGTTAACCTTCCCGCATCGAGGATAAATAAATACAAAAAAACTTAAAAAAAGTTTTGTGTTAAAGACTTAATTTAACCCAAACTTTACCTTTCAAGGTCACACTTCACACTGGTCTCCGATCCCCCATCACCCACCAACCCCAACTTTACAGGAACCGTATACAGAGTTTACCCAACCAAGCCCCCTTTAAAAAGAAGGGAATTCCCCCACCTCCACCCCTGAGGAAGGGAGGATCATCGGGGAATGTAAGCATGAAAAGTGATTGCTCCAACGAGGGGTCAACTACAAAGTCGTTTCGATCGTTTTTCCAGAAAAGATGATTCTGGTGATGATGTCATAAAGAATGTGATAATGATGTCACAGTATTATAGCATGTAATCTGATGTCACAGCAGCGGGCATTTGTCATTGATGATGTCATAATAAGATGTTTTGTGAAACCAAATTGAAAATAATTTCAGATATTTTTAAGTGGTGGTTGAGCAGCGGTTGTAACAAATACATGACACAACAGACAATGGCATGCCACAAATGTTTTAGTGCCGCAGAATATTTAACCATATTGGTCGCAAATTGTTTATTTTTCTGTAAAGCAAAAAAGTTTATGATAAAAATACAAAAATTGAAATTATCAGTAGTGCTAATTACTCAAAGTTTTTAATAAAATGAAACATTAATAAGAAGATAAGTAGATTCATTAATAACAGTCAGAAATAAATTTAAATAAAAAATGTAACTAACCAATACTTTAATTTTTAAATTCATGCTAAAAAGAGTTAAATTTAAACAAAACTAATCAAAAAAAACCCGATAATTATACTGCTGATTAAGTGTTGGCTTAGCAGGAATTCACACTGTTTATAGCACCTTACTCAAGGGCGTTACAGCATGAGAGCAGTGAGGATCAAACCCACGACCTCATGTGTGGTGTAGCAAGTGTTCTTACCACTACACCACGATGCCGGTACTTATACATAATCATACCTAATTTACAAATAAAACTTACCTAAAAACTTATTTATCTCCAAAATTGTCCTCTATATTTAATGGAAATGTGAAATACAAAATATCTGAAGTCCTGAGTAAACAATTTTGTTGAACTCCACTCGGAGTGTTGAGTTGTTGAACATGAACATGGAGTGAGTTGTAATCACAAGCTTTCAGTATTCCATTTACTTTGGTTTTATTCACAAGATGAAATGTAACTGGTTTGTCTGTGGAATAATTGTAATTATATTTAAACATTTAAATAATTACAAAATAGTAAAATAATAATAAAAAGTATTCCCACTGCTTTAAAGCTGTAATGCTTTTAAGTTAATTAAAGTTTGATTATTTCACAATTATAATTTATATAATATCCTAAACCTGTAAACTATTAAGGGCAATTAGAGACTGGGTCAGCAGGTTGGGGTAACGAATGTTACTCTATGTTTAGGTTGTGAATTAGACCTTTTCACAATCTGACAATAAAGATACAAATAAATAAAACTTACTAAATTACAAACATGGCCACTATTAAAAGTAAAGTAATAAACCCACTAAGACTAACAACTGTCTGACTTTAACTGACTAATAGTATTATTATTATTTTTTTTGTAAATATCTTTATCCTCGATGTGGGAAAGTCAAATGCGCGACTTAAACATAGAGTAACATCAGTTACTCCGACCCAGTCTCGAGTTGCCTGTGGCTGTTTGAGATATTATAGATTATAATTGCCCGATAATTATTCTGCTAATTAAGTGCTGTTTTACCGTTCATAGCACCTTACTCAAAGGCGCTACAACATGAGATCAGTGGAGATTAAACCCATGACCTCATGTGTGGTGTAGCAAGTGTTCTTACCACTACACCACGCTGCCGGTATATCAAAACAAAATATATCAATAAAAAAAAATATCAAACAAATATATCAATAAATCAACAATTAAAAATAAAATTAACAAAAGCACAACTTACCAATAGCATGTAGAAGAACTTTCAGATATTTTTCCCTTAAATTTGATCTAATTTCCTGACTCTTTTCGTTGTTTATTTCCATATTTTAGTTTTTACAATTCTATTTAAAACCACGTGCTAACCATAACAACAAAAATGTTGGAAAGTTGGGTTCGGTTCCCGGTTCGATATTGGGCACCTGGTTAGTTTTTATTTTTATATATTTTTATCCTCGATCTTGCGCGACCTTAACATAGAGTAACATCAGTTACCCCGACCCAGTCTTAAGTTGACTACAGCAGTTGAGAATATTATAGCACATTACTTGAAAGTGCTACACCGTGACAACACTGGGGATCGAACCAGAACCTTATGTATTGTAGGAAGTGTTATATTTGACTTCTGGTTTTGTACATTTATTATAATGTAACCCATTATATACTACATACTGATAGTTAACTAACAAAGTAAATATATCTTTGTGCAGTTCATAGGCTAATATTCGGCATCCAACTTTAAAATTTTTTTCAAATAAAACAGTAATAAAATTGCAAAGATTTATGTATTAAACACTTACAACACGAACAATAAAAACAACGTACATAAAATTCTATAAAACAGATAACTGTTTAAAAATTACGTTTAATATAACCCAGTATGGCTCTAGTAGGAAAGCACGAACTGGTCACGATAAATTGCATGTGATAAAGGGACTAACCGAAAATAAACCTACCGAAAGAAAGAACGTCCCAACTCGGCCTTTCAAAATAACGTTTGTCACATACAATGCAAAAATATATTAAACGATAAAGTATTTGATATGTAAAAATATATGTAAAAAACAAAATATAACTATACAAATATCATACAATAAAACTACAATAAACAATAACAAATAAAACACACACAAAATATTAAAGGGTCAAATGATGAAGATAGAAAAGATTGTGCGGCACCTTTATAAGGCTGTGCACATTTTAAACACCAAGATGGAAAAAAACGCGCCACGCATGGCGGAATAATATTTGAAGATGGTAGTTTAAAGTTGACTACCAAATATATTGTTGAGGACAAAACAACAAACGTTCATGTAGGCAACAATATTTGATTTGCCACATTGGAACATTAAAAGTAATAGTGAGTGACATCATTAAATAGTGACGTCATTGAAAAGTAGCATCACTGAATAGTGACGTCATTGAAAAGTAGCATCACCGAAAAGAAACGTCATTGAAAAGTAGCATCACCGAAAAGAAACGTCATTGAAAAGTAGCATCATCAGTTGGTGACGTCATGGAAAAGTAGCCTCATCAGTTGGTGACGCCATGAAAAAGTAGCCTCATCAGTTGATGACGTCATGGAAAAGTAGCATCATCGAATAGTGACGCCATGAAAAAGTAGCCTCATCAGTTGGTGACGTCATGGAAAAGTAGCCTCATCAGTTGATGACGTCATGGAAAAGTAGTCTCATCAGTTGGTGACGCCATGGAAAAGTAGTCTCATCGAATAGTGACGCCATGGAAAAGTAGCCTCATCAGTTGATGACGTCATGGAAAAGTAGTCTCATCGAATAGTGACGCCATGGAAAAGTAGCCTCATCAGTTGGTGACGTCATGGAAAAGTAGTCTCATCAGTTGGTGACGTCATGGAAAAGTAGTCTCATCGAATAGTGACGCCATGGAAAAGTAGCCTCATCAGTTGGTGACGTCATGGAAAAGTAGTCTCATCGAATAGTGACGCCATGGAAAAGTAGCCTCATCAGTTGGTGACGTCATGGAAAAGTAGCCTCATCAGTTGATGACGTCATGGAAAAGTAGTCTCATCAGTTGGTGACGCCATGGAAAAGTAGTCTCATCGAATAGTGACGCCATGGAAAAGTAGCCTCATCAGTTGGTGACGCCATGAAAAAGTAGCCGCATCAGTTGATGACGTCATGGAAAAGTAGCCTCATCGAATAGTGACGCCATGGAAAAGTAGCCTCATCAGTTGGTGACGCCATGAAAAAGTAGCCTCATCAGTTGATGACGTCATGGAAAAGTAGTCTCATCAGTTGGTGACGCCATGGAAAAGTAGTCTCATCGAATAGTGACGCCATGGAAAAGTAGCCTCATCAGTTGGTGACGCCATGAAAAAGTAGCCTCATCAGTTGATGACGTCATGGAAAAGTAGTCTCATCGAATAGTGACGCCATGGAAAAGTAGCCTCATCAGTTGGTGACGTCATGGAAAAGTAGCCTCATCAGTTGATGACGTCATGGAAAAGTAGTCTCATCAGTTGGTGACGTCATGGAAAAGTAGCCTCATCAGTTGATGACGTCATGGAAAAGTAGTCTCATCGAATAGTGACGCCATGGAAAAGTAGCCTCATCAGTTGATGACGTCATGGAAAAGTAGTCTCATCGAATAGTGACGCCATGGAAAAGTAGCCTCATCAGTTGATGACGTCATGGAAAAGTAGTCTCATCGAATAGTGACGCCATGGAAAAGTAGCCTCATCAGTTGGTGACGTCATGGAAAAGTAGTCTCATCAGTTGATGACGTCATGGAAAAGTAGTCTCATCGAATAGTGACGCCATGGAAAAGTAGCCTCATCAGTTGGTGACGTCATGGAAAAGTAGTCTCATCAGTTGATGACGTCATGGAAAAGTAGCCTCATCAGTTGGTGACGCCATGGAAAAGTAGCCTCATCAGTTGATGACGTCATGGAAAAGTAGTCTCATCGAATAGTGACGCCATGGAAAAGTAGCCTCATCAGTTGATGACGTCATGGAAAAGTAGTCTCATCGAATAGTGACGCCATGGAAAAGTAGCCTCATCAGTTGGTGACGTCATGGAAAAGTAGCCTCATCAGTTGGTGACGTCATGGAAAAGTAGTCTCATCAGTTGATGACGTCATGGAAAAGTAGTCTCATCGAATAGTGACGCCATGGAAAAGTAGCCTCATCAGTTGGTGACGTCATGGAAAAGTAGTCTCATCGAATAGTGACGCCATGGAAAAGTAGCCTCATCAGTTGGTGACGTCATGGAAAAGTAGCCTCATCGAATAGTGACGCCATGGAAAAGTAGCCTCATCAGTTGGTGACGTCATGGAAAAGTAGTCTCATCGAATAGTGACGCCATGGAAAAGTAGCCTCATCAGTTGGTGACGTCATGGAAAAGTAGCCTCATCAGTTGATGACGTCATGGAAAAGTAGTCTCATCGAATAGTGACGCCATGGAAAAGTAGCCTCATCAGTTGATGACGTCATGGAAAAGTAGCCTCATCAGTTGGTGACGTCATGGAAAAGTAGCCTCATCAGTTGGTGACGTCATGGAAAAGTAGCCTCATCAGTTGATGACGTCATGGAAAAGTAGCCTCATCAGTTGATGACGTCATGGAAAAGTAGTCTCATCGAATAGTGACGCCATGGAAAAGTAGCCTCATCAGTTGGTGACGTCATGGAAAAGTAGCCTCATCAGTTGATGACGTCATGGAAAAGTAGTCTCATCGAATAGTGACGCCATGGAAAAGTAGCCTCATCAGTTGGTGACGTCATGGAAAAGTAGCCTCATCAGTTGATGACGTCATGGAAAAGTAGTCTCATCAGTTGGTGACGCCATGGAAAAGTAGTCTCATTGAATAGTGACGCCATGGAAAAGTAGCCTCATCAGTTGGTGACGCCATGAAAAAGTAGCCTCATCAGTTGATGACGTCATGGAAAAGTAGCCTCATCGAATAGTGACGCCATGGAAAAGTAGCCTCATCAGTTGGTGACGCCATGAAAAAGTAGCCTCATCAGTTGATGACGTCATGGAAAAGTAGTCTCATCAGTTGGTGACGCCATGGAAAAGTAGTCTCATCGAATAGTGACGCCATGGAAAAGTAGCCTCATCAGTTGGTGACGCCATGAAAAAGTAGCCTCATCAGTTGATGACGTCATGGAAAAGTAGTCTCATCGAATAGTGACGCCATGGAAAAGTAGCCTCATCAGTTGGTGACGCCATGAAAAAGTAGCCTCATCAGTTGGTGACGTCATGGAAAAGTAGCCTCATCAGTTGGTGACGTCATGGAAAAGTAGTCTCATCAGTTGGTGACGTCATGGAAAAGTAGCCTCATCAGTTGGTGACGTCATGGAAAAGTAGCCTCATCAGTTGGTGACGTCATGGAAAAGTAGCCTCATCAGTTGGTGACGTCATGGAAAAGTAGTCTCATCGAATAGTGACGCCATGGAAAAGTAGCCTCATCAGTTGATGACGTCATGGAAAAGTAGTCTCATCGAATAGTGACGCCATGGAAAAGTAGCCTCATCAGTTGATGACGTCATGGAAAAGTAGTCTCATCGAATAGTGACGCCATGGAAAAGTAGCCTCATCAGTTGATGACGTCATGGAAAAGTAGTCTCATCGAATAGTGACGCCATGGAAAAGTAGCCTCATCAGTTGGTGACGTCATGGAAAAGTAGCCTCATCAGTTGATGACGTCATGGAAAAGTAATCTCATCGAATAGTGACGCCATGGAAAAGTAGCCTCATCAGTTGGTGACGTCATGGAAAAGTAGTCTCATCAGTTGATGACGTCATGGAAAAGTAGCCTCATCAGTTGGTGACGCCATGGAAAAGTAGCCTCATCAGTTGATGACGTCATGGAAAAGTAGTCTCATCGAATAGTGACGCCATGGAAAAGTAGCCTCATCAGTTGATGACGTCATGGAAAAGTAGTCTCATCGAATAGTGACGCCATGGAAAAGTAGCCTCATCAGTTGGTGACGTCATGGAAAAGTAGCCTCATCAGTTGGTGACGTCATGGAAAAGTAGCCTCATCAGTTGGTGACGTCATGGAAAAGTAGTCTCATCGAATAGTGACGCCATGGAAAAGTAGCCTCATCAGTTGGTGACGTCATGGAAAAGTAGCCTCATCAGTTGATGACGTCATGGAAAAGTAGTCTCATCGAATAGTGACGCCATGGAAAAGTAGCCTCATCAGTTGGTGACGTCATGGAAAAGTAGTCTCATCAGTTGATGACGTCATGGAAAAGTAGCCTCATCAGTTGGTGACGCCATGGAAAAGTAGCCTCATCAGTTGGTGACGTCATGGAAAAGTAGCCTCATCGAATAGTGACGCCATGGAAAAGTAGCCTCATCAGTTGGTGACGTCATGGAAAAGTAGCCTCATCAGTTGATGACGTCATGGAAAAGTAGTCTCATCGAATAGTGACGCCATGGAAAAGTAGCCTCATCAGTTGGTGACGTCATGGAAAAGTAGCATCATCAGTTGGTGACGTCATTAAAAAGTAGCCTCATCAGTTGGTGACGTCATGAAAAAGTAGCCTCATCAGTTGATGACGTCATGGAAAAGTAGCCTCATCAGTTGGTGACGCCATGAAAAAGTAGCCTCATCAGTTGGTGACGTCATTAAAAAGTAGCATCATCGAGTTGTGACGTCAATAAAAAGTAGCTTTATCAGTTGGTGACGTCATGGAAAAGTAGCATCATCGAATAGTGACGTCATTGAAAATTAGCATCATCGAATAGTGACGTCATTGAAAAGTAGCATCATCGAGTTGTGACGTCATTAAAAAGTAGGCATTCGCCGTTTCCTGGAAGGTTATCATCAGAAACTTCGAAAAAAAGAAAAACAGGGGGCAGTCATCTATGTCTAATAAAGTTTAATTAAATATATTTATAGTAAACATTTTACCTTGTTGCTGGAGGACGATATGTTGCCCTTTTTTTCCTCCATTCTTCATAAGATCATCATCATCAGTTCCTCCATTCCTCCACCTCATCACCAGAAACCTTAAAAACAAACAGGGAGCAGTTATCTATGTCTAATTACAAAAAATACGGTATTTTATGGTAAACATTTTACCTTGTTGGTGGAGGACAATATGTTGCCTGTTTGCTCCTCCATTCCTCATGAAATCATCATCGCCAGTTCCTCCATTCCTCCACGTCATCACCAGACCCTTAATAAAGGAAGAGAGCAGTCATCTATGTCTAATTAGAAAAAATATTTTATTTTATAGTAAACATTTTACCTTGTTGCTGGACGTTATTGAGAAATAACATCATCGAATAGTGACGTCATCGGTTGGCGGCCTCCTGGGTTAGTGGAAAGTGACGTCACTTGAATGTGGAATCCACCGGGAAAATGCGATTGCATCTGCCAGTATGACGTCAGAATTACCTCAGAAAAAGAGAAAACATTAAACTTGTTCTTTAACAATTTAGATTAAAATAATGTATTAGGTTTTACAATAAATATAAATTAAAGATTTATTTATACCGATTGCATGTGCACCAAACTTTTTATTTTATTTAGGGTAATTATGTTAAAAAAATAAAGGGAGGATAATAAAACAAACCAACTAAATAAATTAAACAAATAATTTATAAATTAACACTATAATTAAATAAGTAATTAATTAAACAAACAAATTAACAAATTAATAAATAAATAAAACAAACCAGCAAGTAAATAAACAAATACAAAACATAAACTAGTAGCCTACTAATTAATAAAATGTTGTTAATAATTAGCGGGTAATTAAATATTAATAACCAACTAACCATTAGCTAACAAATCAACTAGCAGACGTGTGAGCGACAGTTAATCGTATCCAAGTGCACCAACTAGCGGCCGATTATTTCAGCTACATAGCTTCATCTAGCGGATGCTAATATAACGGCAATATCTAGTAATGGTACGCCACCTAGAGGTCAACCTTTTTCAAATTATATAATCTGCCTTGGTAAATGCTGAAATGAATGACGCAAACTGACGTAACAACTAAACGACGCAAACTGACGTAACAACTAAACGACGCAAACTGACGTAAAAACTAAACGACGCAAACTGACGTAACAACTAAACGACGCAAACTGACGTAAAAACTAAACGACGCAAACTGACGTAAAAACTAAACGACGCAAACTGACGTAAAAACTAAACGACGCAAACTGACGTAACGACGCAAACTTACGTGTAACTAAACGACGCAAACTGACGTAAAAACTAAACGACGCAAACTGACGTAAAAACTAAACGACGCAAACTGACGTAACGACGCAAACTGACGTAACGACGCAAACTTACGTGTAACTAAACGACGCAAACTGACGTAAAAACTAAACGACGCAAACTGACGTAACGACGCAAACTTACGTGTAACTAAACGACGCAAACTGACGTAAAAACTAAACGACGCAAACTGACGTAAAAACTAAACGACGCAAACTGACGTAAAAACTAAACGACGCAAACTGAAGCGATGTGTTGCAACACGCGCACGAATTTATGTAAACGTAAAACTGACGACTTGTTTAATCTAACTAGGCTGATCCTAGTATTAGGTCATTTGAGTATGATATCTGTGATCAATAATATCCTAAACTTGGTAAGTGAGGCCATCGCCTTAAGGGCAGGGTTGTAGGCCTTTTATTAAGGAAAGCATGTAAAAAGTATGGTGTACAAACAAAAAGTATAAATAAGTTTATTATTAATATAAAATAAAAAAATTATTAAAGAACAAGTATCTCACCTGTATGTTAAAGGAATCACCTTTCTTGGGTCTTTTCCTCACAGCTCATCAATACCTAAACTAACAACTACCTTAAGGCCACATCCAATTCTTCATCTCCTCTTCAAATCACCGTAGAATCGCCTTTTCCACGCTGTCATTTCCTCCAAAACTTGTAACGTCACAATTCCCTCTTCGTTTCTCGTTTAAAGCAGTTCGTCGTTTCCCGGAAGGTCATCATCAGAAACCTCGAAAAAAGAAACAGGGGGCAGTTATCTATGTCTAATAAAGTTTAATATAATATTTATAGTAAACATTTCACCTTATTGCTGGAGGACGATATGTTGCCCTTTTTTTCCTCCATTCTTCATAAGATCATCATCATCAGTTCCTCCATTCCTCCACCTCATCACCAGAAAACTTAAAAAGAGCAGAGAGCAGTCATCTATGTCTAATTACAAAAAAATACAGTATTTTATAATAAACATTTTACCTTGTTGCTGGAGGAAGATATGTTGTCTGTTTGCTCCTCCATTCCTCATAAAATCATCATCAGAATATCCGGCTTCGTGAGGTCGTCATTACCTTAAAAAACAAGGGGCAGTTATCTTTGTCTTATTAGGAATTATTTAGTTATTTACACACTTTTAAAATGGTGCCGTGTTCTGAATATGCGGACTGTTAAACGCCAGACATTAAAATAACGAGTGTCGACACGCGCGCGATCCTACCCCTAACCCGTTGCATATTCAGATCAATAAACTTTATACAAGTTTTAATAATTTTAAACAATATTAATAAAACAATCTACTTAACCCGATTTGTTGAAGTCAGCTTCGTCGAAACATTGATCTTCGGAGAGGATTAAATAAATATTAACAAAATTAAATAACATAAATCTGTTAAACAAAATAAACAATGTTAGTATCGCTTTATGGCTAATAAAACTAACATATCCATCACTAAAGTTCTTGTTCATGTTCTAATGTTACAAAGATGGACGACTTCTACAACTGCAAGACAAACTTAAATGTTTTAAACTAACAAGATTTAGTTTAGTTTTAAGTAAACTCGCTACAACGACTATATTTTGTATTCATCCGCCACGCTCTAAACTGATGATGACGTAACAAAACCCCACCACGCCTAATGTATCCATTCGCGGTTCTTAAAATGCCTTCATTTTATGTTTTAAACTATCGGTTATACGTAAACTTAATGATAATACATAAACTAAACTAAAGAGGTCCCTACTTATTTTAATAACTTCATTTTACTGACTTTAAAAACTAAAATATTAAAAAACAATGGCGGGCGAATCTTTTCACCAAACCAACCACGTGGTTGCAAAACTAAGTTACTTCTTCAGACAGGAAAATTTTGAAGCGCTGCGAGCATTGGTTGCTGGAATTTGAAATCTTAAAAAATCTTTAAAAAAAAAATGAAAAGCGAGTAATTAACTAAAAACGAATTTTTCAGGCGTTTAAATTGGCTTCTAACACAAAGTATTGAAAAAGTTTGACTAAATAACTTTAATGTTACATATTGTCTTGATTTTAGAAATTTTCTTTAAAATGTTTTTCAAAGATTGTTTCACCATATTCCAATAAATTAATTATAAAAATTTAATTTTTATTCAAGCCCACTAAAAACATATTAAATTGATTTTTAAATTTTTTTTTTTGATTTAATTACAAATACCAAGTTTAAAACTGATTAATAATTTAATAACCAACAAATACTAATAATTTTTCAAGTTTACAAACTAAAGAAAAATATTTTACTTTAAATTTTACATTAAAGCTAAGCAGTTATATTTTTTTTAAATTTTTGTGTATTTCAATTAAAAAATATTAAAATTAATGTTTTTATATTTATTCACTTAATTAAAATATATTCTGCTTTCTGCAAAGTTTCTGGCAGAAAAACTGTGGTCATTAAACCATAGACATCGTATATATTTATTTATATGCTGTCTATGGTATCTACCGCGAATTTAAAAGTTTCTGGTAACGAACGAATGTTTAATTTTTTGTTTACATTAAACAAAACTAAAAACAGTAAACAAACTTGTTTTTCGTGAATAAAAGGATTTTATCTTATTTGTATTAAAGTTTGATGTTAAATTTATTGACTATAAATTGTAAATAACAATGTTAAAATACTGGTAAAGCATTTTTTGAAAACTTTTGTAATTTTAATTTCTAATTTAATTAAACTTTATTTTTAACAGGGGAAATTTACGTTACTTTACAATTAGTAAACTCATTTAATGTTTTATAAAAGTTTGAACTAGCAAATTAAGAAATTTACTTAACAGTTCTACATGAAATAGTAATGCAGTTTAAACTTTTATTTTGAAGACATTATTTAAGTTTTTAACTATGAGGTCACAAGGTCACAAAAGTTCAAGTTCAACGATAACAACTTTAATCACAGATGATGAAATTTATAAAACTGAAAATTTAATTTCACCAAAGTAAGTTTAACTTTATTATTTAATAAAACCAAACAATGTTGCATTTATTTTTAATGTTTTTTTACCAATTGATTTTTCATTATATATATTTTTGTGTATACTTAAACTGCTTTAAAAGTAATCTTAAAATTTATTTTTATGTTTTTTTAGAAGAAGTAAAAATTCCCAAACTAGAAGTTCTTCAGCTTCTAGAATGTTGGATGAATATATCCACAATTTCAATAAAATACAAACTTATAAAATGGCAATTTCAATGACTGAAAACTGTACACAAACCCCTATTAAAAGAGAAGCCTTGCATAGAACAAGTATTTTTATTTTTTCGTTATTTTTTTTTTTTTGTTTATATCTTTATCCTCGTTGTGGAAAAGTCGACTTCATGACTTAAACATAGAGTAACATCAGTTACTCCGACCCAGTCTTGAGTTGCCTTAGGCAGTTTGGGATATTATAGATTATAATTGCCCGATAATTATGCTGCTGATTAAGGGCTGGCTCAGCAGGAGTTAATACCGTTTATAGCGCCTTACTTAAGGGCGCTACAGAATGAGATTAGTGGGGATTGAACCGACGACCTCATGTGGGGTGTAGCAAGTGTTCTGACCACTACACCACGCTGCCGGTAAAGCAAACTTTAAAATTCAGATTAATTTATTTTTGAATTATTTTTTAGTGCCGTCCACCCTTGAAAAAGAAATTAAAATGGCCAAAATGTTGTTGCCCAGCAACCACTGTGATGTCACAGGTGATAACTATGATGTCATAAGTGGGATTGACTCTGAAAGTTTAGCAACTGATGAGTTGCTGGCTGCTCCTTCAAATTTTCAGGTTTTTCTTGCATAGAATTTTATGTAGTTTTTGTTTTAAATTAACATCTGTATTTCAATTATTTAATTTAAATTAAATTAATTATTTTTAGGCAAATATTCCAAGGCTTTCAACTAAAAAATATGATCAGGAAAATTTTAATTCAACAGAGAAAGCGAAAAGAAATTTATTGAATTTAAAACAATTTAATAATTCAGCCAAAACCAAGGTCAGATATAAAAGACATTTAAAAAAAAAGATTTTTTACTTTAAAAATAATTTTAATTTGCTTTTTTTAGAATATTATTTCATCTGAAAGCGAAACCAACTTTTCCGACGACTCATTGACTTTAAACGAAATTAATAAGGACAAGAAAAGGTTATTTATTCTGTTATTTTAAAGTAGTTAAGAAATATTTTAAACCAAAATTTATTCAAACCAAATATTTGTTGCAGGAAAAGCAAAACTCGAACAGTTTTACATTTTTCTGGATCTGGTGGTTCAACCACAAGTACTGTAAGTTTTAAATTGTTTCAATTTTAACGGTTTTTATTAAAGTTAATAAAGTTGTTGTTTTATTAAGTGCTGGCTCAAGTGTTTGCTGTGTTTCTAACAACTTGAAAAATTAATTATTAAATATTAAATCAACAAACTTAATTAAAAGTCAGTGGTTTAAGCACAACCAGTTTATTTAACAAATTTCGCTACTTACTTATACTCAAGTTGTTTAACTTTTTAGACGACCACTTCAAACACTTATAAACCTGAGTTGGATTTAACCCCAACGAACCAAACCAATATTAAATCACAATTCCTAACTCAACAAAACCGAGAAGGTTTAAGTGATTTGGAACAAGACATTGATAGGACTTGGAGATTAGTCAATGAATTAAAGGTGACATTAATTTAAAAATTATATTTTATTGGACCTAAAGTCAGTGTTAATAGGGACTGTGAAATTTTTTTACATTAACTAATTTAAAAGTTTTTTAAAAAATGATTTTTTAATATTTTCAGGCTGATTTAACGTCCACCATAAATAACCTCGACCCTAGCAGTGTTTCCCTGGTGGAATTAATCGAGAAATTATCCAGGGTTGCCGTGAGAAAAGAAGAAAAACTGAAACAATCTTTACAACAGCCACTGTTAGATGATAATAATTCACTACATTGCTCAGACTTAGAAACAAGGTCAACATTAAAAAAATTAAAAAATAAACATAAATATTTTAAAGTTTCTGTCTTTTTAAAATTATTTAGATTAAAAAAAATTGTGGATTTATTAATAATCAAAATAAATAATCTTGTTAAATATTTTGTTATTTAAACTTAACCAGATCGACAAGTCAAGACAGTTCTACCTCAACAATGTCACAACCCTTACTTAGTGACAGTTACAATCCTTATTCACTCAACGGAGTGAGTTACACTCCACATCGAGTGAAGTACGGTCACCTTCCTTACTCAACTACAACTGAGTCTACGACACAATCTGGTATTGGTGATGGTTTTGCTAAAATATTTTGGTTTAATAATTAGTGCAATATTTTATTTTATATTTATTTATTCTCAGTGTGGAAGGTCGACTTTACAACCTAAACAGAGAGTGACATTTGTTACCCTAACCCAGTCTCAAGTTGACTTCGACAGTTTGGGATATTATAGATTATAATTGCCTTTTAACTACGCTGCTGATTAATTGTTTAGTTAGCAGGAGTTCATATCATTTATAGCGCCTTACTGAAGGGCCTACATGCAAGCAGTAGTGATTGAACCCAGAACCTCATGTAGTAAAACCAAGTGTTTTCAACAAAAGCAAAGTGTTCCATACTAAAACTTAATAATTTTATCAGATTCCACCCTTCTTACAACTGATAATATTTCAGAAGCCATGAGAATCATCGACGAGAGAAACAACGACAAACAAGATGATTATTACTCAACAGAGTTACCAGCATGGCTACGGGGCAGTGGTCAGTAGTTTAAAAAACAGTTACATAAAAACATAAATTTCTAAACATTTTACTTTTTTAATATTTAATATTTTAGATCCTCGTATTATCTCAGTGTTAACAAAAGCACAAAAAGTCCTAACTACGCCGACCAAACAAAAAGACCAATTTACCAACCATTATATGGACCATACAAACACCATGCAAGCTGGTTCCACACCATATCACCACAATACCACTCTACCCCCCTCCAGTGATGAAAATAGCACAACAGACACCGATATTATTCTAGAGGGCGATAGAGATTGGGAGAAACCAATCCAATCAAGGTAAAAATATTTTTTAAATTTGAAAATTTTTTTAATTTACGCAAGGTGGCGCTGTTGAGTTGTAATTTAGGTTTTTTAACTTAGGCCTAAAATATAAAATTAAATGTAAAAATGTTTTAACTGCTAGGTAGAAGTAGAGAGCTGTAAATGATATTGTTATTTTGATTTCCTATTATATTGTATTTAGTCAACAACTATTTCTATTCTGGGACAAAACTTTTCAAATATTTAAAGATTTTTTCTCCTTTTTTGTTGGGTGAAAGTTGAAGGTTTTGTAATAATGTGTTTGTATTAAATCTTTTGTTGTGAAAATTTCATTTCTTTTGTGTTTTATTGAAACCGTTACAAACTTATTTTCTCCAAAATTTAATGGGTATAATTTGTACAAATATTTTGATAATAAGGCATCATAATAAGGTATAAATTTAACACAACTTTATTGTATATTTCAAGGTTCAAGGGTTAATATATATTAATTTAAAATCAAATTTTAACTTTAAAAAACACAAAGTTGAAATGGTAACCATGGTAACCCTAAATATTTTTCTTCCACTTTAAAATGTAATGAAGCGTTTGGTTGAATTAAGGTTTAAGGGATTTCCTAAAACTTAAATCACTTCAAGAAATGCTCGCTAATATTAAATTGATGGAATTGTTTGTTATATCCAGTATTTAAGTTGTTTATATTCGGGCTAAATGTAAAAATTCATTCTTTAAAAAACGCAATTTGTAATTTATAGTTTGCTATAGAATTCATAATCCTAAATATAACTTTAAATAATTAATTAATTTAAGCATCTTCCTTTTTAGTTTTAACATCAACACCACTTATTAACCCGTTTATAATTACTTTATTTTTAGTTTAAACGAAGACATTTCTGTTTCGCTTTACGTTAAAGGAAAACCAAATCAACTCAATCATTTTATTAATTCCACACAGGTAGTTTTAATTTAACATTTATTTAATATTGCTTATTCTTCATAACGTTAATCATTAAAGGCACAACACGGTATTAATTTCTAAATAACACTAATGCATATTTTAATGTTGAACACTATAGCAAATGTGCAATTATTGCATACCTTTATTTACAACTTTAAACCACAATTTTAAGCCAAACAATTTGTTATTTTTACGTACCACGCTATTAAAAGTTAATCGCTGGTTTATAACATTACAAACTAATAACAAAATGCTTTAAATCCATGTTTAATGTTGATTCGATACAGAACATGGGACTAAGTGGAGGCAATCAACCCGGATCAGTTGAAACCCTTAAAAATATGATTTTTACTTTGCAAGGTTTGCCAACACAAACATTAAAGAAAGGTGAGCATAAGAGTATAGTAATATAACATGTTGTAATTTTATTTGTGTTAAAATATTTGTTTTTTTGGCCTTTTTAAATTGTTTGGGAAAATGAGTAGGGTTGGGTTTTAGATTACAAAATAATTTTACAAAACTTTTCTGTAAATTTACCGCTGTTATTTCTCTTCACTATTACGTAATAATCACATGGAAGTGATGGTGAATGGGGTCACATGACAAATTGGGGTTATTAGGCCACCATGATTTTGTATTTTTTGGTAAATTCTCTCCCAAAAAATTATTAAAAAAAAAAAATAAAATAAAATCATTTTTTTAATTTTTAAAATTATCTAAAATTTTGTCCTTTATTTTAATAAAATTTATAAATGGTCATCTTAATTACTTTCAATTTAACATTTTTTTATATCAGTTTATATTAATTTTATTTTTCAGATGAAATTGAAAATGTGAGCAACGGGGAAAAATCACTGGAACGGTAAAAACAAAATAATGACGTAACAAAGCTGCAATTATGACAAAATAATATTTCAAAATATTTATGTTTTTGTTAAATCGACCTTTAAGTTTATTCAAACAAAATTAAAATCGCGTTCGAAAGAATTTTATTTTTAACTTTTTTTTAAAAGCTTTTAACTCGCGCGAGGTTTCGCCTCAAATGTTACGTAAAAACGCTTACAAACAACCCTATATGACGTCATAATAGGAAGATAAGGGTGTGATAATGCGTGGCTCGTACGTAGTTGAGTTTGTGAGCGATCAATTTTAAAGAATTTTAATGAACCGCGAAGAAATATTTTCAACAAGTTTTAATTAAATAACTTTTAAAATAATTTTATTTTTTTAACTCCGTTTTATTAAATTAAATATTATTTAAAAAATTAACTTTTCCGTTTACCTTTGTGATTTTCTTTATTCATCTGTCGTCATAATCGAATTTGAATCACGTGACCTCGTTGAATCGGTCACGTGACTTTATTGAAAATAAAATCACGAGTTTTCGCAAAAAACTCAAATATTAACTTAAATGATTTTGATCGATGTTCTTTAAACAATTTTGATTGTGACGTCATAATTCAAACTTGCTTTTTTATTGTGACCTAACCCAAGTTGTTAGTTTAACGATATTGGGGTCGATTGTTGAGTTTATTTGCTGAGGGTTGGAGCGGTTTTAAAATTGTTTAATTTTAACTGGACATCGACTTTTGCCCGAATTTAATTTCGAAATTTTAAAATTTGTGTAAAAAATTAAATTATTTATTTTTATTTGCAAAATTCAAGGTTTTATAATTCTAAAAAACACAGCTACTTAAACATTTAATAAATCATTGTTACTGCATTGTTATTGACAATGGAGCAGACGATTGCCGAGAACTGACAATGACTGAACAATGGTTAATAATGAAACGAACAATGTAATAATAATAGGCGTTTGTTGAACCAAAACCAATGTAAAATTGTCGATGTTTTAACAAAATATTTTGTTTAAGAATTCGAGGTTTAGCGTGTTTAAGAAAAAATGTTTTTTTAAATGTTTTTTCACTTTTTAACTTGTTTTTGTGGACGTGATTTTTACCACGTTTTAAAAGAAAGAATTTACCCAAAAAATTTTAAAACTTTTCTCTTCGCAGAGCAATGAAGCATTTAGAAAACTTAAAACGAATCACCCACAAATAAGAAGCACGTGACGTCATGCGTAACTGGGCACGTGATGTTTGTTTTCGCGTTAGCATAGCAACGGGATCCTCTATCATTATGACGTCATATTCTGTCACGCACGAATTGAAAGGCGATCCTCGACATTTGGCGGATGAATACGTTTGACCTTTGGGTTTATTTTTAAACTTTTTAAGACAAAAATTTAGACAAAGTTTTTAAATTTTTAAATATTTTTTTTTAAGTTTTAGTTTTTCATGATCTTTGCAAAATTTGTGAGAAAACCAAACAAAATGGAGACATAAGCATTAGGTTTTTAATTTGTTATATCTTTTAGCTTTTATATTGTATTAATAAATAAACTTTAGACCGTCCAAAAACTTTTAAATATGCCAAATTTTAGTGTCTTTAACGTAAATTTAACAAATCCTTATTCATTTTTGCAAACAAACGACAAATACCAAACAAAATTAACCAAAATCTCACAAACAGAACAAACAAAATTCGCTTAAACAAATCATTAAAACTTTTTTTTGCTTTTTTAATATTAATCATTAAATTACATTTTATTTTACCTTTGTTGTTATCTATTATTCGAACTATCATGTATCGTCCCTTATTATGGTTTTTACTGTGATTGTATCTTATCCTGCATTTTTCATTTAATAAACTTGATTTTAAATATTTTCAAGTGCTAAATCAAACTCCACATTGTGACGTAGACGCCATATACATTTGATGACGTCAGTGTCCCTTGTGACGTCACAAATACCTTTCCAAAAAATATAAAATGAAATCCAAAAAGCAAACTTATTTGTAAGGTTTAAAACCAGACGCATGTTTTTGGGAGCAACTGGACTGGTTAGCTCAAGTTTTTTGTGACGTCACAAGGGGACAGTGACGTCATAGCAACTGGCCTGGTTAGCTCAAGTTCGAATCCAGCCAAGAGCAAGTAACAAAAAGTTAGAAAACAACTTGAACTTGGATCTACTCCCAGTAAGACTTGAAGATTACAAAAAACAAGTTTTAAACAAACAAGAAGACAATATAAGAACCAGTATCAACCCAATCAATACTAATTAGTCACGTGACCAATTATCAAAGTTTATATTGATCTTTTTGGAGATGGCAAAAACCGCTCAAGAATAGAAAAGTTGTCGATTTTTTGATTTATTTTTAATTTATTTCATCGAATTCACAAAAGGAAAGTTTAAAATTCGAGGCGATATATAAAAAGAATTAGTTTTTACTCTGAATTATACAAGAATTACAAGTTTATTTATAAAAGGTCGTTGCATTTAATAACAGGTGTTTCCCATGTTATTTCCCCCAATAAATTGCTGATATTTGGTGAAGAAATTTCTCCAAGTTGAATAATCGTATCTCCATCGAGCATAGACCTCACGAACGTCTAAAAATTAACATTTTAATAAGTTTTTCTCTTCCTTGAAATGGGGTAATTTTATGAAAATAAAGATAAAAACTTACTTGTATATTCGTGGTCTTTACACCAGCACAAGGAACAACCGCTTAAGGGTTCGGTGAGGCACATTTGGGCCGCGTTTTTGCACAAGTTTGTTGGGTAACCTTGAATACAAGCGACTTGGGGAATGTCAAAACCAGGCAACATCATTGTTTGTCTAGTTGGGGAAATTGTGAACAAAAATAATTTAATAATTGAAATATCAAAATTTGTTAAAATGAAAACGTAAAAACTTGGTTTTAAAATTGTCAAAACGAATCGTATTTTTCAAAAGCATAATTTTCATGTTTTAATATTTTTGTTACGCTACATTAATCGCTTAAACACTTTTATAATAATATTATGACTGCTCCCTAAAATATGAATGTCCCGGACTCGCTTAAAATAACAAAGTCTGAAACTTACTGATAGTTTCTGAACTCGACCATCCATCTTGTAAAGAAGTCGACTCTCCAGCTCACATAATCGCAGATCCAACCTTTTTGCATTCCACAACTTGACTGGTCCTCGTAGAATCGATCGCATGGGGACATGATAGAGACTCCTGTGAAATATAACAAGATGTTTAATAAGAAACAGTTCATTAGTGTGGTATAGAGATCGTGGCATTAGATTATGAGCCGAAAGGTTTCGGGTTCAAGTCGCAGCACTCGCTCTTAAGCTCAGTGTTTACAAAAAAATAAAAACTTTTTATTTAAGGATGGCAAAAAATATTTTTAAAAAATTAAAAATTTAAAGTTTTTAAATCACCTTGGCAACCGGGGATTTCCAATTGTTCAAAGAAGTTTTCGAGAATTCCAGAAGCTTTTAGGATAAGTGGAATGTAAGAGTGAGCTTCTTGGGGAATCACCGTGTACAAGAACTGCTCCAACCTTTCTACGTCACATCCTCTCAATGCTCCGGCGATTTGGACTTTCAGGGTACCGTATGCTCTGTGACGTCATATAAGGTTAAATTATGATGTAGTTGGTTTACTGTCGCGTGTTGAGTTATTTTATAAAGTCACAACTTGCGACGTCGGTCTTTCATTGTGATGTCATAATATTGGTCAAAGAGTGACGTAATATATGTTAATTATGACGTCATTAAGCATTATCGAGAAAACTCTACGAAAATACTTACACACAGAATTCCCGTTTAGTTGTAGCTGTGTAGAAACTTCGGACGAAGTCGAGACCGTAGCCAATCAAGTTCCTCAGGAAGTTGTCCCCGCAGAACTCAACCTCGGGAAGTTGGATCGAATCAAGGTCAAGTCCGTCCAGGAATTGTTGCAACAGGGGTGGAATAACCCCGCTTGTGGGGCAAGCAAACTGGTAAATTAAATCCCGGATGTCGTCTCGTCCTTCTAGGTCGGGGATAGCATACAAGATGTCGTCGATGCTGTTGATTTGACCAAGTTGTTCTTTAAGAATCTAAAAAATATTTTAAAATGAGTTTTGCCAAAAATTTTAAAGTTTATGAGTTTACAGGTATAAACATGTTGCTTTAAAGAGCAGAAAATATTTAAAAGCACGGTTAAAAATTTAAAATAATGTCCTAAATATACTTTAGCAAAGCCAATTAATTAACTAACTTACTGGTAAAAATTGTCGAACTTCTGGAATGGCGTCCAATATGGTTCCACAGCTACCGTCAAGACATTGAAGAACAGTGCCTGCCATGCATTGGATTGCTTGATCCAAGTTGTTTCTGTAAATTGACAAAAGTTAGTTCTCTATTTTGTTTCTAGGATCAATACTTGCCACATTACAAAAAAATAAAACTTAATGTTTAGCTTAAATATTAATAAAGATGTTTAAAAAATAAAAGGTAAGTAAGGTCAACAATGTATCAGGCTTGCACTTAAGACTAAGCTTAGTTAAATAAATTTGCTCTGTGGTCTGTAAACCATCATTTTTGCAACAAAAGGTTAAGATATTTGTATTTGTTGTACAAAATCGTTAAACTTACTGACAAACCATGCCGTTCCTGTAAGGATAACCAGCAACTAAACCTCCCAGACAGTCGAAAGTTTTGTTCAATGTTTGCTTGAAAGTACAGCTGGGTAGAACTTGGATATCTACAAGGAATTAAATAAATTAATATTTATATTTTAACAGGGTTTGAAATAGGGCATAATTCCAATTTTGGCTGCACAATCTTTTGATACATATTTATTATAACAATTCTATACATAATGTAGGTTAAAAAAACTAAATATATTCAAACAGATTTTACACAAAAACTAAAATCATTAAAGAGTTAAGTAACTTTTAAAACTTGAAATAAAATTCTATTCTACCTCCTTCGTCGATGTCGCAAACTTGCATTCTCATTGGGGCCAAGCTGAAGGTTGGGCAGAATCGATCATCACAGAAGTTAATGTCGCAAGCTAAAAAGGTTGTTCCTGAGAAAGCTGCTGCATCGTCGCAAGTAAATTGTCCTGCACTGCTGGCGCAAATACCGGTCTCTGATTGAGCTGGGGACCAATTGACATTAAAATTAAGTTTTTGTTGGATGTTTTGTTGTTCAAACCTTTAAATTAACTTTTTCAGAATACTGGAAAATGATGATCAAAAACCAGGTTACCATATTTTTGTGTGTGACGTAGAAAGTACTAAGTTAGCGTAGGGAGTGTATACAAACTAGTTCTTTCTGTGTTTGCATTGGTGTACATACGCTAACTTAAGGCGACTGTAAATTGCGTTGATGTTTATTACCAAGCTTATGAAAAAAACTAAAAACCAACCTATTCCGCCATCGAAGCTAGTTTCGGTTCTAAGAAAAGCGCACTGATCATAACCAGGTGCACAAAGGGCGTAAGTTGAGTTGTCGAAAACGTTCAAATTTGTGCCTTGAACTATACTTCGGGTGCCTTGTGGGCAGATCAAATAACCTGAAAAAAAGAATTGGAGTTTTGGTAATAATAAAAAGATTCAACGTGTACTGGGGAGCTAATGCTAAAAAACAAATCCTAATAACTTGAATTGAAATATAAAAGTATCATAAGGCCGATGATATTTTAGCAAAATTTAACAAAAATCTTTAAAAAACGTACAAAAATTTAGGTAAAAAATACAAAAATTTAAGTGTATTAGAAAATCATTAATGCCAAAAATTTAACCATTTCGCATTGGATTTAAATATTAAAAGTAACATAAAGCCACTGATAGATTTAAAAAAACTAAAAAAAAACTATTTTTATTTATAAAAAACCTAACATTTAAAAAATTAATTAAATATTAAAAGTAACAAAATCCTTATTTGAAAATAATCTATAAACTTTAACTGACCTTCACATCCAGGGAAAACGTAATTGTCTCCAAACTCCTTCAGTATGTTGATGGCCTGGGATATAAGAGGGATGAAACCATGGAACTCAGCTGGGAGTGATGACGTAATAATATCACTGATAACTTCTTCGTTACAGCGACGAGACATCCATTCTATGATGTAATACTGGGATGACGTAAACGCCCTGAAATTTAAAATTTAAATTAACTTTAGTTTTTTGATCACATTTATACGTCATAATTAATCACGTGACTTATAAATGGTTGGTTATGACGTCATTAAATTTAAATTTTTAAGACATAATTTATAATGCAAAAAAATAATTTATTTAAAAACATTTTCTATGAGTTTTCTAAACCGAGCAACTAAATGTCACGTGAGAGCATTTGTAAGCAGTCAAGCGAAGCAATCACGTGACCTTATTGAACGTTTAAAATATGTTCAAGTAGGCATGCGAAGTTTTGTGACTAACGCCACAATTTAGATCAAAATAAATTTAAAAACTCATAAAGTTATAAAATAAGGATCAAAATAGCGGCAGAGTTAGCTTAATAAAGTTATAGAAACTTAAATTAAAAGATGAAATATACGTCACAACTTGAAATGCTAAAAATTAGTCAAAATATATGTTAACGTTTATAAGACAAATTTAACCAATTATCAATAAACAAGTTAACAAAACATAAACTTAATATTAAAAGCTTCTCATAAAAATTAAGTTAGAATAAATCAACAAACACTTACTTACCCGCAAATACTGCTTTTTTCGGTTGCCATAAAAAATTTCCTGGCGGTGCTTACACCAAGTTGGATCAAGTCGTCGACGATTCGGTTATCACAGACTGGTTCTCCGATGTTAAGTTGAGGGATGTTGCTCACTAGTTGTTCGAATAATGGAGGAACTTGACCACCTACTGGGCAGGCAAAAGAGAGAACAATTTCACGAGTATCAGCGTCAAGTTGGAGGTAGTTGAAGATGTCGTCCAAACTTTGAATCTGAGCGATCATTGGTCCAAAACCCTGTGAAAATAAATTAACATTAATAATTGTTTGTGGACAAAAATAGACCAGTTTTAAGTCACGACCTAATAGTAGCTATTACTATGTTTTCGTTCATTTATTCCGGTATGTTATTGGAGCCTTGCGGTTGCGTCATATTTATTTACATGCCGATGGTTTCTGTGGTTAAGTACCGTAAACGCGTAACCAGAAATTACTACAAAATAAAACCTTTAGAAATTGAAACCTAAAACCGAGACCTTAAAAAACGAGTAAACATTACGCATGCCGGTTTAAAATATTACTACCAGTAAAATATAAACTTTTAAAACACAAACTAATTAAACTTGTATTTTATATCTTTAAATATTTTACCTGGATAGCAGATCTAAAGCCGGGGATGGCGTCCAACACAGTCCGACAATTTCCATTCAAGCAAGAACTAGCGCCTTGAGCTACGCACAAAACAGCGGATTCCAAGTTATTTCTGTTAAAAAAATAAACAAATTATTAAATATTAAAAAAACTATTTTCTAACTATTATATATTGTTCTATTAGTTCTTGAATGCAAGCGCTTTGTGCTGCATTTATCAAGAAAATGTATCTCACGTTGTAGTGGTTATTAAACATTGTTCAATATGACTGTAACCCCAACTTTATTTATTCTAATCACCTGCAAATTTGTTGGTCAGAGTAGGGATAACCTTCAAGCAATTGTCGCTCACATTCTGTCAAACCGTTCAAAGTGTCTTTCAACGTACAAGATGGCAGGATCTGGATATCTGGAACATTTAAAAATAAATTTGATTCAGTTTTTTTGTGGCATAGTATAACACCTTAGTATAACACTTAATTTTAGCTAATGTGTTAGGACTTTAGCTTGAATGGGACGTGTCATAATACACTTGATAATATGATACGGTAATAATTTTTAAAGTTTCCTTAAAAGTTAAATTTTTATTTATTTTTTTTAAATTATTCCGCACCACAAATAGTAAGATATTAAGCACTGGATATAATGCTTTTATTCGATGTTAAATAAAAACTTTACAACCCATTATTAACACGAAACTGATGTTAATTTACGTTCAAGTCGTGCATTTGACCTTCCCACATCGAGGATAAAGATATATAAAAATATAAGCGGCAAGACCAAAAACTGCCCTACATAGATGCATGCTGGCAGTGGTATTCAAACTTAGGACCACAAACTGTTAACTTACCTCCTTCTGGGGTTGGGCAATCAACGAGGTTTGATGGTCCAATAAATACTGGAGATGGACAGAAAGCTGTCGAGCTACAATGTGAGATTTCACAACTGCCTAATTGATCGATCAATGGGTCAACTGCTACGTCATCACACGTCACAGTGACGTTAGATGGTGCACAGAAACCAGTTTGAAAGAAACCTAGAAATATTTTAAGATAGAAATGCTTATGAAAATTAGCAGAAAACATGGCTAAATAGTTCTACTAACATTAAATTAAACGTGGTCAATTTTCTATTCTAATATTTATAACAATAAATTTAAACCTTTTATTTAGCTTTAAAACTAACAACGATGTTAAAAAAGAACAATTAAATAAGGTCAACACTCTATCAGACTTACTCTTATAGGACTAAACTTAGATAAAGAAATTCGCGCTGTGAGTTATAAAACGTTATTTTTCCAACAAAGATTAGGATAGTTGTTTAAAATCGTTTAGATCAGCAAAGTAATAGTTTCACTAAAATCAAAATAAATTCTTACCTTCGGTTCCGTTGACGATGTTCGAGCCGTTGATGAGAACGCATTGACTTCCTTCACCACAGTTAACAAAGTTCAGGTTTCCCTCATAAACTCTTCCATTAACTCGGTCTGAACCAACTGTACCGTTTGCACATACTAGAACTAAAAGAAAGATAACGTTGAAAAAGGTTTGGAAGCGTGAGACGCTGATTACTTTGGAATGCGGCGACAATTTTATTCATCGCGAAAAAGCAAACGCGCGCGTTTTTTTTGCTTTAGCCAAATCGGCAGCTGCTTCCATTTTAAACTATATAAAGTCGCTTCTAAATTTATCAAATATAAAAAAACTTAATATTCAAAAATATACAAATAAATACCATAACAATAATAACTATTTAAATCATAAAAACTTTTATTCAAATCCTTTATTTACATACAACTGGCAGTGCTAAGAACACTCGCTACACCACACATGAGGTCGTGGGTTCAATCCCCACTGATCTGATGCTGTAGTGCCTTTGTGTAAGGCGCTATAAACGGTATGAACTCCTGCTGAGCCAGCACTTAATCAGCAGCATAACTATTGGGTAATTATAATCTATAATATCCCAAACTGCCACAGGCAACTTGAGACTGGGTTGGAGTAACTGATGTTACTCTATGTTTAGGTCGCGCATTCGACCTTCTTACACTAAGGATAAAGATTTATACAAAAAAATATATTTATACTAAAAAAATTTTTAATTTAAAAAAATTCTGCCAATACTAATTCAAATCTAAACAAAAGTTTTACCATTTTCACAGCCTGGAATTTCAACTTTTTTAATAAAGTCCATCGCAATGTTCAATGAAGTTAAGATCTCGGGAACGACACTAGGATTCTGCGGCAAAAGATTGGTGAGAATGCCGCCAACATGTTCAAGGCCGCACCGAAGGTTCAAGTTAGAGAAAGCTTGGCTTTTTAATGCTCCGAATGCACTAGGAAATTAAAAAAAAATAAAATAAAAAAACCTTTAAATATTATTGTAAAACTTTAAATCATTAGAACACCTTGTTGTTTATAATATTAACTTACAGGCAAACATCGGAATGTTCAGTTGCCATATAGAATTTGGAGATAAAAGAACCGGCATAACCGACCAGGTCACCAACGAATTCATCGTCACAGAATGGAATTTGTGCCATGACAGGTCCGAATTGACCGAGCAACTGGGTGATAGCAGGGGGTACGAGACCGGGGGTGGGGCAAGTCAAATCGGTCACCAAGTTTCGGACTTCATCGGTGATGTTTGGGATTAAATTTAAAATATCGTTCAAGGTCGCCCCAGGTGGGAAATCCCCGAATCCCTAAAAAATAAATTTAACTTTTAGATTTCATATCGCTGGTGACGTAGTAATTGGTAGAACACTTGGTTCAAAGCGTAAGGTCAAGGGTTCGACTACTGCTGCTTCCATGCTGTAGCGACTTTAAATAAGGCGTTATAAATGATTTAAACTCCTGCTGAGCCACCACTTAATCAGCTGCTAAATATCATGCAATTATAATCAATAATATTCCAAACTACCAAAGTCAACTTAAGACTGGATCGGAGTAACTGATGTTACTCTAAGATTATGCTACAAAGTCGTCCTTCCCGCATCAGAAATGAGAATATAAAACATGAATAAATTGAAAACCTGTAAAACTTGATCCAGGTTCGGTACGAATTGGGCGATCAGAGACAAACAATTTCCACTTGTGCATTCTCCGAACTGGCCGATAAGACATGACACCAAACTGTCCACGTTAGCTCTAAATAAAAATTTAGATGTCAGTTTGTTACAATTATGCTATAGCATGACGATGAGTATTTTACTTAATTTCGGTCCCAATTTAGGTAAACTACAACATGAAAAATATAAGAAAAAACATCAACTATATTTTAGGATTTTAATTATGGATGGGTTAAATGTAAATACGTTTTTAATGTTAGTCAAGAAAGTGGTGCTAAATAAGCTTTCTAACAAATAAATCTTTATATTCAGATTATTTTTTGAGTAAAGTCTGGGCTACAAGGCAAATCATGTGACCTTGGTCAGGATCAAATCCAAAACCTTTCAGCTAATAACCCAATACCTTGAATTACCAACTGACGTTACTTAAAGTTTCAGCAAAATAAGTAAACTTACAAGCACATCGTTTGGTCATTGTAAGGATATCCCGCCATCAGGGGTCCAAGGCAGGTGAAAACACCCTCAAGAGCGCCTCTAGCGGTACAACCTGGGAGAACTTGAACATCGGGGAAACCTGAAAAAATATTTATCCTCAGTTTAAAATTCTTTAAATAAAAATAAGACATGTTTAGAATTTTAAAATTTGGTGATATTATGTCGTATTTTAAGCAATATTCACAATAGTTTACCCTCGTATCCGACAGGACAAGTTTCGTACGTTTCAGCGCATCGAGCATCTCCAGGATTAGATGCACAATCTAACAAAGAACAATTAAGTAATTCCTCTCCAGGGGCGGTAAATTCTCCGAAAACTGCGCAAACAACTTCTTCTGTGTTAAAAGTAGGGAATCCACACAACCCAGTAACAGCATTCACTGAAAACAAAACATTTGTTTTGAGTATGTATTTAAAAAACAATAATTTTACTTAATTTTTGTATATTCGCATTTTTACAAAATCAGCCTCCAGTAGGATTCGAACCTACCACCTCATGCACTTACCAATTGAACCATCAGCAAGTCGGGTTGTAGACCCCACAACTAAACAAGAGTCAGCCCCAATTGGACAATCAGCGATGGTCGAGTTATCCAGCACCACACCTAAGCCATCAATAGTGGCTCTAGTTCCTTGGTGACACCTGAATGGACTGTTGGTAGCAGTGACGTTGCAGTTGCCAGGGTCACATGATATGACGTTACAAAGCTCTAAAGTCTGGTCGGCCGGTATGGTGTTTCTGACGTCATCACAGGTTGGGGTGTACAAGGGGTTGCTGCAAGCCCCCGAAATCACATTGGCTAAAATAAAAATAAAATTTTGAAAGCTAAAATAAGGTTTGTTGTTATTTTGGGCTGTGGAACGAAAGTCTTTGAGTTTAATTCCCAACTAAGCCTTTGTCTATAAAAGTAAACTTTAAACAAGTGTTTTAATATGCTTTCAAATAAACAACTCATAAACAATAAATATAGACATTACTTCATTAAAACCAAATCTACATTATTTTCACTTTACTATTCTGAAGCAACCAACCACAAAGTTCCACCAACTCACCGGTGTAGTTGTTGGCATCAGTAATTTGAAGTCTGTAAACAAGACATTGAGTTGCTTCAACTGGGCACAGAGTTGCTGTAGAGTTGTCAAAGACTGAAGTTCCGTTTAAGCTGGAGATTTGAATTCCACCGAAACAACGAACTAAAAAACGATTAAAAATAAGATTTTTTAACTTTTTAAAATCTGTAAATATTTTTCAAAGGGAAATGACAGCTTACTGTTATCTTCTGCTACATTCGCTGTTGCTAAAGTTATAAAACAAAATAAAACCACAAATAATTTCATCATTTTGAATTTTTAAATCTAAAAAAAATATTTTAATTAAAAAATATTTTAAACTTAATTTTCTAAAGTATTTTTTATTTTAGAATAAGTTAATTAAACTTAATTTTAAAAAGTTGAATATTTAATAAATTTTCAAATATTAATAAAACAAAATCCAATCGTATTAAGAAACGTTCTGTTAAAGAAACGCCTCATTTTCAGCTTATAAAACCCTAAATTCTCCATTTTTTCTAGAATATCAGACTCCTTTTATTCCTATTTATGACGTCAGGTCACGCATGTGACAAGAAATGTTCACGTGAAAAGGGATTGTTATTTGTTTAACACAAGACAAGATTTTGTCGTCACAAAGCCTCTATTTGAACTCAACAAAAGCCTTTCTAACCACAAGATCCTTGGTGATAAAAAAAATATTTAATTTCAACATAAAAAATATTTTCTCATAATTTAAAGATTTTTAACTAACCTAGATTAAATATTTACCCTTTAAAACAAGATTTAATCGCTAAAAATAACCCAGCCCCAGTTTTAAATAAGTTACGCACTTTTTATATATCACAAACTGTTATAATTCCAATTTTATGTAAAACCGAAAGCATTAACTAACCTTAACTTAAATTAACTCATCCAATATAACTACTCTACCTGTTTACTTATTCGAGCATAACAAACTACATTGTGACGTCAAAAGCGCCCTAATTGTTGCGCAAAACGTTTAAGAAATCTTAGAAGGTTTAAATCAAATTAAAAATTAAAAAGAAACAAAATCCTGACAAAGATACCTTTTTTTTGTTAATTCTTCTTTTAAAGAAACGTATTCACTTACCTAATATGACGTCACAATTCTCATAGTTGGTATCGCGTTTCAGAAAACAACTTTTTGCGACTCTGTAGCGGTATCAAGTGGTAAAGTGTAGAACATATTTTATCAAATCCTAAATCCATGGCGCCAACTAGCGAAAGTAAAATGTTAGGTTAGTTAACAAAAAAAAAACTGAAGCCACGAACTTCAAGGTAAATAAAGTGTTTAAGTTTGCAAATAACAACGACTTACTTGTTAAATCCTTAACATCAGCGTTTTAAAGCCTAAGTAGCTATAGGTTCGATCCAAGCTGGTGACCCTGACTCCAGTGAAACATCAAACTAAAATAAATTTAAATAATTTAAAAATAAAGAAGTGGCATTTTTAAAAAGTTTTATTTTAATTGCTTTTACTAAAGTGTATTTTGAATTGTGTATTGTCAAAAAAAAACATTAAAAACATTCACTGCTAGGTGGAAGCAAAGTGCTGTAAAAGTTTTATACGTTGATTCGTAAAAAAAATCGTAAACCACTAAAAAACAAAATATAAAACATTTTCTATAGTTATATATTTTATGTAACGCACTTAATTATTAAAGTGCGATCGTTTTATTTAAAATAGTTTTTCAAATTTGTAGTAATTAAAATTCTACGGCAGATAGCAACAAAAGTAACCCAACTTGACCATGGTATACAATAACTTAAAACTATTTTTTTAATATAGCTTGGCCCCATATTAACAAAATGAATTATACTTTACTGGAACCAGTCTGTTCACTACATTAATATTATTATAATATAAATGCAAAACTTACCCTTAAGAAAATACACTTAAATTAAATACAAAATAACAACAGTTGTATAAACTGCAGGGGTCATAAAGTAAAGCAAACCCGTTCTATGCAAGAGCTACTTTATGTCATGCATAACCACGTGGTTTGTTTTGTCATGGGAACGAAAATGTTTTCGCGGTTTTTTAAACATTCCAGTTTAACTAAAGCATAACCAAATTTTTACACCCAGTTAATTCCATGTACTTAAAATTTAAGAACAAAATAACATAAAAAGTAGCAAAAAACAAAGTTTTAAATGATAATTTGTACCCAACGCAGGTTAAACACAACTAAATCACTAAAATATAGAAAATTTGGCGATTTTTTTATTAATTTTTAAAATATCGAATTCACAAAAAGTTCACAATTCGACGCCAAAATTACAACAAAAACATTTCATTTACATTTTATTAAGAGATTGCGATTAATAGCAAGAGTTTCCTCCATAAAGTTGCTGATACTTTGAAAAGAAATCCCGCCAAGTTCTGTAATCATTTCTCCACTCTGCATAAACTGCACGAACATCTGAAATTGAAAATATTTTATATATTTTGTATAACAAAAAATCAAAAAAACTTCAACTAAAAAATAACGAGGGAAAGTCGAATGCGCGACTTAAACATAGAGTAACATCAATTACTCCGACCCAGTCTCGAGTTAACTTTAGCAGTTTGAAATATTATAGATTATAGTTGCCCGTACTTAAGTTGCTAATTAAGTATCGGCTCAGCAGGTGTTTATACCGTTTATAGCGCCTTACTAAAGGGTGCTTCAGCATGAAAGAGGTGGGGATTGAACCAAGGCCCTGATGTAGTAAAGCCAAGTGTTTTGACAACTACACCACGCTGTCGGTGTATACTATTGATAATGTTTAAAAATTGCAAAATTTGTTATCAATTTAACTTACTTGTGTAATCATGGTCTGTGCACCAGCACAGGAGACAATCACTATAAGGTTGGGTGATACACATGGGACATCCACTTCTACATAAATTTGCAGGAATACTTCGAATACAAGCGCCGTATGGCATTCTAATGTCAGGTTGCGTTATCGTTGATCTGCTAAAAGATAAACAAGTGGAAAATAAAGAAAGGATCTTAGTTAAACTTTTTGTTTAAAACTAACAGACTCAAAAAAATTAAAAAATTCAAGGTTTATACATAATATAAAAAATTTTGGGTTTCGCTAATTTGCATTATTAGATAATATCTATAATATATAAATATTATTTTTGCCATGCTTTAAAGCGTACGAGAGTAAAGTTAAATACTCTTTTAAAGCATAAGAAATAAATTGCTAAAACAACAAAGCCCTCAACTTACGGATGATTTGTAAACTCGACCACAAATCGAGTGAGAAAGTCGACCTTCCAGTTCACATAATCGCAAATCCAACCCATTTGCTGTCCACAACTTGTTGGAATCCCGTAAAATCGGTCGCAAGGGGGCATGTAAGGCGTTCCTATACAATGTTATTAAAGGTGATAACAAGTAGTGTGAATAAAAAACAAAGTAAACCCAAGGCAACTTTGCACAAAACACACCAACCCAATAACAATTTAAAAACGATGGTTGTCTTGTTATCGAGTTAGGGTTGTTTTGGGGTTTATTTGGAAACAGATTGCGTTAAAGGTTTTAGGTTATCTTAAAACTGAACAATGCCACAGTTAACCACATTTATACCTGGATAAATTTCGCAGACTCCAAATCTTTGCATAGGTGCAAAGCTAAAGGTTTGACAAACCCCGTCACTACAAAAGTTGATCTCACAAGACACAAAAGTTGTTCCTGAGAAAGCTGCTGCATCTGCGCAAGTAAACGGCTCGTGCCTTCTCGTACAAATACCAGTCTCTGATGTAGCTATAAAGATAATTTACATTTTATCAATAATTTCCAAGGTATACCTGCAGCTTAAATAAAACTTACATTACACTGAGCACTGGTTTAGTTTTTGTAAAGTTGTCTATTTGTAAAATTTATTTTTTACTAACTTATCGAAGAAAGATGTATTGAAAACCAATACTCAAGAAGCTTAATCATGCTTAAAAATGCTGCAACAAACCTAAAGCGTTGTTTATGTAGGTTTGGGTCGTAAGGAAACCGCACTGATTATAGCCAGGCCCACAAAGAGCATAAGTTGAGTTGTCGAAAACGTTCGTGTTTTGTATAACAGTCCTTGTTCCTTGTGGACAGACCACATATCCTAAAAAAGAGATTTTCAGATAAAAAATTCAACTCATTTTAAACTAAGATTTTATATAGTAGCAAATAATGTTGATGTTATTAAATTAAAGAAATATATTTCTTAAAAAGAGCACAATTTTGTTAAACATATAAAATATATAAATCCACCTTCACATCCAGGATAAACATAATCGTAAGCAAACTGCCTGAGTATTGGGATAAGCTGGGATAGAACTGGGATGTAAGCCCGGAATTCACGAGGAAGTGACGCAATGAGGTCATCATCAATTTCTTCGCTACAGCGACGAGATAACCATTCTATCAAGAAGTGTTGGAATGACGAAAACGCCCTGAAATGAAACAATTTTAAAACATGTTGTTACCTTACAAAAAGATGCTTTTAATTATTTTATTACATTACAAATATATTAAGTAAGAAAATACATTTACCAAATTTTAACTTAAAAACTGCTAGGACTCATAAAAATTGGAATTAAAAGTCTTTAAAATAGTTTTATTTTTCAACGGTTTCTAAACATCGCGAGTCCAAGTATGCAAATATTGCGTGCGAGCATTGCTAGCAATAGAGCGTAACTATCACGTGACATTGTTGGGTTGTATCAAAATACATTTACCCATGCATGCAACTTGCAACCTTGCTTAAATACAGAAATAAACACTAAAGATTTAACAACAACTTACTCGCAAATATTTTCCTTTCTGGTGGCAACGAAAAATCTTCTTGCAGTACTTAGACCAAGTCGAATCAAGTCATCAGTAATATAAGCATCACAAACTGGTTCTCCAATGTTTAATTGAGAGATGGTGCTCACTAACTCCTCGAATAAGTCAGGAACCTGGCCGTTTGTAGAACACACTAATGAATAAAAAGTTTCGCGGTCGAATCGTAGAAATTCAAAGATTTCCTCAACGTTTTGTACCTGATTGATCATTGGTCCAATTAACTGAACAAAATTGTAAGGTTTACTACTTGATTAAACCTTTGCTTATTAACATTAGAAGAAAGCTAGATCATATATATCATCATTACATCTCAATCATAGAATATCTTCAATTAACACCAGGTTATGTTTGATTAAACATCAAGTAATGTTTGATATCACCTCAATGAGGGCTCTGTAGCCAGGAATGTCGTCCAAGGCTGTTCGACAATTTCCCATCATGCAAATAGACAAGTTTCGGGCAGTACATATCAATGTTTCGTCCAAGAGATTTCTATAAAAGCATCAATTTGTGAAATTTATTTTAAATTTAACCCGCTAGTTTAATTTCATTTCAATAAAACCTACATTATTACTTTTAAGATCAAGTTTTAATTTACAATGTTAAAGTTTTATGAAGTTATACAGTTAAGATAACAATTTAATTACAAATCATTTTAACAAAACACTTGGTAACAAGTAATCTTTTAACCTAAATATAACTTTATATAAACTACCTGCACATTTGTGCATTTGAGTAAGGATAACCATCGATTAGTTCTCGTTCACATTCTGATAACACATTTATGATTTCTACAAACCCACAAGAAGGAAAAACTCGAAGATCTGAAACGTTAAAGTTGTGATTGATTTGGTTTTAAAAGTCTTAAACAGCTTTGTACTGTGATTCAAGTTAAACCAATTTTGATATAATGTTAAGCAAGTGATATCTTCAGATTATTACTTGTAAATAGGTTAAGGACATGGTTTAAGTAAAGCTGTTATCAAAAATTAATGATGTAGATGTAGTAAGACTAGCAGTAGAAGTCAAACTGTTAACTTACCACCTTCTGGAGTTGGACAATCAACTAGATTGGATGCACCAACAAACACTGGAGATGGACAAAAGGAACTAGAATTACAATGTGTGATTTCACAATTGCCTAATTGTTGAATCAATGGATCCATTGCCACGTAATCACACGTCACAGTGACGTTTGCTGGTGCACACATACCAGTTTGAAAGAAACCTAGAAATTAAAAAAAAAAATTGTCATAACTTGTTAAATAAAATATTAAATAAATTAAAAATATTAAAATCTAACCTTCTGTCCCGTTGACAATGTTTGAACCGTTAATAAAAACACATTGACTTCCCTCCCCACAATCGATAAAGTTAATCCCACCAGAGTAAACTCGACCATTCACTCGGTCTGTTACAACTGTGCCATTTGCACATACTTGAACTAAAGAAAAAGGTCTAAGTTAAAAAAGATATAATACAACAAAGTCTATAATTAAAAAGTATCATACATTTTAGTCAAATAAAATAAAGCTATGTTAAAAGATTAACTCAAAATATAGCAAAGATTTTAACCATTTTCGCAGCCAGGTGTTTGAGTCCTTGAAACAATTCCCATTCCAACTTGCAACAGAGTTACGATATCGGGAGCAACATTGGTATTCTGCGGGAGAAGTTGACTGAAATGCATTGTAAGTCGCTCGAGGTTGCAACGAGAGGTTAGGAATGAAAAATGTTGGTTTCTTAAAGCACCAAAAGCACTAAAAATATCAAAAAAGGTTTTACATTTTAAAAGTTTTCACAATTAACAGCATAATTATCTGGCAACAGTAAACTTTAATATCCCAAACTGCAAAAGGGGCAACTCTGGGTCGGGGAGACTCATGTTACTCTATGTTTAGGTCAAGCATTTGACTTTCCCACATCGAGGATAAAGATATATACAAAAAAAAAGTTAAATGAAATATTATTTTAGGTTCTAACAATAGCATTTTAAAATTTCAAGCATCTAAACTTACACGCAGACATCGGAATGATCAGTAGCCATGAAAAAATCAGAAACCAACGAAGCTGAATACAGGACCACGTCTGTTGTATAATCACCATCACATAACTCAAGTTGTGCAAAGGCAGGTACGAATAGAAACAAGAGATCAGTGACAGCTGGAGGAACAACGCCTGGTGTTGGGCAAAGCGAAGAGTTTACCAAAGTATGAACATAATCGTTGACATTCGGGATCAAGTTTAAAAGATCAGTTAAAGTGGCGTTAGGTGAAAGATTTTGAACTCCCTTAAAAGTTAAAAAAAAGCATCATGTTGACTTTTAATCATGTTATCTGTTTTATTCAACATTAAAATTCAAGCTTTCTGATACTTAAAATGTGATATTTTTAAATGTTTGGCATTTCTCAACTTATTCCTTTTTTAATTTAATTCCAAAAGTCACAGTTTTCCAAAAAATATCATAATTATTACTAGATTTAGTTTTAAACCTCTAATATGTATTCCAAGTTAGGAACTAGTTCTCCAATCAAAGACAAACAGTTTCCACGTGAACATCTGTCTAGATGAGGGATGACACAATCCACCATGGTGTCCACATTTGCTCTAAAAAGTTAAAGTTTAATCCACTTGTACTTTAAAATCAGAGCCTTGTTTAGTTTAAGGTCAAAACCAAGTTCTTGGTAAGAATTAATCTAAAGACACCTCAGAAATACTTTTATTTTTAAAGAAAATTTTAGGTCTAACCCAAAAACGCTATATGTTTTGTTAAAGGTTTTTAATTTGTTGATTACAGGCAAAAATAAAAAGAAAATAGTTTGGCCTTTGTTGCAAATTTAACCAAACCTTTCACCACCAGTAAAGTTCAACCAAAAATGTTTTAACAACTACTAAACCAAGATTTGTCAACTTACAAGCACATGTATCGATTAGAGTAAGGATATCCAGCCACTAGAGGGGCAAAACAAGTAAAAATCCCTTGAATAGCGCTTCTAGCGGTACAACCTGGGAGAATTTGAACGTCGAGAGTACCTGAATAATAAGTTTCTTTAAATTTAAATAATAAATTAACAGTTCCATGTTTAAAAATTCCAAAAAGCGAACCACAATTCAATGTTATCTTAATCTAAAGGACAACTTCTAGACAAAATAATCTAATAACATTATTTTTAGTTTTTTCTCTTAAGGGTGGAACTGTCATCAGGTTGAATTGTCTCCATGCTAAACAGACTCACCACAACACATATCTTACCTGGATTAATGTCGCAGACTCCAAATCTCCGCCCAGGTGGCAGAGTAAAAGTTTGACAAACCCTGTCACTACAAAAGTTGATCTCACAAGACACAAAAGTTGTTCCTGAGAAGGCTGCTGCATCGGCGCAAGTAAACGGCTCTGTACTTCTTGCACAAATACCAGTCTCTGATGTAGCTATAAAAATAATTCATATTTTAATAAATACCAATAATGTAAAAAGAAAGGCTGCAGATAAGTCACAACTGTTATTAACTTAAACCAAGATTTAAGCTTTTTTGGAAGTTATTTAACTAGCTTATTTTATAGTAGCACAACATTAAACAACAAAAACCTAAGAGAAAATTTGTTTTTATAACTTAATTAGGCAACTAACCTAAGGCATAGTTCACATAGGTTTGGGTCGTAAGGAAACCGCACTGATTATAGCCAGGCCCACAAAGAGCATAAGTTGAGTTGTCAAAAACGTTCATGTTTTGTTTAACAGTCCTTGTTCCTTGTGGACAGACCACATATCCTAAAAAAGTAATAATTTTATATTAGATTTATTATAAAACAAACAAAAAAATGGTGGTGTTTTACAGTTTAACCGGCAGCGTGGTGTAGTGGTAAGAACACTTGCTACACCACATGAGGTCGTGGGTTTTACCCCAACTGCAATCATGCTGTAGCGCACTCGAGTAAGGCGCTATAAACGGTATAAACTCCTGTGAGCCAGCACTTAATCAGTAGTATAATTATCGGGCAGTTATAATCTATATAATATTCCAAACTGGCAAAGACAACTCCAGACTAGTTCAGAATAACTGACGTTACTCTATGTTTAAGTCACGCATTCGACTTTCCCACATCGCGGATAAAGATATATGATAAAATCAAAATAAATATATTTCTTAAAAAGAGCACAGTTTTGTTAAACATATAAAATATATAAATCCACCTTCACATCCAGGATAAACATAATCGTAAGCGAACTGCCTGAGTATTGGGATAAGCTGGGATAGAACTGGGATGTAAGCCCGGAACTCACGAGGAAGTGACGCAATGAGGTCATCATCAATTTCTTCGCTACAGCGACGAGATAACCATTCTATCAAGAAGTGTTGGAATGACGAAAACGCCCTAAAGATATCAGTATTTAAAAAATAACATTTTGTTTACCTTATAAAATGTCCTTTTAATTAACTTATTACCCAACATATACGCTAAGTAAGAAAATACGTTTACTAAGTTTAAACTTAAAAACTGCTAGAACGCACAAAGTTGTTATTAAAAGTCTCTAAAAATGTTTTTCACAAAATTTTTTCTAAGTAATGCAGAATCCAAGTATGCAAATATTGCGTGCGAGCATTGCCAGCAATAGAGCGTAACTATCACGTGACATTGTTGGGTTGTATCAAAATACATTTACCCATGCATGCAACTTGCAACCTTGCTTAAATACAGAAATAAACACTAAAGATTTAACAACAACTTACTCGCAAATATTTTCCTTTCTGGTGGCAACGAAAAATCTTCTTGCAGTACTTAGACCAAGTCGAATCAAGTCATCAGTAATATAAGCATCACAAACTGGTTCTCCAATGTTTAATTGAGAGATGGTGCTCACTAACTCCTCGAATAAGTCAGGAACCTGGCCGTTTGTAGAACACACTAATGAATAAAAAGTTTCGCGGTCGAATCGTAGAAATTCAAAGATTTCCTCAACGTTTTGTAACTGGTCGATCATTGGTCCGATTAACTAAACAAAATTACCAAGTTTACTATTTGTTTAATCCTTCGTTTATTAACATTAGAAGAAAGCTGAATCATATATTTAATCGTTACATCTCAATCATAATTTGCATTAAGTAATATTGGTTTAAACGCCACGTAATATTGATTTATTGAACATCAAGTAATGTTTGATCACCTCAATGAGGGCTCTGTAGCCAGGAATGTCGTCCAAGGCTGTTCGACAATTTCCCATCATGCAAATAGACAAGTTTCGGGCAGTGCATATCAATGTTTCGTCCAAGAGATTTCTGTAAAAATATCAAATATTCTATAAAATTTAAACTATGTTACAAAGTAAACCCTCAGGTTGGTTGCATTGAAGTGAAATCAAAGTTATCAAATATGATTTTAAAATGCAACCAACATTGTCTGGGTTTTGGAATTTGTATGGTTGGAATAACAATATTAAAACAAATCAAACTTTTAACAAAACACTTGTTTAAATTGAAAATATGAGCCTAAATATATATTTATATAAACTACCTGCACATTTGTGCATCAGAGTAAGGATAACCATCGATTAGTTCTCGTTCACATTCTGATAACACATTTATGATTTCTACAAACCCACAAGAAGGAAAAACTCGAAGATCTGAAACGTTAAAGGTTTAAGTTATTCTTATATTAACAGCTCTGTTCTGTAATTACGGTTGAACCAATTTTGTAAAATATTAGGTGAATGATATCACCAGATTATTACTTAGATAGATTTAAGACCTAACGTAAGTAAAGCTGTTATCAAGAACTTAATGATATAGATGTAGTAAGACCAGCAGTAGAAGTCAAACTGTTAACTTACCACCTTCTGGAGTTGGACAATCAACTAGATTGGATGCACCAATGAACACTGGAGATGGACAAAAGGAACTAGAATTACAATGTGTGATTTCACAGTTGCCTAATTGTTGAATCAATGGATCCATTGCCACGTAATCACACGTCACAGTGACGTTAGATGGTGCACACATACCAGTTTGAAAGAAACCTAGAAATTAAAAAAAAAATTGTCATAACTTCTTAAATAAAATATTAAATAAATTAAAAATATTAAAATCTAACCTTCTGTCCCGTTGACAATGTTTGAACCGTTAATAAAAACACATTGACTTCCCTCCCCACAATCGATAAAGTTAATCCCACCAGAGTAAACTCGACCATTAACTCGGTCTGTTACAACTGTGCCATTTGCACATACTTGAACTAAAGAAAAAATTATAAGTTGTCTTTATTTGCAGCAAAAAAATACGGCATAAAATAGTCTATAATTTGAACAATACTAAATAGGGGGGTAAAAAGAAGGAGAAAGAGGAGCCTTAAAAAGAAGGAAGAGAGAAAAAGAGGAGAAAAGGAGACACTTAAGGAAGGTATTTTGCGGTCATTTTCAGTTAGCAGCGGCCATTATTGACGCTTCTTTAATGCCTTAGTATTGACAATTTCTGCTGCTTGCTAAAAATGACCGCAAGGCACTTTTCATAAACCCCTCCTTCCCCTTCTTTCCTCCCTATTTGTTTCTTTCACTTCCTTTTTCAGTGGTACCCTTTAATTTAACAAGTATCATACATTATTTTAAGTTAAAGTGCCTAAAACTTAAACTAGAACAAGGTTTTTAACCATTTTCGCAGCCTGGTGTTTGAGTCCTTGAAACAATTCCCATTCCAACTTGCAACAGAGTTACGATATCGGGAGCAACATTAGTATTCTGCGGGAGAAGTTGACTGAAATGCATTGTAAGTCGCTCGAGGTTGCAACGAGAGGTTAGGAACGAAAAATGTTGGTTTCTTAAAGCACCAAATGCACTAAAAAAAGGATGACCTTATTTTAAAAGTCATAAAAGTTAAATAAAGTAATTTTTAAATATTCTAACAATAGCATTCTAAAATTTTAAGCAAACTTACACGCAGACATCGGAATGATCAGTAGCCATGAAAAAATCAGAAACCAACGAAGCTGAATACAGGACCACGTCTGTTGTATAATCACCATCACATAACTCAAGTTGTGCAAAGGCAGGTACGAATAGAAACAAGAGATCAGTGACAGCTGGAGGAACAACGCCTGGTGTTGGGCAAAGCGAAGAGTTTACCAAAGTATGAACATAATCGTTGACATTCGGGATCAAGTTTAAAAGATCAGTTAAAGTGGCGTTAGGTGAAAGATTTTGAACTCCCTTAAAAATTTAAGAGATTATCATTTTAATTAACCAAATTTTATAAACTGTTTCGTTTTTTAACATTACCAATACAAGTTTCAAACACTTTAAATCAAGGGTAACTTTAGACAGTTACATAAATTTTTAAACATTTTATTAACGTAAAAATTATGGTTTCTTATTATTTTTATGTTAGGTTCCAAACCATTGATATTTCGACGTAGTTAGGGACAAATTGTGCAATCAAAGACAAACAATTTCTTCGTGAACATCTATCGAGTTGAGGGATGATACAATCCACCATGGTGTTCACATTTGCCCTGAAAGTTAAAGTTTGTTAATTTAGGACAAAACTTGGTTTTATTTAAATTAAAACCTTGACCTAAATCGACCAAAATATTCCAAACTTCAGCACTTACTCAAAGATGCTACATGACTTTTTTTATATGACCTTAATGTCAAAAAATGGTAATATTTTAATAATAGCTTTGTAATAGATTGAATGAGCTACCAGCAAAAGCCTTCTTCAAGGGCAAAAAGTGTGACCTTTGGTAAGAGTTGAACCCAAAACCTCTAGTAATTCGAACATTACAAAATGCCGCAAGTAAACTGCAACTTAAATTTGTTATCAAACACTAAACAATGCCAACTTACAAGCACATATTTTGATATGAGTAAGGATATCCAGCCACAAGGGGAGCAAAACAAGTAAAAATTCCTTGAAGAGCGCTTCTAGCGGTACAACCTGAGAATACTTGAACGTCGGGATAACCTGAATATTAAATTTATCCTCAATGTTAACAAACAGTTCTTAGTTTAATATAATTTTACATATAAAAAAGTTAGGAATTTTTTGGGCAATATTTACAATCTTTTACCTGGATATCCAACCGAGCAAGTATCGTAAGTCTGATTACATCGACCATCTCCAGGATTAGCTACACAATCAAATAAAGAACAAGAAGTTAACTCCCCGCCCTCAGGAGTAAATTGCCTAAAAGCTTCACAAACTACTTCTTGTGAGGTGAAATTTGGAAATCCACACAACCCAGTAACACCGTCGACTAAAAATAAAAATAATATTTCATATAAAACAATAATAAAAAGGTCAGCCTCCAGTAGGATTCAAACCTACGACTTCATGTACTTACCAACTGAACCATCAGCAAGTCGGGTTGTAGACTCCACAACTAAACAAGAGTCAGCCCCAATTGGACAATCAGCGATGGTCGAGTTATCCAGCACCACACCTAAGCCATCAATAGTGGCTCTAGTTCCTTGGTGACACCTGAATGGATTGTTGGTAGCAGTGACGTTGCAGTTGCCAGGGTCACATAATATGACGTTACAAAGATCAAGGGTGTCGTTAGGTGATAGACGGCTCCTGACGTCATCACACGTCGCGTCGTTAAACGGATTTTCACATTCTCCAGTTAAAACATTGCCTAAAATAAAATTAAAATTAAAAAAAAACAAATTTTTACTAAAAATATAAGATCTTGAGTTCAAGTCCCGCCGAAGGCAAGTTTGTTTTTCCTTAAACCAATTATTTACAACTTGCTTTTACTATTTTTTGCAATACTTCAAACAAGAACTTATTTATTATATATTTCATCATGCAATTAGAACTTAGGGGACGACTTACTAGCAACACCGTTTCCATCGGTTACTTGAAGCCTGTAAATAATGCACTGAGTGGTCTGGGTCGGACACAAGATTGTTGTGGAGTTGTCGGATATCACTGAACTTCCGTCCAAGCTGGTGATCCGTGATCCGATAAAACATCGAGCTAAAATATGTGAATAAATTAGATTTGTTTTTTTAACTTTCGGCTGATTTGAATTAGGGCTAATAAATTTAGGTGGATTATTTAAAAGCACAATTAAAATCATTTTATTCACAAAAATCCACCGATAATTAAGAATTTGAAATATTTCAAAACGATTTTCTTACTGTTATAGGTACCAGAGCAACAGCAAAATACTCAAGTTGTTGACGAAGTTACAAAACAAATTAAAAACAAAAATAATTTCATTTTTTTACAGCAAAAAAATAACTAAAAAACTAAACATTATAAAGACAAATATAAAATCAAGTACTATATATATAAACTTTAAATATTAAAACGATTTTCTTACTGTTATAAAAACCAACGCAACAGCAACTGCCAAGTTTATAAAATAAATTAAAAACAAAAATACTTTCTTATTTTAAAACAATTTGTTTTATTTCTTCTTAATTTCAAATTTAATTTCAAATTTATTATAATAAAATAAAAAATAAAAGTTAAATTAAATTTCAACCAAACTTATTTTTAAATTCACAAATCAAAAAACTGTGTTTCAAGTTATATTTAACAAATAAACAAAACAATCCTAAAATTAAATTTCCTTTGTCTAGACACTTTCTTCATTTCTGTATATGGCACTACAACCTATAACAAATAAACAACATCCCTTGAACTTGAGCAGTTTTACTCACGAAATAATTAAGTTTTTGTTAAATTGCAAAGCCATCAGAAATCATTTGCAATTATGTGTTAGTCTGCTTGTTTGCTTAATCGAGCAAACATTGCCAAAACGTATTCTTATCTTTTTGACCTTTAAATTTTGCAAAAATTAGGTTTTTTGTTAATTAGCAAATCCATTAAAACTAATAATCCTTAATCTAATTTGCAAACTTGGGTTGGTCCATTAGTTCGCCAAATCGAGCGTATACCCTATATTGTGACGTCATATGAACCTAAACAATGGGCCTCAAGGTCAAACAAATTGCTTTTCTGTTAATGTATAAGTTGTTGAATATTTTTTTTTTTTTTTAATTTTATGTATAAGTTGTTGAATATTTTATTAATTTTGGTGATGTAGTTAGTCTGCAATTTTATTTAGAAAATTTGTTGTAAAAACAATGAAATAAGTTCTTTCGTTATTTAAGTAGATTATAACATTATAATTAATTTACAGGGCGTTTCAAAAAAGTGTAAATGTGAATTAAGCAAATTATTAAGGTTAACAAGTATTTGTTTATATATTCAAACATTGTCTTTAATAAACCAAACAAGTCTGCATACCATATTATAGAGGGTCGCCCGAAAATAAGGGAACAGAAAATTGAAGAAAACTCGTAAAACAAAGAGGCGGAATCTTAAATTATAATATCCGATATCTGTATATTTAAGGATGCTGTCATTTGGTCTAAACCAAATACCGACAATTAGACATTTCTTATAAACCCCCAGCTATAATAATCTTAACCCTCGTATGGGTAATGTAAGTTAATTTTTAAAAATATATTGACCTTAATACAAATAAACAGTCAGCAAAATTTCCGCGTTTTATTTTTTTAAGGTTCCCCTTTTTTGGCTTTCTTCATTTTCCATTCCCTCAAATTCCGCGTCCCTATCTTAGAGTCAAATTAAGCGAAAATTTACTGTCACCTACGATTTATTAAACTGGCAGGACAACAAAACTTATTTCAATGTCAGACTATTGGTTCGTTCGCTTTGACCATTTCATTTAAATTTTAAAATCTATAATCTAAACTTTAAAATCTATTAAATCAATTTTCTTACCATTATAAGAACCAATAAAACTACATTCTACCAACGTTGTTGTTAAAATTATAAAACAAATTAAAAATAAAAATAATTTCATTATTTCGATATTTTTAAATCTAGATAAAAAATCTACTAAAAATTGTAATTAAACTTTTAAACTGATGTCATTTAACTTTTTAAAACATTATATTTTTTTCCTAAATTAAATTATTAAATTCAATTTAAAAAAACGAATTAAATAGAAAATCAATTTTTTTTTAATAAAAAACAATCCTAAAATTCTACAAACTAATAATTTAACTCAGCCTTAAAAGAAGCATCTTGTTAAACAAAACTGTTTTATAAGCCCTAACCCTAAATTTTCCCTATTTTTAAGCAAAAACTTTTAACTATAACTGTCTTATTATTATCGCATTAAAACTACTTTTAATAATTTAAACAAAGAAATTAGCCCTAAAAAAACAATCACCAAAATTAGCATTAAATATGAATTTAAACTTTAAAATATTTAAACATTTTTCTTATTGTTATAAAAACCTTTTAAACCACTTTTTACAAAAGTTGCAAAAGTTGAGAAACCAATCAAATCAAAAATGATTTCACCATTTTAAATTTTCAATTCTAAACACGCTTATTTATTTTGTCAAAAAAGTTTAATTTAAACTAAAATATTATTTTTGGATGCGCGTAAAAACCTCAAACATTCAAAACTTGATATTGTTCCCCCTAACTTGAACAATTTAATTTACGAAAAACGCTTTTTTGTCAATTTGCAAAATTATTTCCAAAAACATGAAAATCTGCTTGTTTGTTATTTAAGCGTTATCAATATATTGTGACGTCACATGCACCCAAAGCTGTGATTTTACATACTTCCAATACTGTGACGTCACATACACCCAATACTGTGACGTCACATGCACCTAAAGCTGTGATTTTACATACACCCAATACTGTGACGTCACATGCACCCAATACTGTGACGTCACATGTACTCGATGCTATGATGTCACACCCAAAGCTATTATGTCACATACACCCAATACTGTGACGTCATATGCACCCAATACTGTGACGTCACATGTACCCAATACTGTGACGTCACATGCACCCAATACTGTGACGTCACATGTACTCGATGCTGATATCGATTTTGAAAAAGCTACGACATATGAATACTTTTTATTTATGTGCCACATACATGCACATTGTAACTTATAGTATGAATTTTGAAACAATTGCTTTTAATCAACACTTCGACCAAAGAAAAGGCTGTACTAATAAAGGAATGTATTTAAAAGTGCGTTCCTGCTCGTATACGCACTGGAGCCTAAATTGTTAAACCTGGCATGTATCGAATAGCATTCTATTAAAACACAAACTGACAAAAAAATTAAAAATCACAAGAGCCGAAAGGTTTCGGGTTCAAGCCGCACTATTTGCCCTTGAGCCCAGCGTTTAAGGATAGCTCAAAACACGTCATAACAGCACACCCTTACCCAATAAAAAAATATAAATCCTATCACCTTAAGGTGATATGATAAAAAAAACAATTTTATCTAAATTTAAATATTCAATAATAAAAAATCTCAATAAGGTAATATTACGCAAATGTCTAATAAATCATGCAAACTACTGTAAATTGTTTATCAATTCTGCCATTAGTTATACTAGTCAATTAAAAAATAATATAAATAGAGTTATTTAATTACAGAAAATATAGTTAAAAAAAGAAACAAAATTATGCAAAATAAATATAAAATTTTACCAAAAAAATTAAAAATTTATTAACATATTATAACAACTTACTTACTGTTATAAGTACCTTAGGCAACAGCATTCTACGAAAGTTGTTGTTAAAATTATAAAACAAATTAAAAACAAAAATAATTTCTTTTTTTTAATTTTCTAAAATTAAACAAATGTTTTTTTTAACTTTTTTAAAATAAAATTTTTCGTATTTTTAACATACTTAAATTTTTCTTGATTTTAATATTTAAATATGTTACAATTAAATGTATTAGTCCTAAAATTCACAAGCTAATATTTAACTCAATCGTAATAAGAAATATTTCGTTAAACTAACGCCATATTTTCAGTCTTGAACATGAATATTTTTTTCTAGAATACCTAACTCTCTTTATTTCTTTTTATTACGTCACCATACGTAAATGACAAAAAGGTTCCACTTTTCTCTTACATGTTTCTTACAATAGCGTTATGCGACCACATTTAACCAACCATAAATATACAAAAAGCAATTATTTAAACTTGAAGTTGTTACCAGTAACTTGCACAATTTTAACTCACAAAAATCCTAAAAATTTTGTCAAATCGCAAAGCGAACAAAATTAAAAATCTGCAAAATTTTCGCAACAACCTTAAAACTTGCCTGTTTAGATTTCCCCACATATTTTTTTGTTTATATCTTTATCCTCGATGTGGGAAAGTCGAATGCGCGACTTAAACATAGAGTAACATCAGTTACTCCAACCCGGTCTCGAGTTGCCTTTAAAAGTTTGGGATATTATAGATTATAATTTTCCGGTTATTATGCTGCTGATTAAGTGCTGGCTCAGCAGGAGTTCATACCGTTTATATCGCCTTACTCAAGTGCGCTACAGCATGAGATCAGTGGGGATTGAACCCACGACCTCATGTGTGGTATAGCAAGTGTTCTTACCACTACACCACGCTGTCGGTTATTATATTAAAACATAATAAACAGTTTAACTGTTATTTAACGCAAAAAATAAAACCCTTTTACAAAAAGTTAAACTTTAGATAAAATTAAAACGATTTACTAACCGTTATAAAAGCCTCCTGCTGTGCATTCTACAAACGTCCCAGTCAAGGTTGAAAAACAAATTAAATACAGAAGCAATTTCATTCTTTTAAATTTCTAAAACAAACAATTAATAAAATTTAATCAAAACTTGGTGTTAAAATGTTTAAAAATTCTTCTAAATTTAAACTTAATCTTAAAGATATTAAAGTGCAAAAAAAGGTTAAATTTTAATTTAAAAAAAACTTAAAACTTTTCACAAATTTTACAAACTAACATTTTAACTCATTTGCCAGAGTAGCCCTCTTATTTTCAGTTTTTAAACCCATTTACCCTTTTTCTAGAATATCGGGCTCCCATTGTTTATATTTATTACGTCACCACAAAAAAAACTAAAAAAATTTTAGCCAATCCAAAAAAAGCAGTTTGCAAATTTTTGCAGAATTTTCACGGTTTACCTTTTCGCTTAATCATTGTTTACAGTATACTATGACGTCACAACCACCTTAATTGTTTCGCAAAATACCGAAGTGCAATAAACCGTTGAACGTAATTCGAAACCAAAATTTAATTTAAAATTCAACAAAAAATTCGGGAAATCACCTACCTAATATGACGTCATAGTTCGTATCAATACCAGCGCTTTAACAACTCTCTTGCGGTATCAAGTGGTTGATAAAAAAAACAATTTTCTTCATTTTTTTGTTGTTTGCATTAAACTCAGGTGACGACAAAGTTAATCTGTGACGTCATAATTGTGATTGTCAACCATAATCCCAACAACGTCACAATGTCTACCGTCTTGTTGTCACGTGACCTAAATTAAAATAACAAATAGATTAAAACAAAGTTGTTAAAAATAAAATTTAAAAAATGTCTTAATTAAACATTATGCAATTAAAAAAAGTTAAATGACGTCACAAAAACGTTACAAATTATAAGATGACGTCACAACTAATAAAATCTAAATTAAGATCAAAAAGTTTCGACAATTATTTTTCGAATAATTTGTTTGTAAATTGTTTTAAAATATTTATTAAGTTTTGTTTAATAAAATTATCACAACAATGTGTAAACAGAAAGTTAAACTGAAATCAATTTGTAAAATATAATTGCAAGTTAAAAACGAATCCTAATTTATCATTTTATACAATTTGCCGAAAAATACCAATTTGTCCGAAATTTAAAATAAATATTATTTTAACTTTTCAAAATTTCGAATCTGAAAGCACATTAGGTATTTTATTTTAATTTAATTTTATAAAAACCTTGTTTAATATTCTTTAAATTGGTAACTTTAAAAAAATGTCAAATTTATTATCGCAAAATGCTTAAGGCTAACAATAAAGGTTTATGACGTAATAAAGAAGGACAATGTCGCGAGAATGGCATTTGCAGACATACGATTGTGATTTCATAGTCGCAGAAACTTTAAATTGTTGTAAACGGAGTCGCTCTAAGGAGGGTAGAAATGCAAAACAGTAAAATTTACAAAACTAGTTCTTTTAGGTAAATTTAATTAAACAAATTAAAAAAAATAATAAAAAATAAAATATTGCAAAAAAGCAATTTTGTTAAATTATTTTATATAATAAATAGATGTTATTTTTCTTTAGTAATACTGGTTTTCAAATTGAGATTTATTTAGAAATTGTTAAAGTAAAACAAAAATATATTTATATAATTATTAAATAAAACAGTAACAATTTATTAAGTTAAAAAAGCCAAGCAAAAGCTATTTTTTTTTTAAAACAGTTAACTGTGTAATAATTATAAACTGTAAAAATCAGGAAAAAAAACTAAAAAAAATAAACAACCCATTTTTTAAATTAGATTTTAAATGGACGAAATTAAAATAATTTGAAAATATTTCATAAAAAGATTTTATCTAGACTGACTGACTAAAAAAACAATTTGTTTAAATTTCAAATTGCCGAACTTGTAAGCAATGACGTCACATAATTGGCTTCAATTTGTTTCTACGATTTTCATATTTAAATATTGAATTCCCAAACTAAACCAAATACTTACGATTCGCAGTATTTTTATAATAGTAGCAGAAAATAGTTATGATATGAGCTTGTAAGTACTGCAACTATCAATTAGTTTTAAATACAGAAATGTCAGATAAACATTCTAGTATTTGTAAGTACTAAATGTAAATCAATTATTTTATAGATTTTTAATCAATTATTTATCTGCTGTTAGTAAGGGCTGCAATTTAAGACAATTATCAAACCAAAGAATGCTTTTATCATAAATACTAAGCATATTAACTTATAATATTAAAATAATAAAAAAATTTAAAATTGTATAAAAACAAAAAAATATTCAATTTTTTTTGTAAATGAAAAATAATAAACAAAAGTAGTGTCGTTGTTGATTATTACGTTAAAAAAACAATGACAGATTTACCGCCGTAAATTTGCGAAATCCCACGGGAATAAAAAGCACGAAATACCGCGGTCAAAAGGGACGAAACCGAGGTACGAAAACGACGACAACTCGAACACCGATGTTCAGGCAGACGAAGTAAAAAAAATCACAGACAAAAATAGTAAGACCAAATAAATTAAGTTTTATAAAGGCAAATTAAAAGAGTTTGTGAAAATTTTATGATTTAAATACAAGTAAATCGGTTGTAAAAAGCGTTATCGAGGTGTTATAAATAGCCCGTTGTAAACAAACTATTTAGCGAACTTAATTAGGTTAGCTTCATTCATGCTGTGTAGTATTTCCTATATCGGTTAAGTAAATTAAAGATGACAGATTTGTTTTAAAAATATTTTGTTTGGTTGTTTTCAGGAATAATTAGGAGAATTAAAATGTGTAAAATTATAAAAGTTATATTTCTGTTAGTTATATCAATTTCAGGTAAGATTTAACTAATAAAACAAAAATAAAATAAATTTTTAAAGCAGATTTTAAAAATTTCGTAAAATTAAAAAAATCTAATTTTTAAAATAAACAAACATAAAAAATGTAACTTTTCAGTGTCGTGCGCACTGAGGTGTAACAAGGGTGTGACGTCACTGATGAACGACCGAGTGTTAGAGAGTGACGTCATCAGTGTGGAATGTGGGAGTGGGGAAGTTTGTGTTGGAGTCAACGCCAAGATCAACTTACGCGGAATGGAATGTGAGTCGCATTGTAATTATGGTTTTATTATGGTGCGTGGTTGTTTTGATGGTTTTATTATGGTGTATGGTTGTTTTAATGGTTTTATTATGGTTAATGTTTTTTGCATGGTTGTTAACTTAGATAATGGTTGTTTAAATGGTTGTTAACTCGGTTGATTGTTGTTTTTATGGTTATGTCGTAAAACATGGTTGTTTTCATGGTTTTTAACACGATTAATGGTTATTAATATGGTTGTTAACATAGTTCATGATTGTTTTAATGGTTGTTAACACGATGATGGTTGTTTTTTAGTATCAAAATAGTTAATGGTTGTATTTACAGTTTTTTTTAACATAATTTGCTTGATTTGTGCATTGAGTGTAGGTTAAGAGAAATCATTAAAACTATTTAACTTATTTTTATAACTTTAATATATATCGACGCTAACTTACCAAGAAATAAAGCAATAAACTAAATTTAACTTTGTTAGTTGGATTATTAAATGTGTATTTTTAAACATAATTTATTTCCTTAATTATTTCAACAAACATTAGAAAGTAAAGGTTTTAAACGATTTAATACGAAATCTAAAAGAAAAACATTTTAAGCCATACCACCATACATATGTATTAAGGTATTATTAAACCACAAGCACGAATTTTATGTTTTTAAATTTGAAACCAAATTTAATCTGGATCATTTAACCACATGTCCTGAATTATAACTTACTTAAATTTGCCAGTTGTAAATCAAATCTATTGTTAAACTATAACCTATTGCTTATGGATATGCACATTTAAAAAATAGCGTAATATATAATGACTAAACATTGGAAAATTTAACACATTTTCAAAAAATTACAACTTTAAGTTCAGTTTTTTCGTTTGATCTTCATCAAATGAATAGCAAAGCGTATATGTTATATACAATAAAACTTTACTTTCACCGATTTAATAAAAGCAAGATTAAACCAAAGTTCACTTACACCAATATTCGAATGTGTTAATATCTTATACTACACAGTAATAATAGAATATCTCACACTAGTGAATGAGAGATTACCAATCGTTAGAACCTAATTAGTTTGACGTTATTCGCTAATTTATATAAGGTCACCCCACATGTAGTTATATAATGTTTACTCACGCCGTTTTATAAGCTTGTTTAGTTATTTTATAATGGTTTTAAGATATTTATTTTCTTGTTAATATGTTTGTAAACTTGGTTGTTTTGGATAAATGAGGGTCGTAAAATCTTTGTTAAACAATGAAACGAAATCAGGGTTAAAGTAGTCGATATGTTACGGGGAAAAAATTGATGTTTATATAAAGAACCTTGAATTATAGGAAATGAAATGTTGGCCTTTAATTTGTTTTTTGACTTTTAAAATAAGCTAATTTAACTTGACAAGCATCGCTTTGTATAATAGGTTATTGGCCCCAATTTAACTAAACTGTTATAGTAAGGTTTAAACGTAAAAGGTAAACGCTGAAATAAACATAAAATTTTGAGTAAAACAATATCAAAGAACCGGATAAAGGTTGAAAAGGTTATTAAGTTAAGAATTCTCCTGGGACTTATTGTTATTGTGCGAAAACTTTATTTTTATCGATTGTTTGAGTGTCGATGTACAGACAAAAATCGAACCACATTAGTTTGTTAATTTAAAAAAATTGAATATTAGAACATAACAAGCTTACAAGATAATAATCATTTTTTGTATAAAAACCGCAGAAAAAATAGTTCTTTTAAATACAAATTAAAACGTTATAACTAAGTTATTTTAAAAGGCTTAAAGTAGGTGACCACTTGAAATTTTAAATTAAGTTTTAAGTTGAATAAATTTAGTTTTATTGCTAATTAAGTTATTTCACAAATTAGGTTATTTTTCCTAAAAGCATTTCGTCAAATGCGCTACTTTTAAAGATTACTATGCCACATATGTGGATAAATTAGTTTCGTTTCGTAGATTAAACAAACATAAATTATGCAAACTTTTAAGTAATTAACGCTCCAAAGGATTTAAAGGAATTTCAATAAAAAAAGGTTATGCAAAAAACATTAAACTAAAATCTAAAAATATCTTTTTTTACATTAAATATGGTTTTAATTTAACATTAAAAAGCGAATATTTTTAATATTCGTGGCAAACTGAATAAATAATTAATCAATTTTGTCATGTTTTAAATGCCAATGTTCTAAACAACATGTCAAATAAAACAAGTTTTCTTTTGAATATTTAAAATATAAAAACAAAGCAAAATTATGAAGACTTTGTAATTGCTTTTACAAAATAGTAATTGCCACTGCCACTTCTATTATATTTGTATCAAATTTTGGCAAGTTTTAACAATAATTTTAATTTAATTTTATATCATTTTACTATGGCGATTTTAACAACTTATTATTATGACGTCATAGCTCACGTTTATGTTGGATCGTGCGCGATAGATTGCGAAGAAGAAGAGAGACGAGGATGCGGTTACATCCTCGAAGATGTGACGTCAGAAGAGAAAGAGGGAGATCCCCGATATAATATTACGTCATGTGACGTCAAATGTTGTGATTCGGAAGATTTGTGCAACAAGAGCCCAGACCAAGGTTAAACAATTTTTTAATTTTTTGAACATTCTTTAAACATTATTTCGACCTCCAAAACTTTGTTTTTTTGCCCCCCCCCCCAGCCCAGTTCCAATGTTACAGTGGAATGCTTCAAACCCATCCAACGTTAGGGGTCGTTAGTGACGACACAGAGCCCGGATTGTGTCGTTTTAATGAGAAATATGGAAGCGAGGCTGCTTGTTTGAAAGCTACTTTAGTTATGGATGGAGGCACGAATGAAAGTAACTTTAAAAAAGATTTTTAATTTGAGTTTGAGTAATACAAAAAAAACATTAAATACATAATTTTTATTTTTATGGATCAATTAATAAGAATTTTACAAATAAAGAATTTTACATAACATTATTTAACTGAAAATTAATAAAAAGACAACACAATTACTGTCCATATAAAAAAGAACTTTATTTTAAACCAATTTTTTAAACCTCTATAACAATCAAATTTAACCGAATACAACTACTTTACCAAACTACATTTCTAAACCTTTAAAATCAAAATAACTTGAAAAATAAATTTTCTATTTAACGTTTAAAAACAAACTCTAGAAATTTACTTTCCAGCAACTGGAACTTTAGTTTTAACCCAATGCCAACCTGCTCAAGTCTGCCAATCATTCACATGCGATCTTGTTAAACAATCATTACCCGACAACGTCAGACGTATGGTGACGTCATGTGCTACGTCATGCTGCACCGACAACTTGTGCAATAAAGCGACAACTGTGGTAGCTCAAGGACACCAACTAGCGGTTGTTATACTTTTAACTTTGCTGATTAATTTAATTATTTAGTTTCGCAATTTTATTTAAAAACACTGAAAACTTCACCTTCAAAAACCAAGCTTAATTTTAAGTAATTTTAACGACATTTAATACATCAAAAATAAAACGTAATTTAAAAAAAATGCCTTAAAAAAACTTTAACTTTGTCTACATTTTCTAATTTGCGAATATTTTTCCAACAAAAAATTGATTTATTTTAATAGTAGAACTCGTAACAAACCCATTGAAAAAATTTGTTATTTGCATAAAAAATCCCCTAATTATTTTTTTGCACATCTTGTGAACAACTTTTTAACAAATTGTGTTTTGTTAAATATTTGTAACAATATTAGTGATGCAAATATATTGTAACGTAAATCGTAATATTTTCAATAAAAACAGCAAAAGTAACAACAAAGTAAATGTAAACATATTTATTTGTCCCCGAATTGAAAAAACCTTTACAACCCAAAAAGGTTTTTTTTTAACCCATGCCTATTTTTAAGTTGTAAAAGTTGATTATATTGTTGACCTAATGTTTAAACTGATGTAAAACCCCCTAACTGAAATCAATTAAGTTGGAGACCTGACGTCACAAATTGGTGAAGGGTCCTCACAGAATATATTACGTCATAATAGAGAGGCTTTGAAAAACGTTAATACGCATGACTGGGTTAGATAAAAACACTTAATCAAGCGAAAAAACAGAAAACAGAAATTCTGAAGCGAAGTTAAAGAAACACTAAAATTTAGGGGTTTAGGCTAAAGTAACTTTCGTTTCAATTTGTAATTATATGTTTTAAACAAAATTATTATTTTTACACTAAGTATTATTGGCTCGGCTAAGTAAATTAACGTAAGTTCACGAGAATAACGCTTTTTTGTAAATAAATATCACGAGAAATTTATAAAATTAGATGTAAAATAATATAGCAACGATAAACAACGTTCTTAAATAATTTATTTAAAGCGACGCAATATTATCCAAACAGAACCTTCAAAAATGTTGTTAATATTTAATAAAATGACGTCACATGATAGCGAATGTAGGTGAATATATAGAGTTGGTTGTGAGTGGGTGATATGATTATATAAAGGAATGATATTAGTAATAGTTTGAACCAAAATGATTAAGTGGCACTAGCTAAAACTTTACAGACAGATTCGTAACATCACGAGTAATTAAAAATATTAGAAATATATAATTTATTAAATTTAATTAGCACAAAATTTTTATTAACATTAATTAATAAATTGTGAACATACACAACGAGGATAAGCAGAAGGAAGCTGTTTTAAAAATGGAAATAATGATCGATTGCCTCCGGCTATAGTGGTTGTATAGTTTATTCAGAAACAAAACATGGAGAGTATTGTTAGACAGGCAAATACCAGGATTTTTAGTTCATTAAGTTGCATGTAAATCTACATACTAATAAGTAATTTCTAGGTTCTAAAGATTTACTAGCAATATTTAAACCAGCAATGTTAGATAAAACTTAAAATAGAAAGTAAACCTTAAGTTAGAATGTTCAGGCAAGCGTATACAGCGAGTTAGGAAAGTAATCGAATTACTAAAACATCATTAACTTAGCTTTTCAATCTAACATAAGCTTAACTGAATTGACACAAACTTTGTTAAAATAACGACCATGTAAAACACATCTAGTTTTTAGCATATGATTATATAATGTATTGCGTAATTTAGGCAATGTGTCATTGTATTTTCTTTTTTGTATAGAACAGTATTAGGCACTAACAAAGTAAAGTTTATTAATACTGAGCCTATAATTTAACCATTAGGCACGAGGAAATGTATTTAACTTAGTTATAAAGCCAAATTAAGACTTAAAGAGCAATGTAAAGAAACAACCAACGCTATTTGTTAACGTAGTTACGCAACCACTAAAGTACACAGCAAGTGTAGATGGGTATAAGTCATGTTAACATATTGATGACGTTATATTACAAGTCCATTCAATGATGTCATCTGACCTGCCATGTAACTTATGACTAAACGACTTTCTCAATGTCTTATGTTATATTTTGTGTAATTTTCAGGATAATTAGGAATTAGTAATTAACGAAGTTAAAGTAATTTTAAACGGATTTAAAAAGACCATAGAAGTGACGTCAGTAATTAAAAATCATAGAAGTGACGTCATTACCCCACTTTAACCGGACGACATCACAACAACTTTACAGTGACGTTGGCTTTTTAACCAGATAAGTGACGTTATTGCGCCACAAGTGACGTCACAATGACAGTAAAGACGATAGGATGGGGAATAATACAGATCCCGATAGTTGGTCATTACAACGAATGTTGTTTCTTTAGGAGGGATCTTTTACGCGCCGTGTCTGGGACAGGATGGAAACTGTTTGTAAGTGTGACGTCATTGGGTGATGACGTAATTAAAGTTCGTGTTCACGTGGAAAATTAGTGTGAATATTTAAAAAAAAAAGATTTTACCTTAAAAATAATTCCCATATGAATTAAACAACTTTAATTTGTTTTTAGCTTCAAAGTTTTATGCGAATACTTTTATTATCGATGTGGGGGATGCAGCAGATCGATCTAACCATTCCAATTAATCGTAAGTTTAAGTTGTGTTTAAGTGTAATTCTTAACCAATTCGAGTAATCGTAAAAGTATTGGGTTTCTTATAAGCTAAATATATTTTAAGACTTTCGAATGTACCTAAACATTTAAAAGTCTTAAAATATATCTAATTTTAGATTTAATTGTTTAAAAGTTTCCCGTTAACCGTTGCCTAAATTTAAGTTTTGATATTTAATATAAATGTAAACTTAAGCAAAGGTGTAAACTAAAGCCAATCTATATATATTTGTCGTGGGTTTTAAAGTATTAAAATGTTGTTGTTTTGTTGCTTTAAAGTCTGTTTAAAACATTAAGTGTTGTTTAAGTAATGGCATATGTTTAAACATTCACAATTAAGTAGAATTAAATATTTAAAACCTTTTAAGCTAATCAAAAACTACTTAAAGTTAAGAAAGTGGGTTTTATTGAGCATTGGCATTTAACTTTTTTAATTAACGTTACTTTAAATCTAAAAGAACATTGTTTAATTTTAAAAAAACTTTATATTTTACAGAAGAAAAAATCGTTGGTGTTTATATTGAGTTAACGATATTAGGAATTCAAATTATAACTGGGATCAGTGTTATATGCTCAGTTTGGTTTGTAAGTCTAAATTATAACTTCTAATAATTTTAATATTTATTTTTAATTGAATATCAACAACTCGTACGTCACTTAGAATACATATACTTGTGGTTAATATTATCTTTGACGTTATATTGCCTCATTATACAAATAAACACAAGTAAACACAAGTTAGACTTTAACATTAAACGTTTACATAACAGGAGAAAATGTTTCTGTTATACCCAGTACTGGGGGTAATTCCTATTTCGTTTTTAATCGACTTTGGGATCAAGGCTTCATGTTATGGCGACCTATTTCTATATCCTATGGTGAGGGATTATATATTGGTTATTAAGGCTTAATTAACTATTTTAGTGGGGTTTTAATATTGGTTGGGGTTTAAATAGTTCTGTAAGTTTACAATACTATTGGCAGTTATTATTTACCTAATATATTGTTGTTTTGGGGTTGAAAAAGAAGAGACATATTTAAAAATGCTAGCTTTTCAAATGTAATCGATCTTGTGATGTTTTAATAATGGCCAATAAACGAATAAGGGTCCAAACTAGCGACAATTCAAAGCGCAAGCAGTGGGGATCGAACGCAATACTCTATTCTTTATAATTAGAAACTAAGAGTTTAAATCAGTCCTTTGCCAATTAAAGTCATTTACAGAATGAACATTGGACTTAAATCCCTTTAAGTCAGTTAATTTATTTAACTACAACGAAGTCCATGAATAATTAAAGTGCTAACAACCGAATAAATGTGTTTATTACAGATTACGGTGTTCGGGATATTTTCGTTGATCGAGGTTTGGTTTCGATATTTAGTTCTGGTGAGATTTATTTAATATTATTTTAAACCATTTAAATAAATATAACAATTGTGTTAATACACAAACACTGAGTTTAAATAGAAAACTTTATAATGTTGCGCACTTATTTTAAACGGCGTTTGCTTAGGATGTTGTATACCGTAAGGTAAACAAGAAAATTATTTACAAAATAAACATTTTATTAACCATGTCCTGGGCTGTTTGTTTAGTGTATTGGACATTCATTTTAAATTACAAGGAAATCTTACTCTCGTAATTTTAAGCGTTTCAATATTGATCAAAAAAAATCTTTTTTCGCAATCGTTTATTTTAAAAATTGCTTAAAATGAAAGCAAATTTACGTTTTTTTTCAAGAAGTTTTAGGAGCAGGAACTTTAACTTATTCTTATTAAGTGAATTCCATCCCAATGTATTTCAGATGTATTGTTGGATTGCCGTGATTTCATTTGTTTACTACTCCAAGAACAAAACAGATCCGTTTAAGAGACCAGCAAGCAAGGAGTTTCAGGTTCAATCCCCGTTCAGTAGAAGTTCAACTTTATCGATTCGGGGTCGAAGATCTTTTCTACTTAAACCTAAACCTGAGGAAAATAAAGATGTTTTAATCACTGCTGATTCATTCTCCACTGTGACATCACAATCAGGTGACAATAAAGAAGAGAATTCATCTGTCGAAGAGAATCAATCAAGCATAGAAGAAGAAAGGGACACGTCACACTTGATCGGACGACAAACTTTATCCTCAAACTCAACTTTTCAGCGAGAGTCCGAAATAGGGACTCTCCCTAAAAATGTGCCCCCTAAAAAAAGAAAAGGGGGTTTTATGCCAAATGTGTTGCGACCCCCTCACGAACAGAAAAGTGAGGGGGTAAGTTTAAGTCGGAGTAATTCTTATGCTGCATCAGCTGTTCTAGAGGTAAGACAATTAGGTTACAACCTTTAATTTGTTCTGGTCGTAGTTTAACAAATTTAATCCCAGTTTTTGTTGTGCTTGTTTACTATTAAAATAGGTTTAAATTTTTAAAGTTTTGTGTCACTTATTTGTATTTAATTCATAGATTAAAAAATTACCGCCAACTTTGCCAAAAGCGCCCCCTGTTGGCCATAAAAATGAGAAATCAACTTGGAAAAGTCCTTTTAAAAAGGTAACATTAATTTAATTCGTAAAAGGGGAAAATTTAGAAACTTGAGTACCTACAATATATTGTTTTTAACATTTAGTATAAGTAGAGCAATGTAGTATTGATATTTTAAGTTATTTATAATCATATATTTATAACACAGAGCCAACATAAAAAACAAAATCAAGACAAAAATGAGGATTGGTTTCCAAAACCAAATGAATCAATGTTAGTTTAACATCATATGCAAAACTGCCTGTTTAGGATAAATTCTTAACACAAATTTAATTGTTTTTTATGTTAATTGACAACGCTACAATGTAGTTTCTTCAACTTATTTTATCGCTTAATAAAATCACAATTTATATAAAATTATGCTTTAGACTCAGTACACACACTTATACTGTATCTATATGGTTAAACTAAACACAAACTAATATTATACATATACCAAATGCTTTTAAACTCTTCTACTGAACAACATTATGTACAGTTATGAACAAAAGTGCAACATGTAAAATAAATCAAACTTTTCCGTTACCACACCAGTGCTTTAAACAATAACCAACCTTGCCTACCTTGGTCTGCAAAATTCCATATTTTTCCTCTTCTTGAAAACTTTTAATTTAATTGTTTTCCAACTTTTTAAGTTCAACAACTTTTAATTAAAAAACAAAAGTAACCTGTGTGAGTTAAAACAATGATGAGAGATAAAAACTTACAACAATATCATGTATTTCATTTAAATCATATGAACACAAAGAATTAAAGTTTGTTAGAAAAATGATGGTTTACTTAAAAGATACAAGAAATATCGCACAAAAATATAGCATTAAGTGTTTAAGTTTTTTTCTATATTCTAGTCCAATGAAAGCTCATAAAAAGAGTGTGCATATATCTATTTAAAACATAACAAATTTAATTAATTAATCTTGTTGTGATAAAAAAACGTTTCTATAAAAAATATAATAAAAGTGAAAATATTTGAAAATTTAATCAAAATTTTGTCTTAAAATCCTTTTTTCTTCTTCCACGAACATCTTCTCTCTGTTAGCTTGCCCAGTGTCTCTTTTTACCTTTTCTTTTACCCTAAAACTGTTCATTTTCTGTTGTTTAACGGAACTAAACGCGAGTTTATCGGCATCGACATCTGTGTGACAAAAACCAACCAAATCACGGTCCTCATCTTGCGGTAACAGACGTTTTTTTGGTCTTTCATTACTTGAATCCTGGTACATTTTTGACCACGATATCGCAAAATCGTTCACATTTTCTTGTTTTTTTACAACAGGTTCCTGTATCGACGGGGTAACAAGATTCTGAGGGACTTGTTTATTTAAAGCAAGGTCTGGTTTCTTAGTTTTAATTTCAGGTTTAGATTCAACCGATGGAAGTGCGTTTTCCCATGGTTTATATTCCTTTGGTGCAACATACGGCGCCTTCTTTACCATGGTATCCCAGTTCATATCTTTATTAACATGACTTGTTACAAACTTAGGTGTTGTGGCACTGGAAAGGGCAGCAAGTGGATGGGGTAAGCCTCCTTTTCGTTCTTTTATATCAGGTTGGGTTTTGGTTTGGATTTCTTCTGGACCTGATTCATCTGAATCTGAGTCACTGACTTCTCCTCCAAAGAAGGAAAGTGGGTCAGCTGACATCTCAATACTTAAATATTTTATTTTAAATAAATCTTTAAATCTGTAACAAAAAAAAAACAATGTTAGGAACATAGTGAAAATAAAAATTTTACTTATACAGATTTTAAACCAACTACCAAAAACATATCCAGCAATGTAACATGATTTATATTATAACATTAACAAATTTGGCATTAAAATAACCACAACGATATAAAGATATACTGTGGTATTAGTTTAAACAACAAGGTTAAAATCGAAGATATATTCAAAAATAATGATTGCAATTGTAGCACCAAAATAACACTAACAAACAGTCAAGTTAAATGTAACTGTTTTTGCACTTGCAAACACGAGAATGCAATCTAATGATAATGTTTAAATTGTTAAAGTTTAAGCTTTTTTGGTCTTGACTCCAGTTGTGTCTCGTTTCTCAATTTGTCGGAGTTGTTTCTTTTTCATTCTTCGAATCTTTGCCGTGTTTGTTATCTAATATATAAATGAACAGTGACATTATCATATGATTTAAAAAGGTTTAGACCCAAAGTGAATATAGCACTATGAAAATTAAAGTAGAATTACTAAAAATCAAAACTTACAACTTGAACAATTTCCGATTTCTTTTGATTTTCTGATTTTTGTTGCCGGTGAGCTTCCACCCTTTTTCTATATTCTAGTTTTTCCTGCCTAATATTTAAAAAGACATTAAATACATGACAATTATTATTGGTAGTAGAAACTTAACTCCTACTGTACAATTTACATTATATAAAACAGAAATATAAAAAACACAATTCACCTTCTGGCTTCATTGAGTTGATTTTCATAATTTTTAATCGATTGTTTCTCAGCTTTCAAATTCATTTTTTGTTTCCAAGTTTTTCTTAAAGCTTTATCTTTACCAATAGCAGAAAATCTAAAATAAACATAAAACCATGTAACAAACAAAATAACAAACCCATCTTAATATTTTTTTAAATGCCTGATTGACTCAAAAAAAATGGCAGCTTAATGTAGTGGTCAGAACACTTGGCTTTGTTACACGAGATCCATGGTTCTGTGGCACCCCTAAGTAAGGTGCTGTAAATGGTATGACCCCCAGCTGACCCAGCACCTAATCAGCAGCTTAATTATCGGGCAATTATAATCTAAAATATCCCAAACTTCCAAAGTCAACTCGAGACTGGGTCGGAGTAACTTATGTTACTCTATGTTTAGGTTGTGCATTAATCCTTCCCACATTGAGGATTAATAGAAAAAAAATTAATATACATTAGCTATAAATTATATTAAGACACACACACACACATTTAAAATGAAAACAAAATAATTAATTGTGAGTTGATTTCACCTTTTACGTTCAACTGGTTTCCACCATCTTCCAGACTTGGGAATTCCCCTCTCTGTCTCAACTTTATTAGTTTCAGTATTCGTTAATTTATTAGTAGCAACCATAATGCCGTCTTTATCTGCTGAAAAGCAAGCATAGTTTAAATGTCTATCAATAAATATATAAAATTAAAACTAAACAATCACCATTAAAAACAAAACAAGTTGAACTATTAACACTAAATTTAAATTGAAATTTATAGGCAGAATATGTACAGTGAACTTAAATAAAACATTGCAGAACATTTTGAAGTAAAATGGAACAAATTTGTGTATCTTGTAAGTGCATAAAGCAATAAGTTAAAATATGTTTAATGTTTATAAAGATAATGTGTCTCTAGCTATTAAAAGTCTCATGATCTCATTTGTTCCTTCAAGGATTTGGTTTACTCTTACATCTCTTACAAATTGTTGGACCGGATAATCTCTCAAATATCCATATCCACCAAACATTTGCAGCGAGTCATTACAAACTTCAAAACAGTTATCAGTGGCGTGGAGTTTTGCCATGGCACATAATGCCGGGGCACTTGTCATTTTCTGGTCAAGAGCCCTGGCTGCTTCACGAACCATTAACCGCGATGACACAATCTTTGTCGCCATTTCAGCCATTTTAAACTGAAGATATTGGTTAGAGATAAGAGGTTTACCGAACGCATTACGGACGCCAAGATGTTCCTTCGCAAGTTTAAAGCTTTGTTGAGCTCCCCCTAGTGATGTCGACGAAATATTGATCCGACCCCCATTTAACCCAGCCATTGCGATGTTAAAACCTTGACCTTCGGCCCCGATGCGGTTAGCCACAGGAATAACACAATCTTCAAAGTTTACTATACACGTAGGCTGACTTTTCCAACCCAATTTCTTCTCAGATTTACCAAAACTTAACCCAGGATTATTGCTATCTATTATAACAGTAGATATCCCCTTTGGGCCTTTATCACCAGTTCTAACCATAACCAAGTATAAGTCAGTGGAACTAGCTCCACTTATAAAAGCTTTGGATCCATTTATGATGTATTGATCACCTTTCCTCGTGGCTGTTGTGATCAGAGCAGCAGCATCACTTCCACTGCCTGGTTCAGTTAAACAATATGAAGCCAGCTTCTCCATTGATGTTAGTTGAGGCAGTAAATTTTCTTTTTGGTCCTGGTTTCCAAATTGGTTTATCATCCATGCAACCATGTTGTGTATACTTATAAAAGCAGTTGTTGAAACACAACCTGAAGACAGAGCTTCGAAGATAACTGAAGTTGCAAGTCGGGATAATCCAGTTCCTCCATAATCTTCCTCACAGTATAATCCACCAAATCCTAACTCTGCTGTTTTTTTGATCGTTTCAATCGGAAAAAATGATTCTTCGTCCCATTTTTGCATGTAAGGTTCAAGTTCTTTGCTGGCAAAATCTTGTGCTAGTTGTTGAAATTGTTTTTCTTCATCTTTTAATCCAATTGAAGAATCTAAACTGGTGTTGGTGAACTTTCGAACAGAACTTATTCGATTTTGTTTTGGAAAAGTTTTGAGAAAATTAGGGACAACTTTGCGAATTATGCAGTTCATAATTAACCTGTTATATTGGTTCATATATGGTTAACAAAATCTAAAAAAATGGTTAATTTTGTTAATGATTGATTGGCAAACTGCCAATATTTATTATTTTTTGTATATATATATATATCTTTATCCTCGATGTGGGAAGGTTGAATACGCGACCTAAACATAGAGGAACATCAGTTACCCTTACCCAGTCTCGAGTTGCCTTTAGCAGTTTGGAATATTATAGATTATAATTGCCTGGTAAGTAAGCTGCTGATTAAGTGCTGGCTTAGCAGGAGTTTATACCGTTTATAGCGCCTTACTCAAGAGCACTACAGCATAAGATCAGTGGGGATTGAACCCACGACCTCATGTGTGGTGTAGCAAGTGTTCTTACCACTACACCACGCTGCCCATAAATGAGTATGACAGTGTTACAATAAAAGTTTCAAAGTGCTGTAAAATTTTTTACACATTTTTGTTTAATTTAGTCCACCCACAATGCGTGCTTATCTTTAACGTAAACCGCTAATTAATTTACTGTTTTTATTACACACAAAACAAAATAATTTTTTCAATCTTCTGTCACTGTCACTCTTAGACTGTCTTCTCGTAAATTTGTGACATTTTTGTAAAAAAATCTTTAAAATTAAAACTAGTTTTACTTAATGACTGCTTTTAATTTGGCTAATGTCTTAGCTGTAAACAGAATATTTAAAAAACAACATTTTATAAATCCCAAAATAAAAAACACGTGACAAAAATTAAATGACATTGTTTTTTAAGGTTTTAACTATAATGTGACAAAATCGATGTTGTAACCCTTTTTTTATTCTTTTAATCCCCGATTTGTGAAAACAACTACACAACTATAGAGTTTGTGTTTTTATATGATTAATAATTATATTGTAAACAAAAGGTACAAAAATTAAATAAATTTTGTATTCTGTAATGTTTCATAAACAAAAACATTTATTGATATCATTAAATAAACAATGTTATATCATCAGTGCCTGCTATAAAAATCAACTCAAAACAAAGCTTTGTTATTAGTTTAAAGAAAATATAAATATTTAACCACCTATTGTGATTGAGAAATTTGTATAAGTTTTTGCTCTTAGAGTTAAAATGAAGATAGTATTTGCTTTACTATTTGCTGGGTTGGCTGTTTTTTCTTGTAGGAAGGTACTAGGCAAAACCAATGCTGGTAAGAAACTTTAAATAGCCACAGAGTCTCTTAAAAATTAGGTTTAACCTCAATATAATATATTTTTAGTCGACTTGTTTCGCTTACAAAGTTACTTAGTTTTTTAAAACAAAGTCTTAGTCATAAAATACTACGAATTCTCCTCCACTAAAAATTTCTATCAAACACTCTTAACTAAATTAATAAAAGTTATAGTTGACCTTGTTATTAAAAATTGTATTTCAAAATATAAGTATTTTAGGTCGACGCATACGACGAGAAGTCGGTCCACCAAGTGAGGAGCCACCACCCCCAGAAATCAACCGATGCGAGGTTGGAGACGTGGTTTATAAAGCTGATACAAGTTTGCTATATAGTATACGACTGGAAGAATGCAACGAAGTAACAAATAACAAAAACTAAGCCTTAAACTCTATGCTATAAGTTATATATATGTAGGGACTGAGGTCAAGAAAAATCTAATCATAAAAAGTATCGACTCCTAAGGGTGCTCTTATCCAAATAATATGGCAATAACGTATAAAGTATAAGTCTCTAATGTCTAAAATAGGGTTTAAGACGCGTTCAAAATGGTCAAAAATAGCAAACCGAATCTACAGACAACATCTATTTATTAATCAAGCACGTTCCTCACATAATTATCCCGAAAGTTACATTACACATATACAAAACGGTATTACACGTACACACCACAAAAAATCTGGTTTCTAGGTTACATACATAGCGATAAACATAATTACGAGTACATTACACACAAAAAAAACGTCTTTCGTATATCGACTACATCCTTTATAATGGTATTTAACTGTTAACTAATTCTAAATTAAAACTTGGCAATGTAAAAATAGGTGGGTGTTTTAGGAACCAAAAAAATATACTAACTGTCAGAAAATAAAATCGCGCAGGAAAAAAACAAAAACGGACAACTGTCAATCCACATTTTTACATCAAAAGGGTTACACTATTAACCCTTATTCTATGAAATTTATAGAGTAATACAGTACGACTGAACAGGAAATTAGGAACAGCTTCCACTGGCTCTACATAACAAATAGCGACAATGTTTTACAAGGGCACGCGAAAAATATACAATTGGACCATGTTCAATATAATAACGAATAAATTTAGAGCGTCTAACTGCCTTATGGGCGTTAGACTTGTCCTTGAATAAAGGGGTTAATTTGTTTGTCCCCTTTATAACCTGTATATATTTAAATATACATAAATACAGTCTCTATGAGTTTTTTCATATCAATAAGTCTTTTGTTTAAACCGCACGGGATGGTAGCGAGTTTGCACTGTTTCGGTTCGCCGAACGAAAGTTATTATTGCGCCTGTGAAAATGGGTTTCTTTTGTTTGTTGAATCAATATCAGTTGATTCTGGTTAATAATGTTCTGTTTTTGGTACCCCAGTGGCCAACGCTGTATTTTATTGTCCAAGGCCACCAACAGGTCATACGGTTTTCTCGTCGTTCGGTGTGAACCGGCATCAAATCTGGTTTGAGGCTAGGAAAGCCTTGGCATTAGAATTGATGGAGATGCTAAGCGCTTTCCTACATATATAACAATTTATAAATATCTAAGTTGATTTCATTATTTGCCCCAAACTCTACAAACAGATATTTAATTTAGTTTAAGACCGTTTTAAACCAAATCTTTAACATTTCATTCAGACTTGCCAAACAAAGATTGAGGCGAGACCGGACTTTATACACGTTGAAAAGAGATGCAAACCAACGTCAGTTTGTCTCAATAACGCCCGAGCAAATTGCTCGATTGTAAACGAAGGAATGGTAATATATGTAACAATATTTTATCAAAGTTATCAATATATAAACAAACTCTGTTGTGGACAGTTTAATCTTTTTTACTTAACGACTTGCCAACAGTGGAAATTAAACTAATTACCTAAGTTCTTACAAAGGTTGGCCTTTAAATTAAAGTAAACTGGTTAACAACAAGGCTCGTTTGTTAATTAATATTCCTCCAATTAGACGTTAAGCATAAATTAAATTTAAAAATATTTTATTTTATTTATTTTTAGCATCTCATGTGTTTTATTTGTTGCCAGGCTGCTCCAGGAGAACCATGTAATTTAAATAAACATATTTTGCTTTAAAAACGAAACTTAATTCATAATAAAACTATAACTTCTCCTTCACTGAAAATTTCTATAAAACACTCTTGAGTAGCTTAATTAAATTTATAGTTGATCTTGTTATTTAAAAATTGTATTAAAAAATAAACCTTGTTAATTTTTGTTTAGGTGACAGCGTACAAGGAATATTCAAGTAAACTTGTCCCGTGTTAAACACCCATAATATTGTAAAAATGGTTGCTTGGCATTTGTTTGCGTATTATACAAATAAAAATCATACTAATTATGTTATCGTGTGTATCTATCGGTTAAGCAACTTTATCTGATTTGTAAATACAAATCAATTTGTAAATTTTGAATTTTTTGATTTTGTAAATTAGGGCAACCAACATTAAAACTTGTAACAACAAAGTCAACTTGTTTTAAATGTATTCAACATTTTAAAAAGTTTTTAATTGTTAAGTCATTGCCATTTTAGAACAATAAAAGATCTAAAACCAAAAAATTAAAAACAAACACTTTTAAAAGTTAATATTGGTTAATATTTAAAGGATTTTTTAAAATACTCAGTGTCGTAAAGATTTTTTAATATAACTTAAACTAAAATTCCAGTAAAAACAACCCCATTTAGGAATTTGATCAATATAAACTCAACTAAATAAAATGTTGCGTTTACAATTATTCCAATACATATAAATGCTTGAACCTATACAATTAAACAGACTTTGTTTTTATTCAATTCGCATCAACCAAGTAACTTATTCATTGTTTTTCCGGTTCCGTTATATTTAATTATAATTTAACAAAAATGCTTATTTAGTCAAATTAATAAACAACAGAATTATTAAATTATGAAATAACATTATATACCTATTTAACAATAAAATTATTAAATAAACTGATTACTAATAATCCTAAACAAATGATGATTTATTGTGGTAAATAAATAACAAAATGTTTCACCAATATTAATTATAAAAGACAACCAAAACTAAATGATGTTGCTAGTTTGAATCAATTTCTTTTTGATTAGAAAATTTTAAAATATTGCTAAAAAAATGAAGGGTTTAGTTGTTATGTTATCAGTTGTTTTGGTTGCTTTTGTCTGCAAAAACGTTGCTGGGAGAATTTTTGGTAAGAACTAATACTCAAATTTATAAAATCTTTTGATATGCTGAGTTTAACCTCAACTATGTGAACTGAGTTTTTAATTACTAAATTTTCTAGACACTATTTAAAAAATATTAACCTTTGATTAGATCACCATCGGGTAAGACGTTTTGGATCATCAGTCAGTCATTGTGAAGTTGGAGACTATTATCCACTAACTGGGGAAGATAACACAGAAGTAGTAGAGTGTGATCAGGTGTTTATTGTTTAAATATGTTCAGGGTAAAAGAAAAAAGGATTTCTAAGCTTAAGTTAATATTATAGTAGCAGCGTCGTGTAGTGGTAGGAACATTTACTACTCCACATGGGGTTAAAAGATGAATAACTTTTAAGCTTGGGTTATTACCATGATAAGTTCTCAAGTTAACCTAAGTCCTTTTAGACTTGCCAGACAAAGTTTGAGATCAACGGCCTCTACTACCAACGTGTTGAGAAAAGATGTAAACAAAGAGAGGCTTGTGAGAATAACGCCAAGGCTAGCTGTCAAATTGTTAACGATGGATATGTAAGTTTAAAGTTATTTATTATTTAATTTTTTTTTATTATTTAACTTATACATAACTTTTTAATATTAACATAAGTTGAATACATTCAGCTAGATCAACTTGCTGATAAGTTTTGAATATACGATCTCTATTTGAATATATATAAATGAAAGTAATTACTAAAATATAAAATGTGTTTAACTAAAATATTCATTTTCCAACACATTCAGTGTTTTCAATGTTGCACTGCTGCACCAGGAGAACCTTGCAACTCTGCAAATACAATTACAGGCAGTGGCGATTCAACATGATATAGTTTAAACAAAATATTATATTCCCAGTTATACTAAAATTATATTATATTTTATAATGGCAGTTATTTTGTTCTTTGTTTATTAAAAATTGAAATATTTAGCAAACGTTAGTATGCAAAATATGCCTTGTCATTATTACATTTAAATCAGAAAAACTGTTTTTGTTTATCATTACTATTATCGTCATATTAACAAATATATTTGAATATTAATAAATTTAAATTTTTATTATTGTAAAAGAATTCAGTTTAAATCAAATATAATATTTAACTTTGGACCGAAAGCAAATATATTTTGTTGAGAACAACTCAAGCGTTGTAACCACTTGACATTTAATTTAGCGTGAACAAACATGTTATAAAGTCGTATCTCATATGCCAAGTGGTTTTGTATGTAAAGTTCAAATAGTATAAGCTTTTCCACTTTAGTTGTAATATTAACAGTGACATTGGTATCTTACTTATCAAGTGTTTTTATACTTTATAAAAATTTAACATAAGTTCAGAATAGAAAATGAATGTTAATCTAACAATGAAGGTTTTTAAAGGTAAGATTGTTGAGAATTTAAGCAAGGGGTAAACTATATATTATATAAAATGTTTAAATATTACAAAAAAATCAAATTCTATTGTAGATGTATTACAACATGGCCAACCACTACAAAGGTCTATCTTGTTAAGAACATTACATGTTACCCAAACAATTGGAAGAAATTTTAACAAACCCATCAGCGGAAATGAACTAGCAAGAGTAGCAGGTAACTAAAAACATTTATTTCATTTTCTGCAGAATATTTAAGCACCCATACCTAATATTAATACGGTAGCCTTTTAATAAAAAAAACGGTAATGTTAAGTGGCCTTGAGTTGAACAAAGTATCGAAAAACGTTAAATTGAGTGGTATGTTGTTTATTTAATCGCCAAGTTGCTGTTGAGTACTACTTGACCACAATACTCCGTAAAACCAAAAATTACGACAACAAAAACTTTACACAACCATTTATAGTTTTCGAAAATAACCATTCATGTAAAATGTTGTATATTGTTCAGGTATTCCGACTATGATGCGACTTCCAGCAGTGCCTACTAGCGACAACTTAAATGCTAGTTTTGTTGGAATACCAATTGATAATGGAACTTCATACAGACCCGGGACAAGGTCTGGCACAAATATTAACATTTTAATTCTGTTCCACTAACCTATTTGTTATTAATATAGCTTGAAATTAGTTTTAATTTTTAAGATTCCAATATCAACAAAACTTTGGGTAAAAATTTAATTTTTTTTAGGTTTGGTCCACGTCATATTAGGTGCGAATCTTGTAGAATTCACGAGGTTAACGTCGCTACTGGAGCCGATCCTTATAACTCAATAAACGTAAGTCTACTTTAAATTGTTTGTGTAAAACTTTATTTATATATCAAAACAAAGAATCACTTGTGCTGTATATCTTCGCTAATTCTCTCTTACTACAAGTGATCCAAAAGGAAAAAAATTCTCTTTTTGAAGGTTTAATTTTTTATTTTTTATTAACTATGTTAAGTTAACCTAAACTATATTATCTATAGGTTGCTGATATAGGTGACGTTGCGGTAAACTTGTACAACTTGCCTAAGACCTGCGATATTATAACAAAAAGTTACAAGGATATAATAAAGAATGGATGTGTCCCTCTAACTGCTGGTGGTGATCATACAATTACTTATCCCATATTAAGGGCGATTGCTGACAAGTTTGTGAAAATCAGTATATTTTTAGTTTTGGCAACAAGATAGTTAAAATAATATTTCTGTTAATTACAATATTTTAGATACGGTCCAGTTGGGTTGATCCACGTGGACGCACATAGTGACTGTGATGACGTCATGAACAGTGAAAAGATCGCGCATGGAACGTCGTTTAAACGAGCCGTCGATGAAAACTTGTTGGACTGCAAACGCGTTGTCCAGATTGGGTTAAGAGGGTCAGGATATTCAGTCGACGAGTATAAGTTTCAAATCGACCAGGTTCATTTGTAGATTTATATTTCGTTTAATAATCCCGGAGAAAGTTTGCATCCAACTTTTAAGTTGTTAAGATTATTAAGATTTAAACCTATATAAAATCAATTCTGCCCAGTACAGCACTGAATCAAGGTTAAAGTTATTCTATTTTTAGGGGTTCAGAGTAATTCCCGCACATGAATGTTGGCACAAATCTCTATCGCCGCTAATGGACGAAGTGCGCCACCAGCTTGGCAACGGACCAGTTTATATAAGGTTAAAAAACTAATAAAAATATTGTGCATATAACCTGATTTATAAAACTTCGATCTTTTTTATGCACATGTTTTTTTTCTCTTAAAACACTTCTATGTATCATCATTAAAGGAATTTTAACCCTGACTTTAAGTAATTATAGTTTAATTAACATTGCAGAATGCGTTATTCGTATAAAGTTGTTGTTAATTTTAAGTCTTGAACATAATTAAATTTTTTAAAGTTTTGATATTGATTCTCTGGACCCTTCATTCGCCCCTGGGACTGGAACCCCAGAGATCGGGGGTTTGACATCAATCCAGGGGTTAGAAATATTAAGAGGCTGTCGGGGTCTAAACGTAGTCGGGGGAGACCTTGTCGAAGTTTCGCCACCCTACGACCCAACAGGTTAATTATGACATCATATTCGAATTACAAAGATAATTGTTGTTATATTAAGTAATTAGAGTAGGAAGTATTTACGTTTGTTTATTACGTCATAATATTACGCGTGACGTCATTTTTTAAGTTACCAAAAGTAACCTTTGTAATGTTGATTTAAACAATAAATTAATTAGTGACTACATTTACTTTGCAGGAACGACTGCAATGACGGCTGCTAATTTATTGTTTGAAATGTTGTGTATCCTGCCAGGGGTAAAGTATCTTAAGTGAAGACAATAAACTTATTGTTATTAACAATTACTTGTTTGTTGTTGAAATCTAATTAGATCAAACAAAATGTTTTATTGCTATTAACTGATTCGAAACATTTAAAAATTTTTTTTTCATTTGGCAATAAATTAAACTTTATTTGGCGTGCTATTACACTTACGAATAATTTATGCCTAAGTTAAATGAGTTGCTTGAATAAATTAATTGCTGATTAGCAAAAAATGTTAATTAAAAATGTTAACAACATCGTGTTTTAAATAACATAATGCTCCAGACTGGGCATGAGTAACTATTTCCTGGATATAATAGGTTACTATAAAGTCCATCCAAAAATATACAAAACCTTATTAAGTTAGGTTGGGTTTAAAAACTTGTTTTGACTTAAATTTTTAGATCACACTGTTAAAATTGTGTAGAAATTTAACGTATTTTGTGTATATAGTGGACTAAATATAATTTTGATTATGGTTATTAATTAGTCATAATTTCCGTTAAAATATAACACCAGAAAATATTTATATGTATTTATTCGTAAAAAGAATTAGTTTAAGTTTTAGATAGCTTTTAAGTGTTGCTTTGTTATTGAAAACAATGGCAGATAGTGACGAAACAAACAAAGTTGTTTATAGAGGTGGAGAGACCGACAACCAAGTCACAATAACAGTAAACGAAGCAAACAATGAAGTAATTGTTGATGTCGGCGAATCAGGTGACATTGAGCAATCAAACCAAGTTCAAGCCAATCCAAATATCAACCAATCAGAACCCCCCATTTCTAACCAACCAGATAACTCAGTAGATAACCAACCAACTCAATTATTAAATGGTGATCCACCACCTTTAGAAAGCACACAAATGAACCAACCGAATGGTTCTTATGTTAACCAATCATTCGAACCATCTGAACCAACAACTTCCCAACCTGAGACATCAGGTCTAAAATCTAATGGTCAAACTACTACAACTAAAATGTAAAGTTAAGCAGAAATTAACTTAGTTTAACATATATTTTTATCCCCCCAAAAAAACATTTTTATTAGAATAATAAAGTTATGAGCATATTTAAATGCTATTTAGTAAAAAAAATTGTGGTTTTTTTTTAAAGACATTTAAAAAAATTAATTTTAGATTTCCAAAACAAGGAGACAGAACATCACTCGACAAAGACTCAAGAATAACTATAAGTTTTCATAATATTACTTATCAAATCCCAAAGAAATTGGACGATATTCCATTCTGCGGAAAGAAAACAACGCTTACTATTTTGGACAAAATGAGGTAAATAAATTTGCAATGTTTGAAAAAATCAAATTTAATAAATTTTTTAATGAAACGATAAGTAATTTAAATTTATTGTTGATGTAAATTTTTGTGTTTACTAAATGCGAATTTGAAGGAAGTAATTAAATTTTAGTATCTTGTTGCTATATCCTGTATAGTTAGCATGTTAACATAATTATATTTATACCATCATCTGCTTATATCATATTATACACACACCTAACATATGGGTATTCTATGATAATTTTAATATTTTGTAATAATGCAGTTATTAACCCAATTTTTTTTATTTTCAATATTGTAAAGTCAAACAAATTGTTTATTGTTACAGTGGGATCTTTACTCCTGGGTTAAATGCGGTTATGGGGCCAACGGGAAGTGGAAAAACAACGTAAAATTTTATTTATAAAAACCTTTCACTATTTTGTCTTTTGCCCTTTGTTTTTTAAACTTACAAATAGTTCGCTAAAAACACAAAATGTTGCAAAACTTACTTTAAAAATTTGTCATATTTCTAAGGTTATTGGATGTCTTAGCTCAACGTAAAAACCCGAAATTTTTAGTGAATGGTTTTGTTCTTGTGAACGGGGAGAAACCGCCTTCTAACTTTAGACATATTAGTGGATATGTTTTACAGGTAAACAACCAACCAATATTTAGGCTAACAAAAACAATATCTGTAAAATAGTTTTAACATGGCAAAAAAGATTTAAGCCCAAAGAACTGAAAATTGTTGCAATATTACAATATACCACATTATTCAATACAAATCTTAAACCTGATTACACAGTTCAAACAAAACAACTTGTGTGGTACATATCTAAGGTTCATTATATTTACAAAGATTTTATCATGATAGGATTGCATTCTCTCGCCCCACCTAACGGTTCGAGAAAACTTAGAATTTTCGGCCAATCTTCGACTACCTTGGAGCAAGTACGATAAAGCTGCCCGCAAGCGAAAAGTTACAGAAGTAATCAGACTTCTAAAACTTGAAGCCGTTGGTGATACTTTGGTAAGAAAAAATGAATCAAGATTTAAATAATGTTTGGAGTCCAAATTAAATGTAATATGTGATAAACACCATTTAAAACTATTTTTAATTTATCGCACACTATGGTAGATGCAATAAAAAACAATTATTTATTACTGCGTTATGGTCAAAAATCATTTTAAAAAGACTTATGTTTAAGTTAAGCTTGTTTAAAGTCCATAATAACTGCTCGTCTTTAGGTCGGAGATGAATTAAAGAGAGGTTTATCAGGAGGCGAAAGAAAGAGAACAAACATTGGGATGGAGATGATCTTGGATCCTCCTCTGTTGTTTCTGGATGAACCAACAAGTGGACTAGATGCCAACACCGCTAATGACCTCATCTTGTTATTGTCCAAGTAATTTTAAATTGTTTAAAACTAAAGATATTATTTCAAAGCAAAAACAACTTTTAATATTATTTATCTAAACTTACAAAAACATTTAATTCAACTGTTGTACACTCTTTTACAGTATGGCCAAGGAGGGACAAAACATAATTTTATCAATCCACCAACCTAGGCATTCAATCTTTACCATGTTCGATAAACTTATTATATTACATAAAGGCCAGTTCGTTTACAGAGGACCGGCTGACGAAGCTGTTACTTATTTTGACGAACTTGGTAAGCTGTAGGCCTCAAGCATATTAATATAAGCATGCAACAAGCACATGAATCTACTAGATTTACAAAAACTAACACTTGTTTGTATATATCAATAAGTCAATCAATGTATATTAAGCCCACATTAAAGGCTTTGTTTTTACAAAATCACACACTTCAACTAACTTATATTAAGTTATATATATATATATATATATGCACACTACAACCTAAAAATCCCCTTTATTTTCACAACATGTCAAATTAGGTTACAAGTGTCCACCTATGCTGAATCCAGCTGACTTTTTCCTCGATATCGTTGGTGGAAACGTTGAAATGTACAATGTTCTTAAACGAATAGGGTCCTTACGACTACAAAGAGCTCATTCTATTAAAGAGATTATTAGCAGTAAGTTTGTTTAGTTTTTAAACTTATTTTTCTTTAAACAAAATCAATCACAAATGTTGGCAGATGGTTAACAATGGACTTTAAAATAAATGAGTTTCATAACCATAAAATAGTTGACATTTATGTCCAATACCAATGCCTTAAAAAATGAGTTTGATATCAATGCCTCCAAGTATCAATGCTTAAAAAAATTCCAATATCAATGCCTTAAAAAATTAGTCTTAAAAAGACCTTAAATTAGTTTTCTACACTTCAAGCACTTTTGTTATAGAATTTTCAACTACATCACGAAGGGTAAAAGACAATAGAGAGGAAAAGCTTATAAAAGGTTATCAGAAGACATCACTTAACTTGATTGGACAGTTTGAAAAATCTTCTTTTAACAAAGAAGAGAACGATGTGTTGCAGGTAATTAAGTTGGTTAATTTTAAGAAATATAAATAATAATTTCTTGCAAAAATGTTTATTATTCACATTAGTAAAACAATTACTTGTAATACAACTTTAAGGTTTTTTTTTGATACGCAAAAACAATCAAATCGAAAATAAATAAAATTTTCTGTAAATAAAAATGCCCCTCTAAATTGAAACAGGAAATTAAAGAAATATACAAAGGGGAAAATGGGGAAGTGTCGTCGCTACAAAGAGTTGAGATCAAAACTTCTTACGCAAATGGCTTTCTACCACAAGTAAGTAACTCTGTTTACAAAAAACAAACTCTTACCAAAACAAGAGATTGTACAGTTTGTAATGCCCAAAGACTAATACAAGATCACATGAACATAAAAGTTAACTCTGTTAAATTTTTAAAACAAGTATAATGCTATAAATAACGTGTTTTTAGTTAAAAGTTGTTGGAGGCAGAACTGCATTAAACTTGTTCCGAAACCCGATCACAACAGCCTTGCAAATGTTAGTGTTGGTCGCATTTGCTGTTGTGATAGGAATCGTGTTTTTTCAGATCGATTATTCGTTTACATCAGGAATTCAAAACAGGTTAATAGCAGCGTTATTGTTTTATGTAAAGTAACCATTTGTTACACTAACCAAATTTCGAGCTAAAGTTTGGATATTACTATGGTAAAAAAGTCAGATAACAAAAATCTAAATTGGTTTTAACAGTATATTTAATTTAACTAAAATCAGTTACTTATATTTTGCTGTAGGACTTTTTTTGTTTAATGTAAGAGTTTTTATAAATTTATTTTACCAAATAAAATTATCTTTCCAGAGTTGGGAGTTTATTTTTTGTTCTGACAATTCAAATTGCGTATAACTTAACAGCATTGGGAAACTTGATTCAAGACAGAGCTAGATATGTGTAAGTAAAAAAATGTTTTCTAAGTAATTTAAACCCATTTACAATAAAACAAAGATCTTAATATGGTTAAAAATACGATAAAACTTCAAATAAGCAGAATCAGATAGCTTTATCAAAGTTGATTAAGTTCGTTTATGTCAAAATATAACAACAACATCATTGTCATATTTTTTTATGATACAGACATGAATCTATAGCAGGTTATTACCGGGTTTCGGTTTACTTTATATCACAACTATTGGCTGATCTTTTACCCAATCGAGTTGTAACCAACGTTGTATTTGGGACCATAATTTATTTCTTAGTTGGTGAGTTCAAATTCATGTCACATTATCTAAACTGTTAAGAAGATATTGACAAATCTAAAACTTTTAAATTCCTTGTGTAAATTAAAATGCAAATAATATAATTTAAACTTGCACATTTTCGCAAACTCCACTAACAATAAAGCATTTGTTTTCACTGTATATCTTGTTTACAGGTTTAAATCCTCAAGCAGACAAGTTCCTTATATTTTTGTTGGTTTTAATTCTGTTTGCTATGACTGGAGGGACGGCAATATTCCTGATAAGTTTGTTATTTTCAACCTACTCCACAGCCTACATCGTTGCCTCAGTTGGCCTGATCATGATGCTCATGTTTGCCGGCTTCCTGGTGAATATTACAAGCTTAATGGCATGGTTGGAGTGGATTAAATACTTAAGCATCATGAGATATGGAATTAATGTGAGTACAGAACTAAAATAAATGTTTGTGAGTTGGATTATATTCGATGACAGTGTTTGAAAATGCTCAATTGACTGGCAATCTATTAATATGTATTCAATATTAAAGCAATTTTAAGTGGATGTCCAGGGTTAAGCTTGGTAAAATAATATGTCGTTATTGCAGGCCTTGTCAAACAATGAAATGACAGGAAATGTATTTATTGAAAACTCATCATTTCCCGGTTACGACCCTAATTCAGTCAACCCTTGCATAAGCACTTTATTTAATATCTCTGTCATACCTAAATGGTAAGAAACCTTGACTATTTTTTGTTCGTTAATTAAAATAATATTTTTAAGTTCTCTAACTCTAATGATTTTTTATCGTGTTATAAATAATTTGTGACGTCATCTATCTATTTATGACGTCATATATTTTTGTTGTAGTATAACTGCAGAAGATTATCTGACAAGTCAAGGGGTTCCACTCGGGGTGTGGGGGCTATGGAGTAATATAGTTGCACTAGGTTCAATCTTGCTAATACTTCTTGTTATATCTTACATCGCTTTAAGAAGGATAAACAAATATATATAGCCCCAATAAGAAAAGTAATATGATAGATGCAGCACTATTGAACAATACAAAAGTTTCAACCACAAACCAAAATTTAATTAATACGATTAACCATGCTTTTAGGTAATTTATTTTATATTAAAAATCCTTTTTTATTCAGACCACAATCTTTTATTTTAAATATTGATTTTTGGATAGTTTATAAAAATAACTCAAAAACGAAATTTGTTTCCATTATTTTGTTTGTGAATAAGTGTTAAAATAAAAAAGCAACGAACTTTAGGCGTATTGTGATTATGTTAATTAGCTTCGTATTTAAAAAGGTCTAAAAATGAAAACAATATCACTTTGTTTTTTTTAAGTAAACGTTTTTCCGATACCAATAAACGTTTAAAACAAAATTTAAAAAAACAAAAGCTTTTGAAAAGAGTTAAGTTGGAAATTATTTCTAATGTAGGTCTAAAATATATCGAAACATATTTGATAGATTAGAGTAAACTGTCCATGAACTATAACTTTGTTTCGCTCCAATACTTACAAATAGTATGTTGCTGTTTAAAGGTAATACCCCTGCGTGCGCCAAAATCTGTGAAAGTAACCATAAAGTAGTCAGAATTTCAGATTAACATACTTAATAAAACAACGTAACAAATATGCTGAGCAGGTGGAACCAGTTTAAATTGTTAACTGCGCGTTTAAATGGGAGATTTTAGGTTAAGTTATTTCTGTTAAGTTTATATCGACATCATGTCTAATGGAATAAAAATGACTTCATTTACAGTCAGGTAAAATTATTAAAAAAAACTTTAAAATATCGTTTTTAAAGTGTAAAACTTATGTTAAGTTGCCTATTTTTACGACGTGTCGATAATTCAAGTTAATTTTATTAATAAGAGCGGTATAAGCCTGAAAAATTATCAAAAAAAAATACAAAAGTATAAAAAGTTAAACATTATAATTGTCGGTATATTAATATTACTTTTTGGAACGTTTGTTTCCCCTAGCAACAAGGTGACGTCATGCGATCCCGCCATGGCAACTAACAAACAGGTGACCCTGACCTTTCATGACCTTCGTTACGAAGTACGTCATAAACTTGATGACGTACCTTGTTGTGGAAAGTCAGCCATGAAGGAAATATTATGTGGCGTCAGGTTGGGAAAAAAATATTTTTTGAAATTTTTTTTTATAATTCAGTAAATCTAATAAATTAGGTTTTATGTTCCAGTGGGATGTTACCCCCGGGATTGAACGCAATCATGGGACCGACAGGAAGTGGAAAAACTTCGTAAGTTTAATATTTTATTAATATTCATGTAATATTACTTACTTTGGTGTTAATCGACTTAAACCCTAATTCTGTAGCAAATAGTTAAAATGTGTTAATTTTTTTCTTTCCCTTTTTAAAATATTACAGGTTATTAGATGTATTAGCCCAACGTAAAAACCCACAAGGATTGAAAGATGGAATTGTTTTATTAAACGGGGAGAAACCTCTACAAGATTTTAGACTTTTGAGTGGATTCGTTGAGCAGGTATATATCTTACACAACGCAAAAAATTTTTTAACAAAAAAAAAGTTTTTGTATCATAGTTTATGAAAAAATAATACTTTTAAAAACATATATATTCGATAAAATATATTATAGGACGATATAGTAATGGGGACATTAACAGTTCGTGAAAACTTGGCCTTTTCAGCCAATCTTAGACTTTCAACAAGAGAGTTCAAAGTGAGAGAACGCAGGAAAAAGGTTGATGATGTCATCGAACAACTTGGCCTACAGGCTTGTGCAGATACACCGGTAAGATTGATTGTGTTTTTTAATGTTAATTTAAAAAAATGTTTGAATAAATAAAATTGTAAATCTTAACCAATATAAAAATAAAATTTAATTAGAAAAGTTAATTAATGTTTTTTATTAATAATGATTAACTCTTTTCGTCACTAGGTGGGGACAGAATTTGAGAGGGGGGTGTCTGGGGGGGAGAGAAAGAGGACAAACATCGGGATGGAGATGATCCTTGATCCTCCAGTTTTGTTCCTGGATGAACCAACAACAGGACTGGATGCAAACACCGCAAACTCCATCGTGCTCTTGCTCTTCAAGTAAGAATACAACTAAATTGTTTTGTGGGTATTTTGCAGCATTTAGTTTTAAAGTTTATGGAATACGAACACTTTAAAAATGTAATTGAAGTGTGGTAGAGCTTTAAAAGTGTAGTAAACCAGTAGTGTGGTAAACCGGTCATAGGGTCAGACTATGAGCCCGAAGGTTTCGGGTTTGAGCCGCACCAATGGCACACTATTCGCCCTCGAATTCGGCATTTACAGATAGCTTAGACACGTTCTAACTGCACACCCTTACCCGATAAAAATATCAAAAACCTATCTCCTTTAAGGGAATATGAAAAAATCATAAAAAAATGCAAAATTCAAATTAAAGGTAAACCACCAGTAACCACTATTGATTGCTTTCTACAGATTAGCCAATGGTGGACGTAACATTGTAATGTCAATCCACCAACCCCGTTACTCAATATTCTCCTTCTTTAACCGACTAATTATCCTCAATAAGGGCAATGTTGTTTACAGAGGGGCAACTAATCAAGCTGTGAACTACTTTGAAAATATCGGTTAGATACTGTTAAATAATAATTTTCTTATTTAAAAAACTTTAAGTTAAAAAAAAATGTTTTTTTTAAATTTAAGCAATTTTCTTTTTCAAGGTTACTCATGTCCCCAGTTCCACAACCCAGCTGACTTTTTTCTGGACATTGTTGGAGGAGATGTTAATACCTCAAAACTGATTGGTCAGTTGAATATTCCTGATGACCAATCAAGTAACAGTTGAGTATTGGGGGGTTAGATTAAATAAATTGAACCATTTTGTTTTAATGTAAACTTTGTTAATTGTGCATTTAATTCACAATTTTTGATGTTAGTGCATGGCCAAATACAGTCAATTAAAAAGTTTTAATCATTTTACTGGTGTAAAAAAACAAAACCTTCCCTAACAAAATAAAAACCATTTTTACCGCGCTAACTCGACTCTATTACTGTAGGTAGCAATTCTGCCACTGACACGGCACATTCAACTGCTAATGACACCATAACAGCAATGAATACTGCTAGGAACGACAATAATGAATATTTGTTGCAGGAATTTAACAAATCTGTCCTTAATCTGGAGGAGATGAAGACTTTAAAGGTTTAAAATTTTGATTTTACTACTTTTAAATGATGTTACTGTGTAACATTTAGGGTTGATGTGTTATTATAATTGAATAATTTAATAATGTGTTAAATCATTCATTTTTCATTTTTATTTTATCGTTTACCAAATTAATAAAGAGAAAAAAACTTAAGTTAATTTTAAAAATCAAAATAGCTCAAATTTTATCAACTTTTAAATTTTGTAAACGTTTTATAAAACATTTTTAGTCAATTATGGGAACATATAAAACAAAGGCTGGTAGAGATTTCAGAATGGGCCACGAAATACTTGATACAACTTATGCAAATGGATTCTTACATCAAGTAAAAAAAAATCTAATTAAACTATTTTTAACAAAATCTGGTGGAAAAATTTAACCTTTTTTTTATCTTAAGCACAAATACAGTTGTTAAATTTATATACCTTTTTTATTTATGTTTTAATTAAGCCCATAAAACAGTATTTGTATGTTTAGTTGAAGACTGTACTTAGAAGGACTTTCTTAAACATAATTCGAAACCCAATGACATCATTTGTTCAAGTTATAATCATGATCGTATTTGCAACTTTAATTGGACTCATTTACTTTCAAACTGATACTTCATTTCAAAGTGGAATTCAAAACAGGTAAGACAATATTTAAAAAAAGTTAAAGACTGTAAAAACAAATTTTTCTGCAAGTTTTAAAAAAACAAACCAAAAAGTTTTAACAAAAAGCAAAACTCAAGCATGTAAAACAATTGTTTATTAAATAATCGCTTAAATCAGTTATTTATCATAGAACTGGTTGTTTTTTCCTTCTTCTAATGACCCAGGTTTTATCTAATCTATCAACATTGGAACTTTTCATCAAGAATCGAAACCACTTTATGTAAGTTGATGAAATATTTGTCCATAAAGTTTTACTTTTAAGATGTTAAACAACAGGTATAACATGTTTAAAAACCTATATTTATAGACACGAATCCGCGAATGGATATTACAGAGTTTCAGTTTATTTTATATCCCAAATAGTTGGTGACTTAATCTCAAATCGACTTGTTCCAAATCTGTTTTTCTGTGTTATTATTTACTTTATGATCGGTTAGTATAAGCAACATTACTAAGTAGCAATATCTTTAAGTTTTTAAAACAAAGCTTTGGTAAATACTGATTTAAAAAGCTAAACTGTTAAAACATATTAAATTTTCTAATTTTAAGTGATTCATTTTTACCTGTTAATATATATGTTTAAAAACTTGCAATTTATGATATTTTTGGTTACATTTTGTTATAGGATTTCAACTAGAAGTTGGCAAATTCTTTTTCTTTATATTAACCCTGGTCACCACTGCTGTTTCTGCTATTTCGTTGGCGTTTCTTGTCAGTTCCTCTGTTAGTGTGTTTGCAGTAGGGAATGCAGTGGTCGGTCTTTCTTATGTTTTAATGATGCTGTTTGGAGGCTTCTTAGTTAACACTGGATCCCTGTTAGTTTGGCTAGAGTGGCTGAAGCATATCAGTATTTTCAGATATGGGACAAATGTATGTAGAACAAAAATGTGATTTTGATAAAGTTCCATGAATACACCTTAAGTAAATTTAGTAACAAATATTTAAAGACCATAAAAAATTGTGTTTTTTTGTATCTATGGAAAAAATATGTTTTTTGTATTTTAATAATTTAGACAACATAAAATACCCTAAAACAAATCTTTGCTTAAAAACAACACAACAAAAATTAATATTTTGTCATGTTAGTTTTTATTAGCATTTTTTTTAGTATTTTTTATTTTCAAATAACTTAGTTATATTTATTTTTCTAGGCTTTAACAGTTAATGAGATGACTGGTTTGGTGTTTATTGACAACACTACACAATTTGGTTACAACGCCTCCTCACCCACCCCTTGTATTAACACATTTACAAATAGAAGAATAATTAACTGGTTTGTATCTTATATTCCTAGTGTTTTAAATAATGTTACACAAACTATATAGATATAAAAATATATTTGATTGAATTGTTTGTCAATTGTAATTTTTTGAGAAATTTAATTTATAAATTAATGTGGTTATTTTTTTACATTTTATCTAATTTAAAATAAAACTAACAAAAATATCCCAAGGACTTTTTTAAATTATTTTATTTGTTCTTAGCACAACGGGGGAAGAATACATGACCCAACAAGGAATAGAATATGGAGTTTGGGGAATGTGGCAGAATATTGTTGCACTAACTTCTATATTAATTGGGTTTATGTTTCTAGCATATATACAACTTAGAAGAGTTAACAAATTTAAATAAAAACTTCTTTTAAAATGGTTTGTATCTAATCGAACCCTTGTGTTTTATAAAATCGCTATAAATACGACACAATATTTAAAGCTATCATTTCGTATTGAGAAAAAGTAAATTTAAATAGTTGATAAAAAAAAACTCAAAAATCCTATAATCCAATAATTATCCAATAATCCAATACTTTAATAATTCCTTTTTGTTTAAAAATATTTAAAATAAAAAACCAGTAAACTAAAGGCCAATTGTGAATATGTAAATTAGCTTCGCATTTGAAAAATGTCTAAAAAAACAAGGTAACTTGACGCTTTGTATTTTATCTAAAAGTTAAACATATTCCACTGTTTTCTAAATCAATAAACGTTTAAAATAGTAACTTAAAAAACATTTATTTTTGATGGGGTTTTCAAGTAAAAAGTTGTATTATGTAAGTGTAAGATATATTTAAATATGTTTTGATCGTTTTGAGTAGACAGTCATTGAACCATTCACTTTGTTCCGCTCCAATGCAAACAAATAGTATTTTGGACTAGGTTGGAACTTCTGTATTCAACTGACAAAACCGTAAAATAGTCAGAATTTAAGATCAACACATTTAATTAAAATAACGTTACAGCTTATTAAAAATTTATTAATTAAAAAATATAAATATGTAAAGGAATTGTAGCCAGTTTAAACTGTATGCTTGACTTTTAATTAGAGGGTTTTATGTTATATCGTTTATATCGACATCATGTCTGTTAATAATGGAATAAAAATGACTTCATTTACAGTCAGGTAAGTGCTCTTTTCAAAACAAATTACTTAGTGAAAGTAAATTTATTCTTTAAAGTATAAATATTATGTTTAGTTGCCTAATTTTTACGACTTGTCTATAATTCAATTTTATTTATCATTCAGAGTGGTATAAAATTTATTTAAAAAAGTTATTTAAAAAAAAGCACAAAAGTAAATAAAATTAACATAATTATTGTCAATTTATTAAAATTACTTCTTGTAAGGTTTATTTTTTTCTTAGCAACAAGGTAAAGTTACGTAATGAAGCCATAGCAACCAACAAACAAGTGACCCTGACCTTTCATGACCTCCGGTACGAAGTACGTCATAAACTTGATGACGTACCTTGTTGTGGAAAGTCAGCTAAGAAGAAAATATTATGTGGCGTCAGGTTGGAAAAACTTTTACTTTTTTTATACTCCAGAGTTGCCATTCAATTATCTTTTATGTTCCAGTGGGATGTTAACCCCGGGATTGAACGCAATCATGGGACCGACAGGAAGTGGAAAAACTTCGTAAGTTTAATATTTTATTAACAACTAATTTTTGTTTTTCATTTAATATCACCTACTTTGGTATTAATTAACTTAACCCCGAATTCTTTAAAAGAAGTTAAAATGTGTTATTTATTTTTTCCCCTTTTTAAATATTATTTCAGATTATTGGACGTATTAGCCCAACGTAAAGACCCACAAGGATTGAAAGATGGAATTGTTTTATTAAACGGGGAGAAACCTCCACACGATTTTAGACTCATGAGTGGATATGTTGTACAGGTAAAAATGATGTTGATAAAGTTGTTTGTAGTTAAACTGCTTCAAATAAAACAACAACCACAGGAATTTTAAAACCAAAAAAATATCATCCTTTTTCTACACTGAACGTTGTTAGTATTTGATTTCAACTTTTGCAAATGCAAAAAATATTTAACAAAAACGTATTTTTGTATCATTCTAAGTAAAAAAAATATGTGAAAAACGTATATATTTGATAAAATGTTATTATAGAACGATATAGTAATGGGGACATTAACAGTTCGTGAAAACTTGGCCTTTTCAGCCAATCTTAGACTTTCAACAAGAGAGTTCAAAGTGAGAGAACGTAGAAAAAAGGTTGATGATGTCATCGAACAACTTGGCCTACAAGCCTGTGCAGATACACCAGTAAGATTTGTTCAACTTATTGTTAATTCTTTAATTTATAAAGCATTTTAACTGGTAATGTTTTTTTTTTAAAACTATAATATTAACTTTAAATATAACTAAATATTAAAAAAAAAATTTAACTTTCTTAATTTCTAAAAAAACAGTTCACTAATTTTTTTTCAACCTGATTATTGATTAAATAAACCCTCTAGGTGGGGGACAGAATTTGTAAGGGGGGTGTCTGGGGGGGAGAGGAAGAGGACGAACATCGGAATGGAGATGATCCTTGATCCTCCAGTTTTGTTCCTGGATGAACCAACAACAGGACTGGATGCAAACACCGCAAACTCCATCGTGCTCTTGCTCTTCAAGTAAGAGAACAACTAAGTTGTTGTTTGTAAATTATAACACTTAAAAGTTGTATTACTAGTGTAAAGTTTGTCTGGTAAAAACAACTTTAAACCATCTTATCATTTAAATAACCTACTAAACAATCAGCAAATAACATTACTTTTTCTGTAGTTTAAGCAAACATAACCAGATGAACCAGTAACCACTATTGACTATTATTTACAGATTAGCCAACGGTGATCGTAACATTGTGATGTCAATCCACCAACCCCGTTACTCTATATTCTCCTTATTTAACCGACTTATTATCCTCAATAAGGGCAATGTTGTGTACAGAGGGGCAACTAATCAAGCTGTGAACTACTTTGATAAAATCGGTAAGTGAGACATTGTTGAACAATACATTTTTCGTTCATAAAATTTTTTTTATTATTTTAAGGTTACTCATGCCCCCAGTTCCACAACCCAGCTGACTTCTTTCTGGACATTGTGGGAGGAGATGTTAATACCTCAAAGCTGATTGGTCAGTTGAATATTCCTGATGACCAATCAAGTAACAGTTGGGTATTTGGGTTATAATTAATTTAATTAGACAACCTTTCTAACACGGTTTTCAGTAATAATGCCTTTAATTTACAATTTTAAATGTAAAAGCATATTCAAATAAACGCAGCTAAAAATTATTATGGGTTTTACTTGTGTATTAAAAACAAAATCTTTGCAAACGAATTAAAAAACTTTAAAGTAACACTACTCGTTTAGGCAGCAATTCTAGCGCTAATAGGGCACCTCCAACTGCTGATGACATCATTGTAGCGATGGATATCGATGCAAAGGAAGATAATAGTGAATATTTGTTGCAGGAATTCAACAAATCCATCCTTAATGTAAAGGAGATGAAGACTTTAAAGGTTTGAAAAATTTCTAACAACCAGTTGATGTTGTAACGTTTTACAATATGTTTTTAGTCAATTATGGGAACATATAAAACAAAGGCTGGGAAAGATTTCAGACTGGGCCACGAAATACCTGATAAAACTTATGCAAATGGATTCTTACATCAAGTAAAAACAATTTTTAATTAAACTAAACTTCTTATTAACAAAATCTTGTAAAAAAAATTTATATGTATATATAGTCTTTTTTTAAAGGAAAAAAACATAAATATGATAGTTAAATTTGTATTAGGTTTTTAAATATATTTTACTCAAAACCATAAGACTGTAAATGTTTAGTTGAAGATTGTACTTAGAAGGACTTTCTTAAACATAATTCGCAACCCAATGACCTCATTTGTTCAAGTTATAATCATGATCGTATTTGCAACTTTAATTGGACTTATTTACTTTCAAACTAACACTTCGTTTCAAAGTGGAATTCAAAACAGGTAAGACAATAGTTGAAAAAAGTTAAAGACTGTAAAAACTAAAAAAAAATTTAACAATAAACTTCTTTGCAAATTGTTAAAACGAAACAGAGATAATGTTAAAAGCAAAACTTAAAAATGTAAAACATTTGTCTTTAACCAATCAATGTTTATTTATCTACAGAGCTGGTTGTTTCTTTTTCCTTATTATGACCCAGGTTTTATCCAATCTATCAACATTGGAACTTTTCATCAAGAATCGAAAACACTTCATGTAAGTTGATAAAATATTTGTCTAAAAACTTTCACTAAAAATACAGATAATAAAATCAATTCAGTTTATTTATGTATTTTGAATTTGCTGTAAAGTTAAACAAAATGTTGCAATACAAAAAAAAACTTCTTTTCTTTTAGACATGAATCAGCAAGTGGATATTATCGAGTTTCAGTTTATTTTATCTCCCAAATAGTTGGTGACTTAATCTCAAATCGACTTGTTCCAAACCTCTTTTTCTCTGTTATTATTTACTTCATGATTGGTTAGTATAAGCAACATCAACACTCTCAATTTTTCATGAAAAAGCTTTGTAAAATATTAATTTATTGCTAAACTGTTGAAGCATATTTAATTTTTAATTTTTTTGCTATAGTTTTACCTATTTTTTTTTATTTTTTTGTATATATCTTTATTCTCGATTTTGTATACATCTTTATTCTTGATGCGCCTTACTCAAGGGCGCCACAGCATAAGATTAGTCGGGATTGAACCCAAGACCTCATGGGTGGTGTAGCAAGTGTTCTTACCACTACACCACGCTGCCGGTTTATTAATATATCCAAGCTAGAGCTTTTGCTATTTATAATATTTTTTGTTATATTTTCTTTGCAGGATTTCAACTAGAAGTTGGCAAATTCTTTTTCTTTTTATTAACACTTGTAACAACCACTATCTGTGCAAGTTCGTTAGCGTTTCTGGTCAGTTCCTCTGTTAGTGTATTTGCAGTTGCCAATGCAGTGGTAGCTCTGCCTTATGTTTTAATGATGCTGTTTGGAGGCTTTCTAGTTAACACTGGATCCCTGTTAGTTTGGTTAGAGTGGCTAAAGTACATCAGTATTTTTAGATATGGAATCAATGTAGGTAGCATAAAAAGTAATTTTTATGTAAATGATTAAAGCTTAAGTTTGAGAGATCATAATCTAAAAAATGGAATTTAATAATTTTGACATCATAAAATACATTAAAATAAATCTTTGCTTAAAAACAACACAACAAAAATTAATAATTTGCCATGTTTTTTTTTTAGGCTTTAACAGTTAATGAGATGACTGGTTTGGTGTTTATCGACAACACTACACAATTTGGTTACAATGCTTCCTCACCCACCCCTTGTATTAATACTTTTACAAATAGAAGAATTATTAACTGGTTTGTTTTTAATTATTATGAAGTTATTTTTTCTCTCTTAGCGTCGTCTTCCCGATTTTTAAATGCGAAAAAGGGACGGAATTTTTATAACCTTACCCTAACCTAAACTTTTCTTGCAAATTCCGCCTTTTCCGCATTCATTTTAGTACTACTCGTTTCAACCGGCAGATGACGCTAATAGAGCTCCCAAAAACATTCCAAGGACTTTGTTTTAAATTATTTTATTTGTTCTTAGCACAACGGGGGAAGAATACATGACCCAACAAGGAATAGAATATGGAGTTTGGGGGATGTGGCAGAATATAGTTGCACTAACTTCTATATTAATTGTGTTTCTGTTTCTAGCATATATACAACTTAGAAGAGTTAACAAATATAAATAAAACTCGTCTTTTAAAATGTTTTGTATTAATTTAAAATTTGTGTTTTATAAACAGTATTGCTTTTAGTAGTTTATCGTAGTTTAGTTTTTTCGTTGTGTATTCAACATATTTTATTGCTCAAAAAATTAGTTCAACCTTGGAATTATAATGTCAACCCAAGCAGTTTTTGCGTTATTTTTTTTCTAAAAAACAAAATAACTTATCGCTACATTCTACCTTTAAAGGCTTAAACGCATTCTATGCAAAAACAAATAAGCTTAGCAAATGACTTGCAAAACTTGGTATAACAAGTTTTTAGGTTGTTAATAGTAAATTTTAGTCGATATTTTGGTAAAATACCTCTAAAAATTGTGTCAATATTTACGTGCAATCGTCGATTGGTTACTTGTTACGCTTCCATACCAACAATTCGGTTATTCTGACGTCACAATTGCCCTAAAGTTAACCTTCTACACACATTTTATCACTAGATAACTGAACCATAAAAAACAACGTTAAGTTCGTACAAATATAAGCTAGCCCACTGTAGAGTTATAAAAGCATTCAGTTAGACAACGTAGCAATTGTAATGATCAATAATTCAACTTATATTGTAGGGCCCTGACATTAGATTAAATGTGTTAAATACATGCGTTTAATAATATACTAAAACAGAAAGAGATCTTGTTAATTAAGAACCAAAACCTTGACATGTGCCTTAAAAGAGTAGTATAGGTTATAATTAGGAGTTTTTGGTAAGTCCTTTTTAGGAAGGTAAGTAAAGGTTCAGATCACGAAATATTAATGAATAATTAACCAAAACTATTGTTTGTTGTCTTACAGAACTTTTGTCGTTTTAAACATTGGTTTATATTTGTCTTGATATTTATGCAATTAATATCTGCATGATGTTAGCTAATAGTGGAGTTAATATGACTTCGTTCACTGTAAGGTAAGTACGTTATAATTTGTTTAAAATTACATAAAGCGGTTAACTGTGTTAATATATTAAACCTTTTAAATAGTGTAGGTTGTTAGATTGTTGCTTTTTAGTGTAAGTTTTCAAACATAAATAAATTTATTTATTTAAATTATTCCTTACTAGGCCTTCAATATCACCGAATAAAGATTTTATTGTCCATAAATTGCTAAATAAGCCGTAGTTTAGAATGTAATGTAACCAATATAAACTGCATGTGCCCATAAATATTAAAATTAGTTGTAACTTAATCTACATTTTCCTGTGGTAAGTGATAAATTATGATTAAGTAGTTTGATTTATTGTCACATTTTCACACTAACATTTAACTAATATTGCTTAAGCTAGCGTAGATAAATTGCCTTACTATTTACTTTACGTTTGTTTACATAATTCGATCATTTAACGTGCAAACAAATATGTTTTGACTGTTCTAACTTGTTAAAATTACTATTGTAACTTTCTACAAATAAATTTATAAAACTTTTAAAATTCTGATAAATGTAAAAGTATATGCGCTGTCACATTTTGTATAAAACTTATTGCGTTCTCTACATTATAAACTTTTACGTACTATCTATGCTTTAGCAATACCTTTGTTCAATCCCAAACAATATTTTAACTAACATTTATAACCCATAACTTAATACCACTTAAATATATTGTGTTATATTCCATACAAATACTGGTAAAATAACGTTTTAAGAACGTGTTATAATCTGACTAAACCTTTTAATTGTCTGTAGCCAACCTTTATATAATATCAAACGTCTACGTTGCGCAATTATTTTTCGATGTTATGTAACCAAAGAGTTTTATTTAAATAATGAATAAGTAAAAAGGTATTGTACGTTGTATGACATAGGTAGCAGCTAGTATGGTAAATTGAACATCTTGTAATAAAACATTAGAACTTAGATTGCTATTTAACTTATTAACAACTTAAATAGCGTGACAATGCAAAATGGATTACTGTTATTCGTAGTGTAATAGAAGGGTATATACCTGACAATTACGCAGCGGTTTAAGCTATGTTCATGTTATATATTGTGTCGTTGCATTAAGGATATAAAATAGTGTAAATACTTGCAGAAAATAGGCTTTTGATATGACAAAATATCCCCTTCAAATTGGACGAAATGTTTAAAATTTTAATCTAGAGGTAGATTTAAAAACGTGCAGTTAGATTTAAATTATTTATATACCTAGCCGGATGTTATTATGCTAAACTTTTAACATATTCGTTGTAAAAGATTGCATTCCGTTTCAGCAATTTAAGATTTCAGTTTTGGGTCAAAAGTTGCGCAATTTTGTGCAACGTCGCTTTAAAGTATTTTGTTTCCCAATAAGAAGTAGTATGACGTCACAACAAAACAGATCATGTTATCAAACTTTAATGTGAGAGAAAAAAGTTAACAAATTCTTGTATATAAGTGAAAACGTTTTTAACCAAACTTTATTTCCCTAGCAACAAGGTGAAGTCGAGCGATCGCGCCATGGCAACCAACAAACAAGTGACCTTGACCTTTCATGACCTCCGGTACGAAGTACGTCAGAAACTTGATGACGTACCTTGTTGTGGAAAGTCAGCTATGAAGGAAATATTATGTGGCGTCAGGTAAGGGAAATCCCCTTAAAGTGACAGGGTTTCCAATTTTTTTTCTAAATAATTTTCTGGTGCAATAAAAATTCGTGTAAGCTAGTGTTGCCATTTATTTATGTTTTTATGTTCCAGCGGGATGCTACCCCCAGGATTAAATGCAATCATGGGACCGACAGGAAGTGGAAAAACTTCGTAAGTTTAATTAAATTTATAAATAAATTTTATTTTTTTATATAAAAACAAAATTTAAAATGTGTAATTAGCTAGATTCAAACCCGAAATCGTATACTTAGGTATTTTATCTTTATATTAATTTTTACAGGTAAAAAAAAATGTTAAATTATTTTAGATTATTGGACGTATTAGCCCAACGTAAAGACCCACAAGGATTGAAAGATGGAATTGTTTTATTAAACGGGGAGAAACCTCCACAAGATTTTAGACTCATGAGTGGATATGTTGTACAGGTGAGAATTATGTTAATTAAGGTTGGATTTCTAGGCTACAGATTTTAAATAAAAAAGTAAAGTTTTGTATTTAATATTTTGGTTTTAGCCTTACATTAATATATGCTAATTATATATTTTTTATCAATTTAATTTATTAAAATTTTTACTGTTATTATTGTGTAAAATTTCTACTGGAATTGTGGTATAAGATTATATACATTTGTTTAAAATAATTCACAGATTTATTATAACAAAGTTTCTAATAAAATTTGTTGTAGGATGATATAGTAATGGGGACTTTAACAGTTCGTGAAAACTTGGCCTTTTCAGCCAACCTTAGACTTTCAACAAGAGAATTCAAAGTGAGAGAACGTAAGAAGAAAGTTGATGATGTCATCGAACAACTTGGCCTACAGGCTTGTGCAGATACACCAGTAAAACTTGTGAAAATTAAAATTTTTTTTGTTTAAAATTAAAGTATTAAATTTTTAGAAACAGTTACTTTTTTTAACCTAATTAATATGTAATTTCACCCCTCCAAGGTGGGTACAGAATTTGTGAGGGGGGTGTCTGGGGGGGAGAGGAAGAGGACAAACATCGGGATGGAGATGATCCTTGATCCTCCAGTTTTGTTCCTGGATGAACCAACAACAGGACTGGATGCAAACACGGCAAACTCCATCGTGCTCTTGCTCTTCAAGTAAGTTTTTGTCATTTTTTACATCTCAAAAATTAGTTTGTAAAAATATTGATATGACTTCAAGAAAATGCTTTAAATAAGGTTTCACTACAATAATTTTTTTAACTATTTAAATACTTTCTACAGACTAGCCAACGGTGGTCGTAACATTGTGATGTCAATCCACCAACCCCGTTACTCAATATTCTCCTTATTTAACCGACTAATTATCCTTAATAAGGGCAATGTTGTGTACAGAGGGGCAACTAATGAAGCTGTCAATTACTTTGGAGAGATTGGTAAGTTGGTGGTTATTGAATATTTATAATTATTTTTAAATAATTAAGTATTGTTTAAGAAACAAAACCATGTATTTTGCGATAATATCCAGAAGTGCTTATAATTTTCCTTTTAAAATGTGACAAAATTGTGATAGAGTTTATACCATATGATCTAAAGCACTTAGAAGATTTTTGTAGAAACATATTTGCCATATATATAACTTCTTCTAATAATACTTCCAGGTTACTCATGTCCTCAGTTCCACAACCCAGCTGACTTCTTTCTGGACATTGTTGGAGGAGATGTTAATACCTCAAAGCTGATTGGTCAGTTGAACATTCCTAATCACGGTGACCAATCAAGTAACAGTTGAGTATTGGGGGAGTTAAGATTAATGTTTCTCTAAATGGATTTAAAAAAAAAAATTTTTTGGGGTTTAGTTCAAAAAAATTTAGATGTTGACCAACAGATTTTTAAAAACTTTTTGGTTCCAGGTAGCAACTCAGTTGATCCTAAGTCTCGTCCAACTGCTGATGACATCATGGTAGCCATGGAAACTGATGAAAGGGATGACAACAGTGAATATTTGTTGGAGAAATTTAATAAATCTCAACTCAATATGGATGAGATAAAAGCCTTGGAGGTAAAATCTTTAAATAATTTATATAATGTTAATATTGGATGGTTTAAATTTGTTTTGTTTTAAAAACAAAACATATTACTGACACCAAATGAATACTTAAAACATTTTATATATTAAACCTTTTTATATTTTTAGTCAATTTTGGGAACTTATGAAAAGAAAGCTGGTAATGATGTAATTATGAGCCACAACATTCCTGATACAACTTACGCAAATGGATTTTTTCATCAAGTAATAACTTATTGTGAAAACATTGTTAAAGTTTTTTTTTTAAAACATAATCGAAGATATAAAATAAACTTTTATGTTAAATTCTATGTTAAGTTGAAAACGGTTTTCCGAAGAACTTTCTTGAACTTGATTCGAAACCCAATGACATCATTCGTTCAAGTTATAATCATGATCGTATTTGCAACTTTAATTGGACTTATTTACTTCCAAACTAACACTTCATTTCAAAGTGGAATTCAAAACAGGTAAGACCATAATTGCTGTTAAATATTAATTGCAATTGATTATATTTTTTCAATTGAGTTTAAAAAATTTGTAAAGAGAATCTACAAATGATTTAATATATTATAACTTTTATAGCATAACTTTGCTTGAATGAAAAAACTTTTCAATTAAATAGTTTTAGTAGCAATAAAACATTCTTGTAAACCTTTAGTTCACCTTTGTCTACTTGTAAGGTTTAATTATTAACTTTGAAAAACTTTAACCTCAAAGTAGTTTAAAAAAACACTTTCAAAATTTTAATAAATTTGTAAAATTTTTACAACTAGTTTTTTTACCCTAAACAAAAGTATTTAATTTGTTTAACAACCAATGTTTTACCAAAACAGAGCTGGTTGTTTCTTCTTTCTTATCATGACCCAAGTGATGTCAAACCTATCTGCACTTGAACTTTTTATCAAAAACAGAACACATTTTATGTAAGTTGATATTGTAACATTTAGAAAAAGTTCATATTTAAAGTAAAGTTTATACACAGGTACCAATATTAAACAAATTGTTTTGAATTAAATAAATATTTTTATTCTTTTAGACATGAATCAGCAAGTGGATATTATCGAGTTTCTGTTTATTTTATTTCTCAAATATTTGGAGATTTAATTCCCAATCGACTTATCCCTAATTTGTTTTTCTGTGTTATTATTTATTTCATGATAGGTAATATTTACAATATTGCAAACAAAAATTTTAGTCCTAAATTTTTTTTAGATTAAAATGATTATACGCAACTGTTTACATTTAAACTACCATTTTACAATCACTATATTAAGCTGACCCTTTTTATCGATTAAACTTTATTTTGCAGGATTTCAACTAGAAGTTGGCAAATTCTTTTTCTTTATATTAACGCTAGTCACAACTGCTGTTTCAGCAAGCTCGTTGGCGTTTCTGGTCAGTTCCTCTGTTAGTGTGTTTGCAGTAGCCAATGCAGTGGTAGCTCTGCCTTATGTTTTAATGATGCTGTTTGGAGGCTTCTTAGTTAACACTGGATCATTGTTAGTTTGGTTAGAGTGGGTCAAGTACATCAGTATTTTTAGATATGGAATCAATGTGAGCCTATGAAATTTTATATTTTGTGATTTGACTTTTTATTGGGTTCAAATAATACTAGTTTAATATGACAATAAACTTACAATGTTTTATTGTTGTTAACAGACTGGTTCTGGATTTCTTGACTAAAATGTTAAATTTAACCAAGTTCAATATTAAAAATAGAATAAAATACATTAAAATAAATCTTTGTTTAAAAACAACACAACAAAAACTCATATTATACCATGTTTGTTTTTATTAGCATTTGTTTTACTATTTTTTATTTTCAAATAACTTAGTTATATTTATTTTTCTAGGCTTTAACAGTTAATGAGATGACTGGTTTGGTGTTTATCGACAACACTACACAATTTGGTTACAATGCCTCCTCACCCACCCCTTGTATTAACACTTTCACGAATAGAAGAATAATCAATTGGTTTGTATTTTATTTTCTGTGACTGTTGTAGACTTAACATTACACATAAGGTGGTTTTTATTTAAATGTAACTATTTGGGTATAGTAACCTAGTTAATGAATAACTTTATGTTCCTAGCACAACAGGGGAAGAATATATGTACCTCCAAGGAATAGAATATGGAGTTTGGGGGATGTGGCAGAATATTGTGGCCCAAGTCGCGATCTTGGTTGGGTTCATGTTCTTTGCATATGTACAACTTAGAAGGGTTAACAAATTTAAATAGGAGTTCTATAGTGTACAGAACAAATTTTCAGTAATGCCCCATGCTTTATTAACAGCATTGTCATAAATAATTTACAATATCCAAGTTTGCATTTAACAATATTTGAGGGCATTCGTCATTTAAATTAATAGTTTTTATATTAAAAGCATTAGTGTTAGATATAACCAAGTTGTATAGGTCAGGTCCTTACATTAATTGCAATTGTTATAAAGCTTTATATTTTATTCATTATACTTCTTATTAAACTGTACAGTCATTTGCCTTTATATGTACAGTCAAAAGCTTGTATTTTCAAATATAAATTTCTTTTTAATAACTTTAATTTGTGCTTTTATTTTTTGGGTAGACCAATTAGCAAAGTACTTTGCCTATAGAATCAGCAATTCCAATTTATGATACCATAAAAAGAAATACAAACCTTTTAAAAATTGTGCATAACCTCCAATGAAAATAGAAAGGGGTTAAGCCAATCAGACCGAAAAAGCCTTTTTGAATATTGACATAATATTAAAAAACTTTAACCTTGCCCAAACCAAACAAATAGAAAATACGACATATTTTTTTATTAGAACCGCTTGTCATAAAGAGGTAAAAATATATTTACACAAGTCATGTAAGCACCATAGCAGCAATCTTTTATTGGATTGTTTATCAGCAAAGCTGTATGCCCATTATTATGTTGTTATCCAGTTCTTCCTTCTGTTAGAATGTTGAATATCAGAATGATGCGTTCCTTCAAAGCACTCTGATGGAATTAGTTTTAAGTATCTCAGGTAATTTAATTTAATGAGTGTTGATTGATATTAAACCATAAAGTTTATTTTTATATCAATATCAGTGCAATGCGTAGAAAAACAATGTTGCTGTGTGTTTTTCATTAGGCTTTATATGGAGTTGAACAGTTTGTCTGAAAACATTTTTTGGGCAAAAGTTATTTCATCACCTCATCTTAACTGGACTCAACTTCGCAACAAATTTCTCTTGGAGAGAAAAATTTCACTTTGAGAAAAAATTTCTCATAATCTTGACCTCCCTCTTGTGGCTATTTGTCATGATGAGGGGACGGGCGATTGTTGGACTTGAACCCCGGCCATCGGGGAGTCAGGTTGGGTAAATTGGGGGTTACGACCCGGGACATAGTCCATAGATCTTACCCCCGTGTAAGTTTGTGGGGGTAAATTTGAATCCCCGGACCCACCTGGGTAATAGTTTGAGGGTGATTGAATATACTGGGGGTTGAACCCCAGAAATGACGGCCCCTGATTGAGGATAAACTGCTCAGGGTTATTCCGGGATCTGGGTGAATTTGTGTTGACCAACCCCCCAGGTAACTGGGTTGTGGTTGCTAATGGATATGGGGGGTTGGTCGGGGTGTTTTGTGACATATTTTGACCACTTGTAGTGCTAGAGGGGGTGATGTAAGATGAGGATGGGTAACCTGAAAAAATTTTAAATGAAAAATTAAAAAAATTAAATTTTTAAATCACATCCCGAGTTTATTTAATAACATACCAGTAGAGGTGGAGTAAGTGACGGGAGTATCGTGAGAGTAGATCTCAGCTGAAGTGCTTAAACTTTGCTGTTGTTGGGTTTGTGGGTTGTGATTGGTGCCCGGATCAGATCGGGCCCGCCCACATGACGAACTACTACCTGCTGCGGGGAAAATGAATAAATATTTACAAATTGCAAAGTATAAACCACTGCTCTCAAGATAAAAATAAAATTGTGATAATTCGGGTCCACTTTTTTGGGGGATTCTAATTTCCGCTAAAACTTTACAAAGGACCACAAATAAAATACTTACTGGAGGAACTTGATAGATCTTGAGCTGGGCTTGAACTTGTGTTGGTTGATCCATCAGCAGTTTTCTTAAAGAATGTGTGTTGGAGGGCATAGAATGGAGTGAAACGTTCTTTTACATCATACGACAACATGCGTAAGATTAAGTCTTGAAGGTAACAGACAGGTTAAAATATGTAGGAAAAAAATTAAAAAAAAAATTTGGGCAAAAATATTTTTTGAAGTAAAAAAAATTCTGAAGTTGCCTTACCTTTAAACTTAAGGTAATCTTGCTCTGAATGTCCGGCTTCATTCGTTCTTCTTCCTCCAGGTCCTCCAACTTCCACTCCCAAGATGTCATGGAGTTTGCGGGTGCCTGGTTCCTTATACTAGAACACCATAATAGCACAAAATAAGATAAAAGAACGCTTTTTTAATTAATATTAATGTGCAGAAGTGTTTTACCTTCTTCCCTTGCTTCTTGATCTTCCAGGTCCCGTCTTGTTGCCTCTCAAACAACTTCCGGACTTTCTGGGAGGATGCAGAGTCCAACATGTGCTGGGGTGGCATCCCAAGGACCTCAACTATCTTGTTCATTTGATCTTCCTATAATAAAAAGAAGAAATAAGTTTAGGGAATCAAAAATAATTAGTTGGAAAAAAAGGATTTTTTATTGATAAAAATAAGTTTAAAGTGGTTTGCTGACCTCATTAGATCCAGCAAAGATCGGTTCTCCCGTGTGCATCTCCACCAATATACAACCAAGTGACCACATGTCGATGGCCATATCATACGGGATACCGAGCAGAACTTCGGGTGAACGGTAGAAGCGGGATTGAATATATTGGTAGATCTGGAAAAAAAGAAAAAAACAATTTTTAATCGAAATCATTTAACATTATGTAAACAGTTTAAGGTAATAGAAAACAAACTATTGAATTATAAGTTTCTCTATATTATTTTTATTTTTTTTAATTTTCTAACTAAACAATCCAAACTAAAAATACCTTTAGTTTTAAATAGAACAATGAAAACCCCATTTATTTATAAATAGATGACTAAGTATTTAACAATGTGTTCTAAATTAAACTCTAAATAAATAGAAATAACCAAACTTTTGTTACTATATTTAAAAACATAAACTATCAACTAAATTTAGAATAGAATGACGAAATATTTCATTTATTACATATATTCGTATACACTGTATATATATATACCTGTTAAAAAAAGCTTCATCACCATGAAAAATAAATTATATAACCTTAAGTTACTAAAAAACAATTTTAAATTTCTTTGGCAGAATAATGAACTTACCCTTTCACCAAGTCTACAAGAACTTCCAAAGTCGATTATTTTAATGGCACTTCGCTTTGGATTGCATAACAAAATATTTTCTGGTTTAAGGTCGCAATGAATTATATTTATCTCAGGAGTTGATAGGAATAACAACGCAGTGCATAACTAGATAGAAAAAAGAATTAATTTTGTAAAAAATTTGTAAAAAATAGAGTGATAATATAAACTAGCTACACCATAAAACTTTGTTTATAAAATAATAATAGAAATTTTATGGCGGCAAAGTTTAACACATAATGTATACAAAAGTGTAACATAACAAATTTTTATTTTTAAATTGGTTTATATATTTTTAACAAGTCAAGGAATGTTGGCGATAAACAAAATACAATTGTTTAAAAAAAGTTAATTTTTAACCTAACCACAAAAATTCAAATTTAACTGAATTCCCAGAAAGTTTTTAAACAAATAAAATATTTGGGTTTCTCCCTTTTTAAATTACTTTCATTTTGGTAAACAAAAAAGGTTGGTACAACTAATAATTTCAAACAAGGTTTTTAAGCAAATATTACAAAATAAATATATCCTGTCATATATTAGTTTGCTATTAATAGTCTTTAAATTCTGATTTTTAATTAAAAAATGGTGCAATTATTGACAATAATATCAAAAAAAGAGATCTTATAAAGTTATGTGGGTACCTGTTGGGCGAATTTTCTCGTCAAATTAAGTGAAACTCCCCTAAAGTTCGTATTTCTCAGTAAATCGTATAAATTATAAGAGAGTAATTCAAATACCAAGCACAGGTGACTTCGAAAGTGGAAATGTCGTTTTAACCGAACTAAAAATATTCAAATTCCGGGTAATTTAAAACTAGTTACATTGCTGGATATAATATTACAAAATAAATTATTTATAAACGGAGATCTATTTTTAAAATTAATTTATTTTTAACAATGGCTTCAAAATTTACAATCGAAAACAAAGAAATAATTAAAAATAACAAAAAATGGCATAAAATATTTATAGATTGTTAAAACAGGTGTTTTATCTTTTACAATTAAAAATAAACTCAAAATTGTCCCTCACCAACATAATATTTATTATCAGCATCATATCGGTTCATTAACTCCAACAACCTGACCTCTATGAGAGCTTGTTTGTGGAACGCTTTCTTGTTTTTGATGATTTTAATTGCTACATATTCCTTCTCTTCATGGTCAAAAGCTTTGGCAACCTGAATAAAATATGGGGATCAGTTTAAACACTAACAAAGATTGTTTTTAATTTACCAAACAAAAATATTTCCAAGTTATTATTCCTAAAAAATAAATGGAATTTGCATACAGTTAGACTAAGTATTTATTGTCAAGTTAAAAGCCATAGCATAGTAGTCCTACCATCAAAACTTAGATTTAAATTAAACTTTTACCTGTCCGAAAGATCCCTTTCCGATAAGTGAATCGATCTCATATCTATCATTCCACTTCTCCCCATTCTTAATAATATAATCATAATTACTATCATCGTAACCATCATTGAAAACTCTTCGCTCTTTCTGGGGTCTGGCATCTTCCTGGGCTGCCTGCTGGGCTCTACGTTTCTTCTTTGTGTAGTAAACCTAAGTTGTAACATAGGGGGTAACTATATTGGTACCTAGATGCCTGTATTTTTAGCCAGTGTTACACAGTCCTATTACAAAATATTACACAACTTTAATATATACCAGTTGTACAGTAAAATCTTTTTATAAAACCACACATTTATACAAGATTTGTAACATACTTAAGCTTTATATTAATTCAGTTTCAAAAGTATATAGTAAGTCTTATTTTAACACCTGTATACTACAGATAACTTGCCCAAATTACTTGTAAAACACACCTAGTTAGATTTGATTTATTTTAACCTAAACCAACCAAAATTCGACACATTATTTCCACTTACCCCTACTTTATTTGAGAAACAAAAACATCCACAAAACAATCTATTTCCCCTGCTTGCCATAATTTTAAAGTGAGCCACTATACTAACTGACACAAGCTAATTAAAAGTGGCACCCACATGAATAATGGATAGAATAATTACCTCATTGATATGCTTGTAGGTTTTGATAAGATCCACGCTTAACTTTCTTGTTGGAGCCGTGTTTGAATCTCGAAATGAACCTGGTATTCGAGCCATTTGCTCCTAAAAATTGAGAATTCAAAAATGTTTATAAACATAGCATGATAAAAGTATTACTTTGTAAGTCAAATAGAAATATTTACGTAGACCTACCATATTTTTAACCATTACATAAATTGACCAAATATACACTTGACTTCACCAATTAATAATCATAATGTTTTGCAAACAAAATGAAGATATTATTCACTTTTTTAGTTTTGCAGATATATAATAAACTCTTGAAAGTTTTTTTAATTATATTAATAATTAAAATTTTATTTTTAAATTTTTTTTTACTTTTTGTTGAAGAGCAAAGTTTTGCTCCTGACTCCCCTGCTCCATCTTGTGGTGGTAACTTCTCCGAGTTGAACGAAGCCGAGAGCAAGCTCCACAACCGTCCTCTGTTAATGCTAAAAAAATAACAAAAGTTAGCAATGGAAAAAGAAAGAATAAAATTTAGGCATAATATTTTTCCAGCTCCTCTGTCAATGCTAAAAACACTGAAGGGTTAACAATAAAAAAACAACGACACAAAAACTTGAATTAAATGAGCAACATATATATACAAAATATTAACACATTTACTAATTTGCAAAAAAAATACCAAAACTGCAACAACAAACGAAAATTAAAAAAGTTTTCTTATTTGCATTTAACCAAGTAACAAATAAAGATTAATGGCTGAAAGGAAACGCTGTATTAGTTTAAATGCCGGTAATTGAAAGGTTATATAAGGACAGCTCACAGCTGTAATATCAGGATTTCCATTCAAAAACAAAGTTAGTAAAACAAAAAATGATTATGATAAAAATTGTTTTTAAGTTTAATAAATAAAAATTTTAAGATTTGTGTTTTTAAATTTGGTATCAAGACCTTTAATTTGTTTTAATGTGACTCTCTGATTTTAAAAAGTGAAAAATTTTACAAATTCTTTGTTAAATTCTAAAAAAAATTCCACGAATCATGGGGAGTTTAAAATTTTAAACATATATTTTTCATATTTACTTACTGCCAAGGTCAATAATTACATCATTTACTTGACAACTTAAATTTAAAAATCTTATTTATAACAAATTGTTTTTTTTTAATTTAATAGAAAATCTTAAATTTTCGAGCTTTTTTTGGTAATTACAAATTGAATATTTTCAAGAAATTGCAATTTATTTAAAATTCTGGACTTTGCACAATTTATGGCAAATTTGTTTGTAATTACATTTAGTTTCGTAATTAACCGAGATAATTAATTACGAATAATTAATCAGCATAGTTTGACGTCACATATGTCAAGCTAAATATAAACAGGGGAAAAAATGCAATTTTAAAAATGTCATTTCTCTCACATTTTTTGTGTCTAAAAGTCAAATAACAATTTTTTAAGGGCAGCAGAAATGTTAATACAGGTGCAAGCATACACTCTTAACATGGCACCTTTACATTTAAATCAAAAAAAAATTCCAAACAAAAAAATAGATGCAAAGAGTTTCACCAAAATACAAGTTTCAAAATTATTAAAATTTAGGATGACATAAAAGCTTACCAATAGATCCAAGTGGAGCAAGTAAAGCTGTAAAAGGATTTTTATTCTTTCCCTTTTGTTGTCCACTACCCACAGAACCTATACGAAAGAAAATCAAGTTATTAAACGTGTCGTAAAAAAGGTAATGGACATCCTATATGGCCAATAAATCCTGAATAATGTGTGAAACTTGATATTAAATACTTCAATGAGGTAATGTTTAAATATGAGGTAATCAAAATAAATAAATCTGAATTTAACAACAAACTAAAGTTAAAAATAACTTAAACAAAGTGAAACAAAAATACAAACTCTTAACTCAAATTACGTAAACAACATAAATTCAAACCCTACGAAAAAAATAAAAACTCCCCAAAAAATATCCAATATTAAACAAATTTATCAAAGTAAACCTTTATACAAATTAGTGTTTTTGTTTTATACCTCTAGAATGCACAGTACTGCAATGTGAAACCAAATCATCATTTTCTATTTCTTTTGAATAATCGACTACTCCACCGTTATAGCTTGAGTTACTTAGTTTATGGGGCCTAACTGGGCCACTATTCTGCTCATGATTAGACTTATGATTAAACCAATCAATTCTACACGAAGACAAAGCATTCCAAGATACATTCTGGTTATTATATCCGTCCCCCCACATTGTATTCTCGTTGTTAGAAAGTTTTAAGTTATTGCTGCATTGTTCAGATCTAACATTCCCAACCATAACACTGTCCTTCTCCACGATCATTAAATTATAATATCCAAGTTTGATATTCCAAAGTAAATGTAGATTTTTCACAACAAATATTTAAATACAACCACAATAAAAACCAAGTAGATTTGTTCTAATATCTACAAATGCTTTTACAAATAAAAACTTTTAATATTTCAGTTCAAAATTTAAAAATTTTTAATAACTAGCTTTGGTATAACTGTACTGGTTGTAAGCTATTGATCTAAATTGATTGATATTCCAATTTAACTTTGATGTAATCCCTCGCTGTCAGTCCTATATTTATATTGATTACCAATTCTCCCTTCAGAATTACTTCGATACAAGAATTCAATTAAACTGAAACGTTTGTCACAAATACGCGACCTGGTGTTTCCTGCGCGTTTGTTTGTTTACCGGTGAATGTGCACCCATGCGCGACCACATTTCAATGACACGTCACGACTCAAATACAAGAAACAAAAAGCGAATTAGTTTTCGTGGACCGCCTGGGGCACAGTTATAACTCTATACCTTATAGGAAACCGAACAAGGAAAGTTACTGTTAAGTGACTCACTCTCTACAACACTCTATAACTGAGCTTTAAATTCAAATATCTTTACCGCGTAGATATCGGTTTATAAACAATACAAACGCTTCCTCAGTCTTATGCTTTGTCATTTTAATGTAATTTATTATCGGTTCCCTTTTTCACTTTATTATTAAACTACGTAAGTTCTCTTTAACAAGAGTTATTAATATATTTAGCGCGTGCAAATCATGAGCACTATACATTACTGCATAACTAATTTAACTTTCTACTTTCCTTTTCAATTTAATATCAGTTGCGTTACTCTAAATTAAACCAAGCTTAAAGCAAAGCTCACGTATTCAACCTTATGACTGGGTTAACTTGTCTCATCGACTTAATTATGACGTAATAATGATTGACAGTTGCGGCCAGTTGTCGTCACTTTCAACAGCTGATCGTATAGTTAGTAAACAAACCGAATAACTCAAATACCCTTTTTGTTGTGGTAATATTGGTAATATGCTATATAAACCTTAATATTACCTTCATAACAAAACTTAATCTCTTTTAAGTAGGAGTTGGTTTAAAGCGCTGCCACATACCAACAAAACTATTTGCCTAACAAAACAAATACTTAAATATGTCGCTATGACTTTGTTTCTAAATATGTTTAAAAGTTTTCTAATAGTTTGGTAACCCCGCCGAGTTGAAAACTTATACACAAATCAATTTGGAAATAAAGAAACAGTTCGACCATGACTTTATGTTGACTCCTCTCTCTCTCGCGCGTGCACTTTGTATGTGCGTGCGTGCGTGCGTGCGTGCCCTACTTAGAAACACAAGCGCGCATATAAACGCGAAAAAGGCGGGAGAATTGTGACGTCATTAGCGCACAGACCGTAACAGGTCATGTGACGGCTCGCCCAGACAACGAAGCTTGCAATTAGAAGTCGCTGAGAGTTAATTTTCGGTACTGACTTTACCAAGAAAACGAGCAAGATTGAACGAAACAAAAAAATAATTTCGAGCCTAATTCTGCGGACAAAAGAAGTAATTAAATCAAACCGGCCAATAACATCTTATAAACTAAACACAACCTGGCAATTACAATCTTAGCTTGTACGTGATTCGTCTTAAAACGCGCTCCTATAAAACACACCGAACTCTTAAATTATTTAAATGCATCGTCTACGTCTGTGATGTAAAATATTCACGAAGCAAAACTTAAAAACAATGATGTAATCAGCAACGTTGGACCGGAAGCATACGTCATTAATCTTTTCAGCACGAAGTTAGCTTGTTTTTAACAACACGTGCTTTTTGTTGACAAAATTCAAGCCATTGTTACGTAAAAAATAAGCTTTTTGACATCACAACCAATACTCAACATTATTACATCATTATCAACACACGAACCTAACAACTGACTTAAAAATAAACTACCAGTGATAAAATAGCAATGACTTTTGCCAAAAGCTTTACAAAAACACTTGTATATAGTTTGACAGCAATTATGACAATATATATCACATTAACAATACATTTTTGCTACTTCAGTTACATTCAAGTGATATTTATTGATTTATTTTGTCTAGTCTTTTGTATAATTGACATTTCAGTTCTAAAATTAAATTTGCTGAAAATAGTGATTTCAAAAATTGTGTATAGATATATAATATGTTATAATAACAAACTAAACCAAAGACTCAATATTTTAAATCAGTGGTTTCTAACTATTTATACTTTTACACAATTTTCTCATTCTAACATAGTTTCTATATCAACGAATCACTATATACTAAAAAAAAATAGACTAAACTAACAAACTTTTTCTAGTAAATAGCTTTATAGTGTAATTTATACTGATATTAAAACAATCTTAAGCCAACTTTTAAAATAGAATTCATGATTTTTTCTTTGTGCTAAATAACCTGACTCATATACTTGCAAAACTACAAAGAAGGGTTACAAAACTTGATGAGCAAAGTCCATAAAATGTTAAAGCAGCTTGTAAACAGCTTCAATGCAAATATCAATATAACAATGGTATGTTAAATGATCATACAACAGTGTTTAAACAACTATTAAAGAGAAATAATGAATCATGATCTGAATATTTTTATGGGCTTATAATGTTTAACTTTTTGTTTATGAATGAAAAAAAATAAACAAAATTTTAATTGAAAATGTTAAATTTATATAAACTAACTTTTTGCAATTTAAAAAAATATTAAAAACGTAAATACCTACAGCTTAAAAACATTAACAAAAACAGCTTAACCGTCCATTAATAAAACATTAGCTAAAATTAATGGACAAATAAATTTTTAACCTTTAAAATAGGGAATTTACCGAAACATTAAATATGAGTCAGCTAATAAAATAACTGCAACCATTTCAGCTAATAAAATAACTGTGCATTTCAACAAGCTGTTATTGTAACTAAATTTAATATTAATGAACAACTTAATAAATTTAATTTTAGATATTTAAACAATAGAGTGAGTTAAATGTCGGGTTTTATTTTTTACCTAAATTTTAACGATGTCTCTAACTTGTAAATGTTAAATTGATAAACACAAAATATAAACAAATATTGATTAACACAAATATGTTGATATTTCATTTAAACTTTTAACAATTTTAATTTATTAAATATATATAACTTAATCTCCACTTGGGAAAACTGTATGGGAAAGCCCCTTAGAATTGAACCAATAAAAATGCCAGTCAATGAAATGGTCAAATATTTATAATAAAAATTCAATGATTTCGTAAGGAAAAAAGTATAAAAATAAAAAAAAAACATTATATTTCACAAATATTATTTTTAAAACTAATACATGCATTTCGTTTATCATCACATACTTTGCAAAAAAGGTTAAAAATTATTAACTTTTAGTTAATTTTAATTACATAACTTACTTTCTTTATATAATTTGTATTTTCTTATAAAATGTTCAATTCATTCAAAGATGTAAGAAATCTAAAAAAGTAAAATATTCATCATTAGTTAAAGCTATTGTTAAAAAACTTAAAGTATTATGATGCAGCAATACGCAGATGGTATGATGGGCATCATATTACAAAATATGACATTTATTGAGATAGTTTAGTTATTTAAGTGAATCATAATAATGTTGTTTTAAATGCAGCAGCAGACACCTTATGCATAATGACACTGGTTTGTTAGTTGTTTGCCCTTTATGACGATTAAAAAGCATAAAATAAATATAAAAAAAGGTTTAAACATTTGATAAACTAAGACTTTAAATCTAATTAAAATGCAGTTTGTTTAAATATTTTTGTATCACATAAACACAAATTCAGTCGTTATTTTAAATCTTAAAAATATGCAGGTTTAATACGAACTTACCATACTTCTTATAAAAACTAATTTCTGAATAATTCCATTAAAATAAATCCAACAAATAAATCCAAATTATTCCAATTGCAAGTTAACAGTAGATATATAAATTATATAAAATTAAAACTTTAATTCATTAAAAAAACTATGACAAAATAATAATAATAAGTTTGGCACCTGTAAATATAAAACACAAATTATTAATTTTTAATTAGAAAAATCCAACAAATTTTAGATTTTCATCTATTTTTACTGACAGACTAACCGAAAAAATAATATTTAAAACGTAAAAATTAAAACATATTTCTAATTAAGCTAATATATACAAATTGAAGCAATAAAATTAAATATATTTGGTAATACTTTTTGGTCTTACTATTTTAGATAATAAAAATGCAAAAATCATACAAACTGTGGAATATATTTCTTCCAAATTATTACCTAGCCACTAATAAAAATATAAAAAACCTTTAACTCAGAATATTTACAACTAAATTTGCAATTAAGTCTTTATTTAACGACTAAACATTGTAAAATTTAAAGTTAAAACTGCGCGGGAAATCGGTCGAAAATTTAAAATGTAACTTAATCTGTAAACAATAAAATCTATTTCGCATTCTGACGCCAAAAACTAAATCTAAAAAAATTAGACCGTTTGCAAACCTAAACATAAACAATAACCAAACTAAACATAACGTAATTGTTGTCTAATTAATTTTAAATTTCTAATACTGCGAATTTGCAGCCTAAGCAAACATTTCAAATTTAACGCACTGCGATATTTGCGAAACAATGAAACTCACTGAACCGTTTCGACAAAGGTAAACAAAATGGCGGACAACGCTTCTTTATTCGAACTGGGAACCAATCGATCGTCGCCATTAGCGATTCTCGCTTATTTCGCGCGGATTGCCAAAATGAGTGGAAAATGATCACAATTTTTTTATAAAATTTAACAGCAATGCGCTGAATGTTAAATAAAATAAATATATGCATTATAATTTTTGTATATTTTATTACTTTAGCAATTTGGTAAATGTTACATATCTTTTTGTCGTAAAGTTATTAAAATTTAATTTTTCAATATTTATTTTGGAAGGTTTTTAAAAGGACTTGTACTTTTAATTAGATAAAGTTTGAATAGATAATAAAAGACAATCTAATTATTCTATTTTATTTATTAAACTGACTTTAACAAAAAAATTACATCTTAAAACACAAGTCTTATTCAATCCACTTATAAAAGCCGATCTTATGCAGTTCAGCAACAATTCTATCCATCTTTTCTTTTGGAACTTCCTGCAATGGGGGTCGAGCTGGTCCTAGATTTAAACCTGTTATTTGCACCATAAGAGCTTTGTTAACAGCTACATCAAATCCTGTGAAGCAAAATTTACTAGTTTTAATTCAACTGATAAGAAATTCTAAACAAAGTTGATAAAAACTGACAGTTTTGTACTTAGAATTTATCATGAAGCCAAACCATATCGTCCCAAATGATAAAAGCAAAGTTCTTACCTATACTTAATAAAATCTCCACATATTTCTGTGACTTCATTCCCTCCTGTGTTGCCTTAGCAAAATCCCCGCTCATGGCAGCTTTGTAGATGTTGTAATTCAGTACTCCAGCGTAGTTGTAAGTACTTCCAACAGCAGCTTGTGCGCCTAGCATATATGCATACGCCACTTGCTGAAAAACACAAGTTCACAGTTATATACCTTAACTGACTCCATGGTTACGTCATGATGTATCAGTGACGTCATGACCAACGTAAAATGCTGTTACCTCGTCCTTCCCGTAACACATTGCAATCTTGTCTTTATAATCCTGGGCACAACGACTGAAATCTGAGAGATCGAACGATGTAAATTTGATCCCAGCAAAACTTGGGATTTGCTCGACAGCTTTGCCAAGCATTGGATGCATTTTGACTAAAAGAAGATAAATTTGATTAATTAAAAATACTTAAAAGTATAGTTTGATATAGCATTAAGCGTATGTTACTTTAGTAATAGACGGCATTGACCTCGCAAGGCAATAATGTTGTATAAATATATTCAAAGTTTACAAAAAGTATACGGCAAAGTGGATCATTTTACTGTCCGCCCCTTTTAAACAAGAACAACAAAACCGACAATAACTCACATGTAACCCCACTCATTTCAGGAAGGTGATAATAAAACAACGGAGTTTTTGGTGCAACGGATGCAACGTCTTTCAGGTAATCAACAAGGACGTCAACGTTTGCAGGCTTAAAGTAAATTGGAGGAAGCGTAGCAATTGCACTTGCACCTTCTTTGGCAGCATGTTTAGCCTATGGAAGAAATTGTTAAGCATAAATTACTTTGAAAAAACTTTTATATTACTTTAAAAATGAACCTTTATAAGAACTAGACTTAGAGGGCCAAAAATATATTGCGCCAGTCTAAATAAGGCTTAGGTGAATCACGAGCGCCAACTTGCGGAAAAACATTAATTAAGATAAACATTTTCTCACCAGTTCCTGGGTGTCCCTTAAATTTCCAGTGCCCACATGCACGATAACATTTTCCAATCTAGAGTTAAAAGAACAAAGCATAAACGAAAGCTATCACAAGGTAGCAATTTGTAAAGGCAACCTTTTTGTAATTGTATTATTCCAAAATTAGAGGCCGAACCAAGATTCGAACACACGACTTCAAAACTTACTTATCCTTCCCAGCTTTGATCCATTTACTTGCACTTAGTTTCCGTTCCTCCACTGTCAAACTCATTCCTTCACCAGTTGTTCCATTCACTAATATGACGTCATTAATATTATCAGTTACGTCATATAAACATGAGCTATGATAAAGATTTACTCACCAAATACACTTTTAACATTTTGATCCAATAAAATGTCGATATATTGATCAATAACGTCAAGATTAAGATCCCTAAACATATAATGAAGTTTACAGGTTTGTAGAATAAGTGATAATATATTTAACTTACCCGTTTTCATGCATAGGAGTAAACGGGGCTGCTATTAAACCTTTTAAACTTTCCATTTTAAATAACTTACTTATAATCTAATAATAAAAACTTTTGCTCCGTACAAAACTCTAGAAAAGGTACATGCAGCTGCAATACTAATAACTTGAAACTTATAATTAAATAACTAAAATTTTTTTCAATAACCTACTAAAGCTTTAACAGAATTTTCTATAAAGATTTTCATCTTAACATAAGTTTTTAAATTGCAGAGTTATTATTAATTTAGCAAATAAATAGTTAACTATTAACTTAAAGAGTGCATACACAACTAAACGTTGGGATAGAATATTAATGCATGAACCAAGGGTCAACTTTTATTTAAAATATACACAAAAATAAAAAAGTTCATTAAGTTTTTAAATTCATGAAAAAGTGACAAAAATAATGATTTTTTGCAAATTTTATGAATTAGTTCATTAATTATTTTTTTTTATTTAAAAACTTAGTTTTAAAAACTGCAAATATTAAAATTTGGCAGTTTTACAAATTTTGTACAAATATGCAAAAAATTGGCTAATTGTTAAAACAAAGAAATCATAAATACAACAATTGAATCAATTGTGACCTCAGAGTAGGACAATTCAACCACAATTTGTTTTCTTTAATAATTAAACTTCGGACACATTTTTTCGTAAATTTAGGAAAATAAACCTGTTGTGAAATATGACCCAAAATTGAGATTAACCCGCGAGGGTCATTCACTGGTTTTATCTTTTTATCCTCACTTTTAATTAACCCAATTCGGACCAAAAAGGGGTTAATTACAAGCATGGGGGTGTTGGGGTATTTATCGAATGCATCAGCGCACAAGATATCAGCGCATTGAAATATTGAACATCGTAGTTTCTCACTTTGGGGGTTTTTGCAGGAGTTCAAATCGAGCAAACAATTTTCATCCATTAGTTCTGTGAAAAAAAAGGAACCTGGTGATAAAAAGATGTAAAAAAAGATACAAAATAAGTATTTTAAATTTGCTAAAACAAAAAAAGCATTATAGTAAAACTAAGGACTTCAAGAAATTAAATTTCAGACTCCTTAACTTTAGGTTTAACTATTACATTTTCAAAAATTAAGACTGAAATTTTCCAAAAAATGAATCTGATTAAAAAGAGATAAAAGTATGCAAAAAGGGGATTAAATTTTCTACAACAGTAAGGCCAAAAAGCTTAAACCTACAACTCTGGGAAACTAAAGTTAAAGCAAATTTAATCTACCTGACAACTTAGAGCAAGCATCAATCGTAGCTTCAGCATTTGTAACAATCTCTGCAACTTCCTCCAACAATAATGCTCTCTCCTCCTCACCCAAACCTACAAGTTGTTTTCCTGTGACTGTTTGTAAAAAGTTTTTGGCTGTCAGCTTGACTGCTGGGTGTCCGTTGGTCTGCTGTTCAATGCTCGTGTTTGATTGGTCGACAGATTCCTCCTCGGACTCTTCTGATTGGTCAGATTCATCTTCGTCATCGCTTAGAGAACTTAGTTTGTCAAAATATTTAAAGTTTTTAGCAATTTCTTTTATTTCTTCGACACCATCTTCACCAAATTGATTTCCATTTAACTCCAGTGTTTCCAAATTTTCTTTCCCTGCCACTGCATTACAAACAGCGATTCCCCCATCTAATTCTATCTCCCCAAACGCCAAAATTAAACTTTTAAGACCTGGATTTGAATCTTTTAAACCTTTTGCGATTGATTCTGCTCCTTTCGTTCGCACCAAACAATCCCCGAAATTAATTATTTCCAACGAGTTAATATTATTTATCGCTTCTCCCATTGCAATAGCGCCTCTAGCAGTGAAAGTGTTATCGTTAAGGTTTAAATGTTGAAGGTTGGGGTTATGCTTGACTGCATGGGCAAGCGCTTCAACCCCCTCATGTTGGATCCCATTTTGTGGAAGTTGGATTTCTGTTAAAGTCCCGATTTGCTTGAATGCTTTTGCTAGTGCCTTTGCACCAGGGTTTTCTAATCTAAAACAATTTGTTTTTATTAAAATATGTTTTAAGGTATATTCATAGTATTCTAAAGAATAAAAAAACTACAACATTTTAGTAATTATTAAATCATATTAATTTGTACTTTTGATATTATATTTTGCTTTACAGTAAAAAACAATACAGAATCAAAAGAATCAAATGAATATTAAATAGATCCAATGCATTAAGTGTATTCTAAAGGATGGACTGAAGTTAAAGTTTAATAGATTCAATATATTCAGTGCATTTGATCAATTAAATATAGATTCAATCAAGTTTATTATAAATGCATTCTTGCTTTATAATTCCTTGTTACTAAAATCATAAAAATATTTACCTGTTTCTGCCAGCAATGAAGACTTTTAAGGCAAGAGGTTTTCCAAGTTTAGAGCTTTTATTGTGACAATTAATTAGAGCATTGGCAAGAATGATTCCTCCACCCCCCAAGCCATTATTATTAAACTTTAAAATTTGGATGTTGAAAGCAGAAGGACTTTCAAGTAAATCTACACAAGCCTGCAACACAAAAAATTTATTTAATTTTAACAAAAAATACAAATATCAAAAATCTATTTTTAACGTTTTATTCTTAATGTGGAATAGTCGAGTTTACAATCTTAACATAGAGTAACATTTGTTACCCCAACCTAGTCTCGGGTCGACTTTAGTATTTTGGGATATTATAAATTATAATAGCCTGATAATTATGCTGCTGATTAAGTGTTGGCTCAGCAAGGGTTACAGCATAGGAACAGTAAGAATCGAACCTAGGGCCTCATGTAGTTAAGCCAAGTGTTTTGTAATTAACCCAACTTACTTTAGCGCAGTCAGGGCCAAAAGCATTATCACTTAAATCCAACTCCACCAGATTTGCTTTTGCGCTTATTATAGCCTCCCCTAGTGACGTAAGTGATATCGGAATCTCCGATCTAAGTCGCCCAGTAAACATGTCGGCCCATAGACATCTTTGCAGCTCGGGCTTATCTCGCAACACTTCAGCGATTCTCTTTGCCGCTTCAACGCCCACAGTGTTTCCAACTAATTCAAATATTTCAAGGTCATTGCATTCTTGAAGAGTTCGAATTATTTCATCAGCATCTTCACCTGTTAGAAAATGTTTAAAATGAAATAACACGAGACTATTTTTTAAATTAAGAATGACTAACAAACTAAAGCAAAATTTAATTGATTAATCTGTTATTTATTTAACTACAGAATGAGTGACTTTATTCATGAAACTTTAAGCCAAAATTTGCAATTTTAAATTTACTTTCGTTTGTCTGTTTACTGTTTAGCAGTTTGTTCGTTTTAGTTCCAGTTTTATTAATCAGTCAGTGGAGCAGTAATATTAAATACAATATGTAAAGAAAATATAACAAACCTTTATCAAGTTTAAGACCTTGGCCTTTAAAGCTGATTGTATTTCCCTTTTTCACGTTCGTTTTTTCCAGCAAATTTGCAACATCATTTATTTCTTTTTGGGTCATTTTTAGGAACTTTTGATTTAATCAACAACAACAATTAAAAGAGGTCTAAATAAAGAAGAATATAAAACAATTAAAAATTAATAATTGAATTTAAAACTTCATATTCTTAGGTTACTGTTTACTTCATTTTATTAGTCAAAAATTTAGAAAAAAAATCCAATAAAAAATGTTTTAAACCGCGCAAATTAATTTATCGTGGCGCAATAGTTGTGACCAAAATGAGTTCGACAAAAGTTGTGAATTTCTTTTTAGTAGAATATTTTTACGTGCCACAAATATTTAAACGCGCTACAAACATACTTTTGTTTAAATTATAGATTTAACAATTGTTTTTAATTGATTAAACCTAAGGTTAAGCAAGTATCTGTATGATATGCTGTATAGTAAGTATATTATTATTATCCAGGCTGTATCAATATAGGTAACGCTATTTTCGATATAATAACAAAGAAGCACAATAGAATGGGATTATTTAAAGCCGTTAACTATACCAATACTGTAGTAGTAGTAAAATAAAGGTCTATATGTAGTTAGCTTTGCCAGTTAAACATAAGTGTAAATATTTGAAAATGGGCATTTGTTCATCAATTCAAGAAAATATCGTTTACCCGAATCAGTAAGTAGTTATTTTAAAACAATTAAAAAGTTTAATATCTTTTTGAATATATTATACATAATCTAATATTATTTATATTTGCAGGATAAATCCAATATACCTTAAAGGTAAGCTTAATAGATTATGTTTTCAATAACTAAAGAAATAAATGGTTGAACGCTTATTAACTTAAACATTAACGTAATTTAGAAGATCATGTTCACAAGTTCATGTTGGTTTTGGGTGAAAAAGATTTTACATACAACGTTGAAACAAAAGAAATTACTAGAATATATAAGGTAAAAGCGTAAGAGTAATGTGTTTGAATCACCATTATCTTTACAATAAACGTTTATACATTTTAAAAATTACTGAAAAGTGTAAAAATTTAACCTAAATTTCTAAGGACCGAATTCACAAATACGACAACGCTTCAAATGCATCTGCCAACAATATTGTATTCGAGTTAGGGGGTTGCGGACCCCCTCAAGAGAAAACGGTAGAAGGGGTTGAGTTCGTTCAATATCTTAACTTCGATTCACTAGAGTTAGGATGGCAACAAGCGACGCCAATGCCCTTTAAAGGGTTTCACATGGCTGCTACGTCATTAGAAGGTATATTGTGACGTCATAAGTTTATTAATAACAACTTAGATGAGAGAATATTTAAAATTTAATTTAAGGCAAGTTTTTGTGTAAAACTTTATATTTGCCCTGTTTTTACATAGCAATTCTTCAAGTTATTGTCCAGCCACCTAGTTACAGTTTGGAACTATTGTAGTTCATAGAATTGCTGGATTAGGGGAATTTCCAGTTTAAAATATTTGACAACGTCACAATAGGTTATTGTATAAGTCACAAATAATTCAAATATTTTCTCACATGATTAGGCTACATTTAAAAAACTAATTTTTCAAACTAATTTTTTTAAAGACGCATTTTTGAAAAGTAAACCGCTATTTTGTCAAACAAATTTTGCAGACAAATTTAAATGCACTTTTTGTTAAATTACGAAAAAGAATTAAAAATCAATTCTACCTAAAAATATTTAAAATATATTTTTAGGTAAACTTTATACTTTTGGTGGTATACGACAGAAGAAATCATCGACAATTAAACCAAAATATATCATCAAATTAATTCATGTTTACGATATTTTAACCAGTAGATGGAGCTGTTGTGGCAAGATGGCAGTACCAAGATATTACCACACTTCAGTTGCTTGTAATGGTAAATAACCACCTTTATTCAAGGGAAATTTCAAATAGCTAAATCTTTTATTTCAAATAGCTAAATCTTTTAAATAACTAAAAATATCTCCACCCTTAATCGCATTTAATACTATAGCCGTATACCGGTTATGGCATTAGATTACTAGCCGAAAGATTTTGGGTTCGAGCCGCACCAATGCCACACTAGTCACCCTAAAGCCTCGTGTTAACAGATAGCTTAAACACGTCACAATAACAGCACATTTTTACTTAATAAAAATATAAAAATTAGCACCTCAAAATAATATAAAAATGCATTGAAAAAAAACGCTAAATACAACCGTGTTATTACTTATTCAAATTAACGTTTAAACAAATTTATCCTAAGGTAAAATCTATTCGTTTGGAGGAAATAGTAGGTTCGGATCGGATATTACAGATATTGAATGTTTTGACCCTGCAACGGGACTTTCCCAGGTTGTATCAGAAATGCCCCTGCAAATTGATGACCCATGTGTAGTGCAAGTAAAAGGGATGTTTTACATTTTGGGTAAAATTAATCGTAAAATTAATTTTAAATAGTGTTTTTATGTATTCATTTATTCTTGATGCAAAAAAAGTCGACTTCACGACCCAAACATAGAGTAACATTTGACACACCGACCTAGTTTTAAGTTGCCTGTGGCAGTTTGGGATATTATTGATTATAATTGCCCTATAATTAAACTGCTAATTAAGTGCTGGCTCAGCAAGAGTTCTTAACGATTATAGCGCCTCACTCAAGGGCGCTACAGCATGAGAGCAGTGGGAATTACACCCAGGACCTCATGTAGCAAAGTGTTCTTTTTACTAATTTAAGCCATTGGTCTTTCAACATAATTTTAAGTTGTGAGAGTTAGTTTTGTATTTTAATCCTACGTCATCCACACAGGAAGTGACGTCATGCGAAACACTCGTCGAATCTTCCTCATGTTCGATCCCACCGAGCATCGATGGTTTAACATCAAGAGCGAGATGAACAATGGGAGGTCGTCGTTGAGCGCATGCGTAGTGGGGGACAAGATCTGCACAATAGGCGGGTATGACGTCATATTAATTATCATTTTTAGTACTTATGTTACGTCACAACCAGGTAAATTGTTTTAAATTTTTTTTTAAAGTTTCTACAACGCTTCACCGAACATCGAAGTTTTTGACCCCAAATCTGGAAAGTGGGTCTTTGATCAATCAACCGGATCCGTCTCTTGGGTGGATTGGAAACGTCAGCGAGTTGTTCCTATATGACGTCATAAAACGACAAAAATCACTTTGTTTCTTCCTTGTTGGTAAAGTTTTTGCATCCTTAACGTCATCTGGGGATGCAAATTAAGAGAATGACGTCATCAAGCCTTTTCAATTGTTAAAAACAAACTTGGTTAATTAGTTTGCAAATGTTGCAAATACCAACAGATTTAAATATTTGTTTACATAGGTGTTTTGTTTAAAAAATTACTTTTCATTCTTATCTCAGGTCTACTACAAAAAAATAAATTTAAAATTAAAAAAGTTTAAAATAAATTATTGTTTTGGATGATTAAGTTAGTTAGTGAAGCTATTTTAGGGGAGAAGAGGCTTTATAGTGTAAACAAGGGACTTTCTACCGAACAAACAACCCCTATTATGACGTAGATCATCGCCTTTGTTCCAAAGAAACCATAGTAACGGAAAACCCCCGTGTTTTGTGAAAATTATTGGAGCGTAGTTTCGTAATAGAAGGGTTTAAAATAACAACAACCAAGTTTAAAAAAAAATTATAGTCGTTTAATAAAGTAACTCCTTTTTTATTTAAATAAATAATAATTGAACTTTTTAACTAAACAAAATAAATTGCAAGGTTCAGATTTAAATATTATAGTTTTTTGAACTTAAAGGTATATTTAAAAAAAATATTAATTAAATTTTTTAAGTAAACGAAATAAACTGCAAGGTTCAGACATAAATATTATTAAACTCAAAGGTCTATTTTATAAATATTTTTGTAAATATTTTGTATTTTAAAATGTAAATAAATTGTTAATCATAATGGGAGGGGTCTGCTGTAAAAGTGAAGTTCAAAATATCATGTAAGTTAACTATCTTATTCTTAAATATTATATAATAAATATTCATTTTTAATTTATATTTTTACATTTTTTCAGTAATCCTGCAAAAGCAAATGCAGAAGATGGTAAGCTACATACTTATAATTGTTGAATAAAAATATTCGTATATTTAATAAAAAAATGAATATTTAATTTAAAATTTAAATTTATTTTGGTTAAAAATAAAATTAAAAAAAATATTAATATTAATTTATAGAAACCTATAAGACTAGAGGTTTGTTGGTTTTATCAAAATATGAAAATAAAGATTTTATTTTTAATATTGAAACGAAAGAAAGAAAATATTTAAATAAGGTAAAAAATATTTTTAATAAATTAATAACAAGTTTCATTGAATTTTGTAGGATTTAATTTTAAAATGTTTTTTTTGTAGCCTATAATAATATACCTAATAAAAATACCTATTCATACATACACAATTACAAATAATTTTGAAATTTTAATTTTTATATTTTGACAGACACGAAATTTTGTTCTTAAAGATTTTGCAGCTGCATCGATTGACAAAAAAGTGTTTATATTTGGAGGTAGCATCAAACAAGATGGAATTAAAGTTGGTAGTGATAAAGTTGAAATGTTAGATCTAAGTTCTGATAATTCTGAGTGGCAAAAATGTAACAAAATGCCATTTAAGGCAATGCATATGAGTACTGCAGTATATAAGGGTAAAATCTTATTTTATAATTATTTTCTTTTTTTTATTATTAAAACTAAAATTATATTTTAAAAAGTGTAATTCTAATTAAAAAAAAAAAAATATTGAGTTATTTAATTTGTATTCAATAAAAATATTTACAATTAAAAAATAACTTGATTTTATTTTTAAACTTTTTATTTAACTTAAAATTACATTTTTTTAAATTATATTCTTACATATTTGTTAAGATTTAATTTTGTATTTACACTAAAACATTGTTATTCTTTGTAGGTAAAATTTATCTAATCAGTGGTGTGAATCAAATGGAAGATTATGAAACTGACCCAGAACATTTCCTCAAAGAAATTTATGTTTTTAATATTGTGAATAACATGTGGGGAAAAAATGGAGAAGTTTTGGTTCCAAGATGTTTTCATAAATCAGTTGCATTTAATGGTAACTTTAAAATACATTAAAAAAAAACATTAAAATTAATAAAAAAATGTATCACTAAAATAAATTTATCCTTGATGTGGGAAGGTCGACTTTACAGCCTAAACATAGAGTAACATCAATTATCCTGACCCAGTCTCGAGTTAGTTGCCTGTGGCAGTTTGGGATACTATGTAGATTATAATTGCCAGGTAATTATACCGCTGATTAAGTGTTGGCTTAGCAGGAGTTCATCCTGTTTATAGCACTATCTTAAAGGCGCTACAGCATGAGATCACTGGGGATCAAACCCAGGATCTTATGTAGTGTAGCAAGTGTTTTGACCACTACACCAGCCACTTACACCATTTTGCTTACTTTTTGTTTTATGAAATATGAAATGACCTATATTTTTATTTTAAATTTGACTACAAAGAGCATAAATTTACAAATATATTGATTTAAAAATAAGTTTTAGCCTTTACCTTTTAAGAAATTTGATTGTAATTATCTATGTCATCCTGAAATGGTAGCTTTAATCTAATTTATTTTAATTATTAAACACTCTAAATAAAATTTAATTTTTAAGGTAAGATTTACATTGTTGGTGGCATAGACACAACATTAAATTACACAAACAAAGTAGAATGTTATGACATCACAATGAACGATTCAACAATTATCACAACCTTACCGAAACTAGTTTCTTTTGTTGGCCTTGTAGAACTTGATGGAATGGTTTTTGTACTGGGTTTGTTTTATTCATTTTTAACTAATGTTGATTTATATTTAGTCCATATTTAGGTTACTGTATACTTTAAACTTTTAAATATAAGCTTTGAATTGGTATTACAGTTTTCTTATAAAACTTTTGTGACCTAAACATAGAGTAACATCAGTTACTCCGACCCAGTCTCGAGTTGTCTTTTAGCAGTTTGGGATATTATAGATTATAATTGCCTGGTAATTATGCTGCTGATTAAGTGCTGGCTCATCAGAAGTTAATACCGTTTATAGCGCCTTACTTAAGGGTGCTACAGCATGAAAGCAGTGGGGATTGAACCCACAACCTTATGGTGGTGTAGCAAGTTTTCTTACCACCACACCATGCTGCCGGTTCAACTTGTTGCATACATTTTGATAAAATACTCAAAACTTTTTTTTAAATATTTAGGGGGTAAATGTGACGAAGAATTTGACCCTAACCCAACCCAACTTGGTCGAATTTTTCTCAAACTTGACCCTACCTCCCTCTTGTGGGAGAATGTTATTGGGCAGATGAACCACTCGAAGTCCTCAGCATCAGTTTGTGTCGTCGGAGGCAGAATTGTGACTATTGGAGGGTGAGTTATGACTTAATAATTTGATATATGTTATCTATATGTTAAAAGTGACAATTGTTTAAATTTTTTTATTTTAATTAGTTTAAAAGAGAAGTCAAGTGTGGTTGAAATATTTAATTATCCTCGAAGAAAATGGGAAAGTGAGAATGGTTATCTAGAGAATGATCTGTGGACCAATCAGCAAGTTGTGGCTATATGATGTCATAAATTGAAGGATATGATGTCATAAAAATATTGTTTAACAAAAGCAACATGACTAACAATATTAGTTATGATTTGTTTATTGATTGAAATTTAGTAAATTATATTAAGTTTTGCTATGCACTTTGTTTAATTTGTGTTACCTAATTTATATTTACATTGTGTTGGATTTTAAAAGTGTTATTTTAGTTAAATGTATATCACAGTGTTATTATTAAAACTGTTAAACGATTCTTTTTCAAAATGTTATTGTTTTGTGTTGTTATTTAATTTACAAAATAATTTGAATGTGCTGAAAGATATATTTTACATCACTATTTATATTTTACATAAATTAACAAAATATTTGTTTATTTTTTAGAGTTAGGGTTTAATTAAACATGGGTGTTGGATGCTCAACAATACTGGAAGAGTAAGTTGCAATTTAACTTAATTACTTTCTTATAAAATGCTATGCCATAACTCAAAATATTTATGAACTAATTTTCTTGTTTTTTAGAGATAGTGTGCAGTCAAAAAAAAATTATGTTCCAGTTGAAGTTTACTTAAACCAAGGTAATGGATATATTAATAAAACTTTAATGTTTTAAATTTTTTTGTAGATCCAGTGTGCTGGATTTATTTTATATAATTTTTTAATAATACCTAATAACAAAGTGCTATATTTTATAAAACATGAATTAATATTGCAGGCAAACGTGAGCCAGATTCAGTTATAATAGTTGGTGGAACTAGCAACAAAACCATTCTTTACTTTCCATTTAACAAAACTACAACAATCTTGCCGGTAGGTTAAATTTCAACAAATGTTTTACCAAATTAAACACGGCTTATAATAGGTAAAGGATTATTCCAAAAATGCAATAGTGGGTAATTTTGTGTTTAAATTGCAAACTTTAATACTATCACTATTAATCTAACCTCTTACCCTGCCTTATTTTTTCCAATAAAAGGTTGTTAATAAAGGTAATGATTGCCATTGCTCACTATTGGTTATTTAAGTAAAGTAATTATTAAAAATATTATTAAAGTTGTATAACCTTTGGTATGACAATATTAAAACAAAATTCTTATTTTAAATGTCTAACAACAACGAAATGTAATTATTTTAAGCAAAGGAACAAGTTAAGCACCAACAGTACAGCTGTATCGGTGGGACCCAAGGTGTTCACTATAGGGGGACATGGTTATCCTTATGATGGGACAATACCCAAGAACACCAAGGTTCACCATGTTAATGATGTAGAGTTTATGGATACCTCAGCTGAGGATGAAACCTGGAAGTTTATTCAACCAATGATCATCGGGAGGGCAGATCCAACAGCAGTTGTGTTAGATGGTTGGTTTTTTCCTTAAACATTAACTTAAATTATAGATGAGTGTTGGAATATTAAGGTTTTAGAAGTGGTGTAGTAGTGGTTAGAACACTTGGCTATACAAGCTTGGTTTATTGGTTCAATTTCACATTTACTTTTAAAAATTTTCTTGAGTCAGGCACCACGATTGGTATTAAATAATGCCTAATAATATCCAAAAATTATAAAGACTTAGGCTAACAATTAGTGTTAACAATTTTCTTGTACTGGTGACCTTGCAATTTTATTTTTCAAACAACATTTTTGATATTTTTTAGAAAAACTTTATGTGATTGGTGGAATAAAACAGCAGAAGGGTTATGACAAAATATGTGCCGCAGAGATAGAATGTTACACCCCAGAACAAAGAAATTGGTTTATTTGTGGCCACTTAATTGTGCCACGTTACGAACATCGATCTGTAGTGGAGTTAGGTGCAAAATTTTAGCAGTTTTATTTATCTAAAGCATGGGGTTGTGGTCAGTACATTTGTGTTCACTACATAAGGTCCTGTGTTCAATTCCCACTGCTCTCATGCTGTAGTGCTCTTAAGTAAGGTGCTATAAACAGTATTAACTCCTGCTGAGTCAGCATTTAATCAGCAGCTTATAAATTATTATAATCTATAATTTTTTAAACTGCTACAGTAAACTTAAGAGTAAGTCAGGGAAACTGATGTTACTCTATGTTTAGATTGTGCAATTGTTCTTTCCACATCAACAATAATAAATGAGATAAATAAAATTAAAATAACATTGTTTTTTTTTATTATTAGAATTTGAAATCACATATGACGGTTATATAGATTTTTAGATTCTTAATTTACTGAATATTCCAATAAATTTATAAAATATTTCCAGATAAAATTTTTACTTTTGGAGGATGCAACAAAGATAACGAAACTTTAACTTCTGTTGAACGTTTCGACCCTGCGACAAACCAATCAACAATTGTTGCACACCTACCTCTTGTACTAAACAACTTTGCTGCAGTTTTATATCACAATTTAATCTTCATATTGGGTAGGGTTTATTAGAAATTTAATTTAACATTTTAAACATTGTGTTAAATTTTTGTTTAACATGTAACTGCCTTAAATATTGCTATTATTAGCGCCTTTTTAAAAGGCTTTTATTAAAACTTTAATGTTTAGTATTTTTGTTTCATGTTTGCTTATACATTTTATATAGGTGGTAGTTCAGACACCGAAAGATATAACCACAAGGTGTTGCTGTTTGAGCCCTTATCTAGTACCTGGACAGACAATAATATGGAGATGTCAGCTCACCAGACCCAATCTTGTGGTTTAGTGTTAAAAGATGCAATCTACTGTTTTGGCGGGTAAGTGATGTTTAAGGTTTGGGTGAACATAACAAACATTTAAAATATAAAGTATATGTACTTAAAAAAGTTAAATCTGATAGCTGATAGTCCACCATAGCTCATGCTCTTAATTTTCATTATATAGTTTCAAAATAACAAGGTTTATTTATTTTAAAGACCCATAAATTGAACATACATAAATAAAGTTATCATTAACTAAGCTTTATTACAAATATGTTAAGGTGAGCCTTCCATATAAAACAATGCTTAAGGATCAAACATTGATACAGGATTTTTAGATTTGTTATACTAACTTATTTTTGCCTACAAGACCTAAACATTTATTGAACTTTGATTTGACTTCACAGGAGTATTGGTCAGCAAATCATCTCCAAGATATTCTCCGTTGAAACCAACTCTTGGAAGTTGGAGCAAATGGATCTCGCTTTTCACAAGTGGGAGACACAACAATTTGTTGCTGTGTGATGTCATAAAAAAAGAAAATTACCAATCATTCCAGAAATGTATACACTTGTATATAGACACTGCATAGTTTTTAATTTTTCTTATAGATATAAAATAATCCCAATGCAGAGTAGAACTCTTTTTAAAGTTTTTAACTCTTTGTTGTATATACTTATACATAGTTTTATGCATTCATATTGCACTGTGTATTTTATTTTCGTGCAGTTTTTTTTACCTAATAAACCTCCAACACCAAACACATATTCGAAACTTAATAAAAACAAAAAGTTTACGAACTTAATTTTAATAGTTGAGCTTTAAACAAGAGTTGTAACACTGCTTGGATCAGCAACAGTTTCGGTGGCATTTTAATTTGCGGCAGTGGCATCAGGATCTTCCATGGTGGCATCTTTGTTTGGCACATTTAAGTCAGATGCCACAGAATCGGAAGATTGTGGCACATTTATGTCAACAGGCTCTGATTTCGTGGCATCTATTTGTGACCCACTTGAATCAGTTTCCACAGATGTAGTGGCATCCTGTTGAGGCGTATCTGTATCACTTGCCACGATATCCTGTGGCGTGACACGTTGCCACAACATCACCACCTCACAATGGTTAGTATGAGGATAAAGATCTAATGGTTGGGCTACGATCGGTTTAAATGGGAGGCCTACAGTTCGCTTCGATTGTGGCCGGCAAAAACTAAAAGATTGGAACAAAAAGCAGATTTACAATGACATTCACTTTAGGTATTCTAGGTGAAACATATAAAACTTAATGTTTAAACTTACTTGATAAAATTAGTTCTAGCTTGGTTAATGCTGCAAGAAACATAAACAATCTTCTGAATGGATGGGCACATTCTAAGGGTCTTGACAACCTAGAATGGGGGCGACAATTTAAAATTATGAAGGTTAAATTTTCCAGCACAAATTATTTTCCTTTTATTAAGAGTTTTAATATTTTTATTTTTCACCTATTGAATGTTTTTAATTTTAACCTTAACAGGCTGGCAATTTAAGTTTTAATTAACTTTTACTAAAATAATTTAAAAATTAAATATTTTATTTACTTTTTGATGAAGTCCACATCTTGGTGGATCCACGACTGCTACCAGACTAATATCGGTTGCCGATAGAAACGGTCCAACAAGTTGTGGCAACAAATCTTCTGCTTTGCCACAATGAAACTCACAATTTGTTATTTCTTAAATCAAAAAAATAAATAAAATTATTAATTACAATAAAAATTTTTATAAAACAGTATTTGTAATTTCTTACCATTTATTTCTGCGTTAATTATTGCATCATCAATCGCTTGTTTACAAAAATCGATTCCGATAACACGCTTCACTGACTTTGCAAGCCCAATTCCTATCGTACCCGTACCACAACAGACATCCAATAAAATAACTTCTTTTGTGTCGCTTTCTGCTCGTACAAAATCACCGACAGTTTTGTACAAAACTTCTGCAGCTCTTGTGTTACACTTTGAACAAAGATTTAGTTAACATTTATAATATTTATAAAAAAGAAGTCGTATGATATATTTCATAAATATTTATTCTACAAAGATTTTTAAGATAAGTTTTTATTTTAACAAATTTGAACATAAACAATTTATACAAATATATATTACACAGCCTAGTGGACAAGACCTTTTTATGTCGAATTTATAGGCTTACAAAATAAATTAAACTGCTGTTTAGGGTATGCAGGTAAATTATTGCTGGCAAATATTAGTTAAAAGTTGCAACCAAATTCTAATAATTAAAATTTCGATCAGAAGGTGTTGACCAGTATTAAGAAAAGGAATAATATGCAATCATAAATCATAATTTTTCTTAATTTGTTAATTTGTAACTTTCATTTACCTGAAAAAAAGCCAAAGGTGAGATCCTGAACTTTAAATCGAACAACTTCTCATAAATCACCCCCTCTCCTTTCACCAATGTTAATGGGAAATCATCTGCATTGCTTCGATGTGTTTCTAATGCTTGGAACAACAAGGTTTCAACTTCTATGTTGTTGTCACTAAAATGTTTCAAAACTTGTTGCTGTTCGGATTCTATTTCACCATCTGTAAGGTCCTGGTAAAATGAACATTTAAGGTTTAAGATAGAATCTCTTAGTCTAAGTTTCAGGTAAAAATCAAAGTAATGTAAGAAGAATGATCTTAAGTAAAAAACCTTTAACAATCTAGTACAACAAATGTTTAAAGTTTAAAATATAATCTCTACATTTTGTAAGTAAGTTCTAAAATACAAAGTTAGTTAAAATACAAGGTAATGTAGTAGGCTATCTTCTTAGATAAAAATTAACTTAAAACAATAACTATATAAATAGGTTGGATTAGTAATGTTTGCCTAACCATACACTTTATTATTTTAAAGGCAAAAACGTGTATAAACTGTAAACATTTCTAAATAGATATATATATATACACTATAATTAACAAAAAATAACAATTTAAACTGGTTCACCTGTCTACAAAGTGATACAACGACCATCGCTTTGTCATCTAATGTAGTCCTAACAGTCAAGGTCCTCCAATACCCTGTATGTACATGAGCGTTATAAACATCAAGGTTGGAAGCTTGGATGTACTTGGTAAATGATGTCGTAATTTGTTTCATCTTGAATGGAACGTGAACCAAACAATCTGGTTCTGCAACTTCACAAACTTGGTCTCTAGTTGGTAAAATTAAATATAAATATATGCATTTTAAAAATAAGAAATACCAATTTTTAAATAATCTAAACATTTAAATATTTGGAATAATATAACTACAAAAACAAACTAATGTAGAATGAAATAAATAACAGACTTTAAATATAATAACAAACTTTTGCATTTTGTCTTTAAATCTTAGCCCAAAAAGTTTTTTTTAAGTGGTTTACATTTAAGAATGTCTCTATTAAAAACCAAAAAAAATCGTAATTTAATTTGCTAATGTTTTAATGTTATAATGGTTTTAGTGCCTACTTGTATCTTCCCAACCTAAACCCCACACAAGGTTCTCCCTTAACATTCCTTGACATTGTGAAACCACATTTATTTCGGTACCCACAATCCACCACAGGAGAGGGGAGGATTTGATTGACAGGACAACAAGCTCCACCCTCTTTCTTGTATTGCATAAACCAACGAAATAACTAAAAGAAAAATAAATAATAAACATATACAAAAAGGCTTATAAATTAAAAAAGTAAACAAAAAATAAATTAATGTATATACTCTTTAAATTAACATTACTTTGAAATAAATTAATGCCAATGGTATACCTACTAAATGCTGTAGTTATAAAAAGGACAAAATTAAATAAATAACATGGTAACAATTTACCTCCACGTCTAGTTCCATTAAACAAACATCTCTTCTAAACTGAGATAAACTTTCATGAACAATATTTTGTTTCTTTTTAAGTTGATCTTCGTATTTTATTTGCCACCATGGAATCACTGAGTTCTTCAACATAACTAGTGAATAAAATCATCATTTTAACTTTAAATTTAAATTATCTCACATTTTTTTAAAATATATATCTTTATACCAGATGTGGGAAGGTCGACTTCACGACCTTAACATAAAGTAACATTAGTTACCTCAACCCAGTCTCAAGTTGTCTTTGTAGTTTAGGATATTATTGATTATAATTGCCCGATAATTATGCTGCTGATTAAGTATTATAGCGTTTTACTCAAGGCATGAAAGCAGTGGGGATCGACCAAGTACCCAATGTAGTGTAGCAAATGTTCTTACCACCACACCACTCTGCCGGTTTTAAATCTTATTATAATTGTTAGTTTTTACTAAATACTTAAAATCCACAAACCCTCAACATCTTCAATTTCATTTTCTTTTAATTTTTTCGGATTTATTTCATCTCCGTTGTTCTCATTTGCACGTTTCGTTGCCATGGCATCTTCCTTGGGTTTTGCATTCTTTACTTGCAGAGTTTTTCCCTTGTACAAAAACCTTTAAAGTAAATACAATTAGCGAAGGTATAATAGAACTTGAGAACTTAACATCATTAACTTAAATGTTATTGAAATCATGCTTAAAACATTGACCGGCAGCGTGGTGTAGTAGTAAGAACACTTGCTACACCACACATGAGGTCGTAGGTTTGATCCCTGAGCCAACACTTAATCAGCAGCATAATTATTGGGCAATTATAATCTACAATATCCAAAATTGCCACAGGCAACTCGAGACTGGGTCAGGGTAACTAATGTTACTCTATGTTTAAGTCGCGCATTCGACTTTCCCACATCGAGGATAAAGATGTATACAGAAAATGTTATTAAAATATTGCTTAAAACATTACAAATTTTTGAAGACATAAATTTTAACTTGACACAAATAAAATTTATAGATTTATGTCTTGTTAAAATTGGGAGTTTATTTTTAAAATAAAAAATGTATATTTACCCAGAAAGTTTCTCGGCAGCTTTTAGTTTATCCTCTTCAGACTTAAATGTGACATAAGCCTTGTTGATGTGTTTGATTATCTTAATTTTGTGAGGTTTTAACTTTAACTTTATGGACAACAACTTCTTGCATTCACCTATATCAATAATAGCATCACATATTTGCTTATATTTTAACAGATAAATTATTATTTTATGTTATACAGCAATAATTTAGTAAAGAGATGTTTTAATTACCAAATTATTAATTATAGTTAAATTAGTTACTTACCATAACCAAAACATTTTGGAAGACTTGCAATCTCAATTTTATAAATTTCTGAAGTAAAGTTGATGGTTTTAGTATATCCATAAGCATCACGTGGGTCTATAGGTTTAGTGACGTCATCTTTGGATGATTCTTTATTTTTTCCATTGCTTGTTTGTAAGTTTTCTTCCTTAATTAATGTTTTGCTTTCAATTGACTCCATTTTTACGTTTTCTGGTAAAGCTTCGGGCATTTTTGGTTCCATTTCAACTGATTTTGGTTCACTTACGTCCATAGTTTCTATTATAAAGCTTCTGTAAAGAAAGTAAAACAGGTTTAAAGCTTTACTTTTATATTAAAACGACAAAAACTTAATTTAATTCGCAGCTTAAAATTTTACGAAGCACATGTGCTAATTTGTGCAGTGAAGCAAATAACATAGATCTAAGCTGAAGAATTGTAGCGCTTAGTATACTACAAAATTAGTTTTAAAATTCTTAATATTTAAAGCTAGAATCAACTATAATTTACACTTTTAATAAACTTTAAATTATTATTTTATAAAAACTCAGTTAAATTAGGTTTTCGAACTTCCTAGTATACGCAATTTCACTTGACACATCTCGGTTACAACTATTATGTGTTTTGTTTTCAGCATGTTGTGCAATAATTTTAATGCGAAAAAATATAATTTTAAACCTAGTTGAATGTTCAATTAATAGTCATTTGTTTTAACCCTTTAAAGGTGTAAACATTGGTATAAGATGTCGTTAATATTTACACCAACGAACCAAGTTAGGTTAACAAATGTAGCCACAGTTCGAATGAAAAAAGCCGGAAAAAGATTTGAAATTGCGTGTTACAAAAACAAAGTGATGTCATGGCGAAACAAAACCGAAAAAGACATTGACGAAGTCTTACAAACACACACGGTTTTCACAAACGTTTCAAAGGGACTTGTAGCTAAAAACGACGATTTAATAAAAGCGTTTGGAACGGATAATCAGCCTGATGTTTGTATAAAAATTCTCGCTAAAGGTGAACTTCAAGTCTCGGAAAAAGAACGAAATGTTAAACTTGAAAGCATGTTCCGTGACATTGCAACGATTGTAACCGAAATGTGTGTAAACCCTGACACAAAACGGCCATATACAGTAACAATAATAGAACGTGAAATGAAAGATACGATCCATTATTCAGTGAACCCGAATAGAAACGCAAAACAACAAGCACTACAAGTTATTAAACTTTTAAAAGAGAAAATCTGTATAAACAGAGCTGAGATGAGACTTAAACTTTACCTGCCTGGTAAGGACTCTAAAAAGGTAAAAGAGAAGTTAAAACCATTTATAAAAACTGTTGAAAACGAGGAATATTTGTCGGGTTTTGAGATGGTTTGTTTAATTGATCCTGGATGCTACCGACAAATTGATGAAGTTATTAACAAGGAAACAAGAGGTAAGGGAAAAGTTGAGGTTCTTAACTTAAAGGAAGTGGAGGAATCACAAGAAATATTAAGTTAATTTTGTTACAAAGTTGTTAATAAATGTGTTGTTGTTGAAATAAAAAAGTAAATAGGTTGATAAATGTCCTTCTGTCCTTACTTTTAAATTTGCTAAATAAAATAACATTAGCAAACTTATTTTTCTATATTTTCAGTTACCCCTGGTCCAGTTAGCCTAGTTTGAATATAAAAGTACTGCAACATTTGTGCATTAATATTTGGTGCAAATAATTTTAACGTTTTTTAACATGTCACAAATTAAACTCATATTTGTATTTAAACGAGAATGTTACAACTTAGTTTTACTACAAGAAGTGAATAACATTATTTTGTTGGAATTAAAACAATAAGCCTTTAATGTAAATGTTTTAAACATTAAACACTTAAGAAAAACTACGAGAAATAAGTTGTCAAGGTTTTGAATTTATAGTAAATAAAAAAAATTTAATGACAAGTCAAAAACAGCATAACCATCGACATCAAAAAACAATCATAATTGTCTTTATATGTGGAAACATAAAAAAATGCTAACATACTAAACTAGTTTGTTGTAAATGATAGAAATAACATTAATAAACACAACAAGCTAACCTTAACATTGAAGTTATATATATAAAAGTACACCAACCTCCTATATCATAACAATTTTGAGCCCAATTAAAACTTAAACATCGTAATTATCCAATGCATCTTCAAGAGTGAGTTGATATGTGTCGTTGTTCTTCATTTCCACAGTCATATCAATAACTGCAGGAGGAACTTGTACAAGTTGTTGTGCCCCAACTGCCTGTGCACATTGCTCACGATGTTTCATTAACATCTCGTTGTTTGAAAAGCCCAGGAAGCAGTCGATGCAGCGCACAAGTTTGTGTTTTTCGTGTCGTTGAACATGTTCTTTAAGGTTTTGACGTAGCACAAATGCCTTGCCACAAATGGTGCATCCAAAAGGTCGTTTGCCCTCATGGAATTTCATGTGACGATAAAGTGATTGTCTGTAAACAATATGCATCAAAATTATAAACTTAATTAAAGTGTTTGGAAATAAAACATTGTTTTTATAAGATGTATTATCTTACAGCTTCTAATCATTACTATTTTAATACAAAATGAACAAAATAGTTGGAACATAGTTTATATTTAATATGGTATGATCTTTATAAATTAGGGCTTAGTGAATGATAAGTTAAGTATAAATGTATGTCAAAATTAAAGCCCTGCAAAACAAAAAAAAACAGCCAGTTGTGGTGCATGGATGAGATCATAATACAAAGTAAAATCTGGCCGTAGAGCATTAACTAGTTTGTAGAAAAGCAATAATTTAATACTTTACCTAAAAGTAAAATCCTTTCCGCACTTGGTGCACAGAAAAGGTCGTTCTCCTGTATGTAAACGCTCATGATCTTTTAAAGTTTTATGTTCTATAAATCCCTTTCCACATAAGCTACAAATAAATGGTCGCTCACCGGTGTGGCCTCTCATGTGAAGTTTAAGAGCTCCCTTTGACTAAAAAGTAATGAGGTTGTTTAAAATATATAAAGCACAATGTTGTAGGTAAGGTTAAGTATATGTAAATAGCTACTTAAATGTTTCATGGAAAGATATACACCTGTTTTATTGTATTGTGTAATAACCAACCAATTAAACATTAAAATAGGGCCATTTATATAAACACAGCTTGGTAATTTTCTATTTAAATTGAGGGCAATCTTACCAGAAATCCCTTCCCACAGAAGTCACAAACATCTTGTCTTATCTTCCCATCATGAACAATTCGAACGTGGTTCACTTTATCCCGCTTTCTATAAGCTATAAACTCATCTGGGCACACTGAACATTTCCATCTAAAAACAGAAATAATCGAGTTACAAAGCCAAATAGGGTTATAATTTAGGGGTTGTATTAAGGTAAGAAATCACAAAAGTTAACTTGCCTGTAGGGTAAATCTTTTTCCTGTTGAGTTTTTCTTTTTGGACCCCTTCTTACCGGACTTTCAGGTTGTTCAGAGTTTCCGTCAAAACTATTGTCAGGGTTTTCATCGAAACTTATCACCGCCGAAACATCTCCTTCCTCAAAGTTTGGTGAAGTTGAAGTACATTTTCTGGAAATTCATATTTGTTTCATTTTAACACTTTTATAAATTATTTAGATGTTAAAAAAAACATTTAGTCTTAATAAAAGCCTATGTAATGAAAATTGATGACAAACACAAAATGATTAAAACCTATAAATTCTGTATTCAAATTTATTTAAATTGGTCTTAGCTCTTGACAATGTGTGGTCACAGCTTATTCACTCTTAGCAGTTCAGTTTTACAATAAATATACTTATTACACACATTGCACATAGCACACGGCTTATTTTAAAGACCACCCTTTTAAAGATAAAAAATGAATAACTTACTTTTCATGGGCATCTCTGGACCTTGAGTATACAAACTTTCTATCACAGTTTCTACATTTAATTTGTGCCTTCTTCTTTCTTCCTCTCCTTTTAGGGGATGTCTCTTCTTCTTCTTCTGCCTCCAGATCAAAATTACGAGCTTCCAGGAAAGATCGACGTTTGTTCGGGGAGCCCAGTTTAACCTTCGGTGAAAAAAAGAAAAATTAAAAAAAAACGGTCTTGAAAATAAGTTCTATTTGATATAAACATAAAAATTTTACCTTTAAAGGCTTTTTTGTTAAAGATTTATGCTCCTGCATATGCTGAACAAACAAATCTTTTTCATTAGCTGCAAACTTCATGGCACAAGTCATACAATACAAATCTTCTTGTTTCTCCAAGTTATTCTTGTAACAATCAATCACTAACTCTTGTATCACTTCCTCCGATGATTCAACAAAGTAGTCTTGGTTCATCTCACAGATGATCGTTTGCTCCGAGCTGTCCACTATCGGTGTTTCTACTTTCTCAACGATGCTTTCTACTTTTTTCTTGGTTTCTGTTGTTGGTGTTTTGCTCAATTTTTTTTCACATTCTTCAACAATCTAATATAAATAAATTTCGGTAACTTGTTTGATTTTTAAGGTAAAAAAGGTATATATATATATTTAAGAATTATAATTTAATTATTGAACATTTTTTGACCTAACATATAAATTTGTGAATGGCAATTTAAATATCAATATTAAATAGAATGTATTGCACCTATTTAGAGGATCCTTATTGGGTTAGGGTTAGTGGTTTAATCTAAAAACTCTTTTATTCCATTTAAAATATAATATAAAATAGATTTATTCGATATAATTTGATCTATTTAATCCAGCATATTATTAAGATGGTCTTTAAATCACGCCATAGGTAGATTTAAACAATGATTTAAAAAAACATTTAATTATTAATTAACCTGATTAAAGCCACACCACTCTGCAGCCAACATCAAATCTTGGATATCTTTCTCCTCCAGATCATCCAACTGTATTGTGCCAATATACATGTACGACAACAATAACGAGAAGGATGGTGGTGTAAAAAAATCTCCATTAATTTCAACGTATCTCTCGTTCATTGGAATGTCCTTGACTTGGATAAGGTCGTGTAACTTCGGACACGCTGCAGCGATTATGCACTCATGTACGAAGAACTCTTTGTCTTTAACACGGATGACCGTGTCGCAATATAAATGGTCGAGATGTTGCTGATATAAAACTTTTAAGCGATCGCTGGCCGGGTGAGATGCCTTAACTTTATCCTCCATTTTATTGAATAAATGTTGGCAAAATTTTTTACAAATTGTCTTTAAAATTTAAAAACAAAAATTATTCATTAGTTTTATTAAAAAAAGGTAATTTAATAACTTTTTATTTTAATATTTTAGGCAAACAAGCTGACGAGGTTAACACATAGTCAAAAATTCTTAGCAATAATGTATATATGTATACATCATTATACTAAATGTAAAAACCAAACTTCAATTGTTTTTTATGCAAAAGACTTAAACGTTAAAAAGTTTAAATGCTGTAGCGTCTGCTTAATCTAACCTTTATCATCCTAGCATAGCGCAGTCTGGCAGTTAGTTAGCGTTTTTAAACCCGAGTATTCAAAAAGTCTTTAAGAACTAACTTCATTAAATATGAATATTAAATTGTCTAGCATTAACAACAATAATTATTACAATATTCACCCAAAAATCCCCAGTTTGGAAACATTGCAAAACTAAAACTGTTGTCAATTTAAAACAGAATTTTGAACCGGCGCAAGCGAAACGTTCAACGGAAAAACAAAATGGCAACACCCAGTAATTTTCCATTCCAAAAAGGAAACACTAAAACTTTATTCTCACAACGATTGGAACGCGCGCGAAATTAAAACAAAGATTTTTATTTCTTTTATTTTTAGATTAATATAGCTAAAATATAAAATTGAGTTTAAAGATAATATTTAATTATAAATTTAGTACTTTTCAAAGTTAAAATAACTTTATATGTAATGTGTTTTAAGTTACCTTTAAATTTATTAAAAAATGCATATTTTTTTAAATTTATTTATTAAATAAACCTTTTTATTATTTATTGTAAATATTTATATTAAATGAGTTTTATATAATTTTTTAATTTTACATTTTTAATTTATTTTAATTTTTAAGGTAACAATCTCTGTAATAACGCAAAACAGTTATAACTTTTGTTTTCAAAACAATAACTCGTGACGTAATCGATCCTTTAACATAACAACGAAAAATAAAAAAATGTACGCTTTACTTTCTGGTTTGTGGAAGTATACCTTTCAAAAAGAAGAATTCTGTATCTTGATCATTGGACTTGATAATGCTGGGAAAACCGTAAGCTTTAAAACTATTTTATTATTAAAATATTTGGCTTAAAACTATTTTAAAATTGCGCAATTTTTAGACGTTTTTGGAGCAGACAAGAACCAAATTTTCGAAGAACTACAAGGGAATCAGTTTAAATAAAATCACAACAACAGTTGGGTTGAATAGTAAGTTATATAATTACATAAATACAGAATAAAACCTTTGTTTAAAGCATTTACATAGCTTAGTTTTAATTGAACAGTTAACCTCTGAAATAGATCTACATTGCTGTCTAAAATAACTTTATAATAAAGTTACATAGTCCAACATTTTTGGATATATATAAATAAGAATAAATATCTCCAAAATTACAATTTTTAAATATTTTTAAGTTGGTAAGATCGACATCGGGGGATCAAGGTTGATGTTCTGGGATCTCGGAGGTCAGGAAGAGTTACAAAGTTTATGGGACAAATATTATGCAGAATGTCATGGACTTATTTATATTATTGACTCAGTGGATAAGGAAAGAATTCAAGAATCAAAACAAGCATTTGGTAAAATATATATATATATATATAATTAAGGCCCTATAAACGATTCGAACTCCCACCTAAACTATAACCAATTGATTTATTTAGCAAAATACCTATTTACATCTTAAACTGTAAAATTGGTCGGGCAACATGTGTTACCTTTCTACGTTTAAAAACCAATATTATCCGGCAGCAGGGTGAAGTGGTAAGAACACTTGCTACATCACACATCGTGTCGTGGGTTCAATCCCCACTGATCTCATGCTGTAGCGCCCTTGAGTAAGGCGCTATAAATGGTATGAACTTCTGCTGAGCCAGCACTTAATTAGCAGCTTAATTTTTAGGTAATTAAAATCTATAATATCTCAAACCAAACAATTTAATTTAGACAAAATGTTGGAGAGTGAGCATCTAAGCACTGCCCCCCTCTTAATACTGGGCAACAAACAAGACATCCCAGACTGTATGTCGGTGTTGGATATTAAGAAAGCTTTCCATGATTCATCAACTAAGATTGGAAGCAGGGATTGCATGATACGACCAGTCTCAGCTCTTACTGGGTGGGTTTTGTTATTTTGTTTTTAAACCAGTTGAAATGAACTTAAATTTTTTGCTCAATTTTTCGTTTATTTTTAAATTTAGGCAAACTTAAAAAACTGATTAGACAATTTTTAAATTTACTTTACAAATTAATTTTTTAATAAAAATTTATTTGGTTTTGTATACAGACAAGGAGTTAATGAAGGAATTGAATGGATGGTAAAATGTGTTCAAAGAAATCCCTACAGACCTCCAAGACAAAAGGCTATTACCTGATACTACTGTATACACTTGAACAATATATAACTGGTGCAATATTAAGATATAGGACCAAGCTCAAGTTGTCTGTCAATGTCCTAATACAATATTATTGTTGTTAATGATACAAGCTTTAAATTGTATATAGAAGTTATACTGTAATAAATTATTGTTTTGTGTGTATGGTACAATAAAAGATGCTCAAAAAAAATGTTTTATATTTTTAAGTCGTTAGACAAGTTTATTATATAGTTGATTATATCAATTAAGAAATAGTTTTACAAATTTAAATAAAATAAGATATAAATGTTATAATAATGAAGTAATAAAGTGGTTAACAACTAATGTTCTAGATAAAGCAACATATAAATTCGTAATGTTTGGTTTGTGGTACATAATAGACCAAATACTAATTAAAACTTTGATCGTTAATTAAAAATCACACTGATGATTTAATTTGATGTTTTAATATTATAACAAATATTGAAATTATTTTAAATAAGTGATTAAATTGTTAGATCAGACCTAATTTTTGTTGTATAAATAATTAAATGTTTTGTTTATAATACAAAAATGACTACAACGCTTGTTGATGTTATGTTACTCATTTCTTTTACATTAATATGTTTAAAATTCTAATATTTTTGTAAAATTATTCAATCAGTAATTATTTTACTTATTAATATTTTATCCCATTGTTTGTGCGGTGGTTGTGATTGTATTTGCAGCGTTGCAAGGTTCTCCAGGCGAAGGGGTACAACATTGAAAACACATAATATGCTGAAAAGTTAAATATTTCAGTTAGTATAAAATTAACCAATGTCAAAAATTAATAGCATTAAACTCACATAGTTATCCTTAACTTCACAAGTAGCCTTGGCGTTATTTTCACAAGCTTCGGTTTGTTTGCATCTTTTTTCAACATGTTGGTAGTGAAGGCCGTTGATCTCAAACTTTGTCTGACAAGACTACACGAAAATCACACTTATTTAAAGATGTAAACTTTATTTACCCGAATATAATATTAACGTTTATAACATCTTATGGTGAAATTCCCCACTTGGAGCTTGGTTAAAGTAATATATAAATTACTTTAATGCACTAAATAAGTCTAACTTTGACGTGTTTTAAGAAAATATCATACAAACAATATGATTGCGATCCTTTTATGTTAATCATAATTAATGTCTTGACAGTTAAGTTAGAACTAACTTAAATACCTGACCACACTCTACAATATCTTTGTTATCTTCCCCAGTTAGTGGATAGTAGTCTCCAACTTCACAAAGAATATACCCGTCGCGTCTCACACGATGATGTTCTATATAAATTAAATTAAAAGTAGTACAAGCATACCTTGGAATTCTTGTTAAACAATTTTGTTTTAATATTAAGTGATCTTACCTAGCGATCCGATGGTTTTTCCAGCTACGTTTTTACAAGCAACAATAAATATAACTACCAAAAAAACAATCGCCAAATTCTTCATTTTAAAACTTTTTTGATTTATAATTTATTTTGAATTTTGAAATATTGTTGTGAAAATATTTTAATTTGTTAAAAACTATCTTTTAATGGCTTGTTATATAAAGCCAATATCGATGATTCAGTTTGTTATTTTGAATATTGCATAAATATTAATTTAGTCAGAAATTTTGTACTTTGTTTATTTACTGATTTTATTATTAATACAATTTATTGCGATATTTGTAAATTGTTTTGCTTATATGTTAACTATAAAGGTATTTTTGTTTCTAAATTTACTTAGTTAAGCCTTGGTTACAAGAATTATTGAGCACGTACAATTTAAAGTAATTTATCTACTTGGCAAAAACAAATTTTAAATATCTTTCAAATTTTTAAAATCAATGTTAAAATTTTTTGTTAAAAGTATTATTTAAAATAAAAATGTTTAAAAAAATGAAGTTTTAGTTTGCGCATATACAGATTGGTTATACTTATATAGTTAATATATCTGCTTCAATTACATATAACGAACATAACATTTTAACAATAACAAACAATTTAAATAACTTTATCTCTGATTTTGGTGACATAATTTGATTGACACTTGCTACCTAAATTAAGGCCAAGTAAAGTTTAGCTATAAGCAGAACACGTGAACATAATCAACGTGGATGTTTTCTCACAATGTTTAAGGTTCAGTTTAAGCAATCGTTTAAGCGAAGTAGAGCTTATAATATTAAAATTTTAAGGTTTATGTAAGTGCGAATATATCTCAGTAGATGTAAAGTTAAATAACTATTCGATGAATTAATATTATTGTTTGATTAATAAGCTTTAAAGATTGTATTTATGACAATAAGTTTTATAAACATTTATAATAACAAACAAGGGTTGTAAGACTGGATGACAACTAACTTGTATTGATGGATGTAGTAGAAAAACAATATCTTAGTAATGCCCAAAGTTAATATATTAAGAGACTTGATAAAAGAAAATACAAAATTTTAGTATAATTAAATTTTTAAAGGCAAAAATGCTATGTAATGTTTATTTTGAGATTATTTTTAATACGAAATAGAAAAATACTAATTTTTAGCAATTGCTAGGTTTTAAATTTGAGTGAACTACATCATAATGCCTGCGAAAAAAGCAGCAAAAGGAAAGAAGGCTGAAAAACAAAAAGAAGAGAAGAAGGTTGAAGAAGAGATAGAAGAAGGGGATCAAATTGAAGAGGAGGAAGAGGAAAAAAGTGAAAGTGAGAGAGAAAGTGGAATGGAAACCTTGGAGGAAACTGAAGAGTCGTAAGTCCCAAGTTTAAATCTTCATAAAAGGAAAACTTTCAACCTAATACATTTTTAAATCAAAAAGGAGAATGACAGATTTACAAAAAGATTTATAAATACAATATTTGTTTATTAAAGTTAAAGATTTTTAATAGAATCAATTTTAACATTTATCCACCTTATAATACCTCAAAAACCGTGAAAATTCATATTTTTTAAGTAAGTTGATTTAAATTAATAAATATTAGATGATTTTTTAGAGAAAGAGAGGAAGAACAAGATGAGCAGGAAAAGAAAAAGGTTAAAAAAGAAGAGAAAAAAAAGAAGGAAAAAAATGAGGACAAGAAACAAACTGAAACATCAACATCTAAATCTGTTCCTAAGTCTCATCCAACTTATATTAAAATGTTGGAGGAAGTAATAAGAGATAACCCAGAGAAAAAGGGAATCAGTTTTATTGCAATCAAGAGGATCATGGCATCAACTTTTGACATCAATGAGGTAAAGTGTTTAAACTTTCTAATTAGGTTATAACTTTGACTTTTTTAAATATAAAAACTACTTTGCTATGTTAACCTTTAATTTGTTGTAAAATGGTGTGGTTGATTTTATAATTTTTTCATAAAATTGTTCTTTAAAAAAAGTATTTTTTGTTAGTTTAAAGTTTTATACATCATTAGACACTGCTTGATATCAATTAACTCATTCAGCTAATTGTAATTAACCTTTGTTCTACCTAAATTTCCTTAACAAACTTCACGACTAAATACACGTTGCTTTGTAACTTTAACCGGCAGTGTGGTGTAGTGGTAAGAACACTTGCTACACCACACATGAGGTCGTGGGTTCAATTCCCACAGCTCTCATGATGTAGCGCCCTTGAGTAAGGCGCTATAAACGGTACGAACTCATGTTGAGCCAGCACTTAATCAGCAGTATAATTATTATAAGTTATAGTCAATAATATCCCGAACTGCCACAGGCAACTCGAGACTGGGTCGGGGTAACTGATGTTACTCTATGTTTAGGTCGGGCATTCGTCTTTTCCACATCGACGATAAAGATATATACAAAAAAAAAAAAACTTAACCACAGCCTTAAGTTGTTTACAAAAACTTACTATTTATTATTTTTTTTAACAAGTGTAAATTTGTATTTTTGTATTAAGAACTACTGGCGCAATGCAGCGTTCAAGAGAGCAGTGGACAAAGCTTTTAAGGATGAAATGATTATAAGAATTGTAAAACCTGGAACAAAGACAGAAGCTAAAGTTGCACATGGTAATACATTTAAGTTAAAACCATCCTGTATAAATATATATTTTGATATTAAAAATTTGATAAGTGGTTTAAAATTTGTATTGTATAAGTAAGTTAGACTAAAAATTTTATCTTAATGTTTTAGTTCTTTTTGAAGCCAAATTACCTTTGGAGCTTATTGTAAATTTAATATTATTTTAAAGGTATGACTGGCAGAGTTAAAATGAACCCGATTTGGGTGAAAGAAGAAAACAAAAAGAAATCCGAGAAAGAAAAGAAAATAAAAAAGAAAAAAACTGCCGCGCTAGAAGCAGCGAAGAAAATTGAGAAATCGAAATTAAAAAGTTTGAAGCAAAATGCAAAAAAATCGTACACAGCAAAGGTTCCTAGAATGAAAACTTAATAAATGTTAATTTTCAATTTTTCTTATTATTCTGAAATCTTATTATTCTAATCGTTTTTATGACGTCATATTTCGTGATTATGACGTCATATTTCGTTATTATGAAATCATATATGTGTTATTGTTTACGTAGTTGGCCGAAGCCTCGGTTAAAGCTGCAAGGAAATCTTTGATATTGACCCCAGCTAAAGAGAAACTTGGACCTAAGATCAAAAAAACAAAGGTCACAGCAAAGGTAACGTCACTAGTTTATACAAACTTTAATCATGCCATGACTCAACCTTGGACATTACCTTATAGATAATTATAAAATTAACAATTTTTTACATGTTAATTTTCATGCAAATATATTAACTTTATATTTATTTAAACTTTAGGCCACCAAGACCTTGACCAAGCCTGAAAAGAAAACTGCGAGTAAGTTTAACTGTTTATATGTCAAGTTTTACAGAACAGTATTCTGAGTTAACTACTTTAGTATATGTACTGACTGCATTATAATATACAGAATGCTAAATATCAATTTTTTTATGTGTAAACAGCAAAACCATCAGGAGCAAAGAAACCAGTTAAAAAAGTCCCAAAACCAGCGGCAAAGAAAGTGACAAAAAGTCCGAAGGTGGGAAAGAAATCAGCTCCAAAAACTGAGGGTGCCAAAAAGACAAAGAAAACTCCAAAAAAGTAAACCACCTCAAATCTCTAAACTATGCCAGACAATTATTTACATTCTTAGAATTTTCAAATTATGACATCACAAGACCAAATTGCGTCAGAAAGGATGTTTTTCGTTATGTCAACACATTAACATTTATGTTAATTATGAAAATATTTATTTGTAATTTTTAGTGCGTATTGTAAATATGTTAATAAATGTGCCTTTGTAAAAAAGTTTTTCGTTCTTACATCTGCTTGTATGTTGCATTATTATGACGTCATAATTTATATCGCATTGTGACGTAACAAATGTAATCGAGTAGAAACAATTAATGAGCATGGATTGTATTGATTGGTTTATTGTGACGAAAGCGTTTGGTGATTTTCTTGTTTTAAATCATTTAAGTGTGAGTTGATATGAAGTATGTGTGAAATTAAAGAAATTTAAACTTTCAAAAAAAATGAGCAATTATGTAAAAATTAGTAAGAATTACTTAAAAACAGTTTTTGTTGACAATTTAGTTAAATATTATTTGTTTTACAGATTTAATAATGTTTTAGAATTTTTTTTATGTTTGTTATTATTGTGAGTTAAAATAAAAATTATGATGGAGTATTATTGGATCATATTCTGCTTGTTATTAAAATGTAGGTTTAAATAAAACGATTTTAAGAAATAATTAACGTGAAAAACTCTTTAAAAATAAATCTTTTTAATTAAAATTAGTAAAATGTGTAAATGTAACATACATAATTAAACTTTATATTTTTTTTTAATGTTTTGCTATATTTTTAAACATATGTTATGTAAACGCTATTTAAACCCCAATCTTGGCGTTAAAATTGACCTACATTAACTGATTTAAATTTAATCCTATTCAAGGGGAGCTTAATATATACAGATTTAAATACAATTAATATGGAAAATACAACGTTATTAAATATAGAAAAATAATTAGATAAACTTAATTAAAGTTTAAAAATTGTTTAATTAAACAACGCAATGTTGTCAACTAATTATCTTAAAAATCTTCAGTGTTTCCAAAAATATCTTGTCTTGACGTTACTACTACGTCATCAGAGGAAGGTGTCGAAGGTCAAACAGGGGTCATTCGTTGTTTTTATTCGAACAAGAACCCCCAAGACGAAATATTTGTCGTTCTTTGGCAAAAATACGATGACGTCACTGGAAAACACGTGACTATCTTCAACTCTCAAGTAAGTTAGTTTTAGTTAAAATTAAACGTTAAAATACAATTTTTTGTATTTTTTAAGTTGCCCAGCACATAACATAGCATTGGAAATATTAAACATTGCGTTGAAAATTTGGATTTATTAAAAAAGAATTTAAATTTTTTTTTTTAACTTTTCAACTTAATCTCGATTCCAGAAATATAAATTATATCCCGAAAAATTTGTGGACTCGAGATACAAACCCCAAGGTCACGCCTCATTGCAGATACACCCACTTATGAGATCAGACACGGGAAAGTACCGATGTCAGGTGACCCCGCTTCCCAGTTTTCAACAGGGTGAAGCCGAAACTAAACTAACTGTTAATTGTAAGTAAAACTGTAAATATTTGAAAAAAACACAAATCGTGGGGATTTACTGGATAGTTATTGGAACAGTTATTACAGTGTTTATAAAACAGTAATGATCATATTTAAATAATTGATGTAAAGTCTACAAGTCTACTAGAAAAACTTACCAACCAGTTATAGGTACAATTATTAGCTTGTTTGTTATCGAGTTTTAACCATGCTAAAGTAATGTAAAGTCTGTAAGAGACGCATACGTGGGTACTAGAAATCTTTTTAATTGTGTCTTTTTAATTGAAGTCTTTTAACAATCTTTTAATTGTGATGTTACATAGAATGTTTTTATTCCTAACATTTCAAAGATATATTTTAACATTATAAATGGTGTAAGCTCACAGTTTTCATCCTAGATTCGCCCGAGTTAACAACCCAACTTAATTCAACTTTTTATCTTAACGAAGGCGATGACGTCACGCTGCCATGCGAAGCTCGTGGTGTTCCAACAAACCTCAATTACACGTGGTAAGATTAATTTAAAACATAAGGTTTTGTGGTGTTAACTATACGTGGTGTTAAATTTTTAAGATTGAATAGTATTGCTTTAAATGAAGTTTTTATAAACAGCTAATACATTAAATGGTGGGTTTAATTTTAGTTGTTATCACTATAGTAATATCTTTAATCTGTGGACCTTTAGTTTTAACTTGGTTTTTAGTGCTCTAGCAAGGGATCCATAAACCAGAGGCTTGGGTTAAAACAACTTTGTATTTTTAGGTACCATCAGCAAATCAACGGTGACTTTCAAGAAGAAAAAATTGATGTCAACTTGGATAAAAGGGGAAGATATGCCAAAGATAATAATTTGAGATTGTTCAGTAAGTCTGTTACAATGTTAAAAATACTTTGAATAAGCCATTCAAACTTTATAAAAGACAATAAGTTTTTAGCAAGAGATATACCAAAAAATACATAAGGGAATCTATTTAGAAGATACAGGTTAAATTTTTTAAGTAAAGAAGTTAAAATTTAATTTGAACTTGTAATTTTTAGATTTTACTCCAGCCTATGAGGGAAAATATAAATGTGAAGTTTCAAACAAAATTGGATCTGTTTCGTCTCACTTTCTAGTTCTACTTAACCGTAAGTTAAACACAAATCTCTTAAAGAGATAGTTCGGTCGCAGAGTTTCTTTTTTAATTATGTTGGAATTTTTCCAACTTTCACGAGGATATCATTATTTTAAAAGTTAGTCGAGTAGTTTTCGAGATATCGGGATTTGAAGGTAAATATTGTAAATAGGGAAATTCCCTTCATTCGCGAGTCATGTGACGCATAACGTCATCGTCGTAAGATCATATGCTGGCAGACATAGGAAAATAACCTTATTTTGTCCTCTCTAACCCGTTTGTTGTACTTTTTTTTAATTTTTTGTTTTCTCTACGATTCTTAATTTATTAAATTCTATTTTAAAGGTCCTATTGTAATTACTACAACATCCGGGACTTCGATGACGATCGTCGAAGGTGATGACGTCACCATGCATGTAATGGGAAGGGGAATACCCAACAATGTGACTTATTATTGGTTATACGAAGATCAACCACTTGGTGTATTTGGATGGTATTCTACTTAACTAAATTTAGGATTGCGATAAACTAGTTTTAGTCAACATAAAACATGTTATTGTGCAAGTTATTACTTTGTGTACAGGTTTTATCACTTAGTTTTTTTAAAGTAATTTTCTTTATAGGTCTGGAATATTTGGGCACCAACACAAACAAATTGTTCCTTATTTAAGGTAAAAAAAATTTTAATAAACTTTTAAAACGATGTTTTATTATTCAATGTAAATTAAAACTGATTTTTGATCAAAAATTGTCTAAAATTTTTTTTTTATCTCCTTAATATAATAATGTTTTAATGGTTTAAAGTGTGCTGTTGTATCGTGTTTTAGCTATTTGCAAACCCCTAGTTATAGTGTGTGGTGAGGTGCATTGGTGAGGTTTGAACTCACAACCTTTCGGCTTATAAATCAATATCTAAACCAGCATATTACACTCTTAAACGTTTTATATTGACGTTTTATTTTCAATCGACAGAATCACAACTACAACACTTAATGGAAGTAAATTGGAGATGATCGAGGCCACTAGAGGCGTGAGTGGAAACTACTCATGCGTGGCATGGAACGGGGTCGGGGCACCTGCCATTGTTAACCTGACACTTGATGTCACATGTAAGTTACAAGTCTGATTTGTTAAAAGTTACATTTTTATACCAGGAATATTAATTTGCAATTCGTATTTTTTTTTGTAGACGAAGCTAACATCACTACGTCCCCAAACACTTCTTACGTCATAGTTGAAAATAACGTTCTTCAAATCCCATGTAGTGGAACAGGAAATCCCCAACCTTGGATCCAGTGGACTCTTCCTTCAGGGTTGATTATGACGTCACAGGATAACGCGACAGGTTATGACGTAGGATTAAATGGAACGTTAACAATAAAATCAGCGTCCAAGGAAGATTCGGGACTTTTAGAATGTTTGGTTTTTAATGGAGTAAAAATTCCTTCTAAAGTTGAAACAGAAGTTATTGTTCTTTGTAAGTTTCTTTTTGTGACGTAGATATTTTTAACTTCTAGTGTGACGTAGATAGTTTTTTATGACGTATTTAGTTAAACTAGTATTTTGGTAAAGAAACTTGACTTTTTATTTAGACGCACCAACATTTATCGAAATGCCTTCGTCCTACTATTACGTCATGGAAGGTGATGACGTCACTTTCCCTTGTATAGCGACATCTTTACCAGAAGCTGAATATTCCTGGTATGACGTCATATAAATTCACATTTAAATTTTTTTTCGAGTTGGTAAAGAAAATGTTAAAAGTATTTTAATTAATAGGTACAAAGATTTTGGCGAAATCGATTCGATATACAATGACATCACAATGCCATCGTCTTATTTACATATAAGGAATGTGACGTCACAGCACAGGGGGAAGTACCGATGCCAAGCGAGAAATTATTTGGGTTTGGTGTTTGCTGAAACAACCTTGGAAGTTTTGTGTAAGCTTGGTCCAACAAGTTTTAAACATAGAGTTACATCTGTTATTTGTGTTTATTTATCTTTAATGTGGGCAGCACGACTTCATGACCTAAACATAAAGTAACATCTGTTACCACAACCCAATCTCGAGTTAACTTCAGTAGTTTAGAATATTATAGATTATAATTGCCCGATAAATACGCTGCTGATTAAGTGCTAGCTCAGCAGAAGTTTATACCGTTTATATCGCCTTTTTCAGGGGCGTTATGGCATGAGAGCAGTTGTGATCGAACTTAGAACGTCAAGCAGCGAAGCTTAATGTTCTAACCTGAACGCCATGCTGTCTTTATTGAAAATAAATTGTTTTTTGCGTTTATTTTTTAAATTTCGCTTTATTTTATATTAGTTCCAACTCTAATCGAATTTATGACGTCGGACTTCGAAACAACCGTCAGCTCTGACGTCAACATCACGTGCTTATCACGTGGTTTTCCTCTCCCTACGATCCAATGGTTGCACTCTTCTTTTACCCCATCTATCGGAATTGCGAGTGTGATCAGAAATGGAACAAGAGGTCGCACTTTCATAGTAGACGAACAACTTAATGACGTCACAATCAAGAGCACTTTAATGGTTTGTTTCGTATGAATCGTTTTTACTAGGAGATTCTTTTTTTAATATAAAAAGGTGATAATCTTGTTGAAATTGAACCCTAATGTTGTATAGATTTATTTACTTTATTTTAGCTGACAAGATTTGGTTTACGAGATTTCGCAACTTATTACTGCACAGCGGTGAACAAATTTGCTTCTCGAACAAGGGCAGTAGACGTCAAATCTATCGGTAAGTGTTACCATTCACTAAAGTAATAACCGGTAGTATAATACCGGTCACAGCATGGAATTACGACCCAAAATATTAAGGTTCGAACCGCACCATTGCCACACTATCTATGTTTGAGCCTGTCGTTTACATATAGCTAAAACATATCACAGCATTATTCCAATTCTAATAAAATACATAAACCTATAAGTCATTTTTATGAAAGATATAAATTAACTTTGTTATTTTTTAAGATTTTCCAACACTACCCGAAAACGTCACAATAAACCACATGACTAAGACGTCATATATGGTCACGTGGTCAACTTCACAAAATATTCCTGACACCAAATATTATGCTCACATTCGATCCATGTCTGAACCTTTCGTAAATGTCACCCGATGTAGATTGACGTCATGTTTGATGACGTCACTTAACGAAAGTACTACGTACGGGGTCACAGTTTACGGGGTAAACTTTGCAGGCAAAGGTGAAAGGTCGATGGAAATTTTTGCCACAACAATAGGTAAAATGTAGGAGTCGTGTATTTTTTAAAGCTTTTTGCTAGATTAGATAGATTCTGAATGCAATTTATGATTCAGTGTCAACCATATTACAGTGCTATATACATCACTTACAAAATTGCCTACTCTTCAATATAACACTTTAAGATTTTATCCAACTGGGGGTTTATTTTGTTTATAGGATCTGCAAAAACAACAACTGCATTAACTACAACGACATTAAAAACTACCACAACAACAACAAATGAGCTAATAAGTTCTACAATAGACATCGTCACAAGTACAAGCAAACAACCTCCAACTTATTCCACAAAGATCCAATCTTCATCAACTTTGTTTAAAACCTTTCTTCCAACCACGCAATCTACTCCTACAACGACTATGACGTCACACTTGGGTGTTTATGATGTCACATACAATGTGTCAGAGGATTGCGTGCGTTGGAAGATTGATGACGTCATGGAGTTGTTGCTTACGTCATCTTGGAATTCATCGGGCATTCCTAAATGTGTTAAAATAGAAGCAAAAAAACAAGAAAAGTATTTTTTATTTTTTAAGTTGATTTTAATTTGGTAACAAAAACTTATGACGTCATTTAATATTGTTGTTACGTCACAGCTTGAATTGGACTGTTGTTGCAAACTGCGCTCCGGTGTGGACGGAAAGTTACCATTTTACACGACCACGTGACCAAATATGGGCGGTGAGATTAATCGTCTGTTGGGGCGTGAACAAGGGGTGTGGCGAACCCAATAATGCTGACGTCATCAACGTTAAAGGTGAGCTTAAAGGTTACCCTATATCTCTTATCTTAAGTAAACAAATTGGTCTTAATTTTCGGTATTTGCTATAAAAAAGCATTAGCGTTAGAAAATATTTAACTTTATTTATTTTATAAATAAATTACTTTTGTTTACTTAGAAAATTAATGCTTTCAATAAAAGTATAAAGGTTTTAATATGCAAGATCTATTAAATTAATCTTTATCAAATAGAAAGACCAATCCTTAAACCAGTAGACCATATAAACACCATAACGTTAGAGTCAGATAAGAGTTGGTTAAGTGCAGTAATTGGTGCGTCAGTTGCCGTTGTTTTGGTCGTCTCATTCTATTTTGTTTCGTTTGCGTTCGCCTACAATAGAAGAAAGCAAATGGGTAAGTTCGTAGTTTTTTTATTATTATTATTTTAATTTTATAAATTATAGCAAGAAAAGGCATTTAAAATTTGAATATAGTTTTCAAAGGGGCAAATTTTAAGGCATAATGCTGCTTAGCAATATTTTTAATTCTATTAAAAGGTGTTATAACAGTTAAACAAACAACAGAGTCAGCTTTGCAACAGTATTAAGAAAGTTAGCGAAGATGCAGGTTTAAATTTTGTAGAATTTATCGGTTATATATGTACAGAGGGCTGTCAAAATTTAGGCCTTAAAACATGAAGTTTTAAGTCGTATAAACAACTAAATTTTACATTTCTTTGACTATTTTTAAAGCTGTTGATCAGATTATTAAACTGTCAAATTATTGCGTCAGGAAATTCAATATTTGTTCAATCTTCGTCGCATTTGCAGTTAATTATTAAACTACACATACAATAAAAGAACTTATTGGTTTAGTTAGAAATTAAAAGTTTGATAAACAAGCGCGCATTAAGTTTTTTCTTGAAGAATTTAACGTTTGTTAATATGTCAGATTGTCAAAAATTAGTCAAATTTTTTTTCTCGAAAACTAACAAAAAACATTTCCGCATGTTGGCGCTGCTGAGTAGACGCATGCTCGTTCTATCTTCGACAACCAAGACAAAGACTTATTAATGACGTCATAGAAGCAAGAAACGCTTTGAAATTTACAAATAGGTAAATTAACGTTATACCTAATTTGTTGTTTATTAAATTTTTTTGTTCGAAAATCTAACTTCATTTTTTTGCAGGTTAGTTGGAGGCACTTGTAATTTGCAACGAAGCAAAACGCTGCCAACAAATGCGTTTCGAACCCAAAAATAATTTTTGATTATTTATTTTAAGATTTTTGCTGCCTAATATAATTTTATGTTCTGAGAATTTTATTTGTTTATCTGTATTTTACGTCACTTACCTGTTAGTGTTTGAATGTTTTTATTTTTTGTAACGATTTTGATATTTAAATTTTTTAGCTTAATTTTGACATATTTTTTACGTAGATTTGGTAATAAAATTTCAAAAAAAAATTTTAAGGTTTTTTTTACTTAAAATCAAGTTATACCTTGTCAAAAAAATTTCTCGGCCGAAGAAGTCATGCAATCCGAAACTGAAAATGACGTCAGAACGCGACATGCATCGAAATGTTACGTCGACCTATCCTAATTAACAATACGCGGACCATGTATTTTAGGCAAGCATAAGCTATATTTTTTGCGATTTCGTGGGCTTGCAACATTACAAGCTTTTAAAGATATGTTTACACAACATATGGACTAAACATTGCAAGTTAATGCCGTTAAAGCCCATTTTATTTATTGCATATATGTATGCAAAAATAAAGAACGTAAAACATAAAAAGGGAGTTTTTTGTATATAAATTTATCCTCGATGTGGGAAGGTAGAATGCGCGACTTAAACATAAAGTAACATCAGTTACCCCGACCTAGTCTCGAGTTGCCTGTAGCAGTTTGAGATTTCATTAATTATAATTCCCCAATAATTATGCTACTAATTAAGTGATGGCTCAGCAGGAGCCGTTTATAGCGCCTTACTTAAGGGCGCTACAGCTTGAGAGCTATGGGGATTGAACCCACAGTCCCATGGTGGTGTAGCAAGTGTTCTGACCACTACACCACACTGTGTCATTTTTAGGCAATATATTAACCAACTTTAGGATCAAATTTTTACTTTAAATTATTTAAAAGTTCATCCGAAAAATTGACAGTAGAAATTTTAAATCACTAAAAAAAATTGTGAAATGATGCTCATTATACATGGCAAACCAAATTAAACAGTTCAAATTAAAAACTCAAAATCAAAAAATCAACAAATACATTAAAACGTCTGAATAAAATCCTCATCTTATATCAGCAAGCATTTAACTAATATGGATGTGTAATGTAAGAGCCGCATGACAATGCCCTGGGTCTGTTTAACCTAATGTTTATCCATATCTAACCAACTAAATTAATTGATAAACTAAGCAAGTTCTTGCAGCCAATAGTACCTAATTTTATGTTAAAACTCAAAGTCAAAGTAACACTGTAAATGTTTAACAACTTACCCCAAAAAAATGTAAAAGTTGGATGATCTAAAAAGCTTATTTTTGTTGGCTGCCAGTCCAAGAGAACTGAAGAGCCAGTTATCTTATTAACATTCTTTTTAAGAAACTTCTAATTATTGATCGCATGTCAGACCCTTGGCAACAGAAAGCCAAAATTTTAATAAACTGTAAAAAAACAGCACCTAAATAAGTAGGGGTTGAACCCACGACCACATGTGGTGTAGCAAGTGTTCTTACCATTACACCAAGCTGCCATAAAAGTAAAATATAAAGGCTTTGTTACACTTACTTGCTTCAACTAAAATTTCACAATTATACACTCTAAAATCTCTTTGAGGAATTATCGCTTTTCTTAAAACATCCTCTAATATTTTTTTCTCCTTTAGTTTGCATTTACACAACCTGTATATTCATAAAACATAAATAAATTTAGTAATCAACCAAAAAAACATAGAATAACCACATTAGGATATTAAAAGCTTAGGTGTATAAATTACATAACAAGCAACCAGTCTGGAAAGTAGGGCAATGTGCGCGCACAAGATTTTTTCATTAAAAAAAATACACGCCTTGAATTAGCGTTTGACACGGCTGGTTTCTTAAAAAAATGTGCACGCGCAGTACTGACACGCTAACATAAATCTCGCGTGCATGCCTAGACCGGAAATTTTGGTAGGCGTGCGGTTACGCATTTTTTTACGCTTGCACGCACGAGATCTCGTCGAAAACTGCCCTACTTTCCAGACTGGACAAGCAACATGCAATTTCCCTAAATGATAAAAGCATACATTTAGAAATAATATCATTAATACTCGATGCAAAAAAGTAAAATGCCCGACCTAAACATAGAGTAACAACTGTTACCCCGACCCAGTCTTGAGTTGCCTGTAGCAGTTTGGGATATTATAGATTATAATTGCCGGATAATTAAGCTGCTTTTCAAGTGCTGGCTCAGCAGCCCAGCAGGAGTTTGTACGGTTTATAACACCTTACTTAAGGGCCCTACAGCATGAGATCAGTGAGAATTAAACCCACGACCTCATAGTAGTGTAGCAAGTGTTTTTATTACTACTGACTACACCATGCTGCAGGTATTTTATTTGCTATTTTTGAAACTTAATACTGTCAGACTGTTTTACAATAGTTGCTGATTTTAGTTCTCACCATTTATCAAAACAAAGTATAAATGTTTTTAAACTTTTCTGCCTTACTAAACTGTCTTAAACACGCTTTTCTGTTATTTAATCTAAGTTTTAGTTTACATGCAAACCTAAAAAGACAAAACATTTCTCAGTTCAATTTGAAACGTAACTTCCGGCTCGCGCAAAAATGTGACGCATGAATTGGAAAGTTTATCCTCAAAACAAGTTATTAAATTCAATGTTTTTGTAAAAGTTTTAAAGAATATTACAATAATAACATAAACATTTTTATTGCCTAATTTAAAAAAAACATTAAATAAGAGTGCATGTGCTAACTTTTAGAAAAAGTATGCCTGCAAGTTTGTCCGGCAGCGTGGTGTAGTGGTAAGAAACTTTGCTACACCACCATGAAATCGTGGGTTTAATCCCCACTGATCTCACTCTGTAGCGCCCTTGAGTAAGGCGCTATAAACGGTATGAACTTCTGCTGAACCAGCACTTAATCAGTAGCATAACTATTGGGTAATTATAATCTATAATATCCCAAACTACCACAGGCAACTTAAGACTGGGTCGGAGTAACTGATGTTACTTTATGTTTAAGTCCCGCATTCGACCTTCCCATATCGAGGATAATGATGTATACAAAAAAGTTGACTGTATGTTTCGCAAAGCTTTAATTACAATTGTAATTTGTCTATAAGTAATATCATAGTAGACCTAAAATGTCCTAAATATTTTTGAAGGTAAAGTCAAGTTTTCAAGCATTCGCAAAATATAAAACACGTAATATTATGGTTAGCTTATCAATGACATTTGTTTCTTGCTTAAAAATAAGCCAAAGGTTTAACGTACATATGTATACATATGTTAAGTTTAGGAAATTCTGCGTGAAAGGCAAGAGAGATAATTGCAGAAAAAACGCGGTAATTTTATTCATGTTACATATTCATGAATAATATAACAATCGAACCTGCATATTTAATTGTTAAAATAACAATGGTTTTATTAAACATTTATTCCACACTTTCTTATTGTTGTAAAACAATCAATACAAAATATTGAATTAAACATTAAATTTAACAAGGGCGTTTATATTATAACAAGTTTTGTTATGCAAGGGAGTTAACATATTTATAAATCGCACCACAACATTCTAAAACCGATTTAAATCGCTATTAACATAACCTAACAGCAGGAAGAAAGTTATAAGTTAATATTTTTTTATATACATCATTATCCTCGATATGGGAAAGCCGAATGCGCGACTTAAACATTGAGTAACATCAGTTACCCCGACCCAGTCTCGAGTTGCCTGTGGCAGTTTAGAATATTATAGATTATAATTGCCCAATAAATAAGAGTGCTGATTAAGATTGTATACCGTTTATAGCGCCATATTCAAGAGCGCTACAGCATGAGAGCAGTGGGGATTGAACCCACGACCTCATGGTGGTGTGGCAAGTGTTCTTATCATGCTGCCCAATTTAAATCGTAGTTATCAAACAATTTAAAAATATCAACAAAATTTAGAAATTAAATTTTGGTTGTAGATTTTATTTAAGAATAAAAGTTGAATTTTTGTTCCATCAACCGCAACTGACAATAAAAAAGTTCTTAAAACCCCTTATTCAGTATTAAAGCACATTTCAAGCGCACTTTACATTCTTTTTCACTACACGAGAATCTATAGGGTTACGTGACCTAAGATATGATCACGTGACAGTGTTATAATCCCGAGTTAGGAAAGTGAAGTGCTTTTAAGCGTTTTTCACGTATTCTAGAATAAAGACGAATCGCGTTTGATTTACGACAATAAACGCACGACATATAACAATACAATAGTTAAAGGTATTGTAGTTCATTTATTACGTAAGAATAGTATTTTTGAGGTAACAATAGAATAGATAACTGTATCAAATCAAGAAGTAATTTTAAAGGTAATATTACAACGTAGTAAAATTATTAAATTCTATGTGAGATTATAATTTATTCAGCTAAAGTCCGTAAGCTTATGACAGTTTAGTAAGGTTTTAAGCAAGAATAAGTATGTTAAAAATACTTAAATTAGCAAGACATTGGCATTTTGCTTTTAAAAATTTAAAATTTGAAATTTAAAAAATATGAAAATAAAATATTTTGAATTTTTTACAACAATGTTTAATATTTCAACGTTGTACATTACTTGCTTTAAGTAAAACTGCGACAACAATTTCGCTACAAATTCGTTTAAATAGTGACGATTTAAAGCAAACAATGGCTTATTGTATACGCAACAGTAAATCATAATTGAATTAGAATGGTTTACACAATAGAAAAAGGTTTCTACATCGAACCTATAAATATGAATTGAACTTAAAAAAGACGTCGACATAACGTCACAATATAAAAATTGTTACGTCTCATTGGGTTTTATTTACTGAGAAATTAATTATTTATTCAAGAGATAATTTTTTAAAAATAAATTAATTTTTATTAATTTTTTTGCAGATTGAAAATCTAATTTAATTTATTTAAAATTATTTTTGTTTAGCTCTGTTAAATCACAATACACTACCCGCTCTGGAAAGTGGAATAAAGTGAGTATTGTTCGTTTTTATGACGTTTTGTGACGTCACATAATTAACTCTTAATTGATGAAGTAATAATGCAATTATGACATCACAGGAGAAGGAGAACCAAACTTCTTTTCGGGTATGACAATTTTGCATTAGACTTAGAGGGAGAAGACTTACCTGAAATAGGTAAACAACATTTTATTATTACTTTATTTTATAGTGAAAAAAACCATCTTGCTACCCATAAAAAAACTTTCCTTATTTCGGCTCAAAAACATTTTTGAAGTACAAATATTTTAGATAAAAAGCCATTGTCGTGATATTCCTTGTTTGGAATGCGCGAGCGAAAATTTTTTTTTTACTTTTTGCCTTTGGGTCCAGTGTTTACAGATAGCTTAAACACATTACAACAGCAAACACTTCCCCAACAAAATATACGTAAACCTATCGCCCTAATGTGATATAGAAAATAGAGAGGAACGAATAACACTTAACTCGGTAAACCTACGATACCAAAACACTAAAAAACGTATTTTTTAGTTGAAATTTACACTTTTTCCAAAGGTTGAATTTTTGAGTATAGTAATAAGAATAAATATTCTGCAAAATTAAAACCCGCATGTTTATACCATATTAGATACCTTTGTTATCGAGTTTTATTGTCGGATTTATTATTTATTTAAGAATATTTTGTTAGGCTGGTTTGGTGTATTGTTATTTTAAGCAGAGCGTTGTACTAGACATGTACTTGAAATAAAGTAGACGGGTTGTTACTAAATTTAAGCCATTAGGCAACCTGATGCAACATTTAAGTTAACATCATGTTGCGCCCAAAAAGTAAACAAAACTATGACGCATTTGTTTCAATGCAAATATTGGTGTATGCAGACTTGTAGGGCTTTTAGTTTTACGTTTATAAATTCCACAAGTTGTAATATTCACATACTTCAATTTAACGCGATTTCTTTAAAATTAGAGCTTGCTATTGTTTGGCTTAATGGGTCAATTTCTTTACAAATTAACTAGGTTAAGGTTTACGGCTTTTGCCAAGTAGGTGTGACTTATAGTTATTATAGAATAACAATTTCTTGATTATTAGTCATCAATTGTTTGAGGACATTTATTGTTTGTGCACGTGACAATTGTATTTGTTTTAAGGCGACCTATTTCGATAATTTTAATATGTTTATTTTAAGGTTTAAACTATTAAAAACCATAAATGACTACTTCATAATAAAAGTTATATATTGCTGTTCAAATCTAAGACTAAAACTCTGTCTTAGTAGCACTAAGGGGTCACGTAATTCAATGAAAAAAAATGGTAAATTTTTTCCCGATGTGTTTGCCTACTTAATGTGTAAGTGGGGGAATTAATCATTGGGTTGTTTAAGTAAATGTGTTTGTTTTATAATACTAAATTGCTATCACAATTCTATCTTAAAACTATATAAGTTATTTCTAAAAAAATGTCTAATTTAAAAATGTATACAAACTGTTTAATTAAGTGTATGAAATTCATGTGCGCTTGCTTTTATATAAGCTATTTTTATTAAAGTACTAGGTTGTTTATTTTATGATTTTACGACAAAGTCAGCCCATTTCTATAAATAGAAACTTGAGGCAAAATATTAGGAAGGTTATTTAATGCATATGAATCATATACAACATGCCTTATAAAATATGTGTTAGTTGGTGTAACTCTACCCCGTCGCCCTCTAAGTTAATAATTGACTAACAACCCGCCCTATAAAACTGTATGGGAACTTATATACTTAAGGTTAGGCACAGTAAAACACTATGTCGCCGATATATGCATTATGTTGGTACTTAAAGTTTAAGATATTGTAGAAGTTTAACCTTAATCAGGCAATGTTAAGTATAGCAAAACGTAAAATTTCTTAGATTTTTTATTTTGTAATTTAGTATTTGGTTAAGTTTTAGTTATTTTTAATTTGTGTAAAATTTTTAGTTACAACAATTTTGGAAAAATTTTTTTTACAAAAGTATGTACATATATAAGAATTTAAAAGAAAATTATTTTGTAATTATTTTTAAAATTTGTAATTAAATGTGAATCTAATATCTTTTGTTTTTAAATGTTTTGTTACTTCGAATTAAGTTTATGGAAAATTCCACTACAAAGTTAAAGTTTAAGCCTGTCATTGTTTACCCTTGGAGTAAACTTAAAAGCAAATGTGTGTTTAATTTATTAAAGCAACGTCAGGTTAACATAACAGTGAACAAGTAATATGCAGGTTAATAAAACAAGAAAGTTAGTTTTTAGGTTCAATTTTTGATCTTATATTTATTTAACTTTATAGTGGTTGCTCATCAATCTTCTAATTTTATTGTTACATAACAGCTCTGCACCTTCATTCGCTCTTTAGTTTGTTTTAACTCTTTTAAAGTTAAATATCTAGGTAACCGTATTTGTAAAACATTAAAATGTCATGAATATGTGCCTGGAATTTGTGATAGAGTTACGTAGTAAAAAGTTTTAACCTATTAAGTGCTTTTTTTGCAATCTTAACGTTTGTTTTATAGATTTTATCAAAAATTAAAAATTTTTAAAAATATTTGTTGTTCAAGGTAACGTCTCTTGATTATTATAATTTGGTCGTTAAGTTAACGATCTATTTACGAACATGATCTTTAATAATTTTCAGGTATTTTTATAGCAATTGACTGATTAAAAAATTGCAAAAATTGAACTCATGGTTATTATAGAAAAAAAATATATGTAACATTAAAAACTTGGTTAATTTGGTATGCATTTACAGCCTTATAAACACATAGCATGTAAAGCTGTTTAAACTGTTTAGTATGTTGTGGGATTAAAGTTAAAGTTTGTCAATGTTTAACTTAATTCTTGGGCAACATCCTTAGGTCTACATGTTTAATGTTTTGACACGGTTCGGACAAGTTTTACAAGAAGTTTGATCCCTAGTAAAAGTTGTGTTGACCGTTCATCTAATTACTCTTAAGTAAACTTAGGACTAGGTTGTAAACATTGTAACACAGTATATTGTAAACAGGATGTATAGACTTAATATTGCAATAGTTTGTTTAACTTGTTTAAACTTTACGTTAGTTTAAAGTTGATATTAATAAATTTGTACAATTCTCCAAAGATATATAATATTAATTACATTTATGTTTATTAGCCTAAGCGACGTTTTATATATCAATCATTCGCTTAGATGAATTTTATCAATATTTTTATTGACAGATAACATTTTTATTTGGTTTATGATAACAAATGTTTCAATTTGAATACTAATTATCATTTTTTCAGTATAAACAGTAATTAGGCAGCAGCGTTTTAATATCTTGCTTGCAGATGTTTGATAACATCTCTGTGTACACAAATTCGTTCTAGTAACATAAAAGTTAACCTAATTATTTGCCCACATGCATATCATGCTTAGGACAAAGTTCGGTGTTTTGAACCATCAAAACACACCTTGAATACTAACCAAACATTTCCTTAACAATAAATGACCAGCTCCGAATTTTTGACAAATATTTCAATGTGTAAAGAGTTGACCAAGCATTGGCTTGATTGATGTTGTTTGCCTTTGTTAAATATTGCAACATAAGAGTGAAGCTTACTTCAGTGTGACTGTGCAATTATATTGCAGAAGTGATTTAGTAAAGTGACTTTAATTTAAAGTTTTTTATTAGGTTTGGTGGCAAGGGTACATGAAGTTCATTTTATATATCAAATTAAAAAAAATATGTTTATTTAAATTAGTTTTCTTTGCGCTAAGGATTTAAAATTGTTAAGGCATGATTTTGGTCAAGTTAGCTACTAAAGTTTTCTATGTAATTCAATTTAAATCTTTAAATTGGTTTATATTTGTTGAATTATAAAAGCTGCATTTTTTTGCCTCTGTTTTAAAAAAAGCTGCCTCTGTATTTAAATAAAAGATATTAAAACTTACAAAAGCAGAACAAAAATCTCTAATTAGTTAATTAGTACAGGAATGCAAGGGCAGTTAAATGTTTTAGCAAGCTATATTCAAATTAAGTTAAACCACACTAAATGTATCAGGACTTTTTAAAAGACAGTAAAATTTAAATAGGCACGATTATGTATTGAATCATGATAAAATTTATTTATAATATTGATTTTACCAATACATATCATAAGATAAAAAATCTTAAGCCTTTAAAAAGGATATCAAACATAATGATTTTATCAAAGTTTATTTACTAAACAATATTGATATGTTCTAGAATTTTGTGATTGTTTTAAATTTGTAATCTAGTTATGACGTCACAAAACGGAATACGAGAATGTTCTATTAAAAAAGAACCAGAAGAGGAATTCGAGTTCTTCTTGAAAGTCGATGATGTCAGAAAGGGGCAGGTTTGTGACGTCATTATAAGTTGTATTGTGACATTTTTTAAATAAAAAATCATTTTAGAAAGGAAATTAATATTTTTTAAATTAATGTTGTCTAGAAAAATGATTAATTATTTATTTATTTTAATTAGTAAAACGATAGTTTATTAACAAATACATTCATAACGCCAGTCCCGTTACTTTATTATAGCACTTTTACTAACAAAAAATAACTTTTGTATAACAAACTGATTATATTTTAATTTAATATTTTACAATTTAGTTGATAACATCGATAACAAAAGACGGACCAGCGGATCGGGCCGGAGCAAAAGACGGAGACCGGGTAATCGAAGTGAACGGAGTGAATGTTGAAAAGCGGGATCACTCCGAAGTTGTGGATATGATCCGAGATAGTATCCCTAAAAACTTGGTAGTGTTTAAAGTTGTGGATGAGGCTCATGATCCAAATATGCCAAAACCGAAACCGGTAGAAGCGCAAGTCGCAGTGTAAGTTAATAAATAAGGCAGTTGGTTTAATTTTTGGGTTCACGTTAAATGTCCGTACCCAGACAAAACTGATAAACACTACGTACCTCCTATATTTACTCGTAGCTTGTACGTAACTCTCCTACGCAACGCCTTTTTCGTTTTGCCAACCCTATCTAAGTTTGTTGTGTTTTATCATCTGAGTCTTCAAATATATGTACCCTTACCTAAACTCTATCTAAGTTTGTTGTTAAAAAACATTGTACCTTTACAATGTGCGGACGTTAATTTATAGCTAATGTATATTATTTATTCGCATAGGCTACATTGCGAGAGAGCTATCTCGTTAATATTACGTAACTTCTAAATTCGCTGGTTTCGAGAACGTAACTTTTTTTTGTTGAGTTACGTACAGTTAACGTGAACCGATTTTTGTCTATAAACTATAAAGTAAAGAATTTTGTTAAAAAACACAACACTATTTTGCAATTTTTGAAAAAGTTGGTTGTATGTTTTATTTTACTATTTGTTAAAACGCAAGAATTTTGTTCTAGCTGGTTTATTTTACTTTTATTTTTAACAAGGACAGATGTCTGTTAATGCATTTAATAGTAACCGGTTTTACATTATAAGCAAACGAATTCCTTTTGACGAGATTTTTTATAAGACCATAAACTTGTGTAAACACCCCATACTGATCTTTTAAGACTTGTACAATGTTTCACTAACACGACAATAATTTATGCTTCTCTTTATAAACCTTTACGAGATTTTAACAAGTTTTTTTGTTAAATGCAATAACATTTTTACAGCAGGAAAACAAACGGGAATGCTGACGTCATAAGCGACCTTCGACCAAGGATTTGTAAAATTCCAAAACTTCGAAATACTTTTGGGTTTTCGTTGCAAGCTACAACAAATGCAAGAAGCGGTAATTTTACTAGTTTTTAAAAACTTGTCATTCAACACCTTAAATAATTGAAAAAAATACCAATTTTTATAATTTAACAAAGTTTTTATTTTTGTTCCTTAATAACACTAGCCAAAAATGTATAATTAGGATATTTGACAGCTTGTGTTTTATAATATTTGTGCGTGATATTTTCTGGTAAATTATTGACACTTTAAATATATTTAAGTAAGGCAAATAACTAATCAGTTACTGTAATTGCTTGTAAATCAAACCTACGTAAAGATCAAATTAAACTAAGTCATTAAATGGTTGTACACACCAAGTGTGTAATGTACAAAAACTTTTCTTAAAGCAAAATTTATTTATAAATTCTTAAAACCATTTTTATATATTCAGGGCACTTTGTAAAAGGTTTGATCGAAGGCGGACCAGCTGTGGAAAGCGGACTACGAGAAAATGATCGGATCATCGAAGTAGGCGGAGTGAACGTGGAGAAATTAAGCCATGAGAAAGTTGTCGGATTAGTGAAAAAAAGCGGAAACAAAGTAACCTTGCTGGTTGTGGATGAGGATACATATCGACACTTTATGGCAAAGTAAAACTTAGTTTAAAGCTTGATACAGCTATGGCTAAGATTTCGACTTAATATGTAAAGTTTTATTAAAAACTTTGTCTACAACAAAATTTTTCTGAAATATGGCGTTTTTTAAAACGATAGTGTAGTGAACCCGTAATGGCATCGAACCACGCGCCAAAAGGTTTCGGGTTCAAGCCGCACCAATGCCACACTATTCGCCCTTAAAATCGGCGTTTACGGCTAGCTTAAACACGTCACAATCGCACAACTTTACCCTATAAAAATTTTAAATATAGCGTTGCTGTTAATAACCAAAATTAAAAAACAACATCTAGTGTGGAAAAAACATCGTAATTATATTCAAATTTTCTAATAGTTTAACAATAGTTTAACAATTAAACAAATCTTGTTCCAGTATTTTTCAAGTTTTCGTTTAACAACAAAATTACAACTTTTTGTTTTGTAGAAAAATCAAGATCAAGGCAAAACGCGCGGTCAGTACCAGTGAACACGTGATCTCCAATTCTAGAAATCAATCAACATCATCAACAACACCGTTAACAAGCAGTGACGTCAAAGCCAGGCTTGTTCACGTCACAAAGGCCAACAATCAAGGGTACGGATTCTTTTTGAGGGTCAAGAAGGACGAAGAAGGTTTGGAATTTAATTTTAAAAAAAGTTGCTACTTTTTGATATTAAAAAAGTTGCTACTCTTTTGATAATAAAAAAGTCGCTACTTTTTTATATTAAAAAAGTTGCTACTATTTTAAGTTGCTACTTTTTTGATAACTTACAGACATTCAGCTCAAGATATAACAACTTTACTTACCCTTGCTTTTATATACACTATTCATATAATTACCCCACATTTTTAAATGATTTATTTTTCTTAAGCTACAATATGACCATAAACATTTAATATCAGGTATTTAATTTTCGACCTAACAGAATATTCTCGATTTAACAGAAGGTTTGATATTTGTTTTAAAAAGGGTTGCTATTAAATTAGATATTTTGCCTAAAAGATAACATATATAAATTTTTAAAACACCATTTATATAACTACTTACATTTTTAAATTGAGCATTTTTTAAAGATACAACATGGCAAAATTTAATTTTAGTTTTTTTATTTAATTATTTTTTTTTACCTAACGCAATTGTTTTTTTCTCTCTTTTATGTTGCATAAAATGTGCAAGGACTGCAAAAATGCAGCCCTATAATGCTTATTAAACATTCAGGCCGTTAACCTGTGTTTACGATCTATTTACATTCAGGTTAATCATTGATTTTGAGTCAAGGTCTTTGTTCAAACCATGACATATTTCTAGGTCTTCATCTCAAGCAATAATTTTAAATCATCGTTTAAATGCAGTTACTGATGCTGTAACAATTCCAATTAACTAAAAAATAGTAAACTATTTGTGATGTCACAATACATAACTCGGAATCAATTGTTTCAGGAGAATTTATCGGAGCAGTGGCGAAGGGAATGGCAGCGTCTGAATGTGGTTTGATGGACGAAGATCGCGTCGTTGCAATCAACGGAACAATTGTATTTAACAAAGAGCATAATGACGTCACAAACCTAGTTAAGGAGGTTCCACAACACGTGGTGTTCTTGGTTTTTGGACCCGAAGCTCAAAAGTAAGTTTTAGTAAGCATTATTACACTGGCATGGAATTGAATTACAAAAGATTATGGGTTTGAGGCCTAACAATGCCACAATATTTGCATTAAGCTCGCAGTATATAAATAGCCCAAACATGTCACAACAGAACACCTTTTCTCATAAAAATACTAAAAACCTGTTACCTTAATAAGTTACAGAAAAAAATAAGATTTTAATGTATTGTATGTCTTCATACTTATATGCAAAAACTGACCTTCATTAGTTAAGCCTTGATTTGTCTACAAACCTATTAATGTAGAAGTTTTAAAGATAATTAATAACATGTTTACAATCGCCAACCTTATACAAATAAGCAGATAGGTTGAAATAAGGGGCATTGTAGTTAATTGCTTTTTAAAAACTGGTTGTATATTAAGTTAATAACACCTTAATTTGGGTTATCATTTTGTGTAATTATTGTTTAGAAATGCAAGTCAAAACGGTTTGTTGTCGACGTTAAAGGGCGCTACGTTGATGTTACCGGAGAAACCACGTGTAGTGCAAGTGAGCAAGGGTGATGATGGGTATGGGTTCTATCTTAAAATGGAAATGGTAAGTTTAATAGAGTGTCATATATTATGCTTTTCAATGCTTTTCCATAGCGATTGAAACTTGCTTTCCTGTTTAGTAGTATCATTTTAAATTCAATTATACAAAACATATTTTGCATAAGAATAAAGTAACAAATTCGAAGCAAAGTTTAATTAAAATAAAATTTAAATTCGTTAGTTGTTAAACTGCTGACCTGATAAATTCTCCTTAATTCTTGCGACGCTAAACTTTAAATATTTTAAAGTTTAAAACACACAGAAATAGCCTAGTCATGCAAGGTGTTTGTTTATTAATTAACACATTGTCATACCTTTGGATACGATGACTATATAGCAAAGTCATAGTTACTATACTATTACCATAAGTTACCACATGCCCTTTCAGTATGTTTTTATGTTTTTTTTGTTGTTTGCTAATTTTAAATTTGATGCACTTTTGCGCTTGTGCATGACAAACTCATAAAAAGTTAAAACAAATACAAATGCGTAAACAAATCGTAAAACGTTGTACTTTAATCTCCTAAATTTTGTTTTATTTGTGCAAATATTGCGACAACTATTATTCTCTTCTACCGTGTTTTAGAACAACCCAATGCATATAATTGGCGACGTTGAAGATGGATCTGAAGCCCAAAAAGCTGGGTTGAAAAACGGCGAAGTTGTCGCTTGTGTTGGGGACTATGACGTCATGAATAAGTCTCATGACGACACAGTTGGAAAGATCAAGTAATTTTAAATTTAAGAATAATAGATAATGTCTGGTAATAACTTCGCATAAAAAGTCAAAAGGTTTCGGGTTCAATTCCAGCCATTGCCTTTTCGCGTTTAGCCTAGCTTTTACAAATAGGATTAAAAACATGGCTCAACAGCACACCCTTTGTACAAAAATGTAAAACTGATCGCCTCTTAAAGTGTTTTAAAAAAAATAAATTCTAAAAAGAATGCTTATACTTTTTTTATAGCCTTACAATCTAAACCTGCATAAACAATTCAGTTATTTTTTATAATTTCAATAAAATCTTTTGGATATGAATCACAATTCTAGAATATTAATAAATTATTTTTTTAATTACTCAGAGATGCCGGTAATGATGTTACGCTAACGGTAGCTTCCCGTAAAACGATGGATCTGCTTCACAAACTAAAGATCTCGGTCACACAAGAGTTTCTTAACAACTGGCCCGGGGAGACCGGGACTGGAATCCCAGATTTTACCGACTTTGATCGATTTTTTGCCGCCAAAGTTGTTGCAAAAGTTGCCGAAGTTTCCCATGCAATCGAACGGCAGGTAGATCGAGAAATATAAAATTAAAAAAAAAATTATATTCAATTCTGGTAAATAAACCGGTAGCGTGGTGTAGTGGTAAGAACACTTGCTACAGTACTATGAGGTCGTGGGTTCAATCCCCACTGCTCTCATGCTGTAGCGCCCTTGAGTAAGGCGATATAAACGGTACAAACTCTTCCTGAACCAGCACTTCATCAGCAGCTTAATTACTGGGCAATTATAATCTATAATATCCCAAACTACCACAGGCAACTCAACACTGGGTCGAAGTAACTTATGTTACTCTATGTTTAGGTCGTGCATTCGACTTTCCCACATCGAGGATAAAGATAAATACAAAAAAATAGCTTAATAGGCACCTCTTTATATCTTAATAAACCATACCAAAGTTGTACAATCTTCATACATTTTACATATTTGACTAATCTTAGTATACCCATACTTTATAAAACCTTTACTTAACCAGCCAACCTACGCAAAGATTAACAAAACACGAACGTGCAAATTAATAAAAGAAGGCGGCGGATTTGGGTTCTTTCTACGGGACGAGAATGGTCACATTCTGGGCAATGTTGAACAAGGTGGCGCTGCAGAGAAGGCCGGGGTACTGGAAAATGATCGAATTATTGAAGTCGATGGAGAGAATGTAGAAAATGAATCTCACGACCAGGTAAAGTTATATTTATAAATTCATAATGGTAACATATTTACAATTTTCAAGAGAAAAAATAAATTAAAAAAGCAGCTTTATCGTCGTTTTATACATATTTAAAAATGTAGATACTAAAAGGTTGAAAAGATTTTTTTTTTTTAGATTTTTTTAAGCTGGTAATTTTTTGTTTTTGTTCCTGAGTTAAAGTAACTTTCCTGTTTTATTTGTTTCTATTGTTTTTGCAATTAGGTTGTTGATCGTATAAGGAATGCAGGGGACAAAGTCACTTTCTTGGTGAAAAGTTCAGTTAAACGAGAAGCGGTTCAAACTGTCGAAGCTACATCAACATCTGAAGGTGTGTTAACAAAATTAATTAGTCCTTGCCCATGTTTTTGACAATTTTATAGTGATACAAATTCCACCATAATTCCCATTGCTTTTTAAAAAAAACTAAAAATATTCAAATATTTTTGCACTGTTTAGTGGTGACAGAATCTGCGGTCCCTCTTCCACGCTTGTGTGTGGTGACCAAAGGAGACGGGGGATTCGGGTTCCACCTAAACGGGGAGACCGAAGGAAGACCGGGACAATACATAAGGAGGGTTGTTGGTGACGGTCCCGCCGATGCAGCTGGACTTAAGAATGGTAAGAAACTTGGTTTTTGAAAACAAACTTGCAATCATTTTAATATCTAAACTACACACGTATTTTATTTATATTTTTAAAGCGTGTGATCATACAAACTTTTAAAGCATGTGAACTTATATTTAGCCTTATGTTTCGCTGTTTTGCTCTGATGTGGTTTAAAACAAACCAAATCTTTTAATTATAGCCTTTAAAATTAATTTTTACTTACGATAAATCGCCACGCGGCATAAAATATGCCAAAGGTTCAATTAACAGATGCCGCGGTTAAAAATAAACCACAACTTGTAGAAAACGCTTTGATATATTTAAAAGTAAACCACAAGTCCTTAAACATTCTTTAATTGTTAGATAACATATATTTGAACTTTCGAAACCCTTTTAATTGTTATTTAAAAACGGTAATTTTTTGTGTAAAAAAGCGTTTAAATTGCCTTCACTGACATAGCCATACTGTTACCTATTAGCTATACCAAACGTATAGAATGGTTATAGTGGGTATTTATTTGTACCACAATTAGTTGAGCATATACTGAAAAATTAAAAAAAAATGGAAACATTTTTGTAATAAAATTTATTTATTTTCAGGTGATCGAGTCATCGAGGTCAACGAGGAATCGATTTCGGGGAAGACCCATGAAGAAGTTGTTCAAATTATCATCAAGAGTGGTTCAAAGGTATGACGTCATTGTTGATACTGTCATGTAATGTTTACAAAAAAATTTTAGAATTTTTTTGAACATTTTTTTATAACACTTTTGCTTATTTTTTTTAGATTACATTCCTTGTTGTTGATGAGGAAGCAGACATTTACTATTCAAAGAAAAGTATCGCCGTAACCGCAGCATTACTTATCGCTAAAGCTGTTAAACAAGGTAAATTTAAAGATATAGAAAAAACTAAATAATTTGAATTTGTAGCAATTTTTTTGGTATATATTTGTCCCCGATGCGGAAAGGTCGACCCAAGAGCGTAAAATGGAGTAAATTTTGTTTTTGACTCTGTTTTGAGTTTATTGAGCTAGTTTTAAGTGTAATTGTAACGTAAACAATTTTATTCGTGAAGCCTTGAAGTTCCTATGGTGCCCTATATCATGTGCCTTGATTGTAACATTACTGTGTTTCTTTTTGTGATGTGTTGTCCCGTACCTAAATGGGCCTTCAAATTTAGCGTGGCGCTAACGTAAAGTCAACTCTGGTTGGGCGGCCAATTTAATATAGACTAATTTTTTTTGTAACCATATACCTTCTCATTAGATTTTAAATTAGCATGAGTTTATGCCGTTTATAGTGCCTTACCTATAAGAGTTTTGGTTGGGTCCTACCCAGAAGATTAAATAGCACCGAATTTTTTATTACGTAACAAACAATTTACAATTTTAATTGTTTTAGATGATGACGCAGCCATGACAAGATCGTCATCAACATCCACGATAACCGAAGCCAGCGTTCATGTTGACCCAGAGGTAAGGTTACATAAAAAAAACTTGTTTAAAATCTTGTTAAGTCGAAGATTGCGTGACTACATGTCAAGCTAGTTAGCATTTTTAAACTCCTATATTGGTGATTTTTTTTACCTAAAAGTTGATAAAGTTGGTGTCACTGAACACAAAAATGGTTTTAATTTCAAACAATTTCACTTAAAGTTATGCATTTTAATTAAATTCAAAAAAAGAAGCCTTGTTCTTGATGACGTAGAAAGTACTGGCTTGTATACAATACGCTACTTGGTGCTTTCTACGTCACACTAAAAAACATGGTAACCTGGTTTTTTATTTGCACCAATTTCTAGTATTTTTGAAAATTAAATTGTAAGTACCACAGACATTTTTAAAAGGTTTTAAAGACATTTTATGATTCAGTGTCAACCATACTAACATGCTATATAAATCACTTACAAAATTGCAGAACTCTCCAATGTAGCACTTTAAACTTTTTAGGAGGAACCTGAGATCGATTTTCCTCCCCCTCCGGATGCTCAAAGTCTTCACGAAAGTCTTCACAGTCAGCTGGAGGTTCTCGATCAACTGGACGAGTCCATTAAAGATGATGACGCAGTCGATGGCTTAGATGACGTCATAAGAGATGAGGAAGCTCAAGACGAGTTCAGACAAGAAATTGTCGACGAAGTCAAGGAAGAGATCGCGGAAGCTATTGTTGAGAACATTGCCGATGACGTCAGAGAAGAAATAACCGATGACGTAAGAGAAGAAGTCGCCGATGAGGTCAGAGATGAAATCATCGAAGCCATTCAAGACCAAATTGCCGATGACGTTAAAGAAGAAATCGCCGATGACGTCAGAGAAGAATTCGTCGAAGCGGTTATGGATGAGATTGTCGATGACGTCAGAGAAGAAATCGCCGAAGCGATCGTCGAAAACGTCAGAGAAGAGATTATTGATGACGTCAGAGAAGAGATTATTGATGACGTCAGAGAAGAGATTATTGATGACGTCAGAGAAGAGATCATCGACGACATAAGAGAAGAAATCGCCGATGACGTCAGAACCGCGGTTAAAGTCGCTGTGGCGGCCGAGATTGTTCAAGAAGTTCGGGAGGAAATCGAAGAACGACAAAAAGAAGAAGCAAGAGAGGAGTTCGTTCAAGATGTAATCGATGACGTAGTTGATGACGTCATCGAAGAAAGAATTGAGGACAAAGTAGAGGAAAGAATTGCTTCCAGGAATTCTTCAGTAACAGGTTGGTGTTTTAGCGTATTTCTTAATTAACATGTGATATCGTTAAAATTGTATGCCTATGTCCCATAATCTAATTTGAAATTCCATTTTTGATACTTTAAAAAGCACATTTTTTAGATAATGCTCCCACGAGTCCAGTTATCCGAGGTAAACCCACGAGGCAGTCGAACCCAACAGCAATCGTTCCAATGGGCAAGGAAAAAGAAAATCTTGAAAAGGTTGTGGGTGCGCTAAAAGCCGTGCAAAGAGCCCCCCAAGTCTCAAGTGCAACAAGCAACAATGATGCCCCATCAGCCCCGCCATCTTTCCGCAACGCCCGAGCTATGTTCGAAAAATCCAATTCCAATCAAACGAGACCAAGTTGGGTTAAACCAGCTCCGGTGGTGAAAAAAACTGTGGTGAACGGTGATATCAAAAAACAAGCGGCGCAGCCTTCTGCAAAACCGCTAGCAAAAAAGGTTTCCGCAAACGGAATGATGTTTAATATCGTAGAAACTTCGTCCGTTTTCAACTAAACAGTCAATAAATATGTAAGTTGGTATGATTAAAATCTAGTATTTTATATGGTAAAAATGTTGTAACACAGTTAACCTTTAAATAATTTAACCGACAGCGTTGTGTAATGGTAAGAACACTTGCTACACCACACATGAGGTCGTGGGTTTAATCCCCACTGACCTAATGCTGCAGCGCCCTTGAGTAAGGTGCTATAAATGGTATAAACTCCTGCTTAGCCAGCACTTAATCAGCAGCATAATTTCCGGGCAACTATATTCTATAATATCGGAGTAACTGTTTTTTTTAATGTTTTCTATGTTTATGTTTAAGTCGCGCATTTGACTTTCCCACATCGAGGATAAAGATATATACTTCAAAAAAAACATGGACTAGTGTTAACTTAGCACTATGCAAAAATTTGACGATATGGAATCAGGCTTAGAACGTAAATATTTAATTGTTGTCAAAATTATTTAAATGTTGTCTATTTTTAGGTTGTATATATTCGACGAAAATGCACGTAGATCAAAAGTACTGAAAAGAGCCTTAATAATACAACGTGCATTTATATCTTATTTTTCTTGTATATTATTAACTGTTTTACATATGTGCGCAAATGCCTATTAACATCTGTTAAATGGATATATTAAATACCGTTTGTTTATTTTAAAAGATGGTGTAAATATGAAAAACAAACATGCCAATTAAAATTTTATAGAGTTATGTAAAATGATTTAAATATGTAAAAAAATGTTCTGTAATTGATTTTATATTAAACTAAAATATCTGTAAACATTGTTTCTTCAAACTTTTAGTGCTAAATTGTAATTTGTTTTGTTTATTTTTGATAAATTATTTAATAATGTGTTACGTACTAAAATATCTTTATTGTTAATTGATTTCGTTCTTCAAAAAAACTCACTTTTAGAATTTTGTAATTTCGGTAATTTAATCTAAAATCTTTTAAATATTATTGCAATTTGTCTTAAAAAGGAAAATTATTAAAAATGTTTACTTAAAATCGTCGACATTTTGCGTTTTAATTCTATTTTATTTTTTCTTGATTTACATTTGATTTGTGAAAAATCATTTTATAACTGTAAATGTAATTTATAATTTTTGAATAAAATTAAAATGGTTTAAAAAAAAAATTGTAAATGTGTTTTCAAGTCAATACTTACTCTATGAAGCTTTTCTCCTTTACAACTTAAAATAATTCTTTTTTCTTTTTTGTGCCTTTTTCCTTAAGATTCAATGATGAAAAGTGACACTCAAACAGCAACGACAATAACTATTAGTTGGACTAAAATGCTTATTCAGATTAGTAACAAATTAACTAAAATATAGAATTTAATAGAAATTTTTGTGTGACTAGATCATTTACAAAATGTTGCAATTTACAATAAAAAAATCAAATACACTTAAAACTAATTTTTGCCATATATCGAAAATATTGTTTCTTTCAAACAACATATAGATTATACAGCTTATTATTCCCTGGTTACCTTAAGTTTTTATTGTAGATTTTCTATACCAGATTCCATGTTTTTGATATATTTAAATTGTCCCAAATAAAGAGTGTTACTAAAATAAATAATATAAACTGGTTTAAATGGACACATCGTAATCAAATCACTACAAATTTGCATCACCGTTTTAACCATTTTTATGTATATATCTTTATCCTTCCGGTTAAACCATACATTTACTGCTTTATCATATTTTTATAATAAATACCTTTTAAAATATTTCCTCAATATAATAATTATATTACACTAGTACTCTTAGGATTTTATCTTTATTTGTCAAACCAAGTTGATAATGCGATTTGTCTTCGATGGATTTTATAACTGTTTGTCTTCATCTTAATAATAACAAACATAAGAAACATTATCAAAACAAGTCAGTATTGCAGTGTTGCCAAATTAAATTTTTTTTATGATTCCCTTTTAAAATTAAATTTTATAAATTGTACAATAAAATTTATATTATTCTTTGTTTTAAAATGTATATTTAAACATTTTTATTATTATATTTGTTTAGTCTTAAAAGAAAATTAAAGTGAATTTGTTGAATATAACATTTTAGATATTACCAATAATTTTGTCACTTTTGGTTTACTGATCAATAAAATAGTTTGTAACCATTTTAATAAATATTGCTGAGGTTTTTTATAAAATGAAATGTGTTGGATTTAAGTTTTATCTATTTTGCAAAAGCAAAGGGTAAATTTGTAAACTATACCGTGCAAACATATTACAAATGCTTGTTTCTTCTAAAACGGATATATTTTGTTTCTTTAAACAATTAAAAAGGGTTTGTGGGAGTGCATTAGTGTACAAACTGAATGATTCATTATAATAACGGAGGAAATAATAGCTGTTAATGTATACGTAAGATTTTTTAACCATCTAATTATAATTTATAAAAGTTCTTATATATTTTAAATAAAGACAACAAGAATTGTCAAAAAGTTTTAACTATCATATATTTTTGCAATACAACTAATTGCTTGTTAATTTATTTAAAGGCAATCATAAATATAATGTTAATAACCATTTTAAAAATATAAATACGTAAAAAATTCTGCGCAAATAAAAACAAACACCTGTTGTTCTCAAAACGGAAATATTTTGTTCCTTCAAATAATTAAAAATGTTTTGTACGGGTATTAGTGTACAGAACCCTATGATTCAATATAATAACGGAGGAAGCAATAGAGATACCTTTATAATGAAGAGATACATTTGTTTTTTTTTATTAAGTGTTTTGGACATTTAATTGGTGTAACGACTTCAAGATGTGGATCCTTAAACTTTTGTTTGCAATTGGATTTCTAGAAACTTTGGCTTCTGGGTTTACTATGTCACGTACGTAGTATTTTTATTTAATTTTAATGTAATTAGAACTTCAAACATAAATTCAAATAGTATGGTATGAGAAAGGTATAAACCCAAAATTTGTAAATCAACAATACCGCTAACAAGTGAATAGTTTATGCCAACAAAAAGTTTGCAATTTTACAATAAAACTGTGCAAGTTTTTGTCTATATCTTGAATCTCTGTATTACATTGAGTAATAATAATTGTTTGTTTAGCTGTACCCAGTGAAATTGAAACAGACAGCGTTAAATTATCATGGTCACCGCCAACAGATCTTACTCGACTTGATATTGAAGGACTCGACCCGATTTTAATTGATTTTGGAGACGACTCTATATTTGTTACCATGCTAGAACTTAATACTCGATATACTGGTACTATTACGTTTCTTAATCCGGATGGAAGTGTTTATTCAACAGATTTTGTTGAGTTTGGAACAGGTAACCTTTAAATTTACACCAATTATATTTATAGTAATTAACACATGGGTTTCACAAGTTTAAAACATAGTTTAATGTTTGGTATTGTTTGTTTATTCTTCTACTTTTTTAAGAGTTTAATATGGAAGTTTGACTACTTTAGAATTATGTTTGGTTTTAAAATTTTGTTTATATTTTTAGCGCCATTAAAAATGGATCCGGTTGTTATTGAAGAGACAACTACGAGTACGGCGCTGGTTAGCTACAACCCGATACATGAAGGCAATGTTAGTATAACTTCTTATACCCTTTGTATAAGAGAAGTCAATTCAGATGGTAGCGTAGGAGAGCAGAACTTTCGTTCATTTCCATCACCAGACACAACTCTTTTATATGAATTGCTTGATCCAAATCAAGAATACTTGATCTCTATTAGAGCTAATAATATTTTAAACGGAGAAAGTGAATTATCAGAAGCAGTTTCTTTCACTACAAGTAAGATGTTTTAATAAAAATTACACATTAAATTATAATAAACAACAGTGTGAGTTCTAAATTTAAAAAATACAATAAATATATCTTTTTTTAAGAACCCATGCCGGTGATTATTTCTGGTTCTCTTATGAATTCTAATCAGATAAATCTTACTTGGACTAATCCTCTACCTGGCAATGTAAGTCCAACTCACTTTGTTATAACATTATTCTCAACCAGTGCTGGTGTTGATGAAGATATCACAGTTGGGTTAGATGTACTTTCTCATACTTTTGATAATCTTAATTTGGACACAAACTATACAGTTCGTGTTACAACAGTTTATGAAGTAGGCTGTGAAGCGGTTGCAGAAACGAGTGTTTTAACAGGCAAGTTTAAAGCCCTACTTAATTGTTTGTAAACTTACCATGTTGTACAGCATTTTTACTAAGTTTTTTTTTAAACAATTATCGCGAGTTTTAATTATTAAAAAAACTCTTAAATAAAATTATTTATTAATTTTTTTAGCGGCAAATCAGGTAACCGTTTTTTACGTGGTGAACACAACAACAACATCAGTATTCTTAGAATGGGAAAAACCAGTAGAAATAGATGGAACTATAACCGGTTATGTATTAGAACTCATATTAGGTAATAACAAAAGACACTACATAAAAAGTAACTTAACTAAATATTATGATTGTAAATAGGTAGTCAAAACTCTTCTAAGCTAGATTAATTTAATTCGTAAATAAGAAATTACAAATTTAAAAAAAGAAATTTCTCGAAAAGAACTAATACTTGCTTTCAGTATTAGATGGTTCCATTATTTTAACCGTTGACTGGCCGAGCGATTCTACAACGATCAGATTTTTTGGTTTAACAAGCAACACAGAATATGAGATTAGAATCACAGCCAACAACGGTTGCGGAGACAGCGATAGCTCAGTAGTTCAAGCAGCTACAGGTAATAATTAAGTACTTAGAAAAAATTTATTAAACAATTTGTTTACATAATTTAAATTATGAGTTTACTTTGGAAAAGAAAGTAGTATAATTTTTATTTGTTGGTTTGATTTTAGATTTTGAGCCAGTCGAAGTGACTAGTTTTTCAATTACGAGCGACACTATCGCTGTCTTCTGGAGAGTGGACGAAGGTAACTGTTCTTTTTAAAGTAAAATTTTAAATTTTTTATATTAAATGTATTTCTTTAATGTTTAGGTGGGGACTTTGTGTCAATATCACGAATCAATGTCACATTCAGCACCGACGATACATTTTCTACGGTGGTAGGTGAGGCAAGTATTCTAGCTACACGCACGGTTTATGAAGTGGAAGAACTTTCCCCAAATACCCCATATTACATTTCTATTGTTCTTATTCTTGACAACGGACAGGCCTTAGAAACTACTGTTAAGACTTTCACGCGTAAGTATAAGTGTATTGAACAGATGCCATTTATTTAGTTTTTATTTTTACCTGAAAAAAAAGTTATACTTTGTTATGTTAATGCAAAAATATTGTTTAGAAATTGCAAAAATAGATCCGCCAACCTTTCTGGACTCTAATGAAACCTCAGTTTCGTTTGAATGGAATGTTTTAGGGCCTAACACAGACTACGCTGTCGATATTACCTATGGACCAAATCTTGACTCGGTACCAGGACCTACATCAACACATACCATTACTTCATTAGAACTTAACTCTTGTGTTGAAGTAACCCTGGAAGGCACAAATGGTGGTGGAACTGGATTAGATTCGGACCCTGTTGAATTTTGCACAAGTAAACAACCTTGATTTAATGCCATCTTTGTTCTCATCCAATGATTTTTAACGCTACTTAAATTTCTTAAACAATTTGATAATTAAATAAGTTTTTACCGCTGGTTGTGTTAGGTCCCTCGCCTGCTCAAAACATTGTGTTTTTTCCACTTTCCCCCGATGAAACGTATGGAAACTGGACTCTACTATCAAACGACGACTTTACAGTGGACTTTAGTACCATCATGTACCGAAGACGTGGTGACCCGTTTCAAACAATTAACTCAGTTCTAAACCCTTTTGTGACCCTCTCATGGTTGTCTCCCAACACTTTGTACGAATTTGTTCATGTTATCACATATGTAGGAGGGGAGAATGCAACTTCTGAACCAACTTATTTTGTGACAAGTAAGGCCCTTAAAAGACCTCCTAAATAAAAGTACCTAAAATGCCACTTTGTTTGGAGTTGAAATGACTAATAGTATAACGAATAAAAAGAGTAAATTATAACAGTTTAGAATAATATAACTTAGTAACTTAAAGGTTGTCAAATTAATTTTTAACAAACATGGATAGTTTAAAAAAAAGTAATGGTATGGGTTAGTCCAACACAACAAAATCTAAAAGTCATTTATAGCCTAAAATACAGCAATTTTTAAACTGAATTATTGATTTTAGAACCTGGTACAATTGCCGGCATAAGTTCTTCCATCGGTGAAGAGTTTGTTAATGTAACATGGCCAGAATACGAAGATGGCGATGTCCCTGTTAAGTATATGGTAACGTTTGCTGGTGGATCCTTTACAACCAATGAACCTAGAGCAGAATTAGAAATTTCGTTCTTAGAGCGCAACGCACTAAATAACGTATTGGTCACGGTTGTACAAGGGTTATTTATGGGAGTAGGTGAAGAGTCTGGTATACTTTCTAACAACACCATAGAAATTCGTAAGTTCTGTTTTTAACATTTACGGTAAATATAACGTTTTAAGTCGCGTTAAATTAAACATCCTAAAATTAAAACTAATTGTTATATGTTTCAAATGTTCTTTAAAAATATTTATTTTTATTTTATTTTTTTAAACTCACAGCCCCCTCTGGAATTGAAACTTTAAACTGGGTCCCCTCACCGATATTTATGGATCCTACTTCGGCAGAAATAAGTTGGCTGTTAACAAGAGCTGTGACTGGGGGTATAGCAAATGTAACTGGGTTTAGAATTTCTGTGAATGGTACTCAACATACTCTAGGTCCAACTGAAACGTCGTTCAACGCAATGAACCTTATGCTAAATTCCATTTACGAAATTATATTTGAAACTATGTATTCCGGATTTACAACCAATATAACGACATTATTCTTATCAGGTGAACATTGACAAAAACAGTAAATTTAAAAAAAAACGTAATATCTTAGTATAACAAAAATTATTGTAAGGCATTTCTTTTTATCCTAAGTAAAACCAAAAATATGTTTTTTTCTTAAAGCCTTTGGATCAGCCTCGGATATTGGTGCAACATTTTTCGAAGGTGTAATGACTTTGACCTGGTCAGAGCCAGAAATGCACTCAAGCATTGGACTTATAACTACTATCGGTGTTAATGGTACAAATTATCCCAACGAGGAATCTCCATTTACATTATCTGGCATATTAGATAACAACCTGTATACAGTTATCATTACAATAACTTCAACCGATATGTTTACACTATCTGAAGGGCAAGCGTCATTTGTTTCAGGTTTCAAAATACTTATAATTAAAATTTCTGTATAAATTCCAACAAAATAGCTTTTTTAAATACATGTTACTTTTTAGAAGCGCCACCCCCACCAACAGTTACCAATGAACACATTGATTCAACATCAATAATCCTAAGTATAAACCAAGATGAAGCTTCGATGTTTCTTCCACTTGTTCAATATGAGATTTCCGTGACCCGCGATTATGCCCCGCCCGGACCAGTGCAAATTTTTCCGATTGCACCAAGTGTTAATTTGACAGGACTTGAACCTAACGCTGGCTATACAATTGAAGTTGCCTCTCTTTTTCAGAATCCTATGTATACGAGAAAAACAACAAGCGTATTCGAATCTTATGGCACTGGTAACAAAAAACTAAATTTAGATCTTGAATTAAAAAGACTTTTGTCTTGGCCTAATCTTGATACGTTACTGGCCGATAATATTACATTTATAATGTTAATGCATATTTTTAAAATTGTCTTGTTATATTTATTTCAGTACTAGTTAAAATAATTTATTTTTTTAGCGCCTCATCTTTCTGTTGAGAACTTGAGCGATAACAGTGCGACTAGCAAAACAGCTGCTCTTACATGGGATAACGTTGCAGAAAATAATTTACAACGCACTATCGTAATTGAAATCAATCAAAATGGAGTCACATCCACGATTGCAGTACCGCAGTCAGAAGATAAGCTTCTTGAAGATCCAACGCCAAACTCAAACGTTAATGTTTCAGTGTTTTATGAAAATGACTGGGGTAGGGGTATGCCCAGCTCCGTCGTATTTCAAACACGTAACTCCTTGTTATACATTTACCTTTTTTTATAGATGTAAAAAGAATGTAATTTTACTAAGAAACCTATTTTTTTGTATATATCTTTATCCTCGATGTGGGAAGGTCGAATGCGCGACCTAAACATAGAGTAACAACTGTTACCCCAACTCATTCTCAAGTTTCCTTTAACAGTTTGGAATATTATAGATTATAGTTGCCCGATAATTAAGCTGCTGATTAAGTGGTGGCTCAGCAGGAGTTCATACCGTTTATAGCGCCTTACTCTAACTACAGCATAAGAGCAGTGGGGATGGAACCCACGATCTCATAGTGGTGTAGCCAGCTTTTTACCACTACACAACGCTGCCGGTTTAATTATAAGTTAATAATATTTTAATTAAGATAGCTACTCAACATTAACTTTGCTCTTAGTTGCACCGGACCCACCGACACTTCGAATTGTAAGCAGTTTTGCAAGAAATCTTTCAGTGGAGGCTACACAAGATTTGGGTGGCGAAGTAAGTTCTCTGGTGGCATTTCTTTACACTTTAAGTACCAGCCAAGGGATATTTGCTATGGGCACTTTTATGACGAACCTAATTGAAGTCGGGGGTCTTAATCCCAACACACAATACTTTATGACAGTAAGAACGCAGTTTACAAGCTTTACAACATTGGAAAGCGACGATCGTGTTATCATAACTGGTAAAAATTTATTTGATAATATAAAATAAATAACCATAATCGTTAATATAAAATTGATTTAAGCATTTGTACTGCAAGTAATGTACAAATATTGTGTTTTCTTAAGTATTATTTTTTTAGCTCCCTCAGCTGCTGTACGCGATATTACAATTCATTCGACAACTCACAATTCTGTTCATCTTATTTGGGCTATTGATTCTGAGGGAACTGCGAACCGTTTTTTTCAAATTGATTTTTTAATTGAATCGCCCCCGGCATCAAACAACTTTGTAATGGTTGGGTCCCAGCAGGTATCCATGACCGGTGCATTAATAACAAACCTTGTTCCGTTTTCAAATTATACGTTCAAAATAATAGCGGGAAATTTGGTTGGCCTATCTGAAGAGTTTACAACAATTACTGCTACCACAGGTTAATTTTTTGATTAAAACCGAGGCTCAATATTGACTTTAAGACAAAAAAAATAATAGATGAGTTATTAGAAATTTATGCATTAAAATAAAGTATGTTTTTTATAATTGTTATAGTTTAGCGAAAAAGCTTGGCGCACCTAACATATCAAACACCACAAAAAGCTTGGCGCACCTAACATATAAAACACCACAAAAAGCATGGCGCACCTAACATATAAAACACCACAAAAAGGTTGGCGCACCTAATATAAAAAACACCACAAAAAGGTTGGCGCACCTAATATATAAAACACCACAAAAAGGTTGGCGCACCTAATATATAAAACACCACAAAAAGGTTGGTGCACCTAATATATAAAATCACTACAAAAAGCATGGCGCACCTAACATATAAAACACCACAAAAAGGTTGGCGCACCTAACATATAAAACACCACAAAAAGGTTGGCGCACCTAATATATAAAACACCACAAAAAGGTTGGCGCACCTAATATATAAAATCACTACAAAAAGCATGGCGCACCTAACATATAAAATCATAAAATCACTACATTTCACTAAAAATAAATCAATTTTTTTTTGTAGACCCCCTATCAGACGGTTTAAGATTAACAAGTGCTACTGAAACTACTATATCTTTAACGCGCTTTGCGATTACTACAGCACCAGCAAATAACTATTCAGTAAGCATGGGTTCAATTGAAATGTTTGCTTCTTCATTAAACGACCCCGTAACTTTCATGAATCTTGATCCGGGAACAGAATATACCTTTACAATAATTACATCCTTTACAGAATTTGATGACACAGTTTCCCCAAGAATAACATTTGGAACAGGTATATGGTTTGATACATTAACAATTTTAACCTTGCTACAATATTTAATATTTTGCTGGATGGTTGCTGAAATTGTAAAAACATTCGAAGTAGACAGAATATATTATCACGTCGTAAAATGAATATTTTTATTTTACAATAGCGTGTTTTAAAGTATTATAAATCGGTTTCACCCGAACACCTCTCTGTAAAACATCTTTCTAGTTTAAAAATAATTTATATATACTTATATTTATATATATATTTAAGCCTTTAAACTGATCTTTAATTTAATTTTACAAATTTTCAGCATCTTCCACTCCCACGTTTACAAGTACATCCCAAGATGACAACATAAGAATTGGTTTGTTAATAACCAGACCTTCAGGGACTATAACAAATGTGCAGTACATTGTAGCAATTTCTGGAGAGGCAGATGTTGAAACTGGATTTTTGTCAGTTTCACCTTTTACGTACATAACAAATCAACTAGCTATTAACACAGCGTACAATATTAGTATAGCTACCGAAAATCAATACGGAACGGGCTCATTTTCAGATATTGTTCAATTCGGAACAGGTAAACATTTTATTTGTGTTTAATCAGTTGATTACACAGTTGTTAATTGAACTTAGTTTTATAACACTTTTGAGGCAAAACACAATAAATGTATGACTTCTAAAACTAGTTAAAATTTGTATTTTGTAGGCCCAGATCAAATCGTTACAAATGTTGTTAGCATCACCCAAAGTTCAATCTTAATAAGTTTTGATGAATATACAGAAGGAGATATTCTAATAAGCAATTACGTTTTAACTTACTCGCCAATACAAGTAGGAGAAATGCCTATAATTATACCGTCAGCTGGACCACTTGAACACGAACTTACAAACTTAGAGACAAACCGGTTGTACACTTTGTCTGTTGCAGCTGTAAATGAAAATGGTAGAATAGGCGAAGACAATCTATATACTGTTATAACATGTAAGAAGTGCTAGTAGTTCGTCTGTTCAACAAAATCTTTATTTTATTAATTTATACATTTATTTCTTAGCTCCTCCAATTCCGCCTATGTTAATACAAGCTCTTGGACTTGATCCAACAACCACAACTCTGCCTGTATGGTTTCCCATTGAGGACTTAGAAGGTGGAAGTGAAATAGTATCATACTCAATCAAGGTGGTTTAATATTTACATAAATATTTTAAAATCAAGGTGGTTTAATATTTACATAAATATATTTTTTTAACTGCTTAAAAAAATGTTAGTAAATGTTAAATTTTTTAATTAACAGGTAGTTGATGGAAGTGGAAATGAGAACGTTTTCCCATTCACACCAAGCGCGCGAAAGAAAAGAGCTTTAGTAGAACACGAAGCAAACGTGTTTGTTTTAGATGGGTTGTCGCCAAACACCGTCTACAATATTTCAATTGCTGCCAGCAATATGGATGGGATAGGGCCGTTCTCGAATCCTATAATACTTTGTACAGGTTGACATGATACGACTTTTTATTCCCTTGTAAAACTATTAAAAATGATCTTCGGTAATCGTTGTAACGAATAACTGGAGGTTGTAAACAACACTTAATAAATTTACAAATTTTGAATCAATAAAAATTTGTTTAGCTCCCCTTCCTGGAGCTTCACCGATGAACAGTGACGACCAAACAGCAACGACAATTACTGTAAGTTGAATAGCTCAAAATTCAGAAGGTGACGCAGCATTAACTGCATACAAGCTCTCATGGAGTTCAGCTTATGATGAAGAAAACTGTGTGGAGTTAGATGGTGATGTTCTAAGTTATACAATTACTGATCTTATACCGGCTACTGCGTACAATATAACTTTGAAAATTGGAAATAGTCATGGTTTTTCTAACGCTTCTGAATCAATAGAAATTCAAACGAAATCTGGAATAATATGTTCAGCTACTCCAATGATTTTGTGAGTTAATAAAAAAGTGCTTTTTATTTATGCATTTAAAACTAAAAAGTAGTTCCTAACAGTTTTTTAAATTTTTAATATTTTAGAATTGACTCCAACGATTATGACTATTTGAACCCAAACAACCCAGATCAAGTTGTTATTTCCACAAATAAAGTTGACACCATGATGGTTTACAACAACATTCAACCTCAATGCAAACCTGCAGTCCTAGATCCAATGAGACTAAAGTTCAACTTTAATTTATCTGATTGTGAACCGCAAATAACTGTAATTTCTTATACAAAATCTATATGTACTTTTAATTGTTGTATACTTTGTTACTAAACCTTAAACATTGTTAAAGGTTGAGAATGGAATATTCCAAACAAAGTACACTGTAAGAAGAGCTGACGTTGAAGACAAAAGTTCACCGGTTCAAAGATTTGAGGAAACTGCCTGTATTGAATTTGTTTGCCAATTTAACGAATCAGTTGATGTCTTAACAGGGGCTATTAAGCCATTTATTAAGTATGTAAAAGAGTTTAAAAATAACATACAAAAACCTTACAATTATTGCTAAAATATTTTGTTAACTTGTTGTTAGAAAATTGGAACTTGCAAGTGAGAAAGCAACAGGAGAGTTCGAAGTTTCAATCCACTTTTATGAGAATAGCAGTTACGTTACTGAAATAACCGAAGATCCAGTTGTTGTTCAAGTTCCTGATTATGTTTACACACAAGTCAAACTTGAGGCTGAAAGTAGTGACCTTGTTCTTCAGGTATTTAACAAGCAGACATTCAAACTGCTTCGTAAAAATAAAGCATTTAACAATAGTGGTAACTACCGTATTTAAAAAGTAAACAAATACAATTTAAATTCAAAAGCAACTTTTTATAGACTTTGGAATGTGTTGCAACACCAGAAGCAGTTGGGGATAGTTCTACTAGTTACAAACTTGTAACCAATGGGTAAAGACTTCATAATTTTAATTTGTTTATTTTTAACTATCGCAATACAAATTAAGGAACATTAATCATACAATTATTAAAATAAAACTATATCGTAAAGCGAAAAAAGGTTTCAACTTTGGGGATGAAGCTGGTGACATCATAGTCACAAAAAATTTTGAGCCATTTACGTCTGAGTTTCAGTTTCGATCTTTTGTCTGGACAAACTTGACTGAGGAAGATATTTACTTGCACTGCACTGTTCGAATTTGTGATGTGGTATCTGGAGAAGCCTGCAGCACAGCATTAGTAATTAGTTGTATTAAAAAGTTTAATTAAATAGTTATTAATTAATTTGAATATATAAGGGGTTCGTGGTGCTTATAATTATTCGTGAAATAAAACAAAAAATAACACCACTTTTATTCTAGTAGTTTCACCCGTATAAAGTAATTTTTTATTATTAACATCACTCGTGTTTTTAAGTTGTATAGTCCACATTTAAAGGATTTTGAAATTTACTTTAAGAAAAGAAAGCGTCGAGATATCCCACAACAAAGCATTCACTTGATTTCATTTGGACCAATCAAATCACAGAACATTAACAACTGCAAAAATGTAAGAATTGTCTGAACTTGTAAAAAAAATGACGTAAATAAGTAGAATTTATTAAATATCTTGACATTTGAAGTGCTAGTAAGATTAACAGTTTAAAACACTTCATAAAACAAACTTTATTTTATAGATGAACGGAGGTTGTAGCGATTTATGTGAAGATTTCAGCGGTTATTCTGTTTGTGGATGTTTTGGAGGAAGACTTTTAGAAAGTGATCAGAAGACTTGCAAAGATTTTACTGGTCAGTTAAAAAATTTTTTGTTGTCGAAAGGCTATTAAATTTTCCAACTTTAAATTATTAAGTTTGCTTCTTTTTAATTATCTAATTATATTTATTTTTATTTTTTCAGGTATTAATTCTTACTACAAAGCCACAAGCAACACTTTTTTGGTTGTAATTGGTCTTGCGTTGGTTATAATACTGACCATTGCAATACTTCAAGTTACGAAAAACAAAAAGAAGTATTAAAAAGAAAAATATAGACTTTAATTTACGAACGATTTTATGCATGCTAAAATCTTTATATGGTATACACAGTCAATATATTTTCGTGTTAAATAAATTAACAAAATGTTACGTTTTGTTTTTTTTTTTGATAAAAGCCATTGAATAAAATCATTATTTTTTTCCACAAAACATTAATGACTATTTTGTTAGTATATTACATTAAGGCTCAAAGGACTAAGAATTACTTTAAAAACAACTGCGCTCAATGATCGGAAGTAACATACGACAAACAAATCAGAATTAATTTACATTTACAGCCTCGCGTAGGCTTTAATAACAAATATCCTTCTCTACTAGTGATCAATTAGCAAGCTTCAACCTAAAGCAATTTAGTTTTTATGACTTAGTTAATTAAGTATAAAAATTTTAAAATTGTTAACATTTTTTGCACCAAAACAAATATATTGATAAAGTGTATTTTATTAAAAAAATTACTTTTTCGAAAATAAATAATTTAACAAATATTCTAAAACAAAATATATATATGTCCTTTGAAAAAAGTTAATAAAGTGTATTTTAGAAATGTCCTTAATATAGATATCGTTATGTTATATTAACGCGCAGTATATCTTATACGGTATCAATAGAATACATTTATTTAAAACGCACGGTATACCAAACGGAAATGCCTAAGCAGTATTGTGCATTTAATCGTAAGCAGCTCTTATAAATCAACCGACAATTCGGAGGAAATCGGAGATATCGTTATTATTTCAACCGAGGTTTATTCATTTTACGTTGCTAAGATAGGTGAACGGACGTTAAGATGATGTGGATTCTTAGACTTTTGTTTGGGTTTGGATGTTTTGGAAATTTGGCTTATGGGTTTACAATGTCACGTATGTATTATTTTTATTTTCACCTAATTAAAACGCCGGGCATTCGGGCGAATAGCTTAGCGTTATTGTGCCACTTAATCAAGAAGAAATTGTATTTTGATATTACAATAAAAAATGGAAACCAAACAGTTAGTTTGTTAACCTTCAATTAACGAACATAACTTTTGCAGCAAAATTTAACTTTTAGATTACTTTTAAAAACCTTATCAGACGTAATAACTCTGTTACATTGTAATTACGTTAATTTAAACTTATTAGTACTTGTAGTTGTAATTGTTTGTTTAGCTGTACCCAGTGAAATTGAGACCGACAGCGTTAAACTATCATGGTCACCGCCAACAGATCTTACCCGACTTGATATTGAAGGACTCGACCCGATTTTAATTGATTTTGGAGACGACTCTATATTTGTTACCATGCTAGAACCTAATACTCGATATACTGGTACTATTACGTTTTTTAATCCGGATGGAAGTGTTTATTCAACAGATATTGCTCAGTTTGAAACAGGTAACCTTAAAATTTACATCAGTTATGGTGTTATTTATACATGGGTTTGTAAAATATTGTTTGTATTATCTGCTACTGAGTGTTGACATTTAAATATTGCATCAAATTTAATGCCATTTATGCATAGATATTATAATTTTTTAGCGCCGTTACAAATGGATCCAGTCGTTATTGAAGAAACAACTGTTGACAGTGTGGTAGTTAGCTACAACTCGTTACATGAAGGCAATGCTAGTATAAGTTCTTATTCCCTTTGTATAAGAGAAGTCAATTCAGATGGTAGCGTAGGAGAGCAGAACTTTCGTTCATTTCCATCACCAGACACAACTCTTTTATATGAAATGCTTGATCCAAATCATGAATACTTGATCTCTATTAGAGCTAATAATATTTTAAACGGAAAAAGTGAATTATCAGAAGCAGTTTCCTTTATTACAAGTGAGTTATATTATTATAATGTAAATTATATTTTTTTACAAACTAAATTATGCTTTTTTTAAAATTAACATTATTAAATTTTTTTTATCCAAGAACCTCTACCGGTAACAATTTCTGGTTCTCTTATGAATTCCAATCAGATAAATATCACCTGGACCAATCCTCTACCTGGCAGCGTAAGTCCAACTCACTTTGTTATAACATTATTCTCAACCAGTGCTGGTGTTGATAAAGATATCACAGTTGGGTTAGATGTACTTTCTCATACTTTTGATAATCTTAATTTGGACACAAACTATACAGTTCGTGTTACAACAGTTTATGAAGGAGGCTGTGAAGCAATTGCGGAAACGAATGTTTTAACAGGCAAGTATCCGGCCTTATTAAGTCGTTTGTAAACCTACCATGTTGTATAGCATTTTCACCAGTTCTTCTGTTTGTAGCGGCAAATCAGGTAACCGGTTTTCACGTGGTTAAAACATCGCAGACGTCAGTTACGTTAGGATGGGAAAGACCGGTCGAAATAGATGGAACTATAACCGGTTATGCGATAAGGATCATTCAAAGTAAAATAATATATGCTATCCTATAAACGTTATCAAAGAATAACTTTTTAACAAAATGTTATTGTCATTTAGTATAACTTGATATACCCAGATTAAATAAACGTGTGGATAATTTTTTTTTGTATATATCCTTATCCTCGATGTGGGAAAGTCAAAAGTTGCCCAATAATTATGCTGCTGATTAAGCGCTGGCTCGGCAGAAGTTTATACCGTTTATAGCGCCATACTCAAGGGCGCTACAGCATGAGATCAGTGGGAATTGAACCCACGACCTCATTTGTGGTGTAGCAAGTGTTCTTACCACTTCACCACGCTGCCAGTTTTAAAATTTCAAACAAATTTGTATTTTTTAAGAGGTTTATTTATATTTGATAATAGATGGTAATACTTTTGCAACCCAAAACTTCCCCGGAGAACTAACAGAGGCAGTTGTTTTAAATTTGGACTCAAACACAGAATATAGCTTTGAAATCACAGCCAACAACGGGTGTGGGGATAGCGACCCTTTATTAGTTACAGCTATTACTGGTATTTGATTTTTATTTATTTCATAAAATTCTAAAACCACCAATCTTAAATTTTGCTAATAAAAGAAAATTTTTTGACTATTTCCTTTTACTAAACATTTGTGAATGATTAGACACCTAATATTTATTTTAATAATGTGTTTATTTTTCTATTTATATGATAAATTTTGTGTGATTAAGTTACCTAAACACCTTTAAGTAAAGGAAAACCTTTTGTTCTGTTTAGTTCCTTTACCTGCTTTAATTTTGAGTGTCGATTCAACATCAACTGAAGCAACTGTAACTTGGTCCGTAGATCTAGGTTAGTACCTTGTTTGTAATAAGTAAACACCCTAGAAACATAATCTTAAAGCCATTGAAAACATATTTATGATTTTTAGCTGGAGAAGCGTTGGAAATATCATTCATTAATGTCTCATATAGTGACGATTCTGTATTTTCTAATGTAATAAATAGCGTAAATCTACCTGGCACAGCAAGAATGCATGTGCAGGCAGGCCTAGATCCAAATTCTATTTATTACGTAAATATAATGCTTACATATTCTAATGGTTCCACACTTGAGACAACAGATTCTTTATTAACATGTGAGTTTAAAATTATTGAGATGTATGTTTTTAAATAATTCTAATTTTATGATTTTAGAAAATTCTATATCTTAAACTTAAATTTATTAAATTTCAGCATACCTTTTATACTGTTTGTAATGAAATATAATAACTATCGTTATACTATTAATTTGTGTAAACAATTATATTTAAATTTTATTGTAGCACCTGGAGTTATAAATTCGCCAATCCATGTGAACTCTACTGTTGATTCAATTACTGTACAATTTCCACCTGTTATGGGAAATAACGAAGACTACACAGTATTTGTTGATTATGATGTAGGTGTTGACACGGTGGATGCACCAACATCAATATTTGTTGCCACTGGCTTAGATCCAAACTCCTGTATCAGCTTTTCACTACAAGTTGAAAATGACGTTGGAAATGGAGATTTTTCTTTTTCAAATCGATTTTGCACAAGTAAATTATTTCTGTGTCTATTTATTTAAAAAAACTAATTTTTCATTTGTATAGACAACATTTTCGTGTAAAACTAGATTATTTAATCTGGTTAGTTCGTAGTTAAATTGTTAAGTCTATCATAAATTGACCAACCAAAATACTTCTTATTAAGAGTTAAAAATTGATTTTTAAATATTTTAAAATTAAGGTGGTTCCCCTGCACAAGATGTAACAGCTGTAACACTTTCCACATCTGAAGTGTTTTTCAATTGGACCATAGTAACTAACGGCCTAACTGTAATGACAAGCACGATAATGTATCGAGTAAATGGCGACGTTATGTTTTTATCAATGAGCACATCAGAAGATTTTCTTACTCTAGATTCATTGTTAACAAATACTTTGTATGAATTTTTTCATGTAACAACATATGATGAAGGAGATACGGCATCTACGGATTTTCAGTATTTTGCAACAAGTATAAACATGAATTTTTTTTGTATATATTTTTATCCTTGATATGGAAAGGTCGAATTTGCGACTTAAACATAGAGTAACATCAGTTACTCCGACCCAATCTCGAGTTGCCTTTAAAAGTTTGGAATATTATATAAATTTTAATTGCCCAATGAGTAATCTTCTGATTTAGTGCTGGCTCAGCAAGAGTTCATACCGATTATAGCGCTTTACTTAAGGGCGCTACAGCATGAGAGCAGTGGTGATTGAACCCACGACCTCATGGTGATGTAGCATGTTGTTCTTACCACTACACCACGCTGCCGGTTACTATGTTCTATGTAAACTAAATTTTAAAATGACAAAATAAAATATCTTGGCTAATGGTGTAAGCAGTTTTAATAGTTCATGTGTTACAATGTAACTAAGATCTAATAAAATAAATTCTAATTTTCAGAGCCTGGAATTATAGCTTCTGCAAATGCAAGTATTGTTGATGACATGGTCGAAGTTACATGGCCCGAATACACCGAAGGAAATGTAGATGTTTTCTATGAAACTTCCAATGCCGGTTTTAGGATGTCTGGCTCTAATAACCGAGCTAACATTGATTTTTTAAGATTAACGGTAAATGGGGAAAATGAAATATTCATCCAAATCATACAAGAATTTACGATGGACGTTGTTGGACAATCGGGCGAAGAATTTTCACTTAATTTTACAGTTCGTAAGTAGAAACTTTTTAAAGAAAAAATTTAAACAGTTTTAACCTTTTTTACAACTTTATCACCATAACCTAATTACCTACCATTACTTAATCACCTAATTTATATATGTAAAGTCTTGTTAAAAAATTTAACTAAAAATATTTCTCTATATTTACAGCCCCAACAGGTATTCAGTTTTTTAATTGGTTCCCAGATGACTATGATCCTATTTTATCTTCTACTAACGGAGTAGATATAACATGGGTCATATCAGATGCAGTGGGAGGAAATCTTGTCGCACTATCAGAATTTGAAATTATTGTTAATGGATCAATAATGGGTTTAATGCCAACAGAAGACTCTTTGACACTACAAAACTTAGAGTACAACTCCGTTTATGAAGTTACTTTCAATACAATTTATGTGGATCGAGAAATTAATATCACACGTTTATTTTTAACATGTAAGACTAAGTACAAGAACTATAAACTAAGTCTTCATTTAATTAAAAAAAATATACTTCGCAGTTTAGCTTGTCTTTAAACTAATGCATTATACCAAGGTAGTAATTGGCAATTTATAATAAGTAAAAATTATGTTAGAATATAACAAAAGTGTCAATTTTTTATAAAAATCGTGTTTTAAATAGTGCGTTTACAATATCTTTTAGGCTTTCTTAAATTTTTTATTAAAACCATGCTTTGTTTAAAGCCTTTGAAGAAGCTTCAAACATTAATGGAACATTTTCTGGAGATAACCTATTACTAACTTGGAATGGTCCTGAAATGCATTCAAGTTTTGTTTATTTTACTACGATTACAATTGTTGGAGAAGAGGTCCAAGAAGGTGTGTCGTCTCCATTTACATTTCCATTACAAGAAGTAGTTGCTAACACTTTGTATACTGTAACGATAGAAATTGCAACAGAAGACTATACATCTACAGCCATGGAATCCTTTGTATCAGGTTTTTTGGCAATTAAAATATAATGCTGAGTTAATTAAAATTTAATTATATTTTTTTTTATAATCAGTATAATTTTAGGAGCGCCTTCCCCACCAACATTATCAATGGAAGAGTTAACTGAGGCTTCTATAGAATTAGGCGCAAACCAGCAACTCGGGGGAGAGTTTCTTCCACTCGTTTCATTTGAAGTATTTGTAACCCCGGATGGTATGGAAACTTTACAAGTTCAATCGTTTCCTTCCACCCCTTTTACAATATTAGGATTAGATCCCAATTCTGGCTATACAATCACCGTTAAATCAGTTTTTGAAAATGCTCAGTATCTTAGAATAACAGGAAACAGTACAATCCCAAGTGGGACAGGTAAAGTGTTTTTTTTTAATTTTTCTATTTATGGTACTTGACTGCTAACATTTCATTTTAAAACATCCATTAAATCAGTTGTATCATTGATGTGTTTAAAGTTAGTTAATTTATACCGTGCCTAAAATATTGTTATTAATAAATATAAAAAGTAAAATTAAGTTTATGTAAACATATACCCCCAATTTAAAATTTGATTGTTTTAACTTTTAAACATTTTAATTTTCTGTTATAAAATTTAGTTCCGAGCGCTATTGCTAGTAACTTTGTTAATGTTGCTATTGGGAGCAACAACGGACAAATTACTTGGGAAGTCGATCCAGAAGGAAATCTAGATCGTAAATTTAGTGTTAATGTAGAACAAAACGGTTCCCCCTTTTTAACCTTAGATCAAGTTACACCCCCAGTAACAATTACTCAGTTAACGCCAAACACGGTAGTCCAATTATTTGTTACAACTAGTAACCAGTTCGGATTGAGTGACGGGAGTGAAGTGCATACATTTAATACACGTACTTACTTTGTTTATAAGATAAAAATATAAAATTCAAATACTATTATTTTTATTTGTATTAGATTTATAATCTTACACAATCTATTCAACAAAGATGATTGTATTAACAGAAATTGCTTTTAGTCGCACCAGCCCGTCCAACGGTAATGATTCAAAACAGCTTTGCAACAAACATCAGCTTTTCGGTAACTCAAGATCTCGGGGGTAGGGCAAGTCTTTTGATTCAATTTGAATACACGCTGACTCTACCCTCCAACCCGGATATTGATGGTACTTCTATGGATAATGAATTCACAGTTGATAATCTCGTTCCTAACACTGAATATGAAATAAGAGTTTTATCGATGTTCCTAGATTTTAATGCTGTGGGTGTTCCAATATCAGTAGGGACAGGTAAATATTATATTTAACTACTAAAAACATTAACTTTTATTTTTGCTAAAGATATGTCTCAACTAATTTTTATTTGTTTCAGCTGAATGTTACAATTTAAATAAGTACAACAAGTATTGAAACAACAAATTAAATTTATGAATATTTTTAGTTCCATCTACAACTGTAACGAATATTCAAGATATGGTTGATGACACTATAACCATTTCGTGGGATAGCCCAACTGAGGGAAATCTTGATTTTATATTTAATGTCAAAGTTTTTACTGAATCAACACCAATGTCAAACACATTTAATTTAGTTGAAAATAGTCAGACAAATGCTAATTCCTTTAATGTTTTTACACCTGTTCCGTTTACTCTTTACAAATTTGAAGTAACAGTAGGAAATATTTATGGCATGGCTGAAGATTCTTCTTCTCATGAAGTTATGTCAGGTAGGATTTAGCAAAACAAACTTTGAATTTAATGTATAAATAAAAAAAACTAAATATTTGTTACCATCCAATGACTTTAAAATATTTAAATCAATTTGAAATATCATGTTACTGCAATTTTAACCAAACAAAGACCGATACAACACTTCTTTTACTAACTTATTTTTTTTGCTTCGGTCATAAGTTATATAACAATAAGGTGTATTTATTGCAAGTAAAAGTAACTTTTAACATTTTGAGTATAATTTTAAAAACATTTTTTACAGAACCTGGAGCAGATTCTGTATTATGTGTAGATTTAACTGAAACTTCAATAACTGTGATGCGCGATATTGCTCAACCAACAGCAGCAATAGATATGTACACAATTATGTTAGGTTCAGCTACAATGGCTGGAAGTTCACCAGATGGTCCAATCACCTTTACAAACCTTGAATCTGGAACTGAATATGCTTCTCAAATTACTACAACGTTTTCAGGAGTTGGAGAAAAGATCTCTAACTCAGTAGTTTGTGGAACAGGTTTAAAGCTTGTTTTGTGTAAACGTTAAGCAATATGTTTCTCGTCTTTATATACGGTTAACCTAAAACAAATGTAGAAAATAATAATAAAATTTAGCGAACACATAGGTTACACTTAATGCAACCTTTATTATTTAGCATCTTCTGCTCCCACATTTACAAGTGCACCTCAAGATGACAACACAAGAATTGGTTTGTTAATAACCAGACCTTCAGGGACTATAACAAATGTGCAGTACATTGTAGCAATTTCTGGAGAGGTAGATGTTGAAACTGGATTTTTGTCAGTTTCACCTTTTACGTACATAACAAATCAACTAGTTATTAACACAGCGTACAATATTAGTATAGCTACTGAAAATCAATACGGAGTGGGTTCATTTTCAAATTTTAGTCAATTCGGAACAGGTAAACATTTTATTTGTGTTTAATCAATAGATTACACAGTTGTTAATTGAACTTAGTTTTATAACACTTTTAAAGCAAAACACAATAAATGTATGACTTCTAAAACTAGTTAAAATTTGTATTTTGTAGGCCCAGATCAAATCGTTACAAATGTTGTTAGCATCACCCAAAGTTCAATCTTCATAAGTTTTGATGAATATACAGAAGGAGATATACCAATAAGCAATTACGTTTTAACTTACTCGCCAATACAAGTAGGAGAAATGCCTATAATTATACCGTCAGCTGGACCATTTGAACACGAACTAACAAACTTAGAGACAAACCGGTTGTACACGTTGTCTGTTGCAGCTGTAAATGAATTTGGTAGAATAAGCGAAATCAATCCGAGTCATATATCAACATGTAAGAACCACTAAAGAAAACTGTTGTAAATTTTAACCACTTTATTAAATTTTTTTTATTTTTTTGCCATTGACACACTTTATTGAATTGTTATATTAAATTAATATTTCTATCTTGATTTAAAAAAATTGTCATTAAGGTAAACTTTATTACTTTTATATCTGTGTTAATCTTAGCTCCCCCAATCCCGCCCATGTTAATACAAGCTCTTGGACTTGACCCAACAACCACAACTCTGCCTGTAGAATGGTTTCCTATTGAGGACTTAGAAGGTGGAAGTGAAATAGTATCATACTCAATCAAGGTGGTTTAATATTTACATAAATATATTTAAAACAAACACTAATATGATAAATCAATTAGAATAACGCGGTATTTACTAACATATTGCTTAAGTCCTTTGGTAGATTTACTGCATTACAAAATATGGGTAAATGTTAAATTTTTTAATCAACAGGTAGTTGATGGAAATGGAAATGAGAACGTTTTCCGATTCACACCAAGCGCGCGAAAGAAACGAGCTTTAGTAGAAGAAGCAACAAACGTGTTTGTTTTAGATGGGTTGTCGCCAAACACCGTCTACAATGTTTCAATTGCTGCCGGCAATTCGGATGGAATAGGGCCGTTCACGAATCCCATAATACTTTGTACAGGTTGATATGTTAGAAAAATTTAATTTGGTATATTTTTAGTCTTGTTAAAACCGATTTTTAAGGTTGGTCTCTTTGTTATTTTATATATACAAAAGTTTGCCTAAAAACTTTTGTTCAGCCCCTCTACCTGGAGATTCACCGATGAAAAGTGACAACCAAACAGCAACGACAATAACTTTAAGTTGGACAGCTCAAAATTCAGAAGGTGACGCAGCATTAACTGCATACAAGCTCTCATGGAGTTCAGCTTATGATGAAGAAAACTGTGTGGAGTTAGATGGTGATGTTCTAAGTTATACAATTACTGATCTTATACCGGCTACTGCGTACAATATAACTTTGAAAATTGGAAATAGTCATGGTTTTTCTGACGCTTCTGAGTCAATTGGAATTCGAACGAAATCTGGAATAATATGTTCAGCTACTCCAATGATTTTGTAAGTAAAGAAAAATACTAGTTGTGCTTATAAAATAAATGTAATACCATAGTGTATGTCATTATTTAAACATTTTCTTTAATTATTGTAATAGAATTGACTCCAACGATTATGACTATTTGAACCCAAACAACCCAGGTCAAGTTGTTATTTCCACAAATAAAGTTGACACCATGATGATTTACAACAACATTCAACCTCAATGCAAACCTGCAGTCCTAGATCCAATGAGACTAAAGTTCAACTTTAATTTATCTGATTGTGAACCACAAATAACTGTAATTTTTTATACAAAATCTATATGTACTTTTAATTGTTGTATACTTTGTTACTAAACCTTAAACATTGTTAAAGGTTGAGAATGGAATATTCCAAACAACGTACACTGTAAGAAGAGCTGACGTTGAAGACAAAAGTTCACCTGTTCAAAGATTTGAGGAAACTGCCTGTATTGAATTTGTTTGTGAATTTAACGAATCGGTTGAAATTTGGTCTGACGTTATTAAGCCATTTATTAGGTATATTATCATTTATTACATTGGGTACTTTCTATATTTGATGGTAAAGTTGAACACTGACAAAGATTTAACTTACTGTCAATAATTTGTTTTAAGGAAATTGGAACTTGCACGTGAGAAAGAAAAAGGAGAGTTTGAAGTTTCGATCCACTTTTATGAGAATAGCAGTTACGTTACTGAAATAACCGAAGATCCAGTTGTTGTTCTAGTTCCTGATTATGTTTACACACAAGTTAAGATTCAGGCTGAAAGTAGTGACATTGTTTTACAGGTACTAACTAATAATAAGGTTTTATAACATACATTATTACAGGTTTCATAAAAAAACCTAAACTTAGCAAGAAATTAAACTTTATTTAAATAGTTTAATATTAATTTTAAATTGGGATTTGGTTTTTAGACTTTGGAATGTATTGCAACACCCCAAGCAGATGGAAGCGGTGATATTATTTATAATCTTGTAGCAAATGGGTAAGGAAACATTTTAGTTGGGTTGTAACAACATTTGCATCTGCATGTTTACATACCATAAATGTCACCTTAAAAGTTAATATTTAACGTTAATAATAACGTTAATCAACTAACTTTGATAAATATTGCAAAGTGAAAGTGCTTCTAACGACGGAGATGAAGCTGGAGACATTATAGTCACAAAAAATTTTGAGCCATTTACGTCCGAGTTTCAGTTCCGATCTTTTGTCTGGACAAACTTGACTGAGGAAGATATTTACTTGCACTGCACTGTTCGAATTTGTGACGTGGCATCTGGAGAAGACTGCAGCACAGCATTCGTAATTAGTTGTACTAAAAAGTTAATTAAAACTTTTCTTGTTAACCAAATAAAACTTAAAATTTCCTTTTAATTTTTTTCTACCAGTTTACAAATATAAGTTGTATACATAACTTTTCTTTTTTTTCCAATTATATGTTTAGAAAAGAAAACGTCGAGACATCCCACACAAAAGCATTCATTTAATTTCATTTGGACCAATCAAGTCACAGAACATAAACAACTGCAAAAACGTAAGTTTTTTCAAATCAAAAAACCAAAACATTTCCTAAGTTTTTAAAAATAAAATGTATAATCAACAAACCTCTTTTTAACAGAAAAATGGAGGTTGTAGCGATTTATGTGAAGATTTTAGCGGTTATTCTGTTTGTGGGTGTTTTGGAGGAAGAATTTTAGACAGTGATCAGAAGACTTGCCAAGATTTGAGTGGTCAGTTACAAATATCTTACTTACATTACCAAGTTTTCATTCTTAGCATTTTATTTTAAATGCTATGTTGGATGTTTATACAGAAAGTTCAACTTTCTTTTAATCTTTAACTTTTATTATGCGTGGTGTAGTGGTAAGAACACTTGCTACACTACAAATGAGGTCGTGGGTTCAATCCCCACTAACCTCATGCTGTAGCGCCCTTGGGTAAGGCGCTATAAAATGTATAAACTCCTGCTAAGCCAACACTCAATCAGCAGCATAATTACCGGGCAAATATAATCTATAATATTCCAAACTGCCACAGGCAACTCAAGACTGGGTCTGAGTAACTAATGTTACTCTATGTTTAAGTCACGCATCTGACTTTCCCTAGTTGAGGATAAAGATTTATACAAAAAAAAAATTATACTCAATTAAAGTATATTCATTTATGCTAACGGTTATTAGCAATGTTACCCAATTAAGGAATTTTGCTTATATCATAAACTATATATCCAAAATTGCGCAAAATTAAGTAATATTTTAGTGTTCAACAAGGTAATACCATTATTAAAATATTATAGTAAAAACAATATGGCAAACCTTGAAAATTTCAATTTATTCCGCTTATGTTTTTAGGTGTTGGTGTAACATATGAAGACACAAACAGCACCATTCTTATTTTCATTGGATTTGCTATGGTCATTATTCTTTCAGCTGCACTACTTAAATCTACAAGAAAAAATAAGAATTAAAAAGAAACTTTAAATAACAAACTTATAAACATATAGCCTAAACTTATAAACATATATTGTACTTAAACTAAATATCCAGTTATCATAAATATATATTCAAATATTATAAACACATTGTTTGTATTTAAAGAATCCATTAGGAAGAAAAAGTTTTGTTACATTTAGTTTAAAAAAAAAATTATTTTTGTGTAGAAGTTCAGTTATTTAATGCAAAAACAACATATTTTGAATTGCGATTATTTTACAAGTTTATAAACATATTTATTATAATCTGAATGTGATCTATTAACAGAATGCAAAACTTTCAAAAAAATGAAAGCTACAACATTTTATAAAATCTAAAAATCTAAAACCGGCAGTGTGGTGTAGTGGTAGAAACATTTCCTACACTACATGAGGTTGTGTGTTCAATTCCCACTGCTCTTATGCTGTAGCGCCTTCAAGTAAGGTGCTATAAACGTTATGAACTCCTGTTGAGCCAACTTTTAATCAGTAGCATAATTATCAGGCATTTATAATCTATAATATCCCAAACTTTTACAGGCAACTCGAGACTGGGTCGGAGTAACTTATGTTACTCTTTGTTTAGGTTGCGCATTCCGCCTTTCCACATCGAGGATAAAGATATATACAAAAAAGTAAAAAAATATTCACAAACTTTTTAAACTATACCTACATCTTAGAAATATCTATGACTAGTGATTGAGTTAGAAACTTTATAAGTTTTTTCCTTTATCAATAATTCCATTCCAAATTAATTTCAAATCAACAAGAATTCATTAATTAAAATAAGGATTTTCTGCTTGTAAGAAGACCTGCTGATAACACAGCTTCCAAACTTGTTTTCAGGTATAAATTTTTATACCAAGTAAATATAAAAAGTTAATAAATTAATTTAGAAAACTACTGTATATGTCCAAACTGTTGCAACCACAAACCCAATATACGCAAATATCTGTAAAAAACTTTTTAAATAATCAACTTAATATTTACACAAATTGTATAACCTATAATATACTAGTATTTAAAAAAATATAAAACATATTAGACATGAATAAGATTAAGTTATCACAAAATACTATATAAACTATTTTTCTCTTTTTCTTAAATAATTTTACAAAAAACTGCAGATTAACATAAATAAAATATGTTACAAATATGTTACTCTTGAAATGTGGTATCACAATTGTTAATCATGTTAAAAATTAGAATTTTAAAATAATATCATCCCAACTAAAATACTAAACTGCTTTTGCACGAGGTTTAACAAAATTGTTGCAAATGTTGTAAATGTTATACTTGACTGATTTCATAGAAATCAATTATTTTTTATTTTCTCATGAGATTAACTAACGATGGATACCCTTTAACTAACGATGGATACCCTTTTTCTTTATTTAATTTACTTGTTAAAAAATAGAAAATGCATTTGACCGCATGGACAAGTTATAATTGGTTCAAAAACATTAAACAGCGTAAAAAAATTCTCTTTACGATAATTCACAGGTTTGTGACACATCGCCGTATTATTATGAAATGCTCGCTTTGATATTTGTTATTTAATTTCCTTTAAAGAGGTCACAATAAGAACTCGTGACGTCATATACCCTGAAGCTCTTTTTTAGTGACGCTAAGGAGCCTACGTCATAGCGTGAGAAATAGAAGAACAGTGTCTAAAATGGGGGTGGTGGTTTCAAAAACAGGTATTTATTCTAGAATAAAATAAAATATTCTATTAATATTTTGCTTATATATAATATGTGGATTTAAAGCTAATTACATTTGGAAGATCTTAGTTCAGTTTGTGGAAATTCTTATCCCAACTTTGCAAACCTAATTATTTTCGAATTCGCGTCATTTGAAGTTTAAGATAATAAGCAGTTGAGGTCAGTTTGATGTCGTTTAATTAATAGACAACGACAATTTGAACATGAAACATACGACACTAAAGCCCTGCAGCAAAGCCTGGGTATTTATAAGGATGGAATTGTGTGAATCATTTATTTATTACGCCCTCTATGTTAAATGTATTATTCGTGTTTTAAGGCAAGGCAAGGCGAGGCGAGGTGTGATGTTAGAAATGACAATAATTTCTTTATTTTAATGTTATTCCTTTTAAATTAAAATAAATTGTATTGGTTAAGTTAGAGTGTAAACAGACTACCTCATTTTGGGTTTTCGTTAACTTAAATTTTAGCTTAAAAAGGCGATTTAAATTTTAAATCGTATATCGTTTTGTTTAGCTGATAATATAAAGTTATTTAATACCAAAATGAAAATGTTAATTATCTTCGCAACTTTATTATTCGTTGGGTTAACGAATGCTGTTAATGTTTTTAATATAAACGGGGTAAGTACATATTTAATAAGAACTTTTTTACACCAAAATAGCAAAAAAAAAATTAAAATTGTCATTTTACATGTACGAAAACAAATGTTAATTTTAATCAACATTTGAAGTTTAAATACCTTTAAATATATTAATAATAACGACATGTTTTAAAATTAACAATTAAAAATTATTGATTGCTATTTATGAAATATTTCGTAAATAAAATATAAATATTTTTTAAACAATTTATCATCATATTTATAATTTCGCCATTTTACAGAAAAGAGAACGTGAACTACTTCAGCTGGGCCGAGAGTTTAATATAACAGTCAACCTAAGAACGATATCGAACTTACAAGCTCAACGAATATTTAAGGTAAGTGTCAAGTTATTTAACTTAACCTTAATTGACAATCAGATAAAAAATTAAAAATTAAAATTTAAGGTTGTTCCATATATCAACTTTAAACAATATAAAACTTAACCTTTAGGTTAGATATGATAAAGTTAAATTTGTTTAAAACTTTTTACATGATTCATTTTGGGTTGGATAAATATTTATCGTGCTAATTTATGGGTTGTACTGAAACGTAATAAATTACTCATTTAAATTATTTTTTAAATAAATATAGAAATAAACTTTCCTAAGTTAATGTTAAACTCGAATTTCGACTTTTAAGATCGCTAAAAAAACTGTTAAACTTCGCGCGTAAATAACTTACATTTTTTATGTGGGAAAAAATATATATTAGCGAAAACTATTTAAAAACAAGCTCTGTGAATTGTTTTTTATAAACTATAAAAGCTTAGCTATATCTTAACAGTTTTCTACAAACGTTATTAAAAAAAATAAAGTTAAAAACTAGTTTTCGCCTTTAATTTATAATCTTTTCTTATGTTTATACTGATAGTAATGGGTTAAAACTTAATTAACAGTTTTTACAATGGTCTCGAACAAAACTGCTCTTTTTTACCAATCCTTTTTTACGATATAAAACGCTAAAACAAAACCCCAATTTTTTCACAGATGCGCTCATATTGTAGCTGTATGTGCTGCAAAGAATCAGTTCCAAATGGCGTCACTTCCGGTCCCGCTTGTGACCGAACATACCCGGTACCCTTGCCCCATGATTTTGTTTGTCCTCAATCTTTTTGTTTAAGGAATTTTGAGAAACTTTGCGCGGATTGGGATCAATCGAAGTGCGACCGAACTTGTTTTTGCCGGTTTGTATTTTGTTCATTTTATTCGGAAGTTTTTGTTTTATTTACATTTTTTTGTATATATTCTTATCCTCGATGTGGGAAGGTCGAATGTGCGACTTAAACATAAAGTAACATCAGATACCCTGACCCAATCTCGAGTTGCCTGTGGCAGTTTGGGATATTATATTTAAATACCTTTCTCGTACGCACTGCTAATAAATAGGTAAAACTTTTCTTTTATATTCTATTTAGTTACTTTATTTTTAAAATTAAATTCCTTTTTAATCTATTATTGATGTACATCAAATTTTTATGTAATCACTTTTTAAGAAGTTGTGAAAAAAACATTGAATCGGTTTAAGATTCTGCCATTAGATTATCTTTGTTTACGGACAATAATATTTTAGCTTAAAATAGTCGCGAGTTCAATCAACCGCTGCTCTATTAAAGACTTAGCCTGAAGCCTTTGTTACGTCATTAAATGTCACAAACTACCTTGTTTTCGCTTGTAATTATACGAACTGACTTTCCAATCGTATTTCGAGTTTCCAGGAAAAATTTAATCCAATGGTCGCATAACTGAAATTGTGCATTATCCTAAATAAACAAGCAGCGTGGTGTGGTGGTACGAAAACATGCTACACAACATAAGGTCGTAGGTTCAATCACCACTGATCTCATTATGTAGCGCCCTTGAGTAAGATGCTACAAATTGTATGAACTTATGCTAAGCCAGCGCTAAATTAGCAGTATAATTATCAAGCAAATATAATCTATAATAACCCAAACTGTCACAGGCAACTCGAGTGATGTTACTCTATGTTTAAGTCGCGCATTCGACTTTCTTACATCGGGGATAAAGATGTATACAAAAAAAAACAATTGTATGCACTTATTAAAATCTTTTAAGCTATTTTACAGTCTTTAATCTGTTTCAAATAAGTAGATTACAAAGTAAATAAAACGAATTAGTTTTATATTTTACTTTATAGAAGATGCAACGGATCTTTATCAGAAAGTGATTACCGATGTAGCGACAACGCTGCCAGCTTTCTTCCTGGGCCAATGTGTAATTGTGACGCAATAAAGTTCCCACCAAAGTGTACAGAAGAGCCAAGAGATCTTCAGAATCTCTGGTTGGCTGTGACCTTGCTTCCAAGAAGTCAAAGTTTGTTGGATTGTGTATATGGATGTTTCTGTCAGTAAGTTACTAAGTAATAACTACTTAAATTTCCTAATTTTTAATTACCTTAACTATTTATTTTATGCCAAATAGTAGTTTTCATAATTTTAATTTTCATCGGTGTAAGAAGGTCAACATTACAGCATAAACAAAGAGTAACATTTGTTGACCTTGACAACAATAACATGATATTCTTACAAAAAAGAGACTTACGCTAATAATAAAAAGTAGTCTATTATATATTTGAATCTCTGAGCCAATATAAAATTTAAGTCTTTTTTTTGTGTTTTAAAGCACTTGCAACATTGAAGCTATATCCCGAGTGATTCCTACAGCAAAAAGTATTTGCCTGGCTCGCCGACATTTACCGAAACCGAATTGTGCTTGCCCCACTTGTCCTACTGAAAACTCAGCTATACAAGCTAGAATGGTAAATTAAAAACAATTTTTGGCCAAAACTGAAAGTTTTTTTTTAATTTTTTAGCTGTGTTATTAAAAAGATTTATTGGGTTAATGATAACTTAACATTTACAATTGTTATTTAACTAACATAAAATAAGTTATTAAACTGTTTTATTTACAGAACCTTCATTCGATTAGTATAAGCCAAGCTGTGCACGGAAAAAAGTGATAATAGCGACATCTAACGGCGAAATCTTGCCCTTTATTTTTATACCTCTTCTATTTCGATTGATTTAATAAACAATTTAACTTGTAATGTGTTCGCTTCTTTAAAAAAAAACAGTAAAAACACTAAACTTAAATTTTATAAAAACAATTTAAATTTATAAGCGTATGTTACTTCTGAAAATTTAAAATGTTTTATTGCGAAATATGCTTAGGTTTTCATTCATAAATTTAAAAATAAACATCAGAGAATGACTCTAATATTAACATCTGCAAGGGTCACATAGAGTTAATAATTACGTCATAACTTCTACAAGACAGATAATACAAAAATAACTTTACAAACAATTTGTATTAGTAAGGCAACCGTTTAAAAAAAGTGGTCTGTTTTCTGTTTGCATTGACCAAATAAAAACCTTAATATAAGTTTATATAGACGGACAAATTTATATAATTCTTATCATGTGAATTAACATAAGGTGTACTTACGTTATAACTTAAAATTGTTTTCAAATAATTGTTTACTTTTGCGCAACATTTGATCCACGTTAATAGTACGATATTAATACTTGTTTCTTATTGGTTGATTTGTAATGACGTTACAACTTTACCACGTGCTATGTGAATTAATAAAGTAAGTACCAGATGCTAACTAAATGAGAAAGCGAAAATTTTCCTTTAAAAGGGCTCGACGAAGATGAAATATCATTCTTAAAATTGACTTTCTAGTTGAAGAACTACAAATCAAAACACAAGATAATGATGATCTCTATGTTATTCGTCGTTGCACTCGGTATTGTATTTTTTATATATATAATTTATCTTTGATGTGGGAAGGTTGAAGGAGTGACTTAAACATAGAGTAACATCAGTTACTCCGACCCAGTCTCGAGTTGCCTTTGGCAGTTTGGCATATTGTAATCGCGATAATAAAGCTGTATATTAAGTGCTGGCTCAGCAGAACCCAGAGCCTTATGTGGTGTAGCAAGTGTTCTTACCACTACACATCGCTGCCGGTTATTATCTTATTATAAATATTAATTTATTTAAGTTTAAGTATTAACCTAGATGTAATTTATCCTATTTAAGAGTTTATAATGTATCTTAAAATTGCCAACAATTTGTAAGTTTCTTTCAATCTAAACTCTAACCAATTAATTTTTAGCAACCACCGCTCTATGCGATAACCGAATCGTTAACGGAGTGACTGTCAAAGACATGTCCGAAGCTCCATACCAGGCTTCCCTCCAGAACGGTAACTTCCACTATTGCGGTGGCTCCGTTATCAGTTCACGATATGTAATGAGCGCTGCTCATTGTTGGTCCCGACTTCTTGGAGGGTATGTTTAAATTATTTTAATTTTAGATAAAAATTTCTTTAATTCGCCCATGCTTAAAATCATTAAGAGTTATTTGATTGTATTAATTTATACTCATCATTTTTAGGTAATTAATTATTTATTAATTACCTAAATAAGTCCAATTTCACTATTGTTTAAATCATTAGAATTGATTTTTTGTCTTAATTGGTGTTTATGTATCTTTAGCAACTAAATAACTGTTAATCAAATAATTTATTTTTGTTGTTAGCCACACAGTTAACCTTGGTAGCATTGACAACCAAACTCCTCTTCTCCGAATCCCAATGCAGAACTGGATCAGACATTCCTTGTACAGTTCCTCCACTTTGGATTACGATTACTCCATCATTGAGCTTTCCTCGGATATCACCTTCATCGAAGGGGTAAGAAAATGCTTAATATGTGAAATAACAAGTCCTGGTGCGTTTTAGGATATAAAAATAAGTTTATGTTTTTAAAGAAACCTGGTGTAGTGGTAAGAACACTTACTACACCACCATGAGGTCGTGGGTTCAATCCCCACTAATTTCATGCTGTAGCACCCTTGGGTAAGGCACTATAAACGATACGAACTCCTGCTAAGCAAGCACTTAATCAGCAGCCTAATTATCAGGCAATTATACTTAATAGTATCCTAAACTGGCAAAGTCAACTCAAGACTGGGTCAAAGTAACTGATGTTACTCCATGTTTAGGTCGCTTATTCGACCTTTCCACATCGAGATAAAGATAATACAAAAAAAAATTAATTTTGACAGGTTGTTGAGCCCATTAGATTGGCATCCAAAGAATATCCAGGTGGCACCAACGGTATCATCTCAGGATGGGGACTTATGGACGCCAACCACGCTGACACCCCACGATTGATGCAAATCGCTGATGCCCCACTTGTCGATCTTGCTGACTGTCAAAAATCCTGGAGACTTCAACCTTTGACTGAACGTATGCAATGTGTTGGAGGTGGAACCACCAGCGGATGCATGGTAAGTTATCAAATAAGAATACTTTATACTTTTGTTTAACTGTAAATGCTTATAAACAGTTTGTGCTAAATTAGACTAGTACCCAATTTATCTTCTTTTAAATGTTACCATAAAGATATAGATTTAATATAAAAACCGGATTAAGATAGGTTTAAGTTATCCGGCAAGGCTTGAGAGCTAATATCGTGGCATTAGTTCGGCTCTAACCCAAAACCTTTAGGCTCGTAATATGATGTCTTACACGAATTAATGGACTCATAGACATAGCCTAATAGAAGCCAGTCTACTTAATTAGATTTAATAATTATTGTTTTATGTAGGGAGATTCTGGTGGCCCAGTAGCCGTCTATGAAGGCAGTGAGAAGGTTTTGGTCGGCAACACTTCATGGGGAAGCAGCAACTGTTCTCCAGACAAGCCAGCAATCTGGTCCAAAAACGTCGTTGTGTTGAACTGGATCACATCGACTACTGGAGTCAGTGCATAATTATGACGTCATAACTTTGCAAAATTACATCACAAGTTGCATAAATAAAATAAGATCTCAAAATTAAAGTGTGTGTTTTGTAGAAATTAAACATTAGACTTAAATAAGTACTTTTAAAAAAACAAAAAGGCAATAATAAGACAAAAACGACCAATATCAGATCAAATTTGTTTGTAAATATTTGGCTTTTTTGTTTTAAGATTTAAAAAAGAAATGTTAAAAATAGAAAAAAGTTAGCTTAGTTTTTAACAAATTTTTTGTTTGTTTTTAAAATATTTTTTTGTATTAAATATTGTAGTTAAGCTACTAATTAATAGGCAGTAGGCAGTACTTTTTATTTTAAACAAAAAAATAAAAAATGATGACACGGTTTGATGTTACGGTGAGTATTAACTACGTTATTGCATATGCTGAAAATTACACCTGCTTAGCATTTAACTCAGATTTTAAATGACGTCATTAATGAAGGATGACGTCACTGCATCAGTTTTCAACTTAAATTGTTGTTAAAATTGATACATTCTCCAAAGAATTCAATTCTTAAGATATTAGTTTATCTATTTTAAAAGTCCTCTTTTTTATCTTAATTAGGTTCAGTTTGTTTAAAAAAAACTTCTTTATTCTCTTATAACAATTCAACTTTAAATTTAAAACTTTTTATTATTTTAAAAATCTGAATTAAAAATGAATTTCTTCAGATTCAAAAATTTCCACCAATCAATTCCAATCGTAAAGGGGAACGCCCATATATTGCAACCAATCAATGGCGTAGATATTCTTGGACCACATCGATGGTTTGGAGGTCTCGCAAGGGTATGAACCCCATGACGTATTTCCGACCAAATAAACCCCACTTGATGTGTAGATGACTAAGGGACCCCCCGAGTCACCCTGATGTAAAAATATAAGATTTAAACCTTACCTTAAACTGAGAGATAGTCTGTAGTAAAATATTAAAATAGAAAAAAAAATTGTTTAATAGGAATAAAATAGTTGTGTTTTAACACAAAAGTGAAGATTGATTTTTACTGTGGACAAGATTAAACCATCTTAGGTATAGGGAAGACTTTACAATTAGCAGCCCAAACTAAAAACAAATTTCTAAAGACAAAAGACGGACCTTCAAAATAAAGCTTAAAAAATGATATTTATCCTATGTAAGATTTAGGTACTAAATAGTGAACAAATTATTGCATAAAATCTACTTTGCAAGCGCTGGTGCCTTGTCCTCCTGCACATTGCATTGCTGGTGTGATCTGGTTGCCAAAATAAGACATGCACTGAGCTTGTGTTATTAGGGGAACGTTAATTCGTTGAAGAGTATCAGAAGCTGAACTCGATATACTTCCGTGTGTCATACCCCACCCCGTGGTCACAGCAGTTCCAAAAGCCTCGCCGTAAGCTAGCGTTACTGGGTAGATCCTCTGTAAAAATTAACAATCACTCATAAAAGGAAAATTCAATTGGTTTTTCTATAAAAAATGGGTAAAAAAATGGCCCATGGAAATGTAAGTGGCTAATGCATGCTATAGAAGATAAGATTTTAATAAAACCAAAGACCCAGGCTATACATAACCAGCAACCCTAAACATATGGTAGACTTTAGAGCACAAATAAGCTTACATTGCTTAGTGGTAAATCTCTGGATAGAATAGCAAGCGAGAAATCGTAATCAAAAGTGTTCTCATTCCAGTAGGGATGTTGATACCAATACTGGATCAGCTCAGCAAGGAGGTTGGAATGATCATTTAAATTCGTGACACCCATAACAGCATATACTCTGAATTTATAATGTTACTTTAAAAAATGCAAACCAAAAGTTGCGAAGAACTAAATGCCACCGAGCTTATATGACGTATTTATTTATTTTTAATGAGTCCATATAATATACGGAGTTTAAACCAAACCGGTCTTTGGTGTTAACTTGTTCTTAATTTTCACAAACATGTTTTAAGTTAACCGGCAACGTAGTGTAGTGGTAAGAACACTTGCTACATGAGGTCGTGGGTTTAATCCCCACTGCTCTCATGCTGTAGCGCTCTTAAGTAAGGCACTATAAACGGTATAAACTTCTGCTAAGCCAGCACTTAATCATCAGCAGCTTAATTATCGGGCAATTATAATTTAATAATATTTTTAAACTAGCAAAGGCAACTCCAGACTGGGTCGGAGTAATTGATGTTACTCTATGTTTAGGTTGTGCATTTGACCTTCCCACACCGAGGATAAAGATAAATAAATAAAAGGTTAAAAGAAGATCACAAACCCTGATCTGTAAACCAAGCAATGTGCTGCGCTCATGATAAAACGTGTTCCAATTATGGAACCTCCACAGAAATGATTTCCGTTCTTTTGCAAGGAGACCTGAAACGGGACTTCAGTGATACTGGATACTGTTTCTCCATTTATAATTTTATCATCACACCATGCGGCAGATGCTTTAAAAACGTAACAAGAATAAAGTAAATACAACTAAAATATAGCTTTTAACTTAACAGAAAGTGGCATTACTTATACCACTTTGTCCTATATTGTATATATGTATTGCTAAGTATTTTGTTCTTAGCAAAATAAAAACATTTTGTTAAATAGCCACTTAAGTTTATTAATATTTTTTTATGGTTAAAAATAGAATATATTACCTAAAACAACAATGACAAAAATACGAAACATCTTTCTTTAATTTGTCAACTAAATTGTCCAAAATACTAAACTTATATTAAGGTTTGGTTCCTTTTTATAGGACTGTTTTAGAGGGTAAATGCTGACATTGAATATCTATTTAAAGCATTGTTGTTTCTCAAAACAGTTAAACTGAACATATGTTTCGTTCCCACAAGGTTAAATTCTCACAAATATTAAAACAGTAAAAATTAATGTTAATTAAAGCTCTTTAAACAATAAAAAAAGGGTTTTAGTCGTTTTCTATAGACATTTTAATATATTATATAGTTTAAATATTTCAAAACAGATATAGAAAGTTAATTGTTTTTATAATGCCAACTATATTAAGAAATAAGGGTGTACAAACAAAAGGCAACTGTTGTATTTGTTTAATATAGTTTGCAAAAAGCAACAGTTGCAGGTTATAGCTAAGGCAAACCAAGCATTTATAAATAGCATTCAGTGTTAGCTAAAAGACTTTGAATAATCGAAAAACAATTAAGATATTGTTTACCCATAAGGCAACGAAAGTTTACGACAACAGATGTGACTGTTCCCACTACGTCACAATTGTGATATTGTTACAAAGAAAAAATCTATTTTTAAAATGTAACTATATCACGTGGTTTCATTCTGCAATTCTATTGGACGTAAGTTTCCAACGTGTATCTATTTGTATACGACGCCCTCTTATAAAAACTAGAGAAAAAGAAAAAATTCATATTATAGTTCAACTTTTTTAAAGGGAGCTACAAATTCAAATCTTAAGAAAGAATGATTTCTTTATTGCTTGTCGTTGCTTTGGGTAAGTTTTTATTGAATTCATGTTTTTAATTGCTAATTAAAACCAAAGTTAACCAAGAAATAGAAAGCAATGCATGTGTAAATTTTATTTTTAATTTTATAAAGTAAAAAAAAATATTTTATTTTAAGTTTAAAAAAAAAACTTTTTTAGCAACTGCTGGTTATTGTGATAACCGAATCGTTGGAGGCACCGACGTGACAGAAATATCCCAAGTGCCATACCAGGTTTCACTTCAAAATAATGCCTTCCATTTCTGCGGTGGTTCTTTGATTCATGAGCAATTTGTCATGAGTGCTGCTCACTGTTGGTCACGTGACCTAACTGGGTAACTTTAAAAGCAAAGTAACATTTAACTTCGCGAATAGAGTAAATAATAAGAAAATTAAATATTTTTGTATTAAAGGTTTTTATCTGCTTCAGTGTTTATTTAATTCATTCTTTTTTTAAATTTTAGAATTTTTTATTAAAACTGTTGAAAAATAATATCGTAAATTTATTACCATTTAAACTATTTTTTCAATTAACAGATACACGGTTAACATTGGAGCTGTAAACAACAGGGAGTCCCCATTCGTTGTGCCAATGGACCAGTGGATTAGACACGACCAATTCAGCCTTCTTACCATTGACTACGATTACTCCATTATCAAGTTAGCCTACCCAGTACCACTTTCTGCGGTAAATTCCTAATATATTTCGCCTTATAAATTAAATAGATTAATTATTCTAATAATCTAAATTTGCTTTCACTGAAGGTTTTATTTTTATTTTAATTTAATTAGCAGCTTAATTATCGGGTATTATAATCTATAATATTTTAAAGTGGCAAAGGCTACTTGAGATAATATTTCATACTGGCAAGGCCACACTGTCTGCAGTAAATTTCACAATCATTTTCAACAACTTTAAATGCTTTTAACAAAAGTTTTGATTCAACAAAAATCCAATATTGTTGGCAAATCTATTATCGGGTTATTATGGTTGACAAAATCTCACACTGCGAAAGTTAATTCGAGACTGGGTCGGGGTAACTTATGTTACTCTATGTTTAGGTCGTAAAGTCGGCCTTTTCATATTGAGGATAAAGATATTAAAAGATGTAAGATTTATTTTTTAAATTGTAACAGGATGTTGCAACCATTAAAATTGCAACCAAAGAATACCCAGCTGGAACTCTGGGTACAATCTCAGGATGGGGTTTGATGCAGGGGTCAGATGCAACCACCCCAATTATCATGCAAGTTGCCCAGGCCCCATTTGTTGACAAGCAACCTTGCCAAGACGCATGGAGATCTCTTCAAACTATCACTGACCGTATGCAATGTGTAGGAGGAGGCAATACTAGTGGATGCAAGGTAAGTGCAAACGTTGTCACAAAAATAAAGTTAATTGTGTTTTTACCCTTAACCTGAAAGAAATTGTGTTAAAAAACTTTTTCTAAAAGATTTAAATAACTTAATCTATTAACTTTACCTAAACGAAACATTGTTAACCTTTCTAAAAATCAAACATTTAATCGTTTTTTAGAGGCCTTTAAACTTAGTACACATTTTTTTACCTTAATTTTTAGTATCAAACAATCATCTTAAAAACTATGACGCGTTTGATATACAAAAATTTTAACAATTCAGGGCGATTCCGGCGGTCCAGTAGCTGTCCATGATCCAGAAGAAGGCTGGGTATTGGTAGGAAATACCTCATTCGGTCACCCCACTTGCAAGCTGAACTCAATTCCAGCTGTTTGGTCTAAAAACTCCTATCCCGGAATCAAGGAATGGATCGACCTCACCATCGCTAACTTGTAAAAGTTGTCGTTGTGCTTTCGCGTTAATAAAAGTTCAAACACTGCTTTAAACTGGTTTTATATTATTTGTTGTTTAAGCTTATTATGCAAAAGATTGACTTAATATTTAAATACCAATAAATTATTTTCTAAAAAAGAATCCTTTTCACAAAACATATAAAACATAAACATAATATTTTTTTTTATTTATTAAAATTCTTTTTAAAATTTTCCTAAAATTCTTGTTTAAGTTAAACCCCACATTTTAATTCATAAAACCTAGATTTTGTATAACACCTAACAACCTGTTTAAATCTGCCTTAAATGCAGTAAAAATAATCTTAAAACAAATTATTACCAAAATCCAGATTATAATTTGTTTTAAATAATAGAATCCATGTATATATATATTAGAATTATTAATTTAGTTGCCCAGCAAATATTTTTTATTTTAAGAATTAAATTTACCCAAAACATTTATATAAAATAAATATTGCATTTTTTAGAAAACTTATTTTTTAAAATTATGTTTTTTTAAATCTAAACCATACATTGCTTAGCAAAATATTCAACAAAAAAGCCCTTAATTTTTTAATTTTTCTTTTAACTAATCCTTAACATTTCAAAAACTAATCACAATTTATATTTAACATTTTAAGTAACCATTTTTAAAACAAATGAAAAAGTAGGACAGAATATAAAATAACAGTAGAGAAAAAATAAAATAGATTATAGCTTCCAAAGATTTTATAAAACCTAAACTTTAAGGATATAGCTACCAAAAATGTTTTATTTTTTAAGTCTTGCAAATTTTTTTTTTTATTTTGGTTTTTCGCGCATTGATAAAAGTAAATAATAAATTTGATATACAATTAATATTACAACAATGCGACGGGAAAAAATGACAAAATCAATTTAATGATTTAAAACATGCCAAAAGTATTAATGTTTACATGAAGATTTTAAATATGTTATGGCATAGTCACCAAACCCAAATCAAACAGATTGATAATTTTTTGTTTAGTTTTTTTTAAACGGGTCCAAAAATTTAAGCCTAAATTAAAGCACAATAAGGTTTTTTATTACATCACAGTGTACTTGCCTACGTGACGTACAAGTCATGAGAAGACTCCAAATGTTACTTTGTAGACGCTTCAGCGTCATAAACGATATTATTAGTACATTGTTTACGTCATATGAAAAACTATACCTGGCAAACTGATGACAAGCATATTCTTAACATAACTCCTAATTTAAAACATATATGCTTAAGTTAATTAAAGTAATTATTCTCAAAATGTGACCTTAACTTACAGGTGGTCCGATATAGGCTAAAGGTAGGTCACGTGATTTTTAATAGGATTTAAAATTAGGTATCTCCGATAATTCCTCTACAAATACTTTTTGCAAATGATCAAAAAAATACAATATTTACTACTAGCAATAAAAGGAACCGAAACTTTAAATGATATATACGACCGTATTAAGAGAACCAAATCCTAATAAAATGCCCATCACTTAAATATCCTAAAATATATTACAGCTAATAAAAGCATAAAAGTTAGTTGAAACTTCATAACTTCAAATCGTCAGATGTCGCTATGTCATTGCCAGTTGAACAAAAGGTCATGAGAAGGCCCCCAAATGTTGAACAAGTCTAACACCATCATTTCAACAAACACATTATCTTATTTTAGGAATAAAGTGGTCTAGTTTTGAAGGCATTTGTTTGCTTTGTTCTAAAATAAAGGTTATAAATTACTTAACAATTTCTTATAAATAAGGATCTCACGTTGTTTTTACTAAAGGAGGGCAAATTATTAATAATACAACTAAAAATTATATCAAAAAGCATTATCTTAAGCCAATAATTAAAATTGCAATATAGTTTTTTACTTTTTTCTTCGTTTAACAAAACTGCCCTATTTATCAACAATTTTTTAATGTAAAAATGTGTTCCCCCTCCGCATTCTTTTATTGACCGGCCCCTTTTTGACAATAAAAAATGTGTGACTTTTAGCAAATGTTAAGAAGCAACTTGCAGACGAAGCGTATTAACGTTATGATGTCATTATAGTTTTGTCCCGTATTTCTACCTCCCAAAAAGGTATATAAACAGGCAACGTTCATGTTATATCACTCATACAGACACCTGTAAGAAAACTAGAAAGAAGACAAAATGTTATTCGTTTTAAGCATTCTTTTGTTGGGTAAGTTGATAAATTGACAGAATATATTATTTAATAATGTTTCTTTTTTTCATATCTCCTTTAAGGAATAGGTTTTTTGATAATTTTATCGGGTAAGAGTGTGCGGTTGGGTCGTGTTTGAGCTATTTGTAAATGTGGGCTCAAATGCGAATAGTGTGGCATTGGTGCGGCTCGAACCCGAAACCTTTCGGCTCGTATTTCAACGCCATGGCCGGTTTACCACACTACCTAAGTTTAATAATGTTTTTGTAATTGTTTAACAATAAGCCTTTGTTCACAGCAACGTCAGCCTTTTGTGACGAGAGAATTGTAAGTGGATCGGACATTTCATCTCGATCGGTTGCACCATGGCAGGCATCTCTTCAAAGAAGTTCCAGCCATTTCTGCGGAGGATCCCTCATCAGCTCAACCCACGTCATGACCGCTTGTCATTGCTACAACACGTAAGCAAAAAGTTTCTATTCTTTATTAAATGTTTTTTTATGTAAATCTTTATTCTCGATGTGGAAAGGTCGAATGCGTAAACTAAACATAGAGTAACATCCGTTATCCCGAACCAGTCTTAAGTTGTCTATGGCAGTTTGGGATATTAATAAATATTAATTGCCCGATAATTAAGCTGCTAATTAAGTGCTGGCTTATGCAGAAGTTTATACCAATTTACGGCACCTTACTTAAGAGCGTTACAGCATGAGAGCAGTGGGAATCAAATGCACGGCCTTACTTAGTGTAGCAAGTGTTCTGACTACTACACCACATGCCGGTTGCTTTAAATTAATTCTTTTTTAAAGTGGAGCCACAGTTGTTCTGGGAACAGTTCATATGAATGATCGAGGAACTGAAAGATCTGCTCTGTCCTTCAACTGCCACAGCAGCTACAGCTCCACCACTATCGATTATGATTATGCTGTTATCAGGATTTCATCAGTCAGTGTCATCGCAGGCGTCGTAAGTCATTTTATTCTTAACATTAAAGAGTAAAACTGTCATAGTAGTGTGGCGAACCGGTCATGGTGTCGGCTACAAGCCGAAAGGTTTCGGGTTCGAACCGCACCAACGTCACACTATTCGCCCTTGAACCCGGCGTTTACGGATAGCTCAACCACGTCCTAACAGCACACTCTTCCCCAATAAAAAATATAAAACCTATCACCTTAAGGTAATATGGAAAAAAAAACTGACATGGTGTTGGTGTCGGACTACGAGCCGAAAGGTTTTGGGTTCAAGCCGCACCAACGCCTTATTTGCAAGAAATAATTAAAAAAATCATTGGGCCAAATGTTGTTAGGCTAAAAATTTTATAACTTTTATGTCAGATTGAACCAATTGCTGTTGCTTCTCAAGAATTCGCAGCAGGAACCTCTGCCGAGATCACCGGATGGGGCAAAACCAGTGGCGGAGTCTTTGGCTCCCTTGCTTCTACTCTTCAATACGCTGAAGTAAACCTGATCAGCCAATCCCAGTGCAGATTGCAATGGGGATCCATGGTCACATCCAGAATGCAATGTGCCCAGAACACTGCTAACAGTGCTTGCAATGTAAGTGACTTCACACTATTTGTAATGATTTTCCACTTAATGGTAAATAAGATATTTTATATCGTTAATAAGTATTGTTTAAAAAGGTAATATTAGCAGCCTAAAAATTGTGTGTAACAATTACTTGGATGCAGTATTAATTAATTTATGTTTTAAATAAGCTTTTAACTTTAAAATCCTAAATTGGCAATATTTTTTACTCAAAACTTGATAAAGTTGGTGTCACTGAACACAAAAATGGTTTTAACCTAAAAGAAAAAAAAGGGAAGCCCTGTTTGTGATGACGTAGAAAGTACTAGCTTGTAGACATTTACTACGCTACTTAGTACTTTCTACGTCACACAAAAAACATGGTAACCTGGTTTTTGATTTTCATCATTTTCCAGTATTTAAATAAATTAAACTGAAAGTACCACAGACATTTTTAAAGGTTTTAAAGACATTTTGTGATTCAGTGTTAACCATACTAACGTGCTATATACAACACTTACAGAATAGCAAAACTCTGTTATATATTTAAACATTTGATGTTTTAAAGGGTGACTCTGGTGGACCATTGGTCGTACGAAGCGGAGGCACTGCTTACTTGGTCGGAAACACTTCGTGGGGTGCAAGCGGTTGCTCTACTTCTGTGCCATCAGCTTGGTCCAAGAACTCTGCCGTTTATTCGTGGATCAACAGCCAAATCTAAACTAAAAACCTAAAGTACTGAAAGTACGATCAATAAATAATGATCAAGAGTTAAACAATGTTGTGTTTTAAAGCTTTGTTATTAGAAAAGAAAGATTTTAAAGCAGTAGTGCCATATGTAAAGAAATATATATCCACTGGTTAAGATAAATACCAAAAAATTGACAATATTAACGAATAAGGCTTGAAAAAACGTCCCTTTTTAAATGAATAAAAATTTTTGTTTTAAATTAAAAAATAACAATAAACATTTGGAATCATTTAACGTAATGCATCTTGCAATTACTAGGTATAAAATGTGTGTTATACACCCAGCAAACCAAATTTAAGAAGTTATTTTGCTTTAGAAAGACTAATAACATTAAACCATTTTAATAAATAATGATTGTAAAAAAAGAAGGTTTTTTATCTAGATTTTCTTACAAAAATATAATAAATATTCAGCTAATTTTATTTTAATTTTATTTAAATGTAAAATTTTTGACAACACATCCATTCATATTAAAACAAAATAGCTCTGGGTCACTGTTTAAAAATTGTGTGTACAATTTAATCCATGCAAGAAAGGCTTCTTTAACAATTTTTTATAATTTTTAGTATTTTAAATCTCAGAACTAAATTAATGTATTACGTTTTAGGTAGTATTGTCTTAGGCTAAGATTTGCTATGTATTTATTTTTATTATTTTTTATTTTGGTTTTTCGCCCATTGATAAGAGTAAATAATAAATACGATATACAATTAATATTACAACAATGCGACGGGAAAAAATGACAAAATCAATTTAATGATATATAACTTCTTTAAATATTTTTTGCATGTTTATTCAATAAATTTACACCACTATAAATATTCCTTGGTCATTTTTTTATACATTTTTGTCACATTTAATCAAAAATTATGAAACTAAAACCAAAATTTAAAAAAAATAAAATACTTAATTTTACTGCCACAAACAAGGTAATAAACGGGGTTCAATTCCCACTGATCTCACGCCTTTGAGTAAGGTGCTACAAAAGGTATAAACTTCTGCTGAGCCAGCCCTTAATTAACAGCATAATTATTGGGCAATTATGTTCTATAATATCTCAAATTGACACAGGCAACTCGAGACTGGGTCGGAGTAACTTATGTTACTCTATGTTTAAGTTGCGCATTCGACTTTCCCACATCGAGAATAAAGATATATACAAAAAAAAGTAATGGGAACTTTAACACTTGTTTGGTGATTAAAAAGCAAACATTTCAACAAATAATATTTCTATTTCAAACCACACGTTGTTTGGTAAATGAGATCTTGTTTGTTGTAAATACACAAAGTGTTAATTATAACTTCATAACATGTTTTGTAAATAAAATTAAGTAGAATAGAAAAGGACGTTAACAGTACTTCACCAATAACAGTTTTTTACTTATTTAATGACTATCAGCTTACTATAATTTACTAGGTGGTGGGAAATACAACGAATGTCCGAGTTATTTTTGATCAAAAATGACGTCATAGTATAGAAGTATTTTTATACTGCCACGTATACAAAGTGTATGGCAAAGAGGTTATAAAAGCCGGCAAAGACAAGCGGTTTCACTTCTGAGAATAAAAAACAAGATGTTATTCGTTCTTACAGTACTTCTATTGGGTAAGTTGCATGCTGTTAAAGTGTAGTTAATCATAATTAGTTAAACTCTGATTTAAAATGTTTGTTGGATGTTCTTTCAGCTACTGCAGTCTTCGCAGACAACAAAATCGTTAATGGTGACGATCTCACCGACCGAAGTGTAGCCCCATGGCAAGCATCTCTCCAGAGATCGGGAAGCCATTTCTGTGGTGGATCTTTGATTACACCAAGCATTATCATGACTGCATGCCATTGTGATACATCGTAAGAAAATTTATTTTTAATAAAACATAGCAATTGATTTAAATTGTCTTAACAAGCATATTTTTAAATAGTGTTAACAAGCAAATCTTAATGCCTTCAAGTCTAAAGTAAGCTTATTTTTAACAGTACATTTGTTTTAATAGGGGAACCACAGTTGTTCTAGGAACTACTGAACTCAATGACCGCAACGGAGTAGAAATCGGAGGAACTTTCAATTGCCATCCTGGTTACAGGCGATTCACAATTGATTACGATTATGCTATGATCCATCTCAGCACCCCAGCTCCTATTTCTACAGGCGTGGTAACTAGTTTGTCACTTGATTTGTTAAAAACAGAACACCTACTCTTTCATTGGTTTTTTATTTAATAACTTTGTTTTTTGGTGTACAACTAATAATTCAAGTTAAAAACATATATATAAACTAGTTAAAAAAATCATAGCAAGACTGTTTCCAAAATACCGGCAGCGTGGTGTAGTGGTAAGAACATTTGCTACACCAACATGAGGTCGTGGGTTTAATGCTGAGCCAGTATTTAATCGGCAGTATAATTATCGGGCAGTTATAATCCATAATATCCCAAATTGCTAAAGGTAACTCAAGACTGGGTCGGAGTAACAGTTATTACTATATGTTTAAGTCGGGAATCTGACTTCTCTACATCGAGGATAAAGATATATAAAAAAATAATACGTTAAAGCAACATTTGACAATTGTTTTAGATTGAAACCATTGAGCTTGCAACCATTGATTACCCATCTGGTACTGAAGCCGAAATCTCAGGATGGGGAAAGACAACTGGAAGTGGAAGCACTCTTCCAAACCAACTTCAATTCGCAACAGTCACTTTGATCAACCAGGCTGAGTGCTCTGAGCACTGGGGAGGTCTTACCGCTAGAATGCAATGTGCACAAAACCGATTTAATAGCGCTTGCAATGTAAGTGGTATAAGATATGTTTGATATATTTGTATGTTCATATAATTGTTAAAGGCACTCTTAATATTTTAAACAAAATAATGCTTTATTGATACTTAAATGGAATAAACTCTTCTTTGACCGGCAGCGTGATGTAATGGTCAGAATACTTTCACTACATGAGGTCCTGGGTTCTATCCCTACGGTTTCCATGCTGTAGCGCCTTAAGTAGGACTTTATGAATTGTTTAAACTCTTGCTGAGCCAACACTTATTTCATAATATTCCAAACTGGCAAAGGTAACTCGAGACTGGGTATGGGTAACTGGTGTTACTCTATGTTTAAGTCGCGCATTCGACTTTCCCACATCGAGAAGGATAAATATATATACAAAAAATCACAAAAAAAAATTATGTTTTTGTTAAAGGGTGACTCTGGCGGTCCATTGGTTGTCCGTGACAACGGAACCCCCAAATTGGTCGGAAACACTTCGTGGGGTGCAAGTGGCTGCACCACAACCGTCCCATCGGCTTGGTCCAAGAACTTCGCCATCAAAGATGACACATGGTTGACAAATGAATTGTAAACATATTGTCATCAAAGCAATAAAAGCTTCCTAATCTAATTTCCTTGTGGTTGTTTAGTTATTAAGATTTAGCTTATACAGCATTGCCTAAATTTTAATATATTCGGTTGCCAAGCCACCTGCCTGAATCATGATCATATTAAATTAAATTAAAGTTACAACAAGACATTTTTTTCTATAAATATGAACTATTTATGTGTTTAAAACTAAAAATTTTGAAAAACAAGACTATGAAATGTAATTTTAAAACAATCATGCTAAAGTTTTGAACTTTACACTCCCAATCAAATAGTACTTTTTAAAAAGAATTAAGTTGATTTAAACACAACACCAACTTTTTTTAAACAAAACACTTTATAATAAAACATTTAGTTCAATATATTATAAACTTTTTTTTTAATAAAATATTTTAAAGGGCATAAATACTTTGGTAAATAACAACTTTTAAAAGTGGGCATTGAAAAGAAAGGTTAATATTGACAAAAAAAATGAGTTATAAATTTTCGAATCTTAAAATTATAAAGTTGTTATATTTACTATTAAAATAAAGACAATTGGCAATTATAACACAGCCTGAAAAAAAGCATTTGTTCTTTATTTGTTTTAATAACAATTCCTTCAGCACACCACTTGTTTTATAAATAACTGTATCTCAAAATCCTGGGAAAGTAACTATACTGTTGTTCAATTGTCCTGATAACAATATCTTGAAACGTTTGCACATTTGAACTTTAAGTTATATTTTAACACAGGGCACTAGTTGCTAACGATAACAATATGCTGAGGTAGGCATTTCTGTTAATAGATTAAAAAAAATATATTAACCCAACTTCTAAACAGGGCTTAAGCACGTTAAAAAGTGTAAATATAAATGGTTTCAGTATAAATAGTTTTATAAACTTTTGATATTTAATGCTAAATGAAAAAAGTGTTCGTGGTGTAGTGGTGTAGTGGTAAGAACACTTGCTACACCACACATGAGGTCGTGGATTCAATCCCCACTGATATCATGCTGTAACGCTCTTGAGTAAGGCACTATAAACGGTATGAAATCCTGCTGAACCAGCACTTAATCAGCAGCATAATTATCGAGCAATTCTAATCTCTATAATAATATCCCAAACTGCCACAGGCAACTTGAGACTGGGTCGGGGTAACTGGTGTTACTCTATGTTTAAGTCGCGCATTTGACTTTCCCACATCGAGGATAAAGATATATTTTAAAAAATATATATATATTTTAATTTTTTTAGTTTTAATAAAGTTTTAAACTCTCTTTTTTATCAAGACCTTAAGACAAACACTTTAAACACACTTTGACACGTGTGCAGTCCTATATATATAAGACTGTTACAAATAAGAAACTTTTGTGTAGGGCCCTGCAAAGAAGAAAATATGTTGTTTGTTCTGGGTGTTCTTTTATTAGGTAAGTACGTTATATTATGAATAACTAAAGTGGTTGAAAAACAAATAAAATATTTATATTAAAATGCTGTTAAAATAGTTTAATTTGGTTATATAAAAACACCTAGACTTATTGTATTTGCTTGTCAACTAAAAGTTTGCAAAAAACTTTAAATTTATATAGTTTAAACCTATTTTTAAAAGTTATAATAAAGCATATTGTTATAGTATCGTCAGTCTATTGTGACGACAGAATTATAAATGGCGAGGAAGTGACGTCAACATCGCTAGCTCCGTGGCAGGTCTCGCTTCAGCAGACCGGTCGCCATTTTTGCGGTGGTTCAATCATCTCAGCTAATTATATTCTCACTGCTTGTCACTGCTGGCAGAGTGTGTAAGTTCAACTTAAATGAGTACATTTGAGTAAAGCTACTTAAAGCACATGTAAAGAATTGTTGTCATGAAACCGAAAATCATTTTACCGAACAAACATTTGACTTAAAACTACTTGCCCAAAAGCCATATGTTACTAAAAGTAAGACTTTTATATTACTTAAACAGTGGCTTACATTTACACTAGCTTAACCGTCGCTCAACTTAACTTTTTTTCTAAAAAAAATTTTTTTAATTCCAATAAAAATTGGCATAAACTTAAAAAAATGTTTTTTTTTCATACAAATAACTCTATCTGTTTAAACCAACATATTACTAGATGGTCAAAACTTAACTTAATAATAAATACAGAAACGTCAACGTTGTTATGGGAACCACTGACCTATCAGCGCCCAATATTGCAATCAGAGGAACTGACTTTCTTTGCCATCCTAAGTGGAATAGTGTGATTATTGATTGGGACTTCGGTCTTATTCCTATGAAAACCCCGATTCCATTGCAAACTGGTGTGGTAAGTGCTAACATATTATTTCTTTATATTTGTCTTTATCTTCGATGTGGGAAAGTCGAATGCGCGACTTAAACATAGAGTAACATCAGTTACCCCGACCCAGTCTAGAGTTGCCTTTAACAGTTTGGAATATTATAAATTATAATTGCCCAATAATTATGCTGCTGATTAAGTGCTGACTAAGCAGGTGTTTATAGCGCCTTACTGCCTTACCTAAGGGCTTTACAACATGAGAGCAGTGGGGATCGAACCCAGGACCTCATGTAGTGTAAGAAGTGTTTTGACCACCACACCACGCTGCTGGTTCAATAGTAAGGCAGAAATAAAATTTCAAAATAAGCATTTGAAATTTTGAATGTATTATTTCAAAATAACAGTCGCTACCCTTAACAAATATTTAATTTTACAAAGTTAAACATGTGAAAAGCACAACATGTTAAAGTTTGTTGTGTAAATAGTTGGAAGCCATCCAGATAGCTTACCAAGACTACCCCGAAGGCACGGATGCTATGATAACAGGATGGGGAGATATAGAGTACGAAGGTGAAAATATTTTGTTATCATTATTCAAAAAAAATAGAAAAAAAAATGTTTAAAAATATATAACAACATTTTCAGTAACAAGCCTTGAGATATACACATTGTTAAATACTTTAAAATCCCATCCAAAAACACATTCAAACCAAATATTATATAATTATAATTTAAAACAAATATTAAAAAATATATAACAAGTTTTTAAAAAACAAGCCTAAAGTTAAAGCTATTGTTAAAAACCGCAATTAAAAACCACACTATTTAAAAAATACACTATAAAACCAAAAGCCAATTAACCACAATTATTATAAAATATTTTAATGATTTTCTTACCATTTTAAATAGGAAGAACGCCAGATAAACTGCAAGTCGCTTACACGAAACTTATCTCGAAAGAGACTTGTCGACAATATTGGATCCTGGTTTCTGATGCGATGCAGTGTGCAGGTGGTATGGGCGTTAACAACGCTTGCAATGTAAGTATCGTTAAAGTATATTTTTATCCTTGATTTATAAAGATCGAATGCGCGACCTAAACATGAAGTAACATCAGTTACCCCAACCCAGTCTGGAGTTGCCTATGGCAGTTTGGGATATTATAGATTATAATTACCCGATAATTATGCTGTTGATTAGGTGCTGGCTCAGCAGAAGTTTATACCGTTTATAGCACCTTACTCAAGGGCGCATACAACTGATTTGAAACATTTTAAAAGATTAAAAGAGCATTTAAAAGATTTTTAATGTTGAAGTATGTTTAAGGTGATACAAAATAAAATATAAAAGCTACCTAAAAAACTGTAATATTACCTATAAAAATGTTTACTGTTCTTTAAGAGATTTAGTTTAAGATTTAAACCTGACATTTCCGAATTTTAGGGAGATTCTGGAGGTCCGTTGGTCGTATATGAGGGGGATGTCCCCTATTTAGTGGGTAACACTTCATGGGGCCCCACAGGTTGTTTATTAACCTACCCAGCAGCTTGGTCGAAAAATTTAGTTGCCCGAAATTGGATTAATAGTTATATCGGAGAATAAAAAAAATAATATTAAATTTATTTTGTGATTTTTTTGATCAGTATATAAATAGAGTAACGATGATTTAAGTCAATTATTTAAGCCCAAATAGGTAATATATAAAAATGTTATAAAGAAATTACTTAAAAACTTTACAAATTAATTCTACATAGGCTTCGAAAATATATCAATTTATATTCACAATCCTTTTTTATCGTAACAAAAACTAAAAAGGTTAATTTAAATGCCACCCAAGAAATAACTTAATATATATTTTATATAATAATTTATAATGTTTTTTTTTCTATATATCTTTATCCTCGATGAGGGAAAGTCAAATGCGTGACCTAAACATAGAGTAACATCAGTTACTCCGACCCAGTCTTAAGTTGCCTGTGGCAGTTTGGGATATTATAGATTATAATTGCCCTGTAATTATGCTGCTGATGAAGTGCTGGCTCAGCAGGAGTTCACACCGTTTATATCGCCTTACTCAAAGGCGCTAAAGCATGAGATCCGTGGGGATTGAACCCAGTACCTCATGGTGGTGTAGCAAGTGTTCTTAATGACGTCAGGTCAGAATAATTTTAAAAGTGCAAGAGATTTGTGTTGTTAAATTAAATAAAAAAGTAACAGCCTTAACATTTATGTTCTAAATATTTAATAAAGAACAAATTTACTTCTATAAATATCTCTGGTTATTAGTTGTGTAAATGAAACGTCACTAAATGACGTCATGAGAAACTAACAACCTGGTTTCAACTTCAATTAGGAACAAACTAAACCACAATTTCTTAATATAAACTGCTTAGCAACATCAGTTAAACAAAAAATATTGACCCAAGTTATATTTATTCTTAATACGATGTATATATGACGTCACTCTAACTTAAAAGCCTTAGTCATGAATGGTATAAAAGATTACAAAGTTTAGATTTTATCTTATTGAAACTAAACAGCAAAGAAAAATGTTGTTTCTTGTAAGCATTCTATTACTAGGTAAGTTTTGGTTTTATTTTTGTTGTTTTTATTAATATTTATAGGTTTGTGAACATATTATATAATCTATGTAACTAGTATGGAATATTGTGGTTAAGTATAGTAATTTATATTGTTTATGTAAGCAGTAGTTAAAAAGTTAATTAAAAAATAATGCAGCAGAAAATAACTTAAACAAGAGTTTATGCCGTGCTAATCATATATTAAATGTTAACTTATTTGGGTTCGGTGACCATGCCATAACATACTTAAAATCTTTATGTAAGCATTAATACTTTTGGCATGTTTTAAATCATTAAATTAATTTTGTCATTTTTTTCCGTTGCATTGTTGTAATATTAATTGTATATCGTATTTATTATTTACTTTTATCAATGGGCGAAAAACCAAAATAAAATAAATTACAACATTTATTTTAGCTACGGCTGTCCATTGTGACGACAGAATTGTCAATGGTGCTGACGTCACTACAACAGCGACCGCTCCATGGCAAGCATCTTTACAAAGACGAGGAAGCCACTTCTGTGGAGGTTCAATTGTTTCGTCAACAATTGTTATGACTGCCTGCCATTGTCAAAACAGGTTCGCCATAAAGAAAATAATTTAAAGCTAATTATTGTGATGTAATTATTAACTTTATATTACATTTGTGATGTCACAGTCCAATTGACGTCATTATGGGTACGTTGAACCGCTACAGCGGCGGGATATCCATCAGATCGGCCGGGTTTACTTGCCACGAGAGTTACAACGCTAACTTGATTGACTACGATTACGCTTTCATCACTTTGAGCAGTCCAATCACATTCCAGCCAGGAGTGGTATGTTGTTTGTGTTATTATAACAATATAACTGCTATGACGTAAAAAGAAACATTATTTAAAAAAACTGAGGACCATTATTTATAGAAGATTATTCAAATACCATTGGCCACAATTACATTTTTGTTTTAAAATTACTTTAATGTAATAACCAAAACCGATTTATAGGTTGTATTAGGTTTAATACTATAGTATTTTGATATCTTACCTAGTATGAAGTTAGACAAGTTTAATTTAATCTGAAATATATTGCTTGCGGTAGTATCTTACATAGACACTGTTTAAAACTTTTATAGACCATGTTTAAGTTACGTCAAGAGCTCATTAAACTCTTAGTGAATTATTAAACAATATACCTTCTTAAATAACATTTCTGCTACTTGAATTAACAGATTGAAGCCATCCAAATCGCTGGCAGCGAATTCCCTGACGGAACTGCTGCTGAAACAACCGGATGGGGAAGACTCGTTGGAGGAGGAGCAAGCCCAGATCATCTTCAAATTGCTTACACCGAGTTGATGTCGCAGTCGAGGTGCCGAAATTATTGGACGATTGTGACTGCTCGTATGCAGTGCGCTGGTGGTTTGAACAACGGAGTTTGCAGCGTAAGTTTAGATATTAAATCACTCGTACTTTTGGTCTCCGCTAATTCTCTGTTGTATTTTACAGTTTTTGCCGATTTTTATTTGAAGCCTTACGGTCCTTGCTAAATATTACTTCTAATATACAGGCTTTGCTAATTTTATCTTGTACTTTACGGTTTTCGATAATCCCCTCTTATACTTTACAGTTTCGGCTAATTTCCCGTTTAAATTAAAGGTTCTTGTTAGTTTTATTTTGTCTTTCACGATCCTAGGTTTTATAAACCGTAAATATATAAGTAAATTAAATATTGTGTTATAAGTTGGAAAAAATAACAGTACGAGTGTTTAATGAAGCCTTTAACCTTATTTTTCATACGTATTTAGAACGCTGAAAATAGTTTATTTCAAACATTATGTATCATACTGTAACATGATTGATTTTAGGGTGATTCTGGTGGACCCTTGGTAGTAAGAGTGAACGGAGTCCCATACTTGGTCGGTAACACATCGTGGGCTGCTTCAACTTGTACCGTGGACCTGCCGTCAGCCTGGTCCAAGAACTCCGAGATCAAGGAATGGATCCAACAACATACAGGACTTACTGCTGTTGAATTGTAATAGGCAATAAAAGAATATTGTAGACGAAAGTTGTGTGTTTATTTTTTAGAGCAAGAAGTTTTGGTAAAATAGTTGTCCTATAGTAGCATACGCCATATAAGTGGTGTAGTTTGCCAGTAGGCAGAAATGTATAACTATAATTATAAACAAGCTTGTAAAGTAGCTTTAAAGGGTGAGATTTAAAACAGTAAATTTTTTTCTAAAGGGCTTTACAAATTAAAGACAATTTGTAATTTATCTTTAAGTAGCTTAACCAAAAGCAGACGTTACCAAGAAGTAGATAGTTGCACATATTTCAGTCCTTAAGTTTACATGAGTACAAAAAAATAAAAAATATTGTAACCCAAAAATTAAGATATTTTGTTGTTTAATAAAGAAAATTACAAAAATTAAACAAACATATCCTTTAATTGCTTTAACATATAAGTTTCTATTTTTTAACAATCAGCAATAGTTACACACCCTGAAAATATAACCATTTGTTATTTAATTGTCTTAAAAACAATATATTACTTACGTTGCACATTTAATATTTGTAGAACGTTTAAAATAGAAATAAGTTTACCTACGTTAATAGTTTCTGCAACAAGTATTTCTAAAACACTAAGGCAAACTACATACAACATAGCCTACTGGGAGCTTGTGCAAAATAGCACAGATGTATAGTACCTTACTTGGGCCCTTACAGCATAAGTGGGGATCAAACTCAGAACCTCATGTAGTAAAAGGAGCCAATTAAGATCTTTTTTGGCAAACCACATTATGGCATTAGTATTCTATTTTCAGTGCGTGAGAACTGAACACATGCAAACATATTATGTACCTTAATACAGGAATAAGATTAACACAATTAGATACAACCACCACTAGAGCTTATTTAACTTTTGTGCAGGGTTCTGTAAAGAAGAAAATATGTTGTTTGTTCTCAGTCTTTTCTTAATAGGTCGGTATAAAATGTTAAAATTATATAAATAAATGTTAAAATTTAAAATAGTTTAATTTAACTTTTTTGCTACATAAAGTGTTTTTTTACTAGAAGAGTGTATTAGTTGGTAAAATATTTAAAATAAATTAAAAAAAAACAGAAACTTAATATTTTATGATAGTTTATTTGTTTGTAATATTGACGTAACAACCACTATTGTTTTAGTTGTGTCAGTCCATTGTGATAACAGAATTATCGCTGGGGAAGAACTCGATGATTTATCGAAAGCTCCATGGCAGGTCTCCCTCCAAAAAGGGGACGACCATTTTTGTGGGGGGTCGCTTATATCGGAAACCTTTGTCATGACAGCGGCTCATTGCATTAACACGTAAGTTAAATTGGTGTTGGTCGATTCGTACCTGGGTCTATTCGTCCAAGTCTATTATTACTAGTGTGGTGGTCAATTCGTACTTGCGTTAAGTAACCCTTTACACATTTCAGGCGCACATGTGTGCCAAAATGGCATAATAACATTTATGTCCTTTATAACGCTCGCGATTATATTTAAAGCAACTTCTACGTTGTCATGGGAACAAAAGACCTTAGAAACCCAATGAAGACAACGATACAGGTCGCCAACTTCCTGATGCATCCAAATTACAACCGATTTACCATCGATTACGATTTCGGAATCATCACATTAAGTACACCAGCACCAATACAACAGGGAGTTGTAAGTAGTGTAAATTGTTAACTATTATTTATCCTCAATGTGGGGAGGTCGAATGCACGACTTAAACATAGAGTAACATCAGTTACTCCGACCCAGTCTCTTTGGATACTTTTGAATATTATAATAAACAATGTGCTAGTCTAATACTATACAGCATGCATTCTGAACTTCCAAAGACAACTTAAGACTGGGTTGGGGTAACAGATGTTACTCTATGTTTAGGTCGTGAAGCCGACCTTCTTACATCAAGGATAAATAAATGTAAAAAATGCATAATTAGTACCTCATAAAGACAACACTGTGATCCAGGTTTATTCAATTAAACCTCCAAAAAAAATAAATATTCACAGATCGAGGTGATCCAGTTGGCAAGCATGGAATATCCAGGCGGAACTCTTGCTGAGATGACAGGCTGGGGTAAGACTTACTGGTCCGATATCTACATGCCATTACAACTTCAGATCGCGTATACCACCCTACAGGAAGCTGCTGAATGTTTAAGATATTGGCCAAGTCAGTTTACTGAACGAATGCAATGTGCAGGGGGAGATGACGTCAGTGCCTGTATGGTAAGCACAACATACAATACAATTACGTTTACCTAATCTTTTGTTGTATAAATCACTTTTGTGTTATATATTTTTCGTTAATATGGGTAAAGTATATATCTCAAAAAGCAATAAAATTAATCTAAAAAGAAAATCTTAGCGAAAGTTTGTTTTTTTATTAGCGTGGTGGCAGATTTTATATTTAATTGAATAAAGGGTTTAATTGAATAATTGAATAAAGGGTTTAATTTAATTGAATAAAGGATGCGGCTTGAACCCGAAACCTTTCGGCTCGTAGTCCGACGCCAAATTATAAAAAAAATATATATATATATTTTTTTTTAAGTTTGATATTTTGATGACGTAATTTTGATGACGTAGGGTGATTCTGGCGGGCCATTGATCGTACGTGAAGGCGACGGAAGCGCGAGGTTGGTCGGAAATACGTCTTGGGGAGGAAACAATTGTCCAACAACGCGACCTTCGGTTTGGTCGAAGAATCTTTCAGTGAAAGATTGGATAACTCAGAATACTGGAATCGTATTTTAAAGAAAATCAAATGTTTAATAAATAAAGAAATAAATACAAAGAAATATGCCTATTTTTAGAGTTTTATCAGCTAGAAAAGAATATTATTTACTCATTCACGAATAAAATCAAGTTCATATAACGCTTTATTATAATTTAAGTGTAAATTTAATCTTAATAATAAATATAAAATTCTTGTCAAAACAATAAACAAAGACTATTGTTACGTATTAATAACATTTGATAAACAAGGCCAAAAACTTTACCATTGTCAAACAAACAATGCCCATTCAATCGACAATCTGAAGTACCGTGTGTGACGTAACAGAAAAAAAAAAAGGTACTCAGGACTCTTGTTTTATAACAATGCGGCGTATGACGAAATAATAACAAACGTGTATGAGTTAATAAGAGCACAACTAAGAGTTGTATGTTGGTTTAAACTTGAAAGTAAAAGCTAACGTCAAGTCAGAAAGCGGCCAAAAAGAAAAATTGAAACTCGAAAATGGAAAACTGACATTATTACGTAACAATTCAAACGTAATAATAGCTTGATTGTATATAACAAAAGTCAATTGTGTAATTTATAATGCAAGTAGAAAGCATTAAGTTTGTGGTAAGTAAAAATAAAAGAAATATTATTAACTAAAATATATTATAAGTTATAGGAGCAATTAAGATTTAAAAAAGTTTGAAAGCAGCACCAGTTTCTAGCAGGCTTATTTAAACCCAACTAAACCAACATTTACGGAGCTATTTATCTATAAAAGCTTTAAACTGTGTTTCAAAATATTCACCATAACGACTTAGCTTTTATGACCAAACAATGAGATTGAAACGTCACAAAGATACCTTGTTTAACGTTAGAACTTAATGTTTACATAACGCGCTAGACATAGCTTTAAAAACGCTCAAAAATGGCGTAAATTTAACAGAATGGAGTACTAACTGGTTTTTAAATGTTTCGATTTTGTAATATAAAAAAATGTGAATTTTTGACGAAAAATTTTTACATTTTAAATTGTATTTAATAACGTTAGCTTGACAAAATTAAAAAACAAAATTTTAAAGGTTTTAAACCATTTAAATAATTTACAATTTACGACAACATTTTTAAGGCATAAACATCACCAATAACCCATTATCAATTCACGTACTTTATAACGTCACAAACTGGGATTTAAATCTCTTTGTTTAGTTTCCTATCCAGGGAGCAACAAACCTAAGACAATTGAACGTTATGAGAGAACAAGGGATCCTAACCGACGTCACAATCGCGGTTGAAAGTCGATTGTTCGAGTGTCATCGAGCGGTGTTAGCGTCAAGTTGTGAATATTTCAAGGTACAACAATTAGCGTGGTGTAGTGGTCAGAACACTTTCTACACTACATGAGGTCCTGGGTTCAATCCCCACTGCTCCTATTATGTAGCGCCTTTGAGTAAGGTACTATAATCGGTGTAAACTTCAGCTGAGCCAGCACTTGATCAGCAGTATAATTATCAGGCAATTATAATCTATAATATCCCAAACTGCCACAGAGAACTCAAGACTGGGTCGAGGTAACTGATGTTACTCTTTGTTTAAGTCGCGCATTCGACCTTCCCACATCGAGGACAAAGATTTATACAAAAACATTGTATTTAAACTACTTTATTATAACATAAACTTGTCCTATTTTAGGCAATGTTTGCGAATGGTTTGAGAGAAGTCACCCAAAAAGAAATTAAACTACATGGAATCCAATCTGATATTATGGACAACATTCTTCAGTACGCTTACACTGGTAAAATATACTTTAAAGTTTTCTATACGTGTGCTTAAGTTAATTTAATATCAAACTTTTATAATTTACAATGCATTTTATACAAAAGGGACTATCTCTAGTAAAACACCATTTATAAAATCCATGTTTTTTGAATGCATAACATAATAAAATACTTGCATTTATTTATACAACTACAGGGCCATATGGATTTACAAACATTATTAGACACAAGGAGTTCGAATAGTTAAATAAATTTTTAATTTTAATGTTTTAAGGAATGTGCGTGTTGACACAAGATAATGCAGCGGAACTACTTTCCGCCGCGGATTTATTCGGTTTTCTTCCGCTACGAGATGCAGCGGCGAAATATCTTCTCAGATGCATTGACGTCACTTCCTGTTTGCAAGTAAGGAATTAAAAAAACTAATAAGTAAAATATTTAAGCATGTTTGTTTCATAAATATAGGTAAAACTGTTAAAACAATTAGCAAGTTTTCCTTATTATTGAATCGATTTTAAAGCTTAAATTCTTATAAGATACAGCTTAAAAACATAACCTATACTGCTATGTTAATTATAATAAAAAACTGTAAAGTAATCAAATAACTTTAGAGCTTAGGCCATAAACTTAATTTGTTTAATGCTTAGATCCGAAGGTTAGCTGACCACCATTCTTGCCAGAACCTTTTTAAATCAGCTGATGAGTTTGCTAAGCGCCACTTCTCAGATATCATCCAACAGGTTACAAAAGCCAAGTTTACATTTAAACCTTCTCAAAACATCTTTGTATATTCTTATTAGCAAGACCAGTATATAATGGCACTGTAACAGACTTAACACATGTTTTAATTTAGGAAGAATTCCTTGATCTCGGTTTAAACGCTTTGATCGAGTATTTTGAAGACGACGACTTGAATGTAAAGCGAGAAAGTCTTGTGTTCGATGCCGCGTTAAGGTGGATACGTCATAATGTAGATGAACGAGGCAAGCACGTGGAAAAAGTGCTGGGTAAGAAGTTTTAATTATATATGTCATAAAAGGGTTTGTTTTATCAAGAATAAGTAATTGTTTAAGGTTTTAAAAATAAACTAAAATATACTTATTTGTAATTTTAAAAATATGAGTTTCTGTTTTAGAGAACTATTTTTAAATAAGATAAATAACATATGTTTTCTTTAAGTAGTTTACTAAGCGAAACTAACCATATTACTTTCATTTTTATCACAAATATTTGCTTACAAGCCGATCTACAAACACATGAGATAAAATAAAGGTTACTTGTTTGTTTAGAATCGGTTAGACTTCCATTCGTGAAAGCCGAATACCTGAAACTACAAGCAACGGTCGATCCTCTGATTTACCACAACAAAGCTTGTATTAGACAGGTACCAAATTAAAAGTTAATAAAATATGACAAAATAAAAAATTTATGACAAAATGACAAAAAAAATTACGATAAATTATGACAAAATGGAATATTTTATCTAAAATGGTAACAAAAACGTATAGTTGAAACAACGGTATTGTCACTTTTGTTTATTTTAATTACCTTTACTTTTGACATTTAATTGGTCAGCCTACTTTATGAAGGTATTGTTAACCTCTGTACATAACTCATTATAATTTGTTTTTAATGAAACAGGTTCTAGAGGCTCGAACTTATCAAATTTCTGGGGAATTTCGTAACAATTTTCATGGAAAGCAACGAAAGCCGAGGAAATGTACAAGCAAAGAGGTAACAATAACTAAAAATGCACACTAGTTTTCACCCTAATATAATACTCATAAATAATTGAAGTTTATCTTTAATTCTTTAAGGTTTTAATGGTATTTGGTGGAGAGTCTCGGATTGGTTCGTTACACGAGCGAGTTAATGACGTGGCATGCTATGATTGGTCTACGCAAAAGTGGGAGGAGCTAGACAATTTACCCAGTGATATTCACGCTAAAGCGTTTAGTGTCGCATCACTAGGATATGAGGTCTACTTAACAGGTTAATACCGTTTAATATATACATAAGCTTTACTTGAAATCGTTCTAAACTCAATTTAAACTTCTCTTTATCCTAGGAGGGACTGTTGATAATAAACCCAGCAACGAAGTGCTAGTTTTCTATACTTACCTTAACAAATGGGCTAAAGGAGAAAACCTGGTAACGGCGAGATATCACCATACTTGTGCAGTATTAGAGGGTTCTATATATGCAGTAGGTAAGTAATAAAGTATACGAAACCTATATAGGGCTCATATAGATTATAACATACGAGTATAATCGTTTTCAAGGCCCACAATGCTATGACTACGTTACATTATACCTCAAAACCAGCATGTTGAAATAATATTTTTTTTGTATAGATCTTTATCTTCGATGTGGGAAAGTCGAATGCGCGACTTGAACATAAAGTAACATCAGTTACTCCGACCCAGTCTCGAGTTGCCTGTGTCAGTTTGGGATATTAAAGATTATAATTGCCCGGTGATTAAGCTGTTGATAAAGTGCTGGCTCAGCAGAAGTTCATACCATTTACAGCACCTTACTCAAGGACGCTACAGCATGAGGTCAGTGGGGATTGAATCCACGGCCTCATGTGTGGTGGTGTTCTTACCACTACACCACGCTGCCGGCATATGTTTATAAAGAAGAGTTATTTCTAAAATCCACTTACGTTAAAACTTAATATTTATAGGTGGGACAGATGGAAGACAATGTCTTACAGACGTTGAAAGATACGACTCAACAAAAAACAAATGGAATCCAATCAAACATCTTTGTTTCGCTGTAAAATGCCCAGCTGTAGCTGGGTTTAAAAACAAACTCTTTGTATTTGGAGGATTTTCTGACCAATATATTATTAGCCCGACTATACAGGTATAAGATATATAAGTATGTTAAAGTAAAAAAGGCAAAAAACATCTGAGCACATATTACCGTTTTTAAGTAGTTAACAAAAAATTAGATTTTGTTCCTAGATTTACACAACTACAGAAAGCCAATGGTCGCAGGTTCAATCCCCGCTGATAGACCATTCATGTGCCCAAGCAGCTACAATATCAAACAAAATCTATCTTCTTGGTGGAGGATCGAAAACTGTTAAAATGTTTGATCAAAAAACGAATGCAGTGAGCAAGGTTGCTGATATGATACAGGTAGTTTATACAATTGGTGCCATGTTATATTATCATCTTAAAAATTAAAGATTTTTCCAAGAAGATGAATCCACACAATTTCATTCATAAGTATGCATACACTTAACTTAACAACCCAAATAGAAACAAAGCCAATGCTTTTTAAAAAAAAGCGTAATATACAACGAAATTTCAAGTTGTATCAATACAAAGAAATTTTTGAGTATGAATACAAAATATCAATATAATTAGGCTTACATTGCACTTGACAACCCAAGTTTGAAATCAAACGATTTTCAATATAAACAAATATTTAAAACTTGTAAGCAAATAACTTCTAGCCTTGCTAGCTTAAAAGTTGTTACTAGACATATAACCCTTCTCGAAGTTTAGAAAGACTTACAAACCAATCTATGTTTTAGAAAAGGGACAACTGTGGGGTGACTGTCGTTAACAACAAACTTTTTGTCACTGGGGGCGTTAGTGAGTCAACAGCATCGTCATTGGACACCGTTGAGTGGTTTTGTCCAATCAGGAACAAGTGGGAGAAGTGTGAGAATATGCCACGAAGACTGTACAGGTAATGTAAGAACTTGAAGCACCAAACAAGTTCATAAACTCAATGTTGACTTTAATAAAACTTACAAAAAATTTGTATAAGAACCAAAAAAAAATTAATAAAACAAAAAATAAAAAATAATTAAAAAAATACATTCCATATGCTAGAAGGACTTAAAAAAAAGGAAATAAACACCTACTACCAAAAAATAAAGCAAAAAAAATTAAATTTTAAAAATCAAATTTTTTACCCAATAAAAGTAAAACCTCTTTATTCCAGACATGGAAGCGTTTGTATCCGAATCCCAAGCAATCAAAGAGAAAAACCAAAGCAAAATATAAAACAGAGTCAAGCCCCTGATTAGTGCAAATCGTTTTAAATTTATTCATTATCTTGTACTCTTACAAGAGTTGATTTATATTTGATGTTTACATGCAGTATTCTTTTTACTTAATTAATTATTTTAAGCAATATATCAAATTTAAAAATAAATTAATAAAATCATAATTGAATTTTGTGTAAAATATAATATGAGGTATTTACTACAACTAAGAATATAATCTATTCTGGAGGGATTTTATCTTTTAGTTTCTCTAAGATATTATCGTAATATTTAAAACTAATGATACAACTCTTTGCAAGGCCGATGTTATTGGCTTTAAAGGCGTTTTCAATCTTGATTGTGAGGTCATCAACTGTGGTTTTAACCTCGTTGTAAACAAGTTTTAAATCTGGAATTGTTTCAGCGTCTTCAATCTAACAAAAAATCAGAAATAATAAGGTTTCATTTACATATTTTGATATATATTTCTATAATGAAAAAACAATAGTTTTACCATTTCTTATTTCACAAAAAACAGTGGTTTTGACACAATATATCTTAAACTAAAATACACATACACAAAAAAACAACTTGAGACCGGGTTAGAGTAACAAATGTTACTCTATGTTTAGGCTGTGAAGTCGGCCTTTACACATTAAGGTTAAAAAGTTCAAAAACAAAGTAACTTACTTGTTCATTTAATTCCATGATCTCCATAAGGAAATGTGGATCGTCAGCTGTCACATCTTCACCCATAAGAACCCCTTAAAAAATAGATAAATAGATTGAGTGTAATTACATATATATATGCATAGATTGAAATTGAAATTTATTTTTAGGTTAAATATACAAACAAAAATCTTAAAAAGAAGTCTAAATAATATACTACACACAATAAATATATATAAAAAGGTTTTTATGTAAGCTTTTATTAACATTAAACCTAACTAACAATTAAAAATGATTGTATTGTGTAGTAATAAGAACATTTAGCCTTACTATTAAAAAGCCATAATCACCTTCTAATTCCAGCATATAAAGACCTCTGCTTAATGGTTTCAGCAACACAAAATAAGCTTTGTTTAGTTGTGAAGATATTGCTTGCGATATTTCCAATTCTGTTGCAGATTTTAATGAAAACTTATCTGGGTGCAAATTTCTCTAAAAATCAGAAACAATTTAAAAACAAAAATGTAATTGATATTGATAATTAAAATTAACTACCTGTAAGTTTTTAAATTCTTTTTGTAATTCTTCGGCTGAGATTTGAAAACTTTTTTTGATTCCAAAAAGTGAAAAATAATCTTCTTTTTTATTTAAGGGAAGAATTGTTTGACAATTCGAGCAGAAATATTTTGATTTTTCTTCTACTTCGGACCTACAATTTTGTTTTAAAAAGGCATTACTTACATCAATGTATTTTTTATTTTTTTTGGTTTTTCGCGCATTGATAAAAGTAAATAATAAATACGATATACAATTAATATTACAACAATGCGACGGGAAAAAATGACGAAATCAATTTAATGATTTAAAAAATGCCAAAAGTATTAATGTTTACATGAAGATTTTATAGCATGTTATGGCATGGTTACCAAACCCAGTATATATATATATATAATTGAAGGACTTCATAAAAACTTTAATTTACAGCCTTTAGAAACACTTAGTTACCTGCATTTCCAGCAAATGTTTTCCTTATTTCTAAGTAGATTAATTTCATCAAATGATAAACTTGAATAACTTCTTATAAACGAAACATTTTGGTTAATCACCATAATAGGTTTAGATTTTTGTAAAGTTGGAGCCGATAGAATTGGTTTTGTTGTAAATAAAACACGACTTTGTAAGTAACCTGCAGAAACATTTGAAATTAGTTTTTTTTTGTATATTTATATCTTTATCCTCAATGTGGGAAAGTCGAATGCGCGACTTAAACATAGAGTAACATCAGTTATTTTGTTTTAATTGTTGTTTATTTTAAATAAAATTTAACTTACTTGTAATTATTCTTCTTAAACATTTCGTTGACATGATTTTGTTAAAACCTTTATTTAACAAGATATGCAAATGTAACTAGCAACTGACTTTCAACTTGATTGACAACTTAAATTAGTTAACTAATTTTTTAGCTTATTAAAACTGTTTCTAATACGTTTTTTTAAGTCAAACAGGTGATTTACCTAAAATAGAACATAAAATTTAATATTTGTTTAATCTTTTACGAATAAAAGTAGATATTTAAGCTAAACATTAAAAATAAAAGCAAAAAAAAAAACGTTTTAAAAATCTTAATAAAATTGTCTATTTTTTTATATTTTAACTATTCTAAAAAGATAAAAACCCATAAATATAAAGCCCTTAGTTTACCTAATGTATAAAAATAACATTTCAAAACAATTTATTTATCTTTAAATCCCGTTTTTTACCCAAAATAACAAATTTGTTTACCTTTTACGTAACTTTTGTAAACACGTGATTATATAAAACTTTTACCCGATCGTAGAATTCGAACTTTACTTTATAGCAACTTTGGGCACTACCATAGCATCATTATATTTTACAATATTTTATTTGTCCTCGATTTAAAAACTTCTAGTAAAAATTTGCTCACTTTAATTTCGGGCATAATTAAAATCTGCCCAAACAAATTGCTAATTACGCAGACACAGGCCTTGAACACAATCCCCTTAACCCACCAGCTAAGTCGCCTTTTTACCTTTCACCCATTAACCCGATTGCTTCACAATCACTTACCCCTTAACCCCCCTTAGCACTACCCTTTTTATAAAAATGAGAAGAAACATCTTACCAGTAGAAAAAGCTCCTTCCACTTATCCAGCCCCTAGTAAAATAAAAAAAAATTAGAAACAACGAACTTTAACAAATATTTGTTCAATGAGGCTAGTGTTAACACAAAATATTTAAACTAAAAAAACAAGATTCTAATGATATAATCTTGTTTGTTAGAAGAACCTATAAGTTGCATAAAGTCTTTTTTGTAAAAAAATGAAGCAGTTTTGTGGCAAAAAAAATTCATTTTTATTTAACTGAAACATTTTTTTTATTTTATGTTGCAACAAATTAATAACAAATACTTCTTTTATAAATACACCCACATACATACGGAAAAGGTAAACGTAACAAAAATTGCACCATATTCTGTTGGTATAATTAGAAAGCATTAAATCATGCCTAGACTTGCCACGGTGAACTCCCTCTAGGGAAATCCCCTTTGACTTTCCTATTCGACTATATAAATTGATGTTTAAAGGTGTTTTTTATCATTCAAGTAGAAAATAGATAAAGATAGAGCTTGTCATATTACTGTTGTCATTAAGATAATATAGTTGAATGCTTAAAGTGTAAGTGTTTATAATTAAGCTCTAGTTTTTAGCATGTTTATTTTAAAATAACATTTTTTTAAAAAAGTACGATTTACAGAATTATTATTTTTAGCAAATATCTCAATTGAAACAACTAAATTAAGTTGTCAATTTGTTAAACTAAAATTCTTTATTAGATTAATTAAGTTTTGCTTAATATTTTACAGTGATTAAAATAAATAGTGCAAAATTGCAACGTACACAATTTTTAGCAATCACTTTTTTACCGCAAGAGTACGCAAGAGAGTAAAAATAATTTAAATATTACATTTCCAGAATAATTATATTTAAATTTATAGGTAAAATATATATTACTATACAATATAAATACTAGATCTTAGACTTTTATGTGTATTACCATTACATAAGTTGAAACTATTAATAATTTGGCTTTTTAATGATCTAAAATTTCCAAGGTAGAGAGATTAATCAAAGTGACAAGTTATTATCATGATAAACTGTGTTAACATGTTTGCTTACATTTACTTTATAGTTTTAGCTTTATTTTAAACATACGATAATTGACTTTGTAATTTTTTTTTAACTTAAACTCTGGCTCATTCTAAAATGTTGACACTTTTACATTTTTCATAAATTAATCACAATCAAAAAAACTAATTAATTAAAAGTTTTTTTAAAGCAAATTTAATAATTACACCAATTGATATCAGCATTCCCTTATTAAACCCCTTTTTATTTGTAATCTTTGTGACGTAACATTACCACCGCGTGGCATTCTGAATGACGTCATAATTAACATCGCGTGGTATTCTTTCATATCTCTATCACCCCTTTGAAGTTATTAAACGTGTATTGGCAATTAAGTTAATTAAGTTAATTAATAACCCGGTGAGTTTAAATTAAAAAATTCCCAGATTATGTTTTCCATAGTTTGTTGCTAAGCTTTTTAATGTTGGAGTTAATTAAACTCGCACCGTTTCATTTAAAAGGGTTGTGAATACTTTATATTAAATCTAACATCACTTTAAAGAGTTCAGTTTACAATGGAGAAGTAAAAAGTTAAGTTAAAGTTTAGGGACTTATTTAAAATTAGCAAATTGAATAAAAATAGCTCAACAAATTAAAGAAATTTGTACATTTTAAAACATTTACTATTGCTAAGCCAATTCTAAAAAAATTAGTTATTTTTTTTGTGCTAAAATTGTGTTAATTGTAACAGTTTATTTCATTCTAGATGTAACAGTTTATTCCAGTTATGAAAGTGTGAATCGGCTGTTGTGACGTCATAAACAGCTGTTATGCGCTCACATAAATAACCAAGCGCATTTATATTAGCATAGTTAACGTTTAGACTTATACAGTAATTAAAAGGTTATAGAGGTATAAAAAAAATAAAAAAATGAGTTTTTAAAAGTTGTTTAATTTGATATTTGTTATGTTTTAAAGGGTGTGTGTTTAGGGAATATCCGAAGCTTAAAAACACTTCGTAAAACAAACTCTACTTTCGTTTTGAAAACAAAACTCCTTTAGCAAATAAGAAATATTCACAGACAGTTTAAAATTAGTTAAAGTTCAATTTTAAAAGTTTAACCAAGTTTAGATTGGAATATTAAATTTATTTTAAGCGTATGCGCATCTGAAATGACGTAGGTAAAATTGTAATATGCTAACCAAACAAAAAACATGTAAGATAATAAAAGTTTTGCGCCATATAGGCAAACAAAACGAGTTTAAACTTGTTTGAAGGCCTGTCAGCTGTGCTTGTGAACACGTGGTCGTACAGAGTCACGTGACCTGTCATGTGATTTACGCCCTTTTATGTATTTGATTTTATTAGGTGGTTTACCAGCAAAAAGTTTAAAAAAAAAACTTAAAAATTGATTAAAAATAATAAATGTATTAAACAATTAAATATGTTTAAATGTTTATTGTTAAATCTAATTTAATATATACAAAAATACCATTTTTATTTATAACAATAGCTTACTTTGGGTTATTTTTAAAATTTTGGTAAATATTATTTTAAATTCAAAATTTACTTTTTTTAAACAATTCCTTTTTTCCATATTATATAAAAGGAAATACAAGTGATTGAACACGTGTTTAGAGTGACCCTGTGATGTCACAGTCGGTAATAAAAGGATGTTAAATATCCGATATTAAATATATAAGCCTACGTTAAAGATATCTTTTCCGGTTAGTGTACAAGTATATTAAGTCAAAAATTTAAAATTTTAGAGTTTATCAAATATTATAAATAATTAAGTTCAAGGTAAATTAATGTTTAACAAATAATATTTAAATTGTCAGTAGGTTTTTTTAAATTAGTGTCAAAAAATGTGAATTTTAATGTTTAATTTTGAATTAAGGTAAAATTGTTATATATAAGCACATGGTAAATATTGTTAAAGGTTGTAAATAAGAAACCATTATAAAAATAAACACACTTTCATTTACTTGTTTGTGTGTCTGTATGTGTAAGTACATTTTTTGATTTTTGTGAAAATTTTTACTTTTTGTGATAATTATAATTCTAATTACGTAAAATAATTTTAATTACTATTATAACATATTTAGCTGTTAAGTTATAAGTACCTAAAATAAATTGTTGATAAGTTAACTTTTAAAAGGAAATAAAAGTTTAATTAAAGTGCCCAGTCAGTGTTTGCAAAATAAAAAAATGGTGGCAATATGGAAAAAAATAAATTATAGAATTAAAAATTATAATAAGATTATTTCAGTGTCTTTTTATTAACATTGTTACTAATATAAGTTTAAACGTGGTTCTTATTATCCCTATATTTATTTCTTTATGTTACTATTATTAATTTAATGAAATTTTCCTAGTTCAAAAATCCACATTTAAAAATAGTTCAAATATTTCTAAATTGGGCCAAAAAATAATTGAATGGAATCTAGTAACAACTTTAGAATAAAAACCTTCACAGAAAGTTGACCAGGTGGCCTAAGTTTAGTGTAATCAACACCTTTTAACAGATTGTGACGTCACTTAACCCTATTGTGATCTCACCATCAGATCTCGCCTAGGTCTCAGCACGTTATATCGCGATACCATTGAGAAATAACGACTAAAATAGTCAAAATAACGAACAGAATGTTGAACCTTTGTGTAGAACTAACACCAAGACACGTGGTCTGGCCTTAACAATAAAACCCGGCTCGTACTAGACATTACTAACCCTTTCACTACAGGGTGTATGTTATTTAGATGCGATACAACGTGAAAGAGTTAGTGATATTACAATAAGTATTTTACGAGCCTTAACCTGTTAGTTCATAAAAGAAAAAGTTTTAGTTTACGTTTCCGCTTCGTATCTAACCCGTGAGAAATTAAAATAACTTTAAAACAAAGAATAACCAGAATTTGACGACAATTAATCAACGAAATTTAAAACAATGCTTATTGTCTTAATATACCCAATTAGATATTATGACGTGATAATAAAATATGTTTTAAAATGATTATTATCACCTGTGATGTCATAATAAACGTTATAAAGACAGTGCGAAATGTAAAACAGTTTTTTTAAGGCAAAAATTTAATTTTTTTTTAATTTCTAATTTTTCAACTTTAATTAAATAATAAAAATAAGTTTTCTTGAATTAAAACATTGTTAAATTTGATTTAATTTAATTAATTAGGTTCAACATTAACTACATACAGTAAAATATTTAATTTAATTATTAATTATTATTCCCACAGATGAACAAATTGTTAATTTTATTAAAACCTCATTTTAATATTAACGTTGAAATTATTTCATAAATTCTAACGGTTCCAACCGTTCCAACGTTTTAAGTTCGATCTAGAATCGCCCCAACTTGTCCTAAAAGAGAAAAATCAAATAAAGAGAAGCAACCGTCGTCGTGCCTACTTAAGGCTCGGACCTTTAAGTTAGGAAGTTAGTTGTGATATCATAACAAGCCTACCACATCTATATTATGACGTCATCATCGAGATTGTTACAAGATAGTGACTTTCATGCAGAATAAGGTAATATAACAAATGTTAATTTTTAAAAAATTTTTTAAAATTTAAATATTACAACAAAAAATAAATAAAATAGAAGTTATTTAATTAAACTATTAAATTCATCTTTCAAAGTGAAACTAAGTGTGTAAACAAACGCTTAAAAGCGGAGATATTTTAAAGCAATTAAGTTGAATATTTGTTGAAACCACGATTTAAATAACTTATAATTTATCGGCGTCAATGTTCAAATAAATTTGTGGCAATATTTTGTCTCCCACCGAGCGTTCAAATACGTAATTAGGTATTTAAATTACGTTTAATTAAAGCTCGTGTGCCTCTATACCGACGAGAACGTTTTAAACCGTATGTTAAGTGAGTTAGACGAATAAACATGTCGTTTTTAAAGGGTTAAACCACATTTTTGCTTACCGTAAACGCCATCAGCAAATTGAGCTTCAATCGTTGTTCGATAAACGTGTCTGTGATGTAACACTTGAGCTTTATGACGTAATAGTCCGGTAAAGGCGCTATCTCTATCAAGCGTATAAATAAAAGTAAATTAGTTGCAGATTTTTAGTATATAAAATATGACCGTTTTTAAAGTGTTATTTTAAACCGTTTCGCATTCCGACAAAGTTGCAAATAACTTTAACAAACATGAAGGTTTATTGCCGGGCTAGTCCCAACCTAGAAGACCTGGTGAGGCCTCGCGCAGACTTGCCCTTTGTATTTGTTCAGAGCAAACACAACCGTTGGTGACAACTCTGTTGCTGAGACCGTTATTGGGTATTTTTACTTGGAAAATATATAATTATAAGAGGCCATGTTTAAATATAGCTTTCTAATTTATGTTTAATTTAATGAAATATGATATTGTTTAAAATATAGAATTAATTTGATTATTTAAATCAGTTTTTGTTAGGTTATATCTAAATTGGTGTTTTTATTGGTTTTTAAAATATACCAAACTAAATATTGGTCAAGGTGAAATTTAAAACTCATTTGCATAAGGGGATTTTTTATAAGTTCTTGGTATTTTTAATTGGGTTATAATTTATGCATAAACCGAAAGGTGTACAATAGTAAGGTCAAAAAACGTCGTTATAACTAGATAAAATTTTGTGAAGTCACTTTTCGTTTCGGAATTAAACAAAATACAAACGAAATTAAAAATTACAGAATCTTATGTAAAAATTTTCGCTTTTTTCGCTATAAAAAATGTTTAGTTCAAAATTTTTAATAAATTTTAAAGATTGTTACAATTTATATGAGTTTCATAAAATGGAATTAAATATTCTTGATTAAATAATATCCGTTATTTGATTACATCCCAACTTAATCCCCAGTTTAAATTAGTTAATTCCAGAAAAAAACCTAATTCATTTCCCCAACAACTTAGTCCCAACTTGCCTTGTCTCGAATAATTAATTCCATTGTTAAATTAATAAAGAAAGATAATCGCTCCCACATTTGATATTATGACGTCACATCGACCGTTTTTTCTCTGTATGGTCTGATATCCGTCAATGGTCTCATATAAAAGCGAGCGACAATTTAGAGTTAGATATCATTCTTGTTTAGCTTCGTACCAGACCCAAGTAAATAATCGACGATTGTTTAAATAAAGTTAGTTTAGCGAAGGCTAGGTCAACGTACTGTGACGTAATAAACAATTTAACGGTTAAGTTTCAAGGTATATACAAGAACAACTTTTATTTAAACTGATAAATTAATGTAAATGTAGCTACCACAATGTTATAAAATGTTTAGAATGTGGTTAAATAAAGGAAATCAAAGTTTACGGGTTGTTAGTTCTTCCCATATACAAACCATAAGAGTGGAACAGTAAGTTTAAACTTGGTTAAATTGTATTTCATTGTAGGTACTTAAGTTAAATTAAATTTCTTGTCAAAAATTATTAGCATTTACTTTATTTAAGATTTGTGGCGTCAATATTGAGTTCTATGACGTCATAAATATTTAAATTAACAAGACTTGTAGCACTCTGTGGAATGCGGTTTAATAATTAGATTTTAAAAATCACAAAAATTAGGAAATTGAAAAACTTGCGAGCGATTCTGAGGCAGTGTAGTTAGCTAGTTGTTTTATTATCTTAAGGACAACTGCTTAGTATACTACCACGGAAATCTCTTGAATTTTCGTCAAAAATTTAAGAAAAAATTAACAAAAAAAACAAAATTTTAAACTTTTAATTAGCTTTTGATATCTACCAACCATTTTTTATAATTAAAACTATAAATGTCTTATTTAAATTGGTATAATTAAGAGACAATTTCTCGTTTTTAAACAGGAATTGGTCTGCAATAAGCCATCCGTAATTGTGTTTATAATTACTTGGAACCCGATAATACGCTGACAACATATGTTTACATCGAATATAATCCAGCTAATAGCAGGAAAACTATCTTATTTTATTCTTAACATCGTTTTTAAGCAAAAAGGGGTTAATTAGTTGATTGAAACAAGCGTTAATTAATAATTTTACCTGTAAATATCGCTAATTATTAAAAAAAAACATTTTTAGACGTTTATGCGACTAGTTAGTATAATTATAATATAGCCAATATGACGTCATAATTAATATGTCATGACTCAATAAAAGGTTTACTAAAACGTGAATTCGAAACTGGAATCGAAGTAGCTCGAATCGAACAATCAGCATTCTAGTTTTGCCTACTTTTGCGATGCATTATGACGTTATATAACCGTACTATTACGACACAAACAAAAAAAAGGACTTTAACCTTAGTTATGACAATTAAAAATAATAAATTTTTTAACCACGTGACCGTAAAATCGGTTGTTAATTAATTGTTTGAAATTTACTAATTAGTTAATTATTACCAGGACAACAAAGTTTTATTTATCAGCAACCTTAGCGACCGGCGAGTCGAGACTTCATCGAACATGTCTTATCACGTCACAAATAAACCTTTATGACGATTAAAATTGATCGCTCGGGCACGTTTCAAGTTTCATCGCTGTAGTGAAAGTTCTGTTCCGTCACAATAGCTAACTCGTGAGAAATCTCGGGTATTGTGACGTCATAGGGCTAAACACGCGACGTCGCCGCACCCGTGTTGACAAAAGTCCATCGCGTTCGAGGCGTACGCAGCGATTTGGTTTCTGTTTTTCTCAGGTCGCTAAGCTATGACGTAGGCCCTGGTGTTGTTGTTGCTAAGCAACCGACCCACTGGGTGATAACTGTAGTAACACGTGGTTCCGATTGTTTCGTCACAACCGAACAATCGACGAAGAACAATCACCGATTAAGTGGAAATTATGAGCGAAGAATTAGAATTATCTGTGCGTTTAGGAAGTTAGATCAAGAAGCGTTAAATGTTGAATGGTGGGGGAGGTAGTTTAATAAACATAACTCCAAAAAAACAAGATTTACTTAAAGTTAAATCTTCTAAAATTAATAAAAAGTTAACTTACAAGATAAGAGAAAATGGCGATCTTTTTATTCGTTAAAAGTCAGTAAAACTAAGACTTGGAGCCTTTAGAAGCAGTTAGGCAAAGTTTTAAATGGTTTAATCCGCAATTCGAATCAAAATTTGAATATAGACCAACGTTGTTTCAAATAGAACTCAGCAATAAAGGTTAAAATTATTCATAATTAGCCAAAGTTGCACCGACAAAAATATTGTAACTGCACCAATACAAAGGTTATTAAAAACTGAAACTGGTACGTGTGAAAGCCAACCAACAATTGACGGAATTCGACATTTGTAGTCGATCGAGCGCCACGTTGCTATATGCGTTTAATTAACATTGTCGTTTATGTACAGAAATTAAGTAATTATACTGTGAGGAGAAATTAGAGAGCTAGTGTTTGGAATTACGTGATGGGTATATATAGGTTATTGTAATAGATAAGGTTAGCTAAGCTTTACAACCTAAATATTACAACATTACTGAATAAAAATAATAATTTTAAAAACATCTTCATTTTGCTGTGTCTTGACTTGGCAGTGAGCTATCGTAGCAGGCTGTTTAAGTGACGTCATTGTTTGTGACGTCATCATCACGAAACAGCTGTTACCTCACTACCCCGTTAAGCACAAGTGACGTCATCAATACGTAATAATTGCATCGTTTAGGTCAAAATAAATCAAAGTAAGGTATAAAGTCGTTTGACTTTAATTAGCAACAGCGCAACTGCTTGTTCAGCTGTTATTAGTTCGTGGTAATATTATAACAGTACATAGAGATAAGATGCTTTAAACCCCATACAGTATAATATATACATAAAAGATTTTAGTTTAACATTTTGTAATCTTTAACAGTTTTTTAAAAATTTGAATCTTAACAATATTTGTACTTCGGTTAAATTTTTATTTCTAATAGGGTCTTTTTACACGTTTAATGTAATGTGTTTATGATTTGTTGACTCTCGGCCAAAATTGGTGATTATCGACCTAATGTTTACCCAACTTAAGCGTGAATAATGTCAACCTAGCTGTCAATACACTTATACCATGTCACATGTTAATTATTGAGCAATTTAGAGCAGGTTACCTGATACCGTTGTTTACACATACTTCTATTTACAGTTATAATGCAGTGACATGCAGGCATTTAAACTAATCATTAAACTTTTATTTTGTAACAGGGCCCACCAGTTGCTATAAACTTTGGACCGTAAAAACGACGAGATGACGTCATAAATTTCGACGTTACAAGGTTAGTTAAATGCGATATAACGAGTTTTTTAAACTTTAAATATTTGCATTCATAAACGGATTTTTAAAATGAAAGTAAACAAAAAACAAAATTTAAAAAATGTCAATTGGTTAATATTTTAAAAATTCAATTTATTATCATCTTTTATAAGACTTTAAATGTTTCCAATTAGAAGAGTTTATTTTATTTAAAGCCAGGCCTTTACTCTCATTTCCTAACAAGCATTCTAGCTTTACCTCCACCCACGCTAATTAAAAAGATATATGACGTCATATCTTCCTATACCGGGGTCACGTGACCGCAAGGCGAGGCTCGAAAATTTGTGCCCAGTTAGAATGCGATTGACAATCTAGTGTTATTGCATTTGTATATTGTTATAATTATACAGAAAAAAAAGTGAAAAAAACCCTTTTAGTGCTATGCATAATTAAATGTAGGAATATGTGTTATAAGCTAGCTTTATACATATACTAATTGATTAAAATGAAAAATTTAGAATTAAAATAACAATAAGGTCCATTTTATTTTAAAATTAACTTTTAATTTTTAGTTAGAGTTAATATGTGCCGAAATGTGGCAGTTTTTTAGTTAACAATGTACCGAAATGTGGCAGTTTTTTAGTTAACAATGTACCGAAATGTGGCAGTTTTTTAGTTAACAATGTGCCGAAATGTGGCAGTACATGCAAGTTAGGCCCTTTAATTAATTGCAAAGGGTTTACCCTGCCTGCTATATAGAGGGCACATGCTTTCAGCATAGGATATGAGCGTTATATGCAGTGTTGGAATATCGAATATTGTTGGAGTTTAGGAAATTAGGTTATCAAAGTTTAATTCGGAAATATTAATTGAAATATTATATAGAAATAACTATACCATGGATAACATTTAATATTTGGCCTTTAAATTTAAAACAATTATAGTAGACATTTTAAAGGCACCAAAGACTGAAGTGGTTTATTAAGATTTGTAAAGGACCATTTTGTGTTGGTAAGTTATGATAAATTGTAACTCAAGTTTTTTTATTTGTTTCAAACTGGCAGTGATCGCAAGTTAGCGCCCTGTGCTTATTATAACAGGGTCTATATTGCCTGCCACATAGAGACGAAATACTAACAACAAAACTTTATAAAAACTATAGAAATAGAACCCAATACAACTAGATTTGAATCCCTAATAATAGATAGTGTTGTAATGGCTTTAAAGATTTGGTATAAAATATTGTGGTTTAATAACTTTATCCAAGAAAAAGTGGTTGTCAGATTTAAAGTTAAAAAAAAAAACAGTTTTCTTTGTTTTCAAATCCAGAAACTTGGCTTTTTGTTAAAACTAAATATCCCAAAATCCTGTATAAAAGCAAGAGTTTTAAATATTCGAATGATGTTTGGCAGTGATAGCAAGTTAGCGCCCTGTATTCACTTAACAGGGTCTACCCTGGCTGCCCCACGTCATCGGAAACCAACAACAACCCTCGAGTCCAAGATTTTTTTCGTTAATAAGGTCCCATAAATTCATGTTTACAAAAGGTTTTTTGAAAGCCTTTTTGATCTGCCTTCTGTAACTAAAGGGTAGAAATTGGTTCTTTAAGTTAAACTTTAATAATTTCGCGTATTACATGACTTTTTTAAGGTCTTTTTGGTTGTGGCTTCTATCACAAAGTGCAGGATTTAATGTTTTAAAGTTTTTATTTTTTAAATGCGGTTGGACGGCTATGATTGATGTTTAATGGCTCTTTGTAACAAAGCAGAGCTCTTGACCATCTTTCTGCCGTCCCTCTGTGCCCTTACACACACTGTGACGTCATATTTACAGACAATGGTAATTATTAACGGAGGAAATGAACTGACAGGTGTCGGTAGGCTTTGTATCAACTGTTCAGAATATTAGCAAAAAATGGTCTTTGTTACGTCACAAGTTAATAATGCGATTAGACAATGACTAGATTAATATATGGTTAAAAAATGTTTGGGTTAAATTAAATAAAATGTTAATTAAGTTACAACTCAAGTGCCATGATTTGGCAGTGTGTTTAGTTTGTTGCCCTGTGTTCTACAGGGACTATACACACTACTTCGTGATGAGCACTATTGTCTACGTAACAATCCCTTGTTTGTTTGTAACAATTGTCTACGTTAAAGCACAATAATTCTTTTTTTTAGATGAATGCAAAACTTATTGCTCTCTGTCATCACCTAGCGCCAGTGAAATTTTTGGTTAAAATTGTTTTAATATTGTTTTTTGTACTTTTTCGTATTTTGTTTCAATAAAAAAATTTAAACAACAGTTTTGTTTTTTATAGCAATAAAATAAAATGTTTATTACGAGACAATCAAAACACAATTAAAACAAATTCTACGTTCATTATAATGCTCATTGTTTATCAATAATACCGTTTTGAACTGGTATGATCTTGGAAAAAATACAAATTGTCCCGATAAACAGCGTTCTAAATGAAATATAAAACTTAATTTAAAAATAATTTATGGGCTAAAATGGTGTTCCAAGTTTAAAAAGTATATAAAAGTGTAACTTCACACTAAATTGTTAATTTTTGTATTTTAATTACTACAAATTTAAGATACAAATAATTTTAAAGATAGGTTTATATTACCCTTGCTTCCAATCTAGCGCACTTAAACCTGTAATCCCTCTCTGCCTGCTCTATGTCGCCCCAAGTGTTGATAATTGCTTCACGCATGCTTTCGATTTTCATTTGGTTTATCTTGAACGTAATGTAAGTTTTTTTTTGTTTTGGGGGTATATATCTTTATTCTCGATGTGGGAAAGTCGAATGCGCGACGTAAACATAGAGTAACATCAGTTACTCCGACCCAGTCTCTAGTTGCCTGTGGCAGTTTGGGATATTATAGATTATAATTGCCCGGTAATTATGCTGCTGATTAAGTGCTGGATCAGCAGGAGTTCACACCGTTTATAATGCCTTACTCAAGGGCGCTACAGCATGAGAGCAGTGTTGCCAGCTATAAAGCTTATAAACTGCTCCCTTAGACAATTAGAGTTTACAAATATTTTATATTTTATTTAAAAGTATACTAATCAATATTATTAGACACCAAAACCAATCCCTTATGTACTTTAAAATCAATATAAATAGCCTAGTATTTAAATTATGACTTTAATTTTTTTTCGTTGGGTTAACTTACTGATGGTTTTCTTAAGGTAGAAACATTGTATTGGTAACCACGTGACCGTAATCTTGAAACCAATGCATCTCGTTCGGCTTCAGCTTCAGCTAACTAACAAAAAATAAACAAAATTTATAATAGTTTGCATTTAAAGTTAAAAAAATTAATTGATTAATAAATTGTATTTTAATTAGAATAGCCCTACTTGTGTTTTGAGTCTGTTGACTTCTAATAAACGCTAAAAATAAATAAATAGATTTAGATTTTAAATTTTAAATGATGAAAGAATATTTTTTTGTAAAAATACCTGATATCTATCCATGATTTGTATAAGTTGCAAACTCACTGGCTTAAACTACAACTTATAATATTTCCCATACGTTTAATTATATAGCAGAATATGATATCATAAACTAAAAACAAAAGGGTCACGTGACATTACTGAAGTAATTTGCTATGAAATTTGAGATTGTGATATTTTAAGAATGGTAATCAAAACTGAAAAGGTTAGTAAGGTAAATGTAAAAGTTTTGTGGTAGAAATTAGTTTGCCAAGCAATGTTCAAGCAGTGTGTAATATTTCATAAATATCTTTTGTTCGAAAAAGGAAGTGGTTTTAGGTTAACGTAAACCTTATGAACTATATTGTTTGTGCTTACATTTTGAACAACTTAATTAGAAAGAGATTTGAAAACCCCATTTCAAGGAAAATGTTTTGCTTAATTATATGTACAAACTAAAATGGAAATCTAATTAAAAAATTTAAAAAAATAAATTTAAATAAAAGATGGTGTTGGATCTAGTAGCTATCAATTATAAGTAGTTATAAAATATTTAAAAGGCTTTTACATATAAAAAATGATATTTTATTAAATAAAAAATAATACTTTATTAACAGAAAAAAATGTTTTTTTATTGGGAAACGTTATTTGAATTTAAAATGACAACCCTGAATTTGGGTAAACACTTTAAATAATTATTTAATTACAAAACCAAATTAATTAACAATAAAAACTTATTTATAGCAAAAAATATATTAATATGTATTTTAAAATTAATGTATTAAAAATTTAACAAACAATATGCAACTGTAATTTATTTAAAACTTAAAATAAAAACAGGTAAAATAAAAAAGTGTTTGCCCCGGTCTGATGTGTTGGAATTAAAATAACAACTTTTAGGGTGTTTTTGTTTTTTAAGTTTTCTAACTAAAACCGTGCAATATGATGAAATTTATGCTGCTATTCAGTCGGCAAGGCAAGGTTAGATTACAGAAATGGTTTTACGCAATCGATGATAAAGAACGAAAGAAAATAACTCGAGAATTGGTCAGCATGATTCTGACAAGACGACCGAAAATGTGCAATTTTCTAGATTGGAAAGATTTTAAGGTAAAGCTTTAGTTGTATTTACAATAAAATTGTAATTACTTGATATTGTACTGTTTAAGAATGCCCATGTTAGTTTGTTATTGTGTTGAACAATAAAATAGATTAAACAATATCAAATTTAAAAATATATACATTTTTTTATATATCTTTATCCTCGATGTGGGAAGGTTTACGACCTAAACATAGAGTAACGTGAGTTACTGCTACCCAGTCTAGAGTTGTGTTTGCTGTTTTGAGATATTATAGATCATAATTGCCCGATAATAATAAGCTGCTGGCTCAGCAGGAGTTTATACCGTTCATAGCGCATTACTCAAGAGCGCTACAGCATGCTAGTGGGGATCAAACCCATGACCTCAACAGTTCTGTTTTAGCAACAGTTCTGTTTTACTTTTAAATGTGTTTTTGTGGTCCTGTATACCTATTTGATAGTAACATAGTTAAACTGACTCTTTTTTTACTAGGAAAATAATAAGATTTAAAAGGTTGTCTATTAAACACTAAGTATGGTTGAAACTTTAATTTTTTTAACAAGGTTGTGTACAAGAGATATGCTTCTTTATTCTTCTGCTGTGCTATAGAAGATAGTGACAACGAATTACTTTCACTAGAAGTGATCCATCGCTATGTTGAGATTCTGGACAAATACTTTGGCAGTGTGTGTGAACTTGACATTATATTTAACTTTGAGAAAGCTTACTTTATATTGGATGAGTTCTTACTTGCTGGAGAGATACAAGAATCATCCAAGAATAAAGTTTTAAGAGCTGTGGAAAATGCTGATGCACTTCAGGAGGAGAACCAAGAAGCTGATGCAACACGGAGTATTTTAGAGGAGTTTGGACTCACCTGAGTTGATGTTAGGATAAAAATGATATGCACTAATATTTTATTATATTCATAAAAATGATGAATTTTTGAATTAAGAATTAAAACTGTATTTGTCTTTACATAATGCCCTATATTGTGACCAAACTTTACTTGTTTTTGCAAAATTCAATTCATTTTTTTTATCCCATACCTTTAGATATATAATTAGTTTTTTTCTTCTTTGTTGTGCATTTATTTTAGCGTTGTAGTAAATATTTATTGGCATTGTAAAATTATGAAAATTCAATGAACTTTTTAAAAGCAAATTATATATATTAGAAAAAATGAGTTGTATTTTATTTATTATTACAGAATTATAGGCAGTGAAATTAATTTACCAAAATTAAAGACTCTCACAACACGAACTTAAATAAAAATTAATAAACGAATAACAGAAGTTCAAAAGTTATTTTTTTACAAACACAAAGTTTAAGAACTTCTTGCATGGTTTTTAGTACAAATGTAAATTTATCGCTTTTTGTCAAAAAATCCAAGTGAGGTTTTCAAAATATTTAAACCCTCGCAAGCAACATCAAAAGCTACGGTGCTTGTTGCTTGGGCATTGCTCATAAATTTGCCAATTGAGTTTATGTCCGTTATCCTAAAATTTAAAACAACGGATCAAAATTTAAAATATTACAGAAATTCAATACAGTAAAAGTATAGTAAACATTTGAACTAGAAAATCATTAAATTTTTATAACAATACATAAATAACTAGAATAACTATTCACTAAGTAAATGCAATTTCACTGGCAGTGTGGTGTAGTGGTAAGAACACTTGCTATACCACATGAGGTTGTTGGTTTAATTCCTACTGCTCTCATGCTGTAGCGCCTTAAGGCACTATAAATGACAGTAAGGCGCTATAAATGACACAAACTCCTGCTAAGCCAATACTTAATCAGCAGCAAAGTTATTGGGCAAATATAATCTATATTATACCCAAACTGCCACAGGCAACTCAAGAATGGGTTGGAGTAACTGATGTTACTTTATGTTTTAATTGCGCACTTCACCTTTCCACATCGAGGATAAAGATGTATATATAAAAAAAACTTGATATATTTACCTTCTATCCAAAAAATCCCAAGTTTTCTCAAAATCCGGGGACTGATCAGTTAACATGACAAGCTGTGTGCTCATATAAACTTTACCCAACAAACCTCTCTTAGTGTACCAGTTAAAATCAGCTGATTTATCACCAGCATAAAACCAGATGTTATCGATCATATTTGTTAGTTCTTGTACACTTTGTCTGCCAACACTTGGTTTCAGCAGCATGGGGGATGCTTGTGGCCAGGAGTCAATATAAGGGATAATCATTCGAAGTCTAAATTCAAGTGCATCGCGCATGAACTCAGATATTTTAAGTTTTTTTCCACTTTCTTCGATTTCTTTGACTTTTTCTTTTAAATAGATGTCAAGTTGTTGGTTACATTTTTTTACAAAATACAATACAAGATCATCGCCCCCGTTTTTAAACATCCCCTCAGTTACCCCACTATACCCAGCCTCAACGGCCCCACATGACAATGCTTTTCTACTCCAACCATGCTCATGTACAAAATCAAGTGAAAAATCCAAGATTTCTTGTTTAATATCCTCACTGCTTTTCTCATCTTTATTAGTAGAATCATCTGTATGTTTGGTGTCTGTATTCTCAGTGGAAAGAAGTCTTATACAAGCGTGATTTGGAAGGAACAATTTGGCTTTATTTTGATGTTGTAAAGTTGAATTAAAATGGTGAATTGTGGACACATTTCTTATCACATTGGTTGCGATAAATTTTCTTGTCGCAGTTTTTAATAAAATATTTCTTAAAGTCATGATCACATAAGGCTATTAAACCTAAATAAAAAATATAACATTATTTATAAATTATTCATTTTTAAGCAATTTACAATAAGCTTCCAATGGAAAATCTAATTCTAAAACTTGAAGCACAGTACTCAACCAAGATATTATATAATTAAGTGGGTTTTTAGTTGTTAAATTTTGAACGTTTTTCATAAAATCTTTAGTATGGCAAGGATGTAAATGATAGAATGGTCTTAGTTGGATTGGGTGTTCGGTTTGTGTCATAAAAGACCATTTTACATTATTTGCTTCAACTAAATGTTTATGAGAATTACTTATTAAATTCCAGCATTTTTCTAATGTTAACATTTTCCCATCGATTGAAAATGGCAGAAAATAGAACACAGGACAGGCATAACTTTCACTGTATATAACATGGCATTCAAATATGCACAAATCTTCGTTTTTAAACATTTTCATAAATTTTCTCATCAAATAAACGGAGTCTTCGTGATAACATAATTTCCATTTGTCATTAAGGTTGTTAGAAAGTTGTTGAAAAGATTGACAACCATTTAAAAATTCATTTTGACTTATACAACCCATGATTTAAAAACCTTAGAACCTGTTATAAATGAAATAATTCTGATTAAAATAAAAATATAATTATTAATAAATCTTTAAAAATATTTCGAAATATTAAGTGTTATTAAGGGCACAGCAAAGCATATTCAAAATTTTAACGCTCTTGTTAAAAAAAAGCAATTTTTAATATAAAGATATTAGTAAAATGATTAAGAGTTAAACATACAAATACGTTATAGTAGTGCAATAGTAGTATTATTATGATTAAATAATATAATTTAAAACGATAACATATATAAATAGAGGCATGATATATAAATTCTAGGTCAATAATATTTCTTACAATGTGTAAATAATAAAATGATTGTTTTAAAAAGTTAAAATAATGAACAAGCATTAATACAAATTTATAATCTCTAAAATTGCATACAAGAAGTGCAGTAACATGTATTAAATAGGTAAGATTGCAATCAACAAGATAAGGTAAAAGGCTAGTGTATTTAAAAGTGCATAAATTGTGTAAAAATATTTAAAATGTTTTATATAAAAAATTTTGTGTATTTATTGAGATGATAAAATGATTGTGTTTAATAAAATTGCACTAGAATAAAATAATATCTTTGTACTTATAATTTCTAATTTTAGTTAAAAGTTTTAATTTTGTCGATAATATCGAAGCCATTTTTCCAAACCACTACCTCACATTTGATTGGTTGACTTGTTGGGGGTGTTGTCAACTTTTTATGTAACTCGTAACCATGACGAGCAAATGCGACATCGTGTGAGCTTAATTGCGAGCATGGACAATAATCATTTCCCCCATCTCCAACATAAAATAATCTAGAATATTTTTGCTTTGAATTTTGAATGTGCTCATTCAATAAAATCCCCTTACACAAATTAGCGAGACATGAGTCATGGTTATGACTGTGGCATGGCTCAATGGTCACAAATCGGTCATTTTCATCAAATATTGCTCTATTTGTGATAATCTTTTTAGGGATTTGGTCACAACCGATATTTTTTAAACAAGACTCTATGAACCAATCATTCCCATCTGACAGAATAATGCAATCAAATCTGGCAGAATTTTCCCCGATATATTGCAATAACTCCTTCATGCCGTTTATAAATCCTATTTCTTTAAGTTTTTTGTCAACCAATTCTCTTCCGATATTTCGTTGTTGTAAATACTTTAAAGCTTCATTAATGAGTGAAAATCTTTGTAGTTCATCAACAACATTCATAAACCTAGAATATTAAAATTAATTTAAAAACAACAAGTACATTCTGGTATCATTACCTTATATTAAAGTAAAATACATTTAAAAAAAATTGCAATATCAAAATTTTAGTTGAAACTATTGGTAATTTTATAAAGAAAAAACTTTCATGCAAAAACCGGCAGCGTGGTGTAGTGGTAAGAACACTTGCTACACCACCATGAGGTCGTGGGTTCAATCCCCACAGCTCTCATGCTGTGGCGCCCTTTAGTAGGGCGCTATAAACGGTGTGAACTCCTGCTGAGCCAGCACTTAATTAGCAGCATAATTATCGGGCAATTATTATCTATAATATCCCAAACTGCCACAGGCAACTCGAGACTGGGTCGGAGTAACTGATGTTACTCTATGTTTAAGTCGCGCATTCGACCTTCCCACATCGAGTATAAATATATATACAAAAAAATATGAAATATATATATGTAGAAAGATTATAAATTGGTTATACTAGTGTACATAATAATTTAAATTTACCTTTTATTTAACTCAACATCTTCAACTAAGTCCATCACCTTAGGATACATCAAAGTGGAGGTGATAGTTTGTGAGCAATCAAATATAAACAAACTTTTATTCATTTTAGTTGTTTTAATATAACACCTACCCTAAGATGGACTTAAACCTACAAATATAAACATAAATTAAAAACTATAACACTGCAAAATTATAGAAACCAACATAAAGAGTAACAGTATATGAAAAATGGTTTATAGTTTCAATTCAATATTTTAGATAATATAAAAGTACAGTGTAATAAGAATCATAAGTCTAGTTAAATATATCCAATTTTTTTATAATTTCAAATGCAGAATTCCAAATTAACACAGGTGCATTTAAACCATTACTCCCATTTTTATTTAATTTCATAATTTTGTTATGCAAAGCAAAATCTTCTCTTGCGCAAACTAAATCACTTTTTGCTAAATTTGCACAAGGACAAAAATCATTGCCCCCATCACCAATATAACATACATGATCGTATTTTACATCAGATGATTTCCTAAATTCATCCAACAAAATTCCCTTACACATATTAACAGGGCATTCATTATGAGTATGTTGATGGCATGGTATAACAACTAACTTTCCACTATTATCAAATACACCTTTATTTGAAATAACTTGTTTAGGTAAATTTTTGATTCCATATTTTTCTAATATAACATTAATAAACCAAGTATTAGCATCCGATATAATAACACAATGATACAAGTTAGAATTATTTTGTATAAGTGCAAATAATTCTTGCATACCAGTCACCAGTTTAACCAACCCTAAAGCTGTTTTTAAATCATTTTTCTTGACATTATTTAAATGCAACTGATTTAAAATTGTGTTCATAAATTCAGTCCATTGCCCTTCACATCTGGAGTTCCATAACTTTAATCTTTCTTCTTGATTTTTAATTAAATTGAAAGCAGTAATATCACAATTTTCATCAATAATTGTGTTGTCAAAATCAAATACAATTAGGATTTTTTTATCCATTTCTGGTAATTCAATAATTCTTAGTTAATATGTTTAACGGTATTATTTATTAAACACCAATATGGCTTAAAAATATTGCAGAATATGTCAATAAATTAATCTACAAACAGACAAATTGTAAACAACATGGATTAAAAACAAAGTTCTATATATCACTTTTCTTTTTAATCTATTAAAGAAATGTACTTAGATTATTACCACTTACAGCTTATATAAAGCAAGTTTTATCTTTAGAATCACAAGATTTATTATTTACATCATTTAAATGTCTTTTCAAGCCTCTTTAAAACATGTAATACCCAGATGTAACTTCCCACATAACAAAATAAATGTAAACAAATGCTTGCAAATTGCCATTAAATAACATCATCCTATTAGTTCTGCCCGGAAATAAATGTCAAAATATTTGTTAATAATAATATTTATAAAATATTTTTGTTTATTATTATTTGTTTAAAGAAAAAATAATCACGTTTTATATAATTTGCATAGAAAATGTTGGATTTTAAATTTCCCACATTTTCGTTATAACTACTGTCTTATGTAAACAATAAACTTGACCACATGTCAAATAACTAACTACAAACTGATCTAATTTAACTACAGATTAATTAAGTTTAATATACAAGTATGTCTTTAATAATCCCAACTTTTAAGCTAAACAACGGAGTCGATTGCCCGGTCTTGGGTCTTGGTACATGGCGGGCTAAGGAAAACGAAGCTTATACCTCCGTTAAGAACGCGATAAAGGAAGGTTATAGACACATTGACACCGCGTATTTCTATGACAACGAAGTAGAGATAGGCAAGGCGATTAAAGATGTCATTTCAGAGTTAAATATTCAAAGGGAAGAACTGTTTATTGTTACTAAACTGCCAAATACATGCAATAGACCTAACTTGGTTGTCCCTGCACTTAAGGAAAGCCTAACAAAATTAGGACTCGATTATCTTGATTTATATCTAGTCCATTCACCTATAAGTCAAATGCCAGTGGATGGAGATATTGTTTCTAATAAGTGCCAGTTGGACAGCAATGGTGACATATGTTTTGATGATTTGGATCCATCTGAAACCTGGAAAGGAATGGAGGAATGTGTGGAACTTAAGTTAACAAAATCAATTGGAGTTTCAAATTTTAACAGTGAACAAGTTCAATCTGTGTTGGACAATTGTCGCATTAAACCAGTTATCAATCAATTTGAATGCCATCCTTACCTACCCCAGGTTAAATTGATTGAATTTTGCAAGAAAAATAACGTAGCTGTGACTTCTTTTCGGTGTTTAGGTGGCCAAGTTCGAAAGAACGATGCACCGACATTATTAGACCATAAAGTTGTTCATAAAATTGCTGAAAAACACAACAAATCACCTGTCCAGGTTCTGTTAAGATGGCATTTAGATAGAGGATTAATTGTAATCTCAAAAGCAGGAAAAATAGATCACATTCGAGCTAATATGAAGATTTTCGACTTTTCACTTACAAATGATGAAATACAAGAGTTAATTAACTTGGAAAATGGGTACAGATATTGTCCCTATCTTAACTCAACTAAGAGCAAACAATATCCATTTCACATTGAGTTTTAATAACCTAATTAAATTATAACTTTAGTAAAGTGATTTTTGTAACCTTAGTAGAATGGAGTGGGTAGATTGTAGTTAATATAAATTGCACTAATTTCATTTAAAAACTTCTAAATAGGCAAAAAAATAAACCAGTTCATATTATCTATAAATTAAATTTTTATTTATTAGCACAACAACCTTTAAATTAATTGCAAAAAAGTTTTTATATAACTCCACTTTCTTTTAATTTTCCGACTAAATCTTCCACATTTTCAACTTTAATCCCCGCTTCTCTTTGTGGGGGATCTACCACTTCTAATACTTGTAATTTTGAACTTAAATCGACCCCCAAATCAGCAGCAGACATTTTTGCTACTTTTTTCTTCTTTGCTTTCTGTAAAAATATTATACATATATATTTGACACCAATCAATTATGTTAGCTTTCCACATTGCATATTATCATATAAAATAAGATACGGGATAATATTTGTATATTAATTAGCTTATGATTTTTATAATTTCAGTGGTGTTGTACAACCAATTTAAGCTATATAATTAATGTTGGTTTTGCTGACCTTACCACTCTATATATTCACCTCATAAAAACTGTATAATTACACAGTGTTTGTACAAATTAATCGTGATAAACCTTATATAATATTAGTTTAACTGACCATAATATTAGGTAGAGTTGCATATCTAGGTTCATTAAGTCTAAGATCACTTGAGACCACAGCCGGCATTTTAAGTTCGACGGTCTCCAACCCTCCATCAACTTCACGAACAACCGTTAACTTGGATCCTTCTAACTTAACTTCTGATGCAAATGTACCCTAAAATTTGGATAAAAACAATTTATGGGCAATACTAAAATGTGGGGTTGAAGAGAAGACAGGGAGGAAGGAAAGCCCTAAAAGAAGGGGAGGAGAGGTTCTAGCGTTGATAATTTCTTCGGCTTAGTAAAAATGACTGCAAAATACTTTCCCTTTTGCCCCTCCTTTACTTTCAGAGTTTCCCTTTCTCCCAGTTTTCCCTTTACCCCGCCTTTAAGTGTTACCCAGATTTATGGCTTATTTTAAATTGTCAACAACAATTTGAATAAAAATAAAAAGCAATTAAAATAGAACATCAGTAATGAGGTTTTAACTCTATCTATATATAAAGGTGTTTAAATTAATTAAAAATTAGATAGGGGCCGCATAAAAATTATGATTCTGTTAGTCATTTAAAGTCAAGTTACCCTTGGCAATTTTAGGACAAATTGAACACATAACCAACCATCTCATACCTGTGGCCAGTCCAATATTGCTGCAGTCATTTGCGCAGTTTGGTTGCAATCCCCATCAATTGCTTGCTTTCCTAATATCACTAAATCAGCTTTTTCCTGCTCTGCTAGCTTGGCTAAGATTTTAGATACCTTAAAATACAAATTAACTTATTAGTTCAAGGTTTAAACACAAATTCATGTCTAGGTATTATAATTGGGCAGCATGGTGTAGTGGTAAGAACACTTGCCACACAACACATGAGGTCGTGGGTTCAATCCCCACTGGTCTGATACTGTAGCGCCCTTGAGTAAGGAGTTATAAACAGTATGAACTCCTGCTGAGCCAATACTTAATCAGCAGCCTAATTATCGAGCAATTATAATCAATAATATCCAAACTGCCAAAGGCAACTCGAGACTAGGTCGGAGTAACTGATGTTACTCTATGTTTCGCATTCGACTTTCCCACATCGAGGATAAAGATATATACAAAAAAATACTGCATGTCCTGTAAAATATAAATATACATTGACAATTAAAACCATATTAATTCATTTAAGAAATCGTTTGATATATACAATTTTGTTCCAGTATATTTATTAGGTATCTCAAATATGTGTTCGATAATTAATATGGTTAATGAAAAAATCAAAGTTTTTTAACAACCACTTGTTTAACTCACATGTAGTGGTCCCATTGATTCATAATCCTTTCCATTAACTTCAACATGGATACCTCGGTCTGCTCCCATTGCTAGGGCTGTTCTCAGGGTTTCCTTTAAGTTGACATTAATATAAATGTCATAAATTTTTAAGTTTTAAAATTAAAAACAACTGAAGCAACTTAATGTCGAATAGTGGTCAGAACACTTGGCTTCACTATAAGAGGTCCTGGATCTGATCCCCACTGCCCTCATGCTGTAGCGTCCTTAAGTAAGGTCCTATAAACCGTATAAACTCCTGCTGAGCCACCAGCACTTAATCAGCAGCATAATTACCGGGCAGTTATAATCACTAATATTCCAAATTGCTAAAGGCAACTCGAGACTGGGTCGGGGTAACTAATGTAATTTCAAGTTTGGGTTGCGCTTTTCAACCTTCCCACATCGAGGATAAAGATATATATAAAAAATATTGCTATTTTAAGAAAATATTAACCTGGGATTGAGTGGGTCCACAAGTAACAGCAACAACTTCGCTGACCGCTTTCTTTTCCCTTAATCTTAAAGCTTCCTCGACAGCAATTTCGTCGAATGGGTTCATGGAATGTTTGACTCCTTCAGTAACAACCCCTGTTTTGTCCGGTTTTACTCGAATCTAAACAATATTTTAAACATTTTGTAGCTTATTTTGGATAAATCCACATAAGCTAACTTTTAATTTTATAAACAAACAGTTTTTGATGTTGATTCGAAATTGAATTGTTATTTATTTGCTGTCAAGCTTTGGCGTATTTTTCCTCCCTATTTTAACAATGAGTTCCAATGCTTTTAACTATAACTTGTTTATCGAATTTGCAGGTTATTTAACAACTCTTTTCACATGGGAACTCTAACCTCGTTTTTCTGGTATTGAATTATTTTTTCAACGATTATTTCTGCTTTTTATTAAGTGCAAATGTTCGTTTTAAAAAACAGTTAGGCAATTCCGTTCTGCTGAACGGACGCCACTTAATAAACATGGATTTAGACATTACTTAAATTCAGAGTTAATTTCCGTAAGAATTAGCCAGAATTTTATATTCTTGTATCAACTAACCACTAAAGAATGTTTTTAATAATTAAAATGAATAATTCGCTACAATTTTACTTCATTGTTTAATCAAGTTATAGAATACCTTTTAAATTTGTCCCTAAGCCTTGACCATTTGCTAGGTTGTTAAACTGCTAATTTTTTCTTATTTATTAGCATGCTACTTGACTGCTCGTTTTATTAATTTTTAGCAAGTACTGAATAGTAAGAAATGGATTGCGAAATTACGTAATCACAATCAAAAGGTTAGTTGCTATTAGCAGATTAGGCATTATTTTTTGATAAATAACTTTAATTTATAAGTGAAAAGCAAGCAAATATATACAAACCTTGACTGCATAGTCAATAACTCGTTTAACTCCAACCAGAACACGTGCCATTTTAACAAAATAATCAAATAAATTTGCAAAATTCGTAAAAAAAAATTTAAGTCAACATTGCAAATAGAAGTTATAACCGATTATATGTCGAGCAAGATTTATTTATTTTAATTTTTTTCCTATTGATCTAATTAACTTATTTTAACATTACGATTAAGAAAATTAATTTAAAAAAAAGGAAAAACTACAAAATATTTATAAGCCTATTTATTAACTTTTTTATGTTTAGCAATAAGAACACTTGCTACACCACTATGAGGTCGTAGGTTCAATCCCCACTGCTCTCATGCTGTAGCGCCCTTGAGTAATGCACTATAAACGGTGTGAACTCTTGCTGAGCCAGCACTTAATTAGCAGCTTTATTATTGGGCAATTATGTTCTATAATATCTCAAATTGACACAGGCAACTCGAGACTGGGCCGGAGTAACTGATGTTACTCTATGTTTAAGTCGCGCATTCGACTTTTCCACATCGAAGATAAAAATATATACAAAAAAAATGTTTCAGTAACTTTTGCATTTGTATAAACAAAAATTTTTAATTTATTTACAAAAAAATAACATTTTTAATGCCAAAACTAAAGACGTTAGACTTTTTTTACTACATTGTCTTGGACTTTCACTGCTTCCACATCGCAGCGTCCCTGAGTAAGAAATTGTGATCTGGTATCTTAACAGAGTCTTTAATTCAACCCACGAGATACCAAAAATACGAATGGTCGAATAAAGGATAAATAAACAAAATGCCTAATTAAGTTAAAAGTTATTAGTCATGAAGGATAAAATATATTTTGGCTACAATAAATCGAACGATTAATATTGTTACATAATCAGAAATTAAAAAAGAAGTTACCTATAAAGTTATAAGTAATATAGCACCACAACTAATGATTATTTCATTTTTTTGTTATACTCATATTTTTAAAAACCTTTGACTTATAACTATTAATTTAATATACCAATTAACTGAAGAAGCTTTCAAATTACTATATTATACTGCAATGTTATTTTATTTTAAAGATTGTCACTAAAAAATTCGTTAGACGAAACATGGTCGCAAATTAAAATATTATGCACTACAACCCGTGATTTTTATAATCTTTTAAGATAATACTTTTATATAACCCATACTCTCACGATAACTCATTTAAATAAACAACGTAAATGTTACAACGTACTTCTTCAGATTGCAATTTTTAATTATTTGCTAGGTTACTATTAAAAAGCGGTCGTGCCTTTATCTGTAAACTTTTAGAATTTCTACTGCGTTAAAAATATTCAACAAAACGACTAATGTGACGTCATATACTGTCAGAAATATTTTATTGGACCCAACTTTTTTTATTTTATTAACAAACAGAAAATTAAAAGATTTTTCTTGAAGATTTTATAATATCAGCGCCATTTTACATTCCCGGATGTTATCGAACAGGCACGACCTACAAGCATTTTTTTAAGTATAGTTTTTGCAAGTTTTTGTTGTAAAAATAAAGTTTAAACGAATAAAAATGTAAAACAAACTTCATTTTAAGTTTTAAATTTATAAAATATTAATATAATATATGTTGAAAGGCTAAAAAATGTTGGATTTTGATTTTTTCAAATTCAGAAAAAAGAATGATATAATTTCTTATTGTTAAACTAGGCCTGTTATAAAGCATAGGAACTTAAAATTTTCCATTCACCAAGGCGCGAGGATTGTTACGTCATAATTAGTGCGCTTCCCCGAGAAATCCCTTTACCACGAGAGCCCGGGTTGTTTCAAAATTTATTTAAGCTGAAATGCGCTTAAACTAAAGAGAGTTTGTTACCAAATAAGGTCATAAAATGCAGCTGGATACAGCTGAAGTGTTGCAATCTTCTCATATGAAGCACTGGAATGCGACGTCTTAATTAGTGCGTTTTTTCGAGAAATTCCTTTAACACGAGGTCCCGGGTTGTTGCATCATAATCAGAAATGTTTAGTGTCGCGTCATAGAGCGCATTTGTAACGCACGTCTTTGTTGTTTTGTCATAACTAAGGACGTTTATTGTTACAAATATTAACTAAAAAGTTAATAAAGATTAAGATATTATAATAAATTATTAGTTTGTGTTGTTAAATTAACATTTTAATAAATTGTTTGGAAGATTTAGGCTTTTTAACTGTGAGCGGCGTCGTGCACGCACACACACTTCACTGAACACGTGCAGAGTCACGTGACATGGTGTTTCGTGGCAAATTTGAATCGAGATCGGAATTTTAGTTACTTCAGATGGACTTTCGAGGTGAGTAGACGTGTTTTTGTTAGTAGTCTGTGTTTAAGATATTTGAAGTTTAGCATCAACAGTGTTTAGTGTAGCATACTATAATCAGATATTAATTAATTATTAATAAGTTTATATAACTTTAGTTAATAATTATATTTTAAATTGTTTTAATTTTTTTTAGAAAAGTTAGTGCACTAGAACTTGCTCCTGTGAGACATCTCGTGGCGAAGTTTTCCGAAAACACTGTCCCAGGTTTGTTAACTTTTCTGTTACGTAATACAAAAAATAAAAAAATAAAAAAATCATTTTTAAAATGATCATAAAAAAAATTATAAATATAAGTTTACATTATACAAAACAATAATATATTTTTTATATTATATATAATTTAAATCAAAAACTTATGAACATTATTAAACCTGTGTTGATGCGCAGGTACTCCAACAAAGTAGTTAACAGAGGTATTTAAACTATAAAATAATCGTTAATTTGGCATAAATGTAAATTATTTGGCACAAGAATTTAAAAAAAATGACATGACATAACTTAACTTATGGCACAAAAAATATAAAAAAATGAAATATATTCACAACATTTGGCATAAAAATGGACATAATTTAATATATTTGGCACAAAGAAAACAATTGGCATAACTTAAAGATTTCTGGCATATTTCGTCATATCATAAAACGAACATTCGAAAAAATAGTAGGGTTTAGTGTCTATTACCATTTACTAAACAATATTCTCTATGTAGAAGAACAAAATGGATTATATTTGGATTATATAATTGGAGGAAAAAGATAATGGCAGGAATTGGAGGAATGGAGAATGGATGGAATCATCATAAGTCTCCTTTGCAACTGGCAAAGGGGATGTTAAGTTTTAAAGAACTCAAAACCCGAAAAAAAAAACTCCGGACCTTGTGTTTAATATTATAATGAGGTCTATAGGGCTGTAGGTTTTTACGTGCCTGTTTTTTATATGTACTGCATAAACAAGCGCTTTAAAAGTTTTCACGGGTTAAAAGTTTGTAGTATCACGTGCCTGCTTTTTTATTTTGACTGGTAACAACTCATAATTTTGCGCTTTAAAAGTAGTATAGTTGACACAGTCCCAAGTGTGTTTAGGTTTATGTGTGTAATTATAATTAATTAAACGGGACTGTTTAATGATTTTTTAAAAGTGTGGCCTATAAAAGTTTTTGCGCAATTAAAAATTAAATATATATTTAAATTAGAAGATGATTTAGAAACTAGGCCTATATGTGGATATATATTTAAGTGTGTATTTTATGCAATTCACTGTATTTTTTCGCCCTAAACCTAAGTGTGTGTATGGGTTGGAACCCACCATAAATTATTTAAATTCGTGGGCGGAGCCCGATGCATTATTCAATTTTGTGGATGGAAATCCAAACTAAAAAAATTATAAATTTCGTGGATGGAAATCCAAAATAACATACACAGTAAACACAAAATTAAATAAACATGCAGAAAGAAACACAAATATTTTCTGATTTCTCTCTCTTTTATTTTTTGCAGGCTATTCTTATTTCCTTCTACCTTTAAACCTGGCATTTAATAACCAAATTATTTAATAACCGAATTATATTTTTTTCAGGGGCCTTTAAAAACTAAAACCAAACTTCCTTTTTTTGCAGGCTATTCTTATTTTCTTCCTTCTTTAATTAACCTATTATTTATCTCCACAGGGGCCTCTAACTATTTGTTTTATTTCTTTACAGGGGCTTAATAACCAAATTTTTCTTTACAGGGGCCTTAAAAAAACCTTTTTTTTTACAGGGGCCTTAAAAACTTTTTTTTTTTACAGGGGCCTTAATAACCAAATTTTTCTTTACAGGGGCCTTAATAACCAAATTTTTTTTTACAGGGGCCTTAATAACCAAATTTTTTTTTACAGGGGCCTTAATAACCAAGTTTTTCTTTACAGGGGCCTTAATAACCAAATTTTTCTTTACAGGGGCCTTAATAACCAAATTTTTTTTTACAGGGGCCTTAATAACCAAGTTTTTCTTTACATGGGCCTTAATAACCAATTTTTTCTTTACAGGGGCCTTAATAACTAAGTTTTTCTTTACAGGGGCCTTAATAACTAAATTTTTCTTTACAGGGGCCTTAATAACTAAATTTTTTCTTTACAGGGGCCTTGATAACTAAATTTTTCTTTACAGGGGCCTTAATAACCAAGTTTTTTTTTTACAGGGGCCTTAATAACCAAATTTTTCTTTACAGGGGCCTTGATAACCAATTTTTTTCTTTACAGGGGCCTTGATAACCAATTTTTTTCTTTACAGGGGCCTTATTAACCAAACTAACCCTTTTTTACAGGCTTTTTTTCAGGTTAGATTACCAAAAACAAATTTAAACATTCTGTTTTTTATTTTTAGATGCTGGTTGAAAATCCGAAGATCTCGTCGATTTGTTTTTGGCCAATTTTAATTTGTTCTTTATTTTTAGAATTCCTGTTACAAAAAACTTCAATCTAACCTTTTTTTTATTTTTGCGCGCAGGGTAGAGTACCATTAACAAAAACTAACTCTGTTCTTTATTTTTTAGAGAAAAACTAACTCTGTTCTTTTTAGAGATTCTGGTTGTTGAGCAAAAGTTTGTATACAATTTTTTTAATGTAAAACGAAATAATTAACTTTATCTCAATTTAAATGACACATTTAACGTTAACACAATCAAATAATTACAACCACACTTAAAATATTTGTAAGCAGTCTTCTAATCTTTATTATTTTACAGGAAAATAGATCGTAGCATATGTACAATTTTTGCCGGGGGTCCAGCAATTCCGCCTTTTCTGTGGGTCCAGGCATTCTGCCTTTCCTGTGGGGGCAGCCATTCCGCCTTTTCTGTAGGGCCAGCCAACTCGATTTTCTATGGGGCGAACCTTTTTTGTCAAGGGTTCAATAAACTTTTTGCCGAGATTTTGACCTTCCAATGTACAGAACAAAAATAAACTGTTCAAAAAAACAAAAGACATTAACTATTTAGAAGTTAAACTGTATAAACAAACCTACTGTATATAAAACTGTACATAAATTTTACAGTTATATTTTGCATTTTTTATGTTAATTTTTTTGTAAATTTTGTTCATCATATTTACTTATTATATTAAACCTCATTTTTATTGCATAGTAGTCAACTTTTGACAGCAAATTGTATTACAATATTTTTTGTACTTATGTAATTTATTTTGTTATTTGAATATTATACTGTTATGTTTTTTATTTTTTATTTTCAATGTAATTTGTTTATGCATTCCGTTTTACTTCCTATTTATTATGCTTTCGTAAACGTTTAATGTATCGTCATTTTTATTATATAATAACTGAATTTGTTAGCCATTTTTTAATGTAAACTTTCTTTTAAATGTTTTTACTCTTTGCCTTTGTGTATTGCAACTGTATTTTACAATGTCGAAATATAAATTGAAAAAAAACAATTTTTTTGTATCTTTGGCTATTCTATATTTTATTCTATACTGTCATATACACCATTAGTCTAATTAATATGAAAATTAACTTAAAAATTTGTCCCGAACATAGAAAATAACTTAAAATTTGTCCCGAACATAGAAAATAACTTAAAATTTGTCCCCAACATAGAAAATAACTTAAAATTTGTCCCGAACATAAAAAATAACTTAAAATTGGCCCCGAACATAAAAAATAACTTAAAAATTTGTCCCGAACATAGAAAATAACTTAAAATTGGCCCCCAACATAAAAAATAACTTAAAATTTGTCCCCAACATAGAAAATAACTTAAAATTGGCCTCCAACATAAAAAATAACTTAAAATTTGTCCCCAACATAGAAAATAACTTAAAATTGGCCCCCAACATGAAAAATACTTTAAATTTGTCCCCTTACATAGAAAATAACTTAAAATTGGCCCCGAACATAAAAAATAACTTAAAATTTGTCCCCAACATAGAAAATAACTTAAAATTGGCCCCCAACATGGAAAATACTTTAAATTTGTCCCCTTACATAGAAAATAACTTAAAATTGACCCCCAACATAAAAAATAACTTAAAATTTGTCCCCAACATAGAAAATAACTTAAAATTGGCCCCCAACATGAAAAATACTTTAAATTTGTCCCCTTACATAGAAAATAACTTAAAATTGGCCCCGAACATAGAAAATAACTTAAAATTTGTCCCCAACATAGAAAATAACTTAAAATTGGCCCCCAACATGGAAAATACTTTAAATTTGTCCCCTTACATAGAAAATAACTTAAAATTGACCCCCAACATAAAAAATAACTTAAAATTTGTCCCCAACATAGAAAATAACTTAAAATTGGCCCCCAACATGGAAAATACTTTAAATTTGTCCCTTACATAGAAAATAACTTAAAATTGGCCCCGAACATAAAAAATAACTTAAAATTTGTCCCCAACATAGAAAATAACTTAAAATTGGCCCCCAACATGGAAAATACTTTAAATTTGTCCCCTTACATAGAAAATAACTTAAAATTGGTCCCAAACATAAAAAATAATTTAAAATTTGTCCCCAACATAGAAAATAACTAAAAATTGGTCCCTAACATAGAAAATACTTTAAAATTGTCCCTAACATAGAAAATAACTAAAAATTGGTCCCCTAACATAGAAAATAACTTAAAATTTGTCCCCTTACATAGAAAATAACTTAAAATTGGCCCCGAACATAAAAAATAACTTAAAATTTGTCCCCAACATAGAAAATAACTTAAAATTGGCCCCCAACATAAAAAATAACTTCAAATTTGTCCCCAACATAGAAAATAACTTAAAATTGGCCCCCAACATGGAAAATACTTTAAATTTGTCCCCTTACATAGAAAATAACTAAAAATTGGTCCCAAACATAGAAAATAATTTAAAATTTGTCCCCAACATAGAAAATAACTAAAAATTGGTCCCTAACATAGAAAATACTTTAAAATTGTCCCTAACATAGAAAATAACTAAAAATTGGTCCCCTAACATAGAAAATAACTTAAAATTTGTCCCCTTACATAGAAAATAACTTAAAATTGGCCCCGAACATAAAAAATAACTTAAAATTTGTCCCCAACATAGAAAATAACTTAAAATTGGCCCCCAACATAAAAAATAACTTAAAATTTGTCCCCAACATAGAAAATAACTTAAAATTGGCCCCCAACATGGAAAATACTTTAAATTTGTCCCCTTACATAGAAAATAACTTAAAATTGGCCCCGAACATAAAAAATAACTTAAAATTTGTCCCCAACATAGAAAATAACTTAAAATTGGCCCCCAACATGAAAAATACTTTAAATTTGTCCCCTTACATAGAAAATAACTTAAAATTGGCCCCGAACATAAAAAATAACTTAAAATTTGTCCCCAACATAGAAAATAACTTAAAATTGGCCCCCAACATGGAAAATACTTTAAATTTGTCCCCTTACATAGAAAATAACTTAAAATTGGCCCCCAACATAAAAAATAACTTAAAATTTGTCCCCAACATAGAAAATAACTTAAAATTGGCCCCCAACATGGAAAATACTTTAAATTTGTCCCTTACATAGAAAATAACTTAAAATTGGCCCCGAACATAAAAAATAACTTAAAATTTGTCCCCAACATAGAAAATAACTTAAAATTGGCCCCCAACATTGAAAATACTTTAAATTTGTCCCCTTACATAGAAAATAACTTAAAATTGGTCCCAAACATAGAAAATAATTTAAAATTTGTCCCCAACATAGAAAATAACTTAAAATTGGCCCCCAACATGGAAAATACTTTAAATTTGTCCCTTACATAGAAAATAACTTAAAATTGGCCCCGAACATAAAAAATAACTTAAAATTTGTCCCCAACATAGAAAATAACTTAAAATTGGCCCCCAACATGGAAAATACTTTAAATTTGTCCCCTTACATAGAAAATAACTTAAAATTGGTCCCAAATATAGAAAATAATTTAAAATTTGTCCCCAACATAGAAAATAACTAAAAATTGGTCCCTAACATAGAAAATACTTTAAAATTGTCCCTAACATAGAAAATAACTAAAAATTGGTCCCCTAACATAGAAAATAACTTAAAATTTGTCCCCTTACATAGAAAATAACTTAAAATTGGCCCCGAACATAAAAAATAACTTAAAATTTGTCCCCAACATAGAAAATAACTTAAAATTGGCCCCCAACATAAAAAATAACTTAAAATTTGTCCCCAACATAGAAAATAACTTAAAATTGGCCCCCAACATGGAAAATACTTTAAATTTGTCCCCTTACATAGAAAATAACTTAAAATTGGTCCCAAACATAGAAAATAATTTAAAATTTGTCCCCAACATAGAAAATAACTAAAAATTGGTCCCTAACATAGAAAATACTTTAAAATTGTCCCTAACATAGAAAATAACTAAAAATTGGTCCCCTAACATAGAAAATAACTTAAAATTTGTCCCCTTACATAGAAAATAACTTAAAATTGGCCCCGAACATAAAAAATAACTTAAAATTTGTCCCCAACATAGAAAATAACTTAAAATTGGCCCCCAACATAAAAAATAACTTAAAATTTGTCCCCAACATAGAAAATAACTTAAAATTGGCCCCCAACATGGAAAATACTTTAAATTTGTCCCCTTACATAGAAAATAACTTAAAATTGGCCCCGAACATAAAAAATAACTTAAAATTTGTCCCCAACATAGAAAATAACTTAAAATTGGCCCCCAACATGGAAAATACTTTAAATTTGTCCCCTTACATAGAAAATAACTTAAAATTAGCCCCGAACATAAAAAATAACTTAAAATTTGTCCCCAACATAGAAAATAACTTAAAATTGGCCCCCAACATGGAAAATACTTTAAATTTGTCCCTTTACATAGAAAATAACTTAAAATTGGCCCCCAACATAAAAAATAACTTAAAATTTGTCCCCAACATAGAAAATAACTTAAAATTGGCCCCCAACATGGAAAATACTTTAAATTTGTCCCTTACATAGAAAATAACTTAAAATTGGCCCCGAACATAAAAAATAACTTAAAATTTGTCCCCAACATAGAAAATAACTTAAAATTGGCCCCCAACATGGAAAATACTTTAAATTTGTCCCCTTACATAGAAAATAACTTAAAATTGGTCCCAAACATAGAAAATAATTTAAAATTTGTCCCCAACATAGAAAATAACTTAAAATTGGCCCCCAACATGGAAAATACTTTAAATTTGTCCCTTACATAGAAAATAACTTAAAATTGGCCCCGAACATAAAAAATAACTTAAAATTTGTCCCCAACATAGAAAATAACTTAAAATTGGCCCCCAACATGGAAAATACTTTAAATTTGTCCCCTTACATAGAAAATAACTTAAAATTGGTCCCAAACATAGAAAATAATTTAAAATTTGTCCCCAACATAGAAAATAACTAAAAATTGGTCCCTAACATAGAAAATACTTTAAAATTGTCCCTAACATAGAAAATAACTAAAAATTGGTCCCCTAACATAGAAAATAACTTAAAATTTGTCCCCTTACATAGAAAATAACTTAAAATTGGCCCCGAACATAAAAAATAACTTAAAATTTGTCCCCAACATAGAAAATAACTTAAAATTGGCCCCCAACATAAAAAATAACTTAAAATTTGTCCCCAACATAGAAAATAACTTAAAATTGGCCCCCAACATGGAAAATACTTTAAATTTGTCCCCTTACATAGAAAATAACTTAAAATTGGTCCCAAACATAGAAAATAATTTAAAATTTGTCCCCAACATAGAAAATAACTAAAAATTGGTCCCTAACATAGAAAATACTTTAAAATTGTCCCTAACATAGAAAATAACTAAAAATTGGTCCCCTAACATAGAAAATAACTTAAAATTGGCCCCGAACATAAAAAATAACTTAAAATTTGTCCCCAACATAGAAAATAACTTAAAATTGGCCCCCAACATAAAAAATAACTTAAAATTTGTCCCCAACATAGAAAATAACTTAAAATTGGCACCCAACATGGAAAATACTTTAAATTTGTCCCCTTACATAGAAAATAACTTAAAATTGGCCCCCAACATAAAAAATAACTTAAAATTTGTCCCCAACATAGAAAATAACTTAAAATTGGCCCCCAACATGGAAAATACTTTAAATTTGTCCCCTTACATAGAAAATAACTTAAAATTGGCCCCGAACATAAAAAATAACTTAAAATTTGTCCCCAACATAGAAAATAACTTAAAATTGGCCCCGAACATAAAAAATAACTTAAAATTTGTCCCCAACATAGAAAATAACTTAAAATTGGCCCCCAACATAAAAAATAACTTAAAATTTGTCCCCAACATAGAAAATAACTTAAAATTGGCCCCCAACATGGAAAATACTTTAAATTTGTCCCCTTACATAGAAAATAACTTAAAATTGGCCCCCAACATAAAAAATAACTTAAAATTTGTCCCCAACATAGAAAATAACTTAAAATTGGCCCCCAACATGGAAAATACTTTAAATTTGTCCCCTTACATAGAAAATAACTTAAAATTGGCCCCGAACATAAAAAATAACTTAAAATTTGTCCCCAACATAGAAAATAACTTAAAATTGGCCCCCAACATGGAAAATACTTTAAATTTGTCCCCTTACATAGAAAATAACTTAAAATTGGCCCCCAACATAAAAAATAACTTAAAATTTGTCCCCAACATAGAAAATAACTTAAAATTGGCCTCCAACATGGAAAATACTTTAAATTTGTCCCTTACATAGAAAATAACTTAAAATTGGCCCCGAACATAAAAAATAACTTAAAATTTGTCCCCAACATAGAAAATAACTTAAAATTGGCCCCCAACATGGAAAATACTTTAAATTTGTCCCCTTACATAGAAAATAACTTAAAATTGGTCCCAAACATAGAAAATAATTTAAAATTTGTCCCCAACATAGAAAATAACTAAAAATTGGTCCCTAACATAGAAAATACTTTAAAATTGTCCCTAACATAGAAAATAACTAAAAATTGGTCCCCTAACATAGAAAATAACTTAAAATTTGTCCCCTTACATAGAAAATAACTTAAAATTGGCCCCGAACATAAAAAATAACTTAAAATTTGTCCCCAACATAGAAAATAACTTAAAATTGGCCCCCAACATAAAAAATAACTTAAAATTTGTCCCCAACATAGAAAATAACTTAAAATTGGCCCCCAACATGGAAAATACTTTAAATTTGTCCCCTTACATAGAAAATAACTTAAAATTGGTCCCAAACATAGAAAATAATTTAAAATTTGTCCCCAACATAGAAAATAACTAAAAATTGGTCCCTAACATAGAAAATACTTTAAAATTGTCCCTAACATAGAAAATAACTAAAAATTGGTCCCCTAACATAGAAAATAACTTAAAATTTGTCCCCTTACATAGAAAATAACTTAAAATTGGCCCCGAACATAAAAAATAACTTAAAATTTGTCCCCAACATAGAAAATAACTTAAAATTGGCCCCCAACATAAAAAATAACTTAAAATTTGTCCCCAACATAGAAAATAACTTAAAATTGGCCCCCAACATGGAAAATACTTTAAATTTGTCCCCTTACATAGAAAATAACTTAAAATTGGCCCCGAACATAAAAAATAACTTAAAATTTGTCCCCAACATAGAAAATAACTTAAAATTGGCCCCCAACATAAAAAATAACTTAAAATTTGTCCCCAACATAGAAAATAACTTAAAATTGGCCCCCAACATGGAAAATACTTTAAATTTGTCCCCTTACATAGAAAATAACTTAAAATTGGTCCCAAACATAGAAAATAATTTAAAATTTGTCCCCAACATAGAAAATAACTAAAAATTGGTCCCTAACATAGAAAATACTTTAAAATTGTCCCTAACATAGAAAATAACTAAAAATTGGTCCCCTAACATAGAAAATAACTTAAAATTTGTCCCCTTACATAGAAAATAACTTAAAATTGGCCCCGAACATAAAAAATAACTTAAAATTTGTCCCCAACATAGAAAATAACTTAAAATTGGCCCCCAACATAAAAAATAACTTAAAATTTGTCCCCAACATAGAAAATAACTTAAAATTGGCCCCCAACATGGAAAATACTTTAAATTTGTCCCCTTACATAGAAAATAACTTAAAATTGGCCCCGAACATAAAAAATAACTTAAAATTTGTCCCCAACATAGAAAATAACTTAAAATTGGCCCCCAACATGGAAAATACTTTAAATTTGTCCCCTTACATAGAAAATAACTTAAAATTGGCCCCCAACATAAAAAATAACTTAAAATTTGTCCCCAACATAGAAAATAACTTAAAATTGGCCCCCAACATGGAAAATACTTTAAATTTGTCCCTTACATAGAAAATAACTTAAAATTGGCCCCGAACATAAAAAATAACTTAAAATTTGTCCCCAACATAGAAAATAACTTAAAATTGGCCCCCAACATGGAAAATACTTAAAATTTGTCCCCAACATAGAAAATAACTTAAAATTGGTCCCAAACATAGAAAATAATTTAAAATTTGTCCCCAACATAGAAAATAACTAAAAATTGGTCCCTAACATAGAAAATACTTTAAAATTGTCCCTAACATAGAAAATAACTAAAAATTGGCCCCGAACATAAAAAATAACTTAAAATTTGTCCCCAACATAGAAAATAACTTAAAATTGGCCCCCAACATGGAAAATACTTTAAATTTGTCCCCTTACATAGAAAATAACTTAAAATTGGCCCCGAACATAAAAAATAACTTAAAATTTGTCCCCAACATAGAAAATAGCTTAAAATTGGCCCCCAACATGGAAAATACTTTAAATTTGTCCCCTTACATAGAAAATAACTTAAAATTGGCCCCCAACATAAAAAATAACTTAAAATTTGTCCCCAACATAGAAAATAACTTAAAATTGGCCCCCAACATGGAAAATACTTTAAATTTGTCCCTTACATAGAAAATAACTTAAAATTGGCCCCCAACATAAAAAATAACTTAAAATTTGTCCCCAACATAGAAAATAACTTAAAATTGGCCCCCAACATGAAAAATACTTTAAATTTGTCCCCTTACATAGAAAATAACTTAAAATTGGTCCCAAACATAGAAAATAATTTAAAATTTGTCCCCAACATAGAAAATAACTAAAAATTGGTCCCTAACATAGAAAATACTTTAAAATTGTCCCTAACATAGAAAATAACTAAAAATTGGTCCCCTAACATAGAAAATAACTTAAAATTTGTCCCCTTACATAGAAAATAACTTAAAATTGGCCCCGAACATAAAAAATAACTTAAAATTTGTCCCCAACATAGAAAATAACTTAAAATTGGCCCCCAACATAAAAAATAACTTAAAATTGTTGTAGAAAATAACTTAAAATTGGCCCCCAACATGGAAAATACTTTAAATTTGTCCCCTTACATAGAAAATAACTTAAAATTGGTCCCAAACATAGAAAATAATTTAAAATTTGTCCCCAACATAGAAAATAACTAAAAATTGGTCCCTAACATAGAAAATACTTTAAAATTGTCCCTAACATAGAAAATAACTAAAAATTGGTCCCCTAACATAGAAAATAACTTAAAATTTGTCCCCTTACATAGAAAATAACTTAAAATTGGCCCCGAACATAAAAAATAACTTAAAATTTGTCCCCAACATAGAAAATAACTTAAAATTGGCCCCCAACATAAAAAATAACTTAAAATTTGTCCCCAACATAGAAAATAACTTAAAATTGGCCCCCAACATGGAAAATACTTTAAATTTGTCCCCTTACATAGAAAATAACTTAAAATTGGCCCCGAACATAAAAAATAACTTAAAATTTGTCCCCAACATAGAAAATAACTTAAAATTGGCCCCCAACATGGAAAATACTTTAAATTTGTCCCCTTACATAGAAAATAACTTAAAATTGGCCCCGAACATAAAAAATAACTTAAAATTTGTCCCCAACATAGAAAATAGCTTAAAATTGGCCCCCAACATGGAAAATACTTTAAATTTGTCCCCTTACATAGAAAATAACTTAAAATTGGCCCCCAACATAAAAAATAACTTAAAATTTGTCCCCAACATAGAAAATAACTTAAAATTGGCCCCCAACATGGAAAATACTTTAAATTTGTCCCTTACATAGAAAATAACTTAAAATTGGCCCCCAACATAAAAAATAACTTAAAATTTGTCCCCAACATAGAAAATAACTTAAAATTGGCCCCCAACATGAAAAATACTTTAAATTTGTCCCCTTACATAGAAAATAACTTAAAATTGGTCCCAAACATAGAAAATAATTTAAAATTTGTCCCCAACATAGAAAATAACTAAAAATTGGTCCCTAACATAGAAAATACTTTAAAATTGTCCCTAACATAGAAAATAACTAAAAATTGGTCCCCTAACATAGAAAATAACTTAAAATTTGTCCCCTTACATAGAAAATAACTTAAAATTGGCCCCGAACATAAAAAATAACTTAAAATTTGTCCCCAACATAGAAAATAACTTAAAATTGGCCCCCAACATAAAAAATAACTTAAAATTTGTCCCCAACATAGAAAATAACTTAAAATTGGCCCCCAACATGGAAAATACTTTAAATTTGTCCCCTTACATAGAAAATAACTTAAAATTGGTCCCAAACATAGAAAATAATTTAAAATTTGTCCCCAACATAGAAAATAACTAAAAATTGGTCCCTAACATAGAAAATACTTTAAAATTGTCCCTAACATAGAAAATAACTAAAAATTGGTCCCCTAACATAGAAAATAACTTAAAATTTGTCCCCTTACATAGAAAATAACTTAAAATTGGCCCCGAACATAAAAAATAACTTAAAATTTGTCCCCAACATAGAAAATAACTTAAAATTGGCCCCCAACATAAAAAATAACTTAAAATTTGTCCCCAACATAGAAAATAACTTAAAATTGGCCCCCAACATGGAAAATACTTTAAATTTGTCCCCTTACATAGAAAATAACTTAAAATTGGCCCCGAACATAAAAAATAACTTAAAATTTGTCCCCAACATAGAAAATAACTTAAAATTGGCCCCCAACATGGAAAATACTTTAAATTTGTCCCCTTACATAGAAAATAACTTAAAATTGGCCCCGAACATAAAAAATAACTTAAAATTTGTCCCCAACATAGAAAATAACTTAAAATTGGCCCCCAACATGGAAAATACTTTAAATTTGTCCCCTTACATAGAAAATAACTTAAAATTGGCCCCCAACATAAAAAATAACTTAAAATTTGTCCCCAACATAGAAAATAACTTAAAATTGGCCTCCAACATGGAAAATACTTTAAATTTGTCCCTTACATAGAAAACAACTTAAAATTGGCCCCGAACATAAAAAATAACTTAAAATTTGTCCCCAACATAGAAAATAACTTAAAATTGGCCCCCAACATGGAAAATACTTTAAATTTGTCCCCTTACATAGAAAATAACTTAAAATTGGTCCCAAACATAGAAAATAATTTAAAATTTGTCCCCAACATAGAAAATAACTAAAAATTGGTCCCTAACATAGAAAATACTTTAAAATTGTCCCTAACATAGAAAATAACTAAAAATTGGTCCCCTAACATAGAAAATAACTTAAAATTTGTCCCCTTACATAGAAAATAACTTAAAATTGGCCCCGAACATAAAAAATAACTTAAAATTTGTCCCCAACATAGAAAATAACTTAAAATTGGCCCCCAACATAAAAAATAACTTAAAATTTGTCCCCAACATAGAAAATAACTTAAAATTGGCCCCCAACATGGAAAATACTTTAAATTTGTCCCCTTACATAGAAAATAACTTAAAATTGGTCCCAAACATAGAAAATAATTTAAAATTTGTCCCCAACATAAAAAATAACTAAAAATTGGTCCCTAACATAGAAAATACTTTAAAATTGTCCCTAACATAGAAAATAACTAAAAATTGGTCCCCTAACATAGAAAATAACTTAAAATTGGCCCCCAACATAAAAAATAACTTAAAATTGGTCCCAAACATAGAAAATAATTTAAAATTTGTCCCCAACATAGAAAATAACTAAAAAGTGGTCCCTAACATAGAAAATACTTTAAAATTGTCCCTAACATAGAAAATAACTAAAAATTGGTCCCCTAACATAGAAAATAACTTAAAATTTGTCCCCCAACATAGAAAATAACTTAAAATTTGTCCCAAACATGGAAACCTGAAAATAACTTAAAACTTGTCCCAACATAGAGAATAACTTAAACACTTTGTCCCCAACTTGGAAAATAACTTAAAATTTGTCCCCAAACATAGAAAATAACCTAAAATTTGCCCCGAACATGAAAAATAACCTAAAATTTGTCCCTTAACATAGAAAATAACTTAAAATTGTCCCCGAACATGGAAAATAACCTAAAATTTGTCCCCTAACATAGAAAATAACTTAAAATTGGTCCCAAACATAGAAAATAATTTAAAATTTGTCCAATAAAATAGAAAATAACTTAAAACTGGCCCCGAACATAGAAAATAACTTAAAATTTGTCCCGAACATAGAAAATAACTTAAAATTTGTCCAATAAAATAGAAAATAACTTAAAACTGGCCCCGAACATAGAAAATAACTTAAAATTTGTCCCCGAACATAGAAAATAACTTAAAATTTGTCCCTAACATAGAAAATAACTTAAAACTGGCCCCGAACATAGAAAATAACTTAAAATTTGTCCCTAACATAGAAAATAACTTAAAATTTGTCCCGAACATAGAAAATAACTTAAAATTTGTCCCGAACATAGAAAATAACTTAAAACTGGCCCCGAACATAGAAAATAACCTAAAATTCGTCCCGAACATGAAAAATAACCTAAAATTTGTCCCCTAACATAGAAAATAACTTAAAATTGTCCCCGAACATGAAAAATAACCTAAAATTTGTCCCAACATAGAAAATAACTTAAAATTTGTCCCTTACATAGAAAATAACTTAAAATTGGTCCCCCTACATAGAAAATAACTTAAAATTGGTCCCCCTACATAGAAAATAACTTAAAATTGGCCCCAACATAGAAAATAACTTAAAATTGGCCCCAACATAGAAAATAACCTAAAATTTGTCCCCCAACATAGAAAATAACTTAAAATTTGTCCCCAAACATAGAAAATAACTTAAAATTGGCCCCAACATAGAAAATAACTTAAAATTGGTCCCCCTACATAGAAAATAACTTAAAATTGGCCCCAACATAGAAAATAACTTAAAATTTGTCCCTAACATAGAAAATAACTTAAAATTTGTCCCGAACATGAAAAATAACCTAAAATTTGTCCCCTAACATAGAAAATAACTTAAAATTGTCCCTAACATAGAAAATAACTTAAAATTGGCCCCAACATAGAAAATAACCTAAAATTTGTCCCCCAACATAGAAAATAACTTAAAATTTGTCCCCTAACATAGAAAATAACTTAAAATTTGTCCCCAACATAGAAAATAACTTAAAATTGGCCCCAACATAGAAAATAACCTAAAATTTGTCCCCGAACATAGAAAATAACTTAAAATTTGTCCCCAAACATAGAAAATAACTTAAAATTGGCCCCAACATAGAAAATAACCTAAAATTTGTCCCGAACATGAAAAATAACCTAAAATTTATCCCCTAACATAGAAAATAACTTAAAATTGTCCCCGAACATGGAAAATAACCTAAAACTTGTTCCAACATAGAGAATAACTTAAAATTTGTCCCTAACATAGAAAATAACTTAAAATTGGTCCCCCTACATAGAAAATAACTTAAAATTTCCCCAACATAGAAAATAACTTAAAATTTGTCCCTAACATAGAAAATAACCTAAAATTTGTCCCGAACATGAAAAATAACTTAAAATTTGTCCCCTAACATAGAAAATAACTTAAAATTGTCCCTAACATAGAAAATAACTTAAAATTGGCCCCAACATAGAAAATAACCTAAAATTTGTCCCGAACATAAAAAATAACCTAAAATTTGTCCCCTAGCATAGAAAATAACTTAAAATTGTCCCCGAACATGGAAAATAACCTAAAATTTGTCCCCTAACATAGAAAATAACTTAAAATTGGTCCCTAACATAAAAAATAACTTAAAATTTGTCCAATAAAATAGAAAATAACTTAAAACTGGCTCCGAACATAGAAAATAACTTAAAATTTGTCCCGAACATGAAAAATAACCTAAAATTTGTCCCCTAACATAGAAAATAACTTAAAATTGTCCCTAACATAGAAAATAACTTAAAATTGGCCCCAACATAGAAAATAACCTAAAATTTGTCCCCCAACATAGAAAATAACTTAAAATTTGTCCCCAAACATAGAAAATAACTTAAAATTGGCCCCAACATAGAAAATAACCTAAAATTTGTCCCGAACATGAAAAATAACCTAAAATTTGTCCCCTAACATAGAAAATAACTTAAAATTGTCCCCGAACATGGAAAATAACTTAAAATTTGTCCCTTACATAGAAAATAACTTAAAATTGGTCCCCCTACATAGAAAATAACTTAAAATTGGTCCCCCTACATAGAAAATAACTTAAAATTGGCCCCAACATAGAAAATAACTTAAAATTGGCCCCAACATAGAAAATAACCTAAAATTTGTCCCCCAACATAGAAAATAACTTAAAATTTGTCCCCAAACATAGAAAATAACTTAAAATTGGCCCCAACATAGAAAATAACTTAAAATTGGCCCCAACATAGAAAATAACCTAAAATTTGTCCCCCAACATAGAAAATAACTTAAAATTTGTCCCCAAACATAGAAAATAACTTAAAATTGGCCCCAACATAGAAAATAACTTAAAATTGGTCCCCCTACATAGAAAATAACTTAAAATTGGCCCCAACATAGAAAATAACTTAAAATTTGTCCCTAACATAGAAAATAACTTAAAATTTGTCCCGAACATGAAAAATAACCTAAAATTTGTACCCTAACATAGAAAATAACTTAAAATTGTCCCTAACATAGAAAATAACTTAAAATTGGCCCCAACATAGAAAATAACCTAAAATTTGTCCCCCAACATAGAAAATAACTTAAAATTTGTCCCCTAACATAGAAAATAACTTAAAATTTGTCCCCAACATAGAAAATAACTTAAAATTGGCCCCAACATAGAAAATAACCTAAAATTTGTCCCCGAACATAGAAAATAACTTAAAATTTGTCCCCAAACATAGAAAATAACTTAAAATTGGCCCCAACATAGAAAATAACCTAAAATTTGTCCCGAACATGAAAAATAACCTAAAATTTATCCCCTAACATAGAAAATAACTTAAAATTTGCCCTAACATAGAAAATAACTTAAAATTTGTCCCTAACATAGAAAATAACCTAAAATTTGTCCCGAACATGAAAAATAACTTAAAATTTGTCCCCTAACATAGAAAATAACTTAAAATTGTCCCTAACATAGAAAATAACTTAAAATTGGCCCCAACATAGAAAATAACCTAAAATTTGTCCCCCAACATAGAAAATAACTTAAAATTTGTCCCCAAACATAGAAAATAACTTAAAATTTGTCCCCAACATAGAAAATAACCTAAAATTTGTCCCGGAACATAGAAAATACCTTAAAATTGGCCCCAACATAGAAAATAACTTAAAATTGGTCCCCCTACATAGAAAATAACTTAAAATTGGCCCCAACATAGAAAATAACTTAAAATTTGTCCCTAACATAGAAAATAACTTAAAATTTGTCCCGAACATGAAAAATAACCTAAAATTTGTCCCCTAACATAGAAAATAACTTAAAATTGTCCCTAACATAGAAAATAACTTAAAATTGGCCCCAACATAGAAAATAACCTAAAATTTGTCCCCCAACATAGAAAATAACTTAAAATTTGTCCCCTAACATAGAAAATAACTTAAAATTTGTCCCCAACATAGAAAATAACTTAAAATTGGCCCCAACATAGAAAATAACCTAAAATTTGTCCCCGAACATAGAAAATAACTTAAAATTTGTCCCCAAACATAGAAAATAACTTAAAATTGGCCCCAACATAGAAAATAACCTAAAATTTGCCCCGAACATGAAAAATAACCTAAAATTTGTCCCTTAACATAGAAAATAACTTAAAATTGTCCCCAAACATAGAAAATAACCTAAAATTTGCCCCGAACATGAAAAATAACCTAAAATTTGTCCCTTAACATAGAAAATAACTTAAAATTGTCCCCGAACATGGAAAATAACCTAAAATTTGTCCCCTAACATAGAAAATAACTTAAAATTGGTCCCAAACATAGAAAATAATTTAAAATTTGTCCAATAAAATAGAAAATAACTTAAAACTGGCCCCGAACATAGAAAATAACTTAAAATTTGTCCCGAACATAGAAAATAACTTAAAATTTGTCCAATAAAATAGAAAATAACTTAAAACTGGCCCCGAACATAGAAAATAACTTAAAATTTGTCCCCGAACATAGAAAATAACTTAAAATTTGTCCCTAACATAGAAAATAACTTAAAACTGGCCCCGAACATAGAAAATAACTTAAAATTTGTCCCTAACATAGAAAATAACTTAAAATTTGTCCCGAACATAGAAAATAACTTAAAATTTGTCCCGAACATAGAAAATAACTTAAAACTGGCCCCGAACATAGAAAATAACCTAAAATTCGTCCCGAACATGAAAAATAACCTAAAATTTGTCCCCTAACATAGAAAATAACTTAAAATTGTCCCCGAACATGAAAAATAACCTAAAATTTGTCCCAACATAGAAAATAACTTAAAATTTGTCCCTTACATAGAAAATAACTTAAAATTGGTCCCCCTACATAGAAAATAACTTAAAATTGGTCCCCCTACATAGAAAATAACTTAAAATTGGCCCCAACATAGAAAATAACTTAAAATTGGCCCCAACATAGAAAATAACCTAAAATTTGTCCCCCAACATAGAAAATAACTTAAAATTTGTCCCCAAACATAGAAAATAACTTAAAATTGGCCCCAACATAGAAAATAACTTAAAATTGGTCCCCCTACATAGAAAATAACTTAAAATTGGCCCCAACATAGAAAATAACTTAAAATTTGTCCCTAACATAGAAAATAACTTAAAATTTGTCCCGAACATGAAAAATAACCTAAAATTTGTCCCCTAACATAGAAAATAACTTAAAATTGTCCCTAACATAGAAAATAACTTAAAATTGGCCCCAACATAGAAAATAACCTAAAATTTGTCCCCCAACATAGAAAATAACTTAAAATTTGTCCCCTAACATAGAAAATAACTTAAAATTTGTCCCCAACATAGAAAATAACTTAAAATTGGCCCCAACATAGAAAATAACCTAAAATTTGTCCCCGAACATAGAAAATAACTTAAAATTTGTCCCCAAACATAGAAAATAACTTAAAATTGGCCCCAACATAGAAAATAACCTAAAATTTGTCCCGAACATGAAAAATAACCTAAAATTTATCCCCTAACATAGAAAATAACTTAAAATTGTCCCCGAACATGGAAAATAACCTAAAACTTGTTCCAACATAGAGAATAACTTAAAATTTGTCCCTAACATAGAAAATAACTTAAAATTGGTCCCCCTACATAGAAAATAACTTAAAATTTCCCCAACATAGAAAATAACTTAAAATTTGTCCCTAACATAGAAAATAACCTAAAATTTGTCCCGAACATGAAAAATAACTTAAAATTTGTCCCCTAACATAGAAAATAACTTAAAATTGTCCCTAACATAGAAAATAACTTAAAATTGGCCCCAACATAGAAAATAACCTAAAATTTGTCCCCCAACATAGAAAATAACTTAAAATTTGTCCCCAAACATAGAAAATAACTTAAAATTTGTCCCCAACATAGAAAATAACCTAAAATTTGTCCCGGAACATAGAAAATACCTTAAAATTTGTCCCCAAACATAGAAAATAACTTAAAATTGGCCCCAACATAGAAAATAACCTAAAATTTGTCCCGAACATAAAAAATAACCTAAAATTTGTCCCCTAGCATAGAAAATAACTTAAAATTGTCCCCGAACATGGAAAATAACCTAAAATTTGTCCCCTAACATAGAAAATAACTTAAAATTGGTCCCTAACATAAAAAATAACTTAAAATTTGTCCAATAAAATAGAAAATAACTTAAAACTGGCTCCGAACATAGAAAATAACTTAAAATTTGTCCCGAACATGAAAAATAACCTAAAATTTGTCCCCTAACATAGAAAATAACTTAAAATTGTCCCTAACATAGAAAATAACTTAAAATTGGCCCCAACATAGAAAATAACCTAAAATTTGTCCCCCAACATAGAAAATAACTTAAAATTTGTCCCCAAACATAGAAAATAACTTAAAATTGGCCCCAACATAGAAAATAACCTAAAATTTGTCCCGAACATGAAAAATAACCTAAAATTTGTCCCCTAACATAGAAAATAACTTAAAATTGTCCCCGAACATGGAAAATAACTTAAAATTTGTCCCTTACATAGAAAATAACTTAAAATTGGTCCCCCTACATAGAAAATAACTTAAAATTGGTCCCCCTACATAGAAAATAACTTAAAATTGGCCCCAACATAGAAAATAACTTAAAATTGGCCCCAACATAGAAAATAACCTAAAATTTGTCCCCCAACATAGAAAATAACTTAAAATTTGTCCCCAAACATAGAAAATAACTTAAAATTGGCCCCAACATAGAAAATAACTTAAAATTGGCCCCAACATAGAAAATAACCTAAAATTTGTCCCCCAACATAGAAAATAACTTAAAATTTGTCCCCAACATGGAAAATACTTTAAATTTGTCCCCTTACATAGAAAATAACTTAAAATTGACCCCCAACATAAAAAATAACTTAAAATTTGTCCCCAACATAGAAAATAACTTAAAATTGGCCCCCAACATGGAAAATACTTTAAATTTGTCCCTTACATAGAAAATAACTTAAAATTGGCCCCGAACATAAAAAATAACTTAAAATTTGTCCCCAACATAGAAAATAACTTAAAATTGGCCCCCAACATGGAAAATACTTTAAATTTGTCCCCTTACATAGAAAATAACTTAAAATTGGTCCCAAATATAGAAAATAATTTAAAATTTGTCCCCAACATAGAAAATAACTAAAAATTGGTCCCTAACATAGAAAATACTTTAAAATTGTCCCTAACATAGAAAATAACTAAAAATTGGTCCCCTAACATAGAAAATAACTTAAAATTTGTCCCCTTACATAGAAAATAACTTAAAATTGGCCCCGAACATAAAAAATAACTTAAAATTTGTCCCCAACATAGAAAATAACTTAAAATTGGCCCCCAACATAAAAAATAACTTAAAATTTGTCCCCAACATAGAAAATAACTTAAAATTGGCCCCCAACATGGAAAATACTTTAAATTTGTCCCCTTACATAGAAAATAACTTAAAATTGGTCCCAAACATAGAAAATAATTTAAAATTTGTCCCCAACATAGAAAATAACTAAAAATTGGTCCCTAACATAGAAAATACTTTAAAATTGTCCCTAACATAGAAAATAACTAAAAATTGGTCCCCTAACATAGAAAATAACTTAAAATTTGTCCCCTTACATAGAAAATAACTTAAAATTGGCCCCGAACATAAAAAATAACTTAAAATTTGTCCCCAACATAGAAAATAACTTAAAATTGGCCCCCAACATAAAAAATAACTTAAAATTTGTCCCCAACATAGAAAATAACTTAAAATTGGCCCCCAACATGGAAAATACTTTAAATTTGTCCCCTTACATAGAAAATAACTTAAAATTGGCCCCGAACATAAAAAATAACTTAAAATTTGTCCCCAACATAGAAAATAACTTAAAATTGGCCCCCAACATGGAAAATACTTTAAATTTGTCCCCTTACATAGAAAATAACTTAAAATTAGCTCCGAACATAAAAAATAACTTAAAATTTGTCCCCAACATAGAAAATAACTTAAAATTGGCCCCCAACATGGAAAATACTTTAAATTTGTCCCTTTACATAGAAAATAACTTAAAATTGGCCCCCAACATAAAAAATAACTTAAAATTTGTCCCCAACATAGAAAATAACTTAAAATTGGCCCCCAACATGGAAAATACTTTAAATTTGTCCCTTACATAGAAAATAACTTAAAATTGGCCCCGAACATAAAAAATAACTTAAAATTTGTCCCCAACATAGAAAATAACTTAAAATTGGCCCCCAACATGGAAAATACTTTAAATTTGTCCCCTTACATAGAAAATAACTTAAAATTGGTCCCAAACATAGAAAATAATTTAAAATTTGTCCCCAACATAGAAAATAACTTAAAATTGGCCCCCAACATGGAAAATACTTTAAATTTGTCCCTTACATAGAAAATAACTTAAAATTGGCCCCGAACATAAAAAATAACTTAAAATTTGTCCCCAACATAGAAAATAACTTAAAATTGGCCCCCAACATGGAAAATACTTTAAATTTGTCCCCTTACATAGAAAATAACTTAAAATTGGTCCCAAACATAGAAAATAATTTAAAATTTGTCCCCAACATAGAAAATAACTAAAAATTGGTCCCTAACATAGAAAATACTTTAAAATTGTCCCTAACATAGAAAATAACTAAAAATTGGTCCCCTAACATAGAAAATAACTTAAAATTTGTCCCCTTACATAGAAAATAACTTAAAATTGGCCCCGAACATAAAAAATAACTTAAAATTTGTCCCCAACATAGAAAATAACTTAAAATTGGCCCCCAACATAAAAAATAACTTAAAATTTGTCCCCAACATAGAAAATAACTTAAAATTGGCCCCCAACATGGAAAATACTTTAAATTTGTCCCCTTACATAGAAAATAACTTAAAATTGGTCCCAAACATAGAAAATAATTTAAAATTTGTCCCCAACATAGAAAATAACTAAAAATTGGTCCCTAACATAGAAAATACTTTAAAATTGTCCCTAACATAGAAAATAACTAAAAATTGGTCCCCTAACATAGAAAATAACTTAAAATTGGCCCCGAACATAAAAAATAACTTAAAATTTGTCCCCAACATAGAAAATAACTTAAAATTGGCCCCCAACATAAAAAATAACTTAAAATTTGTCCCCAACATAGAAAATAACTTAAAATTGGCACCCAACATGGAAAATACTTTAAATTTGTCCCCTTACATAGAAAATAACTTAAAATTGGCCCCCAACATAAAAAATAACTTAAAATTTGTCCCCAACATAGAAAATAACTTAAAATTGGCCCCCAACATGGAAAATACTTTAAATTTGTCCCCTTACATAGAAAATAACTTAAAATTGGCCCCGAACATAAAAAATAACTTAAAATTTGTCCCCAACATAGAAAATAACTTAAAATTGGCCCCGAACATAAAAAATAACTTAAAATTTGTCCCCAACATAGAAAATAACTTAAAATTGGCCCCCAACATAAAAAATAACTTAAAATTTGTCCCCAACATAGAAAATAACTTAAAATTGGCCCCCAACATGGAAAATACTTTAAATTTGTCCCCTTACATAGAAAATAACTTAAAATTGGCCCCCAACATAAAAAATAACTTAAAATTTGTCCCCAACATAGAAAATAACTTAAAATTGGCCCCCAACATGGAAAATACTTTAAATTTGTCCCCTTACATAGAAAATAACTTAAAATTGGCCCCGAACATAAAAAATAACTTAAAATTTGTCCCCAACATAGAAAATAACTTAAAATTGGCCCCCAACATGGAAAATACTTTAAATTTGTCCCCTTACATAGAAAATAACTTAAAATTGGCCCCCAACATAAAAAATAACTTAAAATTTGTCCCCAACATAGAAAATAACTTAAAATTGGCCTCCAACATGGAAAATACTTTAAATTTGTCCCTTACATAGAAAATAACTTAAAATTGGCCCCGAACATAAAAAATAACTTAAAATTTGTCCCCAACATAGAAAATAACTTAAAATTGGCCCCCAACATGGAAAATACTTTAAATTTGTCCCCTTACATAGAAAATAACTTAAAATTGGTCCCAAACATAGAAAATAATTTAAAATTTGTCCCCAACATAGAAAATAACTAAAAATTGGTCCCTAACATAGAAAATACTTTAAAATTGTCCCTAACATAGAAAATAACTAAAAATTGGTCCCCTAACATAGAAAATAACTTAAAATTTGTCCCCTTACATAGAAAATAACTTAAAATTGGCCCCGAACATAAAAAATAACTTAAAATTTGTCCCCAACATAGAAAATAACTTAAAATTGGCCCCCAACATAAAAAATAACTTAAAATTTGTCCCCAACATAGAAAATAACTTAAAATTGGCCCCCAACATGGAAAATACTTTAAATTTGTCCCCTTACATAGAAAATAACTTAAAATTGGTCCCAAACATAGAAAATAATTTAAAATTTGTCCCCAACATAGAAAATAACTAAAAATTGGTCCCTAACATAGAAAATACTTTAAAATTGTCCCTAACATAGAAAATAACTAAAAATTGGTCCCCTAACATAGAAAATAACTTAAAATTTGTCCCCTTACATAGAAAATAACTTAAAATTGGCCCCGAACATAAAAAATAACTTAAAATTTGTCCCCAACATAGAAAATAACTTAAAATTGGCCCCCAACATAAAAAATAACTTAAAATTTGTCCCCAACATAGAAAATAACTTAAAATTGGCCCCCAACATGGAAAATACTTTAAATTTGTCCCCTTACATAGAAAATAACTTAAAATTGGCCCCGAACATAAAAAATAACTTAAAATTTGTCCCCAACATAGAAAATAACTTAAAATTGGCCCCCAACATAAAAAATAACTTAAAATTTGTCCCCAACATAGAAAATAACTTAAAATTGGCCCCCAACATGGAAAATACTTTAAATTTGTCCCCTTACATAGAAAATAACTTAAAATTGGTCCCAAACATAGAAAATAATTTAAAATTTGTCCCCAACATAGAAAATAACTAAAAATTGGTCCCTAACATAGAAAATACTTTAAAATTGTCCCTAACATAGAAAATAACTAAAAATTGGTCCCCTAACATAGAAAATAACTTAAAATTTGTCCCCTTACATAGAAAATAACTTAAAATTGGCCCCGAACATAAAAAATAACTTAAAATTTGTCCCCAACATAGAAAATAACTTAAAATTGGCCCCCAACATAAAAAATAACTTAAAATTTGTCCCCAACATAGAAAATAACTTAAAATTGGCCCCCAACATGGAAAATACTTTAAATTTGTCCCCTTACATAGAAAATAACTTAAAATTGGCCCCGAACATAAAAAATAACTTAAAATTTGTCCCCAACATAGAAAATAACTTAAAATTGGCCCCCAACATGGAAAATACTTTAAATTTGTCCCCTTACATAGAAAATAACTTAAAATTGGCCCCCAACATAAAAAATAACTTAAAATTTGTCCCCAACATAGAAAATAACTTAAAATTGGCCCCCAACATGGAAAATACTTTAAATTTGTCCCTTACATAGAAAATAACTTAAAATTGGCCCCGAACATAAAAAATAACTTAAAATTTGTCCCCAACATAGAAAATAACTTAAAATTGGCCCCCAACATGGAAAATACTTAAAATTTGTCCCCAACATAGAAAATAACTTAAAATTGGTCCCAAACATAGAAAATAATTTAAAATTTGTCCCCAACATAGAAAATAACTAAAAATTGGTCCCTAACATAGAAAATACTTTAAAATTGTCCCTAACATAGAAAATAACTAAAAATTGGCCCCGAACATAAAAAATAACTTAAAATTTGTCCCCAACATAGAAAATAACTTAAAATTGGCCCCCAACATGGAAAATACTTTAAATTTGTCCCCTTACATAGAAAATAACTTAAAATTGGCCCCGAACATAAAAAATAACTTAAAATTTGTCCCCAACATAGAAAATAGCTTAAAATTGGCCCCCAACATGGAAAATACTTTAAATTTGTCCCCTTACATAGAAAATAACTTAAAATTGGCCCCCAACATAAAAAATAACTTAAAATTTGTCCCCAACATAGAAAATAACTTAAAATTGGCCCCCAACATGGAAAATACTTTAAATTTGTCCCTTACATAGAAAATAACTTAAAATTGGCCCCCAACATAAAAAATAACTTAAAATTTGTCCCCAACATAGAAAATAACTTAAAATTGGCCCCCAACATGAAAAATACTTTAAATTTGTCCCCTTACATAGAAAATAACTTAAAATTGGTCCCAAACATAGAAAATAATTTAAAATTTGTCCCCAACATAGAAAATAACTAAAAATTGGTCCCTAACATAGAAAATACTTTAAAATTGTCCCTAACATAGAAAATAACTAAAAATTGGTCCCCTAACATAGAAAATAACTTAAAATTTGTCCCCTTACATAGAAAATAACTTAAAATTGGCCCCGAACATAAAAAATAACTTAAAATTTGTCCCCAACATAGAAAATAACTTAAAATTGGCCCCCAACATAAAAAATAACTTAAAATTGTTGTAGAAAATAACTTAAAATTGGCCCCCAACATGGAAAATACTTTAAATTTGTCCCCTTACATAGAAAATAACTTAAAATTGGTCCCAAACATAGAAAATAATTTAAAATTTGTCCCCAACATAGAAAATAACTAAAAATTGGTCCCTAACATAGAAAATACTTTAAAATTGTCCCTAACATAGAAAATAACTAAAAATTGGTCCCCTAACATAGAAAATAACTTAAAATTTGTCCCCTTACATAGAAAATAACTTAAAATTGGCCCCGAACATAAAAAATAACTTAAAATTTGTCCCCAACATAGAAAATAACTTAAAATTGGCCCCCAACATAAAAAATAACTTAAAATTTGTCCCCAACATAGAAAATAACTTAAAATTGGCCCCCAACATGGAAAATACTTTAAATTTGTCCCCTTACATAGAAAATAACTTAAAATTGGCCCCGAACATAAAAAATAACTTAAAATTTGTCCCCAACATAGAAAATAACTTAAAATTGGCCCCCAACATGGAAAATACTTTAAATTTGTCCCCTTACATAGAAAATAACTTAAAATTGGCCCCGAACATAAAAAATAACTTAAAATTTGTCCCCAACATAGAAAATAGCTTAAAATTGGCCCCCAACATGGAAAATACTTTAAATTTGTCCCCTTACATAGAAAATAACTTAAAATTGGCCCCCAACATAAAAAATAACTTAAAATTTGTCCCCAACATAGAAAATAACTTAAAATTGGCCCCCAACATGGAAAATACTTTAAATTTGTCCCTTACATAGAAAATAACTTAAAATTGGCCCCCAACATAAAAAATAACTTAAAATTTGTCCCCAACATAGAAAATAACTTAAAATTGGCCCCCAACATGAAAAATACTTTAAATTTGTCCCCTTACATAGAAAATAACTTAAAATTGGTCCCAAACATAGAAAATAATTTAAAATTTGTCCCCAACATAGAAAATAACTAAAAATTGGTCCCTAACATAGAAAATACTTTAAAATTGTCCCTAACATAGAAAATAACTAAAAATTGGTCCCCTAACATAGAAAATAACTTAAAATTTGTCCCCTTACATAGAAAATAACTTAAAATTGGCCCCGAACATAAAAAATAACTTAAAATTTGTCCCCAACATAGAAAATAACTTAAAATTGGCCCCCAACATAAAAAATAACTTAAAATTTGTCCCCAACATAGAAAATAACTTAAAATTGGCCCCCAACATGGAAAATACTTTAAATTTGTCCCCTTACATAGAAAATAACTTAAAATTGGTCCCAAACATAGAAAATAATTTAAAATTTGTCCCCAACATAGAAAATAACTAAAAATTGGTCCCTAACATAGAAAATACTTTAAAATTGTCCCTAACATAGAAAATAACTAAAAATTGGTCCCCTAACATAGAAAATAACTTAAAATTTGTCCCCTTACATAGAAAATAACTTAAAATTGGCCCCGAACATAAAAAATAACTTAAAATTTGTCCCCAACATAGAAAATAACTTAAAATTGGCCCCCAACATAAAAAATAACTTAAAATTTGTCCCCAACATAGAAAATAACTTAAAATTGGCCCCCAACATGGAAAATACTTTAAATTTGTCCCCTTACATAGAAAATAACTTAAAATTGGCCCCGAACATAAAAAATAACTTAAAATTTGTCCCCAACATAGAAAATAACTTAAAATTGGCCCCCAACATGGAAAATACTTTAAATTTGTCCCCTTACATAGAAAATAACTTAAAATTGGCCCCGAACATAAAAAATAACTTAAAATTTGTCCCCAACATAGAAAATAACTTAAAATTGGCCCCCAACATGGAAAATACTTTAAATTTGTCCCCTTACATAGAAAATAACTTAAAATTGGCCCCCAACATAAAAAATAACTTAAAATTTGTCCCCAACATAGAAAATAACTTAAAATTGGCCTCCAACATGGAAAATACTTTAAATTTGTCCCTTACATAGAAAATAACTTAAAATTGGCCCCGAACATAAAAAATAACTTAAAATTTGTCCCCAACATAGAAAATAACTTAAAATTGGCCCCCAACATGGAAAATACTTTAAATTTGTCCCCTTACATAGAAAATAACTTAAAATTGGTCCCAAACATAGAAAATAATTTAAAATTTGTCCCCAACATAGAAAATAACTAAAAATTGGTCCCTAACATAGAAAATACTTTAAAATTGTCCCTAACATAGAAAATAACTAAAAATTGGTCCCCTAACATAGAAAATAACTTAAAATTTGTCCCCTTACATAGAAAATAACTTAAAATTGGCCCCGAACATAAAAAATAACTTAAAATTTGTCCCCAACATAGAAAATAACTTAAAATTGGCCCCCAACATAAAAAATAACTTAAAATTTGTCCCCAACATAGAAAATAACTTAAAATTGGCCCCCAACATGGAAAATACTTTAAATTTGTCCCCTTACATAGAAAATAACTTAAAATTGGTCCCAAACATAGAAAATAATTTAAAATTTGTCCCCAACATAAAAAATAACTAAAAATTGGTCCCTAACATAGAAAATACTTTAAAATTGTCCCTAACATAGAAAATAACTAAAAATTGGTCCCCTAACATAGAAAATAACTTAAAATTGGCCCCCAACATAAAAAATAACTTAAAATTGGTCCCAAACATAGAAAATAATTTAAAATTTGTCCCCAACATAGAAAATAACTAAAAAGTGGTCCCTAACATAGAAAATACTTTAAAATTGTCCCTAACATAGAAAATAACTAAAAATTGGTCCCCTAACATAGAAAATAACTTAAAATTTGTCCCCCAACATAGAAAATAACTTAAAATTTGTCCCAAACATGGAAACCTGAAAATAACTTAAAACTTGTCCCAACATAGAGAATAACTTAAACACTTTGTCCCCAACTTGGAAAATAACTTAAAATTTGTCCCCAAACATAGAAAATAACCTAAAATTTGCCCCGAACATGAAAAATAACCTAAAATTTGTCCCTTAACATAGAAAATAACTTAAAATTGTCCCCGAACATGGAAAATAACCTAAAATTTGTCCCCTAACATAGAAAATAACTTAAAATTGGTCCCAAACATAGAAAATAATTTAAAATTTGTCCAATAAAATAGAAAATAACTTAAAACTGGCCCCGAACATAGAAAATAACTTAAAATTTGTCCCGAACATAGAAAATAACTTAAAATTTGTCCAATAAAATAGAAAATAACTTAAAACTGGCCCCGAACATAGAAAATAACTTAAAATTTGTCCCCGAACATAGAAAATAACTTAAAATTTGTCCCTAACATAGAAAATAACTTAAAACTGGCCCCGAACATAGAAAATAACTTAAAATTTGTCCCTAACATAGAAAATAACTTAAAATTTGTCCCGAACATAGAAAATAACTTAAAATTTGTCCCGAACATAGAAAATAACTTAAAACTGGCCCCGAACATAGAAAATAACCTAAAATTCGTCCCGAACATGAAAAATAACCTAAAATTTGTCCCCTAACATAGAAAATAACTTAAAATTGTCCCCGAACATGAAAAATAACCTAAAATTTGTCCCAACATAGAAAATAACTTAAAATTTGTCCCTTACATAGAAAATAACTTAAAATTGGTCCCCCTACATAGAAAATAACTTAAAATTGGTCCCCCTACATAGAAAATAACTTAAAATTGGCCCCAACATAGAAAATAACTTAAAATTGGCCCCAACATAGAAAATAACCTAAAATTTGTCCCCCAACATAGAAAATAACTTAAAATTTGTCCCCAAACATAGAAAATAACTTAAAATTGGCCCCAACATAGAAAATAACTTAAAATTGGTCCCCCTACATAGAAAATAACTTAAAATTGGCCCCAACATAGAAAATAACTTAAAATTTGTCCCTAACATAGAAAATAACTTAAAATTTGTCCCGAACATGAAAAATAACCTAAAATTTGTCCCCTAACATAGAAAATAACTTAAAATTGTCCCTAACATAGAAAATAACTTAAAATTGGCCCCAACATAGAAAATAACCTAAAATTTGTCCCCCAACATAGAAAATAACTTAAAATTTGTCCCCTAACATAGAAAATAACTTAAAATTTGTCCCCAACATAGAAAATAACTTAAAATTGGCCCCAACATAGAAAATAACCTAAAATTTGTCCCCGAACATAGAAAATAACTTAAAATTTGTCCCCAAACATAGAAAATAACTTAAAATTGGCCCCAACATAGAAAATAACCTAAAATTTGTCCCGAACATGAAAAATAACCTAAAATTTATCCCCTAACATAGAAAATAACTTAAAATTGTCCCCGAACATGGAAAATAACCTAAAACTTGTTCCAACATAGAGAATAACTTAAAATTTGTCCCTAACATAGAAAATAACTTAAAATTGGTCCCCCTACATAGAAAATAACTTAAAATTTCCCCAACATAGAAAATAACTTAAAATTTGTCCCTAACATAGAAAATAACCTAAAATTTGTCCCGAACATGAAAAATAACTTAAAATTGTCCCCGAACATGGAAAATAACCTAAAATTTGTCCCCTAACATAGAAAATAACTTAAAATTGGTCCCTAACATAAAAAATAACTTAAAATTTGTCCAATAAAATAGAAAATAACTTAAAACTGGCTCCGAACATAGAAAATAACTTAAAATTTGTCCCGAACATGAAAAATAACCTAAAATTTGTCCCCTAACATAGAAAATAACTTAAAATTGTCCCTAACATAGAAAATAACTTAAAATTGGCCCCAACATAGAAAATAACCTAAAATTTGTCCCCCAACATAGAAAATAACTTAAAATTTGTCCCCAAACATAGAAAATAACTTAAAATTGGCCCCAACATAGAAAATAACCTAAAATTTGTCCCGAACATGAAAAATAACCTAAAATTTGTCCCCTAACATAGAAAATAACTTAAAATTGTCCCCGAACATGGAAAATAACTTAAAATTTGTCCCTTACATAGAAAATAACTTAAAATTGGTCCCCCTACATAGAAAATAACTTAAAATTGGTCCCCCTACATAGAAAATAACTTAAAATTGGCCCCAACATAGAAAATAACTTAAAATTGGCCCCAACATAGAAAATAACCTAAAATTTGTCCCCCAACATAGAAAATAACTTAAAATTTGTCCCCAAACATAGAAAATAACTTAAAATTGGCCCCAACATAGAAAATAACTTAAAATTGGCCCCAACATAGAAAATAACCTAAAATTTGTCCCCCAACATAGAAAATAACTTAAAATTTGTCCCCAAACATAGAAAATAACTTAAAATTGGCCCCAACATAGAAAATAACTTAAAATTGGTCCCCCTACATAGAAAATAACTTAAAATTGGCCCCAACATAGAAAATAACTTAAAATTTGTCCCTAACATAGAAAATAACTTAAAATTTGTCCCGAACATGAAAAATAACCTAAAATTTGTACCCTAACATAGAAAATAACTTAAAATTGTCCCTAACATAGAAAATAACTTAAAATTGGCCCCAACATAGAAAATAACCTAAAATTTGTCCCCCAACATAGAAAATAACTTAAAATTTGTCCCCTAACATAGAAAATAACTTAAAATTTGTCCCCAACATAGAAAATAACTTAAAATTGGCCCCAACATAGAAAATAACCTAAAATTTGTCCCCGAACATAGAAAATAACTTAAAATTTCTCCCCAAACATAGAAAATAACTTAAAATTGGCCCCAACATAGAAAATAACCTAAAATTTGTCCCGAACATGAAAAATAACCTAAAATTTATCCCCTAACATAGAAAATAACTTAAAATTTGCCCTAACATAGAAAATAACTTAAAATTTGTCCCTAACATAGAAAATAACCTAAAATTTGTCCCGAACATGAAAAATAACTTAAAATTTGTCCCCTAACATAGAAAATAACTTAAAATTGTCCCTAACATAGAAAATAACTTAAAATTGGCCCCAACATAGAAAATAACCTAAAATTTGTCCCCCAACATAGAAAATAACTTAAAATTTGTCCCCAAACATAGAAAATAACTTAAAATTTGTCCCCAACATAGAAAATAACCTAAAATTTGTCCCGGAACATAGAAAATACCTTAAAATTTGTCCCCAAACATAGAAAATAACTTAAAATTGGCCCCAACATAGAAAATAACCTAAAATTTGTCCCGAACATAAAAAATAACCTAAAATTTGTCCCCCTACATAGAAAATAACTTAAAATTGGTCCCCCTACATAGAAAATAACTTAAAATTGGCCCCAACATAGAAAATAACTTAAAATTGGCCCCAACATAGAAAATAACCTAAAATTTGTCCCCCAACATAGAAAATAACTTAAAATTTGTCCCCAAACATAGAAAATAACTTAAAATTGGCCCCAACATAGAAAATAACTTAAAATTGGTCCCCCTACATAGAAAATAACTTAAAATTGGCCCCAACATAGAAAATAACTTAAAATTTGTCCCTAACATAGAAAATAACTTAAAATTTGTCCCGAACATGAAAAATAACCTAAAATTTGTCCCCTAACATAGAAAATAACTTAAAATTGTCCCTAACATAGAAAATAACTTAAAATTGGCCCCAACATAGAAAATAACCTAAAATTTGTCCCCCAACATAGAAAATAACTTAAAATTTGTCCCCTAACATAGAAAATAACTTAAAATTTGTCCCCAACATAGAAAATAACTTAAAATTGGCCCCAACATAGAAAATAACCTAAAATTTGTCCCCGAACATAGAAAATAACTTAAAATTTGTCCCCAAACATAGAAAATAACTTAAAATTGGCCCCAACATAGAAAATAACCTAAAATTTGCCCCGAACATGAAAAATAACCTAAAATTTGTCCCTTAACATAGAAAATAACTTAAAATTGTCCCCAAACATAGAAAATAACCTAAAATTTGCCCCGAACATGAAAAATAACCTAAAATTTGTCCCTTAACATAGAAAATAACTTAAAATTGTCCCCGAACATGGAAAATAACCTAAAATTTGTCCCCTAACATAGAAAATAACTTAAAATTGGTCCCAAACATAGAAAATAATTTAAAATTTGTCCAATAAAATAGAAAATAACTTAAAACTGGCCCCGAACATAGAAAATAACTTAAAATTTGTCCCGAACATAGAAAATAACTTAAAATTTGTCCAATAAAATAGAAAATAACTTAAAACTGGCCCCGAACATAGAAAATAACTTAAAATTTGTCCCCGAACATAGAAAATAACTTAAAATTTGTCCCTAACATAGAAAATAACTTAAAACTGGCCCCGAACATAGAAAATAACTTAAAATTTGTCCCTAACATAGAAAATAACTTAAAATTTGTCCCGAACATAGAAAATAACTTAAAATTTGTCCCGAACATAGAAAATAACTTAAAACTGGCCCCGAACATAGAAAATAACCTAAAATTCGTCCCGAACATGAAAAATAACCTAAAATTTGTCCCCTAACATAGAAAATAACTTAAAATTGTCCCCGAACATGAAAAATAACCTAAAATTTGTCCCAACATAGAAAATAACTTAAAATTTGTCCCTTACATAGAAAATAACTTAAAATTGGTCCCCCTACATAGAAAATAACTTAAAATTGGTCCCCCTACATAGAAAATAACTTAAAATTGGCCCCAACATAGAAAATAACTTAAAATTGGCCCCAACATAGAAAATAACCTAAAATTTGTCCCCCAACATAGAAAATAACTTAAAATTTGTCCCCAAACATAGAAAATAACTTAAAATTGGCCCCAACATAGAAAATAACTTAAAATTGGTCCCCCTACATAGAAAATAACTTAAAATTGGCCCCAACATAGAAAATAACTTAAAATTTGTCCCTAACATAGAAAATAACTTAAAATTTGTCCCGAACATGAAAAATAACCTAAAATTTGTCCCCTAACATAGAAAATAACTTAAAATTGTCCCTAACATAGAAAATAACTTAAAATTGGCCCCAACATAGAAAATAACCTAAAATTTGTCCCCCAACATAGAAAATAACTTAAAATTTGTCCCCTAACATAGAAAATAACTTAAAATTTGTCCCCAACATAGAAAATAACTTAAAATTGGCCCCAACATAGAAAATAACCTAAAATTTGTCCCCGAACATAGAAAATAACTTAAAATTTGTCCCCAAACATAGAAAATAACTTAAAATTGGCCCCAACATAGAAAATAACCTAAAATTTGTCCCGAACATGAAAAATAACCTAAAATTTATCCCCTAACATAGAAAATAACTTAAAATTGTCCCCGAACATGGAAAATAACCTAAAACTTGTTCCAACATAGAGAATAACTTAAAATTTGTCCCTAACATAGAAAATAACTTAAAATTGGTCCCCCTACATAGAAAATAACTTAAAATTTCCCCAACATAGAAAATAACTTAAAATTTGTCCCTAACATAGAAAATAACCTAAAATTTGTCCCGAACATGAAAAATAACTTAAAATTTGTCCCCTAACATAGAAAATAACTTAAAATTGTCCCTAACATAGAAAATAACTTAAAATTGGCCCCAACATAGAAAATAACCTAAAATTTGTCCCCCAACATAGAAAATAACTTAAAATTTGTCCCCAAACATAGAAAATAACTTAAAATTTGTCCCCAACATAGAAAATAACCTAAAATTTGTCCCGGAACATAGAAAATACCTTAAAATTTGTCCCCAAACATAGAAAATAACTTAAAATTGGCCCCAACATAGAAAATAACCTAAAATTTGTCCCGAACATAAAAAATAACCTAAAATTTGTCCCCTAGCATAGAAAATAACTTAAAATTGTCCCCGAACATGGAAAATAACCTAAAATTTGTCCCCTAACATAGAAAATAACTTAAAATTGGTCCCTAACATAAAAAATAACTTAAAATTTGTCCAATAAAATAGAAAATAACTTAAAACTGGCTCCGAACATAGAAAATAACTTAAAATTTGTCCCGAACATGAAAAATAACCTAAAATTTGTCCCCTAACATAGAAAATAACTTAAAATTGTCCCTAACATAGAAAATAACTTAAAATTGGCCCCAACATAGAAAATAACCTAAAATTTGTCCCCCAACATAGAAAATAACTTAAAATTTGTCCCCAAACATAGAAAATAACTTAAAATTGGCCCCAACATAGAAAATAACCTAAAATTTGTCCCGAACATGAAAAATAACCTAAAATTTGTCCCCTAACATAGAAAATAACTTAAAATTGTCCCCGAACATGGAAAATAACTTAAAATTTGTCCCTTACATAGAAAATAACTTAAAATTGGTCCCCCTACATAGAAAATAACTTAAAATTGGTCCCCCTACATAGAAAATAACTTAAAATTGGCCCCAACATAGAAAATAACTTAAAATTGGCCCCAACATAGAAAATAACCTAAAATTTGTCCCCCAACATAGAAAATAACTTAAAATTTGTCCCCAAACATAGAAAATAACTTAAAATTGGCCCCAACATAGAAAATAACTTAAAATTGGCCCCAACATAGAAAATAACCTAAAATTTGTCCCCCAACATAGAAAATAACTTAAAATTTGTCCCCAAACATAGAAAATAACTTAAAATTGGCCCCAACATAGAAAATAACTTAAAATTGGTCCCCCTACATAGAAAATAACTTAAAATTGGCCCCAACATAGAAAATAACTTAAAATTTGTCCCTAACATAGAAAATAACTTAAAATTTGTCCCGAACATGAAAAATAACCTAAAATTTGTACCCTAACATAGAAAATAACTTAAAATTGTCCCTAACATAGAAAATAACTTAAAATTGGCCCCAACATAGAAAATAACCTAAAATTTGTCCCCCAACATAGAAAATAACTTAAAATTTGTCCCCTAACATAGAAAATAACTTAAAATTTGTCCCCAACATAGAAAATAACTTAAAATTGGCCCCAACATAGAAAATAACCTAAAATTTGTCCCCGAACATAGAAAATAACTTAAAATTTGTCCCCAAACATAGAAAATAACTTAAAATTGGCCCCAACATAGAAAATAACCTAAAATTTGTCCCGAACATGAAAAATAACCTAAAATTTATCCCCTAACATAGAAAATAACTTAAAATTTGCCCTAACATAGAAAATAACTTAAAATTTGTCCCTAACATAGAAAATAACCTAAAATTTGTCCCGAACATGAAAAATAACTTAAAATTTGTCCCCTAACATAGAAAATAACTTAAAATTGTCCCTAACATAGAAAATAACTTAAAATTGGCCCCAACATAGAAAATAACCTAAAATTTGTCCCCCAACATAGAAAATAACTTAAAATTTGTCCCCAAACATAGAAAATAACTTAAAATTTGTCCCCAACATAGAAAATAACCTAAAATTTGTCCCGGAACATAGAAAATACCTTAAAATTTGTCCCCAAACATAGAAAATAACTTAAAATTGGCCCCAACATAGAAAATAACCTAAAATTTGTCCCGAACATAAAAAATAACCTAAAATTTGTCCCCCTACATAGAAAATAACTTAAAATTGGTCCCCCTACATAGAAAATAACTTAAAATTGGCCCCAACATAGAAAATAACTTAAAATTGGCCCCAACATAGAAAATAACCTAAAATTTGTCCCCCAACATAGAAAATAACTTAAAATTTGTCCCCAAACATAGAAAATAACTTAAAATTGGCCCCAACATAGAAAATAACTTAAAATTGGTCCCCCTACATAGAAAATAACTTAAAATTGGCCCCAACATAGAAAATAACTTAAAATTTGTCCCTAACATAGAAAATAACTTAAAATTTGTCCCGAACATGAAAAATAACCTAAAATTTGTCCCCTAACATAGAAAATAACTTAAAATTGTCCCTAACATAGAAAATAACTTAAAATTGGCCCCAACATAGAAAATAACCTAAAATTTGTCCCCCAACATAGAAAATAACTTAAAATTTGTCCCCTAACATAGAAAATAACTTAAAATTTGTCCCCAACATAGAAAATAACTTAAAATTGGCCCCAACATAGAAAATAACCTAAAATTTGTCCCCGAACATAGAAAATAACTTAAAATTTGTCCCCAAACATAGAAAATAACTTAAAATTGGCCCCAACATAGAAAATAACCTAAAATTTGTCCCGAACATGAAAAATAACCTAAAATTTATCCCCTAACATAGAAAATAACTTAAAATTGTCCCCGAACATGGAAAATAACCTAAAACTTGTTCCAACATAGAGAATAACTTAAAATTTGTCCCTAACATAGAAAATAACTTAAAATTGGTCCCCCTACATAGAAAATAACTTAAAATTTCCCCAACATAGAAAATAACTTAAAATTTGTCCCTAACATAGAAAATAACCTAAAATTTGTCCCGAACATGAAAAATAACTTAAAATTTGTCCCCTAACATAGAAAATAACTTAAAATTGTCCCTAACATAGAAAATAACTTAAAATTGGCCCCAACATAGAAAATAACCTAAAATTTGTCCCCCAACATAGAAAATAACTTAAAATTTGTCCCCAAACATAGAAAATAACTTAAAATTTGTCCCCAACATAGAAAATAACCTAAAATTTGTCCCGGAACATAGAAAATACCTTAAAATTTGTCCCCAAACATAGAAAATAACTTAAAATTGGCCCCAACATAGAAAATAACCTAAAATTTGTCCCGAACATAAAAAATAACCTAAAATTTGTCCCCTAGCATAGAAAATAACTTAAAATTGTCCCCGAACATGGAAAATAACCTAAAATTTGTCCCCTAACATAGAAAATAACTTAAAATTGGTCCCTAACATAAAAAATAACTTAAAATTTGTCCAATAAAATAGAAAATAACTTAAAACTGGCTCCGAACATAGAAAATAACTTAAAATTTGTCCCGAACATGAAAAATAACCTAAAATTTGTCCCCTAACATAGAAAATAACTTAAAATTGTCCCTAACATAGAAAATAACTTAAAATTGGCCCCAACATAGAAAATAACCTAAAATTTGTCCCCCAACATAGAAAATAACTTAAAATTTGTCCCCAAACATAGAAAATAACTTAAAATTGGCCCCAACATAGAAAATAACCTAAAATTTGTCCCGAACATGAAAAATAACCTAAAATTTGTCCCCTAACATAGAAAATAACTTAAAATTGTCCCCGAACATGGAAAATAACCTAAAATTTGTCCCCTAACATAGAAAATAACTTAAAATTGGTCCCTAACATAAAAAATAACTTAAAATTTGTCCAATAAAATAGAAAATAACTTAAAACTGGCTCCGAACATAGAAAATAACTTAAAATTTGTCCCGAACATGAAAAATAACCTAAAATTTGTCCCCTAACATAGAAAATAACTTAAAATTGTCCCTAACATAGAAAATAACTTAAAATTGGCCCCAACATAGAAAATAACCTAAAATTTGTCCCCCAACATAGAAAATAACTTAAAATTTGTCCCCAAACATAGAAAATAACTTAAAATTGGCCCCAACATAGAAAATAACCTAAAATTTGTCCCGAACATGAAAAATAACCTAAAATTTGTCCCCTAACATAGAAAATAACTTAAAATTGTCCCCGAACATGGAAAATAACCTAAAATTTGTCCCCTAACATAGAAAATAACTTAAAATTGGTCCCTAACATAAAAAATAACTTAAAATTTGTCCAATAAAATAGAAAATAACTTAAAACTGGCCCCGAACATAGAAAATAACTTAAAATTTGTCCCCAAACATAGAAAATAACTTAAAATTTGTCCCGAACATAAAAAATAACTTAAAATTTGTCCCGAACATAGAAAATAACTTAAAATTGGTCCCAAACATAGAAAATAATTTAAAATTTGTCCCCAACATAGAAAATAACTAAAAATTGGTCCCTAACATAGAAAATAACTTAAAATTGGTCCCTAACATAAAAAATAACTTAAAATTTGTCCAATAAATTAGAAAATAACTTAACACTGGCCCCGAACATAGAAAATAACTTAAAATTTGTCCTCGAACATAGAAAATAACTTAAAATTTGTCCCGAACATAGAAAATAACTTAAAATTTGTCCCGAACATAGAAAATAACTTAAAACTGGCCCCGAACATAGAAAATAACTTAAAATATGTCCCTAACATAGAAAATAACTTAAAACTTGTCCCCAACATAGAAGATAACTTAAAATTTGTCCCAAACATAGAAAATAACTTAAAATTGTCCCTAACATAGAAAATAACTCAAAATTGGCCCCGAACATAGAAAATAACTTAAAATTTGTCCCCAACATAGAAAATAACTTAAAATTTGTCCCTAACATAAAAAATAACTTAAAATTTGTCCCCCAACATGGGAAATAACCTAAAATTTGTCCCCTAACATGAAAAATAGCTTGAAATTGGGCCTCAAACATAAAAAAAATATTTTAAAATTGTCCCTAAACATAAAAATATAACTTAAAATCGTTCGATAGAACAAAAATAATTAAAATTGACTCGAAATAATAGAAAATTTCTAAAATTTACCCATTATCATTAAATATCAAGCTAAATAGAATTTTTCACTATGGCTATATATACCAGGATTAGGAAGTATTTAATTCATAACTAATCATATACAAATTAATACATTAAACTCAAGGCTAGGTTCAAATAAAAAAATACATTTCGAATATTAATTAAGTCCAATCAAGAATGTGTTTAAAAAATTGTATAGCACAAATTTGAAAAAACTAAAGAAAGAATGTTAGGGGCCTACAGTTAATTAATTTAAGTTAGAAAAGTGTATTAAGGGATATATTAATATATAAGAAAAGTAACAATGTATTTACACTGTGTTTACATGGTGGTTTCGTGAATGGATAATTCAAAAAATATATATATATTAAGCTATATACAGTTTTTCATTTATTCTCAATATTTAATTTTTTTTTTAATTCTAAAAACTCGGATATATTAAAATAAATAATAAAAAAGATGCCCAATTTTTTGTTAAAAGGTAAATTATAAAATAAATTTAATAAAATGTTGTATTATTAACTTAAAAACATTTTAAAGTTTACGCGAAATTTTGTGACGTCACGAATTCTTTAGTTTTTTTTTAAATCGCATGAGCTAGGGCTTCAGCTCGATTAGGGTTAGAGAAAACCAGGGTTAGGCTTTCCAAAAAAATTAAATCGAGAATACAAAAAATTAAACTTTATATAGAAAATATGTATACGCTTTGTTTTTAAACATATGATTTCTTACATTTGTTATTAATTACCATGTTACGCAAGTATGTTTAAACATTGTTAACAACTGTTTGCAATATTAATAATATACCAATATATATATATATATATATATATATATATATGTAACTTCGGTAATTTGTTTCAAAAGTGAATACGTGAATAAAGCTTTAATATTATAACACGACTTCAAAGACTTAACAAAAAGTAACCTTTTTTAACCCGTCTTTAGTTGACTATTGCAGTTTGGGATATTATAGATTGATTATAATTGCTCGATAATTTTGTTGCTGGTTGGTGTTACTCTCGGCAGAAGTTCTTACCGTCTATAATACCTTAATATAGGCAGTACAGCATAAAATCAGGATCAGACCCAAGGATTTATATAGTGAAGCCAAGTGTTTTAACTACTTTACCGCGTTACTTGTTAATATTGCACACTGACATGACAAAAACCTAATACATTTACTAAAACAAAAGTTGATTTCCAATATGAATTTAAACGAGGTTACTGAAATTTTCCTATAATGTCATCATAAAAAAACGATTTATCGTAAGAAAATTTGTTTCAAATAAACCTAAAATAAAATGAGCCTTTTTTATTTAACACAAGCATTACTAAGATTTCGAACCATAATTCAACCCATATCCTTGGATTGTGGTTAGAATTGCATACCAGCAGTGATATTACTGGTAATCAAGACTTGGACTTTGAATGTACTTAAGCAGTTGTAATTGCGTATTTAGTTATAAATTGCCTTATATTTTATCAAATTAATCAACTGCATGTTAGGTGGGAGCTATATATACAAACTGGGTCTTTAATTTGCCATGTTATAGTTATATAAACCAAGCAGTTACATGTAAACACATGGTAACGCTACCATATCTGCTGAATACATAACTGCGTTAAAAAACATAAAGTTACATATAAAATGTTTATGGATCTTGAAAAAGTGCCGTTTCTTTATCTACAATTATGTTGTTTTGAAGGCTGGAATAAAGCATGTTTTATAAAAATTACGAAAATTGTCAAAAACTACTTGTTTAGACATTGCTTGAATCGGAATGACGTATTTCATACTTGGGCGTGTGTGTTAAAGTGTCTTTGTTTATGTCGTCTAATTTATTATTGGCTATATTAGGCGATTCACAACAAAAACTTTCGAAGGGCAGAAGGGGTGTAAAGATATGTAATTAAAATTACGTTGTGTTAGTATATAAGTTAATAATTCTAGTAATATATATGTGTATTTGTTATGTAGTGGAACAGAAGGCGAATTTTTTAAAGTTTTAGATCGGGCAGTTGCAGAATGACCGTCAGACCGTATTTTGTCTGTTTGTTATGTAAAAATGTTCGAAGCCTAATGACTAATAAATCAGGAAAAGTATGTATTCTAACTGTCTGACTGATTTATAAAATACTAACTGCAACTAGACAATGTTTAAAACCCTAAAATTTTTGTATTTTATAAAGGTATTAAGTGAAATTTTTACATATAACTTAAATTAAAGATGTTAGATTTGCTAGTTACCCCTGAGCAATCATTAGGCAATGAGCAATGGGAGTTTGCACTTGGAATGCCCATAAACCAAGCCATCTTAATCCTTCAAAAACAATGTAGAGTTATAAAGGACATTAATGTGATTTACAATGACAAAAAGCCTTATGAAAGCGACATAATTTTGAGTTTATCTCAAGATGGCATTAAACTTATATTTGACCCAGAAAACCAACGCTTAAAGGTGATTGAAGTGTTTGACTTAAGTAAAGTCCAGTTAAAATACAACGGCGTGTATTTTAACAACCCTGAAATAAAACCGACAACTCAGAGAATTGATTCAGTTTTTGGCTCAACGAAACCACCGTCATTGGACGAAAAACACCAAATGTATTTTCTGACATTCCGCGGAATAACTTTTCTCTTTCCAAACAAACCTAACCAAGAAAATATTCATTCTCCCGATTATATATCCTTGGTTGCTAAAATGAGTTTATTTTCTGGTAACAGCTTGAATGAAACACATTCACCTTCGATGCCATTGTCTTGTTACCATGGAAACCTCTACTCAGAGCACACCATAGTTTTACTTAATAAGGACAACTGCATTGGGATTGAACTTAACATTTTATCGACTGGTATCGACGGAATGTTACAAACTCAAGTCAAACAAGTTAGATTTAGAGATTGTGTTCAAGATGTGTTATCAGAAATTGGAAGTCCGTGTCATATTTTCTACAAGCTCGATGACAAAATGAAAATCCATTCAGCGGGACCTCATAAGTTATCACAAGCCCATTCTGATTATTTCTATAATTACCTTACATTGGGGATTGATATTTTATTTGACGGCGAAACTCATCTCGTAAAGAAGTTCATTCTTCATTCAAATCACCCGGGCCATTATAACTTTAATATCTACAACCGATGTCGATTTAAAGTTGAACTACAAGGATATAAGAAATCATTTGATGTTGTGCCTATAACTAAATGGGATGAAGTTGTTGATAAACTGGATTCAGATATAGGAGAACCTGTTGTGTTGAATAGAGCTTCTTCAGCAAATACAACGAATCCTTTTGGCTCAACATTTTGTTACGGAATTCAGAATATGATTTTTGAAGTAATGGCAAACCAGTATATTGCCTCAGTGACACTCTATGAAAATCAACAATAAACTACTTCTCTGTTTTTCAGCATAATAATAATGCACTTGGCTGTTTTAAAATTCTAATAAAAACCCTTCAGAATTTTTTTCCTTTTTTGTAACATAATATATTGTAAATAGTTTTTGGTAAAATGGATGTTATTTGGTGATTTTTAATTTTAAAGATTTATGTTTTTATTTTTTTTTATGTACAAAAACATATTTTTATTTATTAATCAAATTTGAAAATTGCACATAGGTTAATTAACTAATTAATGCTGCCTTTTTAATTTAAAACTGTAAACATTTTATTGAAATTGATACTGCATTCACCTATATTGTACATAGCATAAAATATTCTATTGTGTTTTGAATTCTTCTTTTTTTTATTTCAGGATTAACTAGGAGTTTAAAATGTCAAAACTTAAGAAAATTGTCGATGAATCTAAAGAACATGGAACCAAACAAATTGACTTAAGTGACAGCAGAATTCAAAATATTAATGAAGTCCCAGGCCTAAGTAAGTAATGTCTAAGTGTGTATAAAATGTCTAAGTAGGTTTTATTTGTTTATTTTTTGTTTGGTATGATTTACTACCGGCATATATATTGTAGTAACTTTAAACAATTGACACAATTTTATAAACGAGCAAAAGAGTTCTTGAGTTAATTAAGTTTAACAACAACTTAAAAGTCAGGATAATAACAACTGAAATTCTTGACCATGCCATAACATACTTAAAATCTTTTTGTAAATATTATCACTTTTGGCATGTTTTAAATCATTAAATTGATTTTGTTATTTTTTCCCGTCGCATTGTTGTTATATTAATTGTATATCAGTTTTGTTAAAAAAATTACTTTGTTGTATATATAAATTACTATTACCACCTAACTTTATTCTGTTATTTCATTTAAAGTGATGCTGGAACACTTGACTCATTTAACCATGAGCCACAATAAACTAGCTGCAGTGCCTCCCAGTATAGGAGAGTTGGTCAACCTGGTGTTACTTAACTTGTTCAACAACCAGATTGAGGAGCTACCTACTTCTTTAAGTGGAATGCAGAAACTTAAGATCTTAAATCTGGGGTATGCTGTTTCAAGTTTTTGTGTTACATTTTTGACAAATTGGCAGCGTGGTGTAGTGGTCAGACGACTAGCTACACTACATGATGTTATGGGTTCAATTCCCACTGCTTGGATGCTGTAAATGAGGCGCTATAAACGGTATAAACTTCTGCTGAGCCAGCCACTAATCAGCAGCATAGTTACTGAGCAATTATAATCTATAATATCCCAAAATGCCACAGGCAACTTAAGACTGGGTCAGGGTAATTGATGTTACTCTATGTTTAGGTCATGAAGTCGACTTTTCCAAATCAAGAATAATTTATGTAGAAGCAATTTTTTCACTGATTTCTATTTATCTATATGTTTTTTTTAACTTAAAGTAATGTTGTCACTCTTTAAATAAAACTTTAATCATTCATTTTTATCAGAATGAACAGATTAAGTCATCTTCCAAGAGGATTTGGATCTTTTCCCAAGCTGGAGATGTTGGATCTTTCATACAACAACCTAAGTGAACAATCTTTACCTTCCAATTTCTTCTATATCAGTAAGTCATGTTTTAATTTTAGATCAAGTTTTGTGTAATTTGGTTTACCGTAAATTTCTTAATTTTTTTTTATTTTAGCAACAATTCGGACACTCTATCTTTCCGACAATGATTTTGAGAACTTTCCAGAAGACATTTCAAAGTTGAAAGAACTGCAAGTGGTAAGTTATTATCCAACAAATATGTAAACTGCTATTATTATCTTTTACCCTTTTTAAACTTTGTTTTTAGTTGAGTTTTCGCGACAATGATTTGATTTGTTTACCGAAGGAAATTGGTCAACTTAAAAAGTTGACGGAATTGTATTTACAGGGAAACAGAATGACTGTGTTACCACCTGAACTGGGTAATTTTTTTGTATATATTTTATGGTAAGGTCAATTGCATGAACTAAACAAGAGTAACATCAGTTACTCCGACCCAGTCTCAATTGCCTTTAGCAATTTGGAATATTATAGATTATAATTGGTTGATGATTATGCTGCTGATTAAGTGCTGGCTCAGCAGGAGTTCATACCGTTTATAGTGCCTTACTCAAAGGCGATAATATCAGTGGGGATTGAACCCACAACCTTATGTGGTGTAGCAAGTGTTTTTACCACTACACCACGCTACCGGTATAGTTCCAACTGTAATATAACATACTGACGCAGTTTAACTCTTTATTTCTACAGGAGCATTAGACCTGTGTGGACCAAACCACGTGTTTAAAGCTGACAAGAATCCCTGGGTTCATCCAATTGCTGAGCAGTTCCAACTTGGTGTTACTCATGTGTTCGATTACATTAAATCTGACACTTACAAATAGTAAGTTCATTTTTGTATGTTTTATTAGGAATATTGTTTGAATGGGCGCCACTATTGCCTTTTATGATTATTTATTTGGATAAATTTTCCACCACTAATTGGCACTGTTGAGCAGATTCTTAGAGCAAAGATTGTATGTACCATATATGGCTTATATTGTTTATAAAAATGGTATCTTCATGGTTGAATAAATTTAGTTTTGTTGTGAAAGAATCAATTTAATATCTTTCTGTGATTTATATAAAATGATTTTTAACATACTAAAGTGATTACAAAATTGTATCATCTATGACATCATAATGTTGTTATTGTTTGGTAATAAGGTCACAACAGTTTTATGAAATTGTAACATCGTGTTAAAACTTGCAAAATGTATTAACTTAAATGGTAACATTAATATAATTTCATGTGTCATTACTTGCTTTAAAAATTACTTTAATATAGAGGAAAAATAATCCGTTTTATGGGTTTTAGTTGCCTTATATATAGTAGCAATCACTTAACAAAAATTGCCTAAAGTCTAAACTTTTTTATTGGTTAAAAACTTACTTTCACCCAATAATTTAGCTTTTATATATTTTTATTGTCAAAAATAAGAGATCTTAAAAGCATATTGACTTTGGTTTTTATTTGAATTTCTTGGTAACGATAAAGATTAATGTGTTTGTGTAGATTACTTCTTGGAAATTTGTTGCCAAAATTAGGAGAGAAAGTTTCTTTTTATTGCCTTAGTGTTGTCAGTTGTTGATTTTATTATTTATTGTGTCAATGTTTATTTTTTAAAAGGAAATTTTTATTCCCGTTAAATTGAAAAAAATATTTTCTTAGGAACTAATTTAAAATTAATTTTTTTTAATAATTAATAAAGATGTATTAAGATTACACAATTTTTATTTATTTAAGCCTTAACAATTTTAAAACCATTTTTTTTTCATCATTATTTATCACGAATTTTGGATTTTGTTTAAAATATTTAATAATTATTTTAATTGATTGTTTAATGTTTAGTTTGTACGGTCGACATTGTAATGCTGACCCTCAACCTCCACCTAAGAAAGAAAAAGCCAAAAAAATCAGCAGAAAGCCCCTCCACAATAAAAACAAATAAGTTGGAAAGCCGGAATATATAATTGGGAGTTGAAAATTGTGCTGCTATATTGGCAAGGAAACCTTTAATATTTAATGGCCTTATTAAAAATATATCAAGAGCTATTAAATGTGCTAGTTTATATATTCACATGAATAATGTTATTGTTATGGGCCAAATATATTCAGTGCATTTATGTATTTAAAAAATATTTTAACAGCTGCTTTTTTGTAACAAAAAAAATCAAAAAAACACAAAAAAATGAAAAAAAAACATACTTTTTATTATCACCTAACCATATTAACAAATCATTCATTGGCACTAATTACCGTTTCAAAGTGCATTTATTTCACTTTAAATATTATATATTTGTTTTTTTAGTAACAGATATATATTATGATGATTATTCCGATTTCAAAGTTGTAAAACTTTATTATTTTGTGCCAATTTAAATTGCGCAGTGTTATTCAGTAAACATATTGCACTATCTGTATTGAAATATAACACAAACTACATTATCGTGGATATTATTATCGCACTTACATTGCATTTAACGTTAGCGATACACAACGAAGCAGTTAAGTTTATAGGAAACCAAATATGCCTTAGGGTGAAGAAATAATTCTAAATTCTTGTGATTACATATCTTTTAAGTATATACTGTCTTTTTCGGCAACCATATATGCTTATTTATTTGGATAAATTTTTCACCACAAATGGCACTGTTGAGCAGTTTCTTAGAGCAAAGATTGTATGTACCATATATGGCTGTACATATATTGTTTATAAAAATGGTATCTTAATGGTTGAATAAATTTAGTTTTATTGTGAAAGAATCAATTTAATGTTTGATTACAAAATTGTATCATCAATGACATCATAATGTTGTTATTGTTTGGTAATAAGGTCACAACAGTTTTATGAAACTGTAACATCGTGTTAAAACTTGCAAAATGTATTAACTTAAATGGCAACAATAATATAATTTCATGTGTCTTTACTTGCTTTAAAAATTACTTTAATATTGGGGAGAAATAATCCGTTTTATGGGTTTTAGTTGTCCTATATATAATAGCAATCACTTAACAAAAATGCCTAAAGTCTAAACTTTTTTATTGGTTAAAAACTTGCCTTCACCCAATAATTTAGCTTTTATATATTTTTTATTGTCAAAAATAAGAGATCTTAAAAGCATATTGACTTTGTTTTTTATTTGAATTTCTTGGTAATGATAAAGATTAATGTGTTTGTGTAGATTACTTCTTGGAAATTTGTGCTGTAGGTTAGTTCTTGGAAAAAATTTACAGAGAAAAATCCTTTTTATTACTTTAGTGTTGTTAGTTGTTAATTTTATTATTTATTGTGTCAATGTTTATTCACCTAAAAGGAAATTTTTATTCCCGTTAAATTGAAAAAAATATTTTCTTAGGAACCAATTTAGAAATAAATTTTTTTAATAATTAATAAAGATGTATTAAGATTACACAATTTTTATTTATTTAAACCTTAACAATTTTAAACCAGTTTTTTTTCATCATTTTTTATTACGAATTTTGGATTTTGTTTAAAATATTTAATAATTATTTTAATTTATTGTTTTAATTTTTAGTCTTTATGGTCGACATTGCAATGCTCAACCTCCACCTAAGAAAGAAAAAGCCAAAAAAATTAGCAGAAAGCCCCTCCATAATAAAAACAAATAAGTTGGAAAGCCGGAATATATAATTGGGAGTTGAAAATTGTGCTGCTATATTGGCAAGGAAACCTTTAACATTTAATGGCTTCATTAAAAATATATATCAAAAGCTATTAAATGTGCTAGTTTATATTTTCACATGAATAATGTTATTGTTATGGGCCAAATATATTCAGTGCATTCATGTATTTAAAAAATATTTTAACAGCTGCTTTTTTGTAACAAAAAAAATCAAAAAAACATGAAAAAAACATATTTTTATATTATCACCTAACCATATTAACAAAATCACTTATTGACACTAATTACCGTTTCAAAGTGCATTTATTTCACTTTAAATATTATATATTTGTTTTTTAGTAACAGATAAATATTATAATGATTATTCCGATTTCAAAGTTGTAAAACTTTATTTTTTTTTGCCAATTTAAATTACGCAGTGTTATTCAGTAAACGTATTGCACTATCTGTATTGAAATATAACACAAACTACATTATCGTGGATATTATTATCGCACTTACATTGCATTTAGCGTTAGCGATACACAACGAAGCAGTTAAGTTTATTAGAGAACCAAATATGCCTTAGGGCGAAGAAATAATTCTAAATTATTGTAATTACATATCTTTTAAGTATATATTGCCTTTTTGGGAAACCATATATGCTTACAATTTATATCAGGCTAGTCGTTAAATGAATAAAATGTCTGCGTTTCGTTTATTTTAAAAGGTTTTTTAATTCTGTGGTTTTTACTCTATGTAGCTAGCCCAGCAAAAACACTTAATACGTGACTTGTATTTAAATAAGACACTCAAGCCAACATTTCTTCTAATAAGCGTATACTTTATTTACAAGCAAAAAATACAACCCGACAATTTACAGTTTGGCGAATTTTTTAATTAACTGAAATATTTAGTTCCAAAAAGTCTAAAAATTAATCGAATTTACAATTTTGTGCAAAAGCATCAATACTAATATATACAAGCAGTACTTGTAAGTACAAATGTGGTAAGGAAACGCTTTAAATTTTAAGTTTTTAAAAATTATATCAAGTTAGGCCTAAATGAAAATTTGAATTTTCAACACAAAATGTCGCAATTTTTATTTATTTATTTTCCAAATATCTAGTAGATAGTAGCATGATTAGCGTTGTAGTCAGCCATGAACTTTTCCTGAATGCAGCCTCCGTCGACATAGTCTTGGAACATACAAGAGGCGTAGATGCTGCTGGCAAGACCGCTCCATTGGTAATCATCAATTAATGATTTTTGCTGAAAAAATAAACAAAATAAATAATGAATAAAAACTGTGAAGTTACCCCTGCATATTTAAGTAACTCTTCATTAAGTGTCAGTGGTCTGAACAATTGGCTTAACTACATAAGGTCGAAGGTTCGAACCCCACTACTTTCACGCTGTGGCGCCCTTGGGTAAAGTGCTATAAAAAGTATGAACTCCTGCTGAGCCAGCACTTAATCAGTAGCATAATTACTAGGCAATTGTAATCTATAATATCCCAAACTGCTAAAGGCAACTCGAGACTGGGTGGGGTAACTAATGTTATTCTATGTTTAGATCGTGAAGTCGAACTTACCACATCAAGAATAAATAATACGTAAATTTTTTCATTTTTTAAAAACGCTGTGGCCACCTTATTAATACGTTGGTTGCATTTAGAAAAATTTAACAAAAACTTATTTGGCAAACTAACCGTGGTTGGAGTAGAACCAGAAGTGCAATAACTTCCATCATTGAACTTCTCTGTAAGCTGGTTGTATATATTGTTTAATGTATCTTGGTCGCCGCCACTATTTTTAAGGTTTCTTATTTCTGTCTTAATGTTGTTTATCGTTCCATAGTCATCATTATAATCATCGCCGTAAAAGTCGAACGCCTGCAAAAAGATAATTGTTAAGTGACAAAAGTAAACATTACCAAGAAAATTAAACTATTTTAAAGTCCCTGCATTTCTTATGTTTGTAAATGTAAAAACGCTAAAGATCCGATGTTAAACTTGATAAATATTTTTAACTTGATTTAGGCAACGGGATGCCACAGTTATAGACGATATTGAAATATGTGACAATAGTAATTAACTGCATTTTGTTTAGTTTGGACACAAGTCATTTAAATATGTTATGTTTTTTTGTATATATCTTTATCTTCGATGTGGAAAGTCGAATGTGCGACTTAAACATAGAGTAACATAAGTTACCCTGACATAGTCTCGAGTTGCCTATGGCAGTTTGGGATATTATATAGATTATAATTGCCCGATAATTATGCTGCTGGTTAAGTGCTTAGCAGGAGTTCATACCGTTTATATCAGCAATTGAGAGCAGTGGGGATTAAACCCACGACCTCATGTAAGCAAGTTGTTCGTACCACTACACCATGCTGATAACAACTAAATATGATTTATGTAAATTATCGTTTTACCTAAACACTTCACTTTTAAGTAATAATTATCATACCCCATAAGTCGAGTAGGAGCTGAACACAAGTACGCTAAGAGTTATTGTGGAAGCTAGTAGCAGGCATGTTAAAATAGCCAGAATGACCACACTTGCTGTTTTGCAACATCCCCCGCTCTTTTGTTTCGTGATCTAAAAAGTTAGATAGAAAAAATTAGTTTCTTTTTTATTTTGTTAAAACTAAGAACCCAAAGCATAAAAAAGTGTATATGCATAGAGAAATTAATTGTATTTGGTATTACTTTAAAAGTTTTTCAGTTTACTAAAAAAGGGTCTTTAAATAATTAACGATATTTTGTGAACGTCATTTGGTAAAAATTATAAATTTCAGCAACTTTTTAATACACAAATACCTACCATTAAGCAGACAACTATACTTAATGGAAAAAAATAGGCTTTACCCTTCTTTAAACCTGAACAAATACAACTTTAACTTACCACAACATGGTCCACTGTGGTCACTTTACCTACATCGGTTGGCTGGTTGGAATCCGTTGCAATTAAATTAACTTTGTCCATTTTTTATTCACGAAAAATAATCTAAAAACACACCAAGTTTTGTTTTAGTTATTTCGTTAAAGTTTTGAACCTAAAAACCTAACTGAAAGACTGATTTAAGATGTCTACGGCACCTCACTATGAGCTAATATGTACAGAAACCCCCTGCTTTCTATATTAAATTCTAAATACTTTAAACATTACCGTACGCCCCTGTTTTATGTCAATTTGTTTAGATTTAACAGAACGCGTGGTTCCCCCAACTATACTTTAAATACACAGTTAAATAAAAGTTGCTGTTTTCTTTAAAATTACAAACGCTTGAAGACATTGTATGGAACACACATCTTATCACATTATTCTGGTTGAAATAAATGTCTGGTAAACTTCCTGTCTAAAGGTATAATAAACGAACTCAGTTTAAGTGCTTGAGTTAATCTATAACTGCGCCCATATGATCTCAAATATACATTTAGTGAGCATTTCCAGAACGGAAAATTACCAAAACCTAAGGCGATACGTCCGAACGAGTTTCAAGCAACAAAAACAATACTTGCTCTGTTATTTCAATGGAATTACCCATTACGTGTTCATTGGGGCATCGCGCCAAAAGCTTTTTCATTGGCTCAAGATAGCTGTAAATCGTGTTTTTGTGAACCAACCTATCACGCGAAGAAAGCGTGATAGCCTTAGAAAATTTCAGTTCCCTATGTAATTATAGAAATTGTTAAAGCGAAAATTCTTTGGTGCGGAAATGTTGCTAGCTTTAGATAGTTTACATTGTAGCTTAAAGTTGGGCAAAGTAACAGGCATGCTATGTTTCGTAAGAACTTAGAAATACATCAGTAAAATATTTCACTAACTTCAAATTTTAAAATTAGGTTGTCAGCTTAGTTTTTACAGTTTATTAATATGGTTATTTAGCAATATAACCAATGTTTAAACGGCAGATGTAGTTACGATCCAGTTTTAAAACTAAATTATACGTTTAGATTTAGTTTGTAGCGAATCAATATAAAGGAAAAATGAATGCAAATGCAGGCAACCCCAACTTTGCTCAATGGAGCCACCTTAACCCGGTTAGAGTTTAACCTAAATTATTGAATTTTAACGCCATATTACATTAACAATGGCATATGGGTGTCGATGTGGACAATTGTATAAAGAAGATACCTGTTTAATCTTAAGCTATTATTGCAAAATCAATTTATAGTTTAGTAACATTTATGTTTTATTAAATAAACGACATTTCTTATACGTTTCTGTAATTTTTATGTAAATGGGTTTTAATGTTAAAGTTTTATTATTTTGTTTAAAGATAAAAAGGCAAAGATCGGGAAAATGCAGCAAAATGTGCTGGATCATCTCACTTATGTGTATTTCCATGTTCCTCATGGCAACAACGTTTTCACTTGCCACATTCTTTGTCACAACCAGTGTCATCACATCGGTAAATTCTAATTTTAAACATTCGTTAACGGTATGGTTAAAACCTGGTATTATTAGCACATTAGTATGGTTGACACTGAATCATAAATGGTTTTATAACCTTTACAAAATGTCTGTAGTGCTTACAATTTAATTTTTTTAAATACTGGAAAATGATTAACATAAAAAACTAGGTTATCATATTTTTTGTGTGACGTAGAAAGTACTAAGTAGCGTAGTGAATGTATACAAGCTAGTATTTTTACGTCATCACAAACAGGGCTTCTTTTTTTGTTAAATCAAATTGTTTTTTTTTAATTTGTTTCAAAAATATCGTCAATATAGGACTTTAAAGATCAAGCACCATTTCTGTTGAAACTGCACATCTAAAACACAACAATTTTTTTTAAGGCTATATCATTATAACATAACACTTTATATATATAGATGCGGATGTATGATGGTAACGATGGTGTAAACCAAATTAACGAATATATAAGCGACCTTAATGAAGAGAATGGTGATGATACGTATAATGATGACTATAATGACTCTATGACCAGATTTAACACAATCTTTGATTCCATGGTAGACAACGAAAAATGCAAAGCTACAACGGAATATCAACCTGACATGCTTACCAATGATCAAAAAGTATTTTTTTAATTTTTTTTCCTGGAATCAAAACTGTGTGAATAAAAGGGCTATATTTTTAAGTTTTACGCCTATTTAATGTTTAATTATGGTATTATCTTGTATATGTATAATAAACCTTTACAAAAAGGTGTTATTTTTTTCATATCCCCTTAAGGGATAGGTTTTATATTTTGTATGGGGCAAGGGTGTGCTGTTATGACGTGGTTAAGCTATCCGTGAACGCTTGGCTCAAAGGCGAATAGTGTGGCAATGGTGCGGCTCGAACGCAAAAAGGTGTTATTATAATTGGATTGTATCTAATTACTCTGTACTGACGTCTAGCGGAACTTGACGTTTTATCTTATGACCACACATTATCTTAGGTCTATAAACATTTTGTTTTAATTTAGGTCCAGAAACTCAATGATTACGGGTGGCAAAAGATCGGGCAAATGTTGAATGCTTCCTGCATCCATAAACCGTACGGCTACACCACCACTTACGAGATGGACGAGTATTGCCTTAAAAGGTTGATCACTCAGATATTAAGTGACGACCTTAGCCAGGAATTCGTGCCTGCCTCACCAAAGCCAATTGATGTGGACATGAACGAAAACCGATATGATGACCTAACCGAGACTGAATGGTCGACAACAACAACTACAACGGAATACGTTGCTATGGTAAAGTTTTAAAATCTAGAAAAAAAATGTTTTTGTGTGGTTGTGTAAACTTGTTTTAATATGTACTCTAACGACTAAGTAAACCTTAAGTCTATGTAAAGTGAACTTTACTGTGAAAATTTGAACAAAAATTAAGCTTGAATAAAATCTAACTTTACTTTACAATTTTTAGTCGACTGATTCTACATATGACGAGAACTATGACTGGGAAAAAAAATAAAGAAATCCAAACCGAAAGAATTTACTACATATACAAATATTCTAAAACAACAATAATTTAAAATCTAAAAACTTTTCAGCTAATGCACAATGTTTATGTGCAGTGCAATTTATTGTAAATATGCTTTATTTTAGGGCGTAAGATATAATTTTTGATATAAAGTCTTACATTGTGTACATGTATCTTAGTAATGGCTTATAATAAACATCGCAAATTTAGTAAAGTTGTTTTATTGCATAATGAAATACAAGTGCACGAATAAAATATATAAAGGTATTACATATGGAACAAAGAACAAAAATAAATACACAACAGAAAGGGCAGTTTAGTGCAATAAAATATATATATTGCATAAAAGTGTTCATTAAATAAATTGAAACTGTTTTGGAATAACGTATTTCAAAAAAAAGTTAAACTTCAAAATAAATTTCGTTTGTGTTCTGGGTATATTTTTCTTTCGTTTTCATTGGTAAAGCTGGGATCAATGCAACTTTGTGAAAAACTTGGTGAGAATATTTGTTGAAAACTGTATTAAAAGTTGTCTGGTCAACATTCTTGACCATTGAGTTAAGTTCAAATGCAAGTTCGATAATATCTTGTTCAGTGTATGAAGTATAATACACAAGAGTGTCGTCCCATTGTTGTTTGTTGGTCATCTTTAAAGCTAACCACAAAGCAGCAGCCGCCATCTTGGAAGCTGAACGATCAACAAAATTGTAATTTTGGAGCGACGATTCGAGGATAAATCGAGCAAGTGTGAGACTTTTCATTCCACATTTTGTACATTTGGCGAAACGTCGAAGAAATCGGTAAGCGATTGGGATGTTAATGTCAAATCCAACTTGAGTGAGAATCGATCTTTCTATGGCTAACATTTCACTTCGCTTGTAAGCATCGTCGCAAATAAATAAGTAATCGTCAACCAAGGGCAAATTGCTTTCCTGTAATATAAATAAAACATTTAAATTTGGGACCAGGGCTTCAAGATCAAGGCTTAACAGCTTTACCTAGTTTATAAGGCAGCATTATTGTTTAGTGTTATGTTGAAATACTTACATCAAATTTGGCAGCAATAAGAAGACAAGTTGCGCCTAAAAGTTGCAATTTTTCTTTCAATAAATCGACTTGTTGCAAATAATGATCAACCAACTTTACGGCCAAGTACAAAGTTTCGTGGTTGAGTTGAAATTTTTCCTGGATCTGAAAGTAACAAAAATTCATTTAATTTAAAGTTTAAGAAAATTTAAAAGGTAAAAATATTTTTAATTTGATTTTTATTCTTACCTCGACCATCCAATCAACGAGGATTGTTCTCATTTTAGGTGTGACGTCATTAGAAGACAAATAATCGGGTTTAATGACGTAACATTGCTCACGAGCACGCATGTATTCAAAGATGTCGAAAGCATATTCCGGAGCTTCGTTTATGTTGTCTTTGTTAGCAGCATCGATGTCAACAATGTTTGGTTTCTTTGGAGACGATACTTTGTTTGTGACGTCATCAAAAGCAAATCTTTTGTTGCTCGGTTCGTTTTCTGAAGAAGCTTTTCGTTTGCGAGATATTTGTTGAATTGTTGAAATTGTATTGAAAGTCATTTTTAATATTTGGTTAATGTTTATAAAATGATCTATAATAATAAAACATATTCGTTAATCACTGATACTACTAACATATTACTTAATTGTTTATGTATACTTATGGCTAACAGTCAATATAATATTCTATTCCAATTAACTATTGCAACAACTATATTGTATTTATAACATATCATAAATCAACTTTGCTACTACGACACAAGTTTGTAATGACATTGGTTGACAAAGTGTTCTGTTATATATACTTTTCCTTCTTTCTAACAACTAAGTCCTTATCAGGACAACTTTGTAGATCTTAAACAAGCTTATCATAATGTGTTGTTGATAAGTGTGCCAAGTTATCTCAAAGTTTAATTGACATTGCGACCAAGTTCAATTACAAAGCAGATAACTTTAATTGACCGCTATCACAACATAAAGCTGTTTGATATTTTGTTTGTACACACTTATGGAAAGATAGATTTTATTTAAAAACATTGATGTTTTTTTTAATAACAAACAGTCTATGTTTATTTTTAGAAAGTACACATTTAATTTACATATATAATAAATAACAAAACGTTTTATTAAATCATTAGTTGGTCAAAAACATGTAATATAAATTAATATTTTGTTTTCTTAATATATCTAATTTCTAAATATGCCAGTTTATCCAATTTAGGTATTGTTAACCCTTGTTTAAAGTAAATCTTTTAAACCTTGCTATAGGTAAACATTATAATTCCTTTTTAAATTCTCTATTTTTCACATACAATCATTTTTCAAAAGTGTGCACCTTATTCTTATCAACACTTGTTGTCAAATAGCTTGTTTGTTGTTGATATCTCTTTGTTTCAACATTTCTCTGTTGTTGATAACATTAAGTTTCCACACTTTGTAGGAAGTGTGCCTTCTAATAACATTATCAGTAACCTTTTAGTTCTCAAACATTTGAATCTGATAACTAGATCTGAGAATCTTTAGTTCTTAAACATTTAAGTTTTATAAGTTAATCTAAAATGCCTCTGTTCTTGAGCATTTTGGATCTGATAATAACTTCTAAAATTTTTTGGTTATTAGTCTTTAATATATCTTAGGCTACTAACTTTTTAAAATTTAAATTTTCTTATAAAAACAGATTTAAAAAAATTAGAAATATGAACATTGAAAATTTAGTACAACTTTTGGTAAATATCTCCTATAAAGTCTTATATTTAAACTCTATTTAACTTTTATCGACTGATATTTTCAAAAACATCAGCTAAATGATGCTCATGGTGAATGAACTGAAATAAAAAATGTATTTTAGAATTTTTTTGTAAACTTTTTTTCAACTACGTTAAATTTTCTCACATTAGTTTTAACAAAACATGTTGTTTACAATATTTACATTTGTCAAAACAATAAGTTTACAACTTTGCAACAACTAACATGTCAAGAGACAAAAGAAATTGTTTTTACAACCAAACTTCCGTTCTATTGTTCAAGTTTTAACGTTAAACAAATTTCTCCAAGTTCTTTCAAGTCCAGGAACAAAACAAAGTTAAACACAACACAAATGTCACAGCAACCTAAACAATGTATTTACATATTTTTATTCTAGATAAAATAAAAAAAAAAAAACATAATATTTCAAGAAATCTTTGTTACATTTTTATCAACTTGTAAATTACGATCATATCCTTTATCTTTCTAACCTAGTCACACTTCTACTTTTCTTAAAAACATAAAAATACATAAAACTTAAATTTAACAAAACCACTTCTATTTTTTGTAAGATATTGTACTAAGCTTTTGAAGCTGTTTATCCAACTAAGCTGTTAATATCCCGCCCGCTTTTCTATTTACAACTTAGTGCTTTTCGTTTATTTCTGTATTTGTTTACATCGCATTCTATTCCTACATTTCTCCAAGTGCTTTACACGTCATTTTATATTTGTTACCTTAGCTGGATATATAAGAAGTTAACCTTTTTTTACATTACGCTTAAAATTCTATATGTTTTGCTCGCAAAACTTGTAAACTGTCTCTATTTATTTACAATACACATTTTATCATTGAACTTTCTATTAGTTTATAATTTATTATTTTCCATTACAATAATTAACATTATAATTTTACAAAACGAAAGTCAATCAAACACAAACTACATTATATTTAAATTTTAAAAATAAAAGTATAATTCTTCTATGCCAGTTCACATCAGCCTAACTTTACCTAACTTACAAAATGCTTTTTCAAATTATATAAAATGTCAACTTGTAATTCTAAGAAAAAAAAGTTGTCTACGTCAGTTTACAAACTTTGTAACCTTACCAAACAAGACTCCAAGGTTTAAACAAAAGAACTTAAGATAACATTTATGAACGAGCGCTCCGTCTCTTTTGTATTTGTTACAAAATTAAACAAACTAGCTTCAACAAACTTCAAGTTTAGAGATAAGCTTTATTGTCGTGCTTTGAGTTTTAACAATTGTGTTTCAAATTTTGCAATTTGTAAAACAAAAACTTTAGCTGTGACATTTTTAAAGAAAACAATTTTATATGTCTAAAAAATACGCGTCACTTTTTTACAGTAGAAAATCACTAACATTGCACATAACTTACTTTCTGCTAATGCTGCAAAATTTACAAGTCATTATAATACGCTTTTATTTTTTGATTTATCGTTTAATTTATCTTTGATATTGTAGAATTTCAAGAACTTTAGTCACAGAGCTTAAAAGCAGCATATGAAATCAAAATTATAAAGTCTTTGTACAATTCACTTATTATTTAACTTACTTTTTAATTTACTTTTAAAAAAGTTTTACCTCAACAGTTTTCTTAAAACTTTTTATCCAGATTATCAATGACGTCATATTACTACGTCACCAATTGTTGACCTAAAACGGATTTACCTTACACAGTTTCCTGCAACATACAATGAACAAGCTCACCTAGTTTAAATAAAACAAGTTATAAATCTCCCGTGTTTGAGTTGTATTGTTTCACAAAGGATTGTTTTTAAAAGTTTTCTAACCTCGTTTTAAAATAAAAAGTAGGTTATATAACATATGATCGTTTAAACTTATGTTTTGTTTATTTATTAGCGTTAAATTTTGTTTTAATTACAAACGTGTTGTGTTTTAATTTTTTCTTTCAGTTAATTGATAAAAAACATTAGATTGGATACAAAATAATATTTTCGTAGTAACTAAAAAATAGTTATTTTGGATAGGATTTAAGTTCGGCCAATACTTTTTATACACTGTTATCTTTATTTTTAAAAAAATTAAGTTAAACACATAAAGTGAACATATTTATGAATAAAAATAACATTTTAAGTTTTTAAAAAAATTGTTTTAAATAAGATTTAAAAACGTTGAATAATTTTGATGCACAAGTATATTAATATTTCAGTTCAACTTTTAAAAGCATGTAAATAGTATATTAAAAGTTTTTATATACCTTTTTAAAAAGGGTAGTGTCATTTTTCAAGCTCCAGTTAAAATTTTATACGTAGTAAACCTTACGATACTAAAAAAATATTTTTAAACAGAGAGTAAAACTGATGTCAGTCATCCTGATAAGCTTCTATTGTTTAAACTCAGCGATATTTTCGTATGTTAAAAACTTATCTACGAACCTAGGTAAGCGTTCAAGTTCGCTATAAACAATGGAACATTCGCGACAATTTCAATTTGTTATCTCTAGTTTCTTTTGTGCGCAAGGACAACTTCACAAATTTGTAACAAATTTAAGGGTATTGTTATTTTTAAAAATATTGCAAGAAAAAAAATTGTTTAGGACTAAAGTCAGTGTTTTACTTCAAGAAAAACTTATGTTAAATTATATGAGCAAGTCTTTAGGTTAGAAAACAGGTAGACAAATAATATAACCAGCTAAGGTAACAAATATAAAATGACGTGTAAAGCACTTGGAGAAATGTAGGAATAGAATGCGATGTAAACAAATACAGAAATAAACGAAAAGCACTGAGTTGTAAATAGAAAAGCGGGCGGGATATTAACAGCTTAGTTGGATAATGTTGTAAGGTCTTGTTATGTCGATGTACTTGTCGTTTCACGCCTAGAAGTCAAATACAAAACAACATAATCAACACTTAAGTGTTTAATTAATGTAATATGACAAATATCGTTTAATTTTTATGGAAAATAAAATGGTAAGATTTTAGTTGTAAGATTTCAGTCACATAGTCAAAAATTGGTAGAAGTTCACGAAGTATAATCAGGTTTGCATATTATTTATAATTTAGATAATAATTAGATTTTGGTTTTGTAAATTAATGTTGTTATGTAACGTTTTTGGTTCCAAAACTTTTGTTTAGACATATGTGATATAACAAGTTTAAGTTCATTTAATAAAAGATTATAGCCAACAACTTAAACCTTTTAACTTAAATTGGCTTGAAATTTAATAAAGAATTATTTTCGCTATGTTTTACAATTCAAAGGTAGAATTTAAAAACAAAACTAAATGTCCAAATATGTTTTTTGCATATTTGTTTTCAATATTTGTCCAACTATATTTAACAATAGTTTGTTGTGGAACGAACTTGAAGAAATTTGTTTAACGTTAAAACTTGAACAATAGAACGGAAGTTTGGTTGTAAAAACAATTTCTTTTGTCTCTTGACATGTTAGTTGTTGCAAAGTTGTAAACTTATTGTTTTGGCGAATGTAAATATTGTAAACAACATGTTTTGTTGAAATTAGTGTGAGAAAATTTAATGTAGATGAAAAAACGTGTACTAGAAATAAACAAAATAAGTTTGTTGTAATAGATCAGTTTACATATTATTATTGATAGTAGCAGCATTGAAATGTTTAGGAAAAATGTATTACTGAAATAATTTGAAAAATATAGAAGCATGATATACTTATTTTTATAATGAAAAGTACAATACCAGTAAAAAGTTAAGCTTTATTTCGAAAATAGGTACTACACAAAAAAGTAAAAAAATAAATGATGTTTATTGTTTAAACTCAGCGATATTTTCGTATGTTGAAACTTATCTTAAACTGAGGTAAACGTTCAAGGTTGCTGTACACTAACAATGGAACTTTTGCGACAATTTAATTTGTTATCTCTAGTTTCTTTTGTGCGCAAGTAAAACTCTACAAATGTGTAACAAATTTAAGGTATTGTTATTTTAAAAAATTTTGCAAGAAAAAATTTGATCACGACTAGTCAGTGTTTTTTACCCCAAGAAAAAACTTATGTTAAATTATATGAGCAAGTCTTTAGGTTAGAAAACAGGTAGACAAATAATATAACCAGCTAAGGTAACAAATATTAAATGACGTGTAAAGCACTTGGAGAAATGTAGGAATAGAATGCGATGTAAACAAATACAGAAATAAACGAAAAGCACTAAGTTGTAACTAGAAAGGCGGGCGGGATGTTAACAGCTTAGTTGGGTAATGTTGTAGGATCTTGTTATGTCGATGTACTTGTCGTTTCACGCCTAGAAGTCAAATACAAAACAACATGATCAACACTTAAGTGTTTAATTAATGTATTATGACAAATATCGTTTAACGTTTTGCCAAATAAAATTTTAGGATTTTAGTTGTAAGTTTCAGTCACATAGTCAAAAATTGGTAGAAGTTCACGAAGTATATTCAGGTTTGCATATTATTTATAATTTAGTTAATAATTAGATTTTGTTTTTGTAAATTAATGTTGTTATGTAACGTTTTTGGTTCCAAAACTTTTGTTTAGACATATGTAATATAACAAGTTTAAGTTCATTTAATAAAAGATTATAACCAACAACTTAAACCTTTTAACTTAAATTAGCTTGAAATTTAATAAAGAATTATTTTTGCTATGTTTTACAATTCAAAGGTAGAATTTAAAAACAAAACTAAATGTCCAAATATGTTTTTTGCATATTTGTTTTCAATATTTGTCCAACTATATTTAACAATAGTTTGTTGTGAAACGAACTTGAAGAAATTTGTTTAACGTTAAAACTTGAACAATAGAACGGAAGTTCGGTTGTAAAAACAATTTCTTTTGTCTCTCGACATGTTAGTTGTTGCAAAGTTGTAAACTTATTGTTTTGGCAAATGTAAATATTGTAAACAACATGTTTTGTTGAAATTAGTGTGAGAAAATTTAACGTAGATAAAAAAAAGTGTACTAGAAATAAACAAAATAAGTTTGTTGTAATAGATAAGTTCACATATAATTATTTATGTTAGCAGCATTGAAATGTTTAGAAAAAATGTATTACTGAAATAATTTGAAAAATATAGAAGTATGATATACTTTTTTTTTAATTTGTTTTAATAAAAGTACAATACCAGTAAAAAGTCAAACTTTATATCGAAAGTAGGTACTACACAAAAGAAAAAAATAAATGATGTATATTGTTTAAACTCAGCGATATTTTCGTATTTTGAAACTTATCTTAAACTGAGGTAAATGTTCAAGGTTGCTGTACACCAAAAATGGAACTTTCGCGACAATTTTAAATCTTTATCTCTAGTTTCTTTTGTGCGCAAGTACAACTATAAATTTGCAACAAATTTAAGGGTATTGTTATTTTAAAAAATATTGCAAGAAAAAAATTGTTTAGGACTAAAGTCAGTGTTTTACTTCAAGAAAAGGTTGTGTTGAAATATATGAGCAAGTCTTCTAGTTAGAAAACAGGTAGATAAATAATGTATCCAGCTAAGGTAACAAATATTAAATGACGTGTAAAGCACTTGGAGAAATGTAGGAATAGAATGCGATGTAAACAAATACAGAAATAAACGAAAAGCACTGAGTTGTAAATAGAAAAGCGGGCGGGATATTAACAGCTTAGTTGGGTAATGTTGTAGGATCTTGTTATGTCGATGTACTTGTCGTTTCACGCCTAGAAGTCAAATACAGAACAACATGATCAACACTTAAGTGTTTAATTAATGTATTATGACAAATATCGTTTAACTTTTTGCGAAATAAAATTATAGGATTTTAGTTGTAAGATTTCAGTCACATAGTCAAAAATTGGCAGAAGTTCACGAAGTATAATCAGGTTTGCATATTATTTATAATTTAGATAATAATTCGATTTTAGTTTTGTAAATTACTGTTGTTATGTAACGTTTTTGGTTCCAAAACTTTTGTTTAGACATATGTAATATAATAAGTTTAAGTTCATTTAATAAACGATTATAGCCAACAACTTAAACCTTTTAACTTAAATTGGCTTGAAATTTAATTAACAATTATTTTTGCTATGTTTTACAATTCAAAGATAGAATTTAAAAACAAAACTAAATGTCCAAATATGTTTTTGCATATTTGTTTTCAATATTTGTCCAACTATATTTAACAATAGTTTGTTGTGAAACGAACTTGAAGAAATTTGTTTAACGTTGAAACTTGAACAAAGGGACGGAAGTTTGGTTGTAAAACAATTTCTTTTGTTTCTTGACATGTTAGTTGTTGCGAAGTTGTAAACTTATTGTTTTGGCGAATGTAAATATTGTAAACAACATGTTTTGTTGAAACTAGTGTGGGAAAATTTAACGTAGATGAAAAAAGTGTACTAGAAATAAACAAAATAAGTTTGTTGTAATAGATCAGTTTACATATTATTATTGATAGTAGCAGCATTGAAATGTTTAGAAAAAATGTATTACTAAATAATCTAAAAAATATAGAAGCATGATATACTTATTTTTATATTTTTTTAATGAAAAGTACAATACCAGTAAAACGTTAAGCTTTATTTCGATAATAGGTACTACACAAAAAAGTAAAAAAATAAATAATGTTTATTGTTTAAACTCGGCAATATTTTCGTATGTTGAAACTTATCTACGAACCTAGGTAAGCGTTCAAGTTCGCTATACTTTAAACAATGAAACTTTCGCGACAATTTTAAATCTTTATCTCTAGCTTCTTTTGTGCGCAAGTACAACTCTACAAATTTGTAACATATTTAAGGGTATTGTTATTTTAAAAAATATTGCAAGAAAAAAAATTGTTTAAGACTAAAGTCAGTTTTTTACTTCAAGAAAAAGTTGTGTTGAAATATATGAGCAAGTCTTCTAGTTAGAAAACAGGTAGACTCAACAATATATCCAGCTAAGGTAACAAATACAAAACGACGTGTAAAGCACTTGGAGAAATGTAGGAATAGAATGCGATGTAAACAAATACAGAAATAAACGAAAAGCACTGAGTTGTAAATAGAAAAGCGGGCGGGATATTAACAGCTTAGTTGGATAATGTTGTAGGGTCTTGTTATGTCGATGTACTTGTCGTTTCACGCCTAGAAGTCAAATACAAAACAACATGATCAACACTTAAGTGTTTAATTAATGTAATATGACAAATATCGTTTAACATTTTGCAAAGAAAATTTTAGGATTTAAGTTGTAAGATTTAGGTCGCCAAACAAGAGCCTGTTGCAAGCAAATATAAATGTTTCAAAATATAAATGTTTCAAAAATTATAACAGATTCATAACCTTAGTACGATATCTTACAATAAATATAATGGTCTTTGTTAGATTGAAGTTTTAGGTTTTTAAGGGAAGCAGTAATGTGACAATGTGATAAGTCAAACAGATAAAGTGAATGCTCGTAACTTACAACTTGATAACAAGAGTTTCATAGTTTTCTTAAAATAAACCGTTATTATTTTTATATTTTTTTCTAGAACAAAAAATATGTAAATACATTGTTTAGGTTGCTGTGATATTTGTTTTGTGTTTAACTTTGTTTTGTTCCTGGACTTGAAGGAACTTGAAGAAATATGTTTAACGTTAAAACTTGAACAAAAGGACGGAAGTTCGGTTGTAAAAACAATTTCTTTTGTTTTTCGACATGATAGTTGTTGCAAAGTTGTAAACTTATTGTTTTGACAAATGTAAACATTGTAAACAACATGTTTTGTTGAAATTAGTGTGAGAAAATTTAACGTAGTTGAGAAAAAGTTTACAAAAAAAATTTTAAAATACATTTTTTATTTTAGTTCATTTACATCAAGCAACATTTAACTGATGTACTTTAAAATATTAGTCGATAAAAAGTTAAAAAGTTTAGTGCAATTTGTAAGATTTATAATTGTGTAAGATTTACTAATGTTGGCTAAGTTTTTAAAATATATATTTATCTTATTTTTTTAAGCTGTTTATGTAAAACTCAGCAAAGTACTTTGTCGTATTTAATAACGTGAGTTTTAGGTTTAAAAAGTTAATACATTTAAGCTCTTTAAAGTTATTATCAGATTTAAAAGTCTTAGAACTAAAATATTTTAGAAGTTTTAATTATATTGAAATGTTAAAGAACTAAAGATTCTCAGATCTAGTTATCAGATTAAATGTTTAAGAACTAAAAGGTTACTGATAATGTTATTAGAAGGCACACTTCCAACAAACTGTGGAAACTTAATGTTATCAACAACAAAGAAATGTTGAAACAAAGAGATATCAACAACAAACAAAGTATTTGACAACAAGTGTTGATAAGAATAAGGTGCACACTTTAAAAATGATCGTATGTGAAAAATAGAGAATTTAAAAAGGAATTATAATGTTTACCTATAGCAAGATTTAAAAGATTTACTTAAAACAAGGGTTAACAATACCTAAATTGGATAAACTGGCATATTTAAAAATTATATATATTTAGAAAACAAAATATTATTTTATATTAGATTACATGTTTTTGACTAACTAATAAGGTATTAAAATGTTTTGTTAATTCAATAAATATAAATTATTAACATGTACATTCTAATAATAAACATAGACTGTTTGTTATTAAAAAAAACATCAATGTTTTTAAATAAAATCCATCTTTCCATAAGTGCGTACAAACAAAATATCAAACAACTTTCCATTGTGATAGCGGTCAATTAAAGTTATCTGCTTTGTAATTGAACTTGGTCGCAATGTCAATTAAACTTTGAGATAACTTGGCACACTTATCAGCAACACATTATGATAAGCTTGTTTAAGATCTACAAAGTTGTCCTGATAAGGACTTAGTTGTTAGAAAGAAGGGAAAGTATATATAACAGAACACTTTGTCAACCAATGTCATTACAAACTTGTGTCTTATTAACAAAGTTGATTTATTATATGTAAAAAGGACAATATAGTTGTTGCAATAGTTTAATGTAATATTATAGAGGCTGTTAGGCTAAATGTACATATTAGCAATTATATTATATGATAGTAGTATCAGTGATTAACAAATATGTTCTATTATTTTAGATTCTTGTATTAACATTAAACAAATATTAAAAATGACTTTCAATACAATTTCAACACTTCAACAAATATCTCGCAAACGAAAAGGTTCTTCAGAAAACGAACCAAGCAACAAAAGATTTGCTTTTGATGACGTCACAAACAAAACATCGTCTCCAAAGAAGTTAAACATTGTTGACATCGATGCTTCTAACAAAGACAACACAAACGAAGCTCCGGAATATGCTTTCGACATCTTTGAATACATGCGTGCTCGTGAGCAATGTTACGTCATTAAAGCTGACTATTTGTCCACTAATGACGTCACACCTAAAATGAGAACGATCCTTGTTGATTGGATGGTCGAGGTAAGAATAATAAACAAATTAAAAATATTTTTAATTTTTAAATTCTCTTAAACTTTAAATTAAACGAATTTTTGTTTTTTTAGATCCAGGAAAAATTTCAACTCAACCACGAAACTTTGTACTTGGCCGTAAAGTTGGTCGATCATTATTTGCAACAAGCCGATTTATTGAGAGAAAAATTACAACTTTTAGGCGCAACTTGTCTTCTTATTGCTGCCAAATTTGATGTAAGTATTTCAACATTTAACACTTTATAATAATGTTGTCTTGTAAACTATGTAAATAAGCCTTGGTCTGATTTTCAGAATTGTTGTAGTGTTCACAAATCTAAATGTTTTATTTATATTACAGGAGAGCAATTTACCCTTGGTCGACGATTACTTATTTATTTGCGACGATGCTTATAAGCGAAGTGAAATGTTAGCCATGGAAAGATCGATTCTCACTCAAGTTGGATTTGACATTAACATCCCAATCGCTTACCGATTTCTTCGACGTTTCGCCAAATGTACAAAATGTGGAATGAAGAGTCTCACACTTGCTCGATTTATCCTCGAATCGTCGCTCCAAAACTACAATTTTGTTGATCGTTCTGCTTCCAAGATGGCGGCTGCTGCTTTGTGGTTAGCTTTAAAGATGACCAACAAACAACAATGGGACGACACTCTTGTGTATTATACTTCATACACTGAACAATATATTATCAAACTTGCATTTGAACTTAACTCAATGATCAAGAATGTTGACCAGACAACTTTTAATACGGTTTTCAACAAATATTCTCACCAAATTTTTAACAAAGTTGCATTAATCCCAGCTTTGTCTGACGACTTGTTTAAAAATTTAGTCGATGATAAAGATTTCTACTTTGAAATGTAAATTTCTTTAAAGCTATTTCATTTTAGTTTTTTTTCTCCTTTTTTATTTTATATTCTGCTATACTTTTTTATTTATTATGCCTTATTTTGTTAGTTTAAATACTGTTTTATGTGTTTTTTTTATTCATATTTTATTTTATCTTTCATATTTATTCTGCTTTTATTTTTATTTACCTGTGCAATTTCATTCTACTATGCAAAAAAATTATAGTTTTATTTATATGATGTTTATGTTGTAAAATTTGGTCACTTTCGGGTGCCTTGGTGACCGGATATTTTCAGGAAGTTACAAAGTCTGAAAAATGTTGTTTTTTAACAGATTTAATCATTTAACCAACTGCATTTTTAAGCCACGTTGCGTTAGAATAATTAAACATGTGTTATTGTTTATTTGTGAATAAACTTAAAGGCAAGAATAAGTATTTAACCATTAGGCCGTTGAAGTTAGACGCTATTTAATTAAAAACTTATAGCTGTATAGTTTAAATTCTTTTGTCTGTTAGTAAAAGGTTTTAATCTGTTTAAATTTAAGAGTTTTTTAACTTCCAAATAAAGCAATGTTGACTATATAAATGGTAATATTAATATGTTTAGGTTCTATATAAAGGTTGTGTAGTATTTAAATTTTAACTCAATTGTGGATTATATTGGATTGGCAGATTGAAAGCAGATAATATTTGGATTAATTTACTTTTTTCCGGGACTAATTTTATTGAAACTTACATATGGCACAACAACCTAGGTAATTATGTAATATAAGTAATCTTCTTATTTTGCTAACAGGCTAATAGTTGATAGTATCACAAAATATGGATCTCTATTAGTTTCGCAGGCCCCACATAAACAGGGTGTGTAACCAAAATGCGGCACATGTAATTAAACAAAAAGGTTGCATAAATTAAACCCTTACCCTAACCCTCACATATTCAGTTTACCCATTAACACATCTGACTCGTAAAGCGGACTAAGTTATACTCATTAAAACATATTTCAACTAATTTTTAATGTCTGGTTGAACAATTGTCATACTTAGGTTATAACGCCTTGTTAAATTCGGGCGTGCAAAACTAATAGAGATCCCAAAATATAATAAATGATAATGTTTGTAAAGCCAAAGTTTTTCATGTAATAAGATTTTAAATTTAATTTACAATCACAATTTTCTATTTTATAAGAACGAGAAAACGTGATGATGTTTTCAAAGGACCGAGAACGGTCACAATCTCAAAAACTGAAACTGGGTTTGGATTTAATGTGAGAGGACAAGTTAGTGAAGGAGGTGAAGTTAAAGTTTTTTTAATTTTATTGATTTTGGAAGACTGACTTAATGATTTTGTTTTGACTTTTAACTTAGTCCTAAAATTACAATATGAGTTTTCTATAGGCACAATACATATATATATATATATATAGGCTATACAGTTTACTTTGTTTACCTGTTAATGTGTTCATTGATTTGTCATTTATACATTTGATAAGAATTTTCTTAAAAACTTTTAACTTTTTAAAGTTTCTGTTGTTCCACAATTTGATAAATTTATACATATTAAGCCTACCTATGGGTCTGTGTTATATTCTTTAGTTTGTGTTTGATAAAATGTAATTGGATTTTTATAAATTATTTAACTACAAAATAATCAATACATGTTCTGCACTGAATTTGCATTATAGAGAAATAATTTAAAGTTTTGTGTTGGTATATATATTAGTATTGTAAACTGTTAAATTTTATCGTATTACTTTATTTTAAACTTAAAAATAATTTACTAAAATTGTATTGGTATGGGCTAATTATTAATTTAAAAACCTCATTAAATTTTACAACTGAACTATAAATTGTAGATATATATAAAGAAATTTGTTTAACCAAATTTAATTTAACTGTTATTACAGGTCAGTTGAAAAGTATAAACGGAGTTTTGTACGCCCCACTACAACATGTAAGTGCAATTCTGCAAGGGGGGGCTGCTGAGAAAGCAGGAATAAGACCTGGAGACAGAATCCTAGAAGTGTAAGTTTTAAATAAACCAAATTTGAAACAAATTTTTTTGTAACTTTTTTAAAATTTTTCAAATAATTTAAATTATTATTGGAAACACTTTTTACACTAAACTTGCAACAAAACTATCAATGCCAAAACTTTAAAGCTAAAAAACTTGTTAAAATTAATTCCACAGTAACAATGAGAACGTAGAAGGGGCAACTCATCGTCAAGTTGTCGACCAAATTAAAGTAGGAGGTGACAAACTTATAATGACAGTGATATCAGTTCCAGCACAAGATGCACAGCGTCTGGACCCTGATGATGAGTGTTTTTATGATTATTCTGACATCAGAGACCTTCAAGTTGAAGTTCCTTCTTATGAGAATATTGAAGACAGTGGAAACAAATATATTGTAAGTCTCGACACTTATTTGTTGCAAAAACTGTTTACGTAAATTTGCAATATATGTAACTTTTTTAACTGGTCTATTGCACAACTTCTTATATTATTAGTATTTGTATGTGTGGTTTTATGTTTTTATTATGTAGGCAGATATTTTAGTTGGTTTTGTTCTATAACAGTATTAGTTATTGTTTATTGTGTTTACGTTTATTGAAATATTTAAATAAAAATACCAAATTACTGTTAGTCATCAACTTAATTTGTTAAACACTTTTCCATTTTTAGAATTAATATTTTTACTGGCCTATGATTCATTAAGTATTTATTTCAAAACTTATTTTAGAAAAACACAAAATTTAAAAATAGCTTTTCAATATCATTTTACATTCTCAAAATTTAAATATATAAACATATATACAGTTTATTTTAATTATACATTCTTGAAATATGATATCACTGTAAGAGTCATATATACCCAGGTTTAAAACTTAGTGTTTTTTTTATATATATATATTTTAATTTAAAAAATCTAACTTTCATTTATTATTTAATAAATTGGCTGAAAACTTGGTTTATTTTACTTTATTTTATACAATTAACATTTAATTTATTATTTTCTAGGTATTTTGCATTTATTTAAAAGGTGAACTAGTAGCCAAGAGAAGATATAGTGAATGCTTATTGTTATACAATGAACTCAAGAAAATATTCTCTGATTTTGATTACCCGAAGTTCCCGAGTAAATGGCCGTTTCAACTTTCTGATTCACAACTCACCTCCAGAAGAATACAGCTGGAAAAATTTCTGCAAGAAAGTGAGTTTTTTGTCAATTTAATAATAGTTTACAACACTATTGTTTACAAGTATATACAACTATGCCATTTTTTCCAATTTTTCTTCTGTTTTGGGATTTCTATAAACTCATTTTTTAAAGGTTTAAGTAAAATACAAATGGTTTTTTAATCAATTTTTTTTATTAAAATAACAAAAACCAATAGTTTTTTTTCCATATTTTTTCTTCTTTTCTGAGGCCTGTACTAAACTATTTTTAAGTTTAGGGGTTAAAGTATAACACATATAATATTTTTTGCCCATTTTCAAATTTTTCTTTCTCTTTTGGGGTCCTGTTATAAATTCTTTTCCAAATTTAAGGATTAAAGTAAAATACAAATACTTATTTTGTATGTATACAAACATTGTTTAAAATAATTATAACCCAATCTTTATTTGCCAGCATTAAAGATCAGAGTGATGCAGGAATGTGAATTCGTCCAAGATTTTCTGAACACTGATTCGTTTGATGATAATAGAAAGAACTCACTGGATGTTGAAACTCATGAGTACAACGCTGATGAAGAGCTAGGGCAAGGTAATGTTATAAAGCCTGGTGTGACTTTACTTTATTTGGTATTTAGAATAAACTAGTCTATAGCCTGCCCAACTGTCGGCATTTTAGCTGTTGTAATATAGTTGCAACTTTTAACTAATATTTGCTCCTGCACCACAAGTGGCAGTGTTATTTATTTTGTAGACCTATAAATTGCACATTGTCTACAAAGCTTTATTATGTATAAGAGTTAAACAAAAGTGCAACAATTTACCATAATATTTTAAAGTTTTTTAAGTTTGTTTTTACTGGCTTGCATTTGGTCAACAAGATAAAGAAAAATGTGACTTAAAATATAATTTATTTGTATAATAGTTTTCCACCATATGAATTAAAAAATACAACATTACTTTTACAACTATGACAACACAAAACAAAAATTAACTCACTTATTTTTTTTAGTATCCACCAACCTCAAAAAAGAACCACCCCTTAAACAACAACAACCACCACTTACCATTACACCAGAAGCAGAGGTTAATGGTATAGGGGACCATCAATCCAAACCAGTTGAACTAAGAGTTTTGTTACCTGACCAATCTGTCCATATATTACCAACTGATTGTGAGCTTAACGCAGAGGAAATTGTTAAAGTAAGTGTTTAATGAAGTTAACAGAAATTATTTTAACTTGTGATCCTTTTTAAACTAGGATGTAGTGGTTAAAGGGGATTGTATTGGTTGTTTATAGCAGCCTGTCATGTATGTTAAATTGATTTATAATTTTAAACTTATTTGAAAATAAACAAAAATTTAAAAATAAACATTTTAAAAACATAAAGTTTCCTATTCCAATTAGTCTTATTTCTTTATGTTATATGTTGATATTAAAGAATGCAACTTAATATTTCTAGTTAAAGATTAACTTGTATTTTACTGTTTGGCTTATTATAGTTTCCAAATGCCTAAAGTAAATATGCCTTAATCTAAACTTTAATGAAATAGAAACCATTTTTTTTTTATTCAGGAATTATGCACCAAATTAGAAATCCCAAAAAATATACAATCTTTATTTTCATTGTTCGTAAGAAGAGAAAAAAACTTTTGTAAGTAACTTTTTTCAACTTTTTATTATAATTAACTAGTCTAAGTCTGTCTACAGTTGACCTTTTAATTGTCGTGATATTGTCGCAAATTGCAATTAATTTTTACCCGTAATATTTTACCCTAGCATCACAATTGGCAGTTTTATGTAGGCCAATTGGATATATATTATACATAGATATCATCCACGAAACTTCATTATATAGCCTATAGATAACATTTCATGTCTACTTAAAAAATGTTAATAAATTTCACCAATAAATATATATTTTAGGTAAAATTTATGCATTTTTATTTATGTATTTTTAGTTTTTATATAGTGCTAATTCAAAACAACAAAATTTTGATTTTTTATCCTTTTTTACTGTAGATTGTAAACTTCAACCTGAGGAAACTTTATCCACATACAAAAGTATTGCCAGCTCAAACAAGAAACGCCTTCACTTCATGTTAAGGACTTGGTTATTTGATGTTCACCAGCAACAAGCGGTATTATGCCAAGAAGAAAACTTAACTAAACTTGTGTTTGGACAGGTAAGAATATTAATATACTAATATGTTTATAACAAGCTTGTAAATTTTTCCAATATAAAAAAAACCATAAAAATACTATATAATATTTAAATTTTACTTTTGACAAGACAACTTTTGTACATATATCAAATCAACCTTACCTTAACCGGCAGCGTGGTGTAGTGGTAAGAACACTTGCTTTACCAAACATAAGGTCGTGGGTTCAATCCCCACTGATCTTATGCTGTGGCTCCCTTGAGTAAGACGCTATAAACGGTATGAACTCCTGCTGAGTCAGCACTTAATCAGCAGCATAATTAACGGACAATTATAATCTATAATATCCCAAACTGCCACAGGCAACTCGACACTGGGTCGGAGTAACTGATGTTACTCTATGTTTAAGTCGCCCATTCGACTGTTCCACATCGAGGATAAAGATATACACAAAAAAAAACTAATGCTGTTCCTTTTAGGCAGTAGAGGATATTAAAGAAGGTAGAATTCAAGTCACATCTAGGATTGCCTCTCAACTTAAAATGATGGCTTCACAGAACAAAACAGATGAGGTATTTATATTATGTTGTTCTTTTAGCTGTTAAACTATAAAATTTCATGTTTTTTGCAAAATACTTTGTTTTATGTACAAATCTATATATAATGAAGCTTTGTGCACTGTATGTATACAATTACGTGTGTCTATTTTGTAGCCCTGCAATATAAAGTAAACTGTTGTTTGTAGTGCATGGGTAAATAATTGAAGGCAAATATTCGTTGAGAGTTGCAACCATATTATGACAATTAAAATATTGGACATACAGTGGCTATATACTATTGTAAATTAGAGGTTTTATTAAGTGACTTTTTGTATTTTTACAGTACATTGAATTAGTTACTCAAGAGTCCCAGAATTACGGCCACACCTCCTTTCCACATTGTGGGTGTGATTCAAGGAAAAGGGGAAATGTTATCGTGGATATTTCAACCAATACCTTCCAGCTATTCGCTTGCACTCTTGAAGGAGAATTAGAGGTAATGTTGGTGTTAATATTATTAAAGTTTGTGAGCTAAAGTTGTCCAAATTTATATACTTTAAAGTTATTATTTTAGTTTATAAGTTAGCTGTGCATTTGGTCTTCTCATAATTACAAAAAGCTTACTTGCTGAGACATTTTTACTTATTTAAACCCATTTTTGAACTTACATTTAAGCTCAGTAACTTTTTGACTTTTTTTTAACTTAGATTTTGACAAACTTATTTTACGTTTTAACTTATTTTAATCCATTTTTTATTTAAAATTTTAATAAACCCTTATATAAAGCAAGATTCTAACCCATTTTCACCAAAAATTTTTTAGTTTTTTTCCCCCTTTTTTGCCAACATTTTAACATGAATTTAAATCACTTTTTTTCAGGCGCAAGTAATAGCTTTTGAATGGAGTGAAATGCAAGAATGGGAAGTTAGAAACATCCAGGCAGAAGGGAAGGAGGATAGATTGGCTTTCTGCTTTCAATACCAACGTGGTGAGAAGAAGCCAAGATGGGTGAAGATATACAGCCCTTATGTAAGTTATAAAGTGTGAATATTTGCTGTGTAGATGGTTATACTAAACCTGTTTCATGTTTCTATAGTGAATTAAAGTTAACTTTTTAAGATAAACAAAGGCCTGCAGCATTAGTTTTGCATTAACTGGGCTTTTTTTACCTACGTAGTAACTTTTATTACCCTGATAGCGTAAACATTTTTTTTTGAAAAAGTTATTTTTTATCTGTCTTATGTTCCTATGGTGAATTTGAAGTATTTTTGTAAGATAAACACTACCTGTGGTATTGGGTTAAATTGACTGGATCTTTTTCACCTATTTAGTAATTTTTATTACCCTGATATTTGTTGTTTTTAGGCTGAGTATATGCTGGAATGTTTTGCTCGAGTGATCACTGAAAATAAATGGATCAAGGAATTACAAAACAACTCAAAACTTTCCCAGGTAAATATAATATATACTTGAAGATATTTGACCAAAAGTTGCCACTAAGGTTAAATATTTAATACAAAAAACCCTGTCCTTAAATTGCTAGAAATAGTTTTAATCATGCATTACTCAGACATAGTGACTTGGTATAAACAAAAAAAATAAATCTGATTCCCAAAACTTCTTAATAACATAATTAATGTACTGGACTCCAATTTAACTTAGTGTTTTTAGTATATTCTGTATTATATGGCAAATATGTATATATAAAATCCATGTTATATTTTGTTATTCGTGTTTCAGGCCAATTTATTTGTAAAAGATGGTTTGCCACCTAAACAAGTTGAAGATACATCAGAAAGTGATGGAGACAATGAATTAGGATTATAACAACTCTTGCTCAAACCAACTAGAAGATAAAAAAAAATAAGTATTTCAAATATTGATTTTGTAATGACAAGTTATATTAAAAAATTTGGTATTTGATTAATTTTGTTGTTATATTTTTTCAATTAAACCTGCTGTATAAATTACACACAAAAATATTATTTAACTCTTATGTAAAGCATATTAATTAAATAAGGTTATAATGAATAAGTTGTTAATATAATTTTTAGTTTAAAAACCCTAAAAATATTTTTATTTTTGCTGATTTGCAACCTTTAAATTTTTTTCAAAATACAAAAAAAAATTTGCCAATTTATTTTTATAAAAAAACACTTTGTAAATTAAACATTAAAATTTAATAATTAAATGATGCTTGATTCAATTTTGTTCAAAATTTGAACATTAAATGTCAATGTTCCCTTTCCTAGATATATCATATAATAAGATGATACAATTATATTTTATTCCATATTTGTTGCTTAGCTATAATATTGTCCAAGTGTTAAATAAGAGCTAAAAATACTGTTCTTAAACAAGTATTTTCCACACTGTTTCTTGATTAGTTATTGCATTATTAAAGCAAAGCAAACTCTTTATAATTTGTTGGCTTATTAATACCAGTATATCTCATTTTCTATTCTAAAGTTAATGCAATTGTCACAACAATCCACTGGGCTTTACTTTGTTAAATTCAACAAACAAATTGATGATTTTACACTGTTTTGGTAAAAAAAACATTGTCAGAGCCTACATACAAATATACATATAACGTTGTGTTAATTATATTAGTTTGATTATTATCTGTATATACTTTATTTTACTTCATATTTGTGCAATGATTTTGTTTTAATGAAAATAAAAAAGCAGTTATTATAAATCCTTTGTATATGAAGTTTATTTCAAGTTGAAACCTTTCAAATGTGGGCTCAAAATACATAAAGTAGTAAAATTTAAAAACTATCTACACTTTGTGTTCTATATTTAGAAATGCATTGAAACCTTGTTTTTTTTTGTACAATTTAATTTAATTTATAATATTTTGCAATCAGTTGTTTGCATAATACTAAAACCAACAACATAAGATTGCATTTTATTTAATACTTAAAGGTGAAACAAATTTATCCAAAAACTTTAAATAATTTTCTACTAAATGTGAATTTGAATCTTTAAATTTGTCACAGAATACAATTTCTTTTTTGTAACAAAATTTATCCAACAAATTAGCACTACAATTAGATTTAAACAACATTTTATAAAAGTTTAGAAAAAGTCCTTTTCTAAGGTACCATAATGCTTCATGATATGAAGAATGTAATATAATAAGATCTGTACAAGTATGTAAAATTTTATCCCATAAGTTTATTACAAAATGAAATGGATTATCTTCAGTTTGTGAATTGTTAAAATGTGTCGTTACATTAATAAGAATGTGTAATAAATATGACATTCCACAATAATCTGAAACATTGACTTCAATCCATTTTAAAACAGTTTCAAAATCTGATTTTAAAATCTCCAAAAAAATGTCAAAATTTTTGTCATGATGTATTTTAAGTTTTGTCAAAATAAATTTATCTAAAACCCAGACTCTGTGGCTCCATGCATTATAATTGCAAGAATGCCAATTAGCAGCATCTCCAGAAAAACTTAGTTCATTTTTAACAGCTTGAATTGTATCAGTAAATGTTTCATTATTCTGCTTCTTTGTTAAATTTGATAGAAAAGTAAGAACCCATCTTCTATGAGCAAATGCATCAAAACTTTTTGGATGAATTCTGACCGAAAGTTTTGTGATTTTTAATTCATTTTGGATCCATTTTAAATCAGATTGATTTTGTGAAAATATTTTCTTTCTTATATTCCACACTGTAGTACAATCAGCACAAAATAGGACAACACATCTTCAAACAACAAAATAAATATTATCTATGATTAATAGTACAATACATACTACTTACATGTTAACCCATCATTTGACTTTTCATTTACTTTACACTTAGTTTAAATCAAAATATACACATGTGGTGTAGTGGTCAGGACACTTGCTATACTACATGAGGTCATGGATTCAATTCCTACTACTTTCATGCTGTAGCGCCCTTGAGTAAGGTGCTATAAACGGTATAACCTCCTGCTAAATCAGCAGCTTAATTTTTGAGCAAATATAGTCTATTCGTAAAGTCGACCTTCCCACACTGAGTATAAATGTATCTATATGAAAACAAAACTAAATACCTGCTTAGTTGAAGGGTGGTTTTATCATCCAATAAAACTTTCTTATCCCTTACCAACATTAAATATTTGTATGTATACATATAGAGTAACTTCACAGCCCATTTCTCAATTCCTATGCAGTTATTTTCAATATAAATTGGAGATTTGTTTGTTTCGTTTGCAGTTTGGTTTGTAGGTATTATTCCAATTTCTTCTCTAAAACAATTTATTTTAATAAGAAAATAAAAGACTTGAATAAATGCTACCAAAATACATTTCTTTTATATTTATTTAACCTTAATGTTTAAAATTCAACTTCATGATTTTACACAAGAGCAATACAGCATGTGGGCAGTGGGAATCGAACACAGGACCTCATGTAGTAAAGCCAAGTGTTCGGACCATTACACCATGCTTCTGGTCAGCCGGTCAGTTATTTAACTATAAACTATAACAGATACTTACATTACAGATAGTTTCTCGTAGGATTTGGTAAAATTTTCATAAATCTTTTTGCCCAATTGATCTTCTTCCATTTTATTAATTCAAAATCAAGAGTTTAAGTTTAGAAATAATTGCTTAGTCAGTTTATTTTACGACGTTGAGTTGTTTGTAAACAAAAGCGTTTCCAAATAACGTAGAATTATTTGGCAATATTTAACTTATTAAACCCTTAATTAATAAGTTTAACCAAACAAAACTTTAATTTAACGCAATTTTAATTAAGTTTTTTGTTTAATTTAATCCATATTGAGGGTTATAGCAATCTAAATAGATAAACAAATAAATTATTTGTTTTTGTCACGTGATTTAATCAGCTGACATTAAAGCAAATTTACGAAATTGTTGTTGACTAATAATTTACTTCAAACAAAATAAATTGCTGTTATTACACTTTAATATAAGAAAACTAAGTGAATTATTGATAGATAATAGCAATATGTTTTTTTACTACTGAAAAAAAATTGTGTTATTGCATGTTAAATGGGTTTAATTTAAGTTTTAGTAAAAAAATTAAATTTTGATGCATTTGGCAATGGAAATCACTGTTTAAATAAAACCATGAAGAAAAGTGGAGTTTTTCGGATTATTTTTCTTCTTTGCTGCATCCATTTTGTTTCAGCAACTTCCTATAATTTCACTTCAAGTTTAAATGAAAGTTTATCTGCAAAAAAGAAAAGATTTGACCATGAAGTAAGTGTTTATTTATTTAACAGTTTTTTTAATTTTTTGCGATATTTTCTGTCTTAATGTGGGAAAACCTAAAGTAACATTTGTTACCTTGATTCAATCTCAAGTTGACTTTATTAGTATTAATGTATAATTACGCTTTTTGCATAATAATTTGCTTGCTAATTAGTACAAAATGTTAATATTTAAATTCACATTTCTATAAAATAGCTATATCAAAGTATAATAAATATAAATGCATTTTTTTAATAAAGTAGACCCATTTAAATTATTTTTATATTGTAGTGCAGGGAATATCATTCTCTTAATTCCTCACAATGGTGCAACTTTGTCCAAACAACAGCAAACTGTCAGATGGATGAAGGTTTCGTCAATTACATAAAAGTTGCTTTTTGTCATTTTGAACCAAAGTTTTTACCTGCAATTGCAATCCTCTATGTATGTAAATGTTTATTTTAGAACAGTTTTAAAATTAGTTTTTTGTTTTTAACTGGTTTCTATTAGTTAAGTTTTTTATTTTTTTAAATTTATTGTAATTATGAAAAAACTAATTTACCATTTTTGTTGTTGTTTAATTTTTGATGATTATTTATTTTTCTGTTCAGGCTCTTTGGTTGATTTTGTTGTTTGTTGGCCTAGGTACAACTGCAGAAGGATTGTAAGTTATTTAAAAAAATGTATAAAACATCAATTTATATTGAAACTTGGATTGGCAAATTTTAATAACTTTGTTGTAAATGTGTTTTTATTTAAAACTTATTTTTATTTGTTTTTAGTTTTTGCCCTTCTCTGGAATTTATTGCCAACAATTTGAAACTAAGTCAAAACATTGCAATATCCTTTTTATAATAAGTGATTAATGTGAAAATTAATTGCTGATTTTGTTTTAAGTTAATTAGGAAACCACAAGAGTGATTACAAAATTTTATTTGCAATATAAGAAAAGAAAACTACTAAGTTGTTACAGTTATGCTTGGTTTAATTCTTAAAAACACATATTTTTGTAATTAAATCATTTTTTAAAACAATATTAATACATTTAGTCATTTCGTACAAATTTTCTGTAATATCATCATTTTTCTTAACAAAATTTACGGTTTAACCATTGTAGCATTTGGAAATGGTTCTCCTGATATTTTTAGTGCAATTGCTGCTTTTACAAATCCCAATCCAACTGCTGCTGGAGTTGCAATTGGATCTCTGTTAGGTAGGTTATTTGTGATTTAATTACATAAGGTATTACATAATTTATTGAACGTTTACCAAAATTTGTATTTTTAATATTAAAAATAGGTTTTATTTTAACTTTTTAAAAATGTTGTAAATTTTCATAATTGCTAACATATATTATCTAGAATAAAATTATTAATTACACATTTTAATATATAAAGTTATTTTAAAAACAGACAATGATTTAAATTGTTTACATAATACATTGACTAAGGTAATTTTGTTATGCTTAAATAGGCTTTTTTATAATTTGTTGTCTGCATTTATTTTTAATGACTGCAAAAATGTCAATTTTGCATGGTTAGCTACACCACATTAATTATAGCATTTATTTGTATTTTAAATTGTGTGTAAATTATGTTTCACTTAGCTAACAGTAACAATATTAAATTGTATATTTTTTAGTGCTTTTAAGATCATTATTAGTAGAAAAATAAAGTTAATATTTAAATAAATAAAGTCATGTTGGGTAAATAATCTAACTGTCAAAAATGTAGTTATGTTGCAAAAAATTATATTTTTGTAAATTTCATTGACTGCCAAACTTGAAATTATCATTATTTTAATATGAAATCCAAAAATAATTAAAATTTTTACAAACTTGTAGGTGCTGCTATGTTTATTACTACAGTTGTTGCTGGTTCAGTTGCCAGGGTCACAAGTTTTGATATTGCTCAACGACCTTTTCTTCGAGATTTAATTTTCTTCATAATCACCGTGTTCTGGGCTTTTGTGATCTTATTTCAGGGGGAGATTAATCTTTATTCCTCTGTTGGTAAATATATTATTTGGTTGTTTTTATCCACATTTAAATCTTAACTTGTATTTTTAATTAAATAATATACTAAACTGGCAGCAAGTTATAGTAGTAAAAATACTTGGCGTTACTACTTGAGGTCCTGGGTTTAATCCCCATTGGTTCCATGCCGAAGTGCCTATGGGTAAGGCACTATAATTGGTATGAACTTCTACTGAGTCAAAAACCAATCACCAGATAAATTTTAAGGCTATATGCTCAATAATATCTCAGACCGCCAAAGTCAACTATTAAGGGTAACAAATGTGACTCTATGTTTAGGCTGTGAAGCCGGCCTTTCTACATCAAGAATAATGACAAACCAAATATATATAAACTAACATTTGTTATGTTTACCAGGATTTTTGTGCTTGTATTTGTTCTATGTGATTGTAGTGGCAATTGGAAGAACTATAAACCAACGTTTAAGAGCCAAAAAGGAAGTTAAAGTTCCAACTATTAGAGTTCCTTCTTTAGTTGATGTAAATACTCCTTTGTTGAAGCCAGCACCCGTCAATACTCTACTAAGGTATTAGCAACAATATTGTTATTTTTTTATATTTCTGTATTTCAAGTCCCAAATTTATTTAAAGTATAATGTTTTAATGTATCTATTTAGAGTATGTCTATACAACTTGTTAAATAATGTATCAGTAGTATTTACAATTTTTGCAAGTAAAAATCAGTGTAATGTTAAAATTGAAATAGTGTTTGAGTTATTTATCAAACTTACAAGATTAAAAATTCTGTGTATTGACACTTTAACTGTGTATTGACACTTTAACTGTGTATTGACACTTTAATGCCACAATGTATTTGCATGTTTAAGTTACTACAAAATCTATATTTATTTGCATTTTTATGTCACCACAAAGTTCAAATTTGTAAAAATGTTTTTTAAACAGAAACCACAACAGCAACAACTTGTTTGACACAGATTGGACCCAAGGTCATTTAAGAACACATTCTGGCAACTTTAGTGGAAGTTATAACTCCAGTTTAAATGGAAGTAGAAGAGCCAGTTTCAATGAAAATTTGCCCCCAGATATTCCTTATATCAATAAAGGAGATACAGGTATTATAACAGCTACATATATTGCTTACATTTTATTTTCTTAGGTATATTATACTCTTTTGATGCTTTTTTTGCTTCGCTGAAGTTAACCTCCTTTAAAGTATAAACAAAAAATATTTAATTACTTGATATTAAAGAAGCCTGATTAAATGTTAAATAAATGTTTATAACACATGCAATATATAGCAAACTACTGTTAACATTTGCAAATTCTTTTCAAAATTACAAAATTTGTTATTGCAGTTGCGACAAAATTTTTGCAAGTTTTTAAAACCTATTAAAAACACCAATGTATTGTTTAAAGTTTGTTGCATACCTCTGCCAAGTTTTAAAATATCATGTGATCAACTATTAATTGCAATTTTACATTTTAGAACACACCAATTTAATAGATGAATGTCATAATAATGATGAAGATGAAGAAATAGATTTTTCAAATCTTTCTGTCGGCAAAATATTTCTTTTTGGTCTTAATCCAATTGATAAAACTGAATGGAAGGAGGCAAATAAGATTTTTAAAATAGTTCTGGTTTTACAGGTTTGTTATGTTTATATCATTTGCTATTTAATCATTTAACACCATTTATTTCTACTTCATTTTAATATGTTATAATAATATCCCAAAATGCCACAGGCAACTCGAGACTGGGTCAGGGTAACTGATGTTACTCTATGTTTAAGTCGCGCATTCGACCTTTCCATACCATTTGCAGGTTTAGTTTTTTTTCATTATCCAGTGTGTTTTATATACAAAAATTTTTTTTTTTTATAAAGTGTACACACATGGTAATAGGCTTATAAATCATATCTTATTTAATTTTACAACTTACAGGCACCTTGGTTAGTGGTTTGTAAGTTAACTGTCCCTGTTATAACAATGGGAACTAATAGAAGAGGATGGAACCGGCCTCTTAATTGTGCCAACCTTCTACTTGGTCCAATATTCTGTGCTATCGCTCTTAAAGGAGGCAAGTTATTGATTCTTATAAAGATCACTTACTACCATCAACAAACAATGCAGTCATTTTTAAATATTATTTAAACTAGTCAATAACCTACTCTTTGGTCAGATTTTATATTTTCGTAATATGGTCACAACTCTTAACTAACATTTGCCTGCGATAATTTACCCACACACCACAAATAGTAATTTTATTTATCTTGTAGGCATATAAATTGGACCTATATATTTATATGTTTAACTACTTAACATGATTAATACCATCAAAAACTTTTTTTAACACCGTTTTTAATAATTATTTTAACAGGTCATGTAATGTTGAACAATGTATTTCCCTTATGGGCTTTGATGTTAATTATTGGAGCATTCCTTTCTCTAGTTGTTTGGTTCACTTCTAACAATTATGAGAGACCATTTTATCACGGAGTAACTGCTTAAACATTTTATTTTCTTATTTACTTAAAGTGGAAAAATTTTAAAATCTAACCCACTATAGTATTTATGTTTTATATTTGTTAAATTAGGCCTGTGTTAAATTTGTTATTGATTGGTATTTTAGTAATTTTTAGATATAAAATGTGTTTGTCAAAAAGTTACACATTTTTGTTTATGTCTTATAATTTCCACAGATATTTGCATACATTGGGTTTGTGGTTGCAATAGTTTGGACGTATACAGTAGCCAATGAAATAGTCAACCTGCTTCAGACTTTTGGAACTATTTTAAATGTCACAAACGTAATTATGGGTCTCACTTTTCTTGCATGGGGCAACTCAATAGGTGACATGGTGGCTGATGTTACTTTGGCAAGACAGGGTTTTCCAAGAATGAGTCTGTCTGCTTGTTTTGGAGGCCCCCTCTTTAGTATCCTTTTGGTTATTTATTTAATGAATTTTTAAAACTTTTTAACATTAACAACTCAGTGTTTAAAAGTCTTTAAAATTCTAGATTATATTTCCTTAATGTTAAACTTTGTATAGACCTGTTAATAGGAATTGGTTTGCCTTGTACAATATCAATTGTAACTCGAAGTCGACCCATTATGGTAGGTTTAAAAAGCATGTAATAATGTTAAAAACTTGTTTGTCAATTTTAGAAGCAAAATATTTCGGTGCAAATTGATATTTTCAGTTGCATTGTAAGTTATAAACTTAAATTAATTTTTAGATTGTGTTTACAAGTTTGGAAGCTGTGTTATCAGGAGGTCTCCTTATAAGCTTGTGCTTATCCTTCGTAATTATTCCATTATGTGGGTTTAGATTAACCAAACATTATGGCTACTTCTTATGGGGATTATATGCTTGCTTTTTAATTGTTGCAATTCTTACTGGACTAGAAATCTTTTAAAGAAGGTGATATAAAGAAATGGGGTAACACAGTATAACATGTACCACAATAATGATATTAGACAACTTTTAGGTCTTTAATTAAATAAATGATTTTCACAACAAAACATTATTTTTAGGAAAGCTTTTATTATGTTGCCGAATTCCTTATGTTTTTGAGATTTTTTTTTTGATATTTTTTATTTTTAGTTAACCCCTTTATCACTCCTGAATCTTCCTAATAATTTTGTAAATAGACGTTTGAATTGCATTAATAAGTTGCATTTTTGATTTTTTGTAAAGTTTTTGCAGTAGTTTTCGAAGACTGTGTTTTTGGTGATAATATGCAGTAAATATAATTAAGATACCATAATATTGATTAAATTGCAAATGGTGCTATGTTGTTGCTTATTTTGTGCCTTGTCCATTCCACATATTATATTATTAAATCTAAAATTTCCCTTTCAGTGTTAACTTACAAACCTAATACATTGTCTTTAATAATCAAAATACCTAGTGTATTTATTTTTCTTTACCAATATCTTTAATTTTCCTAACATATTTTCGATGTGTAAAATATGCAATTTATGTTTGATTATATTTTTATTTTATTTACTTGTTAGGTTAATTTGAACCGACATGTATAAAAATGGTTAAAAAAAATTTCAAATAAAAAGTTAGAACGATTTTTTGTTTTGAGCAGTATTTACATTAAATGACCTTGTGACTTCATATGCATATAAACTTAATTAAAATTATAAAAAAATTTTCAGATTTTAAATATACTTTACCAAAACAACTGCAGAGGCTTACTAAACACATTTTTAAAATATTATTAATTAATATTCATATTCCTTACAAAAAAAGTTAGGGCGATTTTTTGTTTTGAGCAGTATTTACATTAAATGACCTTGTGACCTCATATGCATATAAACTTAATTAAAATTAAAAAAAAAAATTTTCAGATTTTAAAAATACTTTACCAAAACAACTGCAGAGGCTTACTAAACACATTTTTAAAATATTATTAATTTATATTCATATTCATAAAAGTTATGAACAATTTTCATAAAAAATGCCACATCTTGAAAACCAAAATTAATTGTCTTAATAATTGTGGATTTGCCTAACTTAGATACTAGATAAAACAATTCCCAAAACAATTAATTACAAAAAAACAAATAATTACGATTTTTTGTTTTGAGCAGTATTTATATTAAATGACCTTGTGACCTCATATGTATATTAACTTAATTGAAATTAAAAAAAAAAAAAAAATTTCAGAATTTAAAAATACTTTACCAAAACAACTGCAGAGGCTTAATTAACACATTTTTCAAATCTGTTTTTTTTTTTAATTTTTTTGATTAATTTTAAAAGTATTTAAAATAAAGGGTTACTTTTCCGAAGCAAAAATATAGGACCGATACAAAAAAATATTAATATTCATGAAAGTTATGAAACTTTTATTAAAAATTTATGAAATTTTAAAATCTGAAATTTTATATTTAATTAGTCGCGCATTGGCCTAACTAACTTTCAAGATAAAACAATATGCGAAAATTTTCAGTAAAACTAAAGTTTGAGGTAATTTTTATTTTGGTTTTCATTAGGCCACGTGATATTTTTGGCCAATGGGATTGCATACAAATTTTTTGAAAAAAAATTAAAAATTTTAAATCGAAAAATAATTTTTGTGTTAGAACCGCACAGGTCCAATTACCGTGTTTACAAAATATTTTTCGAAAATATTAATATTCATAAAAGTTATGAAACTTTTACTAAATTTTTTTTTAATTAGGTCACGTGATATTTTTGGCCAATGATATTGCATACAAATTTTTTTTTAAAAAATAAAAAATTTTAAATCGAAAAATAAGTGTTTTGTTAGAACCGCACAGGTCCAATTACCGTGTTTACAAAATATTTTTCGAAAATATTAATATTCATAAAAGTTATGAAACTTTTAATAAAAATTTATGAAATCTTAAAACCTAAAATTTTGTATTTTATTAGACGTGCATTGGTCTAACTAACATTCAAGATAAAACATTTCGCGAAAATTTTGAGTAAAACAAAAGTTTGAGGTAATTTTTATTTTGGGTTTAACTAGGTCACGTGATATTTTTGGCCAATGATATTGCATACAAATTTAAAAAAAAACAAAATAAAAAATTTTAAATCGAAAAATAATTGTTGTGTTAGAACCGCACAGGTCCAATTACCGTGTTTACAAAATATTTTTCGAAAATATTAATATTCATAAAACTTATGAAACTTTTATTAAAAATTTATGAAATCTCAAAATCTGAAATTTTATATTTAATTAGACGCGCATTGGCCTAACTAACATTCAGGATAAAACATTTCGCGAAAATTTTCAGTAAAACAAAAGTTTGAGGTAATTTTTATTTTGGGTTTAATTAGGTCAAGTGATATTTTTGGCCAATGGGATTGCATACAAATTTTTAAAAAAAAAATAAAAAAATTTAAATCGAAAAATAATTGTTGTGTTAGAACCGCACATGTCCAACTACCGTGTTTACAATATTTTTTTTGAAAATATTAATATTCATAAAAGTTATGAAACTTTTATTAAAAATTTATGAAATCTCAAAACCTAAAATTTTGTATTTTATTAGACACGCATTGGCCTAACTAACATTCAAGATAAAACATTTCGCGAAAATTTTCAGTAAAACAAAAGTTTGAGGTAATTTTTATTTTGGGTTTAATTAGGTCACGTGATATTTTTGGCCAATGATATTGCATACAAATTTTTTGAAAAAAAATTAAAAATTTTAAATCGAAAAATAATTGTTGTGTTAGAACCGCACAGGTCCGATTACCGTGTTTACAAAATATTTTTTGAAAATATTAATATTCATAAAAGTTATGAAACTTTTATTAAAAATTTATGAAATCTTAAAACCTAAAATTTTGTATTTTATTAGACGCGCATTGGCCTAATTAACATTCAAGATAAAACATTTCGCGAAAATTTTCAGTAAAACAAAAGTTTGAGGTAATTTTTATTTTGGGTTTAATTAGGTCACGTGATATTTTTGGCCAATGATATTGCATACAAATTTTTTGAAAAAAAATTTAAAATTTTAAATCAAAAAATAATTGTTGTGTTAGAATCGCACAGGTCCAATTACCGTGTTTACAAAATATTTTTTGAAAATATTAATATTCATAAAAGTTATGAAACTTTTATTAAAAATTTATGAGATCTTAAAACGTAAAATTTTGTATTTTATTAGACGCGCATTGGGCTAACTAACATTCAAGATAAAACATTTTGCAAAAATTTTCAGTAAAACAAAAGTTTGAGGTAATTTTTATTTTGGGTTTAATTAGGTCACGTGATATTTTTGGCCAATGATATTGCATACAAATTTTTTGAAAAAAAATTAAAAATTTTAAATCGAAAAATAATTGTTGTGTTAGAACCGCACAGGTCCGATTACCGTGTTTACAAAATATTTTTTGAAAATATTAATATTCATAAAAGTTATGAAACTTTTATTAAAAATTTATGAAATCTTAAAACGTAAAATTTTGTATTTTATTAGACGCGCATTGGGCTAATTAACATTCAAGATCAAATATTTTGCGAAAATTTTTAGTAAAACAAAAGTTTGAGGTAATTTTTATTTTGGTTTTCATTAGGTCACGTGATATTTTTGGCCAATGATATTGCATACAAATTTTTTGAAAAAAAATTAAAAATTTTAAATCAAAAAATAATTGTTGTGTTAGAACCGCACAGGTCCAATTACCGTGTTTACGAAATATTTTTTGAAAATATTAATATTCATAAAAGTTATGAAACTTTTATTAAAAATTTATGAAATCTCAAAACCTAAAATTTTGTATTTTATTAGACGCGCATTGGTCTAACTAACATTCAAAATAAAACATTTCGCAAAAATTTTCAGTAAAACAAAAGTTTGAGGTAATTTTTATTTTGGGTTTAATTAGGTCACGTGATATTTTTGGCCAATGATATTGCATACAAATTTTTTGAAAAAAAATTAAAAATTTTAAATCGAAAAATAATTGTTGTGTTAGAACCGCACAGGTCCAATTACCGTGTTTACAAAATATTTTTTGAAAATATTAATATTCATAAAAGTTATGAAATTTTTATTAAAAATTTATGAGATCTTAAAACGTAAAATTTTGTATTTTATTAGACGCGCATTGGGCTAACTAACATTCAAGATAAAACATTTTGAGAAAATTTTCAGTAAAACAAAAGTTTGAGGTAATTTTTATTTTGGTTTTCATTAGGTCACGTGATATTTTTGGCCTATGATATTGCATACAAATTTTTTGAAAAAAAATTAAAAATTTTAAATCAAAAAGTAATTGTTGTGTTAGAACCGCACAGGTCCAATTACCGTGTTTACGAAATATTTTTCAAAAATATTAATATTCATAAAAGTTATGAAACTTTTATTAAAAATTTATGAAATCTCAAAACCTAAAATTTTGTATTTTATTAGACGTGCATTGGTCTAACTAACATTCAAGATAAAACATTTTGCAAAAATTTTCAGTAAAACAAAAATTTGAGGTAATTTTTATTTTGGGTTTAATTAGGTCACGTGATATTTTTGGCCAATGATATTGCATACAAATTTTTTGAAAAAAAATTAAAAATTTTAAATCGAAAAATAATTGTTGTGTTAGAACCGCACAGGTCCGATTACCGTGTTTACAAAATATTTTTTGAAAATATTAATATTCATAAAAGTTATGAAACTTTTATTAAAAATTTATGAAATCTTAAAACGTAAAATTTTGTATTTTATTAGACGCGCATTGGGCTAATTAACATTCAAGATCAAATATTTTGCGAAAATTTTTAGTAAAACAAAAGTTTGAGGTAATTTTTATTTTGGTTTTCATTAGGTCACGTGATATTTTTGGCCAATGATATTGCATACAAATTTTTTAAAAAAAAATTAAAAATTTTAAATCAAAAAATAATTGTTGTGTTAGAACCGCACAGGTCCAATTACCGTGTTTACGAAATATTTTTTGAAAATATTAATATTCATAAAAGTTATGAAACTTTTATTAAAAATTTATGAAATCTCAAAACCTAAAATTTTGTATTTTATTAGACGCGCATTGGTCTAACTAACATTCAAAATAAAACATTTCGCAAAAATTTTCAGTAAAACAAAAGTTTGAGGTAATTTTTATTTTGGGTTTAATTAGGTCACGTGATATTTTTGGCCAATGATATTGCATACAAATTTTTTGAAAAAAAATTAAAAATTTTAAATCGAAAAATAATTGTTGTGTTAGAACCGCACAGGTCCGATTACCGTGTTTACAAAATATTTTTTGAAAATATTAATATTCATAAAAGTTATGAAACTTTTATTAAAAATTTATGAAATCTTAAAACCTAAAATTTTGTATTTTATTAGACGCGCATTGGCCTAACTAACATTCAAGATAAAACATTTCGCGAAAATTTTCAGTAAAACAAAAGTTTGAGGTAATTTTTATTTTGGGTTTAATTAGGTCACGTGATATTTTTGGCCAATGATATTGCATACAAATTTTTTGAAAAAAAATTAAAAATTTTAAATCGAAAAATAATTGTTGTGTTAGAACCGCACAGGTCCAATTACCGTGTTTACAAAATATTTTTTGAAAATATTAATATTCATAAAAGTTACGAAACTTTTATTAAAAATTTATGAGATCTTAAAACGTAAAATTTTGTATTTTATTAGACGCGCATTGGGCTAACTAACATTCAAGATAAAACATTTTGAGAAAATTTTCAGTAAAACAAAAGTTTGAGGTAATTTTTATTTTGGTTTTCATTAGGTCACGTGATATTTTTGGCCTATGATATTGCATACAAATTTTTTGAAAAAAAATTAAAAATTTTAAATCAAAAAGTAATTGTTGTGTTAGAACCGCACAGGTCCAATTACCGTGTTTACGAAATATTTTTCAAAAATATTAATATTCATAAAAGTTATGAAACTTTTATTAAAAATTTATGAAATCTCAAAACCTAAAATTTTGTATTTTATTAGACGTGCATTGGTCTAACTAACATTCAAGATAAAACATTTTGCAAAAATTTTCAGTAAATAAAAAGTTTGAGGTAATTTTTATTTTGGGTTTAATTAGGTCACGTGATATTTTTGGCCAATGATATTGCATACAAATTTTTTGAAAAAAAATTAAAAATTTTAAATCGAAAAATAATTGTTGTGTTAGAACCGCACAGGTCCGATTACCGTGTTTACAAAATATTTTTTGAAAATATTAATATTCATAAAAGTTATGAAACTTTTATTAAAAATTTATGAAATCTTAAAACGTAAAATTTTGTATTTTATTAGACGCGCATTGGGCTAACTAACATTCAAGATAAAACATTTTGCGAAAATTTTTAGTAAAACAAAAGTTTGAGGTAATTTTTATTTTGGTTTTCATTAGGTCACGTGATATTTTTGGCCAATGATATTGCATACAAATTTTTTGAAAAAAAATTAAAAATTTTAAATCAAAAAATAATTGTTGTGTTAGAACCGCACAGGTCCAATTACCGTGTTTACGAAATATTTTTCAAAAATATTAATATTCATAAAAGTTATGAAACTTTTATTAAAAATTTATGAAATCTCAAAACCTAAAATTTTGTATTTTATTAGACGTGCATTGGTCTAACTAACATTCAAGATAAAACATTTTGCAAAAATTTTCAGTAAAACAAAAGTTTGAGGTAATTTTTATTTTGGGTTTAATTAGGTCACGTGATATTTTTGGCCAATGATATTGCATAAAAATTTTTTGAAAAAAAATTAAAAATTTTAAATCGAAAAATAATTGTTGTGTTAGAACCGCACAGGTCCGATTACCGTGTTTACAAAATATTTTTTGAAAATATTAATATTCATAAAAGTTATGAAACTTTTATTAAAAATTTATGAAATCTCAAAACCTAAAATTTTGTATTTTATTAGACGAGCATTGGGCTAACTAACATTCAAGATAAAACATTTTGCGAAAATTTTTAGTAAAACAAAAGTTTGAGGTAATTTTTATTTTGGTTTTCATTAGGTCACGTGATATTTTTGGCCAATGATATTGCATACAAATTTTTTGAAAAAAAATTAAAAATTTTAAATCAAAAAATAATTGTTGTATTAGAACCGCACAGGTCCAATTTCCGTGTTTACGAAATATTTTTCAAAAATATTAATATTCATAAAAGTTATGAAACTTTTATTAAAAATTTATGAAATCTCAAAACCTAAAATTTTGTATTTTATTAGACGCGCATTGGTCTAACTAACATTCAAGATAAAACATTTTGCGAAAATTTTTAGTAAAACAAAAGTTTGAGGTAATTTTTATTTTGGTTTTCATTAGGTCACGTGATATTTTTGGCCAATGATATTGCATACAAATTTTTTGAAAAAAAATTAAAAATTTTAAATCAAAAAATAATTGTTGTGTTAGAACCGCACAGGTCCAATTACCGTGTTTACGAAATATTTTTCAAAAATATTAATATTCATAAAAGTTATGAAACTTTTATTAAAAATTTATGAAATCTCAAAACCTAAAATTTTGTATTTTATTAGACGTGCATTGGTCTAACTAACATTCAAGATAAAACATTTTGCAAAAATTTTCAGTAAAACAAAAGTTTGAGGTAATTTTTATTTTGGGTTTAATTAGGTCACGTGATATTTTTGGCCAATGATATTGCATAAAAATTTTTTGAAAAAAAATTAAAAATTTTAAATCGAAAAATAATTGTTGTGTTAGAACCGCACAGGTCCGATTACCGTGTTTACAAAATATTTTTTGAAAATATTAATATTCATAAAAGTTATGAAACTTTTATTAAAAATTTATGAAATCTCAAAACCTAAAATTTTGTATTTTATTAGACGCGCATTGGGCTAACTAACATTCAAGATAAAACATTTTGCGAAAATTTTTAGTAAAACAAAAGTTTGAGGTAATTTTTATTTTGGTTTTCATTAGGTCACGTGATATTTTTGGCCAATGATATTGCATACAAATTTTTTGAAAAAAAATTAAAAATTTTAAATCAAAAAATAATTGTTGTATTAGAACCGCACAGGTCCAATTTCCGTGTTTACGAAATATTTTTCAAAAATATTAATATTCATAAAAGTTATGAAACTTTTATTAAAAATTTATGAAATCTCAAAACCTAAAATTTTGTATTTTATTAGACGCGCATTGGTCTAACTAACATTCAAGATAAAACATTTCGCAAAAATTTTCAGTAAAACAAAAGATTGAGGTAATTTTTATTTTGGGTTTAATTAGGTCACGTGATATTTTTGGCCAATGATATTGCATACAAATTTTTTGAAAAAAAATTAAAAATTTTAAATCGAAAAATAATTGTTGTGTTAGAACCGCACAGGTCCGATTACCGTGTTTACAAAATATTTTTTGAAAATATTAATATTTATAAAAGTTATGAAACTTTTATTAAAAATTTATGAAATCTTAAAACCTAAAATTTTGTATTTTATTAGACGCGCATTGGCCTAACTAACATTCAAGATAAAACATTTCGCGAAAATTTTCAGTAAAACAAAAGTTTGAGGTAATTTTTATTTTGGGTTTAATTAGGTCACGTGATATTTTTGGCCAATGATATTGCATACAAATTTTTTGAAAAAAAATTAAAAATTTTAAATCGAAAAATAATTGTTGTGTTAGAACCGCACAGGTCCAATTACCGTGTTTACAAAATATTTTTTGAAAATATTAATATTCATAAAAGTTATGAAACTTTTATTAAAAATTTATGAAATCTCAAAACCTAAAATTTTGTATTTTATTAGACGCGCATTGGCCTAACTAACATTCAAGATAAAACATTTCGCGAAAATTTTCAGTAAAACAAAAGTTTGAGGTAATTTTTATTTTGGGTTTAATTAGGTCACGTGATATTTTTGGCCAATGATATTGCATACAAATTTTTTGAAAAAAAATTAAAAATTTTAAATCAAAAAATAATTGTTGTGTTAGAACCGCACAGGTCCAATTACCGTGTTTACAAAATATTTTTTGAAAATATTAATATTTATAAAAGTTATGAAACTTTTATTAAAAATTTATGAAATCTTAAAACCTAAAATTTTATATTTTATTAGACGCGCATTGGCCTAATTAACATTCAAGATAAAACATTTCGCGAAAATTTTCAGTAAAACAAAAGTTTGAGGTAATTTTTAATTTGGGTTTAATTAGGTCACGTGATATTTTTGGCCAATGATATTGCATACAAATTTTTTGAAAAAAAATTAAAAATTTTAAATCGAAAAATAATTGTTGTGTTAGAACCGCACAGGTCCAATTACCGTGTTTACAAAATATTTTTTGAAAATATTAATATTCATAAAAGTTATGAAACTTTTATTAAAAATTTATGAGATCTTAAAACCTAAAATTTTGTATTTTATTAGACGCGCATTGGGCTAACTAACATTCAAGATAAAACATTTTGAGAAAATTTTCAGTAAAACAAAAGTTTGAGGTAATTTTTATTTTGGTTTTCATTAGGTCACGTGATATTTTTGGCCTATGATATTGCATACAAATTTTTTGAAAAAAAATTTTAAATTTTAAATCGAAAAATAATTGTTGTGTTAGAACCGCACAGATCCGATTACCGTGTTTACAAAATATTTTTCGAAAGTATTAATATTCATAAAAGTTATGAAACTTTTATTAAAAACTTATGAAATCTCAAAATCTGAAATTTTATATTTAATTAGACGCGCAATGGCCTAACTAACATTCAGGATAAAACATTTCGCGAAAATTTTCAGTAAAACAAAAGTTTGAGGTAATTTTTATTTTGGGTTTAATTAGACCACGTGATATTTTTGGCCAATGATATTGCATACAAATTTTTTGAAAAAAAATTACAAATTTTAAATCGAAAAATAATTGTTGTGTTAGAACCGCACAGGTCCGATTACCGTGTTTACAAAATATTTTTTGAAAATATTAATATTCATAAAAGTTACGAAACTTTTATTAAAAATTTATGAAATCTTAAAACCTAAAATTTTGTATTTTATAAGACGCGCATTGGCCTAACTAACATTCAAGATAAAACATTTCGTGAAAATTTTCAGTAAAACAAAAGTTTGAGGTAATTTTTATTTTGGGTTTAATTAGGTCACGTGATATTTTTGGCCAATGATATTGCATACAAATTTTTTGAAAAAAAATAAAAAATTTTAAATCGAAAAATAATTGTTGTGTTAGAACCGCACAGATCCAATTACCGTGTTTACGAAATATTTTTCAAAAATATTAATATTCATAAAAGTTATGAAACTTTTATTAAAAATTTATGAAATCTCAAAACCTAAAATTTTGTATTTTATTAGACGCGCATTGGTCTAACTAACATTCAAGATAAAACATTTCGCAAAAATTTTCAGTAAAACAAAAGTTTGAGGTAATTTTTATTTTGGGTTTAATTAGGTCACGTGATATTTTTGGCCAATGATATTGCATACAAATTTTTTGAAAAAAAATTAAAAATTTTAAATCGAAAAATAATTGTTGTGTTAGAACCGCACAGGTCCGATTACCGTGTTTACAAAATATTTTTTGAAAATATTAATATTCATAAAAGTTATGAAACTTTTATTAAAAATTTATGAAATCTTAAAACCTAAAATTTTGTATTTTATTAGACGCGCATTGGCCTAACTAACATTCAAGATAAAACATTTCGCGAAAATTTTCAGTAAAACAAAAGTTTGAGGTAATTTTTATTTTGGGTTTAATTAGGTCACGTGATATTTTTGGCCAATGATATTGCATACAAATTTTTTGAAAAAAAATTAAAAATTTTAAATCGAAAAATAATTGTTGTGTTAGAACCGCACAGGTCCAATTACCGTGTTTACAAAATATTTTTTGAAAATATTAATATTCATAAAAGTTATGAAACTTTTATTAAAAATTTATGAAATCTCAAAACCTAAAATTTTGTATTTTATTAGACGCGCATTGGCCTAACTAACATTCAAGATAAAACATTTCGCGAAAATTTTCAGTAAAACAAAAGTTTGAGGTAATTTTTATTTTGGGTTTAATTAGGTCACGTGATATTTTTGGCCAATGATATTGCATACAAATTTTTTGAAAAAAAATTAAAAATTTTAAATCGAAAAATAATTGTTGTGTTAGAACCGCACAGGTTCAATTACCGTGTTTACAAAATATTTTTTGAAAATATTAATATTTATAAAAGTTATGAAACTTTTATTAAAAATTTATGAAATCTTAAAACCTAAAATTTTATATTTTATTAGACGCGCATTGGCCTAATTAACATTCAAGATAAAACATTTCGCGAAAATTTTCAGTAAAACAAAAGTTTGAGGTAATTTTTAATTTGGGTTTAATTAGGTCACGTGATATTTTTGGCCAATGATATTGCATACAAATTTTTTGAAAAAAAATTAAAAATTTTAAATCGAAAAATAATTGTTGTGTTAGAATCGCACAGGTCCAATTACCGTGTTTACAAAATATTTTTTGAAAATATTAATATTCATAAAAGTTATGAAACTTTTATTAAAAATTTATGAGATCTTAAAACCTAAAATTTTGTATTTTATTAGACGCGCATTGGGCTAACTAACATTCAAGATAAAACATTTTGAGAAAATTTTCAGTAAAACAAAAGTTTGAGGTAATTTTTATTTTGGTTTTCATTAGGTCACGTGATATTTTTGGCCTATGATATTGCATACAAATTTTTTGAAAAAAAATTTTAAATTTTAAATCGAAAAATAATTGTTGTGTTAGAACCGCACAGATCCGATTACCGTGTTTACAAAATATTTTTCGAAAGTATTAATATTCATAAAAGTTATGAAACTTTTATTAAAAACTTATGAAATCTCAAAATCTGAAATTTTATATTTAATTAGACGCGCAATGGCCTAACTAACATTCAGGATAAAACATTTCGCGAAAATTTTCAGTAAAACAAAAGTTTGAGGTAATTTTTATTTTGGGTTTAATTAGACCACGTGATATTTTTGGCCAATGATATTGCATACAAATTTTTTGAAAAAAAATTACAAATTTTAAATCGAAAAATAATTGTTGTGTTAGAACCGCACAGGTCCGATTACCGTGTTTACAAAATATTTTTTGAAAATATTAATATTCATAAAAGTTACGAAACTTTTATTAAAAATTTATGAAATCTTAAAACCTAAAATTTTGTATTTTATAAGACGCGCATTGGCCTAACTAACATTCAAGATAAAACATTTCGTGAAAATTTTCAGTAAAACAAAAGTTTGAGGTAATTTTTATTTTGGGTTTAATTAGGTCACGTGATATTTTTGGCCAATGATATTGCATACAAATTTTTTGAAAAAAAATAAAAAATTTTAAATCGAAAAATAATTGTTGTGTTAGAACCGCACAGATCCAATTACCGTGTTTACGAAATATTTTTCAAAAATATTAATATTCATAAAAGTTATGAAACTTTTATTAAAAATTTATGAAATCTCAAAACCTAAAATTTTGTATTTTATTAGACGCGCATTGGTCTAACTAACATTCAAGATAAAACATTTCGCAAAAATTTTCAGTAAAACAAAAGTTTGAGGTAATTTTTATTTTGGGTTTAATTAGGTCACGTGATATTTTTGGCCAATGATATTGCATACAAATTTTTTGAAAAAAAATTAAAAATTTTAAATCGAAAAATAATTGTTGTGTTAGAACCGCACAGGTCCGATTACCGTGTTTACAAAATATTTTTTGAAAATATTAATATTCATAAAAGTTATGAAACTTTTATTAAAAATTTATGAAATCTTAAAACCTAAAATTTTGTATTTTATTACACGCGCATTGGCCTAACTAACATTCAAGATAAAACATTTCGCGAAAATTTTCAGTAAAACAAAAGTTTGAGGTAATTTTTATTTTGGGTTTAATTAGGTCACGTGATATTTTTGGCCAATGATATTGCATACAAATTTTTTGAAAAAAAATTAAAAATTTTAAATCGAAAAATAATTGTTGTGTTAGAACCGCACAGGTCCAATTACCGTGTTTACAAAATATTTTTTGAAAATATTAATATTCATAAAAGTTATGAAACTTTTATTAAAAATTTATGAAATCTCAAAACCTAAAATTTTGTATTTTATTAGACGCGCATTGGCCTAACTAACATTCAAGATAAAACATTTCGCGAAAATTTTCAGTAAAACAAAAGTTTGAGGTAATTTTTATTTTGGGTTTAATTAGGTCACGTGATATTTTTGGCCAATGATATTGCATACAAATTTTTTGAAAAAAAATTAAAAATTTTAAATCGAAAAATAATTGTTGTGTTAGAACCGCACAGGTTCAATTACCGTGTTTACAAAATATTTTTTGAAAATATTAATATTTATAAAAGTTATGAAACTTTTATTAAAAATTTATGAAATCTTAAAACCTAAAATTTTGTATTTTATTAGACGCGCATTGGCCTAATTAACATTCAAGATAAAACATTTCGCAAAAATTTTCAGTAAAACAAAAGTTTGAGGTAATTTTTATTTTGGGTTTAATTAGGTCACGTGATATTTTTGGCCAATGATATTGCATACAAATTTTTTAAAAAAAAATTAAAAATTTTAAATCAAAAAATAATTGTTGTGTTAGAATCGCACAGGTCCAATTACCGTGTTTACAAAATATTTTTTGAAAATATTAATATTCATAAAAGTTATGAAACTTTTATTAAAAATTTATGAGATCTTAAAACCTAAAATTTTGTATTTTATTAGACGCGCATTGGGCTAACTAACATTCAAGATAAAACATTTTGAGAAAATTTTCAGTAAAACAAAAGTTTGAGGTAATTTTTATTTTGGTTTTCATTAGGTCACGTGATATTTTTGGCCTATGATATTGCATACAAATTTTTTGAAAAAAAATTTTAAATTTTAAATCGAAAAATAATTGTTGTGTTAGAACCGCACAGGTCCGATTACCGTGTTTACAAAATATTTTTCGAAAGTATTAATATTCATAAAAGTTATGAAACTTTTATTAAAAACTTATGAAATCTCAAAATCTGAAATTTTATATTTAATTAGACGCGCATTGGCCTAACTAACATTCAGGATAAAACATTTCGCGAAAATTTTCAGTAAAACAAAAGTTTGAGGTAATTTTTATTTTGGGTTTAATTAGACTACGTGATATTTTTGGCCAATGATATTGCATACAAATTTTTTGAAAAAAAACTACAAATTTTAAATCGAAAAATAATTGTTGTGTTAGAACCGCACAGGTCCGATTACCGTGTTTACAAAATATTTTTTGAAAATATTAATATTCATAAAAGTTACGAAACTTTTATTAAAAATTTATGAAATCTTAAAACCTAAAATTTTGTATTTTATAAGACGCGCATTGGCCTAAATAACATTCAAGATAAAACATTTCGTGAAAATTTTCAGTAAAACAAAAGTTTGAGGTAATTTTTATTTTGGGTTTAATTAGGTCACGTGATATTTTTGGCCAATGATATTGCATACAAATTTTTTGAAAAAAAATAAAAAATTTTAAATCGAAAAATAATTGTTGTGTTAGAACCGCACAGATCCAATTACCGTGTTTACAAAATATTTTTCAAAAATATTAATATTCATAAAAGATATGAAACTTTTATTAAAAATTTATGAAATCTCAAAACCTAAAATTTTGTATTTTATTAGACGCGCATTGGTCTAACTAACATTCAAGATAAAACATTTCGCAAAAATTTTCAGTAAAACAAAAGTTTGAGGTAATTTTTATTTTGGGTTTAATTAGGTCACGTGATATTTTTGGCCAATGATATTGCATACAAATTTTTTGAAAAAAAATTAAAAATTTTAAATCGAAAAATAATTGTTGTGTTAGAACCGCACAGGTCCGATTACCGTGTTTACAAAATATTTTTTGAAAATATTAATATTCATAAAAGTTATGAAACTTTTATTAAAAATTTATGAAATCTTAAAACCTAAAATTTTGTATTTTATTAGACGCGCATTGGCCTAAGTAACATTCAAGATAAAACATTTCGCGAAAATTTTCAGTAAAACAAAAGTTTGAGGTAATTTTTATTTTGGGTTTAATTAGGTCACGTGATATTTTTGGCCAATGATATTGCATACAAATTTTTTGAAAAAAAATTAAAAATTTTAAATCAAAAAATAATTGTTGTGTTAGAACCGCACAGGTCCGATTACCGTGTTTACAAAATATTTTTCGAAAATATTAATATTCATAAAAGTTATGAAACTTTTATTAAAAATTTATGAAATCTTAAAACCTAAAATTTTGTATTTTATTAGACGCGCATTGGGCTAACTAACATTCAAGATAAAACATTTTTCGAAAATTTTTAGTAAAACAAAAGTTTGAGGTAATTTTTATTTTGGTTTTCATTAGGTCACGTGATATTTTTGGCCAATGATATTGCATACAAATTTTTAAAAAAAAAATTAAAAATTTTAAATCAAAAAATAATTGTTGTGTTAGAACCGCACAGGTCCAATTACCGTGTTTACGAAATATTTTTCAAAAATATTAATATTCATAAAAGTTATGAAACTTTTATTAAAAATTTATGAAATCTCAAAACCTAAAATTTTGTATTTTATTAGACGCGCATTGGTCTAACTAACATTCAAGATAAAACATTTTGCAAAAATTTTCAGTAAAACAAAAGTTTGAGGTAATTTTTATTTTGGGTTTAATTAGGTTACGTGATATTTTTGGCCAATGATATTGCATACAAATTTTTTGAAAAAAAATTAAAAATTTTAAATCGAAAAATAATTGTTGTGTTAGAACCGCACAGGTCCGATTACCGTGTTTACAAAATATTTTTCAAAAATATTAATATTCATAAAAGTTATGAAACTTTTATTAAAAATTTATGAAATCTTAAAACGTAAAATTTTGTATTTTATTAGACGCGCATTGGGCTAACTAACATTCAAGATAAAACATTTTGCGAAAATTTTTAGTAAAACAAAAGTTTGAGGTAATTTTTATTTTGGTTTGCATTCGGTCACGTGATATTTTTGGCCAATGATATTGCATACAAATTTTTTGAAAAAAAATTAAAAACTTTAAATCAAAAAATAATTGTTGTGTTAGAACCGCACAGGTCCAATTACCGTGTTTACGAAATATTTTTCAAAAATATTAATATTCATAAAAGTTATGAAACTTTTATTAAAAATTTATGAAATCTCAAAACCTAAAATTTTGTATTTTATTAGACGCGCATTGGTCTAACTAACATTCAAGATAAAACATTTTGCGAAAATTTTCAGTAAAACAAAAGTTTGAGGTAATTTTGATTTTGGGTTTAATTAGGTCACGTGATATTTTTGGCCAATGATATTGCATACAAATTTTTTGAAAAAAAATTAAAAATTTTAAATCGAAAAATAATTGTTGTGTTAGAACCGCACAGGTCCGATTACCGTGTTTACAAAATATTTTTCGAAAATATTAATATTCATAAAAGTTATGAAACTTTTATTAAAAATTTATGAAATCTTAAAACGTAAAATTTTGTATTTTATTAGACGCGCATTGGGCTAACTAACATTCAAGATAAAACATTTTGCGAAAATTTTTAGTAAAACAAAAGTTTGAGGTAATTTTTATTTTGGTTTTCATTAGGTCACGTGATATTTTTGGCCAATGATATTGCATACAAATTTTTTAAAAAAAAATAAAAAATTTTAAATCAAAAAATAATTGTTGTGTTAGAACCGCACAGGTCCAATTACCGTGTTTACGAAATATTTTTCAAAAATATTAATATTCATAAAAGTTATGAAACTTTTATTAAAAATTTATGAAATCTCAAAACCTAAAATTTTGTATTTTATTAGACGCGCATTGGTCTAACTAACATTCAAGATAAAACATTTTGCGAAAATTTTGAGTAAAACAAAAGTTTGAGGTAATTTTTATTTTGGGTTTAATTAGGTCACGTGATATTTTTGGCCAATGATATTGCATACAAATTTTTTGAAAAAAAATTAAAAATTTTAAATCGAAAAATAATTGTTGTGTTAAAACCGCACAGGTCCGATTACCGTGTTTACAAAATATTTTTTGAAAATATTAATATTCATAAAAGTTATGAAACTTTTATTAAAAATTTATGAAATCTTAAAACCTAAAATTTTGTATTTTATTAGACGCGCATTGGCCTAATTAACATTCAAGATAAAACATTTTGCAAAAATTTTCAGTAAAACAAAAGTTTGAGGTAATTTTTATTTTGGGTTTAATTAGGTCACGTGATATTTTTGGCCAATGATATTGCATACAAATTTTTTGAAAAAAAATAAAAAATTTTAAATCGAAAAATAATTGTTGTGTTAGAACCGCACAGGTCCAATTACCGTGTTTCCAAAATATTTTTCGAAAATATTAATATTCATAAAAGTTATGAAACTTTTATTAAAAATTTATAAAATCTCAAAACCTAAAATTTTGTATTTTATTAGACGCGCATTGGCCTAACTAACATTCAAGATAAAACATTTCGCGAAAATTTTCAGTAAAACAAAAGTTTGAAGTAATTTTTATTTTGGGTTTCATTAGGTCACGTGATATTTTTGGCCAATGATATTGCATACAAATTTTTTAAAAAAAAATTAAAAATTTTAAATCAAAAAATAATTGTTGTGTTAGAACCGCACAGGTCTAATTACCGTGTTTACGAAATATTTTTCAAAAATATTAATATTCATAAAAGTTATGAAACTTTTATTAAAAATTTATGAAATCTCAAAACCTAAAATTTTGTATTTTATTAGACGCGCATTGGGCTAACTAACATTCAAGATAAAACATTTTGAGAAAATTTTCAGTAAAACAAAAGTTTGAGGTAATTTTTATTTTGGTTTTCATTAGGTCACGTGATATTTTTGGCCTATGATATTGCATACAAATTTTTTGAAAAAAAATTAAAAATTTTAAATCAAAAAGTAATTGTTGTGTTAGAACCGCACAGGTCCAATTACCGTGTTTACGAAATATTTTTCAAAAATATTAATATTCATAAAAGTTATGAAACTTTTATTAAAAATTTATGAAATCTCAAAACCTAAAATTTTGTATTTTATTAGACGCGCATTGGTCTAACTAACATTCAAGATAAAACATTTTGCGAAAATTTTCAGTAAAACAAAAGTTTGAGGTAATTTTTATTTTGGGTTTAATTAGGTCACGTGATATTTTTGGCCAATGATATTGCATACAAATATTTTGAAAAAAAATTAAAAATTTTAAATCGAAAAATAATTGTTGTGTTAGAACCGCACAGGTCCGATTACCGTGTTTACAAAATATTTTTCGAAAATATTAATTTTCATAAAAGTTATGAAACTTTTATTAAAAATTTATGAAATCTTAAAACCTAAAATTTTGTATTTTGCTAGACGCGCATTGGGCTAACTAACATTCAAGATAAAACATTTTGCAAAAATTTTTAGTAAAACAAAAGTTTGAGGTAATTTTTATTTTGGTTTTCATTAGGTCACGTGATATTTTTGGCCAATGATATTGCATACAAATTTTTTGAAAAAAAATTAAAAATTTTAAATCAAAAAATAATTGTTGTGTTAGAACCGCACAGGTCCAATTACCGTGTTTACAAAATATTTTTTGAAAATATTAATATTCATAAAAGTTATGAAACTTTTATTAAAAATTTATGAAATCTCAAAACCTAAAATTTTGTATTTTATTAGACGCGCATTGGTCTAACTAACATTCAAGATAAAACATTTTGCGAAAATTTTCAGTAAAACAAAAGTTTGAGGTAATTTTATTTTGGGTTTAATTAGGTCACGTGATATTTTTGGTCAATGATATTGCATACAAATTTTTTGAAAAAAAATTAAAAATTTTAAATCGAAAAATAAGTGTTGTGTTAGAACCGCACAGGTCCGATTACCGTGTTTACAAAATATTTTTTGAAAATATTAATATTCATAAAAGTTATGAAACTTTTATTAAAAATTTATGAAATTTTAAAACCTAAAATTTTGTATTTTATTAGACGCGCATTGGGCTAACTAACATTCAAGATAAAACATTTTGCGAAAATTTTTAGTAAAACAAAAGTTTGAGGTAATTTTTATTTTGGTTTTCATTAGGTCACGTGATATTTTTGGCCAATGATATTGCATACAAATTTTTTGAAAAAAAATTAAAAATTTTAAATTAAAAAATAATTGTTGTGTTAGAACCGCACAAGTCCATTTACCGTGTTTACGAAATATTTTTCGAAAATATTAATATTCATAAAAGTTATGAAACTTTTATTAAAAATTTATGAAATCTCAAAACCTAAAATTTTGTATTTTATTAGACGCGCATTGGTCTAACTAACATTCAAGATAAAACATTTCGCAAAAATTTTCAGTAAAATAAAAGTTTGAGGTAATTTTTATTTTGGGTTTAATTAGGTCACGTGATATTTTTGGCCAATGATATTGCATACAAATTTTTTGAAAAAAAATTAAAAATTTTAAATCAAAAAATAATTGTTGTGTTAGAACCGCACAGGTCCAATTACCGTGTTTCCAAAATATTTTTCGAAAATATTAATATTCATAAAAGTTATGAAACTTTTATTAAAAATTTATAAAATCTCAAAACCTAAAATTTTGTATTTTATTAGACGCGCATTGGCCTAACTAACATTCAAGATAAAACATTTCGCGAAAATTTTGAGTAAAACAAAAGTTTGAAGTAATTTTTATTTTGGGTTTAATTAGGTCACGTGATATTTTTGGCCAATGATATTGCATACAAATTTTTTGAAAAAAAATGAAAATTTTAAATCGAAAAATAATTGTTGTGTTAGAACCGCACAGGTCCAATTACCGTGTTTACAAAATATTTTTCAAAAATATTAATATTTATAAAAGTTATGAAACTTTTATTAAAAATTTATGAAATCTCAAAACCTAAAATTTTGTATTTTATTAGACGCACATTGGCCTAACTAACATTCAAGATAAAACATTTCGCGAAAATTTTTAGTAAAACAAAAGTTTGAGGTAATTTTTATTTTGGGTTTAATTAGGTCACGTGATATTTTTGGCCAATGATATTGCATACAAATTTTTTGAAAAAAAATTAAAAATTTTAAATCAAAAAATAATTGTTGTGTTAGAATCGCACAGGTCCAATTACCGTGTTTCCAAAATATTTTTTGAAAATATTAATATTCATAAAAGTTATGAAACTTTTATTAAAAATTTATGAAATCTTAAAACCTAAAATTTTGTATTTTATTAGACGCGCATTGGGCTAACTAACATTCAAGATAAAACATTTTGCGAAAATTTTTAGTAAAACAAAAGTTTGAGGTAATTTTTATTTTGGTTTTCATTAGGTCACGTGATATTTTTGGCCAATGATATTGCATACAAATTTTTTGAAAAAAAATTAAAAATTTTAAATCAAAAAATAATTGTAATGTTACATCCGCACAAGTCCAATTACTGTGTTTACAAAAAATTTTTCAAAAATATTAATATTCATAAAAGTTATGAAACTTTTATTAAAAATTTATGAAATCTCAAAACCTAAAATTTCGTATTTTATTAGACGCGCATTGGTCTAACTAACATTCAAGATAAAACATTTTGCAAAAATTTTCAGTAAAACAAAAGTTTGAGGTAATTTTTATTTTGGGTTTAATTAGGTCACGTGATATTTTTGGCCAATGATATTGCATACAAATTTTTTGAAAAAAAATAAAAAATTTTAAATCGAAAAATAATTGTTGTGTTAGAACCGCACAGGTCCAATTACCGTGTTTCCAAAATATTTTTCGAAAATATTAATATTCATAAAAGTTATGAAACTTTTATTAAAAATTTATAAAATCTCAAAACCTAAAATTTTGCATTTTATTAGACGCGCATTGGCCTAACTAACATTCAAGATAAAACATTTCGCGAAAATTTTCAGTAAAACAAAAGTTTGAAGTAATTTTTATTTTGGGTTTCATTAGGTCACGTGATATTTTTGGCCAATAATATTGCATACAAATTTTTTGAAAAAAAATTAAAAATTTTAAATCAAAAAATAATTGTTGTGTTAGAACCACACAGGTCCAATTACCGTGTTTACGAAATATTTTTCAAAAATATTAATATTCATAAAAGTTATGAAACTTTTATTAAAAATTTATGAAATCTCAAAACCTAAAATTTTGTATTTTATTAGACGCGCATTGGGCTAACTAACATTCAAGATAAAACATTTTGAGAAAATTTTTAGTAAAACAAAAGTTTGAGGTAATTTTTATTTTGGTTTTCATTAGGTCACGTGATATTTTTGGCCTATGATATTGCATACAAATGTTTTGAAAAAAAATTAAAAATTTTAAATCAAAAAGTAATTGTTGTGTTAGAACCGCACAGGTCCAATTACCGTGTTTACGAAATATTTTTCAAAAATATTAATATTCATAAAAGTTATGAAACTTTTATTAAAAATTTATGAAATCTCAAAACCTAAAATTTTGTATTTTATTAGACGCGCATTGGTCTAACTAACATTCAAGATAAAACATTTTGCGAAAATTTTCAGTAAAACAAAAGTTTGAGGTAATTTTTATTTTGGGTTTAATTAGGTCACGTGATATTTTTGGCCAATGATATTGCATACAAATTTTTTGAAAAAAAATTAAAAATTTTAAATCGAAAAATAATTGTTGTGTTAGAACCGCACAGGTCCGATTACCGTGTTTACAAAATATTTTTTGAAAATATTAATATTCATAAAAGTTATGAAACTTTTATTAAAAATTTATGAAATTTTAAAACCTAAAATTTTGTATTTTATTAGACGCGCATTGGGCTAACTAACATTCAAGATAAAACATTTTGCGAAAATTTTTAGTAAAACAAAAGTTTGAGGTAATTTTTATTTTGGTTTTCATTAGGTCACGTGATATTTTTGGCCAATGATATTGCATACAAATTTTTTGAAAAAAAATTAAAAATTTTAAATCAAAAAATAATTGTTGTGTTAGAACCGCACAAGTCCAATTACCGTGTTTACGAAATATTTTTCGAAAATATTAATATTCATAAAAGTTATGAAACTTTTATTAAAAATTTATGAAATCTCAAAACCTAAAATTTTGTATTTTATTAGACGCGCATTGGTCTAACTAACATTCAAGATAAAACATTTCGCAAAAATTTTCAGTAAAATAAAAGTTTGAGGTAATTTTTATTTTGGGTTTAATTAGGTCACGTGATATTTTTGGCCAATGATATTGCATACAAATTTTTTGAAAAAAAATTAAAAATTTTAAATCGAAAAATAATTGTTGTGTTAGAACCGCACAGGTCCAATTACCGTGTTTCCAAAATATTTTTTGAAAATATTAATATTCATAAAAGTTATGAAACTTTTATTAAAAATTTATAAAATCTCAAAACCTAAAATTTTGTATTTTATTAGACGCGCATTGGCCTAACTAACATTCAAGATAAAACATTTCGCGAAAATTTTGAGTAAAACAAAAGTTTGAAGTAATTTTTATTTTGGGTTTAATTAGGTCACGTGATATTTTTGGCCAATGATATTGCATACAAATTTTTTGAAAAAAAATGAAAATTTTAAATCGAAAAATAATTGTTGTGTTAGAACCGCACAGGTCCAATTACCGTGTTTACCAAATATTTTTCAAAAATATTAATATTTATAAAAGTTATGAAACTTTTATTAAAAATTTATGAAATCTCAAATCCTAAAATTTTGTATTTTATTAGACGCACATTGGCCTAACTAACATTCAAGATAAAACATTTCGCGAAAATTTTTAGTAAAACAAAAGTTTGAGGTAATTTTTATTTTGGGTTTAATTAGGTCACGTGATATTTTTGGCCAATGATATTGCATACAAATTTTTTGAAAAAAAATTAAAAATTTTAAATCAAAAAATAATTGTTGTGTTAGAATCGCACAGGTCCAATTACCGTTTTTCCAAAATATTTTTTGAAATTATTAATATTCATAAAAGTTATGAAACTTTTATTAGAAATTTATGAAATCTTAAAACCTAAAATTTTGTATTTTATTAGACGCGCATTGGGCTAACTAACATTCAAGATAAAACATTTTGCGAAAATTTTTAGTAAAACAAAAGTTTGAGGTAATTTTTATTTTGGTTTTCATTAGGTCACGTGATATTTTTGGCCAATGATATTGCATACAAATTTTTTGAAAAAAAATTAAAAATTTTAAATCAAAAAATAATTGTTATGTTACATCCGCACAAGTCCAATTACTGTGTTTACAAAAAATTTTTCAAAAATATTAATATTCATAAAAGTTATGAAACTTTTATTAAAAATTTATGAAATCTCAAAACCTAAAATTTCGTATTTTATTAGACGCGCATTGGTCTAACTAACATTCAAGATAAAACATTTTGCGAAAATTTTCAGTAAAACAAAAGTTTGAGGTAATTTTTATTTTGGGTTTAATTAGGTCACGTGATATTTTTGGCCAATGATATTGCATACAAATTTTTTGAAAAAAAATAAAAAATTTTAAATCGAAAAATAATTGTTGTGTTAGAACCGCACAGGTACAATTACCGTGTTTCCAAAATATTTTTCGAAAATATTAATATTCATAAAAGTTATGAAACTTTTATTAAAAATTTATAAAATCTCAAAACCTAAAATTTTGCATTTTATTAGACGCGCATTGGCCTAACTAACATTCAAGATAAAACATTTCGCGAAAATTTTCAGTAAAACAAAAGTTTGAAGTAATTTTTATTTTGGGTTTCATTAGGTCACGTGATATTTTTGGCCAATAATATTGCATACAAATTTTTTGAAAAAAAATTAAAAATTTTAAATCAAAAAATAATTGTTGTGTTAGAACCACACAGGTCCAATTACCGTGTTTACGAAATATTTTTCAAAAATATTAATATTCATAAAAGTTATGAAACTTTTATTAAAAATTTATGAAATCTCAAAACCTAAAATTTTGTATTTTATTAGACGCGCATTGGGCTAACTAACATTCAAGATAAAACATTTTGAGAAAATTTTTAGTAAAACAAAAGTTTGAGGTAATTTTTATTTTGGTTTTCATTAGGTCACGTGATATTTTTGGCCTATGATATTGCATACAAATGTTTTGAAAAAAAATTAAAAATTTTAAATCAAAAAGTAATTGTTGTGTTAGAACCGCACAGGTCCAATTACCGTGTTTACGAAATATTTTTCAAAAATATTAATATTCATAAAAGTTATGAAACTTTTATTAAAAATTTATGAAATCTCAAAACCTAAAATTTTGTATTTTATTAGACGCGCATTGGGCTAACTAACATTCAAGATAAAACATTTTGCGAAAATTTTTAGTAAAACAAAAGTTTGAGGTAATTTTTATTTTGGTTTTCATTAGGTCACGTGATATTTTTGGCCAATGATATTGCATACAAATTTTTTGAAAAAAAATTAAAAATTTTAAATCAAAAAATAATTGTTATGTTACATCCGCACAAGTCCAATTACTGTGTTTACAAAAAATTTTTCAAAAATATTAATATTCATAAAAGTTATGAAACTTTTATTAAAAATTTATGAAATCTCAAAACCTAAAATTTCGTATTTTATTAGACGCGCATTGGTCTAACTAACATTCAAGATAAAACATTTTGCGAAAATTTTCAGTAAAACAAAAGTTTGAGGTAATTTTTATTTTGGGTTTAATTAGGTCACGTGATATTTTTGGCCAATGATATTGCATACAAATTTTTTGAAAAAAAATAAAAAATTTTAAATCGAAAAATAATTGTTGTGTTAGAACCGCACAGGTCCAATTACCGTGTTTCCAAAATATTTTTCGAAAATATTAATATTCATAAAAGTTATGAAACTTTTATTAAAAATTTATAAAATCTCAAAACCTAAAATTTTGCATTTTATTAGACGCGCATTGGCCTAACTAACATTCAAGATAAAACATTTCGCGAAAATTTTCAGTAAAACAAAAGTTTGAAGTAATTTTTATTTTGGGTTTCATTAGGTCACGTGATATTTTTGGCCAATAATATTGCATACAAATTTTTTGAAAAAAAATTAAAAATTTTAAATCAAAAAATAATTGTTGTGTTAGAACCACACAGGTCCAATTACCGTGTTTACGAAATATTTTTCAAAAATATTAATATTCATAAAAGTTATGAAACTTTTATTAAAAATTTATGAAATCTCAAAACCTAAAATTTTGTATTTTATTAGACGCGCATTGGGCTAACTAACATTCAAGATAAAACATTTTGAGAAAATTTTTAGTAAAACAAAAGTTTGAGGTAATTTTTATTTTGGTTTTCATTAGGTCACGTGATATTTTTGGCCTATGATATTGCATACAAATGTTTTGAAAAAAAATTAAAAATTTTAAATCAAAAAGTAATTGTTGTGTTAGAACCGCACAGGTCCAATTACCGTGTTTACGAAATATTTTTCAAAAATATTAATATTCATAAAAGTTATGAAACTTTTATTAAAAATTTATGAAATCTCAAAACCTAAAATTTTGTATTTTATTAGACGCGCATTGGTCTAACTAACATTCAAGATAAAACATTTTGCGAAAATTTTCAGTAAAACAAAAGTTTGAGGTAATTTTTATTTTGGGTTTAATTAGGTCACGTGATATTTTTGGCCAATGATATTGCATACAAATTTTTTGAAAAAAAATTAAAAATTTTAAATCGAAAAATAATTGTTGTGTTAGAACCGCACAGGTCCGATTACCGTGTTTACAAAATATTTTTCGAAAATATTAATATTCATAAAAGTTATGAAACTTTTATTAAAAATTTATGAAATCTCAAAACCTAAAATTTTGTATTTTATTAGACGCGCATTGGTCTAACTAACATTCAAGATAAAACATTTTGCGAAAATTTTCAGTAAAACAAAAGTTTGAGGTAATTTTTATTTTGGGTTTAATTAGGTCACGTGATATTTTTGGTCAATGATATTGCATACAAATTTTTTGAAAAAAAATTAAAAATTTTAAATCGAAAAATAAGTGTTGTGTTAGAACCGCACAGGTCCGATTACCGTGTTTACAAAATATTTTTTGAAAATATTAATATTCATAAAAGTTATGAAACTTTTATTAAAAATTTATGAAATTTTAAAACCTAAAATTTTGTATTTTATTAGACGCGCATTGGTCTAACTAACATTCAAGATAAAACATTTTGCGAAAATTTTCAGTAAAACAAAAGTTTGAGGTAATTTTTATTTTGGGTTTAATTAGGTCACGTGATATTTTTGGCCAATGATATTGCATACAAATTTTTTGAAAAAAAATTAAAAATTTTAAATCGAAAAATAATTGTTGTGTTAGAACCGCACAGGTCCGATTACCGTGTTTACAAAATATTTTTTGAAAATATTAATATTCATAAAAGTTATGAAACTTTTATTAAAAATTTATGAAATTTTAAAACCTAAAATTTTGTATTTTATTAGACGCGCATTGGGCTAACTAACATTCAAGATAAAACATTTTGCGAAAATTTTTAGTAAAACAAAAGTTTGAGGTAATTTTTATTTTGGTTTTCATTAGGTCACGTGATATTTTTGGCCAATGATATTGCATACAAATTTTTTGAAAAAAAATTAAAAATTTTAAATCAAAAAAAAATTTTAAATCAAAAAAAAATAATGTTAGAACCGCACAAGTCCAATTACCGTGTTTACGAAATATTTTTCGAAAATATTAATATTCATAAAAGTTATGAAACTTTTATTAAAAATTTATGAAATCTCAAAACCTAAAATTTTGTATTTTATTAGACGCGCATTGGTCTAACTAACATTCAAGATAAAACATTTCGCAAAAATTTTCAGTAAAATAAAAGTTTGAGGTAATTTTTATTTTGGGTTTAATTAGGTCACGTGATATTTTTGGCCAATGATATTGCATACAAATTTTTTGAAAAAAAATTAAAAATTTTAAATCGAAAAATAATTGTTGTGTTAGAACCGCACAGGTCCAATTACCGTGTTTCCAAAATATTTTTCGAAAATATTAATATTCATAAAAGTTATGAAACTTTTATTAAAAATTTATAAAATCTCAAAACCTAAAATTTTGTATTTTATTAGACGCGCATTGGCCTAACTAACATTCAAGATAAAACATTTCGCGAAAATTTTGAGTAAAACAAAAGTTTAAAGTAATTTTTATTTTGGGTTTAATTAGGTCACGTGATATTTTTGGCCAATGATATTGCATACAAATTTTTTGAAAAAAAATGAAAATTTTAAATCGAAAAATAATTGTTGTGTTAGAACCGCACAGGTCCAATTACCGTGTTTACCAAATATTTTTCAAAAATATTAATATTTATAAAAGTTATGAAACTTTTATTAAAAATTTATGAAATCTCAAATCCTAAAATTTTGTATTTTATTAGACGCACATTGGCCTAACTAACATTCAAGATAAAACATTTCGCGAAAATTTTTAGTAAAACAAAAGTTTGAGGTAATTTTTATTTTGGGTTTAATTAGGTCACGTGATATTTTTGGCCAATGATATTGCATACAAATTTTTTGAAAAAAAATTAAAAATTTTAAATCAAAAAATAATTGTTGTGTTAGAATCGCACAGGTCCAATTACCGTGTTTCCAAAATATTTTTTGAAAATATTAATATTCATAAAAGTTATGAAACTTTTATTAGAAATTTATGAAATCTTAAAACCTAAAATTTTGTATTTTATTAGACGCGCATTGGGCTAACTAACATTCAAGATAAAACATTTTGCGAAAATTTTTAGTAAAACAAAAGTTTGAGGTAATTTTTATTTTGGTTTTCATTAGGTCACGTGATATTTTTGGCCAATGATATTGCATACAAATTTTTTGAAAAAAAATTAAAAATTTTAAATCAAAAAATAATTGTTATGTTACATCCGCACAAGTCCAATTACTGTGTTTACAAAAAATTTTTCAAAAATATTAATATTCATAAAAGTTATGAAACTTTTATTAAAAATTTATGAAATCTCAAAACCTAAAATTTCGTATTTTATTAGACGCGCATTGGTCTAACTAACATTCAAGATAAAACATTTTGCGAAAATTTTCAGTAAAACAAAAGTTTGAGGTAATTTTTATTTTGGGTTTAATTAGGTCACGTGATATTTTTGGCCAATGATATTGCATACAAATTTTTTGAAAAAAAATAAAAAATTTTAAATCGAAAAATAATTGTTGTGTTAGAACCGCACAGGTCCAATTACCGTGTTTCCAAAATATTTTTCGAAAATATTAATATTCATAAAAGTTATGAAACTTTTATTAAAAATTTATAAAATCTCAAAACCTAAAATTTTGCATTTTATTAGACGCGCATTGGCCTAACTAACATTCAAGATAAAACATTTCGCGAAAATTTTCAGTAAAACAAAAGTTTGAAGTAATTTTTATTTTGGGTTTCATTAGGTCACGTGATATTTTTGGCCAATAATATTGCATACAAATTTTTTGAAAAAAAATTAAAAATTTTAAATCAAAAAATAATTGTTGTGTTAGAACCACACAGGTCCAATTACCGTGTTTACGAAATATTTTTCAAAAATATTAATATTCATAAAAGTTATGAAACTTTTATTAAAAATTTATGAAATCTCAAAACCTAAAATTTTGTATTTTATTAGACGCGCATTGGGCTAACTAACATTCAAGATAAAACATTTTGAGAAAATTTTTAGTAAAACAAAAGTTTGAGGTAATTTTTATTTTGGTTTTCATTAGGTCACGTGATATTTTTGGCCTATGATATTGCATACAAATGTTTTGAAAAAAAATTAAAAATTTTAAATCAAAAAGTAATTGTTGTGTTAGAACCGCACAGGTCCAATTACCGTGTTTACGAAATATTTTTCAAAAATATTAATATTCATAAAAGTTATGAAACTTTTATTAAAAATTTATGAAATCTCAAAACCTAAAATTTTGTATTTTATTAGACGCGCATTGGGCTAACTAACATTCAAGATAAAACATTTTGCGAAAATTTTTAGTAAAACAAAAGTTTGAGGTAATTTTTATTTTGGTTTTCATTAGGTCACGTGATATTTTTGGCCAATGATATTGCATACAAATTTTTTGAAAAAAAATTAAAAATTTTAAATCAAAAAATAATTGTTATGTTACATCCGCACAAGTCCAATTACTGTGTTTACAAAAAATTTTTCAAAAATATTAATATTCATAAAAGTTATGAAACTTTTATTAAAAATTTATGAAATCTCAAAACCTAAAATTTCGTATTTTATTAGACGCGCATTGGTCTAACTAACATTCAAGATAAAACATTTTGCGAAAATTTTCAGTAAAACAAAAGTTTGAGGTAATTTTTATTTTGGGTTTAATTAGGTCACGTGATATTTTTGGCCAATGATATTGCATACAAATTTTTTGAAAAAAAATAAAAAATTTTAAATCGAAAAATAATTGTTGTGTTAGAACCGCACAGGTCCAATTACCGTGTTTCCAAAATATTTTTCGAAAATATTAATATTCATAAAAGTTATGAAACTTTTATTAAAAATTTATAAAATCTCAAAACCTAAAATTTTGCATTTTATTAGACGCGCATTGGCCTAACTAACATTCAAGATAAAACATTTCGCGAAAATTTTCAGTAAAACAAAAGTTTGAGGTAATTTTTATTTTGGGTTTCATTAGGTCACGTGATAATTTTGGCCAATAATATTGCATACAAATTTTTTGAAAAAAAATTAAAAATTTTAAATCAAAAAATAATTGTTGTGTTAGAACCACACAGGTCCAATTACCGTGTTTACGAAATATTTTTCAAAAATATTAATATTCATAAAAGTTATGAAACTTTTATTAAAAATTTATGAAATCTCAAAACCTAAAATTTTGTATTTTATTAGACGCGCATTGGGCTAACTAACATTCAAGATAAAACATTTTGAGAAAATTTTTAGTAAAACAAAAGTTTGAGGTAATTTTTATTTTGGTTTTCATTAGGTCACGTGATATTTTTGGCCTATGATATTGCATACAAATGTTTTGAAAAAAAATTAAAAATTTTAAATCAAAAAGTAATTGTTGTGTTAGAACCGCACAGGTCTAATTACCGTGTTTACGAAATATTTTTCAAAAATATTAATATTCATAAAAGTTATGAAACTTTTATTAAAAATTTATGAAATCTCAAAACCTAAAATTTTGTATTTTATTAGACGCGCATTGGTCTAACTAACATTCAAGATAAAACATTTTGCGAAAATTTTCAGTAAAACAAAAGTTTGAGGTAATTTTTATTTTGGGTTTAATTAGGTCACGTGATATTTTTGGCCAATGATATTGCATACAAATTTTTTGAAAAAAAATTAAAAATTTTAAATCGAAAAATAATTGTTGTGTTAGAACCGCACAGGTCCGATTACCGTGTTTACAAAATATTTTTCGAAAATATTAATATTCATAAAAGTTATGAAACTTTTATTAAAAATTTATGAAATCTCAAAACCTAAAATTTTGTATTTTATTAGACGCGCATTGGTCTAACTAACATTCAAGATAAAACATTTTGCGAAAATTTTCAGTAAAACAAAAGTTTGAGGTAATTTTTATTTTGGGTTTAATTAGGTCACGTGATATTTTAGGTCAATGATATTGCATACAAATTTTTTGAAAAAAAATTAAAAATTTTAAATCGAAAAATAAGTGTTGTGTTAGAACCGCACAGGTCCGATTACCGTGTTTACAAAATATTTTTTGAAAATATTAATATTCATAAAAGTTATGAAACTTTTATTAAAAATTTATGAAATTTTAAAACCTAAAATTTTGTATTTTATTAGACGCGCATTGGTCTAACTAACATTCAAGATAAAACATTTTGCGAAAATTTTTAGTAAAACAAAAGTTTGAGGTAATTTTTATTTTGGTTTTCATTAGGTCACGTGATATTTTTGGCCAATGATATTGCATACAAATTTTTTGAAAAAAAATTAAAAATTTTAAATCAAAAAATAATTGTTGTGTTAGAACCGCACAAGTTCAATTACCGTGTTTACGAAATATTTTTCGAAAATATTAATATTCATAAAAGTTATGAAACTTTTATTAAAAATTTATGAAATCTCAAAACCTAAAATTTTGTATTTTATTAGACGCGCATTGGTCTAACTAACATTCAAGATAAAACATTTCGCAAAAATTTTCAGTAAAATAAAAGTTTGAGGTAATTTTTATTTTGGGTTTAATTAGGTCACGTGATATTTTTGGCCAATGATATTGCATACAAATTTTTTGAAAAAAAATTAAAAATTTTAAATCGAAAAATAATTGTTGTGTTAGAACCGCACAGGTCCGATTACCGTGTTTACAAAATATATTTCGAAAATATTAATATTCATAAAAGTTATGAAACTTTTATTAAAAATTTATGAAATCTCAAAACCTAAAATTTTGTATTTTATTAGACGCGCATTGGTCTAACTAACATTCAAGATAAAACATTTTGCGAAAATTTTCAGTAAAACAAAAGTTTGAGGTAATTTTTATTTTGGGTTTAATTAGGTCACGTGATATTTTTGGTCAATGATATTGCATACAAATTTTTTGAAAAAAAATTAAAAATTTTAAATCGAAAAATAAGTGTTGTGTTAGAACCGCACAGGTCCGATTACCGTGTTTACAAAATATTTTTTGAAAATATTAATATTCATAAAAGTTATGAAACTTTTATTAAAAATTTATGAAATTTTAAAACCTAAAATTTTGTATTTTATTAGACGCGCATTGGGCTAACTAACATTCAAGATAAAAAAATTTCGCGAAAATTTTTAGTAAAACAAAAGTTTGAGGTAATTTTTATTTTGGTTTTCATTAGGTCACGTGATATTTTTGGCCAATGATATTGCATACAAATTTTTTGAAAAAAAATTAAAAATTTTAAATCAAAAAATAATTGTTGTGTTAGAACCGCACAAGTCCAATTACCGTGTTTACGAAATATTTTTCGAAAATATTAATATTCATAAAAGTTATGAAACTTTTATTAAAAATTTATGAAATCTCAAAACCTAAAATTTTGTATTTTATTAGACGCGCATTGGTCTAACTAACATTCAAGATAAAACATTTCGCAAAAATTTTCAGTAAAATAAAAGTTTGAGGTAATTTTTATTTTGGGTTTAATTAGGTCACGTGATATTTTTGGCCAATGATATTGCATACAAATTTTTTGAAAAAAAATTAAAAATTTTAAATCGAAAAATAATTGTTGTGTTAGAACCGCACAGGTCCAATTACCGTGTTTCCAAAATATTTTTCGAAAATATTAATATTCATAAAAGTTATGAAACTTTTATTAAAAATTTATAAAATCTCAAAACCTAAAATTTTGTATTTTATTAGACGCGCATTGGCCTAACTAACATTCAAGATAAAACATTTCGCGAAAATTTTGAGTAAAACAAAAGTTTGAAGTAATTTTTATTTTGGGTTTAATTAGGTCACGTGATATTTTTGGCCAATGATATTGCATACAAATTTTTTGAAAAAAAATGAAAATTTTAAATCAAAAAATAATTGTTGTGTTAGAACCGCACAGGTCCAATTACCGTGTTTACAAAATATTTTTCAAAAATATTAATATTTATAAAAGTTATGAAACTTTTATTAAAAATTTATGAAATCTCAAAACCTAAAATTTTGTATTTTATTAGACGCACATTGGCCTAACTAACATTCAAGATAAAACATTTCGCGAAAATTTTTAGTAAAACAAAAGTTTGAGGTAATTTTTATTTTGGGTTTAATTAGGTCACGTGATATTTTTGGCCAATGATATTGCATACAAATTTTTTGAAAAAAAATTAAAAATTTTAAATCAAAAAATAATTGTTGTGTTAGAATCGCACAGGTCCAATTACCGTGTTTCCAAAATATTTTTTGAAAATATTAATATTCATAAAAGTTATGAAACTTTTATTAAAAATTTATGAAATCTTAAAACCTAAAATTTTGTATTTTATTAGACGCGCATTGGGCTAACTAACATTCAAGATAAAACATTTTGCGAAAATTTTTAGTAAAACAAAAGTTTGAGGTAATTTTTATTTTGGTTTTCATTCGGTCACGTGATATTTTTGGCCAATGATATTGCATACAAATTTTTTGAAAAAAAATTAAAAATTTTAAATCAAAAAATAATTGTTATGTTACATCCGCACAAGTCCAATTACTGTGTTTACAAAAAATTTTTCAAAAATATTAATATTCATAAAAGTTATGAAACTTTTATTAAAAATTTATGAAATCTCAAAACCTAAAATTTCGTATTTTATTAGACGCGCATTGGTCTAACTAACATTCAAGATAAAACATTTTGCAAAAATTTTCAGTAAAACAAAAGTTTGAGGTAATTTTTATTTTGGGTTTAATTAGGTCACGTGATATTTTTGGCCAATGATATTGCATACAAATTTTTTGAAAAAAAATAAAAAATTTTAAATCGAAAAATAATTGTTGTGTTAGAACCGCACAGGTCCAATTACCGTGTTTCCAAAATATTTTTCGAAAATATTAATATTCATAAAAGTTATGAAACTTTTATTAAAAATTTATAAAATCTCAAAACCTAAAATTTTGCATTTTATTAGACGCGCATTGGCCTAACTAACATTCAAGATAAAACATTTCGCGAAAATTTTCAGTAAAACAAAAGTTTGAAGTAATTTTTATTTTGGGTTTCATTAGGTCACGTGATATTTTTGGCCAATAATATTGCATACAAATTTTTTGAAAAAAAATTAAAAATTTTAAATCAAAAAATAATTGTTGTGTTAGAACCACACAGGTCCAATTACCGTGTTTACGAAATATTTTTCAAAAATATTAATATTCATAAAAGTTATGAAACTTTTATTAAAAATTTATGAAATCTCAAAACCTAAAATTTTGTATTTTATTAGACGCGCATTGGGCTAACTAACATTCAAGATAAAACATTTTGAGAAAATTTTTAGTAAAACAAAAGTTTGAGGTAATTTTTATTTTGGTTTTCATTAGGTCACGTGATATTTTTGGCCTATGATATTGCATACAAATGTTTTGAAAAAAAATTAAAAATTTTAAATCAAAAAGTAATTGTTGTGTTAGAACCGCACAGGTCCAATTACCGTGTTTACGAAATATTTTTCAAAAATATTAATATTCATAAAAGTTATGAAACTTTTATTAAAAATTTATGAAATCTCAAAACCTAAAATTTTGTATTTTATTAGACGCGCATTGGTCTAACTAACATTCAAGATAAAACATTTTGCGAAAATTTTCAGTAAAACAAAAGTTTGAGGTAATTTTTATTTTGGGTTTAATTAGGTCACGTGATATTTTTGGCCAATGATATTGCATACAAATTTTTTGAAAAAAAATTAAAAATTTTAAATCGAAAAATAATTGTTGTGTTAGAACCGCACAGGTCCGATTACCGTGTTTCCAAAATATTTTTCGAAAATATTAATATTCATAAAAGTTATGAAACTTTTATTAAAAATTTATGAAATCTCAAAACCTAAAATTTTGTATTTTATTAGACGCGCATTGGTCTAACTAACATTCAAGATAAAACATTTTGCGAAAATTTTCAGTAAAACAAAAGTTTGAGGTAATTTTTATTTTGGGTTTAATTAGGTCACGTGATATTTTTGGTCAATGATATTGCATACAAATTTTTTGAAAAAAAATTAAAAATTTTAAATCGAAAAATAAGTGTTGTGTTAGAACCGCACAGGTCCGATTACCGTGTTTACAAAATATTTTTTGAAAATATTAATATTCATAAAAGCTATGAAACTTTTATTAAAAATTTATGAAATTTCAAAACCTAAAATTTTGTATTTTATTAGACGCACATTGGCCTGACTAACATTCAAGACAAAACATTTCGCGAAAATTTTCAGTAAAACAAAAGTTTGAGGTAATTTTTATTTTGGGTTTTTATTAGGTCACGTGATATTTTTGGTCAATGAGATTGCATATAAATTTTTTGAAAAAAAATTAAAAATTTTAAATCGAAAAATAATTGTTGTGTTAGAACCGCACAGGTCCAATTACCGTGTTTACAAAATATTTTTCAAAAATATTAATATTCATAAAAGTTATGAAACTTTTATTAAAAATTTATGAAATCTCAAAACCTAAAATTTTGTATTTTATTAGACGCACATTGGCCTAACTAACATTCAAGATAAAACATTTTGCGAAAATTTTCAGTAAAACAAAAATTTGAGGTAATTTTGATTTTGGGTTTAATTAGGTCACGTGATATTTTTGGCCAATGATATTGCATACAAATTTTTTGAAAAAAAATTAAAAATTTTAAATCAAAAAATAATTGTTGTGTTAGAACCGCACAGATCCAATTACCGTGTTTACGAAATATTTTTTGAAAATATTAATATTCATAAAAGTTATGAAACTTTTATTAAAAATTTATGAAATCTCAAAACGTAAAATTTTGTATTTTATTAGACGCGCATTGGCCTAACTAACATTCAAGATAAAACATTTCGCAAAAATTTTCAGTAAAACAAAAGTTTGAGATAATTTTTATTTTGGGTTTAATTAGGTCACGTGATATTTTTGGCCAATGATATTGCATACAAATTTTTTGAAAAAAAATTAAAAATTTTAAATCGAAAAATAATTGTTGTGTTAGAACCGCACAGGTCCAATTACCGTGTTTACAAAATATTTTTTGAAAATATTAATATTCATAAAAGTTATGAAACTTTTATTAAAAATTTATGAAATCTTAAAACGTAAAATTTTGTATTTTATTAGACGCGCATTGGGCTAACTAACATTCAAGATGAAACATTTTGCGAAAATTTTCAGTAAAACAAAAGTTTGAGGTAATTTTTATTTTGGTTTTCATTAGGTCACGTGATATTTTTGGGTAATGATATTGCATACAAATTTTTTAAAAAAAAATTAAAAATTTTAAATCAAAAAATAATTGTTGTGTTAGAACCGCACAGGTCCAATTACCGTGTTTACGAAATATTTTTCAAAAATATTAATATTCATAAAAGTTATGAAACTTTTATTAAAAATTTATGAAATCTCAAAACCTAAAATTTTGTATTTTATTAGACGCGCATTGGTCTAACTAACATTCAAGATAAAACATTTCGCAAAAATTTTCAGTAAAACAAAAGTTTGAGGTAATTTTTCTTTTGGGTTTAATTAGGTCATGTGATATTTTTGGCCAATGATATTGCATACAAATTTTTTGAAAAAAAATTAAAAATTTTAAATCGAAAAATAATTGTTGTGTTAGAACCGCACAGGTCCAATTACCGTGTTTACAAAATATTTTTTGAAAATATTAATATTCATAAAAGCTATGAAACTTTTATTAAAAATTTATGAAATCTTAAAACGTAAAATTTTGTATTTTATTAGACGCGCATTGGCCTAACTAACATTCAAGATAAAACATTTCGCAAAAATTTTCAGTAAAACAAAAGTTTGAGGTAATTTTTATTTTGGGTTTAATTAGGTCACGTGATATTTTTGGCCAATGATATTGCATACAAATTTTTTGAAAAAAAATTAAAAATTTTAAATCGAAAAATAATTGTTGTGTTAGAACCGCACAGGTCCAATTACCGTGTTTACAAAATATTTTTTGAAAATATTAATATTCATAAAAGTTATGAAACTTTTATTAAAAATTTATGAAATCTTAAAACCTAAAATTTTGTATTTTATTAGACGCGCATTGGCCTAATTAACATTCAAGATAAAACATTTCGCGAAAATTTTCAGTAAAACAAAAGTTTGAGGTAATTTTTATTTTGGTTTTCATTAGGTCACGTGATATTTTTGGCCAATGATATTGCATACAAATTTTTTGAAAAAAAATAAAAAATTTTAAATCGAAAAATAATTGTTGTGTTAGAACCGCACAGGTCCAATTACCGTGTTTACAAAATATTTTTCGAAAATATTAATATTCATAAAAGTTATGAAACTTTTATTAAAAATTTATAAAATCTCAAAACCTAAAATTTTGTATTTTATTAGACGCGCATTGGCCTAACTAACATTCAAGATAAAACATTTCGCGAAAATTTTGAGTAAAACAAAAGTTTGAAGTAATTTTTATTTTGGGTTTAATTAGGTCACGTGATATTTTTGGCCAATGATATTGCATACAAATTTAAAAAAATAAAAAATAAAAAATTTTAAATCAAAAAATAATTGTTGTGTTAGAACCGCACAAGTCCAATTACCGTGTTTACAAAATATTTTTCAAAAATATTAATATTTATAAAAGTTATGAAACTTTTATTAAAAATTTATGAAATCTCAAAACCTAAAATTTTGTATTTTATTAGACGCACATTGGTTTAACTAACATTCAAGATAAAACATTTCGCGAAAATTTTCAGTAAAACAAAAGTTTGAGGTAATTTTTATTTTGGGTTTAATTAGGTCACGTGATATTTTTGGCCAATGATATTGCATATAAATTAAAAAAAAAAAAATTAAAAATTTTAAATCGAAAAATAATTGTTGTGTTAGAACCGCACAGGTCCGATTACCGTGTTTACAAAATATTTTTCGAAAATATTAATATTCATAAAAGTTATGAAACTTTTATTAAAAATTTATGAAATCTCAAAATCTGAAATTTTATATTTAATTAGGCGCGAATTGGCCTAACTAACATTCAAGGAAAAAGTTTTTGCAAAAATTTTGAGTAGAACAAAAGTTTGAGATAATTTTTATTTTGGGTTTAATTATGTCACGTGATATTTTTGGCCAATGAGATTGCATACAAATTTTTTGAAAAAAAATAAAAAATTTTAAATCGAAAAATAATTGTTGTGTTAGAACCGCACAGGTCAAATTACCGTGTTTACAAAATATTTTTCAAAAATATTAATATTCATAAAAGCTATGAAACTTTTATTAAAAATTTATGAAATTTCAAAACCTAAAATTTTGTATTTTATTAGACGCACATTGGCCTGACTAACATTCAAGACAAAACATTTCGCGAAAATTTTGAGTAAAACAAAAGTTTGAAGTAATTTTTATTTTGGGTTTAATTAGGTCACGTGATATTTTTGGCCAATGATATTGCATACAAATTTTTTTTAAAAAAATAAAAAATTTTAAATCGAAAAATAATTGTTGTGTTAGAACCGCACAAGTTAAGTTACCGTGTTTACAAAATATTTTTCAAAAATATTAATATTTATAAAAGTTATGAAACTTTTATTAAAAATTTATGAAATCTCAAAACCTAAAATTTTGTATTTTATTAGACGCACATTGGCCTAACTAACATTCAAGATAAAACATTTCGCGAAAATTTTCAGTAAAACAAAAGTTTGAGGTAATTTTTATTTTGGGTTTAATTAAGTCACGTGATATTTTTGGCCAATGATATTGCATACAAATTTTTTGAAAAAAAATTAAAAATTTTAAATCGAAAAATAATTGTTGTGTTAGAACCGCACAGGTCCAATTACCGTGTTTACAAAATATTTTTTGAAAATATTAATATTCATAAAAGTTATGAAACTTTTATTAAAAATTTATGAAATCTTAAAACCTAAAATTTTGTATTTTATTAGACGCGCATTGGCCTAATTAACATTCAAGATAAAACATTTCGCGAAAATTTTCAGTAAAACAAAAGTTTGAGGTAATTTTTATTTTGGTTTTCATTAGGTCACGTGATATTTTTGGCCAATGATATTGCATACAAATTTTTTGAAAAAAAATAAAAAATTTTAAATCGAAAAATAATTGTTGTGTTAGAACCGCATAGGTCCAATTACCGTGTTTACAAAATATTTTTCGAAAATATTAATATTCATAAAAGTTATGAAACTTTTATTAAAAATTTATAAAATCTCAAAACCTAAAATTTTGTATTTTATTAGACGCGCATTGGCCTAACTAACATTCAAGATAAAACATTTCGCGAAAATTTTGAGTAAAACAAAAGTTTGAAGTAATTTTTATTTTGGGTTTAATTAGGTCACGTGATATTTTTGGCCAATGATATTGCATACAAATTTAAAAAAATAAAAAATAAAAAATTTTAAATCAAAAAATAATTGTTGTGTTAGAACCGCACAAGTCCAATTACCGTGTTTACAAAATATTTTTCAAAAATATTAATATTTATAAAAGTTATGAAACTTTTATTAAAAATTTATGAAATCTCAAAACCTAAAATTTTGTATTTTATTAGACGCACATTGGTTTAACTAACATTCAAGATAAAACATTTCGCGAAAATTTTCAGTAAAACAAAAGTTTGAGGTAATTTTTATTTTGGGTTTAATTAGGTCACGTGATATTTTTGGCCAATGATATTGCATATAAATTAAAAAAAAAAAAATTAAAAATTTTAAATCGAAAAATAATTGTTGTGTTAGAACCGCACAGGTCCGATTACCGTGTTTACAAAATATTTTTCGAAAATATTAATATTCATAAAAGTTATGAAACTTTTATTAAAAATTTATGAAATCTCAAAATCTGAAATTTTATATTTAATTAGGCGCGAATTGGCCTAACTAACATTCAGGGAAAAAGTTTTTGCAAAAATTTTGAGTAGAACAAAAGTTTGAGATAATTTTTATTTTGGGTTTAATTATGTCACGTGATATTTTTGGCCAATGAGATTGCATACAAATTTTTTGAAAAAAAATAAAAAATTTTAAATCGAAAAATAATTGTTGTGTTAGAACCGCACAGGTCAAATTACCGTGTTTACAAAATATTTTTCAAAAATATTAATATTCATAAAAGCTATGAAACTTTTATTAAAAATTTATGAAATTTCAAAACCTAAAATTTTGTATTTTATTAGACGCACATTGGCCTGACTAACATTCAAGACAAAACATTTCGCGAAAATTTTGAGTAAAACAAAAGTTTGAAGTAATTTTTATTTTGGGTTTAATTAGGTCACGTGATATTTTTGGCCAATGATATTGCATACAAATTTTTTTTAAAAAAATAAAAAATTTTAAATCGAAAAATAATTGTTGTGTTAGAACCGCACAAGTTAAATTACCGTGTTTACAAAATATTTTTCAAAAATATTAATATTTATAAAAGTTATGAAACTTTTATTAAAAATTTATGAAATCTCAAAACCTAAAATTTTGTATTTTATTAGACGCACATTGGCCTAACTAACATTCAAGATAAAACATTTCGCGAAAATTTTCAGTAAAACAAAAGTTTGAGGTAATTTTTATTTTGGGTTTAATTAAGTCACGTGATATTTTTGGCCAATGATATTGCATACAAATTTTTTGAAAAAAAATTAAAAATTTTAAATCGAAAAATAATTGTTGTGTTAGAACCGCACAGGTCCAATTACCGTGTTTACAAAATATTTTTTGAAAATATTAATATTCATAAAAGTTATGAAACTTTTATTAAAAATTTATGAAATCTTAAAACCTAAAATTTTGTATTTTATTAGACGCGCATTGGCCTAATTAACATTCAAGATAAAACATTTCGCGAAAATTTTCAGTAAAACAAAAGTTTGAGGTAATTTTTATTTTGGTTTTCATTAGGTCACGTGATATTTTTGGCCAATGATATTGCATACAAATTTTTTGAAAAAAAATAAAAAATTTTAAATCGAAAAATAATTGTTGTGTTAGAACCGCACAGGTCCAATTACCGTGTTTCCAAAATATTTTTCGAAAATATTAATATTCATAAAAGTTATGAAACTTTTATTAAAAATTTATAAAATCTCAAAACCTAAAATTTTGTATTTTATTAGACGCGCATTGGCCTAACTAACATTCAAGATAAAACATTTCGCGAAAATTTTGAGTAAAACAAAAGTTTGAAGTAATTTTTATTTTGGGTTTAATTAGGTCACGTGATATTTTTGGTCAATGATATTGCATACAAATTTTTTGAAAAAAAATTAAAAATTTTAAATCGAAAAATAAGTGTTGTGTTAGAACCGCACAGGTCCGATTACCGTGTTTACAAAATATTTTTTGAAAATATTAATATTCATAAAAGCTATGAAACTTTTATTAAAAATTTATGAAATTTCAAAACCTAAAATTTTGTATTTTATTAGACGCACATTGGCCTGACTAACATTCAAGACAAAACATTTCGCGAAAATTTTCAGTAAAACAAAAGTTTGAGGTAATTTTTATTTTGGGTTTTTATTAGGTCACGTGATATTTTTGGTCAATGAGATTGCATATAAATTTTTTGAAAAAAAATTAAAAATTTTAAATCGAAAAATAATTGTTGTGTTAGAACCGCACAGGTCCAATTACCGTGTTTACAAAATATTTTTCAAAAATATTAATATTCATAAAAGTTATGAAACTTTTATTAAAAATTTATGAAATCTCAAAACCTAAAATTTTGTATTTTATTAGACGCACATTGGCCTAACTAACATTCAAGATAAAACATTTTGCGAAAATTTTCAGTAAAACAAAAATTTGAGGTAATTTTGATTTTGGGTTTAATTAGGTCACGTGATATTTTTGGCCAATGATATTGCATACAAATTTTTTGAAAAAAAATTAAAAATTTTAAATCAAAAATAATTGTTGTGTTAGAACCGCACAGATCCAATTACCGTGTTTACGAAATATTTTTTGAAAATATTAATATTCATAAAAGTTATGAAACTTTTATTAAAAATTTATGAAATCTCAAAACGTAAAATTTTGTATTTTATTAGACGCGCATTGGCCTAACTAACATTCAAGATAAAACATTTCGCAAAAATTTTCAGTAAAACAAAAGTTTGAGGTAATTTTTATTTTGGGTTTAATTAGGTCACGTGATATTTTTGGCCAATGATATTGCATACAAATTTTTTGAAAAAAAATTAAAAATTTTAAATCGAAAAATAATTGTTGTGTTAGAACCGCACAGGTCCAATTACCGTGTTTACAAAATATTTTTTGAAAATATTAATATTCATAAAAGTTATGAAACTTTTATTAAAAATTTATGAAATCTTAAAACGTAAAATTTTGTATTTTATTAGACGCGCATTGGGCTAACTAACATTCAAGATGAAACATTTTGCGAAAATTTTCAGTAAAACAAAAGTTTGAGGTAATTTTTATTTTGGTTTTCATTAGGTCACGTGATATTTTTGGGTAATGATATTGCATACAAATTTTTTAAAAAAAAATTAAAAATTTTAAATCAAAAAATAATTGTTGTGTTAGAACCGCACAGGTCCAATTACCGTGTTTACGAAATATTTTTCAAAAATATTAATATTCATAAAAGTTATGAAACTTTTATTAAAAATTTATGAAATCTCAAAACCTAAAATTTTGTATTTTATTAGACGCGCATTGGTCTAACTAACATTCAAGATAAAACATTTCGCAAAAATTTTCAGTAAAACAAAAGTTTGAGGTAATTTTTCTTTTGGGTTTAATTAGGTCATGTGATATTTTTGGCCAATGATATTGCATACAAATTTTTTGAAAAAAAATTAAAAATTTTAAATCGAAAAATAATTGTTGTGTTAGAACCGCACAGGTCCAATTACCGTGTTTACAAAATATTTTTTGAAAATATTAATATTCATAAAAGCTATGAAACTTTTATTAAAAATTTATGAAATCTTAAAACGTAAAATTTTGTATTTTATTAGACGCGCATTGGCCTAACTAACATTCAAGATAAAACATTTCGCAAAAATTTTCAGTAAAACAAAAGTTTGAGGTAATTTTTATTTTGGGTTTAATTAGGTCACGTGATATTTTTGGCCAATGATATTGCATACAAATTTTTTGAAAAAAAATTAAAAATTTTAAATCGAAAAATAATTGTTGTGTTAGAACCGCACAGGTCCAATTACCGTGTTTACAAAATATTTTTTGAAAATATTAATATTCATAAAAGTTATGAAACTTTTATTAAAAATTTATGAAATCTTAAAACCTAAAATTTTGTATTTTATTAGACGCGCATTGGCCTAATTAACATTCAAGATAAAACATTTCGCGAAAATTTTCAGTAAAACAAAAGTTTGAGGTAATTTTTATTTTGGTTTTCATTAGGTCACGTGATATTTTTGGCCAATGATATTGCATACAAATTTTTTGAAAAAAAATAAAAAATTTTAAATCGAAAAATAATTGTTGTGTTAGAACCGCACAGGTCCAATTACCGTGTTTACAAAATATTTTTCGAAAATATTAATATTCATAAAAGTTATGAAACTTTTATTAAAAATTTATAAAATCTCAAAACCTAAAATTTTGTATTTTATTAGACGCGCATTGGCCTAACTAACATTCAAGATAAAACATTTCGCGAAAATTTTGAGTAAAACAAAAGTTTGAAGTAATTTTTATTTTGGGTTTAATTAGGTCACGTGATATTTTTGGCCAATGATATTGCATACAAATTTAAAAAAATAAAAAATAAAAAATTTTAAATCAAAAAATAATTGTTGTGTTAGAACCGCACAAGTCCAATTACCGTGTTTACAAAATATTTTTCAAAAATATTAATATTTATAAAAGTTATGAAACTTTTATTAAAAATTTATGAAATCTCAAAACCTAAAATTTTGTATTTTATTAGACGCACATTGGTTTAACTAACATTCAAGATAAAACATTTCGCGAAAATTTTCAGTAAAACAAAAGTTTGAGGTAATTTTTATTTTGGGTTTAATTAGGTCACGTGATATTTTTGGCCAATGATATTGCATATAAATTAAAAAAAAAAAAATTAAAAATTTTAAATCGAAAAATAATTGTTGTGTTAGAACCGCACAGGTCCGATTACCGTGTTTACAAAATATTTTTCGAAAATATTAATATTCATAAAAGTTATGAAACTTTTATTAAAAATTTATGAAATCTCAAAATCTGAAATTTTATATTTAATTAGGCGCGAATTGGCCTAACTAACATTCAAGGAAAAAGTTTTTGCAAAAATTTTGAGTAGAACAAAAGTTTGAGATAATTTTTATTTTGGGTTTAATTATGTCACGTGATATTTTTGGCCAATGAGATTGCATACAAATTTTTTGAAAAAAAATAAAAAATTTTAAATCGAAAAATAATTGTTGTGTTAGAACCGCACAGGTCAAATTACCGTGTTTACAAAATATTTTTCAAAAATATTAATATTCATAAAAGCTATGAAACTTTTATTAAAAATTTATGAAATTTCAAAACCTAAAATTTTGTATTTTATTAGACGCACATTGGCCTGACTAACATTCAAGACAAAACATTTCGCGAAAATTTTGAGTAAAACAAAAGTTTGAAGTAATTTTTATTTTGGGTTTAATTAGGTCACGTGATATTTTTGGCCAATGATATTGCATACAAATTTTTTTTAAAAAAATAAAAAATTTTAAATCGAAAAATAATTGTTGTGTTAGAACCGCACAAGTTAAGTTACCGTGTTTACAAAATATTTTTCAAAAATATTAATATTTATAAAAGTTATGAAACTTTTATTAAAAATTTATGAAATCTCAAAACCTAAAATTTTGTATTTTATTAGACGCACATTGGCCTAACTAACATTCAAGATAAAACATTTCGCGAAAATTTTCAGTAAAACAAAAGTTTGAGGTAATTTTTATTTTGGGTTTAATTAAGTCACGTGATATTTTTGGCCAATGATATTGCATACAAATTTTTTGAAAAAAAATTAAAAATTTTAAATCGAAAAATAATTGTTGTGTTAGAACCGCACAGGTCCAATTACCGTGTTTACAAAATATTTTTTGAAAATATTAATATTCATAAAAGTTATGAAACTTTTATTAAAAATTTATGAAATCTTAAAACCTAAAATTTTGTATTTTATTAGACGCGCATTGGCCTAATTAACATTCAAGATAAAACATTTCGCGAAAATTTTCAGTAAAACAAAAGTTTGAGGTAATTTTTATTTTGGTTTTCATTAGGTCACGTGATATTTTTGGCCAATGATATTGCATACAAATTTTTTGAAAAAAAATAAAAAATTTTAAATCGAAAAATAATTGTTGTGTTAGAACCGCATAGGTCCAATTACCGTGTTTACAAAATATTTTTCGAAAATATTAATATTCATAAAAGTTATGAAACTTTTATTAAAAATTTATAAAATCTCAAAACCTAAAATTTTGTATTTTATTAGACGCGCATTGGCCTAACTAACATTCAAGATAAAACATTTCGCGAAAATTTTGAGTAAAACAAAAGTTTGAAGTAATTTTTATTTTGGGTTTAATTAGGTCACGTGATATTTTTGGCCAATGATATTGCATACAAATTTAAAAAAATAAAAAATAAAAAATTTTAAATCAAAAAATAATTGTTGTGTTAGAACCGCACAAGTCCAATTACCGTGTTTACAAAATATTTTTCAAAAATATTAATATTTATAAAAGTTATGAAACTTTTATTAAAAATTTATGAAATCTCAAAACCTAAAATTTTGTATTTTATTAGACGCACATTGGTTTAACTAACATTCAAGATAAAACATTTCGCGAAAATTTTCAGTAAAACAAAAGTTTGAGGTAATTTTTATTTTGGGTTTAATTAGGTCACGTGATATTTTTGGCCAATGATATTGCATATAAATTAAAAAAAAAAAAATTAAAAATTTTAAATCGAAAAATAATTGTTGTGTTAGAACCGCACAGGTCCGATTACCGTGTTTACAAAATATTTTTCGAAAATATTAATATTCATAAAAGTTATGAAACTTTTATTAAAAATTTATGAAATCTCAAAATCTGAAATTTTATATTTAATTAGGCGCGAATTGGCCTAACTAACATTCAAGGAAAAAGTTTTTGCAAAAATTTTGAGTAGAACAAAAGTTTGAGATAATTTTTATTTTGGGTTTAATTATGTCACGTGATATTTTTGGCCAATGAGATTGCATACAAATTTTTTGAAAAAAAATAAAAAATTTTAAATCGAAAAATAATTGTTGTGTTAGAACCGCACAGGTCAAATTACCGTGTTTACAAAATATTTTTCAAAAATATTAATATTCATAAAAGCTATGAAACTTTTATTAAAAATTTATGAAATTTCAAAACCTAAAATTTTGTATTTTATTAGACGCACATTGGCCTGACTAACATTCAAGACAAAACATTTCGCGAAAATTTTGAGTAAAACAAAAGTTTGAAGTAATTTTTATTTTGGGTTTAATTAGGTCACGTGATATTTTTGGCCAATGATATTGCATACAAATTTTTTTTAAAAAAATAAAAAATTTTAAATCGAAAAATAATTGTTGTGTTAGAACCGCACAAGTTAAATTACCGTGTTTACAAAATATTTTTCAAAAATATTAATATTTATAAAAGTTATGAAACTTTTATTAAAAATTTATGAAATCTCAAAACCTAAAATTTTGTATTTTATTAGACGCACATTGGCCTAACTAACATTCAAGATAAAACATTTCGCGAAAATTTTCAGTAAAACAAAAGTTTGAGGTAATTTTTATTTTGGGTTTAATTAAGTCACGTGATATTTTTGGCCAATGATATTGCATACAAATTTTTTGAAAAAAAATTAAAAATTTTAAATCGAAAAATAATTGTTGTGTTAGAACCGCACAGGTCCAATTACCGTGTTTACAAAATATTTTTTGAAAATATTAATATTCATAAAAGTTATGAAACTTTTATTAAAAATTTATGAAATCTTAAAACCTAAAATTTTGTATTTTATTAGACGCGCATTGGCCTAATTAACATTCAAGATAAAACATTTCGCGAAAATTTTCAGTAAAACAAAAGTTTGAGGTAATTTTTATTTTGGTTTTCATTAGGTCACGTGATATTTTTGGCCAATGATATTGCATACAAATTTTTTGAAAAAAAATAAAAAATTTTAAATCGAAAAATAATTGTTGTGTTAGAACCGCACAGGTCCAATTACCGTGTTTCCAAAATATTTTTCGAAAATATTAATATTCATAAAAGTTATGAAACTTTTATTAAAAATTTATAAAATCTCAAAACCTAAAATTTTGTATTTTATTAGACGCGCATTGGCCTAACTAACATTCAAGATAAAACATTTCGCGAAAATTTTGAGTAAAACAAAAGTTTGAAGTAATTTTTATTTTGGGTTTAATTAGGTCACGTGATATTTTTGGCCAATGATATTGCATACAAATTTAAAAAAATAAAAAATAAAAAATTTTAAATCAAAAGATAATTGTTGTGTTAAAACCGCACAGGTCCAATTACCGTGTTTACAAAATATTTTTCAAAAATATTAATATTTATAAAAGTTATGAAACTTTTATTAAAAATTTATGAAATCTCAAAACCTAAAATTTTGTATTTTATTAGACGCACATTGGTTTAACTAACATTCAAGATAAAACATTTCGCGAAAATTTTCAGTAAAACAAAAGTTTGAGGTAATTTTTATTTTGGGTTTAATTAGGTCACGTGATATTTTTGGCCAATGATATTGCATATAAATTTAAAAAAAAAAAAATAAAAATTTTAAATCGAAAAATAATTGTTGTGTTAGAACCGCACAGGTCCGATTACCGTGTTTACAAAATATATTTCGAAAATATTAATATTCATAAAAGTTATGAAACTTTTATTAAAAATTTATGAAATCTCAAAATCTGAAATTTCATATTTAATTAGGCGCGAATTGGCCTAACTAACATTCAAGGAAAAACATTTCGCAAAAATTTTGAGTAGAACAAAAGTTTGAGATAATTTTTATTTTGGGTTTAATTATGTCACGTGATATTTTTGGCCAATGAGATTGCATATAAATTTTTTGAAAAAAAATTAAAAATTTTAAATCGAAAAATAATTGTTGTGTTAGAACCGCACAGGTCCAATTACCGTGTTTACAAAATATTTTTCAAAAATATTAATATTCATAAAAGTTATGAAACTTTTATTAAAAATTTATGAAATCTCAAAACCTAAAATTTTGTATTTTATTAGACGCACATTGGCCTAACTAACATTCAAGATAAAACATTTTGCGAAAATTTTCAGTAAAACAAAAATTTGAGGTAATTTTGATTTTGGGTTTAATTAGGTCACGTGATATTTTTGGCCAATGATATTGCATACAAATTTTTTGAAAAAAAATTAAAAATTTTAAATCAAAAAATAATTGTTGTGTTAGAACCGCACAGATCCAATTACCGTGTTTACGAAATATTTTTTGAAAATATTAATATTCATAAAAGTTATGAAACTTTTATTAAAAATTTATGAAATCTCAAAACGTAAAATTTTGTATTTTATTAGACGCGCATTGGCCTAACTAACATTCAAGATAAAACATTTCGCAAAAATTTTCAGTAAAACAAAAGTTTGAGGTAATTTTTATTTTGGGTTTAATTAGGTCACGTGATATTTTTGGCCAATGATATTGCATACAAATTTTTTGAAAAAAAATTAAAAATTTTAAATCGAAAAATAATTGTTGTGTTAGAACCGCACAGGTCCAATTACCGTGTTTACAAAATATTTTTTGAAAATATTAATATTCATAAAAGTTATGAAACTTTTATTAAAAATTTATGAAAACTTAAAACGTAAAATTTTGTATTTTATTAGACGCGCATTGGGCTAACTAACATTCAAGATGAAACATTTTGCGAAAATTTTCAGTAAAACAAAAGTTTGAGGTAATTTTTATTTTGGTTTTCATTAGGTCACGTGATATTTTTGGGTAATGATATTGCATACAAATTTTTTGAAAAAAAATTAAAAATTTTAAATCAAAAAATAATTGTTGTGTTAGAACCGCACAGGTCCAATTACCGTGTTTACGAAATATTTTTCAAAAATATTAATATTCATAAAAGTTATGAAACTTTTATTAAAAATTTATGAAATCTCAAAACCTAAAATTTTGTATTTTATTAGACGCGCATTGGTCTAATTAACATTCAAGATAAAACATTTCGCAAAAATTTTCAGTAAAACAAAAGTTTGAGGTAATTTTTATTTTGGGTTTAATTAGGTCATGTGATATTTTTGGCCAATGATATTGCATACAAATTTTTTGAAAAAAAATTAAAAATTTTAAATCGAAAAATAATTGTTGTGTTAGAACCGCACAGGTCCGATTACCGTGTTTACAAAATATTTTTTGAAAATATTAATATTCATAAAAGCTATGAAACTTTTATTAAAAATTTATGAAATCTCAAAACGTAAAATTTTGTATTTTATTAGACGCGCATTGGCCTAACTAACATTCAAGATAAAACATTTCGCAAAAATTTTCAGTAAAACAAAAGTTTGAGGTAATTTTTATTTTGGGTTTAATTAGGTCACGTGATATTTTTGGCCAATGATATTGCATACAAATTTTTTGAAAAAAAATTAAAAATTTTAAATCGAAAAATAATTGTTGTGTTAGAACCGCACAGGTCCAATTACCGTGTTTACAAAATATTTTTTGAAAATATTAATATTCATAAAAGTTATGAAACTTTTATTAAAAATTTATGAAATCTTAAAACCTAAAATTTTGTATTTTATTAGACGCGCATTGGCCTAATTAACATTCAAGATAAAACATTTCGCGAAAATTTTCAGTAAAACAAAAGTTTGAGGTAATTTTTATTTTGGTTTTCATTAGGTCACGTGATATTTTTGGCCAATGATATTGCATACAAATTTTTTGAAAAAAAATAAAAAATTTTAAATCGAAAAATAATTGTTGTGTTAGAACCGCACAGGTCCAATTACCGTGTTTACAAAATATTTTTCGAAAATATTAATATTCATAAAAGTTATGAAACTTTTATTAAAAATTTATAAAATCTCAAAACCTAAAATTTTGTATTTTATTAGACGCGCATTGGCCTAACTAACATTCAAGATAAAACATTTTGCGAAAATTTTGAGTAAAACAAAAGTTTGAAGTAATTTTTATTTTGGGTTTAATTAGGTCACGTGATATTTTTGGCCAATGATATTGCATACAAATTTAAAAAAATAAAAAATAAAAAATTTTAAATCAAAAAATAATTGTTGTGTTAGAACCGCACAAGTCCAATTACCGTGTTTACAAAATATTTTTCAAAAATATTAATATTTATAAAAGTTATGAAACTTTTATTAAAAATTTATGAAATCTCAAAACCTAAAATTTTGTATTTTATTAGACGCACATTGGTTTAACTAACATTCAAGATAAAACATTTCGCGAAAATTTTCAGTAAAACAAAAGTTTGAGGTAATTTTTATTTTGGGTTTAATTAGGTCACGTGATATTTTTGGCCAATGATATTGCATATAAATTAAAAAAAAAAAAATTAAAAATTTTAAATCGAAAAATAATTGTTGTGTTAGAACCGCACAGGTCCGATTACCGTGTTTACAAAATATTTTTCGAAAATATTAATATTCATAAAAGTTATGAAACTTTTATTAAAAATTTATGAAATCTCAAAATCTGAAATTTTATATTTAATTAGGCGCGAATTGGCCTAACTAACATTCAAGGAAAAACATTTCGCAAAAATTTTGAGTAGAACAAAAGTTTGAGATAATTTTTATTTTGGGTTTAATTATGTCACGTGATATTTTTGGCCAATGAGATTGCATATAAATTTTTTGAAAAAAAATTAAAAATTTTAAATCGAAAAATAATTGTTGTGTTAGAACCGCACAGGTCCAATTACCGTGTTTACAAAATATTTTTCAAAAATATTAATATTCATAAAAGTTATGAAACTTTTATTAAAAATTTATGAAATCTCAAAACCTAAAATTTTGTATTTTATTAGACGCACATTGGCCTAACTAACATTCAAGATAAAACATTTTGCGAAAATTTTCAGTAAAACAAAAATTTGAGGTAATTTTGATTTTGGGTTTAATTAGGTCACGTGATATTTTTGGCCAATGATATTGCATACAAATTTTTTGAAAAAAAATTAAAAATTTTAAATCAAAAAATAATTGTTGTGTTAGAACCGCACAGATCCAATTACCGTGTTTACGAAATATTTTTTGAAAATATTAATATTCATAAAAGTTATGAAACTTTTATTAAAAATTTATGAAATCTCAAAACGTAAAATTTTGTATTTTATTAGACGCGCATTGGCCTAACTAACATTCAAGATAAAACATTTCGCAAAAATTTTCAGTAAAACAAAAGTTTGAGGTAATTTTTATTTTGGGTTTAATTAGGTCACGTGATATTTTTGGCCAATGATATTGCATACAAATTTTTTGAAAAAAAATTAAAAATTTTAAATCGAAAAATAATTGTTGTGTTAGAACCGCACAGGTCCAATTACCGTGTTTACAAAATATTTTTTGAAAATATTAATATTCATAAAAGTTATGAAACTTTTATTAAAAATTTATGAAATCTTAAAACGTAAAATTTTGTATTTTATTAGACGCGCATTGGGCTAACTAACATTCAAGATGAAACATTTTGCGAAAATTTTCAGTAAAACAAAAGTTTGAGGTAATTTTTATTTTGGTTTTCATTAGGTCACGTGATATTTTTGGGTAATGATATTGCATACAAATTTTTTGAAAAAAAATTAAAAATTTTAAATCAAAAAATAATTGTTGTGTTAGAACCGCACAGGTCCAATTACCGTGTTTACGAAATATTTTTCAAAAATATTAATATTCATAAAAGTTATGAAACTTTTATTAAAAATTTATGAAATCTCAAAACCTAAAATTTTGTATTTTATTAGACGCGCATTGGTCTAACTAACATTCAAGATAAAACATTTCGCAAAAATTTTTAGTAAAACAAAAGTTTGAGGTAATTTTTATTTTGGGTTTAATTAGGTCATGTGATATTTTTGGCCAATGATATTGCATACAAATTTTTTGAAAAAAAATTAAAAATTTTAAATCGAAAAATAATTGTTGTGTTAGAACCGCACAGGTCCGATTACCGTGTTTACAAAATATTTTTTGAAAATATTAATATTCATAAAAGCTATGAAACTTTTATTAAAAATTTATGAAATCTCAAAACGTAAAATTTTGTATTTTATTAGACGCGCATTGGCCTAACTAACATTCAAGATAAAACATTTCGCAAAAATTTTCAGTAAAACAAAAGTTTGAGGTAATTTTTATTTTGGGTTTAATTAGGTCACGTGATATTTTTGGCCAATGATATTGCATACAAATTTTTTGAAAAAAAATTAAAAATTTTAAATCGAAAAATAATTGTTGTGTTAGAACCGCACAGGTCCAATTACCGTGTTTACAAAATATTTTTTGAAAATATTAATATTCATAAAAGTTATGAAACTTTTATTAAAAATTTATGAAATCTTAAAACCTAAAATTTTGTATTTTATTAGACGCGCATTGGCCTAATTAACATTCAAGATAAAACATTTCGCGAAAATTTTCAGTAAAACAAAAGTTTGAGGTAATTTTTATTTTGGTTTTCATTAGGTCACGTGATATTTTTGGCCAATGATATTGCATACAAATTTTTTGAAAAAAAATAAAAAATTTTAAATCGAAAAATAATTGTTGTGTTAGAACCGCACAGGTCCAATTACCGTGTTTACAAAATATTTTTCGAAAATATTAATATTCATAAAAGTTATGAAACTTTTATTAAAAATTTATAAAATCTCAAAACCTAAAATTTTGTATTTTATTAGACGCGCATTGGCCTAACTAACATTCAAGATAAAACATTTCGCGAAAATTTTGAGTAAAACAAAAGTTTGAAGTAATTTTTATTTTGGGTTTAATTAGGTCACGTGATATTTTTGGCCAATGATATTGCATACAAATTTAAAAAAATAAAAAATAAAAAATTTTAAATCAAAAAATAATTGTTGTGTTAGAACCGCACAAGTCCAATTACCGTGTTTACAAAATATTTTTCAAAAATATTAATATTTATAAAAGTTATGAAACTTTTATTAAAAATTTATGAAATCTCAAAACCTAAAATTTTGTATTTTATTAGACGCACATTGGTTTAACTAACATTCAAGATAAAACATTTCGCGAAAATTTTCAGTAAAACAAAAGTTTGAGGTAATTTTTATTTTGGGTTTAATTAGGTCACGTGATATTTTTGGCCAATGATATTGCATATAAATTAAAAAAAAAAAAATTAAAAATTTTAAATCGAAAAATAATTGTTGTGTTAGAACCGCACAGGTCCGATTACCGTGTTTACAAAATATTTTTCGAAAATATTAATATTCATAAAAGTTATGAAACTTTTATTAAAAATTTATGAAATCTCAAAATCTGAAATTTTATATTTAATTAGGCGCGAATTGGCCTAACTAACATTCAAGGAAAAAATTTTTGCAAAAATTTTGAGTAGAACAAAAGTTTGAGATAATTTTTATTTTGGGTTTAATTATGTCACGTGATATTTTTGGCCAATGAGATTGCATACAAATTTTTTGAAAAAAAATAAAAAATTTTAAATCGAAAAATAATTGTTGTGTTAGAACCGCACAGGTCCGATTACCGTGTTTACAAAATATTTTTCAAAAATATTAATATTCATAAAAGCTATGAAACTTTTATTAAAAATTTATGAAATTTCAAAACCTAAAATTTTGTATTTTATTAGACGCACATTGGCCTGACTAACATTCAAGACAAAACATTTCGCGAAAATTTTCAGTAAACCAAAAGTTTGAGGTAATTTTTATTTTGGTTTTTATTAGGTCACGTGATATTTTTGGCCAATGATATTGCATATAAATTTTTTGAAAAAAAATTAAAAATTTTAAATCGAAAAATAATTGTTGTGTTAGAACCGCACAGGTCCAATTACCGTGTTTACAAAATATTTTTCAAAAATATTAATATTCATAAAAGTTATGAAACTTTTATTAAAAATTTATGAAATTTCAAAACCTAAAATTTTGTATTTTATTAGACGCACATTGGCCTAACTAACATTCAAGATAAAACATTTCGCGAAAATTTTCAGTAAAACAAAAGTTTGAGGTAATTTTTATTTTGGGTTTAATTAGGTTAAGTGATATTTTTGGCCAATGAATTTGTATACAAATTTAAAAAAATGAAATAAAAAATTTTAAATCAAAAAATAATTGTTGTGTTAGAACCGCACAGGTCCAATTACCGTGTTTCCAAAATATTTTTCGAAAATATTAATATTCATAAAAGTTATGAAACTTTTATTAAAAATTTATGAAATCTCAAAACCTAAAATTTTGTATTTTATTAGACGCGCATTGGCCTAACTAACATTCAAGATAAAACATTTCGCGAAAATTTTCAGTAAAACAAAAGTTTGAAGTAGTTTTTTTTTTGGGTTTAATTAGGTCACGTGATATTTTTGGCCAATGATATTGCATACAAATTTTTTGAAAAAAAATAAAAAATTTTAAATCGAAAAATAATTGTTGTGTTAGAACCGCACAAGTTCAATTACCGTGTTTACAAAATATTTTTCAAAAATATTAATATTTATAAAAGTTATGAAACTTTTATTAAAAATTTATGAAATCTCAAAACCTAAAATTTTGTATTTTATTAGACGCACATTGGCCTAACTAACATTCAAGGTAAAACATTTCGCGAAAATTTTCAGTAAAACAAAAGTTTGAGGTAATTTTTATTTTGGGTTTAATTAGGTCACGTGATATTTTTGGCCAATGATATTGCATACAAATTTAAAAAAACAAAAAAAAAATTTTAAATCAAAAAATAATTGTTGTGTTAGAACCGCACAGGTCCAATTACCGTGTTTACAAAATATTTTTCGAAAATATTAATATTCATAAAAGCTATGAAACTTTTATTAAAAATTTATGAAATTTCAAAACCTAAAATTTTGTATTTTATTAGACGCACATTGGCCTGACTAACATTCAAGACAAAACATTTCGCGAAAATTTTCAGTAAAACAAAAGTTTGAGGTAATTTTTATTTTGGTTTTTATTAGGTCACGTGATATTTTTGGCCAATGAGATTGCATATAAATTTTTTGAAAAAAAATTAAAAATTTTAAATCGAAAAATAATTGTTGTGTTAGAACCGCACAGGTCCAATTACCGTGTTTACAAAATATTTTTCAAAAATATTAATATTCATAAAAGTTATGAAACTTTTATTAAAAATTTATGAAATCTCAAAACCTAAAATTTTGTATTTTATTAGACGCACATTGGCCTAACTAACATTCAAGATAAAACATTTTGCGAAAATTTTCAGTAAAACAAAAGTTTGAGGTAATTTTGATTTTGGGTTTAATTAGGTCACGTGATATTTTTGGCCAATGATATTGCATACAAATTTTTTGAAAAAAAATTAAAAATTTTAAATCAAAAAATAATTGTTGTGTTAGAACCGCACAGGTCCAATTACCGTGTTTACGAAATATTTTTTGAAAATATTAATATTCATAAAAGTTATGAAACTTTTATTAAAAATTTATGAAATCTCAAAACCTAAAATTTTGTATTTTATTAGACGCGCATTGGTCTAACTAACATTCAAGATAAAACATTTTGCGAAAATTTTCAGTAAAACAAAAGTTTGAGGTAATTTTTATTTTGGGTTTAATTAGGTCACGTGATATTTTTGGCCAATGATATTGCATACAAATTTTTTGAAAAAAAATTAAAAATTTTAAATCGAAAAATAATTGTTGTGTTAGAACCGCACAGGTCCGATTACCGTGTTTACAAAATATTTTTTGAAAATATTAATATTCATAAAAGCTATGAAACTTTTATTAAAAATTTATGAAATCTTAAAACGTAAAATTTTGTATTTTATTAGACGCGCATTGGCCTAACTAACATTCAAGATAAAACATTTCGCAAAAATTTTCAGTAAAACAAAAGTTTGAGGTAATTTTTATTTTGGGTTTAATTAGGTCAAAATGTCGCGCGAACAATTCAATGTACGCGAAATAAAAAAATTTTTTTTTGTTCTTTTAATTATTTTCGAAAATTTCTTTATCTTGAGCATTAGTTATACCAAAACAGTTCTAAAAAAATTTAAAAATCAATGTCATAAATTTGTAATAACTCTCGGAAATATTAGTGTTTGCTAAAAAATTTTTGCAATCACGGCTGTTAGAACAGTGCGTTTTTTTTGGTATAGTTATCTTTTGATTTAAAAAAAAAATTTTTTTTTTTTAAACTTTTTTACATGTGTGCTGGGTCACGTGATCATATGACCGGCCCTACGTACGCAAAATACAAAAATTGGTAAGTTGATTATTTTGAGGAGTCTAAGTTGGGCAAACCTCGGAACTCAGTACTGAGAGTTGTGGGCCTTTCGCACTGAGCTAACTGCCACGACCTTTCAATGATGCAAAATTGTATACATAGCTTAAGTAAGCACTTGTAATAATAAAAAAACTAGATTTATTTGATAAATAAAATATGGTTCGAAAATATTTGATTATTTTTAACATAAATTTTTATAAATAAAAAAATATATGCATAAACATCAACTAAGAATATTACATATCTTCGAATAAACAAACAAGCATTTATATATACTATACACACAAAAACTAATATTTAACGCAGTTTTAAGTTTGTGATATTAGGATATAAATTATAGTAAATTTTAAATTCTTGAAATTGATTTTTATTAAATAAACAAGCATTTAAATATGATAAATAAACGAAAATTATTTTTCTAATATGTTTTTTAATTACTTATATTATAAAATACATCATACCAAATTTTTAATGCTTAATGTCGAACTTTAATTTTTAATGAACAAACCAGCATTTAAATATAAAAAACAAACAAGAATTATTTTTTAATTTATTTTCGAATTATAAATATTATAAGATAAAACCGACCAAAATTTAAAAACCTAATAACAATCTTTAAATTTAAATAAACAAACACCTATTAATTAGTAATTAGTGACAAAAATTAAATTCGTTTTTGAGTTACTAATATCATGATATACAATTGACAAAAATTTAAAAAATTAATAACAACCTTTAAATTTTAATAAACAAACACATATTATTAACTAATTAGTGATAAAAATTAAAAATTTAATTTATTTTTAAGTTAGTAATATCATAATATACAATTGACCAAAATTTAAAAAATTAATAACAACCTTTAAATTTTAATAAACAAACACCTATTAATTAGTAATTAGTAATAATTAAATGTCGTAAATAGGAGGTTTGCGATTCGTTGGGATAATAACAAACATACTAAAAATTTAGAACTTTTAGTTTTAAAGAACAAAAGTTTTCAAAATTCTGACTAGAAAGAATAAAAACAATAATAATAATAACTAGATTTATTTGATAAATAAAATATGGTTCAAAATCGTTTGATTCTTTTTTATAAATATAATTTATTTAGTAGGTTTATTAATTAAATTATAAATTTAAATATGAACTTTTTTATATTTAAACCTAATTTTAACAAACGAACACGCATTTATTGATATTGTAATAGAAAAGTAAATTATATTTAAACCTAATTTTAACAAACGAACACGCATTCATTGATATTGTAATAGAAAAGTAAACTAAATTTAAAAGCAAAATACCGATCTTAATTTTTTAGTAATCAAACGAGTATTAAAATATAATAATAACAAAACATTAAAAAAAAAATTTTACACAATTTTTACTTATACTTTAACATTTTACTTAAATTTTCAACCAATATTTTTTACTTTAATAGACAGCGAAAAGGACGATTTTTGACGGCGACCAGAACGCTATTAAATTATTCAAGCGTTAAACTCACACTGATTCGTTATTTTATAAAAAAACTAAAATAATGATTAAACGATATTTAGCTAGAGTTAAATCTTCATTTTAAATAGCTACATACAAAATAATAATACCAACAACATATTAAAATTTCAGAAAATTTAATCTTTAAATTTTAATGATAAAATATATTAATTAGTAATTAGTGACATTTAAATGTCGTAATCAGGAGGTTTGAGATTCGTTGGGATAATAACAAACATACTAAAAATTTAGAACTTTTACTTTTAAAGAACAAAAGTTATCGTCTTTCAAAATTCGGTCAAATAAGAATAAAAACAATAATAATTACATATTCTTGATTTTTAATAAACAAACAAGCATTTAAATATATTATACAAACAAAATTATTTTTTCAACCCAGTTTTATGTTGTTAGTATCAGGATATACATTATACTAAATTTTAAATTCCGAAAATTAATTTTTGATTTTTAATAAATAAACAAGTATTTAAATAAAATAAACAACCAAAAATTATTTTTTAAACATGTATTTTAATTACAAATATTATAAAATACATTATATTAAATTTTAAATGCCTAATATCAAACTTTAATTTTTGATAAACAAACAAGAATTTAAATATAATAAACAAACAAAAATTAAATTTTTAATCCATTTTCGAGTTATTAATATTATGATATATAACTGACCAAAATTTGAAAACTTAATAACGATCTCTAAATTTTAATAAATAAACACCTATTAATTACTAATTAATAATACTTAAATTATTAAAATAGGAGGATTGAAACACAATATGATAATAAACAACATATTAAAATTTTAAAAATTTAAACACACAAAATCAAAAGTTATTTGATTTCAAAATTCGGATTAGTAAGAATAAAAATAATAATAAATATACGGACAATAACAATATGTTTCGAAATCTAAGATTTCGAACCATAATAAGCTTTTGATTTTTTTGATTTTTTTTTCAACGTTCGTCATCATCATTTAACTTTGATATGTCGTTGTTGTGCGCACGTCGCCAAAAAAGCATTTTTTTGTAAACCTGTAAACAAATAAAATGGCAGAGATGAAATAAGTATAATGTTAATACTAGCCAAAACAAAAAAAACCCAACTGTTTTATTTTTTGTTGATTGCCTTTTTTGTAACTAAGTTGGGCAAAAGTACAAGAATAAGATTAATTTTTGTTTTAAAGATGTAACGGTACTTTTAAAAAGTGCTTATAATTATTTAGTAATTTTCGAAAATGCTTTCGGTGACCAATCTTGTTGCTTCATCAAGCATAAAAATTAGTAAAAAAATGTAGTGGTAAATTTTTAACTATTTATAATACATTTTTTTTCTTGTTTAAGGGGCCTTGGTAACAAACCTAACCAAAAAAATGTTGTAACTTTATAATATAAAAATTAACTTTGTTAAAAAATGTATTTAAATAGTAACTTTTCACTTACTTTTTTAGATGTTGGTTTACTTTTACACAAAGTCATTTTGAAACAAACGTCTTTTTTTCGGGTTTTCAATTACATTAAGGCAGAGTGGAAAGATCGATCTTTTGATATTGCTTGAGGTTAACTTCTGGAAGCAACAGAAATTAATTAAAGTTGATATCAAAACAATCTTATCTGTTAAACTAAGCTTTAAACTGATCTTAGGTTTGTGGGATTTAATAACAGATTAATGTTAACATTAATATTTTACAATTTAGATGTTTGTTATTCGCTAAAATTTACTTTGGGATTATTATGGTTTGGGCAATTTTAGATGTAAACAAACTAGTATTTTTATCAGGAAAGAGTGTAGTATTGTGACGTTTTTGTGCTTTTCGTAAACACCTAGCTTAAAGGCGAATAGTGTGGCATTATAGAAGCACGAAACCTTTTAACTCGTAGTCCAATGCCAGCACAATTTTACCATACAACACGACTTAACAACTTAAATGCTTATTCATTTTTTCTTGCATTCTTAAGCCTAACTACTGTTTAAAAATATTGGAATAATCCAGGGTGGCCCAAAACGGTTTTAACAAGTCTGCACTCATTCAATCAAGCCAACAAAATATAATTTTTGTGAGCAGCTCTTTTTAATATGTATCCCAAAAGTTAAAATTTGATTCTAAATTGAAACAAATGTGAACATGAACCGTTAATTTGTTATTGTGTTATTTACGATCTATTGGAATAGCTTAGTGTTGTTGATCTTCTAGCTTTATGTTGTTTATGTAAAACTCAGGTATTTGGATCATGAAAATTCCATTTCAACGGCAAATCAAACCACAATCATGTTTTTAGGAAAAAATTAAAAGTCGTTTAAACAAATGTGCGATATTTTAATACTAAAAATGGTTTTTCCTGGCCCTAATGCATTACTAACATTTTTGAATGATTGTTAGTATTTAGGTCTATTAAGCTTTGCTCATACTAATTAATTACTGATCTTTATGCGATTTTATTGTAAATAACCTTTGGCCGACATTAGCTGCAAAAACAAGTGTTTACCTTATTTGTCGAACGAAACGAGTATGCCAAAGGTCATGACGTCAGTAATCAGCCAGTAAGCCTAAAAGTATTTAATCTGGATGTAAATCCATGCTTCCGAATAATTCGCAGTAAACAGCGGGAAAAATTAAACAAGATCAAACCACGAGGCGCGAGAAAAGCAAAGAACGAAAGAATACAAGACTTGCAAATTGCACGGCTGCTTATCACGAATAAAGTAAAGTAGAAAAACCACTTAATTCTAAATAAATAAATTTGAAAAAACCCGTCACGACTACATGGAAAACATCCTTATTTTAATATCCTGGTCTGATTGACCTTTAAAAATCGTAGACACTGAATTATTTGTGATTTTAGCATATAAAAAGTTGATCTTTAGCCTAATGAAGATTGTTTAAATTAAAAACTGTTTATGATTATATTGAGTTGAAATATTTGGAATAACAAATTTTCCTAAATTACTTTACTATTTTATTATATTGAAACTAATAAAAAAAAACTTATTTAACAATGTTTCAATTTGCAATTTCTCTAATTGTTATAACGTTTTTTACCTACTTATTATCTCTTTGCTTGGATCTCGATCTTCACTAAAGCTATTGTATCAGCTGCAATTGTCATTTTAGCTTAATCATCAAACGCATATGCTTTTTGGCGCTGGCGATCTTGCTTGACCATTTTGCTGTTTTTTTTGTTCTTAAAATAATGAATGTTTTTTTGTTCTTAAAATAATGAATGAGTTTTTAATAAATGTTTAATTTTATTTAGGAAATAAAATGCCAAAATGCATAAACATTTTTCAGAATTAATTTTATCGTTTTTTGCGCTTATAAAGTAGATTTTTTAGTCACTCAACAAAACGTTTATTAACATAACAGAATGTTGATGGACTAGTGTTATTTTAAATAACTGATTTTAACTTTATGATATATGCGATTATTAAGCTACTGATTGATTTATCGCTGGAAAAATTGCAAATTTTAGCCAAACAAGAATTACAGTTACGGCTACCAAGCAAGTTGCACAAACCGAAAATTTTGTAAACAAATATTTTTTTTCTTTAATTAAAATTTATTAACCCACATTTTTACCATCTAATTGATTTAGTTTATTTTAAGGCGTTAATTATATATGTACAATGTTTAACTTTACTTAAATTAATGGCCAATGTATTCAAAAATACATTTTAAAATTTATTTAAAATAATAAAATTAAATAATAAAGCTAATAATTTACATAAAATTATAAATATAATATATTTAATTGCATATTGTTTTTTTTACTATTTTTTGTCTTATTAACTATATTTTGGTTAGGTAGACATTAAAATGGCGTATCTTTAAACATTTTACCTGACTAGTTTTTATTTATAACTTTAAATGAAAAATTAAAAGTTTAATATGGCATTTAAAAATAATTTTAAACATTACACATTTATGCTATTTAATTTAATTTTTTACCTTATTTTTAGGTAACACTTCAATACAGCCAATGTTGAAATTATTTTTTGATATCTAAAATAAAATAAAAATATCAAGTATTAGTTTTTAAAAATAATGTTTAAAATAAAGAAAGTTGTTGTTATTCCAGTTAAAAATTTAAAACCAGGATAAGGCCATACCATAACCAGCATTTTTTGTATGCTTGGCAAACCTAGCATGGCTGATGTAACATTTTAAAGCAAATCAGCATTACGCGCTGATGACGGTTCAAGGTTCTTGCAAGATCGGGCACGCTACAATCGTCGGCCGAGTTTTTTTATGTTATTGAGTAATGTTAAATGTTAACATAAACCTGACATAAAATATAAAAATATATATATTGAGAACTAGAATATTGCAACTAATATTAATTATTGTTTAGGTTTTTTTAGTACTATAAAAAAAAAAATTGTAACCCTTGCTCATTTTATATCTTTCGCACGTTTTATTTTATCAACACTAAATATTACAAAACAACATTCTCAAAATTTCCTTTAATAACAAAAATAATATTTTTAACTTACATCAAAATTAAAAAAAATTTCAATTATCTAAATAGAATTTATTTTATTTCTGTTAAATTATACAATAATCTGGTTAAAATTGACTTTAAAAAAAGCTAACTAACAAGTATTCCTTTAAATTGTTTTAGTTTTTAACGAAATTAATAAAATATATTTTATTAATAACATTTGCAAAATTTTATAAAATTGAAAAATTTTTTATTTTGTTAAGTATTTTTAAATGCACCAACTCTGTCCTTAGTCGTTAGTTTACTGTTTAAGTTTTTTTATAAGAAACTATGGGTTAGTGTGGGCAGTTATATAATGTCAGGTCCATATTTGTTAAAATTTAAAAAAAAATTAAAAATTTTTAAAAAAATTAAAAAAAAAATTTTCACAGGCTGAAAAAAAATTAAAACAAGAAAGGCAACAAAATGCCCGCAGGTTCAATCTCCATGTTTAAGGTAGAGAAACCTTAAAAAATCCTCATAAAATAACAAAAAATGTAAAAAAAATAAAAATAAAATTTTATGCCTAGCCTATACTAAAATAATTTTTGGAACAAAAAAGCTAAAGTTAATTTTTTAATAATTTTGTTTATTTAATTTTTATTTTTGTTTACTTTTTGATGATTTCAAAATATTAAAAATGTAAGTATTGTTTTAGTTAAACTACGTTATTTTTTTGCGGAATATTTTCTAAATTAAATTTTGTTAGAAATTTTTTTTAAATATTTATTTTTTATTTTTATTTACTATTTATTAATTTAAGAAAAATAAAAAGTTAAGTATTTTTTTGATTTATTAATTTAATTTTTATATTTGTAGCATTTTTCATTTAAATTTTGTTATAAATTAATTAAAATGTTAATTTAGTAATTTTTTTTTTTTTTTTTTATTAGGACAAAATGGCTGAAAAAAAAATCCGGTCTTGACAATGTCCTCTATTATTTTAACTTATTAAAGCTTTTAAATAATTTTTGTTTGGTAATTTATTCTGTTAAAATTATGTTTACTAAAACTTAATATCAACAAAATGGTGTTAAAATTTAATTGTAATTTTTTTGTAGTTTTATTATTTGATAAAAACTTGGGAGTTATTATCAGTTGATAAAACCATAAAAATTTACTAATATCTACTAAATGTATAACCAAGTTATCAACAACAATAACATAAATTTATTTTATTTATCTATTATTTTTATTAATTAATAAATATTTTTTTTTTGAAATTATATTCTGCATTCGCTCGTTTTGACAATAACAATTTAAATTTTGATTTTTTATCGTTAAAACGAGAATAGTGTACTATATATCAAACATTCAAAAAAGTAAATTTTGTAATTATTACTTTTATTAATTATAACCGCAATTGTAAATAAAAATATTTGTGTAATTTACTTTATGTTTTTTAAAGGGAATGGTACCAATAAAATCTTTAAAAAAATTATTGTGTTTTTTCCGAAAAAGCTAAAGTTAAAACAGATTTTTGATTTTATGTTTTTTTTTACAAAATGGCCTATTCATTTTATTAACATTGTTATTACAAACCCAATAGTACTATAAATTAGTTAAATTTGCAATTAAACATGTATGCATATTGACTAAATAAATAAAGATGCCAGTTTATAAATTTAAAAAAATATATTTGTTAGTTGGTTAAATTATTGAATTGGAAATATTTTATATTTAAAACTAAGTAAAAAAAATCAAAAAAAATTTAATATCATACACCAATAAAAAATATTTTCCAATAAAAAATTAAATATCTAGAATTTTAAATTATTAACATAAAGTATTTTTGCTATTATAAGTTGCAACAATTTGTTGTGTTTTTACAATTATTATTATCATTATTATTGTGATCGGTTGACGGCCCACCCTACAGTCGGCTTTTTATTGTTCGGTATCTGATCACAAATAATAACTTCTCATAGTAATTTACCAGTGCAACATTAACAGCAATTTTAATTATTTTGTAGGCCTTTAAAGTGGACATACACTTAGATATACAAACATGTATTGTATGTATCATTCATTAGGCTTTATTAAATGTAGAATATCACAAGATAAATCTATTAAATTTAAATAATTAATTTTGTGTTTTTTGCAATTTTTTATTGTGTAAATTTTAAATTAAAATAAATAAAATTTGTTTTAAAATATCGCTTATTTTATTTACAATATATATAAATACTTAGATATATAGATATCAAATAAGTGCACGTACACCGTTTGTTTATGCTTTAAACAAACAGAATTAAATTTGCCTAAAGTAACACCTTCTGTGGTTTCAAAAAATATTACCAAACGTCAACGCCGAAATGTGCCTTGACTGATAATCAAATTTAAGCGAAAAACCTAACTTAGTTGACCTTAGGTTTCTTTATTATAAAGTTGGTAAAATTGTAACAAAACAAATTCAAAAAAAATAAAAAAATAAAAAATTTAAATTTAATTAAAAATTTAAACTTTCACCTACAGAATTGCCAAATGTCTGCATTTAAAGCGTTTTGATTAAAAAGGATTAAGTAAAACCGCTAAATTTAACAAGTTACAAACCAAGAATAAAAAGAAAAAACAATATATTTAAAATTTTTAAATTATATCTGATAAATATATTAACTTTAATATTTAAATAATCAACCGCATATAAAAATTATTTAATAAAAAAAATATGGTTTATAATAGATTAGTATTTTTTAAACAATATCTATAAAAATAACTATTAACTAATATGAAAATTAAATAAAAAAGTTGAAGTAATTTTTAAATTTTAAACGATTGGACTAAATTTTAATAAACAAATAAGCATTTAATTATAATAAGAAAACAAAAGTTAAAAATTTTAACGCGCGTTTTGTTTTTAATAATATAATATAGAAATGATTAAACTTTAAAAGCAAAATATTAATTATCAAGTTTTAATAAATGAATATAAATTTTAATATAAAATAAAAACAATTTTTTTAAACACATTTTTACCATTTTTAAATTAATCGGAAAAAAATTTTTAAACTTTAATTATCAATTTTTAATAAACAAGCAAAGATTTAAGAGTATATTAATTACAAACTACTTTTATTTCGTTTTTGCTATGTCAATATTATAAAAAATTAAAATTTTAAAACCTAGACGGCAATCTTAAAATTTTAACAAAAATAAACATAAATAAATTAAACCCTAACAAGCCCAACTCCCAAATTGCACGAAATTAAAAAAAATCAAACTTTAAATTAAAAAAAAAAATAAATAAATAAAATTTAAAAAAAATTAAACCCTAATTTTTAAAACTAAATCGTTAAAATCAAAGATTCCAAACCAAACAACTTATTAAACCTTGATCTTTTAACCGCCATAAGAAAAAAAATGCACAAACATAGGGATATAGTTACCACAGTAAAAATTAAACTACTAACTAAGTAAGTTATATTTCATAGAACGGGTAAATGTAGGCAAAAATTATAAAGGGTATAAAAAAAATTATGTGAATCGTAATTAGTTTCCAAATTCTAATTTTATTGCTCTAAAGTTAAACATTTTTTTAATACAGCTATAAAGTTGTTTTATTACGAAAACCAAATTAATAATTTTAATTCCATTATAAAGTTTCTTACCGATCGTAATATAAATATGATATTAACAAATAGTTGTCTATTTAACCATACAATTAAGTTATCTTTAAAAAAAATTTCAAAATATGTTAAAATAAACTAAAAACATAAACTTATTCAAAACATTTACGAAACATATAGAAAATAAGCAATAATAGTTAGATTTAACACCCATCTTTTATATTTTTACTTATTTAGAGATAAAAAATTACAAAAAAAAAATCTATTAAAAATTTTTCGTAAAAATTATTTTTAGACAAAGTAAAATTAAGAAAAAAGTTAAAAATTAGTTATAATATTAACCGCATATACATAATATATTAAGCAACAATAAAACAAAAGTTTAAAAATAACCAAACATTTTTATACCACAATTGCAAAACGTATGTTTTTTCATCATTTTTATGTCAGAAAATCAAAAACTTTTCAGCTACATAATACCAACAAAAAACTTCTGATTTATTAAAATTTCGTATAATATTTAAAAGTTTTTAATTAAATTTTTTTTAAGTGAATAACACCGCAAAAATTAATACAACAAAAAATATTTATTATTTAAATTAGAACTTCAAAAATTATCAAAAATTAAATGCGTAGCACATTCCATTATTTTTAGCGTTATTGTTAAAAGGATGATATTAAAAAAAATGGTCATTTAAAAGGGTATCAACTAATTTTAAAAGTGTAAATAATCATGTAAAATGCTATAAAAACTTTATTATTTTCTTGACATTTAACCCCGTAATATTAGATTACATTTAATTGTAAAGCTTGACATTTAATTGTACATTTAATTGTCAAGCTTAATTTAATTGCAAATGTGACATTTAATTGTAAAGCTTGTTGCTCTGTAAAAGAAAATATCTTTTTTCTAAAAAACATAATTTTAGTTTATTTTTGAACCGGGGATGTTTTAGTTTATTGTCTCACAATTTTGTTTTACCAATGAGTCATTATAAATTGTGGTTATGAAATATTAGGCTTTAGGCCGATTAGCAAGATTCCATATATAAGATCCATTGGAACGTTCCTTATATTATTTTTTTACATTTTATCACGCCACCAAACTTTTCCTTTTTTCTTTTTTTTAATTTTTTTTAAATAAATATATTTTTTAAATAAATATATTAAATCACGCCACCAAACGACAAATTTCATTGGAAAAAAAATACAATTTTTTAAAATTTAATTTACTTTTTTCATCATAATTATATCTTTGAAATGAAAATACAAATAACTACCTTTCTTCTACTGCCTTTTGGTTATAGTCCAAGAAATAAAATAATCCAGAATGTCCAATTTTTTATTTGTGCAAATTAACACTTTTTAATATTTTAGTAAAGTTTTTGTCTATTAAATATGTAATTTACTTTCATTTTAATTATGATAAGTTATAAAGCCTTAAACAAAGAACCAAAAAACTACAACATCTTTCAAATTAAAAAGCAAACGAAAATTTGCTTACTAGGCCAGGTTAAATATCTGCCCTCTGGCAATATTAAAAAAAAGTTATAAAACTTATTATTTAACACTCCGACGCTTTTATTTACCCTATAGGCTAATTTAAGATTTGTATATATTCAGCTTTATAGTCTTCTGGTAGGTCGGTAACAACCTAAATTACTAATATTTATTAAATTAATGTTCCAGTAGTTTTAAAACAAATAAACACATGTAGCTGATTTGTTATATAATATCTTTGTCAAAGTTTAAAGAAGCCATGCCAACTGATTTTTTAATTTCTTTTGACTTAATAAACATTACTTATATATAACTTTTAATACAACAACATAGGCCTATTATGTTTAAGCCTACAGTTTATAAAGTAACATTATAGCATACTAAAAATTGCATGTTAATTGTTTATTATCTCTCTATCACGTGATAACTAAACTTAGCTTACAGTTCACTGATTCAAATACTAGTGTTTTTGTTTACCAATCTTTACATTTTTGATAAGAAGTTAAAATTGTAATCTTGTGTTTTCCTTAAAAACGTAGTAACTTGAAGAGAAGGAATTCAACCCGCGGCGCTTTTAATTTTACCGACGTCCCAAGTCCGCGTTCGATTCCCGACCTTGCCTCTTTTTCCAAAAAAAAAAAATTATAATATTTTTATTTAAGATTTAGCTGATTAAGTTTTTTTTATTTTAATTAAAATATTACTATAGTTTTAAAACAGATTTTTGTATATTACCTTAGTTTAAAACAGATTTTTGTATATTACCTTAGTTTAAAACAGATTTTTGTATATTACCATAGTTTAAAACAGATTTTTTTATATTACCTTAGTTTAAAACAGATTTTTGTATATTACCTTAGTTTAAAACAGATTTTTGTATATTACCTTAGTTTAAAACAGATTTTTTTATATTACCTTAGTTTAAAACATATTTTTGTATATTACCTTAGTTTAAAACAGATTTTTTTATATTGCCTTAGTTTAAAACAGATTATGAAAGTTAGTTGATCCACAACAACAAATTTATACAGAGACCATTTAAATCTAAAATTTCAGTTATTATATTTTTTTTAAATTCTAGCAACAACAACCTTTCTGGGGTAACCCGACTAAACCTATTTCAGATCACTTGTAGTTTATGGTTCTTAGAAAAACTGTCGTACTTCGTAGCTACTTTTCTCTTGTACCTTACAGTAATGCCTGATCCTCTTTCGTTTTATACTATACTGGCTAATTCTCTATACTTTACGGTCCTAAGATTTTTTAAGAATCGTGAAGTACAAGTGATCCCCTATTACTTTGTTTGTATAAGACAGAATCAGCTAAAGTCTTTATATTTATTAAATAAAACAGTGCAGATTAAGAGAATTTTAAACAAGAAGTCAGCACAATAAATTAAACTAAACTCCTCCGAGCAAAATTTAAGTCAATTTTGCACAAAAAATGATTGGGGAAACGCAACAAAGAAGCAGTGAATAATAACCTATGTTGTTGAGCAAAAATACAGTAGTAAAAATATACAAAAAGCCCGCCTTTAATAAGCGAGGTACAATAATTAAAAGATATGAATATGTTATAAAAACAACTCCACTGTGTCGTTTTTAGTTTTGTTTTCTTTTAGCAAATTGTTTGGACTTTTCCTTTCGTTTGATGAATTTGAACTGTCACTCAAATGACGTGGCACGACCTGATTGGTTGAGTAAGACTGAGTGGGAGGAACTTGAAGATTTATTTGCGAATTGTTTCGAAACATTCCGATTAAAGAATTCCTGCCTCGCAAAGAATTAACTAAAAAATTAAAAATTTGTTTAATTTAAAAAATTAAAAAGGTATTTATCATGCATAGGTGCACATAGGTCACGTGATACAACAGAGATCACGTGGTTAGTTCATTCACAAATCAAAAACATTCAAGAGTGAAAAGTGAGTTAGAAAACAAAAAGAAAAAATTTGTAAAATTTTAGAAGGAAAATCAAAAATTTGATTTACAATCTTTTTTGGATACCAAAAAAGAAATAAAAATAATCAAATCAAAAAAGGAAAAACAGAAAACAAACTCCAAACAAAAGTAAGGTGTTAAATTCAAAATTAAACACATGCTTCAAACAGTGTCTAAAAGAAAACACAAAACTAAACTTTAAACAAAATAAAATCCTAAATCAAAATATCCAGAAACAGACAAAATCATTTACATGCAAAAACATTAAAAGGGTAAAAAAAACGGACCACAAGAAAAAATCCAAATAAAAAGAAAAAAGAAAAAAGGTGGTAACAACCAAGAATTCTCATTCCCACGCCAATCACACTTACACAAATATTGACTTCCTACACAATATGGAGTTTCTTACTCGACGATTGAGGTTTCGAAACTTTGGAGTTTTTTCCGTGATGTTTTGTCGATAAATTCGATAACTTAGAAGGAATTTCTTGGTGTTTTGGACCCTGAAACCCAATGGTAATTTTAAAAATAAATTAAGGTTAAGTATAGTTATAAATAAAGTTTGAAAAATCGTAAAAATTTACAAGAGACCAAAAAACAAGTTTAAGAACGTACACTATAAACAATATGAACTCCTGCTGAGCCAACACTTAATCAGCAGCCTAATTACCGGGCAATTATAATCTATAATATTCCAAACTACCACAGGCAACTCAAAACTGAGTTGGGGTAACTGATGTTACTCTATCTTTAGGTTGTGAAGCCAACCTTTTTACATCGAGGATAAATAAATGAGAAAAAAAATTTACCTGTGTTCTAGCAAGTTGATTGGTTGCACTGTACTGCAAATGAAATGGGACCTGATTAACTGGGGCCTGAACCGCTGAGTTACTTTTGGGGCCTGGGAACGTCCTGGGGTATTCTGCAGCTGTCATATATGTGGGTGAGGGAGGTGCTTTCCCTGAATCGAGACCACCGGTTTGAAGACTTAGGTGAGATTTTGAGAGATTGTTTTCACCAACTTGGTTGGAACTATTATTTCTGTTTAAACCTTGTTGTTGTGGTTGCTCCTGGTGCTTACGTTGCAACTCCCTCAACCGCGACATCTCGCGCTGATAATCTTCTTTGTTTTTTAAGTTTTCGTCTCGCTGACGTTCGTTCTCTTCTTTCTGTTGAAGCAATTTCTTTTTTTCTTCTTCGACTTCTCTTCTGTCTTCTTCCATCGATTTCTGAAATCTCTCGTATTGCCTCTCCCATTGACCCCTCTCGTTCCTTAATGCTTGCTGTAAAATCATTAACAAAATATCGTTACAAATTACAATCAGTCTTTTAAGGTAAGTATTTTTAAGTTGGCTTTGCAGGTTATACTTTATATGCTCCTTTTTAAATAGTTTTTGTTGTTTATTTACTTCAAGCAGATTACGCTAAATTAGTTTTGTCAATAATACAACCTTATTAAACTGTACAAATTATTGATAACAGTGTGATATCAAAAGGTTAAATAATTACCTGTTGTCTTCTAAGGTCGTTCAGTTGTTCTTGTTGTTTAATTTGATTTCTTTTAAGTTCGGCTTCCTGCAAACTCCCCCCCAGCTTTCTTCGATGTTGGGTTTTGTCCTGACTTTCACGAAGTTGTTGCTGGAGTCTAAAGTAAAGTTCGTGGTTTAATATTGGTATTATTATATTTTGTATTAATTTATCCTCGATGTAGGAAAGGTCGACCTCACAATTTTAAAATCTTACTTTTCAGTTCTGGTATCTTGTTGTGCAGCAACAGATAAATGAAGGTTTAGCAGATGTGCGACTTGTGTCAGGGCCACGACTTGTTCAGAATTTGGTGGCATAAATGTGCCACTGGGGGTGATAGATAAACTGGATTCACTATTTGGAGCCTAAAAATTAGAAACGGTTGTTTAAAAAATCTTCTTAATTTTGTGAATTTTTAACCGTTTAAATTTAAAATAATTCTTACCCAGGCTTGAGGGATGCTACTTTGTGAGTCTGTTCGTTGACCCATGACCTCCGAGTCGATTAACCCCGAGTCACGGTTCACTGAAGATGATGACGTCATAATTGAATTGTCAAGTTGAGCGAGTTTGCTGTCACTTTGAGATGAATGCCAAGTATCTAAAAGAAAATGAAAACATGTTATTTTTACATAAATTTTTGCAATAAATATTAATGTAAAGTGAACAAATTTTTCTTCAAACACAAAGTCCTTTTTTTAACTTAATGCATTTTGTTTAAGTTATTATTTAAAATAGAAGCAAAATAAACTCAAAATTAAATATTTGATTTAGCACGACTTACTTCTGGATGAAGTTGGGTTTTCTTTTCCGTTATCAAAACCTCCAAATGTATCAGACCTCTTTGGAAGTTGGGGAGTGGATCTTTGTTCTTGGAGGGAGGTTATAGAGGGTGGACCATCTGTGCCGTATAATGCTATGGACAACTTTTCAACTAAAAAAATAAATATAAATTCATTTTTAAAAGTAAGGATTTTTTAAAAATAGTATAAAGCTATTTCTCATTTATAAATATTAATGTTTTTTAAAGGTATTTTAATTTTTAAACTAACAAAAATTCGTTATTTTACAATAATATTAAAACCTTAAAAGGGTAAGCAGTTGCTCATTGCTTTTAAACAAATCCTGATAAAAAAATTTAAAATAGTCTTAAAGCCAAAACTAATTTTTAATTTTTAATATCTTTTTATTAAAGTTATTTTAATTTTTACTAAATATGTTCTAGTTGTTTTAAAATAATGTAATCTCAATCTACAAATGACTTATAATTTGTTTATTGCATTTAAATAAGTCTTAATCATAAACAATTGTGTTCAAAGTATTACCTTGTTCAATAGCTTTTAACAAAGAAGGAGTACATGCTGGAATCTTGCTGTTATTGCCGTTCTCACTTTCCATACTGTGGTAGTTTGGATAAGTGTAATACATATTAGCTGTAAAACAATTAATTTGTTAATCAGTTGGCGATATGACCGATAAAATATGATAAAAAAAACCTTAATTAAGCACTTTGATAAAAACAAACACCATATTTAGGATTATTTTGAAATATGTATTAATACATAAACAACTAAATAAGGACACCTATTACCTTATATATAATAATAAAAACACATTTTTGTACTTCTAACAAAAAACATTTGTAAAAAAGTTTTTACCGATCGCATTTCCTTTGTCCACACTTTCAGCCAAACTTCTAAACAACAACATTTTCTCGCTCAACAATTTGTTGATCAACGAATCTTTGTGTTCCAGTTGATCGATCATGCCCCGTGTTTTTTCGCACTTTTCATCCTGGATTCTTCGTTCTTCCTCATCCTCTGAGATGCCCTCATCTGGTCAGAAAAAAATTTTAGCTTAAAAAAATGATACCAGTTAAAAAACTTTAAAAATATTAATTTTTTAAAGTAAATTTTGGTTTGAATTTCAAGAAACATCAAAATTTTTTAGTTTTACCTTCATCAGGGCAGTTGTTTGAAGCCATCTGAATCTTCTGTGGCAAATTCTTTCTTTCTTCACTTGAAGTTACCTTTAACGTGTACATCTGTTGGGTTGAAATACTCATCAAAAACAAACTCTTTTCATCGCTGGCAACTTCTCGAACAATTAACTTGGAAAGAGGGATGGCTGCTGGCTAAAAACAAAACCCATAAAATTATTTTCCAATCAAGCTTTTGAATGTTAATTAATATTTTTTAATTAGTGTTTAGCATGAAAAATACCAGGTTTTTAAGGACCAAATCAGAAACAAATTGAGCATTCTTAATTTTTTGTTTAATTTTGTTTTAAATTTACCTGGCCAGAAGGGAAAGCATATTTTCCGTTATTTTCTTGAAGTAAAACGATGCAATCAGATAAAAGTAAAAAATAGATATCTGAAAAAAGAAAAACATAATAATTTTTACCAATTAAACTCATGCTTTGAAACAAAATTAATAAGTGCACATAGTAGTATTTCTTATTATTTCTTACCAGTAAATTTTTTTGCATCTTTAATTTTCCACTGGATTGAATCGAGACTGTAAAGTAATTTTCTCTTCTTAGCTAACAAATCTTTTCTGTCGAATTTACGATTATCTGAAAAAACAAATATTATAAATCATGCAAGAATTTAACAACAAATTAGCATAATGTTCTTTAACAACACCAGAAAATAAATATGTTACTTAATTTGAAAAAGATTTAAGATATTGGTAACTTTTTAAAAGCAATGTCGATCTTGGCTTTAACTTACCTTTATAAGAAGTTGTTGTCCTTGATTCAGTCTTTTCATAAATCTCAATCAACAACAATTCCCTTTCATGAGCTTGGACTTGATCATCCACATCTTTTGCGATCTGTCTCGACAGCTCCAGAGATTGATCCAAGTCCTCACTATCCTCCTTGTGATCTGTGAAGAAGTAATTTTATTATTTAATTTGTTTGTGGCGTGAAAAGTTAGAATTTACAATTAGCATTTATTTTTTATGTGGTTTTAGTTCTAAGACTAGATATTTTTACTTATAAAAGAATGTGATTATAATTTTAAGATCATTTTGAATCAACTCTACAAGCAAGTCGTAAACAAAACTGTTTGTGATTTTATATTAATATTGACCTGATATTTTACCTAGTTTTTCAATTGTTTAAAACTAGACTTTTAATTCATAAAAGATCTAGTTATGCTTATAGTTTTATTTTTACACCAAACCTAAAAGCAATAGTAAGAAATTGTGTGCAACTTGAACCCCAAAAGCTTTTTAACCCTTCACCCAATACTTTAACCCCTGAAATGTGCTCTCAGCCCCAGGTAGCCACCCACAAAGGTTACACACCCAGGTCCCATGTTGTCTTCCCATTAAATTTAACCCAAAGGAGGTCAAACTTAATACTATGAGCGCAAGGATGGGTCTCATCATAGAGCAAACAGTTAGTTATGAAGGATAAGGGGGTATTATTGATAAAAAACAATGCCATTTGTGGTGACTGTGTAATTTTAAGTTTTGCAATAAAATTTTAAAAATAGAAAATTTAAATAATTCATAAACAAAGCAAATAAAAAGCAACTACTATATACTATAAGTAACCTACCTTTTTTGACAGTATTTTCACACAAGGTTTGTAACATTATCGGATACTTAGTTATTCTCTGAGTGATAAACAAAGCACAACTTGGGACACTCATTCTTCTCACTAGAGGGTTCTTTTCACATTCCTAAAAGTTTAATTATTTATCAAGAGTTCAATCAATGTTAAATACAATAAAAGTATATTAAAAACTGATATTTATAAATACCATCTATATATAAAAGAGCGCAGGTATAAATTTCTGGCAAATATTAGTTGAGAATTGTGACCATATTGTGACAAATACAATGCCAACCATAGAGTAAGCTATCAGCTAGTATAAATAAATAAAATGCTGTGGAAACACAACATAAAAATAAAGGTAACATACCCTTATGAAAGCTTGAAATTTCTTGTCGTTCTTGTGTAAATCTTTGTAGAAGGAGGTTATTTCATTTTGTTTACAACAAAAATCTCCGAAAAGTCGTTTCATTTGATTTCCAGACTCCCCGCTCCATTGCTTAACTAACAAATCACCAATTCTATGAACAACCTGATAAAGAAATACAGATTAGGATTTAAATTTGCTAAAGTTGATTTAAAACATTAAGTTATCAAAATTTTCTAAAATTTAAAAGATAAAATAATTGGCTACATTGTTTAAAATATTTTTTGAATTTTTATGTTAAAAATCTACCTTCTCTTCAGCTTGTCTGTCGTTAAGTGCTGCGACAAATTGTGCGACGTATTCAACATGCTCGTCGATCAACGGAAACAACTTGTCAACAGTTTGTTGATCAACATGAAGCTTTCTGCTCATCCCTCGTGCGAAGATCTTCTGCATTATTTTAAGGATAGTGAGATAGTTCCTCTCAGTTTGGATGAACTCTGTGGAAAAAAATTAAGTTAAAATTAGTTTAAAATATTTTGTATAAAATTGAAAAATAGAAAAGATTGTAAAAATTTACATAAACAATTTAGAATTCGTAAAAATCGACAAAATTTGTAAAAAAAAAACTTCTTAATTAAAAATTAAAACTTTTAACTAACTTAACACATACGAATTTACTTGAATATCCCAGGACAAATTTGGGTTCATAAAATATGATAAAATTTGTAAAAAGTGTTAAATTTTTATTAATAAAATGCAAAAACAAATTAAACACATACAATTATACTTTAAAATTATTACCGAAAATATTTTCCTGACGCTTAATATCTTTCTTTTGCATTTTCTTTAACACTTTTTTATCCATGGGTCCACTCCAGTTCGCCTCATCGGTTCTTAACATTAAATCGAGATCGGATTCAATATCGGTGGTGTCATATGCTGTAGCTGTGTGTTTAAAATAAGATAGGTTAAATACGTGCTATGTTTAGGATATTATTTAAACAAGACATGATCATGATGTTACTATAAATAGAACGAACAAAATTATATAACTTTAATTTTAATTTAACATTATAAATATAATACATAAACTAGAACAGTTTTTTTTTATCCAAACTAATTAATCAAAATTTACCTTCATCTAAAGATTCAATTGATCCAGAATCTTTTAAACTAAAAAAATCAAAGTTTAAATTAATTTAAGTTATCTCCAAATATTGGTAATTAGTAACATATTACATCAGGCAGTTTAAAGTAAATTTTATGGATACGTACTTATTATAAATATTGTGTGAATATTCTTTATCCTCATCCTCATGATAACTAGATCTGTAGAAATATCGATTTATATTGTTAAATAAAGTATCCTTACTATTAAAATATCCCCATCCCTTTGTTTTAGTTGTTTTTATTTTTTTTTGTATATATCTTTATCCTCGATGTGGGAAAGTCAAAACATAGGGTAACATTAACTACCCCGACCCAGTCTCGAGTTGCCTTTGCCAGTTTAGGGTATTATAAATTATAATTGCCCGATAATTATGCGTTTTAAATCCAATAAGCAGGGTAATAAACAACATATTAGTGAAAATAATATTTGAATATAGTTACCTATTGGAAGATTTATGATGTAGGTTATCTCCTAGGGATTTTAAACTGGTATTGCTATAATTCTAAAAATAAAAGTTTAACAATTCACTTAAATATATAACACTTTATTTTATAAGTTATTTTATTTATTTATCTTTAGTAAATTTACATAAAATAAAATTATTTTCTTACAGATAAAGGTCTTGGGTTTCTACCAGTTGTTCCACTGATGGGGGCGTCCCTATGATAGGCAGGGTTGCCAACTAAAAAATAGTCACCAAAAATGTCAATTAATATTTAGTTGGCATAAAAAAAATTATCAAAAAATATTTTTCAAATTTTGCTAAGTTTAACAACTTACTGTCGTATGTAGCTGGTCTATTAATCATCATACTCTGAGGTCGTTGTTGGATAATAGATGGTCTCTACAAAACAAAAAACTCAAGTTCAATTCCCGCTGATAGCATTTTTTTAATTTTTTTTATTTTACCTTTTTTCTTAACTTAACTCTAGTAACTTTTCGTGGACTGTTTGAATTAGGGATTATGAGCTCATAATCCTGATTATTTCTCATTTTGACTTTTAATTAAATTTTAAATTTTAAAATCAACTATTTTATCATATTTTTTATAAACTTTTGAAATTCTGCAATTCCTTTACAATCTTTAGTAGATATATAATTGTTTAATATTTAAATAAAAGGCATTTTAATTAATTCTAACATTCTAGTTTGTTAATTAGATGTTCTTTTAGATGACTGCATTTTCATAAAACAATATTTTTAATAAATAAAATTTATCATCTTAGATAAACACTAATGCGCCTCGTTAAACAACGTAATAATACTTCCTTGTATTACCTATACACCTAACATTATGACGTAACAATTAATAAAACAAGTTAGTTTCGATGCATCTTATAGAACAACCTACACGAAAGACTGAGTTTTCAAATGTCGCAACTAGAAAATAAAACGCTGATTTTAACTGTTTTGCTAAATACGATATTTTTCGCGTAAATAAATGTTGCAATCTCGTGCTCTAGCATCAAGTTTGTATAACTTAAAATACTAAGATTACCGATATTTAGTAATTTAATATTTTGTTTGTAATTAGGAAAAAAATCGACAGTGAAAATTAATTTTTAATTAGCGTAATTTTTATTTTTTTAATTTACTGATTTTTTCTGTGCTTTTATTTGTTGTTTAACTTATTAATCTAACTGCCTGAACCGTATATTGTAAGGTCCAAAACGGGTAATTTAATTAAACCTCCATTTTAAAACTTTTAACTTATTTTCGTTTTGCAAAAACATTAAAATTTATTTGTTAAATAATTTCAATATTTTACGAAGTTTTTTTAATTCTTTTAAACTTAAAATTTCGTGTTTCTGTGGCCCATACTAAACCTAATTGGTTTATCTTTGTTGGAACGAATTATAACATCACATATAACTTGGCTATTCGCGTATAAACAGCTTCCTGTTTCTTAGTGACATCAGCGGCAACAATGGCGTTAATATGACGTCAGTATAGAAGATAATAATCGTCATTTCACGTAAAATTGAACAAAAATTTAAAATTTATTTCAGCTTGAATTAAATAAAATATTTTAAATAAATTTATTTTTTTAATTGTTAAATAACAATCAAAACACAATTCAAGTTTTAATTAGTTGGGCATTATAGTGCTATTGTTGTGTACACATATGTTTTTATGACGTCACAATATTATTTTGGGAATATTTTCCTACGCTAACAAGAGGTTAATAAAAACAAAATGAGCAGTTTAGTTTGGTTTAAAATTAAATAAAAAAATAAAAATAAATATTTAAAACCTAAGCACTTGCTGACGTAATTTTAACCCGCATAAATTTACGTAAATTACTATTTTTGAGAATTATACTAAATCTTATCATTTTAAATTTAAAAATATTTTTTTTAGTTTGTAATTATCTGTTTATAAGTTGCACCTATTGTTACAATTATGACCAAATAAAGAGATTTAAAAATAAATTGATGACATTATCTTTGTCTAAAATGCCCATATAAGAAAATGTTTCAATTAAGAAAATGATAAAATAATTTATTTTTAGAAAATTTCGGAAATTATCATTGATTGAAAACGGTTTAAAGTTGGTCTAGACAGATATTAATTGTGATCAAATAATGAATGAATCGATTTTTATCATCACAAACACTAAAGACGATTGCATTGTCGTTGATTGTTATTTATAATTATTCTAAAAGATTTAAACCCAAGATTTTAATAAAAACTTCTACCGAGACAATATTGGGACTTTAAAGATATTTAAAATTTCCTAATAATGAGAATAACAAAAATAAGGCAAACTAGGGCTGCAACACTATATAAACTTAAACCCATTCAAAAAACTTAACAAAATACTTAAATTGTATTACTGTAAATAAGGATAAAATATCAAGTTTTAACTTTTTTGTACTAAAACTAAAATACAAAATAAATAAAAATTAAACCAATCAAAAACTGTTGTTTTTTTACCTGTTTCTTACGTCTGCGAACAGTTACATCATCCGGTTTAACATACGGGGTCGGAGAATAGTTATACCAGATACTACTCCCTAACCCTGCAGTACCTTTTGGCGTGCCACTGTTTGCACGCGGCGTGCCACCATTCAAGTGGCGCACCCCATGTACCGAAGCTAATCTCTCGCGTGATTTTTTTGGATCCATTTTAATTATTTTGATTTTTTAATTTTAAATTTAAACATTGTTTTTATTATATGGACTATCTTAATTAACTTAGATCTGTTAAAACACTTAAATAAATGTATTTTTAAGTTAACCATTTATTATTAATATACTTATACAATAGTTCCACAACAAATAATATGCAAAAACCCTTTAAAAATAAAGTCATTTTGCAATAAATATAAACAATATTTTAACTTAAGTCCCTGTTTAGCAATTAGTATTATTACACCACTTCTAAACTGCATAAATTTAATTTTAAAAATGATTAAAAACAGCCAAAAATTCAGGTTTAGTCTAATACACTTTTAATCTATAAAAGCTTATCATAACACACACTGTGTATGTGCAAGTAAAAATACAGGAAGTAGATTATGACGTCATATGCAGGCAGTTTAGTTGTAACACGTAAAAACAAAAGCGCAAAAAGGGGGAAATCTAAATTTAACAAACTTTTTAATTACTGCAAATTTTTAATTACTTTTGATCCAACTTTTAGCTCAACAATTTGCACAATAACTCAAACAATATTATTTCTACATTCAACCAAACTATCACAAACATTAACTAATATCTGACCTCATTCTTAACCGAATCGAACACGCAACCAAACTATTAACAACTACTCATTATTACGTCATAAATAGCGCGTTTTTAAACAATCAAACTTCCGAATTTGATTTTAAACACACTTTTGTTTAAATATTACATATCCTATATTAAAATATTTTATTAAATATCTTCTTGTTCTAATATTCCGATAAATCGATGTTAGATTAAATATCATTGTTGTCGCAACAATCACTCAACTATGACGTTATAAGGTTGGAATGTTGCAGGTGTGGATCGGTTATTAACCGGTAAAACACCGATCATAATTAAAAAAAAAAAAAACGATTTTAAAAACGACTTTTTAATACATTTAAAAACGAATAAAAATTTATTATTCAATTATAAATTAAAAATTAAGTTTTTTCAATATTTTTGTTTGTTAATTAATTTATTTAGTGCGTAGACGCCAATTTTCGATTAAATCGCGTGTTTTGGCACACCTTATTGTGACGTCATTAAAACACTATTGTGACGTAAGCAAAACAATCGATGCCAAGTCCACCGGACGTTTTAATTGTGGATGACAGGTCAACTTTTATTGGCGGAGTTTTTGTTTTTTGTTGTTCAAATTTATTGGTTTTATATTTTGGACAAATTTTAAATTTTTAAATTTTTTTTTTTAATTGTTTACTAGAGTTAAATTAAGAAAATAATTTAAATTATGTTCTAATTGCTAATTAATAATTAAAAATTCTTACCTTTGTCTTCTTTAGTGTATTTGGATCAGGTATAGCGCCATCTAACGAATCTAAAAAATAAAAAAATAAAGATTTAATTTTGTATAAAAAAATATTTAATAAAAAAAAATTTTAGTTTAAATATTTATATTAATCAAATGCTTACCAAACAATGTTTAAAAAAAACTTTTCAAAAATACTCAAAGTTTATTAAAAAATTTAATTTAAAATCTAAGAAAAACAAACAGTTAGAATAACCGCAAATTTTAATCAACCCAAAAAAATGACATTTCAATTTTTACTATCTGACAGCTTAATATTTACATAAAATAAATAAAAAATTAAATCTATTATATTAAGCCTTATCTTGTCAAGCAAATACGTCTATACCACCGTCTAACATTGGTATAAGAACCTTAATTCTAATGCAAAACGTCATTAAAGTTGTAATTAATATACACAAACCAACAAAGAGCAATGTGTAAACGCTAAACATATATACTAATACTACTAGGTACCTTAAACTTTAAATTTCTTAGAGATTTTTAAAAATTGCTAACCTTGCTAGGTTTTAGATTTAGCTAATCTTTTTTTAAACAACAAATTAACATAAAAATATTTAGTTCTATCAAATAAAAACCTTTACCTATCAAATTTAACAATATACTATTGATATTCTAGATCAGCGGTCGGCAACCGCCGGGCCGCGGCCCGGTACCGGTCCGTGAGCAGTACGTTACCGGGCCGTATTTTTTTCAGGTTTAATGATTAGAAACAGAAACGTATTTTTTTTAATTTGTAAGCTTATTTTGTCGTAGAAACATTTAAAAATTTTTGTCGTAGAAACATTTTGTTTTTTATCGATTTGATGAAGGAATAAATTGCTTTAAACTAATTTGCGTCCCTTGAAACATCATTGTTAGCTAAACTAATTGATTACTTTCACCCGAAAATGCCAAAAAAATGTTTAAAGGCTGGTCCGCGAAAAAGATTCCAGTTTTAAATCGGTCCGCAGTGCGAAAAAGGTTGCCGACCCCTGTTCTAGATAACAAAGCCAGATAATATAAACACTATTGTACTGTGACATCATAATTCTCATGTGAGTGTTAATTATTTAATTTAGCGACCTTGCTCGAAAATAAACCTACGTTCGCGATAATATTTATGACTCATAAATCACTCAATTATTTAAGTTTATAACCCGTTTAAAGACAACTACATAGAACACATAATAATTTAACTCAGGGTCGCATAAAATATTAAGAATTTATTATTAATTTTAATGTTTAACGTTGCCGGGATTCGAACCCAAGTAACGGGTGCAAAAATGTCATCTTTGTGGGGGATGTCTGTAAATCAAAGTTGGTAAAATAAACAAACAACATTTATGTCTACAATGTTAAAATTAATTGAATATTTATTACCCTTTAAACTAATAAAACCTCGTTAAAATTTAAACTATTTCAAAAACTAAATACATTTTTAATGAATTTTCTTTATTAAGTTAAAATATAAACCCTTAGCAAACCTATATCTATTCTTATTTTTTCCAGGTAAATTCTAGCTATACTTTTAATTAACGTTGAAATGCACATAAAACAACTTCTTATTAATAGTTGAATAATAACTCAATTAAACTTGAATCATTTTACTTTAACTCTTGTTCACTACCAGCAATTAAATTCTCATATTTGTAATATTATGTTGTCCCTACGTCGCTCTCTATATTATGGAAACCTAAATATGACGTCATCAGATGTCTACCTACGTCAATTACATGTTTTCTGTCTATGCATTCTACAATTTAAAAACATTCTGTAATATATAAATTTTCGAAAGTAAATCATTTAATTTTTTGCAAGTTTTTAGCAACGTCATTTTCAGTATGCGATGATATTGATACAAATCGATGATATAGGACATAGTTGGGTGGATATTACGTCATAATAATAACGTGGATGTGATTAATCAAGTTCGTAACACGGTAAAATCGTAATTATAGAGCTCGCTATAAAGTAAAGGCTATGTACAACTCATTAAACCAAGCAAAAATACTAAAAAATCTGTCATAAATTTATCTGAAATTTCGTCTAAAAACTCTGAAATTTCGTCTAAAAAAGTCTAAAAACTCAAAAATTCGAACTGTTTCGAAACTAACAGTCCTTCTATTACCACAAGTATATAACAATACGAGTACAGACAGGTATATTAAACTATGTTAAGTGCCCGAATGTTTGTTCTAACCTTTAGTAACTAACAACATTTTAAAACAGGTCATTTGTACTAGCCTTAACAGTAGAACATACATTTAAAAGCAGTAAAAAATTACATTTTGTTGGTTTATATATAATACCTGCCAATCACATTCACCTGAATCCTAATTCAAGTCATATGACCTGTTTATGATGACATAATTGTTAAATATTACGTCACAGTTTCTATTGATTAGGAGTAAATTGTATTTACTGAACTTGATCAGAACTCTTGATATGAATTGAAAACAAATAAATTAGCACAGATTTGCAATCTTTTATTTGAACAAATTGGCTAATTATATTTCAATGAAAACATTGGTCTAATCAAGTTTCAATTTAATTAAAAATTCCACTAATTACTTCCAATAAAAGCTGATAAAAATGTGTATAAAATTTGATAAAATTGATACTGCTTAAAGCAAGTAAATTTTCGTAGAAAATGTAAAAATCCTAATCTACATTCTGTTTAATTAAAAACAAACTTAAACAATAATATTTCTAAATATTCTTAAAATCTAAATTCATCTTTTTAAACTTACAAAAATAGGATTTAAAAAAATTCACTTAAACCAAGTAAAACTAACTAAAAATAAATTGTAATTAGAAAGAATTAATTCTTACATCTTCTTTGATATTTTACCATGAATCCAAAATCATCCAACATTATTAAATTCAAGTTTTCAACATTTCAACCTCACAAGTTTTCAGTCAAATATAACGAACTTATACGAACCAAAGTTTTAGGAACAAATAAAAAAGTACACATTGGCACCAAGAAAAGGTAGGCTTAATAAAAGTTAACAATATTTACAATAGAACTATATCTTTAAAAGACAACATTGTTTTTTGTATGCTTAGTAAGAAAATAAAAAATGTTTGTGCAATTTTGATGGAGAAACATAATAATGAATGAAGTTAAAATAGTGTTTTAATATAAAGATAAAAGTTACCTAAACTATACTCTTAAGCCCACAATTGAATCAGAAAAAAAGGTTGAAAAATTTGGGTAAAAACTAGTTTTAAAGAAACCTAACCTGAACACAAAACAAGAAAACAAATAAACCACAAAACTGAAATCTTTTTAATGTGGGGGTGTAAAAAAAGTAAAACGAATTTCTGTGTTAAAAGATGAATGAAAACACAAAAAAATCTCAATTTTATCACTTGAAAAAGTTATTCTTATGTAAAATAGACAAAGGTAATTTGATGCAACTAAATCACTTTGATTTTTGTTCCAAAAATAGAAATATTATTGAGAAATTACCTGTTTTGTGAAATGTTATTATGTGCAAAGAAACCAATTTAAAATCTGATATTTTTAAAAGTGATTTTGATGTAAAAATACAACTTCAAAAAATTCCCTTTATAATTTGATACTTAATATAAGTTATTAAACAAACACAAGTCTAACAATAGGTTGTTTAATAATTAACCTATTACCAGCTATCCGATGTTTACTTAACTGAAAATATTTTATCAGAAAAATATTTGCCAAAAAAATTTAAATTTATTAATATATGTAGATGACATCACTGCAAATAGATGACATCACGAAAACCAACAGTGATGTAACAATTAAATAAATGGTATTTCAGCAATTACAATGACAATTGAAAATGAATCTACTAAAAATTTTTAAATGTGCCTAAAGATATTTTAATAATTTTAAATATTTTCCAAATTTGTTTTTAAATTAGCTACAATTTTATAAAGATATTAATTTTTATCCTCTTTTACTTACTTAAAGCTAATAACACCTTATCCTTACTAAACCCAACTTAAAATGATCAAATTTTGATATCACAACCAAGTTTAAAGTTATGGGAAAATCATAACTTGTCCCAATCTAGACATAAAGACGACCAATATATTGTAATATACGTGCCATATAGGGGCATTTATCAATATTCCCACGATTATGATAGTTATTAAACTTGCAAAGCGAGTGCAAAACCACGTCTGCAATTTCAACGTAAATCGTCTTTTAAAAATATCAACTTTTACTTAGTAATACACATGTTAAATTGTGAGTTGGTATTTATCTTTTGAAATATTAAAAAGTTTTACGCAAACTTGGTCATTATATTCTAAAAATAGAGAAATACTTTGAATTCTCAATTACCTATTGCCTAATCATTATACATTGGCATCTTTATAAGGAACTGAAGGTGGGTACCACGCTTTAAATGAATCATAAAAAGTTCCCTTTACCTATATGTCAATAATCAATCATTTTAACAAAGTTTTCACAGTTAAAAAATTAAATAAAATTGAAAAACTACTTGAAACCACAGAATTTGATAGTTATTTTGAAACATATTACAATACTTTTCCAAAATTTTAAATTTTTCTAGATTTTTAAAGAATTTAAAAGGAATAGAAACCAATTAAATCTTTAGAATAAAAAACTTAAAAAATTTCCAAAATTTTATGTGAAAATTGATAAAATGCCCCTCAATTATCTAAGTTATAGATTACAATATTAACTAAAATTGTTATTTTTATATTTATTTTAACAATAAAATTTACAAAATCTGGACTAAGATAGAACATAACTAAAACTTTCTTAAAATTCTAATAAAATATACCCTTAAAAAAAAACTACTGAAAAACACAGGTTTTATTAACTTTAGTAAAAATCAACTGGCTGCACTAGAAGCTTCATAACCTTATTTAAACAAGATTGATATTTACCTACTTCATATAAAACATCTGTTCTTTAAAACATCTACTATGTAAATATAAAGGGCGGGTCGACATTTTTTAATGAACTTTAGATATAAAGTGTAGGTCTTAAAAGTAAGTTTAATTTTAAATAACTATATCTTTAATAAAAAACTGAAAAAAAAATAAATTTAAAAAAATATATTTACAAAACTAAATTAAAAATAATTTTTTTTATTTACAGCCAGTATTGAAATTTAAAACTGTTTTAAAAACTTTTTAATTTATCTTAAATCTAATTCCTTAATATTTAAGCAACTAAACAAAAATTCAGAACAATATTCATAAAATATTTCAAACCATTTCAATCTATCTTCTTAAATAAAATCTTTTAAAAACTTAATTTACACACAGAATGTCTCAAACTATATGTTTAAAATTCAGTTAGGCTTGTAGTATAAGACAAAAAAGGTAAGTGAGGTCATAAAAGTGCCACTTAAATGCATTGTTACACAATAGTAAAGAATACTTGAAAAAGGACGACCTGATATCACAAATTACTTTCTATTTAAAAGTCTTTTAACAAGTTTTTATCACTTTTTTTGACTTCTTATAAAAAATGAAGTCTATAAATTTACAAAAAAAATTATAAAACACAAATAAAGGATTATTACATCTAACTAATTTAATCTGAATCTTAAACAATAACCTTTAATATTTTTTACAAAAAATTCCAAAAATTAGTGATCCAAAAAAACTTTAAAAAAAAACTTTTAAAATACAAAAAATTTGCTTCAAAATTCAAAGTTTTACAAATGATCACAAGACAAAGATTATTCAAGTTTATATTTTGCCTAAGGGCTGAAACTTTAAAGTTCTTTAATTTACAACTTATTTGATTTAAATATTTTGTTTTAACATAAAACCCTACAAAAAATAAATTTAAATTTTTTATTGTTGTCATAGTAACCGAATACTTTTGGTAATTGGGTCTGGTTGAAATTCAATGTTGTCGCAATAATGTCTGTTTATTATCCCACTGTGATGTCATATTAAGGTTTAAAATTATCTACAATGTCTAGACATTTGTTTAAAGATACAACCTTTTAATATTTAATATAAAATATGACAATATTGTTAGTATTTTTAATGCAAATATTTCTTAAAATTTTTAAATTTACAAATTTCTGAAAATGTTTATTTTTTAACCAATTAAATTCCTGATAATAAACACTAAAATAAAGGAGTTTATTCCATTATTCTCACACAATCTATAACTATGATGTCATTGTTTATTTATAAAAACTTCACTAATTTAAATTATTATTCCTTCTGTCTATAAAATATATTAAACTTTCATAAAATAAATTTTATAAAGTTAGAATCTTTAAAAACATTTGAAATATTTAAACAATCTGTAACTACATTCGTTTCGTTGTAAACTGCACTAATTACTAATTACTATTTACCCACATCGCGTAAAACATAATTACAACCTTATATTATCTGCCATTATAGTTAATGTCCAACTATATTTAAACCAAAATGCTCAAAAAAATTTTAAAAAATCAATTTTTATTCATAATCTATTCATGTTTTGTTGACGTAACGATATTCGATTATGTCGTCATAGAACTCGGGTGCGGTGCAAAGGGTGTGGTTAAATAAAACAAACAAGTTTTAAGAAATATCACAACAATAAGTAGGATAATGATAATTGTGACGTCATAAGCAGTGGACTGAATCACAACTTATATATAACAAGCAACTAAATTTAACAATTTTTCAACGTTTTTTAAACGGTAAAAACTACAATTTTTCTACACAAAAAGGTTCCCTAAACCTTGTATAACTACTGTATATGGAAGACCATATGTTGCATAAAAGTAATTACAATAAAAAACAATAAACTAATGAATTATTTAAACTTTTTTACGCCAGTGTTACAATTATTAAAACCTTGCTAAATTTCGTTTTTTTTGCCAGTTCAGCTTTAAATGTAATAATCATTTTAGCTTAACTAAACTCATGGTATACCTGACAATAACTAACTTTAATAAAAGAAGCTAAATTACGTAATTGGTGACGTCATAGCTAGTATAACGCGATACTACGCGAGGTACATTAAAAAATGATAAAATCGTCAAAATCCTAATAAACATTTAATTTTGTGAATGAAAATCTTATTGTTGACGTCACAGAGGAAATATTAAAGTTTCAATTGAAATTTGTTTACTATAAACATGCAATAATGACTAAAAAACAAATTTGTTTTTTTGCGTATTCGCTAATTTTGGTCAATAATTTTTTTTTTAATAACTATTAAATAAATAAAAAAATTAGAAATCTAGCTAACTCTGACTTTCCTAAATGTTTACTAATTTCTTTTTTCCGAATTTAGTTTAATTTAAAACTAAAAAACAAACTTAATATTTAACATTTAAAATAACGCACTAACTATCCTTTTAATTCTACAATTAGTGAACCAAACTGATAATGACCCTTTATAACTATCATAAAACAGTTAACATATACATGCTATTTATGACGTCATAACTAATTAGCAATGCTTCGATTCATTGATTGTTTAAAACAATTAAAAAAATGTTTAAAAAATTTAGTAACAACAACCATTTTTAAAAAAATAATTCATATAATAAAAAATATAATTTTTATACCAAAATTGCTATTTAAAAGTTAAAAGTTATTAGAAAATGTTTGCTAATTATTTCAAGCCAAATACCAGACCCCTATACACTTGAATACACAAACACCCAATACACGAGGTCTTTATACAAATTTAAGCACGGTTCATCTCACAGTTAAGCTTCTGCAAAAACAAAAAAAAACGCGCCAAAAAAAAACGAAATTAGGTTTTTTTCTTTCTTTATAATAAAAGCCTTTATAAATTAGTTAAGCCTAAGTAATGTTTAGTCTTTAAAGATCAATTTTTATTGTAGTTTACATTTATATTAACCTTTATTTAAAAATTAATCGATTTTTCTACCTTTATAATATAAGACTTTATAAAATACTTAAGCTTAAGTTATGTTAAATGTACAAAAAAAATTCTATGTAGTTTAACTTTATATTTAAGTTGAATAAAATATTGATCGAATCTCTTACGGGCCACTTAATAATGCCACCCAGAAGAAAATAATGTTTAGTCTTTTAGCTTATAATTGGATAAACAAAAACTTACACGATGTGGAAATCCCCTTAATTAATACTTGTGCGAATCGCATAATACTTGAAAAATGTTAATAACCAAATTTTAAAACCAAAAATTACCAATATAATATCAAAAACCGGTTATTTTCTACCAAAAATTTTTTTCTTTTTTCTGTATATATCTTTATCCTCGATGTGGGAAAGTCGAATTAAACATAGAGTAACACGACTTAAACATAGAGTAACATCAGTTACTCCGACCCAGTCTCGAGTTGCCTTTAGCAGTTTGGGATAGTATAGATTATAATTGCCCGATAATTATACTGCTGATTGAAGTGCTGGCTCAGCAGGAGTTCACACCGTTTATAGCGTCTTACTCAAGGGCGCTACAGCATGAGAGCAGTGGGAATTAAACCCACGACCTCATGGTGGTGTAGCAAGTGTTTTTACCACTACACGACGCTGCTGGTCAGTTAGGAATAAAAGATGCAAAAAATCACAACTTCTCATATCGAGCAAACCACACAAACGGAAATACAAACTTAAACTAATTTAAAATTAACTTCCAACTCATAACAAAACTATCTGTTCAGTTGTGGTCAAAATTTCAATTCGTTTACACCACAAATTATGTTTTGGCATTAAAGTGATGACGTTGTTGTGAGACGTAGATAGAATATCAAGTTTTATTTAAAAAATTGTTTTTTTTTTTTTGAAAGTGGGCCGTAAAAGATCCGATTAATGGGCACGAAATAAAAAGATTATTATTAAATACTTAGAACTCTTGAAACAAAAAATTTTATGCCTAATCAACAAAACTGATTTGAAAATTCTTTAAGGCGATAAACTTTCTAAAAAACACAGGAATTGTGAAACCTGATTAAAAAGATTGGATCGAATGAAGTGGTGTTAATATCAATGACGTAAATGATACCTCTAATGAGGAGGAACAATTGAAATCGAGCTTCGAAAAAACAAAACAACAACAAAAAATAAGCCGACTTTACTTATAATATAAGATTAATTTTGAGCAAATTTTTCACAAAACAAGATTTCATTTAATATAAATTTAACCCAAACGAAACCATAAATGTAAGCCCACCCTAATTTCACACCAATGATTACACAACCTAACCTCTAAACATTCGTTTGACTCACCAAAGGTTTAATCTTCGTCTGAATGTTATTTTTAACCTCAGGAGAAGATTTTCTCATGTTAGTGTGTTTATACGATTCTTAATCCATACGAAACTTTTTAGGTACTTTACGTTAAACACAAATAACAGGTTGACAACTATATTATTCGTTGTATATTGGTTTATTATTTAATATGTCCCGATTTATATTAATACGAGATTGTGTTAAATTTGAACCATCCTTTAAGTCTAGACAATGATTGTTAACGCCAATAATTTATTTATTAAACATATATTTCGTTTAGCATACACCCTAATATCTATCTTTTTAGGAACCTATACTCATAGTTAACCAATCAATTCTTTTTAATTTTTAAAAACTAATTTTTTTTTTGTTACCTTTGTTTTTCTTGTTCTGTCTTGGCAAAGTCAACGCATTTCTTCCATCCCAGGTATCAAAAACCTCCTTTGTTTCGTCAAAACACTGCTCTGTGATGTCATAGCACACGTCATCACACGCGGGAAGACCTTCGTCAGAAGATGAAGTAGAGACGCGACGTCGAGCCTCCAATAAAGCTTCTTTTTCGGCTAATTGTTGAGCTCTCCGACGACGTTTCGGACTCGAAATTGAAGAACTTATCTTCCTAAAGAAATGTGGGGACGACTTGGTCTTGATGCTGGAGGTACGAGGCGGCTTGGAGGGACTGGCGTGCATGAACGAGCCCGAGGACCGCGATGCGTTGCTCGAATTCCGGGAGACACCGCACCGCTCGTCCGAACTGACCAAACTGAGGGACGAAAACGACGAGTCGTAATCCCCGGGAGAATCGTCGGAAGCCACCGAGTTTCGTTGTGTACAGTCCGGGACAGATTGACATCTGATCTCGACGTATTCATCTTGTGCACCATTTAAAGTCGGAGAAGCATGATGTGGAGAGAGGAACAAAGAATTTGTTAACCCAGTTCTTCTAGAACGTTTCTCGCGACGCGAACCAGTAAAATTGCTGGCATCAGTGACGTCACAATTAGAATCGACAGATGCTTTATAGTTCTCGCTCGTGCTTTGCCGCCAGGTCCAGGTGTTAAAATTCTTTTTCCCCAAACTTTTGAGATCGATCACAGACAAACTTGCGATTGATGACGCCATATTCTTAGTGACGTCATTGTTGTACGACGACCTTCGATTTTTCTTCTGAAAAAGTTGAAACAGCGCCCTCTTTTTTTTGGTCAAGGAATCGAATTTTTTGTCTGAAAACTTGGTCCGAGGTAAAGTTCCACTTTCCATATTTAATAATCACCTTTTGACGTCACAAACAATAATCCTCTGACGTCACAATAAGAATTGTTTGTTTAACAGATTAAACTAATGTTATCACGTTAATAATTTAAATCTAAAACAACAAAAGCTTCAGATTTTAATATTTTAAAATTAAATTCGACGTAAAACGACTCACAACCTCGCACAGGATGTTTTAGTCGTGCAGACGCCATCTACGTCACACATGGTTTTGTGACGTCATAATCACAGAGATAATAATGTGAAAACGGCGTCAAATTACAGAGTACAAAATCTCGAACCACGTGGTCAAGGTGATCACGTGACACTCGTGTTAAACAGACCGTAAACGATTTTAAAAGAGATCCAAAAATTATCTTATTTGGGTTTTCTATACTGAGAATGATTTTCGTCTACGTTTTTAAAACATAATTAAAAAATAAATGAAACCAAATTTTAAAAACAAAAAAATGGATTTTTATATTATTTAAACTTAAATTTCAATCAAATAGGCTGAATTTTTGTTAAAAATCTTTACTAAAACATAAAACCTACTGTCCTAACTTTCTAATCTTTTTAACTAATACATCGCTGATGATAAAATAAAAATTAAATCTGTATTACAAATATGAAAAATATGTTAAATAAACTAACATTCTCATTACGTCATTATTACACCTACTTGTTCACTAGAATGTTACAAATTAATTAGTTTAATTATTCAATTACGTTATCCTCAAAAATGTTACATCTCAAAACATGAATTATTAACTAAAACGTGTTTCCTTTTACACAATTGTTTCTGTTATTGATATTCCTAAAACTACAGATTTTTTTCAATCTTATACAACTTATAAAACTGCAAATTTATTTCTCTACCTTGGTTTAAATCTGTTTTGTAAATCTTTTTTTTTGTATATTTAAAACTGATACCATCATATTTTATTAACTGTGACAATATACTTTGTAATATTAAGCTAATAACGCAACTGAAATTTTATTTTTATTCAACAGCTTTCATTTACAATACTCATGTTCATGTAGAACTAGAAGTTACTGATCTGGTTTTTATTTTTAACCTGAGTGGCGATGTTAGACGAAACTAAAAATAAAAAGGTTAAAACCAATATTGGTCATCCACTTAATTTACCTTTCCGCCTTCCTAGCTACACCTTTATCTCGCGTTTATTAAATATTCGCGCCTGATTTAACTTGAAACATAAGTACATCTGTAGATATCAATCTAAAAATTAGGATTTTTACTGACTTTAAAGTATTTTAAAACAAATTTTTATAATTTTTTCTTTTTTGAAGCTTATTCTAAAGTCTAAATACCTTTCAAAAATTCTTAGTAACTAAAAACCAAAATATCACAAAACCTAAATTTCTAAATATCTTTTAATCGTTTTTTAATTATTTTACTTTAAACTTGAAACCTGTTTCATGTCAACTTAAACTTGAGCCTGGGGCGGTATACAAAATATCAAAAACAACAACTTTCTGACGAGCTTATTATAATAATATGGGCGTTACGTTTTATTCGAAATGCGATTAAATTATAAAAAAATATTTATTTTTATATTTCTATAATTTCGCAATAAACTCACAATCTTTATCAATTTGATTGTATTAACATTGTTATCATAAAATATCTGATAATAAACCGATAATATGTAAACTTCTAATTGTTGGGATAAAAATTTTAAAATTAAATTTTATTGATAAATACAAGATTAAGATTTACTAAACTCGATATACCTATAAGCTTTGTTAAAATTTCAATTTTTTTCAAACGTAGGCCAGTATTCAAATTAGTATACCTTTTTTCCAATTTGCAGGCATGTTGATAAAAAAATTAAAAAAGAAACTAGACTTTTATAACTTAAATTATTATTGATTTTTGCGCAATAAAAGTAAGTTTTCCTAAAAAAAATATGAAAAAAAAATCTAATAAAATTGGAAAAAAATTAACACACTTCGTCACTTTTTATTAAGTTACCAAATTTTAACCAAACAAAATTAAATTATTATTTTAAGCTGTCAGTCAAAGTTTGTAGAAACAAAACTATTTTAAGAATATTATATTTTAAAATCAAATTATTTAAACTGTTCAAAAACTCGTAAAATCTACATTTAAGAAACTGTTATTTTTTCTTACTTTAAATAACTTAACACTATTAAAAAAAGTTTTTTTTAAGTGTAAAAATAGTAATAACAATATTTTTATATCAAATAAATACGCATTATTACATAAAACAACCCAAAATTAACCAATTGTGTCAGCATTGTCATATTTTTGATTGTTACGTCGTTGGTTTTGTTGTAAATACTTTCACGTGACCATCGTCATAAAACGCAATTATTACCAGTTCAACGTAATAATCACCTATGTTGGTTACATAAATATAAGCAATTTTACTACGTTTTGGTTAACATAATAACAAACCATTCTTATTCTGTTATTATAAAGGTAAATGTAACCTTTTAACAGCCAAAATAAACTTATATATTTCACAAGAGTATTGCTAGGTTAATTTAAACTCATGTTAACCTTACTTTTCAATAGTTCAAGCGCTTATACTAACCTAACCAATAACTATAAACATTCAAACCGGCAAAGCACTTAATTGTAACTACTGTCAATATTCGGCCTTTCTTTTAATTTCCTGTAAATTTCTGCAAAAAATTTTTCATTCAATGACCGCTGTTCTAACTACATTGACTCATAGGAGCCAGTATAAAGCCTGAAAATTTTTGTATGTATAGACACTGGTCTTACATAATCATGTCTATAAATTATTTAGTGGACAATTAAATATAAGATTCCTAAATCTATAAATCAACTGATTAAAATTTAAAAAGGATAAAGGGCTTACGTTTACGAAAATCTACAAAATACCCCTTTTACATTGTATGCCAATTATCACAACTTTAAATAAGTATCAATTAAAAACATGAAGTCGTAGATCGTGCATTGTTTTAGCGGATAATTAAGAACTAATGACTTAAAAACAAGAGTAGGGGAAAGGTGTTGAACGACAATATTGGGAAATAATTCAACATTATTTGCGCTCAAATTTCCTATTTATCAGTAAAGAGCAAAAATAAAATATAATAAACTTTTAATTTTACATAAAATTAGGTCAAAGTGATTAAATATTGATTTAAATTTTGCCTGATTACTATGGAGTATTTGTTGCCACTGTAACTCATTCAGAAATACAAAAATAGAAAATTTTCAGACTTTGAACAAACAGTCATATCATGTTTATATTAATTTAAAATATTTATAAATATAAAATATTTTACAATGCCTTACTATTAACAAAAATTCAACCGTTTTCTTATTAAAATACTTTCATTTCATTATATTTTTAATAATCAACAAAAACTGCCTATTTTTTTAAATTTTCTTTCCTAAATCTTAACTAATATTTAATGTTATAACTTATAAAGCCATTTTACTGTTCCTTACATAAGCAACCTTCATTTAAACTCAACATAATATTAACTTCCATTACCATGTTTATATACAATCCCTATCTTAACTTCAAACCTTGTCACACAAAAACATGATCCTGAGTTTATTTAACACCAGTGTTTCCAAATTACATCAATCCACCAATCGGTTAACGATATAGAAAGTAAGTTGGAAACACTGAATAACTGTAAAAACAAATGCAGGCTTTTAAAATAACTTAAATCTTGTTCAACATTTAATTAAATGTTTTCTTGAACCTTATACCAACAACCATTTATTCGATCCTTTATTCGAAGATCAAAGCTGTTATGACGTCATAACAAGGTATTGTTACGACAACAGTTTACATAACGACAACTATAAACTAAAAAATATACAAACTTCAAATATTTTTAAAATAAAATCACTTACAACTGAACTATGTTAATGTAAAATTCGCGTGTACAAAACGCAATAAAACCAACTATTCTTACACTTCATTAGTTTAACTGCTAGCCTATGCTTTATTAAGATTTTATTGCATTTAGAAGCAACAAATATGACCATAAAAGTTAACCAACTAAAACTTTCTTTCTATATATGCAGTAGAAGTAACAAATAAGTAAAAAAATGTAAATTAGAACCATGAAAAATTTTCACGCATTACTAACTCCCATAACTAACAACGCAAATTGCAAACCTTTACCTACTGAAACCAGAATTCACAACCTTAAAGCACAGAGACTATAAAAGGAAAATATCATGCACTTTATGGAGACTGTGAGTAACAATTAACGACTTGGACATTTCCGAGAATTTTTCCCTTGTTTTCAACCAAATTTGATCAGCAGAAAGTGACAGTTTAATTAACAATATAAAAGCATTCAAAAAGCATTTTTTTGGAGACACATTTATTTAATCAAATACATTGTTTTAACTGGACTTTAGACTCTTTTAAAAACTTAAATTAAAAAAAACAACAAAAATTATTTTTGTTTAACTTAATAGCATCTTAACTTCTGTTTAAAAATCGAATTAATCTATTTTTTAACAATTAAGTTATAATATTCTTTTGAACTTTGGTTTAATTTGCTGACTGTTCTAATTTAAAAGAATAAAAAAAATAATTTTAGCTTTTAAATCTGAAACTATGGGAAAAGTTGAGGTTAAAAGAAGTTTGTCAAAAAAACTGATAAAAAAGGATCACAAAAAAGAAATATAACCCCAAAACTGGGTAACCCATTCACTACATAGATTACACTTTTAAGCTTAATATTCAACATAACACGCGCCTGTTATTTTGAAAGAGTTGGAGGTAAAATTAGATTAGGTTACTTTGTTTTTATAACAAACTTGAGATTAAACTTGATATTCTAAGATTAAAACTCACAAAAAAATGACTGATTAAAAATTTACCATATCATCTTATCAACAGTTCATATTCTTTGAAATATTTTGTTCTTTATGTCACAAAATGTAAAAAAAACTCAAAATGTGGGAACTTAAGCGAGAGAACTTACCGTCGCCTTCTTCGTCCAATCTTGGTCCGTTTCCAAATTTCAACTCCGAGAAAGATTTCTTCTGAAAAATAAATTTTATAATACATCATCCTTATGACATCACAACTAACAATATTACGGTTACACGTCACGCGGCAAATTTAAATAAACAATATGATTAATGACGTCACAAAAAATATCAAATTATGACGTCATAACCACTAATTTACTATTGCGAAGATATAACGCAACAAAGTTTTTTAAACCTTGTCCTTGGGTTTACTTCTGGCACTACTTCTCATTTTTCCCAGGAAACTTAACTTTCGGGTCACAATCCTCCTAGCGGCGGCTCCCATCTCGGGTTTCGGAGGGACAGGTGGCGGGATTTTAAGATCTTCGCTCCCGCCAAAGTTTGTCGGGCTACAAAATTTATTTAACAATTTTTTTTCAATTTTCTAAAAGCAATTTAAATTATTTATATTTTGCTAAGTTAACACGTATTTGATTTTATCTTTAGGGCATTACGTCCCATACCATAACGGAAGTAATTCGTTGAAAATTTAAATGTTAATTTAACCTTTATGTAACTCAGTTTAACATATATACATAATGTTATATTATAAACTATTTTAAATAATGTAAAATGGTTCGTTTACCTTTAACAAAACATTTAAAAATTTTATGACAAGTTATTGTTAATTAAGCAAGCTACTAATTAGTTAAACATCATGCAAATTAAAACAGGTTATTATTATAAGCAGATGTTGTTATATAAAATTAGCAACTAAATAAAAGCCATTAATATACCCACTAACTTTCTTAAACCCTTGTTGACAAAACACCTCTGTATAATTTAACGTTGATCCCCAAAATGTCCCCCTTTTTTTGTATGTATCTTTATCCTCGATGTGGGAAAGTAAAATGCGCGACGTAAACATAGAGTAACATCAGTTACTCCGACCCAGTCTCGAGTTGCCTGTGGCAATTTGGGATATTATAGATTATAATTGCCTGATAATTATGCTGCTGATTAAGTGTTGGCTCAGCAGAAGTTTATACCGTTTATAGTGCCTTACTCATGGGCGCTACAGCATGAGATCAGTGGGGAATGAACCCACGACCTCATGTGTGGTATAGCAAGTGTATATACCCCATTTTAAACTCCATACAAATAAACCTTCTTTAAATTTCCTTACACTCATGTTTGTACTTACTCGGATAGAAACTCGGATAACGAAAGTTCTTTGGGTGAAGAAGTAGACAAAATGACTGGATCAGGGTTATCACTAATTTGTAACACAAGTTTGTTAGTTCACCAAATTAAAATTAAATTAATATTTGTTAATTAAACCACACTACTGTTATCATATCTAAATTAAAGATGTAATTAATATTGCATTGGCAAACTAAGATTAGTAATTCATTGATAAATAAAATAGTTAATTAAGAAAGTCAAATATTTAACATTAATTTAATTATATCTAAAACAGAATAAACTGAATCAAAAATATTGAGCTAAGATTAGGAATATTTTCTTACTCTGTATTTTTGACGAAATGTTGTATAGCAAGAAGATGATTTTTAGAATCTATGTCGCTGAAAGTTTTAAATAAGAAGAGTAACATTATGAATAATAAACAGTTAACAAGTAATTCTACAGTAAATAAAAAGAAATAAATTGCAAAAAAAGCAAAGAAGTTACCACTAAAGTAAAAGTTTAAAGGTATATCAGTAAAAACAGAAAGGAGTATTTTTAAAAAGGTTTATCAAAATAAACTGAAGTTACTTAAAAATTAGTTGAGTTTGAAAAAGTAAATGAAAATAAAAAAAAACTAGTCCTAAAAACAAAATCTTTTTTAAAAAATTAAAAACTAAAAAGCAATTATATATTATGGAAGATAAAGTTTTATAAAAAGAGTTAGATTTAGCTATTAGTTATTAAGTTATTATAGCCACACCAGCCCTCACACTATATTAATACCGCAAACTTATAAGTTCAAAATAATTAAAGATGAAAATATTAAAATGAAAATGAATTAACATCAAATATAATTTCATGCAGATTAAACTTACTTTTGAGTCAATCCCTCACTGATAGTTTTTCTTCGTTCTAAAAGTAAGAAAATGATTGTTTAAATAGCAACAACAAAATTTTAGTCTTCCAAAGATAATTTTTTAGTATAAAATATTGTAAGTTATTTTTACAGATATGATAATTATTAATAAGTATGCTAAACTGTAAAAGGTGTAACTATACAACAGTTTAATACTAAGAAATGCAACAACTTATTGAAATATTAATAATTTTTAACACATAATGAAAGTTACCGATGATGTCGATTGAATCACTGGAATTGTTATTATTCATTGAAAGACTTTTTGATCGTTGGTTGGTCTAAAAAAAAAGATTTAAATTTTTTCTTAAAATATTTAGTACAAATTAAACAATTAAAGTCTTCATTAAAACAAAATACAAAACTTTATCAAAACCGCTAATAAGTGGACAATGGGCAAACTATTTTAAAGTAATAGTAAGTACCTGCAATGGTCCATCAATTTCAATAAGCTCATCTATAAAACAAATATAAAAACGGTAAATAATAAACTGATAATAGTTTTAATTTAAATCTAATTAAAACATTATTAGAACATAACACAACAAAAATATTTATCCAAAATATAGTCATATCAACTTTTTTTAACAACATTTGTCAAATATCCAAATACAACTTATTTTAAGCAATTATTATTTAAGATTTATTTCAATAATCCAAGCTCCTGATTCACACTAAACCCCAACAATTTTAAACAGATTAACAAAACCAATCCTTTTCTAATTCAACAAGTAACTTACCTGCATTAGAAGCCTGTGTACTAGTTGGAACAACGATGGAAAATGTTGCCATATTATTTCTTTCCACTCTTCTTAAGGTTGGTGAGGTCATTGTATCTGTCTGTAGAAAGTTAACATAAAACATTTTTAACTTAGAAGATTGTATGTTGCATAAAGTTAGGTATAATACTCAATAAATTTTAAATATTAACAACATTGACAATAGTTCAAAAACCAGCAGCGTGGTGAATTGATAAGAACACTTGCCTCACCACACGTTAGGTCGTGGGTTTAATCCCTACAGCACTATAAACGGTATGACTTCCTGCTGAGCCAGCACTTAATCAGAAGCATAATTATCGGGCAATTATAATCAATATTATCCCAAACTGCCGCAGGCAACTCGATACTAGGTCAGAGTAACTGATGTTACTCTATGTTTAAGTCGCTCATTCGACTTTCCCACATCGAGGATAAAGATATATACAAAAAAAAATTTTTTAGAAATTTTTTCAGGTATATTTAATTTAAAGACTTATTGTCCATTAATTTAGTAATATTTTAAACTTACATTTGTTGGATTTTCTTCATTTCCCTCATTTTGTTGAAAACTAAATCTAAATAAAATCTTGTGGTTAGTTTTTCACAAACCAATAAGCTAGTACAAAAGTTGTAAGTTAACCTATGTTTAACCAAGGCAATTATTTAAAAATTTTAGTTAACTAACAGAGGAAAAAAAACGCAACAAAATGTATATAACTGCCATGCTAATTTTAACTAAAAGTAACATTTAATTTAAAACAAAATCTTACAAGTTTAGTAATAACAACTTACCTTCTCTTCTGTGAGGGAGAAACATCATCAATGCTCTCAGATGAATGCCAGCTGTGCCTTCGTTGTAGTGAGTCAGGAGAATCACCTTCTTCTAGGTTGGTATGTTGGATCTACAATATAAGTTGTTGTTACAATTGGTTAAACTAGTCAATGGCCTGTCCTATAATCTGCATTTTTATCAAAACAATATAGTCACAACTCTTAACTATTAAATGCCTACAATAATTTACCCACGCAACTATATTAATTGCTATAATATAGTTGCAACTCTCAACTAATATTTGGTCAGTAAAAGTTTACCCACGCACCACCAAAGGCTATTTATTTATTTTGTAAGTTTATAAATTGGACATTTATGTATATCACCTCCTTCAAGTTAAATTAGATGAAAGTGTACCTAACCTAACATACTCCTACAAATTTTATTAAAATGGGTTAAAATTTTAACTTTTTAAGTTTAAAATATTTTTGAACAAAACTTTATTTTTCACCTGCTCCTCAAGTTGTTCGTCACTTAAATTTAACGGTAATGCTCTCCTGGTTCTTGCCATTATTGGTGTATCTGGTGTTTCATAAACATCATCTTGTTCACCTAAAAACAACCATTCAAAACAACCATTTATTTAACATATTAAAAAAACACCATTTTTAAAACTATAACTATATTAAAAACACCATCTTTAAAACTATAAAACTTAACTTTATAAATTGAACCAAAAATAAATAAATATAAAAATCTAATGCTAAAAAACATTTTTTAAAAAACAAATTCTATATAACTTTAAGTTGCATGTTCACTTATATATACAATCTAACCTTATGGTATATTGTTAAAGTTTTAAGCACATATAAACAGAGTGTTTCAAGTGTGCAAGAATTGTTTAACTTTTATAAAATATTGATTTTTGAAATGTAGGCGAAAGTACAAACAAAAAGTTAAATTAACCTATGTCATATCAAACTACTATAAAGAAATACAATTGTTTAACATATTTTTTTTATTATTTAAAAATAGTTTACAACATTTTGAACATTGTGTACAAATTTAAAATATTTATTATTGAAGACAAATAAATGCCAGTCATTGTTAGTTGTATTGTCTAGCATAATAAAGTCTAGAATTTCCCCTTAATGCCTATTGTTAAAACCCTATTGTTGTGTTATTCTTAGTATTGTCATTAAACAATTATGATGAAACAATTATCCAGTTAGCTTAATATTTCGTAATAGTAATTTTTGGTGTGTATATATATTAATAAAATTGAAATAAAAAGTATTTAAACCTTGTCAATTTTTTAACATAAACTTTGTTATTTTATAGTTAACTTTAAAAGGCTTCTTAAAAAATATATTAAAATTTATTTTTTTACAAAAATTGAATTTAAAAAAACCTTAAAAATTAAGTCGTAAATATTACGAAAATAAATTGACTTATTTACAAAAGTTTGGGCAATAGAGCAACAAAAGAAATAGTTTATCTTGCTTGTTCAACCATGGACAAATTGGATCAAATTTCAGGGCAAATAAGTCCGATTTGTCACAAAACTGACATTTTTGCAATGCTTTAATCTCATTTGAAATTCCTTGCGAATTTATTTAATAATATTGCCCTAATATTAAAATTGTGCTTTTTGAATTACTGTGTATAAAAAAAATTGCGAATTTTGCTCAAAAATAAAAATGTTTAAAAAAAAAAACGAAAAACAAACCAATTATTTAAAAAATTATTTAAAACGAGAAATTAATATTGCCCTAATATTAAAAATAAAAAAATTTCAGATTTTTGTTGGAAAATAAAAAGGCGTATAATAAAAATAAAATTTCATTTTACATAAAAACAAACTATAACCAAACAGACAATTTATTTTAGAAACTAATTAAAACAAAATTTTAGAAATTTATAAATTAAATAAAAGTAAAGTAGCAAACAATAAAAAGTTTTTCCTAAGCAAAAAAATTTCTGTTCCTATTGCTAAAAGTTTTTGAATAAATATTGTGTAATTAACTTGCAAAATAAAAAATAGATATTTAAAAAACATATTTAAATGCTATTTTAATGAAATTAACGATTTATACAAAACCACACTAGTGTTAAAACAAAAAATGTAACAAAATGTCAAAGTACTTTAAAGTTCTCAAGTATCTTAAGTTTCAGAACAAAAAACTTAAAAACTTAATTTCTTATATTAACCAACAACTTTATATTATACAAACTTTTTAGAGGGTTATTATGTTTTATATAATTATTAAATTTTAGTTTATGAAAATTATAAAAGCTATTTTTTTAATTAAATTTTATTTATAAAGCAACTTTATTTTTAAAACAAACAATCTTGAAATTAATGTAAAAATAACTTTTTAATAAATTAGAATAAAATTAAAACTAGATTATATTTTTAAAACTATTTTAAAATCCAAACCACAGGGTGCTTATATAGTTAATAAGCACCATTACAACACATAAGTAATAATTATCAAATATTTTCTTAAACCACAACTATAAAACGAAACTGGATTTTAAAATATTTCAAATTGAAATATTCAACAAATAAACTTTCAATTTAAAATTACCTTCATTAAAATGTACTTAGCAAATCCAACAACACAATTTGGTAACAATTACCTGACTTAATTGTCAATAATATAGTAAAAAACATAGCTCTAGTCGGCCTATGTAAATGCTTGGTAATTTCAATATAAAACACACAGCTTACCTGTGCTACTGATAGTTGATTGGTCTTGATTCAATGCTGGACATGAACTACTTAACCTTGCTTCTTGGCTCTCATTCTAAACATTATTTAAAGTTAGATTTATATAAATATGTTTAAAATTAGAAATAGATAGAAATTACTTTTATAAAAGATACAAATTTTAACTTAATATTGTAACACAAAAAAGATTAACAACAAAATTATTTTAAGTTAGTTTTATATTGGTTAACAACTATCAAAACCCAATGAAATATTATTTATATTTTACCCATAATATTGAACAAATGTTAATTAATAGAATATATAAGATGTAGTTTATACCTCTCTTAATCTTTCCAAATCCTTGTGTCTTAAATAATGAATTCCATCACTTATTTCCTGCAGATGTTTCAGGTTGTCACCTGTACAAACAATATTAATTATTTAAATATAAATGCTTGCAATTTTATAAAACTCTATAGTAGTTTATACGGTATCAAAATGTCAAGCAAATTTTTAAAAAAACTTTCAAAAATGTTTGTTACACTTAGTAGGTTTACAAGTTAATATAAAGTGTATATATTGTAAACATTTACAAAATTATTTTTATTATTTTTTTTTATATTTCTTTATTCTCGATGTGGGAAAGTCGAATGCGCGACTTAAACATAGAGTAACATCAGTTACCCCAACTCATTCTCGTGTTGACTTTAAGAGATTGGAATAATAAAGATTATAACTGCCCGATATTTATGCTGCTGATTAAGTGCTAGCTCAGCAGGAGTTTGTACCATTTAAAGCGCCTTACTCAAGGGTGCTACAGCATGAAAGCAGAGGAGATTGAACCCACAACCTCATGGTGGTGTAGCAAGTGTTCTTACCACTACACCACGCTGCCGGTATTTGAAACTAACTTTACATTATTTAACAAAACATAAAATAAAACAAAATTCAACTTTGCCTAACTTAAAAACAGCCATTTTATTATATAGAAATTCCATTAAATTAAACTTACTTAATACTTCTCCTGAAGTATCCAATCCACTTCCATCCATTCCACCTCTGTGTCGTTTATATTCCGTGTGAGGATAATCAAACGGGGAGATATATCCCTCATAGCTTTCGTCAAAGTACATCGATCCCTCGATTGTGTTGTTCCACATATTAGGTTGATGAGGGATTGGAGTGCTGGGTGGAATAGTTTTACTTAAAGCAGCAATTTCTTCTTCTGTTTGAGAAAAATAAAAACATATTTTTAAATGAAAAAAAATTATTATAAAACGAAATTATTATAAAACGAAAAAATGTATTTAAACAAAAATTAATGAATCTAAGATTGTTACCAAAACACGTTTAAATCATGGCATATTTAGTTTCATATTATTTATATATCTCTTAAAAAATTGCATAAGAAACAGAAGAACAAAACTAAAAAAGAGAATAAAAGACTGAATAAATAAACATATAAGTTGATATGAATCATTTAAAAAAACTAGGACTAAAAGTTTAACAACAATTTTCAAAAATGAATGAATCAAGGTTTACCAAGTGGAGGCCAGTTTCCATTAACAAGTTCAGAGATGGTTGAAATAGTCCCAAAACTTTGTCGTTTCAACACCGTATTTTCCCCAATTCTTTCTTTACTTTCCCACCTTATCACTCCATGTGCATGGGGGCTGTATTAATATTTGTTACAAATTTAATTTAATATTTAATTCTAAAATATAAAAACTTAATTTAGCAAATATTTATATTTAAAAATAACACTAAAAATGCTTAATACAAATTTTCAAAAGATGTCTGCATACAAAGAAAAAAATGACGGAATTTCAAACAAATTAAAAAAAGGGAAAAATATTTAAAATTCCTACGCTCAAAAACAAATCAATAATCATTAAAAAAAAATAAATATTGACAATTGTGACCTTATTATTCTCATGTACAAACCTGCAATCTACTAATAACTTATATTACTATTTGCTTGCCCTATATATTTACATGTTATATGTGTAAAACCCTTTTAACAAACTAACATAAATCTTGGTAAATATCAAGAAATTATTATTAAAAGGTCGGCACATTTTTAAATTCAATATTAAATAATACAAGTTAAATATATCTATTATAAAAATAAATTATTAACATTACTAAGAAATTAAAAAACAAATATTAACATTAATATTATTAACACTATTAGGGTAATTGAATTACTTAATATTTATATTATTTTATTCATTTTTAAACTACATTTTTGTGTTAGTTTTATATTTCAAAACTTTAGCTTTAAAAAAATGTTGTAAAAAATTTACTAAACTATTTATATTTTTAACTGTAATACTTAATCTAAAGTAATAATTAACAGGAAATTGTTGTTTTAATAATTTCTTAAAAGGAAATAATATAAAGTTTACAACTTCCTTTGCAAATCTGTTTCAACTGAAACTAGAATTTATTCTCAAAATTTAAAATAATAAACCAACTATACAATGATGTTTAATTTTTAAACTAATGTCTGTTTTTCTTTTTGGAAAAAAAATGTAACAAAACATTTAATAAATTTAGAACTGCTACCATAAACCTAATATATCTATTTTGGAAATTCTACTAAACATGTTAAAAATTACCATATCACATATTTAAATCTATGCTAATTCTAAATATGTACTCAAAAAACACTTAATAAATGTTAAACAACACAAAATTTAAATGTTATAATACCGAAACATTTCAAAACTTGATGTTTTTATAAAACCCAAAATACTTGCTGAAATTACATAAGCTTATAAACACTTGAACTAACCTAACCTTACAATACACAAAACTTAAACTATAAGAGAAAATGTTTGCTAATCCAGGTTATTCGACCTTAACAACACACTGTCTATACACTGTCTATACTCTTTATAAATAAAACCTCAATCCCTTATATAACATCTAATTATTATTCCATACCCTTTCAATATAAGGTTGTAATTTAAATTTTAATAATATTGTTTGGTATTGATTAGGGCATGCAGGCTGCTATTTTAATTTTTCTTAATTATTAATAAAAATAAATCATCTACTTTACCCCTTGCAAGCTCATTTATATTCTGAGAATAATCAAAAAAAATTAAAGTCTACTAATCTTTTTTAAATTTAAAATCATTTTTAAGCTTTGGTATAAAATGTTAAGTTGAAAGATTTGACCTGTTAAATATGTGAACAACACACAATTGCATAACACAAAACATAATCTACTATTTAAAATAAACCTAAACTGTTAAATACTTAAAGAAATTCACAAACAATTTAATAATCAGCAAAAAAAAAAAAAATATGTGAACAACACACAATTGCATAACACAAAACATAATCTACTATTTAAAATAAACCTAAACTGTTAAATACTTAAAGAAATTCACAAACAATTTAATAATCAGCAAAAAAAAAATAACGGTCAAAAAACTCAAGAACAAGAAAGATATATAACTTGCTTATAATAAATTAGTTTGTGCAGAAACCATTTTTCTACCAAATACAAGTGAACAAAGAAACAATGCAGTGCAAACTTAATTTAAATATAACATGACCAAATATTGAGTAAATAATTAAAAAATTTTAGCAACATTACATTTGCATACAAAACTGATTAAATAATGCCAAAAAAGTTATTCAGATACATTTAATGTAATATTAAAATTGCAAAGTTAAAAATTAGTTATCTTTTAGAACCCCTTTTATACCAAAAATAATTAAACAAAAAAATTTAACCATTACAAACTTAATTTAGATAAAAAACTGACCAAATAATGAGTAAATAAATAAAAAGTTTAGCAACATTTAATTTAAATACAAAACTGACTAAGTAGTGCCAACAGAATTAAAATATTCAGTTAAATTTAATGTAATATTAAAATTGTAAAGTTAAAAATTAATAGGCTATTTTTTTTAAAAACCCTTTCTATGCCAAAGAGAGTTAAACAAAGAAACTTAACCACTACCTAATTTAAGATATAAAACTGATTAAGTAGTGCCAAAAAAAGTTAAAAAATATATATAAATATTGAAACTGTAAAGTTAAAACTTACTCAGTTATTAGATCAGCAAGTCCGTCAAAGTTTCTTTCCCGAGCAATATCCTTTGCCAGTTCACCGTGTCTATTCCTTAAATTTAAACACTCGTCTGCGCTATTCTTCTCAAGAAGGAGAGTTACAAACGTGGAAAGTCCAAGACGGGATGCAAAGTGGAATAATGTCTCTCTTGGAATTTTTTCTATGATGTTATAATAGTAAATTATTATTTTCTGCGATAATAATAGTAATATAAATAACCTGTGATTTTTACAAATATTTTATTTTAAAACAAAACTAAAAAATATGCTACTTACATTGGTTTTAAATAAATAAATACATTAGCACATTAAATTAAATGAAATAATATATTAAAATGAAATCCATCGGTAAGTTATATTGGTAATAAAAACCAAAATGAATCACAATAACATTTGTTTATTGCCTAAAGACATAGACATTTTTTCATCCTTAAAACCATAAAAATTTAGGTTTTACTGAACTTAAGTTACCTCAGGTATTATAACAAGATTATATAAGAATTTTGTGTTAAATTTTAATGTAATCATGTTATGATGTTATAAGTTCATGCGGAAATTGTTTTAAATTTTGAAATATTTATATACATGTTTAATTTTAATTAAAAGTATTAAACATTTAAAATATTTCTTAGGATTAAATGTTATAAAAATGTAACTACTAAGTGTAAAATTATTTAAAAAATGTTATATAGAATAGTGAATCAAACAACTCTTAAAATAATAACCAAACTGTTATGATACTAAAAAATGTATTAATTTAATTTTACTTCTATTAACATTTTATTTTAAACATCCACAAAGTTTAAAATTATTTTAAATAGCCATAATGTGTAAAATTATTTTAAAATGATACATACTTTAACTAATTAATCAATTTTTAACAAACATATTTAAAATTTAATAAGGAGGCTAATGATTTAATTTATCTGATTTAAAAAAATGTTAAATATCCCAATCCAAAATCATTTAATAATATATATACATATTAATATTTAAAATACACCTTTAAAAATCTTTAAATATAACTCACCAATGTCAGGATCGCCGAGTAAGTTCCAATGTGGTGGTAAAATAAGATGTTGAAAAGCTGACGTCAGTCTCTCATCCAAGGTGTTGAAATCTTCTTGTTCTAGTGAAAAGTTTGGGCCCTGAATATAATCCCAGTCCTCTAATGCATATAATTTGTGGACACTACAATACAAATAAAAGTTAGTCGATATTTATTGATGAAGATTTGTAATATCATTTGTATGAAAATACCATATTGAATCATTAAATATTTAATTGATTGGTTAACATAGATAAAGCCTATTTGTATATTAAACAAAAAGACAAATATTCCATTAGCCTCAAATACAAAATTAAAATTTTTGTGTAATATGTAAAATTAATATATATAATAGGTTTAACTTAACCCTGTATTTGTAGTTCAAAATAGTAGAAAATCGTTATTGACAAAATTTGCATTGCAAGGAAATATTAATGTAATACAATCACAAAGTTAATGACAAAATTAAAAATTAAAGCAAAGAGTTCTTTTTTATTCTGTGTGTATATTTGTTATCAGTTAAAAGATAAGATACAAGTGCAGGTTAAGGTAACAGATAACAACAAGTAACATGGTGTACTGGTCAGGTACACTGCATGATAAACCAGGGGTACAAGATCCGATCCCACCCATCCCCTTTACTATACAAAACTTAACATATATCTCTATATACACTATAATCTATTATACTTTAAATAAGCAAAGCCCTGAGATGGTGAAAATTTTCGATCAGCTACTAATTTAAATTTTTTTTTAAATTTGCATATCTGTTAAATTCAGATAGCAAGTTAATATTGGCTCAATATAAAAACATATTCTCATAAATCTTTGGTTTACCTATCTGCCAAATAACGAGCCAAGTAACAGGTTTGGTCAAGGTAGTAGGTAAAAGGTTCGTTCCCGATTGATTTTCCTTCCAAGTTGTTGAACTGAATATAAACTGAAACTTCTACTTGCTCTGGAGGTTCATGATCTGTTTGAAAAAAAAACATAAAAATAAAAAAATGCAAAAACGAAAATAAATTTTAATCAAATGAAAATTTTTTTTAATGAACCTTAAAAGTTATGTGAAAAAATTTTTTTTTCTAAATGTCAAATACTTTTTATATTTCTACATAGCATATAAATGCCTATCTTAAGATATAGCCAGTCTTCACTATTTTTATAAAAAAAGATTATTTACACCACTTTTAGGCCGAGGGGTTTTTTAAAACACTTAAAACTACTTAAAGTTACACTTACAAGAATTTAAAGTTTGCTTATTCACTAAATAACAGTTGCAACAGTACACATAACATATACTACCAAATTACAAAAATATACCTTTAAACTAAATAATGTATTTTATAAAAAATATTTTAAATATAAATAGATGTTACAAAATATTAAAGGTAATATATTCAGTTTTACAATTACTCTATAGAACATAAATCCTAAACTTAAATATTTTATTAATATTACTCTAAACTAAAGTACATAGCGTTTTGCTTTTAAAAACTCTGTCAACTTTCTATATACTTCTAAATAAATCAATCTAATGTTGTACAAAAATCTGCCCTTAACACTGTGTTTTTAAACATATCATTTTTCTATTGAATATAATATCTATACTAACCAATCTAAGTTATTTAAGTTTGCTAAACTCACTTGTCCTTGCTTAAAACGCCCTGACTACAACTAAGGTAAATAAGAATTATTAAAAAGTAAAAATAAAACCGGTCATAAATTTATACGAGCTACTTCCTTCAGCTTCAAAGCAAGTGAAATTAACATGTGAGTGCTTGTTTGGCGAAGACAAATAAACATCACAGACAATATTTAATTAACAAACAAATTACAATTAAACACTCTGTCAATATTGGCTAAATTTGTACAAAAAAATCCACTTAATTTTTGATTAATTTATTTATATATCTGTTTTAAAAAAAAATTCAAATAGAATGTAACCAAAATCTAACTAATACACACTATAGCCTATACCTAATATAAATTATTCTGCTTAAAAAAGTTATGTACTACAAACTTTGCATATATACCTTCAAGGTAAATCTAAAATCTTCTGATTTTTGTCTTAAGCTGTTATAGGCATATGCAAATAACAAATAATTTAAAAACCTATTTTAAATGTTCTGTCTAAATATTTCTAATAAAGTGTAAATAAGAAAAATAAATATTTAACAAAAAAAAAATAATTTAATAATAGAATTATTTACTGGATTTAATTTTTGTTATATATTTTTAATTTAATTTTTAAAATCAACAAGTATATTATGCCTGACTAAAATAGTTGCCTATGCTTGTTATCAATAATAAATAAGAAACTAAATCTCAAACTGCTTGGGTTAAATGCAGACAATTTTGTTCAAACAAAAATTCACTGATTTACCAAAAACCCAAGAAAATTTAAAACATTCTACTATTTTAAATACAACATTAAACAACAGTTTATAATTTTAACGTAAGACACAATATGACACTACTTTAAACCTATAGATTTCTTTTACCTAAAAATTTGTCCTCAAATTTATATAAAAATATATATTTTTTATACAATATCAAAATTTAGGAAAAGTTCTGAATAAACTTTATCTTATCACCCTTTCAACAACAGACTTACTAAACACACAATTTGCTCTTACAAAAACAAACTTTAATCCTAACTAATAAGCAGACAATATTAAAATAACTTTCCATGAAATATATTAAATACACACTTAAGTTATAAGTGGCAAAGTTCTCAAAACAGCATCATCTTTATTTAACTTTATAATTCAAAATAAAAGAAACCTAATATTAAGAAACTTTAACATTAAAGGCAATGTTTACACTTTGTTACTTAACAAAAGATCCATTTGTTTTGGCTGTACACATTTAAACTATTTTTAAAGTTAAGTTGTTCTTTCTACAATTTTTCTAGCTTTACCTTCATTCTAACATTGTTATCAATACAATTAAATAACATTAAATTAACCTTAATAAAACAATACCAAAAATAACTGCTTTTTTTAAAGTAGTTATTAAAAAATTAGTAAAAAACTTTTTTTAACTAAACAACTAAAATTATTGCACAAAGAACCTAAATAGCCAATAACAAATCAATTCTAAGTTTATAAAGGAGTAAAAAATACAAGAAATTAAAATATCTAAAAATTAAAAACTTTACAAACTATAATCACAAGTACCAGGAACTACTGCATGGAAGGCGTTATCTTCCATACTAATCTTTGCTTCCGTAACTTGACGTTGTTGGCTTCCCTTGAATACCAGAAAAGCTCTGATATGTTCCGGCAGAATATAATCCTCTGGCAGAAAAGCAACAATCAGACCTCCACCCTGTTAATATACAAGATTTATTTATTTTTGAAAATGCTGATAGTATTTAAATAAATTTATAGTTTTGCTTCGAATTAGCTTAATGTAAAATAACTGATAAGAAATTCTGAAAACAAATATAAACATTTATACAACTACTCCACTATTCCACTGCTAAACCACAATTTTAACTTAAAGTCAAAATACTACAAAAAACAATAAATTTGCATATTTTTGTTTAACAAAATTAACAATTGTGTAAACAACAATGCACATTGTTATCATATTGTTTAACAATTGACAATAAGTTATCATTCTCCTTAACAATTAATTTTAAATTTAAAATAAAACTAATAATAAAAGGTTTTTTACTTACATAAACTGGTGCTTCTGTGGGTAGTAATTCCATGATTTAAAATTAACTAAAAATTCATTTGCAAAATTAATTGCGTAAATCCAATTTTATTCTATTTTTAAAGCTTATATTCAATTTTTTATATAAATTCTGGTACAAATTTTTAAATTTAAAATTTTAACAATATAGCAGTTATTAATCTTTTTAAACAATGTAAAATTTCATTAAAGGAGCATTCTAAAATGTTGTAAACAATTCTTAACAATTAAAAAACATAGTTTACAGCTTTTGCATTTAAATAGAATTATGAAAAAAATTACATTTTTAATAAAACCTAAATTATAAAAGAAATTTAAAGTTATCAGACTTTACTAATACACATTAAACCTTTATTCAAATTAAACCGAGCGTGGCATTTATTAAAGTTTTCTAAAATAACAAACAGGGCCTTTGTTCGTTCATTAATTAAAAAGAACTTTTATTGCCTAATCAATAGAAACTTGAATTCACTATTTCTTTATTAAATATTTTTTAACGTCTTTTAGTTTTTTAAATGTTTAAAGATAAACAAAATACGTGATGTCTGCAGCTGATGGTAGTCGACAAGTACAAGTAATATAACCTATTCTACAAACTGACAACAGCCATTACAACATTTTCGTTGTATTTAATAACATTTTCCCTACAGTCAGACAGTTCATTCTTATTTTGGGGTAAACTCTTAAACTTTAACTTCTGTACGTTAAAACGTTTTTGGGTTTGGTGGCCATGCCATAACATACTTAAAATCTTTGTGTAAACATTAATACTTTTGGCATGTTTTAAATCATTAAATTGATTTTGTCATTTTTTCCCGTCGCATTGTTGTAATATTAATTGTATATCATATTTATTATTTACTTTTATTAATGTGCGAAAAATCAAAATATATATAAAAAAAAAACGCCTACAGAAAAACTAACTCTTAGACCCTTTTATCAAAACCAACAAACCTTAGTCTGTTAGCAGCTTAAAAACTAGAACCTTTTAAATAACAATACCTATAACATATTACTAATAAATTACTTCTTAATAGCTTCCGTATAAGTTTAAACCCCGTTCACCCCTAAAATTGAAATTACACCCCCTTTCAAAAAAGTCTGAGGGCACTACTTTTTGACTAACGAGATTAGTTGAGCGGTTAAAGTTTTCAAAAGGGTTTGCAAAAAAGTTATAGCAAATTTGCAACGTGGTGTAAAAGTTAACTGTATTGTTTAAACTCCTAATTTCTTCAGGCTGATTAAGTGTCTTCCAAAATTAACTATTCGTTGCAGTGTTTCCAATTTGTTTCCAACAATTTATTTTAAATAATAAAAATTTATCCTCTTTTTACCATAATAAGAATAACAATTTTAATGTAGTAAAAACAAATTTGTCATTTACAAACTGTTTTACTATTAGTTAAAACAAAAATGTATTTTTTATTTTATTTAAAAATCAGCAAAAACAATAAAATAAAACAATTATAAACAGCACAACAATAACAGCAAAAGAAAATTGTAAGTTGTACACAATAAGTACCATAGAACGTCTACAGATTAGATTTGATCCAAAAACGATTAAACTTTAACTTCACACAGAGCGTTTGCCCAATAAAAACTATCGCACGGAACGTTGTAAAGTCCGGCTCTCTGTTCGATCCCCATCGACGGCGATTTCAGTTGCCATAGCGACAATGAAACGCACGTGGCGTCCCATCCGAAAAGAGAATGCGTCGGCCAGTGCAGAGACTCCCCGGTAATCACGTGACGTGATGACGTCATCCAGTGAGGTTTAAAATTGACGTCGCCGTCGTCATAGACAACGTGGCGCGTACCCACCACCCATTTACCCTGAACCCATGCAGTTGGGACCCCACCCTGCTTTTCTTCTTCGTCAAAAACAAGATGAAAATATTTGAGAGCTGCTTTTATTTTATGTTTCGAGTCCAACTTTGCAAGATCGCCCCCGAATTGTTCTTTACAGTAAAGCTGAGCTGTCGAATGTTGAAACATTTTCGTGTTGATATATTTGTAGCAGGAATCACCCGATGTAAAGTTAAAATTTGCAGGACATTTTCCTATTTAAAATAAAAACAAATATGTTAAGTTTTGACCTTGTGATATAAGCTAAATAAATTTAATTGCTTGGGTACATTATTTAGCGTAATTAAAACCTGTAATAACGCAATCAGATAAGCTAAATCGTTAAATACTATAAAGTTTATAGATTCTCAATTATTACAATTTTATTTATAAATAATTTCAAACAAAAACTTGATAATATTTACCTGTAGGTCTGCCTTGAGTATTCCCAAAAACCATAAAAAGTCCGGCTAATAAACTTAACATCTTTATTTCTACAACTACAAATCTGTTTATGAATAAAAATGCCAGTTTCAAGCAACTTTTATAACAGAGTTTTACCATAAAAACAAGCTACCTTAGCCCATATTAGGCCACATACCTCACATAGTTTAATAAATTTAAATTTAACAAGAATTTCTTCCTGGAAAAGCAACGTCACGAAATTTTACGATTTGTTTTCGATTTTCAATTTTTTACAAATCTTTTTTAAGTTCATTTTCGCTAAAAATGACTCTGCAGAAATTGTTCGAATTTCAATGTTATTTAAGACGTGTTTTGCTGCTTTTGTGACGTCACTGAGAATACCGAACTGCGATAGCCATCGTTTTGTGACGTCACAAATCTATTTTGTTCGATAACAAGTTAAGTGTTATAAAAAATTTAAACCACAAAATGAGAAACTTTTCTGAAATCTTAAACCTCAAATTCCAATTCTTATTTCTGATCACAAAAATTTCCACTTTTATTTAACGTAAGAATGCCGAGGACACGTGATAGTGTTGGTTGGTGACGTAATAATAGACCTTTATTACACGAAGTTAACCTAAGGTCAAATAGTTTAGCGAATTATGTTGTAAATTTAGGTTTATGACACGAGATTTGACAGATTTATTAAAAAAGATTTTATATTAAAATTTAAAACGGAGTGCTAGAAAAATTAACAAAATTTTTTTATGCTCTTTTTTATTTAAAAATGACGTAACATTTTGTGACGTCATTACTACCCTTGCATGACGTCACGAAAAGCCCTTAAATGACGTACCATTACTACAACTATCTCACAAAAAGTTAAAACTCGCTAAACTTGAATTAATTTTTTTATTAGCAACTACTGGATATAAAACTACAATGAAACTTAATAACGAACTATAAACCTTATATGGTCCTACAGTAGAAACTTTTAAGCACAATCAAATATTAAAAAAAAAAGTTGCTACTCTAAAAAATATTTGGTCGAAGTAAAAAAAGTTGGAATGTTAATTTAAAGAAAAAAGATCGATTTTTACAGGGTAGGCACTTTTTTATATTCCAATATTATGGTAGACACTTTTCTACATTGTTAAAACAAGCACACAATCATGACGTAATAAGCATAAAACCATGACGTGATAAGCACACAATCATGGCGTAATAAGCACACTATTTACAAACAAGCACACTACAAAAAATCATAAAATAATATCACTCCGCCCATTTTTGTACAAAAACCAAATATTCATCCGCACAAATTTTCTTTTTTTTTCGTATTATTCCGCGTATACAAAAAAGCAAAAATATTAATCCGCCCAACGGGTTTTAATAATAAAAAAATATTCATCCGCTGGAAAATCATACAAAATAAACTTATCGTGTGATATTCATGCGCGACAGAGCAGGGTATTGTGACGTGTCAATCGCGTAATCTCTACAAGTAGGACAAGTTCGATTTTGTTCCAACCACTTCCCCAAACAATCCTGATGGAACCTGCGTCATAATATAGAGTTGTGACGTCATAAAACTTACAAAAAATAAAAAATCAATTTTATATTAGTTTTCCACACCAAAAAAAAACAACAAAAGTGATCTCACTTTTAACTTTAAAATAAGTGACGTCATCAACTTACACGTGGTTGCACAAGAGTTTGTGAACTTTTTTAAACTTGAGAGGATCTTGACAAATTACACATTCCTCCTCATCCTCCAACTCCTGTAATTCATTGTTACGTCATAATTAATATTGACTATACATATATTACGTCATAGTTAACAGAATAACTTACACCACCACGTGACTGATTTCCCTTTTTTGTCCAAGGTGAACTTGATGACGTAGGTGAGTTAGTAGCACGTGACCCCACATTTGATGGCGTCATGATATTTGGATACTACAACAAATAAAAATGATTGTCTTTTCTGATTGTTAATTAGCAGTATAGTGTAATTGTTATAACATTTGGCTTTACTACATGAGGTCGTGAGTTCGATCACCACTACTCTTATACTGTAGCGCCCTTGAGTAAGGCGCTTTAAACGGTATGAACTCCTGCTGAGCCAGCACTTAATCAGCAGCATAATTATCGAGCAGTTATAATCTATAATATCCAAAACTGCCACAGCCAACTCGAAACTGGATCAGGGTAACAAATGTTACGCTATGTTTAGGTTGTAAAATGCACCTTCTCACATCGAGTATAAATCAAATTATTTCGTTTAAGTTTAAACTTACCTTTTTAATCAACCCCTTCTTACTAACAAAATGTGAAGCCCTGTTAACAATATCATCATTTGAAAGCCCGGTCAACGAATTATTATTATTCTGTCGAACTTCCTTAATACATAAAGCCAAATCTTTCCTGTGGAAAATACACAAAATGTTAATATTAAACACAATTAAACCTTAAATTTTTGTTTTGTATATATCTTTATCCTCGATGTGGAAAAGTCGAATGCGCGACTTGAACATAGAGTAACATCAGTGTTACTCCGACCCAGTCTCTAGTTGTCTGTGGCAGTTTGGAATATTATAGAGACTATATTTGCCTGGTAATTTTGCTGCAGATTAAGTGCTGGCTCAGCAGAAGTTCATACTGTTTATAGTGCCTTACTCAAGGGCGCTTCAGCATAAGAGCAGTGGGGATCAAACCCACGACCCCATGTGTGGTAAATATTAAATATTATAAATATTACATAAATGTTGAAACTGAATTTAAATTAACCTTGGTACATTGGTGAACAAGGCTTGGAGTTGATTCATAATTCTTTCAAAACTGCCCAAAGGTTTGGTTGGGGTTGGAGTCTAATAAAGTTTAATTATAAATATTTTATTAACAATTTGGTAAAAAATAGTTTTGCCTTTTAGGTATTGTAGACTATAATTGACGGATAATTATGCCGCTGATTGATTTTGTTTAGCAGGAGTTTATACCGTCTATAGCGCCTTACTAAAGCCTGCTACAACTTAAAAGCAATGGGAATTAAACCCACGACCTCATGTAGTGTAGCAAGTGATCTTACCACTACACCACACTGCCGGTTTTATAATAAAACAAGCAATTTGTAATAAAAATTGATTTTTTTAAAAGTTTTAAAAGTTTGTTTTTAATTAAACATTTAAACTCTTACCCTAACTGTAGCAACATGGTTCTTTTTTGAATGGCTATCTGCATTGTTGCTAGCATTGTTTTTCAAATGTTTGTCCTCAAATTTCTCACTATTCACATCTTTAGGTTGTACACCATTGTTATTCACATTGTTTTTAGGTTCAACATTGTTATTTAGTTTACTCTTAGCATTGGTATATACAACATTGTTGGCCCCATTGTTATTGCCATTGTTGGCATAATCGCCATTGTTATTATAAACAGTGTTGATATTTACAGCATTGCCATTGTTTTTATTAATGAATCCCTTTGTTTCAGTATTTACAAGGTGGGCTTCCCCATTGTTGAATACATTGTTAGCATTGTCACCATTGTTGTTTACCCCATTTTTATAGGCATTGGTAATATTGATCGTTTCGTTAATTAATTCATTGTTTTCATTGTTAATCACACCATTGTTAGCATTGAAAATCTGTGCATTGTTAGCACCATTATTTAACCCATTGTTGTTTGACACAATGCTACCATTGTTTAAACCATTGTTAGCAATGCTTACCCCACTATTAACACTAACATTGTTCAACCCATTGTTGTTCTTAAATTTCTCTGAACCTATCGGAGGTTGAGGGGATTTAGGGGTAATGGAATGCTCCATTGATTTGGGGAAATCCCCAAACATGGAGTTTATTGGAGATTTAAACCCACTAAAAACAAATCGTTTTATTATCACACTGATTATTAAGCATTATAGAAATGGTCATTGTTTAACTATTTAACTTTGCTGTAAAACAACAAACCTGTTTATTTCATTGGAAAAAGGTGTTATCGGTAAAACTGGTTGACCTGTAAACAAAAGTTTTAGATTTAGATGAAAATATATTAAAGTACCCAGTTTTAAAACTTTTTAAAATCAATGGATCTTTTACAAAAAAACATTATTTTAATATGGAAAAACACAATTTAATGCAAGTACAAAAACAGATACACTACAAAAACAAAACAATAAAAATAATCTATATAAAAAGAAAACTTAGTAGACTATATATATTCTTTTATTTATGTAAATTCAAATGCCTACAAAAAAAATAAAACTGCTGTTTGTGGTGTGTAGGTGAATTAGCTGAGCATATATTAGTTGCAAGTATATAACAACAATAAAAATGCCATTAATAGCACTTATTCAACTAGTTCATATTAATAAAAAGAGTCTCACTCATTTGACTTCTTCTGGCATTTAGCATAATTTGTTGAATATTGGGTCCAGGACTTGGTGGATTTGGAACATTTATTAAACCCAGTTCTTTTATAGGAATCCCACTTTCAATTTTCTCTTTATATTTCTTGAAAGTTTCCTGTATTAAATGTTGCAAATTAAATAAAAAAAAGACCGCAGCATGGTGAAGTAGTCAGAACACTTGCTTCATGAGGTCGTGGGTTTAATCCCCACTGCTTCCATGCTGTAGCGCCCTTAAGTAAGGCGCTATAAACGGTATAAACATCTGCTGAGTCAACACTTAATCAGCAGAATAAATACTGGCCAATTATAATTATTAATATCCAAAACTGTCAAAGCAAACTTAAGACTGGGTCTGGGTAACTGTTGTTACTCTATGTTTAGGTTGCACATTCGACCTTCCCACATTAAGGATAAAAATAACCAAAAAAAAAATTAAATGAGATTATTGTTAATTATAGTATGACATCACAAACCTGGACTTGTGTAACCAACAATGCACATTGTTCAGCATTGTTTTTCCATTGTTGTCGTCCTTGACCGAGTTCATGTAGCAACAGTTTCGAGGAATTAGCGGAGTGGAAAATACATTTATCGAAATCGAGGACAAATCTCTCGCATTCTTTTTTTGCTCCGTTCAATTTCAGGATCCCGAAATATTTTTGAGTTTTCAATGTTTTGATCTGAAATTTTTCAATTAATTAGATTGAATTTTTCATTAATAAGCTTAATAATAAACATTTGATTTTTAACACATGGTAATCTAGACATTAAACAAAGTTATGGGTTCAATTTTTACTAAAGCTATGTTAGGCGCCGCTAAGTGGAATAGACCTAATAATTATACAACTAATTAGCAAATTATAAACAGAAGACAAGATTAATAATTAATAAAAAAATGCAACTTTATGTAACTAACTACTTGATAAAATGGCTTTTCTAGATTAAAAACTAAATTAAATAAAATTTTAGTTTTCCATAGATTGGACTGCTCTTTGTTTTAGAAGAAACAAACATATCACAAGTTTGCATTAACAATATCGCTATGTCAGTATAATAAAACATTGACAAAATGAATTTTAGACCGATTCAAATGAATAAAAGCTTTAATTTTGTTACCTCTGATTCAATTGCTCGTTGTTTAAACTCATCCACTTTATTATTTGCAACTTTAAGTTCACCATCGTACGCCAACTTCTGCTGATTCAACTTGGTTGTTAGATCATGGATTGTTACAGCTTGATCCTTGTACATATTTTGTTGGAAGGCAAGTTGGTTTGTAACTTCTGAAGCTCTATCTTGTGACTACAAAAAATTTGGTGTGTAAAATCTTGGCATTTTTTGTTAATTTTTGTAAAGAATCAGTTTAAAAAGTAAAAACCGTTAAATTTGACATCTTAGACTTTTGATATTTATTTAACTTTAAAGTAGGAAGGTGAACTTAACAACCTAAACATAGAATAACAAGTGTTACTTCGACCCAGGCCCGAATTGACTTCGGCAGTTTGGGATATTATAAATTATAATTACCCGATAATTATGCTGCTGATTAAGTGCTGGCTCAGTAGGAGTTCATACCGCTTATAGTGCCTTACCAAAGAGCACTACAGCTTAAGGGCAGTGAGGATCGAACCCAAAACCTCATATAATGAACCCAAGTGTTCTAACAACTACACCAGTTTAAGTTCTTACTACAACAAAAAACAACTTAACTTAACACCAACCTCTTTAGCTTTCATCTTAAGATGATTCATTGCATTTCCCCAAGTAAACTTCTCCTGCGATAACTTTTGAATTTCTCCATGCAATATTTGACTTGAGGTGGCAAAGTCTTTAACATCGTGAGCATGGATTCGTTGCAGTTCCAAAATATCTTTCTTTAAGTTTAATATCTGGGTCATTGAATGTTGCTTTTGTTGCAACATTTTGTCCTCATATTCTTTTTGTATCATCTTGAAATAAAAAAATGATATATATATATTTTTGGAACATATTTTTATCGTCGTGGAAAAATAGAATGCACGACTTAAACATAGAGTAACATCAGTTACTCCAGCCCAGTCTCAAGTTGCCCATGGCAGTTTAGGATATTATAGCTTATAATTGCCCGATAATTATGCTGCTGATTAAGGTTGGCTTAGCAGGAGTTCATACTGTTTATACCGCCTTACTCAAGGGCACTACAGCATGAAGGCAGTGGAGATTAAACCCACGACCTTATGTGTGGTGTAGCAAGTGTTCTTACCACTACACCACGCTGCCCGTTGTATTAAAGTTTTCGCGCATTAATAAAAGAAATATAGAATAAACAATAAGTATTACTTTAATGCAATAAAAAAATGACAAAATCAATTTTTAATGATTTAAAAGATGCCAAGTAATAATGGGAGTCTAATTATTAACCTTGGACCAACAATAAAACAAGAAAATAATTATTTAACAATGACATAAAATAGACATATTTATTGAGTCAATTAAATACCAAATAACAATAACTCAAATGAATCCTAAAACTAATCCTAAAAACATGTTACAAACTCTACCATCTTGCATTTTAAAATATAAAAAATAGACTGTAGTTTTACAATTAAAATATGCTAAACAAAAAGTTTTTTTTTACCTTCAACTTTTCTTCAGTCTCTAATCGTTGTTTAGTTATTACATTTTGGTCAAATTTTGTTTCTGTTTGTGTCTGTTGGTTAAGTTGTTGAACTTCCTCTTTCTAAAAACAGATTTAAAAAGTTTATTTTCTAGTTAAACTATCAAGAATTCCAATATCAAGTAAAGTTAAAAAGGTAAGCCTGGTGTAGTGGTCAGAACACTTGGCTTTACCCCACAAGGTCCTAAGTCGATCCCCACTGCTCTCATGCTCTAGCACGCTCAAGTAAGGCCCTATAAATGATATAAACTCCTGCTGAGCCAATTCCTAATCAGCATCTTAATTATGAAACAATTTCTATCAATAAGATATCAAAATGCCAAATGAACCAGATACTGGATTAGAGTAACAAATGTTACTCAATGTTTTGGTCGTAAAGTCGACCTTTTTACATTATGGATAAATAAATACAAGTATCCAACTATGACATCATAATCCTACCTCTATTACACTTATAGCACCAGGTTCACCTCCAGCTTTCAAATCTTCAACTTCGACTTCTTCATTATATTGATCATCTTCTTCTTCTTCACTTTCACTCTTATAATATTTATCCTCACTTTCCTCCCAAGAGTTTTCTTCCAATACAACCTCTTCCTCAAATTCCTCTTCTAATTGCTCCTTCCCTAATTGTTCCTCTCCTGATTGTTCCTCCTGGGAGGAGTTAGAATAAGAAGAGCGGAAACAAGAATCCGAATCTGAAAATGAGGTAAAAAGTTTTGGAAATTTTGTTTTTAGTTTTTTTACAAAATTTGTAAGATTTTTACCATCTTCAGGTGAAACGCTTTCTATTTGTAGTGATGTCAGCGGACTAGATGATTGTGATGTCATATTACAGTTCAGTGGTCTCATTATCTCTAATTGTGGCATCTCGTATAACCCTTTTGACGTCACATTAGACTCCTGTGATGTCATATTTGACCCATTTGGTGTCACACTTGATTGCTGTGATGTCACATTTGAACCCTGTGATATTACATCTGACCTTTCTGTTGTCATATCTGACCCTTGTGATGTCATATTTGACCCCTGTGATGTCATATTTGAATCTTGTGATGTAGAACTTGTTGGCGAGATATTTACATTAAATTTTATTTCATAATTGTGAGTTTGTTTGGTAATTTCAAAGTTTGATAAAATCTCTCGTGAATTCGAATCTAAATCACTCGATCTCTGTTGATTATTTTCTTCTTCTTTATGCTAAATATAAAAAAAAAATACTAAATATAATAAAAAAAACTAGAATTAACAAACAAGTAATAAACATCTGAATTAGTTAACACGACGCAATCAAATTTAAAATTTAATTTTTTTTTTCAATTTGTAGTTTTAAAATAATAACCACAAAATATTCTTAATGATTTTTAAAACATTTTAAAAACTAAAAAATTGCAACTGATAAGAATGCTTACTTGTGGGTTGTTATTATTTTGATAAAAACTTAACATTTCAGCATACTGTGTCTTTAAACCAACATAATCATTCACTTCACAAAATCTAAAACAAAAAATCATAAAAATTTTATTGAACTAAACCGAAATTTTTTTTAATTTTTTTATAGGCTATACTTTAACAATGCAAAAAAAAATATATATATATAATATTTATAATAATATCTCTTACATGTCTTTCTTATGGTCAAAGAAATTAGGTAAACCTCCATATTTCTCTTCAATTAGACGATGCATTTCTGGAGGTAAGTCCAACAATGGTTTAGATAGATCTTCAGAATATATTTCTATCGGTCCATATTCCTTAAATACCGACTCAAAATATCTAAACAAAAACAGATAATTACTAAATTAAATGTTAAACTGTAATAACCAAAGCAAATATGCTTTTTATCTTAAAGCAAATGACAAATATCTTTTAAAATATTAGATTTTAATGTTAAGATCAAATTATTATTGTTATAGGTATAACTATGTTTAGTATAAGTATATTCATTTGTTAAACATAAGTAAAAACCTAAAAAATACCAAAGAAAAACAACAGATAAGAAGTTAAAATAAAAACCAAATACTAAACTTTGAGGCCTTATAAAATGTCAATAGTGGGAATCGAACTAAATACAAAGACTTCATTCAGTATTGATTTTAAATAAAAAGGTTATTATTTTGAACATACAACTTACTCATACAACAACTTCACAAGTTTTAATTCAGTTGGATTCAAGTTATTTTCATTTTCAGAGTTTGAATTATTTTCCACTATTTCTTTTTCTTTAATATTCTGTTCTTCATATTCATTATTTCTATTAAGATATAAAATATTTTTAAAATTATTTTATTTTTTTTGTATATATTTTTATCCTCGATGTGGAAAGGGCGAATGCGCAACCTTAACATAGAGTAACATTAGTTACTCCGACCCAGTCTCGAGTTGCCTGTTATCAGTTTGGGTATAATATAGAATATAATTGACTAATAAATAAGCTGCTGATTAAGTATTGGCTCAGTGGAAGTTCGTACCGTTTATAGCGCCTTATTCAAGGCTACAGCATGAGATCAGTGGGGATTAAACCCACAACCTCACGATGGTGTAGCAAGTGTTCTTACCACTACACCATGCTGCCGGTACCATTAATCTATCTAATAATAAAGATTAAAATTTAACCAACAAAAAAGTTAAACTAATTTTACAAAAACTCACTCTTGGCCTTCATGATAACTTTCACCGATAAACTGATTTAAAGAAATTGTTCGCTTTTTAATTTTCGATTTTGTTTTATTTCTTGGGGACTTTGGGTTCTAAAAAAAATTAAAATAAAAATTATTCGATTTATAAAGTTATAACTTATTTGTAAAACCTGGTCTACTTACATTCACATTTTCGTTGCTTCCTTTTCTTATAATTTTTGCATTTTTTAAATCTATCTCAGTTATTTCTAAACATAAATAAGAAGTTAAAACTAGTTTTAAATTTCTTAAAAATTATAGATTATAATTGCCCGGTAATTATGCTACTGAATAAGTGCTGGCTCAGCAAGAGTTCATACCGTTTATAGCGACTTACTCAAGGGTCCTACAGCATGAGATCAGTGGGGATTGAACCCACAACCTCATGTGTGGTGTAGCAAGTGTTCTTACCACTACACCACGCTGCCGGTACATTGTTTTTAACTAAAATTAACAAAATAATATTTAAAACATTAATAAAACTTTTCCATACCTTTAACATTATTTATAACTTCTGTTTTTATATTTTTCTTCTCAATCTATTAACAACAAAAAGAAATAATTTAAAATTTTATAATCACAAAAGCTAGATTTTATTAAAATTTATTTATTAGAATTTTAAAATTGTTTTCAAACCTCTTGTTTAGCAATTTTTTTCGCTGATTTTGCTGCCTTCTTTTTTTCTTTTGCCATCTTCATTTTAAACAATCTTGCTTTATAATTTCGATCACTTTTTATCATTAAACATTTGCTTAACAAAATATTTCTTGATTCTATGTTTTCAATTATTTCATTTTCCCATATTATCTACAAGAAATAACAGTTGTCGAGGTTATTAAATAATATTAAAGATAAATTAAATTTAATTAAATTGTATTTAATATATATTTATATCACCAACTCTAAAAACCTAACAAACAAAAAAGTTTCATTGATAAATAATAACAATATACTCGAAAAAAGGAATTTACAAGAACCAAGAAAAACAAAAGGGATTGACAAGAACCATATATTACAAACGAAACTGTAAAGTACAATAGAGAATTAGAAAGGACTCTAAAGATCTTGAAAGATTTAGCAAAGATTTTAATATACAGGAGAAAATTGGCAAGGCTAGGCTATGAATTGGCAAGGCTATAAAGTACAAGTAATCATAATCATAATAAAGAATGTTTAGACACAACGTCAGCTTTTATTTTAGAAACAATTTAAATGTCTACCTCTCTTTTTACTTCCCCCGAATCATCATACATCAAATTTTGAATTATTATCCCTTTACAACCATCAGTAAAACACTGAAGACCCAAAATTTCCTGAAAAATAATTTGTAAATAAAATTAACAAAGATTTAAATAAACCATTAATAAGATAACTTTTAAATGTTGTAGCGCCCTTGAGTAAGGCGCTATAAATGGTACAAACTCCTGCTGAGCCAATACTTAATCAGCAGTATAATTACTGGGCAATTTTATAATCTATAATATTCCAAACTGCCACAGACAACTCGAGACTGGGTCGAAGTAACTGATGTTACTCTATGTTTAAGTCACGCATTCGTATTTTCCACGTCGAGGATAAAGATATATAAAAAAAAATGTTAAATCATGTTTTCTACATTCTTACTTTTTCTCCCATTTTTTTATAATATTCATGTTTAAATTTGTTCCAGCATTTGAAATGAAAACAAGTTCTACATTTCCAACTACAAATTGTCTTCAAATATCCCTGAAAAATTAAACAATTTGAAATAGTTAAAAAAATATAATTTAAAAAAAGTAAAATCAAACAAAATTAAAGAACAAATTTGTGTTTGAAAATCGCACTGCTCTCATGCTGTAGTGTTCCTAAAAAATGGCGTTATAAACAGTATGAACTCCTGCTGAGCCAACAATTTATCAGCAACATAATTATCGGGCAATTATAAGTTCCGGCAGCATGGTGTAGTGGTAAGAATACTTGCTACACCACACATAAGGTCAGGGGTTCAATTCCCACTGCTTTTATGCTGAAGCGCCCTTGAGTAAGGCGCTATAAACGGTATGAACTCCTGCTGAGCCAGCACTTAATCAGCAGCTTAATTATCGGGCAATTATAATTTAAAATATCCCAAACTGCCACCTCGAGACTGGGTTGGAGTAACTGATGTTACTCTATGTTTAGGTCGCGCATTTGACCTTCCTACATCAAGGATAAATAAGAATAAAAATAAATTACACCTGGTATAGTAAATCAGGCAATTTAAAAACACAACAAAATTGATCTTTATTTACCTCAAAATTAAGATCAGTTAGGTATATAGTTCTTCTATTATGCTCCTTTAAACAATGTTCATATCTACATACAGCATAAGGCTTGGGAGGGTGCTTGAGATTAAGTAATAATTGTTGCATCAACACCGTCAAGTTCTCCAATTTAGATTCTGGTATTGGAGTGTCTATTTCTGTACAAGAAAACATATAAATAAAATTACTTTTTAAACTTTTTTTATTTTTGTATATAGCATTATCCTCGATGTGGAAAAGTCGAATGAGCGACCTAAACTTAGAGTAACATCAGCAGTGTAGCAAGTGTTCTTATCACTATACCACGCTGCCGATTAAGTTATGTTAGTATAGTTTATTATCACTAGTTAATTGGCCATCTAGGGTTTACATTTTAAATGTTGTAATAAGGTCGCAACTTTTAACTAATATTTGCCTGCGATAATTTTCTGCACACCACAAACAGCAGTTTTATTTTTTTGTAGGCCTATAAATTGAACATACATACATGTCATCCACTAAGTGTCATCACATAAAGATTTTAATATTAATTTTAAACATTTTTAGAATTAAATGTCGTCTTTAAAAAACATGAAATTTTGATAAACTTAAGCTTTAGTTTTGCTAGTTTAATATATTGTTATGCTAATAGGTTTGTGCTATTAACAAACAACTATCACAAATAAAAGTTTTTGCTTACCAGGCCAAGTTAAAACACCACCAAAATTAGCTTTCTTCCCAAATTTAAATCCTGATCTCAATATTGGTTCAGCTTTAGAGAAACTAAAATTAAAATATTTTTAACTCGTTATACTGTGATGTCATTTACAAATATTTAACAATTTTGGCATGTTTTAAATCATAAATTTGAGTATATAAAGTCCTGAGTTTAATACCCACTGCAGTCATGTTGCAGCATCCTTAAGTAAGGCACTATAAACGGAATGAACTCCTGCTGAGTCAACACTTAATCAGAAGCATAATGATCAGGTAATTATAATCTATAATATCCCAAACTGCCACAAGCAACTCGAGACTGGGTTGGACTAACTGATGTTACTCTATGTTTAGGTCCAAATGTCGACCTTTTTACATTAAGAATGATTAAAAATAAGCATTGGTAATAGTAAATTTCTTAAACAAAAAGAAATTTAAAATTAGCACAAAATCATACTTATATATATATTTACCTATTTAACAAATAATAAGCTTTAGCAAGTGTATAAAACACCATTGGATGAAAAAAGTTTTCAGAGCTGATTTTGATTCGCTCAAAGAAGTCAATAGAGCGTGAAATCTCGCTTGGTTGGTTGGTTCGAATTGAAGCAACTCCTCGTGAATAAATTAAAACAGATCGATACATCGGGGTCGATCCTTCAGCAATCTGAAAAAAGATTTGAAGAATATAACACTGAAATTTTAATCTTAATAAGTTATTGGATTATAAACTTTAGTTTAATTTTTACTGTTTTTTTTTGTATATATCTTTATCCTAGACGTGGAAAAGTCGAATGCGGGACTTAAACATGGAGTGACATCAGTTACTTTGACCCAGTCTCGAGTTGTCTGTGGCAGTTTGGGATACTATAGAATATAAATGGGTGATATTTAAGCTGCTGATTAGGTACTGGCTCAGCAAGAGTTCATATTGTTTATACCGCCCTACACTAGGCCACAACAGTATGTGAGCAGCGGAGATCAAACCTAAAACCTAATGTACAAGTGTTCTGACCACTACACCATGCTGCCTTAAAAATCCTAGTTAAATTTTGGTTGTTACAGTAAAAAGTAAAATAAATATGAAACATTAAAGTTTATAGGCTGATTATATTATTGTTGCCTGGAGACCCTGGGATCTCAAATTTGATTCTTGATGTTGCTGTTTAACAGTGCTATAAATTATAAAAAAAAAACCAAGCCTTATTTCTTAAAGTCGATGTAATACTTAAAAACTGAAACCCAAAAAAATTAATTTTATTATTTTAAGCATTTGTGAAATGTTTTATTGAAACAATACAATACCTCTTTATTATCATGCATTATCTTCAATGCCGCATCATAATCAGCAACAGCATTGTGATATTTCTCCCCAATTAAAGCCATCGAGCCTCGTTTAATCACTGAACTAAAGTTGATTTTAATTTGTTCTATGTCACTCACTAGATTCACTTCTGGTTCCTTGTAACTATTTTGACGAACCTAGAATTAAAAATAGAGAAAATTAATTTTAGGCTTTCATCCACAACAAAATAACTATTTTTTTTTTGTATATATTTTTATCCTCAATGTGGGAAAGTCGAATGCATGACCTAAACATAGAGTAACATCAGTTACTCCGACCCAGTCTCGAGTTGCCTGTGGCAGTTTGGGATATTATAGATTATAATTGCCGGATAATTGAGCTGCTGATTAAGTGCCGTCTCAGCAGGAGTTCATAACGTTTATAGCGCCTTACTCAAGGGCGCTACAGCATGAGAGCAGTGGGAATTGAACATACCACCTCATGTGTGGTGTAGTAAGTGTTCTGACCACTACACCACGCTGACGGTCTTTATGTAATCTTAGAACATATAGTTATTGTGATGACTTAATGAAAACGCTAATACGTCATACAAAATCCAACAATGACGTCACAATAATAAATTCCAAAAAACGTGAATTACGTCATAGCTATGTTGAATATAGGTATGACGTCACCACTACGTTTTATACGATTATGACGTGATGTTTACGTTTTATAGATTTGTGTCTTTACATCTACGTTTATGCGGTTATGACGGCACAACTATGATATACACAATGATGACGTCATAACTATGCTATATAAGATTATGACGTAACAACTTACTCTTTCAGGTTTAGAAGTTGAAGTTTTCTCTTTCTTTGCTTCTGATTCTGTTTCCTAAAAATAAAAATAAAAAACGTAAGAAAACATATTGAACTAACAACTATAAATTTGGGAATAGTTTTTTGTAAATCTAACAATATTTTGTCATAAATTAGAAAAATTAAAACAAACGATCAAATCCACGTTTAGAAAAAAATAAAAATGAGCTCTCTTGCAGCATCTAGTGGTCAAAAAGTAATTTTCTGGTATTACAATTTACATTTATAGAAAACAATTTCAACGTTGAATTTTAAAGTCCTGTTTAGTTATAAACAAAAAACAAATCATCTTAACACAAGTATCCGCTACAAACCAACAAAAAAGTTTATAAACCGATAAATTACCACGCGAGGTAGTGAACCTTACATGCAAGGTATAAGATAACATACACCAGAGCGTGGGAGCGTTTATTCTTACGTCACAACTATTTTTTATGACGTAATAATTGCAACTGTTTAAAATCCAAACATTTGATATTGTTTTAAAATTGAGAAAAAAAATACGCGATGCAATTTACTTTTAAACCACGCCAGAGTACAAAATGACGTCATAGTTAGATTATAATACGAAACAATAACCTTATTGTTACGAGTAGAAGACCCGAGGCTTGATTTGACGAATGTGTTGTGTGTGTAAGTATATAGAAACTAATAATAGATTAAATTTCATGATATATTAGTTTGTCAATGTGTGGTAACAACCAAGTCTCAATTTGGATTTTATAAAAATAATAAATATCCAAATTGGGTTTGTTTTTAGTTTTTGCGACCGTTTTAAAATTCCATTCTGCCGAATATTGTTTTTATTTTTACAACGTTCAAAATTAAAGATATTTATTATTTTTTTAAATTTTCAAAGTTTAAAAATTAAATTTTATTTAATTAACCATTTTAATTAAGTTTAAAACATAAGTGTATCTTCCTTTAACAATTAAACTAGTTGTTTAAATTACCAATTAACCCCAATTGTTGGGTTAAAAATTTCACATTTTTTATAAATTAATCAACTGTTAACAGGTGCATAATGGTCTAAAAAATTTAAAATATTTAATTTTAAAATAATTAACTAAATTAAAAATACGTAACTTAAACTTATTTTCCGTTCCTAACTTCCCTTTATTTAATAATAACAGTTAATTTAACATCTGTTAAATATTAATTAAAATAGTTTAAAATTTTCATTCAAAAAATTATTTGAAATAAAAAAAAAGTTGTTTTATTTTTGACTATATTGTAATTTAAAATAGGTTACTAAAACTTTAAGATAAAATCATCTTACGTATAATAAAAAATGTATTTTTAAAAATAAAAATATCACAAAATATAAAATTTAAGAATTTATTTATTTTTAAAACTTTTTAAAATGTTTTTTGTTTTTATCAAGATTTGAAACTTAAAATAATCTAAACAATTGACAGATATGACGTAACAAAGATGACATAAACCATATTTAAGTTAAATCCCTTAAACCCGGTGACAATTACCAGGACTATTACGTCACAGTAAGTAAAGGTCACGTACGACCTTGTACGCTATTTGTGACCCGTAAAATGATTAAAACGTCATAAAGGAATCTTTCAACGCTTTTTACGCCGAATACAACAAAAAAAATAAAAAAATAAATTTTTTTTTAAAGTTTTTTCTCAAACAAAAAATTGACCCATTTCCTTATAAAGACAACTTCCTGTTTACACAAAGCATTAAACGCTGTTCATTGTGACGTCAGCAGGTATGTGTGGCGTCATAATGTGTTATTTATTGACGGATACAATCTTTTTGGTTTCGTGTTTTGAAAACCCGGCAAAAAATTTTGGTCAAAATATCAAATGATAAAAACGGGATTTTTGAACAAAATAATTAAATTAAAGTAAAATTTCGACCCACTATAAAAGCTTATTAACTTAAATTAACTCAAGCTGTTTTAGATACAAAAATGAAATTAAATTCAACAAACACAGATTTTGAGCAAAAAATTTAAAATATCATTTTATCTTTAGTAATAAAATTTTATAAATTTTGACCTCTATAAAAGTAAAATTTTGAATTCTATAAAAGCTCATTAACTTGAATCAAGTCAAGCTGTTTTTAGATACAGAAATTTAAAAATTGAATTCAACAAACACAGGTTATAAATAAAAATTAAAAAAAAAAATTATCCCAACCCAGCCTAAACGTTATATCGTTAGTAAAAGTTCAATAAACTGAGTTTTAGTGACCATGTAATTATATATTTAAAATCTATATCTAAATATTTATATTTATGGCATGTTTTAAATCATAGAATTAATATTGTCATTTTTTGGTCGCATTATTGTAATATATATATTCTATATCTTTTACTAGTGTGCGAAAACCGAAATAAAAAGAAAAATAAAAAGGACAAATTTACCCCAAACCCGGTGGTCTAACAATATTTGTACAAAGTATTTTTGCGACATTTAAATAGTTTGGAATTTAATTTTAAAATCACCAAAAAATAATTAAATTTAAAACCAAAATTTTCGAAAAATTTTTAGAGCACAAAATATTTAACTCTTTCACGCTTGATTAGTTCGAATATCACGCATGGTTGCACTTCGGTTTGAAGTCGAGTAAAGTTACAAATTCGAGAAAGATAAAATAGGGGTCTATGACGTCATAACCGACCGTTTTTTTTTGGTTAAAATAAAAGAAACGAGTAAAAAATCAAATTTTTAGGTTAAAGTATTTGTTTTGTAATTGAAACAATAATTCGATTGTCTTTCAACAATCACATTAATCAAACAATCGAACAAACAAACAAAATTATTCGATTGACTTTTAACAATCAAATGAACAATCAAAAATCCTAAATTTTATCAAAAACATTATCTGCAACTTTTGCTTATTGAAAACTCGATTAAATTTAATTTTAAATCCACTTTAAAAAGTTGAAATACACCAGTTATAAGTACCGGAAAAAACACTTAAAAATTATCAAACTTTTTTGATAAATCGTCTAAAATTAAGATTTGAGATAAAGTTGAAGCCCACCCATGGAGTGTTAAAAAATAAACACCAGAATTCGGTTAATGTTGGTTTAGTAAACGCAGTATTATCAAAATACTTGGCTTAAATTTCAGAATTTAAAAAAATTGGAGTTTATATTTTTTTTTTGGTTTTTCGCGCATTGATAAAAGTAAATAATAAATACGATATACAATTAATATTACAACAATGCGACGGGAAAAAATGACAAAATCAATTTAATAATTTAAAAAATGTCAAAAGTATTAATGTTTACATAAAGATTTTAAGTATATTATGGCATGGTCACCAAACACGACTTATTTACTACACAAATATTTATTATTTTTAAAAAACAAAAATTGCTTTGTAAAGCTACTTTAACTATAGACTAATAAGATTTAATATTTATATTTTAACAAAATATTTAACCTTACTATTTATTCATAACAGGTTTTATATTTAAAAGCAAATTGTATTTTTTACGACAATTTATTTCTCTTCAATTTAAGTCTTAAATTTGACGCAAATTCTTGAGTAAATAAATTTAACAACAAAATATAAAAGTTTTTAGTTTTCAAATACATAGTCGATTTAAAATTATTTAAATTAAATATCCATTTTATATCACCTTTTCAAAACCTTACAAAAATTTCGATTTTAATTAATAAAATCATAAAATGACAGAATTTTGTTGATAAGTGAATATTTGCAAACTTAAAGAGCTACTATGACGTCATCTATGTAGTTAGTATGACGTCATTGGGGACAAACAATGGCAGCAAATACGGGCGTGTGTTAAGTGGTCAAACAAAACCCTTTAACGACCTTAAACACCAAATTAAACCCAACACTGCGACAGAAGTAGATTATTCGTGGCTAAAGAGTTATTCAAGGACTTATGATCTAATTGTAATAATCTTTATCACGTCAAAGCAAACTTTTAAGTAAATTGGCTTCCATACAAAATAAACCCGATTTTAGATTCTAAAACGTAGTCTAAATATCGTTGGAAAAAACTAAGAAAAAAAAACAGTTTTTGGAAAGTTATAACAATGCTGGTAAATCCAGGAGATGTCAGTCGTCGGTTTGTTGAGTTAAAAATGTTAAAACCTTGAAATTGAGTGGATTAAATGGCTCGTTACATGACTAATATGAGTGTTAACTTATCGTGGTTAACTTAGTAAATAAAAAGTTAAAAATAAAGTGTAAGAAAACTTAGTTTTTTAGCATAGGTCACCAACAAACTACAATGTAAAATAGTTAAACCATTAGTTTAGGTTTATTGTCGTTTAAATAATTATAAAATATTTAAACTTAAAAAGTTGACGAGTCAGATTAGTGTAAACTTTTCTTTCAACATGTTCAATCAAGCGCAAAGTCACGTGATATACAATTACTTTGACCCTAGATCCACTAAATCAACTAAAACCAAGATATTTTGACAACTTTGGTGTTCGTTGAACTGTTTATATAAAGCTTTTAAAGGCTTAACAATAGAACAAAAAATAAAGCATATATAGCCTGAATATAATATCAATGTTTTAATGAAAAAAATTAAATATTATAATTTTACAACTAAACATTTTGTAAAAAATATAAATCTAAATTTTCCAAAAATATGTTTAGGAAAAACTTAAAATAATAAGACAATAAAAACCATGCCAAATTGTTAATTTTGTGTCTGTTAAAGTGCTACGAAGACACTTGAAAGCGGTTAAAAGAGCATGAAGGGGGCTGAAAAAGGCAACTTACTCGACCATTTAGTGCTGGGTAGATGTTTAAGTTTCGAGTATTAGGTTGGGTACAATATAAAGGTGATGAGTTTTAAATAGAAAAATATTTATTATGTTATTGTTTAATTAAGTCAAGGCAAAGACTTGTATACTTAAATTGTATACATTTTTAGATAGAATTCTAAGGTCGCACTTTTCATAGTTAATAAATACACAACTTTATATATTTTAAAATCGTACGAATATTTTGTTTTGCCAGTTTTTTTAGTAAGGTATATACGCCTAAATTAAGTAAATTTAGTAACAACGCAAAATAGATTTAGGCAAACAATTTAAATTTGGTTAAAATGTGCAATTTAGTATATGTGATTTAACGCTTATTAATATATTTAGTATACGCCATCCTTTTCAAGGTTTATAATTACTAGAAACATTTGTAGTTCCTCTTTAAATGTAGAATATTTTTTAAAAAGAATTTTAAAACTTTACAAATAAGTCGTTTTTGCTATTTTTTTAGCAAGGGTATTTTGGTCTAAATCTAGTAACATAAGATTCTTATATTATCCAATAAAGCATTTAAATATATTAACTATTTTAAGCTCAAACAACAAAATATTTTTGAACAAAAATTTTATCTTAAAATCACAAGTTTTTACGTGTTAAAGCAAGTGACCCTAACGTGGTGTTAAATAACAAGTTATGACGAATCGTGGCTTAAAAGTAATTTGTTGACCCTATCAAATAACACGACCACAAAAAAATAACAAAACAACATCAGTCATTAAGAAAATATTGGTAAACATAGGTTTAAATATAACTTATACATTGTCAACGTATTACAAATCTTAAACGATGAATATAACTTAAAATGTGTAGCGAAAGTAGAAATCAATTTACGGTAAAAATATTAGGTTATTTATAGGTATATTGTTAATTTTTAGGTAAAAAAACGATTAGACAAGAAAAAGAAAAAAATTAAATATTTTCTTAGGTCGATTATTATATGAATGGGTCAAAAAAACCTTTAAACCAATATTTTAAAACGAAAACTAATTTAAAAATGCCAAAAGAAACAAAGTAAATGTTTATTAGATAGAGATGTTATAATAAAAAGCGTTGTTGTTTAATATAAAACCCCAAAAAACATAAAAATTTGGATCAAAATAAGAAAATTAGCCTAACAACTTAAACCCGCAAAAATTATCTCAAAATCCTGTTGAAATTGCATCAAAAAATGTCTAAAATAATAAATACAGAGAAGGGAGAAAAAAGTGTCGTGCCAGCCTATATGGGTGGATAACTAGAAAGAATTCGTGCCATTCATGTCTAAATAACAACTTGTAAAAGGTACCGGTTAGTTACATTCAAACAGTAGTGAATAGGCATTAAATCGGTCTGTATAGTGACGTCAGAAAATAAATAAGGCGTGTGAAAATTTTAGACTAAATAGAGAAAGGGGAAATATTTGTTTAATATTTTCCAAAACAAGAAAAGTTTTATTTTAGGAGCTGTCCAAAAAAATTTAAAGTTTTTAAAGATATATACAATTGTTTAAATTCCTTAACAGGCCGCACGAGATTACTTTACCCGGTGAAAATGTAAATATTCGGCCGTGAAGGGGATAGTTTTACCGCGTAAAATTCCTGGCAACCCCGGTACTAACACAGCAATAATATTGTTGTTTTCATAAATATAACTACGTCAAAAATCAATTAACAACAAAAAAGATATATACCTAAGTACTGTTCAAATTTGCTGGTTTTAACTTTTAGGTTTGTAACAGCAGCTTGTAAACACAAATACAATTAATCAAGTTAGGTCGTAAAAAGCGCAAAAATTGTTGTTTTAAGCAGCAAAGTTTAAGTTCATTTTGGTGCGCTACTGTTTAGGAAAATAAGACAACAAATTGTTTAAGAGTAAGAGAAATAAACTTAACTAAACAAGGGTAGTATATATAAAAATATAAATAAGAAAATAAAGATGAACAAAAAAGTTGTATTATGTTGAGGACAATATATAGGTGATGGTTTTTAAATAAAATAAATATATATTTAGTGATCACGTAATTAGGTTAAGGCAAAAAACTTTAACTAAACGACTAAACAATGGCAAACTTAACTGAACAAGGAAAGTAAATATAGAGGAATAAATAAGGAAATAAATATGAATAAAAAAGGTTAAAAAATTTTGTTAAAAATTAAAACATTAAAATAAAATATTTTTTTCCATAACCTCAGCTTTAATTTAAAAGAAATTTAAACATAAAATGTTATTCATACCATAAAATTTTAAATGCTTGTAGATAAAGTACAAAAACGAATAATTTTAAAGAATAATAATAATAAATTCCAAACCAAGGTTGACACAAACAAAAACCAATTTATTTTCAACTTAAAACAAGTAAATAGTTAAACGCTTATACCGACAAACATATGAAATCACCAGTATATAGCGTGCACAGTTAACATAACAAAGGTCACCAAAAAATCACAAAAAAGTCAGTTAAAGAATTCTTGCATTAGATCAGATAATTACATGTATAAGCTTGGATCTCGAATAGCCTGGAGGTAGATGGAAGGTAATAAGCGATAAGCTTGTGTGGACGACAATTTCAAAGTTTAATAACTTGTTAATTTACCGTGACAAAACGAACGTGGTAACAAAACATTCAAACCAGGGGTTTTACTGTGCGACCAGTGCAGTCCAAATATTAGTTTAAAATAAGTCAGGTCAGAGTTAAGGTTAAACAGATGTTTAAATATATTAAATTATAGAATTAGATTTTAAAAACCGTGATACAAAATAGAAGCAAGTTATTATAACTTTACAAGTGAATAAACCGTGTCAAAATTCAACAATAATCTATTCACATTCTCTCAATAGAAAACACATCGTAGGAAGGTTAATATTGGTTTAATGACGTAATAATCTGTCTATTATGGCGTAACTAACCGAAGTTGGAATGCAAAAATAACCAAACAACTTTCAAATACCCGAACCTTTAAGAATATTTTAAAATCTTTAAAAAGTGGATTTTATGAGAAATAAACTCTATTATGAATGTAGAGAATAACACAGAAATGGTGGATACTTTTAACCAACAACTCGATATAGCAACTGCACAAGGAGTTATTATATTGTTTCTATGTTTCTTTGGTCTTTTACTTAACATCCCAATGTTGGTGATTTTTTTCACAAAGAAACAGGTAAGCAAAATATTTTAAGTATTTTTTTGTTAATAAACGTTTAAATAAACTTTAGAAACGTAAAAAAAATGTAAAAAACTGAAATTTGAGTTTTAAATATTCGTTTAAAATGTTATTATTAGATGCAAAATTGCGGTTACTACTTTGTTGGAAAATATATTTTTAACAACTAAATAGATGCTTAATGATAAATATAAACCTAAATAAATAGTTTTTGTGTTATTTCTCCCACTATATTAGCTTTAAATTCCTTATTTAAATAAATTCAAATCATAAGAAAAGAATTAAAAAACTTGAACAGTAGAAATTATAACACACAAATAGAACACAATTATTCAATTTTCAAGTGGGTTTTCACAATTACACGAATTTAAATTTATTTAATAAACACTTAATCTCAATTATCTCAAGTATTTACGTTCATGTTTACGTGTATATTAGGAAATAGTAATGCTGACGTCACAGATATATGACGTCATCGGATATCATCGGGTTAATAGAAAGGTTAGCTTATATATTCGGAAGTTATAAGGGAATATTTGTCGATTTATTTCCTTTTAAAGTTATTTAAGTTAGACGAGAATATATGCACGTGCAAAATGAAAAATAAAATTTCCAAATGTATTTTAAAACTTTACGAAAACATTTAATTAGGGCATATTTAAAAAGGTAATTAAAGATAAACTTGTTAAAGATAATTTAAACCAATTAATTAAAAGTTTTACTTAAAATATAACAATTAAAAAGTTTGTTTAAAATGTGGTTTAATCTATTTGTTTAAACAACATTAAATATATATTTCCAAATCCTAAAAGGTTGTATACCAAAATACACAAACCATCAGCAACAATACCCAACAAACAGTAGGAGTTACTATCGTATAACATACAAAACAAATATGCCAACAACGAAACCAAATCTTGATAAATCGAAACTTTTACCCCAAACCACACACAACCTTTCGCGAATTCAAACTACTTTCATCGATCTAAATTACCGATAATTAGAGGTTTTAAACAGCTTTTATAACTATAACGTGACTTCATTTAACAACGTACCAATCAAAAATGTGACATTTATTATAAAACAACAACAACAAAATGTAATTTAATAGGAATTCTTGAAAAAAAGTGAAAAACAGCAACAAAAAATTGAATTTTTAACATGTTATTATACATATACGTGCTAGTTAACGTGGGTGTTAACTTGTGTTACCAAGAACGTTAAGAATTTGATGTTTTTAAACGTTTAGGGCCTTTAAGTTTAAGTGATTTATACGAGTTTTTTAAGATTTTTAACACAACAATGGCAATAACATTTTAAATTATGTAAAAATAGGCAATCTTTTTTGTTTTTAAAACAACGAAGTTATGCTATTAGTTATTCTTAATTTTTTCACATAAGTTTGTAAGATTTTCAATTACTGAGATTACAACTTTGTATTATGCAAATATATAGGCAATCTCTTTTGTTCTAAAACCAACGAATTTATGTCTTCAATTGTTTTTTCGTTACATAACATAAATTTTAATCTGTAACGACAATCTAGGGAATAAATCTAACTAAAGTAAAATAAATTTACTGTTAAAAAAAACAAATATAAGTTAACATGTTCTTTAAAAACACACAAAACAACATCATATAATTCATCACTTAACCCCATATTCTTACTATCTCAGGTTCGACGAACAGTCTACACAGCTTATATGATCCAAATCTCAGTGACAGATATCTTAGTTTGTGTTGTGTGGATTATTATATCAGGTCTGAAGCTCAGCAACTTACCCTCAAAAACCGAAGTTCAAGAACTTATGTTACAACACGGTTAGTTAAACTATTCATAAAGTGTTAATTTTAAGCTATTGTTAATTTTATTCCTAACAGCATAAATTCTTAATTAACATGTACAAAATGGTAATAAAACCCAAAATATATTTCACAAAAATGAAATTACCCTAAACATAGGCTATTTTTAGTAACCACAACCCTGTTTTAGGTTATACAAAGTTAAAACCATATAAACCTTGTTAATTAAAATATTAGGGATAGTTTTACGTTTTAAATGCATAATTCTTTAGTATAAAAGAGCACACCCTACAATAAAAAATCCCCCATGCATCGTGAGCTATGTAATCAAGGGATAGTCGTATATTTCTACTTGTGTAAATATGTTTTAAAGGTGTGTAATATATATTGGTTTAAGATTGCAGTGCGATAACATTGATACCGATGTTAGTATATAGTAAAGTAATTAAAGTTTAAAGATTTATTAAAAGTACGTCGTGCAAATTAAGTAAATGCCGATAATAGACTAAAAATATCATATTTATATTGAAGATAAACAACAGTCTAATCAGTGTTAATGCGAATCTGTATATTATGATGTTATTTTAATAATAAACACGGTGTTCCAACTAATAATAAACGATTTAAATGTGAAGCTAACACAACTGGTTTAGCTTTTTTTAATAAAATTGTCTCTAAAAGTTTGAAAAAAAAGTTTTTGAAAGTGTGATTATGTATAACTTGGTAGAAATTTAACAATTTTCGGATTTAAATTTTAAGTTTTTCGATTCAAGCTTTAAAAATTAAGATTACGTCATTTTGCATCGCCGTCGGCAAAATAACAATCGCAGTTCTTGACGGTAGGTACTTTAATCCCTGCTTCAAACGGTTCATTTAATTTTATGGCGTGAAAATAATAACAAAAGTGTTTTCCCGCTCAAGTGAAAACCAAACACTTGAGAACTTAGCACTTGAAATCACTTGAAGAGTTATGAGTATTACCTTGTTGATAGTTGCATCAAAAAATGATAAATTGAGCAAAAATTGGGACTTTTTTAACCACACAATCCCACACAACGTGTACAGTTACAGACCATAATTAATATGACGTCACAATTTAACATGACGTCATCGCTATTTTGATGTAATAAGAAAAATTTCAAACTAGAGCCTTATGTTTTTGTTTTAACAAATTTTCAACAAACAAACATCTAAACCAATTTTCGCTTTTTTAAATCGTTTAAATGTTTTTAAAATCTCGTGCTTGGTTGGGATTCGAACCCATGACCACCCGTACTGTAAACAAAATGGTAACTGTATCTTTCAACATATGGTGTGGGTGTTATTTGATCGTTTGATCAATCGTTTAACTGTCTTATCATAACAGTTAAGCAGTGGGGTCAAGTTAAGAAACAGAATATCAAATATTCACCAAAAAAGATCTTAATTTTGGACTAACAGAGTATTAGCCAAAAAGCACAAAAAAAGGATTTAATTAATATTATCAAAAATGTATAGATTTTTTATGAATGTAAAATACGAACGTTTAGAGATTTTGCAACGATTTAAACTTATATATATTAACACATATACTTAGATTTAAATAACTTTATGACTTCATCTATTTAAATACAAAAAATTAACCCCACAATATATATTCATAAGTGTAAAAAACAATTACATAAAGCAATACAAAAAGGTTAAACAAGATAGTTATCACCTTAAAACAAAATTAAAAGCGCTTCTTTGTATACAACACTAACCCAAACTTAAGATCCATCCAAGCACATACACATCGTATAAACAATGAGTTATAAATAGAAAGCCCAGTAAGGGGCTACTTGGACAAATTATAACGGGTAAAGTTTGGAACAATTGCAAGGCACTGAAGCGGGGCAAATATTGCGTGCAAAGAAATTTACGATGTTTGGGGAGATTGTGAAGTGACCAATGTTGTTAAAATAAACGTTTAAAGACACCATTTAATATATTACTTCTTAGATTACTAATATGGAAACTGGCATTTTAATATCAAAATTAGGTTTAATAAAAATAAAAATTATGAACTAATATTTAATTTGTTAGATTACTATTGAAAACTTAAACTTTATATCAAAATTCGATTAATAAAAATAGAAATTAAAAATAAACTAATAATAAAGTAATAAAAACAAATACTAACTTTTACAATTTTTGCGACTTTTTGACATATTCTTAACAACCATTATCTCTTATGGTTCCTATTTTGTTTAACTAACTAATATACAAGATCCCAAGCGTGGGAAATTAACTTAATCGTAGTGCAATTTAACATTACTCATACCAAGTCCATTCTATATACATACAAAAAAAAATAAAAGACAAGTTTAATCCATCTATACACATTAATATAAACAACTAATACCGGTAAGAAATTGCCGTGTATATAAACTAATATATTTTCCCACATACGAAAATCCTGACCTAAATATATATCGAAAAAAAATTTACTAAAAAACAATTCCTATTACACCAATGTAATAGCTAACTACCAATACAACTAAGTTTTTTTAAGTTATCTAATTAATAATTTTTTTGTTCAGATCCCAGTGTTGAAATCACACATTCTTATGATACAAGTTTGGGTCGTGTATCCAACCTAGCAGTTAATAGGTAGGTTAACTAAACACGTTTAATAACTAGTAAGACTTTTGTATGTTTATTATATTAAAATGTTCGTAATTTTAATAAAAATAATATGTACCTATACATTATTTTAACGCAAGAATTAATGTTTTAAAAACCATGTTTTTTTGTTATTTTTTGTATGTTTTTTTTTGTATATATCTTTATCCTCGATGTGGGAAAGTCGAATGCGCGACTTAAACATAGAGTAACATCAGTGGGGATTGAACCCACGACCTCATGTGGTGTGTAGCGAGTGTTTTTACCACTACGCCACGCTACCGGTATTATAAACTTATATTAAGCATGTTTTTAATTTAGATTTGTGTTCGCATTATACAACTTTCATTATTACAACAACATTTTTTTGTTGGCAACTATGAGTGTTGAAAGATCTGTAGCTGTGTGGAGGTCCTTGCATAGGTGTCAGAAATATCAGTTTAACGTGAGTTTGTTAATTTTAAATGCGGTAAAAACTTAATTTTAAAACTTTTATGTACTTTAGTTAATAGATTCTTATTAAGGGTAGTGCATAAAATTGTTAACATACTGTAAATTACGATTTTTGGCCTTTTTATGTTAAAACTGTTAAAAGATTATTTTGATTATAAATTAAATAGTTTGAAAGAGTTAAAGTTAAAATTATTAACTTTGTAAAAAACGCAATATTTCAATTCCTTGTTTTAGGCCTTGTTTATGTTTAAACCAATAAAATAATTTTTGACCTAACTAAACCTTGAAAAAAGTTAAAATTAATAATTTTAGATAACAGCAATAGTTCAATACCCTCAAGTTTTTAACTTTAATAATTTGCCAAAAATAATTAATCAAAAAAATAGGTTTTAAAAAATGAAACCCGAGCCAAAACAACCCAAAAAATATTGATTCGAAAAACGTCAACTTTAATGTATTAAGGCAACGAAGCATAAATACTTTAACTATGGGCTTAAATATGATGAATTGCTACTAATAGAAGAGTTAATTACTGCTTAGATATGGTGCTGTTGTTTTTTAGTTTTGCATTTGCAAAACATCGAAGATTTTTAAACAGAACAAATTATTTGACTTTAATTTATGCTATTTTTGTCATGACTAGCCAAAATATTGAGTAATAACAAACAGAAAACTTAAAAAACTAAATACTAACTAATGATAAAGTCGTTTTAAACTTAACATAAACACGAAATTTCACCCAAAAAATGCATAACCAAAAATAGGCATATCATTATTACTTTTGGCATGTTTTAAATCATTAAATTAATTTTGTCATTTTTTCCCGTCGCATTGTTGTAATATTAATTGTATATCGTATTTATTATTTACTTTTATCAATGTGCGAAAAACCAAAATAAAAAAAAAAGTTATTACCCTATAAAAAACATTCAATCATCCTAATTTTAAAGCAGTGAGAATTTGCAATTAATCCTATTTATGTTTTTGTCTACAGCGCAAGTTTATATACGCGGTAAGTGTTTTTATGTGGGTGCTTGCATTCGCGTGTGCCTTGCCTGCATTCCTTGATCTTAGTTTGATCGATTCCTCAACACAACCTACTCATCATCTAAACATTACTGGCCGATTCGCTCATATGTAAGTATTGAAACTCATTGTGTAAAGTCCGTATATTCACAGTTTAACTTACGTTTTTTTTTAATTTGCTTATATGTAAGTTTTTAGCTCATGACCACTGCTTCACGCTGCTGGTTGCTGCTATTATTGTATCAAGTTGTTCAATATTTTGATATTTGTTTTTGTTTTTTTTTTACAGTAAACCTGGACACAAATGGTCAGAAATGGACAATATTGAGAAGTACGTGAGTTGCTTTCAACCTTTGCATATCGCCATCAAAAACAACAAAACATATGTTATGGATTATGGGGGAATATCTGTTGTCAACTGCGTAGATATGATGGAAAAAGATAGTTTAGAGTTTTATGACGATGACTACCCGTCGGGTTATGGAAATTATGAAGATTATCCACTTAATGAAGACGGGGATTATCCGGAACTTCAAGCGCTTACTGATAAGTTGTTTAACGGTGGACCGGATACTTTGTTCGAGATGCCGGTGCCGAATCAACCGGGTACGAATACGACGGTGGCCGACTTGGCTACATATCAGATTTTATTTCATTTATCATGGAACGATATAAACGAAGAAACGGAGCAAAATGGTCTTAAATTAGACAGCGCCTGTTCGTCCAATTTCTCCGAGCGAGCAATGATATACAACATTGTAGTTAACTTAGTGATTGGGTTTTTTGTACCCTTTATAGCGATCGTTATCAGTTACTCAGCTATTGCAATAATGATAGGAAGTAACGCACGAGATAGGTTAAGATCAGCCGAGGAAGAAGGAATAATTAACGAGGACTCGGTCGGTAAACGCAGAAGATCGGATTTTTTAAAGATATTTGCTTATAGTGGAAGTGGTTCGGTGAAGATCGGGGATAAAACGGTGTCGAACCACCGGGAAAATTCACCGGTTCTCCGCAGAAGTGCTGGAAAGCATCCGAAGTGGAACGAACGCACGAAATATGATCTTAAAATACCTCAAAACACGGCAAATAAAAATTCAAACTCAGCTCAAAAACGAACACGAAATAACTCAACCAATTCTGACATTCAGGCCCCGTTTTTAGCCTCCCCCGGCCTGGTTTCAGACCCCAGACCTCGATTATCAAGTTTTACAGCAGTACAACTACGCAGAACAAGTGGAGGTTCGGCTAGCTCGGCAGAAAGTTTTCCAACTGATCAAACCTCGATTCAAACCTCACCAGGAGTCCGGCTTTCAGCTCCGTTGTTTATGAACCAAGAGAACAGAGTAAGTATTACGTAATAATCCTTAAACTCTTAAGCGTGGTGTTGTAATTTAAATAGTTTTAAAGTATATATCAGCCATGTTAACTTAACCCATAAGATAAAAAGCGACTATAACAAAGTTTTTTAAAGTTGTGTTACTATATAATAATAGTACAAAAAACTTGGTAATTTAAGCCCTAAATAGACAAGTTTTGCGACCGTTTCATCATAAGTTAACCCAAAAAAGGCAAGTTACCATTATAGAAAACACAGTGACTATTACAACGTATTTAAAAGTTGAATTATTTGGTACTCATTTATAAAAACACTTAGTTATTTCTTTCTAAAAATGCCAAGATTTGCAGCCGTTTTTTGGCCATGTAAACTCAACTAAATTTTGTTTTTCAGGCAAGTTATCAGCGAACAAGTTCTGCAGATAGTGGAACGGGAACAAGTAGTAGCAACCAGTCTAATAACCATGTTAAAAGATGGTCAAGTGATGTGTTTAGACACAGTATGGACGATGAAGGAAAGAGGTTGACCAACTATGAACACCAACTTAACAATGTTGAAGGTAAATTGACATAACTCAAAATTTAAAAGTAAGAAATTGAAAAAATATTTAAAAAAGGGAAAAAAATTCGTTAACTCTACATACAATCATTAGTTTATATTCAAAGAATATGTTTAAATTATTAACTTAAACTCCTTAAAAAAGATCAACTTAACAACCTAAACAAACAAGGTTTGAAGCAAACTTTATATTTTAAACCATTTAAAAGGAATTAAAGTATTAGCGTGGATGTAATTACATAAACGTTAATCTTCTAACAATAAAAGGTCAAAGTTACAACAAAGAAACAAGCATGCATATTTTTACTTAAAAACTACCAGACTATTTTTAAATTGTTAGCAACTAAACTTTAAAAAGTTGACTTTTTATCGACAGTCTAAACAAAAGGATAATTCGAGAGGCAATAATTATTATCTAACTTTTAAGAAAAATCAATTTTTAAGTATAGCGGAATAAATTATTTTTTAACTAACGTTAATCGAATCTTTTTAAAATTAATGTAAGACTCCTGAAAATCGATTTATAATTTTATATTTTATTCAGAATCTGAATACGACAATCACACGGACAGTATCAACAAACGCGTCTCTCTGTCCCCATCTCGCGGTGGTGAAAATTGCGACTCGACGACCGAGTTATGCCAACCCCATACAAGGTTGTACACACAGAAGAATGACAAACAACGAAACTATAACCGACAAATCTCAACCAACTCGAACCGAAGTCGAGCTTATTCTGCCGCATCTCGAGCTAGTGCGGGTAACTAGAAATTTCTAATTCGCTTCACAATTAGAAAATTTAAAATTTAATAAAAACCATCCATCAATTAAAACTTTCAATAAATATACTGACGTTACAAACCATGTTGTTATGACCCAACAAATACTAATATTATGACATCACAGTAGGAGGAGGGGGAAGTGGAGGGACGTTGCGTAAGAACTTGATCCACAAGAACGTTCACAGACACAACAAAGTATCGAGAACGGTTTTAACGTATGTTGGTTTCTTCTCATTATGCTGGTTACCTCAACGAATATTCCAGATCATCTACGTCACCGATGTAAGTTATTACGTCATTTTTATTCATTTAAACCTCATTTTTTTAAACAAATTTTAAACAAATTTTGATTAAATCAAGATTTTGATTAAATCTTGGCTTAAAAGAGATTTTTTAACGTAATAATTGTTTAATTATGACGTAACAGGGTATGGCAGGTTACGAGGGACTGACGTGTCATGGTTGGAGTGTCGCAACTCGCGTCATCAGCTTCTTCAGCGTCGTTCTCAACCCTTTGGTTTACGCGACAACTCAGCGTGAAATACGTCACCTTCTACGTCATACTACGTCACGAATATGCAAATGCGTCGCCATGTCGAGAATTTGCCGCGCTTTTTCGAAATCCAAGCCGCAGTCACGTGACGACCACGTGCCCGAGCCGAGTGATGACATCACAGGGATCGCAGAGCACAACGTCACAAGTGAAGACATCACGAAGCGCGAACGACACGCGAGAAATCGAGAAATTTGGTCAAGGTTGGCATCGAGATTGGGACGCCGGAATCCCCGCATCTCGTTGACGGGAAATTCGGTCACGAATCCCGGGGAAAAACAGAGCGACGGGACCATAGATGAGGAAGAAAATAATGTAAGTTCGACAAAGAACCAGAGTTCGTCGAATTCTTATAAGTTGTTGGGAGGTTGGGATGAATGGAATCAAATGATAGATATGGCTTCAACCAAGGACCTGACTTTAAATAACAAACTGGGGGAGACTATACTTTAGCAAGGTTTAAGTAGGATGAGGTGGAAGGTAAGAAGATGCATAAAGGCATGAAGTTAACCACATTTTAAAGCTGACAATGCCAAACAATGAAAGTGGGATTCTATGTTATAAAGTCAACGTTAAAAAGCATTGAAGAAAGCCAAAAGTCAACGAAAAAAGGGGATTTTAAAGGTCAAAAATTCAACGTTTAAATCGCATCAAGAAAGTCAAAAGTTAACAAAAAAGCACAAGTGTTACCTGAACAAATAAAACAACATTACAATAAAGACAAAAACACAACAAACAATGTTTTACAAAGATTGCAAACCATAGAAAATTTAACAACTAATGTTTTTATAATGTCGGAAATTCAAGTAAAATTAATATAACTGCGCAATTAAAGACAATTTTACACAAACATTAGTAATACAATACTTTAAAAACTGCAAATAAACAAGATATAAATACCACAAACTAATATTAAAATAATAAACAAACAACTTTATTTGATATTTAACTCACATCACAATTAGTTCACAAGCATGGCATGAAAATATACTTGTATAACATTATGTCCACATTCACATGGAGTAAACAGGAAAATAATTATGTCAACAATATGTTAAGATGTTAAAGTTCCCTATTTATTTTATCAATAATTTTTTCGCATTTTTTCTAAATTCATGATCGCTTTTTTCAGCTTATTCATTTTGAAATTGTAAAAAAAAACTTTTAAATTAAGAATTGTTTGAAACATTTTCAAGTTATTGTAATTCTCGATATTTTTAAACTTGTAGCAAAAATGACCAAAACCACAATTTTACCGAGTTCTACCTCACTTGTGTTACTAACATTGTACCAATAAATTAAATGGTGAAAACATTGTGTTGTTGTTTGTAAAAAAATTTAAAGAATTTTGGAATTGAAATAACTTTCCAAGATAAAATGTTGTTTACAACTAAATCCATTTTTAAATACCAATTTTAGATTTAAGTCAATTTCAAAACTTACCTTAGATATCACAGTATACACCAACCACATCAATAAGGTCAAACAATACAAAAAGTTTAATTGTAATTAATAATTAAGAAAGTTATTGAGTAAACAAATTACATTAGCCTTATTTTGCCTTAACCCATAGGCCTAGCTTAACTTAACTTTATCCACATATATTTATAATTAATTTAATTAAAAAACTCACAGTCTGGGGTTTGGGCAAAGCTTTTAATATCTTCTTCTTCTGAAGGTGTCTTTCAGTAGTTTTCTAAAAAGATTGTGTTAACCTTAATTAACCTAATACCAAAATAAGAATCCATTTTTTTAAGTAAACCAAGGACTTTAATAATAGCAGGGAAATACCTTGTAAGATGCTCTAGAAGGTTTAGAGTTAGAATTATTGGGTGTGTAGAAATTCAAAGGTTTGTTGTCTTTCTTTTTTGTAATAAACTTGCACTCATCATCTGAAAAACCTGGAAACATTTAAATTGTTTTATTATCAGGTTTTAGGACCTTGTTATATATATATATAAAAAACCGGCAGTGAGGTGTAGTGGTAAGAACACTTGCTACACCGCACATAAGGTTGTGGGTTCAATCCCCACTGCTCTCATGCTGTAGCGCCCTTGAGTAAGGCGCTAGAAACCAGGTGGACCCCTACTGAGCCAGTACTTAATCATTATATATATATATATATTATCCCAAACTACCACAGACAGCTCAAGACTGATGTTACTCTATGTTTAGGTCGCGATAAAAATATATACAAAAAAAAAATATATATATATATATATATATATGGGTACCATCAATAAAATCGACAAAAAATTTAGATATTAAAGAGTCAAAAATATCAAAACAAGATGTAGTTAGCAAAAAAGTTAATATATATATATATATATATATAAAAAAATTATGAATACGCCCTATTAACTAATGTTAAACTATAAATATGATTTTGTATATTCTGTCAAAACATTTGTTTCCAATAGTTTATTGTTGCTGATAAGCATAAAACAAAAATTAAAACTAACTTGAAATAGATTCATCGGACATTAAAGGTGGAGGTTCCTCCAAGACCTAAATATTTAAATTTATTTATTTATTAAAAAATTCAAGCTAATAAGTTTTAATTAGTACTGTAATGATTTAACACTATTTTGTAAAGAGGTTTTTACACTTTGTTTTTTAAACCATCTTAATTTTATACTTTAACAATAAAATTTATTTACAAAAATAAAATTTCTTAAAAATTAAACTTACAATATCAGTTACATCTTCTGTTGCCTTTTTCTTGTTCTTTTTCTTCTTCAATCTCTTTTTAATTCTTTTATTCGAGAGTTTAAAATTTATCCGTGCTTCAATGTCAGGATCAAAAGAGGCTAAAAATTAAAAAAAATTTATTATATATATTTAAAAAAATTCTAACTTGTTAATTTTTACAAATAACCTTTTTTATATTTATCTTTATACTCAATGTGGGAAAATCGACTTTACAACCTAACATTTGTTACCCAGACCCAGTCTCAAATTGCTTTTAGCAGTTTGGAATATTATAGATTATAATTGCCCGGTAATTATGCTGCTGATTAAGTGCTGGCTCAGCAGGAGTTTATACCATTTATAGCACCTTACTCTACAACTTATATTTAACGAAAAATTATAATTCCAATTATCTCAAACTGTCAAGGCAATTTGAGGCGGAGTAACCGATGTAACTTTAAATTTAGGCCATGAGATTGACTTTTCCACACCGCAGATAAATACATTTTAATATCTAATTGATTAAAGCTATATCAACCTAGGTTTACTCTTTGACGTTCCAGGTCTTTTTTGTCTCTTGGATCAGAACATTTATCAAGACCCAGTTGATTTATCCTTAGAGCAAATTCAATATTATCAAGCAACTTATAGGCCTCAGCTTGTCTGTAATATGCTTTTCCATAAGTTGGTTTCAATATCAGTGCTCGAAAACCATCACTAACAGCCAATCTGTAAAAAATCATATTTGTAATAGGCCTATTAAAATTTATGCAAAATTGTAAAAAGATCAACTTTACACTTTTAACAGCTGGGAAATTTTTATTATGCCAATTCAATTATATTTGCTAGTTTGCATTTTTTCTGCCAGGCATTTAGGAAAAAAATTTCTAAAACTTTTTGAAGTTAGCTCCACAACATTGGTCAATTAGTTGCAGTAATGAGTTTAAATTAAAATTAAATTAAAATTAAACACATAACATTTAGCATCAGAATAACATTATACTTGGCACTAGTACATTTTTTTTGTATATTTTTATCCTCGATGTGAGAAAGTTGAATACGCGACTTAAACATAGAGTAACATCAGTTACTCCGACCCAGTTTCAAGTTGCCTTTAGCAGTTTGGGATATTATATAGATCATAATTGCCCGATAATTATACTACTGATTAAGTGCTAAGCTCAGCAGAAGTTTATACCGTATATATCGCCTTGCTTAAGGGCGCTACAGCATGAGAGCAGTGGAGATTAAACCCACGACCTCATGGTGGTGAAGCAAGTGTTCTTTTCACTACACCTTGCTGCTGGTTTATTCACAGACTTACTTGAAATTCTTGGTTTTAATAGCAGCCTGGCATCGGTTACAATACAGCACAGAATTATAATAATTTCTTGATATTGCTTTGGTGTAAACTTCAATTGCTCCTTCATAATCATTTTTATTGAACAACTTGTTTCCTTTTTCTTTAAACTTCAACATAGCAGGCTGTAAATTAAAAAAAAAACAATAAGTTGGAAACAAAAAAGGACAACTAAAATCAGAGTTTTTTTTTTTATCTTTATCCTCGATGTAAAAAGGTCGAATGCGTGACCTAAACATAGAGTAACATAAGTCACTCCGACCCAGTCTCGAGTTGCCTGTGGCAGTTTGGGATATTATATATTATAATTGCCTGATAATTATGCTGCTGATTAAGTTTGGCTCAGCAGGAGTTTAAACCGTTTATAGCGCCTTACTCAAGGGTGCTACAGAATGAGAGCAGTGGGGATTGAACCCACGACCTCATGGTAGTGTAGCAAGTGACACCTTACCACTAAACTACACACCTCTTTAATAAAACTCAAATAGGTAGGAATAATAACCATTTATTTTCTTAGTATACATTTACTAAATAAATCAATTTTTATAACTTAACACTTACAGATTCTTTCTGTCTTTCCTCCATCTCCAATACAATATCCCTTCCCTCTCCTGTTATAAGATAAACACTTTTAACAACATGGTAGATAGCAATTAAACCCATGATTGTGGTTTGTGTGGTGAAGGAAAGATGTTCACAGACTTCAGCTGGATATCTTTGTACAACACTCTCTGCTACTTCACTACAGAATATAAATTAAAGCTTTTATTGCAGTGTTAAGAGGATAGTTCAAAATTGTTTTGTAGTAAGTAATATTGATGTGGAAAATTAGTTGTAAACCTAAAAGTGGTTTAAGTATAATAAGAAAGATTAAATATATTAGTTAATATTCACTTGAAATTTATTACAAAAAATGGATCACATATGTTGTTCGGTTCTAGACAAAACATAATTACACTACGACTCTCCTAAATTTTCTCATCTGGATTACGGTGCGAGAGAATTATCACCTACAGATTACGAATCTCTTCTATGGTAAACAGCACTTTGTTTGTTTTGTCTAGAGCCCGACAACATATGTAATCCAAAAAAACAAAATATGTCATGCAGAATGTTGGTAACAAAAGAGTCATATTTGTAATAAAAAAATTTGTAGATAATAAGAAATTTGATTAAACTGTATCAATCAAAATATTAAGTCAAACTTACGTTAATCTGTGAAATATTTCCTCACTTCGAGCTTCAGTTGCAATTGCTTCTATAACTGAAGGGTTTACCTCCTGTTTACAAATAACATAATCATTAGATTAAGATAAAAGCTTACACCTAAATTTAAACCTATACATTTAAAATATAACTCTGAATTAAACCAATTTATTCACAAATATAATTAATCACCCTTTTTTATTTTTTTATATTTATTTATCTTGAATATGGAAGTGCCGAATTAAAGACTTAAATATAGAGTAATATTTGTTACCCCGACCCAGGCTTAAGTTGTCTGTGGCAGTTTGGGATATTATTATAAATTATAATTGCCTGTTAATTAATCTGCTGATTAAGAACTGGCTTAGCAGAAGTTCTTACTATTTATAGTGCCTTACTTAAAGGATGCTACATCATTAGAGCAGTGGGGATCAAACCCCAGACTTCATGTAGTGAAGCCAAATGTTGTAACCACTATACTACGATGCCAGTATTGTAAAATAGTTTAAGAAAAAGCTTAAAAAAATAAAATTTAGAGAAAAATTTAACAAAAACCCTGACTGGCAAAACATAAAACTTATACAAAAACTTGAATTAAATTGAAATAGAAACACAAAGTAAAGAGCAACCGACAGCATGGTGTAATGGTAAGAACACTTGCTACACCACACATGAGGTCGTGAGTTCAATCCTCACTGATATCATGCTGTAGTGCCCTTGAGTAAGACGCTATAAACGATATAAACTCCTGCTGAGCCAGCACTTAATTAGCAGCTTAATTATCAGACAATTATAATCAATATAATATTCCAAACTGTCACAGTCAATTTGAGACTGGGTCGGAGTAACTGATGTTACTCTATGTTTAAGTGGCGCATTCGACTTTCCAACATCGAGGATAAAGATATATCCAAAAAAACACAAGACTTACAGACATGGCAGCACCAGTGGTAATCTCATGATGGTCTTCCAAGCTTTTTAAAAAGTCCATTTGTCTCAACAAATTAAAAGTGTTTTCAAATATATGAGTAACTTCGTTGTGCACCCTTTGTATCATTTCAACAAAACATATTTGCAGGTCAGATAGTTGGTTCTTTGGTAGTTGGTCTTTTGTGATCCAATCTGTGTGTCTATGATGTCATATATAAAAAACAATAAATAATTAATTTTGTTAAAATAAAAGCCAACATTTTTGTAATTATAAATGATTTTATTTTGACAGCATAGTGTAGTGGTTAGAACACTTTGCTTTACTACATAAGGTCCTAGGTTTGATTCTTAGTGCTTTGATGCGATAGCACCCTTAAAAAAAGATCTATGAGGGAATAAACCTCTGCTAAACTAAAATTCAATTAGCAAATTAATTATCCTGCAAATGTAAACTATGACATTTTTTTTAAATGTCTTTGTAAGTTTAGGTCGTAAAGTCAACTTTCCCACATTGAGGATAAATATAAAAATTATATATATTAATAATATTACAAAAAACTACATAATTACAATTGTTCTTTCAACTCTATAATTCCACATTCGTTTGCTAATCTCATGTAACCAGTAGGAAGGAAAATATTTCCATATAAGTACGGAGATAACATTGTTATTAAGGAACATTCTTCAACTTGTTGTCGATATTCTTTGTCCAAACTACACCACATCTCTACTTGTTGTTCTAAAAAGTTAATTTTTAAAAAAATTATTAAATTTTCGACGATTTTTAAATCCAGGTTTAAATGTTAAGTTTTCAGTAGTTTCTTTTAATGTTAAAAGAGCTTTTATTAGTAATTATTTATAGCATTAAAAATCTATGATTTTGTGACATTATTTATCATTTAATGATAATGCTTTTTTAAAGTGTTATTTTAGAGAGTTTTGCATAGAGTTAGTATAGTTGATGACACCTAATCATCAAATGAGTTTAGAACCTTTAAAAAACTTTGTAGAGCTTACGATTAATTTTTTTTAAATACTGGAAAATGATTAACATAAAAAACAAGGTTTTCATATTTTTTTGTGTGACGTAGAAAGTACCAAGTAGCGTAGTAAATGTATACAAGGTAGTACTTTCTACGTCATCATTAACAGGGCTTCCCTTTTCTTTTTTTTAATTAATTGAAATTTTTTTTTAAAGTTGTATAACTTTAAAAGTAGGTGAAATTATTTAAATTTAAAACCATTTTGTGTTCAGTGACACCAACTTTATTAATTTTTGAGTACAAAAATATTGCTAATATATGACTTTAACAAAAAAATGCTTAGAAATAAACATTTAAATAGAATTTAGAACAATATAAATTCTAATTATAATAGTCAGACAGTTTATATACAAAAAGCATTTATATATAATCTTAAGAATGACTATTAACAATCGTAGGAACGAGCTAACAAATAACAATTAAAGAACGAACAATTCATTCCAAAAAGTCCCTTCAGTAAAATTACCTTTGGTTTTTGCTTTTTTATTTCCCCATGGAAAATTTCCAGAAATTTTTTTTATTTTTGGAACAGCCTAAAAATAATTTTTTTTTAATTAAGTTTGTTGAAAAAAAACATTTAAAAAAAAAATTAATTAGTTTTACTATTATTTGATTCATTGTTATATATATACGCCTAATGTTATATATATACGCCTAAAACGCCTAATATCTTTTATTCAATTTTTTTATATTTTTAAAGTTTACATAGTTTTTTAAATGTTTCATTCTACATATTAGAATATATAAATTCAAGTAACAAAATATTTATAACTAAAAAAAAACTTATATTATATTATATTTTAAAAAACAACTGATGAAATATTTTACCCGAGCCTCCTTTGCTTCCTCCCTCAGTTTTTGTGGTTCAAGCACAATTACCTCTTGCTCAAAATGTGGGCCAAGTGGTAACTGCAACTTATACATTTTCCTTATCAATTTTAACTAAAAAAACAAATTAAATTAATTAAAACATTAACAATGTATGCAATGTATAAAAATAACAAATTTACACACAGTTTGGAATTTAAAAACACTTAATACAGATAAAACTTTTTACCAAACCAAAGTAAAACATGAAAACTATAATAGCTACCTACATTCTTAACCCTTTCAAACACTATTGATTACCAAACAAATATATAACAATGACTATTGTTGCTAACAAACTAACAGATAACTAACAACATTAACTGTTTTTTCTCAAAATTTTTACTTTACTTAAATATTAGGTCAACTCATAGGCAACAAGGTAGCTATAACAGTTTTTTAATTTGCAATTTAAAAATTAAAAAAAAAAAAATTTATTGACTATTTCTTATTTAAAATCAATGCATTACCTTAACAGTTAAATAAACATTACTAGTAAGTATATAACATGGACCAAAAATAACTCTAAATATATACACAAAATCCAAAAGATATTTTGAATTTACACTAACACTTTATTTATTCCCACATTTATAAAAACTGCTACCACAATCACCAGGGGGAATACCCTGGGAAAACTGTTTTTTATATTACCGAACATTAAATTTTTTTAACCCATTGTTTACTTACTCAAGAACTTTAGGTTACTTATAAATTTTTTTTTAATAATGAATAAATTAAAATATTATCTACAATATTTTATGATTTAAATGTCAAAATCTTAATTTTTTTAAAATAAAACCAAAAATTCAAAGCCTTAACGCATTTTAAACAATGGAATTATAAATGCTTTAAATAAATAGAAACATTAAATATATATTTTAAAGCCTACTCATTAAAATCCCTCATTTTAAAATAGAAATTTCTAGTTAGTATAATATTTAAAAAAACAATTTCTTTATCTTAACATGATTTATGATGGCAAACACAAAAATAACAAAGTGTTTACTTTTCTAGCTAGTTAAACAGTAACTGGTTGACTGGAGCCATTCTCAAATGTTTTTTTAATTTTAAAAGTAACTAAATGTAGAAAAAATCATAATTTTTGTCCTGCTTTTAACCTTTTTATAAAACTTTAAAATCAAATATATTTAATCTAAAAAATTAATAAAATACCAAAAAGAAAACTACCATTAAATTAATAATACATAAAAACAAAAAAAACGTTGGTTTAAAGAATTCATTTTCAAAGTTTATAATTTTAACTTTAAAAAAAATAAACAAAAACCATAAGTTTAAAATTTCGTAACTATATTATTTTGTCAATTTTAAACATAAAACTACATAAAAATATGTTGTTAAACAGTAAAAATTTAATACTTAATAAAAAGCTTGCTTCCCTAAATGTTTAAATTTAATATAATATATTTAACTAATTACTAATTATGTTAATTAAAAACACGTGTTAATTAAAAAATTCAGAATTTAAAATTTTCAGTTTTGCAAAGTTGTAAACAACGTCGTCGTCGAAACAACAGTATTCACTCAACTGTAACAAGATTTTCCTTTATCCTCGATCGTAAAAAAATATTTCCAACTTATGCAACTTAGAAAAGTGTAAAAAAAAGTATAATTTCATAAAAGACATAACAAAATGTAACTTATTTTGTTAAATTTAAGTAATAGTTTTTATTTACATATTTGTATGTTACCAATTTATTGCAATATGCCCCTAAAAATCATATTGTAAAACTTTTATCCTAAATATAATTTTGCACATATTAACTCGGATAAAAATAGTGTCAAAGCAAAATTAAAGTTTGTTTAATATTCTGTACGTTGCAAAAATAAAATCAAATTGCTGTAGATTAGAATAAAACACCAAAGCATTTAAGTGTTTATTCAGACAACATAAAACCAATAAAAAAATCGCAGCGCTTTGTAAATACAATGAGGTTGATTCCATTTCATTTTACTCCAGGTTTTGTATGTTTTAATGCACAAACATTACAGACAATGTAAAATTCTATAATGTTTTATCAGTATGCAATAGAAGTAGATTGAGTAAGGGTGTGCCTATATAATTGTCAGATATAAAAGATAGTGCAGTCGCAGCGATTATTTTTATATAAGCCTTTAATGATAGTTTTCTAACTTGCACAGTAATACCGTGATTTTTAATTTTGATCAAGTAGTTTTCGAGATATCGCAGTTTAAAGCTGAAAAAAATTGCAAAATGTAAAATGTTTTACGCTAGCGAGTCAAATTACGTGTCACTAACAATACATAGAAAAATAATCTAATTTTACCTTTTCGGAGCAGTTTTTTATACTTTTCAAGTCAAATTTTTTCGAATAGAAACTTGGTATAAAAAGCAATATTTGCCGTATAATATAAGATAGATTCTAGTTTTAAATTATTTTATATTTAGTATGGTGATATTGACAAATTATAACTAAAAACAGGCAGTTTAACTTACTGTTATTAAGTTAAATTATAGGTCACACTATTCCTTTAGTTTCTTTAGCCAAAAATATTCAACATTTTCATTTTAGAAAAAAATGCGTAAGGCAGTTAAAAACCTATTTTTATCTCAGGAATTTATAGTTTATGTTAAAAGTATTAAGATGTAGGGGTACTAGCAAAGTACAAGCTTAAAATTTTACCACAAATTCTAATAACTGATTGACAATACCCAGCTGATATTTAAATTTAATAGCTTTTAACTTAATGGCTTCATGTTTAGTTAATACGCGAGTAATACAGAGTTTCAAATTGTTATATTAGACTGTATTTAATTTGACGTCATTAACTAAAGCTATGACGTCATCAACTGCAAAACCAACTTTTCCACCTTATGTTCCACCAGACGATATTAAATTGGAAACCTGGGACATCGTAACAATCGTTCTTTATTTCGTCATAGTTATTGGAGTTGGACTATTTGTAAGTTTCAAGAATTTTTTTTTATTATAAAACTTTGATCAAGTAAATTGTCATGCTTCAATATAATAATTTAAATTTAAAAAAAATGCCTTTAAAAATTCTTTGTTTTTATACAAAACGCAAATCTGCTTTATTACTAGCACAAATCACGTGCTTAACATGAACTTTTGTTTTTACAATACTTTAAACATTTCTTCTAATTAACAGGCAATGTGTAGATCGAACAGGGGAACAGTAAGTGGATATTTCTTGGCTGGAAGATCGATGATTTGGTTACCGGTAAGTTACCTTTTCTTGCCCCAATAAAACCTTTAATGAAACTTAAACTTAGTTTAAGTTTACTTAACCAAAATCAGAAATGTAAAGTTTTTTCTTTGCTAATTTGTGAGTATCAAGTAATTGTTACATTGGACCCTAACACTACATTGGACCCACACGTATGCACACAAATGTTTAACTGAGCAAATATTAGGCATAGCTGTGTACATATTACATAACATGTTATCTTAATTTATTACCCTAAGGTTCAAAGGTTAATAAAATTAAAACATGTAGTTATTAATATTTACTAGATATTTATTATTATTTTAAGTATGCTTTAATATTAGGTTGTTAATATTCTTATATCCTATAACACTGTGTTTCAAGTTTTGATATTTGTGGCATGTTTTAAACGATAAAAATTCACATTTTGTTTATTTTCATTAAAGGTTGGGGCGTCGTTGTTTGTTAGTAATATAGGGAGTGAACATTTTATCGGACTAGCGGGATCAGGGGCGGCCATTGGGATTGCAGTAGGGGCGTGGGAACTTAACGTAAGTTTGTTTTAAGAATTAAAAAAAAATAAATTCGGTCAACTCGAAAATTTTCGTAAAAACCCCTTTTTAATTATTTTAACTTCATTTATTTAACTTTGCCATAAGTTTGTAGATTGTTTTGAATTTGTTTGACAATTTGGATTTTGTATTTTAGGCTTTGATCGTTCTCCAAATGTTGGGATTTTTGTTCGTTCCAATTTATATAACTGGAGGGGTAAGTTTAAAAATATTATTTTAAAAAGATCTGGTGTTTTGCCTTTTTTAAAACTTTGGCATCATTTTTATTATTTTCTCAAATATATTTTTTTTATAACCACATTAAATTAATAAAGAATTTTTAATACATCTTGTTTAGGTTGTTACAATGCCCGAATATTTATCTAAAAGATTTGGAGGAAAAAGACTTCGAGTTTTCATCGCAATATTATCTCTCCTACTTTACATCTTCACCAAAGTTTCAGTAAATGAATCTATTATATTTAACCTAAACCTAGCAAAATAAAAAAAATATAAAGCTTGTTTTAACAAACTTAAAATGCAAGTAAAAACCCATTTTTAAAACATATAAATCTTATTCTCATTTAAACTTTATCATTAAAAATAAAGCAACATTATGTTCTCATGGTCAACTTTAAAATTAACAACTTTAACAAAACATTTTGTTTTTTAAATTACCTTTTATTTAATTTTTTATATTAAGGATATAAATTTCTATAACCTTATAGTATAGCCGACAGCCGGCAGCGTGGTGTAGTAGTCAGAACAATATTCTATCATACACAAGGTCCTGGGTTTAATTTCCAATGCTCCCAAGCTGTAGCGCCCCTGAGTAAGGCGATATAAACAATATGAACTCCAGCTGAGCCAGCACTTAATCAGCAGCATAAATATCGAGCACTTATCATCTATAATATCCCAAAATGCCACAGGCAACTCAGGACTGGATCAGGGTAACTGATATTAGTCTATATTTAGGTCACGCATTCGACTTTCCCACATCGGAAATAAAGATATATATAAAAAAATATATATATAAACATATCCCTACGTTAACTCATAATCCCTTTACAATTTTGCATCTTTGTCGTAATGATTTTTTTTCTACTTAGGTGAACCTTTACTCTGGGGGTTTATTTATCCAACAATCATTAGGTTGGAACTTGTACGTCTCTATGGTTGGACTTATTCTCATAACAGCTTTGTTGACAGTGACTGGAGGTCTTGCTGCTGTTATTTACACCGATACTTTACAAGCTGTTCTTATGGTAGGAGGGGCTACAGCGCTTACTGTGTTAAGTAAGAATAAGTTTTTTTTGTAGTTATTTATCCCCGATGTGGGAAACTTAACGACCTTAACATAGAGTAACATTAGTTACCCCGACCCAGCCTCGAGTTACCTTTGATAGTTTAGGATATTATTGATTGTAATTGCCTGATAATCATGCTGCTGATTAAGTGCTTTATCAGGAGTTCATATTGTTTATAGCGCATTACTTAATGGCGCTACAATATAAGGGCGGTGGGAATCAAACCCTGGATCTCTTTCAATATAAAAATAAAATTCTAAAAACAAATACTGTTTAAAAAACCAACAAAGACCTAACAAAAATATAAACAAATCAAATAATAAGAAGAAGGTAAACAAGTGATTGTATGTGTTTAGGTTTTATCCAAGTTGGAGGTTATGAGGCAATGAAAGAGAAATACATGGAAGCAATCCCCAATACCACGTTACAAGGTCTTACACCCGGTAAGCCAAGTTAAATTAATCCATTAATGGACCAATTTGTAACGTTTTAATATGGAGTAGAGTAAACCATTCAAAGTATTACGTCACGGTAAATAAAAGAAGACAAACCTAACGCCTTAATTACTTTAAGGGGCCTACCATGGTTAGTTGGTAATTGAAAAAATGAGTCTGTAATTTAAACTACTGACTGGTTGTTAACAAAAGTTAGTAAAAATCAGCAGCCTAACTATCGGGCAAATATAATCTACAATATTAAAAAAACTGCCAAAGTTAACTCCGGACTGGGTCGAGGTAACTGATGTTACTCTATGTTTAGGTCATGAAGTTGACCTTCCTACATTGAGGATAAATAAATATAAAAAAATAATTTTGTTTAGGATGTGGAGTCCCATTGGATGACTCTTTCGTCATGCTCCGTGAACCCACAGACCCGGATGTTCCTTGGATTGCGTTTATCCTCGGCCAAACACCGGCGTCGATCTGGTATTGGTGCACTGATCAGGTAACTTTAGTTCGAATCCCAGTAAAAACAATTAAATTTTTTTTTAAATCATTTGGAACATTTTTCATAGGAACTATAAAATCAAAATAAATAATGACGTAGTTGACGTAATAATTTACTGACGTCACTAGGTCATAGTTCAAAGAGCTCTGGCAGCCAAAAGTCTATCCCACGCTCAGGGTGCGACCATTATGGCGGGTTTTATTAAAGTTCTACCTCTTTTCTTAATGGTCATGCCCGGTATGATAAGTCGAATATTATATACAGGTAAACACAATATAAAACCCTTTATAATAATTTTTGAATTAAAAGCTGTAATGTTATCGTTTAATGTTGTTGCACAGACGAGATTGCATGTGTGGACCCAGATATTTGTTACCAAGTTTGTCAGAGCAGCAGTGGTTGCACAAATATTGCTTTTCCAAGACTGGTGCTTGGTGTGATGCCAACAGGTTCGTATAACTTGGATTTATTATATCTTAAACGTTATAACTGACAGTGTTTTATAGAGTTTTTGTAACATGTAAATCATATTAAAGTGTACGTAAAGACCGGCAGCGTGGTGTAGTGGTCAGGACACTTGTTATACTACATGAGGTCGTGGGTTCAATCCCCAGTGCTCTCATGCTGTAGCGCCCTTGAGTAAGGCGCTATAAACGGTATAAACTCCTGCAAAGCAAGCACCTAATCAACAGCATAATTATCGGGCAATTATAATCCATATATTATCCCAAAATGCCCCAGGCAACTCGATACTGGGTTGGGGTACATGATGTTACTTTATGTTTAGGTCGCGCATTCGACCTCCCTACAACGAAGATAAAGAGATATACAAAAAAAATTAGAAATCATGTTAAAGTTTAAGTCATATAAAAGTTCAATATGTTAAACTGTAAAAGTTAAAAAAGTTGTGATTCGGGAGTTGTGATATGTTGATATTTGTTTAAAGGTTTTTTATTCGGGAGTTGTGATATGTTAATATTTGTTTAAAGGTTTTTTATTCGGGAGTTGTGATATGTTAATATTTGTTTAAAGGTGCGCGTGGTTTAATGATGTCAGTTATGATCGCAGCTTTGATGAGTGACTTAGATTCAATTTTCAACAGGTAAGTCTTAATCTAAGTCAATCCCATGTTGCAAATTCTTACATTAACCAACCATATCTTTGTACATGTTAAACGATATGTACTATTGAACTATAATGTAATGTCAACAACCCTTTTATTGGTTAAATTTTTTTTAGTTCAAGCACAATATTTACCATCGACATTTGGAAGCGAGTAATCCGACCACAAGCTAGCGTGAGAGAGCTCATGTTGATTGGGCGAGCTTGGATATTAGTCATGGTTTGCTTAAGTATCGCATGGGTAAGTTAAACAATAGGTCGATGGCTCGATCTAAACATAGAGTAACATCAGTTACCCTGACCCAGTCTCGAGTTGTCTGTGCCAGTTTGGAATATTATATAAATTATAATTGTTCAATAATTTGAGCTGCTGATTAAGTGCTGGCTCAGCAGGAGTTTATATCGTTTACACGAGGGCGCTACAGCATGAAAGCAGTTGGAACTAAACCCACGACCCTATGGTGGCTTACAAAATTGTGAGCCGAATTCCCAAATTGCTTTATTAATTTGCACATACTATATATTGTAAAACGACCCATCAAAGGTTTTCTTTAAATAATAAAATGTTTTTGTATTCAGGTTCCATTAATGCTTTTGTTACAAGATGGTCAACTCTTTCTCACGATCCAGGAAATAAGCGGTTATCTAGCGCCACCAATTGCGGCGGTGTTCATGTTAGGAATGTTTTGGACTCGCTGTAACGAACAGGTTAAACTTTTTCTGATTGGTTTAAACTTGCAATATGTGAACCTATCACCTACTTAGCTTTTAAAACTTTATAACTTATTATTAAGGGAGCTTTCTGGGGTTTAATGTCTGGTATATTGGTTGGTCTTATCAGAATGATCATGGTGTTCTCTCTACAGGGAAAAGCAGGAAGTTGTCTTACTCCCGATACATGGTTTGTGACGTCATAAATAACTATATGTGACGTTTTCTCATTTTGTCATTTTCACCTAATGAAGCTTAGTGGGCAATATTTGTATATCCAATTTATGTTGGATTTAGTTCCTATAACCAAGCCTATTTTACAGGCCTGAATGGTACAAAACGATCGTCGTCAAAGTTCATTTCATGTACTTTGCTTTCCTAATCTTCTCCATCACAATTATAGTTGCCATTGTGGTTAGTTTGTGCACAGAGGCACCAAGTAGAAAACAGGTGAAAAGCCTAATTTCACAGTCTAAGATTTTGAAATTGTAACTTAAGTTTAAAACGCTGCCAAATATAGAGTAAACTTAAGTAATTAAAAGGCCAACTAAAGACGGCTTTCCTATATGAAGAACAACGCTGCGTCCATTAAATACAAGAGATTCTGAATCAATGTAATATCTATGTAGTGTAACTTTTTTAAATATTCCCTTAAGGATATATGTTTATATTTTTTATCCGGAAAGGGTGTGATATTGTGACATGTTTGAGCTATCCTTAAACGCAAGGTTTAAGAGCGAATAGTGTGGCATTGGTGAAGTTCAAACCGAAACCTTTCAGCTCGTAGTCCGGTTTAAAGCACTGCTTGACTTAATGTCGCGTAAATAACAAAATAAATTTGAATCAAGATTTGTCGAGTGACGTGGTGGACCAAACACTGGAAACAACTTAGAACAGACAACTTCGAAGACGAGATGGAGAATCAGGATGAAAAGAAGGGTAAGTGACGTCATAAAAGGTTGAACACTTAAAATGGTATAATTAAAGTTTGTGATGCAATAGTTTAGAAGTGACATCAGTAAGAAGTCTTTTAAAATCAAAGTGTTTTTAAATCATTTAAATTTAAATTATTAGAATAGGGAAAATGAACGCATAAGGATGACTGTGTTTGTTGTAATATGTGATGTTTTATGTATATAACTTTATCCTTGATGTGGGAAGGTTGACATCACGACCCATATACTAACATCAGTTACCCCGACCCAGTCTTGAGTTGCCTTTGCCAGTTTGGGGTATTTTATAGATTATAATTGCCCGATAATTATTATGCTGATTAAGTATTGGCTTAGCAGATGTTCATACCCTTTTTAGCTCCTTGCTTAAGGGCGCTACATCATAAGAGCAGTGGGGATTAAACCCAGGACCTCATGTGGTGTAGCAAGTGTTCTTACCACTACACGGTCGTTTCTAAATGTCATACCATTAAAAGTTAATAAAAAATGTAAATTTTGTAGTTTCCGACAAAGAAGAACTAGTAAACGATGATGACGTAGAACGAAGTATTATGAGGAAGGGTTATGACTGGTTCTGTGGCTACAACAACATTACACAAGTACAAACCGACAAAGAGAGAAGGGAAAACCTTCTTAAACATACCAGTATCAAGCAGAACCCGAAAGCGAAGACCTACCTCCATTGTTTATTGATTATTGTGTTGTCTGCTGGCGTGTTTTTATTCGCTTATTTTACAGCACCAAGTTAAACCATTTCGTGTTAAATTCATATTTAAACTTAACAAAACCTGGTTTATGTTGATGCACACATTTGTTAACGTGATTTAAAATGTACATCTTTGTAACTATTAGTTTATATTGCTATTTGATTTAAACTTACAAAATATAAGGTTTATTCAAATTTGAAGTAATTGCCTTCGAGCCATTAAATAGCTGCAAAAAAAGAAAAAGTTAAAATCCGCTGCAAAAATTGTCAGAAATGATATATATTTAAAGCAGGAAAGGAATTTTTAATTACTCTTATATAGTTATAAGATTACATTTCGTTAAAAACATTCATAGAAAATAATAAGTCTTTTTAAAAAAATGTTTATTATATAAACGTGTCAAATTAAAGTCAGTTTTTCTTACATATATATGTCTAAGTAAGATAAAGTAAATAGGCTTTTGGGGTACTATCACAAATGTTACAATACAACCCACAAAAATTACTTATATTTCTACAGAACTCTTGCAGCAGCAAAATGTTAAACCTAAACAAAGTAATTATCATGTTAGGTATGTTAAGTTATATCAGCCTTGGGGTATATTCCACAAACAACAACAACAACCTTATGATCTGTAAGCCTGCTACTTCAATCTTCACTACGTCACCAGCTGATGACGTCAGCAGTCAGGTAATGACCGGAAGACCTGGGAAGCAAGGTCCTGCGGGCCCACCGGGCCCGAAAGGTCTCCAGGGAGAAACCGGAGCTCCAGGAGTTGTTGATGAAGAAAGATTAAATTTGTTGGAGGAAAAAATTGAAAATTTAACACGTACAAGATTTTTGCTTTTTTTAATTAATTATTTTTTGCTGACTTTAAAAACAGAGTTTAAAAGAAAACTGCTTAAAAAGCGATAACCTTTATAATTAACTTTTTAAACCCGCCAGGTAAATTGCAAAATTTGACGGACCCAACCTGGATAAGTTATCCACTGCAAACTCAATTTAAACTGCTTGAGGGAGTGTTCAGTAGTTGGGAACAGGGAAGGCAAGCTTGTTTAGATATTGGAGCGGATTTGGTAGCAAATGGAGTTCGCGACAAAGCAACTAGAGAGTAAATATTTAAAATAAAATCTTCATAACTTAATAAGGCCTAACGCCAATACCAATATGACGTCATAATACTTGCATTATTGGGAGGCAATTTTGGCGTGAATGTAAAAGTGAAATAAACATTGGGCATTTTGTTTAGATTTATCGTAAGCAAAGTTGTACCCAATCGTTTTTTTTTTAATTCCTGGATTGGATTGAGAATTAAAAATGACGTATGGACTTGGGTTGATGACGTCAGAAGCACTGATGACAACACAAATGGTTTCCCAGGCTTCTATAGTGGACCCCCGGACCAAAGTTGTGCGCTAACTGGCTGGCGTAGTGGAAACTTTGTTTATTATGCAGATTGTGAGAGAGAGGGACTTAGAGTTGTTTGCGAGCGAAAAAATAGAAATTAAACTTTTAATCTGGTAGTGAGATTAGGCGGTCACTACGGACTTAAAGGTTTCGGGCTCGATTTGCACCGATGCCACACTATTTGCTTTTTAACCCGGCTTCACAGCTACTTTAAACAAGTACTAACTACTTATTCTTACGCAATAAAAATATAAAAACCGAAAATTATCCAGATCAAAAAAAAAGGAATTAAACTTTAAAAACGACGAAACAGTTTCAACTTAAGCAATTTTAAAACCGTATTCAATAAAAAATAGAAGTATATAAAGTTATTAACCTTTTGCTTATTTTAAAATATAATAACTTGTATATTACAATATATTTTAAACCTTTGACATTGTATTTTTATTTTAAGCTTCAAAATTAGGTACAACTATTAGTTTATAATGCCATTTATTTTCAAATACAAAAATATGAAGTTTTATTTAAATAAAGTTAAAATAAAATGCCTTCCAGCCAAAAAATATCCTTAAAAACGGAAATTTTCAAAGTTAAATTTAGATTTAACCAGAGCCACAGAAATTAAATACAAACAGAAAAGCAAGTTTAATTTAATTAGTTTTTGTTAGAATAAGTCATTAAAAATAAAAGGTCTTAATAAAAAAAGATTTATCATAAAAACGCGTCAATTTAAAGTCAGTTTTTCTTATAAATAAATGTGTCTAAGTAAATGCTTATGGAAAAATAATAGAAATGTAACAATACTACCCACAAAAATTACTTATATTTCTACAGAACTCTTGCAGCAGCAAAATGTTAAACCTAAACAAAGTAATTATCATGTTAGGTATGTTAAGTTATATCAGCCTTGGGGTATATTCCACAAACAACAACAACAACCTTATGATCTGTAAGCCTGCTACTTCAATCTTCACTACGTCACCAGCTGATGACGTCAGCAGTCAGGTAATGACCGGAAGACCTGGGAAGCAAGGTCCTGCGGGACCACCGGGCCCGAAAGGTCTCCAGGGAGCACCCGGAGCTCCAGGAGTTGTTGATGAAGAAAGATTAAATTTGTTGGAGGAAAAAATTGAAAATTTAACACGTACAAAATTTTTGCTTTTATTAAATTTTTTTGTTGCGAGCTTTAAAAACTGAGTTAAGTTTATTTGATAAAAATATGAAGACCCCAATTATAACAAAATTCTATAAAAACTAATAAAAAAACTGCTTAAAAAGTAGAAACTTTTAAAATTAACTTTTTAAACCCGCCAGGTAAATTGGAAACTTTAACGGACCCAACCTGGATAAGTTATCCACTGCAAACCCAATTTAAAAGGCTCGAGGGAGTGTTCAGTAGTTGGGAACAGGGGAGGCAAGCTTGTTTAGATATTGGAGCAGACTTAGTGACAACTGGGATTCGCGACGAGAAAACGAGAGAGTAAATATTTAAAAAAAAAAAGTTTTTTTTTATTTATCAGATTTTTTTTTCACTAACATAATAAAACCTCACGCCAATGCCATTATGACGTCACAAAACTCGCATTATTAAGTGAGAATAAAAATAGTGGGAACCCAACGGGTATGGACCGATGACGTCATCAACGGAGAAGACAATACGGACGCGCGTAATAGTTTTTATGACGTCATCAACGGAGAAGACAATACGGACGCGCGTAATAGTCTTTATGACGTCAGAAGTAGTGGCCGCGAATGTGGTTTCTTGAACGAATTTTATGATTTTAAAATCGTTTGGGTCACGTGCTCTGATGGTTCATATAACGCTCTTTGCAAACGTAAAACTATTCGATGACGTCACTATTACTATTACGTCATAAATAAATACACAAAAATATTGTAATTATCATCTTATTTGTATTGTAATAAGACCAACACAAAGCTATCTCTATGACGTAACTATAAAGCGTGTTGTATCTGTGACGTCATTGTAAGGTATTAATTGAGCATTCAAGTCGTAATTGTTACGTCATTTTGGCGTGAATGTAAAAGTGAAATAAAATTTGGACGTTTTCTTAGATTTATCCTGAGCAAAGTTTTACGCAGTTTCGGTGGTTTTCCACTAAATTTCCCTGGTTTTCCCTTTGTTTCCCCCTCCCCATTATTGGATTGGATTACGTATTAAAAATGACGCATGGACGTGGGTTGATGACGTCAGAAGCACGAGTGACAACACAAACGCTATCCCGGACTTCTTTAGTAGACCCCCGAATCAAGATTGTGCGTTCTTTAACAGATATGAAAGCCTGATTCGTTATGTAGATTGTAATAGGGGAAATTATGAGGTTGTTTGCGAAAGAAAAAGATTTTAAAAACTTAAAAAATGGCGGAAAAACAGGTAACACTAAAGGGGTGGAGTCCTAAAAAAGGAGAGGATGGAAAGAGATAAGGGGAAAAGTGTTTTGCGGTTATTTTCAGCAAGCAGCAGAAATTGTCAATGCTAAAAAGCATTAAGAAAACATTGACGATTTTCGCTGCTCACTAAAAATGACTGCAAAAATATTTTCCTGAGCCCCTTTCCTTCTTTTCTTCTTTTAGGGCTCTCCTCTCTTTCTGTCTTCACTTTTACCCCTTCTTTTAGTGTTACCCCCCCCCCCCCCCCAAGTTTAAATCAGTTTTTAATAAAATAAACATGAGTATATAATATTTTAACTATATGCCCATTTTAAAATATAACAACTTGTATATTACTATATATTTTAAATCGTTTGTGTGTTACCATTTCAAGTGTAAAAATTATGTTTTAATCGATGTATATTAACTTACAAGCTTTTTTGTTAATTTTGTTCATATAAGTACGATTGTCGTTTTCTTGTAATCCGATAATTTTGTTTTTAATAATAATTTAAACTAAACCTTATATACAGAATATTTTTTCATTTTTACACGAGCTTTTTTGTTATGTATTTTAACGGAAATTATCAATCTAATTCGCATGCATTTGTTACACAATATGGGACATTTATAAGCTTGGTTTAGGGCTTGGCAATTATAAACTTAACTTCATGTAACCTTTATCACTAACGCATATACTTACATCATAAATTTGAATTTAAAGACATATATTGCCTTGTAGCTATTGTAGCCCTGTAAAAATGCAATAAAAGATCGAAGTATCTGCAATGGTACTTCACTATAAATCAATAGCCTACCATAACAGTCAATCCAATCATAACAATATAAATATAATGTTACGTTTGTTTTATATCTAGTTACTATAGGCCAACGCTTGTTGAAATATATCAATAGTTTACTAATGTTAAATATTTTGTTTAGGTTTATATGGTATCATGTCATTTTTATTGGGTTTTAGTTATAATGAAAACAAAAATTAGATTTTTACCAATTTTACGGTGTTAAATTTATTCTTGTATTAAAGCCACGAAGAAATATAAACTCGTCTATTTTAACTAACATATTGCACAAATAGAAAAGTTAGAAGTTGTTGTTGGGCTAAATTACAGTTCACACCATAATTCTACCACCTTAAACACGATTTGAAGCATAAACAAACAGAGCAATAAATATTTAAACTAAAATAAGAAAAACTTATTAAAAATAATTCGGTACAAAAATATCTAGGTTTGATTTGGATATCATTACAAAAATATATTTTTAGAAAAATTTACCATATTAACTTTAAAAAAGTGCTTAGTTTAGTTAAACATTTTAAAGTCTGGCACCAATTTAAATAACATTAAAGTAAGGAAGAGATAAAGTGAATAAAAGTCAATATGGTGCAAGGAAAATTTCCATAAAAACAGAAGGTTGAAAGGAAGTATTAACATTTCCTGACCAGATCAACTTTTATACAGTGTTTTCTTTATAATATGACAACAAAACACACAACAAAACTCAAGATTTTAACAAACTTTGTTGGACTAACTCATTACAGTTATTTTTCTAACATTAAGGCAGTCATGTTTATTAAATAAATTAGCTAATAGTTTAAATAAAAAAACAACAACAATAGACTACTAAAACACAAAAAAGGTAGTCATAAATATTTAGAAAAAAAACTTTACCTTTTAATGACCCCAAAAAACTTAAGTAAATTGTGGTAAACCATAAGATAAAACATATGTTTCCTATTACGACATTGCCTAAATTTAAACCCATTTTCAATGCACAACTACTCCAATATTTTAATAATAAATTAACTACCCAACAACTCCAAATTATTTTCACCAACTTTTTACAAAAAAAAATAAACTCACTTTTAAAAAGGATTGAAATCTTAGTGCAAATTCAATAACTAACAAAACTTATGGTACCAACGATCAATATAAGTTCAGCCAATTTAAGATAAGGTAATTGTGTTACCTAAGTAACATATATTTGAGGGTTTTTTAAATTTGAGTGCAACCAGTAAAAAAAATAGTTTAAAATAAAATAATTTTTAACTTAAAATAAACTTTTTTATTCCAGGATTTTTTAATTTCAAATTGGGATTAATTATCATTTGTTTAAAATTAATTGTTTTAAATTAAAACTTAATCTATTTGATATATTTTAATTATTCATCAAGTCTTAGTCTAAAGTCCAGTAATTAAACAAAGATAAAATTAGGTTCAAAAAGTTAAGGTTGCCAATTATACTCATAAATAATAAATACAACTATAAAAATAAAAAGAACCAAAAAGCAAAGCAACACCACCCACCATTTAAAACCAAAGTCCGAGCCGTTACATTCATCAAATTTATCACTAGGAGGTGGTAGAGGACGATAACCAATCGAGCCAAGCGAAGAAGAAACGACTTCTTCTAAAACTTCGTTTTTATCAGTTTGTAAAATGTCACTTTTTTGAACAGTTTTGCGAATTTCTTTGTCAACTTTTTTAAGGAATTTATTTGCGTCGTTGTGCGATTTGTTTAAAGTTTGGTCAGATTTTAATAAATTAATATTTTCTAAACTGTCCGCAGAATCTATATCATCATTAATATAAACATCGTCATTTTTTTGTCCGTTTGTTAGTTTATCGCCAACAGACGAGCCTGCAAGCGAAGTAACCGCTATCGGACGACGTTTAGCTTCTTCTTCTGGCTCAAGGAGTAAACTGTGTCGTTTGATTGGAATTTTAATGTGGCGCAGAGCATAGAAATGTTGTTCGGAAATTAATCCATTTGCCCTTTTTATATCATTTATCTAAAAAACAAATTTGAATTAAATACAACTCTATTCTATTGTGAATTAAATAAAGTTTGTATTAGAATAATTGCTTGATATTAAAGCTTTACAAACTAGTAATTAGCTTTAATTAGCAATTATCTTAATTACAACAAATAATAACATACCGTACAACCATATAATAAAGCAAATGACTGTAAAGTGTCCGTTGATAAAATTTCCCTTTCCAAGTAAACAACATTGTCAGGGGGAGGCTTGTAACTTTCATAAGAGTGAGAGTTGTTACCGCCTCCACGCGGCCGCAGTTTTGTCATTTCCATATCGTCCACATTGTGGTCATAATCCTCATTTTTGAATTTTTTTTCTTTGTGTCTGTTCGTTGAAGTAAAACTCGAATTGGATTCCCCGTATTTTTTATTGGAATTATTTTTGTTCAAGAGTTTAGTTTTACTGTTTTCCATTTTTAATTTCATTTTTTAAACATTTTAATAATCAGAAATATGCCTTTATTTTTCGCAATAGTTTTTTTTTTTTAAAACTACAAATATTATAAAACCTTTAAATTAAAATATTTTTATTATGCTGTTCCGTTTTTTTAACTTCTTTGCTGTTTCGACTTTAGTTTCTTTATTTCAACTTTTAAATATCGTTAACTTATGCTACCTGACGTATAAGTAATGTAAGTAAAAATTGACTAACTTAATATCTAGTGAAATATTGTATAAAATTCTATTTTAAAATCGACAAAAACTTTAAATAACTCAACATAAGGTCACATACGTTTATGATAGGAAAGTGAAACTTTAGGATACGTCACAATTGTAGATACGCATCGATGACCACAGCTGATATTCTGTTTATCCCCGATTTAAAATAAATTTTGAAAAAGTAACTGCATGCAAAAACAATTGTTAATTTATGTGTTCATACCGTATTGTACCACTCTATTAACAATATTTAAACATAAGTTATATATCATCTGGTTAAAGGTAAGAATAGGCTACATACTGGCTTAAATTTTGTAAATTGTTGTCATCTAAATGTAGTGTTTTTTAAATCACAAAGTTTACTTTTGTACTATAAACAGCTAGCTGGCATAACATATCACTATTCAATTATCAAATAATTTTATGCAACAGGTGTAAACATTACTTAAATTCTACTCAAAATTGATTCTAAAGTTTCTTAAAATAATAAAATGCTACCTCAACCCCTTAAATTTAAAGTTAAACTTACTCAATTTGTTACCTTGTTTTTTCCCTTTAGTTGGACTTGATTTTGCTCGAGTATTTTCAAAAATTCCAAAAACTTTTTCAATTTTTATTTTTCCTAATTAGCATTTAGTTGTCCTAATAATTTAAGACCCTGGGTTATACATTTCATTAAAAAAAAACATAAAAAAACAAAATTAAAGCGTACTCTAAAGAATTAGTGCAAAACATAACTTTGCTGTTCACCAATAATAAAAGATATAATACAACGATAACAAAGGCTTAGTGCTTTGGTCTAACAATAAATGATTTTTAAATTAAATCAGTAAATACAAAAATACATAATACAAACATGTTGGAATGGAATGAAATGTACAGCATGGTTAGATAAATGTGCAATGTTCTATATTGCCTTGTAACATCACTTGCTTGAAACAAAAATCAATAATTTTAAACATAAATATCAAATAAATTGAAACTTAAATTAGGAATAATTACTGTGTAAAATAGCAGTGTAGTAATTTAAAAAAGGAATGACATAAGCAGTGGAAAATATAACAAAAAAGAGTTAAACAAATTTGGTTTAACACTCATATTAATAAACACAAGCACAATATACAGTTTAATTCAGTGAAATATTAATTACTATAACATACAGTTACTAATATATAAAATGGTTTGAATATTGCATAAACTACAATAAATGAAACTTCAAGCACAAAGTGGTAATGTTTTTAATATTAATGGAATAATATTAAAACAAAAATTTCTTTGGAATGTCTTATTTAGTTTATGCATTCTTTGTTAATTTAGTTACAATTTGATATTTTTTTTCAATAAGCATGGATTTAATTATTTTCTTTAATTTTCAAAAACTTCTTTAAAAGTTTTATCACTGTAAACATTCTTTAGATTCCCCAAAACTTTTGGACTAAAATTTAAAAAGAGCTTTATAATATCATAACAGATTTTCTGACAGAATAAAATTTTGAATTTGGGCAAGTTTGTACAAAGTTGTTGTTCTTCGAATCTTTTTTATAAAAGGTTAACTTAATAATATCATAAAGGTTTCTTGTTTGACAGATTGAAATTGTTAGTTCTGGATAGTTTCAAAAACATGTCTTATCCAAATTTTTTTTCGAAAATGTGAATTTTAAACTTTCTCAACATAGTTTCCAGGGAACAACCCTTCTCTTCCATTAATCCTACCTGTCCACCAACCTGATGGATCTAAACAATAAAGTTAAATTAATTCCAGGAAGTATTCTAACCATTAACTCATCTACACAGCCAAAGCTTAAAGCTTAGCCCTAAGTTAAAAGTTTTCCACATTGTTTACAGGGAATCTTGTGTTGCTATTGTAAATTTGTGTTTGGGTGAGTAAAATATTAATTTACCTTCTTTAATTATTTCAATAAAAGTGTCAGCTGCAAAACTAATTTCATCTGTATCACTTGCATCATATCCATATATTGCCTGCAAGAAACGAAGTTTAAAGTTAGTTGTTTATTACTATGTGCAATATACCAACTAAAATTCAAGTTTTACAAAGATATATTTATAATAAAAAATTTGATCAAATCTTTAACCTACCTTGCATTTGGGAAAAGCTTTGGGTTTTGGTCGCGGTCTTGGTCGGTTTCCTCCTGGTACTGGGCGGTTCTTTTGACTTTTTTGTTGGGATAACCGTCTTTGGAGGCTGTGGAAATTTTAAAAAATAAATAAAAAATAAATAAAAAGTTTAAAAACAAAAAATTATTATTAAATAATTAATAAAAGAAAAGTTTCTTTTTCTATTTTTATTTTATCTTCACCCAGCAGCTCCTGCGTCTGGAGTTTTCATGAAATCCTCGTTGCCCTGGGCGATACTTGGGGCTCGTGCTCTTCTTTGTTGCCCCATTTCAGGTAAGTGGGGCAAGGGGCTTGTTGGCATTCGACTATCACTACCTGAGATCAGGAAATTTTTTAATAACAGTTTTACTGACAACCAAAATTTAATTTTTTTGCACATTTAAATTTAAAAAAGTTGATTCCATTAACTTTGCACAATTCTGTACTTAAATAATCTACAGTTATGCATTTTTTTTATTCAACAGTAAAACAATTACATTTATTTATGTTCTGATACCAAATTTACAAGTTTTAAAAATCATATTTTAAAACACCAAAAACTAATAAGTTAGTAATCTACAACAAATCAAACCAACAAGCAAGTTTCACAGATGAAATACATTAATTTTAACATATAATTTACATATTTTAATTACATAAAATAAATTATATCAAGATTTTAGTTCAATTCAATACTGAATTTTTTAATTCAGTTTTTGACTTTTTTTTAATTTATGGGTCATAATTTAGGGGCTTACCCCTTGTTCTTGGGGCAGCATGCCTTGTTGGGGCAGGACGTTGGGGTCTTCCATTAGAGGTCGCGCCTGAAGATACAGAGAACACTGCATTGTGGGTAGATAGAAGGGTGAAAGGTCATGCAAGAAATTAAAACGTGAAATTAAAAATAAAAAAGTTTGTTGCTTAGATTTTGAATTAAAATTAAAATTTTCATTCTATTTAACATAAAACTTTTATTAATAAAAAAACTTTAAGATCTATTCATTTTAGTAAACATAAATTTAATAATTTTTTTAACCTAAAATATCATTTTGCAATTTCATGCATAAAATAAAAATTTTAACCCTTGAAAATAACCCCATACTATCTTACCCCTTCCTTGCTGAGTGTAAGATGATGTTACAGCTGGGGCACGTGGCGCTGGACCTCTAAAACCACCCTGAGGAGGTCCCCGCTGATTGTAACCCCCTCTTGGTGCCCCATTGTTGACCGGGGGTCCTCGACTTGTTTGTGGAATTGGTGGGGCCTGTCTGCCTGCTTGTTGGAAGTTTTGTTGTTGATTGTGATGCATTGGTGGGGCATTATGATGTGATGGAGGGGCATTGTGATGCATGGGAGGGGCATTGTGATGCATGGGAGGGGCATTGTGATGCATGGGAGGGGCATTGTGGTGCATGGGAGGGGCATTGTGATGTGATTGTTGGTTGTAACCTTGTGAAGGTTGATGTCTTGGAGCTTGTCTTCTCCCACCTTGTTGTTGTCTCATAACGTTGCGAACTTCTGGTTCTAGATTAAAGTTAGATTTGTTAAGTTTGTGCAAATTTAATTGGTTTAACAAAGTAAAAAGAAATTTACAATAATATGTTTCAAGGGCAAAACAAAACCCGCAATTTGCAAATAAAAGTGTTACTCAAGTGTTACTCATAATGTTTTACTCGAAAAGTTTTATTAGTGTTACTTAATTACATACTTGTGTTTTTTGGCAACCCTGGTCCTATTGAGACGTTTAAACTTTTACCCGAAGGTTTCAACATGGGGATGTCCCCCTGACCCTGAGTAAAATTAATAAGACGGGTCCCACCCCCACCCCAACCTTCTTTCTTCACACTAAACTCAATTCTGAAAAAAAACGAGGATAAATACCAATTTTTTTTTTGTATATATCTTTATCCTCGATGTGGGAAGGTCGAATGCGCGACTCAAACATAAAGTAACATCAGTTACCCCGACCCAGTCTTGAGTTGCCTGTTGCAGTTTGAGATATTATAGATTATAATTGCCTGGTAATTATGCTGCTGATTAAGTGCTGGCTCAGCAGGAGTTTATACCGTTTATAGCGCCTTACCTTAGGGCGTTACAGCATGAGAGCATTGGGGATTAAACCCACGACTTCATGGTGGTACAGCAAGTTTTCTGACTACTACACCACGCTGCCGTCCTTTAAAAACAACAAATAAAGATAATTCACCTTTGATCAAATGCAATATGAAGTTTTTGGTTTGTCTTTGCTTCATATTTCTTAGATAGAACGTGAAGAAATTCAGTTTTAAACAAAGATTCCAAAACTGAATCGTAATCATTCTGAACATGAATCACAAAGAAATCATCTTGTAATTGACTAAAAAAAAATTCAATTTAAAAGAATATTGTACAGTTACTTATTAAGAAAATTACAATAACTCATCACTTGGATATAAAAATTTGACTGTTTTTTTACCTTGTAGAAATTGATCCAATTTGGTGAAGTTCAAGTTGTCGTTTTAAAACTTCTTTGATTTGTCCTTTCTCCGGTCCTTTCTTAACAACTTCACGACCAATCAAGTAAATATACTTTGCAGTTAACATTAAATCTCTTTTTGAAGTCTAAAATATAAATTAAGCTTTATTTTGGCTACTTTTAAAAGCATAATACAAAGGATTTAAAATGACGTATTTTCATAAAATCTAAGTTATTTGGTTCAGTTCTTATATTGCTATAACGAAATTGTGATTAGTAAGATCAAAAAATCAACCAGCAGAATAATATACCAAAGGTCTTCTTGAAAAAAACTATAAGATACAAAGGAATACATTGTAAAAATACCTCTAAACATTGACCTTTTTGAACAAAGAATATTTATATTAAACTTACTTTAAATCTTCTGTCATATTTGACAACAGTATCTGCAAATTCAATTCTTTCCCTCTTTCCAGCAAACCTTCTCAACTCTGGGTGGGAATCCAACCCAATATAATCACCAACAAAATTTCTGTTCAAACTATTGCGTTTACGCTCCTTACGATTAAACACAATCTAAAAACAAATAAATAAATAAACAGTTTAGCGAACATAAATCAAAAAACATTTTTACTTATATTAAAGAAATTGAAACTTGAATTTTGAATCAATACAAGAAGTAGTATCCTAAACAAAAATCATGCACCAACCTGACAAGCCTCTTCCTTAATTTGTTGGTATTTCTTGCGAGCATTATATTGTCTAAATGCTTTCTGAATAGTTCGAGCAAATCCATCAAACTTACGATCTCTCATTTCTTCAAGTAAGAACAACTTAAAAATAATATATTTTAGACTCTATTTTGTAAATTTCAATAAGGCTTAGTAAAAAAAAGATATATTAATTAAAATGCACATAATAATATGTTCAAAACACTACAAGAACTCACTGATTCCGGGTTTTTAACAAAAAGTTTTGTCTTTCCACATTGCCATTGATCTGGGTCCATGTTCACACAACTCATTAAATGTTTGATTCCCTGCCGTTCATCTCCTCTCCATTTTGGCCAAGTTTCAGGTGTCAGGATTGCATATCTGAGTAATAATTTAAAATTAATTAACATAACTATCAAGCAAACATTCTAATAGTGTGTTGTTAATCCGAAGTAAACAAAACCTAGCAGCATAGTGAAGTAAAACCGGTAGCGTGGTGTAGTAGTCAAAACACTTGCTACATGATATGAGGTGGTGGGTTGGATCCCCAATGCTTTCATGCTGTAGTGCCCTTGAGTAGGGCGCTATAAACGATATAACCTCTTGCTGAGCCAGCATTTAATCAGCAGCATAATTATCGAGCAATTTTAATCTATAATATCTCAAACTACCAAAGACAACTTAAGACTGAATCGAAGTAACAAATGTTACTCTAAGTTGAGGTCGCGCATTCGACCTTCCCACATCGAGGATAAAGATGTATATAAAAATATGTATATATATTGGATATTAACTGGTCATTGTAAAATTTATTAAATGGTCTCTAAATCTTAATGTTTTTTGAATTATTTTCATCTCCTTCTAATTGATTAATTTTATTTCTATTTAATATGTGAACATACAATTAATTTGTTGTAAATACAAAATAAAACTAAAGGGCAAAAACAGAAACATTTTTAATATAAACTGACCTTTGTAAGAACTTGTGGAAAGGTCTCCTGTATGCAAACCCTGCTCTTCTGACCCTCACATTTTCTTTTAATCCAAGATATTCAACCTGATGTTTAGCTCGACTATCCTCCCAATCGTGGGGTTTCTTTGATTCATTTGGTTTGATGCATCTGATGTAATGGGGTGAACACTACAGAGAAATAAAATTAAAACATTGTTTTAAAGTCAAAACAATGTGATGAAGTCTTAATATCTTAAAAACGTTGCCTTGTAGACGTTGAAAATTAAGGTTAAACAGGATCAAGACTTAGCTACCTAAGAGTAGTTTAAACACTAAAAATCCTAAATTGTGAAAATTAAGGGTAAATAAAAGCAAGACCTGGCAACTTAAATGTACATACCTTCATTAAAGTGGTGACCAATATGTTACATTGTGTTTTAATCTTTGAAGAAGCAGTTGTCGGTCGCTTTTGTTGGTCTGTATTCTCAGGGAATAAATCTCGAATAAAATCACTAAACAAAAAATAAAAAAGTAAGAATGTAGTTTTTATTGAGAAATGTTGGCAACTAATATTTACTTTTAAATGGCCCAAAATTAAATGGAATTACATATGGACTTATAACGAGTTTATAAGATTTTAAACAAGTAAATAAAAGCTAAGTTAAAACCCAGCTAACTTACTATTCAGATTGTTGCATGAGTTGAACTAAATCTTTAAACAAAACATCTCTGTTCCTTTCACAAAATCCTTCAACCTCATAAGTTACCTTACCAGCATAATGATGGATAATAAAACCAGCACTAAGTAAAAATTTATTAAGTTTAAATATTTGTTTAAAATTTTTCAATTAAATTTTATTTTACAGCAATATCAACATTTAAATGCAATTTAACAAACAATCATAAAGTATAAAAAGATTAGTTAAATATTAACTTTATTATAATTTATAGTAAGTAATTGATGTCTTACCTAAAACTTTGATAATGTTCGTGGTTGCTACAAGCCCCATTCAACTTTCCGAGAAACTTTTGGTCAGCACCCTCGTTTACTGCATGCATGGTTGCACAAGTGTCATCCAGAACACACATTATTCCGACAGGAGACTAAAAAATTAGAAAAAATATTAAAAATTAAATCAAACATTGGGCAACTTTTCGACAACAAAATATAAACTGTGAATTTTGTAGACAATAAGGTTAATATGACTATTCATAATTCAAAATGTTTATATATTTGTGAATACCCTTATTTTAAATTTACAAACTTATCTAACTTTATTATGCAATCTTTTATGAACTATATTTGAACACATCAATGTTTATTTACCTTGCTTTCTACTAAATCACACACAACTTTATTGTTGAAATAATCAATAGGAGTCCATCTAATTCCTTCCTGAACATATTCCTCTTGTTCAGCTTTTAGAGTTAGTTCTATAAAGATTTGTTGTAATTTCTCATTTACAAAATTAATACAAAACTGCTCAAATCCATTTTTCTATAAAAATTAAAATTAGATTGGTTTTAAAGACATAAAGCTGTTTTAAAATTCACCTAAAAATAAGAAAATAGTAGCATATAAATTATAAGAAGTTAGTTTTTAAAGTTAATTTTTTTTAAGAAAAATGCTATAAAAAAGACACAAAAATAAAATAGAAGTATTTTCCATGTAACCATTTAACCTTTATAAAAATTTACATTTTGCAACAGAGTCAACAATAAGGTTAATAAATGTAGTTTACAACCCATAACCCTTATTTAAAAAATGACAATAGGACAAAAACATTTAAATTTCTAACAATATGCAATAAATTTGCTTTTTAATAACAAAATCAATTTTCCTAACATATTTAAACTCTTGCTATAGTTCTAACATGGAAAACACCTAATGTATATTACAACATACCTGAAAAATTTCAAACCCGTAAATATCAAGCACACCAATATTGAACTCATCATAGTCCTTCCTTATTGCTTGGTTGACACATTGAACCAGGTAATCAAATAATCTGCTATGCAAGGCTTTGGATAATGCATCTCTGTAGGAAGTATAAGCAAGGTTAATTTGTAAGCACAATAAAGTAAAATTATTTCTTGAAAAAAAAAAAAATTTCAATTTTTTTTGCTTTTAAAATTTGTGTTGTATTTATTTCATAAACACACAATTACAATGAGAATAGTATCCAAATTATCGTTACCCTAAATAATACGCAAATTTAATTAGTTTATAATAAGAAATTTATATTTTAAACTAAATTTACATATTGAAGCAAAAATGCAGTAGCATATTTTCTTTGCTTATCATTTACACGCAAAGGTTTTTATATTAGAAACTTTATTAAATATTAAACAAACAACCAACCTTGTGTAGGAAGCTTGTTCAACGTTGAGAGTGACATCAATTTTTTCACTTTTGCCTCCCCACTTACTATCCATTACTCTGCTAGTTAGTTTACTTCTCAGTGCATCTTGGCTTACCCCAAGTAAGTAGGATGGATAAGCAAGAACTAAAAAAACAAAATATTTAGATTTATGTTGTACAAATAAAAACAGATTAAAAGTTTAAAAAAATGTACATGCACATAAATATTATGTTAAACTTCTAAAATAAATAAACTCATTGATGCATTGCAATTTTGATTTCAATTGTACACAAAACTTTAACAGAATTTAAATAATTAAAAAAAGAAACCAATTTAAAGGTACAATTTTGTAGTAAAAAAAAGCTTATTTTTAAGGGGTAGGGGTTCAGTAAATTGATGTGAACAAATCAAAAGTTGAACAATAAAGCAAAAATAACTTTCCCTATTTTAAATACTTCTGTGAATTATAAACTTTCACTACAGCACTTATACTTAGTGGTAATAAAAACACAGTTAATACAAACAAGTGGCCATATTAAATTTAACTTCATGATTTATTAGCAAGTGTTTGGTTTACTTTACCAAAGCACTTTAGAGACATTAAAAGAACAAGAAAATACAACTTACTTTACAAATTCAATTCAAACCATACCAAATAACTTTATGGGATAATATTAAACTTCAAAAAATTAAAGGGGAAATAATTCATTAAAATTTGTTAAAGATGAAATAAAGTTCACAAACTTACAATCTTCATTTTCAACTGCTGCATAATTTCCATTCTCAATAAAACTAATGTTACCAAGATGTAAAACACTTGAAGTAATTTGAAGTACATATTGTTGGGCTTCAGGGGACAGACCTAAACATAATTTAAACTTGTTTTAAACTTGTGAAGTCTTTTTAAGGGTCCCAAGTTTAATTTCTTTAAGTTCCTTATAATTTTAAACAAATTCTTATTTGTTACGTGTCAATTTAAAATATTTATGAAACCCATTATGAAAGTTTATGTAACAACTAAAACAAAGTAAGTTACCAATAACAGACATAGCCTCCATGGTTTCTTGAAAATCCTTCTTATCGTCAGTTCCATCAACTTTATAACATCCACTTTGATTCAAGTAGTAATAATAATCAGGACTTGCTATTCCAAGTGATTCTGTGGATATAAAAATGTTAAAACATCAGGTTGACAATATTAAATAGTAAGCTATATACAATAAGAAGGTAATGGTGCAATTAGGTGACTGCATACATAAAACATTTTATCGTGAAGGCCACATTTTAGTGTTAAACAAACCCCTGATTTAAATCAATATTACCAATACAATATATCTTTGTGTGTGTTGTTGTTTTAGTTAACAGTTAATGAACTAAATTTAAAATAAACAATAAACAACAAATTTTAAATAGCTTAATGTACATAATAAAATAGATTATTTGTAAACAGTTAAAATAATTAAATCAAGAACCTTTGAGATCCTGAGCTGCTCCATCTAATATTTGATAGAAAATGTGAAAATTTCTCTCGCTCTGATTTTGTGAAACAACTCGAGATTTCTCAAGCAAAAAGTTTGAGATTTTTCCTCCATCGGGTTCTCCTCCTCTGCTGAACTGAATCTCAAAATATTTGCCCTGCAAAAAAATTAAAATATTTAAAATTGAAAAGAAAAACCGGTAGCTTGGTGTAGTGGTAAAAAACTTGCTACACCACCATGGGTCGTAGGTTCAATCCCCACTGCTCTCATGCTGCAGCGCCCTTAAGTAAGGCGCTATAAACGGTATGAACTCCTGCTGAGCCAGCACTTCAATCAGCAGTATAATTATCGGGCAAATATAATCTATAATATCCCAAACTGCCACAGACAACTCGAGACCGGGTCGGGGTAACTGATGTTACTCTATGTTTAAGTTGCCCATTCGACCTTCCCACATCAAGGATAAAGATATATACAAAAAAAAAATGACCAAAATTCAAAGCAATTCTAATTATAGTTTAATGGTAGTTGACTCAATATTTTAATATCAGTTGCTTTTTAAAATAAATTTTAATTAAAATTTTACTTTCTTTCATAAAAATGCAGTAAATATAAAGAATAAATCAAATTTAATTTTAGTTTAGTCAAATAAACGAAAAAAGTTATTTAAAGGCAATTGTAATAAAGATAATAAACAAACAAAACAAATAACTATTTAACAACTTTCCTTTTTAAAACAAATTTTTATATAACCAACGTCACAAATTTAAATAAGGGAAATTTTATTACAAAACATTGTTCTCACAAATTTACAAATTAAAAGAAAAAATGTAAGAAATGATGACTCGTTTTGCAAACCTTTCACATTATTCTGCTACTATGACATCACAGATGATACACAACTGATAACTTCCTGTTATTCATACAAACAAAAAACCCGAATAATTTTAATCAAGAATGTTGAGCGCTAATTAAATGCATTTGACACTATATTGAATGAGTCATCATTGTCATTCAATTAAGTAATTGTCGCAAACAACTTTTTGGGTTAAAAATTTATTTTAAGTTTAAAACAATTGTGTTATATATATTTTTATAGGTTTCGAGTTAATAATAAAATTTTCAGCCATTTTTAAATATTTATTAATAACAAATTTTACGATATAAATAGTTTTGTTTCTTAATTTATTAAACTTATTTTTTGATGGCCTATTGCATTAAATCAAAAAAAACAGCAACAAATATAATTTAAAATTACCCCTTTTTCAACAAATTTTATTATTTCTAAGGCACTGAAAAATTTAAACCCATTGACATTGAATTTAAATTAACAAATCAAAACAAACTTAATCATGTTGTTAATACTTACAAATCGACTGCTGTTGTTGTTCCTCACAGTCTTAGCGTTTCCAAAAGCCTCCAACAGAGGATTACTTTGTAAGATGATATCTTTAACATGTTGAACTCTGTCACCTCCTCCTGACACCTTTTAATAAAAAATCTTGTTTAAATTTAAAAAAAAAAAAAAAAAAAAAAAAAAATCTTGTTTAAAGTAAGAGTTTAACACAATTTTTAAAAAAAATGACTATGTCTTAGTGATAGTTTCTGTGTTTTTAAAAAGTTAAAAATCTTTATTTAAAGTACTTAGTATAACCATCCAATATATCAAAACAAAAGTAAAAGACAAAGTTGTTTAAATTCAGTAAGGCATAACATAGGGTTACACATGAATTCATATTATAAAAAAATACATGTTATAATAGATAGAGAGTACACAGTATTAACTAATAAAAGCAACAATTTAATTCAAAGTGAATACTAGGAAACTGTTTTATAAAAAAAAAATTCTTTAGTATTGGTAATACTGGTTTTTGAATTCTTCATACATAAATGTTTAGTGTAAGCACAGGGTTATGGTAGTATATAACATATATATTCTCTTACCTTAGAAATATATCCCATAATAAACTTAGCAGCTACAGTCTTTCCTGCACCTGATTCCCCACTTATAATAACACACTGGTTCTCCATATCAATTAACATGTTTCTGTACATATCATCAGCCAGTGCATATATATGAGGAGGATTTTCATAAGCAGCCTGGATTTAAAAATAAATAATTAAAATTACTTTAATTTCTCAAAGTAAGTCCTAATTTTTTTATAGATTAGTTTAACCTAAAGGTGGGATAGTCGATTTCACGGTCTTAATATAGAGTAACATCATTTACCCTGACTCAGTCTTTAGTTCCCTTTAACAGTTTGAAATATTATACTTTTTAGTTAGTCGACAATTAAACTGCTGATTAAGTGTTAGCTCAGCAGGAGTTCAAACCGTTTACAGCGCCTTACTTATTGGCACTACAGCATGAGAGCAGGAAAAATCAAACCCAAAACCTCATGTAATGAAGCCAAGTGTTCTAACCACCATGTGCCGGTCAAAATTAAAGTGAATTTATAATTTTTTGACATGAAAAATAAATAAGGACAACACGCCAATAGGCTTTAAAATAAGTCCAATAATCTCCCAATGATTACAGTTTATAAATCATTAAGTAAATGGGTAAAAACAAAATATGGTAAAAACTCACCGCTCCTTGGTACAGTTCAACCTCCTTATCAGTAAAGTACGGCATATTTTTAAAGGGGTTGACTGATACCAACACAGGTCCAATGTAGGTCTAGTGGTAGTATTATAATTAAGGAAAACAAACTTATTTAAAATATATCAAAAAATAAATGTTATGATTGGCAAAGTGACTTAAAATAATGGTTTATTAAATTATAGCTTAAACAGCTGTAAGTTATTTTAATTATAGGGTTTTAAAAGTTTGCTCTTTTAATTATAAATTAATAATAGTGTTGTACATAGAACTTTATGAATAAACTATAGTTAAAATGGTTTTAATATTCATGTTATTTCGAAAGTTAATACCAAACTAAGAGGGAAATTTAACTTAAATTAATAACATCCTAACCAACAAAATCAAAACAAAACATAAACAAATAAGCACAGTGTGGCTTTGTATACGCAATTTGCTAAATCTACACTACACAGGATTATATTGGTGATTGGTAAATAAATCTATGAAACTTCTAGGGACTTAAACTTTACAAAATTTACACCAAATTGTATTTAATGTCAATGTTTTGATTATAACTAAACATTACCGCATAAAAGTTCTTACATACCCATATAATGGGGCTTACAAGAAGATATAATAATGTTTAATTTAATAGACCTTCATACAAAAAAACTGTTGCTTGTGGTGCGCAGGTAAATTACAATTAGCAAATATAGGTTGCAACCATATTATAATAGGTAAATAGCACCCATAGATTAAGACAATCAACTAGTATATATATAAGATTTAAATCTGTATTAAAAGGATACAAATATCTGATCATCGTTGTATCTTTTTTTCAAGTTATCACAAATTGAAGACTCTGAAATCTTGGTCAACAAGACCATGTCATCAAGGCCACTTGTTTTGGCATTGTTACTCTGCCAGTGATGCTTCGCCATACTCTGAAAAACATAATTTAATACATTAGAGTAATATAAATATATAGACTTAATAAAACTCTGAGTTTAATTAAGGGTATATATTTGTTTATAAAAACAAGCTGAAATAACAAGTTGGATGATAGGTGGGCAGTATGTAACTCCTACTGTTTATATTATAAAGCTTATTGAGTTAGATATGAAACTGCCAAAGACAAAGCTATACATGTACTGTAGATGGAATATTAATACAAAATGTGGTACTATATTCATATTACCATATAGTCCCATTATTTAAACAAAGAGACTGTGTGGAATGACAATATAACAAAGAAAAATGCCAGTTTAATGAACTTAACAATTAAACAAACAATGAAAACAATAAAGCCAAAACAATTTAAAAATATGTGCTAGTATATATTTAAAAACATATAAGCTTCAACTTACAGAATCCGCCATCTTAAATCCCTAATTAGATACTAATTTAACAATATAAATATCTGTGTACTTTGATTTAATTAAACTTAATATTCCATACTGTATAAAATCCTACAAAAAAGCTGATAATTCACTGAGTAATATGTTGAATACCACAAAGATGTTAAACAAATTAAATCTTTTACTACCTGGCAGTACAGAACATTTACTACAACCTTTAACATTTAAATATTCTTTATTAAAACTGGTTGTTTTATAGTAAACAAATTAACTCCTTGCTAAGTTAACTTAAGTACAAAATAAATACAACCTTCAACATACATGCTTACTTTTAATTTGCTTAATAAAATCAACATTAAAAATCCTATACTGTATATATTATTGGCACTAACTACCCTTCTGATATTATACACACTATACCGCTTATACACAAGCATATACGCAGTGCAGCACTACCTGAACAATTAAACAGGAAAGAAATAAGACGTTTTAAATGAGTCACCGATGCTAAGCGGAAAGTGTTAAAAACAATAACCATGGCACAACCAGAAGAAGCAGTTGGTGAAATTTTGCCCAAAACTTTTAAATAAAATTTTGTAAACTTTATGTTTTGGGTCTTTAACATATTTTTTTTTGTATATATCTTTATCCTCGATGTGGGAAAGTCGAATGCGCGACTTAAACATAGAGTAACATCAGTTACCCCGACCCAGTCTCGGGTTGCCTGTGGCAGTTTGGGATATTATATAGATTATAATTGCCCAATATTTAAGCTGCTGATTAAGTGCTGACTCAGCAGGAGTTCATACCGTTTATAGCACCTTACTCATGGGCGCTACAGCATAAGATCAGTGGAGATTGAACCCACGACCTCATGTGTCGTGTAGCAAGTGTTCTTACCACTACACCACGCTGCCGGTTTTTAAATATATTTAACACACTAACACTAACAAACTGACAAGAACAATATAGAAAAATTTAAAAACTTTGGGTTAAAAAAATTTAGAAAGCACAATTTTTTTTGACAAATATTTCTAAAATTAACTTAATATTTACCTTTTATTTGTATGTTTTTGAAAACCAATTCCTTTAGAATTTTGTTAACTTTACTAATAATCCAATTTTACGTTTCATTCACATTCACTCCTAATTTCCTATTAGCCTATGGACGTTTTTTTTAATGTATTCGCTAGAAATCTGTCTGTCTGTGTAATCCAAAAATGGTAAAGCGATAATTTCATGATATAAGTACAAAGATAATAATAGAAAAGATTTATTTCTCTATGTCCTAATATGGTAAACCCATCTTTATAACTTTTTAATGTAAGGCGGCAAAGTAAACAAAGCAAAAAACCTAAAATTTACGTAAATAAGCAATTTAAACTAACTACAACCAACTATCAGATCGAAGATAATACTGAATATTTTTAAAAGTCAAAATTTACAATTTTTCGGGGGTAATTTAAACTTGTCGCCCACGCAAAAAAGTTTTCGCCCAAATTTGTAAAATTGGCTCCTGTGCGCCATCTAGTAGAACTTAAAATCTTGCCTGCTATTTTATGGCATTTCACTTTGTCCCCTTTTCATATCTTAAAACTAAAAATAATAAATTTTAAATCATAGTTATTAATTGACTTTTATGTTTTAAATGTATAAAAAATAGAATTACTTATAAATAAGATAATAATGGGAACTTTGGAAACACTAATTAAAAGTTTTTTTGTAAAGTAAATTAACTGTGAGCTCATTTCTTAGTTAATGTATATTTTTTAAGAACTTGAAGTCTTAGGTTCGATTCCCATTGCTACCAAAGTGTTAAATAGCTATAAAAATTTGAGATTTTAGTTATAATCTATTTGTAGATTATTTTAAACTTTTTTTAGTTCGACGATAATTGAAAGCGGAAATACAAACTCATTGAAAACTTGATTGCTTAATTACATCATTATTTATTTGTATTGCAATAATAATAAAAATAATTAACTTATATTTAGCAATGCAGCATTTGTCTTGAACTTGTTAGCAACTTAAAAAAGGCAAAATTTTAGTCAAGAATATAATAAACACATGAATACATTTAACAAGATGATAATAAAAGGCAAATATATTTTGTTTATCTTTAAACTATAATACCCATATGCTAGTGTAAATAAGCTATTATTTTCTTTTTTTTTAAAGATTAATCATCTGTGAAAAACCTATTTATTTTGTTTAGTTTAGCGTGGGTTTTTGGGTTTATAATAACAACTTTTATCGAAGGAATTTCAACCACTATAAATCAAAATATAAAAAAGGATTAAGCTTATAAAGAGTCAAATTTCAGTATTAAGGGGAGTTTTTGGTTGCAACAGCTCAATCTAACATTGAAAAATACGTGAATATATTTTAATGACTAATTTTTCAGAAGTAATTGTTGTTAAGCTCTGCGAAACTTTATAACTTCCGCCACTATGTTTAAGTTTAATAGCATCAGACTTAAAGTGAAAATGTAAGACAGTAGTTCAGCAAGCAAATAAAGGCATTCATAGTATATATAGTAACAGAGCAATAAGCATTAGATATTAATATTTTTCGATGTTTATTGAGTAACCTTGCGCATGCATACTGAAGTCTGGCAAATGTCGATACCAATTTTATTATCGTAAATGCCAATCAACATATTTGTATTTTAAAAGAGAGATAAAGGTGTATTTAGATTAAACTTTTCATTCTATTTATAATTGCGAATTTTTGTAGGCGGCGTAGGATGTGAAATTAGCCTAAAGGTTCATAGAAGTTTTACGCTTAATTACCGAAATAACTCTCTGTAATATACATAAGCTTTACTAATACATAAGATATAGAGCGAAATAAACGGATATGTTTTTAATTAAATATGTATGAGCTGTACTATCGCATACCTACTCTTCAAATGGAGAGTGTTGACTTAAAACCATCTAATGTTTGCTTAGCAAGAGACGTAATAAAATGTTAAGCCCTAAATTGAAAGGTCTGGTCAGTTAAGAATAAAAATTCGTGGTCGAAAAAAGAGAATTTTATAGAAAACTAGATTAAAAAATAAAAAGCATTGAACACATATTTATTATTGGTTTACGAACATTTGTATTGTAAGGTGTAGTCGCATTAATATTAATGATATACCCAGGGTTTAAACCATAAGGTTAATTTATTACTTATTCAGATAATAGCAAGAGGTATAGAATGTAACAAAACCGCATGGGATTTTACATTTTAAATTCTTATTGCTGAGTTAATTATTGACTCACAACAATCCGTGATAAATATTTATGTATTGTGCAATTCATTATGTTGTTAAAGTTTAGATAGATGTGTTAACGGTAAATATTTAATTTAAATGGTATTATATGGTGAAAATATGCGTAAGTTAACCAGATGCGTCCTGCTTACACTGTTTAGTGTATTTTTTACTCTGGGTTTACTTTCATTTCAACCAAATTCGATCGCATTTCGAAACTGGAGCTTTAATAAAGGTAAGAATATTAACGTTTTTTTTACGTTATTTAACCAGCGCATGAACTAACAAAAACATTAATGCATTTTTCGTTATATTATAGCATGTAAAACGTTATAATTTTTCGCATATCAAAAATGCACAATTGCTTATTATAAAAAGACTTTGGGGCAAAAATTTTATCAATTTTGGGGCAAAAAACTGAGTTTTAACATATCTTGTAATTTAGTAGCTATATCGTTTTTGGTGTAAAATAGGGGGTTATATTAATGGTATTAACTATAGTTAAACGATATAAATTAATCTATAGAAATACACATAAATGAGGCAGTTAAACAAACTATAATAAAAGATAAAATAATTCCTCAAACTACAATTTCCACTCCTACTACAACTACTAAAAAGACTACAATTCCAACTACTACCAAAAAAACTACAATTGCAACTACTACTAAAAAAACTACAATTGCAACTACTACTAAAATTGTTTCAAATTTAACAACCATTCCTATAGAAGGTAATTCATTAACACAATTTGCATTTTTTTTAACATTTAACAATTCATTAACACAATTTGCTTTTATTTACATTTAACAAATTTTTGGTTTAAACTAACCCAACCTTTAACAAAGTGATTGTGATTGCATGCTTAACTAAATCTAAGTGTTTTAAATATTGTTTTACTTAAGTTTTTGTAAAAGTGTAAAAGTGGATATACAAAAGAACCTTTAAGTTTATTATTTTACTTTATTAAATTAAAACATTCAATAATTATTAAATCAATTTTTTAAGTAAAATTAAAAAATGTTTTTTTGAGCAAAATATTTTCCAGCCAAAAAGCCCCTTATATTAATTTGGGTTCCCACTTATCATAAAAGGGGCTGGACAATCCCCCAAACAGAAACTTGTGGTGGGGGTTGCGATATAACGGAGGACAAATCAAAATTTAGTAAAAGTTCAGCTGTTGTGTTTTACATGAAAGGTTTTACAAGAGATGTAGCAATCAGTGTTCCAGAAAGGTTTCAAGATTTTTAATTTAATTTGTGTGATTTCTTAGTGTCATATATTTAAATTTAAAATTCAAAAAACATAATTTTAATTTTAAAACACTTCAAAAATCCGACATTTCTTAGTATTTTGGTTTTAATTAGTTTCTGTTTTGAAATTTTTAGTAATTTAAATTGTATTTTAAAATTTCATTTTTTTTTCTATAGCATCATTTATTAACAAATCAATTAAAGTAATTTTAAACAATTTAAAAATATTTAAATAAGTAGACTAAATTTTAAAAGGACTTTAAACCCTCTTTTATTGACCTTCAATTTTTAATTATTTAGAGATAATAACCAATTGTTTGTGTGGTGGTGTCATGAATCACCATGGACAGTGATGAATTATTACCACAAACAGTTATTTGAGTTCGACAACTTTATTAACTGGACGATGAACTATCATATTAACTCTAACATTCCGGCAGTTTTTATTCCGCATTCTGCTCAAGATTGGTATCTGCACAGAGTTGGAAGGTAAATGATCTAAAAAAATTAATTAAAAAATAAAAATATTAATTAAATTAGCAAACATTTTTTTAATTAAAATTGCTACTGTATTATGTTTTGTTATTATAGGAAAAAAGAATCTCGGTTAAGTGAATTAAAGCCTGTAACTAATGATAAAGAGTTTGAAGTTATGTTTAAACAATTAATGGAGGCAAAGGTAAGAAGATATGGTAATAATTAATTCCAGTTTTTTAAAGATTAAATATCTTTTTAAAATATTAAATTTAAACTATTAAAAAATTATCATATTAATTATTTATTCTTTTTTTGATAAAAAATTCATTTAAAAATATTAATGCCCACAGCTTTCTAATTAATAATTACTCTGACAATCTAGAATTTAATTTTTCCTGTTACGAAAAATGACCATTGACCCAAATATGACATCACAATTAATCAAATAAGACAACTTTATAAATGACCAGGGCTTACATTTTTATATGAAAAATTATAATCTATAATTGACCAACTGTGACATCATAATTGATCATTTATTACCAACAGGTGACTAACAGAACTGCTGCCTGGGTTGGAAGTGATTGCCACGACGTTGCAGGGGCGGTGAAAAGATTAAATTTTGTTAAAGAAATAGAAGAACATCTTCCCACACTGGAGTTATATGGAAAATGTGGAACCAAACAATTGCCACTGGAAAACTTAAAGTTTTTTGACTTTTTAAGGACTTTTAAGTAAGTTATGATGCTACATATAAATGTTATTAACTTTTATATTATTAATTTTATATTTAAAATATTCAAACATTGCCATAAGATATAAATATGTATTTTTAACCCCTTTAACAGTAAAGTTTAATTTAATGCTTTATAATATTTATATATATGTAGAATAGAAAATGTATAAAATCTTGGTTTAAAAAAAGGGTAAAATTGTCCAAAAATATCTAAAAATAAAACTAAAGTTTTTAAACCCATTATTACAAAATCAGAATGATATTCAACAAATTTAACTTATTAATACATTTTATTGATATCTTGAAACAACATCAATTTAAATTTGAATTATTTCCTTAACCGGTTATGTTACATGACCTGTTAGTTAAAATAACATCCTTATTTCTTCTATGTTACTATGCCCACCTATAAGTTCCATAAAATAACAAAAAAGTGTAAAAATGTCAAAAATTTGAATACTATAAATTATAAAAATGTAAAAACTTGGATTTTAAGTCCTTAATATACATTTGAGTGTTTATTTTAATCAAAAAAATTACCAAAAAATGTTACAATTAGGTATTTTATACAATGCCAATGCTTTACAATCATTTATAAACATAAAACTATAACATTTTTTACCTAATTATATATATTTTCCTTAATTCAGTACAACTTAATATTGTTTACTTATGTTCATACCCTCTAAACCTAAATACACATCCGTGTTTCTTTTACTTTGTTTGTAGAGTACACATCCGTGAAATACACATCCGTGTTTGCTTTTACTTTTTATGTGGAGCATAGCTAACCTAATCTCTTTAGTTTAAACTACCTACAATCATGTGGTTTTCTATAATCGTTTGTTAAATTTTGGCCTTATATTAAATCTAATTTTGGTTTAAAAACAAAAAAGTGAAGGTTATATTTTAAAATTATAATTATACAAAATTTAAAAGATTAAACAACAATTACAATTAAATTAAATGTAATTTTATACCGTACAAAAATTTTAAAAGCAAAATATCAAAATTAAAATATCTAAAACTTGCCAAAAATGCCAACTCAACTTTAAAATTGTAAACAATTTAATCCTACTTTGCAAACCATAGTTTTAAGACAAAATTTCTCTAAATTGTACCTTTAACAAAACAAAAAACAGCAAAATAATCTTTCAAAACTTAATTTTTAGGTTTTATCTAGCGTTTGAAAACACACTTGGTTGTGTGGATTACGTTACTGAAAAATTCTGGTACAATTCACTTTATGCTGGGTTAGTACCCGTGGTATGGGGGACAAAAAAGCAAGAATATGAAAAAGTGGCGCCACCTGGTAGTTATATTCATTCAGAAGATTTCGACAATGACCCAAAGAAATTAGCTGAATATTTAATTAGTTTGGATAAAGATGATGAAGCTTATAAACAATATTTTAAGTGAGCCTTGTTTAATTTAGGGATACCAATCATTTTATTTTTGTATCTTCATCCTTAACGTGAAAGGTCCAATGCCAACCTAAACATAGAGTAACATTAGTTACCCAAACCCGGTCTCGAGTTGCCTTTAACAGTTTGGGATATTATAGAGACTATAATTGCCCGATAATTATGTTGTTTAGGCTCAGCAGAAGTTTATGCATGCTGTTTATAGTGCTTTACTCTGTGCTAAATCATGTGAGCAGTGGGGATCAAACTCAGGATCTCATGTAGTAAAGCAAAGTGTTCTGGCCGTAAAACTCTTTAAAATATAAAACATTTTTTAACGAAAACGACAAAATTTAAAAAAAAAAAATTGATTTTAGTTGGTGGAAAATGCCAGGATTTTACCCAATCTATAAATTGCGAGAGCCCCCAAACCCAGGGGACATCCCCTCAAATGACCCATTTGATTATGAGGTCAACGGGTTTTGTAATCTTTGCAAGGAATTAAACAAGAGTTATGACTCAAGTGTGATACCAAGTTTAAAAGAAGCATATTATGGGCTGGAAAGTAAAGAATGTTATGAAATTTGATTAATTAATTAAATTAATTAGTAAACTATTTGGTTTAACCATTATTAAAGTTGGTGGTTGGTACGATTTAAGTTAAGTAATAAAGTTACTTATTTCGTATATTTATTTATAAATTTATTTTATTTTTATTCGAAAAAAAATTTAAAAAATTTCAAATAAATTTGATTTCTGTTTCAGGCAACTATTTATAATATTAAAGGTACTAGAATTTTTATTCTGTTAAAGTTACCTAAAAGCTGTGTATAAATGCAATATGTTTAAAATTTTGCAGATATTTTTTATATGTCAAGTGCCTTAATTAAAGCAACTTAAATAGTTGAGTTTTTTAAATGTTTTGCAAAAATTTACATTTTTTGATTAACCTTAAAACTTCAGTTTCTTTATTTCTGTAAATTAAGTTTCCATTTAATTCTTCACATTTACAAAACAATTTTTAGCAATGACAACATTTCTTATATATTATATAAAAAAACTCTTATATATTATATAAAAAAACTATTATATAAAAAAACTAAAACTCTAATTTTCAAGAATATTATGCTAATTAATGTTTAAAATATATTCAAGAAGTTTTCGTCGCAAGTAAGTCCCCTACCTGTTATTATATATTTAATATGCATTTATGTTAACCGGTGCCTTTATTATTATTATACTGATTCACAATGTTTAAGTTATTGCATCTTTTTGTAATTTTGTTTAGAATTATTTTTAAAAATATCACAATTTTTTTAATGAAGTTAAATCTTTTTCTAGTGAGCTTTTTATAATTTTTTTTTGTATATATTTTTATCCTCGATGTTGGAAGGTCGAATGCACCACCTAGACATAGAGTAACATCAGTTACCCGACCCAGTCTCGAGTTTCCTTTGGCAGTTTGGGATATTATAGATTATAATTGCCTGGTAATTATGCAGCTGATTAAGTGTTGGCTTAGCAGGAGTTTATAGCGCCTTATTCAAGGGCGCTATAGCATGAGAGTAGTGGGGATTGGACCCACGACCTTATGGCAGTGTAGCGAGTGTTCTTACCACTACACCACGCTGCCGGTTAAAAGTTGTATCCAGAGAAATGCAATAATTAATTGTACTTAAATTCTGTATTATTATTTTGATATGCTTTAAAACTGTAAGCAGACTTTAATTTAATCTAAAAATAAAACTTTACCTTTGCTATTTCTACTTTTAATCATTAATTTCAAAAATAAAAAAAAGGCTTTTAAGAAGTTTGATTAAAAATAAAAGTTTTGCCTCAAATTTAAACGAAATAATTCGCAAGTTGGGACATTTTATCTTTCGGGACTTTCTTTCCTCGTCCTCTTCTACCCCCTCTTGTGGGCTTTTTAAATTGTCGTTTAACTGTTGTTCGAGCTTGTTTTAATTTGATCAAAGATGAGAAAACTTCATCGCAAAAAATACAACCTAGAAAAAATAGAAAAAAAACATTGTTTACAAAGTTGATATTCAATAAAGTCTTGTAGACAATATATATATACAAATGTGTATGTAAGTCCATTTTATAGACCTTTAAAAAAAAATTCAGTTTATTTTTTCCAGCCCCCTAAAGGAGACATTTTTTTAAAGTTGTAACACAGTTTTTGAGATATCTGGAAAAAGTTGGCTTAAGGGCGAATAGTTTAGCATTAATACCGTTTAAACCCAGAACCTATTTGGCTCGTAATCTGATGTTATGGCTGCTATTTCACACTTTTAAAAACTGTTAGTTGTAGCGTGTGGGAAAATACCTACAGCCATATATTAGTTGAGTTGCGACCAAATTATGACAATTAAAATATAGACTGAAGAGCGAGCTATCGACCAGCATATATTACTGTAGGTATGTATGTCTATTTTATTGGCCTTTAAAATAAAATAAAACTGCCATTTGTGGTGTGCGGGTAAATTACCACAAACATATGTTAGTTAAGAGTTGCGACCATATTGTGACAACAAAAAGAAAGACTGTAGGGCAAATTATTGTCTAGTTTATTTAAATGTTTGTGTGTATGTCTTTTTTGATGCCTCTATAAAAAATAAACTGCCATTTGTGGTGTGCGGGTTACTATAAACATATGTTAGAGTTATGACCATATCACAACATTTAAAATTGTGACTGAAGTGCAGGCCACAAACTAACTAAAGTTAACCCACTTTGACATAAAACCTTAAAGTTTATAAACCTGAGTGTTTAGTTTCATTGTCCTTTAGTGGGGTTTTATCTTTATGGAAATCCACATCCAAGTAATAAGAACCACATTTTTCACATTCTACTTCACTCACTGTGATCTGTAATGGATCAAGATGTAACAATTACAAAACAATATCATTTATTGTTACAAAATAATACGATTTACTAAAACAAAAAAACTTTTAAACTTTTAATAACCTTGTGAGCATTCTTGAAGAGCTCTACCACGCTGGAACATTTTACCTCGTTACAACATAATTTCCACTTGGGGGCAGAAGAGGGGTCAAGGGTCATTACCCCAAGGTCACATGAAGGACACTGGGCAACACCCAAAGTTGTCCTTTGGGAAGAAAGTTACAAAAATGTTTAGTTTACTAAATTTGTAATATCATTTTATAAAGGTCTTGTTTAATGAGCTACAACATTCTAGCAGTGGGAATCAAACCCAGAATCTCAGGGCTTACTTAAGAATGCCACAACATGCCCTCAGTGGAAATGAAATCAAACCCAAGATCTTAGGTCTTACTTAACAATATAATATCATTTTTAAAGTGACAATAAAGTTTTAAACCAACAAATCATGAAATAAATGCAATTATATTAAAATAAATTAAATAACCTAGAAGAAAACAAGTTGTTTTACCTTGAATGTGGACAGCCTGGGTGAGAGCAATTATTACAACCTGACAACTTCTTCATGTCCTTAAATGGAGGGTGGTTGTAACAATATGGGCACAATGTGTACGTCTTCCCCTGGGGCCCTGCAAGAATAACGTAATTAAACCTTTTTTGCCAAGCATCCTTAAGTTAGGTTTTATACACAGTATGCTCCTGCTGCGCAAACACTTAATCAGCAACTTACAATTAACAAAAAATTATAATCCTTATTATCCTAAACTGCCAAAGCAATTTGAGGTGGAGAAACTCATGTAACTCTTAATTTAGGTCGTAAAGTTGACCTTTCCACACCGAGGATAAATCAATAAATAAAAAATGTGATTACATAGATACTAAATCATCACCAACCTGTTGAACAAACTAATAACTCAAAATCATCGAGGGGACATTTAAGTTCCTGATACAACTTGACATTTGTCTTTGGTGGAAGGTCGTAAGTTTCGTCACATGTGGCGCAATAGAGTCGAGGTGGTGCTGCTGCAACATATTTGAGGAACCGCCGGCACTTGCCACATCTGGGTCACAAACTTTGTTTTACTATTTAAATCTTTTTTTTTACTTTAAATTTTTTTTCATTTTTTTTAAGTAAAAAAAAATTTGTAAATTAAATACCATGTTTTTTGTTGTAGTTTAATAAATAATTTTATACCAACCTTGAAATAGGTTTTCCACTTTCTGAGAGTGGTGTAAAAGTGACCTCAAACAGTTTGTCCATATCAGTGACATGCTCAACAAAAAAGTGAAATTTTTGGTGAAATATTTGGACAGCATGCTTCAATATATCAGTGTGCTTAACTTTGCCTGTTCGTAAGATATAAAAATGTTAATTAAAATACACTTGTCTACTTGAAAAAGTATTTTTTTTATTAAAAATTACCCCTTATTTATTTTTTTTTATATTTTGTTTTTTGCGCATCAATAAAAGTAATAAAAAGAAAGAGAATTTAAAATATAGTAATGCAACTAAAAAAAATGACAAAATCAATTTAATGATTCAAAACATGTCATAAATATTAACGTTTAGATAAAGATTTTGAGTATCATAGCATGGTCATCAAACCCTGTATCAATTTAGTTCAATAAATTCAAAAAAGTTGTCGCACAAAATATTAATATAAAAAGTGTTAAATTTAATTCAGATTTCTTCCTAGACAATTAGCAAAAACAAGTTGTAAAAAAGGAAATTTTATTAAGCATTATTAAGAATTGGGTACTTATTAAGCAATAAACAACTTAAGCACTTAGTTATATATTTAAGATATTTTTTTTAAATTTTTTTGCCTGCTAAAGTTTAACTTACCACTTGCAATAAGGTTGAGTTGTTTCTCAACAGCTGATCTCATTGTGGGTAAAACCAAATCGGGATCAATTCTCTTATATCCATGCACCAACATTATACCTGGAAAAAAATAAAAGTAAGTAATCTCAATTAACTAAAACCAGTTACCAATCTTTAAGCTAATAAGCAGATCAGACTACTACTAGGTTAAGGTAATAAAAGCTACCTATATTTACATTTTAAACTAAAAAAACAAAACCTATACTTAATCAGCAGGTTATTTATAGGGCAATTATAATTAATAATATTTCAAACTGACAAAGGCAACTTGAGACTGGGTGGGGGTAACTGATGTTACTCTAATTTCAGGTTGTAAAGCTGACCTTTTTACATCAAGGATAAAGATATATACAAAAAAACTAAAACCAATAAATAATGTTTAGACTAAATACATAAAATATTATCACGATAAGACTAGGTTTAACAAGGCTTGCTTAATACAATTAGAAAACCTTCAGAAAAAATATTCAAAAAATTAAAAACTTACCCAAATTTGTTGGTTCTAATTTTCTTCCACTGGTCACGGTTACATAATTACGTTGCCCTATGTTATTGATATGAGTCGGTATACTAGCATCAGTTCCAATTCCGTGTTTTTCCATTAAAGTTATCAGCTCACTTTCTGTTAAATAACCTGAAAAAAGTACATAAAAGTTTAAATATTTTTTTTAATTTTTAAAAACAGCATTAATAAAATGTAATGTACATAATAATCTATATAATCGTGGATTAACAATTTTATTGTTTAAATATTTTGTTGATAAATAATAAAAGAATTAAATGTCCCACCTGGTGGTGAAGTTTTCTTCTCAGAAAGCTGAACTTTTTCTACTTTACATTTATCCCCTTTGTTTAATTTTGGAACATTTTGATATTCATCAATTGATAGCCAGGACATTATCTTAAACAAAATTAAATTTGTACGAAGACATAACTTTTAAGATAACTTTAACTTTTTGTATTTTTCAGTATTATTTTAAGGTCATAGGTTAAATATGGTGAAAATAATGTGATGTTGTGATGTGTTTAAGCTATCTGTAAATGCCAAGCTTAAGAAAAAATGATGGGGCATTGACGAGGCTTAAACCTGAAATCCTACCCATAATCTGATGTCATGATCACCACTCGTTTTTTAAAGTAATTTTAAATAACCTTCCTAGTTGTAAGTTTTAAAGTATAATAACAGTAGTAAAAAAATTTCTACCAACCTCAGTAAATCCAGGTACTAGTGGGGAGTTTCCCGTGACAGAGAACTTCTCACCCGCAATATCGAACCAGATTTGAGTTTGTAGATAAGTGCAATCCTTGCTCAATGTTGCGAGGAAATGTTTGACGATATATTCATACAACCTCCAACTATCATGACTACCTATTGTTGGAATTTAAAGTTAATTGTTTTAACTATTACTTGTAGAATGTAGTAGTAGTTAGAACACTTGGCTTCACTACATTAGGTCTTGGGTTTGATCACCACTGGTCTTGCTGTAGTGCCCTTGAGTAAGGCACTATAAACGGTATAAACTCCTGCTGAGCCAGCACTTAATCAGCAGTATAATTATCGGACAATTGTTATTTATAATATCTTAAACTACCACAGGCAACTTGAGACTGGGTTGAACTAACTATTGTTACTCTATGTTTAAGTTGTGAAGTCAACTCACCACATCAAGATAAATAAATACAAAAAAAAAAATATTTTTTTTTACAGCCAAATTAAAAAAAAAATGTAATTAAAACCAAAATTAAATTCTTACCAATCTCATGCTCAGTTGCCACCTGCATTGGGGTGATAGGAGGGTGATCCCTTGCATCTTTACCCCCTCTAGGTTTCACCCACCCTCCACTTAACAACCCCTGAACATAGGACCCCCATATTCTACTACTTGATTGCTGTTGCAAGGCTGACTTGAAGTCAAAGTTGTCGGCGTAATGAGTGGTCTCAGTTCGAGGATAACTGATATAACCACGAGTGTATAAATGCTCTGCTGCCTGTGTTAAGATAAATTTAAATTATTAATATATATTTAAAGAAGTTTATTGAATTATATTTATATACATGTATATGAAGTTCAAATTATAGGCCTACAAAATAAATAAAATGCTGTTTATCGTTTGCAGGTAATTTATCACGGGCAATGATTTTTTGAGAGTGGCAACCATGTTATGACAAATAAAATACTAACTATAGGGGAGGCTTTTGTATAGTGCTAATAAAGGTTTAAAGTCAAGTTTTGTAAGGTTGCATTTATATTATGGATTTAGTTATTACATCCCTGGTCTTAAAAGGACATGTAATTAACTTAGATTAACTATTAAATTACATTTGTGTCCGGTTAAACTTGAGATATTGCCTTAACTCTCAAGATGATTTACCATTTCCAAAAAAATTTATCCTAGTTGTATAGATTGTTTGTCATCTATAACCTTTATTAACACACAAATTTACAAGCTTTTGCCATTCAGTCTTATTGTTTATACAAGTTTTCAGTCGGTACAACTTTGAGCAAGTTTTTGCTCTAACAAGATTTTGCAAAGTCTACATTTTTTCTTAACTAAAACTTGTTAAAATGTACCACTTACTTGCATGGCTTGCTGAGGTCCAATATTAAGTGAGGAGCTTGCCACTCTTAACATTTCAACAGTGTTCAGTGCCTGTGGTCTTTGCTTCACTTTCTCTTTACTTTTAACCTCAGTTATTGTGGAGATTGGATGGGGTTTGATTGAGGATAGAAACATGTTAGCAACTAGTTGGTCAAATACACGAACTCTGTTGAAAAATATAAATCAATTTATCAAAGGATATAAAAAGTAAGCCACCAAAATTAAAAATTAAGTTTAACAAAAATATTTGGAACTAAAAATCTAAAAAAAGATTAAAAAATCGATAACAACATAACCTAAAATATGTTTCAAACTCTAGAATAAGATTACTTTTCTGATATCTTTTTATTCTCAATGTGGAAAGATCGACTTCGCGACCTTAACATAGAGTGACGTCAGTTACTCCGACCCAGTCTCAAGTTGCCTGTGGCAGTTTGGGATATTTTGAAGACTATAATTGCCTGGTAATTATGCTGCTGATTAAGTGTTGGCTCACAAGAGTTATACTATTTATAGCGCCTTACCCAAGGGCGCTACAGCGTGGAAGCAGTGGAGAACAAACCCAGGACTTCATGTAGTGAAACCTAGTGTTTAAAGCACTACAATATGCTGCCAGTTTTCTCCATGCTGCCAAGTTTTTTTAATAATCTTAATACAAAATTACCTCTCCCAATCCAGTAGAATGGAAGGTCCATCATTTGGACATTTAACACTGACATCCAAACACCAATAAGTTTCAGGTTTAAAAGATTGAATCCGATCGTGTCTTTCCACACAGAAGCCGAGAGTTGGGGTTTGACATGGTCCATAGGAAATTAAGGAACTGTCCAGGTTACCATATTTCCCCTACAAATATATATTGTTAAGTATGGTATTGATTTTATTTTTAAATGGTAGGTTATGCAATGGATATCACAACATAAGGTACTGGGTTTGGTCCCAACTGCTTTTTTTTTAAACAGCGTTTGCTTACTTATTTTCACTAATGAACCTTAACAAAAAAAAAGTTAAAAGTTACGTCAATATCTAGTTGAAAAACTATTATAAGTCTAAGTCAGGTTTGTGACAAAAACCAAAAAAGTTAAATCTTAGAAGATTTATTAAATTTTTTTTTGATAACAAAAATTGATTTTGGCCTACCTGGAAATATTTGGTTTGGAAACGGGTGAACGCACATCCTAACCTTAGGTCAAGTTCCTGTCGTGCTTCAACGCACAATGACTCGTTCTCATTTGGTTGGCCAAGTTTGGTCATAGCTGAGTGAATGTCCTTGTCCGTTATCGAGCTAAAATGAGCTCGATATACTCTCTCATTTCGTGTCTAAAAAAGACATTTTATAGCATTTTTTAAATTTATTTATCCTCGATGTGGGAAGGTTGAATGCACAACCTAAACATAGAGTAACAACTGTTACCCCAACCCAGTCTCAAGTTGCCTTTGTTAGTTTGGGATGTTATAGATTATAATTGCTCGATAATTAAGCTGCTGATTGTTTTTTTGCAAAGCAGAAGTTTGGTTAGGTTATAGTGCTTTACTTAAGAGTGCTACAGCATAAGAGCAGTGGTGATCGAACCCAGGACCTCATGTAATGAAGCCAAGTGTTTCAACCACTGAACCACACTGCCAGTTTCTTCAACTAAAAAGTTCAATAAAAGATTTTTTAGAACTTACAGATTTCCTCATTGAGGGAAGAACAATTTCCAAAACTTCAAAACAAATATTTTCACCTTCCTTGTCACAATCTAACCACAACACTATGACATCACAATCACGTGATTCTTTCTCAAGAAACCTTAAACATAAAATTTAATTTCAAACTTAATTGAAGTAGCTAAATTAGGTATTTTGTAGACCAAATTGTAACAAAATCAACAATAAAGTAAAAAATAATAATACAACTTGCTAAGTAACTTAAAATATTTAAAAAATTAAAGAAATTATCGGTAATTTCCAAACTCAGTGTAATACATTTACAGAAATTAAATAAAAAGCATTATAATAATATACAATAAAACTGCATAACCCACACAAGAAATTTGAAATATAAAAATTATTTGTTTTCCAAACTCACTTAACAATATTAAGTTTTGGGTTTGCTTCTTTCTTTAATGTAGCTGCTGTAAACAATTCACTTGGATCAGTTTTCTCCCAGTTGTTATATCTTGGTTCAAAGTCAATACTCATCACATGACCACATACAGAGGTCACTCTGAAGGTCACTCGTTCACCTTGGAAAGTCCCTAAAGTAGGAAAAAATATTATTTATTGTTCCATATCTTGGCAAAACAATTGTTAATGAAAGAAAGGACTAGTTTTTTTTTGATTTTAAATATATATATATATATATATATATAATGTTCTAGAATTTTTTTAACTTCAAGTACTTTTCTGAAATCAGTGTATATAAAATTGTTGTAATAAGGTCGCAATTCTTAATATAGTTTATCGGAGCACCACAAATGGCAGTTTTGTTTATTTGGTAGACCGACAAATTGGACATACATAAACATATTGTCCACTAAGGTGGATTATATATAGATTACTTGTTATAAACCTTACTGCCAATAAGCATAAAATTATACCTAAAAAGACAAGTACATTTATTTTTAAGTACATATTCAACAGTTCTTACCAGTATATTCATGTACAGGGCAAGCGTTACTAATTCCCTTCCTTGTTGAAAGCTTGTTGTGCGACAAAATCTTGGCAATCGACAAAGCCAACGACGGCTTCTCTGCTACCATCAACACAGTTCGCATTTTTAACTATTTTCAATCAATTTTTAATTATTTTGAACATCTCTGAACAAAAAACAATTAAATAACATAATTAATATCATCGCAGTGGTCTAGATTAGATAGTTTTTTGGCAAATTTTTGTTTAATTTTGCTAAAACTAAAAATATAAGAGCAGTTTACCTCTAGATTTCAAATAGTTTTTAATATAAATGTCAAGTATTCAAAAAAACATTGAACAATTGGTTTCATCTTTTTGAGGTAACATTAAAGTTAACAATTTTGATAAAAGTTAAGTACAAAAATGTATACGCTTCACAATGTGAACAAATAAATAAATTAAAACAAAAAATTATTTGCCACAGCAAATCAAGCACCAATTATCTTAAACCAAATTAATATTAACCCAAGAAAGTTGAGATGAAAACCGAATCTTCTAAGTTCAATGTAGCATGCCACCATCTATCTGGAAAATACAAAACTTCATCCGGTTTCAGAATGCAATCATAAAAATCTTCGTGTTTTTCAAAGTTTGGATATTCGTTTAAAACCCATTTTAAGGTTGTTTCGTTTGGGTTAAAATCAGGTTTTAGTTCGTAAGGCGATAAAAACCAACGTTTACTCCCGTGAATAACTTCGGCAAAACCGGGACCATGAAAATGAAACGGAACCCCTGTTCCTGCACCCGCTAGACCGAAACTAAACGCTGGTCCCTTATTGGGTAATTTATACAGTGGTACAACATAGTCTCTAAACAGTCCTTCCCAATCTTTAAAATTATGATTCCCGAAAAAATATAAAGTTTCTGCTCCTGATTTTTGAATATCTTGTGAGCCCCAAACTTCGTTTATATATTTCTTAAAAGTCATATCAGTTTTATCATAGGAGTGAGTGTTAGCTGTGCTTAATGTGATTATTTTATGTCCATATTCTTTAAGTAGGTTCTCAACTAAACATCTTTGTTTAAATAAAGTGTTGTCAGAAACCCCTTCAAAAATAACTGGTTTTTGAAAAGCAAATTTCTCCAAAAATTCCTTGTTTGAAATTTTTCCAACTTTTTCGATGTTGCAAAAATCTGATGTTAAGTTTTTTGGCAACACTGGTGATGTGCATGATTGCTTTTCACCCCACATTGAGGATAAAGTACAATTTTGGACATCGTTTGTGAAACAAAATTTAAAGTTTAACAGAAATATTAATATGATCTTTATTATCATGTTATTTTAAAAACTTTAATATCTATTGTTTAATAAAACTTATTTTAACTTAAAAATTCTTTAAAATTAATATTTTAATCGGTTGATTAGTTAACTGTAATACTTTATATAAATATATATATTTTTTTTGTATATATCTTTATCCTTGATGTTAGAAAGTCGATTGTGCAACTTAAACATAGAGTAACATCAATTACGTCGACCCAGTCTCGAGTTGCCTGTGGCAGTTTGGGATATTATAGATTATAATTGCTCGGTAATTAAGCTGCTGATGAAGTGCTGGCTAAGCAAGAGTTTATACCGTTTATAGTGCCTTACTCAAGGGCACAACAGAATGAGAGCAGTGAGAATTGAACCCACGACCTCATGTGTGGTGTAGCAAGTGTTCTTACCACTACACCACGCTGCTGGTTTGCCGGTGTTTTTAAAGTAACTATATAATTGTTATTCTTTATATTTTAATTAAAACACGTAACGGTTAAAATTAAATTTCCTAGTTCTTCTATTTTTTGTAATTTAATAAACAATCCTTAAGTTTCTTTAACATCTAACTAAATCAGAATATTTATTTTTATTCATTATTTTTTTTAGTTTATTATTCGATGTTAATTTTTGTTTACATCGCGCACGCGCACGTGTCAATCAAAAGACGCTGTTGCCAAATAAAAAATAATAATTCGTGTTGTCAAACAAAAATAAAAACAATTTAATTTAAAAAAAAAATTGGTGGAAAAAAATAATTACTAAATCCAGTTTTAAACTTGTTATTTTTTTTATTTATCCTCTATGTGATAAGGTCGACTTTGCGACCTAAACATAGAGTACCAACAGTTACCCCAACCAAGTCTTCATTTTGGCAGTTTGGGATATCATATATTATAAGAACACTTGCTACACCACCATTAGGTCGTGGGTTTAATCCTCACTGTTCTCATACTGTAGCGCACTCGAGACTGGATCAAAACAACTTTATGTTTAGGATGCGCATTCGACCTTTCCACATCGAGGATAAGATATAAATAAAATAACAAACCAATAATTTTGTCTAATTTTTATTCGAAAAAAAAACAGAAAAATCGATGGTCAATTAACTAAAGATGTTTACATAACATTTCAACAAAATCTAAACTTAACAAAAGTCAAATAAGCAGAAAATAAAAAGAAAACTAAATTTTAATTCAAAAAATAAAGAATTAAAATTTTGACCTAACCATAAATCCATGAGGAACAAAATATTAGACCAACAACAAAAAATATTAATTTAAATTAACAAATAAGCGAAAAAAAACGAAATATACAAAAGATTAGAAAAACATAACCAGCATGTTTTACTAATATACCTAAAATAATATCACTAGTCGAGTTCTATAACATTTTGAATCAATACAACAATAAAAAAAAACTCCTAAGACCGTTATTCTAAGAACGAGCTTTTTTAACAAAAAGGGGTTTTTAATTTTATTTATTTCAACCTAAAGACTAAAAGTACCAATATAGGGGTTTTAACTTTATTTGGAAGGGTTTTAACTTTATTTATTTTCAACCTAAAGGCTGTAAGTACCGAAATATTTTAACTAGTGTTTCTACTAGCAATAACTTCAATATTCAACCCTTATAATATACGATATATGGCAGGTTAAATAAAACAAACAAAAAACACGAGAAATCTAAGGAATTACAATCCGCGAGGTGTCCACAATCGCTTTTATATACAAGTTATTTCCCTTCAAGTAATTATTGTCTTTTAGCTCTTTATGGGAAACAAACTTGGGGTAACCGAACCCAAGATTGGAATCATCGACATTTGAATCCACAGTTGGTTGTTGGAAGTTCTTCCAGGTTGGATCTGGAGTGAACCTGACAGTTATATGGCTTCGTTTTGAGGATAAAGGGTCGCCTTGGTCTAATATAGTAAATGTAAGGTCGTGTGCAAACGGCCATTCTAACAGAGAGTCATAATCCCCAGGCAGAACTCGAATATACAGTGACATGTGACTGTTTAGGCCGCTTCCATTTCCGTTTAAAAACGCAGAAAGCTGAAGTTTATAACCATGTCTGTGTGTGTAAAAAGGTGGACTCTTCATCTCAATAATTTGATCTTTTTGAGCATTTTGCAACTTTTTGGAGTAATCACTGATCTTCCAGAGTAAGACCCCGTTGTTGTTAATGCTCAGGTCACTTACTTGTCGCTGTAGTTCACCGATTTGTTGTTTTTGTAGCTTAACTAACTCGAACATACTTTTTATGTGAGTGTTATTTGCTTCCGCGAGATGGCGATCGAGATGGTATCTTGGGCACTAAAATATGTGGCAAAAATTTGTTATTTTTAAGAATTATTTTTTTTGTATATAAATTTATTCTTAATAAGAAAAGGTCGAATGCGCGATCTAAACATGGAGTAACACCAGTTACTCCGACCCAGTCTCTGGTTGACTTTGGCAGTTTGGGATATTATATAAATTATAATTGATAATTAAGCTGCTGATTAGGTGCTGGCTCAGCAGGAGTTTATACCGTTTATAGCGCCTTACTTAAGGGTGTTACAGCATAAGAGCAGTTGGGACTGAACCTACGACCTCATTTGTGGTGTAGTAAGTGTTCTTAACCACTACATCACGCTGTCGTTTTCAAATAAAATAATGAATAAAAATAAATAATCTAAAAAGAATGAAAACTTAAAATTTCAACCCCATGGGAAAATACATCAGTTAACATTTCCATATAATAAAGCCCGCTTTAAATCGTTTTAAGCGCCAAAAGTTAAACATTTAAAACTTCGTTTAACTTAAGTCCACTTCAACACAATTCCACGCTTACTCGTGTACACAATGAACGCCGTTTGTGTACGTCATAGAGGAACTACAACGACGTCATAATAGCAGTGGGCGGTGTGAACAATTGCGAGTAAATAAAGTGAATATTAATGATGAGTAATAGAAAATTAGTCAAGTATGAATGTCATGGCAACCAAGTAACTAATACTAATACATAAATTGGATAAATTAAAGTTATATTGGTCTACATTAAACTTTGTATTAGACATTATATTAAACAACAAAGCGCTTATATGTATATTTAATAAGGCCTAGTAGAAGATATATATAAATATATTCAATTTATGGGCCTGCAATACATAAAACTGCTATTTGTGTCGTATGGGTGAATTATCGCAGGAAAATATTAGTTAGGAGTTGTGACTATATTACGACAATTAAAATCCCGACCGTTGGGCGAGCTATTGACTACTGTTTGTACATGATCTAGTCATCTAAGTGTGTGTAGTGTAATAAAACAACTTTTGCGTAAGATGTAGGAAAACTGGGTCGTTTATACGTTTTTGACTTAAGTTATCACGTAATTTTTACGTCAAATATTAAATAGTAGAAGATTAAATATTTAAACACAATGTAATTTACGCCCAATAAATAAACTTTAAACATTCCAATATTGAAAGTTATTTGTTTTAATATTTGTATAGAAGTAATATAAGGCGGGTTGTTTAACTAAAAGAAAGTTCTTTCGGTTGCCAAGAATGACTTTTTATTTTAGTTGTTCTAAGGGCAAGGTTTTAAGTTCAAGTCCCGTTAAACCCAAATTATTTGTACACGAACAATGATTAAACAAATACTAAATACATTATATTAAGTTGAACAATAATAGAAAAATCCATAAAAAACGTCACAAATAGTAACTAATATGACGTCATATTACCTTATGTTTACACCCAGCTTCTTTAAATGGGCAAGCAGTTAAGGCTGATTTACATTTTTCCTTTAAATGGATTTCCAATTCTTCCCTGGCGATCTTTAAAACGTCACAACGATTCGGACAACTGATCGGATATCGTGGGCAGTTACCAAAGTGAGTCTGTGTGAGAATAAAAACAGTTCATTTATATTGAGCATGAAAAATTGATATTTTAAAATAGTGAAAAAAAGAAGTCAAATATTATGAAATTTTCTTTAATATAATAAACTAGGAAACCGCAAAAATAGTAAAATTTATAACTAAAAATGTATACTCTAATTTAACTATGAAAATTGTTAATACTTAGTAGACAGCTCGCTTTATAGTCGAAATTTTAATTGTTATAACATGATTGCAACTCATAACTAATATCTGTTGGCAATAATTTACCTGTGCACCAAAAACGTTTTTTTATTTATTTGGCGAGCCTATACATTGGACATACATACATATATCGTCTACTAAGCTCCATTATATATGGATTTCAAATATATTAAAGTAGTTTACTAATTGGTCATGGCATGGGCCTACAAGCCGAAAGGTTTCGGGTTTGAGCCGCATCAAAGTCACACTTTTTGCCCTTGAGCCCAGTGTTCACGGATAGCTCTAACACGTCATAACAGCATACTCTTTTCCGATAAAAAATTACAAAAACCTATAAAAATAAAAATGTATATATTAAGTTTACCTGTAAAATATCGTAGTTGAAGTCCTTGTTACAGTGTGTACATTTGGTCGCTCTCTTCGGGCAATCTCCGGTTGTGTGTCTTGTCAAATATTTCCTCAACATCTTTGCCCCACATTTGTTCTCACAATGTACGCTCTCTAGCGGACAACTTCCCTCGTGCTCCTCCATCTAGTGGTCAAAATATGATTAAAATTTTTTATCCTCAATATTTTAGTCAAAAAGTATTTCAAAATCACACAAAAATAATTATTTTTTAAAAATTGCTTTTATCTGGAATCGATCAAAGGACCTCAGACTTACCATTTCTCCGGTGAATTCTTTGGCACAGAAATCACAAACCACTCTTCTCTTATTACATTCAAACTCAAGATGATCGGCTAGGTTCATTGAGCGAAGCCTAATGCCACAACGATTCGGGCAATCTCGTTCACTGTGGCTGCATTTGTCCAAATGAATCTATGTGAAAATAAGAAAAAGTTTGCATTAAGATTACTTATAATTTTCCCATACTTATAAAGCAATTAAAAATTTCGTAAATTCACCTTTAAGTTATGAAGCTTGCCAGTCCATTTACACCCAGATGGATAATTACTACAATGTGTGGTAAGAGACATTATATCAGTTTCTAAGTCAGGGTCAGGGTAGATCTAAAAACATTAAATAAATAAAGTTAAAAATGTTGTTACTTAGTGTAAATATATTTTAATATTCTTTATGTAAAAGGCCCAAAAATTATGTTTTTATTGGAAAAGTCATCGAGAATTTATTTAAATATGGTAAAAAACTGGTTATTAATAGATACTAAAGATATATTCTTAATATAATAAAGGTAAACATATTTCATATATTCGTAAAGTTTTAATAGTTCTGTTTATATTTTAAAATACAAGATAATTATTCAATGTTCGATGTTTTGTATTATGTATAACTTATCAATTGAACATTTAAAACATGTATTGATATCTTGGTTAAGTTTTAATATGTAATCTGATAAACCTACAAGTATAATCTTGTATAAAACTTTGACCTATTTTTAACTTAATAACTTTAAAAGAATTATATTAGTTTATTAAGTATAGAGATGTGATTAATTTATAAATATGTTGCTGCTATTTTGGAAAACTTGGCCACACAAAAAGTTGTTAAATTTTTTTTCATTATTACCAAATTTTAAATTTTCGAAAATATGTCAGGAAAAAATCGCAGTAGATTATTTATGCAACAAGGTGTTGGTGGTATTAAACTGCGTTGTAATAGGAACATATGTTCCCAACGTTAAGCTTAAGTTTGATTGAAACATGTGTTAAACTAATCCATTATTTATAAAGTTAACTTTAAGTTAATAAAAACTGTATTAAAATTTTCGACATCCATTATGCATGTAATTTAAAACGAATTAGGTTCCCCACGGTAGAATTACATTGTCTAGTTTTTTGAAATTTAAGTTTTAGATTTCGTTTGATGATTAGCATCTAGACACAAATAAAAAACTTGAAAAAAATATGATCTCAGGTCTCAGGAATGTTAAGTATACGGCTTGGAGGTTGCACCATAATCTGCATACATGCTATAACAAGTACATTACAACATATGTTGAATGGGAACTGTCATTCAAATTTGACTTTCAATTTAAACATCAATTTTAATGTTTAAAATTCAAGATTTTTATGGATTGCAAAATTAACCTTACTACTAATAAAATTTACCCAATTATTCTATCTTTAACAGATTGTTCAAGTTTTAGTAAAGTGCTTTAAAGTATATGTTATATATTAACGCAAAAGTTTGAAGTTAAAATAATAAAGGTTTGCATGTAAACATGAAATAGGAAATGAAAAAGTTTACAGTAAATATATATTACCGGCCACACACATATAACTATATTGAAAACTTAAACAATAAAAGATTGTTTAAAGCAAATTTGAAGTAGTGCAAAAATATTAAATAAATGTATTTCTATAAAGAGGTAATAAGTATTTTTTTGTTATCTTTTATTATTCTACCAATTTAATAAATAAAAATATATAGAAAAATAAATTTTAAAAGTTTTGGCATTTTCCCTTTTTTCTTTGACTTTTTAAAAAACCTTTGAAACGCCAAAGTTTAATATTTTGTCAACAAAATTTCGGCACAAAATTAAACCCACTAAACCCATGTAAATTTGTGTGTTTTGAAACATAAAAACAACGGAAATATCAGCAAGTTACACCCGTAATATAACCAAGTTAACTTTAGTGACTTTTGCAACCTTAACCGCTTGATGGAACTTTGCGTTATTAAACTTTTAAGCAAACGTGTCAGGTTCAATTAAATGAACCTCAAAGTTAATAAAGTTCTGGGTAATTTGAGAACATAAATAAACAAATCTTCATTAATCAAATAAAGTTTTATATATTTGAACTTTGGAAAAATTTCCCCCATAATAAACAAACCATCTAAAACACATTAGTTTGTGGGACCCATATACGTCATATAGTCATGATGAAGACAACTTCATTTTAATTAATTAATTACTCAAAGTTTATGCTGTAGATAGGTAATACCACAAGTTGTAAACTTTTGCAACTTTCTCACAAATTTCGTTTTTTCTCACGCGGATATTAATGTAAAATATAAACAAAAGTTTTTCAAAGTAAAGCGATATTTAAACTCCTGTTCAGCATGATAATAACCTTAACAAACGTAACCTAATGCATAACAAGTCAACCTGTAAGCTTTAAACCGTTAAAGCTGAACCAAAAAGTCAAAAAAATTAGCTGGCTTTTTACAGTTGGGTAATTTCAAGTCGCATTTTTGATATAACGTTGAGATGTTTGCAATGTTTGGAATATTTAAAATGTTAAAACCAGCTTTAAAAGAGCATGAAATTTGTAATTGACGTAAATACAAATAAATGAACCTGAGTCATTATTATCATAAGTTAAAATCAAAGATTGGTTTCCCTTGGATATATTTAAACACTTTATTAGGAATTTCATGAAATTACTGAAAGACCAAACCGCGTGAAATCTTGGCTGAAACCAGAAACCACAAAACTTAAATCTGAAAACTAATTATTAACCGCAATTGTTTAAAGTAGCTTCAAGTACCTCAAATTAGATGTAGGATATTAAATACTTAATTTGTTGAGTGTATTATTGAATGAATTAGTTATTTGTGAATTTTTAGGCAACATATACTGGGTTTGGTGACTATGCCATGACATACTTAAAATCTTTGTGTAAACATTAATACTTTTGACATGTTTTAAATCATTAAATTGATTTTGTCATTTTTTCCCGTCGCATTGTTGTAATATTAATTGTATATCGTATTTATTATTTACTTTTATCAATGTGCGAAAAACCAAAATAAAAAAAAATACTAAATTTTTTGTAAGATAATTTTAAAGTCTTGATAACTTGGTCAAGATAAAAATATTTAAAATCTGGTTTATTTGGTACACAAATCTTTAAAGCGATTTTAAAGGTCATGTTATTATACTTAAATGTAACAAATTGACATTTATTTATTGTGTTAATCGGTTTAAAATATTGCAAGTTTTGAAATGTGTTTAATCTTTGCAAATATTTTATTTAAATATCCCAACACATTAACTCTATATAGTTGTTGTGATGTTAACAAAATCTGTTTTCAAATCAACTTTAAAATTTACACTTTTCGTGATAATCTTTTAATCTTAATTCTTTATTTTGTAAATCAGTTAAAATCTAAATAACATGAGATTAAATCGTGATGACGTATTTGGGTACCAGAGTGTGGTTTAAAAGTTAACTTTAACACTCACCTTAGCGTAGTCCAAACACATGTGGTCAACGGGGCAGTTGAAAACTCCATCACTAAAAAAAACAAAAAAAATTAATTAATTATTTGATGTTAATTAATTTTACTTTTCTGTTGCAAAAAAACACAAAAACAATTTTGTTTTTACCCCTGAGTAAGGAAAAAAAATCTGAATCATTTTTTGTGACGTCACAAACTAAGTCTTAAAAATGTTAAAGTCATCCACAATGCACTTAAATCCGGTAAAACTTTAACCTATGATTCAAGTCATTTTAACTCGCTAATTAGTATTTTAAATCACCAGTTCAACAAGCCTAAGACTTGTTTTCAATTTTGCCCACCCAGTCACACAGCCTAACTTGCTCTTATTGGTCGAATTTGGTTTGATTGACAGGTTTAAGTACCGCCTATTTTTGTGTGTATTTGAGTTATAATTAAGTGAAGAATTTTGATTTAAAAGAATGCCAAAAAGTGTTATTTTAACTAAGTATAATTTGCATTATCTAAACAATCGATTTTTCGTGTTTTTGTTGTAATAACAATCAATTATATTGTTGTTAATTGTTTTAAACAATCATGTAATATGTTTTAAGAACTTACAATTACTCGATTGTTTAATGAAACGATTATTGTTTAATTGTTCACGTAACAATAGAATTGTTTACATTATTATATCAAGGTTATAAGATAATCGAATTTATTTATATTAAAGCACTTTAAAAGTCAATTAAAATAATGTCAATTTAAAGAATGCAGAAATCTAATCTCTTAATAACTGGATCATTAAATTTCAAAGGCCGTAAAGGTGAAGAAATTACAAATTTTAAAAATCCATAAAAGGATTGAACGAGATTTAAAATGACCTAAAAATATGTTCAACATTAAACAACGCCGAGAATTTAAAATATTTAATTATTAATTAGTGGTCAGCCTGACGCCTGGCACATAGAAAATTACACAAACGGGTCATAACCCCAGTTTTATCAAAGATCTTACAAAAATAAAAATGCTAAAAACGCGACATAATGATACACTTATGACGTCATATTGAACCTCAAATCAGACAACAGAGATTAACATCAAAGAGAATTAAAATGAAGTTCGAGATATTTCTTGTGGTCCGAGTTATTTTAAAGCCAGACATGAAGGCTCAACGAACTTTATAATTACAACTTATTCTATGCTTATTAAAGCCGGTATATAATCATGGTAGACGTTAGATTTAACCCTTTCATAGCGATCCCAACATTTTAATTCACTTTTCTTATGTATAATTCGAAACTTCGTTGTTATAGAGTTAGATAACACTGTATTTTATAGTCATATAACTAACTAAATATCCAAAAAACTAGTGATTACCATTAATTATTCTGCTTAATAGTTCACCTATGATCACATATAGTGGTTATATGACGTAACAACGTTCCACAGTTACGTTTTATCGCGTAATAATGATGAAAATCGGAGATTTCGGTACCAGATTTTACGTCAAGATTAAAACCGAATTTGACGTAAAATTGATTAAAATCAGAAACACAAAAGGTAACAAGGTTACAATTTTGAATAATCAGCAAAAAAAATTAATAAGAAAAAAACAACCCAAAATACTAATTAAAAAGTGTTTAATTTTTCAGCAAAAAGTTAACAACCTTAAAGACCATATAAACACCTTCTATCTAATAACGTTATAAACAGTAAATCACGTTAAAAAACTTATAAACACACATAAAAACCTCAAAAATCAAAGCTCAGCAAAACCAAATCATTTCACCATTATACCATAAAACCACTTCCTTAATTCCAAGTGAAACAAAACCCAGTAAAGCAGGTGTTTATTCGACCACGAGTCACGTGAACACAGTTTACAGTTTAACACACAAAAAGTTGCAACCAATGAAGTTTCATTTTACTACTTTTAATGTATTTTGCTTGTTGTGAAACTATTTTGTGATGTAATAGAGCATTGGAATTCTTGGATTTTAGTTGTTTTTGTTCTAGTATTATTGACCCTTTTTTGAATTAATGTTATTTTTTAAGGTATAGCTAAACTGAGTTTAAAAATTATTTTGTAAACATTTTACTAATTTTCTAATTAGTGTTTGTTTTAAGATTTAAAACATTAACACAAAACTAATTAATAAAAACACTAATTTACAACCAATATTTGACATCCCAGCATAAATATTGAAATTAAAACAAATAAAAATATAAACAAAACTGTATTGACCAGATGACCATCAATACCGCTCACCAACTGCTGTTTATATTTGATTTTAATATTAGTGTCACGTGACCACTTGTTTGAATTTAAAATTAAAGTCAACGTTGAATTTTACGATGACCGATCATCAAAGGACGAATAATGGTAACTGTGACGTCATTATATAAGTGAATTGATCAAAGGAATTTTATTTTATATAACGTTATAAAATTTTATTGTTTATAAACTCGCGGAAAAATACAAATCATGAAGTAAATAGTACCCTAATGAGGTGTTGATAGATATTATTGCGCCAGATTTAAAATTCACACTTTTTACGTCGAAAAATTATTGAACCATAACATAAAAGATTAAAGGTAGAAAAATAAATATTTAAACAATTTAAAAAAACAAAAACTAATAAAAACTAAAAAATAATAAAGGACCGTGCATTTTTACCCCTATGATATTGTATTAAAGTAAAATTAACGAAGAATTTAAAATATTGAGTGACTTTTGAGTAATTATTATTGAACTCGGAACCCAAAAACTTGATATTTGTTTAACTTAATCTTAAAATTCTTAAAAGTTAAACCCCGTGCAAAACCTTGTTTGAGTGGATTTTAAATTTTAAAGGGGATAGAATTTAACACAATATTATACATGCACATTGTTTGCAACATTCCCTTATTAAAAAATAAAAATAAGTGGTGTCTTGGGTTCGGTGACCATGCCATAACATACTTAAAATCTTTTTATAATCATTAATACTTTTGACATTTTTTAAATCATTAAATTAATTTTGTCATTTTTTCCTGTCGCATTGTTGTAATATTAATTGTATATCGTATTTATTATTTACTTTTATCAATGCGCGAAAAAACAAAATAATGGTGTTTAATGTGATTCTTACTTCCTAAAAAAATTACCAACACAATTACAACACTGTTTTAACAATAAAATAAATTTATAAAAATAATTCCTAAAAAAATTTAAAAAAATGTTTTTTGATTTCACTTAATAAAGAACTTTTTTTAACTACCCATATATCAAACAATATTTTGTTAACGTTAATAAGCTTATAGCTGTAATTCTCTTTGATTTTATTAACAACAAACATTTAATATTTGATCACGTGGTCTTGATTGTTTTAAAACAAAATCTCCCGCATGAGCGACCTTAATAACCCACGTGCCAAACTAATATGACGTCACAATAACAAACAATGAAACGAGATCACTATTTTCCGCAATATCTAATTATTTTTGTCGGTAATAATGAAAATTAAATCTACTTTCAAAATGGTGTTAAAGTGATACAAAGTACCACACTTTTCAAAGTGGTGTAAAAGTGAGATAAAGTAAAACACAAATTTTCTGTATTTTTTAAATGAAATAAGATAATGTTTAACAATTCGTGTTATTTGTATTTTAAATTCCTTTCTCAATAAACAACAACGTTTGATTAATTTGGGTTAGGCTGGGAATCGAACCTCAGACCTTCCGGTGAGACATAAAACAAATAAAAACCTTCTGAAAACTTTAAAACTTGTTAACTTCCCATATAAGGAAGTCGACTGGACATAAACATTATTACTTTCATTTACAACAATCCCTATTATGACGTCATAAACCATCATCAAAGCGGTATAATATAATAATGAGACAAAGGTTAAACAAACGATATTGTTTCTAATACAATCGACAGAAAGTTGTGATATTTGATAGGCTACGTCCGCTCAGATTATGACGTAATATTGAGGAAATTATGACGTTTAAGGAAACGTAACAGACTGACCAATAGGAAGGGTGTGAATTTGATATTAGTAAGTTGTTAAAAGGATTTAAAGATTTATAAATAGAAGAATTATAGACAAACCTATAAGTTTACATAAAGTTTTGTTTACAAATGATTTAAGTCGATGACGTCATTTCTTTAGAAGAAGAATTCGCGACAAAAGTAAAGGAATGTGAAAACTTATTTGTAAAGCAAAATCCGAGGTAATTTAACACTCCAAAAAAAACTAAACAAAAATTTGTGAAAAAATTCAAACATTTTAACTTAACTAAAAATCTGCTGGTGGTTAAAATAAATTAATTTCACATAATTTTTTCTATTAATTCAACATTTACAATAAATTAATCACCCGCTATTTAAATACCCTCACATTCAATTAACATACTTCAATAATGTCACAAGATATAATCTCATGTACTTAATGTGGGAATCAAATTATTAAAAATCACTTTTCTATGAGAATTTAACTTTTATCTGACTCCCATAATTATGACATGTTATATCAATTATGACATCATAAGTTGGTTTTATGATAAAACAATCTGCTATCTTGTAATCGATAAATTTAAAGTTTGGTTTATTTTAAATTTTTGAAGATAACTCAGAATGTAACCCAGACAACCGGCAAATAAACATGATTTATGATGTCATAAGTTAAAGTTGACACGTGTTTATAAATATAAAAGTCGTCTCGAATATAGTTTACCTTGTCGCCAAAAGCATAAAATGTTCCAAAACACAATTTTAATCTTTTTAAGAAGTTACCAAAATCAAGTAGAAAAATAATTAAATTTAAAAATAAAATTTTCCCTGAAAAATTAAAAATAAAAGTTTTAGAAATTAATTTTTTTGCGTTAAAATAAAGTAGGGTAACTCTTACAAAGCGAAGCCTGTTTAAAACCAATGTAAAGTCGTTGTTAAAGGGTTACGAGTCTACTAAGTTATTGTTTTTTTAGTGTAATTGCCACTTTTAAGAATTAAGCTGATTGTAAGTGCAGGGTAGAGGACTTTACAAGCAAGCTAAGGTACTTCTACGACACTGAATCTCATTAGTTGTCGACTTTTCCCAGTTATAATTGCTGGCGCTGATTTTAAACGATAAACAACGTAAATTTCGAAGCCAAAAATACACAAGTGTGAATGAAATCATAATATGATGACGTCACAATTTAAACACGTCATAATATATGGAACAGGTCATTGTTAAAAAACAATAGTCAAGTTGACTTCATGAAAATATTAAACTTTACCAAAAAATCGTAATTTCTAGCCAATAAAAAATCGATTAAAGTTAATTTATATTGTTATTTTAAGTAAATTTTAAAAATATTAACTTTAATTCATTTTATTCGATATTTATCTATAAGTTAAACCAATAAAAAAACGCTAAAATGTAATTTCTTCGATTTTTGCCAAAGTTCAAAAAATAAGATTGATATTCGTGGTTTAACTTAGAAGTGTAGCGGTGTACAATGTTTATGTAATATAATATACCGAGATAATATTGCGTGATCTGAGGATTGGTTCCCAGGCTTAAGCGACATTTTTAGTGATTTATCCTCGATGTGAGAAGGCCAATTTTACAGACAATTTAAAGTAAGTTTTGTCACCACGTTTCAGACAAAAAAAACAACTTTGAAATGTTATTTTTTTAAATTTTTTTAGTGCTTTTTTATATTTTTAAGAAAAGGGCTGTTGTGACGTGTTTGAGCTATTTGTAAACGCCGGGCTGAAGAGCGAATAGTGTGGTATTAGTGCGACTTGAACCCCAAACATTTCGATGTGTTTAAGCTATTTATAAACCCAGGATTTAAAGCCGAATAGTGTGGCGTTGGCGCGATTTGAACCCGTAACCTTTAGCTTGTAGTTCGCTGCCATTACTGGTATACTACCGTAAATATATTTAGTATATTGTGAAATTGTCTTATTATTGATTGACCAATTTTGGGTTTAACCTAGGCACATGTTAACTTGAAGCCCTTGTGGTAAATGACGCATAAGTTAGAACCGCAGTGATTCAATTAGTTTGAACTTCAGGTTAGAAGAATTTAGTCTGTAGGCGATATTGCCAAAATAATAAAGTTTTTTAGGGACGAAATATTATACAAACATATTTTAAACGTTGTCTTATATAATAATGTACAAGGTTATGTTATAACGTAGATGATATATTTACAAAATAAAACCACTTAATCTTAGTTTAAACTTGGTTACTATGACAATTAAACTTTATAAATCTTGAAGAGTTGAAAGATAATCTTTGTCGAATATTTCTTACAAAAACATTTGATACAAGTTATAGAAGATCGCACAAACCAATGTTAAAAGCTGAAGAATACCACGAAAGTTGGTTTAAAGTGAAGAATACCTACCTGACTTTTATTCAATTTGAAAGATAAAAAAGCCTGTCCAGACTTGCCTGACTAATATCATGTTTAAAGCTTAAATAATTTGGCGAAAACCGAGTTAAAATCTTAAAATATACCCTGTAATCTAATATAACGTGGATTTATATAAATTTAGTATTCTATGGATAATATAAGATATTAAATTTAATTTGTATTAAAGATTTAAGTGGCTTTGGGTCAAGTTTAAAGTTGAAAATAGTAAAAATAGGTCATTAAAATGATAATATCACAATCCTATGTATTTTGGTTGAACAAAATAATTTTAAAATTAGTTTTTAAAACAACTCAACATTTAGCTTAAGGGCATCAAATGATGACGAAATTTTTGTTAGAAATTCATTATTTTGCAACAAAGAGTATTGTGACGTGTGCTTCACACAATTATGCCATAAATGTCGGGTAATATATTTCACACCCAGATTTTACGAAAATTTTAAATAATCGGTTTTGACAATTTTTAAAGTTATTGAAATTTACTAATTTTTAAACGAAATGTAAACCTTATTTTAATTGTACTTAGATGAATAATATGAGCATTGCTTATTTTTTAATATAAATACAGATTTAAACTTATAAAAAAATTAAATAAAATATATACAAACGCTACTTTAAAATTGTAAAAACAATAAAAACCCTTAAGAAAACAAAAGATGTTTAACCAAGCTCTTTAACTACAAATATATAGCAATATATTACAAGGCTGTTAACCTTATATTGGTTTTTATAGCGCTAAAACAAATAAGTTGTTAAAAATGTTAATATTTGCAAAAATGTTGAATTTGTAAAACTTCTTTTGTTACGTATTTAAGTTAATAATTAACAACATGTTGAAATGAGCGTTGTGACATCACAATGCCAATTAAATACGCGATAAATACCACTTTGTTACGCAGTAGGTGGCCAAAAATGTCGAAATTCTTGCAAAATGCAGCTGTAAGCTTTGTTAGTTTGCGTTGTTTAAAAAATGTGGTTTAAAAATTAGCTGCAAAGTTTATTTAAATTTTAATAATTCACTGTTTTGCTTTAATAAAACGCATGAAAAATTCGCTTCTTAAAGGTCTAAGTTGAAAATTTAAAATTTTAACCCCAATATTTAACAAATATATGATGCAATCTTTAGTTAAACAATCAAAAAACGCAATAAATAAGCAAACAATAAGTTTACCAACCTATATACAAACAGACCAAGCATATATAACTTTACTAGATATTACTACACCCTTTTTTACTCTTCATATGAATTAAAATCCCAAAAAACTTTTTTGTCAATATTTTTGTATGATTCTTAAAGTTAAACTCACCCAAGAAAGGTCTGCAAACAAGTATCGCAATATCGATGTCGACATGTAGTGATTTGTACAGGATCTCGCATTGGAAGTTTGCATAATGGGCACTGATGACGTTTTCTCACTTTGTCGACAAACTTGGTTTGGTAACCAGGCATTTCGGTGTTCTTAGCAATAAGTGTACAGTTTTATGAATATCCTATATTAACTATATAACCTGTTATACAAAAGTTACGTTTAAAAAGGTATACGAAGTACTAGTTAAGTTAGTAGAGTCTAAAAGTCAACTTAAAAAAGTTCTCTTTAAATTTCGTTACTAATTAAAGTTGGGACCTTCTATTAATCATTAATTTACTTCATATTTACACTCTATTTCTAACTTCACATGCCCCTTTATTCTTAAATATATATTAATTTACTTCGCAATCCCGTTTTTAAATTTAGTTTAACTAGAAAACTGCACAATAACCAACAGCTAACTTCTCTTTGTAATAATGAATAAAACGAGGCGTTGTATTATAGACATACACCCACGCGTAAGAAAAAAGCTCTCTCCTATTTTGACTTTCTCTTTTACGAGAGTTTTGTTTATTTTACCAAACTGTTACCAATACAGGCTTTAGTGGACAATAGATTGGTCAACTATAGACGTTTGTACAGTCCATATATACCGGTCAGTGTCTGTTACCAATCATAATACAATCTATGCACAAGGACCTGTTGTTTAGCGTGGTGACGTACTTATAAAGCGTCAGATAGCGATATTAAAACAATTGAAATCAATTGAAATATTAAAGTGCGATAAATAAAAACCAAAAACCCATTTAAAAGATGGAATTAATATCATAAGTGCCTGTTTAAGCTGATAATCGTTGTTAATAGGAGCATATGCTAAAACAACAACACTTTCGTGAGTTACCACTGCACTGCAATTGCACAATTGCCGATATAATTTCTAAAAAAACTACCATTTGTATGACTTTAATGGTTGCTGTAATGGTTTTTAATGGTTACAAAAACTACCATTTGTATGGCTCTAATGGTTTTCCTAATGGTTTTTAATGGTTTCAAAAACTACCATTTATACAGCTTTTATTATTCTTCTAATGGTTACATAAACTACCATTTATACAGCTGTGATGGTTAAATTTTATCACCAATATAGCTTAAAAAAAACTAAATTACAAAAAATGGCTGTAATGATTTCTAATGGTTACGTAAACTACCATTTATATGGTTTTAATGGTTAAATTTTATGACCAATATAGTTTGCAACATTTTATAATTTACCAAATAATTTTTTTAGAGAAAATATCCAAAAAATACAAATAAAATACAATTCTACTTGTTATACGTTTGTAAATAAGCAACCACATTTTTGTTATAATTTTAACACAAAACCCAGGATATCACAATTAATTGAAACCAGGTTCGATTACCTCGAGTTAACGTGATCTAAATTACACAAAGCCCCGTGAAAATAACTGAGCTATTCACAATAGTCAGAGCTACCTACACAGATTAGCCAAGTGAAACGAAAATTTCTTTTCAATGTTGTTATTGGTGTTCAAACCCCGTAACCACTTCGTTTATACTCGGATAAATTTTGTTTGTGGCATAATACATTGCTCATTGTATTACCTATATAATTTCTATATTCTATTCTTTATATTTTTATACAAATATATTTTGAAACTGGTATATAGATTTCTACGTTAATATTTTTCTTTTTCTATTTAAAGTATTAGCAAAAAATTTAAGAAACGCGTTTTTTATACGCTATAAAAACACAAATTTTTAACATAAATAAGTTAGATAAAGTTGCTTTTATAGCTATATAGTTTTTTCCTGATTCAAAGAATTAACAAAAAATCGAAAAAAAAATATTAAAACGCTATAAAAAACATAAATTTCTGTAAGAAATAAGTTAAATAAAGTTAAACTTAAAAAACCTATTGGCCACATGGTTATTTAAACAGGAATCTATTAAAACCCAATTCCATATCCTTTAAACAGGTTTAAAATGTCATTTAAATTGGTCGCGTAATTAATCAATAAAAAGATTAGTTCAATATAAACATACAGTTATCCTGCTTCGTTGTATTTAAACCAACGAGGCAATTTAAAATTGTTTACAAACAGAATGCTAATCCCAATCAGAATTCGATTTAATCCTGATCACGTGGTTTGTTTTTTACGTTTTTTCCCTAGTGGTTAGAATACTAGATTTTCCAAACTTGCCTTCTGTCTATCTGTACTAGTTAATGACTATAAACATGACTTAAGTCTCGAATAAGGTTAGATTCTGTTAAATATTAATGATGACATCTTTCTTATAACTCCCTAGTTGAATCCATACTAATCAATATTCTATCTAAGATTAAGTTAATTTTCGATTAATATGCATACAAGTCTATATAGATTTAAAACTTAATTATATTTTCCAATATTTTTAATTACATTTTTAGGATGTTAGTTTTATAATTAACAGAATATAATGATTTTAAACAAAAGATATATGTTGCGTTAACAACGTTGTTTAATTCAAAACAAAAGTCTTTATAACCACATTAAATTAAATTGTATAACAACGTTAATTAAGTGTTAAGTTTTAATATACTTTATTGCTTATTACAAAAGATATAAAATAATAAAACCCAGATATTTTTATTTTATTCTCTAAAAAAAATTATTTTTTAATTTTTTAAAAAAATTATTTTTTAATATTTTTTTATGATTTTTTTAATATTTATTTATAATTTTACATTTCTATTCTTTCTATAATGCTAAAAACTGTAATAACATTTTATTTCTTACTATTTTTAAAGCTACATATATAACTAAACTGCTAACTTTTTAACATTTAGCAAAAACGCTCTGCAAGAAATTTACAATTCTCAACAAGAACTACCTTGTTGAAATCTCACACTTACCACAATACAAATACTCGTAACAATACGCAAACAAGTACGACCGTGACGTCACAATTAGCAAACAAAAACGTTTGTTAGCCGTCAATTTAAGAGCAATTCGCGTGGGTTTGAGTATTCGTTGGGGTTTTAAAAAGCGTCAAATTTAAAAATAACAAAAAAATAATTTTTTTAATTAATTTTTTTATGATTTTTAATTTAAATAACATAAATGCAAAACTAAATATTTTTTAACTTTTAAACATAAAAAAGAAAGTAAAAAAATGAAAATATAGAAAGCTAAAAACAAAAAAAATAATTAAATTATCCGAAAAAGTGAAACTTTTACCCAGCTGTCTATGACGTCATAAAGCTGTAGGCGGATACGCAACAGTGGGTCTATTTACACCTAGATTTCGGAACCCAATAAAAGTGTTATAGCGCGTTAATTAAATGTGTTCTTGCGCCTTTATTTTAACTATTTAATTAACACTAAATTGTCGCTAATTAACAAGAGTTTTGACATTTTAATTATATTAAGTTGTAATTAAAAAACAAACATAAATTTCCACTAATATTCATTTCTATATCCCTTTAAGAGAATAGGTTTTTAATATTTATTGGGCAAGGGTGTGCTGTTATGACGTGTTTTGAGCTATCCTTAAACGCCGGGTTTAAGGGTAAATAATGTGGCATTGGTGCGGCTCGTAGTATGACGCCATAACCGCTTCGCCACACTACCGGACTACATATTAAAATAAAGTAACAAATTTTTGACTCTCTGTCCCCAACTACCGGTTGAAAATAAATCAATTTTTTTTAGAATGCGATTTTTTTATATCTACCGCTATGGCGTATAATCGCATAACAAATAGTACAACCGTTTTAAATAGAATCAAAATGTTAAAAAATTTAGAACCATAAAATCAAATACTTTAAAATAAAAGTGCTTTTCAGATAAAATTACAGAATTAATATAAAACATATTTTGACATTTTAAAACGAAACAAAAAAATTAAGAACAAATTTTCTAAAAGTTTACAGAACATTTAACACAAAAAGTTAACAAAATTTAGAACTATTTTGATTATTACAGTATGCCTTTAATAGAGACCCATAAACATAAAAATAAAAATTTTTGAACTATAATTGAACTGAATACTGAATACATTACAGAAATCAAATACAGATAAAAATAAAATCTATTTTTAAGAATAAAATTTGAAGAATAAGTTTAATGTGCAAGTAAAAGTTACAGAAATCTTAAATTAAAGTTATTAAAAGTTTTTAAACAGTTTTTTTTTAATAATGTTAAATGAAATACTTAATGCACCTTTGAACTACAATAACGAAGCAGTGTTGTCTTAAAAGGGTTGTTGACTAAAAGAAAAGTTTCTAAAGAGATAGATTAGTTGACTAAAGTGGGGGGGTAGCATTGAATTCTTCACACCCAATATTTTGGGTTCTGATCCAGCCAATCTTTAAGCTTAGTTGGGCAATCAGTCATCACTCCTTCAATACCAAGTTTATAAGCTGCTTCAAATCCTTCATCTTCATTTATAACCCACATGTATGTCTACAAAAATAACAAGTTCAATATTCAAATTTTTATAAAAAAGGTTCATTATAGAGCCGGCAGCTCAGTGTAGTGGTAATAACACTTGCTACACCACATGAGGTCGTGAGTTCAATCCCCAGAGATCTTATACTGTAGCGCTCTTGAGTAAGGTGTTATAAACTGTACAAACTCCTGCTGAGCCAGCACTTAATCAACAGCATAATTACAGGGCAATTATAATCTATAATATCCCAAACTGCCAAAGGCAACTCGAGACCGGGTCGAAATAACTGATGTTACTTTATGTTTAGACTGTAAAGTCGACCTTTTCACATCAAGGATAAATTAACATTAAATAAATAGATAAATAAAGAAACATACAGCTATTCCCCTATCATGCAAATGCTTAAACAAGATCTTGCTTTGAAGGATTGGTTTCAAAATTTTAAGAAACCGTTTTCGACCTGGTGTTAGTTTAAAGGAGGTGCTAAATATAATGTTTATGTTTTACTAAAAGAAGGTTAATCTGACATGTTAAATATTATATCATGTATAAATATAAATTTAATTAAAAACTAGAGGTTTAACCCCATAAATTAAACACTACAAAATATTAAAAAAAACTTATATTTATTCAAAATCAATTTACTGTTTTATTGCATCTGGAAATGGAATCTCCAAAAAACTTTCCTTGATGGAAAGAAAGGGTAATACCCCAAGATAGAACCAGATGTAAAGCATGAGAACTCGCTTAATAGAAAACAAAAGTGGGACCTCAGGATTCTAAGTAAAAAAAATCCATTTTTTAAATTTTTAAATATTAAATAATTTTTTTAAATAAAAAAACTTGTTACCAGTTTGTGAAGTTTATTTGTGACATCATCGCTAAAATTTCCCCAAACAGTTATTTTCTCCCGATTGTATTTTCTTATCAATTTATCAACCTACAAAATCACAATATAATTTTTTAGAAAATAAATTTGGAGTCTATAACAAAACAAAAATAAAGTGCTTTTAAAACTTAAACATCGGGTAACTTGAGGCCACTATGACTTGCATTTATGTAAATGTCAGCATGACTTGCAATTTTCATTGGAATTTAAGCCAAAAATTTCCATTAAAATTTTTTTAAAACAATTTTCATTTTTATATTTTATAAACGATTTAACAAAAAATAAATAAATATGAAACTCTTTTTAAAACCAGGAATAATTTAATTTTTTTTTATCACTTTCACATTTACTTCCTTGTTTTATCCTTATCTACTTTAAATATAATTTCCCTCTTAGTAATCAATCACCATTAATTAAGACAATGTTTTCTTTTACAAACAGAAATTAAATAAGAAACTTTTCAACAAATTTAAAAATTTTGCCCTATTTTTATAACAGCCTTTATTAAAAATTTAGTTTTAGTAAATAAAAATAAAAAAATAGATATATTTTCACTAAACATATATAACTACATCAAAAAGGCAAAATATTTTGACAAAAACAAAAAAATGACCAGCAAGAGGTCGTGGGTTCAATCCCCACTGATCTCATGCTGTAGCGTCCTTAAGTAAGGCGCTATAAACGATATGAACTCCTGCTGAGCCAGCACTTAATCAGCAGTATAATTACCGGGCAGTTATAATTTATAATATCCCAAACTGCCACAGGCAACTCGAGACTGGGTCGGATTAACTGATGTTACTCTATGTTTAAGTCGCGCATTTGACTTTCCCACATCAAGGATAAAGATATATACAAAAAAAAAACCATAACCTACCATGAATATAAGTTCATCGTCGTTATCTTTTACGTCCAGGTTAATTGGCATAGTTGGATATTTCTCAAACACCTCCTTTAATGTTGCTATCCTTTCATTCACTCCATTGTTGTTGCATGACTTGTTGTAGAACTGAACTTTCAACTCACTTGACATTAAAGGAAGGTCCTAAAAAATTAATTGAATAATAAATTCCATTTTTTTAAATTATATCAGTTGTGTTTAAAAGACAGGCTAATTTTAATGTAATGCAATAATAGCTAGTAATTAATTGCTATAACAGTGCTATTTATACACTTATATTAAGTATAATTATTGGGTATTATCACACTATTATAACATTACGTAAGACATGTTAATTATAACACTTTTACTATTTTTATTTTTAAAAAGCATTTTTCAATGTAATTTAAATGTAAATTAAACCTCCAATTAAAAGTGCACAAAAATTCAAATATTTACCTCAAAGTTAGAGTCACAAATATTTCCTTCATACCCAGTACATCTTGTTAGGTCAGCATCATGAGCAACAACAATTTGTTTGTCTTTTGTTAGGTGAACGTCAAGTTCAAGTAGTTGGGTTCCACATGCTATTGCACTAAAAAATTAAATATTTTTTGAATCAAAACTAAAAAATAAAAATTTAAGTTTATTTTTTTACAAGTGATTTTTTTGAATAAATTGCATAAAATACATTACTGATAGTAACAATTTAAATGTTACATCAAACTTAAAAAAAATTAACAAAAAACATTTAATAATTTAAAAATTTTTTTTATTTTCTTACTGGTCAAAGGCCGAAATTGTATTTTCGATTTTTTCAGCAGCACCTAAAAAATGTATTTTATAAGCAATATTTTACCAATGAATAATGGAACAGAAATTTAAAAATATATTAGTAAAACTTTTACATTTTTTAAATTTAATTTCAAGGAATTAAAACTTACCCCCACGATGGCTAATATGCGATGCCAAAAAATATCGTTTTTTCTTCGTGTGCAAAATACCGGGACACTTTAGCAGCAAAACTGAAGTTAAAACATAACCCCCAAAAGCACCCAATATAGAATAACCTGCTATAGCACCACTGGACAACATTTTAACGTCCTTCACTAACTAATATTTAACAAAATGATTTTTAGTTTTTCTTTCATTTTGTTGACTTTAGGAACAAAGTTATGAGTCAGCAAAATGTTTTATTACATTCCAATTTAGTCAAGGGAAATAACCTAACCTGAGGCTACTTTATTAAATATAATTTCCGGTAGAAGGAAATGTAAATTTTTTGTAGTGCAAAAATGGAAAATTGTCAGTTGTTAGTTAAAAATAACGAAATTGCTTCAACGCTGATATGGAAAACTGCAAAGGTAAGATTTATTTTTGTGCTTTTATGCCTAAATATGTTTGTTCTGTTAAGATCTTCACAAAAAGTAATTTATAATATTACACTTTTTACACACCAATAAACATCAGTTAGTTGAGTTTATCTAATCTGCTAAGTTAACCAATTTAAGGCTGTTAGGTCACCTTTCTTAAGACAGGAATAAATAAATATATATAAGTGATGTCTTCATTATTAATAATTGATAATTAAATAACCTAAAAAATCTAATGTGTTGTGTTATAGGAAATTATACCAGACCAAGATATTTGTTTCTTTAATGAAAACATCTCTCAACCATGCCAAGGTGGTGTAGGGAATTGTTGGCTGATTTGTGCTTGTAATTATTTCACTTTTCACAAAAAATATTTACTTTATATTTTTAATCAACATTTGGGCTCAAATGAAAACTGTAAGAGTTTAGGTTTTAGTATTTTTAGTATTACATAAAAAAAATAATATAAGAAAATTACAATGACTTTAAATCCAACTTTACTATACAAAAAAGACCAATTTTTTAAAATGAACATTTTGTTTTTCATTTTCATTTTTTAAATTTAATTTGTGACATAATAAAACAAGATCTTGTTATATAGGCCCAATACCAGCCAACAACAAACCCATAACTTTAACATTATGGGATGTAGATGAAGCAAAATGGATTAAAATTGAAGTTGATCAACTTTTACCAATTCACCATGGACAACTTAACTTTTCAACTTGTTTAAATTCAAACCAACTTTGGATGCCTTATTTAGAGAAAGCAGTTGCTAAGTAAGTAAATTCATTTAAAAATATTTTTTGTTAAACTATGTGGACTTGTTATATTTAAATAAGTTTTTATAGTTAAAATTATTTGTACTTTATTTGCTAGTATTTACCTAAAATTTATTTAATTTTTTTAAAAAGCTAAAGTATTTAATATAAAAACTGTTTTTGTGTTATGGTATTGTTTTTTTACCATCTTTAAATTTTTGTTGAACTTTTTTTAGAAAATTTGGAAGTTATGAATCTTTAAACAGTGGACAAATATCAGAAAGTTTTCGCTTATTAACTGGGGGTCATTTCTGGAGGAAAAAATTAACGAAAACTTTTAATCAAAATGATTTGATTGCATTAAAGAAACAATTTCATAAAGTATTGACTATTATGAAAAGCATAGTATTTGTTTGTGTTGATGATATTGAAAAGAAAAACAAATGTAAGTACAATATTTAACTATGAAAATATAAAAGTTTTTTAATTTAATTTTATTTTGAAAACATTATCAACTTAAGGTTGAGGGTAAATAAGTTATGTTGTTTTACAGCTTTTAAAATGTCAGCTCTTCATTATTATGCAATTATTAAAATTGATCAATCTAATGACCAGGTGAAAAAGTAATTTATAAACTTTATTAATTACTAAAATGTATTTTAATTTTTATCATCATATTTTCAAAATATTTCTAGGTAACATTATGGAGTCCAATAAGTACTGAAGAAAATGTTGACATTGTTTTAAAAGATTTGTTTCAATATGAAGCAACATTAACTTATACTGTGGAAAATCTTAATGATTTATTTGGTAAAACTTTTATAATTTAATCAAATAGCTATTCCTGTAATATTTTATTTAAAGTGTTGTTTAATCATAAAATAATTTGTTTATATTGTAATTTGTTTTAGGTAAACCAGAAAGTAACAAGGATTGGTTTAACCAAGATATATTTGGAAATTGGAAAGTCACTTTAAATAATGGTGGAAAATATTGCAAAGATGTTGTTGATCTGTTTCATAGAAATCCTCAATATTTAATCAGTTTTGGAACAAAGGAATCATTAGGTTAGTAAAAAAAATAAAATATAAATTAGTATTAGTCAAATTATGTTACAATAAATGCTTATCTGTTACTTTATTATTATTTGTTAAGATGAGACAATTGTTTATGTTGCTCTTATTCAACTTGGTAAAAGAAAATATTTTAATCGAAAACAACTTGAACAAGGAATTGGAATACATGCTTGGAAGGTTAGTTGTTACTTTCATGGAATTATTCTTTAAAAATATATTCTATATTACATACTCTTAAAATTTATAATTCTATTTAAACGTGACCTTACAAAATCGTTTTATTTGTACAGTTTTTATACCAGTATATTTATTTCAAGGTTAATGAAACTTTTGAAACTTGCATCAGCGCAGAATCGCTCCAAACTAATCCCCCAGACTGGATCACCCAACCAGAATATCAATATACTGGTACAACAACTTCCAATTTTAATGTAAATTTAAGTAAAAGTACTGCCTCCTATATTAAAAAAACGAACATAATTTTTTTTAGTTGATTGTGCAATACTTTGTCGAACTACATCGTCCAATATAGTAGTTATACCAAGTACTTATAACCATGAAGTAAACTGCAGATATTTGTTGCGTATAAGTTGCCCTGTTCAATATACTGTCAAGTTACTGGGAACAGTTAAAAATAAATAAATATCTAAAACTGTTTTAAAATAAAAAACTTACTTTTTTATTAGTTATATATTTTATTGCGCTGCCCAGTTCCATTATAAATATTTGAACAGAAAATTTAACCAAAGAAAACTTTACAATAAACAGAAACTTGAAAAGTTACACAAAAGCTTTTAAAACATCGTCGAATAATTGTTGATTAAATCTCGTCCCAGTAACTTAACTTGACGCTGGTTTATCCTCAACGTGTTGCACTGGAAGAGTGGTGGGACCTTGTGGCAAAGCAGATTGCTTAATCGGAGCTTCTACGGTCAAGGTTCCATCAGGTGAGAGTGATGACGTCACAGTCATGGGGTCAACATCTGTGAGCAAAGCATTGTGACGTAAACAAATATGAAAAAAAGTGTTAAAATAAAAATTCTAGTATTTACGTACTCGGTGGAACTGTATACTTTCTCGTGAAGTCACGTGATATCACTCCGTGATCATCTTTCTTCTCCTCGTGACGTCCGTGAACCTCTATGACATCACCAACCGTTTTCACCGTGATCTCCTCCGGTGTGAAATGTTTTACGTCCAAAGTCACCTTGAACTTGTCGTCCTCTGTCGACACCTGTTAAACAAAATATTAGATTCTGTCCTACATTGACGTTTGACCTATTGGATTAACTAGAATTGCTTGGCTTTTACTATAACTATGACATCATCATTAAAATGTGATTATCGATGATGACGTTACAATGTATTCACCAGGGACCATTTTTTAATCCATATTAATTTATGAAAAGATCGTGTAAACATTTGCGTCATATAGATTTGATACCATGTGACATCATTTGACTAAATTAATAAAGACGTCATAAAAAATTTATTTTTATGACGTCATATTCCGCATACCTGCGACAATCCACCACCGCTTATTTGTCGTGGAAACTGGGAGACTATGGGGCGGGTAACCACCCTTCTTGTTGCCCATGGATCGTTGAATAAGCGATGGGAGGAGTCAAACGTGTAATCCCCCATTGTGGGCATCCCGAAGTCCTGCAAGAATATGGGTTTGATGTTTACTGACAAAAAAACTTAACAGAGGACATAATTCAATTACAGGGGCTCGATTAGTGTTGATTTTTCTTAGAATTTGTAATAAAATATATTTTAATTTTTATTCCTATATTTAATTTTTATTCCTATTTTTATTCCTAAAGTTTTTAATCTTTGCCTAACTTTACATATTATCTTATTCGTTAATGTAAAAAAATAATTTTTAGCCCAGTTATAAATTTCACAAACCATCGACTATAGCCTAGCTTCGAAGTTTAACACACTTTCTGATTTTTAAAGTGAGATAGTCGACTTTTAAGCTTATCTTAAACCACTTACCCGACCAAACTTTAAGTTATAAATATTACAACCTCACCTGATCAATCAGTCTTGATGTTGGCCAATCAAACGGCTCCATAGATGTTTGTTGAAAGTAAGGACTCACGTTGACATGCCTCTCACTTCTCTGTCGGTGCTCAGACATTTTATTAACTTAGGTTTGTGTGAAACTTAATCAATAAAAATTTAAATGTAATGTTTAAACTATTTAAATAATCCCTGATGAATATCTAAATTTATAAGCTTATTTTTAAGCTAAGGTTTAAGCTAAACTTAATAAGTAAAAACAAATAAAATACAATGTTTTAAAACATTTTAATTTATGTCTATAAATGTTTAATTTTTTAACTAATCTGAAACTTTTAATTAAATTTGTTATTTAAGTTTTAGCTTTTTATTAATTATATTAGAATAGTTTTTAAACGAATTAATTTAAACTATATTTTGTACTACTGCCTCAACCAATTGTCAATGAAAAATAAATATATTTATTAAAACAATTAAATGTTAGTGCTACAACTGTAGTTTTAATAACTAACTACAAGTACAAAACTTCAAGTAAGTTTACTGAACTGCATGCTGCCTTATATCGCCACTTAATATATATCTTCTTACACATGGGATAAGAGTTATATTTAGCTATGACTTAAATGTACTAATTAACCTTTATACATGTTATAACTTACCTATTTAAAAACTTGTTCTTAAACTGTTTATAAACACTGTTAATCTCCTTTGACACTTTATAAATGCAATATGGTGCCAAAAGGGTTTATATGTTTATATAATTACTTCAGGAATTTGTTTATCACTAAATGATATCTTCTAATGACAGCTGGTACGTCATACAATTACGTCATAATCTCTGGTTATTAGATTGGGCAATGACAGTTTGCTTGCATATAGTTTATATAAATATGGAGTTGATCTAAACATGTATTTGACATTCATAATACTAAATATGTACAGAAGTTTTTTTTTATGAATTTTTATACTTAATCAGGTAATTTAAAAATGGTTTAAATAAAACAAATCGCATTTTTTGTTAAATTTATTATAGAAAATGGCAGTAAAAAACAAATTTAGCAGCACCCCTTATAAAAAATTAAGACAGTTTAACTTGATAACAAAATTTTACAATATGGCAACAATAGCAAATATGTCCTAAACTAATTTTTTTTAATTAAAAAAGGGAAATCCCAATTACAAATAAAATATCAAAAACCCAAAAAATACGAGTGTTAACTAAGCCTTCTTGTTTAACAAATCAAAGTAGGCCCCCGTTATTAAATCCTCGTTGGAAACTCCAAGCTCTTGCATCAAATCTCTTGCAATTAGATCACCATCATTAAAAGTTTGATCATCACGCAGCATTACCTAAATAACGTGTTTAAAATTTAGTTCAACAAGAAGTGTACCCGTCAATAATGGCAAAAACGCACGTCAAGTTTTTGTCAATCATATTTTTTATGTATATCTTTATTCTTGATGTGGGAAGGTAAAATGTGTAACCTAAACATAGAGTAACATCAGTTACCCCGACCCAGTCTCGAGTAGACTTTGAAAGTTTGGGGTAATATAGATTATAATTACTCGATAATAAACTGCTAATTGCTTAAGGGAATTACGGTATAAGGTTACTGAGGATCGAGCTCAGGACCTTATGTAGCGTACAAAATGTTCTGACCACTACACCACGCTGCCGGTTTTTAACAAACTGAATTTAAGCAGTACCTCTAATTCCATAAAATTTCCCAAATTTTCAACCTTATCAACATGCACTCTTGTTTGGCCGAGGATAAACAAGGTTCTTTGCTTCTTTACCGCCCCCCTTTGGCCCAGTGAGCTTGTTAAAGTTTTGTCCATTTCAGCGAAATCCATAACTGTCGTTCGACTAAAATCTGAGATTTTTGGGCCCACCACGTCCGGGCGCTCGTAAGCTATTAGTTCACTTCGTGATTTTTGCCCCTAATTAACATATACCATAATTAAATTATAAAATAGCAATGTTTTTACTTAAAAAAATGATGTGTAATACAATTTCTGATGTGTAAAAATGCGCGCTAACATTTGCTTTTTATTTTTTTTACAAAAATTTAAGTAGAAAATTGTACGGTACAAATTAATTTAAATAAACCTAAAATTTGAACACTTACTTCAGTTATACATCGTAGTTTAAGTCGTCCTTGGCCACAGTTATAGAAAATATCAAATTGTTTTAAAATCGTCCCATCTTTATTATTATTTAGTCGTCTTGCTGTTTTCAGTAAAGTAACCATGTCCTGAACGCGGGCCTTAATTTCAACATTTCGAGGCATTTTAAACAATTGTTTATAAACAAATTTGTTATAAATGTGTACCTAATAAAATATATAAATTTAAATTTTTAAAAAAATTGTTAATTTTTGAAGAAAAGGCCAATTTATATAACATTGGTCGAAATGTACAAAGCAAAGATATTAGAAAAAATATACACAATAGTTTTTAATTACTCCATTCATAATTGTTAATTAAATGAAACACTGAAACTTAATTAATGACATCATGTTTTGTTTAATATGGCAACACAATAATATGATGTAGGTTTATTTTATCATGTTTTAAACGTTTATAATGCTTGTGAAGCCTGTAAACGGAACCATTTTATAGATCATACATCTAAAAATAGATTTTCGAACGATATTATAACAAATTTACTTTCGGTTTATTTAAAGGGTAATTTTGTTGTGTAAAAAGGGGAAAAATTACTAAAATCTGTGTCATTTTATTAAATTAAATAACTATTTGGTTTAAAAATAGTAATTTATGCCCTGGTAACCTGTTTTTAAATAAAACGTGTGAGCTATCTTTTCAATTTAATACTGTAGATATACAAAAAATATTATTAATTGCGTTAATTAATTAAATTATTATCACAACAACCTTTTGTTATTTTGATAACAACATTTTTGTTATTCCTACGAAAACGTAAACAAAACCCCCTTTATTACGATTATTGTGCACTCCCTATTACGCTTTGCCACGTGATTTAACAAAGAACGTACGCATATTCATCCGCGCAGACAGTGCGCATTAGATAACGTAATATAAACAAATTAAATATTTTTTTTTCATTTAATAAATTAGTTTTAAATTAAAATTAATATTAATTAAAGTTTACTTTGTTTTTTAGATAAATTGGCACAAATTGATAAAAAATAATCCCCCTTTTTTGCGCGGATTGATATCACGTGACTGACTGTTCCTGATAATAGCGACGCCATTTCTAAAACTAAAGCGAAGCTAACGAATCAACTAGACGAAAACAAGAACTAATTTTACCAACTTGTACAACTATTCTACGATGAGATATATATTCTGAAACAAAACCAAGATTAAGGTAAGTTTTATCTAAAGTTTGCGACAGTCTAAGTTGGTTAGAACGTCTAAAAAAGTCAAAATTGTTGAGCTTAAATTCTAGACATTTGACATTAGGATTTTGGCAGAGGGCGTTGGCGCCCAAACGGTTGATGACGTCAGCAAAGTCGTTAGGTTGTGTTCATTGTTTTGACGGCAAGTTTTACTACGTAATTAGGTTAGCGTAAATATGTTTCTATAGTAGGGAATTATTTTTTGGGTCAAAGTTATTAAATTTGAATTAGTTTGGATGACGTCAGACGTACAGACGTAATTGTTAAGTTTATTAGAACAGCTTTAGGCTATAGAGTATAGACAGACATTTTTTTTGGTAGAGTGCAAAATTTTATAAGCCTCAAAAAATAAAGGGATCCATAATTCAAAATAAAAATAGAACTTTAGCGTTTTTTCATAATTTATTTAAAGAATTTATTTTCAAATAGTACTACTACTATAAAAATGCATTTTAGGCTGCTTTTTTCTAATAGAAATCATATCAAACCATATTTTTTGTTAAAAAAATTTGCAAATTATATTTTACAGATTTTATTGAATAATGGTTGTATCATTATATGGTGCGGGCACTCTACCTAAAATGGTGTCACGTTATACCCCATCCACCAACATGAATGCAAGGGAATTATGTGAAAATGATGACTTGGCTACTTCTTTGGTGCTGGATCCAATTCTGAGATTTTCAACTCATAAAATGAACCTTCGGTTAGTGTTTACTAATGTTTTTATTTTAATATTTTCTTTGGTGTAAGTGTTTACTATTATTTTAAATAAGCAGGCCCTCCTAAAGTGTATTATATTCAATAATCACTAGTAACCTTTTTCTAATTCTAGTTACGATTAATATTAATTTAATTATTTTGATTTTACATTTGCACATGTAAGTCAGTAGCCTAAAACTTATATTTTTTTTCCAGGTTTCGTCCTGTCAAAGGCAAAGCAGAAATATGTGCCCAGGCTGTCCATAGTTTTACTTGTTATCCTGACTATGAGAAATCGTTTGAAAAATTGATGTCTGGAGGTTGTTTTAATGTCCACTTTCTTAATAAAAGCTACAAGCAAAAGCAGGTAGGTTTAAAGTTTTTGTGTAAATATATATATTTTCTTTCCCTTTTGTAAGTCTATGTTGTTTTTGCCTTTTTGTTGTAGGAATAATGACCAGACTTTTTATTAAATGAATGTACATGCATTTACCCAGGTTGTTAATATTGCAGGTATTTAAAGACCATGTGTTCAGATATCTGGGTATGTTCCATCCTGAGTGTGGGTTTAGAATTGAGGTTTGTAACCGATATAGTTTGGAGGATGGAGGAGCCAAGATTGTTTCAACTAAAGAATGGTGAGATATAAACATGTTTAAGATGTTTAGTGTTGATATTTAAATATAAGTTATATTAATTTTGATGGTATGTTCAATTACCCTGGTTGGTTGTAAGATTACTGTAGTAAATTTGTTTATATAATAGCAGTTTTTCATGCTTTACGGACCTTTTCAATGCTATTCCTACTACAGTGTTATACTAATACCCTTCCATGCTATGTAACTGACATTTTGTTTTCTATTTTTGAGGTGTAAGAACGAGAAAATGAACCTCTTAGTTGGATGCATAGCAGAGTTAACAAAAGAAGATGAGACGACGTTATTAGTTCCTGGTAGAAATGACTTTAGCGTCATGTTTTCAACAAGAAAGAATTGTGCTCAATTATGGCTCGGCCCCGCTTCTTTTATTAACCATGGTAAGATATTTGGTATTTTATATTATTTTTAGCATGTAAAGTGTTTTCTAATCCTATTGTTTATTAAATGCGTAAATTTAGTTATATTTATGTTTTAGTATCGAATTTTTTTTTTTTGTAGTATTATTAATGTATAAAAAGAATTTTTTGTACGTTTTATGGTGTTGTTAGTTGCTAGTTTATGACTAATGTTGTGGTAAATTTAATTGTATTATATTTTTAAATAGGCATTTAAAAATTCATTTTAATAGTTTTTAAACAATGCTGTTATTGTTGTAGATTGTCGACCGAATTGTTGTTTTGTGTCATCGGGAAGAGATACCGCTTGTGTTAAGGTTTTAAGAGACATTGAACCCGGTGAGGAGATTACCTGCTTCTATGGAGACTCATTTTTTGGCGACAAAAATTGCTTCTGTGAATGTGAAACTTGTGAAAGGTAATCATTTTTGCCCTAAGTAAAACTTGTGTCTTTTGTATACCATGTAACCTGGTATATTATTTCTATATACAGCACTAATCAACATTTATCTATTACAGAAGGAAAACCGGAGCTTTTCGACCTAAAGATGGCTCAAATGTGACTGATATTCCAATGACTTTCAGCAAGAAATATGGACTCCGTGAAACGGATAAAAGACTTCACCGGTTACGCCGAAAAAAGTCGACCAACCAACAAGTTCCTGTGTTAAAACACAAACTTAACGGACTAAGAAGTAGTGATAGATCAACATCCCCAGCATCCAGTGAGTTTTCAGTGAGTTCTGAGGACAGTTCTGAGTATTTTACCTGCAACAGTGATGCTGGAAGTTACGCCGATTCCGATGTTCTATCAACAAGTTCAGAAGAAGTTTTAACTTTAACACCACCCTTGACTGATGACCCGGTAGTGGTTGATTTTATTCCAACCAAAAATGTGGTTCAGGAAGTTAAACCACTTTCTCGTAAAAGAACATGCAGTCAAGGGCTTCGAAGTAACAACAAACGTCCACGTATAACAACCCAAAACACTAATTTATTTGAACCTTACCTAGATGCAACAGAAACTGATATAAATGGAATTTACTTCAGTAAACAATCAAGTTTTCATCGCCGGAAAACAACAGCTCCGATTAAACTACCGTCACATGGCAACAACAACAGACTAACACTTATCACGAAAAAAGGTTTAAAACTTGAAGCACTCGCTGTGAAGTTGTTAGAACAAGGAGCTAATAGTAAAGATAAATTGGTAAAAGTTGAAAGTCCGACTACGGTTCGTAGAAGCGCTCGTTTAACTGAAAAACCCAATAATATTGGTGAGTTTAAATTGTTTTTAAGGCACTTCTTTATATGATTTTATGCTAACTTTAAACCAATTTAATTAGCATCACTACATTAGATTAATAAGTTACAAAAATAACCTCCTTTTTCTACCAAAAAACTGATGTAAATTTGGACACAAATCATTGTACTTTTTTGTTTCATTTTTACAGACTCCTTATTAAATATATTTTTATTATTTGTTTTTTTCACAGTACAGTATACAGACGAAAGGGATAGTTCGTTTACTGAGTTACAATATTCTGATCATATTCTATCATCTAATACTGAAGCAGATTGGCTACCTCACAATGAAAAACAAGAAAACAATGATTTGTTCTCCATGAAACTAAGAAGTGGTTTAGACAAGGCTTTAACAAATCCAATTGAACATAAACCAGCTCGAAATCTATGGTCAGAAATAGGGTTTCTACCGATATTATCTTCAAAAAAAGTTAAGGACAATATCTCACATGAGCCACCACCTACAAGGACTACTTTTAAAACGTGTTTAAAATCAGCTAATTCACAAAAAAACTTACAAAATTCACCGAAAATAATTCACCAAAAAAATAGAGAATCATTTAAGTTACTTTTAACTAACAAACAACAGAAATATGTTACATCAAATACCGACATACCTTTACGATATGACTCAAAGATGTCTCAATGCAAAACAAATGAAATACCGAAACTTACGCTACGTAAACGAACCACTCAACTCCGTAACTTTTCCCTTACCCCGAAAACTGGGTCACCTGCAAGGAGACTTAAACTTATCGTTGGCAAAGAATCAATCAACATTAATCTCAGTAATTAGAAGTTCCAAATAATTATAAATTATACAATCTGATTTTAAATTTGATTTTTATTTAGATTTTTCTTTGTTATTACCTAGTTAAATTTTTGTCAGTTAGAAGTTGCATTATTTTTCATGATCTTTAATATTGTGATTCGTTTTTAAAGGACCAAATTACAGTTTGGAGCTTATTTAAAAAATGTTCTTTTTCACTATAGCAACTTGAAGATAGTTGTTTTGTTATTAGCTTGTAGATGTGTTTTGCCCATTTTTTCTGATCTTTTCACTGTTTTTGTCTAATTTATCCTCGCCCAATCACTGTAAAACGTTTTTTATGCAACCCAAAACAATGTTGTGCTTTTCGTCTCAATCTGTCTCGTCGTAAATTTGTCTTAAATGTGGAAGGATTAGAAAGGGCGAAGTATGAACTAAATTTGAACTGATTTTATATTCTGAATGTTTTCTCGTTGTGTAGTTTACATGGAAATAAAATGAATGCATGTCTACATTAACTTTAACCCTTTATTGAATCAGGACCAAAACTTTAGACTTTTTTTGTATATATCTTCATCCTCGATGTGGGAAAGTTGAATGCGCGACTTAAAAATAGAGTAACATCAGTTACTCCGACCCAGTCTCGAGTTGCCTGTGGCAGTTTGGGATATTATTGATTATAATTGCCCAATAGTTAAGCTGCTCATTAAGTGCTGGCTCAGCTGGAGTTCATATCGTTTATAGTGCTTTACTCAAGGTCGCTACAGCATGAGGGCAGTGGGGATTAAACCACTGATCTCATGTGTGGTGTGGCAAGTGTTATTACCACTACACCATGCTGCTTTAGTTACCCCCTTATCAATATAGATCAAAAGGTTAAGATTTAAAGCCAATATGTTGTTTGGCGAAATAAGTTAGTTGCAATTTAAAATCTCGTTTAGGGTGAACTTTTTAAATCTACTTAGGGAGTTAAATAAAAGACTTCATTTACAATTTCCAATAAGGCAAATGTGTTAATGGTTAGCCAGTATATAATTAGGGCACTGAAATATTACTTAAAATGTCAAATTGTAGTTAAACTTATGTCGTATTAATAATACTAACAGCATTACTTTTAAAGTTGAAATACTTTTCACTGCTAAACGAAAAAGATGTAGCTTATTATTTTTTTAGTTTGTAACCACCTCTTGTTCATAGCAGAATAAGCAATTTAAATTAAGTGCATTGACGGACAATGAGGATAAAAAGTTATATTGCAAAACCCTATTTACAGCATTTAACTGTTACAATCTTTGCTTTAAAATTTTAACCCTTTAAAACAACTCGGCGACATTTTACTTTAAAACAATCCTTTAAAATTGAAAAATGATTTTTAAACAGGTAGTTTAAGTAGGTCACTCGTTTACTAGTTATTATTCATTACGTAAGGTATTAAATGACTAACGTTACAAGCGTTTAAATCATTTAATTTGTTGTTTTTTAGAGTTTAAATTTAAAAATGAAGTTCTGTTTCATATTTTCTTTCGTATTATTTCTTTGTTTTAAATCTTCGATTAGTTTTAAAGTTGAAGGTAAAGTTTTTATTCCGAACGACGCGAAAAATAATGCTGACACCACAGTTATAGTAAATAATGGACAATATAAAGGATTTTTAAGGTAAATGTGTATATATAAAATTAACTGGCTAACTGTTAATTAGTGTTTTTTAATTAAAGGCTATTATTGAATAATAAATAAAGGGCTATAAGCTTATGTTTCAAGTCAGTGCTTTTTTATTCTAAAAGTGTTAAAATTCTTAGCCAAAAATTGTGTAAAATTAAAACTTAGATTTACAAAAGTTTTAAATAATATTTTTTTACAGGGCGGATGGAAGCTTCACTGTTCATAATGTTCCAAAAGGATCTTTTGTGGTTGAAGTGCTTTCCCCAACTTACATGTTTGAACCAATCAGAGTTGATGTATCCGGCCAGGGAAATGTGAGGGCAAGAAAATTAAACAACTTAAAACCAAATGCAAAATCTTTGGTCAAATATCCATTAGATTTAAAACCTTTGGCCATTGCTAAATATTTTCAAGCAAGAGAGAAATTTAGTATATTTGATATGCTTAAAAATCCAATGGTAAGATATTTCATTTGTGTTGTTTATAAGCCTATTTGTTAGGTGTTCTTATATTTATAAACACATTACTTAACTGTTTTAATTGCTAATGTCATGTACCATACTTTTTAATTCGTTTTTATAAAAAGGGTTTTAAAATTTTAAACTTTTTCCAATTATTTTATTTTGATTTGTAAAAAAGTTGTAAATTTTAACTTTTACTCTAGGTTTTGATGATGGTGATGCCACTTCTTATGGTCGTAGTTTTACCAAAGTTGATGAACTCAACTGATCCTGAGGTTAAAAAAGAAATGGAAGAATCGATGAAGATGTTCCAACCAGGACAAAATAAACTTCCAGATATGTCGGAAGTACTTTCCAACTGGTTTGGTGGTGAAGGGCCCAAGAAAAAAACAAAAACTACAAAGTCTATAAAACGAAAATAAACATTGCAAGCTGCTGTTTAATATTTATCAATTATTTATTCTTTAATTTTGGGAAAAATTTCTTGTTAATTAATGCACTTTCTTTAAAAAAACTTTATTTAAAACTTTAGTCAATTAACTTTCTTTTTTGATGACAGAATACAATTCAAAATATTTATTGACACTGCCCCAAATAAGCAGTACTTCTTAAAACGTTTTATTGTACAATAAAAAACTTGATGAATGTACATGGTTTTGTAGATATTTGCAACACATGATAGCAGTTGTATGTATATTCCAATTTAAGTTTAGCAACAAGTTAAACTGCATAAAAGTTTTTATTCTAAGTCATCCACATCAGTTATTGTAGCGGTGTCTGATTCTTTGGTTTCTGGAACTTGTGACATTGTTGGAGCAGTTGATATTCTCTGTTAAATAAAATAGAAAATATACACAAATATACATAAAAAAAACTGCCACAATCAGATGCAAAAAATTACAATTTTAATGAAGGTATATGTATAAATTAAATCATTAACATTTTTTCTACATTCTTTTATGAGTAAGATGCATATTTAGTTTAAAAGAAATAAGGTATTTTACAATTTTCTTTTCGTTAAAAAACAAAAACTCTAAACCTGGCTAATGGTTGGCAATCTCTCGAGCAGCATCGCAAACACAGGTTGAGGTAAAGTTTGCTGTAAAACGTGTAACAACTGTTGTGGTTGACCGCACACTGCCACCGCATTGGTCAAATGTTCGACTCCTTCTTCGTAACTTCCCTGACCTAGAAGCTCCTCCCCTTTTTGGACTTCTTCCAGGAAGAATTTTTGAACTTCTTCAACATTTCGGAGGTCTGGCATCTAAGAACATAACGATTTTATTTATCAATAGATTTTTTTCTCCTAAATATAGGTAAATCCCTGTAAAATTAGAGGTAACTTCACATCTAAACAGATATTGAAACTACATCTTTAAGATACTAATGCAAGGAAAATAAATTACCTTAGTTTTAGATGAATTATTTGAACTTGATTGCGATTTCATTCTTTCTAAAAATACAAAAAATATAATAAATATAGGCTCGAGTAATAGAAGACTAAATGTTTTTAAAATATCGTATCTTGATTTTAAAATGTAACAAACTTTCTCGTAATTTCTTCTTAAAATCGGGATCACTTCGTCGTTTACGATCGAAATAAACACAATACCCGATAAATGCTGTGCCACAAAGTCCGGCAATTGCTATTGCAGTATTTTTATTCATATCTAGCATTATATTGTAAATTTTATCTAATAAATTAACGTAAACAAAGTGTTCAATAGAAAATCGTGTTTTCTATCAAAATCCTTTGCCCAGTGTTGTCCTGAGAAATTGACGTTAATTTTTTTAATGGTTTTCTGTTAATTTTTTTAAAGATAATTATTCTAAATTTAGTTAAAATGTATTTAATTGTTTGAATGTAACTAAAATATGTTATATGGCTAATATGGGTATGCTTATAGTTTTAAAAAAAAATTAGCTTAATCAATGTTAAAATTATATTAAAATTTTTTTTAGCAAAATAAACTAAATTAAACATATTTGGTTTATTTTATTTTAACAAATATTTATTTAAAATTATTTATATTAACTTAATGTAAAAGTTTATACAAGCATTTGTATTTTATTAGATCTTTTTTTAATTTTAATATTTCTAAGTCGGAAACTCTGAATTGCACGTGCGCATGAAAGAAACCAAGACAGCATGTATAACCGTTCGCCGGTATAGGGTTTAAAATATATAGTTGTGTAAAGGGGAAAAATAACTCTTTACCTATAAAAAGGTTTTCATTTTTGTTAACAATTTTCTGAGTTTGGTTTGGTTTTGTAGACACAGTAAACTAATTTTAATTTGTAAAGTGAACGTGAAATGTTAAATATTGGTTTACTATTACTATATTAGAATAAATATCTTTAGTTTTGACTAAATATTTTGTATATTTCGCGAGGTTTCGTAACGTACGCTGTCATTAAAAAAATCCAAAAATTTTATCCCAAAAAGTACGATTTGTACGTCTATTTGCTACTTGCAACGGAAAAAGTTTTTGTTCTTTATTTGTAACATAAAGAGATTAACCTATATTTTAGCAAAATTAAAGAAAAAATTAAACACTTTTTTTTTTTTGTAGATTTTTTTGCTAGAATGTCAGTTGAACAACAACAAAATATTTCCGCTTTTGCTGGCGACAAATTAGCCGTTTGTTCTCAAGATGGAGTTTTACATTTGTGGGATGCAACAACCGGGGAACAAAAACAACAATTCACCCCAGCCAGTCATCTTAGTTCCACTTTTACTTGCTTGTCATGGAAGATATCCAGTAACAGAAAACAGGTCACACATTGAATTATTTTACCTTTCTTTAAATTGCATTTAAACAGGTTTCATTTTACTATAATATTTCAAAACTGCAAAAAATTTTCTATGCCAAAGATTTACGCCAGTTAAAATTTTGTTGATTAATTCCTGGCATTATAAACCTCTCAAATTTCAGTACAATTTAAGCAAATTTTTTAGTAATTTACAACGGAAAATTCTGCTGTTAGGTGGTGTTATATTAAATATCATTGTTAAAATAGTTCTCAAATTGTTTATAGAACATGAATTTGTATATTTTTTAAAGTTTAGTTATACATACTATATAAAGAAAGGAACTAACCCCTTTTTGATTTAAATTGATTGTTATTTTTAATTCTAGGTACCTGAAACACCCAGAAGAAAAAAGACAAAACATAAAACTTCAGAAAAATTTGAGTATATTGCTCTTGGGACCACAGTTGGAAATGTGATGTTGTTTGATGCATTAGCTGGAGATCTTATTCAAAAATATGTAAGATTATGCGGGAAAGATTCTCGTAGCCAGTTATATACGTTTAAATGACGTCATAACCGAGTACTCGGACTCGTTCGAGTATCGCGACAAAATACTCGGGCTTGTAAATGTTTAAGCTCTAAACCCCCTTTTTCTAGTTTTTGTCATTTATGTTAAAAAAAAACTTATGGATATCAACATAGGACTTTGCTTTTAATGTTTATGCAGTTTCTTGTAAAATATAAAATGCTCAAGGCAATGCTAAATAGTAATTACCAAAGCTTCACTATAAATAGATATAGCATATGTTTTAACCTTAATTTTATTAATTTAAAAATTAAAACTATATTTTTAGGATGGCGGACATACAGACCAGGTGAATTGTATTTGTTGGAAAAATGAGCAAAATCTTTTTTATAGTTGTTCCAACGATCGATATATCATGGAATGGGATATTACCACACTTAAGCACAAAAGGTAGACCTTAACATTTCATGATATTAGTAGTTTTATGTAAGGATTGTCTAAGTTAAATTCAAGTTCAAGTACATTTTTCAATAAGAAAAAATAAGATAAGAATAAGAAAAAAATAAGAAAAAAATATTTTTGTATGTACATATAGTATATATACTTTTTTTGTATGTACATATAGTATATAAACTAATCTTGTTTTTAAACTGGCATTTGGCAAAAAAAAATTGATTTTGCCCTAATAAGCCTTAGTGTTATGCATTAAATATAATTTGTATTGAAAAGTAGTAAAAAAGTTTAACAAAATTAATTTAAACAATTTAGTAAATGGAAAGCAGACAAACACGAAGTTCAAAGAATTTCTGTCGGACCCAATTCGAAAACTCTTCTTTCTGCTGGAAAAGTTATTAAACTATGGGACTTAAAATCTAAAGAATTATTAAGGGTGAGAATATGTTTATTAAACTATGGAACCTAAAAAGAATTTTTTTAAAAACAATCTTTAAGAACTATTATTTACTTTTAATAATTTGCAGAAATTTTCTGGGCATTCGAGTCCAGTTAATGGATTAAGTTTTGTGAACTTTGACCTTATAACAAACAACCACTCACCACTAGAGGAGGTTGATGGGAGCTATTTTGTGTCATCTGCGATCGACGATCGAGCTCTTAGCATTTGGTTTGTTGAATTTCTTGCATTTAATGTTTTTAAACAAGTCACTATTAGTGTAGAATTTTTTAAGGGTAAGTCTTAAAACTTTTTTCTGTATAAAATGGTAACAAAGTTTTATTTTATTCAAAATTAAGTTATTTTGTGGGTATATTAACTAGGATTTACTATTCACACTTATAGCAATTTTTTAATTAATTTTGTCTATTAACTTTTAATTTTTTAAAGGCAAATTAAGAGTCTTAAACATAAGAAGACAGCTGTATCCTCCTTAGCTCTTCCTTCAGAACCAATCATGTTCGATATTTTACCCCCTTCTAATGTTGAGCATCAGTTGTATGCTGTCGTCTCTACTGAAAACAATGAAGTTCTGGTGTTTACTCATATTTTAAATGGGTGAGTCAAGTTGTTGTACAGCGCTTTCATGACCTAAACATAGAGTAAAATCAGTTACCCTGAACCAATCTCAAGTTTCCTTTGACAGTTTGGGATATTGTAAATTATAATTGCCCAGTAATTTAGCTGCTGATTAAGTGTTGGCTCGGCAAGAGTTCTTACCGTTTATAGCACCTTACTTAAAGGCGCTACAACATAAGAGCAGTGGGGATTAAACTCACAACCTCATGTATGAAAGCCAAGTGTTCTGACAACTTAACCACGCTGGTGGTTTGTTAAGCATTGGCTGACCATTATGACGAAACTTAAACCAAGTTTAAGATTTAAAACTAACACATTTTCACACCTGCCCCCTTTTATCTCCAGGCCCACCATGAAACCATTAACCCCATCCCACATGATCAGAATAAGTAGTGAAGAGGGGAAGCCCCTTGATATTGTCTCAATTTCAATCAGCAAACAACTTAAAGACGAAGTTGTAACTGTGGCTTACGGGTCAAAAGCTAAACTTGCATTTGAAAATATAGTAAGTTTTAAATCAAGATTTGGTTGCTTGGTAATAGTAAAAGTTCAATAAAAAGCAGAATTATAAATACACAAATTTTATTTACTAATTTAAAAATATTCAATTTCTTAGAAAATAAACGAACAAACAGAAAAAGATGTAATTTTAATCCGAAAAGATCCGACTTTAACTTTTGTTTTGTTGGAAGAAAACAACATGAAGGTGAGTTGACTTTTTAGTTCTCTAAAAGATTACACGGTATTTCGATTTTCTCAATATCATAATATTTTTATCGTTAGTTGCGGGAGCCAATCAGAAAGAGAAACGAAATAACAACAATTGTTCCTGGACTTCCTGGTCACTCAAGCGAAAAAACCCCAAGAAAAAGAAAAAAGCAAAATTCCATCGGAAAGTCGGAGGTAATATTTAAAATATTTCTTTTTGAATTTTGACAACATTTTTTCATGATAAAATGTTTTTAGATGGCGATGGAAGAACGGTTAGTTGCTCTGGAAAATCTTGTAAAACCGACTCATTCTGATGACTCTCCTGCGCCCCCTACTGCTGATTCATTTGCGTTATTGTTGTCACAAGGGCTTCAAAGTAACGACAGAGATATACTCAACGTAAGTATCTAGTAAAATTGCCCAGTAGTGTGTTAAGCGGTCATGGCAGCGGACTACAAGCCATAAGGTTTCGGGTTTGAGCTGCACAATGCCACACTATTCGCCCTTGAGCCTGGCGTTTACAGATAGCTCAAAAACACATCATAACAGCACACCCTTACCTAATAAAAAATATAAAACCTATCATATATAAAAAGTGATGCCAATAATAATTTATATCACCAATACAGCAAGTACTTCAACATGGTAATGCAACTTTAATTGGAAACACTGTTCGTCAACTTCCACTTCCATATATTATTCCTCTTGTTAAAGAATTAACTGAAAGACTTGACGGCAGCCCTGAAAAGTAAAATAATTTGGCAACACTAAATTGTTATTTTTGCTTTATAGAATTAATATTTTAAACAATAGATTTAATTAATTAAAATTTTTTTCGTAGCCCTTTTTTGTATTTTTTACTCTTACTGTAAAAATGTTAACTTAACGACTTAAACATAGAATAACAAATTTAACATTATCACTTCTAAAATGACTAAATTTTATTTTATTTTTAGATGTTTAATATTTATTAAATGGATGAGAACAACTTTGAACACTCATGCTTCTTATTTAATGACTGTAAGACCTTTTCATGATTAGATTTTGTGAAATTTTATTTTAATTAATTAATTAACAAAACATTTTATATTTTAAAAACTTAATGAAAACAACCTGTGGATTAATTTTCATTAAATCATTTTATCCTCAAAGTTTCCTGATGTTGTCCCACTATTAAGTCAAGTATACCAACTCATCGACGTCAGAACTCAAACTCAAAGTCGACTTTCAAGGTTAGAGGGCAAACTTGATTTATTGATGAGTCAGGTTTTATCGAGGAAAAATAATGCTGAGTCGGGAGAGGAACAAACTGCATTGTTTGTTTACGAAGAAGGTAAAAATTTGGTTTATAATTTTTTATTGTTGATGTTAATAGTTTTGTAGAAATTTTACCTTTTTTATTATTTTTTAGAGTCTTCAGATGAAGCGGAATTGGATGCAGGCAACATTTCATTTGATGTCAGTTAATTTAATTATGATCAAACATTTATAACTATTTGTTAGAAATGATATTCGTTTTTTAAATTTTGTTTAAACATTTATTTATTCTCCATAGGAATGGTCTGCATTAAGTGATAATGACCATGATGAGCAAACAACTAAAACCATTGACAGTGACAATAATAACGATGATGATGTCATAGTACATGATTGATAACTTTCTAGAATCATAACAATCAACTGCCAATATAAAATGGTGCTTTTAAGCCAAGTTCAACATTTCCATCTTCTTTTATTGTTTTATCTTTTAATTATTATCGGATTATTTTCTTGTTTCTAGTAATATTCGATTGTTTGTGAATGACTGTTTACAGAATCACTCAATAAAACCTCGGTGTTGGCTTGTAAAAAAGCATGGCTTCAGTAAAGGCTTAACCATGTAAAGTAAAGTCTGTTATAAAGTACACACATTCCCTTTAAGGTTCGGTTTACTACCCTTTTCCACTGCTTTAGACTCTCTAAACTAGAAGTTAATAAACATGAAACACCCTGCGGGACAAATATTTGTGAAAGAACAAACAAAATGTTGTTTGAGCTAAAAAAGGTCACATTTCAAAGGGGCCAATGATGAGCTATAGTGAATCTTTGTTTTTTATTTTAAACAACATATAGAAAGGTAAGATAAAAGGTAAATCAATGGGGTTTAAATATATTTTAAGTATGATGTCATAGTAAGAGATTTATGTGTAATAATCAAATTCTTCTTTCTCATCTTGAGCAATAATATCTAGAGCTTTCATCACAGCTCGTTTAACCGTGAATGCAGCTTTGATTTCCATGGCAACATCCTCTAGATTATTCTCGGCACATAAGTCAGCGATTTTAATCCAATCTGCTGACTCATCATCGGTAAAACTTTCACTTTCTGCCTCATCATAAACAATGCGGTGAAGAGCATCAGAGAAGTCTAGTCTCCGATCAGCCTGTCCCTCCTCGCGGTAGAAACTCTCAGTGTAAAGATCATCAAGAAACCTAAACGAGATTTTCGCCCCATTTCCACCAGATTCTAACATAGCTAAGATAGCTTGATCAAACCTAAAATATACAAAATAATGCCCAAGTTATATGATCATGGTGTCTAAGGGTCTTAACCATATGTTCGTAGTGTCTAAGTGAACTACGAAGTCCTACTTTTAAATTGTAGCTTATTTTGGATAAATCGCATAAGCAAATTTTAATTTCTAAAAACAAACAGTTTTTTGATATTGATTTAAAATGGAATTGTTATTTATTTGCTGACAAGCTTTGGCGTATTTTCCCTCCCTATTTTAATAATAAGTTCTTCACTGTTTGTCAACTGTTTAAGAGAAACTATTACAACAAAAGACTTTTAAAATGCTTTGCTTTAAAGAAAATACTGTCGGTTACTATAAGTATTTAAATACAATATCCTTTAGTTACCTGACAGGAAGCACACTAGGTTGGTAAAGGTTGGTTGGTTCAGGGGTCATCTCATCTGAAGGTCGGCAAATGTTCCAAACCAAAGTTGGGTTCGGGCATTTACGAACCAGATTCAAGTAGTCACCTAAAGTTTAAAAACTTTATCTAAATTGTGTTTTAAAAACTTTATCTAAAATGCCCTTGGCCTTACATTAAGAATAAAAACATATTTTTTTATAGTTAAAAAAAATACAGAATCCATTTCAAACATCAAAAAAATTTACTTTTCGAAAATCTTGCAACATTCTTTGCATAATCCAATAGTCCACCAAGATGCTCCATAGCAAATAAAGTATAACAAACGTTTGAGTGACTCTCAGCATCTGTGTATATCTTTACAGCCACAGCATAACATAACATTCTATCTTGTGGATGCTCTTCTCTAGTAGATAAATAAAAAAATGACAGTCATATGATAAAAAGTCTGATAATGCAATTTTAGGTTTATTATAAATGGATAGTTTTCTGCTAGTTTATCTCAATTCAGTTTTCGTTTTAGTGGATTACTAATTAAATTCTGTATTATATCTCTTACCCATATTCCACCAGAAAGTTTCCAATTTCTTCACAAGTTGTAATACAAGCTTTGCTCACCCAATGTTCAATTAAATCTGGTCGGTTCTCATCCAAAGCACATCTAACATTTAAATAAATAACTACAGCTCTAATATTTTTAGATTATATTGAATTTTATATTGAAAACTACATGTGGTTCTGGGTTTGATCCCTACTGTTTTCATGCTGTAGTGCCCTTAAGTAAGGCGCTATAAACAGTATGAATTCCTGCTGAACCAACACTTAATTAGCAGCTTAAAATTAGCAGGCAAAGTAATCTCAAAACTGGATCAGGGTAACAAATGTGTGCACTTACTTGCAGCAATCGATTGACATTTCCTTATCACAAACATGAGCTTGTGCAGATGAGGAATGCATCAAAGCTTCAGAATACAACAAAAGTGGGGTTGGAGTCCCAGAGTAATTCTCTGACACAGTTTTGAATCTAAAACAAACACAGAATATTTAAATCTAAATGGCTACTTTTGTCTTAAGAAAGAATATTCCTTTGGCATTTAAGACATTACATTTTAAGTCTTAATTAACTTTTTTAAAGATCCTTTATAAGCACTTCGCCAAAATTAATAGCACATCGCTAAACATAGCATTTTCTTATACTTTAACAGTTAAACTTACCTTGATAAAATCAATAAAAACAAATTTAAAATTTAAAACAAACAGTTATATTCCAACCTGTTTAAAGTTTCCATAGCTCTAAGTACAGCTCTGGGGCTGTTAGCTGCATGTATTGCAGCTTTGGCATATTCCTCATCAGCAAATAATTCGTTGAATTTGTCGATATATTCCAAAATCATCTCTGCTTCTTTTTCCTTGGAAGGATCATCATCCTCAAGAAATCCCTGGATAAAAAATGATGGTGTTTAGTTTGTTTTAATAAACAAAAGCCATATTATTTTTGCTACTTGGTCTTATACCTTATTTAAATATTAACAACCTAAAAACTTTTATTATCTACAACATTTTATGTTGTAGATAATTTAATTTTTTAATATTTAGTAAGGTTAAACCAGAGTAGCATAATTAAATGGTGATCTTACTTCTTCTGTTAGCAAAGACTTTTCTCTTAATAAATGTTTTTCGTTGGAGAAAAAATTGTGAATGTAACTTGTAAGATCTATAAAAAAATAAAACTTTTAAAACGAAATAAATGTTATTTCAACATTTTAAAGGTAAAGAACATTACATTAGTATCTTGTTACCGCGAAATTGTTACTGCTAATGTTTTATACAAACTGGTAATAAAACATGTCAATCCAAGGGTTAAGTACCTTGTTCAAATGAAGGATTTCTTTCCTTTATTCTTGTAAAAGCTGACATTGCTTCAATAAGTAATTTCATTCTCTGATTTTTTGCTTTTATATTCTTACCATTCTCAATTAAATTTTTCTTCTCCTGCAACTTGTCTTCAAACATTTTCTCAGCCTAGAAATTTAAAAATTTAAGTTTGTTGAAAGCTAAATATTAAATTTTAAATTATTTATTAACCTCAATCTTCTTAGAGATTGGAACATAATTATTTTTTTGTTGTTTCGTTATTTCTTTGATATCTTTGTTTAACTTAATCACAGCTTGAGATAATGTTGACTCTTGGGTCCATTGCTCCACAGTTAAACCTGAACACATTTGTATCTCAGAGTTTAAAACCTATTTCAACATTCTTTATTATTCTTAAGTTGACACGGCCTAACTTAAATGTAAAGGCTACGAAACATTTTAACAAGATATTTAAAAAGTGTTTAAAAAAGAAAATGATTTAAAGTTTCACCAGGAATTGGTTTTATTTGAATTTCTTCTTTTTGTAATTCTTCAGTTGATGAAGTTTCTTTAACTTTAGCTTTTGTTTCTTTTTTTCCTCGTGATTTTAATAATTTAAGTTTTTCTTCAAGCTTTGCATTGTCTTTATTTAAGATGGTTAATCTATAAAAAAGTGGGTAGGCTATTCTACATTGTAATGGTTTATATTGGCTCCACTATTAAAGCAAGCAAAGTGTTACTAAAACAAGATAAAAGTTTTGTTTAAATTAAAAATACACAAACATTTACATTCTTTAAACCATCCTTTATTGAGCAGAGTATTATAATATATATGAAACAATTTTTTGAACTTGTTACTTTTCTTTAAGGTCAATTTTTCTTCTTTCATATCCCTCAATAGTAGAAGGCAAATGTGCCAGAGTTTTAATTTTACTTTGAAGAAAAAACGATTCTTTTTGTCCGTTGTTAATGGCAGTAATACAATCCTCATATTCGCGTTTAACATCAGAGAGTATGTCTTTGTAAACTGTCACATTCTCTATGACATCATTAAAAGCTTGGCTAAAATAAAATATAAGTTTAGTTCGGCACAATTAAGTCATTTTCTTTAACATATTTTTATCCTCAATGTGGAAAGGTCGACTTCATGACCTAAACATAGAATAACATTAGTTACCCCGACCCAGTCTTAAATTGCATTTGACAGTTTAGGATGTAATAGATTATCATTGCCCGAGGGTGCTACAACATGGGGGCTGTGGGGATCAAACCCTCGACCTTATGTAGTACAGCAAGTGTTCTGACTACTACGCCACGCTGCCATTAAAACAAAACGATTTCTAAAGATATTTATTTAAAACCTTAAATAGCAGTTTGACTTCTAAAATACAATGTTATGTACCTGTAAACGGAAAATCTTTCAGGACTGTATCCTTCTTCAGGTAACTTTAGTCTTTCTTTTTCATTATCAATTTGGGTTCTTATTTTGTCTAAAAAATTTCTGTCCCTTTGACATAATATTGGTGGCAGAACTGGCTTAGTACAGTAAGCTTCAATTCTACTTTTCAATGCATCAGATGTGATGGAATCTACGTTACTACGCGCGCTATAATTCATTATTTATGCAACAAGTTTTAACGCTTTGCAAAATTTTAAGATGGCGTTAAAAAATGCCATGGCGATTTCAAAATTGATTCAAATACGACTTTAGTGGTTATTAGTGCGACCTCTATGAATAATGACGTCACTAAAAATAAATCATGGACACGAGATTATTGTTTCCAATGCTGGATTCTTTTTTCTTCTAGCGAGGTTTTGAAAGTCGGTTAAAATGGTGCAGCGACTTACTTATAGGCGTAGGTTGAGTTATAATACAACTTCGAACCGAAAAAGGATCTCAAAAACGCCAGGTAATTGTTTAAGTTACAATTATTCATGTTTTGAACGCTTTTTCTCCGTTGATTTGGCATTCTTAGGCGTAAATAAGGGACTAAAAAATCTTAAATATATTACTAAACTTTCTTGCTGTAGATAATACGTAAAAATGAATTATAACAACAAAACACGTTACTTAATCACACTAGTGAAACTGACTGATAAAATTCCTCTATATTTAGCTGCTAACTAGAGATGCCCCGTTGTATAGTCAGTGACTGGTGTCATAGTCAATAGTTACAGTTAATATTTTAATAAAAAGTTAGTTTTTTATTAAATCTGCCTAGTTTTGAAATCTTTTAAAACTTTATTGTATACTATCAACTATTACATTTAAAATGCTTCCTTTTTTAAATTGTCCTTATCATTTAATGCTAGTATTATTGCATATTTATTTGCATTGTTAAACGTAGGGTTAATGTTCAGATTATCCAATATTTTTATGAACTTTTTCTTTGTTAACTAATTTGGCTAACGTATTTTATTAATTTAATTTTACCAATATGTTTTACCTAAAGTGTACCTTTAAAAAAAGATGAAGAATTGAATGGATCATATGTATATGAATGGGCCGAATAAATCGCACACATTAAGTCTATTCTAAATATGTAAGGGTTGGGGTTTAATTTATGCGACTTGTTTGATCCACTCGATAACCATTTCACATACACCAATTCACTGGGTAGTACTGAAATACGGGTTGCAGAAAGTTGTGAAGTGTGAAAATGCCAAGCCATATGTAAACGTAAACAAAAAATCGCTGAAGAAAAAGACGGAATTTTTATACACTTCCGTAATCCTTCATGTGCTTAAATATCAATCCCGCATCATCCCTTTTTCATTTAGGTTAATAAAGCATTTATCTCGAAGTAGAGTACAAAAATGCCGTTCCGTCCTGTAATTCGAAAACTTTTGTTAACGTTTACATACATTCCCACACTATCCCGCATCCCGTACTTTAGAATTGTCCGATCCAGTATATTATTTATTTTAGTTGCTCTAATTTCTCTATATTCACAGACATTTTCTTGTTTAGGTGGTCGACTTGTCTACCTTCATACAAAAAAGTTTGGATCAATCCCAAAATGTGGTGACACAAAAAAAAAGTTGTTTGGTATCAAACCAGCTCGACCTCGTGAGTTAGCTTCCATGTCAAAACGTAAGAAGCATGTTACAAGAGCATATGGTGGTTGTTTAAGTGCTTCAGCGGTAAGAAGTCGAATTATCCGAGCTTTTCTCGTTGAAGAACAGAAAATTGTGGTTCGAGTTTTAAAAGCGCAAGCCAAAAAATAAACAAATAAATTTTGCCACACTTTATTACAAATCTTTTAATGATATGTACAGTTATCAAGACAGAAATAGTTACAATTTAATGTATTTTTTACAGACAGAAATATGTTCTTTAATATAGCAAATTGAAATTGAGCTTTATAGAAGAATAAGTGTTTATGTATATAAATTTGCATTTAAAATGGATTTTATTATTGGTATATTTTTTTATGATATTTTAACCAGCTGTTATAATAAAAATTCTATATACAATAATTACTTAACATGCATTAATAAAGGGTATAACAATATAGCAACTAAACTACGCGTATCAAGAAATCAAAAACAAGCGTAAAATACAAACTATTACGGAATAAAAAGTCATCAATCAGCTATCATAATATTTGATTTTAAAATTGTTATAAATTAACACAAAAAAAAAAATTCAAGATACAAGGGTGTTTTAAAAGTTGTCCGATTGCCAAATTATGTGTCTTTAGTAAAATACCTAGAAGTAGCATCTAAGGTTTTTGTATTTACCATTTGGAATTAAAGCCCTCAAAAAATCCCTTAACTGCTCCAATTGCAGCGGTAAAATAATTAAAACCAGGTGGACTTAAGAAAAAACCAATAGCACCTTGGGCTGCAGCTCCTAGCAATCCTTTGCCAACTTTTCTCAACCAATTTGGTTTGTTTTTCTCATTATTTGTCTTGATGGTTTCAAAACAATCATCCAATTCCTGGCAACATTTGTCAGCATATTTTCTACCAAAATTGTCGTGCCCATCTCTGTTAAAATCAGCTTGAATCTGATATTGCAGAATTCGTTTAGTATCTTTATGGCATTCTTCTAGTTCTTCTGGTTCAACATACTTGTTGTCAATTAACTACAATAACAAGGTTTTAAGTACATTAGTAAAACAACAAATAATTTGTCTTAAGAAGAACTAAATAATAAAAAAATTATAACAACAAATCTAATAAGGTAATTCGATATAGATAGTCCAGCTGTAAAGGTACAGACTTAAAATAAACAAAACTAAACAACAAAAAAGCATAAAGAATTGTTCAGCTTAAAAAAAGCATATGTTCAATTGTCTTATTTGTTTTTTAGAGTTAATATTTGAAGACCAAACAAAATCAGTTTAATTAGACTTCAGTGTCCTTGTTTTTGGTATCCCCTTGTTTTCCCTTACTTAAAAGATTCATAATTGAAAGTTGTTTAACGGCTTCAGAACCTTTACCCATCATTTCAGATGAAAACATGAAACCAGCTTTTATCCATCTATGAGGGTCTTTGGTGTTGCTTAAAAATGCCATAGCTCCACTTGCTATACCATTAAGCAATTTAGGCCCCCATTCACGCAGATGGGTGCCTATGTTTGTCTCTTTGTTTTTCTTGATGATGGTAAATTGAAGGTCAGTAAATTCTACAAACTGTTGCTCAATACTTCTGCAGATTTCGATGTTTTTGATTTCCTGTTTCATTAAACTTATTTGTTCTTGTTTAAAGACATTGTGAAACATCTCTAGAACGGAATCTTCCACTTCTTTGCCATCACATAACTATATGAAATTACAACAGAACTTACCTTTTCATCCAAAGTTAAAAGAATTTTATAGCAGGTATGTAAAAAAGGCTTACTAATTAAAAAACCAAATTATTATAACTTATTCAGGTTTCTTTGAAACCATAAGAGAGATATATAATACAATACAGTAAATTAAGTTATAGTGTTTGTAACAGAAATATGATAAATAATACCTCGTTCATTTTTTGCAAATAATTGGCTTTCATTCCTTGAAGCATAGCATTTGCTCTTTCATTTAGGTTTTGCTACAAAAACAATTTTTATTGTTAATGCAAAAAGACAACGAATTAGAAAAACATTTTTTTAACTAGAACTGTATTTGTGTTATTATTCCAATTTCAGTTACACCAAATTAATTAATTTTATACCTCATAGACAGCATTTTGCGAATCCAAAGTTGTGAAATGTTGATTGATTTCTTGTTCAAGGTTGTTTTTAATTTCTGTTTTTTCTGTAAGCGAAAATTCGGTCGTCTTCTGTTCAAACTTGTTTAAAGCTTTATGTTTTGCCTGATTATGAAGATTCTTCAACTCATTTCCTTCCCTAAATTTGCCTTGGATGTCCTTTAATAAAAAAGTTACTTATAATACAGTATTTTATTTGAGTTTTGAAACATAATTTAAAAAGTAGCATTTTTTTGTATATATCTTTATCCTCAATGTGGGAAAGTTAACTGCGCAACCTAAACATAGAGTAACAACTGTTATCCCAACCCAGTCTTAAGTTGCCTGTGGCAGTTTAGGATAATATATATTATAATTGCCTGATAATTATGCTGCTAATAAGTGCTTGCTCAGCAGGGGTTCATACTGTTTATAAGAATTTAACTCAGGGTGCTACAGCATGAGAGCAGTGGGGATTGAACACACCACCACATATGGTGTAGCAACTGTTCTTAACATTACATCACACTGTCAGTTAAATTAATTTACCTGTCGCATTTTAATGTCATAACAATTGAAAGCACTTTCTTTAATTTCTCTTAATCGGTTTACAGCCTTGGTCTGTAACAAAACCAGTTGATTTAACAAGAATAACAACAAACAGTTTTTAATCTGCTACAACTTGTGGTTTAGGTGGTTTACAATATATTTTGTTTATTAGCTAAAGCATTTTTGTTTCATATCCTTAATAGGATGACTTTTAAGTAAAAAACTTGTTTTATCAAGCCATCTAGTACTTGTCAATTGGACTAACTAAGTATCACAAAACAAAAGGGATAAAAAATATATTGTAAGTTATAAGCACCTTGTTTTTGTTGTTTTTTAGCTCATAATTCTCTAGCAAATCTTTAGCAACCTCAGTATTAAATTGGTTTTTACATTCAGCAACCAGGTTGGTGTTCATGTTAAGTGTGTCGAACAACTTTAAAGCTTCTGCCTTGCACCTGTTGTGGGCTTCCTTTAATTTTGTTGGCTCAACATATTTGTCGTCACATTCCTACAAAAAAGTAGTTTTTAACCAAATGTAGAAAAAACACAGGAACCTATTTTTTAACTTGACTGTTCATTACTTCTGTCAAGACATTAGCATTGTGGATTAAACTCAACTCATGATATCAAACTTTAAGGTTAACTTTATTCAACTCACAACTTACTTTGTCCATCAATTTCGAGTATTTTTCCTTGACTTTGTTCATTGTTTCTAGTATTTTTGCTTTAGCCAGTTTCTAAATTTACAACAAAATATATTGTTTTATTAACAATTCCCTCTAAAAAATTCTACAAATAAATAAAAAGCAAAAACTATAAAAATATATATCGAACTTTATATACTATGGTGAATAACTAAAGAATAACTATTTAACATTAAAACAAGAGAAAAATTTTAGTCAAGATCATAAATACAACATAAAATAACTTTGTTAATTTCGTTGGTCTGTTTACACTTTAACATTTCATCATTTAGTTCGGTAAGAAGCATTGATTTGTATTCAGCACGAAGACCAGTGTCTATCCCAAAGTGAGAGCTTTCGAACAGAGCTAAAGCTGTATCAAAAGCATTTGCATGCCTTGCTTCAAAACTTGCGTCATCAAGATCAACACCACCATACTGTAAAACAAATTTTGCAACCATAATTTAATGAAGTAATGTAAAAGCCAATAACTAAGAATGTCATGTTAAAAAGTATGGATATCTTTTATTTTACTTTTAATTAAACAAACATATTAAAATAACCAATTCAAGATTTTAATTGCTTGCTGAGCCAGTTATAAACTATTACAATTGCTACTTTATAAAATATATAAAAAAGTTCTTACCTCATTCATGCAAGCATTATAGACTCCTTTGCAACTTATTGACAATTCTGACAATTTTCTATCCAGTTCAGACTAAAAGCAACATAAAAGAATTATTTGAAAGCTGCTTACAATTTACCATTGGTTTGGTGCATTTGGTTAAGGACCAAACATTTTTTCTATACTATTTGTTTAAGCAATGTTAAGATAGCTAAAAATCATTTTAAAAATTTAAAAATAGTCAATGTAATAACTCATGAGGTAAAATGAAAACTTTATAATATAAAGAATGTTTTAAAATATTACCTTTTTATGCAAATTGGTTTCAATAAAAGCTTGAAAACATCTTTTCATTTCTCTGTCGAGTCTTCCTCTAAATTCTTGGGAGAGTTGGGAGTCAAATTCTTTAACTTTTTTATTAAATACTGCAATAACTAGGTCGCGACTTTGAGCATTTATTTTTTTAAGTTTTCCATCTTCCAAAAATTTTCCATTACATCCCTAAACAATAACAGAATATTTACCTAAATATGCACACATGTTCATTAATTCAGTACCCAACACTAGTTAAATTTTAAGGTAACTACTCTAATAAAAATTTTAATTCTATGTTTGCAACAAGATAAGATGAGTTTAACCCTTATATATATACCTGCTCAAAGTTTGATTTAAAATCCTTTACCAGGTTTTCAACAATATCACGTAACTCATTCTTCAGCTGTTCCTATAGAATTGTATTAATGTTTAATATATTTAACATCAACTTATGGTTAATTGTATACGGTATTGAATAAACTATTTCATCTACATATAGCCCTAGTGTTTAAGTAAACATTAAGAGAAAATAAAAAGTGTATATATAGTTTAATCTTACATAAAATGTTTTATTCTTTTCTGTAAAAAAGTCAAGTTGTTGGTCAATTAATTCTTCAAGACTTTTTCTCTTCATTCGAACAAACTTTTCATCCCCAAGTTTAGGAGCATCATCAAAAACTGAAATTGCATCTAATTTACAATCTTCATGAAGCACTTGAAGGTTTTCTGTATATTGCTGGCACAACTATAACAAAGTAAAAAGAAACTTAAATTCCTATTTAATAAAACCTGGCTTAAGTGTATTAAAAATTGTATACATGTTAATGTGCGTGTATATTTTGCTTTAAACTATTTTAAAAGTTTGATATAAAGTTTATTAAACCTTTTACAAACCATTTTCATATTTTCCATGTAATGTTGCTTTGCCTTTTGAATCAATGCAACAATTGCTGCTTTTTTATTTGCCTAAACAAAACAAACACTGTTATGTAAATCAGAGTACATACACTGTAAATAAAAACAACTTTAACAGCCTTATTCTTTATTGAAAGATTTATAAAATTTAAAATTCAAAACAAAAACTAAAAAAGGAAATATGCACCTCCACAATGGATTCTACTTCTGGCATTTTTCCACTTTTAAAAATGTCAAAATAGGCGTGAATTAGGTTGATTAGATCACTTCCAGTGACATCACAGCCATTGTTTCGTTTCACAACAATGTTGTGAGGCTGAAACAGTTGCTTTTGTAATTCATCAACATATCTCAAGAACTGTGGATCAATTTCTTAAAAAAAAATTAATAAATAAAATTTTGTTAATTTAAGATATAAAATAAATATTTTAAGATCCTAATTGGTGTGCAAACCTTCAAATGAAATTGGAGTTTCTCTACTGCCCCTTTCAGCTATTTTCATTCCAGGGTGGGGCATCAAAAAACAAGACAAATCAGTGAAATATTTGTTTATGTTGTCTCGAATTTCAATTATTTCTTTGTTTTCACTTTTGTTAAGAATTCTTTTCAAAAATTCCCTGCCCCCGTCTGATCCAAAATTTACATCCTTATCAGGCCAATCTCGAATTAGAAACATCAATTTCTGTCAAACATAAATAGTATTTATAAATGTATGCAATACTTACTACTTTTGTTACTACAAAGAATTACCTGAAATGGGGATTGAGTTTGAGTATTTTTGTTGTTTTTTAGAAATTCTTGTTTGGCAGTATTTCCATAATTAGCAAATAACTACAAAAAAAAGATTTTTTGTATAAGTTAAGTATTGAAGTACCCTTAAATTAATTTTTAACATATTTTTTACTACCTATATATGTTATATTTAAACAAGTTAAAACTACTTTAACATATTTCCTGAACCCAAGTTTTTGATATAGTTAATAAAGTTGCCTATTATGTTTAGTAGCAATCTGTTCTTGGTTTTAAAATAGTTTAAAAACAAAAAAAAATTCTCAAGCAATAAATGTTGTATAAAGTATAACTTACATGCAAGTTTTGAAGGTCGTTACTGTCGATGTTTTGCAAAACATTGTAAATTTGAACTGAGCCAATCAGAGTGCTTAAAGCAAAGATAACCGATGAACACTTTGTGTCTGCAACCAAATCGAATGCTCCTTGAGTGTCCATAAGAAACAAGTTTACCTTAAAAAGTAATTTTGATTAAGGATATTGCAAAATACTGTTAAAATAATTATTTCCTTCTATTTTTTTTAATTTCTTTTTATGTATATATCTTTTTTCACAATGTGAAAAGGTCGAATGCGCAACCTAAACATAGAGTAACAACTGTTACCCTGACCCAGTCTCGATTTGCCCGTGGCAGTTTGGGTTATTATAGATTATGATTGCCTGATAACTTTGCAGCTGATTAAGCGCTGGCTCAACAGGAGTTCATATCTTTTATAACGCCTTACTCAAGAGCGCTTGAGCATGAAAGCAGTCTATTAGTTAAATTTTGTCGCATGGGTTTTTGGCGATTACATTTTCTAGTTTACCTTGTTTTTAGGTAGTATAAATCTTTTTTAGAAAAAAATTGTTGTCGGATTTAGTTTTTACTAATTGCATTCGGAAGTGTATTTGTAACAGAAGTGTGGTTGTTTAGACGTTTAGTCTCAAGAGTTTATATTTGATCTAAAACCCTGGAAACTTTATCAAAAAACAACAACCTACTTCTTTTCCATCATCAGTAGTAACGGGTATTGGTTGGTTCCAAATCCAAATTCCTTTTGTATCACTCTCATGGCCACCTCTCCAATGGAAACCATCCTCTGGGTTCATTATTTGAGTTTTGTTTCTCAACCATTCTTCAGGCTGTCAAAATATTTTTAAAAAAATTAAAAAAAAAATTTTATGCAGTTATACTATTACAAAAAATAACACACTTTGCCATATAAACATATAGTAATTTAACATAAAAATTTTATTGCCAAACAAAACATACCTTACTAGACCTTAATCTGTGCAAGAAAAGGTTCAGAAGAAAAGATTTTCCTTTTCGAAATGCTCCGGTCAATGAATACAATGCAACTGGTTTATCTTTGACATTTGGATGACCAAATATTACCTCTAAAGCCTCTGTGTTTAATTCAAACCCTCCCTTATCACTGCCCGTAACATTTATTGGTCTCACAAGTTGAACTGGTTCAATTTTAAAGGAATTTTCTAAAATTATAAATATTTACAAATTCATAAATGATATAAATGTAGTCAACAGCAAGATAGTAGTGAAAATTATACCTAGTGAACTATTTTATATTTTAATATCTGGGTTTTTTATTAAGGCTAAATAAACGCAATATAAATATTGTAAAAGCGCTTAAGTATCTAATAATTTTACGTTTATTGTTTGTACACGTGGTTATGTCAACAAAACTTATCTTTGTCACGTGATGTAAATAATGGTTGTCAATATAAAATTAATAAAGTTTGATGACTTGCCAAATTGAGCTTCCGAATTTCGTTGACCTTGATATCTACTAGAAGTAGATTGTCTAAAATTTCTGTGTGACTCCCTTGGATTTGAAGGCAGATTTATTTCTGTAAAAAATTCACTTAAATCCAGGTCATTTAAATCATTTGTTTTATTTAAATATTTAAATAGTTTTTTTTAATTGTTTAGATTAGAGTTGGTAAAAGTCGTATTTTAGTGAAGTTTTATTTTAACAATTATTGGTCTATACTAACCTTGATTTCTGTTAATATTTTCGATCAAAGTTAATACATTTTCGTCGTTTACAATCGGTGATACTCCTTTAAAAATAACAATTTTAGTAATTTTATTACAAACTTTGATAAATGACTAAATTAACATTTTATTTTACCTGTTGCATAAATCGCACTTCTTATTTGACTTTCGCTAAAGCCTTGGTTCTTGAGAGATTTAATCAGTTCAGAGAAATTGTCTCTATTTCTAAAACTCATACTGCTTATCTAATAACTTACTTTCTACCAAAGTTAATAAACACAAGAGTAAAAATCCATGAATTCAAGCCCTGAATAGATTTTGCTATTGACTGAGTTTATATACAATTAGCAGAAGCGATACTAGTCTCTGCATAAAGGGCATTTTCAAATAGAAGTATCGTATTGCACCACATATTACAAACAAGAAATAGTTCCTCTTTTTAAATTATTTTTAGCTTAAAATTTCTATCTTTTTACATTACATAATAAGGCATAATCTATTAGACTGTTATTCTATAAATCAGGGAAATATACTTGTTCACATATATTTTAATTATGAGTTTTCAATGCTAATTAGATTTAAACATCAATTATTTATTGCATTTCACGCACAGAACTTAAACACATTTGTTAAAGTTTGGACAAAGTAAAATGTCTAGTCGTCTCGTTATTTCACTACTTTATATTTCCCAGGGAGTTCCCCTTGTTTTTCTCGGTTCCTCATTTTTACATTTACATACAATTTCGCCATGACGTCATTCAAACCCACGCATACAGTTAGACTTGTGTGGTTTACCATTCTTTTGTCGCTCTATATTTACAAAAAAGTCTACGGTTAAAATTTATTTCCGCAATAACTTAATGTGGGCGATATCGAAACGTTTTAAATGATTACTTGTTAAAATAATGATATTAACACAATATTTAACTTGTGTTATTCTACTTAAATTTTTTACAAAAAATTAGGTCATGTTTTGTTTCGTATTTTAATAAATTTTGTTTTTAGCTTGCCAGTTATTATTGGTTAGTAACTGAACCTTGAATTTGTTTTGTCGCAAACACCTTTGAAAACTTTTGGCCCTTAACACCACGCATACCACAACACTTTTAAATCAAGTAGTCTCTTAATTACATATTAGAAAATATTTTATGCGTTATCATCCCTTCAAATGTCTTAAACACCAACAAACAAAAGGCAGATTAATTTTTCTCACACTTTATTTGATCAGTTTTGCATTTTTGATATGTACAGTTAAAAAATCAATGACCAAAAATTAAAAATTTAAAATCTTATAGATTTTGTACAAAGAAAAATAATATTAAAAAGAACACATTTTTTACAAAAATGATTCGGTTTACTTGGAATAAGAGTATTTAATTTTGAAGTACCCAGTGTATACATAAGTATTGTCTAAAGTTTAATCACATTATTTACATTTATTGTTTGGGTTAGATGGTAAACTTATCCACTTACATATTAAATTATATCAGAGTATAAAGAGTATGTGACAAGTAATATAATTGCATTAGCATTCAGGACCAAAATTATTTGAGAAAGCAAAAACAGATAGAAAGAAATGTTGTTATATTATATGTTGTTTAAACAAAAAAGTTTAACAATCTTAGGAAAAAATACAATTTCATTTGTGATTTCTGGTTTTATTCTATTGCTAAGCAATTGTTTTTTTTTTTTTACTTTTTACAAAAAGACACTAAGGTTTTTTAAGTAACTTGTTGTTAATTAATTAGAATAAGACGGTTTTGTATATGGAAGTGAGTTAAGGATAAAAAAATTAAATAGTTATAGTTTGGAAATGTTTTATATACTTTGGAAATGTTTTACACAAAAAAATGCTTAAATTTCGAAAAACTTTTAGAATCAAAAGAAACAACACCCAAAAAACACTTTTAAGATTAAAAGAAACAACACCAATAAAAATTTGTATTCTGTACTTATGCTTTATTACTGGTATATTATTGGTTAAGGCTGACTAAGAATAAAAAAAATTACAAACATTTATAAGTACAGAAAACAAAACAAGTTAATTTTGTAAGAAACTTTTTGGTGTAATAGTACTTACCAATTTGGTATGCTGTTTATTAAAACCTTGATGCTAGGTCTCAGGTTCTCTTTGTTCTTGAAAAACAGTGTCTCCAGTAAATATATTTACTGTGAAAGAAAATATTATAAAAAAACTATTTAGTTACTTTGTAAATCATTATGTTGAGTAATTTAAATAATAATATATCAAAAGGTGCAAGCATTACTCAAACTAAATATTAAAGTAGTATAACTTATTAACATATTTACTATGAAAATTAATATGTATTAAATCTTTTAATAAGATTAATTTAAATTTTTTTAAAGTTGTTACGAACCCGCTTCTTTGTGTTTAGGATATTCAAATCTTCCCTCTTCAACATTTCCTGTTGTACGATTTGTAATGGAATAATTAAATATTTTATTTGCTGGATTTTCATTTCTAAATTCTGGCTTTGGTCTAAGTTCAATAATATCAGATTTAAACTTCCTATTTCTGTAGGTTTGGCAGACTGGTTCAAAACAATCATTTAGAATCTTAACCTCCACTTTGTCGTTTAATCTTTAAACATACAAGATAGTATAAAGCAAAAAATATTAACTAAGAACTACATGTAGCCTAAAACATATAGCAAACCTTAAAGAAACAGACACCATAAAAGCACGGGTTACATTTTGTGTAAGTGAGTTTTGCATGTTAGAGTCAATAATTTCTAACGTTAAATTTTCTCTTCCATCTTTATGGTAGCAATGAAAAATCTGCTTCTTTTTAGGTTTTTGTGAATATTGATCTAATTCAGGTAACCAGGTGCTAATAACTTGAAACCTTAAACAATTAGACAATAGTAAAAACAACAGTGATTAAACTGTTTTTAAACAATATATGACATAGTGAAGTTTTATGTTAAGATAAAAAGTGTGCACCAGATTGTTAGCTTTTGCTTGGTAATCTACATTGTAAGTTAAGTTGTATAAAATTTTTGGTTTTTAATTTTCCTTTTTATGCAAGTTTGAAACATGTCTGTATAATTAAAAAAATAACCCAGGGTGTTTATTATTCCTTAAATAAAAATTCCCTTTAATATTACCTCTTTAATATTTTAACCATGCTACTATTTATTAAACAATTTACTAACCATGACAAATGATCAACTTGAAACCTAATTGACCCGGAATCTCCCAAAATAACATCAGCAAGATTTTCCCAAACAACTTTATCTTCACTTCTTTGAGGCTAAAACAAAATTTAGTTGCAATCATATACAAAAGAATAATTAAAATTAACTAAAAAAAATTTGCCAAAATATACTTATTATTTATTAAAGCAAAAAAAAAAATTACAGTGACAACATAGGTTTCAGTTTTCAAAAAAAGGGCAGTGAAAAGAGATATTTGTACTGGAATCCGAAACTTTAATCTATGCGGCAAGCATTCGAATTGCGGGGTCAATAAGTAAGTTGGGTTTTCCTGAAAATAAAATAGTAATAAAATTTAAACAAGTGATAAAAAATAATTATTTATACAAAATAATTATTTTTTGTAGCTTAAATATATGTAAAACAACTTTATAACCGCAAATACCCTAGTTGGGGGAGTTTTATCAACGGAACAATCAACATTAATGGTGATTCGAACATCCTCATTTAGTGCACCTTCAGGAATATCAATGCAACATCCTGATACTTTAACTCTGCCTCCTTTTACACCGATAACTTTACTTGGCATGTCTGTATACTGTAAGAAAGCATTTACTTATAATACAAGAATTTATTTTAAGAGTTTAAAATATAATTTCTCAAGTATTAAATATTAAACTGATCCGATCAACAACCTTAGTGTAAAAACAAATATAACCAGTTTAATCTGTTACAATATATATTTTAGTGGTTTAAAATATATATTTAGTTTATTTAGTTTAAATGCATTTTCACTTCAGTAGTGATGTTTATCCTTTAAAGGACGTCTTTTCTGTTTTAGCCATTGGTTAACTTATGGAGTAATTTTTTTTATCAAGACAACTGGTTCAGTACTAAATAACTTTGTGTTTTGAAAACACGTCTTTTTGGTTGGTGGAATTTGAAAATCAGAATTGTCATTATGAAACTTGCATTTCTTAGGAAACAAAGTAGTTACCCGATATAGATCACGCATCGCGTCTGCGTGTTTACCATGCCGCGAAACATATTTGTTTGATTTGGGATGCTTTCTTGGAAGCTCGTCACAAACCTCTTTAGTTGGTTTAGTTGTTTTGGTTGTTTTTTTTTCAGAATTTTTTTTCAGATTTTTATTTAATCCCAATACCCGCAAACTATCATCATATTGACAATTCATTCTTAAACCCTTAATAATCTCATTTAGTTTCCCTTCAGCCTTTAACAAGGCGTCCTCTGAAATCACATCAAATGATAAATCTCGTATAGTAGTTAAGGCTTCAGAGATTCTGGTTATAGTTGATCTTTTTGGTTTTTCTTCTACAATTTGAGTGTGTAAAGGTTTGTTCAAGGGCATGTCAGCATTACCTTGTAAATTTGCTTTTGAGAAATTTTTATTTTTTCTTCTTTAACTTCAGATGTTGCCTGAGTTACAGGTAAAGTAGGATTGACAATCCAAGGATCCAAAACCATAAAAGGTGAATTTATGTACCATGATGGAAAACTATTCCATGACACATCTGAAAATTTTTCGAATATGCTAAACATATGTTTGCATGGTAAAAAATATCTTTTAAAGTCAACACAGGTACATTTAGGAATCGAATTAATTGAAATTTCATAAACTTCTTTTGTTGATGTGCTGTTAACACTAAAAAAGTCTCCTTTTCTTAATATTGATGTACAAACAATGTCTGATGCAGAGATCATTCTGGAAATGCAATGTTTTATGATGTAGTGGGGTCTATCTCGTAAAAAGAATGGAACATTATCATGATATCTGCGATAATTGCTTGAAGCTGCAAGGTTGCCGTCTTTATACCTAAAAATATTTTTAGGCTTTTTAATTTATAACTGGATTTATTATTTAACTGCTGCATACACATTACATATGTTCTTCACACCTTTGTAAATTTTCCGGTAAAAAATCTTGATGTAAAACAGTGATAATACCAGACAATGATTTATCTGTGCGAAATCTGATGTGGCATTCCTTTAAAGTTCTGTTTTGTCTTTCAACTCCATTATTGGTGTTGATTATGACTTGAAGCTGACCTACTCTATAAAGCCAAGCCCAGCGCTGCAAAAAAGTCTTAGAAGTATTTGCAATTGTATATAACTTTTATAAAATGTTATGTCTAAAAAGCATATATATCTTAAATATATTTTACATAAATGGTAAAGTCATTGATGTAATCTACCTCCTTAATAGGTTCCCAAAATTTGCTAAAATAGTTTCGAAACTTTTCATTTTCATTCCAAATCTCGCTACAATGTAATTGGTTTAGTCCAGATGCAAACTTGTTTGCAGTATCAGCTGTGGCAATGCATCGCAAAAGATTCAAAGCCGTTTGTTGCCTGTCTTTATCGCCAACACCATTTTCATGTTTTTTTACCCATCTTCCCCATGCTTGTTCGCGATGGAAGTCGCAAATTAGTACTTTGCAGCCTTTACAGAATAAGATTTATTTTAGTTTGCTTTTTAAGCTTTAAGTGATACTAACAATCGTTGCATTTAAAAAAATTTACCTGTAAATACAGCTTCAAGTGCATTAATTTCAGCATCGCACTTATCTGTCATAAAAAAAGAAGGATTCCACTTGGGACACCATTTTTGCAAAACTTTAAGTGCCTCTTGAATATCATCAGCTGTCTCATTTTGTAAAATAAAATACCCAACAACTTGGTAGTTAACATTGGTCTTCACATAAAGAAAAAATAGGGGAAGGGCGTACTTTGACGTCTTGTACGTAGCATCTAAAAGGCGGATTTCCTGACCATATCGTTCTAACAATCGTTTTTGCCATGAAAATTGATGAACAAATAGAAGCGATTGTTTGCATTTGATAAAAGGGGTTTCATCCCATTCACTCTCATGTTCTTCCATGTTGATTGCTTCGCCTGCAACATATGGTCGATACAAAATATTGTCATCAGTACCATATTTCTTTCTCCACTCATCAATCAAAAGTTTAACATTTGTCTGATCAAATTTTGATAGTTTTCGATTCACAAATACACGATAAAAACTGTTTTTTAAATCCCTCATTGTTGGATTAAATCTCCGATTTGATTGGCAGGGTGGTTCTTGACCCTTAAATAAATCATGTTTAACGTAAAGATCAATTGCCCGCCTTAGTTCACGAACACTACTAACACCATCATTAACAAGTTTTCCAACTTCAGCAATTATCCGTTTATCAACTATCTGTTGATATCCAGATTGCTAAAAAGTAATACGTAACATATATTATGCTAAAAATAGCATAAGTTTCCAAAAAATTGTGTTTAAACAATACATTGCATACCCATTACACCACCTACAATAAATCTTGCAAAGAGGCTACATTATTAAGAATATTAACGAGAAACATATTTTAGTTATTTGTTTTTAAATTAGTAATTTAAAAAATTAAAATTACCTTTCCAATAACATGACCAACATGAGCTTTAATGGGTGGAAAAGTAATTCTGTAAACGGTGGATTTTAATAATTCAGATGAACCTTTTAAACGAATTCTAATTTCTTTGCTGGCAAGGTCTTTTAGATACCTTAACTTGTTTCCACTTTCTTTGGACTCAATCTAAAATAAATTTGTTTATTTTTCTGATTACTAGTATTTCTGGCAAGGCCTTTTGTAATTTAAAAAGCAGCAAGTGTCCATTACAAACCTTAAAATCAGGAAAAAGAGTGATATATGAAATCTGTATAGTAGCAGGACAATCAGTTTTTTTTGAACCTTGTAAACACATGTAGGATTTTTTTACCATGTGATCCGCTAGCTGTAAATTTAATGTAAAAACATGATGTTTATATAAACGTTACTTGAGGTCAAAATTTAATATTTTTTTATATTTTAGCTGCCTTTTACCTGAGGTACAACTTTTTCACATCTAAGTTTGTTTTTGGATTTGTTGCGATCTTTTCCGTGTTGGCATTCTCTTATATAACATTTAAGGTATTTAAATGGAATGCAGTCTTCATTCCAGAAAATCTTCTCACCTTCTGAATATACAATATACAGCAATAAGAGTTTAAAAAAATGTAGAATATTTATGAAAACCTGTAACTGTTACACATACTACTGTCATGACTATTTCTGACTATAAACTTTGTTAAGGTTGAGATCTCAAATTGAGTGATTTTCTCTTCTACCTCACCAAGAGAATTTGCGTACTAAAATAAAATAGGCTAGCTAAAAAATATGGTTTGTAAAGTCTAGTTAATTTAAGTAAACAATTTATATTAGTTCTGGATTTTTTAACAACTGTACCACAGGCTGCACTACGGAGTCAATGATAGGTGATTTAATAGCACTGGTGTACATTTCTCCTTTTTGAATCTGTACTAACTATTGAGCTAAAACTTTCTGAAAAATAATCTAAATCGACTGGTTATAAAAAAAAGTTTTCACAGTATTGAAAAAGTTTTATGGTCTGTATTTTTTATGTGTACAAAGTAAAATCTAATATAAACTAAATTATTGGTAGAAATATGTAGGCTATTTAAAAAACTATTTTGAAGTATGTAAAGTGATTTATAAATTAAATGTGAGTTTTACACTAAATTTAAAAAAGAAGTTTCAATAAGAAGTTAGCTCTAAAAAGAGCTGTTTTTGAAGACTGGAGGACCGTTGGTGATTTTTTTAAATGATAATAAGTTACAACTGTAGAATTCAATCTGTAATAAAAAAAAAATCAAACCATTGGCATCATTTCTCGTCTGGCATTTAATCACTGGCTAAGTAACGCAACGACTGGCTTAGTAACTGAACTTTAAAAATTAACAACGAAAATAATTGTTAAACTACAACAGGCAACTGAAAATAACAACGGCGGGAAAAATATATTATTTACCAACGGCAGGAAAAAAGGCGCGAATTTTTTTTTTTTTGCTGAGTAGAAATGGTGGTCAAATCCACCGCCGTGGTGTTAACGTTGTACCAATTTGCTAACTAAGTAATGTTGAATTTATTTTTTTTAGTTGTCAGCATCAATTTTAGAAAACCAATTCAACTTTGAAGTCAATTTAATGTTTTAGGCAGCATTAAAGAATGATTGGAATTGGATACAAATGGTTTAAAAGTAACATTTGACAATTCAAACTGTCAAATGTTAAAAATAAACCAATTGTATTTTTTGAACAAAGCATTTGGAATGAAAAATCGTAATTTTTTTTGCACAGATTAAAGTAATGTACTTCTTTTTTTTTTATGTTGTTTCATATAATACGCTAGAAAATATATATTAACTATCATTGTCAGTTAATTTTAAAAACCCAATTTTATGTTCTTTTTTTACAGTGTTAGCTACTTATTTTTAAACAAAGCTTCCTATCTTGCGGTAAGATTGGTTAAAAGACCAGTTACAAAAAATTAAAATCAGAGAATGGTTTTCATTGGAGATGTGATAACACAGAGTGAATTGGATTCGAAGCCAACCATTTTCAATTATTACTGTAAATGGAAAAGAAGAATCTTTGAAAAACAGTACATATTAGTTTTATGTGTAATTTTAAATTTTTTATACTTTTTTGTGTTTATTTTCAGAATAATTTTTGATGGACTCCCAAGGAGAATTTAATTTTGTCGTGGACATCAGAGTGTTTATCAGTTAAGCACTCTGATTGGCTTAGTTTAAATTCAAAACTAATTTTCAAGAAATTAACAGTAAGGACCCTCAAAATTTAATGTGAGTTATTTATATGATCTTAAATTATTAAAACTAAGATATGGGAACAATATTAACCTTAATTAAAACTGGTTAAAGGTGGAAATTAAACTTTAAATAAAAGACCATACAATTAAATTCAAATATACATTTTCTGACACGAACTGTTAAAATTTAAAACTGTGTAGTTGTTTTCTAGTTATGATAACGTAGCAAAATGAATTTTGGAAATACAACAACAAAGATGAAAGCCATGTCTTATTTCAGGTAATTTTGTGTTGAATAAATTTATTTAATTCTTATTTTAAATTTAGGATTGAAACAAATATATATTGTAATAATATATTTTTTTACTATTGTAGGAATTTTTTTTCTTGTCTGGGATTGAGCTGATTCTGACAATACTTTAGATTCAGTTGGTGGCAGAAAGTACCTGAAAAAAATGCCTAATAAAAATGAAGGAGTATTTGTACTTCCAATTTACATTTTTGTCGTTAACACTGCAAAAAAGTTTTGTTAATTTCATATTGGATTTTCTAAAAACAAACTTAATTGATTTCATGCTTTATTTTTTGCCTTACAAATTGCCCTTTTTCTTTTACTTTGTCATTGTAGCTGTATTTCTTTATACACAAATCGATTCAGATAAATTGTCTTTATTTTTTGAACTCACCTTGTTTATCTAATAATTTACTCGACTAAGTCTATTAACCTTGGTAAAGATCTATGAATATTCACAATTGCTTTTTCTAAAAGAAGTTTTGTCCTTGCAAGTAGACTACCTTTGGTTTAATTTTTTAAAATACAGCAAACTTGATATAAATACTTTTAAACTGGGATATATCTTAAATAATACAGCCCACTGTTCTTTTCATTTTTATGCCAAAATTCTATTCTCCAAAAAAAATAAATTAAGGGCTAAAAAAAGGCAAAATAAGATTACTATTTTAAGTGTGCCAGCAAATGAGCCTACGACGATGCTGTAATGTGTCATTTGACTCGTGTGTGTCAAAATTTTCTCTTTTTTTAGGTATTTTTCGACTGGATCTTTTTCCCCTTTATATTTTACAGGGAGTATAGGTCTTGTTTTGCTGGGTTCATTATTCTGACATTCAAATACAATTTAGATGATGTCTTTCAAACCAATGCAAACAGTTGTTTTTAAAAAAAATACGACAAGATTTATCTTTTAATAATATTTGCTATATATGACATTTTAATACATTAAACACAAAAATAAGGTTGATGCCTAAGTGCTTTAACAGTAAGAAGCCGAACTATCCAAGCTTTTCTCGTTGAGAAACAAAAAAATATAATTTGAGATTTAAAAGTACAAGCAAAGAAATAAACAAATAAATTTCGCCACACAGTTACAAATTTGGCTTTTATAATATGTACAGTTTTAAAACAAAATAAATGAAAAATTTTTGAAATTCAATTTTAACAGACAGAAATAATACAAATTTAGCAATTGAAAATAAATATTTGTAATTGTTCCAAGCTGATCAGTGTTTATGTAAGTAAATTGGTATTTCAAATATTTTTAATACTCGCTATACAATATTTTTCGCACTAGCTGTTATAGTCCAAATCATACATACAATATATTTTCACACTAGCTGTTATAATCATATATACAATAATCAACTTCGTAACATGCACTTATTTAGGTTGTAATAATATGGCAACTACACTACTAAAATAGCAAAATTTACAACATTAAATTATAAAACATGCAGTAATGAATGAAAACTAAAAATGCAACATGCAAATATCATATAAAATATAACAAAAAGTCATCGGTTAGCATTACCAATATTTTATAGTATTAAGGTTGTTTTAAATTGACTTAAAAACGCTAATTTTTTTAAGGGATTGTTTTTATGCCAGCGTATACAATTTCAGTAGTCAAAAAATTATTTTACTTTTTTTCCTGTAAAGCCACCAATAAATCCTTTTACTACTCCAAGTGCACCGTCCACTGCATTTCCACTTGAAGCATAACTAATTAAACCTTGAAGTACCGCTCCTAGCAACCCCTTGCCAACTTTTCTCAGCCAATTTGGTTTGTTTTTCTCGTTATTTCTCTTGATGGTTCCAAAACTATTGTCCAAATCCTGACAGAATTTGTCAGCATATTTTTTTGCCAAATTAATATATCCTTCCTTGATAAAATCAGCTTGAAATTGATGTTGAAGATTTTGTTTGGTATTTTCGTGAAATTCTTCTAGACATGTTGGATCAACATACTTGCTGTCAGTTAACTAAAATTAAAAGGTTAATGACTATATTAGTGGAAACAAAAATTAACCTATGTCAAAAAAAACTAGATAATATTGCCTACTACTTTTTTGACATCACATAAATTAACAACAGAATTTTTTTTATCCCAACTTAAAAGAAATTACAATACATACTTTATATGTATTTAGTTTCTTATTGTAACATTAACTTTTTTAAGGTTTTAACAAAACTAAAATAAATATTACCTCATTTATTTTTTGTAAGTAATTGGTTTTCAATTCTTGAAGCATGGCAATTGCACTTTCGTTTAGGTTTTGCTACAAAAACAGTTTTTATTTGTTATTGCAAACAGAAAACAATTTAAAAAAACCTTTTTTTAATAACTAGAAATGTATTTATGTTATTATTCCAATCTAATTACACCAAATATAAATACTTTTCTCACCTCGTAGACGGAATTTTGCGAATCCAAGGTTATGAAAAGTTGATTGATATCTTGTTCAAGGTTGTTTTTAATCTCTGTTTTTTCTGTAAGCGAAAACTCTTCTGCTTCCTTTTCAAACTTGCTCAAAGCTTCATTCTTTGCCTGGTTATGAAGATTGTTAAAATCATTCTCTTCCTTAAACTTGCCTTGGATAAGCTGTAATAAAGCAAACACTTATAATACAGTTAATTTTAGAGTTTTAAACCATATTTTCGTAAGTATTAATTATATACCTGTTGTGTTTTTTTGTCATACAAATTAAAAGCATTTTCTTTAATTTCTTTTAACCGGTTTACAGCCTTGGTCTGTAAAAAACAAATGGATTAAACAAGAACAATAACAACCAGATTCCAATAGGCTACAATGTATAATTAACTAGCATATCAGTCTAGCCTAGTAAAAGGGTTAACAAATATAATGTAAGTTATAAGCACCTTGTTTTTGTTGTTTTTTCGCTCATAGGTGTCCAGTAATTTCTTAGCAACCTCATTGTTGAATTGTTTTTTGCATTTATCGACCATTTTGGCTTTTATGTCAAGTGTGTCAAACAACGTTACAGCTTCTGCTGTGCATTTTTTGGAAATTTCCTTCAGTTTTGCTGGCTCAACATATTGGTCTTCACAATCCTGCAACATATAAATTTAAAATGTTTTACTACAAATTGTATCTGTGGCAACACTTTATTCCTATGTCTGTAGATTTCTTTTTACCATGTGACTGTTAAATACTTATGTTAAGACACATAAGCATTGTAAATTAACCTTAACTAATGATATTGAACAATAAGGTTATCTTTATCTGGCAACTTACTCTGTCCATCAATTCCCTATATTTTTCCTTGGCTTTGTTCATTTGATCCAAAGTTTGTGCTTTAGTCAGTTTCTAAATATAGAACAAAATAAACTGTATTATAACATGATTCACTGTAAAAATATTCTGATAATAAATAATAGAAAAACAATAAAAAAACATGATTAAATTTCATATATATATATTTTTTATATGACTTTATCCTCGATGTGGAAAGGTTAAATGACATTAAGTAACAACAGTTACACCACCCAGTCTTGAGTTGCCGACTAATTCTATGGTACATATTAAAAAGTAAACTATTTAACACAAATATAAATTTTTAGTCCAGATTATAAATGCAACATAATTTACTTTGTTAAAATCGTTGGCCTGTTTGAACTTTGACATTTCATCCTTAAGTTCGTTATCAAGTTTTGTCTTGTATTCAGCACGAAGAATGGTGTCTTCCCCTAGATCAGAGCTTTCAAACTGAGCCAAAGATGCTTCGTAGGCTTTTGCATGCGCCTCTGTAAAATTCTTGTCTTCCAGAACAACACTACTATACTGTAAAACATTTTTTGCAATCATAAATATTTTTGCCTTAAGCAAACATATTTAAATTAGCTAAATAGACTTTTAATAGCTTGCTGAGCAAGTAAAAAAAATTTAAATGACCATTTTACTTTAGAATACAATAAGTAAACATAGTCATAACAAAAAACAGTTGTAAACCTATGAAAAATTGTTTTTACCTCATTCATATTCGAAGTATAGGCACCTTTGCTACTTATGAACAAATCTGACAACTTTCTATCCAGTTCAGACTAAAAGCAATAAATAAAGAATTTACAGAGTTTGATTGTTTTAAATTAACCCGATATTAGGTGATTTTCGGTGCAGTGTTTATAAAATTTAACATTTGTTTATCTTAGAAGCAAGGTTATATACGCAATGTTGTGTAAGCCAAAAATAATGAAAAATTTTAAAGCAGATGAAGTTATAAGGTTAACTGAAAATGTTACTAAGCTGGAAATAAATGTCTTTAAATACGAAAAAGATTTACCTTTTTATGCAGATTGGTTTTGGTAAAAGCTTGAAAACATCTTTCCATTTCTTTGTCAAGTCTTTTTTTAAATTCTTCGGAAAGTTTGGGGTCAAAATCTTTCACCTTTTCATTAAATGCTTCGATAACCAGGTCCTGGCTTTCAACATTCAGTTTTTGGAGTTTTTCATCTTCCAAAAACTTTCCATTACACCCCTAAACAAAAACAGAATTATCAATTATTGTAATGTATCATTTTTAAAGGTGTACCAATTTATTACCCAATACAATATGAAGATTTAAAGTAACTACCTAAAGAAACTTGTTTTAATTGTATGATTTCAATAACAATGAATCAGTTTCATTTTATATATACCTGCTCAAAGTTTGATTTGAAATCCTCTGCCATTTTTTCAACGATGTCTCGTAACTCATTCTTTAGCTGTTCCTATAGAGTGTTTAAAATTATATTTTATATTTAAAATTAATTTATTGTTGTATTGTAATCAGCAATATTGTATAAACTATTATATTTACAATACTCCTAATGTAAAAATATCATAATAGTTGTGAAAAATTCTTAAAAAAGTGGAGTTGAACCTACATAAAATTTCTTATTCTTTTCTGTAAAGAAATCAAGTTTTTGGTCGATTAATTCTTTCAGATTCTTTCTTTTTGTTCGAACAAAACTTCCATCTCCAAGTTTAGGAGCATCATCATAAACAGCAAGAGCCTCTGATTTACATTTATCATGAAGCACTTGAAGGTTTTCTTCGTATTGGTGGCATTGCTAAAACAAAGTAAAAATATTAAAGTCCCAAACTATTTTATTGTTTGACATAAAAAAGGAATAATAAAAATTGTATTTATAAAATTTTAAATTTAAATTTTTTTTTGCTATCAAACTGAACAAAATTTAACGTAAATTAAATGCAAGTTTTACATACAGTTGTCATATTTTTCATGTAATGTTGCTTTGCCTTCTGAATTAATGCCACATTTGCTGCTCGTTTATTTGCCTAAACAAAACAAACACTGTCATAAAAATAAAAGTAGGGCTGATGTTATACACAAATTGTAAAAAAAATTTCAGTACTTGAGAGTTCTAAATTGTAAAATTTAAAAAATAAAAAAATTTAAAATCAATTCAAAAAAGGAAGCATGCACCTCCACAATGGATTCAACTCTTGGCATTTTTCCACTTTGAAAAATGTCAAAATAGGCATATATGAGGTTGATTAGATCACTACCAGTAACATCACAGCCATTGTTTTGTTTCACAATAATGTTGTGGGGTTCAAAAAGTTGCTTTTGTAATTCGTCAACATACCTTAAGAATTCTGGATCAATATCTTGAAAAAAATTTGTAAATGAAATTTTAGTATGGTTTATTGAAGTTTTTTTCTTTAAATGTGCAAACCTTTGAATGGAATTGGAGTTTCTTTACTTCCCCTTTCAGCTACTATCTTTCCAGGAGTGGGCATCAAAAAACATGAAAACTCAGTGAAATATTTGTTGATGCTGCCTCGAATTTCAATAATTTCTTTGTTTTTACTTTTGCTAAGGATATTGCTTAGAAGCCTTCTACCACCTTCTAATCCATAACTTACATCTTTATCAGGCCAATCTCTAACCAGAAACATCAATTTCTGTACAAAACATTTGTTATTCATAAATATATTAATTTTTACTTTTCTTATTTAAATATTGACAGAAAATAACCTGAAACGGGACTTGGGTTTGAGAATTTTTGTTGTTTTTTTGAAATTCTTGTTTGGCAGTATTTCCATAATTTGCAAATAACTATGAAAGTAAATTAATTGCATAAGTTAAATATTAAATAACCTATAAACCAAAGTTTAAACCTTTTTAAAAGTATATTTTCGATATTTTTAAACTATGTATCATACCCCCTGAACATAGCCTTATTTTGTGTCTCACTATATTATACACTATTTATTAGAAATCTGTTTCTTTTGTACAGTAAAAATATTTGTTTTATATTTACTTACATGCAAGTTTTGAAGGTCGTTAGTGTCAATGTTTTGGGAAACATTGTAGATTTGAACTGAGCCAATCAGAGTGCTTAAAGAAAAGATAACTGATGAACACTTTGTGTCCGCAACAAAATCAAATGCTCCTTGAGTATCCATAAGAAACAAGTTGACCTAAAATATATTTGTCAAATTAATCCTGATTGACTATTTTGTAAAATATTTAACATTACTTATTTTCACCCTTTTACTCATTTTTGGCCCCAAAAATTGCCAAGTGGTTATATTTGCCAACTTTACTTGTATTAGGGTCATATATACTTTTTTGGGGCATAGTAGTAACAAGAAGTGGTTGTGGTTTTGTCTTAGGAATGATTTTTGTATTTTTTCTGAAATTCAGGGAACTTTATCAAAAAACAAACAACCTACTTCTTTTCCATCATCAGTAGTAAGTAGAATAGGTTGGTTCCAAATCCAGATTCCCTTTGTATCACTTTTATGACCACCTCTCCAATGAAAACCATTATCTAGTTCTAATATTTGAGATTGGTCTTCTAACCATTTTTCTGACTAAAAATATTTTTAAAATTATTTAAAAATTGCTTTTTTTATTTTTTATACAACTTTATTAAAAAAATCCACAGTTTGCCATATTAACTTGATTTAATTTAACTTTACACTTTTAAATACTGACCGAAACATACCTTACTAGACCTTAATCTGTGCAAGAAAAGGTTCAAAAGAAAAGATTTCCCTTTTCTAAATGCTCCCGTCACAGAATACAATGCAACTGGTTTATCTTTCACATTTTCATTACCAAATATTACTTCTAAAGCCTCTGTGTTCAATTCAAACCCTCCTTCATCGCTGCCCGTATCATTTATTGGTCTCACAAGTTGAACTGGTCCAATTTTAAAGGAATATTCTAAAATTATAAATATTTACAAATTCATGATTGATATAAATGCAGTCAACAGCAAGATAGTAAAAAATTTACTTAAATCCAGGTCATTTAAATCATAAGTTTTATTTAAATAATTAGATTTTCTTTTTAAGTTTATTGTTTAGAGTTAGTAGTAATCGCATTTTAGTGTGTGGAATTGATTGCTTGTGCAACCAATCCCTTTACGTGATACGGAGTGATATGAGAGATGGCGCATTAAAGGACGCTTTTATTATATGTATGGACAACGTGAAGCTAGCCACTGCAAATGAAATATCGCCGCGGCTAATAACTGCAAACAAACTATACTCTGTTTTGCAATGCCTGGTGCGGAAATCACGATATCTGTTAGAACCTAATTAACCCGAAGATATACAGCTGTATCAGGGGTTAGCAAAGGAGCACCAGAAAGCATTAACCTTCACAAATATTGTGTTTATGGACAAACTGCGGAATGTGCTGTCAATCAATTAATATTTTATATCGCGTGACACGTCACTTGTTATTTATTTTAACAATTATCGATCTATATTTACCTTGATTTCTGTTAATATTTTCAATCAAAGTTAATACATTTTCGTCGTTTACAATCGGTGATACTCCTTTAAAAATAACAATTTTAGTAATTTTATTACAAACTTTGATAAATGACTAAATTAACATTTTATTTTACCTGTTGCATAAATCGCACTTCTTATTTGACTTTCGCTAAAGTCTTGGTTCTTGAGATATTTAATCAGTTCAGAGAAATTGTCTCTATTTCTAAAACTCATACTGCTTATCTGATAACGTTCTTTTTACCAAACTTTACAGGCACAGGGCAAAAATGTATGAATACACGCCCTGAATAGATTTCGCTATTGACTTGGTTGGTATACAATTAGCAGAAGCGATACCTGTCTTCACATTAGGGCATTTGTACCTAGTATCGTATTACACCACATATCACAAACAAGAAATAGTTCCTCTTTCATGGTAACGTCATTCAACCCCCGCACATGGTTTGATTTGTGTGGTTCACTGTGTTTTTTGCGCTCTGTAGTTACTTAAAAGTCTACACATAAGATTTGTTTCTGCAATAACTAAATGTGGGCAATATCAAAATGTTTGAAAAAGTTTTGCATTTCTTGTAAAAATAACGACATTAAGACCTTATTTAATTTTTGTTATTCCATTTAAACCTTTTCCAAAAAAAGTATGGCTTCTGTTGTTTTGTATTTTAGAAAATTTTGTTTTTAGCTTGCCAGTTATTGTTTGTTATAAACTTAACCTTCAACATTTTTTGAATTAGTGACATTTTTTGCTATAAACAACTACAACACTTGAATGAAAGGGTTTATTAAATTAAAATATAAAAGAAATTTATGCGTCAAATTGACTTAATTGTAGTCATAATTTCAACTGTTTTATATAGGCAATTTTAACAAAATCAGCAAATTAATTTCTCCACACATTATTTATTAAAATTGCATTCCATTTAAAAGTTTTAAAACGTAATTTTAAAAGAAGCAGTAATTTACCTGTCGCATATTATTGTCTTACACATTAAAACTATTTTTTTAAACTTGTTAAGAAAAAACAAAAATACTTTGTATGCATACAACCAATTTTTTGTTTATATGTTTTAAGATAATTCTAAAAAAATAAAAGAAAGCACAAACTTACAAAAAATACGCTTTTTTGTCAAGTTTTATGTATGTGTTTTTGTCAAGTTTTAAGTTGAATTCTTTGTTATCTCTATAAATATTAGGCTGTGATCTAATTGTTTTATATTTGGTAATAAACAAGCTTAAAAATTACCATGCCTTATTGAATACAAAACCGTCTTATTTAATTTTTTTTTTATTGCATACGATTTTTATTTCAGTATTAATATTTAGTTTTTGTTATACAAATTTTCAGTTGCTTCACGTAATAAAAAAGTTTTGTAAAAATTGCATTAAAAATGGGCAACACGTATAAATTCAATTTTTATTTGACAACATTGTTTTTAACTTTTTAACACGCGTTGTGTTAACGTTGTACCAATTTGCTAACTATGTAATGTTGAATTTATTTTTTTTAGTTGTCAGCATCAATTTTAGAAAACCAATTCAACTTTGAAGTCAATTTAATGTTTTAGGCAGCATTAAAGAATGACTGGAATTGAATACAAATGGCTTTAAAAGTAACGTTTGGCAATTCAAACTGTCAAATATTAAAACTAAACCAATTGTATTTTTTCAGCAAAGCATTTGGAATAAAAAATCGTAATTTTTCTTGCACAGATTAAGGTAATGTACTTTGTTTTTTTTTTGATGTGGTTGCATATAATACGCTAGAAAATATGTATTAACTATCATTGTCAGTTAATTTTAAAAACCCAATTTTATGTTCTTTTTTTTACAGTGTTAGCTACTTATTTTTAAACAAAGCTTTCTATCTTGCGGTAAGATTGGTTAAAAGACCAGTTACAAAAAATTAAAATTGGAGAATGGTTTTCATTGGAGATGTGGTAAAACAAAGTGAATTGGACTCGAAGCCAACCATTTCCAATTACTACTGTTAATGGAAAAGAAGAATCTTTGAAAACAGTATATTTTAGTTTTTTATGTGTTGTTTTTAATTTTTTATACTTTTTTGTGTTTATTTGCAGAATAATTTTTGGTGGACTCCCAAAGAGAATTTAATTTTGTCGTGGACATCAGAGTGTTTATCAGTTAAGCACTCTGGTTGGCTTGGTTTAAATTCAAAACTAATTTTCAAGAAATTAACAGTTAGGACCCCCGAAATTTAATGTGAGTTATTTATATGATCTTAAATTATTAAAACTAAGATATGGGAACAATATTAACCTTAATTAAAACTGGTTAAAGGTGGAAATTAAACTTTAAATAAAATACCATACAATTAAATTCAAATATACATTGTCTGACACCAATTGTTAAAATTTAAAACTGTGTAGTTGTTTTCTAGTTATGATAATGTAGCAAAACAAATTTTGAAAATACAACAAAGATGAAAGCCATGTCTTATTCCAGGTAATTTTTGTTAAATAAATTTAACTAATTCTAAATTTAAATTAAGGACTAAAACGAATATATCTTGTAATAATATATTTTTTACTATTGTAGGAATTTCTTTTTTTTGACAAATTAGGCTGATACTGAAATTACTTTGGGATCAGGTGGTTGCAAAAAGTACTTTAGAAGAATGCCTGACAAAAAGAAAAGAGTTCTCATATTTTCCGACCAGATATTTAAATTTGTGGTGTTTTCAGCAAAACAATCTAATAAGTTTTATGTAGTACTTTAACAAACAACTCAAGTTGTGCTTTACTTTCCCTGTTTTTTATTATTATTTTGATTTTCCGCGCATTAATGACAGTGAATAACAAGATATATATTAAAAGATATATAGTGTTGCCTGAATCACACTTCTTATTTAACTTTCACTAAACCCCTGGGTATGAATACATTCAAGAGAAATTGTCTCTTTTTTTAAACTCATACTGCTTAACAAGACCTCTTACCAGGTTAAAAAAAATCTATAAATATTCACAGTTGCCCATTCTGAAAGAAATTTTTCCCCTTCAAGCAGTTGTGAGCCTTAACCAACTGTGCCCTACAGGTAGCTGTGCCTTACAGGCTGGCTTTGTTATAAACTTTCAAATACAAAATACTTAAAAATTGGGACATATATTACATTTTACGTTACAGCAAAATATTGGGTTTTATGCTAAGGGTCTATATTGCAAAAAAAACGATCAGAAAAATACAATATAAGATTATTTTCTAATGTCAAATAAGCCTTTTTTGATAACTTTACATGTCATACTTGCAAACGTCACTTTTGGTGATTTTTCGACTACAAACTGCAATATCCTCAAAACTACTTATTCCTTATTTACAATAATTGTATCCCAGCACAAGTTAAAAAAATCAAAATATAATTAAAAATTAAACCCTGCAGACGCATTATGTTTTAAGAATCAATAATTGTGGTGAAAACATTTAACGATGTACGATAAAAAATTAATGAAATGGGTTTTTATATTTAGTAAATTAAAACAATCTTTGTAATTTCTACTATCTAAACAACGCCCATAATTAGTGCTTATGTAAGTCAATTAGCATTAAAAATATTGGCTATATAACAATAATATTTAGTTCAGTATAGCCACCGACAAATCCTTTTACTGCTCCAAGTGCACAAGTTAGAATTCTAAAACCTCCTGGTGGGCCTATAGCAAAACCAATTGCACCATGATATGCAGCTCCTAGCAATCCCTTGCCAATTTTTCTTAACATATTTGGTTTGTTTTTCTCATTATTTGTCTTGATGATTTTAAAACAATCATCTAACTCCTGGCAACATTTTTCAGCAAATTTTCTACCAAAATTGTCGTGCCCATCTTTGGTAAAATCAGTTTGAATCTGATATTGCAGAATTCGTTTGGTGTCTTTATGGCATTCTTCCAAATACTGTGGTTCAACATATTTGTTGCCAATTAACTGAATAAAATGTTTGTGGGTATGTTAGAAAAACAATAACTAATCGCAGTAAAAAAAACTAAAAATAAGCTTTAAAATAATTAAATCATTAAGCAATTTTATATAAAAATTGTTACTTTACAAGATCACAAATAAACAAAGTCAAATATTAAGAAAAAACGTAAAAGCATTGTTCAGATTGTATGTACAAGTGTTTTATTAATTTAAGTGTTCATGCTCAAAGGCTGAGCAATGTCAGTTTAGAGTTCTGTGTCTTTAATTTTTGTGAGTTGTTTGGCATTCCCTTGTGTCTGCACTTAAAACGGAAATCACCACCGGTTGTTTTGCCTTTCCAAACCATCACATAATTCAGATGCAAGTTGTAATCCAGCCCTTGTCCAATTTTCAGAATCTTGATAGTCACCCAGAACAATCGTACCCCCACTTAATAGCCCTTTAGCTACTTTGGGCCCCCATTTACGCAGATGAGTACCTGTGTTTGTCTTAAAAAAATAAAAGAAAGCACAAACTTACAAAAAATACGCTTTTTTGTCAAGTTTTATGTATGTGTTTTTGTCAAGTTTTAAGTTGAATTCTTTGTTATCTCTATAAATATTAGGCTGTGATCTAATTGTTTTTATAAGATCAGTAAATTCTACAAACTGTTGCTCAATACTTCTGCAGATTTCGATGTTTTTGATTTCCTGTGTCATTAAACTTATTTGTTCTTGTTTATAGACATTGTGTAACATCTCTAGAACGGAATCTTCCACTTCTTTGCCATCACATAACTATATAAAATTACAACAGAACTTACCTTTTCATCCAAAGTTAAAAGATTTTATAGCAGGTATGTAAATAGAGCTTACTTATAACTAAAAAGCTAAATTATTGTAAATTAATTACGTTTTGTAAAACAATAAAAGGGATTTTCAATACAAGACAGTAAACTCTTAATATAAGTAATATTGTTTGTAACAGAAATATGATAAATAATACCTGATTCATTTTTTGCAAATAGTTGGCTTTCATTTCTTAAAGCATAGCATTTGCTCTTTCATTTAGGTTTTGCTACAAAAACAGTTTTTATTTGTTAATGCAAACAAAAAAAAAATCAGCAAATATACAATTTTTTATTAACCAGAAATATATATATATATTTTATACCTTATAGACTGCATTTTGCGAATCCAAAGTTGTGAAATGTTGATTGATTTTTCGTTCAAGGTTGTTTTTAATCTCTGTTTTTTCTGTAAGTAGAAACTCTTTTGCCTCTTCTTTAAACTTGCTCAAAACTTCATTCTCTACCTGGTTATGAAGATCGTTTAACTCATTTCCTTCCCTAAATTTGCCTTGGATGTGCTGCAATAAGACATTTTATTCAAGAGTTTTAAAACATAATTACTTAATATAATTTATATACCTGTTGCATTTCAATAACATAACAGTTGAAAGCACTTTCATTAATTTATTTTATTCGGTTTACAGCCTTGGTCTGTAAAAAAACAAGTTGATTTAACAAGAATAACAACCACCAGTTTCTAATCTTTTACAACTTATGGTTTACAATATATTTTGTTTATTAGCTAAAGCATTTTCGTTTCATATCCTTTATAGGATGACTTTTTAGTCAAATCACTCGTCAATTATCATGCCAATCCAGTACCACAAAACATAAAGGTTAACAAATAATTTGTAAATTACAAGCACCTTGTTTTTGTTGTTTTTCAGCCTATAATTTTTTAGCAAATCTTCAGCAACATCTGTATTAAATTGGTTTTTACATTCAGCAACCATGTGGGCGTTCATATCAAGTGTGTCGAACAACTTTAAAGCTTCTGCCATGCATTCGTTGTGAGCTTCCCAAAGTTTTGTTGGCTCAACATATTTGTCTTCACATTCCTACAAAAAAGCAGTTTTTTAACAAATATAAAAATATCTAGAAAACTATTTTAAAATTTGTCAATATGTTGACTATTGAATACTGGTAAGACACATTGGCATTGTGGGTTAAACTCAACTCATGATATCAAACATTGGCGTTAATTTTATTCTAACTCACAACTTACTTTGTCCATCAATTTCGAGTATTTTTCCTTGACTTTGTTCATTGTTTCTAGTGTTTTTGCTTTAGCCAGTTTCTAAATATACAATAAAATATATTGTTTTAATAACATGTCCTATTAATATAATATTAAAATAATAAATAAAAAGCCTAAACTATAAAAAAGCATTATTAAACTTTATATATTATTGTGTCTGACAAAAGGGGTAACTATTTAACCAATAAAATAAATAAAGAATTTTAGTCAAGTTCATAAATACAACATAAAATAACTTTGTTAATTTCGTTGGTCTGTTTACACTTTAACATTTCATCATTTAGTTCGGTAAGAAGCATTGATTTGTATTCAGCACGAACACCAGTGTCTATCCCAAGGTCAGAGCTTTCGAACTGAGCTAAAGATATGTCATAAGCATTTGCATGCTTTGCTTCAAAACTTGCGTCATCAAGATCAACATCACCACACTGTAAAACAATATTGTAATCATAATTTGAAATGGCTTTGAAACAGCTAATGAGTTATATTTTAGTATTAAGAATAATGGATATATTTTTTTAACCTTATGTTAAACAAATATATGGGAACTATCTAGGCTTTTAATTGCTTGCTGAGCAAGTTAAAAACTGTTACAATTGCTACTTTACTTTAAAGTAAAATATAAAAAAGGTTCTTACCTCATTCATGCAAGCATTATAGCCTCCTTTGCAACTTATTGACAATTCTGACAATTTTCTATCAAGTTCAGACTAAAAGCAATAAAAATAACTTTATTTGAAAGTTGATACTGTTTCAACTTGATATTGTGTGCACTTGGTTTGAAATTAGGTATTTTTTCTAAGAAGCAGAATTATAACTTTATTTTATTTTTTTATGCAATGTTGTGTTAGCCAAAATTTTTTTATTAATTACAAAAATACAGAATGTCATAAGGTTAACTAAAAGGTTGTAATGATAAAAAAATCTTTTTAAAAATCTTTTAAAGTATAAAAAAATTACCTTTTTATGAGAATTAGTTGCTATAAAAGCTTTAAAACATTTTTTCATTTCTTTGTCGAGTCTTTCTCTAAATTCTTGGGAGAGTTTAGGGTCTAAATCTTTCACCTTTTCATTGAATGCTTCGATAACTAGGTCATGGCTTTGGACATTCCGTTTTTCGAGTTTTTCATCCTCCAAAAACTTTCCATTACTTTCCTTAAAATAACAAATATTTAATTATTTATATTAAACAAATGTAGTAGTTTGTTACCCAATAAAGAGTGGAGTTTTAAAGTAACTAAATGTATAAATGAGTTTTAATTGTATGTTTGCAACAACAATGATTAAGTTTAATTTTAAATATACCTGCTCTAAGTTTGATTTAAAATTCTCTGCCATTTTTATAACAATATCTCGTAATTTTTTCTTCAGCTGTTCCTATTAAAATATAAAAAAGTTTATTATACATAACAACAATTTCTTTTTGTATTGGAATCTTCAACATTGTAAAAACTATTTCATGTACAAATAACCCTTAGGCAAAAGTGAAACCGACAGCATGGTGTAGTGGAGAAAACACTCGGCTTCACTACATGTGGTCCTGGATTCAATCCCCACTGTTCTCATGATGTAGCGCACTTAAGTAAGGCGCTATAAACAGTATAAACTCCTGTTCATACTATTTTTATGTACCAGCTTATTATTTGGGCAATTATTATCTATGATTTTCCAAATTACCAAAGGCAACCTGAAACTGGGTCAGATGAACAAATGTTACTCTACATTTAAGCCGTAAAAAAAAATAGTAAAGAAAAAAGTAAAAAGACAGAGTTTAAAATTACGTAAAATGTTTTATTCCTCTCTGTAAAAAAGGTCAAGTTGTTGGTCAATTAATTCTTCAAGACTTATTCTCTTCATTTGAACAAAACTTTTATCTCCAAGTTTAGGAGCTTTATCATAAACAGCAAGAGCCTTTGATTTACATTTATCATGAAGCACTTGAAGGTTTTCTTCGTATTGCTGGCACGACTATAACAAAGTAGAATTTATTATCGTTTTTTCGTATATATAAATTTATCCTTGATGTAAAAAGGTTAAATGGGTGACCTAAACATAGAGTAACAACATTTACCTTAACCCAGTCTCAAGTTGCCTGTGGCAGTTTGGGATATTATAGATTATAATTGGCTGATAATTGAGCTGGTAATTTGGTGCTGGTTTTGCAGGAGTTCACACCGTTTATAACGCCTTACTTTAAAGCACTACAGCATGAGAGCGGTGGTGATTAAACCCAGAACGTAGTGTAGGAAGTGTTCTGACCACTACACCATGCTGCCGGTTAACAGCCAGAAAAAAAAGAAAATGGAACACTGCATTATAAAAAAAGGGTTAATAAAAATTTCACAAACCTTTTTCATATTTTCCATGTAATGTTGTTTTGTCTTTTGAATTAAAGCCACAATTGCTGCTTTTTTGTTTGCCTGAACAGAACAAACACTGTTATGTTACTAAAAGTAAGGCAATGTATTACATAGACTGTAAATATGAATAATTTTAAATGCTTTAATCTATTTTGGAAGAAAAATAGAATTCAAAACAAACTTTAAAAAAGAAAATATGCACCTCCACAATGGATTCTACTTCGGGCATTTTTCCACTTTTGAAAATGTCAAAATAGGCGAGAATTAAATTGATTAGATCACTTCCAGTAACATCACAGTCATTGTTTTGTTTTACAACAATGTTGTGAGGTTGAAACAATTGCTTTTGTAACTTATCGACATATTCCAAGAATTGTTGATCAATATCTTAGAAAAAATTAATAAATAATATTTTGTTAATTTAAGATATAAAATAAATATTTTGAGATCCTAATTGGTGTGCAAACCTTCAAATGGAATTGAAGTTTCCTTGTCGTCTCTTACAGCTATTTTCATTCCAGGGTGGGGCATCAAAAAACAAGACAAATCAGTGAAATATTTGTTCATGTTGTCTCGTATTTCAATGATTTCTTTGCTTTCACTTTTGTTAAGAGTTTTCTTTAAATATTCACTGCCACCTTGTAATCCTAATTTTATATCTGCATGGGGCCAATCTCTAATCAGAAACATCAATTTCTGGCAAAAAATAAATAATATTTATAAATGTAATAATTTGTATTTTTGTTTATTAAATAACAACAAATTTACCTGAAATGGGGATTGAGTTTGAATATTTTTGTTGTTTTTTAGAAATTCTTGTTTGGCAGTATTTCCATAATTTGCAAATAACTATGAAAGTAAATTAATGGCATAAGTTAAGTATTGAAAAGACCTTAAACTAACTTTTAGATTTTTTTACTGTATGTTTATGATATAAATATATATCTGTAGTTAGTTTTTAAATTTTTTATAAAAACAGTAAGAATATTTTTATAAAGCATAACTCACATGTAAGTTTTGAAGGTCGTTACAGTTTATTTCTTGAAAAACATTGTAGATTTGAACTGAACCAATTAAAGTGCTCAAAGCAAAAATAACTGATGAAGATTTTGTGTCTGAAACCAAATCGAATGCTCCTTGAGTGTCCATAAGAAACAAGTTGATCTTAAAAAAATTTGTTAATTTATTTCTGATTTACTATTTTGTAAAATACTTAACATTACTTATTTTTATCATTTTAGTAATTTTTTTAGCAGATAATATTTCTAAGGTTTACATTTCCTAGTTATACTTGTAATAAAAAAGATATAATCTTTTTCTTTTTTTTGGATGTTATTGCTACAGAAGTGTGGTTGTTCAGATGTGAGGACTTTGGGGTGATTTTTAAATTTGTTTTAGAACTCAGAACTATTTATCGAAGTATAAAAACAACTTACTTCTTTTCCATCATCAGTAGTAAGAGGTATTGGTTGGTTCCAAATCCAAATCCCTTTTGTATCACTTTCATAACCACCTCTCCAATGGAAACCATTCTCTGGGTTTAATATTTGAGACTGGTCTGTTGCCCACTTTTTGTGCTAACAAAATATTTTCAAATATATGAAAAGTTTTTTTATACAACTATACTATTACGAAAAATAACACTCTTTGTTATTTGAAAATATATTAATTTAACATCAAAATTTTATTGCCAAACAAAACATATGTAGCGAATTTTAATTAATTTAAAGAACTGTCTGTCTTTAGTTGTTGGTTACATGAATATAAAATTATAGCTAATTCTTACAAAAGTAGAACAAAATTTTAGTAGAACGAAATTGCCTAACTGTTTTTAAAACGAAAATTTGCACTTAATAAAAAGCAAAAATAAATTATTAAAAAAATGATTTAGAACCAGAAAAACGATGTTAGAGTTCCAATGTGAAAAGAGTTGTTAAATAAACTTTAAATTCAATAAAGAAGTCATAGTAAAATGCATTGGAACTCATTGTTAAAATAGAGAGGAAAAATACGCCAAAGATTGACAGTAAATAAATAACAATTCCATTTCAAATCAACATCAAAAAAACTGTTCGTTAAAAAAATTAAAAGTTAGCTTAACGGATTTATCCAAAATAATCTACACATACCTTACTAGACCTTAATCTGTGCAAGAAAAGGTTTAGAAGAAAAGATTTTCCTTTCCGAAATGCTCCGGTCAAAGAATATAATGCAACTGGTTTATCTTTGACATTTGGATGACCAAATATAACCTCTAATGCTTCTGTGTTTAATTCAAATCCTCCCTTATCACTGCCCGTAACATTTATTGGACTAACAAGTTGAACTGGTCCAATTTTAAAGAAATTTTCTAAAATTATAAATATTTACAAATTCAAGATTGATATAAATGTAGTCAACAGCAAGATAATAGTGGAAATTATACCTAGTTAACTATTTATATTTTAAACCTAAGTATCTGGGTTTTTTATTAAGGCTTAATAAACGCAATATAAATATTTTAAAAGCGTTTAAGTATCTAATAATTTTACGTTTATTGTTTGTACACGTGGTTATGTCAACAAAACTTATCTATGTCACTTGATCAATATAAATAAAGGTTGTCAATATAAAATTAATAAAAGTTTGATGACTTAAATGTTTTGTAACAACTTACAATCTACAATTACCTTGATTTCTGTTAATATTTTCAATCAAAGTTAATACAATTTCATCGTTTACGATGGGCGAAACTCCTTTAAGAAAAAAAAATTTACTCTTTTTAGTTTAAAATTTATTATACCAAGAAGTTTCCTTTTATTTTACCTGTTGCATAAATTATTTTACCTGTTGCATAAATCGCACTTCTTATTTGACTTTCGCTAAAGCCCAGGTTTTTTAGATGTTTAATTAGATCAGAGAAATTGTCTCTTTTTCTAGAACTCATATTTTTTTTTTTATTCAATAAATAAATCTGTATAAAATGTGATAAAATATTGAATCATAGATTTCTTAAACTACCTTGATACTCTACACTCTAATATAAACGAAGTATAAGTTTACTTTTTATTTTATTAAGGTAATATTATTATTATTATTATTATTAAATGCATACATATTTAAATGTCTAAAATATTTACTCACCTTTTGTATTTTGGGTAAACCTTTATAGATTTACTAGTGATATAATAATACACTTATTTTTAAAAACATTATTAAACTAAAATATTTTATAATATATTTTTAAACTTGTTTAGGTATTAGCCTAACAGTTGTCATTTAAAACCTTTTAGCTTTTGATAATTAACACTGTTAACCTTTGCTTTAATGTTTTATTTTATATAAAATCACTTATAATTTTCAGGTAGTTGTCCTTATCTACTTTGCTTAATTTATAATATAAAAACCTTTTGTTACTAAGTCACAGTTAAAAATTCTATTTACCTGCTTTTTTTTCATACAAGCTATAAACTTTTATCGGGTGTTTGTACCTGGCGCCTGTAAACTAAGCTCCGGAAAATTTTATGATTTATTTGTCTTTTCAGTATTTTATAAAAGATTGAACAAGCATCAATTTTTTGCACTAGGTTAACTTATCAACGTTAACAAAAGTTAATAATTTCTTTAATAAATTATTATTTGGTTATTATGTGCAAGCAACAGCACGGTTCCATAGTTTAAAACGTTTATTTTTTAACGCTCAAATTAATTAAAATGTTTTTTTTTATGACAGGCTTTACATTATTAAAAATTTACTGTCTTATACAATACTGCTGTTTAAGTACCCTAACCGTGCTTTAGTTGCTTGGTAATTTTTTTATAGCCTAACATTTTGTTTCGTGCACCTGTTGCAGAAGATTACTAAATTTGGCAAAATCTTTTTTTTATTTTTGTATTGTATTGTAAGGGTTGTTATTGTAAGGAGTGGTAGTAAAACATTGAAATTGAACATACTTGTTTGAAAAGCTTTAACTTTGCTTTGATCTCTTGATATTTATTCACTCCCGAAGTTTTTATTATCTGGCATAAACGTAAATTTTTTATTACCTTAAAAAACGAATCGGTTTTATGGCATGATCTATCCTTTAATACAACTTATGTGTTTGCTTTATCTTGCTGTTGCTTCTGATGCTACAACATTTATTTTTTTAGTTTTGATATGTCGTTGTCAGTTTGTTTAGTAAGTAGTATTTATTAAATCTGTGAGGCTACGTCGTACCAGTAGGCGAAACATATATAACAGTTATAAATCAATTTTTGATCTTTTAAGTTTAATTTGCCATACATTCAAAATATTTTATGTACATTAAACACAAAACTTATTTTTAAATGGGGCCAAGTTTTTCTTATCATCACATTTTTTTAAAGCAAGAACTGTATTATAATACTACAATACTAGTTTAAACTATATACAGTAAATTGAATGTTTATTGTCTCAAGAAGAAGAGAAAACAACGATTTATTTTTATGTTGACTAGTCCTTTGTGTTTTGTTAATATAATTTACACAAAGCTTCCTTCTAAAAAAGGAGAACTGTTCTCTAACGTATAAAAAAAATTTGAAGGGCGCCTAAGAAAGTATTACAATATAAAAATATAGGTATATCCTTAGGAATAAAACTTTGCAATTACAAATTTTGCGATAAAAAAGGTCATGTTTTAAAAAAAAAAAGTGTAAATGTGTTTTTGGGTTGTTAAATTTTAAAAAAACTTGTAAAAACAATAAATATTAGAAAGTGATTTAAAATTTATTGTATTTTGCAAAAAAAATTGAACATGGCTTGTTTAATAGCATAACTTTTTACAACTTTTAAAATTTTTGTTTTTCGTCCTATTTTTATCTTAATATTGAAATTTGATTTTTTTTTACCTTTTTTATATTTGCTTACAACAAAAATAGTTTGGTAAAAAACTGTAAAAATTAAATTAAAAATGGGCAACATGTTCAGTTTTTATTTGACAACATTGTGTTTTAACTTTTTAACACGCGTTGTGTTAACGTTGTACCAATTTGCTAACTGAGTAATGTTGAATTTAATTTCTTTTTAGTTGTCAGCATCAATTTTGGAAAACCAATTCAACTTTAAAGTCCATTTAATGTTTTAGGCAGCATTAAAGAATGACTGGAATTGAATACAAATGGCTTTAAAAGTACCGTTTGGCAATTCAAACTGTCAAATGTTAAAACTAAACCAATTGTATTTTTTGAACAAAGCATTTGGAATGAAAAATCGTAATTTTTCTTGCACAGATTAAGGTAATGTACTTTGTTTTTTTTATGTTGTTTCATATAATACGCTAGAAAATATGTATTAACTATCATTGTCAGTTAATTTTACAAACCCAATTTTATGTTCTTTTTTTTACAGTGTTAGCTACTTATTTTTAAACAAAGCTTTCTATCTTGCGGTAAGATTGGTTAAAAGACCAGTTACAAAAAATTAAAATCAGAGAATGGTTTTCATTGGAGATGTGATAACACAGAGTGAATTGGACTCAAAGCCAACCATTTCCAATTACTACTGTTAATGAAAAAGAAGAATCTTTGAAAACAGTATATTTTAGTTTTTTATGTGTGGTTTTTCATTTTTTATACTTTTTTGTGTTTATTTGCAGAATAATTTTTGTTGGACTCACAAAGAGAATTTAATTTTGTCACGGACATCAGAGTGTTTATCAGTTAAGCACAAGAAATTAACAGTAAGGACCCTCAAAATTTAATGTGAGTTATTTATATGATCTTAAATTATTAAAACTAAGATATGGGAACAATATTTACCTTAATTAAAACTGGGTAAAAGTGGAAATTATACTTTATAAAATACCATACGATTAAATTCAAATATACATTGTCTGACACCAATTGTTAAAATTTAAAACTGTGTAGTTGTTTTCTAGTTATGATAATGTAGCAAAACAAATTTTGAAAATACAACAAAGATGAAAGCCATGTCGTATTCCAGGTAATTTTGTGTTGAATAAATTTATTTAATTCTTATTTTAAATTTAGGATTGAAACAAATATATATTGTAATAATATATTTTTTTACTATTGTAGGAATTTTTTTTCTTGTCAGGGATTGAGCTGATTCTGACAATACTTTAGATCCAGTTGGTGGCAGAAAGTACCCGAAAAGAATGCCTAATAAAAATGAAGGAGTATTTGTACTTCCAATTTACATTTTTGTCGTTAACACTGCAAAAACATTTTGTCAATTTCATATTGGATTTTTTAAAAACAAACTTAATTGATTTCATGCTTTATTTTTTGCCTTACAAATTGCCCTTTTCTTTTACTTTGTCATTGTAGCTGTATTTCTTAAGACACAAATCGATTCAGATAAATTGTCTTTATTTTTTGAACTCACCTTGTTTATCTAATAATTTACTCGACTAAGTCCATTAACCTTAGTAAAGATCTATGAATATTCACAATTGCTTTTTCTAAAAGAAGTTTTGTCCTTGCAAGTAGACTACCTTTGGTTTAATTTTTTAAAATACAGCAAACTTGATATAAATACTTTTAAACTGGGATATATCTTAAATAATACAGCCCACTGTTCTTTTCATTTTTAAGCCAAAATTCTATTCTCCAAAAAAAATAAATTAAGGTCTAAAAAAAGGCAAAATAAGATTACTATTTTAAGTGTGCCAGCAAATGAGCCTACGACGATGCTGTAATGTGTCATTTGACTCGTGTGTGTCAAAATTTTCTCTTTTTTTAGGTATTTTTCGACTGGATCTTTTTCCCCTTTATATTTTACAGGGAGTATAGGTCTTGTTTTGCTGGGTTCATTATTCTGACATTCAAATACAATTTAGATGATGTCTTTCAAACCAATGCAAACAGTTGTTTTTAAAAAAAATACGACAAGATTTATCTTTTAAAAATATTTGCTATATATGACATTTTAATACATTAAACACAAAAATAAGGTTGATGCCTAAGTGCTTTAACAGTAAGAAGCCGAATTATCCAAGCTTTTCTCGTTGAGAAACAAAAAAATATAATTTGAGATTTAAAAGTACGAGCAAAGAAATAAACAAATAAATTTCGCCACACAGTTACAAATTTGGCTTTTATAATATGTACAGTTTTAAAACAAAATAAATGAAAAATTTTTGAAATTCAATTTTAACAGACAGAAATAATACAAATTTAGCAATTGAAAATAAATATTTGTAATTGTTCCAAGCTGATCAGTGTTTATGTAAGTAAATTGGCATTTCAAATATTTTTAATACTCGCTATACAATATTTTTCGCACTAGCTGTTATAGTCCAAGTCATACATACAATATATTTTCACACTAGCTGTTATAATCATATATACAATAATCAACTTCGTAACATGCACTTATTTAGGTTGTAATAATATGGCAACTACACTACTAAAATAGCAAAATTTACAACATTAAATTATAAAACATGCAGTAATGAATGAAAACTAAAAATGCAACAAGCAAATAACATATAAAATATAACAAAAAGTCATCAGTTAGCATTACCAATATTTTATAGTATTAAGGTTGTTTTAAATTGACTTAAAAACGCTAATTTTTTTAAGGGATTGTTTTTATGCCAGCGTATACAATTTCAGTAGTCAAAAAATTATTTTACTTTTTTTCCTGTAAAGCCACCAATAAATCCTTTTACTACTCCAAGTGCACCGTCCACTGCATTTCCACTTGAAGCATAACTAATTAAACCTTGAAGTACCGCTCCTAGCAACCCCTTGCCAACTTTTCTCAGCCAATTTGGTTTGTTTTTCTTGTTATTTCTCTTGATGGTTCCAAAACTATTGTCCAAATCCTGACAGAATTTGTCAGCATATTTTTTTGCCAAATTAATATATCCTTCCTTGATAAAATCAGCTTGAAATTGATGTTGAAGATTTTGTTTGGTATTTTCGTGAAATTCTTCTAGACATGTTGGATCAACATACTTGCTGTCAGTTAACTAAAATTAAAAGGTTAATGACTATATTAGTGGAAACAAAAATTAACCTATGTCAAAAAAAACTAGATAATATTGTCTGCTACTTTTTTGCCATCACATAAATTAACAACAGAATTTTTTTTATCCCAACTTAAAAGAAATTACAATACATACTTTATATGTATTTAGTTTCTTATTGTAACATTAACTTTTTTAAGGTTTTAACAAAACTAAAATAAATATTACCTCATTTATTTTTTGTAAGTAATTGGTTTTCAATTCTTGAAGCATGGCAATTGCACTTTCGTTTAGGTTTTGCTACAAAAACAGTTTTTATTTGTTATTGCAAACAGAAAACAATTTAAAAAAACCTTTTTTTAATAACTAGAAATGTATTTATGTTATTATTCCAATCTAATTACACCAAATATAAATACTTTTCTCACCTCGTAGACGGAATTTTGCGAATCCAAGGTTATGAAAAGTTGATTGATATCTTGTTCAAGGTTGTTTTTAATCTCTGTTTTTTCTGTAAGCGAAAACTCTTCTGCTTTCTTTTCAAACTTGCTCAAAGCTTCATTCTTTGCCTGGTTATGAAGATTGTTAAAATCATTCTCTTCCTTAAACTTGCCTTGGATAAGCTGTAATAAAGCAAACACTTATAATACAGTTAATTTTAGAGTTTTAAACCATATTTTCGTAAGTATTAATTATATACCTGTTGTGTTTTTTTGTCATACAAATTAAAAGCATTTTCTTTAATTTCTTTTAACCGGTTTACAGCCTTGGTCTGTAAAAAACAAATGGATTAAACAAGAACAATAACCACCAGATTCCAATAGGCTACAATGTATAATTAACTAGCATATCAGTCTAGCCTAGTAAAAGGGTTAACAAATATAATGTAAGTTATAAGCACCTTGTTTTTGTTGTTTTTTCGCTCATAGGTGTCCAGTAATTTCTTAGCAACCTCATTGTTGAATTGTTTTTTGCATTTATCGACCATTTTGGCTTTTATGTCAAGTGTGTCAAACAACGTAACAGCTTCTGCTGTGCATTTTTTGTGAATTTCCTTCAGTTTTGCTGGTTCAACATATTGGTCTTCACAATCCTGCAACATATAAATTTAAAATGTTTTACTACAAATTGTATCTGTGGCAACACTTTATTCCTATGTCTGTAGATATCTTTTTACCATGTGACTGTTAAATACTTATGTTAAGACACATAAGCATTGTAAATTAACCTTAACTAATGATATTAAACAATAAGGTTATCTTTATCTGGCAACTTACTCTGTCCATCAATTCCCAGTATTTTTCCTTGGCTTTGTTCATTTGATCCAAAGTTTTTGCTTTAGTCAGTTTCTAAATGTAGAACAAAAAAAATGTATTATAACATGATTCACTGTAAAAATATTCTGATAATAAATAATAGAAACAATAAAAAACATGATTAAATTTCATATAAATATATTTTTTATATGACTTCATCCTCGATGTGGAAAGGTCAAATGACATGGAGTAACAACAGTTACACCACCCAGTCTTAAGTTGCCGACTAATTCTATGGTACATATTAAAAAGTAAACTATTTAACACAAATATAAATTTTTAGTCCAGATTATAAATGCAACATAATTTACCTTGTTAAAATCGTTGGCCTGTTTGAACTTTGACATTTCATCCTTAAGTTCGTTATCAAGTTTTGTCTTGTATTCAGAACGAAGAATGGTGTCTTCCCCTAGATTAGAGCTTTCAAACTGAGCCAAAGATGCTTCGTAAGCATTTGCATGCGCCTCTGTAAAATTCTTGTCTTCAAGAACAACACTACTATACTGTAAAACATTTTTTGCAATCATAAATATTTTTTAAAGCCTTAAGCAAACATATTTAAATTAGCTAAATAGACTTTTAATAACTTGCTGAGCAAGTAAAAAATAATTTAAATGACCATTTTACTTTAGAATACAATAAGTAAACATAGCCATAACAAAAAACAGTTGTAAACCTATGAAAAATTGTTCTTACCTCATTCATACTCGAAGTATAGGCACCTTTGCTACTTATGAACAAATCTGACAACTTTCTATCCAGTTCAGACTAAAGGCAACAAATAAAGAAGTTACAGAGTTGGGATCGTTTTAAATTAACCCGATCTTGAGTGATCTTCGGTGCAGTGTTTATAAAATTTAACATTTGTTTATCTTAGAAGCAAGGTTATATACGCAATGTTGTGTAAGCCAAATATCATAAAAAATTTTAAAGCAGATGAAGTTATAAGGTCAACTGAAAAGGTTACTAAGCTGGAAATAAATGTCTTTAAATACGAAGAAGATTTACCTTTTTATGCAGATTGGTTTTGGTAAAAGCTTGAAAACATCTTTCCATTTCTTTGTCAAGTCTTTTTTTAAATTCTTCGTAAAGATTGGGGTCAAAATCTTTCACCTTTTCATTAAATAACCAGGTCCTGGCTTTCAACATTCAGTTTTTGGAGTTTTTCATCTTCCAAAAACTTTCCATTACACCCCTAAACAAAAATAGAATTATCAATTATTGTAATGTATCATTTTTAAAGGTGTACTAATTTATTACCCAATACAATATGAAGATTTAAAGTAACTACCTAAAGAAACTTGTTTTAATTGTATGATTTCAACAACAATAAATCAGTTTCATTTTATATATACCTGCTCAAAGTTTGATTTGAAATCCTCTGCCATTTCTTCAACGATGTCTCGTAACTCTTTCTTTAGCTGTTCCTATAGAGTGGTTAAAATTATATTTAAAATTAATTTATTGTTGTATTGTAATCAACAATATTGTATAAACTATTATATTTACAATACTCCTAATGTAAAAATATCATAATAGTTGTGAAAAATTTTTAAAAAAGTGGAATTGAACCTACATAAAATTTCTTATTCTTTTCTGTAAAGAAATCAAGTTTTTGGTCGATTAATTCTTTCAGATTCTTTCTTTTTGTTCGAACAAAACTTCCATCTCCAAGTTTAGGAGCATCATCATAAACAGCAAGAGCCTCTGATTTACATTTATCATGAAGCACTTGAAGGTTTTCTTCGTATTGGTGGCATTGCTGAAACAAACTAAAAATATTAAACCCCCAAACTATTTTATTGTTTGACATAAAAAAGGAATAATAAAAGTTGTATACATGACATTTTAAATGTAAATTTTTCTTTGCTAACCAACTAAACAACTTTAAAAGTTTAACAGAAATTAAATGCAAGTTTTACATACAGTTGTCATATTTTCCATGTAATGTTGCTTTGCCTTCTGAATTAATGCCACATTTGCTGCTCGTTTATTTGCCTAAACAAAACAAACACTGTCATAAGAATATAAGTAGGGCCGATGTTATACACAAATTGTATAAAAAATTTCAATACTTGGGAGTTCTAAATTGTAAAATTTAAAAAATTTAAAATCAAATCAAAAAAGGAAGCATGCACCTCCACAATGGATTCAACTCTTGGCATTTTTCCACTTTGAAAAATGTCAAAATAGGCATATATGAGGTTGATTAGATCACTACCAGTAACATCACAGCCATTGTTTTGTTTCACAATAATGTTGTGGGGTTCAAAAAGTTGCTTTTGTAATTCGTCAACATACCTTAAGAATTCTGGATCAATATCTTGAAAAAAATTTGTAAATGAAATTTTAGTATGGTTTATTGAAGTTTTTTTCTTTAAATGTGCAAACCTTTGAATGGAATTGGAGTTTCTTTACTTCCCCTTTCAGCTACTTTCTTTCCAGGAGTGGGCATCAAAAAACATGAAAACTCAGTGAAATATTTGTTGATGCTGCCTCGAATTTCAATAATTTCTTTGTTTTTACTTTTGCTAAGGATATTGCTTAGAAGCCTTCTACCACCTTCTAATCCATAACTTACATCTTTATCAGGCCAATCTCTAACCAGAAACATCAATTTCTGTACAAAACATTTGTTATTCATAAATATATTAATTTTTACCTTTGTTATTTAAATATTGACAGAAAATAACCTGAAACGGGACTTGGGATTGAATATTTTTGTTGTTTTTTTGAAATTCTTGTTTGGCAGTATTTCCGTAATTTGCAAATAACTATGAAAGTAAATTAATTGCATAAGTTAAATATTAAATAACCTATAAACCAAAGTTTAAACCTTTTTAAAAGTATATTTTCGATATTTTTAAACTATGTAACATACCCCCTGAACATAGCCTTATTTTGTGTCTCACTATATTATACACTATTTATTAGAAATCTGTTTCTTTTGTACAGTAAAAATATTTGTTTTATATTTACTTACATGCAAGTTTTGAAGGTCGTTAGTGTCAATGTTTTGGGAAACATTGTAGATTTGAACTGAGCCAATCAGAGTGCTTAAAGAAAAGATAACTGATGAACATTTTGTGTCCGCAACAAAATCAAATGCTCCTTGAGTATCCATAAGAAACAAGTTGACCTAAAATATATTTGTCAAATTAATCCTGATTGACTATTTTGTAAAATATTTAACATTACTTATTTTCACCCTTTTACTCATTTTTGGCCCCAAAAATTGCCAAGTGGTTATATTTGCCAACTTTACTTGTATTAGGGTCATATATACTTTTTTGGGGCATAGTAGTAACAAGAAGTGGTTGTGGTTTTGTCTTAGGAATGATTTTTGTATTTTTTCTGAAATTCAGGGAACTTTATCAAAAAACAAACAACCTACTTCTTTTCCATCATCAGTAGTAAGTAGAATAGGTTGGTTCCAAATCCAGATTCCCTTTGTATCACTTTTATGACCACCTCTCCAATGAAAACCATTATCTAGTTCTAATATTTGAGATTGGTCTTCTAAGCATTTTTCTGACTAAAAATATTTTTAAAATTATTTAAAAATTGCTTTTTTTATTTTTTATACAACTATATTAAAAAAAATCCACAGTTTGCCTTATTAACTTGATTTAATTTAACTTTACACTTTTAAATACTGACCGAAACATACCTTACTAGACCTTAATCTATGCAAGAAAAGGTTCAGAAGAAAAGATTTTCCTTTTCGAAATGCTCCCGTCACAGAATACAATGCAACTGGTTTATCTTTAACATTTGGATGACCAAATATTACTTCTAAAGCCTCTGTGTTCAATTCGAACCCTCCTTCATCACTTCCCGAATCATTTATTGGTTTTACAAGTTGAACTGGTCCAATTTGAAGAAGTTTCTCTAAATTTTAAAAATATAAAATCAACATTTAGATGCAGGTTTGGCGCAGGCATAAGCATTTTTACTGCACATTAGAAGACCAAGCTTTAACTGTTAATAAACTTAAAAAAGTTCAATCATTTTACATATAAATTTGCACGTAACTGTTCACTTGTATGTAAATGTTCTTAAAAAAACCTTAGATCCGTAAAGTATAAAAATCGGCGTGTCAAACAAGAAATTATATATAATAAACAAACAAACATTTTTTTCATACTTTTTTAAATAATTGATAATGTGATATACATTTGATCAACATGATATGCCGTAAAGACGACGTTTGAAACACTTTTTTATTATAAACAACATACTAAAATTTTTGAACTCTAAGTACACAAACACGATAGATATTCTATTTCTAAGTTTGCGGGTTATACTTAAAAGACACTGCAAAAATATATCGGCAATAACTATAAATTGCATTTTAGTAAATTTAGTTTAATAATAAACCATCCACTTTTACCTTGATTTTCGCTAAGATTTTCAACTAGAGTATCCACATTTTCGTCGCAAAACAAAGTATTTTAGTTATTTTATTTTAAATTTAGATAAATAACCAAATTGACGTTTCATTTTACCTGTTTTATTAATCGTACTTTGTATTTCACCTTCGCTTACGCTTTGTTTCTTCACGCGTGGAAACATTTCAGATAATTTGTCTTAATTTGTAAAGTCCTGTTCACACGACAAGGTAACGTTGCGTTGCGCTGCGTTGCGTTACGTAACTTTACGAGTTCTAGGGATTAACAAATACAAAATATCTAAAATGAAAGTATACCGCTTACGAAATCTTGGGTAAATTTCGCTCCAGCCACAAAAGTTTACGAAATCTTACGCAACTTTCGCAAACTTTTGTACGTGTGACCAACCCTAATTATTTTCAATGGTTGCGAAATCTTACATAACGTTAGGTTGCGTGGCGTACGCCGTGTGAACGGGCCTTTACACTGTATTTTTTTACTGTCTACTAAAATAATAAAACGCAGACTTAGGATCTATAAATTTTTACATTTGCCAAAAAATTTATAAATATGCACTGTTGCTAAAAAATCTATAAACATGCGCAGTCACTTCTCTTATCAAAAAAATCATTTTGACCTACATACAATTAGCATCTGTTACGAGGTCTACATAAAGTAAATTTTTGTATGCGAGTATCGTTTTTAATCACACTTTGCAAACGAAAAAAAAAAATTTTGTTGTTGTACAAAAGTTTCTTCGAATTCTATTTTTAACTACAAAATTTTTTGTGTCTGGTATTCTGGAATTTCCACCTCTTTGTATCACCCAGAAAAAAACCACTTGTTTTTCTGGGTTACTTATTTTTACCACACCTTATTTAAACACACGCAAACAGTTTAATATCTGGAATTTCCAACTCTTTATATTACTCAAAAAAATTTCCCGTAGTTCACTGGGTCACTGATTTTCAAAACACCATATTTAGACTCACAACAGTTCGATATGTGGTTTACTTTGCTTTTAATGCTCGCTATTTAATTTTTTTTAAGTTTACGCCTTAGATTTAAATTTGCAGTTAATTATTAAATATTTTCACGTGCTGTTTAAAACATACTGCATTATTTGTAAAAATAATAACATTGGGTCAATAATGTATAAAATTCTCACATAGGCCTACTTCACTAAAATGAATTTTAAGTTTTTCGTATTTTAGAAAGAAATCAATATAAAACGTTGTTTTGTAGTTCTGCCAGTTATTGTTTATAGTTAACTTGACTTTGGAAACACGCTTTGTTGCGAACGACTTCAAATTAACTTTCTTTCAGCTAATAACGAAAAGTTTGCAGTACGTGAAACACCGCTTTTAAATAAAGTAGTCTTATGCAACGAATCGACTGTATTGTAGTTTATCATCAACTCCAAATGTCGTAAAAATTATTAAAATCTACACACTGATAAAATTAATTTATTTACACTTTTTATAAATCAGTTTTGCAGTTTTTAATATGTACAGTTAAAAATATAAATAACCAAAAGTTTGAAAATTAAAATCTTGAAAAATTTGCACAAATACAGGTTATTTTATACCAACACATTTCCTTTATAAAAATTATTTAGTTTACTTATAATTAGTGCTTTTATTAATAAAATTTCTAATTTTCTATGTTTACATAAGTTATGCCGAAGGGTTAAATTACATTATTTACAATTAACACGATCACTACGAAAATGTGACTACTATTTTATGCAATTGAAATATTATATACAATATTAAATAAAGTTACATTAAACATGCATCACTAAATGGTTTAATTGTGCAATTGTAGTCATTTTACTTAAGATAATATATATTCAACAATAATGCATGTACTAACAAATGTTATGGGTGAATGGCACCACTTTATTTAACATTAAATACACGCTTGGCTGCAAACGACGTTATATTAACCTTTTTTTTTGCCACGAAAATAGGGGCTTATAGCACATTTAACAATGCTTACTACAACACATAAATAAGTATCATAACGAAAAAATATGTTAAGTGTTTTTGCTTGGGCCAGTTTCTAAAAATACAAGAAAACTAATTGTTTTATTTTTACTTGTAAAGGATAGCAACTAAAATTAAAATTTATATAAAATCCAACTTTTTAAATAATTTTCTGATACCAAGACGTAGATTACTGAAGTACTGGGTCTGTAAAAAATAGGTTTAGACAAAAAACAAAAACTAAACAAAAAATTTTTGCCATCTTTATTCATTTTTTTGATATACAGTTATAAAATACATTTATTAATATTATAAACGTATTTTTTAAATTTAGAAAAAATATTACTAAGTATGAAAAAGCAATCAAACCAAATCAAACAAAAATTACAGTTTATATGGGCTGGGTACCAATTAGTGTTTATGTAAAGTCTTAGCTTATATACAAATCTAATTAAAATATACTTAATAGTTAAAAATATTTAGCAGTATGGCTTTATATATTGCAATATAAGTTATAAAATTTTAAGCAATTAAATTAAACATGCACCGAAAAATGGGAACTACATTTTGTTAATAACAAAATAAATCATAATACAAATTGAAAAATTAATTAATTAAAAATTAAATAACAAAATAATTTTTTTTAAATTTAAAATTTAATTTAAAGAATTAAAGCTCCCGAGACTTTCTCTGAGACTTCAGTTGCACCAGCAATATAGTCAAAAATTCTAGGTGGGAATATATCATATCCAACAAAACTTGCAAAAAAATTTAAAACCTTTTCGATAATTCTTTTTAACCATTTTGGTCTATTGCTATCGTTAATTTTTTTGATGTTTTTATAACGTTCATCTAAGTTCTGGAGACATTTTAGAACAAATTCTTCCCCGGATTTTTGGTATCCACGTTCGTCAAAACCTTTTTTTAATTTTGTTTGTACATTTTTTTTAATTTGTTCGTGGCACAGTTTAAGTTTTTCTGGATCAACGTATTTGTTGTCCAGTATCTTAATAAAAGGTTATCATTATTATTTTTTACTAAAAATGTTTGCACGAAGCATAAAACTTGCAATTTTAATTGTTACTCCAATTTAAATCCATTCTTAAAGATCAATGCATTTTTAAAAATTGTAACTAGTTGGTACTTCGCTAAAATTAATTTTATTTCTTTGGTAATTTTAACGTAGTTAAATATTAGTTTTTTTAAGGATTTACTAAAAATGTTAGTAATACCTCTTTAAATTTATCTAAATAGTTGTCTTTTATTTCTTCCTGCATGGCGAGTGCTCTTTCATTAAAGTATCTCTACACAAACGAGAAAAATCTTACAGTTATTCAACACTTTTAAAGTTATTTTTATCATACCAAAGGATTTTTATAACTTTTATAGGATTTTTATATTAAAATTAAATTTACCTCATAGACAACATTTTGTTCCTTTAAAGTTGTAAAATGTTGAATGATTTCTTGTTCAAGATTGTCTTTAATCATTGGTCTTTCAGGGAGTAAAAAAAAAGTTTTTGCATTTGTCACATACATGTTTAATGCGTTGTTTTTTTGTAGGTTATGGTAATTTTCTAACCCATAGTGTTCCTTGTATTTGCCCTTGATGTACTATAACAAAAAAACTTATTAGTTGACAAACATTATTTTACCAGTTTTAAAACTAAATTTATAAAGTAACAAATATTTACTTGTTTCATTTTATTTTCATAAAATTCAAAAGCTTTTTCTTTAATTTCTTTGAGTTCATTTACTTTTTTAACCTACAAAAAAAATAAACATTATTTAAATGTAGCTCCTACGGTTCCGTTATCATGTTGGCACTTAATATAATTGTAATGGTTTACCATGGTTTACTATAACAATTTTACTATAAAATGTATAGTTCTTAATGAAAAATGTTGTTGTCAGTTAGGCAAATTTTGTCAGTTAGCAAAGCACTTTTTATTTAAATTACTATCATTTTTATTTCGAATATTAACAATATATTATATTTAAACAGGCTATAACCACCTTGTTTTCTTTATTTTTTCTGTTATAAGTTTCAAGCAAATCTTCAGCAACCTCGGTATTAAATTGTTTTTTACATTCAGCAACCATGTAGGCGTTTATATCAAGTGCGTCAAACAACTTTGAAGCTTCTGGAATGTATTTACTGTGAGCTTCCTCAAGTTTCGCTGGCTCAACATATTTGTTTTCAAATATCTTAAAAAAAAGTAAAAATTTATTTTTAATGATTCGTGCAAATAAATAGCTACTTTATAAAATAAACGAAGTACTTGCGTAGAAATCGGAAAAAGGTAACACTGTGGTCTCCAACAAGAAAGATACTTAAATAAAACTATAAACTGTTTATTACTACTCACTTTGTCCATCAACTGGAAGTATCTTTGTTTTGCTTTCTCTACAGTATTTTGTGCCTTTCTTTTTGCTAGATCCTAAAAAAATTAAATCGTTTTATAATCATAGAGAGGTTTAAACTACAATATAAAACAACAACTTTAGTCTAGCTTATAATTGCGGTTTAAAATCACCTTGTTATTTTCGTTTATGCGTTTAAACGATGGCATTTTATTTTGAAGATCAGTATGAAGTTTAGATTTGCATTCATCACGAAGATTAGTGTTTATTCCAAGCTCAGAAAGCTCAAACTTTTTTATGGCAGCTTTACAAGCATCTTTATGGGCGTCTTCGAAAGCTCTGTCATCAAGAACTTTACTGCCAAACTGTAAACAAATCGTTCAAAAAACTGTTTTATCTATTTTTGTTATAACAGGTGTTACATAATTACTTATTTTTGATCATGCCTTTTTTAAACTTGATGGATACTAATATTTTTGACATAATCTTTTTATCTTTTTTGGTATTTATTTAGTTTTTTTTATCTTTCTCACCCTATTCATGTAAACAATGTAAGCTTCTTCGCAACTTAATGACAAACTAGATATTTTTCTCTCTAGATTAGACTTAAAATAACATAAAAAGGTTAATAAAACAGCAAAAGTTTTTAAGAAGTTTACTTTACCAACTAAATACCTATTATCTATTAAAAGTACCTTAATTTTTAAATAAAAAAATAGTTGACAATTAAATGGTAAAAATACGACAAACACCTTGTATTCTTTATTTTTTCTTCTATATTGCTCTAGCAAATTCTCAACAACCTCGGTATTGAATTGGTTTTTACATTCATCAATTTGGTTTGTGTCCAAATCAAGAAGGTCAAATAACTTTAAAGCTTTTGCTTTGCATCTGAAGTGAGCTTCACCCAGTGTTTCTGGCTCAACATATTTGTCTTCACATTCCTACAACATTACCAAATATACTATATTCATATTGTTAAAAATCAATCAACTTTCACTTAATAACATACATTATTTTACATTTTGGGGGTAGTTTATTTTTTTGTGCATTGATTTGTGACCACTATAAAAGGAACTAAGGACATGTAGAAAATATTGTCAAAAAGCCACTAATTAAAAGGTTTAAACATCAACTATAAACTTACTTTGTCCATTAATCTAGAGTATTGCTGTTCTGCATTGTACGAAGCATTTCGTTTGATAATTTCTGCCTTATTCTAAACATAAAAGAAATTAAATTGTTTTATTTACAAATAAAATATACTAACTAGATGTTTAATTATCAACTTTATAAAAAAACATGTTTTAATGTAAATGGTATTATTATTAAAGTTTTGCAGTATTGTTCTAAAGATTATTAAAGAACCACAACTTAAAATTTACTTTGTTAATTTCGTTCGTGCGTTTAAACGTTGACTTTTCCTCATTTAATTCTAAATCCAGTTTTAATTTGCATCTAACGCGAAGATCAGTGTCTTTTCCAAAATCCGAGCTTTCATATTTCAACTCAGCAGCTTTACAAGCATTAACGTGCGCTACTTCAAAACCTGCATCGTCGAGAACTTTGTTGCCCCACTTTAAAACAAATTGTTTCTTATTATTATAAAATATTTTAATTATTACATTATATTGTTAAGAAAGCAGGTAGTTTTAATAAAACTGAGAAATGTTCCAATGAAAAAAAGTAATTAGTAGGCTATTACTACTAGAGAAACGTGGCGTTTATTGTACAAACTTGTAAAGTTTGCCATCACTTTATAGCTTATGGTTGTTGGTTGTAAATTTTGTATTAATGCGTAAAATTTCTTACCTCATTCATAGATAAAGTATAAGTTTTCTTGCAACTAATTAACAAATCAGACAATTTTCTTTCAAGTTCAGACTAAAAAAAAGTACGATATATAATTTAGCAAATCGTTTTACTATTTAAAATTTAATTATATTTTAAAGTAATGTTAAATACACTCATATATTATATTCTAGTTTAAGACTATTATTTTGGGTTAGTGATACTGCTAAAAAATTTGGCGGTCACTATTTTGATAAAGGTCAACAACAACAACGTCATTTGCTTTTTTATTCAAGCTTTTCTACATAACAAAAACGATTTAAAAAGGCACAGTAATTTTTAGATTATTCTACATTTTTAATGTTTGTTATGTAGATTTTACTCATAATTTTTAATTTAATACTTTAGTAAAATAATTAATATAAGCATTTTTATATTGCCAGTTTAATTCATAAATTTATCATATTTTAACTTATCAACCTCGTAATCAACATTTTGTTCAATAAGTTTTTTAAAATGACGATTGATTTCTTGTTCAAGGTCGTTTTTAATTATTTCTGCTCTCTCAGGAAGTAAAAGCTTTTCTGCATTCTCCATGTACATGTTTAAGGCTTCATTCTTTGCCAGGTTATGACAATTTTCTAGCTCACCTTTTGCTTTAAATTTGCCTTGGATAAACTATCACAAAGGTAGTTAAGGTAAGTATAGTTTAACAATCAGCTAATGTTTTATTTTATTGGTTTCAAACCAAATTTATGTAGTTACAAACACTTCCCTGTTTCATTTTATTGTCATAAAAGACAAAAGCATTTTCTTTATTTTTAGTAAATCCATTTACAGCTTTTGTCTAAAAGCAGTAAAATATTTAAGCATAGTTATTGTACCGGTTATTCTACTGCTACAATAAAACATTTATCAATGATAATAAAAAAATTTAAACTCACGAAACAAAATTATGTATTGGTGTTTAGTATTTTACATCACACCCACTGTTTAAATAACATTAACAAATACAATAGGGGTTTTAAAAGTAAGGGGTTAACAAATATAGTGTTAAAAAGCTAAAAACACCTTGTTTTCGTTATTTTTTCTCGTATGATCTTTCAGCAAATCTTTAGCAACCTCACTGTTGAATTGGTTTTTACATTCATTAACCATGTTGGTGTTTATATCAAGTGTGTCGAACAACTTTAAAGCAACATATTTGTCGTCACATTCCTAAAGCAAAGATGTCTTTTTATTTTTTAAACAAAAATTACCATTTTGTATTAATAAAACTTTACACTTGAATGCTACATGAAGTACAGGGCAAATGTCGGCGCCAATTTGATTAACATTGAACAGTTACTTTATACTTACTTCGTTCATCAATTTTGAATACTTTTGTTTTGCGCTATCCATAGTTGTAAGTGCCTTTGCTTCTGCCAGTTTCTAATTTTACAACAAATTAAATCTGTGTTAGAGAAAAATAGGGGTTGAGATGAGGCTCGAGGCAAATTATTGCTGTGTTGTTATATACATTAAACACTATTTTGTATTGATAGTCAGTGTCAAATATTTACTAAGCAAACGCTGTTAAAATTGTTACATTATTGTAATACACAGTTAAAACCTACATAAAAGGTTTTATTCTTTTCTTCAAACGCAAAAAAAAGTTGGTTTATCGATTCTTCAAGATCTTTTTTTTGTTCTTTTACAAAGTTTTTATCTCCAAGTTTGGGAGAATTGTCATAAACAGAGAGAGCTTCTGATTTACAAATTTGATGAATCATTTCGAGGTTTTTTTCATAATGCGTGAATTTCTAAAAACGATTATAATTTTAAATAAAATTTTGAGTTAACAATATTTAAAAGCTTAGTGGCTAAAACAAAAAATATTTAATAAATGATATTCTTATTATATAGTTATTGTAGTTTAACAAACGTGAAACCAACCTCTTTCATTTTCTCATTGTATTGTTGCCTTGCCTTTTGTATTAAAGCAAAAATTGCTGCTCTTTGATTTGCCTTTAAAAAATAAACAAAAAACAAATAACTAAAATTGCCTTAAGATATAAAAGAAACACTGTAAATTGGGCAATGCTAATATCAATAAAACATTTGACTTGGTAACCATACAACCAGTTTATAATAATTTATTTTCAAAATATTTTGGTAAAAATTAATGTAATCTAACAAATTTTTAAAACAAAAAACAATTTTTTTACCTCCAAAATGGATCCTACGTTCGGCATTTTTCCGCTTTTAAAAATATCAAAATAGGAATGCATTAGATTTATGAGATCACGGCCAGTGACATCACGATCATTATTTTGTTTCACAACAATGTTGTTGGGGTGAAATAATTGCTTATGTAATTTGGCGACATATTCCAAGAAATTATGATCTATATCTAGGAAAAATTTTTAAACTACATTTTATCAAATGTTGCCCAAAACTAGTTTGTAATTTGAGGTAAGCTAGAAATAAAATAAAATTATATTTTTTAAATTAAAGCCTTTTTTTTAATTAAGTTAATTTTTTACAAACCTTTGAAAGAAATTGAGGTTTCCTTTTTACCTCCAGTACTAACACAATTGCCAGGTCCAGGCAACAAAAACCCCAGACAATTCCGTAAAGTATTGGTTGATGCTGTCACGAATTTGTATAATCTTTTTATTTTCGCTTTGGTTTAGGATTTTGTTCAAATATCTGCTGCCATTTTCAGATCCTAGTTCTATGTCACTATCAGCCCAATCTCTGATAAGAAATATCAATTTCTAAAAAAATAATTGTGATTTAAAAAAATAGTAATTTATCAAGTTAGAAAAAAACTTATGCTTACCTGAAATGGAGCTTGAGTTTGAGCATTTGTATTGTTTTTCAGAAATACCTGTTTCGCAGTGGTTCCATAGTTTGCAAACAACTACAAAAATAAACCTACTGTTCAACTATTTGATAAGGTTTTGATTTTTTGCGTTAAAATTGGTAAAATCATGATTTATCAATAATATTTATTATAAATAACATACTGTCATAATAACATTAAAACTTAGTTTTAATGTGTATCAGTAATCTTAATATATATTAATGCTTTTAAAAGTAGTTGATTTTTTTAAAATATTTACATGTAAGTTTTCAAGGTCATTAGTGTCAATGTTTTGCATGACGTTGTAAATTTGAACTGAGCCAATCAGAGTGCTTAAAGAGAAGATAACTGATTGACACTTTGTGTCTCCTACAAGATCGAATGCTCCTTGAGTGTCCATAAGAAACAAGTTGACCTTAAAGAGTGCTTGGTTATACAAGAGTTTATCAGCCTGGATCGGTCATTTTACATTAAATGTTTTTAAAGGAGTATTTTCCCTGTTAGAACCAGTTTTAATTTTGCGAGTCTTTTGTTGTAGATCAAAATGTACATTGAGTTACGTGTAAATTTATTTTAGTAAAATAATAATAACTTACCTCCTTTTTACTGTGAGTAGAAATAGAAAAGGGTTGGTTCCAAATCCAAATTCCTTTTGTATCACTCTCATGACCACCTCTCCAATGGAAACCATCCTCTGGGTTTAATATTTGAGATTTGTCAGTCAACCATTTTTCAGGCTTAAAACAACAAATTTAAAATAAATTATTTTTGTCAAATATTTTTTAGTTTCAGGCATAAATTTACTTATATATAAAAATTAATTCAAAAATGAAAAAAACATACCTTACTAGACCTTAATCTGTGCAAGAAAAGGTTCAGAAGAAAAGATTTCCTTTTTCGAAATGCTCCGGTCAATGAATACAATGCAACTGGTTTATTTTTGACATTTGGATGACCAAATATAACCTCTAATGCCTCTATGTTTAATTCAAACCCTCCCTTATCACTGCCATCTGCCAGAGGGATCTCTTGGTCTCACAAGTTGAATCGGTTTGCCAATTTCGTAACCAGCGTCTAAAGTTTAAAAGAAACAAAATTCCAACAGTTATATTTTAGTATTATTTGGGAACAGATTGGTCTTATATATAGTTCATGTTTAAACAACGATAAGTAACTGCTTAAATCTGCCAAACATTACAGCAAAGCAACAAAAAAGTTTAAACATAGGGAGTCCTTTTTTATGTCAAAGATGGATGCTAGAGTATTTCAAGGTAGCCTTTAAATAGATAGAAGTTAAACTAATGGTTATAGTTTAACACAGCATTTATATACACAAAGAATAAAAGATAACTTGCCGAGTTTAACTTCAAAATCTTTTTGACCTTGATAGTTACCCGAGGTTGATAGTTACCCGAGGATTTTTTAGAGGTTTTGTGTGATTTGCTTTTAAGAATATTTGTTCCTGCTTTAAAAACAGAGATTAAAAAAATTAACTTTGCCCATGTACTTAGGTAACTGTTTCTAAATTGAAAATGTTTTCAGTTTTCTTTTTTTAGCTATAAAAGTTATATATTTCGTTACCTTGGTTTTTGTCTATATCCACATTGGCAGCAGTCACGCTCGGCGAAAGCTCTTAAATGTTATTTAAAAATTTTTATATCAAATAGACTTATTAATTAAATAATGCGTTTTGATTAAAAATAAGAAGTTTAAACAAAATTAAATTTATTAAGGTATAATAATGTTTTAGATATTTTTAAGTGTTAATTAAGTTTTGCATAAAAAATTTACCTTGATTTCTGTTAATATTTTCAATTAAAATAGATACATTTTCGTCGTTCACAATAGGAGAAACTCCTTTAAAAATAACGATTTTAGTAATTTTAGTACAAACTTTGATAAATGACTAAATTAACATTTTATTTTACCTGTTGCATAAATCGCACTTCTTATTTGACTTTCGCTAAAGCCAAAATTTTTCAGACATGCAATTAGTTCAGAAAAATTTTCTCTATTTCTAGAACTCATACTAGTTCATTTCAATTATAAACAAATGGTGTATTAATCTGTACTTCATAATAAAAATATAAGACTATTCATAATAAGTTATTCAAAATAAAAATATAAAAGTTTTATAGAATATTTTTCAAATAGCCTATTTGAAAATTATTGTTCGTTACGTTGTGATTTCTTTCAACTGTTATAGCTAATTTTAAATCAATAAAATTAAAAACGTATGCTGAAAAAAAAAATTAAAACATTTGCATTTAACCATAACCTTATACAAAAACAACCTTATTTAAACATTAAAAATTTTATGTCTGTCAATACAAGCTAAGAGTTATTGACCATGTCCGTTTAGATACAATTAGTTTGCTGTCTAAATATTTCAACTATTGATAGGTTCTCAAAACGGCCTTCATTTTTTCGGTTCCTCATTCCAGCATTTACATACAATTTTGCATTGGTGTGAACTGGGACCAATGCAAATAAATCGATGTTTGGTAAACATAAATTGTCTCAAAAATTCTGCAAAAACTTTACAAAACAACTTTAAACTTTACAGAACAACTCTAAACTTTACAAAACAACTTTACTACCATCTGAGTAAATACGTATTTTGCAAAAAAATTAATAATGCGATTTATGTTAATGTGAATTTTAAATTTGTGTAGTTAAACAATATCATGGCGAATTTTTCGGTGAACTCGTATGAACTTAATATATGAACTCGGATATATGAACTTAATGTATGAACTCGGCTCGGTGAACTCGTATGAACTTAACCCGTTGGAAAGCGGTTAAGAATTAAGCGCTTGCCACACTACCAAAACGTGAAACTGGATATTTATGCTTTCAAGAACAACGTAACGTTCTATTGTATTTTATATATAAAATAAACAAAACTTTTCTGTAAAAAGAAGAACTGGTTTTACACAAAAACATATTTGTTGACGACATAGTGAATAGGGTCTCATATTTTTAAATTTCTTAATTTTCCCTTGAGAAAATTTTGGCGAAGGTACTTTTTGGCGAAGGTACTTGTTATTGTAAAATAACAATTTAAGTTATTAAAAAGATATGCGTAAGAAAATGATTAACGGCATTTAAGGTTTTAAATTAAAAGAAATGTGTAAGTAGCAGTTTTGCTTGCAAATTATATTTTGTTAAGGGCCTGTTCACACGGCGTTAGCAACGCAACGTAGTGCAAGATTTTGCAACCATTTAAAATGAACAGAGTCGTTCACACGTATGTGAGTTTGCGAAAGTTACGTAAGATTTCGTAAAGTTTTGTGGCTCAAGCAAAATTTACGCAAGATTTTGTAAGCGGTATACTTTATTAGGTATTTTGTATTTGTTAATCTCTAGAACTCGTAAAGTGACGTTACGTAACGCAGCGCAACGCTACGGTACCTTGTCGTGTAAACAGGCCTTAACTGACTATAATAATATATTAACGCAATAAGTTTTTTCTTTTTTAACTAATTAGTGTAATAATTTGTGTTTATTTTAGTTTAAAATAAAATTAATTCTAAAAAAAGTTTTATTTGGCAAAAATTATTAAAAAAAAGTGAGGAAAATAAAAAAATATTTAAATAATAAATAAATTAGATTTATTTGACAACATTTGTTTACTTTTGGACTGATGTGCACGTGTTTAATTTAGCATCGATTGTAGAAACTGGACAGCCAATACAGCTTGTAAAACCATTAGATGGTGCAAACGGTGAAGAAGGAGGGTTTGAATTAAATACAGAGGATTTAGAAGTAATATTTGGTCATCCAAATGTTAAAGATAAACCAGTTGCATTGTATTCTGTGACCGGAGCATTTCGAAAAGGAAAATCTTTTCTTCTGAACCTTTTCTTGCATAGATTAAGGTCTAGTAAGGTATGTTAAATTTTTGTTAACAAATATTGAAAAAAAAACTATATAAATGGTTTTTACCATAAATTGTACTAATATATTAAATAAATTGACAATGTAAAAAGCCTTAAAAAATTTACATCCTAAACTGCTAAATGTTTTAGATTTTTGATCAATTACATAAAAAAGGACTTGTACTGTTTTTGACAAATTATAAAAAAGAATTAATTTTTTATTTGATAATATTTGTGGGCTTCTGTCAACTAAGTCTTTTTAAGTTTTTAAAAGTTGAAGCCCCAAAATTTATAACTGAAATCTTTAACTTAAAAAATATTGCCTAAAAAACATATATGTTTTAATGTTTTAATGTTTTTTTTTTAAATATGTCAAGTTTTACCCAATATACATTTAAGGTGGTTTTGTAAGATTTAAGATTTTGCTATATTTTGTTTGGCTTTATTTGTAAATGGGTACACTTTGTTTATAATTGTTTTAGCCTGAAAAATGGTCAGAAGGATTAAACCAGGTGTTAAAAGTAGAGGAAGGTTTTCATTGGAGGGGTGGCTCTGATAGTGATACCAAAGGAATTTGGATTTACAGTAAACCATTTTCTTTTACAAATTCGAATGGACAAGAGGTAAATATATATACATATCTAAAAATATAAAATTGTAGACTTTTTATTAATGTTTTTTTTATTTAGATTAACTTATTTCTTATGGACACTCAAGGAGCTTTTGATCTTATATCAGACACGAAATCAACATCCAGTATTTTTGCCTTAAGCACTTTGATTGGCTCAGTTCAAATCTATAATGTTCACGATCGCATAGGTGGAGATGATCTTAACAACTTGCAGGTTATTTTGAAATAGTTTAACTTATTTGTTTTGTTTTCACAAGACTAAAATTTTACAAGATTAACACTTTTTTAAAAGGCAAAATTGTATTTAGACTTAAACTCCAATGTTTAAATATTTAAAAAAAAATGTTTTATATTTATTCCATACTTAGGTTTTTATAACTAAAATAAAATTGGTTTTGTAGTTATTTGCTAATTATGGCAAAACTGCTGAACAAGAGTTTGTAAAAAACAATGAAACTAAAATTCCAGCCCCATTTCAGGTAAATAACTTTGTTTAAACTTGACAAGAATTAATAATTATTCTTGCACAATTATTTTTATTATTATTTAAACATTGTTTAATTTTAATTTTTTTTTTTACTTTTTAAACCCTTGGCATTCAGTACTTTTTACACCTAGGAGTCTTTGCCAAAATTTAACTATTTAAATGTTGTAGAATCCTTAAGCAAAAAAAGTTTATATTTGGACTGGTTTATTAGAAGAATTTTAAAATAAAAATGAATAAATAATTATTGTAATATTCTTTAGTGATTTTTGTAATTGGTTGAAATATAAGTTTAAATTTTCAGAAATTGATGTTTCTGATTAGAGATTGGTCAGATACTACCTTTAATTATGGATCTAAAGGGGGCAAAGCTTATTTGAAAAAAATTTTAGCTGATGATAAAAATAAAGAAGTTAAAGAAGTGCGTGACAACATCAACAAATACTTCACTGATTTGTCTTGCTTTTTATTGCCTCATCCTGGAATGAAAATTGCTGTAAGAAGTAATAAAGAAACCCCAATTTCTTTTGCAGGTTGGTGATATGTTTAATTTAAAAATAGGGATAGGAAAAAGTTAAAATTACCTATAGTAAATAAAAATAAGATTTAGTGAATTTAATTGCTTGGTAAAATGTCATAAATTTGAATGTAGGTTATCCCGAATAGTTATTTGCGCAAATGTTACTAGGATTAATTGCCGAAATAAGATAAAAATAAGATTTGATGAGTACTAAAAAATGAAAATTTACTAAAAAATGAAAATTTAATGAAAAATTTTTTATTTGAAATTCTTTTGCGCAATATCCAATGAGATAATGTTTCAACTTACATGTTTTTATCAAAGAAAACCTTTGTCTTGATGTATTAAATTACATAAAAAATAGTAAGTCATAAAATCACTTCTCTTTATCTTTGTAATGTTTTCTACAGATATAGATTCTGAGTTTTTGAAATATGTCGATGAATTACAACAACAATTGTTTCATCCTGATAACATTGTTGTCAAACAAAACAATGGTGGTGATGTCACAGGACAAAACCTTAAAATTCTTATACAAGCATATTTCGAAATATTTAAAAGTGGGAAATTGCCTGGCGTAGGAACAATTTTAGAGGTTTAAAAATGTTTTTTTTAAACTTTTAAACTTTTTTTAGTGTTTATTTAAAGGCATATGCACAGTGTTTTTTAATTTTGTAGTTTAACAAAATTTCAAGATCTTATATTACATATAGGCTATTCATTTATCTTAATGTTAAAAGTTTAAATGTTTTAAATGTTTATAACTTTATATATCAACTTTTGTTTTTTTTCTTTTTAAGGCAAATCAAAAAGCAGAGATTTTAACTTTAATTGATAAGGCAAAGCAACAGTACATAAAAAATATGAAAGCGGTAAATACCCTTTTAGCGATTTGATTTAAATAAAGAAATTTTTGTTTGCAGAATTACTTTTGATTTTTTGGTCATTAAAAAACGTTTTTAATGTAACAATTCAACATTTTTTTGCAGAATCAAACTTATAGTACAGATCTTGAGAAAGTTCATAAAGATTCCCTAATAAAAGCTTTAAAATTTTTTGACGATGCTTCCAAACTTGGGAATTCGAATTTTATTCAAGACAAAAAAGAATTTTTGAAAAGTCAAATAAAAAAAGAACTTGAATATTTTGAGCTAATTCATGAGAAATTTCATGTAAGTTTTTATTGTCTGGTTAGTCTACATCTTGGTTTTTGTATTGTACTTTAAAAGAATTACATTGGCTGTGGTTTATTTTTACGTATTGTATGTTTATTATTTTTTACATCTTTGTTTAACTTTTTAATTTTATTTATATATCATAAATGAGTAATGTTTTTGTAAAAATCGACTTGATTTACGACAACTTTTTTTCTAAATGAGTAGCATAAATAATCTTATTTACTTAACAGTCGGATGTGGAAAAAAAATTAAACGCCATTGTTAAAGAAATGATACAAGAATTTAAATCTTATCTAAAGGAAGTTAGTTTTTTTTTTGTTTTGATTAAAAAATTAAATTTGTAATGTATGCTTGAATTTGTAATGTCTTCTTTATGACTTTTTTACATTAGGTTTGTGTAGCTATAATTAGAACACATTTTTTTTATAGAAAAGCGAAAACAAATATGTAGAACTTGAAAAACTTAAAGAAATTTATGATCAAAACAAAAAACAAGTTTGTGCAAAGTTTCAAATGAAAGTTAATGACTTTGGGTCCAAACTTTCTGAAAAATTCAATGACCTTCAACTTTGTAAAAGTATAGATAATAAAAAATATGAAAAAAGCCTTACAAAAGAAATGGAAAGTTGTTTAAAAGCTTTTTGTGAAACCAATTCACGTCGAAAGGTAGGTTAAACTATATACAAAATTAATGAAATAAAAATGATAATTTTTAAACTAAATTCTTAATTTAACTCGGATATACAATTTGAAAGTTGTTAATGGGCCATGTCTGTAATCTGTAATTTAATATTGTGGCCATGACAAAAAATACTTTGCAACAGTAGAGCTATATATACTTTTATATCGTTAACTTTTTGTAACTAATTGGAAAAATCTTTTTATTTTAAATCGAAATTACTAAATCTGTTACCTGTTAAATATTGTATTTTTTTGTTTATTAGTCTATACAGGAAAGAAAATTGTCAGATTTAGTAAATACATGCAAAGAAACTTATACTTCTTCTATGGCAGAGGTAAGAATCATTGTTAAAAGTGCCAAATAAAAAACAAAGACTACACAATACTAATAAAAACTTGTTTTTATAAAAAAAGGAAAAGTAATTAGATATTATATTCTAATAAAACTACAATAATTAGATATTATTTTCTAATAAAACTACAATAATTAGATATTATTTTCTAATAAAACAACAATAATTAGATATTATTTTTCAATAAAACTACAATAATAAGATATTATTTTTCAATAAAACAACAATAATAAGATATAATCTTTCAATAAAACAACAATAATAAGATATTATTTTCCAATAAAACTACAATAATAAGATATTATTTTTCAACAAAACTACAATAATAATATATTATCTTTCAATAAAACAACAATAATAAGATATTATTTTTCAACAAAACTACAATAATAAGATATTATATTTTAACAAAACTACAATAATAAGATATTATTTTCCAATAAAACTACAATAATGAGATATTATTTTTCAACAAAACTACAATAATAATATATTATTTTTCAACAAAACTACAATAATGAGATATTATTTTTCAACAAAACTACAATAATAATATATTATTTTTCAACAAAACTACAATAATGAGATATTATTTTTCAACAAAACTACAATAATGAGATATTATTTTTCAATAAAACCACATCAGTTTTTGTTTCAATGTTGTTTATTTTTACAGATAGACAACAAAGTCCATGATGATGAGGGTTTTAAAATTGTGCATGAAAATGCAAAGAAAAAATGTTACATTCAGTTTAAAAAAAAAGAAACTGAATTTAATACCACTATTCGCAGAAACTACAAAGAAAAGCTAGTTGATGAAATTTTTAAAGAAAAAAAAAGTTTTCAAAAAACCAACAGAATAAATATGGTTATATAAAGTTTTTTTAATAATTTTTTTATGTATAACAAACACATTACCTTTTTTTAATATCCAAGAACTGGTCATTTAAATAATTTATGCTACTATCTATTCAAAAACTTTATTTTATATTTAGAAACTTGCTAAATCAGAGACAATAGAAGCTATAAACCAAATAAAAGAAAAGTACTCTGAGTTAATGGAAAAGGTGAGCTAATAGTTAAGTTTGGTAACAAGTTTTTAGGATCACTTGAGTTTCAAACTCATAAACCATAAACATTAAGAGAGAATCAGGAAAGACTGTAGAGAATAAAAGAGAATTAGCGGGGGCCGTAGAGTATTGAAGAGAACTAACGAAGACCAATTAGGATCTTAGAGAACAAAAAAGAATTTGCAAGGATCGAAGAGTTTAGAAAAAATTTAGCAGGGGTCGTAAAATGGTATCAGTTGATACATTTTAAAAAAGTATTATTCAAGAAATCAGTTTTTGTTTTATTAAAATTTTTAGACAATTTGCCTTTTGTTAGTTAGCAGACATTACCATACACAATTTAACTTTACAGACTTGACTGCTGATTGATTTAACTTTGCAAACATGACTTTATTTTATAGTCGTTATGGCGTCCGATCAACAGTTTAAAAACATCTCGACTGTATGTTCGAAAATCAAAGTTTCAAAATTGACATTTTACTAAATTTCAACATTTTTTGGAAATTAAAGTGCTTTTTGCAGAGAAAAGTAAGGGTAAACTGAGCAGTGATAGAATATGTTGTTGGTGAATAAAGTAATTGGGCATTTATACTATAGGCAAGAAAGTAAAATAAAAGACAGACTTTTTTATATGACAAACACCAAGTACAAAAAAGGGAATTTGTGCGTATTGTGCAATACAATGAAGAATTATAGAGGATCGTAAAGTCTTATAATAAATATGCAAGAACCGTTAAGATCAAAAATAAATTGTCAAGGGCTCCCTCCCTTGGTACAAAATTTTTGTAAACTACATGTGGTCCAGATTTTAAAAATTTTATAAAAATGTAACAAATTCAACAACCTTAAAAATAACGAAACATAGGCCTATTATAGTAGTATATTAATACATTATGGCATTTATAAGCAGTGTTTTTTGTCTACTTAAAATCTAAAACTTTCTTTATTTACACTTCTAGGTTCATATTATAAGTTAATAAAAGTCAGAAAATAAAAAATAAATATTTGTTACAGGAATGTGGTGACAGATACATTCAACCAACTACCTTGAAAGAAGCTCATGAAAAATGCTGTAAACAAGCTTTACAAATTTTAAAAAATCTTGGTATTGACGAGAAGCTAGTTGATAAATGTATTGTTCAATTTGATGAGGTTGCTGATAATTTGCTGAGTAAAAGTGAAGGAAAAAACAATAAATTTAAGGTGATTTTTAAATTAAATTAGTTGGGTGTCCTGGGGTGTCCTGGTCTAAAGCATTGGTTAGGGCGTCTGGTCTAAAGCATTGGTTGGGGCGTTCTGGCCTAAAGCATTGGTTAGGGTGTCCTGGTCTAAAGCATTGGTTAGGGTGTTCTGGTCTAAAGCATTGGTTAGGGTGTCCTGGTCTAAAGCATTGGTTGTGGTGTTCTGGTCTAAAGCATTGGTTAGGGTGTCCTGCTCTAAAGCATTGGTTAAGGTGTTCTGGTCTAAGGCATTGGTTAGGGTGTCCTGGTCTAAAGCATTGGTTAGGGTGTCCTGGTCTAAAGCATTGGTTAGGGTGTCCTGGTCTAAAGCATTGGTTACGGTGTCCTGGTCTAAAGCATTGGTTAGGGTGTCCTGGTCTAAAGCATTGGTTAGGGTGTTCTGGTCTAAAGCATTGGTTAGGGTGTTCTGGTCTAAAGCATTGGTTAGGGTGTTCTGGTCTAAAGCATTGGTTAGGGTGTTCTGGTCTAAAGCATTGGTTAGGGTGTTCTGGTCTAAAGCATTGGTTAGGGCGTTCTGGTCTAAAGCATTGGTTAGGGCGTTCTGGTCTAAGGCATTGGTTAAGGTGTTCTGGTCTAAAGCATTGGTTAGGGTGTCCTGGTCTAAAGCATTGGTTAGGGTGTTTTGGTCTAAAGCATTGGTCGGGTTGTCTTGGTCTAAAGCATTGGTTAGGGTGTCCTGGTCTAAGGCATTGGTTACGGTGTTCTGGTCTAAAGCATTGGTTAGGGTGTCCTGGTCTAAAGCATTGGTTAGGGTGTTCTGGTCTAAAGCATTGGTTAGGGTGTCCTGGTCTAAGGCATTGGTTAAGGTGTTCTGGTCTAAAGCATTGGTTAGGGTGTTCTGGTCTAAGGCATTGGTTAGGGTATCCTGGCCTAAAGCTTTGGTTAGGGTGTTCTGGTCTAAGGCATTGGTTAGGGTGTCCTGGTCTAAAGCATTGGTTGGGGCGTTCTGGTCTAAAGCATTGGTTAGGGTATCCTGGTCTAAAGCATTGGTTGGGGCGTTCTGGTCTAAAGCATTGGTTAGGGTGTCCTGGTCTAAAGCATTGGTTGGGGCGTTCTGGTCTAAAGCATTGGTTAGGGTGTCCTGGTCTAAAGCATTGGTTAGGGTGTTCTGGTCTAAGGCATTGGTTAAGGTGTTCTGGTCTAAAGCATTGGTTAGGGTGTCCTGGTCTAAAGCATTGGTTAGGGTGTCCTGGTCTAAAGGATTGGTTAGGGTGTCCTGGTCTAAAGCATTGGTTAGGGTGTCCTGGTCTAAAGCATTGGTTAGGGTGTCCTGGTCTAAAGGATTGGTTAGGGTGTCCTGGTCTAAAGCATTGGTTGGGGCGTTCTGGTCTAAAGCATTGGTTAGGGTGTCCTGGTCTAAAGCATTGGTTAGGGTGTCCTGGTCTAAAGCATTGGTTAGGGTGTTCTGGTCTAAAGCATTGGTTAGGGTGTCCTGGTCTAAAGCATTCGTTGGGGCGTTCTGGTCTAAAGCATTGGTTAGGGTGTCCTGGTCTAAAGCATTGGTTAGGGTGTCCTGGTCTAAAGCATTGGTTAGGGTGTCCTGGTCTAAAGCATTGGTTAGGGTGTTCTGGTCTAAGGCATTGGTTAGGGTATCCTGGCCTAAAGCTTTAGTTAGGGTGTCCTGGTCTAAAGCATTGGTTGGGGCGTTCTGGTCTAAGGCATTGGTTGGGGTGTTCTGGTCTAAGGCATTGGTTGGGGTGTCCTGGTCTAAAGCATTGGTTGGGGTGTTCTGGTCTAAGGCATTGGTTGGGGTGTCCTGGTCTAAAGCATTGGTTAGGGTGTTTTGGTCTAAAGCATTGGTTAGGGTGTCCTGGTCTAAAGCATTGGTTAGGGTGTTCTGGTCTAATGCATTGGTTAGGGTGTTTTGGTCTAAAGCATTGGTTAGGGTGTTCTGGTCTAAGGCATTGGTTAAGGTGTTCTGGTCTAAAGCATTGGTTGGGGCGTTCTGGTCTAAAGCATTGGTTAGGGTGTTCTGGTCTAAAGCATTGGTTAGGGTGTTCTGGTCTAAAGCATTGGTTAGGGTGTTCTGGTCTAAGGCATTGGTTAGGGTGTCCTGGTCTAAAGCATTGGTTAGGGTGTCCTGGTCTAAAGCATTGGTTAGGGTGTTCTGGTCTAAGGCATTGGTTAGGGTGTTCTGGTCTAAAGGATTGGTTAGGGTGTTTTGGTCTAAAGCATTGGTTAGGGTATCCTGGTCTAAAGCATTGGTTAGGGTGTTCTGGTCTAAAGCATTGGTTAGGGTGTTCTGGTCTAAAGCATTGGTTAGGGTGTCCTGGTCTAAAGGATTGGTTAGGGTGTTTTGGTCTAAAGCATTGGTTAGGGTGTCCTGGTCTAAAGGATTGGTTAAGGTGTTCTGGTCTAAAGCATTGGTTAAGGTGTTCTGGTCTAAAGCATTGGTTAGGGTATCCTGGTCTAAAGCATTGGTTAGGGTGTTCTGGTCTAAAGCATTGGTTAGGGTGTTCTGGTCTAAAGCATTGGTTAGGGTGTTCTGGTCTAAAGCATTGGTTAGGGTGTCCTGGTCTAAAGGATTGGTTAGGGTGTTTTGGTCTAAAGCATTGGTTAGGGTATCCTGGTCTAAAGCATTGGTTAGGGTGTTCTGGTCTAAAGCATTGGTTAGGGTGTTCTGGTCTAAGGCATTGGTTAGGGTATCCTGGCCTAAAGCTTTAGTTAGGGTGTCCTGGTCTAAAGCATTGGTTAGGGCGTTCTGGTCTAAGGCATTGGTTAAGGTGTTCTGGTCTAAGGCATTGGTTGGGGTGTCCTGGTCTAAAGCATTGGTTAGGGTGTTCTGGTCTAAAGCATTGGTTAGGGTGTTTTGGTCTAAAGCATTGGTTAGGATGTCCTGGTCTAAAGGATTGGTTGGGGCGTTCTGGTCTAAAGCATTGGTTAGGGTGTCCTGGTCTAAAGCATTGGTTAGGGTGTCCTGGTCTAAAGCATTGGTTAGGGTGTTCTGGTCTAAGGCATTGGTTAGGGTATCCTGGCCTAAAGCTTTAGTTAGGGTGTTCTGGTCTAAGGCATTGGTTGGGGCGTTCTGGTCTAAAGCATTGGTTACGGTGTCTTGGTCTAAAGCATTGGTTAGGGTGTCCTGGTCTAAAGCATTGGTTAGGATGTCCTGGTCTAAAGCATTGGTTACGGTGTTCTGGTCTAAAGCATTGGTTAGGGTGTTCTGGTCTAAAGCATTGGTTAGGGTATCCTGGTCTAAGGCATTGGTTAAGGTGTTCTGGTCTAAAGCTTTGGTTAGGGTGTTCTGGTCTAAAGCATTGGTTAGGGTATCCTGGTCTAAGGCATTGGTTACGGTGTCCTGGTCTAAAGCATTAGTTGGGGTGTTCTGGTCTAAAGCATTGGTTAGAGTGTTCTGGCCTAAAACAGATCAAATAAATTACTTGATGATGACCTTAATTATTAGGGTGGTGTTTAATAAATAGACAACATTTGTGTAAAATAAATATATGTTTTATTGTTTTTTAGGCACAGGAAATAAGTTTATTTAAAAAAGTCAAGGAATCAAATTTAAGTTGTTATATAAAGGGTATGAAAGAGGTAATTTTTTTTTTAAAACTGAAATTTGTTTAGAAATACATAAACTATGGTTACACATAATTAAAAATCTACATTTTCGAAAAAAGAAAATAAACTTACTGGATTACAGGACATTAAAAGCAAATTTAAAGAAGAAAAGGAACTAGAAGATATTCATATCAAGCATAAAAATAAAGCACTAGTTGATTATGAAAACGAAGCAGAAAAATTTGCGATTGCAGAAAGAACAGAAATTAAGGATGACCTTAGAAAACAAATGGAAGCCCATTTCAATATATTAAAAAATGATAACAAAGTTAACAAGGTATTAAAATATTTTAAAATTTGTATAAAATTAACAATATTGTATACAATTCATAGAAAATATATATTTTAATACTTATTTATTAATTTGTTCTATTGTAAAATAAATGTGATAAATTATATATATCTTGTAATTAATTATATATATTTTGCAACTTATTTGTTTATTTGTAGAAAAAGCTTACAAAATTTGCTGAAACAATTCTACAAAATCAAAAAACAAGCTATTTTGTAAAAATGAAACAGGTAATGTAAACCAAATTGTTTAATTAATAAATTATGGTTTCTGAAAATTGTAATAGTTTACTTCTATATAAAACAATTTTATAGTTATTTTTTGTTTGTATTTTAAGTTTTAAAACAATAGAAAAGGTGAGATTTTAATTTCATGTAGTTATGTGATGACAAAAAAGTAGAAGTTTCAACCTTAGAATCGTTACATGATATCTTAAAACAAGGGGAAGTAAGTTTAATAAAACAAGAAATTGAAAACAAAAACATTTCTCGAAGTGTGGAACAAAAGTTTACCAAATATGCTGATGATGAATTTAGTAGCTTTGCGAAAATCTATCAAAGAAATTTACAAACTATCAACAAAAATCATAATGAATTGCTTAAAAATATACAGGAATGGGGAGCTTTAGCTGAACAGGCTTTAACTTGGTATATAATGCGTGGTCAATCTAATACTAGTAGTAGTTCTCCAACAAGTGTTAGTCCATCTATATTAAATGCTCTAGGGACTCAAGGATCAATGGACGAATATCTAAGCAAACATAGAGTAAAAAAGACAAATTTAGAAGCAGCTATTTTAGAAAATTCTTTATTTCCAGAACCTGCAAAACTTTCTATGGAGTGGGTAAAGAAAAAAGTATCAGAATTTAATAATTAGTGAAAACTAAGTTAAGACTTTGGTGCCACAATGCAAAATGGCACAACTGTTATTACATACTATTATGTTTTTGTTTATAATTTTTTTTGGTTTATTTTTTATTTATAATAATTTTTTTATGTTTTATGTATAATCTATTTACATATACTTTATGTTTTCTATTTGTGTCTATCAGTTTAATTTTAATTTAAGTTGAAAATATTTAGCCTAAATGAACTCTTAAGATCTTACAATAACCCCAATTGATTTCATCTTTTCTTTTGTACAATATTTTTTACTTTTCTAAATTTTCTACTCGTTTCTTTAATTCTTTTTTTAAACTTATGAAAGTTTATTTTTTTAGTTTACTGACAACAATTACGTTAAACCAGAGGAACTAGAAAAAACTCATAAAGAAATTAGCCAAGTTTTTCAAATTCAAATTCAAAGCGAATTAACCCAAAAAGGGTACGAACTAATTGGAAAAAGTTATGGTGAAAAATGTTGCGATGATCTTGACAAAAAGTTCCAAACTATAAAAGATGATAATGAGAAAAATAAACCACATCTTTTTAAAAGAATTGGAAAGGGAGTGATAGGAGCTATAAAAGATGGTGGGGTTTCATTATTTTCTATTCCACCAGGGGTTGGGACTGTTTTTGGTTTATTTAAAGCAGGAGTAGGTTTTTTAAAGGGATTTAATTCTTAAATATCTTAAAATAGTTGTTTGTTATCTAACTACAGGACATATAGCAAGTTTATTTTATTGTTTTATATAAAAAAAAAGTATCATGTTGAAGGTTATTGTAAGTTTTGTATTTATCTTGGATGTTCTAAAGAATTTATATAAAGTTAATGTGATTTTTTAATTTTGCATTTGTATTGTTTTTTTGTTGTCCAGCATATTTCATACAGTTAGTTATTGTTTAGGATTTGTATCTTGATTTTTTCTATTTTTTTTAAATTTTTATTTTAACTTGGAATATCATTTGCTTTATCGATATTCAGTTAGGGTTTTAATACCTTCATATTGTGTAAATTTCCACAGCTTTGATTGTTCGTAAATGATTATTGAATGTAAATATTGTTGCAACCTTTATACTTTACATACGTTTTTACATACGTAACAGCCCTTTTTTATTTGGGTGAAATAATAAATCAATCAAGTTAAATAATTAAATTGGTGTATTAAGTATTTAACACCCTTTAAAGATAAATAAGGTTTTACTTTTGGTGATGCATGTAACTCTTTGGACTAAGATGTATAAAAAAAAAAAATTAATTTATACCATTCTTGAAATTTTTGTTTGCTCATAAAGTTGTAACTCAAGTTTATTTACTTAGTGAATGCTGTTTCAGCAATTAATTTTTTATTGCCTAATGCACGACTAACTATTAAGCTTAATTTGTTAGTGTAAATGATTTTGAGGTACACTATCTACTAGAAAAGAAATTCTATGTACTAGACAAAACTCATAGTTAAAAAAAATTAAAGTGTTTTCACAAATGAAAATTAGAAGCTAGAATTAACATTTTTAATTTTATATGCTTAAAGACTTACCTTTTGGTAAACATAAGGCAGTGTTAGTATGCCCTTTACCTTTAAAGAAAAGTGTTGGCTAATTGTTTCTAATGGTGTGGAATTTAGGGATCTGGATTGGAGAGATAAAATAAGATTTTTCTTTTCTATGGAAGGTACTAAACCTTCATTTAATCAAATACTAACTTTTAAACAATTTTTATTTTTGTGGCATATATGTATAAGATAAATAAGGTTGAAACTATTTAATTATTTAGAGAGAAAAAATGCTCAGATTTGTTCCAACCTTGGAAAACCAGTTCAACTTGTAAAACCAATAAATAATTCGGGCAGCGATGAAGGAGGGTTCGAATTGGACACAGAGGCTTTAGAAGTAATATTTGGTAATGAAAATGTGAAAGATAAACCAGTTGCATTGTATTCATTGACCGGAGCATTTCGGAAAGGGAAATCTTTTCTTTTGAACCTTTTCTTGCACAGATTAAGGTCTAGTAAGGTATGTTTCGGTCAGTATTTAAAAGTGTAAAGTTAAATTAAGTTAATAAGGCAAACTGTTAAATTTTTTTATTATTGAATCAATATTTATATAATCAAGTTAATTTTTAAAATAAGGATATGTTTGTTGTTATTTTTTTAAAACTGCATGGTGATAAAAATTTTTTTTTTATTTTAAGCCTGAAGAATGGTTAAAAAACAAATCTCAAATATTGAATCCAAAGGATGGTTTCCCTTGGAGAGGTGGTCATGAGAGTGACACAAAAGGAATTTGGATTTGGAACCAACCTTTTCCTGTTACTACTGATCATGGAAAAGAAGCAAGTTTTTTTTAATAAAAAATTAAAATAACGGTTAGATTGGAAATAAATAAATGTTTAAATTAACAAAAACATTGTATTTTAAGTCAACTTATTTCTTATGGACACTCAAGGAGCATTCGATCTGGTTGGGGACACAAAGAGTTCATCGGTTATCTTTTCTTTAAGTACTCTGATCGGTTCAGTTCAAATCTACAACGTTTCCCAAGAAATAAACAGTAATGACCTCCAAAACTTACATGTAAGTTTGTTTGTAACTTTTGTTTTGGTGATGTTGCGCCTAAAATTTATGTTAAGAATTTTTTGCTGTCAAGTATTAAACCAGTATTTATTTTTTTATTAATTGCTCTTGATATATACTTTCGGTGCTGTTTAGCTGTTTTAAAAACATGATTACCTAATAACAATACAAAAAAACTTTTTTAAATTGAAACATTTTTTTGTACTACTAAATAGTGTTGCATTATAAAAAAAAATTGAGTACTCATGTACTTAGAATTATTTTTGTAGTTATTTGCAAGTTATGGATATACTTCCAAACAAGAATTTTTGAAAAACAACAAAGATATTCAAAATCAAGCTCCATTTCAGGTACTATTTGTTGATTTTTAATAAACACAATTACAAATTATTACAGGTATAATTTAAATAAATAACATTTGTGTTTGCCAGAAATTGATGTTTCTAATTAGAGATTGGCCCCATGCAGATATAAAATTAGGATTAGAAGGGGGCAGTGAATATTTAAAGAAAATTCTTAACAAAAGTGAAAACAAAGAAATCAATGAAATTCGAGACAACATGAACAAATATTTTACTGATTTGTCTTGTTTTTTGTTGCCTTATCCTGGAATAAAAATAGCTGAAGGAAACTTCAATTCCATTTAAAGGTTTATCGACTGTGAACCAAAAAAAAAATTATAAAAATTAGTTTTTGATTGTTATCTAAAAATACCAAAATATTATTTTTTGTAGATATTGGTCAAAAGTTTTTAGAAATTGTTGATGAATTACAAATTCAATTGTTCCAGCCCCACAACATTGTTGTGAAAAAAAATAATGGCTGTGATGTCACTGGAAGGGATCTAATCAACCTAATTCATGCCTATTTTGACATTTTTAAAAGTGGAAAAATGCCAGAAGTAGAATCCATTGTGGAGGTGCATATTTTCTTTTTTATATTTTGTTTTAAATTTTATAAATCTTTCAACTTAAAATTAGGCATTTAAAATAATTTTTATTCACAATGTACGTACTTACATTGGCTGTACCTTTGCTATAACAGTGTTTCTTTTGTTTAGGCAAATTAAAAAGCAGCAATTGTTGCATTAATTCAAAGGGCAAAGCAACATTACATGGAAAATATGAAAATGGTTTGTGAAAGTTTTATTAAACTTTATATAAACATATAAAATATTTTGGCCAAATTTTACATTCACAATAACATATATATATTATTTAATATTTATTTGTTTCTTCGTTATAGTTGTGCCAGCAATATACAAAAAATCTTCAAGAGCTTCATGATGGATGTAAATCATAGGCTCTTGCAGTCTATAATGATGCTCCTAAACTTGGAGATAGTAAGTTTGTTCAAACGAAGAGAAAAAGTCTTGAAGAATTAATTGATCACCAATTTGACTATTTTACAGAGAAGAATAAAACATTTTATGTATGAAAATCTAATAAATTGTTTCTAAATTTTATTGTTTTGCATAAGGTATAATATAAAATAAATAATTTAACAGTTTGCTCTTATTTTTGTAGTCTTTTTATATAGTGTTGTTGTATAAAACATTAAATATTTAATTAAGCATTAACTAATTATTAAATTAATAAAAATATAACAAAAAATTTAAAAATAAGCCTAATTAATAAACATAATTAATTTTACAGAATCAAATAAAAGACAAGTTAAAATGTATTGTTGAAAATTTGACACAAGAATTTAAATCAAAGCAGGTATGTTAAAAAATTTTGTTAAGTAGTAAAACTTTGTTTAAAAATTTTGATTACTTGTACTTAATGTTCTTGAAAAGTCTTAAGATTATAAAATATGAGAGAGAAGCAGCTAGGATCATAAAATTTGAGGAAGTTAGCTGTTCCAGTAAAGTACAACAGAAAATAAGGTAGGATTGTAAACTACAAGAGAGAATTAGCTAGAACCGTCAAGTAAGAATTAGGTAGTACTGTAAAATACGACAAAGATTTAGCTAGGCTTGCAAAGTGCAATAGAAGTGATCCAAAAGTTTTATTTAAAGTTGACAAAACTAACTTTTTAGGTTTAGAAACTTTAAAAAACCTAAACACATTTTTAAATAGTTTTAGTTTTTGTTAATAAGCTTATTCTGTTTATAAGGAATGTTTTATTGAGAAGGAAATACTCGAACAAACAAACACACAAGATCATAATCTAGTTATGGTTAAATTTGAAGAAAAAGTGAAAGATTTTGACCCTCAATTGCGCCAAGAATTTAAAGAAAGACTTGAAAAAGATATAACCAGTTGTTTTCAAGTTTTTTTAGAAACAAATCAACAAAAAAGGTTTTGTTTTACATTTAAAGTATATACATATAAAAAAATCTGTCATTGTTTTTATCATGTTAAATTTATTTGCAAATTTATTGTTAATTTATCTTTTACTTACCTGGTAATGTACTTTCTTCACTATTTTAGGATAAACTAGAAAGAGAATTGTCAGAGTTGTCGATTAGTTGCAAGGAAACTTACATCCTTTTGATGAATGAGGTAAGAGAAACATTTTATTCCCGTGAAGTATACAAAAGCAATTTTGTTGCCTTGATTTATTTTTACTTTTTTAACATCAAATAAAATATAATATATTTAAAACTTATAATTCTAGTTTTAATTAGGCATTCAGTTAGGGTTTAGTTGTTTTAACCCAACATATGTCAAACTACATTTATTATTACAAATATTTTTTTGAATTTGAAGTATACAGGTGTAGTTCTTGATGAAAAAGCTTTTGTCAAGGCCAATGCAAGAGCTAATGGTACATCTTTAACTAAGTTTGAAAGATTTAATCTTGAAACAGACACTGGTGTTCGTGCTGAATACAAATCAATGCTTCTTACCGAACTAAATGATGAAATGTTAAAGTTTAATCAAAATAATGAAACTAACAAAGTTATTTTAATTTTTTTTTTAAATTTAATTACATTTTGTTTTATTTTGCATTTTTTTTTGGCAAAAGTTAAATAATGTTGGTTCTGAAGCTTTTATTTTAATTTTTTTGATCTTTATTACAACTTTTTATTTAAAAAATAATATATTTTGTTTAATATTTAGAAACTAGCTAAAACAAAAACTCTAGAAGCAATTAATAAAGCAAAGGAAGTGTACTCAAAATTAATGAACAAAGTAAGAAAGTGTATTAAAACTTAAGTGAATATTTTTAATAATATTTAATATTTTTTTAAATGCTTTACTGAGTTTTACAGTTTTATATTTTTGTAGGAATGTGACGACAAATATGTTGAGCCAGCAAAACTTTGGGAAGTTCACAACCGGTACAGAGCAGAAGCTTTAAAATTGTTCGACACACTTAATATGAACACCCACATGGTTGCTGAATGTAAAATCAATTTAATAATAAGGTTGCTGAAAATTTACTTGAACAATTTAAGGGGAGCAACAACAACAACAAGGTTCTTACAACAAATTTTTTTGTCTTTATAATATGATAAATATTACCAAATTGGTGTACTGGTACAAGTTAAGGGCTTCATTACAAAATATTATGGACGTTTTTACTTAGGTAAAAAATAAATAACTGTTACTTTTTTAACTAAACCACTATTTTTTCATATTTATTTATTCCCAATGTGGGAAGGTCGACTTTACAACTTAAATATAATTGCCCGATAAGTAAGCTGCTTATTATGGGTTAGCTTAGCAGGAGATCATACTAGTTATAACACCTTACCTATGGGTGCTACAGCATAGAATCGGTGCGAATTAAACCCTAAATCTCTTTTAACATAAACTAAGTGTTCTGACCACTAAACAACACTACCCATGTAAAATTATATTAAACTACCTATTTTGTTTTAAAAAATTATTAAACGTTTTTACAGACAAAAGCAGTGAACAGATTAAAAAAAATTAAAGAACAAAACTCTAGTTTTTATAAAAAAAAAATGGAGCAGGTAAATTTTTTGTTTGTTTGTAATTTTTTTGCTTATAAACACTGTGATTTAATGTAATACAAAATGTATTAATAATTGTTTCTTATAATATAGTTTATCCAATGCAACTTCAAAGAAGAAAATGAATTAAAAAATTATCATGACCAACATAAAAAAGAAGCTTTACTTATTTATGAGAATGAAGCAGAAAAGCTTTTACTCCCTGAAAGGACAGAAATTAAAATCAATCTTGGACAAGAAATCAATCAACATTTTACAACTTTGAAAGGACAAAATGTTGTCTATGAGGTAAATTTAAATTTAGCATTTTAAAAAAATATTTTAAAATTTCTGGTTACTATTGATTATAAATAATTTGCATATTTACTTTTGGCTTAGCAAAAGTTAATATAGCCATGGTACTTTGTAAAACTTTGTTTAAATTTTTTCTGTGTCGGGGTAACTGATGTTACTCTATGTTTTTTTCCCACATCAAAGATAAAGATATATACAAAAAAAAAATAACATACAGCTTAATATTTTTTGTAGAGAAACCTAAATGAATATGTAGGTAATGTTCTTCAAAAAATAAAATCTGACTATTTGGAAAAAATGAACGAGGTATTAAATTGCTAAAAGTGTATTTTCAGTCCTAAAAAACTCTTTGTTGATTTTATTTGTAGTCCCAATTTTTTAGTTTAAAAAAAATGCAAATTATGTAAATTTATTTCGTTTAGTTATCGCTTGGTAAATAAATAAAATAAAAAAAAGATTCTAATGTTAATCAAAAAACGTTACTAATAGCATATAGTGTGACTTGTAATTTTGTAGGTCTAATTTATAGTATTTTTTTTAGATTATTGACAACAAGTACATTGAACCACAGGACCTTAAAGCTTACCATGACCAAGTTAAACATGATGTTCGAAATAATATTCAAAGCAAATTCGAAAAAAATGGTTATGAAAAATTCGGTTATAAATTTGCTGACAAGTTTTGTCAAGAGTTGGATAGCTGTTTTGAAAGTATTAAAAAGATTAATGAAAAAAATGATTTGCTGTGGTTAAGAAAAATTGGCAAGGGGTTGCTGAATGCTCTGGTAAATGGTGTAGGGCAGTTGGCTCAAAATCCCCATAATGTAGCAAATTATATTTTGGCCGGTTTAAAGACAATACAAGGATTTTATGAAGGGTACACTTCCTATTGATGAACAAAATATTTAGCAAGTTAAACAATAATGCCTAGTGCAAATAAAAAAAAATTTAAATGTGTAAAAATTTGGTTCTGAATTAACATTCTATTTTTAATTAATTTGTTGTATTTTAATATAGTTAGTGTATGTTTGCTTTCACATTTTATTATATTTGTCTAACTGTACTTTGTACTGTTGATTTTTTTTATTTTTGTTTGATCACATTGTGTACTTAATCTTTTGGCTTGTGTTACTTGGTTGCAATGCATAACTAAATGCTCAGCTCATGATTATAAGCTTTTATTGATTGCTCTGATACTTTATGCTGTGTATGATTTATTTTGTAACTTTTGTTGTGTTAAGAGTGTATACTTTGATTGTAATTGGTAATACTTATGTTATAAAACGCTAAAAACCATAGCAAATCAATTTTGGCTTGGTTTTCTTGTATAGAATATTTTTCTGTTTAGAAAAACTGCTTCTTAATTAACTAAATATAAAGCAATATTGAACTTTGTTTGTATTTTTATGGTTAAGCATTAGTTTAAAGAACAAGTCGTTTAGTCTGTAAAAATATAAATCACAGCAGAATGTTAGGTTTATGACCTCCTTTTTGAGGACAAATAAAGTTCAAAACATATGTTTATGTTATTACGGTTCAGTAATTTACCACGTGCGTCATATAAACAACTTTACATTTTTTTATAATTTTTATTTACAATTAAACAAAAAAGCATTTGCCGTTGTTTCAGTTTTACCAAGAATACTTAATTAAAACAATTAGTATGTTATTAGTATGTTTGTGGAAAGAAGACTTTATTTTACCATTGTTGGAATGATAGAGAAAGGGCAAAATAACAAAATACAATCAAACCAACAGGTAAATATAATATATTACAATTCTTTTAAATATAAAACGTATATTGGCGCTAATGTGCAATTTATGATTACATGCAAAAAATGTATTAGTCTGTATGACTTCAACCATTTGACCAAAATGCGCATTCTCCCGAAAAAACAAAATTATAAAAAAGTTTTGATAACGACTTTTTGTAAAAATTTAGGTATCATTTTTTTAGTGGCTAAAAGCCATTTTAATTAGATGAAATAGGTTAAGCGGGAGTTAATAAAAAATGTCATTGTTTTGTGTATTTGATAAAATGATTTTCGGGCATATGGCACTAATAACTACAAAAAAATAATTTTTTTTGGCAATAAAAAAAAAGAAAAAAACTAAATGTTGGTAATGTAGGTATATAATAATAGGGGTTAGTTGAATTACTTAATAAGGCCAAGTTTTATATATTTTCATTAAGTTTTAATTTTTGAAAGGAGTTTCGGAAAATTCTATATAAAAGCATTATTAGGGTATTGTTCAAGAACTCTATTAAAAATAGAAATATAAAGTCTGGCATACTCATAGCTTCCTCTTTAAAAAACAGCATAAAAATAAAACAAAAAAAATTTCGTAAAAAGGTTAAAGACAAAGAATTATATTAAAGCAATAAGAAACTCTGGTAGCAATGTTAACCAATGTTTTATTTAGGGTGGTAACTTTTGGGTTAATGATGGTTAGATGTAACTCATGTTTATACATAAGGTTGACATTGCTACTTGAGTTTCTATTAATTATAGAATATTGTGTTAGAAATAAAATCAAAACAAAAATAACAAAATAAAAAAACCAAAAAAAAAACAGCCACAAACATAACCATAAATTACTACACTGTCTGTTTTATTATTTTTTTTCACGCAAATGTTTTGGAATAACTGCTGCATAGGTTTCTTGTTGTTGCAAATTGTCCTGAGTTGTGGTGTTTGGGTTCTCATTTTGAGAAGGTCCTGCTGTGGTGTTAGAGTCGGCATTTGAACGTGGTTGTGCTGTGGCATATAAGTTTTGACTCTGAGAAGGGCCCCCTGTAGTGTAAATGTTACTACCTTGGCCTTGTTCTGCAGTGGTGTTAGAGTTGGCATCTGAACGTGGCTGTGCCGTCGCATATAAGTTTTGACCACGAAAAGGGTCTGCAGTGTTGTAAATAGAACTACCTGGTTCTGTGGTAGGGTTAGGGTTAGCTGGATCATTTGCTGCCATATAAATGTTTTCCTCTGAAATTATAAAATTTAGCATCACATAATTTTTAAACTAAAATTTGCATCCAATTTATTTTTTGGTAAAGTTTTAGAACATAATTTATGGAATCTATATTTTTTTCAATAAATATTAATAAAGGATCAAAAAATGTTTTAGTAATAGTGATCCTATATTATGTGCTAGCAAAACACACATTAGTTCAGCCAAACCAAACCAATTTATAAACAAAAGAAAAATCAAATTAACAATACGAAACTAAAAAAAAAATTAAGATTAAGTCTGAAATTCTATGTTTATTTTTGCATTTATAGGCTGTTAAACATTAATAACAACAAAACATTTTATTTTACCTTGGTGATTTTGCATATTCTTCCTTCTTTTGTACATAAAACCACCGCCCCCGAGTAAACAAACGAATAAAATCAGACCAACCACCAAACCGATTGTTAAGCCATTGCCCTTAAATAAAATATTGTTTTTTGTAAATTTGTCAGAAAAACAGTTATAAAAAATTTACTCATATTTAATAAGAAATAAGTTTTTTTGAAAACACACAAAATTTTTTGATTAGGTTAAAAATAAAGACAAAATTCTATTCATAAAGTAACAATATTATGCTATCCTTATGTGCTGTGATAATTAAATATATTGTTGATTTTAATATACTTCCTGTATGTTCCCTTGAACCTAATGCTTAATTGGTTTAAGTAAATATCATTAAAACTTAAGTTATATCATGGCATATATAAAACCAATTAAAACCTACAAGGGACTTAGCCATATACCTTGTCTGTGGTATATGATTGTATTATTTTTTAAAATAAATTTGTTTACCTTGTTTTCTTGTTCAAGTTTATCATGTTCATAATTTGCTTCCCCTAACGCTGTTGTTGTGGCATCTGGTTGGGGAGCTATCTTACTTTCTGTTGTTGTTGTTGGTGGAGTTAATGTTGTAGTTGTTGTTGTTGTTGGTGGAGTTAATGTTCTTCTTGTTACCCTTTTTGTTGTTGTTGTTGTTTCTATAATAAACAAAATAGTATTAAGTATCATGAATATGGCTAAATTGTTTTTTATTGTGTTTAATATTTAGTAATTTAGTTAAAATTGTTAATTTAATTAAAAAAAATGTTTTATATTAAAATTAGGGTATACAAACTACTTCTAATTGCTCACTTTCACATATATATTTATGTATTGTATAGCATTTAACATCGTTCCATTTGGAAGTCCAGCTCTTAATAACAACACTTTTTTCATATGAATGATTGGGTTCATGTTCATCCCAGTTAGACTGATTACTGGTTAAAGTTGTCCCATCATTCCACTTGAACGAGGAATCATAATTTTCAGAATTATTTCTTTTCAGGCCAATGTAGTATTCTCCACCTTTACCTTAAGAATTTAAAAATACGAATAATTAAATTCTTATTTCTTGTTTAAATTTTAATCTTTTTTTACGTCAAAAAAATGTATATAATATTTTTTGCATTATAATAGCTATTCATTTTTTTGAGGTTGCTATAACACTAAAAAGCTAATAATAGTTACCAAAAATTGTTTTATTAAAAAAGTTTCTGATGCTGTGTGTTTTAACAGTTGCTAACTTGGCACTCATATTTTCACAATCTTGTTTTGCCTGATTATAATTAGTTAAATTTGATCCGAAATAATATTCTTTACCATAATATTCATACCAGTCTCTTCCATTAACAATATTTAAAATCATCAAACTTAAAATTAACTTGTTCATTTTAAAACCTGCTTAATCTTGTACAACCCCCTTCCTTGTTTATAAGCAAGTGTGGATAAAACAAGGAAATAACTGCTGTGGAAAAAAATTTCTTTTGTTTCAATGACTCAGTAATTGTCTATAAATGAAAATGCTACATGCTAGTGTATGTAGAACTAATAATAACAAGCCCATTAAAATGATTATTTTTTGTTTATTGCATATTACATTATAGTCAAATAATTTTAATAGTTTTTCCCTTAAACATTTTATCTAACAAATGCAATTATCTTAAATATTTATTTGGTTTGGATAAAGTTTTTGTATAAATAACATTACTGATTAAAGAAATTATAATCATGCACACATTTTAATAGTGTCTACCAATTTTTAATTGAGAAAGATAAAAGATTTGTATAAATTTTTGCCAAATGCATTTTATGAAATATTACTTTTCTATATTTTTTTTTTAAATATTTTTTTTAAACACTTAAATTATTATAAGATGGAATATAAGTTCAACAATAAAATTTCCATATTTTTACTCTTTTTTTTGGTAGACTCTATTGGGTACAAACTTCTTGAGAGATTCGTCAGACCCAATAAACGAATGCTGGGCTCTTTGAATCTTCATAGGCTGAAGAGTTGAAAGATAATGGGCAAAATACATAGATCTTGGTATAGCCACCATCTCTCTGTCTGATAACACTGCATGTATAATTTCATCAACACATTCCTGAGGAGTTAGTGAAGGAACGAGCCAAGGGTATTTGATCCTAACACCTCTGTATCAAAATGAAGGTAAAAGTAAATAATATGCGTAAGATTTTAACATAATACGTTACTAAAAAATTTTCCAAATTTTTTTAATTATTTGCCTATCTACTACGTCATCAGCGAAACAAAATGCTATTTACTCACGTAAACATTCCAGTATGGATGTGGTAAGGACAAACCAACGTCGTTTTAACTCCGTCCACTTCTGTGAGGTCATAATAGATCGATTGATGTAAACCGACCGCTCCGTGCTTAGAAGCGTTGTAATCGGGCATACCAGGTGTCGCGAATAAACCTGTGACGTCATCAACTTACGATTAATACGTGTGACGTAATAAGCTTTTGTTTTTTATTTATGTCGTTATAAACTAACGTTTCACTTATGACGTTTTGTTATATTTAATTGAATACACGTGACGTCATTTTAAGTTATTACTCATCAAGTAAAAGTGGGAAATTTAACAAATTTTAAGTGCTAAAAATATTAAAAATATTAACATTGCGCATTGGTGAATAAAGTGTGCCAATAGCTTTGACAAGGAATTGGATTTGCTTTTTTAATTTATTTTTTTTATTTATTTTAGACTTGTTTGTTGGTAAAATCCTTGTAATATTTAAACTTTAATTTTTGCTTTAAAAATATTTTAACAATGTGAATTACCGACTGTACTAGCCACAGTAACGATGTGACCATGGTTATTCTGCACCATTGTTGGTAGAAACTCGCGTAAAGTCCACGCATGCGCAAGAGTGTTGACCTTGAAAGTTAACTCGATTTGACTTTCCGATAGGTCCATTAACTTCTTGCAGAATGTCACTCCTACGTCACAATAAAAAATTAAACACGTGACTTTAAAATATAAAATAATAGAAATTCAAAAGGAATTGTTAACAGAATTTTGTAAAAGGGGCAAGCAACCTAATACAAAAACAAAAAAATTTGTCAAAGAATTTAATTTTTTTGAATGACGTTTATGAAATTATTCACAATGGGATAAATAAAATAAATATAAAATTTAAAAATTTTGACAATGGGTCGATAGGCTGCATATAGTTTATGAAACTATTATGTCATCAATTTTACGTAATACAAAAAACGAGGAAGTTATTGTTAGTATTATGTGAAATAAAACAAGGAAGTTTGCATTAAATGCCTAAAGAGATTAAGTTACTAAATTATAATAAAGAGTTTAAGTTATTCAAAAATAGATTGCAAAAATTTGAAAAAAATTTGTTTTTTTAACAAAGATTTAATTTAAATGTAATAACAGAGTATTCTTAAAATAAACCACGTTTTAATTTAATAGAGTTCCAATTTATATTTATTTTACCATCAATTTTTAATTGTTTATTTATTCTAATTAAAAGTATATTTATTTAACGTTTTACCTGCGTTATTAACAAGCATAGTTACATCGCCAACTCTCTCGCGCAACCTTGCGGCCGCTAATTTAATTTCTTCTTTCTTAGAAAGATCACAAACGTCTGCGAAAACTTTAGCACCAATTTCTCTGACCATTTCTGCCGTCTCGTCGTTACCTAAAATATTGATTTATTGTGTCAATATTCGCTTAGAAAGTTAGTTAGATATAGTTAGTTAGATATAGAAAGATATAAACAACATAGTCACGTGATACTACTGAAATTTATTATTGTTATAGCAGCAAGTGTGTACGACAACATTACGATTTTTTTTTTTTAATTTTAGATTTTTTATGTGATAAAATAAGTAAAGTCTATAAATAAATTAATACTTTTATTTATACGCAAAATCCAACCTTTTTTATTGATATCCCATAAAACGATTTTTGCCCCTTTTCTTGCAAACTCCAAAGCCATCAAACGACCGATCCCGCTCCCCCCTCCGGTAATCAAACAAACCTCCCCTGAAATTGACTTGTAGTTCGATGGTAGGATCCATCTAAATTTAATAAAAAGGGGAGTGAATATCGTAAATTTTCGTATTTGTTTTTATAGTTTTTTGATACGCAATTTGCATATTTGCGTTATAATATAACTTACAATATAAAATTTAAATGCTTTATATGAATATAAAACAAAGTTTTAAGGCAGAAATTAACCATTTTATTTATACGTATGCATAAATGTAAAATCACATTTATTTACATTTTATTTGTGCTTTATTTTTTTAAAGCACATGTTTCAAAAAAAGTTAAGGCAAAAAAAAATGTTGTAACTTAAATATAACGTATTTAAAATTAAATTAAAACTAATAAAGTTTTGACGTACTTTGGTAAAATAGTAAGTTTTATTTTACGCGAGTTTTTTTCATCTTAATACTGCAATAACGCCTTAAGGGTCAAATTTTGTTAAAAACACAATTTTAAGTTGTAAACATTAATATTTTAGGCATGTTTTAAATCATTAAATTGATTTTGTCATTTTTTCCCGTCGCATTGTTGTAATATTAATTGTATATCGTATTTATTATTTACTTTTATTAATGTGCGAAAAACCCCCCAAAAAATGCAAACATTTAATTCAAATGTAATCTCAAATCAGTCTTAAACTAGTTTGACATGATAATATCACTCAGTTCCAACTTATATTTATTTTACAAATAATTTTTAATTGTTAAATAATAATTAATGGTATAAATATTTAACGATATACCTGCATTATTCGTGAGCATAGTTACATCAATGACTCTCTGGTGCAACCTCACGGCCACATTTTTTCCTAAATAAACAAAAACATTAAAATTAATTATAACAGAGTGTTTTAACAATACTTGCGTTTGACTAACCATGTGCAAATTAGAAAAAAACATTTACATTTTTTAATAATATTTATTTACAACTAAACCAAAGAGAACTTTTGTTAACTATACAATTATAAAAGTAAAATATTAAAGTTGCTTAGTATAAATAAAAACTACTTTATTGAAATAATTGATATGTTTATGAAAAAATGTTCATTTTATCAATCATAAAAATAAACAAAAAGGCAAACCCTGTTAAATATAAAGGTTGATCTAAAGAATTTTAGTAATATTCTTTTAAATAAGAAATGTAAAATAGCGTTAATTATGGTTCGAAATCTTAGATTTCGAAACATATTGTTATTGTCCGTATATTTATTATTATTTTTATTTTTATTCTTACTAATCCGAATTTTGAAATCGAATAACTTTTGTTCTTTAAAACTAAAAGTTCTAAATTTTTAGTATGTTTGTTATTATCCCAACGAATCGCAAACCTCCTATTTACAACTTTTAATTATCACTAATTACTAATTAATATATTTTATTATTAAAATTAAAAGATTAAATTTTCTGAAATTTTAATATGTTGCTGGTATTATTATTTTGTATGTTGCTATTTAAAATGAAGATTTAACTCTAGCTAAATATCGTTTAATTATTATTTTAGTTTTTTTATAAAATAACGAATTAGTGTGAGTTTAACGCTTGAATAATTTAATAGCGTTCTGGTCGCCGTCAAAAATCGTTCTTTTCGCTGTCCATTAAAGTAAAAAATATTAGTTGAAAATTTAAGTAAAATGTTAAAATATAAGTAAAAAATGTGTAAAATTTTTGTTTTAATTGTTTTGTTATTATTATATTTTAATACTTGTTTGATTACTAAAAAATTAAGATCGGCATTTTGCTTTTAAATTTAGTTTACTTTTATATCACAATATCAATGAGTGCGTGTTCGCTTGTTAAAATTAGGTTTAAATATAAAAAAGTTCATATTTAAATTTACAATTTAATTAATAAACCTATTAAATCAATTATATTTATAAAAAAGAATCAAACAATTTCGAACCATATTTTATTTATCAAATAAATCTAGTTTGCAATCGTTTTTTACACTAAAATATAAAAAATGACAATTTTATTCTAAATTATAGGTGATAAAAGAAAACTGATAAAGGAAGTGCATTATAAAGGGATAGGAATTTAAAATTTATGAAATCAATTGAAGGGGAATTGTTTAAGAAACACAATGACATATGAATACAAGGTAAGGTCTATCATTTGAGTTGACATTTATTCTATTCACTTTTAAAAAACAAACGATAAATAAAATAAAACAAAATAAAAAGTTTTTACTGTAAAAAAGTTATATAAAAGGAAATTTATACAAGCGAAATAAAACCCAGATTGCGATGTCTACCTATGCTAGGTTGTGACCATCATGTGAGTTAAAGGAAAACATTTTGACTTCAAATTTAAGTATATAAATCTAATTCTCTTAGTTAAAGGGCAAACATTGGTTTATGTAACTTATATTTATGCAAGTTGGGCATAGCTACTAAATTTTCCGTACTTAATATAAAAATCTAAAATCTAATAAAAATTATAAAAATCTAATATAAAAATCCAAAAAAGAAAACAAACATATTTAAAAAATGAAATCATAGTTAATATTGTTGTGTTTTTGTAAATTTGATTAAAAATTAACCTAAATGTTATAAAATCACAGGTGAGAATTTTTTGTTGTTGTAAATTGTCCTAAGCCTTGTTATATAAGTTTTAAGAACAAGATGATGCTTCTGTGGTGAAATGTTTTCTTCTTGGCCTGGTTTACTATGAGTGTTAGATTCTGTTCATGTAAATATTTTCATCTAAAATAGAAAAATTAGTGTTACATAAATTTCAAACTAAAATTCGCATCCTATTTATTTTTGCTCCATTTTTTAGACCATGATTTATCCAAATATAAGTTTTCCTAAATAATTAATGATAAAAGGTCAACAAAAGAAATGTTTTTAGTGTTATAGCGATTATTTGTTATGTCGTAGCGAAACACTTTAGTTCTGGTAATGTTAGCGGGTAATAAACAAAGTAACATTAGATTAATAATACAACAACTAAGAAAAAAATTTTAGTTCTGGAATATTTTAAGTCCATCTACAAATGGACCTTTAAAACTTGACATAAATATCACTAAAAATACTATTACCTTGCTCATTTTGCGCATTTCTTTTCGTCCTGTACACAAAACAACCAAATCCAAGTAAACTAATAAATAAAATTACGCCAACCACAATTAACTCAATTGTTAAGCCCATTTCCTTAAATAAAATAATAGTTTTTGTAAATTTGTCATAAAAACAAATAGAAAATTTTTATATTTTTAATCACGAAATTGAATTATTTCTATGCTCACACATTTTCTTTTTTTTAATGTTAAAAGGCAAACAACTTGTTGTAATGCCAAGTCCCGATTTGTTCCAATAGGTGACTGTATGTTTGATTTACTTATGACCAGGCATAGAATCAATCAAAATTACAAGGATTATAATTTTTATTAAATTGTTGACTGCACCCTGATTTTTTACCTTGTTATTTTGTTCAAGGTTATCATGGTCAGAATTTGCTTTCCCTAACGCTGTTGTTGTGGCATGTGGTTGGGGAGCTATGTTATTATTTGTTGTTGTTGTTATTGGAGTGGTTAATGTTGTAGTTGTTGTTGTTATTGGTGGAGATAATGGAGTTATCTTTTTTTTTGTTGTTGTTGTTTCTATATCAAACAAAATAATATTAAGTATCATGAATATGGCTAAATTGTTTTTTATTTTGTTTAATATTAAGTAATTTAGTTAAAATTGTTAATTTATTTAAAAAAAATGTTTTGTATTAAAATTAGGGTATACAAACTACTTCTAATTGCTCACTTTTTATTTTCCTTTCACAAATATATTTGTTTTTTTTTACACATTCAACATCGTTCCATTTGGAAGACCAGCTCTTAATAACAACACATTTTTCATTGGCATTATTAGGTTCATCTGCACCTTTATCTTTATCCCAGTTAGATTGACCACTGGTTAAAGTTGTCCCATCGTTCCACTTGAAAGAGGAATCAGATTTATTAGGTTTTTTTCTTTCCAGGCCAATGTAGTATAGTCCATCTTTACCTTAAGAATTTAAAAATACAGAATAATTAAATTCTTATTTCTTGTTTAAATTTTAATCTTTTTTTACGTCAAAAAAATGTATATAATATTTTTTGCATTATAATAGCTATTCATTTTTTTGAGGTTGCTATAACACTAAAAAGCTATTAATAGTTACCAAAAATTGTTTTATTAAAAAACTCTCTGATGCTGAATGTTTTAACAGTTGCTAACTTGGCACTCATATATTCACAATCTTGTTTTGCCTGATTATAATTACTTAAAGATGATCCGAAATAATATTCTTTACTCCCATGTTCATAACAGTCTCTTCCATTAACAATATTTAAAATCATCAAACTTAAAATTAACTTGTTCATTTTAAAACCTGCTTAATCTTGTACAACACGAAAAAATTGATTAAAACTTGGTGTTCTTCCTTGTTTATAAGCAAGTGTGGATAATACAAGGAAATAACTGCTGTGGAAAAAAATTTCTTTGTTTCAATGACTCAGTAATTGTCTCAAGTATAAATGAAAATGCTACATGCTAGTGTATGTAGAACTAATAATAACAAGCCTATTAAAATGATTATTTTTTGTTTATTGCATATTACATTATAGTCAAATAATTTTAATAGGTTTTCCCTTAAACATTTTATCTAACAAATGTAATTATCTTAAATATTTATTTGAAAGTTTTTGTATAAATAACATTACTGATTAAAGAAATTATAATCATGCACACATTTTGATAGTGTCTACCAATTTTTAATTGAGAAAGATAAAAAAATTGTATAAATTTTTGCCAAATGCATTTTATGAAATATTACTTTTCTATATTGCTTTTTTAAGTATTTTTTTAACCACTTAAATTATTATAAGATGGAATATAAGTTCAACAATAAAATTTTAATATTTTTACTCTTTTTTTTGGTAAACTCTATTAGGTACAAACTTCTTGAGAGATTCATCAGACCCAATAAACGAATGCTGGGCTCTTTGGATCTTCATAGGCAGAAGAGTTGAAAGATAATGGGCAAAATACATAGACCTTGGTATAGCCACCATCTCTCTATCTGTTAAGACTGCATGTATAATTGCATCAACACATTCCTGGGGAGTTAGTGAAGGAACGAGCCAAGGGTATTTGATCCTAACACCTCTGTATTAAAATGAAGGTAAAAGTAAATAATATGCGTAAGGTTTTAACGTAATATGTTACTAAAAAATTTTCCACATCTTTTTAATTATTTGCCTTTCTACTACGTCATCAGCGAAACAAAATGTTGTCTACTCACGTAAACATTCCAGTATGGATGTGGTAAGGACAAACCAACGTCGTTTTAACTCCGTCCACTTCTGTGAGGTCATAATAGATCGATTGATGTAAACCAACCGCTCCGTGCTTAGAAGCGTTGTAATCGGGCATACCAGGTGTCGCGAATAAACCTGTGACGTCATCAACTTACGATTAATACGTGTGACGTAATAAGCTTTTGTTTTTTATTTATGTCGTTATAAACTAACGTTTTTACTTATGACGTTATAGACGTTTTGTTATATTATATTTGGATACACGTGACGTCATTTTAAGTTGTTAACCATAAAGTAAAAGTGGGAAATTTAAAAAACTACAAGTACTAAAAATATTAAAAATATTAACATTGCGCATTGGTGAATAAAGTGTGCCAATAGCTTTGACAAGGAATTGGATTTGCTTTTTTAATTTATTTTTTATTATTTATTTTAGACTTGTTTGTTGGTAAAATCCTTGTAATATTTTAACTTTAATTTTTGCATTAAAAATATTTTAACAATGTAAATTACCGACTGTACTGGCCACAGTAACGATGTGACCATGGTTATTCTGCACCATTGTAGGTAGAAACTCGCGTAAAGTCCACGCATGCGCAAGAGTGTTGACCTTGAAAGTTAACTCGATTTGACTTTCCGATAGGTCCATTAACTTCTTGCAGAATGTCACTCCTACGTCACAATAAATATAAAATAATAGAAATTCAAAAGTAATTGTTAACAAAATTTTGTAAAAGGGGCAAGCAACCTAATACAAAAACAAAAAAATTTGTCAAAAAATTTGATTTTTTGAATGACGTTTGTGAAATTATTCACAATGGGAAAAATAAAATAAATATAAAATTTAAAAATTTTGACAATGGGGCGATAGGCTACATATAGTTTATGAAACTATTATGTCATTAATTTTACGTAATACAAAAAACGAGGAAGTTATTGTTAGTATTATGTGAAATAAAACAAGGAAGTTTGCGTTGAATGCCTATTAAAAAGATTAAGTTTTTCGAAAATAGATTAATTTTTTAAATTTGTTTTTTTAGCAAAGATTTAATTTGAATGTAATAACAAAGTAGTCTTAAACTAAACCACATTTTAATTTAATCTAGTTCCAATTTATATTTATTTTACCATCAATTTTTAATTGTTTATTTAATCTAATTAAAAGTATATTTATTTAACGTTTTACCTGCGTTATTAACAAGCATAGTTACATCGCCAACTCTCTCGCGCAACCTTGCGGCCGCTAATTTAATTTCTTCTTTCTTAGAAAGATCACAAACGTCTGCGAAGACTTCAGCACCAATTTCTCTGACCATTTCTGCCGTCTCGTCGTTACCTAAAATATTGATTTATTGTGTCAATATTCGCTTAGAAAGGTTAGTTAGATATAGAAAGTCTGCGTTGCAACATAGTCACGTGACACTACTGAAATTTATTATTGTTATAGCAGCAAGTGTGTACTACAACATTACGATTTTTTTTTTTTTATTTTAGAATTTTTTTGTAATAAAATAAGTAAAGTCTATAAATAAATTAGTACATTTATTTATACGAAATTAATACATTTATTTATAAATAAATTAAAACATTTTTTGTTACGCAAAATCCAACCTTTTTTATTGATATCCCATAAAACGATATTTGCCCCTTTTCTTGCAAACTCCAGCGCCATCAAACGACCGATCCCGCTTCCTCCTCCGGTAATTAAACAAACCTCCCCTGAAATTGACTTGTAGTTCGATGGTAGGATCCATCTAAATTTAATAAAAAGGGGGGTGAATATCGTAAATTTTCTTATTTGTTTTTATAGTTTTTTGATACCCAATTTGCATATTTGCGTTATAATATAACTTACAATATAATATTTAAATGCTTTATATGAATATAAAATTTTAAAACGTAATTTTACCATTTTATCGATATGTAGTATGCATAAAAATCACATTTATTTACATTTTATTTGTGCTTCATTTTTTTGAAGCACATTTCAAAAAAAGACAAACAAATGTTGTTACTTAAATATAACGTATTTAAAGTTAAATTAAAACCAATAAAGGTTTAAAAAAAACAAAAAACAATAAACTTATGTAAAATGGTTGGTTTTATTTTACGCGAGTTTTTTTTATCTTAATACAACGATAACGCCTTAAGGTTTAAATTTTGTTAAAAACACAATTTTAAGTAAATATTGTCGCAATTTTGTACTGGAGTGTAAAGTCCAACAATATAAAAACTTTGTTGTTTGAGTTTAACTGTGTTTGAGTAATGATCTTTACCAAACTCGTTATAAAATACTCGTAAATTGTGTTTGAAAAGGGCTGCTAACGTGTTGTCTATGTATTGTTGCCCTTTTTATAATTTTAATTTTTGTGTTTTTTTTTATTTATTTTTTTAAAACGTTTTATCAGTTACGTTATCAATATGTGAAGTTGAAATAGTTGTAAAGAATACGATAAGGCTATCCAATAATATGTACAATTTCACAGGCTTACTATAAAACTTGCATTCAATTTAAAAGCACACGCCTTTATTTTCTTTCATATTATACAAACAACACAACCGATCAATACAAATATTCTGCAAAATTTGATAAGCTTAGACACATATTGCGCATTTTTTAACCGTTTTTGACGTAAAATGCGTCACAACCTAATACGTCACCATTTTCTACATCCTTAAACCTAAAGTTTATAAACTGTTTATATTTCATACCTAAATAATTCTTTAACATAAATCCATATTGTGTAAGCAAGAAATGAAATAAGGTCGAGTAAAAACCTCATTTTTAACTTATCCTGTAATATATCACGCAGTTATTCAACCGCAACAGTAGAATTGGTTGTTTAAATTATGAGCTCTAAAACGTAGTGTTGTCAAATAAAAACAATTTGGAACATGATCTTTTTAAGGGTTGCCAAAAAATATTTAAAAAATATAAAAAAATATTTTTGGTGGCAACAGGCATTTATGTTTAAATAAAAAAATAAAATGATTTTACTTGTCTTAATTTTAAATAAATTTAGTTTTGTTTTGGGAGTTTCTTTTTCTAGGTCTGGTTTTCAGTTTTATGAAATAACTTTTGTCATTTGACCTTTTTAAAAGGTCTTGATTTCTTTTATTTCGTTAATAAATTCTTGTTATTAGCACCAATGTTAAGTTTGGTTCAGTTAAGGTTGTTTTTAATTACCGTCGTTGGCACAATTTGGAAAATATTGACCGCAAGATATTTAATTTATTTGTGCAAAAACAATTTAACTTTCACACAAAATTTATTTTCAAGTTTTGGCCATAATTGTTTTTTTGTTTCTTATTCAACAAAATTTTTCTCGGAAGTGATTAAAATTAATATCTCGATTATTTTTCCTTTGTTAAATGCCATAGGAAATGCGTTTGCAAGGTATTGCTACCACAAAGTTACGTAACATTTTACCTTTTTTCGATGTTTTACGTAAAAAACGCTTTTCTTCAAATAATTAAAAGGAAATATTCGAAGGGACTTTCTTTGATGACAGCGTGTCGTGCGCATTACCTGTTTTGTTGTGTAAAAATGGGGTGGTTTATATTGTATGTTGGCTAGGGTTTAGCTTCATTTTTGTGAAAATATTTTATTTTAAGGATGCGCCGAAAAGTTTTTGATCTATTTTTCGTCGTCGCGATTTTATATTTGATTTCATTTCCAGGTAAGTCAAGTTTAAAGTAGCCAGTAACGGGTTAATCCTTAAGTATGTAACAATCAAAGTGGAAGTAAAAAAATAACTAAAGCACTTTTTTTTTGTATATATCTTTATTCTCGATGTGGAAAAGTGGAATGCGCGTTTTGAATATTAGTTACTCTGACCCAGTCTTGAGTTGCCTGTGGCAGTTTAGGATATTATAGATTATAATTGCCCGGTAATTATGCTGCTGATTATGTACTGGCTCAGCAGGAGTTCATACTGTTTATAGCGCCTTACTCAAGGGCGCTACAACATGAAATCAGTGAGGATTGAACCCACGATCACTTTGCATAAAAAGCGGTAATGTTCTAACGATAAAATGCTTTTTCAGACTAACAATTAACCAATAATTATATGGGACGCATTGATTTTTTCGTCTTTCAAAGTCTTTGGTTTTGATTAATTGTCTGTGGTGTAAAAGAATGCGTTGCCTCGAATTTTCGAATCACGAACCGAAGTGTATAAGAATAAATTAAGATTATAAAATTAATTTTACAAATTAGAATAAATTAAAATTAGTTTTACAAATTAGTAATAAATTAAAAGTAAGCAAATTGATAAATATTTTTAGAAAAAAACCAAGCTCAACCGGGACAGAGACCAGGTCGGCGCCGGGCACCCGGAAACCGAGGACGGGGACCGCCAAACACCCGCAGAGGGGAATCCCCTGGCGAAGACAATGGTCAACCTCGTGCAGCGTAAGTCACATGACTACCTCGTGGTATTCAAAAATATGAAAAACACGTGATTTACTATGATGTAACAATTGTTATTCATTATAGAAATTTTTTTTGAATTTTTATTTTTCGCTTTTTATTTCCTTACACAATTTTGTTAGTGGTGGTTTGAGGAGCTTAATAAGAGAAGCAGGTTCAATTTTGTCAGGATCTCCGAATGAAAATGACGATTTAGTTGCTTTATTAAATGGAAAGAGGGCTAGCGGAGATAGACGTAAGTAAACAAGTTAAATCTTTTTTAATGAGCTTTTGTGTTTATAAGTTGTAAGCATTTTACTAAATTCAAATGTTAAGTTGTCGGGTGTAGTGGTTAGGATACTTGACTTTAACACATGATGTCCTGGGCTTGATCTCTACTAATTTAATTCAGCAGCGGTCTTGAGTGTAAAATTATAAACAATATAATCTCCCGCTGTCCCAAAAACCACACGGCAAAATAACTGTAAGATTATTATAATTAGTCATATCTTAAATGCAAAAGTCAACTTAAGACTGAGTCAGGTAAAGAAATGTTATTCTACATTATGGATGCAAAGTTGACCTTTTTGCGCCAATTTAAAAAAAATATGACAAAAAAAGTTTCTGCTTTTTGCAAAGCTATATTTCTCTTTATATTTATCATAATTTAACAATTTTAAGTTGAAATTTCATTTGTTTTACAGCTACCTGTGTGAAACCATGTAAAAATGGAGGTTCATGCACTGCTTCTAATGTTTGTACTTGTATTAACAAATGGTTCGGCCTTGACTGCTCTGAATGTGAGTTATGTTGTTTTAAAGTTAATTGGAATTTGATAATTTACTTTTAAATGTAGGAGTCTGTGCAATGTTTTATAAAACATAAAATAAACTAATTAATACATAAAAAATGTAGTTTTGATTGGCAATATATTTAGTTTTAAGTAAAAAAAAGCTAATCGAATAAAAAGGTATTTAAGTTAATTATTATTTAATGTTAACGTCTTTAAAAATGTCATTCTATAATCAGTTGTCTGCTCGGGTGAATGTTATTTTGGTGAGTGTATTGGACCAGACAAATGTTATTGTGAAGAAGGTTACAAAGGTTTTCACTGCGATGTTCGTAAGTTTTTTCTTTTTTTCTGTTTTTATGTTAATTTTATAAGACTTGTGTTACATATTAAAACTGTGAATAAATTTTGTTTTTTATTAACCTAGATTACTTCTTTGTGTTAAATATCTTATAAATTTTGGGTTTGGTGACCATGCCATAACATACTTAAAATATTTATGTAATCATTAATACTTTTGACATGTTTTAAATCATTAAATTGATTTTGTTATTTTTTTTTCCGTTGCATTGTTGTAATATTAATTGTATATTGGATTTATTATTTAATTTTATCAATGTGCGAAAAAGCAAAATAAAAAAAAAAATATTAATCTTACTATGAATTAATATTGTGTTTCAGCTTTGTGCAATCCTGAATGTACAAATGGTGGACACTGTTCTGCCCCAGACCAATGTATTTGTCCACCTACATTTACTGGAGAAATTTGTGAAATTGGTTTGTATTCTAGTTTATATCAGTATCTTATTATATACTTTTTTTAACTAATTAAAATATTAAACAAGGGATCGCATTTTAAACAAAGCGATTTAAATATTTAAATTTGTTTTATGTCAAAATTTATTCTGTTAAAAATGAAATATATTTTTGAATTCTTCTAATAAAGATATCTTATTTTAAAATCACTTTTTTAATCACTTAAAGGATTTTAACTAATTATTTATTAAAAGCTTTGTGTAACCCACCATGTAAGAACGGTGCATGTGGAATTTCGAACACCTGTAAATGTGTGAGCGGGTGGACAGGAGATATCTGTAATGTTCGTAAGTACAACCTGATATTTTAAAAATGAATACATGTTGTATAAATATTTACTTATTAATGCGGTGTATCATGCTTAAAATACACAGTGTTGTCTGAAGTTATATAATTTAGGAATTAATAAGGTATATATTATTATTTTAAAATAATTTATTTTATTTTGTTCTGTGATGTGTAACTAACTCAAAAAACTTTGAGATTAAAATGCTATTCTCATGAAGTTGCTAAATATTAAGCAAACTAGATTTTTTGTCTAACTTTAACTTAATGTTTTTTTCTTAAATTTAGCTGATTGCAATCCGAAATGTCAACATAGTGGATCTTGCGTTGCTCCGAATTCTTGTGAATGTTATGGACCTTGGAGAGGGCACAACTGTGAAACTCGTTAGTATTTTTATTAAATTTTTGAATAATGGCCAACAACTTTTTGTACAATTTGTTGTTGAATTTTGTTTTTATTTTTAAAAACTTAACTTAAAAAAATTTTTAGTTTTTGTTAATTGTTAATGTTTAAATTTTCTTTATTTTGTTTGTGAACTTTTTCATTTGTAAAATGGTTTAATTTGTAATTTAAAATTAAAGTTTGTTGTTTATTCATAAGTTACAACTGCAAGTTTCTAAGCAAATATTTTTATATTTAGCTATTTGTGTTAAAAGATGTCAAAATGGTGGGAAATGTGTTGCACCTGAAATTTGTGCTTGTACACATGGTTTTGAGGGTCCACATTGCCAATACCGTAAGTTATAAAGTACTAACTTTAATCATTTCTAAAATATGTTCATTTATTTTTTTAATAAAAGTAATATTAAAGATTTATTTATACGGTACTATGTTTAAAATGATGTATTGTTTGAATCATGACTTTAATAATATGTATTCATATTTTATTATCTAAAGATATTGTTATTTTTACCAAAATATTATAAATAAAAAGTTGTTTAAAATTAAACAGTAAAATTCTAATAACACCGACTTTACTTTTTCAGCCACAAAGTTTCCCAATGCTGAAGAAGATAAGATTTGTGTAGTCTGGAGTGGATCACATTTCGTAACATTTGACGGTCACAGTTTTGATTTTCCTGGGAATTGTCGATATACTCTTGCAACTGACTGTCATGATCATTTGTTCACTATCGATATTGTTGTTAATCCAGAAGACTTTTTGCCTGTAGAGGGCGATACAGGACAAATAAACAATATAACTGCATACAATTTGGTGACTACTTTTAAAAACCAATTTATTTTTATAATAAATTTTCTTTTAAGAAAACTATACAGTTTATGTATTTTTTTTGTCTATTAAAGTTTTTTTATTTATAAACAATTTTTTAATTATGTATATAATGGTTACAAAATGTTTAATTTATATAAACATGTGCCTTAATTAATCTATTTTCACTAAAAACATTTGCATTTAGTTGAAACCAAGGTTACAAGCATTAGTGAACAAAACTTCATTCCTAGCAGTCGTGTTGGATATTGAGGGTCTTGCCCCCGTCTCTTTGTTACCTGATAGGATTGCTCTAATTGGTGGACAAATGTAAGTTTGTTGTACAGTAAAGTTATTTTTTTGTTATATTTTGTTGTGATTTTAATCCCGCAGATTTGATAAATTAAAAATAAACAACTTTAAAATTTAGTAAAAAATTTCTTTAAATAGTTTTAACTTTAATTGAAAAGGAAACATTTTTTTTAAAGAATAACATATTTATTTAACTACTCGAATATTATAATTTGTATGTGTTTAGGATCGACTTGCATCATAATGCAATCAAGGGAATGTCAATCAGTGAAGTTGGAAGATATTTAAGACTTATAACAAGGTAAAACTTAACCAAAACTTTGGAAATTTGTATTCGAATTAGGTCTTTTGTGTTGGTTAAATAGTTTAAATGTAGTTGGTGTATTTATAAGTCAAATGCTTCGATTTAATTTTAATAGATATGGGTTTACAATATGGTGGGATGGAGAAGGAATGGTGGAAATTGAAGTGGAACCTGGATACTTAGAGGGAAGTTTATGTGGACTTTGTGGAAATGCTGATGGTGATTCTTCAAACGACATGATGCTACCTGACAGTAAGTTTTGTTTCATGTTTATCATTTAATTCTTAAATTTGGTGAAGCTTAATAAAAGCGAGTTGCTTGATGTCTCAGGATAGGGTCATTGACTTGATACCCACTGCTTCTATGTTGCAGCGCTTAGGTAAGGCTTTACAAATGGTATGAACTCCTGTTAAGGCAAAAACTAATCAGAATATTATTTACCTAGGAAAAATGATAGAAAAAATTTTCTGTCAATTTTGAAATACTTTTTAAAAATTAAAATAATTATTACCCTCTAGATACAAATGCAACAAGCCCGATGTTTCTTGCAAGAGGTTGGAGAGTGTTGGGAATTCACACACATTGCCATGAGGTTACTGAAGAGATTTATGATTGTTCTGGTATCACTGCTGAAACTGTAGAGGTTTGTCAGTAACACCTTTGTTTAGGTTTTACTTTTTTGTTTCTTTATTGTTTCTGTATGATTTTTCCAGATTTAATTAATTTACATGTTTTCTTATCACTGACCGTCAGTTCATTTATATTAAACATTTGTATTCATTTCTTAACTAATAAAAACCAAGAAATGTTGTTAAAAACTTTTTTTATTAAAGAAAGTTCGATATTATTACACAACAAACATTTTATGTGTCTATTTCATATATTATTTTGATTCTAGCAAATAAAAGCAGTATGTCAAATTTTTATCACCAAGAACGCTGCTTTCCGGGAATGTGTAGAAGCTGGTGTGGATCCTGATCCCCTGGTTAACACTTGTATTTCAGATCTCTGCAAATGTGAACACAAATCCAATGTAAGTTTAAGTTAAAAAAGGTTAAAGCTAAAATACTCTTGAAACATCAAAAAGATATTGTTTTATTTTTTTTGATATTTTTTTATGACATTTTACTAAAATTTAGGTTCACATTTTTTCGGAAATAAAAGAACATTTTCATTAGTGGGTTAGGTTTTAGATTAAATTATAGTAATTATTAGATAAAGCAATAATTGATTTTTAGCTTTCGATTATCTGTTTTATAATGTTATTATATTAATTAATTATTGTAAAACTTGTATCCATTAATGTATATATTTTTTTTAGAATGGTGGAAAAGTAAACAATTTTTGTCAGTGTCCTTCTGTATCTCAATACTCAAAACTGTGCATGAGTAAAACTGCTATTGTTCCTGATTGGAGGACGGCAACTATGTGTCGTAAGTTTACTTTTATCTAACTTAGTTAAGCTTTATATCTATAAACAGGTTTTATATTTTTATTTTTTTTAAATTTCTGTTGTTAAATTTTAGCACTTAATTGTGAAAATGGAATGGTCTACAAGGAATGTGCCAGTTCATGTCCAAAAACATGCCACAATTTAGTGACACCTGAGACTGAGTGCCACGACCACTGCATTGATGGTTAGTATGCTTAATTTATATCAAAATGAAAGCTAAGTATAAAAATAATTTTGCAGAGCTTTACCAATATTTGAATTGTTTTTTTCTTCTATTTTTCCTTGAATTCTTGTGGTTAAATGTGTTACATGTTACTTTTTTAAATTTTAACCATGTGATTTTAAAATATTTGAATGTGTAGGTTGTGCATGTCCGGAAGGGATGTTAAGACATGATGGTCATTGTGTTCATGTGAATGACTGCCCTTGTGTTCATAATGGCGTGGAATACGAAGCTAACTCTACCATTAAACAAGAGTGTCAAACCTGGTAAATATGCTAGTTTTATGTAAAAAAATATTGAAGTGTTTATTTAATTTGCTGTTAAGTGAATATGCACCCACAATGTGGTATAGCTTCTGGAACATCTTGCTTTACAATATAAGGTCAATGGTATTACATAACTTTTACAACTTTAGGTCAATACTAATTTCATGTCTTAGTAAGTACAAAACCAGCTTTAACCAAGCCCAAAATCAATCGGCTGGTTAATTTTTGGCCATTTGGCAAGTACTATTTAAAACTGCAAAAGGCAACTTGAGACTGGGTCGGGTAACAAATGTTACCCTATTTTTGGCTGTGAAAGAGGATAAAAAACATTTAAAATTATGTTTATTTTTATTGCAGTACTTGTAAAAGTGCATTCTGGGAATGCAATAATCTTCCTTGCCCGGCAGTCTGCTCTGCAGTTGGTGATCCTCATTACCAAACTTTCGATGGCCAGACCTTTACTATGAATGGTGATTGCCAATACACATTCGCTAAAGATTGTACCCCTTCTTCATTGTTCAGGTAATTCTTTTATAAATATTCTTTTGAGTTGGTTAATTATACGATTTTGCATATGAACAATCAGTGCCAACTTGATTCTTTTTATTTAAGTTTTTTAAACATCAATAACTATTAAAGAATATGTATTTATAAAAAATAAAATTTTCCCATGATACTTAAACTGATTCAAGGTCAAATAGTTCTTTGAACAACAGGAAATAATAAAAATATCAAATGTTTTTGTTTTTGACTTTAATTAGTTCGACTTTGGAATTTTTCCTAGTATTTTAATAACCTTTAACATTGCCAAAAAAGACATAATTATTTCCGATTTTAATAAGTTGTAAAGAATTTTGACATTCAAGATTAATCACATTTCTGGAATTTCCAACAATTATTGTTTTTAATTATGTTAAAGTTTGCTTGAAAACAAGTTGTATGCAAAGTTTATGACAAAATTTGAAATAAATGTTATTTTTAAAAACTGTAATTTAAATTTAAGTTTATGTAAGTTGCCTTTTTAATTGTAGATATATATTTATTTTGCAAAACAATTTTTTTGTTATTTTAGTGTGTTGGTTGATAATACACCTTGTGGTCGCGACTCATCTGTTACTTGCACAAAAGATGTCACAATTCTGTTACGATCCTTGATTTCTAACCCCGGCAATCATACCAAAGTGTCTATAACACTGGGTCGAGGCGACATAGTAACTATTGATGGGAAAATAACAGTGGCTCCTATTATTAATGGTAACAGATTTCTTTTTAAATTGTTAATTCAGCATATTGTGAGGTTAGTTAACATTTAGAGTCTTAGCTCATTATTTTGTTAAGCTAAACTAATTTTAAATAAAAAATACTAAATTTTTTTATATTTATATATATTTGTTTTTTAAATTTGTTTTTTTTTTATAGTTTTTTATATTTTTCTACAGAGGATTACAAAGTGTTTCAAGTATCTTCATCTTTTATTGAGGTAACAACAAATATTGGGATAACTGTGGCCTGGGATGGATATGACAGAGTTTATGTTACAGCTGAAAGAAGGTAGGCTAAAGTTGGTTGTACATTTTGTTGCAATGTTTACCTAATGTTAAGTTCATTCAGTAAGGTTAAAATAGTGTTATTCTTTGAATTTTTTTTCATATTTAATCTATGTGATGTTGTCTGCAAGATATTAAAATTAAGCTTAAACATATTGCTTACTTTTATTTTAGATGGCAAAATAAGTTGTGTGGACTATGTGGAAATTACAACAATAATCAAAAAGATGACATGAGAAATCCCAATGGTAAGAGAATAATATTTTAACTGTAAAAATGTGTTAGCTAAAAATAATTTCTAAATTACAATATTTTAATTATATTAAAAATTTATGTACTCCCTGTTGAATAATTTTAAGGTCTTAGTGAAAAAAATCCAACTCAATTTGGAAATTCTTGGAAGGCGAATGCAAATTGTAGATCGATTTCTGATACAACCATTTCTGAACCTTGCTTTAGTAACCAAGAAAGAGGTACGAACAATTAAAATATTGAATGTATTAGTGTTATACAATTTTTAACATAGGCATTTTTTCATTACAAAACATTTTTTATATTTAATAAATGATAAGTTTATTTATTTTTTCAGTTTTTTATTTTTTCAGTTTTTTCTTGTAATAAAACTATTTAATATATTTAAACTTTTGTTTTGAAAGATTAAATTAAAGTTTAATTACAAATTGTTATTGTTTAGCTGCTTACGCTGACAGTGAGTGTGCTGTGATTAAGAGCGATGTGTTTGAAGATTGCCATCAAGAAATCGACCCAAAATATTATTATGATATTTGTCGATATGATGTTTGTGAGTGCGAGCATGCGGAAGAATGTTTGTGCAACTCGATTGCTCATTATGCCAGGGTTTGTGCCAAAGCTGGATTTGTAATTAACTGGAGATCATCTAAATTTTGTTGTAAGTTAACCAAATCTTAAATTTGATTTTTAAACTAATCTTCTACAAGTTGTGATATTTTTACTTTGTTTAAATGTTTCACTAAATATTTTACTTTAAGTATCGACTATTTATTCTACTTTTGATTCCTTTTAGTTTAAGTTTAATTTTCATATTCTTTTATTTGGTAAATAATAACTAATGGTTAAGTGTTTTGCTTTATATATGTTTATTGGAGTTTAACAAAACATTATCATTTAGCTGTGGTTTGTCCAACCACCCTTACCTACCAGGAATGTGGAAGTAGATGTTTAACAACATGTAGATCAATATCAGATCAAAGTGTAAGATGTGATGTGAACTGTACACAAGGTTGTAATTGTCCTGAAGGTTTGTACTTGGATGCATCTGGCAGATGTGTTGCAAAGTCTTATTGTCATTGTTACCATGCTGGATTGGTCTATAACCCATTTGAAGTTATACATAGAGAGAACACAAACTGGTATGTTTTTTATTTTAGTAATTTAACTAAAAAAACTTTAAAAAATACTAATAGCTAATTAGTATATGCCAATTTTTTATGTTATTTTGTATAAGTATCAGAGCAGTTGTATATTTTAGAAAAAGGTAATAATGATCATTTCTAGCTTAATAAAATATTTTTCTATTAATTAAAGCTATTGTTTACCTAATTTTATTTATTAAAGTTTATTTATTTTATGTATAATAACCCTGTTTTCTATTTTTAGTCGGTGTGTTGATGGGATAATTACTTGCATAAATAATAATGCTAGGATTCCAAAACCTGCACCAATTAAAAAGTTCACAAGTAAGCAACATGCACTCATATTTTATTGGTCTATGATATATATAAAATGTTCATGTAACATTATTAACAAATGTAAATAAATGCCAATCACATAAAATCTATCATTTATACATGCAGTCTTGATTGTCTATTTTAATATTAAAATGTTAATACTTTTTTTTTTACTTCTATCATATTTACAAAATTTTACTTATTGCCAATTTTAAATTATAGGGGATGAAGTGTGTCAATTCGGTCAAGTATTTAAGGTTTGCAACCAAAGTCTTACAAACCCAGTTGGAGTAGAATGTCAGCAAACTTGTTCTAATTATGGAGAAGATTGTTATTCTGGTAACTGTTATTTTAAATAAAAATTTAAGTTGATATGACTTTAGTCTAGTTCTTTGCAAGTGTTAATACAATTCTTAATACTTTATTGAACTAGGCAAACTTTACAGAAATTTTATTTTTTGCTTTTTAATATTTAAAAATATTTTGTATCTACACATTTAAAATTATTTTGTTTGTATATTGGCTATTCAACTGAATGCTTTACAATTTATAAACTTATTTTATAGGAACTTGCATTGAAGGATGTGCATGCCCTGATAACCTTGTATTTGATCATGAACGAAAAACTTGCATTCAACCTGAGGACTGTCCTTGTTATTCTGGTGGCCAAGCTTACCTACCTGGGCATAACATTAGTGTAGACTGCAATACTTGGTAAGTTTATAAGTTATACTTAAAGATTTCTTTTGTGCTTTAATAGTAATTAAACGCCTTTTATTTTTAGTGTTTGTAAAAACCGAGATTGGCAGTGTACCCAAGAATTTTGTACAGGAACATGTACGGGGTATGGTGATCCACATTACCAAACTTTTGATGGATATGAGTTTGAATTCATGGGCTCCTGTAGCTATATATTAGCTCAAGTAATTATTTAAAAAATGCACAAAAAATTTTTAATTTTTGAAATTTATTTATTTTTCAATTAGGTGTAATACTAAGCAAATGTGAGTTCTCTCTTTTGGAAGTTAAAAAATTACAATGTTAAGTTTAATATGTTAAAAGGTATTTTTTGTTTTAGGATTATTGCAACAATAATAAGGGAACTTTCAGAATTAAAGTTGAGAATGCAATATGTGGAAGTGATGGAATAACATGCACCAAAGGAGTTGTTGTTACTATAGAAGACAAGGTCTCTATAACCTTTAGAACTCAAGGAATTGGATTTGGTAAATATTTAGTTCAAGAGTGTAATTTTGCAAGTGTAATATTTTTATTATCTTTTTTAAATGTTAAATATATTTGAAAAAAATATATGATGCATTTTTAAAAATATCAACTTTTTTTTAGACAAGAAAGAAGTTATATCTTGGGGTCCAGCTGTTGGATCAAAAAGTAATCAAACTAAGATTATGTGGGATTATCACAGGGTTGGATTTTACATAATAATGACAACAAGTAGTGGAATAACTGTAGTTTGGGATGGAAAGTCCACTATAATTGTTAAATTGGATCCTAGTTATAAGGTATATTACAAGAAAACAATTTTTTTGGTTCTCTTTAGATTTTCTATGATTAAGACATAATCTGTTTTTGATTTTAAGAGCTTGCTTTGCAGGCAAGGTTTATCTTTATTGTATTGCATTTTGCCTAAATTTAACCTAAAATTTTGTTATAGGCATAAACTTAATGCTAAAATTTACTTCATTAGATAAAATTTTTATAATTTAAAGTAGTTTTGTATAAATTACATATTTAACATAATTTATGTATTTAGGGTAAAGTGTGTGGCTTGTGTGGTAACTTTGATGACAATCAGAGCAATGATCGAATGAAAGCAGACAGAATGCAAGCAGTGACATCTTGGGAGTTTGGAAACAGTTGGAAGGTAAATAAACTTAATTATTTATTTGTTTAGGTTTACGAATATTTGTCAAGGTTGCTATATCTATAAACAAGTCTGCTTGTTTTAATTTACGTGTGGTGTAAACAGCTAAAACAAGTAGATTAAACAAAAAAATTTGTTGTTAATTTATTGGTTGAGGGTTGACAAAGTAATTTATAGTATATAACATAATATTAAGGAATGTTTTTTTGCCAGATTATTCAAAAGTCGGGCTTTTACAGGGTTACATTTTTACAAAATGTTTTAAGTAAAAGGAATGTGAACTCAAATAATTTTGACAAAACAAAGCAATACAATTTACTGATTTAACTATTTTTACTTTTTTGTTCTTTGCACGAAGTGTATATTAAAGGTTTGCCAAATAATTAAGTCAAGGAAGTATTTAAAGTTTTTTTCTTTACCTGAAATGCTCAATACACAACATCTATAATATTAAATCTACCAAATGAGGAAGCTAAGTCTAGTCATATTGACAGATACATTTAAAACTACTTTCATTTTTTCATTCATGAAAAAAACAAAAACTAATTGTGAAAAATGTTTTCGAACCAAATAAGAAGCTGTTTAAACTATGAATTTATATTTAATTACCTTCTTACAAGTTTAATGTTTAGTAATATATAAACACCTATACATATATTATTTACATTTTTTATTTTATTCATATTTTTAAATTTATTGTTTTTGTTAAAAGTTTAACTTTTCAACTTCTATAGACTTCATCAACTTGTGATGATGCGGACAAGGTTGAGAATCCATGTAATGCTCACCCAAATAGAAGACCCTGGGCTCAAAAGAGTTGCAAGATTTTAAACAGTGAAGTCTTTGCCCCCTGCCACACTTTGGTAGGAACAGTTGATTAATTCAAATTGTCATAATATGGTTACAATTCTCAACTAATATTTGACTGTGATAATTTATGCGCACATCACAGTCGTCAGTTATTTTATTTTAAATGCCTATAAATTGGACATACATAAGTATATATATATATATGCTGTCCACTAAGCTCCATTATATATAGATTGTTGTTAAATTTAGCTATCAATTTATAAATAACTACGGCTATCATTTTTTTAAATGTATTGTGTTAAAAATAGTTTAATGTAATCCATCGTTTTGTTCTGTATAATTCTGTCATAATTTTCTTATCTAAATTAAACAAATTTTTTTTTCTAGGTTGATGTAACTTGGTATTATCAGAATTGTTTGTATGATGCTTGTGGCTGTGACGGGGGTGGTGACTGTGATTGTGTGTGTACTGCTATCGCGGCATATGCCACTGTTTGTGCTGAGAATGGCATGCCGCTAAGATGGAGATCACCATCAATATGTCGTAAGTTTTAATGATAAAATTATTTAAAAAAAAAATTATTTTAGTTGGACCTAATTAAAAAAATAAACATAGGTATAGTAATAAAGTTGATACCTTTAATATAGCTTTTTACATTGAAATATAAAATAAAATTTAAATTTTTTTCTGTTGTAAACGAAATAATATTTGTTAACTGCAGCTGTTATGTGTGAGGCTTATAATAATGGAACAGACTTATGTACATGGCATTATGACATTTGTGAATCTCCTTGTCCTGCCACATGCCAGCATAAATACCTGGCAGGTCATCACAACAGATGCCCCCTGCAAATTGCTTGTGTTGAAGGTTGTTTTCCCAAATGTCCACATGGTAAAAAAATTTGTGCTTTAATTTATAGTAGTCTTCATTAAACAGTATATTGAGTATTTTAGACCTACTGTATAAATAAATTTTAAACACTTTTAGTTATTTGATTTAATCACTTTTCCATTTAAGGTTGAACTTGATGATGAAATTACTGGATAAATTTTAAACATTTTTAGTCAATTGACTTCATTACTTTTTCTTTTAAAGGTGAACTTTATGATGAAATTACTAAGAGATGCACAAAAGATTGTTCCAAGACTTGCCATGCTAACGGAAAAAGTTTCAAGTTTGGAGAAGTTATTACACAAGAAAAATGTTATATTTGGTAAACTTTGGATTTTATTTTTTTGTGTTTTTCTAAATTAATTTTAAAAGTATAACTAAATCTATAAATAACACAATTACTGTTTTAATAATTTTTTTACTAATTCTATATGAAAGATAGAATGTAGCTTATTTAGCTTTAACTATTATATTGTTATCAATGTTGTTTAAAATAACATTTTACTGTCAACTAATATTTTTTATGTTTTTGTATGTAAAGTGTTTGTGCAAACAAGGGGAAAACAGATTGTTATGTTCCATCTGAATGTGAACTCACCACCACTGTACCTGAAGTTAGCACCACTGCTCCTCTTAATATTACTACCACACCTGAACTTTCTACTACTACCAGATTCATGGGTGTCCAATCAATTGCTGACATTAGAAGATACTGTAACGGAAAAGTTAATTTGATTTACTTGATCCATAGTGCTTTTGAAATGAGCCCTGCAAACTTTAATCTTTTAAAACAGATTATTTGGGGGTATGGGAATACCATTGCACCTGCTGATTATGGTGCACCCTATTCCATGTTACATATTGGGTTACAACAATTTGGTGAAAATGTTAAGACAGAACTTTCATTAAGTGCTCATCAGAATTTATCTATTTTTCAAAATGTTGTAAATAATCTGGAAATGTACAGATTTAGGGAAAATAAAGTAGTTCCAGCCATTGAATCTGCTGTTCGGCTTTTCAACTCTTCAGATCTGGAACTTAATGAAACAGTACAAGATACAATACTTGTTTTCTTATTTTCTCACCCTACAGACAGTGTTGAAGCAATTGATAAATTACTTGAAAATCTAAGCAAGAAACATATTAAATTGTTAATGGTAACAGTTTGGTCACACAGTCACGAGTTACATGTTGGTGATAATTGGGATACTTTTTTTCATAAATATCATTTTGGCAATGTTCATGATATTATGACCGAGATGGATGTTTCAATTCAAATTGTAAATCAACTCTGTAATGGAACAACTGAAATTATTTCTAAAACTACAACGCCAGCAGGAATTACACCCACTACTGTACCAGTTACCTTTCCACCTATATATAAACCACCAAAATCTTTATGTGCAATGAAATCAAATCTAGTAGTAATTATTGACACAGCATTGGTAACATCTCCTGAAGGAATTGACAATTTTTATACATTTTTAAGCGAGGTATTGGGAAATATTTCAATCAGTGAAGAGTATACTCATGTTTCAATGATATTAGCTGATCATCGTACTTGGCGTGTTTTCAAATTTAGTTATGATAAATCTGAAATACTGGCAACAATGAGATCAAAAATTGAATCTCTTGTTAATAATAATCGAGACATTTCTAGACTTGTCAATTTTGATCTGAACTTTGCCATTGAAGATACTTTGTCTGATTATTTTGGTTCAGGTTTGTTTGGAACATCTAAAGAAGAAAGTACAGTTGCAATAAAGTCTATTATTGCATTTGCTGGAAGAAAAATATTACCTGGCGAAGGCGCACCTACTAATGAAACAATGAAGGATTTAGAAACTAAACAAGTTGTTTTATCTGTTATAGCACAATCAACCGTGTTTAACACCATTGAAAAAAAAGATAAACTTCAATCTTTAATTGGTTTTAAAAACATTCGATATGTAAATATGAAAGAACCAGTTCGTTCCGGAGCCTTCTATCCTGTTATTGCAAATGTATGTAGACAGCCTAGAAAGTTGCCCGTACCCTCTATTTATTGCAATCAACCCACTGATATATATTTCTTGATAGATGATTCAAATCGTGTTACAACAAATGACATTCTTATGATTCTTAAAGGAATTCGAAAGGTGGCGCTAACTCTTAATCCTCAAAACTTCAAGTTACCAGGTCGCTATATATCAGAGCTGAGAGTTCGAATTGCTATTTTGATGTACAGTGATACATTGGACTATGCTCTTCCACTTGAAGATAACAGAGCACTTCAAAACTTTTTAAAGTTTAGGCATGCTGATCTTGTTCTTCATGGAAGTAATATTTCCGATTTAAATGCTGCTATAATGGAGGTTAACAAGGAGCATGCTAAGCTTAAAGTTATTCGTGATTTAACTGTTGTTGTGATAACCGCTTCAAAATTAGACCAAAGCAACATGGGTCCAATTGAAAAATTACAAGAAGATGCGAATGTAATTGTTGTTGGGTTTGACAATGCAACTATAGAAGATGTTTCAACTATAGCTGGTGATAAAGGTTTTTATACTGTAATACCTTCACCTGATACACTTCTACAAACTGAACTAGGTTCATACCTAGCTAAACATCTCTGCAACCCTGGACCATTGCCAGAGTTTACAACACCACAACCTTACCCAACTACAACAAGTTATGTAAATTACACTACATCACCATGGGAGGAAACAACAACAGCTGCACCCAGTTGTTTTAGAGAAGTTGATTTGTTTATTGTGGTGGATAGTCGAATAGTAAGAAATGAAACTGATCGATATAAAGTTTCTCAAGTTTTGTATGATGCCATGAAAGATCTTGCTATTAATGACAAATATGCAAGAGTTGCTTTAGCTGTTGTTGGGTCAAAAACTGAGATAAAAATAAACTTTTTAAGTGAAGGCACAAATAAAGGAAAACTTTTAGAACAAATTTCACCAGATTCAGTTAATAATGTTTTAGTTACAACCTCAACACCAGGAATTTTCAGGCTTGCAGCAGGGCTTAGACAAGGAAAAGCTGCTACATTTGATGATCATGAACGACCCAGATCTGGGTATGGGAAAGTGATTGTGCTAGTTTTGGATAGAATAGCCGAACATTGGAGTTTAGATGAAATAAAATGGTTAAAAAGAAAAGGATTTGGCTTTACCACTGTGTACATGCCCGGTGCATTTAATGTAAATAATGCAGCAAGAACTCAAGCTTGGCAAGAAGAAATAAAAGAGTCTTCATTAGAAATATCACCTGAAATAGATTCTAAAGTGTTAGGTCAAGAACTTGCTGATTTGTTGTGTTATGTACCTACTTCTCTGCCTCCTATTTATTCTACTATTCCAAAATCTCATGTATGGTGTAAGTAGCTTTTTAAATTTATTGGTTAGTAAGTTAAATTAATATTTAAAAAAATTACTTATTGTTCAAAAGAATATTCAGTTTTTCTAGGATCTAAGTTTCTTAAAACATTGTTTATAATTTAAGCCCTAACGTTTATTAGCATTGTTGTAATAATTATTTTACTTTGGTAAGGGTATGCACATACTTATCGCTTGTTTTGTTGTTTGAATGGTATTAAAATACCTTGTTTTTAATAGATTGTGAAAAAACAATCAAGTTGGTGTTTTTAATTGAAAATTCAATCGCCTTGGGAACAAATGAGCAATATTTTATTGACATAAGAAACTTTATAGAAAATGTTGTTGTTCCATTTAGCATCGAGGGAAGATATCTTGAAGTATAAATTTTATTTTCAAACATCAAAAATATGTTTAAAAATAAGATTATCTTTTGTTTAAATGTAGTTGTTTATTGTTTTTATTTATAACAAATTGAACTAAATTTAATTATTGTATTTTACTATTTTTTTATAATTTGTTTGTAATCCAACAATTAAACTTAAACATGCTTTTATTAAGGTTGGAGTATCTCAGTATGGTTCTGCACTAGTGTCAGATATGCCTTACGGGTTTTTACTGGAAGAAAATTTATCAAGAGAAGATGCTCTTCATGCTATTGAGAACCTGAAAAAAAATCCAGATGAAGTGTTTAGACCTGATGTAGTCAAATCTATTAATGAAACTCTTGATCGATTTCCAGATCGTAAGTGTGATACAGTTTTGGTTATGTAATAACAATATTTAAAAAAAAATTGTGGTTCAACAAATGTTTGGTACATATTTATAATTTATAACCTTAACCAAAAAAATATTCAAACAAAATAATTTAAGAATTGCAAATTTTTGGGCATAACTATCTGTTTCTGCAATCACTTAGTTACAACTATTTAGGTTTATTTTAAATAATTGCTTTTAATAGATTCAACAGTAAATGATAGCAGGGTGCTAGTTGTTATCACTCCTGCTGGTTGTACACCAGATGATCCGGTTTTATTTAATAAACTTTGCGACGATGCAGCTGCTCGAAACATTAGTTTGATTCTTATCTGTCCAAGGCTTCCAATGTTAATGAGAAGAGCTTCGGTGAAAAAACCTTTAAGTTTTGATGATGAAATTCCAATTCATCTCCCACTTAACAACACTGTATGGATTCATGGTGGACCCGAAGCTTTGTTTAGATACGTATCCTATGTCTCTCAACTTATTTGTTCAGGTAAATTCATAATACACATCGATAAAATTAGCTAGGTTAAACGTTTTTAAGTAAAATCCTATTCACAAGCATAAAGATTAACAATTTATTTATTGCTGTATTGTAAAAATAGAATTGTTTAAAAGTTTATATTAAAGAGTTTAAATAACTATGACTTACTTAAACATGATGTTATCTGATGTCAACATAACTTGTTAAATTTTAGCTTTGCTTCCACCACCCTTGCCTCCGGTCACTACCCCTCCAATGCCAACACCCTTTCATGGTAAGTGTTAAGTTGTTAATTCTTAGATTTAAAAGCTAACCAAAGTGTGCTCTTAAATTAAATTTTTAACCAAACTGATGTTATATTAAGCCTGTGAAATTATGCCTCCAACTGATGTCATTTTCCTTCTTGATGGATCGAAGTTGGATCATGCTTTTGTGAATATCAATTATTATCGAGACTTTCTTGAAAATTTGTTTGCCAGATTAAAGATTGGAGAAAATAACACAGAGGTAAAACTATTAAGTTTAGAGTAAAATATAATAAAATTTTTTAAACAATATTGTGATGACTTTGGAAAATGTAGTATAAAAGAGAAAATGTACTATAAAAAGTTTTGATTGAATATCTCTTGTCTGATTTTTAGTTAATTTAAGTTGATTTATCTTAAGGTTGGAGTTTATTTTTATGATAAAGCATTATATTCTACAATACCCAATGGATTTAAGCTTGGCACTTATAATAATTTGATTTCCTTACTTGATGCTGTAAACGAACTGCATACACCCAACCATGAAGAAACAAAAATCACTGAAATGGTTGAAGAAGCATTGAATGAAGGATATCTAGGTATTGTGCGACATAATTTGCTTTTTTTAATAGTAACTGTTTGTAAAAATTTTTATGTCTAGTTTTAAAATCTTGGTTTAATTTTTAGGCAATTGTGTTTAGTTTTGTTTTTATTTTTTATCATAATACGTAGTAGTTTTTTAACTCTTATTAAATAGTATAATTTAAACAAATATTGTAGCTGTTTGCTTTTACTTTAGTGCGAAATGGTGGTCGACCGAATGCCAGAAAAATATTTGTTCTTCAGTTTATAATTCCTGATATGAGTGAATTTGATCTAAACATCCCAAAGATTGTTCAACTACTAAAAAGAGCAGTTGCTGAAAATATTGAACCTATCATTATGGCAGTTTCAACAGCTAGAACTCCTTTGAATGGATTTGTTAAGAATACCATTTTAAAACCTATTGAGGGATTAATTAAACCATCTAATGTGTTTATATTTGAACAAGGATTTTCTACATTGGTTTATAAAGTTGATGAAGTTAGAGATATTATCTGTTTAGGTATGTTGTAAAATTTTTTTTATATTTGAATAAACATCAAGTAGATTTAAATGCTTGTACTTAATATTCACTCATTATAGCTTAACTGTAAAAACTTTTACCTTTACTTATAGTACCAGAGTTGACAACTGTTACAATTCCAACCATAACAAGTAAATATTTTCAATTTTTAAAAAATTTTTTGTTTTTAGTAGAGAATACTTTTGCTGAAATTACGGTTGTACCTATATGTTTTATTGTATTTATTTTAAATTTTTATTTGTAGCTACTGCAGTAGAATATGCCACAACAACTATTCGTAAGTCTTGTTTGTTTAATGTTTCTAATTTATAACAAATTGAAATATTTCTTTTGTGTTTACACAAATTGTTTTTTTTTTTATTAATATCTAGCTAAAGAATATACTACGCAAGAAGTAACAACTGTAATTACTAGAGGTATTTATTATTTTTTATTAATTTGTTGGATAAGTGTTTTACTTTCTAAATATTTTTGTATGTTTATGTTTAAAATATTGATTATTTGTTTTTTAACAGAGTGTGAAAACATGGCTCCTACCGATATTTTAGTTGTTCTTGATAGTGGTCTTTCTGAAGATGTTCCTAAACAAAGAATTTATAAAGACTTTTTAAAAAATCTTATCAATAAGTTTAAACTGGGACCTCATAATACTCAAGTATGTTGTTGTATTTTCAATTAAATAAGTCTACATTAATATTAAATTATTAATTTGAGATTATTTTAAACACAGATTATTGGAATTAATATTATATTTTTATAGATTGGCGTGTACACCTATAGTGATGCACTTTATGGAACAAAACCAAATGGTTTTCCACTTAGTTCATTTCCAAATACTGAAGAAGCAAAGAATTATGTTAAGAAAATTGTTTTTGCAGAAAATGCAATTATTGATTACACAAAGTCTATTAGAAAAGCTATGGAAAAATTTGCAAGTATGTTGAAACTATATCAGATATTATTTTTATATTTTATTAACATTTTTTTTAATATTGAGTATGTTACTTAAATATATTTTGATTTTTTTAAGGGGAATTTGGAGGTAGACCTCATGCACGCAAAGTAGCTTTGGTAGAGATAACAACAGATTCTTTGATGGGAATTCTAGAACCTTCTATCCATGATGTAATCTTGCAAGCTCAAAATCAAAATATTCAGTTTATTCCTATTATGATTCCTTCTACATCTAGTTTGCCGCTCTTTTTAGTCAATCAATTAAAAGAAAAGTTAAATGTTGTTCCACAATCTGACTTGGTTTATGTTCCAACTAGTTTTCCAGGCCTTCCTAATGTCATTGATGACTTGGTGACTTTGGTTTGCATACGTGAGTATTTACATCTGAAGTTAAATTAAATTAAAAAGATTTACAAAAAACATTAGTTGATTAAATTAAACTTGATAATTTAACATCTTGCACTTAACAATAAAAATAAAAATAATTATAAATTGATTTAGCTTTAACAACTCATGAATATCCAACTACACCTGAAATATTTACAACTACTTCATTGTATACTACACCAGAGATACCATATCGTAAGTTCATTCTTTTCGTCTATTGGGAAGAATTATACTTTTAAGAGTTTAACTTAACTTTAATATTTTGCTTTTTTGTTACAGATTGTCATGTTATGCCACCAACTGATGTTGTATTTGCTTTGGATAGTTCCCACAAACCAAATAAAACAAACGTTGAACATTACAAAAAGTTTTTGAAAAAGATTGTTAGCCATCTTAATATTGGACCTAATGATACTCAGGTATTTATATTAAAAATTAAAAATTACAGCTTAATTTTAATACAAAATATATCTGGTTATTTAATTAAAAGTCGTGATTGAGATATTTTATTATAGGTATCTGCCAAATGTTACCAAATAAAATTGTTCCTTTTTTAAATATGGTTAACTTGGAAGCATAAATTTAACATAAACTTAAATCATCAACAGTTTTTTATTTAATAAAATTAGGTTGGAGTTATATTTTATGACAACAAAACTCATGTAAGTCCTCCCTTTGGATTTGAACTTAAACCCCACAACAACAAAACTCACATTCTTAAACAAATCGACAACTTGATTACTCCTGGAAATAAAAGAGGAAATCTTACAGATTTGATTGAAAAAGTTTACAAACACCTTAGAAGTAAGTTAAACAAACTAATCCAGTAAATTTATTATTTTAATACAACCTCACTTATGAATTTGCATAAGTTTTTTTGCGTTTGGCAGTATTTTAGTTAATTTAAAATTTTTGGCTAATTATTTTAAACATTATTTACATTTTTAGGAGGACGGCGAAGTGCAAGAAAAGTTGCTGTAATTGAGATAACTTCACATCCAAATTTGACTCAAGAAATTCTTCGCAAATTCAAACCAATTATTCACAATAATTCTGACATCGAAACAATTATTGTAGCAGTACCAACTAAACAAACTAATGATACTGGATTAATTTCCAAAGTTCTGATACCACCGGTTCTACCAAATCATCTAATATCAGTACCAGAGGGTTTTCATAACTTAACTCATATTTCAAATGAAACAACAGATCTTATTTGTTCAGGTATTTTTATTATTGTTATCAAAAGAGCAATATTTTTTGTAACTTTTTAAAATTTTTATGTATTGAGTTTTAAATTATCAAAACATAATTTGATTTTTTTTAGTTCCAATGACCACTCCAGCTGAAGTAACAACTCATGAAGTCACAACTTACATTCCAAGAGGTTTGTTGTTGTTGATTCAAAACAATTTTAATTGTTGTTTTTTCATTTTGTTCATCACAAGATTAACGTTAGTTGTTTTCATGTAAAAATATTAGATATAAATTTATAATATATATGTGAAAACTGATTTAATTCAACAGAGTGTGAAAACATGGCTCCCACCGATATTTTAGTTGTTCTTGATAGTGGTCTTTCTGAAGATGTTCCCAAACAAAGAATTTATAAAGACTTTTTAAAAAATCTTATCAATAAGTTTAAACTGGGACCTCATAATACTCAAGTATGTTGTTGTATTTTCATTTAAATAAGTCTACAATAATATTAAATTATTAATTTGAGATTATTTTAAACACAGATTAATGAAATTAATATTATATTATTATAGATTGGTGTGTACACCTATAGTGATGCACTTTATGGAACAAAACCAAATGGTTTTCCACTTAGTTCATTTCTAAATACTGAAGAAGCAAAGAATTATGTTAAGGAAATTGTTTTTCCGGAAAATGCAATTATTGATTACACAAAGTCTATTAGAAACGCTATGGAAAAATTTGCAAGTATGTTGAAACTATATCAGATATTATTTTTATATTTTATTAACATTTTTTTAAATATTGAGTATGTTTCTTAAATATATTTTGATTTTTTTAAGGGGAATTTGGAGGTAGACCTCATGCACGCAAAGTAGCTTTGGTAGAGATAACAACAGATTCTTTGATGGGAATTCTAGAGCCTTCTATCCATGATGTAATCTCGCAAGCTCAAAATCAAAATATTCAGTTTATTCCTATTATGATTCCTTCTACATCTAGTTTGCCGCTCTTTTTAGTCAATCAATTAAAAGAAAAGTTAAATGTTGTTCCACAATCTGACTTGGTTTATGTTCCAACTAGTTTTCCAGGCCTTCCTAATGTCATTGATGACTTGGTGACTTTGGTTTGCATACGTGAGTATTTACATCTGAAGTTTAACTTACAAAAAGATTTACAAAAAACATTACTTTGATTAAATTAAACTTGATAATTTAACATCTTGCACTTTACAATAAAAATAAAAATAATTATAAATTGATTTAGCTTTAACAACTCATGAATATCCAACTACACCTGAAATATTTACAACTACTTCATTGTATACTACACCAGAGATACCATATCGTAAGTTCATTCTTTTCGTGTATTGGGAAGAATTATACTTTTAAAGAGTTTAACTTAACTTTAATATTTTGCTTTTTATGTTACAGATTGTCATGTTATGCCACCAACTGATGTTGTATTTGCTTTGGATAGTTCTCACAAACCAAATAAAACAATCGTTGAACATTACAAAAAGTTTTTGAAAAAGATTGTTAGCCATCTTAATATTGGACCTAATGATACTCAGGTATTTATATTAAAAATAAAAAATTACAGCTTAATTTTAATACAAAATATATCTGGTCATTTAATTAAAAATCGTGATTGAGATATTTTATTACAGCTATCTGCCAAATGTTACCAAATAAAATTGTTCCTTTTTTAAATATGGTTAACTTGGAAGCATAAATTTAACATAAACTTAAATCATCAACATTTTTTTATTTAATAAAATTAGGTTGGAGTTATATTTTATGACAACAAAACTCATGTAAGTCCTCCCTTTGGATTTGAACTTAAACCCCACAACAACAAAACTCACATTCTTAAACAAATCGACAACTTAAAAACTCCTGGAAATAAAAGAGGAAATTTTCCAGAGTTGATTGAAAAAGTTTACAAACACCTAAGAAGTAAGTTAAACAAAAAAATCCAGTATTTATTATTCTAATACAAATTTACTTATAAATTTGCATAAGTTTTTTTTGTGTTTGGCAGTATTTTAGTTAATTTAAAATATTTGGACAATTATTTTAACCATTATTTTACATTTTTAGGAGGACGGCGAAGTGTAAGAAAAGTTGCTGTAATTGAGGTTACTTCACATCCAAATTTGACTCAAGAAATTCTTCAGAAATTGAAACCAATTATTCACAATAATTCAGACATTGAAACAATTATTGTAGCAGTACCAACTAAACAAACTAATGATACTGGATTAATTTCCAAAGTTCTGATACCACCGGTTCTACCAAATCATCTTATATCAGTACCAGAGGGTTTTCATAACCTAACTCATCTTACAAACGAAACAACAGATCTTATTTGTTCAGGTAATTATAATTTCCCTTTCTATGGGTTATTTGTTTGAAATTGTAAGTCATTTTTTTAAGTTTGACCATATGGGATTTTTATATTTCAAATTTAAATATTTCTACTTTGTAAAGCACCATTTAAAAAAATTATAAATGTCTTTTTAATAATTAATACTAAAAAATTATATTTTATATATTAATAGTACCATTGACCACAACAGTACCAGAAACTACTTCTTGGTTGGAAGAAACAACAGTCATATCACCAGGTAATAAAAGACAAAAATTTGTATGTGTTGACATAAATACAATACCTTACAAGTATTTTACAACAATAAATTTAGTTCTTGAAATAGTTGACTTAATTTAATGATGTAAAGATCAAAAATAGAAATATGTAGGTGCAAGTTACAAAGTTATTTTATGTCTTACCCAGGTTAAATCAATGTAAGAATTAACTTGATTAAACAAAAACAATTTAACTTATTTATTTTAACAATATAAATTGCAGTTGCTTCAACAACTCATGAATATCCAACTACACCTCCTGAAGTATTTACAACTACATCATGGTATACTACGCCAGAGATACCTTATCGTAAGTTGCTTGCTATATAATTGTCTATCAAGAAAGGTCAGCTTTTCAGAATTTAACAAATTTTTACTGTTATGATTTTTATTTTATTAAAAACAATTCAAATTTCATTTAGTTTTTAATATTTTACAACTGATTTTTTTGTTACAGATTGTCATGTGATGCCACCAACTGATGTTGTATTTGCTTTGGATAGTTCTCACAAACCAAATAAAACAAACGTTGAACATTACAAAAAGTTTTTGAAAAAGATTGTTAGCCATCTTAATATTGGTCCTAATGATACCCAGGTACTTATTTCAATGTTAAAATACCAAATTTATATTAGTTAAAGGTTTTACTTAACAACTATATTTTAAATCTGTATCAGACACTTGTCAACATGTTGAAATTACTATTTTTTAATATGTGATTGGAATAAAGTATTATATTTTAAGTTTATTTGATTATACTAAAAATTCAATTATTAATTTTTTTTTAACATGAACTTGATAAAATTAGGTTGGAGTAATATTTTATGACAACAAAACTCATGTTAGTCCTCCCTTTGGATTTGAACTTAAACCTCACAACAACAAAACTCACATTCTTAAACAAATCGACAACTTGATCACTCCTGGAAATAAAAGAGGAAATCTTACAGATTTGATTGAAAAAGTTTACAAACACCTTAGAAGTAAGTTAAACAAACAAATCCAGTATTTATTATTTTAATAGAAATTTACTTGTAAATGTGCAGGTAATTTAGTTATTTAAAAATTTTTGGTTGTTATTATAATTCATATTTTCGTTTTTAGGAGGACGGCGAAGTGTAAGAAAAGTTGCTGTAATTGAGGTTACTTCACATCCAAATTTGACTCAAGAAATTCTCCACAAATTGAAACCAATTATTCACAATAATTCTGACATTGAAACAATTATTGTAGCAGTACCAACTAAGCAAGCTAATGATACTGGATCAATTTCCAAAGTTCTGATACCACCGGTTCTACCAAATCATATTATATCAGTACCAGAGGGTTTTCATAACTTAACTCATCTTGTAAACGAAACAACAGATCTTATTTGTTCAGGTGAAAATTTAATTCCTAGTTTATTTGTAGAATATTTAAAATCGTCATTTTTTTAATACATCACTTTAAACTTCTTTTTTATACTATATGTTTTATTAGTACCAATGACAACACTAAAACTAGAAACTACCTCGTGGGCTGAAGAAACAACTATTATTTCTACTACTCCTTGGTCTGAAGAAACAACAGTCATATCTCCAGGTTATAAAAGACAAATAATGCCTATTAACTATGTCATAGCATGTACTTTTGCCAACTCTAACTAGAATAACTGACTTGATTTAAGACTTTGATTTAAGAAATAAAAACACTGTTGTATATTTAAGTTTTAAGTTAATTTATGTTAAAGTCAGTATAAAATAATATATTTATACTTTGTTTAAGATATTTTAAATTTTTTTAATTCAAAATAAATTTTTAGTGTGTACAAGTATGCCTTCTACTGATGTGTTATTTATTTTGGATGGATCAATAACTTCACCTGAACCTTCGCCTCTACCTTATTACAAAAAGTTTCTGGAAAAATTAATTCCAAAATTTTTAATTGGACCTAATACCACACAGGTGAATTGTAAATGTTTTGTATGAGATTTTGAGGTACTTTTATATTCTTTATTATATAAATTGTACTAAAGTAATTTAACTAAAGATATTGCTTGTAAACATAATTAATTTAAAGAAAATATAACTGCATTTAGTAAAGCAATATTTTACTTTATATTTAAGTTTTTAACAGAAATTTACTAAAAATCTTGCTGTTTAAGGTTGGTATACTAACTTATGATGACATGCTACATGAAACTCCTGACTTGGGATTTCCATTAGGATCTCACAATACAACCAACACAACGTTACAAGCTATCAAAGATTTGAAACTTCCTGGAAAACCTAAAGCTGATATCGTGGCTCCATTTATCCAAGAAGCAATGAATAAATTTAAAGGTTTTTAAAACTTTTTCAATTTGTTTATGTGATATACAGCGAAAAAATATATAGTTTGATTTTTAAAACTTATTCTTACTTGATGCTTTATTATACTTTAAAATGATTTACTCCTTAGCTCCTTTTGGTGGTCGTCCTGGTGTCCGCAAAGTAGCAGTATTGGTTGTTACATCACAAGATCGTCCTTCAATCGATTCCAGAATTCCCAAACTTAGAGATGTTCTAACAGTGGCTAAATTGGACCACATTGAGGTAACAGCTTTGGTGATTCCCCCAACAGAAGATACACCAACAAGATTAGTAAATGCATTAGCAAATTCAATTGATGGATCCTTACCACATCCTAACTTGGTTATAGTTAGAAATGGTTTTAAAGGTTTGCCCAACCAAGTAGAACACATAAAAGACTTAATATGCCAACGTGAGTACTTTTTTTGCATTGTTAAAACTCTAAAATTTTATACTTTAAAATAGCAATTGATCAACATTGTGTGTTTTTTCAGCTGTAGAAGTTACAACAATTCCACCAACCACCCCACCTGTATATTGTAAGTTTTTAATCTATTTAACTGTCTTTACAATTTTATAACTTTTTTTATCAACCTTGAGTTTTAACTTGAGATTATGTTTAAACAATAACCGTGGAAATTATTAAAATTTTCCAAGGAAATTTTAAATTAATAAACTTAATCTCTTAGCCCACTGCGATACTGAGATGTTGGACTTGATTGTTCTTGTTGATGGTTCTTCTAATGTTGCTCCAATATTAAGACAAAATACAAGCCCACTAAAAACTTTTATCACTTCTCTTGCTTCTCAGTTTAAAGTGGATAATCAACATTCTCTGGTAAATAAAACTATTTTCGAATAAAGGATTAGATAACATTGTAAAGTATTTTATTTTTTTAATAAGGTTATATAATTTTTAACAACATGTGTATGATACTTGCTCAAGTCATTTAGTGTGCTTAAAGTTAATACAAAAAGTAACATTTATATTTTTAAAACATTGCTAACTTTTAAGCATTAATATTATACTGTTAAACAAAATTATGTATTTGTAACAGGTTAGTGTTATAGTTTATGACAAAGACATTCATGATGAAAGTCCATACTTCATCTCCACTGATGAATATAATGGAAATAAACATCAACTAAAAGAACGAATCGAGGTTCTTGAATTGCCTTCAAGTAAAAGAAGAAATGCTGGAAAAGCTTTAACAACATTTGCAGAGAAATACTCAGGTTAGATTACAAGTTTAAGAAAAGCTATTAAAATTTTAAGTTAATTTTAAATGGAAAGAAGTAACATGTTATCGCTAAACTTATCGCTAAACTTATATTGGACAAAATCATTCTTTAACAACTTTAAGTTTACACCAATGTATTTTTTTTGTTTCTATTTGTTTAAAACTAAAAATTACAAAATTTTAAACTTGAAATATTTCAATCCAGATCAACAAATCAAAGGACTGACCTATTTTGATCGATTTGTGTATGGGCGCTCAGCGGTGATAATATTAGATGAGGGTGCTGCAGACAACATTTATGCACTAGAACAAGGTCTTAAAAGTCTCGCTGATACTGACTTGAAATGGTACATCTATATTCTTGTAGTAAAAAGTGTTAAGGACAGAGGTGAGAGTAGAGCATCAAGGGAAAAATTTAACAGAATGATAGCTGTTGTCAATGCTTCATATCCCGAAATTCATTACAAAATAGTAAATGGAGGTTATGACGCACTTAGCAATGAAACGATGATTACAAATCTGAGAGATGATATCTGTGAAGGTATATATGGTTTTATGTTATTGTAGATATATTTATATTGTATCCAATTGGTGTTATATAAACAAAAAATTCTGCAAACGTGTTGTGATTATTTTATCACCTTCCGCTTCAAAAATTTTAGCAATATTATTAATAACTTATTTAAAACTTTAGGTTTCTCCAACTACTTAGCACCAACTTATATTGTGCCCAGGACCCATCCACCTACAACTGCCCCTATAACCACCCCTAGTGTAACCACTGGTAGGTCAAGTAATTCTTTTTTTACTAAGTTATGTCACCAAGTTTTATTACTTGGGTGTTCATTAAAAAACATTGTCTTATATTTTTTGTGTATTGTTTCTACCTTAAACTGTTAGGTGTTACCTAACATTTACAGGTTAAATTAAGTGCATTTAGTATTTTGTTATTACCTATAAATGTGAGATTAATTTTATTTTTTAAACAGTTTATGAGACAACTGTTGCCCCAGTTTGTGACTATCGAAGCAATGCTATCATCTTAGTGGATAATGAGTTTGTCGAAGGCAATTTCTTCCAAAGATCAATGACTTTAGACTTTTTACGAAATCTATTTAAATATGTCAAGTTTGGTCCTGATAATGTCCAGGTAATTTAATGTGGCTTAATTTTGCTAATTTTTAAAATAATATTTAAATTATTTCAAAATTAAATTTATGCCATTTAATCCTAAAATCAAGTGTTGTTGTTTGAAATATTTCAACTTTTAGGAGATTGTGTTGTTTATAGAGCTTAGATTATTTACTTTTACATGTAAATTATGTTTTAGTACAACTTTTATAAGAGAGTACTGACCTTTTTTGTCTAGGTTGCACTTGTATCATTTGGTGATGAACCTCATGTATTAGTTCCATACAACATAGACAGAGACAAATCTGATACTTTATACCTGATCTCTGATGCGTTGGATGAAGCCGCAGACACAAGTGTCTTTTCTAAAACAACAAATGTTAATGCTGGCTTGACTGTAGCTATTGATATTTTAAACAGAACTACAAGTGGAGATAAAGTGATAATTGTAAGTTGACTTCTGTTGCAATATCAAATAAAAATCTTAACAATAGTGATTTATATTTAAATATAATTTGTTATAATTAAAAATTAAAATAAAAATGTGAATTTTATATCGATTTTATTAAACTTTTAAATTGTGTTTAAGTTTTAATACTTTCCCATAATTTTGTTAAACATTTTTTCTTACAGAAAATTAATCAATTTATATAATACAGGCAATGCTGAAACGACCCCCACAACAAATTGAGCGACAAACTTTACAACAACTTCATGATCTCAACATTACAGTCACAGTAATTGCACATTACCCGTTTGCAACAGGCAGCACAGCAAGAAGTTTGGCTACAAGTCCTGAGGTTTATAATACAATATTCTCTCTATCTCAACTTAGAGATTTATCAAGTGAACTTGTAACTTCCATATGTAAAGGAATACCGTATATTCCCCCACCCAGGCCTTGTAATAGGTTAGTTGCAGATATTGTGTTGCTGGTTGATAGAAAGTTGTTGCAAAATAATTTTACTGAAGCTAAACAGCTCATGATTCGTTTTTCCGATGATGTTAGTTCAGAGGAACAAACTAGAATTGCAGTTGTTACTTTTGGCGGGGAAAAACCACCAAATATAGAGTTTGGTTTGGATGCTTACTCAACAACTGGTGTTCTTCTAGAAGCCATTGCAACTTTACCATATCATGGAGATGTAAATAACGAACTAAGGTTAGGTGAAGCTATCAAGTTTGTGTTGGACAGTGTGTTTAATGAAAAGGAAAAACCTAAATACAGCAAAATTGGAAAGTTTATTGTCAACTTTATGACAAGATCGCATTCAGATGATGATCAATTACATGATGCAGTGGAAAAATTATCTCAATATAACGTACATCTTATTTCAGCTACACATAAGCATCCTGAGATGCATCAATACACAACATTTCCTGGTGCAAATACAACTATCCTTGCAATAAACGATGAAGCAGACACAGTTCCAGTAGCTGATTATATTACTCATGTTTTGTGTGTGGATTACACTGCTCATACACTTCCACCTACTATATCAGCATTTGAAGTTCCCAAAGAACATACCTGTAGCCCTGCATCTGATGTGGTGTTTGTTATCGATGAGGTGTTCTTTACCCAACAAAGGTTGTATCATTACCTTATGCAGTTCTTTGTTGAATTTGATCATCACATTTTATTCGTGAAAGGTCTTACACAGAATGGGGTAATTGTTACTGGCAAAAAACCTAGGGTAATTATTAATCTAGATAGATCAAACTACAATAAATCAATGGTAGATATTATAAGCTCAATCTATCCTGTAATGCCGGTTGCTGACATAGATGTTCAAAAAACTATGGATAAAGCTATCGACATGATTGAAAATTCTACAAATAATCATTCGGTTGTACATCGCTCTATTATATTTATATTATACAGAAATGTTGATGATGTTATTTTAGAGCGCCAATGGGATAGACTTGCCCATTACAATGTTACATTCTATTCAGTTGCAGTTGAAAGTAACTTTTTATTCAACCATGCCACAACCAAAATTGATTACATTCAATTTCCAGTAGACCCTGCAAGGTATCTTTACTATGCTGCACATGATCTAACAGTATACCTATGTTACCCATCAGCCCCACCAGAAATAAAGCATCCACCTCCTTCTAAAAATCTTATTTGTCCAGTAAGCAATGTAATTTTTGTTGTTGATAACAGTTTACTAAGTCCATTGAATACAATTACAGTATCTAACTTTATGAAACACGTTGCACAAACAATCTATGAAAAAGGAGGCATTTTGCCTTCCAAATTTGGATTTATCACTTATGGTGACAAACCAGAGTTGCAGTTTGGATTGGATCAATATTTAGCTTTACCACAGATTCAGAATGCCTTAGAATATGCGAGTTATTCTGGTAACAACTTTCCATCTAACGCTGGGCTTGCTATGGCACTGGCTATGCAGAATATTACTATAACTTCATCAAATGCAGTTAACACTTCTTATGATATTGTTATGTTGATGGGGCAACGAAGCGAGGATGATACAAAATCTGTAATACAACAAGCTGTTGAGAAACATGTGAACGTTATAACATATGCAATTGGGGGGTTTTATGATGGAGAAAAATACTCTCTTTCAACATTAACTGATGGAGTTGTTGAAGTGCCTAAAATACAAGAAATGGAACAATATGAAAACAATGCTCTTGAGCTGATTTGTAAAATTGAACCTATTACTACAACCCCTATTCCAGTATCAACCACAACTCCTACTCCATTGCCAGCATGTCGAGTTGATGTTATATTTGCAATTGATGACGAATTATCAGCAGGAGCAAAGACACTGAAGCCAATTAAAAGCTTTTTAAATCAATTAGCAGACAAAATAACATTTGGGACAGAGTATTACTATGCTGGTTTGATAAGGTTTGGATCTCATGCATATTCAGTTACTGATGGTTTAATGCACAACAAAGAAGACTTTAAAGCTGCTGTTAAAAATCAGGCTGTTACCCCAAGTTTAGGTCCCTTGAATATGGTCGTTGGACTTGATGCTGCCGAAAACATGTTTGCAGAATATGGAAGAAAAAATATTTCCGATTTTAAGAGTATGGTTGTATTTGTTATGAGTCGAATCCCTAATAAGTTAATACCTCAGCAAAGATTGGATGAGTTGCTTGAAAATAAAACATTTGTGCTTTCTATTGTAATGGAGGATGCTAGTAATGTTCCCTGGCATAGATTGACCAACAAACACGGTTACATTTCAGCTTACCTGTGAGTAATGGTTATATTACAAGTTTTTATTTGTATATATGTTTTTGAATAATAAGTTGTTATTACTTAACGTTGTAATTCTGATAAAATTTCGATTTTAAAGCTAGATTTTCCAAATTAAATTAAATTTTAAATTAAGGCATATCTGTAATTATCCTATTTTTTTTAATTTGAAGCTTTGTTTATAATTTTTTCAGGCCAGTTTACTTGCCCTATTACACTAAGGCTGTGGTATATATGATATGGAATAGATTTTGTATTGCCACCCCTGTAACTCCCCATACAACAACATATGCACCTACCACTCCTGTTCCATTTGTTTGTCAAAGAGAAATGGATGTTGTTTTCGTGGTTGATCGCACTTTAACTTTATCCTCATTCAGTTTGCAGATGACAAGATGGTTCATAAAAGATCAAGTCAAATATTTTGACTTAAGGGTTAGTTAAACCTTATTTTCACCAGTATTTTTAAGTATTTTAAACAAAAATTATAAATGTTTAATTATCAAAAAATTTAAATTAAAACAAACTACATTTACTGTAAAATTTATACAAATGTGATGTAACTTTTGTTAAATTTATTCAAATGCAACAAAATAGTTTTAAACTAACTAAAAGACATTAACTTTTGTTAAGAAATCGATAACTAATTTTTACTCTACATTTTAGCCTGGCCACACTCGATTTGGAGTAGTTGAATTTGGACCAGTTAGTCAACTTGAAATTAATATGAGAAATCAACTTACTAAAGCTCAAGCACTGCAGAAAATTAGCGATTCTTTAAAATTGCGCAAACAACTGGCAGATGATGAACACATTACTTTAATAGTGCCAGCGTTACAATATACCGTTAACAACCTTCTTCATGCATCTGGTATCAGAACGCACTCTGAAAAAGTGATTATTTTAATGCTGAATAAGTTACCAAATGATGATGTCCATCATGTTGTATCAGAAGTAAACATGCTTAAATCCCTTGGTGTATTGTTGGTTACAATGGGCCCAGATTCAATTCCTTACATTAATGAGTTAACAACTAAAAATGGCAGTGGTGGGGTGGAGACTTTTAGTTCTATTCATGATATAGGTCAACTTTCTGAGCAAGTTAGAGAAGATGTCTGTGAAGGAATTGTAGAACCAATATTTACTACTCCATATCCAACTACAGGTTTACTACAGTTTAATGTTTAGGTTTAACTTATTTTTTCTTTTTTTTGTAATCTGGTTAATGTTACTCTTTTTTTGTAAGAAATATATACTTTAAAGTTTATGGTCTTTAATCTAATATAGGTTTAATACCTTTATATATTTTAGTTGGTTTAACCACAACGGCACCCGTTTCGAAATATTGTATTTACGATCATGACATCATAATAGCTGCTGAGCTACCTGCTTCACCTCGAAGGGTTGACTTCCTAGGTCATATTAAACAATTTCTTTCCAGAATTGTACAAAATTTCAACATTGGACCGGGTCATACTCAGGTATTAAGCTACTAAGATTAAAAGCTAAAAAAAATAATTGTTTTTGTAAAAGTGTATTGTAGCTATATTAACGTAAACACATTTACAAAAATTTAAACTTTTACAAAATATCTTTGAGTGATAAAAAAATTTAATTAATATTTAATACATAAAATAATTTTTTTGTATGAACTATTTAAAAAGATGCCAATTTCATTATGTTTTTTCAGTTTGAATTAATTGTAGCGGACACTAAGGTTTATGTTCATTTCCAATTTAATGATTCAACCTCTCTTTCTGCTGTTTTGGAGAGCATTGAATCTATAGAACTACCTATAAATGCTGAAGGCACATATGCTCACAAGTCTGCTTTGTTTAAGCAAGTCCTTGATAGTAGCAAATATGTAAGGAAAGATACCTTGTTAAGTGTGTTGGTGCTTACTGATACTGATGCAAGGGTGAGTATAAGTTTTTTTTTTAAGTTTTCTCCTAATATTTAAAGTTTACATAAAACTTTACAGATTTAAATTGGGTATTGGTTTATTATGCTAGTTTTTTATGTGCCAGTTTTTTTAACATTATATGCAGTTATTTTTTTACATTTAGAAAACATTTTTGTATTATTATTAATATATATAAATTATGAAATGCAGGGTGATCACGACACAGCACTTATGTACAGAGACAACATACTTAGAGCCCACCCTAAAGCCACCATAGTAGTATATGGAATAAACCATGCAAAGTTAGATCAAACCGCTCAACTAGCAACTGAGGATGCTGCTTTCTATGCTACAGCTTATAACAGGTTAAGTTGGCCAAGGAATGAGAAGAAAGTGTATGAGAAATTGTGTTATCCCACTGAAATGATATGTAAGTACTGGTTTTAATTTTGATGTTAAATTAACTATTTTATATATTATTTTAACATACAGACTATAATGTTTAGATTATGAAGTACAGTAACATTAAAACAATAAATATACCAAAAATCATGTTATATTATTCTTATTTGCTATTTTAAAACATAGTTAGAAAAATTTGATAAACTCTTTTCTATAAATATCTTATTTTTAGTGCCAGCATATCCAGCAGTTTGTCAAGACAAAAACGACATTGCAATTGTGATAAACACAAAAGAAGTTTCAAATTTCCAACTTACTTTAATTAAAGAATTTCTTATTTCTGTTTTGCAATTTTTTGGTTTATCAGAAAACCAAACCCAGGTTTGTTTATTAAATTATTTTTGTTAATAACATTTACTTAAATTCTGTTTTTTGACAACTTATATACATAAACTTTATAGTTATTCTTTAGGTTATATAAAGTTTTATCCATTACATTACTATAAATTGTTAGTCATTTTTTTTAGATATTTCAAAGATTAAACATTTATTTAAGGCAAAAATAAATATATTTCTGTATTTAAGGTTGCTATAGTAACATATGGTAAACGGCCAACTATTCAAGCCAAGTTTGGTGATTTGAAGTCGCAACTTGATGTTTTAAATAAAATCGAAAGTTTAAATACAACAAATAGTAAACTATCAAACACGGCTGATGCTTTATCCACTGTGATTAATGGAGTGTTTACAGTTAACAAAGGAGCAAGACCTGATGTAGCCTGGAAAATTCTTTTAGTCACTAATAGCCCCTCTGAGGTAGAAATAGTTTTTGTTTTTTTAGTAAAAACTGTCCAATGAAAAAAAACTTAAACATTTGTTAGAAATATTAAACAATTTTAAAATTTAATTTTTTTAAAGATTTAGGAAAATTGTAAATTTTTTTTAGGATCGATTAGCTCCAGTTATCCGAGAGCTAAACCAAGTTGCCGGACATCATTCACCAGGTTTAAATATCTTCCCTGTGGGAGTTCTCCAGGCTCCTGAACAAGAACTTAAAAAGTTAGCTGTAAATGGAGTTTATCTTTACCAACCAAAGTATTCTGATTTAACTACTGAAAAAGTTTCAGAAAATGTCTCAACTGAAGTTTGTTATTTTCCTCATCCTGTCTGTAAGTCTAATAGTTTATTTGAGTGTTTCTACTTACGTTTTTTTATAACATTTTTTACATAAAATTGAATTCTATATTGTTTACTTGTATTTATTTTATTTCAACTTTAATTTTAATTTTAAGCATTTTATTGCCTCTACTAAAGACTTTTTGTTTAGAAATATATATCATTTAAATGTGACTGCATATTTTACTTAATTTTTCAATGATAATAATTTATTTACAGACACTACACCTGTACAGCCTACAACTGCTCCCTATGTTTGCCCACAAAAGAAAGATATTATTATCATGGCACAGTTTCCAGTTGGTTTAGAGATTGATCATAACTTTAAAGATATCAAGAAGTTTTTTAGATCTATTGTGATGCAGTTTAATATTGGACCGGATGAAACACAAGTAAAATAAGTTAATTTTTCTGTAATTGGCAAACAAACTTTTCTATTTTAACACATTTTTGTGCTCCACTGGTTAATGCAAAATTGCTTGTTAATATTTCAATAATATTTAACATTTTTAAACTAACGTCACTTTGTTGTTATATTAGTATATGTACTTACAAGAAATCATAATCTAATAAAAATATTTTTTTAAGGTTGCCTTGACAGCCTACCAGAACTCAGGAATTGTAATTTTTCCCTTTACTGCATCCACATCAAGAGATTCGTTGGTGTTTAGAATTGATGGAATGTCAACACAAACCATTGGAAGGGTTGCCGACAGCCATGGAGCTAAGTTAGATCAAATTCTCATGAGTTTGTTATCGGAACAAAGTGGGGCAAGAAGTGATGTACTTTGGACTGTGCTGATTGTAACCGAAGGAATGGACTCGGTAAATCTTCTTTTAAATGTTAAATTTTTGTTTAATTTTTCAACATAAGTAAGTTTAAAACAACTAACAAACATAAAGATCTGCAACAAACAAAAACTAAGTGTGGTTGGAAAAATGCTAAGCAATTATACTACTGTTTTTATATTTAATAGGCTATTGTTTTTAAAGCACACTTTTTTAATTTAACTTTATATTATTTAATTTTTCTAGAAAAATTTCAATGATTTTATTTATTATTTGTTGATATTTTAGACCTCGATTGATCAAATCTTAGATCTGCGCACAGAGTTACAAAGAGCTCATCCTGCTGGAGTAGAAGTGGTTGTTGTTGGTATGCTTCCACCTGCAAGGTCAACCAGCCTTGGCGAACTTTCAACTCATGGACCAGTAATCTACGCAGATGCTTACCATGAACTCTCACAGCGGAATATTATTGATGATGTTGTGCATAATCTTTGTTGGGTTCCTTCTGGTAAATTAAGTTTATAAAAATAATATTTATTTATAATGTACAAATATAGTTTGTTACCCTTTGTATTAATATACAAAAAACACTTGTGTTTTGTAATAAAATTTTATTTTTAATGAATAAATGAATTTAAAATTACTGCAGATTTAAATTAAATATATTTTTTTAGTTAAAAACTTTTAAATTATCATTAATTTGAGCAGTGTAAGTTTTTTAAGTTAATTTTTTTTACTTTCACAGCTACAACAGCAGTTACAACTGAGCACCCAAGAATTCTGCCAGAATTATGTGAATATGTCCACGATCTTGTTATAGTTGTTGATGTTTCTGGTATAGCTACATTTAGGATAAATCAAATCAAAGAATTCTTAAAAAATATCTTGTCTCGTTTCAAAATATCTTCCAATAACACTCAGGTTGTTATTTTAATTTTTTTTAAACTATTTTTTAACTAAAACAACTAGGTGAAAGTAATGAATTAAGGTTATAATTGAAAGACACTGTTTAAAAGTTTCTCTTTAAAATAATTTTGTTCTTCACAGGTTGCAGTTATTGAGTATGACAGTGTACCTACACTAGTTTTCAGCTTAACAGATGCTCCAATATATGAAGATGTAATAGCTGGGGTTGAATCCATGCGACCTACTGAAGGAACTGTTACAAATACAGGCAAAGCTCTTAACATGGCTTATAATGTGCTGACCACTTCACCTGATAAGGACAGGGCAGATGTACCCTACACTGTTCTGTTAATAACTGATGGTAGATCAAAGGCAAGTAATTCAAAATTTATTTTAAATTGTTTATTTAATGGTATGTTTTTTTAAGCTTTTTTTGTATACAGTTATTTTAAACACAACTATTTTAAACACAACTATTTCCAAAGTATGTAAAACTTAATAAAGTAGCTGATAATATATAAAAATTTGTATTTAAAACGTTTTCTTATCTGTTAAAATTGTGCAAAACAGCTTATTACTATTCAGTATATTTTCTACGATAAATCAACATTTATTAATATTTTTACAGGATGACATTGAGGAACCATTAGCAAAACTTAAATCCCTACAACATGAACACCCAGGTGGTTTGCAGATTGTAACAGTCGGTTTACTATCTGCCAACGTAACTGAACTGGAACATATTGCTACTAACAATGCAGCAACTTATATTCAAAATTATCGACATTTAAACAACCTGAGAGCAGTAGATCTAGTTTACAGTTACCTCTGTATTCCACCAAGCGAAAGTATTTATATACATGTTTGTGTTAATCTAATTTTAGGCATACGTTTGATTTTACAGTTGGACTTAGTTTTAATTTTGTGTATATATATACAGTTAACAATTGGTTTTAACTTTTATTAACCATTAAATGATATTAAATTTTTCTTTTAGCAACATCGTACTTCAGTACCTTTACCCCTCATCAAACTACAACTGGTGTTTGTGAATGTTACTGGACTGGTAAGTTGCATTTTTAAACATTCTGTTGTATCAAGTATTTCATTAAACTTTTAAGAAAATTGAGTTTGAAATTTAGATTACAGAAGTAATCATACACCAGATGAGGAGAGTATTGGGGATATTGAGGAAGTTAACTATGGTGACATTTGTGATAAGGGATTTGAAGGTTATAATGTTAGATGCCAGGTAAGTTTGGATTGAAATACCACTTACATTATAAAGTTGATAACTGTTATTGTAATAATTAAAAGCAAAATTTAGTAGTCAAACATATCAATTTAATATTTTATTTATAAAATAATTGTTTTGTTTATTAATAATGACCAAATGCTAGTAAAACTTTAACAGTTTATTATTTTTGTGATAAACTACTTTAAAACAAAATAAATTTTACAGAGTGATCAAGTCAGGCTTCAATCCAACCTAAAATGCACTCACTCTGAATTGATCAAATGTATTCATGCTGAGGTACCTGCTGATGAAGGGGGAAGATGTCATAACTACAGTGTTAGTGTGAAGTGCTGTTCTAGTAATTGTGCTCGTCCTACTACAATATCACCCCCTGGTAAGTATTATGTACAGTTATGTATGCATTTTTAATATAAATTATATTTAAAGAAGGTGAAACAATCACTGACTTATTGTTTTTTAGTCAGAATATCAGTCTTTAAATTTAATATTTAATATTATATTAGATGCTTTTACAACACAAAAGTGGTGTTACTTTATAAAAGGTTTTTATAGTTTGTTTAAATAAAAATTCAATATTTCTATTTTAGTTTCACCTTTTAAAACTTGTGATGAAAGTATGGACCTCATTTGTGTCGTTCCTAAAACTGGGGGTTCCCCACAAAGTTATTTAATGGAGAAAACTATTTTGTACGAAATTGTAAAAAGAATTAATTTGGCCAAATCGAGAGTTGCAATGGTGTTTTATGGAAATAATAGAGATGAAACAAAAGTAAGTGGTGTAGTAATTTGAACACCATTTTCTACATGAGGTCCTGAATATTTCATTTTAGTTATATTATTAAAAACTTAATTTTTTCTAGGTTTATGACTTTACCAATAACCTTAATGAGTTATTAAGAACAATAACTTCACTTCACAAGACCAGTGATGAAAGGAGTAATGTTGGGGGAGGGTTGGCAAAAGTTTTCACATCTCTTCATGAGAAAGTGAGAAGAACAAATGCAACTGGATATCCCATCAGAAAGGTTTATTTTTTACCTATAAAAATATTTTTTAATGGTATAAAAGTTGATAATATTTATTTTATAAATTTTGGACTACTTATGAAGGGCATTATTTATTTTAAAAGGTTATGTATTAAAAAAGAATTTGTATAAAAAAGTTATTTTCAATTTTTTGATGGTTTTTGAAATTTACCTCGCAGACCATTATTGCCATGGTAAACAGACGTACTCTTGGTATAACGGATAGTATAGTAAGACAACTCCAAGACACAGGCTACAGTATTGCTGCAGTTGGCTTAGGAAATGCTAGGACAAATTTACTCGACAAAATATCAACTTTTGGATCCGATAAAGTTATTAAAGCTGACCTGGAAAATTATAGAACAAGCTTGTCTGTCAATCTTTTAAACAGCACAATTTGTCAACGTAAGTTTAACTCTTTAAGTTGTTGTAATAAAAGGTTTACTATGCAAAAACTTTAAATTAAAAGTTAAACTAAACACTTTTTTAACTCTTAATAATTTGTTTAGCTTTGGTAGAAGAAATGACCACACCTTCTCCACCTACTGGTCAGTAATAACACTAGTTTTTATTTTTAATAACCTATAATTTAGATTAGATTCATATTTTATTTAAAATAACATAATAAAATAAATTGTTTAGGTTGCTATTATCGCAATGAGACAAGTGGAAGTGTGGAGGTAACTTTTTAATAATTGACCAAATGATCTTTAATTTTTCCTAATTTTAGTAGAAATGTATATGGTTAAAATTCTTAAAAATACTAACATATTTTTAACTTAAATTTTTTTAGCTTATTCCAATTCATCAAATATTCTATGATTCGAAAGATACTTGCAAATATTACGAATGTCAGATGGATGGATCTTTATTATTACGAAACAAACTGACTTTTTGTAATGACCTTACTAAACCAAACTGTACGAAAGGTCACGAACCTGATCTTCATGTTGATGTTGATTGTAATTGCCAGTGGGAATGCCCTTGTAAGTTTATGATATTTTAATATTTACTATATACAAGTAGGGTTATTTTAGAAATTAATAAATTAAAGTTAGTTACTTTTAATAATATTAATCTTTATTGATTTGCGGTACCATATATAAATGTCTCTTCACTACTTAAAAACTGTAAAACCTTGATGTATATTAAATATATTCCCAATTTAAAATTTGTAGGCTATTGTTAACTATAAAATGAATATTTTTGCTACATAAATTACCAATGTGAAACTTGCAGGTGTTTGTGAAGTATTGGGTGACCCTCATTATCACACTTTTGATGGGGCATTCTATCGTTATGAAACTAACTCTGGTTGTAGCAACATTCTAGCACAATCTAACAATCAAGTGACAAGTATTGATGACTTTCAAGTGATTGAAACAACTGGACCTTGTAACGAACAATATCCTGAAGCAATGGAATGTGTGACCAGCGTGGATGTTGTTTTAGGAGATGGGAATTATCATTTGGAGAATCTAACGGTAATATTTAAGTTTAAAAATTAAAACAATTTGGCATATTTAACTTAATTTGTGTTTATTTAATTACAGTTTGGTTTTATTTACCCATTTTTTTGTTACCAAAACTTTAAATAGAAGCTCATCACTCTACAATATTTTATTAACATAATTTCGTATTGCAAATTTTCCGAATCGAATACTAAAATTTTAAACATTGAATTTTACAGGCCACCCATTTAGGTCACCACCTTCACTTGCCTTATGTAAGTGGATTAGATGCTGATGTGCTTAAGATTCATGTTGTAGGAAGATCTAGTATAATCCTTGAATACTCTCATCTTGGTCTAACTGTTGTGTTTACCCCACATGACCACTTGGTTACTCTTTCTGTTCCTTACTTCATGTGGGGAAACAGACTGAATGGAATGTGTGGTGAGTTTACAAATAAAAATGTTTTCTGTTGCTATTTTTTTAATTTTTATGGTGTAAGGTATTTAGGAAAGACTTAGAAATTTTCAACACAGTAGTTACTTGAAATTTAAAAATATTGACTCCTGATTTAATTTTGAATTATTTTAAAAATGTTAGGATCTTGCAATGGAAATAAAGATGACGATCTTCTGAATCCTTGGCATGGTCACGATGAAACTCCACAGGATTTTGGATACATGTGGTCATTATCTAACGTAAGCTAAATTTAATTCTATAAATTATTTTTACTTTAAATGTTTGTTAAGCAGTAATTTTGAATAAGTGAAATATGTGTTAGTTTTTGCAATAATTATAATGTAGTGTAGCATAACAATTATATAGGAGCTAAGTGGACTTTATATATAAGTATATGTATCTTCAATTTATAGAGCTTTAAAATATGTAAAACTATCGCTTGTATAATGGTAAGTTACCACAAGCAAACATCAGTTAAAAGTTGCGACCATATCAACAATGTTGATTTGTAGGACAGGGCTATCAACCAGTTAAACTAAAATATTATTCAACTCTTTTTTCTTTTAAAGGATTCATGTCGTATACCAGAGACAACCTCAACTTGTGTTCAACCCTTCTCAGACCACTGTGGAATTATTCGTTACAATCCAAAGTTTGCTGAATGTAGAAAGAAAGTCGATTATGGTAAGTTTAAAACATTCAATTTGAATTCAAACCAATTTTGAATATAAACCTAAGAACACTTAAACAAAATAAATATTTTTTTATTATGGTTACAGATGGTTACTACAGTGCATGTATATCAGATACTTGTACTAAGAATTATCTACCTTGCGATGTCTTAGCTGCATTTGCTCGTGCATGTACACAAGCAGGACATTGTGTTGAGTGGAGAACGCCAGTTGTTTGTCGTAAGTTAAAGTTGTCTAAATTTTTTAATTTTAGTTACTGTTTTTTTTTAATTTAAGCGTTTAATAATAGCAACACAGTGTTAAAACTAAGACTGTAAAATTGTAAAATATTCAAATACGTTCATTTATGTTAAAGTTGTTTAAATTTAAAAAAATTGAATAAAAATGTTTAGTTGTATGAATATAATGTTATAACCAAAACTTTAAAGTTGTAAATTGATCAAATAAATCTAGATTATTTTTAAAATATTACAATTTGATTTTCAGCAATGACATGCAAACACGGCACTTATGATGAATGTCGCAAGCCACCCTATGAGCCAACATGCCAGCAAATGGTTGACACTAGTGTCAGTAAATTGAAAGGTGACATTGGAGTGACATCAGGTTGCTTTATCAACTGCACAGAAGGTCAAGTTGTTGTAAATAACACTTGTGTAACCGAGGATCATTGTCATAAGTGTTACGATGCTGATCATGATACATATAGAGAGGTTTGAAAATTGTTTTATTACAAAATAAATTGCAATAGATAATTTATTGTAGGTAATGGATGTTGTAGGCTATAGTTGACTTTGTGGTGCAATTTTTATTTGGTAATGTTACAACTTAGCGGTATACTTATTATATGTGTAATATTCAGTTTAAGATATTGTTAAATTTTATTTTAAATTTAAATGATGGAAAAAATTGTTAATTATTTGTAGTTGAGTGAACTAACCTAATGAAATTATTTAAAAAAGAAGTTATTCACACATTTTTTCAACAATTTTTTGTGTCAAAAGGTTGGTACACCTTGGGTCTCAGCAGAAGAAGGTTGCCAGATTTGCAACTGTGCAATGGAAACGAAAACAATCAGTTGTGTTCCAAGAACTTGTCCTCATAAAGACATGGCCAAACCTGTTTGTGAGGAGTGTGAAAGTTTAAGGATAAAGGTTGGATCTGATCCTTGTTGTCCTGAATATGTCTGCGGTGAGATTAAGTTTTTGTATTTATATGAACATTAACATCTATTTAGTTGTTTATTTTAACAAATATTCTATAAAACATACCTGTTAAGTGACATGCTAAAAGTTAGTAATTAACTTTTTTAATATTTTACAGAATGTGATTACAGCAATTGTACTGCTACAAGACCTGATAGTTGCAAAGATGGAAAATTAGAAGCTAGAATTGACGGTGGTGCAAGTTGTAAGCCTGTATATGCCTGTGTGTGCAACACCAGTTTGTGTGAAAAGAAAGAGGCGAACTGTACTCACCCTAAAAAGCTTCGAACAAGTCCAACAACTTGTTGTGATAAGGAGGATTGTGTTTGTACATCGTGTTTGAACACTTATGCTACTTGTGGTTTAGTAAGTTTATAAAACTTATACAAAATATTTGTGGTCTAGTAACTCTCAAGAAAAATTTGCAAATATTTTATGTCAATTTTTTAAAGTAAAATTTAGTATAACAAAAGTTTTTTGAAAAGTATTTTTGAATATTTAAATTGAAATAAATTAAATTACCTTGGTCTTAAATTGTGATATATCTAAATTGAATAACTGCTTAACATATTGTTGTATTATTTCAGGGATACATAAAGAAGAGCTCAACAGATATTTGTGGATGTATAACTGAAAAATGTGGTGAGCTAAAATATTTTTAATTTGGCAAAGACATTGTTACAAAATATATTTAAAAAGGGAATGGTATTTAATTAACCTAACACTAGACACTTATACTTTAGTTTTAAAAAAGATTTCTTTGTTTAGTATGCTTAACAAAATAGTGATATGAGATACTAGATGTGATAATTTGTTTACAGAATTTGAAGGTGTATGTTATGCATCAATCAATGGAAGTTTAACCAAAGTAGCAATGAACGCAACTTGGATGTCTATTATCCATCCTTGTCTTAACTGCTCGTGCACTTTAAAGAATAATACTTTTGTCACCAACTGCACAGATACTTCATACAAATGTAAACAATGTAGTTTGGTGAGTTCCAAATTGTATATTTTGTCTCAATTTGCAATAAAAATCTATATTGTATATGTTCAAGAGTTATTTATTATCCTTATTTTATCATTTTTGAAAAAAAACTAATTTGATTGCTTAACAGGGATTTGGTCCTGAGAAAGTAGAAGGACAATGTTGTCCAATATGTGTAAGAAATATGTGCATTGTTGAGCGAGTTGGACACCACCCTACTACTTATCATCATGTGAGTCTGATAAATGTCTATTTCTTTAACTACTTAACTTTATGTTGCCTTAATTTTAAGAAAACAAAATTTAAATTAAATGTAAAACAAAATTTAAAATATAAAATCTATCTTATGTTATGTAAAATCATGTCAACATTTTTTTATTTATAAAATAAAAACTTTTATAAAAACAAAAAACATTTATAAACCTAATAATACAAACTTGTAACTGAATTGTGTCACATGCCAGATTGGAGATGTGTGGCAGGTTGACAACGATGTTTGCCACAACGAGACTTGTGAAATGAGAGCTGGTATTCCACTAAGAAGAGATGTCCAAGTACAATGTAGTCCTCCTAAGAATGTGGATTGTAGTCCTGGGTATAAACAACATTGTGGGTTAAAGGATTGTTGTACACATTGCCAGTGTAGTAAGTTGTTGTTTTGTTTGTTTTTATATCTAATAACATGTCTTTTTTAGTATTTCTTAGTTGGTGTTATCAAGTTGAAATTTTATTTAGTATAAATCTGTTTAACGTTTTGTATTATTTTTCTTTTAGTTCCAGACAATGTCTGCCTTCTTAATGGAACAACAACTAAGGTATATTTAAATTTTTATTTGATCTTTTTTGTATATATATTTCTATAAATACTATTAGGTCTATTTTAATACATTAACCCCACATCAATTTCAAAAAATTTATACGCAACACAACATAATATATGTAAGTTAAATAAACTACTGCCATGTTTACATATTTAAACTTTGTTAAAGACTCCAGGGTCAACTTGGAATGAAGGAAAGTGTGCCAATTGTTCTTGTTCAGAACACAAAAATCAAGATGGATTTAATGCTGTGATATGTAGCCACACTATTTGTTTAGATTGCCCAAGTGTAAGTTTTTCTGTTAAAATATTTCCTTTATTTTACTATTTTTGCAAGGTTTATGATTGACATTTGCTTTGTATTTATTATGTATTAAATTTTTACCAGGGTTATGCAAGACAGGAAGATACTGCTCATTGCTGTGGAGTTTGTTACCCAACAGAATGTAATATAACTGATACCAAAAACAATAAAACATTCACTTTACAAGTAAGTTTCTAGTTTATTAGAAGATTGGAAGGACTTGAACTCAAAATAATATTAAATTTAAAAACTGCAAATCAATTGAAGCTTTAGTAAACGCAGTGTTAAAATAATGTTTTTATTTTGAAAATGTATGTTTTATTTTTAAATAATATTTAAAATGCTAATATTTAATTAAATTTATTATCAGATTGGTCAAAAACACAAGGCCAGATGCACAGTTTATAGTTGCATTAACAGCACAAATGGATATGCTCTCTCGTTCACTGCTAATACTTTATGCCCTGCCATGAATAAAACTGATTGCCTTGGTAGAGGGGTAAGTAATTAAAATATTACTTTAATTGTTTGGTATTTTCTTTGTTGCTTTACAGTATTATAAATTTTCTATTATTATTATTTTGTAGGGATCAATTAGTTATGATTCAGAGGACTGCTGTTCTTCATGTAAGTACTTTTTATTGAAAGGTTTTCCATTTAATTTAATTTAAAGGTGGTCAATTATATCTTATTTGTTGACATCTTATTTAAAAAATTAAAAATAGGCAACTATCCATCTTTAACTTGCCGAGCGACGAAGTCTTTACCCCAAGTTTATTCCTATGACGATTGTAACACTGATGAAACATTAGAGTTGGCTTACTGTGAGGGTCAATGTTCAAGTAGTTCTCACTACCATGAAAAGAGTGGAAGGTTTATTAAGCAATGTTCATGTTGTTCTGCTACGAAGTATTACAATGTTTCAAAGACTGCAACATGTAAAAATGGATCTAAGGTGCTTTTAATTTTTATGTGAATGTATTTTTAATTAGCGAGTATTTGTTGTATAGATTTAGAATATATCCTAAAGATATATAGAGTCATTCTAAGTAATATATTTTAAATTTTCTCTTCTTTTAGACAAAGTTAAACTTCCGAATAATAACAGAATGTCAGTGTGCAAAGGGTATGGATTGTGGAGCTTGGGAAAGTCTACAAGACTTCGAAGTCCAACGTGGCAATGAGGTAATTGCAAGCATCTATTTATTAGCCTTTTTTTTAAATAAATTTAAAAAGGTATTTATATTTTATCATAAATTTTATTTAAAATTTTTAAATACAGAGTGATATTGCATTACTAACAACTTGGAAAGATAACTCCAACTACCAAGTAAGAGTTGTTGAAGTTAAAAACGTTCCAAGTTCTGACAAGGATACTGACTTGAGGGAAATTGTTGATTCTGCTTTGAGGAAATTTGGCTTAGAAGAACCAAACTTGAAGGTTTGAGACTCTTTTAATTATTATTAAGTTCAGTTTTAAATATTTACATAAAAACCTAAATTTTGAAAACATGTTATTTATATCAGCTAACGTTTTAAAGGTAGTAAAAACTAAAACATAACATGCCAAGTTATGTTTTAGTTAGTTAATAAAAATACATAAATAAATATATTTTTATTAGTTTCTATAAGGTTTCTAATAACTTTAATAAAACAAAAATATTTCTTTTCATCAGGTTGTTGAAGTAAGTGCACAGAACGGTGATGTTAATGCAGCTTTCAGATATGGAATCGATCGAGCTTTCTCCAATACTTTGCCCACTTCAAAGAAAACTAATGAATAGTTGATATGAAGAAGTTTATTTTGTTAATTTTACGTTGATGACCCGTTACCGAACGACCTGATTTTGCCCAGTTGTCTTTTAGACTTCTGTCTTTTTTATTTTTTATATTATTGTATTATTATCTTTATTATGTTCCTATGTTGATGACCCGTTTCCGAATGACCTGGCCTTGCCCAGTTATCTTTTAGACTTCTGTTTTTTTCTTTTATTTTTTATTATTGTATTATTATTTTGTTATTATGTTTTGATGTTGACGACCTGACTTTGAATGACCTGATTTTGCCTCAGTTGTCTTTTAGACTTCTGTCTTTTCTTTTTATTTTTTTATTATTGTATTATTTAATGTTTTATTCGCATTGTTGACGACCGAACCGAACTGACCATGATTTTATTTTTACTTTTATTTTTTTCTCTGCAAAAGTGTCAAAGAACACCATAAAAGGTTAAATACCAAAATTGTTGCCTTTTTTAAGGGTTATGAAAATGTTTAGTTAAAATTTATTAAATTAATTACATAACTACTTGAATAGAGGACAACTCAGTTTGTATCCTAAAAAATAAATATACTAACTTGCCAGAGTAACACATATTATTTACAACCTTGACTCATGTTGTTGCCTACGTCACGAAAACAGCTAACATCACGTGGTTTGCATTTAAAATTGAATACTTCAAAAAGAGAAGGTTTTATGTGAAATATTAAATAAGTTAATGTCAAGGAGACATATTGTGCTTATGTTGACTTGACTTCTACTATTGCACGTTGCACTTTCATTAATCCTAGACGAAATTAAACATGAATACTCCGAAAAGTTCGAAAAATAGATCAACGAACAAAAGTAAAAAACAAAGACTTGCACAAGCTGCCACTGGAAAGGGTTTGTACTTAAATTATGAAAAACATTTAAATATATTTTGTCAAAGTGTATGGGTAAGCTTGATACTTAAATTAATAGTCTGGTAGTGTGATAGTTAAACAGTGAATAGAACTGGTCTAACAGCCTTAAAACAGAATAAAAATTTGACACTATGCTTGTCTTTAAAAGATTCCTATGTAGATATTAAAAAAGTTTAACCATTTGACTAAATGCTTTGAATTTATGCAGCTCGACAGTCTAAAGCTCGGAAAAAGGGCTTAACATTAAACCAAAAGTTACTGTTTGTTAGCATTTTAGTTATTGGAGTTATTTGTATTATTCTTGGAGTTACACTTAGCTCAGGTGAGTTTAAATTAGTTACAGTAAAATATAGTTGATCTTAGATTTTTTGACTTAGTATGAGTTTCTATTACTTAAAACTGTTATTCAAAAAGTGCTGGTGCATTAAAACAGTGGGGATCAAATTAAGGACCTTTTGTAGTTGAGTCAGGTGTTACAACAGCAACACTTTGCTGCCACTGTTGCAGTGTATAACAAATCTTATTATATACACAATTTATATTGTTTAGGACCATCAACTATGAAAGAACTAGCTTGCCAAGCTGTAGAAAATGCAGTGGAAGGGAGTGGGGCAAATTCTCCGTTTAATGTTAATCTTTGTGTTGGTAAATTATTACTTATTGTTTTTTTCGGTTTAATTTTTTAAAAGGAATATTTTTGGTTAATAGGCTATATTGTATTAATACATTTATGTAAATGAACTTTTATGTATTAACAGCTAAAGAATGTGACTTTGATGTGACTTTGTGTAGTGAAGAATGCCCATTTGCTTATGAAAGTGATAAAGACCACTGTCCTGTAAGTTGTAAATGTGCAGAGAAGGGAACTGTTGAAAGTGATATGAATTATGATGAGAATTCACTTGGTGCTTTACTTGATGTAAGTTAATCATGTTTTTTTTATTTAAATCAGTTAAATATATATATATATATACCTTGAAAAAAACTTATATTATACTATTTTTGCATCTGTGACATTATTTTATTAATAAGTATTTTTGGTATTTGAAAAAACAATATTTAAATGTAGGTCTACTTTATAGCTTACATATTTTAACAATCGGCATAAAGTTGTTTGTATTATTAACTTTATTGTTATGTTTATTTCAAGGCATATGCTTACTCAGATGAACCAGAAGCTAAGTTTAGCGTGTATGCTAAAAGTGAAACACCAATTGGATACTGGCCCAAAAACGAAAAGGGAAGAGTCAAAGTTCATTACTCATTTCTTTCTGCTAGTAAATATTGTTTTTCTTTGTGTTTCTTATAAAGTCTGTTTTTATGTTTTTTTACTACTTATTCATCAACATGAACTGTTGCACAAATAGTAGTAAATCTATAAAAAAAAATTTCCTAGGTTTACTTACTTTTTGTTGCTTCAGTTAACGGTTTATATAAGTTTAAATTTTAGAACAATTCATAATTTAGAAAAATTTATGTATGAAATGATGTATGATGTCACCAAGTTTTTGTCCGAGTTTACTTGTATTGATCTGATTCTTGTAGAAGATGACAGCGACACATTTCATGTTTCCATCGCTCTTTCAAATCGATGTTCGTAAGTTCTTTACATTTTAAACCTATTTGTATTACCTAACTATTAGAAAGAAATTAAATTCTATCTATCCAGTCTTGGGATAATAATCTTACTTAGTCTAAAGCTCTATTGTGTGTTGAAGTTTCGGCTAGGTAATATTTTTGTCATACCAAATTTTAGCTAAAAAAATTTAATTTAAAAATTATGATTGATCTTTTAAATTATTATTTTTTCTTAAATACAAGTATTACATGTTTAGGTCATTGATAGGTTGGTATGGCAGAGATTCAATAAAAGGTTCAAGATATCAAAATATGAATTTAGAGGCAAGATGTTGGCAGTTTGAGGTGAGATTGTTGTAGGGTAATTGGAGTAATGTTTACTAAAATCATGCCTATTAAATTTTGATTATTATTTTAAAATAAGTATGTAGAGCAATGTTTAGCAAAAATTAAGATAGTATGTTAGGTCCAAAAATAGTGTAATTTAGGTATTTAAGAGGGTACCTCCTTTAAATTCAGATAGCATATGAACACTTGACTTTCTGTTCTTTAAATACAAAACAGTGGTTATTTATACTTAATGTTGAGCAATGTAGTTAGAGCTAAGTAATTGTTGCTTATTAACAGACTGTAGCTCATGAATTTTTTCATGCATTGGGAATCTATCATGAAATGTCGAGACCAGATAGAGATCAGTACATTACAGTTACTTTAGAAAATATTAAATCAAGTAAGTTGTAGATTAGTGGAAATAAAAGCAGTAGTAAATGTTATTTTATGTCCTTTCAATGTAAAAGTTGAACAATAGATATGCATATAAGGTATTGCTACTTTACTTTTTTTTGCAACTAACTAACATTTCCTTAAGTTGTCATCTTCTATTGGGTTTATGTTTCTCAAGTTATTTTGTTTTATTGTATTAATTTTTTTAATAACTTTTAAATTACAATATCTTAAAAGATTTGCCGTATCAACTCTTATTACAAACTAAACTTTTATTTTTAGGATACCATAGTAATTTTAGAAAGCGAACAAAAATGACTGAAATTGACAAAAGTTACAAGTTTGATTTGGATTCCATCATGATGTATGGATCTAATGATTTTGCTTTGTGGGGTAAAAGTGCTTTCACACTGGCTAATGGTGAAAAGGCAAAATATTACACCATGAAAAATCTCTCTCAAACTGACATCAATGAAATAAATGATTTGTATGAATGTGAGGTTACTGGTCTTTTAGGTAATTTCTTTTTGTATATATCTTTATCCTTGATGTGGAAAAGTCGAATGCGCAACATAAACATAAAGTAACATCAGTTACTCCAACCCAGTCTCGAGTTGTATTCAGCAGTTTGGGATATTATTATAATTGCCCGATTTTTATGCTGCTGATTAAGGGCTGGCTCAGCAGGAGTTTCTACCATTTTTAGCACCTTACTCAAGGGCGCTACAGCTTGAGAGCAGTGAGGAATAAACCGAAAACCTCATGGTGGTGTGTCAAGTGTTCTTACCACTACACCGTGCTGCTGGTGAAATGAACTGTTTATTGATTTAAAATGTTGGTAATGCAAATTATAGCATTGTTATTTGTTATTTTTTTCTGTTATTCTTGATGTGAAGGTCGACTTCACAACCTAAACATAAAGTAACATCAGTTACCTCGACCAGATCTCGAGTTGTCTTTGGCAGTTTGGTATATTGTTTAATATAATTTCCTTTAAAACACTATTTCAACCTGTTTAAAAAACTTGTGACCAATATAAATATAAGTAGTAAATTTTTACAGTTCAAGACAATATCTCAAAATAAAATGTGTTTTTGTTGATTTTTTTAGATAAACCCTCAGCATGGAGTGAATGGGAACAGTGGACCAAGTGTCCAAAAACATGTGGAGGAATGGTGCTTATCCGGTTTCGAACTTGCAAGTATGAGGATGGAGAAATATCATCATTATGTGAAGGCGATCCTGCTGAACAGTAAGTGAAAAAATTGAGATTTTTGGCATTTAAATCAAGGGTTAAAAATACTAAAAGTTGGGATATTTAAAAAAAAATTGGCATTTACTTTTATGAATATTTTGTATATATAATTTTTTTTGTATTTATCTTTATCCTCGATGTGGGAAAGTCGAATGCGCGACTTAAACATAGAGTAACATCAGTTACTCAGACCCAGTCTCAAGTTGCCTGGGGCAGTTTGGATATTATAGATTATAATTGTCCGATATTTATACTGCTGATTAGGTGCTGGATCATCTGGAGTTCCTACCATTTATATCGCCTTATTCAAGAGCGCTACAGCATGAAGTCAGTGGGGATTAAACCCACGACCCCATGTGTGGTAAAGCAAGCGTTCTTACCACTACACCACGCTGCCGGTTCAATTGTCACTAAATGTAGTTTCAATTTTTAATAATTTATTTTGCAGAAAAACTTGTGCTACACAGAAATGTGGGGGGGAGTTTACCGATTGGGGGCCTTGGGGACCCTGTACTGCCACCTGTGGTGTGCAGGGAATGAGACAGAGGTTACAACCTTAATTTTGCATTTTAAATTTCTTAATTTAGGATAATATCATAGCCTCTTATTATTAGGATCTCATGAAAATACTAATTTGCTTTTTTCAGAACCCAATAGTAGTTTATCATATTTTGTTACATTATAGTAGTTTATTTGTGATGTAAATCGCAATATTTCTTCAAGCTCCATTTTCAAGCCCTATTTTATATATTTTTAGGTTTAGAGAATGTTCAGTTAAAGGTGGTTGCACCCAGAGTTTCTTTGCTTATCTGGATAAAGGGGAATGTGGTAGGATAGACTGTGAAGAAGGTAAGATGAATTTAAATATAGAGGCTTGTCTACAATATTTTGTAAAGATTTTATCACATTAAATTTTATAGTTGGATTTTTTTTAAATAAACTAAATTTGTCTTACCATTAGAAATTTATATTGTAAAGAATTATAATTGCTCCCACTAGTGTTACCTTATTACTAACAAGCTTTAAATATTAGAACAAAAACTATACATTTTTTTTTTTAGCTAAAAACCTAGTATTGGTTTACAAGTGGGTAGGCTGGGTTGCTTGGTCTTCCTTGGGTGTTTGTAAAACAAGTTCATGTGATCGTAGTATTTACAGAACAAGGAAGTGTATGAGTAACTTGTTGCAAGTTGGTGGCAAAGAAGATTGTGTTTATGATGAAGAGGTACAGTGTTCGGTATTATTTTTTGATATCTATAAAATATACAGGATTAAATGTATATTAAATGGTTATCAAATGAACCTAATGGATTAAATTAAATGCATTTAGTGAGGGTTGGGGTTTAATTTATGCGATTCTTTTAATCTATTAGCGATCTATTTAATTAACATTTAATCCAGCATTTTTTATAGGTACCCATTACCTCTAACCTAACATTTTGATATTTTTATAGCATTTAAATATATTTTTTTGTACAGAAATACAGATTTGATACTGCCACAAACAAGCTTTATCATGTGAGAAAATGTTGCGATGTAAATCAAAATATTTCAACAACAACAACATTGGCTACGACAACAATAATTGCTGCGACAACTACAACAAATGCACCTATTACAACACAAGCTACGATTGCAACAACACAACCTACAGCTGCAACTACTCAAGCAACAATTGCAACAACACAATCAACAATTGCAACGACACTAGCAACAGTTGCAACGACGCTAGCAACAGTTGCAACTCCACAACCTACAGTTGCAACTACACTAGCAACAATTGCAACAACTCAACCACAAAGCACCACAGTAGCAACAACAACAGAAACAACCACAACAACATCGACAACAGAAGCTAAAGTTTATGAATCAGGTAAGAAATCAAAATTGTAATCAATATTTTTTATTTATTCTTAGTTTAAAAATATTAATAGGCTATTTTTTTTAAATTTTAGTCTTAGGAGAGTTGAAAATAAGCCCAGAACTGATATGTCTTTATGGGAAATTATTTGTTGGGAGATTTAATGGGGATGAAAAAGATGATTTACTATGCGCCTCTGCGGATGGATGGCTGTAAATTATAGTGCATGTGTTGACTTTAAAATTTACCTTTATTACTGTACTTTTATAAAAAACATGATTGCATATATACACTAAAGAGCTCCTAAATTATATTTTTTATTTTTTAAAAACATGGTTTTGTAAAACTTAACTTTAACTTTATATTTTTACTTATATTTCATTTTTCTACAGTCAAATACATTATGCAAGTGATCAAGGTACTTACGATACTTTATCATGGAAAGGACCATCTCAATTTTGTAAGTTTCTAAATGAAGATGAAATGATATTAAGATACGTTGAGGACTTAAATGCTGATGGAATATCTGATTTACTTTGTTATAACACCAAATCTGGGTAGGATTTTTTTTATTTAATTATCTTTAATATGGAAAGGTTGACTTTATGACCTAAACAAAGAGTAGCATCCATTACCCCAACTTAGTCTGGAGTTTCCTTTGCCAGTTTGGATAAATATTGATTATAATTGCCTATTAAATAAGCTGCTGATTGAGTATTAGTTTAGCGAAATTTCATTCTGTTTAAAGCACCATATTTAAGGGATGCTACAGCATAAGAACAGTGGGGATCGAACCCAGGACTTTATTTAGTGATGCCAAGTGTTCGACAACAATCAACGCTGTTGGTTGGTTAGCACTTATTTTACTTTTTGATTAAGTCTAATTGGTAACTTTTTTGTTTTCTATAGGAATATTGAGATTACTTTGTGTAATAATGGTATGTTTGGTAACCACATCGATTGGAGGGGTCGTCGAGAATTATGTAGAGGGGAAAGTAATTTATTACAAGTCATAGACATTGATGGCGACTCTAGAGCTGATATTTTGTGCAGTCAACCCACTATAGGGGTACAAACAATGTCAATAAATACAAAGAGGGAGTGAATTACTAGTTGTTAGCATATTTTCATGAATACTTTGTTATACTATTTATAATTATCGTGCAACGGAATGTATTGTGTTTCGATATTGAGCTTAAGTAAATTTGTTATATTTTTTTTGTATTTGGTTTCATTCTGCTTTTTTATTGTAAATTTTCAATCAAGTAAGTTAAAGACACATTTAGCTTTGTTTTAAATGTAGAAAAAAATTATGCTCATTGGTAATAAAAAAATTGCGTGAGGACAAAAAAATATAGACTTACTAAAATTATTTTTGGAAACACTGTCGTGCACGTGTTATTTTGTAAACAATAAGTTTTGCAAAAACTGGTAAGTTTAAAGAAATAAAGCTCGTTGAACTTAGGTTTATATGATCAAATTTTTCTTTTAGATTAATATTTGTTTAGTGTATTAGTTTAAGAGTAAAGTTTTCTGGATATTTGGTTAAAATGATGCGGATAAAACCCAATATTCTAATCACAGGTAAGATTTTATTTAAAACTTATTTTCACATTACAACTTTGACAATTTTTAAGTTATACCTGTTTAATTTAATTTGAAACACAAGACATATACTAGTAATAAATAAATAAAATTATACTATTTTTTGGTGATTAGAGAAGTTCTCAATTTTACATATTTTTTTAGAATTCTGATTTATTACTTTAATTGTGATAATGTATTTCACATTCTGACTTTGTCACATTGTTTAGTGGCAAAGTTTAATATTAAAGTTGCCAATATTTTGTATATTTATCTTTTATTAGGAACTCCTGGTACTGGTAAATCAACACTTGCACAAGAAATATCTCAAGAAACTGATCTTAATTACATTAATATTGGGGATATAGCGAAGGAAAATGAACTTTTTTGTGGATTTGATGAAATTTTGGATTGTCCAATTTTAGATGAAGACAGAATTATTGGTAAATTTAAACAAGTTAAATTTGCCACAATAAAAAAAATTAAAAAATATTAGTCATAAGGCCTCAAATGGTTAGCCATAAGGCCTCAAATGGTTAGAACTTTTAAACTTGTCCACCTTTAATTTTTTTTTTTTTAAATACTTACCTTAAATTAATTTAATATTAATTCGCAAGAAGCTATAAGCTTTACAGACATTGCTAAAGGTTAGATAATATTCTAAAGTTTGCATTCCCATGTTAATTAATATTTGTTTCACTAATACATATATTTTACATTTATATATATATATTTATTTAAAAACTTTTAACTGTCAGATGAACTGGAAGATAGATTAAGTGAAGGAGGAAATATTGTTGATTATCATGGATGTGACTTCTTCCCAGAGCGATGGTTTGATATTGTGTTTGTTCTAAGAACAGATAACAGTATCCTCTATGATCGACTAATACAAAGGTATGTTTTAATGTTAAGTTTTAAGGATTTTAAAATTTAAAAAAAATTATGGAATTGATAGAATTTGTTAAATAAGTGGTTTTAAATTGAGTCAGATGGTTATTTTTATAAATATTAAAGATCATTAATTACCTTTTTAATGAAATTTGTTAAACATTAAGCTAGGGTATATTTAAATCATCACTGAAAATATACTACACTAAATCCATAATTTAGTTGTGGCTAAAACAAAATTAGATTTATTCTCAATGCAGTTAATGTAATATTTTTATTTCACTTTTTTAAAGCACATTATAGCACAACACATTTACTTTACCTTTAAGAGCAAAAAATTGATTTTAAAAATCTTATTCAAATTTTATTTTTTTAATTTACAATTTTGTCATTGGTGACATTAAATATAGCAGTCCAAACTAAAGTAATTTAACTTGTCTTATCTGGGAATCGAACCTGTAACCTTTCAATCAAATATTGACAAAAATGTTTTGCATCGCAGAGGCTATAGTGAAGCAAAAATAAGAAATAATATTGAATGCGAAATATTCCAAACTATATTGGATGAAGCGAGGGAATCTTATAAACCTGAAATTGTCCACGAATTACAAAGTAATAATCCTGAAAATATGGAGCAAAGTGTAACAGAAATTGTTGCTTGGTATAAACAATTTGTAACCAAAAACCAATCATGAAAAACTTTTACTTAAAAGACTTGAATTTTCGTGGTTATCTTTAACATAGTAGTTGTTGTTTTTTTTAATATGCATTTTTTTTCTTTCTCCCGCTATTTTAATAAATAATAAAACTTTTTGTTAATTTAGGAAGTATGTTTTTTATTATTTTCAGTATATTTGCATGTGATTTATTTACCCACTGTTTTAATGCATAGTTAGAGTTAAAGTTGTTTTTTATTTTGACTTTTGCAACAAAACACAAACAGTTGTTTTATTAAGTTAAAGTTCTTGATTGACATTTCTGCATTGAGAATGAGAATAATGTTTAAGTTACTTCAGCAAATCGTTTTATTTTTGATTACAATGGCATTTTGAAAATAAATTACAATCTATACTAAGTCAAATTTTTTATAAACAACTTTCAGGACGCAAGAAAATTGAAATTACTTTAGATCAAAATGTTTGCATAAATCTTGTAGAAATCACGAAATATTAAAATCCCAAATCTTTCAGTCAACTTGGATTCGATTTTACGTCTCTTGGGATTTGAATAATTTTGATTTTAAAAATTCAATTACTACGCAAGCGTCTCTAATTTAAGTATTGATTTTTCACAGGTAGTCAGGTTTTAACAGCATGGCATTCAGGTCTACAATAACATTGAGCTCAAGACGCACTTTTAAGGGCAGAAAAATAAAAAAATGCGTTACAATTTACGGCGAAAGTTTTATTGTTTTTGATTAATCAAAATTTTTAGAATAAGGTTTTAAATTTTCAAATAAACAATTTTTTTAGTTTTATTTATGATATTAAATTTATTCAGACCTCTGAGTTCAATATTTTTTTGTAAACATGATTTTAAAATTAAATACTTTTTTAGGTAATTTAATTTTATAGATAATGAGCATAGAGTTTAAAACACAGAAACGATCTTAAAGTAGAAATATTTATTAAAAAATCTTGCAGTTTTTTATTAGTTGTTCTAAGATAATAATAATTAAGCGTGATATTCCAAGACAATAAAAATTATGTTACCTAATTAATAAATAATGAGTTACGGCGCGTTAATAAATAATAATATGTGATTTATTTCATGTCTGTGTAGTATGTAATCAAATAATGTTAGCTTAAAAAGGTAAAGTATATATTTATAAAACTAACTGTTTTTTGTAATTCATAGTGTAGTACAATAAATTTTGATTATTCAAATTTGTTTTGTTTTTTTTATTATTTGTTTTTAGTAGGAATTTATTTTCAAACAAAGAAACAATTTGTAATTTCATGTTTATTAATATTTACAGTTTACTGTTTTTCAAATACAGGATTTAGATAAAAAATTTGGGGTTAAAATGGAAAAATTTAGCGAAAGTTCAACAACTTGTCAACCAAGTCGTCAATTTAAAATTCCGTTGCCGATCCAGTCTTTCCTATGGCGACAGACAGAGTAAGAATTTGTTACACACTTAACTAAATTAAATTGTGGATTAGGAATTTCGTTTGTAGTTTATTGGATTTTTAAAAGTCGATACTGTGTCAAGATTCTGATAAATTAAAAACCGAAATTTGAAAATAATTTAGAGTTGTGTAAATTCTTAAAAATGTAATTTAATTAAATATTTAAAATCCATTTTTGTGTTGACATTAACGTAAGTATTTTGTGTTTTATTACAGGCCATTTTTGCGAAAGAAAATAGGTCGTTTATACGAAGCTTCATGTGTGGTAAGATAGTTCTTCAAATTGGGGTAAAACGTAATTAAGGTGCGCTGGTATTTTATGCAATATTAGTAGCTAAAAACGCGATGAAAATACTGTTAAGAAATTGTGTTTATTGTTCTGCTATATAAAGGTTGATGCAGACTAATTGACTTATCGATCCGTTGTTTACGCCAAGATTTATTTTAAATAAATTTTGCATCGATCGAAATTTTTTATCGCACTGCAAATCGAATTCGTGACGTCACTATTGCTAATTGTATTCGCATTGAACGACAAGGCTTTAGGATAGCTGCATTTGTTCCTTTTTTTAATGACTTAAAAATTTTAAATTTAATTTTACAACAAATTTTAATTAACTTTTTGTAATTATATTATAGCAATTTAAACTTTTTTATTTTTAAAACAAATTATTTTTTTAATTTTATTTAAAAAATGTAAAATTCATTTTTAGTCTTTTGAGCACGTTTTGGTGGAAAACAAACTTCTCGGATTACCACCGTCCCTAAGTGGCGCTATTGAGGCCATATCTCGATGGCAACTTATCGAGGCTTGCATACCACACATTCTCCACTGCGCGGCGCTATTTCTTACAAACAGAAACAAATTAGGTGTGTAAAATTTGATTTGGAGATTTTGTAATTAGTTTAATTTTAATATATTGGTAATTACTACTATGATATTATCGCGGTATCTTTCTTTTAAATTGCGCTAAAGTAAGCCAAACCGTTAATAGAATATATCGTTGTTTAATAATACCGATGGTTTAAAATACCTTTCAAATAAAACGAAATAAGAAAATTTAATTTATTTAGAAAATTCATTACAGCATGTAGTTTATCATATTCGTTCAAAAATAATAATGTGTTTGTTTTTGGATTAATATTCTCTAATCTACGATTTAAATAAAAATCAATCAAAATTGAGATTAACTCACCTGTCCAAACATTAATTATTCAGCTAGTAATCAATTTTTTTAAACCTTTTATTGCGCAGTAAATTGAATGACGTTTGAAGACTTGTTTAAATTATTGATAACGTTATATTTTAATGCCTTGTGACGTTTTGATAATTAAAGCCAATTTTGTAGTCTTGTTTTTTAATGACTGTTATGTATTTTCAATAACTTCGTGCTGCCCAACAATTTTGATGTTTTGCATAACTTTAAATTCAAAAAAAAAATTTTATTTGTCCACTAGGCCAAGCTGACAAACTTGGTGTACCAGCTACTAAACTGCTACATACTCTTCATTGGATCTTCGTTGATGCTGCAGAAGTTTGTAAAAACGAATCATCACTTAACGGAAGAGCAACTCCGTCGATGTCGCTTGAAAATGTTAGGTTGTTTATTTATCTTTTGGCACCGATTTGCAGCGAGATAAAGGAAACTGATTTGACTTTTAGGTTGACAAGGTAAACAAACTTAACTTGCAAATCTCTAAAAATATCAGTTTTTTTAAATTTATATATTTTAATACCGGCAGCATGGTGTTGTCGTCAGAACACTTGGTTTAACCACACAAGGTTGTGGGTTCGATCCACACTGTTTTTATAATGTGGCATCCTTGAGTAAAACGCTATAAACGGTATAAACTTTTGTTTGGCCATCAATTAATCATTTGCTTAAATATATTTTAATATCCCAAACTTCCAAAGGCAATTCGAGACAGGGTCGGAGTATCTGCTGTTACTCTACAAAAAAAAATCAACCCATATATGTAAAAAATTAGCACTGTAATTTATATTTAATTTCAAAGTGGTCAACAAATATGGAGGTCAATATGGAATCACGAACAACCTTCAATCCCAGCATTTTCCACCAGAGTAAACGATTCAGAATTATTAACCAGCAACAACCAATCAGAAGGCGATAAAAAAGGGTAAGTAATGTTAAACTGTTGTAATTATTTAATTTTGTGTAACCCAACAATCTTTTATGCTTCGCAAAGTAAATTTAAAAAAACTTAAATAAAATGACTAAATTTATAACACATTTTATTTAAGTTTTGGACTAATTAAGTTATTTAAAATAAAAATATTTTGGTAGCACTTCTTATACCACACAATCGATGGGTTACGTCACCATTTGTGACGTAGCTGTAATAAGTTGTCTGCTTCATCAAAGTTGGTCGGAAGAGGGAGTACTGTGGGGAACTATTTACATCTTGCGGAAGATACAAAAATCGTTTAAACGCGATTCTGACGTCACAAGCACAAGGTTGTGAGTAACACAAGGCAATTCTTACGTAATAAATTACTAAACGCCAAAATCTTCTCTTTTTTAGATCTCAACCACGCAAATGGCAATCTATGATTGACAGAAGGCCGAGATCAAGAAGAAAAAGGAAAACTTTTGAGTTGATCGTTCCCCAGAAAGATATTATCAAGGAAGAGAACAGTGATTTATCTAACGAAGGTTTGCTTTGTTTTATTTATTCACATTGCATTTTAATAACATAATAATAACGTTTAATATTTGAAAATCGCGAAGTTTATTTTTTGGAAATCACAAAATTTATAATTTAAAAATTATTGATAAAGTTCATTATTTAAAAATAATTTTTTCACTAATACACAAAAATTAAAGTATTGAAGTTTCGAATGAGAGTTTAAAATTTATTCATGATATAACGCCAATTATATTTTGTGATAGAACAAACACCAAGTACTTCGACTGTTGCTCAAGTTAATGAAGATCCAATTAAAACAACAAGCAAGTTTTTATCAAGGTTCAGGGTAAGAGAATAGTTTAACAAATTGATTGTTGTAAAATTTTGAAAGTAAAATGTAAAAGTAAATATTTTTTGGGGTTTAAGATCTTTTTACTTTAAATTTTGCAAAATTAAAATTTATTTTCAAATTTTTATCAAATTTTGATTACTAGAGTAACAGGGAAAATAAGACAGCAAGTTTAAGATTATCGCAAAGTTCTCCAATAACCAGAAGAAAACATTGCTCAGTAAAAGAAAGAAGGCATTCGACATTGTTTTACAGGATGGCGCTTAAAGAAAAATATTTGGTTAGTTAAGCAAATTTATTTATATAAACCTCAAACTGAAAAACAAAATTTTAAATATATTGTAGGTTATAATTTTACTTCTGCTACCTTGTTAATTTACTAAAACAAAAATATATTGTAAGGTTCTTTAAAGCACATTTGGTTCGATTTTAATTTTTGAAAAAACTTAGGCTTTCGACTTACATTTTTAGCTTTATATTTTAAGGCACAACCACCACCTTCCTATGACGAAGTTTACCCACTTAAAAGAAATTCTGAATCTGTAAAAAAAGGAGGCCCAAGGAAAGTAGTAAGTTTAAAGAATAACAAGCACACTTAATGGCATTTAACTATTTGGTATTTTTTTGCATTTATTAAAATAATTTCACATATAAATGGCTTTGTAGAGGTTTAATTTATATTTTTCTTTTAGTCTGAAGACCTTACTGTAACGTTTAAGTTATCAAATCGTATTCATTCAACAAACGACGATAGCATATTGCTTCCGCCTTCTTACAACGCTGTTAGGAAAACAAGTGAATCTTGTATTGCTTCTTGTTCAATGTCAAGTGAGTAATTGGAACTGATTGATATATTTAACTTCTATTGGTGCCTTAATATTCACTATCGGGTTTTTTAAAAGAAAACCTTCAAAGGCTAAAAAGAGGTTTAAAGGCTAAAATGTTGTTTTAAATATATTAATCCGCTTTCTTATGTTTTTTATTTTGGTTATAGGTATTATTTTAAATTTTTTGATTTATATCAAGAATTGTTTAATTTTTTTTTTGATTTTACTAGGCGATATTTTGAAAAAAAATACTAAACCTAATCAATTTAAAGAAGAATCGGAAAATACAATAACAATTGAGGTTAATATTTGTTTAACATGCTATTAAGTATAAAACTTGTTTTAAAGTATCTTATAAATTTTTTTTAAATGTCTTGTAAAAATTAAGATGAAAGAAAATCGAAAATGGACTTCAGATACTTGTCTTGATAAAAGTATTTACAAATCTGAACTAAAAGCACACCAGCAATACTTGGACGAGAAAGGATTTTTAAAAGTTGAAGTTGTATTAAATGTGATTGATGTCATTGTAGCTAAAAACCCTGGGTTGAAAGTTACAGATGTTTGTGTTCAAATTATTGATTGTTTGCATCATTTGAAACTTATTACTGACAGAGACAATGTAAGTTAGATTTAGGTATTAATAATAGGCATTTTGGAACATTTGTTGACTTTATTTATACCTATCTCATGTATTTTGTAAAACATTTTCATTTATATCATATTTTTAATGTTTTTTTTAACTAAGGCAATGTTAAAAAAACTATGTTATTGACCAAATAATATTTTAAAATACAGACCAACACAGTAGAAGTTTATATACGAATCTTACAAAGACTGACAACTCTACTGGGTTGTTCAGGAAATTGCTCCAAGGCTGGTCAAATCAGTTCAACCAGCGACAGAATGAGGTCCTTGGTAAGTAGTTAGCATCAAAGGTTTCAGAAAAAAATTTGAAGGTTTAGATGGTGTTTTGAAAAGTTAAAGATAATTTAACTTGTAAAAAAAGAACTGTATTGGTTGTTGATGTTTATTTTTTTAATATTGAATCTTTCATTACATTTTACAGACCAGGTTAATGTTGACAAGTGTGTTCTCTTCTTATATCACCCAGTTTAAAAGCTTTATAAGTGAATTTGTGACCAAACACTCACTCGATAAAGTTATGGAGTTTGTACACCCGTTGTTAAGTTACTGCTCAGTGGACATCAACATATGCGATGTAAAAAGTAAATAACTTGTTTCTATTAATATTTTTTCTTAAAGTTTGTACAGTAATACTATATCATTCCTTAATGGTTTAATGAAGGCTTGGTCGGCAGGTTTAACAGATTTGTCGTTTAATTTATTAGTATGAAACAAATATGTATTTACAATGAAAGTTTAAATAAGAAAACTTTGCTTAGATGTAACAGATGAGATATTGTGTGCTGATGCAAAAGCAACAACGTTCATTGGTGATGTGGTTGTAAAACTTATTTTCCAACAAGTTATTAAAAAATGTCTGGAGTTTAAAAAAGATTTATACAACAAGAAAAATAAGGTATTAACAACTTGATTAATTTAGCTACTTTCTTTATTTATAGATCTTTTACAAAGGTATTTATTTTTTATAGATCTTATATGAAGAAGTGCGAAACTTTGTTCAATTTGTTCGTATTAAACATCCTTCTACATTCAATAAAGTTTTACTCTTAATTATGAAAACACCAATGAGAAAAAGACATCAGTGGATTAAAGCTCAAGTAGGTTTTAAATTATCCAAAGTTTACTAAAATATATTTCATACTAAGTTAAATACATTTTTGTTTTTTTGTACCATGTTTAATCTAGTTTAAAATGTGAAATTATTTAAGGTATTGCAATTTTTTTAATTTTAGGCGAAGAAAAAATTTGAAAAAGTAGAAGAAACGCAAAGAAAAATTTCTGACACAATTTTTCCAAAAAGTTTTCGAACTGTTAGGTAATTATTGAATCCAAAATAAAATAACTCTTTGTAATGTTTCTGTACAAACTATATTTAACAAATACAGATATTAGGCTTTGTATGTATACATTCTAATTAAGTAAATATGTTAAAAAAGTACAAAGACTTTAATACCATTCCAAAATTTTAACACTTATAAAATTATCTCGTTTAGTTTTTTTCCAAAAAAGTTAAATATTTGTATTTACATATTAAAGACGTGGTGCAGTTAACTTAGAATCAAGCCCACTTATGACGCGATATAGTAACCCATTGTGGAAGCAGGGTAAATTTCTGCGGAAAAGTATCGAGTTTTTGGACTCGAGTCCTGTAGAAAGTGAAGCCGCGTGGAACGCCGGGCAACCATCCACAACGTGAGTTTTAAAATAATATATTATTGTTTATAAGTGGTTGATAAAGAAGCTACTGATTTAGTGTTGGCAAACAGAAGGAAATACAGTTTTTAGCGCCTTACTTAAGGGCACTACAATATAGGAGAAGTGGGAATTAAAATCTGGAACTTATGTAGTAAAGTCAACTACTTCACCACACTGCCGTTTTTTAATTTTTTAAATTACTGAATGATTTCTAAATTTGCATTTATATTTAGTCAAAATGAATGTTGTTCTCCTTTTGACAATTCGTCAATGTCAAGCGAAATGGAGGTGCAACGAAGTTTGTCTTTGTTTGGAAAGATCAACATAGGAGGACTATTTAAGAAAAGTGTGGTATGTTTTTATAAATTCTAAATATTTTTTGACGTAACTAGACATAATAAAAAAACATGTACTAATATTGTTTTGTACATAGAGCAAAGCTTACTCTACTGGCACTGAGTTTGATGAAGGGAGCCCAGCAGATAGCGAAAGTTTTTTGACAAGGATGAGAAAGAAAACAAGTGGAAAGAAACAAAATAAGGACACTGCCAAGGGGTTTATTGCTTCAAGTAAGTTAAACAACAAAGTGTTATTTAAGATTAAAGTAAACTTTAAATTAACACTTATTTAAAGTGAGGTTATTGAGGTTATAATAATCTATGTTCATACATTTTTTAGTGATTTATAAAGTCGACATATACCTTTTTGAAATACTAAAATAATCCTGCTAGAATGGAACTTGCTATGACACTTACAAAAGATTATTAAAACTATTTTCATTTACAGTTATTTTTTAATTTTTCTACAGAGTTATCAATGCTAAATAAGATAGGTAACAGTGACAACAATGACCAAGATAACACCGAGTTTGAAATTAACACCAAAGATATCAGCGATGGACTCGAAATATTGGAAATTTTGATGGATTTTTGTCCACCTGGGACCTGTCCTGAACCAACCATTATGGGGTCTATTATGGGACTTGTAAGTTTAAAATAGATAATCTGTTTAAATAGGTTTGGGCTTTGTTGAATTGTTTATAAGTTAAATGTTGATCAGTTAAGATATATAAGTTACAAAGTTTGTAAACCTAATCTGTGTTGTTTTAAACCGATAATGTTTAACTTATATCTTGATTTTTAGGAGTCTCCGGTATTGTCGCGGGCAGCAGTTTTGTTGTATTGTGCCTCTTTTGTTGATAGTTGTGCCTCAGGTGCGTGGCCACAGTGGATGCAGAACAGGGCTGGTAACAAAAGATCAAACAAGAATGCTGCAATTTATTCGAATGCTGCGACTCTCTTTTACCGCTGGGGAATAGTAAGAAAACTGATATACAAAATATGTTCTTAGATTTCAACAAATCACATAAATTATAATTAAATGGTGTTTTGAACTCATATTTTTTTACGACTTTGTTTCTGAGCTTTTATTATGCGATATTTGTTGCAGGAAGTTTCAAGTTATTTAGAGAAGATTATTTCTTTGGATAACGACCCTTCCAAAGTGTTGGGTGATGTAAGAAAAGTTGAAGATAAATTGAAAAATAGAAAAGATGATATCTTGGAGAATTTCATAAAAGACAGTAAGATAGTTCAAGGATAAATTAATTTACTAAATATCTAAAAACAAGTGTGAAATACTCAACTAATTAAACATAAGTTTTGAATACTGACTTTTTTGTTGCTATTGAGTAATTTGTACTTTCTTTTATCAGCCTACAAGTCATAGCAAACACTTTCTCTATGTATTAAATTATCTAAATGGTAATGGTGATTTATTTTAGTGCGAGTAAATCCGGGTGGAAAGGATTGTCCAAGTTGTATTAAAATGTGTGCAAGCAACCTTCTTTACCAAATCACAACTTTCTTGCGAGATATTTACCCAAGGTTACCTCAACATGACAGTTCTAGGGTGGACAAGGAGTCAGGTATAAAGAAACTACTTCTAATATTTTTATTTTTATTCGGGTTTTAATTTAAGGATTGTTAATTTGTTAAATTTAGTCTTTCAATGCATCAATATCCAAATAATCATGCATTACGTTTTACCTTTGTTATTTGATTTCTAATAAAATTTATCTTAAAAATAGTTTTTATTCCTTTTATGTTAATTACAACGTGTTTATAATTTTTGCAGTAAGTAACATATGAACATAATGTATGGATTTAAAAAAATTTTAGTTCTCGTATTTTTAGTTCCAGAGATTCACGTTTTACCTTCAACAACTCCGAGTCCAAGAGTTGATTCTCCAAACAAACTTGAAGCTCTTAAAACACCTCCAAGTGTAGAAATTAATGTCACTCCACAAATAAAGCTACCAGGTAAATATAACGTAATTTGATATTTGCCATATTCTTTCTGGATTTTATATCTGAATTGTGTAAGCAAGTTTAAACAAATTCCTTAACAGAAATAAAGTATTTGCAATTAAAATTTAAAATGACCTCATTATTATTTTTGTTGGTTTTTGAAATTCAATTTTTAGATTTGCAGATTAAAGAGGACATCGAGGTTCCAGAAAATTACTTGCGCACACGTCGTTGCAGTTCAATTATCTCAAACACCCAAGTCCCAGGCTCAAAAACAAATTTTGGGTACACAAGTAGCTCAGCTTCCAGTGGCAATATGTTATGCGTCCCTAACTCTAACCCAAGTGGTACGAGCAGTTTTTCACCCTTTAGTTCATGCAGTGCATTTTCATTTGGAAGTTCTTTGTCGATTGGTAGTTTGTTTTCTGACTCTGCAACACAAAGAGAAGTTCCTGTATCACCGTTGAGTGCAATGGGAACGTCATCGGCGGTTTATTTTTCACCGCAGCTGAGAACTGGTGTAAATGCTTTGTCTGATAACTTGCCATGGCTGAAGGTAAAAAAGTTTTTATTAGTTGCAGGGTCTGGTTAAATAATCAAAATTTATAGGGTAGTTAACTATGTATCCGTTAAATAATAAACTATCCAAAAATGACTTGTTTAGATTATATTTTATTTAGCAATAATATAATGTCTTTATAAACCTTTCCTTACTTCTCCATTTTTTTTATTTAAGCATATGCTAGCCTTGGCAAACCAGCAAAATTTCTTATGCGATCATTCAGTGTTTTGTCATCCGTATTGCCATAAGAGAATGGATAGATCATGTTCAAGACTGATATCCACAATTCATTTTTGTATAGTTATAAACCAACAGGTACGTTAATATTTCTGTTTGATTTTTAATATTTTGTTTTATGTATGTTTGAAAATATTTAAAGCAACTTTTTCATGATATTAATAACATAGTTTTTGAATTTTAGAGTTCACAAGACAAAGATAACGATCAAGATAAAAATAAAACTGGCTCTTTTTTAAGGTAAAATACTTTGTTAAAATTATTATTTTTCTAATTTTAAACTACTTGTTATATAAGTTTATTATAACTTTTACCAATGTTTGAGCAGATATTTAAAATACAAGAGAACATGTCTTACCAAATTTCCACTTTCATGTTTGTTAAAATCAATCACAATCATTGATGAGAACATGATTATGGACATACAAGCTTTGTGTTGGGAGATTTTGTTGGATGGTAACAAGTCAACTTCTGAGAGTGCTGGTTACTTATATGTTTATTATTTAAAGTTGTTTTTTTATTTCACCTTAAATGTTTTTACTATTTAAAATAAATTTAATTTTCAATTTTGGAATTTTATAACCTTGCATGTAGACTCTTTCGATATATATGCCATTTGCTTTTTAATAAAAGTGTTTCATAACTTTAAAAAATGTTAATGTTTATACGTACTATACGTTGCTTACTAAAAAATAACTTTACCAAACAGGGGCATTATTTCTACTCTGTGCTGTTAAGATTCCAAAAGAAGTTCACTCAATAATATTGACTGAAATTTCTCACATAAATCCTTCACAGAGAATAAGTGCAATAAAAAAGATTAGGGTGCTGTGGGAATGTAGAAACTCTGTGTGGAAGTTAGCTGAGAATCGAGCAAGAAGGGCTTTTAAGGTAAATATGTTTAAATTATTCTAACATAAAACAATGTGTGTTAAATTTATTTTTTAATTTTAATAAACAAGTTTAAAAATTGTGTTGATAAAAAGATCTGATTAAGTAACTTTGTGGTTAGAAAATGTTGAAAATTCATATATAAATAAATATTTGTAAACAATGTAGGTTCAAGCACCCACTCTAACATTAACATTTTCACAATCTACACTTGGATTGTCAACTCCCAACTTTCCAGATCCACCATGGATGCCAAATATAGTGAATATCGACGATATTTTGGCTCAGAACAGTTTTTCCAATGCCCAAAACGCTGCTTTTCTTGCTACAGATACACTGTAAGTATAGATTGTGTTAAATTTTATGTTTCAAATATCTTTATTTTAAAACTGATTTTTATAACCAAAAAATAAATATATTAGATCTCACTACAAGGAGAACAGGTTAAAAAGATTGCTAGCACTCGACCAGGAACAACGCGCCATAGCTAGGAATAAATTTTATGTAACTAATGTTCCTTTGGTTCAAATCATCACTAATGAAGTTAAAAAGAAAGTTGCCATAGACGATATTGAGGATGGTAAGAGTAACTGTTTATATTATTTAAAAAATAACAAGTAATTAACATGTGTAACAAACTGAATACCCACTTAAAAACTGTATCACAATAAATAACAGCTCATGAATACATATGTAAAAAAAACTAAAATTTTAGACAGCGGTGAATCTATAGGCAGGTTATCAAGGTTTACCTCAGTTAGTTCTTCAAATTATTTACACAACAAAAGTTATTCCAGAAATTACAGCACTGAAATAAGTATGTTTTTATTTATTCTTTAAAAATGTTTAATATATAATTGTTTTAATACAACACAGTTTTACCACGGACTTAAATATATAATTTCTGTTTTTAGTGAGCCCAGATAATGTCTTTAAATATTCTGAGCTTTCATTCCCAAATTTTCCAGTGTTTCCGTCTTGTATTTTAGTTTGTATTTCTTCTGTTATTAACTTACTTTCCGATGATGCTGTATCTGACAACATATCTGGTAAGGTTATTTGTCTTAACATTGTTAAATTTAAAATCTAAGTATATGTTTAACTCGAAGGATTTTTCTATTCAAACCCAAAAAGCATTTACTATTTGTTTCTGTTACAGTTAGTGAAACGACAAGATCGGTTGTAACAGAATGTTTAAACGAAGATCACAACCTATTCCTGCGAAGTTTAACAGAACAACTAACAAACAAACAAGACCAAGAATATTCTACCAGGCTTATTAGAATGCTTCCAAGTCTTATGAGACAAATCTCACCGGCTGTGGCACATAGCTTAATTAATCACTTGGTAATACCATTTTATACTATAGGTAAAATAAGATAAATAGTTACTTTATGTTTTTAAACAAGATAAAAATTCATTTGTAGAGGTTTATTAAAAAAAAACATAAAGGTAAATCGAAATATATTAAATTGTTTTTTATATTGCACAATGTTAAACAAAATTATATTGAAATGTAAGTTTATGACTTTTTAAGTTATCTTTGAACAATAATCTAAAATTAGATGGAAGCAGTGTTACATTACAACCGAGGACAAGATACAAACGAAGCTTTCATTTCACCATGTGTTGCTTCAATAAATTCTTTACTACCTTACACTCAGGCTGTTGATCTTAAAACATTAAAACAAGCTTTAAGGAAGGAACAAATTGAAACTCAAGTAAGTAATTAACAACATTTCTTCTAGATGGGGTTAGTATGACTTTTTTATTTTTATGTATTTTATAATTAGCTCAAATTTTTATTTTCTCATTACATTTTTATAGATTTTAGCTTCATCGGGTATGCCTGGCACTAAGAAACTTACAGTTTGGAATCAGGGGGATTACTATATGCCTACACAGGTATTTATTATAAGCTTAAATTTACGTAAACATTTAATGTAGTAATGTTGGTAAAAATACAAAATTTCGTTCAAAAAAATGTCGTTTTGTTTTAGCGGTTAGATTGTATATAATCTAAGTTTTTAATTTTTTTGTAAAAAAAATCTTATAATTTTTTCAACTTGTTTTTTAATTTGCTTTAAAGGTTGATGTGACAGATGATAGCAACTTTGACTTGGTATTGCATGAAGCAATCACCTCACTTGATGTAACAGAAAACAACCAAGAATCATATCAACTGATTGACCTTAAAACTAATCAAATTCTGTGTAGACATTGTTACGTTAGAGACTTTTATCAGTTCAAAAAAGCTGTTTATCCAGAGGTAAATTAAACTAAATTTAACTTTATGTGTGTATTTTTTTGCTTTAAATAATTAAAACTCTTTTGGTAGAACTTTTATAAAATCGCTGCTTAGATATTGTAAATTTAAAATATTTTTTTTTAGTTAACGTTGGTAAAGATGGAGCCAAAAGAAAGTTGTAAACTCATGACTGTTCGAGTTATTGAACTTAAACTAGCTGAGATTCATAAAATTAAGCTTTTAATAAACGCCTTGAAGAACCAAACTAGTGCTGTTGAAAAGGAATTAAATGCAACCTTTGTACAAGATGAACTCAAAAAACTGTGGTGCTTTCCTAAAAAGGTGAATTAATATTATTTATGCAATAAAAAAATTGGGTATAATTTTTTCAATAACAATAAAAACAAAGACCATTTGATCATTTTTTTAAAAATTAAAACTATTTATGCTATAAAAAAACAAAACATTTTTACTGTGATTTTCATTTAGGCTATGGATGCCGAGTTTTTCCTTTTCAACACAGAACATGGGGAAGAAATAAAAAGCATTGATGCAATGTTAAAGTATTATTGGATTGATCTTATTGTCACTACTCTCCTGTCACTCTCAAGTAAGATATTCTAATATTTAGTATCATCTTGGATAAACATTTGTATTTCTTTTAATGGATTTTGTACTTACCTTTATATTAATAATTTTAGAGGAGTTTCCATGGGCAAATGACCTTAAGTTTTTTCTCCACGTTTTAAGTGCAAGTTTAATTATACATTGTGAAAATGTCACAATTCTTCGCAAGTTTTCAGCATCTATTATTGATATCATGGTTTATTTTAGTCATACGTTTACTATGCATGGCTATAAGTTTATTTTGCCTCCAATGCTACGGGTAAGTTTTTAAGATGATGTTGAGTTAAAAAAATGTTTAACGTTAATGTTGGTCAATTTTTAAATCTATAATTTTTTTATTTAGGTATACAGCAAACATTATGAAAATACTTTGGTGAGGAAAAGTTTAGAGTTTGTATTTAAGCAAATGCAGAATGTTCACAGACAACCATTTCTTTTACTTTTGTTTGCTTCTGCTGCCCCTCTATTGTCTGTAAGTTGTTTTTTACTCTTTCTTTACTTTTCTTTGCTTAAACTTATAAATTTGATTCATTTTTATAAGGATTTTTATAAATATGAGTTATAGTAAAGTACAACTATTTAGTTATGTGTCAAATCTATAATCTTTAAAACACATTTTAACACTGTTTATTCTAACATATGATTAAACTTATTGTCTAAGGCTTATAAATACCAACAAGAAGATACAGATCATATTGACGAAGATCAACTTTCTCACCAACATTTCTTTAAACTTTTGTTATCACTTCAAAGCAACGAGGAATTGGATGTCATTGATGTAAGTAATATGGTCTTGTTCACTTATTAATGTAACATTATTAACAAAGTTTGCTTGTAAAATTAAAAATAAACCCAGTAAAATGAATAATCACATTTATTTTTGTTATCCATTGATAATAAAATAAATTTTTAATCGGTTTTATAACTATTTAAAATAACTTTTTTGCCCTAGCTTACTTAAATAATAATATTTATTACTGTTTAGGTAATGAGTTTAATTGCTGCTGAAAAGCCTTTTCAAATCGCTGATGTTTGTGCAGAAGGAGAAGACTTCGTAAAATCTTTTGGCAACAATTTTAGGTTAAAAATAAAATAGTTGTATTGTTTAGAAATTTACCCGAATAAAATGTGTTAATACTTTTAATTATTAAAATTTACAAATCATTTTGACATTTTAGATTGTGCATAACAGTGATAGCCTATCAGCCTGAAAACCATCGCACACTAGAATTACTTATTGTAATGAACAGTATGCTACCTTGTTTTTTGTCTTATATCGAACTTGAATGCACCCCTGGCGAAGGTAAATTTATTGCTTGTTGTTTTTAAACATGTAAAATAGGCTACCTTGAATCTAAATTTATATTTTTTCACTTATACATTCTCTATTGTGTTGCAGAACTATCAAAGTTAAATGAGATGTCGGTGTGTATGAGATCCTTACTTGCAAGTGTTGAAGTTTTAACAAGAGTTGTCCAAAGTTCTACCTCTCAGCAACAACAACAGCTACAAACTTCAACAAGAACATCAGCTGCTAAAACTAATCCTGAAAGGTAAGTTGTAATATATTATTAAAACAATCCTAAGTTATATAAAATTAAGTTTATTTAGTGCGGTCAGAGACTAGTAAATGTTAAAACTAAAACCATTTTTTTATATGTTTTGAGCTATTTAACTATTTTAGCATTTACTTATCTTATCTCAGGTAGATCAACAATCTCTAAACATAAATAATTAAACTGCAAAAACTAATTAACAATTTTATTAGTGCAATGGAGGAGGGAGGGATTAGAGCCTGTGGAGAAATCGAGGAAAAGAAACAACAAACAACTGAAGAATTTGTTGCTCCAAGAGATCAAGTCCTTCAAATTTGCACAAAGTTTTACACCAGATTTAAAGCAAGGTAACTTAGCAGTTTAGCAGAAGCCAACAAATGTTACCACCTGTAAATAAAAAAAATAATTCAGTTAATAACTTTATATTCAGAATAAAAGCTATTAAAGGTATTGATAATGAAGATTGCTTTAACACTAAATCTCACATACGAATAGCCGAAATTGCACAGTCTTTGCTAAAGGTAATTTATAATACTTTTGATGCTAAAACGTAACATTTGTAACATTGCTTTTACAACATTTGCTATCATTGTTTTTTAGCTTCTCACTGATGATACACTCCCAGTGGTAAGCATCGGAATGGTTTGTTACATTAAACACATGCTACCAGTAGTTGATTGGGCTGTTGAGAATAACCGAACAGCTTTGTTTCTTGTTCTAAAAAGGTTGGATAAATTCTTCGCTAAGGCAAACAAAGTGTATCTGTACAGGTAAATAAACGAATATCTGTTTGTATATTGACATATATTTTAAACTAATTTATAAAATAACTTAATTTGACATAAATTTACAGTTTTAAATTTTTTTCTATTGAAATTTGAAAGTTATTCTTATTACTTTAGATTAAACTTGGATTGGCGAATGATGGCAATGATCGTGGATGGTTTGTGTGATTTATTATCAAGGCAACCAGCCCTTTCGCATGTGCCTTATTTAAAAACTTGTGTCACGGTAAAGCATTTCTTTAAAGTTGAAATCTATTATTAACATTTTAAATGTGGTTAATTTTTTTATACAGTTTTTTTTTATTATTTTATGAGGTACAAACCTTTACAAGATAGAATTTATATTACTTACAACTTGTGCTTTAATTTACAGTTAAGCATCTCCATGCAAATAAACGCAAGTGCTTCACCTAATAGTAATTTTGATGAAGCAAATTGTCGATGTCAATCAAACGAATTGCTCAACGTGTCTCCTATTTTGACTCCCAAAATTATTAAATTAATTGGTAAGAGAAATATATCTGTTATTTAGTTTTGATGTGCAAGGTATTATAAGCTGGAAAATATTTTTTTTTATTTATCTTTCTTTTTTTATTATTTATCGTTCTTAAAAGCATGAACTTTAACATCTACTAAGTAAAAAAAATATTTTATGTAGTTTTGCTAACCAAGTCACTAAGGGATGGTTGTAGTTTGGAAGATATTCTTAAACCATCATTAGCGGACGACAGAAGTGGAAGTTTGTTTCTGAATCTTATTATTCCTCTTTGCTTCTGTGTCGTATCTGAAACACCGATTTTGCCAAACGCCAAGGAAAGAGATGGTAAAGGTAAATGACTTTAATTTTTATTACAATTGGTTTTCATTTTTAATTTGATGTAAAGAAATTTTAAGAAATTTTTTATAATCTAACTATTCTTTAACTTGACAAATAAAAAATTAATCTTTCAGTAAAGTGGAAATTAACAGTGGCTGATAGAGATGCAGTATTTCTATTAAATCTTTGCACAAATGAGCTGCTTGGAAAGTCTAAAAATGTTACTGAAAGTCTTTCCCAGCTGTTTAGAGCATCCTCACCGGGTTAGTTAAAACTTTGTAAAAATAAAGAATCAGCTGTTTTAGTGTCTGTTAAAACATTTAGAGTTATTCTAATATTGCACAACTTTTTTTTTGTTTTATAATATTTGTTATCTTCAGAGCTATGTTCGTTCTTATGAATAAAAAATTAGTTTATTAATTTGAAAATATTTAAAATTGTTTTGAATTTAGTTTCTTACCGAAAGAATAACATCCAACAAAAAGTGTTGTTGTTGGCATTAAAAGTTGTGATAACTTGCTTCAGAACGCAATTACATGGACAATGGTATTCACTTGCTCAAAAGATTAAAGAAATTGCTTTAAGAAATCTAGGTAAATATATATTTTTTTCTTTATATGTAGTATAATGCATATGGTTTCTGTTTTCTTAATAAATGATCAAATTAAATGCTTACACTTAGAAAACTTATCTTTAAGCTACAATTTGTTTATCATTTTTTGTTTATTTTATTATTTTTAGGTGGCTTGCCCTTTTGGAATTTTATGATATTTGTAATGAAATTTCAATCTCCGCTAATTATGCATCTTAAAGGCTTTACCAGAAGAAAGGTAAAAATAAATTCGTTATATATTTATATAAACTTGGATTCTAAGTAACAGTTAAACTTGAAATAAATAGTACAATATTGTATCACAATATCCCCCGCTAAATATATATTTGTTACTAAGTATTATAAATTGTCATCTGTTAATTTAGTTAAACATGTTGCTTCTTCTAGGTGTTGGAACGAAATGTTGAGACAGTGGAAGAGATGGAAAAGAAAAAGGTTCTGGAGGACTTGCTGAATACATCGAAATATGAGAGAGTTAATTTCTCTTTAATGGTTGAGGGTTTCATCAATGAAGCCCTTGCATTAAAATCTCAATTTAAATTAAAGAGTGAAAATGGAACAACTGATTCTGGAGGTATTAATTATATATTTACTTTTGAAAGTGCTTTTTAAAAATTGGGTTTTTTTACATATCAATTTTGTATCTATTCCAGCTATAGATTGTGTTCATAAAATGAATGTGCTCTATTTCTATTTTCATTTTTTTAGTTTCTCCTTCACGTCGAAGATCAAGTTCAAAATCTTTCACCAAAGTCCAGGAAGATGTAAAATTAAGATCTTCATCATTTAGACATGCAACAAATCTACAACAAACTAGCAAGGGCTTGGTTGAACAGATTAGTCCCAAGATGAAACAATCGCCAAGTCACGAAGATTTTACAAAGTAAAATAGTAAAATTTAAGCTTGTAAAAACTTAATAATGTGAAAGCTTGTAAAAACATAATAATTTACAAAATACAGTATAAGAATAATAGATTACCTGAAAATTAAGAAAGTATAAGAAAAACAATTTTTTTAATTTGAGAACCTAATTATGATGGCGAAAAAAAGTTGGCTAATGTTTTTATAATTTTATTTTTTGTTGCTCTATAGAACAGCAAAGCAACTTGTAGCAAGGGTTCGATCTACACCTCTTACAACTACAAATTATGTAAGTTTTACTGCCATAAATTAAACAAACTTATTTATGCTTGAAACAAACTTATCTGTACTAAAACAATGCCTTTAAGATGTCAAAAAACATTATTCTATTCTGAGCATTAAGTTATTATTTGTTATTTACATATTAAATTAATTTCAAAATTTTAAGCAATGCCTTTATTGCGTTAATGGGTTACAAATGGGTATAAAAAGGGATTTTTTTCTATTTTGAGCATCGATAAAATGACCATGTGTTATTTGCACATTGATTTCAATGCAAAATTTTAATGTGAATTTTCATATTATTATTAAATGATTTTCTTTTACAAACAAGTAATTGAAAGCATTTTATTTAACAGAAACGCAAAACATCAATTGTACCAAGCATAACAGTACAAGTTTGTGATCACTGTCCGGTAGACTCCCCTGCTTGTAAGTTAAAACTCGGAAAAAATTGTTCTGGGACAATTTTAAACGAAGAAGATACATCAAGTAAGTAGAAATAAAACTTTGATTTTTGAAATTTAGGTTGATTGACCTTAGATAATTTTTAACTTGGTATCACAAGTAAATCTAAAATTTAAGCATTAGAAATTGAAATCAGCGTTGATGTGAGATCAAGATAGCAGTTTAAATCTAGCACCTAAAATGTAGTTGTTGTTACTTTAAAAGTAGTTTTGACATTTCATTATTTTTACTTGTTTATCGTACACGAAATTGTATTTTTTTATGGGCAAGTGAAAAAAGAAAACCAAACCAGGTTTTAAGAAGATGACTCACAATTATTTACTTATAACTTTTATGTTCCAATCCAAATTTACAGACGATGAACGCGCCCCTTTCCTTAAATCTCGTTTCTCCGATTTCTCTCAGGGAGAAGAGGAGGAGGAGATAAAACGAGAAGGAATGGGAAGTAAAAGAGGAATGAGTATCAAACGAAACAAAACGTTATCACCCAAACATAGCCATTGCGACATGACGTCACCGAAATCGTTAAAGCGTGAAAAAAAGGGCTCGTTTAGATCGCTTAAACTGAAAGTTAAATCGTAACTATGTGACGTCATTTAAAGTTTTGGTGACAAAACTAAGTGACGTCAATTAAATGTTGCATGGTCGTCGTTTGGTGTCTTACTTAACAATTTAAATAAATCAAAAAAGATTGTAAAAACTTTAAAAGTTGTATTGGGTGGAATGACGTCACATTAAACCTGCTTACGTCACAAATTCTGCATATAAAAGCTCAGATGTTTAAACGACTATTCAAGTTTTATTACAAAAATCAAAAAAATAAAAATAAATAAAGTCACACCCATGTTAGTTTATTAAGTGATTTTAAATAAGGAACAAGGTTCGGGTACTTTCGAGTAAAACGCGGAAACGAATCTTCACTCATTAGTCTGTAAATTGCTCTTTGTGATCGAATAAAAGCTCTTCTGTCGTCATGAATCGCACGAAGTTGGGCGAATTTCTTGAGGGAGTAATTTAAGTTTACCTAAACAAGATAGTTTATATATTACTAAAATAAACATGGAAGATAAGGCTTGACATTTAAGCGCCGTCTAAATAATATGCCCCAACCCTCAGATAACAAGGGCAAAAATTTTTAAACTCATGTAAACTGTTGGTGCTATTAGACTACGGTTTTGTACAAAAATTCCAATGGGTTTTTATTAAAAATTAAGTTTAATTTTTTTTATATTTTCCTGGATATTTTTTCTTAATTTTATAATTAAAAAACTTATTACTCTAATACCTCGTTTGGAGATCTTGGCGTTAAATACTTTAAAATAATTTCGTCAGCTTTGCTTTTAAGTTCTTTTACATCAGCTACTACATATTGTTGACAATCGATCCAAAAATCCAAATTATCAGCGCTATATTCTGTGTCTAAAAATTGTCGAAACGCAGCAAGTCCCTCTGTAATAAAAAGGCATGTTAAAAATTTGCATAAAAAATTACATTTTAAAAGTTTTTTTTATATTTTATGTTCGATTTTGACAATTGTGTTTATAATTTGTCGTAATGTACAAAAAATGTGCAAATATTTAACTTTAAAAATGATATTAACATTTTGCCTACGTGCACTGAAACATAATTTTGCGGTTTAGTTAAAGGCAACTATCCTTGCTATGCTAAAAAAATAAACATTACTTTTTAATTTCTTTAAATTTTTTTAAATTTTTTCTTTGAAATGTTGATATTGTCAAAAACCAAATATAAACAGACTTAAGTGTAAATAATCAAACAATTTATCAAGACAACTTTGACATTTAGCTGAGAGAATATCTCTGAGAAATCTGCTCTCTTACTAAATTGACGTCACCAAAAAACGCCAAAAACGCGCGACGTTTTTACGTTAAGGCCTTGAAGTTATTTAACGCTTTTGTTAACGTATTCGTTGTATATGTACTTTTGTATTGCAACAGCTTAAGTAATGTGAACTTAAAAACTAGATTTGTTAGCATCAGTAACTGTTTTATATATTGTCAGTAAAATAAAACCAAAGTTTGGAAGGATAATATAGTTCTGATTATGTTGCAGAAAAAATAAGTTAAATGTAAACCACTTATATTTGTTTATAAAATAGAAATTTACCTTTATTTCTAAGAAGAATTTCAAAATCGATGTTAACCTGGTTTCGCTTGGATCTAAACATAAAGGTAAGGTTAAGTTATCAACAATTTTATAAAATATACTAACTAATATCTTTTTTGACTATGACGTATTTAAAATAATGTGTTTGTCGCGACTTTTTGTGATTTAACAGACGCGAATCTATGACGTAATAACTAGGACGTTTGTTTATCGCCTTATATAACACATTGTTAAGCTGCTAATGTTTATTGTAAGTTTCTTGTTATTTTAATTTCTCAGATTTTAATGTGAAACAAACTTAAAAAATGCAGTCTTCTTCACTAAGGTTGTAACAACCGTAAATAATTTAAAATTATCAATAAAATGTTATTGAAAAAGAACTTATTATTGGTATTTACCTCGGTGATTCATTTTGGTGTGTCGGAGTTTCCTTAATAAATCTGCTTCGTTTAACTCCAATATTTCTTTGATTTTGATATCTTTTAAGCGGAGAGTTGTATTCTTTTGTCGATTTTTGTAGCGCGGGTCGAATTACTTGGTCTGTGATGTCATAATTTCGATATAATGATGCACGTGACTGCGTTAGTCTTCGTTTCTTTTTTCGTATTACTTTTACGTCATTAGACGACGCCTGGCGACTCTGACAAAATAACAAAATCGTTTTGAATAATTTAAAAAAAAGTACATGTTAATATAAAACTAATTAAGTACAATTCTTGGTGAAGTTTCTTTTACATTTCCATTTTACGCAAGCTGTAAATTTACTTACCATACAAATTGAAAACTCCTGCGATGCCATAATATCTGCTGGCTCTATGCAATTTGTACTTGACTTTGGACAGCCGATCCACATATTTGTATGTACAAGTTTAACTATAAACTGTCTATATATAATCCGTATGCTGCTAATAGTTAATCGCGACGTTGCTGTTACGGACTTTAGAATTCTGTATTTCTTTTTGATTAAGGTTGATATTTTCTGAAATATATGTTGTACACAGTTGTTACATCTATGAATTGACTTTCGTATAATGAACTTAAATCTTAAGTTTCTGGTTTTATATCTTCGTTCGAATGTATTGCATCCGTGTTAATGTGTTTAGTTAGGTTCGTGGTTGTATCTTGGTTGGATATTAAGTTTTCGCAGTTTTTGTTCCTATTACGAGGAAGCAAACCAGCTGTTTGTACAAGAGATTATTTCACCTTCGCTGTGTTTGATTAAGTTCTAATTATTGTTTCGATTTTGTTATATTTTGTTTGACTTGCGCCACGAACAGGCAATTTAATTTGCGCCACTTTTCAATTAAATATTTTGCATATTTTGTTTTATTTAATGTTAAAAAAAACTAAGATTACTTTATATTGTTGTGTGTTTTAAAATTACAAATGCTGACCATTAACATTTGCTTTAAATCAAATCCACTAATAAATGATTAACACCAAAGGTTGTAAACAAAGTGTAGACTTCGCTACATATAAATTTAAGTTGTCAGTATTAATAACTTTTAAAATTTAAAGATGAAATATTTCGTTATATTGGAGATAATATTTGCATTTCAAGGTAATTATGACTTTGATTACGAAGATTTTTTATCAAAGTGTTAATAATTAGAGGAAGTTAAAAGTTGTTACGAGTTTTGCGTTGTGCTAATTATCATTAACACTTCACCAAGGTTGTTTGATAGGGGAATGAGAATGTAACAAATTATAGGAAATTATTGCAATATTCTTATTATGGTTTTTGTAAAATAAATGTTGTCATGTGCGGGTGGTTCCAGACGCATTATAGTTAGTCATGTGCTCAAAGTGTACTTTGATTGTATTTTGTGTCTGCCTTTCTTATCGGAATTCGTTGTCTTGAACCTACTTGGGCCTTCAAATATTTTTTCGTGGCGCTCAAAAAAAGCTGGTTCTAACTCAAAGGTGCGGACGGGTACCTTTTTGTCTTTGATATTTTATTGTTCTCATGTTTTTATTTAAATGAAGTGAGTTACCGCGCCTACTGTACATATTCGAATAAATAACAGAGTTAGCTAATTTAGTTTTTTTTACGATGATCCGTTAAAGCGGAGTACCTATATGCTTTACTAAATTAGGGAGATCGCCTTGTTTTAATAAACGGTCTAGGGTAAAGGTTATATACATTTAGAACCTTTATAACATTGTTACCTAAATGTAACTTAGGCTAAATTACTTAACCATCAAAACTTTGTGAACCACGTTCTGTAAGGTGATATAAGTTTACAAATGCCAATCTTTACCCTATGTTTGCATTGTAAACAAATCAAAACAATACATCGTTCACATATTATTAAAGTTCACCGGGTTTATTAGTTCTTAAAATTGTTTTTTACACCTATTTAGATAACATTTTCAAATCAAGTATCTTAAATGTTTATTATGCAATTAGAATAATGAATACAATTTGAACACAGGTTAAACAAAAATTCAACAATTTAAATAAAATTTATATTCCAGGTTCTGTGCTTGGTTTCTTGTTTGATGATTTAATAAATCCAGAAAACAATTTTCTGAACTTAAACGGAACTTCCACGTTCACAGAAACACAACTCGAGACTTTGTTGCTACGGAAATGTTATCAATGTCATGGGACTTCCATCTCTTCTGTGACGTCATCATGTTGGGAAACCGTCGACGAAAGTGACGTCAGATTTGTAAGAACAGTCTCGTGCACTGGCACGTGCTCAGTAAGTAACTTTATTATTAAAAAAAATTAATATTGTTTATATTTTACATGTTGGCCTTTAGCAACAATGCTTTACCTTGATAAAATTGTAAATTATTTATTTGTTAATATTGCTTGCACTTGGTGTATAACTTGGCAAAGTGGTGTAAGGTTAGAACACTTACTACACTACACGAGGTCCTTGGTTCGATCCCCAGTGATCTCAAGCTAAAGCGCCGTTAAGTAAGATGCTATAAACGGTATAAACATCTGCTTAGCCAGCATTTTATCAGCAGCTTATTTATTTGGCAATTATAATCAATAATATCCCAAACTGACACAGGCAACTCGAGTCTGGGTCGGGGTAACTGTTGTTACTCTATGTTTAAGTCGCGCATTTGACATTCCCATATCGAGTACAAAGATATATAACAAAAAATAAAAATTTTTTGCTTTACATATTTGATCATTTCTTCAGATTACTGTGCTTAACCACACGGCGATCGGATTGGTTGATTACACCCGAAGATGTGAACCACGTGACTGCAATACTGGTTGTTATAAAACTGACGACACCGTGCTTTGTAAACATTGTTGCTATGGTGACAAGTTAGTATTTAAAGTTTTTTTTAATAAATTTTGACTTTATCTTTTTTATTTTTGTGCCACAAATTTTTTATATTGTTAAGGGGCTTGTTGGTGGAAATCGAAATCTTGTTAACATTTTCATCTTTTAAAAGTCTTGTTTGTCAAGTTTTTTTGAATTATAATAACTTAGAGATTCAAAACAAACATGTTTAAAAATTTATCATAACTTGTTTTTAATTAAGGATGGCTTAGATACCTAAAAACCAAGCTTAACTACTCATGTTATTAACAAAGTATTTGATTGACAGATGCAACGATGCTTTACCAAATTATGTTCCGGAATCTCACGATAGAAGAAACGGAGTGAGCGAAATCAATTTACGAGAATGGTTGGGAAACACTTTATTTAAACCACGTCATCATGCTTCAGATCCGTCCAATAAGGTGAGTTTATATGGTCACGTGATGTGCATGAGAGAAGTTTAATATACCAACTTTAAAATTGTGTTTATTGAAATTTAGTTTAGTTTTTAAATCTTGTTTAAAGTTTTTCTTTAATAGTTTTTTTTAAAAGATTTTACTCATAAATATTATACAAATGTAGATATAAGTATTTCTTAAACCAATTTTTCATGTAGTTTATGTATATTAACTCTTACAGGTTGCAACACGAAAATTTATTCGGAAAACGCTTGGTAAGTTGGGGATGACGTCAGAACTTCAGAGTTTTAAAGTTGTACAAACTACTCTAGAGAAAAATGCGCCACCTAACTTTAGATCAGTAAGATATTCTATGTTTAGTTAACATTCTTTAAAGAAATTTTCTAACTTAAAAAAAAGTTTAAGTAAAACGTTCTCAAGTTAAAATACTTTATAACATAACAGCTTTTTATACCAAGAAAATATAAACAATATTTATTTAATAACGTTCTATATTGTTTCAGTACATCAGAACAGTCGTTCTTGGTTACAACATAATTTCAGTAATACGAGGTCGTTATTACAACACAATACACGATCGTTTGATCGTCATAATGGCCCATTATGATACTCATGATGGAGGAAGTCCTGGGGTTGATGACAATGCATCAGGAGTTGTCGGTTTATTAGAGGTTGGAAGGTTGCTAACCAACAATATAACGTGTTCGAGGTTAGGAAATATTTTAAAATTTAGAACTTTTAAAATATAAAAAGAATTGACAAATTTTTAATTTTGCCTAAGTCTAATTAAAGTTGCCTTAGTATAGATGTTAGGGTTTTAGTTATTATAAATGTGTTAAAAAGAAATTTGGATTGAAACAACATAAAAAATTAAATTTTACAACTAAACAACTTTTTAGGAACTTTTCGGTCATCCTAGTATTTACCGACTTCAAAGAAGAAGGAAACTTTTACGAAGGATTGGCAAACAGTGGTTACACAAATTGTTTTGCGAGTGAAGAGTTTACTGAAGGACTAACTGGTTCTTCTCACTTCTTATGTGGATGGCTGCTTCCCTTTTTAAAGAAGACTGGAGCTAGAGTTACGTCAGCTGTTAACATGGAATCGTTGTTAAATTATGACATCAGGTGAAAAAGAATGTTTAACAATTTTTTTTAAAACGGTAACTATTGTTCTAAACTTATAAGAAATTAAAACTTTATTTTTATATACGTTTTATACTATTGAAATATTCAAGCAAACAGTGATTTAAAATTTGTTAATAATATTTGTTTTTAAACTTACACTTTTACTTTTATTAAAGACCAAACAGTCAAATTGTACCAACGTTAAGCGGGGTGTCATCAGGCCGCTCTGGTTCTTTATATCAACAATATCTGAGCTATAAGGACAAAGTTAAAAAACGAAAGTACGCTGGAGATTGGATTTTAATTTCGTACGCCAATGTTCACTCGCGACCTCATGCGGCTTTGTATTTTGCCGATGTTTTGTCTAGTTCGTGGAATGTAAATTCTCATGAGTTAAACGCACCCGTTATCAAGTTGCCTGTGCGACTGGATGGTAGGCTTTACTGTTTTTTTTTGTTAATTTTGAATTTGCGGTTAAAATTAAATTTTGATACAATAAACACCTATGAGCTTTGTGCGAAAGGTTTTTTAAAAATTAACTAATTATCTTTTAGCTTTTAAAATTGACTGTGATATACATTTAAAAATTATCTCTTGTGTTCTTTTCAATGTTTTAATTTTTTGAATGTTAACTTTTAGGTAATGAACAAAAATTGATGAGATTTGATGATTGTCTTCCATTTCTTTATCTTCGTCAACCTCTGCCTTGCATTTCTATCACAGATACAGGTATTGAACAAATAACAATATTGTTATAGCTTGTAACAATATATCCTACAGCAATATTTAATATAAACATGTTAATATAAAGTAATAAAAACATTTTATTATAATTCGCTTTATTTTATTATTTTGCATGTTTTTATTTACAAATTTAAAAAATAAAATAAAATATTGCAATACGCTTAAAAGAATATAGTTTTTTTAAACAATGTTTAACAATTTTTTTTTCAGGTTCACAACGAGGTTATATGAAACGATGTTACAATGAATTATGCGACGATAAAACAAATCTAAATAGATTGGGTCCAACTGCTTTTCAGTTTCTTTCTAAGGTATGTTCACATAATTAATTAAGAATAACTTATTTTTATATTGTTTTTGAATTCATTTTAGCTTTTCGTTAACCTACCAAGTCTATAAATATTGGTAAACTGTTGTTTAAGAAGCTAGAACACGACTAAAATACATTTTATTGAATTTGTCTTGTTAAACAAATTCAATAAAAAAAATTTACTTTTACGTAAACAATAATTTGCACAATTAAATATTTAAATACAAAAACACAAAACTTTTTTTTTTTATTAATAAAGTATATGAATTTATTGTAATTTAAGTAGTTTATGGCTTACATAACTTTTTTTGCTTATAAAATTATACTTATTATAATAAATGCAAAATTTTAATTAAAAACAACTTTATTTTAGGCAGTTGAAGCGGTTTGGAAATTTGCTGAACAATTAAGTCAAGGAGATTGTCAACCTCCCAACCAACAAGTTAATACAAACCAATCTTTAACAACTCCTAATATAAGTAAAAGAAGTTGCGATGAAGAACTAATTAAGGTAACAGTTATCTTAAATCATAATTAAATCCAAAAAATAATATAAAACCCAAAACATCCCATACCCTAACATAATTACAATATATTAGATACAACACGAAAGTATAAGTAAAAAAAATGTTCTTTAGAAAAGTTACAACTTTGAATTACGTAAAATTTGATTATAAATTTCAATGTTACTAAAATGTAATCTGGAATTTAATATTTAATTTTTTTCATATATTATTTATTTTAATATACGCTCAGCTGTGCAAAAAAATTTATTTTTTTGCTTTTATATTTTTTTAACTAAAAAAATTTTCTTTTTTTAAACAGAATTCTTTTCGTGACAACAACGGATTAATAACTTTAAGCGCAACTTGTCGAGCCACTCGGTCGATTCTAGAACTTTGTGATTTACCTGAGAATCGAGCATGGGCCACGCTCAACAGCGGCACCGCGTGGATACCAAAAAAAGCAAAAAAATCGACAAGCAGGCATCTGTGGTGAGTTTAAAATATTTTTTTATGACTTTCAAGAACTGGTAAATGATTATTATGATGTTATTTTTGATGGTAGAAAAAGAGTTAGGGATTTTTGATATACAATAAGTTCGTCTGAACATTTTTAATTTAAAAAATGCAAAATTATCTCGCGTAAATGTTGTATTTGGCTATTTACAAAACTTAGTGTTTTTAAAATTAAATTTTTTGTTTTAAGTTCGTATTTATAGTTACCTCGTTGCTAGGTTTAAGGTAAGCTTCGCTCGCGTCATGAATATCACCAAAGTCGCAATACAGGGGGTTCCCCGTAAAGGATATATTCGCGGGTTTATGATTTCGTTAAGCGACGACGGAACGACGTGGAATTGGTATGTTCCGGATTTTCCGGAGTGGAAAAGCGGATCGCGGAGAACGGAATTGGCGGGAAATGTTAGCGGAAAGCGGATTAAAACTCAGGTTTTGGTTCCGCCGATTATATCTCGATTTATTCGTATTCATCCGCGGAGATGGAAAAGTAGAATCGCTTTAAGATTAGAGCTTTATGGTTGTCCCGCATAATTAGGTTTAATTCATCGCTTTAATCAAAAACAAATTAAATAGTTGCAAATAATTTCGCTAACATGGCTCAATCAAAATAAATTGAAAATCTAAAATAAATTTAATTTGTAATTCACGATGTTATACAAAATTTTATTAAATAATCGCTAATTAGTTTCTTATTTAATAATGTAAATATTTCGTAAGTAAACAATTAAACTAAGAAGTAGATTTGCAAAAGAATCAATCATTTTACTTAAAGAGCATTTTATTAACAGCAGAAAGCAATAATTCAATTTTTGCTAATGTGCAAAACCTTAGTATAATATTTTCAATAATTTTACAAATAAAATCTTATTTTTTACGGGAGTAAAAATATATTCAAAACTGCAAATAAAATTACTCGAAATCTCGTATTTTTTTTCTAAAAGATATTTTTAGAATAGAGATCATGATAACACAAACACAATAAAAAAGCAAGTTTTGATTTAGTTTTAACATATTTACAAATTCATTTAACTTAATTTTTTTAAGTTATTTACGTTGTAATATTTATTGATGCAAGTCTTGTTTCGCGTGGTTTCGTGTTAGGGGAATTTTTTTCGGAATTATTTTTGGAATCAGTTTTTCCGTTTCCATTTTCGTTTCTGAGTAAAAATATTAAAAAAGTTAAAAAAAAAAATAAAAATTTTAAATAGTAAAATTAAAAAGTTAAAATCGGAAAATAAGAATTAAATGCTAAGAAAATATTTATTTTGTAATCTAATATTTGGTTTAATTTTTAAAACATTGTGGGCTTATTTAAAAATTTTCAAATTAAAAATAATCGCATTTTAAATCAAGAATTTGCGTCATTGAATAGTTTTGCGATAAATAAAAATATTTGTTGTTCAAATATGGCGTAAGATAAATGTCGTAAGATTAATTATAGCTTGTTAGTAGCAAATATTTTTATTCAAAATATCGCAAATATTTGGTGTAATACTTCAGACATCCATTTTCGATTGACGTATTTAAAATGGTACTCTATGCATTATAAAACCATTATAATGTTATGTGTAAGCATATATAAACCATACGTATATCTTGCTAAGAAATCTTAACACTTTAAACCAAAATATATGTAGCGTTTAATTAAAATTACAAACAACGTTCTGGTATATTCTAAAATGGGCTTCAAATTGTCATGTTTGGTTAAATGTAACATGGATTTAATATCAGCATGTTTAGGTTTTCGAAAACCTAAACTAAAGTCCAAAATTTAATTAAATTTTAAGCACAAACTCGTGTGGCTTTAGCTGTTTTTAATTTTATTTTACGTGGTATTTGATTTGCTAAAATGTAACAAATTGCCTTATTTAATAAAAGTATTATTTTTTTTATGTTACGATTTTGCGTTATTTAAATCCTAAGGTACAAATTATGGTTTAAATAGTTTGTTTTTTCTTTTCTTGTGTAATTAAAGTCAAAAAATTTTATAAAGTTAAGTAATATTAGACAATTTTTTTTAACGAAATGTTTCATAAAATTCACCAAATCAAATATCAAAGGAAACGCTTGTATGATTTGCAAATAGGGTTCTTATAAACAAATTGAACATCCAATCAAAAACAATAAGTCCCTATATTACCCCAAAACAAACTTACATAATATTGACTGACGAAACCCTTCGGCGTTTCCTCCAAGCTAATAAGAACGGGGATTGTAACCCTTGTTTAACGTGCCAGTAATATGCCACACCTGCCACTGATGCCAGAAGTAAAACCATTCCAACTAATATGCCAGCTACTGTTCCTATATAATAGGAAGTCTTTACTTAATTTATTTGTTACCGTATGAGAAAGCGAAAGTTTTAATAAAGTGTTATATCATGTAACCTATAGTGGATAATAAAGAATTTGCGAATGTTTAAGATCAGTTTTCTTACCAGTATTTCTAGGAACATAATATGGTTTATCGCGTTCTTCATTCCCTGAAAAGTAATTGCGACAAAGTTAACTTCGTTTATGCTAAAAAACGTAAATTAATGAAACAAAATTATTGTCGGTTACTAAAACAATTTTAACTTACGACAAAGTCGACCATCAGGACAGGTATCGAACGAATTGCATTCTGAACATCGCTCGCCCACTTTATACGGGTCCGTGTTCTCAACGTTTCCACTATTGAGTAAAGAAAAACATAAACAAAAATTTAAATCACTTGCAATTAGGAATCAGTTAAATTTGGCATTGCTAAGTCAATTGAAATTAGGTTTACAGAATTTTGATTAGAATTAACCTCATTTCAAATAAATTGTTTAGGTGGCCTTCCAAAAACTCACCACACTTTTTATTAATTTAACACGTTATAATAATTAGATTTTAAAAATCGACGAAGTGAAATTAAAAACTTTTTACTAATAAACTTACCCGGGCGCATATTGGCAAACCATAAACAATGCATCTGTCATAACCACTCCATTCTCCTCCATATAAGGACATTGTGTCCAAGCACATCCTATTTTATATAAGGTCGCCCATACAAACTGTATGTAAATAAATTCATAGTTTAAGTAGTAGTTTTATCATAAACCTTACTTTACAAATAATATGATCAACTTTATATATAGCTTCCAATTGTAATACTAAAACTCTAACATGTCCATAGATTTTCAAGTAATTTATTAACTCTTTTAAACGCTAATAACTTTGTTTCCATTTAAATAAAAAACGCTACATTAAAAACCTTATATAAACAACCTGAGTATAATGTCCACACATTTGTCCTGGTACACAAGACCTATTAGCAAATGTATACCAAATATATTCATCATACCAAGCCATAGTGGCATGAATAGGATCAAAATTTGTATTTAAATCCCCAGAACCTGCCCACAAGTTTTCTCCACACGGTTCCTAAGTAAGAATATTTGTAGATTTATTTGTTTTTATTTAACTGTTTTTGGGTATCATATCATATGTTAAAACAATACCGATTTGTTTATATTTGCGTAACATTGGCAAAATTTTTCATTTTTTTTATTTAAAATATTAAATTCTTAAAATATTTATTTGACTGAAAATGTTATTCTTGCATTTAAAATTTTATAAAATAAATTTGGTTTTACTTGAAATCGATCAAGCATACTTTCTTCTCCCTTTGAATGCCTCCATTCACAATTTTGCGCATGTCTAAGTGAACTTATAGACAACTCTTCGTCCCATGTCTGTAAATATAACAAGCCTGTTTTTAAAAATTAATAAAATTGCAGTCGCTAGATGTTGATATTAAGCTGAATTAAATTAATGTCTGTAAACATGAGTTGCCTTTTTATGGTAAAGGTTTGACATTCCACCTCTTTGACACAGTTAAAGTTTTGCGTTGTTGGACCAAGATATATGCGATGCTTAGACTTTAAATATTGAATAACTTTAACACATTTTACGCAGTGTGTTGCTTATTTAAAAACAGTTGTCGCAGCGATGTTAGTAACTCACGAAAACTTCAAGCCTTATTAATGTTAACTTACAAAAAAATTAAGCCTCATTTTTGCCGCAACTAGTGTGTTCAGTGAAAAAATACATTTTAAATTTATATTCCTTACCAAATATCTCATGTTAGAAGGGATCGGTTCTTCCCCTTCATCCCCGACTGTTGCACGTAACTCGTTGTGGCGATCCACTATTATTTTTGCTTCAGCAGCTGTGGGAAGTAAAGATCGTTTGTGTCTGCAACAAACAACTAGGTTTAATTAATACAAACAACATGAATATATTAACAACATTACCAAATTATAGAATTTAAAACCCAGTTTGGTTTATTTAACGGAAGGGATAAAATCTTTTAAATATAAACGGTTTACTCGAATAAAATTCTGTAAATTTCAATGAGTTTTTAAGTCTAGCTTTTAAAGTTTTAAATGCAAATTATGTAAATAAAATAACAAATTAGGTGGGGCAAAGTTATAAAACATCGTACGATATGACTAAGCGGTCTAAGAATGTTATGCTTACCTTCCGATAACAACAAATATTTATAAAATTTTTATCTTGCAAAAATAAATCGTTTAAAAAGTAAGACCAACGATATAATTGCAATATTGTTTTTTTACAAATTTTTTTTTGTCGGGCAACAAAACTTTTGCAATTTATCGTTATTTAATTTTGTTGTGATAAGCGATAATATGGAATAAGTTAAGACTTGGTACATGCTTATTTTTACGTTATTCTCAGTCTGTTGCGTAATTTAAAGTTTAAAATAACATTTCAAATTACCTTTCTGTCATCGTATTACGATAAAACAAATATTATCTCAAATTAAACAAATACCTTGAAATTGAGGTAACATATTTTACCTAAAATTGTTTTTTAATCGAAATGTCGATAACATTTAAAGCTGCCAAACGGGTTACAACGATATTTAAACAAAGTTTTTCAACAATTTTAAATTATGTAACCCCTAAAAAAAAGCAAAACAAAACATAAATTTATCAAATAATTATTACTAACCTCGATAGTACTTCTTGGTTTTCTAAATTTTCATTCTTACAGTTTAAAAAATAAATTAACATAGACGTAAAAAATAGTGCAACAAATGTTCTTCGCGGCCATTCTTTAATATAATCAAGTAAACCAGCACAATTCGTAATCATTTTGAATCCTTGCTGCACCCTTTATTTCTGATTAAAATTAAAGTTATAAGCAAGTTTTTACAATATGATTCACGTTACCAGACATTTTATGTTAAGTTTGCGAAAATGTTTACATGCGTATCTATGACATTTGATGAGCAAAAGTCATCAGTTGATTTTGACATCCTTAAGTAAAAGCTTTGCAAATAAAATCTTACCATAAACTGTCTTATTAGTTCACATAAGTATAAGATAAGTCCCCTACAGTGGTATATGACATCACAAAAATCGTAAAAAAACTCTTTTTTTTTTTCAAATAGCTGATCTTAAATGTTTAGCGTTGTTGGCAATGATAAAATTACTTGGTGTTATATTTTGGTGGTTTTGTTTTAAGCCCACTTTTGCTTGGTAACTCGCTTTTAAGTACCCGTGTTAGGGTGTCATCAATTTCTCAAGTGCTCGTTCGTAGACTTGTCCAAGCCTAAAATGAACCTGTTTCTAGTCAAAGTGTGTGTTTATTTTACTGTTAATTCTTGACTTTACATCTAGACTTTTCCAGGACAAAGGCAATGCTTTTATAAATAGCTTGAAGTTTAATAATTTTTTCCCTTTTAAGTCCAATATCAGTTTAAGTTGATTTAACTAAAATGTTTTTGACAAAAATGTTTTCTTATTCACTTGACATAATTGATCATGGTACTTAGATATTAAAACATTAAAAATTTGTTACAAAATAACTAAAAATTAAGTTCCTTTTAAACTGTTGTAATAGAGTATTCTATTCCCAAATTTTTTTTATATAAAAATTTGATTAAAAACAATTATTTTTTTTAAATTTTGCTTTTCTTTTTAATCATTTGATTAAAATAAATAGGAACACCTTATTTATTCATGCGCATCGAACAAAGCAGATGACATATTTGATAAAAAAAATTGTTTTGCGAAATTGCACACGTTCTTTAACTAAAAGTTCTCGGAAAAGATATTTTTAAATTATTTTAGTAGATACTTAGTCCAAGTTGAGCAACAGTTTACACACAGTCAATACAATAAAAGGCTATTGGGATTTTAGTAGCATTTATATCAGATTATTTATTAGAAACAAGCATTTAGCGAATTCTAAACTAGTAAAATTTAGGTCGTTAGTATATGCACGCTGTATTAGCAACATGTTTTATTATAAAATCCGCCCTTCTCTTTACATACCAAAATTTTAACTAAACGTTTATCTTGATAAACTTTATATAAATATTTATTGTGCTGTACAACGTGCATTATCATATAAACCCACTTAACCTTGATAACTTTTTAAAAACTTAAAAAAATGATTTTTGAAAACTGTTGGATTTTTTTACGAAGGTACGATTTTAATTTCTAATATTTTGTTATATTATAAGATGGTAATTATGTATAAATATTTTTGGAGGGATTAAATCTTTGTGTTTATTGGTTTATGTTTTTCTTTTGCAAATGTGTATGTATTCGTTGCAGAGTTACAGAATTTGCAACGTTAATTGCCATTTCAAATTGGTCACGTGTGTATTTTCTCTGTGACGCAATAATCTGTTTGTAACGTAACAATCAATGTGTCAACTTAAATGTTAATTTTGTTATTACAACGTGATCTTTTTAAACTAAAAAAATTTTAGTTAAATTTACATATAAGTTGAATTTAGTCAGAGCTTAAAATTTATACATTTTGGTTTGCGTAACTTTAAAAAAAGTTGCTGTTATTTTTTAGATCTTCAGCGACATCATGTGGATTAAAAGACTGGATTTAAAAGTAAACAACATAAACGTAAGTGCAGTCATTTTTATTTTGACATCTTAGCTTTAAGAAAAGTCAATTATTAGTATTTAGTTAACTGGCATTTGACAAATCTTAATATGCTAAAATAATATAAAGATCTTTTTAAATGATACAGTGGTGTCATTTATTAACTTTTTGCGATAACAAAAAAAACAACAATAATTAAACAACAAAAATGATTGACAACATTGATTTTTGGGCTTACATACAAAAAAAATAAATATATTATATAAATTGCCCAGCAACTAATATAATATAACGAAAAACACAGTTAACATAAGTCGTTATAAAATATAATTAAAAAAATCTCATCTTTTCAATGTTAAAAATTAGGTTGATATTACAAAATAGCCTAAGTTGACGCATGGCGTCATCATAGACCTTTTTATGTCATTATAATACAAATCACAGTGATAAAACACAATAGAGGGCAAGATATTGATACGAATGACGACAAAATATAAATAAATAGAAAAATAAAGTGTGTGCAATTGGACTAAACGATAATAAATTAAGCTGACAGAAAACTGGGATAAATGAAGAGAGGGGTGTAACAGAGTTTCGGGGGTTTATTTTCGCGAGTATTGAAAGCCCTGCCCGCATAACTCGTTCAGTACTTTGTTCCATTTGTTTAACTCTGTTACCACCCCTCGTTTTGTTACTTGACCTTGGAAATGATTACCACAAGTTAAATCGGGATTGTAATCGAGGATTTTCAACTCGTTCATCTATAAAAAAAAATAAAATTAGATATTTGTAATTCTATGTTTAAATATAGTACAGTTGGTTAACAATTCAAATTAATGTCTAAAGTTGATTCATGCAGTCGACAATTTTTAAATATTGAGTTGGATCCAATTAAATGTTTTAGTTTACCTCTTCTTGGAGAGTTCCAATCATGGCCAGCATGGTTTTAATAAGTTGGTTTGTTTCTTTCTTTCTAAACAGATGTGGCTTTGCCTCAATTTTACAAAACGTGTTTTTTAATTCCCGGTGCATTCGTCGTGTAAATTCAGGCCAACCTTGTTGATGTAAAAACACGGTGTTTCGTTTAAATGCAACCCGATGTTCGTTCCTCTAAAATTAAAAAAATTAAGTTTAAGATTATGTACATACTTGGTTGTTAAAATTATATATCAAACTTTTATTTGTTGAAGCGTTAAGTTTTAAAGTCTGGTTATAAACTTACCGCTACTGTAACAGCATTAGAGGCAAGAAGACCCAGTTTTTTAAGTGGGATATAACACTGAGAACCGTCGATAGATCGCTTTTTTAACCGAACAATAAAGTTATTGTAGGACGGTGATTTTAAAGATGAAATAGCCTGGTTATTTCTTCTAGTTGGTAATCTATTTAAAAGTGAGTGGGCTGATACAGTTGTGTTGAAAAGCAGGAACAAAAACGCTGAAACAAAAAGAAACAAATTTAAACATTGTGCTCAAAATATTCTTACCGCTAGTGGACGCAATGCATGAAAAAACCGGGATTTTTTTCAGATTTTGATCTATCAGGTGTTAATTAATTCGCACGATATTCTATTGTTGGGCAACAAATATTGCGATGTAATCACATAAGCGATTACTATGGCACGCGATCTTATGCGAACATAACTACTGTGGCCTATTTTGTCCCCTTGACTTTTAATTTTGATAACCAGATCCAAATATGCGGCAAATATGGCAGGTAACCTTCAAAAGTCATACATGATGCTGATTGATTAGCCTTTCTTTAAGGGGGTTAGCCATAGCTTAAAACCTAGTCACGAAATGCCTGAATTAATCACTTAACGTGACTTTTTGGCCCACTATGTTTCCCGATTAAAATATCACCATCTGTTGTATTTAAGTTGTTTTGCGAACATGTTAAAGATCATTTCTGGTTATTTTCGTTGTTTATGCGTTCGCAAATTAAACTCCAAGTTTTAATGTTACGAACGCGAGTATTGACTGGCTTAGCAAATCGGAGACTTAAAATAAAGGATTATCTATTTTTAACTCTTCTGTGTTTTAGTTGCGTAACTTCAGGTAAATAATATTTTAAAAAAATAAAAAAAATTTAGTTTTTAAATTCTAAACCGGTTTTTAATTTTTTATTTTAACCTTGTACTTTTTCTAAAATATTTTAGTTTTATAATTTTTGTAATGCCTTAATAAATAAAAAAATAATTTAAAAACTTACCGATTTTGAAGAGACTTGGTGTAGAAGTAAAAATTCTCGTCAACATTTTTGAGAACATTTTGTAGCTGAAAATTGTTTTTTCGTGTTTGTTTTGTTTGGTGGTCGAACAAATTTTCCCTTTTTCCTCTGAGTAAATTTTACGTGTATACTCTTCGTTTGACTTCGTTAATTCTTTGCAACTTTTGTTCCAATTTTTGGTATAATTTTTTGATTGTAACATATATTTTTCTTCTAATTTTTTAAAGTTTAACTTTAGTTGATATTTCGTTGTAGTTGATGTTTTTGTTGATGCACAGTTAGTTGGAATTTTCATTTTAATTGAAGTTTATCTTGTTATATAAAATAAGACTAAAATAATTTTCTGCCAAAAAAAAAATTGCGTTAAATACCTTTAAAATTGCAATATAGTCCAAGTCTTTTTAAACTTAAATCTATAAATATTTCTGCTAAAATGACGCGATATTAAATTGTATGAACGTAACTTCTCCGAATAGTCAGGATTATTTCAGTTCTTTGCACAAATCTTAGCTTCAACGAATGCCTAATATCCTAAAGCGAGCGTCGATTTTATACTGACAAAAAAGTTTTTGCCTGTTTGTTGAATGTTACGAAACTCCGCATACGTTAAAGTTACATAACGCTTGCCCGTAGCTAAATACCTTGAAACCTTGTTCTCGATTATTTTTCGCATTCGACACACTTTTATAGTGAATTTTATCTAGATGCTGTAATCACAGTCCATTTCTTTTATTGTTTTACCGCGTTGGTGTATTCTATATTTTCTAATTCACCTTTCCAAAATTAGTTTTTTTCTTCTATTTTAGGCAAGATCTTTCTCGAAATAGAATTTACTGGACTTTGAATATTTTAACTGACCTCAGCCATTTATATATAAGGCGGCTATTTTTATATATATTTTATGCATTCTCTTCTAATTCTTTTTTTAAGGGTCAAAGTTTTTTACACACATTGTTGATTAAGCCCCCAAGGCAGAAAATGCGGGCGCATATTTGTCGTCTCGCATTAAACATATTAATTAGCAGCTCTGTGCAGTAATGAGTTAACTTAAACATCATTATGATTGGCACGCGCTCTAGCACTTTAAACTTGGCGTATTTTGCCGGATTTTCTAACTGGTGTAGGGTGCAGAGTTGTAAATTAGATCATTAACTACCGTGTTTGGAATTAGTTTAACTGTTTTTCACACCTCGAAGAGTTTTATTTTGCGGGAGAACTGTCAATTTTGCGACATTCTTACCGATTTTGAAATTTGATTTTGCAAAAATGTGCGATAATATTTTGTGATAATACCATAGAGTAAATTATCTGCGTCATTCTCAATTCTTTGAATTGTATTGAAAATAAATACAGGCGCTAAAATTTTGCTCCATTTAGGTGGGTTTGATATAAAGTTATGCAATTTAAACCCTGTGAAAATTAATTTTTCGGCGCCTATGAACTTGACTGTCATATTCAACACAACGCCTGTTTATTATTCTCGATACTCTTGCCCATTGTTTTCCAGGAGTTTTATCTTAATTGTTTTGTGGCGGCGAATTCGCGATAGCTCGACCAGTGTCAGTGTTCTACTCCTGGGATTTTGTTTATAATTACCACCTGACTTGTCAACAAGGAATTGTGGTAGAGTGTTACACGCTTATGGCTTACAAATACGGATGTGTATACAAACACTAAGCCGGCCACGCGACAATCTATGACGTGTAATACGTATTGTTTAAATAAGGGATTGACAAGGGGGGTTTGCATTCGCCGTTCTCCTTTCTCGTAAGTGTTCAAAGTTGTCAAACTTTGAAATAATTTGCAAAGTTGCGGCCTTGCTTTTCTAGGAATATTTATTTATTTTCTTTTCTTTATAAAAGGATTAAATTTTAATGGAACTTAGGCATATATGGAGAAAGGTTATCTCAACTTCCAGGGTCAAATTTTTATTTTTATAAACAAATAGTATTAAAAAAAACAAAAATTTGGTTTTATGCTAATTGATAAAAAGTAGATGATATTTTTTGTTTATTAGAAATTTAAAATTTGATTTTGTATTAAGTTTTTGACAAGGTTCCCTCTTACATAACGAAAACTATAAAAAGATGTAATCTTTATTGTATTGAAAGTGCATACAGTTAAGCTTCTTTATCTTATCATAAATCTTATCTAGGAATATTTTGACTAGGTCTTGTACAGTGTTTAGGCGACATAAACTTTGTAAATGTCTATTATCTTTAATTTCAAATCAGCATTTGTAAACCTTTTTTAAATTGCCTTGACAGGTATCGACGGCAATTTTACTTTATAAAATTCGTAAATTATCTCTAATATTACTATATTATGGTAAGTGTTGCTGCAATGTAGCGTAACCAACACATGATTAAAATGAGCACGTTTTACTTATGTGCTTGGGAAACTATTGTCTGAATGTTATCTTGCTTTATGGTTCATTACGATGACGCATTTGTCGCCATATTGTGACGTGTGATGCAGAGTTTTGATCCTTGTGATTGTGTTTATGTTGATTTAAATATCTGATCGTTATAATGAAAATTTTGTGTTCTTTTTTGTTATGTTAAATGTAAATTTTGGGAAAAGTAACATGTTTACACGAGTACTGTTGTATTTTAGCATTACCGGTACTTCTCTTTCTCTGAAGTCCATTAGTCAAATTTGTAGGTCAAATTTCCCACTACCGCAAACAGTTTTATATAATGTTAGAACACGGTCACACCTTATTAAAGGGTGAGGTTGTAATGAATTGTATGCGGTCATAATCCATATTTGTAAACCTTCATTTCCTTTAGAGAAAACGTGAATAATTACCATTGCGCTCTCGATGTAATAAAGCCGCTTTAATTTTTGAAGATTCACTTAATTGAAGGTGGTTCACAAGCCTTTAAAATTATTATTAATTTTTTTCAATAAATTATATATGGCGTTAATAAATATATGCTTTTAAATAAAATTAATTTTAATAAAACTACATCGTGATTGCATTAACCGAACTTTTCGCCGAATTTATTTTTATTGACAAGGTCAAGATCGTTAATTAGTCGTGTGAGTCATTAAAAATTAATCAAATTCTATTCAATGCCGGTGGTTACGTTGCTATACAGACACCTAAGCTCGTTCATTATCACGTTAAGATTTAAAAAGGCGAGAAATAAATGTCTGGGGCATTTTAGTGTTAACTACTTTATTTTCCTAATGGATTTGCATAATATTTTACCAATACAGAACCCTATTTTTATAATATACCGGTCTTAAAATTTAAAACCTCAGGTTTCTTAAAACAAAAGCTTTTTAAAGTAGCGTTAAACCACAAGGTTCCTAATTAAACAAAATGGCGACTAAAACTTTGATATAATAACCTGTTAGTTATCCTTAAAAACTAGTTTATTTTATCAAATGTTTAATCTAGTATAATTAGACTAAACTGAGCTATTTTTACATACAATTATGTTTTTTTTCGTGAAATTGTTTAATATTAGTTGAATCTTTTAAAAATAGTTTTAAGAAAAATGATTTTTTAGAGGTTTTACTAAAAAATAATATAATAGATCAATTGTTAAAACTAATTTTGGTTTTTATTTTTTTTTTATCATTTTTTTAGTACACTAAACATTTCATTTTAATTTTGTGTGGGTTAAAAATGATTTAAAACAAGTTTTACAACAAAACAACATTCGTGTAAAACGGCCTAAAATCTTTCTCCTAACTCAATCATCGTTGAAGTATTACTTGCAAAAAAATTTACAAAAAATTCCCTGTTTTAATAATTATTGTAAGAATTTATAATTAACCGCACTCAGTTATTTCGTCATGTGGTCCCGTGCCTTGCGTACGTTCATTTTAAGTCATCTGCTTATTTTAAGCCCTGCTATATTCTCCGGTCGTACAACAACGTTTTCCCCGAGTTATAAAATGACATTATTTTGTTATTTTTATCCCAGTATAGGTGGGCGTGCGCTTCCGTATAAGTCAATTATTACAAGTTAGCGCCAACAACGTCGTGTTACTGGTGTGGTTTGATTTATGCGAAATCTCGAACAACGTTTCTGCTGTTTCGTGGTTACGTAGGCAATATACACGCAGATGATTTGGTGACGGAATAGAAAATGCCAGAGTTTTCTTAATCGCATCGATTTGTTATAGAGTCACGATCATAATTATCATCCATCACTCAAATCTCACTTTGAGATTTATTTGTGAACAAAACAAACCTTTCAGTTTTCAAGTTGCCGAGCTGACCTTACCATGCTCTTTAGCTTAATCAGACGCGATTTCGTGACGTCATTTCGGCGATATTTCGAACTCAATCAAGTAACATGTATTGTTACGATGCGCTTTTGACGAGCTACATTTGTCATTAATTTTGACTTTTATTAAATTCGGAAATTTGCGTGGTTAATTCCGTTTTAATCTGTTGCGACGTGATGTCACAATTACGTGAAATTTATCTTCAACAACTTGGCATGACTTTCTAAATTTGGAGATTCTACATTTGAAATAAATTTTGTATAATTAATACAAGCACGTCATGTTATTTTAAAGTGAGATTAATGAGAAACGGGTTAGTAATTTATTTCGCCGAGTAATGGTTTACTGTTATTTTATATTAGGAATTCTATTAAATGATACAGTAATTAATGCTACTTTGATGCTAATAATCTTAAAAAAATGTTTGGTTATTTGTTAGACTTTGGTCAATTTATTCATTGATTTTAACCTTAACAGTATTCCCCTATATCCCTTTATAAACTGCATCAACTTGTCTTACCGTATCTTAAAATAAACTTTGTGCTAAAGCTATTTAAACATGAAACCCTTGTTAGTTCGACCAGACTGTTTATAGACGCAGTATACAAGTTGCTTTATAATAAAACCTTTTAGGTTTGTTGTTACAAAACTGGAATTTATTTAGAAAAGGTTATGGTAAAAATAAATAAGTCGCTGTTTTACGTATAAATTTATGTAATAACACACAGCTTAACCTTTTAACGTTTCTATTTGAAATTAGCATGAAATGTTAATGCTAGATCGCCAAATTATATTCAATTATTTTGCGTACGAGTCAAATATCAGGCGTCAATACGTCGTTACTAAAGAACATCGTGCCCGCATTAAGCCTAATGCGCATTAGCGAGTTTAAAGTCGTAGCTATGATGGATTGAAATATTTTGTGTGTGGCGAATGTTTAAATGTTTTTCAGATTATCCTGTCTATAAACAGACTTAACAAGTTCAAAAAACGAAAATCTATTTTGGTCGAACCCAAATGTAATGCTCGATACTTTCTCCAATAACTCAACAATTTTAATTAACGAACTTTTCTAACTTTGATAAGGGTAAACCTCCTAGTTTGGTGTTTGTTGTGAAAGTTTTTCTACCAGGTGGTTATCACACCAGCAAAGTTTTAATCTTTTGTAAAAATAATTAAAATAACATGAATGTTGCATGTAACCGGATTTGCGTTGTTTAAATCCAAGTTTAATGTTAACTAAATTTAAAACTTTAAAGTTATATAACTGCGGAAAGAAAATTAAATACTTTTGTTTCTCAACTTTAGGAAAATTTAAAAATTTGCATCTTTTATCTAAAACTGAATAATTTCATAGCTTTATCTAACACGTATACAAATCTAAATTTGATTCATAACTAAACTATTTAATGATAATAACCTAATTTTAAAGTATTTATGCTTGTAGTACCAAAATAAAATTTAAACTTGTTGAAAATAAAGAAATTTACTGAACCTTATTAACCCTTGTTTTGATTAAAAACGCATCGCAAACATTTCGTTGAATTGAACTAAATCAGCAAAACTTCAACCATTTTCTCACTTGATAATTTACTTATTTCAATTTAGTAATAAATATCATTGCGCTTTTGTTAATTTTATTACCCGATTGCTATCGTATAATTAACTTTTATGCACGTGCTAACTTCATTACCGTTTATTCTAGTAAGGTGCTTTGGGCACTGTCTTAACTATAAATTGTAATATCTTTAACTTCAACTATATGTATTCTGACAATTTAGTTTAACGTTGGTTAACTTAGCCTTTAAAACTTTTAATTTTGATTCATTTGAGTCGTAAACCAGACCATCAACTTATATTTCAAGGTTTTGTTTTAAACTTGAGGTATTTTCTCAATATATTTGGTTAAACTTTTATATATTAATTAAGTAAGAGCAAAAATGGAATTTTTTCTAACCCAAAATAATTTAATCAGTTTAATTTTTTAAAAGCTGAGAAGTAAAATAATTATTTATAATTTTTACGAGTTTTCAACTGTATATTTAATGAGTAGTTTACATGTAAAATTAGTTAAAGAAAAATTTTAGTTTTCGTTTGATTACGTGGAAACATTATGCAAAGTTGTCTAAAACAGCAGATAATATAACTTTTTAATTTTTTTTTTTTAATAAATATTTTTATGTTGTCATAACAAATTGAATACATATATTTTAAATAAAATGTCACTCGGTATATCTTACGTAACACTTCGAGTTAATCTTTCATGTTTTTCTGGTATATAAAAACCAGAAATGTCATCAAAATCTAAACCAAGGGATTTGTGTCGCCAATGACATTTTCTAAATATATTAAATTAAACCCGTAATCGTGTGTACATAAGAGCGATTTATGAGTTTGGTTTCTTATTTGTATGTTAGCAGGTTCACGTTTTGCAGGTTTAAATTTCCATTTTTAAAATGTGCAAATTTCACAAGTGTTGTATAACACTTTTATGCTTGAAAGTTTATTTTTGTATTTAAAATATTGCTCAAAAAAAAGGTTAGGGAAAAATTAACATACTAGACCACGGTACTTAATTTTTGATCCAACTTATTAAATTTAAAACGCAAATTGCTAAATCACGAACAGGAATAGGCTGGATAAAAATTTTGACTTAACGTATTTTCAAAAATTATAATTCGTAATAACCCTTCAATGTCACCGAAACGAACTTTACGTCAAAGTTTTAGATCGTGTCGGAATGTTATGCAGACAAACCTAACAGGTCATGAACCGAATGAGATCAACGTTATTAAAATCTATTATTTTATGCAAAACCGACATGTTTATGCATTGACTTGACACTAATCTATAGAGCGAATTTTAACTTTTAATTTTCCTGGTGAAATTTTGACCAAACAGAAAAATGTTTAAGGGAATATTGCATAGCATGTTACTCCCAGTTCTCAGTAAAATTGTGGTGAACTGGCACAGTTATACTCGATTTGTTTTTGCCTCATGCCTCAAAATCTAAATATAGTCATTTACGGTTACCTCACCCTTTTCTTATATAATCATCACGTTATGTGTATTGTTTATATTTAAGGCCGTACAGTTTATTTGTTCCAAGATTACAACCAGAAGTTATTAAATGATCCATCATAATGTCACATTACTAATCCAGTTAAGCACCGGTCGACAAATCTCATACAACTTCTTGTAATGTCTCAGGTCGTTAAAGGTGCACACATGATAGTTCTGGTGGATAATTAAGATTACTCTCGGTTTACCAAACATGATTTACATGGAATACCAACCGTTTATTTAAGTAATTTGCTCGTTTCGTAATTTTAAGTTAAAATTTAAAGATTTATCTTTATTTAGAAGTCTTTATGCAGCTGTGCGGGTCGAAGAATGTGTATTTTCGTGGTTAAAGAAGACTGAGAGGAATGTTAGTTTAGCCTTTGATTAACAGGTACATGTGTTAAATTTAGGTGCGTTTGTTTTGAATAGATTTAATGTCTAAATTTGGCGCTGGTTAAAGTTTTGTGCTAATTGGGTGGTATTTTTGAAATGTAACAGTTTTGCGATTTGTGAATCATTTTGGCGTTCCCACGTATTTGTTTTTATTATTCACATTCAAAAACTTTTAATCAGAATATTTTATATTTGCAAAACAGAGAAGGCGTATTTGATTGACGATCTTGTATGAGCTCTAAAACATTTCTTTTTTGACCACCAATAGAGTTTTACGCATGTCGTTATTTATATTTAAAAACTTTAGTGACTAATTTAATCCAAACCATAGTAAAGCAACTTTATAAATGTATAACATAACGTTATATGACGTGATACCAAAACTTTTAACCTTGACCTAACGTTCTGTCTAAACCGACATTTTGTGATTCAGGTTCGATTTAAATAGCACGGAAACGTCTTAACATAATCCCATTGGAGTTGTTTAGGTTTATGACGTAGCACTTGTCACACGCTCTTAAACAACAAACCATTATTTGACGTAATAATAAGGATTTTAACATGGACTCTTGTGTTATCTACTAGGCGTGTCTGATTTGCAAACAATGCGTTTCTGTCATTTCGTATTTCAAGATAAATTAATTTTACTTTGCAGAACTGTATTTAAATGGTTAGACTATTTTAAACACAAAACCAACAATTTTTTGTTATTAAAGTTTTAATTGATATAAACGAGATAATAACATTACATCACACGCAAATATGTCAACCATTTTTAATCCAGAACAACCATTCTTTAGGGGGAATATTTGGTAAATATCGCCACACACATTATTGATAAATTTAATTAAATCTCAGGGGACGGAATTTAACTTGCAAAAATTTAATGTTTATTTATATTTTATACATTTTTGTCCCAGATATTTTTTTAAAAATTTACAAAATAATAAACATAAATTTTGGTGTAAATACAATATTTATAACTTTAATACAAAATCTATTTAATACTATGTATATAAACAATATGATACGTTTTGGAAAAATATTATTCTTTACACTATTTACTATTAACAAGTGTACATTAATTACAGTTAAAATACCTATTTACATCAATTTATCTACTTTATTTCTAAGTAATCAAGAATACAAAATCCAGACAGTGATTTTTGAATTAATAGAAAATTAAAAAAAAAACAGTGTAAAAAAATTACAAAAATAATTTATAAACCGTAAAAAAATATATTCTTAAAAATTTGTTATTTTATCTAGCCTACGCTTTTCGCAAAAGTGTGTTTATGCTAATACTATTTGTTGAATGACGACGCGAAAATGAATAATAATTACACTTAAAATCAAAGTTTGTTGGGTTAAAAAAACATTTCAGACAAACAATAATAAAGCTAAGGCTAGAACGAAACGAAAAAGTCAAGGAAAATAGAACTTTAAAATTTGTACAATGTTGTGCATGAAAAAATCTTCGCTCGTTTTGTAAAATTCACGAACAAAAAGACACACACGCTGTAAGTGACGTAATCGTAATATGACGTCAGCGAAATTATCGATGACGTCGACGAATTTCTTGTGTGAGTTGATCTTTCAGGGTTGCCACCTAAAATACAAAAAAAAATTAATTAATAATTTGTTAATTTCGTTAATATTATTTTTTAAAAAACAATATTTTTTACAATACTCTTTAATATTCTAAAAAGCAAGTTCATGCGTAACTAAATCGATCTACTCGTTGATTCTATGCACGATTTGGTTTTATTCTATTAATAAAAACCTTTGGGATTGTTTTTAAATGAATAAAATGACTTGTTAGTCGCCCTTTTCTATGACAAGTTTGTATATCAAACTGCACCCTAGACTAAACCAGTGAGTAAGACCGGGAATGTTAAACACGATTGTGCAATGATGAAGTATTAAGCGTTATAGGTTTGTTTCCATAAATAAAAAAGCGACTGTGGCAATGTGGCAATTATAAAGTAGATAACATCTGCATTACCTTCTTTCTAGATTGCAGTTTTTTAGTTCCAAAACCGATACTATATATCTGTTTGTTTAAAAAAGAAATGGATATTATTTAAATTAACCCCGGGGCGTTGTTTTATATTATATAACGTAGACAAATTGGCAAAATATTTGTTTTTAGTATTTGTGATTTACTTTGAAACATTTGAAAGATTTGATTTGTTTTTGACAAAACGTTAATAATTAATGCGGAACTTTTTTTACCCAGACCTTGTCGTTATTTCTATTTTTAAATTTGTTATAAATTTCCACCGATTCGAATATTAAATATTTATAAAATATCTAAGTTAAAATTAAACCAATCCCATTTCTAAAAAAATTAAAAAAATTCCCGTAGCGTGATTTTTAATTTGTCTGCACGGAATGGTTAAGTGATAAGTTGCTTTGGCGCAATAGTTATCTAAACTTGAAAAGGCAAGGGTTCAAATTTTTTCGTATACATCAATCACTTTAAAATATCATTTTATTACCTAATTATATAAAAATAATCGTAAAGTTTTGTGCGAAGATTTTATATTGAAATAGTTGTGAAAAAATTGTCACCTGTTCTTCAAGACCTTTAACACGTTGTCGGTGCGCCCTCTCACGAGCTTCCAATGTTCGCTCCGTTTGAACTTGAGCTGTTCTTAATCTTTCCATCTCCAACTCATTTTCCTGTCGATGTCGTGAAGTAACATCAACCAATCGTTGAGCATTGGTCTGTTCAGCATCAGCTAACTGTGCTTGCAGAGCCTAAAATTTAAAAGTGGTTAAATAAAGATTTTAACCAACTCAATCTACATTTTGTATTAATGTACATTTACCAAAAATATTGTGGAAGATAATTTGCATTTTGTTCGAACGCTTGTTTTTAATAGACAAGCCTTTTAAAAGCTAATTAACACACATATATCCAAAATATCTTAAATATCTATATACTTGAATGGTTCTTCTGTGGTCCTCAACATCTCCCTCCATATCCCTCAAAGATCGATCCAACTGTCCCTTGTTTTCTGCCAACTTGATCGTTTCTTCTTCAGTCTTTAATCTCTCACGTTCGACCTGGAAAGTTGTATTTTATTATTTGTAAACGAGTTGACGGAAATATTATAGTTTATACATGTTGTTTGTTGTAAATAAATAATAAATTCTTGTTTGTAGTAATGCTGTATTAATATAAACTTAAGTGTATATATCGGTTTAAAAAATGTTTTAGTAACCTTAGTTTGTCATAATTAATCCCAAGATTTAACAAAATACCTTATCAAGTGTCTTTTGAAGTGCATGTTTATCCTTCTCTAATCTCACAGCACCTCTCTGTGTTTCTCTCTTCTCTGAATCAAGTTGTGCAATTGCCCGCTTAAGTCCAGTATGTCGTTCTTGGAGAATTCGTTTTTCTTCTTGAAGTTTCTGTATGCGTTCTAAGCCAGTTGTTTCAGAATCCTGGTGTTGAGAAATGACCTGTAGTACGTATATTTAAATTTTAACGTTACGCAATCCCTTCAAATATAGGTCAACATCCATATTAGGTATTGTTTATAATTTGTTCTGAAAATATGTTAATGTTTATGATTGACAGAGGATTTATTGATAACAATTATATTATTCCACCTAATCTAAATGGTACGATGTGTCTCATATACTACTTTGCATTGAGACAATTTACATATAAAATCTCGCTTATTAATTAATTGCTGCTTTATGTCTATATATACCACGCGACCAGTGTTGTGAAGGTGCGACTCATGTTGGCGAGTAAATATGTAAACAGCGTCGTTTAAAACTTACTTATTACAAATGTTTTGACGGAAGGGTTGTTTTATTAATATTATAAGCAAAGCTGTGAACATATAAGCTATTTATTTACATAGGACCAAGGGTAACGATTAAGGCAACAGCTAAAAATAGCGTAAGTTTGCTCCCTAACCTAGAAAATTGACTTTAATGGAAAAATAAACCTTGTGAAAAAAATTGACGATAAAATATTTCAGGTGTGAGTCACGAAAAAAATCGGTCAAAATCTTGACTTTTCTTTTACAATCTTGACACCATTATTTATATTTGTAAATATTAAAAAAACAACTTACTTGTTGTAAACTTTTCAGTTGATTTTCAAGTTCAGATCTTCTAACTTCAGCGTCTTCAATCTCATGCGTTAAATTGTGTGTTCGTTCTTGCAAGGCTCCATTTTGTTTCTTAAGGTCTGTAACAGCTTGTCGGGCGGCTTGAAGTCTTTCCTTTAGATAAATTGGTTCAAAGGTAAATTAAATAAGAAAAAAAATTGTGGTTTTTGTTTGGTAGCAGTTTGTTTCAAAATATGCGTATTGATGGTATTTAAATTCTGCGTCAAATAATTTTGGTCGTCGATTTTATTTTTAATTACAAGAAGTCTGCTGCAATATAATGTAGGCCTAATAATATTATTTGAAAAGTTGCTTTTTTGTGTAAACAAATTCATTTTTGATGTGGGTGGTTAAAACGTTGTAAAATAAAACAAGTTTACGGTAAACCAAAATCTTCCATAGCCACTTGTAAGCTAAAAAACGTTCGTGCCACTGCCATGTCGTGGTTATATCTTGTTTAAAACATGTCGAGGTACATTGTTTATGGTTTGTGTGGGCATTTTGTTCTAGGAACTTTATAAAACATTAATAGATATTTGTAAATTTACTGTAAAATAAACCTTTGCGATACTATAAGTAAAAATCCATGTACGTAAACAAACCTTCGATCCAGGTTCGTAAGCTTGTGTTATGCGACAAACGTTTCTAATTAAAATAAAATGACATTGTGACGTCATAATTTAAACCTGTAATACTCTTCGGTCATGTTCGGAGGCTGTCAACATCTTTTGTAGTTGACTGATCTTGTCGTTAAGTGAATTTGTTGCTGCATCTTTCTCTGACATTGACAACGATAAAGATTGAACCTTGCAAAAGTATTAATCGGTTAAGTGTTTGCATTTTTGTTGTTAAAAAAATTTAACATGAAAGGGTAATTAAGATTGTGATAAAATAATAAAATTATGATTCACGATTTTGTACAATGCAAGTTCCTGGAAATCGTTCCAATGTGATGTTTGTTTATGTTACTACAAAATGTTCATGGTTAAATTATATTTACCCTGTCCTTAAGATGACTTTCGCCTTCCTCTGTTTTAGCCAAAGCTGTGCTTAGCCGATCAATTGTAAGTTGCAGTGAAGTGCATTTGCCCTCAAGGTCTTGTATCTGGGCTGTAAGGTTTGAAATTCGCTCTTGTTGGACCTTTGATAAATGAAAATAGTTTAACAAACATGTAAACAAACAAGGGTTAAGCCTTCCTGAACGAATGGGGCTGTCAAACAAAACTTCAAGCGGAGAATTTCTGCGAAACAACCCACAAAAGGCCATGCATTGAAGGTTAAACAGTATTTTGTACCTTAACCTTAAATAAGATGTTAACACAAAACCAATACCTGGTTGCCTGTTTCTTTGTCGTTCAAAGTAAGTTTATTTCGCTGAAGATCGCCCTCTAGCGCTCGTCTAGAGAGTTCAAGTTTTGTGGCTCTCTGTTCGGACATGTCGAAAGCTTCTTTTAATTTTCTTTTGTCTGATTCGCACTTAGCTTGCTGGGCTTTCATTTTATTGATCTTATCCTGATAACAAACCACAAATATTATTTTTTAAGAGAATATTTTAAGGCTATTTGTTAAACATTTTAAATTTTTTAGGCTACTAGTAAATGTAACAGACCAGTTTCACTTACTTGTAGAGCTCTTCTATCAGTTTCAGAATTTTGTTGTGCACGTTCCAGTTGTGCCAGCTTTTCAGCAATACTCTTCTGTTCCCTCTCGTTTCTTCTTATTGTCTCCTCCTGGAGCATAAGAGCAGTCTGAGCTGAAGCAAGTCTTCCGTGCGCACCTCTCTTGCCTTCTTCCGCTTCTCCCAAAGATTTTTGAAGTTGTTGTAAACGTTGGTTGACTCGGTCTCTGTCAGCTTCCATTTCCATAAGCTAAAAAATATCAAATTTAATTTAAATGTTTAGATGTAAATCTTTAAACATTGCTAATGAATTTTGGTCGTTTAACTTTAGATAACGTATTTATATTGACGAAACTGCTGATGTTTTCATTACCAAATTGCCACATATGTAAATTTACTTACTTGACGAGTAAGGTTTGATACTTCGATCTTTGCGTCATCCTTCTCACGTTGTGTGTCCTTTAACTCTTGGAGGAAATCTCTCAAACTTGCTCGTACAACTTCAGGGTCGATGTCTTGAACCAATTGTTCAGTTCGTCTAAAGTATATTTTAAAAGTGTTACATGTTGTGCGAAAACGAAATCCTTTTTTGATATTGAAATGTAACATTTCCCAAAAAAAGAATAGCACTTTATATTAAAGCTAACAGGTTATAGAGATCTAAAACATGCAACAATATTAATAAAATTTACGTAGGAGATCCTGATCGTCGGAAACTTGGTGAAATGCTTCGGTTTCTGTCGGGTGAGCCAGTCCTTGGTATTGGTGTACCTTTACCGCCAGTAGTGGTCGTAAATGTATTGTCAAAACCTTTGCCAGGAGATTGTGATCGACTGTTTAGAGAAAGTTGATTATTATTGTTTACTAAAAGCTGCGCAAATTCATTTAAACACTTTTTCTATCTGACCGTTTTTTAACCAACTGTTAAAAAGTTACCGGTTTGGAGATGGGCTTGCAGATCTGTATCCACCTCTCATTGGACTCATTGTTCTTCCCAATCTTGAGATTCCAAGGGTACGTCGGAGGGCGCTGTGGAGACTTCCCAACTTAAACTCAACATCACGCTTATTGCCTAAAAGTATAAAGTAATTGTATTATATTAATTGCTTAGTCGGTGTTAGGGTAATTAATTTGCCCAAGCATAATTAATTAACAGATATCAAATAAAGCTATGAGAGAAATTTTTATTAAAAATGTAAGTAATCTCACTTTCTATTTTAACGACTTCGTTCTCTAATCCAGCAACTCTTCCTTCAGATGCGGAAAGTTTTAATTTAGTTTCAGCCAAATCTTCATCCAAACTATCAAGTTTGATAACAAGATTCCTGATGTCATCTTTTTGTTTCTTTGAATTTGAGTGGGACTCCGAAAGTTGCTCCAAATAATCTCGTTCCTTTGCTCTCGTGTCATCCTCAAATTCAGCCAATTTACGTTGCAACATTGCGTTCTAAAGAGATTAATATGTTAACGGTTTATATAAACATCTAATTTACGACATTTACAAAAACTGTTTTGCCCTTAGAAAATTTTAAATCGTCAAAAACTACTTAAAGGTTTCTAGCAGAATTTAAACAATAAATTTACCTCCTTAAGAGCTTGTTCTTTGCTTGCTTCAGTTGCGACAATTTTTTGTTTTAATCCAAAAGATTCTCGTCTTGCCTCCTCTTCTCGTGCCTCATCATCAGAAACTCTAGCTTGCAAGTCCTCTACTTCCTTGGATCGTTTGTTGTTTTCACCATCCAACATCTTAACCTAAAACATTTGGTAAAATTGTGTAAAATATGAACCTATTTTGTTTTGAATTATAAACAAAGAAGCAACTTACTTGTCGTCGAAGTTCTTGCAATTCCCTTCTAGCCTCCAATCTGCTGCGTTCAACCTCCCTCAGACTTGCTCTCAAGTCACCGTTCTCCTTTTGTGTGTTGTTTCTTCCTTCATCTAGAACTGCGATCTTTTGCTCCTTTTCTTCGTTGGCTCTCTGTGAAATATTTGGTTAACAGATTAAATTATAAGATAGATTAATTACATTTAGTTATTCTAGATTGCCAGTTGGTGTAATAATACTTTAAAAATTTTAACGAGGTATCGTTATCTATTACATGGTGCCTAAGACAACAACAATTTTTAAACTAGCTTGTATAAAACTACGTCTTTAAGAACAATTGTAAAGGTTAAAAATGTTATTTTTTTATATTAAAATTTTAATGCATACCTTAAGTGCAATTCGTTCTTGTTCTGCCTTTTTAACCTGGACTCGGAGTTGATCGTTAGCTTTGTTAAGTGTTTGTTTCTCATGCACTTCTTCGTTTACTCCTCTCTTTAATTCTAAGTTCTCCTTTCTTTGCCGGTCGCGTGCTTCTTCTGTTTCACGAACCTAGGAATTATCAATAAATTTATGTAAAATGTTGATACCAGTGTCAAGTTTGTTCTGTGTTAAAATAATAATTTTAACCTTTCTTTGGGCTTCGATAAGATCTCTTCTTACACCATCTCTAGCATCCTCAACCATTCGAAGTTGGAGTTTGAGTTCTTCAACCTGGTTTAAATTTAAGAACTTCAATTAAAACACGTAAGTGTATTGTTTTGTACAGTCATATCGTGGTTATAGTTTAATAGCGCATAAGCATTTAATATTATATGAGCTGTATATCAGTTGTGTCTTTAATTTATTCTGCTTACCTCTTTGTGTGCTGCATCCCTCATTGCATGAACCTGCTTGCAAGCCTCGTTAAGTCCCTTAACTTCACGTTCATGAGCTTCAGTAGCAAGCTCAAACTGCGTGCGGAAGTCTTTTTGTTCTTGTGTGATTTGGTTGATTGTGTTCTGTTATAACAATTTCTTTATAAAGTTTTGCAAAAAAAATTCCTTATGTTGTTGTTATATAAATATTTAGTACTTTTTGTTAAATGCAATTGGGTAACACAAGCTGGCAATTTACGATTGATGTAACAAAATTTAATTGATTTATTTACAATATACTTACTCTGTCTTTTTCATGTTTAGAGTTAGCTTGTCGTTTTAGTTTTTCGTATTCGATTTCTTGATCTTGCAAGTTCTGGATTGCGTTATTTAACTTCTCTTGTACAGCATTCTTCTCAGTTTCTTTCATTGAGAGAGCTTGTTGCTTCTCTGCCTCGGCCATGATCATCGCTTCGTTGTTTTCCTGCATTAAGTTACTTGTTAAATATTGATTGGTTTTAGACTGCGACTGGTTTTACTGCATTAACATCAACTACTAACCGCCTACAAAGGATTGTCTAAGCTGCCCAGTGTATATCTTTAAAAATTATTTAGTAACATAAAAACATAATAACTATGCCTTAACATATAGCTATTATTTTAAAATTGTTTTGATCAACCCCCCCAGCATTTAAAAAATCTAGTACCTATTGATTTAGTAATTCAACTATGTTTCTAAACCAACTTACTTTCACTAGAGAATTCATAGAAGCAATATGTTTATTCCACTTACGCCAGCGTCCCAAACGAAACATAACATCTTCATCTGTGCCCTCCATTATTTCTTTTTTATTAATAATGTTTATACCTTACTACATTTTATTTCATTCTTTTATAACCTTGAGCCCTAAGTTTTACCTAGAAATGGTTCTGTATTTTGGTACTAAGGTTTTTTTTTAACCTGCTAATCTATATTTTAATTGTCTTTAAAGTTCCTTATTTACCCTTTGTTTATCTTAAACTAATACAAGCAAAGTTTCTATAACTACATCAAATGTGTTTGTCACCAAAGAAATCTCGCGTATACTGCTCGACATAACTTTACAAAAATGTTCTCTCGACAAAAACATAACAACAAAATCAGTCATAAACGTTTTAACCTTGCTCTAAGATCGAAACAGATTTATGATCCAGACGACATGTAATGCTTTTCTATTGTTATTAAGACCCAACGCTAACCTAACCACGCACCTTTTAACCTATTCAGCTGTTATGAATTATGAAAGTAAAATCCTTCAGTTGGTGGATATATTCAAGTGGTATAAAATATTTCTATTCTTCAAGGACATTTATTGAAAAGTAGAATAAAGCATATTAGAAACTCGATACAAATCCTTTGTGTTATTCTCAAAAATGTGCATAATCGTATTTCTTTTTACATCTTAAAACAATAGCTGTTATGATTTCTGCCTCTCTATGTATAGGTATTTCATATCGTGTTGCAACATAAACATATTACCATGTCGTTTCACGACATAAAATGACTACACAAAATTTCGGTTCCCGTTTTTTTACATGTATGTAATTCAAATTACTTAAATATAAAAAATTTTAAAGGTGTTATATTTCTTGTAAAAAATTTGACAATAAATACCTGGTTGATCGCCTCCATTTCTTCCGCCAATTCCTGTTTCTCGTTCTCATATTTCGCCACCAGTTCCTCCTTTTCTAAGTTATATTCATGGAAAGCATCAGCCTTCTCTGACTCTAACTCAAGTCGAAGAGTGTCCTTAGAATTAAACCAAAAGTATCTTGAAGTGTGTAACATATTACAAGATATATTAACATGTTTTATATTTTATTAACAAAATAGCTCTACACTGTGTTAAAATAGATACACACCTTGACCCTTGCAGCCTTCTCGATATCTTCCTCGTGAGCTTGTTGCTCGGTTTTTAAAGCAACTTGAGCTTCTCTTTCCTGTTGAGCTATGGCCTGATTAAGTAGTTGGATATCGCGTTGAAGTTTAGCGATTTCCACTTCCATTTCTTTTCTTGTTCGACCAACTTCGACTGTTCATAAATAAAAAACAGCAACAGTTTTAGCAAAGTACGTCATTTTTAAACTAAATTTGTGTTTAAAAATGTTAAATAAAATATGCAGGCTACAAACTACTAAATGTAGGTTTAATTGGCAGATAGGAATACCTTGCAATGCCTCGTTCTTCATCATAGCATTCTGGTTTACTTCCTCAAGTTGTTCCTTCTTAGCTTCCAAGGTCGCTGCAACGTTCTGCACATCAAACAAATTGGTCTCGAGTGCCTCCTTGTCGGCCCTAAAATTTTTAATTAGTTTAATAACAAATAACGCTATTGTGGGATTTAAATAGAGATACAAGAAGAGTTTTAAACAAAATTGACAGTCAAACTTCAAGATTATTCAAGGATTAAAAAACCACTTGACCGCGAATTAGAGTAAATATTGACCTTAATCCAGCCATCTCTTCGGAAAGGGTTCGATTCTCCCTTTCAGTTGCTGTAAGTTGAACGATGAGGTTTGCTTTCTCTTTCGTTAACTCTTCCTTTTCCCTTGCAAGTTTGCCGTTGATGTCGTTAAGCCTTGCGATATCGTCCTTGCATCTTCCCAACTCTTCTTCTACGTTTGCTTTGTGGCGAGTGCACTTATAATAAAAAAAGTTTGTTTATTACCAAAAGCAACACATTAAAATATTGATTGGGATAGCTTTGATAAAAATATTTTGATTTTAATATACCATGGAAGCAAGGCAAGTTACCTGTTGAAGCGCGTCAGTCAATTCAGCTTTTTCTCTATGTAACAACATAAGATCTTGCTCAAGTTTTTCTCTGCTTTGTTCAGTCAAGATCAAGCTATGATCCAACCCAGTCTTTTCGTTATGAAGATCCATCTTTTCTTGCTCTGTCTTGATAAGTTCAGCTCGAATGCAATCTTTCTCAAGTGCGAGGTCGTATTTAGCTGCACCAAGAGCAACAAACTTCTCCTCCATCTATAACATAAAACATATTTTATGACATTGTTAACATATTCGAATGAAGAAATTCCAGTATTCGAATGAAGAAATTCCAAAAAATTTTAACATTTACCTCAGCTATAACCTTGTGAAGATCAACCTTATCTTGAGCCAAACCTTCGTTCAAAGCTTGCATTTTAGCAAGTTGATCTCGAAGTGAAGCTTCCTCTGTTTTTAGCTTGTTAAGCGCCAACTCTACGTCCGCATTTGTTCGTTCAACCTTTTCAGAAAATGTAAAGTTATGTCACATGTTAACCGCAATTTTCAACCTGTTTCGTTACTTGTTATCAAGAAATACAGTTTGGCCTAGACATTTGATAAGATGTTTAATTAAAAAAGGATGAACATACAACATATTAGTCGTTTTAAGTACCTTCGATAACGCCTCAACTACTTCTGCCTTTTCAGCTTCCATAATTTCCTTTTCCAAGTTAGCTCGGTTTAGAGCCTCTTTTGTTGTCACAAGTTGTTCTCGCAATGACGAATGCTTGTCGTCCATCGTATCGTATGTGGATTTGCTTAAATTGATAAAATATGTTAATTTGTAAAAGTGCAGTTGTGTCTAATAATTTTAAATGTAATATAAGGTAAACACGAATCCAGGATTAAACAGTTAATATTTGTACTAAAATGCTGAACTTTTTTTACCCCCTTTTAAGTTCATTGTCTTTTCTCTCAAGATCCTTAATAAGATCCTCTTTCTCATCTTCAACATTATCTCGTTGTCTTTGGAGATCAGCATTTGCCGCTTGCAGCCTTTCCTTTTCGCCCTGTAATGCATCAATTCTACCCTGCAAGTTCTCACGTTCTTTGCCCATTTCGTCTTTCTCACTAAAATAAAAATATTTATATCAACTTATTTAAATGCTTTAAATTCACTTTATACATAAAACAGTGTATTTTGTATTTTTGGTCTTTAAATAAGAAGATCAAAATTCTAACCTTCCAACGACTTCTGCGGTCGACTTGAACCTGTAGGCATCTCTCTTAGCATTATCCTTAGCTCGAGTTGTGTGATCTAATTCCTCTTTCAAGGCTAGAAGTTGGTTCTCTAAGTTCTTCTTCTCAACGTCATTCTCTGCTGATTGTTTCTTAAGTGAAGATGCTGCATCTCTTGCGGCCTCTAACTTAGCTCGGAGTTCCTAAAAAACAAAATATTCTTACAAATTATTCCTAAAAGTCTAACGTTTGACAAAAGTAAAATTCTTATTATTTATTTAAAAAGATGAAGCATTTATTTACATTTTTCTAATGTGCGTAAAAAACGCTTAAAATCTTCGTTAATCTTACTTGAACTTGAAGCTGGCGTTTCTGCAAAGCAGCTTGAACAGCGTTGTAAGTTGAGTCAGCAAACGAGGGCGACACTCCTCTTATGCCCGGAGATCTTCCACGTCTTGGAGACCTTCGTCCAGGCGACGGGGATCTCAAAGGAGAATAACTTCGTCTGAAAAAATAAATATTAATTTTATACAAAGTCAGAAACTTGAAAAATTGTTATAATGACTTAAAATTAATAAACTTTTTTTATATATATAATCTTGAAAAATTTGTCGTAAATTATATTTAGTCAAATATAATTTTTAAAATTTTGATAAACAACCTTTCTCTTGGCCAAACCCGCACGAAAGTGGTTTGGTAAGTAGCTGGTATTAAATCACACCCGCAATTTATGGAAGCCAACTGTTCATTTATTCCATAACTTTTATTTAGTTTGCAAGACTGACACGTTGTCTTATGAACGCCTATTTTATATCGTACACGAGTCTTGGGTGCATGACGGTTTTTACGAAGGTTATTTCGCGAGTTACTGAACTTTCCGAGTGGCGATAACATGTCTAATATTTCCTCGTCTTTGTAATCGTTCTGTGCTGAATCCAAACTTGTCACCGAGTCGTTTCGTCCCTTACATCCCGGTGAAAAAAATCCGCTATCGTCCGAGCTAATGTTCGAGGTAGTTGGGCTTGTACTTTCTGTTAATGAAATTTTTTTTCCCTTTCTTGTTTTTGCTGAAGGCGATTGATATGTTTGCAATATTTTCCGAAATTTATGACTCATTTTTAAACTTTACGCTAATCACTTTTTTACATACACTTTTACCTTTATTAAATATAAATAGAGTTAGTTCACCAAATTTATTGCTCTTCGTTGTCTAAGCTAAATATTGTTATTTTAAAAATATTTAATCCTGATCTTACAAAGCTACACTTTAAACTATCCTGCGCACTTTTCCGTGTGGTTAAGGACTTAACAATTGCTGGGTTTTAAATCAATTCCAATGGAATGTGGTACTTCATATCTTACCCTATGTTGTACAAATTGCCTAACCTAACATAAAACTATTGGCGTTGTGCTAAGCTCTATTCCTACAGATAAGAGGAAAAATTTAGGGCCAACAATAGCGCGACAATTTTGAGTGTTTTAAAGTAGTGCTGGGTCAAAGTGTTAGGTGTTTGTTTGCTAGTTTTCCCAATTTTCAACGAGTTGTTATCGTAGAGGGCAAGTAGTTTGTGGTTAAGGTAATGTCCCACTTTTACATAGCTAACAATCTTTAACTTTAAAAAGCTATATGTTCGGTTCTTTATTTTTTTTATCAAATAAATTTTCCTTATTTTCTACGTTTATCGAAAAATTTATTTGAAAAAATTTTTTTTTTTTTTAATTTATTCGTATGATATAAATTTAAATAGTAAGTCGGTACAGCGTCGTTTTTAAAAACTAACCTTGGGGAAAGTCCGATATCAGCCATACTCTCAGTAAGGTCATCAACAGCCGAAGCACGTGGACTGTCCGATAAAGCAACAGCCAAGTCAGCATCTGCAATCACAGATTGGGCGATGTCTCTTAAAGCTTGTTCAAGTGCAAGTTTGTCAGCTGCGAGGCTAGCCGATGTTTCCTCGTCTTCTACTCTTCCACTGCCATCAACACGAGTACTTTCCTGTTTAACAAAGAATATCGTTGTATACTTTAGTTGAACTATAACTTAACATGGCATAAATTGTTAAATTTAAATTAAAATTACCATTGGTCGGGTCGATGTGTTAAGTTCGTTGATTGTTCGTTCTTTTTCATTAACTTGGGTCTTTGCACGATCAAACGCGACAGTTAGTTCGTTAATTCGTGCATTCAGTCTTGCCTTGTCAGAGTCAAAATCCGCTTGCATTTGTAACATTTCCTTCACCTTAAACAGAAATTGCAATAACATTAATATTAAAGTTTTAAATTTTGTTTGTATTGTATTTCTCCATATGCATATCAAAATTATATACAACTCGGTGATATTGGTATACTATGGCAATTCAAATTAATAAATAAACTTACCTTTTGACGAAGTTGCTCTTCAACATCAAACTTTTCTCCCTTCTCTCTTTCCAGGGAAACTTTCACGGAAGTATCTTGAACATTTTGGTTGGCGTTAAGGTTAAGGCATGCGGCGTGGAGTTGGCGAGCTCCTCTCTTTGAATATATTTTTTCTCATTAATTATATGTATTGATAAAAGAATAAAGGATATTTTTGCTTGGTCATAATCCATCAAATGTATTGATTTGAGAATACAAAGCAGAGAATTCATAAAAAACAAATTTACTTAAAAAGCAGAACACAAAAGATTGAATTACCTGTACGTCGTTCACAGCTGTTCCTAGGTCACGTTGGGTATTGGATTTAAGTTCAGTAAAACCTCGTCGAATTTGCACAACTGCTCTCCATAATGCTAACAATCTGCTGTGCTCATCTCCGAAGTAAGAACTAAAGTTCTGTAAAAAATGGAATTAAAATCAGAATTTATATAATTGACATTTAAATTTCACTAATTATCGACTACTATTTCTTGTTTTTTTGGCAAGGTGGCATAAGACAATTATATATACTAGCTTAAGGTTACATATTTGCTTACAATTTTTATTATGTCCTATAGATGTTTACTTGTAAAATAATCTTAACATTGAAACTTAATTCTTACCTCCTGTTCGTCTTTCCATTCATTTTCCTTGACCTTAAGTTCCTCTTTAGCGTAATTCCAGTCGTCCGAGACCTTTTTGAGGTCATCTGCAAGAACGGCATTAGAATCATTGGCGGAAACTAATTGCTCACGAAGCATAGAGTTAACCTCAGCCAAACTCTCGCATCTGAAACCAAAGTTTTTATTTGTAAACACTGGAATTGTTTATGTTTTATTATATGAAGTGTTTTGTTTCAAGTTTTTATAAACAGTCCTTCTTCTCGCTCCAACGTTCGTACGTTAAAGCTGTTAACATTTTATTATACGATTTACTATTTAAATTTTTTTGAAACTTAATACAATTTTGTATAATAGAATTTTGAAATGGGTTATTGTTAGAAAAGTTTACTTGGCGTTGTAAGGCCGTGCTACTGTATTTAAATAACGATATTTAATCAGTCGTTATCCGTTATAACTCAAACAAAAGAAACCACAAAAGTAACCATTTAAACAAACGTTCAGAACTCTTAATATTTGTAAAGAAAAAATGGTTTGCTTTAACAGTGCGGTTTATAATACGCCGGTTAAATCAACATTCCATTAGTTATACCTCAAAAACCTTTCATATTTTTATATTAATACCGTCTCGTCGGCTTTTTAGACGTTTCGATTACAATGGAAATAATAGATGCGCAAACTCGGTATTTGATTGGTTAGTCTTCGTTTCGGGTGAGTGCTTACACAAAAAACATAACAACGAATACATGCCAAACGCTTTTGTATTAAGATATTCCAAATTATAACACAAAATGCCGCACTATTTTAATATTCTTTTTAGGTTTAATTGTTAAGAATCGAGTTGTAAGCATAAATATTTCATTCATTGTTTTTTTAATTATTTTTTGACTCTCAACATTTTTAAATGAAAACTATTTTGCGGTGTAACTAAGGTTACGAAGTTGTTTTAACGCCCTTTCTTTAAAATTTTAAATTTTTTACAGATACCAGCATAGAAGTGGCATAATACTACTTAATAAGTCGCCCTGTAGTAAAAGCAGAAAAATGCATTTTTCAAACAAAAAAAAACAGATTTTACAATTTACATAAAATATAATAAGTTAATATATATATGATTACCAGGAGTTTTAAAAGTTTAGCCAGCTTTCTATAAACTCACCTTTGTTTTTCTTCCTCTAACTTGATAAGAGCATCTTCAAGATCAGTTGTATGAGTTTCCTCAGTCCTCCTTAACCTTGCCTCTGTGTTATCTAATCTAGTCTGTAGGGTATCAGTTGTTTCCGATAACTAAACAACAGTGTTTTAAGTTACATATTGTGGTTATAAATAGCTTTGTCACCTTATTATATTTCTTAAAAATATCCCGATTTTTTACGTTACTTACCGCTACTCTAGATCTATCACTTTCGGCTTTCATAACATTAAGTTCATCTTCTAAATCCCCACATTTCTTCTTGTATTGAAGAACCTGTTAAATTATATGACATATTAGTAAAAATAATTGCCCACTACTTTATAAAATATTAGGCTGTGGCGATTAGTAAAATGCTAGCTATATTAAAACCTTAATCATTAATTGATAATCAAATTACCACGACCCAAAAATGAGTTTACCTGTTCATTTAACTTTTCTATTTCCGTCTTACTATTCATTTTAAAAATCCTAACATAAAACAACCTACAAATCACCCCTATGAATACACTTATAATTATCAGGTACATGAGTCGACATTTCTCTGTTTAACTTACTCGCAACATTAAACTCGCACTAAGCTTGCTAAAACTTGAATGATTTGTTGGATTAAGAAACTTTTTATTCGTGTTCGACAAATATTATTTCTAACGCCGGCGTCTACAATCAGTTTAAGTGCGATGTGGCTTTCAAAACACAAAAAAACAACAATAGTTTTTCCAAGTGCCGGGTATAAAAACATTTCAAAAGAATTGTGATAAAATCATGTGTGAAGGCGAATAAGGCATATGAATATGAACAACGTAGTGTTCGATTGATTGAATGAATAATTTGTTTTTCAGATTTGCAACCTTCGCACCAACCGCAAAAAGTTGAACACATCATGGCAAACAAGTTTTTAGACAAGCTAGTAAAGACTATGCGAAACAGGTAATTTTTTTTATTTATGTTTGTTATAAATTAACCCTAAGACCGGGCCTTGTTTGCGATAACATAAAAGTGTGAAGTAGAATAACGGTGATGTCACACCAGATAAAATATGATCGCCTCGTTTTGTTAACCTCACGATCCTACCGCCTATTAGCAGTGCCCAAAATTAATTCATTTCATTCAAAATTGGGATCTTTAAATATTTAAACAAAGCTCGCTTAGAAACTCGAAACTTTTCACGAAATATTGTTTCGTTTACGTCAAGCTTAGTCGAGAATTTTGAACAATAGTAACCACTCCTGGTTGCTCTTAGTTACCACATTTCTAAACCGCCTTATCCTTAGAAAAAAAGCAACAACGACGCTGTAATATAATAACTTAGGAAGCTCGGTAACCTTAATAACATATTGGTAATAGTTATTTGTCATTTCTTACATGTTGTTAATCGGTAACACATTTGTGAAACAAAGTAACTTAACGCTAGATGTAACAAATATATGCAGACCTGCAGTTTGCGAAACATTCACGTAGGCTAATCCGTTGCAGATCAAAATGAATAAATATTTGCAAATTTATTTTAAAATGCGACTTAATGAAATGGCTATTTTAACCTTTTACTAGCCTTATATACACCTGTATTAAATGGACAATTTTAAAAAGCAACTCGATTTTTTACCTTGCCCTGAAGTTTTTGCACCAATGAACTTTGAACTTGTTGTCCTTCCTGATATTTCTGGAGTTTTCTGCGGTAGGAAGTTTGCTCTTCTTCAAGTTTTTGCCGAAGCACAGAATTCTAAAGTAAAAATATCACAAATTTTTCATACACAAATAGATAAAGTTATTATCCTCAACATACAACTAACAAGACCTCTATAATTGTGCAAAACCTACGCAGTTATAAATCTATTGAAATTAAGGGTTTAACTACTTTGTTGCGTTAGCTATTGCAGTTGGCTATTTTTCAATTGAATTAGGCAAAACTTTGAATATATCTACCACAGTTAGAATATTAAACTTTAGATAATGCGACAACATATGTTATCTACATCTAATAATTACACATGCTACTTTAAACACCAACATTTAACATAATACCACATGCCCAAAGCTTACAAATACAATACACCAATTTTTCCACATGCATTACTTTATTTTTATGCAGTCTGGTGTTATACTAACAACAACAACAACGAAAAAGCTTTAAAACTAGACAAAAAACGCTACTTACTCATGCATATCTACGGTTTCATTTTTATGGTAAATATCACAAATTAAAACAAGTACATATTCAACTTTATAGAACCATGCCTATAATAATACCTGCATTTCCAAATTTCTGTTTTCCAAAACTCCTTTGTCCCTTTCACCTTTCTCAAGTCTAAGAGCTTGCTCCAACTAAAAATATTTATTAATCTTTAAACATTTCTAATCTTTTTCTAAAATCTGATTACCCAAAAAGTTGTATGACCCTATTACGTTTGGAAACCTTCAAATTTCCATGGCCCTTTTACAAATGAAACCCAAACTTCTTTAGCAATGTGAAACCCAAACTTTAGATCTTACAAACCAATTAAAAGGTTTAAAGCCAAAATTATATATCGGACTTCCCACTAATTTTTTTCTCGATTAAATGTTCTTACTCTATCTACTCTTGTACGCACAGAATCCATTTGTCCCGAATCCTCTTCGTCCGACATCTTTAACTTAAACAATTAAAAACCCTAACCACCTTTAACAATTTTAATAAGATGTGATAAGTTAGGATTTTTGCTTTATTTTATCAGGTATACTGCATATTCTTTACTAACGATTTTTTATACAGACATTTTTGTTGTGGTGAAATAAATACCTTCGAAATATTTAAAATATTTCTTTTTTTGTGAATTTGTTTTTACAACTCGCCTAAATCTTGGAATCATAAAACTTTCTTATATATTTAAATTCGGTTTTTTGCGTTTTAAAAACAAACATGACACCCTTAATTTTAAAACGTCACAAAAACTTAAAAGCATAAACAGAAAAATATATTAGTATTTTTTATCCCTGCAATTTACCCCCGATCTCCTAATTGAATACCTGGATACCAAATCGATAACACGAACAAAGCGCAGACACCTGCCAACTATGTGTTTATATTCTCTGTAAATGAAATTCGCCGGGTCGCAAATTACTACCATTCCACTTTAACTTTGTACTTAAAACTAATTCGAGTACTATGAGTCGTTTAAATGTATCCTAGAATTTTTACCAGCGTTTTTACTTTTAACTGTTGTAAAAAATAACACGAAAACGCAAAATGCCAATTTTTTCACCGACTAATGCGTAACGATTTTGCAACAAATTAAAAAAATATTTCATTTTTATTAAAGTCGTGGTTCTTAAACTTTTGTATTATATTTTAACTAGCAGTCTTGCTGTTACTAGGGTCTCCAGATGTCTCAAATAACTTTCGCGTTTTGCTAAAATTTAAACTATTTGAACGCGTGGCTCAATTATGACATCACAATTAACTTCAATCAGGTGTGGCGAAACATGAATGGAAGAATGCCACTTACATAATAATGAGCATTATTTTAACAAAACAACTTCGCTTGTTAGATATTTTTCGACCTTCAAAACAATTGGTTTGTTAATCAAATTAAAAACTTCTCTATCTTTAAAATTCGAGATTTTAATTAATTTCGCTCGCTACTTCCTTCATATTAAAAGCAAACCGAGTTCGACTTGATTAATAAAAGTGAAAACATTTTTTCAATAACTTTCAAACATGAAAAAAAATCAACAAGAACCGAAAGCGCGACAAACAATGAAATAATCGAATTAACAAAGAATTGAAGAACACTAGAAATTAAAGGTAACTGGACACCCGCAGGGACGCTATTAAATCGAACAATCAAGCCCTCTGATTGGTTGAATAAAAGATCGTACTTCCATAGAGGCCACTTGAAGGAAGAGGAACGATTGTGACGTCACAAGGGCATTTGAAGAGCGATAAATGGCATTGTTTCGTGAAATGATTTGGCGACGTTGTAGCACTTTTTATAGCGAGTTTATTTAGTTTAAAATAGTTTAATAAAAGATTGATTTAAAACGCAAATTTCTTGATTTTTAAAGTCCCGCCTTTTGTTTTCAAAAATCTTTCTTTAACTCTCACAAGAAAAATAAAAATTTTAAAAATTGATTGTTTTCTTATAAAATGAACACAGTTTTGATGTTTATACTGTTTCTTTGCTTTTCAGCTATCAACTAGTCTACCCTTGAAACATCTGCTAATTTAAAATCTTTTTTGTAACTGTTTGACTCCCAGCTACAAAACTTTACTAGCCTACTGCACTACCTTTACCCAACTAATTTTTAAAATTTAAATTCCACCAAAAATCTTCGTTTCTATTAACCTAACACCTTAATCATACGAAAGTAAACATTATAAAATCAATAAGTAAATTATTACAATAAGGTTAGCAAATATGTACACAAAACAACCGGTAAAACCGTTGGTACAAATTTCAATAGACGGGCGACGTCTAGCGATCACTTTTAAAAAATAATATTTCAACAAAGTAGTGTGCTAGGCTAAATGCTTATTTCAAGTTATTGTGTTGCTAAGCACGATAACATGAACACAACAAAAATGATTTATTTTAAAAATATACTTTTAGGTATTATTAAATAAAATTAAACAACCAAAACTCAATTTAACAACATATATTCATTTAACATTCCAATAATTAAAATGCATTACTGCATTTTAATTAAAAAATACTACGAAGGGGGCAGTTCTGCTGCAATATTTACAAACAGGTCCATAACACATTTTGCAGTGCCAATAGATATTTAAGAATACTTTTTTGTTCAAACAACCAATTTAATTATTTCAATGCACGAAAAAACAAACAAAATTCAACATTGTTTTAATGAACTTACCCTGTCACTAACTGCATTATATTTGATTGCTACTTCATCTCTATCAGCTCTCGATTGAGATAAAAGATCTTCTACTCTACTCAGCTCCGCCTGGAGCATTCGGTTCTCCTCCTGTAGTAAAAAATTATGGTTTTGACCATTAACTGTATGATCGTTCTAAGTTATTAAGCATATTAAATTTTTTTAAATAAAACATGTTTTGTAAAAAAACATGCGATGTTTAACATACATCATCTTTTAACACGATAACATCACACAGTTAATCATCATTTATCTTATTCGGTTATTAACTTTGTATAGTTAACTTGTAAAGCGTGTTACCCACAACTCGTTATAGTATACGATATTTATTTAAGATGTGGTATGATTAAGTTTATTATACAATAAAGATTAAAGTGGGTGATTATCTTTTGTTGGGGTTCATGTAATAAACCGGTTTATACAAAAGAATAATTTATTTGTGTTAAACCTAATAACCCTATTTCTTTAGGTTATCATCTAAGCTGAAATGTAAATGCATGTCTTTTGTATTTTAATGCACAAGGCTTTGATATATTTTATGTTATATAAGAATATACCAAAGTAAATATTACAAACTTGCATTTGCGAATGTCTGTAAATCAAAGTTTCTTTTTCGTTTTGAATATAAATTTTCGTTGTTTTACGCTTTTAAAGCTACAATTACTGTTTGTTAAAAATCATAACTTAAGCTTTTAATTAAACCCCTACCAACCTTTCCACCTTAAGCAAAAATAAAAATAAACAACACCAACCTGGAATGATTTCGACATGATGTCTTCTTCTGATTGGTTTAATTCGGTTCTATCCGGTTCCCTAAGATTCTCGGTGATTATTTCTCGGACCCTCGCCCCCACCGACCGAACCGACCCCTCTCTATCCCCACCTAGGACTGTGTCTTCAACGTTCTAGAACGAATAAAATAAAAAAATAATGTTTGGTCTTTTTAGAAGCAGTTAAAATTAAGCAGTTTTCTGTACAATAAAATGTCAATAAAAATTACAGGCGACAACGATAAAATCCTGAAGTTCTAAAAGTATTTACAAAGGAATTTTGTATATTTTAGATATAACTTTTTATGATTTTTAACAAAAAAGTGACTACACTCAGTCACACCATAATTACTGTATATTGTTTATATATTAAATTTCGTATAAAACAATTAACTAAAAATTTAATATTGAACAAATTTTAGATACCAAAGATTAAATTAAGCGTTGCAAAATATTATAAGAAATCCTAGTCTAAAATACCGACATAAATTTAAAAATTTCCAATGTTGACAAACGTTAAGGCACATCTACGGATGTGCAAACAAAAAGTTATTTGATTTACAAGCTGGCGGTAAATAGGCCAAACTAACACTGTTAATAACACGTGGGTATACTTGTCTATGCTAGCCTATGCAATCTAAGAAAATAATTTTCGTTATTTAAATTTTCAGAATTTATTTTGCGGTTTGGCCTTATCAGCGATGGCTAATGCTTATACATACCGTTGTATCAATTTTTATTTACCTTTTTTTGACTCCCTTAAAGTTTGGAATAGTTTTGGAGACTAAAAGTTCAAAATTTTTCAACTTATTCAATTTTATAGCGCATTTTACAACAAAAATTTAATTAAAACTTTAATTTTTCGAAAAAGGAAATTTATATATTAAATATTCTCGTAAAATACGAAATTAGTTTTTTAAAGCTTTAGCAAAATTCCCGCCAAATTTTAAATGACCACACAATCGATAGATTGAATGGCTTGAATCACGTGACACCAACGAAGTCCCATTGTTTGTGGGCTTTTGTCTGCTGATTTACAACAACGCGATGTTGGATACCAGTTTAATGACGTTGTTAAATGTGCGACGATGTCTTAACTCCTGTGTTTATTCGTGCACTTGTATCTATGTACCATACTAATAACATTTTCCTAAACTTTTATTAAAATATTGATGACTAATGGTTTTTATACGTGCATATTTGGAGCAAATAATGCCGTATTTTAAAGCGTTAAAACTAATCTTAAATTTATTCTGAAATGTAACAAATTTGTAACATAAAAATACAAAAGTTCAGCGTAGCGTAAAAATGGCATTTGTGTTATTACAAATAAGTAATGACTAGTTACTAATAAAGGTAACAGTTAATATTATAAATAGCAAATTATAATACAAACTCTATAAATACAAACAAACAACTAACAATGCCGTTTTGAATTCCAGACCACCTTACAAAAATAAACACATCAATTTTTTTGACGTTACCATAGTCATATTTGTCGTTAATATGACATAGCGTATTAAGGTTGATGTGAGCGTTTAGAGCGTTAAACTCTCGGGCAAGATGATACTCGTTCGAATGTTTGCATTGAACAACAACCGATCAACGGTCTCGTCGATTTGAAATTTTCAAACTAAAACAAACCAAGAGAGAAAAGCGCTTTTGAAATTTGTAACTGCGGGTAGTGCAAAGTACCATGACTTAAAATCGCTATAGGCTCGTAATACGATTACGTTATATTGTCATAGGTATTTAGGATTTATAATATTTATGTGAAAATTTTTATTTTAAAACATAAATCTTACATTTTCTTTTCAAGCAATATTCCTCGTATATTTAAAAAGTTGTAAACGTTGCAATTTTGTTAACTAACATACATATGATGTGTTAAAACGCTGCCTAAAATATTGTTATTTGCTGCAAAAAATATTGGCCAATCTGCTTTAAAAATCAATGAATGAAAGTTCCGTTATTTAATTAAAATGATTTATTTGTTACGTCTATCCCTATAAGTAATTTGATACAACTTAATATAAACGTTTGCTAGTTAAACACACGGTTACATTGTGTTAAAAGTTTCGTTCTTTTGTTTAAAATTTATAGGCGGGAATCAAACTAAAGATTGGTTGGTTATAAATAAACATACCGTTTGTTGTATAATGAGTTTAAATTTGACCGCAAGTATTTGTATTAGTATTCGTTTTATAAATCCGTTAACTATGCAAATTTTGAAATTAAAATAAAAAAGTTTTTATCGCCGTTATTTTTAAATAAAGACTGAATAAATATTTTTATGTGTTTATAATACATGTAGTCATAACATACCCACATTATTCATTAAAAATAATACAAAAATCCGCTAGAAAATTTGAAAACAGTTGCTCAAACATTTAAGGATTTTGGTATTTAAATACGTAGAAAAAACCTTAATACTTTTCCTTATGTATTTTGATGTAAATATCAGTAATAAGGAGCATCGCGTCTACCCTTAAATATTCTTAAGTGCCATTCAAATCGTTGATCATAATTGTTATGGGCTTTCCAAGGTCAATAACGTAAGAGACTTAAACATTTAGAAAATGGAAGATTACATCTTTAACAATAATTTAAAGATACCACGCGTTGCAATGACCTACATTATAATAATATCAACACAACAACTTAAACAAAAATACTTGTTCTCCAAATTTTTAGTAAAATGAAATAAGTTAAGTATTTACGTCAGAATTACGTAATTGTGACATCATACCTGTACTGCTTGTTCCAAGGGAAGTTCTCGCGAATATTCTGGGTTATATCTTCCACTTCTGTTATATCTTCGACTCATAAGATTTGCCTCAAAATCCGGGCCTTAATATTATTACACTACACACACTGTTTACTTTGCTGATTAGAAAAACGTGTAAACACAAAATTACAATCAAGTTTACACGAACTTTAGTTTATTTTATTCATTTACTGTTTACATTAAAAATTAATTTAACTTTAATCTTGAACTGAACTTTTTGATAAGATGAAAAAATATTGAATTTAAACATAAATACATTCGAGTATTGCAATTTTTTCCTTGCTTGATAAACTTTCATATCCCTCCCGTACAACTTTATTTTTTAACGGTAAGCAGGTAGGGAGTTTGTATGTTGCTGAAGCTTTGCAATCTGAATATGATCTTGCCTGTCTGAATTTGGATGCTGGGTTTTAATGTCTCTGCACTGTGATTTGCTGTTCCAGGTTTACCAACAAACCGTTTTCTATTTAACTACCGGCGAATAGTCGACTTTTTCTAACCACTCCACAATCTACATCAATGGGCGAGTAGTATGTGAGAGAAGCCGCATAGGAGAAAGAAGTGAGAGAATGAGAAGAAACAAAGAAGGGATGTTTACACGAGGCTCGAGTGGGTAACTTATTGGAATGCTAATACATGTCGGAACATGTTAAACCTTAGCTAAGTGACCCTTCGATCAATTTAACTGGAAAGTAAAATTACGAAATAATTTGTATGCCCAATGACCAGTAACCATAATTAAAAATACATTATTATTTAACCGTTATTTTGCACATTTAAAACATGCGCACCAAATATCTGAAAAAAAAATTATAAAAAAATGTGTCCACGAAGTATAAATTTTTAAAATATATAAAGATATTCATGTACTAGTTAAGCTTTCGTTTAGGTATCCCTCAATCATTAAGGCCATTATAAACCGGACAATTACTGGTTAGTTATAATAGCCACCAATTCATACAAGTTAATCCAACCCTGTCTTTAACTTATTGTTCGGTTGTTTGGGAAGAGATGTAATCGATCTTTTACCGAATCTTCGTTGATTAATAAATATTTCGTATGTTTTACGATGTTTGCGGCATAAAAAACTCGACGCAAAACAAAAAATCTTTCATTAAATCGATACAACCGAATCTGCGAACAATGCATGAAACAAATAATGATCTATGACGTAACAATATAACTGTGGTTAGCTATTATGATTGAACAATTGTAACCGCGAGCATTCTGTTTAACCTACAATAAACGGTCGGATATTTTCTTAAGACCCGATGAAAGAAATAAAATAACAGGATAAATATTTTATTAAAACTTCGCCAATTTTTGTATCAAATTAGTTTTGCAAAAATTAAATAAAAAAATTATGTGTCTCTTTTTTAGGCATATATTTTAATAAATTGATAAACGTGAAATATAAAATTCGCAAAATTAATGCTTGAATTGCTAACCTTATTACACTTAGTTGCATTATATAATTATTTTTTTTAATTTAAAAACAATTTTGCTTATCAATCTTGCAATTTTAACTTATTTTTGAATCAAGTTGCCGAATTTATTACCACATCCCGCTAAGATCTGAACCGCGTTATATGACGTAACAAAAGGACGCGATTGTTGTTTAAATTGCCGATTGTCAAGGCAACAAGTAAACGCGATGCTAGGATAACAATGAAAAGATAACGGAGATTTTAAATCAACATTTTCAAAGAGGACCTCCCCGATTAAGTCGCGCTAAATTAAATTTACAATCTTTAAACGCGTTCAAATTGGAATAGATCGTTTAATTAATAGCTTTGTTTGTTTGTTATATGAAGCATTGTTTACGCTTTTTATTAATGGAAAATAATTTAAATTAGGTCCTTATTCATTGACGGTTTTTAAATATGTCACGATAATTGGAATTATTTTAAGACCTTCGAAGGTTTTAATTAAAACACAATTCCTTCACACAACTTGTATAATAACTCTATTACATTAAATCATGATATTTACGTTAAATAAAAAAATGTTTCCCCTAAATTTTTGTTTTTGAAATTACATTTAATAAAGAGACCATGAACCAAAAACGTCGAAGAGATTTAGTTAACTAAAACAGTTTTAAAAGTGGACTCGCCTATTTTTTTAGTTGTCTAATTCGTACAGGTGTTTGTAGCTTTGTAGGTACCTTAAAACGACATAGCCTTGTATTTTTTAATACATTCTGCCTACTTGAAAATTTTTAGAAGTTGTAGACATCTAAAATACCTCGGAAAAACGTTGCTTTTTATGCCAAGTTATAAGATAAAGAAACTGGCTTCTTAATTGCTTTAGTATTTGAAAATTGTGTATTGGAACCAACCAAATGTTTTATTAATTATATTATAAATTAAAATAGACCACAGTAAGGTTGATTTTTATGTTGGGGATAATGAAAAAATAAATCCGCTAAATACATGGGGAAACACCTGTTGGGGTTTTCCCGTTTTGTGTTTTAGTAGAAGCAAAGGCTTGTATCAATTTTTTAATATTTGTTTTTAATTTGGATTATCTAAGCTATCTTTTATAAGACTATTTTAGTTTATAAAATTGGTCTAAAAATCAGCAAAAAGAGAGATGCAGATGAATAAAAAATGAATGGTTGTCTAAGCTTAATACCACAACAATGTGCCCGTCTGGAAAGTAGGGCAGTTTTCGACGAGACGTCGTGCCTGCATGCGTAAAAATTGGCGTGACCGCGCGTGCACGCGTATTAAAATTTTTGGACAACGCGTGCACGCGTGATTTATGTTAGCGTGTTTACCTTAATTTTCCATTTATTTTTTAAGCCAGACGTACAAAACGCCAATTTCAGGCGTGTATTTTTTTCAACGAAAAAATCCTTGTGTATGCACGCTGCCCTACTTTCCAAACTGGACAATGTGGAATTTTACAAAAAGATAATAAATCAAATTTTTATGCTTTTCAATTTTTCATGAATTTTAAAATAACTGAAAAATTGTTTTTAGAAATAATATAAACTAAATGCAAGGTTTTTTTAAAAGGTTAAATTGCAAAATGATTCAAAAGTGATTGGAGAAAACAAATAAACTAACCATTTTACAATTTCTAGTGACTTGAAAGGATTGTGGAACTACATTAATAGTATCGTAAAATTATTTAATTAAAACAATGTTTTAAGTAACTGATGAATCATTAATATAGATTGTTGTTATAATCAATGGCCTGGTATATAAATGGGATTTTTATTTAATACAAAAAAGTCTACATTTATTTAAGACTACATCAGCACAATTTTCAACAGATTTTGTTTAATAAAACTAAAGTTTTTTTTATGTTTGTATGAAGTATATTTTAAACAAAACCAAAATAATAACATAAAATTAATAACAATAATGTTGAAATTATTATACTTGTTTTTATTAAAATAAGGAAAAATATCAGAAATACTAAAAATACACTAGTTTATAAATTTTTATTTAAACCTATCTTTATTTTTAGAACACATTGTTGCCTCAATAATATCAAAAATTACTCATTTTTTTCAAATAAAAACTGAAATATATCAAAAAAGGGGTTTTGACCTTTTGACAACATATACATATATTTAGTTATATTTTTTTTTAATTGAATTTTCTATAACAATCGCAGTAAGGTAATAAACCTATTTTTAAGATATTATCGATAAATATTATTCTTTATAAAAAAGTTATAGGCATAAAAGAAAAGTCTCGCTAAGTCTTGAAAACCGGAATAAATTGCCCTATTAGATGCACATTTGTCTAACTTAGGTACTTAAAGAAATTCGCAAAGAATTTTAAAACAAAAAAGTTGGACTACATTTTTGTTTTGGTAAGTTGGCCTTAAGTAACCGTGCGACATCATATGCATATAATTATAAGTTTGTACAAAACTTTTAAAAAGTAATTTAGATTTTAAATTCAAATAACAATAAAAAAGTCAGTAACGTAATAAACCTATTTTAAAAAATATTATTTAAATTTATTATTACTTATAAAAGTTATTGTCGTATCACATAAAAATAGATAAAGAATTAATAAAGAAATTTTCAAAAAAATCTAAAACAAACAAATAAGAGCGAATTTTTTCTTTATCTGGAATTTAAGTTAAACAAGTGCGCATCTAATAAGGCAATTCATTTTGGATTTTAAGATTTGGCAAATTTTTATGTAATATGTCTATAACTTTTAAGAATATTAATATTTTTGATTAATAATTTCAAAATAGGTTCGTTACGTTACTGCGGTTGTTATAGTAAATGGAATTTAAAATCTAAAAAATAAATTTTTTTCACAATTATTTATATCAACTTATAATTATATATGCATATGACGTCACATAAAGGCCAACTGGCCAAAATAAAAATTCGCTCTAATTTTTTTGTTTTAGATTTTTTTGCAAATTTTTTTATCTGGAATTTAAGTTAGACAAGTGCGCATTTAAATAGGCAATTAATTTTGGATTTTAAGATTTGGCAAATTTTATGTAATATGCCTATAACTTTTATGAATATTAATATTTTTGATTAATAATTTCAAAATAGGCTCGTTACGTTACTGTGGTTGTTATAGTAAATATAATTTAAAATCTAAAAAATAATTTTTTTTTTACAATTTTTTATATCAACTTATAATTATATATGCATATGACGTCACATAAAGGCCAACTGGCCAAAATAAAAATTCGCCCTAATTTTTTTGTTTTAGATTTTTTTGCAAATTTTTTTATCTGGAATTAAAGTTAGACAAGTGTGCATCTAATAAGGCAATTAATTTTGGATTTTAAGATTTGGCAAATTTTATGTAATATGCCTATAACTTTTATGAATATTAATATTTTTGATTAATAATTTCAAAATAGGTTTGTTACGTTACTGTGGTTGTTATAGTAAATGGAATTTAAAATCTAAAAAATAAATTTTTTTTACAATTTTTTATATCAACTTATAATTATATATGCATATGACGTCACATAAAAGCCAACTGGCCAAAATAAAAATTCACCCTAATTTTTTTGTTTTGGATTTTTTTTGCAAATTTTTTATCTGGAATTTAAGTTAGACAAGTGCGCATCTAATAAGGCGATTCATTTTGGATTTTAAGATTTGGCAAATTTTATGTAACATGCCTAAAACTTTTATGAATATTAATATTTTTGATTAATAATTTCAAAATAGGTTCGTTACGTTACTGCGGTTGTTATAGTAAATGGAATTTAAAATCTAAAAAATAAATTTTTTTCACAATTTTTTTTTATCAACTTATAATTATATATGCATATGACGTCACATAAAGGCCAACTGGCCAAAATAAAAATTCGCCCTAATTTTTTTGTTTTAGATTTTTTTTGCAAATTTTTTATCTGGAATTAAAGTTAGACAAGTGTGCATATAATAAGGCAATTAATTTTGGATTTTAAGATTTGGCAAATTTTATGTAATATGCCTATAACTTTTATGAATATTAATATTTTTGATTAATAATTTCAAAATAGGTTCGTTACGTTACTGTGGTTGTTATAGTAAATGGAATTTAAAATCTAAAAAATAAATTTTTTTCACAATTTTTTATATCAACTTATAATTATATATGCATATGACGTCACATAAAGGCCAACTGGCCAAAATAAAAATTCGCCCTAATTTTTTTGTTTTAGATTTTTTTTGCAAATTTTTTTATCTGGAATTTAAATTAGACAAGTGCGCATCTAAAAAGGCAATTCATTTTGGATTTTAAGATTTGGCAAATTTTATGTAACATACCTATAACTTTTATGAATATTAATATTTTTGATTAATAATTTCAAAATAAGTTCGTTACGTTACTGCGGTTGTTATAGTAAATGGAATTTAAAATCTAAAAAATAAATTTTTTTTTACAATTTTTTATATCAACGTATAATTATATATGCATATGACGTCACATAAAGAACAACTGGCCAAAATAAAAATTCGCCCTAATTTTTTTGTTTTAGATTTTTTTTGCAAATTTTTTATCTGGAATTAAAGTTAGACAAGTGTGCATATAATAAGGCAATTAATTTTGGATTTTAAGATTTGGCAAATTTTATGTAATATGCCTATAACTTTTATGAATATTAATATTTTTGATTAATAATTTCAAAATAGGTTCGTTACGTTACTGTGGTTGTTATAGTAAATGGAATTTAAAATCTAAAAAATAAATTTTTTTCACAATTTTTTATATCAACTTATAATTATATATGCATATGACGTCACATAAAGGCCAACTGGCCAAAATAAAAATTCGCCCTAATTTTTTTGTTTTAGATTTTTTTTGCAAATTTCTTTATCTGGAATTTAAGTTAGACAAGTGCGCATCTAATAAGGCAATTCATTTTGGATTTTAAGATTTGGCAAATTTTATGTAACATGCCTATAACTTTTATGAATATTAATATTTTTGATTAATAATTTCAAAATAGGTTCGTTACGTTACTGCGGTTGTTATAGTAAATGGAATTTAAAATCTAAAAAATAAATTTTTTTCACAATTTTTTTTTATCAACTTATAATTATATATGCATATGACATCACATAAAGACGAACTTGGCCGAAATAAAAATTTGCTCTAATTTTTTTGTTTTAGATTTTTTTTGCAAATTTCTTTATCTGGAATTTAAGTTAGACAAGTGCACAACTAATTAAGCAATTAATTTTGGATTTTAAGATTTTGCAAATTTTAAGTAATATGCCTATAACTTTTATGAATATTAATATTTTTCATTAATAATTTCAAAATAGGTTCGTTACGTTACTGCGGTTGTTATAGTAAATGGAATTTAAAATCTAAAAAAATAAATTTTTTTCACAATTTTTTATATCAACTTATAATTATATATGCATATGACGTCACATAAAGACCAACTGGCCAAAATAAAAATTCGCCCTAATTTTTTTGTTTTAGATTTTTTTTGCAAATTTCTTTATCTGGAATTAAAGTTAGACAAGTGCGCATCTAATAACGCAATTAATTTTGGATTTTAAGATTTTGCAAATTTTATGTAATATGCCTATAACTTTTATGAATATTAATTAATATTTTTGATTAATAGTTTCAAAATAGGTTCGTTACGTTACTGCGGTTGTTATAGTAAATAGAATTTAAAATCTAAATAATAATTTTTTTTCACAATTTTTTATATCAACATATAATTATATATGCATATGACGTCACATAAAGACCAACTGGCCAAAATAAAAATTCGCCCTAATTTTTTTGTTTTAGATTTTTTTTGCAAATTTTTTATCTGGAATTAAAGTTAGACAAGTGTGCATATAATAAGGCAATTAATTTTGGATTTTAAGATTTGGCAAATTTTATGTAATATGCCTATAACTTTTATGAATATTAATATTTTTGATTAATAATTTCAAAATAGGCTCGTTACGTTACTGTGGTTGTTATAGTACATATAATTTAAAATCTAAAAAATAATTTTTTTTTTACAATTTTTTATATCAACTTATAATTATATATGCATATGACGTCACATAAAGGCCAACTGGCCAAAATAAAAATTCGCCCTAATTTTTTTGTTTTAGATTTTTTTGCAAATTTTTTTATCTGGAATTAAAGTTAGACAAGTGTGCATCTAATAAGGCAATTAATTTTGGATTTTAAGATTTGGCAAATTTTATGTAATATGCCTATAACTTTTATGAATATTAATATTTTTGATTAATAATTTCAAAATAGGTTTGTTACGTTACTGTGGTTGTTATAGTAAATGGAATTTAAAATCTAAAAAATAAATTTTTTTTACAATTTTTTATATCAACTTATAATTATATATGCATATGACGTCACATAAAAGCCAACTGGCCAAAATAAAAATTCACCCTAATTTTTTTGTTTTGGATTTTTTTTGCAAATTTCTTTATCTGGAATTTAAGTTAGACAAGTGCGCATCTAATAAGGCAATTCATTTTGGATTTTAAGATTTGGCAAATTTTATGTAACATGCCTAAAACTTTTATGAATATTAATATTTTTGATTAATAATTTCAAAATAGGTTCGTTACGTTACTGCGGTTGTTATAGTAAATGGAATTTAAAATCTAAAAAATAAATTTTTTTCACAATTTTTTTTTATCAACTTATAATTATATATGCATATGACGTCACATAAAGGCCAACTGGCCAAAATAAAAATTCGCCCTAATTTTTTTGTTTTAGATTTTTTTTGCAAATTTTTTATCTGGAATTAAAGTTAGACAAGTGTGCATATAATAAGGCAATTAATTTTGGATTTTAAGATTTGGCAAATTTTATGTAATATGCCTATAACTTTTATGAATATTAATATTTTTGATTAATAATTTCAAAATAGGTTCGTTACGTTACTGTGGTTGTTATAGTAAATGGAATTTAAAATCTAAAAAATAAATTTTTTTCACAATTTTTTATATCAACTTATAATTATATATGCATATGACGTCACATAAAGGCCAACTGGCCAAAATAAAAATTCGCCCTAATTTTTTTGTTTTAGATTTTTTTTGCAAATTTTTTTATCTGGAATTTAAATTAGACAAGTGCGCATCTAATAAGGCAATTCATTTTGGATTTTAAGATTTGGCAAATTTTATGTAACATGCCTATAACTTTTATGAATATTAATATTTTTGATTAATAATTTCAAAACAAGTTCGTTACGTTACTGCGGTTGTTATAGTAAATGGAATTTAAAATCTAAAAAATAAATTTTTTTTTACAATTTTTTATATCAACGTATAATTATATATGCATATGACGTCACATAAAGAACAACCGGCCAAAATAAAAATTCGCCCTAATTTTTTTGTTTTAGATTTTTTTTGCAAATTTTTTATCTGGAATTAAAGTTAGACAAGTGTGCATATAATAAGGCAATTAATTTTGGATTTTAAGATTTGGCAAATTTTATGTAATATGCCTATAACTTTTATGAATATTAATATTTTTGATTAATAATTTCAAAATAGGTTCGTTACGTTACTGTGGTTGTTATAGTAAATGGAATTTAAAATCTAAAAAATAAATTTTTTTCACAATTTTTTATATCAACTTATAATTATATATGCATATGACGTCACATAAAGGCCAACTGGCCAAAATAAAAATTCGCCCTAATTTTTTTGTTTTAGATTTTTTTTGCAAATTTCTTTATCTGGAATTTAAGTTAGACAAGTGCGCATCTAATAAGGCAATTCATTTTGGATTTTAAGATTTGGCAAATTTTATGTAACATGCCTATAACTTTTATGAATATTAATATTTTTGATTAATAATTTCAAAATAGGTTCGTTACGTTACTGCGGTTGTTATAGTAAATGGAATTTAAAATCTAAAAAATAAATTTTTTTCACAATTTTTTATATCAACTTATAATTATATATGCATATGACGTCACATAAAGGCCAACTGGCCAAAATAAAAATTCGCCCTAATTTTTTTGTTTTAGATTTTTTTTGCAAATTTCTTTATCTGGAATTTAAGTTAGACAAGTGCACATCTAATTAAGCAATTAATTTTGGATTTTAAGATTTTGCAAATTTTAAGTAATATGCCTATAACTTTTATGAATATTAATATTTTTCATTAATAATTTCAAAATAGGTTCGTTACGTTACTGCGGTTGTTATAGTAAATGGAATTTAAAATCTAAAAAAATAAATTTTTTTCACAATTTTTTATATCAACTTATAATTATATATGCATATGACGTCACATAAAGACCAACTGGCCAAAATAAAAATTCGCCCTAATTTTTTTGTTTTAGATTTTTTTTGCAAATTTCTTTATCTGGAATTAAAGTTAGACAAGTGCGCATCTAATAACGCAATTAATTTTGGATTTTAAGATTTTGCAAATTTTATGTAATATGCCTATAACTTTTATGAATATTAATTAATATTTTTGATTAATAGTTTCAAAATAGGTTCGTTACGTTACTGCGGTTGTTATAGTAAATAGAATTTAAAATCTAAATAATAATTTTTTTTCACAATTTTTTATATCAACATATAATTATATATGCATATGACGTCACATAAAGACCAACTGGCCAAAATAAAAATTCGCCCTAATTTTTTTGTTTTAGATTTTTTTTGCAAATTTTTTATCTGGAATTAAAGTTAGACAAGTGTGCATATAATAAGGCAATTAATTTTGGATTTTAAGATTTGGCAAATTTTATGTAATATGCCTATAACTTTTATGAATATTAATATTTTTGATTAATAATTTCAAAATAGGTTCGTTACGTTACTGTGGTTGTTATAGTAAATGGAATTTAAAATCTAAAAAATAAATTTTTTTCACAATTTTTTATATCAACTTATAATTATATATGCATATGACGTCACATAAAGGCCAACTGGCCAAAATAAAAATTCGCCCTAATTTTTTTGTTTTAGATTTTTTTTGCAAATTTCTTTATCTGGAATTTAAGTTAGACAAGTGCGCATCTAATAAGGCAATTCATTTTGGATTTTAAGATTTGGCAAATTTTATGTAACATGCCTATAACTTTTATGAATATTAATATTTTTGATTAATAATTTCAAAATAGGTTCGTTACGTTACTGCGGTTGTTATAGTAAATGGAATTTAAAATCTAAAAAATAAATTTTTTTCACAATTTTTTTTTATCAACTTATAATTATATATGCATATGACATCACATAAAGACCAACTTGGCCGAAATAAAAATTTGCTCTAATTTTTTTGTTTTAGATTTTTTTTGCAAATTTCTTTATCTGGAATTTAAGTTAGACAAGTGCACATCTAATTAAGCAATTAATTTTGGATTTTAAGATTTTGCAAATTTTAAGTAATATGCCTATAACTTTTATGAATATTAATATTTTTCATTAATAATTTCAAAATAGGTTCGTTACGTTACTGCGGTTGTTATAGTAAATGGAATTTAAAATCTAAAAAAATAAATTTTTTTCACAATTTTTTATATCAACTTATAATTATATATGCATATGACGTCACATAAAGACCAACTGGCCAAAATAAAAATTCGCCCTAATTTTTTTGTTTTAGATTTTTTTTGCAAATTTCTTTATCTGGAATTAAAGTTAGACAAGTGCGCATCTAATAACGCAATTAATTTTGGATTTTAAGATTTTGCAAATTTTATGTAATATGCCTATAACTTTTATGAATATTAATTAATATTTTTGATTAATAGTTTCAAAATAGGTTCGTTACGTTACTGCGGTTGTTATAGTAAATAGAATTTAAAATCTAAATAATAATTTTTTTTCACAATTTTTTATATCAACATATAATTATATATGCATATGACGTCACATAAAAGCAAACGGGCCAAAATAAAAATTCGCCCTAATTAAACCCAGGATAAAAATTTGCTGTAACTTTTGTTTTACTGAAAATTTTTGCGAAATGTTTTATCTTGAATGTTAGTTAGGTCAATGCGCATCTAATAAAATATAAAATTTTAGGTTTTAGACTTCATCAATTTTTAATAAAAGTGTCATAACTTTTATGAATATTAATATTTTCAAAAAATATTTTGTAAACACGTATTGGACCCGTGCAGTTCCAACAGAACAATTATTTTTTGATTTAAAATTTTTTAATTTTTTTCAAAAATTTGTATTCAATAGCATTGGCCAAAAATATCACGTGACCTAATTAAACCCAGAATAAAAATTTGCTGTAACTTTTGTTTTATTGAAAATTTTTGCGAAATGTTTTATCTTGAATGTTAGTTAGGTCAATGCGCATCTAATAAAATATAAAATTTTAGGTTTTAGACTTCATCAATTTTTAATAAAAGTGTCATAACTTTTATGAATATTAATATTTTCAAAAAATACTTTGTAAACACGTTTATTGGACCCGTGCAGTTCCAACAGAACAATTATTTTTCGATTTAAAAATTTTTAATTTTTTTCAAAAAATTTGTATTTAATAGCATTGGCCAAAAATATCACGTGACCTAATTAAACCCAGAATAAAAATTTGCTGTAACTTTTGTTTTACTAAAAATTTTTGCGAAATGTTTTATCTTGAATGTTAGTTAGGTCAATGCGCATCTAATAAAATATAAAATTTTAGGTTTTAGACTTCATCAATTTTTAATAAAAGTGTCATAACTTTTATGAATATTAATATTTTCAAAAAATATTTTGTAAACACGTTTATTGGACCCGTGCAGTTCCAACAGAACAATTATTTTTCGATTTAAAATTTTTTAATTTTTTTCAAAAAATTTGTATTCAATAGCATTGGCCAAAAATATTACGTGACTTAATTAAACCCAGAATAAAAATTTGCTGTAACTTTTGTTTTACTGAAAATTTTTGCGAAATGTTTTATCTTGAATGTTAGTTAGGTCAATGCGCATCTAATAAAATATAAAATTTTAGGTTTTAGACTTTATCAATTTTTAATAAAAGTGTCATAACTTTTATGAATATTAATATTTTCAAAAAATATTTTGTAAACACGTTTATTGGACCCGTGCAGTTCCAACAGAACAATTATTTTTTGATTTAAAATTTTTTAATGTTTTTCAAAAAATTTGTATTCAATGGCATTGGCCAAAAATATTACGTGACCTAATTAAACCCAGAATAAAAATTTGCTGTAACTTTTGTTTTACTGAAAATTTTTGCAAAATGTTTTATCTTGAATGTTAGTTAGGTCAATGCGCATCTAATAAAATATAAAATTTTAGGTTTTAGACTTCATCAATTTTCAATAAAAAGTGTCATAACTTTTATGAATATTAATATTTTCAAAAAATATTTTGTAAACACGTTTATTGGACCCGTGCAGTTCCAACAGAACAATTATTTTTCGATTTAAAATTATTTAATTTTTTTCAAAAAATTTGTATTCTATAGCATTGGCTAAAAATATCACGTGACCTAATTAAACCCAGAATAAAAATTTGCTGTAACTTTTGTTTTACTGAAAATTTTTGCGAAATGTTTTATCTTGAATGTTAGTTAGGTCAATGCGCATCTAATAAAATATAAAATTTTAGGTTTTAGACTTCATCAATTTTTAATAAAAGTGTCATAACTTTTATGAATATTAATATTTTTAAAAAATATTTTGTAAACACGTTTATTGGACCCGTGCAGTTCCAACAGAACAATTATTTTTCGATTTAAAAATTTTTAATTTTTTTCAAAAAATTTGTATTCAATAGCATTGGCCAAAAATATCACGTGACCTAATTAAACCCAGAATAAAAATTTGCTGTAACTTTTGTTTTACTAAAAATTTTTGCGAAATGTTTTATCTTGAATGTTAGTTAGGTCAATGCGCATCTAATAAAATATAAAATTTTAGGTTTTAGATTTCATCAATTTTTAATAAAAGTGTCATAACTTTTATGAATATTAATATTTTCAAAAAATATTTTCTAAACACGTTGATTGGACCCGTGCAGTTCCAACAGAACAATTATTTTTCGATTTAAAATTTTTTAATTTTTTCCAAAAAATTTGTAGTCAATAGCATTGGCTAAAAATATCACGTGACCTAATAATACCCACAATAAAAATTTGCTGTAACTTTTGTTTTACTTAAAATTTTTACGAAATGTTTTATCTTGAATGTTAGTTAGGTCAATGCGCATCTAATAAAATATAAAATTTTAGGTTTTAGACTTTATCAATTTTTAATAAAAGTGTCATAACTTTTATGAATATTAATATTTTCAAAAAATATTTTGTAAACACGTTTATTGGACCCGTGCAGTTCCAACAGAACAATTATTTTTTGATTTAAAATTTTTTAATTTTTTTCAAAAAATTTGTATTCAATGGCATTGGCCAAAAATATTACGTGACCTAATTAAACCCAGAATAAAAATTTGCTGTAACTTTTGTTTTACTGAAAATTTTTGCAAAATGTTTTATCTTGAATGTTAGTTAGGTCAATGCGCATCTAATAAAATATAAAATTTTAGGTTTTAGACTTCATCAATTTTCAATAAAAAGTGTCATAACTTTTATGAATATTAATATTTTCAAAAAATATTTTGTAAACACGTTTATTGGACCCGTGCAGTTCCAACAGAACAATTATTTTTCGATTTAAAATTATTTAATTTTTTTCAAAAAATTTGTATTCTATAGCATTGGCTAAAAATATCACGTGACCTAATTAAACCCAGAATAAAAATTTGCTGTAACTTTTGTTTTACTGAAAATTTTTGCGAAATGTTTTATCTTGAATGTTAGTTAGGTCAATGCGCATCTAATAAAATATAAAATTTTAGGTTTTAGACTTCATCAATTTTTAATAAAAGTGTCATAACTTTTATGAATATTAATATTTTTAAAAAATATTTTGTAAACACGTTTATTGGACCCGTGCAGTTCCAACAGAACAATTATTTTTCGATTTAAAAATTTTTAATTTTTTTCAAAAAATTTGTATTCAATAGCATTGGCCAAAAACATCACGTGACCTAATTAAACCCAGAATAAAAATTTGCTGTAACTTTTGTTTTACTAAAAATTTTTGCGAAATGTTTTATCTTGAATGTTAGTTAGGTCAATGCGCATCTAATAAAATATAAAATTTTAGGTTTTAGATTTCATCAATTTTTAATAAAAGTGTCATAACTTTTATGAATATTAATATTTTCAAAAAATATTTTGTAAACACGTTTATTGGACCCGTGCAGTTCCAACAGAACAATTATTTTTTGATTTAAAATTTTTTAATTTTTTCAAAAAATTTGTATTCAATAGCATTGGCCAAAAATATCACGTGACATAATTAAACCCAGAATAAAAATTTGCTGTAACTTTTGTTTACTAAAAATTTTTGCAAAATGTTTTATCTTGAATGTTAGTTAGGTCAATGCGCATCTAATAAAATATAAAATTTTAGGTTTTAGACTTCATCAATTTTTAATTAAAGTGTCATAACTTTTATGAATATTAATATTTTCAAAAAATATTTTGTAAACACGTTTATTGGACCCGTGCAGTTCCAACAGAACAATTATTTTTTGATTTAAAATTTTTTAATTTTTTTTTTTAAATTTGTATTCAATAGCATTGGCCCAAAATATCACGTGACATAATTAAACCCACAATAAAAATTTGCTGTAACTTTTGTTTTACTGAAAATTTTTGCGAAATGTTTTATCTTGAATGTTAGTTAGGTCAATGCGCATCTAATAAAATATAAAATTTTAGGTTTTAGACTTCATCAATTTTTAATAAAAGTGTCATAACTTTTATGAATATTAATATTTTCAAAAAATATTTTGTAAACACGTTGATTGGACCCGTGCAGTTCCAACAGAACAATTATTTTTCGATTTAAAATTTTTTAATTTTTTTCAAAAAATTTGTATTCAATAGCATTGGCCAAAAATATCACGTGACCTAATAATACCCACAATAAAAATTTGCTGTAACTTTTGTTTTACTAAAAATTTTTGCGAAATGTTTTATCTTAAATGTTAGTTAGGTCAATGCGCATCTAATAAAATATAAAATTTTAGGTTTTAGACTTCATCAATTTTTAATAAAAGTGTCATAACTTTTATGAATATTAATATTTTCAAAAAATATTTTGTAAACACGTTGATTGGACCCGTGCAGTTCCAACAGAACAATTATTTTTCGATTTAAAATTTTTTAATTTTTTTCAAAAAATTTGTATTCAATAGCATTGGCCAAAAATATCACGTGACCTAATAATACCCACAATAAAAATTTGCTGTAACTTTTGTTTTACTAAAAATTTTTGCGAAATGTTTTATCTTAAATGTTAGTTAGGTCAATGCGCATCTAATAAAATATAAAATTTTAGGTTTTAGACTTCATCAATTTTTAATAAAAGTGTCATAACTTTTATGAATATTAATATTTTCAAAAAATATTTTGTAAACACGTTGATTGGACCCGTGCAGTTCCAACAGAACAATTATTTTTCGATTTAAAATTTTTTAATTTTTTTCAAAAAATTTGTATTCAATAGCATTGGCCAAAAATATCACGTGACCTAATTAAACCCAGAATAAAAATTTGCTGTAACTTTTGTTTTACTGAAAATTTTTGCGAAATGTTTTATCTTGAATGTTAGTTAGGTCAATGCGCATCTAATAAAATATAAAATTTTAGGTTTTAGACTTCATCAATTTTTAATAAAAGTGTCATAACTTTTATGAATATTAATATTTTAAAAAAATATTTTGTAAACGCGTTTATTGGACCCGTGCAGTTCCAACAGAACAATTATTTTTCGATTTAAAATTTTTTAATTTTTTTCAAAAAAATTGTATTCAATAGCATTGGCCAAAAATATCACGTGACCTAATTAAACCCAGAATAAAAATTTGCTGTAACTTTTGTTTTACTGAAAATTTTTGCGAAATGTTTTATCTTGAATGTTAGTTAGGTCAATGCGCATCTAATAAAATATAAAATTTTAGGTATTAGATATCATCAATTTTTAATAAAAGTGTCATAACTTTTATGAATATTAATATTTTCAAAAAATATTTTGTAAACACGTTTATTGGACCCGTGCAGTTCCAACAGAACAATTATTTTTCGATTTAAAATTTTTAAATTTTTTTCAAAAAATTTGTATTCAATAGCATTGGCCAAAAATATCACGTGACCTAATTAAACCCAGAATAAAAATTTGCTGTAACTTTTGTTTTACTGAAAATTTTTGCGAAATGTTTCATCTTGAATGTTAGTTAGGTCAATGCGCATCTAATAAAATATAAAATTTTAGGTTTTAGACTTCATCAATTTTTAATAAAAGTGTCATAACTTTTATGAATATTAATATTTTCAAAAACTATTTTGTAAACACGTTTATTGAACCCGTGCAGTTCCAACAGAACAATTATTTTTCGATTTAAAATTTTTTAATTTTTTTCAAAAAATTTGTATTCAATAGCATTGGCCAAAAATATCACGTGACCTAATTAAACCCAGAATAAAAATTTGCTGTAAAATTTGTTTTACTAAAAATTTTTGCGAAATGTTTTATCTTGAATGTTAGTTAGGCCAATGCGCGTCTAATAAAATATAAAATTTTAGGTTTTGAGACTTCATCAATTTTTAATAAAAGTGTCATAACTTTTATGAATATTAATATTTTCAAAAAATATTTTGTAAACACGTTTATTGGACCCGTGCAGTTCTAACAGAACAATTATTTTTTGATTTAAAATATTTTAAATTTTTTCAAAAAATTTGTATTCAATAGCATTGGCCAAAAATATCACGTGACCTAATTAAACCCAGAATAAAAATTTGCTGTAACTTTTGTTTTACTGACAATTTTTGCGAAATGTTTTATCTTGAATGTTAGTTAGGTCAATGCGCATCTAATAAAATATAAAATTTTAGGTTTTAGACTTCATCAATTTTTAATAAAAGTGTCATAACTTTTATGAATATTAATATTTTCAAAAAATATTTTGTAAACACGTTTATTGGACCCGTGCAGTTCCAACAGAACAATTATTTTTTGATTTAAAATTTTTTAATTTTTTTCAAAAAATTTGTATTCAATGGCATTGGCCAAAAATATTACGTGACCTAATTAAACCCAGAATAAAAATTTGCTGTAACTTTTGTTTTACTGAAAATTTTTGCAAAATGTTTTATCTTGAATGTTAGTTAGGTCAATGCGCATCTAATAAAATATAAAATTTTAGGTTTTAGACTTCATCAATTTTCAATAAAAAGTGTCATAACTTTTATGAATATTAATATTTTCAAAAAATATTTTGTAAACACGTTTATTGGACCCGTGCAGTTCCAACAGAACAATTATTTTTTGATTTAAAATTTTTTAATTTTTTTCAAAAATTTGTATTCAATAGCATTGGCCAAAAATATCACGTGACCTAATTAAACCCAGAATAAAAATTTGCTGTAACTTTTGTTTTATTGAAAATTTTTGCGAAATGTTTTATCTTGAATGTTAGTTAGGTCAATGCGCATCTAATAAAATATAAAATTTTAGGTTTTAGACTTCATCAATTTTCAATAAAAAGTGTCATAACTTTTATGAATATTAATATTTTCAAAAAATATTTTGTAAACACGTTTATTGGACCCGTGCAGTTCCAACAGAACAATTATTTTTTGATTTAAAATTTTTTAATTTTTTTCAAAAATTTGTATTCAATAGCATTGGCCAAAAATATCACGTGACCTAATTAAACCCAGAATAAAAATTTGCTGTAACTTTTGTTTTACTAAAAATTTTTGCGAAATGTTTTATCTTGAATGTTAGTTAGGTCAATGCGCATCTAATAAAATATAAAATTTTAGGTTTTAGACTTCATCAATTTTTAATAAAAGTGTCATAACTTTTATGAATATTAATATTTTCAAAAAATATTTCGTAAACACGTTGATTGGACCCGTGCAGTTCCAACAGAACAATTATTTTTCGATTTAAAATTTTTTAATTTTTTTCAAAAAAATTTGTATTCAATAGCATTGGCCAAAAATATCACGTGACCTAATTAAACCCAGAATAAAAGTTTGCTGTAACTTTTGTTTTACTAAAAATTTTTGCGAAATGTTTTATCTTGAATGTTAGTTAGGTCAATGCGCATCTAATAAAATATAAAATTTTAGGTTTTAGACTTCATCAATTTTTAATAAAAGTGTCATAACTTTTATGAATATTAATATTTTCAAAAAATATTTTGTAAACACGTTTATTGGACCCGTGCAGTTCCAACAGAACAATTATTTTTTGATTTAAAATTTTTTAATTTTTTTCAAAAAATTTGTATTCAATAGCATTGGCCAAAAATATCACGTGACATAATTAAACCCAGAATAAAAATTTGCTGTAACTTTTGTTTACTAAAAATTTTTGCAAAATGTTTTATCTTGAATGTTAGTTAGGTCAATGCGCATCTAATAAAATATAAAATTTTAGGTTTTAGACTTCATCAATTTTTAATTAAAGTGTCATAACTTTTATGAATATTAATATTTTCAAAAAATATTTTGTAAACACGTTTATTGGACCCGTGCAGTTCCAACAGAACAATTATTTTTCGATTTAAAAATTTTTAATTTTTTTCAAAAAATTTGTATTTAATAGCATTGGCCAAAAATATCACGTGACCTAATTAAACCCAGAATAAAAATTTGCTGTAACTTTTGTTTTATTAAAAATTTTTGCGAAATGTTTTATCTTGAATGTTAGTTAGGTCAATGCGCATCTAATAAAATATAAAATTTTAGGTTTTAGACTTCATCAATTTTTAATAAAAGTGTCATAACTTTTATGAATATTAATATTTTCAAAAAATATTTCGTAAACACGTTGATTGGACCCGTGCAGTTCCAACAGAACAATTATTTTTCGATTTAAAATTTTTTAATTTTTTTCAAAAAAATTTGTATTCAATAGCATTGGCCAAAAATATCACGTGACCTAATTAAACCCAGAATAAAAGTTTGCTGTAACTTTTGTTTTACTAAAAATTTTTGCGAAATGTTTTATCTTGAATGTTAGTTAGGTCAATGCGCATCTAATAAAATATAAAATTTTAGGTTTTAGACTTCATCAATTTTTAATAAAAGTGTCATAACTTTTATGAATATTAATATTTTCAAAAAATATTTTGTAAACGCGTTTATTGGACCCGTGCAGTTCCAACAGAACAATTATTTTTCGATTTAAAATTTTTTAATTTTTTTCAAAAAAATTGTATTCAATAGCATTGGCCAAAAATATCACGTGACCTAATTAAACCCAGAATAAAAATTTGCTGTAACTTTTGTTTTACTGAAAATTTTTGCGAAATGTTTTATCTTGAATGTTAGTTAGATCAATGCGCATCTAATAAATTATAAAATTTTAGGTATTAGATATCATCAATTTTTAATAAAAGTGTCATAACTTTTATGAATATTAATATTTTCAAAAAATATTTTGTAAACACGTTTATTGGACCCGTGCAGTTCCAACAGAACAATTATTTTTCGATTTAAAATTTTTTAATTTTTTTCAAAAAATTTGTATTCAATAGCATTGGCCAAAAATATCACGTGACCTAATTAAACCCAGAATAAAAATTTGCTGTAACTTTTGTTTTACTGAAAATTTTTGCGAAATGTTTCATCTTGAATGTTAGTTAGGTCAATGCGCATCTAATAAAATATAAAATTTTAGGTTTTAGACTTCATCAATTTTTAATAAAAGTGTCATAACTTTTATGAATATTAATATTTTCAAAAACTATTTTGTAAACACGTTTATTGAACCCGTGCAGTTCCAACAGAACAATTATTTTTCGATTTAAAATTTTTTAATTTTTTTCAAAAAATTTGTATTCAATAGCATTGGCCAAAAATATCACGTGACCTAATTAAACCCAGAATAAAAATTTGCTGTAACTTTTTTTTTACTAAAAATTTTTGCGAAATGTTTTATATTAAATGTTAGTTAGGTCAATGCGCATCTAATAAAATATAAAATTTTAGGTTTTAGACTTCATCAATTTTTAATAAAAGTGTCATAACTATTATGAATATTAATATTTTCAAAAAATATTTTGTAAACACGTATTGGACCCGTGCAGTTCCAACAGAACAATTATTTTTTGATTTAAAATTTTTTAATTTTTTTCAAAAATTTGTATTCAATAGCATTGGCCAAAAATATCACGTGACCTAATTAAACCCAGAATAAAAATTTGCTGTAACTTTTGTTTTATTGAAAATTTTGGCGAAATGTTTTATCTTGAATGTTAGTTAGGTCAATGCGCATCTAATAAAATATAAAATTTTAGGTTTTAGACTTCATCAATTTTTAATAAAAGTGTCATAACTTTTATGAATATTAATATTTTCAAAAAATACTTTGTAAACACGTTTATTGGACCCGTGCAGTTCCAACAGAACAATTATTTTTCGATTTAAAAATTTTTAATTTTTTTCAAAAAATTTGTATTTAATAGCATTGGCCAAAAATATCACGTGACCTAATTAAACCCAGAATAAAAATTTGCTGTAACTTTTGTTTTACTAAAAATTTTTGCGAAATGTTTTATCTTGAATGTTAGTTAGGTCAATGCGCATCTAATAAAATATAAAATTTTAGGTTTTAGACTTCATCAATTTTTAATAAAAGTGTCATAACTTTTATGAATATTAATATTTTCAAAAAATATTTTGTAAACACGTTTATTGGACCCGTGCAGTTCCAACAGAACAATTATTTTTCGATTTAAAATTTTTTAATTTTTTTCAAAAAATTTGTATTCAATAGCATTGGCCAAAAATATTACGTGACTTAATTAAACCCAGAATAAAAATTTGCTGTAACTTTTGTTTTACTGAAAATTTTTGCGAAATGTTTTATCTTGAATGTTAGTTAGGTCAATGCGCATCTAATAAAATATAAAATTTTAGGTTTTAGACTTCATCAATTTTTAATAAAAGTGTCATAACTTTTATGAATATTAATATTTTCAAAAAATATTTTGTAAACACGTTTATTGGACCCGTGCAGTTCCAACAGAACAATTATTTTTTGATTTAAAATTTTTTAATTTTTTTCAAAAAATTTGTATTCAATGGCATTGGCCAAAAATATTACGTGACCTAATTAAACCCAGAATAAAAATTTGCTGTAACTTTTGTTTTACTGAAAATTTTTGCAAAATGTTTTATCTTGAATGTTAGTTAGGTCAATGCGCATCTAATAAAATATAAAATTTTAGGTTTTAGACTTCATCAATTTTCAATAAAAAGTGTCATAACTTTTATGAATATTAATATTTTCAAAAAATATTTTGTAAACACGTTTATTGGACCCGTGCAGTTCCAACAGAACAATTATTTTTTGATTTAAAATTTTTTAATTTTTTTCAAAAATTTGTATTCAATAGCATTGGCCAAAAATATCACGTGACCTAATTAAACCCAGAATAAAAATTTGCTGTAACTTTTGTTTTATTGAAAATTTTTGCGAAATGTTTTATCTTGAATGTTAGTTAGGTCAATGCGCATCTAATAAAATATAAAATTTTAGGTTTTAGACTTCATCAATTTTCAATAAAAAGTGTCATAACTTTTATGAATATTAATATTTTCAAAAAATATTTTGTAAACACGTTTATTGGACCCGTGCAGTTCCAACAGAACAATTATTTTTTGATTTAAAATTTTTTAATTTTTTTCAAAAATTTGTATTCAATAGCATTGGCCAAAAATATCACGTGACCTAATTAAACCCAGAATAAAAATTTGCTGTAACTTTTGTTTTATTGAAAATTTTTGCGAAATGTTTTATCTTGAATGTTAGTTAGGTCAATGCGCATCTAATAAAATATAAAATTTTAGGTTTTAGACTTTATCAATTTTTAATAAAAGTGTCATAACTTTTATGAATATTAATAATTTCAAAAAATACTTTGTAAACACGTTTATTGGACCCGTGCAGTTCCAACAGAACAATTATTTTTCGATTTAAAAATTTTTAATTTTTTTCAAAAAATTTGTATTTAATAGCATTGGCCAAAAATATCACGTGACCTAATTAAACCCAGAATAAAAATTTGCTGTAACTTTTGTTTTACTAAAAATTTTTGCGAAATGTTTTATCTTGAATGTTAGTTAGGTCAATGCGCATCTAATAAAATATAAAATTTTAGGTTTTAGACTTCATCAATTTTTAATAAAAGTGTCATAACTTTTATGAATATTAATATTTTCAAAAAATATTTTGTAAACACGTTTATTGGACCCGTGCAGTTCCAACAGAACAATTATTTTTTGATTTAAAATTTTTTAATTTTTTTCAAAAAATTTGTATTCAATGGCATTGGCCAAAAATATTACGTGACCTAATTAAACCCAGAATAAAAATTTGCTGTAACTTTTGTTTTACTGAAAATTTTTGCAAAACGTTTTATCTTGAATGTTAGTTAGGTCAATGCGCATCTAATAAAATATAAAATTTTAGGTTTTAGACTTCATCAATTTTCAATAAAAAGTGTCATAACTTTTATGAATATTAATATTTTTAAAAAATATTTTGTAAACACGTTTATTGGACCCGTGCAGTTCCAACAGAACAATTATTTTTCGATTTAAAATTATTTAATTTTTTTCAAAAAATTTGTATTCTATAGCATTGGCTAAAAATATCACGTGACCTAATTAAACCCAGAATAAAAATTTGCTGTAACTTTTGTTTTACTGAAAATTTTTGCGAAATGTTTTATCTTGAATGTTAGTTAGGTCAATGCGCATCTAATAAAATATAAAATTTTAGGTTTTAGACTTCATCAATTTTTAATAAAAGTGTCATAACTTTTATGAATATTAATATTTTTTAAAATTATTTTGTAAACACGTTTATTGGACCCGTGAAATTTTAGGTTTTAGACTTCATCAATTTTTAATAAAAGTGTCATAACTTTTATGAATATTAATATTTTCAAAAAATATTTTGTAAACACGTTGATTGGACCCGTGCAGTTCCAACAGAACAATTATTTTTCGATTTAAAATTTTTTAATTTTTTTCAAAAAATTTGTATTCAATAGCATTGGCCAAAAATATCACGTGACCTAATAATACCCACAATAAAAATTTGCTGTAACTTTTGTTTTACTAAAAATTTTTGCGAAATGTTTTATCTTGAATGTTAGTTAGGTCAATGCGCATCTAATAAAATATAAAATTTTAGGTTTTAGACTTCATCAATTTTTAATAAAAGTGTCATAACTTTTATGAATATTAATATTTTCAAAAAATATTTTGTAAACACGTTTATTGGACCTGTGCAGTTCCAACAGAACAATTATTTTTCGATTTAAAATTTTTAAATTTTTTTCAAAAAAATTGTATTCAATAGCATTGGCCAAAAATATCACGTGACCTAATTAAACCCAGAATAAAAATTTGCTGTAACTTTTGTTTTACTGAAAATTTTTGCGAAATGTTTTATCTTGAATGTTAGTTAGGTCAATGCGCATCTAATAAAATATAAAATTTTAGGTTTTAGACTTCATCAATTTTTAATAAAAGTGTCATAACTTTTATGAATATTAATATTTTCAAAAAATATTTTGTAAACACGTTTATTGGACCTGTGCAGTTCCGACAGAACAATTATTTTTCGATTTAAAATTTTTAAATTTTTTTCAAAAAAATTGTATTCAATAGCATTGGCCAAAAATATCACGTGACCTAATTAAACCCAGAATAAAAATTTGCTGTAACTTTTGTTTTACTGAAAATTTTTGCGAAATGTTTTATCTTGAATGTTAGTTAGGTCAATGCGCATCTAATAAAATATAAAATTTTAGGTTTTAGACTTCATCAATTTTTAATAAAAGTGTCATAACTTTTATGAATATTAATATTTTCAAAAAATATTTTGTAAACACGTTTATTGGACCCGTGCAGTTCCAACAGAACCATTATTTTTCGATTTAAAATTTTTTAATTTTTTTCAAAAAAATTGTATTCAATAGCATTGGCCAAAAATATCACGTGACCTAATTAAACCCAGAATAAAAATTTGCTGTAACTTTTGTTTTACTGAAAATTTTTGCGAAATATTTTATCTTGAATGTTAGTTAGGTCAATGCGCATCTAATAAAATATAAAATTTTAGGTTTTAGATTTCATCAATTTTTAATAAAAGTGTCATAACTTTTATGAATATTAATATTTTCAAAAAATATTTTCTAAACACGTTGATTGGACCCGTGCAGTTCCAACAGAACAATTATTTTTCGATTTAAAATTTTTTAATTTTTTTCAAAAAATTTGTAGTCAATAGCATTGGCTAAAAATATCACGTGACCTAATAATACCCACAATAAAAATTTGCTGTAACTTTTGTTTTACTAAAAATTTTTACGAAATGTTTTATCTTGAATGTTAGTTAGGTCAATGCGCATCTAATAAAATATAAAATTTTAGGTTTTAGACTTCATCAATTTTTAATAAAAGTGTCATAACTTTTATGAATATTAATATTTTCAAAAAATATTTCGTAAACACGTTGATTGGACCCGTGCAGTTCCAACAGAACAATTATTTTTCGATTTAAAATTTTTTAATTTTTTTCAAAAAAATTTGTATTCAATAGCATTGGCCAAAAATATCACGTGACCTAATTAAACCCAGAATAAAAATGTGCTGTAACTTTTGTTTTACTGAAAATTTTTGCGAAATATTTTATCTTGAATGTTAGTTAGGTCAATGCGCATCTAATAAAATATAAAATTTTAGGTTTTAGATTTCATCAATTTTTAATAAAAGTGTCATAACTTTTATGAATATTAATATTTTCAAAAAATATTTTCTAAACACGTTGATTGGACCCGTGCAGTTCCAACAGAACAATTATTTTTCGATTTAAAATTTTTTAATTTTTTTCAAAAAATTTGTAGTCAATAGCATTGGCTAAAAATATCACGTGACCTAATAATACCCACAATAAAAATTTGCTGTAACTTTTGTTTTACTAAAAATTTTTACGAAATGTTTTATCTTGAATGTTAGTTAGGTCAATGCGCATCTAATAAAATATAAAATTTTAGGTTTTAGACTTCATCAATTTTTAATAAAAGTGTCATAACTTTTATGAATATTAATATTTTCAAAAAATATTTCGTAAACACGTTGATTGGACCCGTGCAGTTCCAACAGAACAATTATTTTTCGATTTAAAATTTTTTTTTTTAAATTTGTATTCAATAGCATTGGCCAAAAATATCACGTGACCTAATTAAACAGATAATTAAAAATTTGCTGTAACTTTTGTTTTACTGAAAATTTTTGCGAAATGTTTTATCTTGAATGTTAGTTAGGTCAATGCGCATCTAATAAAATATAAAATTTTAGGTTTTAGACTTCATCAATTTTTAATAAAAGTGTCATAACTTTTATGAATATTAATATTTTTAAAAAATATTTTGTAAACACGTTTATTGGACCCGTGCAGTTCCAACAGAACAATTATTTTTCGATTTAAATTTTTTTAATTTTTTTCAAAAAAATTGTATTCAATAGCATTGGCCAAAAATATCACGTGACCTAATTAAACCCAGAATAAAAATTTGCTGTAACTTTTGTTTTACTAAAAATTTTTGCGAAATGTTTTATCTTGAATGTTAGTTAGGTCAATGCGCATCTAATAAAATATAAAATTTTAGGTTTTAGATTTCATCAATTTTTAATAAAAGTGTCATAACTTTTATGAATATTAATATTTTCAAAAAATATTTTGTAAACACTTTTATTGGACCCGTGCAGTTCCAACAGAACAATTATTTTTCGATTTAAAATTTTTTTTTTTAAATTTGTTTTCAATAGCATTGGCCAAAAATATCACGTGACCTAATTAAACCCAGAATAAAAATTTGCTGTAACTTTTGTTTTACTAAAAATTTTTGCGAAATGTTTTATCTTGAATGTTAGTTAGGTCAATGCGCATCTAATAAAATATAAAATTTTAGGTTTTAGACTTCATCAATTTTTAATAAAAGTGTCATAACTTTTATGAATATTAATATTTTTAAAAAATATTTTGTAAACGCGTTTATTGGACCCGTGCAGTTCCAACAGAACAATTATTTTTCGATTTAAAATTTTTTAATTTTTTTCAAAAAAATTGTATTCAATAGCATTGGCCAAAAATATCACGTGACCTAATTAAACCCAGAATAAAAATTTGCTGTAACTTTTGTTTTACTAAAAATTTTTGCGAAATGTTTTATCTTGAATGTTAGTTAGGTCAATGCGCATCTAATAAAATATAAAATTTTAGGTTTTAGATTTCATCAATTTTTAATAAAAGTGTCATAACTTTTATGAATATTAATATTTTCAAAAAATATTTTGTAAACACGTTGATTGGACCCGTGCAGTTCCAACAGAACAATTATTTTTCGATTTAAAATTTTTTAATTTTTTCCAAAAAATTTGTAGTCAATAGCATTGGCTAAAAATATCACGTGACCTAATAATACCCACAATAAAAATTTGCTGTAACTTTTGTTTTACTAAAAATTTTTACGAAATGTTTTATCTTGAATGTTAGTTAGGTCAATGCGCATCTAATAAAATATAAAATTTTAGGTTTTAGACTTCATCAATTTTTAATAAAAGTGTCATAACTTTTATGAATATTAATATTTTCAAAAAATATTTTGTAAACACGTTGATTGGACCCGTGCAGTTCCAACAGAACAATTATTTTTCGATTTAAAATTTTTTAATTTTTTTCAAAAAATTTGTATTCAATAGCATTGGCCAAAAATATCACGTGACCTAATTAAACCCAGAATAAAAATTTGCTGTAACTTTTGTTTTACTGAAAATTTTTGCGAAATGTTTTATCTTGAATGTTAGTTAGGTCAATGCGCATCTAATAAAATATAAAATTTTAGGTTTTAGACTTCATCAATTTTTAATAAAAGTGTCATAACTTTTATGAATATTAATATTTTTAAAAAATATTTTGTAAACGCGTTTATTGGACCCGTGCAGTTCCAACAGAACAATTATTTTTCGATTTAAAATTTTTTAATTTTTTTCAAAAAAATTGTATTCAATAGCATTGGCCAAAAATATCACGTGACTTAATTAAACCCAGAATAAAAATTTGCTGTAACTTTTGTTTTACTGAAAATTTTTGCGAAATGTTTTATCTTGAATGTTAGTTAGGTCAATGCGCATCTAATAAAATATAAAATTTTAGGTTTTAGACTTCATCAATTTTTAATAAAAGTGTCATAACTTTTATGAATATTAATATTTTTAAAAAATATTTTGTAAACACGTTTATTGGACCCGTGCAGTTCCAACAGAACAATTATTTTTCGATTTAAATTTTTTTAATTTTTTTCAAAAAAATTGTATTCAATAGCATTGGCCAAAAATATCACGTGACCTAATTAAACCCAGAATAAAAATTTGCTGTAACTTTTGTTTTACTAAAAATTTTTGCAAAATGTTTTATCTTGAATGTTAGTTAGGTCAATGCGCATCTAATAAAATATAAAATTTTAGGTTTTAGATTTCATCAATTTTTAATAAAAGTGTCATAACTTTTATGAATATTAATATTTTCAAAAAATATTTTGTAAACACTTTTATTGGACCCGTGCAGTTCCAACAGAACAATTATTTTTCGATTTAAAATTTTTTTTTTAAATTTGTATTCAATAGCATTGGCCAAAAATATCACGTGACCTAATTAAACAGATAATTAAAAATTTGCTGTAACTTTTGTTTTACTGAAAATTTTTGCGAAATGTTTTATCTTGAATGTTAGTTAGGTCAATGCGCATCTAATAAAATATAAAATTTTAGGTTTTAGACTTCATCAATTTTTAATAAAAGTGTCATAACTTTTATGAATATTAATATTTTTAAAAAATATTTTGTAAACACGTTTATTGGACCCGTGCAGTTCCAACAGAACAATTATTTTTCGATTTAAATTTTTTTAATTTTTTTCAAAAAAATTGTATTCAATAGCATTGGCCAAAAATATCACGTGACCTAATTAAACCCAGAATAAAAATTTGCTGTAACTTTTGTTTTACTAAAAATTTTTGCGAAATGTTTTATCTTGAATGTTAGTTAGGTCAATGCGCATCTAATAAAATATAAAATTTTAGGTTTTAGATTTCATCAATTTTTAATAAAAGTGTCATAACTTTTATGAATATTAATATTTTCAAAAAATATTTTGTAAACACTTTTATTGGACCCGTGCAGTTCCAACAGAACAATTATTTTTTGATTTAAAATTTTTTTTTTTAAATTTGTTTTCAATAGCATTGGCCAAAAATATCACGTGACCTAATTAAACCCAGAATAAAAATTTGCTGTAACTTTTGTTTTACTAAAAATTTTTGCGAAATGTTTTATCTTGAATGTTAGTTAGGTCAATGCGCATCTAATAAAATATAAAATTTTAGGTTTTAGACTTCATCAATTTTTAATAAAAGTGTCATAACTTTTATGAATATTAATATTTTCAAAAAATATTTTGTAAACACGTTGATTGGACCCGTGCAGTTCCAACAGAACAATTATTTTTCGATTTAAAATTTTTTAATTTTTTTCAAAAAATTTGTATTCAATAGCATTGGCCAAAAATATCACGTGACCTAATTAAACCCAGAATAAAAATTTGCTGTAACTTTTGTTTTACTGAAAATTTTTGCGAAATGTTTTATCTTGAATGTTAGTTAGGTCAATGCGCATCTAATAAAATATAAAATTTTAGGTTTTAGACTTCATCAATTTTTAATAAAAGTGTCATAACTTTTATGAATATTAATATTTTCAAAAAATATTTTGTAAACACGTTTATTGGACCCGTGCAGTTCCAACAGAACAATTATTTTTCGATTTAAAATTTTTTAATTTTTTTCAAAAAATTTGTATTCAATAGCATTGGCCAAAAATATCACGTGACCTAATTAAACCCAGAATAAAAATTTGCTGTAACTTTTGTTTTACTGAAAATTTTTGCGAAATGTTTTATCTTGAATGTTAGTTAGGTCAATGCGCATCTAATAAAATATAAAATTTTAGGTTTTAGACTTCATCAATTTTTAATAAAAGTGTCATAACTTTTATGAATATTAATATTTTTAAAAAATATTTTGTAAACGCGTTTATTGGACCCGTGCAGTTCCAACAGAACAATTATTTTTCGATTTAAAATTTTTTAATTTTTTTCAAAAAAATTGTATTCAATAGCATTGGCCAAAAATATCACGTGACTTAATTAAACCCAGAATAAAAATTTGCTGTAACTTTTGTTTTACTGAAAATTTTTGCGAAATGTTTTATCTTGAATGTTAGTTAGGTCAATGCGCATCTAATAAAATATAAAATTTTAGGTTTTAGACTTCATCAGTTTTTAATAAAAGTGTCATAACTTTTATGAATATTAATATTTTTAAAAAATATTTTGTAAACACGTTTATTGGACCCGTGCAGTTCCAACAGAACAATTATTTTTCGATTTAAATTTTTTTAATTTTTTTCAAAAAAATTGTATTCAATAGCATTGGCCAAAAATATCACGTGACCTAATTAAACCCAGAATAAAAATTTGCTGTAACTTTTGTTTTACTAAAAATTTTTGCAAAATATTTTATCTTGAATGTTAGTTAGGTCAATGCGCATCTAATAAAATATAAAATTTTAGGTTTTAGATTTCATCAATTTTTAATAAAAGTGTCATAACTTTTATGAATATTAATATTTTCAAAAAATATTTTGTAAACACTTTTATTGGACCCGTGCAGTTCCAACAGAACAATTATTTTTCGATTTAAAATTTTTTTTTTTAAATTTGTATTCAATAGCATTGGCCAAAAATATCACGTGACCTAATTAAACAGATAATTAAAAATTTGCTGTAACTTTTGTTTTACTGAAAATTTTTGCGAAATGTTTTATCTTGAATGTTAGTTAGGTCAATGCGCATCTAATAAAATATAAAATTTTAGGTTTTAGACTTCATCAATTTTTAATAAAAGTGTCATAACTTTTATGAATATTAATATTTTTAAAAAATATTTTGTAAACACGTTTATTGGACCCGTGCAGTTCCAACAGAACAATTATTTTTCGATTTAAATTTTTTTAATTTTTTTCAAAAAAATTGTATTCAATAGCATTGGCCAAAAATATCACGTGACCTAATTAAACCCAGAATAAAAATTTGCTGTAACTTTTGTTTTACTAAAAATTTTTGCGAAATGTTTTATCTTGAATGTTAGTTAGGTCAATGCGCATCTAATAAAATATAAAATTTTAGGTTTTAGATTTCATCAATTTTTAATAAAAGTGTCATAACTTTTATGAATATTAATATTTTCAAAAAATATTTTGTAAACACTTTTATTGGACCCGTGCAGTTCCAACAGAACAATTATTTTTCGATTTAAAATTTTTTTTTTTAAATTTGTTTTCAATAGCATTGGCCAAAAATATCACGTGACCTAATTAAACCCAGAATAAAAATTTGCTGTAACTTTTGTTTCACTAAAAATTTTTGCGAAATGTTTTATCTTGAATGTTAGTTAGGTCAATGCGCATCTAATAAAATATAAAATTTTAGGTTTTAGACTTCATCAATTTTTAATAAAAGTGTCATAACTTTTATGAATATTAATATTTTCAAAAAATATTTTGTAAACACGTTGATTGGACCCGTGCAGTTCCAACAGAACAATTATTTTTCGATTTAAAATTTTTTAATTTTTTTCAAAAAATTTGTATTCAATAGCATTGGCCAAAAATATCACGTGACCTAATTAAACCCAGAATAAAAATTTGCTGTAACTTTTGTTTTACTGAAAATTTTTGCGAAATGTTTTATCTTGAATGTTAGTTAGGTCAATGCGCATCTAATAAAATATAAAATTTTAGGTTTTAGACTTCATCAATTTTTAATAAAAGTGTCATAACTTTTATGAATATTAATATTTTAAAAAAATATTTTGTAAACACGTTTATTGGACCCGTGCAGTTCCAACAGAACAATTATTTTTCGATTTAAATTTTTTTAATTTTTTTCAAAAAAATTGTATTCAATAGCATTGGCCAAAAATATCACGTGACCTAATTAAACCCAGAATAAAAATTTGCTGTAACTTTTGTTTTACTAAAAATTTTTGCGAAATGTTTTATCTTGAATGTTAGTTAGGTCAATGCGCATCTAATAAAATATAAAATTTTAGGTTTTAGATTTCATCAATTTTTAATAAAAGTGTCATAACTTTTATGAATATTAATATTTTCAAAAAATATTTTGTAAACACTTTTATTGGACCCGTGCAGTTCCAACAAAACAATTATTTTTCGATTTAAAATTTTTTTTTTTAAATTTGTATTCAATAGCATTGGCCAAAAATATCACGTGACCTAATTAAACAGATAATTAAAAATTTGCTGTAACTTTTGTTTTACTAAAAATTTTTGCGAAATGTTTTATCTTGAATGTTAGTTAGGTCAATGCGCATCTAATAAAATATAAAATTTTAGGTTTTAGACTTCATCAATTTTTAATAAAAGTGTCATAACTTTTATGAATATTAATATTTTTAAAAAATATTTTGTAAACACGTTTATTGGACCCGTGCAGTTCCAACAGAACAATTATTTTTCGATTTAAATTTTTTTAATTTTTTTCAAAAAATTTGTATTCAATAGCATTGGCCAAAAATATCACGTGACCTAATTAAACCCAGAATAAAAATTTGCTGTAACTTTTGTTTTACTAAAAATTTTTGCGAAATGTTTTATCTTGAATGTTAGTTAGGTCAATGCGCATCTAATAAAATATAAAATTTTAGGTTTTAGATTTCATCAATTTTTAATAAAAGTGTCATAACTTTTATGAATATTAATATTTTCAAAAAATATTTTGTAAACACTTTTATTGGACCCGTGCAGTTCCAACAGAACAATTATTTTTCGATTTAAAATTTTTTTTTTTAAATTTGTATTCAATAGCATTGGCCAAAAATATCACGTGACCTAATTAAACAGATAATTAAAAATTTGCTGTAACTTTTGTTTTACTGAAAATTTTTGCGAAATGTTTTATCTTGAATGTTAGTTAGGTCAATGCGCATCTAATAAAATATAAAATTTTAGGTTTTAGACTTCATCAATTTTTAATAAAAGTGTCATAACTTTTATGAATATTAATATTTTTAAAAAATATTTTGTAAACACGTTTATTGGACCCGTGCAGTTCCAACAGAACAATTATTTTTCGATTTAAATTTTTTTAATTTTTTTCAAAAAAATTGTATTCAATAGCATTGGCCAAAAATATCACGTGACCTAATTAAACCCAGAATAAAAATTTGCTGTAACTTTTGTTTTACTAAAAATTTTTGCGAAATGTTTTATCTTGAATGTTAGTTAGGTCAATGCGCATCTAATAAAATATAAAATTTTAGGTTTTAGATTTCATCAATTTTTAATAAAAGTGTCATAACTTTTATGAATATTAATATTTTCAAAAAATATTTTGTAAACACTTTTATTGGACCCGTGCAGTTCCAACAGAACAATTATTTTTCGATTTAAAATTTTTTTTTTTAAATTTGTTTTCAATAGCATTGGCCAAAAATATCACGTGACCTAATTAAACCCAGAATAAAAATTTGCTGTAACTTTTGTTTTACTAAAAATTTTTGCGAAATGTTTTATCTTGAATGTTAGTTAGGTCAATGCGCATCTAATAAAATATAAAATTTTAGGTTTTAGACTTCATCAATTTTTAATAAAAGTGTCATAACTTTTATGAATATTAATATTTTCAAAAAATATTTTGTAAACACGTTGATTGGACCCGTGCAGTTCCAACAGAACAATTATTTTTCGATTTAAAATTTTTTAATTTTTTTCAAAAAATTTGTATTCAATAGCATTGGCCAAAAATATCACGTGACCTAATTAAACCCAGAATAAAAATTTGCTGTAACTTTTGTTTTACTGAAAATTTTTGCGAAATGTTTTATCTTGAATGTTAGTTAGGTCAATGCGCATCTAATAAAATATAAAATTTTAGGTTTTAGACTTCATCAATTTTTAATAAAAGTGTCATAACTTTTATGAATATTAATATTTTAAAAAAATATTTTGTAAACACGTTTATTGGACCCGTGCAGTTCCAACAGAACAATTATTTTTCGATTTAAATTTTTTTAATTTTTTTCAAAAAAATTGTATTCAATAGCATTGGCCAAAAATATCACGTGACCTAATTAAACCCAGAATAAAAATTTGCTGTAACTTTTGTTTTACTAAAAATTTTTGCGAAATGTTTTATCTTGAATGTTAGTTAGGTCAATGCGCATCTAATAAAATATAAAATTTTAGGTTTTAGATTTCATCAATTTTTAATAAAAGTGTCATAACTTTTATGAATATTAATATTTTCAAAAAATATTTTGTAAACACTTTTATTGGACCCGTGCAGTTCCAACAAAACAATTATTTTTCGATTTAAAATTTTTTTTTTTAAATTTGTATTCAATAGCATTGGCCAAAAATATCACGTGACCTAATTAAACAGATAATTAAAAATTTGCTGTAACTTTTGTTTTACTAAAAATTTTTGCGAAATGTTTTATCTTGAATGTTAGTTAGGTCAATGCGCATCTAATAAAATATAAAATTTTAGGTTTTAGACTTCATCAATTTTTAATAAAAGTGTCATAACTTTTATGAATATTAATATTTTTAAAAAATATTTTGTAAACACGTTTATTGGACCCGTGCAGTTCCAACAGAACAATTATTTTTCGATTTAAAAATTTTTAATTTTTTTCAAAAAATTTGTATTCAATAGCATTGGCCAAAAATATCACGTGACCTAATTAAACCCAGAATAAAAATTTGCTGTAACTTTTGTTTTACTAAAAATTTTTGCGAAATGTTTTATCTTGAATGTTAGTTAGGTCAATGCGCATCTAATAAAATATAAAATTTTAGGTTTTAGACTTCATCAATTTTTAATAAAAGTGTCATAACTTTTATGAATATTAATATTTTCAAAAAATATTTTGTAAACACGTTGATTGGACCCGTGCAGTTCCAACAGAACAATTATTTTTCGATTTAAAATTTTTTAATTTTTTTCAAAAAATTTGTATTCAATAGCATTGGCCAAAAATATCACGTGACCTAATTAAACCCAGAATAAAAATTTGCTGTAACTTTTGTTTTACTGAAAATTTTTGCGAAATGTTTTATCTTGAATGTTAGTTAGGTCAATGCGCATCTAATAAAATATAAAATTTTAGGTTTTAGACTTCATCAATTTTTAATAAAAGTGTCATAACTTTTATGAATATTAATATTTTAAAAAATATTTTGTAAACACGTTTATTGGACCCGTGCAGTTCCAACAGAACAATTATTTTTCGATTTAAATTTTTTTAATTTTTTTCAAAAAATTTGTATTCAATAGCATTGGCTAAAAATATCACGTGACCTAATAATACCCACAATAAAAATTTGCTGTAACTTTTGTTTTACTAAAAATTTTTACGAAATGTTTGATCTTGAATGTTAGTTAGGTCAATGCGCATCTAATAAAATATAAAATTTTAGGTTTTAGACTTCATCAATTTTTAATAAAATTGTCATAACTTTTATGAATATTAATATTTTCAAAAAATATTTTGTAAACACGTTGATTGGACCCGTGCAGTTCCAACAGAACAATTATTTTTCGATTTAAAATTTTTTAATTTTTTTCAAAAAATTTGTATTCAATATCATTGGCCAAAAATATCACGTGACCTAATAATACCCACAATAAAAATTTGCTGTAACTTTTGTTTTACTAAAAATTTTTGCGAAATGGTTTATCTTGAATGTTAGTTAGGTCAATGCGCATCTAATAAAATATAAAATTTTAGGTTTTAGACTTCATCAATTTTTAATAAAAGTGTCATAACTTTTATGAATATTAATATTTTCAAAAAATATTTTGTAAACACGTTTATTGGACCTGTGCAGTTCCAACAGAACAATTATTTTTCGATTTAAAATTTTTTAATTTTTTTCAAAAAAATTGTATTCAATAGCATTGGCCAAAAATATCACGTGACCTAATTAAACCCAGAATAAAAATTTGCTGTAACTTTTGTTTTACTAAAAATTTTTGCGAAATGTTTTATCTTGAATGTTAATTAGGTCAATGCGCATCTAATAAAATATAAAATTTTAGGTTTTAGACTTCATCAATTTTTAATAAAAGTGTCATAACTTTTATGAATATTAATATTTTCAAAAAATATTTTGTAAACACGTTGATTGGACCCGTGCAGTTCCAACAGAACAATTATTTTTCGATTTAAAATTTTTTAATTTTTTTCAAAAAATTTGTATTCAATAGCATTGGCCAAAAATATCACGTGACCTAATTAAACCCAGAATAAAAATTTGCTGTAACTTTTGTTTTACTAAAAATTTTTGCGAAATGTTTTATCTTGAATGTTAGTTAGGTCAATGCGCATCTAATAAAATATAAAATTTTAGGTTTTAGACTTCATCAATTTTTAATAAAAGTGTCATAACTTTTATGAATATTAATATTTTCAAAAAATATTTTGTAAACACGTTGATTGGACCCGTGCAGTTCCAACAGAACAATTATTTTTCGATTTAAAATTTTTTAATTTTTTTCAAAAAATTTGTATTCAATAGCATTGGCCAAAAATATCACGTGACCTAATTAAACCCAGAATAAAAATTTGCTGTAACTTTTGTTTTACTGAAAATTTTTGCGAAATGTTTTATCTTGAATGTTAGTTAGGTCAATGCGCATCGAATAAAATATAAAATTTTAGGTTTTAGACTTTATCAATTTTTAATAAAAGTGTCATAACTTTTATGAATATTAATATTTTCAAAAAATATTTTGTAAACACGTTTATTGGACCCGTGCAGTTCCAACAGAACAATTATTTTTCGATTTAAAATTTTTTAATTTTTTTCAAAAAAATTGTATTCAATAGCATTGGCCAAAAATATCACGTGACCTAATTAAACCCAGAATAAAAATTTGCTGTAACTTTTGTTTTACTGAAAATTTTTGCGAAATGTTTTATCTTGAATGTTAGTTAGGTCAATGCGCATCTAATAAAATATAAAATTTTAGGTTTTAGACTTCATCAATTTTTAATAAAAGTGTCATAACTTTTATGAATATTAATATTTTCAAAAAATATTTCGTAAACACGTTGATTGGACCCGTGCAGTTCCAACAGAACAATTATTTTTCGATTTAAAATTTTTTAATTTTTTTCAAAAAAATTTGTATTCAATAGCATTGGCCAAAAATATCACGTGACCTAATTAAACCCAGAATAAAAGTTTGCTGTAACTTTTGTTTTACTAAAAATTTTTGCGAAATGTTTTATCTTGAATGTTAGTTAGGTCAATGCGCATCTAATAAAATATAAAATTTTAGGTTTTAGACTTCATCAATTTTTAATAAAAGTGTCATAACTTTTATGAATATTAATATTTTCAAAAAATATTTTGTAAACACGTTTATTGGACCCGTGCAGTTCCAACAGAACAATTATTTTTCGATTTAAAATTTTTTAATTTTTTTCAAAAAAATTTGTATTCAATAGCATTGGCCAAAAATATCACGTGACCTAATAATACCCACAATAAAAATTTGCTGTAACTTTTGTTTTACTAAAAATTTTTGCGAAATGGTTTATCTTGAATGTTAGTTAGGTCAATGCGCATCTAATAAAATATAAAATTTTAGGTTTTAGACTTCATCAATTTTTAATAAAAGTGTCATAACTTTTATGAATATTAATATTTTCAAAAAATATTTTGTAAACACGTTTATTGGACCTGTGCAGTTCCAACAGAACAATTATTTTTCGATTTAAAATTTTTAAATTTTTTTCAAAAAAATTGTATTCAATAGCATTGGCCAAAAATATCACGTGACCTAATTAAACCCAGAATAAAAATTTGCTGTAACTTTTGTTTTACTAAAAATTTTTGCGAAATGTTTTATCTTGAATGTTAGTTAGGTCAATGCGCATCTAATAAAATATAAAATTTTAGGTTTTAGACTTCATCAATTTTTAATAAAAGTGTCATAACTTTTATGAATATTAATATTTTCAAAAAATATTTTGTAAACACGTTGATTGGACCCGTGCAGTTCCAACAGAACAATTATTTTTCGATTTAAAATTTTTTAATTTTTTTCAAAAAATTTGTATTCAATAGCATTGGCCAAAAATATCACGTGACCTAATTAAACCCAGAATAAAAATTTGCTGTAACTTTTGTTTTACTGAAAATTTTTGCGAAATGTTTTATCTTGAATGTTAGTTAGGTCAATGCGCATCGAATAAAATATAAAATTTTAGGTTTTAGACTTTATCAATTTTTAATAAAAGTGTCATAACTTTTATGAATATTAATATTTTCAAAAAATATTTTGTAAACACGTTTATTGGACCCGTGCAGTTCCAACAGAACAATTATTTTTCGATTTAAAATTTTTTAATTTTTTTCAAAAAAATTGTATTCAATAGCATTGGCCAAAAATATCACGTGACCTAATTAAACCCAGAATAAAAATTTGCTGTAACTTTTGTTTTACTGAAAATTTTTGCGAAATGTTTTATCTTGAATGTTAGTTAGGTCAATGCGCATCTAATAAAATATAAAATTTTAGGTTTTAGACTTCATCAATTTTTAATAAAAGTGTCATAACTTTTATGAATATTAATATTTTCAAAAAATATTTCGTAAACACGTTGATTGGACCCGTGCAGTTCCAACAGAACAATTATTTTTCGATTTAAAATTTTTTAATTTTTTTCAAAAAAATTTGTATTCAATAGCATTGGCCAAAAATATCACGTGACCTAATTAAACCCAGAATAAAAGTTTGCTGTAACTTTTGTTTTACTAAAAATTTTTGCGAAATGTTTTATCTTGAATGTTAGTTAGGTCAATGCGCATCTAATAAAATATAAAATTTTAGGTTTTAGACTTCATCAATTTTTAATAAAAGTGTCATAACTTTTATGAATATTAATATTTTCAAAAAATATTTTGTAAACAAGTTTATTGGACCCGTGCAGTTCCAACAGAACAATTATTTTTCGATTTAAAATTTTTTAATTTTTTTCAAAAAAATTTGTATTCAATAGCATTGGCCAAAAATATCACGTGACCTAATTAAACCCAGAATAAAAGTTTGCTGTAACTTTTGTTTTACTAAAAATTTTTGCGAAATGTTTTATCTTGAATGTTAGTTAGGTCAATGCGCATCTAATAAAATATAAAATTTTAGGTTTTAGACTTCATCAATTTTTAATAAAAGTGTCATAACTTTTATGAATATTAATATTTTCAAAAAATATTTTGTAAACACGTTTATTGGACCCGTGCAGTTCCAACAGAACAATTATTTTTTGATTTAAAATTTTTTAATTTTTTTCAAAAAATTTGTATTCAATAGCATTGGCCAAAAATATCACGTGACATAATTAAACCCAGAATAAAAATTTGCTGTAACTTTTGTTTACTAAAAATTTTTGCAAAATGTTTTATCTTGAATGTTAGTTAGGTCAATGCGCATCTAATAAAATATAAAATTTTAGGTTTTAGACTTCATCAATTTTTAATTAAAGTGTCATAACTTTTATGAATATTAATATTTTCAAAAAATATTTTGTAAACACTTTTATTGGACCCGTGCAGTTCCAACAGAACAATTATTTTTCGATTTAAAATTTTTTTTTTTAAATTTGTATTCAATAGCATTGGCCAAAAATATCACGTGACCTAATTAAACAGATAATTAAAAATTTGCTGTAACTTTTGTTTTACTGAAAATTTTTGCGAAATGTTTTATCTTGAATGTTAGTTAGGTCAATGCGCATCTAATAAAATATAAAATTTTAGGTTTTAGACTTCATCAATTTTTAATAAAAGTGTCATAACTTTTATGAATATTAATATTTTTAAAAAATATTTTGTAAACACGTTTATTGGACCCGTGCAGTTCCAACAGAACAATTATTTTTCGATTTAAAAATTTTTAATTTTTTTCAAAAAATTTGTATTCAATAGCATTGGCCAAAAATATCATGTGACCTAATTAAACCCAGAATAAAAATTTGCTGTAACTTTTGTTTTACTAAAAATTTTTGCGAAATGTTTTATCTTGAATGTTAGTTAGGTCAATGCGCATCTAATAAAATATAAAATTTTAGGTTTTAGACTTCATCAATTTTTAATAAAAGTGTCATAACTTTTATGAATATTAATATTTTCAAAAAATATTTTGTAAACACGTTGATTGGACCCGTGCAGTTCCAACAGAACAATTATTTTTCGATTTAAAATTTTTTAATTTTTTTCAAAAAATTTGTATTCAATAGCATTGGCCAAAAATATCACGTGACCTAATTAAACCCAGAATAAAAATTTGCTGTAACTTTTGTTTTACTGAAAATTTTTGCGAAATGTTTTATCTTGAATGTTAGTTAGGTCAATGCGCATCGAATAAAATATAAAATTTTAGGTTTTAGACTTCATCAATTTTTAATAAAAGTGTCATAACTTTTATGAATATTAATATTTTCAAAAAATATTTTGTAAACACGTTTATTGGACCCGTGCAGTTCCAACAGAACAATTATTTTTCGATTTAAAATTTTTTAATTTTTTTCAAAAAAATTGTATTCAATAGCATTGGCCAAAAATATCACGTGACCTAATTAAACCCAGAATAAAAATTTGCTGTAACTTTTGTTTTACTGAAAATTTTTGCGAAATGTTTTATCTTGAATGTTAGTTAGGTCAATGCGCATCTAATAAAATATAAAATTTTAGGTTTTAGACTTCATCAATTTTTAATAAAAGTGTCATAACTTTTATGAATATTAATATTTTCAAAAAATATTTCGTAAACACGTTGATTGGACCCGTGCAGTTCCAACAGAACAATTATTTTTCGATTTAAAATTTTTTAATTTTTTTCAAAAAAATTTGTATTCAATAGCATTGGCCAAAAATATCACGTGACCTAATTAAACCCAGAATTAAAGTTTGCTGTAACTTTTGTTTTACTAAAAATTTTTGCGAAATGTTTTATCTTGAATGTTAGTTAGGTCAATGCGCATCTAATAAAATATAAAATTTTAGGTTTTAGACTTCATCAATTTTTAATAAAAGTGTCATAACTTTTATGAATATTAATATTTTCAAAAAATATTTTGTAAACACGTTTATTGGACCCGTGCAGTTCCAACAGAACAATTATTTTTTGATTTAAATTTTTTAATTTTTTTCAAAAAATTTGTATTCAATAGCATTGGCCAAAAATATCACGTGACATAATTAAACCCAGAATAAAAATTTGCTGTAACTTTTGTTTACTAAAAATTTTTGCAAAATGTTTTATCTTGAATGTTAGTTAGGTCAATGCGCATCTAATAAAATATAAAATTTTAGGTTTTAGACTTCATCAATTTTTAATTAAAGTGTCATAACTTTTATGAATATTAATATTTTCAAAAAATATTTTGTAAACACTTTTATTGGACCCGTGCAGTTCCAACAGAACAATTATTTTTTGATTTAAAATTTTTTAATTTTTTTTTTTAAATTTGTATTCAATAGCATTGGCCAAAAATATCACGTGACATAATTAAACCCACAATAAAAATTTGCTCTAACTTTTGTTTTACTGAAAATTTTTGCGAAATGTTTTATCTTGAATGTTAGTTAGGTCAATGCGCATCTAATAAAATATAAAATTTTAGGTTTTAGACTTCATCAATTTTTAATAAAAGTGTCATAACTTTTATGAATATTAATATTTTCAAAAAATATTTTGTAAACACGTTGATTGGACCCGTGCAGTTCCAACAGAACAATTATTTTTCGATTTAAAATTTTTTATTTTTTTCAAAAAATTTGTATTCAATAGCATTGGCCAAAAATATCACGTGACCTAATAATACCCACAATAAAAATTTGCTGTAACTTTTGTTTTACTAAAAATTTTTGCGAAATGTTTTATCTTAAATGTTAGTTAGGTCAATGCGCATCTAATAAAATATAAAATTTTAGGTTTTAGACTTCATCAATTTTTAATAAAAGTGTCATAACTTTTATGAATATTAATATTTTCAAAAAATATTTTGTAAACACGTTGATTGGACCCGTGCAGTTCCAACAGAACAATTATTTTTCGATTTAAAATTTTTTAATTTTTTTCAAAAAATTTGTATTCAATAGCATTGGCCAAAAATATCACGTGACCTAATTAAACCCAGAATAAAAATTTGCTGTAACTTTTGTTTTACTGAAAATTTTTGCGAAATGTTTTATCTTGAATGTTAGTTAGGTCAATGCGCATCTAATAAAATATAAAATTTTAGGTTTTAGACTTCATCAATTTTTAATAAAAGTGTCATAACTTTTATGAATATTAATATTTTCAAAAAATATTTCGTAAACACGTTGATTGGACCCGTGCAGTTCCAACAGAACAATTATTTTTCGATTTAAAATTTTTTAATTTTTTTCAAAAAAATTTGTATTCAATAGCATTGGCCAAAAATATCACGTGACCTAATTAAACCCAGAATAAAAGTTTGCTGTAACTTTTTTTTTACTAAAAATTTTTGCGAAATGTTTTATCTTGAATGTTAGTTAGGTCAATGCGCATCTAATAAAATATAAAATTTTAGGTTTTAGACTTCATCAATTTTTAATAAAAGTGTCATAACTTTTATGAATATTAATATTTTCAAAAAATATTTTGTAAACACGTTTATTGGACCCGTGCAGTTCCAACAGAACAATTATTTTTTGATTTAAAATTTTTTAATTTTTTTCAAAAAATTTGTATTCAATAGCATTGGCCAAAAATATCACGTGACATAATAATACCCACAATAAATATTTGCTGTAACTTTTGTTTACTAAAAATTTTTGCAAAATGTTTTATCTTGAATGTTAGTTAGGTCAATGCGCATCTAATAAATTATAAAATTTTAGGTTTTAGACTTCATCAATTTTTAATTAAAGTGTCATAACTTTTATGAATATTAATATTTTCAAAAAATATTTTGTAAACACGTTTATTGGACCCGTGCAGTTCCAACAGAACAATTATTTTTTGATTTAAAATTTTTTAATTTTTTTTTTAAATTTGTATTCAATAGCATTGGCCAAAAATATCACGTGACATAATTAAACCCACAATAAAAATTTGCTGTAACTTTTGTTTTACTGAAAATTTTTGCGAAATGTTTTATCTTGAATGTTAGTTAGGTCAATGCGCATCTAATAAAATATAAAATTTTAGGTTTTAGACTTCATCAATTTTTAATAAAAGTGTCATAACTTTTATGAATATTAATATTTTCAAAAAATATTTTGTAAACACGTTGATTGGACCCGTGCAGTTCCAACAGAACAATTATTTTTCGATTTAAAATTTTTTAATTTTTTTCAAAAAATTTGTATTCAATAGCATTGGCCAAAAATATCACGTGACCTAATTAAACCCAGAATAAAAATTTGCTGTAACTTTTGTTTTACTGAAAATTTTTGCGAAATGTTTTATCTTGAATGTTAGTTAGGTCAATGCGCATCTAATAAAATATAAAATTTTAGGTTTTAGACTTCATCAATTTTTAATAAAAGTGTCATAACTTTTATGAATATTAATATTTTAAAAAAATATTTTGTAAACGCGTTTATTGGACCCGTGCAGTTCCAACAGAACAATTATTTTTCGATTTAAATTTTTTTAATTTTTTTCAAAAAAATTGTATTCAATAGCATTGGCCAAAAATATCACGTGACCTAATTAAACCCAGAATAAAAATTTGCTGTAACTTTTGTTTTACTAAAAATTTTTGCGAAATGTTTTATCTTGAATGTTAGTTAGGTCAATGCGCATCTAATAAAATATAAAATTTTAGGTTTTAGATTTCATCAATTTTTAATAAAAGTGTCATAACTTTTATGAATATTAATATTTTCAAAAAATATTTTGTAAACACTTTTATTGGACCCGTGCAGTTCCAACAGAACAATTATTTTTCGATTTAAAATTTTTTTTTTTAAATTTGTATTCAATAGCATTGGCCAAAAATATCACGTGACCTAATTAAACAGATAATTAAAAATTTGCTGTAACTTTTGTTTTACTGAAAATTTTTGCGAAATGTTTGATCTTGAATGTTAGTTAGGTCAATGCGCATCTAATAAAATATAAAATTTTAGGTTTTAGACTTCATCAATTTTTAATAAAAGTGTCATAACTTTTATGAATATTAATATTTTCAAAAAATATTTTGTAAACACGTTTATTGGACCCGTGCAGTTCCAATAGAACAATTATTTTTTGATTTAAAATTTTTTAATTTTTTTCAAAAAATTTGTATTCAATAGCATTGGCCAAAAATATCACGTGACATAATTAAACCCAGAATAAAAATTTGCTGTAACTTTTGTTTTACTAAAAATTTTTGCAAAATGTTTTATCTTGAATGTTAGTTAGGTCAATGCGCATCTAATAAAATATAAAATTTTAGGTTTTAGACTTCATCAATTTTTAATAAAAGTGTCATAACTTTTATGAATATTAATATTTTTAAAAAATATTTTGTAAACACGTTTATTGGACCCGTGCAGTTCCAACAGAACAATTATTTTTCGATTTAAATTTTTTTAATTTTTTTCAAAAAAATTGTATTCAATAGCATTGGCCAAAAATATCACGTGACCTAATTAAACCCAGAATAAAAATTTGCTGTAACTTTTGTTTTACTAAAAATTTTTGCGAAATGTTTTATCTTGAATGTTAGTTAGGTCAATGCGCATCTAATAAAATATAAAATTTTAGGTTTTAGATTTCATCAATTTTTAATAAAAGTGTCATAACTTTTATGAATATTAATATTTTCAAAAAATATTTTGTAAACACTTTTATTGGACCCGTGCAGTTCCAACAGAACAATTATTTTTCGATTTAAAATTTTTTTTTTTAAATTTGTATTCAATAGCATTGGCCAAAAATATCACGTGACCTAATTAAACAGATAATTAAAAATTTGCTGTAACTTTTGTTTTACTGAAAATTTTTGCGAAATGTTTTATCTTGAATGTTAGTTAGGTCAATGCGCATCTAATAAAATATAAAATTTTAGGTTTTAGATTTCATCAATTTTTAATAAAAGTGTCATAACTTTTATGAATATTAATATTTTCAAAAAATATTTTGTAAACACTTTTATTGGACCCGTGCAGTTCCAACAGAACAATTATTTTTCGATTTAAAATTTTTTTTTTTAAATTTGTATTCAATAGCATTGGCCAAAAATATCACGTGACCTAATTAAACAGATAATTAAAAATTTGCTGTAACTTTTGTTTTACTGAAAATTTTTGCGAAATGTTTGATCTTGAATGTTAGTTAGGTCAATGCGCATCTAATAAAATATAAAATTTTAGGTTTTAGACTTCATCAATTTTTAATAAAAGTGTCATAACTTTTATGAATATTAATATTTTCAAAAAATATTTCGTAAACACGTTGATTGGACCCGTGCAGTTCCAACAGAACAATTATTTTTCGATTTAAAATTTTTTAATTTTTTTCAAAAAAATTTGTATTCAATAGCATTGGCCAAAAATATCACGTGACCTAATTAAACCCAGAATAAAAGTTTGCTGTAACTTTTGTTTTACTAAAAATTTTTGCGAAATGTTTTATCTTGAATGTTAGTTAGGTCAATGCGCATCTAATAAAATATAAAATTTTAGGTTTTAGACTTCATCAATTTTTAATAAAAGTGTCATAACTTTTATGAATATTAATATTTTCAAAAAATATTTTGTAAACACGTTTATTGGACCCGTGCAGTTCCAACAGAACAATTATTTTTTGATTTAAAATTTTTTAATTTTTTTCAAAAAATTTGTATTCAATAGCATTGGCCAAAAATATCACGTGACCTAATTAAACCCAGAATAAAAATTTGCTGTAACTTTTGTTTACTAAAAATTTTTGCAAAATGTTTTATCTTGAATGTTAGTTAGGTCAATGCGCATCTAATAAAATATAAAATTTTAGGTTTTAGACTTCATCAATTTTTAATTAAAGTGTCATAACTTTTATGAATATTAATATTTTCAAAAAATATTTTGTAAACACGTTTATTGGACCCGTGCAGTTCCAACAGAACAATTATTTTTTGATTTAAAATTTTTTAATTTTTTTTTTTAAATTTGTATTCAATAGCATTGGCCAAAAATATCACGTGACCTAATTAAACCCAGAATAAAAATTTGCTGTAACTTTTGTTTTACTGAAAATTTTTGCGAAATGTTTTATCTTGAATATTAGTTAGGTCAATGCGCATCTAATAAAATATAAAATTTTAGGTTTTAGACTTCATCAATTTTTAATAAAAGTGTCATAACTTTTATGAATATTAATATTTTTAAAAAATATTTTGTAAACGCGTTTATTGGACCCGTGCAGTTCCAACAGAACAATTATTTTTCGATTTAAAATTTTTTAATTTTTTTCAAAAAAATTGTATTCAATAGCATTGGCCAAAAATATCACGTGACCTAATTAAACCCAGAATAAAAATTTGCTGTAACTTTTGTTTTACTGAAAATTTTTGCGAAATGTTTTATCTTGAATGTTAGTTAGGTCAATGCGCATCTAATAAAATATAAAATTTTAGGTTTTAGACTTCATCAATTTTTAATAAAAGTGTCATAACTTTTATGAATATTAATATTTTTAAAAAAAAAATATTTTTAAAAAATATTTTGTAAACGCGTTTATTGGACCCGTGCAGTTCCAACAGAACAATTATTTTTCGATTTAAAATTTTTTAATTTTTTTCAAAAAAATTGTATTCAATAGCATTGGCCAAAAATATCATGTGACCTAATTAAACCCAGAATAAAAATTTGCTGTAACTTTTGTTTTACTGAAAATTTTTGCGAAATGTTTTATCTTGAATGTTAGTTAGGTCAATGCGCATCTAATAAAATATAAAATTTTAGGTTTTAGACTTCATCAATTTTTAATAAAAGTGTCATAACTTTTATGAATATTAATATTTTTAAAAAATATTTTGTAAACACGTTTATTGGACCCGTGCAGTTCCAACAGAACAATTATTTTTCGATTTAAATTTTTTTAATTTTTTTCAAAAAAATTGTATTCAATAGCATTGGCCAAAAATATCACGTGACCTAATTAAACCCAGAATAAAAATTTGCTGTAACTTTTGTTTTACTGAAAATTTTTGCGAAATGTTTTATCTTGAATGTTAGTTAGGTCAATGCGCATCTAATAAAATATAAAATTTTAGGTTTTAGACTTCATCAATTTTTAATAAAAGTGTCATAACTTTTATGAATATTAATATTTTTAAAAAAAAAATATTTTTAAAAAATATTTTGTAAACGCGTTTATTGGACCCGTGCAGTTCCAACAGAACAATTATTTTTCGATTTAAAATTTTTTAATTTTTTTCAAAAAAATTGTATTCAATAGCATTGGCCAAAAATATCACGTGACCTAATTAAACCCAGAATAAAAATTTGCTGTAACTTTTGTTTTACTGAAAATTTTTGCGAAATGTTTTATCTTGAATGTTAGTTAGGTCAATGCGCATCTAATAAAATATAAAATTTTAGGTTTTAGACTTCATCAATTTTTAATAAAAGTGTCATAACTTTTATGAATATTAATATTTTTAAAAAATATTTTGTAAACACGTTTATTGGACCCGTGCAGTTCCAACAGAACAATTATTTTTCGATTTAAATTTTTTTAATTTTTTTCAAAAAAATTGTATTCAATAGCATTGGCCAAAAATATCACGTGACCTAATTAAACCCAGAATAAAAATTTGCTGTAACTTTTGTTTTACTGAAAATTTTTGCGAAATGTTTTATCTTGAATGTTAGTTAGGTCAATGCGCATCTAATAAAATATAAAATTTTAGGTTTTAGATTTCATCAATTTTTAATAAAAGTGTCATAACTTTTATGAATATTAATATTTTCAAAAAATATTTTGTAAACACTTTTATTGGACCCGTGCAGTTCCAACAGAACAATTATTTTTCGATTTAAAATTTTTTTTTTTAAATTTGTATTCAATAGCATTGGCCAAAAATATCACGTGACCTAATTAAACCCAGAATAAAAATTTGCTGTAACTTTTGTTTTACTGAAAATTTTTGCGAAATGTTTTATCTTGAATGTTAGTAAGGTCAATGCGCATCTAATAAAATATAAAATTTTAGGTTTTAGACTTCATCAATTTTTAATAAAAGTGTCATAACTTTTATGAATATTAATATTTTCAAAAAATATTTTGTAAACACGTTTATTGGACCCGTGCAGTTCCAACAGAACAATTATTTTTCGATTTAAAATTTTTTAATTTTTTTTTAAAAATTTGTATTCAATAGCATTGGCCAAAAATATCACGTGACCTAATTAAACAGATAATTAAAAATTTGCTGTAACTTTTGTTTTACTGAAAATTTTTGCGAAATGTTTTATCTTGAATATTAGTTAGGTCAATGCGCATCTAATAAAATATAAAATTTTAGGTTTTAGATTTCATCAATTTTTAATAAAAGTGTTATAACTTTTATGAATATTAATATTTTCAAAAAATATTTTGTAAACACGTTTATTGGACCCGTGCAGTTCCAACAGAACAATTATTTTTCGATTTAAAATTTTTTAATTTTTTTCAAAAAAATTGTATTCAATAGCATTGGCCAAAAATATCACGTGACCTAATTAAACCCAGAATAAAAATTTGCTGTAACTTTTGTTTTACTGAAAATTTTTGCGAAATGTTTTATCTTGAATGTTAGTTAGGTCAATGCGCATCTAATAAAATATAAAATTTTAGGTTTTAGACTTCATCAATTTTTAATAAAATGTCATAACTTTTATGAATATTAATATTTTCAAAAAATATTTCGTAAACACGTTGATTGGACCCGTGCAGTTCCAACAGAACAATTATTTTTCGATTTAAAATTTTTTAATTTTTTTCAAAAATTTTGTATTCAATAGCATTGGCCAAAAATATCACGTGACCTAATTAAACCCAGAATAAAAATTTGCTGTAACTTTTGTTTTACTGAAAATTTTTGCGAAATGTTTTATCTTGAATGTTAGTTAGGTCAATGCGCATCTAATAAAATATAAAATTTTAGGTTTTAGACTTCATCAATTTTTAATAAAAGTGTCATAACTTTTATGAATATTAATATTTTTAAAAAATATTTTGTAAACACGTTTATTGGACCCGTGCAGTTCCAACAGAACAATTATTTTTCGATTTAAAATTTTTTAATTTTTTTCAAAAAAATTGTATTCAATAGCATTGGCCAAAAATATCACGTGACCTAATTAAACCCAGAATAAAAATTTGCTGTAACTTTTGTTTTACTGAAAATTTTTGCGAAATGTTTTATCTTGAATGTTAGTTAGGTCAATGCGCATCTAATAAAATATAAAATTTTAGGTTTTAGACTTCATCAATTTTTAATAAAAGTGTCATAACTTTTATGAATATTAATATTTTCAAAAAATATTTTGTAAACACGTTGATTGGACCCGTGCAGTTCCAACAGAACAATTATTTTTCGATTTAAAATTTTTTAATTTTTTTCAAAAAAATTTGTATTCAATAGCATTGGCCAAAAATATCACGTGACCTAATTTTTTTGTTTTAGATTTTTTTTGCAAATTTCTTTATCTGGAATTTAAGTTAGACAAGTGCGCATCTAATAAGGCAATTAATTTTGGATTTTAAGATTTGGCAATATTTATGTAATATGCCTATAACTTTTATGAATATTAATATTTTTGATTAATAATTTCAAAATAGGTTTGTTACGTTACTGTGGTTGTTATAGTAAATGGAATTTAAAATCTAAAAAATAAATTTTTTTAACAATTTTTTATAACAACTTATAATTATATATGCATGTGACGTCACATAAAGCCCATCTAGCCAAAATAAAAATTCGCCCTAAATTTTTTGATTTAGATTTTTTTTGCAAATTTCTTTATCTGGAATTTAACTTAGACAAGTGCGCATCTAATAAAGCAATTAACTTTGGATTTTAAGATTTGGCAAATTTTATGTAATATGCCTATAACTTTTATGAATATTAATATTTTTGATTAATAATTTCAAAATAGGTTTGTTACGTTACTGCAGTTGTTATAGTAAATGGAATTTAAAATAAAAAAAAAAAAAATTTTCAAAAATTTTTGTATAAACTTATAATTATATATGCATCTGACGTCATTTAAAGGCCTACTGACCAAAACACAAATTTTCCCTGATTTTTTTTTATAATTATAACTTAAAATTATATTGATTGTTTATAAACTTATAATTATATATAAATAATTTTAGAGTTGTATGGCTACATTAGTAATCGAACCAAGCTTAGGTTTGTAAGTCAATCTTCTTACCCACTAACCCACCGGCCTGACATAACAAAGAATGCAGTTTTACATACATATTCGCAAAAGAAAGAATAAATAAAAACAAAAAAAAATTAATTAATTATATTTTAAAGATCATTAATTAGTATTTATATTTTAAGCGCCATAGTAAATTTACTGCTTCATAGGTTTGTTAGTCTTCCTTATTTATTTTCAGCATTTTCTACATACATTTAAATTTTTTTAGAGACTATAGATTTGTATATTTTTTGATACTTTTTTCACAAATTTATGTTTTGTCACATTGTATTTACTACCTAAATTTTTATTAAAAATGATCGATTTGAACTTTATCTCAAATATTAATTTTTGTCACATTTTTAATTTTTTTGACACAATTTACAATTACTTTTCCTAATTGTTTAAATACATATTGTAAACTATTAATATAATTTTAGAAATTTGTGTAGCTCAGAATCTAACTGGGGCCAACAGCTTGACAGTACAGCACACCAACTGGTAAGCTAACTGAGTGGGTTACAAATAAACGTTTATTTATAAATACAAATAAATGGTAAGATTCGTCAAAAACAAAAAAAATAACAAATCAAAAAGTTGATGTTAAATAAGATAATCAAAATATTTAAAAAAAAGAGAGGTCTGCGATGTTCATTATCCACATGATTCTTTGTGATAAGTTCGATTCTCATAAAAATTGCAAATTCTGGCAAACCTGTAAACAAATAATATAAATATATTTATCAAGTCAAAACAAAAAAATTCTCTTAAGTTTTTTGTTTTTACGTATTTCCTCAAATTTCTTTATCTAGTAATTAAGTTAGACAACTGCGTACCAAATAAGGCAATGAATTTTGTTTTTTAAGACTTAGCGATTTCTTTGTTTTATGTCCATAACTTTATAATACAAATAATACATTACTTTGGTTGTTATGGTTAAATAAATTTAAATTTAAATTAATATTTTTTAATTTTTGTGCATATGACGTCACTGGGTCAAATCAGGTCAGAATTAGTCTAAAAAAATTCTATTCCAACTCTTTTGTTTTTGATATAGTTTATGCTCATTACTTTCATAAATTTTAATATTTATTAATACAAATTTAAAAATAGCTTTACTACGTAAACGCAATCGTTATGGTGCTTACAAAGTTACTTAATGTTCAAATTAGTCAAAACTAAAATTTACCCTAACCGTTTTAGTTATTTACAAAAAAGGTTTAAATAATATTGAACTAAGCAACTTACATTCAGTCAATGTGAGTGTTGATATCAATTTGATATCCAGAAACTTGGTTGGTTTTGCGGTTTTGTTCTATTTTTTTCTGTTCTTTTGTGTTTGAAACGATATCTTTAGCTCTTGCATACAAATCTAATCTTCTTTGATTCTGAAGTGGAATGTTCTGTCGAACTTCTTTTACTTTTTCAAGATCTAAGAACATTTAAATATTTTTTTAAAAACAAACTGTTTTAACTTATATATTACATTTAAAAACATTAATACATTTATCAACTTTTCTCTTAAGTATTTCAGCAGGGCCCACGTTTACCAGTAAACCAAGAACTTAATGGTAAAAAAGTTAAATTTTAAACCAACCCAAAATATAGTTCATAATTTTATCATTGATTTTAAAACTTTGTAAATAAAAAAAATTACCAATGTCAGAGTAGAGGATTGTTTCTTCATGCTCTGTGGTTACCACTGTTTCACCCCTGCAAAGATTTATTTTATTAACTGTTAAAAACATTGCATCAGATTTACATGCAGACTAATACTTAACATCTTTAGCAAAACTACAAAAACAACACCAAAACTCTGGTTCCATTTAGAATACACTGTTACAATTATTAAGCAAAGGGCCAAGGTTATTTTTTTTAAATGTAAAACTAGATATTTATCAATGGTAAAAATGACTAATTGTTAACATCATATGGGCTTAAGCTATTAACAAATAAGCTATTAACAAATGAAAATATTAACAAATAAGCTATTAACAAATGAAAATACCAACCATGGCCCAATAAGGGTTGAATGTCCCCATGCATTATAAGTTGCTGTGTCATCTCTAGCTGGAGATATAGTTCCAACATACAACTGGTTGTCAAGTGCCCTGTGTGTAAAACAAATCAAATTATTTACAAATTTCAGCTCTTTTAGAAAAATTAAAAAATTATATTTCTAAAAGGTTAGGGCCCAAAAATATAAGGCCAAAAAAAGGGGAAATCAAAATAAAAAAGTTTAGGCCCTAAAAATAAACGACAAAAAATATACATAACCTAAATGTTACCTTTTTTATCTAATTAAAAAATTTTTTTTTATCTAATTAAAAAAAAAAAAAAGTAAACAACTTTTTACCTTCCTCTTTGTAGAAAATCCCAGTGTATAGGGCCTGTTGTCATGTTAAATGCTCCAGGGTAGAGAAGTAAGTTACAACCTTTCTGAGCGTATATTTGAGCCAGTTCTGCAAATCTAAGGTCATAACATATTCCAAGTCCTATTCTTACTTTGCCTGTAAATAATCATAAAACTGTTGGCTCAAATTTGTTTACAAAATTTAGTTTAATATAAACAGTTTTGAAGCAAAAGTTTCAAGTACTAACTAAAATGTTGTATAGCTATATAAAGAATAATATAAAACAGTAGCCCATATCCAATTTAGGAGGTAATTTCATAAGAATACATAATTTTATTATTGAAAATTGTATTAAAAATAAAAGATTTAAAATTTACCAATATCAAAACAAACAAACTCTGACCCAGGCTTTAAAACCTTAGATTCTTGAAAAGTTATTTTTCCAGGAACATCAATGTCAAATAAATGCATTTTCCGATATTTTGCAATCATTTCACCACTAGGTGAGAACACAGAGCAAGTGTTAAACAACTGGTTGCCGTCTAGTTCAGGAATTGAACCTATAACCAAAATAATAAAAAATTTTTCTCTAAAAAATAATTTGTTGTAGTACTGGTTAAAGTAGTATCTAATCTAGGGGAAAAAAACAAAATTACACCCTTAGCATAATAACCACCAACATTTGCATCAAAATAATGCAAAAATGTATTTTATTTTACCAAATGAACCCATATAATTAAAAATATTGTGAGTAAATACTAAAAGCCCGATCTTCAAAATATTTTACCTACCTCCCACTAAGTAAACCTTGCATTCCTTTGCAACTTTAGATAAAGAGTTGGTTGTGGGTCCTGGAATTGTTTCAGAATATTCTTTAAAGTATTGTGTACCATAAGGTGAGTTAAAACATTCCTAGATAAAGTTAAAATAAATTAAAATAGTAAATAATAAATACACATCACTAGCTATTCTATACATGGAATTCATGTTCTTAAAGTTATGCATTTGTACACCAAAACAATTTAAGGATAAGGTTTGATATGATATTATGATTATCCAAACTACTATTCTAAATTAAAATCAAGTTTCTCATAAGTTTAAATACCTACCATTAAACAAACAAGTATTTTTTGAAGTTAAAAAAATTAAAATTGATTGACTTACAGGTAAAGCAATAAGTTTGGCTCCCTTTTCAGCCGCTTCCTTCACCAGTTGGCAAGCTTTGTTAATATTTTCGACCTTGTTTATTCCAACTCCCATCTGAACCAAGGCCAGTCTTAACACTAAAATAAAGTTTCTTTTAATAAATTATATTTTGGGTTTAATGTTCTGTAATAGTGATTATGGATTGGCAAATAAAATAGAATACATCGTTATCTTTGTTCATTCATAGGCTTATACTTTTTGTTAAAATGTTAAATTTATTTTAAGTGTTTTTTACTAAATTATATATTTATATTTTTAAAATTTTAAGTTTTAAATTTATTTTGAGTTTTAAATTTATTTTGTTATGTAATTAAATTAACCATTTATTTAAATAATACTTACCAGACATAATTTGTGCTGAATATTTTCTTTTTTAAATCGTTCAAATATTACACAAAATACAAATTTTTAATCTAAAAATACAAAATAAAAAAAAAATATGCCTGATCAATAATTAAATATTTTAATCAATCTTGTTTAAAATTAATTAATTTTGAATTACTAGTAAATACAAAATTACATTTGTAATTTCTAATGAACCAACATATTATATAAACATTGATAAGAAAAAATAATAAACTTGCAAGCCATAGAAATACAAAAGTATTTAAACCCAAAAATTCTAAACAATATGCAGGAAAAAGCCAAACACCTTGACCAAATAACCACAAGGTTATTAAACACATGGTTTGTTTTAAAGAAACATGATTTAAACCTGACACAACTAAAGGTAGAAATGTTAAATACCACAAAAAATATTGAGACGTGCAAATTTTGTTAAAAGTTACAAATGAAGATGTGAGTAAAAACATACAAAAAGGTAGATCATTGTAAAGTGTTACTGATAGGGCTACAATAACAATAACTTGATAAATAAAACACACAAGGCTTAAGAATTGGTTGGTGTTAATATAAAGCATGTAAAAATAAGGTGAGAAATTATGGCGGACATCTCTTCTAGTTACATGATATAAATATGTGTGCTCCAAAAAATCATACCCATATAGCACATACATAACAGTGGTTAATATGATAAATGTAATAGAACTTGAAATTAAAAATTTTAATCTTTCTTTTGAGAAAAAAGTTTGAAATAAGATAACAAACTTAAAATTTTTAAGATTGTAAAAAATGTTTTGCATATTCATAACACCTTTATAGCCATTATAATGACTGCCTAAATACAAGAAAAGAGCGAGCGAATAAATAATTGGATAAATTTTTAAATGAACTGATAGTGCAAATAAAAAACCTGCTAGAAATGTTTCTTTTAACTGCAAAGCATACACCATGCCAATTAAAATAGCTGATAAAATTGATTCAGCATTTCCTCGACATGAGACTGTGGCAGTCAAAGGGTTAAACAACCAAACTACTAGTGCAAGGTTTGTGACATTTTGTTGGGTTTTCCGATGACTAAGAACAAGTTTAATTAACATTCCGGTTAATAGATCAAAAAATACAAACAAAAATTTTCCCCAGGATTTGTGGATATAGGTGTTAGGAATTAACATCCATGCTAATAATGGACTGTATCTGTATGTTGCTCTCTTATAGGGGGATTCACCCATGCTAACAAATTCTGCTGCGTCAGCAAAAACATGGTAATCAACATCAGTGAATTTAACATCCAAGTTCGAATCCTGCCAATCCCCATATTTTAATAATCCGATTCTAAATAAGCCAGCAACCACAAATATGTGTAGGGGTCGAAGCAATAATGCCAGCATTTGTATATTTTGTTTACAGATTAAAATTGGTGTTAAAAAATTGTTTTTTTTTTTAATTCTGTTGATGAGAATGTTCTTGTTTACTAAGCTTTAATTAAAACCATGTTATTAAAATGAGCAATGTTTCGTTGTTGTATCTGGTTACCAATTAACAAACAGGCTTGTTTTGTTTTAATTTTTAACTACACAAATTCTATCCTAATAAAAAAACCTTATGGTTAATTTAAATAAAATTCATACACAATTACCTTAAAAATGTGGAAAAATTTAATTAATAAAAAATGCCTAAAACAGTCATTTTAGTGCAGAAAACAGGCATAATGGTAACTGATTTGTTTAAACAGTTTGCATATACAAAAGTAGTAATCCCACAACAACAACAAAAATACTTAATCAACTTTTTGAGAAGGATTCCTTATTTTCTGGTGTCTTTTTTTCTTTATTTGTCCCCAAAATCGTTTGTTCCAACTCAGTTAAATCCATACCCTGATCTTTCATTGCTTTCTTAACACAAGTCTGGTAATCCTTGAATAGATCAGCACAATGATCGGTGGTATCTCCTTTTAAATAATGTTCCCGAAACCAATGATTAAAACATTTGTCATATTTATGTTTCAGTTCTGTACACTCTGCACCAAGACTGTTCATAATTATCCAACTTTAATGGTCTTTATAGTGTGCAAATATCCAAGTTTTTATAAAACTTTTCAAAGAATTTAAAAAATTAATCCTGAAGTTATAAAATACCTAAATTAGAAACAAAGATTAGTTAGTATTTATTCTAACAATAATTTTTATGACTGTCTACATATTACATTTGTTCAGTTTTGTTCATTCTAAAAGAAATTATGGCAAAAACAATTTGAAGTAAAACTTTAACGAGCTATATTTTACTACAAAAGATTTAAATTTTACTAAAATTTAGATTTTAAAAATAAACTGGATGTTTTAAGTATGCAATATAGTCAAATTACCAAATATGATTGGCCCACAATGTTGTAATAAACATATTAATTAACTTCGAAATATGTAATTAATCACAACCAACAAAAAACTTGTATGTCGATGATTTATATATTACGCAAATTTTTTCATATTTTAATGATTGATTATATCAGAGTTTTTTTTTTTTAAATAATTACAACTGAAATATTTACAAAAATACTTGCATTATGCCATTTTTACTTGTGTATTTTTGCATAGAATTACTATACATATTTAAAAACAACCAAATTACATTGTAGTCCATTAAAAAATCTTATCTATCATTGTACTAAAATTTTTTCCAAAAAAATCTTTAAATCTAAAATTGCTTTTTAATTAACTACTTGGTAATGTCAATATATACAACAAAAGCAATTAAATAGCAGTCACGTTAGTTGAGGTTGCCAAAATTTAAATTAACTGTACGGTTTATTGTCAAACCCTCTGCTCAAGAATGTCGAATTTTCTTGCTTGCTGGGCTTGCTTCCATTCCATCAATATTATCTCCATTTTCCAATTCATAAATATTTCCTTTTGGTGCCAACATCTGAAGCAATTTGTCCTCAGATTGTGAGCCAAATAAAACCATTAAAAGTGCCACGCCATAACCTGTTGCTCTCTCGCCACAATGTGCTGGTGATGCCATGTCAACGTGGATCCAAACACCGGGAAAGTTAAAGGACCCTTGTAGGTGGCTTCCTATGAATAACCCAGCACATGAAGATTGTGCATTTCCTCGGTCTGCAACTGAGTTTTTCATGTCAGCAACTGCCGAATTAAACTCAGCAAAATGACGATCTGGACAATAAACCAAAGGGTGAGCAAGATCACCTGATGCACGGCCTGCTTGCACACTTGCAACTTCCCAATTTTCACAGTTGGTTAGAATCCCAGCATGATATTTACCTGTTGAAATACCTTGAGCACCAGTTAAAGTTGCCATGTCAAGAATAATATCTGCTTTAAGATTCTTCGAAGCATATGCAACACCATCACCCAACACTAATCTCCCTTCTGCATCTGTGTTATTAATTTCCACTGTTTTCCCAGAGTACAAAACATGGATATCATCCGGTCTTGTTGCAATGGGTCCTACAGAATTCTCAGCTAAGCACAAGACTGCGTGAAGATTTTGTTTAAAGCCCCTTTTTACAGCTGATTTAAAACCAGCGAGAATAGCAGCTGCACCACCACAATCTCGTTTCATTCCTGGCATTGTTGTTTTTCCTTTGATGCTTAAACCACCAGTATCATAAACAATTCCTTTTCCACACCAGGCAATATTTAAAGTTGCACCTGCAGGACAGTGGCTTAAAACAACCAGAGCAGGTGGGTGAACCGACGCTTTTCCAACCCCATAAATTCCACCAAACCCTTTTGAGTTTAATTCCTCTCCACTGATAACCAAAGGCTTGATCCCTAATTCCTTACCAACATCTCTTGCTTCTTGCACAAATGCAGTGGTGTTCATGATATTGCATGGCATATCAACAATCTTTGCAGCCATTTGGATCGACTCTGCCGTATCCTGAAGACAACTCGCAACATCCTTGAGATCACAACTTTGTTCTCCAACAACGATAAACTCAACAGTCACCACACGAGGCGTCTTACTGCCATCGGTTCGCATCGAAAACACTGGAAACGATCTTGCTACGGCACAACCACATGGAAACACATCCTCTTCGCTACAAACAATCATGATTGATTCATTCTTTCGTCCTTGAAGACAACTTCTCAACAACTTAGGGATATGATAAGCAGCAGATGGGGCATTATGGCGACTTGTTTTGCCAGAGAAAGCACCAACACTAGCCCCACTCACCCATAATGAACAAGTATCAGTGGGTACAGGTTTTAATGAACCTAATGCTTGGTACCAAACTGATTCAGTGACTTTTGGTTGAAGTCGGTGGGAAATATCGCTCCATTTAACTTTTCGAAGGCATGAAATCTGACCAAATATTGAAACTGGGTTTTGACCTGGATCACTTTTAACTGAACCACTGATAAACTTTAAAGTCGTCATTTTTTAATAAAAAAAAAATTAAGCACCAAATCCAAATTTAAGATACACAGACAAAAACTATTAACAATAGCAATTTTTACTAAGTTTCTACAGTAGTTTTTTAGATATAAACAATAAATAAAAATCCTATTTATATTAAATTATTTTATTTATAGCAATAAAGGCTTTATAATTCCTTTTTATTAAATACTGTTACTAAACATATATATACACACTTTTTGACTTTACATATGGTTCTGTTTATGTTGGGTAGACACTTTGTCAAAAGATATAGGTTAGATTATATGTGAATAAATCGGTAAAACTAAATTTTCCATGAAAAGTATCTACCACCTTGTTGAAGCGTGACCGGTGTTGCCAAATAAATTATTAATAAAAAATTTAATATTTGAATTATCCTCGCATAACTTAAAAATCGTTTATAAAAATAGTACGCGCAAACTACGTTTTTAAACATTAAATGTATTTATTCTAAAAAAAAGTACTGTAAAAAGTTATTATACATTTTTCTGCAAGGATTTTTCTGTACTAAAATAAAACATATTTGGTATTTTTACATAGGATTTATAAAACTGAAAAGCAAACTATTATTTAAAAACAAAACATACCAAAAGTTTATCGAATTAGGATGAATAAAAATGTTCGTATAATTTTATTTCTACGCTAATATAACAAAAAAGGAAACCGAATAGCCAGTTTTTAGTTACACCAAATAAAGCCAAACAATCAAACTTAACAAAGTATCAAGATGTAAAATATATTTATTATTATTGTTCGTCATTATTCTGCTCTATAATAGGTTCTGTTGTTGCGTGAATAATTCGATGTGCAGCTAATAGATGTTTACGCTGGGATTGTTGAACTAAAAAAAACAAAAATTTAATAGTGAATTTGAAAAAAATGTACACCAATAATGCCTTTCTTAAACTAACTTAACAAATACAAGTTGCATTTAAAGCTGATAGTATGCAACTTACTTTTTTCCCTAGCATTTGATTTAAGGACCTCGGGTAGCAGAAAACTGTGAACCAGTTCAGAAACTATTTCCTCGGATTGTAAAACTGTTCGTCTATAAAAACAAATAATATTTGTTAAAAAAAATAAAATTAACATGCAAATAAATGGGAGCATATACATGAGTAAAACCGCCTTGTTTTTATGCTGTAGAATCCTTCAATAAGGTGCTTTGAACGGTATGAACTTCTGCTAAGCAAGCACTAATCAGCAGCCTAATTATTGAAAAATTATAATCAATAATATTCCAAACTGCCAAAGGCAACTCGAGACTGTGTCGGGGTAACAAATGTTACTCTATGTTTCGGTCGTGAAGTCAACCTTTCCACATCGACACTTTTAGGGACGAATTTAGATGCTCTACCTGTCCTCCATCTCATAAGCTGCATCGTTGATCTTATCAGCTTGCTCTCTGATCTCTTTCCTTGTTTGTTCATCAGCTGTTTGATCCACTGCATCGATTATAATATCCTCCAGGTAGGTATCAACAGTGCTCTGGTGAACCTGGGGTTCAAATTCGTATATTTTAGTATTAAAGGTATATTGCAAGTAAAATATGGTGTATATATATAGCTTTTTGTTGGTATTTACTTTTTCTACAAATTCATTTTATTGAAAAATTGAAATAAGTTTGTTAGCGTATTTTACCAATATATTGTTACCCTTTGTTATTATATTTTACCGACATCTTAACAAGCCCTTGCTCAGCACATAATTTAATTAAATTTAACAAAATTTTATTAACCTTGACAAGTTGCTTAAATATTTCATCCTCTTCCCTTCTTCTTCGTTGTTCAACTTGTCTTCTTCCTGACTCCTCCGCTTCCCTGATTCGACGTCTTCTTTCAGCTAACATACTGAGGGTAAAAAAATATAATGGTAGAAGGGAAACAAAAACTAATTCTATAACATTAAATATATATACAATAAATAAAACAAGGTGATATATACATGTACATATAAAATATTTTAAAACTAAACTAACCTAAAAGCATGAATCCTTCTTTCTTCTTCTAACCTTACCAGTTCCTTGGACAAAAAGTCCAACATATCACCGATTGATTCCCCTTCTAATTTTGATAATGATTCATCTAAAAATGACTCCTGGAGGAGAAAATATTAGTTGTAAATTATGTAAATTTACCCATTATAGATCATCAAGTTAAGTATAAATATGCATTATGAATTTGACATGTAACTAATAAAGTGGAGATGAACTAAGTATTAATCAAACGAACCTTGTTTTGATAAAGTCTTCTTTGTCGTTGTAATGTCACAACCTGTTGTTTATCCTGCTTCTTAATTGATTGTTGGGCCTTTTGTAAAGCATGAGTACTTCTTACTTCTTTAATCAACTCTAATCTTTTCTCCTTGCCTTCATACATCATGTTCTGAATGGCTCTGCCTCTCAAAACTTTCTGGATAAATATGGCCGCCAGTTCACTGCTTTCAGCCTCCTGTGGGTATAAAATAATATATATTATACATGGGTATACATATTAATGCCCAAATGATAAACTGGAGCTTTAGCAGGAATTAAACCTCAGATCTAATAAGTTTTACCTTAGAAGGAACAGCAACAGTTGGGGTTGGAGGTCTTGGAATCGGTTTGATGACTTTCTGGAGGAATCTGAGAGGTTTAGGAGCTTCTTTTTCTTTCTGTTTTTGTTCCTTGATCGCCTGAAACATTTTTAATTTTAAAACATTGTATGAAAATTATTTATCAAACTTTAAGAAAACAAATTATATAAAAGAAAGTATAGTTACAGAAATAAAACTCATTTATTTTTATAAAATTCAGTCAACAAAAATTAGTTTTACCTCATGCATTTCAGCTAACTCTATTACTTTTCTTTCTTTTCTTTTAACAAATCCATCGGAGGCAGTCTTGAGTTTTCTGGGGGCTTTAACCCGAGGTTGGGTCACAAAGTCAGGGAGGGAGGCTTCAAGTTCAAGTAAGCCTTTAAAATAGTTCAAAAAAATAGAAAAAATAATAATATTTAAAATTAAAGGGTGATAATAAGTTTAAAAATTTTTTAATTTAATGGCAATAAACATAAATTTGTTTTTATTTGAAAATATATTTTTATACATCAAAATAACTTACCTTGAAAAGTGCTGAGGTATCTGCTTCTCACCACAAATTGCTCGGATCCTCGATCCAGAAAAACTCCGACTCTGGAGGCAGGAGCATGGACCTGTGATCCGAAGTTGCTGTAATCTTTGATCGGGTCTCTACGCTCAAGTTTGCCCTCTACTTTGTGGCGCTTCTGAGTCAGTTTACGAATCGCTAAATATTAAAAATATTTAATTAGATAAAAATATTAAAAAATATAAGATTTGATGTTAATTAAAAAATCCCTTTTTTAGAATTTTTTTAGAAAAGTTAAATAAATCATTTTGAGTTGAAAATGTAATATAAAAGCATTTACATAACCCCCTTGTATTTTGTCTAAAAAATTACCAAAAAAAACCTTACTTTTAATATGATCCTTTCTTATTTTTTGCACTTTAGATTCCTTTGCTTTCTGTTTCTTGGTCCACAATTTATCGAGCCTCTTGTCATTTAATTCTTGTTGTTTCAGTTCACGTTGTAGAAGTAACCTCTTCAATACTTCTAACCTTGCTTCTTGTAATCTAAAAAAGAAAAGAATGAAAATAAAAAAATGAAGGACTAAAAAATTCCTAAATCTTAGTTTCCAAAATTCTTAATTTGTTCACTATTTACTTTTCAATTTCCTGTTCTCTGATTGCCCACTCTCTCGTCTCCATTTCATCCATCATTTTTTGTCGTTTATCAAGCTGGGTTACATCACTAAGGGGAGGTAGAGTGCGCTCCCAAGCTCGTTTTGCACGAGCTCGTTCAATCATTTCAACCTCAGCTAAACCAGCTGGTAATCCATGCTCTTCAAAAAAAATTAGGTTTTTATTCAGTTTACAATTTTTTAATACCAGTTACCTAAAGTTGCTTCAGTTATTAAACTTTTGTTTAAAAAAATAGAAATAAAAACCTTGACTAACATTTAAGCAATGTATTAATATGAATGTATCTAGCTCACCATAAGTAAGTGTAGCAAGCGTAAGTAGCTCAGGTGCACTCCCAGGTCTAACAACATACTCAGGTGTGTAAGGGTCAGTTTGGGCTTCACTGTCCCGATAATCTGTCTGGATCTCAACATGGCGGAATGCTGGGGTTAAAGGTCGACGCACCATCTCCACTGGGGGTGCAAGAGGGTCAACCCTGGATATTTTAAAGTTAAAAAAAGAATCGGCTTCAGCTGCTTTATATTGGTTGGCAAACTTGATATAAAAAAAACATAAATAATTCTTGTAATCACTAACTTTATAGATGATATTATTATTTTATTCAACTTACGTAGTTGGTTGGAGTAAAACTTCAGGTGGAACTTGTTGTAGAAATGGGATGATCGGTCTTCTGAAATATTTGTAACGATTTTGTCCGCTTACTTTTGGATCAGAATGTGTCTTAGATGGGATTTGAACTGATGGATCATAATTAAAACTGTAGAAAGAAATAGTTAAATTACATGCTGTACAATTTAAAATATATAAATAATAAAACATTGATTAAAATAAAAATCTTAATTTATTAACACTAACGTTGTGTATCTGATCATTGCATCTCTTCTCTGTTCAGCGTATCCTCTCCATCTTCTTCCGATAAAACCTGGCACTGGATCAGTCACCTCCAGTCGCACCTGGAACCTTGGAAAGTGGGGTAATGCTGAGAACATTTGCTGGAATTCTGGAACCCTTTTCTAATAAAGAAAATATAATTCTAAACTTTTTTTTAAATGTTTGGTAACTTAGTAATGAATTAACTTATTGAATCAACAACTAAATAAAATTGAACTTACAACTCTTTCCACTTTAGTGTGAGCCTTGTATGTATCTCTGGCATGATCTCTTTCACTCGATAATGTGTAAGTTGGATCTAAAAAAAGGAGTTGGAGTTTCGAGTTTTGCATTCGATTTTCGAGTTGAGTTTAAAAATTAAGTATACTATTTTAGTCTTTGCGCATTAATAAAAGTAAATAAAAAATAGAAAATGAGTTCAAATTGCCTGCGGTAGTTTAGAATATTATATGTAAATAAAATTGCTTTAATTAAATCTATTTAAGACCCTTTTGACCAAAACAAATTTTACCGTATAAATAATCATGATTTCGTGTTGGGTTTACAACCGATCTATGAAGAGTTTGTGTTTGAGTCTGAGACATTTTCAAAACTTTTCACGTTTTTAAATTTTAAACCTTAAAATTTAAGGCTGGACTAATACCAGCCCCTTGTACAACTAAATCTTTATAACTAAACAATATCTAGCAATTTTTTTTTACCTTTTATATTTTAAATAAACAAACAAATGTAATTTTAAGAACTAAAAACCTTGCCTATTAAAAAATAATTTTTCTTGTGTTAAAAATGCCATGGCAACGGAAATAGCGCCCTCAGAATTTAAACCAAAATAAAATCTATCCTCGTTTTTAAGCCATTAATTAAAAGTGTTTTAAAACTTAAAAAAAAAAAATTTTATTACTAAAAAGTCCTTATTAATAATTCTTTAATTAAAAATTTAGTATACCAACATTAGAAAGCAAACACCTTTTCCTAATTGATGTCAAGCGAAACGGGATCATGTTTTTAACAACACGTGTTTAGGAGCTGACCAATTTTAAAGACAAAAATGCTTATTTTGCATAAACGTTTCCTTGTAGAATTCTTTTTAACTTGTAGTGTTACTTTATGTTTTAAGTATTAGTAATATCACCTGTTTTTAATTTGTTTTAGACCAAGTTTGTACATTTTTCTGTACTTAGTTATTTGGAATAATAATTCACTTAAAAAATGAGCGATTTTATTGCTATTCCCGACGACTTTAAAGGTTATCCAATCGAGCATTTCTGTATACCAAAACATTACGAGGAAGACCTTAAAAGTGTCATGATTCCTAAAGGTTTTGTTCTGGACCGAACTGAACGAATTGCAAGAGATATTTTCCAAAATCTTGACCAATCAAAACCAACAGCTGCATTGTGTGTTTTAAAAGGTGGTTACCAATTCTTTAACGATCTTCTACACTTCATTGGACAACTTAATGCAAATAATTCGACATCTTGCCAAATGTCAATCGATTTTATCAGATTAAAGAGTTATGAGGGTGATCATTCAACTGGCAAAGTTAAAATCATTGGAGGCGATGATTTATCTAATTTATCGGGCAAAAACGTTCTGATTGTTGAAGATATCATTGACACTGGAAGAACAATGACAAAACTCCTGGCAACCTTGGAGCAATACAAACCTTACTCAGTGAATGTTGCGAGTTTGTTGGTAAAAAGAACAACACGAAGTTGTGGGTATCGACCTGATTATATCGGCTTCGAAATTCCGGATGAATTTGCTGTTGGTTATGCATTGGACTACAACGAATATTTTCGAGATCTCAACCACATCTGTATCATTAATGAACATGGAAAAAATAAATATACATCATGAAAATATTCAACTATGCTTAAGCTATTAACAATGTCACTGCCACATAGAATTTCTTTAAAATGTTTTTAAGTTTACCTTGCTAACCTAATATCTCACTGTATATTGGACCACAGCAATCATACTTTCATCTCAATGTTGATACACAGCTTATTTCTAAAGTTGAATAAAATGTTACAAGTTCCAACAATTGTTTTTACATTTTATTTTTTTAGGTTAAATAGTATTTAAGGATAATAAACAAACAACACAAATATATATCTGTAATCTACAAACAAATTTAAACAAACTAAGGATGTATAAGTTGCTACTGATTTCGTACATCTAGTAACAGTTCTAAATTTAAAAAAAAGTTGTTCTTGGCACATTTAAAAAGAATGTTTTGTTTATAAAAAACAACAACTTGCTTCAAGATAAGGTTTACATTAAAAAGTAGCAGCAATATAAAGCAACATTTAACAAAAACAAAAGTAAATACAGTTAATCAATAAACACTATCTCTAAAATATAACAAAAAAACTAAATCTAATAAACCAAACAATCGAACAAATCAACCTTTTGTTTTTGGCCTCTTTGACATTTCTTCTTTAATTTGTCGATCAAGCTCCGAAATAATCCGATCACTTTGTGAGTAAACTCCGGTTCGTAATAATGTGTCCCTTTCTTCAATAAGACGTGAAACTCTCTCATTTATATCTTCATTGTTATTCGATTTATCTTGGTGAGACTCGATGACAATTGACACTGGTTCTGTGTTACGTTGTTGCTTTAAACTTTCCAAATCTTTTGCTATTTGTTGGAGTTGATTCTGATCTTTACTGATTGCCTTTTTCTCATCAGAAGCCAGGTAGCGAAGTTTTAAAGTCTCCAGTTCGGTTTGTTGTTGTTTCAGGTTTGCAAAAGCATTTTCTTGCTCCCTGGTTTTCATCATTGCAAGTTCTTTTAATGTTCTGCCCCACTGCTGTTTATAATGAAGTTTCGATTTTGTTGCGGATTCTAATTTCCGTTCCAATTCCTTTTTCTCAAGTCCCAGCATGTTTAGCTCAGCTTGCATTCTTACCTCTGGACGATTGCTCTGTGCACTTTTTAAATCATAAAACTGGCTCATCAGGTTTGAATATTTTTGCTCAAGTTCATTGACTTGTTTTGTAAGTTTTCGATTTTGTTCTTCTAGAAACACCTTCTTTTCTCGCTCAAGTTGAACTTGGTGGATACAATCATCCTTCATTCTTCTTGTTGCCTCTTTAGCTTCAGCGATATTTCGTTCTTTTTCACGTTGACAATCTTCAATAAGTCGAGCTAATTGAACTTCACCTGCTTTGATTTTAGCTTCACGTTTTTCTAAGTCACCGATAGAAACTTTCAACTGCTTTTCAAGCATCTGGTATTCTGAGATTCGCTTTGAAATTAAAGATTCTCTTTCTGCATCTCTGTTCGCGAATTCGTCGCCAATTCTTTGCAGTTGTTCCATTTCCATTTGTTTAAGTCTTTTAGTAAACTTATCTTGTTCTTGAGACTTCCACAACTCCAACTCCATCGCTGTTTTGTATTCATTTGTTTGCCTTGGATCTTTGGGTTTTTCTGGCACAACTTTTTTAATCTCCTGCTGTTTAGGTTTTAACTTTTTCCGCACAATTTCCTGATCAACGGCAACACCAAAATCCTCCAGCAACATCACAAGATTTAAACTTGCTATTACCTTTCCATCACTTGTTGTAACAGGGATAGAATCTCTTCCGGTCTGCCTATACCCAGTCACCATCTTTCCATTTTGTTCCAATGCAATTTTATCTCTTTGTGTGTTGATAATTTGTGACAGATGAAGTGTTGAAAATCCAAGTAATTCATCATTGGATTCTGTACCACGATGCCAGCATTCAATTTTAATGGGGAATGATCTGAATGTACTGACAAGTACGTTAGCTGGGCATGCAAAATCAAAGATACACATTGATCGTGGAATTAACACTTCATGATGATTAAATGCTGAGATTGGTGATGTCATAATAGGAGAAAAACTGCCAAAAAATGGGTAAGAATACTTTAAAAACAGGTTACAAGGGTGGGGTAGTTGTAGTTTTGATAAAGTTTTAAGTTCAAGAGAGAATCTGAAATGTTGTAAGGGTTGAGGTACGTCGGTATGTGTTTCAGTTGTGGCTAAACTATTACTTTTATCACTCACACCCTTTGATGGATCTGGTGTACTCGTTGGAATTGTTATTTTCTCACTATCAGATTTTATACTTAAAGCATCATCATCAGTGTCTATCTGCTTTTCCGGTGACTTTGGAACTGTCTCCGCATTCTCATCAGGAAGATCTGGAGTGGGGAGAGGTTTACGATCATCTGAAGAGGTTGTAACTTCTTGATCTGTGTCTCTTACAGGCTCTTCTTCCGGTGCAGCCAACTTCTCAATATCTCTCTTCTTTTTTTCTGGTGTTTTGTTTCGTGTTGGTGAACTATTTAATGGAACTGTTTCTTTACGAAGACAAATTGCAACATTAACTCGAGGTTGAATTGCTTTAGATTCAATAGTTTTACTCGGAGGTGACAAGGTGTATGCACCATCAATTGTAACTGCCTCAGAGGTTAACAAGTCCATGTGTTTCTTGCTAAAGAACTTAGAGAATGTAACGATAGTGGAACCAAGTAGCTGGTCAGCACAGCATAAATGGATAGACAAAGATGGGTTTTCTACAAAGTAAGATTTTAAAGTATCAACAGTACTGCGTACTCGAATTGATGCCCTTTCTGGGGTAATGTTGGGAGACAAAAGATCTTTAAACACATCGTTTGTGATGTCACTTCCAAAGAGAGAATAGTAGAAAAAATAACCTGGTGATATACTTGGAAGAACATTTTCTGAATTTATCAGTTGCTCTAAATTAAAAGCAGAACCCAGGGTCACAGATATAACAAAAATCTCACAGTTTTGAGAATTTGGCCCAATCTGAAAGAAGCCTTCTTCTTCATTTAAAACTGCTTCAAGATTTCCTGGATATTGATTTTGCTTCTTTACAGGCCTTGGTGGTGCCTCCTGTGCTTTAAACCCTGGTTGGTTTGGCCCGGAATCATCTTCAAGCATCATTGCTATTTTAATTGCTGGTTTTAATCGCGAATATTTACTACTTAGCAATGTATACCATTTAGGCGGATGAGGCTTTATCTGTGCTAACCTAAGATCCAATAAAATATATCCAATATGTTCTCTAATTTTAGATGAAGCTTCAACAGCATAGCATTGTAGTTTTACCGGTGTTCTCTGCATTCTATGCTGGTGTAATGCTTTTCTATCCATTTCCCATGCCAACTCTGTTGTAAAGTTAGGAACGTCAACATGTGGGATTGGATCTGTTGAGAGAAGTTCGCCATCAAATTTACACTCAATCATGAGTTGATGTTTTTGCCTTGATGGAAAGTTTTTACCTTCCAAAATTGACACAACGACCAAGTAAGATTCCTTTTGCATAATTTTTTTCAAGTTTTATAAAAAATTTTAATTAAAATAAATCTGTGAAAAATAAGAAAATCTAAGTTTAAACTTAACAAATAGACAGTGGTGGTAATAATTTTAATAGAACAAACACATAAAATTCAATTGCATAACTTAATTTAGTATAAATATTAAATTATGTAACTTTTAATCTAGGAATTTCGGTAGCTAAACTATAATTTAAAGACGCCGTTTCTAAGTCATTATATTCTTTTACAATACCATCTAATGAATATAAACTTTCTTCAAATAAAGATTTATCAAAACCATCAACACGTTCATAATGATGTAGATGCGCTTTTCTTTGATACAATTTCATAAACCTAGAGCGTAGTTCTGAAAATGGTTGCTTTATACAAGTGTTGTTAGAAAGAGCTAGTAAGGAATATTGCTGTCCTACTGGTGGTACATTACATAAACCCGTTTTCCATCCATCTTGGTTCCAATGGACAAAACTTAAATTTGATGTCAACTTTGAAATATTTCTTCTTAAATCTGAAACCGAAACGTCTTTACCTCTAGCCATTAAAGCACAAGCAAGATATAAACTATGTTTTGGATCAGCCAACATTAGTTGATGATCTTTTACGAATAAATCGTTAAACGCTTGGTCTAATCTACGAGGTGCAATTCCTAAATCTTTAGAAATATATAAAGGTGAAATGCTTGATACTAGATAATGTAGTTTAGGATAAGGCACAAGGTTCATAGCAATTTCATTTAAATCTACATTTAAAGAACCTTCAAATCTTGATGAACTTGTCATATTTAACATAACATTCGCAACTAAATTATTCATGCTATCAAATGGTTTATCATTTTTGCCAATACCACCAGACTGTGTTGAAATATTATCCTTATTCGATTTTGAAGCATGAATTTTACCACAAATGTTCATTAAAGATTGGTTGTTTATTGGTAACACACAATCAGCGTTGTCAGTAAGTTCTCTCATAGCAAGAACACTGTTATATGGTGATGTGATTACATCATCATCACTGGATGGATAAACAGCAACCACAAATCTATAAACATCAGGAAACTCATCTTGTAGCATCGATAAAATTGAAGTCCCAAGTCCAGAACCTGTTCCACCTCCCATTGAGTGTAAAATGAAAAAACATTGAAGGCAGTCACACATTTCGGCAGCGCTTCGAACTTGTTCTACGATTTTATCCCGATATCGAACTCCATATTCTTTATTCCCAACTGCCCAGTTGTTGCCAGAACCCGAGACATCGGTTATAAGTTGTCTGTTATCGAACACATCGCCTAAATAACCTTGCAAAAGTTCATTTACAACACCTTCTTCCATATCCACCAATATTGCTCTTGCCTTTAAGTTTTTAATCATAGTTTTGCCAGTTCCAGTTGGTAAGTTGAAGGAGTTACCATGACTTGAATCTGTGTTACGGAAAAAACTTGAAACTGCGTCATCATAAATTCCCTTTTTCGAATAAAATGCGTGTTCATGTAAACATAAATCCCAAAAACGGCAACCAATTTGATTTCCACATTGACCAACTTGAACTACAATTGATTGTGTCATTATTTTAAACTTTCATTACTATTCTAAATGTAAATTTAAACTCAAAGGAATGTATAGCGATTGCTTATCAGAATTCCGAAGCAATTCTAAATTTTTAACCGCCAAATTTAAAACACAAACAACAGACAAAAGTTATGTGATATAAACTAGTATCCAACATATAAGATATTTAAATTTTATAAGTAAATGCAATTGATAATCACTTAATAAAAGTTAACTCGTTTTTTTTCTTAATAAATTACCGTTTTTCGGATTCAATTTTCTTTGTTGACAACTTTTAAAATGCGAACCGTCCGTGCGTTTCTCTACAAATCAACCAACCGGAAAAAACTTATAAGATTTCTATGTTAAATTTAAATCGTTTTCAAAAATTTCAGCAGTTTTTTTCTGTAATCACATTAACGGCCTTATAAATCTAATGATTAACGCAATTTATAGTGCGTAGCCTACAAAAACACAGTCTACATAGAAATAGTTACTTGTTTTTGCTAGGTATCTAGTTTTTGTTCCAAATTAGCCTGCGTAAAATCATGAAAAAGGTAAAACTACATAACACAAAAACACAGTCTGAACTGCGAAGTGGGGTAGCGATTACTACATTAACCCAATGTCTTGAAGAGCTTGTTCAAAACAGTATTGATGCCAAGGCTACTTATATTCATATAGTTGTGAATTTGTCTACGCTAAGCATAAGTGTTAATGACAATGGGCAAGGATTCAGTTTCAAAAATCTACAAATGGCAGGCAAGTAGAACAAAAATCTAAATGGGATTTTAAATAAAACTTTTTACTTTTTAAGGTAGCACACACTTGTTTGTAGCTTTAACTTGATGATTATTTTCAGGAAAACGTTATTCTACCAGCAAATGTACAAAAATAAATGACTTGAACTCAAATCTTGGTAGTTTTGGTTATAGAGGCGAAGCATTAGCAAGTATTGCTCAATTATCATCACAGCTTGAATTTAAAACATGTTCTAAAGACCAAAATACAATTTTATCTAAAACAATTTGGCAAAATTGCAAAATACACGATGAAATAAAACTAGATACTGCATCTAAAAACTTAGGCTATGGAAGTAGAGTTCAAGTAACTGGGTTGTTTAATAACTTTCCTGTTCGTAAAAAATGTTTTGATTCAACTTTCGAGTTAGAAAACATGAGAAAAACAATTGATAATATCGCGTTATCGCATCATAATGTGGAATTCTCGTTTATAGAAGATCAATCAAATACAAAATTTCATTACAAGAAATCAGCATCAACTAAACAAAGGTAAAACTACAATTTAGTAACTTTAATTTGCACAAAACATTTATAAAAACACTTTTGATGTTTTAGGTTTGGTCAAATATACGGCAAAATATATTCTAATACCAATTTAAAAGAGATAAACTACTCAAGTAAAAAGTTGAAGATTTCATCTGTAATTGGAACTAAACTATCTCCTTATTCATTATATCAACTAGTTTTTGTTAACAAAAGATATGTTAATGCAGTAAGTATAATAACTTTAATATACATATGTTATTAAAGGCTGATAAAACAATTTATTAGAAATATAACCTGGGTTTACTTCATTAACTAGCCTGGGTCGACACAAACAGTTGACCTGTAGCGCCAACTTGCAGACACACTTTTTATAGCAAACCTGATTTAAATCATTTTGGCTTATTCTTACTAAGGTTAACTTATTAAAGCTGTGTGTTACAGACAAAAATACACGAGAGTGTTAAGGAAATATTGGGTAAAATATTACATCAGAAAAGAACTGATGATCATGAATTTGACAAAAAATTAACTGGAAGTAAATTACATTTAGTTTACATTATTTTAATAACGTAAGTACAACCAAAAAACTCTGATTGTTTTTGCTTAAAATCTATAAATATTACAACCTTAAGCATATGTCTAAAAACTTGCATTTTATAAACTTAATAAAATAATTATTCGGAAGTTTGCAACTAAATTCAAAATATTACGTTGCCTAAAATACTTGAAAAACCAACTGATTTTATATTGCTGATTTAGATGCCCTTATTCTTGGTATGATATAAGTTTAGAGCCAGCTAAAACAAAAATAGAATTTCGAAACCTGGATTTTATTTTACTTTCTACAACATTGGTGTTAAAACAATTTCAACAACAACTATTTCAATCTCAAGTGATTGACAACAACAACAATTTTGTATGCTTTATAATATCTGATTAAATTAATTCATCAGTCTTCTTGCTCAAAATATAATAATTCTATTACCGTTAATAAAACTTGGGTTAATAAGCCTATATATTACCAAAATATACTTATTTTTGCCAGGATAAAACAAATATTTTTGCCAGGATAAAACGAAGACAACAGAAATTGTATCGGAAGAAGTTGATATTGAAACAGCCACTGACTTGGTTTGTATCATGGGTCGAAAAGCTGAGCTCAAAAGAAATAACAACCAATTTATCACACAACACTTTGTAAAACAAAAGAAATTTAAAAAAGTTAAAGACAAGATAAAAGAAAAAGAAAACTTACCAAGTTAGTTTGGTTAAAAACTTCTTAGCAACTGTAAAAGATAACTTAGATGGCAGTTAAAAGTTAAAACAACCACAATTTTGCCTTTTTTATATAATAAATTTTATTTCAAGTTGGTTGGATCAAGAAATATGATCAACGACAAATGAAAACGTTTTACATTAACTTAATTACTGGAAATTCAAGTCATACAAAACCTGTACAGAATTATAAAGACATCAACAACAACGGTGAAACACATGGTAATATACATTACATAACAGCAACGTTACACACAAATTTGATTACCTAACCAGTAAGAAAAGTGTTTAATGCAGCACTGAAACCGTTTTTAGATTACACAAAACATAAATATGATATTCCTGAGGAATTTACAGTGAAATCCTTCCCAAGTTTTTTATCTGATGCCACCAAATCAGTATTACATACAAGCAGGTATAAAGAGGTAGAAGTTAAAAAAGATATTCTTGTTATGTTGTAGAATTGTAATAATTTTTAGGACACCTTCAGAATACAGCAATGCAGTTAATACTACAAACTTGAAGGATTTTAATAAAGAAATTGTTTTCAAACCAGAAGTAAGTACCCTATTTAAAAAGTAAAACATTTTGATTTAAACAATGTTTTAAATATGTTACTTTTTATTCAGAATCCAAGTTTTAAATTCCAATCAAAATGTGAGGACAAAAAAGAAATCAAATTATCCAAAACTATTCTAAAAAATTTACAGGTTAAAACAAAATATAAACCCTTAACAAAAAAACAAACTAAGGATACTTCTTGAATAAACCGATCTTTATATATTACAACATAAAGGTGATAGGCCAAGTTGATGACAAGTATATTTTATGTGTAAGCAATACTTTGGAACAGAAACTAATCTTAGCTTTTGATCAACATGCTGTTCATGAAAGAATTAGATTGGAGACGTTTTTAAAAGGTTTGCTATTTAACAAATTTTTATACAAGTTTTAAAAGTAATTGTATAAGAAATTTTAACCTTAGATAAATTATAAAAATTAATTAAAAATAAATTTTATTATTTAGAATCTTACATAGACCCTGAACTAAAAGAAAATATCAAATATCAGAAATTAAAAGAAACCTTAACTTTGGACTTTAATTCAATAGAGATAAGATCATTAGAATCGCAAGAAAAATATTTTAACAAATCTGGATTATTTTATAAAATAAATGAAATAAATAAGGGTAATAAATATTAATAAAATGTATGTTAAAACTAAACTGAACTTGTAATATGTTTTGCAACTTTTTTAATCATAAAACAACATTTAATTTAAATTTAGAAAAGCAAGTAACAATAACACATATACCATATCTACTTCAACCTTATACTGATAACTTGGAATCAATTATTAAAGATTTGGTTACAGAGAGAATAGAGGTAAAGAAATATTAAGCAATTATAACAACTTTAAACCATTAAATTTTAAAACAATATACAGTAAACACAAACTTTGTTAGTACCGTTGTTTGAAATATTTTTATTTTAGGCATTCTCAGTCAAAGGAAACACAAACTATTTGTCAAAAGTTTTATTTAATTTATTGTGCTCAAAAGCTTGCCATGGTAAGAAAAATGTTTTAAATATTTTACCAAATAAAAATTAAGTTTTTTAGATAGTTACATCATTAAATCACACACTAATAAATACTGAAAAGTAACCCCTTAAAAGATTTTAACTATTTTTATTTCTGACTTACAGGTGCAATAAGATTTGGTGATAAGTTAAACAACCAACAATGTAAGGACTTACTTTTTAATTTATCTTTATGTGAATTACCTTTTCAATGTGCTCATGGAAGGCCTTCAGTTTATCCTATCACAACTTTACCAAACTTAATATCTCCACCCTTACCTACTTCCAAATCACTTAATTTTAAGAAGCTGAAAGTTATAAAGTAGCTATGAAGGATAGAACTGGATTAAAATTAACATGGTATTGGTATAGTAGAACTTGGATAAAAACAATTATTAATAAAGTTAACCTATCTTAGTTAATCTATCTGTAATCATAATTATAATACAATAACATATTAATACTCAAAACTATTAAATCTATGAAAATTTTGTAATCAAATATATTTATTTATTATTAAATGTATTGCATATAATCATTAACATACTGATTTGGAATAATAAAACACCTTTGATTAATAATTAGGAAAAAAATGATTAGTAATTAAAAAAATTGATTAAACAAATAAAAACACTAAGGCCACAATTAAAATAAACATTGTATGTTAAATTTACAAAATTAAATAAAATATTGTTTTTAAATAAGGAATACAATTGTATTTATATACAAACATGCTTATATAATACAAAAACCTTTGCATATATTTCTACACTGATGTTGTTTAAAATAGGAAGCATAAGTTACTGCACTTAAATTGCAAAATAAAGATAAAAACAAATTCAAGATAAGTAAATATTTTGAATTTAAAATAAAAGACAGTTTAAATTGCAGTAGAAATGAAGATATTCGTACCATAATATATACAGTAAAAACTAATAAAAAATAAACACTTTTTAGGTAAAAGTAATTACCTAACTGACATGGATTGTGCAAAACACTATGACATCACTAAAAACCTTTTGTGATCTAACAATATACTGCATGTATACGACATCACAATCATTTTATATAATTTTGAACGATTTTTTCAAGTTGGGGATAAACTAATGGATCTTCAATAGTTGGGGAAATCTTGAAAAAAAATTAAAATAATTCAAAAAAACTTTAAAATATGTAAGCTTGGATATGAATTTTTATCCATTTAAACACATTACCTTATAAGGTTTATTATTACAAATAGCTTGCAAGGTATTTCTTGGAGTTTTTCCACTTCTGGTTTTCGGAAGTTTATCCACAAAAACCATATCTTTAAATGCAGCCACTGGTCCTATTTGGTTCCGAACCAATTTAATTATTTCATCCGATAACTTGGTTTTGTCAACGTTTTCTAAAAATAAAAGAATCAGTTGTAAAAATAGAAAAATGTGATAAAAATGGCCAAGTTAAATTTAATTCGAGTACTACACCAAGTTACAAGATATTTTAGGATTCGGAACAGTATTTTTTGGGGGGTGCCAATAAAGTAAACCTAATGGATCAAATGGAACAAAGGAAGCACATAGATTAAACCCTTACTCCAACCCTTACCCACTTAAAATACATGTAACCTATTTAATCCTGTATATATTATAGGTACTGTATTTTGGTAATCAGTCACCACAGCTTTGCAAACACCTGAATGTGATTACCATACTTTCTATAAATTTGTTAATTTTCTCACCAGATTGAGCTACTATATATCCAAATGGAATTGAACCTTTCAACTTTTCATCTTTTGCAACAACTGCACATTCAACAACATCATTGTGGGAGTTTATAACCTAATCATAAAGAAAAAGATGTTGCCTATTATTACCATTAATAATCAATTATATAAGGCATAAGTTTACCAAAAAAGATGTACATAATATTAAAAAAGTAAGATATAAGTTGAGTAACAAAATTAACGTACAACAAAAAATATCTTGAGTAATTTTTAGTCACTTTTTTAATTTAAAAGATATTTATGCAACCATGTACCTCTTCAATATGACCACATGAGAGTCGATGACCTGCGACATTGATGACATCATCAGTTCGTGACATCACAGAGATGTAACCTTCTTCATCCATGATCCCAGCATCCATGGTGTCATAATATCCCTGTTTTAAAGAGAATACAATATAACTTAATATTGTTAGTGTTCAGGTTAATAGTTCAGAAGACTATGGTGATGGTAGTTTTAAAACACAATAGATTAGACTGTAACCAAAGATTCGTTATTTGGATTTCTATTTCTACTGAGTCGCTATAGTTTAACCGTTTAATTTTGTGTTAGACTACTAAGTAGTACCCAAGTCAGAATTTAAATTTTTTTGAAATGGAATACACTTAAAACATAAATACAAATCTGTGAAATAAACTGAACTTACTGGATATCTTTTAAAGTAAGTATCTTCAAATCTCTGATCATTTTCCCACAGAGTCTGAAATGTTCCGAGAGGTAGAGGAAGTTTGGCCACTAGGTTTCCCAACTCTCCTCTTTCCACCTCTTCCCCTTTATGGTTCACCACTTTTACTAAGAAATATAAATTGATATAAAAAAAAATTTTATTTAAAAAAAATGGTGTTTAAAAGCATCATAAAAAACAATCTATTTAAAACTTTTTCGGGAACTAGCAACCATGATATTAGCTTACTAAAAATCCAAGTTAAACTGAAAAACTTACAATATTTAATTGTTATTTAAATTAAAAAGTACTTATTTTTATAAAGGTAAAATTAAAATAAAGAAACTGTTTTTAAAAACAAAACAAAAAATAGCACCTCTATGCCTAACCTTTTTTTCACCAAGCTTAGAATTTAAACAAAGGTGTCACTCTACTAATATACCAAGCTTGAGCAAAGAAAATTACAAAATTAAATCTACACTGAATAAAACCAAATTAACACAACTTACAGTCCCACCCCGGTACACACAACCCAGTACTCCCATAAGGTGGGTCCAACTTATTCCCCAACCCTGCACAAGTTGACGTGATTGGGTGACCAGTCTCGGTTTGCCACCAATGATCAAGCACCGGGACCTCGTTGAACGCTTGTTTTGACCACTTGGCGGTGTCAGTGTCACAATGTTCGCCAGCAACAAAAAGAGTCCGCAAACTGAGGATAAAATTAAAGTTATGAAAATAATAATCAACCTTTAAAAAGAAAAAGGATAAAAATTAAATAATTACACTAAATTAACAAAAGGTTTTACTTTGACTCATTAATATGAAACTATCATTAATTTAAAATAACGTTACCTTGAAAGATCAAATTTCTTGCCCAGCTGGGCGCTAGGGTCGACTCCTTTAATCGACCTTAAAGCAGTTGGTGCAACAAACAAACAAGTTACTTTATGATCCTCAATAATTCGGAAGAATGATGAAGCATCTGGGGTACCTACTGGTTTGCCCTGTAAGAAGATATATTAAAATTAAAGATATTAATCTTTAAATTGGTGATGGCACAAACTAAAAGTTAAAAACATTAAATACAAAAATTTACTCAAAATTTAATTTATTAGAACTAAATAGTATTTATATGCATATGCTAAAGTTTATGCTAGTTACTATTGCAAAAATTAAAGATGAATAAAATTAACAGCAGTGAAAATTAATAAATACTAATGGCAGCTACTCATAAGAAGTTTAATTGCAAATAAGAATTATTGAAAATGAGGGCAATTTACCTCATATAAAACAGAAGGTGACCCATATAAGAGAGGGGCATGGGCACCGTAAGAATGTCCAACTGCCCAACCCAAGTCAGCTGCAGCCCAAAAAATCTAAGAATTAGGTTTTGATTAAATGCATGCTATAATTAGTGGGTTGTTGCTAAGGATCAAAATGTATTTTTAGTGAAAATAGGTTTTAAAAATCAATAGGACAAATAATTGTATTTCAATTCCCATTTTTAAATTTTAAATTTTCATTTCTTAAATATTAAATTTACTAATTGAGTTACAATTGTTGATTTCAGTTTAAATTTAAAGTAAAAAAAAAAACTTGAATTAAGATTGTTTACATCAACCCATATAACCTATTTTCACCACAAAACACTACTTGAAATTACATCAAGCAAAAGTTGTTCTACAAACAAGCTAATACCTCAAACATAAGAGTCGTTGCACCATAAACTAATGGTGCATGACAAATATAAGAATGACCAACTATCCAACCTAAATCTGATGCTGACCAAAATACCTTGGCCATATCAAGTTAACATTAAAATATAAACTAAAAATCTTTAATAAGGTGGTTCGGTCGTAGAGTTTCTTTTTTAATTATGTTGGAATTTTCCCAACTTGCACAAGGATATCATTATTTTAAAAATTGGTCAAGTAGTTTTTGAGATATCTGGATTTAAAAGTAATAGGGAAAGTCCCAACGCGCGCGAGTCACGTGACGCACGACGTCATCGTCGTAAGATCATATACTGGCAGGCATAGAAAAATGACCTTATTTTGTCCTCTCTGAGCCGTTTGTTGTACTTTTTTTTAATTTTTTTTTGCAGAAAACAAACTTAACATAAAAGCAATATTTAGCCGTATCTTTTAAAGTAATTTTACAGTAGTTTTAACTTTTTAACAGATCTTACCTCTCCTGGGTTGACATCATAAATCGCTTTCATACTCCAATGTAGAACTACTGAGTGACCTGCAGTTGGTCTCACAACTGCTTTTGGTAATCCAGTTGTCCCTTTAATAAGTTAAAATAAACTTAAATGACAAGGTAAACATGTTCTTAAATTAACAACATTTTTATGATTAAAGTACAAGTTGCGCAAGTTATAACAGCAATAGGAATACAAGAATATAATTATACTTAAATGACATCTTTTAGAAAATGCATTGAAAAGTATAGGTTAATATGTTGGTTATTTATCCTCACATTTGTAGTTTTTACAGTAACTTAACTAACAACTACCTGATGTGTACAACAAATACATCGGGTGATTTGACTCCACTGGAACACAATCATGGGGTTTTCCCTCATCTAATACCACATCCCAATCCAAATCTCGACCTGGTATCAAAGTAGCAGGCTCCTAATTAAATACAAGAATTTGGTTTATGTAGCTAATAACTGTAAACTAAAATCAATGCAAAGCATCAGGAATTAAACGGCTGACTTACCAAGTTGGGTCTCTGATATATAATTGTGTGCAAAGGTTTGTGGGTGGCTTGGTTAATGGCTTCATCTAACATTGGTTTGTATCTCACTATTCTTGAAGGTTCAACTCCACAACTTGCTGATATTATTACTCTATAATAAAGGTTTTAAATAAAATTACAAAACCATGAGTCACATATTATATATATATATTTAAATAAATTAAACTTTGTTTCAAAATTAAATAAAAGTTGTGTTTAATTTTTATTTTCATAAAGGGTTATATATAATAGGTATAATTAATATAAAATAGGTTATGTAGATGGGTATTTTTTGGTAAAATACTAAATGATAATTTATAGTAGAAATCTAAAACTTTTTTAAAGTTTAAATGAAGTTTGAACACGAAGTAAGTACTTAGGTCTACAATTATCAATTCTGACAGATAACTCCTTGGATGCAAATCCTCCAAACACAACAACATGAATTCCCCCCAATCTTATTGTGGCTAACATGGATATAACCGCCTGTTAAACCATTAATATTTAAATGTGGTTAAACATAACATAACAATTTAAACATTAGACATTTTCTATAATGCAACTGTTAAGTTATAAATTTTAAAATAAATATATTGTTAGTTATTACCTGTGGAACCATTGGCATATAAACCATCACTCTATCTCCCTTTTTTACTCCTAATTTGGACAACATACCAGCTAATTTAGATACCTTAAAACAAAATAAAAATTTTTGTTCATGTCCATATGATTTTACTTATTAAAAACATACATAGGCAGAGGCCTAAATTTTTTTACGCTTTCATACAGTTTACATCATTTTTTAACAAGAATTAATTTAAATAAACTTTATTTTGTAACATTTTAACCTCATTTTGTAGTTGTTGATAAGATATCTTAGTAATAGAATTAGTGACAGGACTGTCATGAATAATTGCAATTTGATCTCCCCTCCCTTCACCTACATGTTTGTCTATTGAGTTGTAACAATGACTTAATTCACCCCCTGAAAACCTGGGGTTAAAAAGAGATATTTACATTTTTTTTAGGAAATCAAAATATGCAAAAAAAAAACTTTTTTTTGAAATCTTAATTTACCATTTTGTAAAAGGAGGATTTGAATGATCAACTACAGAATTCCATTTTTTAAACCAAGTTAATTTTTCAGCTGCTTCCGCCCAATATTCGTCAGCTTTGTTGATACTTCGATCATAATGAGTTTTATATCCAACCTTTGTTTAACAGAATCAGTTAACATATTAAACAACAGAGCTTTAAAGTTTTACAAAGAAATTAGTTGTATATTTAAACTCAACTATTAACTTGCTTATTTTAAAAAAATATACAGATCTTTTATTTTTAAATTTTTTAGAGTTTTTAATAAATAAATGTTCAAGTTACAAAAGTATAACTTACTTTAGTTTGGCAAAGAAAACTTGAAGGTGAAACTCTTTTTACAGAGGTAAATTTCGAATAAGAATTCCTTAAACTTGAATTTAATAAAACCTTCATTTTAAATTAAATAATAATTACAAAAAAAAATCTAAAAGACCTAAAATAAACAGAACAACGTTATTTTCTTATCGTATTTATCTGTTTATCAATTTTAATAAAAGTACGTAAGCTAGTCAAATCTCATTAATAATAGCTTAACACATATAGATTAGATACCTTAATATATATAGAAATTTTATTAATTACAAAATGTAAACATTACAGCAGAAAAAAACTTTAGTCAGCGATTTTGATATTGCTGATGTCAGCTTTTTTGATGGGTAGGCACTTTTCTCAAAACATATTTTAATAAAAAGTATCTTTTAATAAAATTTATTAAGTTTGCATTTCAGTATTAAAACTGCTTAAATTAAAACTTGATAAATATCCACAACTGTAAAACAATGTTTTTATTAATAAAAAAGTCGAACAATTTCATGACTTTAGAAAAAACGCATGCCAAAAATTAAACTAGCACGAATACTTTTTAGTACGAATAATGGTTTTTAAACAAGCACATAAAAGTTAAACTAGGTAGTTTTTGGGTAACAAGCTTCAGGTGGACCACCTCTACAATATCTGCTTCGAACTTGAGATATTTGTTCACCAGGTTTTCCACTCCCAGACCAAGTTTCCCATGCTGACCAGGCTTTAAAACAAAATAACATCAATAATATAATTTAAAGAGAAACTATAAAAGCTTATGCGCGTTTTGGTCAATTACTAATTTCTTAAACTGTAATTTAAACTAGCAATCTCGTACTAAAAATTGACGAAAATCAGCGTTTGTAAAATACGGGTTAAATTTTTAATCAATTTTGAATTATATTTAAGCAAATATTTTTGAGACATTTTAAAAAGTAAGTAAAAATTTATTCTATGTACTTGGTTGACGACAGGGTCTCGGAGAACATGTTCTAGTTGAGTGAGTTTCCCCACAACATCGCATTAAGGGAGTCGAGCAAGTTCGGAATCTGTGACGAATTCCACCCCCACATGTCTTACTACATTCCGTAAATTCACCCCACTGGCCCCATGTACCTGTGGTTCAAGAATTTTTCTTTTAATATTTCCTACTTGTGTTTTTTGATTAAAAACCACCTCCTAATTCCCCACAAAAAATTAATTACAAATTAGTAACAAATTTAAAGAATGTTATTTTCTAATTTTTTGACATGAATTGAGGGCATAACCCAATTTTATTTTATGTTTTCTGACTTTACTTTAAGTGTATATGCTGTTGCCTTTGGCTTGTTATTATATAAATGCCTTTTTACAATAAAAACCTACCTGGAGTTATAGCTTTGGAAGGTGGACACCTTCTTCTTTCACAATCGGTAAACCTTATTGTATCACCAACACAATTTTCTCTTCTACAACGTCTAGTTTGAACTTGTCTTCCAGTACCGCACGTGTGAGAACATGTTCCTAGATTGGACCAAAGTGTCCATTCACCCTCGCTACTGCTGCTGCTAGGTGACGTTGTTGCGACCGTCCGACCTGACGAAACACGCGTGGTTGTTTCTGCGGGCGTTGGAGCTAAATCAAATGTGGGAAATTAGGTAATGAAACGGCTAGAGACTAAGTTGTAAGTTTTTTTTTTTGTCTACTTACTAGGACAAGATTGTGTATTACATGGTGCAACTAACCGGGCTCCTCCGGGGCAGTGCCGGGTGTTCCCGGAGCTACAATTTCGGGTCCGGAACATTTCACCACGACCACAAGAGCGAGAGCAATCGCCCCAGTTACTCCATGTTGACCAAGCTGAAAAATAAAGTTAATTTTAACAAAAATCAATTTATTTTTGCTTTTAAAGAAAACCTATATCTGGTCAACACAACTTACTTGCGTTAACGGTAGGACAAACTGATACAGGGGCACAAAAAAAGCTGACCTGGGTCCTAGAACCCCCACATTCGGATGAAATAAACGAACTACAAACCCGGTCTCTTCTCCGGGACCCGAACCCACATGTGGCCGAACATTCAGACCACGGTTGCCAAGGAAACCATTCGATTACTAAAATTTAAAAAAAAAATTAATTTAACAGTCAATTTGTAATTTTGTTTTTTATGAAATTGAAACAAACTTTTTAGTTCTTACCTTCAGGAGGAACATCATCCCGAGCTGCGTTGGCACATAAACCTCGATCGCAAGTATCCGATGGGTGACAATTTGAACAAGATTGCCCTTTCACATATGGATCGCTACAACGAATATTAATCAGTTAGGGTATAGTTTAAAATATTGAAGGGCAATTCAACGATAAAGATGGTGGTAATGTTAATATGCTTAAAATGTAACAAAAGTGTCTTATTTTGTGAAGTAGAAAAAAATTTAAAAATACAAAGTGGGCGTATTCTATTAAAAGTAGTTCTTCAACATATTTCGACTTAATTCAGTTTAAGCTTCCTGCTAATAAAACCAAAACAAACATACATTTAAGCTTTAAACCATCACAAATCCGCATATATATCAACACAAAGAATGACATTATTAATCATTAAAACGTACTTGTTGATCCAGTTTCCACGCGGCCCGTAATTACAAACAGTTATTGTTGCATCTCTGCGAGTGACTCCATTTACAGTAATTGTGGCACACCTAGTAATACCGCAGCCCAGCCTAAAACTAGTCGCCCATACGACCTGTAACAAGGAGTGCTGGTTAATTAAAATGAATACACAGCTTTGATGTAAATAAATGACTTTATCACGTCATATAAGATGTAATGTGACGTCATAAGAATACGGTGACTGTCACATATAAGTACATTTTGACAGTAATTAGAATTTGCTAAATGCAAAAAAAGGTTTGTCATAGAATTTTAAGATAAATGTGACCACAAATTTAAGGTGTAAGCTATATTAAATATAATAAAATTAAATACACGTGTTTTTGCGCTGTTGTACGCATTTTTAACAAAGAATTTGATGGGTTTAAGCCATTCAGAATGAGAAAATTAAATTTTGATTTGTGTTATAATTATACAATTAACCACATTTACCTATTATGGTATACAACAAAAAATTGACAATTTTTAGGACAATTATTTTAATTATTTACTTGAGTATACCGCGAACAAGCTTGTTCCGCGTGGGCACACTCCCGCGTGGTGTAATTATAAAACGGTTTCGTGTCCGAAAATGACTCTACAGCCACGGTGGGGAAGTTTTCTCCGTAAGCAATATTTTGGGTGAGTAAAATATTTTCACCGACAGAGGAAAATCGACTGTGATTTATATCCTAAAAAAAAGATAGGTGAAGTTGTAATTTGCCATAATTCTATATTCAATTTAAACACCCATAAAATCAAAATATTGACTTTACTATGTGAGGTCCATGGTTCGATCCCCACTGCTCTTATGCTTTATCGGGCGGCAATATTTAATAATATCCTAAACTGCCAATGTCAACTCGAGACTGGACCGAGGTAACTAATGTTACTCTATTTTTAGGTCGTGAAGTCGGCCTTTCCACATTAAGGATAAATAAGTGTAAAAAAATACTAAAAATAGCTTTATAACCTTACTTTCTGAACCAATTAAAGTTTAATAAATGCCTAATTTTAACATCTTTGCATTGACTTCACTTCTTTTCTTACCATATTACTTCGGAATAGACATAAACTTGAATATTCAGCAGCAATTCTAGCTAATTCGTCGTCCCAAGTTATTAATAACATGTCAGAAGCTGGTGGGATCACTTCTCTTCTTTCTTTATTATGCCCATCAACAAATTGGGCAATTTGACTTTCTAAAAATTATAAAAAAAAAATAATTTTAATGAAAAGTAAACCATAAATACATTAAATTTTTCCAATTATTTTTTAGCTTAATCTAAACCTGATAAAACATAAGTTTCTTCTGCTACACCGGCCATAACAGCTTCCCTCATTTCAGGGGTCATTTTCTCCGGTGATTCGGTCGGTTCTGACGTCATTTCCGGCTCAGGGGTTATACTGATTGTGATTGGTTCACTAAAAATTTAAATTTAAAGGTTAGAATTTAAAATAAATATAATAATTTAAATTCATGTATAAAAGATAACATTTTAGTAAATTTTTCTTAATTTAAGGTAAAAATAATTCATTTAGTTAAGGCTACACTTTTTTAAATCTACATATAAACTAAAACAAGCAAAAAATACGATTTTACCATATATACAACATAAAATATACTAAGGTTAAAAAAATCTTACTTTGTAGGCTGTCCTCTTACATGTAAGCAAAATAAAAATAATAATAAAAACTTAAAAATCATTTTTTAGCCTGTTTTACAACGCCAAGTTTCTAGCTAAATAAATTTCAGTCGCATTAATTTCAGCATTTAAATAAAAATTTGTTTTTTTTACGAATAATATTTTGCTTGAGGGTATTTATATTACTTTAAATTACAGGCTAATCACAAATATTTCTTTTTTCTTCGAAAAATCTAGAATTTAATGAATAAAAATCAAAGTAAACAACGCTATTTTTTGTTCTAAAAACCGTTTCTCACATTTATTAAAAGAAATTACGAAATAAACTTAAATATATTTGATTTTAAGTAAAGATAAAGATGTTTTTTGTTCTTTTTTTAGTAATTTTAAGCTTGGGCATAATTCTGTGGTAAATATGTTTACGTCATTAATTCGGAAGATAATAGAAGGTTTTGTGACGTCACTTAATTATAACCCAAACCACATTTCAAGTGCAAACAATGTTAATCTTTCTTAGAATTTTAAAAGTATTTAAACAAGGTATTACCTTACATGATATTAATATGTTTTAATGTGACGAAGTGCCGTTTTGTGTCACAATATATTATCTGGTTATCTGATTAAGATAAAGTCTTTATAAAACAAACCTAAGTTAAATCCGTAACATTTAACGTAAATAGGATTTGGATACATTACAAACATATAAAGTGGTTAAACTAAAACCTAATCAATCAATTAATTTTAAATATATTTTGTAAGATGTATAAATTTTACTAAGCAATAAGTAATCGTTAATACAGAATGAGAGTCGAAATTTTAAAATAATTTTGCTTTTTGTTTCTTAGAGAATTTTTTACATATAAGTATATCTTAAGCAAAAGATTGAATACACAAATTTAAATAATCAATATTTTATTAAAATGGTACAAATTTTACAGAAACAATTGAATATATGAAATCTAATCTACGTCTACATGGTTATATTTAAATATACAGTGTAATACAGCATAGATATTACTTAAATAACACACACATATAGTTTGTCCTACAGTAACTTTGTGCAATTGTAAAGTTATATGAAAATATTATATGTTAAAGGCTGCTTATTTGTATGGAGGTTGCATTTCAGTATAAGGTGATAAAAAAATTCTATAAAATATTACATAAAAAACACTTTTGTTAAATAATTTTATAAGATTTTGTGTAAAAAAACGGTTGTGAAAATTTATTAGTAAAAAGTTAAACAAAAATTACTAAATAATAAGCTGAGTTGAGACTAAATTTAAGTTAATTATAAATCATAATAACGAAGTGATGACGTACCAATTACGTCATTATTTCGTCAAGATCGAGATCTTCGTCCCAATCAGAACCCTCATTTCCCTGGTTCACGTTTTTGTGTTCTAAAAAAATTAAATAAAAAGTTTTAATTTCCATATTACTTTGGCCTTATAGAGTTTAGTATTTTTATTGGAAAGATTGTGCTATTGTGACGTATTTAAGCTATTTGTACACACGTCGTATATATATAGTGAGGCAGTGGTGTGGCTTGAACCTGAAACCTTTCCGTTTATAATATAATGTCAAGGCCGGTATACCACACTAACGAACTATGTTAAAAAAAATTAAAAAAATTTTGATTAAAAGCAATTTTTTTTTTAATTCTAAACCCACCTGAACCCCATACACTCGTCCCAAAAGTGTGAGAAGAATTCGTTGTCACGCTCTGTCGCACACCACCCTGACCACGTGGAACTAAAATTAAATTAATTTTAATTATTTTAAGTTTATCCTCAAAAGAAGAAGGTTAACTAACTACAAAGCCCAATTATAAAGTTACCATTTAAATTGACTACTTCAGTTTGGTATATTGTTAATTTAATAGTAGCATCTGTTATAATTAGTTGGGTTTAGTAAAAGTTATTAATAACATCGATTTTTATTTTCTGCTACTCCAAAAAGCAATGAGTGGTGGAAGGGATTTAATCCAGGAGTTTTTTAAAAGAATTTAAAAGTTAAAATTTAACCTGGTTTTGGTTGATTTTCCTCTAGAGATGAAACAGCAAAAAATTCATCATCTGATAATACCTAAAACAAATTAACATAACAACATTTTACATACAAAAATATAACAACACTAATAAAATTTTCTAAAAAAATTACATTTTCAATACAATTTTTAATTTCTACAAATTTCAATAAATTTAATTATTTTAATTACCTGAACATCATTTTGTCTCGGAGTTAGATCAACAGCACCCACTGGTGGTTTCTTTCTGGAGCTTAGTTTGTGTTCAATTGTGGAGGCAAGTTGGGATACTTTAGTCGGACCTTTAAAAAAAATTTATCAAAAAATTAGGTAAATTGACCGGTTGTTAACAAACTATAAAATACGACCGAAAATTTAAATTTTACTTCAGAAAACACAAATTATTGTTTTCTTTTATTAGCCTGGGGGATTATAAAACTGCTAGGTTTGAATAAAAATCAAACATATTTAAATTAAACCAAGCAAAAAAAAACGCCCTTCTTTTTAAAAATATTACGAAAAATTGAAACCTGATGTTTTGGGTTTAGTTTCATTTTCTGATAACAAATCTTCAATATCAGAATTCCAATCCAATTCCTCATCAAAATTGGTTGGTCTGGTGTTTGATGGTTGTTTGCTGGTACTTGGTGATTGTTTATTGGTGTTTGCTGGTTGACGTGGTTGAACTATCTCTTCAATACTATCCCATGATGTTCTAAAGTTAAAAAAGTTTTTTTTAAACTAAATTAATTTATTTTGAGCGTTGTTTTTTTACATTTTATCCAAAAACTTACAAATCATCTTCATCTTCCTTATTTTCCATTCTTGGAGCTGGTTTTGGGGTCGACTGCATTGCTGGTCTGCCCCCTGTTGGTTGTTGTGACCTTCTCTGTGGTGTTCTGACCTCTGGAGGTCCCTGTGACCTTTGAAGTCTACCCAAGGTCGATGCTCGCTGGGGGGAACCACCACGATTGCCATGGTAACTGGGTTTGTTCGATCCATGAGATTTGGGCAAAGTTGCTGAAGATCCTTTCTTCTTTTTTGGATGAGATTTTCCTTAAAACACGAAAAAAGTTTAAAATTATCCAACAAAACGTAACCTTTACAATAACCAAAACTGTTATTAGAATACACTTGTTGATGCCTCTGTTTAGTACCTTTTTACCCCCTACTGGATACAAATATTTTGATTACCTCCAAGTTTTTTTTGTAGTTCTAGATCAACCTTCTTCACCATAGCTTGTCTTTGAGGATAATAATTCGATAAATTCTTTGATTTTTGTTGTCGTTCGGTTCTCAACACCATTAACTTATTAGTGAGAGTTTTAAGAGTTATTCCTTTGACATTCTAAAAAATAAAATAATGTTAAAAAACAGGTAATATTTATGTTAAATTTTTGTGTGTTTAACTGACGTGAAAATAGCTTTAGTTGACATTTGGATATTCTAAAAAATAGTGTTAAAAACAATGATTAATCATGATTGGATTTTATTTGTTTGACTATTGTAAAAATATTGTAATTAACCTTCTGGTATTCTATAAAAAAGTTTAGTGGATTTCAAAATTTTGCTTTTTAATGTTAATCTCTTACTAAAATATGTTAAAAAACAAAGCATACGTATGTTAAAATTTTATAAGTCTAACTGATGTATTAATAGTTAAATTAACCTTTGGGTATTCTATAAAAAATAAATGTAGTAGAACCTTAAATTTTGCCCTGTTTCAAATTTAATTTTTCCGTAAACTTACTGGATCAACTCCATAACTCCTTATACGATCGTCCAAGATCGCTGGAATAACTTTAATAAAATCTTCTTTTAATCTTCTCTTCATTTCAACTCTGTTCGGCAATCCTGCGTCATGTTCATATTCACTTTCACTTTCTTTAAAAATAATTTTAATATTGTTTTTAATTTTTATGTACTTTAAATTAAATAATAATAAGTAAGTTACTACCTTCTGTTTCAGGTGTTTCAATCTAAAAAGAAAAAAATTGTAGTTTTTATGAAATTATAACAAATGATATAAGACTTTGTTTTTGTATTTTGCTCTACTATATTAATATACAAAATCTATTTTACCTTAGCTGAAGGTCTTGGTTGGTTCTTTTTAGGACTTTCTCTCCTTTTAAACTAAAAAGAAAAAAAGATTTTCAGGAAAAAGAGAAAGAGATTTTTTAATTTTAGCAGTTTCATTTATACTTAACACTAAAATCAACTCAAAACATAAATCTTTTATTAAGATTTCCCAAAGTTTTTACCTGATTCTCCAACATTCTCATTCTTTTTTCTTGTTCGTTTAAGATCTTGTTTTTCTGGTTGAAAAGTGAGGTTGTATGATCTTCATTCATTTGTTCAATATCTGTTGCCATTGATCTAATCTGGGGTTGATTTAAATAAATATTAATTTAAATGATGCATTTTAAAATAAAATTGATTGCCAATCTGAACAAAATGTTGCTGAAAAAACAGAGTTCTGTTTGAAAATTAATATTAAAATTCCAAACCTGTTGATTTTTGTTTTTGAGTTCCCTTTCAAGTTTTTGGATCTTGTTGTCATGTGCTTCAACTTTTGTTCGTTCCTCATGGAAATCATCGACTAAATCACCAAGGTTTGATTGATCTTGGTTCATTGTTTCTTTCAAGGATACAATCGTCTAAAATTAATTTGACAAAGTGGAGTAAGTAACGAAACAAAAACAGCTAAAAAAAATTCCGAAAATCTCGATTATAAAAACCATCAAGCCTTATTAAAGATGCTAGTCAATAGCTTGGCCTTCGGTCGGAATTTTATTTGTCATAATATGGTCACAACTTGTAACTAATATTTGCCAGTGATAATTTACTCATGCACTACAAACAGCAGTTTTTTCTTAATTTTGTAGGCCTATATATCGGACATATATATATTGTCCAACAATCTTCATTATTTATAAATAGGCACGAAAAATTCACCTTTTCATATTCTGCCTCCTTTGTCCTCAGTTTTGTGATATCCTCATTAAAACTCTTTTTCATTCCCTCCATCTCTTGCTTCCATCTTTCCACTTCCCTGCTCTTCCAATCATCCATCTCTGCTTTGGATGCTGCAGCCCATCTCTTCTTATCTTCCTCAGCCTAAAAAAGAAGAATTTTGGAAAAAATTTTATTTCAGAGAAAGACAACAAAAATTTTGTTTTATTTCTAAAAATTTATTTTGAATTCTTGCTAAAAATTGAATTTACAAATTGGTTACCTCTCTTAGTTTGGTAGCGAAATGATCTCTTTCCTTCTGCAAATCTGATTCCAAATCTTTTAATTTACTTCCAAGTTTGGCTTGTTCTTTCTGAGAGTGTTCTAAAATAAATCATAATTTAAAAAAATATTTAAACTTATTTTATAAATACCTATGCTATACCTAAAAAAACATATAAAAAAATAAAAATCTATATAAAATTGAGCTTAAAGGGAATATTGTATGTGTGTATATCCAATTTATAGGCCTGCTAAATAAATAAAACCTATGTTTGTAGTGTACAGGTATATTATCACATCACAGCCAAATATTAGTTGAAAGTTATTGACCAGTACCCCAAATGTTGCTAATATTTTAAAATTTAGAACTCACGAATAACATCCCCAATATATGCAGCAGCTTCAGGATGTCTTCGTTGTAAATGTCCTTGAAGAAAACTAGCATTCATGAATGCTTTGTCACAATGTGGACACTGAAATTAGAATTTAGAATAAATTGCCTTACTCCACATTTAACAACATGTTTTAAATAATGCATAAACAATATAACAATGCAATAAAAACGCACGCTGTAGTTAATGAAGTATTGCTTTTAGATTTATCTAACACTAGTTGATAGCCCACCCATAGGTCAGCATTTTACTTATTGATTGTATGGTTGCAGCTTGCAACCAATATTTTTCCGGACACCACAAATGGCAGTTTTATTTATTTTGTAAGCCTTTAAATAAGACATATATAGTTATATTACCCATTAAGCTCAAAATATATAGATTACTGTTTATTATAAAATAAATTCTGATTTCAAAGCAGACCTGGTAATAACTAGCAGCACCAGCTTCAATTAATCTTTGTTGTTGTTGAATCATTTTCCTTCGTTTCTTGTTCTCTATTTTAAGTTTTTTCACCTCATTATTAGCTTCATTAACTTGCTCTTGTAATAAATCCCTTTCATTTGTTCCAGCTGTGATTTTGTTTTCAAGATCAACTACAACAGACTGAAGATATTCCTAAAATGTAAATATAAAATAATGTTTAAAAAACTTTTAAAAGATTTTTCGACTAGTACTTATATAATAGTGAAAATTTGTATTTTTTTGGATAAAAACAAAGGTTTCACTAGTTTAAGTTATTAAACCAAACTTAACTACAAATTTTTAGGTAAATTTAACAGTTGTATAAACCTGTGAATGTAGAAGATATTCGATCGTGTATTGAGCCAACTTGAATAGTTTCGAGAATAGTGGATCAATATCAGATACTGCATCAATGTTACAGAATGTAACCGTAGATATGTTTTCCTACAAGTTAAGAATTATTCATTAGTATATTTCTTATTCTAGACACAATACTATTGTACACAATTTTTCGGCATACTAATTTTTTGGCAACATTTTTAAGTTATTATATATATATACATAATAGTTTTAAGTTACATTTACATTTTTTAGCATAATAATAAAGATATTAAATTAGTAAAAGTTAAATTCTTACTTGTAAAGTAACAAAGTCTAATTCTCTTGCCACTCGATCCACATCAATTGAACTCAACTTCCTCCAATCAATCTCCCCAAATCTCTTCCGGAAGTGGAAAGCTGGAGTAGCTGGTTGGTAGATACTTTGATCCAGCTCAAAACTATGATCAACACCTTTAATGGAAAAGTAAATGTAAGTTAATTGGCAACATGGTGTAGTGGTTAGAACAATTTCCCTCACAATATGAGGTCCTAGTTTTTTTTCCACTCTTAAAATTTAGTATCATATTGGTATTTAAAAATTGCTAACTTATGTCAGACATAAACGAAAAGTTAAGTTTAAGTACTGTTAATTTAGGGTTTACTTTATTCTTAAGTTTATTAAAAAAAGTAAAAAATATTTACTACCAGATTGATATTGAGGACCCAACATTCTATTTGATGTTAAATTGTTTAAAATTAGTTTAAATCACTTTCTTCCCATAACTTAATTCATAATTAAGCAAAACAATCTAAATATAATAATAAAAAACATAAAATTTAAACAATAATATTCTCTTTATAAACCGTTGCTAAGGTTATAAAAATTAAATAATTTTTACTTATCCTTCACGTAAGCCCAACTAATATTAGTTGCTTATAGAATAAGTAGTAAATATAAAAATGTGAATTTACTTAATGTTTAACTGTAACAAGCATATAAAGTATAAATATTAAGTCTGTCTACAAACCAAAATAACAACAAGCGAAAAATCAACAAAAACAAAACAAATATTTGAAAATATTTGGGGAATCCCCAGATTTCAGTTATAACACGCTTGGATGCTTCATAAATTTTGCTTTATCCTCGATTTTTATTTCAATTATTAACTGAGATTTTTATTTATTATTTTATAAACCCTTTTTTTAATGATCACTAATACTTTTAATTTAAAAAAATAAATAAAATAAATAAAGATGTTTAATTGTATAATAAAGAAATTATTTTTAACCAGAGACTTATATATAATCAAAAATGCAAATTTTTATTTTCACACAAACCAAAATTAGAATTTATTTACAATTAGTTTTGCCCCTATGTGTTAATTTAATCACTTGATAATAGAATAAACAACCCAAAACTTTAATGTTTATACATAATACACCAATAATAACATGTGTATATTTAAAAAAATATTAAATTTAAAATGTTTTACCCCTATCAATAAAAGTTAAATATTTTTTTTCAAAAATGTAAAAAAAATTAACATTTATATTTGTAAAGTAATTTATTTGTTCAGTTTTTAAATAAATTTTAAATCTTTAATTTCGAAACATTGTCAGTATTCCTTTTCTTACTCAACATTATTTTAAAAGAACAACAAATTTTATTTTTATTAATGAAATCTTCTGAACTTTGAGTATTTTGTTGCTATTTTTATTCAGTATTTTGTTATTTTTAAAATAAAACATTCATTTGCTGCTAATTAGTATTTAATAATTTTAAATAATTATTTAATGTCGAAAAAAATCTTTAATTTATTTTAGTGTGCACTATAATGTAATTTTAGTTTAAAATCTTATTTATTAAATTTTTATTTCTCGAATAAACCCCTAAAAAAAATTCCATAATTATCGATAAAGTCTCATATGGTGTCAGCTATAGTTTTGGTTAATTTACTTGGGTAGAAAATTAATAATTGCAGCTAACTTAAGAGCATCCATAAGAGGTACAAGAGTAAGAAAAATTTCTTCTTGCAGCAGTGAAATCCATTTAATCTTATACGAGAAAGATATTTAAAAAATAAAATTAAGAATACCATTTACCCTACATTTAAATTTAAAATTGTTTAAACAAAGTCGAATATATTTTTGTAATAGCCGGCAGTGTGGTGTAGTGGTAAGAACACTTGCTACACCACACATGAGGTCGTGGGTTCAATCCCCACTGATCCCATGCTGTAGCGCCCTTGAGTAAGGCACTATAAACGGTATGAACTCCTGCTGAGCCAGCACTTAATCAGCAGCGTATTTATCAGGCAATTATAATCTATAATATTCCAAACTGCCACAGGCAACTCGAGACTGGGTCGGAGTAACTGATGTTACTTTATGTTTAGGTCGCGCATTCGACTTTCCCATATCGAGGATAAAGATATATATACAAAAAAAAATAAAATAAAATTAAGATTACTATTTACCCTACATTTAAAAAAGTTTAAACGAAGTCGAATATATTTTTGTAATAATTGATTGTTTAGAAATAATTTTTGTAAGGGTTTATTGGAAGTAAATTAACTGACATGAAGTTGAAACAATGACCGGTGCCATGATTAACATGTTGGTATCTGATTAAAACTACAGTATAAATCAAGAAATAGTATAAGCTAAATAAAGTCCCTTTTATGCTGAACTGAATTTTAAATCTGGTGCTAGAATAATAAACCCGGATCTGGTTTCAAACTTAATAATGAAGTTAAATCAATTTAATTAAATTGTAAACCCAAAAATAAACAATTTTTTTTAAGCCATTTATTGTAACATTACCAGCTTTGCATAACTGACTTTAAATAAAATGCAAAAAATGATATTTAAATAACATGCTCAACATACATGAGTGATTAACAAATACATTAACATACATAAGTGATTAACAATACATTAATTATTAATGTTGATCTTATTATTTTCTAAAAAAACAAAATATAAAATTAATTTTAAAATAATTGAAAGACCCCATTTTTTATTTTATTAAACACATTTTTTCCCTGAATTTTTTGAATCAATTTTATTTAAAAGGTTTGAAGTGTTGTTTTAAACAATTTTATGCCCTGGTTTTGATAATATTTTCTTAACATTTTCTTTCAAAACAATTCATTTTTGTAATTTAAAATTTTGGATATCAAAACCAGGACACTCTGGTTTGTTGGTGATAAGCCATTGCACCACGACAAGGTCAACCAGAAAGCAATGGGTTAGTTCTAGGCCAACACCGGAATTTTATGGGAGTCGTCGGGAGGAGGTAAGGTCAGAAACCCATAAAACCCGGCAAAAACCTTTGGATGTATACGGCGGACTAAAACTAACTCTCGGTGGTTGTACATATTAGCAGAATATCGGTCTGATTGCGATTGGTTCTGAACCACTAAAAACGGATAACCTAAAGTAACATGAACTGAACTGCAAAACTGTGATGATGTGATTGATATTTTGATTCCCCCAATTTTAGATTGTTAGATTGTTAACCTGAAAACCTTAAAAGAAAATGGGTTAGGGTTAATCTTAGTTAACCTGTAGAGCTGAAAAATTAAATGGTTAGGGGTTAATTTTAGTTAACCTGTGAAGCTGAAAAAATAAATGGTTAGGGGTTAATTTTAGTTAGCCTGTAGAGCTAAAAAAAAATGGTTAGGGGTTAGTTGGGTGAAAAAATATCCCAGCAAGATCCCAAAAATTGAAGTTGTTAGATGACTTGAAAATGTTAATTCTTGAATTTTTTCCAAATTTAGACTAAATAAATTACCTAAACCACCGAGCTAAAATTAAAATATTTCTTATTTAGAAATATCTAGGTCTACAAATTTTCTAACTTAAAAATATCTAGGTCTACAAATTTTATAATTGTTTTCTATAAGTAACTAAATACTTTTTAAAACTTTTTACATGAATTTTTTGCTAACTCTGCCATTTTTTTTATTTCTAAAACTGTACAATTTTTTCTCAGTTCTACTTTCTGCTGCAACAACATACGACGGAATCGCAAACGAAAATAAAGCGTCGGAATCGGAGCGATTTAAATTTAAATTCTTGTACGGAAGAATTGAATAATAAATGGTTTATTTAAGTTTCGCAACACAAAATATCACACAAGTGATATTATAACACATTAAGTGTTAAAATTCTTTTTTGTAAGAATTTTTTTAAGTTAAAATTCTTTTCTGAAAGAATTTAACTTGAACTATGACACCACATTAGTGGTTATCATAGCACCAACCTTTTTTTGCTCCATCTTCAATCCTGAGTTTCTTCAGCCCCGAGTTTGTTATATTCCATCTTCAGTCCTGAGTTTGGAGGTCAGAGTTCGATAAAAGTTTAAAAATTCATCAGCAGCACAAATTATCAACACAAATTATCTACTATCAACTTTTTAAAAACATTTAAAATCCATTTTACAAATTACAATTAAAATTTATAATTTTACAAAAATTTGAAGACTTCATCCAAAATCTTTTTCCTCCTTTTTTGCTCTGCGAAGACTTCGACTCATGTCACAACATTTAAATAATATATAGAAAAAGTTTAACCCAAGCATGGAAAATACTTGACCAAACTTTTAATTAGAAAGATAAAGAAAAGATCATAACAGTTAAAAAACTGATATGATGGAGGGCGGCGGAAATTGCGATCGGTTATCCGAATTGCGCGTTTACCGATATCCGTATACATCCAGATTTGCTTTAAAATTACAAAAACCGAGTGAGGCTTGTCCTCTTTACAGAAGTTTAAATATATTAGTTATTAAAATTATGAAAGTTGTGTTACTTAAGTTTACAGTTTAAGGACCCCCCCATTATCCTAACCTATCCTAACATGACCCCCCCTTTAACCCTATTTGTTTAAGGGCCTTAGTTGCAACAATGTTGCAGTTAGGTGAAAAATGAAAAGTGCCAGAAGGCGAAGCATTACACACATTAGAGCTATCTTAGCCTAGTGAAAATTAACAAGAAGAGTTTAAATAGAAAAAGAGATAGAGTTAATTAACTTAATTAATGAGGTTTTTTACCATGAGATTCGATTTTGTAGTGTGTAGAAATTGTGTGATGTTACACCACGCAGATTGAATTGTGTGGTAGTAGAACCACTGATGTTTGGTTGTGTAGTCTGGAGTAGAATCCACATTGTGGATCGATAGAAGGATCTCTAAAACAAAATAAAACATTGTAAGATAATGAAACTTACATATTTAATTTTATTTTACATTGTTGTAACTTTGCCTGTAAAAATAAATTCCCACCTTAACTAAATTCATACAATATCAGTTTTATAGAAAATATAATTACATAAGTTAGTATAAACAATTAGGTAAATACTGAGAACATTTCAGAAAATTGAACTCACCTTTCAAAATTGGATAGTTTAACAGTAAACTTCTCTTCTTGTTTGCTTTATTGTAATTCGTACAACAATCTAAAATTAAATGTTAATATTATTGGTTTGATAAAAAATACATTTTAATGGTTTGGTAACCATGCCATATTATTTTACTACATAGAAAATTTTAACTAGACATGTCTAACATTATAAAAACAATTTTTATATTTTGTTATATTATAAATTAGTTTAATAATCAGATATATTTACTTTACATAAGAATTGCTGTAGCTTTGTTAAATGAATGATTAAGTCCGCATCTTTAAATCCATCCATCCAACCGGATAATGTTAGCAAATCATATTGAACAAGATGATGTTAATCATTTTGACATGAAAAAAAAAAATTATGTTAGTTGCAAATATTGTTAGTTTGGAAATTAATCCCATAATATTTTGTTATATAGAACACTTAATCATTGCAGGAATTGTATTATAAAAAAACATTTTTGCACTAAAAAATATATTTACCTTATATTATTATTGCTGTTCTCCTCAAAAAGTCCTCCTTTGTTTCAAAAAGTCCTCCCTTGATTCAAAAAGTCCTCCCTTGATTCAAAAAGTCCTCCCTTGTTTCAAAAAGTCCTCCCTTGTTTCAAAAAGTCCTCCCTTGTTTCAAAAAGTCCTCCCTTGTTTCAAAAAGTCCTCCCTTGTTCTTTGTTCCAAAAAGTCCCTCTTTGTTCCAAAAAGTCCTCCTTTGTTCTAAAAAGTCCTCCTTTGTTCTAAAAAGTCCTCCTTTGTTCTAAAAAGTCCTCCTTTGTTCCAAAACAGCCTCCTTTGTTCCAAAACGTTCTTCTTTGTTCCAAAAAGTCCTCCTTTGTTCTAAAAAGTCCTCCTTTGTTCCAAAACAGCCTCCTTTGTTCCAAAACGTCCTCCTTTGTTCCAAAAAGTCCTCCTTTGTTCCAAAAAGTCCTCCTTTGTTCCAAAAAGTCCTCCTTTGTTCTAAAAAGTCCTCCTTTGTTCCAAAACAGCCTCCTTTGTTCCAAAACGTCCTTCTTTGTTCCAAAAAGTCCTCCTTTTTTTCAAAAAGTCCTCCTTTGTTCCAAAAAGTTTTCCTTTGTTCCAAAATGTCCTCCCTTGTTCCAAAAAGTCCTACTTTGTTCCAATAATACCTCCTCTGCTTCAATAATTTCTCCTTTGTTCCAATAATTCCTGTTTTCTTTATTAATTCCAGTTTTCCTCTTCTCATTGTCATTAATTTTGTATCGTAAAAGTTTCTATGACATGTATGATTGTTATTGGACATTGTTTTTAAATAAATATATTTTGTAGTTGTCATTAACTAGTTGTCCATAATCATTGTTTAAGGCATAAATATTTTTGTTTGCACAATTATTTTTTAATTTAAAAATGCAAATAAAAAATAAATAAAAATATAATTTTTAATTCAATTGTATTTTATATTAAAACTAACTCAGTTTAACTCAACTTTAATGTCCAGTAATACCTAACAATAATATGCCAATTTAATATAAATGTCAACTTTACTAATAGTGCGAAGTAGTAGCGAATAGATTCACGTAACCCTGAAAACCGAAAACTTTACTTAATCCAAAAATTTTAGAAAGCCAAGTTTATAAAAGGGATAATGATTTAGTAAAAGCTCGCTTGAGCGCTGATAATTATGATCGCAAATACAGCAGCAGCAGCAGCAGCAGTTAGTAACACCATGCAAAAAATAAAACCCATGCACTTCATGCAGCATACATGCAGTTTGGTAAGGGAAGGTAGAATAGGGACATTAATTTATAAACTTAAAATCCAACTTTTAGAACAAAATATTGTTAACGAGTTTTCAAAATTATCGTGAATCTATCCGCAAGTACTCAACACCATTAGTTTAGTTGACAAAATATTTTAAATTTTTATATTATTGCTAGGCAAACCTTTTATTAAAATTAAGTTAACCAGGTATAAATTTGTGTTTTAGCAATATATAAATACAATTACTGCGTAGGGTTGTCATGCAAAACAACATAATATACTCTTACAGTAGAGTAATAAAAATGTTCACGGTTAGTTCAGTTAATTAAGTATTTTAAATCTTTATATTATTGCTATGCAGACCTCATATTAAAGTTCAGTTAACTGGGTATAAATTTGTGTTTATAGCATTATTTATATTACAATTATTGCGTAGGGTTGTCATGCAAAACAACAAAATCAACTCTAACAGTAGAGTAATAAATATGTAAATGTAAAAATTTGCTTAGCACTATAATATTTTTAGTGTCTGTTTATAATAATAGTTATTGTTTGTAATATTGTTAATGTCTGTAGTAGTTGTCATTTTTATTACATTAAAGTTTTGTAACTCACTCAAATTCCGCCAAAGTTTAAAGTTTTCCATAAAACTCAAATCCAGCAATGAATTGAAATATTTCCGCATAACAGTTAAAAATTCAAAAAAAAGTTACTCAATCCAACTAACAGTTGAAGTTTTCTAAATTTTTTTTCCACTTTTGTGTTTTAGCATTATATAAATACAAATATTGCGTAGGGTTGTCATGCAAAACAACATAATTAACTCCAATAGTAGAGTAATAAATATGTAAGTTTAAAAATGTGGTTAGCACTAAAATATTTTTAATCGTCTCTTTTATATTAACAGTAATTGTTTGTAATATTGTTAATGCCTGTATAAAGTTTTTTTTGTTACAATAAAGTTTTGTAACTCACTTATATTCCGCCACAGCAAATAGTTGAAGTATTTCCGCAAAACAGTAAAAAAATCAAAAAAAATCCACTCAATCCAGCTAACAATTAAAGTATTCTAAATTTTTTTTTTTTTTTCATTTCCACAAACAGTTAAAGATTCCAAAAATTTCCATTCAAATTCAGCAAAAAATACAGTTTTTCTATGGAGTTCCGAATTCCAAGTAGTCCATGGTAAACCCTGTAATAAAAGAAAAAATTTAAAATCTCAGAATTTATATAATTTTATTTTAATATTATATTAAGGTATCCATAATTTGTATATTATTACAACTATAAATGCAAATTGTACGTTAGAATTCAGTTTTAAAAATCTTGTCTACTAAAGATGCCAAATTATTGAAAGGGTTACTATGACGTGACAGTTTCACGTGTTTTAACCCAGGCAACTATATGTAACTTTTAGTAGAAGGGTTAATGCCAAGTGCAGATTTTTCTACACCGTTAAAAAAACGCTTTTTAAAAGCTGTCTTTAAGAACAATTTTTTTTACTTTCACGCATAGTAGCTTAAGTAAAGCAATTTTCATTATTAAATCGCCCTAATAACTAAATTTAAAAGCTAGAAGAACTGTTTTTACTTATCTAGTTTAGGCTTGCACAATTTAAAGTTTACTCGCTCATAAAACATCAAAATACAATTTATTAACATCTTCGCGCCGTTTTCTAGTCGGAAGACATTATAATATTCGTCATAATTTCAATAGATATCAATTTTTATTTGAAAAAATATTTCTATATTTGAAAAACCAGCGTTTAAGTTTATTTTACGCGTTACCACCATTAATAAAGGGTTTATTTAAAACTTATAACTAAAGTAGCATAAAAAATTAACATTTTGTCCTTTAAATTGAAAATTTGGTCATAAATAACGTAAAAACTATTAGTATACTAGTTAACACTGCGTTTCTATTATAAAAAATGCATCTGTTTACGTAGAACGATTAGAAAAGTGAAATAACGATATAAATTTACTTGAAATAATTACTATTAATATATTTTGTCGTGTAACAATGTTCTATGTTAATAATCATTGTCTAATAATAATCCCGTATGGAAAGTCATTACTAAATGCCGCAATAGACTTATGTCATTTACACGTCATAATAACGTAATAAAAACAATTATTTAATCACTTTTAATAATTACTTAATATATAACAATATCAATTGTTCTTTAATAAAACTAAAAAGTGTAAAAATTCGTCAAACTTACCAATAAAGAGACATCTAAGAACAGAGCTCAAAAACACGTGCGCACAGCTCCAGTGCAAAACGAAATCGAACGCCCTGTGATGTCACAGAACCACGTTCCCGGGTTTTTGTCTAGCGTTTCTCGTGTCTACATTCCAGCACTGATTGTTTTTTTTTTAATTAATTGATTAATTAATAATTATCCTCATTATAAACACAAACATTTATTATTTCAATGATTTTATTTATTCTAGAATTCATATTCTTTTAATTGTGTTATTTTATTAATTTTTTGTTAACAATTTAAACATTGTTGTAAATGATTATGATCTGACACAGATCAATAATGACGTAACAAAGGGCAACGATAAATGTTTATTACTGATTTGTTTATTAAAAATTATCACAATTTAATTTCTTAGGTTCGAATCCCGACAACTGCAATTAATATTAGACACAATTAAGAAGATATAATATAAGACAACCTCTGTACAAAATAAGAGTAAATACATAGTACTACGTTTTATTTAATTGAAATATATTTGTCTACAAAAAGGCATCTAACCAATTTTATTTTAAAATTTTAAAGAATTAAGGAAACACTTGAAAAAAAAGAAGGCTACAGAGTGCATGTTAAAGTGCAGTGACGTCATTTTTTTCGTCGGTGTTATCATTTGCATAAACGACGGATCTGTAAAAAAAAATAAAACAAGTTAAAGTTCTATAGTGTGTTAACCAGATATTTTATTAAACCTAGGTTCTGTTAAAGATGTAATCTTTATTTCAAGGTTACATTTCATTGCTGGTGTTATAATGACCTTAAATTTAACGCTGATTATATTTACTTTTGTCTGATACAAACTTTTCTTTTATTTTTTTATTCTTGATGTGGGAGGTCGAGACTTTACGACCTACTGATAGAGTAACAACGGTTACTCTGACCCAGCCTCGAGTTATAGAATAAAATTGTCCGATAATTATGCTGCTGATTAAGTGCTGGCTTAGCAGGAGTTCATACCGTTTATATACTCAAAGGCGCTACAGCATGAGGTCAGTGGGAATTGAACCCATGACCTCCTGGTGGTGTAGCAAGTGTTCTTACCACTACACCTTGAAAATAATTGAACATAAAACAAATTTAATTTAAGTGGAACTTACTCAGATTCGAAATCAATTCCTCTATAAAACAACTCAGCTTGTGGGATGGTTTGTGGCATGGTTTTGCCCATAGTTTCAGGGAACAAAAACGCCAGCCCACCAGCTATAACTGACATAACTCCAAATATGGTTGCTGGGAGCCAGGAGATGTAATCTTGGAGGAGGATAATAAAGGGAGATGCTATACTTCCTATACGGGCCGCCATTGACCCGATACCAAGTGCATTTCCTCTACGAAGTAAAAGAACGATAAATATCAAAAATTTGCCACGATAAAGTTTAAAAAATCTATTTTAATGTATATTTTGCTTATATATCTTTTAAATGTAAATGTAATAAACAATTTTTCATTGTTTCGCATAACAACTCATATAACGGAGCTTGTTGAAACCTAAAGGCTTACAAAAAAATGAAAATGCAGTTTGTGGTAACTTATTAAGAGCAAATACTAGCCTCAAGATGCATTCATATTACGACGAAAAAATGCATATAGAAGAACAGGCTATTAACTTATAGTTAATAAACAAAGTAATACCTAATAACAGTAGGATATAGCTCGGCTGTGTAGTTGAAAATAATCGCAAATGATCCGGAAACTCCAACTTTTCCGATGAATGCAAACACAACCCCACTTGTCGCCATTGCTGAAAGAATATATTAGAGTTAAAACATAAACAAGCTTATATGTATGCTCACAAGTTAATTGTTAACTAGGACCATGTGTTTAATTCCCACTGCTTTTATGGTCTTAATATTAAACGGTTCCTACATCTACCTATTACAAAAACCAAATTGCTGAATTAATAATTGCCTAACCAAAGGCCCTTAAAGACTGCGGTATGAAAGAGACTACGGTATTAAAGAGTTTAATAAAATACAACCAACCTTGATTATCACCAGCTAGTTCAATTAACACGGTACTCAACAAACAAGAGAATCCTTGCAACAACATCATGAATACTAACAATAGCCTACGTCCCCAACTAAACACAAAACAAAATTTAACGTAATTTTTAATTTATTTTTCTAAAATAAATGTAAATTTATAAATTTGTCAATTGGTTTAGGCACAAGTTTAACATTATGTTAAATGGTATGAGGATATAGCCAAATATAAGGTCATGGTGTAGTAGTTTACAACAAGAGGTCATTGGTTTGATTCCCATTTCTTCCATGTTGTAGCGCCCTTGAGTAAGGCGCTTAAAATGGTACGAATTCTTTCTCAATATGTATAGCAACTTAAGATTGAGTCGGGGTAATAATTGCTACTGTATGTGCCATTGAGTTGGCCTATTTATACTAAGAATAGATATATATATATATATATATATAAACATATCGAAAAAGATGAAAAGAATTTAAACGTACCGTTCCATAGTTAAATGAACGAACATGTAACCGATGATCTCCATTGCTCCATTTACTGCATTGTTAACAAATATATCACCTGCTAGTGCTCCAGCATTCAGGGACAACCCGTAATATACCATTGCTATCACAAGCCTATTAATTAAGATAATAAAAATGCATAACTTTAGGTGTGTAATATTTGAATAAAAGTCAACATATTAGGCACTATGTGAAGCTAATCATGTTTTAAAGCTTTAAGAAATATTGAAATGTTGAACTCACCAACTGAACATGCAATTAATTGTAATTAAACGCATTCTTGAAGTTCGGAATAAATCCAACGAGGTATAAGTTTTATCGAGCAAGCTTTTATCGGTCTGTGAAGTATAAAAGGAAAATAATAACTGATTTTAAGCAGTGATAATAGACAGAAAATCTGGGAAAACATGTAAAAAACGATAACTTTACACAGAAATTTGGGTCCTTGGTTCGATCTCCACTGCTCTAATTTTGTAGCAACCTTGAGTAAGGCATTATAAATAGTAAAAACTCCTGCAGAGCCAGCTCTTAATCAGCAGCATAATTATCGGGCAATTATAATCTATAATATCCCAAACTGCCACAGGCAACTTACATTAATCAGTTGAAATTGACAATGTCAATAATTTAAACCAATACCCCAAGTTGGTTTTGTTTAAATAAAAATATTTAAAACCTACTAGTTCTGCTTCAGCATTCTGCCAATCCTTTTCTGTTAAAACCTTTTTATTTCCTTTCGCGAATCTCTCACTACATTTCTTCCCAATCTCATCTCTTCCGTTCGAGAAATGCCATCTTGGAGACTGTGGGACCTAGATCAATATAAGTTCATATTTAGTACATTTGCTAAACTCTAGAAACAAAGTTGTTTTATATAGAGAAAAAATGCCTTTAACCATTAAGATGTGCTTATTAAAAAAGACATGTTAAAAAAAAAGTAAACTGGTTGACATTAGAAATTTATATTAAGTTTTTGTGCAGGATCACGTAATGCAATATTATTAACCAAAAAATGTTACACTTTATTATAAAGTTGTTCAATGTAGAGCAAAACACACTTGAAAAATAACATGTGGTCGTTATTATTAAAACATATATTAAAAATATTGACGTAAAACGACAGATACTAAAGTAAGATAACCAAACTAATTATTGATTAACAAATAAGAAAATACGTAAATGAAATCCTTTATGTACTTATATTGTGTACTTAACATATAAAGGCCAGTGTGGCAAATATTAAACTAAAGAATATTTGTTTTGTTCGTCATTTAATGCATTTTATGCAACGTAGTTTAAATAACGATTCGTTAAGTTATATAATCTATGTCTAACAATATTGACCATTAACTAAATTAATATAGAGTACCTTAACTTAAAGATTACATCTTAAAAATTAATTTAAAAATAGATGTATTTTACTTGCAAAAATAAATGATAAAATAAAGGATTAACCATTCGCTAAGTTATATTGTCCACCAAACCTTTATATAAAGTCTTTAAGTATTTTTCTTAAAGATTATTTTAAAAATAAATATATTTTACTTACAAAGAAATGAATAATAAAATAAGGGATTGGAGTAAGTGAGATGACCAGATAAAACATCCTCCAATCACGAAAAAAGTAAGCAACAAGTGAGTTAAGAGTGTACCCGACGCTGAAAGCAGTGTGAGTGTGAACCCCAGTGTAAGTTCTCATATTACCCGTTATCTCAACAACTAAAACATAAAAAAAATAACAATTACACCATACTTTTAGTGGCCAGTACACTTGCTACACTACAAGAGGTCCTAGGTTCGATCCCCAGTGCTCTCTTGCTGTAGCGCCCTTCAATAAGGTGCTATAAACGGTACAAACTCCTGCTGAGCCAGCACTTAATCAGCAGCGTATTTATCGGGTAATATTATTTTTTATATTATATCCCAAACTGCCACAGAGGTACCTTGAGACTGGGTCGGGGTAAATGATGTTACTCTATGTTTAGGTCGCGCATTCGACTCTTCCACATCAAGAATGAAGATACATACAAAAAAGGCGCATTAAAATGTTTTAAAAGTTGTGCATAATATGTAGATAAATGAACTTTGTACCGTTGATGAGACATTAAATATTTGAATGTAAACACCACAATATTTAAATATTGATGTAAGTCATGTTAACAAAATTATCTATGTTTACTTTAATTTATAATTAGGTATTGCAACAAAAAATTATAATCATCAAACCAACAATTTACAAAGTCCCCTTTTTCTTAAACTATAAGAACAAAATACGTTGTATTTACAAAATATTATCTATACATTCAACATAAAAGCAAAAGTTGTATAATAACATGTTATTTTAACTTTTTCTTACTACTAAGCTTATTCAACGGATTATAACAAATAATATCGCAAGGTCAACAAATGTATCACAAAAATATTTGTACAACTTAGGCCATGAACCAGTTGTCTAACATTAAGAATAAAACTAAATTTAATTCGATAATCTTTCAAACTTATTCGATTTATCACATAAAACAAAAGTGTAAAATAACATGTCAATATCATGACGTTAGACAAGTTGTTACTATTTAAAAGTGACATAAAATAAGGTAGTTACCGTATACAAACATGATCAAGAAAGCTCCATGTGAGAAAGCTGCAGTGAAAAACCTAAGTACAACAAACAACTCAAACCAGGGTGTAAACGCGGTTGCAATCCCACTGATGGTCGTTCCAATGGCAGATACTAACATCGTATTTCGACGACCAAGTCTACAACGTATCATTATAATGTTAAGTGAAAAGTTATTTCCATTTTAAGTAGATCGAACCCTATTTAAAGCATGATAATTAAAAAGAAATATACATTATGTCTAAATATGTTAATGTTTAACTTAAATATCTTTTTATAAGAATACATTAAATCAGCCCTAAAGTTATAACAAATAACTAACTGTTACATAAGACTTAACAGTTAACAGTCTTGTGTTAAAATCGAACCCGGGACCTTAAACATTAGACTTACATATCGGCCATGTTCCCAAACACGATTGCTCCTGTCCACATTCCAGCAAAGTAAATCGAAGTTGCGACCGTTCCCAAAATCTTTCGATCACAAACCAAATCCCACTGTTAAAATAAATGTTTAATTTTTTTGTATATATCATGAAAGTCGTATCTCAAGTTACATGTGGCAGTTTGAGATATTATAAATTACAATTGCTCAATAATTACGCTGCTGATTAAATGCTGGCTTTTTGTACCGTTTATAGCACCTTACTTAAGGGCGCTACAGCTTAAGATCACTGGGGATCAAACCCAGAACCTCATGTAGTGTTGGAAGTGTTCTGACCACTACACCATGCTGCTGGTTTTTACATTATTAAGGTTGAAACCAGTAGTTTAGTTATTGTAAAATTAGGAATTGGGTATTTAATGTACCAACTAAAAGACTAAATAATTAAAATTAAACTGCAAAAATGGAATTAGCAAAACTAAGCATTGTGGGCTATAAAAAAAAGTCACTGCTGCAATAAATCAAACCGTGATTTACTATATTTATTCAACCTACATCCACCTTCATAAAATTTTTATTTTTACAACTTACCTGACTGTTGACAGTGGAGGTAAACACAGAGGTATCAAAATAATATCCTTGGTCGCAGTTTATTGGATTGTAACCAATATTTACACAACTTAAACTTGGAGGTTCGCATGCTGTTAAATTGTAACCATATCTAGTAAAATAATAAAGATAAAATTTAACGATATAAGATAACAACGTTATAATAACCACATGTTATTTTTACGTAATATAAAGAGAAAATGTACATCGTTATATTTTTGTAGTAAACACCTCTTTAAAATGGTTAAATATGAATAAAATTAAAGTTTAAGATAATTATTATGTAACCTATATAAATATAAAGTTACTTATACCGAAACATTAACCAAATAAAATTTAATGCAAGTCATATAGGAAAGTCAATAACTTTAATGTAGAATTAAAACAAACAAAAACTTCCAGGACACAGATTAGAGTTAGACAAAAACTTAACAAAACAGTGACAAAAATATTACTATGAAAGCAATGCCTGTAATTATACAAAAAAGTAAAAAAATAATTAATGAATTTACCTTTGACATGAATCTCCGGGAGGGGTTGTATAATTCCTTATATCTACTTCAGTTAAAGTTGGGTAAGCTGAATGGTTGTCAATAGGTGGAACATTACATCTGTTAAATATAAGCATGTGTTAGATAAGATTCTACATTTACAGTAAAAAATGTTACTTTTTTTTACTGATATCTACATTTTTTAAACTTTGTAATATCCCATTTAATTCCTTAACAACTTAACATTTTTTCCCTTTTTTAAATTGTTACCATTTTACTAACTTTATAATTTCTTTATAAATGATTTTTTCTATTTTTTTCCTCTTTATTTCATGATTGTGAAGCTACTATCTAAAAATAAATAAAATATTTTATTTTTTTCTCACTTTCTTCTTGCATCTGTCTAAATTTACAGGTTAAAAATAAATGTTAACCTTACCTGAAAGGTTGTTCAGCTGCATAAAACACCGAAGCAATATTATGAAGACCAGCAGGAATACCCAACCAATAAGTAATTGCACATAGGAATAACTGATACCTGCCCAAGTGGCCTATCTTGTCCAAAACTCGATCAAATTCAATCATTTTTACCTTGATCTTATTTGCTTATTAAAAACGTGACATTTTATAAATAAATATTGCAGTATATATAGTAAAAATGAGAAGGTAACGTATTGACTTTACTTAATTTAAAGAGATATAATTGCGAACTATCATGTAAATTTACAACTAAACGATAAGTGGTTTGAAATGTGTATTTATACGCAGTGTTGTGTTAGCACGAAGCACACAAGGTTTTAATTAAACATTGTTGCATACGCATGTACATCGACAAAATCTAGGTTAAATCTATTTGATGTCTTGCAAGTTGACAAATATTAGCTCAGTTATGCACGTACAGTTTTATTAACGTTAAAGGAGTGTTATATAAAAGTCAACATCATAATCTTTCATGTTAAATTTCCTTTGTTGTAGAACAAGTCAATCAAAGTATTATTCGCCGAATTTTTTTGATTAAATTCGTTTCAGATTTGCAAAGGAAAAGCAGTTTCAGCAGTTTTTAGAGGTTAGCAAATATTTTAAAAGGTTTACCTTTATTACAATAATTAAACAATTGTAAACCTTGTTTAAAATTTTACGAATTTGTAGAACTATCAACGGTGGTTGTTTTTTATTTAAATTAACAACATTAACTATGTTTAGATATGGTATTGGTGGCGCCAAATTTAATTTTTATGATTCAAAGATAATAAAATTCCAAAAATGTCAAAACTTTCAACATGCTAAAACTAATATAAGTTCTAGTGTATATACAAAATAATAATTTTTTTTCTAATACTAAGTAACATAAACTTAAAAAAAATATAAATAAAAAACAAAATAAAAAACTAAAAATTTATTTAGCAATAATCAAATTCTACTAACTACTTACAAAATAAAAATCACAGTGACTAAACTAAAAAAAACATAAATTCTATCATAAAAAACACTATATACCATCTAAGTTAAACACCATTAAGTTTTTAAGTAAACTGTTTAAATGACAGTTCAAGATCACATATTAATATATATTGTATTTGAAATCAAGGTTAAGTATAAAATGTGTTAGGTTTTGTGTATTTAGGAGTTTTAGATGTTAAAATAACAAAACATAAAAGTTTTGGAGAATCGCAATAAAATATAACTTCATCAGTTTTACATTTTAGGTAAAGTTTTAAACATATTTTCTAAACACTTCACGTTTTCTTATACTTACTCAAGTTATAAGTTAAGGCAATGTAGTTTACAAAAATATAAAAGAAATTACTTACATAATAACTTCATAGGTAAATACTTACATTTAAAAGCAGTGTTCACAAATAACTTAGAATGTTTGAAAATAGGATGTGCAAAGTTGAAAATAAAAGTTATTTGGCAACACTTTAGGAATCAACCACAGGAGAGGTTGCAATATCTTTCCTAGCACCTACAAAAAAATATATTTTTTTTGTATATATCTTTATCCTCGATGTGGGAAAGTCGAATGTGCAACTTAAACATAGAGTAACATCAGTTACTCCGACCCAGTCTCGAGTTGCCTGTGGCAGTTTGGGATATTATATAGATTATAATTGCCCGATAATTATTCTGTTGATTAAGTGCTAGCTCAGCAGGAGCTCATACCATTTATCGCGCCTTACTCAAGGGCGCTACAGCATGAGATCAGTGGGGATTGAACCCACGACCTCATGTGTGGTGTAGCGTGTTATTACCACATCACCCCTTTGCCGGTAAAATATATATTTAGGTTTAAATTATTGTAAATGTAGTTTTTTACCTAATACTAAACTTACTTAATGGAGACTCAAGGTGGTCAATCACAACCGTAATGTCAGGTACTGATCTGCAATTTTAATATACAACATTTTATATTAATTTTAACAATTTCTACAGTCTATAAAAACATTTATGACGCCACTTACTTAGATGGAGGTCGTGACCTCAAATCGTGACGTGGTGAGTTCAAGGAGGACATGCTTGAACGGGTCGATGCTCGACGTATTGGTGGAAGAGGTTTGGACAAAAGAGAACCTTCTTCTTCACCTCTCTCTTCTTGTTCTTCTGCTGAAGAAGGCAGACGAAAAAGAGAACTACCAGTGTTTTCTCTCATCTAGTAGCAAGAATAATAAAAATAATTTAATAAAAAGAGTTTATTTTATATTTATTTATTCTTGGTGTGGATTGTCGTTTTCTACAACCTAAACATAGAGTTACATTTGTTACCCTGACCTATTCTCGAGTTACCTTTGGTAGTTTGGGATATTATAGATTATAAATGCCTGATATTTAAGCTGATGATTAGGTGTTGGCTTAGCAGGAGTTCATAGCGTTTATAGCGCCTTACTCAAGGGTGCTACAGCATGAGAGCAGTGGAGATTGAACCCCGGATCACAGGTAGTAAAGTTAAGTGTCCTGACCACCACACTATGTTGCTGGACATTGTCAAATCCTGTTTTAGTTTTATTACATTTAACAAACCAATAACAATGAAGCAGGGGTAGTTGGTGGAGCGGTTGATTTGTATCCCAAACTACTCTTTGAGTGATTGCTGACGTCAGTGAGGGATTTCCCTTTATTTCGTGGTAAATTAGAACCATTTCGTAGAATGTCTAAAAATTAAGATTTTTTGTTAAATTGTATTAACTTATTCAAAACAAACATAAAGGTTAAGTTTTATTTTTGTACATTGCATAATTAATACAACAACATAGCAATTATCAATATATATATTATAAAAAGCCAGCATTAAAAATCAAACTAAGGAGCTTTAAAATAATTTCATATATATTTTCACACTTCACTTACTTGTGTGAGTTCTAAGGTTGAGTAACTCAATATTTTTGAGTCTGTCTCCACTCAAAGGTGAAGTAATAAAAGAGTGAACATTTGAGGATGGGATTTGAAATTTGTTGACTTCCAATTCTAACATTTTAGGAACAGTAGAAGGAAGGTGATGGGGGATTACAGGAGACCTAAAAATAGATTTTAATTAAAACTTCAGACATTCCCATAAAAAATTGTCAATTTCCATAATAAAAAACAAATTGCCAAATTGGTCTTGCTTTAAAAATGTTTTAATTTATTATCTATTAAGAAATGAGTACCAAGTTAAGCCATAAAAATTAAATGCTTTTAAATAAAAACAAAAACTAACTTGTCTCTGTACAATCTTGATCCAGGTAAACTTCTTACAACTGAACTATTAACTTGCCATACTGGCGTTCCTTCTTGTTTGTGAATTCCTACAACAAGCAATTAAAAATAGCAATAAAGTAAAAATTTAAATATAAAATAAATTAATAAAGTGATTGGTATTCACATTTGAATACCTGATACAGTGAGAGCATCCTGATTGGTTGGTATGGGATCATGTGACATGTTTGTTGTCATAGGAACTTCGGGTTGGGGTTGAATCTTTGGTGAATGTGGAAACATTGACCCTACTAGAAATTTATAAAAAAAAGTTCTACTAAGGTGAAACAACAATTGATTCTAAGCATAGGCTAGGTTAATATTAATTATATATCACAAATCGATAGCCTGTCTTTTGGTCGGCATTTTAATTGTCGAAACATGGTCACAACTTATAACTAATATTGACCTGAAATATTTTACCGGCACACTGCAAACGGCAGCTTTATTATACATTTGTAGCCCTGTTAACTGGAGATAAATACCATGGATAAAGTCCACTTAGCTCCATTATATATATATATATAGATTACATATAGATGATACACACCACTGAAATATATTGAAGTAAGTTTAAATGGTTACCTTGCATGAATGAGTAAGGAACTTGTCCACTAGTGCCTTGTGATTTAATCTGCATCTTCTGCAACATGGCATCAACTTGATACTTGTTAAATCTTGTGCTGATTTTACCTGAGTATCTGGAATATAAAATTGTTTAACTTGTTAATAAACATAAGTGTTGTTAATGAAAGCAATAGTAGTAAAATTTCTTTAACAAAAAATAAAAAAATAGTTCGCAAACTATATAAACATGATAAAAAAGATTTAGAAAGCAAAAGAATTGACAAAAAACATATTGTTTAAACTTTACAGTATTTTAAATCAACAAAAGTAAAAATTTTACAACAAATTCAGAACTTACTTTCTTAAATTATCCTTTCCCTTATACGAGATGACAGGTTTAATAAGAAATACACCAGTTATACATTCAAGTCTCTGTAATGCATCTGATAACAATGCCGCCAACCTTCTACGTTCTGATGTTAGCTCATCCATTTGCTTGCCCCAATTCTGTGCCCTTCTTCGCTGTAAACTTTCCATTTTCTCTGTTTATAATAAAAGTTAAGTTATTTTATTGTTTATCAAGTTGATAAAAAAGAGAAACTTATTACTATTAGTAAGGCCAACAACGTAGCAAACTTTTAAGGAAATCTCAAAACAAAATAAAAATAAAAAGTTGGTGCTTTTTACATAAAAAAATAATTACAAACAAAACTAATTTAACACATCCACAAAGAAATAAATAAAACATGAGATATCTTTAAGTTAAAAAGTTAGAATTTCTACATAAAAATAAATAAAATATAAGTACAAGTAAATATAAAAATAAGTACAAAATATTTACCAAGTATGTTAAATACATCAGAGGTGACCATGTTACTACTTCTCACATTACTTTCAATCACTTTCATCTTTGTATGATGAACCAACTTGTTCGCAAGATGTTGAATTCTTCGAGTTGGGATCGAATTATACGACTCCATTGTCATAACAACCGACTCCAAGGTCTCCTAAAAATAAAAAGGATTGGATTTTAATGTTTTAAGTCATTTTGTGCTATTTATTAGGGCAATAAATACTGACAGCAATGTGTAGTAGTCAAAACAATTGGTTTCACTACATAAGATTGTGAGTGTAATCTTTACTGCTCTCATGCTATAGCCCACTTGAGTAAAATGCTATAAACGGTATAAACTCTTGCTAAGCTTATACTTAATCAGCACCTTAATTATTGAGCATTTAAAATCTATAATATCCTAAACTGCCAAAGGCAACTTAAGGTAGGGTCAGGGTAATTGCTCTACTCTATGTTTAAGTCGTAAAGTCGACCTTTCCATATCAAAGATAAATAAATATATTTAGAAAAAGGCAAAGCCCAATTTTGTACTTTACCAATTTTATATTTTTTACAATTACAAAAAGTTAAACAAGTGAAAAAAACTATTTTAAAACCTGTGTAATTTTTCCCACTGCAACAGATTTCTTTAGAGCTTTAGAATTATGTTCAGTATCCAATCTAGTGAACATTACAGTCAATGTTGAATCACTTGTTCCTATAGGGGCTGTAGAGGGGGTTTTCCCTAATATAGGACCAGCTGGAGAGGAAGGGAATCCTGAACCAGAAGTCTAAATAAATAAACCAATCTTTTGAATATAAATTTTGAAATTTTTCCTCATTATTTTATAAAAAAGCATGAAATAATTATCTAACCTAAGTTAAGATAAGCATATTAGTTAACCTCTTACCCCAACAGTTGCAGTGTTTCCCCTCTGTGTTTCACTTAAAGTATTTTGTAAATGCATAATCATTGCTCCATCATGTTGAGTTCTTTTATCAAACTCCATTCGCAACATATCCAACTCTTCCTGTGTGTTGAAACCAAAAAATAATAGCTAACACGATTCCTCTTAAATGTTTAAAAAATATAATTAGAAGCACGCTTATTTAGGCTGTGTCAAAAGTAAAATTATCAGCAGCATGGTGTAGTATTTAAAATACTTTGTTTTAACATAAGGTCTTGGGTTTGATCCCTACTGCTTTTATGCTGTAACGCCCTTAAGTAAGGCACTATAAACGGTATAAACTTTTGCTAGGCAAACTTAATCAACAGCTTAATTATCGGGCAAATATAATATACAATATCCCAAACTACAAAAGTAAGCTTGTGGCTGGGTTGGGGCGACAAATGTAACTCTATGTTTAGGCTGTAAAGTCAGCCCTACAATATAGAGGATAAATAAATTAAAAAAATTTAATCCTATAACCTTATTTAAATGTTATTTAAACAACTATGAGTTCAATTTATTTATAAATTTTTAACCTGTAATTTGTGAATAGTGAGTTGTAATCTTTCATCTTCTTCATTTGACCCCAGATTTGACCTTCCCTCATTCAGAGCTGCCGTCATATTCTCACCAATTGTGATCAAAGATTGTTCGACAGTGTTTGCCATGTTTCCAACAAATAATTTCACCTAAAAAATTTTTAATTAAATACTAAAACAGGCAATGAAACTTATACACATAACTTCTTCTAAAAATAAGTTCTTAAATTTGCTTGTACTTATGTAAAAGAGTTATCCTTTCTACAATAAACAAATTAATATTAATAATAGTTGTAAAGCTTACCTCATCATTACTTGTATCATAGTTGGTAGTTTGTATTGAATTAATAGAATGAGATTTAGCAAGATGGGAAGTATGTTTCGACATTTCCTGAGATATCTAAATTTTAACAAATAAAACTTTATTATCAATCCATTTATTTTTAAACACAGGTTTATAGTTGCACTCACCAAGTCTTTAAACTCAACAACACATCTGTAACATTTTAGGAAGTCTTCAAGCAAGTCAGTGTTAACAGCTCCCTGGGAATATTAATATATTTTATTATTGCTTAAAGTTAAACATAAAAATATTGTAGTTATTAAACATGCTTAAAAACTGAAATAATAATTTAATATTACCACTACTTCAGTATTATTGTGAAATTTTTTACACTTTTGAGACTTAATTTAAGCCATGTCTATAATTATTTATTAATTAGCATTACAAAAATTTAAAAAATCGCAAGTATACAAAACATCTTACAACACAAACTTACCTTCAAGTTAGGAGTAGTTCTACTTCCAGTACTTGACATTCTCTCATATTTTCTTAAGTTAAAAGCCTCCCTCTTCTCCATTATTTTATTCCTGTATGCACTAGCTAGTGATATTCTGCTGGTTGATCTTGATGCTGGTTTCATAGTTAGGGATTCACCTCCTTCTGAGTTGTGGTTACTTTCCATTTTCTAATAAAAATAAAATAAGATTTTGTAATAAATGTAAATTTTAAAACTAGGCATAATATATTATCATTTTAAAATAAACTTGTAGCAATTTTTTTTTTTCATGTAGATAACAAAAGCTTTTAGTAGTAGAATTCAAGGTTAAAACAAACCTGTAAATTATCCTCAGTAAGACTTTCATGTGATTCTTCCTTCACTTCACTTAATTGATCTGAACAATATTTAATTTATTCAAAAACAAATTGTCATTTTCTAAAATAAAGCAACATTACATAAAACTAGTTGTATTTTAGGCTAAAAAATATGTTTCATTTCTTGAATTAACAAACTTTTTTTAATTGGTAATCTTCCTACAAACCTGCATCAAGTTGTTCTTGTTCAGCTGCAAACTCCTCCAGATTTCTCATCGCTTCTTCTGCATCCGCTTCAGCAGCTTCCTTTAAAAAAACAAAAAATGTTTTAGTCGTTTTAAAAGTTACTTGACAAATTCATATCACTGCAAAATAAACAAAAAATTTATTAGTGGTTCGCATTATCACAAGCAAATATTATAACAATTACAATGCAGACCTGGACTTAGATATCAACTAGTTCTTATTTTAGTATTTCTTGTTACAATAACAATTAAATAATCTGATAAAAAAGAAATCTCACTTGAAGTAATTTAAGTTGCTCAATATGGGCCAACAATCTTGCCCTTTCTTCCTGCCACTTGGAGGCTTCCTTAGCAATATTCTGTTGAAGAATATTAGAAGATTGAAGTTGTTCGGTTAGTTGGGAGATTTGGTTCCGAGATTTTGTTCGAAATATTTCAAACTGAGAAGCTAGTTGCTCGGGTGAAAGGTTAGCCTGTGCAACAAATAAAAATATATTTTACACTAACCTTTTATGCAAAAATGTGATGTTTTTTATCTGTTATTGTTTAAAACATTTAAAACCAGCAGTGTGGTGTAGCGGTAAGAACACTTGCTACACCACTATGAGGTCGTGGGTTTAATCCCTACTGCTATAATGTTGTAGCGCCCTTAAATAAGACACTATAAACGGTATGAACTCCTGCTGAGCCAGTACTTAATCAGCAGCATAATTACCAAGCAATTATAGTCTCTATAATATCCCAAACTGCCACAGGCAACTCGAGAGTGGGTCGGAATAACTGATGTTACTCTATGTTTAGGTCGCGCATTCGACCTTCCCACATCGAGGATAAATTTATGAACAAAAAAAAAATTAAACAAGTAATTTTGGCTATATATATAAATATATCTAATGATTTTGCCAAAAAATATTTTTAGTTATGTTGATATAAAATAAAGTCCTAATTAATATTCTTGTTAAGGTTATTACATACACAAATGTTTAAACATAAAATTCTTACCCAGTATTCTTCATCCATAATATCAGGATCTTCCACCACCCCTTTACTACCATCTTGTGGTTGACTTTCTGCAGTGGAAGGTTTAACTTCTGATGATACACTTGAAGTTTCATAAGTCGACACTGGCTTTTCTAAAAAATAAGTAACAAGTGACTTTTTTTTGTATATATATATTTATCCACGATGTGGGAAAATCTATTGCGCGACTTAAACATAGAGTAACATCAGTTACTCCAATTCAGTCTTAAGTTGCTTGTGGCAGTTTGGGATATTATAGATTATAGTTGTCTAAAAATTATCCTGCTGATTAAGTGCTGACTCAGCAGAAGTTCGTACCATTCATAGCACCTTACTCAAGAACGCTACAGCATGAGATCAGTAGGGGTTTAACCCACAACCTTATGTGTGGTGTAGCACACCATGCTGACTTCAAATATTTTGTAGTCTTGTTTAACAACACTAAGGGCAACCTGTAGTTAACTGTAATACAATTTTTATTTTACTTTTATATGCAGTTTAACTGAGTGAATTACAACTTACCATCTTTATTAGAGGGTGTAGTTGGTAAACTTGCAACAACTTGGTTCTGAGTCCACTGTTGCATATCTTCATCTCCCATATCCATTTCCTAAATATAAATAAGTTAATTATAATATTTTAGTAGTATAAAAAATTCCAATAAAAAAGAAGCAAGAAAGGCGTATTAGTATTCATATCTAAGTTAAAAAAATATATATATTCTCACAATAATAACATACTCATATAATTTGTTTTTGTAAAAGAAAATAAATGTAAAATGATGTAAAAATACTCAAAATAAACAAAAGTGCACAAACTAAATTGTAGCTAATATTTTTAACCAATATTGATTTTGTACAAAGTTAAAATAAATACTTACAGCTCTAAGCTGTTTAATATCTATAGATGAAGCTGTAGACATAGAAGCCATAATCTTAGTCTATTTTATTCCAAAAACTTTGACAATTAAATTTTCTTGAAAGCTAAACTCTTCTAAAATCTAAAATTAACTGTGAAATTATTACTTATTACTAGTATAATAATATTATCCCTTAAATTTATTTTCCTATATTTGTTTAATTCTTATATTATTGATATAACTCTTATAAAACTGCCCATAAATAATTAATTAAAATACATTTGGTTTTACAGCACTTGTAGATCTTGAAAAGTGTAAACTAACTAAAGTGAAACACAATAAAAGGTTGCCTAGTTATCCTAGTATTATATTTCATATTATGTAACTTAACACCTGTATTCTTATATATGAGACCAAAAACTCATAAGCTAGATAAGATAGCACTTTTAAATAAACTTTTAAAAAAACTGTTGCCTTATTGGCTATTATTACTAAATTACTAAAATACACCCCAACTGATAACTCTTTTTTTAAAGCCCCTTTTCACTTATAAACTAGCTTATCAGTTATTTAAATATTTATATCTTCAATTTCTACTTGTATATATTTACAAGGTGGTAAAACAAATATACTTAAGTAAATATATATTTATCTATATGTATTAGATAACATTAATACAAGTACACTAGAATTTCAACGTCAAAGATGTAGGAATTTAAATACTTAGCTAAACACAAAAGGCTTACCAGTATTTGAAAGATTTGAACTTTACATTCCTCTTTCCAGTTGTCTACCTCTTCATTGTAAACTTCTTTTATTTGCTGGACTTGGACTCGAAACTGGTCAGCTAGCTCTAAATATCAATATTATAGTTAACATAAAATAACATAAAAGTTTTGAGTAAATTATTCCTTGTATATGGTTGCACTAAATGAAGACTAAGAAAAAATACAAGTAAGTGTTTTTGAATTCCTATATATATACAGAATATTATTAAAAAATAGTTTTTAATAATAAATTTAAGTTACAAAAAATGTGACAATATCCCAATCACACAAACATATTAAAATTGTGTTAATAAAACAAGAAAAAAAAATGGAGTTTCTGAAATTTAAACAGAATAGAAAAAAAGAAAAAGTGTTAAAAGACTGCATACAAAATAATACAGGTTAAAGAGAAAAAAAAGAAACAGTATTGAAAATAATTTCAAACTTATACTAATTATTAGTGTGTATTAATTTCAACACATCCAAACATTAAAGTTAATAGAAAACCACATTTTATATCTTACTTTACAATGAAATTCTAGTTGATTAAAACCCTGTAATATAATTACTTGAACGTTATATACAAATTAAAAATTTACTTAAGAACAACACCTGTTGGGATAACCATTTTATTTAGCTTTTTATTAAAAAAAAAAGAATTTAAATTAAACCTTGTTTAATTTCAGTATTTTTCAGTTCATCTGCTTCAATTCTTATTTTCATTCTTTCCAATTCGTTCTACAAACCAAAAATTAAACTCATAAATATACTTGATAAAGTTAATCTTTTTTCACAAAAGATTTTAGTGAACAATATTTACCACAGCCGTATCTTTTATTTCTTTAATCTTTGCCTCCATAGAAGATATTTTACTTCTCTCCTCCGCTTCTTGCCTTTTTCTTTCCTCTTCTTTTTGTAACTGTTCCACCTGAATAAGTAAAGAGTTTCTTTCTTGTTTGATCTCTTCTTGGACCTTATTAGACGATTTCTGGAAAAAAGAAAAATTGTTTTAGTTAAAATTACTAGCTTAGTTTTTAGTTTAAAAATTTTTAAGTAAGTGTACCTTATTAGCCTCATTTTCCTTCTTAATGTGTGCGATTTCTATTTTTTTGGCATCCAATTGCATTTTCAATTGTTGAAGCTTGTCTTCTTTTAAACCAACATCTGACAAATCAAGTTAAAACGTAATTTAATTTTAACCACATAAAATAAAACAGAACAACACAGAAACCCTGCTGTAAAATTAAATATGTATGAGTATTTAAAACAAATTTATTTAATGATCAAAATATTGTATAGAATTCCAGGCAGCGTTTTAAAAAATTTAAATGCGAATACAAACATTTTTGTTATATAACTACCTTGCTGCAGGTTGAGAAGTTTTTCTGTCATTTTTAGAAGTTCATCTTTAGCATTTTGCAATCCTTTTTCCAACTTTTTTCTACTCCTAAAACAAACAAAAAAATAGTTTTTACTAAATATAATTTAAAGCCACATAAAAATATTAAAACAAGTTAATATTATATTCACAAAACTAACAAAAGAAATTTAATTCTAGGTTAAAATTTAATTCTAGGTTAAATAGATTGCAAAGTCAAGTATGCATGTTTAAAAATATTGTTTAAACACAAAGGCAGTATCTATCCCATACTTGGTTGTTTTGCTTGTGGATGCTGACTGTAAGTGTCCCATATATCTCATTACATCTTGGCTTAGATCATTAAGTCTTAAAACAGAGCTTTCCATGGTAGAAATGGCATCCTCAATACCAATATGAATTGACTCCAAATTGTTATCATCGCTTGATAGAAAACTATCTTCATCAGACAGAGAGGGGGTTGCATAAGTTGCAAAAAACTGTTGAAATTTACATTTGGTTTAGGGTAGTTATACATACGAAAAATTAGTAGAAATACAGCACATTATAATGATACCATAAATAAACATATTTAGCAACACTTTCATTAGAAATGATTTGTCAGTGACAAATTATATACCCATACATTTTAGGAATTAGTATTTACATATGTATATATGTTTTTAAACTAAAACCTAATGAAAAAACTAAGAAAGATTTTGTTTAATATATATCTTATAATGTCACATATTTACAATTTTTACAAGTGTTATACTTACATCATATAACTGGTTAATAATGTCAACCCTCTGTGTACATATTTGCTGATATCCAACTATAAATATTGTAACCTTTTGCTGGTATTTTGTCTTTAAAACATTGTCCTTTAAGATTGCCTCCAAACTATCCTGAAATTTAAGCTAATTTTTATAAAATATATTTAAAAAAGAAGTTAAGTAACAAAAGAAATGTTTGGGTCCAAAAACCAGTAGTCTATATATATATATATATATATATACTTAAAATCAGAATAAGTAAGTTAGTTTACTATTTAACATCTAAATTACCTTGTCAAATAACATGTAACAAAAACAAATAGAGTGTTTACATACCACATATTTCACTACTACATGTAATTGCTTGTTTTAAACATGTTAACATACCATATCATCTAACAACTCCATGTTTCCAATTGATGTTTTAACTTTACTACAATCATCATAATCATCTAAGGTCTAAAATAAATAAAACTTTAATTATAATTAATTGTTTAGACACAATTAAAATTTACAGAAATATACCTAATTGAAATATATATATTTAATTAAACACAATAAATTAAAATAATATTAATAATTCAATATATGAAGGCCTATATATATACTGTAAAAAATATTTGAAAAACATTACCTAATATTTCTAAGTATAGTAAACAGGACACTTGACTTCACTGCATGAGGTTTTGGGTTTGATTACCAATGCTCTTATGCTGTAGTGTCTTTGGAAAAAATGCTATAAACAGTTTTAACTTCTGCTCACCCAACAATTAATCATTAGCTAAATTATCAGCCAAAAATAATCTATATAATATCACAAACTACCAATGGCAACTCAAGACTAGGTCAGGGTAACAAATGTTACTCTATGTTTGGGTCATAAAATATACCTTTTCTAATCAAGGATAAAGATATAAAATAATAAATCTTACACTTTGTATCCTGGTATGAATTGCATCTAATTCATCTTTAGTTCTAGCTTGCATCCTCATTCGAGATGAGTTCCCAAGTTTCCTCATCACCAGACTAGCAGCATCCCCTTGTATCAAACATGGATCCTCCATATTTGTATTTTTAGTTACTAAAAATTCATATTTATTTAAAAAAAATCTGTAAAATAACAAATCTTAATGTTTTTAAATAAAATCTTTAATAAACTAATAAAGTTAGACAGTTTAGGTATATTTATACACAAAATAGTTTTTAAAGCCTGTATTAAACGTTAGTAAAGTCTTACAAAACGGAAATATGTTTAATAACATTCATTTCAGCATTTGTACAATTAAATTTACTCTAAAAAAACGTTAAAATCGCCTATAAAAATATGGCCAAGAACTATAAAATTGCCACATACTAATAGTTCTTTATATAACTTATACTTTATTTAAATAAAAAAAATTTTACCTACTTTACAAATGTTATACTAGGTAGTTAAAAAATAAGACTATTAAATTTCGCTACTGTTCGCGACTAAATATTATGACGTCATAGTTAGCGTATGAATCTTGACAACAACCATGCTCTATTGGTTCGTCATGCTTTACTAATTATGACGTCATAATTAAAATTTATGATAAACATTTTTGTTTAAAATGTTTAAATTATTTGTTAAAATAACAATACAAAAAACAAACAATCTGCAAAATCTGTATATACTTCAACAATCTTTATTGTTGGGTTTTATTTGTTTAAATTCTACTAACTGTATTGGTTTAACATATATCGTAAAACGCGCTTAATAATAAGGTAAACTTATAAATATTGCTCTTTGTTGGTCTAGGTAACATAATAATTAAATTAACAATCCACTGGCGAAGAAAGTAAGTTAACAGCTTAGCGTCTATAGTTTTGTATATACCCTAAATAAAAAAAACAAGTGCATTAATGTTTGCACGGTCTTTTCGCTAGTTTGGTTTTAATTAAGGGAGCTTATCGGAAAAAAAGTTATTAAACCATTTTTAAATAATAGAAGTCGTTAAAAAATGTTTTAAAGGGGTTTTAAATTTAATATAAGTTTGCCTACCTTACTAATAGTATTGCTTTTAATCTTTTAAGGTGACAGTACGTAGTTTTTGTGCCAAATTCACACCATAAAACTAGTTTTAAAAACAAGTAAAATTTTTTAGGCTAAAACCTAAATCCCGGCATTTTTCCAATACAAGTTTTAAAAGAGTCACGTGACAAACGATCTTATTGGATTAAAGACAATGGGCTTAATTTGCAATCAAAAGATAATTTCAAGTAGTTTTTAATTATCCTCGATCGGAAATAACAATATTATTTTTTGTACGTTAGTCCGGCTAGCTTAAAGCGTTCCTAAAAAAACAAAATAAATTCTACGAAATCAAAATGTGGTTTATTTTTTTGTTATAAAGTTCCCCCAAAACAGAAATATTGGCACAACTTGAATTTAGGCAATGAATTTCATACTATTGGTCCAGCAAGTTTTATTAATTTTTTTAATAAGCTTCATAAATTATTTTTGTTGTATTAAAAGCTTCATTAATTGCACCACCAAACACAAATTTCTATAAAAATCACTTTGCATCATTTTTAGTTCTTTTTGGACTTAACGCTGTACTTTGATTTGCTGTTGTAGTAAAACATGTATGGAAAGCCAAGAGAAGGAATACACCATAAGGCAAACAAACCCCAATCAACCTAGAAATAAAATTCAAAATAAGATACATTTTAAGTAAATAAGGAAATATAATTAGGCATATAAATGTACATCGATATTAAACTACTTATATAGGCAACTTTTAAAACTTAAAAACGATCCAATTTTTAAAACAATTATGCATTTATAAAACATAATTTAATTGAATATAACAACACATCTTACAAAATGTGAAGCATGAATTCTGTTGTATTCTTTTAATGACAAAATATTCATTTCTCCCAATTCACTACTGAAGCCAAACTGTAACAAAAAAAGGCATATATAATTTTAATAAATTTTTTAATGTAAAACATATAGATTTTAAATGATACTACATTTTCAATTTTAGTTTCTTGGTAACTACTTTTTAACTTAAAGTTTTTACCGTTGGATCTGAACCCTCAGATGCGACGTATTGAACAACAGCTGATGTAAAGTTAAAAGCCCCATCTCGAAGGGGTTTTACCACAAGAACGTGGGTCACGTTTGACCCTGGGGCTATTTTGTCCCATTTCACACTGGACATTCCTGATACAGGAGCAAACTCACTTTCATGGAATGTTGAATCCGCAAGCTCAACATCAGTGGCAACCCTAAAAATTTAATAAAAATTATCAAACATATATAAACCAAAAAAATAAAAGGTATATACACTAAAAAACTACTTTTTAAAAAAATAATATAAATATATATATATATATATATCTAATAAAAAACCAAATCAGTTGAACAGACAACCAAACATTAACGGATTATTATCATTTGATCCTGATTCATTTGACCATATACAAAAATTTACTGAAAAAGGGCCCCTTTTCTTTAACTTTTTTAACCTTTCATTGGAAAATGCTCTTTAATTTCTGAGTGATTGTTAACCTCAACTTTAGCAAGGTGTTGATTTTAAAATTATGTTTTCGAGTAAAAGTCCATTCATTAAATGGTTTAAGGTTATATGGGCATACACCAACCACACTTCAATTTAAAAATTTCAACCACACTTCAATTTAAAAATTTATGAATTTTAATTAAAATTTAAAAACATGATTTAAATTTTCACTTACTCATCTCCAATATTGTAAAGATTATATTCTACAGTTAAGTCATTGCCCTCTGTTATAATTGAGTTCAAAATATTTTTAATTAAAATAATTTTTGCTCCATTTTCTTCTGCATAACTTGAACCGACCAAAAATAATAAAAATATTCCCAAAAACAGTTTCATGATTAAAATTAAAATACTGTTTATCTAAAAACATCGGAAGATAAGTTAAATGTTAAACATTAAGCAAATTTAAAATATTCAGATAGTGACCTTAACTGAAAGCAGACCACCACGCTGACAAGCCAAGTTTTAAACAACATTTAAGGTAAGATTTTCTCTTGTTTTTTTTAGTTTTTTTTGGTATCGATAAAAGTAATAATAAAGTTTTTAGATTTATATAAAAAACTAATATATACTTCAATGCGATAAAAAAAATAACAAAATCAATTTTATGATTTAAAATATGGCTTAAATATTAATGTTAACATAAAGAATTTAGGTATATTAAGCCATGGTCAACAAACCCATGCTTATATAGCATCTTGTAATAAAGTTGTATTTCTGAAATCGAATATTTTACAAAACATACCGACTGACCGAACCAACTACATTATATTGGATTAGCTATATACCAAAATATTAACTGCTTTAGTGCCTAAATTTTATTTGAGCAATCTGCCAAAAAATTCTCTAACATAATAACTAGCATTTTGTTTAGCTTTCACGATCTCACTTTTAATTCCAACACGACAAGTGACGTTTGCCACATCACCAACGTGAATGTTCCCACGATAGCACGGAAGTAAATAAGGAAGCTACGTGGGAACCAACACCAAGAGGGGATATATTTGTTTAAATTATACTTTATCCTCGCAATAATTTAAATTTTTATAAAGTACACAATATTTATTTTATTTAACAGAATAAAAATAACAAAAGATAAATATAATACACAATTTTTTTTACATCTTAATTATTTTTATAAAATATACACGTAAACGATAATTTCTACATTTTCTATTCAATTAAAAAAAAAAAGTTATTCACAAAAAAATAAAAAGTTTTCAGAACTGAGTTTTATTGCCATAACTAAGAAATCGGTCGGACAGGTCAACTTGAAACTGTGCTCACCCTGTAGTAAATAAGACAACTTTAAAACAACCATTTCTCTTTTTATTTTTGTATGCCCCTTTTCTTCATTTGGAATGACCGACTTTAGGGCCTAACATAAGGTAATTAGTGTGGAGTATTTTACCGAGACCCAGTTTTGAGACGCCTTTTGAAAGTTATGAATATTATTTACTATTTTGTTAGATAATTAACCAACCGATTGGTTTAAGCTAGGTAGAAGTTCATACCCTTTATAAAGCCTTACTCGGCGACGCTACATATAGATGTAGCGATAATCAAACCAATGATATATCCTTATATTCGATATATGTAATTTTTTACTAACCCGTTATTGGATGACATCACAGTTTGCTTTGTATTAGATTTAGGTCTAAATAAAATCGCGTAACACCTCGTTCCAAATAAACATACCAGGACTGTTATTGCACTTAAACTTAGACAGATCGACAACGTAGTGACCTGAGCATAAAAAAACAGCAAACCTCAAAATTTATGTTTTTTTTACCAAATTATACAAAAAGATGTAGTTAAATATTTAATTAAAGTTACCTTTAATGAAATATTCGACGAATTTGTCACAAATATTGGAACAAACGCCAACCAAATTACGCAAGTAGCATACATGGTGAACCCTGTAAAAAACAACAATATAAACAAACCTTACAAAGACAAAACGTTTTATCATTAAAAGCCCTTAAAGATAACATATTTTATGTACAAATACTTTAAATTATGTATGCATACCAATATATTGTGTTTCTCTAAATCCAGTCGGTATATTTCTGTTAACCGAAGCCAAAATTGTGCAAGTCAGAATCAGCAAGAACGGATAGACCAGTCCCACAAATATTAACGGTGAATCTCCTAAATCGACACAAGATCGATAGGCTGTGTCTGTGGTTGGGTATAGAATTACAGGAGTTGGGCTACTTACTACAAACCATATTACAACAACAAACGCTTGTAGGAAGACAAACAGAAAGGCGGTGAGAATTTGAAATTTAGGTAGTAGAAACATCTTTACCTGAAAATGAAACAAATTATTTAGTTTTTGGCAGCGTGGTGTAGTGGTCGGAACACTTGGCTTCACTACAAAAGGTCGTAGGTTCGATCCCCACTGCGTTCATGCTGTACCGCCCCCGAGTAAGAAGCAAAAAATATTATTATTGGGCAATTGTAATTAGTAATATTCCAAACTGTCAAAGGTAACTCGAGACTGGATCGGGGTAACAGATGTTACTCTATGTTTAGGTCGACTTTCCCACCTCGAGGATATAGATATATATGAAAAGACATAACATACCAAAAAACAATTTGACTTTATACCTATTTTAACTTTATATCAACACACTAACCGAAGATGATAATAATGTTTTCGATCGAAATATTATCACAACTCTGATTGTCTTGGTTAGAAGTCCAGCGTACATAAGAGTAGGTCCAATCGAGATAAACAATCTTGAAATAGCGCAAATATGTAACTCGGCTGGTGATGAGAGCACAAAACTATCAAAAAAACAAAACAAGGTTCCAAGAAGAACAAAAACGCAAAGTTCCTAGAAAAAAAAATCTGAAAATTAAGGGCAAAAAGGAAAAAGAACGGAGTCACTATAGGCTTTAAAAAATTTAAAAATATATGCTTATTCGGCACATATAAATTATTTATGTTTATTAGGATTATTAAATGCTTATTGTGCATAGATAAACTATAAGTACTGTGCGTTTATATTAATTTACAATGGCTTGTACTTATTTATTAAATTAGTTGTTTATCGAATGCATTAATATATTTACTGGGTTTAGTGAAAATGCCCCAACATACTTAAAATCTTTAAACAAACTTAATACTTATGGCATGTTTTAAATCATGAAATAGATTTTGTCATTTTTTCCCGTCGCATTATTATAATATTTTTTGTATATCTTATTATTTACTTTCATTAATGCGCTAAAAACCGAAATAATAATTCTGTTTTTATTTACTATTTAACTTACTTTTCCTGATGCTTTAACCATCGGGGTGTTCCTGTTAACCACATATACAGTTGTAACAAACAACGCCATGCATATCCCTATTACACCAAGGCTGATTGATGCTATACTGTAGACATCACCAATCTTTGAATATCTAAACATCAAAAAAATTTAGTTAATTTTTATCTTTTAGTAAATAACAAAACATATAGTGAATATTTATATTTTATTTTTTATATTACTTAATTAAAAAAATATTACAGTAAAAGATTTACACCTACTGAATTTTAAACGTCACGCAACCATTTAACTCCTTGTTCGGTGTTTCCCCTTTTCTGCAACTAATACATTCCGTGCCATTTTTACCGACGTATTGGTTTGACAAACAAGGGAGACATTGCCAGCAACAAATCTACATAAAAATAAAATATTTTTTAAAGATAAATTACAAGAAAAAAATTATTTAAAAAAAATGATAAGTTTATAATCAATCCACCAAAAATAACAAGAAAAAAACGAATGGTAAAAAAATAATTATCTTCCAAAAAAAGATAAAAAAAATATTTTTTTCGTTTCACGTTTAAAATAACTATTTCCTAAAAAAAGGATAAGAAAAAAATTATTCCAAAAAAAATAATGAGAAAGTAATTGTTTCCGTTCACGTATTAGGTCAGTTTTGACGCAAGAGAAAGACTGACCTACGTTAAAATAAGCCTTAAAACGCTCACGTAGAATAACAAATAAAACAATTAATTTTTTGAGTTTTTTGCTTACGTCATTTCCCATCTTTCTTGCCTCCGAGAATTTACAAGGTTGGCTACAAACCGATGAGACTTCATTTCGCAACATGTAAGCGTTGTCCCATTTGATTACTAGAACAAAAAACCATTTTAAATATCAACCTATAAGATAGGATCATTTAGCATTTTAAAAACGAATAATAAGTTGTGTATAATACAGCAATAAACATTATGTTTAAGGAAATAGAACTAACTTGGTGCATAGCGAGAACAAAACTTAAAAATGTATTTAAATGTTACTTTACATTATAACACTACTTTCACATTTTTTTACTTAAAAAAAGTTTCAAATAAAGTTTAATTGGATCACCTTTAGTTTCAAACGTTCCAGCCAAAGACCATTTCCCTAACACAGAACCATTTGTCTGAAGTTGGTTGTTAAAGGTTTGTATGTCATAAATCGCTGGTCCGTCTTGGTTTGCATCAAACCTTAACATTCCACCGTTTATTCCTAACCAACAGTTTTTATTAGATTTTGTTTGCAAATGTTAAGTTATATATATGTTAAAGTAGGGCCTTACAACATATAAATGATAAAGCCCTGTCAGACTGATATTGTGCTAGTATTTTAGCCTGTTAAAACTTATATTTATTTCAACAAAAACAACTATTTCTTTGAGGTTTTACTTGTTCACCATAACGTTATAATAGAAACAGTAAACAAGGTATGTAGAACAAGTAGTTTTATGGTAATAAAATATGCAAAAAGCTTGGAAAAAACCTTTTATTGTTACATTTAAGAAGCCGCTCTTTTCAACCAAATCAAAAGTAAATTACTCTTATACTTTTGTCAATTAGAAGCAAAAATATCATAATTTTTTCAACCAAAAAATAATAAATGTTTTACTAAAACAAAGGCTAACAACGCAAATCTAAATTTATGTTACCTCTGTAAGTTATTGTTTTCATAATCTCAGCAACTTCGCTTGCAACAAAGTTAGTTCCAACCGTTTTCCTTAATTTCTCACATATACCAGTGCTGTTAGGGCATACAGCATGACGGTACTCTACAAATGAATGCACAAATGCTAAAACTGCATCAGCAACACTCTAAAAAATGTGAAATATTTAAAAAATTCTAATTAAAGATTATTATATACACTTGGCTTTAAATTTATATAAGAAATTGTTTAAATTAAATCATATTAATCTTAACAAAGTACATAGAAAAAAATATATTTTTAATTTCCTTTGTTAAAAATATATAAATATGATTTTTACCTGCATTTTGCTTAGAGTAAAAAACGTTTCTTCAGCCGGTTTATCGCTATCATGACAAAGTCTTTGCTCGCTTGGCTCTAAAAAAACAAATCACATAACACCAAACAGTTCAAAATTTTAAATAAACAATAATTTAAAATGTACTTTATAAAACAAGTTCTTACTTTGTAAAGTGCAGTTTAATGTCTTGCTCAGATATTCAGCATACCACGGGTTCTTTAACTCGGTTGAATTAACGTTAACAAGTCTATCTTGAAGTGTGATATTCTCAATATAAGGTTTAAGTGCAGGAATTACACTCCGTTTTGGATTAAATGTTAGAGCCCCTTTAGTAATTAATTTTGTAAAGTTATTTTTTAGGTTATTTAATTTTAAGTTTTAAAACGTCGTAAAGTAGGTCATTTTTGCCTGGCATTGTTAAAATTTAAGTTATTTAATAAAAGAATGCCTTGGAAAAATGAGGATTAGTTTTGTTAACATTATTTACAATAAACCCCAATTTAATACAAAGATAACATTTATAAAGCTGACGAAAAATTGCTAACTGTGCCAATTGTATTTAGATATACAGTACACTATCAAAAGCTTTTTAAATTAATTAACAATTATTCAAGACAACTTACCATCTAAAGAACCGACGTAACCTAAGTTTTCTTCAGTTGGAATCTGACCCGACCAACCATCTGATCCAATCCAGAAAAAGTAGTCACGTGACTCTGGGTTGGCATGTGCCGCTTGAATAAGTTTTTCTGCGTCATTTCGTTTGGTGAAAACAATCACAGCTAAAAAAAATTAAAAAATATTTTTTCTATAAACAAAATTTATGATTATGAAAAAAATACATAAACACATATAAATTAAAATAATAAATTGATGTTAATAAGTATAAGATTAAAACACAATATAACAAAAATATTATAAAGAGGAATTTAAAAATATTTAAACCTAAAAAAAGTAATTTTAAATTGCTACCTTTAGCTTTCTTAAACTTAAGTAACTCCAATATAACATTCGTAAAATCTTCGTTGGTTGGATTCCTGTTTATTGGTCTTGCTGTAGCAACACAAATTCCCTTTTCTTCAGCTATTAACTCCACTTCTGCAATTTAAACAAATTGCTTTAAATTTGTAAAGTATTTTTAGTAAAAATTGTTGTTTTATATCTAATTTGTATAAATGTGAACATATATAATTTATTGTTGTTTCAAGATAGTTAAGATTTGATAAATTTTATGATATATATAAGTAAATTATTAATGTAATTAAATCACTATTGTAATAAAAAAAATTAGACAAGTATAAGTGTTTTAAATCATTAAATTGATTTTGTCATTTTTTCCCGTCGCATTGTTGTAATATTAATTGTATATCGTATTTATTATTTACTTTTATCAATGTGCGAAAAAACAAAAAAATTAAAAAAAAGTTTCTTTTATGTATTTGCTTTTGCTCAAAGGATCAATTATTTTATTTCAAATCAACAACAAAGTTTACCTCTGTACCCCCTTACACCATAGAAATCGTCCTCGTAAACAACGGAGAAATAATTCCAGTTATTCTCAGCAATCAACATAAGCATGGCTGTAGCTTGGTAAGCATCTGATGGAACAGTTCGAAAGAAATATGGAAATCTGTTTTTGTCGCTCAAACTTGGATGTGTAGACCATGGGCTAACCTGTAATATACCGGTTTTTAATAATTATTATACGTTTATGCTTTTCTATATTTGTTTTCTTGTAGAAACAACTTAAGCATAATGGACCATGTGAAAAGGTCGACTTCACGACCTAAACATAGAGTAATATTTGCTACCCTGAACTAGTTCCTAGTTGACTTTGGCAGTTTTGGATTTTATTAAATTACCAGATTTTTAACCATCTGATTGGTTGTGGGATTGGTTCTGGCCAAAAAAAATTTACGCTGGTATCATCTTTAAAAAAAAAGGCAACAAGTTAGAAGTGATGGGGATTAAACTTTAGACCCCAAAAGGTGATAACTGAGAGTCTTTACCGCTGCGTAGTCTATAAAAATATTTAGCTATCTTACTTGTGGTATTTTAAAGATCTGCAGCAAGCTTGCAGTTTGGATAGAAACGGCACTTGAAGCGGCGCCCACAACACCGATGAATAGGGGAGTAGAGTTTGTTGAGGCAGATGAAGTGCTTTCCTTTGTGTTAAGGAAATATGGAAGAAAAGTGTTCAGAGCCTGCAAAAATACTTAAATATTTATAAAATAAATAAAATTACAATAATATATGTTAAGTAACTTATAATTTAATATAAAAATGCCCGAATTGCCCTTTTTTAACTCCATTGGCTTAATAAAAACATTTTTTTGTAATTTTAGGTTTTTAAAATTGTGATTATTAATAAAAATTTTATATGCAACTTAGTTTGATTGTTGTAATAGTTGTTTACCTTCTGTAAAGCATGAGTATCAATATCGCAAGTGTCAATCATTACAGTTCCTAGCTTTACTCCAGGTAGTAAAGTGGAGTTAGCGTTAATCTACAAATATTTAAAATGTTTAAATTACAAAATAAAAAAATATTTAAAATAAATAAAAAAAATTGTATCAATAAACACAGATAAAATAGATCAAAAATTAATTTTTATTTTAAAAATAGTATAACAAAATATAAAATAAAAATTCAAGTTTCTATTTATTTAAAGTATAAACTAATTTTATTTATAAATAATAATAACAGATAAAGATATATTAAATATTAAATAAATGTAAAAATGAAATTTGTCAAAAAATATTAAATCTCAGTTTCTAATTATTTAAAATAATAACAAAAAGTTTAATTATTAAAATAAAATTCTTAAAATCAATTTGGCTACTAAAAATTTGTCTTAAATAAAACCGTATAATGACGTAACAATCCCCATTATTTACTAACAACTACCTGATCAACCACCATGTTGATTGTCTCCAGAGCCTGGATTCCATCTTCTAGAACTTCGGAACAAACATCACCCACTCCTCTACGGTGGACACGGATCATTGCTCCTATAATGACGTCACCAGGACGATACTGAATCAAGTTTCCTTTAAGAGTCTAAAAAATAAAAAAAATAAATTTTAAATTTTAATTTTTAAAAATGATCATTTATTTTTAATAAAAAATGTGTTTGAAAAACTTGTTTATTTTTACCTCATATTCAGCCGAAAAAGGCGAAACATTATCAGAAATATATTCATTCAATAAAAAATTCCCTTGAACTACAAAAAGTAAAAAATATCACAAAAATTAAAAGTTAATTATATGTTAACTAAACATAGATAAAATAAAATAAGTTAAAATAAATAAAAAGTTAAACATTAATTTAATATTAAACATACATAATATTTACAATTTAAAAAATGGTTTAAAGATAACGTTTAAAAATTTTATATAAAATATTGGTCATTAATATTTAAAAAAAAATTTGTGACATAATAGAATTTTAATATCACGTCATAATACAAATAGATAATGAATTAAGAATATCCTATAATTACCTGATTTCGTTTTCATACATATTCCTAATAATATATACAAAACATAATCTAGTATTTCCATGGAAAATATATTTTTTAAAGCAAATGTATAACTAAAAAACAATTACCTAAATTAAAATAACAGTTTATTACATTTTTCAGACCAATTTATAGCTGTTTTTCTGGTATAACACCCTAAATATACTATTAAATCTTTATTTATTCTTTGTATTTTTAACTTGATTTACTATATCTATATATACATACATTTTTTATACATGTATATATAATGTAATGTATATATACATATACAATGTATATATATATATATATATATACATATACAATACATATACAATGTATATAATGTATATATACATACATTAAGCTTTATTACCCAAGTACTATATGAAACAACTATTTATATCAATACGGAAGTTACTAATAACGTAGGCAGCTAAACTGGATTAAATTCTACTACACACAGATTTAAACTATTGAAATATTATAGATAAACAAGTATAAACTTATTTTAACCGGCCATAAGCATTTCTCTTTATTGGGTATTAATACTTTATGTTTATTAACTTAACTGTTATTATAACATAACATGAAACGCTAAAGGTTTTGATCAACTACTGCTTAGATTATGTTAAAAAATAATACTTTATACTTTGGTTTTTTATATTTATTTATATTTTTTAAATCAGGCAAACTAAAATACTAGGCAAAAAAATGGACCAAAAATATATTTTAATGATTTTTATTACGTAAAGACCAACGTAATATACAGTCTTAATGACGTCATAGATATGCTGTGGAACTTTTTTTTGATCTACCAATAAACAAAACAAAAAAATTAATTTTGATTTACAAATGTTTAAATAAAATAAAATTATTTTAACATAATCATCTACCACTTATAGTAGGCCTATATATTTCTGCCTAGTATACCTGTTTTAACGCAAATAGGTTAAATAGCTGTAAAAATTTTGGTTACTAATAAACTAATACATCTTAACTAGTAGATAGAAATATTGGTATAAAAAAGTGTAAATTTTAAACCAAATACTCAAAATACTGGCCAGGTGTCCACAGGTCGAAGTGACTGGCAGTTATATATTAACTTGTTTTATGTTGAACGTTAATATGAGTTGACTTAATAAGTTATTTTTCGCTGTAATTTAGCAGCGTTTAAAGTGACCAATTTGGGCAATTAGAAACTATTAAATGTTCAAGTTTAAGCCTTTGTTTACATCATACACTGACACAAACAGATACCTTAGTGACGTAACAAAATTGAATAATTGAAATTTAACAAACCCTCTATAATAACAAATATCTTGCTATGCCTGCAAAAATATCACGTTCCCAAAAATTATTAATTTTATTACCATTTCTAAAATGTATTTTAAAATTTTTTTTAAATTAGCTTCTAAATTTAAACTTTCTTGTACGTTACCAAGTATCGTTACTTTACTTTTTTATTTAAAAAATATACCAAATTTAGTTCAAAATTAGACTTTCTAAACATTATATACTAAGTGTTGTTTCTTTATTTTTTATTTAAAGAAATGTCAAATTTAGTTTTAAATTAGACTTTCTTATATGTTATATACTTAGTATCGCTTATTTTACTTTTTAATTAAAAAAAAAAGTCAAATTTATGTTAACTTTAGCCTTCCTTATATCTTATATATTTAGTATCAATACCTAGCTATAGCTTTTTATTTAAAGTACACTTAAACTATATAAAAATGTGATCAATTGATCAATATAAATATGATGTTCAATATAAATCTTTATGATCAATATAAATATGTTCAATATGATCAAAAGTTCAATCTCAATATGATCAATATAAAAATGTGATTTCTAAAACAAAAAACCATTTTAAATATCAACCTATAGAGTTAAGAGTTTTTGCATTTTAAAAACGAATAATAAGTTGTGTATAATATAGCAATAAACATTATGTTTAAGGAAATAGAACTGACTTGGTGCATAGCGAGAACAAAACTTAAAAATGTATTTAATTGTTACTTTACATTATAACACTACTTTCACATTTTTTTACTTAAAAAAAGTTTCAAATAAAGTTTAATTGGATCACCTTTAGTTTCAAACGTTCCAGCCAAAGACCATTTCCCTAACACAGAACCATTTGTCTGAAGTTGGTTGTTAAAGGTTTGTATGTCATAAATCGCTGGTCCGTCTTGGTTTGCATCAAACCTTAACATTCCACCGTTTATTCCTAACCAACAGTTTTTATTAGATTTTGTTTGCAAATGTTAAGTTATATATATGTTTATTTTACTTTTTAATTACTTTTTAATTTTATTTTACTTTTTAATTACTTTTTATTTTACTTTTTAATTACTTATTTTTTTTTTTATTTTACTTTTTAATTACTTATTGTTTATTTTACTTTTTAATTACTTTTTAATCGCTTATTTTACTTTTTAATTGAAAAAAAATGTCAAATTTATGTTAACTTTAGCCTTCCTTATATCTTATATATTTAGTATCAATACCTAACTATAGCTTTTTATTTAAAGTACACTTAAACTATATAAAAATGTGATCAATTCTCAGCTTTGATTTGCAAAATTAAACTTTTTCAGTTGCAAACCAAATATGATGCCGTAGGCCAATTAAACCAAAATATGTAAATGTGATTACGTTTTAACAAGTTAGTCTAATTAGCGTACTTCTAAAAATAACTTTCCAAAAACTTTTCGGTTTACGTTCTTAATTTTATCTTTTTTTAACTAACTTTACAATATTCTAAATAAAATTTTTTTTGTGTATTTAAATTATGCTTTAATTGTTTATTTTTAATTTTATATAATTATTATTAACTGGAAACATTAATTTTAATTTTTAAATTAATGTTTTTTAGCAAGGGCCTTCGTAGGCGACCCGAATCCAATTTCTAAAAATTAAAAAACATTATTTTTAAACTCAGTTGTTTATAATTTAAAGTAAAATATTTAAAAAATTAATTTACGTTTTTGATCTTTTTAAATTTCTTGTACACATAGTACATTTGTTATCGTAAGTGACGTCATCAGTACCACACACAGGAGCCATTATCATCGGACAAACCCCATTCAACTCACGATCATTACAAATATCCTAAAAAATAAAAACTCAACTAAAATTCTAAAAATGTAAAAACGTATTTTTTATTTAAAAAAATATTAATTAAATCAAATTTGTATAATCTATTTATTTAGTAGACAAATTTTTAAATTAAAATTACATTTACAGATAAACTAATATGTATATACTTATAAATAGGGGATACAGTATTAAAAAATATTAAAAAGACTAAAAAACTTACTAAATCTGCGTATATTCCAACTAAAAATATAATAATTTACAAATTAATTAATTAAAAAGTTTTATTATACAAATACAATATTCAGCAATATATAAACAAACTATTTTTACCTGTGAAAAGCACTAAAATAATGAGTACTTTTAACTTTAACATTTTGTTTTAGTTTAAGTCAATATTACTTAACAATATACCGATAACAGAATGTATCGTTAGTTAATATATCGTGTGAAAATACGCATATGTTATTAACAAACAAAATTCTAATATTTATTTTGTGTGTTTTAAAATGGATGTTGAAAAACAGTAGGCACTTTAAAAGAGTGCATTTGGTTAAAATTATTGTTAGAAACTAATGCTTGCTGTTACAAAAAAGAATAAAAATGTAAAAATAAAGTTAGAATTAAAACCTAAACCACAACAACTAAAATAAAAAAATGATTTTTAAAAAACTTTATTTATAAACTTATATACACAGAAATATATATTTTTAAATAATTTAACAAATTAAAAATTAAACTATTTATATATTGACTAGATAAAGGCAATATAAAAAGATTGAATCAAACATATTTACAACATTTTTAACATATCATTTTTTAAGTCATTTAAATACGATTTAAAAGATTAAACATTTAAATACTTAAAAGACAAAAGCACTATCAAAAAATTGAATTAAACATATTTATGTTTTATATAACAATTCTATTTTATATTAGTTTACAATAAACACATATCCTCAGTTGTATCAAAGTAATATTCCTCGATTGACGGAATAGATTTTGTTATTTTATTATTTAAAACTTCCTGACACAACAAATCTAATCCAACATTTTTATAAATTCTCGCAAATGATTTTGTTCTGAAACTCGGCTTTTCCATCCAGGAAAAATATTTTCTATAAGCGAAATTATTCCGATCCAAATACAGCAAATATTTTCCTAAGTGCTCCGCGTTTTTAAAGTCATCCACATGGATAAATGAATCCGGCGGAGCTATACCAGTGACGTCATTTTTCGAAGCGCCCCAGACGATCGGTACCCTGTTATGAATAATCCCAAAATCCCAGAATTGTGACGTCATATAGTCTTTACAATACTCGGCGTCTTCGAACGCCATGTAGAACTTGTAATCCGGCGTGGCCGCCCATTCTGTGATCGAAGTGCTGTTACTGCGTCGGGCCACGTGAACATCCACCCCGGACTTAGCAAGATCTTCAGCGTACCGGATTTGTTTTTGAAACAACGCAGTCAAGTTCTTGCCTCGTTGATTGGGCACCCAAAGCTAAAAAGTTTTTAATTTATATTTTTTGAAATGTTAATTTTTATAACCAATAAACACATTGGGTTTGGTGACCATGCCATAACAACATACTTAAAATCGTTATGTAAACATTAATACTTTTGGCATGTTTTAAATCATTTAATTGATTTTGTCATTTTTTCCCGTCGCATTGTTGTAATATTAATCGTATATCGTATTTATTATTTACTTTTATCAATGTGCGAAAAACCAAAATAAAAAAAAATATAAAACAGTTTTATACCGAGATTGAATAACTGAAACTAGAATTTTTAACATAGACTGTAACGTTAGATTCTGCACTAACGAGTTCACAGTATTAACCAAGAAATTTTCTTTTAAAAACAAACGCACATTTTTTACTTAGAAAAATTTATTAGTAGGCTGAAAAATGTGGTCTTCCCTTATAGGAAAAAAATAAGTATCATATGTTTTCATCTGTAATATATTTTTGCTGCACCATTTTTATTGCTACCTAACAAATAAAACTCTATTTGACAATTACTTTGCTCACCACTTGTTTTTTCTTCTTAGACATCAACCAATCCACCTTTTTCTTCCCTCCATTCAACTTTTGATACAAAAACTTGGACCGAACTCGTGGTAAAAAAATCTCAGAATCACTTCTATACGTCATCGTCCAATTTATAAAGTTGTTCTCAAATTTGCTTAAATCTTTCTTGGCCACGTGTTTTAGGTTGTAGGGACTTTCCTGGCAATGCCACACAAAGATTTGACTTGGATCTCTATGAGATATTAAAGTTAAAATGATTTGATCCAAGGGCCATGCAATGTTAGGCAGCGTTGCATATACTAACTAGCAGCTCTATGTTTTAGGCTTAGGATTATCAGCCTTACTTTAAAATCAATTAGGTTTTAAAAGAAATCAAACCTAAATTTTAGATCCAAGTCTTACTTAAAGACTTAGCATTGGTAGGTATCGAACTCAAAACCTTAAGCCTAAAACATAAAAGAAAGCCAACAGCTAACATAGCCCAACCTTTTATAAGTAAGAGGATAAGGATCATTATCCAACGAAGTAAAATGGAAGACAACAGCAACAGCTTGAGTTAACGTGCTCTGATTATACGTCACCTGACAACCACTCCTTAGCAACCCAGGTTGAAACCCCTCTGACGTCAGACCCCAAGGGTGACCCCATAATAAAATAACAGGAAGATCACTAAACAGAGGTGATAACAAAGCACGTTGTTTACACTTTGACATATACCATAGTTGGTTGACGATATTTGTTATTATACTCTTAAAACATTCTTTAATTAACTGCTAACCTTGCTTTATATTCGTTTCCATAATTTGGTTTTAAACAACCTTTTTTAGGCCGAGTTTTAAATCGATAATTCACCCTTTTATTTGTGCTATTTAGAACTGTCAAACTTTTTGAATTGTTAATTTGATCATCTGCTTTGAAAACTAACCTCTGTCTGTTGGATTCTTGAAAGAAATACCTCATAATACTTAAAGTAATAAGACATACAAGTGCTAAAACAACGATTCTGTTTTTCATTTTAAATGTTGTTGCAACAAGATAGAAATTTAAAATGAATGTGAATCAAATTCCAACCGAACTAAATGGAAATCTGATATACCCAGATTATATTTCAAAATAAAACGCTTTCCTTATTTGTACAAACCCCTTAACACAACGAAAAGGCTATAAATATTACTTAATTTCTAAAAAAAAGACAGTGTTTTACCATATTTGATTTCTAGTAATAGAATTTAATAGTTCCTTGCAAAGTTGTTTAAAGACACAGATATAAGACAACTGTTTTTTTAAAGTTGTACAACATAACAGAAGCGTAAATTAAACCAATGACTCAAATTTTTACTAAATTAACTAACTTTATCTTGATATAAGATTAAAAGACATTTTGAATGAAATTTTGTTTTTATGTTACAGTGATAAAACAAGCAGATATTAAATTTTAACCTCAAACTTTGAATGACAAAGTATTAAGAATATTGTTATCTAGCTTAACAACAAATAGCAAATTTAAAAAGTCTTTTTTTTAATATAGAAAAAATAATACAGAAAAGAAAGGCTTTAACTTAAACAAAATATTGAAAGAAACAAATTAACGAAACCTCGAATCTTTATTGACAGTCAATAGGTTGCAAAATGTAAATTGCATAAGAAACCAAAGCTGTTTTATTTCCAATATTGTTCAACAATCTGGTAAATATTTGCGACCAAAACCACGTGACCACCTCATTACGTCACAACCACAATATCACGTGATAATTCTAATAGCTTATGACGTCACTATAGAGAATATTAACGCAAAGTGTTTATGTGTTAAATTTTAACTTCAGCAACTTTTTAAAAAATATTTCGAAAAATAGATATTTATGACGTAATAGACACCCAAGCAAGTCCTTATATCACGTGACCAACAATGTTGTGACGTCATCAATAAACCAAGCGACCGCTATGATCACTGATAATAAATGAGCTCGGGAATTTGTCCGTCTTCTACGGAGGTTCCGTTGTTGTTTCCCGGTGCAAATTGAAAGTTGAACACGGTCTGATTTAAAGCTGCTTTAACAACACTGGTTTGTCCTCGGGTTCCGTAATAACTATCATGCCCCTGGTGGTTGAAATATGTAAAAAATATATATTTAATGTTTTAATAAAAGAATCCTTAAAAAAAGAATTAAAATTTGAGTTTTTTTAGGCTGTGTTAAGTTTTTTTAATAGTTTTATATGTGCCAAATATGCTCTTTAAATTAAGTTTTTAAAATTTTTAACATTTAATAAGTTTTTTAAAAATTTGAGCTCTAAAAAAAGTTTTTACAATTTTTAACATTTAATAGCTTTCAAAAAGCTAAATAAAACCGTAAATTTAATGAACATTGGCCTACAAAAGTTATGATATGCAGAATAAATATATTAACCAAGTATTCCATTATTACAAAACGTTACAACTCCTAACTAATATTGCAATATAAAGCTTGTTTAAATATTGTTTACCAGAACCTAAAACGCAAAATCAGCGTTTTAAATGATCGTAAAATAAAACAAAAGGTTATAATCTAGTTCCCTCTTTTAAGTTAATCGTAAATGTTTTAACATTCTGATTGTTAAAAAGTTAGTTCTTTGAAATTTCAAGTATGGGGTAATTTGGAGTGTTTTTTGTAAGGTAAATGACCCGATTTTTTTGGTTAAATATCGGTAGTATATAAAAAGAACCATGAAAAGTTGGTTAAATAATTGCGTAACAAAAAATAAAGTTTAGGGTAGACAAAGAAGTTATTTTTAAAATTTAGTTTAAAGTAAAGATATCAAGGTCAAATGGAAATCAGTTTAGAAAACAAAGTGTAATAATTGAAAACAAATAACTTGGACATATTAATATATTAAACTACAGTTAAAGGCATATTATATTGTATTAAAAAAAAGGTGTAAAAATTATGGCAATTTTATATAATTGGTTACGCATCTAGTTTGTAATGTTATTTTGGCCAAGTTGTTTGTTGTTTGTTAATATTATGGTGTTAGAACAAAAATATTGACAGATATGTAATACTTCAATATGCATCAAAAACAAATGTAAGCAAATATGTTTAATCTTTGAACCAGTTCAACAAACAAACAATGTGCAAAAGTATATCATCGAAGTAAACAAGAGAGGTGCTACAAAAACTGATGACGTCAATATTTTAAAGAGAAAAAATCTCTTGTGCCGAATATCAGCATTCATATTTTAGTGTATTTATTAGTTGGAAAAATCTTAGGTTAAAATAGTTGAATTATATGTTAAAAAATGTCATCAAAATTAAAGAAAGTCAAATGCAGATGTAAAAGGAATGTATTTATGTTGGGGATAGCGTTTTTGTTCAATTTTACAGCTTATATGACGCTTGAAAGTAAGTTGCTCAAGTGTAAATATATAAGGGAATTGTTGGTTTAATAAAATGGGGGAAATTTTATGTTTGTGTAGTTGTGTAATCTGTATTTAAACCTGTATAATATTGATATACCTTTAAATAGGGTTTTAAGATGTAGTCTTGTTTTAAAATAACATTACACTAGCCGGAATATTGTTAAATCCAATAAGTTTTACTTGAACATAGTAAACCTTACAAAACAAACCAAAATTGTGACGTAGTAACCATATGACGTAAAAGTAAATGTCACGTGGTTAACAGCAAGATATTTTTCTCACTTAGGTATGCAGAGCAGTTTAAACCAAGGCATTGGAACAACGTCGCTCAGTATCTTGTACACTTCGATTGTTGTTTCGTCCCTGTTTTTGCCTCCACTTGCGATCGCCAAACTAGATTGCCGGAAGTCGTTGGCTTTAAGTGTCATGACATATACACTGTACACTGCGGGTGAGTAAAGGGTTACAGCTTTACAGATTAAAAGATTACTTGTGGTTTTTATGTGGAAAGTGTTGACTTGATGAGGAATTTTTATTTGTTGTTTGGAAAAAGAAATCTGTAGACTTAAATATTTAAACAATCTTTTTTTGTTCTTCCAGGTCGAATATATTGAAGTGTTTATACCATAATGTATTCACTTGATAGGTTTTGAATTGTTGTTTGGAAAAAAAATGTGTTAATATGTTTTAATTAAACATTATCGTACTTCCAAGTCAACAAAACTGAAGTGTTTATATCATAAAACTTCCTCTTTATTAGTTTTAATTCACAAACATTTAAAATCTTTATTTTGAAACTGTGTTAACATAAATATTCTACAATATTTTGTTAAAATTGCAAAACATTTGGCACAAAACTTCCCATTAGTATTCCATCATTTAAAAAGCAAAAACATGAACCTTAAATGTGTTGAGTTAACTTTAAATATAAATCATAAATTTACGATATTTTTAAAGACCAAGACTGTTAAGGTTTTATTTTTATGTAAAGTGCTAATAATTCGGCGCAATATTTAGTTAATATGAAGTTATGAGCCATTAATAAACTGTGTCAATGTAATATACTTCACAAAACATAAATCAATCTTATTCGGTTGTGATTGCAAAATTTAAAACCCAAATCAAACTGTTCAACTCAAATTTGTTCATAAACTTGTAAAAGTTATAAAGTTTTTAGACTGAAGGTAAAACGCAAAAATATTTATGTTTTTGTTGTTTAGCTAACTTCTACCCTGTCCCCTATACGTTAATCCCAGCTGCTTTGTTACTTGGAATGGGAGCCTCTGTGTTTTGGGCGTCTGGTTTCTACTACATTATACAGGTATAGTAAAATTGAATATGTTTGTAAGCGTTGTGATTTTGTATATCTAGCTGTAACATCAGTTTGGAAGAAATGACTTTAACAAACCGTAAAGTCAAGTCCAAGACAAGAAAAATGTATCAAAAAAATAAGTACTTGCAAAAGAAATGTAACTCAAAACTTGGGCTTAGTTTCTCTTTTATATAACAAACAATAGTTTTTACTTGGTGTAAGTTTTTGTACAAATATTATGCCCAAGTTAACAAATAATCCTTTTTTTGAACTCAGATTGCACAAAAACATGCTAAAGAAAGGGAAAAAACCCACGAGGAAGTAATGGGAGCTTTCTTCGGTAAATTTACATCGATCAGCCACTTCTCAATCCTTATTGGAACTGTGTTTATGTCGATTGTGTTCGAGTTATTGGGAATAAGAAATGTTTACACAGAAGAAATTGTAGTTGATAACAGCACCAACTTAATGGTGACAGCTAACATTGACTTAATTAAAAATCTAACTTTATCCAATCCAACCATAAAAGTTTTAGAACACAATGACACATTGTCATTTACCACAAATCATAACAATGCAACCACAATTCAAAACATTGTAATAACAATGCCTTACAATGCAACAACAATGCTTAACAACGCGACAACATTTTCTTACAATGAGGATAACACTGCTTGTGGAATTGGATACAAATATTTCGATACTTCCCCAAAAGAAGAGAATAAAGTCGACCCGGTGATCATGTATGTCTTACTATCCGGCTATCTCTTATGCAACATCACTGCCTGTATGCTCTGCATGTGTTTGGACGAAGTAGGTGGGATCGAGACGCGTATTGAAACAGATGACGTCATCAGCGCATCGATGGCGTCACTTCACAACGCCCTAGCAACGGCACCGAAGGGTGACGGGATCAGAAGTCAAAATAACAACGATAATTCTAATAACGATTCGTCTATTTTTAAGCTTGTGAAATCAACATTAGTTCTTCTAGTTACCGATAAAGCAGCTTTCTTATTGATCCCATTTACTTTACATTATGGAATGATACAAGGGTTCGTTAGAGGATTGTTTAACGCATCTTGGATCGCTTGTTCGCTAGGTAAGTTAAACCACTTTTTATACAGTTTTTTAAGACTTTTTCTTCAGTAAAAATTTAACTATTAACAACGAATTTTCTTATTTTTTTGGGGTAAAAATTCTGTTAAAGTTAAGTAATAAACTCTTCAAATTAATCATACACAAACAACACTGGGCATAAGTTTAAAATAGAATTTATGCTTACGCTGTCCAATTTAATGCAATTATTTGCTAACCACATCAAGAGCAAATAAGATCAATTGAACTTTAACCACAGTTGGCAGCATTAGTGTCTTAAAATAACTTAACATTTTGACCTTTTAAGCAACAATTTAAAGTGATAACAATGCTACCACATTAAAACAAATTCCATCAACTTAAGGTTAAAAAAATTTTTAACTTGAAATTTAGATACAGCTTAAAATTTGTAGCCAAATCTTTAAAGTTTTAAGTAAAGTTTTTTTTATTTTCACCGAGATTTATTTCTAATTTTTTCTTAGTTTTAAACTTAATTTTACTTTTACAGGAGTCCAGTTTGTAGCATATGTGACCGGTGTGTACGGGATTGTAATGATCGTGGCTTGCTTTGTGTTCGGAAAACTTTTAAGTTTCACAACCCATTCAAAAATATTCGCAGTGACCATGAGTTTAGAAGTTGTTTTATTCGTCATCACGTTACTATGGCAACCCTCGCCTGACCCTAGTGGTGAGATGTGGATCTATTTTCTGATCCCGATCGGTTTTGGGATCTCCCATGCCTCGCTGTCCAGCCAACTGGGTGGAGTTTACGGTAAATTTTTTAAAAAGAATAAAAAATCCGGAATGGCACTTATGGGGGTTTGGAACCCCATGGGGTCAGCTATAGCTTATGGGTTAAGTGGGACTCTGTACCCAGTTCATATTATTATCCTGGTAATGTCCATGTGCATAGTAGGCACTATCATGTATTTAATTGCTGAGAGAATTAAGGAAAAACCACAAGCAAGAAATTGTTGTTGTTAATTTTATTTTAAACTTTTGGTTTACTGATGGTTTATAAGTGGATAGTGAAGTAAATTCTACTTTTATTACTTTTGTAGTAGGTTATTGTGTAAATAATGGTTGTAATATTAATATGTAATATATATATTAGCAGATAAGTTGTTATACTGGTTTCTATTGTATTTAAAGTCATGTTATAGCAAATTATTTTATGTATTTTTATTGTTATCGGTAATTCTATCAATCTTTTTTTTTCTTTAAATAATGGTTATACTAAGTGTAATAAATAAGGTTTAATTTTTTGAATATTTTGAACCCCTATCTGCTTTGCTTAATATTTTGTAAATAAATCTGTTTTTTAAACACATTTGTACATACTTGTTATGTATACATTTTGCGTACTATGTTTACAGCCATTGTTTTTATTTATCTAATTATTAATTAATATTTTCGTGCAATTGCAATTTTAGTTAAAATTAATATCCTCATTAGTAAAATTTTAAAATAAAAAAACTTGTTCAAAAAAAGATTTTTTGTTGGCTTACAATAAACCTTATTCAAATAAAGTAATTTAAGTTAGGTAATTAAATAAAAAAAAAACTAAAAAGGTGACTTTAACCAATATAAACAAAACTTACGTTTATTGTAGCCGATGCAATATAGAAAATATTTGGTTTTATTTCCACCGGTTGTTTAAACATGACTCGGTATGTTTTATTACTTCCATCACAACTAAACCCTGTGTCATTCTGAGCTAATACTGTGCTATTGTCACACGTCACAATCTAATAAATAAAAGTTTTTGTTAGAAAAATGTTGAACTAAAAAATTTCATAAAAAAAATGTTAATTTTTAGTTTGCTAGAAATGATTAATTTATAATTAAATATAAGTACAAATAGATAAGAAGATGGTCAGTACTAAAAAGTTTAAAAACCACATACTATTTAATGTAAATAAATTTATAAAAAAAAGTTAAAAAAACTTCAAAAATTTTTTTTTTTTTAAATCAAAAATTGACAAAAGGCAAATTTGTCTCCGAAAAAGTTTAATGTTGTTACCTGAATATTAACTTGATAATCAGCGGAACCTTGTATAGCTCCATACAATCCAAACCCCACCACAAATATCTTTTTATCAACTGAAAACCCGATTCTATCGCTGGTGCCTGAATAACCCCATCTATGTAATAATAAAAGTTTTAAACTTTAAAAATTAAGATTTTAGTTTATAGAAACCTATTTGTTTTTAGGTCTGTATAATAAGTTATAAAAGATAAAAAGAAAAAGATGTAGGCCCCCCAAAAATTTGTAGTTTTGCCTAAATTTTGAGTTTGCAATTTTCAAACATACAAGTACAATAGAAACATTTAAGTTTTAAAAACTGCTTTATAAACCTAAAATACAAAACACTTCAACATAATAAATACAAAAACATTTTATTTAATACCTTTCAGCAACTTCTCTAAATCTACAAACACTTTGTTCCTTCCCAGTTAAGCTACATCGCGATTTATCAGAAAATCTGACCTGGAAACATAAGAATTCAATCAATATATAATAGAGCATAGTAGACAATATATATATATCAATATTTATATGCCAAATTTATGGGCCAAAAAAAAACTGCCATTTGTGGTGCGTGGGTAAATTATTGCAGGCAAATATTAGTAGCAAGTTGCAATCATGTTATGACAATTATAATTTAAGCTGTAGGCTATCTACTAGTTTAACAAATAAAGCTTTACACGCAGCTAGTATACAATCCATATAGCTGAAAAGATCACAGTAATATGCAATCATGTTATGACACTTACAATGTAAGCTGTAGACTACTTACTAGTTCAGCTAATAAAGAGTTACACATAGATAGTGTACAATATATATAGCTGGAATATAGCTAGTATTATATCAAACTTTTACATAAACTAACTTACCCTCGGTTTTGGGTTGAGGGTAAAGTAAAGAAACAAGTCAATTACTTCACGATCGTTCAGGATACCAGATTGTGCAGGACCCTGAGCAAACTCCTCAATTGACATTAAGGGAAACCTGACCGAGTATAAAGCTTCACCGATAACTTTCCGTTTGTGGTCCTTCGTAACTTCTAATTCTTGGCGTACACATTCTACTTCAGACCAACTGTTTAAAAAGATTAAAATTACTTTTTTTTAGAGCCTCTTACAAAGAAAATATAAAATAATAAGATTTGAATGTTATTAGTTTTACAAAAAAAGACACATTAATAAAATAATCAAGTAAACTTTGATATGGCGTAGTATTAAAAACAATTTAAATTTCATTAAGTAAAATGTTACCGTTCCACTGCTGAAAAGATATAAACTTCCCTCAAACCTAGAGTATCTCTCTGAAGAAACATCATCAAAGTACTGAAGTCAATGTCAGTAAAACCTGAACAATAAATTAAAAATAAAAAGTTGATTAACATACCAATTATAAAAAAATACGAACTTATTAATTACCATCGCCAGATAAAGCCTCTTTAGTATATTTATCTATGCATTGAAGACACATTGTTGCCAGTTGTGGTTCATCAAACAACCTAGCTTGGGTTAACAACATAAAAGCATTGTCAGAGTTCAAGTTTTTCTTAAGGAAGTCAACACACTGAGCTTCTAATGCAGGCACAGCATATTTCTTGGCAGTATATCTGGAATAAAAGGTACGAAAATAATTTAAGGCACATAACCTACTACAGGTAATAAAACTTGGTGGACAATAGTTAAGGGCATACAAAAAAATAAAACTGCTACTTGTGGTGCACAGGTAAATTATCACTGGCAAATATTAGTTGTAAGTTGCGACCAAATTATAACAAATAAAATGCAGACCATAGTGTATAGCTATCCTTAAACTATAGGTATCCTTAAAGTAACGCACATCTTATAATCCAAACTTTACTTACAAAGTGGTCATCACGGTCTCAGGTCCAATACTGACTTCATCTGTGTACAGAAACTTGAGTAAAGAGAGAAAAGCAGCAGGTTCAACATCTGGAAGATCTACATCTTCAGATTGAGTGGCTAATATGCTGTTAAACATTGCGTCAAAAACTGCACTGCCAACCGATAATACAAACTAAAAATTAAAAAATTTACAAAAATTTAATAGAAATTTTTTTTTGTAAATCACTGAATTTGAATTAAATTACAACAATAATGTAAGAAATATTTAAACTGCTTCAAAAAAATAACAACTTTAAAAAAATGTGTCGAAATTTAATAAAAAATGTTTGCCAAAATACTAGAAAAAGTATTTAAAAAAACCCAACCTTATGAGCAGGAATTCTTTGTGAAGTTAACCCTCTTCCAACCACAAAATGGACATCCGACCTTGTTTCGTTATTAAACAAAAACTGAAACCTTTCTTTTAATGTTGTCTTAGTAGCCTGCCAGTTATAAAGTGGTTGGCCTGCTTGTATAGGTTGTTCTAATGAAGGTACAATGTTAGCAAGACGTTCTGCTATAGGTGGAGGCAGTTGTGGGTTTAAAGCTGTTAAACATTAAAATACAAGTTAAGAACTGGTAGTTTATAGTGTGGTATAGCAGTCATAACATCAGACTACAGGCCAAAAGGTTTTAGGACCAATTGTGCCAATGCCACACTATCTACCCTTAAGCACAGTGTTTAAGAATGGTTTTAACACCCACAACTGATTACCCTTTCGAAATAAAATTAAATAACTCTGATCTTTAAGAAATATGGATAAAAAAAAGTTTTAGGTGTAAATTTCTATTTACAAAATATCTTACTTTTATGTAGGCTATAAAAAATATTAATTTAATTTTAAGGTAAAAAAAACTAAAATAATTTAAAATAAAATTTAAACAAATTACATCGATTTGGTATCCCAGCAACAGCGCCTACTGGTGGTCGATGTGATGTCGATGGAACATCCTCATCCATTCTTCCGAGGATCTGAAGAGCAATTCCAGTTCGAGGTCGCTCCTCTGGAGGTCTATTTTGTTGGTTTGTGTTATCAGTCATATTAACCAGACAATTTATAATCTATTATAACATGGTGAAAAAAAACAATTTATTCTAAGTTGGAATTTAGCTACTATATACTAGATGCTTTAACACAAAATATTACTGAGAATAATAAAGAACTTACACTTAAAATTGAATTTTAATAATCAAATGCTTAGTTATGTAAAACATATCAAGTCAGTAAAATATTTAAATATTTTCAAAACATAGCGAGCATAATAAATTTGACTATGAATTCACACAAAATTTAAATAATCATTTCAAGTTCTCTGGCATAATTTATAACTTGAGCAGCCAGCTCTGACGCTGGTACGATCGTGTTTTCTTCGTTTTGTTTTCCAGACACAAAATGGAAACTTTTATCACTGCCTACATTCCAACCCAGTTCTTTGGTGTACTCTAAAAATGAAGCTTGATCGTCAAAATACAACATATGCATTGCCTCCTGTACCATAATACTTGAGTAAGATTTCTCCATGCAGGCAGCAATTTCTCCACGAATGGTACCAAGTAAAATATCAATAAAAAAATTGTAGCTCTCAGCTGGCACATTCCCCTTAGCTAGAAACAGCTTATTATAATTCCCCTCCATTAAGTATTGTTCAATTGCAATTGGGTGTTTAATGTAGACATTGCTTTGGATATCGGATATTGATAATCTCTCTAGCTCAGTATGGAACTCAGCTACACGATTTTGAGCTAATAAACATAAGAGATTGAGGCCAAGTAGTTGTTGCTTATAAGGAGAGTTCGGGACCTCATTTGTATTATCCAAGTAATAGCATTTCAGTTGAGACATATACCTTTCAAATGATGGGATATCCTTCATTTTAATGCTAAGATGAGCTCCAATTTCCAATACATCTCTGGCTAGAACATACTCCTGAACTGAGGGTGTTGTTTTACCTGAGGGTAGGAATGACAATCCACATAAAGCAATTTTAAGACTCTTCATAAGTTGACTGCATTTTTCAATATTCGGGTTTTTCTTGTTGAACTCTTTCTTCAGAGTTTGGTAAAGAGAAACAGCTTCTTGTAAATTTCCAGACATTTTAAATGTAACTTAACAAATTGATTAAAAAAATTAAACCTAGAAAAATAAAGAAAACAAAAATATTAATTTAGTTTAGTTTTAATTTCAAACATAAATTCGCTAAACTAAAACTAACTCTAAAAATATATCACTTAAGTTTTAGACATATAATTGGTAGGTAAAAAAACATGAACAAATTAATGCAAGTTTAACTAACAAAGAAAAGCGGTTGCTAGTGAATCAAGCAAGGGTAAAGCTCCCCTTGCTGAGATAGGTTTAAGAATAGCTGTAAGAAATACACTACACTCTTTAAATCGTCCTTCAAGCTTAGTTAACTTCGAATCAGGAATTTCATTAACCCCTTTACACCAATGCATGTTAAATGACAATGCAAGCTCCATAACTTTTAGAATGGTTCCTTGAACAAGTTTACCAACCGTATCTTCCTTTGACAGAAAACACAATGAAAAAATCTGATTCAAAAACTCTTCATGGGCAATCAGAATGTTGTCCAGACTTTTAGCATTATGTATAGCTGTTAATAGCTTCTCTTTTTCAGTTTGGATAACACTTAGCATTACAAACCCATACCAATGTTTAAGAAGATGTAAAAGTCGCCATCGAAGCATTAAAATTCGATTTGATTTTGCAACTTTGTCCATATCAATATCGGCTTTGATTTTCTTAAACTTTGTTTCAATCTCTAAGACAGGAAATTTTAAAGATTCAACTGCAAAAATTGCTCTTTTGAGCTTAATTAAATATGTAAATACTTGTTTGTATATTTCAATGCATTTCTGAGTAAATATTAAATTAAGGGGCCATTTAACGGAATACTGTAACTCAATACCATCTGTAACATTTAAGGTGTAATTTACAGAATCTGATTTTGAAGCAGCGTGGGCCATAACATTAGTGACAAATATATCAACAGGTTCAGAAAAGTGACCAATAGCATCTTGTAATAAAACATTTAGACCAATTTGATCATATTTAATAGTGCCATATATAGTTAATTGTTCAAAGATTTCAGTACAGAAATGGTGCATGATATCTCCCCAACCCATTAAATAGAAGTTGCAAAAAATGTCCAAAGTTTGAGTTAATTTAAATTGTGTCTTAAAAGCATGTAGCAATTTCTTGTTAGTTTTGTCGCATTTAATATCAAGTAAAGAATCAAATAAATTGTAAATTAAAACACCAATAGCAATAATTGTACTAGATTTTTCTTGGTCAATTGCTAAGTCTTTAGTATGTTTATGAATGTCACCAACAAATAAATTAGCAAAATTGGAATTCAGCAAAGTATTTTTACCCTTACTAGCTTGTAGTTGTAATTTTTTGCCATCAACAGATAAATCCATAGAATCCATACAACCTTTGTTAATTAATTCTTTAAATTTCTCATAAAGAAAAAAATTCTCAACATTGTGATTTTCTTCATGAAACTTTAAGTTTTTGTTTTGATTTTTGCCCACAACGTTCATTGTTTGCAATATTTCAGTGGATTTGCCTCCTACAATAATCTTATTTAGCAAAGGAGCCAACCAGGGTAGTTTTAAGTTAACATCACTTACAACTAGTTCTATTGAATCATGCCAGAACTTATTGCTTTGCACGCTTTGATTGTTAGTCTTTGGTCTTTGTTCAATTACAAACTCCTTGTTGAAATCCAGTAAAACTCCATTTGATATCCACTCGTCTATGATCATAAGATAAGGTTTAATTGAATCAACAAAAATGTTGAACAACACATTTTCAGCTTGAAATTTACCAGCCGATTTCTCAATTATAACCAAATTACTTTCATCAATCAAGGCATTATAGAGAACACCTAATAATCGTGCGGATATTTGTGCATTGCTGTCAGTTTGTTGATCAAGATTAATGGAAATCCCAAATATTTTACTGAGTATTTCTACAAGGGTTAGATGTGTTAACAACGTTTTCTTTAAATCACTTAAAAGAAAGGTTTGTTCTTGTGCCATGAATTGTTGTTCTTTTTGTAATAGATCAGTTTGCATTAATTTTAAATACTTTGTCAGTGAATTAGCAAATGCCTGATAAGTCATAGATTTTTGGGTAACATTTAAACTGGCAAATTCCTGGAGTTTTCGAACAGAGTTCCCGCATTTTGCAAATTCATTCATCACATTCATTAAACTTGTGTTTGTTACATGTGATACAGCAAAATCATCTGAAACCTGTATCTTGCCTTCTTTTTCAACAAAAACAAACAAGTTTTTAAAACCACACAACAACCAAATAACCTCCCTGCAAATATTTATTTCCGTAATTTCACTTAAATTTTCTTTTGATATTTGGAATTTGAAAACATCATTCAGAGATTGGGTTTGATCATATTTAGAAAAATGATTCAACCAATAACTTGGAAAAACATTTAATTCTGCATGTGGCATTATTTGGTTAACCATATAGTTGTTGTATTGGTTACTTTGCTTATTATTATTAGAGTCAGGTAAAAGCGTTTTTACACTATTTAAATTTGTTGATACTTCAGGATCACTGTCTTCTTCAAATTCATCTTCTGAAGACAAATCCCAATCCAAGGGATTTAATTGTTCTTCTCCTTCTAACAGATAAGCTCCCCAGTCAAACTGATTTAAAACAATTAATTTTTCAGGTTTTTGTTTTACAAAATATTCTTTTTGTAGTGGAGTTGTTGACAACTCCAGCAAAATTGATATCAATTTAAAATGAACTTGGCTTTTTTGATATATGTTCTCAAATATTGTATTATTAATAAAAGTTTCATAGTTTTTCGTGAGTGCATTTGCCTTTATCGGTTGTGAATGGACGTAAAATTTATCGCTAATTCCTTTTACACTTTGTTGTAGCTTATTACTATCAGGGTCTAAATATCGATGATAATGAAAGTTGCTAACTGCGTATTCCAAACACGAAGTGTGGTTAACTGATCCCTCTTTAAAGTTGGTGATGGCAGCAATTAACTTTGTTGTACTTTGCGTTAGTTTTGAATTAAATTCCTTATTGAGCGACATTTTTGTGTAATTTACAACCTATTTATTAAAAATCCTATACAGATAAACATTAAAAACTTAACTAACGTGTTTACTTTATTGTTAAATTGTAAATAAACCACATTTTTTGATAAGTTTTAAACAATTTTAACTAATTCGTAACGTTTTCTCTCAAAAATTGAAAACTCATTGAATGTAACGGTAGGCACTTTTTCAGAGAAAAAGAAAACTTTGTTCTAACAGAGTTTAAAGTTAAAACTGATTTAAAACTGTTTAATATATAAATAATATAATTTTTAGTATTTTTTTGCGTTTTTTGTTCTTGCTTTTAAGTAAATCGGTTATTTTTTTATAAAAAAAATAATAAAGAAAAAATATATTCACGGTAAATACTTTTGTAAACAAAATATAGTAAACACTTTAGTAAATAAGTAAATACTTATTGGAAGTCCATGGTTGAAGAAAGTGTAAAACTAAACAAAACTTGAGATATTGTTGTAGTTTTTGCGTTGTTATGAAAGTGAATTTAATTCACATAAGATTGAGTGTATCCGCAGGAAATTCTATTCCAAATTTGTTCTACAAAGGTTCGTGTTTTCCCAACAAACTTTTTCTATAAAAGTAATTCTATGTTAATTTTTAATCTAAGAAAAATCAGTATATAAAATTACAATTTTTAATTTAGCTTCTTGTGTAAGTGAAGATGGTTCAACTTTAGTTGGAGACTTTCTTGAAATTGATGATGTCACAAACGAACAACCTTACAATGTTTCCCCTATGAGTAAGTTTGTATAAGTTAATAATATTGTTAATAAAAAATTATTTATTATAACCTTAGTGGTCTGGTGTAGTGGTCAGAACACTTGGCTTTACTACATAAGGTCACGGGTTTGATCCCCACTGCTGTCATGCTATAGCACCCTTGAATAAGGCACTATAAACAGTATGAACTCCTGCTGAGCCAGCACTTAATCGGCAGCATAATTATTAAGCAATTGTAATCTATAATATCCCAAACTGCCACAGGCAACTCGAGACTGGGTCGGAGTAACAGATGTTACTCTATGTTTAGGTCGCGCATTCGACCTTCCCACATCGAGGATAAAGATATATACAAAAAAAATCCCTCAAACTGCCACAGGAAACTCGAGACTGGGTCGGTGTAACTGATGTTCCTCTATGTTTAGGCCATGAAGTTGAACTTTCCACATCAAGGTTAAATATATATATGAAAAACCCTCAAATTTAAAAAAATTTTTATTGTATATAGAACCTTGTCGACACAAAGTCACTGAACCATATCCTCTAAAAACTGATGACATTACAGTGACCGAAGCTCGAGAATTACTTGTTAAATTAAAGGGGCAACGTTATGATAGAGAAATAATAATTGAAACTTTTGTGAATGAATGTGAGACTAAATTTCATTGAATTAAAATTTCAAAATTTTATGAATTTAAAAAAACTTCACCTAAAAAATACTAAAATGAAAGAAATAAATTTAACATTTATTTTTCTTAAATTTTTTAATACTATTTAGATATAGATATGCAGTCTTCTCCATCAAGTTCAAATGAAAATGATAAAAAATCTCAAGATGCAGACAAAAGTACTTTACTAATAGATTTAAAGTGTTTATCTAAATTAGCTTAAAAATACAATAAGTACCATATAAATATACACACATTATGTTAATTTTTAAGATTTTGCAAAACTTGTTTGCAAAAAAATTGAACAAAAATAATTTTTTTTAGAAAACTTATCACCAACAAATTCTGTTGAATCAGACAATATAAAAAAGAGGAAAGCGGTTGACCGCTCTAGCCATGGCACAAATGCCACTGCCACATCTAGTGGCACTTATGCCAATGTGGCATCTGGTAACATGCCACAGAGAAAACAAAGTTTAAAGAAGTCAGAAATAAAAGAAGATTTTGAAGTTTGTAAACATTTTAAATATACCTGTAACCAATTTTTTATAAAGTTGTTGATTTTTAGTAATTTTCGAAAAAACTTTTCGTTCTGCTTAGGTTAGTGAGATCTTCCGAACAACTTCTGTGTCAAGTCGCCCTGGATCTTCCTCTTCCAGACCTGGATCTGCATCTGAGTCCTTCCTCCTAAGATCATCACCAAGAATCAACTCTATTCCATTTTTTTCTGGCAACCCTGCTGTTGATATCACTAACGGAGTCATTCATTTGTACAAGACAAAGTAATTAAAAACTTCTAAATTTTTTAATTAGATGGGTTTATTACTTTTTATCTAAAATATTAATATTAGTTTTAAAAATAGATGATTTTAGTTATATAATTAATTATTGAAATTAAAATCTTAACTTAAATTTTGTTACTAATTAAGATATATATTTGTATATACATGTTTTGTTTTAAAAAATGAGTAGTTTTATATAGGCTATATTACTAATTTTTAACTTTTAAATCTTAACTTAAATTTATAGTTTTGGAAGTATTTTAATAACAAAAATATCTATAAATATTTAACCTTTTTTTGATTAACGTATCATATTTTTCTTGATCAGATTTTCTTAAATTATTTTAATTTTTTTTTCAGTTATAAAGTTCACATTGGCGAGGACTTACCTGTTCCTGACACCAACACATTATGTATGCTAGCAGTCCCTGCTTCTATAGATGCACATGCCTTATGTGAATTTAATGCTCCCTATATTAATGTTATAACGAGAATGAAAGTGATTAGAGATAGAACTCCCAATCAGTACATGGTACTACTCACCTTCATGAGTTCAGCTGATGCTTTTCAGTTTTTCAGTAACTTGAATAATCAACCTTTTAGGTAAGTACCCTGTTATTTAAAACTTTTTTTCAGTGTTTTTTTTTTCTAAGTAGTGTAAATAATGTATAGGACTTTAAATTAAGAGCTTAGATACTGTAGTGTATTAATTGTTATTTCAATCTAAAAATAAACTTAAAAAATAAACATTTTTTAGCAGAAAAGTTTTGTAAAAAGCTAAATTGATATTTTATTTTTATTTTAATCAACTTATTTCCAAATTCCAGCTCACTGCTCCCAGATGAAGTCTGCCATCTAGTGTTTGTAGCATCAGTGGAGGCGCTCTCATCTTACGGAACAACAGACAGGGGAGGAGAAAGAGGATTTCTTCCTCTCAGCAACAGCACTGAGCTTCCGGACTGCATGGTTTGTTTGGAGAGGATGGATGAAAGTGTTCAAGGAATTTTAACTATTCTTTGTAATCATTCGTTCCACACAAGTTGCTTGAGGCAGTGGGAGGATCTGTGGTAAGTTAATTAAAATGTTTTTAAAGAATATGTGAAGTTTATTATTTTATTTAAATTGTTTTTATGAATAATTTACGAACTCTAGATGACTTTATATTTGGTTTAGTTGGAATCAACTTTAATTTTGTTTGGATATTTAGATAAATTTCTGGCTGGTTTAAAATGAAAACTTATTCAAAAACACATCAGCATAATTAGTTAACAAATTCTGTCATTTTTGTAAAATTTGATATGTTGAATTGCTTTTATATGATTGAAAATAAGGTTTTAAATTGGTTGAAATACTTGCTGCTTTTGTTTTGCTTTAAAAATTTATAAATTTTTTTAAATTTAACACTTCTTAAAAACATATCACATCTTTTTATTAAATTCTTGTTTTTACATTTTAAAAGACAGTAAAATGCCTTGAACAAGTTTGTTCCTCAGCAATGCAATATCTATTGTATTTCTTTAACACTCTAACCTTAGCTGCTTCCCAAAAACCTGATGTTCATTCTCATAATTCTTGTTATATTATCCAGTTGTCCGGTATGTCGTTACACCCAAACTCCTGAAGCACACACAGATAACAAATGTATGATATGTGGAGGAGGAGAGGATTTATGGATATGTTTGATCTGCGGAAACGTGGGGTGCGGAAGATATACCTCGGAACATGCTCAATCTCATTATATGGATACTCATCATAATTATGCGATGGCATTAAGTGATAACAGAGTTTGGGATTACGCTGGAGGCAAGAATTTTTTTATTTAGGTTTTGCAAATAACAGAAAGGTTTAGAATAAATAAAACATAAATGCAATTGAAAAAGATGTCAAAATAAACTAAAATATTTAAAACATGTAATAAATAATAATGTTTACATAATGACTTCTTGTTTAATATGAGATGGTCACAAAACTTTAGATTATATTTTTGGTTTACTTTTAATTTGATTTTTGTTATAATTTTTTGTTTTTGTAAAATTTATGTCAAAAATGTATATGGTAAACTTAATTTTTTATTTGGTAAACTTAATTTTCAAAATCTAGAACTTATGTTTTGTTCTATTTCTAGATTACTTTGTTCATCGATTGTTTCAAAACAAAGAGGATGGAAAGTTGGTGAAAGGAGCTGAAGCTTCTGATGATCAAGATCATAAAATTGAAGCCATTCAACTTGAGGTACTGGGTTCAAAACCTGGCAAACACAACATTAAAATATTTTTCAATTAGTTGAAATCTATTTAAAAAAATATTTTTAAATTTGCCTTTGAATTTATATAACAAAGGGTTAATTTTTGTATTTTAACTATGGTACATTACTCTTTCTTTTTAAGGTTAAAATACATTAAACATTTGTATCTTATATTAAGCATATTATTTTGTTAAACCTTTTCCATAAAAACAAAAATATCTTAACACCCAGTGCATGCATCTACTTACAAGTCAGTTGGAATCCCAGAGATTATATTGGGAAGAACAAGTTAACCATGCTCAGTGCAAAGGAGTTGAAGAAAGAGATCAGTTGGCTCTGCAACTAAACTCTACTGAAACAGACTGTCAACAACTTAAAGGCAAGGTATGTATATGATGTCTATGGATGTTTTCGTGAAGACCACTAGGTGGTGATAGCGAGTAAATGAAATTGGGATTGTGTTATTTTTTAATTATTAGATGTATGTTAAGAATTATTTTTTGTTGTTCAAATTTTAATTTACATTTTTATTTGTAAAACATTTTATTAAATTTACCGCTAATTAAGTGTGTTAAAGTAATTAACTGTATTTTTAAATCATTAAAAACAACTGATTTACGCCAGTCTCAAGGGGTAAATATTTAAATAATGTGGCATTGGTGCGGCTTAAACTTGGAATCTTTCAGCTCAAGGTCCGCTGCCAGTTAATTTATTAGATATTTTGATTTTTTTAAACTAAACTAACTGTATGTTTAACATGTGTGGCATTGGTGCGACTCTAACCCGAAACCTTTCAGCTTAAAATATGCTGCCATGAGTATATAACACATTATTGCAAAGCAATTGACAGTTTGTGTTTTTTTCTAGGTCCAGAGTCTTGAAAGTAAAAACAAATCTTTAAAGCAAAAAAGTGAGACTCTATCTTCGAGATTAAATAAAACTTTGCGAGATTTTATAAACGAACAAGAACTTAATAAAGGACTCGCTAAAAATCAGGTGATTTGTTTTTAGATATTTATTTCACGTTTTCCAACTGGGATCAAAATTAACTTTTGTTAAGTAAAAATTAGAACTAAAATATTTATATTTTGGGGTCTTGTAGATAAATACAAAAGTTAAATTTTCTTTTTTTTATTTTGGTTTTTTGCGCATTGATAAAATTAATAATAAATACGATATAGAAATAATATTACAACAATGCGACGGAAAAATGACAAAATCAATTTAATGATTTAAAACATGCCAAAAGTATTAAAATGTTTGCATAAAGATTTTATTGTAAATTATGACATGGTCACCAAACCCAGTCTTAAATATTTAAAGCAAATTTTAATATAAATCAAAAAAATGAAAACAAAATTAAAAAACTTTTCCAATTAGTGAAAGATTTAAGAGAGTTTTGAAATTTTGTAATTTATGGTTTATTTAAATATAGGAGGCGGTATCAACTGACAAAGTTGTAAATCTAGAATTTATTTTAATAAGCGATGATTTTAAATTAACGACTTATAATTAGAATCGTGTTAAACATTAACTTTTAAATAAGAAACAAATTTAAAGTGTAACAACAATTTTGTGAACTTTTTATTTTTAATTATGACGTCATTGTATACGTAGGAGTCATGGAAGAAAAAGGTCGAAGATCTAGAATCGAAAAACGAGAAACAGGAATCCGAAATTTCCGAGCTCAAAGATCAACTCCGTGACGTCATGTTTTATATTGAAGCGTCACAAAAGATCGAATCGGAAGACGCCGCGTTGCGTGATGACGTCAGAGATGGACACGTCACCGTCGGTCAACCGTCGACGTCGAACGAAAAGCGAAGAACGCGTGGGAAGAAAAGATGACGTTTTATATGGCATAGTGACGTCATAAAGGCATCGTTAAAATTGTAAGGTGATAAAAGTTTTAAGTAAATTTTAAAGTTTGAGTAAAATTTTAAAATTTAAGTAAATTTTTAAAGTTTGAGTAAAATTTTAAAGTTAAAGTTGACTTTTATTTTACAGATTATACAACAAGTACATCGTTTTTTACAATCATAAAATAGCTGATGTTTTACACATGTTAAGTTATAGCTTTTCCTGCTTCAGTTGTTCTTCTTATCAGAATTATGTTAATTTGAATTTGTCTTAGCTACTAACACAAAATGGAACAACATGACCTTTTTCTATGTTTTAAAATCTCAAATTTTACAGTTTTTAATAATTTGAATACTTTGTCAAAATGTTAAAATTTAAGAACAATGTTAAGCTATTATGTGTTAAAATATAATTTATTCCACACTGTTTATTGGTGGCTTTTTTTTATTGAAATGTGATATTTATATTTTGAATCTTTGGGTGAAATGATCTTTAAAATTCAGTAATATTTTAAATACATTAACTGTTATTTATTTTCCGGAAAAATAAAAATTATAAATTCTAATGATGTGTCAATGTCAGGATGTAGAAAAAAGCAAATAAAAAATCAATTTTAAAACCTTTGAAATCTGGAATTTTATTGTTCAAAATGAAACTGGTTTTTAAAGGTTGGTATTATTCAATTTCAAAGAAAAATTTACATCCAAAAAATGTGTGTTTGCAAGTTCATTATTTTTTGTCACGTTTTTTTGTCGTTCAAAACCTTGTTTCTATAGTTTTATTCTAACTTTATCAAAAACCCGACATTTTAATACTTTACTTTCGTTTCAAAGACACACTAGTCTTAAGGTTGAACCAATATTTGAATAACAAGTTAATTGCTAACTGCTTTTAACATTAAACCCTTTACTTCCAGGAATACCATGTTATGAGTAAAATTAAGGCAATTTTGATGCAATTTCGTGGTTAAACAGTTAGTATTTAAATTTATAGTTTTGTTATGAAGCCGATTTTGGCATTGGTAAATACTGTAAAATAAAAATAATATTTTAAAGAAAACCAAAATTCTTTGAAATTGTAAAATAATATTTCTGTTTGTTTTACAGTTCCTGGAATCGAATTTTAAAATCGTTTGATCAAAATTTTAACAAAAGAAATTAATTTTTTATTTAAAATTTTCATTTTGTATTTAAATTTTTTAACTTTTATATTTTAAACTAAGTAAAGTTTGGTAGAAACTCTCGTAAATTTTGACATAATATATTGTATATATGTATTGGTATAGTGTGTTATGTTTACATTACTGAACAAGGCTTAAGGTAATTTATTTTAATTGGATATTCGGGGGGGGAGTTAATTATTAATATTTTATATTTGTATCCGCGTGACGAAATAATCTAATTTCCAACCCGATTACTTTTTTAAATCGTTTTAATTAGGAAAACATTTTTCGAATTTAAATTTTATTCCACAATGACGCCACAATCTATTGACGATACGTAATAAATAAATCACGAAACAATGTTTGATTGTTAGAAGTAATTATTCAAAACTTCAAATGTTTATTTGCAAAAGGTGGACACATTTTTTTAAACTCTTCCCAATATGACGTCATAGCCCCAATTGTTTTGCGTTGTCAGGCAACAACAGAGACTAGTCTGCGTAATTGAACAACGAAATTATTGTTTGCTTAAATTTAATTTATAAGTTTTAAATATTTCGCATAAATTAAAATTTGAAGTTTTGTGAAATAAATTTTGCCTCGAGGCGATTTGTTCTAAGCTCTTAAAATTCTTGTATTTGAAATATTCAGATAATCTTTTAAAGTTATTACAAATAATTTGAGGAACGAATATATATTAAGGGGTGTTTTTTTCCTCAATAATTTGCGCTTTTTATAAATACCAAATATATAAAAATTGTATTTACATTTTACTTTATTTTTTTTACTTTAATTCTTAGTTTAATATATTAAGAATTACAATTTATTACACTCGAATATTAGATAAAACTAATTGTATATTAAGAGTGTTTTTTTAATCAAAAATATTTGCTTTACTTAAAATAAAACAAAAAATACAAACTGTATTTAAATATTAAATTGCTTTTATCATAATACAAATATTCCTTATCTATGGTGTCGTTGTTACCCATTAAACATTAACAATTACTCATTGTTTTAATAAAGGGTTATTTATTTATTGAATGAAACTAAATGTTTGTCCATGGCGGGCCAAATTAAATATTTTTAAAACAATCTATCTGTTGCTATTAGAACCAAAAGTTTGTTTCGCTTTGTTTACCTTTATTAGGCAAGAATTAACATTAATAACCGGGTCATATTTACTAATAGGGTTTCGTTTCTGCTTGAACAAGCCATTTATTTAAATAAATCAAGTCAAAATTTAAAAAAAATTGGAATTATCTGAAAATAACGAAATACTATCTGTTTAAACATTAAACAATTTTACACATATGGGTGGTAGCGATTAAATAATGACGTCATAAGAACATAATTATGGCGTAATACACAAAATCAGTTTTAATTGGATGGAAATTGTTAAATTAAACTCATGTGATTCATAAACTTTAATTAAACTGTATTTAACTCTTCGTTGGTCTTTTCAAGGCAGTCCTTTTTTCGCTGATCGATTTGTAACACTATAAATAGATTAGTATATAACAGACACGATATATTTCAAATACAAGCAGTGTGGTTCTGTTTTACATCAGATTAAAGTAGGCAAACGGCGATGCGATGTGACTGAATGTTGTAGTGTAGTGAAGTATTTAATATTTATTAAAGTTAAAATGTTGGGATTTTTATTTCTTCAAATAAAAGGTGATAAAATCAGGGGAAAGTGTTAGTTATAAAGAAGTTATAAAAAATATCTTTGAACATTTTTAAACGGTTATAAATTTTACTGTTTCGAAAACTAAAAATGTCTTAATTTTTATATCAAGCGTTATAACCTTCAAGTTTATTTCTTAAGGCAATAAAAATAAAAACAGTTTTTACTGCCTGACAACAACTTAGTTTTTCGTTAGGTTAGAAACCAAACATACTCCCAAAATTCTTGAAAGTTACGTGCTAGATAATTATGACGTCACAGAAACGGGGCGCTGCGGTTGTTACTAGACAATATATTTAAATTTAAGTTTACTGCCATTGTAAGAAACAGAAGACACTGAAAAAAACGTAGTTTTACTAGTCAATTATTATAAAACTTTAAAGTTTAACCACATAGAAACCACATAGAAACGCGTGGGGTTTAGATGTTAAATTCCGTTGCTTGGATATTTTAACAGTCTACAAACAGGCCTGGTAAATGTCATTGGTGAACAGGATCTCTTACCGAGGCGGTTTTATACCACGTGGTGTTATTAAAAAGACGCGAGTTGCTACGGAAAAAGAAAAAGTTTCCTTGGGCGGTGGCAGGATTGGTATACTCAGTCTACAGACTTTTTAACTACAGCGACTTCAGATGTTTTATTTTGCCTCGGGGTGTTGCCAGTTTTGTTAATCTGTGCGTATTCAAACTTGATTGAACAAGTTAAATTCAGTTGTAGATGCATAAGGTTTTAACTATTTTTATGCAGATGGTATTATAAGTTTATATTACCAAAGATTTAATCTATGAACTTTTATTTTAAAGCATTTCGAATATTTTTTTATTTTTAAAAATTTTGTTTAAATAATTTAATATCATCATGAATTCTTTGTTGACTACATTGTGTTTTGGTAAGTTACGAAAAAAATAATTTAATTGATAATTTTATTTTATTGTTAATTTACTTTATATTAAGATTAATATAGAATTAAAAAATAACAAATAACCTATTACATGATATAAATTTTTTATTACCTGAATATTTTTTTAAATATATTTATTATCTCAATATCTATTTTAGTTGTTTTTAAAAAATTTTTTTTATATTTTAACATTTCCAATATTTTTCTAGTTTCGTTAATTTTTTTGACCGCCGCTAACAATTCGACTGATGTTACAACAGTAAGCAACAATTCAACAGATGCAGCCTCACCAGCAACAAAAGACACTTCTTCGACAAGTACCGTATCTCCAACAACAGTTTCAGTTTCAAATGAAACCCCTGGTAATACAATTTTTAATTTTTTTTATACAACTACTTATGACGTAATACACATATTTAAATAAGAATCTAATTTTAACAAAAAAAACTCGGGCAAAAATTTGAATTTTTTTTTGAATTTTTAGTTTCATCCAACGCCACAACGCAACCTCCAGTGGAGATAACATCTACATCGCCATCAGAACAAACCACAAGTGGTGCCATCGGCCACAAGTTTACCCTGTGCATGTTTTTGTTACCAGCCCTGTTCGCAAAATATTTAATCTAAAAATTTATAACCAGCTCTCTGTATTATGTTTAACATTTTACTTTTACTAATTTTTAAATCACAAAATGCAAAAAATTAAAATCAAATTTGTAATTTTTTAGATTTACGTATTTCTTAAAAAAAGTATTTAATTATGACGTCATGAATTTGATTGAAAAATTAAAGAAAAGCAATTTTTTACAAAAATACGTATTTTTTTACTTTAATTTTTTTTCCTTTTATCTTATTAGTCAGCAAATATATTTGTTTTATAATAATGCACATTGGTTGAATCACAATTTATGCTTTTTTGCTTCAGAAAATAAAACATTTTACTTAATATTTTATTCTTTATTTATAAAAATTAAAAAGTATTAAATTATTATTAAAATATTAAAAAAAAAAATCTTGTTGACCTAAATTTTATAAAAAAAAAAAAAATCTTGTTGACCTAAATTTTAGCTAAATTTATTTTTATTTTTCTTGTATTTATCTTTATCCTCGATGTGGGAAAGTCGAATGCGCGACTTAAACATAGAGTAACATCAGATACTCCGACCCAGTCTTGAGTTGCCTGTGGTAGTTTGGGATATTATAGATTATAATTGCCCGATAATTGTGCTGCTGATTAAGTGCTGGTTCAACAGGAGTTCATATCGTTTATAGCACCTTACTCAAGGGCGCTACAGCATGAAATCAGTGGGGATTGAACCCACGACCTCAAGTGTGGTCTAGCAAGTCTTACCACTACACCACGCTGCCGGGCACAATGTATACGACTGGAGGTCAGTGCTGGTTCAAATCTAGAGCATTACCGCTTACTCATTGACGGTGGTTGTAAATATTAGTTTTTTAATGGATAAAATTTAGACAGCGTTTCCTGCTTTGAACCAAACCTGAAACTACATTTTTAAAGTTTTAAATATGTTTTTGGAATTTCGAAGAGTTGGGGTAAATTGGACAAGGTTTAAAAAGTTTGGGTAAGTTTTAAGTGGATTAGGAAATTAGATTAAGTTTAGGGTTTTTGTTAAGTTAGGTTAATTCTAGGGGTTTTGGAAGTAAAAGTAAATTTCAGGAGTGGTAAGAAGTTTTAAAGGAATAAGAGAGCTTAATAAAAACATTTTAAGAAATATACTTGTATTAAAAATGCTTGAGTGAATGATATTACAACATTTTTCTAACATTTGATAAGTAGTTTTTGTTTAATAAGAACATTAAATATACACTTACATTAAATATACTAACACTTAAAATACCTGAAGACTAGGCCTTAATATTGTGAGTTTTAACTACGTGCGCTGTCAGTAGGCGTTCTTTTACAGAGGATAAAAAATCGATTTTTTTTTGTGTTTAAAAAATTTAAGTTAATGCTCAAGAAAGTTGTTTTAAAATAAATTTTATTTAGATAAATTGTTTTTTGTAGTAATTTGTTAAACAGGTTAATTAATATATATAATATATAAAAAATAAAAAAAATTTGATTTCTATGGACTCAATCACATGATTTTATTAAAATTATTTTTTAAACGCTTGATGTCGCCATTATGTTTACATTAACTTTTACCAGTTTTTTAGTTTTCGGGTTTTATTTATTAGTTTATGTTATGTTTTAGCTCTAAAAAAAGTTGGTTTTAGGGCAAAAAAAGTAAATGACAGGCAAAAATGAATGAAAATAATTTTTTGTTATTTAAAACACTATCAACGTTATATTTACCTATAAACGCAGTTCCAACAGAAACGAAAATTTTGTTTCCTTTTTTTGAAAGTGTTATTCTGTCTGTTTCGTAATTTGTTAGTAAATGTGTTTAAGCAAGGTAATTGGTTGTATATTGAGCACTGTATGTTGTTAACCTAGCCGTCAGAAAAAGACATAAAACGCTATTAGAGATTTTAAAGTTTCAGACTTGTAATAATTGTATTAAACATCAATCAGCAATCCTTCTTTTTAGGTTTTCAGATAAGAATTAAAAATGCCGACTAACGATGAGTTTTGGTTTATAAGCATTCCAGGAGATAAAACTCCACAACAATCATGGGACAAGTTAAACAAGTTCACGGGAGGACTTCAACAGTCTGGAGGATACTCTTCCAACTATAAGTTCAACGTCCCGGACCTTAAAGTAGGCACTTTGGATTCTTTGATTGGCCTTTCGGATGACCTTGCAAAGATGGATGTCTTTGCAGAGAGCGTGTGTAAGAAAGTATCTGGATACATGGCAGAAGTACTTGAGGATCAAAGAGATAAGTTGATGAGCAATTTGAAAGCTGGTGACCAAACTCTCAACAACTTTATGCAACATTTTCAATGGAACATGGCCAAGTATCCAACCAAGCAATCTCTTCGAAGCCTTTCTGAGATTATTGCCAAGGTTTTAACACAGGTTGAGGCAGATTTAAGGATCAAATCTCAAACCTACAACAACCTGAAATCCAATCTGCAAAACATGGAGCGAAAATCGACCGGAAGTTTACTTTTAAGAAACCTCGGTCAAATTGTAAAGAAAGAAGATTTTGTTTTGGAATCGGAGTATCTTCAAACCTTGCTTGTTGCTGTTCCTGTGTCTCTTGTTGGTGAATGGGAAAAGAAATATGAAAATTTGACAGAATATGTTGCTCCTAGATCAACCCGGAAGTTGTATGATGATGACGAGTATTGTTTGTACTCTGTCACACTTTTTAGGAAAGTTGCGGAAGAATTCAAGTATAACTGCACCAGGCACAAGTTTTTTGTCCGCGATTATCAATACAGTGAACAAGACACCAACAGTGATCGAAACCAGATTTCAAAACTCGCTTCGGACAAGAAAAAAATGCTGGGACCTCTTCTTCGATGGCTAAAAGTCAATTTCAGCGAAGTTTTTATCGCATGGATGCATATTAAAGCTCTCCGTGTGTTTGTGGAGTCAGTCTTAAGGTACGGTCTCCCTGTTAATTTCCAATGTGCCGTGCTGGTGCCACATAAAAAACAACACAAGAGGTTACGTGATACTTTGAATAGTTTGTACAGCAACCTGGATAGTACAGGTCTGGCAGGGGTAACAGAGGAAGATAATGTTCCTGGGATTGCAATGCAGGAGTATTACCCTTATGTTTTCTATAAGGTACAACTGGACTTTGAGAGCAAAAATATTTAACCAAATTTCTAATGTGGTCTAAAGTGCAATAACGTTTTGTCCTTCGTTTTGTCTTTTTTGTATTTTATTGCTTTTTAAATACAAACTTTTTTCGTGCTTTTTGTTTAGAAACCCTGGTATAAACATAACAAAAAAGTGTTTATATTATAATATTATTCTGATGGTCAGATTGTTTATTTATATGTATATATTTCTCTATTTTTTGTTGGGCACAATTTTATTTCTGTTGCGTACATTTATTTGAAATATATTTGTGGTATACTTATGAAAGGTGTTAAATTATTACCTTTAGATTATTAAGAATTAACAATCAAATCAAACACCCTAAACAAAGTTAGCGGGCAGTTTCAAAGCAGCAAAATTTAAGCATGATTTCGGTTTCGTGTTAATTCATTTTTTTCAGTGTATTAAATGCCCGAAAATGTTTGCAAATAACGCTTACATAGCAAAATGTGTAGTATTTATATATTGGCCCCAGTTTTTACAATAAAAGGGCTTAACTTATATTATCGCATCAACGATTTCAAATTGCTTTAGTCGCATCGAAATTTCATTGAAGTTGCTTTCAAAGCTTCGCTGTTTCCTTTCCAATCTTTCCAAATTATACCATGCCATAATGTCGTTGTTTTCATCCAAGCTGCATTTGCATTCCCCAAGTAACAGCGTTTATGCCACCATCCCCCTCCGTTATTTTGATTTAGAGCACAATTATTTCCACTTGAAAACACAATATAATTGTGTTTATCTATTTTTTACATTCTTGAAGTGCGCAGTTAACAGAATAGTAAAAAAATGGTTTTCCTACCATTGCTTTTAATAGCGTTTTTTTATTAAGGCTATATGTTGCAACAACCGACAATGTGTTGTAGTAGTAAGAACACTTGCTACACATCTATGAGGTTGTGGGTTCAATCCCCAATGCTCTTATGCTGTAGCGTCTTTAAGTGAAGCGCTATAAACGGTATAAACTCCTGCTAAGCCAGCACTTAATTAGCAGTGTAATTATCGGGCCATTTTATAAATCCCAAACTGCTAAAGTCAACTCAAGACTAGGTTGAAGTAACTAATGTTACTCTATGTTTAGGTCGGGCATTCGTCCTTCCTACATCAAGGATAAGATATATAGAAAAAACATCAAATAAAATACAAAATTACTTTTGATCGTTATCTCTATCTTTAGTTGTGAAGGGCATGTTGTCAAGAGAATGATCTCCACCTAAACTGTCCCCAGCTGTCCCACTATATCCATCCAAATGAAGTCGATAATTATCATTTTCATCTCCCAAAGCGAAGTCGCTAAAAATAAATTAAACTAAGTTTAAATTTGTCAGATCAAATTTTTATAACAAAAACATAAATTCCAAGTTTGATACCTACTGCTGAACCCTTTTGCCAAACACTAACTTAAAGAACACTTTTAGATCTATCTATAGCATTACACACGTTGCTTTTTGTAAACGTTTTATATGGTTAAAACACTTTCTACACTACGTAAGGTCCTGAATTTGATTCCCAGTGATCTCATAGCGTAGCGTCCTTGAGTATTGTGCTATAAACGGCATGAACTCCTGCTGAACCAGTACCGTATCAGCAACTTAATTATCGGGCAATTATTACCTATAATATTCCAAACTGCTAAAGGTAACTCGAGACTGGGTCGGAGTAACGGATGTTACTCTATGTTCAGGTCGCGCATTCGACCTTCTCACATCAAGGATATACAAAAAATTTGAAAAAAAACATTAACGTTACAAACTTTTACCTATATTGAGCAAAGGCATGGTCGTCGTCAAAACTCCATAAATCTATTCTCAACTTACAACCTCGTAACTTGGTTTGTTGGTAAACATTTTCCAAACCTTAAACAGTTTAAAATACAAGAATTTTTTTTGCACTGGTTGGGCTAACTTAGTTTACTGCTAATACAACATAGCTTATCATTATCCTTTATGTGGTAAGGTCGAACACACTTTTTATACCGTTTTTAGCGCCTTGCCTATAATGGCGCTACAGCATGAGAGCAGTGGGGATGTTTTTACCACCACACCACGCTGCCGGTTTTTAAAATATTTTTTATTAGTCCAAAATTAGGTTCCGTATATGTAAGACCTAATAACAACTTAGCTTTTGCATAAAAAATTAAAAATTGAACCGTTAATACCGAGCCAAAATTCGCCAGTCGGACTTCCAAACCCATTTTTGTATTCCTCCCAATTTCTGTCAAAACTCTCGCTTCCGTCCCATCGACGCTGGAACACCTAGTATTGAGATGTCATAAAAATCTATAGTGATATCGCGCTATAAAACTATGTGACGTCATGTATAAAAAATCTACAAACAACAGCTTCAATATATTTGAAAATGATTCTTTTCTTTTTTTAATATATTTATCCTCGATGTGGGAAGGTCTTTACGACCTAAACATAGAGTATTATCTGTTACCGATCCAGTCCCAAATTGCCTTTTGCAGTTTGATGTTTTATAGATTATAATTGCCTGATATTTATGCTGCTAATTAAGTTTTGGCTCAGCAGGAATTTTTTTTGTATATATCTTTACTTTTGTATATATCTTTATTTATCTTTATATTAACATCAGTTACCCGACCCAGTCTCGAGTTGCCTGTGGCAGTTTGGGATGTTCTAGAGATTATAATTGCTAGATATTTATGCTGCAGATTAAGTGCTGACTCAGCAGGAGTTTATACCGTTTATAGCACCTTACTCAAAGGCGACACACCATTGTTTTGTTACATGCATTCAAGATTTGTATATAAATATTTCTGCTGGTTTAAATATTTTGGTGCACGTAAATTTAATTTACCGTCCACCCCCCGTCGCAGAATGCAACGTCACCATTTCTTAACCTTTGAACCCCATACGTTGATGACGTCAGACATTCGACTGGTGTCAGCAAACTTTCGAGTTCTAAATAATGCAGCAATTTTTTTCGGGCATGTAGTGTGTAAGGAAAAGTATTTATGATAATATGGCAGTGACTTATGCTTAATACAATTTTAAATTAATTAATTTGTATATATTTGTACTCCATTTCTACAAATTCTACCAAAATACCTGGATTGAATGGTAAAATTATTAAGTTATACAATTTACAAACCTGCCAACTTATTCTTTATTTCTGTTTGAAACTCGCTACAATTTCCAGGGTTTCCATTTACTCCAGTTTCACCAATGCCTCCCTTTGGCCCAGCTTTGCCGGGGAAACCCGTGTCACCTTTCTGACCTTTTTGACCCAGTTCGGGCAATGACGTAGACGTGACGTCATCGCCACACATCGGTATTCTGACGTAACGACATTGGGAATAGGCTTCAGAAACTAAGCACACCAACAAACTGGTAAATAGAATCATATTCAAACTTTACAGTCTCTCCGAAGTTATTTTAAGTCTAAAATTCTTTTCTTAAACTTGCAACAAATGCTAAAACGTCATGGAATTTTTTTATTTAAAATGTTTAGCTTAAGGCGATAATTGTTTAGTTTACTTTTTTAAACAAGAACCTTAGTTAAAAACTTAACGCTGGGCAACAGTGCAATAACATTAGCAACAATATCTACACTAATGCGTTGTATAATTATTTAAATGTGTGGCTACATAATTTAAATTTTAATAAAATAAATATTTTTTTTGCTGAATTAAAATTAAGTTAAATATTACCTAAAATATTGATAAAAAAAAGACCAAAGTTGAAGTCACATCAAGGCATAACTGCTGCTTAAACTTTGACGTGAAACTTATCAATTATCACGCTCTTTTCTAGATTATTCTAACAAGCTTAAACATTAATTTTATTAAATGGGTAAAAAATTTAAATAACAAACATATATTTGCTGTAGGTAAGTTTATTTTACAAAATAATGACATGTAATATTATTAAGATTTTTTTGTTGAACTGCCGCGGGAAACTTTTCTTTTACTCATCCCGCTCCCAAATGGCAGTAACTTAAATAAAAATCAAATTTATAATCATTAGAAATTTTAATGAATTCATTTAAAAATATTTAACAGAATTTATTGATTTTACTGATCATTTTTTTAACAAGTTAAGTTACAATAAAAGCCAAATAATTTACATTTTTGTTTTGGTCGGCAAGTGTCATACTTGACTTTAAATGTGTCAGTCCAACTTTGCTCATAGATTTTAATTCTGCAGATCTAAACAATATAAGGATTCCGACTATTACATGTAGGTACACTATTTAACAAAAAAATTATTACACCGTAACATTGGCAGCGTGATGTAGCGGTCAGAACACTTTCTAGACTACATTAGTTCCTGGATTCGATCCCAAGTGATCTCATACAGTAGCACCCATGAGTAAGGCGCTATAAACGGTATATTGACTACTATGCTAAGCCAGCACCTGATCAGCAGCATAAATATAATTATAATCTATATAATATCCCAAACTGCCACAGGCATCTTGAGACTGGGTCGGGGCAATTGTTGTTACTGTATGTTTAGATCGCGCATTTGACCTTTCCACTTCAAGGATAAATTATATAAAAAAAAACTAAATCTTACCTCATCTGATGTTTTGTAGGTTATATAGTAAATAACTCCAGATACCACCTTAAAACAAGGAAAAAAATTGAAAAATGTTTTAAACTTATAGGCAAAAAACATAACAAACAAATAGACCAAAAAGAAATTTATTAAAATTGTCAACGTTAAGTGTTTAGTACCTGGCTTTGTGCAGACAACACTGTATATGGTTCGTTGTTGAAGTCAACAGCTCTTTCCAAAGCATTTATTACGTCTGGATCGTCAGTATTAAGTTTATCTCGGCCGCCAAGTATTTTTCCTGATGAACCAAACCTTGAAGAAGGAGCACTTACAGCCAAACTAATAAGTAACCCACACCACAAACTTAACCGAAGTAAAGAGATCATTTTTGTTATTGAAAAAATTCAACTGCAGGATGAAAAGATTTTTTGTGATATTTATACTTTTTAGAATCTATTACTCTTTGCTTTTTTGCACGTTTTTGATATTTTCTCATACTTAATAATATCGTAATCAAACTGAACTACATCCTAGATTGGTAAAAGAAATGATTCTCATATTTTTATATTAGCATAAACAGCTTGAAATTGACGTTTTTGCTGACTGAAACTTTGTATTTCCAAGAACAGGAAGTTATTAAAGCTGCTTGGAAAAGTTTAAACACTTAAACAACTTTGAACTGGTACATGTACTTAAGTTGTACAAGAAAGAATAGGTCATGTTATTATTATTTTTTATACATTTTTGTTTGCACAAACAACTCTTTAAAAATAATGTTTTTTTATTGTTATAAAGCTTAAATTAGAGCTTAAACATTTTTTTAAACATTGCTAATAATATAAAATAAATTTTATATTAAATAAAACTTAATATTTACAATATTTTGTTTTTGTTTAATTACTAAATTGTAAAAGTCAAGGTTGTTACTTTAAAAATATATTTTAGTTTGACTAACGACGCTAAACATATTTTAATCACAACTTTTGCACATATTTCTACGACGACAATTTTCCAAACAGTGTCAATGGTTTTTACTTTCAGGAGAATTTAAATACGTTAACAAAGCTTAATATAAATGGCATAAACTTGTTTAAGACTCCTGTATGGCGAGAGGATGTTTAATATAAGGCGTTCTGATAATATTAAAGATGTCATTCATATTAAAGTGAAGGTAAGAAATGTTTTTTTTTTGGGTTAATGCGTTTGATTTTTTACGGTCTGACAGTTTTAAGGGATCTCTATTAGTTTCGCACGCCCCACATAAACAGGGTGTGTAACCGAAATACGGCACATGTAATTAAACAAAAAGGTTGCATAAATTAAACCCTTACCCTAACCCTCACATATTCAGTTTACCCATTAACACATCTGACTCGTAAAGTGGACTTAGTTATACTCATTAAAACATATTTCAACTAATTTTTAATGTCTGGTTGAACAATTGCCATACTTAGGTTATAACGCCTTGTTAAATTCAGGCGTGCGAAAGTAATAGAGATCCAAAAATTTTTACCTAAATTATAGAACCTGCTTATTTTATTTATTTTTTTCGTGTATATCTTTATCCTCGATGTGTGAAAGTCGAATGCGCGACTTAAAGATAAAGTAACAACTGTTACTCTGACCCAGTCTTGGTTGCCTTGAGTGCTGGCTCAGCAGGAGTTCATACCGTTTATAGCGCCTTACGCAAGGGCGCTACAGCATGAGATCAGTGGGGATTGAACCCACGACTTCATGGTGGTGTAGAAAGTGTTCTTACCACTACACGACGCTGCCGGTTTATATTTTATTTACATTTAAATCTTTATATTAAACTTATTTACTGATTTGTTTCAGAAATATGCTGGATACTTTAATCCAGAAAGCAAGAGTTTTGCAGTTGATCCCCACCTAACTTCATTTGAAGATTTACAGAAGATTTTAATTGAGGCCTTTAACTTAAATGGGTACAAATCTTTATAATCATTTTTTTGTATTAATAACTGTGATTGAAATGCAGAATGTTAACTTTATAGGCACACTGTATGTTGCAGCTGATTCAACTTAAAACAGTTGTAAATTATTCTGTTTTTAGTTTGTAATACTGTATTAACTAAATCTTTTTTATGTAGAGTGGATTAATTTAAAAGAGGTTTTTAAACCTAAAAAGTTGTTCTTGTTAAATCTGTTTGATATGCTTACCTCTTGTGTTGTAGGCCATTTCATTTAACATACTTATGCAGAGATGATGTTGGTGACCATGTTTTTCTTTCAATGCTTACAGACTGGGACTTGGATGCAGCTTTCATGACATCATCAGATCCTCATTTAAGATTAAAGGTGAATGTATATAATTTACTTAACGCGTTTGTGTAACCATTTTAAAGATAGTTACTGGTTTTTTATGGTATATTCAGAAATGACGATTTTTTTTGGATTTGCAAAAACAGTATTTTACCTTGTTGTCATTAACAAATCTATTTAAAAAAAGATCACCATTATGGCCTATACTGGTAATTAAGTTTTTTTGTTTTTTTTTATCTAAGCTTGACGCTGAACCTTACCAGGATGGATTGATATCTAAGATAAAAGGGTGGGAACCTCCAGTAGCTGACAACAAAGATTCAAACCTTGTTAAAAACATTTTTCAACCCATGTCAAACAGGTAAATATTATATAGGCTTATTGTGCATTTTCCAAATAAGAAGTTCAAAAGTTTTAAAATTAACTATACATTCTTGCTTTAAAAGCAAGTATACATACATAATTGGTATAATATTTAAATAATATCAATTCTAACACTAAATATATACAACATATACCTTTAGAAAGTTAATGTAAAATACTGTGAGAGATAAATTTATTTTTTTTGACACTTATAAATAATTTTTGTTCAAAGTGTGAGTCAAATCTTATCCTTAAGTGAAGTTGATCGAAATTGGTTAGGAACTGTTGGCAATGCTTTTAACAAACTTACGGTTGGTTTAAAATACAACATTAATCAAGATTCAGAGTTTGGATTCTTTCCTACTAAACCACCTTTAGGTAATTTAGTCTTAAGTTGTTTTAAGTTGGTATCTATAAGATATACAGACAGGAATTAAATAGATCGAATCAATTGTAGTTAGGGTTTAATTTATTAGACCCTTTTATTCGATTTGATATCTATTTAAATATATTTGATCAACTGAGAATATTCATTTAATATATATTTGATTCAGTGTACTTTATAGTTATATCCCAATTTTTAGCTGCATATTTGTACGCCTATATATTTTAAGTTTTCAAAGTTATAACATGCCAAATTTTTTGCTAGATGGATACCCATTATATGCTGCCTATTTTTATGTCTTAAGTTTTTAAAATTCTAACTTGTTGATTATCTTGCTAGATGATGCAGAATTTCGAAGTTTTTTGGACGAAAACGGATGTTTAACAAAACCTGAGGAACTAAGGTTAAGAGTGTATCATGGAGGTGTTTCCCCTGCTCTGAGAAAAGTGGTTTGGCGGTTATTGTTGAATATTTTTCCTGTGGAATTAAGTGGGGTGGAAAGAATAGCTTACATAAAAAAGAAAACAGGTGAAAATGACAAATTTTGGTTACCATAGTCTTCAGTTTTTAATTTTTTTTACTCTAGTTTTGACTCTTTTTTTTAACAAAAATATTCACCCTAAAATTTCAGTTTATATTTATTTTGTTATATTTTGTAAAAAGTGGTTAAATAATTTTATTTGATCCCGGACCTAATGTTAAAGTTTATTTAAGTGTGCCAAGTTGTTTCAATTCAAAAGTGTTATTATAGCGAATGTCTATATTGTAATATCCTATTAAAATTCAATATAGGAAATGTTAATCTATTTTAAATACAGGATATATTTTATTACAATACAACTATGCTATTATTATTTATATTGTGTGGTATAGGCTATAATAATACTTGTTTGTAAAATTTAATAACATAATTTGTAATATTATTCTTTAATAATATGTAACTAGACAATAGCCCAGTCTACAATCGCATTTTATTTGTTGTAATATGGTCTTAACTAATATTTGCTTGGGATAATTTACCTCCGCACCACAAGAGGCAGTTTTATTTATTTTGTAGGCCTGTTAATTGAACATAAATATATATATTTATATATTTATATCAATTAAGAAACTTTATTATATATTGATTCTAATGGCATTGCATTTTTAAATATGAATACTCTTTTAAATTTGGTACAACTTTGTTTCAGTTGAATACAATGAACTTGTAGCTTGTTGGAAAGGTTTGGAGACCTCTTCACATTATGAACAACTTTCAAACATGGTGTGGAAAGATGCCAGACGTACTGACAGGTAAGTGGAAATAATTTAAACTGTTTTGATTTGGGTTATATTTTCGTTGTGTGCTTAAACCTATACAAATATATTAAACATTGTTGTTGTAATAAAAGCTGTTTTCAATGATTCATTTTAACAACAAACTGTTTATTAACAATAATTTTAATAAATCAGGGTACGAATTAACGTTTAAAAAACGATTCGCTAAAAATGAGGTCGCATTTTTAGGCAATTATTAGGTTCAAGATATAATCTTCGTTTTTTTGTAACACTTGACGCGTTGCGTGGCATTTTTTAAATGTAACGTATTGTTAAACAATCGTTAAGAATATTTCGCACAAAAAACGAAACATTTTTGATTACTTTAAAGCTGTGTTATGCATTTAAAAAATTGCGCAACAACTGAACGAACTCGGAAGCTAAATTTACGCATTGCCAAAACATGAAAAGTTATTGTTATTAAATGCCCTATAGTAACCTACATTTACGCAGGATTATGATGACGTAATTAAATTAGTGTGAAACCGGTGTAAAATAGATCGTAAAAATATACACGAAAGTTTTATCACTGCCTGAACCTTTTTTAGTTGATTCGCTATTTCTAATACATTTGTAAAAAACGATTCGCTAATTTTAAAAAACGATTCGCTTTTAGCGAATAGCGACCCGTTATTTCGTTCCTTGTAAATGTAAATGTTAATCACATAGTGTATGTAATTTAAAAGAGTTGACTGGTTTTAGTTTTAATTTAATACAAACTGGTTTGGATTTGATATGTGTTGGTTACTTAACATTTAAATGCACTACTAGTCAATACCCTACAGTCGACCTTACTAATTTTTGTAATATGGTCACAACTCACAACTAATATTTACCTGCGATAATTTATCCCCGTACTACAAATGGCACTTTTATTTATTTCGAAGGCTTATAAATTGGACATACATATAAACATATATCGTCCATTAAGCTCTATTATATATAGATAAGCATGGTCTTGTAATAGTCTAGTAAACCTCTATTATTATTAACCAAATATGTTTTACTTAGATCCCATGAATATTACCAAGGCAATGATGAGAATCAACATACAGTTCAACTTTATAATATAATGATGACCTACTCAATCAACCATCCATCTGTATCATATTGCCAAGGTAAATGCACCAACCTAAGTTTTTCTTTTCAATGATTTTCTTGTAAAAAGTGTCGCCAAAAAAATTGTTATATAAAAAAGTGTCGACTAAAGGATATTCATAAAAAAGTGTCGACTAAGGGATATTTATAAAAAAAAGTGTCGACTAAAAATTTTTTATTTAAAAAAGTGTCGACTAAGGAATATTTATATAAAAATGTTTCAACATCCCCTACCCTTTAATGCATTTTGGTTGATATGTTTTACAACATTTCTGCTTCTGTTTTGTATTTAAACACGTTCTTTTGTTAGGCATGAGTGATATTGCTTCTCCAATATTATATATAATGAACAATGAACCTCAGACTTATATTTGTTTCTGTGGAATCATGGCTCGATTAAAATCAAACTTTTTAAGCGATGGTATTGCAATGTCAACAAAATTTAAGGTAAATGTTTTAGTATTAGTTATGTTACTTTTTAATAACTCGCAGTAGGACTATTTATTTTAAATAAATTTATTTATTTAACTTTAGACTGCATTTATTTATTATTTAACTGATTGAGTTTTGTATTTAATCTTTGTACTAGTTTTTGTTTTATAGATTTAGCACTCGTTTTTAAACATAAACAACAATACTAATAATATCATTTATTATAGTGAAGTACTTATATTAAATATTAACATTAAACAATCTTTTTTTCTTCTAAGCATTTAAGCATGCTAGTTCAACATTTTGACCCAGAATTATTCAACTATCTTCAAGAACTCGAAGCAGATAATATGTACTTCTGCTATCGATGGATTTTACTGGAAATGAAAAGGGAATTCTCATTTGAAAATGCGATTGCTGTATTGGAGGTAAGCTTAATTTGTTCATGTTTTGTGAATGAATAATCAAATAGTATATTTAAGAAATATATCATTAGTATTTAGGTAGTAGAATATAAGGGTAAAGTATGAGGTTATCATATGGAATATTTGACAAATGTATTATAAGTGTTTAAGTATAATATTGTTAGGTTAAAGTATATAGAAATCAAATGGTCTTTTTGACAAATGAATATTAGTGTGTGTAGATATCTGAGAGTTTCGGTAGAACTGTTACTTAAACAAGTAGATGCTAAACAATATATACCTTGTTAGATGTTGGGACATATAGTCCCAAAAAAAGGTAAAAAGCAATACAGTTTTTGTAAGGAATTAGAATTTTTTACAAAAATTAAGTTTAAAGTTAGTCATTGGGAGTTTTTCATAAGTTGGAAGTTTTGCATAGAATATTGGAAAAAATATCAAAGTTATAAGCCTATTGATATAGTAAGTGTAACAGTATCTTCTGAACAAAAAATGGGTTCAAGTAGCAAGTAGAAAATCAGAAAAGTCAAGTTATAAACAGCACAGAAAGAAATTTTAAACGTATATTAAGGTAAGTCAATAAATTCTGTTTTATTTTTATTTTAATTTTTAACTTGATTTTAAATTGTTTCAGGTTATGTGGAGTTCACTTCCCCCTGCTCCTCCTTTGGGGGAAATCCCTCTTTCTGACAAAAATTTGATAAAAAATGAGAAAAAACATCTAGAAAAGAAAATGAGTAAAGATTTGACTACAACTTCAGAAAACCAGAATAAAAAAATAAAACCTTTAGAAAATTTAAATAAAGTTAATGAAGATTGTAAAAATAATGGAAATCAATCACATGCGGAAAAAGGCAAACAGTCTACAATAAATTTAAAAGAGAAAAAACATAGAAACAACTTACCAACAAAATCTAATTTTAAAGATGCAACTGTAAAAAAAACAGTAAAGAAAAAAGAGTCGACATCACCAACAACTTTAAGCACTTTTAGCTCATTCGACAGTTTATCTGAAGATTGGGAATCATTATTACAATCAATACGCAGCAATAAGGAACTATGTGGACTTAGTGACAACACGGATAGTGATTGTTACGATGATTTTAACGACGAAAATAACCAAATCGGGGTTGGATTCGAGGTCCCACTAAGTCAGAACTCCTCTAAAAAGCGGACTAAGAGTCCAGTTAAAAGATCAGGAGGTTACTCTCCTCTAAATATCCAAGAGAAAGAGAAACTTCCATCTCCTGAAGTCCTTGGATGTGGGAATCCCTTCCTCTTGTTTTTATGTCTTTCCTTGCTTCTGGAAGCAAGAGAAACACTTCTCCGAGAGCAGTGGGAGTATGATGAAATGGTGATGTATTTTGATGGAAGAGCAAGGTCACATTGCCCTAATAAGGTGCTATCCAAAGCTGTTCAACTGTTTACTGAATATTTAAGATTGGAATCTGAATCAACACTTGAATTTCCAACATAATTTATTAGGATGACATGATTTAAAACAAAAGTAAAAAGTTTACGCCAATTTCTTATTAATGTTGACAAAGAAATTGGTTTCAACTTACTTTAAATGACGAAACATAGCTTGGGCAAAATCATAACAGTAGTGAATTATATATTTAATTAAATCATGGTCCTTTACTTTTGGTGGCTGTTTTTCAATATATTATTTATTAATTTTATTTTTAGTCTAAGTGGTGGTGTGTACAGCATAAATGGGAAAGCTATTACCAATGCTTTTATGCAGGTACTTTACAAAAAGTGTGTTATTGATGCTTCTAGTTAGATGTGTGTAAAATAATGCACTTTTTGGCTTCTGTTTAAATATTTAGGCAATTTTGCAGAATGTTTTTATATCCAACCACTAGGTTTGTTTGTTTATGTCGTTTTTAACTGTAGGGTGTTATTTTGTTGGTGTTTTTTTATATTACCATAGTGCAATGCTTTTTATTGTTTTAGAGTACTTTTATTATTTATTTGCACAAATTGTAGAGGAAAGTTTTTACTTTTCGTTTCAACGCTTTTTTCTAGATAAAACCCTTCTTCAAGACAGTCATATGGTTCAAGGTTATATCCGAATATCAACAATTTTGTTAAAATCAATCTATTTTTATGCATTTCCTTTCCATTTCTGGATTACTGTTACATTATGTCTTTAAACTCAAACCACACAACACTTTTGATCCATTTACAACTGCCAAATTTTTCTGTTATTTATCCGTCATTCAGTTAGCCAAATGTCAAGTTTTTCTTAATATTTTATATCAAATAATAATGTAGAAATATTCTGGTGATATATTTATTCGCGTTAGTACAACGAACAAACTCCACGTAACTGGTATTCATTCAGTACATTTTATATAAGGTAAGATTTAATAAAGTTTTAATGAATTGACAATGACGGTGTAGAATCTAGATGTAACACTTGACCCAACTTCGGAAATTTTTCAGAAATAATTCTTTGGAAACTTTTGTCTCTGACGCTGTATATAATCACGTCAACTAAACTGAAATATATCATAAGGGTAAGTTAAGTTATACGTCAACCTAGATAAGATGTGTTTTTTTGCAAATTGCCTTCAGTTTCTAAAAAATTGACTTTTATTTCGTTAAATGTGTTTTTTGAAATTAGGTTTTGAACGACTTGTTATTCAATTAGTCAAATGTTTTTCGGGAACATGACATATACCCTACACCTTGTATTACTGAAAGTATGTGTAAAGTTGTATTAGTTTACCTGTTTGATAGAGCGATTAAAGTTGACCACATGAGCACAACTGATAAATCCTCGCAACTTACTTTAGCATGGAAGACCAACCAAATTACTATTGCAAACGTTACTGAAAAAAAAGATAGATAATGATTATTGTAGAGTTATTGGCAATTACGATACGATTTGTTGTACAACAATAATGAGGCATATGGCTTAATGAATAGCTTAATTGCTGGGTATTGTTTTTTTTGTCATTGTTTTGAGTAAAAAGAATCATATTTATTTTTGTTTTTCAAATTTCCTTGAGCTTACTTATGAAAAATAATCTTTATTTCTTACGAGTATTCATATAAGAATAGAAATTTTACCCGAAAAAGCTTTATAAAGTAACATGAAAAAATAAGATATAGTTACGTATGGTAGCTGTAAAGCCAGCTTGCATTATTCCAATAGTTGTAACTATTTTAATTTCTTTCTTCAAAGATTTCTTTACCGTATTTCCATGTTGAAGTTTTGAAGACTTGGTCATTTTAATTCGAACAAGTATAATAGTTCCAACTATTAGTAGACTCTGTATGATTGAAAAATGTTTAACTGCGTAATAATTAGGCTATCAACAGTTACTAATTTGGATATAAAGTTGGGGTCTAAAGTTAAAAAATTGATCTAAATTTAAAGTTAAAAAATTGATCTAAATTTAAAGTTAAAAAAATTGATCTGAATTTAAATCAAGTGGCTGCTTAAACAAATAATAACGTTTCTATGGCAAAAAAAAACTAAAGGACCATCCAAGTTATCAGTATTAAAAAAAGCACTTGCTTGATATAAATCATAATAATCTTAAGTTGTATGTAATTTTAAGCCTAGCAGTTTCCTTACTTGAACAACGTAGGGAAAGCAGAATATGTATGCAACCACAGTAACAGGTGAAGCATAAGATGTGTTAGGGTCAGCGTATACGTCTGGTAACGGAAAAAACACGAAACTGGAGGCCAAGTATTTGTATTCAATCTTTCCTTTCATGAAAGCTGAAAGTACAAAGTTTTCACAGTTTGGTTTACATGTGCATTTGTTGTGGAAGAAGAAGGATATTGCTTAACGTTTTCACTAAAATTGCGTACCACTAAATCAACTGTTATAACACACTTACCTGGAATAGATGCACAAATAAGTGATAATATCCAAGTTAATGTAATGCACAAATAAATGTACTTTTTAGCGTACAATCTATACAACATTGGCCATTTGATTGCAACCATTCGATACAAACTCATCAGAATTAGATGGTAAAGTGATGCAGTGTAACTTAAGACAAATACTATTCCTCCTATTATAGGTATAGGAGGTGTAGCGAGATATTTTTGTCTTTTAAACAGTTCTTCCCCAGTATGAGTGAAGTTTATAATTGCATTTGGAATAATAACGAGAATGATATAAAGAACTAAAAAAAAATTCGATTTACAAATGTATTTTTAAATGGAATGTGAAAATGTATGTTATAACATTGCCAGTTGTTTAAAACTTTTATCATAGTTATTTTTATTTTAATAACTAGTCTGCTCACAAGGGATTTAGCAAAGTGTTGTTATAATAATAAATTGAATAAAAGCCTTGAATACTCGAATGCATTATATTATTATAGCTTTTGAAAATATCTAGATTGCAAATTTTATGTTACGTTTATTTACCCATTATTGTATCCGTTATAGACAGTGAGAATTTAATATAATCCATTGCGGTTTTACTTTTTCCCTTGGTAAAGATCGTCCATTGAATTAAACCGTTTCCAAGCAGCGCTAACATGGCAACCAAGAAAGCTACCAAAATAAACAAAACTCCTTCTAATTTGTTGCAGTATTCACATTTCCACTGCTGTTTATTCCAACACTGTATAATAGATCCCGCTGTACAGTATCCCGGTCCTTCGCAAATTAGCAAAATCAACTTTATTATTGTTTGGGTTCTGTTTTGATCAACAAATGTTATATTGTTTTGCAATATCTGGTCTTCAATAATTTCTTCAGTTTTATTTGTTAAAAAACTCATTTTGACTAAAATATCCTGTTGAAAAAATATATTTTAAAATTGTCAAATTGAGTTTAAATTTAGTTTATCTGATACTATCTAAAACTGTTAATTGAATCTATCTTCTTTACATTAAAAGCTGGCATTTTTAAGCAAATTTTGTATCTAAATACTTCAAAAAGTTGATAAAAAATGACCTTTTTAAAATCTGAACACTTTTGACCTATAGGTTTTTGGACCACTACAATGCTTTATATGGCAGAACTACAATGCTTAACACTACATATAAGAGTCATGTCATTTCTATTCTTTGATCTGATCTTGTATGTCAATAAACGTTTGGCTTAAGGCAAGTCTAATATATTTTCAAATTGCTTATCGGGGATCTATTAAATCGTTTGATGTATATAGATAGAAAAAGTGGAATTAGATCATACGAATCTAAATTATTGATGTACAAAAGGTTGTTGTTTAAATAAAAACAACATCCTAAAATTTGCCATCAAATTTTTATGTTATTTTACTTCCTTTTCAAAAATATGTCAAAACTTGACAAAAATTGGCTACGAGACATTCTTAGGTGCCAATAACTTTTAGTTCAAATGTCTACCTAAAGTTAATATATATACCCATAAAGGACAAAACAGTCATCCTGGAACTATCGTATACTCTAGATGGTGCACCTGAGCAATATACTTTATACGTCAACACAAACTATTATTTGCACTGCATGCCCAACAGCTTAATTGTATTACTTGTGTTTAAGTTACATAACAAACATTTTTATTAAGAAAGTGCACCTTATGATGATGTTTAAAAATGATTTTGATGTCTATTGTTAAAGGTTAATATAAAAATTAAGGTAGAGATAGAATATAAATATTTATAGAATATGTAAGTGTTGTACGTTTACTTTCGATATTGTAAATTAATGTGAAAGATGTACTACTGTTGGTTTCTGTTTCTTCTTTAGAATTTTTTCAAGACAAGGCCATCTCTTAAATATTGTTTTTTGAAATGCTTTATCTTTAAAGCTGTAAACAATGACGTTCACCAAACTATAAGAAACAAATTTGTTTAAAATTTGTAAATTTGTCCAAATTTGACCCAGTCGGATATTGAAATAGTTTTACAACAAAGTTATTTTCAAAATTTTATTTCTTAAAGTAATAACTTACCTGTAAAACTGCAATGAAACATAAAAAAATAAAGAATTCACCTGTTTGACAAAGCGATTAAAGTAAACCACATTATAATAACTGATACATTGTAACAATCTATTCTTCCAGTGAATAAAGACCACACTGATATCACGAATGGAACTGAAATAGAAATAAATTGTTTGCTTCTTTGCATATCTTTATTCTTGAAGTAAAAATGTCAAGTGTTTGACCTTAACATAGAGTGATCTTAGTTACCCTGACCAAATGTTGAATTGACTTTGACAGTTTGGAATAATATCAAATATGTTGTCAGATAATTTATCTGCTGATTGGTTTTGAACTCGGTAAAGTTGAAACCGTTTATAGGGTCTTGCTTAAGGGTGCATGCATTTGGAATCAAACTCGTTACCTAATTTTCTAACAACTACAACATACCACTGCTTAGAGTTGCATTAATGTGAAAAAAAACGTTTATAAATAAAAGCGTATTTAAAATATCTTACGTATTGTGATGGTAAATCCAACTTGCATGGTTGCAATTGTTGTAATTACTTTCCATTCTTGTTTAAGAGATTTTTTGGAATTATTTGAATTTGTTGAAGTTAGTTTAGAAGCGTTTGATAGCTTTTTGCGCAGAACTATTATGGTAGTCAACAGAATGATTGTCTGAATAAAAAATTGTACTGCTTTAGAAAACAGTTAAAGAAATAAATTAAAGGGAACATTACCACATTTTTAGACTTGAACAAATTGGTTTTAATTTTGTATTAGTAAAGCGATTAATTTTGTAACATTAAAAAAAACTTTGCCAAAAGGGGAAGGAAAAATATATCAAGTAATATTAATACCTGAATAACATAAGGGGTAAAAAGAACGATTGTTAATATTGTAACTGGCAATAAATAAGATGTGGTTGAGTTTGCATACAGAACAGGAGATGGAAAAAACACAAAGTTTGCTTGCATATAACTGTACTCCATAATGCCAGGAAGCATAGCTGTATCAACGACATTTTAGTATATTAGAGATTAAGTTTTTTTTAATTTATCTTTGTAAGTTTAAAGAATTCTTTGTAAAGATACATTTGTTTAACACTCAGATTTTTTTAAATAACACGCATCAGGATAATATTAGTTTTTTTTTGCTTTTAAATGATTGTGAATGTTTACCTGGTATTGCTGATGCTATTAACCCAATAAACCAGGCCAATGCAATCCCCCAAATCACATAAGTTTGAGCATTCACTCTATACCAAAGTGGCCAAACTATTGCTATCAATCGATACAAACTCATCAGTATAAGATGGTTAAGAGATGCTGCGTAGCTTAGTACAAATAGAATACCTCCTATTACAGGGTACCCAGTATTACGGAAATATGTTAATCTGAATTGAATTTGTTGTCCAGTATAAATCAAACTGATTACAGCGTTTGGTATGAGAATACATATTATGTATGCACCTACAATATAAAAAGTAACTTAAACAAGTGACAGTTATATAAGTTAAAAGTGTTAGAATGCTAAAATAAGTATTTCTTTAACAATATTGTACTAAAATTAGTTTTATGAGGTTAGTTAAACAACAGAGTTAGTTGAATGCTACTAATCTTCGTAGTTATACTTATGGTTTATGTGTAAACATACCTGTAGCCTATTATAACTTACATTTGGTTAATAAACATTGTCACTTCAATATATAGTCTTACTTACTCATCAATAGATCGGTTATAGACAACGAAAATTTGATATAATCCAACGCAGTTTTCTTATTTATTTGCCAAGTAGACCATAGTATTAATCCATTACCAAACAAGGCCAATATTGCAACCAAAAAAGCTAAAAGTATAAACAAAACGCCTTCCAATTGGTCACAATGTTTACAACTCCATTGACTTGTGTTGTAACAATGGAGTAAAGATCCTGCGTCACAATAACCGGGTCCTCCACATGACAATAATATAATTTTAAACTTTATGTCGCCATATTGGGTTCCATTCAATGATGAAGATGTTGTTGTTTCTATCCCACTTAAGTTAGACATTTTATTGGTACTTGATGTTTAAGTTAATATGTTAACTAATATCTGAGAGATTGACTGCTTTTATGCATAAAAATATATTCTAAATAATAAACTTTGTAACCTTATCAAGAACAGATAGCTTAAACTTTTGAATAAGTATTGAAATTTAATATATCATAGATTTGGTTATGTAATACTTTACTTATTTAATTAAATTTAAACTTTTTTTTTTACATAAACACTGCAGAAAGTGTTCAGAATATGCTAACTTTAAATTCTCGTTTTTTTAGGTTTGTACTTACTAAAATTACCTTTACATGCTTGACACAACATTTTTAATTAATTTATAACTAATTTCCGCAAGGCCATTGATTGATTTCGATGTTTTGTAGTTTATAGTTTATAACCTACAGTTCTTAGTTAAACTGATAAATTAAAATACGGAAATATCAAAAAAGTAATTTATTATTGAACATTTTGATTTGTACTATGATTAATTAAACAAAAATAAGTCTATACAGTAACATAAAAACAATATTTTTTTAAGTTAACAAATTGCACTTGATAAAGAAAAATTGAAAAAACGGTTATGTAATTGAACTTACACTGATGATATAACATCTAATCTCCTCACTATATTATGCCTGTTATTTCCTATAGTTCGGTGGTTATGTTATTGTCTATTAAATCATTTTTATCAACTTCATCACTTGAATAAGCTTGGTTGATTTCAGGTAGTTTCTCTGTACTGTTTCCGGCTGACATAGGCATTGGTTTGTGGAAATAGCGGGCCAGACCAAAGAATAATATAGAGGCTAGTTTACATGCAATAGCTGTAACAGAAAAATTGTATTTAAATATTAACATATGTTATTGCTGAGAAGATTTTTTAACTAAAAACCACTATTTTGAATTCTTTTTTTCTAGGCAATAATTGTTGCATAAATCATCATGTGGTATTAATACATATGGGCCTACTTCTACTACTTTGACATTTACTTGTTGTCATTTTTTGACTTAGAAAGAAACTTATTGGATAATAAAAGTGAAGGTTAAAAATTTTTTTTTTTAGTTTGTTTTTTTATAGAGAAATTATATTTAATTTTTTTTTAAATTAACGAGAAGCAACAAAGACTTACAAACATAAATAAGGTTATACGCCATTTGCTCAGCATCGTAAATCCAGCAATTTCCTTGGGTACCGTCACATTCCTTTACTTGCCATAAAATACAAGTTAAATCAAGCAAAGAACCAAACATAATTGGTCCTGGAATACTTCCTAAAGCTCTGATTAAAAGCCATTGGACTCCAAGTGCAAAAGCTCTCATGTTTTGTGGAACAACTCTAAAACATAAAAATAACTCAATATTTACTTAGGCCCTCAATATCTAAAGTCTATATACAATCATGAGTGAAGTATATTGTGTATCGTAAGTTTGTATTGGGTTTATATTGAGTTGAAATATTTTTAAAGATCGGATCACATTGGAAACTTGCATTTGAGATTAAAAAAAATCATCTAAAAATGTTTGCAAAACTTTTCTTAAAATTGTCCCACTTTTGACAAGCAAAATAAAAGAGCTTTTCATTTGAGCAAATAAAACGTTAAAAACCCAAAGTACTTTAAAAAATACATACCTGAAAGTAACAACAAGTGCTGGTGTATTCGACATGAAAGTAAACATAACAACAATAAAGAATATGCCAAGAAACAACCCAATTGTGGTGCAATCTTCAGGACACGTTCCTGTATATGCTGAGTAGCCTGATGCAGTTTTGTTTGCAATACATTCACAATCTTCGTAAACCTAAGATGGAAAAATCGTTAAAACCTTTTTTTCTTATCTTGTTTTTTTTGCACATTAATAATAGTATTCAAAAAATTTGCGATTAATTATACGTTAATGCAACGGGAAAAATAATAAACAATATTATGATTTAACCAATGCCATAAATAAGGTTTACACAAAGACTTTATAATATAGTATGGCATGGTCATCAAACCCAGTATAATTTTAACTTATACGGTAAAAATAAGTACTCTTTAAAGAAATACACACAAAAAATAAGAACTAAAAAGCTCATTAAGTTTTCTTACACAGTATAAACCTTTCATTTGTAAAAGACCTATTAAAAATGTATTTGTGTTAACTTACCAAAGTGCCGTTGATTTCTACCCCATTGAAACAGCCAGCATGACAAGCAGTGAAGTAGTTAATATTGTCTGCACCACAAACTGGAATGTAAAACTCTTCCTGACAAGCACAATCGACATTGCATGCGTTTGTAAGACCTTCTATTTCAGAATTCCTGAAAAAGAGTTTAATTTGGGTGGTTTGGTTAGGCGGCCATGGTATTGAACTACGGGCCAAAAGGTTTCGGGTTCAAGTCGCACCAATGCCACACTATTCGCCTTTGAGTCCGGAGTTCACGGATAGCTTACACACGTTCAATATACATACAAAAACCTATCACCTTAAGTGGATACGGATATAAAAGAAAAATAAGGTTAATTTGAGTGTTACCGAAAAAACAGTTAATTTGAGTGTTGACGAAAAACAAGCCATTAAAAAACACCGGAAAAAAACAATGCCATATAAGTTCACCGTTTTTACGTTTTTGCGTATACAAACTTTGTAAATGTTACTTCTACAAAAATACATACGCGTATGGTGCATTAATTCCAGCCACTGGCTTGTTGGTGCAATGAATAAGTAATATTGGACTAAGTGCGCATACGATAAAGCAATATATCATGTTAGTTAATAGTATTCTTGATGTGGGGAAATTGAATCGTTTGACCAAATACCCAGCTAAGACATGACCTACTATACCTCCTGGTATACTAATCACTCCTGTAAAAATATTGGTGTTTTAATATAGAAAAGGTTTCAAATGGTAAAAAAGGGTAATTTTCAGAAATATTTGTTCATTGTAAGTATTCAAGTTCTTATAAACGTACTTCTCAAACCGAATGTAAAAGGAATCATCCAAACAAAAAAGTTTAATATATATGGTGTTTACACAAGTTAGAAAAATATATGTCCAGTAAAATTTCTTACTTTAAAAGTAGGCACAATACCTTGAAATGTTGTTTTTTTAATCAAACAGTGTATTAAATATGTTAAAGGAAGTTTTAAACAAAATAATGGAAAACTAAACTGGTGTTCACAAATGTTAAAAAAGGTCATTTTTAACAACTTTTGCTTTTTATGTAATATGCGATCTCATAAAATAACTATGTAAAAGAAGTTGTTTAAATGTTGTTAACAAAACTGTACCTGCTAATATAGCTGCGGTTCCAGCTGTTAACTGAAACTCATTCTCGATAATTTTTGGAAGAAAAGTCGTAAAACCGCTGATAATCATCGCCTCAGAACATGCAGCACAACTTACAAAAACATAAGTCGGATTCTTAGCCAATGAGAGCAAAGCAAGCGGAAAGTCCTTGTAAGATTTGCCAAAGTCCTCCCGCGCTGTTTCACCTTCTTGTTGGTTCTGATAAATTTCGTCGTTCTTCTGCTTACGGTAGCCAGCAGTTCCTGTGTTTCATTAACATAATGTTGAAAAATGTTTGTGTTTATTATTTAATTTTGTTTCGGGCAGTTACATTTTCGTAATAATCACCCAACAAGACAATATACTGACGTTTAATTATAGTAATACAATTTGTGCTGTTAGAAAATAAGTTAAGGTTACTCCATCTCAAAACAAGCCAACCCTGTTAATTATTAAAACCTATTGCCAGTTAACCAAAAGGCCTATAAGCCAAACCTTAGCAAAATCTTACCTGGAAATTCTCTCGGAAAAGCAAACGCTGGTAGCACTAAACCAAAAGCAAGAGCCATTGATATAATTATCCCTAACCACCACGCTCCTACCCACCTGGGATCTGAGGGAGTTATTTCGATTCTACATAACAAAGAATCACAATTAAAGAGTATTAACTTGAAGTCTTACCATACAAGTATAGTGATATTAAATATTGTAGTATATAAACTTGTATCTTAAAGAAAAATACTTTATGCTATCTATATGTGTTAACGTTTTACGGATTGTTTCAATATTATCTGAATCCAGAACCGTTGGATATGTTAGTTTTCTTCACAACACTATGACTTTGCAAGGTTTAATGTGGTTGATATTGAACATACCTACAAGGTTACAAACACCTTTATAATTTAAACACTTTTAAGAACTTACGTGCTCATATCTACTGAGTTAAAGTCCACGTAAACTCCAAGTACAATTCCACCCAAACCATAACCAAGTATAGGGCCAAAAATAGATGCTGCATTTCCTATACCTGTAAGCAAGTAAGATTTAAAAGGGGCAAAAATCAGTTTCACGAAAGCAGTTATTTTAAAGGGCGTTCATTCGGCCAGTTTTTAAATGCCGAAAGTATATGGAATACAAATCCAATTCAAACTTTAAAAAATTAAACAAAAGACTTTATTACCTAAATACAACGACGCTGATTCTTTGGACACCGAGTCTTCAATAAAAGCCAGTCCCAAAGTGTACAAAGGAGTGCATCCAATACCATGCAATAACTGTCCAAGTAAAAACACCCAGAAGTAGTTGCTTAAGTTCCCATCTACCCCATCACAGTTTGGTTCGTTAGTCGGGTCGCAAGTATCTAATATAGAAGATATAAAGAGCTTGTTGTTGCACAAAATAAATCGTGTTTTTTCTGGGAAAGCGATTTATTGAAATTAAAACGTCTAAAAAATTGTCATTAACTAACTAATAACTGAAAATTGCAATGATCTGCTTCAACTGAGCTAAACAGTACTATGTTATTGATTTAATATGCCAAGTGGGTTAGAAAAGAAGAAACGAAGAACGTTACAAAAAAAATACTTTAATAAATTTTGTTTGGTTTGGAGATGGTTTTTAGTTGAAACCATATACTAAGCATCGTGTTAACGCGCAAAAATTAAGGTTTTTTGTCTCCATGCAAAGGCTGTACTTATTTGTTAATGAACTTATACTCTATATCTGATTGTAATTTTTTACCTGAAAAATCAGTTGGGTATTCGTAATTCGGTGTAGTAAAATGGGGAAGTGTAAATATCAGCGCTCCCACGCCCATGATGAACACCCCAATAGCGACAGCACGTGGACGATGTGATCTAGCCCCGAAGTAAGTGACAAACATTGTCAGAACACAGAAAGCCATATCATACCCAGTTGATATAATTCCTGTCTCTGAGCTTTGAAATCCGAATCGTTTCTCCAAAGTTGAAATACTGACATTGACAAACCCGTTGACCAACATTCCTAAAATTAAAAGTTGATAAAAATGTTTTTAAGGATTGCCTTAGAGTTTTATGCTATGGTTGTTGTAACATTTGTTGACATGGTTTTATAGTAAAAATAACATGGTCACTTAACCAGTAGTAAATAGAATTCTGAACATCACTACCCTTACAATAGTAAGAATTATATTTTTTACAAGCAATATAGTTTTAATATTATAATATTTGTAACTAAACAAACATTCAATATTGTTAACGATATTTTTTGAAAATGCAATAACATTTCAACAGGTTTTATTCGTATAGTTAAAACTCTGAAACTAATAAAAAACTGTAAACGAAACTTTCGAATAAATATGTTTAAAAGCGCACTTTAAAAAATACTTTAAATGCCAATCTACGTAGGCTTCAACTACTATAAAATTGTAAAAGTTTATTCGGTAAACATTTTTGAATTATTCGAAAATTTATGCACGCAACCTAACAAATTTTTTTATGCAAAATTTAGGTAGAATTTGTCATTTTTTAAGCAATTGTTTTATTTAAACGTTGTTATCACTTTAATAAATCTGTGTAGGATAAGAATCACATGATCTTTGATACAATATTAAATTAATAATATTTGGTATCTTTTCATGATTTAATATAAAACATTTCAAAAAATAATCCTTTGTAAAGTAAAAATGGGAGTGAGGCCTAACCCGGTAATGCGTCATTTTAAATATTTGTATTGCATTTTGCTTAGATGGCCTAAATAGCTGCAAATAAATGTTAATATTTAACGAGTGGTACATTGCAGTGATATAGGAAAAACAAACATCGAATAGTAGCTTGTATGTCATACTGTTGTTGCATATCTTGTGATTTTATACCATTTAAATGTGGATATTAAACCACTAAATAACAGGGCTGTCTACTCCAAGCTAGTGATATCACAAGCTTAATAATGACGTCATATAGGAACAACATATGACGTCACAAAACGTACCTTGTACGATCACAATAAAACTGTATAACACGAGATATCCTTTCGCGTTGTTGCAGCATTGCAAAACCTTTGGGTTAAAACTCCACCATCCACATTCCCCTCCTTCGTCATCATCGACTTCTGATGACGTCGCTACTGATGACGTAGATGGAGGTCGTTTTTCTTCCGTGGTTGGATTTTCAGAGCTTCCCATTTTTTTAAAGATTTTTTTCTTGAACTTAGGACAAAAAATTTAAAAAAACAAATAGTTTATGTTTACTTCTAAAATATTAAATATTTTTCGATGTAATTACGACTATACCCGCTTTTTAAGTCATTGAAGTGGTATACAAAATACCATAGTCAATTACGTTAAGTGTTATTAACTTAAAGTAGTGTCCACTCTTCAGAGGAAAATATTTAACAATGTTTTAAAATTTAAAATATTTTCACTTTCGTTACTAATACGAAGTACGCTAAACTATTCTAGTTTTTTAAGCTGGGTATTCGCCTTCGTTAAATAAAAACAGTTTCTTTATTAAATACATTGTTCCAATAATTTTAACTTGAACTGATAAAAAAAAAATATTCTTATTATTACAGTATTTAAATTACTTTTATATATAAATATTAAACTTTAATAATTCAGACTTAATTGCGATTTTTTGCTGCATAAAACCTTTTAACAAAACCCTTTATTTGTCTAAATCTCGTTAAACGAATTCTTTTATAGCTTATACATAAGTAAATATTGGTAAAATGACGTTAATTGAATAGTGGTTTATATAGTCAGGGTAACATAAATCAAAATTTATTTTAACATTAAGAAGATTAACAGTGTGTTCTTTGTTATATGATATATTATAAATTGATAAAATTGCTATTAATTAATAGTTTACAAATTTACATAGTCTTGAATATAATCCTTTAAATTATATTACAAGCAGTCTTATTTTAAATGATACGATAGGCCAAAAATCAATTTTCTAACATTTAAACATTTTTAGTGGTGTATATGGGAAATAAAAATTACAGGACACTCAATTAATATAGTTACAAATATTACACACTTCTAGTAAATCGTAATATTAATATTATAATAATAGAATGATACGTTGTATCAAATACTCTTGGCAAAATAGCATTATCAATGGTTGGATATGGTGAATAAAGTTATTTAAATAAACACTTGTTTAAAAATTATAAAAATGTAACATAGGCTACTTTTGGTTAATTCAATTACTTTTTAAATTAATCTATTAACCAATTCAACTTGTGAATTATCTTAATATTAAAACAGGCTATTACATAAAAATGTGTCTCTGCTATCAATAATTCCAGTCACACTCCACTATTGTTGTTTTAATGTCTATTAATTGGGTTTATGATTGCCCATCTCTGCATTAAATAAAGTCTCTGGTTAGTTTATCTCGTCGTTAACACTTGGTGTTTTATGGCTTTGGGAATTTTAAAACAAATAGTTTAAAACGACTTTGAAAAGTGATAGTTTACATTAAAAATTACCATATGATTATCATTTTATAATATTAATATGCTTAAAAAATTAATTCAATTTGTGCTTTATAATTTGATAGTTTATATAACATAAACATTTTTGAAAAAAGTTTATTTTTTAAACGTTATTTTTTGATTCACGCACATTATCAACATAATTATTTAACAGGAACTCAATATTTTGTTTACAAACTTTGCGTGAGGTCATCAGCCTTTTAATAATTGGACGCTGTAACATTTATTTGCGTTAAAATATTATATATTTTTATGAGAATAGTACAATTTTATAACTTAAATATTTTATTGAGTTTAGTAAAAAAGGGCAAATTTTGACATTTCCAATATAATTATTTTTTTTTTTTTGCAAAGTCAACAACGCGAATTTTGCATATATTGTCATACCTATATTAAAATACTTGGCAAAATCTATCACTCAACAATCTTAAATTTAGCAAATTTCGCTTAGTTTATTTAACATCCAGCAGAGTTTGTTATTCTGTTATGTCTACAAAGGTGCGAATCCACTTTTAATGTAGACCAAGATATCCTCTGTTTAATTGCATTATAAACTAAGCTGGATGTTCTGAGATACCTAAACTTATTAACACCTTTAACAAGAACATTATTTTAAGTTTAATCTCAACTTAACTTCGTTAAATTTTGTGGTTTTAAATTAAAAACGGAAGTTTTTTTTAATTGCATATTTGTGTTGTATTATTGATTATTATTTTTCATGTAATTTTATTAAATATTTTGGTTCATATCAACTTTAAAACATGTTTTATTTTTTAGCTAAAAGGAGAGGGCATTTTTTATATTTTTTTTTCCTTTTAATCGATGTTTTAAAAATATTATTTTAAATACGGAGTAGTTCTAGTTGTTTACTTTTAATTAATGTTATTAAAATTATTTTTATTATAAATTTTAACTTTTTATCGTATATTTCTTTAATTTAATTTTGAAGTGTAAAAAGTTGAAATAATTTATCCAAATATGTTAAAGTATTTAACTTATTGTTGCACCTAACTTAACAGGTTTGTTCAAAAGATCAAAATCTTAAACACTTTCTTAAAACAATAGATACAGTCTGTGTTTTATTTGTATTAATTCATTAAAAATCCTAATGCAAATAAATGAACAAGTGTAGCGCTATAGTCTTTAAATCGTTTTAATATAACATGTCTGTGCATTTCTAATTAGTCCAGGTCCAGGTTTTTCCTTTTCTCCTTTTTCTGGTTGGGAATTCAAAGCTGTGAAAGTTGAAATGATATAAAAGTGATAACCAGCAGATTAGAGACATTATTCCCATTTGTTCTTAGAGAAAGCGGGATACAGTTATCCTTGATGTTAAGATAAGAAAAAAAGTGGCAACTTTTAATTTCAAAATATTGAATATTTTAGAATAGAAAAATATAAAGAAAAATAAATTATTAAATATAGTTTTTAAAAGTAGTTTTATTATAGAAAAGTAAAATGTAAGCATCCAAAACGTAAAAAAACGTTAATTTAAATATTAACAAGTATATATATTATAGCTTTTAAAAGTTAAACAAATTAAATATTAATGATGACTTTATCTGATTCTTCCGTTCACAATCAACCCAGTTTAACTTCAAACAATCTAACTACTCACACACCATCTAGCGGTCAGTGGAATTCCCATCAAATCGATCAAGAAATTGCACCTGTCAATCAAATGTCTTATGGCCATAAAGAACACTACCCGTATATGATCCAAGGTCATGAAAGTAATTATTTACAACAAAATGATTACCCGACTTCGCATCTTAACACAAGTACATCACCAATCTCGTTCTATCAACAAAATATTAATCCTAATTATGACGTCACGCCGACATCACACTACTTACCTCAACCAAGTAATGTTCCTTACAGTCAATACAATTCGAATTACCAATATTCGGACGGTTTTTCAGTTTTACAACATTGTAATTCAGTGAACTACGAATCTCAGGACACATACACTGGGTTTGAAACTAGAGTGAGGACCAATTTACGAAAACGAGAACGAAACTTGAACATCAACAAAGCATTTGATGACCTCAGAGTTAAGATTCCTAACTTACCGATCGATACAAAAGTTTCAAAGATTAAGATTTTAAGACTCGCAGCTGATTATATTCGACATTTAAACACAATTTTGGGCGAAGATAACCCAGCAGAAAGGGTAAGCAAAATTTTCATAATTTTTTAACTAACGTTGATATATTTTTATTGATATTTATTTTACGTTTAGATTTCTCAGTTAGATTCCGATGTGTGTCATAATGACATATTAGAAAACAATTATGACATCACAAATAAAAAGCGAAATCGCGATGAATTCCATGTCGACCCTCAATTAGTCGCTGTAAAACGAAGAAAAACAGATTGGGTAAGATTTAGAATATTTGTAATTTAAAAAAACGAAACTTGTTGAAAAAATTTTTTCGATTTTTTTTTTGATTTTTACAAATATTTTAAATACTTTATTTTACTTTAGAGTCGTATAAAAGAAGAGATTTCCCGACACGAGAGTAACACAATAAAAAGAAGGCAAGAAAAAGGCAAAAATGAGAAGCATGAGTGCACAGACAACACCCCTAATTATTACTTCGATTTTTGTCACAACAAACCCATAGAAAACATATATCACATTTCACCGAGCAATTCGTTGAATACATCGCCCCAATCTTCAAACTCTGATATAGACACAACACCTAACATATCATGGGAACGTGAAGTTAATATTCTGTCGTTGTAAATTGCTTCTTCGCTGTTATTTTAGAATTATATACACAATGTTTCATTGATTTTTTGTTGTTCGTTTTATTCATTGAATAAAAAATTGTGAACTGTATTTGTGTTTTCAATTGAACAAATATTTTTGTATATGCGTGTTATGTATATGTTTTATACAAGCACTTGAAGAACATAAGATGGTTATACGATAGAACAATTTAAAATATAATTTTCTATGTTGTACAACACAGAAATGTTGTGCAACACAACACGGAAATGTTGTGCAACAATCAAGTAACTAAAACATCTAGTGTGAAATTTAGAAACAAAGACAAATTACGATTTTTCAATGGGTTGCTCTTTTGAGTCTAAAATGATATGACGTCATTTATTCTGTGTCGTCATCTCCTTAATTCCATAGTTGTCTTTACGTTTTTGTTTCTTGGTTAACCATACGTTAACTAACACAGGTCCTACTGCTCCAATAAGGACTAATAACCCTCCGATTACTGACAAGTAATCAGGTATTTTACCCATCAGCAACAACTCCAATACATATCCAAATACAACCTGTGTTGATAACATCATTGCAACAAAATTTGCGGTTTCTATTCGAAGAGCAAGCACGAAAAGGACCCGAGCTGCAAATCCGCTAAAACCACATAGAAATAGCCAACCACAATCGCTTAAACAAGGTAGGAATAATCCATTGCCAGTGATGACCATAATAACTGATAGTCACGCAACCTACTGTGCCAAAATTAAGCAGAAGTGTTGAGGCACTTGTAGAGTTCGCTTTTCGACATACCACCATTCGTAATGCTGCGAAAAGACAGCTTAGAAATCCAAATAGCAGTCCTTTGATCTTCTCAAAGTCGTACACTACTCCATTTTGAAATAAAAAGGATGGTTTTGCTACAAGAAATACACCTCCTACAGTTACGAAGCATAGCAGTAATACTATGGGGTGTGGTTTTTCTAAAAACAACGACAAATACTTTAATATTATTTACATAATATAACCATGAGATAAAAACTTGTTATTTTTTTATATTTATTTATCCTTGACGTGGGAAGGTCGAATGCGCGACTTAAACATAGAGTAACATCAGTTACCCTAACCCAGCCTTAAATTGTCTTTGGCAGTTTGGGTTATCATATATTAAAATTGTACGATAATTATGCTGCTGATTAAGTTGGCTCTGCAGAAGTTCATACCATTTATAGTGCCTTACTCAATGGCGCTACAGCATGAGATCATTGGGGGTAGAACCCAAAGCAGAGTGAAGCCAAGCGTCCTAACCACTACACTACGCTGCCGGTATTTTTTATTATATTAATATTTTTATACAAACATTAGCTTACCTTTTAAAAAAAGAAAAGAGATTATAACCGTTGGTATAATAGTTACATTGCCTACTGCGGTTCCATCTCCAAGACTTATATATTGTAAGCATAGAAGCATAAACAAGTTGCTGAGCATTGAAAATACGCCATACAGCAGGACGTAAATATAGTTATCAGGCAAAACGAATCGTTCATTTTGCTTGGCTTTAAAAATATTGTAAGTTACTACTGGTAGGCTGCTTAAATATGAGATACTTGTTCTCGATAAAACACCTTGTAGACTTGACGAACTACTTGTTCTTATAAAGAAATAACCTGATAAACAGATGCACAGTGAGCCTAATGCAGAGCTAATCGCAGCCCATATCGATTGACAAATTGTATGTCTTGCCATTTTTCTGAAAAATATTAAATAATGAACATCAACGGATATGAAATATAGGAAATGCATATTTCGTTTCAAAATCTCGAATGTTGTTTGTTTACTCGAGATATTTTTTCTAATCTTTTTAATCCATATATTTGTGTTTATTTATTATATACTTCTTAAACTATCTATTTTATGTGATTTTTTAAACATAACAAACTCACAATTTTAATTTACATGATAATTATTTTATTTTATTGGCAAATTGTTAAAGTGAACGGCTCAGATTTTCAGTCTATCCTGACATCTTTATATCAAAACATGCAGAATGCCACGCCAAAAAAACGCACCAAAACCTTTAACTCAAATCTTTCTATATTTTTTTTTTAATTTGCCTAATTTACCTCTATAATAGGCATGCAGTCAGAAACCTATTGCTATTTGCCCTATTTATAACAATTTATGGGTAATTAGATAATAAAACCCGTAAATATTTTTAAACCTTAACAATTTTACCTAATCTCGCTTTCAAGATAACTTTGAAACGACGTATAATTTGATTGTGGCGTCATAATCTACCAGAGTGACGTCAATTCGCGTTTTAAAGGAACAAAGTTTTAAACTAAGATTGCAGACTAACTACACAACCAAAATTAATAAAATTTAAAATATAAACTAACAACAACTTATACGCTAGGTTAAAATTAAGTTGTATAAGCCAGAACCATACCGTTTAATAAAAAATAATGCATAGGCGGCGATATAAAGCTATATGTAAATAACACTACCCTTAAGATACAAAATAAGTTAGTTTATATACAAAATAATGGGTTATTTGGTAGTAGGCTTGTTTGTATACTGGATCAGCGATAAATTTTCACACAAATCACGAAGCAAAAAATTGAAATTGTAAGGCAGTGATATTAAAAGAAAGTATTACTTATCAGGAACCAGTAATGATTTAGGTAAATAATAAAATGAATGAAGGATTTAAGAACCAAAAATTTCATGAAAGTACTTAGCATGCCACCATTCAAAACTTCTCAAATTTAAAAAATTACAAATTTTTATTTCTTTTTTGCCATCTCCAACGACCTGTTCGTACAGGCCTCTACAGCGTTGATTAATGAAGCTCTAAACCCGGATTGATCAAGGGTGTGAATCCCACAAATTGTTACCCCACCAGGAGATGTAACTGCATCCTTTAAGGCCCCAGGGTGGGTTCCAGTTTTAAGGTACATTTCTCCGGCCCCCTAAACATAAAAAAAGAAATAAAAACTTTGGTAAAGGTAAAACTAAAAAGCAGTATAACATTTGCTTTTTATATATCTTTATGGTCAATGTGAACAGGTCAAGTTTAGAACTTCAACATAGATTACATATGTATACATTAGTTACCCCAAACCATTTTTAAATTGCTTTTTACAGATTGTGATTTTAAACATTAATTTTACTGTTAATTTGCACCATAAAATCACCTAACTTAAGGGGGTTATGACATGAAAACAAAAACATTAAGTCAATAACATCATCATGTTGTAATGCCAAATGCTTAACCACAACACTATGCTGTTAGCAAGATGGGTTGATAAAAATACTTGAAAAGATATTGAAATAACAGTGTTAAATGTATAAGGGAAATTAAGACAGAAACAATAAACAAGCAACAAAGCCAGACATTTTAAAAAATATAAGTTTTATTTTTAAATGATTTTCATGAAATCAAAATCTTCTTACCACGCAAGTTTGTGCGGCTAATTTTAAAGCCAAGGCACGGGGAACTCCCATTTTTACCCCGCCATCAGCTAGAGCATCAATAGCAGTATATATCTAAAATTATTTAAAAAAATATTAATAAATAAAAACTAAGATAGTGTATTCAAAAAAGACAATAAAAAAATAAACAAACTTACAAATGCTGGACCACAGCCGCTAATAGATTGAGCGGCATCAATTATTCTTTCTGGAAGCCTCACACTTTCACCACAAGAGGCCAGCATTTTAATTAATCCTTCCATATCTTCTTCGGTTGATTGATTTCCCTTACAAAGTAGAATGATTCCGGATTGGACGAGACATGGAGTATTTGGCATCGTTCTGATGACTCTAGCCCACCAGAAATGCTTATAAGTACAAAAAGAAATTAATATTTGAAATAAGTAAACAACAACACCTTTAAGGAATTAAGAAAAGTTTATTTAAAACAAGTTATTTTTGTTTAGTTAGATTAATTACTACAAAAGCAATAGAACAACAGTGAATTTATGCTTACTTGTTCCAAAGTTTGTATTGTAACAGCAGCCATGACTGAAACGATTAATTGATTTTTTTCTTTCAAGCCATCAGGGATAGAACTAATTTCATTTAACACCATGGGAAATATCTTCAAAAAAGGTTAAAAAGAATTGAGGGATGATATACCGAAAAAATAACAATTTAGTTGAAAATGTAACCCTATACTTAGGCTGTCAATTCCGCATTTCCAAATTAAGTATTACTAAATAAAGTCTTAAAAATTTAAAAGTGTTTTCAATATTCAAGCAATCATGCATTTATTTAATTATTAACCTGTGGTTTAACAGCAAGAAAAACAGTTTCACAAGACCTTAAAACCTCCATGTTATTATGAGTGGTGTTAATTCCAAGGTCATTGAATCTTTTAAACTTTCCCGCTGATGGGTTACTTACTAGAATTTCTGAAGGTTGAATTAAACCTAAAAAAACACAAAAAAATAAATTTATTAAAGAGTGTTTAACATTAAAAAATGTAAGCTTTTGGGAGAAATAATATGGACTTAAATACAACCGAAGATGTAATATATCATTATTTTTATTACAATTCTAGTTGTTTTCCCCTTTTCTATACATTTATGTATCTACATCATGATATTAAACTACTTCAGGCTTATAATAAACTTTTAGGATTATAAATTTTATTAATAATTAATAATTTACTGAAAATGTATTATACCTCCTTTTACAATACCCACAGCAATGGCATAAGCCATCTCTCCACCCCCAATAAATCCAATTTTACCCGACATGATTAAATTAATAGTTGTTAAAAATTGAAATTGCTAAAAAGAAATTTAATATTTTTGTTTAATTTGTAATACTAGAAAGTCACATTCAAAATGTGTCATGTTACAATGGAATACAATATGCTAAGCACTAATACTAATAAATTAAATAAAAAAATAATTTTTGGTGCACAATTACAGAAAATATAAATGTCAAACATAATAAACAGTAATTTTAAAATACCGTGTAATTATAAAATTAATTCTAATTGTTATCGGAATTTTTTGCCTAAAAATTAATACATAATATATATTACTTTACCAAGATTGAATGTAAAAAATAGCAAGATTAAGCTTCAAAATATGATTGATTTAAATTAAAGGATTGGGTCTGTGCCATTCCAATCTATACTTGCGCGTTGCCATTTTGTACGAATACAATGTTCTAAGGGTGGTACTAAGTCACCATTTAACAAATATTCATTTACTTTGTTGGTGGTATCAACTGTTAACTTTATAAGCTCATCTTGGTTGGCTAGGCCATCATAATAATAAAGATCAAATTTGGGTTGGGATTGTAAGTTAAAGTCCAAACCAAATAACACACTATAGTGAGATTCACTACAAATTACCCATATTGGATAGGTAGGTGTTTTATAATAACTCCCAACTTCACATGATTTGTAATGCTCAAATAAAGTTAAAAGTCCTATTTCGCTTTGCTCATGAATTCCTGTTAGTTTAGTGTCCTTGTCAAGAGTTATAACGTCATTAAAAACATTTGCAGTTGCACGACCCGTTAGCATAAGATTAACCATGTCTTGTGAGCAATAGTTATGACTTTCGATTAGTTTTTGTCCCATCATGTCAGTCTCTATGTTTTCAATTCCTCTTGACAGAATCGCTGAATAAAGCAACAAAATACAACTTCCTTTTCCGTTTTCATATCCTGCTATATTATCCATAACAGCTTTTCTTAGCTTTTCAATTGTATTAAAATTTAATATAACAATATTTTCAGTAAGACCATCTGGTTTAAACCAAGAGTCACATTCTAATTGCTTTCTAGGGGTTCTTACAGCTAAAATTGCATGATTTTTATTCCCTGCTTTCCATAGAATATCAGTAATTGCTTCAGCTAAACACAATGTTCGAGTTTGATTATTAACATCTAAACCTTGTTCATTTATGTTTTTAGCAAGTTGTTCAGTTGAGAATAACAAATGCTTTAAAACCATTGCTTGCACAGCTGCTAAAACACCACATGGGCCACCTTTTTTCTGCAAAATTCCAAACCTTAGCATATCCGATCTTTCATGCCATGTGTTGTCAAATGAAAAGCTTTGATCAAGCCATTCTTTAGGAAATCCATGTTTTTGTGTACCAAATACTAGCTTCTGTAATCTTCCAGCAGTCTCAATAGTAAACACTTGTTCTAAATCATTGTGATTTAATATTTTATCACCGATGTTATGATGTATTCCTCTTTGTTTAATTGGACGCTTTTTTGGTGATAATTCAGAATTTGCTGCTAACATTTTTAACACGGATTCCTCTTTTTGCTGGTTCTTTCTTTTAAAATCTGCATCCAAATTCATGTCATTTACTAAGGGGCTCATTTTCGTATTTTGAGTTGGAAACAAAGCATTTCCATTCAAATTTTTTTCAGGGTTTTTATAAACCTTTGCAGGTTTTGGTTGAGTGACTATTTTAGTTGGTTTAAAGCTTAATTTATAAGAATCAATTGCATTTAAATCTAGGTCATCAATTTCTTCCAACTCCATTTTTTTAACACTATTTGTAACATCATCTGCTACTGATATAGGAACCTTTGAATTAAGTGCACTCACGCTAGAACTAGTAGACATAGTGCTACTTAAGTGCGATGATGTAGCGCAACGATCGTTAGTTTGAACTGGTTGGTTTAGCATAGCTGAGTTATACACTATAACCTCTAACATTGACCGCAGCGGCGTTTTCATTGATTTGTTGGCGGCCATCCATTTTTGCAAGTGTAATATTTCAGTTAGTTTTGAACGATTGTTGATACTTTTCGAATCTCGGGGTAACTCTTCGTCCATTAATGCCAAGGTATTTTTACACTTTTTTCGACTCAAAAACTCTCTTACCAACGACGCCACGATGTGTTCAACGTTAGAAATATCCATTGTTAGCAACTAACTTAAAAAAAAACTCTTATTAAAGTATATTAGCTAATAATTTAAACAAACTGTATTAAGAATACTAAGACAAAACAAAATCAAACGCCAAACTTTTTGTTTATCTAATCTCTATGGATATGTAAACAATCTCTTTTGCCATCTAGCGTAGTTGTTAATATTATATAAAATATATTAAATTCAAGTTAGGCTTTGTGCATACCCCTGCCCTGTTTAAAACGAAAGTGGTTTACTTGTGTAAGCAATTTTTTAAAGTAAAGTTTCGTTTGTTTTACTTTACTGAGGACAAATTTAAATTTAAAGTGTTTTCTGTTTTGTAAATAATTAAAACAAGTGTTTACTGCCGGGAAATCCCCATGTTTTTTTGGTGTTAGAGAATATTTTGCAAAATATTTAACATTTTTGTTATTATATAAAAAAAAAAAAGTAATGCTTTGTAAGGCGTTTAAAGTGCGCAGTGTATAAATTATTTTTTATGTCAGCTGTCAGTACTTTAAATTCTTTTACAATTCTATCGTATAAGCTTAATTTTAACTTTTACAATTTTTTAATAGAAACTAGGTACCACCAGACCACGTGTTTTGATTGTTTTATAGAATGTTATTTTCTGTCAGAAAACTTTCCACGTCAATTTATTTGATTCCTCGTTTATTCAACACAACAACAAGGTTTCTAACAACTTCAAACACAATGTCAGCTAAAGTAGCTGTGGTAAAATTGTTCAATTAAATACTTTTTATACAATTTAAAGTTACAATGTAATGTGCTCTAAAAATTTAATTTATTTAATGTCTTATAAAAATTGCATTAAATATTGTTGTAGATCTTATCTGGAAGTGGAGTTTATGATGGAAGTGAGATACATGAAGCTTCAATGTGAGTTTAAATATGTTATCATATACAACAGGTTATACTGCAGAACAAAAGTTGTCTACCCCATGGACTTGTACCAGTGTAAATTTTTAGAGAATTACATGTTAATTGAAACATATTCATCGGCTATAAATTCCCAATTTTAGTAAAATTCACGTCATTTTACACCAATTTTTGAGTAATTTATGATGTTTATATACTACAAAACCTGTGAGTTTTTCTGTCTGGACAAGCCTACTTAGTTTTTTAAATAAGTATATATTTTAATTTTTTATAAATTTAAGAAACTTTCCAATATTTTTTTTTTTTTTTTTTTCATTTTTTCATGCAACTTAATTTTATCTTTTGATAATTTTAATTTTTGTAAATTAATTCTTACAGGTGCCTTACACATCTAAGTAGAGCAGGAGCCACAGTTTCCATGTTTGCACCGGACAAACCACAGATGCACGTCATTAACCATTTGGATGGAAGTGAGATAGAAACTGGCAGAAATTGTTTGGTGGAATCTGCCAGGATTGCTAGAGGAAAAATTCAACCTTTATCTGAGTAAAGATTTTGATAATTTTTTCAGTTTCTTTTTAAAGAATTTATAAATAAACTAACACAGTTTATTTAAAGTTTTAAGGTTTTATAGTTAATGATTTTTCTAGGGAAAGTTTTACCTAAACCAACACAGTTTATTCTGAGTTCGATAAAACTTTATAGTTTGTTTAATATTTTTGTTATTATTAATTTTAAATATGCAAAAACCATAAATAATTTTAAACATTTAAAAGAGTTTGTTAAGTTAACTTTGAAATAGACTTTGAATTGCAGTTTTTAATATTAATAATTTTATGTAAAATAATCTAGATTTTAATGCATAACTTCACCAAACAATATAACCTTAAATTTCCACCCTAGACTAAACTCAAATGATCATGATGCTGTTATACTTCCTGGTGGATTTGGTGCAGCAAAGAACTTGTGTGATTGGGCAGTTAAGAATGTTGATTGTGTTGTTGATCCTGATGTTGATCGGGTGTTGAAGTCGTTTAATAAAGACAAGAAACCTATTGGGTGGGTTTGGATCTCAAATTTTTATTTTAAAAATAATTACCACAAAATTTAAATAGTAAGTTTTTGTTGAAACTATGTGTGTTTAATCTAATGTTATATATTATATATATATTTTGTTATATATATAAGTTCTATATATTCAAATTTTTATTTATTTTTTTTTTAATTTATTAATTAGTTTTTGATAGCATCTCAAATTTTATTGTGTTAAATATGTGTACATATTTATGTAAAATGTGGTTTTTATATTCTATAAGTTGAATATTTAAACATTTTGAAATCTTTTTTAAGAGAAGGAAACTTCAATTAGTTTTTGTTAAGATTAAATAGTATACTTATTTTTACATTTACGTAAACATTCAAACCATTTTTTTCAACTACAACTTTTATTCTAACCCACTTTTTATTTAGATTAACTTGTATTGCACCAGTGTTGGCAGCCAAGTGCATTCCTGGTGTTAAAGTAACTGTTGGGAAATCTACAGAACAAGGGGGAAAGTGGCCTTACGCAGGAACTGCTTCTGCCATTGAGTTATGTGGAGCCAAGCACGTGGAAAAAGATGTTAACATATCCTTTTTAAGAAATGCCTTGTTTAAATTTTTACAGGATTTTAACAGTTTTTTTACTTTTATATTATTCTATTGAGTCTTTTTTATTATTCTTTTAGCCTTTTTCTATTTAAAGGGTGTTTTATATGTCATTTTTACGAGCTCTTAACTACATCTGTGTATTGTTATATACTTAACATAATTTTAATTATTTTATTATAATATTTATAGACCTTATGATAATTTATTTTGTAATATATATCATAAGATAATATTGTATCAAACTTTATTTAAATTTTTCTTAACAATAATATGTATATTCCACGAATCTTATGTAGATACAGAGAACAACGTGATAACAACTCCAGCGTTTATGTGTGAAGCCCAACTCCATGAAATTTATGACGGAATTGGAGATTTTGTAACAAAAGTTCTTGGCCAAATTGAATCATAAAATGATTTGTATTTATCAATTACTATTTAAATCATGCTTTTAAAAAGTTTCGGTAAAATTTGCATTGCTTTTATTCGACCCGAATAACAATGTTTGCATTAAAAATAAAGGTTCACGCAATTTAGAGGGTAAATATGCTTTAATATTTTGGTATATATTCTTAAAACAATTCTATTTAAAATACTGTTGGACGGTATAAGATTGCACTTTGCTTAATATATAGCAAAAACAAATGTTTAATTAAAATCCTAATCATTCGATATACATTAAAAAGCATTTTTATATACAAAAAAGAATACAATTTCAGTAATATTAATTTAAAAGTTCGTAGTTAAATCTACACTTTAAAAACGTGTCATCTGTTTAACATATAACTTTATAAATACAGAAAAAAAATTACAAATATAAACTTGTTAATTGAATATACTTTAACAAGTTTACCCAATTGAAAGAACGATAAATATTTGGGCCAAATAGTAGAGAACGATCACAATAAAATGAGCGCCAGGGATTGGAAACTGAAATTTGTTCAACGCTAAAGTGAGATCCGATATTGCAAATAAAGTTGCGCCAACTGCTCCCAATAGCTTTGTAAATTTGCCTAAAATAAAATTGTTACGTTACACTATAAAATCGTTTTATTAAGGCTTAGTTTCTTTAGGTTTCTTTACAACTTAATGAAAAATAGAATTGCAATCACTTGTTAACTCTAATAATGGTACAATTAAATATACAACAAACAAATTTATTAAATTTAAAAACGTCATTCTTGATAAATATCATTCACTTATTGTCGAGTTAATGGTAATAGAAACAAAAAACTTTTAATATTTTATTTTTGTTGAAATTATTATTTATTTACCATTCGAAACATCAGCCCAATTAACACGACATACAGCTCTCCACAACATAGTGAATATAACTGGTGTGTAAAGGTATGCAGCCAGGTGCACTTCAAGCCAGTATTTTTCCTGGTAGTTCAAAAACAATCTGTAAAAAAAGTAATGTTCAACGAGTTAGTTCGACAATTTAACATATTAAAAATAACTGTGTTTTTTGACAATAGTAAACCGTATAATCATAGGGCCAAAAATGGTTTAAGTGGGGCCCATTTAAAGTACCTTGACAAAATATGCTTTAGTAGTTCAAAGATATAATTTTTAGCAACAACTTTGCTGTAACATAATTTATATTTTACTTACACTTTTCCACATGCTACCACTATTCCCATAAACACGATCAACAGGTTCCCATTTAAAGGTGTAAGTCCGAACGATAAGGTATAGGCTACATGACCAAGTAAAAAGCTAAACAAACCTAAAATCAAATGTAACTTGTCATTTTTTGAATTTTTGTAAAAATATTATGGAAGGTTTGTTTTTACACAGTGGGCTATCTGTAAATACTTAAAGTTAAGTTTTGTAATGGGTATAACGAAAGACGTACCTGCTATAAAGTACAAGGGGTTAACTGCTTGAAACACTAAACAAATATCTCCTATGCCGCACAAAACCAAAGCTGGCAGTGTATATTTAAAGGGATTGCTTCCTGTATTTGTGATGTAACTTCCACGTTCATTTATAACGTAATTGATCAAGTATAGAATAGGAGACACCTTCGGAAATAGAGTTGATTATAATACATCAAGACAAAAAATTAAAAATAGGTCACAAATTTTGTAAATGTGCAATTAAACTTAAAAATTCTAACTAACCTTCAATGCCGCTTTGATATACAAACTTGTTGGCAAAATTTGATTAACTTCTATGTAGTAATATGCAATATAAGTACTTGCTATCAGGAAAAATACACGACATTCTGCTATTCTTTTTCCTATAGTTTTTTCAGTCATTTTGAACCTTAGTCCTAAATATCACTTACATGTATTTATACAAAGTTGTTTTAACTTATATCTTAGTACTACGCGCCACAGTATTGACTTTATTGGAAACCCTTTGGTGCGCTTGTAGCACAAATTAACCTGCTTTAACATACATATTTCGTGGTTAAAGGGTTACTCAGATGATCGTTAATTATTAAATATGTAAATGCAAACATTACATATAAATTATCGTAAATGTATTTCTTGTAAATACATATCAAAAATGCCTTTGTTTAAATAAAAGTTCGCATTTTTCTAAACTGACTTCTTCGAATTATTTATTTTTTATTCTTTATCTTAATACTTGCAAGGTGATGGTTTTGTTGCAACAAGATGCATACCTAATTTTTATATTCGCGTGACTTTGAGCCTTTTTTCTATGCAACTTGTGATACCGATAGAACTGCACAAAATGTGTCATCAGCAGTTTGCGATACCAAAAAATAAAAAGTTTAAATGTGATTTAATATTTCGTATTTAATAAACAACATGATTTTTTAAATTTAAATAATTGTTTTTATTTAAAATAAATTGCATTAGTATGTGTTATTTAAGTAAATTAATTTGTTAATTTTTATATAAAGGGGATAACAATAAAATACAAAACTTATGACTATTTTGCTTTAAATTCATATCTTACATCATATGTCAGTTATAAGCTTCATTTTACTCGTGAGAAAAAATCAAAACAACGCTTTTTAAATTTTTGTTTTTTTGCTTATTACTTTCACTAGAATGCTTTAAATCGTTATTTATAAGGTAGTAACTAACATTTTTTGCCTTTATTATGTACAGGCAAAATTGAAGGCAAAAAGCAGTCTTACTTTCAGACTTTAGACAGTAGAAACACACCAAAAAACATTTTGATCTGACCTTCACTTGCATGTTTTTGTTACTAAAATTTTGTATTTTAGTGATTAGGAGTGATTAGAAATTGTTGTTTAATCTTGTCACTTAAAAATGGAGTTACCTTCTTCGGGATTGGAGGAATTGGTGGATAACGAGGATTATTACAGTTTACTTAATGCATCAAGACAGGTATTTTCATTTGTTTAAATGGGCTAAATATTAGTTATGTTTAAGTATAGGTCATGTAGTTGTTAAGGCATATCTCTTTAGTTTTAGTGCTAAAAGGGATTTTGTAATACTTATTAATCACGTAATGTGAAGCCTAATTAAAAACAATCACTTAATAGTTAATGGTTCATAATTTAACCTGAAGACTTGATTATGAAAATACTAAAATAGTAATATTGTTATTAAATTTCTAATTTGTCTTTTTCAATTTATTATAATGAATTATATTGCTTTTACATTAACTGTCATGTTGTAACAAATTTTGTTTGCAGGCCACATCAGATGAGTTAAAGAATTCATACAGGAGATTATGTATGGTCTATCATCCAGATAAACATAAAGAAGTAAACAGCAAAGATGCATCGGCTATATTTGGAAAAATTCACACAGCATACAGTGGTTTGTTAAATTGAAATTTGAAATAATTTAAAAATGAGTTTTTGGTAATTCATTAACTGTTGTTTGATATTCAAGGAAAGTTTACGTTTTTTTTTGTTTATATCTTTATCCTCAATGTGGGGAGGTCTAATGCGTGACCGAAACATAGAGTAACATCAGTTACTCTGACCCAGTCTCAAGTTTCCTGTGGTAGTTTGGGGTATTATAGATTATAATTGTCCGATAATTACGCTGCTGTATAAGTGCTGGCTCAGCAGAAGTGTATACCGTTTATAGCGCCTTACTGAAGGGCGCTACAGCATGAGAGCAGTGGAGGTTGAACCCACCACCTCATGTGTGGTGTAGCAAGTGTTCTTGCTACTACACCACGCTGACAGTTGTTAATCAAATAAAAAAGTTAATCATTTTAAAATGATAATTAAGTAGTGCTCCTAGAAGTTAATTATTATTAAAAAAGTTTTTTATGGTTTAGTTTTTATTTGATTAAGAACTTATTGTGTTGATGATTAAAATAAATAATTAAATTATCGTTTCAGTCTTAAGTGACCCAACCAAACGACATATTTATGATGTCTATGGAAAGAAGGGGTTAGATGCTGATTGGCAGGTTAATAGACTCAGTAAAATATTAAATTTTGGGTTTTAAATAAATTTATAATTTTTTTAGAAGTTTTGTAATATTTAGTAATCTTAATTTTTTAGTTTCAAAATATACAGTAGGCCTATATGAACAAATGTAAAATGTGTTTATTAACCTGCTTTCTGTTTTACTTTCTGTGTAGGCTACTTAAATATTTTAACAAAGGTTATTTTATTTTTTTTTAGATTGTTGAGCGGCACAAAACCCAGGCAGAAATGGAAGAAGAATATATTAGATTACAAAGATTAAGAGCTCAACACAAACTTGAAGAAAGAACTCAACCCAAGGTTTGGATTAAAAAATGTCTTAATATTTCTTATTGTTTAATTTTTAATTGGTATTTTGTTTATATAAATCTTGTATTAAACTAGTATAATATGATACCGTTTTTATTATTTTTTTAGGGCACCTTTAGTATGACAGTCAATGCAACTTCTTTATTTGACGAACAAATGTATTCAAATGATTCATATTATGACCAACCTATTGTAATACCTGATGTTACCCAAGTTTCCGTAACTCAATCTGTTGAGGTATTTAAGTATAAATATTTCATTTGTTTACTGTTAACAAAACATGTCTATAAACATACCAGATCGCCTTTATTAATGCATATATATCTTAGGATATATACCAAAGCAAAATGCATTAAAATATTTTTCATATTTTATAAATGTGAAATTTTTATACGTTTTTTCCTACAGGCTCCTTTAACTTTATCCCAAACTGCCACCTTGTCAGGAGGAGTGGAATCTAAGAATGGAAACGGAAGCGGAAATCTTAATCTTGGGCTGAGGAAAACTTTATCTTCAAAATCTTGGGCAGAGGTGAACACTTAATTGTTTTAAACTTTTTTTTTTGGTGTGTCATAATATTCATTTAAAGTAATACAATTTTTTTTTACCTTTATTTTATTGCCTAAGGTTTTTGTGTGTATATTGTATTTGTTTTACTGTAAATCATTCAAAAGATTGTGATATTAAATTTAACTTATTATCGTTGTAGTTGGAATTAGGCGTAACAGATTCAAAACAATTTAATTGTGCTTTGAAAGCCTACAGAACGTTGGGTGGTGGTTTGTAAGTAAAATATATTCTACAAATAATAACAACTATTAAAATAATGTAATTTTGTAAAATATCATATTTTAACAGTTTTTTTGACATGAATTGTGGACTATAGTCAAATAAGCATAGTTAAAGTTTTGCCATTGCTATGCCCTAGCAACAGTTTAATATTAATGCTAACTACATTACTATAAGCAAAGACATCTTTAATTTTATTGAACAATAATATTTTTTTTGAATTTTAGATTTGCCCTTGTCCATTTTCCATGCAGTATGTTAATTGATGATGGTATGGCTGCTTTGAGTCTACCTGGGGCTAACTTAACGATAGGAAGAATGATGGGGCAACAGTTATACGGTTCAATGGACTTATCAGTTGGCAGGTTATCGAGTTTATCAACAACTTTAGTTCGTGATACAGAACATTATAGGCTGGCTGGAAAGCTTCAGGTTAGAACTGTTTATTTTATCTTTAATTAAACAATTTACAAATAAAGATATTAGTGCCTTATTTTTGTCATATTAAATAATAGTTTAAAAACTTTAAAATATTCAAACATTTTTTAGTACTTTTTGCATTCATTTCTTATTATAATCAAATATAAATTTAACTTGATTAAAAAAATCTAAGAAATTGAAAAATTATGAATAACCTTATTATAAAATAAGAATGTAAATAGTTATCCAATTTGTTTCACAGTTGGGAATTCCCCATAGTTTTATAATGAGCAGTATAACTTACAAGATGCCAGATATAAAAGCTGCATTGAAACTGGCTATCAAGTAAGTGTAATATATTTGTATGTAAGTTATTGTTTGGTGAAATATCTTTGTCTCATTAAATTGTTAAAAACTCAACTTAAAAAGAATATATTTGTAAGTGAGTTGTTGTTTTAGCAAATATAATCTTGTGTTATTTGTTTAATAAGTAAATTGACTATAAAATAATATATTTGTAATTGTAAGTAATTTAATGTTTTTAGTAAATATATTCTTTTCATTTTATTGTTTCTAACATTTTTAGGGGGAGATTTTTTGTTAGTAATTAATTTTTTTAATGTAAATATACCCATCCAATTTAATTGTAAAAAAATAATTTAAAAGAGTCTTTTCAACATTTTTGTACTTAATATTTTGACAGAGCAGGTACATTTGGTTGTATGATAGAATATGGAGCAGAACATGAAATATCTCAACACAGTGTTGTATCAGCTCAAGTTAGTGTTGGAGTTCCTCTCGGTGTAAATCTTAAACTCAAGTGAGTTAATCTTAATATTGTTGTCTTTTATATAACTTTATTTTGCTAGTGTTTTATAGAATCTTTTTATACACTTTTAAATTGTTTTGTTTATAGGTTTAAACAACATTTATTAAGTAGTACGTTTTTAGTATCATAGAATTTATAGTTCATTCCTTAACTTTATTTTCTTATATTTATTTTGGTATTTTTAAGTGTAGTTTTCTTTAACTGCCTTTTTTTGTATTTATATTGGGTATTTTTTATACATTTTGACTGTTCTTGTATTTTTTTTTCATGTGTACATATTTTTTTAATTGTTTAAAACTAATCCACAAAGTTTATTGGTATTAGTTTAAATACTTAAAACCAAGCTTTAAATTTTTGTTTATTTTAGATTAAACCGAGCCTCACAAAATTACTACATGCCAATATTATTGTCGGATGATATCAACATTCTTGCTGTATTTTATGGAACTGTGGTGCCTATGACAGCTTATATTGCCGTCCAAAAACTTATCATTAAACCTTATAAAAGAAGAGAAAAAGAAAGGTAAGTTGACTAGTTGATAGCCTACTTCACAGTTGGGATCTTAATTGTCGTAACTCTCAACTAATTTTTGACCATGTTATAAATTACATGGAACCACAAACGGCAATTTTTTTATTTCAAAGATTTTTAATTTGTACGTGTTGTCCACTAAGCTCCTGTATATATAGATAATTTTGTTTTTGATTGTATTAAACATAATGTTAATACTTCTTTGCACAAAGAATTATACTAATAACAGTACTATTATGTTTTTTTAACAAGTTTTTATGTTATACACCTTGTGATATTAATTTGTTAATATGCTAAATTATTAACAACAATGTTTTTGTTATTTTTTTAGGCAAGAGGAAGAAAGTGAACAATCTTTAGTAAATGAAACGAACAAAAATCGAGATGAGGCTGCAAAAATTGTAAGTTTGGAATTAAAAATAGCTTACTACTATTATGTTCTTTATCTTAATACATATATTTTAATACTAATATTAAAATATATTTTTTGATATGTAAAAATATTAGTCACCACAAATGCTAGTATATTTTTGAGTAAGTGTAGCCCCATATAGTTAAAGTGATGTCAGGACAATGATGATATCTATGGAGTACTGGGCTCTGATCAGATGATTGACAACCTCCATTCTGAGTCCAAATAAACGTTTTGTATAATATAAAATTATGTGTGGTAATAGTTGTGATAACAGTGCAGTCTATAAGCCAAAAGGTCTTGAGTTCAAGCCGCACCAATGTCACACTATTCGTTTTTGAGCCCTCTTAACATTACCTACTTCAAAGCTTACCTAAAGTTAAAATTGGCATAAATTTATGTTTTGCATCTGGGTGCTGTTGAAATACTTCATATTTGTTTTATAACTACTTAAGGACAACAACTGTTTGATATATCAAATGTGCTTTTAAAAAAATCATGTACTTTAACTTATTAAGAAATTATTTGTAGATAAACATGATGCGAAAAAGTACAGAACGAAAAACAGAGGTTGAAACTCAAAAATTTGGGTTGGTTATTACGGAGGCTTGGTATGGAAGATTTGTAACAGAGCAAAGGTGATATTTTAAACAAATTTATTTGTTTCTATTTATTAATATGATATTTTAAAAATTTTGATTTTTAGTATTTTAATGTTAATTTTGAATGTTTGAGTCCATGATTTTGTTGATATATTTTGGGTTATTATTCATTTATTTATGTTTTGACTAAGTATTTTGTATATTATATGGTTTTTATTAACATTGCAATTTGGGTATATTGTTTTAAATTTGCCTTAGTTTGATTTTGCTTGTTTATTTATATTTTTGTTTTTATGTTTTCTTTTTGTACTATTATAGGGCATTTTAATAACATAACTTTACTTATATTGTTTTAAATTTAATTAAATATTAGTTTATTTCTAATTTTGTTTTGGTTCTAATTTATAGTTTATTTTAATTAAACTTTAGGTAATTATTCGATTGTCTTTATTTTGTAATTTGTAATCTTATTTAATTTTTAATTGCATTCCTTTTAAAAGCTCTAAGAATTCCAAATTAGTTGATGTAACAATTCCACTTCAAAACTTGGTTGAAAACTCAAAACTTCAACTTCCACCGGATATAGGGAAAAGCGGATTACCCGGATTCTTTGATCCATGTCCCGGAAGCGACAAAAAACTTAAAGTAAGATTTTATATTTTTGGATTTTTTGTGTGTTTTAAAATCGGTCAAATTTTTTTAGTTTTTAGATTATATTTTTTATTTTGTATGTTTGTTTATTAATATAATTTTAAGTTGTATATGCTTTTATTGTATTAATTAATTTCCATTTTTTTTTTACATACTTAAATTTATAGGTAACATATAAATTTCGAAACGCCTTACATCGGGTAACCATAGACGATAAAGACTCACTAAGAATACCTTTAAGAAGTAAGTATTCCATATTTATAATGTTAATATAAACTTTTATTTCAAATCTTTTATATATTTTATTTTTCAGGTCATTCTGTAGAAGAATAATCAAGTTTATTTTTAGAAGAAGTACCAAAGTAAGTGTTGAGTTATTTTTATTTTTTTTATTGATTTCAATATTTTTAAAGTTTTCTATTTTTTAGGTTATTTTGTTAAAGACCAAACAGTTGTTGAAATATTTCAAATGAACAGCAAATCTACTTGGTTTTATTACAAGCAATAGTCATTTTGAAGGAAATTAAAATGTTATTGTTTTTTGATCGCTTTGGTTCTTTTTAATGTTATAATTTTTACCCCTTTTTTTCTAAGAATGAGTCGTTTTTATTTTACTACAAAACAATGTTGATTAAAACAGAAATCTTGCAAAATAATAGCAAGATGTTCACAGATTTCAAATAATTTGCAAAAAAATTAAAACTTGCAAATTTTAAACGTTAATGTTGCGTTTAATATTGAATTGTTTTATTCTATGTACTTTTGACTGTTCGAATCAGTTAAAGTTTTCATCGTAAGTTTGTCGTAATAAATTGATTATTTATAACTTTATTATTTAAAACAAATATACGTTTATAGAATAACATTTATTGGCGTAAAAAAACTAAGTATATCAAATAAAACGACACATGTTAAGCTAGAAGACTTACAATCAAATAAAAGCTTATCCAATAATCTTATCAGGTTTAAAATAATTGAAAAAGTGTGAAAAATAACATATAACAAATAATTTCAAGTTGTTATTTGAAATCCTACGCATGACGTCACGTTATCTTCCAAGATTAATACGTCACGAGATCGTGTGACGTCACTAAATTCCAAACAACCCAAAGGTGGGAACGAATAAAGATAACTCGACACCTTGTAATAACACCACGCTTAACTCTGAAATTACGTCACCACGTCAAAACAAAAAATGGTGTAAAAACTTTCGAAGAGTCCGAGATGGAATACGATGAATCCAAGATGGAATTTGATCCTGGAATTATTAATGACGTAACATATACGTCACTAGGCACACGAAAATCACGTGATATTACAGCTAAATGCAACAGTTGATTTTACAAATAACAGAAATTGAAAGATGACTTAAAATATGTTCCATTCATTTCCAAACTTTATAAATTTATATTTAATATCAAACAAAAAATATAAGTGAAAGTGGTAGTTTAAGTAAACAATAACATTCAACACATTCTAAACAATATATTTCCGCTAAGTTCAACCATAAAAGCCTGTTATTTTCGGATGCACCAGGGAACAATAAAAACCCTTTCAACTTCCTTTTGTTCACCTGTTAACTCGCCGACACTTCATACAATACCAACCTCTTACGTCACAATTCATCATTGTCGGATCAAGTGAACAAAGAACATGTAAACAACAACAACATCAAGGTTATGTTATCTCGCACGCGCGAACTTGATAATTGGATTCATAATCGTGCATTAAACCCCGATGGTTTATTACGAGATAAAGTTATCGAAAACTCGAGCCAATCACAAACAAGCGAACCCAGCGTGCGCTCAAGCGAAGATAGCTTGCCTTTTTCTTTTCGCCCTCGCATACAAAAGCAAGAGAAAGTCGAAATGTCTTCACTCAGTTGCAAGTCTGTAGCCCCACAAAGGCATCGTGCAAGGACAAAAGTAAAGCAAAGTAGGAGACTGTATTGAGTCAGTTTATAATCTACAATACACTGCAACAGACTTGCTTAAGAATTCGAAACTTAGCTCAACCAAAACCTTCGATAATCCAGTGGATACTAGCCAAGGCTCTAGTATAGAAAAAATATTTATTAATAAAACTCAGCATGCTTTATAGAAAAGGTCAGTTTAAATACTGGAGGAATATATAAATATTTAGCTTGATTTTTAACTCTTATTTTTTTTTTACAGATAAAAATATTTGTAAAACTAAAAATATAACAACATGAGAAACTTGTTTAAACCGGTTCCCGAATTATCGGACATTGATTTTATTGAAATTTATGGATTAACTCATTCTATTAAGAATAAAGTTAACGACAATGAAATAACAAACAAAATGGTAAATAACTATTTTAATAAAAAAAGTTTTATAAATAAAAATATAAACATTTTTGTCATTAATTTTAATTAATTTTTTACTGAAAAAATATTGGCAATAATATTATAACAAAAATTTAATAATTTTATAATTTTTATTATTTATAAATAATAATTACCGCTTTGGATGAATAGCTGAATGGCTAACACCGTTTTGTTGGTGCCGTATCTCCGTTGCAATTATCTATTATTGTTTTGTTTACCAACTTTAAAGTTTTATCTTTTGTTATAAAGTTGAAAATATTTTGAATCTTACACGTGCCAGAAAATAACAACTTTGTAAATTTATCAAATTTACAAATGAAAATGAATTTAAAATTTTCAAAATGGCGCGCAGAAGTTTTCTAAAATCAAAACAACTTTTAAACCACCTTCTATTTCGAGGGTGTTCACAAAATGTCATAATTGTTGTAACAAAGTTTCAATTGTTTATTATTTGTTACAGAACAGACAAACAGATTCTATCGAGGAAGCTTACTTAAACAAACTTTCATTCGGAGGTAAGTTAGAAATAAATAAAACAAGTTTTCAAATTATGATCGATTCAATTTTAATTAAAAAATTAAATTTTAGATGAATCGAGCGAAGACTCTCGTCATGCTCGAACGACTGGCTCCGTGGCAAGTACTACGTCATCAATGACGTCATCAACTGGATCGGGATTGAGCGAGACGAGTAAGAAGCGAGCAAGTTGGTTTAAAAATATGACATTTTCACTGAAAAGAGCAACTTCGAGCGCCGAACATGGCAAAAAACAAACCGTTCTAGAAATCCCGGCCGTCCAACTTTCTACGTCATCACATCGAGGTTACTTGGATCTGAGGAATAAAAAGAAGCAGTGGGAAAGGTAAGTCGTTATTTGACCCCTTAATGAAGTCACTATGGTGGTATTGTGACTAGATAGAATAACAAGTACTTCACATATCTTATACTCATGTGAGCGTAGTTGGTTTAATTAAAACTTAATTTCAGAAATAAAATTAAAATTTTTGGCAGCAAATAAAGCTTTTTGCTTTTGTTAATTGATCCTAACTCAACTTTATGTAAACCTAACTTTTAAAGCGAAACAAACAATGAGGTTAACCGTGCGGAAACACTTGAGTAGCAACAAGTAGAAATTTGAGATTGTGACAACTAATTGAACAACTTGTTTTTATTTTTCAGATTTTACTGCGTTTTGCAAGATGCTTGCTTATATTGCTACAACACTCCTCAATCCCAAACAACATGTGACGTCATCCTTCTTAGAGGTTATGACGTAGCTGCTGAGGTCACAAACATGAACCGATCAAGATTTACATTCAGACTTGAACAAAACGTGAGAATTGCATCCAAAAAGTTAAAATATTTTAATAATTTTTATGTTACAACGAACTAATAATTTTGCTTATTTAAAACAGGGTTTCCGAACAATTCATCTTAGCACAAACAACCACGAGGAATTCGTGTTTTGGGTGGCAGCACTGGAACAGGAAACACGAAAAGTGATTGACAGGTTGGTAAAATTAAAAATTATAAATATTTTGGCGGACGTGCTTAACCATTCAAGCAAGAAAAAATGTCCAAGTTCCCGACATTATAAATACAAAATGATATGCTTCGGTAATAAAAGAATTTTGTTTTTAAAAATTTCGTATTTTTTGATTTAGAAATGGAAATAATACAATTGGTCACGTGACAAAAAGAACGATCGATAACAACCTAACAAGAAAAACGTGGACGGTAAGAAATTAATTAAATACAGAGTTTATTTACAAACAGTTGTCTTCATTATTTAGTTAATGTCGTAATCTACGCTAGAACCTGTGCAAAGTTAATCAATTTTATTAAACAAACTTTCTTGTTTCAACAGAAAAGTTTATCAAACGATGAAGTCGAACAACAATTAGTCGAGTTACAAAAACACAAATTACTTCAAGAAATTGCGGCCCAGCAACAAACAATTTTGAGAGAACAACTTTTACTTGAAACTAAGGTACTTTAAGTTAAAATATACTTGAAGAATGTAACCCAAAGCCACACTAGATTATGTTATTGTAAATCTTGTTGCAAATTTTAACATCAATTGTTTTGATTTTAGGAATCTGTTCGTGTTAATCAACAACTCGAAAATCAACGAATTTCACGACGTGATGACGTCATAGAGAAATTCGAGCAAAGTCGACAGGAAGAAGTTGTGAAAATGATTAAGTACATGACTCAACTCAACACTCGTCGCAACTCGGCTCAACTTAAGGTCGACCAACTTTCCAAAGAGATCGGACCCAAGTCGGGAAAGAAACGAAGTAAAAATCACCAGCACTTTGCCGCCCTTGAGTCAAGGTTGAACTCCATGAAACAAAGACTCGGCGAGATCGATCTCGAGATTCGAGAACAACAAGAAACCAAATTAAATAATTTCGAAAAGATTCGGGAACGTCAAGAGCTCGAACTTCTTGTGACGGAACAACAAGAAAGTTTAGGTATCTTAAAAAACAATCGAAGTGTTGTCGCTCCTAGAAAACGTCATCAACTGAGGTCACGAACATCACGTGACCACTTGACCTCAATCGAAGAGTTATCCAGCATCTCAGATTGTTCCGGGTCCTCCGGATCGTTGGAAGTTGGACGAATCCGACAAGCAATGTCAACTCCAAGACGGATGAGGAGAAGTCCTCCGTTCGAAGTCAACTCCTCCGACTCTCTTCCTTCCATCGAGCTCTTGCGACCCAACCTTACTCGATCTGAGGACGATCTATCCTCGTTACGTCACAATAGTCTTAGTGACGTCATCGCCATGTCATCGATGTCACGTGGTGATTCGAAGAGTTCTCTCCCGTGTGAAAAGTCAACAAATAATGTGATTGATCCAGATGTTCTCGCACAAATTGAGGTAAATTCCTTGTTTTTGTTTAAACAATATGCTGCTTGTTCTTAGTTTACTGGTATTTTAGCGAGTTATATTTTCATTATTATTTGAGCTTTAGCACTAGAATTTACATTTTTTGTATATTAATTTTGTATTTAATTTATCTCAGTATTTTAATTATTTTTTTCATTTTTCAGATGTTTGAAAATTTCTTGAAGGCAACCTTGAACAATGTTTGAAAGAAATCTTCCAACAACAATTATTTTCTTCTACTATTTTAGTTCCTTTGTTTCCAATTGCTTTATATATATTTTTTTTATGTTTAAATTATCTATGCATTTCTTTTTCTTTATTGTTTATTTATTGAACCTTATGTACTGTATTATCACTTTGAAATAAAAAAATCAACAACAAATATGTTTATATTTTCGTATGGTACGTTTACAGTACGGTCTACAAAAATTAATTTTTTTTTAAATTATATTCTTGTTAATAACTCTCCCTTAAAAGTATTTATAATAAGATCTTATAGAAAGATATAACTTTGCTAAAACTTTGTATAAAATTGTTTGTATCCGTGAAATTAAAATATACATTTTAATTTTATTTTTAATTTCAAGATATAGTTTTGCTATAACTTGTAGGTATTATTCATACTTCTAAAAGGAAAAAAAATAAACACAAAATTTTAAGGTTTAAATTGTTTAAAAAAATCGACTTGAAAAAACTCGTTGGCATCTTTTAAAAAATATTTTTTGTTTTAACAATATTTTGATTTTGGTTACATTTATTGTAGCCAAGATATACATCTAGATACTGTACAAATATAAACAAGATTGCTAATGCTTATATATAGCCCTAGCAATCTTGTTTATATTTGTACAGTTTGTTAGGCCTACCTAAAATAAAAAATAAAAAAAATTGTATAGGTAAGTTTGAGGTTATTTGGTTAAAAGGCTTAACATAATATAACACAATTTTTGTTGTTTAGTAAGTAATTAAGTGTGGGTAGTTTTTTACCTAGTACTATGAGGTTAAACAAATGTTTTTACAGTTGGTATTGATTTTAATAGAGTTTTGTTCTTTATATGTTAAATTTTTTTTTAATTTGTTTTAAAGTTAAGTGAACCTGTTTATATATATATATATATATCTGTTAAAACTTTGTAATTTAGATTACTTTTTCACAACTTGAAAATTAGTTTTAAATTTCATTAAAAAGTTTATTAAAAGTGTAATAACAATTATCACAATGCGAAACAAGATAAAAACATAAAAAAACTGCTTAAATAATAAAAACAAGTACAAAATACAGTAAAATAAAAACTTAATTAAAATGATTTTAAAAACTAAAAAGTGAAGTTATTTAATAATATATATCTAATAAAAGGCACAGTAAAACTAGGCAGGCTGTAGAAATACGTGAAACTAAATAAAAATAAAAACAAAATCTTCTTTAAAGTTTTTTGGACACTTTCGCCAACGTGTGTTTGGAGAATAATTCAAACATCTAAAAAATAAAGAAATAAGTTAGATTTTGGTCAAAAAAGTTTAAGCAAGTTAATTAAGAAGTAGTAACAGAATGATATGACTCTGCTTGTTAAATTAAGTCGCTTGATTACAATAAACAGTAAACTAAGAGCAACATATTGTTTAAACAAAAACTTGAAATTTACCTCAATCCCTGCGAGAACATCTGGATCAATCTCATTATTTGTTGACTTTTCACACGGGAGAGAACTCTTCGAATCACCACGTGTCATCGATGACGAGGCGATGACGTCACTAAGACTGTTGTGACGTAACGAGGATAGATCGTCTTCGGATCGAGTAAGGTTAGGTCGCAAGAGCTCGATGGAAGGAAGAGAGTCGGAGGAGTTGACTTCGAACGGAGGACTTCTCCTCATCTGTCTGGGAGTCGACATTGCTTGTCGGATCCGTCCAACTTCCAACGATCCGGAGGACCCGGAACAATCAGAGATGCTGGATAACTCCTCGATCGATGTCAGATGGTCACGTGATGATCGTGCTGTCAATTGATGACGTTTTCTAGGAGCGACATGGCTTCGATTGTTTTTTAAGATATCTAAACTTTCTTGTTGTTCCGTCACAAGAAGTTCAAGCTCTTGACGTTCCCGAATCTTTTCGAAATTATTTAATTTAGTTTCTTGTTGTTCTCGAATCTCAAGATCGATCTCGCTGAGTCTTTGTTTCATGGAGTTCAACCTTGACTCGAGGGCGGCAAAGTGCTGGTGATTTTTACTTCGTTTCTTTCCCGACTTGGGTCCGATCTCTTTGGAAAGTTGATCGACCTTAAGTTGAGCCGAGTTGCGACGAGTGTTGAGCTGAGTCATGTACTTGATCATTTTCACAACTTCTTCCTGTCGACTTTGCTCGAATTTCTCGATGACGTCATCACGTCGTGAAATTCGTTGATTTTCGAGTTGTTGGTTAACACGAACAGATTCCTAAAATCAAAGCAGTTGATGTTAAAATTTGCAACAAGGTTTACAATAACATAATCTAGTGTGGCTTTGGGTTACATTCTTCAAGTATATTTTAACTTAAAGTACCTTAGTTTCAAGTAAAAGTTGTTCTCTCATAATTGTTTGTTGCTGGGCCGCAATTTCTTGAAGTAATTTGTGTTTTTGTAACTCGACTAATTGTTGTTCGACTTCATCGTTTGATAAACTTTTCTGTTGAAACAAGAAAGTTTGTTTAATAAAATTGATTAACTTTGCACAGGTTCTAGCATAGATTACGACATTAACTAAATAATGAAGACAACTGTTTGTAAATAAACTCTGTATTTAATTAATTTCTTACCGTCCACGTTTTTCTTGTTGGGTTGTTGTCAATCGTTCTTTTTGTCACGTGGTCATCTTCTAAGGTTCTATTCCCATTTCTGAAACAAAAATTCAAATTAAAAAGTTGTTGAAGTAATATTTATTATGTCGGGAACTTGGACATTTTTCTTTGCTTGAATGGTTAAGCACGTCCGCCAAAATATTTATAATTTCGATTCCACCAACCTGTCAATCACTTTTCGTGTTTCCTGTTCCAGTGCTGCCACCCAAAACACAAATTCCTCGTGGTTGTTTGTGCTAAGATGAATTGTTTGGAAACCCTGTTTCAAATAAGCAAATTATTAATTATTTGTAACATGAAAATTATTAAAATATTTTAATTTTGTTTGAAAGCAATCCTTACGTTTTGTTCAAGTCTGAATGTAAATCTTGATCGGTTCATGTTTGTGACCTCAGCAGCTACGTCATAACCTCTAAGAAGGATGACGTCACATGTTGTTTGAGATTGGGGAGTGTTGTAGCAATATAAGCAAGCATCTTGCAAAACGCAGAAAAATCTAAAAAGTTTAACAAGTTGTACAATTAGTTGTCACAATCTAAAGTTTCTATTTGTTCCTACTCAAGTGTTTCCGCACGGTTAACCTCATTGTTTGTATTACTTTTAACAATTTGGTTTATATAAAGCTAAGTTAGGATCGTTTGCCGTAAGCAAAAAGCTTTATTTGCTGCCAAAACTTATATTTCATTACTCAAATTGAGTTTTAATTGAACCAACTACGCTCACTCGAGTATAAAATATGTGAAGTACTTGACTTGTTATTCTATCTAGTCACAATACTACTACAGTGACGTCATTAGAGGATCAAATAACGACTTACCTTTCCCACTGCTTCTTTTTATTCCTCAGGTCCAAGTAACCTCGATGTGATGACGTAGAAAGTTGGACGGCCGGGATTTCTAGAACGGTTTGTTTTTTGCCATGTTCGGCGCTCGAAGTTGCTCGTTTCAGTGAAAATGTCATATTTTTAAACCAACTCGCTTGCTTCTTACTCGTCTCGCTCAATCCCGATCCAGTTGATGACGTCACTGATGACGTAGTACTTGCCACGGACCCATTCGTTCGAACATGACGAGAGTCTTCGCTCGATTCATCTAAAAATTAATTTGTAATTAAAATTGAATCGATCATAATTTGAAAACTTGTTTTATTAATTTCTAACTTACCTCCGAATGAAAGTTTGTTTAAGTAAGCTTCCTTGATCGAATCTGTTTGTCTGTTCTGTAACAAATAATAAACAATTGAATCCTTGTTACAACAATTATGACGTTTTGTGACATCCTCGAAATAGAAGATGGTTTAAAAGTTGTTTCGATTTTAGAAAACTTTTGCGCGCCATTTTGAAAATTTTAAATTCATTTTTATTTTAAAATTTGCCAAATTAACAAAGTTGTTATTTTCTGGCACGTGTAAGATTCAAAATATTTTCAACTTTATAACAAAAGATAAAACTTTAAAGTTGGTAAACAAAACAATAATAGATAATTGCAACGGAGATACGGCACCAACGAAACGGTGTTAGTAATTCAGCGATTCATCCAAAGCGGTAATTATTATTTATAAAGATTTTAGAAGGAATTTTATTCCTACCTTGTTTATGATATTTTCGTTGTCGTTAATATTACTGCTGGTGATTCGGTTATCTAAAAAACAAAAATTTATTTTTGTAATACTTGAATTAAAATTATTTTAAAAATTATATATTTAAAAAAATATGAATTAAATATTAAAATAAACTTGTTTTTATAAAAAGAGCAAAATTATAGTACAAATAACAACGTTTAATAGATGATTTTACATTTTTTTTAAATATATTCACCTGTATTGATATTTCTTTGGGTTAATCCATAAATTTCAATAAAATCTATTTCCGATAATTCGGGAACTCGTTTGTTAAGATTCCTCATTCTATAAAGTCGATGTTTTAATGATTCTAACAAATTACTATCCGATGCTGAACGACGTAGTTCTGCTTTTTCGAACGGTTTATTCCAAATTATATTTTTCTTTAGTAAAGTTTTGTTTAAATTTCTCTTATTATCTGTTGTTAAAAATAAATTTTCATTCGTAAGATTTTTGAAATGAATTTCCAAGTTTAAAGCGTCGATGTTTCTTGAACAACTGAACTGCTTTAAAAGATTGAAGTTATTTATACTTGAGCGCTGACTAATATCCACTGGATTATCGAAGGTTTTGGTTGAGCCAAATTTTAAATTCTTAAGCAAGTCTGTTGCTGTGTATTGTAGATTATAAACTGACTCAATACAGTCTCCTACTTGCTTTACTTTTGTCCTTGCACGATGTCTTTGTGGGACTACAGACTTGCAACTTAGTGAAGACATTTCGACTTTCTCTTGTTTTTGTATGCGAGGGCGAAAAGAAAAAAGCAAGCTATCTTCGCTTGAGCGCACGCTGGGTTCGCTTGTTTGTGATTGGCTCGAGTTTTCGATAACTTTATCTCGTAATAAACCATCGGGGTTTAATGCACGATTATGAATGCAATTATCAAGTTCGCGCGTGCGAGGTAAGATAACCTTGATGTTGTTGTTGTTTACATGTTCTTTGTTTACTTGATCCGACAATGATGAATTGTGACGTAAGAGGTTGGTATTGTTTGAAGTGTCGGCGAGTTGACAGTTAGTCGAAAGGGAAGTTGAAAGGTTTGTATTGTTCTCTGGTGCATCCGATATCGAAAAGTCCCTGCAATTCACAATACTGTCCGAGCTAATGACATTGTTTACCCCAATAGGAAATCGATGAAACACTTTATTTGTGCCACCTGTACCAAAATCATTGCTTTCAACAGCAAAGTCACGTGATTCTCTATGACGTGTGCCGAGTGACGTATTAGTTACGTCATCAATAAATCCGAAATCGAATTCCATTTTGGTCTCTTCGAAAGTTTTGACACCATTTTTGTTTTGATGTGGTGACGTAATTTCGGAGTTTAGTGTGGTGTCATTACAAGGTGTTGTGTTATCTTTATTCGTTCCCACCTTTGGATTGTTTGTGTTATAACTTGGAATGTTATTCGAGAGTTTTGTTTTTTTCCCACTTGCAGGTAAAGATTTCGAGTCTTCGGCTTCAAAATTTTCAGCTTTTTTGAGCAACTCTTTTTCGTTCTCTGGACTAGAATTCAAGTTTCTATTGATTGGTCGTAGTGTTAATATCGGCTTAATCACTTGGTTGGGTACAACACCACCTTTGGTTGAGTTAACCAGATGAAATGCTTTCATCCAGTATATAAATTCTTGGGTATTCTTGCACATTAATTGAATCGAATGCAAATCTGAAAAAACATAGTTTTTTTTGATAAAGAAAAGTTTGCATGTGATAAATTTTCAAATTGACTTTAATAAGCAAACATTGGACTTGGAAAATGTGAAGGCATTAATGAATTTTTAAAACTAAAATTCAAATAAGAATTCAAGGCCCACATTTTGTCCTAATTTCTTATCGTGGCCCCTTAACTTAAACCTATAAAGTGTTTGGTTTGTTTTAATCCCTCACTCACACCGTGTACATTTAAATTCCCACTGTAGAGTTCCCATTGCAAATAGATCAACCCGATAAACTGCAACCAAAGTTTGAAATGCACGCAACGCAAAACTGCAGTGCAAATATATAGAGCAAATATCTAATCTACGATAACCCACGTTCGGTTTCGTTATTTATTTGCATTCACACAGGGCTAAAAGTTGCGTAGATAAATATTAGATTACATTTCAAAATCTTTACCATTAGGTTGAGCGGTATTAAGGGGAGATTGCATAATATCTGGCACATGTTGCTTAAAATAATTCAACACAAACGTACTATTCCCTTTACCTGCAAAAATAAATCGTTAAAATAGTAAAAAACTAATTTTATGACCTTGTTTATGATGTATATCTATTACTATAAATTAATAAATAATCTATTAAGCCATGTTTAGGGAACTTGATGTGTTTATTATTGCAACAATAGAAACTAAGTGTATTTATTTTAGGCTGTAGGGTGTTTTCCATATCAATATAATCGTATATTTTAAGGAACTTTAAGTTGTTTTGTTGTAGTACAAATATATAGAATAAATAAATGTGATGTGGTTATACTAAAAGGGTAATAACATTGGGTATTGTTTAGGAATCCTTTTTTACAATGAATTACAACAAAAAGTGATATTTCATACAAAATCACGAGATATCTTAACAAAAATTACGTAACGTCTGCTGGTAGATTTAAAATAATCACTTTTTTTGATTCGTATGAGTTAGCTTAAAAAAGTTGCAACACAATGAAACATATACAATGCCATAGAAAGTGATTACACTTTGATATATCATTTAACTTTGGATGTTTAATAAGGAAAATACTTGGTAGTTTTAAGGGAAATTTGTGGGTATGCTAGGGGGCACTACCATACACAAAAATAGGTTAGAGTAACTCTTATATTGGATCACTTACTTTGTATAACGTTGACTACTTCACAACCGAACAAAAGCTCAAATCTTGATACTGGCATTACATCCATCGAAACTTGGTCATTTTTGTAGAAATACAAATGTTTATTCGCCTCTAAAACTGCCCAAATCCGACTCCAAGTCATTCGTTTTCGTCGATACAACCATCCATCTTTTATCACGATTCGTTCGTTGTTTTCTTTCGGTGAACTAATTTCGTCTTGGGCAATAGTTTGCGAGTTTATTGGGTTAGGGATGCTAAAAAACAAAATAATTTTGTAATTTTTTGGTCTAAAAAAATAAATTATCGCGTAGAGTTAATTTTTATAAAAAAAATAAATATGTGAATACTAATTACCTTTTTGTGTTGTCTGTTGTACTATTACGGGTCCTATCTTTGTCAAGAGACCCATTTTTCTTAGGTGACTTTTCTTGGTCACGTGACCCATCTTTGTCGCTATTATTGTCTCCCTCTAGTGGAAGCTCAATTGATCGACTATTCCTCTTCCCAACTGCACTTTTAGCTCGATTCAGAATCCTAGATCCAATGCTGCCGGATCTTTTTCGTTGATCTTCATCTTGAGTCCTTTAAATAAGGTTTTTGTATAATTTAATAAAAAGTGTATAATTTTACAAAATTTACCAAAAAAATCAAGGCACTTATTTTATAATTGTAACTATATAATTTTTTTTTTAACTTTACAAATAGACTGTATGTTTTAACAGTTTGATGGAAACGTAATAAAAAAAGTAACTTTTAAGTGGTGTGGTTAGATAATGTGGTTTTTATAAAGCGAGTACTTACTTTAAAAACGAACCATTTTTCTTTAAATTTTCGTTTGACTTTAATTTTTCTTTAATTTTATGAACTGGAGTTTTAATTTCTAAAAAAAACATAAATGGAAAAGATTTTAATTGTGTGTAGTTCTCTATGTTTACGTTTCACACGATCGACTTAAGTAATTAAAACTGCTTAACAGGTCACGTGACCTCCATTGTTTACGTAATACGCAGGTATTTATTTACAAATACTCATAACCTCAAATGAGAATTATAATATATTACCATACCTTCTGTTTTGATAAATTCAGTTTTTGGTACATTATTATTTTCTTCTATTTGGGAGTTCGTGTTGCTGCTAATATCTGATAATATGCTGTTAACCGATTCGCTTTGAAAACTAAAAAACAAACAAAACAGTTATTCGATATATGTTTGTTGTGATACATAATTGCGAATAAGAAATACGCTTCTAAAGTACAATAATTAGGTTTTAAGCATCATAAAAACATAATATTTAGATCATTTGCAGATTAGCTAAAAAAAATAACAAACATTGTAGAAATATTGTGTTTTAAATGTTGAATTATGACTTGTTTACTTTAAGGATTAATATTGGTCGTATTGGTATTGGATTTTAATTCCTTTTTCGCTTTTAAAATTCGAATTGAGTAAATAGGATTTTGTTAGAAGTTATTATTTTAAGAAAGCCGCTGTTTGATATAAAGTTTTAATTTCTAGGTCAAATAATGTTAAATCTACTTCATATCCAGCTTATTAATTCGATCAAATGGAATTTGAAGGATTAAATTGTAAGGTGACAAACTGGTTAAAAATATTTGATCTGTAAACGTATGATTATCACTGTGGGGGCTTTACCTTTTTTCTATTGTTTGATTTTCGTCTTCTGTGCTATTGTCAGAATCAGAGTCGTCTGTAAAAAAATGAACATATTTAAAAACTAAAAAATATTCTCTAAAAATTATTGCAATCTAAAATCCCAAATTAGATAATAATTTTCAAATACGGTTAATTAACACCTCATATTTACTAAATACCCTTATTTTAAATCTACTTAGTAAATATATATTCAAAATTATTGAAAGTTAAAGGTATTTGAATTAAAATACCTTTAGACATACATTCAGCCATTTAAAGTTAGCAATTTACGCTCAGTTTTTAACTTTATATATGATTTACACACAAGAAAAAATAACCGGCACACGTATGGTTAAAACAAGCAAATACAGACCCGAGTCAGTGTCGTGATGTTGCTTTGATATAAGTGGAACAAACGAAGGTTTGTTTGTTCGTTGTCTTTGATTGATTTGAAGGTCAAGGTTTGAGATTGGGGCTATTGTGTGTCGCGACGATCTAAAATACAAATACTTGTTAAAAGTGTTTTATATTGAAATTTAAATGAATAATTAATACACTTACATGTACACTCACGTATATTTAAAATCAGGTCCAATATTTCTTAGTATTAATGTGGAAATGATATATTTTTTTATTTTGGTTTTTCGCACATTGATAAAAGTAAATAATAAATACGATATACAATTAATATTACAACAATGGGACGGGAAAAAATGACAAAATCAATTTAATGATTTAAAACGTGCCAAAAGTATTAATGTTTACATAAAGATTTTAAGTATGTTATGGCATGGTCACCAAACCCAGAAATATTGTATTTAAGAACAAGATTGGCTAAGATATAAGAAGTTTTAAATGCGTTTAATTTTTTGTGTTGTACTCAGGGTTTCGACAAATACTTGATTATTTTTTGTTTAAAATATTGCGGTATAAGCATTGTGTAGTAGTTAAATTTTGGCTACAAGTAAAAAATATGTTAAAAATGAACGAGTTTGGTGCTTTGTCTTGATAAATAACTTTTAAACCTTTTTTAACAATACTTGTACAATAAAGAATTTATAAAAGTACAAATTGTCAAAGAAAAAGTTTAATATATTTTAAATATTACGATATATCATGAAATACAATATTTGATTTTAATAGAAGGATGTAACATTGAATTACGAAATATATCATAAGGTTATATGTAATATATAGTATGGAAATACCCAATATACGCTCTATGGACAAAATTTTTCTATATTTAACAATTGATTAAACTTAACATTTTATTTTTTCTAATTCATACCTTTTACTAGGTGAACTCTGCATCGCTTTGCCCTTGCGTATTCTAGAAGTTGGCCCGTTCGTTTTTCCTAGAACACAACAAAATATGTTACATTTTAAATCCTTATTAGGTAAGATTTATAAAAGTAATACAGCAATTCCCATGCTGGCAGTACGGTTGACGCAATGTGTTTATCAATATACAGCTGGAATGGAACGATTGAGGATGTTAGTTAACAGTATTGCTTGAAATTTAACTTAACCGCATGAGAACCTGATTTATAAAAGTTCAATTGCCCTCCCTTTCGCTGAAATTGTAAAGAAATTTAAAAGTAAAATATTTGAATGATTTCGATGATCTTTGGCTGCTTTAAAATAACACGTGCGTTCGATTTGCAATTCAGGAAGTTGTTATTTCCATAAAAATACTGAGGTTGATTTAAATCTGTATTTGAGTCCAATTTAAACTTTTTGAGAAGCCTGATATTGCTTAAAAGTTGACGTTTTTGCAGATTTTTTTTTAGAAATTCCAATTAGTTTGATTAAGTGTCAGATTATTTAACTTAAATTATGGATTTTCACACGGTTTTTTTAAAAACAAAAGTTATTTTGCAAGATATTTGAAATTTTTGGTGGTATTTTCAAATTTTTTTTTTTTGGTCTTTTTAATATGATTACCAATTAAAAAAACATACAAGATGCCTATTATGCAGCATCGCCCCATACTTGTTTTATGTTTTAGTTTTATATTCTACTGTTATCTAACTGGCAGCTTGGTGTAGTAAACACATGCTACACCACACACAAGGTCCTGGGTTCAATCCTAACTGCTCCCATACTTTAGCGCCCTTGAGTAATGCACTATAAACGATATGAACTCCTGCTGAGCCAGCACTTAATCAGCAGTATAATTACCGGGCAATTATAATCTCTATAATATCCCAAACTGCTAAAGTTAACTTAAGACTGGGTCGGGGTAACTTTTGTTACTCTAGGTTTAGGTCGCGCATTCGACTTTCCCACATCGAGGATAATCATGTATAAAAAAAATTACTATTTTTTTTCTACCTTTTTGTTTTACTGATGACGTCAGATGGTTCGGACCTTCTCTTATATAAAAATATGGATTTTTGTCTCGACTTGAATTTAAGGAACTTTTCAAGTCAAAAAGTTGTTCCTTTTTCTTATAATTATTCTGGATCGCTAGGTTTTGGGTTGACTTCTGTTCCAAAACTTTTTCCCGCTTTCTAAAATAAAAAAAATGGATTAAATTAAATTTAAAAAGTTTTTTTATTTTTTTGTAATCAATTTATTTACTCTAAACACATCGGCGATGTCCTTATCGGAGATGACGTCATTAAAGGCGATGACGTCACAGATGATTCGTCCGCGGAGTCTTGATAGAAAGACGATGACGTATTCGATAGAGAAGGCGACGAACTTTTCTCAAAATTTGTCTGAAAATTATGACGTAATAATGTTTTATTTTCAAGTCTTTTATGACGTCATTGAACATCTGCGTTCCAGTTTAAATGCGACAATTCAGTTGAATGAATTACCATGACTCAGGGGGGTTATGAATTTCACAAACTTTTGTACAATAAATAGAAATCATTTCACATATTTAATGTTGGGAGAAATTAAATTTTTACGTAACTTACGTTCTGTTTAAGCGGGGATTTCGTTCGCACGGATTCCAAGTTATTTGTCGAAAATAAATTTTCTTTGACTAATTGTTCTTTCCCAAATAAACTTGCAAATTTTAAATTATTTTCGGTTGGTTTCGGACCCACAAATTCGTCCTCATCATAGGAATAATCCGCGGGATTTTCGTCCAAATGTCCGGCCGATCCCACGTCAATGTCCGGAGGTAAAATCCCTCCTTGATTGCAGTCAAAAAAGTCTAATTTATCAGAATTCGATTCCGCTTTAATTGCGTCCACCCAAGTCTCTAGCGCGCTCTGATGGTCAGCGTAAAATGTTATATGCTGATTACTTTTAGCGCAATGAAGTTCAAGGGCAAATTGTGTTGGGGGCCTAAAATATAAACAAATATTTCGCGATGCTTAAAACATATAAGTTAAACGAATTTAAAAAAATCACAATTTTAAATAAATAGGAATTATGACTTGTTTAAATACAAATTATTTACCATATAGTATTTACCATATAACGATTTTATAATTTTTATAAATTTTATACACACAAAGAAACCAAAAGTAAAATGTTTACCCTTTATGCTGTGGTATTATAAAAGCTGTTGCAGACAGGTGACTGATAGGGAAAACCCGGGCCGGTTCATCCCCTATTTCGATATCGCAGGTTGCATCGTTATTAGAGGCGTAAGCAAGGAATAAACCGTTTCTTATAACGCACCAATAACTCTGTGAAAATCAAAATAGTTGACATAAAAAAATATTTAATCAATTTTTAATTAGCCAATATTTTTTAATTTATTAGATCTACTATCCTTATTATTGGTATAGTTGGTTAATTAATTATAATTAAAAAATTATGCTTTTTTTATTGAAAAAAAAAACAAATTAAATTTCAGTAACTAGTTTATGTTATGACGTGATTTAAAAAACAACATTTTTGTCTTAAAATGCGCAATGCAACTTTGCTTTAACTATAGCACAATTTGCCCTAAACAAAAAACCACGAGCCTAAACTAAACCTACATAACTTGTAAACATAAGTTATATTAAGCTTATAACAAGTCTGAGGTCTAGCAACTTGAAAACTTTAGTGTTTTGTAAGTTTGTTATGTGGGTTTTCAATTAGAAATGCAGAACTCTTGGTGTTTAATTAATTAGTGCTTTTCATTACTAGTTCGAAGTTATTGTTTTATATTAACTAAGGAATTAGAAAATTATGTGTATATTAAAAAATGATATGTAAAAATACTTTCAAAATGTAATAATATAGCACATTCAAAACTACTTTGACAGAGATATATGTAAGTTGTTGGTTATATTTTTAACTTATTGAGTCAATGTATTAATAAATTTATTAACTGAAATCGTGTTAACTATTATGTGTACAGCTGTTTTTTTTTTTTTTTTTTAGAAATAGAGTTTTTGTGTTTTAGAAATAGAGTCGTAAACGCCAGGAAATAGATTTACGTTTTAGTTGTTTAGCTGAGTATAAAGTCTAATGTGTTAAAAAAGTTACAACATTTTTATTAAGTGTTCTAATAGGCAATACTCGTATGCAATAAAAATAAAATGTGAATTTATAGGTAATGTTAAATGAAATGTATTTAGAATATAAGTTGGATGAAATACAACGTTGTAAATTTAATTCAAAAACTGTACTCATTTTTTTTGTATATGTTTTTATCCTCGATGTGGGAAAGTCGAATGCGTGACCTTAACATAGAGTAACATTTGTTACCCCGACCCAGTCTCGAGTTGCCTGTGGCAGTTTGGGATAATATAGGTTATAATTTCCCGATAATTATGCTGCTGATTAAGTGCTGGCTCAGCAGGAGTTCATACCGCATATAGCGCCTTACTCAAGGGCGCTACAGCATGAGAGCAGTGGGGATTAAACCCAAGATTTAAACACAAAGTTTAAATATAAACAGTCGTAATGCTTAACTAATGTTTTTGGTCTAAACTTAAGTTAAAATATATAAAAATATTTATATTAAATTACCCTACTCCGATGATGTTCTTCTTTAATTAAATGGCCAGCATGCCTTACTCGATTCATCGTTAAAATAAATTTATCTATTCACGAAACATCATTTTTATAAACAAAAATTTACCCTGTCATAAAAATACAAAAAATCAATAAAAAGTAATAATGTCATTATGATATCTGTAATTAAAAATTTAAGTTAAATAACGCATTTAAACTGGAAATATTTTTAAATATGCTAAAAAATACTTTATTTTTTTTAAATTCTTACCACTAATGTGGCATCGCTGTCACATAATACCCTATAATACCTTACATAATACACCGAACCACGCACGGTTTCTGTAATACAGTTCATGCCTATATCTTAATCAGTCGGATCAACTTTAAAATCTTAAAGCCTTACTAAGATTTCCCAATAGCTTTGCTGTGGTTTTAGTAAAAACAACGCAAAATAAAAACTATCAACAAATGTTGTGTATCTATATCAAAGGGCAGGTTGAGGCTAGTCTAAAACCTACGTTTTAATGTAGTTTTATACACAACTAAGACAACAGGCTTAAATTGCGGTATTTGTGGTTTAAACAACTTGACGACGGTTATTTTGTTTTTTAAATCGTTAAAAACATAGATAGCAAAAAATATGGTATTTGGATATATAAAACATTTATTAAAAATTACTATAAAAGGTCTGGCAATATAAAATTTGTAAATATTAATCTGCAAACCTTGTATTTTTAACAGTTATCGCAAAGATATATTTATGACAAGAATTATATTTTAACTTTAAATTTTAGGCTTTAACCACTAATTCGTTAATACCATTTTTAACAAACAGTCGTACACTATAATTAGGCTTTATTTACTCCAGGTGTTACAACCTTTGTTGTTAGATTTGTAACGTTTTTGTATTCTTACATCTAAATTACACGTTTCAGTTAAAACTGATCATGATGTCATATGGAAAACCGGTTATACAAAGTCTATCTGTCGTAATTTAAAGTTTTCCAGGTACTATGATCTTTGTCTACATCTGATAACCTTAACACTACTATTTATCTCGTTCAAAAATAGTATAATTAAATAAACTTACATTTGTACAACTAAATACTCTAACAATATCATAAACGTTCTGTCAGAGCTTGCTTTTTTAACGATATTCGCATAGTTGAATTTCTAAATGTAATTTTACGACCATTTTTCTGACGTAAGTTTTTGTATACTTAAACATGAATCAGGCTTGAATGTCGTATAAATTGGTCAAATACAACAAAAAATGTGCTTCAAATTAAACTGTTATGATAACTATGACTTGATACAAAAATAGTAATGATCAAATAGATTGCTATTTTCTTATTTTCCGTTTAAATTTACTCCCTTAAGTTAATTTCCTTTTGTATGTTTACTAAACTACTGACAGACGAGATTTATTTAATAGATTTGATCTTTGAAACATATTCTTATTACATTGAGTCTGCTATATATGCGTAACTGTGTATCAGTTAATAGGTAAATATTTGTACTTATATCTCGTAAACTGTTGTTGGCGTTGCTACGATCTTGATTTTGTAATGATTTATATTTAAACTGCCATTAACTAACCCCAGTTGGGTTCGGTTAAACTTTATTCTGTTTTAACTTTATTTACTAACCTATTGTGTTCAACTAATTTATCAAATTTTTATTGAAAGCAAATTTAAATCAGACAATACGTCAAAAATTAGCGTTTTTCAGCAAATCTTAATACATATTAACCTGTTTTAAACAGTTAAAAACTACTAAATACGACGCTACATCAGAATATAAATCCTATCAATTTATAGTGACTTCCTTAGGTTCAAATTTTGCCTTAACTCTTACGTCATGCTGTGTTTAATAAAGGAAATCTAAACTTTACAGAACTCATATTAGTGAGCCCGTGTTTGTCAAATCGTAAAGTTAAATATTGACTAGATAGTAAGCGTAGACTTCCTTTTCAATTTCTTGAGGTGAATCAAAGGCGCTTTTCATGATACTTTTCTTTATTAAAATTTGTCGAAACGAAAAGTATTTTACATTCGTTTTACATCATGTTTTTAATTAAAGATTTTTACTCGTAATCGTTTTGTAGTACTTAAAACTGCCCTTTTTAAACTTAATATTACGTGTTTTAGGCATAGAAAACCGGTCTACTATCGTCTAAAATCTACTCGATTTTTTTTAATATCTAATGATTTAAGTATAACTATTGTATTTATTATATAACCTGTGTTTAGACTACTACATTTTAACTATAAGCGTACTACATTTAAAAAGCAAACAACGGTTATGTTGCTCATTAAATACACTTGGCAGTGTTAAACCACTTTCTATTTTACTACAACCTTTTCTATTCTAAATCCCTTATAGTTTATTAACTTAACCTTTAGATACAGAATTTTAATATTGCAGTATATTAAACACACTTGCACATTAAACTAATATAATACAATAAAGAGACAAGCAATGTCAATAGAGCCCGTATCACTTACGTCTTTACGACTTCATTTACAACATTTAAAATCCTGGGGCGTTGCTTTTCAGGAAACAAAATACAGACCATCAACTATAAAGTATAAGAATTACAACTTAAAGTAACGTAAACTTTCCTAATTTTGTTGAACGATATATTTATCGTATTTTGTTACATTATAATCGTATATCAAATCTAGAAATCTTAAAATATGCAAATTCTAGCGCCTTAAAACATAGTTTTAAAGTAATAAAATAGGTTTAGTTCACGTTAATTTATAAATAATTCATATTTCTTGCGTACACTTACATTTTATTTGCATAATTAGTCTAATTATTTATGTTTTTAAATTAATAATTTATATAAAAACAGGGTTATTAATGACAAATAATCTGATTTCACATACATATCGTAACTTAAATAGCATTAATGTTTGCTATAAATTTATACAATTTTGTTAGAATAATTAAAATATAAAACTTATTGAAATTTTAAATTGTTATAAATTTTATAAAAACACATTTTTAAAATCGTTTTAGCAGTTTTGTTCTAAGCATATATATCCAGGTTATGTAATAGTTTTATAAACTATAAAATCGATTGAGTAAATAAATAGCATCGGTTTCTATACAAGTCAATTGTTTTCAATTGGGTAACATAGTTATTGTTGATTTTTGAAAATTTTAAAATTTATTGGATCTTTGAAATTTTGATAATATAATTTATTGTAAACCAACATCTAATTAGTTTTGTGAATTTGTTAATACGTGATACATATTTTTTGCAATTTGGAGTTAATTAAAAATTTGTAATATTTTTTAAATTAAGCCATGTTAATACATATGTATAGTGTATATATATTTTTTTAGTATATATCTTTATCCTCGATGTGGGAAAGTCGAATGCGCGACCTAAACTTAGAGTAACATCAGTTACCCCGACCAGTCTCGAGTTGCCTGTGGCAGTTTGGGATTATATAGATTATAATTGCCCGATAATTATACTGCTGATTAAGTGCTGGCTCAGCAGGAGTTTATATCGTTTATAGCGCCTTACTCAAGGGTGCTACAGCATGAGATCAGTGGGAATTGAACCCACGACCTCATGGTGCTGTAGCAAGTGTTCTTACCACTACACGGTAGCTAACTATATGTTTGGATGATTCATTCAAATGTTGTTATTTTTTTGCTGACCTTTTTAAAAAGCAAAAAACAAAAGGATATGCTTATCATAACATTACTAAAAATAATTTATTTATATCAAAAAATCGAAGAAAAAATTTAAACTCCCGTTTAAAAACTAACAATATTTAAATTCCTAGTGACGTTGTTCCGTTTTTTTTAAATACTAATAACTTAATTTTGAAATTTGACCTTCTTTTTATCCATAGCTATTAAACTAGCTTAAAATATTTAAGGTTGTAAATTTAATAAAAATCATTTTTGATATCTTAAACGTTGGGTTTCTATTTCAAGGGTAGTTAATACAAGAGGTTTTTAAATTATTAAATAGATTTATTTTAAATGAACATTGACAGACTTATTTTGTAGCCCATGTTATAAGTATTTATTATTTTGTAGATTTAGCGATATAAGTATTGGTATACTATTTCAAGGGTCGTTAATACATAGATTTTAAAATTATTAAACAGCTTTATTTCAAATGAACGTTTTAAGACAAAACTTTTTTTTAACCCATGGTATAAGTATTTAATATTCTGTAGATTTCCGCTATAAGTATTGTTCTACAACTTCAAAGGTTGATATTGCAGAGTGTTTATAGGTTATTAAATAACTTTATTTTTTATTAAGCTTTTGTTTTAAATTTTTTCGCCTTGTATTTTATCCGCAAGGTTGTGCTAGCAAGTTATATTTAAAGAGCTTAAAAATGCAAAACTATAAAAGGTTCATTAATTAAAACTGTTAAAATATTTTGGTTTAATAATTTTTTTAATATGTTTTTTTAAACACACAAATATTTTAAAGTGCAGCTTTTATTATTCGTGGCAAACACTGGCATAATAGGTCTGCAAATAGTTAACAAAAAACATAAATATTGGCATCAAATATAATAGGAATATTACCACATCTGGCGTATAATATAGTGGCAAGAAAATACAAAAATTTGCGTGTTTAAACGAACATTTGAAGAACTATATTAGCGCAGCAATTTGCTATACATAAAAGGCTTAGTATTAGATATATATAAAGCGTATTATGCTGTAGCAAGGCACATTAGGTTGTTGGTGTTATGGTGTTAAGAAAGTGAAATGTTTAAGAGTCTTTTTTTAATGGAATCAGAGTTCCTTTTTTCGAAAGTCGTCGTAAAGTTTTTTCGGCGAATTGTTCAAACTCCTGTAAAAGTAAATATAGAGTCAGTTACTTGGTAACATTTTTGTACAAATATTAAAATATTTAAATAAATTTTATGTAAAGAAGCAAATCATTTTTTTATAGTTCTCGAGTAAAAATATTAAAGGTCGATTTTCTAAATTTGAAATTGAAATTCTCAGCCAAAAAGTAATAGTTTAAAATAAACAATTTTTTACCTTAATTTGGTCTAAAACTTCTTTATCAACATCATCATTTTCTTTAATAAAAGAATTCGAATTTTTCCAACATTTCTTATTCCCTAATTTCTCCTTCACGTCCAACGAACTTTGCGAGGAAAAGGTGGAATGCGAGGAAAATGCGGAATGTATCCGCTTTTCTTCGGCGGAATTTTTTTCTTTCAGAAGGGGATGGGGTGATTTAGCGAGGTCTTGATCTAAACTAACATTACTTCGGCTCATCGAATCTCCGTTGTCGAATCCACTATCGCAGTCTGACGTCATAGCACAATCGATTGACATACTTCGACCTTTAAAAAAATAAAAGTTTAAAAATTTGTTTTTCTTAGACTGTCCATAAAGTAAATTTTATTTACTACCAGAAATTGAAAAACTTTAATATTTTTTCTTTATATTGTCCAAAAATACAGTATCTTACAAAAAATAATTTTCATTTTTTTGACAAAATTTTACCTGCTTTATTTTGTGTTCTTTCCAAATAAGATTTAAGGTTTTTGTAAGGTGAGGAAGGGGTCACTGGGGCACTGACTTGACGCATGCAGTCACGTGATTTGTGATGATGCGCGTCTGGTGATTTGTGATCCTATAAGATAAAGTTAAAACAAAAATTAAAAAGTGAAAAAAAATCAAAATAGAATTAAAAAAAAGTTTAAAAAATAAGAAAAACGCGTTAAATTGAAGATGCAGATTTAAAAATAAATCTAAAAGTATTAGAACAAAAAATAATTAAAATTTCACAATCAAAATAAAATTTTAATAACTTACCAGTGACATAGTAGACAGGGCTGGCGAATAAGGATCGAACACTGAGATTTCATCGACGGAATGTAAAGTTTCGTAAGATGTCGTCGAACTAAGGTTTGAACTATGACGTAGGGAGGTTATATCTCGACTTATTTCACGTTTAAATTGATCGAGTTTTTGTTTCAACTCAAGTTTTGCGTTGGTTACCTAAAAAAAGAAGATAAGTTTAAAATCAGTTAGATAACTTAAAATCAGTAAAAAATAGTAATTTATTGCCCACTATAGTTTATAAGAGATATTTTAATTGATTTATAAGATAAATCGGCTTTAAAAAATTAAAATAAAAAAGTAGATATTTGATTTCTTATTTTAAATTAATATCAGCCCAGTCAAAAAAAAATATATAAATAAATTAAGAAGTTTATAGTTTTTTTTGGAAGGTGGGGGGGGGGTAATTTGTTAAAAAAAATTTTATTTGTTAAAACTTTTTTTTTTAAGATTTTTTTTTTATTTTACCTTCATTGCTTCTTGCTCTTCGCTTAAACATTGATTCACGACTTTCAGCTTTTTCTGCATGTGACGTAATCGTCTTTTAACTACGTCACAATTAATAATCGTCTTCTCAAGTTCCTCGTTCGATTCCAGGTCTTTCTCGAACTGAGCACATTTTAATTTCAAAGAATTTTTTCTCCTAAAAAAAGAAACAAATATTAAACATTTTTGAAGGGCACTTGATGTGCTATAAAGTTTATCCTCAAAATTAAATTATGTTTTTAAATTCATGAAAAAGTGCCTACCTTTTCAATAAAGTAACTACCGCAATCATTCTAATTTCCTCGTTTTTACGAATTTCTTCATATTCTGATGACAATTCAGTTTTTTCAGCCTTCTGTAAAAATCATAAATTAATAAATTAATTCACTTTACTTAAAAAAAAATTTGTAGTCCAACTAGAATAATATAATAAAAGAATAATTGTCCTATATGTTTAAATGCACATATATTTTAGTGTAAAACAAAAGGTTATAAGTTTTTAGTGGTTTGGTATTTTATATATTTTTTACATTTATATTTACCGTTGTTGAGTTATTCTTGGTCTTAGAATAAGAGCTTTGCACAATATCGCTGTTCGTTCTTTCTTTTCTCCATTGTGAGGGATATTTTATGCTGTAACGTTTCGGTGAATTGCTTAACTGTAAAGATTAGAAAATTATAAAATTAACTCAGACGTTAGTTCAATATAAATTGGTCTAAACTAATTTAAATACAAAACTTAAGTTTTTTTGCTGTTTATGAATGTAATTTATTTAGTCCAAAATTAAGTATTTTAGATCAATTTTATAAATTTTTACCTTCTTCTTGGGTGATGACGTAATAGGTACGTAACTACTACTGCGCGATAAGATTTTAACATCACGTAATTTTCCAACAGATCGCTCAGGCATTGATGTAGTGGCAGTTAAGGCTTTTGTGCTGTAAAAACAGAAAAAATAATTTTAAATTGGGCTTGTTATTAAGTCGTAAACATTTATATCAATACATTTCGGCAAATTTATTTTCATTTTAAGGCAAATTTAATATTTTATATCGCGTTACGTAATTCTTATTCAATAACATTAATATACCGAGGTAAATTACGTATTTCTTGTTTACTAAGTTCTGGAAAATTGGCACAATGAAATGTATTGTTAAAAACGGATGCAACTTAAGTAAAGCGACAATTTGTAGTCATTTAAGGCTTCCATTTACGCCGTAATGGTTGTAACCTGTCATTTGTGCGTCAATGAATTATTGTAATATATAGTACTTGCTTAAGGCTTTCAACTGGGTTTTACTTGAAATATATTGCACATTATATTGACTGAGTTGTTACACTATTTACGCTTTTATAGGGGGTTGTCACAACTATGGTGCTAAAAACTAATTAAGAAATGAACGAGTATTAATTGGGTAATTTCATAGCAATAAATTTTGTAATTACAAAGCCTAATTTAACGCTATTAGGATTGCTTTAACTTGGCGTACTTGTGGTATAAGCTATGGGAAAGTATTCGCATCACTTTGGTTGATATAATATCCTGTTACCTTGGTGGTTAATTATTGTAATCAAATGTTAAATATTTTGCGAATCCAATAAAACCGAACGTAGAAAATATTTTGGTTGGAGCGTATAATTACGTTGACGCCAGTGCTAATAAATTATAACTTTTGCAGTTTTAATTTCGGGTAATAAAAATAAATTATTACCAGTCAGATTTTTTTGATAATTATGTCAGATTGTTTCTGTTTTATGTCAGTTGTTAACTCGTGGTTAGATTACCAGCAATCGTTCAAGAAATTCAATCAAAGGATTTTGAATTCAAATATAGATTCGATTTTGTTTCATGAAAACGCCTTACAAAACTTTTAACTTTTACATTTTGGTCTTAAATGGATAATAATATATTGTGAAAAATTTCAATTAAAATTTAAAGTAGAAAAAAATCTTTTTAAACTAAGCATACCTTTTAAAACAATGTGTTTATGAACAACTTAAATAAAAGAAAATATTTTGAACAATTGAATAACATAGTACTGGATTTGAATTAATGTTAATTTTTTTATTGATAACTTACCTTGAATCATTGTTATCAGTGGGTTGTGAGACACTATTACTTCTCCTAAAAAACATGGCATTCCATCTTGGTGAAACAAGATCAGAATTACTTGGTTCATCTCTTCTAAACGAGCTCTTTCTTGATACAATATTAATACTTTTGCGTGCTATCCGAGATGCTATAGTGTGAATTGATTTTTTCTTGGGATTTTCGTTCGATTTTGGCGATTTACCGTCTAATTGGATAACTAAAAAAATGTTAAATATTTAGTTATTTGTGAAGTTATAAATGTATGAGAATATTTATTTAATTAGTGATAATATTAATTATTGTTAATTGAGTAGATTAAGTCGTGTGTTCGAAATAATTTAAATATTTTTTTTGACATTTTAAAACACGTAAAAAGGTAATTTATTTTCGATTTAAAATATTGAGGAATTTTTAAGAGACAGAAACGTGTTTAAGTAGCCCTGTTCATAGTTCTACGAAAAGAAATCGTGTAAAAAACAATTTCCCAGAAATATAAAAATAAAATTAAAATATTTTGAATTTTTTAATACCTGGTTTACAAATATGATCATTGTTCTCAAGTGTGTTGTTGTTATTAATAGAGCATTCATCACATATGGTCTGCAAATATAAAAAAAAACAATTTAATTTTATTAATTATACACTTAGGTTTATGCTTACAACACATCTAATGTTATTTAAATTTATCTAAATTGGCTGAGATTTAAATTTTAATTACAGCTTGTATTTTGAATATGTTTTGATGTCAACTTAAAGATCACTTGAATTTTTAAGAGCTGCACGTGAGAAAATTTGTTGGCACTGACATATTTATTACACTCTAATCTCTTATAGGTTACAATAACGTTTATAGTTTAATGACTTGGCGCGTAAAACTTTATTATTTTACACTTGTGTACGTATTGTATGCCATAAAGTTAAATGGTAATTAATTAAAGGTTAACTCTGTGATTTGAATTGTGGCAATTGCTCTGAATGTCAATGTCCGAAACCTTAGGTTTATAGTTATCACATATGATTCATTCTTAAGTCAATTTGTAATTATAAAAATTACAGTTTTAAGTTGTTAATTTTTCATGTTTTCTCTTGTTTTAAGATACCTGTGAATCAGAAATTTCAAAACAAACGTAATCTTCTTATTTTGTATAAGCTTTAAAGTTTATCATAACACAAACAAACGGATGCGAAATCATAACAAACAAACACTGATTCCTCATCTTTATGAGCGAATAATTGAAAAGTTTGACAACTAAAATCCTTACGTACATTCCAACGCAGGCAATTATAATGTAACGTAAACATTACGACCCTATCTTGTCAGCTAAAAGAATTACAAAATCATAAAGAAAACAATATTTTAAAATAAGCATGTAACATATACTGGCATTCTTAAGCCAAATAACATACAGCATCAGTAAATATATATAATATCCTATACCTAAACTTAATTAAAATTCTATTTTTAAATTTTGTTTTGCAAAGGAATCAAATTTACACTTGTTTTTGACATTTCATATAAAACCTAACTAGTTTAACTTTTACTGTAATATAACCAGACACCAGGCAGCAGGTGATAGCCTGTATCATTGTCTCTTATTATGACAAAAGAGTTTACAACTGTTAGCTGGTATTTAGGCACAATTGTCACATTTTCAATTCCCTTTGTTATAAACAATAGAAAAACAAACGTTACAACAATGTCTAATGCAAAATTAATGCAACAATGACCTAAACAAAGGATACATTGTCTTAACAATTGTAAACTATAGTAGCACTTGTTAAATCATTAAAAGTGAATTGTGTAGTTTAATACGACCCTTAAATAAACCACAACAAAAGTCATTTACCTTTTGTTTGTTAATGATATTATTACTTATCTAAAACCATTTAAATCTAACAGTCAAATGTTTAATTATTTTTTGTTTAATTTTAGATTATTTTAATTAGTTGTTGTCTATTAACAGTGTTTTAGTTTAATGTTAGTCCGTTCTATTGGTTTAAACTTTAGTTTAACTTTATTTACGTGCGTTAAGTTAAACAAAATATCGGTTAATTGGTCAATTCGACCTAAATTTTAACCAATGAGAAACGAGCTTGCTGTTTTTTTAGTTGTTTGATGCGAGATGAAATTTTAGGCCAATGATCATAAAATGTTTAAAACAAATTTTAAACTGGTCAAAATAATTTCAAGCAAAACGCGTTTAAAGATAATTTAAATTCTTAAACCCTTTGCCAAACTTTGGTAAGTTTTCATTGATTATAGGGTACGTTATAATGTGCCCCTTGGTGTTTAAAGAGTTTTTGACAACGTATTGTTTTTACGAGGGCTTACGAAGCTAATAAACAAGTTTTATGTGAACTAAAGAAAACGAAATCGTTGCATTTTAAAATGATGACGTGTTGACATTTTAAAATGCAAAAAATTTCATGAGAAAATATTTTTTAAAGTCGATAAAAAAATTTAAAAAACTTTTAATCTGATAAGGAAAACATGTTTTTGTTATAAGTCTAAATAAAACTATTTTACACCAAAATTTAAATGGAAAAATGATAAATATTTGAAACATGAAATCGCAAAACTGATTTGTTTACAGAAATTTTATTTCTAATTTGATATTTTTAAAGCGATTATTTTTCAAATTTTGGAGCTATCAGCAGGCTTTTTGCATCGAGTTTCCGAATTTAATCTCTAACCACCAAGTTTAAACGAACCGAGAAACCGCAAAAGCGTTGTTACAAAAAAGCTTCGCACAAATATCAGATACCAGAGTTTACAGTGTTAAAAAATTGGATTTCAAAGTTAAAAAATATAAAAAAAAATTCTTCCAGCAAAATTTAAATTTTTATTTTTTTGACAAATTAGTTTTAAATTATTAATGTAACATTTAACTAACATTTTATTTTGCCCTTATTCCCTTTACGTTGCATACCGATGACGTATATGCTCTCTATTACGTAATAACACATGTTTAAAAACAATCAAGTGACAATTATTCAAGAAAAAACAAATATTCAACGATTAGTTTTTGTTGTATCCACTTGTAATACAAATATACAACAAATTTGAAATACACATTTATAAGAGATTTACGTGTACAAAAACAAATTGCCGAGATCCGATTGCTTGAAATTGCGAATTGTTTATAAATATGCGTCGCTAATTCGCTGTAACAATATACAACTGTGAAGTTATACTTCTAAAAAATTCGGCGGGAGATTTTTAAAGTTTTCAAAGAGAATGCATGTTACATGAAGAATTAAAATTTCGTTAGAATACAATGTATTGTCATAATTCAGTTTTAAATGCCTTGAATTGCTAGAAAATTGATATCTATCTAGGTTTTTACATTTTTTATAAAATAACGCAGTACTAAATTGGCGCACTAAGTCTAACTTGTTGAAATACATGCATTACCGTTTCGCATTTCACATGGGATTATAGTTTATAAGTTCGTTGACCTTATTTTAAAATTCTTAAGTGCTAAATAACGCAGTTACTTATCGTACACAGAATAGAGTATGGGTTTGGCTTATAGCTTAAAATAACTTGAACAAAGTCAATTTAAGCCGATTTAACTTGTATTTGATGCTTAAATATAAAAACACTGCTTTTTAGGGATTCGTTATTTTTGGACAGAACTTGAAATTGAAATCAAAAAATGTTAAGTGCGATGTTAACGCAATAAGAAAAATAAATGACGTCAATTTTAAACATTACAAGCCCCTTTAAAAAACGTGTTTTAATATTAGAATTGTTTTAAGATTTCTCTATGTAAATATAGGCCAGCCATTCAAGTTTAACAAGGTTCTTGGTGTTTGTTTAAATTAGTTTCGAAAATGACGTGGACCAGACCGCGAAGTTTAAACATTCCCTCATACTTAGAATTTATCGAAAACAATCATTACTACAACATTACTAAAACAAAACATACACCGTTATGTACATAATAACATCACCTTTAAGAATACATAAAATTTGCTGTATAACAAGTCCTACAAACACTACAAAATGACATTAGAATCGGAAATAAACTCTTGTTATTCCTAGAAGTTTTGATCGATTATACTGGTAATTGGATGTTAAGATTACAGATTTAAGACTGGTAGTTTTAAGACCGATTAGGTCGGTATAGTTCAAATAAATTGCGCCATTGTTATAATTCAAGGTTTAAAACTTTTGCGATTAAGAATTGGCCACGCATCATATCAAATATAGAATACACACCTACGATACATTATGCGTCACATATTACACAACGTATGAAGAAAATCCCTGTTTTACTATATTTCGTAAGTCAATATTAGACTAAGCATGGCTTTTCAAACTTTAAAAAGATATTTTAAATTACACATAAGTATTACCTTGCAATTGCTATCTGTAGATTTCAAATCGTTGGTCACGTGATTACAATGTGGTTCGTTTTTTGAGCAGTAGATTTCTGCGCCGCTGGAGCCTAAAACAGCAAAGTTTATGCTTGGTCAGTTACGCTTAGGTTGTATCACAACAAGCTAATGCCCTATATCAGGTGATTTATGGCTCAGCAATGCGACGTTTCATTGGTAAAATATTCGTAGAATTTTTTAACCTAGTTAATGCGGTAATTTACTGGAAAAAACTTGGGTTGAATTACTTAAGTAACTTCCATATAAAAACACAAAAAAAATAAACATTTAAAACATTGTTTTTCGCCCATTTGACACCTTCAATTAAACTTTTGTATTAAATTATAATATTATTTCTTATAAACTTACTTGGAGTAATAGTTTTTCTTGGTGTGATAGGTCCATATGTTTCTAGAAACGCATCACGACTTAACTCTTTTGAGGGTAGTCTTAACAAAGTTGTCATCGTTGTATTTATTTGACTTGATCTGAGTATTCGTTAGCAGGCTGATACGCTAAATAAAGCGTCTACTTGCTACGTAATAATTGTTTTACGATAAAATTAATAAAAATAAATATCTGAAAAGGCATAAAATACAAGTTATATTTATGTATTAGACCCCTTTTATACATTTACTCTAAAAAAAGCTGTCAAATTTTACTTAAATTGCCTAGATATTGTTTTACTATATAAATTGTTGTAATTTTTGTGGATGCCTAATTAGAATAACCGACATAACTTCTTAATAATAATAACACACTAAGTCTTTTAATAACAACGCTAACATCGGATATGTTGAGCTAACCCAGATTATATCCTTTATAACGAGAAAGTAATTTCCTGTGAATAATTGCTTATAAATACAACTAAATTTGGTTCCAAACTACTGATTATTTTTTAAAATACAAACATTCCTACATTTCTTAATTTATTTTATCATCGTGGAAAAGTTTAAAATAATCTAATCTAAGCTAATTTTTGTGTGAAAAATGCTAAAAATATTATTTTTTAATATTTTACTCCCTCTAACTATGTGCTGGCCTGCTTGCTTCAACATTTATTCGCAAATTCTTATCTAAAAGTTAAAATACGTCAACAGTCGTTTGTTTAACATTAAAACATATGTTAACAAATCTTAACTGACGCAAATATTAAGTACCTACATGATATTGTGCAAAACTCGATTACGAAATTTTTTTTTGATCTTGTGATTTGTTTCATATTAACTGCACTGGCTGTTTTATTAAATGACCACGGGTTGTACGAAGTCGTTAATATTTGCTAGATCGTTATATGACTTACTACTATCTACTTTGCCTTACGGCTTTGCGATAATTGCCCATCTTTTGTCGCAGTTTTACCAGTAAAACAGCGAAATTACTTTATAGTTAACTACGAATTTCTAGTGTCTTGATGCGCGGGTTGCATTTGCGATTGAGCGAAAAAACTACGGACTGAAAACGTCTGCCTTTTTCTAATTCGTGCGGTTTGTAAAAACTGATTTTATCTTTCTATCTCCAAAAAATAACCAAAATTTATATAATAATTGTTTTAATTTAACTGAATATTAATTTAACGTGTTAGTAATTTGTATATACCACAAACCCTAACTATTACAATATTACCTAATTTATGAAATTGGTAAACGTTACGCCTTTTTAATTAGGCCAATGCGGGTACACCTGTTTTAAGTTAAACTTATCAGTCAATACTTAATATCGAAACTGCTTGAAACGCCTATAGTGTGGTATGATTAATTGAAAGTAACGGTAAGTAAACTACCAGGTAACTGTAGTTAAAATAAAGTCATTATTTACAAATTATTAAATTAATTCAATTATATTTTAACTAAGATCAAAAGTAATTGTTTCTTATATGATATAAACGCTTACTACCAAAGGTTTAAACTCTAACTAAGTAGTGTTTTCAAAGCTGTATAGGAATGCCATCTAACACAGGCCTGACATTACAGCGACCCTATAACATACAACGTACGCAAGGGAGCAATAGAATTAACGTCACCGACCCTACACGTAAAGGATTTACTTTAAAAGGCCAAATATTTTGCTAGGGTTAACATATAACCCATCTCGACAAGGCTATCTATATTTTATCTCCATGTTTAATGTTCTTATGCAGCTTGTCCGGACTGGAAGAATATTTTATCGCTAAAATCTTGGTATTTACTAATCTATTACTTTGATTTGCGAGCTCAAGCTATGGAAGCATATAGATCACCTTAAACCTAAAACTAATACCACTTTTACGACGGGTCACTGTAGAGTTAACTTAAAGTTTTATTTAACCACTTTTTACGATTTATTTGGGACAAATATCTCCTGCAAAGCTCTTTAAATTTAATTTTCAAACCCGCATATTTCTACTTCCGAAAAACTAAATTCTTTTCAAATTCTTGTAATTTTCCGCATCCAAAAATATAGATGCGCTAATGCGACCCCTACTCCCTTACTTTATATATTATATTTCGCCTAAATTGTTGATTCGACATACTAAAAAATAATCCTTTTATGTTCACATGCTGCTTACGGTTGATATTCTGAAATAATCTTAGCATCTAACTAAGTACCAAGTTTAAATACTGTACAGACTTGAGTTCTTTTCTCTAGCTTATTTGTTTGGTTTGTTAGGCTCGGAAGCATTGAGCTATAAAATAAATAAACAAATACTCCTGAGACCTAAGCTTAAGATAAGAACTGCATTCCTTTGTCTATACTGTAAGTTATATCATTCTATATAAAAGCAGGTCTGTATATTGTTATTGTTTTAGGTTTTGCGTTATCTAGCCTGCTCTATTGTTCTTATTGTCTTGATGTTTAAATTGTCTGATAACAATTGAATTGTTACAATAACAAACAGAATGAACTTGTTAAGTGACAAGTTGCATTGTTGCTTCGGAATTGTTTCTTTGTTTTGTTGCAATTGAAAAAATAACAATTGATTTTATAGTTTTAAACACTTACAAATTTGAAATCTAAAAAACAAATATAAATTTTAAAAGTCTTATTTTTTTTGTCACCTATCTATATATAAAAAAACTTAAATATAGAAATAATAATATATTTAGAATAACGATTATTACAAAATAATATTTTGTTACCACAAAAAGGTTAAAAAAACAAATTTTGCCAATTTTATCAAAAAAGTCTAGAATTATAAATCATGATAATTAATTGTTTAATTATTAAAATGACCGGAAACGATTTGATGACATCACAATTACCATTGTGCATTGGAATACCAGAATACTTAGTTATTTAAATTCCAATTCGGGAATTATTTGATTCTAGTTAAAATTATCTATGACGTAATAATCAGTGTAGTGTGATAAAAATTAAACGAAAAGTGGCGACGAATAGTTAAAATATCACAGACAAATTGCATTTATATAATTATTACAAATACGTCATTCTAATATTTAACTATTTCTGGCATGCTAATAAGTGAATGATACAAGCATAATATTCGTATGAATGAATTCAAAACTATATTACGCATTCAGTATAAAATACCAAGTCTATATTAACACACTATTGTATTTTTTTTATTTTTATTTTTTGCACATTGATAAAAGTAAATAATAAATACGATATACAATTAATATTACAACAATGCGACGGGAAAAAATGACAAAATCAATTTTATGATTTAAAACATGTCAAAAGTATTAATGATTACATAAAGATTTTAAGTATGTTATGGCTTGGCCACCAAACCCACTAATCGTACTATGTAGCATAAAATCTGCGAAAAATTACTTCCAAAATTTTGGCGCGAAATTTTACGATTTTTAAGCCAAAATTTTTGAATTTTTATACAAAAAAAACGCAATCGATTATATTTTATCAAAATCAAGATATCTATAACTTTACGTTAGCGATAGTTCAATCATCTTAAACTATATTTACTTTCAACTATTATTATCTAAACCTACAACGAAATACAATAAAAAATTTCACCATATTCATTCTATACCAAACAATATAAAAAACTTTATTCATAGAAAGCCAATAGGTCTAAATTTCACCACAATGGCGTAGTCCATGAATTAAATAAGTCAATATTTTCTATATAACTTTTATTTCTATACAGGTGCAAACCTCATTTGCTAAATTGAAAACTTCACGGCGAAATAGAGCTGTATAAATTTTGACAGATGATTATTTACTTGGCGCATACAAACATTAAATACAATGGAATCAGGAATGTGAGAAAATGAATAAGATATCGTTGTCATAAGATAATTCGTTTATAGCGTATAAGAATTTAATAAATTCTAAAGTGATATTTTATATATTTGTGTATAGTTCGTTCCATTGCTTGTAACAATGTTATATGTACGTCATAATGTCAATTCTTACGTTAGACTTGTTTCAAGCCAGTTATATTCCTCGATCCTTTAACGGCGCAAAAACGTTAACAAATGGAATTAAAGTTATTGAATGCTGAACTTAAAAACTTTGACAAAATCGAGAATCAAATAATGACTGGAAAAATAATGCTACTTTAGCGCTGCCTTGCGGTTGTAACTGCAAAAATATTTTACAAGAAATTTTATTTGCATATATATAAAAATATATTTAAAAGTTTTTTTTTACTTCTTTAACAAAAATAGTTTGGATTTATTAGTTATTATATTAAATTTAAAAAAATTTAAGCAGTGTAGGTATTTACAATTTTACCGGTATTAAAGGCAATAATATTATTGTTTTTTAAAGTTATCTTTTTTTAATACACATAAATTATAAACATTAAGATTACGCCTTCCCACCGATAATTAACACCAATCAAACTACATTACGTTTAACAAATATGATTGTGTAAGATCACAGCGTACAAGGTATTAGAGCAATGTTGTTTAGTAGGGCGTTAATATCACTTAACATATCCCGAAATAACCCACCAAGAGCAGCTGTCAGAGGTATACCATATAACAGACTGAAATGTAACCGCTTGATTATAAGTGTTTTAAAATCAGAGAAAGTACGTCATAACTATAAAGTTAAAGCAGATTTGCGTCAGAAGATAAGAGCGTTTTTGCATTTACTTGATGAATTTCTAGCAAGGGCAATGGTAAAACTAAGTCTGTGGATTCTCGTAGCGTTCTGTCTATACGGTAACTATTAATACTGTTTCTTATTTAATATTAAGATAATCTAAATTAAATTGAACGGTTAATATTCATTAAGAGTAAATTGCTGTTTAATAAACGTTATTAAATAAAGAATACGCGTATTAAAGTTGAATTATAGCAAACCTATGCTAATACGAATCAAAGTTTAATCAAATTTAAATATGTGTTGAATATATTTTAGGCCTTGCATCGTTTGTAAATGGAGAACGAGGTCTTGAATTCCCGGTTGCCGACGATAAAGAAAGAATTATTAACCTTAGCCGAAAAAATTTTAACAAGTAAAACTTAAATCTGCTAAAAAAATTGCTGTTTGGATTGCAATTGACTTTGTAGTTATCGTTAATGTTGTTATCTAATTTTCAAGAATTATGCATGCCAAAGCTGGATTTATTATTATACATCGAACTTTAATTTTTTTATAAATGAAATTATATTGAAGTTTTAAAATTGTATTTTATTAATTAAAAAACCTATTAGAAATGATTAAGTTTTGTTATTTAAAATTTGTTCTAAGGTTTATACAAACCAAAAAAACAATTATTTAACATTTTACTGTGATGGAATTTATTTTTTAATTATATAAATATTTCACTTTGTTTTTAATTTTTTATTTTTACAGGTTTTTAAAGAAATTTGACATCTTAGTCGTATATTTTACTATCCCAGAATCTCATCAGAACACGTTTTATACCAAGCAATGGGATTTAATGAAGGATATGCTGGAGGTAAAACTTTTAAACATTTATTAAAATCATTATAATGTGTATAATTTGCTTTATTGAAAAGTTGACAGATAATGTAAAAGTTAAGTTTAAATTTAAATTTATTTTAAAGTACGACATTTAACAAAACTACACATTTGTTTTATTCATAATATTGCACAAAATTATATAAATTTGAAAGTTAAAAAACTGGGCATTTTTATATGTAAGGTTTAAATAATCTTTTTTTTACCTTTTTAGCTTGCTGCCCAAATTACAGAACGTGAAGGAGTTGGATTCGGAGTTGTCGACTTGGACAAAGATCGAAAACTGGCCGAAAAATTAGGTTAGATTTATATATATTTTTAGATAAATTTACTAAACTAATATGGCGAAAGTTGAGATTTTAAAACTGTTTTTTTTTTGTTATAGAAATTAACGAGGCTGGTGCAATCTATACTTACAAATCTGGACACCGAGTTCCATTCGATGGACAACGCTCAGCTGATGTTTTAGTTGAATTTATTTTAGAGGTACATACAGTTTACTGTTATATAATGTTAGAAAAAGTAGTAAATGGTTCATCTAAAAACAAAATAATTTACAACGTGTCATTATTGACTGCTGTAAGATATAGTTTTTGCATTTTAATTTATAAAAATAAAATCGTAGGCTACTAGATTATATATGATTCGTTTCTAATATTAAACCCTTGTACCAAAGGTATTTATTTTTATTAAACCCATATACTTAATTTCTTTACTAATGTAAAACTTTTACGTTGCAGTTGGATGAGTTCCCGGTTGAAGAAATTAACTCCAAAATTGAGTTACAAGGATTTAAAAGAAACGAATTTCCTAAAGTTATCGCTTATTTTGAGAGCAGCGGATCGGCAGGTAAGTTAATTCTATAATGATACGTTTATATGTTTTATATGACTTAGCTTGCTTATAGACATATTTATAAAAAAAATATATTTTATTTTTAGCTTATGACGATTTTGTTGATGCTGCCCTTGATTTTCAACCAATGGTTTCATTCTACGTAGTGTTTCAAAAATTGGTAAAAAAGTGTTTTATATTTTATAAAAAAAAGTATAAAATATATTTAATATTAATACTTTTAATATAGAACCTATTAATTTTTTTGTTAAATATTATTAAACGCATAACTAATGCTATTGCCTTTGACATTTTGTAAATTGACAAGACCAAAGCAAAAAACTTGTAAATTTCGTTTTATTTTAGCTTGCAAAACAGTTAGGTTTACATGAGGTTAATCAGGTTGATTTTTATGAACCTTACATGAGAAAACCTTCGACTATCCCTGGAACAAAACCTTTGAAAAACGAAGATATTGAAGAATTTGTTAAGTTGCACAGAAGAGCAACTTTAAGGAAATTAAGACCAATGGACATGTACCGAGTCTGGGTAGGTTAAATAAGTAAATCATCTAAATTTAGGCCTTTGATTACTTTAAATCCCATTACTTAAGGATTGGTTGGGAACTACATTTAAAGATAGGGTTTCGGTCTAAATCCCAAAACCTTCAACCTTTATCCCTCCTTATCTCATACTATACCATTTCTATTATCTGTCTACTATGCCACCCCCTACTCTTTGTCTACATCCCATTTTGTTATTCAAACATCTTTAAAATAACTTTTCCAGGAGGATGACATCAACAACATCCACGTTGTCGCATTTGCTGATGAATCTGATCCAGAAGGATTCGAGTTTCTTCAAATCTTAAAAGAAATCGCCCAAGCCAGAACTGATGATACTAACTTGTCCATTGTGTGGATCGACCCTGATGATTTTACTTTGGTAAGTTTTTTTTTTGTTTTAAAAATATTTTTTGTATTTTTTGTATTTTTTTGTGTTAAATTTTTTTTTAGTATTTTTTTTGTTTTATTTTTTTTGTATTGAAAAGTATAGTAAGTTACCGTTCATGCGTTTAAAGAAAAATGATGGCCTGTCATAAAACATAAACAAAGTATTGCGTAAAAGTAAAGTTTGTTTCATGAATTAATTTATCTTTTATTTAATTATTTTTTTAGCTTCACGACAACTGGGAGCGAACGTTTGGAATTGATTTAAGTATACCACAAATTGGAGTTGTCAATGTTTCAGATGTAAGTGCTATCATATACATATTAGTCACAAGGTTACATTTTCGGGTACAAGTTGTGTACAAATCTGTACTAAAATTACTTAACCTAGCCTGAAATTCATCAAGTCTTTTATAACTGATGGAACATTCAATACTGTACATTTTAAAACAAATACATAAATTATTTAATATTTCTATTTCTTTCAGGCTGACAGTGTTTGGATGGAGCGTAAAAAATCTCGACTTCCAACAGTCAGCGAACTCGAGAAATGGGTTGGTGACGTCATGTCCGGTAAGATCAACACAGAAGACGACGATGACGATTACAATCTTGATGATGACGAAGATGATGATGATGAGGATAAATCTAATGACGTAAGTGATGACGTAGACGACGATGACGACGACGACGATGATGATGATGATGATAATGTTGAGGAAAATGAAAACGCACAAAAACAATTAAGAAAAAAGAAAGAATTATAAAATTTAAATTTTATTTTCTTAAAAAGAAACTTTTAAAAAAGTTTTTATCGCTTTGTTTGGCTTTTGCTTTAATTACTTTGCTATGTTTGGCCCATTTGTTTTGAGGATAATTTATTTCAATGAACTGTAAAATATTTATTTATTTGTAAAAATAAATGTATCAACTATTTTTTAAATAAAAAAAACAAAAAAATTATTTAGAGTTTTTTTTGGTTGTTTAAAGCAATTTAGTTTTATTTATTAAACTTTATTAAAATATTATTTTGTTTGCGGTTACCACGAAATTAGTCATGTGATGAGCTCATGACCAAAAATCAACGGTTCGGTGATTTTTAATAAAATAAAAAATTAACTGTTGAAAAGTTAATGAAAAAAGTTGAAAACAAATTCTTTTAATTTATTTTGTTATACAATCTGTATTATAGAACTATATTTGTTTATTATAGTTAGCAAAATACCACAAACTCTGCCAAATTTAATGTTGCTTAGAAAAAAATATGAATTTAATTTGAAGTTTTTTCAGAATTCGGCAGTTTTGTTTTTTGACTCTTTTTGCTTAAACAAACCAACAGAAGGTCAGACGGAATCAGTAAATAGCTTAAATCTAAATATATAAAGTACTTTCTTGCTGTAAATATTATATTAAAGCTTTGTAAAACAAATAGACAGATTGACGTTACAAAATTGCGCAATTTTAAAGTTAAAATAAAATAGATTTTTTGAAGAAAATGTGTTTATGTTGGAATTTATTTATACTTTTAATTTATTTTAAATATTATATTTTACTTTTATTAAAGTTTAGATAAATTGTTTTTTAATCAAATAATAAATATGAAGACCGAAGCAAAGTTGCCGAAGATTCGAGATAATGAAAAGGAAAGTTTGTTGGGGACTGTGTTTGGTGTCTCAGGACCTGGTGAGTTACTTACTTGCAGTCTAAAATGATCAATGGTTACTTGTATAACCCTGTTCTACTTTTTGTTTCAACTTTATTTTACACAACTGAAAAAATTGACAAAATCAATTTTTAATCATGAAATTGATTCTTTTTATGTTTTTCCATAGCTCTATTTAACTTTTATTGATACGCTAAAAACCTAAATAAAAAAAAGCTTTTAAAATGCAAAATCACCCAATTTATACCATTTTTTGTTGTTAACAGTGGTCACAGCTGAGCATATGTCGGGGTCGGCTATGTACGAGCTTGTAAGAGTCGGGCATTCTGAACTTGTTGGTGAAATTATCAGATTGGACGGTGACCGAGCAACTATTCAAGTCTACGAGGAAACTTGTAAGTTTTTAAGATCAAAAAACACTTTTTTTACAGACTTTTTCTATTATAATAGTAATTCTTGCTTTTTATTTTTATTAAATGCGTTTTATTATAGTTTTGCATTGCTTTCACTGCTTTTTTATGTCAGCATTGCATAAAATTTAACCTTTTTATTTAGTATTATTTATGTCATAGCGGAAACTTTAACAACTTGCATTTGAACTAATTTTTTGACTTAATTTATTAACTGTAATCTATAAAACTTTTAGCTGGAGTTACGGTCGGTGATCCAGTGTTGAGAACGGGCAAACCTCTTTCCGTTGAACTTGGACCTGGAATCTTGAGTAAGTTTGGTTGTAGATTTAAAAAAGTAAAGCCATTTTCAATATTAATTTCATAATACAAAATAAAAAAGTTTTTATATATAATTATATAATTCTCCTATAATGTTGTCTGCAAATTTGTTAAAATCTGATGAAAAATTTATATATACGAAACTAACTTACAACCTTGTAGACAACATTTATGATGGAATCCAGCGTCCACTCCAGGATATTCAACAACTCACAAAATCGATTTATATTCCTCGTGGAATCAACACTTTTGCTCTTAGTAGAGTATCACAGTGGGAGTTCGAACCTGTCAAAACTTTTAAGGTAAAAGTTTTTAATGTTTGGCAATGTTTAAAACTGAATTTTGTATTGCTTTTTTTGTAATCTACTATGTATCACAATTTAACTTTTAAGTTGTTAAAAATTAATGACCGTTTATTAAAAGTTTATTAACTTTAATGATTAAGAAAGTTCTTCTTATCAATATTTAAATGTTTTAATTCTATTATTATATAGGCTATTATAATAGACCAGTGCCAATAATCTTTAATTTACAACTATAAAGTTATATAACAATGAAGCTTTAATATATTGCTTTATATAATAAGTGTTACAAATAGAACATCAAATTAAATCTCTGTATCTTTAGGTTGGCAGTCACATAACTGGAGGAGATGTTTATGCCACCATTGAGGAAAATACTCTGATCCAACATAGACTAATGCTGCCACCTAGAGCTCATGGTAGGATTACTTACATTGCTGAACCTGGAAGTTATAACATTGATGTAAGTTTGTTTGTACCCACAATGATCTTGTATTTGAAAATATTTTTGTCACATTGTTTAAAAATGCCGAAGTGCTATAACCTAACAAATTCAGTTGGGTTGACAAACAAAATTGCAAACATATGTTGTTTGAAAAGGAATCCCTAAGATTACTATGGTGCTTTACTTTTTGCTTATTTTAAGTATAATGAAAGAATATATACCCACTATGTAAAAATGACCCAGGTTTTGGCATAGTAAAGCATATTCTCTCAAAAAAGTTCAGAGACACATGCATGAAAAAAAAAATTTACTTTTTAACTAAACTAAATATTGAATTTATATGCCAGGATGTAGTATTGGAAGTCGACTTTGACGGAACACCAAAGAAGTACACCATGTTGCAAGTTTGGCCCGTGCGTCAACCTCGACCTTGTGTTGAGAAACTTCCGGCAAATTATCCTCTTCTGACAGGACAGAGAGTTCTCGATGCTTTGTTTCCGTGAGTATTCTTTACTTGTTTTATTATTCTAACTCAAAATTTCTTTTTTTATTGAAACATTCGTGTTGATTTTTTATGTGTGTTAGTTTTTTTGAATGTTTTTGTAAAATAAATTTTATTAACTAGTCAATAGCCCGCCTACAGTTGGGATTTTAATTGTTGTAATATGGCTGCATCTCTCAACTAGTATTTGACTGCAATAATCACCTACACACCATAAACGGCAGTTTTATTTATTTTGTAGTCTTATAAATTATACATACACAAAAATATCGACCACTAAACTCTTTCATATAAATATATTTGTGTTATGGTAAAACTCAAAAACTGTGATCTGTTGATGTCAGCACTCTATCATTAATTATATCTAGAAAATCAACTATACAAAAAGTAATACTGTTTTATTAACAGAGCTGTTCAAGGAGGAACCACTGCCATCCCTGGAGCTTTCGGATGCGGTAAAACTGTCATCTCTCAATCCTTGTCCAAGTTCTCCAACAGTGAAGTCATTGTGTATGTTGGATGCGGGGAGAGAGGAAATGAGATGTCTGAAGTACTCAGGGATTTCCCAGAGGTAGGAAAAGACTTTAATATTATTAACTTAGAGTAAAACTACTTAATCTTGTAGTTTTTTTTATCGATTTATGGCATTTTGTTCCCTTTAAAATATGCACAATGTTTTTCTTAGTATTTTTTAAACCAGCTTGACAGACTTTTTTAAAAGTGTAGTTAGTTGTTTTATTTAAAATTTCAGGCAATAAGGCAAAGGCACTCCTACGTTCTTACCTTTTTTTATTGTGACAAAGTAAATAATGATTTTAATTTTTGCATTACTAGTTGGAAGTCGAGTTGAATGGCCGAACTGAATCAATTATGAAGCGAACAACATTGGTGGCTAATACCTCTAACATGCCTGTAGCTGCTAGGGAGGCCTCCATTTATACTGGTATGCTGTGTTCTGTGTAGCTACTTTTAATATTATTATGCTATTGATTTATTAGGCATCTTTATTTTTACTGTTTCATCAATTTTTTTTTAATTTTTTGAAGCTATTCTGTAGACAAATCTATTCATTGGGCCTTATTAATTCATTTTTTTTATTCATTTTATTTATCTTGTGTTTTTGGAAGTAGTGACAGCCATTATATTTTATAAATAAAGTTGAAAACACTATATTGTTTAGGTATTACTTTATCTGAATACTTCAGAGATATGGGTTACAATGTTTCTATGATGGCTGACTCCACCTCAAGGTATTAACATTTTAATTTAATTTATTTAAATACAAACTAGATTTATAGTTGTCTCAAAATATTAATTAACGTAACATGTTAATACTTGTGTTTCTAAGCAAATGTATTTTTTATAGATGGGCTGAAGCTCTCCGTGAGATTTCTGGTCGTTTGGCCGAGATGCCAGCTGATTCTGGTTACCCTGCTTATTTGGGAGCTCGACTTGCCTCCTTCTATGAGAGAGCAGGAAGAGTGACCTGTTTGGGAAGTCCCATGAGGGAGGGTAGTGTCTCATTGGTCGGAGCGTAAGTTGTAACTGTAATGTTAAAATTGTAAAAGTTGTAACATTTTTTAGTAATATTTTTTTTGAAATTTTTTTTAACACTTTATTATATCGTCAGTGTATCACCACCCGGTGGTGACTTTTCTGACCCCGTTACCTCGGCAACACTTGGTATCGTCCAAGTGTTTTGGGGTTTGGACAAAAAATTGGCACAACGTAAACATTTCCCTTCCGTTAATTGGCTGATTAGTTATTCCAACTACATGAGGTAAGATATTTATTATTTTTACTTTATAGAAGATTTTCAATTACTTTGGAATCTTTAGTTAATATTAAAGTTGTTAACTTTCAGATCTTTGGACGACTTTTATGACAAAAACTTCCCAGATTTCGTCCCTCTTCGAGTTAAAGTGAAGGAGATTCTGCAAGAGGAGGAAGAATTGTCTGAAATTGTCCAACTTGTTGGAAAGGTTGGTTTTTCAATGTCAAACTGACTTCATTATACAGTTGCTTTCGTTACTTATTAATTTTTTTGAATTTTTAAACAGAGCTCTCTTGCTGAGACCGACAAAATTACATTAGAAGTAGCAAAGATTATTAAGGACGATTTTTTGCAACAGAATGGATTCTCTACTTATGACAGGTAAAGTTGTTTGCAAAAGTTTTACGCTTAATATAAATTGACTTTTTAAGTTGTCAAATCTTATTTAAAGTTTAAATATATATTTTTTTATTTGAACTTAGCCCTAAATAGAGTATTTATTATTCTGTTTTGTATTTTTTTGTAATTGTTTCTTTATTTTTTTCTAAGTAAAAATAGTAACTATAACACAATTTTACACAGAATTTTGCAACTAATCTTCTTCCAATTTTTTAGATATTGTCCCTTCTACAAGACAGTCGGTATGATTCGAAACATGATCGCATTCCACGATATGGCAAAGACTGCGGTTGAGACTACTGCTCAGTCCGACAACAAGATCACATGGGCGGTCATTCGTGAGAACTTAAACGACCTTATGTACAAATTAAGTTCTATGAAATTCAAGGACCCCATCAAGGATGGTGAAGTTAATATTAAGAAAGACTTTGAAAAGCTTCATGATGAGATGCAAGCTGCTTTCCGTGCCCTTGAAGAATAAAAGTTCAACTTTCTAGGTAGTAGTTATACACTTCGTGTAAATATACATTTAAGATTATTGACTTATACTAACTTTACATTTGTTTTGGCAGATTTTTGAAGAACATCTTTTTTAAATATTGTCACAATGCGTTTTGTTCAAAACGCTTTCTGTTAATTATCGTGCAATATATATTTCTATAAATTTTCCATTTCAACGATGAAGAAACGATCATTATGCACAAAGACAACATTTTGTCAAAACTTTTCTGTCTGTTTTTTGATGTCGTTATCTGTCTACGTTCTGGTACATCGTGATGACGTTTTAAATGACGTCATGACGATATTGTGATCTGTTTTGACGTCACAGATCACGTGATGAAAATATATTGGTTTATTGAATATTGTATTTCCGATCTATTATTATATTTATTTTGCTCGTGGAAATAAAGAAAAAAATATAAAATTTTAAAGACAACGCTCTTGTGCAACCTGTAGAAGTACTTAACTTGAACGTAAGTTTGACGGGTTCTTGTTTCTGTTGTTTATTAGTTTGTTTAGACCTAATAGGTTCATTGGTTTTGGCGTATTTGTTTCAGACGTGCAACTTTTATGCCAGGCTCATATTTCTTTTGTTCGACGGTTTTGAAATTACTTCTTTTAATTTAAAGAAAAGTTTATATTGCGTTAAAATAGTATATACACTAAAAGCACTGTTTGTAGTTATTTATACATGTTAAAAAGAAAACCTGTTTTTCTGGTTTGTAGTTAAAGTCCAAATTCTCGCATTGTAGTTAAAGTCAAAATTCTCGCATTGTAGTTAAAGTCCAAATTTTCGCATTGTAGTTAAAGTCCAAATTCTCGCATTGTAGTTAAAGTCCAAATTTTCGCATTATTGGTTTAATCAACTTGGCTCCGAGTTTAAGCCAAGATGCTGGCGTCTTTTTCACCAACTTGTAGCCTCCATACGTTAACAATATACCTATAATACACATTGAAACCTTGACTTCCCTTCCTATTCTTACAAACAAAGGATGCAGTTGCATATTTTGAACAACAGCACCTCCAACATTATCATGAGGAAATGGATCTGTTGGAACTTCAACTTCTAGGAACTTACAAAGTGGTTCCCAGCCTTGTTTAACGTTGAACACCAACAATTTGTCTTTTGGGGCGTTCTGAGTGTAAATGTCTATTTATTGTGTTTATTTAAATGTTAATTAAGAAGCTTTATATATTTAACCAAAAATGCTTTTACGTTTTGTATACCCCCTTTTAACCCTATGTTAAGTGGTACTGTTAAAACATACCTGTAGGGCATTTCCATTATGTCTTCGATAGCTTATTTTCATTAACATTTCGTTACTTTTGAATGGCAAAAACATACTTTGGTTAATGCTATAACCCAACATTAATGGAACTAAAAGAAAAATTGTGTTATTGTATTAATACAAGTAGCAGCAACAGATTCTTCTGTAAAAAATCTTAGGTGTTAATATTATGTATTGAAATTATAAAAGTGAAAAACAATGTATACACTTACAAAAATTATCGTGATGTTTTTTAAACCTCCAATTTGAAGGGGAAAGATTTAAAAATTTTAGGTTTGGGTCAGCATTATGCATGTCAAACTGAGATTTAATACTTTTATACCAATCTTCTTCTGAATCGCGTACTGTAAGCACAATCTATAAACAACAGATGTTGTTAACAACAGAATAACATTTACAACATCTAGTTATTAACATGTCGTGTTTAAAACTATAGAAACCTTGGCATCAGGAAAAGCTTTATGTATTTAATCTCAGAATAAGCAAGCTGGTACATCTGTTACAGCATCAACATTTTCGTACATTCTTTTAAAGTCTTCTGTTGTGCTTTCACCTTTAAATATTTTTAACCAATCATCGCCATGCTCGGTATAATGTTCCATGTAATCATAAACATTGTAACCTAATTGGTTTAAAGCTGCCACCACGGATTTTGTACCAGTTTTCGAGTAACCAGCTACAATTACTTTCATTTTACTTAGTCATGAAAATATACCTAAATTTATATTAACACGTTAATTTAAATTGACACTTAAAACAATATCTTTGTAGCGACCTATATTTTTTGCCATCAACTCATTTATATTTCTGCACGAAAAATAAAATCTAATTTTAACTTTGGTTTAGAGATTGTTTGATATATTCTTTGAGCTAACTAAAACTTCAAAAGCAAGTTAATTTGCACGTTTACAGGAATGTCCTTAAGGTTATGCTTCATTTAAGCCAAACTATTTCATATATTTTAGTTACGTAATTCTTTCTCTCTCAAACGAGAACACCTTGAGGATTTATTTACATATAAGCACACATTTTAGGTAAAGTTTTAATATAAATACGAGACACATTTACTCAAGCTTGCAATAACTTTGTAGGTACGTTTTTTGATATAAAATTCAGTTTAAATTTAACACTTGTTAAGTAAGTTTGCAACAAAAATATTTTTTTGAGGATTAAGTTGTACTACTATATTACAAAATTAAAGTACTAATAGGTCAATAATAATTGTTTAAAAATAATATCGCGCCATTTTCTGATTTTTAGTTATAGTCCAAAACGTTGCTTTATTGGTTCGAATATCTTGACTACAAATTCAAACCAAGATGCTGGCGTCCTTTTAATCAACTTGTAACTTCCATATGTTAACAGTAGACCCATAAGACACACTGAAATCTTGACTTCCCTTCTCATTCTTTCAAACACTGGGTGCTGTTGCATATTTTTAACAAATACTCCACCAACATTATTATGAGGAAATGAATTTGTTGGAATTTCGACTTCTAGAAACTCACAAAGTGGTTCCCAGCCTTGTTTAACGTTGAATACCAACAACTTGTCCTTTGGAGCGTTCTGTATGTAAAGCCTAACTTAATGTATGCATTTTTTGGTTTGTTAATAAAGTAGCTTTAATAAGTTTAACCAACACCCGATACCACGTTTTGTTTATAATGTTAAACTTTATGTTTGTAAAGTTAGTTTAAATATACCTGCATAACATCTGCATTATGTTTTCGATAGTTCATCTTCATTAACATATCGTTAAGTTTGTAAGGCGCGAAGAAACTTGGATTAATGTTGTATCCAAACATTAGTGAAACTAAAATGTAATACATTAATACAAACAACAATATTAAATTCCTTCTGTTTAGTGTCATCAATCAAAATGTAGAAAAAAGCATGATTACACTTACAAAAATTATCGTTGTGTCTTTTAAACATCCAATGCATTGGGGAAAGGTTCAAAATTTTGAAGTTTATGTCGGCACCAGACCTTTCTATTTGTGCTTTAAAACTTTTACACCAAACTTCTTTGGAATCGCGTAGTGTAAGCACAATCTATAACCATATGTTATAAATAGCAAAATACCAATTGCTTTATAATTTTTTTTATATAATTTATAACATTGTGTTATTAAAATGCTGTGTTTAAAAATTGTAATCACCTTCGCATCAGGAAAAGCTTCATGTATTTCTTGCCAGTATAAACAAGCTGGTAGGTCTGTTACAGCATCAACATCTTTGTACATTCTTTGAAAGTCTTCTACGGTGGCTCCATTTTCAAATATTTTCAACCAATTATCGCCATGTTCAGTAAAATGTTCCATGTAATCATAAACCTTGTAGTCTAGCTGTTTTAAAGCGGCACAGACTGATTTTGTGCCAGTTTTTGATAAACCAGCTATAATCACTTTCATTTTGCTAAGTTTTCTTTATTAAAATATACCAACATATATAACAACAGGTAATTTATAATAAAATATGTCTAAAATGCTATTTTAAGTAAAAACCGCGACAGCAGGCCAATGTAACCACAAATATATTTAAAGCAACGCCCTATAACCACAAATATATTTAAATCAACGCCCTAGAGCTAATAGTGCATTAAAGCCATGCCCTTTTTCTATATTTCTGTTTCGGGACTCGTTTTCTCTCAAATTTATACCAAAAAATTTAAACAACCGATTGCTAAAATCAAAAAAAAATAAATGTTGAAAAAACTTTGTAAATATATTTACAAGCACATATTTAAGTGTCCACTTTTAAATAAAGTTTTGATAAATATTTGTGGTTAATTTAATTCCTTATTGATTTAATTAAATTAAGATCATTTTATTGCCTAAAATGGTTACATTACAATATTACAGTAATGGCATGGTATTATTAATTGCTTCAAAATCACATTGCGCCATTTTCTGATTGTTGGTTATAAGCCAAATTTTCGCCTTATTGGTTTTATCAACCTGGCTCCAAATTTAAGCCAAGATGCTGGCGTCTTTTTAATCAACTTGTAGCCTCCATAAGTTAACAATAGACCTATAAAACACACTGAAATTTTAACTTCCCGTCCCATTCTTACAAACACAGGATGCTGTTGCATATTTTATACAACAGCTCCACCAGCATTATCATGAGGAAATGGACTCGTTGGAACTTTGACTTCTAAAAACTCACAAAGAGGTTCCCAGCCTTGTTTAACGTTGAATACCAACAACTTGTCCTTTGGAGCGTTCTGTGTGCATTCATTTTTTAAATGATTGAATTAGTTTTAGTAGATCCTTTGTTATACTTTATAGTTAAAAAAATGCTTTTACGTTTTTTAACAAAAAATGTTTTTACGTTCACCCTTTTTAACTTCATATTTATTCGTACAGTTGGTTTAAGCATACCTGAATGACGTTTGCATTATGTCTTCGGTAGCTCATTTCGTTACATTGAGAACGTGAAAACATGCTTGTGTCAATGTTATAACCCAACATTAAATGAACTAAAAAGTTTTATTTTTTAAGGAGTTTCATTGCATTTGACTTTCTTGTAAACCATTACAAATTTTTTGAGTACAAAAGCACTGTAATACTTACAAAAATTATCGTGATGTTTTCCATACTACCGATACATAGGAGAAAGATCTAATATTTTAAAGTTTGGATCAGCATAATACATGTCAAACTGAGATTTGATATTCTTATACCAATCATCTTCTGAGTCGCGCACAGTAAGCACAATCTAGCAGCAACAATTTTTTAAACGGTATGTTATGAACAACAACGAAATTTACTAAAACCTCCTAGATGATTACATTTAACGATTATAAATTACAATGTTCGTAAAAAGATGTTACACTAACCTTAGCATCAGGAAAAGCTTTATGTATTTCATCCCAGAATAAACAAGCTGGTACATCTGTTACAGCATCAACATTTTCGTACATTCTTTTAAAATCTTCTGTTTTGCCTCCTTTAAATATTTTGAACCAATCATCGCCATGTTCAGTAAAGTGTTCCAAGTAATCATAAACATTGTAACCTAATTGGTTTAAAGCTGCCACCACGGATTTTGTACCAGTCTTAGAGTAACCAGCTACAATCCATTTCATTTTGCTTATTTTTTTAAATATAGCCAAATATAAATACACCTAAACATCAGGTTGATCTATATTAATTTCTAAAATATTATATTCTATGACAAGCACTATGCTCTAGTTATTTTAACATTGTTATTATTAGTTTAGTACGCAAATTAAAATTCTAGTTGATTTGAATTAAGATAGATTGACCTGTTATTTTATGTGTTAACCTAAACCATCAAAATCTAACATGCACATTAAAAGCGATGCCCCTGAAATAATACTTTATCTTAGTGTATTTTTTATTTATCAAAGGCTATATTTGGCAAATCATTAGCAAGAAAGTTTAAACGACAACGGGTCAACACAATTGCAGTTTGAACAAATAATAAAAAGGTCAATGTTAACAATATAAACTTACGTAAAACTTTGATAAAAAATATGAACGCTTGCATTTTAAAAGTGTCGTCTGTAAAGCTGCTACATAATATGTTAATACATTGGTTTACAGTTATTGTATTTTTGACAAGTTAATACGTAAAACGGATTTTATAATATATTTTTTAATTTGTTGATAATTACAATTTTTATTTTGTCTTTTGAATTTAGATTTAAAACATTTTCTCAAATTAGCAAACACTTTAAAAGAATGTTTTTAAAAATTAGTTAAAAGCTTTTAAAATTTAATATTTATATTGTTATATTAACAAGATGAATTTTATTTGCAATTAAAATACCACAACTTCATTGAACTAAATTACTGAAAGGTTTAAATAATTGCTTAATTATTAACTTATTGCAATTTTGTTGTTTGTAGTTAAAGTCCAAACTGTTGTTTTATTGGTTGAATCAACTTGGTTCCAAGTTCAAGCCAAGATGCTGGCGCCTTTTTAATTAACTTGTAGCCTCCATAAGTTAACAATATACCTATAATACACATTGAAATCTTAACTTCCCGTCCCATTCTTACAAACACAGAATTCAGTTGCATATTTTGAACAACAGCACTTCCAACATTATCATAAGGAAACGGGTTAGTAGGAACATCGACTTCTAGAAATTCACAAAGAGGTTCCCAGCCTTGTTTAACGTTGAACACCAACAACTTGTCTTTTGGAGCGTTCTGTGCGCATTTAATTTAAAAATTAACTAAATTTACTTTCTTAAATGTTTTGTTACCGTTCATGATTATCTAAATAAGCTTTCCCATTTTGATACCCTTTTTAACCTTATGTTAGGTGGTACAGTTTAACCATACCTGTATAACATTTGCATTATGTCTTCGATAGCTCATCTTCATTACCATTTCGTTACATTTAGAAGGTGCAAACATGTTTGTATCAAAGTCATAACCCAACAGTAATGGAACTAAAAAGTGATATATATTAAAGCGTTTTATTACTTTAGATCATACGCCAACAAATTAGAATTTTTTTAATTTTTAGTTGTGTAAAACATTAGCAAAACTTACAAAATCTCTTGTTATGCTTTTCAAACTTCCAGTATGAGGGTGAAAGATTTAAAATTTTCAAGTTTGTATCGGCATAATACATATTAAACTGGGTTTTAATACTCTTATACCAATCTTCTTCCGAGTCGCGCACAGTAAGAACAACCTATAAAAATATTTGTTTTTTAAACGTTACAGCGAACATAAATTTATCAAAACTTAGGTAATAACATCTGATTATTAAATAAGATTTTAATAAAAGAATAATACCCTAACCTTGGCATCAGGAAAAGCTTTATGTATTTCATCCCAGAATAAACAAGCTGGTACATCAGTTATTGCATCAACATCTTCGTACATTCTTTTAAAGTCCTCAGTTGTGCCTTCACCATTAAATATTTTTAACCAATCATCGCCATGTTCAGTAAAATGTTCCAAGTAATCATAAACATTGTAACCTAATTGGTTTAAAGCTGCAACCATGGATGTTGTACCAGTCTTCGAGTAACCAGCTACAATAACTTTCATTTTGCCTAATAATTTAAGTATTCCTAAAATGATCCAAATGATCCAAGTGGACATAAAATAAACAACGATTGTTAAATTTAACGTTTTTGTGGTTACTAATCTAGTTAAAGCTAACTAATTTAAGCTTTTTTGAAAATGAAAAATATATTGTTTTTTTAATTAAATTTTTGTATACATCTTTTTAACCCTTTTTTTAAATCAAAAACAATCAAGTTTAAACTAACTTTAAATTTTCTCAATTTGAAATGAAATAATGAAGTAGCTGTACAAACTTCAGCGGTCGTTGATTTACTTTGGTCAATATTAGGTTAACCGAAATATGTTAAAGGCCGGTAATGTTATAGCCTATTGCTTACCAGTTTAACCTATTTACTTTTGATTACAATATTTCATTAATGGTAAAGTTATTTGGTGTGTTCAGCAAAGATACTTTAAAATTTTAACTTTGTTTATTTTGTTGGTTTATAATAGCGATTCTCAAAAAATTACTTATTTTAACATGACGTAGCCAAATAAAAAAAATAATATAAAATAAATTCGTTTATGTAAAAATATTTGATTTAAAAGAAGTGTTTTAACAGACTTTCATAACTAGACGTGCAAGAATAAAATTATAAAGTTGCCGACGATGTTTTTTATGATGACCAGTGTCTTATGTTAAGTTTGTAGTTGACCCAACAATTAAATAAATTTACGTTTTATAAATCAAACAAACAGATAAGTTTGTGCAGCATCTTGCGCTTTGTTTTAAACATTTTCTTTCGTGAAACGTTACTTCTGTTTATTATTAATCTCTGCTTACCGACAGCCTTATGATAGGCATATCGAAATCGAATTTCTCTAGAACTAAAGGTGTTTTATGTACTTGCATTAATAAGTAAATTCACGTCAAATTAAACTTTTATGTTTAGTTTAGACTTTATAATTATAAATATTTTATAAAACATTGTAACCTAATTGGTTTTAAGCTGCATAAACATTGTAACCTAATTGGTTTAAAGCTGCGACCATGGATTTTGTACCAGTTTTCGAGTAACCAGCTACGATTACTTTCATTTTACTAAGCCAATTGAATATATTCCTAATTTAGTAAACATATTAGTTTGTAATAATCTTGTTTTTAAGTATGACATAATTTTTAAATAAAATTATGGCATGGCTACTTAAACTTCAAGAGCAAACTTATCCGTCAGAATAAGTTTACTGACTTTAAATGTATAGTATACTTATATTCAATATTTAGTCTTCGAATATATCTACTAAAATTTACTAAAAATTTGAGTACTGGAATATAACTTAACAAAGTTCATCTAAGTTTATAAACTTTTACATTACAGTATGTTAATTATAACCTAGGTTAACGTTTATTGTTTTATTATGGTGACATTAATTATTAATTTTCTACAAAGTCGTGACATTAAGTGTTAAGTAAACTCAAGTGCGGGTAGCTGCCACGTTCAAACTCTAACTTTTTTGTTTAAACAGCGTTTGTCGTTAACTGATTACTTGATAAGCCCTAAGGTTTATAAAAATATTTTTAAATTTTCACTTAATTCTATTGTAAATTTTATTGAACTATTTCAATACAACCAATCTTACAGAATTTTATTCAGATTCTTTTATATTTCATTTTTTTAGTTTGTAGTGTTAAACAAAAATAAGCACTTGGTATTGAAGTGTTTCAAGTGTTTCTCCTTTAGTTAGTTTTGGCTAAGGTAATATTTAAGTTTGGTTTTGTCTGATAACTTTAACCTTCTCATAAATTCAATATTACGAACATCGAAAATCTTGTTAACGTTACATTGTTCCTTGTAATATTGCATATGTGTTAAAACATTTAAAACAAAAAATGCAAGTTCAGTTTACATGCAGTTACTTATGCTTTAAAAAGATACCTATTGCACGCAATAATTAAAACCCAATAGTTTATAAAGACCCTTAACTAATTTAAAGCCACCATAAATTAACAATGGGCATATAAGACACATTGAAATATATGCTTCACGTTGCATTCTTTTATACAAAGGATTTTGTAAATACTCTTGCACAACACCCATTCCAATATTTACATGAGGAAACCGGGTATTAGGAACTTCAACTCCTAGAAACTCACAAAGGGGTTTCCAGCCTTGTTTAACGTTAAACACCAACAACTTGTCTTTTGGGGCGTTCTGTGTGTAATAAAACAACAAAATGATGTTTAGGTTTATACTGTTTAAAATAAATGCAAAGTTATTTGTACAACTGCATATTTATGTTAAGTAAGATTTAAAACAACTTGTACCTGTAAGACATTGGCATTATGTCGTCGATAGCTTATTTGCATCAGTTTTTTGTTGTAATTGTTAGTGCCAAACCTTGCTGTGGTATAGTATTGGCCCAATAACAACGGAGCTTAAAATAATACAAATATTTGCTTGGTTACTTTTTTTCAAAGCTTTTAATTTTAATAAGAGTATTAAAAAACTTGGAAAGTAAGTTTTAACAAAACATTCAATTGTTTGGCAGTGTTTATATTTTAAAAATAATGTTTTATTTTTAGCGTTAAAACTTAACTTTTATGTTAAAGTTAACCTGCAAACATTTTCAACTTACTGAATGCTTGGTAGTGTTTGTTAAATCGCAAATATAAAGGTGAAAAGGTCAATAACTTTACTTTCCACGATTTATAAAAATGCTGATAATCATTTTTAAAGCTTTGGTACCACTTGTCTTCCGAATCCCTCATAGTCAAGATAATCTACAAATTTACATTAATATGTAATCTAATATATGATATTATTTGCAAGTGATGAGTATAGTTATTTATACCTTGGCGTCAGGAAATGCCTTATGAATTTCATCCCAAAATAAGTTTGCTGGGGTCTGGCATATAACATCTGAATTCTTGAACATTTCTTGGAAATCTTCAGTCTTTCCTTCGTTGTTTAATACTTTGATCCATATACCTCTATGCTCAGTATATTGGTCTATATGATTACGAACTGTATAGCCTAACTCTCTTAAAGCGGCGCACATTGACGTTGTGCCTGTTTTTGGATAGCCAGCAATTATAATTTTCATTATGTTTTTTAATATGAACCAGTTTTTAATAATACTTGTTGTCTGTATAGCCTGCAGTGGGCTTTGTAGAAGTGTTGATATTCTGGTTTAATTTGTTTGTTTTTCGGTCCAGTTGAGTCGTTTGTTTTGTAAATTTAACTTTTTTATCCTCAAATATTTTATTATAGTCATAGCCATATGTAACAATATTTTACACCATAACAAAGGCATTTTATAGTTACTAATTATAAATCAAATTTTTGACTTAAATCTTCAGATTGAGCAAATTTAGTGTTACACCTTATCCAAGAAGTACTGTCAACAAACAAGTAGTAGGCTACAAAAATTAAAACAAGAAATATCAGGCACAAAGATGTCTTGGTTTCTCGAAGCTTTTTCTTATATAAGGGATGATTAAGTTGATCTTGTACAACTGCTCCTTTAATGTTTTCATGTGGAAACGGTGTTGTTGGAACATCGACTTCAAGGAAAGCACAAAGTGGTTTCCAGCCTTGTTTAACGTTGAACACCAACAACTTGTCTTTTGGGGCAGTCTGGTTTAAATTAAGTTATAAAAGAGTTTACATTTTATAACGTAAATTGACTTTTAAGTAATAATAATCCAACATAAAAGAATGATACCAAATAGTTGTTTTAAGCATACCTGCAATACATGAGAATTATGTCTTCGATAATTCATTTTCATCAGCATCTCGTTGCATTTCGAAGGTGCAAATTTACCGTTCATCTTAAAGTTATATCCACATGCAAATACCACTGTTCAAATAAAGTTAAAATAATATTACTTTAAGAAAAAGCCTATTTTTTATAAAAATCCAGGTCAGCAAATTTTGGGGACATTTTTAAATTTAACTTACACCCTTTTTCGAACAATTTTTCATGTCGCCAATTAGTCGGTGAAAGGATCAATTTCTTGTAGTCCCAGTTACTACATAAGACTTTAAAATGATTTTTATTACTTTTGTACCACTCGTCCTCTGACTCGCGAACAGTAAAAATAATCTAAAACATAAATTAGGCTTTATTGTATTTAAACAAAATTAGCATGAACTTTTGATTACTTTAGCATCAGGAAAAGCTTTATGTATTTCATCCCAGAATAAGCAAGTAGGCACATCTGTTACAGCATCAACATCTTCGTACATTCTTTTAAAGTCTTCTGTTGTGCCTTCGCCATTAAATATTTTAAACCAATCATCGCCATGCTCAGTAAAATGTTCTATGTAATCATAAACTTTATAGTCTAATTGTTTTAAAGCGGCACAGACTGATTTTGTGCCAGTTTTTGGAAAGCCAGCAGCAATAACTTTCATTTTGCTAAGTTTGACTTAAAAAGGGGCTTATAACTTTTATTTATTTAATAACTCACTAATTTAATTCTGCAAGTTGACATTTTCGTAATGTATTAACTTATCTATAATAAAGTGTTATTGAAACACATTGTACTAATAAAGCAATGTTTATTTAGTTGGGTATATAAGTGCAACCTAACTTTGTGTGTTTGCTTAAGCCATATAACATTTTTATCCTCACTAAGAGTTATATTTTAAAAGCGTATATTTTTGTTCTGTTTATTATAACCAAACTAAAACCTTTGACAATGCGATTAAAAACACATTTTACCACCATAAAGAATTACACCTTAGGTATTGTTTGGTTTCTTTGATAAACAACGTAATTATAACACAAATTTTTGACCCAAATCTTTTGAACGAGTAAAACTGGAACCAGACACAATCCGAAATGTTTTTTCAATGAATATACAAGCTACAAATATTAGAACAAAAAATATAAGGCACAACGAAATCTTGGTTTCTCGAAGCATTTTCTTAAATAAAGGGTGACTTAGTTGATTTTGTGCAACCGCTCCTTTAATGTTTTCATGTGGAAACGGTGTTGTTGGAACATCGACATCAAGGAAATCACAAAGCGGTTTCCAGCCTTGTTTAACGTTGAACACCAACAACTTGTCTTTTGGGGCAGTCTGTTTTATATACTTGGTTAAAAACATATAGTATTATTTAAAATTTGGATGAAATAAAAGCTTACCTAACTAACGTGCTATTAAATGTTATTTATCAATTGTTTCGTGTTATGTCAGCATACCTGTAATACATGAGAATTGTGTCTTCGGTATTTCATTCTCATTAACATTTCGTTGCATTTGGAAGGTACAAGTGCATTCATTTTAAAGTTAAATCCGGTTGTGAACACCACTTGCAAAATATTTGGTTTACAAACAGTGATTTATAACATTATAGATATGACTTTATCTTACTTATTGATTGAAAGTATTTGTCAAGTCGCCAATATGTTGGGGAAAGAAATAATATTATTCTGTTCCAATTTTGAGATAGTACATCAAAATGATCCTTACTACTTTTGTACCATTTTTCGTCTGAATCGCGAACAGTAAGAATAATCTAGAAACAAACACAATAAAAATACTGATTTACTAAACTGTTTTGATGCTATTAGTTCCTACCTTTGCTTCTGGAAAAGCTTTATAAATTTCATCCCAAAACAGACAAGCGGGAGAATCTGTTACAGCATCAAAATCATTGTACATTTCTTTAAACTCTTTTGTTGTTACCCCATGATTAAAAATCCTAAACCAATTATCCGCATGCTCAGTGAAATGATCTAAATAATCGATTACTTTGTAGTCTAGTTGGGTCAATGCGGCACACATCGACTTTGTGCCAGTTTTAGAATGACCAGCCACGATAACTTTCATGTTGCTTAATTGCGAATTTAAAGCAAATTTAGTTGTGCATACGTGAATGTTATAACGTCCTTATCGCTATGTTGTTTTAATGAATACTTGAAATATTTTTGTTTTGTTTAAGAACCACAAACTTTAAAACTAGTTTATATTTATCCTTTAAATATTGCAAACTTTATATTTTTTTTCAATAAAATAAATTAGGTTTATATTATACAAGAAGTTACACCTTTTTAATAACTTATATTATTATTTAATATTAAAGATACGCAAAATAATTATGTTTATTCTTTTTGTGAGTGTTATTGGTTTATTGTCTTGTTAGTAGTTTTCAACCTACTTTGGTTTGTGTTTGCAGTCATTTTAATTAAGATACTTCACGCATATTTTATAAGCCATGTCTATTAACACATTAAACTGTACAAAAGACACTTTACAGTGAGTAATTATAAATTAAATTTTCGACCTAAATCTTCTGATTGAGCAAGATTTAAAACCACGTTTTATCTAAGAAGTATTCCCCAACCAAGTGGTAGGCTACAAAAACACAAGAAAAATAAGGCACAACGAAATCTTGGTTTCTCAAAGATTTATTTTATATAAGGAATAATTTAGCTGATCTTGTTCAACCGCTCGACAATATTTTATATTATATTACGACAACATTTTTGTAAATTTTTTTTTTTAATAATTAAAACTAAGTTTATTATTAAAAAAACGTTTCATTAATTTGTAGCCGCCAAAAGTTAAAGCAAATAATATAACACTCATTGAAATATTGGCTTCTCTTCGCATTCTTGCAAATAGCGGATGAGATTGTTCATCATTTGCAAGTTTTCCCCCAACATTAATGCGAGGAAATGGATTTGTTGAAATTTCGACTTCTAAAAACTTACAAAGAGGTTCCCAGCCTTGTTTAACGTTGAATACCAACAGCTTGTCTTTTGGAGCGTTCTGTATGTAATATAATGTGATTAAATGCTAATTTGTTACATATATATTAAAAGATATTTATTAGTTTACATATGGTTAAGTTGTATCACAAGCATTTACATTTGTTTGTACCTGCAGGACATTGGCATTATGTCTACGATAATTCATCTTTATCAACATTTCGTTAAAATAGGGCGATGAAAATGCACTTGTACCAAAATAATGTCCCATAATAAAAGGTACTAAAATAAAATACTGGTTTAGATTTAATACATTCATGTGCTTAAACGAGGTTTGATTGTTTGTTGGTTTTATTTTTTGTTATTCACTTTTTTTGTAAAAACAGTATGTAGAAATATATGAACTTTAGACCGGAACAAGTAGATTTATGTTAATTATAAACAACGATATAACTTATTCAACGTTTAGTTTAGTAGAGTTAACTTACAAAAAGCTTCGTAGTGTTTATTGAATTGCAGTCTGGTTGGTGATAGTGTCAATAACTTTGCCCTCCAGCTATAAAAGTGTTGATAATAATGATTCTTAAAGCTTTTGTACCATTCATCCTCAGGTTCACGCACAGTAAGAATAACCTGTCAAAGACAAAAGTATTCATAACCCATTAAGTACAACAAAGGTTATTTAAAGGGGAAATTTCTCTACCTTAGCATCAGGAAATTCTTTAAGTATTTCTTCCCAGAATAGGCTAACCGGAGTATGGGCCACTGCATCAACGTTCTTGTACATTCTTTTAAAATCTATTGACGTTTTCTTATTTTGCATAATGTTGGACCAATCGCCTTGATGCATTGTGTAATGGTCTACATAATCCAACACAGTATAATCTAGCTGTTTTAAAGCAGCACAAACAGAGCTTGTGCCTGTTTTTGAATACCCAGCAATAATAACTTTCATTACACAAAGGAATTTTAATGCACGCAATGAACTGTATTGCTTTACTAATAATAAGATTAATAGATTTTTGCGGTTGCGGTTTTTGGCGTTACGGTACTTGACTTTGCTGATATTTTTTGTCGTTAGTTTCGGTTATCCTGGACGTGGTATAAAAAGTGTTTTTAAATCTTTATTATCTGATACATATTTATTTTAAAACTACTTTCAATATTTTTTTACAAAATAATTTTTTTAACAAGAATATTGTTTTTAGAAAAACTGATTATATCAGATCAGCAAATCTAACTCAACCAATATGTTAGTACGGGATGTGGTGTACTATTACAGTGAAATTTATATAGTCTGTAACATAAGTGCTTGTGTTTTAACTAAAGGTAACATTTTTAGTATTAGAATAGTTAATTAAAACATCCAAATTTCAACATATGCTTTACGCCGCCTTTTTCGTATACAAGTGATGTTTAAAATATTTTTGCATAACTACCTTTCCAACAATATCGTGTGGAAAAAGATTTGTTTGAACTTCGACTTCTATAAATTTACTTGTAAATGCTGGTAATAAAGTCCAGCTTTACTGGTAATAAAGCTCAGCGTTTTTTGTAGTTGCGGTTTTTGGCGTTAAATTATTTTATTTATTTCGTTTATTCTGACCATAAAACCAATGTTTTTTATATTTTTATACTTATTTTATTTTGCAACGAACAAGCCATACAACATTAAATAATAATTAAGAAATGCATAGAAAATGATGTGTTAAATGTTGCAAAAATGGTATTATTGATCAATTAGAAAATAAAAGTTAATACCAGAATATGATTAAATATTTTTTTTAATTATTGTTTTTTAACATATTTTTAAAATTATTAAAATACTTCAAAATTATACTGTTTTCTATAAAGAGGTATTTAGAATTTTAACACTATTTAATTAAAATTAAACACTTAACAATTGATAAAAGTATTATTTAATTAGAACTTTAGATGATGTCCAATTGTTTGAAACATTCTGGAACCGAATTCAATCCAAGAAGTTGGCGTCTTTTTTGCCAACTTATAACCGCCGTAAGTTAACACGAGAAGTATAAGACACATTGAAATCTTCGCCTCTTTTACCATTTTTAACATCATTGGGTCCGCTTGATGTTCTTGGGCATATTCTCCTCTAATATTAATACGAGGAAATGGATTTGTTGGAACTTCGACTTGTAGGAACTTACAAAGTGGTTCCCAACCTTGTTTAACGTTGAATACCAAAAACTTGTCTTTTGGAGCGTTCTAAGTGTAGATGTTTGTTTAAAGTTCACTTTGTATTTGTTTTCGAGTGATTAACAAAGTTTAGACACGTGAAAATTTGTTAATAGTTAACTAATATTATCCTACTTGAAGAACATTGGCATTATGTCTGCGATAAGCCATTTTCATTAACATTTCATTGCATTTTGATGGAGCGAATGCATTGACCTTAAAGTAATATCCCACGTACAAAGGCACTAAAATAAAAAAAGACTCTGATTATACATTTACTGTTCTTGTATTACAATACCTAAATAGGTAATAACTTATAATAGAAACTAACTAAACAATTGAAAGTGGGAGTGAAATCTTGCATGTGATGGAGAAAGAGTTAAAAATTTAACATTCGGATCTCCAAAATATTTGTCTAGATGATATTTTAAACTCTTGTACCAATCATCTTCATTGTCTCTCATAAGAAGAATAATCTAAAAGGACATTTGCTTAACTTCCTTTATATGCAAAACTTTTTAAATGTTAGAAAGACTAAACATAATTTTTTGTTGTTTATTGATTATATATATAATTGCAGTCCTAGATCTGACTGTAGGGGTTGTCTAAAATTGCAAAATAAATGTTTTAAATAATCTACCTTAGCATCAGGAAAAGCTTTATGTATTTCATCCCAAAATAAAGCAGCAGGTACATCTGTTACAGCATCAACATTTTTGTACATTCTTTTAAAATCTTCTGTTGTGCCTCCATCTTTCCAAATCTTTGACCAGTCGTCTTTATGTTCGTTGAAATGTTCCATATAATCATAAACCGTGTAATTTAGTTGCCGTAAAGCAGCACACATTGACTTAGTGCCGGTTTTTGCCACCCCAGCAACGATAACTTTCATCTTGTTTAGATTAAATTAAACTAATATCTGTTGTTTGCAAATGTATGTTTAAACCAAATAACTTAACTTAAATTACCTCCCATAAGTAGCCCACGATAAGTTGACAAAGTTACACGGCAAATTAACGAGCGTTTGCTGAATATGTTTACCCACTTTAAATGTTTGCATAGTAACTAAGCTAACTCTAAACCGTTTTTTATTTTTATCCTTACACTTTACCTATAATAATTATAAACACAATAGTGGGATTTATAGCAATTAACAACTATATTTTATAACAAAAAAAATTGAATCAAAAATTAATAATAAAAAATAATGTTTATTTATACCAATATAATATTTTTCTTAACCAAAACTAACATTTTGTGACTTAGAGTAACATATTCTAATCCATTTTAACAAAAAGTGTGTATACTTATTAGAATTAATATTAAGTTTAAACGAATTTTATTAACTGAAAGTTGCAGCAAATAAACGAAATGTACGGTAACTAACGAGTTAGGTTGATAACTTAAACAAAAAATGGAACTGCTGAAATGAAAATGATTGTTATAAAGAACCTTTAGTTTAAAGGTTCATTTTTAAAATAAAACACAAAGTTTCTGTGTTAAAGTACGGTTTATAGGAAAGGTCTTACTCAAAAATATATAAAAACAAGATTTTAAATTGTCCAATGCATTCAAACAAATTTATATGATTGTTAGAACACGCAAAAGTGCAAAAAAAAAACTTCAGACTTTGTTAGATTTGCAATGGCTTAACTTAAAACAATGCGATTGTATTAGTGTGAGTTTATGTTATATTGATCTTGTAATAAAATGGCCAATGTAAAGTGATTATACTTCACCAATTAACTGCGTTCTACCTTAACCATTGGTTCCACGTGTACAGCCACTGCTGTGAAATAAACAAAAAGTTACAAAAAGATTTCGTGTCCAATCTAAAGACATAGGTGATAGGCTTTAAAATAAACCAAACTACAGAACAAATAAATAAAGCGGTTGTTCAATCAACAAATCCTAGTTTAAAATTCTCTAAACAATAACATGTACCGATATTCGTTATTATGATAAGCTACATTACAATCGCATTAGTGCATTTACCGCTTTTAGTTTTAAATATCACGAATATTTAAACGTAATCGTAATAGTCACCATGTTTTATCATAGTTTTACCGTTTCTCGGGTTAGAAAGATAAGTTTGATCGGGGGCTAGGGTCATTTGAATCGGGGGTACAAAAGCGTTATTGTTGCTTCTAGATGACCCACCTGCACTCGGTGCATCCCCATGTACTACAGGACCCCCTCCATATACCCCATATCGACCTGTGGGGTTAACATGGGGTAGAACTGCGTCGTCAAGGCTGAATGACATTGCCATTCCTGTAGTGTTAGCGTTGGCAAGAGTTGTAGGGATTAGCTCCAATCCGTCTATGTCGGATAGGTTGGCAACGCCCCGGTACGCCGGGGGCGATACTTGGTGACCGGACAATATCCCGCCGTCCAGTATTTCAGCGTCAGCAATGTCCAAACCCTTCGAGGTTTCAGTCATCATCGCCCGATGTAATCTTCTCTTTTTCCGCTCTAAGCGTGCGCGACGAATTCCGAACTAAATCGATAAAAAAGCACGGCTTGAAATTGCTTACACACAAATCTATATTGATTTTTACGGAAAATTTATTAAATTAATCAATCGGGGTTTGTGTAGAAGTTTTGGCAATAAACTTTATTGCTTTGCTGTTTAAACTGTTACACGCTTATTGTCAATGTTATTTAAAATACGCGTATTTTACGCCAACTCTGGTGAACACTTATGCCTTTACTTACATCTACATTATAGACACATTGCTTATTTTGCTGTTGTAAACTTTTACTTGACAAACTTCATTAGCTAAATAAAAATAAGCTTTAACTATTTAAACTTACCTGCCAAATAAGGTAATATATTTCGATAATATTAAGAGCAAGGCAAATGAATGCAATCACAAACATGAACCAAAGAAAAATCGTTTTTTCCATCGGTCTTGATACAAAACAGTCGACGGTGTTGGGACAAGGGTTTCCGATACATTTGTAAAGTTCAGTGATTCGAATACCAAATAACTTGTACTAAAAACAAGAAAGATTTAATTTAAAGAATGGAATAAAATGCATTTAATGTAGCCTGTTATATCTGCAAAGAATAGTATTTACAACTACTACCACTACTACTACTTTTTTTTGCAATCGTATTCAGAAGGTGTTGTACCAACATAGGTACTTAAATTTCATTTTTAACATTTTTTTGCTTTATTTTTGCTTTTAATTTATATCTTACATTATAATAATGTATAGAGTATTTTACAATGATTGATAAATATACAAAATATTATATTGTGTTTGGCATCTGCGGGGTGCAACAATAATTGTTATTTTATCCTAAAAACACAAACGCGAAACCCAATTATAATTTTAATGGCCATGATCTATTACATTTTAACAAACCTTGCTGTATTTATTTAGGTCATATTTGAAATACACCTGGTAAGAATACCTAATATTTTACCACACGTATAAAGAAAAAATTAATATATATTTTAATTATATTTTTAGTTGTTACAATTAAAATGACGAATCTTGAAAAATTAACATAAAAAAAATTTTAAAACAAAAATCCTTTTTTTTATGAACTGCTGCGTTATTATTAAAAATACAAGCCATTCAATCATGACGTCACTTAGAGTTACGCGTTATCTATGACGTCATTTTTTAAATCTACTAAAAGCAACACTTAGCACATATATATTATAGCATAAGACAACGAGTTGCAAGTTATAAAATTATCAACGACTTAGTGACATTTTGGCTTACCTGTAAAAATATGAACAAAACTTCCATCAGGGTCCTAAATACAACAGACACAGCGTAGAGAACGTAGTTTTGCGTGAACGCCGCTTTTTCTTCTCCGAACATATCTTGTAACACGGACTGGCGTATTTTCTTCTTGTCGATCACGTGACCTATTTCTTGACCCGGCAATAACGAACCTGGTCGTTCTCTAAAAAAAGTGGATTGTTTAGGTTAAAATAAAACGAAAAATAAAAATTTAAACTTATTTTATACAAACTTTTTATTTAGTAAACTTAATATATATACGTTATTTAAATTCAGTATACGCTAGTGTGTTATTCAAATGAGTAGAAATAGTTGCAAGTTTGCTTAAATTAAATCTATTTTCAGCACTTTTAGGTATATTATAATTTATTTTAAACTGTGATAAAGAAGTTATAAAAACTTTAAAAATTTTACTTTTTTGATTTTTTCTTGTCGTCATCATCTTCGGGGAGATCCCCCGCTTCGATCTTTTTTGTCTAAAATTTAAATTTTATTAAATTAAAACGAAAAAGTTTTAAGAAATTAAATTTATAAATTCAAAAAAAAGTTAAAATTTTTAGATAAATATTTAAATATTATTGAATATAGTTAAATATTTAAAAGGAAATCGATTAGCAATTTTATGCCGTATTTTTAAATTTAATTTACCGTAGAATTTTAAATTTGTACAGGTATTAAAATTTACTAATTTTAACAAAATATTCTTATTAACAATATCTTCCAAAAAAAACAATTTTTATATTAATTTTATATGTTTTTATATTTTAGTATAAAATAAGCCTACCAAACTTTTTTCTACAAAGGATTTTAATTGAATTAAACAAAAACTTTTTGATCTAAAATCAATAGCACTCAAGCCACTACGAGTAACAGTTAAAGATTAAGTTAAAACGAAAAATTGATTAAATTTCCTTTTAAGATTTTTGAGTCACCACAATTCTGTTAAACAGACGCAAAATATATCAATTTAACTTTAACATACGTTAACGTGACATTTAAAATAGAGAACGCATGTTTTTACTAGCGCCCTTTTCTCTTAGTTAAACAAGGCTGACACATTTTTATTTTAATCGATTTTTTTAATTGTTTGTTTGTTATTTTTCTTGATAAAAAAAATTTAATTCGTTTTAAAAGTATTTTTTTTAAACACATTTTTCTAACTTATAAATCGCTTTGATTAAATTCCTATGGTTTAAATAACCAGTACGCAGTAACATTAAAGTATATAAAAATGTTTAATTTACTTTTAGTAAAACTAAGCAGTTAAATTATCCACAAATGCTGCACTATTTAAAACATATTCAAAACATATAAAATTACTGCTAAAACTTTAAAAAAATTCGTAATCTATAACTTACTGGTGAAGGTGTAGGCCCACTGCAAGATGATTTGGCCTTAGTTGGCGGTTTTTTCTTGATATTATGTGCAGCATATACCATAAACACTATAGATGGAGTGGTCACCATAATTATTTGGAACGACCAGAATCGTATGTGTGATATTGGTGAGAATTGATTAAAACAAACGTTGTTACAGCCCACCTGTGTATTATACATATAAATTTTAGGTAAAATATAACTTGATTTGTGATCTATGTCATATTAGAAAAGACTTTTAATACAAAAGTGGTAAATACATTATAAAAAACTTCTTTTTAACATATATTTGTTACATAGTAATTAGTTTAAATAAAATAGTTAAGGACCATATATTGTAAACAGTTTATTTTAAATCGTAGTGTGTGTTTTACAGTATGTTTTATTGTGTTGCATTTGTTTTTTAAATTATTGTTTAAATCATTGGTGTTAGCGATTATGTCAAACAGCGTTACTTGTTGTATTTCGTAGAATATATTACATCCTTCCAAAGTTTAAAAACCAAACAAAAACTTGAAACGTAATACACCTTGATGTGATTCTCATGATATAACGTTATGGGCCAATTTGAACGATTATTATAAATAATTAAATCAATTTGACTTCGTAGCAAGGCCATGTAATATTAATGTTTTAAAAGGCGTGAGAGCCTAGAAGTGTGGAACCTGTTGACCTGAGGTTATTATGATTGAAATTACCTGAGCAATTACGTTTTTAAATGTATATTTAACTGTAAAAGTCTAAAAAGTAGTTTGTTTTTATATGTACTTTTTTACTTTAGAATTTTCAACAAGAGTTAATATAACAAAATAATGCATTTTTAATAAAAAAACAATACTTTGCAAATAATTACACAAAAGAATATGTAAAACTATTTTTATAAATATGTAAAGAATATTTTCAGTACTTAAAAGACCTTAAATAAAGGATATGCTTATATACCTGCAACGTATTACACTTAAATTCGCTCTGTTCGTCCGAATAAACTCTGTCCCCCACGCTTGAAACTACAACGATTCGAAATACAATGAGGAATGTGATCCAAAATTTTCCTATCAGAGTTGAATGTTGGTTAACCTGTTAAATATAATGTTAAATTATTTTTTATTTAACGTTTACAGATTTAAATTTTTTTTTGTTTTTATAAAAATTTAGTGGTGTAAATAGAAGTTTACAACTTTAACATAAATGTATTTTATAAATATGTAAGTAAATGGTAGCTTAACAACGTCATATAATAACATACACTTGTTCAAAATGTTCCTTAAGTTTTTTTTAATGCTTAGTAATTGTATTTAAGCTTGTATATATTTTCAATACAACAATTAACGTGCATGGCAGTTTTTACAATAATTGCAGAAGTTAATGGCCGAATCGATACTTTATAATTTGCGCTAGTACTTTTATTGATTGTTATCCTACCACGACATATGCTGCATGTTGTATGTTTTAAAAAGGTGTACATGCAACAATTTTTAAATAAAAAAAGTTTAGGAAAATTATTATTTTTACCTTTTGTAACCACCGTTCAACGAAGTGCCATGACATCCTGTTTTAATATATTTTTGTATCTTTGGTTACGTAAAAATAATATTTTTTTTTATGTTTCACAGAACATTTAAATTTGCTGTTTATAACTGTTTAAAAATTTTTTTTTTCTAACATTAAAACACTTAAACGGTCTGAAAGAAAAATTTGTAAAAAATGATAAACTGGCCTGTTAGTTCGATTTTCTAACTTTTGATTGCTTTATCTATATATTAAGAGCTGCGATTACCAATAAAAAATAATAAAATTTATATTTTCTTTATGTTTAGGTACAAATTTGAAACTACGCTATAATTAACGATAAAAAACATTGGTGCTGCTATATAAACGTTAAGCCTAAACTCACTCACTCTCTGCAGCACTAACCAGTACGTCCCATAGGCGATCCTTAGTAATTATTCGACTACATTTTTTCTCGTCAGGACGAACCACCTTCCATCGATTTCGTTATTATTTAAAAAGCGCGTCGGGCTCAATACGCAAAGTAATATAGTTAAACGAATCCCGTTTGATTACAAAGTCAATCTATCTGCGAAGCGTTCGTGCTGCGTCAAATTTGAAATTGATCGACATCGTTTTAAATCAATTTAAATCACTTTTATAGAGCTTAAGTGACAATAGTGTAGATTGACGAACAGTTTAAGATTTCTAGCTGAAATTAAAGTTGATTATATATTACTTACTTAAATTCATCAACTTTGACTAAGAAAATAAGTTTTTTTAAATGACGCTTTATAAAATATAGCCTTATGTTAAAATGCTCAAAAATGTAAAAAAAATTGTTTTTTTTTTCAAACAATTGTTTATTTAAAATTTAAATGCCAATAACCGCGTGAGTCACAACAGAATGACAAAGCAAAGGCTTTACTTTACATCCTAACAAATTCATTTTATTTCCTTTATAAATTATGTTTTATTGTAACAGTTTGTTTGCATAACTACCAATTACCTATTCAAAGGCCAGTTTATTAAAGAAAAACACATTTTAGATTGCTTTTGGTTATGAATAATTGATAACAGTCTAGTTTGATTGCTGTATTAGCGAATACAAATTTGACAGAGCATTATCATATCATTCACTATTATAGAAGCGCTGACTATAACCCCGTTTGATCAATAATACGACTTCAAAATATAAAAAAATTCGTTTAAATACAAAAATTAATACTACAAGGTACTGCTTTGTTAATTTATTTGTCGCTACATTTTTCTTTAATAATATATTAAACTTTTAGAATAAGAAATATATATATTTTTTATTCTATACAAACTAAAACTAAAAATCTGAAAACTTTAAAGCTGAGCTAATATATATACCGAGTACACACCAATAAATCTAAAAATAATTTCTAAAAATACCAAGTCGATATACAAGAGAACATATTTACACCTTATTAGCATACGTCGAAATTTTTAATAAACTTCCATTAGCAAATTGCCCTTGTATTGCAAGGGCAAAATTTTAATCAAGAAAACGATTTCAATCAGGCCAGGGTTAGAACGCTACAAAAAGGGAATTGCCGATGCTTTTGGCATTTGCTTAACCAATTAGAATCGATTGAATTTAAAAATAGAGTCAATTTAATGCAAGCGGAAAATGGCAATTTGAAAACTGCAAAATTAAAAAAATTTGATAAGGTTAAATTAAAAAGCGTAATAAAAAAGAATGTCAACAACAACGCACGTGATATTAGGTATTAAATTACCTATAGCATTTGGAATTTTTTTTCTGAAAAATGGAAAAGTTTTCTAAGCTCTAGTACCTTTTTTTAAAACAAATTCTTAACTCTAGCATTTAGAACAATTTTTGTTTTGAACAACTTTTAACTTATTTGTTTAAAAAATAAATGTTCATTAAATTATTCTTTAAATATCCTGTTCTTAAATACCAATAACTAAGTTAACAGTAAGTTTTCTATTTTATATCAGTGCTATACTATATCTTTTAACAATTTACCAAACTCAAGATGTGCCAAAAATGCATTGCCCATCATTTATCATAAATTTTTCAGGCATAATGGGCAGTGGGGATACTTCAAGATAAGAAAATAGATAACAACTTGGACAGTAACGTATTGTTGATGCTTCATATCTGTACTATTTCAATTGTCGGCGCAATATGCTATTGTAGATTAACTTTAATTAACGGAGTTATAAAATAATATTTTAAATTATATTGTTAAATAACTATATATATATATGTGTGTGTGTGTGTGTGTGTATTCTAATTTCTAGATTTTTTTAAGCATTTTAAAAATTTAAAAAAATTTAAATAGTTTTAGCCTTATTTTAAGTTGAATAATAATTGGAATAAATGTAAGATTTCAATTTCTTTAATTTCTTAAAACTAAACCAATTAATTGTGAAGTATAAACTGTCGTTTTGTGTAAGAGCCTGATATAAAAATTTATACTTTGAAAACATCTTACCTAAACTTTAAAATTATGATATCGCCCCAAATCCAAATTTAACACTTAAATTAAGTTTTTAACATGATTCTATTAACAGTTTTAAAGTGTAGAAAATAAGCCACTTTGCAGCAAGAGGATAATAAATATTATAAAAGTTGATGTATAGCACACACAGTTGTTACTAGTCTTATCTGGGAAATCCCCTTTGTATGTTTATTTTAGTTTTGCTGCAGCAGCGGAGTATTAGCGTAACACAACTTTAAATTTAATTCTTTTAAATTATTTTAAACGGTAAATAATAATATCAGTGTTTGAGCTTTTTAAAAAAAAACGGAGCTTTATTAGCGTCGTCCGCCAGTTGAAACGGGTAGTACTAAAGTGAATGCGGAAAAGGGCGGAATGTACAAAAGAAGATTATGGTAAGGTTATAAAAAGTTCGCCTATTCCGCATTTTTAAACTTGGCCGACGAAGCTAATAGAGCTCCGGGTTATGTTGCTTCAGAATGTTACTTAAGTAAACATACATTAGTTTACATCCAAATTACTATATTCTAATTTTTGCTTTTATTACAGTTTTAAAATTCTGTAAATTAAAAACTAAAAAGAAATTGACCTACAAGTAAAAAAAATTGGATTAAAACACACCAGGCCGTTTCAATTCAAGCTTCAATTAGTCGAAGTTTAAAGTGTTTATCTATATGAAAGTAATTTTTACTATAAAATACAACTAACCAATTGCAATAATTTAAATCCGAAAAATGTAAAGTAAGATTTGTAAAAGTTTTTTGTCACCTAATATGTTTCTTTGATTTTTTTTTACAATTTTCGTTATATTAATTTTTTTTAAATCTACAAAGTTCATTAATCTTTATCAAAATTAAAAATCACACAGAAAAAATATTTTTTCAAAGTATAAATATAATGAACTATTAAAAGCGCCATTGTTTAACGAACATTTTAACAAAATTTGGGTATTAGATATTATTATATACCAGAGTTATGACAAATTTCTAAAAAAATTGCAAAATTGCCTAATTTTTTTATTAAAATAGAAACGTATCGTCTTAACTAATATAAAAATAAAACATTTTTTAATATATGCAATAGAAGAAAAGTTACAACAAATTTATATCTCGCGTAAAAGGTGACCCATTGACCTATGAACAGGTATAAGAAACAATGTTCAAAATGACTCAGAAAATATTTCTTAAGAAAAAAAATAATAGAGCAAAAGTTACAGCATTTTGATATCTCGCTGATATCGTGACCTATTAAACTATAGGGTGGCATAGAAATATATTATATAAATTGACCAAAAATTTTTTTTTAAATTTAAAATTAATTACACTATTTAAAGAGCAGTTGTTTAACTAACATTTTTACAAAATTTTAATATCGTATATTAATATATACCATAGTTATGACAAATTTATTAAATTTTATTTTTTCAAAACTTAGAGGATACGATACAACAATAAACACGCAATATATTTTAATACGCCACGATATCAGCGAGATATAAAAATGTTGTAACTTCTGTTCTATTACATTTTTCTGCAAAATGTTTTATCTTAAATCTTAGTTAGGACAATACGCTTCTAATTCATTAAAAATTTTAAGTTTTGCGACTTTGGAAAAAATTAATAAATTTGTCATAACTATGGTATATATTAATATACGATATTAAAATTTTGTAAAAATGTTAGTTAAACAACCCCGCTTCAAATAGTGTAATTAATTTTAAATTAAAAAAAAAATGTTTGGTAAATTTTTTTAATATATTTCTATACCATCCTATAGGTTAATAGGTCACGATATCAGCGAAATATAAAAATGTTGTAACTTCTGTTCAATTACATTTTTCTGCGAAATGTTTTATCTTGAATCTTAGTTAGAACAATACGCTTATAATTCAATAAAAAAATTTAAGTTTTGCGACTTTGGAAAAAATTAATAAATTTGTCATAACTATGGTATATATTAATATACGATATTAAAATTTTGTAAAAATGTTAGTTAAACAACTCCGCTTCAAATAGTGTAATTAATTTTAAATTAAAAAAAAAATGTTTGGTCAATTTTTTTAATATATTTCTATACCACCCTATAGGTTAATAGGTCACGATATCAGCGAAATATAAAAATGTTGTAACTTCTGTTCTATTACATTTTTCTGCGAAATGTTTTATCTTGAATCTTAGTTAGGACAATACGCTTCTAATTCAATAAAAATTTTAAGTTTTGCGACTTTGGAAAAAATTAATAAATTTGTCATAACTATGATATATATTAATATACGATATTAAAATTTTGTAAAAATGTTACGTAAACAATCCCGCTTGAAATAGTGTAATTAATTTTAAATTTAAAAAAAAATTTTTTGGTCAATTTTTTTAATATATTTCTATACCACCCTATAGGTTAATAGGTCACGATATCAGCGAAATATAAAAATGTTGAAACTTCTGTTCTATTACATTTTTCTGCGAAATGTTTTATCTTGAATCTTAGTTAGGACAATACGCTTCTAATTCAATAAAAATTTTAAGTTTTGCGACTTTGTAAAAAATTAATAAATTTGTCATAACTATGATATATATTATTATACGATATTAAAATTTTGTAAAAACGTTAGTTAAACAACTCCTCTTCAAATAGTGTAATTAATTTTAAATTAAAAAAAAATTTTTTTGGTTAATTTTTTTAATATATTTCTATACCACCCTATACGTTAATAGGTCACGATATCAGCGAAATATAAAAATGTTGTAACTTCTGTTCTATTACATTTTTCTGCGAAATGTTTTATCTTAAATCTTAGTTAGGACAATACGCTTCTAATTCAATAAAAATTTTAAGTTTTGCAAATTTGAAAGAAATTAATAAATTTGTCATGACTATGGTATATATTAATATACGATATTAAAATTTTGTAAAAATGTTAGTTAAACAACTCCTCTTCAAATAGTGTAATTAATTTTAAATTTTAAAAAAAAATTTTTGGTCAATTTTTTTAATATATTTCTATACCACCCTATAGGTTAATAGGTCACGATATCAGCGAAATATAAAAATGTTGTAACTTCTGTTCTATTACATTTTTCTGCGAAATGTTTTATCTTGAATCTTAGTTAGGATAATACGCTTCTAATTAAAAAAATTGATAAAAAAATTGATAAAGTCTCAAAACCTAAAATTTTATATTTTATTAGACGCGCATTGGCCTAACTAACATTCAAGATAAAACATTTCGCAAAAATTTTCAGTAAAACAAAAGTTACAGCAAATTTTTATTCTGGGTTTAATTAGGTCACGTGATATTTTTGGCCAATGCTATTAAATACAAATTTTTTGAAAAAAATTAAAAAATTTTAAATCGAAAAATAATTGTTCTGTTGGAACTGCACGGGTCCAATAAACGTGTTTACAAAATATTTTTTGAAAATATTAATATTCATAAAAGTTATGAAACTTTTATTAAAAATTGATGAAGTCTCAAAACCTAAAATTTTATATTTTATTAAATGCGCATTGGCCTAACTAACATTCAAGATAAAACATTTCGCAAAAATTTTCAGTAAAACAAAAGTTACAGCAAATTTTTATTCTAGGTTTAATTAGGTCACGTGATATTTTTGCCCAATGCTATTAAATACAAATTTTTTGAAAAAAATTAAAAAATTTTAAATCGAAAAATAATTGTTCTGTTGGAACTGCACGGGTCCAATAAACGTGTTTACAAAATATTTTCTTTAAATATTAATATTCATAAAAGTTATGACACTTTTATTAAAAATTAATGAAGTCTCAAAACCTAAAATTTTATATTTTATTAGATGCGCATTGGCCTAACTAACATTCAAGATAAAACATTTTGCAAAAATTTTCAGTAAAACAAAAGTTACAGCAAATTTTTATTCTAGGTTTAATTAGGTCACGTGATATTTTTGGCCAATGCTATTGAATACAAATTTTTTGAAAAAAATTAAAAAATTTTAAATCGAAAAATAATTGTTCTGTTGGAACTGCACGGGTCCAATAAACGTGTTTACAAAATATTTTTTGAAAATATTAATATTCATAAAAGTTATGACACTTTTATTAAAAATTGATAAAGTCTCAAAACCTAAAATTTTATATTTTATTAAATGCGCATTGACCTTACTAACATTCATGATAAAACATTTCGCAAAAATTTTCAGTAAAACAAAAGTTACAGCAAATTTTTATTCTGGGTTTAATTAGGTCACGTGATATTTTTGGCCAATGCTATTAACTACAAATTTTTTGAAAAAAATTAAAAAATTTTAAATCGAAAAATAATTGTTCTGTTGGAACTGCACGGGTCCAATAAACGTGTTTACAAAATATTTTTTTTAAATATTAATGTTCATAAAAGTTATGACACTTTTATTAAAAATTAATGAAGTCTCAAAACCTAAAATTTTATATTTTATTAGATGCGCATTGGCCTAACTAACATTCAAGATAAAACATTTTGCAAAAATTTTCAGTAAAACAAAAGTTACAGCAAATTTTTAATCTAGGTTTAATTAGGTCACGTGATATTTTTGCCCAATGCTATTAAATACAAATTTTTTGAAAGAAATTAAAAAATTTTAAATCGAAAAATAATTGTTCTGTTGGAACTGCACGGGTCCAATAAACGTGTTTACAAAATATTTTTTTAAAATATTAATATTCATAAAAGTTATGACACTTTTATTAAAAATTAATGAAGTCTCAAAACCTAAAATTTTATATTTTATTAGACGCGCATTGGCCTAACTAACATTCAAGATAAAACATTTCGCAAAAATTTTCAGTAAAACAAAAGTTACAGCAAATTTTTATTCTGGGTTTAATTAGGTCACGTGATATTTTTGGCCAATGCTATTGAATACAAATTTTTTGAAAAAAATTAAAAAATTTTAAATCGAAAAATAATTGTTCTGTTGGAACTGCACGGGTCCAATAAACGTGTTTACAAAATATTTTTTGAAAATATTAATATTCATAAAAGTTATGACACTTTTATTAAAAATTGATGAAGTCTCAAAACCTAAAATTTTATATTTTATTAGATGCGCATTGGCCTAACTAACATTCAAGATAAAACATTTCGCAAAAATTTTCAGTAAAACAAAAGTTACAGCAAATTTTTATTCTGGGTTTAATTAGGTCACGTGATATTTTTGGCCAATGCTATTGAATACAAATTTTTTGAAAAAAATTAAAAATTTTTTGGCCAATGCTATTAAATACAAATTTAAAAAAAAAAATTAAAAAATTTTAAATCGAAAAATAATTGTTCTGTTGGAACTGCACGGGTCCAATAAACGTGTTTACAGAATATTTTTTGAAAATATTAATATTCATAAAAGTTATGACACTTTTATTAAAAATTGATGAAGTCTCAAAGCCTAAAATTTTATATTTTATTAGATGCGCATTGGCCTAACTAACATTCAAGATAAAACATTTCGCAAAAATTTTCAGTAAAACAAAAGTTACAGCAAATTTTTATTCTAGGTTTAATTAGGTCACGTGATATTTTTGGCCAATGCTATTGAATACAAATTAAAAAAAAAAAATTAAAAAATTTTAAATCGAAAAATAATTGTTCTGTTGGAACTGCACGGGTCCAATAAACGTGTTTACAAAATATTTTTTGAAAATATTAATATTCATAAAAGTTATGACACTTTTATTAAAAATTAATGAAGTCTCAAAACCTAAAATTTTATATTTTATTAGATGCGCATTGGCCTAACTAACATTCAAGATAAAACATTTGGCAAAAATTTTCAGTAAAACAAAAGTTACAGCAAATTTTTATTCTGGGTTTAATTAGGTCACGTGATATTTTTGGCCAATGCTATTAACTACAAATTTTTTGAAAAAAATTAAAAAATTTTAAATCGAAAAATAATTGTTCTGTTGGAACTGCACGGGTCCAATAAACGTGTTTACAAAATATTTTTTTTAAATATTAATGTTCATAAAAGTTATGACACTTTTATTAAAAATTAATGAAGTCTCAAAACCTAAAATTTTATATTTTATTAGATGCGCATTGGCCTAACTAACATTCAAGATAAAACATTTTGCAAAAATTTTCAGTAAAACAAAAGTTACAGCAAATTTTTAATCTAGGTTTAATTAGGTCACGTGATATTTTTGCCCAATGCTATTAAATACAAATTTTTTGAAAAAAATTAAAAAATTTTAAATCGAAAAATAATTGTTCTGTTGGAACTGCACGGGTCCAATAAACGTGTTTACAAAATATTTTTTTTAAATATTAATATCCATAAAAGTTATGACACTTTTATTAAAAATTAATGAAGTCTCAAAACCTAAAATTTTATATTTTATTAGACGCACATTGGCCTAACTAACATTCAAGATAAAACATTTCGCAAAAATTTTCAGTAAAACAAAAGTTACAGCAAATTTTTATTCTGGGTTTAATTAGGTCACGTGATATTTTTGGCCAATGCTATTTATTGAATACAAATTTTTTGAAAAAAATTAAAAAATTTTAAATTGAAAAATAATTGTTCTGCTGGAACCGTACGGGTCCAATAAACGTGTTTACAAAATATTTAAAAAAAATATTAATATTCATAAAAGTTATGAAACTTTTATTAAAAATTGATAAAGTCTCAAAACCTAAAATTTTATATTTTATTAGACGCGCATTGGCTTAACTAACATTCAAGATAAAACATTTCGCAAAAATTTTCAGTAAAACAAAAGTTACAGCAAATTTTTATTCTGGGTTTAATTAGGTCACGTGATATTTTTGGCCAATGCTATTGAATACAAATTTTTTGAAAAAAATTAAAAATTTTTTGGCCAATGCTATTAAATACAAATTTAAAAAAAAAAATTAAAAAATTTTAAATCGAAAAATAATTGTTCTGTTGGAACTGCACGGGTCCAATAAACGTGTTTACAGAATATTTTTTGAAAATATTAATATTCATAAAAGTTATGACACTTTTATTAAAAATTGATGAAGTCTCAAAACCTAAAATTTTATATTTTATTAGATGCGCATTGACCTTACTAACATTCAAGATAAAACATTTCGCAAAAATTTTCAGTAAAACAAAAGTTACAGCAAATTTTTATTCTGGGTTTAATTAGGTCACGTGATATTTTTGGCCAATGCTATTGAATACAAATTTTTTGAAAAAAATTAAAAAATTTTAAATCGAAAAATAATTGTTCTGTTGGAACTGCACGGGTCCAATAAACGTGTTTACAAAATATTTTTTGAAAATATTAATATTCATAAAAGTTATGACACTTTTATTAAAAATTGATGAAGTCTCAAAACCTAAAATTTTATATTTTATTAGATGCGCATTGGCCTAACTAACATTCAAGATAAAACATTTCGCAAAAATTTTCAGTAAAACAAAAGTTACAGCAAATTTTTATTCTGGGTTTAATTAGGTCACGTGATATTTTTGGCCAATGCTATTGAATACAAATTTTTTGAAAAAAATTAAAAATTTTTTGGCCAATGCTATTAAATACAAATTTAAAAAAAAAAATTAAAAAATTTTAAATCGAAAAATAATTGTTCTGTTGGAACTGCACGGGTCCAATAAACGTGTTTACAGAATATTTTTTGAAAATATTAATATTCATAAAAGTTATGACACTTTTATTAAAAATTGATGAAGTCTCAAAACCTAAAATTTTATATTTTATTAGATGCGCATTGGCCTAACTAACATTCAAGATAAAACATTTCGCAAAAATTTTCAGTAAAACAAAAGTTACAGCAAATTTTTATTCTAGGTTTAATTAGGTCACGTGATATTTTTGGCCAATGCTATTGAATACAAATTAAAAAAAAAAAATTAAAAAATTTTAAATCGAAAAATAATTGTTCTGTTGGAACTGCACGGGTCCAATAAACGTGTTTACAAAATATTTTTTTTAAATATTAATGTTCATAAAAGTTATGACACTTTTATTAAAAATTAATGAAGTCTCAAAACCTAAAATTTTATATTTTATTAGATGCGCATTGGCCTAACTAACATTCAAGATAAAACATTTTGCAAAAATTTTCAGTAAAACAAAAGTTACAGCAAATTTTTAATCTAGGTTTAATTAGGTCACGTGATATTTTTGCCCAATGCTATTAAATACAAATTTTTTGAAAAAAATTAAAAAATTTTAAATCGAAAAATAATTGTTCTGTTGGAACTGCACGGGTCCAATAAACGTGTTTACAAAATATTTTTTTTAAATATTAATATCCATAAAAGTTATGACACTTTTATTAAAAATTAATGAAGTCTCAAAACCTAAAATTTTATATTTTATTAGACGCGCATTGGCCTAACTAACATTCAAGATAAAACATTTCGCAAAAATTTTCAGTAAAACAAAAGTTACAGCAAATTTTTATTCTGGGTTTAATTAGGTCACGTGATATTTTTGGCCAATGCTATTTATTGAATACAAATTTTTTGAAAAAAATTAAAAAATTTTAAATTGAAAAATAATTGTTCCGCTGGAACCGTACGGGTCCAATAAACGTGTTTACAAAATATTTAAAAAAAATATTAATATTCATAAAAGTTATGAAACTTTTATTAAAAATTGATAAAGTCTCAAAACCTAAAATTTTATATTTTATTAGACGCGCATTGGCTTAACTAACATTCAAGATAAAACATTTCGCAAAAATTTTCAGTAAAACAAAAGTTACAGCAAATTTTTATTCTGGGTTTAATTAGGTCACGTGATATTTTTGGCCAATGCTATTGAATACAAATTTTTTGAAAAAAATTAAAAATTTTTTGGCCAATGCTATTAAATACAAATTTAAAAAAAAAAATTAAAAAATTTTAAATCGAAAAATAATTGTTCTGTTGGAACTGCACGGGTCCAATAAACGTGTTTACAGAATATTTTTTGAAAATATTAATATTCATAAAAGTTATGACACTTTTATTAAAAATTGATGAAGTCTCAAAACCTAAAATTTTATATTTTATTAGATGCGCATTGACCTTACTAACATTCAAGATAAAACGTTTTGTAAAAATTTTTAGTAAAACAAAAGTTACAGCAAATTTTTATTCTGGGTTTAATTAGGTCACGTGATATTTTTGGCCAATGCTATTGAATACAAATTTTTTGAAAAAAATTAAAAAATTTTAAATCGAAAAATAATTGTTCTGTTGGAACTGCACGGGTCCAATAAACGTGTTTACAAAATATTTTTTAAAAATATTAATATTCATAAAAGTTATGACACTTTTATTAAAAATTAATAAATTCTCAAAACCTAAAATTTTATATTTTATTAGACGCGTATTGGCCTAACTAACATTCAAGATAAAACATTTCGCAAAAATTTTTAGTAAAACAAAAGTTACAGCAAATTTTTATTCTGGGTTTAATTAGGTCACGTGATATTTTTGGCCAATGCTATTGAATACAAATTTAAAAAAAAAAATTAAAAAATTTTAAATTAAAAACATAATTGTTCTGCTGGAACCGTACGGGTCCAATAAACGTGTTTACAAAATATTTTTTTAAATATTAATATTCATAAAAGTTATGAAACTTTTATTAAAAATTGATGAAGTCTCAAAACCTAAAATTTTATATTTTATTAGATGCGCATTGACCTAACTAACATTCAAGATAAAACATTTCGCAAAAATTTTCAGTAAAACAAAAGTTACAGCAAATTTTTATTCTGGGTTTAATTAGGTCACGTGATATTTTTGGCCAATGCTATTAAATACAAATTTTTTGAAAAAAATTAAAAAATTTTAAATCGAAAAATAATTGTTCTGTTGGAACTGCACGGGTCCAATAAACGTGTTTACAAAATATTTTTTTAAAATATTAATATTCATAAAAGTTATGACACTTTTATTAAAAATTAATGAAGTCTCAAAACCTAAAATTTTATATTTTATTAGATGCGCATTGGCCTAACTAACATTCAAGATAAAACATTTCGCAAAAATTTTCAGTAAAACAAAAGTTACAGCAAATTTTTATTCTAGGTTTAATTAGGTCACGTGATATTTTTGGCCAATGCTATTGAATACAAATTAAAAAAAAAAAATTAAAAAATTTTAAATCGAAAAATAATTGTTCTGTTGGAACTGCACGGGTCCAATAAACGTGTTTACAAAATATTTTTTGAAAATATTAATATTCATAAAAGTTATGACACTTTTATTAAAAATTAATGAAGTCTCAAAACCTAAAATTTTATATTTTATTAGATGCGCATTGGCCTAACTAACATTCAAGATAAAACATTTGGCAAAAATTTTCAGTAAAACAAAAGTTACAGCAAATTTTTATTCTGGGTTTAATTAGGTCACGTGATATTTTTGGCCAATGCTATTAACTACAAATTTTTTGAAAAAAATTAAAAAATTTTAAATCGAAAAATAATTGTTCTGTTGGAACTGCACGGGTCCAATAAACGTGTTTACAAAATATTTTTTTTAAATATTAATGTTCATAAAAGTTATGACACTTTTATTAAAAATTAATGAAGTCTCAAAACCTAAAATTTTATATTTTATTAGATGCGCATTGGCCTAACTAACATTCAAGATAAAACATTTTGCAAAAATTTTCAGTAAAACAAAAGTTACAGCAAATTTTTAATCTAGGTTTAATTAGGTCACGTGATATTTTTGCCCAATGCTATTAAATACAAATTTTTTGAAAAAAATTAAAAAATTTTAAATCGAAAAATAATTGTTCTGTTGGAACTGCACGGGTCCAATAAACGTGTTTACAAAATATTTTTTTTAAATATTAATATCCATAAAAGTTATGACACTTTTATTAAAAATTAATGAAGTCTCAAAACCTAAAATTTTATATTTTATTAGACGCGCATTGGCCTAACTAACATTCAAGATAAAACATTTCGCAAAAATTTTCAGTAAAACAAAAGTTACAGCAAATTTTTATTCTGGGTTTAATTAGGTCACGTGATATTTTTGGCCAATGCTATTTATTGAATACAAATTTTTTGAAAAAAATTAAAAAATTTTAAATTGAAAAATAATTGTTCTGCTGGAACCGTACGGGTCCAATAAACGTGTTTACAAAATATTTAAAAAAAATATTAATATTCATAAAAGTTATGAAACTTTTATTAAAAATTGATAAAGTCTCAAAACCTAAAATTTTATATTTTATTAGACGCGCATTGGCTTAACTAACATTCAAGATAAAACATTTCGCAAAAATTTTCAGTAAAACAAAAGTTACAGCAAATTTTTATTCTGGGTTTAATTAGGTCACGTGATATTTTTGGCCAATGCTATTGAATACAAATTTTTTGAAAAAAATTAAAAATTTTTTGGCCAATGCTATTAAATACAAATTTAAAAAAAAAAATTAAAAAATTTTAAATCGAAAAATAATTGTTCTGTTGGAACTGCACGGGTCCAATAAACGTGTTTACAGAATATTTTTTGAAAATATTAATATTCATAAAAGTTATGACACTTTTATTAAAAATTGATGAAGTCTCAAAACCTAAAATTTTATATTTTATTAGATGCGCATTGACCTTACTAACATTCAAGATAAAACATTTTGTAAAAATTTTTAGTAAAACAAAAGTTACAGCAAATTTTTATTCTGGGTTTAATTAGGTCACGTGATATTTTTGGCCAATGCTATTGAATACAAATTTTTTGAAAAAAATTAAAAAATTTTAAATCGAAAAATAATTGTTCTGTTGGAACTGCACGGGTCCAATAAACGTGTTTACAAAATATTTTTTAAAAATATTAATATTCATAAAAGTTATGACACTTTTATTAAAAATTAATGAAGTCTCAAAACCTAAAATTTTATATTTTATTAGACGCGCATTGGCCTAACTAACATTCAAGATAAAACATTTCGCAAAAATTTTCAGTAAAACAAAAGTTACAGCAAATTTTTATTCTGGGTTTAATTAGGTCACGTGATATTTTTGGCCAATGCTATTGAATACAAATTTTTTGAAAAAAATTAAAAAATTTTAAATCGAAAAATAATTGTTCTGTTGGAACTGCACGGGTCCAATAAACGTGTTTACAAAATATTTTTTGAAAATATTAATATTCATAAAAGTTATGACACTTTTATTAAAAATTGATGAAGTCTCAAAACCTAAAATTTTATATTTTATTAGATGCGCATTGGCCTAACTAACATTCAAGATAAAACATTTCGCAAAAATTTTCAGTAAAACAAAAGTTACAGCAAATTTTTATTCTGGGTTTAATTAGGTCACGTGATATTTTTGGCCAATGCTATTGAATACAAATTTTTTGAAAAAAATTAAAAATTTTTTGGCCAATGCTATTAAATACAAATTTAAAAAAAAAAATTAAAAAATTTTAAATCGAAAAATAATTGTTCTGTTGGAACTGCACGGGTCCAATAAACGTGTTTACAGAATATTTTTTGAAAATATTAATATTCATAAAAGTTATGACCCTTTTATTAAAAATTGATGAAGTCTCAAAACCTAAAAATTTTATATTTTATTAGATGCGCATTGGCCTAACTAACATTCAAGATAAAACATTTCGCAAAAATTTTCAGTAAAACAAAAGTTACAGCAAATTTTTATTCTAGGTTTAATTAGGTCACGTGATATTTTTGGCCAATGCTATTGAATACAAATTAAAAAAAAAAAATTAAAAAATTTTAAATCGAAAAATAATTGTTCTGTTGGAACTGCACGGGTCCAATAAACGTGTTTACAAAATATTTTTTGAAAATATTAATATTCATAAAAGTTATGACACTTTTATTAAAAATTAATGAAGTCTCAAAACCTAAAATTTTATATTTTATTAGATGCGCATTGGCCTAACTAACATTCAAGATAAAACATTTTGCAAAAATTTTCAGTAAAACAAAAGTTACAGCAAATTTTTATTCTGGGTTTAATTAGGTCACGTGATATTTTTGGCCAATGCTATTAACTACAAATTTTTTGAAAAAAATTAAAAAATTTTAAATCGAAAAATAATTGTTCTGTTGGAACTGCACGGGTCCAATAAACGTGTTTACAAAATATTTTTTTTAAATATTAATGTTCATAAAAGTTATGACACTTTTATTAAAAATTAATGAAGTCTCAAAACCTAAAATTTTATATTTTATTAGATGCGCATTGGCCTAACTAACATTCAAGATAAAACATTTTGCAAAAATTTTCAGTAAAACAAAAGTTACAGCAAATTTTTAATCTAGGTTTAATTAGGTCACGTGATATTTTTGCCCAATGCTATTAAATACAAATTTTTTGAAAAAAATTAAAAAATTTTAAATCGAAAAATAATTGTTCTGTTGGAACTGCACGGGTCCAATAAACGTGTTTACAAAATATTTTTTTTAAATATTAATATCCATAAAAGTTATGACACTTTTATTAAAAATTAATGAAGTCTCAAAACCTAAAATTTTATATTTTATTAGACGCGCATTGGCCTAACTAACATTCAAGATAAAACATTTCGCAAAAATTTTCAGTAAAACAAAAGTTACAGCAAATTTTTATTCTGGGTTTAATTAGGTCACGTGATATTTTTGGCCAATGCTATTTATTGAATACAAATTTTTTGAAAAAAATTAAAAAATTTTAAATTGAAAAATAATTGTTCTGCTGGAACCGTACGGGTCCAATAAACGTGTTTACAAAATATTTAAAAAAAATATTAATATTCATAAAAGTTATGAAACTTTTATTAAAAATTGATAAAGTCTCAAAACCTAAAATTTTATATTTTATTAGACGCGCATTGGCTTAACTAACATTCAAGATAAAACATTTCGCAAAAATTTTCAGTAAAACAAAAGTTACAGCAAATTTTTATTCTGGGTTTAATTAGGTCACGTGATATTTTTGGCCAATGCTATTGAATACAAATTTTTTGAAAAAAATTAAAAATTTTTTGGCCAATGCTATTAAATACAAATTTAAAAAAAAAAATTAAAAAATTTTAAATCGAAAAATAATTGTTCTGTTGGAACTGCACGGGTCCAATAAACGTGTTTACAGAATATTTTTTGAAAATATTAATATTCATAAAAGTTATGACACTTTTATTAAAAATTGATGAAGTCTCAAAACCTAAAATTTTATATTTTATTAGATGCGCATTGACCTTACTAACATTCAAGATAAAACATTTTGTAAAAATTTTTAGTAAAACAAAAGTTACAGCAAATTATTATTCTGGGTTTAATTAGGTCACGTGATATTTTTGGCCAATGCTATTGAATACAAATTTTTTGAAAAAAATTAAAAAATTTTAAATCGAAAAATAATTGTTCTGTTGGAACTGCACGGGTCCAATAAACGTGTTTACAAAATATTTTTTAAAAATATTAATATTCATAAAAGTTATGACACTTTTATTAAAAATTAATAAATTCTCAAAACCTAAAATTTTATATTTTATTAGACGCGTATTGGCCTAACTAACATTCAAGATAAAACATTTCGCAAAAATTTTTAGTAAAACAAAAGTTACAGCAAATTTTTATTCTGGGTTTAATTAGGTCACGTGATATTTTTGGCCAATGCTATTGAATACAAATTTAAAAAAAAAAATTAAAAAATTTTAAATTAAAAACATAATTGTTCTGCTGGAACCGTACGGGTCCAATAAACGTGTTTACAAAATATTTTTTTAAATATTAATATTCATAAAAGTTATGAAACTTTTATTAAAAATTGATGAAGTCTCAAAACCTAAAATTTTATATTTTATTAGATGCGCATTGACCTAACTAACATTCAAGATTAAACATTTCGCAAAAATTTTCAGTAAAACAAAAGTTACAGCAAATTTTTATTCTGGGTTTAATTAGGTCACGTGATATTTTTGGCCAATGCTATTAAATACAAATTTTTTGAAAAAAATTAAAAAATTTTAAATCGAAAAATAATTGTTCTGTTGGAACTGCACGGGTCCAATAAACGTGTTTACAAAATATTTTTTTAAAATATTAATATTCATAAAAGTTATGAAACTTTTATTAAAAATTAATAAAGTCTCAAAACCTAAAATTTTATATTTTATTAGACGCGCATTGGCCTAACTAACATTCAAGATAAAACATTTCGCAAAAATTTTCAGTAAAACAAAAGTTACAGCAAATTTTTATTCTGGGTTTAATTAGGTCACGTGATATTTTTGGCCAATGCTATTAAATACAAATTTTTTGAAAAAAATTTCAAATGGAAAAATAATTGTTCTGTTGGAACTGCACGGGTCCAATAAACGTGTTTACAAAATATTTTTTTTAAATATTAATATTCATAAAAGTTATGACACTTTTATTAAAAATTAATAAAGTCTCAAAACCTAAAATTTTATATTTTAATAGACGCGCATTGGCCCAACTAACATTCAAGATAAAACATTTCGCAAAAATTTTCAGTAAAACAAAAGTTACAGCAAATTTTTATTTTGGGTTTAATTAGGTCACGTGATATTTTTGGCCAATGCTATTGAATACAAATTTTTAAAAAAAAATTAAAAAATTTTAAATTAAAAAATAATTGTTCTGCTGAAACAGCACGGGTCCAATAAACGTCTTTACAAAATATTTTTTGAAAATATTAATATTCATAAAAGTTATGACACTTTTATTAAAAATTGATGAAGTCTCAAAACCTAAAATTTTATATTTTATTAGATGCGCATTGACCTAACTAACATTCAAGATAAAACATTTCGCAAAAATTTTCAGTAAAACAAAAGTTACAGCAAATTTTTATTCTGGGTTTAATTAGGTCACGTGATATTTTTGGCCAATGCTATTAAATACAAATTTTTTGAAAAAAATTAAAAAATTTTAAATCGAAAAATAATTGTTCTGTTGGAACTGCACGGGTCCAATAAATGTCTTTACAAAATATTTTTTGAAAATATTAATATTCATAAAAGTTATGACACTTTTATTAAAAATTGATGAAGTCTCAAAACCTAAAATTTTATATTTTATTAGATGCGCATTGACCTAACTAACATTCAAGATAAAACATTTCGTAAAAATTTTTAGTAAAACAAAAGTTACAGCAAATTTTTATTCTGGGTTTAATTAGGTCACGTGATATTTTTGGCCAATGCTATTGAATACAAATTTTTTGAAAAAAATTAAAAAATTTTAAATCGAAAAATAATTGTTCTGTTGGAACTGCACGGGTCCAATAAACGTGTTTACAAAATATTTTTTAAAAATATTAATATTCATAAAAGTTATGACACTTTTATTAAAAATTGATGAAGTCTCAAAACCTAAAATTTTATATTTTATTAGATGCGCATTGACCTTACTAACATTCAAGATAAAACATTTTGTAAAAATTTTTAGTATAACAAAAGTTACAGCAAATTTTTATTCTGGGTTTAATTAGGTCACGTGATATTTTTGGCCAATGCTACTGAATACAAATTTTTTGAAAAAAATTAAAAAATTTTAAATCGAAAAATAATTGTTCTGTTGGAACTGCACGGGTCCAATAAACGTGTTTACAAAATATTTTTTAAAAATATTAATATTCATAAAAGTTATGACACTTTTATTAAAAATTAATAAATTCTCAAAACCTAAAAATTTATATTTTATTAGACGCGTATTGGCCTAACTAACATTCAAGATAAAACATTTCGCAAAAATTTTTAGTAAAACAAAAGTTACAGCAAATTTTTATTCTGGGTTTAATTAGGTCACGTGATATTTTTGGCCAATGCTATTGAATACAATTTTTTTGAAAAAAATTAAAAAATTTTAAATCGAAAAATAATTGTTCTGTTGGAACTGCACGGGTCCAATAAACGTGTTTACAAAATATTTTTTTAAAATATTAATATTCATAAAAGTTATGAAACTTTTATTAAAAATTAATAAAGTCTCAAAACCTAAAATTTTATATTTTATTAGACGCGCATTGGCCTAACTAACATTCAAGATAAAACATTTCGCAAAAATTTTCAGTAAAACAAAAGTTACAGCAAATTTTTATTCTGGGTTTAATTAGGTCACGTGATATTTTTGGCCAATGCTATTTATTGAATACAAATTTTTTGAAAAAAATTAAAAAATTTTAAATTGAAAAATAATTGTTCTGCTGGAACCGTACGGGTCCAATAAACGTGTTTACAAAATATTTAAAAAAAATATTAATATTCATAAAAGTTATGAAACTTTTATTAAAAATTGATAAAGTCTCAAAACCTAAAATTTTATATTTTATTAGACGCGCATTGGCTTAACTAACATTCAAGATAAAACATTTCGCAAAAATTTTCAGTAAAACAAAAGTTACAGCAAATTTTTATTCTGGGTTTAATTAGGTCACGTGATATTTTTGGCCAATGCTATTGAATACAAATTTTTTGAAATAAATTAAAAATTTTTTGGCCAATGCTATTAAATACAAATTTAAAAAAAAAAATTAAAAAATTTTAAATCGAAAAATAATTGTTCTGTTGGAACTGCACGGGTCCAATAAACGTGTTTACATAATATTTTTTGAAAATATTAATATTCATAAAAGTTATGACACTTTTATTAAAAATTGATGAAGTCTCAAAACCTAAAATTTTATATTTTATTAGATGCGCATTGACCTTACTAACATTCAAGATAAAACATTTTGTAAAAATTTTTAGTAAAACAAAAGTTACAGCAAATTTTTATTCTGGGTTTAATTAGGTCACGTGATTTTAAATTTTTTGAAAAAAATTAAAAAATTTTAAATCGAAAAATAATTGTTCTGTTGGAACTGCACGGGTCCAATAAACGTGTTTACAAAATATTTTTTAAAAATATTAATATTCATAAAAGTTATGACACTTTTATTAAAAATTAATAAATTCTCAAAACCTAAAATTTTATATTTTATTAGACGCGTATTGGCCTAACTAACATTCAAGATAAAACATTTCGCAAAAATTTTTAGTAAAACAAAAGTTACAGCAAATTTTTATTCTGGGTTTAATTAGGTCACGTGATATTTTTGGCCAATGCTATTGAATACAAATTTAAAAAAAAAAATTAAAAAATTTTAAATTAAAAACATAATTGTTCTGCTGGAACCGTACGGGTCCAATAAACGTGTTTACAAAATATTTTTTTAAATATTAATATTCATAAAAGTTATGAAACTTTTATTAAAAATTGATGAAGTCTCAAAACCTAAAATTTTATATTTTATTAGATGCGCATTGACCTAACTAACATTCAAGATAAAACATTTCGCAAAAATTTTCAGTAAAACAAAAGTTACAGCAAATTTTTATTCTGGGTTTAATTAGGTCACGTGATATTTTTGGCCAATGCTATTGAATACAAATTTAAAAAAAAAAATTAAAAAATTTTAAATTAAAAACATAATTGTTCTGCTGGAACCGTACGGGTCCAATAAACGTGTTTACAAAATATTTTTTTAAATATTAATATTCATAAAAGTTATGAAACTTTTATTAAAAATTGATGAAGTCTCAAAACCTAAAATTTTATATTTTATTAGATGCGCATTGACCTAACTAACATTCAAGATAAAACATTTCGCAAAAATTTTCAGTAAAACAAAAGTTACAGCAAATTTTTATTCTGGGTTTAATTAGGTCACGTGATATTTTTGGCCAATGCTATTAAATACAAATTTTTTGAAAAAAATTAAAAAATTTTAAATCGAAAAATAATTGTTCTGTTGGAACTGCACGGGTCCAATAAACGTGTTTACAAAATATTTTTTTAAAATATTAATATTCATAAAAGTTATGACACTTTTATTAAAAATTAATAAAGTCTCAAAACCTAAAATTTTATATTTTATTAGACGCGCATTGGCCTAACTAACATTCAAGATAAAACATTTCGCAAAAATTTTCAGTAAAACAAAAGTTACAGCAAATTTTTATTCTGGGTTTAATTAGGTCACGTGATATTTTTGGCCAATGCTATTAAATACAAATTTTTTGAAAAAAATTTCAAATGGAAAAATAATTGTTCTGTTGGAACTGCACGGGTCCAATAAACGTGTTTACAAAATATTTTTTTTAAATATTAATATTCATAAAAGTTATGACACTTTTATTAAAAATTAATAAAGTCTCAAAACCTAAAATTTTATATTTTATTAGACGCGCATTGGCCCAACTAACATTCAAGATAAAACATTTCGCAAAAATTTTCAGTAAAACAAAAGTTACAGCAAATTTTTATTTTGGGTTTAATTAGGTCACGTGATATTTTTGGCCAATGCTATTGAATACAAATTTTTAAAAAAAAATTAAAAAATTTTAAATTGAAAAATAATTGTTCTGCTGAAACAGCACGGGTCCAATAAACGTCTTTACAAAATATTTTTTGAAAATATTAATATTCATAAAAGTTATGACACTTTTATTAAAAATTGATGAAGTCTCAAAACCTAAAATTTTATATTTTATTAGATGCGCATTGACCTAACTAACATTCAAGATAAAACATTTCGCAAAAATTTTCAGTAAAACAAAAGTTACAGCAAATTTTTATTCTGGGTTTAATTAGGTCACGTGATATTTTTGGCCAATGCTATTAAATACAAATTTTTTGAAAAAAATTAAAAAATTTTAAATCGAAAAATAATTGTTCTGTTGGAACTGCACGGGTCCAATAAACGTGTTTACAAAATATTTTTTTAAAATATTAATATTCATAAAAGATATGACACTTTTATTAAAAATTAATAAAGTCTCAAAACCTAAAATTTTATATTTTATTAGACGCGCATTGGCCTAACTAACATTCAAGATAAAACATTTCGCAAAAATTTTCAGTAAAACAAAAGTTACAGCAAATTTTTATTCTGGGTTTAATTAGGTCACGTGATATTTTTGGCCAATGCTATTAAATACAAATTTTTTGAAAAAAATTTCAAATGGAAAAATAATTGTTCTGTTGGAACTGCACGGGTCCAATAAACGTGTTTACAAAATATTTTTTTTAAATATTAATATTCATAAAAGTTATGACACTTTTATTAAAAATTAATAAAGTCTCAAAACCTAAAATTTTATATTTTATTAGACGCGCATTGGCCCAACTAACATTCAAGATAAAACATTTCGCAAAAATTTTCAGTAAAACAAAAGTTACAGCAAATTTTTATTTTGGGTTTAATTAGGTCACGTGATATTTTTGGCCAATGCTATTGAATACAAATTTTTAAAAAAAAATTAAAAAATTTTAAATTGAAAAATAATTGTTCTGCTGAAACAGCACGGGTCCAATAAACGTCTTTACAAAATATTTTTTGAAAATATTAATATTCATAAAAGTTATGACACTTTTATTAAAAATTGATGAAGTCTCAAAACCTAAAATTTTATATTTTATTAGATGCGCATTGACCTAACTAACATTCAAGATAAAACATTTCGCAAAAATTTTCAGTAAAACAAAAGTTACAGCAAATTTTTATTCTGGGTTTAATTAGGTCACGTGATATTTTTGGCCAATGCTATTAAATACAAATTTTTTGAAAAAAATTAAAAAATTTTAAATCGAAAAATAATTGTTCTGTTGGAACTGCACGGGTCCAATAAATGTCTTTACAAAATATTTTTTGAAAATATTAATATTCATAAAAGTTATGACACTTTTATTAAAAATTGATGAAGTCTCAAAACCTAAAATTTTATATTTTATTAGATGCGCATTGACCTAACTAACATTCAAGATAAAACATTTCGTAAAAATTTTTAGTAAAACAAAAGTTACAGCAAATTTTTATTCTGGGTTTAATTAGGTCACGTGATATTTTTGGCCAATGCTATTGAATACAAATTTTTTGAAAAAAATTAAAAAATTTTAAATCGAAAAATAATTGTTCTGTTGGAACTGCACGGGTCCAATAAACGTGTTTACAAAATATTTTTTAAAAATATTAATATTCATAAAAGTTATGACACTTTTATTAAAAATTGATGAAGTCTCAAAACCTAAAATTTTATATTTTATTAGATGCGCATTGACCTTACTAACATTCAAGATAAAACATTTTGTAAAAATTTTTAGTAAAACAAAAGTTACAGCAAATTTTTATTCTGGGTTTAATTAGGTCACGTGATATTTTTGGCCAATGCTATTGAATACAAATTTTTTGAAAAAAATTAAAAAATTTTAAATCGAAAAATAATTGTTCTGTTGGAACTGCACGGGTCCAATAAACGTGTTTACAAAATATTTTTTAAAAATATTAATATTCATAAAAGTTATGACACTTTTATTAAAAATTAATAAATTCTCAAAACCTAAAATTTTATATTTTATTAGACGCGTATTGGCCTAACTAACATTCAAGATAAAACATTTCGCAAAAATTTTCAGTAAAACAAAAGTTACAGCAAATTTTTATTCTGGGTTTAATTAGGTCACGTGATATTTTTGGCCAATGCTATTAAATACAAATTTTTTGAAAAAAATTTCAAATGGAAAAATAATTGTTCTGTTGGAACTGCACGGGTCCAATAAACGTGTTTACAAAATATTTTTTTTAAATATTAATATTCATAAAAGTTATGACACTTTTATTAAAAATTAATAAAGTCTCAAAACCTAAAATTTTATATTTTATTAGACGCGCATTGGCCCAACTAACATTCAAGATAAAACATTTCGCAAAAATTTTCAGTAAAACAAAAGTTACAGCAAATTTTTATTTTGGGTTTAATTAGGTCACGTGATATTTTTGGCCAATGCTATTGAATACAAATTTTTAAAAAAAAATTAAAAAATTTTAAATTGAAAAATAATTGTTCTGCTGAAACAGCACGGGTCCAATAAACGTCTTTACAAAATATTTTTTGAAAATATTAATATTCATAAAAGTTATGACACTTTTATTAAAAATTGATGAAGTCTCAAAACCTAAAATTTTATATTTTATTAGATGCGCATTGACCTAACTAACATTCAAGATAAAACATTTCGCAAAAATTTTCAGTAAAACAAAAGTTACAGCAAATTTTTATTCTAGGTTTAATTAGGTCACGTGATATTTTTGGCCAATGCTATTAAATACAAATTTTTTGAAAAAAATTAAAAAATTTTAAATCGAAAAATAATTGTTCTGTTGGAACTGCACGGGTCCAATAAATGTCTTTACAAAATATTTTTTGAAAATATTAATATTCATAAAAGTTATGACACTTTTATTAAAAATTGATGAAGTCTCAAAACCTAAAATTTTATATTTTATTAGATGCGCATTGACCTAACTAACATTCAAGATAAAACATTTCGTAAAAATTTTTAGTAAAACAAAAGTTACAGCAAATTTTTATTCTGGGTTTAATTAGGTCACGTGATATTTTTGGCCAATGCTATTGAATACAAATTTTTTGAAAAAAATTAAAAAATTTTAAATCGAAAAATAATTGTTCTGTTGGAACTGCACGGGTCCAATAAACGTGTTTACAAAATATTTTTTAAAAATATTAATATTCATAAAAGTTATGACACTTTTATTAAAAATTGATGAAGTCTCAAAACCTAAAATTTTATATTTTATTAGATGCGCATTGACCTTACTAACATTCAAGATAAAACATTTTGTAAAAATTTTTAGTAAAACAAAAGTTACAGCAAATTTTTATTCTGGGTTTAATTAGGTCACGTGATATTTTTGGCCAATGCTATTGAATACAAATTTTTTGAAAAAAATTAAAAAATTTTAAATCGAAAAATAATTGTTCTGTTGGAACTGCACGGGTCCAATAAACGTGTTTACAAAATATTTTTTAAAAATATTAATATTCATAAAAGTTATGACACTTTTATTAAAAATTAATAAATTCTCAAAACCTAAAATTTTATATTTTATTAGACGCGTATTGGCCTAACTAACATTCAAGATAAAACATTTCGCAAAAATTTTTAGTAAAACAAAAGTTACAGCAAATTTTTATTCTGGGTTTAATTAGGTCACGTGATATTTTTGGCCAATGCTATTGAATACAATTTTTTTGAAAAAAATTAAAAAATTTTAAATCGAAAAATAATTGTTCTGTTGGAACTGCACGGGTCCAATAAACGTGTTTACAAAATATTTTTTTAAAATATTAATATTCATAAAAGTTATGAAACTTTTATTAAAAATTAATAAAGTCTCAAAACCTAAAATTTTATATTTTATTAGACGCGCATTGGCCTAACTAACATTCAAGATAAAACATTTCGCAAAAATTTTCAGTAAAACAAAAGTTACAGCAAATTTTTATTCTGGGTTTAATTAGGTCACGTGATATTTTTGGCCAATGCTATTAAATACAAATTTTTTGAAAAAAATTACAAATGGAAAAATAATTGTTCTGTTGGAACTGCACGGGTCCAATAAATGTCTTTACAAAATATTTTTTGAAAATATTAATATTCATAAAAGTTATGACACTTTTATTAAAAATTGATGAAGTCTCAAAACCTAAAATTTTATATTTTATTAGATGCGCATTGACCTAACTAACATTCAAGATAAAACATTTCGTAAAAATTTTTAGTAAAACAAAAGTTACAGCAAATTTTTATTCTGGGTTTAATTAGGTCACGTGATATTTTTGGCCAATGCTATTGAATACAAATTTTTTGAAAAAAATTAAAAAATTTTAAATCGAAAAATAATTGTTCTGTTGGAACTGCACGGGTCCAATAAACGTGTTTACAAAATATTTTTTAAAAATATTAATATTCATAAAAGTTATGACACTTTTATTAAAAATTGATGAAGTCTCAAAACCTAAAATTTTATATTTTATTAGATGCGCATTGACCTTACTAACATTCAAGATCAAACATTTTGTAAAAATTTTTAGTAAAACAAAAGTTACAGCAAATTTTTATTCTGGGTTTAATTAGGTCACGTGATATTTTTGGCCAATGCTATTGAATACAAATTTTTTGAAAAAAATTAAAAAATTTTAAATCGAAAAATAATTGTTCTGTTGGAACTGCACGGGTCCAATAAACGTGTTTACAAAATATTTTTTTAAAATATTAATATTCATAAAAGTTATGAAACTTTTATTAAAAATTAATAAAGTCTCAAAACCTAAAATTTTATATTTTATTAGACGCGCATTGGCCTAACTAACATTCAAGATAAAACATTTCGCAAAAATTTTCAGTAAAACAAAAGTTACAGCAAATTTTTATTCTGGGTTTAATTAGGTCACGTGATATTTTTGGCCAATGCTATTAAATACAAATTTTTTGAAAAAAATTTCAAATGGAAAAATAATTGTTCTGTTGGAACTGCACGGGTCCAATAAATGTCTTTACAAAATATTTTTTGAAAATATTAATATTCATAAAAGTTATGACACTTTTATTAAAAATTGATGAAGTCTCAAAACCTAAAATTTTATATTTTATTAGATGCGCATTGACCTAACTAACATTCAAGATAAAACATTTCGTAAAAATTTTTAGTAAAACAAAAGTTACAGCAAATTTTTATTCTGGGTTTAATTAGGTCACGTGATATTTTTGGCCAATGCTATTGAATACAAATTTTTTGAAAAAAATTAAAAAATTTTAAATCGAAAAATAATTGTTCTGTTGGAACTGCACGGGTCCAATAAACGTGTTTACAAAATATTTTTTAAAAATATTAATATTCATAAAAGTTATGACACTTTTATTAAAAATTGATGAAGTCTCAAAACCTAAAATTTTATATTTTATTAGATGCGCATTGACCTTACTAACATTCAAGATAAAACATTTTGTAAAAATTTTTAGTAAAACAAAAGTTACAGCAAATTTTTATTCTGGGTTTAATTAGGTCACGTGATATTTTTGGCCAATGCTATTGAATACAAATTTTTTGAAAAAAATTAAAAAATTTTAAATCGAAAAATAATTGTTCTGTTGGAACTGCACGGGTCCAATAAACGTGTTTACAAAATATTTTTTAAAAATATTAATATTCATAAAAGTTATGACACTTTTATTAAAAATTAATAAATTCTCAAAACCTAAAATTTTATATTTTATTAGACGCGTATTGGCCTAACTAACATTCAAGATAAAACATTTCGCAAAAATTTTTAGTAAAACAAAAGTTACAGCAAATTTTTATTCTGGGTTTAATTAGGTCACGTGATATTTTTGGCCAATGCTATTGAATACAAATTTTTAAAAAAAAATTAAAAAATTTTAAATTAAAAACATAATTGTTCTGCTGGAACCGTACGGGTCCAATAAACGTGTTTACAAAATATTTTTTTAAATATTAATATTCATAAAAGTTATGAAACTTTTATTAAAAATTGATGAAGTCTCAAAACCTAAAATTTTATATTTTATTAGATGCGCATTGACCTAACTAACATTCAAGATAAAACATTTCGCAAAAATTTTCAGTAAAACAAAAGTTACAGCAAATTTTTATTCTGGGTTTAATTAGGTCACGTGATATTTTTGGCCAATGCTATTAAATACAAATTTTTTGAAAAAAATTAAAAAATTTTAAATCGAAAAATAATTGTTCTGTTGGAACTGCACGGGTCCAATAAACGTGTTTACAAAATATTTTTTTTAAATATTAATATTCATAAAAGTTATGAAACTTTTATTAAAAATTAATAAAGTCTCAAAACCTAAAATTTTATATTTTATTAGACGCGCATTGGCCTAACTAACATTCAAGATAAAACATTTCGCAAAAATTTTCAGTAAAACAAAAGTTACAGCAAATTTTTATTCTGGGTTTAATTAGGTCACGTGATATTTTTGGCCAATGCTATTAAATACAAATTTTTTGAAAAAAATTTCAAATGGAAAAATAATTGTTCTGTTGGAACTGCACGGGTCCAATAAACGTGTTTACAAAATATTTTTTTTAAATATTAATATTCATAAAAGTTATGACACTTTTATTAAAAATTAATAAAGTCTCAAAACCTAAAATTTTATATTTTATTAGACGCGCATTGGCCCAACTAACATTCAAGATAAAACATTTCGCAAAAATTTTCAGTAAAACAAAAGTTACAGCAAATTTTTATTTTGGGTTTAATTAGGTCACGTGATATTTTTGGCCAATGCTATTGAATACAAATTTAAAAAAAAAAATTAAAAAATTTTAAATTGAAAAATAATTGTTCTGCTGAAACAGCACGGGTCCAATAAACGTCTTTACAAAATATTTTTTGAAAATATTAATATTCATAAAAGTTATGACACTTTTATTAAAAATTGATGAAGTCTCAAAACCTAAAATTTTATATTTTATTAGATGCGCATTGACCTAACTAACATTCAAGATAAAACATTTCGCAAAAATTTTCAGTAAAACAAAAGTTACAGCAAATTTTTATTCTGGGTTTAATTAGGTCACGTGATATTTTTGGCCAATGCTATTAAATACAAATTTTTTGAAAAAAATTAAAAAATTTTAAATCGAAAAATAATTGTTCTGTTGGAACTGCACGGGTCCAATAAACGTGTTTACAAAATATTTTTTTTAAATATTAATATTCATAAAAGTTATGACACTTTTATTAAAAATTAATAAAGTCTCAAAACTAAAATTTTATATTTTATTAGACGCGCATTGGCCTAACTAACATTCAAGATAAAACATTTTGCAAAAATTTTCAGTAAAACAAAAGTTACAGCAAATTTTTATTCTGGGTTTGATTAGGTCACGTGATATTTTTGGCCAATGCTATTGAATACAAATTTTTAAAAAAAAATTAAAAAATTTTAAATTGAAAAATAATTGTTCTGCTGAAACTGCACGGGTCCAATAAACGTGTTTACAAAATATTTTTTGAAAATATTAATATTCATAAAAGTTATGACACTTTTATTAAAAATTAATAAATTCTCAAAACCTAAAATTTTATATTTTATTAGACGCGTATTGGCCTAACTAACATTCAAGATAAAACATTTCGCAAAAATTTTTAGTAAAACAAAAGTTACAGCAAATTTTTATTCTGGGTTTAATTAGGTCACGTGATATTTTTGGCCAATGCTATTGAATACAAATTTTTTGAAAAAAATTAAAAAATTTTAAATCGAAAAATAATTGTTCTGTTGGAACTGCACGGGTCCAATAAACGTGTTTACAAAATATTTTTTTTAAATATTAATATTCATAAAAGTTATGACACTTTTATTAAAAATTAATAAAGTCTCAAAACCTAAAATTTTATATTTTATTAGACGCGCATTGGCCTAACTAACATTCAAGATAAAACATTTCGCAAAAATTTTTAGTAAAACAAAAGTTACAGCAAATTTTTATTCTGGGTTTAATTAGGTCACGTGATATTTTTGGCCAATGCTATTGAATACAAATTTTTAAAAAAAAATTAAAAAATTTTAAATTGAAAAATAATTGTTCTGCTAAAACTGCACACGGTTCCAATAAACGTCTTTACAAAATATTTTTTGAAAATATTAATATTCATAAAAGTTATGACACTTTTATTAAAAATTGATGAAGTCTCAAAACCTAAAATTTTATATTTTATTAGATGCGCATTGACCTAACTAACATTCAAGATAAAACATTTCGTAAAAATTTTTAGTAAAACAAAAGTTACAGCAAATTTTTATTCTGGGTTTAATTAGGTCACGTGATATTTTTGGCCAATGCTATTGAATACAAATTTTTTGAAAAAAATTAAAAAATTTTAAATCGAAAAATAATTGTTCTGTTGGAACTGCACGTGTCCAATAAACGTGTTTACAAAATATTTTTTAAAAGATTAATATTCATAAAAGTTATGACACTTTTATTAAAAATTAATGAAGTCTCAAAACCTAAAATTTTATATTTTATTAGACGCGCATTGGCCTAACTAACATTCAAGATAAAACATTTCGCAAAAATTTTCAGTAAAACAAAAGTTACAGCAAATTTTTATTCTGGGTTTAATTAGGTCACGTGATATTTTTGGCCAATGCTATTGAATACAAATTTTTAAAAAAAAATTAAAAAATTTTAAATTGAAAAATAATTGTTCTGCTGGAACCGTATGGGTCCAATAAACGTGTTTACAAAATATTTTTTTTAAATATTGATATTCGCAAAAGTTATGAAACTTTTATTAAAAATTGATGAAGTCTCAAAACCTAAAATTTTATATTTTATTAGATGCGCATTGACCTAACTAACATTCAAGATAAAACATTTCGTAAAAATTTTTAGTAAAACAAAAGTTACAGCAAATTTTTATTCTGGGTTTAATTAGGTCACGTGATATTTTTGGCCAATGCTATTGAATACAAATTTTTTGAAAAAAATTAAAAAATTTTAAATCGAAAAATAATTGTTCTGTTGGAACTGCACGTGTCCAATAAACGTGTTTACAAAATATTTTTTAAAAGATTAATATTCATAAAAGTTATGACACTTTTATTAAAAATTAATGAAGTCTCAAAACCTAAAATTTTAAATTTTATTAGACGCGCACTTGCCTAACTAACATTCAAGATAAAACATTTCGCAAAAATTTTCAGTAAAACAAAAGTTACAGCAAATTTTTATTCTGGGTTTAATTAGGTCACGTGATATTTTTGGCCAATGCTATTGAATACAAATTTTTAAAAAAAAATTAAAAAATTTTAAATTGAAAAATAATTGTTCTGCTGGAACCGTATGGGTCCAATAAACGTGTTTACAAAATATTTTTTTTAAATATTGATATTCGCAAAAGTTATGAAACTTTTATTAAAAATTGATAAAGTCTCAAAACCTAAAATTTTATATTTTATTAGACGCGCATTGGCCTAACTAACATTCAAGATAAAACAATTCGCAAAAATTTTCAGTAAAACAAAAGTTACAGCAAATTTTTATTCTGGGTTTAATTAGGTCACGTGATATTTTTGGCCAATGCTATCGAATACAAATTTTTTGAAAAAAATATTAAATCGAAAAATAATTGTTCTGTTGGAACTGCACGGGTCCAATAAACGTGTTTACAAAATATTTTTTGAAAATATTAATATTCATTAAAAGTTATGACACTTTTATTAAAAATTAATGAAGTCTCAAAACCTAAAATTTTATATTTTATTAGACGCGCATTTGCCTAACTAACAATTAAGATAAATCATTTCGCAAAAATTTTCAGTAAAACAAAAGTTACAGCAAATTTTTATTCTGGGTTTAATTAGGTCACGTGATATTTTTGGCCAATGCTATTGAATACAAATTTTTTAAAAAAATTAAACAATTTTAAATTGAAAAATAATTGTTCTGCTGGAACCGTAAGGGTCCATTAAACGTGTTTACAAAATATTTTTTGAAAATTTTAATATTCATAAAAGTTATGAAACTTTTATTAAAAATTGATAAAGTCTCAAAACCTAAAATTTTATATTTTATTAGACGCGCATTGGCTTAACTAACATTCAAGATAAAACATTTTGCAAAAATTTTCAGTAAAACAAAAGTTACAGCAAATTTTTATTCTGGGTTTAATTAGGTCACGTGATATTTTTGGCCAATGCTATTGAATACAAATTTTTAAAAAAAAATTAAAAAATTTTAAATTGAAAAATAATTGTTCTGCTGGAACCGTATGGGTCCAATAAACGTGTTTACAAAATATTTTTTTTAAATATTGATATTCGCAAAAGTTATGAAACTTTTATTAAAAATTGATGAAGTCTCAAAACCTAAAATTTTATATTTTATTAGATGCGCATTGACCTAACTAACATTCAAGATAAAACATTTCGTAAAAATTTTTAGTAAAACAAAAGTTACAGCAAATTTTTATTCTGGGTTTAATTAGGTCACGTGATATTTTTGGCCAATGCTATTGAATACAAATTTTTTGAAAAAAATTAAAAAATTTTAAATCGAAAAATAATTGTTCTGTTGGAACTGCACGTGTCCAATAAACGTGTTTACAAAATATTTTTTAAAAGATTAATATTCATAAAAGTTATGACACTTTTATTAAAAATTAATGAAGTCTCAAAACCTAAAATTTTATATTTTATTAGACGCGCACTTGCCTAACTAACATTCAAGATAAAACATTTCGCAAAAATTTTCAGTAAAACAAAAGTTACAGCAAATTTTTATTCTGGGTTTAATTAGGTCACGTGATATTTTTGGCCAATGCTATTGAATACAAATTTTTAAAAAAAAATTAAAAAATTTTAAATTGAAAAATAATTGTTCTGCTGGAACCGTATGGGTCCAATAAACGTGTTTACAAAATATTTTTTTTAAATATTGATATTCGCAAAAGTTATGAAACTTTTATTAAAAATTGATAAAGTCTCAAAACCTAAAATTTTATATTTTATTAGACGCGCATTGGCCTAACTAACATTCAAGATAAAACAATTCGCAAAAATTTTCAGTAAAACAAAAGTTACAGCAAATTTTTATTCTGGGTTTAATTAGGTCACGTGATATTTTTGGCCAATGCTATCGAATACAAATTTTTTGAAAAAAATATTAAATCGAAAAATAATTGTTCTGTTGGAACTGCACGGGTCCAATAAACGTGTTTACAAAATATTTTTTGAAAATTTTAATATTCATAAAAGTTATGAAACTTTTATTAAAAATTGATAAAGTCTCAAAACCTAAAATTTTATATTTTATTAGACGCGCATTGGCTTAACTAACATTCAAGATAAAACATTTTGCAAAAATTTTCAGTAAAACAAAAGTTACAGCAAATTTTTATTCTGGGTTTAATTAGGTCACGTGATATTTTTGGCCAATGCTATCGAATACAAATTTTTTGAAAAAAATAAAAAAACATTAAATCGAAAAATAATTGTTCTGTTGGAACTGCACGGGTCCAATAAACGTGTTTACAAAATATTTTTTGAAAATATTAATATTCATTAAAAGTTATGACACTTTTATTAAAAATTAATGAAGTCTCAAAACCTAAAATTTTATATTTTATTAGATGCGCATTGGCCTTACTAACATTCAAGATCAATCATTTCGCAAAAATTTTCAGTAAAACAAAAGTTACAGCAAATTTTTATTCTGGGTTTAATTAGGTCACGTGATATTTTTGGCCAATGCTATTGAATACAAATTTTTTAAAAAAATTAAACAATTTTAAATTGAAAAATAATTGTTTTGCTGGAACCGTAAGGGTCCAATAAACGTGTTTACAAAATATTTTTTAAAAATATTAATATTCATAAAAGTTATGAAACTTTTATTAAAAATTGATAAAGTCTCAAAACCTAAAATTTTATATTTTATTAGACGCGCATTGGCTTAACTAACATTCAAGATAAAACATTTTGCAAAAATTTTCAGTAAAACAAAAGTTACAGCAAATTTTTATTCTGGGTTTAATTAGGTCACGTGATATTTTTGGCCAATGCTATCGAATACAAATTTTTTGAAAAAAATAAAAAAATATTAAATCGAAAAATAATTGTTCTGTTGGAACTGCACGGGTCCAATAAACGTGTTTACAAAATATTTTTTGAAAATATTAATATTCATAAAAGTTATGACACTTTTATTAAAAATTAATAAATTCTCAAAACCTAAAATTTTATATTTTATTAGACGCGTATTGGCCTAACTAACATTCAAGATAAAACATTTCGCAAAAATTTTTAGTAAAACAAAAGTTACAGCAAATTTTTATTCTGGGTTTAATTAGGTCACGTGATATTTTTGGCCAATGCTATTGAATACAAATTTTTTGAAAAAAATTAAAAAATTTTAAATCGAAAAATAATTGTTCTGTTGGAACTGCACGGGTCCAATAAACGTGTTTACAAAATATTTTTTTTAAATATTAATATTCATAAAAGTTATGACACTTTTATTAAAAATTAATAAAGTCTCAAAACCTAAAATTTTATATTTTATTAGACGCGCATTGGCCTAACTAACATTCAAGATAAAACATTTCGCAAAAATTTTCAGTGAAACAAAAGTTACAGCAAATTTTTATTCTGGGTTTAATTAGGTCACGTGATATTTTTGGCCAATGCTATTGAATACAAATTTTTAAAAAAAAATTAAAAAATTTTAAATTGAAAAATAATTGTTCTGCTGAAACTGCACGGTTCCAATAAACGTCTTTACAAAATATTTTTTGAAAATATTAATATTCATAAAAGTTATGACACTTTTATTAAAAATTGATGAAGTCTCAAAACCTAAAATTTTATATTTTATTAGATGCGCATTGACCTAACTAACATTCAAGATAAAACATTTCGTAAAAATTTTTAGTAAAACAAAAGTTACAGCAAATTTTTATTCTGGGTTTAATTAGGTCACGTGATATTTTTGGCCAATGCTATTGAATACAAATTTTTTGAAAAAAATTAAAAAATTTTAAATCGAAAAATAATTGTTCTGTTGGAACTGCACGTGTCCAATAAACGTGTTTACAAAATATTTTTTAAAAGATTAATATTCATAAAAGTTATGACACTTTTATTAAAAATTAATGAAGTCTCAAAACCTAAAATTTTATATTTTATTAGACGCGCACTTGCCTAACTAACATTCAAGATAAAACATTTCGCAAAAATTTTCAGTAAAACAAAAGTTACAGCAAATTTTTATTCTGGGTTTAATTAGGTCACGTGATATTTTTGGCCAATGCTATTGAATACAAATTTTTAAAAAAAAATTAAAAAATTTTAAATTGAAAAATAATTGTTCTGCTGGAACCGTATGGGTCCAATAAACGTGTTTACAAAATATTTTTTTTAAATATTGATATTCGCAAAAGTTATGAAACTTTTATTAAAAATTGATAAAGTCTCAAAACCTAAAATTTTATATTTTATTAGACGCGCATTGGCCTAACTAACATTCAAGATAAAACAATTCGCAAAAATTTTCAGTAAAACAAAAGTTACAGCAAATTTTTATTCTGGGTTTAATTAGGTCACGTGATATTCTTGGCCAATGCTATCGAATACAAATTTTTTGAAAAAAATATTAAATCGAAAAATAATTGTTCTGTTGGAACTGCACGGGTCCAATAAACGTGTTTACAAAATATTTTTTGAAAATATTAATATTCATAAAAGTTATGACACTTTTATTAAAAATTGATGAAGTCTCAAAACCTAAAATTTTATATTTTATTAGATGCGCATTGGCCTTACTAACATTCAAGATAAAACATTTTGCAAAAATTTTAAGTAAAACAAAAGTTATAGCAAATTTTTATTCTTGGTTTAATTAGGTCACGTGATATTTTTGGCCAATGCTATTAAATACAATTTTTTTTTAAATTTAAAATTTATATAAAAGTGCGGTTTAAAAATTAAATCTAATTTCGACGTTGCAGCAGTATTTATATTTTTCCGGTTTAAATACTTGAACTTCAATAATTTTGAATTTATGTTACCCACATTTACAAACCCTTTTAACAAACGCTGATCTAGTTACTTTAGCGAAACAAAAACAAACATGAAAAGGGGAATTACCCAAACAAGACTCTTAACCACTTTGCGTTCTACAAATCAGTAATTTTAATATTGTTTATTTCTTACTGAAAAGTTGCACGTTTTTAAATTTTCTTTTAACAAAATAAACGACTTTAAATGGCAATATATATTTTATGGCTAATACATTTCTACAGATGCGTATACGCAATATGTGCAATACACCAATATGCGCAAGTTGCCCAATTTCAGAATATATGTACAATGTTAATTTCCAATACTATTTGTATATAGTAAGTATACCAAGATTGCCCATCTTTGACAGGGATAAATTTTGTAAATTAACTAAAACAAGATCGGACTTCACGACTTAATCGGGACTGAAAAAAGAAAGTAAAAAGTAACCCAAAAAGGATATTTCCCAAATATTCAATACAAATTTGTGTTTAATAATTCAATATTTTAGTATATTTATTTTTTTTTTAATAAAAATTTAAAAATATTGGGTGAAAAGTGATTTTCTATATAATTGGTAATAAAAAAAACACGATTTAAGGTATATTTTAATTATAAAAACATATTCAGTAATTTTTTTAAATTTTTTGTTGCTTAAATCAAAAGGATTTGTGTTTAATTTTTCAATTGTTTTTGTAAAATTTTTTTTTTTCTTTAAGTGCCTTATCCTTTTCAGCAGTGTTATTAGTTTAGAGGCAATACGTTTAGGAGCACATTTCTTTATATTTTAAAATCCTACCTCTCGGCTTTCTTGTACTTTGTGTGAAGTATTTAGTTGCTAGGTTTTATATAAAAGTGTTTGATTTAATTAACTGTCGTTTGTAAATATTTTATATTGAAAACTGTATTTTGTAAATAATTTATTTTCATATTTTGATTCTATTTTAATAAGATCATTGTAAAGAATATTAAAAAAACTTAACTTGCAAACAAACATCTATTACATTTGTGTTTGGTAGTGTTGTGATAGCTTACAATATATATTTGGCTTCTTTAATGGGTTTAATGTATGAGAAAAAGAATCGATATAGCCATATGTTTTTACCTTTAAATATAGATCTAATATACAACAAATAATATCCGTTTAAACATGTATCATAAACATAATATTACAATCTGTTGGCACTTTCTGTCATGACATCATTGTTTAATTAAAACAAATAGAAATATTTGCTATAATTTAAAAAATTGAGAATGATTATCAATGTCCTATTACACTTGATATTTCCCTTTTCCTTGAAACGATTACATAATTCTATAAATAATTATTCTTACCACATAAATAAATACTAAACTATAGTTAAGTAAGTGGAGGTTTTTCCATATGCGTATGATAGACTAAGTTTATTCAATTAAACCCATTTACCTAATCCACAAATTCACAATAAGGTCAAAATCTATAAACATGGATGATATGTAAATTCTTTTTTTTTTAATATTGACGAATTTTGCATCAAACCACAAAATATAATTGGAAATTTAATATTGTAATTTGTAGACATAACTGTGGCATTAATTACCTACCTTAAATATCTAAGATCATACTTAAAAAAAAGTAACGAAATTTAATCGCATAAGTTTAAAACAATAAATCTAAAACTCGTTATACTTTGGCAAAAGATACCAGGTAATTATATACCTAAGGTGGCTAATAAGGTTGGAACTGCATAAACGAAGAACTCAACAGACAGATGTTTAAATATCGATTATAGACACGGGAAAAGGCAGATGCCACTCAAAACTGGCTTCCACTAACAAACCGATAATTTCAAAACTTTAATGTATAATTAGATAGAGATAGCAATAAGAAAATATAAGGTAAGATACTTTAGAAGTTTTAAGTTTGTAAAGTTTCAATAAGATATTTAAGTTAAGTGTAAACAAATTAAAATTAAACCACAAGTTAAAATTAATATAAAAAGTTGGCGTATTTTTGTAAAATTTTTTATCACTTATGTTAGTTAAAATAATTTAAATTCAATATTTTTTGAATTAAATAAAGTATTTCGCAGGCCTGATTTTGAATCAGGTTTATTCATTTAGTAAATAAAACGATTCCTAAATACAAATACGGTTGTGTAAATACCCAAACGAGATAAAAAACATAACGAAATACACACTAAACGCCGATCCTAATAAAATTAACCAGACGGTTGGCGTTTTTAATTAAACTCGCTTGTTTTCTTCGATTTGCAATAAAAAATAAAATTTTACGCAACCCTATACCACGGGCAGTCACATTTTCACGTTTAAACCAAACAACAAATTATAAGTCGTTGTGCTGAGAGGGTTTTTACCGGTCGGTGTACATTGTAAGCTGGCGAATATGGCAAATTGATCTTAGTATCGAAAATCTATAGAAATGTAGTATTCACCTTATGGTAGGGGTGCGCCCTTGTCGTTAAACAGATGCTAAATGATCAAAATTGTATATATTCTTAAAACACAACAGATACAGGTTTAGTCGCCGTTTGTTTTTCGTTAGGGTGGTTTATTTTTGGTTTGGTAGCAATTACAATATCGTTAAATACACGAAAAAAATTTACATCTTCAGTTCTGCTTTTGTTATGCTAAAGCATATGATGATGGAAAAGTGTGAAGTTAAATGTTGCGATTTTAATAAAAAGGAACAAATTGATGACTTTTTGGGTAAAATTTGCCGCGAAAATTTAGAATAAAAATATTAAAACAAGTTTTAAAATAAAAACGCAACGCCAGAAATCGAAATTTGATTCATTATTTATAATTTTCGATCGCGAATGGAAGAGCATGTTTCTTTGACTTGCGAGTTTTCGATTTTTTGTCAAGATTTCAACCAAATTTGAAACGCTGAAGTAAAAATAAAATTTGGACGTTTCGATTTTTTTCTTCCCCCGAGGATGGGACAGTTGGTGAAGCAATTACATTTGCGAAAATATAATCAATGTTATAATATTAAGTCAGTCCGCAAATTATTTTAACGTGTATAGGTGCTGTTATTATATACAGTTAAAATCGACAAGTGTCATTTATTTAGAATTGAAAACTGGAATTTAACGACTTGATGTTTTCGTTTAATAGCATGTTACTACTATAGGGATTATTATACATTTATAAACATACTATAGGAATTATATATTTATAAATTTATTAAGTTAGAGTTAATTATGGGAGCACATCGTTTTTTACAGCACAGCAATCAGTTAAAAAGAAGTTCAATTCAACAACGCGACGATCAAGCCTTAAAAAGGTATGAGATATACGTTCTTGAAATCTATTTGCACTTAATATTACTTTAAAAAAGTAAAGTTCTTTGAGCAACTTTCTTAATTAAATATTTTTCTAATTTTAAAAATTTTACGTTTTTTAAAATTTTTTTTATTCTGACTTTAAGTTTGAAATTAAACAGTTTTTAAATTTAAAAGTTTTTTTTGAAGAAAAAGACGTCGCATGGTGGCGCTACACCTCGCATTTGTTCGACTACGGCGGCTTCTACCACCGAGCAACAAACCAAAGGACAAACTATCAGAGGTTGAAATAATACAACAAACTCTTAAATACATTGTTTTTCTAAACGAAATGCTGAAAAAGTAGAGGGGAAATAACTTGATGTTGTATTCCGCATGCATTTGTTAAATACAGATCATTTTAGTTCATATACTAACGGTGTTAACGATATTTCAGGGGTATAAAAAAGGTTTGTAAACCAAAACTATCAGTTATTATTTTGCAACTTCTGTAAAAAAATCTTATCAATTTCAAAGGGTACAAATTATTATTAAAAATGTTTTGGCAGCAAAATGTATACTTAGCTGTTAACATGTACAGCCTTTTGTTACCAATTTTGCTAAGGTGTAAGTGCAATATAAGAATTTAATAGTAAAGTGCAATAACTCCTACGTTAAAAATTTTACTTAAAAATATTAAATTGTATTTTTTCGTTTTTGCGTATTTCGATTTTGATGTGCATTTTAAAATACAAATAAAGTTCGGTACAATTTGATTATAGAGTTGCAAACTTTGGATTTTAATACTTACGTTTTTTTTTGGTTACATATTAAAAGTTTATCTAAATTTATTAATATCTGAGTTGAATCAATAACTTTGCGAACCAGCGCTTTTATTTAAAAAATAACAAATGTAAAAATGCGATAAAATGTACGAATAAAAACAAAATGTCTCGTTTTATTACAATACAATCGACAGGTATAACAAAACCTGCAAATAAAAACGATTAAAGTTCGGAACAGAATAAAATAAGAAAACATTGTAATTTAATTTGAAGTGTTGGTTGACGATATTGATCGTTGATCACATTTATCTTGGTCGATTTTAGACTTTGCAAAAACTTCAAACTCCTACAACAATAAAACAACAGGTAAATGTTTAAATCAAATTTAATCCTTTTTCATTCAAAAAAAAAATGAAAAAATTTTTTTTAAATTTTTTATTTAAAAATTTGATTTTTTTACCTCTATGAAGGCCATTACGTCGGAATCTACTTTTTCGTCTTTAGCTTCATTCCCTTGAAAATCTAATTCTAAAGACCTTGTGACGTCATCATCATTTGAATCATTTGACGTAACGTCACTTGACATAGAGATACTTGGAATATTTAACAAACCATGTTCGAAATCCAAGTTACTATTGGACGAAATAAACGAAGATTTTCTGAAACAACTTTTGTCGGAAGGTTCAGAATTAGAACGCGACTTTTCGTATAACTTCGTTGGTGTAGAGTTAAATCCAAGGCTGTTCTTATACAGTGGAGTAGACGAATGGTTGTGTTGGTTAAAAGAAAACAAAGAGGCGTCCTAGTAAAACAAATAATTGCCATTTTCAACCATCTCTCTTTAGTTTCTAAGAGCTAACTAATTCGTTTTTTCGTTAAAAACTAAGGTTTACAAGAAAAACAATAAGTCTGTTTAATATTGATATTGAGTAAATGTTAAAAAGTTGTACTTACAAAGTGATCCTGTCCTGTTATATGAGAAGTTGCAATTGACTTGGATCTTTGTTTCATTGACTTCCGAGCAATTGATTCAAGGTTTAATTTTTTTAAATGCTCGATCGCTTCTCGTTGTTCCAACAACAATAATTCAACATCACGTTTCTTTCTTAACATCCCCAGTTTATTCTAAAAAAAGGGAAATTAGTATTTGGAAAATGTTAATTTAATACAACAATATGTAAGTTTTAATATTGTCTGTAACGATTCTTAAATGCCAAAAAGTTGAACTAAACTGCATAGTTTAAGTAGTTTTACATTTTACTTCATCAAATACAAAATACATAAAGTTTAATAGATAAAATTCTAAAAAAATATATAATACAAAAAATCACATGCAATTTTACATATAGACACAAAATGCTGTAAAATACGAAATTACATATACCAAGCTTAGATATTGGCTAAGGTTTATAACATATTTAAAGGCCTAAAGTGTTAAACAAACAAGTGTTAAACAAACATTCTTAAACTGCATAAGCTTTTAAACTTAAATATACTCAAAGCTTAAACAAATGCAAAATATTTAAATATTTGCCAATAAAATTCTAAAAAAAATATAATACTAAAAAAAATCCTTTTAATGTACATATATATACATTAACATAACTACAAACTTACATGTTTGGCTAGTTCCTCATTCTGAAACTGCAGATCAACCTCGTTCACCATAGTTTCCATTTGCTTCAACCTTCTCTCCATGCTCGAGAAATAACCGTGATCGTCTGTTCTTTTAAGGCCGTTGAGCGGGGATAATTCTCGTTTGTAATCTTCAAGTTTGAGCACCACGGAATGCCTTCGTCTAAAATAGGTTATTTTATTATAAAATGTATATGTATGTTCAACTTAAAGGCCTGCAAAAAAAAACGCTGTTTGTGGTGTGCGAGTAAATCATTACAGGCAAATATTAATTAAGAGTTGCAACCATATTACAACAATTAAAAGGGCTGGCAATATGCTAAGCTATATATCGACTAGTGAAGACATAAAACATTTTTAACATTCAGTTTAAGCAAAACCACATTACATTTCAGTAAAACCTTATAGTAAACAACCATATAGGGCAAACTAATTATTGAAAACATTTTTAGGAATCAAGTTTGTAATTTCATTAAGTCTGTTTCAATGTCACTAAACATAATCACAACTTTTAACGTCATTGGTTTATGTTTATGACGTCACGAACTTACTTGCTTAGAAAGGTTCCCAAAACGGTCGATTTCATTTCTTCCTTCTTCTGCTCAGCTTCGTAGAAGTCTCGAATCTGATGACACGACTCCCTCCTCGGAAAATCCTCCAAATCAACACTATTCTCTTCTTTGTTCAACTCCTGGGAACAAACTCTGATCTTCTCGAGCAAGTAATATTCTTCCTGGAGCTTCCGGTGCTGTTCCCGGATCGTTTCCAGGAGCTTTCGGCGCTCACAATCGCAGTCATTGTTTTCTGATGATGACTTCAGGACCTTCTAAAAAACGGAAACAATAACTTTATTGTTCACTACATAATAGTAACGTTTTTGTTAAAAATAAGACAATATCATATTTAAAACAGTTATAATTTTAAATCATTTACAAATGATATGATTAGGTAAAGGAAAATTAATTTACCATTGATTTCTTTCTTCTTATTGAAGGTTTTCGAAAGAAAATAGGAGAAGCTGAATTATTTGATTCGCTGTCCAACTCATCAACCCTAAAGTTATTTGACAAACTGTAATTCAAATGGCTTTTAATTAATATTACTACCTGAACAGTTACACTTTTAAAAAGCTGTTATTTTAACTTTTTGGAATCAATGCATTTAACATAACTTGGCGTTCTTTAAATACATGCAACCAAAAATATAAAATCATATTTTATCTACAAGCATCATTTTATATTTAATTTAGTAAAGATTTCCATTTTTATTAAATCTATGTTGAAAATGTTTAAAGCGTAAATAACCTGGAGTAATCACGTGGTATATAAGATCTGGTTTGTTTTTCCAAGCTACCAACCCAGAGTAAATAATCCTGATGGTTATCAGCACAAAATTCATAAGTTGCAAATTTCTAATAAATAAAATATTTTTTATAAAATTTTTTAAAACAAATTTTATATTTTTTTAGTATTTTTATAAAATACTTTACGTCAGGGGTCGGCAACCTTTTTCGCACTGCGGACCGATTTAAAACTGGAATCTTTTTCGCGGACCAGCCTTTAAACTTTTTTTGGGCATTTTCGGGTGAAAGTGATCAATTAGTTTAGCTAATAATGATGTTTCAAGGGACGCAAATTAGTTTAAAGCAATTTATTCCTTCATCAAATCGATAAAAAACATTTTTAAATGTTTCTACGACAAAATAAGCTTACAAATAAAAAAAAATACGTTTCTGTTTCTAATCATTAAACCAGAAAAAAATACGGCCCGGTAACGTACTGCTCACGGACCGGTACCGGTCCGCGGCCCGGTGGTTGCCGACCGCTGCTTTACGTGGTATTACACAATTTACTCGTAATAATTTTATATTTAAAACCGCATGGGGTCACTAAAGAGTAAAAAGCATAAATAAAATGAACATAAATGAATATTTTAAAACTTAAAATCATTTTTTTACAATTACAGAACTTTAAAAAAAATTTTAAAAAGTTTAAAAAATCAATTTATAAACTTATATTTAACTTCAATAACTTTTACAGACACTTACAGGTTGCTTTAATCTAAAAGTAAATCGTGTTCGTTTCAGATTAATGACGTCAGCAATAACGTCATATCCACGTAGTAGGATCACGTGACGAGTGATGCTAGATCGAGGGTTGTTGTAACAATATAAGCAAGAATCTTGTAAGATGCACCAGAACCTGAAAAAAAAATCTTAAATTAAAAAAAAATTGTCAAAATTTATAAAATTCATCAAAAATTATAAAAAAGAAAAAAATTCAAAAAAAAAGTTATAAAAATAGAAAATACACTGAAAAGTATACACATATTTAGTTATACTTTTAAAATTAACAAATTATTAATTTAAATATAAATTTTGTTAATGAACTGTACAACATAAAAGGTCTTAAATTGATATAACCCAATAAAAAGATTTGTAACCAAAGTTATAAGAATTCGTGTAAATATCTGTTAACACAAGTTAACATAAAGATAAGGTATAAGCGGTTTAATATTTTATAAAAGAATTTATGTTAAGCAATGATAATAACCATGTTTTATAGATAGTTTAAGATTTTGTAACCAATAATGACTAATAACATATCATATATTAAACAATGGCATTATTATAATACATTAAACTGATATGTTGTGGTAAATAGGAGTTTAAGGAAGGAATTGATTTTAAATGCAAGTTGTACAACGCACCTTAATAAAGGTTAAATGATTTTATTGATTGTTCTGCAAGGTTATGCAATATGTTTACGTGATTCATTTTGCAAAAAAAATGCAATGTGTGTTGAAATCGATTACTCCAGACATTGCTTTAACATTATTAGGAAAACTTTAAAACGGTTCAAATATGTACTAGTTTAAAAAACACTGAAAACAGTTTATAACATCAGATTTATTCAATTTAAAAAATAAAATTGTTTCGAAACTTTTAAGAGCTATAAACTTACCGTGTACTAGTTTAAATACCTTTAAAAATTAACCATTAAAGTCAAAATATATAGATATCATGAAATTGCCTTCAAAAAGTTAATAAATCTACAAACTGGTTTCATTTCAGTTGTAAACAAAAGTTAAAAAAGTGTGAATTGTCAATCGTGTTAAGGAAAATATCCGCCTAAATCCCTGAAGTAAATATTTAACTATGTCGGATGTCACGTGATTACAAACGCGGTAAAAATGTGTTTAAAGTTTACAAACACAGAGGCGATCGGAGGCTGGAAATTAATTAGGTGAAGTAGGCGCAAAATTGATGTCGAAAGGTTTTTAGATCAACAACCTAAAAGCTAGGAAATAACATTTCGTCGAAAATCGGTTCTGCATGCGTCGTAAAGTAGGCTAATTGTAAGTGCCCCGCACTCACCTTTATATTAAAAACAGGGAGCATGTAATAAACTATCAAGTCTGCAATTAGGCTACATTAGCATAATGTGGTTTAGACAAAACTATGGACTAATGTAATAAATATTGACATAAAAAAAATATTTGCAATTTACCGTTCCCATTTTTTCTTTTTCTTCCTGATGTCCAAATAACCTTTGTGCTCGATCGAGGTCAAATGGGTTGCCGGAACACTCATCGTGTTATTCCATTGTGACGTCACTGAAGATCCACTGTCCGTACTCGCCACCCCATCCTCCGTTGACGCCGAATTTAAGGAAAAGGTTTTCTTTTTGTCGGTGGTTGAGAGCGATGGCGATAATGGAGCCAGTTTTAGAAGTTGAACTGTTCAAGAAAAATGTAAAAATTGTTAATGACAAAAAATAATCTATTCAAGATAAGTATGACATCAGTATAGGATATTTATGACGTCATGGTATAATCCCAACCAAGTCATAATATATAAAAAAAAAAATTTCGACTTGATCTCCTTAGTCAAAATCCTTTCATGTCGATTTATTTGAAGCAGATAGTTTAATTTAGTGTTTTTAATATTCACCTGCACTATTTGTTGCTTCTGATTTTTCATCGTTTTTTTCTAAAAACGATTTGTTTTCGCCGATGGTTTTTAAATTTGAGACTGCTGCAATGAAAAGAAAATTAATTTACCCAAATTATAAAATGCCATTCATAAAATATTAAAACGTAAGATAACAAATAAAAAATTAAACAAACATTATATTAACGTACTTGTCTTAATAACATTTGTACAAAAAATATTGACACTTTTAAAAAAATAATAAAGAACAACGTTAAAGTCTAGGGAGAAAATACAAGTTACAAGATAAGTTTATTAGAAGTTTTAAACCAATATATCAACTGCTATGACTCATAAATATAATAACGTAATGTTAGTTCGCAAATAAGATGTTGCTGGTGGCTAAAAATACATAAATACAAGTTTCAAATATGAAGGAACTAATGTAGTTCCCATGTTCTACTTGATTACAGACTACTAAAGGAATGTTAAGTAAAATATGCAAACTGTGTTAATGTAACTGAAAATAAAATAAATTGTTTATATTTTCAAACTTTAAAAATTGACTCTATTTTTTTGTGTTATGTTATTAAGTTTTTTCAAATTTTTTTAATTTTGCAATTTTTTATAACAACAAAAAACTATATATCCAACTTTAAAGTTACATCATAACTTAATACATTTTTGTGTTTCTTTATATTATTATGTAAACTATTGTATCATATATGTCTCAGCGGGTTGCTATTAACCCAACAGGGTGCTAACAGTTGGATATTATAATCGGCATAGTTGTGAAATTTTAGTGAATTATTTTAATGGAAAAACTTTTCTATTAAAGTTAAAAATAGGCGGCCATAGCATCAATTAAGAGTTAAACTTCACGCGTATTAATATTTCTGTTTCTAGGCTTTACAGTAATATAATGTTAAATCTAATGCGCTCTGGGACCATTGGGTTTGACTCCCACACCTGCCAAGCTTAAGCTTTTTTCAGTTTAAGCCCCTTACACCTGTTTAACTTAAACAACAACTGGTATCCTGATAAACAAATCAACTTACTACGAGTAAGGTTAATGATGCTAAAGTAGGAATGGCCACTCAAGTATAGGTCTGGTTATTGTAAGTTGCCCTATAATTAATCAGCATTCTTCTTTTAATAATAACATTAAAAAAAGAGAATAACATAAAACTTACTTTCACTTTGTGACGTCATGCTTTCCTCCGCGTTTGAAGTGACGTCATCATTTTTGTTTTCTCCACGAAAAATGATCGAACTATTTCTTCGATTTCCCTTTTTAGAAAATATTTTTAATGATACTTTTCGATTCATTATTATTCAGTTAATTTTTAATGTTAAGGATAAATCTAGTAAAACAAAATAGATTCAATATGTAATAGAAACACAATTAGACCGTGTTTGCATAATATTCGACTTTGTTTATATTTTAAATAAAAAAATTCACCATATACTATATAGGAGGACCAGAAGCTTCTGGCAACCCTATATAGCATACTCTTACTTAAAACAAAAATCGGGATCTTAATTTAAATAAACACAAAAAGAACTAAACCATTTACAAAACACACTAAATACAAAACCCAGGCCTATATTAACTAGAACAATCCGATTATAATAATACAAACAGGCATAATTCTTCAACCAGTCGCTAATTCTAGTGTTTCATAATCAAATTAATTTATTTAATTTAATAAAATCAATTTTTTTACGATGTGTTTATATTAACAATACACAGAAATATTTAAAATCTTTATTTTTTTATTTTAAAGTTTATTTTTTCTGCTATTATCGCTATTTAATAGTTCAAGTTTACCACTGTTTTTAATAGTTACTTATATGTCATATCATTATAATGTGCATTACTTAAAAACAATAGACAGGACAATAAGAACAATGGAATATTCAAAATAGCTTTGTTTAAGCAAAACAAAGAGTTTAACAACAATAACAAAACAATCGTCCTTTATTTAAAACAATCGACTGTTTTACGAGATGTGGTATTGATTAAAAATGCAGTAAAAATGTCAAAAATTCGGCTATATTTGGAAAACGCAGTAAGATAAATGATAAAATGCATTTTAAAGCAACTAAAACCAAGTTCAAATTTGTAAATGAAGTCTCTTATAAAAAACAACATTTGTTTAGAAAATTATAACCTGTCAAAATCGTCGCAAAATTGTGTTGAAAATAAGTTTAAAAAAGAATTATAAAAACAATAAAACAGTTGCTAAACTTCTACGCTCGATATTTTTATATTAATCATCGATTTATAAATAAACTAACATGACGTATAGTGTTTGTTTGTTTTATTACGTAATAAAGTGTCGTTCAATAAAGATCTACAATATTGTTTAAACAGTTTACATAATTACATATATAAGATAACCGTTCACGTGATCTTGGTATATTACAACATTGTTTAAAAAACAAACCACTTTATATCTTATATGGTAGGATATTAATGATTCAACAATTACAAATCATTTTAAGTTTCTTAAACTTTTTTTGTTTTGTTTACTTGTATTTTTGTAATAACATTTTTTGCAACTCGACAATTACGTCATATATTAAAGATTCAATCCAACGCGTATTAAACAATAAGAAACTGTTGCAATTCCCTTGAATATATAACAGCAATATCGGAAACTATTACATTAAGTGTAACTTGAGGGCCTCGTAGTTTAAAAGTACTTTAAATTTGATTGCCATTACGGTCGAAACGCTCTCAAAATCTCGCTAACTTTCATAACATCGAATTAAAAGTGTTGCGACCTCGTTTTGTACTCAAGTCAAACACAGAATTTGAAACAGATTCGCGGGTTAACGGTAGACACCCGCGCTGCGAAGTTTTGTTTTTGATATCCGGTAAGACTGGACAGTGGATCTTACTTTTGTTTCAGCCCTAAGCACCTTACTAACTAAACAAGTTCTTAACAAAAGAAATGTCTGGACACCGGCTAGGCAACCAACTGATTGTAAATACTTCCGTTTCTGACTTATTCACCAAACTAAATTAACAGGTGGTAATATGGTAACAATTTAGAATACTTAAAACCCTTACATTTACGCAATCATCTAACTTTAAATTTAAGTTTAAACAACCACTAACTTTTGTAGTATTAAATATAATTCAAAACTTGTACGAATTTTACTCAAAATAAAAAAAGAAATGCACTTGCTTATACTCATTAAAAAATATAACCTACGGTAAATGGATTAAATATATAACCTACTTTTTATAATATAACCTACACTTTAACCTTAACGTTAACCAGTCTACATATAACCTTTTAAACGTAGTTGTTATAACTAACGTACCGCTGACTAATTATAACAACAAGAGCAACAAACCAATTAATACATTAAAGTACACTATACCGGTGATCACGTGATGTGCATTAAAGTACACTATACCGGTGATCACGTGACCAGGTATTTCATACCGAAATTAAAGGCTAATAAATAAGTTATAAGTTTTGGATAGCGCAACCGAATTACTAAGCCTTAATAAAATACGCTGTTATGCCTTATACTGTAGATGGTTCATTTATAATGCTAAGATAAACGTAATTTATTCGCAAGTTTTGATAAGTATAAAATAACTTTTTTTAAATTTTTAACAAGTATAAACTTACATTTACAAATGCCGGGCTTTCCAAACCAATTGAATTATCGTTCAAACCATCTACCACAATTGTTGGCATTGCTTCTGTTTTAAATGTAAAGTTAAGTTTATAAGTTTTAAATTCAAAATAGTATACAAATTTTATAATTTAAAGCTAAGTGTCAAAAATAACATTAAACTGTTAATTAATTCAACAAACACATCCAAGACGCTGGTAAAATAATATTTAAATTTACTTAAATTATTTATAAGTTTCATAAATTTAATATTAATTTATCACCTTTATCATTTTTGTTGTTGTTATTAAACCTTGAAATGTCGGTTGGATTCGCTGTCACATTCCCATAAGTTTCCATAAAACTTTCATAACTTAGTTCGTTGTAGTGTTGTAGAGACCGCATCATTCTTCAGTTACTTTGTTAAATTTATTTCCAAGGTTTTGTCCATAGGCAGTTCAGGTTTTTGCCTTTAAAGTACGCTGGGCAATTAAGCGTTTTCTGTCTGCTGCCTTTTCGTTTTAAGAAAAATAATCCCAAGTCTTGTGAATATTTCTTTAAACTTCTGATTTTTAAATATTTATTCCAAGCATTTTATATATATGTAAAGCTTCTGTAAACATAAAACAATTGTTGATTACTATACTATACAACTTTAAGTTAAAATATATACTGTAGATATATAAACATTAATTAAATCAAACTCCTAATTTCGCATTGGATTAGCGACGTGCAGAATGATTATAAGGCTTCTAAATGGAGCCAATCCCGACCTTTTTCCTTTTACAAACTCTCTCTCTCATACAACCTTTCTTTTCTTGTTCTCTCGAATTTCCCCGAACACTTCGAAAATCCGAATCGTAAATAATTTTAATTGTCAGTTTAATGCATTTAAAATCCTTTTTAATTTTGTTTAATAGAGGATTTAAATTATTATAACAATACCCTGGTAATCTTGTACACTACTACAGTCGTAATATACCAATTATACAAAAACTTTACAATTGGGCGTTGCTATATCTTTAATAAGTTTTTTTATAGCGAGTTTTTTTTTTAAGATAAAATATTTTAAATACAATTGTATTCATTTTTTTGTTGTGTTTATGAATATGTAAGTATTTTTTACTTCACTATTATTAGTACTTGTTTGATCTTGCTATTAAAATGAACAAGCGGCTGTAATAAACATCAATATAACTAAAACTGTCAAAAATTAGGCCAACGCAAGCGTTAGAAATTCTGTTCATTAGTCAGTTGCTAACAATGTTCACATAAAGCTTATAGCACATGCTGATTAATATAAACCTGTGCGTTGTAAAGAGATTAAATAAAACAAAAGGTAATTCATGAATTTAGACACCTGGAAATGCTAATTAGGAATAATTTTTTTTATGTATGTTATAAATTGTCTGCGATGCAAACGAAAAAAATTTACAGTTCTGTCATTAAAAAACTTTATTTATATATATATAAAATAAGTAAAACTTTAAATGACTTTTCATAGCAAAAAAAATTAATTTAAGAATGCGTTTAAAAATTGTAAGTTAAAAAGTAATTTGAAAATTATTAACAACTGTTAAACAAGTAGTGATTTTAATATTATTTTAGACGTGTTATTTTCAGGTAAAACTTTTACGTAATTTATACATATTTTAATAATTTTAGTCTAGACCGCTTAAAAAATAGCCGTGGACACCTATTTATAATACAAATTAAGTATAAAAATATCGGAAAATCTTTAAATATAAAAAGTTGTAAGATGTAAATATTATTGAACTTATAATAGAACATTCAGTAAGGTGGGTCATACAGTTTAGATATTACTTTTTGTAATTTTTTTTAAAAAAACGATATATTTTTTAAATAGAAAAACTCCGCAAGACTCTTTACTACTACCTAGCGGGTGAAATAACACTACAAAAAACTCAGTTTAATACAATATTAAGTTTTTTTTAATACAAAACTGATTTTTTTAGTACAAAAATGATTAGCGTTTTTATTATATTGCAAAACTCTAATGTATTTACATATTGCAAAAATAAATAAGTACAATTATCTAGTGACGATTAAAAATTTTACTAATTTTACAAAATAGAGTATGATTTAACATGAATATAAAGTCTTAATACTATAAAATTATAACAGAAATATTTACAAAGTACATTTTATAACATCAAAAATTAACAATAGTTTATTAGATTTGCAACTAAAAAAATAAATTGCATAGCATGATTATTACATAAAACTTTAAAAATAAAGTCTAAAAAAATGTAGATTAATATGAATAAACACTGAAAATCAATAGAAATCACTTAGAGGCAGATTAAGTTAATATATGAAATAAATTTTTAAGATACAGGCTGTAAGAGATACCCAACGTTATTAATTCCATTTCGCTGATCATCATTTAACGAATTACCAGACTGTTCTTTTACTCTTCTAACATGCCAGTAGATTGCTAATACAACCAGGCAAATACATAACAAATCAATCACAATCCACATAGCTAAGTATCCACTTCTCATTAGATACCAAGAAGGTCGATTAATCTTGTTTAACTGACAACTATAATCAGTCGTAACAGCCCATACACCTTGGCACCAAGCTCTAGTAAAGGCCCAATTATCATTTATCACATAAGCAATAGTAGATATGTTGTAGCTTATAATCTCTGTAGTGACTTCTGCAAAAGCTAAGTTAAATATATCAGCAGTGGACTCTTGTGATGGCGAGCGATCCACAATTCTAAATCCTGGGGCTTCTTCTCTTATGTTAACCTGGTCAGGATAGTCATTTAACCATAACACTAAACTTTGGTCAATACCCGAATTTAATAAAGTCTGTACAGTGATGTTTACAAATGTATTAGTGGTGGGGTGATTAAATGGAGGAGGAGTTAAGTCAAATATCAATCTTCGGTTGAACTGAGATGCTTTTTGAGCCAACTGTGATAAGGAAGGGATTTTTTGAAGCTTTATTTTCTCTCGCTTTTCATTGGATAGAAAATGGTTTGTGAGGAATGGATTGTCCTGTAGAAACCAACTACCTGCATCAAGTTGTTGAAGTTCATTCCATGTGAAGGTCTCTGGTCGATCATTTTTTCTTGGTGGAAATTTCCGGCTAACATCAGTTGTTCTCAATAAGTTCGAATCATGCATTAAAAACGGAATTCCATCCTTCGATAATCTCACATCAGATTCGAAAGCAAAATCACCACATTCTAGTGAGTCATTAAAGGATAGCATCGTGTTCTCTGGTGCAAATCTACCAGATCCTCTATGGCCTATAAGCAGTGGTTTTGTGTTGCTATTAATACCAGACCCAATACATGGAGAAAATACCCATATAGGAATAGTAAGAAGGAACACAAAGAATGTTAAGTAAAGTACAAGAGTCGTAATTTTTGTTATTTTTTTCGCTTTAACCAATGTATATGAAAGATAGAAGGAGAAAACTGAATACACTATTACAGCACATACTTGTAAAAGTGGGCCGGTAATTTCAAATGAAACTTCAGCAATACCATACTGTTCAAAATACAATGAATTAATTAAAATAAAAGCAACAATACCAATAATAAGTGTAATTGGAACAAAAATTTTGTTACATATCGACAAATAAAGTTTAAATTTTTTAATCCATAAATATAAACCAGAAATAAAGACAAGTAAAAGATATAAAACAATGACAATAGAAACTATTAAAATTAAAAGATACCAATGAAAATAAGAGCCAAGACTCTCAAAAAAGAAATCATTAAAATCGTTAAAATTATTATGAATAATTCCACACAAATACAGCCATAAAGAACAAAAAAGAAAAATTAAAAATACAAAGAAGAATATTATTTTTTCCACTATAGTTGTTGATTCCTTTTTCCCTTCTGTTTTCCAAAGACATTGATAAAATCCATTTGCAATATAAGAAGGTTTACATTTACAGCCCATTGTGGAAGTTGTAATACTTTACAAACAAAACATTTGAGCTACAAGCTAATCAGTTATTGAGCTGCACCAAATTTTCATTTTAAATGTAAACGTAGTTCTGTAAATTAAAAGTTAATAGTAGTATATATAAATCACAAAAAAAATAGTTATATTTTAAGTTTGGTACAGTCCCTTTACTAATTTTAAGGATTTTCTAACAGTCTAAGCCTGTAACAAATTGTACAGCAGAGTTTCATCTAAAAAATTATACCAAAGAAGTAACTGCCTGCCATCTGTAAATCATTAAACAGTTTGTTGTAAAAACTTGGGGTAACACTAAAAGAAGGAATGAGGAAAACGAGGAAAACGAGGAATTGACACTAAAACGAGGAAATCGAGGAAAATGAGGAATCGGGGAATTATGGCAATACTAAAAGAAGGAATGGGGAAAGTGAGGAAAAGAGGGAAATTTTTTTCGCGGAAATCGCGGAAATATTTTTTTTTTATATTTAAAAAATTAAATATAAGATTAAAAAAACAGAAGAAAAACAAAACAAAAACAACGAAAACAAGTAAATAAGAAAACAAGGTAAGGAATAAGGAAATCGAAGAATAGGAAAACTAAAGAAACCAAGTTAAGGAAAATAAAGAAATCGAGGAATAATGAAAATAGAGAAATCGAAGTATAAGGTAATGGGAAAACCAAGAAATAAGGAAAATAGAGAAACCGAGGTAGAAAGTAATAGGGAAACCGAGGAATAAGAAAAAAGAGAAACTGAGGTATAAGGTAATGGGGAAACCGAAGAATAAGAAAAATAGAGAAACCAAGGAATAAGGTAATGGAAAAACCGAGGAATAAGGAAAATAGGGAAACCGAGGAATGAGAAAAAAAAGAAACCGAGGAATAAGGTAATGGGGAAATCGAGGAATAAGAAAAATAGGAAAACCGAGGAATAAGGTAATGGAAAAACCGAGGAATAAGGAAAATAGGGAAACCGAGGAATAAGAAAAATAAAGAAATCCAGGAATAAGGTAATGGAGAAATCAAGGAATAAGGTAAAAGGGAAACCTAGAAATATGAAAAATAGGGAAACCGAGGAATAAAAAAATAGGGAAACCGAGGAATAAGAAAAATAGGAAAACCGAGAAATAAGGTAATGGGAAAACTGAGAAATAAGAAAAATAGGGAAACCGAGGAATAAGGTAATGGAGAAACTGAAAAATAAGAAAAATAGGGAAACCGAGGAATAAGGTAATGGGGAAATCGAGGAATAAGAAAAATAGGGAAACCGAGGAATAAAGTAATGGGGAAATCGAGGAATAAGAAAAATAGGAAAACCGAGGAATAAGGTAATGGAAAAACCGAGGAATAAGGAAAATAGGGAAACCGAGGAATAAGAAAAATAAAGAAATCGAGGAATAAGGTAATGGGGAAATCAAGGAATAAGGTAAAAGGGAAACCTAGAAATATGAAAAATAGGGAAACCGAGGAATAAGGTAACGGGGAAACCGAGGAATAAGGTAATGGGGAAACTGAGGAATAAGAAAAAAAGGAAAATCGAGGAATAAGAAAAATAGGGAAATCGAGGAATAAGGTAACGGGGAAACCGAGGAATAAGGTAATGGGGAAACTGAGGAATAAGAAAAAAAAGAAAATCGAGGAATAAGAAAAATAGGGAAATCGAGGAATAAGGTAATGGGGAAATCGAGGAATAAGGTAATAGGGAAACCGTCTGCTTATTAAAGTCGAGTTTTAAATAAACTTCTATATTGTAACGACTAATTCGTTTTATGGCGCGTTTTTTTTAAATCGTAAAATGTCAATAAACCACATAAAATACGTATATTTAAGACATTTTTGGTACTTACGTACTTTATTTAACGAAAGCACAATGTAACGAAAGTTAAGGAATCCGTTTATAATTTTCAAAGTTAACTTAAAAATAAAATTTTAATGAAAAAGTCAACTTCGTTAATTAACGATTAACGCATTAACAGTTTGGTGCCCACCTTCGCATTTAATCTAATTCAATAAATAAGAAAAAAAAAAAAAAAAAAAAACAATAAGAAAACATTTGGTAGTCAGTTATAGCGAAACGATTCGTCTAAAAATTTGTACGAACATTTAGTTCTACAAACTACCTTTAATGATTTTGTTTTAAACTTAAATCTAGTTAAAAATGTTGTTAAATGATTGCACGCCTTAATATCATAGGTTTAGCAACAATAAACAATAACTATGATTAAATAAAAAAAATTATTCCTCAGTTTCTCTACTTCTTTATGCCAATTTTTTTCTTTATACCAAGTATCTCGTTTTAAGTCTATGTTTAATTTTTTTTTAACATTTCCCTATTATTCTTATTCCTTTTTTTTATTTTATTTTCCTTATTTCTTGATCATCTATTTCGCATTCTCTTGTTAATATACTGACTCCTTAATCTCCCTATTTTACTTATTTCCCAATTTTTTAGTTTTTCTTATTTCTAGATTTCCCTATTTTCGTATTTTTTGTTTTTTCTGTTTTCCAATTCCTTGGTTTCTCTATTTTTCTTATTCCTCAATTTTCCTATTTTTCTTATTCCTCGATTTTCCTATTTTTCTTATTCCTCGATTTCCCTATTTTTCTTATTCCTCGATTTCTTTATTTTTCTTATTCCTCGATTTCCCTATTTTTCTTATTTCTCGGTTTCCCCATTACCTTATACCTCGGTTTCTCTTTTTTCTTATTCCTCGGTTTTCCCATTACCTTATACTTCGATTTTTTTATTTTCATTATTCCTCGATTTCTTTATTTTTCTTATTCCCTGGTTTCTTTAGTTTTCTTATTCTTCGATTTTCTTATTCCTTACCTTGTTTTCTTATTTACTTGTTTTCGTTGTTTCTCGTTTTTTTTCTGTTTTTTTCTGTATTTTTATCTTATATTTATTTTTTTAAATACAAAAAAAAATTTCCGCGTTTTCCGCAACTTTTATTTCCTCCTTTTCCTCACTTTCCCCATTCCTTCTTTTAGTATTGCAATATTTCCTCGATTCCTCATTTTCCTCCATTTCCTCGTTTTAGTGTCAATTCCTCGTTTTCCTCGATTTCCTCATTCCTTCTTTAGTGTTACCCAAAAACTTGTAACGTTTTATTATTTGTTTACATTTTTTGTTTACGCTTCAGTATATTCACTCATGCGAATTATGACTAAAATCAATTTATCCCCTTTGTAAAAACAAGCCCAGTTTAATTAATTAGAACCACTGATTAAAATTTTAAAAAAGTTTAACAAAAAAAACAAATTTTAATTTTTGCTTAAGACCTGTAAACTAAAAAACTATTTACAATCCCAATAAAAAGCTTCCCCGTTTTCGCGACGTCATTTCCTGTAGTCACCAAAGTTAATTGTGTTCATTAAAGGCATAGATTTTAAACCACACTGTGTATCATGCTATTACAAAGACTTAGTCATACCATATTTAACCACATAGTCTATCTAAAGCTATGAAAAATGTTAGTTATTCTAATTAGTAGTACAAAAATATGTTCAATCAACGTCTAATTGGTGAGTTTTGTTGATTTAACCATGCTATATAAATTTAAGATTTTAAGTATAAAAGTGTTAATATGTTTAGTACTTAAGTAAGTAGTTTAAGAATTTTTAAAAAAATTCTAAAAGATGTATAAATACTGTTAAAAATTTTTTATTTAAGAATAGACTACAGTTTTAACTGAATTTAATATAAATATAATGTAAAAGTCTGTTTTAAAGACATGTTTATATGTTGCAGTATTTATATTTTTTCTTGCTGGTTTATCGTTAATTTATGGACAAAACTCTACTATACAAGCAACTACTGCTACGACTATTGTAAATCTACCATCAACGACTCGTAAGTATTATATACAGACCAAGTAACTAAAAAATACAGGCAGTAGTTACATAGTTGAACAATCCAAAATCAACATTTAAATAATTGAGAAACAATTTAAAATTGGGCTTCAAACACTTTGTATATACTGTGTTTAATTAGTTATATTTTAAAGTGTAAATAAAATGTACTTTTTCTAAATTGCAATACCCGAATTTAAATGTCATCTAAACACATTAAATTTTTGTAGCCCGTCCAAATTCATGCCAAAATGGTGGTGCATGCCCGAATGAGTTTCTTGAGGACGGGATTTGTACAAATTGCACTTGTCCAAACGGATACTTGGGTGTTCAATGTGAATTAGTTTTAATCAGATTGAACATTGAAGTTACTTTTGAATCAAGTAATGTTGTAGGAGATACAGATAACATTGTTCAATCTGTAAGTAATATGTTTTGTCATACTAATCTAATCTTTTTATAATGAACTAATCTATGTGTTGATACGTTTCGTGATTCTTGATTTAAAAGAAGTTTTAAAAAAATGTACAGTTTCTAATAGATCACATAAAATACGATAAAGTTTATTAAAATAGGCACACATAACTATAGGCTAAGCAAGGTTTAGTATGATAAACACCTTTTAGTTAACAACGCATAAGATAATTTGCTCACTAAAATATTTTAAATATAGGTATGCGATTTTATGTGCGCAGTTTCTATATTTATTTTTATCATAAGGTTTATTTTTGATGCAATAAATCCTTTAAATATAACTGTCAACTTTAAATGAAATCATTAATATATATTAAATTTTTTTTAAATTTAGATACAGAATGACTTACTGACAAATCAACTTGTTAACATCAACCAAATGTTATTTAACAACACTTTAACAATGAACATTGTGACGCATATTAAACGACAATTTAGTTGGAACGATTCAACTATTATCCAATCAGAATTGACTGTTAATTTAACAAGAATTTTTACGCCAGAATTTATAGCAACAATATTCGGAAATTCAAACGCAAGGTTTATAGAACTAACTGTAGGTAAGTAAGTCAAATAAGAATTTCAAATATTAATAAAACAAAAATAAAATTCACATATTTGCGAAATGCAAAAGATCTTAAATTTATATAACATGTAAATTATTTACTTTGCCCTATTTAATTTAAATTAGGACTATTTATTATTTTTGTTTATACCATTAAAATACACTTGTTTATAAGCTTTTAAGGTTATTATATAACTTTTTCACTTTTAGGTAAACGTACTTATTTTTATCTCAAAGTTAAAATTATACGAATTTTACTAAAACTTTGTAAATAAATATCTAATAAAAAAAATAAAACATTAATTTTTCCAGACATCGACGAATGTGTTTCGTTGTGGTCAGACTGTGATGAAAATGCTCGATGTGTCAATCGAGTAAATGGGTTTAACTGTTTATGCTTGCGAGGATTCACTGGGAATGGAAGAACGTGTACGGGTAAAACATAATAAATTGTTTTTTTTGTCAAACATTTTTTTTTATTGATTTTTGTTGTTTAATATATTATTGCTATGGGTGTGTTGTTGTGACGTGTTTAAGCTATCTGCAAACTTCAGGCACAAGGGGCAAATAATGTGGCATCTGTGATACTCAAACCCAAACCCATATACCAACCATTAATTTTAAAGAATACTTATAACACCAACCACATTTTTTTTAATTTAATACATTTTTTGTCTATATCTTTATCCTTGATGCGGGAAAGTCGAATGCGCGACCTAATCATAGAGTAACATCAGTTACCCCGACCCAGTCTCGAGTTGCCTGTGTTAGTTTGGGATAATATTGATTATAATTGCCCGATAATTATGCTGCTGATTAAGTGCTGGCTCAGCAGGAGTTTGTACCGTTTATAGCGCCTTACTCAAGGGCGCTACAGCATGAGATCAATAGGGATTGAACCCACGATCTCATGTGTGGTGTAGCAAGTGTTCTTATCACTACACCGCGCTTCCGGTTAAATCTTATATTAACAACTTTTATTTTTTAGAAATTGTATGCAATCTTGCCTCTGCTCCTTCAACTCCAAGTTTATCTACTCGAACTATTGCTTATGAAAATGGAACTATCATCGAAAACCCGGGTTCTATTTTACCGTTTGGTGTCACTATTGAGTTTAGTTGTCAAAGGTAATAAATATTTTTTGCAACCAAATGCAGTTCATTTAATAAAACCAATGTAGTTGTTTTAATAATAACAAAAGTTCTTCAAAGTTATAAAAGTGATATGTTATTGCAAAATTTTGCTTATGTAACACACTTAATAAAGAACCGAAATAACTCAATTTTTTTTACATATGATTTTTACAAAATTTTAACCTATATTTTAGAAATTACAACTTGGTGGAAACAGTTACAGGCAATCCTTCAACATTGGTGATTGAATGTACGGGAACTTCACCTAGATATCAGAACAGTAATTGGTCTGGAACGGACGTTACATGCAGTATAGGTAGGCATTGCTAAATTTTACCAACACTGTAGTGACATATATTTATTTATGTAATATTTAGTGTAGTATTGTTACTATTCTTTGTTTTGCTGATAGCTGTTGTTGTACATTACATAATCATGATTAACCAACTTTAATTTGACTCATTTTTTGTACTCAAACTACATTACATCAATGTCACAACAGCATTACATATATCATAACAACGAACAACAAAGGAATATAGTTCCTAATAAAAGTATTTATCACATAATAAAAGTATTTATATACTTCGCAGATCGAAGTTTCGGGATTGCCATCGCTCTATCTGTGCTTAGTTGCATTCTTATATTTTTGGTTATCGGTTGCTTTTGCGTCAACCACTGCGTTAAAAGGGAACGAAAATTAAAAGCAAACCGAGAGGAAGAAGATATGGCATTTGAAACCTCAGTCTTGGAAGGACAATAAATATTTAGGTTGCTTAAACATAAATCTATGTTTTCTTGGTGTTCAAAATTTAAACATTAAAAACTACAAAATTACAACCCTACAAAAGATGTTCTATTTTGTATAAATAAATATAAAAAACAAATTAATTAAATATTTTTGTACAATCTCATTTATATGCATACAGATATTGTAATGCAAATTGAAAATCGCTTAGTGTACCTAATAAAACAGTGTTAGTTTAGCTGAAAAAAACTAAATGTTTATGATCATTTTTTTAAACTAAAAACAAGCTTCGAGTTTCATTAAGTCTCATGTAAAAAATATTTTGTTGGTGGTATCAACACCCCTAGAATTCTTAGTTTGTAAATAATCTTTGTAGCGTTAAATAAAATTGATTATCAATGTAAAAGCTTTATATTGCATATGGAATCTGTATTAATATATATACACAATAAATGATACTATACAATTGGAACCAATAAAGTTATGATTGTTAAAATACTTCATTGCATGTTAAATAATACTGACTTATAATGAAAAAGTTGCTTATTGCATATTTTACGTAAAGGTATCAAAAAACTTAAGGCAATATATAACTGATATAAGGTAAAATACACAATAACATGAAGAGGGCAAAAAAAATTAATAAGAGTAAACTTAACAAAAAAGAACAATACTTGAGAATAAATATTAGAAGGTAAATTTTTTAAATTTAAACATCATAAAATTAAATATTTGGCAACAGTTGAATACAAATATTTATAATACTGAGAAACAATTAATTAAAAATAATCATGTGTTTAAATATTTAAACAATTTCGTCTTCTATATAAGCTGCGTTGTCATATCCCGAATTGTTGTTCATGTTTTCATTGAATAGACTTTCCTGGGGCGTTTCCTCCGGTTCCTCGGCTATAGTATCTTCAATACTTGCAGCTGCTAGAATCATTTTCGAGAAATGTGAGTTGGGATCGTTTAGTAGCTTGTCCGGATAATCAAATTCAGCAACCTGTAACATAGATTGAATGTAATTCACGATATCCTAATAAAGCTCTTAAGGTTATCATTTAAACTTAGCACGCTAAAGGTCTTACTCTTCCATCGTCCATAACGAGTATCTTGTCACAAGTAAGCACAGTGTTAAGTCGATGTGCGATGGTCAGCATCGTGCAGTCCGAGAACGCTTCCCTAATTGTATCCTGCACCAAACTGTCCGTCTCACTGTCGATCGCCGCCGTCGCTTCGTCGAGCATGATAATTTTAGAATGCCGCAAGATGGCGCGTGCCATGCAGAGAAGTTGTCTTTCACCGACACTGAAGTTTTCGCCGTTTTCGACGACTTCAGATTCTAACTTGTCCGGAAGTTCACTGATCTTTAAAGTAATGCAAATTTCAAGACACTAGCAAAGTTTTAAATTGGATTACCACCCTTTAGGATATAAACAAAGCCTTGGGCTGCATATTATTTTTATACCATAGCTTTCATATGAGTTCTCTCTAACGCCATCCAGAGTTCGGTATCCGAATATTGCCCGAACGGATCAAGGTTGTAACGAATATTGCCAACAAATAAAACTGGTTCTTGTGGTATGATTGACAGCTTTTCACGAAGTTGTTTCAAGCTGATGTCACTAATGTCTACGTCATCAATTATAATTCGACCTTGATCTAACTCGACCAAGCGAAACAAAGCAGTTCCAAGCGAAGATTTTCCTGATACCAAAAAAATTTAAAATCAAAAATTTTTTGCCATTATTATGTTTAATAATTATATATTAAAATTTGTTTAATGCATTACCAGACCCTGTTCTTCCAACTATTCCTATCTTTTGGTTTGACTTCACTTCAACTGAAACATTTTTTAACACAAGAGGCAAGTTTGGACGATATCTCATCGAAGCTTTTTCAAACCTACATATAATATATTACTAAATTTATTTAAAGACCACCCAAGAAAAATATTTTAACAAAATTAAAGAAATGTATATATAAATTTTAATTTACAATAATTAAAACTCAATAGGTTAGATTTAACCAATAAAAAGATAGCTACTCTATTCTAATTTGTATTTAGAAACTTATATAAACTAAAAAATATTAAGATGAAAAAAAAACATTTTTTTGCCCTCACCTAATTTTCCCATGTTGAGGCCAATCTTTTGCAACTTCTGTGTATTTCTTTGGCTGTTCCTCAGGTTTGCAGTTTTTAATGTAGTCATCAATTCGTTCAACTGAAGTAAAATATGATTCCGTCTCAATTCCAAACCTAACTGTTACCTGGAATAAACCATTGATCTAAACATAAAAATGGATGTTAAATTTTACTTTGTCTTGTTTAAAAGCTTAAAAAATAAAGCTTTTATTTGTTGTTTTATTATTAGTACCTTGTGTTTATTTAATAAAATTGAATTTAAGTTAACAAATAAATATTTTACAATAGAATTAACAGTTCTGTAAATGTTTAATATATTACCTGAACCGCATAAATAAGTGCCAGTCCAGCAAAAGATGACGAAGTTTCACCTAAAGTTGACGGAAAATTTGTAGAAAAAACAATAAACAAGGCCACAACAAAAGTTATTGAAAACGTTAAGGCATCGCCTCGAACTGTTAACCATCTTAACGCACACAAGTATGAGAAGAACGGAGAACTATTCTTATTAGTCAAGTCATCGAATCTAAAACAGAAAACAAAATATTAATAAAATCATAAAAAATATTTTGCAATATTTATACTTACTCTTCAATGACGTCTTCGTTTTTATTGTAGGAGTGAATTGTACTTAAACCTTGAACGGAAGAAGTCACGTGAGAAAACCAGGGCGATCTGTAATAAAAACATTTTTAAATCCATAAACAAAAACTACCTTTTTTTTAAACACATAAAATAATAAAAACAAATTGAAAAAAACTTTACGACTTTTTAGCCAACAACTATAATTTTACACAATTTTTTAAACCTTGTAATATTATCCAATCTCTTCAACTCTCTAAGCGCAGGTCTAAAAAGATGAAATATGTACCCAAAACAGAATCCAAGAATTAAAACCGCAATTAAAAACCACGGAAATACAACTCCTATTGTAACTATAGTAAATACCACCAACCAGCCCTAAAATAAACAGATTAAAAAGTTTTAAACAAGATCAAAAGTAATTTTTTTAAGTAAATAAAAGTAATGCTACAATGCTACTTTGGACAATTTTTTTTAATTTTAAATAATAAAAACGTTACTTGTTGTAAAAATAAGTCCATTAAATGCGGAAGTCTTACATCCATTTCGTCTATATCTCTGGAAAACCTAATAAGTCATTTGGGTGTTAAAAGTATAAAAAATAATTAAAACGTTAAGAAGCCTGTAAAGACTTGCAATTAATCTTTGTTGATTTGTATTAACAATATATTTATTACATTAAATACAACTCTTTGGGCTTAAATATTAAAATAAATTGTTATTTGACACTCATAAAATACCAATAATCTAAAATACTTTTATTTAATATTTGGTAAATTATGTTAACAATATAAGTTTTACATTGATCACAACTTTTATTAATAAAACATTTTAAAAAACTGTCTTTGCTTGAATATAAAAAAATGTTGACATTGTTATGATAAAAATGCTTTATAACCTGTTTAGTATTCTTCCTGTTGGAGTTGTATCAAAAAAACTCATCGGACTCTTAAGAACAGCAGAAAATATCTGATTATGCAAATTCGTGGCAGCAAGAACAGTTGTATAAGTAAAATACCCAGATTTAACAAATGAGAACAAAAAAACAGAAATCAATATAAGCAAATATATCAGCTGAAATATTAAAAAAGGATGTTAAGTTTTTCCATGTCAAATTTGATACAATTTTAAGTTTTACTGGTTCTATTGAAACATATAAAACCTTATTTTAATATACAAAAATCAAAATATTTAAATTAAATTTAAATATGGGTTTTTAATTTAGATAACTTTTCCAAAATGTCTTGTAATTTTATTCTGAATTATTATCATACTAAGTTACCTGAAAAAATCCCAGACGAGGACTTGATGTGATATTCATATCAAAGCAAGTATTGTTTGTTATATTATCACCAAACCTTGTCAATTCACTTAACCCAGTTCTTCTAACAAAGTTTGTTGAATTACAACTTACAATGTCACCACCGTTATTTAACCAAACTGATAACCACCAGTTGCTAAAGGTCACTATGAATATGAAGAAACAAAAACAAAACATAAACAGAAACATCCGAAAGAATCTAAAATAAAAAGAAGATTGTAAGAAACTCAAGTAAACAATAATTTAATTCTTCAAAATATTAACTTTCATCTTATTTAAAATAAAAATTTAAATACTACAAGAATAATCATTTATACGCAACAATAAAATCTATTCTACGTCACAATTACCCTCCAGAAGCTCTAGTATAAGTTGCATAAGTTGCCGCTGATACTGCCCCCACTGATTTTGTTTCCTTTTCAATCAATTTATTTGGCTGTGTTTCTGCAGCCAATGTTGGCAAATCTTAATTAAAAAATATATTAAAAGTTAAACATGATAAAGGAGTAATTTATCTTTACAGTAAGTTAAACCACATATAAAAACATAATCTAGTTACAAAATACATCCTAAAATAAACTAATAAAAACCGTTTTCATCCTCCTCAAATATTTCTTCCACTTCTTTTCCAAGATTTAATTCCAAACCATCGATTTCAAACTTAGAGATCGACCTAATACTTGTTCGAGTTCGACTCTGTCTCCTAAATGATCTATTAAACTTGATATTTGCGTCGTATATATCTTCTGTTAAGATTTAAAGGCAAGTATTAAATAAAAATGTAAACTCTACTTAAACAAAAACTATATAAATATTAACATGTGTTTAAATTTAAATAAAAAACTGCTAATAACACTTCCTGTTACCTTTACTTATTATTGATGTATCGCTTGTTGTTCTTTGTCTGAAAACTTTCTTGATAACTTCCTTATCAACAACGTCTTGGTTCTTCTGTTCCTTTTGTTTCTCCAAATAAAAGTTTCTACAAAAATTAAATTGTTAACATAAAGATTCCAAAGCCAGAATTAAAAATGTAATCCTTAAAACACTTAATAGTATATTAATATTAACTCTACTCATGAAGTGGTTGTAAACAAGATTTTTAATGTCTAGAACATAAACAAACACTAGTTAAAGCCATACATATATATAGAATTACAATACTTTGATTATCTTACTTGATAAGTTCAGCATAATCGTTATTGTTTGCCATGAGTTTATCATGAATTCCTTGCTCAGAAATTCTTCCTTCTTTTAACAATATTATCTCGTCACAATCTTTCAGATATTGAAGCTGGTGCGTCACAAATATCACTGTTTTGTCACTTAGTTCTTTCTTGATGCACTCAAAGAAGATATGCTTGCCAACATGAGCGTCTACAGCTGATAAAGGATCGTCCAACAAAATTATATCTCGCTTGCTATAGACTGCCCTTTTAACAAAAACGAAAGGTAAGTAAATGTAAAGGCTTATTATATTACGCCTTGTTTAAAAAAAAGGGTAAAAATGAAATGTAACTTTAGGTGTTTAGTTTTTGTACAATGTATAAAGCGCTTTTAAAAAGTTGAAGCCTACATTAACATATATATATTTAGTATATTTGCAAAATACCTTGCCAAACTTATTCTTTGTTTTTGTCCACCAGAAAGGTTAATGCCTCTTTCACCAATCTCTGTCAAGTCACCATCAGGTAAAACATCGATATCAGCTTGAAGTGAACAAACTCTAATTACTAAAGTAAAATATTTATTACCTTGTTTTATTTTATTTAAAGTATTTAACAAAGAGGATTAAAGAATATGATAAAATACCTGTTGATTTGGGGTCAGGGTACGAAATAACGTATAAAAAACGATTCGCTAAAAATGAGGTCGCATTTTTAGAGTAATTATTAGGTTCAAGTCATAATCTTCGTTTTTTTTGTAACACTTGACGCGTTGCATGGCATTTTTAAAATGTAACGTATTGTTAAACAATCGTTAAGAATATTTTGCATGAAAAACGAGACATTTTTAATTCTTTTAATTGCGCAACAACTGAACGATCTCGGGAGCGAAATTTACGCATTGCCAAAACATAGAAAGTTATTGTTATTAAATGCCCTATAGTAACCTACATTTACGCAGGATTATGATAATGTAATTAAATTAGTGTAAAACCGGTGTAAAATAGATCGTAAAAATATACACGAGAGTTTTATCATTCCCTGAACCTTTTTTGGTTGATTCGCTATTTCTAATATATTTGTAAAAAACGATTCGCTAATTTTAAAAAACGATTCGCTTTTAGCGAATAGCGACCCGTTATTTCGTTCCCTGGGGGTGTTTAATAAATTTAAATAATTTAAAGTTTTAAATGTGTTATAGTTGAAAACAAATCTATTAAATTCACAGCAATAGTTAACTTAGTATTCATAAAAAAATTCGACACTTTTTAATTACCGTTTAAATATTTTACTTCATCATAAGGTAATCCGAACAAGATATTGTCCCTTACACTTGCATGAAAGATCCAAGCTTGCTGTGGTACATAAGCCATTGTTCCATCCAACCCAATACTCCCTTTATGGATTCGAAGTTCACCAAGTAACGATGAAATAAATGAAGACTTGCCACTGCCAACTGAACCGCATATACCCAATAACCTATAATATTTCAATGCAGAAAAAGAAAGATACTTAGTTTAAATGATTCTTGATACTGTGCGTTGCTTTTATGCAAAGATAAACCTTACACTTAAATAATTCAGATAATTTTTTTATTAAAAAAAATATTTTTACATATTTTTTTTACAAATATAAACTAAACTTACCTTTTTCTTGGTACATCCACATTAATATCAAAAAGTACTTTTGTTGTATTTTCTTTATTTTGATTTTTCATTGTCTTCTCGCTTTCCTTTAACATAAATGTCTTATATTAATATATGCCAACAGGACAAAAAAGGTCAAAGTTTGTGTTTTTTTCAAAAAGGTCAAAGTTTGTGTTTTTTTCAAAGTTTGTGTTTTTTTTAAAGGTCAAAGTTTGTGTTTAACGATACAAACTTCTGCTGAGTCAGCACTTAATCAGCATCATAATTATCAGGCAATTATAGTCTTTATAATATCCCAAACTGCCACAGGCAACTCGAGACTGGGTTGGAGTAACTGATGTTACTCCATGTTAAGTCGCGCATTCGACTTTCCCACATCGAGGATAAAGATATAAAAAAAAAACTTAAAATTTTAACTTACTTCAGTTTTAGCCACTACATCCCAACCAACAGTAAGGTTTCTATATTCCACCGCATTACTAGGATCCAAAGGTTTGTCATAATACTCTGTCATTTCTTCCATTTCAAGTATGCTATCAATCCTTTTAAACGTTACCAGCGCCTGCAAATTATATCAAAGCAATGACCAAGATGCTTCTTACTGTTATTGTAAGTTAAGTGCGCTAAATTTGGTGTTTAGAGGGAAAAATAAAAAATGAATTACTATAATACTTTTGTTAGAACAAAATATTGAACAACATAGTTGATTTTATTTTTTTTGGGAAATGAAATTACCTCAGCCAATGATCGTACAGATTGAGGAAGAATCGCCATAATAAAACGTAGTGAGTTAAACACACCTACGATAGTAAAGGCCTAAATATAAAATTAAAATGATTTTTTTTTAATTTTTTTTAATGGTTTAACAGTTACTACAAAATTTTCAAAAAAAAATTTAATATTTAAAATGTGATAATTTTTTGGCTGAAAAATTTTTAAATAAATTTCCATTTTTTGTTATTATTTTTTTAAAACCTTTTATATTTTAATTACACAAAACCTATTTGTGTTACTACCTACTACAATAAATTATCATACATATACACTGGAAAAATTATGTAGCTTTAATAGCACGCACCTGTGTAGCGTTTAATGGGTATCCCAATAAGGTATGAACCAAAAATGTAACAGCAGTTGAGACGATAGGTATAGTGGGGATTGTGCTGATTTGAAGGCTTGATACAAATCCACTTTTTACCAACTCTTTTTGTTCATTTACTCGCATCTCACCTAACCAAAAGAATATTTACTAAAATTTAACTCATTAAAAAAATTAGTTTTTTGCTTAAAATATTTCAGCAAAGTGTAAATTATATTTGGTTATTGTGTTTTTGTTTTAACTTTGAATATATAATAACCGGCAGCGTGGTGTAGTGGTAAAAACACTTGCTACACCACCATGAGGTCGTGGGTTCAATCCCTACTGGGTCATGCTGTAGCGCCCTTAAGTGAGGCGCTATAAACGGTATTACCTCTTGCTGAGCCAGCACTGAATCAGCAGCATAAATACAGGGCAGTTATAATCTATATAATATCCCAAACTGCGAAAGGTAACTCGAGACTGGGTTGGAGTACCTGATATTACCCTATGTTTAGATCGCGCATTCGACCTTCCCACATCGAGAAAAAAGATATAAACAACAACAAATTTAAAAAATGAAAACGCCCTTTTAATAGGTACTTTACAAAGTAAATTATTTTATGTAACGTATACGAAATAGACCTAACAATTTATATTTTTTTACCCAATACTTTTGCAAAACTCTCTTCCCAAGCGTACATTTTGATCAACTTTATGCAAGTCAGAATTTCATTCATCATCCGAACTCTTGAATCAGTTATTTTAACACAATTGCGACGAAATTTTGACAACAACTTTCCAAATAACATCTACAACAATAAAAAAAATTATTAAAACAATATTTATAGCTAAACAAAAGTTATTACCCATTAAAAAACAAAAGCCGAAAAAGTATATTTAAAACATAACACAGCAATAATCATTCAACTTATATCTAAATACTAAAAACAGCCTTATTCTTTTGATTACCTGAACTGGCATAAACAAAACAAAAACTCCAAGGCCAATTAGAGCAGTCCATCCAAGGAAAATGCACGAAAACACTGTTACCATAACAAACATTAGTGGCGTGCCAAAAAATATTCCCATGTAAAGAACCATGTCTAGGATACGTTGCCCGTCGTTTGCTAATAGATTAACCAACTGTAAAAAACAAATATATGTAAACAGAAACATAAAACTTTAGAAAAATGTATTTTCATGTTCAAGTAAAATTTAAAAAGTAAATGCAAAAACAAACCAATGTGTTTGGTAAATAAGACTTTGCATAGAAAAGTGTATGTATATACAAAAGTTTTTTTTTTTTATGGAAACAACATTAAACAGCATTAGACATTATTATGTACAAAAACTAGATATTTAGGCATTATCCAAAAATTTTTTTTCAATTTATAAAAGTAAGTGACTATTACCTCTCCAACGGACTTGTCTTTTAAACTTCTTAAGTTTACAACTTTACGAAAAACCATTGAAAGAACGGCAGCTCTAGCTCTGATACCAGTTCTATAAACATTTTATATGTAAGGGTAAAATGAATAAAAAACAAATAAAAACAAACATATTATATCATTTTTAAAAATAATTTATAGTTTTTTTAATAAACATAGTATATTACTATTCAAATTAGTAAGTTATAAATATTTCACAATTTTAACACGATGCGTTTTTAATTTTTTTAACTTGAATTTTAAAATAATGATTAAACTTTTACTAACCTGTAGTTTGAAGAGAAGAACAGAGCAAAAAACAAAGATCTGACAACTTCTGTACAAAGCAAACCAATGCTTAAGCCGATCCCGTAGCCCAAACTTGGTGATTCCAAGTCAGCATAGGCAATTAATCGGTTTGCCAAAAAGGCCTAAAAATAATGAGTATTAAAGTGTATTGACACTTATGGTTTAATATGTTTAAGTTTACAATATACAGCTTTAAAAATACAAACAAACAATTCAATAAATTTTTTATTTTGTTATTTTAAAAAAAAAACATTAAGGCTAGTATTTGTAGCCATTAAATTTTTTCTTACAAAGATTCTTCAATTTTTTAAACCAAGTAAAATTATATTTAATATAAAAGTGTTTACTAAAAAACAAAGTGTTTACCGGTCCAGCAAAAGCACCGACCAGGGAAATCATTTCAGCAAAAGCTGCAACGATTGTTCTTGTTTGAATAAATTTGTACATTGCTCGTTTTATTGAAGGCTTTCCATTATTTTTGATTCCATCTTCTTTGTATATTCTATTTAGCCTAAAAAAAATATTTTATACCAATTTAAAAAAAAAATTAATTTAAAAAGATACAAATATAAAATCAAACTAAAAAAACAAAATAATGCAAAATACAACTAAATTTTTAAAACATTTAAAAATATATCGAAAAACATAAAGTTTTTGCCCTTATAAAACATATAAAGATACCAACTATTACCTTTGTGTGTTATATTCAGCTGAATCATAATAGGAAAGTGGTGGAACATCCTCAATATTTAAAACCTTTTTTCCTTTTTGAATGGTAGGTGACATCCACGAATAAGTCATCAGTGAGAAAAAATTAGCATTATCGATTGGCGCTGGTAACATATTTTTCCTGAAAATTGAATTAAAGATATTAAGAGTTTTTAACATACGCCTAATGTAGTAATTTACTTTAAAAAAAAATATCTTAAAATGTTTACAATTTTTTGGGAATTTTCGACATTCTGGTAGCTTTTAATTTCATTTTTTGTTGCAACAGCTTACATAGCAAAAAGCCTAATTTAAAATGTTAATGTTGTTCGAATTAGACAGGTCATTAATCACCACATATGCACATTGTACGGTTACAGTTATCAAATGCAAAGAATAACAATGTGTATCGTATTCTGTGGTATATTAGCTTTTTAATTTACACAATTTATTAAAGAAAATTAATATATAATCACCGACAGCGTGGTGTAGTGGTAGGAACACTTGCTACACCACACATGAGGTCGTGGGTTTAATCCCCACTGATCTTATGCTGTAGCGTCCTTAAGTGAGGCGCTATAAACGGTATAAACTTTTGCTGAGCCAACACTTAATCAGCAGCATAATTATCGGACAATTCAAGTCTCTATAATATCCCAAACTGCCAAAGGCAACTCGTAACTAATGTTACTCTATGTTTAAGTTGAGCATTCGTCTTTCCAACATTGAGGATAAATTTATATACACAAAAAGAAATATTACATGGTAGGGTGAAAAGTTAATATTAGTCGGGATTAAATATATAGGTGTGTAAAATATTTACCAAAGTTTTCTGGGTGATATTTTTTACCCTGAATAAACCTATTTAAACCTTGTTGACCACGTGATTCAATATGTCACCGCTTGAGAAGTGTTATCGTGCATAAAGTTTAAAGTATTAGTTGGGCTAATAACAACGCGTCATAAATTAAAGGGCAAAGCAGTGGAAATTCCGCTTAATATCCAAATGTGATTCATTGGAACGACCTTAAAAAAGCTTAAACTATTCGTTATTTTAACTATGTATTTTTATAATATTTTTTACAAATTAATGGCAAGGATTTTGCATTTTTTGTAACTTTTTTAAATATGACATGTAACATTAGAATTAGGGTGCCACAAGGTTGGGTGTATGCAAAAAATAAATACTGCTCAAAAAACTACTACGACATGCTTGACATAAAATATTAAAACTTACTTTTTAATGAATCGAAGTGGCTTAAGGGATTGCATCGCTCTCCAATACTTGCCATGCTTTGCGTCTTGAGCATATACGTCATTAGCCGTGATGTCACTGCTAGTTACGTCACCGTTAGTAACTCCATTTTTCGTATTATGATTTTGTCCCTCTTGGTTCGACATTTTACCTTTAAAATTTACACATTTATTCGGAACTAAAAAGGTCATACCATTTGTTTAACTTAATACCAAGCGTTTAACTTAAACTAATTATATAATAAGATATTGTACATACGTACGAATAACCTATTTATTTGCCTGTATAACTATATATATATACAACTGTCTAAAATGTGCAGACAATTAATAATCACAACTAAAATTCTGCAAAATTTAACTTAATCAAAACAAAGATTTTCTGAGAATAGTAATGGACTGATATCACGATTTCACCTAGTTTGTAATGCTCTATTACCTTTACCATAAAGTAAACGTGTTGTAACGAACGCACAGTTATATACGGGCATTTTAATTTTTTAAATTGCTAATCAGTTAGGTTTAACAAAGGCTTACTTTTTACTGCGTTTATAAACTCAATTTTGCCTTTGCTTAACTATTGGAGCGTACAAAATATTTCAGATTTCGCAATGCGAAGCAATGTTTTTTTACCCAAAGCAGTTTCTTTATTTTTTTTTTGCTTTTTGTGCATTTTTTGTGCAATGTCATGTTGTAGTTTTATGCTTGCATACGTATAAGCCAATTGCTTTTAAATTCTGACAGTGATTTATTTCTACAGCATGGCGTATTTTGTTTTTAGATTGTGTTACTACCAACCAATAATAAAAGGCATATGTGCTAACGCGGTACGTTATTCAATAGACTCACATATATTCTAATCTCAAATAACTCAAAACAAAAGCTATCGGTTAACTACATAAAATAAGTTAAACCCGCCTTTAAGGGTTAAAGTAAATTCCATTCTTTTATAAATCACAATCGTATATTGCTTAATATATTCTTATAACTCTATATAATAAATTGTAACTTTATCAACTAATTGTTTATTTACCATCCATTTTAAACCAATGTATTTTTTAACATTAATTCGAAAGCAACACAAAAACAACCTAATAATTTTGTACTTTTAATAAACTCTCACTACAATGTTTAATTAATGTTTAAATGTTTTCAAACACGAATAATAATGCAATAAGGAAACACGTGATTACGTGACGTCATATTTTTTTATATAGGTTATTTCCTTTCTGACAACTTAAACGATTTATATATTGATAGTTCAGATATAAATTAGGCGCCAATTTTTAAACGTGGCCTATTAGAAATCGAGAAAAAAATTAAAGTTTGTATTTCAGAAGCAAAGTTCATTGGAATTAAAATATATAGAAATAATTGGAATTAAAATAAATAGAAAGATTTTTTTTGGAAGCAATACCCAACAGAACGTAAATGATAAATACAGTTTTAGAATCTATGAATATAAAAAGTAGCATGGGGTAATAGAAATAATAATTTTGTTTTGACGTTTAAGTAACCAAGTTACCAGTCATCAAATGAATTTAGGGACCGTTAGTTAAGTTATGTGGTTCACTAGGTTATAGGTTATACGTAATAAAACGCATTAAACCGAAAATTCGCCCTTAAAACCTACGCGCTTTACTCAAATATATACCAACATATTTGTTTGTTAATAAAGTAAATAAAACAAACCCTTTCTCAACTTTGTAACACTTAAACAGATGTCGAAAATAAACTTTATCACGACCGCAGAATGTAAGAACGAATGGTACTACGAAATTTACAAGACCGCGCAGATATCTTTAGTTTAAGTACGATCAATTTCAAGCTAGCGTTTACGTCAACCCCAAATCAAGTGTAACAGCTTTAAGTACATTGTAGCACTTGTGTAATTATGCGTAGTGTCTTAGTTTAACACTTTAAAATACACTTTCTTTGACAGTTTAAATTTGTTTGCATAAAAATCTTGCGTTCTATTCGCTATACCACGTGACTTATGACGCAACACAGTGACTTTTATATTTTACCATTTCCTTTAAAGTCTGTCTGGAATAGGGGCAATGACTTGGCAAGTTTAGTTGAACTTTTACCCATATATTTCATGCGAAACTTAAAAATAAGCAAAAAGAGTTTATTTCGTGTTTGTTATTTGATTTAAATAAAAGAGTAAACAATTTTGTTATCGTAAAAAAGAAAAGCAAATAAAAATTGTCGTAATTTTAGTAGGAAAATGCTTTTTTACTATTTAAATAGAACGCCTTATTTCGCGAATTTAAAAAAAGGAATCAAATATTCAGTAAACGCCCTTGAATATTGAGTATATTTACTTTAAACTATGACTTGAATTTTTACTTAATGCGTTAACGTAGGTTATGATAGTTAAATATAGGTTTTTCATTCTCTAAAAATTACAAAATATTACACAAAGATTACGTTTCGCTTACTAGGTAGAAGGTTAAAATTGTAAAATGCAAATATTGTTCATCGACATAACAATCACTTTATATTGACTTTCCTCAATATAAAAACTTTGCTATAATGACATTTCAAGTATATTAATATAATACAAATATTACCATTAAAATGTAACTTTTTATAGCAACAGATAATATATGCTTGCAAGCTAAAATACTTGTTCAAATAATAACAAGTCTATAAAATTTTTGTAAGGGTTAGTTTTATATGTTTTTATTACAAGTAAATTCTCATATAAAAGTTAGAAAAAAGTCGTGGTTATAATATGTAAATATAAAGGATTTTCGATATACAGTTATTTTGTTTAATTTTATTTTATGCAGTCCTTTTTTTTAATTTATACCACCTATTATTTTAGTTTATTAGATGCTATATTAATCCACATTTTTTGTGCGTTTTAAAATGTTTTTGTTTTAAATCATCATTTCCCCTTATTGCCCACGTTATTCAAAATATTAAACGCATGGAAAAAGTTATAGTGCATAAAGTTTAAAGTAATAGTTGGACCAAAAACAACGCGTCATAAAAAAGGCCAAAGCAGAAGAAATAGGTTATAACTATAATTTATTCATTGAAACGATATAAATAAACTTTCAAAATTTTTAGTTATTTTAATATTGCATTTTTTGTAACATTTAACTATTGCATGACAAGTACTATTAAAACTTAATTTTGAATAAATCGTAAATTAAACTATAATTTTAGTATTTATAAATAACTTGATTTTAAACGCAAGATAGGCCAGTCTGTAAACGAATTCCACAACCACTTACCCTCAATAAAACAAGACTAAGCCTATTTGCCAACGAAGAAGGCATTCTTACATTGAGCAAACATTACGTCTCAATATTTTGCAACAATTTAGTAGCATGGGGAGATGATATGTTTAAAACAGCTTAGTCATTTCAGATTATATAAAGGTTAGCTCAACAAGAGTGATAGATCAGTTTTAAAGGGATTTCCGTAATTATATCAGTATATTCAATTTAAAGTTCCCTACAATAGCCTTATGTTTTATTAATAAACAATTCCTAATTTTCCTAGCACTACATGGAATAAAATTTTATATAAATATATTAGATCAGTAAAATATTAAGATGAACGGTACTGTTAAAGAAAATGGAACTGAAACAAAAAATAAGGATCCGAAAATCGAAGAAGATTCTCTGGAAAGAGATAAACGACATTCAAATAGATATTGGAGAGGATTGCAAACCTTCAAACCAGTCAGATTTGATAAGTAAATACCAATTTCAAGTAGCTAGTAATACCACCTTAATAATCATTATTTTAGCAGTAAAAAGTTAATTTTATTGTAAAATTTGATACAAAAATACTTAGATAATATGAGTATTAGGCACTTTGTTTACCCATAAACTCAGCAACCTGGTTTAGGCCTTTTTTTAATCTGCAATGTGGTTAATTATTACCTAAAATATACTTGGTGTTTATAAACTTGTTTCAATATTGTATCGATATAAATATAATTTAATTATAATATTATTGAGTGACTTCTTTTAATAAAATAATTTAAAGCATTATAGCATTGTTTTTAATGGGTATTTTTACGATTTTCAATACACTTTTTACTACATACTACATTTTATATGATCTGTTAAATCTGTAGTAACTTTAGAAGGACTGTAAAATAGTAAACCAATGAAATTTTTAGACAAAAACTGCCAGCGCCGGTCGACAATGCTAATTTCTTTTCATTCATGACGTTTGCCTGGGTGACGAAATATATTTCTAAAGCCAAACACTCGCTTAAACCTGAAGACGTCCCCCCACTTTCAGTGTATGATGCTACTGTAAGATCAACAGAAAGGTGCAAATTTTTAAATTATGTTACATTTTTTAAATTATGTTACACACATACTTTAATTAATAAATATATTTTTTATATATCTTTATCCTTGATGTGGGAAGGTCGACTTCACGACCTAAGCAAAAGAGTAACATCAGTTACCCCGACCCAGTCTCGAGTTGCCTTTGGCAGTTTGGGATGTTATAAAATATAATTGCCCGATAATTATACTGCTGATCAAGTGCTGGCTTAGCAGGATGTCATGCCATTAATAGCACCCTACTCCAGGGCGCTAAATCATAAGAGTGGGATCGAACCCACGACATTATGTAGTGTAGCAAGTGTTCTGACTACTACACCACGCTTGCTATATGTAATATACTTTGCCCTTTTTTTCGAAAACATTAGGTTTACCCAAACAAAGTTAAACTTGTTTTATACATAAGGCATATCCCAGTTACTTTGCACCATTTAACCTAAGTTTTACTACTATGTAGATTAGAACGACTTTATAAGGAAGACGGTGAGAAACATGGTGGAAAACCTAAGATCGGAAGATCCGTTAATCAGTTCATTAAAACAAGAATGTTAGGTTCAATATTCTTTATGTTAATATCAATGACCGCTACATTTATTGGCCCAGTAAGTTATACTGCTAAATTAATTGCCAACATGCTTATGTAATCATGACTTACAATATCTAAATAGGCTTAACCAAAACAAATAAAGACTAACTGCATTAGTAAATTATTTTTTGTGTATTTAAATATTTAAATTGTATAAATTTTTGCAGGCTTTTTTGATAAATCGTCTTGTTAGTTTTGCTGATTTAACTAACCCCACAGTTGGATATGGAATTGGACTTACAGTTGCTTTGGGTGTATCCGAATTTACAAGATCTTTGTTTTTTTCAATGTTTTTCGGCATGAATTACAGGTATTGTGAAACAATGTATGTCTAAATATCAAATGTAAATGAGTTTTTTGGTACTACTTTTAGTCGTTGTTTAACAGAAAAAATATCCTTTCTAAACATAACCAATTTGTTTGGTATATATCTTTATCCTTGATGTGGGAAAGTCGAATGCGCGACTTAAACATAGAGTAACATCAGTTACTCCGACCCAGTCTCGAGTTGCCTGTGGTAGTTTGGGATATTGTAGATTATAATTACCCGATAATTATGCTGCTAATTAAGTGCTGGTTCAGCAGGAGTTCATACCGTTAATAGCACCTTACTTAAGGGCGCCACAGCATGACAGCAGTGGGGATTGAACCCACGACCTCGTGTGTGGTGTAGCAAGTGTTCTTACCACTACACCACGCTGCCGGTATCTACCACGCTGGTATTTTTTTCAATGTTTTTTTTTTCAATGTATTATTTAACAACTGTGTAATTATTAATATATTCTTTACATTGGATGTTAACCAATTGATCTACAGGACAGCAATCAGAGCAAGAGGGGCCGTTCTTTCAATAATTTTTAAAAAAGTTGCAAGACTGAGAAGTTTAAAAGATAAATCAGTTGGCGAGGTAATCATCTAAGTTTTTGTGAATAAATATATAAAATTGAGAATACGCAAAGACAAGAAAAAAAATAAGCAACTGAAAAAGTCAAATTGCCAAAAAATAAATATACAAATCAAGCTATGAAAAGTCTGTATATTTATTAGGTTAAAAGACTGTTATTTTATCTAAGCAAACACACTTAGAGAAAGTAAACAAAAACGTTATAATAAAGCTGTTAATATTTATTTAAATCATATTTTTCTGTTTTCCCATTAAAATTTAAATTGATTTTTAAATTATTGTTTAATTCTTTACACTAGATAGTTAACTTGATATCAAATGACAGCCAGCGAATCTTTGATATGATTGTATTTGCTGGAATCGTAGTAGGGGCTCCATACATGATTGCTCTTACAACTATTTTCTGTTGCGTGTTTTTGGGCTGGACTGCATTAATCGGAGTCCTTACATTTCTTCTGTTTATCCCAATACAGGTAAGACTAATTGATAAATTTATTTTTTAAAGTTGACAGAATATTTAAAAAAAATTTTGTACTCAGGAACTATATTAGTATTTTGACATATTTTTTTGTTTTTGTAGGCCATGATAGGTAGAAAAATGGCTGATTTTCGTCGCAAATGTGTTACAATTACAGACTCAAGAGTTAGGATGATGAACGAGATTTTAACTTGTGTAAAACTGATCAAAATGTATGCTTGGGAAAATAGCTTTGCCAAAGCTATAGGTAACTATAATTATTATTAATTAGCAACATTACCAAAGACCAAGGGATCTAAACAATATATTGGTATAGCGCTGTTGATAATAGCTGATATAGTATTTACTTTAGTTAATTAAAACCAAAAGGCTAATAAACAAACTTTGGTACCAGTGTAGCTTAGTTACTAACATTATGAATACTGTCAAAGACAATCTAAAAATAAGTCAAAGCCAAGTTATGGCTATATAAAAAAAAGCAATTATGTTAAATTAAACGTAAAAAGCAATTATAAAAAAAAAGCAATTATGTTAAATTAAACGTTATTTTATTTTTAGCTAAGATTCGAAAAAAGGAACAAAGTATCCTCCAGAAAAGTGGTTTTATTCAAAGCTATCAAATCTCAATAATTGCAGTTGTACCTGTTGTTTCTACAGTGTTAACCTTTATTGTTCATACATTATTGGGCTATCCCCTTGACGCCGCATCGGTAAACATACAACCTGACATTAACATTAGTTAATCTATTACTTCTCTTTACAAAAATGTTATGTATTCAATGCAGACAATCAACAAAAGGTTACATAAGTACCAAATAACTACCTTAAGTTTAAATGCATCATTTTTTTAGGCTTTCACAATTATAGCAGTATTTAACTCCATCAGGTTTTTGTTATCTATACTGCCTCAAGCCGTAAAGGGCATTGCAGAGGTAAGTGTATTAGAATAAATCTTATTCAGACTTATACACCTAATTTTTTAGAAGATACTGATTCAAATATAAGCTACAATTTTGTTAAGATATACATGAAAATCTTAAGCACTTTTATAAAATGCATACCTGATTTTCTAGTTTGCATGTTCTTAAAACTGATACGATGGGATTTAATTTTTCATAAATAAAATACCAGTTTGTTTATTGTTTTAGGTGTTTGTTTCATACAAACGAATTGATGATATCCTAAGCATGGAAGAAATCGAAGAATATTACGACGAACCACGTGATCAGAAGAACGCAGTAGAGTTTAGAGACCTAACTGTTGCTTGGGACATTGTAGAAAAAACTGGGGTAGGCTTTATTTTGTTTACCTATTTAAACAGAACATGCTTTTATTTTCTTTACATAATCGATATAAAATAAAAGAACCTTGTTGATTTTCCCTTATTTAAAATTAAAGTCATTCTGATAATCCTTTTTAGTGTTTTATTTCATTAAAACAAACAATGACTTACACTTTAACATTTTATTAACGTAAGTCAACTTTAATTTATAATAGTCATTCAGTCAATAAAACTTTGACCGATGAAATTTTGCGTCATTATTACAATTAGTACGTGACCCTTACTATTTTTTTACAAACAGACCAATGGAAACAAAGACAAGCAAATTGAAAAATCGTCTAAAGAAAGTAATGATGAAGAAACGGTTGATGTTCTATTTGATATTAATGTTGAAATACCCAAGAAAAGGTAACGAAATTTTATAAAATTCTATGTGCAGAAAATGCCAAATGCTTCAATTAAAAGCATATCTTATATTGCCACCCCAGTATTCGTTATATGTTATTGTTTTTATAGGTTGTTGGGCATATGTGGTTCAGTTGGCAGTGGCAAATCTTCATTTATTTCATCGTTACTTGGTGAACTTCGAATCCATAAAGGGAGTATTGGCTTGGATGGAACAATGGCTTATGTACCACAGCAAGCTTGGATCTTTCATGCAAGTGTAAGGGAAAATATCTTGTTCGGATTACCTTATGATGAAGAAAAATATAACAGAAGTAAAAAATATTGAACTTAAAAAAAATAGTTCTAAATATTTGAGTACTTTTTAAAACGCAATACTTTTTATATTTAAGTATATTTACACTTAATATTTGTATTTGAATATTAGTTATTAAGGCATGCAGTTTGGAGATGGATTTTAAAATCCTAACTGATGGTGATTCAACAGAGGTTGGGGAAAGAGGAATCAACCTTTCAGGCGGACAAAAACAGAGAATAAGCTTGGCAAGGTATTGTTGCAATTTTTATAAATTAACTTTTTAATTTTCTAAATATCTGTGATTTAAATTGCATTATTTAAAATGTTGATTGTAAATTGCGTTTACATATGGTTTTAATTAACAGGGCAGTCTACAGCAACCGAGATATAGTTCTGTTAGATGATCCTTTATCAGCTGTAGACGCTCATGTTGGCAAGCATATCTTCTTTGAGTGCATCAAGAAAGAACTAAGTGACAAAACAGTGATATTTGTGACGCACCAGCTTCAATATCTGAAAGATTGTGACGAGATAATATTGTTAAAAGAAGGAAGAATTGCTGAACAAGGAATTCATGATAAACTGATTGCAAACAATAACGATTATGCTGAACTTATTAAGTAAATAAAACATATTTAAAATACCAAATGATGTAAAAAAAAATTATAACACATTAAATATTTGATCAAAAATGGGCAGGTTCAATTTTTAATATTACAAAACCAATGCGTGTCGTTCTTGTTCAATTACTCATATTATTTATTGTGCTTTTTAGAATGTTCTATTTGGAACAAGAAAAGGAAAACGAGAAACCTGATGTAGTTGATACTGAGCTTGTGAAAAAGATTATTAGACAACGAACGTTAAGCGGGGGTTCTAATCCAGTCGACTCAAGTAAAAGTCTATTAATATAACTAAAAAAATAATCTGTTTTTAAAATAGTTCAGCAGCCCTTTTAAAAAAAATTCAATGATTTATTTTAACTAACAACATTTTTAAGTTTGCTATATTGTGTATATATATTTTAACAACCTAAGTTTCTTACAATGCAACATAGTTGAATATTACGGTTAAACTGTTAATATTTAGATGAAGTTAAACTCGAATTGGCCAACATACAGTCAGCCCTAGCTAGTGAAAAGTTTGTACGATCAACAAGTGTTATAGCATCTACAAGAGCAAGTGTTCGTTCAGTTATACATGCTGAAGGAGGAGTTCCATTTGATGACAACATTCTGGATGAAGAAGACGAAATAGAAACAGGTTTTAACATTGATCTCTTGTTGTTAAAATCAAAGTAAATAATAAATGTAATTCTACAATAAATTATATAAATTTTAGTGACTTTAATAAGGCAAGTCGAATTTCCCAATGCTAAGTTAAATAAATCCTCCTAGTTAACATTGATAAAGTAACTTTAAAGTTTTTTAATGTCTTGGTAGATGGAAAAGCGGCGGTTTTGATTAAAGGGGAAACTGCCAGTATTGGAAGTGTATCTGGCCATACTTATTACACATACTTTCAAGCAGCAGGGGGGTGAGAATATTACTTATGTAAACTTTTCACTAACATACACAGAAATAAAACAAGTTATATATGTGATCAAACTGTTATTTAAATTTTGTATAAGAGAGTAGTTAATTACCCGTGGATTTTCGCAAGTGAATTACCAAGGACATTTTTGATGCTAATTTAATTATTTTCGACAGTATATTTATGTCCATAATAACTGGTCTTCTCATTGTACTTCTTGTATTCGGAGTCAATTTAAACAATTGGTGGTTATCTGTGTGGATTAATGCTGGTGGTCAAGTTACAATAGTCTGCCCCTCGTATAACGATAGTATGGGATCAGGGGAATTACCGACAGGGACTTTCCAAACTACTCAAGGCTGTGTCGAATATATTGATCCCAATATCTCAACTGGAGATAGTTTAGGATTTTACCAGGTAATATTAAACATTTTAGGAAATATTTGTAAACCTTTTGAGCAAAGCTAATAATTTATTCTTTTAGGGTGTCTACGGTATTATTCTTGTGTGCACTATCATCCTTGGAGTATTAAAAGCAATTAAATACACTCATAGTACAATAGGAGCTGCTACAACTTTGCACAACAAAGTTTTCAAGTCGGTGTTTGGAAGCCCAATGTCGTTTTTTGACACAACACCAACTGGAAGAATACTTAATAGGTACAAATTTATACAATTTTCACTAAAGCTAATTTATGAGTTAACATAGTGGAAAACTTTTTGTTTCCTAATGTTTTTTGAACGTTTTATTTTTGTTTCAGGTTCTCCCGAGATTTGGATGACGTGGATGTTCGATTAGTTTTAATCATGGATATGTTCTTATTACAAGTAAGTTTTAAAAAGCGTAATGAAAACATAAAAACTTTTATACTTTTAAGATACTGTTTTTGAATTTAATAACAAACTTGATATTTAAATGATCAAGTATTGGCATTGAGTAAATCGTAGTATAGCTTGGGGTGGTACATAAAGTAAGACGAAAAGACACATGTCAAAAACTTTCAACTATCATACAATGTTTTGTTAAGATCTGCATGGTCATTTTCTCCATAATAAGCATGAGCTTGGTGTTCCCTTATTTTCTTATTGCTGTGGTGGTTATCGCTATTGTGTTCGGGTTTATTTACTCCTATTTTCGAGCAGCAGTTCGGGAGTTTAAACGACTTGACAACATTACAAGGTAAGCACATATATGTTTCAACTGCCCTTAGTACACATTTAACAAGGCATATTGCGTTTTAATAAACTTGCCGAGGAAAAGTTTATATTTTAGATCTTTTCTAATCAGGCTTTTATACTGTACTGCTATAAGTAAGCAAAAATATTGTTTAAAATACCTTGAAATTTCTGTTTTATTGTAGATCACCCTGGTTTTCACACGTGACTTCAACAGTTCAGGGTTTAAGTACAATCCACTCCTACAATAAAACCGATGACGTCATTAACACGTAAGAACAACCAAGACAAAAGTTAAAGGACAATTGTTAGAAACTGTGATTTCAAATTTTTGTTTTTCTTCCTAGATTTAACGAACTTCTAGATGCGAACAGCTCACCCACTTATCTTTATTATTGTGTTACGCGTTGGTTGTCTGTGCGATTAGACTTACTAACAATATCAACGACTCTCCTGGTGGCTCTTTTTGTTGTATTCTCGGCAGTTTATCCTTCAGTGTTCGGCGAGGTTTCGTCATCTTTTGCTGGGTTGGCTTTAACCTACGCTATACAGGTATGTTTAGGGGGTGGTAATATAATACAAAAAAAAGCATCTGAGTACTACTGTTCTATAACTAAAGTTGTAGCAAAATGTAAGGTTCAAAGTTTTTAAATAATACTGAAAAAAAACGACTTATTATTAATTTTATCTCCTCAAACTTTTTTTTATGTTCAAATACTCAATTTTATGTTTCTTGTTTTTAGTTGACTGGTTTATTCCAAGTATGTGTGAGATTTAGTGTAGAAACAGCATCCTATTTCACTTCTGTTGAAAGAATTGTTGAATACATCGACACTTGCCCGTCAGAAGCTAATCCTGAAAAGGCTGTTGCTAAGCCCGAACCTTCATGGCCAGAAAAAGGAGAAATAAGGTATAAAATACCACAAATAAGTTAAATTTTTAATGAACCAAGAGTTTAGATATATGTTTTTTCAAAACCAAAAATGACTTGGTTTTATGTACTACAATAATAATTTTAAATTGACATGTTAAGGGCGTTTAAAAGTGTAGATTATACATTGCAATGTATATTATTTGAGATGTTATTAAAATGCAAGATTACTGTACTTTAAGATTTTCTGAAGCTGGAATGAGGTACCGACCTAACTTGCCTTTGGTGTTAAAGAACCTCAAATTTGTGATTAAACCGAAAGAAAAAGTTGGAATTGTAGGAAGAACGGGATCAGGTAACTAAAACCCTCTGAAATTGCATAATAATAAGGTTTTAATGTAAATAAAAAACTGATTGTAAGCACTTCGTTTAGATTAAGTTCTAGATTGTAACGACTTCTTTTTCAGGAAAATCTTCGCTTGGAACCGCTTTGTTCCGCTTGGTCGAGTTAGATCAAGGTAAAACCATAATTGATGACGTAGACATTAGTGACGTCAGCTTGAAACAACTTCGTGAAAAACTGTCAATCATTCCACAAGAACCAGTTTTATTTGTTGGCAATATTCGTTACAATCTTGATCCGTTCGGACAATATTCGGACACCGAACTCTGGATGGCGTTAGAGAGAACTCACATGAAAGCAGCTGTAAATATAACCTAATACTTTAAAAAACTTTTTTGGTGTTTTTTTTATGCTGCAAGACTGTACAACCTAAACCTAATGCAACTTATCGAAAAGGGTTTTTTTAAAGATTTTTTTTTATTGACATTATTACCCAGTATTATCTTGTTATTAATCAACCAAATGATGATTATATAAAAGTTCATATTTTAGCTAGTAATTTGTGTGGTAAAAGAAAGTTAAATCTACATGAAATTATAACTTATACGAACAACTATTTGTTGTTGTAATAGATCAGTGAACTTCCGGACAAGTTAGAATCTGAAGTCGTCGAAAACGGCGAAAACTTCAGCGTCGGTGAAAGACAGCTTCTCTGCATGGCACGCGCCATCTTGCGGCATTCTAAAATTATCATGCTCGACGAGGCAACGGCCGCGATCGACAGTGAGACAGACAGTTTGGTGCAGGATACAATCAGGGAAGCGTTCTCGGACTGCACGATGCTGACCATCGCACATCGACTTAACACTGTGCTTACATGTGACAAGATACTCGTTATGGACGATGGAAAGGTGAGATTATTAGTGATCTAAGTTCAAAAGTATAGCTTTAGACTATGACTAAAAAACCATAAAAATGTAGACGTTAGAAATTGTAATTTTTTTTTATTCTTAAGTTTTTTTAAAGCTGAATTGACCGATGAAATAAAATATGTGTAATTTTTCTAGCTATTTTTGCATTTAAAATAACAGTTTGACCTCAAGACTAAGAGTAAGGATAGTACAATAGGTAAGACTTTCCCAAACCTGTTTCATTTACATAGGTTGCTGAGTACGACGACCCAGCTGTTTTGCTTTCAAACCCTGACTCACACTTTTCTAAAATGATCAACGCTGCAGCAAGCAACGAGGACAAACAACAAGACATACAACAACAAATAAACGTAGTCAACAACAATCAAATAGCCTCAACTTTCGACAATTTAGCGTTTGAAAACGAAGAAGAATCAAGCAATGATGAATATGAGCAAACTGAGTTATAGTCAAACAAAGCATCAAATGTTATTTCTATATTAAAACTCTGTAAAGCAAGCTTGTTTAAAGTTTTATTAAATTGCTTTGCCTAGGAGTTTTGTAACAGAACTAGGTGCCTTAGAATACAAAACAGTGCTGATATGTTTATTAGTTAATTTATTATTTCTAATTAATGTGCTTTGATTGATTAAAATGTGCTAATAGTTATGTTAAAAGTTCCATCGTAATTTTACTGTTTTTTATCTCAGTGTTATATTAATGTGCTTAATTATTACAAGTGTTAATATGACAATTATTCTTTTTACCAATTCTGCTTTTTTACTACATTTTTTGTATTGTTGTTTTAGTATAAACTAAATCCCATTATTTTAAGTTTAGTTCAAGTTTATTTCGTGTAAATCTAATACACATCGTCTGCCATAAAGGCTTGATAAATAAATACAAAAAAATAAATATTTTATAAGCAAGCTGCTTATTCGTTGTTAAAAAATAAATTTTAATATTTGAAATTAATATTTGTTCCTTTTAACTTTTCATCAAATATGTCGTCGATAATTTTGGATTGTTTTTCAGTTAGGTAATTTCTCCAGCCACCAGTGTCGCCTTTGAAATAAACGAATAAAAATAAAACGCTTATGTTGCAAAACCACATATGAAATACAAACTTGAAATTGCAGATTGCTTAACAGCAACACTAATGGGCCTAAATAAGTGTTTAATATTGCATTTGACTTTTACCATGCTAACTTTAACCAATCTGAGTTTTTAATTTTCTGAATGTCCTATATTTAAAAAACAATTCTGTGTTGATGCTAACTAAAGTCTGCTAAATTTTTTTAAAACCACATATTTATCAAACCAAAATTTACGCCTCTATATTAAAAAGTAAACTACATTAAAACTGCAATAAAAATTAACCTTTTCTAAGAATGATCGAGTGCATCTCAGCCAGTTGCCCTGATGAGGGGTCGTTTGCATTTTTCATGTTTTCAATTTCACACAAACTTGAAATATGATCAAGTTCTTTACAAGTAAGCGGGGTCTCCAGAAAGTTTGCCAAGTTTTTAATTTGTAGTGACAGATTCTGAATTTAAAATTGGATAATTCACAATTCTTTTTAAAACATATGTATCAGTAGGTAACATTAAGATAACTTGGTCATTAACTAAACAAATAGTTGTTTAACCTCTTTCATATCCTCGTAAAAGAGAAAATAAACATTGTTGTTTTCCCTGTATTTGTTCCATGATAAAATATGTTCCGGATACCATTCTTCTGGCTTACTGTGTAATGAGAATTTACCTAAACCACGTTTAATCATTGAATCAATATTAAAATTTTGTTATGACATAATTTTAAATGAAGGTTCAAGCTTGTAATAATGTTAAATAAAACAGACTTCATTTAATGTTAAATGTTGAAAAAATAGTTTTGTTATTTTTAACTTCGACTATTTATAAATTTATTTTCTTTGGAAATGTTTATATATTTTAAACTTTTTTACGGGGTCAAAAAACACAATGTTTTCTTTCTAAACACACGATGTATTTCAAGTAAAACAAACCTGAAACAAAGTTATCAAAGAAGTGATCCCATCCACTAAATATCATGGATCTTAACGGCTCGTTTTGAGCTTTGGGTAATTGTCTGTAGAAGTGATACCAAGACACAATCTGGTCTTTTGGGTTTCGCAAAACATATATCACCTAATATATAATATACATAAGTTAACTTTTATAAAAATATTAATTGAACCCATAAAAACCAAGTTTAAATTTTTTCCTAGTAACATATTTAATTTAACTTGTAACTGAATCTTATGTTTTCTTAAAAAGTTTAAAAATTAGGTTAAAATGTGAACAATATTTACTTTTGTTTTAGACTTGCAAATTTGTTCTATGTTAAGTAACTCAGCTGGAAGATGGGTAAAAAATAATCTTCTTTTTAAACCAAACCGTTCAATTAACTTAAACTTGGAAGCTACAAAACAACAACAAAACATTTAAAAATAAATGTTTCTTCTACGCATTCAGAAATCGATGTATAATACACCAATTTATTAAAAAATGAAGAAATCTTTATGTTAAGATAGCAGCGTTGTACCAGTATCAAATACATGCATTAATGTATACCAATTGTTTAGTATTTGACCAAAGTTTTAACTTACGGGATCCAGCCTCAAGGAAACTCAAGGAAAGTGGCAGATTTTTAGTGACATCAAAAAGAGAAGAATTTCGATACAACAGACGTCGAGTAATTTCTACTGTCCAGTTCGTACCTATATAACAACACATTTATGACATAACGCCACACAATCTTTGTACCCACAAGAGTGGATTTACGTAAAGGCAAATTACAAACCATTGATATTTACATTGGTTTTAAGTTTTTTGAGCATCCATGAAAGTATAAAGGTATACAATACATTAGTGCAACGGGACAAGTTAATTTTATAACTTAAAACATAACTAGTAAAAATGTTACTCAAATGTTTTAACTAAATTATGGCATGGTCCCGAAACCAAAACTTTGCTTTAATTGGTATAACAAAGCATTTATGCGCAGATTGTTAGACGCTAAATTTTACACGATATTTCTGTTTAAATGTTGGCATATTTTTAAATTTATAGTTTACCTGTTTTCGGAAAAGAAGCCACAATAACATCGCTACTTTTTGTCTGCCAGTTTTGAAGCAAATACTTGATGCAATCAGGCGAAAAATTTGGGATGATTTTGTAGCCATTTAAGATCTGAAATAACTTAACATTTCTGGCAAGAGGATCAAAAGAATCTAACGCTTCTTTCGTTGCTTTCTCGATATTAACTTCATCTTTTGTCATAACTTTCATCTAATATTTAGATTTCAAACTTTTTAATTAAAAAAAAAACTTCTTTGTAGGACAATGTATTAACAACTACTATGTAGTATAATATATCCAAGTAACCTTAACTATTTATCTTAAAGGTAATGATGACTTTTTTATATTGAGTCACATTTGATATAAAAATAGAATTGATTGCCCAACAAAAGTTCTTGCTTTTTTGTTTTACGGCGAAAGGTGAACGAACCATTAAGTGGAATATGTTAATAAATAATTACAAACAGAAGAGACGACTTGAGAGCTAAATAAATAGAAAAGAAGATTAAATATAATATTAAACAAATGCTAGCAGTTGCTGTTACGTAGATAGGTGACATTTTATAAGTATAAGTGATATAAAAATACTTAAAGAGAATTTCGTATACCGGAAAATAATATTGCAAAGCATACATTACACGATCTTTAAACTAATAAACTACAAATCGATCTGTTTAAAATGACCCCCTGTCAGCTTATTATATAAGAAATAAACATAAATTTTAATTGCCCAATGTATATAACCAAGTAACACAAAAAAAAAAAAAAAAATGTGTTTTTGTACTGGCCTACAGATAATTACATATACAAATAAGTAAATAAAGTAACTCTTTATAAATTAAATATCAAAAAATGTGTAGGCTATCGAATAACAAATAGGCTACATGATAACAGCGCAAATTTTAATTTAAATTAAAATTTTAAAACCACGCAGTAAGGTAATATTAAATAGTTTAAATGCAATCTAAATCAAATTTTGATATATAATTAATCACCAGTTTCCTTAACAGGGAAATGATAACGACCAGAGGTTGTTGCAATGGGAATAGATAAAAGGTGACTTTCATTCGAACAATATTTACTTTATTTTACTCGTGTTAAATACAAATAAATAAACCATGAGTTTAGAAACAGATATTGAAAAAGGTAAGAATTAATTTTTAAAATATTTGTTTAAAACATATGGTAATCACTAAAAGTCTGTGTTAAAGTTTAACTAAATAAGAATAAATATGTTTGTTTATTTTAGTTCCACTGCTGCTAAAGCAAAGATCAAGCGTCATTAGCTCAGGTAAGACTAAAGCAATGCAAATATAAACCAAAAATAAATATTAAAACAAACTAATAAACCTTGAACAACATAATACTTATTATGCTGCTAAATGTAGTAAAAGAAATGCTTGTAATAAAAACTAAATGCTTAATTTAAGCAACTATATCACCCCGATTAAAATTAGTTTTACGCATTCCTAAAGCATTGTTAACACAATTAATTGTAAATTGTAACCTTATAAAACGACCACTTACGCTACTTAGTAGGGAAAAAATCCTGAAACAAAATTTTTGTGTTTGATTAAAGTATTTATAACAATCTAATAATTCCTCATAACTTGTAACCTAATAAAACAACAAGTATTTTGTCACAACAGGCGAATCACATATTGGAAGTGAAATATCAGGCACAACTTTTACCAGCCATCAATCCAAATCCGATCAAGACAAACCAAAAAAAATCCCAACAAAGAAAAAGCAGCCGCCTTTCCTTCAACGAAAAATTAAAGTAAAAAATGCAGTTATTTAAATATTTTCCGAATTTATTTAGCACTAAATACCCCATAAAAAATCTCACATAAAAAACCACACAAACATGTATTTAATTGGCACCAAATACCGTATAAAAAACCACACAAATATGTAAGATTTTTATACTTATAAAGTTTATAACATTCCTAAATTTAGGTTGTAAATCCATATGATATAAATGAAGAATTGCTTCTTAAAAACTTGCTTAAAAGTTTCGAAGATAAAGCAAAAGAATGGAATGAAAGGAAAACTCATTATACACTTTCTCATAGTTTTGTTACCGTGTTCATAATAGGACTTCAGCTATGCCAGGTAACTATTAAAATCTTCATTATAAATGTATAGTATACAGATTAGAATTTAAAATATATATGTATCTAACACATAATGTTGGTATAGGTATGTATTTATTTGGTTATAAGTTGCATCAACAATGTAGTTGAAAATAAATCTGGGTTTGGTACCCATGCCATATAACATACCTACAACCTTTATATAAACATTATAACTTATGGCATGTTTTAAATTATTAATTGGTTTTGTTATTTTTTTCCGTCGCATTATTGTAATATTTATTGTTATCTTTTTATTTACTTTTTTGTAATTGGCAAAAAATCTAAATATTAAAAAAAATGTAACTTATTATGTTGGAAAAAAATTATTTTAAATGTTAACAATTTTGCCTTTATTATGTAAAACAGATCGTTATCTTTCAAATACCAAGCGAATACATCTCACTTGAAATCAAGGGAATTATAGCAACTATTTTACCAGCAGTTACTGCGTCAATTCTAGCCATTCAAATGAAATTACGATGGGAAATTAAGGGCGAAGTTTGTAAAAGAGGTAAACAAAAAATTTAAAAAAATTAGAGAAATAGTGCGGTCGCGGGGTTTATTTTTTAAATATGTTAAAAATTTTCCAATTTGCACGAAGATACGATTTTTTTTTAAATAATTTCTTTTTCCAGATATAGGGGTTTGCAGTTAAAAAATTTTAAATAGGGAAATTTCCATGCTCGCAAGTCACGTGACGCACGACGTCATCGTTTTCTACCCGATATTTAGACCAAATTATTAAAACACACCTTAGACAAAATACCTTTCTTCTTTAAAAGTAAATCCTACCTACATAAGTTTGTAAAAAGTTGTATTTTTTTCTTTTATAGGGGCCGAGATATACGACCGATTGGTACAACATGTAAAATACAGATTAGCAATGTTAGAATGTGGGGGGAAATTTGAAGATACGATCGATATTTGGAATGCTGGGTTAATTAGCGAAGCTTGTGATATTCCAGCTTTGTCGAGTTCACACTAAAACAGACTACAAACACTTAACTTAAATACAATCTAAATATCAGGCCATTATTTAGCCATTAAGCGCTTCGATGAAGCGCATCTTCCAACCCGCCTTAAAGCGGTTAATGGATCCACCTTCGTTTTGCTTCGAAGTGGTTTATGGCTAACTATTTGGGTGTAACTATACACCATTAAAGTACACAGCATATTATAGTTTATATTAGATATTTTATTGTTATAAACTTGTAGAATTTTTCTAAATAAATTTGCATGAACTATATGTACATTTAATTATTGCTTACATACTTTGATTTAACGCAATAAAAACATTAACAAAAAACAGTATATGAAATTAGTATACGTATTTTATCCGTAGCCTTATATTTTCTGAAAGTAATATTGCATAATTATGGAAATCACAATTACGATAACCAATCTGGGTAAAAAGGTTGGGAAAAAAGAGATTGGGTGAATTTGTTATAAAGTAGTTGGAATAGTTAGTTCAACCTGTAGAAATAGCTGTAGAAATACCCCCGATTGTTGACATAATTATGGCAGAGTTGATGGCTTTATCGGTTTCCAAGCCATCAGTCGATTCCTCCAATCAACGTACGATAAAGATACCATAATTTGATATATCAGTAACCCAGTGTTGTATATACTATCACCTATAACGAGTGAACCTTGCTGAACATTTACAACCAAAAGTATGAACACAATAACATTACCAGCAACACAAACCGAAGTTGAAACTAAAAGTCGTTTTATCATTGTTTTGATTGCAATTGTTGTCGATTCCCGCCCGTTTTCCATTTTAGCTAACAAGGGATAGACCATAACAGATGGAAGAGTGATTGAGATAGTAAAAGCAAGTACCACGATTATAATAAACCATATTAAGACTGCAATGCTGCCTTGAGCATAAGAATGTACACAACCGAGTTCAATAGTTGGCGATAATTTATCTGTCACGCTGAACGTGATTGCGTGAAACAAACCGTTAATAACGATCAAGAAAATTACAACGATTAAAATAACTTTCAGCGTACACGTTAATAAAATCTTCATGACTTCGTGATAGTAAAACATTTTGATCCGAAGCCAAAGCACAATGAAAACTGACATTATAGACAAAGCATGAGGCCATACGATAAACGAATTAATAACGTCACATGCATTTAATTCTAAATCATATCCCAACCATAGAGCCAAGTATGTTGTAAACGTTGATACGATCACTAAAAATGACGATATTAGATTGAACGCAATGATCCATCTTGCAAATGCTTTTTGTGTACCCGTTTCTGAACCTGGCGTATTTTTTATCTTTTTTCGTGTCCTATAATAATATACTGATAGATTGATTAGAACGTATAAAGACAGAAAGCATAATACAATACAAAATACTTGTGCAAAAATCCACGAAGGACTGTACTGCCTCATCTTAACTAGTTTTTAAAATTTAAATATACCTAAAATAAAAAAAATAACTAAAATTAAATAATTGAAATAAATATAATTTAGCATAACATATATTAAACATATTGTACTGCCTATATTGCATATTATTCGTTTACTTTTTGTTTTAATTTATAAAACAAAAATATTTAGCAGTAAATTTTTAAGCTTTTCTAAACTGAACACTTTAAAATATTTCCTAAATATTTAATCATTTATGCAAATAGAAAATATTAAAAAATCCATATGTCTTATTAGAAAAAAATAATTAAATCAAAAACTTTTTAATTTTTAAGCTTATTATAAACGTTTTTAAAAGGCTCATAACTGAAATTAAATCTGAAACTCGTTTTCTAATGCATAATTTATATCTTGCTTGTCATGATGTTGGCAAATAGCGATGTTCAAACTAACTGTCATTAAAACTGAATACATATTTTACTGCTCTAATGCTATATTACAATACACCAAACTCTTCTATATTATTACTCACATAATCTTGGCACACATTTCAAGCTTTCGACCCAAAATTAGGTTTTATTTTAGATGTATATTTCCGCAGGCAAATCTTAACCCAATTATCTAACCACTAATGCGACCTAACAATATCTTAAATGTCACATTAGAGAGATCAATATTTCGGTATATATCAGATTTAAAAATGTATATCATGATAAACCATTAAACAAAATACATAGAAGCCTATACTTAAAATAAGAAATATTTTTTACGTTGTTAAGGACTGAATGATTTTATTAAAAAATGCTTAGTCATAGATTAGTATTAAATTGATAGGCCCATATATGTCAGTGTTAACCAATAAATATAATTTGACGTACTTTATATTTCAAGTACACTGATTCATTAACTTTATATACGCAGCATATATTTGTGCTGTGCAAAAACTATAGGTTATAGGTTAACTCTTTATCAAAACAGTGTTAACTCTTTATCAAAACAGTAAACTAAACGTAAATACACGACCGGTACGTATATCGTATGAAACAAATTAAAAGGAAAATAACAATGCATAAGTTACAGCGTCCGGGTAGGTTCTACCTATAAATTATCACTTTTTTATTGTTTTGTTTCGGATATAACTAATTTCCTTTTTTTATGTAACAAACAATATCCCTACTTTAATATAAATTCCACCATTTAGTCTAATTTTTGATAGATTATTGGTAACAACTTTGTAGATTTTACAATGTTGTATGTTAATGCATTAATTTTTGGTTTATTTTTCGGTTTTGTAAAGGCCAATGCCTCTTCAAATGAAGCAATAAAATGTAAGTAAAAATTCAAAGATTGATTATACGTTATTTAATTTAAAATTGAATTTATTATTAATGCTTATTGAGTTACAATTTTAAAGGGTATGCTAAAATTTTACTAAATGGTCATTTAAATAAAAAATAGTCAAAAAATATAAAAAAACTGACTTTAGTTAAAATAAGAGGTATTTCGTTTATCCACAGATAGCGCATGTTGTTCCTATCCGTGTGAAAATAACGGGATATGTATTTCTATGGACGACAATGAAGTTTATGAATGCGATTGCTTTAACACAGGACATTATGGAAAAAGATGCGAGACACGTAAAACTTAAAAAAATGTCGTTTTTTAAAGCTTATTGTTTGTTGATGACTATGCGAATATGGTCTTTTTAAAAGCATATTTTTTATATTTCTTGTTTGTATTTAGGTTCAAAACCTATATTTAAAATATCCTTAAGATCTAAGTTGTGTTTTTGTTATATTTTAATTTTAAGAACTGTTTTTTTATTGCAGCTTATTTCAAGCACAGAATTATAATGATGATAAAACCGAGTCAAGATTTCAAGAACTTTTTTCTGAGTAACTTCGCGTTTCTGTGGGCTGTGGTTAACAGAATCAATTTCCTAAGACATTTTCTTCTAAAATTGGTCATATTTAGTAAGTTTTTTTATGATTTTTTTGTAAGTGTTTAACTTAAAGCAAAATATAAAACAGAATATCAATTTAAATTCATTTTTGTTTTAATTTTTTTATATTATTTATTTTAAGATTTAAATACCAAAGTTATTTTTTAATTTTTTTTTGTATATATCTTTATCCTCGATGTGGAAAAGTCGAATGCGCGACTTAATCATAGAGCAACATCAGTTACCCCGACCCAGTCTCGAGTTGCCTGTGGCAGTTTGGGATATTATAGATTATAATTGCCCGATAATTATGCTGCTGATTAAGTGCTGACTCAGCAGGAGTTCGTACCGTTTAAATCGCCTTACTCAAGGGCGACCTCATGTGTGGTGTAGCAAGTGTTCTTACCACTACACCACGCTGCCGGTTTTATAGATTGTTAATTTAGGAATTTTTAAATTTATTACTAGGAGGCCTATAAACCTGTTTAGTTAGAAATAATATAAATTATTAAATTCAAAATAAAATGTCATTAAAAAGTTTACAAATTAATTTTATCTACTTTCAACAAAATTTACCATCATCCTTTTACAATAAATTTAAAAAAAAAATACAATATTATAAAATCCGGTAAAATAGAGAATATAAAATAATAAACAAGTAACTGAAATCTATAAACAATTAATGTTTGTTTAGATGAGTTACGCCAGGTACCGGAACCTGCTATATATAGAGGAATGAAGTCATATCCGACCTGGGACTCATACGCAAACGACAAAGTATATGCCCGACTCTTACCTCCTATCCCGCTTAATTGTCCAACCCAAACAGGCGTTAAAGGTAAACACTACATTGTTGTTATAATAATAATATGTTATGACTTCTATATATATATAGCTTATTGAGCAATATGTCCAAATTATAAGCCTACAAAATAAAAAGAACTTCCGTTTGTGAAGCGTCAGTATATTATCAAGGGAAAATATTATTTGCAGTAGCGACCCTATTAAGTCAAATAAAATCCTGACAGTGGGGCGACTTATTGACTGGTATCGGTATTGACATTAAGCAACTACCTATTTTACTAATTGCTACCTTTATCGCCACTTGACCCTTGAATTATATTTTGCATTATTTTTCCAAAAAAATAAACTGCCAACGTCAGTTCATTACATTATTAAATGCACTTTTAACTTAATTAATAACGTTTATCATTATTCCAATATCTTATAATCCCACATAGCCTAACATAAAATACACTATTCTGAAACAGTTGTAACGTTTTAAATATAGCTGCCTTCTTAACGTACATCAAACCCCATCTAAAAAATTAACTTTGTGTTTAGGACCAAAAACTTTGCCAAGCGTGGACGAGATTTTAAATCTGGCTTTGCTTCGCAAAGAATTTAAACCAGATCCTCGGCATACCAATCTAGTTCTACCATTTTTTAACCAACATTTTACTCACGAGTTTTTCCATCTTGATAAGTCGAAAGGAAGACCTTATCAGAAGGAAGACAATGCGGTAAATATAGTTTTTGATATTTTTAAACCCGATACACTATAAACTAAGCAATAACTTACCTATAGCAAAATCCTCTTTCAAATAAAAAGACCTACACTATACGAGCGATATACAACTTCTTTTTTTCTGTTTTTTTATTACAATAACTAACTGTAAACTTAGGTTGGCATTGTCATTTTTGCAGTATCCAACCCATAAAGTTTTACAACATTGATTTTAGATTAATCTGAGCCACGTTTATGGGTTAACAAAGAAACGACAACACGAATTAAGATCCCACGTGGACGGAAAAATGAAAGTTCATATCATAAACAACGAAGTCTTTCCACCTTTAATCAACGAAACAGGAAATCCACATATACCGGGTGCGAGTCTAGTGCCAGAGCAATACAGGTTCCTGTTGGGTCATGATGCTTTCACCCTGATGCCAACTTTCTTGGTGTTTGGGACATTGTGGTTAAGGTAAATAGATGATGTTCAAAATTTTGCTAGTCAAAAAAGTAAATGGTATTCCTTTATAAAATAACACATTAACGTTATAATAAACGTCACAAATATGTTAACTAGTCAAGTCTAAAAATATTTATTCTAACTAAAGTTTTAAAAAGTTATAACTATAGCTTTAATGTCCTTTTATTTAACAATATAACAAAAACTCTGCTGTTTATATTTACTACTTTTAAAACTTAATTAAATACCCAACTTTTAAACATTTTTAGAACTTCCTAAAACATTTAATTATTTTTAAAGAATTCATTTGACACAGTGTTAAACATGATTTTAACTCAATATTTAACAGAGAGCACAATCGGATTTGTGATATTTTGGTTAAAAAACATCCGATCTGGGACGATGAAAGAGTTTTCCAAACAGCAAGACTAGTCATGATTGGTAAAAACTTAATTACTTTATTAAATTTAAAAAAGGTTTGCCTAAAAACCCCTTACACACTGCCAAATATGTAACTTAAATAATAGGTAATATATCAAAAAAACCATAGCCTATTCCCAATTGTAAGGGCTTACTGTAACTAACTGTATATATAAATATGCGTAAAGACTATTTCTATAAAACATAATGTAAACTTACTATCTCATTCTTACCAAAACAGTAGTTATCAAGGTTATTTTATATTTTTAAATCTACATAGGTGTTACAATGCAAATCACAGTTGGTGAATACGTTCAGCATTTAAGCGGGTATAAGCTTCAACTCAACTACATCCCCGAACTTGTATCAGAAACAGAGTTCTCATACCATAACCAGATCCACTTAGAGTTTGATATTTTATATCAAATGCACTCTTTGGTGCCTGACTATATAACTTTAAACAAGAACCAATATGAGCTAAGTGAATTGGTTTTTAACCCAGAACCTATTGTCAAGACTGGACTGGCTGATACATTGAAAACCATATCACAGCAATATGCTGGCAAGGTATGTTTAATCAAACATTATTTTTTTGTATATATTTTTATCCTCGATGTGGGAAGGTCGAATGCGCAACCTAAACATAGAGTAACAGCAGGTACCCAAACCCAGTCTTAAGTTGCCTATAGCAGTTTGGAATATTATAGATTATAATTGCCTGATAATTAACCTGCTGGTTAAGTTTTGGCTCAACAGGAGTTTATAGCACCTTACTCAGGGGCGCTACAGCATGAAAGCAGTAGGAATCAAACTCACGACCTTATGTGGTGTAGCAAATGTTCTTACCAATACATCACGGTCCCCGTTATTAATAAGGCTAAATACTTAGTTTATTGCTTGAAATATAGTTTTATATATACACATATACTCTTAACCAATAGGCTAAAGAGTTATGAAATAACTTTAATCAACTAACTTAAAATCAATTTTTTTAGTCATATCTGGGCGAGAATCAAGGCAGACTTATCTCTTACATATCCAAGCAAGTGATGGAAGATAGTAGAAGATTAAGGGTTCAACCTCTGAACAATTACAGAAAAGCTTTTGGGTTGGAACCTTACAAATCGTTTGTAGAAATGACAGGTTTGTTTGTAAATATTATCAATTCGTTTAACTTTTAAGCGTTTAATTAATCAGTAATGGCTGGGTGGTGTTAGTGACTGTTTTTAAGTAAAGTATTTTACACAAAATTTGTAAAAACTAGTCGAAAATATTGTTGCCACAAATTGTTTGCTGTTCCCTTTATTATTGTTACTATATAACATAGTTTATAAAATTCTACACAAATTTTTATGATTATAACTAGAAATTAAAACTTTTTAAGGTGAGTTTATTCTATCGCACAAGTTGAAAGAGTTGTACGGAGACATTGATGCTGTTGAGTTATATCCAGGATTGTATTGTGAGAACGCTTTTCCAAACCATATATTCGGAAAAACTTTGATGAAAATGATATCCCCTTTTGCTTTTAGAGGTAAAATACTAACTATAAACTATGGGTATAAGCAGGATTGCAGTATTACTTTTGTTTAAAAATTGTATTGTGTTTATAGCCCAAGATTATATTCATATAACTTAAATTTTGATAACTACAAAACAGTAAAAGTTATTAGAGTAATCTAATAGGTGTAACGTTAAAAATGCGAAATTATGGACTGCCTAAAATTTTTTTCTTTTTTTTAAACTTGAAATTTCAATTACTAAGTGATTTTATAGATGGTACAGTAAAAATACCAAGTTTTTAGACTGTCTAAAAATAGATGTTAATTCTGCATAGGTAATATCAACCATACCGGGCCTACCACAGGCTTATTGGCCATATCCGGCACATACATTTACCGCTTGTATTATAGCACATAGTTATTGTTTTAAGTTTTATTCAAATGCCAATCTAAAAAAATATTTATTTTTTAGGATTGTTTTCAAACCCGATAGGAGCGGCTGAATGGTGGAAACCTTCAACTTTCGGAGGTGAAGAATTATTTCAACTTATTCGGGAAACCACTTTACAGGTAAACTACATTTATATAATACCATAACTTTACAGGTACGTGAAACCTGGGAATTAATAAAAGCAGAAACGTAACCAACTTTTGTAAAACAGGGGCATTACTGTAAGCAATTTTTAATATGAATCCCTAGATCATTTTTGCTTTCATATATATTTTTTTATCTAAAATATAATCTAACTTGGCAGCGTGGTGTAGTGGTAAGAACACTTGCTACACCACACATGAGGTCTTGGTTCAATCCCCACTGATCTATAAACGGTATGAACTCCACTTAATCAGCAGCTTAATTCCCGGGCAATTATAGTCTCTATAATATCCCAAACTGCCACAGGCAACTCGAGACTGGGTCGGAGTAACTGATGTTACTTTATGTTTAAGTCGCGCATTCGACTTTCACACATTGAGGATAAAGATATATATACAAAAAAAAATAAAGTAATACCTATAGAGCAATTTAAGATTTATTTAAAATTTAATTAGGATTTGATTTGCCGAAACATGGATGGAGTTTGCCCGAAGATTTCGTTTTTAGTTCCCGAAGACGTTGCATTTACACCCCAGCCCGAACTTAAAGATGGCGAAATACTTGGGGGCTACCTTATGAACATCCAACGAAGCAAAAAAGCTGCTTCTACTGATCCCAAAATGTACGACATCGATAAATTGCCAGAGCACATCAAAAACGCACTAAAAAAATTAGGGGTAGAGGGTGGATATGCTAAATTAGCGGATAGAAAAAATGGGTACACTAAGATCGGATCCGAAAACGGATATAAAGAAATAGCTGGATTAAAAAGCGGGTATAGTAAAATAAAGGGTAGAAAAAGTGGATGTAGCAAGGTGTCGGATAAAAAAAATGGGTATAGTAAAAAAACGGAAAACGAAAAATGCGAAAAGCTAAATCCCTACAAACCTAAAAGCAATACAAAATCATTTTATTATTAACCGCAAAAAAAATTATTTTTTAAAAGTTGTTCAAACAACTAACATACTAATTTATAATAAATATACTTAATTATATTATTAAAATATTATTTTATTCCATAAATGTGACCGTATTTTCCTAATAAATGTTTAGGCAACTGAGTAAAACGTTATTCTTAATGTTTTTATTACGTTTCACTAAATCTAGCATCATTTATAAATCTATAATAACAAAATATGTTATAAAAATATTTAAAGATGCACAAAAAAGCGTAAAAATCCGTCATTTTGATGCTCAAGCATAAACCAGTAACGTCTTTAAATTCTGTTATTAAAACGTAATGTAATCACATCTTATACTCCTATACTTTTTTTACTATTCTGTATATCTGTTTGTTTATGTTTAATTAAATTTGTAATATTACGTAATAATCAATCGCGATTTTTATATCCAATAAACAATATATCGTAATTATGACATCATAATTAAAAGCCAACAACGTAAATAAAGCAGTTTCCGGTAAGTGTCTAGTTATCAAATACTAGAATTAGATAAATTACCTATTAGCCGGCTCGTAATTAATAACTACCAAACAGTTAAACTATAAACATTGCAGCATTAGGTTTAGAAAGTTAAAAAAAATTCTAAAAAAAAACTAAAAAACAGATTAATTTTTGGTATTAGCTTTTAATATCGATAATTATATAAAAATTTTGTTATTTTAATTTAATAAAAAGTGTAGAAATTTCAATATACAGGTAAAAAAATTTCAATATACACTTTTTAAAAATTAAGGACAAAATAAACCATGTTATCAGATTCAGTTACTTCAAATTATTTGTAGGTTTACTAAATTTTGATATAAACAGTTTTAAACTAACTAATAGCTTTTAATTTTTTTTAATTTTTATTTTATTTAAACAGTTTTAAACCAGGATATGGTAGGGCATGAAATTAGTTATGCTGTTATATTTCTATCATCTCTGGTGTTCGGTGTTCTTTGCAAACTAGATTATTTTGGAATTAATCGAAAATATTGGATTTCATTTTTCGGTGTTATTCAAATTATTTTATTTTGTGGGCCCAGCGCAATTTATTTTGTGTTGGTTGTAACTCTGGGTGTAGGATGCATAAGACTTCAAATGTAAGCCTCTTTCTTATATTTTACAATTTATATTTTGCTAAACATAAAAAAATATAACATACAACAAATACCTTACTTCTAAAACAAATAGTACGTAAAAAAATTTATATTTTTTAATAAAGTTTCGCTATAACTTTAGCTTTTAATAAAATAGTATGTCAATCATTCTAATAAAAACAAATTATTCAGCATAAATCTATATAAAATTTAGACAAAAAACTATCAATTTAATATCCCTAACAAGATAATTTTTAATGACAGATGCCGTTCTGCTATAGTCTTATTAGCTGGTCTCTTATTTCGAATTCTTTTCTCCTACGGAAGACAAACTAACTTTATTGATATGCAATCAAGTGCATTCACCAACGTATTGCTTATGTGTGCAATTTTAAAAGTAAAATTAAAATAAATACTAATATGAATAACGTAATTTCATGAATTAGCGCCCCCACTTATTTTCTCAAATTTTAGATAATTTGTTTATCTTACGAAATTGAAGACTGCCGAAATCGAAAACAACAAAAAGATGACGTCAATAAAAATGAAGACAAACGAATAAATAATTATAAATGGTTGTCACTAGATAGAGTGCCATCCACTACAGATATGGTTTGTTACATGACCGCCTTCCCAGGCTTATTTACAGGTAAGTTATGTTATAAATTATAAAGGTCTTTAAATTTTTTATATTTTTATCAGGAAAACGAGTAATATTTATACGTGTTTAAGCTATGCGTAAACGTCGGGTTCAAATGCTAATAGTGTGGCATTGGTAGGACTCGAACCCGAAACTCTTTGGCTCTTAGTCTGATTTAAAACTTTCATAACCTAGTGTTAATTTTTAGTCAACCTCTAAAATTTGCCTATAAATACGTATATGTTAAATTACTGAACATCAATTTCAAGATAACTACTGTGACACTTTTTTTAAATATAACAACAAAGTTCTTACTGAAATTATTTTTAATATAATAAATTTTAAATCTGAATAATCACTCGATTTTAAAAAAAATATTTAACTAACTTTCTAACGCCCAAAAGATCATATTTTTAACATTTTAATTTATTAGCTTTTTAAGGTTTTATTAATTTTGATTTCAAGGACCAATTTATAGATACCGAACTTACAACGATTCGTTTTATCACACTCGTTATCTACCTTACAAACTAGAAGTTGAAACCAGGTTGTTTCAGATCATATTTTACTTCGTATTTTATTTTGTTGGAAAATGGATGGTTCAACCAAATCTAGTTTTAACTGAACAATTTGATAACTACAGCTTGCCATTAAAGTAAGTCTTGTAAATGTACCTAAACTTGTATATATATAGACTGGGTCGGAGTAACTAATGTTACTCTATGTTTAAGTCGTGCATTCGACCTTCCCACATCGAAGATAAAGATATAAAAAAATAATATAGAATTAAATTATTATTTAGTTAACTACTTTTAAAAACTAAATCATAAATAAAAAATTAAACTAATAAAAAAATACTACTATAAACATCAAAGAATTTTAAACAATATTTTAATAAAACGAAGATTTCATAAGTCATATAGGTTTAATAAAAACGTAATGTTAATATAACAAAGATAATACTAAAAATACAACGAACTAACTGTGCTAAAATTTTTAAATCTAAGTTAAATTAACTTTTAGGAGTATTATTGTGATTGCGATAGTTTGGGTTTATTGTTCTCGGTATGTCGGAGCCTGGTTATTAGCTGAAAGCGTTTGTATTCTAACTGGGATTGGAGTTTACCCAAAACATTGCAAACCTAAACCTGGCATAGGACCAACCAACATAGAGAATATGAACCGGTAAGTGTAAGAATTATTTATATAAATATCCAGCACAAACTAAAACTATTTTTAAAAGATTATATTAGTTATAAGGTTTTGCCCGCCCTACGTATAGCATTTTAATTGTTTTAATAGGGTCTTAACTATCACCTAATATTTGATCGCCCTAAACGGCGGTTTTTCATTTTGTAGGCCCATTAATTGGATATAGCTTCATTATATATAGATTAAGAAAACGCAATGCATATTAAGTTTGTAGTTTTAAAAGATTCAACATGTGACATTTTTAGGGTAACATCTGATTACTCGTACGAGTGTATTACAAATATTAAACCCCAGGTATTCTGGAAATCAAGCGACATTAGCGAGTTAACTAAAAGCTGGAATTGCACCATCCAGTGGTGGATGTTTAAATTTATTTACGCGGGAAATATTCTGCCAAAAAATTGGAAAAATGTCAGGTTTGTATTTATTATGACTTTCTTCTTATAACTTTTTTTTTTACAATAATTTTTTAATACCATCAAATCTAAAAACTTTATTATCGATTTGTATTATAAAAGTTACCAAAAAAACAAAAATTTTTTTAAACCATTTTGTAACTTCCTACTAAATTCAAAAAACAAGTGTTGAAAACCTTTAACAGAAATCGGCCAAAAAATTATTTACAATATTTTTATCTTTAGATTATTTTTTGTGATGTTAGTTTGTGGAATATGGCATGGAATAAATGCAGGATATATAGTAAGCACCTTAAACTTTACGTTGCTTATCATCGCTGATAAAATGAACCAAACTTATATAAAACCAAGAATTATTCGACCTTTTGCGAAGTATCTTTACACAAAGTAAGCAAATATAGGTTTATAGCTTGTTAATTTTTTCATTACCAAAAATTGTATAAACTACCTTAAAAATACTAATATAATAATAAAACAATATTAAGTAAATGATTTTAAACTAGGTGTAAAATAAGATGTGATTTATTTAAATTTAACTCTTGTAAAATTATATTTTTAGAATATCGAACTACCTGACATGGTTTTGTATATGTTATACAGTATTAACATTTATTTTGTTGGATCTCAACCAAATCTTACAATTATCAAATTCAATTTACTATATGGGACAACTAATACCTGGATTTTGTATTATAACTTGCTTGCTAATAAGACATAATAATTAAATTTAATGAGTGCCAGATTTTAACGAAATTGTTCATATTTATTTTAGGACAAAATTATACTATTACTTTAAAATTTATGGCAAAAATTTCATTTTTTTTGTTTTATAAAGTATCTATGCAAAACTGTATTAAATATATTTAAAGCTAATTTTTTATTTTTTTTTAGTTTACAAAAGCGTTTATTTATTTTTATTATATAATGCTAAATAAAAAATTAATGACAATAAAATATATGCTAAATGTAATAATTCGCCAAAAAAAAATTTAATAAAATCTTTCACAACGCCAAAACAAATTCGACATATAAGTTATAACACCTATAAATTATTGATAATTCCGCCTAATAGAATAAATACCAGAAAACCTGTACATATTAGTTTAAGTTATCAAAGAACAAATATTTGTTGTACTGTATCGCGAGCATATTTGCTAAAACAAATAACGTAAGCTACAGGAACAAGTTTATTATTAAAAGTTAGTTAAACTAATTGGTAGTTTAACAAAAAAACAAAACTATTAATTTTTTTTTTTTTAGAGTCTGCTTTAGAGTCTGCTTTTGTTTTTTTTAGAGTTTTTTATTAATTGTTTTTTTAGAGATAAAAAGGACCTTAAAAATTGCTAATTCTTCTTTATATTCACTAAGCTAAAATAGTGTTTAAAGTTTAGTAATATAAGCCAAAGAAATGTCGCCGCCTGCCGTCGCCGATGCAAATGAAAAGGGATTCTCTGATATTGTGTTGTTCATTATTTTTATTGTTTTTTGTATTCGCTTAATAATATCACGAATTAAAGAAACAAAAAAATTAGAAACAATCGGGTACCTAACTAATTCAGAACGTGGGGAAAAGGAGTTAGTTTGGTATGTTGCTGACGCTGGTACAATAAATAAAGAAACCGCAATTTTTGGTCAAGTCGTTAACCAAATAAATCCGCCCGTTCCGTACGAAAGATTTTCAGTGCCATCAGGTTATAACCTTACCTTACATGTCAAGGGTGAAGAAAACAACACGATTCGATCAGATCCAGAAAAAGTTGTGATCCGAAATGAACAGATCAAAAACACAATAACGATTCCAACCCGATTTCTTCTACATAAAAATGGCGAAATAAATGAAAATACTGCAGATCAAATAAAATACTACATGACTTTGGGTTCTGAGAATTCAACCTGGACAAAAACCTTGGTAGAAGGTAGATTTCAGGTCAAGTGGCCTTAAAACAATTCAGATGCAAACTATGTTAATCACACAAACTGAAAACAAACTTTCACCCAACAATCAAAACTAACAAAAATTGTTTTTTTAAATTGTGTTTTTTTTGTATATATCTTTATCCTTGATGTGGGAAGGTCAAATGGGCGACTTAAACATAGAGTAACATCAGTTACTCCGACCCAGTCTCGAGTTGCCTGTGGCAGTTTAGAATATTATAGAGTATAATTGCCCGATAATTATACTGCTAATTAAGTGCTGGCTCAGCAGGAGTTCATACCGCATATAGCGCCTTACTCAAGGGCACTACAGCATGAGAGCAGTGGTAATTAAACCCTCGACCTCATGGTGGTGTAGCAAGTGTTCTTACCACTACACCATGCTGCCTGCTAGTTACGGAAATTAATTTAAAAATTTACAAATCTAAAAACTTTTTTGTATGAATTATGTAATTTTGTTTGGTTCAGTTACAAACAAACTATAATTGTTTTAAACTTACAAATTCTTAAAACCAAAATTAAGTGAAATACAACTTAAATATGAGTGTTATTTTAAAACTTCTTACTTGTAAATGTATTTTTTAAATCCAATAGCTAAGAGTATAAGGTAGGCTACAGGGTAAATCTTATAATATTGACACTATTTTAAAGTAAATAATTTTGCTCATGGACCGCGTAAATTATTGATAAACTAATGTATATTTTGCATCGTTTAACTCATAACAGACAAACAAATGTGAAGTACTCGTTTCTTACCCCAACATTCAAGATTTAAAGTGAACAGGAACAAAGTTATTTTAAGATATGTAAACCAAATAAAACAAGATAATCCATAACTTGCATGACATTAAACAGATTCAATTCGTATTAGAGAAAAAAAAATAAACTTTTGTTTTGTAAACTAGATTATATACATTTAAAACATTTTTATTTAGTTAAATCTGTTGTTAAGTTAAATATATTGTAACATGCTAATTAAGTTGTTACACTAATAGTTAAAACTTGCAATAAAACCTTTACAAAACCACCTCAATCAATAATAGTTGTGTATTTCAACATTGAACTATCGTTAATATCGTAAAACAGAGAGGATAAATAATACAGAATTGATACATCTTCGTTTAATCACGTCGTAAATTATTTTAGTAACTTTCCACCACCTACTTAATGCAAATTGCATTATTAAACAATAGAACTACATCTACATATTATTTGCACTTGGCGTTTAAATAGGGAAATATTTGACTTTTATAATGATCAGGTTCGCAACGATCAGGTTCGATTTTTATTCGGTTTGTTGAACTATGTACGAACAAACAAAAACAGGTATTACGCTTTTTTACCGATTACGTAAGCGTCAACAACTTTATGACTTAGGGTTACTTAAAGGCTGCAAGTCAAAGGGAAGGCTTAAAGTTGTCGCTAGTCTTTGTAACAACGTAACTGAAGTTGCGTTTAAGATAGAATTGTTACAACAAGAAAATGTCAGTTTTCTCTATCTTTGATGCAAGTCAAATAGAACTTCTTGACATTTTTGTTTTTATTGGAATTCTTTTAAGTAGTCTAGTTATACTCAGCCTAAAGATATGCCGACGTAGAAAAAAGAATTTGGAAACATTTGGTTACATGGTTAAATCGAAACATGGAAAGGAACTAATGTGGTATGTAGCAGATGCTGGTACGTTTGGTCGGGATAGCGTTATCTTTGAGTCCTACGTAAAGCAAAAAGATCCTCCTGTTTCGTATGAGAGATTCTCAGTGCCACTGGGCTACGATCTGTCTTTATATGTAAAGGGTGCTGAAGAATGTACAATTCGATTCGACCCGGGCAGTGTCCTAATTCGAAAAGACCAGCTACAAGAGAAAGTGGTTACGATTCCAAACCGATTTTTTCTGCACAATAAAAGCAAAACGGGCAAAAATATTACTGATCATATAAGCTATTACATCACTTCAACTAAAGAAAACTCGTCAGGAACAAGAAATGTGGTAAATGGTAGATTTAAGGTAGACTGGTCTCAAGACAACACAAAGGAAATCAAAGCAACATATTTATACTTAGGTGATAATTACCACAGCAGTCCTTCTGACCCTAACTTAAAATCAATAACTGAAAACGGTTTTCAAACAGCAAACTAATTAACAAAAATACCAGCCTCATCCACGTTATCTTATATCAATTTAAGTCAATTTATGTTATTTTATTGTACTTTCAATGTTTAATTTTACTAATTACACAAAACATTGGGTTAGTATTTTTAACAAAGGATTTAGTAAAAATAACTCAAATATTTTGTACTATTTTTAAAAATTGTTAAAGTGTGTAAAGTTAGACTGTTGTGCAATTTAACATTATTAGCAAATCTGTTTAAGGATTTTACCAGAATTATCGCAAATATTTTGTGAAATTCTTTGTTCAATTTTTTTTATTTTTCGTAATATTAATAAGTTAATTCACAGACATGTCATTGTTTTATCATGTTCCTGTTTTCAGCGTATTAAAAATAAATATTTCGTAATTCTAAAATGCCTATTAAAAAGAAGAGTAAATATACTTTGATTTAAGTTCCTTTCTCTGGTCAAAAGAAAATTTTAGTTTAATATGAAGACAAATAGAAGTTTGGTGATCAAGATATTTTTACGACTAAAGTAAAACTTTTATTTCACCACCAAAGAATAATATTGTCAAAGCAGTAAAAGGACAAAACCATAGTTCTCCTTAACCGTTTATATTAAAGGAAAGGCTATGGGACATCACGTGAAGTGCAAACATTAACCTAAGATTATTTTCAAGCATTAAACCTTACGTCATTTATTTGCTTTTTTCGTGATGAAAACAAGATTCCGCAACAAAAAGCGTCCACTAATGGTAGTCAAACTCTACTGTTATAACAGTAAACGTTGCATTAAAATCCAAAAAACATGACGTCATCATTTTAAGAGAAAAAGATGACGTCACCCAAAAAAACAACAGACAACAACCTGATAAGCCCCGATGTAAATACCTAAACAAATTCTGCCGGGTTCTAAATATATTTGTACACAACAAAAACTACAGCAAGTAAGATTTTATTTTTTATTTAAGCCACAAGAACACAAGTTCCACCGACAGCTTTGATTTTTTCCTCTGCTCTTCTGCTGAAGAATCTGGCTTTCACAATAACTGGTTGTTTTGGCAACAATCCTTTACCCAAAACCTTGTAGAAGCCCTGAAATAAAACATAAAAAAACTTGGTTTAAATATAGTTTGCCACAGGAAAAAATAATCTAAGTTTATGTAGAGCATATCTATAAACAATTATTAATAAAATTTTAAATGACAAAAATAAAAAGTTTTGTCTCAAAACTTCACTAAGCCGCAAACTAAACTTTTTTCTTAAAAACATAACTTTTAATTAATGGAATATTGTTTGAACATGAAGTATAGTGTGATACGACCAATGTTAGCATATAACACAGTGCCATTATTCAACTATTTAATGTTTGCCCATTTTGACACGATATACCCATGATAAAGGGTAAACAGTAACACTGATGGACAATTATTTAATATTAACAGCAAAAAAAACAGCTAAAATCACGCAAAAAAAAAGTGATGAATATAAATACTGTATATATCATATTTGTAGTACAGAACTACATTAAAATTTACAAGTTTTTGTCCTAAATTTGTTTAAATTCAACTTACCGCTCTGACAACATCGATGACGGGAGCAACATCAGTTCGATCCTTGTATTGTGCCCTCGTTTGTTCACTGACAAGACTCCACAGTTTATCCAGGTTGATAATGGGGCACGCTGTAGCATTTCGTTTCAAATGGAAATGTCGCATTCCTACTTTACCAAAGTAACCAGGATGACTGGACAGAAGGATTAAAAATTTAAGCAAGTTTTAAATGTATATATATAAAGTAGGGATGGGCTGAAATCCAAATTACTCGGATTCGACGAGCCCGAGTATTTTGTCGCGATACTCGGCCGAGTCCGAGTACTCGGTTATGACGTCATTTAAACGTATATAACTGTTCACGAGAATCTTTCCCGCATAATTTTAAAACTGCGAATTTGCCAAAAAACACGTATTCATGAATTATAAAGTGTTTAACGTTGGCAAAACTACTTACCGCTGATAGCAATATCATTTTAAGTCCAAACGAAAATGTAAAAGTCTCAAATTTATTATGCGTAAAATTTTACGAAGTAAAAAGTGTATTTGTTGCGCAATCGTTGCTTAAATAACGTGATATAATTGAGAGTAGATTATAAATTATTGGAAAAAGGCAAACCTCGTGTTTTTTTATGTTTAGAAAATCGTATACGATCTTAAATGACAAATTATTACTCGGCGTCCGAGTACTAAAAAATGCTCAACGAGCACGAGTATTAAAATATTCTTAATACTCGGGCCGAGTACTCGGACTCGGATTCGATTGGCCCATCCCTAATATAAAGTTTATTTTCATTAAATTTAATTAATCTTGCTTAATATATGTTTGTAACAAACACATTACCAATATTCAACTAACAATAAACCGAATACTAATAACTTGTTAATATCATAAAGCTAAAAAAATTAAAACTTAATCAGACAGATAAATTAAAAATATTGTTTGAACATGAAGTATAGTGTGATACGACCAATGTTAGCATATAACACAGTGCCATTATTCAACTATTTAATGTTTGCCCATTTTGACACGATAAACCCATAGTTAAGGGTAAACAGTAACACTGATGGACAATAAACATTAACTTTATTGCTAAGCACAGCAAAAAAAACACATTTAGTCAAAAAACTACACAAAAATTGCTAACTAAAAAAAGGGCATTCCATATAAATGTGAAATATAAAAAGTTATTTTAACTCACAATTTGTCGAAGTTGATCCTGTGATGATGTTGTCCTCCAGCATTTCCTCGACCTCCAGGATGCTTTCGATGTTTTCCTTAGTTATTTAAAAAAAAAATCAAAGATTAGCATACTTGTTAAACTTGAAATTAACTTCATAATTAAAATATAAATATTATAAACTAGCAAGCAATTTAAAAAAAATTATATATAACTAAAGTATTTTTTTTATATATATATATATATACAACTCCATTTTTAAATAGGTATATACAGATATAAGGAATTAAAAAAACACACATACCCTGTAAACTTTTAACACTACAAATACTTAGCGATACAATTATAAAATAGTTTAAAATTAAATTTAATGAACTCACCTACACGACCATGTCCGTGAGAAACGTGACCTCTCAACTTTCTCGTCTTCTTAAATCTGGCAACCTGTAAATATTCTTAAAATAAAAGCTAATAATAATGTATTCTAACACATATTAAACCAGACATTGAAAAAAATTCTGATTTCTCAAATAATAGCTATGCCATCTTGGTATTAGTTTGTTAAATAAGAAAAAAATGTCAGATTGTTTTCGTTCTATATACGTTTTGTATATTAAACGAATTTTAACACGTTTTTGCAATTTTTATAATTGCAGATGGGAGCCCAACTTAACATTGACTTACCGGTGTCGCCCCGGATAAAGCGACGTTGTGGGAAAACGCTTTTAGTTAGCGTTAAATGTTACAACCGAAATTGTAACATTTTTAAACTTTTTATGAACGCAGAAAATAATACGATTTGACAATCAATTTTCAACTTTGCTGCTAAATAAAGACATTATAACTTAAAAACTTACATTAACTACTAGCACAATTAATCTAAACTTTAATTAAAACAGATTTATTCAGATAGAAAACGTACAACTCACCATGATTTTGCTGTGAAAAGAGACCGATTTATTTCTGATCGGATACGCGTGTCTAAATTTCACATCGGTTCATTTTAATTTTTTTATTTTTATCCTCAGTTAACTTGAACCCTAGTTCAAAACTAACTTTTTATATTTTAAACCTTTATAATTTATATATACTAGTTTATTACTTAATAATTTAAATGTTGTTGCTATATTATTTTATTGTAGCATTTTAGAATCGTCGTTATAAACAAAAATTAAAGCGATATTTAAAAGTTAATACTGCATATACATAAATAGTTACATAGTCAATAATGACATTTAACAAATATTTTAATTTAGCATTTAATACATTGTATTAGTACGTTTAGATTTATTACATCAGTACGTTTAACTATATATTTCTTGTTACTAAGCTGTCTATAAAATGCATAGCTTCTTTTTGATGATGTCATCAATTTGTTGAACCTAATATAAAAATAAATAAAAACAGCGTCATATAAAAATTTTAAATACTTTCTAAATGTAAAATTAAATTACGTTTTTAGGTTGATTTTGATACTTTGTCATTTAAACGTGCACACCTCCTAACGCTGTAAGCGTAGGTTAACATAAGCAAATAGTGACGTCATTATCCCTTTGCTGTGCTACATTATGACATTAAAACCACCAATTTTTACTGTTATTGTTGCTTTGTTATTCAGAACACAATAGTTTGCGTATCATCATGAAAACACAAAAGCACAAGATCTTCAACATGCAAACACACTAGTTTCTACACAGCTACACGATTGCATAAAACATAAACGTTGAACAAAAGGAGTTGGAAAATACAAACAAAAATAAGTGAACTGGTTATTATTATTAAACATGAAAGAACTATAACTTTATATAATCATTTTTAAATAATGTTATTTTTATAAATTTCGGTTATAGCATTGTTATTAATTATACAAAATATTTTAACTAAAAATACATTTTATACACGTTAAATTTCAGGATATAGCAAGATATACAAAATAATAATAGAACTTTATGGGTTAAAGTATTGCATTTAATCTTGAACTAAATAAGAAAATTCAGCAAATATTCGCAAGGCTTAGTACATATTTAGGTTATTCGGTTATATTAGTAAAGATATTATTTGCATTGATTGTTAATTAAAAAGTAAGTTACCGCACATAAACCGTTTAAGTTATGTGATATTTTAAAAAAGGTAATGAATTTAAAAATTGAGAGAAAACGCAGAAATTGGAAAAAAGCATTTTAAACTTTACGCTAAGTTCAATTATTACTGAAATTTCCATGTTAATTTCCCACCGAGTTAATTTGTCAAAAATCAAATAAAAATTTTTCCAATCAAAGCAATTAGTTATTACCAGCCTAATTTAGTTGTTAATTAAACAAGTATTGCAACAACCAGGTAGCAAGTGTAAAAAGCATCAAAAGCGAGTTAAACTGAACGTTAGAACACCCTCCATCGCCTGTGCCTGTACTTTGAGGTTCTGCCAACACTAGAAGTCCCTGCATATTTGTGCAGCCAACATAAGGGAGGTACGGATCAAGTCCAGTGCCTGCTAGCAACAAAGTTTCTCTCGCTGGATCAACGGGACCTAGAAGTGAATATAAAGTCAAGATTAGTGTTGTATGTTAAAAAATCTGACATAGCAAATGTTTTAAGGGGTAAATACTTAAAAATGGTAAAGACTTTAAGTAGTAAAAATGAAAGAAATAGTAAGGAACTTTAAGTGGTAAAGACTTTAAGTGGTAAATACTTCAAGTGGTAAAGATTTTAAGTAGTAGAGACTTTAGCGGTAAAGACTTTAACAGGTAAATACTTTAAGTAGTAAAGACTTTAACGAGTCAATACTTTAAGTAGTAAAGACTTTAAGTAGTGAAGACTTTAAGTAGTAAAGACTTTAAGTAGTAAATACTTCAAGTGGTAAAAATTTTAAGTAGTAGAGACTTTAGCGGTAAAGACTTTAAGTAGTAAAGACTTTAAGTAGTAAAGACTTTAACAGGTAAATACTTTAAGTAGTAAAGACTTTAAGTAGTAAATACTTCAAGTGGTAAAGACTAAGTAGTAGAGACTTTAGCGGTAAAGACTTTAAGTAGTAAAGACTTTAAGTGGTAAAGACCTTAACAGGTAAATACTTTAAGTAGTAAATACTTTAAGTAGTAAAGACTTTAAGTAGTAAATACTTCAAGTGGTAAAGACTTGAAGTAGCAAAAACTTTGAACACAAGAAAGACTTTAAGTAACTTTAATTTTTCATGATAGACAAGCTATAACATTATGTATAGATTATAGATTATGTTGTACTAACACCTTTTTCCATTAACAAGTATCTTTTACCTAAGTTACATTGCCTGTAAATTAATTTAATTGGATTAAGCTTAACATATTTCTATACTGTTAACACTTAATATAAGAAGCTACTACAAAGCAGCCGATAAAATCTATCTAACCCAAGATCGCCAGTAGTAAAGTTAAAAAAAAAATGAGCTAAAAAAATGTTTACCTGCAATAGCCACCATGACTTTTAGGCATCCAGAATTGTTGTGGGGCAAGTAATTGTTGTGTACGATAACAACTCTTTGTCTTGCGATTTGTAATACACTGGCCACAGCAGACTGGAATCGATAACTAAATAAGTGGACTATTTTTAATAGAAGTCAAAAATTTATAAAAAAAAAACTTAACGTAAAATATTTAATATAGAACTACATTATCGCTCTTCGTACATATGCTAATGTAACTTAAAACAGAAAAAATTAAAATTGTTTAGCAAAATTTACATTTGTTATTTTGACTTTGAATAAAAAACACAACAACTAATATAAAAGTTTGTTTTTAATATAAGTATTGTTCTTACTACATTAAAACTATAGTTATTGTTTTTAATGCATTATAACTTTTCGTTTATATGCTATTGTTTATATGCTATTGTAACTGATACAAAAACAGTTAAAATATTTTAAATTTCAATTATTTTTAGACTTTAAGGCAAAAACTGTTTTAAATTAAAGTTCTTACTAATCATATTCAGCCGACGAAGGAAACCCAAGCGTGTAAGTTTTCGTTGTGTTAACAGGCACGATATTTGCACAAACCAATCTTGCCGCTCCTCCGTTCTCAATGTGGAAGACGATCGACCTTCCAAGAACTAAAAAAAGAACAATTCAGGATTGTTTAATAATAATTTAACCATTGATAAAGACAATGGCTCTTATACTTTGATAATCACATTGTTATATTATAGTTATAACAATCATCATTATTTAAACAATTAATAAAGTTATTACTGTTATATTGAAATGTTAACACAATTAAATTTTTTTACAGTAAACATTTTTATTTAATTTTTATTTTTTAACTAACCAGTATATTGGGTGTGTAACGGAACATCGACGTCCACGTAAAGTTGTCGGTTAGCAGGATTGATATCAAATTGACCCTAAACATATTTGATAACATTATAAAGTAGAAGAAAAAAAATTAAATTCTTTATAATAAACTTAAAAGTTAGTTTGTCAAATAATCTATTAGAAATAAAAAAGTAAAGTAACCCATATTTGTTAACATTATAAAAAAGATATCAAAAACGCTTAAAATTTGACAGCTATTAACAATTAACAAGTTTAATACTCATAATTTAGTTTGGCTAAATAAAATTTGCTACAAAAACTGAACTTTATAAAACAAGACCAAATATTAATAAATAAATTATTTTACGAACTTGTTTTCTACTAAGGTCTCCAACTTCACAAGCAAGAGGATTATATCTTGTACAGGCAGACGAGTAGTTCAACGCCATCGAGAACGCCTCGTACGGATCATAATGACCTGTTTATGACGTCACAATTACAAAATTTAAATTCTATACTTTAAACTTAAAAAAAAACTTTAAAGTAAAAGTAAAAGAAGTTACCTGCTGCTGCCCCACACGAGCTTTGGTTTGTGATTGGTTGAATATGTACATGCCAGTTATGTCCGTTGCTCTAAAATTAAAATGTGAAAGTTGCAGTTTATAAGCAATGCAAATATGGTAACAGTAAGAAAATGGGTTTATAAGTATAATAATAAATTGTGTTTAACTATAGTTTGTATTTAAGGCAGGTCAATATTTTTAAAATCGTGGTAAAATAATTCTATTTTGATTTGCACAGAGGATATTAATCTAAACTCACGTTGACACCATTGGTCGAGTACAATTGAACTTCGATGCTAGTTGGCGTGCTGGAGCCGTCTTCGTATACAACTTGTCGCTATAAAAATTATGTATTTACACAAAAAAATCTTAAAATAAGTTAAAAAAATATCAATAGAAAAAAAAAATTTTCATAATTTAAAAAAAAAAAAAATTATTAAAATTTTGTTTAAAAAAAGTGGCAACATTTTTTTTATTACTATTTTTTTAAGTGACGTCACTAACCAGTTTAATTATTCCGTTATAATCTCCCGAGTACACAACTTCAGCCTCCATGACGTAACTGGTGTTTTGTTGTGACGTCAACAATACGTTGTTACATTTCCAACTAAAATCAATTTTTTTTTAATTATTAAAATATTAGTTGCTATTATTCAACAAAAAAAACTTAAAGTTAATAAATTCATAAACTCTAAAACTTTCTGTTATTAATAATAACAATTAGGAATACTATAATAATAATTTTTAAATTATTTAATAAAGTTTTTTATTAACCTTAATTTTATCTCGACAGGACCTCCATTTTCGACCGGAAGCATAGTGTAGTGTTCAGAACACTTCCTACACTACATAAGGTCCTGGGTTTGATTCCAACTGCTACAATGCTGTAGCGCCCTTAAGTAAAGCGCTAAAACAGAACCTGCTGAGCCAATACTCGATCAGCAGCTTCTTTAATATCCCAAACTGCCATAGGCAAATCGAGATTTGGTCGCTGTAACTGATGTTACTCTATGTTTAAGTCGCGAATTCGACCCTTCCACATCGAGGATAAAGATGTATACAAAAAAAAAAAATAATCTTTCTTCTACCTGGCCGCGTCTTTAAATAAAGCCATCCCTCTTCCAGCTGCACTGACAGGAGTTCCAAGTGGTAAGTTGTCATCCTGAAAGTTTATGGTATTTATATTTGCATTGTCTTTCCCAGAGATATCTCCGACTGGATAAAGGTCTGGAGTATTAACTCCTCTTGTAGCTGTCTCTAAAAGCGAAACATAGTTAGTTAAATCAATATATATTTAATAAATATTAGTGGACGATACAAAGATACATAGAAGTACGAATGTCCTAATTAAATGCCTACAAAATAAATAAAAATGTTATTTGTCAAAGTTAAGTTACCATAATTAAAATGCCAAAGCCAAGTTACCATAATTAAAATGCCGAACGTAGGGCAGACTATCAACTGATTTATATTAATATAAAACCTGTACAAAAATTCGTAACTGGTTTAACTATATTTTCAACAACATTAACGGTTTAAAAAAAAAAGAAAAAAAAAAGAAAAGAAAAAAGTAAATCTGTATACATATAGAAGCTTTTAGGCGTCGCAATTAACGAAATTTGCGACGTCACATAACCCACTGTGACGTAACCAGGAAGTAATACTAACCTGAAGCGTTAAATGGGTTGTAGACTAAACCGACAGAAGTGCATTGTTCGAGTCCGGAGGTTGAGGATAGAATCGGAAGATTTGTAATCCCAAATATCGTGGAGTTTCCTCCAGTAAGAACAACGTTAGAATTAACCTAAAAAAATAATTTGAAAAATTTAAAAATACTTTTTTTACAAGGAAAGAGTTTATTGCGCAAACACACAAAAAAACAGAGAAAAAGACAGACATTCAAATAAAATTAATGCAGACAATTATTTTTGATTATTAACAGAATAAACTAAAAACAATTCTTGAGTGTTATTTCGAGATAGTAATTGGAAAATAAATAATAAAATCCTATTGCTATAACATAATCGCAGGGGGTGTTGTATAAAGAAAGAATTAAAAAAAATAAATAGACCAACTATCTTGTTGATTTCGTTGTAATAATAAAATATTTAACCTTTTTAGGCTTGTTTAAATTAACTATCTAATAAATCTATATATAGGTGAGCTTATTAGACAATATATACTTTATGTTTAGATCCATTTTATAAGTCTACAAAATAAATAAAACTGCCGTTTTAGAAGTATGGGTAAATTGTCAAATGTAAATGCAAGTTGAGAATTGTGACCATATTACAACCATTAAAAATGCCTACCAAAGAACAGGCTATCGACAAGTAGCTTCTAATAACAATAGAATAAACTAAAAACAATTGTTTGTGTTACATCGAGACAGTAATTAGAAAATAAATGATAAAATCCTATTATTACAGCAATATTTACAAAAAAATACTTGAAAATTAACTATCTAATAAATCTATATATAGGTGTTCTTATTAGACAATATATTATATGTTTAGGGCCAATTTATCGGCTTACTACCGTTTTAGAAGCATGGGTAAATTATCACGGGCAAATATAAGGTTTAGAATTGTGACCATATCACAACAATTAAAATGCCTACCGTAGGACAGGCTATCGACAAGTAGCTTCTAATAACGATAGAAAAAAGTTGCTTAAAGTTGCTTAAAGGCCTGTTCACACGACAAGGTAACGTTGTGTTGCGCTGCGTTACGTAACTTTACGAGTTCTAGGGATTTTTTTTTTAATTTTAATTAAAAAATCTCTAGTAGAAGTATACCGCTTACGAAATCTTGCGTAACTTTCGCCAACTTTTGTACGTGTGAACGACTCTGTTCATTTTAAATGGTTGCGAAATCTTGCATTACGTTGCGTTGCGTATGCCGTGTGAACGGGCCTTAACTGAAAACACTTAAAAAAATATTGTTTTGCGTTTATTTTACAAACTTACCTGTGTTCTGTCGTATTCGGAGTTCTGCGTGAACGTGAATGAACCCGTGACGGTACCATCTGTATCATTGCCCCTCCAATCATTATATTCGGTTTGAGCACTTAGGGCAAAGAGTTGGGTGATGTTTGCGCATGCGTAACGAGGTCCCTCGCGATTTGGATTATGAATCACAATCGACCTAAACAATATCAATTGTTTTTTAACATTATATTTTCTAAATAATTTTAAAAAAGTAACTACAAAATGCATATAACATTGCGTTAAAAATGTAAAAAACTATTAATAATTATAAGTTCATATAAAAAAATGTTAACCTTGTAAGTAATATTAGAATAAAAAACAAAATAATCAAAATGTAATCAAAAAAAAATTAGTTAATTAATTTTTTTTTTATCACCTTAAGGTCATAGGTTTTTATATATTTTTTATTGGAAAAGAGTGTGCTATTATGATGTGTTTTGAGCTATAAGTAAACGCCGGTTTCAACAAATAGTGTGGCAATGGTGCGGCTCAAACCCGAAACCTTTCGGCTTATAGTCCGCTGCCATGACCGCTTAAACACACTACCAAACTAAAAAACAAATTTGTTAATTCCTTCTTACCTCCCAATAATACTATATGCACCACTTAACGGCATAAAGTTATCTTGAAAGAAGAATCTTCCTCCTGTTTGTAGAGATCCAACAATATCAATGGGTCCGTGCTTGCCTGACAAATCACCCAACTCACACCGATATGGGAAAGTTTCAGAACATTCTGTACCGTAGGTTGGTTGAGCAATTGAAACCTAGAACAGGTTTGCAAGTTTTTTAGATTATTAGGACTTAAACTGTTTAGTGTTTAGTAAAGTTAAAATCGCTAGACACTTAGTTTATGCAAGTACAAAACCTAAAAACTAACGTCTAATTGTCTAAAATTTATGACCCACGCTTTTTTGCCAATTATTTTATGGTAATAGAATTTTAAATTTAAAATAAGTTTTGTAGTTTAACAAATCTTAAACTGGTGAATTTCAATGAAGATTAAGACGTTAAAAATTCAAATTAACCCAACCTAAAACCTGAATCATTTATGTATTATGGTATAAAAGTTCAGAACTTAGATTCACCTTTAATATTTGCTATATTAAGGCTCTAAAAATTTAAATTTTTTACGCCGAATTGTGTAATATTTTAAAACATGGGTTTAATTTTAATACTAGCCACCATAAAAATGTTAATAAAACTTTAAAGTCGACATGAAAAATTATAAAAACTCTTCATATTTGCGCACATCAACTTTGGTTTACCTCAGTAGGATTATAATGTCCACCAGCACTTGCACAATCTTCTCCAATCGGATAAACATGAACATGGTAGTTATGTGCCAACGATGTGATCCCGTTCTATATTAAGTATATCGTTTAATAATTTTAAAAAAAGCTCTAATTTAGAAATTGTATTAAAGAACTATATATAACTTCTACATTTTAATTAAATAAAGGATTGCTTATATAACCTATAAGCTATACTTAGTTTTTACAAAATCTTCCTATATTTTTAAAAGGATTTTTAGACCAACTTAAATATACTTTGGACAAAATAAAGCAATTCTTATGAATAAACATTGACCGAATCATTTAATTCCTAATATCACTTACCAAGTTTGCGAGTTGTCCGAAAACTGCGGTCTCCGAATTAGGGTCCCCACTTGCCTGTCTGAAGTACATGGTTCCATAAGCAGGAGACCGGAAATTAACCACTGCGATAGTGGTTGCATCCTCAAATCTGATGCTTGCACAAGCATACCTGGCGAACAGTTATAAGATAAGTTTAGGAAGCTACGTATATAAAACTGCAGAGAATGATAATCAATACTTAAGATCCTGGATTACCACGAATTTTATGTCAAAATGGTTGAACTATTACAGGTCATCAATATGTTAAAATATAAAAATCTGAAAAAAAATAGAAATCACAGGTTGTGGTGTGCAATATTTTGTGAGTTGCGACCATATTACAGCGACCAATTATCTGGTAACTTGACAAATTGATTAAAGTCACATTCCAAGTTGCTACCATGTTACGGATAGCGATATTTTTGTGATAAAAATATAAATAATACTATAATCAAAAACTTACATAAAAACCACATGTTGTGGTGTGCAAAGTTTTGAGTTTTCAACTATATTGAGTTAATTAATTTTTAATTAAAACTTAAGTTAAAACTTACCTTGCTCCCAAAGTTTGATGAATAACAATCGATCGTCCCGCAACTCTATTCGGGCCCCATAGAGGTAAGTTCCAGTCGTAGTAAGTCTCGCTAAAATCACTGCTTGTAATGTATCCATATTTGCCACTAAGATCACCTGAAAATGTTAAGTTTATGAGTTCATATTCCTTTTTTTTATTTCAGGTATTTTGCGCATCAATAAAAATATTTAAAAGATTTACAAAAAACATTACATTAAAGTTGCCAAAATTAATTTAATGACTTTAAACAGGCAGTAATTAACAATGTTTACATAAAGATTTTATAGTATATTATAGCATGGTTAATTTAGATTTTTACTTTATTACTGCAATACTTATTTTTTATGTAGGCTTCCATTTAACGTTTATTAAGCTTTTTTATAAATACTTAATTTTGCAGTTAAAAAATAGCTTATTTAATTAACTCTATATTTAAAGTAACACAATTTTGTTCAAAAATTTTAATCACAAAATAACATACTTCTATTGAGCAGACTTAATTTTTCCGGTTAAATTTTTATTAATAAATCATTTAACATTATAATTAATTTTATAAGATTAACTCAAGTTGACCTACCTAATTCGTATTGATCATTTGTTCCAGTTCCAGCTGGTGGACTTGTACCAATATCGAAGTCGTAAGGATTAAAATGACCTCCCACATTTACACCATTACATCTTTGAGCTACGGTGTTAGTAAGTCTCTGGGGGACGGGGTATAGATGAATGTGATAAGTTGAATTCAAAACATTGGCCTAAAATATTAAATCAGTATCTAGTTAATGTAAAATAATCACAAGAAGAATATATACTTCCGTTAAGTATAAAAATAAACAACAAAGTTTAAGTCATCAACTTTCATATCTTAATTTTGACAAATAATTCACACAATTTTTAATAAGGTCAATAACATTTTAATTGAAAAAAACTTAAAATTTAGTGCTCAAGAAAGATATTAAATTATTACAAAGTTGCAATTAGAGGATATAAGTAGTATCACATGTTTTATTTAAGTTTAAAATTTAAGAACCAACTTTTCCTCTTTTGAAACTTTAAATAAATAATTTTAACTAACAATTTTCACAATATTAAATTTGTTTTATATATATTTATATTTATTTACCCTAGATGTAAGAAGGTCGACTTTACGGTCTTAATATAGAGTAACATCAGTTACTGCGACCTAGTCTTGAATTAACTTTGGCAGTTTGTATAATTGCCGGATAATTAATCTTCTGATTAAAGGTTGGCTCAACAATAGTTCATACTGTTTATAGAGCCTTACTCAAGGATGCTACAGCAAAAGATCAGTGGAGATTAAACCCACGACCTCATGGTGGTGTAGCAAGTGTTCTTACCACTACACGATGCTGCCGGTTAATAATATTTAAAACTAAAGACCAAGTTATTAATATTTAGAACAAGTAGATAAAAATTTATATTCGTAAACTTAATAAAAACTAACCGGCAGTCCTGATATCTGAACAGTTGTTTTAGTGATTTCGAACGGACTGTTCTGTTCGAACTCTATACTCCCCCGCACGTTCCTCCAATTGAAAAGTGACGTCACTGATCTGCCCGCTACTGACGTCAGAGATGAGCAGGCAACGACGTCACTAGAATCCGACAGACCCAATGTCATGGGATCCAAGGTTAAAAGCGATGCATCAAATGATCCAAATCTTCGCGCTGATAACCAAATTTTATTAATACGTCACATAGGGTCATATTATTACGTCATGTGAAAAGAAGTAAAACAAAAATTCGTACCTAAATCATTTTTTAGTTAATTTATTAAAACTAAGCTTACGGACAAGAAACATAGTGGGATCACACTTAATAAAACGTCACAAAAAACCACCTGTTGACGTCACAGAGTTTCCGACTGTCAGTTCAGCGATTGTAGTCGGGCCTGTTAGTTCCGAACATCGAGCTGTGTAGTTTGTTGTCCCGATATTACCCCCAGAATGGCTAGAAACACTAAGTGTCTCACTTCCGGTTGGGTCGGCTCGGTCGTCAGAAAAAGCAAGGTCGGAGTAGATGAACACGCCATCTAGCGATGATCGTTTTCTAAGTAAAATTGTAATTTGTAAGCTTCTGATGATAGCTTGATTTAAAAAATTTAAAGTTTAAAAATGTAAATGAAAAATTAATTTTAACTTCATTACAACATAAACTTAAGTAATCAGAAACTTTTTTAAGACATAATTAGCAAGTGTATTTAAAAAAATTAAAAAATCTTTGAACACCTTAAGGTAATAAGTTATATTTTTATTATTAATAAAAGGTGTGTTGCTGTGACGTATTTAAGCTATCCGTAAACACCGGACATAAGGGTAACTAAGGAAGGATTAGTGTGACTCACTATCCTCTGTATACCACATCACCAAAAATATGACTTTAAGAACAAAATTTTTTTTTCTTTATCACCTTAAGGTGATAGATTTTATATTTTTTATTGGGTAGGGGTGTGATATTGTGACGTTTATGAGCTATCCGTAAACGCCGGGTTCAATGGCGAATAGTGTGGCTCGAATCTGAAACCTTGAAAAACAAGATATCAATATATTATGTTACCTCATCCACATTACGCCCACTACCGGTCCTGTAAACGCAGCCCGAAAAGTAATAATTTCACTTTTGTCGACGGGAGATATAATGGCACAGATGGTCGGTTCAGTACCCGAACTATCCATCATCACTAAACCTCTGTTGAATATTGTGTCCTCGGGTAAAGACGCTTGAGTTAAACTGAATCCATTATTTGTCTCATTTGTACGCGCTCCTGTAAATTAGATTGAATTTTTGTTAATTAAACCGGCAGCGTGATGTAGTAGACAGAAAACTTCCTACACTAAATGAGATCCTAGGTTTGATCTCCAGTGATCTTATAGTGTAGCGCCCTTAAGTAAGGCGCTATAAACAGTAGGAACTTCTGCTAAACCAGCAGCTTAATTATCGGACAATTAAAATCTATAATATCCTAAACTGCCACAGGCAACTTGAGACTGGGTCGGGGTAACTAACGTTACTCTATGTTTAAGTCGGACATTTAACCTTCCCACATCGAGGATAAACATATATAGGCTACATACAAAAATTTAATATTAAAGTTGATAATTGCCTTCAATTTAACCAATAAGTTAGTTAATTTAAACAAAATGAAAAAATTCAAATAACAATTGTGTTGTGTATATTTTAGTAGCAGTGTAATATAGGTATCTGCAAATTAAAGGTTCAATTTTAAGCCAAAGTGATAGTTATTATCCTGTACATATAATAAAGCATTGTATAGTGAAACCTAATACCTTGTTGATGACAGTCATTTTCATACCTATAAGCCGTAAATCAAATTTATGATAACCACAACCTGTTATTACCTTAATATTAATCAAATATTAACAAAGCCTTAAATAAAAGGAAAGAGATAATTTCCTTCTGTCTCTACACAATACAAAGATGATTGAGTTCCACTTATAGATTATTCAATGTTGTGATAAAGGAAAAATAAAGGTTAGGATATTAACTTATCAACAGCTCGCCAAATTAAAACGACCAAAATATATTGGAAAAATGTAAAAACGCTTCTAATGTATATTGAAAGCTGGGTTTGGTGACCATGCCATATACTATAAAATTCTGTGTATAAACATTATTACTTTTGGCATGTTTTAAATCATTAAATTGATTTTGTCGATTTTTCCCGTCGCATTGTTGTAATATTAATTGTATATCATATTTATTATTTACTTTTATCAATGCGCGAAAAAACAAAATAAAAAAAAATAAAATAAGCCTTTTAATGTGTTTAATTGACAAACAATTATTCGGTATTATAAATGTTTTTAAATGTAATTTCAAAAAAGGACATGGTTTTTGTATATTAAATTGTATTTTAAATTTTATATATTTTGTTATTGTAATTCGTTTTTTAGTAAGATTAAAATATTGTTTATCAATATTTACCATTTAAAAGATCGATTTCTGCTCCGAGAGATCCACAAACTGTTGAAGAATTATCCAATTGTCTGCCAAAAGAGAATATTGTTAAAAGCAACAACTAATAATTGTTTATGTCATCTCGTAATAATAAAAATTGTTAAACAAAAAATAAAATCTAATTGGCCTAATTTAAAGTAAAAATGCCACAAAAATGGAACCTTTTTTTTCTTAGGTTTTATTTTAAGGCTAAAAACCTAATATTTTTTTATTATATCAATATAGTTAGTGAGTAAAGAATAAAAAACTAAGCAATTTTGTTTTTACATTTTACTAAAAGTATACAAAATTACCAAAACATACGTTTAATGCCCATATATACCGTAATATCGATAGAAATCAAATTTATAATAACAAACAGAAATTTTTTTTGAACCTAACATCGCTAATTAAAGTTAATTCAATTATGTTAAAAATTAGTAAAGTTGTTTAAATGTCATTCGTCACGTGACTTCTTATGAATAGTCAATTATTAAGTCATAATTCCTAATTAAATTACGTTTAAGAAAAAGGTAACTCAACCAGAACCTAGCTATAAAAATAAGGCCAACAAAAATAGCTCCTTTTTATAATTGTTTATAAGTGTTAACAAGACCCGTTGGTAACGTTAATATTGATAATAAAAAAACAAAAATGATTATAGCACAGGAAACAGTAAAACGACACATTCAATATTAACGCCCTTCTCTGTGAAACATATTTTTATAAAAACCATTTTTTTTTTTGTATATATCTTCATCCTCGATGTAGGAAGGTCGAATGCGCGACCTTGACATAGAGTAACAACAGTTACCCCGACCTAGCCTCGAGTTACCTGTGGCAGTTTGGGATATTATAAAATATATTTGCCCAATATTTATGCTGCTGATTATATGCTGGCTTAGCAGGAGTTGAAACCGTTTATAACGCCTTACTTAAGGGCGCTACAGCATAACAGCAGTGGGGATTGAACCTACGACCTCATGTAGTGTCAAAACGTATTGTGTTATAATTAAAAGCTGCCTTAACTTAAGTTACATACATAGAGAATCAGACAAAAGGTTATACAATGTCACTTTATAATTGTTTTGTTTGTTTGTTATCCTTGCCAATACTTTTGTCACGAAAAAACTGATCATACTTGGCTAAGGTTATGCGACATTATCGCTTTAACTTCTTACCCGAAAATTGGCGGCAGTTGCACAATCCTCATGACGTCATAGGGGGTGACGTCAGGCTGAAAATCGGTAACAGCAATGTTCATATTTGCACCACCAGGTGTAAATGTCACAGTTCCGGTTTTTCCCGCAACTGAAAACTGGGATTCGTATACTAAACCATTGGCGTGATGAGACGCTAAAAATAAATTTATTTTAAAAATAAATTTATTTTTATCTGATTATATCAATAAAAACATATATTATCCAGTATTTAGCTTCGATTTTTAAATAATTTATTGATTAAATATGTTTATATTTCACCCAATCGACATTTTAGTAGACTATAAAATAAATATTAATGGTTTTTAACAATAATAAAAATACCTAAAAAATATTATGTAATAAATCTTATAATAAGGAAGCAAGAGTTTAAAAATAAAGCAAATTGTAGTAGCCATATGGTATCATATTTTAAATGTGTAATTCTAAATCAAATTGTATGACAAATTGTAAATTGTATTGTTATTACTTTCACTAAAAGAATGCCTCATTGTTATAAAAATAACGAATAAACAATCACAATGAATCAGCGAAATTTTTGTGTAATAATAAAACAATTTTGACGCACCTTCACAAGTTAAAACTTACCTAAAATAAACCCAAGAAAAACCCAAACCAGATTTGATGTCATCCGCATATTTTTACTTAATCTTAAAAACCTATACTTTAAAAAAATAAATAAAAGTTAAAAAAATAGAATAAGTTAATTGCTTGTTGAACTATATCTCAACTGAATAAGGCTTACAAAATTACGACAATGTTATATCAGGATAATTAATCATCTTTTCTTTTTCCTATTTCCACTTCTTTTATTTCTGCTTACACTTACAATGAACAAAAACAAACTCAAAATTTTTGTGCCTAATATAAATATATCCTTTTCTGTCATTTTTATAGTATATATATATACATCTATTTCATATCTACATACAAAGGTTTTTAAGCGTACACTTAAATATAAACTCTTAAATTATAGTTAACCTAGTAATTAGTTAAGCAATTATTAAGTTAAAACATAAGTTTCATGACATATTTAACAAGCAATCGACAATTAAAACCTTAAAATTGTCTTTAAAATTGTTCTCGAAAGACGAAAACAATGTCGCTATAAACCTGATTTAAAGGTGCTACTGAATTGTTTTCGATGACGTCATGCTTACGTAGACAGTCACCCTTTCGAATTCTTTACAAATGTTAGTCCTTTCAAAAATATCATTTTTTACCACTAAACTTTTGATTAAACCTTTTACTTGACTTCTGCAAATGCTCGAAATAGAATTTAATATGCCAATTACGTCACGGTGGTTGTATATTCTAACTATTTGTGACGTCACTGCGTCTAGAAATGATTGGTAGCGTGTTTAAGAATGCTATAATAACACAATATCATATTGTCTATGTATTATAAATAGGTCGCGAATAACCAGAATAAGTTACCTAGAAATTTAACCAAATCGTGCCCTGAGTCGATTTTATTAAATTTTTATTTCGTTTTATTGCAGACTGTCCCGAACAAAAACACCACGAAACACAATTTAATTAACACTCTTGTTCTTATTGATGTTTGTAATATAAACAATATCATAAAAGGAAGGAGATCATATCGTTACGTTGACTTCCAGCAACAAAAAATTTGTCTGCATTACCAAATAGAAACAAGAAATTCTAAAATAGGTCAAATGTAATGTAAACTACAACGCGTTTTATAACAGTAAATATATCTTGATAACGCCCTTATACTATTCATATGTATCACTCATTTAAAAACAACTGTTCTATATATATATCAGCCTATGATATATCTTTAAACAAAAACAAATTAGTTATTAACTATGTGAACATATTTTAACACTAATATTAAATGAATGAATCACGTTAACTCATTCTGTTCGGTTTTATATGTGACGTCATAGCGAGGTAATAGTGAGCAAATAAACGCCGGTCGTGATATTCATTTTTCGAATAAAAATCCAATTTTTTTTTCTCATATAAACAAACAGAAAGTTTATTAATTTTTAGAAATTTTAGAATGCCAGTGAACTATTACGTCATTAAGTAAACATACGTCAGACGTTACGCTTCAGTGAAGGTGTTGTTTTTGTATTTTTACCATATTTTAAGGTCAGATTTCAATTTTTATTTAGCTTTAAAATGTGAAAATAAAATTTTTTAGAAAAAAAACTAAAACGAAAAAAATTCAAGCAGGTGGCTTTTATCACATCTCGGTTACTGTATACGTCATAATTTCAATATTCTTCGCGTATAAAGCCCATTTACGCTATTACTCAAAATCGTTAAAATTGGATTAAAATTTAAATAACATGCTCGAGGGTCGAAACGTTATTTGATATCTAAACATTAAAAATAAACATTTCTAAACTTGACAAACAAGTTTATGGTTAGCAGAACTTAAAACAACAAACCGGTTATGACGTAATAGTGATTGATTTTTTTACCAATGCCAAAACACAAATGTCATGTTTAACTAAAACTTTAGTTAAAAAACAACAAAAAAATTTATATTTTAAAACACGTGATATACTTAGTATTTTTAAACAGAACCATTCTATACAATGTGATGTCTCAAATCTGTATTTTCTCTGATTTTTTAATTAAAATTAGTAAGAACGACTTTAAGCACGTTAAGTGTTTAATTTCTATAAGTTATGCTTCGTTGCAGCACAAGAATTCGCTTACTTTAAATTTGCTAAGGTAGAGTAAATAACGCAAACATAAACTCCAATTTGTAATCAATACACAACTTAAAATACTTCAGTAAACCAAGAATTAAAATATTTTAAACCTAATAGAAAAAACTAAGAATAAAATAATAATTTTTCCGTTTTTAAAAACTATATTAACATTCTACAAAATATTTTAAACTCTTTTATTTAAATAAGTGCAACGAATACCAATTTTAACTGAATTAATAATAGCATTAGGCGTATATTATATATACTTTTAAAAGCCTAACTAAACCATAAACCTACAAAACCAGATAACCTTTTACTCAACTTTAATTAGGTTACTACTACCTCGGCCTACGTTGAAGCAATGCGCATGTAAACTAAAAAACGGAATTCGAGAAAAAGTTGTGGGTGTAAATTTCCTATTTTCATACGGAGGCAGAATCCTTGTTTTTAATTACATTCATTCGCGTGCATTCAAGCAAAATTTGAACGTGAAAAGTTGAATGATTTTTGCTGTGCTAAAATTTTTTGTTAAGCTTTTTCTATCCCCAACTTAAACCCTGTCTTATCAATATAGGAATTTGAACGCATTCTTAAGGGTTACTCATGTAAACATTTTAACTAAAAAATTAAATTACATCCTTGTTAAACAACTACATTAACATTACTTGTATTTTGCAATAGAAAATCACATTTAGATTAATAAAAATTCACTTTTATTAAAATACACAAGAGGCTTAAATACTAAATCTTCATTTCAACTTTCTAAACAAAGCATAGAGATATAAAAACGAATACTTCAAATATTTTAATAATACTCGCTGTGGTAGCTAGTTCTACTTGATTTATTTTAACTTAAACTTTAAGCTAAACAACTTTCTACTTCAATTTACCTTGGGGCCCAAAATATTCGAAGTATTTTTCATTTCGCGTTTTTTGGTTAATATTTGATTACCTAACAAAACGTGGGATTGAACTTTATACTCGATCATTGAGAGAAATGACTTATTTATATTATCGAAAGTGTGATAAAAATTCCTTAAATTAGGTGGCTCATATTTTATACAACAGGTACTATATACATCACGAAATAAACCTAACTAAATTCTACGTAATGGGGATTTCTATAAAGGTAATCTCACGTCGAAATCACAAACTTCAACTTGAAATTGCTTTGTCCTATATGCGTCATAAACAAATATTAGAGCGCAAATAAGTGCTATAAAATATAGGTATTTTAAGTAAATATAAAATTACAAAAAAAGTTATGTCAATAGTTTGAATTTAAAAGTGATTTTTTGTGTTTGTAGAGTGGCATTGATGCGACTAAAAACCGAAAATTTTGGCTCGTAGTTCGCTGCCATTACGAGTATACAACAATATCGGACTTACGTAAAAAGATACCTATAAACAGATTTTTGTTAAAGGCCACCAACCCCATAAAAATATAATAGAAACGCCCGCAAGATAGAAGAAGAGAGCTACGAAATATCTCAAATTGTAATTCAATAAACTAACCTGCTTACCTGGTATTTATATTTTTGATTTGAGATGAACGTACCAAGGTTTCTTCAATTAATATACAGTAAAAATCAAAATAAAACAAGTTTATTAGTGTTGTTAATAGTTTTAGGTTTACAATATTTATTAGTAGTTTGGCGGTCGGAATATATCTCAAAGACAGAAGAAATTTACAAAAAATTTATTTATAATCTAACATCTAATGCAGTAAAGCATAAAGAGTATGAGATCATATACAACATAGCTGATACTTTCAACTCCCTTCAACAACCAACAAAAGATGACGTCACCCAGTATGACGTCACCCTAGTGACCCAATGTTCGTTGAATAACCTTCATCATTTTATTGAGACCTTAGATATATTTGATGGACCGGTGTCTTTGGCTTTATTTTCGCCGGGATTTGAAGCTTTACATGCCGCCATTGCAACAAGATTGATCCGATATTGCTACAAGGTTAAAAAAGATTTATTACTTTGTATCGAAACGTTTTGTTAAAATAACAACAAGTTTAAAGTTTTTAAAAGCATAACAGTTTCGTTAAATGGTCAACTAAAATATATGTAAATGATAATTTTTAATGCCATATTTTTTACATAACATTTTAAAGTTGTTCTTTAAAGCAACTATGAATACTTGGCAAAATAGAAATTTAAAATTCTAATTAACAAACTATAAACAGAATCTAAATATTAATTTTTGGAATTGTAGGATCGGGATATTCAAATCCATTTGGTCTACCCAGCAGAAATGCCCCCAACATATAAAAACAACAACGATAACGAATTAGAAATCTGGTTCAATTACTTTTCAAACAACAAAAGCGCTGACTGCACAAACCTAGAATTAACTCTCCGAACTTTCAAAGGATATAATTACGCCTCCAGCCATTTTCCCTATCCGCATAACACGCTTCGTAACGTAGCGAAAAACAAAGTGATGTCGTCACATCATTTGCTATTAGATATCGACGTTATGCCGTCACCAGGGATACGAAAAATGTTTGTAAATTATCTAGAAAATGAGGATAGTTTACAAGGTAAGGTTGTTTACGTTGTTCCCGCTTTTGAGATTGACGTCACAGATGAAATTCCAACTTCAAAAAAATTACTTCGAAAATTTTTCAATCTCGAAAAAGTTCGACAATTCCACATCAAAACATGTCCCATGTGCCATCGTCCCACAAACTACGCTGATTGGTTCGCCGTGTCCGACAACGTCACAATCGCTTTCCAAGTTGATTGGTCGTCGTCTTGGGAACCGTTTTATATTTCGTCCAATGAGGTGCCGACACACGACGAACGGTTTAAACAATATGGTTATGACAGAATAAGTCAAGTTTGTGAGTTGTTTATGGCAGATTACGATTTTCATGTTTTATCAAACGCGTTCGTCGTTCACAAAGGGTTAAAAGAACCGGGAAAATTTCACAGAGAAAAGGACATCGAAAACCGTAAAAATTTTCTGTTATACGAAAACGAGTTTAAGACTGACCTGTCAATCAAATATCCCAATGTCACGTGGTCTTGTAGTGGCGGGAAATCAAAGCGCGAAGGAAAGGCAAAAGTTTCTTACCAAGGACATTTAAAAGTTCATAAAATGAGATTTAAAAACGGAAAGAAATCGGCAAATGTAGACCGAGATTTATAACAAATAATTTAAATATAAACTCGTTAACTGTTAATCTCTGTGATTTTGAAAATAAAGAAACATTTAATAAGTTATGCTTTTTTATTTAAAAATATGCTTACTATAACAACTTATTCAATAGGCACAATATTTAAGCATAACTACAGGGTCACCACCATTTATCCAAGACTGTCACGCAGCCTTTGTAGAAAGCTAATCTGCTGTGACGTCAGTGAACCACAAATGCTCCTACAAGCGGCCATTTTCCTGGCTTCCTCAAAATCCTTGTAGCCACCTGGTGGAATGCAATCATTTTCCATTCTTGGGCAACTTGAGCAGTCGGGTGGGTTGAGTTGTTGTCGAACTTGATCTCGGGTGCAGAACCCCGGCCTAGTTTCTTCAAAACCGCCGGGAAATTGGGCGTTTGGTCGGCCCGCACCTACAGGTCTTCCCCCTTGTGGAAATCCCCCACCGGGCCTGAAACCTTGTGGAGGTCCATTGCCGGGTCTAAACCCCTGGGGAGATCCCCTGCCTGGTCTAAACCCTTGCGGCGGCCCGAACCCAGGTCGAAATCCTTGAGGGCGCCCTAACCCAGGTCCACCACCTTGTCCGTTCCCAGCCCCAGAAAATTGGGGTCTTCCCCTTTGGGGCCGCTCTCTCATTCTACAATTGGGAATTTGTTCACGATTACATTCTCTACACTCGCAACATCTGGAAGAAAAATAAAGATAATTTAAAATTGTATAATAAAATTCTTAAAATATATTAAAAAATCTTACAAACATAAACATGTGTAAAGTACTATATTGATAGGACATACTATAATAAAATGGCTTTAAACTTACGTTGCATTAAGAGGGACTCCTCGAAAGCAAGGTAGAATATGATCCGTGGTGTCAGTAGGAGAATATTTGGCAACATATCTGTATCTTGTTGGATCATTTAGAGGCTAAATATATAAACAAAATATTAATTAATTAACACATTTTGTAACAATAATAAAACCAAAGTAAGTTTAATAAAATTTTTCAAAATACATAACAAATTAACTCTGAAATAAGATAGTTGGCTTACCATGAATCCTCCACATTCGTCCAAATCCTCTTCTTCTCCATTAAAGAAAGCTGAATCATATATTGGAAACCCATCTAAAGCAACTCCTATAATGTGAGCTTCTGATTGGTCAACGTTACCAACACATCTGAAATAAAAAACTTTATTTTATTTCGTTGAGTTGTACGTTTTTTGCATGAAATGTATATAAATCTTTAGTCAACTAAAATGCATTTTAAAAATACCTTATTGTATAATTTTGCATTTTTATAATTTTGCTACCTTTATTAATACTATGTCATTGCTTAATTGCCATTTTTTAAATTTTGTTGGTGATAATAAAAGTATAACTACCTTCAGACCTTTATTATTTAAGACTTTTATTAAAAGGTAAACGTATCAACAAATCGGTCTCAGAGGTTATTTAAAACAATTAAACTTACGCGGGATTAGGGGCAAGATGAAAATGATATTCTCCGTTCGGACTAAAATGTCCGTTACATTCGTCCATGGATCCTTCAATAAACTCATTCACATCAACGCAGTTGGCTTCAAAGTGGTTGTAGACGGCAGTTCCTCCCGTTGTCACCCCTAAAGAATTAAATCAGACATCAAAATGTAAAAAGTTATCCTTTATCATTCAATACAAACATCTGATACAGTATATTAAATTGGTTAAGATCTTTATAGGGTAAAGTAACATCATTGGTATTTATAATTCACGTTAACGTATAGCTCTAAACAATATGCCTAGTATGTATTGTTAAAACCTATAAATAAATCTATCTATCATTCTACAGAATTATTTTAAAGTTGAACCATTAACTGTACATACAGGTCTACGCTAAACTATCAGCTTTATTTATAAGAAAACTGAAGCACAAATTTAACGTAGCCTTTTCTTTTGTTACAACGCGTTGCTTGCTTTAGGTTAAACACAAAAAGTTTTTCTTTCTTTATTTCCAAAATAAAGAAAATCATAACGCCAAAATTTAGTTAGAAAATGCAGCGTTCTTTAGCTTACCAATCAACCCCATAGGTGTGCAATAAGTTGATTCAGTTGCAACAGGGTTTCTAGGAATGACAATACTTCGTTCCCTTGGTCGATTTACTACACCAGGACGACAGCAATCCACCTGTGCTTTGTAACACTCACCTATCCATTAAAATAGTTAAAAAACAATTAACAGGTTGATAAAACAATTTAACTGTAATGTTAGCAATAAAATATTGTGCCAAGCCCATTTTGAAATTGCGTAAGGGTAGGAATGAAATAGAAGGCCTGAATCATATGTAGTTTATGGTTCTCAATTTACGAATTATTTTTACGGTCTTTTATTACTTTAACAGTTTTTTGAAATATATATAACCCTGTATATAACTAACTTAAAATTTTGTACATCACATTTTATTTTATAACCGCGATATTTAATGTAAATTGTACTTGCTACTTTACGGTTTTTTCATCTTAATATTTTATAGTTCTAAAATTTTTGAATGATATTAAAGTACAAATGAACAGAAATAATTATAATTGAACTAAAATTTAACCTATAAACTTACTTGTTTCATGTTGTGGATCGCCACTGATAATTATAGTGTAAGTATCGTCATCTGTAACTTGAATGGTGAACGCACTTGTATTCGAGATTGTGTTATAGTCGTTAAAATACAAACGTACTAACTCGATCACTGTTAGGCTATAGCAGCAGTTTGCAGCAAACAACGTTAACAAAATAACCTTCAACATCGTTTGATTTCAGTTTAAATTTGACCTTAAACTGATAATATTGCTTGACTTTTGATCTACTTTTATATTCAATTTTAACAGATCTCAAGCCTGGGGGCACCAAAATAAATGTTATCCCAAGGGGTGTAACTTATGATGTTTTCAGTTTAATTTTGCAACATTTTTAATAAAAATTTTAGGCTTAAAATAAATTGATAGATATATAAAAATATAAGGCCCCTTTCTGTAAACTGATTGGTTAATTTAAACTTTAAATAGATTTGGTATTTCGCGCCCTAGCCTGTGGCATTGTAAATGTTGCTATTTTTAAACCGTGCTTAAACGTCACATCCTTTTGCAAAGACTATTTTTATGCAAAATACCTGAAATTGTATAGTTTCTTTACACGTTGCACTTTGCTAGATAGGTTTAATTTTAGCTCCAACTTAAACATTATAAATAAATTTTGTAAGGCTAATTTTATCACTTAAAATTTAATTTATATTTAAAAGTTAAGATAACTTTATAAAGCTGAATAAATATAAATACTTAAACTTAATTTTAAAGAACATAATTCGCATTATATCGAGGATAAATCAAAATATCAAACAAAGTTACTTGCGGTTAAGGTACTTCCCGGTATTACATAAAGAAATTTAATTTTGACAAGATAAGAATTTTAACAAATAAAACAAGCAACAAATTCATTAAGTTATTTTCGTTTTGTTTGTTATGATCTATAAAAAAATGCAAATAATTTGTAAAACCTTTTCTTTAAAACACTAACTGACTCATATCATTTACTTAATATAACGTAAACAACGCAGAAATGTTAAACTTTAGTTAAATCTGTAAATAAATTTGCAGATCATAATACAAACAAAACCATGACGCTTCGGTTTCAAATAACGTTAGTAAGACATGGTGAAACTGATTTAAATCTTAAGAGAACTTGCCAAGGACATACAGACGCTGAATTAAATGATACTGGATGCAAACAAGCATTAGATGCTGGAAAGTAAGTGGTATACTGCTATTTTTACAATTGAAACTCTCTTTTAACAAAGCTGTTGCTATTAGAACCATATTCAGTAATTTAATATACTAATTTGTCTTTTTTCAGAACTCTCTCTAATGAAAATTTCAGCCACATTTTCTGTAGTGATTTATCAAGAGCAAGAAAAACCTGTGAACTTATTTTATCACAAAATGTTCAATGTAAATAATTAAGTTTAAGTTATAATACCCAACATAAAAACAAAAAAATTTAAAATTAACTAATTTAAGTAAGATTGTGATTGTTTAAAGTAAAATTTTATAAACCTAAAAATAAGGATAACATAGTTAAACAACTTCTGTTATTAATTAAATTAAATTTCAGACGCCGAGCAAAACCAACAAATTAAAATTGATGAAAGAATAAGAGAAAGAAAGTTTGGAGTATTTGAAGGTAAAACCAACTAGCAAATCTAAAACTTAAACAACAACTAAACTACAAAAATAAAAATATCTTAGACCAAAGCATTATGGAACTATACCTACCAAATATAAAACTTGATATAAGGTATAATCATATATTTTAATCCTGAGTAAAAATTATTTTTAAAGGGCAACCAGTTAATGAATATTACAAGCTGGCTAAGAAAGCAAATTTATCTGTGACAGAATATACACCAGAGGGAGCCGAAACTCCACAACAAATGAAATCTCGTGCACACTTGTTTTTGATGTAAGAATAAGATTTTAATAATATTGATCTTCAATTTAAAGTAAACAAACAAGCATTTAAATATAATAAACAAACAAAAATAAATTTTTTAACCCCATTTCAAGTTATTGAAATCATAACTTACATTTGAAAAAAACTTAAAAGCTTAATAATGACCTTTAAATTTTAATAAACAAACACATATTAATTAAAAATTAGTGATAATTTCTGCTAATTAAAATTAAGATATTTTACTTCTATTTTTTTATTATACAGGATTTTTGTTGTTTAATTTATTCTAGAAAAATTTTTATTACAAACTTTTTAAACCCTTTAAAAAATGTTTAATTTTTTAGTGACTTATTTGATCAAATATACAATGAAAACAAACAATGCACCAACATGAAAGAACAATGTGCAAATATCCTCATTGTCACTCATGGTGGCCTTATCAGATATTTATTAGTGGTGTAAGTTTAATCAAAAATCATTACTAAAACAATTAAAACAAAATACAATCATGAAAACAAAAAACACGTTGAGTTATTGACTATACTTAACTTTTAAAATAATCAACTAGACTTCTAAAAATAACCAACCATTTTTTCTTATTATTCCTTTAGATTGGAAGAAAATTATGGATGTGCGCTTCACAAAAATCAAAAATTACTTGTTATGTTCAACTGTGCACGCACATGCTTATTGGTTACATTAACTTGCCATAAAGATAATGAAGTTCAGTTTGTTAATCATAATGATAAACCAGACCAAACTGAATATACAGCCTTAGTTAAATGTACTGTGTTTAATGAAGTTGATTAATCTGCATTTTGAGATATTTTTTAACATTCATAATTTATATAGTATTATAATTTAATATAATTTTACTTTATATGCACAGTGTTAGATTGCCCTATATCTTAATTTAAAGTTGCCTTTTTCATTAATTTTATTAAATTCCTCAAAAAATTTTCATTTAAGGTACATCATTGTATATCTGTTTTTATTGTATTGATTTCACAGTAAATATAATTTAATTATTTTCACAAATACGTTTTTAATTCTGGATAATACACTGTTAAATTTTATCCCTTCTAGTTTATCATATCATCAATAAAAGGTTAATAAAATTGATCTAATTTCTATACTTAAAGCCAGCAAGCAAATATGTTAGTACATACATCAATAAAACATTGCTCTAAGTAGACTATATATTATATTACCATAGCATCACTCTTTAATTAGATATAAGTAAGTGCCATAGATTTACACAAACATTTTTTCACATCTAATAGGTACAATTACATAAACAAAAATATATTATAAGTTTAGGTATTACTCTAAAAAAATGTTTTAAATATTACCACATTTACCCTAGACCTTTATCTTATTGCAAAATTCGAAATGTGTAAAAATTTATATTAGTTAAACACAGAAGATTAAATCTTAATTAAGGCTTTGCATCAATATATAGTCTAGGGTTATACAGTTATACCAATAACATTGAAACCAACCAAATATAGTTTATAAGCCCCAGTCTTGTTTAATCATATCAGCAGCTTTTTCACCAATCATGAAACAAGCAGCTTGAGTGTTTGCTGATGGGATTTGAGGCATTACCGAAGCATCTACCACCCTCAAGTTATCAACACCATAAACTCTACAATACACAAGACTTTCTTGTAATACTTTTTATAATTTTCATTCATGCCTATTCATTTTTGCCCAAATAATCCCACATGCAAATTTGTTTGTGTGTTTTATTTATTGATCTCTATAAACCAATAGATCACTTACCTTAATCTTGGATCAACCACTGCCATTTTATCATCTTTCCTTCCAATCTTAGCTGTACCTACAGGATGGTATATAGTCAATGTAGCTCCTCTTACCAGACATTCATAATATTCCCTTGACCTACCAATAAAATTCATAATGTAAGACATACAGTATTAATTAATGTATTGTAATAAAGTGTGTTATATTTTTGATCCATTTTTTTTTTGGGCACAATTATTACCTGTACTCTCCACACCCTTCTACTTTAAAACTCATTTTAGCTCCTACTTCTTTAAAAGCCTTGGTCTCCTCTAATTTCTCCATTATTTTAAAACCTGAAACATTCAAAATCACAAGAAATTAAAAAAATTTAACACAGGATCACAATGTTAATTGTTGTTTTTATTTTTATTTAAACTATCAGTAGACCACTCTATAGCCAGCATATTAATTGTCGATATACGGTTGCAACTCACAACTAATATTTGCCAGCAATAATTTACCTGCACACCACAAACAGCGGTTTTATAAATTTTGCAAGTCTATAAAATGGACATACATATATATATTTATCGTCCACTAAGCGTCATTCAATGTAGATGTATTTAATGTTAATGAAAAATGTCAATCTTTAAAGCACAAATACCACTATAAAAAAACAAATAGCAAATAATCTACCTTCAATCACAACATCTACGTCATGCTGATGACTTAAATAATTAGGGTTAATAATCGGATGAACCCTATAGTCACTAGAGCGTAGCTTGATTGACCCCACACTTAGAGGTCGCAGCAGGTTTGACATCATTGTAAATTGACATGCTACACTACTGTTCCGCGACTCAGCATGACGTTCCAAATTACTTTGAAACTAAATTTTTTGAAACAAAAAAGGCAAATTTATTAAGAAACCTCTGAAGTCTAAATTGCAATATTGCAAAAAAGGTTGGTGATGCTTTTCTTAAATTGAAATAGGATGTTTATGTTATTGTTTCGCATAATATACTGTAAGAATTTGAGTGCCATATGCATAACATCATAATAAATTTAATACCAAATGTAACACAAATTTTAATCCAAAATTAATCTTTAAAAAGAATATTAATCAATATGAAATATTATTGAATATATTGCAAATCAATAATTAAACAGAATCCAATCTTGAATATTAAAGATAATCCTAAAGTGTTTTAGAAATAGATTAAGAAAGCAATCACTTACAAAAATAAAAATTTAATATGTTACCCTTTCTGTTATGCTAAAAATATCTTCTAACAATTCCCCGCTACTAAGTCTTCCCAATTTCCATTCTGAGGATAACAAAATCATCTGCAGATCTTGCCTTTAAAAATATTAAAACACGAATACATTGTTAATACCCATTTAAAGTTTAACAAATATATAAATCAATAGGAAAACAATGTATGAATTTTAAAGCTTATCTTATAAGGCCCAAGTTACATGTTGACCTGTAAAAACAAATTATTAAACACTTATAATTTCACCTTTGAGATTGGGCAAGTTTTGTTCTGAATAAACCATGGACACCAATGCTTCCAATGGAAGTAAGAGGTCCAGTGCTTTTAAACAGGTATTGAGGTAAACTTACAAATGGCTGCATTGAAAAAAAATTACCTTAGTTTAAATTTATAAAAAAAACATTCTTATTAAATTTTAAAAGTTACGAAAAAAAAATCTAATTTGCTTTTTTAAACTTATTTATATCAAACTTAACAAAATTCTTAAATAATAACTATAAACTCTTTAATACACAAAACAAATTGTCTATAAACCAAACTAGGAACTTACAGTTAGATCAGAATAAACACCTCCTTTTGGAAGTTTGTCTGCATTCCAGCAAGCCGGAGCAAACAAATGATCTTGCAAGTTCGAACCTACCCCAGGTAAATCCAATACAACTTTAATCTACAAATAATAAACTTTTTAGTTTTAATTACCAACACATATTTACCTGCATGCCAGAATTTAACTTAAAAAATTAAAACACGAAAAGGCCTACCTTAAAAAAAACTAAATTATATAAATACTTTTATGATTCTATGGTTAAAAGTTAAATGAACATCAATACATTACCCCCATTTCTTGCAAATGTTTCTTTTCCCCAATCCCTGATAACATTAAAATTTGAGGAGATCCAATTGCACCTCCACTTAGAATAACTTCTTTTTTTGCATAAATTTTATGTTCTACGCCATCCCGGACATATATTACCTGTGTTAAAAATAAAGGTACATTTAATACAACAGTGATGTATTGTACAATAAGTAAGTATTTGCAGTAAGAAAATCATTTTTTTACTATTTTATAAAAGTAAAAGAAGGTCCTACTATCTACTGCACGGAAATGATTCTGGTTAGCATTGTTTATGAAAATATAAATTGTGTTTAACATTATTTAATATAGTTTAATAATAGTTACCCCAACAGCTTTTGGTTTTTTGTTTTCACTTTTTTCAAATATAACTTCTTTCACTTGGGCTCGTCCCAGAATTTGAAGTTGATTCTTTCTGGATAATAAAATAAAAAAGATAAATTACAATAAAACCTTAGACAAAGTAAATTCTTTTGGTTTATTGTTATGATTCAATAGGCTACAGTAACTCTTAATACTTACTTTTTTTAAAAGATTTTAAGGGCTTAATTTTGACTTTTAAAAAAACTATACTTGCCTTTGATTAACAAAAGGTCTTAAAAAAGCAGTCGAAGCACTTTGTCTTGTCCCTTCATAAGTCGTAGTTTGTATGTGATGGAACCCATCCATATCTTCACTGTTGTAATCACCTGGTTTGTAACCTAAAAAATATTTGGATCAAATATTTAACAAAGTATTAACACGCACATACAAATAAATTGATTAACCGGCAGCGTGGTGTAGTAGTAAAAACACTAGCTACACCACACATGAGGTCGTGGGTTCAATCCCCACTGATATCATGCTGTAGCGCCCTTGAGTAAGGCGCTATAAGCGGTATGAACTTCTGCTTAGCCAGTACTTAATCAGCAGTATAATTATCAGTCAATTATAATCTATAATATCCCAAACTGCAACAGGCAACTTGAGACTGGGTCAGACTAGCTGATGTTACTCTATGTTTAAGTCGCGCATTTGACTTTCCCACATTGAGGATAAAGGTATATACAAAAAAAAAGTTTACATTGCCTTACATAAAGTTTTAATTTTAAAATTAAACCATTCGTTTTAATAAAGTAAGTTACTTCAACACTCTACAGGACTAAACTAATACTAATGAATGGTTTACCTAATTCTTGACCAGCTTGTAGCAAAACTTCATCCATTTTATTCGTGATTCCAATTTGAACTTTTAAAGGCCCATTCTTACCATGAGAATCATTATCTAATTCCTTACCAATAGCGTCCTCAGATTTCTTAAAGTATTTAAGCACTTCTTCATAACCCCAACCCTCTGCACCCAATTCTACCCACTTGTTATAATCATGCTTTCCACCCCTTACATACATCATAAAGTTTAATGAACTGGTTCCTCCAAGGACTTTACCTCTCGGCCATTTACTCACCTAAAGGAAATATATTGAAATTTATTTGCTGTAGTTTATTATGTTAAATTAACATTCAGTAAGTGAATAATAATTTAAGATGATATCAAGTACAGTAATATTTGTTTAGTTTTTTTGTTTACAAATTTTACCTAAAAATGTTTATCCGGCAGCGTGGTGTAGTAGTAAAACACTTGCTACACCACACAGGAGGTCGATGGTTCAATCCCCACTGATCTCATGCTGTAGCGCCCCTAAGTAGGGTGCTATAAACGGTATGAACTCCTGCTGAGCCAGCATTTAGTCAGCAGTATAATTATCGGGCAATTATAATCTATGATATTCCAAACTGCCACAGGCAACCCGAGACTGGGTCGGAGTAACTGATGTTACTCTATGTTTAAGTTGCGCATTTGACTTTCCCACATCGATGATAAAAATATATACAAAAAAAATCTATCAGAAATAATTAACTTAAAACAATTGTTAGTTTTTAAGTTTTTTGTACCAAAAAAATATTTCATTTTTAAACTTAAAAAAATTAAAATGAAAAAAAACTAACATTATCCTGAAGTAAACGACAAGCATGCTCTTGTGGCACAGTTTCATATCTCCAATCAACAGAACTTGTCAAGGTGAACATGGGTAAAAATGGAACTGAAATAAATGGGTTTGGAAGATCATTTTCTCCTGCTTCCAATACTAAAACTCTTAAAAAAATATTTACTATTATTTGTTAAAGTTACACTTATATTATTAATATACTTATGGAAGATTGGACAGAGTTTTAAAGCCCAATTCAAATTTAAAAATATAAAATAGTGTCCTTTTTCAAAATATATTTATTAAATCATTTTATTTGTAAAAGCTTTATAACAACAATGATTTAGTTGTTATTGCATGGTATAACATATTTACCCAGACAAAAAATGATTGATTAAAATGTTTTCATTTCCTATAAAAAACATATTTTGACGTTGATTAATCAAGAAATTAAACTCACTTAGTGCCTGGTACTTCAGTCAATCTATTTGCAACAACACTACCACTTGTTCCAGCGCCAACTTTAAAAATAAAAATGTAAATTTATTAAAATAAATTTAAAAATAAATAATAATACAACACGACGTTGTTTAATCATTGAAAACAACGCCAGTTACAGTTTTTTTTTCATTTAATTCAGAAAAGGAATGAAATGTTTACACTTAATTTTGTAGAAAAATGTAGAAAACTGACTGTAAGAACAAACTTTGTCGTTTAAAAAAAATTGCCAATATTTTGGTAATAATTAAATCCATTTAAATAGTCAATACATCAATCTGTTTAACGTTATCGTGTATTTTTAAACCGTTGCACATCCGCTATATAAATCAAGTTAACGAGTTTGATTTTTTCCCTACTGTAGAGAATTACAAATGAACAAATACATGCTAAAGTTGTATATTTCGTATTTTCAATATTTAAACACTCAATTCGAAAATTTTTAAAACGGATTCTGTTTAAAAATTGTTACAAAAGTTCATAAATAAAAACGTTTGGATCATTTCGTAAACGCAATGTATTTTAAATGACGATCATAATATAATATATCAGAATGTTACTCAATTTTAATCTATACTTAAGTCATACAAAACTTCGAAAATTATCATATTTAAACCTGTAATTTTATTTATGTTATTCTGATTAATAATTAAATGTCTACATACCGTACGCAACAACAACATCGCGCTAGCGAGTAAAATATATCACACACTCATATTAAATAAAACTTCAGTATTTTTGTGATGTAAAACAGATATTATTAGATGTAAACTCAACAACTTACCGATAATAAAATCATAGTCGTTATCGGGTTTCTCTATAGTAATTGAATAATGCCATCTTATTAACTTTGGAAGCAGATAAGCTATAACTACAACCGCTACAATTTTCTTTAACATATTTATATGCTATCTACAAACACCTATATACCATCTACAAATATACTTTTATCAATGATATTACTTTAACGTACATATGTTAAAGTACTGTCAAAAACACGCTGGTGAATTTACAATACATTACCTTATTCTTTACAGTAAAAGCGTTATATACTGAACACAAACAACCATAGAGCTATTCATTCTGTAATTTAAATACAACTCACTCAACCGATGCAAGTTAAGAATAGCTTAGCCCAAAGCCACACTTACGCCGGATTATTTAGCCTAATTTACTTCGAAAAATCGCACTATATTGCCCATGCATAAACTCTTGTTTAGGTATGCGGCCTTAAGTAACCTGTTAATTAATTCAAAATCTACACTACATTTAAGATATAAAAACCTAGATGCGATTTATGGTTGTTATCAAAACCATGAACTCTATATTATGATTACACCATTATTACAACGCAGATAACTCAATTAAAAAAAAAACAGCACAATTCTGCTTTTAATTAAATTTTTATGTTTTAAACGCATACTAGTCTGCCAAAACATATTACGCATTAAAAAACAATGTTTATTTTGTTTTAAAAATTGCTTATATTTCCGTAAACACAAAAACCTTTTCCGGAAAAAAACTTAGACCTGTAGGTATGTTATGACTCAGATCGAGCATATCGCGTGATTCAACTTAATTAAATACAACTTTTGTACCCCAAGAAATATATTTAATTACCTTTTTGTAAGAGTCATCCTAATGAATGAAAGTTTAAACCCATAAAATAAACTTATGTAGCCCTAAATATATTTTCAGTTGCCTTTTTGTAAAGGGGTTATACTATTTAATACAAGTTTAAATCAATAAAAGAAACTTTGAAACAAATTATGAACAAAGAATCAATATTTACCAAGTTAATATTTATCGACACCACATATCTACGTGATATTCCCGTTCCTTATGTTTGTAAAAGGCGAAAATTCAACGATCAGCACAATATTAAACAAACATTAAAGATTACCACAGACATTAAGATTGCAAATTCATTTCTGCAAAGTTTAAACATGAGAAGTGCACGAATTGTAAGACCGGGAGAAGCTTTAGAATTGGCGGACTCTGAGGTTCCTGCTCCCCCGCCAAGAGGAGCCGTAATCAAGGTACAAGATTTTTTAAATTTACGTTTTAAAGAAAAGATCTTGAAATTTTGTTTATTTACTTTTGTTTAAAATGTTTACAATATTCCAAAAATATATCGAAGTTTATAAGCTATTCTATCGTGGATTTTAGATTTAAGGCATAAGATAAGATTTTAACTGATGCAAAGTTAAGTTACACTTAAACGATATTATCTTCTTTTAACCGCAAAATAAACTAAGCAACAACCATATTTACAATATCATAAGGCAGATAATATATAAAATATTTGGTCCCTCAGTTATTTAAGACAATAATCTTCAGGCTCTTAGTAAAATAAAATCTTAAAATTTATAAAATCAACCCATTAGATTAAAACGTCAATTTGAGTTCATATTTGTTAATATTTAACTCAAAACAAACATAATTATTTCGTCACAGACACGTTTTAGCGGTGTGTGTCACTCCGATCTCAACCAACTACGTAACACAATCAACCATGGTGACGTCACAGTTAATTTCACGGACAACCCGAATTATAAATTCCCCATCACCCCAGGTCACGAAATTGCAGGGGTTGTTCTCTCTCTGGGACCTGAAGATGACCCAGGTCAATATTTTTTATTTAATTCAAATTCTGGTTTAATTTTTTTAAGACTTTTGGTATAATATTTTAATTTATTCTTTTTTTTAAATTTACCAAAATTTTTATTTTAAACCCAGCTACTTGTAATATATTTTACATAGTCACATATTATACTGCTGAGAATTTATATATCCATATACAATAACCAATAACATTAAACCATGGATCCTAAAATCCACCAATAAAAATAGAACAAAAGTAGACATAAATTAGTAATTTTGACTAAGTTTTTTGCAATATATTACAAAAATGGCATTCTTATAGCAATAAAATAACTTCATATTTATTTAGAATCTGAGGACCTTAAGATAGGGGACCAAGTTGTAGCATACCCATGGATAGGGTGTGGGGAATGTGGGTATTGTAACAACAAAGCTGTTGGTCATTGTAACAAGAGAACGCATGGTCTTGGAATAGGAACTCCAGGAGGGTAAAATAGTTTAATGTTTTATTTTTACAGTAGACTAATACCAACCCTGGGAAATGATTTAGTTTGTTTTCAACCTATTATAGCTATTTACAGATCTTTATGTTTTTTTTTCTATGCATATAGATATTTATTCCTTCTCTTTATTTATTGAGGTAGGATTATAAAGTAAGCTAATATCAACTTTAGAAAACTGTTTAATTTTTCCAGTCTATCATAGTTAATTCTATTGTTCTTGATTCTATTTGAATATATATTTAATGTTTTGATAATTTTTTTTACATCAATTAAATATAAATTAAGTTTATACTCACAGATATTCTACGCATGTTGTGGTCAGAGACAAAAGATATTTGGTCAAAATTCCATCTTCAATTCCCCTTAATGTTGCTTGTATGCTTCCATGTTCTGGTCTTACTACTTTCAATGCTCTTAGCACTCTTAAGCCAGATATTGAAAAGATTGCTCTATATAAAGGTGGGTAATATTACTTGTTTAAAATGTTGAAAATGAAAACATGCATAAAAATAAAAAAGAAATATATATTGTTAAATGTATTACAAGATAAAACTGTATTAAATTCTTACTTAAGTCATGCACAGATTTATAGAGAAAATATATGGATAACATGTACTAACATAACTTTTTTGTGTTAATGTTTGTATAGATTAAATATTTAACAACAGATGACACTTCGTTAGGCTTAAATTTACAATTTATTTATTTTCTAGGCAGGGCATCAGTGCTAATTATAGGGGCGGGTGGGTTAGCTTTGTGGTGCATTCAGCTTGCTAAACATGTCTTGCCAGCTAACACCAAGATTGTTGTCGCTGATATTAGTGTAAGTTTACAAAAAAGTTGAATAATAAGAATACTACACAAACATTTAGTAGATTACTATTAGTAAATTGTCATTTTATTGTATTAGGTAGTCAAATTAATTATTATATAAAGGTTCTGTAGGCTAACATGTTGCAAAAAAGATTAATTTTAATTTTTAAATCCTAACCAGAAAACTAATTTGGAAGTTGCAAAGCAAAGGGGTTGTGATGAGACTCTTTTCTGGGATACTAAATCACCTGAAGACAAGATTGTTGAGCTAACAAAGGCCTCAACAATCGATGGATTGTTTGATGGAGTTATTGACATTGTCAACTCTCCTGTGACCTTTCAAAGGGCTTATGAGTGCACCGACAGGGTAAAAATTAGGTTTTACTAATTTTTGCAATTTTTTGACTAAACAAATATTTATTTTTGTCTTAAATATATTGGTTAAGCATGACAAGGCATCTTAAGATTTTTACAGTATGCAATAAATTTAGATTATGTTTTACATTTTTAGTCTACTCTATACCCTGATATTTATGAATATTTTGTAACTTATGGTAATATTATTTTTGTATTTAAAATTAACTCTTTAAGTAAAAGTTATTTTGCATAAGTTCATAGCAGATTTTTAAAATGGTATCCTATGTACTTAACTAACAACAAAAATTTTAAAAATTAAAGCATATTAACATAAAAAATTGTTCTTACTACTTAACTAACAACATTACTTACCACAGGGAAGCACTATGATCATGTTGGGTTTATTTGGAGGTGCTGGCACATTTTCTTTACCTAAGATGGTACACGGTCACCGCACCTTCAAGGGAGTCCTTACCGGTCACCCAGAAATGTTAAGAGACCTTGTAAAACTTGTGGAAACTAAAAAAGTAAGATATTTAATTAAAGTAGTAAAAATGTATGATAAATTTACCTAATTAAATATCTTAATACTAAGCCAAATTGATAACATGTAACTCAATGATCCTAAAGTTATTCTAAATATTTTAAGAAAACATTTTTAATAAATTTATATTTTTACTATATAATTCACAATTACTTTAAGCCATTTAATTTTCGTTGTTACTTACCTATTTTTGCCTTTGTTTAGATTATTCCACCACCTTTACAGTATTTTCCTCTTGATGAGGCCTACAAAGCAATGTGTTTGGTTAAAGAACATAAAATACAAGGCCGTTGTATAATAAAGCATGATCATTAAACTGTATTTAGTTTATACTGAAATAAAACTGATTTGAACTTAGAATTGTGGTAATATTTAGCATGTACAGTAATAAAAAAATGACATAACAAAATTGACCTACCAATACACTGTAGTTGTTTTAGGTTGCATCTTGGTATAAGTTCTTTTGAATTACAATCTCTAAAGATTTTTGTTTAAAATTTTTCATTATATTTAATTACAATTAGTTTTAAACCCTATACACCTGCATGAGAACAACATATTCAATAAAAAACTATATCATACAAATATTGCAACATGAATCATAAAATAGGGCATATAATACACAAATATTGAGGCAATTTGCAACATTTTTTATAACATTTAAACTAAAAATATCCAACAATAATTATAACATGTAAGAAATAAATTTGCTTATTTTAACATAAACAAAATTGAAAAAATATGCAAACAAAGTGAATTAGAAGTTTGCAATATAAAAAATATCAAGTTACAGTTTAACATTAACTGGCGGTTCTAAACAACTCTATGTGTTTATAACTGGCATTTATAATAAGATTCATGGACAACTAAATTCTTTCCACTTTGTAAATCAGCTATAGAAGTACAACCTAAAATTAAAGTAGTGCTGTTAGGATCTCAAAATGTATTGGATCAAAAAAAACAAAATAGATACCCATAAGCTGCATGGCAGTTTTAAATTCATCTCTCAATATTGTCAACATATCTTTAACTCCTTCTTCACCCTGTAAACAAATAAAGAATAATATCAATACAATAACTTTAAATTATAGCCATACAGCTACTTACATTATAAGCAAGAGCCCATAAAACTGGTCGTCCCACAAACACAGTCTTAGCTCCAAGAGCAATAGCTTTAAGCACATCAGTCCCGGTTCGAATCCCACCATCGACATAGACCTCAATTCTCCCATTTACAGCTTGAACCACTTCAGTTGAAACATCGATTTGTAATGCCAACAAGAAATATCAGAAAATTAAACACAATAAAAAAAATTTCATATAAAAAATATTTACCGTTGCTGGAACACCATCTAATTGTCTTCCTCCATGATTTGATTGGTTAAGCATGACAAGGCATCTTAAGATTTTTACAGTATGCAATAAATTTAGATTATGTTTTACATTTTTAGTCTACTCTATACCCTGATATTTATGAATATTTTGTAACTTATGGTAATATTATTTTTGTATTTAAAATTAACTCTTTAAGTAAAAGTTATTTTGCATAAGTTCATAGCAGATTTTTAAAATGGTATCCTATGTACTTAACTAACAACAAAAATTTTAAAAATTAAAGCATATTAACATAAAAAATTGTTCTTACTACTTAACTAACAACATTACTTACCACAGGGAAGCACTATGATCATGTTGGGTTTATTTGGAGGTGCTGGCACATTTTCTTTACCTAAGATGGTACACGGTCACCGCACCTTCAAGAGAGTCCTTACCGGTCACCCAGAAATGTTAAGAGACCTTGTAAAACTTGTGGAAACTAAAAAAGTAAGATATTTAATTAAAGTAGTAAAAATGTATGATAAATTTACCTAATTAAATATCTTAATACTAAGCCAAATTGATAACATGTAACTCAATGATCCTAAAGTTATTCTAAATATTTTAAGAAAACATTTTTAATAAATTTATATTTTTACTATATAATTCACAATTACTTTAAGCCATTTAATTTTCGTTGTTACTTACCTATTTTTGCCTTTGTTTAGATTATTCCACCACCTTTACAGTATTTTCCTCTTGATGAGGCCTACAAAGCAATGTGTTTGGTTAAAGAACATAAAATACAAGGCCGTTGTATAATAAAGCATGATCATTAAACTGTATTTAGTTTATACTGAAATAAAACTGATTTGAACTTAGAATTGTGGTAATATTTAGCATGTACAGTAATAAAAAAATGACATAACAAAATTGACCTACCAATACACTGTAGTTGTTTTAGGTTGCATCTTGGTATAAGTTCTTTTGAATTACAATCTCTAAAGATTTTTGTTTAAAATTTTTCATTATATTTAATTACAATTAGTTTTAAACCCTATACACCTGCATGAGAACAACATATTCAATAAAAAACTATATCATACAAATATTGCAACATGAATCATAAAATAGGGCATATAATACACAAATATTGAGGCAATTTGCAACATTTTTTATAACATTTAAACTAAAAATATCCAACAATAATTATAACATGTAAGAAATAAATTTGCTTATTTTAACATAAACAAAATTGAAAAAATATGCAAACAAAGTGAATTAGAAGTTTGCAATATAAAAAATATCAAGTTACAGTTTAACATTAACTGGCGGTTCTAAACAACTCTATGTGTTTATAACTGGCATTTATAATAAGATTCATGGACAACTAAATTCTTTCCACTTTGTAAATCAGCTATAGAAGTACAACCTAAAATTAAAGTAGTGCTGTTAGGATCTCAAAATGTATTGGATCAAAAAAAACAAAATAGATACCCATAAGCTGCATGGCAGTTTTAAATTCATCTCTCAATATTGTCAACATATCTTTAACTCCTTCTTCACCCTGTAAACAAATAAAGAATAATATCAATACAATAACTTTAAATTATAGCCATACAGCTACTTACATTATAAGCAAGAGCCCATAAAACTGGTCGTCCCACAAACACAGTCTTAGCTCCAAGAGCAATAGCTTTAAGCACATCAGTCCCGGTTCGAATCCCACCATCGACATAGACCTCAATTCTCCCATTTACAGCTTGAACCACTTCAGTTGAAACATCGATTTGTAATGCCAACAAGAAATATCAGAAAATTAAACACAATAAAAAAAATTTCATATAAAAAATATTTACCGTTGCTGGAACACCATCTAATTGTCTTCCTCCATGATTTGAGACAACAATTCCATCAACTTTGTGCTCCACAGCTAACTCTGCCATTTCACCTTAAATTTAAGTAGAATTTTATATACAATTCCTAATAAGAATATTAAACTTACCTGTAACAATTCCCTTTATTTTTTTTATTTTTTTTTACATTTTTTAAAGTTGAAACCATTTTAAAGTTTTAGGAGCAAATTCATTTATTTCTTCTAAACTTGATGTTGCCAAGGAAGCAAAAGTAAAAGCAATTCCTAATTCACCAGCAGCTAATACAGAAAAAAGAATTAAATTAAGATAGTAGTTTAAAACAACAGTTTATACAATAATTGTTAACTTTATTATTATAAAACAATAAATTGCATTTGAATCGTAAAAAAATAATTACTGAAAACAATAACAACTCTGGCTCATCGACAAATGGGTCATCGACAATAACAACTCTGATAGGGTGACAAAAAAAATGTTTAAAAAAATGACAAAATCTAACCTTTTGCAACAGCAATCTCTCCATCTGGATAAGCCATTTTATTCATTGCAGTTGGAGCTACACAAATGGGAAAGCTTAAAGTAGAACCAAGCACTTTAGTTGTCATGTCAACGGTGGATACATCATTCAAGACCTTTGGTCTAAGTCGATATCTTATGTAAAAAAACATTTTATTTAACAAAGTAAAATAAAAATCATATTTTGTATAACACAACTCACCTTTTATAAGTTTGACAGTTATCTTCTAATGTTCGTTCCCTGTCTGCCCCATTTTTATAATAATCCCGAGCATTATTGTCCAATTTATTAAAAGCTATTGTCTTAAAATCATTTAAACAAACTAGCTTGGACATTACCTTTATTAAACTATAACCTATGCTATGTTTTTTTTTTTCAATTTTTTCTTTAACACTAATGTTTACAAAGTTTTTAAATGTTTTTAAAGCTGGTTCTACATTACTTCAAACTTTTTATTTTAAAGGTTTTATTTCCTTTTTTAAACAAAGCATAAATATATAATTTAAAGTAATTTAACTATCTCTAAATTAACCATAAAATTATTGTATGTACAAGTTTATAAATGAGCTTTATAATAAGACTCATGGACAACTAAATTCTTTCCATTTTGTAAATCAGCTATAGAAGTACAACCTAAAACACAACATTTAAATGTTGTTATATAATTATGCCTAGTAAACTAAATGTTATGACTAACCCATTAGCTGCATAGCAGTTTTAAATTCCTCCCTTAATATTGTTAACATATCTTTAACTCCTTGTTCACCCTATAAACAAGCATGAATTATTAAAAAACAATTATTAATCTGTCGCAAACTATTTCCTGTTTTCAATATGAGTTTGGCGACCATGCCATAACTTACTTAAAATCTTAACGTAAACATTATAACTTATGGTATGTCTTAAATCATTTAATAGATGTTGTCATTTTTTCCCATCGCATTATTGTAATATTTATTGCATATATTATTATTTACTGTCAAAAATGCGCAAAAGCCGAAATATAATAAATCTATAAAAAATATGGATGTCTTTAAAAATTTACAACACGATATATAAACAAAAGTAACTCAATATCCAACCTAAGATAGTGACTTAGTATGTAACAAAGGCTAACCAAAAAATTTACACAGCTAAGAATTACAATCTAAAATGAGTTTTATACCCATTTTAAACTAGTGTAGTACTTACATTATAAGTGAGAGCCCATAGAACTGGTCGTCCCACAAACACAGTCTTAGCCCCAAGAGCAATAGCTTTGAGCACATCAGTCCCGGTTCGAATCCCACCATCGACATAAACCTCAATTCTTCCATTTACAGCTTTAACTACTTCACTAAGGGCATCAATCTGTAAGTAAATTTATAACATTACATACCAACTAAAAATTAAGTTGTGAATACCTAATAAAAAAACTAATATTTAATTTCATTTTTAAGTATTAAATGAAACAAATTTAAGTACTTACTGTAGCTGGAACACTATCTAATTGTCTTCCACCATGGTTTGAGACAACAATTCCATCAACTTTGTGCTTTACAGCCAACTCTGCCATTTCACCTTTATGTAAAGTTTATATTTTGAAAGTACTTTTCAATGAAAATGTTTTAATCTTATTTTCACTGTTAAACATTTAAAATTTATACCTAATGCTATAATTTAAATATTACCATTATTAAACAATGGTTTAAAAAAATGGATCTTAAAATATCGTACACATTAAGTAAATAAAATTATAGTAATCTACCAGTTACAATTCCTTTTAATACAACAGGAAGTGAAGTAATTGATTTCAACCACTCAATATCTGACCAATTAAGTGATGGGTCAATCATTGTTAGCAAAGTACTTCTTGGCTTCATAACAGATTGTCCATTCTTTACTGAGTACCCACTATCACGAAAGTTCTCCATGCTAGGTCAAATAAGTAATAATTAAAGTTTTGTCATGCATTTATTACTTCACATAAGACCCTTTATACAAATAATTGTCACGAAAGTTCTCCATGCTAATACAGTTATTCAATAATTAAATTTTTGTAATAGATTTATAAGGTTACATAAGACTTTAAATACAGTATTTTTATTTAAATAAAAAGAAATGTAATTTTGTGTATTTTATCATTAAGCAAATAATTTTGTTATGGTTGTAAAAAAATATGCCCATTACTCAATATGTGATGGTAAAGTTGTTGCTCTACATATTCCAAACACATTAGAATCAACTGTCACCAAAAATCCAGTAAACCCATTTTGTTCAGCTCGTTTCATTAAATTGATTGTTAAATTTCGATCCTTTAAAAAACAAAATCAAGTTATTACCAGGTTAAAATGTCAAAAAATAAAACTTAATTAATTAATAGTACAATTTTTACCTCTGTGATTAATTTTAACAATAAAAATGAGGTATTTTAGCATATTTTAGCTTTATACAATTAAAACAACATTTATGATGCTGTTTTTTACCTTACAAATATACAGTTGAAACCATTTTATAGTATTAGGAGCATTGTTGTGTAACTGCTCCAAGCTTGTACTTGCCATCGTTGATAAAGTATAACCAACTCCCAGTTCACCAGCAGCTAAAATAAGGCAAAAAACATTAGAGTTAAAGCATATAATAAGATAAAAATTAATAAAGAATTAGAAAACTTGTATGTTTTTATGAAATTAATTTTCTAATATTAACCTCTTGCTGATGCAGATTCTCCATCACTATGAGCCATTTTATTTAATGCAGTTGGAGCTACACAAACAGGAAAGTTTAAAGTAGAACCAAGTACTTTGGTTGTCATGTCAACAGTGGAAACATCATTCAAGATCCTTGGTCTAAGTCGGTATCTAAAAGTAAAAATGTTTTTTAGTGGAAATATAAATTCTAATTAAAATAAAACTAACCTTTTAAAAGCTTCACAGTTATCTTTTAATGTTTGATATTGATCAGCCCCTCTGTTAAAATAATACCAAACATTCTCATCAAGTTTTGTTTTAGCTATTTTCTCAAAATCACTTACACAAACTGGCACAGACATAACTGAGTGTAAAGCTCAATTAATACTACTATTATTAATAATTTAAATCAAAACGTGACTAACATTTATCTACAAAGTCTACCTTCCAAACAGTACAATAGTTTGTGTTTATTATTGCATTATTGATCATAAACTTAATGTATTAACAAACAAAAATGTAGCAATATTAATGATTTATGACTAAGTTAATTTTAACAGCAATTTAAACAAACGTATTTGTAAGGAATGCAAATATTTAGATAAATGTAGTGGAAAAACTTAAGATTTATAAAAAACTAAGTTTTTTCCACTTTGTAAATTAACTATAAAAGTACAATCTTTAACAAAAGTAAATCAAGTTTTATACTTTAAATTTCAGTTTTATTTTTAAGATACAAACTTTTTAAATGTTAACTAAATTTAAATTTATCTTTTAATATATTAATCATATATTTATTCACAAAAATTCAGACCACAAGTGTTCTAAAATTTAACATTCAATATTTCTTTTTTAATTTACTTATTTAAAAACACAACAATTATCAATTACTTTAGTTAAAAAACAATACAATAGGGAGTTTTAATACAATAGGGAGTGAAGTAATTGATTTCAACCACTCAATATCTTACCAATTAAGTGATGGATCAAGCATAGAAGTTAAACTTTCTGTAATTGCATCAACATCATATCCCTTCATTGATGTGTAACCACATTCAACAAAATTCACTAAACTAAACAAATTATGTTACATTAGTTCAATGAATGAAATATTTTATTAAAACAATTCTTTAAATGTCATAAGCATCTAAAAAAAACAATTTGCCCAAAACAATAAGCATCTAAAAAAACAATTTGCCCTTTTCAAAAAACAGTAACCAGTAAAATTTATTTATTTAACTTCTATTTATCATAAGGCTAGAGTAATATTAAAAGACACAATTACTTAATATTTGAATTTAAATCAACTGGTGGTGAAAGCCCAAAATTAGGAGATTCAACTGTTATAAAAAGTCCAGTAAAACCATTTTGTTCGGCTCTTCTCACCAAATCTCTGACAAAATTTCTGTTCTTTAAACAACAAACTTATACTTAGTTTTTGACAAATAATGTTAATACAAAAATATTTATAAACTTATTTTAATTTGTAAAGTTTGGTTGTGAATTCTAATCATATTTGGCATTTGAAAGTTACTAAATAATGATAAGAATGTACAAATGTTTTACCTTAAAAATATACAGTTGAAACCATTTTATTGTACTTGAAGCATATTTACCAAGTTCATTAACACTTGTTGATGCAATAGTGGCATAAGTAAAACCAATATCTAATTCACCAGCAGCTAAAAGTAAACCAAAAAAATGGCATATTATCAAAAAATTTTGAAACATTTAATACTTGAACTTAAAAAAAATAAAAATTAACATATATGTTATACCATTTGCAACAGCAACTTCACCATCAGGATGAGCTAACTGATTTAATGCAGTTGAAGCTACACAAACTGGGAAACTTATGGTAGAACCAAGTACTTTGGTTGTTATGTCAACAGTAGATACATCATTTAATACTCTTGGTCTAAGTCGGTACCAGAAGTACAGACTTTACTTAGTAAAAAAATGAGAAAGGGACCATCAAAAATAATGAACACACCTTTTAAAAGCTTTACAATTATATTTTACAGTTTGATTTTGACCAGCAACATTACTAAAGTAACACCAAACTTTTTTATCCAACTTTGTTTTAGCTATTTTCTCGAAATCACTTACACATATTGGCACAGACATAACTATGTTATTAATTAACTACCTGCAAGTTAGTTTAACAAGTGAATTAAAAGGTAAAGTAGAAAAAAGGATATTTAGACCATAAATGCTCTAACATTTTACTTTTGAAGTTTCTTTTTCGTATTTCCTAGCTATGCCAAACAAAAATAAAAAACAAACAAAATGTTTTCCTTATAAACTCTATGGTCCACTTTAAATAGTTTTACAAAATCAACAAACTACTTGCAATAATAAACAAAGTGCTGCCCATGCTAAAACATTTATAGATAAGTTTAAAAAACACAAAAACAAACAATAACTTTTAAAATTATAAAAAATAACATATATAATTAAATGCCTGTACTTTAGTCTCTGCTAGAAACTTACAATGATTAATAAGACTTTTAGAATAAGTTAACACATTCTTGTATGAATTTTTATTGCATGAATAAACATTTGTAATTTAAACTTTTAACCGAGTCAAAAATAACTTAATTGTATGGAGAAAATGATTTAAAAACAACTTTGTAAGAGAACAAAATTAATGATGCCCCTATAATATATAAATGAAAACAAGGTTACAAATGGGCTTTGTAATAAGACTCATGGACAACTAAATTCTTTCCATTTTGTAGATCAGCTATGGAAGTACAACCTGAAACATAATTATAACTTTTATATCATTTGTTTTAAAGTGTATCTTATACAACTTTTTTTATCACAAACCCATTAGTTGCATGGCAGTTTTAAATTCCTCCCTCAATATTCTTAACATTTCTTTAACTCCTTCTTCACCCTTTATTAAAAGTAACAGTTCTTTAAATATACCAAATATAGTATAACACTGTAACATGCTAAAAAATAACTTACATTATAAGCAAGAGCCCATAGAACTGGTCGTCCCACAAACACAGTCTTAGCTCCAAGAGCAATAGCTTTTAGCACATCAGTCCCGGTTCGAATCCCACCATCAACATAAACCTCAATTCTCCCATTCACAGCTTTAACCACTTCAGCTAGAACATTAATCTGTAAAAAAATCAAAAAATTCAAAACAACTTCATGCAGTAAAAAATTGAATTGTTTAAAATTGTTAAACATTAATTTTAGTTTAAAAAAAATGCATACAGTAGCTGGAACACCATCTAATTGTCTTCCTCCATGATTTGAGACAACAATTCCATCAACTTTGTGCTTCACAGCCAACTCTGCCATTTCACCTTACAAAAAATCCTATTTTAAAACAAATACCTTAAGATATATACACATAAATTTACCTGTAATGATTCCCTTCAATACAACAGGAAGTGAAGTAATTGATTTCAACCACTCAACATCTGACCAAGTCACTGATGGGTCAATCATAAAAGTTAAATTTTTATGAAATCCAGCAACATCATCTCCTTTTTTCAATGTGTATCCAGCATCAACAAAATTCTGCAAACTAAATAATATTTCTAGTGATATTTATTAAATAAAATTTTAACATTTACACAAAACTTGTTTTTAATAAATATGTAAAGCTTTTATCATCTATTAAAATTCAGCACTGTCATTTGTATAAACAACAGTCATGAAAATACATTTTACAGTTAAACCAGATTCACAAAAAAAACAAAAACATATTTACTCAATATTTGGAGTTAGGTCCATTGGCCTAAAAAGCCCAAAAGTTGGAGAATCAACTGTCAAAAAAAGTGCAGTAAAACCATTCTGTTCGGCCCTTTTAATCAAATTTCTGACTAAATTTCTATCCTTCATACAAAAAATATTTGTAATTAATGACTAGTAAAATAAATACCAACAGAAATCCTAACTAAAAAAATGCATATATAATAAATAAGTAAATTGGTTTAAGAATGCTGGTTCAATATTTAATCTTTTCACAGTAATAACTTTCAGTATTGCAAAATGTACTCTACGGTAAATCTACCTTAAAAATATACAGTTGAAACCATTTTATTGTCTTTGGAGCATGTTTAGTAGTATCCTCTATTCTTGTGTTTGACATTGAAGCACAAGTGTAACCAATTCCTAATTGACCAGCAGCTACATTAAATAAAACATCTGGTTGGAGCGTAAAGTCAAAAAAGCTTTAAAATTTAAACTAATTTTTTGCAATAAAGTTTTAGCATTTTTAACCTTTCGCAACAGCAATTTCTCCATCAGGATGAGCCAATTTATTAGCTGCAGTTGGAGCTACACAAATGGGAAAGCTTAAAGTAGAACCAAGCACTTTGGTTGTCATGTCAACAGTAGATACATCATTCAAGACCCTTGGTCTAAGTCTGTACCTAAATATAAACTTTACCTAGTAAAAGAATTTAAAAAAAGTGATTTAAAAATAATGAACACACCTTTTAAAAGCTTCACAATTATATTTTAATGTTTGATTTTGATCAGCCCCTCTGTTAAAATAACTCAAAGCAATTTTATTAAGTTTTGCTTTAGCTAGTTTCTCAAAAGCACTTATACATGTTGGTGCAGACATAACTATATTATATATTAATAAGTTAAGCTACGAAGTAAATTATTTAGATATTTTTTAAACTTCACATGGTTCAAAATTTCACTCCTATTATTTTTTACATATACTTAACACAAAAACTCGTTTTGGTAGTCCACAAATTTTTAATTTTACAGTTGCTTAAAACTGGTTTTGCAAAAATGCACAATCTTGCATAACCAAAAATAACAAATTTCATGGTTGAAAAACTAAACCTTTGTTTATATCACAACTGCATACTAGCATGACAAAGCACATTCTTAACTCAAGAAGTAAATTTTAAATATTTTACTTTGAAATCCTTATTTTATAATATTACATAAAAGAATATGAGTATATTGAAATGTTAAACATAATTAAAATTCTACAAATGAGCTTTGTAATAAGACTCATGGACAACCAAATTCTTCCCATTTTGTAAATCAGCTATGGAAGTACAACCTGAAATAAACAAAGTAAATTAACAAATTCTTATGCAATTTAATTAAACTTTAAATTTTGTCTAACCCATTAGTTGCATGGCAGTTTTGAATTCTTCCTTTGATATTGTTAACATTTCTTTAACTCCTTCTTCACCCTGTGAACAAATTTAAAAGAACTAATTTAAATATATATACTTCTAATAACATGCATAAATTTTTATTATTAAAAATTCCCTGAATTTTTATTATTAAAATAACTAACATTATAAGCAAGAGCCCATAGAACTGGTCGTCACACAAACACAGTCTTAGCTCCAAGAGCAATGGCTTTGAGCACATCAGTCCCGGTTCGAATCCCACCATCGACATAAACCTCAATTCTTTCATTCACAGCTTTAACCACTTCAGTTAGCACATCAATCTGTAAAAAAAAGTCAGGTATTGAATATTTTAAACAAGCTTTAGTAGTCCAAAAAAGTAACAGCATTGTTCAAAGTAAAAATTATACCGTGGCTGGAACACCATCTAATTGTCTTCCACTATGATTTGAGACAACAATTCCATCAACTTTGTGCTTCACAGCCAACTCTGCCATTTCACCTTAAAGAAAAGATCATATTTTAATCTTACATCATTTCTAAAAGAAAAACAAGTAAACTTACCTGTAACAATTCCCTTCAATACAACAGGAAGTGAAGTAATTGATTTTAACCACTCAATATCTGACCAAGTAACAGATGGGTCAAGCAAAGCAGTTAAACCTTCTGTAACTGCAGTTACATCTTTTTCTTCTTTTAAAGCGTAACCACCATCAACAAAATTCATCAAACTAAAAAATATAATTAATATTAATCATACAAAATATAGCTTTTAAAATTATCTCTCATTATCAAAGAGTTATTAGCAATATTAATAACATTAAAAAAACTTGACATTAACTACAAAACATAAGTCAGTTATTTTTAATTTACAGGTAATTACATTAACAGTATAAAAAAATTACTCAATATTTAAAGGTAGGTCGCTTGGTTTAGAAATCCCAAAAGCTGGAGAATCAACTGTCACAAAAAGACCGGTAAAACCATTTTGTTCAGCTTTTTTTACCAACCCTCTGACAAATTTTCTATCTTTTAAACCAAGAATTTAAAATTAGATTTAAGTAAAATAATATAACAACCAAAATACTTTTATATTTAAACCTTCAAAAGTAATATCTTCAAAATCAATTATGTTGAATATCGATAAAAGTACAGCAACTTAAAACTGGGTATTATAGCAAATTTACCCTAGTACAATGTGAATAGGTATATTCAATGAATTTAAATAAAAATTTACCTTAAAAATGTAGAGTTGAAACCATTTTCTTGATTTTGGAGCAGATTCGCCTATTTCTTTTACCTTTGTTGTTGCCATTGTTGAATAAGTATAACCAATTCCTAATTCACCAGCAGCTACAATTAGAAAGAAAATAAAAAGGTCAAAGCATATTGTCAAAAAAAATTCAAAACACAAGTTACTTTTTTAAAACAAATGTCTTCATTTTTAACCTTTTGCAACGGCCTTTTCCCCATCTGAATGAGCCAATTTATTAGCTGCAGTTGGAGCTACACAAATGGGAAAATCTATGGTAGAACCAAGTACTTTGGTTGTCATGTCAACAGTAGATACATCATTCAAGACCCTTGGTCTAAGTCGGTATCTAAAATGCAAACTTTACTAGATAAAAAAATAAATAAGAGATTTAAAAATAATGAACATACCTTTTAAAAGCTTCACAATTATCTTTTATTGTTAAATCCTGATCAGCCCCTCGGCTATAGTAATACCAAGCATTTTCATCAAGTTTATTTTTAGCTATTTCTTTAAAATCATTTACACATATTGGTACAGACATAGCTAAGTTAATGATTAAATATTGTCTTTAAATAAGAAAAAATATTTAAACGAAAGGACTCTTTTAAAGCTTTATATTATGTAAACAAAAACTGCGCAAATTGTTTAAATACCAATCTATTTTCTTTTTGCATCTTTGTCAGACCTGCCACTTTTAAAACACAACAGCACTCAACAGAAACATTGTTTAGCAACCTTGCAGAATATTACATTATGATAACTACAAAGGTTTTATGCTTGAATAAAATAGACTGTATTTAGAACAGAAATACTAACAAATATTTTAAGCACATTATTATTCCTAAGTAAAACCTTTTTAAATTAATTTGTACAAAAAAGAAGATATTAAAAGATAAGAATCACTTTACAAATTGGATTTATAATAAGACTCATGGACAACTAAATCCTTTCCATTTTGTAAATCGGAAATGGAAGTACAACCTAAAATTAAAGTAAATGAAAATTGTAAAATCATTTTTGAACTATTTTTTTTTAAATTTCATGTAAACATTAACCTATAAGCTGCATGGCAGTTTTAAATTCCTCTCTCAATATTGTTAGCATTTCTTTAACTCCTTCTTCACCCTGTAAACAAATATAAATTACCAAACAAAATATTTACTATGTAAACCATGGTAATGTAAAACTGGTTTCACAAAATCAACAATTTGTTTGCATAACAACAATGTGTTATCTTTTAATGACTAGATATTTATAAGTGATTTTAAGAAACACAGAACTTACCAATAACTTTATAAAATATTAACAACAAAAAAAAATTTACTGCTAGTAACTGAACAGAAATATTAGTCTTAAAACATTCTTACTTATATAATATTTTTTTTACTAATAAGTCTTTACTTACATTATAAGCAAGAGCCCATAGAACTGGTCGTCCCACAAACACAGTCTTAGCTCCAAGAGCAATAGCTTTAAGCACATCAGTCCCGGTTCGAATCCCACCATCGACATAAACCTCAATTCTTCCATTCACAGTTTTAACCACTTCAGTTAAAACATCGATTTGTAATGCCAACAAAAATTTTCAGAAAATTTAGAACCATTAGATATTTTATATAAAAAATTCATACCGTTGCTGGAACACCATCTAATTGTCTTCCCCCATGATTTGAAACAACAATTCCATCAACTTTGTGTTTCACAGCTAACTCTGCCATTTCACCTTTAAGTAAAAATGCAATTGTGACACAAATACAGTAAAATAAATACACAAATTTTTACCTGTAACAATTCCCTTTAATACAACAGGGAGTGAACTAATTGATTTCAACCACTCAATAGAAGACCAATGAATAGATGAATCAAATAAATATTTTCTGTTTTTTACAAGTTTATCAAAAGTTTTACTTTCTCTTATAGTATAACCACTTTCAACAAAATTTCCCAATCTAAAATAATAAAAAAAAATTTAGAATTTAAAACTTGATTTTACTAAATAGAATTTAAATACAATTAGAGATTTATTACAAAAAATGTATTTTTCCACTAAAATTAAACTACGCAGATAAATATACAAACTCTCAACATATTGAATATTTTTGTTACAAATAAACCTTCCCTAAAGGTGGGGGCATTTCTTCGGGTGCAAAGCGACCAGAAGTTGGAGAATCCACAGTTACAGAAAGACCAGTAAAACCATTTTGTTCAGCTCTTTTTACCAAACCTTTAGTTAAATTTAAATCCTAAAAACAACTTTATGTTAACTAAAAGATAGATTGAAGGAGTCAGTTTTTTTGTAATAAAATTGTAATCTACACTAACTTAAAACAACATAAAGGTTTTTTACCTTAAAAATATAAACTTGAAACCATTTAATAGTTTTTGGAGCATGTTTATTAACTTCTTCTATACTTGTGGTTGCAAATGTAGATAAAGTAAAACCAAGTCCTAAGTCACCAGCAGCTATTATTAAAATAAACATAAGGTTAGGGCATAAAAATAGGTTAATTTTGTTTAAATTAATTTTCGCACTTTTAACCTTTTGCAACAGCAATTTCTCCATCACAATGAGCTAATTTATTTACTGCAGTTGGAGCTACACAAACAGGAAAGCTTAAAGTAGAACCAAGCACTTTGGTTGTCATGTCAACAGTGGATACATTATTCAAGACCCTTGGTCTAAGTCGGTATCTGTTGTATAAACAGAATTGTTTATACAAAATAAAACAAATACATACAAAAAACATCATACCTTTTATAAGCTTGACAATTGTCTTTTAATGTTTGTGCCTGATCAGCCCCACTTGCAAAATAATTCCAAACATTTTCTTTTAACTTTGCTTCAGCTAATTTTTCATAATCATTAACACATATTGGCAAAGACATTGTTTAATGCTTAAACTTGCAGCAAATACATCAGCAGATTTAGCAAATGTAAACTTTAAAAAATATAAAAATATCCTTTTTTGATATTTATTCTAATAGCCACAATATTCAATCAAGTGATAAACGAAACTTAACAGTACAATGGAAACTAAAGTGAAAAATGCATAGAAAGGTTACATAGAAGGCACTTCTAAACTATATTGTAGTGCATGGTTAAACAATTGTCATGTGAACCATTACCAAAACAGGGGCGGCATTACGAAACTTGTTAAGTTAACGATCTCGTTAGTTAAACGTCATTAGCGAGCGAGAACGTCACTTAGCAAGAAAATCGGCAACGAAACAAAAAGTTTCACTTTTAACGAGCGAGAAAGCACAAAATTTAGCGAGTAGAATATACCGTCCGTTAACTTAGCGAGTATTTTGGTTTGATTTTTGCTATGTTAAACATTGAAAATATTTTTGCGTTACATAGATACTCATATGTTATTTATAAAAATATTTTAAAATTGCTAAATAAATGCCTTAAAATATCTATAAATATTGGTATTTAAATTTATTAACTAAACTATTGGTAATTTGTGTAATTTATCTTTTAACAAACCTTATGGTTGTAAAGTAAAACATGTATTTTAAAATAGTTTATATTAACAAAGTGTATTTGTATGTGTGGACTATAAAATTAACAAATGGTTTTATTTTTCAGCGTGGCTTTCTAGTACGGATTTTTAAAAGTTATTAGAGACAAAATGTTATACTTTTTAAATAAATACAAGTGTATAAACACCTATATTTTGTTTTGTCAAGTAATGCGTTTTAACATCATTTTTACCATAAAATATAATAACCGTACAAGTTTTTACTGTCATTATGAAAACGACAATATAAAAGCGCCCCTTGGTGTAATCGCCGCTTTGATGTAGCCCTTAATATTGTGTAAAAACGTAAAGAACGTCACTTTGCGTAGCTCAAAATCCTTTCTTTTGCACTCTCTCATTTTTAACGAACTAGGTGGCTTCGTAATACCGATTTAGTTAACGAGCGAGATAGCTTGCTAAATTTTGACGCATTAGCGAGATCGTTAAATTTAACTTAACGAGTTTCGTAATGCCGCACCAGGTATTTAGAAAAACTTTTAAAATTGTTTTCTATGTAAATGTAATGATTTAAAAAATCATTTTTGAAATACCAACATTAACAATGAGCTTTGTGAAAAGACTGATAAACAACAAAACTTGGTGCAAATAATAAGTGACCTTATGAAAATTTTTTAAAAGCTTTTTTTTTTTTTTTTTTTTTGTATATATCTTTATCCTCGATGTGGGAAAGTCGAATGCGCGACTTAAACATAGAGTAACATCAGTTACTCCGACCCAGTCACGAGTTGCCTGTGGCAGTTTGGGATATTATAGAGACTATAATTGCCCGATAATTATACTGCTAATTAAGATGGCTCAGCAGGAGTTTATACCTTTTATAACGCCTTACTCAAGGGCGCTACAGCTTGAGGTCAGTGGGGATTGAACCCACGACCTCATGGTAGTGTAGCAAGAGTTCTTATCACTATACCACGCTGCCGATAAAAAAAAAAAGCTTAAAGTAAACACAGCACAAAAACAATTAACAGCTTTCACCCTCAACCAAAATATACTGCATAAATGAATACTTATAACTTGAACTTCAATTGAGTTAAAATAACTTTATTTTGTTATAGAAAACGACCTTAACATTTGTGATTAGATACAATATAAATAATAATGCAATAAGGTATTAATAGTATATAAGTAAAAATTAAAACTAGGTTTTATATTAAAACTCTTTTTTATAATAAGACTCATGGACAACTAAATTCTTTCCATTTTGCAAATCAGCTATAGAAGTACAACCTAAAATTAAATACTGTTATTTCATTCTGCATGTTATAATCTATAAAATGTATTTATGATTTACCCATAAGCTGCATGGCAGTTTTAAATTCATGTTTTAATATTGTCAACATATTTTTAACTCCTTCTTCACCCTGTAAACAAATATAAGAAAATAATTCTGTTATATAAGTTATATAGCAGGTATGACTGATTCTACAAAATTAACAAACTGCTTGCAATAATAACAATGTGTTGCCATTTATTAGTTGTATATTTATTAGTGATTTAATAAAACATAACTTTATAAATAAGTTACAGCAATAGGCAAAGGAGAATACTTTTTTCAGTTATATTATTTATCTTATTACTATTTAATCTTAACTTACATTATAAGCTAGAGCCCATAGAACTGGTTGTCCCACAAACACAGTCTTAGCTCCAAGAGCAATGGCTTTGATCAGTCCCGGTTCGAATCCCACCATCGAAATAGACTTCAATTCTTCCATTTACAGCTTGAACCACTTCACCAAGGGCATCAATCTGTAAGAAAAACTATAAATATTAGAAAAGTAAATAGCACAAAGGTAATTTATATAAAAAAAAATACATATACCGTAGCTGGAACACCATCTAATTGTCTTCCTCCATGATTTGAGACAACAATTCCATCAACTTTGTGCTTCACAGCCAACTCTGCCATTTCACCTTAAATAGGAATAATATTTCAGGTTCAATACCTAAAAGAAACACTTATAAACTTACCAGTAACAATTCCCTTCAATACAACAGGAAGTGAAGTAATAGATTTCAACCACTCAATATCTGACCAATTAAGTGAATCATTTTTATTAACCCTTTGTTAAACCTATATACATTTCAATCATTTTTATTAACCCTTTGTTAAACCTATATACATTTTTTTCTTTATTTGATGTGTAGCCATTTTCAACAAAGTTCAGCAAACTTAACAACATTTAATAAATGTTAACCAATAAATAAAAACTCAACATCTTTATCAACATTTTTTATGAAGCCTTAAAAACAATTCCCAATTAATAAATTTTATCAATATTATTAACAACCAAAATAAAGCAACTTACCTTTTACTAAAAAAAAGCAGCAACCCACACTTTACAATTATAAGAACGTACAGTATTAACAAAACATATTTACTTTATATTTAAAGGTAAGTCGAGTATTCTACTTGTCCCAAAATTGGGTGAATCAACGGTCACAAAAAATCCAGTAAAACCATTTTGTTTGGCTCTCTTAACCAAATCTCTAACAAAATCCCTTTCCTTTAAACAATACATTTGTAATCAATAACAAATTATATAAAATAATATCACATATTAAAAATAATTACAAAAAGTACATGTATAATATTAATACGACATTATAACCTTTGCAAAAATGTCTTCAAATAATAAAGCAAACCTAAGAATGAGTCAGTATTGCAAAAATAGCCTATGTTAAAGCTGTTAAGTTGGATATTCTACACAAGTAAAAGATAAAAAAAGTATATTTTATAAACCTAAAAATGAGCTACCTTAAAAATGTACAGTTGAAACTATTTTATAGTTTTTGAAGCATGTTTATTAATTTCCTCCATACTTGTGGTTGCCATGGTAGCACAAGTGTACCCAATTTCTAATTCACCAGCAGCTACATTTAAAATAAAAGCAAAAAACTTTAAAATGCAAGTTCAAAAATTAAATAGTAAAAAAAATTACAGCATGTTTAACCTTTTGCAACAGCAATTTCTCCATCAGGATGAGCTAATTTATTCATTGCAGTTGGAGCTACACAAATAGGAAAATCTAAAGTAGAACCAAGTACATTGGTTGTCATGTCAACAGTGGATACATCATTCAAGACCCTTGGTCTAAGTCTGTATCTAAAAGATGAACAAATTTGTTTAAACAATATAAACAAATACATACAAGAAAACAATCTCACCTTTTAAAAGCTTGACAATTGTCTTTAAAAGTTTGTGCCTGATCAGACTTAATTTCAAAATAATTCCAAACATTTTCTTCTAACTTTTCTTTAGCTAATTTTTTATAATCTTTAACACATGTTGGAAAAGACATTGTTTAATGTTTAAACTTGTACCAAATGAGTTAAATTTTGTAATGTAATTTTTTGAAATTTTGAAATGTAATTTTTTGACATTTATTTTGTTATGTCAACATCATTAATCAAGTTATGAACCAAACTTTACAGTGCACAGGAAACTTAAGTAATAAACATGCAAGAAATAATAACAAAATGATTATGAATATTTACCTAAAATTAAAATCATCAATTAGGCAAGTATTTAAAAGAAATAAAAAAAAAATTATGTTTTATTGTAGATGAAATGAGTTGTGGTTTTTCTTTAACTGTTAAAGTCACCACAATTTTTAATTCAGGAATGCACTTAACTACGCACAGGAAAAAAGCACAGGAAAACCAACTTCAAAAAATTAAAAAAAAAACAATTATCAGATTTTACACTTAAAGAAAAATTTACTGCATAATTTACCACTAGTAAATTGAACTTTCAATTAAGTTTAAAACAATTATATTTTTTAACATTAAAACAATCACATTTGTAATTGGATAACAATATTAATATTGATGCTATAAGGTATTAAAGTATAAAATATTACAAATAAGCTTTATATTAAGACTATTTTTTATAATAAGACTCATGGACAACTAAATTCTTTCCATTTTGCAAATCAGCTATAGAAGTACAACCTGAAAATAATGTAAAAAAAATCTGTTAAATTTTTTGGCGATTTATAATCTACAAAAATAAGTTTATGACTAACCCATTAATTGCATGGCAGTTTTGAATTCCTCTCTTAACATTGTTAACATTTCTTTAACTCCTTCTTCACCCTGTAAAAAAAATAAAAAACTTGCTAAAAAATCTTTGTGGTTAATTTAGACTGGCGGTGCAAAAACATTAGTATCCTATTTTTAGTTATATAATTTTTTTTGTTACCAATTTGTTTTTACTTACATTATAAGCAAGAGCCCATAGAACTGGTCGTCCCACAAACACAGTCTTAGCTCCAAGAGCAATAGCTTTAAGCACATCAGTCCCGGTTCGAATCCCACCATCAACATAAACCTCAATTCTTCCATTTACAGCTTTAACTACTTCACTAAGGGCATTAATCTGTAAAAAAATCAAAAAATTAAATTACAAATAGATTTCCAATACAAACTGTTACAGTAAAAAATACTGTTACTGCATTGTTTAAAATTGTACAATACTAAAAAATTAATTCTGAAAGTTATACCGTAGCTGGAACACCATCTAATTGTCTTCCACCATGATTTGAGACAACAATTCCATCAACTTTGTGTTTGACAGCCAACTCTGCCATTTCACCTTGAAATGGGAATAATCTTTTAATACATTAACAATAAGAGAAATATAAATAAACTTACCTGTAATAATTCCCTTCAATACAACAGGAAGTGAAGTAATTGATTTTAACCACTCAATATCTGACCAAGTAACAGATGGGTCAAGCATACTAGGTATACTTTCCAATTCGATTAAACCTCTTTTTTTCTTTGTTGTGCAACCACCATTCATGAAATTTGGTAAACTTAACAATAAATTAAATGCAAGTCATTACATAGCAACTTTTTTTGGCTAAATGTTGCTATGTAATGAAAAACTAACAACATTTATTAAATTTTAGCTATATTGTTAATCTTCTAACAAGAAGCAATTTGCGCATTAGTAATCTACATTATTTAATTAATTATATCACCAGTATTAACAAAATATATTTACTTAATATTTAAAGGAAGGTCTATTATTCTACTAATCCTAAAATTAGGTGAATCAACCGTCACAAAAAGCCCAGTAAAACCATTCTGTTCGACGTTTTTTACCAAATTTCTGACATAATTTCTATCCTTAAAACAAAACAAAAATGGTAATCGATGACAATGTAAATAAAATTTCAAATAAATTATTCTAAAATATCAGTACAATATTGAACAATATTGAAAAGCTGTTAAGTTGGATATTTTACGCAAATAAAAGATAAAAAAGTATATTTTATAAACCTAAAAAATGAACAACCTTAAAAATGTACAGTTGAAACCATTTTATAGTTTTTGAAGCATGTTTATTAATTTCCTCCATACTTGTGGTTGCCATGGTAGCACAAGTGTACCCAATTTCTAATTCACCAGCAGCTACATTTAAAATAAAAGCAAAAAACTTTAAAATGCAAGTTCAAAAATTATTTAGTAAAAAAAATTACAGCATGTTTAACCTTTTGCAACAGCAATTTCTCCATCAGGATGAGCTAATTTATTCATTGCAGTTGGAGCCACACAAATAGGAAAATCTAAAGTAGAACCAAGTACATTGGTTGTCATGTCAACAGTGGATACATCATTCAAGACCCTTGGTCTAAGTCTGTATCTAAAAGATGAACAAATTTGTTTAAACAATATAAACAAATACATACAAGAAAACAATCTCACCTTTTAAAAGCTTGACAATTGTCTTTAAAAGTTTGTGCCTGATCAGACTTAATTTCAAAATAATTCCAAACATTTTCTTCTAACTTTTCTTTAGCTAATTTTTTATAATCTTTAACACATGTTGGAAAAGACATTGTTTAATGTTTAAACTTGTACCAAATGAGTTAAATTTTGTAATGTAATTTTTTGAAATTTTGAAATGTAATTTTTTGACATTTATTTTGTTATGTCAACATCATTAATCAAGTTATGAACCAAACTTTACAGTGCACAGGAAACTTAAGTAATAAACATGCAAGAAATAATAACAAAATGATTATGAATATTTACCTAAAATTAAAATCATCAATTAGGCAAGTATTTAAAAGAAATAAAAAAAAAATTATGTTTTATTGTAGATGAAATGAGTTGTGGTTTTTCTTTAACTGTTAAAGTCACCACAATTTTTAATTCAGGAATGCACTTAACTACGCACAGGAAAAAAGCACAGGAAAACCAACTTCAAAATATTAAAAAAAAAACAATTATCAGGTTTTACACTTAAAGAAAAATTTACTGCATAATTTACCACTAGTAAATTGAACTTTCAATTAAGTTTAAAACAATTATATTTTTTAACATTAAAACAATCACATTTGTAATTGGATAACAATATTAATATTGATGCTATAAGGTATTAAAGTATAAAATATTACAAATAAGCTTTATATTAAGACTATTTTTTATAATAAGATTCATGGACAACTAAATTCTTTCCATTTTGCAAATCAGCTATAGAAGTACAACCTGAAAATAATGTAAAAAAAATCTGTTAAATTTTTTGGCGATTTATAATCTACAAAAATAAGTTTATGACTAACCCATTAATTGCATGGCAGTTTTGAATTCCTCTCTTAATATTGTCAACATTTCTTTAACTCCTTCTTCACCCTGTAAACAAAAATAGGAAAATAAATTTGCTAAAAAAACTTTGTAGTCAACTTAGAGTGGCGGTGCAAAAACAATGGCATCCTATTTTTAGTTAAAAAAAAATTTTGTTACCAATTAGTCTTTACTTACATTATAAGCAAGAGCCCATAGAACTGGTCGTCCCACAAACACAGTCTTAGCTCCAAGAGCAATGGCTTTGAGCACATCAGTCCCGGTTCGAATCCCACCATCAACATAAACCTCAATTCTTCCATTCACAGCTTTAACCACTTCACTAAGGGCATCAATCTGCACAAAGATCAAGAAATTGAATTACAAATAGATTTCCAAAACAAACTGTTACAGTAAAAAATACTGTTACTGCATTGTTTAAAATTGTACAATACTAAAAAATGAATTCTGGAAGTCATACCGTAGCTGGAACACCATCTAATTGTCTTCCACCATGGTTTGAAACAACAATTCCATCAACTTTGTGCTTCACAGCCAACTCTGCCATTTCACCTTAAAGAAAAAGATGTATTACATATATTAACTCTATGTCAATAAAAACAAACTTACCTGTAACAATTCCCTTCAATACAACAGGAAGTGAAGTAACAGATTTCAACCACTCAATATCTGACCAATTAAGTGATGGGTCAATCATAGAATGAACATTTATTGATACTTTAGGGAAAGTTTTATCCTCATTGATTGCATAACTACCATCACAAAAATTTGCCATTCTAAAAATTATATATTAGGAGGTAATATAAATTATGTTTTTCAACAGCAGTTTAAGTAGTAAAATCAATATTTGTTAGTTTATTTTTTTATAATAAAACCACAGAGTCATATAGTCTAGTTCTCTTTTTATGCAATACAATTAACATATATTACAACTTTTTAAACAATTGTGATAAAGTTGGCTTTTAAAATAAAAAATATTGTGTTTGATTAAAAAAAAATAACTTCAAATATCAACTTATTTTTAACAAACAATATAAATGTTTACCTTAATCAAATTAGTTAAAAAGCGTGAATTTTTTTTAAACAATTACTTAACATCTGAAGAAAGTTTGGGTGTGTATAAATTCTTAAATGTTGGTGAATCAACAGTCACAAAAAGACCAGTAAAACCATTTTGCTCGGCTCTCTTAACCAAACTTCTGATGAAATTTCTATCCTACAAAAAAAACACAACAAACAATTAGTTTAAAACTAAACTATGCATATTTGGTGAAATAATTAATGCTGTAAAGCAAGTATTAATATACTGCTTTACTCAAAAAAAAAACAATGACAACATCTTTAAATTTTAAAACGTTTATACTACCTTTAGAACATAAAGTTGAAGCCATTTTATAGTACTTGAAGCACATTTATTTACTTCTTCTATACTTGTGGTTGCAAATGTAGTTAAAGTAAAACCAATTCCTAATTCACCAGCAGCTAAAATGAAACAAAATTGAGTTTATTAAACTTTATTTCCGCTTCAGATATTCCAAAAATAGTTTTTTCAAAAAGTTGTACCTTTAGCTATGGCAGAATCGCCCTCAGAATTACCCAGTTGGGTTAATGCAGTTGGAGCTACACAGACTGGAAAGCTTAAAGTAGAACCAAGCACTTTGGTTGTCATGTCAACAATGGATACATCATTCAATACTCTTGGTCTAAGTCGATATCTAAAGTATAACAGTTTTTTAGTGAAATACAATTTTTTACAAAATTAAACCAACCTTTTAAAAGCTTCACAATTATCCTTCAATGTTTGATTTTTTTCAGACCCACTGCTAAAATAATACCAAGCATTTTCATCAAGTTTTGTTTGAGCTATTTCCTTAAAATCACTTACACAAACAGGCACAGACATTACTGTATTAAATTATAAACTCTGTAAATATAATATTGTTAAGAAAAAATTAATTTATTTACATTTTGTTTAAACGCCTTAACAAAATAATGCCTAAGGCATTACTAATGCAAACATAAAAAAAGAATTGCTAAAATTTTTTGTTTTGCAGCAGTGCACAAGCATTACTAATACCAAAAGCTTTTATGCTTCAATAATTTAACCACTGGGTATATTATATATCTTACAAAATATTGCAAATGTAAAAATTGTAACTTAAACTTAGGATGTTATTTCAACCATAAAGAGCATGACTTGTATGATTATAAACTTAAAAGTAAGCAAGTTTTTGTGGTCTACCTAAAAATCAATTACATTGTTAAATTCAATAAAAAAAGTATGTTCTTAGACATATTCATTTAAGAAGCATTAAAATAATAAACCTAGCGTAAAGATACAAGTTATAAAAAACCGTTATTCTTATATTAAATACATACAGCTTACCAGTCTTACACAAGCATTAAATCATTTATAATAATTAAGATTATATTGCATAAACTTGTTAATAACTTAAACTTTACAAATGGGCTTTAAAATAAGACTCATGGACAACTAAATTCTTTCCATTTTGCAAATCAGCTATAGAAGTACAACCTAAAATTAAAGTAAATACTGTTATTTCATTCTGCATGTTATAATCTATAAAATGTATTTATGATTTACCCATAAGCTGCATGGCAGTTTTAAATTCATCTTTCAATATTGTCAACATTTCTTTAACTCCTTCTTCACCCTGCAAACAAATAAAGAATAATATAAATACAATAACTTTAAATTATAGTCATACAACAACTTACATTATAAGCAAGAGCCCATAGAACTGGTCATCCCACAAACACAGTCTTAGCCCCAAAAGCAATGGCTTTAAGCACATCAGTCCCGGTTCGAATCCCACCATCGACATAGACCTCAATTCTTCCATTTACAGCTTTAACCACTTCACCAAGGGCATCAATCTGTAAGCACAACTGTAAATATTAAAAAAGTAAATAGCACAATAATATTTTATATAATAAAAATACATACACTAGCTGGACCACCATCTAATTGTCTTCCTCCATGATTTGAGACAACAATTCCATCAACTTTGTGCTTCACAGCCAACTCTGCCATTTCACCTTGAAATGAAAATAATCTTTTAATACATTAATAGTAAGAGAAATATAAATAAACTTACCTGTTATAATTCCCTTCAATACAACAGGTAGTGAAGTAATAGATTTCAACCACTCAATATCTGACCAAGTCACTGATGAGTCAAACATAGAATAAAAATTTGTTGATACTTTTTCAACTTGTTTTATAGTAAAGCCACCATTATTAAAATATGGCAGTCTAAAAATAGAAGTAAATCAATTAATTCAGTTTCACAACAGCAATTAAAGTAGTATGACTAAAAATTTGTAGTAAATATATTATAATAAAAAACACATTGTCTTGCCTATTATTCATTTTTTATGTAATACAATTAACATAACTTTATGTGATAACTTAATAGAAATAATTTAATTATGAAAATAAAGAAAATTATGAATGAGCAACAATAATACTCCCCTTTTATTTTAATCAAATTACTAAGAAAAACTTACTACAACAAAGATGATTTGAAAAACAGTTACTTAATATCTAAAGAAAATTTTGAATTTGAATGCTTAAGCACTGGTGTATCCACAGTCACAAAAAGACCAGTAAAACCATTTTGTTCAGTTCTTTTAACCAAATCTCTGGTTAAATTTCTATCTTATATACGACAAACTTTTAGTTAATAAAAAACAGAGTTTAACCAAACAAAATTAAGCATAATAATATCGATTTTTGTTGTAATGTTAAAATTAGAACAACTTTAACTTACAGATGTAAACAATTACAATATAACTAAAACCTTACATTTGAAACAAGTAATATGCCTTAAAAACGTAAACTTGAAGCCATTTTATAGTCTTGGAAGCACATTTATTAACCTCTTCTATACGTGTGGTTGCAAATGTAGATAATGTAGATAAAGTAGAACCAATTCCTAATTCACCGGCAGCTAAAATTTAACCAAAATTACGTTTGTTGAAACCTAAGCCACTCCAAATATTTCAAAAATATGTTTTGTAAAAAATGCTGTACCTTTAGCAACAGCAATTTCTCCATCAGGATGTGCCAATTTAATCACTGCAGTTGGAGCTACACAAATGGGAAAGCTTACAGTAGAACCAAGCACTTTGGTTGTCATGTCAACAGTGGATACATCATTCAAGACCCTTGGTCTAAGTCGGTACCTTTAAGAAAGAATTTTTCTCAGCAAAACAATAAAAATAATAGATTTAAAACAAAACTAACCTTTTAAAAGCTTCACAATTATCTTTTAATGTTTGATATTGATCAGCCCCTCTGTTAAAATAATACCAAACATTCTCATCAAGTTTTGCTTTAGCTATTTTCTCAAAATCACTTACACAAACAGGCATAGACATTACTGTATTAATACTGAAACCCTGTAGAAAAAATGATTAAGTTAGCCAATTTTAAATGTAAAAATATTAACTAAAAATAAGTTTGCTAAAAATCTGTTTTACAGCTTAACAAAATGTCAAAGCCAACACTAATATATATATACAAAATAAAAGAGTTTGCTAAAACATTGTTTTGCAACATTGCACAAGCATTAGCAATACCAGAAAGTTTTATGCTTCAATAAATTAACCACAGGGTATATAATATACATAAACCAATATTGCAAATGCAAAGATTGTATCTTAAGCTTAGGTTGTCAAACCAGCCATAAAGAGCATGACTTGTATAATTATAAACTTAAAAATTAGCAATTTTTGCCGATCTACTTAAAAATCAATTACATTAAATTGCTGATATTAAATTTATTAAAAAAATTAGTTTTAAAACATATTTATTAGAGACGTATTACATAATAAACATAGCAAAAAGATACAAGTTTAAATAAAACTTTAAAAATGACTTCATTAAACTCTTATCTTAAATACAGCTTACATGTAATACACAAATAATAAATTTGTAAAGCATTTATATGAATTAAGGTAATATTGCATGGACTTGTAAATAACTTGAACTTTACAAATGAGCTTTAAAATAAGACTCATGGACAACTAAATTCTTTTCACTTTGTAGATCAGCTATTGAAGTACAGCCTGAAAAAGGTAATAGTGTTTACACATAATTAAATATTGAATATTTATGTTTCACGTTTAAAATTTTAAATTTTATCCAACCCATTAGTTGCATGGCAGTTTTAAATTCCTCTCTTAATATTGTTAACATTTCTTTAACTCCTTCTTCACCCTGTAAACAAATAAAAAATAGTAATAATATGTTAACCCTTATTACAGCCATACAACAACTTACATTGTAAGCTAGAGCCCATAGAACTGGTCGTCCCACAAACACAGTCTTAGCTCCAAGAGCAATAGCTTTAAGCACATCAGTCCCGGTTCGAATCCCACCATCGACATAGACCTCGATTCTTCCATTCACAGCTTTAACAACTTCACCAAGGGCATCAATCTGCAAAAAGATCAAAAAATTAAATTACAAATAGATTTTCAAAACAAACTGTTACAGTAAAAAATACTGTTGCTGCATTGTTTAAAATTGTACAATACTAAAAAATGAATTCTGAAAGTCATACCGTAGCTGGAACACCATCTAATTGTCTTCCACCATGATTTGAGACAACAATTCCATCAACTTTGTGCTTCACAGCCAACTCTGCCATTTCACCTTAAAAGAGGGATCTTATTTTATGAACAATTCTTCAAAGAAATAGTTATAAACTTACCTGTAACAATTCCCTTCAATACAACAGCAAGTGAAGTAACAGATTTCAACCACTCAATATCTGACCAATTAAGTGATGGGTCAAACATAGAATGAACATTTGTTAATAATTTTGAAAAAGTTTCACCTTCATTTAGAGCATAACTACCATCATAAAAATTTGCCAGTCTAAAAATAAAAAAAGGGAATCTAATTATGTTTCACAAGAGCTATTATAGTAGTAAGACTAAAATTTGTAGCATTTTTTTTTTTTTTTTTTTTGTATATATCTTTATCCTCGATGTAGAAAATCAGTTACTCCGACCCAGTCACGAGTTGCCTGTGGCAGTTTGGGATATTATAGAGACTATAATTGCCCGGTAATTATGCTGCTGATTAAGTGCTGGCTCAGCAGGAGTTCATACCGTTTATAGCGCCTTACTCAAGGGCGCTACATTATGAGATCAGTGGGGATGAACCCACGACCTCATGTGTGGTGTAGCAAGAGTTCTTACTACTACACCACGCTGCCGGTAATTAAAAACACATTGTCTTGACTATAGACATTTATTTCTATGAATGAAAAACCTTGATATAAAAATAAAAAATAGTGTTTTAATAAAACCAATGAGCCACACATAATGTCAGTGTGTTTATATTTAACAAAACAAATATTAATTAAATTACTAAAAAAAAATTACAACAAGGATAATATAAAAAATAGTTACTTAATATCTGAAGAAAATTTCAGTGGTTTTGAATGGTCAAAAGTTGGTGTATCCACAGTTACAAAAAGACCAGTAAAACCATTTTGTTCAGCTCTTTTAACCAAATTTCTGATAAAATTTCTATCCTATTAATCACAAACATATAATCAATACAAATAAAATTTAACCAAACAAAATTAAGCATAACAATATTGATTTTCGTTGCAGTGTTAGAATTAAAACAAATTTAACTTGAAATTTCAAAACAAGTAATATACCTTTAAAATGTAAAGTTGAAGCCATTTAATAGTACTGGGAGCACATTTATTAACCCCTTCTATACTTGTTGTTGCAAATGTAGATAAAGTAGAAGCAATTCCTAAGTCACCAGCAGCTAAAATTCAATTAAAATTAATTTTTTTAAAACTTTATTACAAGATTTTTTGAATATTTCAAAAATATGTGCTGTAAGAAAGTTGTACCTTTTGCAATAGCAGAGTCCCCTCCAGGATGGGCCAATTTATCCATGCCAAGTGGAGCTACACAGACTGGAAAGCTTAAAGTAGAACCAAGCACTTTGGTTGTCATGTCAACAGTAGATACATCATTCAAGACCCTTGGTCTAAGTCGGTACCTTTTATGTAAAAATGTTGTAAGCAAAACTATCAAAAATAAATTTAAAACAAAACTAACCTTTTAAAAGCTTCACAGTTATCTTTTAATGTTTGATTTTGATTTGCTCCTCGGCTAAAGTAAGACCAAGCATTTTCATCAAGTTTTGCTTTAGCTATTTTTTCAAAATCACTTATACAAACAGGCACAGACATTACTCTAATAATATAAAAAATTCTGTAAAAAAAGTATTAAGTTAGCCGATTTTAAACATAATACTGTTAACAAAAATTCGTTTAAATATCCATTTAATTTACACCTTAACAAAATGCCTGAACCAACAATGCACATGCATAAGCAATACCATAAGGTTTTATGCTTTAATAAATTAACCACAAAGAATATATCTTAACCAATATTGAAAATGTTAAGATTTTATATTAAGCTTAGGTTTTTATTCCAAACCATAAAAGGTATGACTTTAATAATTATAAACTTGAAAATTAGTAATTTTTGGCATACTACTTGAAAGCTAATTACATTAAACTGCAAATTTATTAAAGAAAGCAATTTGTAAAGTATAGTACATTTAAAATTATTATGCAAATATAGTAAATAAAAAACATAGTGCAAATTTGCATAAAGTATCTTTGTCATGCTGTTAAAATTGAAAAAGGGTAACATAATAAGATCTAAAAAAGCAATAAAAATGAACTTCATTAAATTTTATCCTGAATACAAACTGCTTACAGATATTTATAATACACAAGCAATAAAAATGTTAAATATTTATAATAATATAACTAATACTACAGTAACATTCAACTAATTTAATCTCTACAAATGAGCTTTATAATAAGACTCATGGACAACTAAATTCTTTCCATTTTGTAGATCAGCTATAGAAGTACAACCTGAAAATAAAATATTTTTTATTACAACTTTGATATTCAATTTTTTTTAAAGGTTTTTATTACAAACACTAACCCATTAGTTGAATGGCAGTTTTAAATTCATCTTTCAATATTGTCAACATTTCTTTAACTCCTTCTTCACCCTGCAAACAAATTTAATGTTTTTAAAACAGTATAAATATAGTATAAAAGTGTAGCATAGCCATACAACAACTTACATTATAAGCAAGAGCCCATAGAACTGGTCGTCCCACAAACACAGTCTTAGCTCCAAGAGCAATGGCTTTAAGGATATCAGTCCCGGTTCGAATCCCACCATCGACATAAACCTCAATTCTTCCATCTACAGCTTTAACCACTTCAGTAAGGGCATCAATCTGTAAAACAAACAACAATCAATCAATCTTATGTTATGGTGGTTACAAATATACTGTTTTAAAATGATTTACCGTAGCTGGAACACCGTCAAGCTGCCTGGCTCCATGGTTTGAGACAACAATTCCATCAACTTTGTGTTTCACAGCTAACTCTGCCATTTCACCTTAAGTTTAAGTGGAAATTTAATTAAATAGAGACATTAACTTGTACAAGTTTTTTTATTCCTAACTATATTTTTTTTGTTTTTAAGGAAGTATAGTAACTTTTTATTTGTATATAAAGATATCCTTATTGAAAAGAGGTCAAATGCACAACCTAAACCTAGAGTAACAACAGGTACCCCAACCCAGCTCTGAGTTGCCTTCGGCAGTTTGGGAAATTATTAAGATTAAAATTGCCTAATAATTGAGCTGCTGATTAAGTGCTGGCTCAGCAGAAGTTTATACTGTTTATAGCACCTTACTCTAAGGCACTACAGCATGAGATCACTGAAGATTAAACCCAAGACCTTATGTCGTGTAGGAAGTGTTTTGATCACTACACCACGCTGTCAGTCAACTTACCTGTAACAATTCCCTTCAATACAACAGGAAGCGAAGTATTTGATTTCAACCACTCAACATCTGACCATTGCAGAGAAGGATCAAGTAGGAAAGTTGCATAATCAGCTAAACCTGAACTCGATTCACCAACCACTTCAGGATGATTTTCACTCACAAAATTTTCAAGACTAAACATTGAATATTTTTCACAATTTATAAGTAATTTTAACATGCAAATTTTAGTATTTAATACAGATAAAATAATAACATCCTGTATGACGAACCTCATGTTAATATATAGGTAAAAAAGCAATATTTTAAATTACTTTTAGTAGCTCTGCAGATAAATAAATCAAAGTGTAAATATTCTTTATTTAAAACTAAAGTAAAATTGTTTATAAACCGCATCAATAACTAGCTTTTAACATCACTGTTAATACAAACTCTTTAAACTTTTACCTTAAATGAGAAGGTAATGTAAATTTATTTCTAACATCTCGATATCGCTTCCCAAAAACTGGAGTGTCCACTGTTAATATGATTGCAGTAAATCCATTTTGTTCGGCTCTTCTGATTAATTTTTTTGAGACATCTCGGTCCTAGGGAAAATTACATCTTTAACATTTTAAAAAACTAACCCTTGTCAGAATCAGAACATCAGTTTAAACTTTAAAATATTTTTAATCAAAATATATTACACTTACTTTATACAAGTAAAGTTGAAGCCATTTTATGGTGTTTGGTGCATTTTTGTGAACAGTTTCAATACTTGTAGTAGCCCACGTACTTAGAGTAAAACTTGTGCCTAATTCACCAGTAGCTAAAATTAAATATAAGTAACCGAGTGCCCAATTTAAAACGCAGACCATAGGGGCTGAAAGAGCAAATTAATTTAAAGGTAGGAATGTCAATATCTGTTTTTCATCAAAGCAATACAATAAATATTTTAAACCTCTAGCTGATGCAGATTCTCCATCTGGATGAGCCATTTTATTCATTGCAGTTGAAGCTACACAAACTGGGAAACTTATGGTAGAACCAAGTACTTTGGTTGTCATGTCAACAGTGGATACATCATTTAATACCATTGGTCTAAGTCGATACCTAAGGTGTGGAACTGAATTATATTTTGGGTAATATAACCTAATGTTTATATGTAATATTCTTTATTTTGTATTACCTTTAACTTCTACGTTAATGTTATAAAATATACCGTGTGTTTATAATGATAGAAAGCATTTAAATTGTAATGGTATGTTATAAAAATTAACCTTTTATAAGCTTGACAATTATCATTTAAAGTTTGCTCTTGATCTGCCCCGCTTCTGTAATAATCCCAAGCATTTTTGTCCAACTTAGACCCAGCAATTTTCTCAAAATCCTTTACACAAACTGGCTTGGCCATTTTTGTTTTAAATTCCTACCCTATACCACAACAATAAACTATATTATGTTAATATACAAAAATATGTTTTTTACAATATCTTTCAATTAATATTTAAACATGGTAAAAACTAAACAAACAAATTAAGGTCAGGAATTAATAAATTTTTTGAATTTAATATTCAAAACCTTATTGAATTATTCTTAAATTATTTAAATATTAGGAAAAATTTGTACCAATATTAACTTTCTAAACTTGCCCTTTGTTAGCTAACTATCTGCTGTGTACAGTTATAATGTAGTAAAATATAATACACAAAGATTCATAAACGATTTTTGATTAACAGGAAAGTTGTCATTTAAAATTATTTACAGTCTAGTCTGTGTTAGAAGTGTAAACAACAGACAGGAAGTGGAAGTTATAGATGCATTAGCAATATCATATTACTTATGACTTATATTAGCAGTTAAGGAAATTATTGAAATTCTAGTTCTGATTTTTATTAAATGTTTAAATGTTAATCATATTTAATTGGGTGTTTTAAATAATAAAAAATTAACCTAACTTACTTTTTTACTTTAAATCAAATTATAGTTAAATTCCTTTTTAAATTATAATACTAGTTTGATTTCAACTTATACTATTTCTTAATTATTTAGCTTAAGCAAAAGATAAAAAAAGAAATCAAAATATATTAAATTACTACAAATTTTATTATTTGCATGAATTACCATATTTAAACTGAATACATTAAATTAATTTTGCAATAAACAAAAAAATTAATAAAAAAAAAGTAGCCTATTGATACATCAAAAATAATCTTACCTTATAATCTTATGACTTTGCTTTATTTCCAAAACCAGTTAAATAATATATTTATAACATTAAGAATTTTATTAAAACCTATAAGTTGAAACATATAACATTTTAAGAATTATTTAAGCTAACTAGTTGTGTTTTTTTTTCAATGAATAAATTATAAGGCATGTAGAAATAACACAGAATCAATATTGGAAAAAAATTAGGAACTAAAAAAATAGTTTTTGCAAAAAAAACAAGCAAAATATACTTTACATATTAATTACATTATTTTAAACAATATATATTTAATATTTAAAATTTCAACTGAAAACTTTTGCAAAAATGTAATTCAAAAACAACAGCGGATAATGTAAAAAATTGAATAACTTCGAAAACAATTGAACTTTATTGTACTCAAACATGAATTTTAACAAATAAAAATTGCTGAGCAATAGAAATAAGCAACATTTTGTTTAGTTGATATTCTTAAAGTCAAGTTTTAATTTTTAATTTGACATCTTTTTTTTTATTTCTTTTATCGAAACATGAACTTTGATAAAATAGATGCAGATCTTGAGGATTGAGATGAGGAAGATGTAGAAGAAGATAGAACGCTCCCTTCAAACTCTTCATCCTGCATCGAGACATTCTTAATCTTCTGGACATACATCGGGTTAACTTGGAGGTCCTGATCCATGGACACCAATCTCTGATCGAGTTCGATAAACTGCTGCATGTGGTGATCAATCTTCTGCACCATCTCGCCAGTGTTGTATTTCTCCGGGTTGTCATAGAAACTAACCATCAATCTCTCCTGATCGATGTTGGCAAATATTTCTTTTTTCTCAATCATTTTTCTCAGTTCCAACTCAGCTTCTTCGGGTCCACTTAAAAATGTCCTCGTTGCAACGTCAGATAAAGATAGAGTTATAAAAGTTTGTGTTAGTCTTTGTATGTTTCTTTTCTTGTGTGAAAATAAAACTTGTTTAACTAAACCCATGTTTTTATCAGCTGTAAATGCAGCAGAATGGCTTTGAACACGAGCTTGAAGTTTTGCTGGTTTATTAATCGCATAAGCAGTCACAAGGTCACTATATTCAATGTTAAACATTTTCACAAATCTTGTTAAAACTTGCGATGTGTATTTTGGTAAGGGGCGTAGTTTTCCTTCAAATATTAAACATACTAAAACATATTTCTTATAAGATTCAAGCATAATGTGGCTAACAACAGTTGCAGGACAAGTAATAGCTTGTTCAAAGCTAAAGATAGCATCCTCATATTTTTTCAATGCAGTAAAAATCATGCCACGATAATAAAAATAACTCAAAAAATGTTTGCTTTCGAAACAGCCATTTTCTTTCGCAATATCACAAACTTCAACATTTAAAAACGGCAACGCTGGTTTAATACATTTAGCATCAAGACATAATTGGCATAAATCTGCATGTAAAGATGTTAATTGACCAGGATTGGCTTGGACTTTTTCAATGGCAAAACTGATTAACTTAATTCCACGAATTGCAATTTTTCGTTTGCATAATTCCTGCACAATAGAGTGACACATTTGTGTAAAGTTTCCTGTTGAATATTGCAGTTGTTCTTTGATACATTGACCAACAAATAGTTGAACTTGGAAAAAAACTTGCTCAAAATCTTCATTGGAAGAATAAGTGGTTTGAATCAACGAAACTTTTACGCAAAGAATGTAAAGTACACCCAGTGAGTTTTCTTGGATATCCAAAGCCTCTAGTGCTGTGTCAAGGTGTGGTAAACTTTTAACAAGCAAAGCCCACGATTTATTCATAAATTCACAGAGTTGGCTGAGTTGTCCTTGGGAAGAAAAGTTGCGGACGCTGTTTACAAAATCCTCCATTGAAGTTGCCATTTTAAGCTAATTTAATTCCTATTTTACACTATTACCTATGTCTATGAAACAAACAAATACACATTAAGATATTTAAAAGGGTGGGTATGAGGTAATGTACAAGTAATCATAATTAACACGTATTTTTAATTACTTTTTGGGAAATTAACTTTACAAAATTAGAATTTTGACAACATGGAGTCACTTTTACACCACGTTATATGTTTTTTAACTTTATCCGCTCAGTTAATCTTGTCTAGTTAATTAATTGTTTCCTAGTATATATTAAAAATTTAATTAAGCAATACAAATTTAATATTTTTGTAACAAATTTTAATACATTAAATAAGTTAATATTGTACGTTGAAAAATCAATACACTTCATAAAAATAAATAAATATTTTATAATTTCTATAGAGGATAATGGGTGATTCCCCTAATATTTTTTAAAAAAACTTGAAAATTGTAGCATGTTAAAAATATAAATAATACCTTTTTATTAATTAAAAGATCTAACTAATTGCAGGTATTAAAATTAAGTTATATGTATTAAAAAATATGTATTACAAATTTCTGTTGAATAAAATTCTTTCAAAAAGTAATTTTTCAAAACAAATTTTCAATTTCACGAGACGAAAATTTGCAAACAAGTCAAATGAAAGTGGATTTTTGATTTACAGCAATTTGGGATTCGATTTAAAATACCCTCGAATTTTTGCTGTAATAGGGGTAAGAAAATTAAACACTTCTGTAAATTATCAACTAATACATAATCTGCAAATCTGTGTGTAATCCTATATTTTAAGTTATGATTTATTATGTGTTTTTTTTACAAGATAAGAAGTGGTTCACAGACCATTTAAACTTCATAAATTTTTTATTTGAGTTATGGTATTTTAATAATCTAAGTACACTAATTGTGATTTTTATGTAGATCTCCTAAAAAGACAATTTTAAAAATGTTCGGTATAGCAGTGGTGGGTATCAAACTCATGACCTCATGTAGTGAAGCCAAGTGTTCGGGCCACTACACCATGCTACTGGTGCATAATACCTGTGTATAAATGCTACCGGTGTATAAAACAGTTTAACCCAAATTTAAACTTTTCATGTTTCAGTCACTATCACTACTTACAAGTGGATACACATCAATTTGTATTAGAAGGGGCTACAAAGAAAATGAACCAGAAGTTAGCTCGGAAATAAATAAAATTGACACCGCAAGTGCTTACAAACAATATGGAAGTTACTTCTCTTTTATTTGCTTTGCTGGTTGTGCTGTTCTCATATTCACATTAAACAACTATTTTAACCGATTTGTGAAACAAATGTTTCTATCGACAGATCGACAAAATATTGTTATTGTTGTGTATCAGTTATTTGGAAAACCAAAAGTCATGCAACTTCCTGCGGCTGAAGTTAGAATTCAAGAAAATAAAATTTTTTTGAAAAATTCTAAGAAGCCTTTGCTTACCACCCCCACTGGGGAATACCCTAATAAAACCTTGTTTAATTCTGCTTTAGGAGTTTATAAGAGCAATAAAAATTAAGTTTTAATTGTGTTGTTTCAAATAATGTTAAAACAAAGAAATGTTTTTTTTCTATTTTAATTTTTTGTTTCACAATAATGTGGTTCATAACATTACATTTAAATAAAAGTTCGTTAAATAAATATAACGTTTATACTTTCATATTAAAGTTATATAGTAGCGTGTGACTTGTGTTATAAATATCCATGTAAAAACCATTTTATCAAAAAAACAGAGCTTCAAAATAAAGGACTTATCTTTAAAAACTGCGGTCGAAATAAAGTGTTTAAACTGATTTTAATATTTTTCCATCAGTATATTTTGTTGTACACCTTTTTTACTTTTTTGATGCGCAAAAAAACTATATAAAAACGTATTAATGTTGTAGGGTATTAAAGGACTTTAAACACGAAACAAACTGATTACTAGTAAAGTATTCTTTTATTAAATATATCTTGTTTACATACTTATATTTCTTTATGTGACTGTCGTTAACTTAGACTTCTATTTTCGAGAAAGAAATTGCCCGAAAGTGTTGCAAGCAATTCCCGTACAACAAAATGTACAAAATCTAACCTACAAAGGTAAATTTATCGAAACGTTTAAAGTTGTTTTAAAATTTGTCGTCATGCAACCAACGATGCATTTGTACACTATTTAAAGATGTAAATTAACCGCGTTGTTAATACTGGATTAAAGAAAACCAAGAAATTTTGCTTGTCTCACCGTTACTCCTGTATTAGCGGTTAGTGGGCATTGATTAACGTTGTTGCGCATTCCATTCGCACATGCTTCAGCCTGCTTACAACCTAGAAGGATTTCAATGTTACCGTTGGCTGTCTTCACTTCTGTTTGGCACGTCTGTAAATGATAAAATAAAACACAATATTATTTCGTGGTATTGGGTAGCATTGTTTGTGTGTTAACTTACTTGTTCGCTCTCAGATGGACATCTTTGTAACCTCACTCCACCTTGCCCGTTCAATATTCTTCCAACCAAGCAACGAGCACCGCGAGGTCCTATTCAAGTAATTAAACAAGTATTATGAGTCGTTCTATATAATCGGTAATTTTACAGCTAAATTTTATTTTATAACAATAACTTACTTTGGCAATTAACTACCAATACAAAAGTAACGAAAACTAAAGCAAAGCACAACTTCATGTTAAATATTCTTGGTGTTAACAAAATAAGATACGAGACCAATATCGTTGTTAGCAAGCTAGTAACTACAACAAAGTCTTTAAATTAAGCTTTAGAAAACCTATTATTGGATTTTTAGGGAAGCAAATATTTTAAAGACTTCCGATTAAATTTTGTTAAGGCTCACGACTTAGAGCCATAAGGACTAAGATATAAAGAAAACGTGAGCTATAACATATGTACCAATGTCTTTAAAAGTCGTTTTGGCACTTTTTTAAATAACCATAATAAACCAAAGAATAAACTAAATCAAATTTTCCTTAAATTTTAAATAATCAAAATGTGGCACAAATTGGCTGGCAGTGACATAATCAAATGGTGACATGTCCCACACAAATGATACAAAAGCCGAATTGCACGTGGCGATTTGTAAACACAACTGTTAATAAATAAGAAAGTTTAAAGCAGTTTTATAAGACTAAACATGCTTACTAGAATAATATCAAGTAGAACAATTTTGGGATTATGTTCAACACCAGGTTTGGTGCAAACAATACGTAGGACGGCAAATCTATCGGCGGACAAAAACATTTTAATCTACAGCAACTTGGGATTCAATTTAACTTATGCTAGACTTCTAGCTGTTGCTGCTGTAAGTATATTCAAGTCTGGAAAGTAGGGCAGCGTGCGCGCACGAGATTTATTTTGATAAAACAAATGCACGTCTAAAATTAACGTTTTGCACGCATGGTTTTTAAAAATTCGTGCACGCGCAATACTGGCACCTTGTGGTAACATATTTAAGCCAAATTTAGGTAAAACACACAAAAATAAATCACGTGTGCTTGCGTAGACTAAAAATTTTACTACGGGTGCACGTGCGGTTATGCCATTTTTTACCCTTGCATGCATGAGATCTCGTCGAAAACTGCCCTAACTTAGTTTTTATATACATATATGGCTTCCACAATATAAAGAAATTTAAAAACTATGACTAATGTTTAACTATACCCAAATTTGTTAATACTTTTATCATAACATTTTCTTATCAATTGCTTTAACATTTTTTTGTTTTAGCCTTTTTATGTGGCAGCTCTTGGTTCTACAATAAAATACATGAATTACCATTATTCATCACAAGATGAAGAAAGTCTAACTAAGACCGGAAAACAATACAAAAAATATGGAAACTTAGCTGCATTTCTAATGATAGCCGGCAGTGGGGTGTTAGCATTCACAATTAATGCATTTATATCAACATATATCCGTGAAATCTTTTTGTCTTCCAGTCACCGGAATATAACATTTAGTTTGTATAAAACTTTTGGTCCACCAAAAGAGATAACTGTATCAGTCAACAATGTGAAACTGCAGGCACACAAAATTGTTGTAAAAGGCCATATAAAACCTCTACTTCTTAGTAAGGAAGCTTCTTATCCAAACATAAACTTGTTTAACAAAGCTATGGGGGTTTACAGACATTAATTTTAAGTAAACATTTTTTAATAAATAGTCTTAAATTTACTTTTATTTAATTGATAAAATACAAATTATTATTAAGTGTAAATTAAGACAACTTCTTTGTAGCATTTGGTTTTTATATTTGGCGATTAAAAAAAGTGACAAAGACTCAAATAATGAAAATAACGAAAATTAGAATAATTTTTTGATATTAGATATAACCATCCGGCAGATATACAACAGTTTAAACTGATTCTAAGCTAGAGTTTTCAACATTATATCAAGAATCCCATCGACTTTTCCTCTTCTTTTTCACTCCTTGATCCCCACCATCTCCTTTGCTCCAAGTTACAGTAGAAGATGTGTCACTGCTCTGTACAAAGTTTGATTTATATTGGTTCCTGAAGTAATCCTTCATCGAAGATGCTCGACCTCCCATTACCCCAGACGAGGCAGCCCGAAATGCTTTCGCTGTGTTTGAGTTATTAGTTGATGGACTAAAAATAGTTTGGGGAAATTTCAAATTAATTTTAAGTCCATTTCAAACCCTAAATTTTACTGAAAACAAGTTAACGGATCCCTTTACCTTCCTAGTCCAGGCCTATCTCTTGTTGCGAAACTTTTTACTTGTTTTCCTCTTCCATGTTTATATCTCGACTTTTTAAACTTAGAATTTTGCATCGCAAGTTGCATCAAAGACTCCGGAACTCTTTGGTTCGCAACTTCCATGTTTCTAACTAGGTCCCCACAAAATTGGGAATCTTTTGAAGTAACAAGAGTGTAGGCTGTCCCCTTTTGCCCAGCTCGACCAGTCCTGTATCAAATTGGTTTAGTGAGTGTTTAAGTGAAAGTAAATAAAACAAAAGTGTGTTCGATTTGGTAATTCAAGAAAATTTTAAAGTCTGTTAAAACTTTGCCAAAAGTAAACCAATATATGGCATTTAAGAGCAACCAAAAAACAGTTCTACTAAAAACATGTTTTTGTTCTTTATTTTTACATTCTACTTAAAATAACTCAATAGTAAGAGAAAGTCAAACTACCTTCCTATTCTGTGTGTGTGGGTGTCAATATCGCGGGCCACGTCAAAGTTAACAACATTCCTGATTGAAGGAATATCCAATCCACGAGCAGCAACATCAGTGGCAACTAAAGTTGCGACCTTTATTTAAAACCAAATATTGAAGTCATCAGTTTATCAAAATATTCTAGCGTATATTTACGCGTTTAATATATTTAACTTGATCATATAAAAAAATTGTTAAAAAGTGTATAAGTAGGTTAATAAAGTAAACTGTGACTGTTTTTATTTAGTGTACAAAATTTTAAGTAGACCAGACAAAACATTTCTGAGTTAAGTTAAAGTTGTGTGAACTATTTTAACTCACCTGTTTTTTCTTGAAGTTTGTGATCACATCATTCCTAATATACTGGTTCATGTCTCCATGTATTAAAGCAATATCATAACCTTCATTCTTAAGGTTGGTGGCCAACTCTTCGGCATTTATCTTAACATAAATAATAAATTTATAAGTCTTATATGAAAATAATTGATCATCATTGTATACAGCATAACATAACAAGCATAAGAAATAAATCTAGCACGCAGTGAAATAAAAAAAAAGTAATTTCTAATAAATAATATTTATTTTTATCTCAGTAGTTTTATGATGAAATTTTTAAATAACTTTTTACTTTCTTGGTGACAAAGACGAGTAAACTTCCTTCACTTGTGAATGGAATAATTCTCGACGTCAACCATTTCCATTTTAACTCAGCATTTCCAAAAACCTCAACTATCTAAATAATAAAACTTGGATATTGAAATTAAACACTTGAATTTTAGAATTAGAAAAAAAAAGGCCCAAAAATCTATCACAAATTTTAATACAATTTATCCTATACTAGCCTAACAAATAAAAAACTCATAATTAGGATATATATATTAAAGCTCATGTTGAAGTACTTAAAAACAATTTAGTTTACCTGTGTCACGTCAGTATTAGCTTCACCCACATCTCCTTGAATTATTTTCACTGGATCGGTCAAAACATCTCTAGCCAACCTCTCTATTCTCTTCCTGAAGGTGGCACTAAAGAGCAAGGTTTGACGGTCTGGTCTAACATGGTTTGCTATCGATCTTACCTGTCAATCATGAGTATATTAGTTGTGGTAACAAGTTTAAGAAAAATGTTTTATTAGTTTTTGATACATTACTTTCTTAAAATAAGTTAGTAAAGATTAAACAATAGCAAAGTAGCATTTTGAGCTAGCATTCAATGCAGTTTTTTTTTTCTTTATATTTCATCTAAATAAAGAAAGTAAACGTTATATAATGGGATATATATATATATGTATGTCTGATTTATAGGCCTACAAAATAACTAATACTGCCAATTGTAGTAAATAAATGCACGCAAATAATAGTTGCAATTTCTGACCATATTACTATAATTAAAACGTTGATTTCAGGGTAGGCTATTAACTTATATTTACCTGATATTCAAATTGTGGTAACATGTTTAATAAAAATGTTTTATTAGTTTTACATACATTAGTTTTTTACTTAGTTAGTAAGGTTTAAACAATGGAAAAAGAACGTCTTAAGCTAGCATTTAATGCAGTTTTTATTTTACTTATATTCCCCCCCAACAGAGAAAGTAATATATTTCCTAATCTATATATAATGGAGTTGGTGGACAATATATATATATATATATTGTCCGATTTATAGGTCTACAAAATAACTAATACTGCCAATTGTAATAAATGAATGCAAGCAAACAATAGTTGTAAGTTCTGACTATATTACTATAATTAAAATGTTAATTTCAGGGTAGGCTATTAACTTATATTTACCTGATATTCAAACCCCATCTCAAACATGCGATCAGCTTCATCAAATACTAGGAAAGTAACTCTCAATAAATTAGTGTTTCCCTTTTTGACATGGTCTATAAGGCGACCTGGTGTTGCAACAATAATCTAAAAAACAATTAAAAATACTGAGGTTTACAGTTAAAAGGTGGGAATAGTAACTATAACAAAAATTATCTAAAAAATGTGACAGAATCTATTTTCAACTTAATTCGGAATCATTTAAATAGGCTTGTGCAGTAAGGCCTTAATTTTTTTTAAAATAGAACTTTTTTAACAAATGTTACCTCACATCCTTCTGTTAAACCTTTTTGTTGCTCATACATATTCCCACCACCAAAACAACAAACACTTCGAAGTCCATAAACTTTTCCAAACTTTCTACATTCTGTGTGAATTTGTTGGCACAACTCTCTGGTAGGAGCTACAATTAAACCTGGACACAAAACAAAATAAATATTATCTATAATGAAACTTAGTGGATGATATATACATATACATCCTAAATATAGGCTTGCAAAATAAATAAAAACTGCCTTTTGTGGTGCATGGGTGAAATATTGGGGACAAATTTTTTTTTTGTATATATCTTTATCCTCGTTGTGGAAAAGTCGAATGCGTGACTTAAACATAGAGTAACATCAGTTATTCTGACCCAGTCTCGAGTTACCTGTGGCAGTTTGGGATATTATAGATTATAATTGCCCGATAATTATACTGCTGATTAGGTGTTGGCTCAGCAGGTATTTATACCGTTTATAGCGCTTTACTCAAGGGGCGCCACAGCATGAGGGCAGTGGGGATTGAACCCACGACTGGTCCATATATTAGTTGAGAGTTGCTACTATATTAAAACAATTAAAATCCGGATTGTAGGACAGGGTACCAACTAGTAAAACTTGGAAAAAAATCAATACAATAAAAAAGACCAATAAAACCATTATATATTTGCTATAGATATTGATTATTTTACAACTTTTCTAACCAACATATTCTAATACTAAAACATTTAAATTAGCAAACCTATTGGTCCATCTCCCTTCTTAAGTTCAGGTTGGTCCATGATGTGAACTAACATGGGCCAGATGAAAGCTGCAGTCTTCCCCGACCCAGTTTTAGCGATCCCAATCACATCTCGACCACTTAAACCACAAGGAACTCCCTGTGCTTGTATGGGGGTGGGTGAAGTGTATTCCATTTTTCTTTAAAGTTCAATTTTGTTGGAAATAATGTAAAAATAAAAAAGTATGATTAAATTTTTTTTTTTTTCGTATCACCTTAAGGTGATAGTTTTTATATATTTTATTGGGTAGGGATGTGATATTGTGACGTGTATAAGCTATTTGTAAACGGCGAGCTCAGGGGCGAATAGTGTAGCAATGGTGTGACTTAAACCCGAAACCTTTCGGCTCGTAATCCTCTGCCATGACCGCTTAACCACACTACCGGACTAAGTATGACCAATTCAAAGGCAAAACTGCCACTTGTGGTGCACAGGTAAATTATCGCCAGCAAATATTAGTTGAGATTTGCAACATTTTTACAACAATTAAAATGCTGACTGTAAGGTGAGCTATAAACTAATTAAAAAAATAAAACAAAACTTATGTTTTTCGTTGTTGCTATTTAAAGTTTTTAAAAACAACTTTTTACCTTATAGAGGAAAGCAGCTTCTGATCAAAACCAAAATGTGCAAAACTCGAAACAGGTTTAGGAGGATAAAAACCCGACACCCTGACCCCTAACTTCATTCTTAACAAATTTAAATCAAAATTGGTCAAGTTTTTAATATCATCATGCTCAATATAAAAGTTCTTCTCAAAAGGTTTGTATTTAATCTCAGAGTGATAGATAACAGGTAGGGGGTCGATTAATTTCTTGTTTTCAGGTTTAACTGGGATTGGATTCCCATCTTGGTCATATTCCACTTCATCTTCTTCATCTAGGAACATTTTACCTAAAACAAAATAGATCTAAATTATGAACACTTATCGATAGCCACCTTATAGGCAGGAATTTTAATTGTTCAAATATAATTGCAAGTGTAAACTATATTTGTCCGCAATATTTTGTTATTCATCACATACACCAGTTTTAGTTTTTGTTTTAAAGACTTATAAATTAAACATCAATGTATAAATCGTCCACTTAGCTCCAATATATATCAATTTTAAAATATTTGTGCATTGCATTTTAGATACTGGTAACAAAAAATGTTTTTTAAATTGTCAAAGTTTATTTATTAATGGTTCTTTGAAACATAACTTTCTACATGATTTTTGTTTGTTTAACTGAAGCCACATACCTGCATCGGGATTTTCTTTAACAAATTTAAAATACAATTCTTCACTGTCCAAATCCTCAAGATCATCCCTGATTCCTTTGTCCTCCTTCTTCTCCTTGGGAGGTTCCTTGCTTTGTTTTGATACCTGGATTGGTTCAGAATAAGTTGAAAACAGAAATTAGTACTATCTTAGAATCTAAACTTTATAAAAGGGCATCATCATTATAAATATTCACAAAAGTCTTTAAAAAATTTTAAACATAAACCCCCAAAAAATAACTAACCCAAAACCAAACATATTATTTTTACAAACATAAAATTTATAAAAAAAGGGAATGAAATAATTTTGGGCAACCTTGAAAATATTTAAAAGTTGTTTTACCTCGTTATTTATTTCGGCCATGAAAGCATCGAGTGGATCCTCTTCCTCCTCTTCTTGTTTAGAGGCTTGCATTTTCTGGAGGAAAAAATGTCATTTTATATTTTATAACATTTTGTTATTGGCAAAAAATTAGCCTTGTCTAAATATTTTTATCTTATATATATATATTTATTTCTAATGTCGGAAGGTCGACTTCACAACCTTAACATAGAGTGACAACAGTTACCCCAACCCAGTCTCAAGTTGCCTTTGGCAGTTTAGGATATTATAAAACATAATTGCTCAACAATTAAGACGCTGATTAAGTTTTGGCTCAACAGAAGTTCATACCGTTTATAGCTCTTTACTCAAGGGCACTACAGCATGAGATCAGTGGGGATTAAACCCAGGACAACATGTAGTTAAGCCAAATGTTCTGCCCATTACACCATGCTGCTTGTAACCTTAATGAATTATATATTTATGGACTAGAATATTGTTTAAAACGGTTTTAACCAACTTGTTTTTCATCTTCCGATAAAAATGGGCAAGCAGCAATAATGTCATCTTCATTAGCTTTATCTTCGGTGTCATCATTGAAATAATCCTCGTCGTTTTCCTGTTAAATATTTTAAAATTAGATGCCACATATACTAGTGTTTGTAATTGGATTTTGAACTAAGAGGTTCTGTGTTTGACAACTTTTGTTGACATAATAAATATACCCAACATTATGATAACAAACTAATATTACCAAAATTTTAAACAACTGTACTATAAAAAAATAAATTATTGATAATGTTAACTATAAAATATAAATTAAATGTTAAACCTACATCTATTTTTCTTTTCGTCGTTTTTTTGCCCCCATAAAAACCTCCAGGTGGTACAAAAGATTGTCGAATATATCCTTAAATTAATAAAACTTTGATGTTAATATACAGTAGGTATTTTAATTCATCCAATTCAATATATCAATATTAGTTCCTCAAATTTTATTTTATTTTTAGATTTTGGTCATTTGTTAATCATACTTTTACTTTTGTGTTGCTAAAGATTTGTCAAAATATACAAAAACACAACACTAAGCTTACCTTGGGCATTTAAGTTAGATTCTTGATTCCCTTGTTGGTTATTGTAATTCATATTTATGTATTTGTTGATGTCCCAACTGTAAACATGTGCATACAAAAACAATAAATTTTTTAGAAAATATTACAACCGCGAGATGGCAGTGTATGGTGTATAAAACTTTATTATTTATCCCCAATTTTAAAATCTATACTTATATTTTACTACTAATTCTACAATCTACAGCATTTTATTTTTTATTTAAATAGAATAAGTGCTAAAAACTAAAAGTTATAAGGGTTGTAAGTTAAAGTTATTTTATTTAAATCATTTCGATATTAAGGGCACTTTTTTTGGTAGTTTATGATTAACTGAAATACAAATAAAGTAAAATCATAAAATCTAGAAAAATGCAGCTTTAGATTAGAGACGCTTAAAATCAGTTTTACTTTGTGTTTAATTCCGCAGGCCCAAAGTTAAAAAATTTAGCTGCATTTTTAAATTAAAATAACACAACCTTTATTATTTGTACAGTGCTACGGTAGCGTTGAAAACCTCTTTGAAATTAGGCAAGTGGTTTAGGCAAGTGCTTGGCAAACGAGAAGTAACTCTCATAAAACGAGCGTTTTGTAAATAAAACAAAGGCAATAAGGGTAGTGACAATCATCTAGTTTGTGTAGTTAGCAATAGTTCATACTATGTAGCATTTAATTTTTAGAATAGTTGTATTATTAATTTTAAGTGCATTTTAAAGGCAAGGTGCCATATATTTATTAGAGTTATGAGCGCATTTATAGCTTGAACTTAACGTGTATTTTTGTATCTGTTATACCTAACAACGCAGTGGTAATAAAACAAATACAAATGTGTAACTTTTGCTACGCTCTGGTATCACTTTACATCGTGTTTTGATTTGTAACCGACGCTTTTGTTTAACCTAAGCTTTTGTCTTAATAAATGAAACTTTTTTCAATAAGGGAAGAAAATTTAAGTTAGTATAAAGTTCTATTGTAGTAAGTTAGTTTTAGGTTTGGAAAAAATAAATTAAAAAGAAATCATATAAAAAAGCCTAGTTTTGTCGTTTAGATATTTTGTTACGTCATAGTCTTTTAACAATGACGCTAAAGTAAGTAAAAAAATGTTATAAAAATTGGAATCATAAATTTTAAACGAAGAAAAAATGGCCGCTCGACATAGATTAGCTGTCCTTCCTGGCTTAGCTGAATCGAGGTCTAACACAGCATCAGTTCATGAGTTAGACACTGGGTTAGCTACATTAGATGGTCAAAGTAATAGAAGACAACTAGTACCACTTTCCCCTCCAACTAAGTTAAATTTAAGAGATCATAATCTGTGGAATGGATCGAATACATTAAGGTAAAAATATGAATTCAAAATAGATTTTGGAATATCAATTTATTTATAATTAAGCTTATTGGTACGTGGATGTGTATCAAATACATATTAACGCTTCCTGAACAATGTGCTACGTAACATACATTATTAATAACTTTATAGTTAATATAATTTTTAACGAATTGTCAATAAAAACATTATTTTAGGTCGAGGGATAGTGAAGATAGTCTGGGAAGCCATTTTCAAGCCTTTGTCTCTCGAATAAATGTTCTTGAAGAATCAAATAAAGCTATTCTTGAGGAGGTGATATGAATACAATGTTGTTTTTATTTTTAATTAAATATTTAAATCTAACTTACCACAACGATATTTTTATTGAGTTTTTATATGCACAAGTATATTGTATTTAAATTTGTATAACAAACGGCAGCGGTGTGTAGGGGTTAGAACACTTAGGTTCACTACGTAAAGTCCTGTGATCGATCTCCACTGCTGTCATGTTGTAGTGCTCTTTTAAGTAAAGCATATTATCGGTATAAACCATGAACTTCTGCTGAGTCAACACTTAATTAGCAGCTTAGTTATGGTGGATTTATATTCAATAATATCCCAAACTGTCAAGGTCAACTCGAGACTAAATTAGGGTAACTAACGTTACTCTATGTTAAGCTTCCAACATCGAAAAAAAAATTATTAAAATAAAAGTATAAAAAAAAAATATTAAATTTTTTTTTTTTTTTGTATATATCTTAATCCCCGATGTGGGAAAGTCGAATGCGCGACTTAAACATAGAGTAACATCAGTTACTCCGACCCAGTCTCGAGTTGCCTGTGGCAGTTTGGAATATTATAGAGACTATAATTGCCCGGTAATTATGCTGCTGATTAAGTGCTGGGTCAGCAGGAGGTTATGCCGTTTATAGCACTTTACTCAAGGGCGCTACAGCATGAGATCAGTGGGGATTAAACCCACGACCTCATGTGTGGTGTAGCAAGAGTTTCTACCACTACACCACGCTGCCGCAAGTTAACTGTTATTGAAAGTACGTCGTTTACAATTTTTTCATTATTATAAAAATATTATGCTTAAGTAAAATCTTAAACAACATTTAATGCGCATTGTTTTGTTAGGTCTACCGACTGCAAAGAAACCTTCGTTCAACAGAACAAGACAAAAAAGAAATCGTGAAAGAAGAAAAACGAGTAAAACGAGATTTGATGGAAACGATTCGATCCAGTAATGACGTCATAGGACAACTGACGATTCGATTACGTAACGTCGAGCAAAAACTCCACAAGGAAAGAGAGAATACCGAGAAATTGACGTCACATTCTAAAAAACTAGAGCAGGTATGCATAGTTATATTACTAGAGCTATAAACTACTAAGACTTTAAAAAGGATTTATATTTTTTTTGTTTTCGTTGTGCAAGGGTCGACTTGACGACCTAAACATTAAAGTAACATCAGTTACCCCCACCCAGTCTCGAGTTGCCTTTGGCAGTTTGGGATATTATATAGATTATATTTGTCCGATAATTATGCTGCTGAATAAGGGCTGGCTCAGCAGTGGTATATAGCCTTTATAGCACCTTACTCAAGGGCGCTACAGCATGAGATTACTGAAGTCTGAAATCAAACCATGGGCCTCATGTAGTGTAGGAAGTGTTTTGACCACTACACCACAAGTTAAAATTAACATTTTTTATAACTTCACATAAAAAAATATTTTGGTAATATTTTGAAAATCACTTTTTTACAAAAATGCTTACACCAATTTTATAGGCCTTGTACAACACCCAAAAAGAAAATGATGAACAACGTGATATGAACGTAAACCATGTCTCAAACTTGAAGCAAAAGTTAGACGACTTGGTCAGACAGAAAGGAGTCAGCGATCGAACTTCTGAAAATATTGTCGACGAATTTCATCAGATGAAAAGCAAAATTGAAATTCAGGTATGCTGTATAATTGGTTATTTTAAACATCAAATAATTTCAAACTTGTATATTTTTTATGTTTATATTGCTTTTAACAAATCTTTAAATACGCATAGCTTTTCTTATAAGGACCATATATAATTAGGAGTACACAACTTAAAATTGTTTTGATTTAAAAGACCATACACTTAAAATAAAGATATTAATTGGTAATATTTGGTATAAAATATTAAATGTACTATATACTATTAGGAATTTATACCTTAAAGTTTTCTTCCTTATAAGGGCTATACGACTGATAGTAATGTTATAAACCTTTACTTGTTATAATATATAAGAAATTTTAAATATTATTTCAATATTTTTAGGGTATGGAATTTACCCATTCTTTAAACGAAACTAAACAACGTTTCAAACGATTAGACGATGAAATTAAACAAGGTTTCCAACAAGCAAGGATGCAAAAAGATACGAATAATATTGCTGAACAAAACAACTTACAACTAAGGTTCATAAACTTTATTTTACCAAAAAACAAAATCAGTTTTTTAAGAGAGACAAAAAATTACACACCCTTATTTAAATGTAAAACAAAAAAAACTTGATAAATAAAACTTGGATAACTAATTCCTGATGTGTAAAAAAGTCTGCTTTATTTAAATATACTAACGATTAATAGTATATTAGTTTAAAACAAATTTAAGTTTAACAATAAATGCATGTTTTAATACAAGCTTTAGTTTAAAGAGTTTATGTACTTGTTTATTTAACAAATATCGATAAACAAAATATATTTTACAGACATTTGTTAGAAGCTCGAATGAATGAAACCCGGGATTCGATCGTAGAAATAAGAGATAGAATGTCGCAAAATGAAAATGGAAACAGAACTGAGAACAAACAAGTAAATAACATCTAACATTTGTTATAATTTTATCAAAATTGACTATGATATAAAATGTTAGTATACTGAAAACCGAAATCTTAACATTCTTTTTTACCATTTGTTTAATGAAAAATATGCAGATTTTTGTTTTCGATTTTGCTATAAAAAAGTTTGAATTACTTTTATAATAACTTAATCAATTTTTTTAAATATTTTTTCTATGTGAGAAGACTGGCTTTACTGCCTAAACAAAGAGTAGCTTCAGTTACTCCGACCCAGTCTCAAGTTGCCTTTGACAGTTTGGGATATTATTAATTACAATTGCCCAATAATTAAGCTGCTGATAAATTGCTGGCTAAGCAGGAGTTTATGCTGTTTATAGCACCTTACTTAAGGATTTATTTATATTTCTAGCTGCTGATGAAAATAACGGAGTTGAAATCAAATGTTAACGATCTCTCGCATAAAAGACAAGAAGAAATTCAATCAATTGAAAAAACACGGAAGGAGCATGACCACACAGAAGAAAGTGAAAGAATGAAATTACAAAATAAAATACAAGTAAATAAATAACTTTTTATTTAAAAAAGGTAATATAAAAATATTTTATTTTTTGTAATTCCATAAAAAAATTTAGAAAAGGCTTATTTTGAAATAAATACTATTTTTATAACAATTTCTTTTTTTTTAGGCGTTTTTTACTTTTTGATTTTTTTACTTATACTTTTTAAAATTTTTAAGATTGCAGTTGAAGAAATGAGTGATAAACTCCTCCAGAAAGAAGTCCGGCTTCGAGATGAGGCTCTTCGGAAGTTTATTGAATTGGAGAAGATGTTGCAGAAGGAGGAAAACTCAAGAGTTAAGTTTGAGAACCAACTTAGAGAGGAAACAGATAATAGGTAACCTTCTTACTTATCCTCTTGAGGGAAAAACTTTTTTATATTTTTATTGAGTAAAGGTGTGATATAAGGACATGTTTGAGCTATCTGTATGCACTGGGCTTAAGGGCAAATAGTGTGGCATTGGTGCTACTCGAACCCGAAACCTTTACCTGTGTTTAAGCTATCTGCTAACACCAGGTTCAAGGGTGAATAGTGTGCCATTGTTGCGACTCGAACCGCAAATCTTTTGGCTCGTAGTCCAACGCCATGACCGGTATACTACACTACCTGAATAATTAATAAAACTTTGTGACTAAAAATTGTTTATATCTATATACAATTGAGCTTAATAGACGATATAATGTATGTCAAATTTATAGGACTACAAAATAAAAAACTGCAGTTTATTGTGCGCGAGTAAATTATTCGAGCAAAGAAAAAGAGTTGTAAACCATATTACAAATTAAAATCTTGACCGTAAGTTTTTCTAATGTAAAACTAAAAAAATTTCATCTCATTTTTTAGGTGGAACTTACAACAGAAAGTTTACTTGGAAGAAATTCAAGTTATGAAAGAAATGCGAAGAACAGAACGTCAAAAACATTTAACTAATTATAAAAGAATTGACGAAGTTTTAACCACAATTCAGAGCAAACAACAGCAGGACAGGTTAGTTAAACACTAGTTGATTTCATACAGTATTTATCATTTGTAACTTTGTTATTATTCTCATTTGTAGAAGAGCGATAGAAAAAGTGATAATGGCTGAAATCACGAAACGCGAGGAACAAACTAACCGTACACGGTCGATGATAGATGGCGCACAGGAGCAGTTAAGAGTTGCTTTATCATCGATGCAACAATCTATTAGTGGGGTTCAATTTCAAATGAGAAAGGAAAAAGATCAACTAACTAATGACGTAAATATTTAATTTACTTAGTTATGGAACAAAATAACTTTTTAGGCGGAACGAAAAACGCATAAAATATATTAGCCGGCAGCATGGTGTAGTGATCAGAGCATTTGTCTTTACTACATGCGGTCCTGGGTTCGATCCCCAATGCTCTTACACTGTAACGCCCATAAGTAAGGCGCTATAAATGGTATAAACTCCTGCTGAGCCAGCACTTAATCAGCAGCATAATTATTAGGCAATTATAGTCTATAATATTCCAAACAATCAAAAACAACTTGAAACTGGGTCGAGGTAACTGTTGTTACTCTATGTTTGGGTCGTGAAGTAGACCTTTCCATATCGAGGATAAATAAATGTAAAAAAATACACTAGTACTATAAACAGTATTGTAATATTTTCTGTTTTTTTTATGACAACTTTTAGTTTGCGAATCGACTGGGTGAAGAAGAACATAAATTAACTCGTGCAGTGGGAGATTTTGACGCTCGTTTAACTTCTATTTCTATGAGAATCACTCAACAAGTAAGTCGGTTTTACTTAATCTTAAGCAAAAAAACTTACTAGTTTTAAGTATACCAATAATTTTCAATATCGTATCTTTAATTTCAAGTATGAAAAACATAATGTATATTCAATATCGTATCTTTAAGTAATTTTACTATTAACTAATAATCATTAACTAATAAGACCAATAAACATTATCGTAAAATTTATATGTAACATTGCTTTGAATATAAAAAACACATTGTATATTCAATACTGTACATTTCTAAATTACAATTTTTAAGTGGGTTTACTTATATTTAAACTTAAATTTGTTAAAGGATGATACATTGGAGACAAAGTTTACAAGTTTCAAAGATGAACTCCAGAAGAAACAAACAGAGAATCTTAAAAGTGTCGCAGATTGGAAGGAAAGTTTAAACACAAATATTTTGTCAATGCAGGAATCTATACAAGGTAAACGAATATATATAATGTTTAGGAAAATTTAAGTAAAAGTAATAAAATGTGCTTTAAAATTACTGATTAAAACTGTCAAAGTAACATGAAATATTTTTATAACAAATACAATTAAATAATTATATAATTCACACAAAAATTTGAGCAGTACCACTGCGATAGATTGAATCTTTTCAAATCTGACGTTCTTTTGGTATGTTATAAATCATTAAATTGATTTTGTCATTTTTCCGTCGCATTGTTGTAATATTAATTGTAAATCGTATTTATTATTTACTTTTATCAATGCGCGAAAAAAAAAAAAAAAATTTAAGAATAACTGATCATAACTTTCATAGTAACATAAACATTTTTGATATTCGTTAAAACTAAATTTACTTGTTCAATAATTTTAGTAAGTTAAAATTGAATTTATTTTATCCTGTTTAAAGCATAAGCTTGGTATTCTAACCAACCGTTAATAAAACACATATATTTCTTTTAATAGAAATCCCACAAGCTATTAAAGAAACACAAGAACGATTGAATCTTTTCAAATCTGACGTTGAAACAAAATTTAACTTAGAAAAAGAATCAAACTTAAGTGAAGCAGATCAAATGAAAAAACAAAACAAGGTTTTAACTGAACGTGTTGAGCAACTTGAACAAGATGCTTTGAAGGAGAATCTTAAAGTTGAATCTTTGGAGCGGGATTTGATATCAGCACAAGGAACCGCTGCACAAGTACGTAAAAAATAAAAGTTTTGCTAATAAAACTGGTATTTGCATATTTAGTGTTGGAAAACTGTCATTTTTTAAGTGGTGTAGTGGTCAGAACACTTGGCTTTACTACATAAGGTTCTTGGTTTGATCCCCACTAATCTCATGCTGCAGAGCCCTTTAGCAAGGCGCTATAAACAATATAAACTTCTGCTGGTCCATTACTTAACTAGCAGCTTAATTATCGGGCAATTACGATCTATAACAACACAAACTGCCAAAGACAATCCGAGACTGACTGGGGTAACGGTTGTTACTCTATGTTTAGGTCGTTAATTTGACATAGGCCTATTGAAAATAGCTATTCGACGGACATTTCAAATATAAATAACGTAACCTTTGTAACTTCCAAGACAATAAAATATTTAAGATAGTTAAATATAATGTTTTAGTAATATTAAAATATAAATTTAGTCAAATTACTTGGCTTTATTACATGATGTCCTGGGTTTGATTTCTACTAGTTTTATGTTGTAGGGACCTTAATTAAGGCACTATAAACTCCTGCTAAGCCAACACTTAATCAGCAACTTAACTATCGGGCAATTGTAATATAGAAGACAACTCGAGGCTGGGTCGGAGTAACTGATGTTACTTTATATGTTGCTCCTAAGAACGACATATTAAAAAGATATTATGGGACAAACATTTTTACTATAAATAACATAACCGATTGCATCTCCTAAGACACTACATCGTCCAGATATATATATATAATGTACTTGTAGTATTAAAATATAAACGTTTTTTCTCAGATGGAACGTTTAGTTAACGATGCCAGATCCAACATGAACGTCCGAATAAATTCAGAAACCAAAATGCGGATAGAGGAAAATAGTTCGATCAAAAAAGATTTGGCGAAATTGGTTGTTGACGTTGAACCAGTGTTGTGGCAGCACAACAAAAACTTTCGAAATTTTGTGAAAGTAAACACTTCTACTTTAAACAAGTGGGGGCTATACCAATGCGCTAGGTAAGTGGATTTTCTGTATTGCACTTTAATTGTATAAATAAATTGCTTTTTAATTTTCAAGATACTATTTAAATATGTAGTATTATTTTAATATATGTTTTATTTTGTTTGTTTTAATTATTATTTAATTGTTGTTTTTTTTTAACCTATTGAAGTATTTTTTTGTTTAAAAAAATTTAAGGAATTTGTTTTAAAACAAATAGGAGTTTTATTTATTTTGTAGGCTTATAAATAAGACATATATATATATATATGTATCTTCCACTAAGCCCCATTATATATAGATTTTATTAAGTATTTTTAAATGGGATACTATTTGTATTATTTTATCATTTTATATTTAACAAGATGGTACGATATTAAAATGCGCTGGCTTCGTCCTCTTCAAAAAACCAAACTCCCCAAAATTAAACCAACAGAACCACCATTGGTTTGTCGTCAATCAACCCAGGAAAGCTTAAGATCGGAGATGACCATTGGGTCACGTGATGCTGGTATTACGTCATCGAATGTCGACCTTCAGAATGTTCCGGATAATATATCGGTAAAAGTTTTCATCCTTGTGTCAATTTTAGTACGAAATACAATCAATTGAGTGAAGCAGGCAGCGTGTAAGAACACTTGCTACACTACACATGAGGTCATGGATTCAATCCCCACTACTCTCATGCTGTAGCGCTCTTTAGTAAGGCGCTATAAATGGTACGCACTCCTGCTAAGCCAGCACTTAATCAGCAGTATAATTATGGGGCAATTATAATCTGTATAATATCCTAAACTGCAACAGGCAACTCGAGACTGGGTTGGAGTAACTGATGTTACCCTATGTTAAGGTCGCACATTTAACCTTCCCACATCAAGGAAAAATATATATGCAAAAAAATCTAACTTTGTTATTAACTTAATGCTTTTCATTAAAGGATAATGGTAGAGATGGTGTTTCAAGTGTTTCACTCCAAAACCTAAGTGATCATCCTGATGACGTCAGCGCTCGTGGTAGCAACGACGACTTAAATTATAACGACGTCCGCGGTAGTGACATCACTAATATTGACGCGAGCGACGATGACGCCACAAACAGGGAAGGCGAAGGAAGACCAGCTTGGTTTAACGAAGAAAGACCAGGAGAAGAAAATTTAAATGGTTCGGAAATTAATTTTAATTACAATAAATTAATTAATTAACTTAATTATAAATAATAAATTTGTTGTGTTTTAGATTCACAACCAAATTCTAGACGGAATAGTTCCCGTGAAAGTTCAACTTCCAAAACTAACCCTGACAACACCCCAGCAGATAAAACACAAACATCTTAAAAAAATTATATTCTTACAATTTTTATTAAAAATGTTTAATTTTAAAAGCTGTTTTTTTGTTATGTTTTTTTATAGTGATTATGCACAGTTTAGAAATTGTAGATTTTTTTATGTTTTTTATAAAAGTTTTTATTACTAACTTAAAGTTTTTGTAATTTAAAATTTCTATTTTTTTGTACATAGTAATACAAATAAATATTTTTATTGTTTACATTTCTTTGAAAAAGCGAATTTATTTGGTGTTTGTTAATTTTGCAAACAGGTTTTCAAGATGATAAAATGATGTCGCTGGTGAGTTGGCATTCAAAGTTTAATGCTTTACGACATACGAAATATAAAGATGTAAGGTAACTAAGTGACTGGCAGCGTGGTGTAGTAGGAGGTCGTGAGTTCAATCCCCACTGCTTCATGCTGTAGTGCACTTGAGTAAGGAGCTATAAACGGTACAAACTCTTGCTGAGCCAATACTTAACCAGCAGCATAATTACTGGGCAATTTTAACCTATAATATCCCAAACTGCCACAGGCAACTCGAGACTGGGTCGGAGTAACTGATGTTACTCTTTGTTTAAGTCGAGGATAAAGATATTTGAAAAAAAAGTATACCTCATGTATCTAATAATATTATTTGTTGTATGTTAACAGGCAAACTTCAGATCTCCTTTTATTACAATTTACTAAAAGGCAAAATATTTGCATATGTCACTTTGGAACAAGATTAACCAATATTACAACTTACTAAGGAACAAAATATTTGCATAACTCGCTTCGGTTCTTAAGATTTTGCCCACATTACAACCTTAAGTGTATTTGTAAAGCTAGAAACGAAACAATATTTGTATAAGTATACAGAATCCTTACACGGTCATTTGTATATTGTAAAGTTATTAAGTAAACAAATATGTATTAACATGTAGCTGGTTGGCCTTGGCTTTAACAAATTAGTACAAAAACGATAAGATCTTTAAGATACGACAAAATACAAAAAGTGATAATTTAAAATATATAAAAATCTAAACGTTAAACAATTACAGAAGTATCAAATAATAAATATATTGAAACAAGATGAAAAAATGCTGGCCACGTCACTTTAAAACACAGTCTGCAAGGAAGTAAATTTCATAATTGTTTTATTTATACTTTCACGCTATTTTTGGAGCCGGTATTATTTTATAGACTAAACATATGGTTGTGGTTTCAACAGGATCTTACTGGATATAACAATAAAGAATTAAATAAATATAAAGCGTAATACTGTATATATAGTCTACGTGCTTTATTAGTCATAAAATGCTGGTTTATGTGTTCACCAAAGCTATGTGTACTACGTGATCTTATGCACATATACTCACTGGTTCTAAGAATCACGCAATTACGAAATTTCTCGTTTCCAGAATATTGAACTTCAATGACGTCACAAAAGGAGATTTTATTGCTTTATTACCTGGGCGTTTTCGGGCGGAAATCATTCGCGTAAAAGTTTAGGTTTAGTTACGCAGAGAGTTTATGGTTGGACGTAAGTTAATAAACTTAATCTGTGTCTAGAAATACGGGTTTGCGTAAATCACAATGAGAAAATATTTCGATTAAATGTTGGGTGGTCTGTTTGATGTAATTAAATTCCGATGATTGCTGTAAAGAGTTTACGCGTTTACTTTACTTTTAGCTTACTTATTTAATTAAATACTTATGTTTTATTAATTTAAATATTGGAAAGTCAAGGCCACTTGATTTGTCGTTTCAAGGGTCTATATGCTCTTGGTTACCATGGTTTTAATGACGTCAGATGTCGCGTGACGTGTAATATTTGCATTTGCAATTCGTGACTTTTGTCATTAACCCTTTCTTGTCAGGTGATCGTTATTTTACATGGTCACGTGGGTATAGGGGTTTAACGCTTTCTGTGTTACGTCATAATAAAAGTGTTTCCAAAAGGAAGCGTTGGAAACTTGGTTTACAATTAGGTGACGTAAACGTTTTAACAAAATCTAAATTAAATTTATTTTTGTGAATTCAGAAAATTTTCTGCGTCATAGAATAATCCATTTTATTTATAATCCTTTAATTCCATAACATTTGTTTATAAATAACTTTAAAGATGCAAAATTTAAAAGTCAGAAAAAGAGAGGGGTAAAAAAATGGGGAAAGATGCCTTTTTCTTTAGTGTATCACCATGCGAAATAAAAGAGAAGGCTCAGAATCAAGTACCGACATTTTCAACTGATATTCATTAAAGAATAAGGAAAAAGAAATTAAAAAATATGAGTATGAGTAACTCAGTGAAAGTAATTCGATGTTTATCAAAAGTTTGCAAGGAGACAATTCTGGCTCTACCGCTTAAACAAAACATCCAATCAAGAGCAAGACTTTCTACTCAAAGTGCCAGCTCTTGCTTCACAACCCTACCTCCTATGACGTCAGAAGTCACGTGTCGTCAATGTGAGGCTTGTGATCGTGATGACATGATCAACTTCTTGATTCGTGAGTTCGTGAGACGTGAGCCTATCATGAGAGAAACTGGTTGTGATGGGATGAACGCTAGAGAGTTTTTGGAATATAATGTCGATGTAAGTTCTGTAAAAATCTTAAATTTAAGAGAAAAAATTAATTGTTTCGTTTAAAAAAAATAACAATTTTAAATATTATCTTCAATGAAACAAATTATTTACTTTTTTATTTTAATTTTTAGGAAGCGATTATTCAAGGCGCTTCTTTTTTAGCCAGAAATTCAAATGGTAAAATTTGTGGCTTAAGATTAAATGGAATTGGTGAAGCTTTTGATACCGGAGATTCTGATTATTTCGGGAAAAATGCAAGCTCCGTTTTTAAGGTAAATACTTGTGTCTGTAATAAAATAAAAATAAAATTTAAAGAAATAAAGACAAAAATTTACAGTTTTTAATTTTAAAATGTTGTCATTTATTTAAATTTTCTTAAATTAATATTTTGTTTTTAGTTTTGCAACTTTATGGAAAAAGGTTTGGCAAAAAAACTTGGAACTCAGCGATTCATGCGCCATGTAGCAATCTGTGTTGAACCCTCAGCTGTGCAGTGTGGTGTTGCTACAGAGCTCATGCAGTTATCTTTGGAGTTTGCAAAACGAGAGAACTTGGAAAAACTAACAGCGATGTGTAGTTGGAAATTACCGTACAAGTTAGCGAAGAAAATGGGTTACCAGTGCATTAGAAAAGTGCCCTACAGTTCGTACGTTGATGTGTTACGTAATACATGCACTGATGACGTCACACCATTCGAGAATCTCGCCAAGAATGAAGTGTTTGCAACTTTAATGGTTGGAACCGTTTCAAAATAATTAAAATTTATTTAAAATAAAATTTTTCTCAGGAAATATTGCTTATTTATTTCGAATCCTAAGATCCTAAGTTCGAAACCACTTGCCGTTATGTTGCTTTTTTTTACCTTATTGCTTTTTATTTATTTGTTTCTGCATCCTATTATACGTGTATTGTATGTTACCATTCCTATTTTATTTATTATTCGACATTTGCATTCATATTTCGCTTCTTTTTCTAATAAACTTTTAAAACAAAAAAAAATGCAGAAAAAATACTAAACGAAAGGTCAGAAAAAATACTAAAAAAATACTAAACGAAAGGCCCTTTTTGTACAAAATAGGTCGGTTAAAATTTTCTTAAAGAATTCTACAACCACGCATTATATAAAAAGGCGTAAAAAGACAAACAAATACATTAGTTAAGCCAACAGTAAAAAAGCGTAAAATAAAACATATAAAGTGACCGAATTTCTATTAATAATAATAAAAACTTGCATTATATTTTTACATTTATAATACATAAATTTCTATGCTAAACGCATCAATTTATTATTTACAGACAAAGCGGTTTTAAAAACATATTTTACCATGACTTGTAATCGAACCCATGACCCCATAGTCAGTTCAAATACAGTAAAAATTGGTAATAAGTGCAAATACTGGTTATCAAACTTGTTTACTCCGGCTATCGCTCGTTTACCACAACAATATATTTTGCCTTTGAAAACCTCATATGTTACCAACTGATATAATCAAGGGCGATTATCAGGGTCGCAGGTGCTAATTCAGGTGCAAATTTGTTTGAACATGTGCGTAATTAACGATTAATTTAGCGATTCATATTCAACTTAAAAGTTATCGCAAGCTTCAATCTGCAAAAAACTCGCTTTTGACCAAAAATAATCCGGTCAAATTAATTAATTTCGTCTCACCTTTGAAACCTGTTTGAAACAAGACAACTTTTAGCTCGTAGAATACCGGAACAACGTCCGTTTTTGTTGATGTATATATCCGGCAATCACTCAATATAGGTGTTGGATTTCAGGCGAAATTTTCGATTAAATTAACAGGAATTTTTTACTTTTTCTATTCCTTGTTTCGAAATTAAGTCATTTTTGTAATCGTACCTATATTTGGTAAACAAGTTTTTGTAAAACATGCATCTAGGGTTAAATTTAATCATTTATATTTGACAACCTTGTCTTTTTGTTTATTGAATATAGTATTATTGTAGTGTAACTTGGCCTTTAAATTAATTATTTTTAACTTTTTGGAGAGGAGAATTTTGGACGAACGACCGATTAAAATGTTTTCGTAAAACTCGGCATTTAAATGCTACCGATCAAGTTTATTAATTTCTAATTAAAAGTATTTTTATTTTTTTCTTGTTATGAGTTTAATATGGTCTTAGCCTGGGGCATTAATTTGCACACTCACATTTCAATTTAACGAATATTAAAGTCATTTGGAATAAACGTCACGCTGTCAAATAAAAACATGTTATTTATTTTAAAGTTTTAAATAACTTATTTAATTTAAAACTTAAGATGTTATATTACTATGAGTAAGAATTGAATTTGAGTGATTGATTTTTATTAAGACAGATGTGTTTTTGAAAAGTGGTTTATGTTTTGTGTATTTAGCCTTAGAAAATGATATTAAAGCTTACAGTGGGCTTTCTTTATTTAAACTTTGTTTGTGCGCAAATCGAATCAGAAAAACGTAAGTCAAAAACTATTTTAAATCAGTCCCATTTAATAATTCTCTTTACTTATATCAATGAAAAAATGTTTGTTGTTGCAATTAATTTGTTGGTTTACATTTTTTAATTTGATAACAAAAGTTTGCTAGCACCAATTATTTGCAATATTTAATTTATATTATCTAGTGGTTTTTAATCTATAGATTAGCAACTGTTTAAACAAATTAGAATACAAATACTTTCATTGTCCTTGTCTTATACAAATTACTCTAAAATTAACTTATTAACCTTTATACACTTCATAATTTTAAATAAATATTTTATTTTATTCAGCAACTGGTATAACTGGCACATGTGGCGCTGAGATATCAGGGCCTTTAAACGGGTTTATAGCAAGCCCAGGATATCCACTAACTGACTACCCAGATAATGTGAACTGTGTGTATGAGATTGTGGCACCACAACCGAACCAAGTTATCGGAGTAAGTAGGCCTACGGTCAAATTTACATTTGCTTATACAAAAAGGTATACATACGGTACTGTTGCACATTTTCGTTCTTGAAAGTCGAATGCGCGACCTAAACATAAAGAAACATCAGTTACCCCGTCCCAGTCTTGAGTTGACTTTAGCAGTTTGGGATATTATAAAGACTATAATTGGCATGTAATAATGCTTCTGATTGAGTGCTGGCTCAGCAGGAGTTTATACCGTTTATAGCGCCTTACTTAAGGGCGCTACAGCATGAGGGTATTGAACCCACGGTCATGGTGGTGTAGCAAGTGTTCTTACCACTACACCACGCTGTCGGTTAAAATTAACTTTAATTGCTATAGTCGTCAATCGGTTTTTAAAGCAAAATTGTGTAAATAAAGTGATTTACATTCTACAAAAAAAAACGGGCATTACAAACTTGCTAAAAACATTGCATACCATAGGAACTATATTTGCAACTGTAAACGCTAAAGAATTGCAATTAAGGCATGCTGCACTTTGGCCTAAAATCTAAACAGTTTTGATGTTGCAACATTGCTAAAATCTTGCCTCGTGGAAAACGTCACGTTTTAGTTTGAAAGAACCAATATAAGGTAACAAAGTGCATTGTGTCGTTGCTAAAACGTGACAGTATTCGTTCAAGTATATGGTATTAAAACGAGTTGGGTTTTTGTGAAAATGTTTGAATTAGTTTGCTTTATGTTGTGGTGTTAAATAAATATGTTTAAGTTATTAAAATATAGTTAGTATATCTTGAGGTCTAGAATTACCAAAAATGGCGATTGGTCTAATCATATTTGCTTAAGTAAATATGTTAGATTTAAATTTTAGTTTTAAAAGAATAAAAATCTGGCAATTATTATGCCTAAATCATTAAACTTATGGGATAATATGGATCACAGACTCTAGAATTCAAGTATTAGTTTTAGAATGTAACGCAGCCTAGTCTTAAAAGCATTTTATTTTAGTACAAGAGCGTTTACATGTCATTGGAACCTAAAGATGTGAACACTAGCGCATGTTATGATCACGTGACCTTATTCCGATCAGAACGGGGAGTCCCGGATGTATTTTGCGGAAATGAAAATATTCCAAATGACGTCACTTTTGGACCAAGATTAACGTAAGTAAAAAAATGGAATTTATTTTATCTAATAATATTTTTAATTTGCTTTTTTTTGCAGTGTTGAATTTTTTTCGGATGAATCAATAGTTTCTGATGGATTTGTAATATCCTGGTTTGTCATCGATCCTAATGAGTTGAAACCTTCACTAAATTGTGACTTTGACGGTCCCATTGAACTATGTGCCGGTAACTTTAATATTGTTTACCCTATATTAGCCAAAATTAAAGTTACAACTTCAATACCGAATGTGCAATTAGTGCAATTCAAACCCGAAACCTTGCCTACCTTTATTAAATTTTATTGGTATACAACTGTATTCTTTTTCCGTACCACTTTTTAGTTTTTGTTGTTTCTTTGGGGAAAAAGTGCACTGTTTTAATGTGTTAAGCTATCCGTAAACGCCAGGCTCAAAGGCAAATAATGTGGCATTGGTGCGGATCGAACCCGAAACCTTTTGGCTTGTAGTCTGATGCCATGACCAGTATACCATAGAACATTTTTTATTTTTTTCTATATCACGTTAAGGTAATAGGTTTTATATTTTTCATTGGGTAGGCTGCATTTTGTTTTGAAAAAAGCAGCTCAAGACTTACATCTAGCGACTTATGTGCTTTATATTTTGGCAGGTTGGCAACAGTTCGATTCAGACGGTTTTGATTGGTCGTTTACTCGTGGGGAAACTCCCTCTAGCGATACTGGGCCGTTCGCAGACCATACTACTGGTAAAATGAACGGTAAGTTTGCATAAAACAAGTTATAAGGTAATTATTAAAGTTTTTGCAAATAGAAATTGGGTTTAAAAAAAAGCTTTTTATTTTAAAGTTTTAAAATTTGTTTTAAATTTTCTTTACTATACTTTTTTTTATCTAAAGAAGGAAGATATGCTCATATAGAAGCTTCGGGTGTTGGGAGGGGAAGCACCGCTGTTTTATTGACCCCTACATTCTACAGTAAGTACTTTGTTGTATATGGATAAACTCTTAAGCATGAATTTAAATCGTCCATGCATTCTTTGTTGGTTTTATTATTCAGTATATAGTTTTAACTATTTTCACAAAGTATTAAACTGTTTTTAAGTTAGCACAAGGGCATGTTAAACTTTAATCTGGACTTAATTTATTTACGATTTTACGATTAGTTTTATATAAAAGATAATTAAGTCTATACTATAAACTTTTGGTACAAATTGATAAACCGTCTTTCAAGTTAGCAAAAAGACTCGTTCGTTCTGTGGTATTCTTGTACGGCAGATTATTATTATTCTGTAAATGTTGGTTATATGTCCATTAACTTCAGGTGATGTTGAGTATTGCTTAGAGTTTTGGTATCACATGTTAGGAGACGGTTTACCTCAACTTAACGTAATTCAAACAAGAGCACAAGATAAAGGAAATATATTAAAACGAATCGAGAAAATTAATCACGGGAATTGGACAAAATTTCAACATTTACTAACCCCAGTTTCTCAAAACATTTCGGTCAGAAATTTTCAAATTTTTATTTAAAGTAATTTAAATTTTATTTAACTATAATAATAACGTCACAGATAGCTTTCGAAGCTGTTCGGGGCAGCAATTATCGGTCTGATTTAGCGATTGATGACGTCACTTTCACACGTGGCAGTTGCGTAACTATGACAACAGGTACCTAAGCGATTGTTTAAAATTTTTATGACGTATATATTTTTTATTTATTAAAAAGAAGTTTGTCTATATTTTAAATAATTTAGTCACATTATTGACGTCATAATTTCTATTTGTTTTAAAGAAGAACGTTGTATGGTGGACGAGTTCGAATGTTCGAACCCCGCTGACGGTTGTATCTCGAAACTATTCAGGTGTGACGGGACACGTGACTGCAACGATGGCTCGGATGAAATCGGATGCAAAAGTAAAAAAAAAAATTGGATAAATTTTAAATTTTTTAATATACTCTGTGTAAAAATATTAAGTTTGCTTTTATGAGACTTCAAGGCTTTTTTGACGATATTGCTTTAAGGTGATAGGTTTTTTTAAGTGTGTGCTTATTGTGATATGTAAAAGCTATTTTTGAACGCCGGAATTAGGAGTAAATAGTGTGGTTTTGGCGGAGATGTTATCCGATGACATAACCGCTACAGCGCACTACCGGAAGGGGATTTTATTTTTTTATTTTTTTTCCTTATCATATTAAGGTGTTAGGTTTTATATTTTTTATTGGGGAAGGGTGTGCTGTTATAACGTGTTTTGAGCTATCCGTTAACGCCGGGTTCAAGGGCGAATAGTGTGACGTTGGTGCGGCTCGAGCCCGAAAACTTTCGGCTCGTAGTCCGATGCCTTGACCGGTTCGCCACACTACCGGACCCGGAAGGGGATTTTAAGTATTTTTAAAAGTTAAATTGTTTTGCAGCGCTGCCCACCAAATGTTTAACAAATATGATTTTTTCTACTTGTGCCCCCGCTTGTAATCGAACCTGCGACGACGGTTTGGTAGGAAAGTTATGCAAGGAGGATTGTGTAGAAAGATGTACTTGTCCAATAGATTATCCCATCCTATATAACAACACGTGAGATCAAACTTTGTATACATCTAAATACTGTTTTAGGAATCTATAATTGACATTTTTATCTTCCTTAAGTTGTATAGAGCAAAGAGAATGTCCAGGTAACAACCCAAAGTTTCGACAACATTTAATTGAAGAAGTACAAGATGGATTCGCAAGATTATTTAACCATATTACAGATTGGATAACGGTATGCACACGATCTTTAGTTATATAACCCATGAGTAAACTAATGTAGTGAATATAAAACAATATTTTCTTATTTTTAGTCACAAAAATCCTGATAACTACCGAAAAATAACAACTTTTTGAAGTCAACATTTAAGAAGCTTTATATGTATTGTTATATGTTTTACTTATTTAATTTATATGCTTAAAAGTTATGTAAAAATTACATTTATTTATTTTTTAAATATAAATTTTTGTAATTTAAGTTAATAAAAATTAATAGAAATAAAAATTTAAAAAAAAATTCCGTTTTCTCCGCGTTTAAGTTTGTCAACATTCCGTTAATATATTTTCCGCGAAATGTTGTTTTCAACGTGAAATTTAAAATGTTTATGTTTTGTCAATAAAAAATGATCTTTTTGTGATTTTACCTAATTTAAAGAACTGAAAAATGAGTTTATTTCCTTCTGCTGCCAATGTCGCCACTAAACCTAAAGAAAATGAAGGTAAAATTGTCTAACTTTTATATTTTTAATTTTCTCGTCAATTTTTTATTTTCAGCAAAAACTATTTATGTATTTTGAAAAAAGATAAAATTAAAGCTGTATAATTGGCCTAATATCAACTTTTTTATGTATTTAACGAATTATTTTTACTTAAAACGTTCAGATAAGGCTTGGTTACAGAACAAAAGTTTTCAGAAAAATGCAGCTAAAATTTTGAACAAATTGGAAAATGAAGAGAAAATTCATAATAAACAAGTTCAATTATATTTGCAAGGTAACTTAATAATATAAATTAATTCAAGGGTTTAAAAAACATAAGCTAGGATTAATTATCCGACAATTATAATTAATTCGACAGCGTTGTGTAGTGGTGGTAAGAACACCCTCTACACCACACATGAGGTCGTGGTTTTAATCCCCACTGATCTCATGCTGTAGCACCCTTGAGTAAGGTGCTATAAAGTATGAACTCCTGCTGAGCCAACACTTAGTCAGCAGCTTAATTATCCGGCAATTATAATCTATAATATCCCAAACTGCCACAGGAAATTCGAGACGGGGTTGGGGTACCTATAAACTATACAGGATCGAATGGATCGAATGGATCGATTGGATCGATTGGATCGAATGGATCGAATGGATCGAATGGATCGAATGGGTTGAATGGATCGAATGTATATCAAATGTATCGAATGGATCAAATGGATAGGATGGAACAAAAATATTGCATAAATTAAACCCTACCCCGACCCTCACCCATTCAGAATAAGCATAATGCATGTGATCCATTCGGTCCATTCGATCCGTTTGGTCCATTTGATCCATTTGGTTTATTCGAAAACCATTTGATATACGTTTGGGTACATTCTATTTATTCAATCTATTCGATCTATTCGATCTATTCGATCCATTCGATCCAATCGATCCATTCGATCCATTCGATCCATTCGATCCATTCGATCCCGTATAGTTTATAGGTACCGACGGGGTTGGGGTAACTGATGTTACTCTATGTTTAAGTTGCGCATTCGACTTTCCCACATCGAGGATAAAGATGTAAACCAAAATAAAAATAATAATATCTTAAACTGCCAAAGGCAACTCGAGACTAGATCATAGTAACTGAGGTTATTCTAGGTTTAGGTTGTAAGGTCGACCTTCTCACATTGAGGATAAATAAAAAAAAAATTGTAGTTTGTTTTATTCATAAAACATTTGAATTCTCAGAACAAGAAATAAAGGAACCTGACTTAAAACGGACAAAATTTCAACAATTTTCTGAAGAAAGTGAAAGTTCTAGTGATGGGGAAGCCCCAGTGGGTGAATCCCCCAATGAGAAGTTGTTTTATGTTGACAAAGCAATGGACAAAAATAATTTGTATTTTGGAAAACCATACAAAGTACAAACACCAAAGTAAGTTTTTTTTTCTAAATCATATCATTACTATTTTAACAGTTTACAATTTAAAAGCATTTTAATTAATGAAAAGTATCAAAAAATTATTAAGTAGTTTTGTAAGAACTAAATATATATAAAATAACATTTTTCTATATTCAAATCTAAAAATATAAATATAAAATAATTTTTGTTAAATGTTTATTTTTAATTTATACTGTGATTATGACATCATAGATTTTATCGTTCATCTTCAAACTGTGTTGGTTTGTCATCCAAGCTTCAAATCATTTTCAAGAAAGACAAAAAAAGAAGAAAAAAAATTAAAGTTGAAAGATATTATCATGAGGTTGAATTGGATGAACAGGTATAATAAGAAGCAATTATTTTAAGTATTTATAGTTTTAATAAAATGTTTTCATAAAATTACTAAAACAACATTTTTAAGGGAGATTTAGACCCAGATGAATTTGTGAAAAACAAAACGGAAACTCTGAATATAAAAGTAAGGGAAACACCAACAAATATTGAAGCTTGGAAGGAATTAGTTGATTTACAAGATAGTAAGTTAAACTGTTTGTTAAGTGAATCAATGATATATGATTATATGATTAGAATCTCTGTATAGAGTATTATGTTTTTAATAATGTACATTATTAGGTATTACAATCAATTTTAAATAGAAAAATAAATTGCTTTTTTAGTATTTAAAGCTAATTTTGTAAAAACAATCTTGTTTTAATTAAAAAATAATAATTTTGTTTTAATTCACAGAACTTGGCAACAAAAATGTAAAATTTGTAACTGAGAAAAAAATCTCAATATTGGATAAAGCAATTAACAATAACCCGAGAAATGTTGAATTAAAATTACAAAGACTTAGATTGAAAGGTGGGAGAATTGAAGACAATTTTTTATTTTTTAATCATAAATTTTACTTTTATCTGAAATATTAAATTGTATAACTTTTCGTATCTGTTGTGAATTTACTATTTTTTTTTATTTTCATACAAACTTTAAATTACTTATTTTAATTTTTTTTTAATTTATTTAATAGAAAATATATTAGAGAATTGTTCTAGAGATTGGAAGGATCTTGTGTTTCAACACCCAGCTAATATAAATGCTTGGGAGGCTTACATTGAATCTTCTAAGGTAATTTAATATTTAAATAAATTTGTTTAACATTCTTAAATATGTATTGTATACACCAGTTAAAATAGTTAATAACCTTTTTTACAGTCACATGGTTGCAAATTCCTACCGATATTTGTTTACGATAATTTGCCTGCAAATGGCAGTTTTATTTTTTTGACAGTTTTCACAAATGGCAGTTTTGTTTATTTTAAAGGCCTATAAAATTCACGATATATATCATTTACTAAGCTTTAATAAATATATATATATATATGAGATAATTTTATTTTAGTAGAACTAGTTTTGTAATAGTATTTGTTTAACAACAAATTCTTATCTAAAATTATAATTTCAAAATTATTGTTCTAGAAAGATAGTAAGTTCACTGTTCAAAAATCTTGTAAGATTTATGCGAAATGTTTCGAAACTTTATCCTCACTGAGAAATCAGAATTTTCAATCCAACCAATCAGCTTCACAAGTGGAAAATGACATCATGAAAATGTTTAGGTTTTAATTTTTAAATATTGAAGTATTTTAATAACAAATTTTGTGCCAACCATGTTTTTTTAAGTAAAAGTTATAGAGTCGTTTATATTTTGTAACTTTTGGTTTGCTTCAAAAACATGTTTTTAAATATTTAATATAACACTTGATATATTAACTATTATTTTGTATTTGTTTTTGTTTTATAACATTTTAACTTATTAAGATCATAATTACTGTGTTTTGGTACCCTAGGTCTTTGGTTCAATTCCTGGTAGAGGCAGGTCGAAACGAGCAAGTTTTAGCAATTTTAATTCTTTTAATGGAAATCAACGTTCGCACAACAAAATGTACCAGTGTTTCCAATGTAAAAGATTTCTATAATAGCGGGGAATCACTGCTAGGACAAGAGGGATCGAAAGGGTGGGAAATATGGAATGAAAATATGGAGAAGGGAGGTTGGGTGATCCCTCAAACCCAGGTTATTCCGGAGGACATTGAGTTTGATGTTGATTTCGAGAAAAACTTAAATGAAAATTGGATTTTGTTCGAATCTCAACGAGGGATGAGGTAAAAAAGTAATATTTTAACTTTTTATTAAAAAATAATTTTAAATATTTAAGATTTAATAACCATATGTCAATTTTTTTTTAGTCAACTGTTACCATGGCGATGCAAAGAGGATTGTGATGATGAGGAGAGAAAGGTAACCATGACAACAACCATTGTTTTAAATTTGTCAATTTAATAATTCCGAGAAGTTTACCCAATTAAAAATATCTAAAAAATTACTATTTTCATGCAAGTATTATTTAATAAATTAAAGATGCATTTATTGTTTATAGATATCTTGGGAAGAAATTGGGGGTTTGATATTCTTTGTTCACGAAAAAGTCAACAAATTAAATCTCGTCAATATTCTTGTTAATGTTGTGGGGTCAAGGTTAAGGGTAGGTTAAAATTCTGTCTATATAAACATCAGAATTTGTTTTAATGTATATACCAAATCCTATTTTAAAATTAATGTGAGATACTTTATTTTAGTTTACAAGCGATACAGACTTTATGTGCGCTCATCCCTGTCAATTCACTCATGCATACCAAAGTAATGTTCCGCTTGGTTGCATATTGCATTGTGACAGTGTAGTGTGCGATGATGCATGCAGTTTCGGCGCCATCCCAAAGAGTCCACATCATGAGTTTTTATGTTTGTTTTTTGACCAACTTTGCAACGATTCCCCTTTAGAAATTAACAAAGATATTTCTTTGATATATCTTAGCTATTTAGAGAATAGAATGACAACCCTGAATAAATCTGAACTAAAACAGGCTTCGAAAGAAGCTCGAAAAGTTGCCAAAAATCTTCTTAAAAATGATCCGATGAATTTTAAACTCTGGAACAAATTTGCAAGAATTGAATTTTTTGCAGGAAGGACAAAAGTATCGCAAAAAATATTTTATAATTCGCTTACAATGTGTAAAGAGCATTGTGACATCATAATGTTGTGTTCTAGTTTTTGTGAACTATTTTATGAAATCGATAACCAAAATGTTTTAAGAGTTTTAACAGCATTGGGCGATGATGCAAAATTTTCAGAATATTTTGGAAACCCTGACAAAATCTTGACAGGGGTCGTGACCTTAAGGGTCAATAAGTTGTTGTCACGGCAATGTGAAGAATTATCTTGTTTATATAAACAAAAAGTAAGTTTAAAATTAAAAATTTAATTTACTAAATAAATTTAAATTTATTATTTTTTAAGGTTTTTGATAATATTGAGGACTGCCCAAAACCAAGTTTATTTATTCTAACAATATATTGTTACATTTTGTTTCTTCAATTAACCAAACCAATTGAAGTTAATCAAAAATTAAAGAATTTTATTGAAGTTGTAAGAAAAGAAAAAAATGAAGGTAGATTGATTTTTATTCAACTTTTTTTTAAATTCCTATTTATTCTTTAAAATAAAATTATTCATAACCTTGTGTACACATTTTAGGTGCTCAAGCCAACATTGACCTAATAACTTTACACAGTTTAAAACTTAAACTAACGAGTAAGGATTACAAGCATTGTAACTTGTACCGAAACTTTGTGCTTTCTGCTATACAAGATTGTCCAAATCATTCACCTTTTGCTGTACAACTATGCAAGGTGATATTGTTTATTTTTTAGTGTTTTTTTTTGTAAATATCTTTATCCTTGATGTGGGAAAGTCGAATGCGCGACTTAAACATAGAGTAACATAAGTAATTCTGACCCAGTCTCAAGTTGCCTGTGGCAGTTTGGGATATTATAGATTATGATTGCCCGGTAATTATGCTGCTGATTAAAGGTTGGCTCAGCAGGAGTTCATACCGTTTATAGCGCCTTACTCAAGGATGCTACAACATGAGATCAGTGGGGATTGAACCAACGACCTCATGTGTGGTGTAGCAAGTGTTCTTACCACTACATCACGCTGCCGGAACTACACCACGATGTCGAAACTAGAATATTAAAACTTAAAACATGTTTTTAACAACTCTCTAAAAATCCCTTTTAAACCTAATAAAATTAGTTATAAGCCCATCATTTGGTCAGCATTTTAATTGTTTTTATATGGTTGCAACTCTCAACTAATATTTGCCAGCAATAATTTACCTGCACACCAAAAATACCTTTTTTTATTTTGTAGGCCTGTAAAGTGGACAAATAAACATGTCTACCAAGTTCCATTTTATACTTAAAATATAAATAAACAACACCCAAACACACCATTTGTTTTTGTGGCTAACTTTTTGCAACTTATTTAATTTTTTCATTCACAAATTTAAACTTTAAATTTACTTATCTTTAGGTTGAGGTCGGATCATCGATTACCAGCGTTGCCCGTCGAATATTTTCATCGAATAACAACAAAACTAATTCTTTTTTTTCCATTTACTTTGAACTTTTAAGACTTAAACGCTCAAACTTTGAAGACGAAATACCGCCCAGAATAAGAAACTTACTAGAACGATCAACTCACAAAAATAATATTTTAATGTGGCGACTCTATTCTAAATATGCTAAAAATCGTAAAGATGTTTTACTGCGTGCTTCAGCTAACTGTCCCTGGTCAAAATCTATCGCTTGTGATCGTATTTTAACTTGTGATGAAACTGAGATCGATTCTGTGTTAAAATTTATGAGAGATAAAGGAATCAGAGTCCGAACACCGATTGAAGAAATTAAATTGTTGATGACCATGTAGAAACTGCATTAAATTTATTAGGAAAAAATAAATTGCATTTTAAAACATAGGAAAAATGCTTTAAATACTTAAACTATTGATCATTTACAGAAAAGTATTTTTAACACAATAAAATAGGTATTTTAAACAAAAAATAAGAAAAAACATTTTAGGAGTTTAACAATATGTTAAATAAATTTTTAAGACAAAATTGTTGCTTTTAAAAAACAGGTTGTGCAGTTCAATAACAACATATTACAATAAAGTCTTTTTCACAATTAAAAGATGCATCAAAGTTATACCAAACTTCACTTAAAAAGTAAAATATCAGGCACTGCCAGCTTGTATTATTTTAAACATTGCTGTTACTTGGTTACTTTTGATCGCTTCTCTACATTGGGAAACAACCTGGGTGTGATATCTGCCAACTATAAACAAAAGTAAGAGAACATTATTAAGTAATAAGAGTAAAAAAGGACCATCATTTTAAGAAAATTTATCTGATTTTATTTCTGTAAAGTCAACTGTTTTAAAATAGGTACGACATAAAGAGTCTCTAAAAATAAACTGGATTATATAATTAGGCCTTGACCCATTCAAAATCCATACGATCCAGTATATTAAAGGTACAACTCCAAAAAATAATGTAAAAAAACAAGGTTAGTTTTTAGGGTAAAAAAGTTAGTTTTTAAGGTAAAAAAGCGGTGCGTCATATTAATAAAAGATATCTTAATTCTAATTCTGTAAAGTCGACTTTTTAAAAATATGTACTACAAAAAAGTCCCTATAAAAATAAACTAGATCATTTAATTTAGCCTTGAACCATTTAAAAATCTATTCGATCGTATATTTAAAGTACAGCTACTTTTTAAAAATGTTAAGAAACAAGGTTAACAAAACCCTACCTCTTAGCTGGGCAGCTTTCTGTATAATTTGGTTGACGAGTTTAAGTGAAGAAACAAGGTCTTGGTGGTTGGTTGATCTAACTTGGTAACCTGTCACTAACTCTCTGTTCAGTTCTTGTAGTTCCATGTAACCTTTCTTCATGTTTGATCTGCAAAATGATAAGAAGAGATATGAACATAAAAGAATATGATATCATGAAAAAATGGATTTTTAATCATTTTATTTTGCTATTTATTCAAATGTTATTAGTACAAGGAAAAAAGGTGTTTTTTTGGCATTTAACTTTGCAATTTACTCTTTAATAAATAATTTCTAACTGGACCCAGTAAAAACTGTATAATTGAACTTACATATCATCTTGCAACCTGGCGTCTTCAGTTCGTACAACCAAACTTTTAATAAGATTTGAATGGTCGGTCATCTCAGCTGCTAGCTTTTGTGTAACTGAATGTAAACCATCAACCTAGCAACAAAATATTGAATTTTATTGGACATATAGGATAAAAACATTGTTGGGCCAAAAGATCAATGTAGTGGTAAGAACACTTGGATCCACAACATGAGGTCCTTGATTTAATCCCCACTACTTTTATGTTGCAGCGCATTAAATTAGACACCAGAAACGGTATAACCTCCTGCTGAGCCAATACCTAATCAGCAGCTTAATTATCAAGCAATTATAATCTATAAAACCAAAGGCAACTGGGGTTTGGATCGGGGTAAAGTCGACCTTTCCTTATCAAAAATAAATAAAATGTATAATATAGACTGTCAATTTTGCACAAAATCATAGAAAGAGTTGACACATAAACTTACAGTTTTCATAATCTCCCCCAATTTATCCAAGTGCAAGGGAAAATGTGCTAAACTTTGTAAGTTATCGAGCGATAAAAATTTGGCCAATGATTGGACAAGATCACCAGCTAAATCAATGTTGTCAGTTCTTATGGTTACCTAAGCATAAAACTCCATTAAATTTCAACTTTTAAATCTGTTAACACTTGTAAGAGAATTAATAACAACTGTAGTTTAATTTAATCTTAAAAACTATTTATTCAGAAGAATTAAATTGAAGTTATCTTAAATTTACTACATGAGCGAAAATTATATTCTAGGTTAAATAAAACTGTCATCTTTTGAACAACCCTATAACTTTTTTACTTGTTTTTTGTATCATTTAAGACAAAAATTTTTCCACGTTGAGTCTACTTACCTTTCCAGCTTGGTCCATGTTGATTTGCAACCCTCCTCCTCTTAACATTAAAAACACGACATCAATATTTTCCTCACATGCTATTTCCTGGTGGATTAAAAAATTTTCCGATATCCAGATTGCAATCTAAAAAAATGTGAAAAAAAAATTTTTTTTTTGAACTTTATTTGAGCAAAGTTTTTTTTTTTTTGTATATATCTTTATCTTCGATGTGGGAAAGTCGAATGCGCGACTTAAACATAGAGTAACATAAGTTACTCCGACCCAGTCTCGAGTTGCCTGTGGCAGTTTGGGATATTATAGAGACTATAATTGCCCGGTAATTATGCTGCTGATTAAGTGCTGGCTCAGCAGGAGTTCATACCGTTTATAGCGCCTTACTCAAGGACGCTACAGCATAAAAGCAGTGGGGATTGAACCCACGACCTCATGTGTGGTGTAGCAAGTGTTCTTACCACTGCACCACGCTGCCGGTTAAAAGTATTTACCCTTTGTAATCTTTCATTGATTGTAAAAGTCACATGACTTTCTGGTTGACTAGGCAGGTGGTTTACTCTCATGTAGGAGGCAAAGCAAGGGAGATCCTTCCTTACTTCAAATATGTGAAAACTTGAGCTAAGTAGAAATATAATTGTGTTATTGTCTTTATTATTGAAAAATTAGTTAGGTTATGGTTTAAGTTGCACCAGTGCCGCACTATTCGCCTTCAAGAAAGTAATTAACAAATAGCTTAAACATGTGACAACTGCACACCTCTACCTAACAAAAATATATAAATACCACCTTAAGTTGATGTAAAAAAGGGACATGGCGTGTAAAAGAATTGTAACTTTAAATAATGTCATGGTTTTTAGGGGCAGATATTGTAAAAAAACTAGTACTTTCAAAGTCACACAAATTATTTGGTCACAGTAAACTACTTAACAGTTTTATATTCCATATACTAAGCTAAACCTATGTTATTACCTTCCGGGTATTGAAACGAAAGCTTGAATATGAAGAATAACTGCAACATCTTTCGGTGGAAAAAGAGGAATTCTTAAATGGTTGCTAAGTTGGTTAGGAGAAGGGTGGCTAAAAAATTAGGTTTGAATAAAGAAAGCTTATTTATTTTGTTTCCTTACTGCTCCCTCGATTAGTTAAAAATTTTATATTTATTTAGCCTTGTTGTTGAAAACGTTGACTTAATGACCTTAACGGTGGGGTAACATCAGTGACCCGGACCCAGTCTCGTATTAAAGACTATAAATGTCTGACAATTAACCTGCTTATAAGTTTTAGGCTCAGCAAGAGTTCAAACTGTTTACAGCACCTTACTCAAGAATGCTTCAACCAGTGGGGATCCAACCCACAACCTAATGTAGTGAAGCAAAGTGTTCTCTGAACACTAAGCCGGATAAAGCAATCTTAATCATTCTATTTATTTACTGTATTCATGATGAATTAACATGTTAACTTACACAACATGACTTTCTCCATTGAACAATCCTTCAGCAAATATTACAACCATTCTTACTATTGTTTCTGTAATGGAAAATTAACGATTAAGGATCTAAAAAATCCTATATGATATACTTATTACTACAGCTTTTTAAGAGTTAAATTGCTTTTTAAGAGTTCTATTATATTTTTCAAGCCATTAGGCAATACCAAATTTCAGTATTATCATTTTTCAAAAGGTTATAAAAAATCCATAAAATGCATGTTTTAATATATAATCAACTTATCTTTCTTACCATTATTAGTGCACACAGATAATTCAATATGAGGTTCTGGGTCAGGTTGGATTAATATTGAAGTATTCAGTTTAGTTCCAAGCTTAAAAAATAAAAGTTTTAACAAAAAGCAATTTTTTGTTTCTGTATTCCCTAAAGTTAATAGGTTTTTATAGTTTTATCGGGGAAAAATCTGATTTTGTGACAATTTTAAACTATTCATAGGCGCCAAACTGAGGGTAAATAGTGTGGCATTAGTGCGGCTCGAACCCGAAACCTTTTCGCTCGTAATCCGACTTTATAACTGTTATACCACACTACCAAACTATAAAATACACCTTAAATATATATTATGAAGCTTACAGGTATAACTCCCCCTTCTATTTTCTCGGAATTTGACAAATCTTCAGATTTTAAAACTTTATCTTTTTCGTAGTTGTTCAGCTCAAGTAACAACTTTTGTTTTAACATGTTGAGTTCTCGTGTTGCATCAATATCCCTGTTTTCGTTGACGGAATGCTGACGAGTTTCATCAGTTTTGTATCCTCTTATTTCTCCATCCACTGAACAACAAATAACCTGATTCATGCCGTCCATTCTAATAAAATTAAAATTACTATAAATGAAATATAACTGCAATATATTATCATACTTATTCTAAAATTTACAAAAATTTAAAGGGTAAAAACCTATGATAATCAATTATTCTGCTGATTAAGTGTTTGCTTAGCAGGAGATTATACTGTTTTTAGCACCTCACTTAAGGAAAATAAAGCAATAAAACAGCGGGGATTGAACCCAGGACCTCATGTAGTAAAGTCAAGTGTTCTTACCACTAAACCACTTAAATATCAAATCATCTTATTTTAAATTTTACAGTCTATTAACAAAAAGTTTAAACCTGTAGTCAGCATCAATAATTCCAGCTACAGCACTTGTCATATTATCCTTGAATATAACTTCCCCTGTCGAGTTACTTCTAACATCAATCTGTATTTAAGAAAAAGAAAATTTAACTTAGAACTTAAATCAATTTAAAATTGGATTTTTTAAAAAAAATATTAAAATAGTTAAAAGTTTTTACCTTTCCATTAGACCAGCCAGTAATTAACTCTGGAACTCCGTCTCCATCTAAGTCAAAACTATGAATTGACATCACTTGGTTTTTTGACTAAATAATTAGGGAAAAATCACAAAAAGTTGAATTAAGGAGGGTTTAAAACAGTCTTGCCTTTGTTAGGCTCAGTATTAATTGCAAAAATTGATCTCAAATACAAAAATTTTATATAACGTTTTAGAGAAATATATATGTTATTTTAAAATTGAAAAAAAAGGATCATGATTATTTAGTAAAGTTAAACAAGACTCTCGTACCTTAATTCTCCAATATCGAGCCGATCTATCATAACAACCAACTGTTCCATTGGCAAGTGAATATCCGAACCTACTTCCCTGTACTCTGCATAATCCCGTTACTGCCTTAAAGTATAAGTGTAAAGTAATTAATACATGAGATAGGAAAACAGAAAATATTTTTATATAATACAATAAAATCAGTAAACAAAACAAATTACAAAAACAATTTGGCTTAAAAAGGATTGTTTTATTAGAAGTACTATTGGTGGAAGTTTATTAGAAATAAAAGTTATTTTATCAGTAGTCGATAATTTTATTAAAATTATATTTTTACCTCTGTTTCTGTAATCTCAGCAATAATTTCATCACCCTTGAACACTCTGATGTCATAATCCTCTGATCCCACCAACAACTATGATGTCATAAACAATCATTATTACAATACATAACCATAAACTTCTCACATAAAATTACAAATAACAATTTATAACTTTTAAAAAATAATTAATATGTTTACCTCATCTATTCCATCATTGGTGAAATCTGTCAAAGCTAGAGAACAGACCACATCTCCAGTTACCTGTTAGAAAAGTTACTGTAAATACGGTTTTAATTAAATAAAAGCAACAATACTGTATATGCCTAATAGATAATGGGACATGTTTAAAATCATCTGCTTTAAAAAAAGAAATAAAATCAACTAACCGTCCAAAATTTGTCTTCTCCTTCTGCATTAAAACCTTGCAAGGTACAGTTACCACCAGCAACCACAAGAGGGTCATCGATATTGCGGATGTTACCAATCACTAAGTTGTTTACTCCATCTGGAACCTGGAACATGATTGTTATTATTAAGCACTAGTTTTTTTAGGATTTTGTGTATCAATTAAAGTAATAAAAATTACATTATTGGGACAAAAAAAACGACAAAATCAATTACTAGTTAAAACATATTATAAATATTAATGTTAACACAAATATTTTAAATGTATAAAGGCATGGTCACCATACCCAATGGAATTACTTATTTTAAAAATGGCAAGAAATCAATAAAAAAAATTTATGTTTGTTAAAATGCAAAACCTTTAATTTTCGTTAGTATTATATCATCGAACTTGCCAAATTTGTAAACAATGCCCATTAGAAATTATCAGCATGCTATAACATAAATTCTACTGCATACAAATTCTATAACATCACCTCCTTATAGAACAGGTCTGTATTATTATGAACATCATAAGCTAGCAAGTTGGTTTGGGTTCCAATACACAATGCATCTCTGTTATGTGATTGGTCGAGCCTTCCAGCACAAACGGAGCTCACTGATTGGTTTAAACTTAAAAGACTGATGTCAGAATCCTGGACAGCGATTCGACCTCCTGATATTGCAGGACTGTGGGGGTTGTGAACAAATACCTTGAAATATAAATTGAAATGAATACAATAAGTTAAAGAAATATCTTTTAGCATAATACAATTATTTAATACAAAACAAAAAACTTATTTAAAGAGAGTGTATATATTGTATTTTTTAAAGAGAGTTCATTGTACAAAATGTATAACAAATATTGCATATTTATTATATTAATAATAAACTTTCGGCTTTTAATTAAACACCATACTGCCATAAAAATAATATATTGTGGACATTGCGACATTTTTGTTAAAATTAACATTCAGACATTACATGTTGCTTATTACTTTTTGAGCTGTGGTACCACAAGTTAGGCAGGGATGAAGTCCATCATATTTTCCAACAGTCACCATTCTTGGATGGATTTTGTGCTTGATTTTAAGTGTGAATATGGGGACCAACATTTTTAAATTTTAACAGCAAAATTCTTTAATTTTTGTAACAAAATTTCAACGATTAATCTATAATTTAAAATAACTAAAGATTAAAAAACTATTTTTACTTTGTTTATTTTAAATTAGTGCTAATAAGTGTTAGAAATTCTCGTTTTGTAATAATTATTTTAGTTTAAAAACGTAAACAAAAAAGCTTTCATTGTAGTTATTGGTAATGGAATTTCATAGAAATCTTATAAAACATAATTCCGTTCGTTTTTCCGCCTTTTTTCCGGCTATCCAAAATATTCCGTCGTGCTTCGTGCTCCGCTAAAACATTTTGCAAAATAAAATTTGAATATTGCAATTTTTATTTTAAAGTGTGTTCGTAGGTTGTTAGGAATATGGAGAATCATTTTACCTCAGACAGAATCGGGATGCTTATTTTAGAGGAATTAAAATTAATTAGAAACGAACTCAAGGATGAAGTAAGGTCGATGCGAAATGAAATTATTAGTTACGGAGATAAGTTGTTAGGTATTAAAGAAAATCGAGTTCAAGATATAAACATGGAACCACAATATAGCGGCAATTGCTTTGTTGATATCAACCCAGAAACAACCCCATCTTTTAACACAGATACTCTTGAAAATAACATCAATTTGGAAAAATCTAATTTAACAATATCAGAGGAAAATAGCAACAATTTTATTGCAGATAACATTCAGATTAAACAGGAAAATACAACTGAGATGGTCTCATTGTTTAAGGAATACGAGAACATATTGCAACCAGCTGAACAAGTAGAAACCGAATCCCAAAGCCTGGAAAAATACGTAAGCCCAGTTGAGACTTCAAATGAAGTTGCTGCAATGCCGATGATGATGGGTCCAATTGTTATAAAACAAGAAGTAGTAGAAGAACTAGATAAAGATATCACGGACAAATTTTTTACCTATTCTGTGCCTAAAGCGATTACTAACGAACCTTATAACAAAGAACCCGATTGCAACCAAAAACCCAATAATCAACAGTTAGTTTTAAGAATGGAATTGCCTGTTCAAATAAAGGAAAAAGATAAGAAATATAAATGTTCTAAATGCAGCAAGGAGTTTAAGTTTCTTTCCTCATTAGCAGCACACAAACGATCTCATTCCAGGAACTTTAGATGTGACGAATGCCAACGAGGTTTTTTCACTAATAAACAGTTACAAGAACATGAAGAAACACATTATTATAAGGCATGTAGAATTTGTGGTAAACGGTTTTCCTGCATAGAAGGATTAGAAGTGCATATAAGGGATCACCAGAAAGCGGGACATTCACGAAAATGTCATGTCTGTGGGAAGGCATTTGCCAGTCCCTCTCTTTTAACTGTGCATTTAAGAATTCATACGGGCGAAAAACCTTATTTTTGTGATATTTGCAATCATTCTTTTGCACAATTAGGCAATTTAAAAAGTCACATTAAAAGGCATAAAAATGAAAAAAAATTGTACAACTGTCCATTTTGTAATAGAAAATTTTTGAATTTCCATCTTTTGAAACGACACTTGAATAAATGCGCCGAAAAACAAAACGATCTTCTTGCCATAACCAATTAATGCAAAAAATCATCTGTATGTGTCTAACATTTTAAAGCTAACTGCCATCGTAGCAATCATAATAAGATGTGTGTATATATTTTAAATCACTGCCAGTATTCTAGTTGTTGTTAAACTTTTATGTTCGTTCGTCGTTTTATTACAATTTAAGTAAATAACTGTTCTTGTTTTAAAGGTTCGAAAATTTGTAATTTAAATATATAGGTTATGTCCAATAATTTTGATGAAAAGAGTGGTGTTATAAACTGCAAAACACCCTGGGGACTTTGGTATCAAACAACGGAAGAATTAATTATTGAAATTAACGCCCCTCCAAACACAAAAGGAAAAGACGTGAGCATTCAAATCACGCCAACCAAAGTGAGCTGCAAAATCCATGGTGATATAATAATCAACGGTACTTTATTACATAGTATTATACCCGACGAATCAACCTGGACTTTAGAAGATAAAAAACTGGTTCGAATTCTGCTCACAAAGTCCTTAAAAGTGGAGAGTAAGTGTTGGGAGTCGTTATTTGTCGAAGGTGGTTACAAAGCTGATCTTTGGACATTCGAGCAAATGCAGAAGAAGTTTGCACTTGAAAAATATCAGGTACAACATCCTGGTTTCGATTTTAGCTCAGCAGAAATAACTGGAAATTATAACGATGGAGGTGCTATTCAATAATTAACCTTTATTTATTAAAACAAAATGGATAACTTAAAAGACAATACTAACTTAGGTAAACACATACTGGGGCTACTTCCTACTGGTATAGAACACCTTCAATTAAATATACAAAACTTATTAAAGTCCAAACAACATGATAACCCAGCAGTAATATTTCAATTAAAATCGTGTCTTGATTTTATTCTTAACAACAAATATGATAAAGTTAAGACACTGGCTGAGCAAATTATAGATTTTAGTTGGGAAATGTTAAACACTGGACATTGGAAAGATGTGGATGAAGATTGGAGGAAAATTTACTCATTTTCAAGTTTGTTTAAAATTATTGCAATATCAATGGAAGAAGAAATTAGTGAAATTATATTAAAGGAAATATTTAGACTTTGTGATATGGCTTTGGTGATGGGTGTTCCTGTTTTAGATGATATTTTTAACAGAATTATAGAGCTATGTAACCCAACAAAAAATGGACAAGTTAAACGTTCTGGAGAATTTGAAACTGGTCACCTTACAAGTAAAAAAGTTTGTGTAAATAATAATTGTAAAAACGATTTTCCACAAATAAGGAAACACCATATTATACCAGTTTTAGATTGCCCATCACTACAAAGGTTTCAACTTGAGTTTTGGAATCTTAAAAGGCCCGTAATACTTGATAAATGTATTGAACATTGGCCTGCTTTGTCACTATGGAACTTCCAATATCTAGCTCAGATTGCTGGTCATAGAACAGTACCAGTAGAAATTGGTTCAAAATACACAGACGATAAATGGGGCCAAAAATTAATGACAATAAATAAGTTTATTGAGACTTATGTTAACAACAACAAAAATGGTAAAGGATATATTGCCCAACACCGTCTTTTAGACCAAGTTCCACAGTTAAGAAATGATATTTCGATCCCAGATTATTGCTGTTTATCCGATGATCAAAATTTCAATCCTGATGAAGATATTGATGTTAATGCTTGGTTTGGACCCAAAGGTACAATATCCCCCTGTCATCAGGACCCTAAACATAACCTTTTAGCACAAGTTGTGGGTAGAAAATTTATCCGACTATACCCCCCAGACCAGAGTCCAAGTTTATATCCACATGAAGGAACACTTTCAAATACGAGTCAGGTGGATATAGAAAACCCAGACCTCGATCGTTTTCCATTGTTTTGTAACATGGATAAACAATATGCTCAAGAACATATTCTTCTACCTGGTCAAATCTTGTATATTCCTCCTAAACACTGGCACTACATTCGCTCGTTGGACGAGAGCTTTTCTGTCAGTTTTTGGTGGGAGTAGTATTTATTTTAACTTTTTTTTTTTTTAATAAGTTTGTAAGTTTTAGTTTTTAATAAAGAAAAAAAACATTTTGCTTACTGACTTAAAAAACACTAAAAAATTAAAAACCTCATATTTTTATTTAAAAATTAAGAACAATTATTAAACTGTTTTTTTAAAGTAAAATTAGTTATTTTTCTAATGGTGCTCTTTCCCTATTAAGTGTGCAATCACATTCAGGAGTTCCAGTCATGTTATTTGCACAGGAAATACAACAAGTCGTGTTGCTTTTCCTTCTACATTCACGGCAAATTAACACAAGTTGACGGCATTTTTGTGTTGTACACAACTCGTATGAATCACATAATTTATCACAATATAAGCAGGTCGAAGTAGTTTGGGAATTTTCACCCATGATGCTGTAACGATTGTCAAATACAAATAGTTTTCCCTCATAGAAACCATCTGGATACTTCTCTAGGTATCTGCAAAACAGTTTAACAGCTAGTAACGATAACCAATATGTAAGAAAAAAATTATAAACACACAGTATAATTTCTTTTTATATAGCCCTAAAAAGTCCCTCTAAGTAGGTTGTGTGCAGTGTGTACTAATACTCTAATCATTTAAGTTTGGCATAGGAATCCATTATACCTATTGTAAAAATTGTACACAATAAATGATGTCAAGTTAACTCAACTATTATATAACCTCCAGGTAATATAACTTACTTAAAATAAATCTTAAAAAATAAACCCACTTGTGGATACCACCTTTTAGTTGAAAAACTTCTGCACATTCCGTATTTTTTTGTAGATAAGCAGTTGCCCTCTCACATCTAATACCTCCAGTACAATAAGTTAAAACTTGACGACCTTTAAATAAATCCAAGTTTTTTTCTACGTACTCAGGAAAATAACTAAACTTGCGGAGGTTTGGTTTAACTGCTCCATTGAAATATCCAATTTTGCTTTCATAAAAGTTGCGAACATCAAGTAAAACAGGACCATTCTGTTATAAAATAGAGATTTAGTGTTTGTAAGACTAAATATTTGTTGTCACTTATTTTAACAGAGCTTTTCAAGTTTGTTCAATTTTAGAATATTTTTGTCAAATTTTTTATGTTTGTAATTTCTTAAACTAATTAAACACTAATCATATGCAGTAAAAAACTTTAAAATAAAATAAACCTTTTCGGAAGAAGAAGTTTCTAGGAGTTCATGAAATTCTTCCGGAGTTAAATGTCTTCCACCTTCATCAGCTTTTAAAAATTTCGAAGAAATACCTAAAGTACATAATTCTTCGCAAACAGAAACTGCTAGACTTTCAAATGCAAAACCATTGCCCTCACTTGATTTAAAATCTTCAACTTTAAGGTCTAGATATTTTTGTTTAAGAAGTTGTTGTTTATATTCTGATGTAGCACAAACACAACCTTCTACTGTTCCATTAATTCCTTCTTTGGCAATTCTTATTTTTCCTTTAAGAGAAAGGTTGTCACATAGTTCAATCTAAAAAAATATATTTAATTTAGTTTTTAAGTAACAGTGACAATAGCTTAGTAAGTTTAAATATACCAATCTTTAAAACGTTAAAGTAGTTATGCGTCTAAATTTATTTATAGTTTAATTACCATCCATTTTTTGAAAAGATCCAATGACAGAATAATTTGTATGTAGCGATAAAATAGCAAGACTTCAAATTTTTTAGCTCCACAATTACATTTAAAATTCATTGTGTTATTCAAAAATATATTGTCATTAAAATCTTGTTCTTCTATTGCTTGTTGATTTAAAGATTTTTGTGCCATTTCTAACTTTTGCGAGCTATGTTTAATATCATTGGAATGCTTTAAAGAAACATGTTTGTGCAATTGTTTTAGTTCTTCGTAAAAATTATCACAACATTTCCATTTCTTGTTTTCGGAATTATTACATTCCAAACTTGAGATAAATTGTGAAAATGCAGCTTTGTAAGATAACCTTTCTAATTCTTTTTCATTTAGGTTATCGATATTAACTCGTTTTAACATATTTAATGTTTATTTCCTTAAATTTATAAACAAAGTTTTACGTTAATATCATGGCAATGTGGTTTTAAAATCGCTGTAGCGGTTTATCAGTTATGCATGACAGAATTGACAACCGAATCAGCTGTTTTTAATATTTTTAACAAATTAATTAAAATTTACAACTTTTTAATATTACGTTAATTAATTTTTTTTGAATACCAAATGTTTGTAACTTTTAGTTTTTGAAAGATTTTTCTCTGTTAAAAAATTTTAAAATTGTGCTGGCGCCACCTACAATAGCATTAGTTATTGTCTTGGCTACGGACGAAGTTTATTTTGATAATTTCCAACCGGGGAAATACGAAACTTTGAACAAGTATTAGTTTGTTTACATAACCAACTCAATGAAATCTGCGAAAATGAAACCACTTTCACCGATTATGGAGCGACATACGCCGCAGCATCCTCTGCCCGATGAATTAAAGGTAATTAGGTATTTTTTACGGGTTAAAAATATTTTAAATTGTTTTAAATACATTTGTCTGGCAATTTGCCGTACTTGGTACCTAAAAACTTACATTATTATAAAATATTTTTTGTAATTCTAAAATCTGGCTATTTTTACTTATTTATAAATTTTTTATGTAGCAAATGCCAAAAGATGCGACAGTTTGTCAGTTTTGCGGAGTTAGTTACTTAATTCATCACGAAATCAAAAAATTAGAGGATAAAGTTAAAAGTCTCGAAGAGCAACTTGAATATTTGGAAGGCTCGGCAGAGAGGGAGGATAAACTAAAAGATGAGTTGGAAAAACATAAAAATGCGATGGTTGCGATGAATTGTGTCATATCTGAAAAAGATTTAACGTAAATTTAAAAAAAATGTTTTTTATTTAAATTTAACTTAAAGTTACCTATTTAACCTTGTCAAAATATTGCCATTTTAAGTTTGGTAACATTATCTTTCTTTTTGTAAAATTTTTGTGTTTAATTAATTGTTTTTTATTTCCAAATTAAATTAAATCAAATTATGTTTAGAATTGAGAATATTACAAAAGAGGTCGATATCTTGAAACAAAATTCTAGTAACTTGAGATCTCAACTGAATTTAGAAGTAGAAAGAAAAAACAAAACTACAGAAAAATTTTGGTAAACATACTTTTAAAGTTATATGACTATTTTAAATTCATGAACAAACTATTAAAGGAATTTAGATTTTATGTTAATACTGTTTTTACATATTTGAATTTAAAAAATTGTGAATCAATAGTGTATTTATTCATAACTACGCAATAGTGTGCTCTACCACCAGGTTTTAATTGTCATAAAATGGTTACAACTCTCAACTAATATTTTCCCGCCATAATTTTACTACGAATGACATTATTTATTTTGTAAGTTTATAAATTGGACCTAAATATATATATTGTTAACATATATATATGGATTACCTTTGGAGTTTAGTTTTGTTTATATAACTAGAAAAAAAATACAGCAAGAATAAACCACAATTTAATTTTTTTTAGTGCATTTAAACTACAAACAACAACAGTTTTAAAACAATTTCAACATGAGATGAAAATGATTAAATCAGTTTTAAATCATCTAAGATCTGATGTCGAACCTCTACAAAACCAATCTGTTCAATTTACTGAAGAAATGAGTCTTGTTTTACAGGATTTTGCTGCAAAATGCAAGAATGGTAATGATTGTTATATTTTATTTACATTTTTAATGTTTGTGATAATATAGTTTGCTACTTTAAGAGTAAGTTAGGTTCTTCAATTTTAATATATTTTTTATGTTAATAGTTTTTAAATTAAAATGTAGGTTAAAATGTTTTTTTTTAATCTGTTTATTGATTAAAAATATATTTTGTTTAGAATTTAATTTTATCTCTAATAAGAAGAACATTTATGAGACTGAGACACTTTCACTTCACAAGGAAATAAAAAGTTTAAAATCTGAAGCCATTGAGAACAAAAGCAGAATTGATAATTTATTGAATGATGATGCAAAAAGAAAGGAAACTAACAATCAAGAGATTGAAATACTAAGGCTGAAAATTCAAGAATTAGAAAATAGTAACAAAGGTAGTATGAAATATCAATTTTTTATTTTGTATTTATTGAGATATTATCGATTATAATTGCTCGATAATTGAACTGCTAATTGATTATCGGCTCAGCAGAAGGCTGTTTATTTACCTTACTTAGGACACTACATTATGGAAGTTGCTGGCAGCGTGGTGTAGTGGTAAGAACACTAGCTACACCACCATGACACTTGCTACAACACATGCTTGAGTAAGGCGATATAAACGGAATAAACTCCTGCTGAGCCAACACTTAATTAGCAGCATAAATACCGGGCAATTATAGACTATACAATATCCCAAACTGCCACAGGCAACTCGAGACTGGATCGGAGTAACTGATGTTACTCTATGTTTAAGTTGCACATTCGACTTTCCCACATCGAGGATAAAGATATATACAAAAAAAATATATATGTAGTACAGTTAAGTGTTCTGATTACACCACGCTACCTGTATTTATGTTTATGAATAGGCTTAACAATATTCTTAAAGTTTTTATATTAAACAAATAACAAATACTTATTTAAGATCATATGCAGTCAATCAAAACATCTGAGGCAAAATTCAAAACTTTACAATCAGATCAAGTATTACTAGAAGATAAATTAAGGTAAACAAGAAATATTAATTTTTACTTTAAAAAATTAAGACTTACAAATTAAATTTTGGTAACAGATAAATTAATTTATTTTGTATTGTTCAAGAATACAAATAAAACCAATTGAAGTTTCAAAAAGTTTATTAAAAATCGTTTAAAGTGCTATTATTAAAAACTGAAGTACACTTTAATATTTAAATTTTATTTTGCTAATTAAAGTTTTGATTTACAAAATTTTACAAAAACACGAAATCTTATTTTTTTAGGAAAAAGCAATCAGAGTCTCAAGGTGCAATAGTTAAACTTCAAAAAACGGAAGAAAATGCAAATCTCACAATTCAAAGGTACTGGGTTTAAGCTTTTTGTTTAAGTTAATACCATCAATAAAATTAATCATTTTTTTTATAGTTTACTTTACTTGTACTTTTGCTTTTCTATATATTATATTAAATGAATGTAATCTATCTTTTTTTGTAAATTTAACTGACCGGCAGCGTGGTGTAGTGGTGAGAACACTTGCTACACCACATGACATTGTGAGTTCAATACCCACTGCTCTCACGCTGTAGCACCCTTGAGTAAGGCGCTATAAACGGTATGAACTCCTGCTGAGCCAGCACTTAATCATCAGGCAATTATAATCTATAATATCCCAAACTGCCACAAGCAACTCGAAACTCGGAGTAATTGATGTTACTCTATGTTCATGTTGCTCAATCAACTTTCCCACATCGAGGATAAAGATATATATATACAAAAAAAACATTAAGTAAATTTTTGTTTAAGGTTAACCCAGGAATGCCGGCAATTAGAAAGAGAATTATCATCTGCCAACCAACAACTTGAGAGAGAAGTCCAGACTCAAAAGGAGAGAGAGAAGAAAGAAAGGGAAATAAAAGAGAGAGTTAACTTGGGGGTTGGGAAGTTGGATGAAATGGAAAAAGTTTTAAAGGAGTCAAAGGAAACTTGCAAAGCTTTAATTAATGAAAGGTAAAGGATTTTATTGAAATAAGAACTTAATAAGGGTTATCTTACATAAAAACTGGAATTGTATATTGTATTCGAAATGTGGAAAGGTTAACTTCAAAGCTTAAACATATAGTAACATTCGTTACCAAGCTAAGGTCTTGAGTTGCTTTGAAATATACCTTACTTAGGGACGTTACTGATTATAGGGTAACATGTAACATAAATTTAGGTTTTTTTAAATGTTTTTATAACAATTTGGATATATTGCTTACCAGAGAACTTATGATCACATCTCATCAAAACCAAATCCACCAACTGCGAGAAAACTTTAAGAAAAAACTTAAGGCTTCTGAAACAAACCCGATCCATTCACAAACTCAACTTAAAGATGCCCAACAGCACCATCTAGCTGCTATAACGGAGCTGGAGAAGAAATTAAAGGAGGATTTTCAAATTGAATTAAGTGTTGAGAAAGATAAACAATCCGAAGCTATTTTGAGTTCAAGAAATAAAAATCAAGCTAAGATAAAAGAGGTAATTGTGTTTTTTTTCAACTTTGCGGCTTAAGTTGCCCTTTGGTTTTTTTTCAACTTTGCGGCTTAAGTTGCCCTTTGGTGTTTTTTTTCAACTTTGCGGCTTAAGTTGCCCTTTGGTGTTTTTTCAACTTTGCGGCTTAAGTTGCCCTTTGTGTTTTTTTTCAACTTTGCGGCTTAAGTTGCCCTTTGGTGTTTTTTTTCAACTTTGCGGCTTAAGTTGCCCTTTGGTTTTTTTTTCAACTTTGCGGCTTAAGTTGCCCTTTGGTTTTTTTTTCAACTTTACGGCTTAAGTTGCCCTTTGGTTTTTTTTTCAACTTTGCGACTTAAGTTGCCCTTTGGTTTTTTTTTCAACTTTGCGGCTTAAGTTGCCCTTTGGTTTTTTTTTCAACTTTGCGGCTTAAGTTGCCCTTTGGTTTTTTTTTCAACTTCACGGCTTAAGTTGCCCTTTGGTTTTTTTTTTCAACTTTGCGACTTAAGTTGCCCTTTGGTTTTTTTTTCAACTTTGCGGCTTAAGTTGCCCTTTGTTTTTTTTTTCAACTTTGCGGCTTAAGTTGCCCTTTGGTTTTTTTTTTAACTTCACAGCTTAAGTTGCCCTTTGGTTTTTTTTTCAACTTTGCGGCTTAAGTTGCCCTTTGGTTTTTTTTTCAACTTTGCGACTTAAGTTGCCCTTTGGTTTTTTTTTCAACTTTGCGGCTTAAGTTGCCCTTTGGTTTTTTTTTCAACTTTGCGACTTAAGTTGCCCTTTGGTTTTTTTTTCAACTTCACGGCTTAAGTTGCCCTTTGGTTTTTTTTTCAACTTTGCGGCTTAAGTTGCCCTTTGGTTTTTTTTTCAACTTTGCGGCTTAAGTTGACCTTTGGTTTTTTTTTCAACTTTGCGGCTTAAGTTGCCCTTTGGTTTTTTTTTTAACTTCACAGCTTAAGTTGACCTTTGGTTTTTTTTTCAACTTTGCGGCTTAAGTTGCCCTTTGGTTTTTTTTTCAACTTTGCGACTTAAGTTGCCCTTTGGTTTTTTTTTCAACTTCACGGCTTAAGTTGCCCTTTGGTTTTTTTTTCAACTTTGCGGCTTAAGTTGCCCTTTGGTTTTTTTTTCAACTTTACGGCTTAAGTTGCCCTTTGGTTTTTTTTTCAACTTTGCGGCTTAAGTTGCCCTTTGGTTTTTTTTTCAACTTCACGGCTTAAGTTGCCCTTTGGTTTTTTTTTCAACTTCACGGCTTAAGTTGCCCTTTGGTTTTTTTTTCAACTTCACGGCTTAAGTTGCCCTTTGGTTTTTTTTTTCAACTTTGCGACTTAAGTTGCCCTTTGGTTTATTTTTCAACTTTGCGACTTAGGTTGCCCTTTGGTTTTTTTTTTCAACTTTGCGACTTAAGTTGCCCTTTGGTTTTTTTTTTCAACTTTGCGACTTAAGTTGCCCTTTGGTTTTTTTTTTCAACTTCGCGGCTTAAGTTGCCCTTTGGTTTTTTTTTTCAACTTCACAGCTTAAGTTGCCCTTTGTTTTTTTTTTTCAACTTCGTGGCTTAAGTTGCCCTTTGTTTTTTTTTTTCAACTTTGCGACTTAAGTTGCCCTTTGGTTTTTTTTTTAACTTCACAGCTTAAGTTGACCTTTGGTTTTTTTTTCAACTTTGCGGCTTAAGTTGCCCTTTGGTTTTTTTTTCAACTTTGCGACTTAAGTTGCCCTTTGGTTTTTTTTTCAACTTTACGGCTTAAGTTGCCCTTTGGTTTTTTTTTCAACTTCACGGCTTAAGTTGCCCTTTGGTTTTTTTTTTCAACTTTGCGACTTAAGTTGCCCTTTGGTTTTTTTTTCAACTTTGCGGCTTAAGTTGCCCTTTGGTTTTTTTTTCAACTTTGCGGCTTAAGTTGCCCTTTGGTTTTTTTTTCAACTTCACGGCTTAAGTTGCCCTTTGGTTTTTTTTTCAACTTTGCGGCTTAAGTTGCCCTTTGGTTTTTTTTTCAACTTTACGGCTTAAGTTGCCCTTTGGTTTTTTTTTCAACTTTGCGGCTTAAGTTGCCCTTTGGTTTTTTTTTCAACTTCACGGCTTAAGTTGCCCTTTGGTTTTTTTTTCAACTTCACGGCTTAAGTTGCCCTTTGGTTTTTTTTTCAACTTTACGGCTTAAGTTGCCCTTTGGTTTTTTTTTCAACTTTGCGGCTTAAGTTGCCCTTTGGTTTTTTTTTCAACTTCACGGCTTAAGTTGCCCTTTGGTTTTTTTTTCAACTTCACGGCTTAAGTTGCCCTTTGGTTTTTTTTTCAACTTCACGGCTTAAGTTGCCTTTTGGTTTTTTTTTTCAACTTTGCGACTTAAGTTGCCCTTTGGTTTATTTTTCAACTTTGCGACTTAGGTTGCCCTTTGGTTTTTTTTTTCAACTTTGCGACTTAAGTTGCCCTTTGGTTTTTTTTTTCAACTTTGCGACTTAAGTTGCCCTTTGGTTTTTTTTTTCAACTTCGCGGCTTAAGTTGCCCTTTGGTTTTTTTTTTCAACTTCACAGCTTAAGTTGCCCTTTGTTTTTTTTTTTCAACTTCGTGGCTTAAGTTGCCCTTTGTTTTTTTTTTTCAACTTTGCGACTTAAGTTGCCCTTTGGTTTTTTTTTTAACTTCACAGCTTAAGTTGACCTTTGGTTTTTTTTTCAACTTTGCGGCTTAAGTTGCCCTTTGGTTTTTTTTTCAACTTTGCGACTTAAGTTGCCCTTTGGTTTTTTTTTCAACTTTACGGCTTAAGTTGCCCTTTGGTTTTTTTTTCAACTTCACGGCTTAAGTTGCCCTTTGGTTTTTTTTTTCAACTTTGCGACTTAAGTTGCCCTTTGGTTTTTTTTTCAACTTTGCGGCTTAAGTTGCCCTTTGGTTTTTTTTTCAACTTTGCGGCTTAAGTTGCCCTTTGGTTTTTTTTTCAACTTCACGGCTTAAGTTGCCCTTTGGTTTTTTTTTTCAACTTTGCGACTTAAGTTGCCCTTTGGTTTTTTTTTCAACTTTGCGGCTTAAGTTGCCCTTTGGTTTTTTTTTCAACTTCACGGCTTAAGTTGCCCTTTGGTTTTTTTTTCAACTTTGCGACTTAAGTTGCCCTTTGGTTTTTTTTTCAACTTCACGGCTTAAGTTGCCCTTTGGTTTTTTTTTCAACTTTGCGACTTAAGTTGCCCTTTGGTTTTTTTTTCAACTTCACGGCTTAAGTTGCCCTTTGGTTTTTTTTCAACTTTGCGGCTTAAGTTGCCCTTTGGTTTTTTTTTCAACTTTACGGCTTAAGTTGCCCTTTGGTTTTTTTTTCAACTTTGCGGCTTAAGTTGCCCTTTGGTTTTTTTTTTCAACTTTGCGGCTTAAGTTGCCCTTTGGTTTTTTTTTTCAACTTTGCGGCTTAAGTTGCCCTTTGGTTTTTTTTTCAACTTTGCGGCTTAAGTTGCCCTTTGGTTTTTTTTTCAACTTTGCGGCTTAAGTTGCCCTTTGGTTTTTTTTTTCAACTTTGCGACTTAAGTTGCCCTTTGGTTTTTTTTTCAACTTTGCGGCTTAAGTTGCCCTTTGGTTTTTTTTTCAACTTTGCGGCTTAAGTTGCCCTTTGGTTTTTTTTTCAACTTTGCGGCTTAAGTTGCCCTTTGGTTTTTTTTTCAACTTTGCGGCTTAAGTTGCCCTTTGGTTTTTTTTTCAACTTTACGGCTTAAGTTGCCCTTTGGTTTTTTTTTTCAACGTTGCGACTTAAGTTGCCCTTTGGTTTTTTTTTCAACTTTGCGGCTTAAGTTGCCCTTTGGTTTTTTTTTCAACTTTGCGGCTTAAGTTGCCCTTTGGTTTTTTTTTCAACTTCACGGCTTAAGTTGCCCTTTGGTTTTTTTTTTCAACTTTGCGACTTAAGTTGCCCTTTGGTTTTTTTTTCAACTTTGCGGCTTAAGTTGCCCTTTGGTTTTTTTTTCAACTTTGCGGCTTAAGTTGCCCTTTGGTTTTTTTTTTAACTTCACAGCTTAAGTTGCCCTTTGGTTTTTTTTTCAACTTTGCGGCTTAAGTTGCCCTTTGGTTTTTTTTTCAACTTTGCGACTTAAGTTGCCCTTTGGTTTTTTTTTCAACTTTGCGGCTTAAGTTGCCCTTTGGTTTTTTTTTCAACTTTGCGACTTAAGTTGCCCTTTGGTTTTTTTTTCAACTTCACGGCTTAAGTTGCCCTTTGGTTTTTTTTTCAACTTTGCGGCTTAAGTTGCCCTTTGGTTTTTTTTTCAACTTTGCGGCTTAAGTTGACCTTTGGTTTTTTTTTCAACTTTGCGGCTTAAGTTGCCCTTTGGTTTTTTTTTTAACTTCACAGCTTAAGTTGACCTTTGGTTTTTTTTTCAACTTTGCGGCTTAAGTTGCCCTTTGGTTTTTTTTTCAACTTTGCGACTTAAGTTGCCCTTTGGTTTTTTTTTCAACTTCACGGCTTAAGTTGCCCTTTGGTTTTTTTTTCAACTTTGCGGCTTAAGTTGCCCTTTGGTTTTTTTTTCAACTTTACGGCTTAAGTTGCCCTTTGGTTTTTTTTTCAACTTTGCGGCTTAAGTTGCCCTTTGGTTTTTTTTTCAACTTCACGGCTTAAGTTGCCCTTTGGTTTTTTTTTCAACTTCACGGCTTAAGTTGCCCTTTGGTTTTTTTTTCAACTTCACGGCTTAAGTTGCCCTTTGGTTTTTTTTTTCAACTTTGCGACTTAAGTTGCCCTTTGGTTTATTTTTCAACTTTGCGACTTAGGTTGCCCTTTGGTTTTTTTTTTCAACTTTGCGACTTAAGTTGCCCTTTGGTTTTTTTTTTCAACTTTGCGACTTAAGTTGCCCTTTGGTTTTTTTTTTCAACTTCGCGGCTTAAGTTGCCCTTTGGTTTTTTTTTTCAACTTCACAGCTTAAGTTGCCCTTTGTTTTTTTTTTCAACTTCGTGGCTTAAGTTGCCCTTTGTTTTTTTTTTTCAACTTTGCGACTTAAGTTGCCCTTTGGTTTTTTTTTTAACTTCACAGCTTAAGTTGACCTTTGGTTTTTTTTTCAACTTTGCGGCTTAAGTTGCCCTTTGGTTTTTTTTTCAACTTTGCGACTTAAGTTGCCCTTTGGTTTTTTTTTCAACTTCACGGCTTAAGTTGCCCTTTGGTTTTTTTTTCAACTTTGCGGCTTAAGTTGCCCTTTGGTTTTTTTTTCAACTTTACGGCTTAAGTTGCCCTTTGGTTTTTTTTTCAACTTTGCGGCTTAAGTTGCCCTTTGGTTTTTTTTTCAACTTTGCGACTTAAGTTGCCCTTTGGTTTTTTTTTCAACTTCACGGCTTAAGTTGCCCTTTGGTTTTTTTTTCAACTTTGCGGCTTAAGTTACCCTTTGGTTTTTTTTTCAACTTTACGGCTTAAGTTGCCCTTTGGTTTTTTTTTTCAACTTTGCGACTTAAGTTGCCCTTTGGTTTTTTTTTCAACTTTACGGCTTAAGTTGCCCTTTGGTTTTTTTTTTCAACTTTGCGACTTAAGTTGCCCTTTGGTTTTTTTTTTCAACTTTGCGACTTAAGTTGCCCTTTGGTTTTTTTTTTCAACTTTGCGGCTTAAGTTGCCCTTTGGTTTTTTTTTTCAACTTCACAGCTTAAGTTGCCCTTTGTTTTTTTTTTTCAACTTCGTGGCTTAAGTTGCCCTTTGTTTTTTTTTTTCAACTTCGTGGCTTAAGTTGCCCTTTGGTTTTTTTTCAACTTTGCGGCTTAAGTTGCCCTTTTGCGACTTAAGTTGCCCTTTGGTTTTTTTTTTCAACTTTGCGGCTTAAGTTGCCTTTGGCAGTTTTTGGATATTACTGCCTGATTATTAACTTCCTTATTTTTTGTGGCCCAGCAAAGGTTGGTACTATTTATAGCTTTTTATTTTAACAAGCTACTCCATTTCAGCATGATTATAAATTATAATATGGTTGTTAAAAAAATTGTCTAACTATTAACTTGATGGTTTAGTGTGTAAGGTTGTAATATTTACCTTATTGTATTAGATGAAGGAAAATTTGCAAAATAAATTGGAAACTTATAAACATGAAGTTGATAATTTAAATCAAAAAGTTGAAATAATGAGGAAGAATATGAACGATGTAAAGATAGAATTCAATGAAGGTTTAAACATAAATATTTTAACAATACTTTTAAGTTATCTTTTTTTAGTTGCTAGCTTTTAGTTTTATTTATCTGTGTGTTTAGAGTTTAATAAAAAAAAAATTTAATAAAAGTTAAATGGCCACTAGTATTGGGATTTTGAAATCTAAAATAAGATAGGTTCTGTAAGGGTTTTTAAATAGAACTAAATATTGAATAGAATTTGTTATTTTTTCAATAGAAAAGTCAAGTTTAAAGAAAATAATTTCCGATCTTGAGGACAGAATTGCTCAACTTAATCTCAACCAAGATGACGACAACTCAGTTCAGAAAATTCAACTTGAAAACTTAAAACAAAAGTTGGAGAAAGTTGAAAACAAAAATGAGGATTTGGAAAAGGAGTTATTAACAACTAAAGAAGAGGTTTTCTTTTAACTTTATAAAAAATTTTGTTTATTATGTTATATAAATTAAAGAAGGGGTTTGCATTTTCTTTTTCAATAAAATCTAATATTTAAGATTACTTAAAAATATTTAAGAACTACTATATTAATAACAACTAATGAAGGAGTTTTTATTCTTATTTTTTATTACTCATATTTTTCAATGCAAATAATCACAACTAATAAACCCTCTTACTTAATTTTGGATTAAGGTTTTGATTGTATTTTTGTGTACTAAAAGAATTAGAAATATATTAATTTCTAGATCACATTATTACAAGAAACAGTGAGAAGAGAATGTGAAGAAAGATTTGAATTAACTGAAGCATTAGGTACCGCAACACAACAACTACAAACTTATAAGGTAAAAAGTACTCTGGTCTGTTATAGTATAGCGGTCATTCCATCAAAGCCATAAGGTTTTGTGTTTTGAACCCATTTGCCCTCAAACCAGGGTTTGCGGATAGCTTAAAAATGTACAAAAGCAGACATGTCCTTACCCAATAAAAATATAAACATCCCACACCCTTTAGGTGATATTGAAAATTAATTATTATGTTCAGTTGCCCTTTTAGTGATAATTTAAAATTGTTAAGACTTGTTCTATAGTTATTTAACATTCTGATTTTTTTGATTGATGTTTAACATTTTTGAACAACTTACCTGGTTTTTAAAATTATCTGCAAATAGGCCAACAATATTTAATTTGTTTTTTTATTGATCAATTAACTATTACATCACTATATTTGTTTATTAAGTCATCAAATGTAACAAGTAACTCGACCCATAGCCAAGTCCCAATCTCAGCTTTAAACCGAGTTATTTCTACTGGACACAGCGACAAAGAATCGATCAAATTATCAAACCAAACACTTCGAAATCTTGGCCTGGATCACCCTTCACCACGAGGTTTACCTTCATTAAGATCGTTGCCTGATTTGTTACCTCGACGTGACGTAACAGGTTGGTAATTTTTTCTAATATTTTTAAGCGCCGCGTCTGTTTTTTTATCCACATAAAGTAACATCAGTTACCTTGACCCAGTCTCAAGTTGCCTTTGACAGTTTGGGATATTATAGATTATAATTGTCTGATAATTTAGCTGCTAATTAAGTGTTGGTTTAGCAGGAGTTTATACTGTTTATAGCGCCTTAATCAAGGGCGCTACAGCATGAGAGCAGTGGGGATCGAATCCATAATCCTATGTGGTGAAGCCAAGTGCTCTGACCACTACACCACGCTGCTGGTTATTTAAAATTGATTGGTTAAAATTGTGTTTAAACTATATTTAACTAAGTTACGATTCCTTTAAAAAAATAGTATGATTAAATTAGACACATAGTTAACCTAACTATCTAAATTAAAAAACATGGCATTTATTTAACTTAATGTCCGATAGTGAGGATTTTAATTTATTTATTTTTTATGCCAATTTTAACACAACAGTGGTGAAAAAAACTTTAAAAAATCCTAATTTTATTAGCATTGAAAACAACTCCACCCCAAGAACTATCAGCTCACATCCGCGATTTATCATTTGGCGCAAACGAGAATCTAATTAAACGAAGTCATAGCACTGGTTCACCCGGTAATTTAACTTCTAATTTTCAAAATGGAACACAACATACAAAATCAGCTGAATCTGTTGATAACGTACGGAAACGTATTGCCGCAGCGATCAAACGAAAATGATTCATAGTGTGGATGATTTCATATAATTTTGTTTATATTAAATTTATATTTATAAAAAGCTTTGTGTTTATGCGAAAAACGCTTACCTAAAAAGGTTGTTAACTATTCGAACTTAGCAATGACTTATTAGGGCACAAAGTACAGCTTTAGAGGTTAACAAGTTGCTAGTAGTTCCCCTTGATTGATCAAAAAATGCCAAAGTTCAGTTAACTGGCACTGCTTGGTTGGCCATGTATAAAATTATGGCCCAATTAAAAAAATTACGCAGTGGTTTAACTCAATACCACAAGTGCCTTTTCACCTATAGTAGCATTTAATATATTTATATGGCACGCCTTAGGGCATTGCGAATAGTTATTATACTAGCCTAGACAGACAAACGTGGTTAGGAAGTTTGTTTTGGTAATGTTAGATCACGTTTGGAGAAAATCCGTGACAAGTTTTTATTTGTAAAATCAACGAACGAAAATGAAGTTTTTTACGAAAAAGCAAAAAATGGCATTTCTTAAATGCGTTAAGGCACGGTTTTGCGTATTGCTTTATTTTAATTGATTTTTTTAAATTTAGTTAATTTTGTAGGTCTTAAGTTTAGGACGACTTAGTTAAATTAATCAAAATTTCAAAAAAATGAGCGAAAATTTTAAAGGGCACCAAATAACAACAAAATATATGAGCTACAGACCAGTATACAACTTAGAACTGGCAAACAAGATTATAGAATATAAAAGAAAGCATTCGTCATTATCTGATGACGTGTCACAAAAATATGACGTCATGATTGACGTAGGTTGTGGAAACGGACAATCAACTAGCATTTTCTCAGAGTATTTCAACAACATCTTAGCTATCGATGTCAGTGAAACTCAAATTGAGAAAGCTATTAAGCAAAATAAACATCAACATATTCAATACAAGGTTGCAGTTGCTGAAGAGATTCCAGCAGAAGACCAAAGCGTCGATTTGATTGTTTCTGGAGAATCAGCTCACTGGTTTGATATTCCACAATTTTTGGGTGAAGTTAAAAGAGTTCTTAAACCCGATGGATGTCTTGCTATATTTGGATACTGGACGCCTATAATAAAACCAATAGGGATTGAAATGAGCGATCATTTGGGCGAGCAAATATCTAAAATGGTTGAAGATGTCAGCATTCAGGCACTTGTAAATAGAAATACACTTTATTTGAAGAATATTTTTCAAGGTCGATATGAAAATGTGTATGATCAAATGAATTTTGCACACAAGGAGAGACATGATGATATTTCTATCGGTGATATATGGTCAAGAAAGCATCTGAAGGGATTTTTAGAATCTGTAAGCTCGTTTGATGCTACAACTATATCTGCTTTCGATAACAATTTAACTAATCTTTGTGGTTTTGAAGGCGAATTTGACATGGAAGCTTCGTTTAATCTATTTTTACTTCTTGCTACAGATTATGGCAAAAATAAATTTTAAAACTAACTAGATTTATTTGATAAATAAAATATGGTTCGAAATCATTTGATTATTTTTAAAATTTTAAGTGATAAATAAAGTTATGCATAAAATGAACTTAATAAAAAATATTAACTATCTTATTAAATCAAACATTAGTATTTAATTATTAGACTAAAAATTTATTCAACTATTGAACTAAGAAAATTTCATAACAAAATTATTTTAAAAGTTTTAAAATATCGATCTTTAATTTTTCAATCAACAAACAAGTAATTAAATATACTTAACAAACAAAAAGTAATTTTTTAACTCAGTTTTAAGTTGTTGATATCACAATATACATTAGACAAAGTTTTGAATGCTTAAAATTGATTATTGATTTTTAATAAATAAACAAGCATTTAAATATAATAAACAAACAAAAATTATCTTTTAAATATGTACTTTAATTACTAATATTATAAAATACATTATACTAAATTTTGAATGCTTAATATCGAACTTTAATTTTTCATAAACAAACAAGAATTTACTTATAATAAACAAACAAAAATTAATTTTTTATTTCCTTTTTGAGTTAATAATATTATGATATATAACTAACCAAAATTTGAAAACCCAATAACGATCTTTAAATTTTAATAAATAAACAAGCAATTAGTAATTAGTAATAATTACATTATAAAAAAAGGAGGATTAGAACACAATATTTTTATAAGCAACATACTAAAATTTCAGAACTTAATATACACAAGATCAAAAGTTATTTTGAATCAAAATTCAGATGAGTACGAAAAATAAAAACTAGATTTATTTAATAAATAAAATATGGTTCGAAATTATTTGATTATTTTTAAAAACTATTAATAAATAAAGTTACGCATAAACATTACTTAATTATAAATATTAACTAAATTAATAAATCAAATATTACGTATTTAGTTATAAACTAAAATCATATTAAATGATTGTACTAAAAAAATTTCAAAACAAAATTATTTTAAATGTTTAAAAAAAAAAAATTCCTTTTTAAGTAATTAATATTCTAATATAAAACGGTTACGTTTATAATATAAAACTATTTATTATGTTTTATAATTTAAAACATAATAATAAAAATATTCACAATAACAACACGTTTTGAAATCTAAGATTTCGAAGCATAATAATTATTACAACAAAAATAATCCCGACTAGTAAGGTCGTGGTAAAAAAAAATTGAAATGTTACCGAAGAAAAGCGTAATTCGTTTCAGGCAATCAGCGCCGAAATTAGCGAAGCGCAGAATTTAAGAGAAACGCTTTTAGGTTTTGTGTTAAAACATGTGGTATATAGTTTAATAGTAAGTTTATAAAGCTAATATTTAATTAAATATTTAAAATTAATAAAGTTTTCTATTTTAAATTGTTTCGTAAGATAACGACGTTGTTAGTTTTTTATAATTTGATTAGTTAAGAAACTATTTCTTTATACGCCTTTAGCATAATGCGTTGCGGATGAATACAACTGACGTCACAACTGACGTCACAACTTGACTTCTTGGATCGGCTTGTCCGCCATTAAGTTTAAGTTAGTCTGTGTTCAGGATATTTGTTTTAATGTTTTAGCTAAGTTGAGAGTTTAAGCCATGTCGAAAGCGTCTTTAGGACGAAGCCATCTTTTTCTTTAACAAATTGAGTTAAGTGAATTATTTTATAATTTTTAGTAGTTATTTTTTTAGTGTATATGGTGTTGTTTAATTGGTTATGCAGTGCGTTAGGGGTAGGATCGTGCGCGTATCGATACATTCGTTGTTTTAATGTTTGGCGAATTGCGTTTAACAGTCCGCGTATTTATTAAACAACGCTATTTGAAAGCGTATCAATAAATAATACCTAACTAGACCATTTAACTGCCCCCAGTTTATATTTGCAGTTGTAGATGACGATCTTGCAGAAAGGGAGTGGTCTGATGATGATCTGACGAGAAATAGGTACTAATTAGGCGATTCTTCGGTGATTTAAAGAGAAATTGAAGAGTTGGATGTGGGCTTCAGGTTGTTGTAAATTTAGGCTTTGATAAGCTGTGAGGAAAAGACAAAAAATGTGATTTCTTAATCATCCCGGTAAAATACTTGTTTTTCGAAAAATATATGTATTAAATAGTTAATAAATTTATTTATCATTGTACAACTTTTACATGTTTCCCTCGTAACCAAAGGCCTACACCCTAGCTTTGAAGGCTATGGCCCAACTTGTAAAGTTTTAAGATATTATTGATAACAGATATTATACTAAAAATGACCTAAGACTAAGATCGGCCTAGTTGGATTTGGCCGGTCGTCAGTCTTGCTTTAAATTGAATTCGTGCGCGTGTTGCAACACATTGCTCCGTTCGTCGCTTTTGTTGTTCGTCGCTCCCGTTGATCGCCGCTTTGTTGTTCGACGTTTTCGTTGTTCGCCGCAATCGTCGCTATCGTTGTTCGCCGCAATCGTCGCTTTCGTTGTTCGCCGCAATCGTCGCTTTCGTTGTTCGCCGCAATCGTCGCTTCCGTTCTTCGCCGCTTTCGTCGATCGCTTTAGCAGTTTGCGTCAATTTCGTTGTTCGTCGCTTCCGTCGCTTTAATTGTAACATTGTCAGTTTGCGTGCGTCGATTTGAGTCGCTTTGGCTGTAAATTTGTCGGTTTAGTTGTTTCTTTTCTAAGGTTTTAGATGACAACTTTGTGGAGCCGAGGGATCTGATGATGATGATGATAAAATGAGGTAAAGAGAAAATAGGTAACCTATAGTACCTTGACCAACCAGGTAAAATGTTAACTAATTAATTAATATTTTTTCTATTTTGACATATATAACTGCTTTCCAGCATTCTTATGAAGGTTTCAGACGACGATTTTGTGAAGCTGAAGGATTTAAATAACTGCTTTTTAGCTTTCTTTATAAGGTTTTAGATTTCAGATGACGATCTCGTGAACCTGGAAGATCTGATGAGGAATAGAAGAACATCTGGAGGATTTGATGATTGTTTCATGAAGAATAAAGGAACATCTGGAGGATGTAATGAGGAATCGAGAAAGATAAGTAACATGTAGTCTTCTGAACAACAAGGTAATATGTTAACCAATTTTAATTTTTAATTAGACATAAATAACTGCTTTTTAGCTTTCTTTTTAAGGTTTAAGGTTTCAGATGATGATCTCGTGAACCTGGATGATGTGATGAGGAATAGAAGAACATCTAGAGGATCTGATGATGAATTCATGAAAAATAAAGGAACATCTGAAGGATGTAATGAGGAATCGAGAAAGATAGGTAACATGTAGTTTTCTAAACAACAAGGTAATATTTTAACTAATTTTAATTTTTAATTAGACATATATAACTGCTTTTTAGCTTTCTTTTTAAGGTTTTAGATTTCAGATGACGACCTCGTGAACCTGGCGGATCTGATGACGAATAGAGGAACACATGGAGGATTTAATGATGATTTCATGAAAAATGAAGAAACATCTGGAGGATCTAATGAGGAATCGAGAAAGATAAGTAAAATGTAGTCTTTCAAACAACAAGGTAATCTGTTAACCAATTTTAATTTTTAATTAGACATAGGTAACTGCTTTTTAGCTTTTTTTTAAGGTTTTAGATTTCAGATGACGACCTCGTGAACCTGGCAGATCTGATGAGGAATAGAGGAACATCTGGAGGATCTGATGATGATTTCATGAAGAATGAATGAACATTTGGAGGATCTAATGAGGAATCGAGAAAGATAGGTAACATGTAGTCTTCTGAACAACAAGGTAATATTTTAACTAATTTTAATTTTTAATTAGACATATATAACTGCTTTTTAGCTTTCTTTTTAAGGTTTTAGATTTCGGATGACGATCTCGTGAACCTGGAGGATCTGATGAAGAATAGAGGAACATCTAGAGGATCTGATGATGATTTCATGGAAAATAAAGGAACATCTGGAGGATGTAATGAAGAATCGAGAAAGATAGGTAACATGTAGTCTTCTGAACAACAAGGTAATATTTTAACTAATTTTAATTTTTAATTAGACATATATAACTGCCTTTTAGCTTTCTTTTTAAGGTTTTAGATTTCAGATGACGACCTCGTGAACCTGGAGGATCTGATGAGGAATAGAGGAACATCTTGAGGATCGGATGATGATTTTATGAAAAATAAAGGAACATCTGAAGGATCTAATGAGGAATCAAGAAAGATAAGTAACATGTAGTCTTCTGAACAACAAGGTAATATTTTAACTAATTCTAATTTTTAATTAGACATAAATAACTGCTTTTCAGCTTTCTTTTTAAGGTTTTAGATTTCAGATGACGATCTCGTGAACCTGGAAGATCTGATAAGGAATAGAGGAACATCTGGAGGATCGGATAATGATTTCATAAGGAATAAAGGAACATCTGCAGGATCTAATGAGGAATCAAGAAAGATAGGTAACATGCAGTCTTCTGAACAACAAGGTAATATTTTAACTAATTCTAATTTTTAATTAGACATAAATAACTGCTTTTTAGCTTTCTTTTTAAGGTTTTAGATTTCAGATGACGATCTCGTGAACCTGGAGGATCTGATGAGGAATAAAGGAACATCTAGACTCTAGAGGATCTGATGATGAATTCATGAAAAATGAAGGAACATCTGGAGGATCTAATGAGAAATCGAGAAAGATAAGTAACATGTAGTCTTCTGAACAACAAGGTAATATTTTAACTAATTTTAATTTTTAATTAGACATACATAACTGTTTTTTAGCTTTTTTTTTAAGGTTTCAGATTTCAGATGGCGATCTTGTGAACCTGGAGGATCTGATGAGGAATAGAGGAACATCTAGAGGATCTGATGATGAATTCATGAAAAATGAATGAACATCTGGAGGATCTAATGGGGAATCGAGGAAGATAAGTAACATGTAGTCTTCTAAACAACAAGGTAATATTTTAACTAATTTTAATTTTTAATTAGACATATATAACTGCTTTTTAGCTTTTTTTTTAAGGTTTTAGATTTCAGATGACGACCTCGTGAACCTGGCAGATCTGATGAGGAATAGAGGAACACATGGAGGATTTAATGATGATTTCATGAAAAATGAAGGAACATCTCAAGGATCTAATGAGGAATTAAGAAAGATAAGTAAAATGTAGTCTTCCGAACAACAAGGTAATCTGTTAACCAATTTTAATTTTTAATTAGACATAGGTAACTGCTTTTTAGCTTTTTTTTTAAGGTTTCAGATTTCAGATGGCGATCTCATGAACCTGGAGGATCTGATGAGGAATAGAGGAACATCTGGAGAATATGATGATGAGTTCATGAAAAATGAAGGAACATCTGAAGGATCTAATGAGGAATCGAGAAAGATAGGTAACATGTAGTCCTCTGAACAACAAGGTAATATTTTAACTAATTTTAATTTTTAATTAGACTTAGATAACTGCTTTTTAGCTTTCTTTTTAAGGTTTTAGATTTCAGATGACGATTTCGTGAACCTGGAGAATGCAATAAGGAATAAAAGAACATCTGGAGGATCTGATAATAATTTGATAAAGAATAGAGGAACATTTGGAGGATCTGATGATGATCTGATAAGAGAGGTAGTTGTTAATTGAGGTTTTAATAAGTTGTGAAAAGAAGAACAAAAAGGTGATTTCTTTAACATACGGTAAGATATTTGTTTTTTAATAAATATATATATATATTAAATTGATAATAACATTAGTTATAATTTTTGAGTGTACATCTTTCTATATGCATTTTCCCTAATAAAAGTCCTACACCCTAACCCTAAAGGCAAAGGCCTCAGCTTGTCAAATTTGAGGTGTTGTTGATTACAGATATATACTAAAAATGACCAATTATTAGGATCAGCCTAGTTGTATTAGGCGGGTCGTCAATTTTGCGTTCAATCTAATTCGTGCGCGTGTTGCAACATACGCTTCGTTGGTCGCTTTCGTCGTTCGTTGTTCGTCGCTTACGTCATTCGTCGCTTTTTCTCGTTCGTTGTTCGTCGCTTTTTCTCGTTCGTTGTTCGTCGCTTTCGTCGTTCGCTTCGACTTAAACGTCAGTTTACGCCGCTTCAGTTTACACGTCAGTTTGCGTCCCTTTAGAGGTCGTAGCTATATTACTATCCGCTAGATGGAGATCTGTAGACGTCAAAGTCGACCGCTAGTTGGCGTACTAGAGTGCGAGCAGCTGGGATCTACATGCCTGCTATTTGATTTGTTAGCTATTTGTTTATCAGTTACCTACTATTGATAAGTAGGCTACTATTTTGTGTATTGTATTTGTTTAATTACTTTTTGGTTGGTGTTTTAATTTATTTTAATGACCTTACAATTTGTTTGTTTATTTTAATAATTTTTCTTAATTATTTTCTAATATTATCCTTTTTTTTTTAATAAAAGTTTGGTATTCATGCAGTAAATACGTATAACTAAATTATTCATTTTGTATATTAACATATATATTTAATTCTTATATATTTAAATAACATATTTAATTCTTTTCAATTTTTTTCGAGGTCATTTTGTCTACATAGGTTTAATGCAATTCAGTGTTTCGGATTAGGTTACACTTCGATGATGTCACCCTCTGATGATGTCACCTTTTGAATCGAGAAAGATAGGTAACAAAGTCTTCTAAACGACAAGGTAATATGTTTACTATTTTATTTTGTGATTAGAAATTAATAACTGCTTTCCACTTTTTTTTTAAGGTTTCAGATGACGATGTTGCTACTACCTTCCAATGATGTTGCTACCCCCTGTGTCCCGCTGACATTGATACCACTTTCTGATGATGTTGCTACCCCTCGCTGATGATGTTGTTACCCCAAATGATGCCGTTACCCCCCCTAATACCTTTGCTACCACTTTCCGAAGATGTTGCTACCCGACGATAATTTTTCTTCTACTTTCTAATGATGTTGCTAACCCCAACCCCCGCCTGCGTCCTGATAATGTCGCTACCTCTAAGGATGTTGCTACCACCTTCCGATGATGTTGTTATCCTCCTGCGTACCAATAATGTTGCTACCACTTTCCGGTGATGTTGCTACCTCTGATAATTTTTCTTCCACTTTTCAATGATGTTGTTGCCCTCAAATAATGTCGCTACCCCCTGAAAATGTTGTTACCACCTTATGGTTATGTTGCTACCAAAGATATTGTTGCTGCCTCTATTGATGTTGCTACCCCAGATGATGTTGTTGCCTTTTGATGATGTTGTTACCCTCCAGAAAATTTTTCTTTTACTTTTCAATGACGTTGTTACCCCCCCGCGTCTCGATGATGTTGATAACACTTTCTAATGATGTTGCTACCCCTCGCTGATGATGTTGTTACCCCCAATGATGCTGTTACCCCCTAATACCTTTGCTACCACTTTCCGATGATGTTGCCACCTCCCGATAATTTTTCTTCCACTTTCTAATGATGTTGCTACGCTCCCCCCCCCCCCCCCCCCCCCACTTAAAGAAAATGTTGCTACCTCTAATGATGTTACTACCACCTTCTGATGATGTTGCTATCCTCCTGTGTTCCAATAATGTTGCTACCACTTTCTGATGATGTTGTTCTACCCCTCCATGGTGATGTTGCTACCCCCCAATTCTGTTGCTACCACTTTCTGGTTATGTTGCTACCGCCCGATAATTTTTCTCCACTTTCCAATGATGTTTTTGCCCTCACATAATGTCGCTACCCCCTAAAAATCTTGTTACCTCCTTATGGTTATGATGTTACCTACGGATATTGTTGCTACCTTTAATGATGTTGCTACTACCTTAGGAATGATGTTGCTACCCCAGATGATAATGTTGCATGTTTTTGCCTTCTGATGATGATGATGTTGTTGCCTTCTGATGATGATGATAATGTTGTTGCTTGCTGATGATGTTGCTACCCCTACCTGATGATGTTGCTACCCCTACCTGATGATGTTGCTACCCCTACCTGATGATGTTGCTACCCCTACCTAATGATGTTGCTACCCCTACCTGATGATTTTGCTACCCCTACCTGATGATGTTGCTACCTTTACCTGATGATGTTGCTACCTTTACCTGATGATGTTGCTACCCCTACCTGATTATGTTGCTACCCCTAACTGATGATGTTGCTACCCCTAACTGATGATGTTGCTACCCCTACCTGATGATGTTGCTACCCCTACCTGATGATGATGCTACCCCTACCTGATGATGTTGTTACCCCAGATGATGCCGCTACCCCCCAATAATGTTGTTGTTGCCCTCACATAATGTCGTTACCCCCTGAAAATGTTGTTACCACCTTATGGTTATGTTGCTACCTACCGATATTGTTGCTGCCTCTATTGATGTTGTTGCCTTCTGATGATGATGATGGATGTTGTTGCTTGCCGATGATGTTGTTACCCGCCAATGATTTTGCTTCCCCCCGATGATGTTGCTACCCCCTCGATGATGTTGCTACCCCCAATGATGTCGCTAACCCCCGATTCTTTTGCTACCACTTTTTGGTGATGTTGCTACCCTTGATAATTTTTCTTCCACTTTTCAATGATGTTGTTGCCCTTGCATGATGTCGCTACCCCCTGAAAATATTGTTACCACCTTATGCTTATGTTGCTACCTACCGATATTGTTGCTGCCTCTAATGATGTTGCTACTACCTTCCGATGATGTTGCTACCCCAGATGATGCCTTTTGATGATGTTGCCTTTTAATGATGTTGTTACCTTCTTGTCACCACTTTCTGATGATGTTGCTACAACTCCCAATGATGTTTGCCAAGTTAAGACTTTCGTTCGATAATGTGACCAGTTCGTGCTTTCCTACTAGAGCTATATTGGGTTATATATATACGAACTATTTATTTATTAATATTGTTTTTTCGTATCTGTGGTCAATATTATTTATATTTAAGCCTTATTTTCCTGATTTATTTGTTAATCATTTTTACGTTTTTAGTCTCTTTTTTTATTCTTTTTTATTGTCAATATTAATTATGTTTTTAGCAATATTTTTTGTATTTCTTTCTGTTGTCGATATTATTCATGATTTTAGCCTTATTTTTTTCATATTTCTTTCTGTTGTCGATATTATTTATGTTCTCAGCCTTATTTATTTCGTATTCTTTTCTGTTATTGATATTATTTGTGTTCTCAGCCTTATTTTTTTCTATTTCTCTCTATTGTCGATATTATTTATGTTATCAGCCTTATTTATTTCGTATTTCTTTCTGTTGTTGATATTATATATGTTTTTAGCCTTATTTATTTCGTATTTCTTTTTGATGTCGATATTATTTATGTTTTTAGCCTTAATTTCATGCATTCTTTTCTGTTATTGATATTATATATGTTTTTAGCCTTAATTTCATGTATTCTTTTCTGTTATTGATATTATATATGTTTTTAGCCTTAATTTCATGTATTCTTTTCTGTTGTCGATATTATATATGTTTTTAGCCTTAATTTTATGCATTCTTTTCTGTTATTGATATTATATATGTTTTTAGCCTTAATTTCATGTATTCTTTTCTGTTATTGATATTATATATGTTTTTAGCCTTAATTTCATGTATTCTTTTCTGTTGTCGATATTATTTATGTTTTTAGCCTTAATTTCATGTATTCTTTTCTGTTGTCGATATTATATATGTTTTTAGCCTTAATTTCATGTATTCTTTTCTGTTGTCGATATTATTTATGTTTTTAGCCTTAATTTCATGTATTCTTTTCTGTTATTGATATTATATATGTTTTTAGCCCTAATTTCATGTATTCTTTTCTGTTATTGATATTATATATGTTTTTAGCCTTAATTTCATGTATTCTTTTCTGTTATTGATATTATATATATTTTTAGCCTTAATTTCATGTATTCTTTTCTGTTATTGATATTATATATGTTTTTAGCCTTAATTTTATGTATTCTTTTCTGTTGTCGATATTATATATGTTTTTAGCCTTAATTTTATATATTCTTTTCTGTTATTGATATTATATATGTTTTTAGCCTTAATTTCATGTATTCTTTTCTGTTGTCGATATTATTTTTGTTTTTAGCCTTAATTTCATGTATTCTTTTCTGTTATTGATATTATATATGTTTTTAGCCTTAGTTTCATGTATTCTTTTCTGTTGTCGATATTATATATGTTTTTAGCCTTAATTTTATGTATTCTTTTCTGTTATTGATATTATATATGTTTTTAGCCTTAATTTCATGTATTCTTTTCTGTTGTCGATATTATATATGTTTTTAGCCTTAATTTCATGTATTCTTTTCTGTTATTGATATATATATATGTTTTTAGCCTTAATTTCATGTATTTTTTTCTGTTGTCGATATTATATATGTTTTTAGCCTTAATTTCATGTATTCTTTTCTGTTATTGATTTTATATATGTTTTTAGCCTTAGTTTCATGTATTCTTTTCTGTTATTGATATTTTATATGTTTTTAGCCTTAATTTCATGTATTCTTTTCTGTTATTGATATTATATATGTTTTTAGCCTTAATTTCATGTATTCTTTTCTGTTGTCGATATTATTTATGTTTTTAGCCTTAATTTCATGTATTCTTTTCTGTTATTGATATTATATATGTTTTTAGCCCTAATTTCATGTATTCTTTTCTGTTATTGATATTATATATGTTTTTAGCCTTAATTTCATGTATTCTTTTCTGTTATTGATATTATATATATTTTTAGCCTTAATTTCATGTATTCTTTTCTGTTATTGATATTATATATGTTTTTAGCCTTAATTTTATGTATTCTTTTCTGTTGTCGATATTATATATGTTTTTAGCCTTAATTTTATATATTCTTTTCTGTTATTGATATTATATATGTTTTTAGCCTTAATTTCATGTATTCTTTTCTGTTGTCGATATTATTTTTGTTTTTAGCCTTAATTTCATGTATTCTTTTCTGTTATTGATATTATATATGTTTTTAGCCTTAGTTTCATGTATTCTTTTCTGTTGTCGATATTATATATGTTTTTAGCCTTAATTTTATGTATTCTTTTCTGTTATTGATATTATATATGTTTTTAGCCTTAATTTCATGTATTCTTTTCTGTTGTCGATATTATATATGTTTTTAGCCTTAATTTCATGTATTCTTTTCTGTTATTGATATATATATATGTTTTTAGCCTTAATTTCATGTATTTTTTTCTGTTGTCGATATTATATATGTTTTTAGCCTTAATTTCATGTATTCTTTTCTGTTATTGATTTTATATATGTTTTTAGCCTTAGTTTCATGTATTCTTTTCTGTTATTGATATTTTATATGTTTTTAGCCTTAATTTCATGTATTCTTTTCTGTTATTGATATTATATATGTTTTTAGCCTTAATTTCATGTATTCTTTTCTGTTGTCGATATTATTTATGTTCTCAGCCTTATTTATTTCAAATTCTTTTCTGTTGTCGATATTATTTATGTTCTTAGCCTTATTTATTTTGTATTCCTTTCTGTTGTCGATATTATTTATGTTTTTAGCCGTAATTTCATGTATTCTTTTCTGTTGTCGATATTATTTATGTTCTTAGCCTTATTTATTTCGTATTTCTTTCTGTTGTTAATATTATTTATGTTCCTAGCCTTATTTTTACGTATTTTTTTCTGTTGTCGATATTATTTATGTTTTTAGACTTATTTTTTTCCCTTATTTTGATATTATTAATAAATTTTGTTTAACAAAATTTCATATGCTTTTTTTTAATGACATATACCTATTTAGTGACGTAATCGGGTTATAACGTTACTGCTTTTAAAAGAGATAAGTACAGTAGAGTGAGAGTGGGGATAAATTTAATATTCCTTTTTTATTTACGCTACTGGTTGTTTAAGCTCAAAGAATTATGATGCTAATTATATTAAAGCGTATAACTTTTTTATTTTTTTAACAAAAGCTTTGTGTAATTTATTATTAGTTGAATTTCCTTTTTTTTAAACCTTTTATATTTCAAGTGGGTTTTGCCTGGGTGCTTTAGTTTATCTTGGAATACATGAATACACTTCAGCATTGAGGAAATTATTTAGATTTAACGTTTCAATAGTTTAACTTGCTAACAATTTTATTTTTTGTTTTATGCATCACGTCGTTACCCAACAATTAGCTCTTGGTTGCAGTTTGTAAGTTTTAAAGTAAAGATTATCTACATGAGTAAGATTTTATTTTCATAAGATTTTTTATTTGTCTAATAAAAGGATTTGTACGTAAATAAAATTCCTTCACTAGCCCAATGTTACCATTGGCTAAAAACGGCTTTACTACATAAGGTTTTGGGTTTGTTTTTTAATGCTGTTATGCTCTTGAGTAAGGCACCATAAACGGTAACTTTTGCTAAGCCAACATCTTACACCCAGTTAAATTATTGGCAATTTGAATCAATATTATTCCAAACTGTCAAAGTCAACTTGAGACTGGGTTAGTGTTACACATGTTACTCTATGTTTAGGCCGTAAAGTTGTCCATTCCACATTGAGGATGATTAAATACAAAAAAATGATTTATTAAATTTGTATTGTTTACAGTTCTATTTGTTTTCTCTGCATGGTTGAAAAATTAATTTAAAATTAAAATATTTGAAATTAAAATAGTTTTAAGGTTTAGTAATCCTGAACTGTTTTTGCCAAGTTGACATTTAAAAGAAGGAAAATTTGTGCCCTCCACTAATAAAACTCTTCCATTTTCTATTGAACCTAGGTTGTGTCATGGTGAAAATTTAGCCAGAATGAAATTTTTAATCTTCTTTGTCAGATATTTGCAAAAGTTCGAGACTTCTTTCAAAGGAAGACTACCTAGCTTAGATGATGATATGAGTAGTGGACTCAAACACACATACCCCTACTGTGAATGTTTTTTACAATCAAGATAGTTTTATTATAATGTTTGTGAGGAAAAATTTAACATTAACTTTGAGCAAATGTTAATCTTATATATAACCGACCAAAATTTAAAAACCTAATAACAATCTTTAAATTTGAATAAATAAACACCTACTAATTAGTAATTAGTGATAATTAAATGTTGTAAATAGGAGAATGAAAACACAATCTGATAATAAACAACATACTAAAATTTTAAAACTGTATAAGTTCACAAACAAAAGTTATGCTAACTCAATAACAATATGTTTCGAAAGATTTCGAACCATAATAATTTTGTAAATTTATAATTACTAACCTAACGAAGCCCTTTTTGTGCATTTTTTATTTCATTGTATGAACTTTTAAATGTTTTTTTTAGCTGTTAATTAAAATATATTGTAACTCGCTTTTTTTAAACTGCAAAGTTGAAATATTCTATAGAAATCATATATTAATTATAGGCTTGAATAGTTATCACGAATGTTTGTGAAAATAAACTTACCACAGTAACAAACGTAAATAAGGAATAATAAAAAAAAATAATTAAGTCGTAAGTTTTATAAATAACAAAAGTTTTTTAGTAAACATACTAAGGGATAATAAACTAAATATATTTGTAGTTGTATAAGTTTTAAAAAACTTTTAAAATGTTTGCGCGATTCTTACTTATTTAAACAATCAGGCATTTCATAATTTAACTAAAAAAAACGTCATTTTTAAATATTTTATTTTCGATTAAACAATTTTTTTTTTATTTATGCGATTGGTTAGTGTTATAAATTTGCATTTTTGCTTGAACAACTATCTGACTATAAGTATTGGACTACTTAAAAATGGATATATTATAGTCTAAACGAATATTTTCAACTAAGATTCACTGGAAAAAAATCAACAAACTAGAATATGGCATCTTCTACAACTCCATTATTAAACAGCTATAAAACTGAATTTGTATTAAGACGATTACCTCGGACATTTTTGGGCGGCCCAAACTTAAAACTTGGTTACTCAGCTCCATTTTATGTTTATGTGTCACAGATCATTTTGTGGCTCATGCCATGGATTTTTGGTGGCATATTTACACTTGCAACTGAACTGGGTGGATTAAATGTTTTAGTTGGGAGTATTTTAACTGGTGGATTGATTGGAATATTCGTTTTAATAGCTCAGGTAAAACTTTAAAAGTTTTAACCATTTTTTGTGTTTTTATAGTCATTATCAAGAATGGTTTACTAAGTAAACACTACTTTAGATCCTGGGTTTTATCCCCACTGATTTTATGCTGTAACACTCCCGCGAAAGGTGCTATAAATAGAACAAACTTCTGCTGAGCTAAAACCCGATTAGAAGATTAACTATCACAAATTTAATTGATGCTAATCAAACTGCCAAAGTCAACTTGGGATTGGATCAGGGCAATTAATGTTACACTATATTTTGCGCATAAAGTCACCTGTTTTACATCTAAGATCACCAAATTTAAAAAAACAGCTGAAAAAAAATATTTGAGTTATTTTTGTAAATTAATTTGTGTAAAAAAATTTGTTGTTTTTTAGGGAATTTATTTATGCAAATCGATAACATCATCACCAGATAAAATTGACGAGTTAACAACGAGTCAGCAATTACGTCAGCTGATCTCAGATGACGATGAAATATATTTTGATTCTTTTTGTTCACCTACAACTTTTGAATTTATTATTCCTCCTAAAAAGTAAACACTTTATTTCAAGTCGACACTGCATAATTGTTAAGATATTTAATTTCTAAAATTACACTTTTAAAATTTTTTGTTATTCAGATTTCGGCCAAATGTTTTATTTCATGCAATAATATCAGGTGCTGTATGTGGTCTTGGGTTTTACTATTCACTACCTTCACAATTAAACATTTACTATAACACTGGACCAAGTATTGTGGTTTACATTTTCTCCTGGGTAACAATATGTATTGCTCAATATCCTTTAACTGTCGGTGGTTTAATTTCTGAAGTTGCAACTTTTAATTCAAATGACGATTATGAAGTTACGTCATTGTCAAGATCTTTTCATGTTTTCATATTTTACTGTGTTCAAATTGCTCAAATGTAAGTAAATTGTATTTTTTTTTTATTAATTGAAAATATATCCGAGCAGCGTGGTGCAGTGGTAAGAACCGGCAGCGTGGTGTAGTGGTAAGAACACTTGCTACACCACACATGAGGTCGTGGGTTCAATCCCCACTGTTCTTATACTGTAGCGCCTTTGAGTAAGGCGCTATAAACGGTGTGAACTCCTGCTGAGCCAGCACTTAATCAGCAGTATAATTATCGGGCAATTATAATCTATAATATCTCAAACTGCCACAGGCAACTCGCGACTGGGTCGGAGTAACTGATGTTACTCTATGTTTAAGTTGCGCATTCGACTTTCCCACATCAAGGATAAAGATCAAAAAAAAAATATAAGTTTATTAAAAATTGGATCACTTGTACCTTAAGGCAGAAAAACTTTCATACTTTATGGTCCTGGCTAATTTACTCTTGTTTTAATTTTCCAACCACCATAAAGTACAATTGACCTTAAAAATCTTTTAAAAATTCAAAATATTGAAGTTTAGTATTTTATAATAACAAAATAATTTTTATTACTTTTGTGTAAACACTTTTACTTTTAAACTACAATTTTTGTATTTATATATAGAATACTAGTTACAAGTAGTATGTTTTTATGTTTTTAGATATCATCCTTCTTTAATAGAAGTTAACCAAATATTGCATATCATATTTTGTGTATTCCCAATATTGTGGCTTACTGGAATATTGCCACCAATTCATGCTTTGATATTATGGTCCTTTGAACAATTTCATATTTTTGGTTTGGGTTCAACACCCATGGCAACTGATATAAGGTTTGTGTTAATATTTAATTAAGTTCATGGTTTTGCTTTTCTATTTGTTTTGCCATAGAAGGATTTAAATTACAGTGTGATAATTATTAAGCTAGTACATTTTAAAATATACCTAATTTATAAATACCAGTCAACACCCAGACTAATATTTGGGATTTTAATTGTCATAATATGGTCACAACCTTAAAAAAGTTGCCTGTGATAATTTACCCACACACCACAAACGGCAAATAATTGTATTTGCAGGCCAATTATTAGACAAATATATTTTGTCCACTAGGCTTTATTATATATATCACTTGTTTAGTATATATATGATAATATCATTTTGCTAAACATACTAAATTATTACAGTTACCCAACTTTTACAATTGAATAAAACTTATTTTATATTTTAAGGTTGCTGACATCATTATTTATAACTGGACTTGTTTTATTGGGGGGTTGTTTTCTACCATCTTCATTATCTCTGGTTCTTTATTCATCAATATTCTCATTTGTGCTTAGTTTGGATTTTGTTTCATTTTTACATCACTTCATCTCAAAACTAAATAAAATGTGCAATAAAAACAAGTATGTATATGTGACAATTATCAACTATCTTACATATATTAGTTTTTATGTTTGTTTATTCTTGATATGAAAAGATTGACTTCACGACCTAAACATACATTAGTTACCTCGACCCAGTCTCGAGTTGCCTGTAGCAGTTTGGGATATTATAGATTATAATACGAGACTGGGTCGGAGTAACAGTTGTTACCCTATGTTTAAGTCGCGCATTCGACTTTCCTACATCGAGGATAAAAATATATATTTCCAAAAAAAAAATTGCTTGATGATTAAGCTGCTGATTAAGTATTGGCTCAGCAGGAGTTCACACTGTTTATAGCGCCTTAATGAATATTTAACATCTTATAACTTGTTGTTGTATTCTTTACAGCTTTAAGTGAATAAGTTTAAATACCCTTTTATGTTACATTATGTTTACATTTATTTGTTAAATTTACCACACTTAGTTAATTAAGCATCATTCTTACAAGACCTTTTTTTTAATTTTAATTAATAGAATATTTTATTTTTAGATCACATCAGAAAGAAGTTATAACAGATGCAAACCTCACTAATTTTCACATCATTTTCTATATTTTTATGTTTTCATTAAACGTTCTTTTATCTTGTTTATTTGCCCTCAATACATCAACATTTCTTCCAGCTAAAACTGGATTCCACATCGCTTTTATTGCACTTCTATGTGTGTGTAAAATATTACAGGAGTCTCAGAAAGTTTACGTTTTCTTTCGACTTTTTCGTAATTTTATTTATCCACAAAGTTACACTGAACTAAAGAATTTTAATCAAAGGTTTGTTGAATTTAAAACTTAATTTTTTTTTATTTAGGCCCCATTTTGTAATATATTTTTACCAATTTTAAAAGCTATTTTTATTATTTAAACACTGTTTTTTGTTCTTAATTTTCTCCATTTTATTATTTTATACTTAAACTTATCTGTTTTATAGTATATTTATTTTTTAGTTTATCATTATTTTTATTATACTTTCCTACCAGATCATTATTAATCTATTTATTTATTTCTTAGGAAAAAAGTTCTTTCAATCTTTGGTTATATAAACATGGCCCTACTTTATGTTGTCAACCCTCTAGTGATGAGTTCTTATTTATCAGCTTTCATGTTTATTGATGGATTATATTTTCCTTCTTTTATTAACAGTCTTGCCACCTTGCATGCATTTAGAATGGTAAGTTTTAAGTAACTAAAAAGAATGTCTAATGTTTCGTATTAGTTTATAGGTCCTTAAAACTGATTTATTGAATAATAAATTCTTTTAAGACGCTACAAGGATTACATAAAGTTTAAAAGACGTTGAACCATTGTAACTAATATACTTTAGTCCTGAATATTGGCTCCTATTATAAATTAATTTGTTTCTGGCATTTAATTAAATAGCCTATTTGGCACAGCAATTACATTTAAGTTGCGCTGTCATCTAAGTCTTGCTATTTTCTTAGAAACCAAACCTATAATGTAAGAGTTATAAAGATGCTATCTGTTTAGTATTGCCACCAACATTATTTAATTTTTTAGGTTTGGCAACGAAATTTGAATGCCCTTCTAAGTTTAACAATAGTTGGAGTAATTGAGATAATTACAACTAATTACTCGACTGTAGACCTGGGCTGGTTTGAGACTACCACACTTGGAGTGAGACTCCTGGTGGTAGATATTTGTGTGGATCGATTGATGAGATTTTTGGATAATATTTGGTTCATGTTTGCGTTGTTGGTTTCTTCATGGTCTGATAAGAAACAAAGAAGGTAAAAAAAAAAATTTGTTTAAAATATTTTAAAAATTAATTTTTCACAAAAATAATAATTTTATGTTTTAAAAAAATCGAATTAAACAATTTTTCTTTATTTTCACAGAGGTTCGTCCACAATTTTGCTAATTATCCTCAACATTTTGTTTCTACCAATCACTATCACCATAGCAGCTGTAGCATCAATAATATCTGCCCCTGTTCTACCTCTTTTCACTCTTCCTTTGTTTTATGTTGGTTTTCCAAGACCAATGAGGTTCTGGCCTAAATCTCCAGGTATATAGATTAGCAACTACTTTTCAGCATTATTGTTAAATACCTAAATACAGGATATTTTAACCAGTTATATCAATACTGTTTAAAAAAATGTATATTTGAAAATCATTGCGCTAAAAAGTAATTTATCAAAAGAAATTCGTGTTTTTTGCATTTATTAATCCTTAATATGAAAAGACAAACTTCAAGGACTAAACATAAAGTCACATTAGTTACCCCCAATCCAAGTTATAAGCAACTCGACAGTTTGGGATATTATAGATCATAATTGCCCGATAATTATAAGTGCTGGATTAGTAGAAGTTTATGGGCAATTCTTCGGTAACGGAATTACAATTACTGTGGTTTACAAACTTATAATTTTTTTTTTTAATATAATTGAAATCATTTTTTAAGTTAAAACAACCCATATATTGCCATTCTAAATTTTTATAAGCATAGAAGTCCAGTTCGAACTTCTATGCTTCCTAAAAATTGAAAAATGTTTGGTAACGGAATTACGCCAATAAATTAGATATAAAAAGTTGGGTAATACTTAATCCCAATTCGTCTGAATTTTATAAAAATTAACTTAAATTAAACATGTGTAAATAATTGTCCTTATTGAAAGCAACAAAAAGATACCAAATTTTTTTAGTTGGGGTTTAAAAAATATTTATTTATTGACAAATTAACTTAAAAAAACCTGGTAACGGAATTACACTTTAAGTAACAGAAAGACACTGTCTAATTTTGGCATGTAACTTTAGTCTTAAATTTACTCAATTTCAGATAAAATTAAAAAAAATAGTTTCAGGTACTGTTAAAATAAGAAACAAACCTAACTAAAAAAAATTTTAAAAAATCTTGGTAACGGAATTACAAAACTAAAAACTACTAGGTTTTTTTTAAAATAAACTCTTAAACAGAAACAAACAAACCAAATTTTAAAATTCCTAACTACCATTTTAACAAAAACTACAAACATAACTCCAAAAATAAAATTAACAAACAAACATAACATGTTTAAAATTCTAAATCGCTAAACTCTAAATTAGTAATAAAATTGATGTCGCAGAAACAATTTGTTACACCTAAATAAAATGGATAATTATGCAAAAACAATAAGTTTAGTGGGTAAAATAGCTTATAATATTGTTTGAATATGCGAAATATCAGTTAAAAATCAACTTGTTAACTATGAATATTTTTATTTAATTTTATTTAGTAATATATGTATCCATAAAACTAATTTATCAATTTCAAAACTACCTTCTTACAAAATTTAAAAAAATGGATATTATATTACATGCCATTTCATTTTTTACTTATAAAAATAATTATATTATTTTAAATCACCTAAACCAGGCAGAATAAGCATTTCTACAAAATCTCTGATGTTGTAATTCCGTTACCCGTAATTCCGTTACCATTATTGTAGATAAAATTGATAAGGAACATTAAAGTTTAGTTTTTATTTATAGCACTTAACAACTAAAATCAGAGAATTAAAAATATTAAAAGTTGTATTTGATTAAATTTCAAGTTATAAAACTTTTTATGTAAATTCGGTAACGGAATTACCTATATTCTTACAAGTTAAAAACTTAAAAATTGCTGATTTTTAAATTGTAATATAGAATTTGTTGTTTAACTTATGTTAAGTATATGTTTAAACCTCTTATACTAACACATTACAAATCTGTTGTATTCTGTTTTTTAACTTTTATATTAACTTAAAATTATTGCTTAAAATAGCCATAAAAGTGCAAAAAAATTTGTACATTTTAAATTTAAAAAAAAAATCACTTATAAAAAATTATTTGCCTAAATTTTTTTAAATTTAAACTTTAAATATCAAAACCAAAGAAACAGGTAAGTTAATTAAACAAATAATTTAAGTTAATTTTTTTTTAAAAAACACTTTCCTAATGAGAATTGCCCTTATATGGTTTATAGCGTCTTATTCAAGAATAGTACAGCATAAGAGCAGTGGAAATCAAATCCAGGACCTTATCTAATGAAGCCAAGTGTTTAAATAGATTGGAAATACTTAATTGGATTTGAAATACAATTTTTTATTAAATTAGAGTTTCAAAATAAACTAACAAAAAAAGCATTTAAACATTATTTTCACATTTTTTAGGTTCAGCACCGGCTAGTACTTGCCCAGACACAGTGTATTATAGCTACAGTGTTAACCCACTTGTTAATAAACTAAACCAGGGTTTTAAGTTTGGTGTTTACAACCCAATTGCTGGCTTGGATTTACCTTTCTTAATAGCTCGATCACAGGACAAAACATTTTGGATTCAGGTGAAAATTTTATTCAAATTTTTGCTAAATTTTAACATAAATAATTTATTGTTTATAATGTTGAATGTTTAGTAAATAAATGGTGGTCACTAAGGGCAGTTTAAAGAAAGATTAACTTTCTATTAATGTGGAATTAAATATCATGAATTATAAATGTCTGACCTATATTATTTTGTAAACACTTTTTAAAAAGAATTTTATAAATGGTAGATTGCTTTAATTAATATTTAATTTTTTACTCTGTATACAATATATACTGTCTATCTTATTTGTAATTTTAAACAACTTTTGTAGTTTATTGTTTATGATAAATTAATGCTTTTAATTAAAAACCAAGCTAAATTTCAATAACATATAACTAAAATTTATATAAATTACAGACACTTGAAAGTGGTTTTGGGTATACAGGGTTCAATGTTAAAGGTTTGGAACTACAAGAAACATCCTGTCATGCTTTAGAGGCAACAAGGTTGGATGATCAATGTCAAGTTGCATTTGAGAAAAGTGAATCACAAGCTGATCGGTAAATAGATTAGTTTTTTGTAACCTTTTGGATCTACTTTTAGTAAAATTATGCTATACCTTTCAACAGATAAATAGTTTTTTTTGCTGCTCATAGAGTGAATTTATAAATATAACATCCTATTTGCAAAATGTAACTTAGGATAATGTCTTAAAGTTTAATATGACTTCTAATAAAAAAGAATTGTTCTCAGTTTTCAAGTTTTTTTTATTAACCTACTGTTTTGTAAATACATGTAGTTATCGAACTATCAACATAACATTTATTGACAGGCTTAACCCTTACCCATTCTTATCACTAATTACTCCAGTTGATACAATATTTATTGAAGGATATTCAGATGCAAGAAACTCATTAACCGGTATGTAAACATTTCTTTGTATTAAACACTTGTGTATACTTTAAGTGTAGTTTATTATATATAATTGGACTTAAGGGAAGGTATATATATATTTTTTTGTATATATCTTTATTCTCGATGTGGAAAAGTTGAATGCGCGACTTAAACATAGAGTAACATCAGTTACTCTGACCCAGTCTCGAGTTGCCTGTGGCAAATTGGGATATTATAGATTATAATTGCCCGATAATTTACTGCTGATTAAGTGCTGGCTCAGCAGGAGTTCATATCGTTTATAGCACCTTTCTCAAGGACGCTTCAACATGAGATCAGTGGGGATCGAACCCACGACCTCATGTGTGGTGTAGCAAGTGTTCTTACCACTACACCACCCTGTCAGTCAATATATGCATGTATGTTTAATTTATTGGCCTTTAAAATAGTGAAGCACAGGAAAACTAACACAGGTATTAATTGGCTGCAACCATATTATGACAAATTAAAATTAGGCTTTTACTGCAGGCTATTAACTAACAATTATTAAATATTTGGCTTAGTGATTATAAAACAAAAAATAACACTCTTAATGTTTTGCCTATTCAAAATTATAAGAGTCCTTGAGTAATGTGCAATTCACCTAAATTTAGGACACAATTTATAATTACCAATTTAAGGTCCTTTTTTTATTCCAGGTATAATTGACAATCCAGATGCATTAAAGAAATATCACAAAGATTTTATGAAAATATTTGTTGCACTTTTTATTGAACTTGTAAACACCAAAAAGAAAGAAACTGATTTAACCAACTTATTTGTTAAAGAAAAAAGCACAATTTCCAATAAAAACCAAGCTCTAGAAAGCAAAATATTCACTTATGAAAAACAAGAAGTTGGTAAAAATAAAAACTATACCTCCGTAAAAGCAAAAACATCTCAAAACTTGGATTTAGATTCTGGGTCTTTAGGAAGCTTGGGTGATATTTTATCATCTCGATCTAACTCTCAACAAAACAACGACAAAAAGTCAAAACAAATTGAGCAAGCAGGTTCAGTTGTAAGTTTTTCTTCGTTATTATCAGATGATGATGACCCGTACTTAGATGTGGGGAACAAACCAGTTAAAAATGGGAATTTAAGTGAAAGAAACGGATTCAATCACCCTGGATATATAGAGGATGAATATGTCGATGATTTGTCCGATTCTGGGTTTAGTTTTCAAGAAACAAAACTCACAAATGATAAGAATAAAAACAGTAAGTTTAAACAGATTTTATTTTAACATTTTTTTTATTAAAATCATTTTAAAAATTTTCCTAAAAAATTAAAAAATATCTTTAATTAAATGCTTTTGATGCATTTTGCAATTGATTTTGGTAACAAAATGTATATTTTGCCTAAAACATATTTAAATAAAGATATTTACATACAGGTAAAATATTACTTTGTAACTATTTTCTTATCTGGATTTTTGTTTAGTTTTTTAAAATTTTTTTGCATTTTTTAAACCCTTTATTTAAACTTTTAGTGTCTCCTATTATGAGTTCATTATCAGAGTTTGACGACCTTCCGTTGACATTGAACGACCTTAAGAGACACCATGACCTTTTCGATAGGTCTTGGTACTTGCATGTGACCTCTGTTGGAAATGACCTTGACGTAAACTCGGGAATAGAGGACGACAAACTGATGGAAAAATGTCAACTTATATCGCTCTCCTGTTACCATATTGTTAATGTTTTAGGTATGGTTAAAACTATGTTCGAGAATTTTTAATTATATTTATTTATTAGGTTTTGTTAAATAGTCAACAGCTTATCATTTTATCAATTTTTCATGGTTACAGAATAACAATAACTTTAATAATCATATTATGTCTAATGCCCTAAGTTATTCCTAATTTTTTTGCATAATAAAAATTAAATAATGTAAAATAAAAATCAGCTCAAAGTTTTACATTTTAAGTCATTTTTTTAATCTACTGCCTTTGCTAGTTTAAAAATAATTTTTGATATTTAAGAAAATTTTTAACTTTTTTTAAATCTAATTTAATATTATCTTTATAATAGGAGTGCCAGGTAAAGACCCTAGTCAATTAGGAGCAAATCATTTATGTAAAGTTTTCTCCAATAACATCCCATGGTCTCCTGCTTTAGATTGGTTAAACAAACACAAAGATTTGCTTGATATTACCCTCAAGTCTCACAGGTATTATTAAAAAAGAAAATTTTTGTTAAATTAAAATTTTTGGCACATTTTGCTGAGTCATTTAAATTTTTTCGGCAGTTTTTATTGTGTCATAAGCATTGTTAATCATTCGTTATTTGTTTACATTTTTTAAATTAACAATCTTTTATAGAATTTATACTGATTAATTATTTAAAAAAAATACTGATTTATATTTTAATATTCTTCTAAAAATTAGTAATAGAATTGTTTAAATTTTAAAAATAAAATCTAAATTTAAATTTGTGAAAAACCCAAAATTTTTTTGTTTGATAATCAAAAACAAATTATCGAAAATTTCTGTCGTGAATTTTTAGATTTGCCGTTAAAATGGTGTACGATAATGTTGCCATGGGGATCTTAGATGAGGAAAGTGATTATGATGAAATAATGGAATCCATTCATGAATACAATGACCTTTCTTATATTGGGTTAGAGTCATCATCTGGTTGGAGAGAGGCTGTAGAAAAAGGCAAAGATTCTCTCTTTTCTATCAACTTTGACAATGAAAAGGTAAATTAGAATTTTTTAACATTTTTTTATTGAATTTTTACTTTTTTGTATTTTAAATATTATTATTGCAAATGTAAAAAAGGCAATAAAAAGTTACGTTTTTAATAACACCGTTCACAGATTACATTTTTTTGTATTTTTATTATTTAAACAATTTTGTATATTTTTCTAAAAAAAATAAAAATTAACTTTTAATAAAAAATTAAAAAATTAACTTAAAAAAAATGCTTTTGATGCATTTTGCAATTTATTTTGGTAACAAAGTATATTACTTGCCTTAAGCAGAAACTTTATTAATATGTTTATATATTTAGGAATTTACATTAAAAATATGCGAAAATAATTCTCAAAAATTTTCCGATGTCAGATAGATTTAAAAATACTTAACAAACTGGTTTAATTTTATCACATAATATCTGTTTACCGTACTACTTAGTACTAATACATGTCCTAAATTTAATTGATTATAAATGTGGATTGTACATGTATTGATTTATAATCTGCTTATAAAGAGGTTAACCGCAGACCAATAATTAAAATACAGCCTGAATGGAAGGCAATGAACAAGTATTTTACAAATTAATTTTTGGTAAATTTGATAAACATTTCAACAACTACTTATGACTACTTAATTAAAAAACTAAAATTAAATAAAAGTACGTAAATGCAAATTATAAACACCAAAAAAATTACTTAAAGCACAATTAAAATTACATAAAAAATTATCAAAAAAATACTTGAAAAATCAATTAAAAATTTGCTTAAGGGCACATGATAAAAATTACTTAAAAGTACAAGTTATGTTTTCACAGAATGAATATTCATCTCATATGTTAATTCGGCGCCCATTAGAAACCCACATAAGTGAGATGTCGTCAGTTGCCATCAGATCAATCTGGGAAAATCTATCCCTTGAGTTATTATATGCAACAAATGATGATGAAGAAAGGTACAGCATACAAGCACACCAAAGCTTGTTAAGAAACCTTGTTACCCAATCTGCTGACCCTCCTTTAGGTTACCCCATTTATTCATCAAAACCAATAATTAAACAAGTTTAATTTTTAAGGTCAGCGAACTTTCTAATATTTTAAAAATAGGTTATTAATATTGCAGACATGGTATTGTAAAGATGATGTTATATTTTTAAAAAAATTCATTTTTTTATTTATTTTTTAATTTTTTTACTGTTATTGCAAAAGCAATTAAATTGAACCAATAACTTTTTTTTGAAATAAAATTTTGAAAAATAGGTTTTTAATATTGCAGACATGGTTATTGAAAAAAAATGATAAACAAATCTATTTTTTATTTATTTTTTTTACTGATTTTGCAAAAAAAATTAAGCAATTAAATTAAATATTAGCAATTAAATTAAAACCAATTTTTAAACGTATTTAAATTCTTGGTTGGCAAACCTTTTTTAAATTTTTAAAAATAGGTCTTTAATTTTGAAAAAGTGTTGAAAGATGAATGTACATTTTTTTAAATTAATTTTTATTTTTTTACTGTTATTTCTAAAAGTGATTTAAATGTTTAATTAATATGTAGTGTTTTTTGTTTTAAGTTAGAAGATTTTATACAACTACGGTACTTTTTATAGTTTTGTTTACCTGTTTTTTGTTCAACTTTTTTAATGCACTTTTTGTAAATAATTTCAACACTGTGTTTTATTATGTAGCTGTCTTAATAAAATTAAAACTAATATAAAGGGTAAAATATACATTTTCTTTTATTTTTTCTCTTACTTTTTCCTGTTGGTTATATCTCAAATTGACCTACAACCAAAATTTAACGATAATAAAAACAATTTTAAGTTAATCACATGCTAGACTAGCATTCAAGTTGCAAAAAAATCACCATTTATTTTAAAGTTATGACATATTTTGTATTAATATACTGGTAAATTTTTAAACTTACCAATGCATAAATATTTACGCCCTAACCTGAAAACAAAATAATTTAAATTTTTAATCCATAAGTAACTTTACGTCGCTTCTAGGAAGAAAAAGGGGAAAGTTACGTTGCGAAAATGCTCAAAAATATTGACGTAATTTTTTGCGTTATCATAAAATATCTTCTTAGAAAAAAATTTAAAAAGTTTCATGATATTAATATCTCCGTCGTTATTTTTATTTCAACGCCCTCGCCTAATTAAAACATTTAATTTAAAAATTAAAAGTGTTTAAATATAAAAACAGTTATTTTTGTTTGGAGAAAATATATTTCTTTTGACCATACTAACATTGAAACAACGGCGCTAATTTAATCTAAAGATAGAATTTAATTAACTTATTCAAAGACACATTTTGTTCAAAATAATAATTTTAAAATATAATTATGGGTTGAATGAGCCGTTATTATCAAGTGATTCAATTTCTGTGTGGTAAACTTTTTTGTTTTGCAAGTTTAGCGTCAAGTGGTTTTATCCTTAATCTTGGCCTTTTAATTTAGCAATCTTATAAGTATTGCCACCGGCACGTAATTTTCGTATGGTTTTGGTGACGTCGTTCATATTTAAAGTACTTTCGATTAATCTACTTTTGGCAAAAACAAAGTGATTCAGACTCGGCCGTAGGCTAAAAAACACAACAAACCAAAATAAGAATTTAAAAACAGCTTAAACGCTTTAAGGCCGGTATATAACGCTTAGCAAGTGTGCTGGCACTTTATTATTTTATAGTTTATGCAGTCGAAAAATGAAGTACTTTAACTTGGCGCTGTTTTGCGCGCTAACTCTATTACATACTGCGTTATGGTAAGTAAAGTATCCTAAACTAATATTAGTATGTATTTTAAGTAAGCTATAAATAATGCATATGCTTATAAACAATAAATGTCTAAATTAAGCATAAAAGAATTATTTAACAAAAAAAAAATTTGAATTTAACGTCTAAAATTATAAACTTTTTAACAGTCAGGAATATACAATCATAACACCAAAAGCGTTTCGGATTGGCGCAGAAGAAACCGTAGTTTTAAACTTGCATGGTTATACTGGAGCAACAGTTTCCAGTTTTTCGTTTATTTTACCAAGAAATCCAGATGAACAACAGATCAACCATTTACGAATTCCAATCGTGTTAAACGCTAACCAAGTGAACGAACCAATCAGAATTCCTGTCACAGTAAGTGTGCTTTATCTTTAATATCATCTGATTAATTTTAAGCCATATAGTTTGCTTTCTAGCCATATAGTTTGCTTTCTACATCGAGGATTACAATATCAAAATTCTAATTTATTATTTTACTGATGTGTAAAAAAAGCTAAAAATTGCATTTTTCATAGCTTTTATATGTATTGTTATTGACATAAGGTACTTAAACACAAGATAACGTTTGTTGCTTCGATCTTGAGTTGACTTTGCCAGTTTTGGATATTTTTGAGCAAATTGCCTGATAAATAATTTTCGATGGGTTGTGGGCTTAGCGGGAGTTTAAACTGTTTATAGCGCTTTACTTTAAATCTAATGTGAAGGCGTTGATGTTATTATTTTAATTAATAATTTAAGTTTTTAATTTTGATAAAATGTTTGTTTAAAAATTAATCGATCGACATCACAATCTTAGCGGCAGAGACACAACAGCTGCGATGGCCGAGTGGTTAAGGCGTTGGACTTGAAATCCAATGGGATATTCCCGCGCAGGTTCGAACCCTGCTCGCAGCGTTTTTTTAATATTTTTTTTCTTTTTATAGATACCGCCAATGTTGTTTAACAACATCGAAATCAGAAGCACCCAATTTGTTGAGTTTACAGTTGAGGTAACTGGAAGCAATGCCGACTTCACCAAATCAGTTGAAGTTCTTTTAAGTAAAGAAAGCGGTTATCTCTTTATCGTTACAGATAGGCCAGTCTACAGGTTAGTTCTTTCTTTTTTAAACATTTTATTATTTTGTTTGAAATTAAATAAAAATTGGTTTTAATATTTCAACGGAGCCTGTACTTTTAGCCGTCTTAATTTATTATAAACCAGCTAAATTTTAAAAATATAACTGACTTTGCGTTTTTTTCTTCTTAAGGCCTAGTGAAACAGTTGCTTTTCATCTTTTCCCGTTAAAACAAAAAATGGATCCAGAACGAGAAGTTTTTTTTCAAGTTATTATTCGGGTAAGCTGTTCGGGAAAGCCCCAAATAAATGTTTTACACGTGTTTTAAATTGATTGGTTAATGTAAAACAATAACAATAAGCCCGCCCTTTTTTAGTTTGCGTATTTTTATTTTAAAAATTGAAAACTGTTTGTTTTAGCAATTAAATAATTGCTTTTTTTGTAATATTTTAGACGCCGGACGGTATTGGAGTTTACAGAACTAATCCACGTTTATTAAACCGACAAAACTTACCATATACCGATTCCTATCCGCTACCTGATTATCCTGAAGTTGGGATTTGGATTATTGAAGCTATATACAAACAAGAGGTAAACATTATGGAGCTCTATTAGCGTCGTCTGCCAAGTTTATAAAATGCGAAATTGAAACATTTTTATAACTTACCCTTATCTTCTTTTGTACATTCTGCCCTTTCTGCATTCATTTTAGTACTACTCGTTTATATTTCAGTTGTGTTGAATGTATATTGGTGGTTACTAGTGGTAACTGGCAATGTTGTCACATTGCTAACCTAACCTTCTTACTTGTGTATAAGGAATACTTGTTATGTTAAAATCTTCACAGATAATTTTTTAATTTAGAATCAATATTTTTTGTTTCCAGGGTTTTGAAACTTCACAACAAACAACATTTAAAGTTGACAGATATGGTAAGTTATTAAAATTGGCGTTTTTTGGTTTTTAATTAAAAGTTATCATACTAGCACTAAACAATATTGCAAGACCTACATTTTTTACACCAGGGATTTATGCCAGCTAAAATCTCATTGATACTTTATGAGGGTTAAATATTTCAATTGAATATAAATAAATGACCGACAGCGAAGTATAGTGGTGAGAACACTCTCCTACCACATACAAGGTCCTGGGTTCGATCCCCAGTAATTTATGCTCTAGCAACCTTGAGTAAGGCGTTATACACAGTACAAACTCTTGTTGAGACAGCACTTCATTAGCTGCTTAATTATCTGGCAATTATAATCTATAATATCCCAAACTGCCACAGGAAACTCAAGACTGGGTCAGGGTAACTAATGTTACTCTATGTTTCGGTCGCACATCGACCTTCCCACATCGAGGATAAATATAGATACAAAAAAATAATAAATAAATAAATGTTTGCCATTTTACACCAAATTTTAGGTACACTGGATATATTTGGCTCATCCTATAAGTCCTGTTTCTAAATTACTTTTTTCGATTTAGTCCTTCCTACTTTTCAAGTCAATGTTGAACTCAACCAAAGATTCTTCCTCTTATCTGATGATGGATTGGACTTTGCTGTAACTGCAGATTACAGGTAAGAGATTGTTTGTAAAATATTATTTTCTTCATTAAAGTTTTAAAATTGTTTATATTTTTATGTAACTCTCTCTTTTTACATCTTGTTGTTTAAAACAATTATGTAGTGGTACTTACCATATTGTGCCTTCATGTAACATAATAAAGTTAGATAATACTAGTACCTTAGCAAAAAATTATTGTCATTAAGTTACTTTTGGTTTTGCCTAATGTGGTTTTATATTTATGTAAAAAACACAACTTTTTTAATTTAGTTATGGTGAAAAAGTTGACGGTTCAGTTTTTGTTTCGGTGAAATTAAAGAAATCAGCCGATTCTCCTCCTTCTATTGAAGTTTATAAACGACCAGTTAGTATACTCGCAGAGGTAAAAATCAATCATAAAACTTTAATTTTATAAGCTGTAGTTAACAAACTTTTAACATGATGTCAGAAACTGTAGACATTTTTTTAATTTAACTTTATTTTTACAATTTTGCTTCTAAATTTGCTATAAAAATATGATCTTATATAATTTTTTGTTAAGTTTTAATTTTTTATTTAACAGACTGCATTTGTAAATGGAAGAAGATCTTTCTCTGTTCCAATTCGAAATATTTTACTTCAACTTGGCCCCGGAGAGTCCCTGGAGTCTATTGCTGAAAATGGAGGAGCCCTGGTAGTGGAAGCTGCTGTAAACGGTAAAAAAATGGACATTTTATTATTAAAAGTGGAGTAATTATTTCTGGGTTTCTGTAGACTAAAAATCTTGGGTTTTATGTTTAATTACTGTTGTTCTTTTGTAGTGTTCATGTAATAGATGATAAAACTTCTGCCTTAATTCTTGCAATACTTTGTCACCAAGAATAATTAAAATAAATGACTTTAAAACTTAGTAAAGTCACAAAATTTGTACAAAATTTTAGACAATCATATTCAAAATTTAAACCCACAATTTTACAATTAATATAAATTTTAAACCAGGTTTAGCGGAAGGTGTTGTAGAAATGACAAGATCACCAGAAATCCCATTTATTCGATCTCCTTTCAAGATCGATCTGTCTCGGCTTTCAAACTTCTACACACCAACCCTTATTTATGAGATGCAGGTTAATAACTTAATCTTTTTTTTTTTTATTTATTAATCATAAATAATTTCAAGACAGTATTTGATTTAAAAACTTAACATATTTATTTATTTATTTTTTTTTAAATTTGATAAATTTTTTTTTGGTGTAGAACTAGAAAAAAGTTGTGGTATTTAGTGATATATTAAATTGGTTAATATTTAAATGATAAGTTTATGTTAATTTATTTCTTTTTTTTTATAGTTTGATATAGTTAATGCTGTTTCGAATGCGCCATTAGGAGGCATCAATGTAGACATAACATGTAAGTTAAATCTTAATTTATTTTAAACAAATTTAAATAACATTTATTGTTTCTGCAATAATTTAGCTTTAATTTTAAATAAGTTACACTTATTTTGATAATCATGTATTAATAATTGATTTTTAATTCTTAACGTTTTCAGGCAATGGGGTGACCGAATCCACACTAAGTGATGATAGAGGGCAGGTTAATTTTCAATGTCAATTTGTTGGAACCGGAAATCAGGTAAAATCATAATTCGTATTTATTTAAGTGTAAAGATATAAACCATAAGTTCTGTTAATATTTTTTTTACAAACAAAGAGTTAATTGTACTTGAAAATCTATTAAAAATGACATAGTTTAGATTGATTTAAAAATGTTTTTATTTATAATTTGTTTGTTGTTTGCAACTTTTTAACAAAACAACTTTTATAATATTTAGAATGTTCAAATAGTAACTACAGAGGAAGGTTTAAACGCAGACGATCAGGCATCGGAAGATTTGGTGATTGAGCCATATACTTCACCAACAGACAGTTATATACAGGTTGGTTTGCCATAACCCTATCAGTGTTTTGTGAAGGGGGTAGCATGGAAGGAGGGTCTTACCCTTTTTTTGGGAGGGGGAGGTTTTTATCATTTTTTCCCCCTTTTTTTTATGGGTTAGGTATTATCACATTTTTTTCCTTTTTTGGAAGGGTGTTGGGGCCAAGCATTTTTTCGAGGGGTTGTTGGAGGTTATAATATTACTACCTCTATTTTGTTGTTAGTTTAACCTGTATAATATAATGTTACTACGTTTAGAAATTTTTTTTATTTTATTTAAAGGTTTTTAAATTTATAAGTCTATATAACACCTCAATTTATTAAGGTTGAAGTGGATGCAGTTTTAAGCATTGGTCAACCCAATGTGTTCATCAATTTCCGAATTAATAAAGACACAACTGAGATTAGATATCAGGTACTTGTATTTTTTTTGTATATATCTTTTTATTGTTATGTGGGAAGGTTGAATACGACCTAAACATAGAAAGAATAACATCAGTTATCCTGACCCAGTCTCGAGTTGCCTGTTGCAGTTTGGGATATTATAGATTATAATTTCCTGATAATTATGCTGCTGATTAAGTGCTGGCTCAGCAGGAGTTCAAACTGTTTATAGCGCCTTACTCAAGGGCGCTACAGCATGAGAGCAGTGTGAATTGAACCCACGACCTTATATGTGGTGTAGCAAGTATTCTTACCACTACAACATGCTGCCAGCTACTACATATATATTTCTACTTTATTTGAATATAAAATAAATATATATTTTTAGATTCTTGCTCGGGGCACAATAGTGGCCTCCGGTGTCACCGATGTTGGCGTCGGTGATCGGGAATCAAACCAACGAATTGAGATTACAGCAGACATGGTACCGTCAGCAAGGATTGTGGCATATTATTTGAACGGAGCAGAGATTGTGTCCAATTCAAAATGGTTCGATGTGGTCAATGAATGCAAAGAAGTAAGAAGTGTTTAAATTTTTTATCTCACATTTTTTTGTTAAATTTATTTTTATCCTCAAGAGCCCAATATTTTTGACCTAAACATGAAATAACATTAGTTACTCGAAACCAGTCTTGAGTTGACTTTGGATGTTATTGAAATAGTTCTATTTTTAAATAAATTCATATATAGCTTCTAACCAAAACCTTAGTCCCATATTAATGCTATTTGATTTAAACACTACAACATTGTAACTGCTTAAGTTTAACAAACAAACTTTGTATTACAGGAAGTTAGTGTAAATGTTGTTGAAGATGAAATTTTACCTGGAGGTGCTTTAAATTTCCAACTTCAAGGTAAATTAAACGCATTTTTTTTACAAATCTTTATCCTTAATGTGGGAAGGTCGTCTTCACGATCTAAACAAAAAGTAATAACTGTTACCCCGACCCAGCCTCGAGTTACCTTTGGCAGTTTTGGGATATTATTAATTATAAATGTCTGATAATTATACTGCTGATTAGGTGCTGGCTCGGCAGAAGTTTATACTGTTTATAGCGCCTTACTTAAGGGCACCACAGCATGAGGTCAGTGGGAATTGAACCCATGACCCCATGCGTGGGGTAGCAAGTGTTCTTACCACTACACCACGCTGCCAGTACTTCTCTAATTCTGATTTATTATTTTTATTTAAAATAGGGGCACCTGGTGAGGTAGTAACAGTGTTGGGGGTGGACAGAGCTGCATATTTCCTCTACAACAAAGGGAGATTAACTCGGGATCTGATGTTTAAACAAATGGAATCTTACGACCAAGGTTGTGTAAGAACCGGGGGAAGAAACGCCGAAAACGTTTTTGAGGTTTGTTAAATTTATATTTCAAATCTATTTCTACTCTATATAAAAAGGCTTATTTAACTACCTAAACAATTTTTAAATGCTAATGTTAGTTTAGTAGATTGTTAAACCTACTGATGCCTGTTTATTAATATTAGTAAAATTTACAAATTTTAAATCAAAATTATTAAGCTTCAACAAGACTAAGAATGTTAAAGAAATGCATTATTTAGGATTTTAACAATTTTTACTATATTTGACTTAACTTTTTAGCTTATTATTTTTCCCTTTTTTTGTCAAATTTTTGTTTTACAAAATCCTTGGTAAAACAAATGTTGTTACAGAGAGCTGGGGTCCTGGTTACAACTTCATCTTCAAATGCTCCAGTTGTTGATACATTGTCCTGTGGAGCAGAAGAAGCAAGCAGGAAGAAACGACAAGCTGAACAGGCCGTACAAAATGCTGATATTAACAGATTGGGTAAGAAATACAATTTAAAGAATTATATATCACAAAAACGATTTTAAATTATAAAAAATTAATAATTTAAATACTATTTTTTTCATATCCCCTTAAGAGAATTGGATATTAAAATTAAGAAGATATTAAAATCTATGTTTAATGGAGCTTAGTGGGCAATATATATACAAAAGTCCAGTTTACGGGCCTACACAATAAAAACAACTTTCATTTTTGGTGCGAGTGTAAAATATCACAGGCAAATATTAGTTGATAGTTGCGACCATATTACTACAAATAAAATCCCCACAGTAGGACAGGTTATATACACAGAAAAGGAAAGAATCACAAAAACACAAGGGTTTAAAAATATATTTAGTAGTGCATTTTAAATTTAACTGTTTTATTATTTAGAGCGTGATTTGGCGAGATGCAAACGTGATGGCGGACGACCTTTGTTGACTAAAGAAACTTGCGACCAGCGAGCAGCACGTGTCCGCGAATATTTCCGCTTGATCGGTGAATTACCAGAATGCTGGGGAATCTTTTTGGAAGCTTGTCAGAACTTTACGTTTCTTCAGTAAGTTTGTCAACTATTTTTAGTGCAGCAATTAATTTTTTTTACACCGGAAATTTATTTCAGTGAAAATTTCTAGACTATTTTCTGGCAATTTGAACATCTTAATCAGTTTGTAACTGCCCAATTTTAGTAAAATTTACGCTATTTTATTCTGATTTTTGAGTAATTTATGCCAAAATATATTTTAAAACTAATATGATTGCAGTTCGGGTAATGTTGTTTTAAAAAACTGGTTGTATGTAATAAGCTTCGGGGTTTAATTCTTACTTCTTTTATGTAATAATGTACCAGCAGCGTGGTGTAGTGGTAAGAACACTTGCTACACCACTCATGAGGTCATGGGTTCAATCCCCACTAAGTTCATGCTGTAGCGCCCTTCAGTAAGGCGCTTTAAACGGTATGAACTCCTGCTGAGCCAGCACCTAATCAGCAGTATAATTATCGGGCAATTATATTATACAATATCCCAAATTGCTAAAGGCAACTCGAGACTGGGTCGGAGTAACTGATGTTACTCTATGTTTAGGTCGCGCATTCGACTTTTCCACATCGAGGATAAAGATATATACAAAAAAAATGTCTTAAGTAAAGCACTGAGTATAAACTGACATAATCTGTCACTAGCACTATTATCAATATATCTTAAACTAAGCCAACATAATATTTGGTGTAACAAACACTGGTCTGTGTTTTTTGTTTAAATATATTGTTTAAAAAACTAGTGTTGGTCTATGTTTAAGCAAAAAAGTATATATTAAAAAATTAAGAGTTTACTTGTTAAAATTAAACAACTTTTGTTATGTTGCTTGTAAATTTTTCAAAAATTGTAAATTATATTTTCATACAGAACAAGTTTTTTAATTTTAAATTCTTTTAAACTTGTTTAACAGACAACAGAATCAAGGTGGGTTTGCAGGAAGATCTGCAGGAACGGAAGATGCAGAAATTCAAGCTCTCGTTGATGCCAACCCAAGATCTAGCTTCCAAGAAAGTTTAATCTTCACGTTTAGAACTTTGTAAGTTTATTAAACTAAAATTTATCTATCAATGTAGCAGGCCAAACCCAACTTAAAACAGGGTTTGTGTAGCAAAACCTATTTAATTTGGCTTTTTAAGAAGGATGACAAAGAGATACAAAAAAAATTAAATGTTGATTTAAAAAGAATCAAAATACCCATGGTAAATGACCAAAAACCAACAAATTATATTTTAAGTTAAAAATATTTAAATTAATTTTATTTAATTAACAGAGATGCTGGTGGTAGAGCTAGTTTCTTTGAAAGAGCGCAGGACAGTATTACAACTTATGATATTGATGCCATTGGAATGTCCGATCAAGATGGTAAAAAAAACGTTTTTAATTAAGGAATAAAAATTATTTATATAAGATTTTCTTTGAATAGTATATTATGTTAATTTTGGCCTAATTAAATTTCAACCAACCTTTGGTTAATTTTTACATTTATTTTATTCTAATTCATTAACATACAGAAAAAAACAGTTTTATTTCTTTTAAAAAATGATTATATTTCCTTTTTTGATACATGTTTTTATTTACGTTTTAGATGGTTTTTGTATTTCTGAACCTGATGAAGTTCGAGTTTTTAAACCAGTTTTCGTTCAAATTTTTACACCTTATTCACTGAGGGAAGGAGAACAAGCTGATATGAGAATCTCTGTGTTTAATTATGGAGATCAACAAATTGAAAATGTAAGTTTTTATACAATGTGTAAGTTGTTTAAAAAAATAAAAATTTTTGCCATAATGTATTCTGTTAAGTAATCATTTATTTTTATTGAAAATAAGCAACACTATTTTTTTTGTTTATTTTTTTATCGTTGATGTAGGAAGGTCGAATGGGCGACCTAAACATAAAGTAACATTATCTACTCCGACCCAGTCTCGAGTTGCTTGTGGCAGTTTGGGATATTATAGATTATAATTGCCCGATAATTATATTGCTGATTAAGTGCTGGCTCAGCAGAAGTTTATATCGTTTAGAGCCCCCTACTCAAGGGCGCTACAGCATGATAGCAGTAAGGTTTAAACCTACGACTCATGGTGGTGTAGCAAGTGTTCTTACCACAACACCACGCTACTAAGTTATTTTATTGATACAATTTACCTATTTTTAAGTTAGTTTTGGCCTTTTTTACAATGTGACTGTTCATCAACATACTAGTTATTAAAAGTCAAAATTGTTTTACTCCTAACTTAAGGGTAAAAAAAGTAGATTAAAATTATTTGTTGTTTGTGTTTAGGTTCGAATCCAGGTCAAACATGATCCCATTTTCTGTTCTTCTTTTGTTGGAGGTAAATTCAAATCTTAAAATATGTTTTAATTTTACCAATTTGTATGTATATACAGTTTAAAAACATAAGTATATAATGTATAGCCAATTTATGTTAAAGATTTTAATTTTTTAAGTAATTTAAGAAAACATCTAGTAAAAAATCTTTTTTTGTTAAAATTTAAAGTTTCAAAAATTTAAAATTTTGATTTAATATTTTTTTAGAAGAATTTTCAACCCTGGCTGACTTGGGGGTTCCCCCAAATGGGGCAGCTTCGGCAAACTTTGCGATCTTCCCACTAGAGGCAGGAGTCGGGGAGATCCAGGTCAGAGCAGTGGAACTTGACCGAAAAGTTATTCTTGACACAGTCGTAAAACAAATCATTATCGAGGTAAGAATGTAAATATATTCTGTGTTTAAAAAACATTTTTGATAGGATATATAAATTTTACTTTCTTTAACCGTAAATCTTTAGTAGCTAGTAATGGCACCATGGTGTAATGGTCAAAACAACTGGCTTTATTACAAGAGGTCATAGGTTTGATCCCCACTGCCCTCTTGCTGTAAGGCCTTTGAGTAAGGCCCTTATACAGTATGAACTGCTACTAAATCAATTATAATCTATAATATTCCAAACTGCCTAAGTTAACTCAAGACTGGGTCGGGGTCACCGATGTTACTCTAATGTTTAGGTGTGGAAGTCAACCTTACCACATGAGTTAAAAGAAGAATATATATTGCCTGAATATCAAATTATTTTAAAATTTTGCACCAAAAATAATTCATGCATTACTTAAAAATGCTATTGCATGTAAAAATTAAACCAGGATATTATAGTTAGAACTAAGACTATTAGTATTTATTCTTATTGTGTTTTATTTTATTTTAACAGGCTCCTGGTGAATTAAAAGATATTGATGGCACAGAAGCAATAGATTTAAGTTTAACTGGGCAGGCTGGGCAGGAGTTTGAATTTAATTTTGATATTCAGGACATTTTTACTCCTGATACCAGACAATGCTGGATCTTTGCTTATGGTAAGCTTGGTTTAATTGTACATTTATGTGTAAGAAATATGCCTTATTCTTTTTGACTGTGGTTAGTTTAAAGTCATTTTAGTGGACTATTAAATATATTTTTGTATAAAGATCTAACGTATTTCTCTTAACTATTTTTGCTTTAAGTCAGTTTCAAATGATGCCTATTACAAATTTATACATGTCAATATTAGTAAAAGTAATTGTTGATAAAATATAGTTAAAACTGTGCTTTAATACATGCAACATTTGACATTTTTATACCATATAAAAAATGTAACATAAAACTTCTAAACTAACAAAATAAATGTCTTTATTTGCAACATTTCATTGTCCTTATATTTTCTGATATGATATGATGTATGCTTTTTTTTATTTAATTTTTTTCCTATTAATTCACAGCTAATTTGTTGGGGCCAAGTATTGAAATTGATCCCGTTACTCAACAACCTAACAATGTAGCTGATATTTTTAAGTAAGAATTTTGTTTTTTATGTAACATTTTTAATACAGGAATTCAAGATAAAGTTATTTTAAAAAATATTAACAGTCATGTAGTTTTTTTTTAATTTTTCTATGAAGAAATAAATTAAAATGTTATAAAAAAAAGGAGACCGGCAGCGTGGTGTAGTGGTAAAAACACTTGATACACCACAATGAGGTCGTTGGTTCAATCCCCACTGCTTTCATGCTATAGCGCCCTTGAATAAGGCGCTATAAACGGTATAAACTCCTGCTGAGCCAGCACTTCATCAGTAGCATAATTATTGGGCAATTATAGTCTCTATAATATCCTAAACTGTGACAGGCAACTCGAGACTGGGAGGGTAACAAATGTTACTCTATGTTTAGGTCGCGCATTCGACCTTCCCACATTGGGATAAAAATATATATATATAACATAACAAAAAATCACATTCTCAAAGAATTTTTTCTGTAATATTGAACTAAATAAACCTTTTGTTTTACACAAGGATGCCATATGGATGTGGTGAACAGAACATGTTACGAACGGCTCCTAATATTTATACTCACGGTTATATGGTAGCTGCTGGAATACTAGTTGAAGGAACGCCACAATATGATCAATCTATCACACTGATGGATCTAGGTAATAACTTATTCTTAAACAAGATAAATTCGAAATTAAAATTTTTGTTATGATAAATTTATTGAATAAATTTTAATTAATTTTGTTGTCTGAATTAAATAATAACTATAGGTTTAAACAAAACTGAAGTTAATACCTCAGGTTTATAACAATTGTTTTGTTATAAACTTAAAATTAGGTATAACAAATATATAAAATCTTGTTTAAATTCTGGTAAAAGAGTGTTTTTATTATGAATACCCACTTTTTAAACTGTATTTTCATTGTCTGTCATAATAAGGTTTTACCAAATATTTGCCAGTGAAAGTTAAAAATTAATATATTGAATATACATCAAGCTTTTAATCTAATACCACATTTAATTTTACTCAGGCTTTGCCAGGGAATTGGACTACCGATCTAACCTTGTGAACCTAGAGGCATGGGCTGTGTTTGCTCATTTTAAACCAAGTACTTGGTTGAATGCATTTGTGGATAAAGTTTTCACGAAAGCAAGAACTTATAACCCCAACATTGCAACTGACCCGATATGTAGCTCACTTAACTGGCTTTTAACTCAACAACATGCAGACGGGTATTTCATTGAGTTGCAAGCCCCTCTACATAAGGAAATGCATGTAAGTTTTCACTAATTTGTAAAATTTTTGGGTTGATTTTAAAATAAATAATTTTTTTTAATTCTTGAAGAAAATCTTTGATAATGGCCTTTCTGTTCAGATTTTAGTTGTAGTAATATGGTTTTGATTCTTAACTAATATCTGCCTGTGATAATTTACCTACATACCACAAATGACAGTTTTTTTTGTGGGACTATAAATTGCACAAACATGTATGCTGAACTGTAAAACTGTTAATTAAACTTGCCATATTCAAATGACTTTTGGCTTAGTAAAAATTTGTTTTGTTTATATAACCTTACCCAAAGGATCTTCAGCTTGAAATCAGTGGGAATCAAACCGATGACTTTAAGTAGTTAAACAGTTCTAATTATTGAAAGGAAAATGTATTTTTTCAGCCAAAATTTTAGTAAGCAATAAAAAACAAATTCGTTTTTATTTATAGGGTGCTGTTGGAGGAAGGTTTACATTGACTTCTTATGTGGTGATTGCTTTACTTGAAAGCACGAGTGGATGTAGTGATGCAATCAACAACGGAATCTCAATCGCTGTTAATAACGCCATCAACTTTCTTGAAAATAATAAAGATCAACCAGTGTTCACTAACAGACCATTCGGTATTTCTCTCTTGGCATATGCTCTATCACTTTATGATCCTAATTCTCCATTTGCTTTGGAAATATTTGATAGGTGAGCAATATTATAATATTTTGTACATAAAAGAATAAGAGAAAATATCTAAATCATAGAATTTTTAGTATTTAAAACAATAGAATTAACATCTATTGTGTTGAAAAATTTTTAATGATTAAAATTTAGGTTGAGAATTTCTTAAAATTTTTTAAAACCAAAAAAAATTTTTTATTTTTTGTTAATTTTAATATTTAAATTTATTTTAGAATGTGGGCTTTACACATGGAAGCTGATGACGGTAAAAAATCTTTCTGGCAAGCTCGTCCTTTAAATGAAATCCAGGGAACCGGTATTCATGCTTATTGGTATCAACGAAGACCTCAAGCTGTAGATATTGAAACAACAGCTTATGCTTTACTTACTTTTATTGAACAGATTAAAGCAAGTGGTGCAGGTAAATATTGAATTTTATTTTTAAGAAACCTAATTTTAGTGGAATATTTTAAAATTAATTAGTTAATCTTACCTAAAAAAATTAATTAAATATTCAAATTTAAGAGATTTTAACAAAATGTTGTATATTTATTCTTGTAAGTTTTTAGTTTACCAAGTTTAAATATGTTGACAAAAGTTAAATAAATTTAAGATGTGTATTCATTATTATTTGTCAGTGGGATTGTGTAGTAGTCAGAACACTCAGTTTTAGTACATGGGGCCAAGTATTTGATTTCCACTGCTTCCATGCTGCAGTACCCTTAATTTAGGTGCTATACATCGTATGAACTCTTTCTAAACCTAACCTAATCCATTGCTTAAATATCGAGCAATTATAATCTATAATATCCTTATTGGAAAACACAACTTGAGACTGGGTCAGGGTAACTGATGTTACTTTATATTAAGGTTATAAAGTCGACCTTTTTTACATTAAGGCTAAATAGATACAAAATATATTACTAATATTAATATTTACTTATATTTTAGTTACCCAATTTGACTTGGATAATACGAAGTCCATAGCAGTGTGGTTAATATGTCAATACAACAGTAATGGAGCCTTCATCTCAACCCAGGACACTGTGATGGGCTTACAAGCTCTTGCAGCTTACCAAACCTGGTTTGCTTCTGTGGTAAGTTAAATTTTTTTAACTAACCTTCTATATTTTATGTTATTAGTTAGATGTTTGCTTTAAGTGCTGCATTTTAGTTGCCTTAAGGATTGCAACTACTATTAGCCCATAATACTTTACCTGGGACTATATAAGCCTTTTTTTATAATTTTAATAGTCTATAGTCTTTAAGTTGGACTTTCATACATTTATATAGCAACTACCAAACCTAATTTTATATAGATTTTTTTTAAAGGGATTTTGTGAAGGGTTTTTTAATCTTAACATTTTTAAAGTAAAGGCTTTTTAAGTAATATTTTTAACGGTCAATCATTTGATGCTTTTGACAAAAACTAGGGTAAAATTAAAGTTTAATAAATTAGATTTTAAACTAACACAGATGTTCTTTTTAAGATGCCAAACCAGCCGAAAGCTAACATTGATATTTTATTGATCGGAAGAGGAAATTCATCATGGGCATTGAACCCAGAGTCATTTAATATTGACGAAAATAATCAGAACTTTCGAACCCGACACACTGTCCCCCTTGATGTAATTGAGAATGGTGGAGTGACTGTTGTTGCCTCAGGTTTGTTGGGCTTCAACTAATTCTTAAAAACTGTTTTTTGTTTAAATTTTTTGTGCGTTATTGAGTGACAAGAAAAAAATATCAGAAAAAATGCATTTATTCAATGGAGAAAAGTGTCAAAATTAAATTTATGCTTTAAACATACCAAAACTATTAAATTTTAACACATAATTTTACAAAATGATCACAAAATCGAATCTTAAATATATAGTAAATACAACCAGGAAATTACAATAACTTTTCATTTTAAGCGTATACAAAAAAAAACTAACAGAGGAACTTTTGTTTTAAAAGAGCTCAAGAAAAAACATGAAATTGAAAATTTTTTTTTATAATTTTAACAAAAATAATTTTTTATAGGTGAGGGCCAAGGACAGGTGGCTTACAGATGCATTTACAGGACGACAGTTGATGAGGAAAGTTGTCATTTTGACCTTGAAACTGATGTTCAAGTTCTCAATGAACAAGCTTTTAACGCTGGAACTGAATCTCTTAAAGTTTTACTCACAGTAAGTTCAATGTTTTTCTTTTTGCTTGTCATAGTTTACCGAAACATCCCAAATGGCATTTTTTTATTTTTAAGGCTTATAATTTGTATATATATTTTCCACTAAGCTCCACTATATTGACCTTTATTATTTTAAGTAAGGCGCTATAAACGGTATGAACTCCTGGTGAGCCAGCACTTAATCAGCAGCATAATTATCGGGCAATTATAATCTATATAATATCAAAAACTGCCACAGGCAACTCGAGACTGGGTCAAGGTAACTGTTGTTACTCTATGTTTGGGTCATGCATTTTATCTTCTTACATCGAGGATAAAGATATATACTAAAAAAATGATTAGTGTACATGACAATTCAGATTTAAAAATAAATACAAAATCAGGCAATATTTTCCTAAAAGCCTCTATTATAATTTTTTTTTTCTAGATTGTGGTTTCTAAGCCAGTAGGAAGGCAAGCAGATTCTTCTATCATTGATGTTGGTTTAATGTCAGGATTTGTAGCAACTGAACCGAGTCTGCAACGAATTCAACTCGAGAATAGTGTGGATGGTGTTGGTAAGCAATATTTTTTTATTTTTTTTTTGTGTATATCTTTATCCTCGATGTGGGAAAGTCGAATGCGCGACTTAAACATAGAGTAACATAAGTTACTCCGACCCAGTCTCGAGTTGCCTGTGGCAGTTTGGGATATTATAGAGACTATAATTGCCCGATAATTATGCTGCTGATTAAGTGCTGGTTCAGCAGGAGTTAATACCGTTTATAGCGCCTTACTCAAGGGCGCTACAGCATGAGATCAGTGGGGATTGAACCCACGACCTCATGTGTGGTGTAGCAAGTGTTCTTACCACTACACCACGCTGCCGGCTTAAAATATGCTCATTTATTTTTCCTGTACAAAAAATCTTTGCTGATTGCTGTGAATTTTTCTGGCCTAATAATATATCACTATAAATAGCCTTAAAAAGTGGTTTTTAGTAGAGCACTGTAAATAGTACAATCTATCAAGCATATGCTGCATGTTAAATATTGGTCAATTCTTAAAGATAATATTCCAAACTTTAATGAGTCATCTTAAGACTTGTTTAAGTTAACAAATGCTGCCCAATATTAAGGGCATAAAGTCGGCCTTTTTACATTAAGAATAAACAAAAACAAAATAAAAATATACAATGCTACAACAGAACATTTATTTTAATCTTTTATTGTATAAAATAATATGTTATAGATATAAATATTTTAACAGTTATATTTTATTTTTACAAACTTAAACAATTATCTTTTTAGTTGATCGATTTGAAATTTCCAACCAGAACATCATTTTCTATGTTTCGAAAATTGCTTTGGAGCCAGTTATAATCGCTTTTGAACTTGTCAGACAAACTAGAGTTAATCGACCCCAGCCAGCCAAGATAAATGTTTATGATTATTATGAACCATCTGTAAGTTGAAAGTTTTTTTTGCAATTATAATGTGTTTATTTCCCTTATATTATTTAAATTTATCTAATGTGGGAAGAACAACTTATGGCTTAAACATAGGGCAACATTTGTAATTTCAGCATAGTCTGAAGTTAACTTTGGCATATTTAAATATTATTCATTGTAATAATTAACCAGTTGCTTTTGTGCCTAGCAAAAGTTCATGTCGTTTAAAAGACTTTATTTAAGGGCTTTATGACATTAAAGCAATAATGATTAAACCCACGACTTTATGTGTGATATACAAATGTATTGTGAATTGATATAAAAAAAATGATTATACTTTAAAATAAAATTTAAAGATTTTTTTCAAAAAATTAAAACAAGTGAATTTTTTTCTCAGGTTCAATGTGGAAAATTCTACAGCCTACCAGGAAACCTTGAAAAAGTACGAACTACTGGTTGTGATAATGATGATGAGATGTGTAAATGTGCTGAAGGGGGATGCCCAGTTTGCAGGTAAAATTAGGGCTGAAATTTCATCAATACATGACCAGCGCAATATTTAGTTTGTACCAAGAAAAAGTTATTTTGTTGGTTTAATTTATAGGTTAAATTAAAGTGCATGACAATGTTTAAAACTTAACTTTGCTTTAAAATGGAAAAGTTTTATATTTTTCTGTTGAATTAGTTTTTTTTTAAGTTGTCTTTTTGATTTTTTTAAAGTTTTTTTTTTTAATTGTACAGTTCATTTTTAATATGTTGTTGTTGTTTACTTTGTTATGTGTCGGAAACAGTTTATGGTATGTGTTGCCTGGTATAGTAACAAAACAAAAATTTTAAATCTCTAATATCAGAATGAGTATTTTAATTATCCTGTTGTACTTTTACTTAATTAAATTTATTTATAGGCCACGAGATGATCAACTAGAATCAACAACCTGTCTGAGAGGAAACAGATGTAACACTTGTGTTGATAAAGATGATTGTGAAAACTTATTTCAGAGATCCTGCCAAAAGTAAGTCTTTTTTGTATATATCTTTATCCTAGATGTTGGAAAGTCGAATGCGCAACTTAAACATAGTGTAACATCAGTTACTTCGACCCAGTTGTCTGTGGCAGTTTGGAATATTATATAGATTATAATTGCCCGAGTTTATACCGTTTATAGTGCCTTACTCAAGACGCTAAACCATGGGTACAGTGGGGATTGAACCCATGGCCTCATATTTATATTCATTCCATTGTCCTGAAGTTGACTTTGGCAAATTTTTTTTGTTTTTCGCGAATCAATAAAATTAATAAAAAAATTTACAAAACTGTATACATTAATGCGGGCTTAAAAATTAAGAGATCAATTTAAATGATTTGAAACATACCTTAAATAATAATGTTTACATAAAAATTTTAGGGTATGTTATGGCATGGTCACTAAATGCTATAACATAATCATACTAATTATTTAGTTATTGTCTCTTAAAATATGAACTACTTTGATATTAATAAAAATTTTTTGGAATTAATTTACTTCTGGTTTAAATGTTGTTGGTGCTAAAAATAAAACCACAAAAAGTAGAATTAAAATTAAATAGTGAAATTAAAACTGTTATTTTTTCAGCAATTTTGCCTACATTGTTAACATAACAACCTCACCTCAAGCTAATGGAGGGGTTTTTACTTCTTTTACTGGAGTTATTACCGAAGTTTTGAAAGAAGGTAAAAGTTATTGTTAATAATAATTTTATACAACAGATATATATATCCAAATTTTTTTTTTTTATTATTAGTATATTTGGAAATGTCTGAACTCCCACTGATCTTATGCTGTAGTGCCCTTGAGTAAGGCGCTATAAACGGTACGACTTAATCAGCAGCATAATTATCGGGAAATTATAATCTATAATGTCCCAAACTGGCAAAGGCAACTCGAGACTGGGTTGGAGTAACTGATGTTACTCTATGTTTAAGTCGCGCATTCGACTTTTTCACATCGAAGATAAAGATATATACAAAAAAAATCAACCTAAATTACCAATAACAAAGTATGATAGAGCATATATATTTTCATTCCATAGTGACATAAAAGCATATCACTTTAAAAAAATTTAAAAATGGATTTTGGGCGTTTAAATTCACTTTTACTAAACTATGTTTTAATTCAATTTCGTAAAATATTTACAGGTGATGAACCAAAAGCTTCAGTCAAAGATCAAGAAAGAAAATTTGAATTAAGATCGGATTGTTATGCTGCTTGTCAGGATAATAGATTAGCTCCTATACCAAATGTAAGTTTTTTTTATAATTATTTATCCTTGATGTGGGTAGGTCGAATGCACAACTAGGAATCGAACCTAGGATCTCATGTAGTGTGGGAAAGTGTTCTGACCACTACACCACCCTGCTGGTTTACTGTACTTTTTTTCAGTTTTTTTCAAGAAACTATAAATTTTAAAACTATTTTTTATAAAATAAAAATATTAAATTTAGCTTAGGTTACTTTGTCAAGTATGGGGGCTATGTATTGTTTTTGAATATAAATCATTTCAAGAATTAAATAACATTGTTTTTAATTATTTTAATTGGTCTTTTTAGGATGGAAATTTTATTAGGGACAACTTCCCAATTTTGATAATTGGAAATAACCCAGAAAAAGTTACAAGAAATGGAGTAGAAACGTGAGTTATTAAAACAATTTAAATTAAATATTTAATCTTAAGTATTATAATCTATACCAATTGTTGGAAAATACAAAAAAAACTTAATAATAACTTTAATTCACTTATAAAAAAAATTCTATTTTATTTTGTTTTAAAAATAAATTTTAAATTAAAATCTTTTTCACAGGCGAAACTACATCATGAAAAAGGGAGCTGTCATGGAAAGAATTATCCCTCAAAGGCAGTGTGATGCTGCTATAGCTGCTATTCGTCGTATAAAATGCAACAATAATAGTGTAATAAAGACCGATGCTGAATTGGAGGAATGTGATAGAAGAAGAAAAGTTAATACAGCTTGTAGGAATATGAGAGATTTGATGACGCAATTGGAAGATTTTTCGTGCGATTAAAAAATGCAAAAGTTCACAATATACTTTGTTGTATAAGTTTCAAAATAAAAATTATTCTTACATCTGTATTAATAATGCATTTTTATCCTTTGAGAAAATAAAATAAAATGCTTTTGAGTCAATAAAATGCTGTATTAAAATGTTCTTGTTGTTTTTATTTTGTAAATTTAAAAATAACTAAGTTCCATCTTATTTAACCCGGCTTTAGGTGTAATATTTTAAATCAATATTAAATGTTATCTTGTAGTAACTGACCGGTAAAATTAACAATTTCCATAAAACAACGCCGACATTGCTTAAAAAATTTAATAGCCCCACCCACCGAAAGTAGTATCGCCGTGGCTACATGACGCTTTTGTTATTGTTTTAAAGGTTATTAAAGTAAAAGGACGCTGTGTGCATTTAAGAATTACGCTTTAGTTAGATAAGTTTACAAACAGTGATACTATGGAGTAATACCTATACATTCTGAGACATTATTTTTTATTGCAAAAGGCATTACTTAAGGTTCCAACCAAAACGTTATAAATTTCTTTAAACTAAGTTATCCTCTATTTAAGTTCTCTAAATGGTCGACTTTACTAATTATAAATTAATTTTTTTCATTATTTTCATGGGGTTGAACCAAAAACATTTAACACTTAGGCTTAAGCTATACATTTAGCTACTCTATCAGTTTATTGTCTTAAAATTGACTTTCAGTTAGTGTGTTAGTTAAGTTAAAAGTAGCAACATTTGTATTTATTGATTTTTTTATAGATATCAAACTTGTAAGTAAACATGGATGGTACTGATGGTAATAGTGAGATGTCATCAGTTAAAAGTGAGAATTATTGTGCTGGAATAAATGTTGAAGCAAGCATACAAAAACTACAGGAACTTGGTAATTTACAACTGTAGCGAATTATTAATTTTAATTATTAAAAACATTCTTTAGTGGTTAGTTGATACAAGAATATAAAATTCTGGCTAAATCTTACGGAAATAAACTCTGAATTTAAGTAATGTCTAAATCCATTTTTATTAAGTGGCATCCGTTCAGTAAAACGAAATGGCCTAACTGTTTTTAAAACGAACATTTGTACTTAATAAAAAGCAGAAATGAATCGTTGGAAAAATAATTCAATACTAGAGAAACGAGGTTAGAGTTCCCATGTGAAAATAGTTGTTAAATAACCTGCAAATTCGATAAACAAATTATAGTTAAAAGCATTGGAACTCATTGTTAAAATAGGGAGGAAAAATACGCCAAAGCTTGACAGCAAATAAATAACAATTTTATTTCAAATCAACATCAAAAACTGTTTGTTTATAAAATTAAAGGTTAGCTTATGTGGATTTATCCAAAATAAGCTACACAACTATCAATTTATCAAAAGATCGTTCAATTTTATATTCTAAATTAAAACAAAAATATTTAAAAAAAGTTAAGTCAAAAACTATGATTTTTTTATATTTTTTGTCCACATTTATATGCCCAACTCATTTACTTATTTTGTCCAATATAAAAGTTTAACATTACTTTTCATGTTTATTTTTTAGCATACCAAACTATTAAACATGCTGGGTGTATTGACCATGATCAATTAGAAGAATTTCAAGCATTGTCAGATAACATTATTGAATTGGTTTGTTTATTTAATTTTTTTTTTTGATTTAATGCGTAGACATAAAGTAATATTTGCGATACAGTATAAAAGTTTAAACCCAGAACTTGTAGTTAAGCCTAGCTCCATAACCACTACAGCTTATTGTCAATTTTTTTTTTTTTTTAAATTTTTATCTATGATGTGGGAAAGTCGAATGCGCGTCTTAAACATAGAGTAACATAAGTAAGTTCCAACCCAGTCTCGAGTTGCCTGTGTTAGTTTGGGATATTATAGATTATATAACTGCCCAATAATTATACTGCTGATTAAGTGCTGGCTCAGCAGGAGTTCCTACCGTTTATAGCACCTTACTCAAGGGCGCTACAGCATGAGATCAGTGGGGATTGAACCCATGACCTCATGTGTGGTGTAACAAGTGTTCTTACCACTTCACCATGCTGCCGGTACAATATAAGCCAAAGGTTATTTAGTTTTGTTTTTAGCATGTAGTTTGTCGAATAGAAAGCTAAAACACCTATTTCTACTCGTTTAACCAAAAACTGTTTAATTTTTTTATTCTAGGCATTAATACAAAAATTTATAGCCTACTATTGTTACAAAAGAATTTTTTTTATTATGTTTTATGTCAATAAAATCAATTCTTGCAATGTTTTATTTCAATAAAATATAATTCTTGTAATTTTTTTTTAAAACATAATTATTGCTTTATACAGGATGATGAAAGACATAGTTTACGTGATGCACTTGAAATTGAAACCATTTCTGCAAGCAAGAAAAGGCATGCTCTACAAATCCTTCCACCTAGATATAGAAAAGAAATGGAAGGTAATTTGAATCATTAGTAAACTAAATGTAATGCAGTTGCAATTGTTAACAAATGAACAATTAATTTATACCTATTACTGGATTAAGTATAAGCAGCTTGGCAAGTTAACTTAATTATTAAAAATTAGTAAATTAATTGAACTAATTTATTTTTTCCATCCAATATCTCCCAATCTAAATCCAATATCATCATACAATTATATCCAATTTTACTTTTAATGTTAAATATCCAATAATACTAATTTATTTTTACATCCCATATTAGAGGCAGTATTGGCAGCTCGACAAGCTAATGAAGAGGACATGAGATTTATGAAGAGAACATGGGAAGAGCAAGAAAAGAAAAGAGACAAGTTGGTAAAGACTCACGATCATCTGATGAAGGAAAATGGAAAATTAGGTCCAGAATCGGATGTAATAAGAAGAGAGCATGATGAAATTATTGCTCAACTTAATCAGAGAATGTCAGATAAGGCGAAGTATGTTAAAAAATGTTTTTGTTACATAATGACTTTAGGTCTCAAGACTTTATTTTTAATTTAATTTTTTATTTGTGTACTCTTTATGTTTGAAGATCCACTTAACACCCTAAACATAAAGGAATATTTGTTACCCCTTGCCAGTCTCAAGTTGCCTTTGGCAGTTTGGATAAAAATATTTTTGTCCAATTTTTAAACTGCTGATTGGTTTTTGGCTTAGAAAGGGTTTATACCTATAGCGCTAACTTAAGGGCACTACAGAATAAAAGCAGTACGGGATCAAACCCAGGATCTCGGGAAGTAAAGCCAAGTGTTCTAACCACTACACCATGCTGACAGTTTTTGATTTAAATATATTAGCCATTAAAACAGAAGCAATTTAAAATATACTTAAAATTCTTAATTTCTTTTTTCTAGCAAGCAGATAATATTAAACGAAAGCAGGGATGCACTGAGAGATACAATACAGCAAACCTCAGAGATTGATATCGGGATTGAGAATGTTAACGAAGATCTCGCTGATGATTTAAACGTTCTTGCTAAAGAAAAAACTGAAGTTGTTGGCGAAAGTGTAAGCTGAAAAAAATACTTTTTTTTACTTATATAAGTTTTAGCAGTATTTTACAGGCTCTGTTTGATTTAAAAGCATTTTTTGTATATATATTTATTTATTCTATAAGAATTGTTTTTACTTATCTTCAAGTTTTATAAGCCTAAAAAACTAGTTTGTTAATTGTTTATTAATATTAAAAATTGTTTTAGGGCGAAACAGAAGATTTGATAAAAGTTCAAAAAGAAAAAAATGCGGAAGAAAAAAAGTAAAAATTATTATTTTTGTTTCATTTTTTCTTATTATAACACTAAGGTTTTATTTTAAATGAAAGATACTAGTAGGATGATGTTTGGTTAAATCAAAATATTGCAGAATAACTGATAAGATTTTGGATGAAATAATGGAGTTAGGAGTAAAATTAGATGATGAGCAGAAGGTAAAATTTTACATTTTTGAAATAAAATAAAGAAGAGTTTTAAACTATTTTAACACATACATTAAATTTAAATAAAAATTTATCAAAAATTAAACACAAAGACTCTTTTAATACAATTATCGAAAAAAAATGAATGTGTATTTTTATGTTTTATTTTCTTAAGCTACGTATTTAATTTCTTATTCAGAAATGTAAAGCATACATAGGCTTTTATGTTTATAGTTTATTTTTTATATTTATTGTCAAAAGATTATATATATGTATATTTATATTGTAGCTTAATTCATTTAATTTTAAATTAGACTGTCAGGAGAATTGAAAACTCGCATTCAAGATTGGAAATGCAAGCCCTTCAATTAACAAACAAAATTGAAAGAGAAAAAGAAGCCAACCAAAAACTATTCCATGAAAAGTAAGGGAATACTTTAACTATTACAAGTAACATTATAGAATTAATTTTGTTTTGAAAATTTAAGTAATCTAAACAGGAGCCCTTTTTAAACTGAGTTTTTTATTTTTAGTGAAACAGCTCGTGCTGCTAAAAATAAACAACAATTGGAATACGAAGCAAAAGTTGCAGAAATAGAGAAAAAACTAAAACTGGTATCTGTTTAAACTTTGCAAGTTTAAAATATTGTATTGAATATAAAAATCTGGTTTTAGCTTAATACCATTAACTAAACTATATGCCTGTTATTTATAATTATAAAAAAAACTAATTAGCAAAGTTAATTTATTTGCGGTGTTTTATAATAAAAATAAATCTAAACCTGTATTATCTGGTATTTAAAATGTATTGAAAAATATATTAGTGATAAAAACTTAAATATATTGTTATATATATTGCATACAAATGTAACTAAAATTAAAAACAGTTGAAAAAGTTTTTTTATTTTTAAATTTTAAAGTGCCAATTTAAATGCCAAAGATTACTTTTTTAAAGTCTGATTGCAACCTATAGTATACAATATTTTAAATCTGAAACAATTTAAAAGGTTATTTATTTTTTTAAGGTGATGGACCAAGTAGCAGAGGCAAAACAGGAACAAAAACAAATTGTTTCAGTAAAAGATGAAGTTTATGGCAAACAACAAGAAGCTATGATCAAAAAACTTGAAATTCAAACCAAAGTTAAAGGTTTAAGTGCAGAGTAAGTAAATAGTGTTATATGGTAATACCGATAATTATAACCCTGTGAGGTTCATGGTTCGATTCCCACTGCTTCCATTTTAAGCAGTCTTAAGTAAGGCACTAAACCGGCAGCATGGTGTAGTGGTAAGCACACTTGCTACACCACGCATGAGGTCGTTCAATCCCCACTGATCTCATGCTGTAGCGCCCTTAAGTAAGGCACTATAAATGGTATGAAATCCTGCTGAGCCAGCACTTAATCAGCAGTATAATTATCAGGCAATTATAATCTATAATATCCCAAACTGCCACAGGCAACTCAAGACTTGGTCGGAGTAACAATTGTTACTCTATGTACAAGTCGCGCATTCGACTTTCCCACATTGAGGATAAAGATATATACAAAAAAAATGTAACCCAAACCAAGCCCAAACATAGTAATCTATCAGATATATAAAATTGTAACTTAGGTTTATATAATGGATTTGCCAATGTAGAAAACTCTGAAAATTCTATATCATTCAGGTTTTGGTGTTCAGTCTATTGTTACTTTGTAAGCTGATAGTTAAACAATACTAAACATTTGGTCTAATCAAATCATTGTCATTTTATTTTTATTGTTTATTAAATTACTCTTCATATCAAGAAATGTTATTGTGAAAAATTATTCCCAGCTGTTGGCCTGTGTTTATCATTTTTAGTTACTAATACGTAACAAATATGTCTAATTAAATAAAAAAAAATTAAAAATTTTATATATATATACTTTTTAAATTGTTTGTATTTCTTGATATTTTTAACATTTTTTTTACAAAAAATGTGGCATTTTTTAATATTTTATTTTCATTTTATTTCAAGGGTTGAAGATCTAAAAAAGAAAACAACAGATCAAGTAGAACTAGCGGGAAATTTTACTCAAAGTAATGCAGCAATAAAGGAGAAAATGGAACTGTTGAATGAAAACCATTTGGCCACAATGGAAACTTATAACACACAGATTGAGGAATACCAAACTGTTTTTGTGCAAGAAAGACAAGAAAGGTAGTTTGATGTCTTTTTTAGAATTTTTTTTCTATGTCTGAAACTCACATTGAAACCTTTTCTGCATGAATTACCTTTTTAAATTATTTTTATTAACACATACACATCAATAACCTGCGCTACAGTCATGTTTTAATTGTTGTAATATGGTTGTAACTTTTAAAACTAATATTTGCCTGTGATAATTTACCTGCACACCACAAATTGCAGTTTTTTATTTTGAATGCTTTTAATTTGGCCATGCATATACATCTATCTACATGTTGTCCACTAAGCATCATTACATATAGATGTTTACATATACATTTGTCAATTTCAAGCCAAATTTTATCTAATTTTAAAAAACAATTAACTATTCTTTTAAGGCAAAAGACTGAGGAACTGAGAGATGAATCTGAAAAAATCTTGGAAAACTTTAGAGCTGAACAAATCAAATACATGAACGAGATGACAAGAAATATTGAACTTTGCAGAACTCAGCATAAACAGTTGACTGAACAGGTAAATTTACAATTATTTTAACTTATTAGGGCTTAAAGTTTGTTAAGTTAATGGTAGGCAATATCACCGGGTAAATAATATTCAAAAATAAAAAAGCAACTTGAGGCTGAGTAAAAGTGAAAAAAAATTTAACATTAGTTGCTGTGAAGTTGGCCTACTTACATCAAAGTTAAAATAAACTACAAAAAAGTTATATTTTTGGTGGGAACTATAAAAAAACATATTTCATTAAAATGAAATATAAAATTTATTTTTTTGGAAGGGTTTTAATTAATTTTAATATAATTTGACATACTAAATTTTTTCTAGAGTATTTGGCTCAACAAAGAAACAAAAAACAACTTAAAATACACCAACACATTGGAAGTTAAGTTGGAGGTAGCTCAAAACAGTTTTGAAACAATGAAATCTTCTTTAAATATGGCAATCCAAAGATTGGAGAGTAGTGTAGAATTGCTTACATCAGATAACGAACGAAAAACTAAATATCTTAAAGGTTAAATTTTGTAACTTATCGTAATTAATTGTATTTTTTTAACTTTTAGGAAGTGGTTTTGACACTTTTTTTTATAAAATGACTTATTAAACTTTGTTATTTAACTTAACCTTACAATATTTACAGTGAGTTGTTTAAATTAAAAATAAGTTAAGATAACAAAAAGGGTAAATTTTTGTGTTTTAGACAAAGGCCCACAGATGGTGGAACTGGGAATTGAACTCGATAACCGAACCAAAGAATACTCAGAGTTAAAAGAAGAGGTGATCACGATCAGAAACAAGGAGAAAAGCATAAAGGAGCAAATAACGAGAGTTAATATGATTCACAATAAACTGCTTGGCCCAATTGTGAGTATATTTTAATTTTGTTTTTCTACAAATGCATTGAACTTAAATTTTAGTGCAAAAATATTTTTGATATTTGCTATGGTAATTGAAACAGTTGGCAGGCTGCATGTGCACATAGCCTTTTTTTCTCAAAACCTAATTCAAATGCTTTTTTTTTTGATTAATGTTAAATTTGTGTTGAATATTTCTTTGTTAATTTTTTGCAAACTTCATTGCTTTTTTATCGATTTAAATGCACTATAAACTGTGGTTTATTATACTTTTTAAAATACTAAATCACTAACCCATTACCGGTTACCACAATAGTAGATATCATAATATTTTGTAACTTGTCTGATAATAAAACAACCAATTAGGAATAAATTTCTTTGTGACTTGGTTTAGCTCACAAAGCTATAAAATGATGAAAAATATTTGGATGAAAAAAAAAAATTTTAAATAACATTTTTTTTTAACTAGGAGAAACTAAAAGTAAGTCTTAAAGAAGCAAGAGCTAATGATGTTGAGAAGCTGATCAATCAGGGAATGGAGAGAAAGAACAAGGAGGAAGATATTTATCACACAACGATTAAACTTGAACAGGTTGTTAACAGCAACGATGGTTTTAGAGAGGTAGAATTTTTAATTCATTTTTAAGGATTTGTTTTTTTAAAAGAATTTACATTTATTTATCAAAAAGCTTGGCGATAATATATATATATTTAGTGTAAAATTTATAGGCTATTAAAATAACTAAAACTACTAATTGCGGTATTGCGAGTAATTATCCCAAGCAAATATTACTTCATGGGTGTAGCTATATTACAACAAATAAAAGGTCGAAGCATAGAGCTGACTTTTAACTAGTTTAAATTAAAACCTGTTATAGACTCATATATTTTTTTTAAATTTATAATATGGAATTTATAATTTAAAAGCAAAAAATATTTTAGTATTTTTTTTATAATAAGTTACTTAGGCCTATTTAAAGCTTATTTTTATTTATTTTTTTTTTATTTTTTTTGTTTTTTTGCGCATTGATAACAGTAAATAATAAATGCGATATACAATTAATATTATTTACGTTTTATTTTTATTTAAAAAATTTGTGAAATTTTTGTGAAATTTTAGGGCATTCAGGCTACAACAGATGAACTGGATTTACTTCACACAGAAATGAAAGTAAATAAAAGATATCAACTCAAGTTATTTGTCCATTTTGAAATTCTTCAAAAACAATTTACTGATACTTGGAATAAATGTATTGAAATGGAAAAAGCATCAGCTGATCAAGTAAAAAAAATTAAATTATTGTGATTTTTATTGTTTTTTTTTAATTTTTAATAAAAGTAAAATAAGATATAGAACAAAACATATTAAAATAATAAGACTGAAAAAAATGACAAAATCAATTTCATATTGCTGTATTTATTAATGTTTACATAAAGATTGAGTATTATAATTTGGCATAGTCACCAAACCTATCATTAAGTTCTTACTTACATTAATATAATTCCAAATTCTTATAAAGCAACAAGATAATCACATAACACTAAAAAACAACTTTTTTCGTAAAGCGTTTTAATTTATAATACCATGTTTGTAGTTTAATTTGCATGGTAACATAATAATGTGTAAAATTGCAATGCAATCGTGTAACCCTTTATTATGTTTAGGACCAAGATATATTGAAAGGGATAGGAAAAGTACAGCAAGAAACCATGGAAAGATCAAAAAATTTGAACAACATTTCCTCAAATCTACAGCAAGAACTTTCAACTTTAACTGGATTTCTAGATGATGTTTCTAAGAGAAGACCTAAGGGTAAAAAATAAATAAAAATAAATTAAAAATATAAGTTAAGTGTATATATTGTAAAACATAATTGTTGACACTTCATTACAACATATACATGTTGTTATAATTTAGGTACAAGTATTTTTTTTGAATCAGGCATTTTTTGTATAATATGTGAACTTATTTATAGAATTTAATTTTTTTTTTATAAAAATGTTTTTAGACACTAGACAATCTAAACGACAACTTGCAAAAGAACAAAGTAAAACCAACCAATTGGAGGTCAATAAACCACAGCGAAACAGCCAATCAGCACTCAGTGTTACCAAGCGTTCAAGTCGAAATTTATCAAAAACTAACCAATCAGAACCAAATTTAAGACGAAATTCAAATAGAGATCTAGCACAAAAACAAGCCTCTAGTGTTAGTCGGTTATCCAGGCAATCTTTAGGCAAATCTATGAAAAAAAGCACATCCAAGAAAAGTGTTGAAAATGTTCAGGAAAATTTGCTACAATCAAAAACTTCTGGACTAAGTGAGAATGTCCAAGTATTGCCACCAGTTGGTATGGTGTGATACTACAAGATAACAATACTTCTTCATATTTGCGTAATTTTAAATTTATTTAATTTTAACTGTGGCATTTACAATTCAATAGTTAAGATTTTAAAGTTGTTTACTTAGCTCTTCCTTGTATTAACACTGTGCATTTATGGTTAAAGTGATTTATTGCAAATTTAAAAACTAAACATGTTTGTCTAGTAAATATGCCTGCAAAACTATTCTATATTACCTTCTTGCTTTTTTGAATTTTATTAAAATTTACATATAGCTGTAGTAAAGTTTTGCCTTATTTATTAATTGTATTTAATATATTTTATCATTTTTTTCACTGCACATACATATTAATGCATTATTTATGTAAATACGAGATTATATACATACATTTTATTTGTTTCTTTTAAATATATTATATTTTTCATTTTTTTTGTAATAAATTCTTTTTTAAATATTAAAAAATATTTCTCAGTAAGTGTGTAACAACAAATCAACCTTCAGATGTTTACAAATTTAATTACTCGATTGTGCTAAAATTGCTGGTTAGTTGAAGTGCCTCGCTTAAAGCGCAGTACGTACTCTGTGAGAAAAAATGTGAATACGTCATCATTAGTAAAACGAGTTTATAGTGTAAGGGTAGTTTATAAAGCAGATTTGATAGAAATTTAAGCTAGTTGTGGTTCTTTGTTTACATTGTGTGATATTAATATAACATAAGCCGAACTTAATTTATTGAAATAAAAACATTAAAACTTTGTTTTGTAGATGAGACATTATTTTAATATAACCGATAGAAGAAAATCATACGTCATAATCACACCTGATTACGGAATAAACAAACTGGATATTTGATGTGAAATCATATCGGAAAAATACGAAATCAAATCAAACGACAAATTTTAAGATGAGTGATGAAATAAAACAACGAAATAAAAAAGGTAAACCATTAAATATTTATTAACATTCCAAGTATGTTTTGTATAATTTTTAATTTATCGAAATAAAACAAGGACGTATTTTTCAAAACCGATTTCGTTTTAAATTACAAATAAAAACATTTTCGGGGTTTAGTAAAAATATTTCAATTATAAGAAAAAATTTAAACCCTTTTCAAATAAAAAACAAAATGTCACTAAAACGTACTAATATCTATCTTATTTAAATATATTTGTATAAAAGACCCCAATTGCCCTGTGAATCAAATATAAATATGTACCAAAAAAAATTTTTTTTTCGATTTTAAATTTACATCACGACTGAAACCACAGTTAAGAACCTATGAAAATAAAACATAAAAATTGCTAAAGGCCCGTTCACACGGCGTATGCAAAGCAACGTAACGTAATGTAAGATTGCGCAACCATTTAAAAAACGAGTTGGTCACACGTACGAAAGTTTGCAAAAGTTACGTAAGATTTCGTAAAGTTTTGTGGCTGATTTACGGGAAATTTAAGTTTTGTGGCTGATTTACGGGAAATTTACGCAAGATTTCGTAAGCGGTATACTTTTATTAGATATTTTTTATTAAAATTTTAAAAAAAATCTCTAGACCACGCAAAGTTACGTTACGCAACGCAACGTAACCCTGTCGTATGAACAGGCCTTAAGTCCTAAAAACCAAATTTAATTTCTCATTGGGTGCGCAGAAGTATAACTAAATACTACATTAAGATATTCGCGAAAAACATTTAAAAATAAAAAAAGTTTAAGCAAATTTTTGTTATGACTAAATCTGCTCCAAATTCACACCGTTATATGCATATATTAGTATGTACCTAAATTGTTCAGAAATATATTTTTTTTAATTTAAATTTAATTAACCAAAATAACCACAGTAACTTAATAAATTTATTTTAAAAATGTTATTAAAAATATTAATATTCATAAAATTTATTGGCATATTACATAAATTTTGCCAAACCTTAAAATCCAAAATTAAGCGTCTTATTAGATGCGCATTTGTCTAATTTAAATATAAGATAAAAAAGTTAGCAAAAGAAATTTAAAATAAAAAAGTTAGAACAAATTTTTGTTTTGGCCAGTTGGTCTTTAAGTGACCCTGTGAGATCATATGCATATATAATTATAAGTTTGTATAAAAATTTTTAAGAAATTTTTTTTAAGAATTAAATTTCATTTACTGTAATACCCCGCGATAACGTAATGAACCGATTTTAAAAATATTGATCAAAAATATTAATATTCATAAAAGCTATATGCATATTACATAAAAATTGCCAAATCTTGGAATTCAAAATTAATTGCCTTTTTAGATGTACATTTGTCTAAATTAAATCCTAGATAAATAAATTTGCAAAAAAAAATAGGCATATTACATAAAATTTTCCAAATCTTAAAATTCAAATTTGATTGTTGTATTAGATGCACATTAGTTAAACCTAAACACTATTTAAGAAATTTACGAAAAAACTCATTTAATGAAAAGTTAGGGCAAATTTTTGTTTAGTTTACCTGCACATTTCTTGGCCGCATGAGTAACTAATGTGGTCATTTTTTTGCAGAAATTATTAAAAAAGAATGTTGAAGAAAGTGCGTTTCAAGAAAGGAATATTTTTTTCATTGTGCTTTAAATGTAATATTTAATCACTTTCACAAAATAATTAATATTTTATTTTTTTTGTCACCATTTTTTAATAATTATGTGCTTAAGTATGTAAAACTGCTTGCTTTGTTATATCATTTCGTTGGTTAGGTGGTTAAAGCGGCTGACTTCTAAGTTAAAATTGTAAGTTCGAATCCTGCTGTCAGCAAACAATTCCAAAGTTTTTTCAACAGACTAGCTTAAGTCGTTGGTCGACAAACTCTTAGTTAGTAGGTCGCGGGTTCGAATCCTATGACATACTCCTTAGACGTCATATGCATATATAATTATAAGTTTCTACAAAAATTTTGAAAAATATTTTTTTTTAGATTTTAAATTTTATTTACTATAACAACCGCAGTCACATAATAAACCTTTTTTGAAATTATTAATCAAAAATATTAATATTCATAAAAGTTATAGGCATCATATTACATGAAATTTGCCAAATCTTAAAATCCAAAATTAATTGCCTTATTAGATGCGCACTTGTCTAACTTAAATTCCAGATAAAGAAATTTGCAAAAAAAATTTAAAACAAAAAAATTAGGGCGAATTTTTATTTTGGCCAGTTGGCCTTTATGTGACGTCATATGCATATATAATTATAAGTTGATATAAAAAATTGTGAAAAAAATTTATTTTTTAGATTTTAAATTTCATTTACTATAACAACCGCAGTAACGTAACGAACCTATTTTAAAATTATTAATCAAAAATATTAATATTCATAAAAGTTATAGGCATATTACATAAAATTTGCCAAATCTTAAAATCCAAAATTAATTGCCTTATTAGATGCGCACTTGTCTAACTTAAATTTCAGATAAAGAAATTTGCAAAAAAAATCTAAAACAAAAAAATTAGGGCGAATTTTTATTTTGGCCAGTTGGCCTTTATGTGACATCATATGCATATATAATTATAAGTTGATATAAAAAATTGTGAAAAAAATTTATTTTTTAGATTTTAAATTCCATTTACTATAACAACTGCAGTAACGTAACGAACCTATTTTGAAATTATTAATTAAAAATATTAATATTCATAAAAGTTATAGGCATATTACATAAAATTTGCCAAATCTTAAAATCCAAAATTAGTTGCCTTATTAGATGCGCACTTGTCTAACTTAAATTCCAGATAAAGAAATTTGCAAAAAAAATCTAAAACAAAAAAATTAGGGCGAATTTTTATTTTGGCCAGTTGGCCTTTATGTGACGTCATATGCATATATAATTATAAGTTGATATAAAAAATTGTGAAAAAAATTTATTTTTTAGATTTTAAATTCCATTTACTATAACAACTGCAGTAACGTAACGAACCTATTTTGAAATTATTAATCAAAAATATTAATATTCATAAAAATTATAGGCATATTACATAAAATTTGCCAAATCTTAAAATCCAAAATTAATTGACTTATTAAATATGCATTTGTCTAACTTAAATTCCAGATAAAAAAATTTGCAAAAAAAATCTAAAACAAAAAAATTAGGGCGAATTTTTATTTTGGCCAGTTGGCCTTTATGTGACGTCATATGCATATATAATTACAAGTTGATATAAAAAATTGTGAAAAAAATTTATTTTTTAGATTTTAAATTCCATTTACTATAACAACTGCAGTAACGTAACGAACCTATTTTGAAATTATTAATCAAAAATATTAATATTCATAAAAGTTATAGGCATATTACATAAAATTTGCCAAATCTTAAAATCCAAAATTAATTGCCTTATTAGATGCGCACTTGTCTAACTTAAATTCCAGATAAAGAAATTTGCAAAAAAAATCTAAAACAAAAAAATTAGGGCGAATTTTTATTTTGGCCAGTTGGCCTTTATGTGACGTCATATGCATATATAATTATAAGTTGATATAAAAAATTGTGAAAAAAATTTATTTTCTAGATTTTAAATTCCATTTACTATAACAACTACAGTAACGTAACAAACCTATTTTGAAATTATTAATCAAAAATATTAATATTTATAAAAATTATAGGCATATTACATAAAATTTGCCAAATCTTAAAATCCAAAATTAATTGCCTTATTAGATGCGCACTTGTCTAACTTAAATTCCAGATAAAAAAATTTGCAAAAAAAATCTAAAACAAAAAAATTAGGGCGAATTTTTATTTTGGCCAGTTGGCCTTTATGTGACGTCATATGCATATATAATTATAAGTTGATATAAAAAATTGTGAAAAAAATTTATTTTTTAGATTTTAAATTCCATTTACTATAACAACTGCAGTAACGTAACGAACCTATTCTGAAATTATTAATCTAAAATATTAATATTCATAAAAGTTATAGGCATATTACATAAAATTTGCCAAATCTTAAAATCCAAAATTAATTGCCTTATTAGATGCGCACTTGTCTAACTTAAATTCCAAATAAAGAAATTTGCAAAAAAATATAAAACAAAAAAATTAGGGCGAATTTTTATTTTGGCCAGTTGGCCTTTATGTGACGTCATATGCATATATGATTATAAGTTGATATAAAAAATTGTGAAAAAAATTTATATTTTAGATTTTAAATTCCATTTACTATAACAACTGCAGTAACGTAACGAACCTATTTTGAAATTATTAATCAAAAATATTAATATTCATAAAAGTTATAGGCATATTACATAAAATTTGCCAAATCTTAAAATCCAAAATTAATTGCCTTATTAGATGCGCACTTGTCTAACTTAAATTCCAGATAAAGAAATTTGCAAAAAAAAATCTAAAACAAAAAAATTAGGGCGAATTTTTATTTTGGCCAGTTGGCCTTTATGTGACGTCATATGCATATATAATTATAAGTTGATATAAAAAATTGTGAAAAAAATTTATTTTCTAGATTTTAAATTCCATTTACTATAACAACTGCAGTAACGTAACGAACCTATTTTGAAATTATTATTTAAAAATATTAATATTCATAAAAGTTATAGGCATATTACATAAAATTTGCCAAATCTTAAAATCCAAAATTAATTGCCTTATTAGATGCGCACTTGTCTAACTTAAATTCCAGATAAAAAAATTTGCAAAAAAAATCTAAAACAAAAAAATAAGGGCGAATTTTTATTTTGGCCAGTTGGCCTTTATGTGACGTCATATGCATATATAATTATAAGTTGATATAAAAAATTGTGAAAAAAATTTATTTTTTAGATTTTAAATTCCATTTACTATAACAACTGCAGTAACGTAACGAACCTATTTTGAAATTATTAATCAAAAATATTAATATTCATAAAAATTATAGGCATATTACATAAAATTTGCCAAATCTTAAAATCCAAAATTAATTGCCTTATTAAATATGCATTTGTCTAACTTAAATTCCAGATAAAGAAATTTGCAAAAAAAATCTAAAACATAAAAATAAGGGCGAATTTTTATTTTGGCCAGTTGACCTTTATGTGACGTCATATGCATATATAATTATAAGTTGATATAAAAAATTGTGAAAAAAATTTATTTTTTAGATTTTAAATTCCATTTACTATAACAACTACAGTAACGTAACAAACCTATTTTGAAATTATTAATCAAAAATATTAATATTTATAAAAATTATAGGCATATTACATAAAATTTGCCAAATCTTAAAATCCAAAATTAATTGCCTTATTAGATGCGCACTTGTCTAACTTAAATTCCAGATAAAAAAATCTAAAACAAAAAAATTAGGGCGAATTTTTATTTTGGCCAGTTGGCCTTTATGTGACGTCATATGTATATATAATTATAAGTTGATATAAAAAATTGTGAAAAAAATTTATTTTTTAGATTTTAAATTCCATTTACTATAACAACCGCAGTAACGTAACGAACCTATTTTGAAATTATTAATCAAAAATATTAATATTCATAAAAAGTATAGGCATATTACATAAAATTTGTCAAATCTTAAAATCCAAAATTAATTGCCTTATTAGATGCGCACTTGTCTAACTTAAATTCCAGATAAAAAAATTTGCAAAAAAAATCTAAAACAAAAAAATTAGGGCGAATTTTTATTTTGGCCAGTTGGCCTTTATGTGACGTCATATGCATATATAATTATAAGTTGATATAAAAAATTGTGAAAAAAATTTATTTTTTAGATTTTAAATTTCATTTAATATAACAACTGCAGTAACGTAACGAACCTATTCTGAAATTATTAATCTAAAATATTAATATTCATAAAAGTTATAGGCATATTACATAAAATTTGCCAAATCTTAAAATCCAAAATTAATTGCCTTATTAGATGCGCACTTGTCTAACTTAAATTCCAGATAAAAAAATTTGCAAAAAAAATCTAAAACAAAAAAATAAGGGCGAATTTTTATTTTGGCCAGTTGGCCTTTATGTGACGTCATATGCATATATAATTATAAGTTAATATAAAAAATTGTGAAAAAAATTTATTTTTTAGATTTTAAATTCCATTTACTATAACAACTACAGTAACGTAACAAACCTATTTTGAAATTATTAATCAAAAATATTAATATTTATAAAAATTATAGGCATATTACATAAAATTTGCCAAATCTTAAAATCCAAAATTAATTGCCTTATTAGATGCGCACTTGTCTAACTTAAATTCCAAATAAAGAAATTTGCAAAAAAATATAAAACAAAAAAATTAGGGCGAATTTTTATTTTGGCCAGTTGGCCTTTATGTGACGTCATATGCATATATAATTATAAGTTGATATAAAAAATTGTAAAAAAAATTTATATTTTAGATTTTAAATTCCATTTACTATAACAACTGCAGTAACGTAACGAACCTATTTTGAAATTATTAATCAAAAATATTAATATTTATAAAAGTTATAGGCATATTACATAAAATTTGCCAAATCTTAAAATCCAAAATTAATTGCCTTATTAGATGCGCACTTGTCTAACTTAAATTCCAGATAAAAAAATTTGCAAAAAAAATCTAAAACAAAAAAATAAGGGCGAATTTTTATTTTGGCCAGTTGGCCTTTATGTGACGTCATATGCATATATAATTATAAGTTGATATAAAAAATTGTGAAAAAAATTTATTTTTTAGATTTTAAATTCCATTTACTATAACAACTACAGTAACGTAACAAACCTATTTTGAAATTATTAATCAAAAATATTAATATTCATAAAAATTATAGGCATATTACATAAAATTTGCCAAATCTTAAAATCCAAAATTAATTGCCTTATTAGATGCGCACTTGTCTAACTTAAATTCCAGATAAAGAAATTTGCAAAAAAAATCTAAAACAAAAAAATTAGGGCGAATTTTTATTTTGGTCAGTTGGCCTTTATGTGACGTCATATGCATATATAATTATAAGTTAATATAAAAAATTGTGAAAAAAAATTATTTTTTAGATTTTAAATTCCATTTACTATAACAACCGCAGTAACGTAAAAAACCTATTTTGAAATTATTAATCAAAAATATTAATATTCATAAAAGTTATAAACATATTACATAAAATTTGCCAAATCTTAAAATCCAAAATTAATTGCCTTATTAGATGCGCACTTGTCTAACTTAAATTCCAGATAAAGAAATTTGCAAAAAAAATCTAAAACAACAAAATTAGGGCGAATTTTTTTTTGGCCAGTTGGCCTTTATGTGACGTCATATGCATATATAATTATAAGTTGATATAAAAAATTGTGAAAAAAATTTATTTTTTAGATTTTAAATTCCATTTACTATAACAACTGCAGTAACGTAACGAACCTATTTTGAAATTATTAATTAAAAATATTAATATTCATAAAAGTTATAGGCATATTACATAAAATTTGCCAAATCTTAAAATCCAAAATTAGTTGCCTTATTAGATGCGCACTTGTCTAACTTAAATTCCAGATAAAGAAATTTGCAAAAAAAATCTAAAACAAAAAAATAAGGGCGAATTTTTATTTTGTCCAGTTGGCCTTTATGTGACGTCATATGCATATATAATTATAAGTTGATATAAAAAATTGTGAAAAAAATTTATTTTTTAGATTTTAAATTCCATTTACTATAACAACCGCAGTAACGTAACGAACCTATTTTGAAATTATTAATTAAAAATATTAATATTCATAAAAGTTATAGGCTTATTACATAAAATTTGTCAAATCTTAAAATCCAAAATTAATTGCCTTATTAGATGCGCACTTGTCTAACTTAAATTCCAGATAAAAAAATTTGCAAAAAAAATCTAAAACAAAAAAATTAGGGCGAATTTTTATTTTGGCCAGTTGGCCTTTATGTGACGTCATATGCATATATAATTATAAGTTGATATAAAAAATTGTGAAAAAAATTTATTTTTTAGATTTTAAATTCCATTTACTATAACAACTGCAGTAACGTAACGAACCTATTCTGAAATTATTAATCTAAAATATTAATATTCATAAAAGTTATAGGCATATTACATAAAATTTGCCAAATCTTAAAATCCAAAATTAATTGCCTTATTAGATGCGCACTTGTCTAACTTAAATTCCAAATAAAGAAATTTGCAAAAAAATATAAAACAAAAAAATTAGGGCGAATTTTTATTTTGGCCAGTTGGCCTTTATGTGACGTCATATGCATATATGATTATAAGTTGATATAAAAAATTGTGAAAAAAATTTATATTTTAGATTTTAAATTCCATTTACTATAACAACTGCAGTAACGTAACGAACCTATTTTGAAATTATTAATCAAAATTATTAATATTCATAAAAGTTATAGGCATATTACATAAAATTTGCCAAATCTTAAAATCCAAAATTAATTGCCTTATTAGATGCACACTTGTCTAACTTAAATTCCAGATAAAAAAATTTGCAAAAAAATCTAAAACAAAAAAATTAGGGCGAATTTTTATTTTGGCCAGTTGGCCTTTATGTGACGTCATATGCATATATAATTATAAGTTGATATAAAAAATTGTGAAAAAAATTTATTTTTTAGATTTTAAATTCCATTTACTATAACAACCGCAGTAACGTAACGAACCTATTTTGAAATTATTTTATCTCTATAAACCTTTATTTTAAATATTAATCAAAAATATCAATATTTATAAAAGTTATGTGCATATTACATAAAATTTGCAAAATCTTAAAATCGAAAATAAAGCGTCTTATTAGATGCGCACTTAGGTTAAAAATTATTTTTTGTTTTTTAATATTTAAAATCTTGTAAGACTATTAAAAGAAACATGAGTTTAAATATTATCTTTTTTTTATTACAATAAGATTTTTATTTGGTTAAAAAATTGAAGAATTGATATTATCTTACTTTTAAGTTTTTTTTTTTTGTTGTAACATTTTTGTTTAATCACAATTAATTTTTATGCTTTCAGTTACTCGGCTTTTTAAATTTAAGTTAAAAATAATCAAATGATTTCAAACCATATTTTATTTATCAGATAAATTTAGTTAAAAAATTTTCTTATTTTTAATTTTCTTATTTTCGCCAGATTCGAACTGGGTCCAACTGCTTACTAGTTCGCCACACTACCTGTTAAGCTAACGGTGAAGTTTGAAACCAACGTTTATTTACAAACATAAACATATGATATGTGATGTCAAAAACAAAAAAAAAATAATAATTGGAAATATTGGTTTCGAAAATATGAAAATCGAATTAAATAAAGCATAAAAGATGCTCGCAATGTTCATAATCTGTCTTAAGGTCGCATTTTATTGTAACGGCAACTTTTGACAAAGCTGTAAAGCAATAATATAGATATGATAAATCAAAGCAAACCTTTTTTTTAAAAGTTGTTTTTAAAAATATGTTTATGACGTTATTGCGACTATTGTCATAATTTAAATTTAGAATCTGAAAAATGTTTGTTTTTTTTAGATTGGCATATGAATAATAATACATGCATATAGCATTATGTGGTCAAATATTGGGCTACTTCAGTAATTCTTAATAACACTTCGTTTTCTATCTAAAAAGTTTTTTTTTATAATTCAACAATTTTTACAAAACGTATCAAAAGTTTTTTTTATTTTATTTTAATGGGTGCTTTCGAAAACGCGATAAATTATACAAAACATATTGGGAATATTAATAAATATTTAATGGTTTACCTTATTCGTTTCGTTGTTTTATTTTATCACTAATCTTGAAATTTGTCGTTTGATTTGATTTCGTATTTTTCCGATATGATTTCAGATCAAATATCCAGTTTGTTTATTCCGTAATCAGGTGTAATTATGACGTATCATTTTCTTCTATCGGTTATATTAAAATAATGTCTCATCTACAAAACAAAGTTTAAATTTTTAATTTCAGTAAGTTCAGTTAAGATTGCACTTTTGTTAACCTAATCAATGTAAATACAGAATCTAGCCTGAATTTTCTATCAAATCTGCTTTGTTAACAACCCTTAGTCTAGGAACTCGTGTTACAAATGATGACGTATTCGCATTTTTTTCTTTTTGCTTTAAGCGAGGCACTTTAACTAATCAGCGTTTTCGCACAATTAAGGAATTAAATTAGGATTTATTAGTACTAAACTAACGGGTTTTCTTCTAAAAAAAACTTGTTTTGAAATAAGTATATTATTTTCAATTTTTTTTACGTAAGCTACTACGTAAAAAATATTTTTAAACAAATTTATTTTTTATATTCATTATTTTTTTTAACTGGGTATACATTTGAAGTACATAAATTATAAATTGACAATTTTTTTACTTCTTTTTTTATATTTGTAAACACGCAAGGCAGTGTAAAAAAATGAAAAAATACCCAAAGTGAAGATATGTAGTTAAAAATAAAAAATATAAAAAAAGAAATTTTGATTCAAAAAAAAAACTATTCAATACGTGAAAGTGTGAAGACGGTTAACAAAATCAACTTAGTTTGCTTAACTTATTTAAACCAAGATTAACATTTACTTAATACCGAATAATGTCATTTTAAGCACATCCATGTTAATTTAAAAAAAGAAACTTATTTTGAATAGAGCAAAATAAAAAAAAAAATAAAATTCCAATTCTTTTCCAAACATATTTAGTTGTTTAAGCTTATTTCAAAAAGCTATATAAAAACATCAAAAACAAACAAAATTTAAAAAATATGACGTCATTAGCAAAGTTATGACGTCACCACTATGTTATGACGTCATCATCTTAAAGTCGACGTATCGAAGGGAGTTAAAAATAAAGAATAATCCGTAGACGAGGTTGACATATTCTCACACGAAGAAAAGTAATCCGAATATTTCTCTGAGGTTGAAAAATCTTTTGGACTTTGAACAACGATGGAAGGTTGCTTCAGTGGCACGTGGCGATGGTGGCTTGAGTCGGAGGACACACTACTGTTACTACTCTCATTGAAGGTGGGTGACCCTCGTAAAATCTTGAAATAAAAAATTAAATTTAAAAAAACATTTTAAAAATAAACAAAATTTTACCAAAAAAATAAAAATTTAAATAATAAAATAATCGGACTTAAAAAAAGAATAAATACTTACTTCTAGTGTGTGCCCTAACGTCGTTTCTTCTGCAATTAATCGTTTGAAAGACTCAGACTCGGTTTGTTCAGGTTCGGGGTAGTTTAAATTTGAAATAAAATCATCTCCTGATTTGGAAAATCTGAAAAAAAATTTCAAAATAAAATAAATAACTCTAAAAGTAATAAAAAAAAACGAAAATTACATATTTTTAACCCTATTTCAGTAAATTAAACATATACAGTGTTAAATCAAACATATCCGAATTGCACAGTGTATTTGATATTAAAATACTTGAAAAAAATAATGAAATTCTAAACTTACAAAGTTGTTAGTTGTTTATGTCTTTCATTTTTATTCAATAATCTCCGTTCTAACTGAATGGTTTCAAGTCTTTCATAAATTTTATCCATTTTTATAAGCTGAAGCATCTGGGCTTCTCTTTGAGCTGCTCGTTCGTTCAACGTTGCTTCGATCAAACTCCGTGCCTGAAAAAGAATTGTTGAGTAATTATACAAATATAGTAAAAGAAATGTTGTTAATGTCATACCCTAATTTATAAACAAAATACTGTCTAAATAGGGTACTACATAATGGTTAACGTGATAATGCGAATTTGGAAGAAATTTTAGAATATAGGGACTAGATAATAATGAATATGGTAAAGTGAATTTTAATAAAATTGTTAAACTTTTTGCACTTATACGTATTTATTAAAACATAAACAAACATATTTATGTATGATTTACAGTGTATATTGAATATAGTGAGAATTCAGTAATAATTTCGTTCTACTAAAACTAGTTTTTTGGGGATTTTGAAACATTTTTTTACTTTTTTATTTTTACTTTAAAACATTTTAATATTAAAAAACGGTAAAACTGATTAAAATAATTATTTTGCATCTTAACACGAAGATAATTACTTGAGACTTTTATCAATGAATCGTTAACATTTTAGATAGCTTGTATATTAACAACTTTACACAACAAACAATTAATTTAATTACTACCTAGTTATATCGTGAAGTCGTTGACAATAGAAACAATTATAATCAAATATCAATTTCTAATTAAATCAAATTTTAAAACTTTTTTGAATTTTATAAGAAAAATCGGATTAAAAATAATGTTTTAATATATTTAAAAACTTCTAATTGGGATTTTAAAACATTTGACAAATTTACATATGCTTAATTTAAACTATTTATTTTTAGTGACATTTTTTACACCTTTTTAAATTTGTTATCTTTATTTTATACCGTTTAAAAAGTAGTTAATTAGGGCGTTATTTCCTTATTTAAATTTTGCTTAAAATTTGTTAATTAGTGTTGTTTTAAAAAAAAAATTTTATTTATTTTATAATTTTTTTTAAATTTACCTTTTTAGCGTTTTGTAATTTTTCGAAAGTTTCGAAAACTTCTTTCTTTTTTCGAAACACTTCTCTCTCACTCTCTCTCCTATGATGACGTTCCAACCTTCTCTCACATATCTCACTCGTTTTCGCGCTCATACCTGATTCAAAAAACAATAAATAATCACGTGATGTAATTTGATATTGTTGGGTAACAAATCAAATTGTTTTTTTTAATGAATTGATTTTTTCTTTGTAAAAGAAAGACGTTAAAATTCAAAAACGGTTAATTTGATTGAAATATGATCCATTTTCGTTATAGTTTAAATGTAAACAAAAACAGGTAAAAAACTAAATTTTTCACTAATTAAAAACCAAAGATATATATTTATGCCCTTAAAAATGTTTTGTTTTACAAATATTTTCTGCAATTATATTTTTGAAATAATATTTGAAAATATAAGCGTATGAAATATGTCATAAATTAAGGTAATTTTATTGGATAACAACAGGTTGTCATAAAACTATACGTTTCTAATTGTACTGACTTGAATTATGATGACCCTATATATATAATTTTATACAATTTTTATTTTTAATGTTTTAAAAAACACGCAAATTTTGCGTAGTATCAAAAAAAATTAGGCATTTTAAATTTTTAATATCGTTTTTTACGTATTTTAAACATAGTTTTAAAAATTTATAAATTTTTACCTGTTTCGTCCATCCTAACAATAATGTTAATCAACGAAATCCAAGATTGGGTTGATTTATTATCTAATGTTGCAAACTCATATTCATCAGTAATTTTAAATCCTTCTTTTTCAACAATTCGAAATCTTTGTTTATGTGATGAAGAACCAGGTAATGCCTACAAAAATTGACAAAAATGTTTAAAAAATATTTAATTAAATGATATAAAACATATAGAATAACTGCATAAGTATATAAGGAAATAATAACATTAATTTTAAAATTTACAAAATTTGTAAAGTTATATTATTACCGAACTGTTTTAGAAATATATAATTAACAAGTCAAAGTTACAATTATGATAAAAGTTTGCTTGTTAAGTTGACCTATGCTAGTTAAACCCTAATAAAGCATATATAATTACTTAAATACAAAGCATAACTAAAGAAAAAAACAACATTTAATGTTTTGTAACAACGCTTAAAACCAGTAAAAATACAAATTTAAGCTAATAATTACAGCTTTAAATACTTAAAATTTTTAAACACTAAAATATTGCTGTTATGTTATAATTACCGGTTTCAACAACGCGCTTAAATTATAATAACTACTACCGAATATTACCAGCATATCTAAACTGGTTAAAAGTGCTTTATAAAATCTAAAAGTTAATATGTAGATAAAGTGTTTAGTAAAATTAAGACCGGTTTAGATTTGATAAACACTCGACAATGACATTTATTTTTTCCCGCGCGTTAATTAAAATAGCACCGGCATTTTAAGTAAAAGGTTACACCTGTTATCGTGTTTTGTAAGAGAATTAGAATACACATATCAGCACAAAAGTTCAAAAAATTAATTCAGTAGGTCGCAAACCCAATTTTCGGTTACTTTTACGTAAACTTGATATTTTAAAAGTTCTATGTTGTTACTGTTATTATAGTATTTAGGCTTTATAAAATACACATACCCGTCACCAAATACACAAAAAAAAACAGTAAACTATGTAAACTACATCCAATAAAACATTCAATTAGTGTTACCTCGATATGCATATTTCCATTAAATTTGATCTCAGTCTTAGCATATTGGCAAAGCAAAGTGGTATAACAAGTTAACTTGGAACCATGTAACACTGACCATCTTTTTCTCCATATATCTGTGCCTTGCTTGCGGACTAACAACCAACCCTGTAGAAATATTAAGTTGATAATATTGTTTATAATATAGTTAGGACCATATGGTTTTGACATTACGAAATTTTGTAATTGTTATGATACGAAATTTTGACATGGTATATGATAACCGGCAGCGTGGCGTAGTGGTAGGAACACTTGCTACACCACACATAAGGTCGTGGGTTTAATCCCCACTGATTTTATGCTGTAGTGCCCTTGAGTAAGGCGCTATAAACGGTATAAACTCCTGCTGAGCCATCACTTAATCAGCTCTATAAAATATCCCAAACTGTCACAGGCAACTCGAGACTGGGTCGGAGTAACTGATGTTACTCTATGTTTAAGTCGTCGCGCATTCGACTTTCCCACATCGAGGATAAATATATATACAACAAAAATAAATGAATAAACACTCTGTGTTTACTGTATAAATTAAAAAAATAAATTAAAAATAAAAACATGATTAGATTAAAGTTAAACTTTCATTTTCTATTTCCTTTCTTAATCGTATTAACCTAATTGTCGGAAAATTAAAACTTATAATTTATCAGGTCATCTTTTATGAATAAGTTTTGGTTTTATAATCTCCTAAACGCGTTAAAAAATATTAAATTAACTGGTCAGAACCGGTTTTAAACTTACCGATTTCATGACTTTACAATATTCGATCAGACAAAGTCGTTGTACGGCTCTATAAAACGAATTCGTTCTTGCTAAATCTACGCCAATAACATCAGATATTATGGATAAAAACTGTTGAAAATTAACCTGAAAAATATAACATTTAAACTATAAGATATATCAAAATTATAACATAACTCCAAGAAAAACTAATCTTATGTAGTTATAAATGTTTTGATAAAATTAAATTGTAATTTAAAACGATTGAAATTGTAAAAACGATAATTTTTTCTCGGTAAAATAATAAAATTAAACCCTAAAATATTAAATAAATTTTACATATAATTATACTCCATTTTATATCTTTAAAAATATATAAAAAAAAGATTAAAAATAATTACGTGGACAAAGTATAAAGGCTATTAGTTGTTTACGTATTTTGACCGTTCAACTAATTACTACAAAAATAAATACAACGTGAACAGATCGTATACGTGTTAGTTACATTAGGTTAAGATATCGCTTTGTTATATTTTTTTAATTAATATCCATGTGGCTTAATATTGACACGTCAATTTGGATTTTTTTGTTAGGTAATAAACTTTTTATCAAAAACAATATTTAACTAAAGGCTACACAACATTTGTACTGTGAGTATATATAATACTAAAAAAACATCAAAAAGTAAAATTACAAATGAAAAAAACTTTAATTTAAAAACTTTAAAATATGTAAAAGCCAGTTAATATTTTACAAAAAATTGACAACCCAAGAAAACTTACCAATAAAGGAGCTGATGGCTCATAATAAGAATCCTGTTTATCAGAAGCAGAGTCATCAGTTTGCATCGACTCATTATCATGATTTGACCCTGACCAAGGAAGACCCAAACAAGCTGTTAATTTACGAAGAAATAACTCGGTCTAAAAGAAAAAAAACATATCAATAGAAACAGTTTGTTGGTCCAATTTATGCTTTATTTGAAACATTTTAGGTGCCATATTTTTTTAAATCATATATATACTAATAAGCAAACATTATATTTTTACTTAAAGTTATGTTAACATTAAACTTTAATTTTACAAAAATATGGTTTTATTACTTCATCTAAATTTAACTTAATTATAAAATAATTTACACTACTTTAAAATTTTTTAAAAGTTCAATATTAGTTCTTACTTCTTCATAATCCATGCTTGGAGGGTAAGTATCAGGTTCTGTCAGTTTATTAAAAATACAAAACAACCAGTAAATTGTTTCCGCTAATTCTGCCGGAACAACAGAGTCCAGGTTATCAACAAGGGGATTATTTAGAAATTTTTGTCTGCATAACGACCAACAAATTGAACTTAGTTTTACAGCATCTATTTTGTCGTTGTTGGCCAACGTTGTCTAAAAAAAAATATTTGTTACAAATTAATATCATCAAAAAAAAAATTTCGAATAGAATATTTTAAATCAAATATTACAATTTTATATGGTCATGCAGTAAACAAAATTTAATTAAGTTTTTATTAGTTTTGGTGTAACAAATAGAAAATTAAATTAAACTTATAAATTAGATAAAATTATTAATTAACATTCATATCTTGATACCGTATAAAGTATATTTATTTATTCAACTAAATCTTAGTAACTTTTGCTTTCACAATTGTCAAAAAAACATTTATTTTAGTCATAAAATTTTAAAAATTTTATTACACTTACCATGACATAATCTTTATATTTGTTGAATGGAACTTGTGCATAATTAATAAAATGTTTTTGGATGTTTGTGTCAGTATGGTCGTTACCAAACATTGGCGATAGTGCAGTTGACATATGCTGTAAAAACAAAAGATTGGAATTTAATAAACTGCATACCAGTTTATAACTATAATAACACTAAACTTTATAAGTTATATTAATAGATATAACATTGTTAAAACAAAATCTGAAACAGTGGTTTTAGTAAAACTGTTAATTAAACCACACTGATATAGAAGAATGGCATTGGCAATACAAAAAATCCATATAAATTACAAATATAACACAAACTGTTTAAAATTTTTTACATAATTTGGTTAATAGATGACAAACATTTAAAAAACAAAAGCAAATAATTACCAAAAAAATTGTCATAAATTTCTATTGCCAAATAATTACTGTGTACACAGTTTAAAATGTGCATTGACTAACAACAGGAAAAGGCTACTTAAAAACATTCAATTGCTAATTGTCAGACAGATACATATTGAAAGTGGGTTTTAACTCCCTTTAACAGACCACAAAATACATTTGAAAAGTTTTTGGTGACATTTTTCCTGTAAATCAAGTTCCAAAGTACATTTCATGTTACAACATGCCATAAATTTTCAATGAAATTAAAATGATATTAGTTCAATTACCACAACACAATTACATTTAGCAAAAGCTGACATAGCATTTATAATTTCAATCCAAATAGGTAAAAACACAAAACCTATTTATAGATTTTAAAGAAAAAAAAATAGTACCTGTGACTGCTTAAAAACTACACAAAAAATTCTACTTCTTTATAATAATTAAATTTAGTTCAAGAATCTTGTCTTACCATTAATCTTCCTAACAAAACTTTCCCAGATGCCTTTCCATCAAGTACAGAAAAGGCTTGCCATAATGGAGCAAACATAGTATCATGATAACATCTGTGATATATAAAATTATGTCCTTGTTTGCTTGAAATAGACGAACTATCGTCAGTTAAACTCCATGTACTGTGTAAATCTCCGCGGATACAGTTGTTGAGTACATCTGAGATATGAAGTTGAGAAACTAAAAAGTTAAAAAAATGGTCAATTTTTTTTATGTTATCAATATTAACATTTTAATTATTTTTTAATAAATCTGGTTTAAGTTTTTTTTTTACAACAACAAAAGCGATTTTTTGAATTCTTTTAAATTTTGCCAAAGTTTAAAAGTTAAAAATAGAATCAACAGTTTTGTGTATTGTAAATCAAGCTAGACAACTTATTCTCCTTATTTCAACCAAATCTTACTCATTATAGCTTACATGAGTCATCTGCCTTCATTATATGACCCAAAATTACGTAAGTAGTAACATGATTTTTAAATTACTTTTTTTGGTTTATTATAGAATTATTAAACACTTTTTTTATAAATGAAGTTAAGTTTTTTAAAACTTTAATTTGGTATTAAATATCAATTAAAGTAAATTACTATACACTTAAAATTAAGCCTATGTAATACACATACCAAGCTCAAAATAGTATATACTTAAAAAATCCAAAAGACATAAATTTTAAATTTTTCTAATTCTTTATACCATATATTTAAATACTAATTTAGTTAATAATCAACTTTAGTACAACTATACTGATTAAGTTTATATTAAAAATATAAATTTACCTAATACATCTTCTAGCTCAAAATTTGGGGTTGGTAATTTTACTTCTGCCATTTCATCTGCTTTTGCTTTACCAATTCTCATTGAAGACAACCTCCTAATGGACCTACTAGTTGTAGACCTTTTTCTTTGCATTGTTTATATTTTAGCTTTTTTCCCTACACCCTAAATTCTCTCCTTTTCTTCCTGTAACATAGAGAAAAAGGCGTCATTAAAATGAGAGAGTTCTATTGTATTGGTGTTATCACACAGTAGAAAGTCTTATTATTAACAGGTAGAAGTATATAAGTTTTTATTTGTACACTGCTGGAGTTTTGTTAAACAAGTAAAAAAGTGTAAAATTTATAGCAGGTTGTTTCATAACATAGCATGATAAATTTAAGTGATAATTTTAGTTGTTAATATTTTAATTTTGAAAAAATAAATTTAATTTAAATTACACATGTTTTTTATAGTAATGCAATTATATCAAAACCTAAATATTACATTAATTATAATATTATTTTACCATAATGATTACCAAATTGTTATCTAAACACATTGTAAGTAACTTAAGCTTTTATTGCTTCACTTTATTAAAGTTATTATATGAATAAACTGTCTTAAATCATAGTTTCTTTGATAACTAATAGCTAGCAAAAATTCCCAGTTAACAAATATTTTTTGAATACAACTACTAAAACATTAAATCTCTAAATTCTAACATCTGATATTTAAAAGTATTTTGTATTAGACTCCAGAATACATTTAAATCCCTATCCAGACCTGTTAATACTAAAATTAAGAGCAGTTTAACAGTTTGGTGCTAAAGGTCTTTTGTGTTTGCTTTACTAATTAATATCAAAAAGGAAGGATATAATTAGATGGCTGCATAGGCTGGGCCAATTTCCTGAATTCAAATCTAATAGAGAATATAAATGTTTATTTAAATACATCTTTAATCTTATATGGGATTTTAGAAATCTAATTTATTTTGGATCTATAGAAATTTAATTTTAAATGTAAAATAAACATTAGCATAATGTAAATCTATTGATCTTTTTAGTTTATTTATCCTAATCCAGTATAATAAATAACATATCAATATTTTTGGTATTGTATTATGGATGTTCTCATAAAAAAATGTTAAATTAATTTATTTTTTGTACATAAATTTTAGATTAAATTTTGTTTATTTACATTGTTATCATTATACAACATGTTGTATTTTTGTTATCTATATAAACATGAGATAATAGCTACCATGTTATCTTAAAACATTTCTTTGTTTTTAAAAATTCTTTTAATTATATTTTCTGTTACAACAATAAAATATTATAGTGCTTCTGTTATCTCTAAAATAATAACTTGACTGTTATAAAAAATAAAACTAAAAAATATAAGAATAATGAAAGTTTAATAATATTTAATAACTTGAAACTATTTTTTTTTAATTTAAAAATTTTAAACTTTTAATCCATGCTCTACTATATATGTAACTACCTACTAACAACTTATGCAATTTTAATTCTACTTTTCATTTTTCCTGACTCTCCAAACTGGCTTTTACTTCTAACAAATGTGTTAAAACTAAAAACTATAAAAAAATAGGAGAAGGCCTACTTTTCACACCTCATTTTAAGCCATAAACTTCTTTATATGTAACACCTTTTAAGTTAAAACTCCATCCAGCTTATCAGTTGGACTAATGGCCTAGTTTTATACAATAAACTCATAAAACTTTAGAAATAAAGATAAGACAGTAGCCATGCTGTCTAAACAATTAAACTTTTACTTTAAATTCTTCAGATTTAAAACAGTGTGTTTGCATTATACTTGCACTTGAAGGGTGTGTGTAAAAATTTAAAGTTTAATTTCTTTTGTAGTTGTTTAGTGAGATTGTAGACTAATTAAATACTCATTTCCATTTTTGGCTATAGCCTGTCAATATTGACTTAGACAAAAACTTTGAATTAACTAAATATAATCTTTTAATCAGGATATTGTTACAATATCAAATTTTTATCAATTATCATATTTAACTAATTACCAAATATTATAATTCATATTTAATACCCTATAATTTTTAATAATTTAAGCTAAATATAATTTTTATAACATATTTATTTTGACCTGCTATCTTTAAATTTACAAAATACAATGTTACATTAAGAATATTTGATAAAAAACCTTGTTAAATTATTGTTCCAAAAGTTATGTATATTTCAAAGTCTACTAACTAATGTCTGGTATATAATGTTCCTAAAAATGCGAACAAATTTCCGAGAAAACCATTACGTGCTGCTTAAAACACTGCATTACAATTTCGAGATAACACCAAAAAAGGAAAAACACAGAATTTTTCACTTACTATTAAACTAAACTAAAATCTAATGCATAATTCATTTTATAAACCATACCACAGAATCTTATAACAAAATAAACCTACAAACGCATTCAACATAAAAGAATTTAAAAATCTTGCTTTTAGACTTACCGAGTAATCTGATTGCAAGGCTGTAATGATGTTACGCAGTTGGCATCTTTGAAACAGATTACTTCACTTCCTTTTGCGACAGACGTGATTGTATGACATATCACCCACTAGTAGTAATGCTATACCGAGTGAACTAAGTGCTGGTTTGGTCTGTAATATAACACATTGTAATAGGTGGGTATTGGTTTTAAATTAAGTGTTCTCACCACATAATGCTTGGTTTGGTCGAAAGAATTTTCTTAAAATGATACAAAGAATAAACCACAACTATGACGTGCAAATATAATGTGGTATATTCAATTACCTAGAGTGATGGTTTATTAAACAATAAGAATAAACTACAATCAATCATATTTTTTAAAAATAATTTCCGGCCAAATTAAAAATCAAATTATAACCAGTTTTGGCACAATATTTTAAAACAATTTTTTAATAAAAATTTGATAAAAATTAATACACTTACTTTTTATCGCAGATATTACTTGAATATAATTCAATTTGTATTTCCTTAGCTTAGATAAGCCAGATATGCATATTGCTTGCCAAAAGTCTTAATCAGTTTTGACAGGAACATTGTTTAATCAAACAACATTAATCAGATGTCAATGTAGTATGTGTGAAATATAAAGTGTTAATATACATTTTTGTCTTTAGTAGAATTTATAGACCAAATACATTGTTTGTCTATTTTAAAAGTTGTTGAAAAAAATTGTTTTTTTATCAATTTTTTGATTAAATGTCTTTATGTGTTTTTGCTTTAGTTAAAGAACCAGTAGCGTTACTAGGTGTACTTAACGACTTAATAGCGCCACCTAGGTGTTCCAAATTTTCAAGCAAAGTTGACATATTTTTCTGCTGTAACTCCAGCCCTTCTGTAGAGTCTTCTAAACCCTCGTAACTAACTTGACTGTCGAGACCAAAATGTTGGCGAGCCAGTTTTCCCTGCAAGTTTCGTATGTCTTCCATTTGTTGGATTGCTTCTTCACCACCAAATGCCCTGAGTTTGCCAGCTCGAAATGAGTTCAATAATCCCTAAAAAAGTTAAATACAATTTTATAAAAAATCGTGACAAACAAAAAAAATATTTTGATAATTTACTCAATTTTAATAAAAACAAACAGCACAGATAGCTGTGAGGGCAATGTAGAAAACTACAAGTGTTTTAAACAGCAACGCTTAATATTATATAAACTAGATGATGATCTTTCTTCTGGTTGGCATTTTAATTGTTGTAACAGGGTCGCAACTTTTAAGCAATATTTGCCGGATAATTTACCAACACACCACAACCAGCAGTTATATTTATTTTGTAGGCTTATTAATTAGGCATACATAAATACAATGTCCAATAAGCTTTATTATAAATGAGTATATTTTGACTAAATATCATAAGAGTAATACTATTAAAACTTTAAATATTAACTCACCAATAAATCTTGTTTCATAGATTGAATATCGGCAAGTTCCACCAAGAAAGAACAATTTGAAGATGGGGATGGCTTGCTCTCTTCAACTATTTTGTTAAAACTAATTTCACTCGGCTTTGATGGAATTTGATTCATATTTGAAGCCATTTTTAAATTTAACTAATTCCTAAAACTCTGCAGTAGAAAAATAACGTTATTACTTCAATGAAAAAAAACTTTTTTTATAGAAATTTAATTAACTTTAACACAATACAACTCAAAATTTAAACTGAACTTTTGCAACATGAAAAATAGCATTATTTGAATAATTTTACCTAACAATAAATACAATACAGTGGTATTTAAATGTTTAGTACTTCTACAGAATATAATGCACCTTAAGTCAAAACATTTTTTTTTTGTTTAATCTAAAAAGTTAAACCATAAAAGTATAAATCAAATTATTTAATATCTAAATACATTAAATATTTTTGGTTAACTAATGCTGTTACCGTTTTATGATTGTTAACACATTATAATAAAATGAATAAAAAACTTTAATATTTATTCAAAAAAATGAAATAAAATCACTGCATGTGTAACAAAGAAAATATTCTTTTTAAAAATTAACAAAATCCTTTTTTTTTACTACGTGACATAATTTCCAAGCAATCCCGTGCCTTTAAATCCCTCCTCTGGCTCTGCTGTTTTCCTTGAATCAAGTAAAAGCGATGGATCTTCCATGTTTGGAGAGTCCTCCGCCATTAAAATTGTGCATCCAGGAACAATATTTAAGCTCCCTATCAGTGCATCATCATCAGTTAAAGATTTCCCATCCAACCAGAGGTTTTGATCAAAAGGAGGGACCGCAAAATGTAGCATGATCTTGATTTTTAATTCTTTCAGAGTAAGTTTTGATGAAATACCGGATAATTTTTTCTCACCCCTAACACATCTTCTGGAACGCGATCTTCGTTTTGATCCCCCATTTTCTTCAACATCATTGCTTGAACCACTAAAAATGAAACCATTTTCCAGCCCCCCTTTTTGGATTTCCTTCATTGTCTTGGAGGACTTTATAACAAAAATATCGGCATTTTCGTAGCTACATAAACGTTTGTAACGCTCTAATCTCATTGCTTCCATACATTCAAAACAAAGTTTAGGATTAAAAGTAAAAGAAATGTCACATTTTCGCTTTTCATGTAAAGGTGATTTTGTGAGTGAAATATTTTGGTTCGATTTAATTAGCACAGAAGGTTGTTTGTCGTTAACTTTTTCTGTATTGGCAATCTCAGGAACAGTTAAGTTATTTTGCTCTGAAAGTGTGACATTATTGATATTTTCAGTTGTAGTATGCTGGTTATTAAAAGGAGATTCAATTTTAAAATCTGAAACAGTTTCAATTGTTTTTCCAGTCTCAAGCAGTGATTTATTTTCTTGTTTTTCAAGATGAATAGAATTTTCAATTTTTTTCACCACAACAGAACAAGGAAACGTTGTGGTTTTTATCACAGAAATGCTGTAATCCACATAAAAACAAGAACTAGTAATATAACTCCATTCTTCCTTAGTAAGCAACACACATTGTGGAGTATCATCATCTAGGTTGCTATCAGGTTTTAGTAGCTCAACAGGGTTGTATTTAAGCATGTTATGTTTGCATAAAAACATCTCATTTATAATTTCGATGACAGGTTCATTTTTAACAGGATTTCTTACAAACTCTTTCCAATCCTCCACAAAATCAACATTCACTAAATAATATTCTTGTGTTAATTCACTATTCTGTATTGAATCTTGAAGCCGATGGTAGGTGGTTCGATTCCTGTTGTGGTAGAGTTGTAATAATTTTGTTTTCTGCTCAAGTGCGAGAGCTTTCTTGGCAGCAGTGTCTTTTAATTCTTCAACAACTGCGCTCATGCAAAGGTGGCACATTCCCGAGCTCTCAACGGGATATGTTTTACATTTAGGAAAATAAGATTTCAATATTTCCCACACTTCTTCAGGTACAACTTGGAATACATTGTTATGAGTGGTCAGGTTTTGATGCTCACATAATAAGTCAGAATTAAAAACAAATTCATCAATATCAGTTTTAGAATTATCATCTGCTTGTGGGTTATCACCATTGGTTGTAATTTCCTCAGTTGAATTATTAGTCTTAGTTTGATATTTATCCAATATCTCCTTCAGAGCTTTTCGTTTCCATTTTCTCATTGACTGGCGACCAACATAATAACCTTCATTGTTATTTTCCCCTTCCTCTTTGTTACTTGTTTCAAACAATTTCATCAGTTCCATTACTTCTGTACTGTCCTCATTTAATTTCTTTTTATGCTGTAGGAGCAAACACCTTTGTTCGACACATTCAAAACATATTTTTGCATCTGAATAACATTGCAACAACTTGTATCGTTCAATGACCAAATCTCCCGCTGATTTAGGAACATATTTCATACTTGTAACTTTGTCTAAACTTATTTTGTTGTGAGGACAGAAAAAGTTTTCAAGTTTCTTATCAAGTGATTCACAAATTTTATTCGGATGGAGAAAGTTTTTCAAGGCAGCTGTAGGCAACCAAATGTGATCGTTACTATTCCTCTGTAGATCTTGGATGAATAAATTCATACTTTGATTATTTTCAAGCGTTGTCTTTTTCTGGTGCTGAGCATTTTCCTGTTTTTCTTTTATTTTCAGTTGAAATTCTTGATTGTGTATATCCACCAACCTTTTAATATTCTCAGGAATTAAAGCTGAAGTAACACTAGTTATAGAAGACACCCTTGTATAGACTAACATGTAAACATCTTTAGAGGAATATATTCCTTTGGAGAGTTTTTGTTTTTTACTTGGTGGTTTTTCTGCGGCAACAATATCATCCCAAATGTTATCTTCCCCTTTGTGGTTATCCAAATCTAATTTCTTTCCACTGTTCATTTTAACAACAACTTCATCATTAAATTTATACCAATCACCGTTAACAGAGTTTAATATATGAGCTACAAAGTGACCAGAACAAGCGCTATACCCACGATGTAATAACACAGCAGACAGTTTATATTCAAAGTTTTTATTATTAGTTGTACTTGGATCTAACAGTGGTGTAAAATCAATATGATCTGGAAAACTTAAATTGGTGGAAATTTTTTGTTTCTGTTGAGCTGATCTATTGTAAACAAATCGAAGTAGTTGTAAGCTCAATGTTTGTGGCAAAGATTTTAATACAATTTTTCTAACAGCGTCGCGTTTACACATGCACACTGTACAATGATATTGATTGTCACCGTTTAATTTTTCCTCTTTTAAAAACTCTTCAACACAACTTTTTAATTCCTTGTGGCCTTGGATATTTAAATCAAGTTCATAGAACTTAGCTGAAGTTTCAGTAGTAGTGTTACATGTAGTGCATTTTGTCACATAAGCGTATTCACCACAAAATTGATCCTGTATCACTTTATTAAGAGTAGGATTAGTCTCCAAAACACCCATTAATAACTTTGAAAATTCTTGTGCATCTTGCTGAAGATCAGTTGCAAGACCGAGACAATTTATAAACGATGTTGGGTCAACAGATTTACAAACACTGTCCTGTAAAAGTCCAAACATTAATTGCAACTGCCCCGATAGAGTATGTGGATAATCTCCGGTATTTTCAGGCACTTGTAAGTTATACAAAGCATTTCGAAATGCAATATTATGAAACCAAAGTTGTAGATATGTATTTACATAACATGTAGCACCCAAGTTTTTTAAACCAACTAAATCGCCAGATTTTTTCATTTCTGATGCAATTTCCTTAAAGATTTTTTGCTCTTGCTGTTCAGCTGATAATGAACAAGCATTAAAATTGATCCAGGCAGCTTCACCGAGTCCTTTAAGACATCTTGGATTTCCAGCGCAGTTTTTGCGACAGTTTTTGCACTGCGGTAGTTTTAGTCTGTATGCAGTCTTGACATGATTCTCGTTGATATTTTTTGAATCAGTTTCTTCAGTCCATTGCCAGACTTGAGACTCAATTGATTTTCCAAGTGAGGTCTTTTTACCCATTTTTGGTAAAAAATAAACAATCACAGCATTTTAGTTTAAGAAATTAACCTTAATATTGTTTATCAATTCTGAAGTTTACATGACACTAAAAATATAAAGAACAGTAATTCTTTAACAAAAGTATTACATTTGCTTTATTTTGACAATTTATCAAGCAAATTATAATAAACACTTGATCAATTTAAAATAAAAAATATGCAAAATAAACCAAAAAAAAAATCGCGTCTGATTTATATATTTATTTAGTAGATTTTTTGTTTTTGCTGTTTTGGCCAAAAAATGAAGTCTTACCAGCCTTAAAACTAACATTAAGCTGCTAAGGTTCTCTCGTATATAATAATAATGTCTCATTATTGCTTTAAGTACCTGATTTTATTAATTTTATTGATTAAATCTAAGTATAACCAACGTTTAATTTATTTTTGCAGTTTCGTGTTTTTTGACAAGTGACGTCATACGTCAATGTAGATGTAAATATAAATTAGGGTTCTTTTTCCGGACCAGGACAAACTATCTTAGGTAAAAACCAAATTAAGTAGTAATGTATTAGTTAAATAAAACTTTTATATAATTCACAAATAGTTTTTGCCTGCCACATAGGATCTGTAACTTGCATTAATTGGCACTGCACACGGTAACATAAAGCAGATTGCCTGGCGTTTGGACATTTAAAAAAAAAATAATTTAAACATTTTTAAGCTATTTGTTGTCGACAAAATATACTAAAAAAAATGTTATATAAGCAATTAATACAATTTTTTGATCAAAATAATTGTATTCAAAAATTTTCAAAAAAACCTAAAACAAATACCAGGTTACCATAAAGATAGTAACGGTTGTCATAGAGACAAAATGTCACAGAAATTGTTAGAATTTAATTTTTAATTCCTTATCGAATTATAAACTGTGTGGTTTGTTTATATCTAAGCATATGCTTTATCGCCTTTTCTATTGTTTATATGTTTGCAGATAGTGTATATTCGAATTTTTCAAGTTATACAAAAACGAAAAGTCGTTAATTTTTTCGATTTTCAACAGAACTTGCAAACTTTTAAATAGAATCCATAACTTTTGTAATAAGTTTAAACTAAAGACCAAAAATGCCTCCAAAAGCAAAGTCCGTAAAGGTACGTTTTTAAAAACAATGTTTTAGTTGTTGTTTTAGTTAAAAAATACCAATATTTTTGTTGTCTATATTAACTTATTTTAATAATTTAATTTATATTTGCAGGGGCCTGGCTCAACAGTTGGTACAAAAACCAGCAAAATAATGAAAGGGGCTCGCAAAATGAGGGTATAAAATAATTTAAATTAATATTTTTTAATTAAATTTTTTTTTTATTCATCAAAAAATTATGTTTGAAAGAGTTGCCTCTAAAAACTAAAAATTTCTTATAATATAACTTCTAATCTTACTTTTGTAGGAAGATGATGATATGACTGAGTTAGGCGACCTTGGCGATGAATATGTTCATGGTCGAACTTTAGTGAAACCCGACGATCAACTTGACCTTTCTGAGACTGAATTAAAAGAAGAAATCACCAGAATTTTAACAGCTAATAATCCACATGCACCTCAGAATATCGTCAGGTTCAATTTTAAAGTAAGTTAAGTTTTTAGGTTTTTCTATAGGCCTTTTTATATCACCTATTTTGTTTTATTAAAGGCTTATTCTTTAAAAATTAACAATAAAAATGTAAATCTAATTCAAGAGTTTTTTTATAGTTTATTCTTTAGATTAAATATTCTGTTTTATATAAGTCTAATTTTTTTGGGTTTGACAAATAGAATGTAAAACTAATGTGAGATTTTTCTATATAATTTTTGGATTCTGTGTTATAAGACGCCTATACTTGATAAAATAACTAAAGTTAAACTTTTCTGTTTATTTCTATATTTTTTTTTACAGGAAAGAACTTACAAACAAACCTCCAGTGTTGAACAAATAGCAATCCACTTTGCCCTTGATGGTAACATGTTGCATAAGGATAGTGATGAGGCCCGAAGGCAAAGAGCTAAGGCTGGAGCTGGGGAAACAAAAAGGTTTAAAAATATAAATTAATAAAAATTGTGTATAAAACTTTGGCCAACAAAAAATTCTTGTTTTTAAACAAAAATGTTTTAAATTTTATTTTAATAAATCTTTTTTTCTACTTCAGTGAAGTTGCTCTTAGTGAGGTGGGAGAAGAGGAGGAGAAAGGAGAGGGAGAAGAAGGAGATAAGGAAGAGAAAGAAGAGAGTGCTCCTCCTCCAAAGAAGGAGTCATTGAGGAATCAGTTTAACTTCAGTGAGAGAGCATCACAAACTTTCAACAATCCATACAGGGTAAGTTACTAAGTTTGAAAATAAAAGTTTTATTTTAAAGAATTGAACTTTTTTGTTTTGTGTTTAATTATTTTGGATACAAAAGGATGATTTAATGACTCAATCATATCATAACATTTGTTGCCTCGACTTAAGTCTTAAATTAACTTTTCCAGTGTGGAATAATATAGATTATAATTGCCAGATAAATAACATGTCATCTGCTTTTTGGCTCAGCAAGAGTTTGTACCATTATTAGTAGGATAAAAGGAGTGGTAATCTAATCAATGCTCTATGTTGTAAAGCCAAGTGTTTTGACCATTATGCCATGCTGCCGTTTATTTTAAATGTCATAAACTAAACAACTTATTATTTTAGGAACGTGGAACAGCAACTGAACCCCCACCAAGATCTAATTTCTCTTCAACTGCAAATCAGTGGGAGATATATGATGCTTATTATGAAGACTTACAGAAACAGGTTTAAATTTCTACACATATATATTTGCCTTTAAAAAAAGATCAAAGGCCCATTTAAAAAGATCACTACTAAAATTGCAAACTATTTAACCTTTCTTAGGAGAAATTAAAGGACAAAGCCAAGCAAGTTCCAGCCTATAAAAAGGATGATGACAAAACAAAGAAGAAGTTGGTTGCCTTGGAAACGGTTTCTGATGATATTTCCAGGGTTTCTAAAGCTGCAAAGATTGTTGGTAAATATGAAATAAATATTAGTTTATTCCAAAGAAAGGAAGACTTAAAAATTTATGAAATTATAAAACCAATTTCAATTGAAATGTATTTCTGTTACAGAACGTAATAATAATTTTTAAAAGCCATATTTTACATTTACAGAAATCATAATACTGGCAGCGTGGTGTAGTGGTAAGAACACTTGCTACACCACACATGAGGTCGTGGATTCACTCCCCACTGATCTCATGCTGTAGCGCCCTTGAGTAAGGCACTATAAACGGTATAACCTCTTGCTCAGCAGCGTAATTATCGTGCAATTATAATCTATAATATCCCAAACTGTCACAGGCAACTTGGGACTGGGTAGGAGTAACTGATGTTACTCTATGTTCAAGTCGCGTATTTGACTTTCCCACATCGAGGATAAAGATATATACAGAAAAAAAAAATAATAATCCCGATATTAATTCCTTTTTCCAGAGAGAATGGTAAACCAAAACACATTTGACGACATTGCCCAGGACTTCAGTTATTTCGAGGATGCATCGGATGAGTTTAGAGACCAGGAAGGAACATTGTTGCCACTGTGGAAGTTTTGTTACGATAAAGCTAAAAGATTGGCAGTTACTTCACTTTGTTGGTGGGTTGTGGGTTACATTTATTAAAAGAATTAAAAACTTGATCTAAGTAAAATTTCATGAAAAAACTAAAATATTCATAACAACTTTACATAATAAAACTAATTGGACTGTATATAAATGTATGTAAGTGCTGGCTCAGCAGGAATTCTTTTATAGGGCCGTACTCAAGGGCGCTACAGCATGAGAGCAGTGGGGATTGAACCCACGACCTCGTGTGGTGTGGTAATTGTTCTTATCACTACACCATGCTGCCGATTTTAAATTAAAATACCAACTAGGGGCGGGTTCATCTAGTCACAAATAATTTAATAATGCTTTAAAAAGTAAACTAAGTACACACTGCACTTATTTTTCCAGGAACCCCAAGTATTATGATTTGTTTGTTGTTGGACATGGGTCTTATGACTTCACTAAACAAGGAAGAGGAATGTTGTTGTTCTACAGTCTTAAGAATCCCTCTCATCCGGAATTTGTTTATTCAACTGAGAGTGGAGTTATGTGCATTGATATTCATCCAATCTATCAGTAAGATAGTTGTACTTTTTTTATACCTATATTTTAGTCATTGTTTTAAATAAAGGTCTAAATTTAATTTACACTTTTTCTATGCAAGATTTATACTATGACCTAAGGTTCTAAGTTCAATCCCCACTGCTGCTATGTTGTACTGGAGATTGGAGTTTTATAACAAAAATATATCACTAATAGACATTCATTCTGATGTTTTTAGGTATTTGGTTTGTGTTGGTTTCTATGATGGCAGTGTAGGAGTTTACAACATCAAAAACAAGAAACCCGGTCCAATATACAAGAGCACAGCTAAAAGTGGAAAGCATACTGATCCAGTTTGGCAGGTAAGGCTGTATGTTTAATGTTTATAGATGCTATTTTGTGATCCTTTTTGCTTATGTGTTAAACCTGTATTATGCTTATAATTTGTTTTAACTTTGGTGTTTTAGGTGAAATGGCAGAAAGATGATCTCGACAACAATCTTAATTTCTTTTCTGTGTCTTCTGATGGAAGGGTAGTTTCATGGACCCTTGTTAAGGTAGGTTATTATATATTTTACTTTTTATTGAAATAAATAAGCCAATACCCTGCTTAATATTGGAATTTTAATTTTCGTAATATGATTGCAAATATCAACAAATATTTGTCCATGGTAATTTACCCGAGCACCAAAAATTGGGTTTTAATATTTTGTAGGTTTGTAAATTGGACATAGCTGCCTAAGCCTCATTATATATATATATGTACTTCTTGCCTATGTTTGATATAAGTAATTAAACAAATATTTGTTAATTAAAGTACTATTGATATTCCTTCAGGATGAACTGATTTACGCTGATGTAATCAAGTTAACAGTTGAAGATGTGCCAGCTGAAGGACCTGATGGCACCCAGCTTCAACTATTAGGTTTTTATACAGTTTTATATTTTATTTAATAATACTAGTTAACCCCCAACTAATATTTGCTGGTGTAAATTTAACCAGGCACCTCAACTTATCTATTTTAAAGGTCTGTAAATTGGACATACCATTTATATAAATTTTGGACATACCATATATATAAATTTCAGCCCTAAGTTCCAATATATAAAGAGTGTGCATTTGTAATTGATTAAAATTCCATTAATCTTTCCAAGCATTTAAATAAACATTTTTTCTCAGGTTGTGGTACTTCATTTGACTTCCACAAAAAGATCGACTACCTCTTCTTAGTTGGAACAGAGGAGGGGAAAATACACAAATGTTCGAAGGCTTATTCGAGTCAATTTCTCGACACGATTGATGCTCATCACATGGCAGTTGACGCTGTTAGATGGAACCCATTCCATCCTGATATTTTTATTTCTTGTTCTGCTGATTGGACTGTAAAAATATGGGATCATAATTACAGGTATTACAAGATTAAGGTGTTGGATATATTTTAAAGGGCCATTCTACATTTAAATCAATGTATTAAATAAGTTTGCCATTTAACCCTTTACATTACTACAATATTTATGGTTTAGTGTTGTTCTTTTTAATATTATGTAAAAAACATAACAATTTCACAATAAAATATCAATATTGGTCGTTTAATTGTTGACAATGAACTCCTTTTTATAGAAATCAAGCAATGTTCACTTTTGATTTGAACAGTGCAGTTGGGGATGTGGCTTGGGCTCCTTATTCATCCACTGTGTTTGCTGCAGTTACAGCTGACGGAAAGGTAAAAGTTAATAGGACCTTAAATTTTTATAATTTACCATCCGTTTTACTTTTATTCAACCCCTTATAACAGGATTTTTGCCAGTTATTTGGTAACAAATCTAATAAGCAACTACTAGTCGATAACCCTCACTACAGACAGGATTTTATTGTTGAAATACAGTTGCAACTAATATTTGTATTTGATTATATACTTGTGCCACAAACAGCAGCTCTTTTTATTTTGCAGGCCTATGAATTGAACATACAAATATATATTGTCCACTAAGCTTTATTAAATATAGAAAATTTCTAGCGAATATAGTAACATGATTTTAAAAAATTTAAAATTTAAGGAAAAAATAATGTAACTGAGACCCTATAAAAGTTCTTTTCACTTTAGATCCATGTATTTGACTTAAATGTGAACAAGTATGAGGCATTATGTGAGCAATCGGTTGTTCAGAAGAAAAAGACAAAGTTAACCCACGTTGAGTTTAACCCCATTCACATGATCGTTATCGTGGGTGACGAGAGGGGTTATGCTACAAGTCTGAAGCTTTCACCCAACCTCAGAAAGGTTCCAAAGGTAAAAAAACATTAAACCTAATGCTTTACTCATGTACTTAAAAAAGGAGTTAGATAGTTAAAATAATTGCTTTATATTAAGTTATTTAAAGGCTGTGTATAACTGACTGTTTAACTTGTGTTTTCTGTGTAAATTAAAAAATGAAGTTTTGTTTTTTTAGGAAATAAAAGCACTATTCCTTGTCTATTTTAAAGTAGATGTGTTATATTTAGGACATTATATTTTCACTGATACATACTAATATTATGCTAGAAAACAATAAAATAAACTAATAACTTCTACAGAAAAAGAAGGGTGAAGAATCGACTCCAATTGACCATGAAATTGAGATTGCAAAACTTGATAAAATACTTGGTTTGGTACGGGAGCCTGACAACAAGGACAGTAAATAAATTTCAAAGCATTTTATATGCAGATTGTTAAATACAGAATTTTAAGACCACTTTAGTTTGTATTTTTGTTGTTGTTTCACCTCTGAATGTTTTAAATGAATATATTTAGTTTTATACCACATTTGTTTTTATTTAACGCTTGTTTCAAGGATTTTATCGCATAAAATCAATAAAAATTTAAATGCCTAAGTTGTTTAAGTCAGCTAAAAACTTAGCAAAAATAAAAGATAATGAAAGGTGAGTTACACTAACTTGGTTACCAAATTGAAAGCTAAAGTAAAGGAGCTAAAATAAATTTAACCGGCAGCGTGGAGTAGTGGTAAGAACATTTGCTACACCACACATGAGGTCGTGGATTCAACCTTCACTGATCTAACGCTGTAGTACCCTCTAGTAAGGCGCTATAAATGGTATGAACTTTTGCTGAGCCAGCACTTGATACTGGGGCAAAGCATAATTACTGGGCAATTATATTCTATAATATCCCAAACTGCCACAGGTAACTTGAGACTGGGTCGGAGTAACTAATGTTACTCGTATGTTTTCGACTTTCCCACATCGTGGATAAAGATATAGGCTATACAAAAAAAATACTTGTTTGACTTATGTTCCATTGAACTGTAGGTAGAATAAGTTTTAACTTACCAAACTAAAAAAAACAAAACTTGAAATAAATGTCGTGTATTTACACACACAGCACACAGTGCATTAACTTAAACGAAACAAAGTTGAACAAGAAAGAAAAACGAATAATAATATTACAATGAAAATAACCAAAGCATATTACAAGTTGCATTTTTATACATTGCTTAAATTTTTTGCTCTCCACAAAATAGAAGTTCAATAATTTTAACAATTTTTTTTTTAAAGTGATTTCAAAAATCGCACGTTTTTGCAAGACAGAATATTATTGGTAAAGTTATATTTAAGAAAAGTAAACAGTACAAAACATACTAAAATCACATGGTTATAAATAAAAAACAAACGGGGACAAATACGTGGATATAAGTTTGAAAACTTTGCAATATCTTTTGCAAGAGAATTTTATAGAAATTGAATGAAGACTTTTTAAGCAAACTTTTTTTTTAATTTTAGATAAGTATTTATATATCTTATATTTGAAGTGATATTTATTACCAATATAAATTTTTTTTAGTATTTTTGCACCAAAAAAACTTTAAACAAATAAAACACTAATTTTAAAGAATAATTTTCTGCACTGCGTTTGTATATTTAGGTTTCATATATTCCCTCATTTCATCCTTAGCTAACCATGCATGTCCTAAAATTTTATTCTCTGGATCATTTGGTTTAAAGTTGAAATCCAAATAAGAATCTGTGTCAGAATTGCGGGGTAAATATGCAACGTAAATAAATTGTTTTGCTCCAACTGCGGCATCCGATCGAGCTTCTTTGGGAAATTTGTATTTGTAAAATCCTGAGGGTCCGTTAGAAATAAATATAGCTTGAATTCCCTGTCCGGTATGAGTTATTAAAGCTCTTTCTGCAGCCTGAAAATACATAAAAAGGTAAATTTAAGCTTAAATTAAGAAAGATTATGTAGTAATATTTACTATTACCATATAAATCCAATTTATATGCCTTCAAAATATAAAAAACTGCTGTTGGTGGTGCGCAAATTATAGCGGCTAAATATTAGTTGAGAGTCGTGACCATATTACAACAATTTAAGTCCCAACCAAAGGGTGAACTATCGACCAAAAGTGTGAAAATTGTTGTTTATTATTCATATCATAATTGTAACTTTAGCAAGCTTATTGTTATATTTCTGACACATTAACTGAATAGCTATGAGTAAGTGACAAAAGTTGACTGTCATAGTGTTGAAAAATATATTACCACACTGCTATATTATCAACACAACTAAAAATACATATTATCTTATATAACTATGTGCATTGTTTAGTTTAAAGATATTTATGTAATATTGTATTGAAGGTTAATCAAGTACAAACGATTTCCTATCCCTTAATAGTTGTATTATATTTGTATTAAAAGGTTAATAATGTATTTTGTATGCTTAGTTCAGACCTAGTTATTTCATTTTAAAGTTCAATTGACATTTTTTAAACAACTTAACTTCAAATTTAAAATCAATAAACAATAAATTAAACTTGCTAAGATCGACATTTTAGTTAATGTAATATGATCGCAACTCTCAACTTATGCAAGACAAATGGCGTTTTTTTATTTTGTAGGCCTATAAATTGGACATACATATAAATATAATTCCCTTAGCTCCATTATATACATAAATACCTGTCTTAAGGTTTCCTCATCGTCCAAATGTGTATGCGGTAACATCCAAACATTATCTTTTCCCAAAACTTGTTTGGTCGCCAAAACTAAAGTTTCTTGCGGCCTTCTGTTAATATTTGTTACATCTTTGTCTTCATCAGCTGCAAATTTAATTTAATTATATATATATAATTAATTTTTGTTTGTTTATAATAAGTTTTCACAGTATATATAATATAATGTCAATATACAAACAATATCAATTTATTTAATATTACTTTTATTTAAATACAACATTACTTTTATTTAAATACAACATAACCTAATTGAATACAACATAAGTTCACAGGTAAAAATATAAACCAAGACTTACATAAAGATTCTGTTGTCTCATTATTAGCTTCAAATTCTTTTAAATTTTGATTATTTTGATCTTCAATATCTTTATTACTTTCCGTGAAATCAATATCTTCTGGGTTTTTTGCCCCTGACTAAGGTATATATGTAAAACATTGCATAATAATTATTGAAATTATAAGTATAGGCAATTGAATCACATTTTATGTAGGCCTATATATCTTATACAGAAATGTTTTTTTAAACAGTGAAAGTAACATGATTCAAGCAACTATATACAATTTCATTTTTTTAAATAATTCAACAAAATCTTTAAAAACAAATTGAAGAAAAAAATAAAACCAATTTTAAAATAAATTAAATACAAAAACAATAAAATATTCAAAAGCCAATTTATAAATGTAAAAAAGTATATGGAAATGCTACTTCTTTTATTTATTTTAAATTAAAATGCAAGCTTTCACCCTACCTCAACACTTGCAATGAGTTTAGCTTGTCTTATTTTTTCCATCTCCCAATCACTTAAACAACTTTTCTCAAACTCTAAATCATTTGTCATCTCCTCATATTTCCTCTCCATCTCTGTGAGCTCGTCTTCCTGGATTGGAAGTCGGATCTAAACGAAAAGTTTTTTTTAAATGTTAGGTTTATGCTAATAAAATGCATTTTAGATATACTATGAAATTAAAAATGGATTTTAACTTACCAAACAAGTAGAAGCACATATTTTCCAAGCTGAAGGACTTGCATCAATTGTCAACTTTTTTATTTTATCTTGCGCATAAACTTGGGTTGATAAGAATTTATAGTTATCGTAAATGTTGTTTGAAATTGGCCTAACACATACTTGGTGAGCTTTGTAGAAAGTACGACCAACAAAACGTACAGCATTCATCGTATACAGAGTCTTAGTTTTAACAATTAACCACACATATTACAAATTATTTTTTTTTTTCTGCAGAAAATAAAGTCTGAAAGTTACGTAACGTTATAACTTTTATACAACTATCATAAGGCATCAAACAGATCGATAAACTAATCTGATATTTAAAAATTACTATAACCTACGAAATACTATGTTTCCTATCATGCAAGTAACATTGTTTTAACATTGTTAGTAACCTACAAACATTGCACAGCGGTTACGTTAACCATGCTTTTTAAGAAAAACACAAATCAGAAGAAAGATGGAATCCGCTACGCAAGAACAACTTTGTACTTTATCCCCAAAACAAATAACAAAATTAATTTTTAAATCCCGATTTTAAACGCAAAATAGTATACTTATTATCCAAAATTACCTGGTATTTTAATTTAGTTATAAAATGTCAAAACTAATTTTAGTCTTGCAATATTAAGTAAAAGATCTGCATATTTAAAATGGACCGTTTTCAACTGAAACTTTACCCTTTATTAGCAAGATATGCCTAAAATTTAGGTTTGTTTAGGAAAAAACAAATTTATCTAATGTAAGTCATATGTATATAATAAATAAAAGTATGTCAAACTAGAATTTGAATGGCATTTTTTCTTAGGGCTATGACGTCACTTTCTCGCAGTGGGGAACTACCCGATAAAAAAATAAGAAAAAGGAAAAAAGTAAACAAACAAAATTGTTTTAAGTTAATTCAATTTTTACATAATGTTTCGAAATAAAAATAAATAAGCAGCACTTTGAATCCACTGTATAATACTTTCCAATAAAAGTGTAAAATATAACCTAAATCTACTTACTTTTTTACATAGCATATTTAACAGGTTGAATTTTGTTTTAGATTTATTTTTAGACAATTACATAGACTGATAGGCCTACTTTTCATGAATTAATATACTGATATAACAAAATGGGAAGTAAACGTATTGCAGTAATTGGGGCAGGTGCAAGTGGTTTAACTTCTATTAAAAGTTGCTTGGAAGTGGATCTAGAACCAGTTTGCTTTGAGAAAAGTCATGATATTGGAGGTATACAAAAACAAAATATTTTTTATTACCTACAAAATTAGATATATAATGCAATCAAATATGGTATAGTTGTTTGTGATATAAAATATTAAAAATTTACATTAAAATTTATTTTTATGTAATTTAATAAGGTTTATGGAGATATGAGGAAAATGAAAAATCTGGGGCAACAGTTTATAAATCAACCCACATTAACACAAGTAAAGAAATGATGTGTTTTTCTGACTTTCCCATACCTAAAGAATGGCCGAATTATTTGCACAACACTAAAGTACAAGAATACTTCAGAATGTATGCAGAAAGGTAGAAAAAAATTGTGTCCATATTTTAAACATCATCAAAAAATTTCTATGAACTAATAATATTTTCCACTTTTAAATATTTTTTTGAATGTATTTTCTAATTTTATTGTTTTGTATTTGTAAATGTAATATATTTATATAAACAAAACACTTTCACAATTTTTTTTTTCACCAAAAACGATTTACCATTCAATTAACTTTATTTGTGTATTGATTTAGGTTTGATTTATTAAAACATATTCAGTTTAACACAGAAGTTTTATCTTGCAAACCTGATGATGACTTCAACCTAACTGGAAACTGGTAAAGAAATTTACTGATTTTATGAATATTTTTAATTCTTGATAATTTTACTTTCTTTTTAAATTTTAATATACGTTAATGGGTTACATGAAAACATAACCTATATTGCGTTATTTCCAGGAAAATTACAACAAAATGTTCGAAAAGTGGAGTTGAAAAAACTGAAATATTTGCAGGAGTTGTGGTTTGTGTTGGGCATCATGCAGTGCCTTATTATCCACTTGATTCATTCTCAGGTTAAATAAAATAACTTTCATAAATATCACTTAATATAGAAGCATTAAAAATCTTTACAGTGTAAATTATTTAGATTGTTCAGTTATATTTTTGTGTATATCTATATATAATGGAACTTAGAAAACAATATATATCAATTTATAGCCCTGAAGAATAAATAAAACTGTTCGTGATGCGCGAGTAAATCAAATGTAATTTCATAGTTGCGACCATATAACAATTTAAATTTCGAGGTCAGGCTATCAACTACTAAAATAGAACTTGCCCTTTTGGTGTACACAGGAATTACTAAGTTTCAAGGATCTAAGACACATAGTCATTCATACAGAACTCACCAAGGATATGAAGGAAAGAATGTTCTGGTTATTGGAATTGGAAATTCAGGAGGAGATATTGCTGTAGAATTAAGTTGGCATGCCAAACAGGTAACCACAATCTCTGTGTGTTATGTTATAGTTGTAATATATTTAAAATATTCATTGTATTATTATAAGGATAGCATTAAACACGTAAGTTATATATATATGATTTATTGGTCCTATTATTTCTTGTGTAACTAAGTAAGTACCTGAGCATTAAACTTAGTGTAAATTAATACAAAATATCATGAAACTTAATCTTCTGGTATGTTTAGGTTTACTTAAGCACAAGAAGAGGAAATTGGGTTTTACATAGAGTGTCAACCAAAGGATTTCCCTTAGATTTTTTAACTTCTTCAAGGTTTTTAGCATTAATTTCATAATTTTTTTGTAACATTTAATCAAAATTCTTAGAAATATTGTTTTTTTTTATGGTATCACGTTTTAGTGTGGTTTATACATTATTTTTAGCAAACAACATAGTTAAATAAATGATTAACTATTAAGAACTTATTGCTTGTTTGGTGCGTAAATATTAGCTTAAAAGTTGACGAAATTTTTACAGTGTGTCAATCTATAAATTAAGCACTTATTCCGAAAACCTAAAATAAAGATCAAATTATGATCAAGTTTTTACACTTTAACCCAAATCTAGGTTGTGGAATTTTATAGCCAAAAGCATTCCATTCAGTTGGTTAAATGCTGGCGCAGAAAGTATTGCGAACCAGAGATTTGATCATGCACATTATGGACTTAAACCTGAACATAGAATATTTCAACAGGTTTCTAAATTTATATTTCCAAAACATTATAAATGTAGTGTTAGTGCACAAGCATACTATTATGATCAGAAAAAACTATATTAATAACAACATTGTGTTTTATGCTAAAAGTTGTTTTTATTTTCCTTGTAGCATCCTATGGTTAATGATGATTTACCAAATCGTATTCTGAATGGAAGTATTAAAATCAAAGCAGATGTAAAAGAATTTTCTTTGGACAAAGTTGAATTTATTGATGACACTTTAGAAAATGTTGACACCATCGTTTTTGCGACTGGTTATACCTTAAGATTTCCGTTTCTTGATGAAAAAACTGTGTTGAAGGTTTGATTAAAATTGTTGAAGGTTTGATTAAAACAAAAATGTTTCCTGTTTATAAGTTATAACATATCCACTAAATTTATTCTGTTTAGTTAAATGGAACTGACAGTGACTTGTACAAATATCAGTGGCCTGTTACCATAGCGAAGAACACCTTGGCTGTGATTGGTCACATTCAACCACTGGGAGCAGTCAACCCAATCTCAGAAATTCAAGCTAGATGGGCAGTAAGAGTTTTCAAAGGTGAAAATTAAAATTTCCTTCGCTATTCAAACCTCACACAATAATTAAAACTTTTCACTTTTAGGTTTAAATAAACTTCCAACAAATACCGATATGCTGGAAGATGTAAACAAAACACGCAAAGGGATGCAGGAAAGATATTATGCATCACCCAGACATACTATTGAGGTACTTTAACTTCTTGTACATTAATTTTGATCTTACATTATAGATTACAATATATTTATCAAATATTATATCAAGTTTTAATCCTAAACATATTTGATTTTACAGGTTGATTACATTGATTTTATGGATGACATTGCTTCCAATATTGGAGCCAAACCAAATTTGTTTAAAATATTTCTAACTGATTATAAACTAGGTGCAAAGGTAATAAAAACATAAAAATCATAATTATTGCCATTCAATTGCCTTTTATTTTTTGTTTGTGTCTAATAATGCAGCAATTGTTTTGCGAAGACTTTTTAATGTATTTATTTACATTGACCAAACAAAAATCATATATACAAAAAAATATTTAAATTAATTTTTTTTCTATTCTAGATGCTTAAAGAAGGTTGTACTCCTTTTCAATACAGGTTAGTTGGACCCAACAAAAACCAAAATGCAAGAAAATGGATGATGAGCCAAAAAGAGAGAATGCTTTTTCCTTTGCACTCAAGACCAATACCCGACCACTTAAAAGAACGACCAAAAATTTTTTTGGTTTATGTGTTTGTGGTTATTATAGCTGTTGTAATGTACTTTTATTTTTATTAATTTACTTATAAACAAGATTTACGTGTTATTTTTTTAATCAAGTCTGGTAATTACATTGCAAAGTTTCATATTTTAATTTATTATATGCATGTTGTAACATAATAGTGTGTTTTGTTTATTTTAATTAAAATAATATAAATTTTATTTTTCTTTGTTTTCATCTGACATAAATCAAAACCATGCCAATATTTTAAATCAGTAGCCTTATTTCATATAACATTATTGGTAAGAAGCAAAAAAGTTTTGTTTGTTTGTAATGTTTAAAAAAAAGATTATTTTATAAGCAGAATCATGAAATCATTGGGTTTTTATTTTTTTTTATATATCTTTATCCTCGATGTGGGAAGTCGAATGCCAATTTAAACATAAGTTACTTCAACACAGTCTCGAGTTGGTGTGGCAGTTTGGGATATAATAGATTATAATTGTCCGGTAATTATGCTGCTGATTAAGGGCTGGCTCAGCAGGAATTCTTACCGTTTATAGCGCCTTACTCAAGGGCGCTGCAGCATGAGATCAGTAGGGATTGAACCCACGACCTCATGTGTGGTGTAGCAAGTGTTTTTACCACTACACCATGGTGCCGGTTAATATTTATAAAAAAAATTATTTTATAAGCAGAATCATGAAATCATTGGGTTTTAATTTACTAATCTTACATTTAAGAGCGTTTTAATCTTTAATTATTAAAATCAAATTTAAGTTTAAGCTACACATCTTAATTTAAGGAAATATACATGCTATCATTGTTTGTTTTTGTTTATACCTAACGTAAAATATAACGAAAAACTTACTTAATGTTGTAAAACATGAAATTATATTAAATGTGTAGTGAGTATATGAAACCTCAATCTTCTTTATTTTTCGATAATTCAATGTGTGTGTTCCTTTATTACATGGACAACATTGAACGCTTTTTAAAAGTAAGCGCGAATCGTATAGCGCGAATCGTATAGCGCTTGAGGACATTTAACCATTAATTTGCGATCTTTAAAATGTTATAAAAACGCAATACTCATTAATCATAATTTATTAAAACTCGTATGATTTAAAATGTTTACATTCTTATTCGTTGAGATTAACTATCTAAAACAGTCTTTTTAATTCTTTCTTTTTTAAATTTAAATTTCGAGAAAAAGGGAAATAAGGGCTACTAAGACCTTACAAAAATGTGCAAATATCAGGCAAAAAAGAAAATTTTAGGCTAAAAAATGCGTGGTAGATTTTTATGGTTTTTATTATTCATCCGTTAGTAAACTTGCTAGGTTAATAGACTTAAGCTTCGTTTTATTGACTTAGTAGTTACTTGAGTTTAAAGTAAACTTCACCTGGTCATCAGTTAAATAGTCTTTCAATAGAAAATTGCTGAGTTGAACTTTACCTAGGTGCTAGTTTTAAAACCTGTAAATTTGTTTTTAGGAGCGTTAAATTGGGTTAGTGGTGGGCCCTAATAAGAAATTAACTTACGTAGATATTGCTACCAGATTTATTACAAAAATGTACTTTTTTATCTATGTTTAGATCAAGTATATTTATCGCATATTTCTATAATATTTTTTTTTAAAAAGTGTGTTAGCTGTACCTGTGTACAAATAAAGTTTTGCACTTGAATATTGATCTTGCCAATAAACATAGCTTTTTTTGTATTTTATAGAATAACATTTTAAGATAGTTTTGACTGGCTGCAACTAAAATGATGAAACGGGTTGCAATCATAGGTGCGGGGCAAAGTGGGTTGGCATGTATTAAAAGTTGTAAGGAGGAAGGAATGGAACCGGTTTGCTTTGAGAGAACTTACGACCTCGGAGGTAAATTTAAAGTTAAAAAAATTGCAAAAAGTATTCCTAACTTTTTTTAAAACTATTGCATGTAGAGTACCATCGAACTATTTTTTTAGCGATAAAATGTTTTTATAAAGGATTTCTTTTTAGGGCTTTGGAGATATGAAAAAACCAATCTGAAGCATGCAACAACTGTATATAAATCTACGTTTATCAACACCAGTAAAGAGATGATGTGTTTTTCTGACTACCCCATGCCAAAAGATTGGCCGAATTATTTGCATAACACCAAACTGCAGCAGTATTTCAACATGTATGCTGATGCGTAAGTAAAATTTTGCCAAAGTAAAACAAACAAATTTTATTAAACAGATTGTTTAAAACGATTTTTTTGTGTTTAGGTTTGACTTGAGGCGACATATTCGTTTTAACATGGAGGTTGTATCCTGCAGATTGGCTAAAGATTTTGACACAACTGGAAATTGGTAAGAAAATAAGTTACATTAAAAATCTATGTAAGAACATAAACATCAAATTAACTTTAATATTCGAAGCGAGATAAACAGTAACTTAAGCCGATCAAATAATTGGAGATGAATTTCTTAGAAATTATTTACAAGCTAAATATTTTAAAGTTTTTTAACTTATCATTAACTAGAGCAAAATTTGTTGGCCAACACATTTGCAATATCCCCAGGGGCATTTAAGTGTTGCAGATTGTGTAAAGATACCAATACAAAAGAACTAAAGTATTGGCTTGTCTTTTTGCTGGACTTTGTTAATCTGCCAAAAATTTTAAAGTTGCAAAAAAGAGACCAAAGCTTTTTTAGTAATGTGCCTCCGACATTTAAAATAGCCTTAATTTTATTAAGCAAACATTAAATTTAACCATTTTAATTCTAGGATTGTAACTACAAAATGTATGAAAAGCGACGAGGAGAAATCGGAACTATTTGGCGGTGTTTTAGTTTGCATCGGACATCATGAAATTCCGCATTATCCGCTTGATTCTTTTCCAGGTAAATTTGCAGAAGAATTTTTTAGAAAACTTTTAAACTTCTTAAAAAATTTAAACATAGCAACCATGCTTTGTTTCGTATTTAGGTGTCAATCAATTCAAAGGCACAGTTTCACACAGCCATTCCTACAAGCATCACCAAGGTTATGAAGGAAAGAATGTTCTGGTTATTGGAATTGGAAATTCAGGTGGAGATATTGCTGTAGAGTTAAGCTGGCACGCAAAACAGGTAACGACCATGTCTATGTATTATGTTAAAATTTATAGATATTTGCAAGATATAAAAACCAATAATGTCAATGTATTTGTAAGGATTTAAATCGTGTGCAAGTATAGTTGTATCAAAAACACCACAATGCCCTTAATAAACCTGAACTTTGGCTTAGATTTAGGCGTGATATTTATCAATAAATAAACAAACATGCAAGCCCGGCATTAGAGATTAATTTCACGATATTGGCCTGCCCTTGAGATTTTAAAGATAACAATCAAGCTAACCACAAGCAGATAACATTTCTAAAAAATGCTGAAAATCTTTAGGCAACCAGCTAACATGAATATTTAAGCTTTTAAAATATTAAAAAAAAATGAAAAATCCAGTCTATGTGGCAAGACCTTCAACCTAAATTCTTGTTTTTAAATAACTTATCTTATTCTTATTAGGTATACTTAAGTACCCGTAGCGGAAACTGGGTCATGAACAGAGTTTCAACAAATGGAATGCCCTTGGATGTGTATAACCTGACTAGGTTTGTAGAATTTAGCAAACTTCCAAAATATAAAACTCAATACGTTTGTTGGTAATAGTCTTCTGTATTAATTAGCAGCCTAAATTTCTCTTGCAAATTAGCTTAAGTCTCCTTTATTAATATTTTTATTAAACGAACTAGCCTAAAGCCTGCTAAAAAATTTATAAGCCAGCTCTTTATTTAGGTTTAACAGTTTTATGATGAACATTCTCCCATTCTCATTTGTTAATGACGTCATGGAAGCAAAAGTGAACGAGAGATTTAATCATGCCAACTACGGACTTAAACCAAAACATAGAATCTTTCAACAGGTTAAAAAAATTAAAGCTTTAACTAATACCCGTGTTCTAGGCATTTTAATACAAGTAGTTTGCATATACTAAGACTATCTACTGCCTTGCAAGGCAAATTTCGATAGTGTTTTGGAAGGTTTTACATTTTTTTAGTCGAGTTATAGTCTGGATTTAAAACTAACAGATAACCTTTGTTTTTAGCATGCTATGTTCAACGACGACCTTCCGAACCGCATCTTAAACGGCAGTGTCAAAATAAAAGCAAATGTAAAGAGGTTCGACTCTGACAGCGCTCATTTCATTGATGGAACCAAAGAAAAGATTGATACTGTAATTTTTGCAACTGGCTACATCATCAAGTTCCCATTTATAGAGGACTCGGTGTTAAAGGTAAGACTTTTACTAAGCCAATGCAACTTTTAGCTTATGAAAAGTAAAAACTTTAACGTTATATGCATTCAAGGTTGATGGAATGGAATGTGATTTGTACAAATATATGTGGCCCCTTACTTTAAAGCAAAATACCTTGGCCATTATCGGGCATTTACAACCACTTGGGGCGGTAAATCCAACTTCAGAGATACAGAGTCGATGGGCAGCAAGAGTGATCAAAGGTTTCTTGAATAAATATTTGATTTAAACAAATTGTTTAACTTTTTCTTTTCTTTTTTAACTTAAAGGTTTCAAAAAACAGCATTCCTCAACTTTAACTCAAAGTTATAGGCTACACATTTAAAAAACACAATTCGTTTAAAAAACACAAAAAAAAACACAAATATTTTTCAAGGTATTAACAAGCTACCAAATGTTAAACAAATGAAGAAAGATGTCGATTCCAAGAGAGAAGCAATGGCTAAAAAGTTTTACCACTCACCACGACATACCTTAGAGGTACATGTGTGCCAAGAAACACCTATCATTACATATTTAAAACTACTGTTCTTAAATTTAAAATCATAAATACGATTGCATGTATATAAAATAACACACTCCGAGGCGATTTTAAGCCTATGCAAGATCGTAGTTATTTTTTGACCTGTTTTTTAGTGTCAAATTTGTTTATATTACAGATTCCTTTCGTTGCATTTATGGACGAAATTGCGCGGGAATTTGGAGCCAAACCAAGCATCTTAAAACTTTGGTTGACTGATCCTAAACTCGCTTACCAGGTTTTATTTAAAACTATATTTTGTTGGGTTTTAAATGTTAAAAATCTAATTACTATAAAACGAATGTAGAGAACAAAAAATAGTTCTTAAAATTACAGTTTTTTTTAATATACTTAGAATATTTTTTTTTTAATATTCTTAGAATACAACAAGTTAAAGATAAATTAATCAATGACTAAGCTGTAAAGTCGACCCTTTTAATATTAGTTTTATAAAAATATATATATACTTCTTTGTTTTATCAAAATCTACATTGTCTTTGTTTTAACTAAACAATTTTTGTTCAGGTCTGTTTTGAACCATGCTCACCTTACCAATATCGTCTCGTTGGTCCCCACAAATGTAAAGATGCCAGGAAGCTAATATTTACCCAAATGGAAAGAGTTTTATACCCGCTCAAGAGTCGAGCCACACCAGAAGAACCCAAGAAAGGATTCGGTTTTTGGTTTTATTTGTTCATAGTTGCAATTGGAGTGGCGTTATATAAATACTTGTTTTAAAAAGTTTGTATATTATATTCTTGTACATTACTTGATCACCAAATAAATATATATAGTGGGTTTTACTAGATTTCCTAAGATATATTAAACAAGTCCTAACATATTATTACACCTTTAATATATTTGATTTATGTTGTATATACGATATTGTTTTTCCTTAAGAACTGTGTATAATATACATACATACAATCATGATAGGTAAAATATTTTGCAAAAACACAATATGGAACTTGGAAAATGAAGAAAGGAAATGATTTAGTAGAAATGACATAAAAAAGTTAGACCCAACTTAAAATGGCACAATTTTCTAATAACATTGCATTTTCACATTGATAATCATCTCATACAAATGTATATACAAGTAAAAAAAGCACGAGTATAGAAAGTTAAATTTCTTTTTCTTAAAAAAATGGCAAAACAAATTCCTGAAAAATATTTTTCATTTTTTGAAAAAATAGCAAGTGTATATTAACAGTTAAATATTGACCTCACATTTTTTAAGTTTTTAAATATCACAACCTTTGCACTCAAGACCAATACCCGACCACTTAAAAGAAAGACCAAAAAATTATTTGTTTTATGTGTTTGTGGTTATTATAGCTGTTGTAATGTACTTTTATTTTTATTAATTTACTTATAAACAAGATTTACGTGTTATTTTTTTAATCAAGTCTGGTAATTATATCACAAAGTTTCTTATTTTAATTTATTATATGCATGTTGTAACATAATAGTGTGTTTTGTTTATTTTAATTAAAATAATATAAATTTTATTTTTCTTTGTTTTCATCTGACATAAATCAAAACCATGCCAATATTTTAAATCAGTTACCTTACTTTATATATAACATTATTGGTAAGAAGCAAAAAAGTTTTGTTTGTTTGTAATGTTTTTAAAAAAGATTATTAGCAGAATCATGAAATCATTGGGTTTTTATTTTTTTATATATATCTTTATCCTCGATGTGGAAAGTCGAATGCGCAACTTAAACATAAGTAACATAAGTTACTCTAACAAAGTCTCGAGTTGGTGTGGCAGTTTGGGATATTATAGAGAATAATTGCCCGATAATTATGCTGCTGATTCAGTTCTGGCTCAGCAGGAATTCATACCGTTTATAGCGCCTTACTCGGCAGTGGGGATTGAACCCACGACCTCATGTGTGGTGTAGCAAGTGTAATTTATTAATCTTACATTTTAAAGCGTTTTAATCTTTGATTATGAAAATCGAAATAAAATTCAAGCTAGCGTTACACATTATTTTAATTTACGGAAATAAATATGCTATCATTGGTTGTTTTTGTTTATACTTAGTATATGTAAAATATAACGAAAAACTTACTTGATGTAGTCTAACATAAAATTATATTAAATGTGTAGTGAGTATATAAAACCTCAAACCTCTTTATTTTTCGATAATTCAATGCTTGTGTTCTTCTATTACATAGACAACATGGCACGCTTTTTAAAAGTAAGCCTGAATCGTATAGCGCTTGAGGACATTTAACCATTAATTTGCGATCTTTGAAATGTTATAAAAACGCAATACTCATTAATCATAATTTATTAAAACTCGTATGATTTAAAATGTTTACATTCTTATTCGTTGAGATTAACTATCTAAAACAGTTTTTTTAATTTTTTCTTTTTTAAATTTAAATTTAGAGAAAAAAAAGGAAATAAGGGCTACTAAGACCTTACAAAAATGTGCAAATATCAGGCAAAAAAGAAAATTTTAGGCTAAAAAATGCGTGGTAGATTTTTATGGTTTTTATTATTCATCCGTTAGTAAACTTGCTAGGTTAATAGACTTAAGCTTTGTTTTATTAACTTAGTAGTTACTTAAGTTTAAAGTAAACTTCACCTGGTCATCAGTTAAATAGTCTTTTAATAGAAAATTGCTGAATTGAACTTTACCTAATAGCTTTAAGATATAAAAATTTATGTTTAATAGCTTTAATTCGGGTTGGCGGTGGGCCCCAAAAAGAAATTAACTTACTTAGATATCGCAAATGGGATTAGTTATAAAAATAATTATTTTAAACAATATAAATGTTTAGATATAAGTATACTTATTAGTTTAAAGTAAATAAGAACTAATATAAGTTTATGTTTGCTTCTTTTTTGAAATAACATTTTATTCTTGATTGCTTTTACATATCTCTTGGTAAACATAGCTTTTTATTTTGTATTTTATAGAATAACATTTTAAGATAGTTTTGACTGGTTGCAAGTAAAATGGTGAAAAGAGTTGCAATCATAGGTGCAGGGCAAAGTGGATTAGCATGTATTAAAAGTTGTAAGGAGGAAGGAATGGAACCGGTTTGCTTTGAGAGGACTTACGACCTTGGAGGTAAATTTAATTGCAAAATATATTCCTAAACTTTTTTTTAAAACTATTGCATATAGAGATGGACCATCAAACTATTTTTTTTAGCCTATTAAATGTTTTTATAAAGGATTTCTTTTTAGGGCTTTGGAGATATGAAGAAACCAACTTGAAGCATGCAACAACTGTCTATAAATCTACGTTTATTAACACCAGTAAAGAGATGATGTGTTTTTCTGACTACCCCATGCCAAAAGATTGGCCGAATTATTTGCATAACACCAAACTGCAGCAGTATTTCAACATGTATGCTGATGCGTAAGTAAAATTTTGCCAAAGTAAAAAAAACAAACAATATTAAACAGATTGTTTAAGACAATTTTTTTCTGTTAAGGTTTGATTTGAGGCGACATATTCGTTTTAACATGGAGGTTGTATCCTGCAGATTGGCTAAAGATTTTGACATAACTGGAAATTGGTAAGAAAATAAGTTACATTAAAAATCTATGTAAGAACATAAACATCAAATTAACTTTAATATTCGAAGCGCGATAAACAGTAACTTAAGCCGATCAAATAATTGGAGATGAATTTCTTAGAAATTATTTATAAGCTAAATATTTTAAAGTTTTTTGACTTATCATTAACTAAAGAAATTTGTTGCCCAACACATTTGCAATATCCCCAGGGGCATTTACGTGTTGCAGATTGTGTAAAGATACCAATACAAACGAACTAAAGTATTGGCTTGTCTTTTTGCTAGACTTTGTTAATCTGCCAAATATTTAAAAATAACAAAAAACGGGCCAAAGCTTGGTATATTTGTAACGACAAAAAATTAGCCTAATTCCAATTAGCAAACAATAAATTTGTAGCGAATTTAATTTTAATTTATAAAACTGTTCTTTAGTGGTTAGTTGATACAAGAATATAAAATTCTGGCTAATTCTTACGGAAATAAACTCTAAATTTAAGTAATGTCTAAATCCATGTTCATTGAGTGGCGTCCGTTCAGCGGAACGAAATTGCCTAACTGTTTTTTAAAACGAACATTTGCACTTAATAAAAAGCAAAAATGAATCGTTGAAAAAATAATTCAATACCACAAAAACGAGGTTAGAGTTCCCATGTGAAAAGAGCAAATTTAAAAAACAAGTTATAGTTAAAAGCATTAAAACTTATTATTTAAATAGGGGGGGAGGGGGGGGAAATACGCGAAAGCTTGACAACAAATAAATAACAATTCCATTTCAAATCAATATCAAAAACTGTTTGTTTATAAAATTAAAAATTAGCTTATGTGGATTTATCCAAAATAAGCTACAAATTCAACCTATTTAATTCTAGGATTGTAACTACAAAATGTATGAAAAGCAACGAGGAGAAATCGGAACTATTTGGCGGTGTTTTAGTTTGCATCGGACATAATGAAATTCCGCATTACCCGCTTGATTCTTTTCCAGGTAAATTTGCAGAAGAATTTTTTAGAAAACTTTTAAACTTCTTAAAAAATTTAAACATAGCAACCATGCTTTGTTTCATAATTAGGTTTCAATCAATTCAAAGGCACAATTTCACACAGCCATTCCTACAAGCATCACCAAGGTTATGAAGGAAAGAATGTTCTGGTTATTGGAATTGGAAATTCAGGTGGAGATATTGCTGTAGAGTTAAGCTGGCACGCCAAACAGGTAACGACCATGTCTATGTATTATGCTAAAATTTATAGATATTTGCAAGATATAAAAACCAATAATGTCAATGTATTTGTAAGGATTTAAATCGTGTGCAAGTATAGTTGTATCAAAAACACCACAATGCCCTTAATAAACCTGAACTTTGGCTTAGATTTAGGCGTGATATTTATCAATAAATAAACAAACATGCAAGCCCAACATTAGAGATTAACTTTAAGATATTGGCCGGCTCTTGAGATTTTAAAGATAACAATCAAGCTACACAAGCAGATTACATTTCTAAAAAATGCTGAAAATCTTTAGGCAACCAGCTAACATGAATATTTAAGCTTTTAAAATATTTAAAAAAATTGAAAAATCCAGTCTATGTGGCAAGACCTTCAACCTAAATTCTTGTTTTTAAATAACTTATCTTATTCTTATTAGGTATACTTAAGTACCCGTAGCGGAAACTGGGTGATGAACAGAGTTTCAACAAATGGAATGCCCTTGGATGTGTATAACCTGACCAGGTTTGTAGATTTTGGCAAACCTCCAAAATATAAAACTCAATACGTTTGTTGGTAATAGTATTCCGTATTAACTAGCAGCCTAAATTTCTCTTGCAAATTAGCTTAAGTCTCCTTAATTAATATTTTCATTAAACGAACTAGCCCAAAGCCTGCTAAAAAATTTATAAGCCTGCTCTTCATTTAACATTTTTTTTTAGGTTTAACAGTTTTATGATGAACATTCTCCCATTCTCATTTGTTAATGACGTCATGGAGGCAAAAGTGAACGAGAGATTTAATCATGCCGACTACGGACTTAAACCAAAACATAGAATCTTTCAACAGGTTTAAATTCAAGTTTGGTTTACATAAACATGTTTAAATTGCTCATACAAGTAATTTGCATATATCTAGGCTATTTACTGCCTTGCTAGATGGATTATTAGCGGTTTAGAGAAGGTTATACATTTTTTACAGTCTGAATTTAAAACTTACAAACAATGCTTTGTTTTTAGCGTGCTATGTTTAACGACGACCTTCCGAACCGCATCTTAAACGGCAGTGTCAAAATAAAGGCAAATGTAAAGAGGTTCGACTCTGACAGTGCTCATTTTATCGATGGAACCAAAGAAAACATTGATACTGTAATTTTTGCAACTGGCTACATCATCAAGTTCCCATTTTTAGAGGATTCGGTGTTAAAGGTAAGACTTTTACTAAGCCAATGTAACTTTTAGCTTATGAAAAGTAAAAACTTTAACGTTTAATGCTTCAAGGTTGATGGAATGGAATGCGATTTGTACAAATATATGTGGCCCCTTACTTTAAAGCAAAATACCTTGGCTATTATCGGGAATTTACAACCACTTGGGGCGGTAAATCCAACTTCTGAGATACAGAGTCGATGGGCAGCAAGAGTGATTAAAGGTTTCTTAAATAAACATTTGATTTAAACAAATTGTTTAACTTTTTCTTTTCTTTTTTAACTTAAAGGTTTTAAAAAACAGCATTCCTTAACTTTACCTCAAAGTTATAGGCTACACATTTAAATAACACAATTCGTTAACTACTTTTATATTAAATTGAAATATTTTTCAAGGTATTAACAAGCTACCAAATGTTAAACAAATGAAGAAAGATGTCGATTCCAAAAGAGAAGCAATGGCTAAAAAGTTTTACCACTCACCACGACATACCTTAGAGGTACATGTGTGCCAAGAAACACCTATCATTACATATTTAAAACTACTGTTCTTAAATTTAAAATCATAAATACGAAGAAATGTATATAAAATAACACACTCCGAGGCGATTTTAAGCCTTTGCAAGATCGTAGTTAATTTTTGACCTGTTTTTTAGTGTCAAATTTGTTAATCTTACAGACTCCTTTTGTTGCATTTATGGACGAAATTGCGCGAGAATTTGGAGCCAAACCAAATATCTTAAAACTTTGGTTGACTGATCCTAAACTCGCTTACCAGGTTTTATTCAAAACTATAATTTGTTAGGTTTTAAATGGTAAAAATCTAATTACTATAACACGAATGTAGAGAGTTATAGATAAATTAATCAAGAGAGTTATAGATAAATTAATCAATAATTAGGCTGTAGGTTTATGTAAAGTCGACCCTTTTTTAAAAGAAAATACACATAGGCTACTTACTGTCTTATTATATAAAAAAACAACATTGCCTTTGTTTTATTAATTAATTTCTGTTTAGGTCTGTTTCGAACCATGCTCACCTTACCAATATCGTCTCGTTGGTCCCCATAAATGTAAAGAAGCCAGAAAGCTGATCTTTACCCAAATGGAAAGAGTCTTATACCCGCTCAAGAGTCGAGCCACGCCTGAAGAACCCAAAAAAGGATTCGGTTTTTGGTTTTATTTGTTTATAGTTGCAATTGGAATGGCGTTATATAAATACTTGTTTTAAAAAGTTTGTATTTTATATTCTTGTACATTACTTGATCACCAAATAAATATATATAGTGGGTTTTACTAGATTTCCCAAGATATATCAAACAAGTCCTAACATATTATTACACCTTTAATATATTTGATTTATGTTGTATATACGATATTGTTTTTCCTAAGAACTGTGTATAATGTACATACATACAATCATGATAGGTAAAATATTTTGCAAAAACACAATATGGAACTTGAAAGATATTTTAAACTTGAAAAATGAAGAAAGCAAATGATTTAGTAGAAATGACTTAAAAAAAATTAGACCCAATTTAAAATGGCACAATTTTCCAAGAACATTGCATTTTCACATTGACAATCATCTCATACAAATGTATATACAAGTAAAAAAAGCACGAGTATAGAAAGTTAAATTTCTTTTTCTTAAAAAAATGGCGAAAAAAATTCCTGAAAAATATTTTTCATCTTTTAAAAAAAAAGCAAGTGTATAGTAACAGTTAAACTTTGACCTCACATTTTTTTAATTTTTAAATTTGTAAATATCACAACTTTCTAATCCATGGAAGGGTATCTCCATTCCTTTAAGGCACTTGTCGTTCTCTTAATAGCTTGGGGCGAGACCCATCTTAACAAATAATGTGGACCCCCTGGTTTGTCGTTGGTCCCCGATTTACGTGACCCACCAAACCACTGTTGACCCACAACGCTCCCAGTGGATTTATCGTTGATGTAAAAGTTGCCGGCAGAGTTTCTTAAAATCTGGCGAGCTTCATCAACTACTGATCTGTTTATTAAACAAATAAGTTTAAATGTTAAAAAAAGAACACAACATATTTTTTGAATTTTTTTACTTACTCATCTTGAGAAAATACAGATCCGGTTAACCCATATTCTGAAGTTTGATCAATCAATTCCAACATTTTTTTGTAATCACCATCATCATAAATGTAACACGATAATACCGGTCCAAAAATTTCCTGATAAATATTACAAAGTTGTACCAAAAACATGGTTGATTTTGACAAACTTAGATGTTGTTAGCCATTATATTTTAAAACACAACATCTTACAAATGATTTACTGTTTTACATACACAAGAATGTATGTGAAAAGACCTAACATTATTGTATTGCTGGTTTTACTAATTCTATTTACAGATTTTAAACCTTTTTTTATCCAATCTTGCACACTTTGCTATCCAACCAACAATACTTGACATATATTGCTAACATAACTACAATAAGTTTGCTAAACTTTCACTATAACATTAAGCTACTGCTCTTTTACTTAACTAAAACGTTACTTCTTGTAATATCTGACTAAATCTGTTGTTTTTGAACTTTAACTAATGAGTAATATACATAACTTCCTACACTTCCTAATCTATAACTGAAGACAACTAATATTTTTAACCAAACCCTAGATTAAAAACCTCTTGCATGATTTTGTCTCGAGGATCTTCACATTGAACGATTGTCGGTTCCACAAAATATCCGACACTATCATCACAGTTACCACCTGCCAAAACATCAATTTTTGGTGATGATTTAGCATGATCTAAATATGTTTTGTTTCTGTTAAACGAAGCTTTGTCAATAACAGCTGAAAGGAAGATAGAGAAGTCGTCAGCCTAAAAATATTAAAGTTTAAATAAGTTTAGTTTAATAATAATATACTCAATTTTTAGTTAGTTTATAAAAAGTTGTTTACAAAATATTAAAAGCAAAAAACATTTGAATTAACATACATTAATATTCGAACAATAAATAAACTTAAATAGAATCTTAATATATATACAACAACTTTTCAGATATAATAATGAAATTTATCATTTAATTAAATACAATTAAACTTAATTTATACTTTAAACCAAATTAATAAAGCAATTAGTAATATCAATTTAGTATACAAACGTGATGTTAAACAGTTTTGTGTTTCAATATTATAACAAATCAAACGTTAACTTACATCTCCGAGTTTTATTTGTTTATGTTTCTCGAGTAAACCCTCCTTAATTTGAGGCCACAAAGACTTTGGAATATAAGCTCTCGAACAAGCTGAACATTTCTGACCTCCAAACTCAAATGCTGATCGAATCGTTCCATTTACAACACTGTTAATTTAAATTGGGTTAATATAAGTTTTTCGATTTATAAAGTATTTAGTATAACTAGTCGATAGCCTGCTCTCCAGTCAGATTTTTAGTTGTTATAATATGGCCAGAACTCTTAACTAATATATGCCTGTAATAGTTTACCCACACATCAAAAATGGTAGTTTTATTTATTTTGCAGAGCTATAAATTGAAAATACATGATATGTATATAGTCCCCAAAGCTCCATTATATAGAGATAAATGAATATATTTAAATAAACCACAAGTTTTTTAAACAGTTAACTTATAATAGTGTTTAATTTTTGACTACTAGTAGAAGAAAACAAATTTAGTTAAAGTGGAGATATAATCTTACCTATCTACATCAGCTGAGGAATGAACAAAATGATAATTTTTCCCCCCACATTCACCACACAATCGAGGAAAAGTTTTATATCTTGGTAAATTCTTTCCAACTTGCTGCCACAAATGAGTAAAAGTTCTGTTGTATAAGATAAAATTAAACGTAACAGAAATTGAAATAGCAAAATAATTAGCAAATTAATTTCCAAAAATACAAAACTCATTTATTTTAAATAGTTATATCAAAAACGACATTTGTCAACAAAAAATTAAAGTCTGACAAAGCATAAAAGTATCAAGTGATATTTTGACTTAGGTTCAACTCATATTGAGCTAACAACAAAAATAAAAGAACATCCTTTTACAGGAACAATTGTAATTTAATCTGGTGAAATTTAATACCTAAATGGGGTTAAATAGCAAGGACAAAACCAAGTTGAACATTATAGAAAAACATATTTAAACTCACGGTACGCTTCCAGTGAAGTTAATCCCAGCCAGATGTTCTGATGATGTCACCGTGTCCCCAAAAGTTGGACCCTCAGCGGGGAGAAACTGGATGACCCCAGGAGGTAACCCACACTCCCTTAACGTCTCGTAAACGACCCAACTCGCCAGCATAGCTGTGTCACTTGGTTTCCATAAAACAACGTTGCCCTGAATAAATATTAAATTAAATTTTACATTAATTCGGGTTAGTTATGATAAAATAAATAACATGTTCAAAATTAAAACAGAGTAACTTGTACTAATAACTAAATTGCATAACAAAAAAATGATAAAAACATCATTTTATTTAAATCCTTGTTTAACGCAAACACATAGTTTATGTTTTCAAAGCATGGATACAATTTCTTGTGTAATAAGTTATTGTAAAAATACAAGAGTGTCAGCATTGTGGTTTAACTAAACGCTTGGTTAGCTTTTAGCCATTCAAGCTTGCAACTGTCTGCAGTTTCATGATTTAACAATTTTGCAAAAAAAGAAAAATATTTTTACCATCATAGCTGGTGTTCCTGCCAAGTTTCCCCCAATTGCAGTAAAGTTAAATGGAGAAATTGCAGCAATAAAACCCTGTACAAGTATTAAAAACATATGTTATTTAAATTCATGTTAAATTCTGTGTGTTATTATTTTAACACTAAGGAAAATATATAATAGAGTAAATACCATAATAGTTAAATCAACAACTTGTATAACTCAATGGATAATTGGTACTTACAAACACTTAAAGTTAATGAGTTGAGTACATAGCATATGCTAGTACTACTATATATAGTCAATATAATTACAACTTTAAGTTATGCTACTCTATGTTATAATATACCTACACATTGATAGTATCCTAATAACTTATATTTTACAACAAAAACCTAAATATATTCACCTCCAAGCCTCTGTACTCTACAGTATTGGTCACATCAGGATCTGGACTTATAGGTTGAGAATTCTGAAGGTTCATTGCATACTCTGCATTAAATCTATAAAAATCAATCAATTCTGGACCAGCATCTATATCAGCTTGTAGCACATTTTTTGCCTGTTAAAAATTTAAAAATATTGATGTACAATCAGTATATATAAAATATAGATAAATTTACTATTGCAAATTTATAGTAAATGTCAAAAAAAATATTAAATTTAATAAAAGACTGCAAAAAACACTGAAAATGTTGTTAAAATTTTAAAATTTGAAAACTACAATCAGTATAATATACTAGAAAACACTGTTATTTTGTAATAAATACAAAAATCAAAACAAAATTCACCAAAATTTTGCTAAAGATTGCAAAAATATTAAAATTAAAAATCAATATGTTAAACAAAATTCATTAAAATTTAGCTAAACGTTTAAATAAACAAAGTAAAAAAAACAAAATGATGTTACTTGTCCTGCCATAGTTGCTGCTAAAATCTCAGCTCTTTTTTCATTGCTTAAAACATCGGCAGCTTTCAAGAATATTTGAGCTCGATCGCTTATTGGTTTTGCTTCCCATTCTCTTCTCACAGACAAGGAATTAAGGATTGCTTTGTTAATTAAATCAGATGATGCATAAGTGTATCTTGCTATCTTTTGTTGATGGCGGTATGGCTGTTAAGAAGAAATAAAAAGTAAGTATATATACATTACAATAAAACAATTTTTTTTGTATATATATTTATCCTCAATGTGGAAAGGTCAAATGTGCGACCTAAACATAGAGTAACATCAGTTACTTCGACCCAGTCGCAAGTTGCCGGTGGCAGTTTGGGATATATAGATTATAATTGCCAGTAATTATGCTGCTGATTAAGTGCTGGCTCAGCAGAAGTTTATACCGTTTATAGCGCCTTACTCAAGAGCGCTACAGCATGAGAGCAGTGAGAATTAAACCCACGACCTCATGGTGGTGTGCAAGTGTTCTTACCACTACACCACGCCCAGTTAATTAATAAGCTTAACAAACATATACTACAATTATGTACATAATTGAAAAAATTAGATTGAAAAAATTAGAATATAAATAAATGCAGTAAAATATTAAATGATGAAAAAAAATAGAAATATGAGATAAATAATATTTTAAAACAAAAAATTATAAAAAAAGTCTACAAAAGTTTTAAAGGTTGTTAACTTAATTTTTCTTTACAAATTTATAGGCATTAATATAGGCTTAAAAAGATTTTAACATTAAAAAATTACCGAAACTTGAAAATGTTCGTCATCGGTGAAAATTTCATCTTGACCAATCACAATTGGAACATCCTGAACATTCGATTGGACAACTTTTAAAGCTTCTTGTACGTCTAAACGTTCGCTCGATTTGGGGATAAATGAATGAATTGGTTCATTTATAACTGATACACATCTAAAAGACTGATTTTTCCTGAAAATAAATGATTTTTAAATTAGTATTTTGCATAAATTGTAACGTTACTAACTGCAATTTGAAGTTAACATTGCTGCATTGGAAATTGCTAATTTTATCCTAATTATTTTCATATTTTTTTAAGTTAGACAAAAAAAAAACGTACAAAATTAATAAGTTCATTACTTACCCATAACTAATTATTTTTGGGATAATTTGTTTAAGTCTTGAAAACATTTTTGAACGAGTTATTTTCAGCTACGTTAAATTTACTCAAGCTTAAATAACCACGCTCTAGATACAGACAGAAAAACTGAAAAAATTTAAAATTTAAAACTGAGCTGACATTTCCTTCCGCTTGGAAATGAAATTATATACTTAAAATTAACATATGTTTATTAATTTCGCAGAATTTATTTTGTTTACTTCGATCTTTGGTGACTTTCACACGCTATGATAATAGCAATTGCAGTTGTTACCGAAATATGTACACTAAATATTTTTGTGTAGGCGATTTATGCTATAATATTATTACTCTGCTATTAGTTCTTTAGGCGTTTTTACAGGCAATTGCTAATAAATTACAATTATTATATTAATAAAATACATTAAATAAGTTCATTTAACATTACATAAATAGTTTAAATATGTTTCAAACCAGTGAATTAACTTAATTTTAAAAATAACTTTTTAAAAGGAAAAAACATTTCTCTGTGCTTAGAAAAACAGCAAACTACACAAATAATATCAATAAACATACTAACATCACTAAATAAAAACAGAGGCCAAGTTACGCTAGAAGGTGTCTCAATAAGAAGAAAGACAGCAATAAGCATTGCTATTATCAAGTCCGAAGCCACGCAAATACAGCTCAATATTAACCAAGTTCTCATTCGTTTTAAAAGTTTAAATTGAACTTTTTCAGAGTTTAACAATTTGTTGCTTCCCGTAACGCCAGAGGTGCTGCTTGCTTGGCTTGAGATTTCTCTGGATGACGGGTTTTTATTTAAAATGCTGACTGGCTTGTACTTTAGTTTGTTTTGCTTTTGTTCTTTTTGATATTGATATAGAGGATACAGATAACAGTAAATCAAAGCAACCTGTAAAATTGTGTAAAAATTTATGTTTCAATTACACCATTTTGTAATTTTTTATAGTATATAGCTATTCATATAATACTGTTATAGTTTTTATGGATAAACAATTTGTAAAAATATCATGTTAGCAAGTTAATTTAAAATGTACAACCTAAATCTGTTTATAGTAAAAAATAAACAAAAAATGAGTTACTTTTTTACAATACAAACATTAAATCACCTGTATAAAACTATAACTGGTAGCCAAGATAATTAACGGTATTTGTTTTCGAAATGGAACTCTAAGAACGACACAAACACCGTTACACATCCCAAACAAATCTATCATTTGCTGGAAAATCAGCATCACAAACGGGTTAACCATCAGCACTACTAATATGATCCACATAAACTTTTCCATCCATGGTTTTCGAAGGCGTCGAAGTGCTGAGTTAGCATAAAATGTTCGCTGTCTCCACCATAGAAAAATGTAATTCCAAGACACAGCGACGTTGAATAAAGTAGATTTAACACTCATTAACGTGCTGCACGATTGTAGGCTTACACCAGAATATATGATAATAAACTGTTCTGATAATGAATGTAATACACTTGTACCAATGGCAAAAGCGCATAAGATTCTTAACCTCTTGCCAGCTTTTAAATTTTCTGTGCTAGTGCATTCGTAAGTGATAAGCGCGATTAGAACATAAAGTGAACCGACGAGAAATATTCCGGAAACCGTTTGGTATAAAATTTCTTCGTTTTCAAATGGTAGTCGAAAGTTAGAACATCTTGTATCGTTGAATTCTCGATAACTTATGTTATTAATCATTATTAAAAACCCTTAATTATCAGCAGCTTATTAATTAATATATCAACTTTACAATTATATTGTTAAAGATACAACTTTTATGTAATGATACTTCAATTCTCATTCAAACGTTGTTCAGAATAACCTTTCAAAAATAAAACCTCAAATTTTTGGTGTCATTGAACGTTATACAACTTAACCTTAAAAAGCAGCGCCGTACATTTTAATACAATATAAAAATAAACAATTACCTACTTTTGTTGGTACGAGGATGATATTAAAATAACAAATTTGAAATTATTGCCTCGGTTACTTTATTTCAAATAATTTTCTAAAAATATTTCTTCAACGTCAGTCTTAACTATTTAATAGCTAGTAATTATTTCTTGAAAAATAAAATATTAGAAATGCGAAAACAGGAAAATTCCCTTTTAAAATTGCCTTAATTTCTAACAAATATATGAAATAAAAAATTACAATTGCGATGGTCGACGAATTAAAAAAAAACGCAGTTTTATTGACGTTTCATAATTTTAAATATATATTATTAATGTGATTTAAATGCGATAATACAAAAAGCAAATAAGATCGTATAGATTAAGAATATATTATCATAATTACTGTCATTTGTGATCCATTAAAATTAAGAAAAAAAATTGAAATTGATTTAAAATAAAAATTTTAAATTTTTTAACCCCAAAATTTGGTGAATTAATATTTTTCAGATATTTGTCTGTTTTATGAATTAAACTTCTTTTGGATTTGTTTAGTTATGAGGCGTAGGTAAACATACTTTTACTATTCTCAAGACGCCTATATTTAAATAACCAAATGTCAATAAACGTAAAAGTCACATTTTCAATTCTTTTCCAGTTTTATGCTGAAAGTAAAAACTTACCTTTTTGATGTACATTTAAGCGTAATATTAATAATAAGTTAATTAGTTTTGAAAAGGTTAATAAACTACGATTGCTTTATAAAAAAGGTAACAGCATCGCTAAAGTAATAAGGGTAAAGATTTCAGGATATACCTATATCGATTAAAGCTTCTATTTTAAATTAAGAAATATTAGGTTACTTGTAAAATTTCATATTTTACTTTATATTAAAGAATTTTATTTAAATCCAAAACAGGTTTATGTGAAAAGTATGCAATCTAATGATATTAATTATTATAATTCCACTAATTTTCAAACCAGGATATCAAAAATAATAGAATCGTGTGAATCATAAACCATTGAACCGAATATATTATTAATTTAGAGCATAAAATATCTATTGTACAGTAATAACTTAATTAAAGGCTGAATTTATGATTGAAAAAATGCGATCACTGCGAGGCCAGCATGACATTGAAAAGACTGTATACAGGTGACATTATATTTGACGTGTGATATTTTAAATTATAAATTAAGAGCATTAAATATAAAATAAGAGAAAATGCGGGATGTATACAGGTAAAAACATTAAGTATTTATGTTATATTTCATTGGGCCAATATATTATAATCTAATTATAAAATAAGGCTTCTGTATAGTAAGTACAAAATGTTAAACTGTTTTAAAAACTAATAAACAAAATTACTAAACCGAAAATTTAAGCTTTGTTTTACTTTTATAGGTTTCTACTTGGAGGTGTTTTAGGATATATGCTTGGGCAACATATAATACCCAACATCATTCAACCCATAAGACATCATGTTCATTCTATTACCTGGTGTACTGTAGTTAATGGGTATCCCCACGCACCTACGATACCAAGAAATATTGAAAGAAGCAATATTTATATAGGTTCGTAATTTATCGCCCTTTAGGTAAATAGAATCTGGTTTAATATGTTTGCGTAAACGACATTGAGTTAAAATATTGATCTTTAAAATCTAAAACAGTGTGTCTTATTTTGTTGTCTTTGCAAATATAATTAAACCGGCAGCATGGTGTAGTGGTCAGAACACTTCCTACACTACAAGGTCCTGGGTTCGATTTCCAGTGATATAATGCTGCAGCATCCTTGAGTAATGCGCTATAAACGGCAGCAACTCCTGCTATAAGCCAGTACTTAATCAGCAGCTTAATTATCAAGCAATTATAATCTAAATAATATCCCAAATGCTAAAGGCAACTCGAGACTAGGTCGGAGTAACTGTTGTTACTCTATGTTTAGGTCGTGCATTTGACCTTTCCTCATCGAGGGTAGAAATATGTAATTTTTGATTACATAAACCCTCTTTATTATTACGTGTTTTTTAGGTATGATGTCAATGAGTAAAAACATCGACAGTCGAGTACAAGCAGCGATCGAAACATGGGTTAAACATCCTGGTGTTACAGTCGAGATATTTGCCAACAATAACGGGACCTTAGACCCAACTTACAGACATCTAACTTCTACTTTAGACAGCGGGGTTCCAATCATACAATTGCCAGGGGTCTCTGATAATGTTTATCCGCCTCAGAAGAAGAGTTTTTCAATGATTAAATTTATGTACGATTTCTACATTAAAAAGTAAGTTGGTCTCGGAATATTATAAATTATAATTGCCTAATAAAAATCTGCTGATCAGGCGTTTGTTTAGCAGAAAATCATTCCGTTTATAGCGACTTACTTAAAAGCCCTACAACAAAAGAGCAGTGGGAATCGAACCAAAAACCTCATGTAGTAAAGGAAAGTGTTCTGACCACAACAAAACGTTGCCGGCTTTCGATTATATTCATATTTAACGCTTTCAAAAGCTTAACTTGAAAAAAATAGACAAACCCAAAACCTTTACAGTACGATTGCATCTGGTTGATTTTTATGAGACCAGAATTAAAATTATTTTTATCCTAGATATGATTGGTTTGTTCGCTTAGATGATGATGCTTACCTCGATTTCGAGAAGTTGGACAAGTTATTAGCGAGAATTAACTCGTCCAATCCTTTATATATTGGGAGTGCTGGGTTCGGAAAAGATGGAGGGGATTGGATTGACAGAGGAGAGAACTATTGTATGGTAAGAACGTTAATAAAAGATAATAATACTAAGAAAATTAACTCCAGAGCAAAATGGTTTTACGCATATGAAATACTGTATATCCATTTTAAAGTTAATAGTTTAAATAGGTTCTAACTTAACGTCATTTTCAAAGGGAAAAGTATTTTAGTGTTGGCAACTCTCAAACTTGACTTAAACAACCTTTATGTTGTTTAAATACAGGGCGGGCCAGGGATGGTATTTTCAAAAGCACTTCTCTTGCAACTTGGACCCAAACTCGGTGAGTGCCTCCAAGAAATGTTGACAGAACATGAGGACATTGAAGTCGGAAGATGTGTTCGGAAAGTGTCCGGAAAGTTGTGCACGGTTTCTTGGGAGACGAAGAAGATCTTCTTCCAAAACTACCATGGAGGATCTTATTCGGAGAACATCAAAGAAATAGATCAATCGGAACTTGGTTTGTTTTAATTCTTCAATGTTAAAATAACCCCCTATTATACTGCAAATTAATAAACAAATAAGATCATAATCTGCAACGTAAAAAACTAGTAAAAGCATGCTATATAACTAAAAAGGATATTAAAACTCTGCTATTAAATAAGTGTCACTAATCTTTTAACGACTAGTTTAATATTTGAAAAAAGATTTAAAAATAGTATATAGCATATTATACTTTACCTAATATCATTTTAAATTCAGTCACCTTTATTTAGCAATATTAAATGATGGTATCATGCAACCTTATCTATAAAACAACATATGTACCACATTAATAAAACATATTTTATTAGATCATGGCGTGATATTTCATGCGAATAAGAAGAAGGAATACCAGCTTCGATTTCACACTTTGGTTCTCTCCCAGAAGATTAATAAGCTGATCAATAAGATCGCTAAAATGGAAAAGAACATTCGAGAAATGGACAACATGCCAGATACTGTTGATGAAGCGGTTAGTGAAATAAAACTTTCAAATATCATTATTTGTTTATTTTTTTATTTTCGATGTAGAAAAGTCGCATCACGACCTAAGCATAGAGGTAACATTATTTACCCTGACCCCCTGACCCAGCTTCGAGTTGCTTTGGCAGTTTGTGATATTATTGATTATAATGTGGGGTAAGCCAAGTGTTTATTCTAATCACTACACCATGCTGTTGTTTTTTAGCGATGCTTTATTTTTAATTCATATTCAAGTACAGAACTCGACAATTATATTCAATACCTTTAATTACAGCCAATATTTTTAATTACTTTTTTTAAAAGCAAAATAGTAAAATCAAATGATTTGTTTTATGTTCCAGGGTATAAGTATTAACCCACATCACCGCTGGAGTGCGATAAAAAGTTTCCATACTTACAGCGCTGATACAACCGATGTTAAATCAAAAACTCGTGCAAACGACAAAGCTGTTCTTCTCCAAAATACCAACACGTTTGTACGAGATGTCCAACAGAAAAAAATAGAGCCTAACCTAAAGTTAAAAGAGGTTGAATTAGTGCAAAGTTATTCTATAGTTAACCCGCGATTTTCTGCTGATACTATTTCACAAATTCTCTTTAAATATATCCCGAAAAGCAAAAGAGGAGGTGCTATGGTTACCCACAAAACAATGTCAGTTCTACATAGACAATATTTTCCTGAGAATGTATTTTTCATGACCGAACCAAACCAAATTGATGTCAACGATCTCAGTGTTTCCAAAGTTAAAAGTGTGAGCTCATATAATGGTAATTCGGACGTCTCTGTTAGTTATTTAACGGAAACACCAATTGCTGTTAACTTCCTAATGGCATTAAGTGGGCGTCCCAAAAACTTTATACGATTTGTGGATAACTTTGAAGAAACCTTTTTAAAGAAAAATGAGAATGTCAATCTGGTAATCGCATTTTTCCCGGAAGTCGAACCCGAAAACCAGGAATTACCCGGCGCCGTTGTAGACATTGACGCGAACCGGGATGTGCCCGAAAATGCCAGTTACGACGGTGACTTTATCGTACAAAGTTTAAGTCACATGCAACAAAAATACCCAGAGCAAAACTTTCAAGTTGTTATGATGAAAAACGGCGCTGCGTTCTCAAGAGGAGTAGGCTTACAAGAAGCTACTCATTACGTCACAAATGATAACGAAATTATATTCTTTTGTGACGTCGACTTAGTATTTTCACCCCAAATTCTCACCCATATTCGACGCAACACTGTCCAAGGTAGTAGAGTCTACTACCCTGTGTTTTTTAGCCAATACGATCCAGATGTGGTGTACTCACAGAGGCAAAAACCGTCAACACATTTCCACTTTAGTGAATTAGATGGTTTTTGGCGATATTTCAGCTATGGAATGCTGTCTATTTACAAAAGCGATTTTGCTAGAACATCTGGGTTTGATTTAAATATCGTTGGATGGGGTTTAGAAGATATTCATATGGTAAGTAAAGGCTAAAAGTAGACCTAAAGTTTTAAGTAAAACCACCAAAAACAAATCTAAATTTTAAGTATAGCCTTGCAACGATTTTACATCAAAATTTATTTTCATTTTTAGGCGAACTCAGTGACGAACGCTGGACTAGATGTATTCAAATGCACAGAACCGGGCCAAGTCCACGTTTTCCACGAGAAGTATTGCGACCCATCCTTAGCTGCTGAACAACTTAAGAATTGTATTCGATCCAGGGCCGCACATTTTGGCCCAAAAACTTTGCTTCAGTATTTGTGGATTGAGCCTGAGATTGACACAGAGTAGAATTAACTTTATACACTGTTATATTGTTGTGCCTTTTTTTATAAATTATGTTCTATTAATTTATATGCACTGTTCGTTTTAGTGGCTTCAAATATTAAATTAAAATTCATCTAGTAAGAAAACTGTTACAAAAAAGTTGCAAAAACAATATAAATGTGATGATAAAAAAATATTTAAGGTCATAAATTTTAAAATAACAAAAAACTTTAATTTAAAGTCTATTAGGTTGCCTAGTTTGTCAAATAAAAAAAATTGCTTTTAAAATATATATTTAATTTATTAATTGATTGGAAACCCTGAGGCATTTTGTTGTTAAATTTAATTTTTTATTTTTCAAGCACATGTTCGTTAATGCTTGCATGTTGTGAAGTTTAACAAAAATATAACTAATTGCATTTGTAAATTTTAGTAAATATTGAAACCATATGCAATGTTTGTTTAAAATAAACAAGATAATTAAGTTTAGACTCACGAGTACTGTATCGGTAACCTGTAGTAACCGTAGAATTTGCTAGAACAAATAAAATTTAAACACGAAATTTAAATTTTTTAAAGGTTTAATAATTGTTACACTGAATTGAAAGTATACACATTTCTGTAAACTATTACACAAAAAGTGGAAATATAAGATCAAGGGTATCATAAATAAAATGGCAGTAAGTAATAAACATTAAAAATAACTTGACTGTTGATAAAAATTTTTTTTGGTAAATGTTATGCCAAAAAAATGTTTAAATTTTCAAACATGAATAATAACTTGCCTGACAATTAAATTATAAACTAAATGCAGTGCTTTTAAACAACCCATATTTTTTGTTAAAAATATTTTTGACATTCAATAAAAAAAAATTTTTACTCCCAGGCATCCACTGTCAACAAAGTCCAGGAAGTGAGAGATGTGACAAGGTTGGAGAGAATTGGAGCCCACTCTCATGTGAGAGGACTTGGTCTTAATGATGATCTGGAAGCGAGGCAGGTTTCCCAGGGGATGGTCGGACAACTCGCAGCAAGAAGAGCAGCAGGGGTCATCCTAGAGATGATTAAGGTCTGGTCTTTTTACCTTATGGTTTATAAAACAGGATTGACTAAAAAACTCCATCCCTACCAGTTTTATTCCTTATGAATGCAAATATTAACATTTTTTTAAATATTTTTCAAGAACACACTTGAAATCACATACCCCTTTTCATATACACCTACCATTATATATATTTTTTTACATATATCTTTATCCTTAATGTGGGAAGGTTGACCTAATGACATAAACATAAAGTAACTTTAGTTACCCCGACCCAATCACAAGTTGCCTTAGGCAGATAAACACTCTTTTCATATTCTTTTGTAGGAGGGTAAAATAGCTGGAAGAGCTCTACTTATCGCAGGTCAACCAGGCACTGGTAAAACAGCGATCGCTATGGGGATGTCCCAAGCAATGAATAGAGATGCTCCATTCCAAGCCATGGCTGGAAGTGAAATATTCTCACTGGAGATGAGCAAAACAGAAGCTCTAACACAGGTTTGAAAATACAGATTTGTTCGCCCAATTAATTTTAAAAGGACAAGTTTTGAAGTAAAAAAATATTTAGTTTTCTAAACTCCATTTTATATTTTAAAACCATTGTATAACTATTAATATTATTTAAGTGTCCTCTTTTTTCTTGAATATTTATACTTGGTTGCTAAAATTGTGTTGCAAACAAAATAGGCAAATTTATGTCTTTTAACCAAATTTATATTCCAGGCATTTAGAAAATCGATTGGAGTTCGGATCAAGGAGGAGACTGAGATGATCGAAGGTGAAGTTGTGGAAGTGAGTGTGGAAAGACCGGCAACAGGATCTGTAAGTATCAGCAACGACCTTATTAAGTTTAATATTCTCTTAACAAAATTTTCTTTTTAATTTTTGTTAAAAAAATTCTTTTTAATTTTTGTTATTTATATACTATATAAAGCGATTTTAATTTTGTTTTTTAAGGGAGCAAAAGTTGGGAAGTTAACTTTAAAAACAACTGACATGGAAACTATATTTGATTTGGGTCAAAAAATGATCGAACAAATCACAAAAGAAAAAATCCAAGCTGGGTAAAAATAAATATCTCTCAAATAGTAATTCTAATAAGTAAAGGGTAATATATAATATCATCATTTAGAAAAAACTTGTTATTTTTTATTACAGAGATATTATCACCATTGACAAAGCAACTGGTAAAATCTCAAAGTTGGGGCGTTCATTCACGAGGGCACGAGATTATGATGCAACCGATTCACAAACAAGATTTGTTCAATGTCCGGAGGGTGAGTTACAGAAGAGGAAAGAAGTTGTGCACACTGTAACTCTTCATGAGATTGATGTTATTAACAGCAGAACACAAGGCTTTTTGGCTCTATTTTCAGGTACATATGCTAAGTCATATACAATGTAGACCACACGTCGATTGCCTGCCCTACAGGCTGCATTTTAATTGTCATTATATGGTCGCAAATAACTTTGCCTGTGGTAATTTACCCTTTCACAAATGGCATTTTAAAATTATTTTGGAAGCCAGTAAAATGGGCATGTATTAATGTCGACCACTTGGCTTTACAAAAACCACCATAATATTAGTTGCACCATGTTTAAAATAAAACAACTAATATTACTTTGATTGGCAGGTGACACTGGTGAAATTAAAAGCGAGGTCAGGGAACAAATTAATTCAAAAGTTGCCGAGTGGAGAGAAGAAGGGAAAGCTGAATTTATTCCAGGTTTAAATCAGTAAAAATGTGTCGTTAAAAAGGTTAAATTTGTTAACTATAACATGCTCTGAGACCATGCTCAAAATTATACCAAACTTCATATTTTAGTATACTAAAATATAGAATTACTATCCATATAAGACCCCCAATGTATTTAACTTACTACTTACAAAATTTCAGGAGTTCTATTTATTGATGAAGTCCACATGCTCGACATTGAGTGCTTTTCATTCTTAAATCGCTTGCTAGAAAGTGATATGGCTCCTGTGTTGATAATGGCCACAAATCGAGGGATAACTCGAATTCGTGGAACAAATTATAAAAGTCCTCACGGATTACCGATCGATCTTTTAGACCGACTTTTAATTATTGCGACAACTCCGTACACAGAAAAAGAAACAAAGCAGGTATAATTAGGAATTTCTTTATTTGAAATAAGGAAATCAATTTTCTATTGCATATTTTTTTTCAATTTAAATGGCTGTCGTTGTTAGCAAATAGTGCTGCCCAAGATTCAATTTTTTTACCCGGATTTTAACCTCATTTTTTTTCCTCCAGATCTTGCAGATCCGATGTGAAGAAGAGGATGTAGAGATGGAGGATCAAGCACTAGCTGTGCTCACGAGCATCGGCATGGAAACATCTTTGAGGTATGCGATCCAACTCATCACCGCATCCAATCTGGTCTGTAGGAAGAGAAAGGTAAGAGATTGATCTGTTTAAAATTTGTAACATTTATGCAAAAAATAGTCTATATATGTTAATGTATTTAAAACACAAAAACTCACCATAGTCTGATATTCTAGTATTTCCCCAGCAAAGATTTTTGTTTTCAAAGTTTTTTTATAACCACAATTATCATATTTAAACCCTTGTTAATGTTGTAGGGCACTGAGGTATCAGTTGATGATATAAAAAGAGTTTACTCTTTGTTCATCGACGAAAGTCGCTCAACGACTTTCCTTAAAGAATATCACAAAGAATTCATGTTCGATGAAATGGAGAAAGGAGATGGAAATCAAGCTGTTCCGATGGATGTTTAGACTCCGCAGTGAGGCTGTTACAATGGACATTTAACCTCCCTGATTTAGTTGCATTTTCGTAGCGTTGTGTCAAATAAAATAAACATTGTTTTTGTAAGCACTGAGTTTAAAAATTGTTTCATTTTCTAGTTTGTTTTTTACTTTTCCAGCTATTAAACTTTGTATAAGCTGCATTGAACATTTCCTCTAAATGCTCAGCCACCTAAATTTAAATAAAACCTGTTAAAAATTTACAAAAATTAATCTATTTATGTAAATACTTACATTAACATGGACAGTACTTCGTCTTAAATTATCCTGGTAAGCTCTAACTCTTGAGTTATGGAAGTTCTCAATACTCGTGCACATTCGAACAACCTAAAGTATAGGTGAAAATTTAAAAAAAAGATTAAAATAAATAAAGCAGTGTAAAAATAAATTGAAGTACACCTTATTAGTAGACCCAGAATATAGGCTTAACTAGACAAAATCTTAAGACATAAAATTTTCCCAATAGGTGTAAAAATATAATATTCAAAACTTTTAAAACCTAATAAATATTAAAAAAATAAATAAATATTAGTTTCTAATCAGATTAAAAATACCAACTATGTTAGAACTTACTTTTTCCTGAAGAAACGGGGTATTAGCTGGAAAACATTGCCAGAAATGCCGAAGTAATTCAGATGCAGATGAATATAATTGTTTAAGTTCGTCTAATTGTTGAGTTGAGAGAATATGTTCAACTGTATTAGTAGTTTGGTGGTTTGAGTTGACAGTCCCTGATAGATCTGACAAAGCTGTAGCAGCACTAGAAGGCTGTAATGCCTGTTTTAAACATAGGTTAATCCATAAATAATAAAGCTTATTCATATACAAGGTGCTTAATAAATATATATGTTTAATTCAAAGGCCGAAACAAAAAAATATGCCACATGAGGTGTAGGTAAATTATCACAGGCAAATATTAGTTGAGACCATTTGACGACAACTAAAATGCAGCTTAAGGGGTGGGGAATCTACTATTGTTTATAAAGCAAAAACAATGTTATACAATTTTAATTTTACCCTATTTAATATGTTTTTAAACAAAACAATTATAAGAATTAAAACTTACGAAAATGATTAAAATCGGAAAAAAATATTTCATTACTAGCTTAAAGTAGGGCAACTTAATAGTTTAGGTAAATACTTTTATATGTTTTGTATATAAATATATATTAAAAATTAGGTCAATATTTTTGGGCAATTTTATCAACAATAGTTTACAACTTACCTGTGTTAATCTAGGTTTATAATTCCTACATTGATTTGAAACCAATTGAATTCCTTGTCTAACATTTTGATGATTTAATTCATGGTGAACTTGGTTTACTAAAGTTGGTCCATGTAGATAACTAAACAATTTATTAGTTTAAATATATTTTCACAAAATTTTAAAATTTCATGCAAAACTATGTTGAATTGTCAAAATGTTCATCAAAGCTAAGACCATATAAATGTAAAAAGTTAAAAAAAAGGGGACAATAAGTTACCTATTCACTATATTGTTGAAAATATTGTTAACTAACAAAAATTTATTGAATTAAACATTTTGTTACTTTACCATTTTATCTGAAATAATATTTTCAATGGTCAATATCTGTGATGTAACTATTAGTTGTATAAATAGAAATATTAAAAGGACCAAAAAACATTGAAAAATAATCATTTGCAGTTATAGTTAATAAATGGTTGTTAATATTAAAATGTATACATGGTTAATTTAGTTATTATTATGTTAAATTACCGATCAGATTGTTTAAGAGTTAACGGTGTTTCATTTTTCTCTGAAATATTCTCTAGATCCTCATAAACAGTTGCTTCTTTTAGTTTGGCCTAAATGAAATAAGTTTTGAAAAATACATTAACATGGAAATATAAATTTTAATATTTTAAAATTAAGAATAAAATCTCACTCTTTTATTTTCAGGTTCTTTATCTCCATCCCCATTCTGTATAGTTGTTGTTGTCGGTATTTTTCTAATGGTAGAAGTAAAAAAATATTTAAAATAATATAATCAAAGTTTACTATAAAAAACATAAAAAAATAACGATTACAATAATGATGTTCTTTAGATATTATACCATTACAAGAATACAACTACTAAAATAAGTAGCGTGTACCTTAATTTACATAGTTCAAAATAAAAAAATTAATCAATGCACAAAAAAAGAAAAGAAGAATTTGGTTCTTACTTTTTACAAGCAGATAATATCATGGCATTCTGGTGGTTAAATCTTTTAATAATATTCTGGTTAATTAGTTGAGTGTTTGATTGTTTTCCTTTCGCAAGTGGAGCAGTAGAAATGGTGGTTCCATAACCCTTAACATAAAAGTATTTTTCTTTAACTTAAAACCCAAAAACTTTATTATTGTAACTTTATCTGTTTAATATAATTCCTTTCTTATTTCTTATTTTTATATAACCTTAAGGTAATAGGTTTACATTATTTTGGAAAAAGGTGTGCTGTTGTGACGTGTTTATAATCTATCCTTAGCTTAAAAGGGCGAATAGTATGGCATTTGTGCGGCTTATATCCGGCTTATATCCGAGAATCTTAAGCTTCTGAGTATGCTGCCAGTGCCATGACACTACGGGACTTAAATGCTATTCCTATGAAGTGTGGCTTAAAAACGGAAGTTGTTTGTATATACCAGCATATTTTAAGTTCAAAACATGTATAAAGATAGCTTATTTTTATAAAACTTTAATTAAATTAAGTAATATAACCTCTTCTTTTGTGCTATCCTCATCTTCCAAGTAGTTTAGGTCGTTAAAAACATCTTTAACTCCAATATTAAGCAACGAAACTATGTCTAAACAAAATTAAAGTTCAATTTATAATAATGTGATTTTTTTATTATTAACATAATAACAGGATATTTATACATTGGTATTAAAAAGTTGGTTTTACAAAAAGTTGGTATTAAAACTTTTAAAAAAGGATTTTTCCAAAGCCAATCAATATATTTTCTACCAGCAGTGAAAAGGGTAATTATACTACAATATACACACTGTTATTTTTATGTTTTTACCCTGTTCATCTTTCTTAATACAATCATTAAAAATATCTTTGCTAGTTCCCTGGTTGAGTCGATCACGATGGAAGTAGTGAGATTGAAAAAACATCGTCCAAAACTCTTTCTCTGTCAATTTATCCGGCACTTTCTCCAAGTATTTTCTTTTGACTAAAATAAGAAGATTTAAGTTGAACATTTATACGGTTATCTACATGTCATGGAGGTTGGTGGGCAATAAATTTATAGGAATACAAAATAAATTAAACTGTAGTTTGTGGCGCGCTGGTAAATTATTATAGGCAAATATAAATCAAGAGTTGCAACCACTTTACAACAATTAAGATGTCAATGGTAGGGCGGGCTAATGACTGTTATTTAAAAAAAAGATTTTTATCCAAATTATTGAAATAAATACAACCTGCAGGATAAGTTAGGAATATTGACTCAATGGTGTCAGCATTGAGATTGTATCTTAATCCATTACAACCGTCTGCTTGTGGTCTGACGTCTGCAAGGAAAGCTGCGGACACTCCGACATTTTGATTTGATCCGTCCTTTGCCCCACTCGACAATTTCTGTTGATTAAAACATTACAAAATATTATAAAACGTTGGTCTAGCAATACAAGTTAAAAATGTAAGTGCAATATTCAAACAGTGTCTATAAATAAAATAGTTGCAGCATGGTGTATTGGTCAAAACACTTGGCCTAACTATATGAGGTCTCGGGTTCAATACCCACTGCTCTTACACTGTAGTGCCTTTAAGTAAATCCTTTAAGCGATTTATAAAGCCCTGCTGAGTCAACAATTAATCAGCAGCTTAATAATCAAGCAACTAAAATGTAAAATTTCCCAAACTTTAAAGGCAACTTAAAACTGGCTCAAGGTAACTGATGGTACTCTATGTTTAGGTTGTAAAGTCGACCTTTCCACATTGAGGGTAAAAATGTATATAAATAATTTGTTTGCATTTTTAAGCCATAAACTTATTATTTCCATTTCCAGTTGGTTAAATAGTGTTTAAAACAACACAATTTTATAACTTACTGAAGAATGTGAAGCCCAGAATTCATCAGGAGTAATCACCCCGCTCACAACTAAATCTTTGTAGGTTTGGAATAAATCTGGATCTACTTGAAGCAATCTAAATATTAAATATCTTTATATAAACTTAAAAAAGATGAAGTTAAAAAATTCAAAGTTAAATTTTACCAAATTAAAATTGTATATATAATAGAACTTGGACTATATTTATATGTATGTGTCTATGTCTAATTTGAAGTCTTATTAAAAAAAACTGTCATTCAAGGTGGGCAAATAAATATTCAAAGGCAAATACTAGTTGCAAGTTGCAACAATCTATATACATTGTATAGGGCAGGCATTATAGTGGTATTAATCATAAAGCAATCATTCTAGATTTTAAATGTTAGCAATATTTAAGTTTTTTTATAAATAGTAACAAACTTGTTTTTTTCTTCTAAATCGGTGTCAATTTTTCTGCGAAATTTTGGTAGCATTTGAGCCAAAAGATTTTTAACATTTTCCCGATCCAATTTTGCTGTGCTCTATATAACAAATATTTTAATTAAAATTTAATGAAAAAACTTAAATACTAGGAATAAATAAAATTAATGATTGAAAGAAAGAAAATTTAGTTTACCGAATTTGTAAAATGAAAAACTACGGAACTTCCATTCAAAAGTAGAAGTTGTAATTGAATTTTTGCTTTGCTTTCTGGACTGACTTTTTGACCTAAACAAAAAATATGTTAAGTTTAGTGGGATTCATAAACAAGGCTACCCTAAAACAGGACATAATAAAGAGATTATTATTTTAAATAATTCTCGTTAAGAGCCTTTTTTATTTAAGCCTTTCTGCAAAAGCAATGTAGGCTAATTAAAAATACTTTTTTGATATAAGTTGCCAAAAGTTTTGGTCTCTTTTTTGCAATTTATAATGAAAAAATTGCTTTGTGTAACATAACAGAAAATTAACCGGCAGCGTGGTGTAGTGGTAAGAACACTTGCTACACCACACATGAGGTCATAAGTTCAATCCCCACTGATCTCATTAAATTGTTAAGAATTACAGTGGCATTCTAGCAAATACGTCATGATATAATACTTAAGGAAATTGTGTTTACATAAAGATATTATAGTATACTATGGCATGGTCACCAAACGCAGTATTCGTAAAAATATGCGCAAAATAAATAAATAACAAGCTTACATTTAATATCCGCAAATAGTTCTTTTACTTCAAAATGTAAATCCTTTCCTTCTGGGCACCAAGCTATTCGTTCCCCCATTAAATATAAAGTACCATCTCTTTTTTTATGCCGAACTTTATTGACCATTAACTGAACTTGCTCTGATGCAGACATTTTAACGTTTTTAAATGAAAACTCAACTTTAATTACGACATGGAAATGTGCAACAGAGGTTGTGAAAAGTTTGTAACATGTGTCAAAATCACGTGGCAACAATTTTGCTACATTAAATAAATGTTGCAAAATTTTGACACAAAAAATGAGGCCATAAATTATATCTACTAAATTTTTTTTATCCCGATTTTTTACCATGCTTTATTAAAATTAATTACATTCAAAATTTTTAAATCAGTCAAAAAGTAACCTTAACAGTTATGTTTAAATAAAATTTTTTTTCAGATATACTAGCTGGTAAATGTTAAAATAATGCAATCAAACTTAGCTTTTGAACAAAAACTTTTATTTATTTTCAATCAAAATTTGCAGAAAAAAAACAAATAAACAAAAGCATTTTAAAATCCAAAATTGTCATGAATAGGTGAAAATTACTTTTTACAACCACCTGTCCTCTAAAACAAAAAAAAAATTAGGATTAATATAAATACATCACTGATTAAACAGTTTTATACACCATTTAAATTTGCCTCAGCGATCTTGGTGGTTGCCATTGTTATCACGTAATCAAGATAGCAAATATTACTGTCATCATTGGCAAATATAAGATTATTTTTTTAAATATATTTAAATTCATTTTTTTTTATAAGTTGTTTATTTTTAAATATGTAACAGATATAACTAGGCACTTTTTGATTGCAATTTAAACCTAATTTCAGATGCAAAGATGGAAAAAGAATTCACACAACCATACATAATAATTAGATTCTGTAACTGCTTTAGGATCGCTTTGAAGCAGTTTTGTTCAATTTCTTTCATCAACCTAAATAAAACAATATATACGACTTTTTTATATAATGTTTAGTACAAATTTTGTAATTTTTTTCACTTATTTTACATCTCAGATTGAACGGTATTTGATATCACGCACAGTTCTACTAAAAACTGTATGATAATGGCAGAATTATTTAACATCATCGATGAAAAACTTACAATTAGTTGATCTAACCAACAGATATTTAATATTACCTCTTGAGAGATGAGCTTTCAATCATCCACTTCTTATTAGAAATGCGAACATTTTAGGCACAATTTTGTTCAACTTTTGAATTTTAATAACATTTTTGACCTATTAAAAAAGACTTATTAAAATAATGTTAGCTAATTGGCCTACAGAATTATTTTAAATTGTAATTGAAATCAACAATTCAGCAAAAAATGTTTTTTTTGATTTCAGTTAAAATCATCATAATTGCAGAACATTTCTCATCATTAAAGTTGATTTATTAATTGTTATAAACTAAACATTTAAAAATTTTATCTTTTTATTTAACAAGTAATTCTGGATCTCTATTACTTTCGCATGCCCGAATTTAACAAGGCGTTATAACCTAAGTATGGCAATTGTTCAACCAGACATTAAAAAAATGGTTTGAAATATGTTTTAATGAGTATAACTTAGTCCGCTTTATGAGTCAGATGTGTTAATGGGTAAACTGAATATGTGAGGGTTAAGGTAAGGGTTTAATTTATGCAACCTTTTTGTTTAATTAGATATGCCGCATTTTGGTTACACACCCTGTTTATGTAGGGCGTGCAAACTAATAGAGATCCATAATTCTTACCAATGCAGTAATATTCTGTAATTTAACCAACAGATCAAACAATAATCTAATGATCATTTATTACATGTTGCTTATAGCTGTGCAGTCATGTTCAACTCAAAATGGACTTTTTGTTCGTCTACCTGTATTTAACTTAAGTTAATACGTAGTAATACCATGTGACAATAATCAAATTACGCTTGTACTAAATTCGTCTCAGAGATCTTGGTGAATTATCAGGAATCAGCAGTAGCAAATATAATTACTAATCATCGACAAAGTTTTTATTTAAATTTACTTCACAGTTATATAATTTAATAACTTACCGTTCTTTGAAATTCCCATGCTTCCCGCAGCAAACCATCATGCAAAAGAGATAGTATTAGAAAAGTAAAAAACACGTGCGTACATAGAAGCAATATAAAATTTACGTAATTTTTTTAGAAATTTAGATAATATTTAATTATCCTCTAATTAAGGTAAATGAATTTAAAACATTAAAAAACATTTAACTTGTAAAATCTGACGGTGTCATAAATATTAATGTAATATCTATGATGGTGTAAAGAAAAATGTTCCAATAAATAATTTAAAAGCTTGCACAACAAACAATTCCTTTAATTATTATACCTTAAAAACAACACAATCTGTAGCCTAATATAATAACACATTTTATTTAAATTTACAATAAAAATATTTACTCAAAAAATTTACTGTGGGTTTGAAATGTGTAAGGGTAATTGATTATAAAACAGCAGAAGAAGTGCCTATAGCAAATAACTTCAAGCTTCTATCAGTAACTCGATATTGCATCTCGGTAACATTTTCGACAGTTACAAATTGTTTTTTGTTCTTTTTCGCCAATATAATCGAACCATGGACATCTTTGCTATAACCCGATTGTAAACCTTTTGTACAGATTTCGGTGTTGCAATGAAATTTACAGTAATTATAAAGTTGATCGTTGTGTTTGTAGATTTGGGTAACAAAAAGGGAGTCACAAGATTTACAGAGCACTTTAAGGTAGTGTACAAATCCAGTTAAATCATCGATTTCCATTCCTATATTTTGTAAAATTGAAATATCATCCAGAATAATTACAGAATTTCTTTTTTGACCCATATTTAGTTTTACATCCAAGTACAGATTTTTCATTGTAAATTCACAAGACCCAGATTGTGTATCTTCATTGTTTAACCCATAACTTCTAAGACTTAAATCCAAAAAGTCGATAACTTTTAGTTTTCCGTTTGTTTTTGAACGTTCTAGATTAACACCAATCTTGGAACAGGCAACCACATAATGTGTAAAAGTTTGGGATGCTGTGATTAAAATGACATTTTGGTTTGCCTTTAAATACATTGCTATAAAATGGTGAATTAAAAATGTTCCGTCGACATTTTCTTGAGAAAGCAAAATAAAAGATTCTGAGGGTAGTTTGGTATTTCCCCAACCAGCGAATCGGTTTAATTCATCAAACATTATATTAATTCACCCTAGTTTTCTGTCAAAATAAAAAAAAATTAAATGTAAACCTTATTATAAAAGTAAAGTTTACACCTTTGTTACAGTGGGAGTTAAAAAAATGAATTAAAGTTAATTTAAAAAACTAAAAGTTATATAATACACATATTATATGCTAGATGGTGCAAATGCATTAAAAAAACTATTTCATAAAATTACAATTCCAAAAAAATTTAACATAGTTAACATATAAACTGCATAAAAATCAGTATTCTATAGCCCTAGAATCCAAGTTTATATCTTAAATGTTTCTATAAATCATTTGATATTAAACATAGCATAGCTATGCACAGTTCTTCATCAGAATTATGTTTAACTACACAGTTTACTGGCACACAACTAATTGATGGAATGTTTTTATTTTCTTGTAAGTTTTTGCACAATTCTAAAAAAAAAAAAAAAAATTTATTTAATAACATGGTGTAGGTTGAAACGCTTGCTATTATTACATGAGGTCCTGAGTTTGACCCACTGTTCCATGCTAATTACGCTTAAGTAAGATAATATAACATTGGTATCAACTTCTAGTAAGTGGACAGGGTAACAAATTAATGTTTAGGCCCTGAAGTTGGCCTATCACATATCAGGAATAAATATTTACTAAAAATATATCAAAACTACTACTGCTAAAAAAGGCAAGGCAGTAAGTTAAGGTTAAAATAAATAAAACTAAACACTTTAATAAATATCACACTTACCATTAATTGTTTCCAACTCAAGATCAGCTTGCTTATAAATTAATCTTAGTTGAATGACATTTTGAAAACTTTGATTATTTCTTGACAAATTAGTTTCCAAAGATTTTAATATTTCTTCTAGTTTTTCTTTTGGTTCTAACACATCTTTATCAATACCTAAAATATTTTAAAACTTAAAAACTTTTAAAAAGTAAAGCCTAAAATTACCTGCATATGAAGGTTTTGTTTTTTTTAAATTATTGAGCCTCGATGTGAGAAGGTTGATTTCACAATTATGTTTGCCCGATAATTAAGCTGCTGATTAAATTTTTAATTAGCAGGAGTTCATTCCGGTTATAGCGCCTTACTCAAGGGCGCTACATTAAAAGAGCATAGGGAATCAAACCAAGGACATCATTAAGAAAAGCGACGTGTTCTAACCACTACACCAAAATATAACTTACATGATGTAATACATTGTTGTGAATATGTTTTAGTTTCGCTTGCTACTACTTGCCATTCAATCTTAGCATTTTTAGGTAGGGATGAAACAACTACATATACTAGATCTAATTTTTGACATTCTAAAAAATATATAATTACTTTTACATTATATACATAACAAAAGTAATTAAAAAAAATTAAAAACTATATATCATGACCAAAATTAAAGAAAGCATCATATTGTAAAGAGTTTTTTTTAAATAATTTATACATGTTTTTATTTTTACAACTTGCACATTACCTTTTGAGTTAGTAGTTTTAAATTGCCATATATGTTTTGCTGTAGATATATATTTAATATCAGTTACATAACAAACACATTGGCAGATGTTGCTCAGGTTTAACTCTGGGTCCATTGCAGTTAATACACTCTAAAATATAGATTGCTAATTAGAAATTATTTTTAACTGGTACAATTACAGCATCTTAACCTAGAAATTACCATAAACAAAAAATTAAAATTAATAATTTAGAAAACAGAAGTTATATTTTTATTTTCTTACATACCTAATTATAAAAAATTTCCTTAAAAATTTTTAGACTATTTTATAAATACCTCAACATGCTGCAGTGCAATGCAACCTTGTTCTTCAACACTTTGTTTTAACTCCATAGAACCTGGATCTAATCCTATTTGACCAGCAATAAAGTAAAGGCCGCATCTCAAAACACATTGACTGTAAGGACCTTCAAACATTTTTTTCCAAGTTTAAAATATTAAAACAGGTTTTTTTATTTTTTAAAATTTCTTTAGTTCATTCATAAACCAATAAAAGTATCAAAAATATTTATAATAAATGTAACAAAAAAATGACAAAATAAATTTCATGATTTAAAACATGGCCAGAATATTAATGTTTACATAAAGATTTTATACTATAATCCAGTATAGGCCTTGCTTTAAATTAAGCTTATTTCTTATTTATACATGCATAAACTTTTTTTCATTTAAAAGTAACAAACTTTTATACCTATATTAGCAGGAGCCCAATGCGAAATTCCTTGCACATGCATAACCTTATGGTCGGTTGTATTAGTACAAGATATACATTCAATCATCATTATTTCATCATCTTTTAAACCATTTAAACCAACACAAACTCTGGCAGGTGGGTTGATGTTAAAGAAAGTTTTATAAACTGAGTTGATTATCCCAAAGTGGTTCATGTTTGAGATATAGAAATGAATATAAGTTGCATTTTCTTTTCCATGGTTATTTTCTTCTAAAATGTCTAAAAAAAATTTAAAAATAAAAATTTTAATAAATTATGCTAAATAACAGATAATTTATTAATAAGGCGAAAAAATGAAAATGTGGGACAAAAATAAAAATGTGGGAAAAAAATAAAAATGTGGGACAAAATGGAAATGTGGGACAAAAATTTAAGAGCAATCCAGAATATTTAATTTTGTTTATTACCTTTTAGTTGGTTAAGAAGTTCAGTAGTTTTTTGTTTAATTTCTTGATTTTTTGCTTGTTTATTGTAAGTTGAACATATTCCAGATACAAACAGAAAACATTTATGTTTGTTTGCATTAACTTTGTTTTGTATGGATTCCATTTTGTCAATGTTCCAATTTATCTAAAAAAAAGACAACAAAAAGTTTATGTTTTAAGAAAATTTAATTAAACTTATAAAAGTAAATACTTTTGAACAGTGAATGCTAGTAATAGTCATTTTAAAAAAATTCATTTGTAATAATTATAATCTACAAATGATAAACGCAACATGAAAATGGAAAACTTACATTTCTTGGGGTAATTTTGTTTAAATTTTCTTTTAAACAAAGTTCCTTCGGTAATTGAAATTGTGGAATGAGATGTGAAAATTTAGGTTGTTTGTAATTTGTTTTTTCCTTAAGATGACAAGACTTTAAATACAAATAAGTTACTGGGGCAATCAGGTCATCAGAGTGAATTATAACTTCACTTTCATCACTAAAAAGAATTTTATAAAATAATTTAAAATCTTTTACCAACCACAACAAAAAGAAATACATGTAGATATTTGTGTAGGGTATGGTTGTTGCAAAATAATAACAAATACCAACTTTTTTAGATTTTATAATTTAATGTGGACTTGTAACTAGTTAAAAGCCTGTCCTTTGATCGGGATTTAAACTGCCTTAATATGGTCACAACTCTTGTCTGTTTGTCTATAAATTGGACATACATATAAATTTATATCTTCCACTAAGCCTAATTATATAATATAGATAAGCAAGCAACACTTTTACATATAAAACAACTTACATGATAATTTTTTGTTTGAACAAAGGACAATCAAGTGTAAAAGTTTCATATTCACCCCCTTCCCCACAAATATGACTGCCATAATCTTCATTCTGTAAATATACTATTAACTGTTAAGCTAATACATACAATAGTTTTTAAATAAGGAAAATTTAAAGAGATAAACCGGCAGCGAGGTGTAGTGATAAGAACTCCTGCTACACCACACATGATGTCGTTGGTTCAATCCCCACTGATCTCATGCTGTAGCGCCCTTAAGTAAGGCGCTATAAACGATATGAACCTCTGCAGAACTAGCACTTATTCAGTTGTATAATTACCAGGCAATTATAATCTATAATATCCCAAACTGCCACAGGCAACTCGAGACTGGGTCGGAGTAACTGATGTTACTCTATGTTTAAGTCACGCATTCAACCTTCCCACACCGAGGATAAAGATGTATACACAAAAAAAATAGTTTTTAAATTAATAAATAATAATGCTCTTTGAATTTACATTTAAGCATTTAAAAATTTCAGTATTTTTCATTTAACTAAACTAACATACCAGCTTAATAAGATGGTTTTGCATCTGAGTAAGGGACTTTCCCAGATGTTTTTGGTTTAATCCTAGAGCAGCTGTCTTGATTAAAACAGATTCAAGTTGATTGTCAACCATCTCCTATATAAACATATAAGTAAAACGGTAAAAGACGAAAAACAAAAGTCCAATCAATTTTATTAAATAAGTCTATTAACAAAAACAAATTTTCATCTATATTTAATGGACCTCGGTGGTCATGGTTATAAGCCTACAGAATAAAAAAGTGCTAGTTGTAGTGTGACGTTAAACTACCACAGACACTTTATTAATAACAAGTTAATATTGCTATAAAAATTAAAATTGCTATATAAAAAAGCTGGCAATAGAGTGGGCTATCGGTTAGTTCTATTAATATAAGAACATGCTTAAATAAGGTTTTGTATTTACCTGAAGTAATTCTTTTTGGTTTCTTCTCCACAAGTAAGTAAGACTGATCAAACCAAGTCTGTTGCAAACATTTTCAACTCTGATTCGTTGGTAATCTGATAAAATTGCTCCACAGGAAACCCCCTCATACTGAACATTGTCCTATTAAAAAAAATAAAGTGCAAATTACAGACGTAACCTTACTTTGAACATTACAAAAAGCAGTAGAGTTAATGAAGTCCATCTACTCTTGTCTTATAAAAACAGAAGAAAGTTAGCTAAACTACTTTGCAAAGTTAATACAAATAATAATTTACTTTAATTTCTTTTAACAAATGGAATAGGTCTTCTACCTCATCTTCTTTACTTTGTAAATAATTTAAACCTGTTGATTTAGAATGTCCTTGAATTTTTCTAAAATAAACCAATGTTAAAGTATTAAAAATGTTGCCTTACAATAAAAGCATATTACATAAAGTTGAAATAATTAAATGAATTGAAAGCAAGACCAACCTTCTATAAAGAGGTAAATCCATTGCCTTAGCATAAAACTGAATTGCTTCATGACCAACAGATTGATACATATAACTATCAGCTTCACCTAACAGTTTTAAAAGTTATTTTTTATAGGATCAAATGAAGAGATATTTAAGGTAATTTTCTTACCATTAATTATAGGTTGAAGATTTGCCAAAGCTACGATTTGATGACCCATTGCTACACAGTGCATCATATTAAAACAACTATCCTTACCTCCACTATAAAAAGAAAAACGATTTAAATTTTAAAGTTTTTATTTTTATTTTACATTTTTGTTACGTACTTTTAAAATTAGGTTTTAGTCAAAAATTTTTAACACAAATAGAACAAAAAGCTTACCTTATTAACGCAACCACCCTCATCTTGAAAAAAATATGTTTTTTTTAGTAATTCTTACGTTATTTAGCTAACTATTTCAACGTTTTAGTTAATTTAAAACTGTATATAAAAAAGTAAACAAAAACACGTGGATTTTTCAAGAGTTTCCAAATAATTGTTAATTGCTTTCTTATTTAATTATCCTCATTTCGTCCTGACCTGAAAAGTATGCAATATAACTTTTAACATTGTAATTAAAAACTTAATTAGCTTTTATTCATGCAAATAATATCCTATATGGATGGGTTGAATATAATTAAAAAACAGTATGTATTTAAACTAAACTGGCAGCGTGGTGTATTTGTCATAACACTTTCTACACTACAAGAACTTGTAAACGTTTTTTGCTTTACATATTGTAATATATGAGGCTGTGCATTATAGATTTATTTAATGCTGCAATAACAAAAACACGGGCAAAATAATGACAAACTAAACAATCTAAAAACATAGAACCATTAAGACATTAAAAAAACAGCATTATATGAAGATTTACAATAACATGATTAAAATACAAATTACAGAAGTTTTTGATTTGAAGAATAATTGGTGATTGATAAAATAAACTGCAGTGGGTACAGGAATAGAAACAACACAGTGCTTTTGAAACGGCAGTGGCATTATTAAAGCAATATTGATTAATTTGATTTAAAAAGAAACAAATTAGTAAACATAAAACTGCAAAAAAATTAAAATAATTAACGAAAAAAATTACATTTACTTGGTACTTGAAAAAACACTTTTTTGGTTTAAGATTTTAATTTACAAATGTGATGGTTTTAAAAACATACTTTAAGTTTTCGCTTCACAATTTTGAATTAATTTCACAGTTTAAAATTATATTTTAGAGACAAGGAAAATAAAAGTAGTTAGGTAAAATTAAAAATGAACATTTACACATGTGTATTACAATAAGGAAAATATTTGATAACATTTTGATTTTTAAATGAAATTCAATAATAAATTTAATTAATAATATAATTTTACAATGTTAGTTCAAGTTACAATTTTGTTAGACATTTTAAAGAACGAAAAAATTCAATTTTAATTAAGATTTTTGTTAAAATTATTTTTTTTACAAAATAGTGGAACTGGTAATAATGGTGAATATTGTAAACAATATAAATTGTGGTTTCAAGTTTGGGGATCCACCTCCATTGTTGTTTTTTTGTCCAAAAACTTTAAAAAAATAAAAAAATAATAATAAAACATTTTTTATAAATTTATAAACTTTGCATTTCAATTCTACAGTTTAAAAAAATTTAAGATTTTGATAAAAAACTTTTACTTATATGGTACTGATATTACTTTTTTATAACTTAAAAAGAAAATAGATTAAATTAATAATTTAAAACTTACCAATATTAGGTGGTAGTCTAGTAGGAGGTAATACAGTTTCTAAAAACAAAAAATTAACTATTACCAAAAGAATAATTAAACAATTAAGTCAATAAAAACAAGTTTAAACAGTAATTAAAACATTAATTATAAGGAACAAACATAAAAGCTTATAAAGATTAGTATTATTGGTCATTTACTGGACTGCAATTAAACCTTATGTTAAAATGTAAAGTTTAAAATCCATTAAACAACTATTAAAAAATAAATACCCAAGTATAAAATACTTAAAGTATAAAAATACAATTTTTTAACAACAATACTTACTAATTAATGAGACTGTTTGATTGGCAGACCCGCGAATATTAGAAGCTAGGCAAGTATAATTCCCAAAATCTTTTTGTTTAGTGGAAGAAATGAATAAAGTGGATTTCATATATTTACCTTCCTGTTTCATGTTCACCACTCTATAACCAGCAGTTCTATCCAATCTGCAAATATATAAAAGTCAAGATTTAAAGAATAAAATTAATAGGTATAATAGAATTGTAATTATATGTATTGGCTGCATTGTTAAATAGTTAATGTTAAAACAATTTTATTTATACTTCTTATTAAATAATTAATTGAACAATAAAAAAGTGGTCAACCTATAAAAACACAAAGATTTCCAAATCTTGAATTTTCAAATAATTGTTAGTAATTAAAATAATTAAATCTTCATAAATAGGCCAACAATGTTAACTTATACAATTAACCGATAAACCAATTTTCTAACAGAAATCAATACAGGAAATTTAACCAGTTAATTGGTTAACATTTTTAAGGAAATTACAATAAGAACATGTGTTTTTAAGCTGTAATCTCTCCCTATTTGGCCGACAATCTTCCAATAGATTGTAGTAAATTTATTGATTTTAATAAAGTCATTTAAAGCAGATTAATCAATAAAGAAATAAAAGCATTTAAAAAATCAATATTCTCATTAAAACACAAATTGCAAAGTTCAAATACTTAAGTATAATGTACAATAGTTAAAATTTTAAAAGCTAGTATAAATACAAATTTCAATCAAATTTTATTGATGATTACAATAAAGTAATCAATAGAGATTTTAAACCAACTAAATAATAAAAATATTTTTTTGCATACATTGCCAAAATATTTTTAAATAAATAACAAATTTAAATCAAAATTCCTAAACAAGAAACTTACAATTTTCCATTAGGGTTATACCAAACAAAATTAGATTCAGGTTCGGAATTTGCAACACATTGTAACGATGTAGCTGAATTTATCGCTGATTTTTGAAGCCGATTCTCATTATCCAATTGAGGTGGATCTAAAATAAAATTAACTTTCGTATTACAAAAAAACACCCTAACGAATGCTTTCACAAAATTGACACATTTTAAAATTGTTTTGGGTATTTAAGTATAATAAGTTTGTTTATAAATCACGTAAACCAATTTACCATCATATTATTTAAAATTTAAATTTTTTTATACAAACATTATCCAAAAATAAAACATTTTTACATGTATATATTTAAAAGTTTGATGAAGTTAAAAAAATTTAGTAAACATGTATATATATATATATAATAAATACTAAGAACTTACAATTAACAGTAAGTCTGATTGCCTTTACAACAGGTGATGAGACCCCGTTATCAGCTGTACATTCATAAGTTCCTGCACTACCTCGAACTACTTTACCTAACGGAAGGAATTCACTTGTACCCCTAACCCCATCAGCTGTAAGAAATAGTTGAAGTTTAGGTTAATAACAATTAACTTGTTGTTTAGTTAAAGTCACAATCTCAAATAAAAACTAATTGTTTTTTTGTTATAAACCTTATGTATATATAAATAAATGATATAAGTATAATAAAGCTGCCATAACACAAAACTGCCAGTTAAAAAACTTAAAATTCCAATCTATTAATAAATAATTTATAAACAACTTATTTAAAAAACACTAAAAAATTTAGATATACCATAAATGACATGTGGTAGTGGTACTTTGCGATAAAAAATTAAAAGGAATTATGACAGAATACCCTTATAAAAAATCTATAAAGTTAATTGGCAGTTCTATTAGGTATGCGCCAAACTGGCGGTCCTTTAAAATAAAAAATTCAATTAATTATTAATACCTGAAGGCACTAAATGTCGCCACGAAATCTTTGGTTGTGGTTTTCCTTCAGCGAGACATTTTAGAAATACTTCATCTCCTTCATTTACTGTGCGATCTTTGCTTACTTCTGATAAAACTGGTGCGACTGTAAAGTAAATATTGGTATAAAATTTAACCCAGCTATTACAAAGTCTGGTATATAAATGTGTTTTGTCTACAATAATTTTTAGTTACTATGATGCAGTTTGAAAAGCTTATAGGTTTATATATGTATATTTAATATTATTTGATTTTAACAGATATCTTGTTGAAAAACTTTATGTTTCTGTAAACTTTTTAAATATAAAAAACAATAAAGCTTTTTTTAATAATTAAAGCACTTTTATTATTTCATTCTGAATTTTTTAGAATAATTTTAACTTACCATTTACTGTGAGATACATGGCTGACTTCGCTGTGTTATCTCCATAAACTGCACAAACATATTCCCCTTCATATGATGGATTAACCTTACTAATTTGAATTGAGTACTCTGAAAAAAAGTAAAAAAATTTACTATAACATTACAAACAAGTATTTTATAAAATATTTATAAACTAAAGATGAGAGTTTCAAGACTTTAAAAAAAGTATAGAATACTAATTTTAAACCATTTTAATGTCAAAAAATTTAAGTAAAAACAGTTAACTTAATTTTTAATTTACCATTTTGTTTATTAGTAAGTAGTTTAATATTTTCATCTATTTCGTACTGATCCGTACCAGCATAGAGAATCATTGAAGTTTTCCGAGTCCACGAACGCTTGTTGCTAGTTTTCCCATTCTTAATATTACACCTAATAAAACATATTTTAAATTTTGACTTTTTTTTGTATATATCTTTATCCTTGATGTGGGAAAGTTGAATGCACGACCTAAACATAGAGTAACATCAGTTACTTTGACCCAGTCTTAAGTTGCTTGTGGCAGTTTGGGATATTATAGATTATAATTGCCCGATAATTATGCTGCTGATTTAGCAGGAGTTTATACCGTTTATAGAAGTGGGGATTGAACCCACGACCTCATGTGTGGTGTAGCAAGTTATCTTACCACTACACCACGCTGCCGGTTTTATATGTAATTGACTGACTGAGCATTTTGCTTTACAGTTTGACAGTCAAACAGTGTAGTCTAGGTAAAGTAGCATAAAATAATTTTTAAACTCTACCTCAATGTAACATCTTGTCCTTGAATAACAGTTAGATTTTTTAGTGGTTCAATACTCAGCGTTAATCCAGTTTTAAATATTCCTAATTAAAGTAAAACAAATTGAAAAATTCCCCGACACTTAACAATAATTTAAGTGGATCTTTACACCAAGTAGTAGTAAATAAATAATTGTTTTTCGAGCTAAATAATAATTAGCTTACATAATATTTAATACAGACTTAAACAGTTAAATGACTTTGTTAAGGGAGATTTTTACTTACCAAAACACAGAAGAAAAATAATGTAAATTTGTGTCATAATTATCAGATTATGCCTCACTAGCAACCAAGTTAATTTATTTTTAAAATTTACAAAAGTTTACTTATTCTACAATTTAAAAATCAAGTAAATTTGTTAGCAAACCATAGCTTGAAATTAACTCAATAAAATAAACTTCGTGCTTGCACTGAAATTTAAAAATCAATAACAAACAAAATGCCAGGGTTGTCAAATATTATTCTAATTTAGTGTTGCCAAAAATTTAATAATTAATAATCCATAAAAACTTAAAAATTACTTTTAAATATCTATTAAAACCGGCTTAAAAAATTAAAAAAATAAAAAATAAAATTGAACTTAAAATTGTTTTTTTTTTAATAAAGGGGGGCTTTAAAATTTTAAAATCTTGTATTTTTAAAATGATTCATAATTAATTTCGCACCGGATTCTAAGTGTTTAATTAACTAACGTTATAGTTTATCATTAAAACGTGATTTAACTACTGGTTGGTAGTAACAAAGATTGCAACTAAGACAGTATGTTAGTTAATAAAAACTTGTCAACAAGTATTTTTGTATAATGAAAATGAATGTAGATTAGAACTTTTAAAATAATTTTAAAATCAACTAACTACAAATAAATTTATACAAAACGTAGAGCAGTTAAATAACATTATTTTAATATTAATTTAATTTAATTACTAAAAAAATAGTTTTTATAAATGTAAATACAACTTAACATTTTTTCGTCAAATATTTTTATTAAATTCACCACAAAGCGTTAAACCATTAGATTAGTTAAAGATATATAAAATGAGAAAGAAGACTGCGTCTACATCAAGTAATAAAAGTCACGAGAAAATACAGTTAGAAAGTAACCTTCCAAGGTCAAGCAGTGTTTTATATTTAAGTGAAGGGAACCAAAATCAAAATGCAACAAATGCAGATAACGAATTCCCGAGAATAGAATTCTTAAATGACAGAAGTAATGATACAACAAAGCAGCAATCAACTCTGCCTAAAAATGTAAGCGAAGACGACTTGAATCAATTAGATGAGAATTATGTTCTAACTTCGATTCTACCAACAGACAGGCGGAAATTTGGTAAGCGTTTGTTTTGTTTATTAACACTTCAGGAAAACTGGATGATTCAGTTTGTTGCAATAACACGAATCAACACATATTAGTTTACTTTACTTTGTAAGATTTTATAGATATATTTATCGGCAACATTAATATCCTTTCTTTCTGTGCTGTTATGTTTAACAAACAACCTTTTTTTATTTAACTATTGATACCATAAAGTCTGCTTCAGGCTAATATACAACTAGATACCTTACAAAAGTTTCCCTACAAAACACAATTTTTTTTTATTAAATAAGAAACTAATTATTAATTGTAATTATTACAAATAACTTTATATTTACATTTATTTCAGCTCAACGCCAATATTCTATTCCATCAGTAACTTCATCAGTGGACTTATGTGATCAAAATAATCGATATTCAGTGGCAACATACGACACTGGACTGTGCTCAGATAATGAAATAGATAGACAAGATGATTATATGTCGCTTAGATATGTTGCTGATGCTATTAAAGGCCAAAGAAAAGTCAGCTTTCAGATGGACACATCGACTTCAATACGTAAGCTTCAAATTTGTGGCAATGTTGATGTAAATTGTGTTATGTACTTAACTGTAAGCTTCTATTGTAATGTGCCTTATGTTTTTAATTTTAGTTAACCAAAGATCTAAAGAGCCTAAAGTGATTTACGAAAGCCCAGCCAAAGAGTGGGAAGCAAAACAACGAATAAAGCATCAGCAAAAACTAACAAGAAAAGCTTCAAGGGAGATAAGGGCTGGATGGAGAGTAAGAAAAGCATTACATAGTACAACGTTAGTTATTTTATGTTCTTTTTTATTAACATAACAAAATTTTAAAGAAAAAAATCGAAGAAGTGTTTGTGGATTAATTTAAGTAATGGGTTTAATAACTTTCTTACAAATGTTTTTTTTAACAACTAGACAATGTTTTTGTTTATAAATATTACCAAAATTTATTTTGTTTAATACTGTTAATATTGCTTTAAAAAATGTTTTTATTTTTTAATGTTAGGCCCGGTTTTGCTGATAAATACTACCTTGAAAATGTGCAACTCGGCAAATGTGAAGAAATCCAAGCCTTGTTTGTCCTGGCAACAGCTAATAAAGACATTAAACTAAACAAGGAATGTACAAACCAGCACGGGAAACGTGCTCTGAAACTTGCCATCGAAAACAACGATGCGGAAATGTGCAAAGTTTTGCTGCAAAACAAGGTGTTAATAATATTTTCCATTGTGTTTTTTATAAATATATCCAACAACCTAGGGTAACTTGTATAATACAGACTGCTTTAAGATGATAACAAAGGCTTAAAATAATCTTAAACTTTCAAATAATTTGATTCGGTTAGTGATCGAGTTTTTAAATTTTTTTAAGATTCAACTTATTAAAAATAACCACTAATTTCAACCAAAAAAGAGTTGTTTTTTTAATCAGCACCAGACTCAAAACCTATTTCATTATTGAGTACCTAATTTAAAACTTAGTTTAATATTCAGCAATTGATTCAAAATTTCGCTCCAAATTAAATATCAAGTTTATTATTTGACCCCAAATTTAGGATTCAGTTCATTATTCAGCACCATATCTTAACAGCTAACTTTAAACTTTAAATATGGTGCTAATAAATAAACTGGAAAATTTCAAACCATCATAAAGTTTAAAACTAAAAAATGTTGTATAAACTTATAGGTTCAAATTCGAGATTGTTTGTTTGTTGCGATCGAACAAAACTTTTTCGCTGGCGTTGAAGTTATTTTAAGTTTCGATAAAGCAACTAACATGAAAACTTCGATCAAGGATTATCATTTTCCATGTTGTATCACTCCAATAATGTTAGCAGCTCATAACAACAACTATGAAATACTTGAGCTGTTGACTAACAACGGACATCAATTTGAGGTACAATTAATTAGTTTAATAATTAATTAAATGATTTAACCTTAAAAATTTTTGACAATAATTTGACAAAATTGATTGTAAATATATATAATAGTAAGCTTTTACAAATAACTAAAAAACTGTTTTATATTTTACAATTCCATTTTTGTTTTATAGAAAAGTTATACTTAATGCCTAAACTTAAAAAACTTTACACATTTAATACTTTTTTTTGCGTTTTTTTAATGATTCGTTATAAATGATTTGTCCGTTATAAATAATGATTTGTCCGTTATAAAAACCCATATAAATCCTTCTTTTTATTGGTGTTAAATTTCACTAAAAGACGAATACTTCTCAGGATATACCGAAATGGGAAGAAGGAATTGGTGCTGCGTGGGAATCCGCACAAGAAAGAAGAATGTATTGTAAAGCAGCAGCTAGTCCAGCTTATATCGCTCTACTCCACAAGGTAGATATTAACTTGAGACTATTGCATGACCAAACAATGAAGTTTATATAGTTAGGTTTGTCAGAAAAATGTATACAATATAACTACTAGCCTTAAATTAAATGTTTGTACGACTAACAAACCTTTTTAAATAAGATTTACACAAAAAAGCAAGTATTTCATTGTATTAAAAGGATTATTGCAAAAAAGGTTTAACAATACCTTAAGTAACAAAATATTTTTTTTACTTATAAGTAATGCTTGTCCCTTTATATTAAATATTTTTAGATTTTTAAAATAAATTTAACTTAGAGAAAAAGAGAAGATCCGATGGAATATTGTATGTCTCACATTCGTATAGCTCGTATGAACAGCAAACTGGAGCCGGAGTTTAATGGATTTTATCAGGAAATAATTTGCCAACTTGAACAATTTATGTGCTCGTTGTTGGACCAGGTAAAAATATTTAAATAAATTTTATTTAAAAAAGGATTAACTGAAAAAAAATATTTTTTATTATAGGATAATATAACAAAATCTAAATAGATAATAATTTATATTCAAAATAAACATTTGAGTATATTAGTAATTTATTTAAAATTCCACTTTAAAATTATTTGTTAAACCCCTTTTAATTTAAACAATCTTTAAAAGTCTTAATTATTATTTTAAAATACTTTGCAATTTTATAGATTCGTTCTACAAGTGAGTTATCTGAGTTATTTGAATACGATTTTATCAACTACGAAGCAACTAGTTTTCGCGCTGCTGCCCAAGCTGCCCAAGAATCTCTTATGGATGTATCAACAGATAAAGTTAGAGTTGAATCATTACTCTACTTGTTGGATAAGGCGTGCAAGGAGAAATTAGTCAGTTTTGTATCACACCAAAATGCACAGGTGTACAAAGAGTGTAATGCATATTTATCTTACAGTAAAAATATTTGTACTCTATGTAATTAGCTGTATTGGTTAATAAGCTGTCTAATATTTAGCCTATTTATTCAATTTTTAATATAATTTTGTTAGTAAATAAAAAAGAGCTAATTAAACTTAATCCAAAAAATTAAAATACCAATCTTTTTAAATCTATTAATGCGTATGCTTTAAAACACTTTATAGCAAATATACGAACATTTATGCTTTAAAATCTTACTTATAGACTGGTTATTCAATATTAAATGTAATTTTTACTCTAAATTATAAACTAACTCTTACAACTAAAAAAATGTAATACAAAAAATATTTTTTTTTTTCAGCTTACTATTGCTTATATGCAGTATAGATATCTGACCTTTATTCGCAAAGGATCCACGATAAAACAAATGTTTATTCGTTTTTTATTTGGTTTAATGTTTCCAGTGTTGTCAATACTTTATGTACTTTTACCAAACAGCCAATGGGGAAGTAAGAAAATTTTTTTTTTTTTTCTAAAATTCAGATATATTAAATATTATTTATTTATTTTGTAAATATGAGCCAATCGTTATTAAATAGTTTTTTTATACAAGATTTTAAGCTTTTTATAACTTATAATTTTTACAAGACAAAATTAAACATTTTTTTTAAAATTTAAATCAATTTTTTTTTATGTTTTTGGGTCTTCTAACAATTCCTACTGTATCGTTTGATTGCCACGTGGTATCTGACCTTACTTTTATTTCCCTTTTAATTTACAACACTGCGAATAAAAATTTAGAAGAACGAATGTTGGGTAAAATATTCTTTATTTATATTTGTTAATTAAGTGATAAAAGATAGAAACTACCTGCCAACCAAATACCCCCTGCTCTGGTAGTATTTGTTTAAATAATCCATAAAAATATTTATTATTTTAGAATAAAAAAATTATAATAAACCTATTGCTTTGCTAGTACTTGTTATACAAATTTTCTAACAAAAATATTCTTTTAAATTCAAACAGGTTTATCAAATATAAAGAAAATGGAGAAATTTAAAACTTTAACTTTTTATAACAGGTTCCCCACCAACAGTTGTAGAATGGATAATCACATCTTGGGTATTGGGAAAATGGGTCCAAGAGTTACAAGAGATGTACTACCGAGGCTTCCCTGCTTATATTAAAGACTGGTGGAATTATAACGACATTTGCCAGCTACTGTTGCTCAGTTCTACTATTGCATTGAGGTAAAGTAACAATACCAGTAAGTAGCCTACTAACTTGAAAAATTGGGACAAAGACGAGTGCAAAAAGAATCAATAATAAAATCATGTGACAATTTTTGGTGTTACGAAACTGAATTTTAATTCCAAATATGCCTTTTCTTCTTGAACTCCAACTTATGACTTAAGTAATATTCTTATTTTATTCTTATTAACTAAGTAGTCTTGTTGCCTGCATAAAATCAGTGTTAAAAACAAAAGCGTTGATATGTTAAAGTTATTGACGTAATAGTAATGTCTGCATAAATCCAATTTACAAACCCTTTTAAATACATTTAATTTTCTACAGAGCAATAAGTTACGGATATTACAATAGTGCCTCTGCACCACCCGATTCGCATTTAATACCAAGGTCGGAGTGGGGACCTTATCAGCTCAGATTTATATCAGAAGGATTAACAGCATGGGCTTATGTGTTCGTATTCCTACGGGTACTGGCAATCATTAGAGCTCATAGAGTAATTGGTCCGCTACAGATCTCACTTACAAAAATGACCATAAACGTTCTTCAATTTCTGACTATATTTGTGCTGATTGTGTTCGCATTTGCCCTAGGTTTAAGTGAGTTGTATTGGTATTACGGCACACCGCAAGGCAAAATGACAGTATGTAAAGAAAATACAACATGTAAGGCTAGACCCGTTTTGTTTAACACCATTCAACACTCACTGTACGACTTGTTTTGGACATTATTCGGATATATCGACATAAGCGATCTATCCCTTCCGCCAGGACATTACTTCACCGAGGCTATTGGATTTACTTTATTTGCTTCGTATCATGTTGTAGCTATCATAGTGCTACTTAACATGCTTATTGCGATGATGACAAAATCGTATGAGGATACAAGTGCTAATGAGGAAAACGAATGGAAATTCCATAGAACGGCGTTGTGGGTTCGGTTTATTAAGCGGGAAGTGATCCGGCCTCCGCCTATGAACCTTATCCCTAATCCGTATCGCATTATCCGCAAGACGAGGCAGCTACATACTTGGATAAAAAGAAGAATTGTGCGCAGGTCGAGACGAGATAATGTTAACGCTAGCTTAAATCATACGAAAAGTTTCCGTCTTGTAACTGGGCCATCGTTAGACATTGGCCGTGAGCTACTGAACAAAAAGAACCGAAGACACAAATATAGACAAGTTCTTACCAAGCTTCTAAACAGATATAAATACAAAGTACTTTTTTCAGAAGAAGGGTTAGGACACAATTTAGAGCATTATTAACTAAACATATAAATGTAAAACTTGTGTGAATTTATTTATGTTTTATTGCCACTGTATTTTGTTATAACTTAAATCGAATCAAATGTTCAAAATTAAAAAATGAATTTTTTAATTTTTTTATACCTCTGGCAATAAATCCAAGAACAACCTCTATCAAGACTGTTAACCATGAAAATATTAATACTCTGTTTGTACAAACAAAATTTTACTCTAAATACATAAAATCAGGCGTTAAACTAACGCCATTAACAGCTAGTAAATATTGTCAAAACTATAAAAACAAAAGGCTTGGCAAAGAATAAAATTTATGTGACAATATACTCAAAGGCGCAAAATAAAAAAGTCTCAATTGCAAACATTAACTTAGTGTATAGTTATTAAAAAGGAGCTTGTTGATGGCGATAAATGCAAACAGGTTTTCAGTACTTTATAAAAATCAGTTTCAAATAAATCAAATATTAAGTGAATAGATCGCATTAAGATGCGTGTGAAGTGCAAAATTTTCTACCAGGCAATGCTTAAATTTTGCATATATTTGAAGTACAATGATAACAGATTGTTATTTAACACAATTGTCAAATTAAAAAAATACTTTAATTCACAATAATGGCTCTTCAACGAGAATCCACCAAAAGTATAACATTAGACAATGTTTCCGTGACGATCGAGAGTAATGATGACGTCACAATAGATAGCAATAGTGACGTAATCATCAACAAAACGGGTGATGTTGATTTGTTGAAGCTTACAAAAACAGGAACACCTCAGGAATATGAGATCGACCAAAAACAATTGGACCAATGTAAATTTTTTTACTTTTTTTTGATTGCTTTTTTAAAATTAATAAATTTCATTTTTTATTTTTCAATATTTTTATTAATGCCAAGAACTTAATGCATAAATTTTACATGTAACGGTTTAGGTTAATAATATATAATTAATGTGTATTGGCAGTTTAACGATGTCGGGTTTTTCCAACCCCTAACAGTGTTTACTTTGTTAAAAACACCAAGGCATACTCATCAAACAAATAAATTTTAGAACAATATTTGCTTGTCTCGTTAATTACTTTATTACAGCCTTAGTAATATTTATCGCGATAATAATTTCTTTAATATTTTTAAATTATAAGTAGTAGCCCAACGTCTATCTACTTTACCAATTAAATCTCCTGCTTCTTTATTCGATTCACACAACAAGTATCAATACCCTAACGTTAACCCAGTTGGTAATATCGTTCAATCCGCCAACCAAGTTACAAAAAAAATATTTGATAAAACTACGCTCAATGACGAGAAACCAAGATGCAAAACAACATCTACTCCTGCACATGGTAGATACTTATTACAATTTTTTTTATATTTTAATAAAAAGTTTTTACTATTTGTAAAAAAATTACTTCGCAAAAAGCTATACGTAAAGATTATTTAATCATTATAAAAACATTTTTTTTCTAGAATTGAAGAAGCGGCCAGTTTCAGGAATGAATAATGGAAATCTAGTCGAACAGAAAAATAGAAAGACAACAGATGTTCAGGATCAAACTGAAGCACACTGGAGAATCAGACACAAAATTCAAGAAGCAAACCAGTTAGTATAAGTCACTTGTTTTGTAGATTTTTTTAAATGTTGTTTATCAATGTTTTCCGCAATATAAGAATTGGGAAGTAACTTGAAAAAATTCTTTAAATATACCAAAATCAGTATTATTACCAAATGTAAGTTAATACATTAGAAGAGCTGGTAAACATACTCTAAAAGCGTAATTTTAAAACCGGAATATTATTTTATATTAGGCCAGGTAATGCAGACGATTTTTATTTGAAGTCGGTTCAAAATAAAAATGTACGTGACGTCACTGCTCTCTTTTCACTTCTGGAATTGGATGAATCTATTCACTTGAATAAAGAGGCGGAAAACCAACATGGTGAACGAGCTCTTAAACTAGCCTTGGATAACCAAGACATAGAAATGTGTGATGTCTTATTAACAAATGAGGTAAAGAGGTTTATTTAGAAAAATATATATTTTTATTAATTACATCAATACAAACCAACGTATTTTGTTTCGTAACCTTCTACTTAAATTATTATGTTTTAGGTTGAAATACAGAACTGTTTGTTTTATGCAATTCACATCGGGTTTTTACCTGGCGTAGAGGTGATCATAAAACATAAAAAATCAGTGGGAATGAAAGCAAAACTAACCGAATTTAATATTCCTTGTCAAATGACCCCAATTCTGTTAGCGAGTTACCATAACAACTACGAAATTCTAAAGTTTCTGATGGACAACGGTCATTTCGTTACAGTAAAATTTTTTCATTTTATATTATCGTACGTTTTTGTGAGAAACAAAACACTTTCCAAGTTATAAAATTATGTGTAAGATTTTGCCACTAAGTTATATTTCATGCAATTTAGGAGCCAGAAGATTGGGAAAACGGATTAGGAAGAGCATGGGAATCCGCACAAGAAAGAAAAATGTATTTTAAAGCTATATCAAGTCCTGCTTGGATCACTCTAATGCCTAAAGTAAACTCTGATAATACTGAACCAATTACAAATATACTAGTAATGTACCAACCTAGCATATAATTATGTCAAAAGACCACAAATATACAAAACACTTTTGTTGTTAAAATATATTCAAAAATAAATGCTGGGTTTATGTTTAAAATCAATTGATTTTTTTTGTTTTCAAGATTTTGTCTAAAAAAGAAGCTGAAACTAAAAAAAGAAAAGGCACCAAAAACAAAAATAGTTTTGAAAATCATACGAATCCCGAAATAGATCAAATGGAATACTGCTTAAAACAAATTCAACTTGCTCGAAAACAATCGTACGTAGAGCATGAGTTTAGTGAATATTATAAAGGAATTGCGAAACAACTGGAGGAATATATGTGCTCGTTATTAGACCAGGTAATACCATTAAACAGATGATTAACAAAAACAATATAAGCCATTTAAAATTTTTTTTTTTTATATATTTGTGTATCCATTTATCAATATATAAACAGAGTTTGTTTTCATGAAATACTTATCTTCTAGGTACAAGAGTCGGAAGAATTAGCTCATCTTTTTGAGTTTAATATAACTAGTAGTACTCCAGATGGCAATAAACCCAAATCTCAAGTTACCTTTGGCAGTTTAAAAAATTATAGATAGTAAAAGCTTAAAATATTATAGGCTGAATTAGTGTTGGCTTAGGAGGAGTTCATACCGTTTATAGGGATTTACTTAAAGGCGTTACAACACAAGAGCAGTGGGTAAATGTTTTTGCGCTATTCGTCTCGTAAATGTCGCGTCTAATAGAGAGAATGACGTTGGTGCGGCCTCAACTATAAATCTTTTAGTCTGGGTACCATAAGATCAAACTGTTATATTTATTTTTTTTTTTTTTTTTTTTTTAGCAAAAGTTTTTTTATTCGACATACAGTACAAGACAGGAAAGAATAGCGTAGCACGTAGTAGTACATATCAAAAAACAAATATTAAAAATTTTAAATAGCTAAATACAAACATAAACATAGTTTAAGGCAAAGTTGACCATTTTGTAAAAAATTTTTCCATTTTTTTAAATTTTTTATAACGATACAAATCACAATCTCTTAAGTTGGTTACAAAAAAAATAAGTTCCCTAATTGTTGGTGTCCGTTCAGCATATTTACAAATATAAACAATATATCTAGAGCATAATAATAATAAATTAATTAACGAATGAGAGTGATCATGCGAGACCACTCCAAACAAACGTTCGCTGTTAGAAATAATTAAAGGAAGTCTTAATGTGGCCGCAATCCAGGATATGGCATCTTCCCAGAACACGTTGGTTACTGGGCATTTACAAAAAATATGGTAAATGGTCTCACTTTCGGCTTTACAAAAGGAACATACAGGCGTGGTCTTCACCCCAAACGCAAAGAGAGCATCGTTAGTAACTATGGCCCTAAGGTTTAATTTAATTTGAAAAGATCGCAATCTAGTCGTCAAACTTGTGTCCGCAGTTAGTTTATAGACTGATTTCCATACGTGTTCGTTTAAACTCGGGTCGTTAATAGTAGATTGCCATTTTAATTTTTGTTTAATCGGAGTTTTTGTATTATTTAATTGGTAATTGTAAATAGACTTAACTGTACCGCCGTATGTTTTAAGAAAAAGTAAAATATCATCTATGTATTTTAAACCTGAGCGCGTGTTATTGTTAAAATAAGAGTCGTCAACATAGGGTAGCTTGGATTTTAGTTTTATATAAAAAATGTAATCGTCATTTGTATTTCCAATGTTATATTTTGAAACTAGGTCGCTAAATTCAATGTGTTCGCCATTGTTTGTATATAGTTGTGAGAGGTCGGTCAATCCACGTTGTAGCCAGTTGGGGTTAAAGAGATATTTTCCTCGATATTTAGTGGTCTTATTAAGAAATATTGGTTCGGCGACATCGTCAGGTGGTAACATTATTTTTAATAGTTGTGCTGTTGTTCGTAAGTTACGAAGCGGTAAAATCCTCGTTATGTCTTTATGGTTGTAAATCAGTTTGGAACACATCACATTCGCAATTGTTTGCAGGTTTCCTGACGCACTTTCTATGTTTTTCCATTGAGACTTAAAGTTCTTATCAAAGAGTTTTGCTGCCCAACGTGTGTATAAGGCTAAGATGTAACTTTCTATATCAATCATATTAATTCCTCCCTCTTTATAATGAAGATGTAGTGTTTCGCGTTTCACACGTTCCCATTTGGAACCCCAAATAAAAACAAACAATTTTCTTTTTAATTTTGCCAAAAAAGCCTTTGGTGGCAACACTGGTACAACGCTAAGTTTATATATTAAAGTAGGTATAACTAGGCTTTTGATTATCGTTGTTTTTCCGATTAAAGTAAGGCCCCGAGAGGACCAGATTTGGAGTATGTTTGCAATTTTGTTAAGTGTTTCGCTAAAGTTTAAGTTGAAGAATTGTTTATCACTAGTGTATTTGGAAATCGGTATGCAAACGCCCAAATATTTAATGTTCTCCGACGGCCATTGAAGGCCAGCGGAGGCGAAGGGATGATCTTGGTTATTTCTACTTGCGCCAATATAAAAGGCTTGGCATTTTTCTATGTTCATCTTACACCCGGAGATGTCCCCGAAAAGATTTACAGTTTCAAAGACTTTATCAAATTCATCCGAGTCACCGTTGAGAAACACCAAAGTGTCATCAGCTAAGAGCGATACTTTAAGCCGGTCTTCATTTATTTTAATACCTTGAATAGATTTGTTTATTCGTATTGCCGTTGCCAGACATTCTATGCAAAGAACAAACAGCGTTGTGATCAAACTGTTATAAAAACCAATATACTTTATATAGCTCTCTCTCGCCTACATGCGGTACCGATATATTGTGACATTTTTCAAAGGATCAGTTTTAAGAAGAAGTGGATTTCTTCGTTTCTTGGTTGGACTCATGTACCCACTTTTCTCATTGTTTTACCTTATAGCCCCACAGACACCAATAGGTGGTAAGTAAATTTTGAAATTTGACTAGTGTAGGAAAAAATAAATAAGGTATAAGGGTATGCATTATTATCTAAAAATTTAATATTTTTGTTTCAGGCTTAATTACTGTACCAACCGTTTCGTTTGATTGTCATATTATGTCGGACATTGCTTTTATTGGACTTCTCATAATTAAAATTTCCACAAAAACTATTGAAAACAGCGCATTAGGTATTTAACCTATACTTCTCACTATAATTAAAAAGTTTACCCATTAACACATCTGACTCGTAAAGCGGACTAAGTTATACTCATTGAAACATATTTCAACTAATTTTTAATGTCTGGTTGAACAATTGCTATACTTAGGTTATAACGCCTTGTTAAATTCGGGCGTGCGAAAGTAATAGAGATCCGAAATTTTAAAGTAGGTCTTTGCCAAAATCTTAAAAAACATATATACCTAAAACTTTCCTAAAAAAAATTACCCAAAGTAATTTGAATTTAAGGAACAAAACCTATAATTGTAGAATGGTTTATAATGGTCTGGATACTTGGCCGAATCGTCCAAGAAATACAAGAAATAACAAATAGGGGAAGGGCCAACTATTTAGGAGATTTATGGAATTGGAACGACATACTACAGCTTTTATTATTTACTGTAGCTATTTTATTAAGGTAAAATGTGCAAGAATAAGTTAAATAACGAATATTGTTGAACCAGAATGGTACATTTTGGCATATTGCAGGCATTTCTGTATAATTAGTCTGAAAGTTAGATATTTAGTTTATATGGCATTTTTTTGTATATATCTTTATTCTCGATGTGGGAAGGTGGAATGCGCGACCTTAACATAGAGTAACATCAGTTACTCCGATCCAGTCTCGAGTTGCTTGTGGCAGTTTGGAATATTATAAAGACTATAATTGCCCTATACTTGCATTCATTTAATTTAATAAATATTATTTTGTCAAAAAAATTGTTCCTAATTAACTATATACAAAATGTGTAGGGCAATAAGCTACGAATACTACAACAGTTCAAAAAGCCCCTATCCCGTTCCCAGTGCTATACCAAGATCTGAATGGCAACCTTATGAACTTAGACTTATATCAGAAGGGTTAACAGCATGGGCTTATGTATTTGTATTTCTACGTCTGCTGGGAATATTAAGAGCTGACCGAATTATTGGGCCCTTGCAGATATCTCTGACTAAAATGCTTTTTAACGTCTTACAATTCTTAACTATTTTTGGTTTAATTATGTTTTCATTTTGCATGGGTTTAAGTGAAATGTACTGGTATTACAGCACAGATGAAGGCAAACTTAGTACCTGTGGTGCAAAAAATATAACTGGAAGTTGCGATCGTCCAGTTCCTTTTGGAAACATTGTTTACTCATTCCATGATCTGTTTTGGGCTCTGTTTGGTCAAATAGAACTTGATCAATTGTCTTTAAACAGTCACCACTCTTTTACAGAAGTTATAGGTCGTGCGTTGCTAGCCTCCTACCACGTGGTAGCTATCATAGTGCTACTTAACATGCTTATTGCAATGATGTCTAAATCATACGAAGAAACGAGCTCTAATGAAGAGAACGAATGGAAATTTCATCGAACTACTTTATGGATTCGATTTATTCGTCGTGAGACATTAATACCCCCTCCCATGAATCTTCTTCCCAATCCATGGAGATACAAAGAAAACCTGAAGCGTTTCGTTGCTTGGTTTAAAAAGAAAACTACTTGTACTCGGCAGAATCGCGACGAGAAGTTACATGAAAAGGAATATTACGATACACAAGAAGCTTTAGTGAAGCGTTATAAACAAATACTTTTTAAACATGTTAAAGATTAATTTTAAAACTATATTTCGCCGTTGAGCTATTCAAAGTGTACATTCTATTGTGAATGTTTATTGTATACGCATGTGCGTTATAAGCAGTATGCTATAATTTTGGTTGCTTGCATTTCTACTCTTCTTTATTTAACATCATAACTTTAATTATTTGGGATTGAAAATACACATCTAAATTTTTTTTTTTTAATTTCATTTAATGCACATTTGTGAGCATCATCACGTAAAACTACTGCTTGTTAGTTTGTTAAGCACGTGGTTAATTATTTTCGTTAATGTAATAATTTAACACTCTGCATGTTTCGGCAGAAAATTACGTTACAAAAATTGCATAAATGTGAAATATTTGTTAATTTTTAACAGTAATGTTAAAGTTTTAGCTGCCACTGTATTTAATTATAATTTTGATTACAAAAATAAAACTGTACAAATTCGAAAATTATTTTTTTTTAGCAAACAAAAATAAATCTTTGTTACAATTGCTTATATTTAAATCGGAAATAAACGGCAATTCATTCAAACTTTGAAACAAAAACATTTTTCTGTCGCGTACACACTTTAAATATTGGAAAACCCCACTTTAAATAAAAAACCGAGTAATCTATTCACATCGAAATGACTAAGAGCATGTCAATACAGTTTCGAATAGCGCCAAGTATTAAATAACACCAACACTTTTTTTCGCACAAACTGAATTCTTGACCATAAATACAGCGAGAATTTAAACCCGATGCTTAGATCAGGCTAGACCAACAAACCTTATAAAAAATAGGCCGTCGGTTTCGCATCGGTTCACGTAGTAATCTTAGTTAAAATTCTAAAATAACCTGCCCAAAGGGGTTATAGTTTAACATTTTTTGTGTCAGAGAAAATAATTAAGTTTTTCGTGGCAATTAGTTGGAGCTATAGAAACGTTTTTATTATATTTTGTTACGGTAGTTAGGTATTTCTTAAACGATATTTCAAGCAAACACAAACTTAACAAATATAGAGTTAAAGCCCAAGCAAAATAAACTTTATTGCTATTCTAAAGTGTAGGTTTTAACTTGCTTTAACTAATATTCATAATGAAACGTAGGATAGCCAGGTTGAATAAATCTAAATAAAGTATTCACATAGGTAGGCTATCAAGCGTTAAAATTTAAAATGCATTACGCTCACAATAAAAGCAAAAAAAAAACGGTAATTTGAATTGCCTGCAAATTCAAACAGTTGTTTGAACCATAAGCGTTTTCTCAAAATAACGACAGCTTAAAATTACTAACGGCTTAAAATGTGAAGTTTTTATATACACTGTATAAACAAAGTAGTACCACACAAAAACATAAGGTCAGGAAATTATTTAGGGGCTTTAAAGTTAACACGGTGTAAAATATTTAAGGCTTTTAAACCCAAGAGAGCAAAGGTTAAGTTCTGCATTTTTTAATACAACGATTTTTGGTTGTTATTTAACAGAACACATTCTAAAAAATAGAATTTAATAAACAACAATGGCTTCTAAGGGAAAAAGCCCTGAAGAAATACCACTACAAAATGTTTCCATTGTGATCGAGGGCATTGACGACGTCTCAATAAATAGCAAAGATGACGTCACAATTAGCCAAAATAACGACGTCACAATAAAGGACAAAGATGACGTCACAACGGAGGCCAGTGACGACGTTATCACCGAAGTCGATGCAAAACTTCTCGATTATAAACCCATGTTGTCATCGGATAACGCAACAAATGATGACGAAACGAGTGATGACGAAACGAGTGATGACGACATGTCGATGGCGCTGACGAAAACAAGATCAACTCAGGAATACGCGATCGACCAAAAACATTTGGACCAACGTAAAATAAAAAATTCCTAAATTGTAACCAAAGGTTAAGATAAAAAATGTTTTCTAAACCTTACAAGTGTCTTAAGTTTAATAAGGTCATAAGTTACACAAAAATTATAGCAATCTAGTTTATAATAAATTATACAAATCGTTCTAGGTGTTCGACGTTCATCTACGTCATCAATTAAATCTTGTGCGTCATTATTTGACCCCCACAACGAGTATGAATATTCGATTGTTAAGCCCGTTGATAAAATAGTTCTTCCAACTAGGCTCGAGGCAGGAAAAGTGCTGAAAACGAGTCAAGTTAACTTTAACGAGGAAAAACCAAGAGGCAGAACAACATCAACTGCTGGGCTCGGTAACACATTCTTATTTGTTTTATTAATATTACCGAATCATATGTACTTAACGGTATTTAAGCGTAAAGAAACCCAAGTCCACAGCAGCCAAATATCACCATGGTACCAAAACATATCATTGGTCGGGGTCCCATCAACAATTTCCCGCTGCATCGCATTAGATATAAACTCAAGTTAAATTAACTTTACTTTGCCAAATTTTTCCCCATACACTCTTAAAAATGTCCTAAATTCGATTTACAACTTAGCTCTGTAATAAAAGGTTAATTTAATTTTATAAATATGTTAAATGCATATTGTCCTTGGTACTTTTACAATTTTCGCATCTTATTATTTTCACGATTCTAAATTTTCAAATGGCTTGAAATTACAAATGATTACAATTTTATATTTAAAGTTCTAATTTAATACACCAACGTATTTGCCCCCCCCCCCTCCATGAAAACAAAGTTGCTAATTAATAACATTTTAATTGATTTAAAGTGGTAAGAAATCAGCCCAATCGGCAATACAAAACTTCGTTTGAAAGTCCAGCTTCGGAATGGGAGACGAAGAAATTAATCAAACATAAGAATGAGATGACAAAAGATGCTTCGGATCAAATTAAAGCAGGATGGAAAGTTAGACAAGCAATACAAGAAGCAAATCCGTAAGTCATGTAGTTATAATTTTAGCTTTCCTTCATTTTATTTATTCTCGATGTGGGAAGGTCGACTTCACGACCTAAACATAAAGTAACATCAGTTACTCCGACCCAGTCTTGAGTTGCCTGTGGCAGTTTGGGATATTATAGATTATAATTACCTGACAATTAAACTGCTGATTAAATGCTGGCTCAGCAAAAGTTATTACCGTTTTTAGCGTCTTACTCAAAGGCGTTACAGCATGAGAGCAGTGGGGATTGAATCCAGGACCACATGTGGTTAAGCCAAGTGTTCTGTCCCTACACCACGCTGCCTGTTCAAATTTTTTTTTCAAGAGCTGTTATTATTTAATTGGTGGCATAATAGTTTTTTTTGTAAACTTGTTTAAATGATAATTTATTTTAACTTAGTTAAATACGTAATTGGTAAACCTAATTTAAGTTCCTGTTAATGTTATAGAAACCGCCCACAGGTTAAAGGTATTAAGAAAAGGAGAACTGAGTAATTCTTACACTTAACTTGCCCTTCGCTTGGAAATTCCCTTTAGTTATACGAAATTCAGCATATTTTACTCGCGCCATGTAGTAAAATAAACCAGTAAATAAAATTTTGGAATTTTTAATCACATTTTTTTGCAGGCCGGGGAATGCCGATGCATTCTATTTAGAATCAGTTCAAAATCACCATGTCCGTGACATCACTGCTCTGTTTTCACTTCTGCAGTTTGATAAATCGATTGTTTTGAATAAGGAGGCAAAAAACCAACATGGTAAACGAGCTCTTAAACTGGCCTTGGATAACAAAGACATAGAAATGTGTGATGTCTTATTAACAAATGGGGTAAGAAGGTTATTTAAATTTATATTAGTTATGTCAATACAAACCAAGGTATATTATTTTATAATCTACTTAAAATGGTATATTTTAGGTCGAAATACAAGACTGTTTGTTCTATGCAATTCAAATCGGGTTTTTACCTGGCGTAGAGGTGATTATAAAGCATAAAAAGTCAGAGAAAATGAAAGCAAAACTAACCGACTATCATTTTCCTTGTCGAATGACACCAATTCTTTTAGCGGGTTACCATAACAATTACGAAATTCTGGAATGTCTGTTGGACAACGGTCATTCGTTCGAGGTACATCTTTCTATACAATAGTTTAATCCCCATTCAATCCTAAAGGTTTTTTGCCTTTGTTACGTTTTCCCTAAACCTGTTATTACCTTAAACATAAGGATTTGGGTCTTGCACGCATATATACAATTTTCCCTGGAAAAATTTAGCAGTAATGCTTATATTATAACAGCAAATAACATGTTTAAATTTTCAAATTCTACGTTTTAACTAAACAAAAAATGTTTTTAAAGTTGCTTGTACAAACATCAGTATGACATTTCTTCAATTAAGGTTTGAATGAGCAATTTTTTTTTTTAATAATTATTTGTTTTTTAAATTTAGCCCATTCCGACTTGGGAAGAAGGAATTGAAGATGCGTGGGAATCTGCGCAAGAAAGAAGAATGTATTTTAAAGCAACTTCAAGTCCTGCTTACATTACTTTAATGCACAAGGTAAATTAACAAATAAGTTTTATATATGTCAATTTATAAGCCTACAAAGTGGATCAAAACTACCTTTGTAGTGCGCATGTAAATAATCGTTGGCAAATATTAGTTGCAAGTTACCACCATATTACGAAAATTAAAATGAAAACTGTTGTCGACTAGTAAGAATGCGAATATTACAATATAACCAATGCATCAAAGGTAAACTGTATTTGCTCTGGTGTTAAAGGCTGTATCATTTTAATGCCAAACTATTTTAAAACGCTTTCTCAACAAGTTTAAAATCGTTATTTCCTTTTTAAATTTATATTTTAAGAAATTGGACAAAGACCCAATGGAATATTGCATAGAACATATTAAAATGGCTCGCAAAAACTCGCATGTAGAGCATGAGTTTAGTGAATATTATAAGGGAATTGCGAAACAACTGGAAGAATATATGTGCTCGTTATTAGACCAAGTAATACCATTAAACTATAATAATATATATATATATGCAAAAAAGGTAAATTTAATATATGAATAATAAAATGTTATGAAGTTTATTTTTCATTTTCTGGCTGTTTTTGTATTACTTAGGTTCGCTGTTCAACAGAATTAGCAAAACTTTTCGAGTTTAAAATAAACAACATTTTGGATGGTTCTTTACCACGATCCCAGATCAGATCCCGGTTCCATCTTCTCGACCGGGCCTGCCAACAACGACTTACTAAATTTGTTTCACATCACAATGCACAGGTAAGATGAATAAAGGTTATTTAACTTTTATAGAAAGGGTTTGTCTTCGAAGGCATTATTTGAGTGATTTTTGATATATAGAATACTTATCTAAATACAGATTTCTTTAGATAAAAACCTGAAACCTTAAAGTTTTAAAACTTTTCAAATGTTTTATAATCTAAAGACAGAACACTTGAAAAGTTTGAAATGCCCTTTTTTATCTAAGTCACTTTAAGGTTTCATTTTTTTGTATTTTTATTGGAAAGGGGTGTGGTGTGCTGTTGTGACATGTTAAAGCAATCCATAAACGCCGGTTCCAAGGGCAAATGGGTGGTATTGGTGCGGCTCGAACCTGATACTTTTAGGCCTAAATTCAACGCCATGACAGTTATACATTAATATCGGGTGATATCCTTAAATTTTAAATTGTTTTTATAGCTCTCTCTCGCCTACATGCGGTACCGATATATAACGATGTTTCGTAAGGGTTCGGCATTTCGAAGAGGTTTTCTTCGCTTCTTGGTTGGGCTCATGTATCCACTATTCTCATTGTTTTACATTATAGCCCCACAGACCCTTGCAGGAAGTAAGTTGTTATTAAACTAGTGACATTTATATTTGAGACCAGAAACGGGCACTATAATGTATTGGCCAGAACACTTGTATTCGCTACACGAGGTTCTGGGTTTGATCCCTACTGCTTTAATTCTGTAGCGCCCCGAAATAAGGTACTATAAGCAGTATAAAATTCTACTTGGTTAAAACCTAATTAGCAGCGTAATTATTGGGCAATTATATTTTAAACTGGCAATGGCAACTCGAGGCTGGATTGGGTAAATAATGCTACTCTATGTTTAGTCGTGAAGTTAACCTGTCTTCACCAAGGATAAATAAATGTAAAAAACAACAAAATACTAAAGTATGTGTACATAATTAAGGTATTATTTTTTGTTTTGTTTCAGGCTTAATTACTGTTCCAACCGTTTCATTTGATTGTCATATTATGTCCGACATTGCTTTTATTGGACTTCTCATATTCAACATTTCAACAAAAACCATTGAAAACAGTGCATTAGGTATAAAAACTGAAAATTTGTTTGTAAATTACCCTTTTTTTAAATTGTATTTATTTTCAGCTTTTTAACACAACGATAAATAAATTTAAATTTAATTTTTTTCTAAATAATGCCAAGTTGTATAAGTCAAAAACTTTTTGTTGGATATAATTTATCCTTGATGCGGAAAAGTCGATTGCGGGACTTAAACATAGAGTAACAACTGTTACTCCGACCCAGTCTCGAGTTGCCTGTGACAGTTTGGGATATTATATAGAGCTGATTAAGTGCTGGCTCAGCAGGAGTTCATGCCGTTTATAGCGCCTTACTCAAATACGCTACAGCATGAGAACTTTGCCAAATAATGACAAAAAATATGTTAAAAACTACAAGTGTTCTTACATAAATTAACATTTTAACATCAAGTTACCCAAAGGAATTTTAATTAAAGGAATGACCCCTACAATCGTGGAATGGTTGATATTCGTTTGGATTTTAGGCCGAGCCGTTCAGGAAATGGAAGAACTAACAAATAGGGGAGGGAAAAACTATTTTGGGGATTGGTGGAACTATAACGATATTTTCCAACTGATATTGTTCGCTGTTGCTATTATATTAAGGTAACCTATATGGTAATACGTAATAGAACACGTAATAGTTCTGCATATTATTAACGTACTTTATATTGTTTAAAGTAAATTCAGTTATTCAATTACGACATTTTTAAATTTGATATCGAAATTTAAGTTTTAAACAAAGTAAATGTTTATTTTAAAATATCTTATTTAACTGTATGCAAATATTTTAGAGTCGTAAGCTTTTGTTACTACAACAGTTCAAAAAGCCCCTATCCTTCCCCACAAACTATACCACGATCAGAATGGCAACCTTATGAACTTAGATTAATATCAGAAGGGTTAACAGCATGGGCTTACGTATTTGTATTTTTACGTGTACTAGGCATAAGTAGAGCTGACCGAATTATTGGGCCCCTGCAGATATCTCTCTCAAAGATGATATTCAACGTCTTACAATTCTTAACCATATTTGTCATGATTATGTTTTCATTTGGTTTGGGCTTAAGTGAGTTATATTGGTATTACGGCACAGATGAAGGCAAAATGAGCCTTTGTGAGGCTAAAAATGTAACTGCAAACTGCGACGATAAGCCGATTTTATTCAGAAACATATTTTACTCGATGCTTGATTTATTTTGGGCTCTCTTTGGTCAGATAGAACTTGATCAATTATCCCTAACCGGTCGTCAGTACTTTACAGAAGTCGTAGGTCGTGCATTGTTAGCCTCCTACCACGTGGTAGCTATCATAGTGCTACTTAACATGCTTATTGCGATGATGTCTAAATCATACGAAGAAACGAGCTCTAATGAAGAAAACGAATGGAAATTCCATCGAACTAATTTATGGATTCGATTTATTCGACGTGAGGTTATCAGACCGCCGCCAATGAACCTGTTTCCAAACCCCTACAGATACAAAGAAAACTGGTACCGATTTATTGGCTGGTTTAAGAAGAGAACATCTTGTATTCAGCAGATTGAATATGACGTCAGAAAATCACATGACAGAAATGGTGTCCATATAAAAAAGGATCGACTTTCTAGAGCGGATTATAACAAAACATTGAACAAACTTGTGAACCGATATAAATTTAAAGAACTACTTTCAAATCAACCTGTTAAATATGAATTTTAAAATACTTATAAATAGTTTGATCGCCAATTAGGGTGTATCGTACAATACGTTGTTCATTCTAATAGATATTTTTCCCTAACAAGTAGTTTACTAATATTTTTGATGCATAACATTTCTTGTTTTCTGTGTAAGAATGCAATTATTCTGTAAATCGTTAATAAAAAAGTAGTACAAATTTCACCTGCAAAAACCCGTATAGTTTCAAGTTTTAAATTAAGATATATCAAAAAACAATATTAAATTTAAATTCACAACTTAAATTTAGTAATCTTTAGACACGAGTTTATAGAAAAAACAGAACATTTTTGTGTGGGTTAAGTTAGGCCTATGTTGCGCAGATATGTGTTTTTAGGTCAATGTTTTGACCATATCAACACTTTTACACTTTACTAATACAACAAAAAATAAAGGTCCTACCGTTTTTCTCATGCGTTGCTGCATTTGCAATAAAACGTAAGGTTTCGTTAAAAAAAACTTACAACAGATAGAAACAAAGCAATAGTTAGTGGCTTAGTAAACCAAGTAAAATATAATCTATTAAAGTGCACGCTAACAGATATTCAAATTTAAACAACGATAATGTTTTCTGATGACTTGCAAATGTTACCTCTCGACTTAAGTACAAATCAATCTCCAACTACAGACAATTTTATTCCTGATGACGTCAGTATCGATATGAATCTAACGGATGATTACGTCACAACGATTGATCAAAATCATTTCAATAAACGTAAATATTTAAACAAATGAAGTTGTATGTAGAATATTATCAAGATTTAACTAAATTAATTTTTTGGACATGAATATGTAAGAAAAAAATTGGAAAACTTATCGCTAATGTTGTACTATAATCTAATACATTTTTGGGCTTTATTTATTTTTTATGTATATATCTTTATCCTCGATGTGAGAAGGTCAAATGCGCGACCTAAACAAAGAGAAACAATTGTTACCCGACCTTGTCTTGGTTGGCTGTGGCAGTTTGGGATATTATAGATTATAATTGCCCGATAATTATGCTGATTATTTAGTGCTGGCTCAGAAGGAGTTCTGCCATTTATAGCGCCTTACTCAGGAGCGCTATAGCATGAAGGCAGTAGAAATCGAACCCACGATCTCATTAGGTGTAGCAAGTGTCTCTACCACACCACGCTGCCGGTTAAATTTGTTTTATTAGATCTATATTGTTTATTAGGTCTTCGCAGTTCTTCTATGTCTTCGGTGTGTGAATTATGTGAATTCTCTGACCGAAAAAGCAATTCAAATATTAGTGACATCATTTTTAGTGACGTAAAACCGAGATCGAAATTAAGGGCGAATTTAAACGAAGCAGAAGATGGTAATAATTGTAAGTTAATTTAAATAGTGTGCAGTGATATATTCTGTTTACAAAAAATATTTTCTATAAATTTAAACTATTAGATAAACTTTTTCAAATTGAACTTGAGTTTATTGCCAGTAAATTAATTTTTTATTTTATTAAGGCGCAAACGCATTTAGAGATCGGTCAAAGACTACCCATAACGACCCAAGGAAAATATTATCGAACAAAAATGCTTCCGATCAAGCTAAAGCGGGATGGAAAATTCGAAAAGAATTGGAAAAGTCTAACCCGTAAATATATCAATTAACTTTTGTTAAAATTTATTTAAATTAGTAATTGTGATTTCCGTACATTTCTACTCATAAATTATTATAAGTGTTAGGTTTTTTCAAGAGTTTAATTATAAATTCATTAACAATAAAACTACAAAGTGATATAGGTAAACACTATAACAGTGTTGTTTACAGCCCAAAATAGCTCTAACATTACGTAATGCCTGCAAAGCGCTTGTTTTTGCGCTCTGCATAACTTAGCATAACGTTTGGAAAAACCCTTAAAGACTAAAAGGGTAATTTCACGCCCACGTTTTGCGGGAAAAAAACAAAAAATTTGCGGGGGAGAAGTTTTAAAGTAAAATGAATTTTGCATTTTTGACATATTTTCACCAAATCCTTTGTTCGTTTTTTATTCAATGCTTGTCAACCCCATTTTTTAAGAGGGGCACGCATGGGTTGCTTAAATACGAGGGTAACTTCTTTTTAACCTACCCACGTAAAATATTTTAAATTCTTTCACGTTTGCAAGAAAATTCCAACGGTCTACTTTTAATAAATTCAAAATTATACCCTGTTTTTTAATTTTGAATTAAGTAAATATATATTTTTTATATATTTTTATTCTTAATGTGTAAAGGTCTACATACGACTTAAACATAAAATAGCATTAGTTACCCTGATCTAGTCTTAAGTTACCTTTCGCAGTTAGGGATATTATAGATTATAATTGAACGATATTTAAGTTGCTGAATAAGTGCATGCTCAGCAGAAGTTTATACCGTTTATAGTGCCCAGCAAGAATCAAACCTAGGGCCTCGCGTAGTACAGCCGAATGTTCGGACCACTAAACCCACGCTGCCGATATATTTGCAACATTCGTGTACTTAAAACATTTTCGTTTTTATAACAGGCCTGGCGTTGCAGATGATTTTTATCTGAAATCTGTTCAAAATAAAAATGTCCGTGACGTCACTGCTCTGTTTTCACTTCTGGAATTGGATAAAACATTTGTTTTGAATAAGGAGGCAAAAAACTAACATGGTAAACGAGCTCTTAAACTAGCTTTGGATAACCAAGACATAGAAATGTGTGATGTCTTATTAACAAATGGGGTAGGTTAATTATTTTGTTTCGTAACGTCTCACCTATAATTTTCAAAACCTTATTGCATAAATAAAAAATAATTTAACATTTTTTTTGTATATATTTTTATCCTCGATGTGGGAAAGTCGAATGCGCGACTTAAACATCGCGACCCAGTCTCGAGTTGTCTTTAGCAGTTTGGGATAATATAAATCATAATTGCCCAGTAATTATGCTGCTGATTAAGTGCTGGCTCAGCATGAGTTCATACCGTTTATTTTATTTAAGGGGGCTACAGCATGAGATCAGTGGGGATTGAACCCACGACCTCATTTGTGTTGTAGCAAGTGTTTTTACCAATATTATCTATATTTATAAAGCTATCAACTGAAGCATTTTACTCGAATAATGATGAATTTTTTTGTGAAAGGTGCCAATTCTTGACAGTTTGTTTTATGCAATTCAAATCGGTTATTTGCCTGGCGTACAAGTAATCATAAAACACAATAAATCGATTGATATGAAGGCAAGCATTAATGCATATCACTTTCCTTGCCAAATCACTCCAATTTTGTTGGCTGGTTACCATAACAACTATGAAATTCTTGAATTTCTGTGTGAAAACGGTCATTCGTTAAAGGTACATTTATCTATTAACGGCTTTAACCTCTATACAACCCTTTATATTTTTCCCTTTGTAACTCTTTTCCTTTTCTTTACAACAACAGCCACTAATTATATTTTTTAGTAAGTTGCCAAATTAAAAGATTTTATTTAGGCTTAGCCTTTTATTACTTGAGGTACGTTATTGTTAAATTCAGAAAGCTAAAAGTTGGGAAGATGGTATTGACAATGCTTGGGAATCTGCACAAGAAAGAAAAATGTATCTCAAAGCCAAAACAAGTCCTGCTTACATTACATTAATGCATCTGGTAATAAATCAATAACTAAAATTAACAAAACATTAAGTACATATACTAAAAACGACAGAATGAATAGTCCTTCATTATACCATAGTTGAATGTCATAATGTTAAATGTGTTAGAACTTACAATTTTTTCTCTTTAGAAAACTGGCGTTGATCCAATGGAATATTGTATGAAGCATATTAAGTTGGCACGAGACCACGCTTACAAAGAGACAGAGCATCATGCTTTTTATACAGAAATACAAAATCAACTGGAAAATTACATGTGTTCCTTGCTTGACCAAGTAACTTTATAAAAAATTATTTGCAATACTTTTAAATTAATATTTATTAAAGAGATATTTTTATTATCAAAATGCCAAAAAGTTTGGTAACTACGTAGTAATAGTTAGGCTTTCAATATATAACTTGTTTATCGAATTTGCGCTTTATATTCGACAACTCTTTTCGCATAAAAACTTTAAACTGGTTTTTCTGGTATTGCCTCATACCCTAAACTATTCATTTATGCTTTATATTAAGTACAAATGTTAGATTTAAAAACACAGAAATTTCGTCCTTTTGAACGGACGCCGTCCAATAAACATGGGTTCTGACTTAACGTTAATTTAGTGTTTATTTTGGAAGGAATTAGCCTTCAAAACACGACCAACCACTATAAAAGTTGCAATCTAAATTATTAAATTCGCCACGTGCTGTTGTTAATAGGTTCGGAGCTCTGACGAATTAGCTGAACTGTTTGAATTTGAAGTTAAAAACAACCTGAGCGAACCTCTAACAAGAGACGAAGCGAAATCACGATTTGAACTTCTGGACAATGCTTGTGATCTTCGGCTTATCAATTTTGCTTCCCATCAAAATGTACAGGTACAATATTGTTTTATTTAAAATGTTATTGCTTAGGTGCCCTTTATTTTCGTTCTTTTTTACTGTAACGTCGTGCTTAAAAAGAAAAAGTATGCCTCAAATGCAAATCAAGACCTGTTTTAAGTTGCAACATTGGAAAATTTAAAAAAAATATAAAACTTAAAAATAATAATATAACAAATTGCATAAATCAATTTAGACTGGGTTTAGGTAAAATATGTTACGTTATGTTTAGCCCATTAAGTCTTACCATATAGGTTGTTTAATCCTTAAAAAATATTAAATAACCAATACGACTTAATATTAAAGAAATGTATCCGTTGCGATGTATTTACTAATGCTATTTAAATAAAACTTAAAAAACTGTTAAAAAAACTTTAAAATCAATAGATAACAATAAAGGTGTTTTTTTACAGCTTTCAATTGCAAAAATGTGGTATGGGTATGCTACAAGCCTGCGCAATTGTTCAAAAGGTACGCGCATGGTTTTACGAATCTTAATCGGTGTGATGTATCCTCTGTTATCGTTACTTCATATTCTTTTTCCTCATACCAAAGGAGGGAGTAAGTGTTGTTCAATATTTTGATACAACTATAAAACAAATGTGTAGTCCGGTGAACCGGTCATGGCGTCGGACTACGAGCCAAAAGGTTTTGTGTTCGAGCCGCACCAACGCCACACTATTCGTCCTTGAGCCCGGCATTTACGGATAGCTTAAACACAGCCTAATAGCACACCCTTACCCAATAAAAAATATAAAACCTATTACATTAAGGTGATATGAAAAAAAATACAAGTTTGTTAAAAATAAAATCTATAAATTGTAAACATTGCGTTTATTAAAATTCAATATTAGTAACAAAAAAATGTTTGCCTAATTTTTAATGTAAAAAAACTCGATTTGACAAAGTTATTGTATAAGAAATTTAAATTTTTTTTATTATTTTCACGCATTGTCTAGACTAAATAGGCTTGTAAAATCGGTATGTTAGACAAACTTGCTAAAATTTATATTTTCAAGGGTTGATAACTGCTCCAACATTATGTTTCGACTGCCACCTTGTGTCTGACCTTACCTTCATCGGCTTATTGATATTCAACATTTCAACGAAAACGATTGAAAGCAGTGCACTTGGTAAAAATTACAACTTAAATCAAAGCTTAATGTTAAGATCCATGTAATAACATTTTATTATTACTTTGTTGTAAAACATATCTTTAATAACCAAATATATTTGTAAAATTTACTTTAATTTGTTGAACTGAAAAGGGACGAAACCTACTATCGTCGAATGGTTGATTTTTATTTGGATTTTGGGCAAAGCATGGCAAGAAATAGATGAAGTTTTTAACCGAGGAATCCACAAATATTTTGCTGATTTATGGAATTGGAACGATATTGCTCAACTTTTTTTGTTTGGAGTTGGTATTGTTTTAAGGTAAAATGATTTTAATATATTTCAAATCATATAACATAGGTTTAAATATCGAAATTTGCATTTTACTGGTACAATATTAATATAAGAAAGACTAGTCGTATAGCCTGCCTATAGTTGAGATTATAATTGTCGCAATATGGTTGCAACTTTCAACTAATATTTGCACATGGTAATTTAGCAGCGCAGAACTAACGGCAGTGTTTTAATTTTTTGGCCTATAAATTGGACATCTATACATATGTATTATCCACTAAACTCTATTATATATAGATGTACCGTCTTGCTTTTAATGTGCCATTGATTTTATGCAAATATTTTACAGGGCTTTAAGCTACAAGTATTACAACAGCTCAAGAAGTCCTTACCCTAACCCAGAACTAATACCAAGATCTGAATGGGATCCTTATGAATTTAGAATCATAGGCGAAGGACTAGCTGCCTGGGCTTACGTGTTTGTGTTTTTACGTCTGCTTGGTATAACTAGAGGGGAACGTACCATTGGGCCTTTGCAGATCACTCTGTCAAAGATGATATTCAACGTCTTACAATTCCTTTTAATATTCTTAATGATCATGGTTGCATTCGCCTTAGGTTTTAGTGAGCTGTACTGGTACCATGGCACTGATCAGGGCAAACTTAGCCTCTGTGAAGCAAAAAATGTAACTGCGAGCTGCGAAGATCGCCCTGCTTTATTTGGGAACATTTTCTATTCTTTACTCGGCCTATTTTGGGCTCTGTTTGGACATGTCGATCTTGATCAACTTTCTCTTACCAGCAAAAGAAATTTCACAGAAACTGTTGGCCGTATTCTGCTAGGCTCCTACCACGTGGTAGCTATCATTGTGCTACTTAACATGCTTATCGCGATGATGTCTAAATCATACGAAGACACAAGTGCTAATGAAGAGAACGAATGGGAATTTATCAAGGCAACCTCCTGGATCCGTTTCATTCGGCTTGAACAGATCATTCCGCCTCCGATGAATCTTATTCCGAGGTTTCGAGATGCTTTGCGAAGATTTTATACATGGGCATTGAAGAAACTGGCCAAACCTGATCGAAGGAAATACCGCTTAATTTTAAATAAACTTGTGTACAGATACAAGTTCAATCAACTGCTATCTAGCCAACCTGTTAAATACAAACTTTAAAAACTTTAATTCAACTCTTTCTGTCTTAAAGCCCCTCTTTTATATTGTATATATAACTGTTTAAAATGTATTAACGTTGTATATAGCATTTTAAAATGTATCAAATTAACACAATATTGTATGATAATTTAACAACAACATATTGATGAATAATTAATGGCCTAACAGCCTTTTTGTAGCATTGCTAAATAAATGTACCGATAAAAATAAGCTAATTATTTATGTTTGGCCTGGTATCTACGTTAAACTATTTTAAAACACAAGTAAAAAATTAGACTACATTGAAATATAATTTTGTAAAAAATTCCCTAAGGCTATGTAATTGTAAAAATGTTGTGATTTATAAAATAGAATTCAGTAAAAGAATATAAAATTAAAAAGCGGGGATGTCAAATGCATAACTTAAACAGATCGAACAAGGAACCTATATATGGAGCAAATTAAACAGAATACAACAGAATATTTAATTGTACAAATACCTAAAAACAGAATAACTTATATCCCTGCATGAACGATTTAAAAGTACTGATAAAACCATTGCAAGTATTGTTAATATCATCAATATATATTTATGAAAGTTAAATTGATCAAGTAGTGTTAAGGTTAGGTTAAGCTACTATCAACCAAGTTACAACTGCAAACATATGCAGCGTAATTGCATGTACTTTGATTTATTTACACCGTGATATCCGGTAATCTGTTATAAATCATTATCAACGCTGATGACAAAATAGCTGTTTGTAAATTTTCCCAGAAGAACAGTTACCTTAATATTATCATAGTAAAATAAGCAAAGATTTATATTTAAATATTTAATAACAAAAGAAAGGGTTATTGGTGGAAAGAAACCATGTGTAAGTAAAAATAAAGTATAGATTACAATATTCTTAATTGTTTAAAGGTTGTTCCTAAAATTGAAAAACAACTATTACTGAATGTATTTAAATGTTAGATTCTAAATGTATTTAAATGTCTCCAAAGAAAGGAAAAAACACTACTACCATGGGGTAAGTAACAGCATATCTTTTATTAAGCCTTACCTGTATTTCAATAGCTTAAAGCAAACTCTTATGTAAGAAGTTATTATTAAAGCAGTTTACTTACTTTACTGTATGTATATAGGTTTTAAAAGGAACGGAATGGGTCACAAGAATATATTTGTTGTTTCTTTTTGTTATCTTTTTTCTTGACGTCGAGCAATTGAGATCGGTGTCGGGGATTTCCCAAAATGTTGAGAAGAAGGTGAATAAAGCAACCCACAAGAACGTAAGTATAGTAAATACTTTTCATATATATGACCATTGAAACTTTAAATGATATGTTTTCAAATGGTGACTGGCCAGTATTTTTTAAAAAACAATTAATTTTTTTAACAAAATAAACATTTGTTGGCTCAGGTAAATGCTCAAGTAAAAACTACTTCAATTTGTGTTTAAAAAAAATACATTAAAAATAATATATTTTTTTGGTTACAGTTTTTGGATGAACTAGTACGAATTTTTGACGTTTACGTTGTAACTCATTTGCTTGGTTGGTATCTTTTTACTGTGATTTTTCGAAGTTACACTACAGCGTTTTGTGCTAGTTTATTTTGGGAAACTATAGAGGTAATATCTTATGAAGTTTATTGCATTATACCAAACCAAGTTTTGGTAAAAATTGTATTAAATTTAATACACTTAATTTGTATTACAATATTCAAGTAACAGGCTTAAATAAAACCATTTGATTTCTATCAAGCCTTTTGAAAATCAAAAAAAGTTAGATTCGGGTAGTTTGTTTATTAATTGTTTAATTAAAAAAGTTGCTAAACATTTTTAGAAATATTTCACTCCCTATTTCCCTGACTTTCCCGAATCTTGGTGGGATTCGATCGTTGTTGATTTATTTGTTTGCAACAGCTTTGGAATTTGGATAGGAATTAAATTTTGTGATAACTTTGGACTAAGAAATGGTAAAAATACGTCCAACAGGTAAACCTCCCAATATTTTTTTGACAAAACTTAAAAAACCAAGATATATTTAATTTCCTTTTTTTGCACAAATTTTATATAATTTTGTTCAAATAAATAAAGATTTTTATTTGTTTATTAACAGAGAAAATTTGCCCCAAATACCTCAAAGTTTTAAAAAACTTTTACACCCAACCTCAAAACAATTTAGCAACTTGGTATTTCTGAAGTACTTGGACTTATCCCATGTTTTTGTAAGTATACAACAACAAAATACCTATGTTATGTGTTGGTTGTAACCTTACCTTGTATACTATAATAAAAATTAATATTTCATTTTGATACTCGGAAATTGAGCAAATTTGAAAGCTTAATTTTTTTTTAAACCACCTTTAAATGTATTTAAATGCACAAAATATTTAAAATAAACCAAACTTTGCTTATATTTAGATACTGCAATTAAACACGTTTATGTTAATGTCAGTGTTCGATCTACCTGCTTTTCATTTGTTTATATTTTTACGGAACAGTCTCGCTTATTGGGGATGGGTGTTCAACATACCGTAAGTCAATTAATCAAGTCTTTTTTAAGACTATTTAGTATTATTATAATTAATACCAACATGTTTAGGCAACTACCAAGTAATATACTAACAAAGTTAAGCACTTTAATACCTATTAAAGTTAAGCAGGAAAATATATACAACTTTAACTTTGTAACATAGCAAATAAGTTAAAGTAAAAATTTTTTGTTGTAATGTTATTAATTTTGTTTTACAGAAACTTTTTGCCTAAGATGATGGGCATTCAATGCAAGCCCCTATACCACAATAAATTGGACTTAAATTGGTAAGAGGAATTTTTAAACCATTTATTATATGTAAAGTTAAATAGAGTTTAAAATGATTATCGAATTGATTTTTGTTTAGGTTGATGTTGCTAGTAGAATTTGTTGTAACTTTTAAACTTAACCCAGTTTTTCATACTTTACATTTTATTGGAGGACTTGTACTTTCCGGCATTTTATTGGTAAATACATCAACAATATTATTTAAAAAAAGATATTTAACTTTCTCAAAGTTTAAAAATTGTTATTTTATTTTTAGCAATCTATCGCAAGTGCGATATGTGTATATATTGATCTATTGGATGCATCTAAGAAAGCTAAGATACAAGGTTTGTGATAAACAAATATTTAATAGTAAAACTTAATTTTAAACATTTTAAAAATTTAAATTTTAATTGACTTATGTTTTTATTTAGAAGTTAATGGAATTGATTATACAAAACCACATTTAACGTAAACGCCTCAACCTGTTTAGTTTAAAATTTATATTCTGGTGTTGTTATTTGTTTTTGATCGTTTAAAAAATCGTATGCACAAACATGCAACATTATGTTTTAGTTTAATAAACGTTTTATTTTGTTTACAAAAACTCGGGAAATAATGTTGAAGTATATGGAAAGGATGCTGTTAGTAATAACAACAAACATTGAAGTTTTTGTCCGTAGTGAACGGTAGTGAAGTGATTTATATCAGAATATCCGTTACTGCATTACATTTAGTTGCAAAATATATTAATTTGTAATATTTGTTTATGTTCGATGCATTTTGCCTAGTCAGTTATATAACAAAAAACTTTGTATTAACAATCAGTAGAAAGTTAAACAACTTATTTATTATAGATTACGTATGTTGTTTAAAATATGGTTAGTTAGATTTGCTTTTAAATAATGCTAGATCGAATTTCAATCGAAAAAACACAAAATGCTCACCAAAAAGTAAGTAATCTAACAATGTATTTGTAAGTGTGTTAATTAAATTAAAAAATTGAATCAACATAGCTTAATTAACTATTTATTTAATGCCAAAAATAGTAGTAGGTTATTGAAAACGTTATTTATTTATATTTATAGATTTTAAATACCCTGGCATTGGCTACGAAATTATACTTATTGGTTTTATTTGTGCTATTTTTCCTTGATATTGATCAAGTAAGATCGTTTTGGAGAAAAAGTCAGTACAATTTTGATTCTCTAAAAAAGTCGAATCAGCATAGCGTAAGAGGATAAAATGTTTGTTATTTAAAACTTAAACTTCAATTTCTTTGGTTTAAACTAAATCAACAACAACTATACCTACAAAAATGCAGTAGTTAAGTCTTAAAATTTTGTTTGTGTGTTTTAGATATATGATGAAATTTACCGAGTTTTAGACGTTCATATATTCGCGCATTTATTTGGTTGGTTTATTTTTACCGTTATAACTCGAAGTTGTATAACTGCTTTATGTGGAAGTTTATTATGGGAATTCGTAGAGGTAAAATCAATGATGTTTTCATTACTAAAAATAAAATAAAACCCTTAAAATCCTTTGGTCAAAGTAACTGATGTAACTTTATGCTTAGGTCGTGAAGTAGACTTTCACACATCGAGGATAAACAAATGTAAAAATAAGAAAAATATATTATGTTAGTGTTTAGGTTAGCCTGCACTAAACCTATGACAAATTTATGGAATACTTACATAACATTTTTTGTAAATTAGTGCATATTGTTTTTTAAACATGTTTAGTCCTAATTTAGATTTATAATAATAATATTTTTTAATCTAAGAAAAACTACTTTTTAGATATATTTTGTTTCGTATTTCCCTGTCTTTGACGAAGTTTGGTGGGACTCGTTTATAATTGATTTATTTGTTTGCAATGGATGCGGTATTTGGCTTGGCATTAAGTTTTGTGATCACTTTGGACTTAGGAACAATAAAACTTTATATAACAGGTAAGTTAAAAGTAAGTTTTTGTCACTTTTTAACTTTGTAACGAATATTGGTATTTCAACCAAAAATTTTTTCAATGATATTTTTAAAGTTTAACAAATCCTAAATACCAGTAAAAGTCAAAATCTATAATAAAAATTTAGTCTAATTTTTGAGTCAACACGATTGTATTTTAACTTATTTACAGAGAAAATTTTCCAAAAGTACCTCAAAGTTTCAAAGAGCTTATACACCCAACTTTTCAACAATTTAACAACTTGGTACTCCACAAATTCTTAAATCTATCTCATGCGTTTGTAAGTTTATTTAAATATATTGTTTTAGTAATTGTAGTAAAAAGAAAATTGGTGTAGTGATTAGAAGACTTGGTTTTACTGCGTGAGGTAATGGGCTCGATCCTCACTGTTTCCATGCTGTAGTGCTCCAGTGGTAATGCGCTATATAAACAGTATGAACTACTGCTGAGCCAACATTCAATCAGCAGCTTAAATTTGGAGAAATTACAATCTATAAAATCAAAAACTGCCAAAGGCAACTCGAGACTGGGTGGTAGTAACTGATGTTACTCTATGTTTAGGTCGTAAAGTCGATCTTCTTTCATCTAGTATAAACAAATATATATAGAAAAACTCAATGTTAAAATATTTTTTAGTTTATGTTACTCTATGTTTAGGTCGTAAAGTCGACCTTCTTTCATCTAGTATAAACAAATATATATAGAAAAACTCAATGTTAAAATATTTTTTAGTTTATTCAATTAAATGCCTTTCTGCTAACTTCTGTATTTCAACTGCCAACTTTTCATGAATTCACTGTTCTTCATGGGTTCCTAGTTTTTAGTAGTTGGATCTTTAATACACCGTAAGTGGAATACAAAAAGTTTACAAGTAATCTCTTGTCTTTATTTAAAAAAATCTTACAATTTATTTTAAGTTTTAGATCACGAAAAAATTCTAAAATGTTTATTTTTCACAGATACTTGTTATCCGAAATAATGGGAGCCAATTTAAAAACCTTATACCAAAACCAAATAGATTACAATTGGTATGAATATTGATAAACAGTTTTATGTTATTAATTTGTTAATATAAATCATCTTATTTACACTTAGGTTGGTGCTGTTAGTTGAATTCGTTGTAACGGTTAAACTAAACCCCAGTTTTCAAACTTTACATTTCATTGGAGGATGTATTTTATTTGGCGTTATTTTCGTAAGTGTATTAAGGTTAAAGTAAATATATAAAATTAATACAACTAAATAATGGTTAAAACTAATTTGTGTTTCAGCAAATACTAGCAAGTGTACTTTGTGTTTATTGTGATTTATATTTCTATAAAAAAGAAGTTTACAAAACAGGTAAGATGAAAATTTATCAAAAAATTTACCTAAATCTTTATATCTTTTTTATAAATACCCCAACTTTATATATTTTAGAAATAAATGCATATACATCAACCAAATCACATAAGAAGTAACATTCTAGTACGCCAAGCTGGTTATCTCTTTTGGAAACCCGCATCCGATTGCAAGTGTGCTTCAAATGTTTTGAAAATAAACATACATTTTGTATAAACCTAAGCTAGTAAAACGTTAATATACAATTAAAGTGCCCTGTACTGATTAACTAAACTAAAATATTATGGTTTAATTTAGGCAAAAAAATTATTTTCCTAAACGTCAGATCCGTTATTTTAACGTAAGCATACGTTTATGCAAATTTAATATTTATGTATATGTAATTTATGTATATGACGTAGAACAATAAATAAATCTAATTAATGTGGGAGTTTTAATAAAATAATCATTGAAAGAGATAGCTTTAAACTGTTTTTGTTATGTAACTGATTAAACTAAGTATTTTGGTTAGGTATAATAGACTAGATAACAGTTGATATTTTAAAGGTCAGGCTTAAATTAGACCGCTTAATAATAATTCAAATTGTATGCCTTCTTGTAAACAACTTTTAGGAGTGATCAATTATTATGCTAATAAACTAGTTATATCACCTTAGGCTTAATCTTTTTGATTTCAAAACAGGCAAAAGTTAAAATGACTCAGTTATTGTCGATTAAACGGATACAAAAAACTCACAAAAAAGTAAGTAAACTACACAATCTGATTATGAAATTTAGTTTTTTATCTAAACTTAACAGCAGATTTATCTAAACTTAAAATATTTTGGTACAAGGAGTACAAAAAAACTTATCAAGCAATAACACAGGCGTGCTATTTAAATTCTCTACATTTAGATTCTTGAAGCATCGACGTTGTTAGCGAAAATATATTTGTTGTTTCTGTTTATATTATTTTTCTGTGATGTTGAACAAATACAATCTTTTTTGGGGAGTTTTCAAAGCAAACATCAAAATATTACTATCGGAACCAATCACACAAATGTAAGATTACAAATGAACATTTAACATTTTTTAAAATGTATTATCTAAAAAAATTGTTTTATATTTCATTTGTGTTTTTTTGCTAGAAATTTGGTGACATTTTAGAAATATGTGACGTTTATGTATTTTGTCATGTAACCGGTTGGTTCATGTTTGCTGCATTAACCAGAAGTTATACAATAACAATTTGTTCAAGTGTTATATGGGAAATCACAGAGGTAAAAAATGTAATTTAAATCCTTTGCAAGATTTTATATTAACATGGCTTTTATAATTTATACAAAATTAATACTATTTTAGAAATATTTCACTCCCTATTTCCCTGACTTTCCCGAATCTTGGTGGGATTCGATCGTCGTTGATTTATTTGTTTGCAACGGACTTGGAATTTGGATAGGAATTAAATTTTGTAATTACTTTGAAATGAGAAATAATAAAAAAATATCCAAAAGGTAAGACAAAGTTATGTATTCTTCAATATATAAATGTTATAAAAAAACCTACCAAACCACATTAAATAAAATAAATAAAATAATTATTTTACATAAAACTATTCACAGATTTCAAAGTGGACAACCTCAGCCAATAAACAAAATTATTAAAAATATGGCGAATACATTCACAACGTTAAATGAAATGTTTGTGAGTAGAAAACAGACTGTGATGTTTAGCATAAGAAAATAGAGTATATAAAACATTAATCAGTATTTTTTTAGTTTTTTCAGTTTAATCCATTCATGCTGTTATCAATTTTCAAAATACCCGCCATTTGTTTTGTGTACTCCGTTGCATTTTCATGGCGATACTTTTTATACTTCACACACCGTAAGTAGGACGCCCATTTCTTTGTTTTATATTTTCAAAGTTTATTAAAATTGAGTCATTTTTTACACTTGTTTATTTGACTAAAGATAAAATGCAAAAAATGCTGTCATATACATTTTATTTTTTGTGTTAAAATATATTTTGTTTCATTAAATTTTTTTTAAACAATTCTAAATGTTTGTGCTCATAAAATACATATTTAAAAAAAAGTTAAACAAAACTCTTTTTTACAGAAACTTTTTATCAGATATATTCGGAATTGATTTAAAACGACCAAGAAACACACGAAATTCACAACGGTAAATGAGTCTTGCAAGTTATAGAAAATGTTTTAATTTTTAACACAACTTATTTATTTTTAGGTTTTTGCTTTTAGTAGAATTTGTTGTAACGTTTAAACTAAACCCGGTTTTTCATACTTTACACTTTATTGGAGGACTTGTGTTTTTCTGCATTATATTGGTAAATTGAATTATATTTATCCATGATAATTCTATCCAAATTTAAATTTTTTGAACATTTATTATTTAAGTTTTATCATTTTACCACTTTTATATTTCAGCATATTTTCGCAAGTCTTATCAGCGTGGCAAGTGATACGATTCAGCAAAAAGTAAACTTTACTTCATTACAATATAAAAATCCATGATAAAAAGAGTTATTAACATTAAAAAGTTTAAGTTTATTATACTGAAATTCTTCACATTTTTCAGGTAAAATTTACATTGAAAACCTAATTGCAATACCCAAACAACACAACATTTTTTTCCAAAATAAAATATTTTCGTTTGTATTTGTCAAAACCTTAAGGCTAGAAAATGTGTTTTATACGTAGTATAATAATAATATAAATATTTATTAACGTTTTTCTTAAACTAAGCCAGGTCTATTATAACATCATATGTAAATGTATACCATGTAGAAAGAAACTTTGCGTACAAGTATTGGCCAAACTGAACAAGAAACAAAATTACTACCTTGATAAATGCGTGACAGCGTTTTACGTACAAGGACTTGGGCAGAATTCTTTTATACTCAAAAATGTGCAGCTGTTATCAAATCATATCAACCTAATTTTGTATTAGTATTTCAAAGAGTTTTTATTTTTTTAGATGTAAACTTCAATCTTTTAACTTGACCCTATACAGTCAAACGTAAAACTTCATTGATTTTTTTGTACTTACAATTTTCTTATGATTCAAAATTAAAAAACGTGTATGGTTTCTGTAAAAAATGTTCAACTATAGTTTTTTTTTAGCGTAAATGGGTCATATGACCTTGAAATGACGTAATTGCGATAGGTTATTTTAAACCATGGGTGGTGACCAGTGTTTAAAACAAGTTTCAATCTATAAATAAATAAAAAAAATAACGCCACTCAATAACGACTTACTCTCGTTATGGGTGGGTTAACGTGGGTTTATAAAAAAAATCCCTGAAAAAAAATTTAACTTAAATATATTTAGACTTTTATTTGTTTTAAATCATTTTTTAGGGGGGTACAAACTCTTGTAGGTAAATTTATAGGTGTATATAAACAGTCCGACAGTTGGTATAATAATTTACAGAAAATTTAAAACTTTTTGCTTTTAAAAATGAAAGCATTTACGATTATTTTAGTTCTGCTACATATTCAAGGGTAAGTTAAAATTATTTAGTGTTATTATCAAAATATTAAGTAGTATTTACATAATATATTGGTCTTGCTTATTGGTAAAACTTACATAGTCTCAAGTAAGTATTGTTAAAAAATTTTATTTTAGATAAAAAAGTCTTAACAAAAGACTACTTATCAATTTTTCGATACATTTAAAAAAAACATATTTATCGCCCTTAATTTAAAAAATATATTTATCGCCCCTAAATTTAAAACCGATATACTTTTAGGCTGCAGTCTCAATCTGTAGACCGTACTTTAATACCAGGAGAAAGCGGTAGAGACGTCGTTATTGCAAGTATTAATAAACTTCAACAAGGCAACTTTTCCAACGATTTTGAATTGTTGGAACGAATAGCTTTGGTTGAATCAAATTTTGGAACAAATGTTTCAGTTATTCAAAGCAATCCTCTAGGTGGAATTTGGCAGGTAAGTTATTACATAATTAATTATGCTTAAAAACATCATTTGTATATATAGCCATGTTTAAAAGACGATATAAGCATGACATTGTCGAGCTTCTAAATGGAAATAACATGTATTAAACGTTGTAACAAATTATCTTTATTGTTCGTTGACTTTATGACTAACAAAACTTTTAAAATAACTTAAGACTAAGAGTAAGTGTTAAAGTTTTAACCATGTTTTTACAACTATTTTAAGTGTGTTTATGGTTTAGATTACCCAACAAATACACATCGAATTATTGGATGGAATTGAACATATTCAACCGTTTATCAACGAGTTCTCATTTCTGGGAAACGATATTGTTCAAATAGCAAACAACAGCAATTTCGAGTAAGAGTTTAATTTAGTAAATAACCTTATCTAAAAATGTTCTGGCAGTTAAAGTTGTATTAAGTGTAATGTAATCATAACAATAGAATATATTGCCAACACCCCAAATTTGATTATAGATCTCTAAAAGTTTAAGGTGTTGTACGGAAATGAAACTTACGTGAATACCCTTTGCAACACAACTAAATTTTTATGTATAATGAAAATTAATAGATGTTAAAGGTTTTGATACGCAAGCCTAACTTTTGTTTGGCAGAGGCCATAAAGTGTTCCCTAAATAAATATTCTTAAAAATAAAACCATTTTTTTAAATTCAATTACTTTTCAACATACTGTTTTACACAAACTATATTCCGGTTAACCTTTAATGTACAATAGGGTTTAACGCTCAGCCTAGCTTAAATTACATTTTCAAATTCCCCTTTAATTAGTTGCAGCTACAAGCAGTGAACCAAAACGTTGACGGTTATAGAAACATTTGTTCGAAAACATATTTTGTTTAAATTCAGTTAAAATTACCTACAAGTCAAAGACGTTTAACATTACAATTACAACGACTACAATACAACCTAGATTTAATTTCTACATTTTTAGAATTCCTCTCCGTTCTGCATTTGCAGCTCGATTATACATTGCACTTGTCCAACGAAATAGAAACGTGCCAACTTTACCTGGTGGTATTGCGACTCAGGCCAATTGGTGGGCGTCTTATTATAACTTAAACGGGAACGAAACAGAATTTATAAACACTGTTGTTGCCTTTGAAGATACTCAAAGTAAGTCATATACTTCTCAAAGTAAGTCATATAAGTAGTGTAAAAGTTATTTTTGTTTTTCACTTGAGTAATATGAAATGTGTTCGGTCAATCAAGTAATGCTGATTATTCATTACAGCTTGTACAGTCGACAGAATGGATCTTTGGTTTTTACTCGATGGGTCTGGAAGTGTGGACGCCGTTAACTTTAATCTTTCACTTTCATTCATTATTACACTTTCACAGCGATTTACGATTTCGCCGACCCGAGTTAGAATGGGTTTTTCGGTTTATTCAAGTGGTATGGAACATATCAGCTTGTTTAACCAACATACGAACAACTCAGAATTTGCCGAAGCCGTTGCTAATACTAGACGACCTGCTGGTAAATAAAATACAGCCTTACGTAATACTTTAACCTCACAAAAATAATTTAAATCCAATTTTAAAGTAGCCCTACCCCCGTTTTTCTAAAGTTAACGTTATGGGTTCAGTATATAGACTATATTTAAAGTACTTTTAAACTTTACTAATCATTTAAGTAGTAAGGTCATTTTCTAACTATATATTTATAAATTTAGGGAGTACATTAACTGGAGAGGCTATCGAATTTGTTGTCAATTCTGGTTTTAATGAAACAAATGGACTTCGTCCTTTAGAAGAAGCAGTACCAAGAGTTTTAGTTGTTTTAACTGATGGCCAAAGTAGAGATTTAGTAGAAATACCATCTGATAACGTAGGACTCTATTGTAATACAACATTGCTTTTAACTAAGTTTGCAAGTACACGGTTAAATCTTAATGTAAATTTTGGTTAAACAATTGCTCACACATATTTGTTCTCTTAAAAAGTGAAGTATGTGTAATAACCAAGTGAGTTTACATCTTTTTTTTAACGTTTCAGGCCCGTGCCAAAGACATTCTCGTATTCGCTGTCGGTATTGCGAATTTTGCTTCCTCCGAGTTGATTCAAATTGCAAATTTTCCCCAATCAAGATACGTATTCGAGTTGGCAGACTTCAATTTATTGTCGCTGGTTTTAGATAACTCTTTACGAGAAGCAAGCTGTGAAGTGAACGTTATTGTACCGGTAATATTATTAGGTTTTAGTTTCAATTTAAATATTAAATTAATATAACTACTTACTTTTTTTTAAATATAAAGTTAATTTGCCTTACATATAAAATCGTATAAATCCGTTATGCTTTGTAAATTTATAGTTAGCTTATAACTACTAGTGTTTTTGATAAAACTACGACAATCAAAAAGCGAAGAAATAAGATGGCATTAATTTACATACAAATTTTGGTAGTGATTTACATACAAATTTTAATATCTTAAAAATTCAACGATGGCGACTATTTAGAGAATATTTACAGGTTTTAAACCCCATGCATTAAGTATGATCCTTTAATTTACATGGAGTCGTTTTAAGTTACCATTCATTAACAATAGGACAATACCAGTGTTCCAGTAACAATCCCACCGGGTGAAGCCCGTTTCGCAACGTTACAACTTCCACAGAATGGCTCTATTGAGCTTAACTACGTCATAGGCCGAGTAAATGGAGGGACAGGGGTGGTTTACATTTCTGGAAATGTTGAAAATCCAAACTCAGCTGTCTTCGATCTTTCATTTACTTTGAATGTGGTAAGTTAAAACGTTAGCTGTTCTTAAAGGGTGGATAATCACTACTTTGTGCAATTTTCCAAACGATATTTATGTTAAATAATCAAAGTTGTCAAACTGCTAACAATATATACGTTTATTTATTTTATTTTGACAAAGATTCATATCTACAATGTCTGTAAAATAACGCAAACCCATTTTTTCTATAGGATACTACAATAATTTTAATCAACGTTGATGGTTTTAACACAACGACGTTCACTATAACTGGGACACAAGCCCGCAGACTAAGAAGGAATGTAGAAGATGATGGAATGGTCACGATATACACAGCAGTTGAATCAACTGGCACAGGAGATTTGGTCATGGACTTTACTGCAATTGGAAGAACAACACAATTTGACTTAGAGGTATTTGGTTTTATTTTAAAGTCTTAGACTACATTTAAATGTTTTTTTAATAATAACATAGTAATAGCATATTTAAAATTTAATTTCCTTTATGATAAATAACGTTTATAAATTATAATATTTGTACAAAATAAACAAGATTCAATATATTAACGTATTAAATACATTTTTTCTATAGAGTGCGTCTTCAGCGGTAAAGTTCAACCCTAGTCTACTAATAACGTTGTGGATACTTGCAGTATTTGTAACCAACAAATTTTGTAAATATTACTAGTAAGTTTGTAAAGATAGAAAGATTGATTTTTTGTATGTGTACTTTTTTTTGTAATGTATTGTTACGCAAAAATTGACCCTGTAAAAAGCTATACAACGTAAAACTTTATAATGTTACACAGTTAAAAACAGTTGTTTTTTGTTTAGTAATCGGTTCAGTGAATAAGTAAATGTTTTTAAAGTCTTGTGACTAAAAGTCATGTGACTACATTTTATTTAAGGAAAAGTTGATATGGGTCAAATATGCAGATTTAGTTAAGTTAAAAATAGAATCAAAAAACCCGCATTTTACCCATTTACTAATAAGTTAAAAATAAATATCCCAGTTATGGGAAAGTTAAAAGTTTAACTAAATATAAACCTTAGCATCCCAGAATAACAAAAAATCCCTTTTTTTGAATAATTTTACCACCCTGAATTTTTAAGTAAGCGTTGTATGCAGATATTTGTTAAAGACACTGCTTGCTATATAAAAATAGCTAAAATTCTCGCAAAAATTAAACCGTTTAACAGTTACGTTTACACACTAAGTATAAATCCTTATGCATGGATATTCAAACACGTATATTTTATTTGTATAAGTCAATGCTGTTATTAAAATTTTATCTTAATTCTACCCAAAAATCATGTTTTAATCAATAAATAAAAATACTGACCAATAAAATATTTAGCGTTATATTTTAAATGCTGTAAAGTTTGTAATTCTAAAATATAAATTTGTAGGTGGATTTTTGAATGCAATTTTGTGTTAAACTATATTTAAACTAAATTGTACAATTCCTATTTAGTATTGACGTATTTTAATTGTATTTTTAGGAGTTAAATAAAAAATGGATGAGCTTTAGTGGGTAATTAAATAAATAGCTTATTTTGCAATCGATTTTGCTAAGGCGTTTGTATTGAACGAATTATTTATCTTAATCAACAGTCAATAAGAAAACAATAACTCTGTCAAACCATGAATAAATAGATTAAAAGGCTATTAGAAATAAAAATATTTATGATATAAAAATCTACATTTAACCATACAGGTAGAAAAACTAGATATTAGTAGTTAAAAAATCAAATCGATTTTTTTGATTCTTAAACTTAAATCATTTAAGCAAAAGTTAAAATTAGTGATAAATCTTAACTAAAGTTTTATTTTTGTTTAAACTGTTTAAGACTAGATTAAACTTTAAATACAAAATGTAATACAGGGCAAAGGTGATATATTATATAAGTAATCCAGGCCTTATATTAGTTAGTCTAATTAGGGCTGTTTCGTTTTTGACAGCATACGTCTACAGGGATTTTTTAAAGAAGGAAAAAATTTAACATTGATTTAATTCTAGATTAGAGGACGTTAAATCAATACAAACAAGTCCATATTGGCTAAAAACATGGCATTTTCTTGTTTTACGTCGAAAAAACGATGTTTACGTGTTGACATAACTTCAATATTATTCACGATTAGGACTTTTTTATTAAACAGTTAAAATCTTAATATTTTATTTTTCAATCTCATTTTTTGTGTAACTAAACTTAATCTTCTTTTTAAAGAGTTTTTAATTTTTTAAATTAGTTTGTTATAATTAACGCATATAGCACTATATTCCGCTTAATTTAGCCTTTAGTGAGACGAATTTTTAAACAAAACGCCTATTTAAATGCATGAGAATATCAATAAATCGCCCGATGATAATAATTATAATTCCCTCCCAAGGGATATAGTTGTAATAGGCATAAATATTTTAGTTTTAGCACATTTAACCGTTGCAAAGATTGAGAAAAAGAGCAAGTGTTTAAAACAGATATGTAGATTATAAGATGATGAAACTATTTAGTTTACGCTTATATGGAAGATAAAAAAGTAACTAAATTTAAAGAATATAGCTTATTAATTTTAGTAACTAATAAAGGTAATGCATAAATTTTTAAAAGTAAAGTTTGATTTTTGTACTTAGGCTTGAAGCCCTATATACAACCTTAGTTGTGGCCTACAAGTTTTGAACTAAACTAAATATTCTCTACAAAGTTCTCGTTTAAAACTAATAAAACAATGTTCTGCTGTTGTATTGAAAATAAGAAAACAACTCAAAAAGAAACGAAGCCAGAATTTATTCCAAAAATTGTTGTTGAAGAACCTACCTTGTCAATTACTTCATACAACCCAAATTTTGACATTAAGGTAAAAAAGTGACAGAAAGATAACATGTGGTAATTAAAACACCTGTTAAAATAAAAATCTATCTGGTAGGCTACCTGTTTGTGTGAAACAGAAAAAAAGAAAAATATTTTGGTCTTGAGGTACCTAAGATTTAACTCTAAATATTTTTGTTGTTTAGAAATGTAAGGTCGAGGAACTCCTGGACATCAAGAAAGGAACAAAGACCGAGGAACAAAAAGAATTTCTTAAACAGGTTAAACTAATATTAATCCATTATTTTTAAGTCAACAACAGTGTGTTAGGTAAATGGGATTTAATTATTTAATATTAAGACGCTTTCAGTTAGTAAACAAATAATTTCAAGCATTTAGTGGGTATAAAGTACATTTTATTTTAATCGGTAAACACAACCAATGTCTGATAGTAGCCTAAAGATTACGGGTTCAAGCCACGCCAATGCCTTAATTGCGCACAGCGTTCACAGGTAGATTAAAACACGTCCCACTAGCAAGCCCTTTTCTAGTTAAGTGTACCTTAAAAGGCGGATATAAAAGAGTATACTGAAGATTAACAAAGACAATGCCTCTAAAAATATAGGCTGGCGAAATATAAATAAAGTACCTATGTTTAGGCGGTGTACAAAAATGCGTTTTTACAAAAAATCCACGTTGATCAAATCGATGAAATGATCGAATTTATGGAGGAAAGTTTTCCATGCAACGAAATTATTATTCGGGAAGGAGAAAACGGGGATCGGGTTTACGTTTTAGAGTCTGGAGAGTTGGATGTCACTCAGGTATAAACTATCACTTATAACAATCATTGCGTTATTGGGTTTTGATGTTTCTTATGCCTAGGCTTCTTAGTTAAATTTAGGCAGGCATGGGAAATAGGTAAGGTAAAATTTTGTTTTTTTTCCTAAGATCAGCTTTAAAGTAATGTTTTTTTATGATAAGCTTAAAATATAAATAAACTTACCTTTTAATAAAGATGAATAATAAAATATGCAAAGAGTGAGTTTGCAAAACACTGAACAATTTTATATTGTTGTAATTATAGGGATCTATATTTCTCAAAACTATAAAAGGAGGCACTGTGTTTGGCGAGCTAGCAATTATCAGAAACTGTCAAAGAACTGCCACAATTACCTCAAAAACCCCGGCCAAAATATGGAGTTTAGAAAGGGGGGTATTCCAGAATATTATCATGAAGCGACCAACTGTAAACCTTACCGAAATTGTAGCTGTAAGTTACCAGTAGTTAAAAAAATAAAAAAATTAAATAACTTCAGGAACTAAAATAAAATCAACAAATAAATATAATAAATTGATCACAGCTTAAAAGATAAGTTTCTAATTCAACATTATGTATATTCATATTTTGAAAATTGACTTGTAATTTTTTAATGTTTGAACCAAGATATTTGTTTCAGAATTATCCAGATTTAAAGCAATCAGTTGGACTTCCACAACATCGTTCCAATATCTAAAATATGTAAAGAGTTTATATTATAATAAACTAACTATAAGATCTCAGTTCGATAAACATTTTGCACAAAAAGAATTTATTTTTTATATTTTTGTACATGTAACTGTGGAATATTATTTAAAAACACATGCGTGACTAAATTGAGATGAGCTCATTATATTAAATAACTAACACAGGGAGTCAAAACTTAACTAAAAATTGGTTACACAAATTAAAAACCTTGCTGGACAAATGTTCCAAATGACGAAGTAACTTAAAATACTTAAGATAAACTACATCAACTAAATACATTTTTATTAGTAAAATAATATTATTTGGTTTGGTTTGTGGCCCTAATGTTTTTTATGCTGTTGATACCCATGTTTGTTGATTCTTGACTAAGAAATAATTAATGTTTCTTTACAAATTTACTCTGTATGTTTGCACAATTTTTTTTCGAATAAAAATTATATAAATGCATAATTTTAAAAAACTTTATGTAATTATTTTATAACAACCCAGCTTACCTTAATTATTATCCTAAGTTGTGTATAACTCAACAGTAGCCTTGTTCAAAGTCTTAGTTTTTCTAAAAAACAAAATTTTTGAAAAAAAGTAGTGTTTAATATAAATAATTTGGTATAGTATACATTTACCTTTGTTTTATGTTATTGGTTTAAATCCGCTCTTTGAAAGTTAATTGGTCATATTTTTATATAACCAATTTCATATTTTTTTTTATATAATTCATGAAATGCACTGAAACAAATTCACTTTGTAACAGTGGTTTCATGAATAAATCTGTGATGTGTATTCAATATTTAACATCTTTTTTAGTAATGTTAAATGATGTTTTTTAACTCGCCAATAGATAATGATCTATTGTTCCCTTGAAAAACTGAAAAAAACTACTTGATAAATTAGTACTGTGATACTTTAATTAAATTTAAATACTAATGACAGTTTACCATGATATTCAATTCATAAATGTAACTGAAAAGTTGAGAATTAAGTAAATACAACCTACCAATAAAAAGTTACTGGAATAAAAACCGGCGGTGTGGTGCAGTAGTGAGAACACTTGCTACACCACACATGAGGTCGTGGGTTTAATCCCCACTGATCTCATGCTGTAGCGCCCTTGAGTAAGGTGCTATAAACGGTATAAACTGCTGCTGAGCCAGCACTTAATCAGCAGTATAATTACCGGGCACTTATAATCTATAATATCCCAAACTGCCATAGGCAACTCTAGACCGGGTCAGAGTAACTGATGTTACTCTATGTTTAAGTCAGGCATTCGACTTTTCCACATTGAGGATAAAAGAATACACAAAATATAAAAAATAGGTTTGTTTTAATAGTAAAAAAAATATTTGTTAATGATCTTGTAAAACTGCTATTTATTGATTGCCGACAGTCAGACAGTTCGGCTAAAATTGAAAATCTTTCGAACTTCAATTCCAATAACTAAAAGCAAAACTAAAAATATTATTAAAGTTAAATGATTTGCGCATTTAAAACAATCTTATATATGTTAAAGAGAGTCTGCTGGAAAATAAACTAACAAGTTAACTTATACAAAAAATAAAAACACAACTTAAGCACATGTCTAAACTCAAATAAGTTAAGTTTGGAGCGGGAAATATTAACACCCGGTGCTGGTTACGGTTCCAAACAAGATCCTTTTGTACCCAGTAAATAATATATTGCTTTTTTAATCGAAGTTATTTGTTTAATTATTAAAAAATATAATAAATTAATTTTTAAATTCTAATAAAGACATTTAATATATATGTATTTGACCTGCGGTATTTAGAAATAAGTTGAGGTACTAGATAATCTACTTAAGTTTTTACATCAAAAATTTTATAAAAAAATTATTACAAATTATTTTTAAACCAAATATTATTTATTATACAATTAAAATCATTAAAATACTATGATTTATAAAATTATTAATTAAAAAAGTTACCAATGTTATGCAACAAATAAACTTTATTGTATCATAACTTCTGTTTCGCCTGTTGGATTTATAATTAGATACAATCGGCCCCGCCACGAAATATCAAATTCTTTTGAGGTTTTTAGGCTAATTTTAGTTTTTTTTAATGTAACTTAAACCATAACAATCTTTGTATAGATTGTTAATGTACCACATGTTACTTAAGTTGCATTTTAGTGTTAAATTAAGGCTGCAATGACATCAAAAGTCTATATTTGTTTTACATTTTTTATTGATTAAATTATGATAAATTATTTATTAATTTTTATTTTAAAACTGTCAAGATAAACGTGTTACTGTAGTTTATTTTAGTAAAATTGTGTGAATTATAAGTAAACTTTATATTATTTTTTTACTTAGACATGTTAGTAACCTTTAAATATCTGTAGAAAATTTAAGGAAAATATATGAAAAATGCCAAATCTCAAAACTAAAAAATCGGATAAGGTGAATTAATTCTTTAACATGCTCACATAGCTTTTTTTGTAATGAAAGCAATTGTTATGCATTTTTTTATTTGTTTATTTTTAAGTTTGCAATTTCCAATCAACAATAATTTTTTTAAATTTTTGTTGCAAATTTTTGTAGAGCTCAGCCAAAAGTGCAACCAATGCTAAATCAAAAGAAGGAGATGATGTAAATATATTTAAAATTTTGGCCTCAAAATTTTTTTGATTTATTTTTTATTTGCGCCAATAAAAAATTATTTATATAATTTTTTATTAAAGGCCTTTATGTTTTTTTTGTAGTCTGGTTGTTTTATTTTAATTTTGTTATATATATAAGTACATTTCAATTTACTTCTATAGGCTTATACCATTATCATTATGTTGAAGTGTCAAAAATTGGCATCTTATCTGTAATTTTGTTTTGGTTTTAATCATTTATTATCAGATATGGGAATCAAACCTAAAACCTTAAAACTCTTACATTGTTAGTTTATTTTGTATTAAGTAAATAGTGGCTGGCCTAAAGTCACTAAATGTAAGCATTGGTGAATTTTTAAATCTTTATGTTTTTATCGAAAAAAAATATGTAATAAAAGTATGTAAAGAATAATAAACAACTTTCTGTGTAACAAATTCTTCAGAAAAAATCGACTGCTCACCCCCACCCTCATCACAACACAGCTGGGCCCCCAGTTACCCAGTTAAGCAAGGTTCATTATGCTCCTGGGGTGCCTTTGGTTAAGAAGGAAAAGCGGCAAAGTTCATCGAGATTTAATATTACTAAGAACAGGGAGCTTACTAAAATGCCAGCACTTAAAGGTAAATTCTTTTTAAGTTTTTTTGTTATAGAATATTGTTAACCCTCGGTAATTTGACAACAAATTTTTCAAATTTTTTTTTTATTATCAAAACCTTATATATGCAGATTTTCAATATAAAAATGTAACAAAATTTTTTACTGCATATTTAAACATAGAAATTGCTTGGTCCATTAAATTTTTGTTAAATGTAAACTGTATTTTGTGTAACAACTCTGACATAATTTTGTGTATATCCCAAAGATGCTGCTCCTAATGATGTAGAAAGTTTGTTCACGCGCAAACTGCAACAATGTTGTGTGGTGTTCGACTTTGTTGCTGACCCTCTCAGTGATTTAAAGTGGAAGGAAATCAAAAGGGGAGCTCTTAATGAAATGGTTGAATACATCACTCACAATCGTGGAGTTATTACTGAAGCTATCTATCCTGAAGCTGTTCACATGGTTTGTTACTTGAATACATGATTTACGTATTTTAGGTTTGATTATTAAATGGGAAAAGTATTGTTGAAAAGGTCGTCTTTACAATTATGTTTGGCATAAGTAAAGTGCCCAAACGATTCAGCAATGTGCCCAAATGATTAAGCAATGTGCCCAAAGCAATGTATCGAAAGTACATAACCCAATTGTGCCCAAACAAATTTTTATACAATTTTTTTACTTTAGTTTGCTGTGAACACATTTCGAGCTCTTCCTCCATCTTCTAATCCTTCAGGAGCAGAGTTTGATCCGGAAGAAGATGAACCAACACTGGAAGCAAGTTGGCCTCACATCCAAGTAAGTTAACACTTTAGGCATTGTAGGATATTTTTAAAAGGTTACTAAGCCAATTGGTTCACTTGGTTGTTGTGTTTTTTGGACTAATACAGTTAGTTTGTTACTGGCGTTAAGGCTGTTTAAAAGCTGTGTGTTCTGTAGTAAAAAAAGTTGAAGTTGTATTTTATGTTTTTGTTTGTTATATAATTGATTTTAGGTTTTTTCTAACAGATTTTTGGCGTATTTTGTTGAGTGAAATAGTCTTTAATTCTGAATTTATTGGTAATGATTACATACAGTGTTGCCAAAGTCTTTTTAAAATTGAATAACACACCTTTAGATTTATTTTAACTTGGGTATTTTATAGAATTTAGTTTTTCTGGTAAAAGTAATAAATAAAGGCAATAAAATTTGGACAGACTTTGGTTTAAAAGAAAGGAGTTTACTTTTATATGTTAAAACATTTGTTTAAAATATTTTAAACCTGTTGTGGTTGCAACGTGTATGCAATGGACAGGTTGTTTGATTGATAGGATTCCCATAATTTCCCCTGCTTTAATGTAAAATGTTAAACGCTATTTATAGAAACTTATAAGAACAATTTGGCATTTAACAAAAAGAAAATTCTTTTGTAATAATGTGTTATTTTTGGAAATATTTCATGGCTACTTAAGATGTAAATTTAAATTTTTTAACTTCAACTAAACTGTTAGTAAGCGTGGAATTGATTTTTTGTTGATAATCCCTGCTGTATTTAATAACTGATTATGTGCAATGCACATAGCTTCACTATCAATGGGTTTATTTACATAACACACATTTTTCGCTTTTGTTAAAAAGAAGCTAAATCCACAAATCAATAAAGTCGGTAAAATTCATGTTTAATAAGTCAAACATTAAAATATACAAAGGCAATATTTTATAGTGTATTAAGTGGTTTGTAATACATTTCCGCAGTCAAAGTTAAACATTGTCATAAAGTAGTTAAAATTGCAACACTTCAAGCACTACTTATCCTTTAAAGATTAAGTTTTAATACTTTGAGTTATCCTTGATCTAGACTTTGACAACATTCATGATAGTTGTATTAATGTTGTCAGCATATAAGGCTTTGATAGTACTTTCATATTGTCAATTATGTATTCAAAATATGATTCATTTATTATTCTTGGTAGATTCTTGAATATAAGATACTTATAAATAGAAGTTAGGCCTTAATAAATGTCACAACTTTTATTCAATATTTTGATTTAAATTGCCAATTTTAATAAACTTTTTTCTATACAAAGACACTTTAATTCTCCGTATATACATCATTTTTTGTGCAAATTTTATATTGCTGATATGAATTATTAAATATATATAAATACAAAATTTTGTTTTTGGTTTAGTAAGACCTACACAACATGCTTGTATTGTGGTTGTAACAATTACACTTGTTTAAGTAACTGGCCATCAGATTAAGTTTCACATTGGGCTTTGTTTATTTGAGATTCTGGGCATAGTTGGTTGCTTTAAGGACATCTTCAAAATCTCATTGTTTCGTAGATAATGGTTGTTTATGTACAATTATTTTATGCACCACTGCCCATTTAAACAATTATTTTTAGGGTTTTATACACTTCTTATCCTTTTTTTGCTGTTGTAAATGATTTATTTAAATAAATTAGTTTGCATTTCTTTAAATTAATATTTAATTTGAATTTTTCTAGAAATTAACACTGTTCTTAATATCCATGTTTGCACATTTATATTGCTTTTTTAAACTGTAAAGGCAATTTACACATACCATTTTTACCACAAGCCAAACATTGTGTTTTTAGTTGATTTACGAATTCTTTTTACGTTACTTGGAGTCACCTGACTTTCAACCTAATATTGCCAAGAAATATATCGACCAAAAGTTTGTACTAGAGGTAAGTAATCATATTTTATATTGCAAAAAATGTCAGATTTATATACAAGTTTTAATGTATGCGCCCACTGCTATTTTTTTAGACTAATTTAACTAAACAATTGTAAGGTTGTTAATTTTTGTTTATTTTTTTCTAGTTGTTGAATCTGTTTGACAGTGAAGATCCACGCGAACGTGACTTTCTTAAAACTACTTTGCATCGAATTTATGGAAAATTTTTAGGTCTTCGAGCTCATATTAGAAAGCATATCAACAATATTTTTTATAAGTAAGTTAACGTTAAAAAAGTTGAAAACTTAAATTCTATAAAAATTTTTTCAAAAAAAATGTGTGATTAACCTAAAGAAGCTAAAGCTTATTTTTAAATCTCTTGCTCAATAATGATACCTTAACTTAATCTAAAATTTGAGTAACCCTCTAAAAATTAATCCCTTTACTAGCTTAAACTTAATTCTCTGTATACTAAACAGTATATAGGATAAAAACCTCAAATCCTACAAAAAAATTGAAAAGTTTCTGTAGAAAACTTTGACTGTATTAATTTTTGAAATTAATTAAATTAACAATTTTTAGATTTATTTATGAGACTGAAAGGCATAATGGTATTGCAGAATTACTTGAGATATTGGGAAGGTATGTAAAATATTATAAGTTTTAAAAACTCAAAATTATCTAATATAACACTTAATTTTAATTAAATTTGATAATGTCGGCCAAATATTAGTTCAGTTTGGTGAAAATTTTAATGGTTTGCAAATACGCCAAAAACATTGTCTTAACCCAATAAAAATTTAACATTTCTTAAGCCTATAAAATAGTTATAAGTTTAAGAATTTAATTCCCTCCACAGTATTATTAATGGATTTGCTCTCCCATTGAAAGAAGAACACAAAGTATTTTTGGTTCAAGTTCTGATACCTTTACATAAAGCTCGATCTTTAACTGTTTACCATCCTCAGGTTAGATTTAAAATATTCCATTTAGTAAAAATATTATTTAATAATAATTTAATGTTAACGAATCTTTATATTATTTTAAGTTTTTGTTGTTATATGTAATTTTGGATTAATATTATAGGATATACATAGGTATTGTTTTGGGTCAATTAAGCAATCTGTTTTTTATTTTGGTTTAAATATATTATTAGCAATTTTACTGTTGTTTTAATCATTTTAAATTTCAAAATATTTATAGATATAGGTTAGAGAAACATGTTAGTATATTGCCATATTAAGGATATAAATTAACATTTTATATTTTTACAGCTAGCGTATTGTGTTGTTCAATTTCTTGAGAAAGATTCTGTCCTCACCAAACCAGTAAGTAAACTTTTAATCTGTTTTTTTTTTTAATAAGAGTTAAACTTCAATTATTTGGAATAACTGTATTTAAATATTCGAAATGTAAACTTTCTATTTTGTAAGTTTTTAAGTTCAAGTAAATGTCACTATAATAACTTTCTGTTTTTGTAAAGTTTGTTGGTTCATTTTTGACCTTTTGAGTTTGTATTTAAGCAGTCAATAATTTGCTTATAACACTAAACGCATAAAAGAATCGCATGATACAAAAGTTAATATACTTTGATATATCTTATAGGTAATAGATGGGTTGCTAAAGTTTTGGCCAAAAGTTCACAGCCCGAAAGAAGTGATGTTCCTCAATGAGCTGGAAGAAATATTAGATGTGATTGAGCCACAGGAGTTTTGTAAAATTATGGTCCCTCTGTTTAAAAAGTTGGCTCAGTGTGTTTCAAGTGCACATTTTCAAGTAAGTAAATTAACTATTCACTAAAATTATCACCCAAAACCATTTGACAAAATAAACCTTTTTTCGGCAATTCAAAATTTAAAGAAATGGCCCTTAACGAAATTTAAGTTGACATTTTTCAAAAAAATAAGGGATTTTTCTATAGGTTGAAGGGCGTAAATAGAAACTGTTTTATTTTTTTCTATAAAATTTTTATAGATTTTTTATCGTTTTTGGTCAAAATCTATTTAGTAATATAACAGTAGCCTATACAATTCCTAGTCTATGATAAGATAGTACTTTTGTTTGTATTCTTTATTAATTATTTTTGTAAGATAATGATTTGTCTTTTACAGATTTTTTTACCGTAAATGTTTTACTAAAACTAAAATAGCAAAATTTAAGCTAGTAACTGTAAATTCCTTTTTATAAAAATATGTAATATTTTCTTGTTTTTACAGCCAATTTAATTGTTTAATTTTTAGTGTGTTTTGAAATTAAAGTTTAACAGTTCTGTTTGTTTTCAGAGTTTCTATTGCCTAATACTACTTAACTTGATTTATGGTTATCTTCTAATTATTTAATCTGGTTAATCATTAAAAACTTTTAAATACCGGCGTATTTTATTAAATATTTAACTTGGTATTTAAAGATTTTAAACTTAATATTAACACTTTTTATTTTTTAAACTTTTTATATCTTAAATTTTTGGTAAATCGTTTTAATCTTAAAATTTAAAGTAATTACTTAACCAAACAAATTAACAGTATTTTCGAATTTTATAATTTTTTATCTTATTTTTAGGTAGCTGAGCGTGCATTATATTATTGGAACAACGAATATATAATGAGTTTAGTTAGTGATAACACTCAGACTATATTGCCAATCATCTTTCCTGCTTTATTTCAAAACTCAAAAACTCACTGGAATAAGTAAGTTGAATGTGCATCAAAATTAATATTTTTAAATCATTTGATATTTTAAAATAATATAAAAGTTACTAAAATGTATATGGTTTATTGCGAATGTTTTTTTTATTGCAATTTTTATATATACTTTTTTTACAAATTAGCAAAAACGAAAGCAAAAAATCGATTTAGGCATAATTTTATTAATTTTAGAAGTGTACCTAACAAAAAAATATTAACTTGTTATATTTTTTCATTGTTTAAACATAAAAACCAATTTAACCCAAATATAACACTTTGTTTGCAGAACTATTCATGGTTTAATCTACAATGCATTAAAGATATTCATGGAAATGAATCAGACTTTGTTTGATGAATGCACTCAGAAATATAAGCTGGACAAACAAAAGTAAATTCTATTTTTAACATCTTAGAATACAATTTAAAACAATGAATTTAAAAAAATTGTTAGTATAATTTAACCAAATTTACCCCTTTTCTTTGTATAATACGATTTTAAACAAAGAGTTTGCTCTAACTTGTTGAATCAATTTATTTAGGGAGAAGCAGAAGTTAAAAGAAAGAGAAGAATTGTGGGGAAAATTAAGAGAAGTTGCTCTCAAAAGTCCATTGGTAAAACTCTCTTTTTTTGATCAAAAACAAAGAAATGATAAAGTTATACTCACAATATTTCTAAACAATAATTTTCAAGCAATTTTTAAACTACAAAGAAAATTTGTCAAGTGTTTTATTTTTTTTTGAAGGCCTTTAACCAAATATTTTTTGACAGTCTAAGCAGTTTATTCGCAACAACTTGTGCTCCAATCCAGCAGTGAAGTTGGATGCCGGGGATCCGGGAACAATGCAATGTGATCCAGTTATTGCTGTTGCCATGGACACACAGGATAGCGTTGACATTGATTTGCAACCAGATCAGATCAAGAAAGAAGCTGATGATGTAAGTTTTCATTTTGAGAATAACTTTGTAAATTTTTTTAGATGTAGATCTATATTTAAAGTAGCTTAGTGGAAGTTATATTTATATATGTATATGTATATATATATGTCCAATTTATACGTCTACAAAATAAAAAAAATATTCTTTTGTGGTGCACCGGTAAATTATCAAGGACAAATATTAGTTGAGAGTAGTGGTTATATTTCTGTTTATTAATTATGATCAGTGGCAATGTAATGTAACTAATTTTTAACTGCATGCTAGTTACCCATAAAATCATCAAACAAAAGATCCAATGTGATGTTTATTAATGCAACAACAATTAAATAAATGTTGGTACACAGGTGAAGAAGAAGAGCAAGGCTGCAAACTTGGTGAGACGAAAGTCCGAACTCCCCCAGGATCTTTACACTTCGAAGGCTCTCGCCTCCTACAAGAGACCGGAGGATCACCTCACCACCAACACAGAAAACACTTGAGTTGTGACGTCACTGTATCCATGGTTACGTCACACCACGATTTGATAATGACGTTATCAGTTTTTTTGATGACATTCTATTTTTTGTTGACGTCATTAGTCTTTTGATGATGTCATCGCCGTTTAAATGTGTGTTTGTTTGTAGACAATTAAAAAACTGATTATATTATGACGAGCACTGCTAAAAATAATGAATTATTATGACGTCATTGTAGCCTTATTATTATATCATGTGGTTAATATAAACTAGAATGTTAAGACTGTGCAGAATCGTGATCTTTTTTAAAACTGATTTCAAAAGGTGATTCGTTCTTGGCATCATTCAAGCTTGCACTGTATGAGTTATAACTGTATTACTCTACTGTATAAGGTTCTTTTAAAGGTTGGTATTATTTGGTTAATTAACTTCTGGCTTTTAAAATTGTTTAAAGAAATTTTTTGAAGTTTAGATGGCTCAAGTTTGTGATATAATGTTAATTTCGGTTGTATTACAATTCATTACTTTTTCTTTTTTTAAAGGTATATTTAAACTAACATTTAGGTTTGTATTAAATAATTTGACCCTATATCATGCGATCAGTTAACTCTTTAACTGCTCAGAGTCAAAATTATGCAATTATCTTGAACATAAAATGCGTTTCATATTGCTAAACAGTTATCTGGCGATATTTGCTCAACATAATCGATTTTTACAAAATTTATTAAAGTGTAAAAATAAAACATTATGTTCTGTATACATTAAACAGTCATAACACTTACACAACTAGGTTTTTTTTCTATTTTCCTTATTAGTTGTAATTTTTTTGTTTAATTTTCACGTTTTGAAATATGTTGTTGGTTGTTAATATCAATCACTAACTTATAATAATAAGTAAGGCCAAATCAATTGATTGTAGTACATCAAAATTTGTAACATTTTTGGCGTACTTGAATGACCCTAGTGTATTATATTTGTTGTATATTTGTGTTAATCTAGCAAACTGTATTAAAATTACTTTATATATCAAAGGTTCATACCAATTTTTGATTAACATAAAAACTTGCTGTTCCAATATTACGAAATTTTCTCGTTTTTTTTTCGTAAAAAGTTCGTTTATTTGAAATTTTTCTGTTTATGCGCGCTTTGATTTATTTGTTGTAATATTCTTGTTATTATATCACATTATTTTCTGGCCACGGTGATTTTTGTTGTGTTAAAATTTCGTCGCTACAACTTTTGTTTAAGCAACAAATACATGGCCAACGATAACAGTTGCTGTTCATAAAATTCAAGTTACAAAAACCTTTGAAATTATTTGATTACCAGTTGATTTAAAAATTTAACGAAATATATGTTGTTGTTAAAATGAGTTAAGACGAAAAATAGCAAAAAAATATAAAATATTAATAATACCTAGTCATTTTTATCGAGGATAAACAATAAAAAAATAAACCATTTTGATTGGCTAATTTAGGTAAACATGGGAAGACTTTTCTTAAAGGATTTTCGTTAAAATAATTTTATTGAAAATCAATTACCTTTTATTTTTTTATTAATTACTATTAAAATTGGTTTAAAAGTTAAGTATTAAAAAAGCAATTGTGCAAACAAAAAAGTCTATAGTTTAGTTACGAAACCTTATCGTTAAATAGCCAGTTACGGAAAACAATCTAGTAGTTTCATTTTTAATATTTGTAGTGTCAATTTTTTAGCTCATTTTTGTACAAACTACCTTAAAGTAGGCTAAATAATCTAATTACTCAACCGTGTACATCAAACTGGTAAGTTTAAACTTTTTGTATAAGTTGTTGTAGCCTTCTCAGCCAAGATGCCAGTCACTAGAGAACAGCATTACAAAGCTGTTATAACACCAGCAAAGGGCTTACGTTTAAGTTGCATTTCGTTCCCATTTCGTGCTTGATATTTGTTTTTATTCAAACAATTCGTTGATGACGACTTGTACATGTGTTTAGGCTGTAGGTTGTCCATTTTTAGGCTGTCAAAGCTAGGTGGTTCGTTAATCTTTGGTATAGTGCGATCTGAGTTAGTCAATCTGTGGATTTCTGGTGAATAAAACGAAGAATAAACTTGTGGAAGATAGGATATGGAGTGAGGCTGTCTTGAAATTGTATAATCAACGTATTCTTGTTTTTTACGCCGCTCACAATTCGGTCCGGTCTTTTCGTACTCAATTGAAAAATCGTCGTCGACATCGTTTGAACTGTAAGCCGAGGATGAACTAATCGCTGCCCCGTCAGTTTCAATAGTTTTTCCGATGTCAAGTTGCTTTGAAAGCGACCAACGATTTCTAGCATTTCGCACACGAGACATACTATTATTTGTATTAGGAATAAACCTTGTTGTGGGGTTTGTTTCTAACTGGCTTGAAGGTAAAGCCTGTGGCCTGGATTTGGTCTTAGCCAATTCTTTGTTAGATTTTGAGTAGGGATAACAGTTTTCCTGTTCTAAAGAAGTTGCTACACTAACGTTGCCTGATCTATGGGAATTGGCAAAGCTTTTTTCTCCTAAAACCAAGGTAAATGAATTATTAAAGTAGGCTTAATAATACATTGTGTAGTTAAATTAAATTTTAAAGAATTGCGACTGGCCTACCTTTGTTTTTATGATTTAACTTCTCTTTCCAGTTTTTTCTGTCACTTCTCCGCTCTTTTCGATGACTTTCCTTGGACAACTTAGAACGCGATATTTCATCCGCAAGGAATTGATCACCTCGTCCCCTAAAGGTATGTTTTGTAGCCACATCTTTACTAGAAAGTTGGTCTAAAGACCCGTCCCAAGACGCGCTTGTAAATTCATGCGGCGGCGGGCATTCAATCGTAACTTCCTGGTCACATAGCGACGTAACACTACGATGTGTTTTTGGGACATTAAAACCGGTAGACAAACATGGTTTTGTTGATGGAAAATAACTGCAAACCGGTCCAGAGTTATCGTAATCTAACGAGTGCGTAACTTTTGTCAAAGGTGGCGCATGTATCCATGACAAGTTACTATTCTCGTGATGCGGTAGATTGTGTGTATTATGATCTATGTTCTCCATCGGTTGCTGTACCTCGTTAGTGTTAAGATCAGTGATCGAGACTTCGTTGTAGCCGCTGTCAGATAAAGGCAGCCTAGGTGTACTTTTCGGCAATCTTAAAATTCAATAACTTAATATTTAAACATGTTTATGTTTTTTCTTATACTGTAAGCTTGCGTATAATAAAGTACACTACTTAGAACTAACAACACAACTAAAAAATTGATGGCAAGCTAACAAAAAAAAAATATACGCCGATCTTATTTTAGTTACGTGTGTCGTTACTAATTAATAACTTAAACAAACAAATATATTACCTGACAATATATATTACAAATATATTACCTGTAATAACTTAAACAAAGAAATATATTACCTGACATCCGCGATTTCTTTTCGGCTTCTTTTTGTAGGAGGGTAATTTGTGGGCGATAAGAGACTCCCACATTGTGACGTATGTTGTTTGTTGGGGCACGGTGTTCTAGAATTAATAAACCCCGGAGAAAGTGATCGTCTTCTCAAACTAAAACAACTAAACTTCGTTAATAAGTTTTTGCTAAGGGTTTTAATACATTTTTAATTGTAACCATAGTCTGTTTATATTTTGCATTTAGAATTTAAACAAGTTTTACCTTCTTAGACAAAAACTTGCCGGAAAATTTCCTTTTTGTCTCACAATCGAGTTTTCGCGCGACAACTTTGTGACGTCATCATCGATGGAATCTGTTTCGTCACTTTGGTTTAACGATTCAATCTAAAAGGTAAGAAAAATAAAAAATATCTACTTTTCTTAAATTTTTGGTACTAGAAGTACATTTTATTGCAGCAAAAAACCTATAAATGTCCACAACTTTAAGTCAGGCGTTACGGGTAACTAAAACAAGTCACAATTGCCCACCTTCTTTAAGAAAAAGTTTAGAAAACTATTACCCTAAGGTGGTATGAAAAAATGTATATATATGTCCATAAATTAAAACAACTAAATGAAATAATGTGAGTATTTGCCATCTTTACCTTTTTTACAACATCTTGTATCACCATTACGCCAAGTGATTCGGACAAAATAAAAGCAACACCCGCGAAATAAAACGAGTATCCGTAAACGTTATTTGTCGATTTCTGTTGGGTTAGTTTATCATTTGAAGAAATGTAAATTATTATCCCAAGCACGTTAGAAAGACCTGTGTAGAAATAAAGTATTTTAAAACAAAAATAGCCTTATAAGAAAATATGTTTTGAAATATATAGGTTATATAATATTACAATAAACTATAATAAAAAATGCGTTATTTTCACTATTCCCAAATCGCAAAGCAATCAAAATAGATCAATATTGGAATAATGCACTTGATTGAAATAAAGAAAAAAATCAAATGATTATGTGTCGTTTGTTATTTTAACTTTTCTCCGTATATATTTCTGCTTGTATATAACATAACGAGGCTTAGAACAACGACACTTTAATTACTTATACTCCCAGTGGGTTTAAATAGTTATTCAAATATTATTATTTTTTACTTCGTATTTTAAAAGCGATCAGTTAATAAATATTTTCACACATTAGTTATTGCATCTTTTTATTAATGTCATATGTTATGTTTTTTAATTGGTCCTATGAGATACAGTTATTACGAAACTTCGTGCAAATGTATTTAGAAACAATATTGTAATTGTACTTTATATAATGGTAGAACTAATAAAAAGTGCCCAATTTGTCCTGTTACTAGTATAGCGGAACATTGATTTATGCCATTTTAACGATATATTAAACACATTTTTTTTAATTTAACATTTTATGTTGCTTTTTGTGAATTTAAGTTTCTATAAAAAAATGAAACTAGAACAATATTTGACTTACAATATCCCTTTATTCTAATTCATTACTTACATACTATTTACAATTTTATAAACATAGGTAAAGTGTTTGGGCTTACCTGATAACACGAAGAAAACGCCTCCAGTTAGTGGAAAAGTAATTTTGTTTTTAATCCAGATTTCACCAACTAACAATAAAATTGATCCCGAAAACTTTAAGAGAATACTGAAGATTGGAAAAATGCAAGACTTGCGAAGAAACTCTAAAAACAAATTTAATTTTAGGTAAATTTACTAAAAAAATAAGTTAAGACCGTTTATTTTTAATCATAAAACAGTTTATATCAAAATCAAAAAAATGCAGCTAAAAATTACAATAACGTATTGGAATATCGATAATAATATATGAGAACTTCAGTTATACTTATAATAAATATAGATGAGGTTGTGCTTTGTATGTCAATCTCAGCTGTCAGGTAGTCAAGAATACGACACTGCCCCTTACATTCAGCTAAAATATAAATTATAATTACTACACACCTTCAATAATTTTTTTTGTCTACGTCATAGAAAATATAGTGAGATTGTAAAAACTGACTAAAAGCGTGACGTCATTACTAAAATTATGACGTTATTAAACGTAAACTTACCCGCGCCACAACAAATTTGCCATAATCCCGAATTTGAAGCAATTTCTTTTTGTATAACTTCAGTTTTGTTGGCCTCGTTGTGGTTATTTAAAGAACGGTCGGTAGGTTGTACTACGAATGGCCAAGCTGCTGTTTGATACAACCAGTGATCGGTAAAAAGTGAAATTACTAGAAGTAGAAACGCAGTTGTGGACCCCAGGCTTAATACTCCACGCTAAATTGAAATTGTTTATTTAACATTAACAATTTATCCTGTTTAATTTGAGGTAGGGTTTTTGACATGATTAATAAAAATAAATCAAAAAAATTAATGATGCGATATTTAAAACGAATCAACTTTTCAACAAACGATTTTTTATACTTACTCGTAGAATTGCCAAAAACGTCATTTTTCTCTTTAAATGTTTTTCTTTTAAAAAAAACACAAGCTTTTGTGATAAATTTGCTTAAACAAACAAATAAAAAACTAAGCTATTCCAAATTAAATATGTGAATTACTCAATTAATACCTTTTTTTTTATTCGACTCTATGATCTATTTAAATTTTCAGAATAACTTGTCCTGCAATTTTTTTAAGTTACTGTTAATAACAGAACACAATACAAACATCTTGAGATGTAAATTTTTAAGCCTTCTTCCCCTTGAGAATTTCCGTGGATTTGTTTCAACAAACAATAGTTCAACTGTAGAAAATCGATTTGGACGACATTTTTTAGAAATGATGAGCCACTGACTTTACCAAGCCAAAGTTTTTTCGTGTTTTTGTCATTGTATGAATATTTGAATGTTTGCATTAGAAGATATTTATTAGTAATTTAACAAAACAGTCTGTGGCATGTCATAGTTTTTAGTAGAACTGAGACGCTATTGTTTTTCGTTTATATCTGCTTGTTGATAGCTAAATTTTTGCTGTAACACCACAAATTGTTTAAAGATAATAAACTTAATATTTCATCTGTAGTTCAATTAGTAATATATAAACTAAACTGTTTTTTAACATTTGCAAACACATGTCATGCGCTAGTCTTCGAAATATGCTATGCGTCGTAATTTAGTAACAACCGTCACTCGTATCTATAGCAACATCGTAAATTCAAGTTTTGGTGTGTTTTGCTTCCATTTTTCTGTGCATGCCTTAAACTTAATAAAAAATGCCGAAAAAGGGAAAGAAGAAGGGTGGAAAGGGTAAAAAAGGTGGAAAAAAGGGAGGGTACGTATTTTTATTAAAAGATTCTGTAGTTTTTGTGCATAAATATCACACTTTTGGCGAATTAATGGACTTTTTATTTTACGTTTTTATAGAAAAAAGGGAAAGTCAGGTAAAGCACCAAAAGTAGATCGTGATGTAGAATTAACAATGGCGCTGGCCAACGCCAAACTATGGTCAAGTAGATTGGAAGTTACTGAAAAATCGAGGAATGAATACAGGTTTGTAATTTGCGACAAATTAAAATACAAACAGACAAATGTTCTTATCAATCTGCCGATTAGCAGATTAACAGTTGGTAAACTTTATCAATAACATTTTTAACTTCCTGAAGTAACTTAACATCTTGTTGCGGTGACAAATGTCCCTCTATATTAAGGCTGTGAAGTCAATTTTTTACTTGCTATATTAGATTTTTTAATTGCTATATTAGATTTTTTGGTATTAATATTTTTTTTTTTTGTATATATATTTATCCTCGATGTGGGAAAGTCGAATGCGCGACTTAAACATAGAGTAACATCAGTTACTCCGACCCAGTCTCGAGTTGCCTGTGGCGGTTTGGAATATTATAGAGATTATAATTGCCCAGTAATTATGCTGCTGATCAAGTGCTGGCTCAGCAGGAGTTCATACCGTTTATATCGCCTTACTCAAGGGCGCTACAGCATGAGATCAATGGGGATTGAACCCACGACCTCATGGTGGTGTAGCAAGTGTTCTTACCACTACACCACGCTGCCGGCTCAAATTCTTTATTTATAATAAAGATTTATAACACGGTTACCCAATTGTTTCAAATTTTACCTTTAACATTTTGTTTAGAGAAACTTGTAAACGCATGGCAGGTGAAAATGAGAAACTTCATGACACACTCTTTCAATCTGAGAAGGACACAATTGAAGTTGTCACCTTTCTTAAAAAGGGGGACATGAATAAAGATGAGCAAGTAATATTTAAAACTTTGTTATATTGCTTGTTGTTAAATATTAATATATTTGTGATTAAATTTGGTTTTAGTGTTTATGTCTGGATTTTGTTTGGCTAGTTCTTTTTAATATATAAATTTAAGTAAATTTTTTTATTTTAAAACTTATTTTATATATATTTTTTGTATATATCTTTATCCTTGATGTGGGAAGGTTGACTCCACGACCTAAATATAAAGTTACATCAGTTACCTCGACCCAGTTTTGACTTGCCTTTGGTAGTTTGGGATATTATAAATTATAATGGCCTGATAATTAAGCTGCTGTTTAATGGCTGGCTTAGCAGGGGTTTATACTGTTTATAGCATTATTCAAGAGCGCTACAACATGGGAGCCATGGGTTCAAATCTAGGATCTCATGTAGTGTAGGAATGGTTCTGACCACTACATCCTGCTGTTGCCTATATATAGATTATAGTCTTTATTATTAAAGTTTAAATAAATTGTATCTGCATACCTAATATAGATAATGTTTATAGATTTCGCAATTGCAACAAGATTTAAGAGATCTTAAAAAAGAAGGAAGAAAAGAAAAAGAAAACTTGGTAAGTTTTGTAAAGGCGTTAACGAATAAACTTACAGTTAACCATGGACTATCTAAGTTTTTATTATTTAACATTACCTGTATTATATTGGGTAATAAACTTGTGTTAACATAACTACAGATGGCAGAGTTTAATACCCAAATAAGTGAGATGGAAGGAAGGTTAGAACAACGAACCGGTGAAGTTAAGTTAATGCAATCTGAGCTCAAACTTGTGAAAGAATTTCGTCGAAAACGAGCACAAATGCAAAATGAATTAGATGAAATACGAGAAAATTTGTTCACTGCTAACAAGGAACACAAAGATACGCTGCAGAAAATGGAGCATAAGGTATTTATTACAAAGTTATTGTACTAAAATTTTAAAAAAACAAACCCGCTAAACTTCTGGTCTATAATATAAAAAAGTATTTTATTCCACTATAAGTACAGTTAATAAAATAAATTTTCATTGCTTTTAAACCCCTTTTTATTATTAATTTTAAAACTGTTTTATTTAAATTTAAACCACACAAACTTACTTCATAATTTTGTTTAGTTTTTTGAAGAGAAAATCAGATTAGAAAGAGAAGCAAGCCAAAAGATTGCAGAATTAGCTGAACGTGCTCACACTGAAGCTATAGCAAATCTTGATGAGACAACCAGATCTGTTTATAAAGAGAATATTCGACTTAATGAAGCTTTAAGTTACCATTTAAAGGTAGGATGTTTTTTAAAGGTTTAAATACATAGCTTGTGGTATAACTTTAATTCTATCAACATTGTAGCTATATATAAGTAAGAGTTTGAAGTAAACAAGTAAAAAAAAACTTTGTTTTTTATAGTGATAGTATACCTTCTTGTTGTTTTATGTTTATTTAATTAAATGTTTTAAACATTACAAGTTTAACATTAAAATCTTGAAAATTTTATTAAAATTAAGGAAGCACAAACCTACCAAGGCCAATGTGAGCTTTTAACCAAAGAAGTTGAAGAACTGAGGGCCCACAAGAAATTAAATGATGCTACTGTTAAACAAAAAGTCACTGAAAGTAAAAGACATAAACAAGAAATAACAGACCTAAGAGATAAAGTCGGGGAACTGGAAACAGCATTAAGTTGTATGGTGAGTCAACAAATGGTTGTTTTTGTTTGTTTTTACATGTAAATGGACTTACTGATTAAGGTACCTTTTAACAATGCTTAATACACTGGCTTTATAACTAGATGCCTTTACCATGTTAGAATGTTATTATTTATTACCTACCCTTGACAACATTCTGTTTGTCATTATATTATGGTTAAAACTAGCAGTTAATATTGCTTGCTATAATTTATCTGCGCACCATAAACGGCAGTTTTATTTATTTTGCAACCTTAAAAATTGGACATCTTGCCACTAATGTTTGTTATTTGTAGGTGTGTTGCCTGATCAATACCCTTCAATTAACTGTTATTTAAAAAGAATTATGTTTAGTGCTTTACTAAAGAGTACTATGACATAGCTGCAATGGGGATTGAACCATGGACGTCATGTGTTGAGGTTTAGTTTCTATGTACCACACTGTAGGCTCATTTATGTTGTGTTTTATTGCAGGTGAGAGAATTTCACCATGAGAAGCAAGTCGTTGAAAGAAATGTTAAAGTTAAGTTGGAGGCAAGTGAAGGGGAGTTGAAAAAACTTCACAGAACATTGGAACTTAAAGATAAAGAAACAAACAAAGTAAGTTTAAAACTTATTTACATCTTATTTTTACCAATTCTATTTCTACTTTTGTAAAAGGTTTTTTAAATTACTAAATTTAAAATATTTTGTTTCAGGTAAAGAAACTAGCCAAGAATATTGTTGAACAACGAACAAATGTTGAAATATTTTTTCTGGATGCTTTAGAGAAAGTTAGAACAGAAATTTCACTTAACAGGTTTGTTCCTTCCCTTTAAAAACAAATTTAAAATTAAATATCCTTATTGAAAGCTTTATATTTAACCTCTAGATCCCAGTATGTTCAAGCTGCACAAGCAGCATACCAACGTAAAATGTTAGCTGCCCATGCTGGCCAAGCTGAGTTTCCAAAAATTAGAACTTTTGGAAATAACGAGAAAAGTACAAACAGTGTTTTTGCTGATCTTAGTGAGGCTGAAAACTGGTATAATATCAATTATTTTGAGACGCTTTTTACATTCGAAATTTACTGTAAAACACTTTAGTATGTTCATAATTTAAGTCCCGTTATATCAATAGTATTAACAGGTTTTAAATATAGTAAATATGTGGACTATTTTATAGCAAACTTTCGTTTAAAAAAACAAAAAAAAATTTACCTGTCATTAAATATTTTGCTTTTCTGATTTTAAAGGTCAAGTTTAGGTCGTGATGTTGATATAAGAGATCTTACTTGGGAACAAAAAGAAAAAGTTTTGCGTTTACTTTTTGCTCGAATGAATGGAGTTAAAGGGGCAAATAAAACAACAAGAAACAATAGATCAGCTCCACAATCTACCCTCAGTATTAAGGACAAACCATCAGGGTATATAACCTTGTTTATTAGAGGTTAAATTGGGATCTAAAAACCAAGTTATTACTAAGCCAACAAAGCTAGTTTTTACCTGGCTTAAATAGCTTAAAGGATGGGCCAAACATTTTTTTATGTTTTGGTTGTAATGTCAACTGTCTTATCCTTAAGATAAAGAAATATATAGAAAAATCCTACCTTTTTTTTCCAAAATTTGATTAAGCAATTTGGTTTAAACTTTATGTAAAAATGAATCTGATACTGTTTAATTTAGATCAAATACAAAAGCAATCGAAGGAACACAACCCAATACAACAGCTTCCAAAACCACACCACATCCAAACACATTTCTAACACAACAAGAAGATGCAACAACCAATGTTTCTCTTCCTCCTTTAACTATTAACCAAATTGCAACCTAAACTTACCAAGCTTAGGTTAAATTATGTATTTTTTCGTTTTATTGTAAATTACAAGATTTCTATATTTTTTATCAAACAAAACCCAAAAAAAACTTAGGCGTATTGATATCGTAGTGACTCCACAAGTTTTAGGGTAGGCCTTGTAGTAAATCTGTTATGGCAATCACTAACAACGCAATGTAAATAGACAAACATTTTGAATCGCCCTCGTTGTTTACATAGTAAACTTTCTTGTAAACCGGTTTCATCGCGCATTGGTGTAGTATAGTAATCTGGTTTGCAAGTAACTTCATCTTACTTTTGCGCACTATAGTAAGTACAGTGTGTCGTGATCATGAAAGTTATAGTAACAAGTATGCCAAAAGCTGGCACAAAAACTTTAGCAACGGCACTAAGAATACTTGGCTACAATGTATACGATTATGAAGAACAGTTCTGGTATTTGGGAGATGTTTTGTTAAAAGCAATGAAAGAGGGTTGCTCAACTGAAGTAATTCGCGAGATTTTTAAAGATGTTGATGCAGTAACAGATTGTCCTGCTTGCACATTCTGGGAAGACATTTTAAAAGCTTTTCCAGACGCGAAGGTATAAACAATTTTCGTCGCAAACCAAGGATTAATTATTTTATAGTAACGTCATTATTTTAATTAAAGGTTATTCATACAAAAAGGGAAAACGAAGACATTTGGTTGAAAAGCTTAAATAAACAACTGGAAGAAATGGGTGCAAGTTTGTTTGTTCAAATTGTCATGACTTTGACACCAACTGGTCGAAAATTTCGCAACTATTTGAACTCCCAAGGTAGGTAAACATACCATCCAAGGTTGCTTATAAAAATTTCAAATATTTACTAGAAATGTTAGAAGGTTAACTAACTTATCGAAAAAACAAAAATTTTGTAACCTCGGCTGTTGTTAACTTTACCAAATAACTTATTTTGTTTATATAATTTATTGTTTTGCATACAACACAAATGACCCTAAACATCAAAGACGCTTTGCTCAAAAACGCAATCCCCAATCAAATTGGTTACCATTTTATTCCATTTAACTTGTTAATTAATCAACTTTAGGTCGTGTCCAGTTTTCTATGACAGATAAAACTTTGTGGAAGAACCGAATTTACAATCCAATGTTGTATAAGTTAAGATACAGGGAACACAATGCACGCGTTTTGGAGGTAGGGGTGTAAAAGTTGGTTAAAAATAGGTGTTGTTTGTTCTATTGTTTACTCGCCCTAATAGCGTTTTTGTATTGCTATTGCTATATAACAAGCATGCAAAGTTACACTTTCTTTATGTTTAATAATTAACCGCCAGCGTGGTGTAGTGGTAAGAACACTTGCTACACCACACATGAGGTCGTGGGTTATATCTCCACTGATCTCATGCTGTAGCCTCCTTGAGTAAGGCGCTATAAAATCCTGCTGAGCCAGCACTTAATCAGCAGTATAATTGTCGGGCAATTATAATCTATAATATCCCAAACTGCCACAGGCAACTCTAGACTGGGTCGGAGTAACTGATGTTACTCTATGTTTAAGTTGCGCATTCGACCTTACCCACATCGAGCATAAAAATATCTATAAAAAAAGCCTATGTTAAATTTAATCCCCTTGCCAAGTTATATACCAGGCAACTTTGAATAATTTGTTTATATTTGTTGCAATAAAATATTTCAGGCGCTCCCAAAGGATAAGCTGCTACAACTTGATTTTAAAGATGGCTGGAAACCACTTTGTAAATTCCTTGATGTTGAAATTCCTGATTCTCCGTTTCCTCATCAAAATAAAAGAGGGGAAATGGTTGAAAAATTTGTAACCGAGGGTTTAATATTTGGTCAAATCAGAAAAGAATTTTCTGGTGTTTTAGGCATTATTGTAGTAATGTTTGCAGCAGTTGTGTTTTATTTTTTCATGTGATTATGTAATCTACATTTCTCTTATAACACACCCTTTTTTATTTTCTAAATGATTTCAATCTGTATATTACGTAATGGGTATAATGATTTCATTTATTTTAAGTTTACGGAAAAATAATCCGATATATAAAAACTCCACGATCCGCTTATGCACTCCGCCTTTTACAAAGGTCCGATTTTTGTCATCAATTTTTTTTTGAAAAAAAAAGATAAAAAAAATTCATTAGTCACGTGAAAAACACGTGTTTATAAAAGAACAGATAGAAAATAATAATTTAATAAAAAAGAATAATATTTTGGATCTCTGTTAGTTTAATTTTGAAGGTGAATAAATCTCTAGAAGTATTTTACTTTTGTTTTCGTTTTGTAACTTTATTTCATTTATTAAAAGTTTTTGGATCTCTATTAGTTTCGCACGCCCTACATAAACAGAGCGTGTAACCAAAATGCGGCACATGTAATTAAACAAAGAAGTTGCATAAATTAAACCCTTACCCTAACCCTCACATATTCAGTTTACCCATTAACACATCTGACTCGTAAAGTGGACTTAGTTATACTCATTAAAACATATTTCAACTAATTTTTAATGTCTGGTTGAACAATTGCCATACTTAGGTTATAACGCCTTGTTAAATTCGGCCGTGCGAAAGTAATAGAGATCCAAGTTTTTAACATATTGTTCAATTTCATATTATATTTAGATGTCTGGATAAAACTCGCAGTGTTTATATTAAATAGTTTAAACAGTTAAATAAGTGTGAATGGTTACTAGCACCAAAATAAGGCCGCTTTGACAGTTTGAATGCGAAATTGTAAAGCATAAAGAATCATTATGACATCAATAATCGACCAATATGAAGCAAGCATGTCTCAGAGAACAATCAAAAGATCGACGAGCAATGCTTCAACCCCTGAACCAAAGACAAGTGGTTATATTAATTATTCTGAAGATGAAATACCGATCTTTAGTAAAAGCAAGGTAAAAAATGTGATTCCTAATCACTTTTTAATAACTTTAATAATATAAAATTGTGAGTTTCAGATTTGTCCTCAATGTAATTCAAGTCAGTTTTACGAATTAATTCTAAGGTTGTTTTAAAATCTTATGTAAAAGCAAACAGCACAATACCAAACATAAGTTATAACTTAATATCAAAAATGTTTAAAAGGATTACCAATATAAACACAATTTTCTAATACAAATTCACATACCTATTGGGTTAAAATTGTCAAAGGTTTCCCACTAGAAATCCTTTTTTTAGTTACAATCCTAATTTTTTTTTGTGCCATATAATTGATAGGAAATTATATTTTATATAAGTGCTTTAGTAAATCTTGATTTGCTTTTCTCTTATTTAGATCAAATTTAGGCCGCAAGAACCTATTACCCATCTTGCTATATGTAACAATATGTTGTGTATGGTTATGTCAGGAAAGCTGCTTCTTCGAATTAATCTTCTACATCCTGATGATGTTGATGAGGTATAAATAAAGTTTGTTTCATGGAAATCTAAAAACTTATATATACGTCATATAAGCACTCAAAGTTTTAAAAAAATTTTGCTATAAATCTTTTTTGTTACCTCCTACCTAATGTAATTTTTAATTTAGATGTCAGTTTATAATTTTAATTTTGCCATTAATGTTCAGGTTGAAATAGTTCATGGAAATAACAGAGTTTACAAAATTTATTTCGACCCAACTGGTCAATATTTATTACTAGCTCTCAACTCAGAGGAAACTTTATTTCTTTCAACTAACTCAAGGAAACCCAAGTCTCTTAACAAATTTAAAGGTCAGTCGAAATACTTCTAAAACAACAGTTTTTCAAGCTTTGATAATGATTTAAATATAAGTCATGAGTAACAATAAAAAATATAATTATTCCAAAATTAAAACATATACTGCTTTAAAACATGTAATGCTTTGATTTAAATATATAGTATATAAGTCTAAAGTTAAATTCAAACACTATAGCATTGGCATGTTTAAATCGATAAATATTTAATGTTAGGAATATTAAAAATTGTTGTTTAATTATCTGCTTTTAGGCCATAAGGTTGAGAGTCTTGCCTGGTGTAGAACAGCAAGTGGTAACACCACAGGACAAATATTAGTTGGAACGAATTGGGGGTTGATTATGGAATGTTGTATTGAGGCAGGGGAGGAAACGAGGTTTTTTGCTGGAAGTGTTGACCAATATTTAAAACAAGTTTTTAACTTGAGCAAGGGAGAAGGAAAAGGTAGAAGTTTTATTTTTAATTGTCAAATTTTGATTTCAATATATATGATTTTTTGCCATAGTTATTTTTTTATTTTAAATATACTTTAAATGGTATATGCCCATATTACTAAAAACTTTTTTCATTTAAATGGACATTACTGGGAAACTTAAATTTATAACATTTTACTAGAGCTTAGCTTAAAAGTTTTTAAAAATTGAAGGGCATTTTCAAGAGAGGGGTTAGGATAATAAAGGGGTTAATAGAAAATGTCCACTGGCTGTTAAAATGTCATTTTTGGGCGAAAGTTCACTTGAAAAAAAAAGGTTTTTGGCCATCTTACAGTAAGTCATTTTAAAATTATATTTAAATAAAGAGTTTTATGTTAAGGTTCTCCTGTAATTGGTTTGGAATATTTTTGTACTGGAACAAGATCAGATGGAAAACATGAATATTGTGTTTTTGCGATAACTTCCAACAGACTTTTCCAATTTAGTGGAACTCTTATTCCTAACAGCGGAGATATACCCCTGTTCCAGGTAGATATATATTGTGAATTTTATAAGCTATAGGCCTATCTATATAAAATAAATCTTAGTGTATGCTATATATCTACAGGTATATCCAATATAGCCCTGCAAAATAAAAAATTACTGTTTGTGGTGTGCATTAAAAGTAACATCAGTTACTCTGACCCGGTCTAGAGTTGCCTGTGACAGTTTGGGATATTATAGATTATAAGTGCCCGGTAATTATGCTGCTGATCAAGTGCTGGCTCAGCAGGAGTTCACACCGTTTATAGCGCCTTACTCAAGGGCACTACAGCATAAGAGCAGAGATTAAACCCACAACCTCATGTTTGGTGTAGCAAGTGTTCTTACCACTACACCATGCTGCCGGTTTTTTACCATATTTTCAAGTTGTAACCATATTACAACAATTAAAATATAGCTTGTGGGATGGGCTTTTGACAAGTTATAATATTCGACTATTTGAATTATATATTAATTGGGTTAGTTATATTAGATATAAATATATCTAATGAGGCTTCATTTTTTAGCAATGTTATTACAGTGTTAACATTAATATTTCAGAGTGTGTTTGCTCCATATGAAAGATCACCACCAAGATATATAGACCTACCTGGTTCTATTGATAACAGTCAACTTTATTTACATTATGATCTCAAGTCGTCAGTAGGTATGTAATATAAATAAAATCAAAGTAATTATTAGTATAAGATGATTTAAATTTGTATATATAGCCTACAAAACATTGTTAAACGCAATACTTAAAATTTAGTTTATCATCTTTTCAAATTTCCCCTATCTTAAGACCAATGTTTTATACAATATAGCCTTTCTTTTACTATTTTAAGGCTAACTTGTATATTTTAGCTCAAATTCCCACCATGTTTGCATGGTTGGCTTCACCAGGTGTTTATGTGGGTGATATAAAAGTCCCCACCCATAAACCTGGAACCCCGTTCCATCAAAGAACTTTGATCAGTGATGCTAAACTTATTTCATGTCCTGATACAGGTATGTTCAAGTGTTAACCACTGTTAATTAAATATGTATTTGCCCTTTACATGTATAGGCCTATACAAAAGCCCTTTTTAGTTGATTTATATTAGATTTGGACCAGTTTAGTTTTAATCATTTGTTTTCCTTGAAAATCAGTCATTTTTACTTAGTTTTATGTAGTATTAAAAAACCTGTAAAAAGTTATTTTATACATTCTTTATTGATTAGCAAATATAAAAATATTTTTAATTTGTAAATTTCAATTTCAGCTGAGGATGGTATTAATCCATTTTCAGAAGGAGAAAACAAAATATTGAGCCTAGTTTTAACAGAGTTCCATCTTCTGCTTTTGTATCCTAATCGCTTGAAAGTGATTTGTTTACTGAATGAACAACTTATATTTGAAGATGTTTATACATCAAGGTAATTTAAATCTTGTTTCTAAATTGTCAATAATTAAATGTGGAAGTTTCTAACATTGGATCATCAGATATACTTATACAAAGACAAAGATTAGTGTTTTATTGTCCTTGTGAATTATTTAGGATTATTTCGGTCGATTTATTCATATAATAATTAAAGTTTAACATTTCAGATATGGGGATCTTCTTGGTTTAATTAAAGATCCAACCCAGAACACTTTGTGGACATTCACACAAAAAGCTGTGTTTAAATACAAGGTAAACTTCACCCTAACATAATATCTCTCAATCTATAACTAACACAGCTTAGTGAATAACACATATATATATGCGTATATCCATTTTAAAAGCCTTTAATATAAAAACATTGCAAGTTGTGGCGCGCAAGTAAATTATCATGGAAAAATATATATAATTAGATTGAAGTTTTTATAGAGGGCAAAAAATGATATAATTTGTTTTACATAAGGGCTAGTTGTCCTAGTATGTTAAGCAAGTTGTTATTTAAAAATTGAAATATTTTAAACTTGTTTTTAGGTTGTTAAAGAATCTAGAGATGTTTGGCAAATGTATTTGGACATGGAAAAGTTTGATCTAGCAAGAGAATATTGCAGAGACAATCCTGCTAATTTAGACAAGGTAGAAGATTTATATTATCAATAATATTATAATACCTGGGTATACTAACACATTGAAATCTTATCTGGGTTTGGCCACCATGCCTTTTTTACCTTTTGTAAACACCTAAAACATGTTTTAATTCACATTGTTTATCTTTCTATTACTTTTATTGATGCGCAAAACGAACATTTTAAAATTAATTTTTAAGTTGGTTACACTAACATTTTGATAAAATGTAATTTTTTATGTCATGATATTATTATATATTGTAGTCTACTATATCATGTCTTAAAAGTTAGAATACAAAACATATTATGGAATTTTAACACAGAAAATTAAAATATTAGTTTTACAAAAAAAATTTAGACCTCGAAAATAAATTTAAACCACAAAAAATTAAAGTTTAATTTTCACCAAGGTTATAACCAGACAAGCTGAGCATGCGTTTGAGCATGGCAAGTATCAGGAAAGTGCTTTATATTATGCCATCACTCAAAACTCTTTTGAGGAAATTTCGTTGAAGTTTTTGCGAGCTAATAAGGAGATTGCATTAAGGGCTTTTCTGCAAAAGAAATTGGCAACTTTAAAGGTAAGATGCAAGTAATAAACAATGATTTGTACTAGAATGTAATGGGTAAAATATGGAATTCTACTTAGTTACATCTAAAAATATAAAAAGAATTTTTTAGAAAATCTTGCAAATATTTATACATTTCAACGCATCTGAAGAACTTAAGTTTAATTACAAATTTAATATCCAAAAAAATTTGAAAATTTGTTTAAATTTACATTTTTATATCACTTTTTACTTTTTTATATTCCTAACTATTCAGTCTTTTATTTCTAAAATTGCCCGCTAAATTTACAGCATAGTCATCAAAAAGCGAATAATATGACATTGGTGCAGCTCAAATAGCGAATAGTATGACATTGGTATGCTTAAAACCTTTCAGCTTGTAATCCATAACCTGGTGTACCACACTACTTGACCTAGAATAATTAAAATTAACTTTTGCAGCCTGATGAGAAAACCCAGATGATAATGTTAACCACCTGGTTGGTGGAATTATATTTGAATCAGTTGGGAAAATTGAAGGAAAATAAACTGGGATTGGGGGATGATGAAACTTCAGGAAAATGCAGGGAAAGTTTAAGGAAACTGTTTGCACAAGTAAGCAAGAAACTTTAAATATTTCCTGAAGATCCAAAATTTAAAAAACAACAATAATAAAATATTCTAATGTTATATATCTAAGGTTGAATAAAGTTATTTTATTTTTTTCTAGAACCGCTTGAAGGAATGTTTTCAAGAGAATAGAAATACTATTTACAATCTTCTAATAAGTCATGGAGATATTGAAGATTATGTCTTCTTTGCTGTCATTATGCAGGTGCTGTTTATTAAACTTACATTACTACATTCTAATATTACAATGTATTATTGTACATGGTATTTTAAGGTTTCTTAATGTGTTAAAATATTAGATTTTTAATAAAACACAATTTTTTCAAGCAAATTTTTTTTCAAAAACACAATGTTTTTAAGTTTTATGTATATTTACTTATGTAGCATTGTTAACAAAAAATTAAATTGATTTTGTTTTATTTAAATAGGATTACGAAAGAGTAGTAAACCATCACTTACAAAACGAGAAGTATTCGGAAGCTTTGGATGCTTTAAGAAAACAAACCAACATTCAACTTTATTATAAGTTCTGCCCAATATTAATGCAGGTAAAATAGAAATTTTATTAAAAAAGCAACTAACAATTAAAGTTTATACTGTTTAAAAAATCGATTATCTTTCGCAATTTAAAGAAGGCGTAATTCATCTTAAAATTTTTTGTAAGAAACCAATTATAAATAAACCTATTTATTTAACTTACACATAATTATGAAATTGTTTTATTTCAGCATATTCCTAAAGAGACGATAGATACTCTCATCCATTTGGAATCAAGAATTAAACCTTTAAATCTTATCCCAGCTTTAATTAATTGTACTCAGGTATTAAGATTATTTTATTAAATTTTCATGTTATTAACATTTATTTAAAACTTAAACAATTATAGTTTTACTAACCATTACTTTCTAAAACTACAAAAATTGATTTTTGTACTTCACAGAACCATCAAAGAGATCAATGTATTCGATATTTAGAGTTTTGTACAACAACGTTAAACTGTAAAGATCCAGCAATTCATAATTATTTGTTGTCCTTGTATGTTAAACACAAACCTGATGCTGTTAGTAGGTTAGTTAACTCATCTTATGTTGTTTATAGTGTATAGGATTTTTTTAACTAATGTTTGTTTTATTATTCAAGATGTTTATGATATAGTAAGTTACATATTTTGTACTTCATCACCCGTAGTTAAAGATTTTATATTATAAAAGTAATTTAAAGTTTTTGTTATTATCTTACTAGTCGATAGCCCACCCTATGATCAGGGTTTTAATTGTTGTAAAATGGTTGCAACTGCCAACTAATATTTGCCTTTGATAATTTTCACACACCATAAATGGCAATTTTATTAATTTTGTAGTGTTATAAATTGGGCATGCATGCATACATACATATTGGTCACTAATATCTATTATATATAATTCAGATATAATATTAAATAGTTACAATATATAATTTACAATTAAATATTTCTTCAGATATCTTAAAGAGCAGGGTGAAGACCCAACGCAAGTTTGTTATGATGTTAAATATGCGTTGAGGTTGTGTCTGGGTGGTGAAGGAGGCAAGGTTTTGCACAAAGCTTGTGTCAGTATTTACACAGTCATGGGCTTGTATGAAGAAGCTGTTGCTATGGCTTTAAATGTAAGTTTTTATTATAATGTATGATGTAGTTTTTTTTTAAACTAGTTGATTGCCTCACCTGCAGACTACATTTAATCCTTGTTATATATTCACAAGAAATATTTGTTCATGGCAACTAGTCTTTGCACCACAAAAAGTGTTTTGCATAGGTCTATAAATTTGACTTATATAGAAAAATTGTTCACTAAGTTCTATCGGATATTGAATAAAATTACTTTTTTTAATTTTTTATTTCAATTTTAAAGCAGTTAACTTAGTTTTAAGTAACAATTTATTTATGCAATATAATTTTTTAATCTTTTTCCCTTTTCTTTTCTTGCTCTTTTTTTACCCTTTTCTTACCCCAAACTGCATTTTTTTGTGAATAACCCCTCAGGTTGATGTGGAGGAGGCAAAGAGGATCGCAAATAGAAGAGAATTGGAGGAAGAAGATGAGGAATTGAAGAGGAAATTGTGGCTGAAAATCGCGAAGTTCATCGTTCAAAATAACAGAGATATTGGGAAAGCGATGAGATTCTTACAGGTTTATACACTTTTTAATTATTGAACAATTTCCTAATAAATTAACTATTTTATTTTTATTATACTAGTCAATCCCCTGCCCTGTTTGCCACAGGCATTTACCTACGCACCACAACGGCATTTTTTTTATTTTTTGGGCCTATAAAATGAACATACATTTATGTGTCATCCACCAAGTTCTGTTATATATAGATTAACATGCTAAACTGATACCCTTTCTGTCCAAATTTATAAAAAGTAAAGCTTTTTTAAATTTTGTAAAATCTAAGTTCTTTAAGAAAACCAATATATTTATACAAATTTTTTTCTAAATCAGAGCCTTTAGTCAGTTATTTTTAAATCTAAATTTACTAATTTTTCTGAAATATTATATTTTAATAAAGGAATCGGGAGATTTGCTTAAAATTGAGGACATTCTTCCGTTCTTCCCCGATTTTGTAATGATCAACCACTTTAAAGATGCTTTATGTGAATCATTGGCAGAGTATAACAAGGAAATAGATCAACTTAAGGAGGATATGAACGATGCAACCAACAGTGCTCATTCAATAAGAGAAAACATTCAAGATACAAGGTTTTATTAACCAATATACCACATTACTGTACTAATGTTGTTGAAATTTAAGTAAAAAATTCTTTTTTATAGAAATCGCCACCAAGTGATCGGAGGAACTGAACGTTGCATGACTTGCAATCGTCAACTTCTTACTCGGGCTTTCTACTTGTTTCCATGCCAACATGGTTTTCATAACGACTGTCTGTGGCATGAAGTTCGACCTTTCTTAATCGATTCTAAACGAACGTTGGCAGATCGAATACAAAATGTAAAAGTTATAACTAAGAAGCTGTTAATGTTTTTATTCTAATTTAATTAGTGTTTACTTTGCTTGTGTTAAAAACATAGTGAATTGTCTCAACATACACTGAGAATTTAAAGTTCTATTTACATTTAATCACCCAATTAAAAGGTAAGAAGTTTTCTAAATTAAATTTTTAGTTATATTCTGAACCCCTCAACTAATACTTGTATTCAACAGGATTTAAAGAACTTCAACTTATCCGATGAATCTAAAACTTTGCTGCAAAAGAGGAAGGAACGCCAGAGTTTGATTTTAAAGTTGGATGAGACTATCGCAAGTGAATGTATTTTATGCGGAGAGGTTGCAATAAGATCGGTGGATATTCCCTTTACTGATGATTCTAATGATGCTGAGAGTTGGTCTTAAATATCTACTTCAAAAAAGTTCAATGAATACTTGAAGAAATTGTGATTGATTCATTTTAAACTGATTATTGTTGAAATATGTGATTATTAATCTTAGTAAGCTTTATTAATTATTACTTAAAATTATGCAGTATCCCTAGTACTTGTAATTCGAGTTAAAATATTGCGTATATGATAAGTTGGGGTTTTATTTATAACTCAAATATAGAAGGTTATACAGTTCACATTGGTTGTTTAATTTTTATATATTATAAGCCTTACATTATACTTTATTCTTATTACACTCTATCATTTATTCACTTGTATTAACCAATTCATCATCCTTATGATTATTTACTTAATTTTAAATTTCATTTGTTGCAGTTTACTAATATGTATTGTAACAAATGAGTGATATTAAAATGTTTTATATTTGTGCAATAAAATGCTTTATTTAAATTTATAAAAATCGCATTACAATAAAGAAAAATATAATTTCGATTTTTTTTAAATAAAGTTACTCAAAAAACAAGTTTGTTTCTTGATAAAACCCTTAAAAAATTTACAAAATGCAATTCTTTACACAAAAAAATCGACTGAGCTTTGGGACCAAGTATAAATGAATAATATTAGTTTTATCGGACAAAAAAAATTGTTTTTTCTTTTTCATTTCGCACAAAATGAAAAGTTCTTAGCACAAAAAAGTCGGAACAATAACTAACGAGAACTTGGTGGTGCAGAGTTCGAGTTGATCGGGGCCCAAGGGTCATAATTGCTGTTCCACCCCTCAAAACCAAATCTAGGATCTCTAGAAAGGGCCACATAATCAACCTCAAGTTGAAATGGACCCTCAATTCCGTCGTGAATTAAAAAGCGAAAGTTACACATCTAAAAGTTTAAAAATGTTTTGTAAAGCTAAATTTCTTCCTATATATCCTTATCATTGGTGTGCAATAACTTTACAACCTTAACATAGAGTAACATTTGTTACCCCAACCTAATTTTAGGTGCCATTCTCAGTTTTAAATAGTTAATTTTCTATAAGGAAAAATAAAGTAACATGGTGATAAAAAAACAAGCTTATTGATCTTACTTTGCTTTTCACAAGGTTTGGTTGGCGTAGTAAAGCAGCATTTTCTCTTGATGCAATCAACTTAGCGAGCGGTATCTAAACACAATTTTACTTTCTGACATAAATTAGTATTCAGTTTAAGGTTTAATCCAAATAAATTATTTTTGGTTGGTAAAAATAACAATTGCCCACTGTTATTTTATGTTCTAATGCACTTTTAATATTAAAATATGTTAAATTTAATCCAGTATTAGTAACACTAACCAATGGGCAGCCCTACAGGCTGCATTTTAATTGTCATGAAATAGTTGCAACTAATATTCGTACCACAAACGACAGTTTTATTTTAAAGGCCTTTAAATTAAACCTATACATATCATCCACTAAGCTTAACTATTTTGTAAATGTCTTCTACTTACAGATATTTCTTGCCATAGTGGGCCACCGTTGGTGTAAATAGGTACCCCATACATTACTCTAATAAAGTCAACATCTCCACTATCACATAAAGTTTGGAACATATATTTCCTTCCATCCCCTCTTAATCTTATTTTGATGCAATTAAAATGCTCAAAGTCCATGTAATCTTCTCTGTCCATTACAACCTTAAGAATTTTTTTAGGTTTAAATTGTTTAAAGTCTTTAAATCATTTGAACTTGCTTTTTAAACAATTAAGGAATGTATAGTACTAGAGTGAAGACCAAAAAGTGAAAGAGTTTTGTCGAGGACTGTTATGTTAATGTACAACACTAAGTAATTCAGGTTTTTAACAAACATTTTAAGTATTTAGTTTAATAAAAATCATGACTTTATTGTTATTTTGCAATGTCAAAAATTTGTTTTCAAGATGTTTTTTTTACATTTAAAAATTGTTTAACCTTAAAAGTATTCACATAAATTTTAAAGCTAAATTATATCAAATCAGACCAAAATTTAGAAAGTATAATTGTAATATTGGTTTTATATACACAATTTCTTTTTTACTTACAACAAAGGGCTTTGTTTCTACATAAGCAAACCCATGATAAGGTGGTAAGTCTTGTAAAGGATCTGTCGAAGGTTTTCTATCACTAGGAGGCTTCTCACTAATATTCCCTCTAAACGTTGCCGTCATTTCATTCCTACCATGCACAAACTCTGCCCAACTATGTCCCTTTACATCTTCATCAGTTTGTACATACCAGTAATCTAAATCTTCTTTGGTACGAAAATAATAATAAACGTGATCATTTTTTTGTAATCTTCCCCAACTGGCATGCTCCCTAGCTGGTGAAAATTTATTTTTGATATGTTTTAGGAAGTGCTTCCATGCTGTTTTTTTCTTTTTCCAGTCAATTTCTTGTGGGTTAAAAAGTCGATAATATTCTTCGTCTTCTCTTACTTTTACACTTTTTTCATCCTTCTTGTTTTGTGATGGCATAATTGACATTGTTTTGGCATTGTTGTTTAACAATTTATTAATTGTTGGTGTAAATATTAAGTTTGGTTTTGTGAAATTCTGTAAAGTTTTTAAATCCAAATTTCTTCTTATAAAATGAGAAAACTTTAACATTATTTAAGTTTATAAACTAACACCTATTACCACAAACTCTGTAAAAAAAAGATTATGATTATTCTATTATAGTCAAAATTAACCGAAAACAAAATTGCAATTAAGTTATGTGAAAGCATTTGGCAAAAAAACAAATATTTTTAACTAGCATCATATACAATATAAATATACACTTCACCCACAAGAAAAGATATATAAATAAACTGGTGAAATTATTGTTCAATTGATCATATTTAATTTAATTCCACATTCAATTTGGCGTTCAACTTTTAGAGTATTTTTCCATTCAAGACTTCGGTTATCCAGATTTAGTTTTAAAGTTGGAAAACATTTGTTGAGATAAAATTGAGCTTGTTTGTAATCACAAATATGAACCTAAAAGTTAATATTATTTTTTTTAAATTAAACATAATATAAATGAATTTTTGTTTGTGTATATTGTTTCTCTTTATTTTAGTTAGAGTTACAAGTCAATTGCCTGCCCAACTGTCGACATTTTAATTGTTTTAATATGGTCGCAATTCTTAACTAATATTAGTCAGCAATAATTTACCTGAACACCACAAACAGCAGTTTTTCTTTTTTGAAGGACCTTTAAATTGGATACAAATATATACTGTCCACTAAAGTCCTCCTTCATATAAAGTTTATAAGTATAACTTTTATTAATTTTCACTTTACTTACTTGTAGTGTAGTAAGTTTAAAAAACTCGCGAGCAGCTTCAATACTTTTACTTCCAAATCTCATGCAAGTTATTTTAACACTTTGTTGAATATGGGGGATTGCTAACTTGAATTGCTCAGTTTCACTATAAACAAGTTGTTTTATGTTAAGAAGTTAAACATATTAAAAACTTTAAATTTCATTATCTAGAAAACTCTAACTTCAAATTTTAAATATTCAATTAACTTTGGTTAAACAAGTCTTAGGTTGAGGGTGATTAAGGGAACCTAAAAACATATATATTATATTCTTATTTACTTGAACTACAGATTGTTGTGAATATAAGACAAAATCAAACACTTACGTGTAACAAAACCCAATAAGATCATGGATAGAACCTAACGCTCGATGATTATGATACAAAATTCTCTTCAATTTTTCCAAGAATTTAAGTAATGTTATAATACAGGAAAAGAGATTTGTTTTCGACAACATGGTTCTTACTTCATTCATTTGATTCTGTAAACATAAATTAAAACTAAAGAGGCCTTTGGCATTTGTTTAACATAGAATCAATATGATAAGAGTCTTATACAGTATTTGGGCTTGAAGAGTACTTTTCCTTTATAGCCTTTATAACTTAATAACTTTAATAGCTCTACTATAAATCGTAAAAAAAAAGAAAATTAATAATTTTTGTTTAATAAAAACTGACCATTATATTAAAAAATTCATTATCAGCAGAAGTAAGATTGAGAGACTTTTTACATTTAACATCCAAACATATTCCAGTAATTTTTTTATTTTCCCCGGATTTACTTTCAGTAATCGCACAAGGACCACTACAGTATTTACATTTGTAAGCTGTGAACTGTTGCTGGTACGCTTGTAAATCACTATCACCTTTAATATGAACATTTCAAGAGTCAATTTTATATTTAAAGATGATATTATTATACAAAACAGTTTAATTTTTAAACTGAAATTGGTAAAGGTTATACTAGTCAAAAGCTGTTAAGGTCATACTAGTCAAGGTTATACTGGTAAAGGTTATACTAGTCAATAGATGTTAAGGTTATACTAGTCAATAGCTCAGCTTTTGTGTAGCATAATAATTGCTGTAACATTGTCACAACTCAGAACTAATATTTGTCTGTAGTAATTTAACCTGGCATCTTAAACAACATTTATAGTTTATTTTGTAGGCCTACAAATTGGACATACATATATACTTAAATATTTAATATATATATTGGCCCCTAAGCTCCATTATACATAGTAGGAAATAAAAATTTCAAGAACAACTTTAATAATAATGTTACCTGTGTTGTTGCCATTGCAAGCTGTACAATCACATTTAAAGTAATATTGAGTTTTTAACATATTCTGTCTCTCAGTGTAGGAATGTCCGGTTACACAAGGACCATAACAATGAAATATTTCATCATCTTTTTTCAGTTTGGTGGTTAACTTGACCTAACGATGGAAAGAAATAAAAATTTATATATATTCGAATAAGTTACTGTCCCTAGTTGATAGTTAGACCGGCAGTGTGGTGTAGTGGTAAGAACTCTTGCTACACCACACATGAGGTCGTGGGTTCAATTCCCACTGATCTCATGCTGTAGCGCCCATGAGTAAGGCGCTATAAACGGTATGAACTCCTGCTGAGCCAGCACTTAATCAGCAGCATAATTACCGGGCAATTATAGTCTCTATAATATCCCAAACTGCCACAGGTAACTCGAGACTGGGTCGGAGTAATTGATGTTACTCTATGTTTAAGTCGCGCAATCGACTTTCCCACATTAAGGATAAAGATATAAACAAAAAAAAAAAAAAAAGTTAGTGATAGTTTTTTACATCATTAATGGAAGATAATAAAGAAATTATAAGGTTCAAAACAATTTTTTTTTTTTAAATGTTATATATACTTTTTTTTACTATAAATATTAGCTTACCTTAACAGTGTTGCCGTGAAAGTTTACAAAAGTGTTTGGATCACAGCTGTGGTTTAAAAGACTGAGATTTGGAAACACTGCGCTTGCAATTCTCTTCTGAGTTACATTTGTTGAATGATTAGCTAAAAATTAAAATAGTAAAAAGTGTAATGAAGTTTTTGGTATTTTTATAAACTTGAACAACTCCTTTTCAGTTATATTTATTGAAAATTTTGTTTAAAGATTAAAGTTTTTTTTGCAAAACTTGTGATAAGAAAAATCGAAAAAAAGTTAAGCGAATAGAATCTTAAAAATTTTAAACTTACAACTTTTTTCTTCAACAGTTTGGAATATTGCTTGAGTGTTTGTTAAGAGTTGTAAAAGATGATGGTTTAGTAAATAAGTCAGCATTTCATGAAAGCTTCTAGGGGTTTCTAAACAGATAAAATGTATTAGTTCATATTTTTGTAAAATCAGGTAAAAAATTTGTACTTTTTCTTTTAAAGAAAATTGTTAAACTGTCGTACTAATGTGTATATCCTTGGTGTTGAGATCTTTTTCACTTTCATCAAAACTTTGACAAACTTCTTTAATATTTGATCTCATTTTCTCAATTTCAAAATCTTCTTGATTCATCCAAAAATTTAAACTCAATTTCTCGAAACAAGAACTTACAATATTTTGGATAAAAATCTTATTTTCAGTATCCTGTATTTCTTCGAAAACTTTACATTTTTTCACACACATTGTAACTATTTTTGCTAGGTACCAGGCCAAATGTAATGAATTAGTTTTGGTCTTTAAAGAAACATCTTCAGAGTGAGTTAATAGACTTAACACACTAATATAATCTTCATTGAAAATGTCATCAAAGTTTTGCTTTGGACATGATTCAAAGCTGGTTATAATTTTGTTTAAGATGAATTTAAAAACATTGTTTTTGGAACCATCATCAAATTGTGTTTTATTATTGTTGTTTGATTCATATTTTTTTTGTGTTAATTCATATGCAGCTTTTAATACAATTCGAAGTGAAAGAATGGCAAAAATATCAATCTAAAAAGTAAACAAATATAAAAACTTTAACATTATTCATATCAAACTAGTTCGTAATCCACTCTACCGTCTGGATTTTAATTGCCGTAATATAGGCCAAATTTAAAATTTTGCCTGTGACAAATTACCCATGCACCATACACAACACTTTTTATTTTGCAGACCTAAAAGTTTGACAATCATATGTAAATTATTCACTAAACGTTATTTTTTTAATAAAATAAAAGTTAACCTTGCTTATTAATGGCCAAATACTACACTCCAACCAATGATATTTTTTCCAAGCTAAATTTTTACAAATTTCATCACAAAATAAAGCAGAAGTGCAACCATAACATGGAATACCGGTAGCTCTACAATCCTGTACAATATAGTTGTTCAAATAAAAAATACAAATAAATTATATATTTTTATACTAACATCAACAGAAAAACATGTAATATATTTTAATGCTTTTACAGGATTTGGTTTTACCTTATAACAATAATTACAATAAGTATTCATAAACTCAAAGTTAAGAATCCCACAAAAACATTTTTCCTTAATTATCAAATCTCCCGCCTTTAAATCACTAGTTGCTTTCAAATGTCTTCCTACAGAAAAATAAAAAGCATTTTATATTTTAAAAAATAAGGCTTAGTAGATTCTATACACTTTTATTATTTACTAACTTAAAGTAGTATTTTTTTTTTTTTTTTTTAAAAACTTTGTATTTATTTTTAGTTTTAATTTTCACCTTTAGCTGGGTTTGAAAAGATTTTTACATCTGATGAAACTCCATTCTTCAACTTCTTTTTATTATTTAAAACTTTATCTAAAATAAAGTGCTCATTTATTTGGTTGAAAGTTTTGATTTAAAATTAAATACTTATATACCTTGATCTTTTAAGTTAACTTTTGGGCTCTTTTTTGATTTTTCCATTGTGCTTAACTTATCCAGCAAACTTTTTAGAATTTCCATTTCCTAAAAATTGTATTTTTTTTATTAAATTTTCAAAATATTAATTTGAATAAAAAATATTCTAGCAAAAAAATACAAAAAAATATTTAGCCAAAATAATAAATTACTTTGTTAAAAGTATTCTCATATTCTTGTGATGTTTCTGTAATTTCTTTAATAACTTCTTCACATTTTGAAAAGTTTTTTAAATGCCAATAAGACCAAGCTAATCTATTCATTAACTTGAAGTACCTAAAAAAATAATACTGAATTAATTTAAACAAACTACAAAAACATAGTAAAAATAAATTATACAAAGTTTTAGCTTTATTAGTTTGTTAAACTTATTTTTATACTTGTTTATATCAGTTTTTCCATTCTTAAATACTTGGGTAATATCAAGAACAGATTGTTCATAATTCTTTAATCTGAAATGAGCAGCTGAGCGATTAGCAAATGAAATTGAAACAGGAATTTCTATAACATAACAGAAAGACAATTTATTAGATTTAATCTGTTTGTTTATTAAAAATTAAATTATATTTTAAATTTTGAATATTATAATCAATAAAAACAAACCTTTGGAAGTTTCTGAATCCAGAACTGGAGCATAAATTAAACCGTTTGTGTAAGAGATTAACGCTTCATTATAACTTGATTTCTTAAAGTATTCGTTGCCAATTTCTCGTAATTCAAGATACTTACTTAACAATTTTTCATAGGTATCATATACAGAAGAAGACATATCTAAATAAAGCTTGTTAAATGGTTACTAGAAAGTGTTTTTATGAGTGTATTACTTCACTAAAACGTGTTTTTTTTTCAAAATCACATTTTCGTATTTCCACGTTGGGGATTTACCTAAATATAAGGATTCCAAGTTTTGCTTCAACCACAAAAAATTTATTAAAGTTGTTTGTAATTTATATTATTATTTATAGTTAGAAATATTTTTGTACTAAATTACGTTAAGATGTTTTTTTTGCAAGTTTGTGTTCGATTGAAATTGGGGTTAAAAGGGACACGCTTTTTATTTAGCACACTCTAGCGGAAGCTTTTTTAAAATTCCTTTTACTTGTTCTTTGTATTTATTTTATTTGCTTTTTTTGTATGAAAGTTTTAAGTAGTAAAAGTTGGTTTACTTAGTTATAGAGCAAATTAATAACATTTAATGAGTTCATTTACGTTAAAAACAGTGTATATGTAATTTATAATTTATTAAGACAGTTATTTTTTTTAATTAAAGCAGTATAATTTTATTTTACAGGCTAACAAGTCTTTTAATTAAAAAGTTATAAATTCGAACTGCTTTTTTTGTAAAGTCCGTGTTATATATTTAATTCCAAATATGCAGGAAGGGTGGAGTATAAAGTTTTATATTTTGTTATGCCTTTCAACATCAAAAATAGGTGAATTTTTATTCTGATATTTTTATAATCTAATAAACAGATAAACGTAAATAATGATAAAACGAAAGAACTTTTTTAAAACTTAATTTTTACTTTTTTTTATTTAAAAAAATAACATTATGTTTTATTTTTTCTGTTACAGTGCTTTCTGTTGATGTAATTGTGATTCAAAGTAAAACAGCAACATTACATTGCTATGATGCAAAGATAGCTTCACAATATACCGATTATTTTGTTGTAGTTAAATATAATGAAGTTGGTTCAACTGAAGAGTCTAAAGAAATTGCCAGATATCAGGTTAAAAAATATTTTTGCAAAATTAAGCATTTAATATAATAAGCATTTATTGGTAAACGACACTTATAATCTGGGAAGTCTGAAAAGTAGGGCAGTTTTCGATGAGATCTCGTGCGTGCAAGCGTAAATATTGGTGTGACCGCACGTGCATGCATATTAAAATTTTTGGTCTACGCATGCACGCATGATTTATGTTGGCGTATTTACGTTTAATTTTGCATTTACTGTTGCCAATTTTTGGCGTGCATTTTTTTCAACAAAAAAAATCTTGTTCGTGCACCCTGCCCTACTTTCTAGACTGGTAATCTGGAATACTGTCAACCTTCCTACATCAAAAATAAATATAAAAAAAAAATCATTTTTAGGTGCAAATATAAACATAGATAATTTTAAATTTTTAACATAGATTAATGTAAATAATTGGAAAATTTATTTTAAGCCAATGAAACAATCAACCCAAATTAAAGACATTCGATACGAATCCCGACTAGAGTTTTTATCGACAGGAGATATTGAAATAAAATTTGTGGATTTAAGAGATGAGGGAACTTATACCTGTATTGGACAATCTTTTGATGCACGAGAAAATCGAATTTCAAATAATATTGTGGTTTATGGTAAATAATTTTTAAATGTAACATGAGTTTAAAAAAAATAGATGATGCTATTTTTGTTGTTTATCTTTTCTTTTTTTAACAAAAGTATAAAATATGAAGCCCAGGTTACATTGATTTAAATATCCTTGCGTTTAAATAAGTAATTTAAGTTTATTTATAGTTCTTTTTTTTAAATGTAAATAATTATCTTTGTTTAAAAAAAGAATTTTAAATATTTCAGTTATGCCACGAATTGATGTGAAAAAATCAACCGAATCTTTAGTGGCTGGTGCGGGGTTAAGTAGTGCAGCAAAGTGTTCAGCTATTGGAGGTAAATTTAACTTTGAATTTGTAAATTTAAGTTTTAAACAGTTTTGAGGGTAAGTTTAAAGTTAGCATTAAATTAATTGTTTTATAATAGGAAAACCAGCAGCTATTGTAAATTGGAAAACAGACCGACATTTTGAATTTGAACAAGTAAAGTAAGTAACAAAATAAATCTTTACCAAAAATATAAAATACACAAAGTAAACCAAAATATTTCTACATAAATTTTATTTTAACAATAAAACTTTAATTCCAGGGAAAATAAAAGTGATTCTGCTGAACTGACGACAGTGGAGTCAACTTTACATATTAAACCAACAAAGTTTTACAACAACCAAGCTTTTTATTGCACAGTTTCACATCCTGCTTTACCTAATATTAACCAAACAGTTATTCTTCTAAATGTGACTTGTAAGTTTAAGGTTTTTTTAAGCAGTTTAAAATATCATTAAATTAAAAACAGAGAAAAAATATATACAAAATATACCCAGTAAATTTAAAGGTTCGTTACCTTGATATATTGACAAACCCAACTAAACTCTATTTTTTAAATCTAAATATTTTTTTTTAAATTGAGTTTTTATTGAAAATCCTAATCTCAATCATTTACTCAAGTTTAAACTTAAAAAATTTGAACAAAATTAAACTGATATTTATTGTAACTTTTCTATTACTTTCATTAATTCACAAGAACCTCAATAACAAAAAATATAATGTTTTTTTGTAGACCCCCCAGATCCACCAACAATCAAAGTTTCAGAAGATCACACGACTTTAACTTGTACATCAAATGGTAACCCCACCCCAACCATAACATGGACATTACCTCCCGGGGCACCTACCCCTTACATAGGACCCTCTGTAGTGTTAATCGACCCCCAGGACCCAAAAAGATATAACGATACTTATATTTGCACGGCTAAAAATGGAGTCCCACCAGATTTGAGCACAAATATAACAACAAGAGAAGCTTCGACTTATGTACAAAGTAAGTTGTACAAATATATCATTAAAGTGGAGTTTGGTAAAAAAAATGTTGTTAATGTAGGCAAAATTTGACAAAATTTGTTAGGGAGTCTAAATTTAAATAAACTGTCTAAGAATTTTGTTGTGAGATCATATAAGATGTTGTTGTTGGATATTAATATTTATATTATTAAAAAGTATATCCAAAAAAGGAAGTTTATTTATATAACCACAAAGAATATAAACAAGTATTCTCCATCGTTTCTGCCTAGCCAGGATATTTGGTTTTAAGCTTGGCTACCCACTGTCTATTAACAACCAGCCAACTGTGATATAAAATTTCTTTTATATTCTTTGTGAAATTTGTAGGGTTGTAAAATGGGTGTAATGTCAGTCCTGGTATTTGATTTGTTACCAAACTTTGGTTCTCTTTTTATTGTAATTGAAGAGGTGCTTGTTAGTAAATAGTTAAGGAGAATTGTTCTTTTGTTTTGTAATAGGAACTGAAAGTTGGTGATTTAATTCAATTCTCTTTTTCGGTTCTTGGTAAAGTGAAAGTAAGAACTTCTCGTATTTGTTATATAAAATTTCCCTTTTGCTTATTTACTTCCTTTTTTATTCTATTTAAATTTTAATTAGGGACTAATTTTTATAAGTTAAAATTCAAGTGATAACATATTTTAATTAACATGTAAAATATTCCCTTTTCTGTTTAAATGTAGTTCCATAAATATCTTTACATAGACATAAAAATGGTTTTATTTTAGGACAATGTCATTTTTTACGACAGAGTAAACATAAAAGTCATTATACGCTCACGTTTGAAATTTGTTTTTATTCTTTTTAGTGTACATAAAGCGTCATTCCCTTATTGAAACATATAAATAATATAAAATAAAGTCAGTTGGGTTGCATAGATTAAGTATGGATTAACACAATGTATTTATTGTCCTTAAAGTGCTTAAATATTAAAACTTAATTTAAGTTAAAGTTGAATTTTGTTAAAACTTTAAAAGTTTAACTACTTTACATTCAAATTTGTATTTTATGATTGTATAAGTGTAATAATGAACACAAGATTGCCTTTTAATGTACTAAACAGAACATAAGTTTCTTACTCTTTTTTTGCAAATGCTTTAGTCTAATAATAAACACAAAATAACGATTTATTTTTAAAGGCAAAATGAAAGTAATTTTTAATTATAGTGTTATACCATAGCTTTACTGATTAAGGTTATTACACTGTATTTGCTATAATTTTTGGCAGAACTTAATCAAAATATTCTTCTATGTTTAGCATTAGTAAACCATAAGTTTATATAAAAATGAATAACATTAAACACACAGGTAACAGCTTGTTTTTTTGTTGTAGTGGCGGACACAAGTAATACTGGGATGATTGTTGGAATTGTGATCGGTTGTCTTTTGTTCCTTGTACTTGTAGTTGGTCTTGTTTACTACTTTATCATCAGACCATCTAAGGGGAAAGATAGTGGACCTTATAAGGAGAGAGACGATGTACAACATTATCCTTATAATCTTGAACGAGAAGGTTCCAGGTAAATTTACTGGGTTTTTATTTTTTTGCATTTTTTAATAGGCTATTACATTTTGTGGGAAACTTTTATCAGCTTTCTTTTCTTTGAACTTTTGATTAATATTTTCTTGGTATCAAATACTAATCTTACAAATCAGAATTGAGTATTTATGGTATTTGTGGCTTTTGTTCTTCAACTTTAACCAATTAGTTTAATGGTGTAAATATATTATATTACTGGCTAAATAATCTACAATAATGTGGTAGCAACTGCAGTTTGGTAAACACTTTATTTTCAAAGTAAACAATCATTTCAAGTTGAAAAATTAATATTTAGTTATTTTGATAACAACTGTACCTAGGTTAACACTTTTTTTAAAAAAACAAATATTAATTTTAAAATTAATTTTTAGTTACGGAGGACGACCCCTGATTGAACACCAGAATTCAAGTTTAAATAAAAATCGACCCCCAAGTCCAAAAGGACCTCCACCTAATGAGGACAAAGGTAGAAAAAATTGAAGTTAAAAATTTTTTGATAAAGCAACATAAAATTCTTTTTTTTTTTTAAAAAAAATTTTAAATGAGAAAAAATTGTTAATTAAACTTGTAACTTTGGCAACAGACAACAAGGATGATGACTCAAGTGGGACAGACACAGACGAGGGAAATCACGATGTTGACGTTGAAGTGGGACCTGCCACGAACTTGAATGACCCTGACTTTGATGAAAGTCAAGGAATTACAAGTCGAGCTTCAGTAAATTTCCAGGTAATTTAGAAAGTAAAAATCCGTTGTTTTTTAACAGTTTCTGAATTAATAAAATCATTATTTTTATAACAGTTATTTTTAGTTTTCTTTTTTATATTTAATTTATTAAACTTTCTTTATTCATGTCTTAAGCTCTTAAATTAAAAATAAATAAATTGTAGCCGTATTGGAAGGAGACTTTGCAGGTTAGTTCATGTTTTAAAGCATGGATCAGTTTTTTTTATTTTCAGTGTTGTTTGGGATGCTTTTCGTTCAAAGTTTTTATTTATTTTATAATTTCTTTAAAGTTAAAAACAACTGGCAAAATGTAAGCCAGTTAAACATTCTAAAAGCACATTTTAAAACTTTTAAATAATTAATGGATAGTTTTTAAAAGTATTTGTAATTTTTTAATTGATTTGTTTAATTTAGTCATTGATTTCATGTGTAAATGGAATTTTAGTTACTTCAAATTTGCTACTAATAAGTAAGAATATGTTAAGTTTTTAGAAATTTTTGAATACTAAAAGAGTATTTTTTATTAAAAAATCATCCCAAGAAAGTAGACTAGATATAACATTTAGTTTGTTGATTTATTGCATTGTAAAATACTTTGACAATTAATTACCAACTATTTACGACTCCCATAAAAACACACTTGCTAATTTAAATGTGAATTTTAAACAAAAGAAAAATCAATAATCATAATACCCAACATGTAAGTTATTAACTTAACAATTTTTTTGATATTAACTCTAGGTTTGTTATATTAAATTTAATATTATAAGTATTAAAAATAAAAATCACATTTTTTTGTTTGTATTAAATTAAATAATAATAGTTTAATTTGTAGGTTGAAAAATTAATTATACGTTACCTTATTTGTATAAACTAAAGTTTTTAATTGAAATTATAATTTAGATTTAAAGTTACTGCCCCAGGCCTTTTGTATTGTCCATATACCTAACTACTAGTTAATTTTTATGTCTGGTGTTTAAATTCTAATAATAATCTGTAGAATATATTATTATAACATTAATTTGTGTATTGGAATTTTACTGAACAAAATTTGTTCGATTCTAAATTCAAAATAAATCTGTTTTAAATTTGAAATATTTTTATTTAACAATGGTTATTACATCACAATACACAACAATAAAACAACAATTGTTAATTTAATTTCATTGTTGTTGTAACTTAATTGTTGTCAGTTTGTATTATTATTCTAACAATGCCAGCTGAAAAGACAAAATTATAAAACAATAAACTGTAAAATATTAGGCAAAAAATAGGTAAAATTTATATTTGTTAAATAAAATATATATAAAAAAAATTAAGTAAAAAACTGAAAGATTGGATTGAAATTCAAAAGCACGAACACCATTGTTTTTTACATATTTGTTTTCTTTTATTATGTTCACAATTGATATTGTGAGAACAATGCACTGTTATTGAATTTTGGTTTAATCTTGATTCTAAGCACTATGTGAGTTCTCATTAAAACTAACTAAAGCCCGAGATTGTTAAATATTTAATAAGCTTTCATGCTTGCATTATTATTTCATGTTTTTCTACTATTTTATTATGTTTTAAAATGTATTCTTTTGTTCTATTATAAATTTATTGATTTTTAGAAAATAATTTTTTTTAATTTAAAAAAATATTTTTTTTAAATTTTTTTACCACGAAAAAATTAAATTTAAAAGAATTTGAAATTGATATGAAATTTATAAACATTATTATAAAGTAGTTTCTAGTATAAAGTGGTCATTTAATCAATAACAAAATATGTTAAGTTCAACTCTCATGGGTTTGTGGTTTGTTGAAAAGTTATTGAACTTCAAGTTTGTTATATTGAATAAAAGTTAAAGACAAAATGTTTTAAATTTTAATACATATAAGCAAATTGTAAAAGTTATATTTAAATTGTTCAATATCATAATTTGTTCATTTTATAGCTTGCAAATTTTTAAAATTTTATTTTGCAATTTTTTTATGTTTTAGTATGCTCATGGTTTTAGAAACTTAACTAAATTAAATTCTTATAACCTTGCCTCCATCATGTGTTTTCTCGTCGGTTTGATATTATTTTTGTAAAAACCTTATTTTTAATTTTTTTTTTTAATTTTTTGTAGGCACGAAGGAAGAGACCGAGTACCTCTCCTGGGAGCAGGAGGAGCAAGCACGAGGCACAGATGAGAAGGGATTCCCCTGTACAGAGACATAGTTCTAATCCTCGATATGATACTCCACCTGGAGAAGATTATGACAAAGATGTAAAATTTTATTAGTTATATGTTCAAAAATAAAATAAAAATATTAATTTTTTTAATTAAAGTCTTGTTTATACAGAAAAATTTATATAAAACAAATCCCTTTTTTTAAATTAAATTTATGTTTTTACTGTTTTTAAGTAATTTTTAAAAAGTTTTTTGTTTAAAGATCAATCCACTGGTTAAGCAAGATTATTCTGGTTACGAAGAGGATGGTTACAGGGACCAGTACAATCAACCACCAAACTATGGTTCAAGATATCAACAGGTCAGTTTAAATGGTTGTTAATAATATGGTGTAATTGTGCAATAAATGGTTCATAAAAATAATTAATAATGATCTTTAAAGATAATTTTTTTAAGCCGTTCCTAATATTGGTTTATTTTGTTAATTTTTATGTTACCACAGCAACAACAACCACCAAGAAGAACAGATAGTCTTCCTCAATATGAGCCCAAGTATAGTGAGATAGACCACACTGCTTATAAGAAAAATCGTGAGTATTGCCTCAGAGCTTTTTTAATGTTGGTTTTTACGTAACTTATTGTACTATTATAATATTTTCTACCTGTCGATGGCTTTTTAGTTAGCATGAATATTGATGTATTATAGTCACTACCCTTATTTTTCCACAATAATTTACCTACGCACCGCAAATGGCAGTTTTTTTAATTTTGTAGAGCTTTACATTGGACTTACATTTATGTGCATACTTATCTTCACTGAGCTCCATTATATGTAGATGTTTTTATATTAACTTGTTTGTTAAATTGCTTGTTATTTTTTTTTAGCCAATCCACCAAGACAGCCTTACAACGAACCTATTGAGTATGCTCAAATAAGACATGGATACTCACATGTAGTTTAAATATTACAATAAATTGGCCATAAAAATGGTTTAATTTTTACATGAGACTTTTAGATGACTTAAACTCATAAAGATCGAGCTGTTCACTATATAAAAAAAACGTTCTTTATGTAAATAGATCGTTTTTTACTTTTCTACAATTATAACAATTAGTAAATGTTGTTTTTACTATTAATTTGGTTAGGAAAATAATTTAAGTTAACAAAGCGCATTTCGTTTCTTTACACCAAGATGCTAATTAGTTAAAACTCCAATAACATTTTGAAACAATTTTTTTCCATTCATGTGTAAATATTTGGTTTATTTTTTTGGTATTTAGTACAATAACTTTAAAGTTTTTGTCATTAAAATTTAACTATAACTTTTGTTTGTTAAACTTTTTGTGCTATTTAAAAATACTGGTGCTACATAGTAAGTAATTCATATATATCAAACAATCCGAAAGTTTAAAAATATTTTATATTTGCAACTTGGATAACTAATATACAATTTCAGAAACTTTTTTACTTTATTATTTCTGTATATTTTTATATGTTCGTAGAAACGTTAGTTTCATATACCATATTATTGGTGCTATTTTTGTTAATTCTGTATATAGGTGCTTAATGGTTGTTTCGTTTTTCGTTTTTTAGGCTGGCATTTATGGTACATTAACTTTTGTAGTTTGGATAATACTAAAATACGGGGTGCGGGAAATAGTGAAACCACATGTGAACTTTAACAAAAAATCGCTGAATGCGGAAAAGTGTGGAATTTTTATACCTAATCTTTCCTTTTTGCTTTATAGTCGATATCGCATAACCCCTTATCCATTTATGTAAATACGACATTATTCAAGTTGCAAAAGTATAAAAATGCTGTTCCGTCCCGCATTCCGCGAATTTTTGTTAACGTTAACATACGAACCCGTATTTTAGTATTGTCCTGTAGTTTTATATAAAAACCATTTTTTCAATTTTGGTTCTTATTAATTATGTTTTTTTTTACGTTTTTTATACAATTTTTTTTTGATTAGCTTAACTTTTATAAGCTATAGCGTTTTGTAATTAGAAATTCTGTACATATTAATTTAAACTGCTTAATAAAAAAACATTATTGAAAATTTTGTGCTTACTTATTTTAGTTTAAAACACGGCCGCTTCAGGGCGTTGTTCGGCAATTTTAAAGAATTCTTCGTTTTTTTTTAACAAATTTAATACACTACAGATCTGTTTTATAAAAAAATAATAAAAATATATTTTTATGTTTAGTTAGTTTCTGTCCCATTTAGTTATAAATTTCATTATACAAATCTTTTAATAATCATTTACAAAAAGGTTCTTCAAAAAAATAAATATCGTAAAATTAACATAAACAATATGTTTTAATTTCGGCAAACATAAAAAAAAATATTAACCTACCATTAGATAAATAGTTAATATATATTTTGGGTCAGTAAAAATTTATATATATTAAGATTATCTATAAGGCTAGAGTTTATAAATATATATTTCTCAAAAACCAAATAAATAGAAACTTGGCAAAGACTTACAATTTAGCAAGTTCGTTGGAGGACCGTTAACTAAAAGTGATCTAAATTTCAATATTGAAATTTTTTAATAAACATAACACATTTAACTTTAATTTAAAACATTTTAAATTATCAATACTAGTTTAATTTTTAACTTAAATTTAAAACGAAAAAAGTTTCAAAAAAATCTAAAAATAAACATTTACAACAATATAATATTATTCTTCTCAACTGGGCAATGTGATGTCATAAGGGGTTATGCACAATAAGTCGTTATCAGAATGGATTAATATTACGTGAGAAGTTAGCAGCTGTTTTGTAAAAGACATTAAGTGCCATAGCAACGCTATTACGTCAATGCGTGTTCATTGATTATGTGCGTTGGAATGCAACTCAGCCGCATGGATAAGACCTCGTGAAAAAAAAGAATTTTTTGGGGGGTTTAGTCAAACTTAGGAGAACTTCTAATTATAGTTTGATTAAATATGATAGATTATGCGTAGGCGACGTAAAGATATTCAGATATTTGTGTTGTTTAAAATTTGATATTGAATTCTAGATAAGGTCAAGTCATAATCAACCTGTCAGCGTTCACTTGTCATTTACTATGACGTCATAGTTGTAATCAGCTGTTAGAACGTCAAAAACTTTGCAAGCGACCGAACACTAAATATAGAGAACCAAGAATAGATTAATTATTTAGGTAGAAAGAGTCGTCAAGCGTTTTTTTTTGTATTTTTAGATAAAAATTTAGATCTAAACTTTATTCACGATAAATTATTTAAAACTAATTAAAAATAAAATGTGATAATATTTATTGCCGCTTTATTTTTGTATTTTTATTAATATTTATATATTTTTTAAATAAAAATGTTTAAATTGCTCCATTTAATGTTAGATTTGTAATTTTTTATTGAAACTAATTGAGGATAAAGCGATAAAATAATAATTTGTTGTTCCAATTGTGACGTCAATCATTTTCTCGCAAAAACATCTGGTGACTTGCAAAACAAAATTTTTCGATTTTTTCTAAAAAAAAACTTTTCAGCAATTAGTTAAATATTAATTTGTTGATGTTTAAGTTGTGGCAAAGTTGTCAGATTGTAAATTTTACACAGAACTTGTCAGTTGTATGTGTGAGTTAAGATTTAATCCGAAAGAGGAACAAAAAATAAGTTTTTTTGTCGTATAAAAACTTGCAATATTTAAAGCATAATAAAAAATAGTAAATTAGTTTATAATTTTTAACTTATGTTTTAGTTAAATATATTTACATGCAAAATTAAAAAAAAGTGATTTATGTGATGTAGTCTAACTGTCTAATATGTTTAAAACTTGTAAATGCCCTAAATTTTTATTTTTAAATAAATGTTATGCTTGTTAAATAAAAATTATATATCAGCAATTTTTTTGTAAAAAATTTTAAGAATAAAATTTATTTTTAGCTTAAGACTGTAAGACATTGTTTATGTTTTCTAAATATATATATTGTTAAATGCATTTGATACTTTCTTATGTTTTGTGTTGTAGTGTGCAAATTTAAATTGAATTTTGTTTAAGTATTTTGTCATACCATAATACCTGCACGACCTTATTCTGTAAGTAATTATTTTGTTTATTGATTATTTGAGGTTTATACATTGAATTTTTTGAATTTAAGAATAATTATGAATTAAAATATTTATTTTTGGCCATAATCAAATAGATAAATGTAACATGTTTAATGTTTAAGCTTTTACTCGATTTATGATAAAAATTTATATATATATATATATAGTTAATTTTTTTAAGAATTTAAAAAATCTTAATTACAAATAAGTGTATATATAAAGTTACATTATTTTTGTTAAAAACTAGGCTTAATTGTTAAAAAAAACTTGGATTATTCTTAATTTAAAAATTGACCATGTGGGATTTAAGTGTCGCGTTAAACTGAATTTAAATCATGTGTTTTAATGTTTTGTTAAGAATAATTCAGGATATTTAATATGGAAGTGTTTAACAAAAATAGAGTAGTATAAACATAATTATCATCCTATATCACCAACTAATTTTCTATTTATAATTACCTGAATATTTTAAGTTTTAATTAGTCATGTTTCCTTAAAGGTTTAAAAGATTTGATGTTGTATTTTATATGTGGTTGTTAAAGTTTTAAAAAGTTTAAAAATTTGATTTAAATTTTAAGTTTTGAATTTTTTTATTTTTTTTATTATTTTTTATTTGTATCCTCAATGTGGGAAATACAAATTTACAGGCTGAACATAAAGTAACATAAGTTACCTAAAACCATTCTCAAAACGACTTTTGCAATGTTGATTAGTTGGGTTAAATTTATATATATAGAAAATACGTTTTTATTTATAAAATCCATTTCTTTCAAAAAACATTAAATTTTGGCATTATGGTATTGTGTAGGAAATCAAATTTACATATTATTTTTAAAAATTTTAAAAAGCCCAAGGTAACCCAATTATTATTATGTTACCTATAGTCATATTCGTCTATATAATTTGTTGATTATTTTGAAGTAGCCTATTTGACAAAGAATTGCGCAAAAAATCCTATTGCAAAAACTTTTAATTTTATTTGACAGTAAATTTACCACTGGATTAATATGCACCCCTGTTTTTATGGAAGTTAGACGCTTATGTATAGAGCAGGTATATATACCGCATTATTTTTCTTCTCCTTTGACTTTCCTTTTGAACGATAAAATTTTACCGCGGGCAAAATAAGGTGCGCGCCAAAAACGAAATTTTAAACTTGAATTTTTTGTTTACCGGAAAACTCTTTTAATTAATTATTAAAATAGTGGTTTTTGTAATATACTACAAGTGCAATTTAATGTGATAACCATACAATGTTTAAAATTTAAAAAAAAAATTTATATTTCTTAAAAAAAAAATTTTTATCACCCAAATTTTTTTAGTTTTTTTTTCCCCTGAAAATCGTTTTTTTTTTGCTGCTTACGCTAAACATGTTACGCATTGTTCACGCTACATAGAGAGAAAGAGAGAACGTCACGCAACAGAGCACACATTATGACGTACCGGAAACGTGACGTCAGCAGCCTGGCAGGGAAATGCCTTAGGCCAGAGTAGTAACGATATAGTGAGCGATATTGATCATAACGATAATTTGAAGAGCAGAATTTTCGAAGTGCGGGCAAGGTCAAATGAGGCTTTAAACATTAAACAAAACATTTAAATTAATTAAAGTTGTTTTATTTTATTTTTTTAATTGTTTATTTAGGTGTATAAGCAGCAGAAATTGCACGATATTTTATCGCTGTAACATCTTGCTACGAATAATAATTATCGCTCCGCGCTTTATATATATCAGTAAACAAATTCGATAACACAAAGAGAAAGAACGCTTTCTCTTCTATTATAAGCAGCAATTCTTTGTCGTTAGCGAGCCAGAACGAGTTCGCTTTTCGTCATGTTTTCTGTGCGTGACAGATTTAGCCTCGTCTGTGTTATATTTGTGAGCGCGGCTAATAATAATTCGAGCTTTTATTTTAAGCTACTATATCTGTAGTAGGGTCGAAGCGTCTAGGTTTGCTTGTATATTTAGGCCCGGGGATTGTAAGTGTTTAGAAAAGGAAGGAAATTAGGTTGTTGATAAATTATTATTCACGAAAAAACTTTTACTTTTTTGTTTACCATAACACAAAAATTGAACAGCGTTATTTTCCGTCGACTTTTTTCCATATTTTCATGCTGGATATATAAAATTTATAAAAAGAAATTAGTAATTAGTGCTACCTATATAAACTGAATAATTTGTAGCAATATTAATCTAATATTGGACAGGTGTAGCTGACTAGCGCAACATATTTTCTTGATCCATTTTGGTTCGCTATAATAAGCTAGAATTGGATATTATTGATTGGTTCTCATTTTCTACAAACCTGTTTGTACCTCGCGTATATTAATAGAATATTTTACGTTTTTAAGCAATATTTTTTGACGGATTTCACAAATTAAAAAAACGCAATTTAAAATAATTTTTTAATTGCAGATTTTGTATCTAAATATTAGGTAAAAAATTTTAATTAATTCTAAATTTTTATTTAAACTAAGTATGCTCAAAACTTTAAGAAAATAATTTCAAAACAACAACAAGATAAGAATACGATCGAACCCGACTATTGAAACGTCACAACCAGCCCTTTATTACGTCACAAACCAGGTTTATTACAAGTAAAATGGGAAGAAAGAAAATACAAATTTCGAGGATTGGAGATGAAAGAAATAGACAGGTGAGTTTTAATAACTTTTAAGATTTTTTGTGTGTAAAAAGTGAATAAATTTAGGTTGTTTAGGCTTCAGTTCCCAAATTAGTAAAAAATTTTACATTTCTCTGTTTTCTTTATAAAAAAAACTATATTTGTAAGTTATTGGCTAGTTTTTTAACTTATCTTTTCGGGGGTCTATTAGTTTTACAAATTGTAGTCTAATTTAAAAACAAATTCAGATTTAATTTTAATATGTAGTTTGACATTTAAATATAAAGTTGTTTAATAAATCTTCATGTTAAAACATATGTTCATATACCTACTACATTTAACATTCTAACGTCACATGTTATGACGTCATAACTACCCACAAATATGTAAAACATTATAACAACCTATCAGATATTAACAATTTTTATTTAATTCCAACATTTTATAAGTTTTCAGGTTATTCGTAAAGAATTAGTTTAATGTAAGTTAAAGTTTATGTAGTATGTTAATAAGTGTAAGTTTTTAGCCCACCTTTTTTAGTTGCCACTGTATAACACAAGTTTGTTAATTATTCACATCCTTATAGCAAGTATTAAACATTTGGTTGCCCTATTATAAAGGTTATAAATATCCAAATCAAGTGTGAACACAATATTTATAACACAAATTATATGCAAACTGGTTTAACTAGTTTTTACAATGTTATAACAGTTATTTTTTGTTGATATTTTAAGGGGAATTTCAGAAATATAAATCCAGTCAATTGGGTATACTACTCTAAATAAAGCGATTTAAAAATATCTTTATTCTATTTTTAACTTGATACACCTAGTTTAAACACAGTGCAGTTTCTGTATTCTAAACACAGTAATCACATCTTAAACTAATGCTTGTAAAAAAAAATTTTTTAGGAAAAGTTAAAATAAAAATATATATTGTTTAAAAAAAATAATTTTTGTAAATGAAAACTTGATTTTTATTTTAAATACATAAAAGATTTTGCTTTATTTGATATTATACAAGATTTAAAAATAAGACAAATTAAAAATAAGTTTATCAACAGTTCAAAAGTCTTGTTTAAAATAAATAAAAACAATTTTGTTTAAAAAGAAACTAACAATGCCACGTTTACTTGTTTGCACTGTGACGTAATACAGTATGGGCATTGTGACTGAACATTTGTTTGCTTTGTGATGTCATAAAGCGGCTTATGTGAATAAGTCCAGTTGCTTTTAACCCCATTTTAAATTTAAACTCAATCTAAATTTAGGTTTTCCAGAATTTTAATGCATTTATAAAAGGTTAAATATAAAATTTATTTGTTCCTTTAATAGTTTTTCTAAGAATTTAAAACCAAAATCTGCCGCAGAATTATCATTTTTTTAGACTAATTAATTAAAATTGTGCTAATATAAAAATACAAATGTCATCTTAAAATAGTTTTCTAAAAATGTAACAATTTGTCCGAAGTTCGATTCCATTGTCTTTTTATCACCTTGGCAACGATAAGAATCGTCTTCTGTTGACGTCACAATAATAAAATATTTATAAGCTCTTAAAATTTCGTTCCGCTTTCGTCGTTTTTAACCGAACGCGTCGTTTTCGCTAATTCTTTAAATTACCCGGTTCGGGCATTGTGACGTCAACAATACACTGCCTCTGACGTCACAATCACTTCCTAATATGTCAATCATTAACCTTGAAGTCTCGCCCGAACAATTTGTTCAAAAATCTAATTTTCGTTCATAAAAAACGCAAATGTTGATTAAATTTGAAATTTTATCAAACGTTATTCGCAAAATCACAAAATATTACGTCAATATTTAATTTATTTATTCTAAAAACAATTTATAAACATAGAAATAGACACTCTACTAATTTATCTATGTTTCACTAAATGATCTATTGAAATAGTTTCTTGTATTAGAACGGTATTGTTAAAGTACTACGAATTATTTTGTTTTCATGTAATTAATGCCAGTAACATGATATAACAGTTATTGTTCTTAGTTTCATTTTATACAAAAAATTTACAGTTTAAAACCTTTATTCTTGCGTTGTACTTGTACATACTTTACATTTTAGTTGTTTTTATTTTCTGGTATATACTTTAATCTATTCTAAAACTAATGCCTGAAATCTGTAAAAACTAATGCCTAAATTTCAAAGAAAAATTTATTATTATAAAACTTTTTTGATAAAAATCCATTTCTTTAAATTTAATTTTTAGTGTACACTTTCATCTATACTAAAACAAATGCCTAAAATCTGTAAAAATTTATGTCTTGATCTACTAGGGAAAATTAATAAACAAATAATGAACGTAAATTGATTGATAAACTCACACTTTTTATATTTTTAGGTTACTTTCACGAAGCGAAAGTTTGGTTTAATGAAGAAAGCTTACGAGTTATCAGTGTTGTGCGACTGTGAGATCGCCCTCATCATATTCAACAGCTCCAACAAATTATTCCAATATGCCAGTACTGATATGGACAAAGTTTTGCTCAAATATACTGAGTACAACGAACCTCACGAAAGCAGAACCAACGCCGATATTATCGAGGTATTATGACGTCATTATATCATGGTATACGTCACAATAGGAAAGTGTGTTATATATTTATTAACAGTGTATATTTACCACACCCCAAAAAAATATTTTTTAAAAATTTGAGTTAGTAATTAATATAAAGCTTCTTTAAGAATCTAATGTGAATTATAACAACGTTTATACCTTACTCTATACATACCATACCGCAGAAGACATTATACAATATTATAAATGTTAATTTGATTATATTTATTGCTTATACACGTCGACACTCTGGCATTAATGAACGCGGTTAAATGAACTTACATAACATTAGTATCTTATACCCTAACAGTGCTATTATAACACATATATTCAGTACATTATTGTATATCAATTTAATGATAAAATATAGGATTTTAACATAATGGCATCATATAAATTTTTACGATTTTTGATTTATCGGTATTTTAGCTCTAGTTTCGGTTTAACATTTTATATACATTTTAATCGCGGTTGTTAAATGGTCATGATATTATTATAAATGAACTGATATGCCTGATTTTATAATAGAACATACGTTAACGTATGGAGACCAAATACCGAGAACCAATTGACGTATTCTATATTAAAAAACGTGCTCTTGTTGGTATTTAAACTTCTTCGCGGCATAATCTGTTAACTGTAGGTGCAGAAATTAAAGATTTAACTTTTTGTAGAAATTACGACGACATTTTAATCAATGTGGCCTTGTTAAAAGCGATTTTCTCACCACAATCTTGTATTTTCCAGTACTACACTGCGCAGTATACGCTGGTTATTTTTAACCCGAAACATTACGAATAGCTACTTATAAGTAGAGACATGCGTATATAGTATATAGAGTCTAGATTTGGAATTCGTATTTTAAGACCCGGCTAACCAGTTTTAGACTTTTCTGGGCTATTTTAAGTTGGGGAAATCCCCCTTTACGTATGTCGGATTGAAGATTTAAAATGAGTAACAAGATTTTATGTACTTTGTACACACTTCGAGTCATTGAAGTATTTCGCATACGTTAGATATTTTGTATATGGCTCTATGCTTGTAATATTTATAAACAATCGTATCTATACATAAAGAATACTGGCTAATATAAACAAATGCTTTGTTTTTAAATCAGTCATTGCACTACTTTTCAGTTCTTTTCTAATTTAATTAAAATAGTTGTCAAGTCACGATTAAATAACGTAACGCATAGGCATAAAAACGTAAAAAAAAAATTTTAAATTTTAAATCGTTTTTTTGATAGTTTGAATCTAATTTTTAAAGGTAATATCGTATTTTTAATATTTATAGTCTACCTTGCAAAAAATTATGTTCATGAAAATACAAAAAAAGGGAAAATAAATTGATTTGTTTAAATTGCACGCAAAATTTGCACGCCGCCATTGCACGCCTATTTAAAAACCGAAACTGGGAAAATGTTACGCCCCTTGATCACGTGACTTCCACAGACGCCCGATTTACATATTATATATTATATCAACTGTAATGATAAAGTGACCTGATCATTAGAGATAATGAAAATGGAAATGGTGTCTTTAAAGCAATAGCAAACACTATCTAAAAACTTACCAAAAAAGGCGGACTTAAATTAATAAGATGTATAAAAAAACACGAAATATGAAACAAATTTTTCTTTTTAAAACCACCACCTTTTTAACCGTTTAAAAATTAATGCAAACCATTTAAATATTATCTATTATCTCAAATAAATTTCAATTATATAAACACTTGTTTTCAATTTAAATTCCGGTTTGAAATCAATATCACAATAAACGTTTTAAAGCGCACCAACTGACGTACTGCATTCATACTTCCAACCACAAAACGGGATATTTTCGGCACATTTTTGTGCGGGATATTCAAGCTCTAGAATAGCGCATTTATTATCGCTCGAATCAGGCCTTTTTCTGATGTTCTAAGCCACAATTTACGTCACAACTACGTAGGAGATATAAATAGTAAAACTCATTATACAGAGGCGCAGCACCGTAACATAGCAAAGCATGTGTTTTATGCATTGGCGCGTAAACTTATTATGCGGCTATAAATAACATTTTTAACCTCAAAAACTTACAAAAATAATCATATGATTTGTAATTTTGTTGGGGTGATTGCAGCAAAATTTTAGGACTTATAAACTTGTGTTAAAAAAATTAGCAAGCAAAATTGATAATTTGGATTACCCAGACTTTATAATGCTGTAAATTAACGCGAAAACACAACGCCTGAAGCGCTTTAATATTCGTTGTGCGTGTTTTAAGATTTTCGTTTTCGGAAATTTTAAATTTTATGACGTCACAATACGGTCTAGTCATGGCAGCGTAGCTTTGTTGATTCTATTTTTAGATCACGATTCTAGAACTGACCATGTTTTGATTCACAATTTTTTGTTTTAATCATTTAAAAAATTATTTTTAAAAATGATATTTTGATTCAAGTTATATTTTTAGACTGAGTTCTAAATACAACCCCTATTTTCTATTCTTAAAAGGTTGCAATTTCATATAAAAAATGACCATATTTGGTTTTTAATAACAGATAATTAAACATTAATTTTAACAATCGTTTGCTTGTTAACTTTGTTATAATACTTGCTAGTCGGTCTTGCCCTACTGTCAGCATTTTACCTATCATAATATGTCGCAACACTCAACCAATATTTGCCTTTAATTATTTATAACAAACTTCTTATACATTTTCATACGGTAGTGTGGTGAACCGGTCATGGCATTGGACTACGAGCCTGGAGGTTTAAGGTTTGAGTTGCACCAATGCCATGCTATTTGCCGTGGCATTTCGCCCTTGAGCCCAGCGTTCATTAATAGCTCAAACACGTTTTAAACCGCACATTCTTACCTAATAAAAATATCGAAACCTATCCGCTTCGGGAGATATGAAAAAAAAAAAAAAAACTTTTCATACATAGATCATGTAACTAGAACTAATTATTGTTGCAGATGTTAAATAAGAAGGACAACAAGAACTGCGACAGCCCAGATGTTGATCACCAAGCTCAGATGCCGACCCCAGGAACCATGCAACGTTACGACACGATTAATCGACAATTTGAAGAAATGATGAACACTATGAGACCACAGGTTAGTTCTAGAGATTTTAATTAAGATGTAAAGCTTAAAATTGGTTCCTATTTCTAGATTTTTGTTGGTAGAATTGTTTGAATTATGACATTTTAACATGATTGTTTTAGTTCCTAAATTTTTAATTTATAAGTTTAAATTTTTAGTATTTTGTGTTTTGATATTGCAACAAGTGTGTTAACTTTACAGCAAGGTGGCTTCGACACGATGCCGGTCACCATCCCTGTTGCTCCGGGAATCTATCCTGGTCAGATGGTGCCGCCACAAGTTCAAATCCAGCAGGAACAAGACCCCAATTTGCTTTATCCTCAACACCACCAGCCCCACCGCCGATCCCCGTTACCCAGAAGTCCGCTAGCTCGAGGACCAAGTCCTAATCATTCTCCAGGTGGGTTTGTGCGTTAAAAAATAGGGTTAAAAAACTTTGGGTGAGAAAATTGGGTTAAAAAGATTTGTGGTGAAAAAAGTTTGAAAAAAATGGGTTAGAATTATTGATAAAAAAATAAAAATAACACGTCCAAATTATGGTTATTTTTAAATTTATTTTTCTAAAATTAGAACTTATAATTTTGAAAATGGTTAGGGTCATTAACTAACTGCAAAACCATCGCTTGTGAATAGCGTTTATGGAAAAAACTGAAATAATGGTTGACTGGTTTTACTATTAGGATATATTTAGTTACCCACTTTAACTAAATTTAAAATTTCCGGGGGTAAAAATAATTTGTTTTACTGCAAAATGTAAAATTCTGCTTGTATTTCATTTTAACAAAATAATTCCATTTATAATTAATATTATTCTGGGCACATCCTTTTTAAATTGTTACCAGTAATATATTTTACATTCAAAATTTTTCGATATTTAATACTGTCATCAACATAGTTTTAGATGTTTTAAAGATAAAAGGTTAAAGTTATTTTTCCATTTAATTTTAAATTCACAATTCTTCAAAAATTTTCTAATTTTTTGTCACTTTTTTTAACATTAAAAACGTGCTCAGTATAATAAATCACACTAGCATGCACTAATATTACTAATCTATCACTTAGGGCCAATATACAGTCCTGAAGTTAGTATGATGTCAGATGCTCACTCTCCTGGAGGTAAACACTTTATTCTTTGATTAAAAATATATTAAAAGTGTCTACTTTTTTGGTAAAAATTATTTTTGCCTTTAAACCATTTTTAATTAACTTTTGTTTTAATTTTTTTTTAATTATTTTAAAGTAGTTTAATTAACATATATACTAATTACTCTTTACTAATTTTTAGTTTTACTAATTCTGAAATCATTTTTCAAACTAAACTTAACTAACCTAATAATTTTTATTATTTTAACCCTTCTTTGAGTTTGTTTGGTTTTCAATGAAATATTATTTTTAAATTTATTTATTTTTGTAGCCCGGTCAAGAAAAAAATTTATTAAAATAGAATTTTTTAAACACACAAGATTTTATCAATTTTGATTGATTAGAAATTGATTATAATTTTTAGGCTACCGGTAAAATAATAATTTAAACATGATAAAAAAATTGACGCGATGATTAACTTTAAAGATTTAATTTAAGAAAAGAAAGTTAAAAATACCTTTAAAGTTAAAAAAAAAATATCCATAAATTATTGAAAATGTGGTTATATAAAAAAAATGGACAAAAAAATTAAAATATTTTCTTTTAAAGGTAATGGATATGTTAGCGGGGGTCAACGTGGAGGGAGTTCCCCTATGCATATGCAGGGTCGTACCTCTCCCATGCCTCCTCAGAAACACATGAATCCCCCGTCGCCCCTCAGGGGGGGTGCTGGAGGGGGGAATGCACACAACTTACATGTCACAATTCCACCGTCAAGAAACAGTTTAGGTGGAATGGTAAGAACAAAGTTTTTTTTTTTCTTAACATCGTCTTAAGCTGAGCTTTTATATTTAATTAAGAAAGAGTGTTCTGTTGTGACAAGTTTAAGCAATCCATAAATGACTGCCCCAAAGGCAAATAGTGTGGTTTTGGTAAGGGTCAAACCTAAAACCTATTAGCTTGTAAATTAATGCCATAAAAAGAAAATTATTCACTACTTAAATAAAATTTTATCGCTATTTTTCAAGTCATCTATAAAAACAAATAAAGCTTAGTGGAATATATATGTTTATAAGCCTTTAAAATGTAAATTATCCAAGTAATTTGTAACCAAGTAATTAAAATGACAGCAGTATAACAGGCGCCCAGTTATTTATCATAAAAAAATGGTGCTACATCCTTGTTTACCTGGTTGAATTACCTTGTTTTTCAACTACTTTCTTACATTTTTTAGGATAGTAACGCGCAATTATCAACCCCAACAGTCAGTCTAGCTACTCCAAGTATAATGCAATATCAACATCTAACCCAACAAACTCCCTATAATGCTGCAGGTAAAGACTACTGATTTTTTATAATTATATTGGTCAATTTTTAAACTATTATAGTTAATAATTAATTTGTTATTACTTTAATAAAAGTTAAACTAATATTTGTCTTAACGAAAAGTATTTTTCTGTTTAGTTACAATAACTTTGAAATTAAACCTTTTTTTTAAAGCAATATACAATGTTAACTTAAATCTTGTACATTTTTAACTTAAGAATAATTCCACCAAAAACGCCGCTAAATTTTTATTTTTGTTTATATCAGGTGAATATCAGGTTTTATCTGGGGGTGAATATGCATCACCGGGGCCTCTGTTGGGTCAGTGGGCGGGACATCAACTTGGACAAGGACTTAGTACTTCACATTTAAAGTGAGTATTCAAACAATATTCTCTAAATAAATTTGTTGTTGTTGTTGGGCCATTGAATATGAACTTTTGTCCTAAATAACCTTTCAACTTTTGATTTGTATTTACTGTAAATAAGTTGTGTAAAAATCCAAATTAGTTAACAGTTTGATATTCATATTTTGTGCTTTTGTTAAACCGATGGTGTTCATATTTTATGTTATTTGACTTTTGTTTTTCTTAGCTCATTTCTGTATTCTATGTAAAAAAAAATAACTTACATCAGGCTTTTTTGTCATCACCCATTTTGTAATGTGCCAATGTCCTTATACAAATGAATCAAGTTTCAACCAAATACCTAATTATAATTTCCTTATTTTAGTCCAATGGTCCAGCATTCGACAGTTACAATAAAAAGAGAACCAGCATCCCCTCCCAATAAAGATCAACATATTTCTATGCAAAGACCAGGGGCTGGAAGGTAAAACTTTTATTTTCTTCTAAGTCAAAACTTGTTTACAATATACATTGCAAGGTTGTTTACAGAGCAAAAAAGTTTTTAAAATTTGTCCACAATTATGTCGTCCTCAACATTGTTTTTGGTTTATATTAAAAAGAATATTTTTTGAACACTTATTAAACAGTTTTTAAACTTTATATCTATTGGTCAGTTACCCCACAGGCTACTTTTTTATCCAGTAATATATGTAGATTTTTAAACAAAACTCAAGATAGTGAAGTGCTGTATTTAAGCAGTCATGACATGTAACTAAAAGCCAAAAGGTTTTGGGTTCAAGCTGCACCAATGCCACACTATTTCTGCTTAAGCCTGGCGTTTATGAATAGCTTAAACACGTCACAATAGCACACCCTTACCCAATAAAAATATGGAACTCATTGCCTTAAGGGGGTCAGAAAAATGATTTTAAATTCATAAAAAAACTCGTGATTTAATTTTCCCTAGATCCCCAATGGAAGTTTATGATTCAATGGATGACAGGGGAGGGGGAATAATGATGGAAAACGGTGAACCCCCCTCCAATAAAAGACAGCGAACAGAACCTGGACCCAGTACCTCGCCCAGGTGGGCACAATCCTGACATTATGATGTCATAGACACCCCTGATCGTGTCACAATGGCTCGTTAAAACTTGCAAAGAACTGATCTGTGTTGTCATAGAGCAAGTTAAAAAACTTAAAACTGAATTTGCTTTGGTTTAAAATTGGCCGGGGTGGATCTCTACGGATATTAATACTCTGCTAAAAGGTCAAGGGCAAAGGTTTAATGTCATTATAATTACTACAAGGGTTATTGCTCTAAAAACATTATTAAAATGAAGCAAACAATGGTTGCACTGATTCTTTGTCCGGTCGAAACTTTTCTCGTAATGTGTCAAAATGGGTAGACACTTTTTAACGTGTCATATAAGAGTAGACACTCTGTTGTGGAAAATACTTTTTCTATTTATGATTATTTTCTGCCAAGTTCCTATATGCTCATGTATTGTCGCCTTTTTATTTGTTGTTTCAATGTTTACTAACAATTTAACTCCTTTAAAGAAAATATTTTGGGTCATTATCTTTATTGGGAGGTCTTTTTGGGTTTATGTTATAGTTAAATTAAAGGTTATATCAAGTTAAAGATAGTCAAGGTTGTATTTTGGTAGGTTATACTGGTTTAATTTCATATAAAAAGTTATTTTTAACAACTTTTTAAAAGTTTGTTTGACAACTTTAGGTTATATCAAAATTTTAATGAAATTTTAAACTTGATAAATTTTATTTTTTATTTTAATAGAAAATGAAATAATTTGGTAAATGTTTAAAATGAGATTTTTAACCAATAATTGGTTTCATTTTTTATCGCCACACTTGTAAATATTATCACCAATTTTTGTTGTTCGTATTTTTGTAAATATTTGAAATTTTGATCGAATCCTAAATCTTTTAGCCCAACATTATAAATTGGTAAATTTGTGCCTGCATTGAAGATACAAGAAAGTCATATTAAAGCCTTTTACCTTGCTTTACTTTCATGTTTAGGTAATTTAAATATTTGCTATTATTTTAGTGAATTTATTTTGGGTTTGGATTTTAAAATGTTTTGCACTAAAATTAAAACGCTTTGTTGGGCATTTTTCAATAAAATTTTGAAATTCTATTTGCTGTATTTTTATACTTCTTTTATGTTTATAATTTAGATATTAATTGCATTTTTTTTTCTGTATTATCAAGTAGTTAGTATTAAGAATCTAGTTATGCTTTTTACTATCTTCAAGTCCCTTTTTTTATCAATCTGCACATAGTTATAAGCACACTTTATGAACATTTGTACATTTTATTATAATTTAATCTGGGTAATTGATGTTTTAAACTATATTGGAATAAGTTAAATAATATTTTTGTCCATACTAAAAAACATTAAGTTTGGTATACAATTAAATATTTTTCATGCAAATTTAATTTTAATATTAGGAGGTGATTTATTATATTTTACCTTAATGATTTACTATGTTGATGATATTTTATATACTAGGTTAACATGAGAAATATTGGCAGCTTTAAATTATTTTTATGTGGCAATAACACAATTTATAAAACTTTAAAAATCACCCAAAAAACCACACACATATTTGATTATTCATTTAAAACTTTTTCTTTTGTTTTTTTGATTTAGTTTTTAGTTTTTTCCCACTGACGGCCCCCTTCTTTGCTGCTTTCACCAATCCATTATATTGCCCCGTCACCTTCTTTTGTTTTCTTTTATTCAGGGCAGCATGATTAAATGGAAGATAAGCGTAAGGCTCGACAGAATTCCTTTTCTTCATGTCTCCTCCGGACTTTTTGCTTTTGAATTTTGATCCTGTTGATTCTAGATCTCGATGGATTCCTTTACCACCAGGTTTGTAAGTTGATTCCTCCTCATCTTCTTCTAACTTCCTTTTCTTTCCTTTTTTAGGAGCAACTCCGATGCTAGTGAGGAGTTTGGTATTCTCTTCTTCTTCTTTAAGATCTTCATCTCCATCATCAATAATCAGTCTTCCATCATCTGAAGTTTTAAAGTCATTTTTTCGCTGCTTTTTAGTTTGGGAGTTCGGGTCGACTCCGACCACTTTTCTAGAAACATCCGCATCCAATAAATCCATCGGCTCATTTCCCTCATCATGCAACCAAGCTCCTTTCTTTGTCTTCTTTTTTCTTGGTTTCTTCTCATCAATTTCATCGTTATCAGAGTCCGATGAATCAGCTAAAATATCATCAATAGAATCCTTTGTCTTCCTTTTATTAAAAGCCGGCTCACTTTCATTTTCAGCAAATCTCTGTGCCCGCTTCTCACTCTTCATCTTCTTTGTTCGATCTTGTATTTTTTTAATGTTGTGGAGTTGTTTTCGGTGAGCTTCAGGGGTCATGGAATAAACAGTTTCGTATCCGAACTTCTGAACCAATCGCTCTAGAATCTGTCGAACTTTAAACCGAAAATGTCTTCTAGTCTCTGGCTTCCAACCTAACAAAGAATCCAGAATTCCTTTTGTAAATTGAGCAAGTGTTGGACGATCCAAAACTGTGAATAGCACCATTATAAAACCTAAAGCACCTTTACAGATCTCTCTTGAATTAGAACCCAACAACAAACAAATATTTGAAATGGTTTGTTCCATTAAACTCGATGGCATCATGGCCTTGTACTCATAGATCAATCTTGAAAGACCAAATATGGTTGCTTGTATGGTCATTGGTGGACCAGACAAACCGGTAAACACCACTTGAAAATACTCCTCCAGCATAGACTGTTTCATATCATTACTTTCTTCACTATCCATTAAAACTTTTGCACCAATAACTAGCATTTCAAAAGCTGCAGATCTGCTTCTTGCAGCACCTTGAGTGCATAAAATAACTTCAGGAATTGCACATTTAATAAACTCTAAACAGTCCTGAACTGTGTTTGAATTAGAACCTAGTTGTATCATGATTTGTTCCATGCATTTAATTCTTGGGCCTTTGGATGATTGAGCCGATGTAGAAAGTCCAGTAATAAACGAATCTTTTAATTCATCTAAGTGAAATTGTATAAAATTTCGACAAACTTCTTTTTCTGAGCCGCAAATTTCTTCCATTATTCGGTAAGCCTTTTTCTGCAAGCTGGGGTTAGGACTTGTTGTCATGGGCTTAATAGTCTCATAAATATCTTTCAACTGCTCCTGTGGGATGTAGATTACCATAGCAACCATAAGATCAAGAAGAGCAAGTCTTGTGGCATCATTTTCACCATCACCATCAAAAACTCTGAATTTTGCTTTCGGGAAAAAGGTCGATATTAACTCTTGGTCACTAATACTTAAGTACAACTTAATTGTTTCAAGTGCTGATAGCCTTTCAAGGGATTTTCGCTTGTTTGCATCATTTAATTGACATTCTTTGCTTTCATTTTCATGCCCTTTCGCTACTTCAATAGTTGTGTAAATGTTGAACAAAATCGGGAGATAATTTTTAGCGAACCTTGCTACAACTTTGCAATCCCTTTCCGATTTCTTTCCAGCGATAATTATGTTTCTTAAACCTTGGAGCACAGTGAGCCTAAGATCTTTATGCTCCTCTAATGCCCTTCCTAGAATCCTTGCAAGACCTGGAAAAGAACTAGATATATCAGTTGCACCTTTACAGAAAGCAGGTAACAAATCCCAGCATTGATATTGCAGAGTTTCATATGAACTTGATTGGATATCTTGCTTTTTGAGTTTCAATTCTATACTCCGAGCTCGAAGTGTTGCAGCCAATGGTAGAAAATATTCAAGAAAATATGAAAGTTCGGTTGAAACTATTGATTTTTTAAGCAACGGAAGAAGCCAACTTCGTGGGAAGTCGTAATCTTTTGCAGAGCCATCGATACAAAGTGGGGCAGCTTGGAGAAAAAGTTTGGGTCCCAATGCTCCAATTGCTGACCCAACACAATCATCTAACTCACTATTATACTGAAATTGTGGGGAGTTCCTCAAATCAACTAAACTACTGAGCTGTATTTTAACAATGGTAAAATACTCAGGTAAAACAAGGGTTTTAAATGCAGTGGAATACAGCTTAAACACAAGGTCCCAGACTGATAGAAATTTGTATTTCAAACCCTCTGATAATAACTTAAACATTGAAGACACCAAACCTTTAATTGCAGTTGAGTTACTTTTGTTGTTCTCAGTATCATCTTTCACCTGACAACATTCCTTCATTAAAAGCTCAACAGTCGAAGCTGAAGCCTCACAAACAACTCGATTTTGTGAAGCCAACATTTTAAAGCAAGTTGCAGAAAGCTTCGGAATATGAGCTATGGATAAACTTCTTGCATTTTCTTCATATTTTGTTCCCTTGAAGTGCTTAGACAAATGTACGAGGGCTTTCTCCATTACAGCAAGCCAAGCAGAGCATACTTGACCATCAGAAGAGTTAGGGTAATAATCATATAAGGCTGTAATAATCTGTGCATTTAAATCTGGAGTTAAAAACTCAATTCTGGGTTGGTTTAGAAACATGTTGTAAAGGGTTTGCAAGCAAACTGATTTGACCACAGGTTCACTTAAGGTCATTAGTCTCAAAACAGTCTCGCATGATTTCTTTAAGGTGATCAACGGGAAAGTATAAAGGACTCTGCCGAGCATTGACAGAACATGACACACAGAAGAAGTGGAAGACATTCCTCCAAATTTATCGAGATGAGTCACGGCAAATTTTGCCGTCGCCGTGGTAGCAGGATGAACAATTGCTTTATCCTCCTTCAAGAAGGAACTTGCGCACAAGATACTACAAATCGCATTCTGAGATGCTTTTCGGATTTTAGGTTTTAAATGAGTAGAAAAATTTAAAATTGCATTGTAGATGTTCATAGTAGAAGCATCTTCCCACACGCTTAAGTCCTGTTGTCTTAAAATTGTTGCAAGACATGATATTACTGATTTTATCAAAGCAGTCGGCATACTTCCATCACATTTCATCGAATTTTCACTCAGAATATCGAACAAAACTTTTGAAACTTCTCCAAACTTTGCTCGAATCACAGGAATAGGAACGTTCTTACAAGTCATAGATAATAAATATGCCACAGCCGCCGCTGATTCGATTTGTGTCACCGATGATAATGCTGTGACCAGTGCCGCAAAATATGCCGTGTCCGATTCTTCCCCTCCTTGGTCTCTGATTACTTCGGTTATTGCCGCTAGTACAGCACAAACTTCTTTATGTTTTGCTGAATTGTTTAACCAATATCGTTGAATTTTACCAAAAGTTACGTTGGTACAATCCGATAAACCGCTTAAAAATGTCTTAAATGTTCCATTATCGCTTGAATTATCGTCCATCATTTGCTCCATAATTTTCGAATTTTCAGTTTTTTCACTTTCCAATTCATTGTGGATCTTCACTGCTTCGAGAGTTAAACCCTTATTTGATTTCGTCGTTGGTTGCATGTGGAAAAATCTCGCTTTTGCTTTCTCACGATGGGAGCTCGCAGCGGGGTTACTTGAACTAGAACCCCCTTTTCTCCAACTTTTTAACTTGTTTCGAACCCCGCTTTTTAACTTTCCCGGTTTACCCATTTTTGTTATATTTGTTACCAATAGAAACCAACGCAATCTAAATAATTTACAAAAACATATTTTATTTCAAAGCCCTAATAATTATTATTAATGAACAAACATTTTAATTTGCTTATAATCAGATAATGTACAATCATAAAAGATTAACGTTAATTTTACTTTTACGTAGCCCCGAAACAAAACCATGCCGTTTGTGGCTTAAACTAACATTTTACAAACTGCTAGATAACGTTAATAATATTTAAATGATTCTATAAGATTTAATTTAGGCAAAAAAATGTTTTTTTAGGCTTATGCCAGCAACACATGTGTAACCTTTGACCCTAGTTTCGCAATAGAAATCATAAAATGCTCCTGGTGGCCATTTCTATGCTATAGAAATCTTATAATACAATTTGAGGGTATTTCCCCATTTAAGATTGGATACAAACCAAAAATCTTGAAATCTTTGTTGTCATGATCACATGACGCCTTCTTTGGGATTAAATCAAGATAAGATTGTTTAATTTTGTTAACTATAATTATACAAAGTTAAGCTATTCATTTTTCTTCATAAATATAATTATTTAGTGCAACAAATTGAGAAAAAAGAACTGTTTATCAATTTAAAAATAGAAGTTTTGTAAAATAACTAGAATACGTATTAAAAATGGAATATAGCGATGATAATTCGTTATTGGATGACCCAAAATATCGTCAATATATCTCATATGTTGAGAAGGCACTGAGGAATTTTGAAAGTTCAAGTGAATGGGCAGATTTGATTTCGGCTTTGGCAAAACTTAATAAAGTAAAAGTTATTATTAAATATTGTGCATTAATTTTCAGTAAACTTTTTAAGCTAAGGTGATTTGTTAAGTTTATTTATTTTATTTTAATATAACATATTTAAATTATTGTTATGACTAGTTTTAATATATAATAGTTATAACATATATAAAAGAAAAAAACTTTAAAATTCCAAATTTTTGTATGTTGCAATCTTAATTTTTTTAAGGTTTTGAACCCCAAATATAATGTGATCCCCAAAAAGATGACGGTGGGTAAAAGGTTATCCCAATGTATGCACCCAGCTCTACCCGGTGGGGTTCACTTGAAAGCTCTCGACGTTTACAACTCCATTTTTAAGATAATCAAAACTGATCGTCTCAAGAATGACCTCTATATTTATAGGTTTGTTTTTGTTTAATTTTTTGGATTGAAAAAAGTTGTTAAATCAATTTAATTGATTTAAATTTACTAACAAAACATGTGGTAATAAATATATATAATGGAGCTTTTTGGATATTATATATATATGGGCATCTAATTTTGGCCTTGCAAAATAAATATATTATATATGTATAAAACTGCCGTTTGTGATGAGCAGGTAAATTATATTGATTGTTGGTTGCAACCACATTACAACAAATAAAATCTTGACCGTAAAGCGAACTATCGACTAGTTTTTTTAATATAAAAATATTAAAAATTTTATCAATTTTTTTAGCATGGGAGTCTTTCCTCTTCTAGTGACAGCTTCGATGCAAGTTCGTCCTGTGTTGTTGAATTTGTATGAGACCCATTTATTACCACTAGGGGGAGCATTAAGAGGGTGTTTGGACGGGTTATTATTGGGTTTGATGCCAGGTAAGTGAAATAATTTTTTCGACCCCAAAAATTTTGCTTTTTTATAAAATAAAGGTTAATATTAAAAAGTAACCCTTTTTCTTGCTGTATTTAACATTTCTTAATTATTACCTTTTTTAAAAGGTTTAGAAGAAGGAACTGAACATTTTGAAAGAACTGACATTTTACTGGAAAGAATTTGTGAAAAAGTAAAAATTATAACAAATAATAGAAATAATATTTAGTTGCTAGGTTATTTTAATTAAAAGCCATCATTAGTAACCTTTTAATATAGCATCATGTTTTGTTTATACAATATAGTATGTATACTCTATTTATCTTTATTTAAGATATGCTCCATTTACTATAAATAAATTTACAAAAAGTAACAGTATTTAATAAAGGTATGTTTGTGTACTTGTAATATAAACGTGTGTGAATTTACAATGTCCTATAGTTTTTAAAACTTACTTTTTTTTGTATTTTGGTATTTATTAACTAAATTTTATTTTGTTACTTTTTAAGGTTTCTCCATTGGACTTTTATGAAGCGATATGGAGATGTGTTTTGTCTTCCTCCCAAGCAAGATTGTCTGCTCTTCAACTAATCTTGAGAAGATTTGATCGCAAAAGATCGACAGACGATCAACTTTTTATTATTGGCTCTGATATCAATGTTATGGTAAGTTTATAATTTTTTTATTTTTTTATAATCTTTTAACCTAAATATATATATTAAAGCTTGGTGGACAATTATATATATATAGAAATATATGTTAACGCAATTTAGGAGCATTCAAATAAACTGCCGTTTATAGAAAGGGGTAAAACTGGCAACGTGGTGTAGTGGTAAGAACACTTGCTACCGGGCAATTATAGTCTCTATAATATCCCAAACTGCCACAGGCAACTCGAGACTGGGTCGGAGTAACTTATGTTACTCTATGTTTAAGTTGCGCATTTGACCTTCCCACATCGAGGATAAAGATATATACAAAAAATAAAATAAATTATCACGAAAATATTATTTAAGAGTAAATATGCAGCCCTTAGGGTTTGCAGTTGCCTAGTTGTTGTCAAAATATACTTTTATTAAAAACTTATTTTATTTAAATTTTTTTCAGGTTTTAGGATTGCGTGAAGCGTTATTAGATAAGTTGGTTTTAACCCAACGATCAGCACTCGATGTCCTTGTTTTAATTTGTCCTCTTTCTAACATTCCAGTTCCAAGATCCGATATCAAAGTTTTGGTTGAATCCTCACTACTCTGTGTTCTTAGAAGAGATATGTCTCTTAATAGGAGACTGTATTCTTGGTTGTTGGGTTAGTTAATTTATTTGTTTGTACTTATTTATCCTTGATGTGTAAAGGTGACTTCAAGACCTAAACATAGAGTAACATTCAACTCTGACCTGGTCTTAAGTTAACTATGAAAATTTGGGATGATATTTGATTAAAACTGGCTGTCAATTAATCTGCTGATTACGGTATGAATACATGGGGATTAAACCCCCGACCTTTTGTTGTGAAGCCTAGTTTTTTTCTTTATAATAAGCTTTTACTGATTATAAATTGTATCTAAAATCTTTTAAATTTTGTTTACATTAGGTTATGATCAAACTAAAAGACAACTGAGCACTGGAAGTTTGGAAATAAAAGAAGAAATTTCTTATTTTGAGAAATATTCTCAAACAGTTTTAATCGAATCAATCTCCAATATGTTGCTTCAACTTAAAAACAAAATTACGGTTTGTTTAAAATGTTCAGTTTCAATTTAAAAACATAAATAATTTATTTTTTTCTCTGGTTATATAAAGGAATTTAAATTCACATGATTGAAATTTTATAAATAAAACCTGTATAAGCTACTGATATAAAGTAGTATAAGCTACTGTTCCATATACAATAGAACAAATTGATTTTTTATTGTATACATTGTATTGAGAAAATCAATTCCTATTTTAAAACAAAAAATAATTTTAACAAATAAAAATTGTGCTTTAAATACTAAATATAATATTTAACCCCACAACATTAAAATTTATTAACAGATAAAAAGTGAAAATGATTTGTATCCACTTAAGTTATTGGTTAGTTTATTGGACAAACAGGAAATTGGACCTCTTATTATTGAGGAGGTGTTGGTTGATGTGTTTAGGTAAAGATTGTTATCCTAAAATTTTATATTATAAGTGTAAATTGCTTTTGGTTAAATTGCAATACATATTTTGGGTCACGTATGTTGTCTGGTTTTAGACAAAACATGATTACACTACGGCTCTCCTAAATTCTCTCGCCTGAAATTTTATTTGAGAGAATTCTCTCCTATAGTAAATGACACATTGTTTTGTCTAGAGCCGGATGACATGCATGATCCCATATTTTCTTTAAAGTATAAACATTTTTAATTTGATTTTTAAATATATTTAGAATTTGTTTTATTTATTTTTTGTTTTAACAGATTATTACAAAAATCAGTTGATGTTATTCAAGAAGCAATCAGGTTTTTTAACTTTTATTTTTGCATTGTAGGAGTAAAGGTTACATTTTATAAAGTTTATCCCAATTATAATGAAATTTAAATAATTATTTTGTGTATTTTTTTTTAACTCATGAAGTTTGAAGCTGTTTATATTCCAAACTTAACTTGTTTATAATATTTAAATTTATTTTTTAGTGCAAAAATTTACATTGAAAATATTGGAAATCTTAAAATCACTGAAATCTCGAAAACAGGGAACTTATTATTGGGAGAATTTCAACCAAGTTATATCTGGATGTTTACTACTAATTTGTTAATCAATTATTCAGCTCAACCTGATGACTGTAAATCTAATATTGAGTAAGTTGCATCTATATAAGAGCTTAGTAAACAAATTGCTAATAAGTATGTATGTTCAATTTATGAGCTTTAAAAAAAAAACTGTCGTTTGTTGCAACCATATTACAACAAGTAAACTGCAACCTATATTAGGGACAATAAACTAGTGTTGTTTTAATGGAAGGATAACCACAATTTTATTTAAGATTTTAAATTTACAATAGTAATATGTTAAAAATATTTATTAGTTTAGTGATTGTTTTTAATTATTTCAAAATTATTTTTAGATTACCAGACCGAAAAGAAAATATTTGTTTTTCTGAAATCTGTGATTTTATTCGACTTCTGTTGAAAATTGTAAACACAGAAAATTTTGAAGAAGTAAGTTATAATATTTTTTATGTCACCACAAATGTTTTTTGTATATCTTTATTGTAAATATAGGAAACTAACACTATGGTTTAAACATACATTTGTTTTTCTTATCCAGTCTTTTAGCTGTTGGCATTTAAAGGCATTATTGCTTGTTTTTTAATCTACCAATTGTTTTTTTGTCTCAAAAAGTGTTTTTACTGTTTACAGTACCTTACTTGAGAGTGTGAGAGAATGGAAGCACTGGGGATTGAACTCAGTACCTCATGCTGTTTAGCCAAGTGCTATAACTTTCTTACTCACGCAAACTGTGGTTTAAGAAAATAGCAACTTGTATTACAATAAAATAAAACTTTTTTTTAGATCTCAACAATTTGCATTCCTAATTTGTTGTTTAATGTGCTTTCAACATTACACAAAAACTTAGATACATTTAAGTTTAAAGTTGTTTTAAATGGACTTAAGATTGTGGGTTTGTTGTTGGATTATTGTTGCCCTATTCAACCTAAAGTTGGCGTACAAAATAATATTGTTGGCGAACAGGAAGTATGTTATTTATTTTATTTTTTTATAAGATTAGTTACGTTACTTAAATATTTTTTAACCTTTTGTTATTATATTTTTTTAGCATCCATTAGACAATAATGGTTCCTCCAGAATGGTTGATGTTGGTTCAAATATATTGGTTGACAACCATTCCGTTGAAGATTGTTCTTTTATTCTGCACCAGATTTTTTGCTCATTTATATCTCAAAATATTTGCTCAGACAGGTAACAAAAATTATTTTCAGATTTAATTTAAATTTAAACTAAGAAAACTTTTTTTTTAAATAATATTTATTTACGTTTTACTTATATTTACCCAATTTTTTGTTTTTAAATTAATGGCTTAATATTTTTTTACCGGTAGCGTGGTGTAGTGGTCAGAAAACTCTTCTATCATAAACAAGGACATAAGTTCGATCTTCAGTGATCTGATGCTGTAGCACCTTTAAGTAAGGTGCTATAAACGGTATGAATTCCTGCTGAGCCAACTTAATCAGCAGCATAATTATCGGGCACTTTTAATCTATAATATTCCAAACTGCCACAGGCAACTCAAGACTGGGTTGGGGTAACTGATGTTACTCTATGTTTAGGTCGTGCAATCGACCTTCCCACATCGAGGATAAAGATATATACAACAAAAAATCTAAATCTTATAACCTACTACTAATAAGATGTCTGATGTTTCTAATTATTTATATTTTTTAATTATTATAGAGAATTGGTAACATCTTGTGTTAACAATCTTAAAGAAAATTTCAATGAAGAATTAATTTTTGGTTCAAGTGATCAAAGCCAAATAGGTAAGTAAAACGAATATTAAAAAATTATTCTTGCAAATTTTTTTTTTAGTTGATTATATTTTTACAGACCCAGATGGGCTAAATGTTTTAAAAGAAATTTTTGATTCGATTTGTAATCTTGTTTGCAACTTTGCTTATTTTCCTGTTTATTGTGAAAGGGGATCTTCAAGTCCCAAAATGAAGTCGAACGAATTAAGGTTTGGTAAATTTTTTTTTTAACTCAATTTTGTTCTTCAAAAGTACTGTAGTTAACTGTTAGTAATCTTTTTATTTTTAATAAAAAAGAATTTTTAATAAAAAATCAAATTTGAAATTAAAATATTCGTTTAAGTTTTCCAGAATGGTTTGAATATTTGATCTGGTGTTCTTGTGACCAGACAACCATGGATGGTGTTTATTTTCCATTCTCATTGGTAGCTATACAGACCATACTTGAATTGGTTTCTTTTGCTGGTAGTCAACCAACATTACAAGGTAAATAATTGGTATTTTGTTCTGTACATTAAAGTTTTCGTCCATATAACTTGAAACCATTAACTAGATGGAAATTTGCCCAAAAACATAATTTTGAAAATACCATTTTAGTAAGGGGGCCATTTTTCGGAGGAGGTTTAGGCTAAGGTATTGATTAGTAATATGGCGTTTTTGTGCATATGGTTTTTAACCAAACAACATAATACATATACTCCATGTCAAAAAAAAAAATTCTTGCAAGGAAAATTTAACTTAACTTGTTTTTTTAATAACAGAAGACAGGGATGATAATAACCGATGTATGGGAACAGTTTATGTTCGAGTTTTATCTCCGTTGAAGAACTTCCACGCTGAAATATTAGAACAAAATTCAACTTTTTATCAACTTGTAACAAAGAGATTGTGGAAGGTTTAAACATTTTATTAATTTGTAATTTGATTTTTTATATAAAACAATATTTGTTATTTTTCAAGGTTTTGGGAGACGAAGAAATGTGTCCCCACCATATATTGTGTGTTCAGTTACTTCTAAACCTTCACACAGTGTGTAAAGATGGAAGATGTGAAGTTGTGATACTTCAGGACATCATTAACTCTCATAAGGTTTGATATTTTTTTCTATCCATATATAATGCAGCTTAGTAGGCGATATATGTACATATATATGTGTGTATGTCTTATTTATATGCCTACAAAAATAAATCATTTGTGGTGCATAGGTAAATTATCGTGAGCAAATATAATTTGAGAGTTACTTTCATATTACAACAATTAAAATGCTAACCAAAGGACAGGCTATGAGAATAATGTTAAAAAGTTTTATCAAGAAATTGTAATAAGTTAGATTTGAGTATGGATGTGTAAGATATGTGTATTTATGTTTTTATTGCTAACTATAGTGAATATATTATTTTAATAAACAGATCTTATTTAATAAAAATTTTTTTTCTTTTAACTATGCTTTTTATTTCTTTAAATGATTATAATATATATTTTAAATATTTAAGGATGTTAAAATTGCTGCTTTAAAGAAGTTTTGTCTTCTCTGGCATTTAATACGAATTATAACTCAGAAAAAAAATTATTTACATTTTGGAAAACTGAAGCTATTCAACAGGTAACACACTAAATATTTATATTTTTTGAGAATTTTTAAAACTAATTAAAGATTGCTTTTAAAGTAAATGTGCTTATTAAATACTTAATTATATTTATTTTTTTCATAATTAAAACAATTTTTCCATAAAATCAAATTTTTTCTATTTTTTTTAGATGTTTGTTTGCTGTTGTTGATTCCCTTTCCTCCTCCTCCCATCACCATAGCAACCTCTCCTCTCCCTTCAACCTGGACACCGGAGGTTGCTCGGTGGTCACGGCAACAGCATCGTCATGGTTACGAGAATGTCTGGAGGAGAGAGATTTGTTGAGAGTTCTAGAACCATATTTGATGATTTTGTTGAGTCCATCTACACACAGTGTTCCTTTTCAACAATTTGGTAATTAATGTATTTTATTTTTTATGTTTTAGGATTCTTCCATTTTATTATCAACATTTTGATTGTCATTCTAGGTTTGAAGTCTTATTAAGTGTAATTTTTTATTTTTATTTCAAAATTTTATTTATAGTTTTTAAGATGTTGGTATTTTAGTGCCATTTAATATTTTATTCTCAAGATTTTATTAGCATCTTTGGTGTGTTTCTTTGATGGTGTTGTCATGCTGTTGTTACATTTTTTGTTTCTTATATTAATGTACTCCTTTTTTATTTAGATTCAGAAAGTGCAGTAACAACTCCTACTCAAGCAGAAAAGTAACTTATATTTTATTCATTTTAATTTCAAATTTATTTTGCTATTTTAATAATTTTCTTATTTTTTTAGTTTATTGGAAAAACAAAATGTTATTTTTTCTGAATCTTCAGTTAAAGCAGATATTGAAAATGGAAAAAAACTATATCGGTAAATTATTGGCAACCAGTTCAAGCTTTAAACTAACTAGAGAACTATTAAGTTTAAGTACATTCTAAAATAAAGCTACAAACATATGTAATATAAAAAATTTTAAAACATTTTATGTTTTTGTTATATTAGGGATCTTATCTCAACTTTATCCACAAGCGAACAAGACACAGAATTTGATTTAAATGAAAAAGCTGCAGAAATATCTGAACAAATTATAAAACAATCTCTTAAAATATATATCAAGTATGCTGTTTAGTTTTGTTTTAAAAATTATAGTAGAAGTTATGCAAAGTGATATAAATTTTTATTTTTTATGCAAGCTATCTTAATACAATTATATTATTTCATACTTCCATGTACTTTTACTTGTACTTTTCAGCTTATTCTTTTGCTTTACATTCTTTACCATTTTTTTCGTACTAAAGATGACTGTAGAGTACAAGTGATTTATGTTTTTAAAATTTTTTTTTTAGAATGAAATCTCAAGATAATCTTCACCTAAACCATATCAACAAATCGGATTTAATGGACAGTGGTAGGTTAATATTGACATTTGCATTTACCAAAAATGTTAAAGTTTAACCTATGTCAAATACAACTTGAGCACTAAAAATGGTTTTAATTTTATTTTAGAAACATCAGAAATGACTTCGGATTTCTCTGGTTCGGAAAAATCTATTCCAACCACTCAAAATATCACAAACAATATGCTCATATACCAGGTTTGCTTTATAGTAGTTCTTTCTTAAAAAATGCCTTTCAATTTCCAAAACATGTTGAACTAGATTTGAGTAATATTTCAACTTTTGTAAAGGTTTTGGCAAAATGGTTTTTGAAGTAGCCTATTTATAAATTATAATATATTGTTTAAGACAGGATTAGAACATAAAATATTTATATCAATTTAGGAAGATTTTGATGCCAACAGGGTATATTACTCTCTTCAGTCTATTCTCACACTGGTTCAAACCCACCCCCAGTTATTTACTTACACTGCTTCTACTCTGCCAATTTGTCCGCATGAATCTCGCTTTACTGGGGGAGTTATACAGGTAGAAAAAAATATTAACTGTTTTTATTATGCTCTTTGGTATAAGGGTTATATCTGTTTTACTTATAGAAAAAAGGATGTAGTGATTTGTAGTGTTTAGGCTATTTGTGAATATCAGGTCGAAGGGCTAATAGTGTGTTTTTTGTGAGGCTTGAATCTAAAACCTTTTGGCTTGTAGTCTGCAACAATGATCATAATGCCACACTACTGGACAAGGGCTTTTTGTTTTATACTGTACAATTATATACAAGAAATAATAATAATCTCTATAATATCCCAAACTGCCACAGGCAACTCGAGACTGGGTCGGAGTAACTTATGTTACTCTATGTTTAAGTCGCGAATTCGACTTTCCCACATCGAGGATAAAGATATAAAAAAAAAATAAAAAAAATAATGCTGTTTCTGTTACTATTTACAGCTAGGTTCAATAATTTAAATTAAAAGTGCATGTGAGAGTCCTAAAAAAAATGAAAAAAATAATTTAGAAGTGGTTTAATTGGTTGCACCATGTTTTTGTATATAATTTATGTGACATCATACTACCCACTAAATACAATACATAGAATAAACTTAACTTAAACTTTATTGTTTAGGACTTGCTGGGTCGCCATCTTCATTCCTTATCAGGTCAATCCTTTTATGCTGACAACATAGCTCGACCTTATAACATCATGATCGTTGAAGTGCTTGTTAAAATATGTTTGCGCTATATAAGGTCAGTAAAATCCTGATTACTTGAATTTTTAATAAGCAATTAACATACTAGTTGAAAGCCTGCCCATGTTCATAATCTTAGTTGTTGTATTCTGGGCACAACTCTTAACTTATATTTGCCAACAATAATTTACCTGTGCACCACAAATGGCAGTTTATTTGGACATACATATATCACCAACAAAGCTTATTTATTTGTATATTTTTAATTTAAAATTTTTCAGATCTTGGCATCCTCGTTCCAACTTCTCTCTAGACTCCCTCCACGATGTCCGCTCCATCTCCTGCTCCCTCCTCTCTCTTCTTCTCCAACAGATGACTCTCCTCACTCTAGATCGCAACATGACATCATCAGTGACATCACAAGGGGCACAACAGTTTGGGGCTTACGTGGAGTTGATATTAAGGGAGAACAAAGTGGGTGAGGTTGTGTTGGGGGCGTTACATTTAACCACTCAAGCTATGGACGTGAGTGTTACAATTTCCTTAAGTTTAAGTGTTAAGTTAAGTTTAAGTACCTGAGTTAAGTTTAACTTTTGAGTCAAGTTTAAGTGTTTACTGTAGCTATGGTGTTGTTCGAGTTTTGACTCAAGTTTGAATGTGAATAGAAACTAAATTTTACCTCGACTTTTAGGAACCAGGACTATCTGAAAAAAATGCTTCTTCCAAAAACGAGCAAACTGCAACGACCATTGACAGGTAATTTAATATATTACGTTGTCCTCCTTAGCAAAAAAATAATAAGTAAATCATGTTACACCTTTATTTGTAAATTTTTGTTTGTATTGAAACACATTTTTAGGGCCAATAAGACTTTTTTGGTTGATATTTTAGTTTTTAGAGAACATGTATTTGGTCAAAAGATTCTTAGTTAAATGGGCTTATACTTTCATCAGTTACTTTAATATAATTGTTGTGTTTTTAAGTTTGAAAAGCATCCAACAACTTGACGGCCACGATTTATTAACTTGGTGGTTGGGAGGAAACAATCTTCGTGTTCTTTCTTTTCAATCTCATTTACTTGCTCTCTTGCGCGATCTAGTGGTCTTCCAACATCATCTTGTAGCATCAGAAGCTTTACAGAGTAAAGGTAAGATTGTATATTTTAAGGCAGAAATTTAAAAGTTAGAAAAATTATTAGTTTGTTGATAATTTTTCAGTTTTTTATTGGACACAAGATGGTAGAAGAGAGTATTTGTTTAATTTTTTTCTTAAAATGTTTTAAAACGTCTTTAAAAGCATTTTGCAGAATTATAGGTTTAGCAAAACAAAGTAAGTTTAAACTGAATTTTAAATCCATTATATAACAATTTTATATCAAAATTTAGGCTTAAAATCTTAAAAGTTGTTAAGATAAAAATTTTAAGGTTATTTAAACTTAAAAACTTTTGATATTTTAGATTTAAAACTTTTTTGACCTTTTTACTAAAATGTTTTTCCCCGAATTTGGAATCAATTCAGTTTGTTTTGATGTAACTTGATATTTTGATTTGAGGTTGTTATAAAATCTTGACTTTGCTTAAATTTAAATTTTAACTATCTGGAAAATCTGTGGTTTAGGATTTCGGTTTTAAAGCTATCATAAAAGCATAAATCTAATGTGGTTTTAGAAAAGACATTAGGTTGTTTTTAATGGAGATATGCTAGGAAAAAATAAATTCATTTTTATATATTTGTAACTTATTTGTAAATCTTAAAAAATTCTACATTGAAATATTTTAAAGTAAACATTTAAATCTAAATTGTTTTTTAAATCAATATTTGCACACTTAAAATTGCTTTAAAATACTTAAATTAATATGTCAGGTCCATTTTTGTAATATGTAGTTTATAATATCATCTTGTTTAGTTAAAATTAATGAAATTTCATTTAAATATAATCTTCTGATCTAGTGTCAGTCGCATTGTTGTCCACTTACAACGTAACAATGGTCACGTGTTTACGATAACAATCATAATTGGTTGACACCATTTGTTCAATTTCTAGAAATCTTTAAAATCTTAAAAGCGGGGAAATTTCGATCCAAAATTTTCATGTATCAAATTTGCAAGTTGTTAAACTGTCTTTAATATAATCTTCAATATGAGTAATGATAAAATTATGGTTCTACTTTTAAGATAAATTAGTAGATTTTATGTTCTTATAAATCTTATGATATTTTGTAAAACATGAATTTTAAACTTAAAGATTATGAGTAATGGTGAAAAAAGAGACCTGTTGTGATTTTTAAGATAATTAATTGTTTTTGTTGCAAAAATATAGTTTTTTTTTATTCAGAACCTGTAAAAAAACATGCAAATTTAAGCTAATTTTTTGCTTTTATGTTTTAAACCATTTTTTTTTAATTTTAAAATCTGATTTAAAAAGGTGTCACTTTTTCAATCTTTCAGCTGTTTTAATATTACTAGATATTAAAAGATAAAAATAATATAAACAATATTTTTTTGTTAAGATTCTTCTATTTTAAAATGATCAAAGTTAGAATTAACTTTTACTTTTAAAGTTTTTATCTCTATTAATTAAGCTTTAAGATTAAATCTAATTCTGTTTTCGAATAAACAGAAGTACGTCAAAGTTTTGGCAAAACCAATTTCAATATTTTGAAAACTTTTTATTGTTAATTAAATGGAGATAGTATCAAACATTATTTTTATGGTAAAACTGTGCCTATATAAGTATATGTTTGTGCCAGTGTTTCCCTCAGGGCGTAAATCTGGTACGGTTTAATTGGTGTTTGATAACAATCTACGATTTATTTGACAACATGACAGTTTTGTTAGTACATTATACGCAGTTTACCATAAATAAACTATTAAACAAAAACGAAAAATGTTATATAAAAATGATTTTTAAAAAATTATTTAAATTTTTTTTTGTAAAAGAGTTTTTGGAATTATGTTCTGAATGTTTAGAATAGTTTTTTTGGGGGGGTTTCCTTACGCTTATGACTAATTTCAAACTTTTAAACCGGGTCGAATTATGTTGTTTTAAACATTGTGGTCTAAAAATAAATTACTTTATAATCTTTACAAAACATAAATATTAACAGCGGTTTTTGAAACATAAATCATTATATTCTAATTTATTTATTTTATTTTAGAAGTTTTTCTTTTGGGGTTTATTTAGGTTCGATTGCAATAGGTTTAAATCAATGTTAAAGTTATTTTGTTTATTGTGATAGCAGAGAATTAAGATTCAAATTTTTAATTTCATTTTCTGTCCAAGTTTAGGCTTCTTAAAAATTTTATTTTAAGACTTCTATATAGATTTAATTTTTTTGTTTAAAATTTACAGATTTTATTAGTTTGTATTTTTTTATTTCTACCAATATTCAAAAGTGTGCAAAAAAGACAAAAAACATAAATAACACAACAATGTGACAAAAATAAAACGTAAAAAATGTAAAAAATATAAAAACAACAAATATTTAATAACAACCGTAAAATTTTTGGTACTATGATGTAGATAATACTTATCGTGACGTCATATCGAATTCGTGACGTCACACTCAAGTTTTTTATGACGTCATAATAATTTGTGCGGTACAAAAGCGATAACAACACAGTGTTTAGAACACTTTCCAATTTACAACACGCTAACAAACGTCACCAGTTTTGGTTTTAAAGCGCCATCTCCAGCGCCCACTGACGGATCACAATAACTTGATTGTTTTGCGGCAATAATGTTTAAAGCAGTGCACGCATAGGCCCAGCATCATTTTTCGTATATTTGGAAGGAATTTTAAATTTACATCGGGAACTGTAAAAAAATAAATTATTAATTAATTTTGGAGCTATTAAAATATTCTTTAAAATACTTATTTTTTTTTAAATTTTTTGAAATAATCTAAAGGTCTAAATGCTAAAATTATTTTAAACTAAATTTGTTTTTAAAAATATGAAACAAGCTGTTAAGTTTAATCGGTTTTTGTGTTTGAAGTGTTTAATTATGGTTCACATTTTTAAAATTAAATTTTATTATATAATGTTAACTTTTAAGAAAATGTGGGTACATGAAATCATAAATTTTTTTTTATATTGTATCACGACTTAATTAAATCCTTTTTTTGTTTATGGAATATAACGCATTGTATACTCTTACACGCTTTCCTTATCACGCAACATTTGACCTATTATGATGTAACACTTACCAATTATAAGGCAGTCCGAATAACGATTCAAATGGGGGCAAAGATTTTCGTTTTTGCAAACTGGCCACAAGTTATCGGGCTTTAAAGGTTTAATGAAGATCGCCTTTTTCATATTCTCTTTTTTCGGACTCTCCTCTCTTTCTTCTTCTCTTTCTTCACCCTCTCTCCTTCTCTCGAATTCTTTTTCTTCTTCTTCCTCTCGTTCTTCTTGAGGAGGGAAGAAGGTTGGTAATCTTCGGTGGTTGAAAAGTTCTACGATTTCGTCAACCTAAAAATAACAAAAACACTATAGATAAAAAATACCAGATTAAACACCATTTTAGGAGTTTTATAAACACCAATAAATGGTAAAATAGGCTTATTAAAAATGATAAAAAAAACTTTTGTGTTTAAAACACTATTAAATGTTCAAAACACCATTTTAAACACTATTGAATGGTGAAAATCGATATTAAATAACAAAAACACCATTAAATGGCAAATAAACTTACCATTTTATCTTCGAACGAGCAGTCTGGCATATTTCCCTTCCATTTTCCATTACTCGAACACTCCATCGTTGTTCTGCGATGATATCCTGGAAGGTCCATGTCACAGCTGTAAGTGTAAGCGCACTTAAGCCCCACTGGGACTTTTCCTAGCAACCCCAGCTTGCTGACGTCATTGGTGCACGTGATATTGGCGGGAAATTCCCATTGTAGAGTGGGGCGGGTCAGGTCAAGAAAACTGCACATGTGTGGTTTTTCTAAAATAAAAAATACGATTTTTATTGAAAATGTTATCACGTGGCAAAGCGTTAGGGCGTGTTGTTTTAAATCGTACCATCGTAGGTTCGAATATCGGTGACGACGTGTTTTTTTAATTGAATTTTTAAGTGTTTTTTGACATAGTAATAAGTGCCTTCAATATCAGGTAATGTCACACTTTTTAACTTGTTTATTTCATGCTTATTAATCAACATTTTTACGATGTTTAACATTGATTTAATCATGTTTTTAAAGTGGCTTTTATAACAACATTTAAACCTGCATTAGTGGTTAACCGTGTTGGAATGTTAATTGGCTTTTGTGGTTTGGCAAAAGTTGTGAAAAATTTTTAAAAATATTTTTTCACAACTTTTTTTTTGGAAATTTTTTTTCGGAAATTTTTTAAACACAAATAAATGATAGTAATTAAGATTATATCTTTCTTACATTAAAGTACTTTGTTAAAATGTTTAATTGTAAAGTAAGTGTTACCCAGAATTTTTAAATTTGTTAAAATTTCGTGGAATAATCACAAAATATTCGTCATTACAATATGTTTATTGGATACTTGGTATCAAATATTGCGATATTTAAACCTTAATTGAATGAATTCGTGTCGCATATTGTCACGGAATCACGATTCCACATTAAAAATGATCTGACCAAGCGATTTTTAATTTTTTTTGTATTACAAAAAAAAATTATTATTTATAAATTGAAGGCTCGGGATTTTAAAAACAGAGCGCTTCAAAAATTAAAATAAATTTACTAAAAGAAAAATAAAGAAAATTTAAATACGCAAAATAATAAAGTTTTTTGAAATTAATTTTTAATTTATTCAAAAGAATTGGCATGTTAGGAAAATGTTAATTAGTTTTTAATTAATTGGATGAAAGCCAGACATCATTTCCAAAAAAATTTTGAATCTAATTTTTATGACATTTCAGGTCGCCAACATTCTAATTTGTGACGTCATAATTTAACACATAATCGTTAAATCAAAAAGTTTTTAAAAAATTTCGGATTAAAAATTTTGCAAAGTTGTTAAAAAGTTTTTATCAAAAATGTCATCTTGCAAATATTTATAAAAGTTCAAATTTTTACAAGAACGTTCCGATGTTGCAACACCTGCCGTTTATTTACATTCATAACAGAATATCGTGCGTGAGTTAACTACTACAATTTTGCTAATTAATTAAGGTTCACACAAACGTACGCTTAAAATTTCTAAAAAAATTTCTAAACAAACTTTTGGGCGTTTTTTTATTACTTTTTTTTTAATTTTTTCATATTTATTTTTTTTGTTATTTACTTTTTACTTTTTTTAATTTTAATTTTTTTTTTGTTCTGTTTTTGATTTATTTAAAAAATTTTTTACCTTTTTTAACTTTTGCGATTCTTGCTCGCCATGCAAAATAAGATCCATCAGTTGCCCCGTACGAAAAATAAGCTGAGCCATTTGCAATTGTCGCCAATAATAATAAATATAATTTCATCATTTTTAGGGTTTTTGTTATCAAGTTTAAAAAAATATTGAAATTTTAAAATCTGTTAAAATATTAAATTATAAAATTTTTATTCTTTTTTTAGCACTTTTTATTTTTTATTTACATTTCTAAACTTCTTTACAACTTAATTATTTTATTTTTTTGTATAATTTCGATCGCTCTAACTTGCAAATCGATTATGACAAAATAACTGACAACTTCGCTTTATATATACTCACATCATTGTTACGTCACAATTTTATAAACTTTCAAATCTCAATTTTTTTTTTAAATCGTTTGTTGTAGCACAACGAAAAAGGCGCAAGTCACCTTTTTCACTCCTTGTATGACGTCACAGACCACTATTTATTACAAAAAAATGTTAGATTTGTGACAATCGAAAGATTACAAATGAGGTCATTTAGGTTTCCTATACCTACAACAATGCTTTCTTTATGACGCCATTAACACGCGTGTTAATTGTAAACGGAAGTTAATGCGAATTAAAAGTTGGAAAGTTGCAGTTGATGGTTTTGAACCCAGTTTAACTCTGGTTTAACTTTGTAATCCTAGGGCGTTCTACATCAAATTTACTTCCTTTAAGGTTGTATTGTGTATTGTTGTATTGAACATGATTGGATAAATTGATTAAATGAAGACCCTTCATTATCGTGGTTTTAGTAAAGTTTAAACGAGTTTTATTAAAATCATGTTTCTTGAAAATTTTAGGTTTTTGTTTGCTGTTTTAAGTTTTTGAAATCGATAATTCATAAATTTCTATGAAAACTGAATTGTTTTTAGTTTAAAAATCTGCATAAACCACTTTAGGTATGACTATTATTTATACCACGATTTTTACTTAAATAACTTTTATTTAATTTACATAAATTACTAATTTTGGGTTTTATTAAACATTTTTTTATCAAAACTGTTTTTTTTCCTAAAACTTTTTTTCTATCAGAGGCTTTATTAATCCCTTAAAGTTGATTTTTGGTGACAAATTCCATTGGTTGTTTCGTAACAGTTTATTGTACATTGTCCATTGTATATTGTGCAGGGGCTTTAGATAATATCGACTTCCGAATTTTTCTTAATGTTAAATTTAATGTAAGTTAATATACAAGCATGTTATATCACGAACATCTTATTTAGGGTTTTAAGAAAATACCTTTTTTTGATTTTTTTTTTTAATTTTGATTTTTTTAATAATTTTAATAAAAATTGATAAAATTTAGTTTTTAAATGTTGTAATTTTGAAGTGTATTTATATGAATAATTTAATTTTATTGGATTACAATTTTTAACATAAATTTAACATCGAAATTCAATGTTTGTTTATTAAAATTTGGTTTTTCTACATTTCGTGTTACCTTCTCTTAATTCCACCACAACTATCTTAAGGTTAAAATTATATTTAGAAAATAAATAATTAGGTTTTAACATCACGGGTATTTCTGATATTTTTGATGATGTAATTTGTGACTTATTTAAAAGCGAAATTTCGTAAAAACATTTTCGAGAAAAAGTTTCAAAAATTTTTCGTAATCGGTAACGGAAATGGATTGTTAATTGTTTTAAAATCTACGTCACAATTAAACAATTGTTAATTTTTAATTGTTTTTTGTTAACAAAAATGGTTTAATTTCCAAATATTCGAGTCACGTGACTGTTAAGTGATCACGTGATCAATCTATTCTGCACGTGGCTCGTTAACACGCAATTCCATGCTTGTATGACGTCACAATACCCGATTATTTTGCTTAACGATTTAAATTCCAGGTAACTGTCAATTGTTCACTGTTTCCATGTATGTATGAATATTTGCCAAAATGTAAACGCCTATGTTTTATAAGGTAGGGCTTTGAAAGTGCAAATTATTTTATTCAAAGAATAAAATAAGTTTAAATATTCATTTTTTTATGTAGGTTGCATTTTATAGTTTTAATTGTTTTTTAAATATTTTTTATATGAGACTAAAAAAATTTTGATTTTACTTTCGAGTAAAAAGAAAAATTCAAATAGTTTGTACTTTTTTTTACAGTTTAAATTGTTTGTTTACTATTTTTTTTTAGAATCTAAAAGCATTAGTTTTACCATTTGTTTGCAATAATAATAACTTTTTTAAGGTACGTTAAAAAGAATTAGCAATTTCAGATTACTAATTAACTAGTAAATCATCATATTATCATGCAGGGGAATTTAAATAATAAACTTTCTGCCAACACAAAGGTCGTATTCTGCACAGTTTGCCAACACAAGATGTTAAACAAACAAACAAGAAACTTAAAAACATAGCGTGCCACTATTAACTAAAACTTAAATGTCAGTTGAGTTTAAAATGTCATTCTTGTAAAACATGAGTGAACGATGCTGGCAACTATTTTAAATAGGGCTTAGGGTAATTGATCACCTACTTATTAGCGTGAAAATTTAACAAGTTCTGGATTCAAAAATTAAAATTCGCGAAAATTATTTTTAAAGTTAAAAGGTAGGCTGGTGACATAATTTTAAAGGTTAACAAGCAATTACAATCTAGTTACGGTTGTTACTAAAAAAAATTCGGTAAAAAATTCGCATTTTTTAGTAATTTCAAATGTTTTACAATAATTTCTGTAAACTTGCTTAAAAGTGTGCCAGTTACTGTCTTATAACACGTAATTAGACGCCTATTATTACATAACAATTAATCTATTATTACATTTTAATCGAGATTTTATCATACGAAAAATGTTAAAAATTTGCTCATATTGTTTAAAGATTCTTAATGAACTTTATTACAATAAATTACGAATTATCTTGTTTAAATTTCGGCAAAAATCCATAATATTCACTACACATTACGCGCTAAAATAAAAATATCTGTTTGAATTTTTAAAAAAATTTACTTTTTCACGTTTTTAATTTTATTGACGTAATTATTTTTGGATAGAAACCAAAAAAACTAAAACGTTACAAATAAAAAATCAAAAACCTACACGTACAATGTTTTCTTAGAATATATATAATGTTAATTAACTTAAATATACTTTGTTTAAATATACAGGATTTATTAAGTTAAAGCTTTTTAGTTGTTTTTTGACCTTTTTGTTTTATTTTAAGATCGAATCAGGTCAAAATTTTTAACGTTTTTGGACTAAGTTACATAAATTAAGTTGTCCTTTTTATATATTCTATAAATATAAGATTTCTAGATTTATCTTGAACTGAATTTTTTCAATATTTTAACTTTGTTCTTTTGTTTGTCGTTATTTCACGTCACCCTACAACCTTTATGACATCACAAAAGGTTGTTCCAAAATAACTTTAAATTCAAATTATTTTTGAACCGTGAAATTTTGAAGCATGTCGCCGATGTCGCCTAATTATGACGTCATTTTGGAATAATTATGACGTCATATTACATCATCTTACAATTGGATGATAAATTTATCTTTTTTAGTTTTTGTTTTAGTAAAAATTATTTAATAATGTAATTGAATATTATTCAAGTGAGTAATTCGTTGACATTTTACCTAGATGACCAGTGACGTCATCTGAACTTTAAAATATTTAAATTTTGGGAAAGTTATTTTTAAATTGTTTGTGAATATAAATTGGTAAAATTAATATATTTTTTTTTGTATTTTTATAGGTTTTTGCATTTAAAAAAAAGAGTTTAAGAAAGATTTTAAGAATTTATAATAAAGGTAGAAAGAAAATCGTAATTTGAAATTTAATTTGCCTTTTTAGCTAAATTTAACGAAATTTAAAGTTACAAGTTGTTATTAGTTAAATAATTATCCAAGAAAAATTAATTTAAATTTTGATTAATTAGCAAAATTTTTTTCACCGCTCTTCACTCTAAGTACAATCACCAAGGTCATGGGGTCACGTGATTAAGTTAAATTTAACACGTTTTCACATCTTGGTTACTTTGTTTTTCTACATTGTCAGTTAATTAAAATAAAGCCTTTGTTTAAGTTAAATAAACGTGCGCTAATTTATTATTAGAAAACAAATTTTTTACATGATGGAAAAATAATATTTTATTCAGGATTAACATAGTTAGGGATATTTTACACGATATATCTAATAATTACCTGAAATAAAATCTATTTTTAATATTAAAAACATTTTTTAATTTATTTTTAAGTTTTTCGAATGTTGTTTAAGTTAAAATTATAAAAATAGAGGATTACCTTTTAACAAAGAGGCGAGCAGTGCAATGAACATTCTCTGAAAAACACTTTTCATTTTGCGGCAATTTTCAGTTAATTTTCCTCAATTTGAAATTAAAGTTTTATTTTACAAAAAGTATAATTTCCTGAAACAATAAAATTGTAAAAATATCAAATTTCAAAGCAAAAACTTTTCTAGAGAACTCGCCAACGATATCAAGTTAACTTTAATATGGAATTTAGAACGAAAACTAATTCCAATTTTCCTAAAAATTCGATAACTTTTGTCCTAACCGCTTTTTAACACACGTTCAATAACCATTGGTTAAAAATCGACTTTAAGTTGAGCAAATTACGTTGCAAACTTTAAATATTCGGTAACTAGAAACGCCATTGGCTAAAACTTTAAATTTTTTAAGGGAATAAACTTGTTTAACCACTTAACCTTTCAAGATAAAACCTAAATTTACTTTTAATCAAATTTTGAATCAATATTTTATATCGATTGAATTTAAAAACTATGTTTGGGTAATTATATTACAAGCTTATATCCATTTAAGGTTAATTTATTGAATTAAACTGAATATAAAGATAATTAAGTTTATTAAAAATCTATTTTCTGTTTTAAATTTAATTAAACTGCATTTTGAACTATGAATCAGCAATAACATGGCATAAAAATATCGAACTTTAATTTTAAAAATCTGTCTCAAAATTGAAATCAGACATAAACTTAAGTTGATAATGTTTTTAAAATTATTTAATAACCACTTTGGTTCAGTTATCTGACAACTAACAATAAAAATTAATTTTTATATTTGTTAAAATTTAAAAACCGCACACTTTAACTCTTTAGCCACCAAAACGCTTGTTTTGTGTTTAAAATGAATGGGAAAGTATGTGAAAGAGTTAAAGAATGATAATCTAGCAAATGCTGTATTAATGTCTGTGAATTTTAAAGATTTTAAACGATTTAAAAGTTTTGTTGAAAAGTTAATTCTGTTTATTTCAAAATATGTTTTCAATTTTATAATTCTCGGGGATTTTTGCCAAAAATAAATATTTTTATTTTTTGTTAGGATAAAATATAGTTTGTATATTTTGTAAATTAAATAGAAGAAACGAACAATACCACATTATGACGTAGCAATCAGGTTATAAGATATATTTATGACATATTTGTGGGTTAGAGTGGGTTATAATTAGAAAATGATATTTCCGGGTTTCATATTTTTAAGGTTTTGGGGAATTCTTCGCACGAAATATTATTTAAATATATTTTTTGAACATATTTTATTAATTTAATTTATATTAAATAATTATAAATTTTATTATACTTTATATTTAATGATAAGTTATTTTATTATTGTATAAAAGCAATTAATACAGAAGTTGGCTACTACTAATACAGAAGTTGGCAACTTTTTTCGCTCTGCGAACCGATTTAAAACTGAAATCTTTTTCGCGGACCAGCCTTTAAAAAAACATTTTTTTGCATTTTCGGGTAAAAGAAATCAATTAGTTTAGCCAACAATGATGTTTAAAGAGACACAAATAAGTTTAAAGCAATTTATTCCTTCATCAAATCGATAATAAACATTTTTAAATGTTTCTACGACAAAATAAGCTAAAAAACCAAAAAGAAAAGACGTTTCTGTTTCTAAGCATTTAACCTGGAAAAAAATACGGTCCGGTAACGTACTGCTCATGGACCGGTGGTTGCCGACCACTGAACTAATAGATATTGTTCTCATCATTTTTGCGGTACTAAAATTTGTAAGATGACTGTAAACTTACAATTAAAAAATATAAATATAGAAAGCAACCCCTACTTTCTATCTTTTTTAACATTTAAATTTTGACGAAACAAGAAACAAACGAATCTAATTAAGTTTCTTATAAAAAATCAAGTTTCTAAAGAAATTTAAAAATAGAAAAAAAAAATTTTTACTTTAAAATAAAACTAAAACGCAACCAGAACTTTGACAACTGTTGCTTCAAATTCTATTTTTTGTTTCGTAATTTGTTTAATTAAATATTTAATAAAAAAACTTGTAAGTTTTTGGCTGCAATTTCATGATATATAAGTAAACCATGTGTAAAAAAATAATTTAATTTTTGGGTTCAGTTTTACATGCAAAATTATATTGTTTGTTGTATTATTTAAATTGCCATAGCTGCGTAAAAAAAAGTAAAACGGGTTAAATTGTTAAAAAATTTTGAATTAATTTGTAAACATTTGATATAAATGTTGTATATGCTGAAGTTATAAATAAATATTACAAAATTAAAACTTTAAAAACTTTTGACGAACATCACGAATATTTATAACGTGATGACGATGCAAAAAAAAATTAAGTTTGCAAATTTAGGGTAAGCCGACATTTTGATTTTAAATGTTGCTCATTTTTTATTTATTTTAACATTTCTGAATAAGGAAAATAAACTTTACCGTCACTCAAATATTAATACTGTTTATACATATAAGAAATGTCATCTGCATTCAGATTATGACGTCATTATAACATTAATTATTCTGTGTCTAAAAAATATTTTTTATGAAGTTTTTCTAATAAAGTTGTCGCTTTTTTTATTAATAAATTATTAATTAATTTCTATTGAAAATCTAATTAAACTTTAATATTTATGTTAATTAGGTTATTATTGCAACTAATTAAATTATATTAATTACAAATATTTTAATTTTGTAGACAAGGAATCCCCAATACATAAACAAACTGAGAATAACACGAACAGTGACGTCACAAACCAACTTGTTTACCTCCCCGGTAAACCGTTGTGTTCACAACCTTTATTATCGGCTTCTATCATACACGTACTTAGGCTTCAGGTAAGGTTGAATATTTATTCAAGGAGGGCAGGATAAAAATTTTAAAATTTTGTATTAGAGAAAAAAGATTATTTTAATATTTATGTTAGTTTGAATTACTTTTTAATCAATTTTATAATTTATTTTAATTAAGTTTTGTTGTAATCTTGGCCCTTTAAAGCATTGAAAAATTGCAGAAACTTAGCTTAATTCAATGTTGCATTTTGACCTATAGTTGTAAGCCTTCAAAAATACTAGAGACCACCCAAACTTAACACATGACAATCATAAATAATCAGAGTTGGGATAAAAAATATTTTGCAAAAATTGCTACAACATGTCATGAACATTAAATTTAAAAGTTTTTTGATTTTGTAAAAACATTAAAAAAAATAACTTCTTAAAAAAATTATAAACTGCGCAAAAATATTTAAACAATGCATTATATGTATTTTGAAAGTTAAAATGTTTATAAAACCTACAAAAATAATAAAATTTATCTAAATTTTTATATAATTTGAACCAACATAAACTTATATTGTTTTTACAGCTTCTATAATTCAAAAAATTACATGTTAAGGCTACCCTTTTTAAAGTATATTTTGGGTTAGTTTATTTGTTTTTGGCCAAATTAAATCGAATTTAAAGATTAAATTATAACTTGTGGCATAAAAAAACAAATTTAAAACAACTTTGAATAAATATTTTGCCAGAAAATGCCCGAACAATAGCGTGGCAGTATCTGACATTTCGCCTAAAATTTAAATTTCAACGCTGGATTAATTTAACTCAATTACATGGACTTCGTAAGACTTTTAAACATTTAAAACTTTCTTGTAAACTTTAAAGCTTGGGCTAATATGCGGAAACAATTGAATTTTTGTTCGGAATTTATCTTAAGAGATAATAAATTTAATTTGTTTTTAATTTTATGGGGATTTTTGTAAATTTCAAAAAACATTTAGAAGAAAAATGTAACTTTTAAAAAATTTAAATTTCTTAAAAAATCGCATTACAATATTTAGGGAGAATACTTTTTGACACATTGAATGTTGTAAAATATGAATGTTATTGATTTCAACAATTTTAACTAATTTAATTGAACAAAAGTGTCGAAAATTTCGTGTTAAATTATCTGGAAAATCCTTCATGTAGCAACAAATAAATTTGATTTTTCCTTTTTAATCTTAAACATAAAAATATTTGAGGTAACAACAAAAGGCTCTTGACATTGTTTAAATCTCACGATTTTACACCTACTATGACGTCATAATAGTATAAAATAGGTGCAAAATTGAGAATGGAAATCAAAGAATTTAAAAATAAATAAAATTTTAAATCATTTTTCTTTTTCAATCAAAATTTTTAGATTTTTGTGAAGTTCTTTTTCGTATAACATTCCTTCACTATATTTAAATTTCGCTCGACCTTTATAAAATAAACAGCAACACTGACCCCTTTACCTTTTAATAATGGTTTAAATTTCAAACTGGCACATTTTCTTAATTCGGCAACTTGACATTTTAAGTTATTTTGACGTAGTTATTGTAAAAATTTCACGTAAGCACGTTGCAGAATGCGTCAAACTAAAAATATTTTAACGCAATATTAAATTCTGCATAGGACTACTATTTAATAACACTAAGTATATATATAAGTATCCAAAAAATATTTTTTAAAAATCTTATTAGATACTTAAACAATTTAATATATCCTCTTGAATTTTCATAAACTAACTAATATTATTTCTGTTTTTTAACAACTTTTATACATCTACTTTATCTACTATTGTTTAAAATAGACGCCAAGTCTAAAAATGACATGCTTTACAAATAACTACCTAAACACAAAATAAGTTGTGAAACTTACAAAGAACCTGATCGAACTGGTCAATAAATAAGACCTATATATTTATAAGTTAACTTGTTCTATTTTAAACACTTAAATTAAAAACTAGGTTGTTTTAAATTGTTTTTAACATACTTATATGTGTGTTTGTAATACGTTAAGAAAATTGGGTTATATACGTTTAAAATGTCAATAAATTGATAAAAATATAACTTATATTTTTTTTTTGTATTTGATTTTTTTTAAATATTTTTAATTTTTTTTTGAGAACTAAAATTTATCGTTTTTTGGGGGGTATGAACTAGCAAAAAAAATTACAATTCATAATGACACTTGTTCTTACGTTGCTATTGCTTTGTCACGTGACACTTTCGATTATTGACGTCACAATTATTATTTGTTCTGATTCTTTGACGATTTAACTACGCCTTAAATTCGAGAACTAGAGTAACAAGTATTCAATTATTTCGAAAAAAATTATCTCAATTATTTTATTTTTTATCCAAAAATTTCTTTTCACAGTGACTTGAATATAAGCTTTGCTATTTGTCAAAATTAAAGCAATTTAGTTAATCGGTCTTTTACTCATTTAAAAAATAATTTACTTTTAAATTATCACTTAAAGTTTTAGAATTATTTTAATTCATTAAAACGTTTAAAAATAGGGCGTACTTGAAGATCTAGCAAAACTAGAAATTCAACAAATAAATTTATTAAAATAATTTTTTTAATATAAAAAATAGTGTAATGCATAATGCGGTAATGCATTTAAATTATTTAAATTTTATTAACATTATTCAACAACAAACGTTTATTTTTTTTAACAAAACATATATATTTTAAAAAAAAATACTTTTTATATGCATTTAAAATTGATTTTTTGATGTGCACAGTTCATAGAAGTATATATATTTATAAAAAGTATTTTTTTCGGTATAATATGCTTATTCATTTATTTAAATTAAATGCACATATTTTAACAACTAACGCCAAAACAAAAAATATAAAACAATTAATAGTTCCTATTAGGTTTATCTTAAAAAGAAAATTTTATTCTAAAAGCATTCAAAATTAATTTTTAACCCAAAAAATGTATTTTAAATCCGTATTAGAACGTGGTTTAAAAGCTGATGTATTAAAAGGCTTGCCAACCCGCGGTAAAGTTAATTTGTTTTGGCTTCCTTCTGGTTTATAAACGTCATTTAAGTACATGTGTATACAGGTGGCTTATGACTGATTCTACCGACCCAACCTTGTATTTGATTTGTCTTCTATATATTTAACGAAAAAAATTATATTTTTAGAATTTATTTTAAGTTTTTAAATTATTAAAATATATATATTTTTTTTTAGTCTGCTCGCCATGTTCACGTGGAATGGCTCGAATTTCTGACGTCACTGCTCCCGTTTATGACGTCATCTTTACCTGAACTTGTAACTCCGGTGACGTCACAAATATGTAGGAATCTGGAAATGGCGGGAAACTTATATGTCACGTGGTCGGAGTCGGATGCCCGGGTAAAAAAGTGTTTCAAATTATTTTTTAGTGTTTTAAGATAATTGTCAGTGCTTCCAAATATTTTTCAGTGGCTTCCAAATATTTTTCAGTGCTTCCAAATATTTTTCAGTGCTTCCAAATATTTTTCAGTGTTTTCATATTTAAAAGAAAATTAAGAAACCAGAAATGCTTAAAGCAATTTCTTGTGGTTTTTGTCCTTGGAAATTTAAAATTTTGTTTTATTTTTAGAATGGTTTACCTGTTGATTATGTGACGTCATTACTTAAAAGTTTAAGACTGTTAACTCACTTTACTTTACTTTTACATTCCAGTTCGGGTAAGTTAATATTTATTTAGATTTTGGTTAATTTTTGTGACTAATTGAACTCAAAAAAGTTTCTGAAAGTTAAATTAGGAATTTTAATTTTAAAATAAATTATTTTTTGTTTACAAAAACATTTATTTTCGAAACTAGAACAAAACATATTTAAATCTAAAAGTTTTTGGAAATTTTTCGACAATTTTTTCGTTCTAGTTCAACACCCCTTTAAATCGGACAAACTGACGTCATCAGTGCTTACGTCATCAAGCGCTAGTACCACGAGTCAGATGTCGAACTTGCCTGGGTTGTCAGCATTGGGAAGTTTGTTCAACGTTTTTACTCCAAGTTCCTCTGTTAAGGTAAGCTTAAGATGTTTGAGTAAAGAAATTGCCCGCCCTAAAATATATAATTGTTTTACCTACCAGTCTAACTAATTTTTTCATTAATATTACTAGTCAGTAGTCTGCTATCAGTAACAAAATTAAAGGTCAGTAACAACAGCGTTTCTGTTGTTAATTCCATGTATAAAATTACCATTAACTTTTTAAGTTTTTACTCTAGCAAAAACTAGTCGATAGCCATTAATTGTCATATTATGGTTACAACTCTTACTCTTAACTAATATTTGTCTGCAATACTTGCGTACCACACACGAAAATTTTTTTTTTTTTTTTTTATTTTGGTTTTTCGCGCATTGATAAAAGTAAATAATAAATACGATATACAATTAATATTACAACAATGCGACGGGAAAAAATGACAAAATCAATTTAATGATTTAAAACATGCCAAAAGTATTAATGTTTACATAAAGATTTTAATTATTTTATGGCATGGTCACCAAACCCAGTTATGGCTGGGTTTATATTTTAAGGACCTTTAAATTGGTGTATGTATTAATTGACTTTTGAGTTCTATTATAAATAGAAACATTATTTCTACAGAAAAATACCCTTTGCACTTATATATAATATGTAATGGGCTTAATAGGCAATATATATGTATATACTAAGCTCTATTATATGTGGATGTAAGAATGATTTTCATATTGCAAAAATGTCTAGTTTTTGTGTTTTTTGGATTTAGATTTTGCTATGTAAGCTACAATAATATGTTTAAGTAGTTAAATTATTTATCAAATTTTATTTAAAAATAAAAAAATATTATTAAAATTAACGTCAGGCTGACGGTTCAAAAACTTATATAAAATTTAATTTGCGTAAATAATTGCGTGGAATAATTCAAAAGAGGTCATCGTATGATTAAGCGTTAATGACAAGTTTTAAATTTAAAAAAAAAAACTAAAAATTTCAACTTTTGCGACATCGCTAAAACTTAAACTTCATTTAAGCCAAAACAAATGTCAATTGTTGACGTAATAATTGAGGTTTAACGTTGTTTGTTAATGAATGAACTCTGATTGTGATGAAAAACTTTCAATCAACTTAAAATCCACTTAATTATTAAATCTTTAGTTTTGAAAGTAAATCGTTCTAAGTTTTTGTTTCATGGACAAATAATTAATTTCGCAATTTTGGTTCGAAATTCCTGCAATTTTTTTTAACTATTTGGTCACTTTATTGTTATTTTTTCATAAAAAAAATAAAAAAACAATTTAGAAATATTATTCAAAATAATTTTTTGTTTTGATTGATGTTCTATTATATTGTTACGTCACAAACATTACTTCTACGTCATACAATTAAGACTCTTTCAAGTAAAACAATTCTCATAAAAAAATTGGTTTTGTAAATATGTTTGTTGTTGTTTTTATTTGCTAAAAAAATTCATTTTTAAAATAAGACTTTAGTATTCGAATAAGAAGAAGTATTGTTGACGTAATAATGTAGATATTGTTACTCATAATATCCTAATTCCGGATTTTTATATCGAAAGTAAACAAGATTTAAACTTGAATTACAAATTAATTTTTCTGTTCGAAGGAATTAGATTTCCTTATTGTTTACTATATTCTAACTTGCCAATAAAATGGGGCATTGTTATAAATAACAATCGAACGTTTGTGACAATTGCAACTGTCATCTCATTGTTAGATTTTAAAGCAATTTTGCAATTGGAAATTTTGTAACATTACCCATTATTTAGTTTTTTTGAAAATTTTTTTTAATCTTAGATTTTTTTTTAGAACCAACGACAAATTGATGAACAAATCTTGCCTGCAAAATGGGTCGAAACAAGACTTGTGACTCTTAAAAACTTGCCACGAATTATCTCCTGCCTTGCTGTAGTGTGGCACAAGGTCGTGACACATTCAGCTATAACCTTTACTCCAAACGCAGGGGTAAAATTACAAAAGAAATTTATAATAAAATTTTTCTAAAAAATTTTGTGATTTTAAAATTCTTGTCTTTTCAGGACAGGGACATTCCCCCGATCCTTAACCCTTGCGTTGCTATGGGAAACTCGGACTCGGTGTCGCAAAGCATTCTGCAACTTCTCAACCCGCTTGCGCTCCAGGTATTATGACGTCATAATAATATTATGTGCAAATAATCGAAGCGACAATGAAGGACTTGTGGCACGCGCGTGAATTCCCGATTTGCGAATTTAACATCAACAAAGATTTGGTTTTCGCCGAATTTCGTTGACAATAATCATAGTTGGCCTTCTCACCTGTTTGTTTATGCGCGCGCATAGCTTTGATGACGTCACAGAGTGGCATTGTTGACGAATTCCGCCGACATTCTTTTGGTCGCAAATTTCCCGCGTTAAACCACACACCGAGATTTGTAAAAAAAAAATTTGAGTTTTGCAAAACTTGGTGATTAATATTTTAAATAATCCTCATTAAGATCTTTGCGCGCTAAAATATTTTGTATTTTCTTCATTCATTCTTGATTTAAAATCTTTTGTTATAACAACCTGGTTTTAAATCATTTTTAAAAGATTTTTTAATTATAATTTCTGACTGGGATGTAGTTGTAGTTTCTACTGGTGGAAAGCAAATTTAGTAATATTATTAAAAAATTAAAACGACTTGGCCTTAAAAAAATCGTCTTATGTGTTAACCATTTTAAAAACTGCAAATATAACGTTTACTTTTATTAAAATTAATTTTTATTACGTATGATAATTATATTTTTTTACCATTGCCAAAATATTTAAATCACATTTTTTTATTTAAATTCTTATCTGGAAACTTATTTTTAATACAGTACGGCGAAAACTTGATAAAGGCCGTCGCGATCGTATGGGAACGGCGGGGTCGAAGTAGCACCAAGTCCCGCCAAAGTTTCTTCGAATCACTGGGCTCGTTGAACGATCAACAAAGTCGGTTACTTCAACTATTCAGCAACATCAAATCTCTTCATTTCGACGGGATATTAAATATTATTAAAGGAGTTTTAATTCAACCTCCTGAACTACCCGCGATTCAATCTAAAAAGAAATTTAAAACCAATCTGGAGGTAAGTGATGACGTCAAATGACGTAATAGATCTCTTACATGTTAGGGTTATCTGATAATATCTTCCGTTTGTGGCGTCAATGTTTTTTCAATTTTTCCATTTTTAGGAATTTTAAAACCTTTTTTGTTACTAAAAATTTTAAAATTCTTATTACACAATTCTTTTAAAATCATTTGTTGATAGTTTTTTTTAATATTTGCAATTTTGATATAGATTTTATTGTGATTAAAAAACTTGATTTTTTTTAGGAAAGTTTATTGGACTTTACTCTTCGATTTTTACGCCAACAAAAATCAAATTCTTTTGTTGAATGTTGGCCAAGCTTATTGTCCTTACTTCGAGAATGTCACACCTTTCCTCCTGCCACAACAAGTCACGAGCCTGTCTCGGTGGCGGGTGGAAGGAGACAACTCAGCCACAACTCTTATTTTCTGTTGTTAGTAATTGCTTGGGAATTTGCAAAAAAAACTCCGACATTTGAAGATAAAAAAGACCAAAAGGATTTACAGGTTTAAAGTTTTTTTTTACTTGGTTTAAAATAAGGTTTTGGTGTGGTGTAAAATCTGGTTTTAAAGCTAACGCAACCAAATATTAAATTTACTCAAATTTAGTTCAATTTAAAAGGTATTACATTTTCTCGTATTATCTTAAAGTGGTTTTTGTATTTTCATTGGTCCTCAAGTTTAAATTTACTTGAGCTATAATAATAATAAATCCGGGCTTTAACGCGAGTAGTGTAGCATTGGTGAGGCTCGAACCTAAAACCTTCAGCTTGTAGTCTGTTGCCATGAGCTAGCTCACTACCGGACCGAATTGTTTTGAAAGAAAAGCAATGGTGTTTTCGCAGATCAATGGTGCCCACTTGCGATTAAATTTTAAAATTTTATTTATTTTCAGGATATTTGTATAAAATGTGTCGAGGCTTGTAACACAATTGTGTCGTGCTCACTCGAGCATGGCGGCTGGTTGGCCCGGAAATCCCCATCAGTGCTACCCCAACAGCTAAACCTCGAGAAGGAGAAAAGTAACAAAAAACTTGAACCTACGTCATCGTCCGATTTATTGGGTAAAAAAAATATTTCTTGCCTTTTTTTAAATAAAATTTATTTTGTTACAAAAAAAATATAATTTTTATTAAAAATAAAATTTATTAACCCGATATTTGAATACTGTAAAAAATTACATTATGGTATACTAGTAATGGTATGAAAAATAGTGTCTAGAAGCTAATGACAAATTCTTTTTTTCTCCAGACCCTCATACACCACCGAGTAGTATCAAAGCCGCTAGCTCAGACCCATGTTTACCATCCAGCGGGAAATCGAGTTCTGAAACCCCGCCAATGACAGCATCTCCACCGAGCTCAGTTATTCCAACCAACCCTAACTATAGAAGTAGTGTCCAAGCTTTGGACGTTCTATCTCATGTAAGTTTTCTGTGATTATTTATAGTGTTTTTGTAGGCTTCACGCGTTTTAGTTTTGTCCCCACTGCTTCTGTATCAAGAGCTCCTAAAAAAAACGATTTTAATATTTTTCTTCTAAGCTTTTATGTTAAAAAAGTGCGTCTTTGTCGAGGCGTCTTTTTCATATTTTTGTCAGCACTTTGAGACTAGGTCGGTGTAACATATGTTACGCTGTGTTTAGGCTGTAAAGTTGTCCTTTCCACATTGAGAATAAAATCTAAAAGAATTAATTTAAATTTTAGGTTCTTTCCAATTTGTTGGATGTGATTTTTGGAAGTGAAGAGAAAGAGAAAATTGTTCCAGTTCTTACTCCTGTGATGAGCAACGTCACTCCCTATCTACGTAATCACAGGTGACGTTTACATCACATTGCTTACGTCACAAATAGTGACGTACAACAATTACATTAATTTACGTCACATTTAAAAACTTACGTCATATTTTTGAAAAATTACACATTTTGTGACGTCCCCAGTTTTTTAATGACGTCATAATTACGATTACAGCATCAACAATGTTCCAAGTTACATCGCTGCTGTTCGATTGTTGTCGGGTTTGTCCGGTTACCAGCAAACCAGGAAAGCATGGAAGCGTGACGCGTTCGAACTTTTTCTCGAACCCTCTTTTTTTAAGATTCCGCTCTCTTGCGTCCCCTCGTGGTGCAATGTCGTCGACCACTTAATGACGCACGACGCGACCACTTTTAAGGAGTTTATGGGTTTGTCTTTATTTTAAATTGTTTTTATTTCAAAATCTACAATTTTTATGATAAAATAAAGTAATATCAATTGTTAATTTTTATACGAATTTGCAATGGGTCCGAGTTAAACCTTTATAATCTACAAATTATTTTCTTTTTTTTTCTTTTTTAGCTCGTTTAAGTTTAACAAGAAGTTCTGGCACAGGTGCTTCACTTTATATTTTCACAAGCAAAGAACAGGTTCAAACTTCTTAATTTTATTTTATGAAGTTTTGTTAAACTTTTTTTTTTAACCTTAAATGTTGTTTGACTTATATAAATTTTCGACTTTTATATTCCCAAGTGTTTATTTACAATTTTTTGTTAATTACAAAAATAAAACACTTTGAGATTTTTCGAAAACTTATTTTATTATTGTGACGTAGGAATTGGAACAAAGAGCGATGTTGTTGAAACGGCTTGCTTACGTCATTTTCAGTAGTGACGTCAGCCAGTATCAACGCCATCTACCGGAAATCCAAGAAAGATTGTCGGAAAGTTTGAGATGGCCACAAGTTCCGATCGTACAAGAGCAGGTTTGAATCCCAGTTATTGCGCAAATTGTTTCAAAAAAAACAAAACTTTGGTTTTATAAAAAAGTTTTGGACTTTTTTGATCAAAATAACCAAAAGTCCTTGCCTATTTTTAAATTTATTAACATATAATAGCAAAAAAATTTCAATATTTATTTTCCAGGTATTTTTATGTTTCCGCGTTCTTCTTATCCGAGTTTCACCGAGTCATTTAACTTCGTTCTGGCCTTCTATAATTACCGAGTTGGTTAGTTATATATTTGTTAAGCTAACTATATTATATTGCAAAAAAATAAGCCTAAAATAAATTGATAAACATATTTTTTTTAGGTTCAAGTTATCGGACAAATTGAACAAGATTTAACTCTGCAAGAACTTGAAAGTGACGTCACTGAAATTCACGACAAGAAAGCCTCCGCTACGCCATCTAGCGGTGTTGGAATTCTATTCTCCAATGCAACTGGATTTTCATCAAGCACTTTTATCCAAGAAAAGTATAAAAAAAAATTTTTTAAAGTTTTTTTCTTTTTTAAACTTTTAATTACAAAAACTTGAACATATTATTTGTTAGGTGGATGAAATTATATTTATCAGCTTGCAAACTGCTGGATCTTGCTTTGATGATTAAACCAGAAAAACTGGCACATTTTAAGGTAATCGTTTTCTATTTTGTTTTAGTACTTAAAAAAAACTTGTTAATAAAATATTTTACTTATTACGTCACAGATGTTTCGATGGTCGTTCGTGGGCGAGCCGGGCGAAATTCCCGAAAACAAGAAAGATTTTGGGTCCCACTCCGAAGATCGAATCGAGGACAAAGTCAACAAGTCACGTGATTTTGTCCCCCACTGCGTCCGTATTAAACGACTTATGCAGAAAAAGGTAAAATAGTTAAACAAAAAATTAGTGATGATCTTGACTAAATTTTAAAATTTTGGTTGTTCTAGAATCCATCTGGGGCTACGTTACTTTATGACGTCACACATTTGCGCCCCCTACTGGAAATAAACACGATGACGTCGGTGTTACAACTACAAACCTTTTTTAACACGATTGTTGCACCGGGGACTATGTTACGTCATTATCAGCAATGTGACGTCAATTCTACCGAAGGTTTGTATTTTTTTTTAGTTAATTTCTAAAAACACATAAACGTATTATATTATTTTTATTATATATATAATACAGTATAAATATTTATTAAATTTGTGATTTACTCATTATTTAACTTTGTCTTTTATTGATAGATGAAAATCTTTTAAACAATTCTCGAATTGAACAACTTTTACACAAAGATTTTGTTGAAGAGATCTTTTAGAAATGGATGTTAGAAGTTTGTGAAATTGTCATATATTGTATTAGTTATTTATTCTTCGTCTTCGTATAACATCTTTAACTTAAATGTTATCAATCTTATTGAACTGCTAAAATGTAACAATTACTCTTATATATATTGTTTTTTTTACTATATTATTATTGCAATATAGTTCTGTGTTTTATACTATACTACTCTTAAATAAAACAAGTGATGGTTATAAAGCGTAAATTAAAAAATACGATTTTTGCAATGTTTTTGTTTTAGAATTTATATTCGGTGTGTTGTTGTGTTACTGTGCATAGTTCTTGCGTACATTCTACTTAATAAACGTACTAATATATTAAATATTATTTTTGCAGCTTTTCTTACCTAAACAAGTTTAATAACTATGTGTTTTAACAATATGCTAAGGGAGTTTTTTTTGCTATTTTTAATTAAATATTTTGTAGGACATTTAACTTAAACCTAGCGTTTTAAATTTTTTTTATTTTATGTTTTTGTTGAGGATAAACAATAAAATATCAACTAAATATTTGGGAAAACACCTATTGGGAATTACCCAGTTTTGTTATTAACTCAAAAGTGCAATACAGTCCGGTAGTAATGGATGTGTTTTGTACAGCAGAAAATCTTGTGTTGAGTAGAATTTGTTTGTGGCAAAATCATTTTGTTGCTTTCTTGGTAAGTAAAAAATTGCTTTGCAATGAATTTTAGCATAACTAAAAATGTGGGTTTATGTAAATTACAAGATTAACATTGATTGTCAAATAATATTTTTCAAAAATATTAATATTCATAAAAGTTATGTGCATATTACATAAAGATTGCCAAATCTTAAAATCCAAAATTAATTGCTTTATTAGATGCGCAATTGTCTAACTTAAATCCCAGATAAAGAAATTTGCAAAAAAAATTTAAAATAAAAAAGTTAGGACAAATTTTCGTTTTGGCCAGTTGGCCTTTAAGTGACCCGGTGAGGTCATATGCATATATAATTATAAGTTTAAACAAAATTTTTTTTTTTTTAATTTGAAATTCAATTTACCAAAACAACTGCAGTAACGTTATGAACCTATTTTAAGAATATTTAAAAAAAATATTAATATTCATAAAAGTTATGTGCATATTACATAAAAATTGCCAAATCTTAAAATCCAAAATTAATTGCTTTATTAGATGCTCACTTGTCTAACTTAAATCCCAGATAAAAAAATTTGCAAAAAAAAAATAAAATAAAAAAGTTAAGACAAATTTTTGTTTTGGCCAGTTGGCCTTTAAGTGACCCCGGTGAGGTCATGCATATATAATTATAAATTTATACAAAAATATTTTTTTTTTTAATTTGAAATTCAATTTACCAAAACAACTGCAGTAACGTTATGAACCTATTTTAAGAATATTTTTCAAAAATATTAATATTCATAAAAGTTATGTGCATATTACATAAAAATTGCCAAATCTTAAAATCCAAAATTAATTGCTTTATTAGATGCGCACTTGTCTAACTTAAATCCCAGATAAAGAAATTTGCAAAAAAAATTTAAAATAAAAAAGTTATGACAAATTTTTGTTTTGGCCAGTTGGCCTTTAAGTGACCCCGGTGAGGTCATATGCATATATAATTATAAGTTTATACAAAAATTTTTTTTTTTTAAATTTGAAATTCAATTTACCAAAACAACTGCAGTAACTTTATGAACCTATTTTAAGAATATTTTAAAAAAATATTAATATTCATAAAAGTTATGTGCATATTACATAAAAATTGCCAAATCATAAAATCCAAAATTAATTGCTTTATTAGATGCGCACTTGTCTAAGTTAAATCCCAGATAAAGAAATTTGCAAAAAAAAATTAAAATAAAAAAGTTAGGACAAATTTTTGTTTTGGCCAGTTGGCCTTTAAGTGACCCCGGTGAGGTCATATGCATATATAATTATAAGTTTATACAAAAAAAAAATTTTTTAAATTTGAAATTCAATTTACCAAAACAACTGCAGTAACGTTATGAACCTATTTTAAGAATATTTTTCAAAAATATCAATATTCATAAAAGTTATGTGCATATTACATAAAGATTGCCAAATCTTAAAATACAAAATTAATTGCTTTATTAGATGCGCAAATGTCTAACTTAAATTCCAGATAAAGAAATTTGCAAAAAAAATTTAAAATAAAAAAGTTAGGACAAATTTTTGTTTTGGCCAGTTGGCCTTTAAGTGACCCCGGTGAGGTCATATGCATATATAATTATAAGTTTATACAAAAAATTTTTTTTTTTAAATTTGAAATTTAATTTACCAAAACAACTGCAGTAACGTTATGAACCTATTTTAAAAATATTTTTCAAAAATATTAATATTCATAAAAGTTATGTGCATATTACATAAAGATTGCCAAATCTTAAAATCCAAAATTAATTGCTTTATTAGATGCTCACTTGTCTAACTTAAATCCCAGATAAAGAAATTTGCAAAAAAAATTTAAAATAAAAAAGTTAGGACAAATTTTTGTTTTGGCCAGTTGGCCTTTAAGTGACCCCGGTGAGGTCATATGCATATATAATTATAAATTTATACAATTTTTTTTTTTTTTTTAATTTGAAATTCAATTTACCAAAACAACTGCAGTAACGTTATGAACCTATTTTAAGAATATTTTAAAAAAATATTAATATTCATAAAAGTTATGTGCATATTACATAAAGATTGCCAAATCTTAAAATCCAAAATTAATTGCTTTATTAGATGTGCACTTGTCTAACTTAAATCCCAGATAAAGAAATTTGCAAAAAAAATTTAAAATAAAAAAGTTAGGACAAATTTTTGTTTTGGCCAGTTGGCCTTTAAGTGACCCCGGTGAGGTCATATGCATATATAATTATAAATTTATACAAAAATATTTTTTTTTGAAATTTGAAATTCAATTTACCAAAACAACTGCAGTAACGTTATGAACCTATTTTAAGAATATTTTTCAAAAATATCAATATTCATAAAAGTTATGTGCATATTACATAAAGATTGCCAAATCTTAAAATACAAAATTAATTGCTTTATTAGATGCGCAAATGTCTAACTTAAATTCCAGATAAAGAAATTTGCAAAAAAAATTTAAAATAAAAAAGTTAGGACAAATTTTTGTTTTGGCCAGTTGGCCTTTAAGTGACCCCGGTGAGGTCATATGCATATATAATTATAAGTTTATACAAAAAATTTTTTTTTTTAAATTTGAAATTTAATTTACCAAAACAACTGCAGTAACGTTATGAACCTATTTTAAAAATATTTTTCAAAAATATTAATATTCATAAAAGTTATGTGCATATTACATAAAGATTGCCAAATCTTAAAATCCAAAATTAATTGCTTTATTAGATGCTCACTTGTCTAACTTAAATCCCAGATAAAGAAATTTGCAAAAAAAATTTAAAATAAAAAAGTTAGGACAAATTTTTGTTTTGGCCAGTTGGCCTTTAAGTGACCCCGGTGAGGTCATATGCATATATAATTATAAATTTATACAATTTTTTTTTTTTTTTTAATTTGAAATTCAATTTACCAAAACAACTGCAGTAACGTTATGAACCTATTTTAAGAATATTTTAAAAAAATATTAATATTCATAAAAGTTATGTGCATATTACATAAAGATTGCCAAATCTTAAAATCCAAAATTAATTGCTTTATTAGATGTGCACTTGTCTAACTTAAATCCCAGATAAAGAAATTTGCAAAAAAAATTTAAAATAAAAAAGTTAGGACAAATTTTTGTTTTGGCCAGTTGGCCTTTAAGTGACCCCGGTGAGGTCATATGCATATATAATTATAAATTTATACAAAAATATTTTTTTTTGAAATTTGAAATTCAATTTACCAAAACAACTGCAGTAACGTTATGAACCTTTTTTAAGAATATTTTTCAAAAATATTAATATTCATAAAAGTTATGTGCATATTACATAAAGATTGCCAAATCTTAAAATCCAAAATTAATTGCTTTATTAGATGCTCACTTGTTTAACTTAAATCCCAGATAAAGAAATTTGCAAAAAAAATTTAAAATAAAAAAGTTAGGACAAATTTTTGTTTTGGCCAGTTGGCCTTTAAGTGACCCCGGTGAGGTCATATGCATATATAATTATAAGTTTATACAAAAAATTTTTTTTTTTAAATTTGAAATTTAATTTACCAAAACAACTGCAGTAACGTTATGAACCTATTTTAAAAATATTTTTCAAAAATATTAATATTCATAAAAGTTATGTGCATATTACATAAAGATTGCCAAATCTTAAAATCCAAAATTAATTGCTTTATTAGATGCTCACTTGTCTAACTTAAATCCCAGATAAAGAAATTTGCAAAAAAAATTTAAAATAAAAAAGTTAGGACAAATTTTTGTTTTGGCCAGTTGGCCTTTAAGTGACCCCGGTGAGGTCATATGCATATATAATTATAAGTTTATACAATTTTTTTTTTTTTTTTAATTTGAAATTCAATTTACCAAAACAACTGCAGTAACGTTATGAACCTATTTTAAGAATATTTTAAAAAAATATTAATATTCATAAAAGTTATGTGCATATTACATAAAGATTGCCAAATCTTAAAATCCAAAATTAATTGCTTTATTAGATGTGCACTTGTCTAACTTAAATCCCAGATAAAGAAATTTGCAAAAAAAATTTAAAATAAAAAAGTTAGGACAAATTTTTGTTTTGGCCAGTTGGCCTTTAAGTGACCCCGGTGAGGTCATATGCATATATAATTATAAATTTATACAAAAATATTTTTTTTTGAAATTTGAAATTCAATTTACCAAAACAACTGCAGTAACGTTATGAACCTTTTTTAAGAATATTTTTCAAAAATATTAATATTCATAAAAGTTATGTGCATATTACATAAAGATTGCCAAATCTTAAAATCCAAAATTAATTGCTTTATTAGATGCTCACTTGTTTAACTTAAATCCCAGATAAAGAAATTTGCAAAAAAAATTTAAAATAAAAAAGTTAGGACAAATTTTTGTTCTGGCCAGTTGGCCTTTAAGTGACCCCGGTGAGGTCATATGCATATATAATTATAAGTTTATACAATTTTTTTTTTTTTTTTAATTTGAAATTCAATTCACCAAAACAACTGCAGTAACGTTATGAACCTATTTTAAGAATATTTTTAAAAAATATTAATATTCATAAAAGTTATGTGCATATTACATAAAGATTGCCAAATCTTAAAATCCAAAATTAATTGCTTTTTTAGATGCGCACTTGTCTAACTTAAATCCCAGATAAAGAAATTTGCAAAAAAAATTTAAAATAAAAAAGTTAGGACAAATTTTTGTTTTGGCCAGTTGCCTTTAAGTGACCCCGGTGAGGTCATATGCATATATAATTATAAGTTTATACAAAAAATTTTTTTTTTTAAATTTGAAATTCAATTTACCAAAACAACTGCAGTAACTTTATGAACCTATTTTAAGAATATTTTTAAAAAATATTAATATTCATAAAAGTTATGTGCATATTACATAAAAATTGCCAAATCTTAAAATCCAAAATTAATTGCTTTATTAGATGCGCACTTGTCTAAGTTAAATCCCAGATAAAGAAATTTGCAAAAAAAAATTAAAATAAAAAAGTTAGGACAAATTTTTGTTTTGGCCAGTTGGCTTTTAAGTGACCCCGGTGAGGTCATATGCATATATAATTATAAGTTTATACAAAAAAAAAATTTTTTGAAATTTGAAATTTAATTTACCAAAACAACTGCAGTAACGTTATGAACCTATTTTAAAAATATTTTTCAAAAATATTAATATTCATAAAAGTTATGTGCATATTACATAAAGATTGCCAAATCTTAAAATCCAAAATTAATTGCTTTATTAGATGCGCAAATGTCTAACTTAAATTCCAGATAAAGAAATTTGCAAAAAAAATTTAAAATAAAAAAGTTAGGACAAATTTTTGTTTTGGCCAGTTGGCCTTTAAGTGACCCCGGTGAGGTCATATGCATATATAATTATAAGTTTATACAAAAAATTTTTTTTTTTAAATTTGAAATTTAATTTACCAAAACAACTGCAGTAACGTTATGAACCTATTTTAAAAATATTTTTCAAAAATATTAATATTCATAAAAGTTATGTGCATATTACATAAAGATTGCCAAATCTTAAAATCCAAAATTAATTGCTTTATTAGATGCTCACTTGTCTAACTTAAATCCCAGATAAAGAAATTTGCAAAAAAAATTTAAAATAAAAAAGTTAGGACAAATTTTTGTTTTGGCCAGTTGGCCTTTAAGTGACCCCGGTGAGGTCATATGCATATATAATTATAAATTTATACAATTTTTTTTTTTTTTTTAATTTGAAATTCAATTTACCAAAACAACTGCAGTAACGTTATGAACCTATTTTAAGAATATTTTTCAAAAATATCAATATTCATAAAAGTTATGTGCATATTACATAAAGATTGCCAAATCTTAAAATACAAAATTAATTGCTTTATTAGATGCGCAAATGTCTAACTTAAATTCCAGATAAAGAAATTTGCAAAAAAAATTTAAAATAAAAAAGTTAGGACAAATTTTTGTTTTGGCCAGTTGGCCTTTAAGTGACCCCGGTGAGGTCATATGCATATATAATTATAAGTTTATACAAAAAATTTTTTTTTTTAAATTTGAAATTTAATTTACCAAAACAACTGCAGTAACGTTATGAACCTATTTTAAGAATATTTTTCAAAAATATCAATATTCATAAAAGTTATGTGCATATTACATAAAGATTGCCAAATCTTAAAATCCAAAATTAATTGCTTTATTAGATGCTCACTTGTCTAACTTAAATCCCAGATAAAGAAATTTGCAAAAAAAATTTAAAATAAAAAAGTTAGGACAAATTTTTGTTTTGGCCAGTTGGCCTTTAAGTGACCCCGGTGAGGTCATATGCATATATAATTATAAATTTATACAATTTTTTTTTTTTTTTAATTTGAAATTCAATTTACCAAAACAACTGCAGTAACGTTATGAACCTATTTTAAGAATATTTTTAAAAAATATTAATATTCATAAAAGTTATGTGCATATTACATAAAGATTGCCAAATCTTAAAATCCAAAATTAATTGCTTTATTAGATGTGCACTTGTCTAACTTAAATCCCAGATAAAGAAATTTGCAAAAAAAATTTAAAATAAAAAAGTTAGGACAAATTTTTGTTTTGGCCAGTTGGCCTTTAAGTGACCCCGGTGAGGTCATATGCATATATAATTATAAATTTATACAAAAATATTTTTTTTTGAAATTTGAAATTCAATTTACCAAAACAACTGCAGTAACGTTATGAACCTTTTTTAAGAATATTTTTCAAAAATATTAATATTCATAAAAGTTATGTGCATATTACATAAAGATTGCCAAATCTTAAAATCCAAAATTAATTGCTTTATTAGATGCTCACTTGTTTAACTTAAATCCCAGATAAAGAAATTTGCAAAAAAAATTTAAAATAAAAAAGTTAGGACAAATTTTTGTTTTGGCCAGTTGGCCTTTAAGTGACCCCGGTGAGGTCATATGCATATATAATTATAAGTTTATACAAAAAATTTTTTTTTTTAAATTTGAAATTTAATTTACCAAAACAACTGCAGTAACGTTATGAACCTATTTTAAAAATATTTTTCAAAAATATTAATATTCATAAAAGTTATGTGCATATTACATAAAGATTGCCAAATCTTAAAATCCAAAATTAATTGCTTTATTAGATGCTCACTTGTCTAACTTAAATCCCAGATAAAGAAATTTGCAAAAAAAATTTAAAATAAAAAAGTTAGGACAAATTTTTGTTTTGGCCAGTTGGCCTTTAAGTGACCCCGGTGAGGTCATATGCATATATAATTATAAGTTTATACAATTTTTTTTTTTTTTTTAATTTGAAATTCAATTTACCAAAACAACTGCAGTAACGTTATGAACCTATTTTAAGAATATTTTTAAAAAATATTAATATTCATAAAAGTTATGTGCATATTACATAAAGATTGCCAAATCTTAAAATCCAAAATTAATTGCTTTATTAGATGTGCACTTGTCTAACTTAAATCCCAGATAAAGAAATTTGCAAAAAAAATTTAAAATAAAAAAGTTAGGACAAATTTTTGTTTTGGCCAGTTGGCCTTTAAGTGACCCCGGTGAGGTCATATGCATATATAATTATAAATTTATACAAAAATATTTTTTTTTGAAATTTGAAATTCAATTTACCAAAACAACTGCAGTAACGTTATGAACCTTTTTTAAGAATATTTTTCAAAAATATTAATATTCATAAAAGTTATGTGCATATTACATAAAGATTGCCAAATCTTAAAATCCAAAATTAATTGCTTTATTAGATGCTCACTTGTTTAACTTAAATCCCAGATAAAGAAATTTGCAAAAAAAATTTAAAATAAAAAAGTTAGGACAAATTTTTGTTCTGGCCAGTTGGCCTTTAAGTGACCCCGGTGAGGTCATATGCATATATAATTATAAGTTTATACAATTTTTTTTTTTTTTTTAATTTGAAATTCAATTCACCAAAACAACTGCAGTAACGTTATGAACCTATTTTAAGAATATTTTTAAAAAATATTAATATTCATAAAAGTTATGTGCATATTACATAAAGATTGCCAAATCTTAAAATCCAAAATTAATTGCTTTTTTAGATGCGCACTTGTCTAACTTAAATCCCAGATAAAGAAATTTGCAAAAAAAATTTAAAATAAAAAAGTTAGGACAAATTTTTGTTTTGGCCAGTTGCCTTTAAGTGACCCCGGTGAGGTCATATGCATATATAATTATAAGTTTATACAAAAAATTTTTTTTTTTAAATTTGAAATTCAATTTACCAAAACAACTGCAGTAACTTTATGAACCTATTTTAAGAATATTTTTAAAAAATATTAATATTCATAAAAGTTATGTGCATATTACATAAAAATTGCCAAATCTTAAAATCCAAAATTAATTGCTTTATTAGATGCGCACTTGTCTAAGTTAAATCCCAGATAAAGAAATTTGCAAAAAAAAATTAAAATAAAAAAGTTAGGACAAATTTTTGTTTTGGCCAGTTGGCTTTTAAGTGACCCCGGTGAGGTCATATGCATATATAATTATAAGTTTATACAAAAAAAATTTTTTTTGAAATTTGAAATTTAATTTACCAAAACAACTGCAGTAACGTTATGAACCTATTTTAAAAATATTTTTCAAAAATATTAATATTCATAAAAGTTATGTGCATATTACATAAAGATTGCCAAATCTTAAAATCCAAAATTAATTGCTTTATTAGATGCTCACTTGTCTAACTTAAATCCCAGATAAAGAAATTTGCAAAAAAAATTTAAAATAAAAAAGTTAGGACAAATTTTTGTTTTGGCCAGTTGGCCTTTAAGTGACCCCGGTGAGGTCATATGCATATATAATTATAAGTTTATACAATTTTTTTTTTTTTTTTAATTTGAAATTCAATTTACCAAAACAACTGCAGTAACGTTATGAACCTATTTTAAGAATATTTTAAAAAAATATTAATATTCATAAAAGTTATGTGCATATTACATAAAGATTGCCAAATCTTAAAATCCAAAATTAATTGCTTTATTAGATGTGCACTTGTCTAACTTAAATCCCAGATAAAGAAATTTGCAAAAAAAATTTAAAATAAAAAAGTTAGGACAAATTTTTGTTTTGGCCAGTTGGCCTTTAAGTGACCCCGGTGAGGTCATATGCATATATAATTATAAGTTTATACAATTTTTTTTTTTTTTTTAATTTGAAATTCAATTCACCAAAACAACTGCAGTAACGTTATGAACCTATTTTAAGAATATTTTTAAAAAATATTAATATTCATAAAAGTTATGTGCATATTACATAAAGATTGCCAAATCTTAAAATCCAAAATTAATTGCTTTTTTAGATGCGCACTTGTCTAACTTAAATCCCAGATAAAGAAATTTGCAAAAAAAATTTAAAATAAAAAAGTTAGGACAAATTTTTGTTTTGGCCAGTTGCCTTTAAGTGACCCCGGTGAGGTCATATGCATATATAATTATAAGTTTATACAAAAAATTTTTTTTTTTAAATTTGAAATTCAATTTACCAAAACAACTGCAGTAACTTTATGAACCTATTTTAAGAATATTTTTAAAAAATATTAATATTCATAAAAGTTATGTGCATATTACATAAAAATTGCCAAATCTTAAAATCCAAAATTAATTGCTTTATTAGATGCGCACTTGTCTAAGTTAAATCCCAAATAAAGAAATTTGCAAAAAAAAATTAAAATAAAAAAGTTAGGACAAATTTTTGTTTTGGCCAGTTGGCTTTTAAGTGACCCCGGTGAGGTCATATGCATATATAATTATAAGTTTATACAATTTTTTTTTTTTTTTTAATTTGAAATTCAATTCACCAAAACAACTGCAGTAACGTTATGAACCTATTTTAAGAATATTTTTAAAAAATATTAATATTCATAAAAGTTATGTGCATATTACATAAAGATTGCCAAATCTTAAAATCCAAAATTAATTGCTTTTTTAGATGCGCACTTGTCTAACTTAAATCCCAGATAAAGAAATTTGCAAAAAAAATTTAAAATAAAAAAGTTAGGACAAATTTTTGTTTTGGCCAGTTGCCTTTAAGTGACTCCGGTGAGGTCATATGCATATATAATTATAAGTTTATACAAAAAATTTTTTTTTTTAAATTTGAAATTCAATTTACCAAAACAACTGCAGTAACTTTATGAACCTATTTTAAGAATATTTTTCAAAAATATTAATATTCATAAAAGTTATGTGCATATTACATAAAAATTGCCAAATCTTAAAATCCAAAATTAATTGCTTTATTAGATGCGCACTTGTCTAAGTTAAATCCCAGATAAAGAAATTTGCAAAAAAAAATTAAAATAAAAAAGTTAGGACAAATTTTTGTTTTGGCCAGTTGGCTTTTAAGTGACCCCGGTGAGGTCATATGCATATATAATTATAAGTTTATACAAAAAAAATTTTTTTTGAAATTTGAAATTTAATTTACCAAAACAACTGCAGTAACGTTATGAACCTATTTTAAAAATATTTTTCAAAAATATTAATATTCATAAAAGTTATGTGCATATTACATAAAGATTGCCAAATCTTAAAATCCAAAATTAATTGCTTTATTAGATGCTCACTTGTCTAACTTAAATCCCAGATAAAGAAATTTGCAAAAAAAATTTAAAATAAAAAAGTTAGGACAAATTTTTGTTTTGGCCAGTTGGCCTTTAAGTGACCCCGGTGAGGTCATATGCATATATAATTATAAGTTTATACAATTTTTTTTTTTTTTTTAATTTGAAATTCAATTTACCAAAACAACTGCAGTAACGTTATGAACCTATTTTAAGAATATTTTAAAAAAATATTAATATTCATAAAAGTTATGTGCATTTTACATAAAGATTGCCAAATCTTAAAATCCAAAATTAATTGCTTTATTAGATGTGCACTTGTCTAACTTAAATCCCAGATAAAGAAATTTGCAAAAAAAATTTAAAATAAAAAAGTTAGGACAAATTTTTGTTTTGGCCAGTTGGCCTTTAAGTGACCCCGGTGAGGTCATATGCATATATAATTATAAGTTTATACAATTTTTTTTTTTTTTTTAATTTGAAATTCAATTCACCAAAACAACTGCAGTAACGTTATGAACCTATTTTAAGAATATTTTTAAAAAATATTAATATTCATAAAAGTTATGTGCATATTACATAAAGATTGCCAAATCTTAAAATCCAAAATTAATTGCTTTTTTAGATGCGCACTTGTCTAACTTAAATCCCAGATAAAGAAATTTGCAAAAAAAATTTAAAATAAAAAAGTTAGGACAAATTTTTGTTTTGGCCAGTTGCCTTTAAGTGACCCCGGTGAGGTCATATGCATATATAATTATAAGTTTATACAAAAAATTTTTTTTTTTAAATTTGAAATTCAATTTACCAAAACAACTGCAGTAACTTTATGAACCTATTTTAAGAATATTTTTAAAAAATATTAATATTCATAAAAGTTATGTGCATATTACATAAAGATTGCCAAATCTTAAAATCCAAAATTAATTGCTTTATTAGATGCTCACTTGTCTAACTTAAATCCCAGATAAAGAAATTTGCAAAAAAAATTTAAAATAAAAAAGTTAGGACAAATTTTTGTTTTGGCCAGTTGGCCTTTAAGTGACCCCGGTGAGGTCATATGCATATATAATTATAAGTTTATACAATTTTTTTTTTTTTTTTAATTTGAAATTCAATTTACCAAAACAACTGCAGTAACGTTATGAACCTATTTTAAGAATATTTTAAAAAAATATTAATATTCATAAAAGTTATGTGCATATTACATAAAGATTGCCAAATCTTAAAATCCAAAATTAATTGCTTTATTAGATGTGCACTTGTCTAACTTAAATCCCAGATAAAGAAATTTGCAAAAAAAATTTAAAATAAAAAAGTTAGGACAAATTTTTGTTTTGGCCAGTTGGCCTTTAAGTGACCCCGGTGAGGTCATATGCATATATAATTATAAGTTTATACAAAAAAAAAAATTTTTAAATTTGAAATTCAATTTACCAAAACAACTGCAGTAACGTTATGAACCTATTTTAAGAATATTTTTCAAAAATATCAATATTCATAAAAGTTATGTGCATATTACATAAAGATTGCCAAATCTTAAAATACAAAATTAATTGCTTTATTAGATGCGCAAATGTCTAACTTAAATTCCAGATAAAGAAATTTGCAAAAAAAATTTAAAATAAAAAAGTTAGGACAAATTTTTGTTTTGGCCAGTTGGCCTTTAAGTGACCCCGGTGAGGTCATATGCATATATAATTATAAGTTTATACAAAAATTTTTTTTTTTTAAATTTGAAATTTAATTTACCAAAACAACTGCAGTAACGTTATGAACCTATTTTAAAAATATTTTTCAAAAATATTAATATTCATAAAAGTTATGTGCATATTACATAAAGATTGCCAAATCTTAAAATCCAAAATTAATTGCTTTATTAGATGCTCACTTGTCTAACTTAAATCCCAGATAAAGAAATTTGCAAAAAAAATTTAAAATAAAAAAGTTAGGACAAATTTTTGTTTTGGCCAGTTGGCCTTTAAGTGACCCCGGTGAGGTCATATGCATATATAATTATAAGTTTATACAATTTTTTTTTTTTTTTTAATTTGAAATTCAATTTACCAAAACAACTGCAGTAACGTTATGAACCTATTTTAAGAATATTTTAAAAAAATATTAATATTCATAAAAGTTATGTGCATATTACATAAAGATTGCCAAATCTTAAAATCCAAAATTAATTGCTTTATTAGATGTGCACTTGTCTAACTTAAATCCCAGATAAAGAAATTTGCAAAAAAAATTTAAAATAAAAAAGTTAGGACAAATTTTTGTTTTGGCCAGTTGGCCTTTAAGTGACCCCGGTGAGGTCATATGCATATATAATTATAAGTTTATACAAAAAATTTTTTTTTTTAAATTTGAAATTCAATTTACCAAAACAACTGCAGTAACTTTATGAACCTATTTTAAGAATATTTTTAAAAAATATTAATATTCATAAAAGTTATGTGCATATTACATAAAAATTGCCAAATCTTAAAATCCAAAATTAATTGCTTTATTAGATGCGCACTTGTCTAAGTTAAATCCCAGATAAAGAAATTTGCAAAAAAAAATTAAAATAAAAAAGTTAGGACAAATTTTTGTTTTGGCCAGTTGGCCTTTAAGTGACCCCGGTGAGGTCATATGCATATATAATTATAAGTTTATACAAAAAAAAAAAATTTTTAAATTTGAAATTCAATTTACCAAAACAACTGCAGTAACGTTATGAACCTATTTTAAGAATATTTTTCAAAAATATCAATATTCATAAAAGTTATGTGCATATTACATAAAGATTGCCAAATCTTAAAATACAAAATTAATTGCTTTATTAGATGCGCAAATGTCTAACTTAAATTCCAGATAAAGAAATTTGCAAAAAAAATTTAAAATAAAAAAGTTAGGACAAATTTTTGTTTTGGCCAGTTGGCCTTTAAGTGACCCCGGTGAGGTCATATGCATATATAATTATAAGTTTATACAAAAAATTTTTTTTTTTAAATTTGAAATTTAATTTACCAAAACAACTGCAGTAACGTTATGAACCTATTTTAAAAATATTTTTCAAAAATATTAATATTCATAAAAGTTATGTGCATATTACATAAAGATTGCCAAATCTTAAAATCCAAAATTAATTGCTTTATTAGATGCTCACTTGTCTAACTTAAATCCCAGATAAAGAAATTTGCAAAAAAAATTTAAAATAAAAAAGTTAGGACAAATTTTTGTTTTGGCCAGTTGGCCTTTAAGTGACCCCGGTGAGGTCATATGCATATATAATCATAAGTTTATACAATTTTTTTTTTTTTTTTAATTTGAAATTCAATTTACCAAAACAACTGCAGTAACGTTATGAACCTATTTTAAGAATATTTAAAAAAAAATATTAATATTCATAAAAGTTATGTGCATATTACATAAAGATTGCCAAATCTTAAAATCCAAAATTAATTGCTTTATTAGATGCGCAAATGTCTAACTTAAATCCCAGATAAAGAAATTTGCAAAAAAAATTTAAAATAAAAAAGTTAGGACAAATTTTTGTTTTAGCCAGTTGGCCTTTAAGTGACCCCGGTGAGGTCATATGCATATATAATTATAACTTTATACAAAATTTTTTTTTTTGAAATTTGAAATTCAATTTACCAAAACAACTGCAGTAACGTTATGAACCTATTTTTAAAATATTTAAAAAAAATATTAATATTCATAAAAGTTATGTGCATATTACATAAAGATTGCCAAATCTTAAAATCCAAAATTAATTGCTTTATTAGATGTGCACTTGTCTAACTTAAATCCCAGATAAAGAAATTTGCAAAAAAAATTTAAAATAAAAAAGTTAGGACAAATTTTTGTTTTGGCCAGTTGGCCTTTAAGTGACCCCGGTGAGGTCATATGCATATATAATTATAAGTTTATACAAAAAATTTTTTTTTTTAAATTTGAAATTCAATTTACCAAAACAACTGCAGTAACTTTATGAACCTATTTTAAGAATATTTTTAAAAAATATTAATATTCATAAAAGTTATGTGCATATTACATAAAAATTGCCAAATCTTAAAATCCAAAATTAATTGCTTTATTAGATGCGCACTTGTCTAAGTTAAATCCCAGATAAAGAAATTTGCAAAAAAAAATTAAAATAAAAAAGTTAGGACAAATTTTTGTTTTGGCCAGTTGGCCTTTAAGTGACCCCGGTGAGGTCATATGCATATATAATTATAAGTTTATACAAAAAAAAAAAATTTTTAAATTTGAAATTCAATTTACCAAAACAACTGCAGTAACGTTATGAACCTATTTTAAGAATATTTTTCAAAAATATCAATATTCATAAAAGTTATGTGCATATTACATAAAGATTGCCAAATCTTAAAATACAAAATTAATTGCTTTATTAGATGCGCAAATGTCTAACTTAAATTCCAGATAAAGAAATTTGCAAAAAAAATTTAAAATAAAAAAGTTAGGACAAATTTTTGTTTTGGCCAGTTGGCCTTTAAGTGACCCCGGTGAGGTCATATGCATATATAATTATAAGTTTATACAAAAAATTTTTTTTTTTAAATTTGAAATTTAATTTACCAAAACAACTGCAGTAACGTTATGAACCTATTTTAAAAATATTTTTCAAAAATATTAATATTCATAAAAGTTATGTGCATATTACATAAAGATTGCCAAATCTTAAAATCCAAAATTAATTGCTTTATTAGATGCTCACTTGTCTAACTTAAATCCCAGATAAAGAAATTTGCAAAAAAAATTTAAAATAAAAAAGTTAGGACAAATTTTTGTTTTGGCCAGTTGGCCTTTAAGTGACCCCGGTGAGGTCATATGCATATATAATTATAAGTTTATACAATTTTTTTTTTTTTTTTAATTTGAAATTCAATTTACCAAAACAACTGCAGTAACGTTATGAACCTATTTTAAGAATATTTTAAAAAAATATTAATATTCATAAAAGTTATGTGCATATTACATAAAGATTGCCAAATCTTAAAATCCAAAATTAATTGCTTTATTAGATGTGCACTTGTCTAACTTAAATCCCAGATAAAGAAATTTGCAAAAAAAATTTAAAATAAAAAAGTTAGGACAAATTTTTGTTTTGGCCAGTTGGCCTTTAAGTGACCCCGGTGAGGTCATATGCATATATAATTATAAGTTTATACAAAAAATTTTTTTTTTTAAATTTGAAATTCAATTTACCAAAACAACTGCAGTAACTTTATGAACCTATTTTAAGAATATTTTTAAAAAATATTAATATTCATAAAAGTTATGTGCATATTACATAAAAATTGCCAAATCTTAAAATCCAAAATTAATTGCTTTATTAGATGCGCACTTGTCTAAGTTAAATCCCAGATAAAGAAATTTGCAAAAAAAAATTAAAATAAAAAAGTTAGGACAAATTTTTGTTTTGGCCAGTTGGCCTTTAAGTGACCCCGGTGAGGTCATATGCATATATAATTATAAGTTTATACAAAAAAAAAAAATTTTTAAATTTGAAATTCAATTTACCAAAACAACTGCAGTAACGTTATGAACCTATTTTAAGAATATTTTTCAAAAATATCAATATTCATAAAAGTTATGTGCATATTACATAAAGATTGCCAAATCTTAAAATACAAAATTAATTGCTTTATTAGATGCGCAAATGTCTAACTTAAATTCCAGATAAAGAAATTTGCAAAAAAAATTTAAAATAAAAAAGTTAGGACAAATTTTTGTTTTGGCCAGTTGGCCTTTAAGTGACCCCGGTGAGGTCATATGCATATATAATTATAAGTTTATACAAAAAATTTTTTTTTTTAAATTTGAAATTTAATTTACCAAAACAACTGCAGTAACGTTATGAACCTATTTTAAAAATATTTTTCAAAAATATTAATATTCATAAAAGTTATGTGCATATTACATAAAGATTGCCAAATCTTAAAATCCAAAATTAATTGCTTTATTAGATGCTCACTTGTCTAACTTAAATCCCAGATAAAGAAATTTGCAAAAAAAATTTAAAATAAAAAAGTTAGGACAAATTTTTGTTTTGGCCAGTTGGCCTTTAAGTGACCCCGGTGAGGTCATATGCATATATAATCATAAGTTTATACAATTTTTTTTTTTTTTTTAATTTGAAATTCAATTTACCAAAACAACTGCAGTAACGTTATGAACCTATTTTAAGAATATTTAAAAAAAAATATTAATATTCATAAAAGTTATGTGCATATTACATAAAGATTGCCAAATCTTAAAATCCAAAATTAATTGCTTTATTAGATGCGCAAATGTCTAACTTAAATCCCAGATAAAGAAATTTGCAAAAAAAATTTAAAATAAAAAAGTTAGGACAAATTTTTGTTTTAGCCAGTTGGCCTTTAAGTGACCCCGGTGAGGTCATATGCATATATAATTATAACTTTATACAAAATTTTTTTTTTTGAAATTTGAAATTCAATTTACCAAAACAACTGCAGTAACGTTATGAACCTATTTTTAAAATATTTAAAAAAAATATTAATATTCATAAAAGTTATGTGCATATTACATAAAAATTGCCAAATCTTAAAATCCAAAATTAATTGCTTTATTAGATGCGCACTTGTCTAACTTAAATCCCAGATAAAAAAATTTGCAAAAAAAATTGAAAATAAAAAAGTTAGGACAAATTTTTGTTTTGGCCAGTTGGCCTTTAAGTGACCCCGGTGAGGTCATATGCATATATAATTATAAGTTTATACAAAATTTTTTTTTTTTTAAATTTGAAATTTAATTTACCAAAACAACTGCAGTAACTTTATGAACCTATTTTAAAAATATTTTTCAAAAATATTAATATTCATAAAAGTTATGTGCATATTACATAAAGATTGCCAAATCTTAAAATCCAAAATTAATTGCTTTATTAGATGCTCACTTGTCTAACTTAAATCGCAGATAAAGAAATTTGCAAAAAAAATTTAAAATAAAAAAGTTAGGAGAAATTTTAGTTTTAGCCAGTTGGCCTTTAAGTGACCCCGGTGAGGTCATATGCATATATAATTATAAGTTTATACAAATTTTTTTTTTTTTTTAATTTGAAATTCAATTTACCAAAACAACTGCAGTAACGTTATGAACCTATTTTAGGAATATTTTAAAAAATATTAATATTCATAAAAGTTATGTGCATATTACATAAAAATTGCCAAATCTTAAAATCCAAAATTAATTGCTTTATTAGATGCGCACTTGTCTAACTTAAATCCCAGATAAAGAAATTTGCAAAAAAAATTTAAAATAAAAAAGTTAGGACAAATTTTTGTTTTGGCCAGTTGGCCTTTAAGTAACCCCGGTGAGGTCATATGCATATATAATTATAAATTTATACAAAAATATTTTTTTTTTAAATTTGAAATTCATTTTACCAAAACAACTGCAGTAACGTTATGAACCTATTTTAAGAATATTTTTAAAAAATATTAATATTCATAAAAGTTATGTGCATATTACATAAAAATTGCCAAATCTTAAAATCCAAAATTAATTGCTTTATTAGATGCGCACTTGTCTAACTTAAATCCCAGATAAAGAAATTTGCAAAAAAAATTTAAAATAAAAAAGTTAGGACAAATTTTTGTTTTGGCCAGTTGGCCTTTAAGTGACCCCGGTGAGGTCATATGCATATATAATTATAAATTTATACAAAATTTTTTTTTTTTGAAATTTGAAATTTAATTTACCAAAACAACTGCAGAAACGTTATGAACCTATTTTAAAAATATTTAAAAAAAAATATTAATATTCATAAAAGTTAGTGCTTATTACATAAAAATTGCCAAATCTTAAAATCCAAAATTAATTGCTTTATTAGATGCGCACTTGTCTAACTTAAATCCCAAATAAAGAAATTTGCAAAAAAAATTTAAAATAAAAAAGTTAGGACAAATTTTTGTTTTGGCCAGTTGGCCTTTAAGTGACCCCGGTGAGGTCATATGCATATATAATTATAAGTTTATACAAAATTTTTTTTTTTTTAAATTTGAAATTCAATTTACCAAAACAACTGCAGTAACGTTATGGACCTATTTTAAGAATATTTAAAAAAAATATTAATATTCATAAAAGTTATGTGCATATTACATAAAGATTGCCAAATCTTAAAATTCAAAATTAATTGCTTTATTAGATGCGCACTTGTCTAACTTAAATCCCAGATAAAGAAATTTGCAAAAAAAATTTAAAATAAAAAAGTTAGGACAAATTTTTGTTTTGGCCAGTTGGCCTTTAAGTAACCCCGGTGAGGTCATATGCATATATAATTATAAATTTATACAAAAATATTTTTTTTTTAAATTTGAAATTCATTTTACCAAAACAACTGCAGTAACGTTATGAACCTATTTTAAGAATATTTTTAAAAAATATTAATATTCATAAAAGTTATGTGCATATTACATAAAAATTGCCAAATCTTAAAATCCAAAATTAATTGCTTTATTAGATGCGCACTTGTCTAACTTAAATCCCAGATAAAGAAATTTGCAAAAAAAATTTAAAATAAAAAAGTTAGGACAAATTTTTGTTTTGGCCAGTTGGCCTTTAAGTGACCCCGGTGAGGTCATATGCATATATAATTATAAATTTATACAAAATTTTTTTTTTTTGAAATTTGAAATTTAATTTACCAAAACAACTGCAGAAACGTTATGAACCTATTTTAAAAATATTTAAAAAAAAATATTAATATTCATAAAAGTTAGTGCATATTACATAAAAATTGCCAAATCTTAAAATCCAAAATTAATTGCTTTATTAGATGCGCACTTGTCTAACTTAAATCCCAAATAAAGAAATTTGCAAAAAAAATTTAAAATAAAAAAGTTAGGACAAATTTTTGTTTTGGCCAGTTGGCCTTTAAGTGACCCCGGTGAGGTCATATGCATATATAATTATAAGTTTATACAAAATTTTTTTTTTTTTAAATTTGAAATTCAATTTACCAAAACAACTGCAGTAACGTTATGGACCTATTTTAAGAATATTTTAAAAAAATATTAATATTCATAAAAGTTATGTGCATATTACATAAAGATTGCCAAATCTTAAAATTCAAAATTAATTGCTTTATTAGATGCGCACTTGTCTAACTTAAATCCCAGATAAAGAAATTTGCAAAAAAAATTTAAAATAAAAAAGTTAGGACAAATTTTTGTTTTGGCCAGTTGGCCTTTAAGTAACCCCGGTGAGGTCATATGCATATATAATTATAAATTTATACAAAAATATTTTTTTTTTTAATTTGAAATTCATTTTACCAAAACAACTGCAGTAACGTTATGAACCTATTTTTAAAATATTTAAAAAAAATATTAATATTCATAAAAGTTATGTGCATATTACATAAAAATTGCCAAATCTTAAAATTCAAAATGAATTGCTTTATTAGATGCGCATTTGTCTAACTTAAATCCCAGATAAAGAAATTTGCAAAAAAAATTTAAAATAAAAAAGTTAGGACAAATTTTTGTTTTGGCCAGTTGGCCTTTAAGTGACCCCGGTGAGGTCATATGCATATATAATTATAACTTTATACAACATTTTTTTTTTTAAATTTGAAATTCAATTTACCAAAACAACTGCAGTAACGTTATGAACCTATTTTTAAAATATTTAAAAAAAATATTAATATTCATAAAAGTTATGTGCATATTACATAAAAATTGCCAAATCTTAAAATCCAAAATTAATTGCTTTATTAGATGCGCACTTGTCTAACTTAAATCCCAGATAAAAAAATTTGCAAAAAAAATTTAAAATAAAAAAGTTAGGACAAATTTTTGTTTTGGCCAGTTGGCCTTTAAGTGACCCCGGTGAGGTCATATGCATATATAATTATAAGTTTATACAAAATTTTTTTTTTTTTAAATTTGAAATTTAATTTACCAAAACAACTGCAGTAACTTTATGAACCTATTTTAAAAATATTTTTCAAAAATATTAATATTCATAAAAGTTATGTGCATATTACATAAAGATTGCCAAATCTTAAAATCCAAAATTAATTGCTTTATTAGATGCTCACTTGTCTAACTTAAATCGCAGATAAAGAAATTTGCAAAAAAAATTTAAAATAAAAAAGTTAGGACAAATTTTTGTTTTGGCCAGTTGGCCTTTAAGTGACCCCGGTGAGGTCATATGCATATATAATTATAAGTTTATACAAAATTTTTTTTTTTTGAAATTTGAAATTTAATTTACCAAAACAACTGCAGAAACGTTATGAACCTATTTTAAAAATATTTAAAAAAAAATATTAATATTCATAAAAGTTAGTGCATATTACATAAAAATTGCCAAATCTTAAAATCCAAAATTAATTGCTTTATTAGATGCGCACTTGTCTAACTTAAATCCCAAATAAAGAAATTTGCAAAAAAAATTTAAAATAAAAAAGTTAGGACAAATTTTTGTTTTGGCCAGTTGGCCTTTAAGTGACCCCGGTGAGGTCATATGCATATATAATTATAAGTTTATACAAAATTTTTTTTTTTTTAAATTTGAAATTCAATTTACCAAAACAACTGCAGTAACGTTATGGACCTATTTTAAGAATATTTAAAAAAAATATTAATATTCATAAAAGTTATGTGCATATTACATAAAGATTGCCAAATCTTAAAATTCAAAATTAATTGCTTTATTAGATGCGCACTTGTCTAACTTAAATCCCAGATAAAGAAATTTGCAAAAAAAATTTAAAATAAAAAAGTTAGGACAAATTTTTGTTTTGGCCAGTTGGCCTTTAAGTAACCCCGGTGAGGTCATATGCATATATAATTATAAATTTATACAAAAATATTTTTTTTTGAAATTTGAAATTCATTTTACCAAAACAACTGCAGTAACGTTATGAACCTATTTTAAGAATATTTTTAAAAAATATTAATATTCATAAAAGTTATGTGCATATTACATAAAAATTGCCAAATCTTAAAATCCAAAATTAATTGCTTTATTAGATGCGCACTTGTCTAACTTAAATCCCAGATAAAGAAATTTGCAAAAAAAATTTAAAATAAAAAAGTTAGGACAAATTTTTGTTTTGGCCAGTTGGCCTTTAAGTGACCCCGGTGAGGTCATATGCATATATAATTATAAATTTATACAAAATTTTTTTTTTTTGAAATTTGAAATTTAATTTACCAAAACAACTGCAGAAACGTTATGAACCTATTTTAAAAATATTTAAAAAAAAATATTAATATTCATAAAAGTTAGTGCATATTACATAAAAATTGCCAAATCTTAAAATCCAAAATTAATTGCTTTATTAGATGCGCACTTGTCTAACTTAAATCCCAAATAAAGAAATTTGCAAAAAAAATTTAAAATAAAAAAGTTAGGACAAATTTTTGTTTTGGCCAGTTGGCCTTTAAGTGACCCCGGTGAGGTCATATGCATATATAATTATAAGTTTATACAAAATTTTTTTTTTTTTAAATTTGAAATTCAATTTACCAAAACAACTGCAGTAACGTTATGGACCTATTTTAAGAATATTTTAAAAAAATATTAATATTCATAAAAGTTATGTGCATATTACATAAAGATTGCCAAATCTTAAAATTCAAAATTAATTGCTTTATTAGATGCGCACTTGTCTAACTTAAATCCCAGATAAAGAAATTTGCAAAAAAAATTTAAAATAAAAAAGTTAGGACAAATTTTTGTTTTGGCCAGTTGGCCTTTAAGTAACCCCGGTGAGGTCATATGCATATATAATTATAAATTTATACAAAAATATTTTTTTTTTTAATTTGAAATTCATTTTACCAAAACAACTGCAGTAACGTTATGAACCTATTTTTAAAATATTTAAAAAAAATATTAATATTCATAAAAGTTATGTGCATATTACATAAAAATTGCCAAATCTTAAAATTCAAAATGAATTGCTTTATTAGATGCGCATTTGTCTAACTTAAATCCCAGATAAAGAAATTTGCAAAAAAAATTTAAAATAAAAAAGTTAGGACAAATTTTTGTTTTGGCCAGTTGGCCTTTAAGTGACCCCGGTGAGGTCATATGCATATATAATTATAACTTTATACAACATTTTTTTTTTTAAATTTGAAATTCAATTTACCAAAACAACTGCAGTAACGTTATGAACCTATTTTTAAAATATTTAAAAAAAATATTAATATTCATAAAAGTTATGTGCATATTACATAAAAATTGCCAAATCTTAAAATCCAAAATTAATTGCTTTATTAGATGCGCACTTGTCTAACTTAAATCCCAGATAAAAAAATTTGCAAAAAAAATTTAAAATAAAAAAGTTAGGACAAATTTTTGTTTTGGCCAGTTGGCCTTTAAGTGACCCCGGTGAGGTCATATGCATATATAATTATAAGTTTATACAAAATTTTTTTTTTTTTAAATTTGAAATTTAATTTACCAAAACAACTGCAGTAACTTTATGAACCTATTTTAAAAATATTTTTCAAAAATATTAATATTCATAAAAGTTATGTGCATATTACATAAAGATTGCCAAATCTTAAAATCCAAAATTAATTGCTTTATTAGATGCTCACTTGTCTAACTTAAATCGCAGATAAAGAAATTTGCAAAAAAAATTTAAAATAAAAAAGTTAGGACAAATTTTTGTTTTGGCCAGTTGGCCTTTAAGTGACCCCGGTGAGGTCATATGCATATATAATTATAAGTTTATACAAAATTTTTTTTTTTTTAAATTTGAAATTCAATTTACCAAAACAACTGCAGTAACGTTATGGACCTATTTTAAGAATATTTTAAAAAAATATTAATATTCATAAAAGTTATGTGCATATTACATAAAGATTGCCAAATCTTAAAATTCAAAATTAATTGCTTTATTAGATGCGCACTTGTCTAACTTAAATCGCAGATAAAGAAATTTGCAAAAAAAATTTAAAATAAAAAAGTTAGGACAAATTTTTGTTTTGGCCAGTTGGCCTTTAAGTGACCCCGGTGAGGTCATATGCATATATAATTATAAGTTTATACAAAATTTTTTTTTTTTTAAATTTGAAATTCAATTTACCAAAACAACTGCAGTAACGTTATGGACCTATTTTAAGAATATTTAAAAAAAATATTAATATTCATAAAAGTTATGTGCATATTACATAAAGATTGCCAAATCTTAAAATTCAAAATTAATTGCTTTATTAGATGCGCACTTGTCTAACTTAAATCCCAGATAAAGAAATTTGCAAAAAAAATTTAAAATAAAAAAGTTAGGACAAATTTTTGTTTTGGCCAGTTGGCCTTTAAGTAACCCCGGTGAGGTCATATGCATATATAATTATAAATTTATACAAAAATATTTTTTTTTTAAATTTGAAATTCATTTTACCAAAACAACTGCAGTAACGTTATGAACCTATTTTAAGAATATTTTTAAAAAATATTAATATTCATAAAAGTTATGTGCATATTACATAAAAATTGCCAAATCTTAAAATCCAAAATTAATTGCTTTATTAGATGCGCACTTGTCTAACTTAAATCCCAGATAAAGAAATTTGCAAAAAAAATTTAAAATAAAAAAGTTAGGACAAATTTTTGTTTTGGCCAGTTGGCCTTTAAGTGACCCCGGTGAGGTCATATGCATATATAATTATAAATTTATACAAAATTTTTTTTTTTTGAAATTTGAAATTTAATTTACCAAAACAACTGCAGAAACGTTATGAACCTATTTTAAAAATATTTAAAAAAAAATATTAATATTCATAAAAGTTAGTGCATATTACATAAAAATTGCCAAATCTTAAAATCCAAAATTAATTGCTTTATTAGATGCGCACTTGTCTAACTTAAATCCCAAATAAAGAAATTTGCAAAAAAAATTTAAAATAAAAAAGTTAGGACAAATTTTTGTTTTGGCCAGTTGGCCTTTAAGTGACCCCGGTGAGGTCATATGCATATATAATTATAAGTTTATACAAAATTTTTTTTTTTTTAAATTTGAAATTCAATTTACCAAAACAACTGCAGTAACGTTATGGACCTATTTTAAGAATATTTAAAAAAAATATTAATATTCATAAAAGTTATGTGCATATTACATAAAGATTGCCAAATCTTAAAATTCAAAATTAATTGCTTTATTAGATGCGCACTTGTCTAACTTAAATCCCAGATAAAGAAATTTGCAAAAAAAATTTAAAATAAAAAAGTTAGGACAAATTTTTGTTTTGGCCAGTTGGCCTTTAAGTAACCCCGGTGAGGTCATATGCATATATAATTATAAATTTATACAAAAATATTTTTTTTTTAAATTTGAAATTCATTTTACCAAAACAACTGCAGTAACGTTATGAACCTATTTTAAGAATATTTTTAAAAAATATTAATATTCATAAAAGTTATGTGCATATTACATAAAAATTGCCAAATCTTAAAATCCAAAATTAATTGCTTTATTAGATGCGCACTTGTCTAACTTAAATCCCAGATAAAGAAATTTGCAAAAAAAATTTAAAATAAAAAAGTTAGGACAAATTTTTGTTTTGGCCAGTTGGCCTTTAAGTGACCCCGGTGAGGTCATATGCATATATAATTATAAATTTATACAAAATTTTTTTTTTTTGAAATTTGAAATTTAATTTACCAAAACAACTGCAGAAACGTTATGAACCTATTTTAAAAATATTTAAAAAAAAATATTAATATTCATAAAAGTTAGTGCATATTACATAAAAATTGCCAAATCTTAAAATCCAAAATTAATTGCTTTATTAGATGCGCACTTGTCTAACTTAAATCCCAAATAAAGAAATTTGCAAAAAAAATTTAAAATAAAAAAGTTAGGACAAATTTTTGTTTTGGCCAGTTGGCCTTTAAGTGACCCCGGTGAGGTCATATGCATATATAATTATAAGTTTATACAAAATTTTTTTTTTTTTAAATTTGAAATTCAATTTACCAAAACAACTGCAGTAACGTTATGGACCTATTTTAAGAATATTTTAAAAAAATATTAATATTCATAAAAGTTATGTGCATATTACATAAAGATTGCCAAATCTTAAAATTCAAAATTAATTGCTTTATTAGATGCGCACTTGTCTAACTTAAATCCCAGATAAAGAAATTTGCAAAAAAAATTTAAAATAAAAAAGTTAGGACAAATTTTTGTTTTGGCCAGTTGGCCTTTAAGTAACCCCGGTGAGGTCATATGCATATATAATTATAAATTTATACAAAAATATTTTTTTTTTTAATTTGAAATTCATTTTACCAAAACAACTGCAGTAACGTTATGAACCTATTTTTAAAATATTTAAAAAAAATATTAATATTCATAAAAGTTATGTGCATATTACATAAAAATTGCCAAATCTTAAAATTCAAAATGAATTGCTTTATTAGATGCGCATTTGTCTAACTTAAATCCCAGATAAAGAAATTTGCAAAAAAAATTTAAAATAAAAAAGTTAGGACAAATTTTTGTTTTGGCCAGTTGGCCTTTAAGTGACCCCGGTGAGGTCATATGCATATATAATTATAACTTTATACAACATTTTTTTTTTTAAATTTGAAATTCAATTTACCAAAACAACTGCAGTAACGTTATGAACCTATTTTTAAAATATTTAAAAAAAATATTAATATTCATAAAAGTTATGTGCATATTACATAAAAATTGCCAAATCTTAAAATCCAAAATTAATTGCTTTATTAGATGCGCACTTGTCTAACTTAAATCCCAGATAAAAAAATTTGCAAAAAAAATTTAAAATAAAAAAGTTAGGACAAATTTTTGTTTTGGCCAGTTGGCCTTTAAGTGACCCCGGTGAGGTCATATGCATATATAATTATAAGTTTATACAAAATTTTTTTTTTTTTAAATTTGAAATTTAATTTACCAAAACAACTGCAGTAACTTTATGAACCTATTTTAAAAATATTTTTCAAAAATATTAATATTCATAAAAGTTATGTGCATATTACATAAAGATTGCCAAATCTTAAAATCCAAAATTAATTGCTTTATTAGATGCTCACTTGTCTAACTTAAATCGCAGATAAAGAAATTTGCAAAAAAAATTTAAAATAAAAAAGTTAGGAGAAATTTTTGTTTTAGCCAGTTGGCCTTTAAGTGACCCCGGTGAGGTCATATGCATATATAATTATAAGTTTATACAAATTTTTTTTTTTTTTTAATTTGAAATTCAATTTACCAAAACAACTGCAGTAACGTTATGAACCTATTTTAGGAATATTTTAAAAAATATTAATATTCATAAAAGTTATGTGCATATTACATAAAAATTGCCAAATCTTAAAATCCAAAATTAATTGCTTTATTAGATGCGCACTTGTCTAACTTAAATCCCAGATAAAGAAATTTGCAAAAAAAATTTAAAATAAAAAAGTTAGGACAAATTTTTGTTTTGGCCAGTTGGCCTTTAAGTGACCCCGGTGAGGTCATATGCATATATAATTATAAATTTATACAAAAATATTTTTTTTTTAAATTTGAAATTCAATTTACCAAAACAACTGCAGTAACGTTATGAACCTATTTTAAGAATATTTTTAAAAAATATTAATATTCATAAAAGTTATGTGCATATTACATAAAAATTGCCAAATCTTAAAATCCAAAATTAATTGCTTTATTATTTGCGCACTTGTCTAACTTAAATCCCAGATAAAGAAATTTGCAAAAAAAATTTAAAATAAAAAGTTAGGACAAATTTTTGTTTTGGCCAGTTGGCCTTTAAGTGACCCCGGTGAGGTCATATGCATATATAATTATAAGTTTATACAAAATTTTTTTTTTTTTAAATTTGAAATTCAATTTACCAAAACAACTGCAGTAACGTTATGGACCTATTTTAAGAATATTTAAAAAAAATATTAATATTCATAAAAGTTATGTGCATATTACATAAAGATTGCCAAATCTTAAAATTCAAAATTAATTGCTTTATTAGATGCGCACTTGTCTAACTTAAATCCCAGATAAAGAAATTTGCAAAAAAAATTTAAAATAAAAAAGTTAGGACAAATTTTTGTTTTGGCCAGTTGGCCTTTAAGTAACCCCGGTGAGGTCATATGCATATATAATTATAAATTTATACAAAAATATTTTTTTTTTTAATTTGAAATTCATTTTACCAAAACAACTGCAGTAACGTTATGAACCTATTTTTAAAATATTTAAAAAAAATATTAATATTCATAAAAGTTATGTGCATATTATATAAAAATTGCCAAATCTTAAAATCCAAAATTAATTGCTTTATTAGATGCGCACTTGTCTCACTTAAATCCCAGATAAAGAAATTTGCAAAAAAAATTTAAAATAAAAAAGTTAGGACAAATTTTTGTTTTGGCCAGTTGGCCTTTAAGTGACCCCGGTGAGGTCATATGCATATATGATTATAAGTTTATACAAAAAATTTTTTTTTTAAATTTAAAATTCAATTTACCTAAACAACTGCAGTAACGTTATGAACCTATTTTAAGAATATTTTTCAAAAATATTAATATTCATAAAAGTTATGTGCATATTACATAAAAATTGCCAAATCTTAAAATTCAAAATGAATTGCTTTATTAGATGCGCATTTGTCTAACTTAAATCCCAGATAAAGAAATTTGCAAAAAAAATTTAAAATAAAAAAGTTAGGACAAATTTTTGTTTTGGCCAGTTGGCCTTTAAGTGACCCCGGTGAGGTCATATGCATATATAATTATAAGTTTACAAAAAAAACATCACCTACCCAATTAACGTTGATTTGTCACATGACCAATTAGTTCCGCTTGAATGAACATGAGATATTTAAAAAATATTTTCTTTGACTTTTTGAAATAGACATAGTTAAGAGTCGAACCCACCACTACCAAAGTTTAAATTAATTTTTTTTTGCTCTTGCGCTACACCGGATTTAAACTGGGGCCATTGGCTTGTGAGTATAGCTCCTTAACGTTGCGCCAACTAGAAATAATGTAACACGACGTTTATTTATATATACATATAAATAGAAAAATACGACAGGACCAAAAAAGTATTAGTTAAAAAAAATATAAAAACTAGATTTATTTGATAAATAAAAAATGGTTCGAAATTATTTGATTATTTTTAAAATTAATCTTTATTGTGAATAAATTTATGCATAAACATTACTTAATTAAAAATATTAACTAAACTAATTAAACAAATATTATATATACCTTTTTTTAATTATTAGACTAAAAAATTAATTTTTTTTTATTATTCTGCGCTTTAATAACAATCCCTGATTTTTATTAAATAAACAAGCTATTAAATATGATAAACATACAAAAATTAATTTTTTAACTTGTTTTTATTTAACTAATATCATAATATACAATTGACCAAAATTTGAAAACCTAACAACAATCTTTAAATTTTAATTAATAAACATCTATTAATTAGTAATTAGTGATAAAAATTAAAATTTTAATTCATTTTTGAGTTACTAATATCATGATACATAACTGACCAAAATTTAAAAACCTGATAACGATCTTTAAATTTTAATAAACAAAGACCTTTTAAATTTTCAGAATAGGAGACTCAGAAAACAACAATATGACAAACAACATACTAAAATTTCAAAACTTTCAATGTGCTAAAACAAAAGTTATTTTAAACCAAAATTCGGACTAGTAAGAATAAAAATAATAATAATAATAATAATAAATATAATAACAATAACAATATGTTTTCGAAATCTAAGATTTCGAACCATAATAATAAATATAATGACAATAACAATATGTTTTCGAAATCTAAGATTTCGAACCATAATTATAATTGAATTGTAAAAGAGCTTGTAAGGTTTAATCTCTGCGTGATACTTTGTTGTAAGTTCGATTCTCATTAAAATAGCAAATTCTGGCAAACCTGAAAGTTCTAAATTACATTATAACATTGTTATTTCTTAAAAAAACATATTAACGTTGTAATTAACATATTAACGTTGTAATTAGGATAAATTTATAATAATCAGCAAAAAAATAAAAATAAATAAAAACATGGAGATGCCGGGGATTGAACCCGGGGCCTCATACATGCAAAGCATGCGCTCTACCACTGAGCTACATCCCCACATAAAAAACGATCCAACGTTAATGGTCATTGAAAAGCGAAGTTATTTTACACTACCTAACGAAACCAACTAATTAATATAACTATGAATATATTGTTAGCAAATTTTGTTATTTTTTCGTTAATTGCTATGCATATTATTATTATACTATGGGATTAGTAACTATGTCATGTTATACTGTATAACATGACATAATTACTTTTAATAATTTTAAATGTAAATTATATATATATTTTTTTGTCATATATATTTTTTTTTGTTTTTTGTCTTTTATTAAAAAAAAAATAAATAAAGAGTATTAAACAGAAATTTATGTTAATTTTAACGGAAGTTTTTTCAGGTGGTCTATTTTATAAATTATTTATTACTAACGATGAAATAAAAACAACAAATTTAACAAATTCTAATAAAAAACCACGTCAATACAATACGTTTGTATGAAATAATATCTTATATTATAATATTACACGTTTTCCCAAATGTCATGACGTCATAATGATGGAATTGTTAACGAACAAATATCGATACCCGTTTTTAATCCAATGAGAAGAAGAGAGAAAAGAAAAAAAGGGTTTCTATTTTCCATCTGCCTTTGGAGAATAAAAGAAGATAAGATCAATATAATTTTTCATTCTAAAATGAAGATTATTATACTGCACTAGTGTAGGTGTTAATAAGCAAAGGCGACAAGTTTTTATAAAAAATGTATTTTTAAATAAAGTTTTTAGTCTTATTTATTATCTTCATTAATAAATTATTTTTTAATTTTGGGATAAGTAATTTATTTAGTTTTTTGTTTTTTAGATTTTTAATTCATTTTAAAAATATTTTTAAAAAGTGTTGAAAAACAAACTTTAACAAGGTATCTACAGGAAAAGAAAAAGAAGAATATGTTAACCATTCTATTTTCAATTGTTTTGTCTTTATCATTAACACAACGTAAGTACAAGAATTTATTTTTATTATTTAAACTAGTCGATAGCCCGCGTTTCGGTTAAGATTTTAAGTGTCATATTATTGTCGTAACTCTTAACTAATATAAGTTACCCATGCACCATAAAGGACAGTTTTTATTTTAAAAGCCTTTAAATTGGACATAAATTTGTACATAAATAAATTCCAAACTCCATTATAAATAAACTCCATTATTATATTTTTATTAAAAAAACTAAAAAAATTTACTTAATTAGTATTTCATGTTATTTTTAATAGTTACAAAAATATTTGATCAAAAATTTTCGTCTTAAATTCTAAAGTAAAAATCGATTTTTTCTAACCAAGTGTGAAATGAAAATTACTTTTATATTATACACGGGATTCCAATTAACACGGATCCGGCCATACTATTATAATATATTCGTTTCAACACATATGTCAAGTATTACTGATATCCACTATTCAATAGGGATTTCAAATCCCGTATTCCTACGTTTGCGTTACTTTTAACGAAAATGTCAGAATGAATTATTCATGTTTTTTCTAATTTTAAATATTTTTGACGTCAGGCCGTAATTAAGACACAACCGAATATTTTTAACATCCTGGTTGATTACTTTTAAATATTTATACAATAGAACAGCTGGTAAAATTTTGAGATTTTTACTTTTCAAAATAACGGTAAATAAGCTTTATGCGGTTTGGGGTTTAATAAATTATGAATTGATTTAAACTCAAATGTCAAACGCATACTCATAAATTATTATAAATGTTAATGCTGTCTTAAATATTAAATTCGACTTTAGGAAAATTGAAATGCTTGATTTAGTATATAAGCAAACGACCACTTGATACGAAAAAGTTAAATCCAATCTTCATAAAAACTTTAACTTTTTGTAACAATTTCATGAAACGAACATCTTAAACAATTCTATATACTTTAAACCACCATTTAAAATACATCTTATACAGAGATTGTCAGTGTACCGGTTCCAACAACAACAACTACTACAGAAACAACTACCACAACAACAAATATTACTCCAGAACAAAACAACTCAATCACAAACGATGAAGTAGTGAGTTGAAAGTTATTTTATGTTCTTTTTGTAACTGTTTTAAATATTAAAAGGCTTAAACTAAAGAAATGTTGCCCTCTAAGTTAGGATTAAAATTTAGTTTAATTTTTATAAGAAAAAACATTTTGCTTATTTTACTTGGTATGTATAGGCAAATTGAACTGACGTAAGCACCATTGTTACGGTTTACCAATGGTTTATTTTGAATATTTTGAATCTGATATTAAACAATGTGTATCTTTGTAGTTAAGGTTATACCGGTAAAAAATATTGTGAAATTTATTGATTTTATCATTTTTAAAACGTTTACCAGACGTCCTTAAAACCAAATTAAAAAATAGTAATAACATTTCAACAATGGTGCTTACGAGATTTTATTGAAAATAAACAAGCGAGTTAATTGTTAAAACGTCAGTAGGAATCAATATGTTTTTGATGGAACAGATTTTGTTGATTAGAAATTGAATAAACTACTTTTTCTGATTCTAAATTTGTAACAAAATAAGCTCGGATCGATAAACCGAAAACACAATTTAATTTAAAAGAAAAACTCTATTTAAATTTATTTTCAAATTGTTTTAATTTTAACTGTTATCTTCTAAAAAAAGTTTACCAAAAAAAAAATTTTTAAATCCTATTTTTTTAAATTTTTTAATACTTTTTTTATTTTTGACATATTTTTAAAATTTTTGGACATTTTCTATTTTTAACTTTTTAATATTTTAATATTTTTTTTATTTTTTTTATAGACAATGAATTGTCTTATGGAAGCTATTATGGCGATGTCGGGGGGAGATAAAAGTGTTTCGGAATTCTGCAAAAATTTTCTCATAATGCAACAATCAGATGGCAAAGATAACTCGGGTACTTTCTGAATATTTGAAACAAAAATTTTAATATTTTAGTTTTGAGTGGGGTTTGGTTTTGTTAAAACAATTCGTTTAGAAAATGACAAGGTTTTTAAAGTCCCCAATATGGATAATATTATTGTTTTACATGGCCTGGTTTTTTGTTATTTTTTGCATCATTAATTCTTTTTAAAAAATTTTAATAATTTTTTTCGTATCACCTTAAGGTTATAGATTTATATATTTTGAGTAGAGAAATGTGAGCTGTTGGGACGTTTTTAATTTTGTTTTATTTTATTCAGTTAAAACTGGAAAAGAGGTCACAGCGCCACCTGCAACCGCCGACCCTGATTTGCAGAACGAACTGAACGATCTGACGTCACAATTACGTGGAATCAATGCCGATTATGACGTCAACAATGACGATAATGTCCTGGGATTAAAACGTAGCGCGAATGGAGGTAAGAATATTAAAACGGAAAATTAAAAAATAAATTAGAATTTTTAATATTTTTTAATTTATTTTTTGTTTTAGAATTAAATGAAAATAATAACAACGTTATTAATATGGAGACTGGTAAAAAGAATAACGAAGATATTTTGGGTGAGTTCCCACAATAAATTTCGTTTTGTTATAACTTTTATTTAATTTTTAAATTACAAATATATATTAAAAAAAACTAAAAAAAAAATTAAATTCGCTTAAAATTTATAAATTCCCTATTGCTAACAGATAATACAGATCAATCTAATACTGATGACGACATAATGAATGGTGATTCAATAAACACCCCGTTTATTACGTCACTGAACGAAGAAGATGGAGAGTTCTTGGTCATCCCGCTCGATTACCTCAAAAACGAAATTTTAAACGAAGAAAGTTTAATAGATTCAATTCCTGAAGAAAACCAAGAAGACGAGAAAGATAATGGAGATAGTGACGTAACAAAAGAAGGTATAAAATATGACAATATATTTTTAGGAGGCACTTTAAGGGTAAAAATTGAGCAAAGGGGATTTCCCAGCAGGGGGGTATTAAAATATTTTTTAATGTTTAGTGTTCCGCAATAGTTTCGTTACATAACCTGTCATAAAAATCCTTCACAATTTAGTTATATTTAAAAATCCAATAAATTGAAAAAACAAAATTTAATGACATGTCAACAACAGAAAAATATTTTAAATATAACACCAACAACTTACGTCAGAGAGAATAAAAAATCTTCAATTATTTAAAATAAATCAATATCGAACTTGCTTGAACCTTTGCTTAATTATATTTTTTTTGACCAATTTTTTTTAATTACTAAAATTCTTCTTAAATAAATATGGAAAAATAAAAAAATAAGTATTAACAAATCGAAAAAACGAATAAAAAATATTCATTTTTAATTTTTTTGTTTTTTAGCTTTTGAAAAAGACAACGATGAATTGATTGGGGACAGTATGATGTCAGACAATAATAACTATGACGCAATTAACAACAACAATGACGCACAGGCAGTTTGGAATGACGAAAACACTCCGACCGAAGATGCAATGACAGAGGTGGGATTTTAATAAAACAATATTTTAAAGTCAGATTTATAAAACGTTGCAGAAATGTAAAAAAGCTGGGAAACTAAATTACATAAATTCGCATCATTTTACATATAAAAGAGCTTAGTGGACGAGTATATGTATGTCCAATAAATAGGACTACAAAATAAATAAAAGGGTGGTTTGTGGTGCAGGTGATTTATCGCGGGCAATTATTAGTTAAAAGTTGCGATCATATTACGACAATTAAAATTCTAACCGTAGGACAGGCCATTGGCTAAACTTATATAACGTTAACAATTTTAATTAAACCATATAGAAGCGTTAAAATATTTAAAATCTCAAAACTAACCCAAAATTAATTTACGAAACAAACTTTAATTTGACAATTTTCTTTCATTATTTTATAATTTATATGTTTTTTGACGTATAATTTAAACATGTAATCTCAAATTCGTCAATATGTAAATATATCGATTCAAAAACGTCAATAACATATTTGAAAGTCTTGTTTTTATGTTAAATAATTCAACAGTTTGGTATTTTCCACTCATTAATTCGTGGCCCCTTTTAAACATTTCAAATACAAATATTAATAATTAACAAAGTCAATCTTTCAAGAATGAGCAAATGTTCATATAATATAAGCTTATATATAATGTTGTTGTGGCATTCATAATTTAAATAGGTAGGCAGAATTTAGAAATGTTATCATGCATTTTACGAACACCAAGTGGTACTGATTTTCTATCAGTTAAAAATCATTATCAATTAAAGAAAATCGTATAGGAAAACATCTTTTTAATATGTCAAAATCTTGTTACAATTTAAATTTTAAACCATTTCACATAAAAAAGAAAGACCTAATACATAAATTAAAGTTTAAAAAAAACATTTTACAAACACCAAATTACTAATTTTTTTTGCTAAAATAATATATTTAACAAAATCACATAGAAAACCAGTTTTTATATACCTAATTTTTCAACAAATAAAATCCCAAAAATCTAGAAAAAAAAAGAAAGACCTAAAATATAAATAAATTTATTTCTAATTTTTACAAATATTTTTAACTTGCAGAAGGAAATGGCGATTATGTATAGACTCGAACTCGACTTATCAAGACTTGGCGAGGACTTAAAAATCCTGAATATTAGACCTTCTTCATTAAAAGAATAACCGACGATTTAAATGCTACTTTGTACATAAAATTTTAAATTTAAAAATGTCGTAAATTTTGTAGCTAAATTAAAAATGTTTATTTTTTTTCATAATTTTTTGAATATTGCGCACTCATATATTGTTAAGATTTTATTTCAACTCGGACGTCTGTGCAATAGATTTGTTAAAAACTGTAATTTGTGACGTCATATTATTATGTTGTTTAATTTCATAATCATATTTATTCACAACTAAAAAAAACGCTACACTATTCTTCCTAAATTTGGTTTGTAAATATTTCTTAAAATAAATATATCAACAGAAACTAGATTTTTTCTAATGGCAAGAAAATAGAAGTTATTTACATTTTATTTCACCTTTTTTGACGCAGAATTACACGATGTTAATAAATAAAGAATAGTATATATATACATAACTTCAATATGAATGATTATAAAAGATTAACATTGTACTGTTAGGCAAAAAATTATAAACTCAAAAAGCTTAATTTCCAAACAAATTATTCATCGTTTGCTTTTGAGCTTCCAGCTTCTTCTTGATTTGCCTCACTAGTTTCCTCTTCTTTTTTCTCACTGTTCTCTTCTGTATTGCCTTCTTCTACTTCATTATTCTCTTCTTTACCTTCTTCTAATTTCGTTACAGCAATTTCTTTCTCTTCAGGAAGAGAGAGAGCGGAGAGAAAGGGAGCTTGAATTCGGAGCACACCTTCGTCATTTAATTGTGATGTCAGCGCATCGACGTTGACGTCATCAGGAAGAACCAAAGATTTGTGATATTCTTTTCTGGAATAAGATTTTAATCCGTTTGAGTTTTCTTCCTCTTCTTTTGCAGCATCCACGACAAGTTTGTGTCCGATCACTTTGACCTTGATCTCGGAGGAATCAAAACCTTCAAGTTTAAAATCAAACAAGAATTCTTTATTTTCATCTTTCTTCGCGCAACATTTTCTCTCTTCAGGTATTCTTCCGCCAGTCGCTAGAAGTAGTCCCGGAAGTAAATGATCAAAAATTTCGTCTTCAAAATTTCTTCTACGTTGTTGTCTTCGCGGACTTACGAAAAATGGATTAAAAATTTCTTCGTTGTAAAACGACGAAGCTGGGTAGACAATTCTGCAAGCCATTTTATTTTCTTCTAAATTCTTTTAATTTCTGATAAATAATCGATATCCAGTGACTTTAAATCTTTTGTTAATGATTCTGAATGATATCTTGTCTAAGATTCGCAATGCTTTTATACCAACTTGTCCGAATTCCAGAAAAATCGAGAAACAAAAATGACTGATTTTCTAGAATATTCTGACAATAGCGCGAACCTGCTTAAACAACAAATACACGGCGTATCAAAATTTTACAACGTCAAAAGTTAAAAAGTTAGATAATGTATTTTAAAAATAAAATACCAGAAATTTAAAATAATTTGCCATTTCAATTTAAATGGAAAACATAGTTAGCATTTTGCGTTAAAATTGTAGTTTAATTAACAAAACTGTAATAAATACAATTTTGACGCGCCGTGTGTTTCTAGAATATTCTAGAAGGTGCAATAGTGTTCTAGTTCTAGAAATTGCTGAAAAATTAAACTTTGTTAATTCTAGAACGTTCTACAATTAAGGTAAATTAGTATTAGAACCTCGCAACTCTTAGACAAGACATCATTCAGAATTATCAAGAGAAGATATAAAGTCACTGAACATTGAATATTTATCAGAAAATTTAAAGAATTTAGAAGAAAATAAAATGGCTTGCAGAATTGTCTACCCAGCTTCGTCATTTTACAACGAAGAAATTTTTAACCCATTTTTTGTAAGTCCGCGAAGACAACAACGTAGAAGAAAATTTGAGGACGAAATTTTTGATCATTTGCTTCCCGGATTACTCCTAGCCAAACGCGGAAGAATATCTGACAATAGAAAATGTTGCACGAAGAAAGATGAAAAGAAAGAATTCTCGTTCGATTTTAAACTTGAAGGTTTTGATTCCTCTGAGATCAAGGTCAAAGTGATCGGACACAAACTTGTCGTGGATGCTGCAAAAGAAGAGGAAGAAAACTCAAACGGATTAAAATCTTATTCCAGAAAAGAATATCACAAATCCTTGGTTCTTCCTGATGACGTCAACGTCGACGCACTGACGTCACAATTAAATGACGAAGGTGTGCTCCGGATTCAAGCTCCCTTACTTCCCGCTCTCTCTCCTCCTGAAGAGAAAGAAATCGCTGTAACAAAATCAGTAGATGAAAAAGAGAATAATGAAATTGAAAAAGGCAATACAGAAGAGAACAGTGAGAGAAAGGAAGAGGAAATCAGTGAGACGAATCAAGAAGAAGCTGGAAGTTCAAAAACTAACGAAGAATAATTTTTTGTTAACATTTTGACTTTAAAGTTCTTTTTCATTATTCATTCCGACTGTACTTTTTTACTTAATTACATATTTTTATGTGCTATGTTTCCTATTATGCCCTTGATTTAATGTGTTTTTATTTGCTTTTTTGCCGATGTAAATAAACGAATGTTACATAATTAAACTCGTTAAACGAATGTTACATAATTACCCAGTATTTTTAAACCATCATTTGTACAAAGTTTAGCTTGTAAAAAAAACAAACAAGCAACACCGAAAACAAATCCTCTACGTTTACTTTGAACAAAGTTTATTTAATAGTTTGATATAAAAGTTAAAAGCGCAAAAAAACACAAAAAAATTAGCAAGCTTTTCTATACATAAGTAGATGCAAATGATTTCAAGATCATGAAACTCGAAAATTCATGACGTCACGAAGTTTGTGACGTCATTAAAGCATGATTAGTCGTCACAAGGATGGATTGTAATTGGATTTTAGTAAAAATGAAATAATTGTCGTACGAAGTTATCTAAAAAAAATCCAATTTGTAAAAAAAACAAAAAAATTAAATATTACAAAATAAAGCAAAAAAATGAACTGAAAAATATTAACTTTGGGCGGTTTCGAACTTGCGACTGCACGGACTCAAATATCAGGTTTAATTTCTTTATAAAACTAAAGCAATTGGTGTAGAAAAATAGGCTTTTCATAACAAACAAAGTAGGCACTTTAATTGAATTGGCAGCGCAAAAAAACATTTTTGGCAGAAGTATTTACCCTATACAAAAACTTTACAACATTTTGTACTTCTTAATCTGATGAAAAAGTGAACAATTACAGAACGAAAGTTAAAATCAGATTTACAAAACAAATTTTTTTATCGAGTAAAAATTGTAATACTGACGTCGAGATTTTAGAATTAAAAAAAATGGCACGAACAAAAATATGAGGGAAACACTGTATTTTACAGAATTCTGATTGGTTGTTCGTGCAAAGAAACCGACCAATCACAGAAGAGTAGGTAAAAACAAGTGAAAATTTGTTCCTAAATTTAAGAAAAATAATATCTGGATATAAAATTAAAATAAATTGAATAAAACGTCGGAAATATTGAACTTTTCTTCAGAGCGGCTTTAAAATAGTTTTTAAAGATGATAAGCAATAATTAATTCCCTAATTCTTTGCACCAAATAGAAATCCTAGGTAATTTTTGAATCCTCCTATTTGCTTTTATTTTAACAACAAATATCAGCTTCCACTTCTAAAGTTTTTCTTCTAGATTCTAAAGAACAGTAAACTATGATGTCATAGTAAAAGACAATCCACTGAATATTAATCCCACAATTGCTCCTCGTCTTCCACATCCACGTTAACATCTTCATCCGAACTTTCCGAGTTCAAATCCCGCCGAGCTCCTTCATGCATTAAACCACTATCTACACTCATCTGCTCATCGTCACGCTTCACTGGAGTGACATCACAATGCTCCAAAGTGACATCAGTATCATCATGTGATGATGTCATCGAGTTGTCATTATTTGGTGGTGAAGAGAAAATTTTTTCGCTTTTAATTTCTTTTTCTCCGTTTTTCTCAACTTCTTGACCTTTCTTGTGACCTTCAGGATGACCTTGATCTTCCTCCTCACTGCTATTGTGTCCGAGAATGTCCCGGATGCTGTGTCCGCTCTTCTTTGGACGAGTGGGAGCTGGAGGAGAAGTAAATCCAAAAAATGTCGGTCTCGGAAGTTTGAAACCTAAATAAATATAACATTTAAACAAAAGTTTTAAAAAATGACAAATTTAATAAAAACTTGAACTTACCTGGTGAGCTAGCAGTTTGTCCAAACATGAATGGATTTGGTGAATTTGCCAAATTATTCGGGGAATTCAAAGACAAAGAATTCCCAAAGTGATCACTAACATCAGTTTCATCCGTGATGTGACTCTGTAGAAAAAAAAATAAAATAAAACTGAATAATAACTAATATTTCTAAAATGTAAAAAGTTATAAAATTCAAACCTTGAATCGGAGTTTTGGGGCTTTCTGGCTTAATAAAAACTTTTTATCTGAATTTTTCACTGAATCTTTTTGTTTCAACAATTCCTGGCCATTGTCCTGATTGGGACTTGAACTTGGAACCTTCTGGTCTGATTCTGTTGACCTATTTCTCTCAACTTTGACCTCTGCTGAGGCCTTTTCGTCAGATCGATGCAGTTTGGAGTTCAATCCCCCGTCATTGAAACTACTAAAGTAGAAAAACAATTTTCCTTATAAATAAAATATTTGCTAAAAATGATTGAAATATACACAGCAGCAAATAACAATATAGAAAGCTTACCATCTTTTTCTACTAAGTGGAGGTTTTTGAAGTTGTAAAGTTCCATTACTTGAACTTTCCAAATTCCTGTAAGCTCCAGGAGATAACAACAGAGATGGGGTATGTGGGGTACCTGGAATAATCCAAATATTAAAATCAACATCAATACATCAGTAAATTTTAAAGTAGCAACTTGTTTTATTATATATTTATAAAATCATAACTATTAAAGTGTCTACCTGGAGTATGGGGTGTAAGGAACCCATTGGAAGTGGAGTTAACTGGGTTTGTAGAAGTTTTAGGGGTTTCTGTACTGGGGTCACTCCCTGGACTATAAAGAAAAACAATATTGTTAAATAAGATAAAATATGCAAATCTAAAAAGGTGTTTTATATAAAATTTCATCAAAAAAAACCATTAAATTAGGACCTACGCCATTAAATTTTATAATTTTGGATCAAACGTTCAACTAATTAGTATCAAAAAATGAAGAAATAATGATCTTAAACTCACGTATGATAAGCTTTAATATCATCCACATCGAACGAGAAGAAATGTCGTCTTCTACTTGGGTTCAAAAGACCGGGGCTTGCTGTCTGTAGAGGGCTAAACGAGGGTGAAAAAGTGGGGCTTGGAACATATCCGATGTAAGTAGGGGTCGTAGGTAAGGAACCAGGATAAAGCGGTAACGGGAAACGGAAGGCACCGGGTGTTGGAGGTCCGGTACCAGGATTTACTCCCTGAGTGCTTGGACTACCTAAAAGAGTAAAAAAAAATGTTTAATTTTTTTGTAAAATTTGCCAAAATAAAAATATGAAAATTAGTATACTAACTTGGAACTTGAGACAACGCAGGCGGAACCATTCTGTGTCTAAAATGTCTCGGAATCACTGAAGGGTGACAACGATAACGAACAGCTCCCACAAGTGGAGAAATTGGAGCTGGCATTCCTCGGATGACATCGTCACTCTCTGATGTTGCAAGAGACTCTTCACTTCCATCACTAACTGATCCACGAAGCAATCTTGTAGCAGCTGAAAAAAGTTTTTTTGTATCAGAGCTTGGTGGGAGGTATATATAAGACCAATTTATAGGCCTACAAAATTCCCCTTTGTGGTGTGCAGGTAAATTATTGCTGGCAAATATTAGTTAAAAGTTGTGACCATATCATGATAATTAAAATCCCGACCGTAGGGGCAGGCTGTCAACTAGTATTTTAAAAACTTTTTCTTTTAATTATTTTTTTTACCGAATGGATCAAGATTTGAACTTACCCATTCTTTGTGGAGGCACTGTTGCTATTGGAGACTGAAGTGGAGATTCCTGAAGGGGACTGAAGACTTTATCATCACCATCACCACGGTTACCATCTAAACAAAGTATCACTTTTTTATATTTTGTCACTTTTTTAATAAGTCGAAAAAAGTTGATAATTAAATTTTGTTAAAAGAATTTTTATTTCTAACAAGAATTTAATTGAAATGTAGTTTTAGATAAAACAAATATTATTTTATTCAAGTTTCTTTTTCCCTAATTAAATATTTGTAATGTAAAGTAATTACTAATTAGCGAGTTCCTAACAATATTTATTTAAACAAGTCAGTGGGTCACCTAAAGTTAAAACCAAAGTTCGAATTTTTTAACTTAAATTAACAACAAGGTCTATAACAAAATAAATGTTAGAAAAATAAGTAAAAATTTGGCCACAATAGGAGACAAAATGTAAACAAGAAATGTGATATTCTACAAGAAAACTTACTCATTCCTGCTCTTAGTTGGTTGATGATATTTAATTGTTGTCGTCGTGAAATATCAACCATATGGGCAGTCATTGCTGCTACAGCTGCATTAGTTGGAAGCTGAAATAATTAAAATATTAAAATTTATCGAAAAATATTTAAAATATTAAACAAGACACCTGAAAATTGTTATGTAAAATTTTTTGCTGGTAGATTTTAAACATTGACCTTAAAAAAAACAGATAAAATATTTCCAAAGTACTTATATTAAGAAGAAAGGCATCTCAAGGTTATGAAACTACAGAAATGTTGTTTATAATAAATAAGATTAAGTAATTTACATCAACTAATTAGTTATAAGGTTAAGGAGAAATTCGTGAATGTTTAAACACCAAACTTATTATTAATGTAAACTGGCAGTTTAAACTTTTAGCTTATACAACAAAATATGCTTTTAAAAAGTAATTTAAAAAAGTAATAAGAAAATAATTTAAAATAAATAAGGTTTGAACATTAAAGGTTTAACGAAAATACAACCTATCCACATAACAAAATTAAATAAAAAAAAATCAAGTTTTTAACGACAAAATTTAAATTTTAACAAAAAAATTTGGCTTCTTCTATTAAATAGTTGTCATGGTTACCTGTTGTGAATGAGGGAGTGGAGGAGTTAGTCCAACTGGAGCAGCCAGCTCCCGAAAGTTAAACTGATAAGTAAACCTTTTTCCCTTTGTTTTATACAAGATCCGTTTGTTGTAGTAATACCTAAATGAACCATTAAAAATGTAATTACTAAAATATGATTAAAACTGATAACAAAATCGCTAACAAATACATAAATTTAATTTCTTAGCCTTAGTGTTTAATTCCTACACACATAGCCTTAAAAATAAAGTAACATACCACAAAAAATACAAGAATCAAAAAAAAAAATTCTTTAAACCAATAGCAAACAAAAAACTAGAATTTTTTAAATTTCACAGGACATGTTAAAGTTTTACCTCAATGCTCTACTGAGCTTGTCATAGTTCATGTGAGGTTTACACTTTCGCATCCCCCACAATTTTGCCACCTCATCCGGATCTTTGATTACAAACTCTCCATATTCACCTTGCCAGGCAATTATATCCTAAAACAAAATTAAATACAAGTTATATTAACAGCTCATACTTTAAAGCAGTTCGTACAAGTACATCAATTTTGTGATTTTATATTCTGCCATAAAATTTATTGTTTAAGTAAACTATATACTAAATACTGGGAAAGTTTCCTTGTGTATTTTAAGTAGAACCCTTATGTTAAAAATACACGTTTACTAAGATTTATGTTAGAATAAAGAGCAAATATGTAGGTGCAAATTGTTGGTGATGTTAAATTATATGTTTAACAAGAGAAAATATGTTGAAGTTATATAACATGACGCAATATTTGAAATATTTGAAAACTACCTTAACATTAAATATTTGTTTTTCGCAATTTGTTTGCAGAGCAAATCGATGAAAAATATTCAGAAAATTTACAAAGATGACAGTGCATAATTTAACACTATATATATGTATATATAATTTATTGTAAAATTTTACTTTTTTTAAACTTATAAAAAATATTTACAAATCTAAATATTACACATTAAAATGAACATTATAAATGACAAAACTGGTGGTAAACTATTAGCTTCAACCCCACATTTTAAACCCCTTTATTTTACCTGATATTGTTCATCTTGTAACAACTCTAATATAAAATGCCACAACTGAACTTGTCTGCTGCCAGGAGCTGACTCAGGCTTGTAAGCCCAGTCTGGGATACTCTGGTTGTTGCCTGAAAAATATTTGTAAAATTAAATTTACAAAAAAGTAGACTAAAGCAGAATTTTTATATCTTAGTTAGTGTTAGTTACTAACATTTGCCTTTAAGGTAGAAATGAGAATAAAAAATAAGTAGAACCAGGTCAAATTTTTATATAAAAAATTGTATTTTAGTTTGAATATAGAATGATCTGTATAGTTCAATTAAAGTTCGTCATCTAATCTTAAACACAACTATAAAGAAGTTGTAATTTTAACAAAAATTTACGATGGTCTAAAGTAAATATTGTAAAACTAAATTAAGAACAGTTACTACTCAATAAAACTTAAAGAAAAATTTAAAAAGAAGAAATGAAAAAACAATTTAATCAACATTTAAAAGCGAAAATTAAAATGTTTGAATTAAAAAAAAGAAAATGAAAAAATAAGTTTTACCTGTTCTCCACATATTAGCTCCTCCTAGTGGTCGAGATTTGCATGGGTCGGGGAGTGAACTTAACATTCCAGATTTCAAATTTAATTTTTAAAAACAAAATTTACCGATAAAAACAACTACAAAAAATAAATAAAAAATGGTTAAATTTTAAAGTAAAATTACATTTATCTGAATGGGTGTCTACTTTTGTCTGACTTTTTCTTGCAATATAATTTTTTAGAAGTAACTACAGTAGTTTTTGTCTGCGTACTGACTTTGCGTCAATTATTTGACTTTTCCTAATCAAAAATACTTTTAGCCAACAATTCGACAGCATAAAAAATGCTTTGTCTCTTTTAAAAACACAACTAAACTAATAAACCTACAAAAAAGCTTCGGATAAATATGTCAAACAAATGCTGTTTAAATGTAGTCAGTAGTTACTGGTATAAATATCAAAATTAAAAAACATTTCGCTTTCCTAATACACAAACAATCAACAAATACCATTGTTAGTTATGTTTCTTAAAATTACAAATTCTTTTTAAAAATCACAAAATCCAACTAAACTTTAAAAACTGAAATCAACAAAAACCTGTTTTATTATATTCATAATACTTCTAATACTGTAACTATTGGTAATAAATCTAAACACTGGAAAAGGTGGGGTTTGTGATAAAAGAAATGTGGGTTTAAATCCACATAACATTGAATAGAAAGTTAACATTATATTAAGCTTTGGGCTAACATTATTCTAACATATTTAGTGTTTAGGAGAAAATTTAAAGTAGAATAAGTCGTGATAGAGGAAATATAACAAACTATGCCTTCTTAAAAACTACTGTCTGGTAATATTTCTATTTTGCTGTAGAAAGTTCATCATTTTTAACTTACAATTTAATTAGTAAATGATTTCAAATGCCAAGATCTAATTTCGGTTTAAAAAAATAAAAACGAAAACTACCCAAAAATAACCGTCACCAATTCCAATACAAAAGATTTATTTTTAAACTGTTTGATATTATAACCTCATTTCCTGAACTTCTATATTTGAACTTATAACTTTGGGTGGTCCAATTTGTTTAAAGACTTCTTTTAACGCCTGGTTTTCTGTCGTACCGAGTTGTCTTCGTTCAGCTGACCAAGCAGAACAATATCGAAAACACGCTTTCCGAGTATCACGCGTTGCTCACATTCAAGCTGTGTTAGAACACTACTAAGTGATACCATAGCTAATCAATGCAACTCTCTCTATCTCTAGTCTATTATTAACATTCTTTTTACATACGGGCCAAAAATCTTACAAAAAAACGAGTTCTTTGTATTAGGCCTAAGTTTCAAGTAGCGAAATCGACGGACAATATGTAGGTTCACGCAGTAGCGCCGTCATTACGGCTATACAAGGCTGGTTTCCGTTTAAGAAAAAAACTAAAAATCACCAAATCTCGACCTATATCCGACTACTGAAGACACTCGCTTTGTATACAGTTGAGATTTCGAGTTTTTATGGTCGGTCTTCTAACAACTAACATCTTTTACGCGGTACTTATATAGCGAAACAATTCGGTCGAGGGCAGTTGGTGTATTTTCGGAACCGTTTGAACTTTAAAGGCCGGCACCTTATGCCTCGTGTTCCAACTTTATTCAAACTTACGGTTAATTAACCTTACTGTAATACAGATGTTATTATAAACGACTCCTCTGTTCTAGTTTTCAAATTAGCGAATTGTAAACAGAAACTTATCCTAACCTACTTTCCGGATAGCGCGACGATTACATCAAAAGGTCAAGAACGCGATTTGCTTATTGTCATGTCACAACGGGTCTATATGACGTCACAATAAAACGATTACCAACAGCGATTTTTTTCGCGTTTCGCTAGATTATGACGAAATAAAGGAAGGCTATGTTGTCGAAATTAAATCGCGATTTTATTTTTTTTAATTCTCGAAACATAGATTGTGTGATAATCCAGTAATTACCTAATTATTCGTCTTAAGAAAATGATAATCAACTTTATCTGCTGGCCTGACGAAAAAATTAAAATTTTAATAAAATTTTTGGTTTTAATTCGACTTACAAAAAAATTAATAAATATCTGTTTGCGGGATTAATTAAATATGGAATCTTAATTTTGCGCATTTTAAAAAAATTGCAATTGTAATCTAAAACAACGTCTAGCTACTTTATACATTAACTTTATAAAAATAAAATACATATAAAAATTATTATTTAAACCTATTAATAATAACAAAAAACCTTAATTTAAAATAATCAATAACATATCTCATATAATTATAACGACTTTAAAGCTGAAATCTTAATTTTATGACACTGTAACCTAAATAATCAAAGCGGATATAACAGTAATAAAAACCTATAAAATAGAATCGAAATTTGTCAGACCTTATTTCCATATATAAGGAAATCAAAATACAATTAAGAATAAATATATTCGCGCGAGGTATAAAATAAAAAATTGGTTAAAACACAAACGAAATATTGGTTTATAGAATTCGAATTGAGGTTGCTGTTTAAAACCTAAACAATATGTCAAATAAATTAACCCGCGTATTGAAGTCTATTATATTACTATACCTCAATGAATAGGTTATTCTTTATCGTGAAATATAGTTGCAAAAATTTCCCCAAAATTTTGACATTTAAAATTGAATAAATTTTAGGGTGAAAAAAAGAAAAAAAATCCTATTTTTAACGGCTAATAATATTGATCTTTTTAACCGCAACGCTGTATTGAAAACACACAAAAAAGTTATTAATAAAAAGATAAATACCACTTTTTAGGGTGTGGCTGTTGCTATGGTAACACAACATAATACCAAAACTTTAAATTCTCATAAAATTGTCTATTTTTTTTAAATTGAATTTTAAATAAATTTGTGTTAAAAATATAAAGTAATTAAACAAAAATTTAATTAATTTTCCTTAAAAACATAACATAATTCACTATTAAGCAATTTATTACCAAAGTTAATTTTGTTTTTAATTTACTTAAATTAAAAGTAAAAAACAAATAAATATCATGGGACCACTGTTGTCACACTGTTAAAGGTTAGTATACTAGGAAATCCCCGACAGGCACTTAACAGAACTTAGTCGTTGAATAAAACAAACAAAAACTCAATTCTCATTACACCCGTGTATGCAACTTGAAACCTTTGTACCCTGAGTTATTAACCAAATCTATTTATCATATAACGTGAAATAGGTAAACAATATATCATTATAATGTTATGTATATGTAGTATATACAGCTAAAAAATCTATTTTTTTAAAGATCTTAAGCCGAATTTTTTTAGTATTTATAAGTATGGTAACGCCTTTTATATTTACTCAAATTTTGATTATTTATTAACTCGTATCCATGTACATTGTATTTTATATCATGTGTTAGGCATGAACCGTTATGAGATTAAGTAATGATCACAGACATATTGGAATTTGAAAAATTCGCTTCAAAAACAACTTCGAAATTTGTCCAAAGGTTTCAACACATTTCCACTTCATTTGAAGCTATACAAACAAACACAAAAAGGCCAAAAATGTCTTTATTTCAAATCACCTTTAACTTTCCTAACTTTAGACACGTTTTTAGCCCTAACTCTACTTTTTTATCGATTTTTTTCGCTAAAAAACAACTTTTTAGAGTCATGGTGGTCTAAAAAACGGTTTGTTATCAACGTTAAAAACATTTAACTTTTAAACATAACTGTCCCATGTTAAGATAAATGAGAATGGGATGGGATTAAATTGCTAGATAATAAATTACTAAAAACAAACTCAAAATATTCGAAAATTAAAATAAATTCTACTCAAATTAAATTAAAGTTAACTGTTCTACCAATTTTAAATCTAAATTTTTTAACTTTAATATTTAAACCGCTACAAATGATACTCAAAACCTTTAATTTTGTAGACAATAATTTGTAGAACCTGATAACTTATACCGAACAGGTCTATATTTAACTTCTATGTAGGCGTACCATCACGATATTACAAGTTAAAGTAAATAAAGGCCACCCTCGGCCTATATTTTATTATTTAAAGCCTTCAATTTATCAAAATTCTTTGCAAAATAAGTCTAAAATATTATAATATATTATATAACCGTAAAATTTCTATAAAAAAAACAATAACTTAATTCTAAAAACAATTTATTAAAACTGTAAAACTTTTTAAACAACCTTGTTAAAATTAATTTAAAGCCAGGTCATATTTACATACAACTTGAAAAACAACAATAGCCCTACATTAAAAAAAACAAATTAATTATAAATCGACAAATATTTTGATTTTAATTAACGAGGTTTGTGAACGCAGTTGAACTAAAAACTTCGTTGAATTTTTCTAGTTAATAAACTTAGAAATAATTCTTATATAATATTGAGAAAAAACATAAATATTTCCCTTTTTTAGCTTATATTTCTTTACTAATAGTATCTCTAAAACACTAACTAAACTACACATATATACAGTCTTAAAAAAACTAAATTAGAAACAAAAATTTAAAAAAAATTAAAATTGATAATGACCCTGAAAATACTGATTAAATTCCAAAAAAGGAAAAAATTAAATTACGACCCCTATTGACCGGATAGATAAAAAGAGGATGTGACGTCATCGGATACGAGCGAAGGCGAAGACGAATGTGATGACGTCATAGTGAAAAGTAATTTGTTGTATTGTGAAAAAGCGGATGTTAGTTCGATTAGGTTACGTCATTTTTTGCACTTTTATAAAATCCAAAACGAATTGTTAAAATAAACATAAAAAAACCTTAAACCTAACTACAAAAACTATATTTTATTTCCTTTATATATAATTAATCTAGTTCCTATTACTGTTAACAATATGTGTGCATTCTATTTAAATAAGGCTAACTTAGAAGTAATGCTGGACTAAATTAAATATTCTTAAATCACGTTTTTTTTGTTAAAAAGAATCTTAAAAACTGCCAAAAAAATCCACTTTTCTAGCTTCTTAATCCACTTTACACAAACAAATTACCCCAAGTTTAAATCCACTAAACTCTAACAAAAGCTTAACGTTTAACACAAAAATTAAGATATTACTTACCCAGAACTTAAACTATTTTTTAACCCAGTCTTGCGTGCTCTGTTTTTTTCCCACACAATAACTGAAAAAACGCCAAAGTTTCAAGTAACCTGCAAACCTGGTAACTAGATAGTTTTGTGCAGGACTTAAAAATTGTTTTAGACAAATTGCAACAGGGTTTAACATAGGGTTAGATTTGTATGGGTAACAAATAACGGTAGCAATGTTTAGAGTGTAAAAAAAGACTTAGAAAAAATGCAAAAAAATCTTAAAAATTAAAAAACGCCTATATTCAAAAAAAAAAGAATTTTTAAGTTTTTTTTTTATTCAATTAAAAAAACTTGATTATTTGTCAGTCAATTTATTATATTTAACCTATTACCTATAAAGGTTTAAAATAGAACATTAAATAAAATTTAAAAATAGTTTCTACATTTTGATTGGCACTTAAAATTACATTTAACAGGCTTACAAAATTTCATTTTAAACAGAAGTAAGTTGAGATATTAACCACTTCATTAATATAATCATCATCTCAACTCCACAGAGGATTTACATTTAACTTTAATTTATTTGAAGTTTATTATATTACAGATAAAAAGATTTAACTAATTAAATGACATTTATTATTAAACTATTACTAAAATAAACTCACCTTTAATTATATTACCTTATATTTAAAAATAACTTTTTTTTAAATTTTTTTTAATTTTAATTTATTTAATAATTTTAAATTTACAAAGCCAAAAACTTGTTTTTTTTCGACTGATATTAATACATTACATGTGTTGCTTTTAAACAGAAAAAGTTTAAAAAAAAAATTTCAAAATTGCGATTTTTGATAAAAAAAATCGACGTGAGAAATTACGCATTTTTCCACGTTGTCTTTATTGTGTTTGCGTCAATTTAAAATGACTTTATTCATAAAATAAATAACTGCACGTAAGTATGATTGATAATAATCAACACTAACAATATACCTTCAATTTCTAAACCTAATTCACTCTATTGCAAAACCTGTAATCTTTAAAAATAACAATTATTCTTACGTCTATCCGAAAATAACATACTTATTTTCTAAAATTGAATAATTGAATATCACGTCCAGTTACGTCAAATTAAATTACAATTTTCTGAGCTTAAAAAAATAAAATCCAGCTACAACAAATAAACGTTGCTTTAAACGTCAAAAAATTTCCTAAAACACGAAAAACGTAAACGTATATTTCTTCAACGCATTAATAATTGAATAATGTTTGATATTACGTACGATAACGTAAGTTTGACATTTCGTTGCCACGTTTTTAAAAGGCAAAACTGACGTTAAAATTCGGTGCCATTATGCTAAGTAAAAAAAACGAAATTTCGGCCAAATTAAAAAGTAATTTTAACAAAAAATTTTCCAATTTTTTACCCTTTTTTTAATTTAGCTACATAATTAAACCTAAAATTTTACAAACAAACAAAAAAAACGTCCAATTTTAAATTAATATTACCGATTTTTTATTAATTTATGAGCATAATTAAATCTAGAAATCCGAACTTTTGAACACATAATCACCTGAGCTAGTATTTATTATTAGAAGTCGAGCGATTATATTTCGACAGAACGATCGACGACTTCGTGGCGCTGATAACGTTGAATTAAATTGAAAATTGCCAACAATTTAACAAGAATGTAATAAAGTTTAACGAAATTTGCCAGCCTATAATTTAACTTGTAAGATAAGTATCGTTTATCTTAAAACTTCGCAGAAAATTTGATTTCGTAATTAACATATTTGTTAATACTTTTATTAAACGATTTTATATTTTAAAAAAAATTATAAAAAATTTAACTTATTCTGAATATATATTTAAACTAATTACGACACTTTTTCTAAAAATTATAATAAAAACTGATTTTTAATTTCCTTTAGCAACTACAGCCTAATAATTTAAATTTCTTTCTCAATATAGCCTAAAAATTACCCTAAACTTCAAGATAATATCTTATATCTGAAATCAACCTTAAACAACATTTAAGATATAACCGACTATCAACTATGAATCATAATAACAGATCTAATATATCGCTGCTGTGGCCTTTTTAGGGCACATTAAACCCCATTCCAGGTGTATAATATTATCTCAACCTTGTCTGAAAACTCAAAACCAAAGTTAATCCGTAGCAAAGTCTCACCTGCTTCGTTCAAACCAGAGAAAAAATTATTTCAAATTCGTTTGATAATTGTCACCTGTATTTACTTATTGCGCTGTTCAAGACAATGCGAAGATTAATCGACTTTAAAATCAACACGCGTCGTAACAACGCAACCCTGTGACGTCATCAAGTATGACGTCACAATTCTCTTTATTCAGAGGATGCAATAACTTCCTATCAAACTTGCTAGTTGACTTTTTGGGGGTCTATTGTAGGTTATAAAAATCGACATTTTATTTTCGAAAATTGCCGAGACTTTTAACGACTGCTTCCTAGGTAGGTGTATTACAAGCACAAAATAATCGTTTTAATTTGAGTAGAATGCCCTCGAGCTATTATTTCTCATCCTTGCTAAATAAGGATCGGTCTAGACAACTTAAAACATTAATTCGACTTGTTTGCGATAGTATAAAAATAATATTTCAACTAAACTTTTTTTTAGACTTTCAAGTGTAAAAAAATTATATTTAAAAAAATGCAAAAAATTTTATATTTTTAATTTTTAATAAATTTCAACTTAAAATTCCTTAAATCTTACAAAACATTATTGTTATTATCAAGCAATTATTGTTAATTACAATCAATTTTTCCCACGCATATTGGAAGTACGTAATACTTTCACATAACTCATATAACAAAAAATCACGAAAAAAACTAAAAAAAAATTGATATTTTTCTTGAAAATATTTCTCACGTTATGAAGTCAACTGCATAACCACATGTACTTCAACTTTTGAAACAAGACACCAATATATTCTGCCACGTACATTTTCACTTTCTGACAATTTTTTATGTTATTGCCGAATAATGTGTCTAAATATGTATATTATTACCTCAAAATTTTACCAAAATCTGCAACAAAATCGGATTTTTTTATTATCTCTAAAACCAATTGCTAATCTGACACGTAAAACTCACTCGTATTCACGCAATTGGAAACCGTAATAACATTATCATGTGGATGAATCAGTGTCACAATAACAAGGTTTCCGGCGAGTCTAGTTTAATGTAGCAGCTGGGATCTTTTCTAAGAACTTTAACTTTTTTTATTTATTTTAAGGTTTTTCGTGAGGCCGCTTTTAAGATAAAGCTAAGGAAACTTAAAAGCTGAAAACAATAATTTTAACAAAACATCTTTGAAAACCTTTTAAACCAATCAAAAAACAATTAAAGATAACTGTATTTACACTACCTTTAACATCTTTAACACATAATTGAAATTACATTTTTTAACACGTGTAAAAACATAGCCAAAATTTTTAGGATTTTTTACACTAAATTTGCCGAATATTTGCAAAAACATATTATTATCTTACAACGTTCAATCAATTCCTTAACCTCATATCTTAACTCTTAATTAAATCAATTAAATAGGAGCTCCGATGAGTTGTTTTGTAGCGAATTTTTGCTTACGAATGAAATATTAGGAAAGGAAAAAAATGACGAATAAAAATGATGTAATGTTCAAATTTGAAAGACAACAGAATTTTTAGGAAGTTAAATATGAGTAAAATGTTGACAACAATAGCGTTTTAGTTTCCTACAAGTGTTAAATAACCACGTAGCATTTCCTTATAACATAATTTCAAACAATGATATATTTTTTTCTTTAAAAAAAATTTAAAACAATTTTAATATAATTTTAATTTTTAAGTGATTTTTACTAAAAAAAATATCAATTATACAAAAAAATAGATTTTATTTTATTTATTATAGTGCCTTACTCAATTTATTATTTACACATTTCTATATGCTGCTTTATAAAAGTAGGCAATATTTATTATTGGTGTTACAATGTAAAGCCAGGTTTTAATTTATATTTCTTATTTCAAAAAGTAATTTAAGTATTAACTTTTTACCCCAATATGCATTACTAATTTATCATTACACATATTTGAGTCAGTTGTGTAAAATTTTGTTGACCCCGAATTCAAATAAATTACACCATTCCTATCATTTCCTTATGCCAATAAATTGTGTTAAATAGTAATTGAATTTTGCAATACAACAAGGCAATCCCAGTTCAATAATTTGGCAATTATGTCACGCTGACGGAAATATACAAAACTTTTAATTACTCAATTAATAACATCTTACTGTCGAAATAATTACAAAACTCAACAACAAAAAATAAATGACTGTCTGGCTAGGCCTGCCTTGTGTAGTATTCAATTAAGTTGAATTGATGTTTATGTCTTAAATAGTTAACTTAATTGCTTTGCTCTTTAAAAAGAAAATTATGCAGAAGTTGCAGACAATTTTTATGATATGCTCAAATTAAATTGGCAAAACATCAAATAAAATTTTAACCATTTTATTATTGTTGGCTGAACATCGAATTCCTTATCAAATTCTAACCTGGTGAGTTCAAAAAAATTTCAACTATTTTGATGTAAAAATTTCAAGCAATCAAACTGACATTTCAAGGAAGTATGTGAAATACATTAACTATAATCACGTTTATTTCTTAGAAGTAGAATTTAATCACCTCAAATTTTGTCTACCTTGCAGAATATTTAATTTGAAATATCCTGATAGAGATTTATATTTTGTCAATCATTATTTTTATTACAACATCAATTTAAAAATTTCAAAACAATTTTGACAGAAATTTTATTAATTTCCTAAAATATATTTTTTTTCTGCCCTACCTATTTGATATCATATTAAATAAATACAACTAAGATATAAGGTGCCAAACTAACATTAAACTTAGAATGACTTGGTAATCAATTACTAAAACAAAAAATTGAAAAAGGCAAACAATATTTTCTTAATTAAGTTTATACAATATAGATTTACATTTAAATCTATGACGACTATATTCGACACAAAGACACAAGAAATATGACCAATTTGTGACTTAACAATATACATATACACAACTCAGGTACTTTAGATCATACAAGTTAACAATTTATAAATTATATTTTAACAAAGTGTCTTGTCAGCTTATTTCTTAGGCATAAGGCTGTAAGGTCAGGAAGTTATTTAAATAAATAAACAAATTGTCTTACAAGCTGACATTTACAATCTAAAACTCTAACAACTTAAAACAGTCTCTAGAAATATTAAATATTGTTATTTACATCAAATAGCTAAATATAAATATTATGTAAACTTTTTTTCTCAAATCCAAAAAAAAGGCTAAAAGTTTATTGTTAATAGGCACAAAACATTGATTCACACAATTATTCGACTAATAAATTACCATACCTTAAATCTTACGTACTTGATGTAATGTTATTCAACTTAAAATTATATGCAACTACCTTAAATTAAAATATAATTACAATTTTCCAATTTGTTCGTTAAATTTGTTTCATAATTTTAGCGGCGAAGTTATCGACGGAACGTCTTAAACTATATTGCGGAAAGCGGAGTAGAACGGAATTACTAAAACGAAGAATTTTTATTTTTTAAATTTTATTTTATTTTAGATATTAAAAAAAATATGCAATGCACTAGATCTACTTTCTACCCAAACTTTTAAAAACATAAATAAAAATTATTTTACGATATATATTTATAAGTATAGTTCTTAATTGCCACTAAATTTATGTAAAATGTAAGGTTCAAAAGATCCTTAATAAAGATTGTTGAAAGTTTAAGTATAATATTAATAACAAAATCAGCAACATAATATATAAATAAGTGTTTAATATATTTTTCAAGAATACTAAAGATGTGTTTTTTCACACTCCGACCGAAACTTAGCATGAACAGCTGTTTTAAATGTGTCACTTGAAAACACCTTAATTATGCACCGTGTACCACACTGTCCGTGTTTTTTCGTTAGAACTAAGTGTGGTTGCTTAAGTATTTAGATACTACACAGGGTACTTTAACAACCAAGAAAAGTGTCTTCGTAATAATAAGACCCCCGAAAAATTTTAAATAATCAAAAGATTTATATTTAATGAGATTTGGATTTATATTTGAGTCTATGTGGTATTATTTTTTAAAATAATACTTTAAGTGTTTAATTTTACAATGGCCGTTTATAAGTAAAATTTATTATTAACTTTTATAATTTTTTACAAATTATATTAAAAATAAACTATATCGTTCTCAGTTCTTATACGTCATGTTATTGGTTTTAATAAAATTTTGCAACTAAACCATAAACAATAAATCAACTTGTTATTTTCCGGTTTCAATTCGGAGTTTTTGTAATTTTTAATCAAAAATTTTAAACGGTATTTCCTGCCGTTTAAGTCAACTTTCCCAACTTAATGAACTTGTTTTAATGTTTAGATGATTAATATATTAAAAAGTAATACAGTAAACAACAACGTAATGCAATTTAAGTCATTCTCCTAAAAAAGTTTAATGTTTAACGCTAAAAATAAAATCTTAATTTCTTAGTTTATGATTCTAGTTTACGTTCAGTGATGCTCGATTACATCACGTGATTATTTTGGACCAATAGGAACGCTTCCAATTAAACGTAAAACCAAAACGGAAAAAGAAAGTACGTCACAGGATGTGAGGTTTTGAAACAATCTTTGTTTATGACTGGATATGATGGTATTAATAACGTTATTGTTTATAAATATTTGCGGCTATATAAGATGTAAATGTGGTTTAATTATTAGTAATATTAGTTAATCATAGAAGAGATTATAGTACCATGTTAAAATAAGTTTTTTTGCTGGTTTTTTAAAAGTTGCAAGAAACGAGTATAACATTGTTTTTTTTTATATTATTTAATATATATTTACGTATTAATATATATTTACGTATAAATAATGTTTGTTTTAAAAATTAATAAAAATAAATATAATTTAACACAAATATCAAAAATCAAATAATTTTTTTTTTCCTTTTTTTTTTTTTTTTCAAAAAATATATATTTTTATTTTTTATATAATCACAATATCATTAAATTATTTTTTACAGGCAAAATTTCGTGTTAAAATTTGAATAAATTTGGTCCAAAAATGATTCGAATATTCCTGATTAGTTTGTTGTTCGCAACTTTCAGTGATGCACGTAAGAAAATTTACAAAAATTTTAAATTTAAAAATAAATCCGAAGAAAGTTTTTTTAATTAAAATATTTTACAATGCGTAGTTTAACAAAACTGATATTATAAGTATAGTTAATATTTTAGAAATTTTTAAACTTTGTTTTTGTGTTTTGTAGTTGTATATATACCAGAAATACAATTATGCAACATTTTACATATTAAATCACCACACACACCACACATGAGGTCGTGGGTTCCATCCCCACTGTCTCATGCTGTAGCGCTCTTGTGTAAGGCTCTATAAACAGTATGAACTCTGCTGAGCCAACACTTAATCAGCAGCATAATTATCGAGCAATTATAATCTATAATATCCTAAACTGCCACAGACAACTCAAGACTGGGTCGGAGTAACTGATGTTACTCTATGTTTAAGTTGTGCATTCGACTTTCCCACATCGACGATGAAGATATATACAAAAAAAATTAATTCCAAATCTACAGAAAATTCAACAACGACAACGACCACAGTCGCAAAAACATCATCAACGACACCAACAACAACAACAGTTCGTCTTAACGGATTGTGTGCTAATAACAATGGTGATTGTAGTGATAATTGTGACGACACAGCCGGTCATGTGATTTGTTCTTGTAAGAACAAATGTTGGGTGATTGGAGCTGACGGAAAGACCTGCGTTCGTAAGTTAATTATGACGTAATCACATTTTGATTGTTTTCTTGTAACGTTATTTTATGTGTTCTTACCGTTGCACCATTAATTATGACGTCATAACCTTGGTATTTTTGTAATGTCACTACTTGGTTTTATTATGACGTCACTATTACATGACAGCCGAGTTGAAAATCACGTGCGACAAAAACATTATGAGTGTGAACCTGCCCAGATGTTCCGTTGCTGACGTCATAGGGTTGGTCCCGTACAGCGACGACCCAAAGTCGGCTCCGTCGGAATGCAAGTTTCAAGTTGATGATGATAATTATAATTTTAGCTTCGATGTTACTCAATGCGATTCGACCACACAGGCAATGATTTTTAATGTGTATTTGGTATACATAAGTTGCCTTATAACTTAGATCAATTCTTTACTCTGGTACGGACCTAAAAACTAGAATCTTATAACTTAGGACATTTCTTTTGCTTGGAAAATAGTTTTTTATGGCCCTAGTACTTAAAAAAACTAAATCCAACAAAATTAGAGGACATAGATGATAAAATTCTTACCAGATTTTTAAGTTTTTTGTTAAAACTTTTAACTTATTCGACAAAAATTACGGAAAATTTGTTTTTTAGACTGTAGGAAAAAACATCAAATTTGGGAATGCGATCAAAGTGTTGCTAGATTGGAGTTCTGAAACTAAAACGATCACCAGAGAAGGAGATTATGTTAATATTAATCTTGTTTGCTCGTATTCGAACCATGATAATGTTACACATTCATATTGGCTCGAAACTCAGCAGAAAAAGTCGTTAAAAGTGGAAGGTTTCGGAGATTTTACATTCGCGTTTGACTTCTACAAAGACAATACATTTGAGGTGAGTTTTTTAAATTTATTCCCTTATTTATAGCAAGTTTAAAAAGACTTAAAAGACCACAAAAAAAAAACAGAATTTTAAAAATAATTGCACGTAAAGAAAAAATTTATAAAGGAACTTACAATAAAAAAAACAACTTCACAAACCACGGGCTTAATAGGATGGCCGTTTTTACACATAGAAAAAAAACGCATTTTAATTAGAGCAATGAACTTATAAAGGTTCAACCATTGATAATAACATCTTTACTGTGACATAAATATTTACCATAAACTGTTACAACATAGAAGCAGTTTATGAAAAAACAGTGATTCATGATTTACTAAGTATCCGGGTGTCGCTTAATCGACGACATTATCATTAAAACGGTCGATTATGATTAGTTAACTCAAGCCATAAACAACATAGAGATTTAGGTTTTTGGTACACAAATGACGGATATTCATAAAATAATTAGCCCACTAAAAGCCAATTTTATCTTGATAAATATGTTTGACACATATTTGTTCACTTTTTGTACAACTACACCAATGTTCTTTATTTTCCTATATATTTTTTTCTTTATTTTTATTGGAATAAAATGTAATATTGCGACTTGTTTAAGCTATCCGTTTACGCCGGGTTCAAGGGCGAATAGTGTGGAATTGGTGCGGCTCGAACCCAAAACCCTTCGGCTCGCAGTTTGACGCCACAACCAGTATACGACACTACCGACTGGCCTATTAAAACTTTCTATAAACTGTTTTTTTTTTCGCAATTCTCAATAGCCAACGAAAAATTTATTAAAGATGTCAATAATATTGTTTGTTTTTTTTAGGATCCTTTCACCACCGATGATTTTCCGATCGCTTATCACTTCAACGAATCAATTTACTACGAAATTTCATCAGCTTCGAATATTGCAAACGTGGAACTTTTTACAAAGTCGTGTGTAGCGACACCTGACGGCGACCTTACTGATTCTACAATCAGTTATAATTTTATGCAGGAAGGGTAGGTTGATAGCAAATAAATACAAAAATTTTAATTTTATTAATTTTGCCCTTAAAAAATATACCGGCGCCCTCACTAAACGTTTATTTGTGAAACATAAATGCTTTTTTCAATTTCTTGAAATTTTTACATTCAATTTAAACATTCAATTTGTTAAAACTTTTAATTTTTGCAGATGTTTGGTTGATCCCACCCTTGACGAAATAGCCAACAGTGATAACTTGAAAAACAGATACAAGATCACAGCTTTTAGATTTAGAAGTAACTTGCCTGGACTTACACCAGAAACAAGAATTAAACTAGAGGTAAACTAACTTTCATAAATATAACAACTTGCTTTTATTGAAACCTTTCTTTATAATTATTTCTTGGTGTAAAAAGGCTGACTTTAAAGCCTAAACATAGACTAGCATTTGTTACCCTGACCCAGTCTTAAGTTCTCTTATGTAGTTTGTGATGTTAACGGTTAAAATTGCCTGATATTTAAACCCTAGTTTTGGTTGAACTTCAAGAATTATCGAAGAAGTAGGAAACGAACCCGTGACCTCATGCTGTAATGCCAAGCGCTCTTACCACTAATTTTTTACATTTAATAAGCTACTAACGGAATTTACAAAACAGCGCGTTAGTTAAAAAATAGCCCTATTTGTTTGGACTACGCGAAAAAAAGGTTATACCATAGGTTTCAACATGTTTTCCAAAAAGAAATTGGATTACGTAAAGTTTTTACATCACAGTGTACGGTGCTAGTTTGCGTGATTGGGGAAAATACAAGATGTGCCGAAAAGTGCATCAGCTCAGCTGGAAATAACGTAGCTACACCCTCAAGAAAAAGGAGAAGTATAGATGGAGAAGAATCCATGATGATTGAACATGAAAAGTAAAAGCATAAACACACTTCTAAATTAAAAATCCTGATTTTTGGGTAAACTTATTTTCTCCATTTTTAGCCGAGTTCTTGAAACACCTGAACATAGAGTAAAAAGTGATGCTAGATTCAGCGTTTTTGGGACAAATGGAAGAGGGAGATCTCTTGGTATAGTTTAATATTTGATTTTGTAATACAAATAAACGATATAAAACGGTGATATTTCCAGATTACCGTGTTTTATCAATATAAAAACCTTCAAAAAATTAATACCACATAAATTAAATCTTAATTTTTTGTAGGCCTATGTAGCATATCTTTTTTTTACAGAAAATTTACAACTTTAGATACACAAAGCAGTAGCTTAATATAGGCTACATTCCTATAAAGATCTTTATTAGGACTTGTTAATTTCATCTTTTTTTTACATTCTATTTAGATGTCAGCGACTTGACCGTTTATGATATTAACCCCAACAACAACAAAGACCTGATCACAGTCATAGTAGTTCTAGGTGCTATGTTGTTCATTACATTCGGTGTTATTGGTGTAGTAATAGCAAGAAATCGGAGACGAAGAAATGTAAATGTTGCTACTGTAGATGGTGGTGAAGAAATAAGGCATATGGTTGCTAGTTAGAATGGTATTCAAATATGGTTCGATTTTTGTCAAAAAATCAAAGTTTAAGTTGTAATATAATCTGTAAATATTGGCTTAAAGGCTAAAAAAGTTCAAAACCAAATACAAAAAGTTCTTGATAAAACAACTACCGTTCTTTTTTTATAAATTTCAATCAAAATTTCAAGTTAAAATGGTTTTAATGTGTAATATAAACATGGTGTTTCTTAAAGTCCAAAATTTTGTAATGTTAATAAAACAGTAAACAATCTTTGTTATTGCTTATGAAGTCATGATAATGACGCTGTGATGTCATACTTCCTATGTTTATGAAGTAACAACAAGTCTGTCTACTGAGGAAGTACTTCCGATATTTGTTGTTTGATTAGCAAGAGCTTGATGATAACAACAACAAGAGATTAATCGATGTAGCGAATTGAATTAGTTCCTGTTTGATGACAGTTCTATTGCTTACTAAATTGCAAATTTTGTTGTTTTGAAACTATAGTTATAAATAGACAAGAGTTCAAAAATAAAACTACATTACCTTATCTTGATTATAAACAGTTTAAGCATTTTTTAGACAAAATCCAAAAGTTTAAATTAGTAAAACTACATTACCTTACCTTTTTAAAGTCCTGAATCCATTTTAAATTTAGACGAATTCTAAAAATTACTCAACAAATATTAAATCAATTTATTATTTTAATTATAAATTATACAAAAGACAGCAAAAATATAAATTATTTAATATTAAAGTACGTTTAAATATAAAAGTTTTAGTACGTTATAAAATAGAATGTGCTATACAAAACCACAGTGGAAAATATTATATTTTAAATAGGATTGTTTTAATATAAAAAATATTTGACGACTTTTGCAGCAATTTTAAAATCAGGAAAATTCCAATAAGCTGACGTCACAATCTTTTGTTGGTGACGTCACAAAAAGCAACGCTATAGGAAAAACACATGCCTACAATTTGTTGCAAGCTAACTCTTTAATTTCTTCTTTAAAGCCATTGTAAAAACTTTAACTAGATTTTTAGCTAAGATTTAGTTTTTCAGTTGAACCCCAATTTGTTTTCAAACTAAATTTTTAAAGTTTAGAATCTTGGAAATTAATCAATAATTTAAAATCCCAAAATTTGTAAACTTTAAGCGATTCGACTTGATGATAACTCAGCCACTAAAACTTTTTCTCTTTCATGTCGTTCTCTCATAGCTTGTAACAACTCCCAATCAAACTCATCATTTGAGGGGTTTTCCCCATTAGGAGATGGGTCAAAGGGTCGAGGAGTTGTGTGGTTTGAGGGGGGGTTCAAAGTGGGTGAACTGGTGTAAAGGGGTTGGGGTTTAGGCTTGGGTACTTGCTTGGCATAATCCAATGCCTAAAATTTAATGTAAATTATTTCTTATCAATTTTAAATACAAAAATGCAATACATGTATACTTTAAATTAACTTTATTTTAAAAATAGTTGTTAAAAATAAAAGAATGGGCAAAAAAAAGTTAAAAACTATAACAATACATTTAGAATACCTAATAAACTTTACAATTTTTAGCCTAATATATTATTTACAATACCTTCTGTCTTCTGTCTTTAACTTCTTGTAATTTTTGTTCTGATTCAGTTCCCATACTAAATCTTTTATCATTAGATTCAAGTGAAACATCAACCCCACTATCATCAGTGAAATAAGTTTTCTTGTTTGATTTATGTTGCTGACGAATGTATTCAGCATATTTGCGAGACCTCTCTATTTTATCCATCTATATATAACACAAGTTGTAACAACTAAAGCATATTTATTTAAGTATTTAAATATTGTTAATAAGTGTTACAACAAACCTTCTGTTTTGCTGTGATTAAATCAGGACCCAGACCCCCTAAATTAATATCTCTCTTCAAATTCTTATAATCTGATAACGTGTATTTCTAACAAATATAAAAACATAAAAATGTTTATATCACAAAAAAAAAGATTATTTAAGTCCATGTGTTTAAATAAAAACCTACTTTATAATTTTTTTTTTTTTTTTGTTTCTCATATTGATGAAGATAACCATCAGTTTCAGCGTGGAAAGATTTCCCAAACATGCTACTATCATGACTTGAGTTTAGGTTTTGCGATTTGGGATTAATTGGCGGCAACACTGGTATATTTTGGTTGCGATTCAAACCTAAATACCATATATGCAAAAAAAAATTTAAATTATTCCAATTTAAAAGAAGTTTTTTAAAATTTTTTAGATTTTACCTGGCACTACTTGTACATCACCATCACTATGAAAATCACCTCTGGGTGATATTCTGTCATGTTGACCCCTGTTTAAAGGGGCAGGTGGGGTGGGGGGCAAGGGTAAAGGGTATTTGTATAATGGTTTGCTATAAGGCTGGTCGGGGTAATATGCTGGGGCAAAATTGACATGTTTTTTGTCGTCTTGGGAACCTAAATAAAAGAAAAATTTAAATACAAACATTTTTCCAGAAAAAGAAACATTTACAAAACAATAAGATTAACGGCTAAGTAGTGTTATATTAAAGACAAACTTGGTTTAATAGAGCTTAGTAACTAATAAAAAAAAAATATATATATATATATGTGTGTCCAATTTAGGAACCTACAAAATAAATAAAACTGCTTTTTGTGGTGCATGGGTAAACTATCGCAAGCAAATAATGGTTGTGAGTTTCAACCTTTAAAATTCTGATTACAGAGCGGGCCATCGACTAATTTTTCCAATTAAACTTACCATTATTATAATTATTATTATATCCATAAGAATCAGAATAAGCTCTTCCCCTCACGTTGTTATTCATATTCTCCTGATAATTATATTCCACCTTTCTTGGACTTCTCACAGGACCTTGACTCGGTGGAAGAGACATTTTATCTTGTTGTTGGTAATTTTGTTGATGTTGGTTTGGATAATTCTGTTGACTATGGGGTTGTTGATGTTGTGGACTGTGATTCTGTTGATTTTGAAAGTTTTGTTGATGTTGTGGGCTATAATTTTGTTGATTTGGATAATTTTGTTGACTATAAAATTGTTGATGTTGAGGACTGTAATTTTGTTGATTTTGAAAATGTTGTTGTTGTCGTGGACTGAAATTTTGTTGATTATAAAACTGTTGTTGTTGTATAGGCTGTCGTTGAACAAATTTTTGATTGTAAGCCTAAATAAAAAAATAAACACTTCAATTCTAAAAAATAAACACAACTTTTTTGTATAAAAATCAAATAACTAAACTACAAACCTGCATTAAAGGACTTTGTTTCTCAAAATCTTCATTTTTAACTTGATAAAAAGGTGAATCCCCAATGTTAGAACCATTCCTAGGTTTACCAGATCCTTGATAAGCGTTCTGATACTCTCTGGATGCAAAATGTTGCTGGGTTTGTCTCGGAATGAGTTTATCCTCATTTTGATAGGGTTTGTCGAATCCGTCGCCACGGTAACTATCAGGAACAAAATGAGGTTCGTTTTTCTCGGAGAATGTCGCAAATGCAGGGTGGTCGCTAAAGTTACTATCCTCGCTCTCGTAAGAGTAACGATGCTTGCTCGTTTGTCGTGACTCACTACTGCCAGTTTGGCTTTGGTGGTGAAACTGTCGACGAGGACTAACCAATGGTGGACTTTGCTGTTGATCTAATAAAAAAAAACAAATAAAAACTTTTTAAATCTAAATTTATATAAAATAATATCAATTCAAATTTAGAAAAATCTTACCCATATTTTGGTTATAGTTTGTAACATCATTAACGTTGTATTGTGGTCTGACTTGGTTGCCAACTTCACGTAATGTTTCTCTTTGTTTTGGTTTTCTCGGTAAAGGTGGTTTCCCACTTGTAAGTGATTTTAATCTATCAGCCTAAAAATCGAATATAAAAAAAATTTAACAAAAAATATGCAAAAATATAACAAAAAATTAACCTATTTTTACAAATTTTTTTTAATAATTAAGACAATATATTGCATCTGATATGCACATTTCCAACTAGCAACTTTAAATATATAAAATGGTTAGACTTATAAAAACAGACTTGAATTAAAACAGACTTGACTAGTTTTTGATAACAAAAGATTTACCTGTTGAGACCACCTATCTTCAAGTGTCTCATTATTATTCACTTCATTTTCGTTCATTACATTCGGTTGGCTGTTTGATGACTAAAAAAATATCAAATTAATCTAATTAATATAAAAGAAGCTTAAGCTCTTAAATAAAGGACAGCAACAATTATACATTTGTTACTAAGTTTACCTTATTTTTATTAGAGTCAGACTTAGGCCTTCTTTCCTGCTGTTTTGGGGAATTTTTTTCTTTCTTGTTTCGCTTTGAATACATTTCCAAATATGAAGCAGAATTACTTTTCCTACCCAGCCTAAAAAAAAATTGAAAAATTATCTTTAAAATTACTTGTATCACAATGAACTAAAATTTGAACAAAATAGCAGAACTTTTTATTAGGTAGGCAAACTAACACTGTTAAAACACATAAAAAAAACTATAAATTCCAAAACTTAAATATTAACGAATAACTCAATATCAAAAAACTAAAAATTTTACCTTAATTTGTTAAGTTCGATATAATCTCGATCGCGATTTGATTTTGGTGCCTCTGGTGGTGCTGGATTTATCCTCTTCTTCTCCTTGGTTCTCCCTGGAGAATATTTGTCCTCGTAATTTACTTTATCCTCGTTTTCAAAATTATTTCGGGGTGATGAATTGTAATTAGATTCTTGATGAGGGTCTGGGGTAAATTAATTTTAAAAATTAGTTTTTAATAAAAAAAATCTTAGATTTTTTTAACTTAGTTTTTAAAGTCATATTTTTAGCATTAACTAAAATAAAATACAAGTTCAAAGATGTAAAAAATTATTACAAATACAACATTTTTAACAAAGCTAATAGTTACAATCATAAAATCTTAATTACTACCCAAGTAATGTTGATCTTGATTAATAATATAGGTGTTGGTTGAAAATTGACTTTCAGTTTTAGGAACAAGAGATTTGTGATACGTTCTTGGTTTGGGAATTCTAGACCTAAAAAAAGTTAAACTTTTAAAAATAACATTTTCTTAGAATAAGTTAATAAAATTGTTGATTTTATGCCAAACCTGTATTGAGAGTTCGATGTATTGGAACTTTCATGAGGGCTTGATCCATAATTTTCTTCTTTATGTTGTTCTACAAATAACAAACATTGTAAATATAAATATATAAAAATACAGTTAACAAAACACTGCCTAAAGTTATTTTTTCATATTTATGTATTCTTGTGAGTAAAGGCCAACTTAGCGACTCAAACATAGAATAATATTTGTTATCCAGACCCAATCTTTAGCAGTTTAAGATATAAGAGATTAGAGATGCCTTATAACTTATAAATATAACTTTCAATTAATTTTTGTCTCAACAGAGGTTTATACTGTTTATAGCGCTTTTAAAAAAAATCTTAAATATAAGATAATTGTATTGGATAAAGGTCGAAAATTTGTCAACTGAGGTTTATTAGTACGAAATTAATCATGCATTTAAAAAAATTTAATTTACCTGACTCCATTTTCTTTCTTTCCATTTCCATCATTTTCTCGAACTCATTTTCATATTGGGCATTAACTTTCAGCATTTTATTTGGATCTGAACTCAGTCTCAACATTGACTCTCTAACATTTGGAAACATTTTTGTCACAAAATTAAGTTTTTATACTATATAAAAAGCTATAAAACTATATTTATATTTTGAAAATATATAATGTTTAAAAACGTTTAATTACGTCATATAAATACCCAAATATATTTATTAAACAATAAATTTTACAATTCTTCCAATAGATATTTAAATTAGCTAACTTTATAAATGAACTATATCTTATTTTTCTACAAAATTCGAAATTTAAATTTGCAAAAACTTTAAATATCTTACAAGAATATATTCTAGTTACGACTTTGGTTAAATTTTTATCAACACACCACCTCAATCTTTACTCAACAGACTATAAAAGTTTTATTTGTTTTAACACAATCACTCAATTGTTCTTACCTGTCAATCATTATGACATCACCATTTTGTTCTATGTCTGTTTTGTTATGATCACTAATTCGAATAAAACAATAAAGTTAATTTAATCAGGTTTTAAGGCAAAGGTGATATAGAGAAGTAACCTGATTTTTATAAAATGACCATAAGCAAATAAATTTAAAAAAAATTTATAAAATAAAGTTAAAATTTATACTTAAATAAATATTAATTTCAAATGCTTGCCTATTTAATTTACAATGTTAAATTTAAGTGTAATCATTTAATAAGGTTTAAGGTTTATTTTACATTTCACATCAATTAATAATTTACTTGATAGGGGAAAGATCAGGATTATGAACAATTATTGCTCCCTTTTTTGACTTAGTTGGACTTTGTTCAGCATCAACTGGTGTTTTAGGTAACCTGAAAGTTTTAATGTAAATTTTTACAATCTTAAATTCGTTAAATAAAAACCATTCGAAAAAAATAATTTACAATTTTTAAGGATATCCCCCAAAAAATAGGGTAATACCATAAAGTGTAAAACACTAGAATTTGTTCAAAAAAGTTTCTTTTAAATTTCAAATATCACACAACAAGAAAGGACTCAGTATATAGACTTACTTGGATTTAATTTCTATAAAGTCAAGTGCAAAACTTATTATTTTTTTTTTGTATATATCTTTATCCTCGATGTGGGAATGTCGAATGCGCAACTTAAACATAGAGTAACATCAGTTACTCCGACCCAGTCTCGAGTTGCCTGTGGCAGTTTGGGATATTATAGATTATAATTGCCCAGTAATTATGCTGCTGACTAAGTGCTGGCTCAGCAGGAGTTCATACCGTTTATAGCACCTTACTCAAGGGCGCTACAGCATGAGAGCATGGGGGATTAAACCCATGACCTTATGGTGGCGTAGCAAGTGTTCTTACCACTACACCAAGCTGCCGGTTATTATAGATTATGCTAAATATCAGAAACTTTGATCTCACCTTGGTGCTTCTCGGAAGTCAATCACCATCTCAGGTGAAACATTATTTTCCCTCCAATCAGGGTTGTATCTGAGATGTGCATAGGGGTCATTGGTGGTGGTTGGGTTGGTAGACCTAGGGGAAAAAAGAAAATTTTTTGAAAAAAATAACTAGAATGAACCTAAAACGAAGTTGCTTAAACAAAATTGTTAATTTAGTAATTTATAAAAAAGCAACTAAGACTGGGTTATAATAACTTAATTACTAAACTATAAAGTCGTCCTTTTATGTAAAAAAATTAAAAAATATATATAAAAAACTTCATTAGCTCTGTGATTAAATTTCATAAAATAAAATTATCAAGAAGTACAAACTTTTTTACTTTTTATCAATTTTTTTCATTTCTGTATAACCATTCGTCAAACTGTCATCATCTCTGTCCGACACCATAAAATCATCCGCAACAACTGTATGAATATCATCCAAACTGTCCGTCACTCTAGGTACCGACTGATTGGATCTCAGTTCAAGAGAATCTTTCACAGTTGAGTTTGAACTGGAAGGTTGTCGACCAGAAGGTATTAATGTTGTTGTTGTATCCCGCATTGTTGAGTTATTTGTTGTTGTTGAATTACTTGACTGGTTTGATATTGTTGGAGAGTTTGAACTTTCATTCGCAACTGGTTATATTAAAAAAATTATTTGTTTAATATTAAAAATTAAATACCACTTTTAGAAGCATAAAAATTAGTTAAAAATTAATAGATAAACTGTCTTCTTTTTGCATGATAACATATTTAAAAATAATATTTAGATTTTAATAGCTTATACAATAAATAATTACATAAACAACTATTACTTATAGGCAAAATAACCGTCTTTTACTAATCATTTTTCTATAAGCTTTATAATAGATACTGGCAAAAAGACCACTATAGTTGACTTAATTTACTTCTGAATTTAAAACATTTAAAATAGTTTTTGTTTCAACAAAGTTATCCTAATTACTTATTTAAAATCTAAAAAGTAAAAATGATTCTGTCTCTCTGTAATCCATAAATCTGGCACATTTAAGCAAGTAATTATCATAACAATAGAAGCTAATTGGCCCCACATTGTTTAAGTGAATAGAATTAAGGAAAGTTATAATTAAAAGTTGTTAAAAAAAATATTGTGAATTTCATAAAACTTACCAATAAATGAAGGTTTGTTGAATTTGAGATTATTTTGCTGATAATTTGTGCTAGGAATTAGTGGATATGATTTACTTGATACAGTAGGATGAGAGGGATTGTTGTTCTGTAATAAAATAAAATACATTACCAAAAATAATATATAAAATATTTTATAATGCCCTATATTAAACTTTTTAACCATTTTTTGCATGGCACTGTTATCCATCAATATATAAAAAATCTTAGGAGTTTATGATTTGCAGGTGCACCCCACAGGCAACTGTCAGTTGCAATTATTACTGAAAAAACAAAAAAGCAGACCGTAACATGGGCAATAAACTAGTGTAAATATTGAAAATTTCTTTTGAATAAAATATGCTAAGTTTTTAAACTACATTAAATTGGAATACACTTATTGTAAAAACAAAACATTTAAATGGGACTTTTTACCTTGTTTTTGTTGCTCTCTGGATCGAAAGAGTTTTCGCTTAATCGATCCAAACTTAAATGAAGTTCTGCTTGAATGCTCTCGGTCATTTCAAAGTGTTTTGCTGCATTTTCACCAACTTTATCTTTAACAAATTAAAACTTTTTAAAAAAACGACAAAAAAAGGCAAAAATTTATAAAACAATAAATTTCTTTTATATATATCTTTATCCTCGTGTGTAAAAAGGTCGAAAAAATGTACAAACTAAACATAGAGTAACAACTGTTACCCTGACTTCTCCTCGAGTTGTCTTAGCAGTTTTAGATCATATTTAACTTAGAATTGCTGCTAATTATGCTGCTGATTAAGTGTTGACTCAACAGGAGTTCATACCGTTTATAGCGCCTTACTTAAGGGTGCTACAACATAAGAGCAGTGGGGATTGAACCCACGACCTCATGGTGGTGTAGTAAGTGTTTCTACCACTACACCACGCTGCCGGTTCTTGTTGCCTAATATAGTATTAAAATGTAACATTGTATACATTAACTTAAGCAAAACATTTTTAAAATTTAACTTTAACATGACAAATTTGAAACAAACAATTAAAATGAACTAGTTGTATTAAATGATACTGACTTTTTAATCTTTTGTTATTGTAAGAGTTTTCGTTCTTATTTTTTAAATCAGATTTCTTAATTCTTCTTCCACTATTTGTTATAAATTCTTCTTCATTTGAAACAGGTTGGGGTTGGGGGACTCCTTCAACTCTATATGTGCCCTTGAAATTTTAGTAAAAAAGTATAATTAAAAAAAGTTAAAGTATTTGCCAAATATATTTGTATTATATACTTTTAAACATAACTAAAAGCAATTAAATCATATACTCAAAGTGAATCTTTTCATAAAAAAAATATTAATCTTGTATAAATTTTATTTAATTTTAACTGTATAATTTTACTTACTTGTAATTCATTGGTTTCAGCATTTAAGGAATCACCCAAAATGCTGTAAAAAAAAAAAAAAATTAGTCAAACCTTTAACAAAATTAAAAACTAAACAACTGATACTTAACTACTTAATTAAAAGCAAAATTTATACTAAGTTAATGGTTTAAACACTTTATATAAAAATAGTTATAAAATAAACAAAAAACTTACTTTTCATGAGGTTCTGCCATGTTCATCTTATTTGTTTTTTATGTAACATTAGTTAACAAAATCCACATCAGTAAGTCATTTAATATCTTATTTTAATCATTATTCTGCTAATAAACATTGATATATTTACCCGCATTAGATATAAAAAAACTTAATAAACTATTTTTTATTAGTCAGTTAGTTCGTGCTAATAAATCAATAAATTGTGAACTGACTTAAGTTTTTAAGTTTAATCTCAGTTTTTACAATTTTATTGTTTTTTTAAGTTAAATATATTGATCCAAAGTAAAAACTAGCACCTTTACAAAATTAAACTGTTATAAAAATATTCTTAAAACGTTGTTGTTTATCGTAAACAAAAAGTAAATTTTCCTTCTCTGTATTTTTATGTTTTAAACCGCAGGCGTTGGTCCCTTAACAACTTTAAATAAATAACTATTTTAGAGTTTCCAAATATTTTTGAAACTAAAAAATAAAAAGTTGTCCTCATTAAATTATATTTATTTTACATTGATTACTATTGTACATGATTACAAACGTAGTGGCACAATATTGGCAAGTTTTGTTACGATAAATACAATAACTAAGCATTCAAAAAGTTATTAAACGTTTTTAAAGTGGGGTAAATTTTTGGTAATTTTATGCTGCAAGCCGGTTAGAAATAACTTTATATTTTGTTTTCTTATTTTTGTTGTGCAACTTGTCGACCAAGTCCATAAGGTGTCATTCCTTGTTGCGAGGCAACTTGGTTCGTTCCCATCTATAAGAAAGCAAAGTGTCATTCAGTTTATAACTTATAGTATAAAATCAGAATAACATTTTATATAATCTAGTGTATAGAAGTTGGAAAGCTTTGGGAAAGTGCAATAGTTTAGACACTTACAAAAAGATCAAATTCTTTATAAAAAGGGCGCTAAAATACTTATTTTTTTAACGAAAAAGACAATTTTCTATCACCTGCAATCCAATCACACTTCTACCCTCCCTTAATTTCGCTTCGTCAATATCCCTAGCATTCTTCTCGGCAACTTTTACTCCAATAGAAGGTCCGTCATATCCCTGTGTTGTTGCCACGGAGCTCAACTTAAAGAGCGCGGTTTGGACCTGCGCTAAGTTTGTCCCGTTACGTAAATCAACCGTCTAAAAAAACAAACTTTACTTTAGAATTTTTTAAATGGTAAAAAAGTTAATTGTAACAATTTTCTAATACATACAGGTTTTCATTAATATTATAATGTTGAATCAACAACATTGATTCTTTTACCTTTATTGCAAAATATTGCCTTTCGCATAGTTTTAATTTGAACTAGTTCATAAAAACCTAAGGTTATAACTCACTTGAAATGTATCCAACTTTTTGACCCCAAGTTCCGAAGCAGCATTCAGAAATTTAGCAACGTTCTCATTCATTTTACTGTTTTGCATCGACTATTATACATAAAATTTGAATTAGTAATATTAAACCTAAACTACTTTCAATTGAATCCTTTCTGTATGCAGATGCAAAAATATCCTGCAAAAATAGTCAAGCAAAATGCACAAGACCATCACAAAGCGGTCTGGTTCGACTTTTCTTACATGGAAGATAAAACTAGCATCGTGGTGTAGTGGTCAGAACACTTGGCTTCACTACATAGGTCATTGGCTCAATTCCCATTGCTCTTATGTTGTAACGCCTTTTAGTAAGGCGCTATAAACGGTATAAACTTCTGCTGAGCCAGCACTTAATCAGCATTATAATTATCGGGCAACTATAATTTATAATATCCCAAATTGACAAAGGTAACTCGAGACTGGATTGGGGTCATTTACGTTACTCTGGATTGGGATATTTTACGTTACTATGTTTAGGTCGTGAAGTCGACCTTTCTATATCAACAATAAAGATATGTATAAAAAATATTGACGAAAATCAGTTAAAATTAAAAATATAAAATCTTGCAACAAAAAAACTCACAGCAAACGTTGCAGCGTAAGGGTCTTGAGCTTTACAAGATCCCGGAACAATCGCGTTCATCAACTCACATAAAACTAAACCATCTTCAAGCCATTTTTTAAATTCCTAGTAACAAAAAAGTAAAAAATAAATAATAATTTAAATGAAAGTTTAAGCTAAACAGGATAAATACTACAGAAAACAACAATTAAAGGAAGATCAGTAGCTTAAGTTTTGGTTAATTAAGGCCATGTCGATTTTGTTGTTCAAGCCACTTTAAAGTAGCTCTATTTGCCTTAAAGATAAAAGTTGACTAAAAGGCTAAACATCAGATTAAAGCACTTTATTTTTAAACCTTACAATAACTAAAATTATCGTAGATAACAAATCGCTTGCTTACAAAAAAAACTATTTAGAGAACTCTTGACTGCTTGGAATATAACCTTAAAAAAACTTACTTCAGAGCCTTCAATATTTGGTTTGTCTATTGCCAGAACTGCTGCAATCCAGTTGACTAGCTTAACTTCGTCTTCAAGCGAATATTTCGAGTTGATTCTGTCGCTAATTTCTCTTGTGAGGCCATATCCTTTAGGTCTGTTATCAGCCATTATCAAGTCAAAAATTTAATTTAATTTTAAGAAAATTTTTTGATCTAGAAAATATAAAGATGAGTTATTTTAGTAATATTTAAAACAAAAAATTGAAATGAGAAGTAACACATTTTGCACGTTTTTTTGCAGACAAAATATAACTATAAATATATGAAAAAAAAACTATAGAAAAACGTAACAAAAATTAAGATGCAACATAAAAGAATTATCTATAAAATTAGATAAATTTTGTGTTAAAAGTCAACTAAAATAGTGTTTATACATTTGTGTACAACGCATCTCTAATCTCCAAAATCTTTTATGTTACTTAGTAGGTAAAACCTTGCTACTCTTTCTTCACAAAATTACTAATATTTATCACATATGGTATAGTTGGTACATATAATTTAATGTCTGTTACCGATAGTTAGAGCTAATTAGGAATGTTATTGCAACTTCACTTTCAACTAAAACGTAGAGTCTGCCTTGTTTAGTTACATTGCTTAATAAAGAAATTTCATTCCGCTACAATAATCAGTTTTGAGGTTGTCATAATTTGCAAGAGTTTTTGTCATAATTTGCAAGCAGTTTTGCCTCGAATATTACAATGAAATAAAAGCTAGCTACATTCCGTTTGCAATGCAGGTTTTATTGCGCTTACAAATAAATGCTAAGTTGATAAAAAGACGAACAGATCTGATATTTATTTTTAATTTTTAAAACACCGACAACGAATAGAAATTATCTCCGTTATATTTAGTTTTAAACAAAGTGCATACGATTAAAAGCGTAAAATCAAAAGTAGGAAAACTATTTTTTTTTGCACAAAGCCAAAACTGTATTATTAAAATTTTTTGTCAAGTGCGATCGCTTAAAAACTTTACAGAATGATATAAAAATGATGTTAAAATGAACATTCATATTAAACAAGACAAAAAAAGCAATTTAAAACATAGTTTTTAAGAGTTCTGCAATTTTTTAAAGTTCAAAATATTATTTTTTATGTTTAAGTACAGTAATGTAACAGCCATGTTGAAGGCAAATGAAAAAGCAAATTTTGCCATGCAAATTTTTTAAAGATTTTTTCAGCGTTTTTGTAATGATTATATTAGTCCTGTCAATATATTTTGTTCTCTTATTTAGGTTGTGCAACTTGTCGACCAAGTCCATAAGGTGTCATTCCTTGTTGCGAGGCAACTTGGTTCGTTCCCATCTAAAAAGCAAACAACATATTAATTTCTTTGTTCAAACGACTGAATTTAACAGCAATTATTTTGTAGGGCTTTAAGTTAAACATACTTTTATATATTGTCCTTTATATCGTCCACTAAGCTTTAATATATATATAAATTGTTTAAAGTTTCTATATGTTATCCACCGTTTATTGCTATTTATAGCATTTGTTTTCTGCATACTTAACTTTAAGTAAAGATTGTCCATCAAGTAACCGTAATCATTAACAAGCGTTATTACGTAAAACAACTAACAGTTATTCAAATACCTGTAGACCAATAATGTTTCTTCCTTCCTTAAGTTTTTGTTCATCGTGGTCTCGTTTATTTTCAGTTGCAATTGTAACTCCAATAGCTGGGCCTGCGAATCCTTGTTTAATCGAAGCAGAACTAAGCTTGTACATTGTTGTTAAAACTTGAGCCATATTTTGAGCCTCATAAAGATCGACAGTCTAAAAAGCAATAAAAAAGAATTTGTTAAATTTTACGATCCACTTTTTTAAATAAAAAATTGTCGTAAAATATAGTTTTTATCTAATTTTTTATTATTTTTAAAACTAACCTGAAATAAATCGGCCTTTCCAACTCCATATTTTTCACATGCGGTTAGAAAGAAGCTGATATTTTCCATTTCCTTGTTTTTTCGCATTGCCTTTGTTAAAAAAAAATTGTAAAGTTTTATAGTTGTTATAGATTTACCCATGTAAGGAGAACACATGTACGTGGATTTTGGGTTTGATACCCACTGTCACCATGCTGTAGCGACCTTTAGCAAGACGCTATTAACATTAAGAATCCTGTTTAGCCAAAAACCAATTGACAAGTTAATTATCTGGCAATAGAATCAATAATATTCCAAACCGCTAAAGTCAACTCGCGACTGTGTTGAAAAAAACAAATGTTACTCTATGTTTGAGTCGTAAAGTCGACCCTCCCATACAGAAAATAAATCCATATCAAAAAAGTGAAACTAAAATTGTGGTGCATTCAAATAAAATCTAACAATTTAATATTTAACTTCTGCCTACCGCTAACTTGACTCCTGACGGATCTTTTGGTTTTTTTGATACGCCGGGTCCAAGCGCCTCCATAATTTTATATAGCATCATACCGTCCTGAAGCCAAGCATGTAGTGCCTATATCAAAAAAAAATTACTATTTAAGACACAATATAACGCTATACAGGAATGTAAACCATAGACGATAAGCGCAAAAAAAATGGGAAGGGTAACTTACTGCTTTGCCTCCAGTTGGTGGTCCCTCGCCAATTAAGGCTCGAATCCAGGCGACGACTTCTCTTTCGTCATCTTCTGAGTATTTTGCGTCCATTCTCTGAGCAACCTCATGAGATAAACCAAAAGCCTTGGGTCTGTTTGCCATTATGGATTTGTTATTTAGTTAAGATTGAATATTAATAAAAAAATGCTGAAAATAATAAGCGTAAAATAAAGTTAAGTTTCCGACATTTACTACTTTGTTTCAACAGTTTAATATTTCTGCAAGTTATACAAAGTTGAATTGCACGTGAACAAAAGTCCTCTGCACTTTAATAAACTCTAAAAATGTTGCAAACTCGAATTGAAACCTGAATATACATTCAACCTCGGTGATTAGCTGAGCGTTTAAACATTCAGGAAATAACAGGTAATGACGTCATCTATTTAAAGAGAGTTCCGGTCGGCGGATGAATACATCAGCGAATAGGCAAGCGCTAAGTTTTTTTGTTTACATTTTTGCATAACGTTTTTTTATATTTACGGTTTTAACTCAAAATATTTCGTATTTAATTGCATAGATTTTAACTTTTATTAAACGATTAGTAGAGTGTTTAAAAATCCATTTTTTTAACCAAAAATCACAAAAAATATCGCTTAAAAATGTTAAACTACCCAAAAACGCCCAAACGTTCGCATTTAATATAAACCCTGGTACATAGATGATGTTCTATACACAGATAAATAATGACGTAATACAGGAAAACGATTCTAGTGAACGTGCGATTACACAAACTTTACCTTATGACGTCACAACACATGTTCATATCAGACAAGTTTTAATACACAGAAAGTCAAGTGCACTTCAAACTATCTAACTCTGTTATTATTATTTGCGTATTAAAACTTTAAAATATAACAATTTTTCGCGATTTAATTTGCATAAAATATTTCCAAAATCTACAATCTGACAATGGTTTTATTATTTCTTATTTTTTTAAATATTATTAATTGCTTTTTTTTATATTAAACTTAAATATATAATACGAAATAGATGTTTATTAAACTTTCATGTTATGCTTAATATATCACAACGTTTGATATGTTCAAAAAACGAGTAATTTTCCATTTTTTAAACTCCCTAAAATTCTTTTAGTATTTCATATCGCCATTTCTATTTTTAACATATTGAAATCGACATTTAAATGTCATTTAATACACCGAAATCTTATAAAATCGTCTGTAGAAACTTCGTATTTCAAAAATCTAGAACACATAACCTCGCCTAACAATTTTGATAGATAAAAAAAACTTTAAATTTCGGTGGTTCGATCAATTCGGTTAGATCCTTATATGGCAACGAGGCGCTTCTAAAATTTGCTTTTTTCTCTATTTCATTTCAGAATTTTTGCTCGGATACGCATGGCTACCTGTAAGTCTATTGACTAAAATGGGAGGTAACCGTGCAATGCCTTTAGGCCTGGCTAAAACTGAATGACTGTGTGACCGAAAACCTATTTTGGTTAATAACAAATACAGGACTCTTTAAGTCTGTAAAATGTCATTGCTGTTAAAAGATAAATACCAGACCTTTAACGTGGTAATACTAGAACGTAACGACTCTTAAAGACACCCGTTTTAATCGCACTTTTTTAGTTTTTTAAACATTAAGCAATGTGAAATAGTAAATTTCATAAAAAGACTATGCTATGACGGTTATAACATGGTAGACACACTACCTTAATATTTCATTATATAACATGGACATAATATACTCATCCCCCTAAACAAACACACCACGTTTTATCGCTTACTCGCTATATTTGCTCACTTCAAACAATCTATGTCACTTATATTTATTTTTCTACTTTCGCAAAAAGAAATAAACTAGAACGCTATCCCACTGCGTCTCGGTATTTTATATACGCCGTAAATAAGTTCTAGTATTCAGTAACTAGCAACGTCACAATGTGTGGCTCATAAACATGCCCATACTATTTCTCCTTATATGACGCGGCGGTGTTTTGCCCAAACCAACATTCTAGAGTTACCGAATTATTCTTTAACAATGTGCAGCCATTCAGTTATGGCACACTCTATTATGACGTCAATAAAATAGCTTCGGTATCCGCTGTGCGAGCAAATTGAACCGAACCAAATTCGCTTTTCGCCTTATATGGGCGAGCCTCGATTAAGTACTAAATTCCAGTATGACGTCACAACCGTCGCTTCGAAAGATAAATTACATCGAGTTTTATGACCCAGAATCGCGCATGTAACAGTACCCTAAGTTAACACCCCTATATCACCACCTGTATCAGTATCAGGACTTACAATCTAATATCATTTAAAACTTAATAACATTGCTTTTATATCTGACATCAATTTATAAACTTAACCTGGCCGAAGGGCAACATGTAATTTGAATTAAGCTTAATAATAACAAACTTTAATTGCACCTCTAATTGAACATGCATTACATTTTAACATTAATTGCTGTACATATAAATAGGTTAATCACAATATAATGGACAGCAATATAGATTGAGGGCGGTTTTAAACTATCCATTTCTTTAATTTAATATGCTTGGCATGTTTTAATTTTCAAGAAAGTGATTTTGTCATTTTTGCCCGTCGCATTAATGTAATATTTATTCTAAATCTTTTTAATAACTTCATTGTTGCGTGAAAACCTTAATAAAAAAGTGACAAAATATTCAAATTTTAAAAGAAAAATAAATTTATTTTTTTTATTTTTCCCTATTGAAAAAAATGAATACGTTACAACGTTATCGGTAACTCAAACATGAATATTTGCTTAATACGTGCACAACGCCCTTTCTAAATATCATGATTTAGGGCATAAGTTTAATTACCGCCAATAACCACACGTACTCGATCATCTACGTCATCATATTCAATATTTTTTATATTTGCGTCAATCATAAACACATTAAAAAATGCCCTAATACAATTATAGTTATGCTGATTATGTGTAGGCAATTGTTATTATCTTATAATTACATGTAAGCTATATAATTTAGGGCTTGAGGCGGTAGACATGTATTATTAAGGGGATTAAAGCTATTTTAAGGCTTATAATAACAATAGGTTTAAATCAATTCAAACTGTAAGAAAATATACTGCTACACAATCCTCTAAAATCGAAAATGAAAGACCTAATGTTTGCATTTTATAGGAAAAAACAATTTACAAAAGTGTAAATTGTTAAAAACAGTTAAAACAAAGGCGGAAAAAAAATAACCACATTGTTTTAGACGTTGTTTTATTGCAATGAAAAATCATAAATTGTATTTGATTCAGGTGTAAAATGGATTTATATCACGACATGGTATTATTATATGGTAAATACGTTTAGCACCAGCTTAACATAGAATATTACAAAAATAAAAAGATTACCACTACATAAATAATTGTCACACAAAATATATAATACAGTCGAGTAGTGAGGTGATGTAAAAATAACATGATATAAAGTTTTTCAACTATGGCTACTACATTTAAACAATTTATTCTGCAAAAAAATGGCACACATTCTTAGTTGGCTTTTTAATAAGTACACACACATATACTTATCATCACGTTAAAAATAGTCAACAACGTATTTTTAAGCAAAAGTAGATATCTTTAGCGCCAACGCGCGGCTATCAAAATCATGATGAAAATTGACATTTGTGATCGGACAATAATACAGAAAAAGTAATTTCAACCAGAATGCATTAAAGGAATGTAAAAAAAGCGAACGAAATAAAAAAAATTGGAATATATGAAAATAGTTTTCTTAATTTAGTTATTGGGACTAACAAAACAGGAAAAATATGAAGAAACATTCGAAAAGATAGGCTGAATTAGTGAGCACCTTATATAGCTTGAAGCAATCTCAATATAGCAAACATATTAGTTTAAACCTTGCAATCAAATTAAAAGCAAAATTTGGTAAGTTATAGTTAGTATAATTTCAACAATGTTAAGTCCCTTACAGAAATATGGAATCACTTGTAAGTTTACAGTTTTCCCAAAATTTATAATAAAAAGAGTAGCAAAAACAATATACTAATTATTAGTTAGATAGTAAAGTACATAACAATTTTAATCCCAAAAAACGGTTAAAGTAATGTAAAATTTGGCAAGGACCAAAAGCCAAAAAGTTTGTAAGAGGACCATAAACTACAAGTGACCCAAAATATAAAATAAAATTTTGTCAAAAAAATAAAATTTTGGATAAATTACTTCTCACAAAAAATGAAAAAAAACATTTTTTAGTTAAGCATAAAAATCTAAATGACTTAGAATAGAAGTTAGTAGGTTTTTCCAAGCAAATAATTAGTTTAATTAGTAATTAAAATGATTGTGGACAGGTTAATATAACAGTGTAAAAGTTCAATAATTAACAAAAACCTGAACGGAAATAAACTACAACAAACATGCTGAACAATTTCGTTAATTTACAGAATTAATTTAAATTTTCAACCTTAAATATTTGAAATAAAACAAACGAAAGACAATTTTTAGAAGCTCTCAAAAATAGCCCAAAATATAAGAAAAATTTTTTTAAATAATATTTGCAATTTTTGTATATAACAAGCTTATATATATACATACAACGTAAAATTTAGTTTATCAAAAAAGAAAATTTTGCTCGTCAATTTCTTTGTAGTTGCTCAATATTTTCGCTTGAAAGTTTCTTTACAAAGTAAAGATATAAGAAATAGCACACCAGGCTCAAGTACAAAAAAGTTTAACAACATAATACTACAAATAAGATGGCATAATATAAGACAAACATTTTAACTACAAAGAGAAATAAGTTTAAACATTTTTCAAGTTTTATGACCCTTTAAAATTTAAGTTTTTGACCCCTTAAAATTTAGGTTGTTTACCCTTTTAAATTTTAGGTTTTCTGACCCTTTAAAATTTAAGTTTTTTGACCCTTTAAATTTTAAGTTTTTGACCCCTTAAAATTTAGGTTGTTTACCCTTTTAAATTTTAGGTTTTCTGACCCTTTAAAATTTAAGTTTTCTGACCCCCTTAAATTTAAGTTTTTGTTTTTTAAAATCCAAACCTTTTTTAAGACAGAATTTTTTAACCTAAGCAACCTTCATAGTTGTAACAAATCCCTACAAAAGTTCAAAGTTGTCGTAGTTACGAATGATTCTTTACCACCCCATGGTTACCATTCACCTTAGTAACCATTTGCCGACCCAATCCATATGGGGTCATTCCCCTTTGTGATGCTACTCTGTTAGTTCCCATCTTAAATTTAAAAAAACAATTTTTTAAATTGGATCTCATGGTAATGAAGTTAAAAGGTAATGGTAAAATGCTAAAGGCTAAATAAAGGTAGTAATAAAATAGTAAGGGTAAGATTTTTTATAAAAAAAAACAAAGTTTTAAATTAAGGTTTAATGCTAATGTTAATATGCAATTTTAAGAAAAATATAATTTGTAAAAAGTAAATGGAAATTAATTTCATTAAAGTCCTAATTTAAAAAAAGCATAAACCAATTCCACAATTAAACCTATGTTGTAATTGTCTTAGACTATTTCATTTTATTTTAGTTATAATAAATGACAATAAATGTAATAAAAAAGTTGACAATATAACAAGATAATGAACTATAACAAAAATCAGTAAATCTTACAACAATATAAAATCTAATACAGCTCTCATACATGATATTAATCTGTAACGTGATATTAATGTTTATCACAACAACATTTAAAGTGGTATTATAAGAGTGCTCATCTTTTTAAACTGACTTAACTTGTTTTTGTGTGGTATACTTGTATAACAACATTTAAGTGAAAAAAGATTTGAATTTTTTATGAGTATCGGTCATTTAAAATAGATTATTTGTTGATATTAAACTTTAAACTTCTATATGTTTGATTTTAAAGTATTGCTCTATTTAAAAAAATTTTGATGTAACAATTCATAAACAGTTTACATTAATTTAAATAAAGATGAATTCCAATATATTACCTGTAAACCAATCACACTTTTTGAAATATTTTTCTGATTTTCGTCAAAATTTCTGATATTTTTTTCTGCAACTTTTACTCCAATAACTGGACCTTCAAACTTATTAGTTTGTGCCATTGAACCTAGTTTGTAACAGGTTACTTGAACTTGGGCTAAATCACGAGCTTCGTATAAATCTATCGTCTAAAAAAATTAGTGTTTTAATTAAACAATGATGTACTAAATGCACACATAAAATAACTATAAAAACAATAAAAACACTTTTTACAATATTCCAAAATATCAAAGGCCGTTATGAGAAAGAATTTGTGAGGACCGCGAAATACAAGAAAAATGCAGCAAAGACCATAAATTATAAGAAGAATTAAAAAATACAAGAGAGAATTAGTAAGGACCTAAAAGTACGAGACAGAATAAGTGAGGACCGAAAAGTATAAATTGATTTAGCAAAGACCTAAAAGTAGGACAGAAAATTAGCAAAGGCTGTAAATTAAAAAAGAATGTACAGAGACTAAAATAACAAGCAAATTTTTAAGGTTAAAATAAAGCAATGTTTTGCAGCATAAAACATTAAAAATGTTATTTAATATAAACACTTAAAATAATTACTAATATATTTCTATTTAAAACTTTCATTTATTTTTTTTTATAATTCTGTTAAACAGAATTAAATTAGCATTAGCCATAAAGAGCTTATATAATTAACAGATCAAGTGCAAATACATTTCTATGTAACAGATTAGTATAAGCTTGTTTATAACATTTTCCTCTAGTTCTCCACAACAAAACCACATTTTATAACAAGCATTTTATTTACTTTTAAAGATAAGCGAAATTCAAAATATCATTAGGTGATCTATCAATTGAAAGTAAACCTATTTGAAGGTTAAATATTAGTTTAGAATATTGACAAACTTATAATAGAACTTACCTGGAATAGATCAGCTTTGTTAACTCCATATCTTTCTGCTGCTTTTAAGAAGATACAAATATTATTCATTTCTTTACTTTTCTTCATTGCCTAAAATAAGATAATTTTATCAATAAAAATTTGAACAAATATATAATTCTGTTTTTTTAAAATAACAAAATCCGTGCTTTTTTTAGTACAAAATAGGAAACTAAAAGTTATTTTTATAAAGCACTACACATCATTTTTACACTTCTATCTTTAATATAAAAATCAGTTAATTTAATTTTACAATCACCAAAAGAAAATAAAAATAAAACATCATGTAATTTTGATTTATGCAAACAATAAAATGGGTTACTATCGTATTAACCTTTATAATTTAAACTAAAATATTTAATAATTTACTCACCTCAAGTTTGATTCCACAAGTAGGTTGGGGCTTGCAGGAATTTGGAGACAAAACATTCATCAATTCACATAAGATATGTCCATCCATTAACCATTCTCTAAATGCCTAAAAAATAAGTATTCTTAGTTTAGAATAGGGATTAGTAACAGAGTTTAGATACTAATCTTTAAACGTAATCATAACACAATTGTAGTTCACAGTTCTTAAACAAATTTATTAATTTTGTGATCCTTTATATTTATAAACATAATTTATAGTAAATAAAGCCTTATGTAAAAGAAATCAAACACGTTAAAATGTAAAGAAACTTTTTACAATATAGCTAAATTATAACAAATTTAAAAAATAAATTTAAAATGTTAAAAATAGAATTTTGATAAATGTCACATTTTATTTGTTGCCAGAATCTTAATCATATAAAACAAATAATAAAACTGTTACTAATGTTTGTACAAGAAATGATGGGTAAAGAGCATTTAATGTTGTTTAAACAATTCCTGTACATTTTATGACATGGTCACTAAACATTAATTTAAAGGAATTACAGACAAACAAACATATATTTTTTAAACTTTTACTTAAACATCGCCTTAAATATTTTTAAATATTTAAAACAGATAAAAAAGTAGAATATTTGCCAAAATTTTAAGAGTATGACAACTACTATATGTTATATTTAAGAATTAGGTCTAACTATAAAATATTTAAGACATTGGTTTATTCATTAATTTAGTTTTCCACTTCTTTTATTGAAACAATGTATTATTAATTGTATATATATATATTTTTTGTCACTTTTATTTGCACGAAAAATAGAATAAAAAATAAAATGAAAAAAATTTATCAAAATAAAAATGTCTGTACCTGTTTTCCTTGACATTCTGGAACTCTGATGTCACAATCCTCAAAATCTTGTTTCCCCATTCCATACATAAGCACCGAGACAATCCATTCCACGATCTCGTTTTCATCATCGAGCGAGTATTTTTGCTCCGTCTTCTGCTCCAACTCCCGATCCATTCCTAATCCTCGAACTCTATATGCCATCTTGGTATATTTGTGTTTTAAATATTTATACTGCTAAAAACATAAAATAATAAGATTTAAGTTGGTACTTATAAATATAATGGATCAAACAAATCAATGAATAACATGGTTTAAAAGGGATGAAATTGGATGAATTAAACCTTATACACAATGTAAAAACCATTTATTCCATTTTTTATAAGTACCAGATTTTAGTTAATATGTAAAGAACTTTAACATTTATTTAAATATTTAAGCATTAATAAAGAAGTAAGAAATATACAATTAACATTTCATTAATGCGATGAGAAAAAATAATAACATTAAATTCATGTTTTAAAACATGCCAAAATTATTAAACATATATTTATGCCACTTTACCTGATTGTAATTTTATGTTCATAATTAGTCTTTTTTTAATTGGAAATTATATATATGAAATATAATTTTATCTACTTTTTAAATAATTTCAAATAATTTTTTTTTTAAACTTTTTAAATACTTTTTTATTACACCTTTTCTACACTTTAACACCTATTGTTATTTTGTGGTTTTAAGTTAATATTTAACAGTTTAAATATCAATAATTTATTATCAGTAAAAAACGTAAATGTTTACTTAGCTAATGTATTTGTGAATATAACATAAACGTGAATAACAATGAAACAATCACTATATAAAATCTTATTGTCACAGTGACAATGCTAATTGTCAAACATAATAACAAACCTGTCTGCTAAATTTAACAATAAAACAATTAAGCATTGGTATTAAAACAATCCTAATCGACAAACTATATTTTTAATCGCATATTTACATTACTCCTGCTTAAAATAACCCAATATTGAAGCACATTGACCTTTAATACGATTATACTAGAACATGTTATGGTAACATACAAAGTTAAAGATTACCAAAACCGACACGAAAATTAACTTCATGTTGCCGTGCTTAAGTTCACTGAGGCGAAACAGGTTGTTACGTCATGAAACTAAAATAGTAATTCTTGCGCTGAGCCGAAATGCTGAACCTTATAATTACGTTTAAGCTGAGTCTGAGGCTATAAGCTTAGTAATGCAATGAAATTGAAAAAAATTCTCTATTAAATAAAAGTATAATTGGTCTTATATTATATCTGTAATTAATTTGTATTTTGCAAATCTTTATTTAACGATATTAACTGACAAATCGTTTATAAATCTGTCTTCAAACCTTTTTTATTTAAGTTAGTTTCTACACCTTACTATGTGGTCTTTCCTTACCGTTAATCGACCTTCTATACAGATTTATAATAAAACCACTTTTCTTTATTTTCTCTGAAGGTATCTCGTTTCTTTTAAGCTACACCACCGGATAAATCTTTTGACATTTGATCGTTAGTTTCAGTGTACTAAATTACGCCAACTACGCGACGAAAATTGTATCAATTCTGTTGCACAATAGACTAAAAGGAGAAATGTAGTACTGGGTATTCAACATATTTTTTTGTGCAAATTTTTTGGTTGTTAATCACTTTAAAGACGTTGTAATTTTGTTCACTTACAGAAAAACATTTTTCTGATAACATCAACAAAGTATCAGGTTATCAATAAGTTGATAACGACAAACGCAGCGTTTTGTGACCAATTTGCCTTCATAAACCCAGAGTTAAATATTTTTCATGCATTAAAACATATTCACCTAAGGACTTGTAGCCCTTTTTATCTCAAAATTTAAAAAAATCGTGATTATTTTTTTTTTTAATTTTATGTTTTCCTTTTTTTTTAAAAAAAGGGAAAAATTATGTATAAGTTAACCCAATACTTTTAGTATATGTAAGAAAATGTACTTCAAGGGGGCTTGAACTTAAGCCTTTTACTTTACGTTTAACCTAACGTAGTAATTAAATAGATTTATATCAGATTTCTATCGACATCTACCGACCAAACTATATTAAAAAAAACTTTAAAATCAATAATATTTAGTCTTACATTATTAAACTAAATTTATTTAAAGGTTTTGAGCTGTTAAAATGGGTTTGAATTTGTTAGCTTAAATAAACTTGCAAAATAACCTGCTACGCTTGAGTAATTATAAGAAGATTTTACCATGACAACCCAGTGACGCAGAACTAGCTTCAAAGGAGATTACGTCATATTTGTGGTTGTTTTGGTTTGCAAAGAAATAGAATAAAAATTCGATTGTTTTAGACAATTCATATTGTTATAATTATTATTAACGAAAATTTAAAATACAACAATCAGAAAACAATCAGATATAAAATGTTTTAAATTATTTCGATTGTTTAGTAATTATTAATAACCAAATTAAATGTAAACCAGAAAACTGAAACAATATTTATTTAAAAACAGATTTTATGCCGCCAATTTACAGACCTACATCAATATATTTTTATTTATTAATGTAGTTTTATTTTAAAGGCATCTGAATTACAGAATTAGTATAAAGAATAGAATGTTTTTTTAAAATTACATTTATTCTAACTTCAGTAAATTTAAAATAAAATTCAAAGTGCTTACATAAATTAATACAACCATTGCTTTAAATCACTTTTTTATTCTTAAGGTTATAAACATAATTTAAGTTTTTTTAAATTAAATCTAATAATGTCATCAGAAACCAGCCCCGAAAAACGAGTTTTGCTGACAGAAACAACTGAACAAGCAGCCCCCAGCCCCATCACAACAAGCACAACCCCTGCTAATGATAATGTAGATTTGGAAAATGTTCCACTATATGAAGATCCATATGATAGAGCTGTAACTTATATGGAGAAGCATCACATCTTGCATATTTTCAGAGTAAGTTATATTGTTTAGCTTTTAATTTAATACAAAATTCTTGTTCTTTCTTTGTACCCAGTAATAAAAAAAAAGCGCCTTACTTAAGGACGCTACAATGGGGATTGAACCCACGACCTCATGGTGGTGTAGCAAGTGTTCTTACCATTACACCACGCTGCCGGTTCATATAATACCTAAGGTCTTAGGTTCATTTACCGAGGCCAACTATTTTCTATATAAAAACATGGTGGTAAATTAGATGAAACATTCTTGCTTAAAACATCTTTATTCTTGATTTTACACATTAAAAAAATTACAAATAGAATATCCAAAGCCTTGGGTTTAAACCCAGTGCTAAAACAAAAAAAAGTGAAAATCATTCAATAATAATTTAAACTTATTTAATTTTTTAGTAGTTTATATTTTTAAATGAAAATGTAGTGCAAGAATGAATAAGACCAATTTATTAAATTTAAACATGCACTAATAATTTAAATTTATATAATTTGTCAGTAATTTATGTTCCAACAAAAATTATATAGATTAAAAAAAACTATTGGCATACTTTTGTGGTACTTCTTATCATAGGGAGAGATTCCATTTTTTAAGGCATATCAAGTAATTAAATTTTCTACTGTTGTTATATAAAACCTAATACTTTAATTCAATTTTGGTTTTAAGGAGATCACAGAGCATCTGGTTTACACCAGACCAGAGGATCCACTTAACTTTGTGTTGGAAGAAGTTCAAAATTTAATCAAAGAAAGAGAAAGAAAAGTAAATGAATTAATGAATGAGAAAAAATAAAAAACTTTTAGATCATGACATTTCTGTTTAACACTGTGTTTCTTTCATATTTTTTTACACAATTTTTAGAGGTGTTTTAATAATGCATTTTTCTGTTGTATTGTTACTCATTCTTTCATTGCCAATTTCATAAAAGATATTCTAAATTTGTTTATAAAATATATGTGTAGTAATTTTACCATTTTCCTGGCAATACCCAAATTATTTTTTATATTTTAGTTTTTAATTATGATTAAAAAAGCCCTAAAAATAAAACTACCTACTAGATACTACTTGAAGAAATCTGCAAAAGCTTTAACACTAAATATTCACCTTTAAATATTTACTTTTAATAACAGTTTTTATATTTCTCTTTAAGTTAAATTAAATTTCCCTTTTTTTATTTTAAGTAAATGTCAATGTTTTAATCACTACATTTTGTTCTGTTATTTGTAAGTGTTTTTATATTATTTTACTGAAGTGTTTTCTATTTTTCATATCATGTGTCAAAAATAAATAAATTAGTGACTTCTTAGTGCAAGTGTTAACGGTTTGAATCCCGGTGGTGGCAAACCAATAACAAAATATGCAGAAGTGTCGGAACAGTGTATTGGTATTGAACTCGTACAATCAGTTAAAAGAATAAAAAATACAGAAAAGTAGCTGCAACAAATTTGATTCAAAAAATAAAAATTGTGTAAAAAAACAACGAAAATATGCTTTAAAACAATGTTAGTGATACAGAAATATATTAGATGAATGTAGAACAAAATATGTTAAAATAAAACATACAACATAAATATTAAAAGTGTAATTTGATTGTAAATTTAATATATTTTAATTACTTGTTAAATTACAGAACCATATCCAAAATAAATTGAAACATTAAAAAGTTAAGCTATTAAAGTTGGAAAAAAAATGCAAAAATTAAACTCTAAATAATTAAGCTGTTAATCAAAATGTTTTCATTCAAATTTATATTTTTTAAGAAGCAAATAGAAATATGCAGTAAGTTACAAGTAGGGCAGTAGCAAAACTAAAAATATTGCAATTCGAAAAAGTTTCCAAAAACAAACAAAAATTTATTTAAAAAAGTTTTTTATAAATATTTCACATTACCACTTAGTCAACTTAAACCAAAACATGGAATATTTATATTTGACTCATCAGATATAAATCTCCAAAAATAGTATTACATAAGATTTAATCTTAACAAACTATTCTAAAAATAAATATTAAAAGTTACAATGACTAGATAGTTGCATACTTAACGGGAATTTTGTAAGTTATTTTCAGTAAATTTCCAATTTTTAACCAAGTTTCGGTTTCGTTTAACTAAAAAACAGTTAAAGTTTCCTTTAAACAACTAGGTAAACAAAAGAAAATTAATGTAAATAAAGAAAAATTAAACAACACAGAAAAATGTTGTTTTGTATTTTTGATGCTGTTATAAATTTGTCATAATTTTTAAATGCTCTTTTGAATTCCACACTTAACAAGCTTAAAAAATAATTTTTATGGCAAAAAATTGCAAAGTACCCTTGCTGCAGTGATAAAAAAACAAATATTTAATCTGATTCTTCGTGAATTTTCCCATTAATTGGATCATAACTCCCAGCACAATAATAAGTATTTGAATCACATGGCTTTCTTTTTCTCTTGTACTCCTTATAAGAAATTACTGTACAAACATGTGAGATCGTTTGAACGTCGTTTTCATCAATATGGCTCGACTGATACAAAGCGTTTTTACCATGGTGACGTTTACGTCCGATTATCGTCTCCTCGGGGTGATAAAACCACCTCACCCTTACCACCATTGTTTTACCCCAAGATTCCCACATTGATTCGATCACCCCAACGTAGGGTAAACTTGGTCGCCCCGAAGATAAAAATACTGCACATTCTCCACGATGAATAATCTCGTTATTGCGAGTGAGAGTTTCATAAAACGTTTTATTGACCTTATCGTTTTCCGTGCATTTATAACAAGGCCCACTCCACTTCCAGAATGATCTATCATTTTCGAATGTTGGGTGGTTAATTTTAGGCGTGATGGTCTTCGACAATTTTATTGGTTTGTGTTTTTCTGTGGATATTTTCCGCCGGGGCGATTTTAACACAAGTGGTTCTGTATTTCTGTGATCAAAAGCAATTAATTCATCAGAATCATGATCCAAAGAGACAAAATGACCAGGGGGTAGATATCGAATTTGTTCTTGCGGTATTACCCTTAAATCACCATCATCAAACGAAACATCGTAACAACCCTTAACAGATTTATTAGAACTAACATGACCTTTATACAAACAGTTCATAGTTTTCGACCAATAAGCAGCCACTCTAGTACTTTTCGCTATATCTGAAGATATTTTTTTATTCTCGATACATTTGTTGAAAACCTCTTCTTGACATAAAACAATTGGTCTGTTTCTTCGTCTGTCTCCTTCTAATAAAACTCCATACAAATCTGGGGGGTGTACTAAAGTTAGTGTACCTGGATATAAAAGGTCGTCATCTTGTAACATTAAAACCTGCAGGCCTTCAACCAAATCAGTTGCACAAAGACCTTTATTTGAAGAATATTTATTATGTTCATGCCCACTTAAAACTGGTGATAGTATATTTGTGCCGTTATTTTCTGGGGAATTTAAATCGATTTTTAAGCGTTTAGGTTTGCAATGTTTTCGTTTTCGACTCCCCGATGCACTTTGTTTATCTTCTGTTACAATATTGGAACTTAAATTTGTGTTTTCCAATAACTTTTCGTTATTAACAGGTAGAATTTCATTTATTTTATTTTCGTTTTTACAATTGATTTCAGTTTTTATGTTAATAATATTATTTTTTGAGTTCGTTTTTAAATCTATTAAATTGGTATTTTCAACAATATCATCATGGCTACATTCTCCATTTTGAAGCTTTGTTGGTTTAGTAACATTGTTATTATCATCTATGATTGCGTTTAATTCAGGTTTAGGTGTTGTGTCATTAAAGGCAGAGTTTTTAAGTTTCTTTTTCTTTTTGCGCAAGTTTTCAAAAGTTTTTTTTCTTCTTTGTAGTTTTTTAAGCTCGTTCTGTTTTTGTAAATATCTTCGTTTTAAATCGAGTAACCTTTGCATCATTTCAATTTCTTTCAAGCTCATATCGTCATAATTGTAACATGGATCTTGCATTTGGTTATGTTTATTTATTAATTTCATTCAAAAAAATAAATCTTCAAAAAATATATAGGAAATATATTAATTTATCTTAAAAATGGATATTAATAGAAAACTGACCATTTAACCCATATAAACCTTACTAATATAACCTTTTAAAAAATATTTATATCAATATCAGAACCGCATAAATACACTACATAACTTTGCCCTAATCATTAACTAGTTAAGTAAACATACACACATTTATATAGACAGCAGAGTTTAATTTTATATACCCAATTTAAATAAAAAATGTTGGGCCACCAACACATAAAATATTTAAACCTTAATTTTTTTTTATATATATCAAAACAGAATATAATTTAATTACCAATAATTAAACGGGAAGTACAGGCAGATAGAAGTATGAACAATAAACAGACTTCATTTTTTAGCATACAGAAATTAAACATTGTAATTTAACCATCATGTATTTGTAAAAATAAACTTAAAAATACTAAATTTTGTCTGTGGGCATACCAGAGTCGCCTATTTCTTAATAGTTAGACCAAAATTTGGCCTAAACATTTACAACAATACGGTGCGAAATCAAATTAATAAATATTTGGAAATACTGAAATTTTAATTGTCGCATTACAGTGTTTCCAATAAATTTTGTAATTAGATTTAAAAATATCTAATTATTTAAGATAAATTTAGCCTTAAGTTATTATTTAAAACGTAAAAAAATTATTTAATATTAAAGCTTGAATTAAAAAAAAAATTATTAAATAGCCTTAAATACACCATTTTTTTAATTATGCATTAAATTAAATTGGAAACACCCTACCGGTAAAATTACCTGAATTTTTTTCCGACGACTTTGTCAAATTTAAACTGTTTCTAATTTAATAAAAAATTGTTTGTTTACAAAATTAAACGCACGTGGTTCTGAATTAAACATGACTTTAACCGTTTATTTTCCACAACAAATGTTAAAATGTGAAAGTGGTTTGTTGTATGGACATTTTAACAACGAAACCAATTCTTATTACGTAACAAATTTATGTGAAAATCACAAACAAAATGATTTAAATAACAAAATTATTGGATTTTTTTCAACCGCAAGCACTTCTAATTCACATAAGTTTATAAAACATTTTGACGATTTAAATTACGGAATTGCTTTACATAAAATTAAAGAAACCATTTATGTTACCCCCACAAAGCAATTTAATAAACCCACTGCATTACAAAATTGTTCCTTAATTTTGTATGACTTCGATGGTATAGCAAACAGTGTAAATTATAATAGTTGGTACCTTAACAAAAAGACTTTCGAAATACCTTCTAAAAAAGAAAATCAAAAAATAACAAACACTAATAAACCAAATGAAAAACATGAGAAAAAATATTCGAATTCAAAATCAGTTTACACTTTGTTTGATTTAATATTTCAACATAAAAATAATGTAAAAACTCCGAAATCTCAAAATATCCAAAAATGGGACAACTTTTGGATTCAAACTATGTGGTTTTTGTTTCCTTTGATCAAGTTCTGCTTAACAATTTTGGAAAATCTTGGCACATATTCAAGTTTTGGGGCTCGACTATGCTTAAAATTAAAGATGTTATTCAACATTCAAAGCCATGAAAGCAAAATCAATTACAAAAATGGGATTTCTTGCATGTTGATTGACAGCTTGCTTGGCTACCTTGTTTATGTTTGGATAACAAATAATTTTGGAACTGAGTTTATGGATTATATCTGGAAAGTTATGTTACCATTTGTGAAATATATTGGCAAAGAGGTAATAGAGTTTAACTTAATTTTCCTTTTTCTGCCTTTTATTTCAAATTTTTAAAAGAGTCTATTTTAGTGTTTCTATTTGGCAATTACTAGTACTAGTTGAATGCTAACTCTACGAGCCTTTAAATTGGATATACAAGTCATCCTTGAAGCTTCATTATATTTAGATTTTCCATTGTTTTACAGGTTAATCTTTTGATTGATTGGTTAATGGGAATTCCAATTGGACTTAAATTAAATCACCAACTCAATCAATTTCTTGGTAAATTCTTTCTTCACCATGTAAAGCTTTGGTTAGAGTACATCAAATTTTTACTTGATCTACCTATTCCAAAATACTTAAACTTATTGTGGCCGATGTTATTTTATTCTGGGCTATCTACATTCTTGGCTCTATTATCTGATGCTACTTCTCTGCTAACTTTCCATGTTTATTGCTTTTATGTTTATGCAGCAAGAGTGTACGGACTTCAGGTAAATTAATAACTTCTATATATAGTAATTTTACTTTTGTATGTGATGTTTTTATGTAAGGTCTCAGAAGGGCAGTTCTGTCTCCAAAAAAATGAACTTAAATAACTAATTATATAAAATTAATTAAGGTAACTGGTTTAGTGTCGTTCTGGAGACTTTTCATTGGTCGAAAATGGAACCCACTTCGACAGAGGGTAGACACTTTGACTCAACCACATGACACTAGTGGGCAACGTTTCTTTGTCGGTACATTAGTGTTTACCATCCTTCTGTTCCTACTACCAACAACAGCTTTGTATTACGGAATATTTGCAATTCTAAGAGTTGGTATTATCGCTATACAGAAAAGCTTATTGTTGATTCAGCATCTGTTGTGTTATTTTCCATGGTATATATTGTATACAAGATTTCAATATTCACTTGCATTTCCTACCAAAGCTAGTTTAGAAATGGTTAACGAAAGTGAAAAAGATAAAAGTATGACAAGTGATGGGTATGCCTGGATTAAAGCTGAACAAATGTCACTTACATTTGATGTTCAGTCTTACATGTCGATTATTATGTTTCATTTATTTGGGAATCATTTAGAGTTATTTGGTAAATTAAATGTGAAAGAAATTTTGTTTTCTATGTTTTCTGGCAAATTACTGAAGTGGGTTTAAAATGTTTTTTTTTAGGTTTATTTTGTTTGTGAATAAAAAAATCAACAAAGTAAATATGCTACAATGAATTGGTTGCTGTAAAAACTAAATGTACACCTGAAAATAAATAATTTGCTGTTTAAATTACACAGCTTAGTGATAAAAATGCCACTAATTACTCAGTCAATACATTTTCATATTTTGAAATTTTAAGAGGCCCATATAAAAATAACCAAAAATCTCATATAAAAAGTGCCTTTTGTAATATTAAAAATGTCACAGTGTTATAAAGACCTAAACACTGTTAAGAGTTTTGAAATAGACTTGTCTACATTCTGTATTTGTTGGAGCAGTGAAAAACGTCATTTTCAAACAAGTGAGTACATTTTTCGTCGGGCAAGCATGGACCAAATACCTCCAATAACAGTGGTTCCGCCATAACAGCTTTTGAGAAATCAGATTGTGATAGTCTACTATCATGATCATCATCCTATTTAGAATAAATTGATCATTAAAATTTCCCAAGCATAACTTTTATTTAGACATAAATTATAAACTATGGTTAAGTTGGATTTTAAACAAAACCTAAGTTTTTAAACTCAATTTGACCTTTTTTTAATTCTAAAATTTTGCTGAATTTAAATATCAAAAGGTAATAAGTTTTATTTTATTAGTTTTTTACCTAAAATTGTAATAGTTTAATTTCGACAACAAGGTAATTTAAAGTTAAAACAGAAATTTTTATTGGATTCATTTTTTTTCAACAAAGTAAAATAAATCACATTTTTTTTTAAGTTGAAACCCAATAACTGACTTACCATTTTCTTTAAGGTCAGCTCCACAAGATCTTTAATTCCTTCATCTGGGTCCTCTTCTGTTGGTTGCTTCACTAAACAATTTTTCAACATCTGAAACATTTCTTCCCTTGAAACATACCCGTCCCCATTTAAATCATATACAGAAAATGCATCTGTAACAAAAATCATTGTTGTTTAAGCTGTAATTATCTTAAGCTATATTTAATTTAAATTCTAATAGAATACATTAGTTTTTAATACTTACAATCAATTCTCTCATCCATATCCCCTCTTAAGAATATCGAAAGCCCTTCAATCCATTCCATTAAACTAATATAAGAATCACTGTCCTTGTCAAAAGCCTTAAAAACTGAAAAAAAAGTTTGTTTTACACACTTATTTTTTATAAGAGAAATTTGGTTAACCATAGGCCAGTCTGGAAAGTAGGGCAGTTTTCGATGAGATCTTATGGGTGCAAGCGTAAAAAAATGGCGTGACCGCATGATTTATGTTTCGTGTTTTACTTAAATTTGGCTTAAAAATGTTACCACAAAGCGTCAATATTGCGCTTGCGTGAATTTTTTTAAAAACTAGGTGTGAAAACGTTAATTTTAGGCGTGCATTTGTTTTACCGAAAAAAATCTTGTGCGTGCACACTGCCCTACTTTCCAGACTGGACCATAGGTGTTGTGGAGTTTTATTTGACATTTAATTTATACATTCTATAGAATCGATATACATTCTATTAAATCGATCCATTCGATCCTGTATCGTTTATAGGTACCGGTTTTTATTTAACAATTAATTTACCTCTGTCCATTAATAAATCTTCAGTCATGTCAAATTTCCTGTGCAAAATATCCCGAAACTGACTTCTGTCCATTTTACTTCCATCAACAATATTGTAATAAACTGAAATCAGTTTTTCGACCTCCTTCGTTGAAACTAAATTAAAAATCAATTTAATTAACTTTTAATACAATCAGTTATATTGAAATAGATGTTATACTCACAATGTCTCTGTGAAGAGACTTTGCATAATTCCTCAGCAGCTTTTTGATATTTTTTGCTCATATTTGACGTTATTTGCATATTAACAACGCAATGCCGAATGCATTTATTTTAAAAGTAAAAAAACCGATAAAAGTTAGGCTAGAAAATCTAAAAAATTAACTGCTTTAAAAAAGAATGCTAAAAACTTTATAAAACAATATTTATTTAAGCCTAATTCAACTCTATAAACGTCATTTAACTTAGGTTTAAATTTTTTGTAAACATCGTCGTCGATTTTATTTTTTACAAAAGGTTTCCTTGTTGTTATAGAAACCATATTCGCTTGGATAAATATATAGTTTATCCCCAAGGTTTAACAATAAAAACCTTTTTATTTCAGGTAAATATCGTACGCGAGTAACTGAAAAAATTTAATACAACTATATAATATAAACACCTTTATTTGCCAAAATTTAAATATTTAATAAAATGGCGTATCAACACGAGGGATATACATTACCCTTAAAAACTATTTTGACTCAAAAAATGTGATAAAAATATTCGGCTCAAGCGACAAGTAAAAACACAAGCTCATAAAGATCATTAAAATTTATTAAAATCATTTCATGCTAGAAAGTAAGAGATTAAACTTAAAAAATGAAAATAGGCACCGACATTATTACAGGAATAAGAAAGAACACTGAACACTTTGTTTCAACATGAAGACACAATTGTGTACAGTGAGATTAAAATGAAATTAAAACTGATGTTCTTATCCTACAACTTTTTTCAACCCGGTTTCGATTGCACCCAAAAAGTCAGTGGTCACAACATAATGCTCGTTCAACTTGACACTAAATTAAAAAAAAGAATATTTAAAATTAATAGGCATGGTAAAAATTGTATGAAATCATTTTTTTTAATATGTAAAACTTCAATAAAACCCACTTTTTAAGCCCATGAATGCACCCAGCCAAATCCTTTGTCATAATTCCACTGTCAACTGTATCTACACAAACTTTTTCGAGAGTCTGGCAAAATTTGACAAGGTCGTCATTTCCGTCAAGTTTTCCTCTGTGTTCCAAACCTCTGGTCCAAGCAAATATTGAGGCTACTGGGTTAGTGCTGGTTGGGTTGCCCTAAAATTTAAACCAAAAAAAGTTAAGCGCTTAGATTAAAGGTGGTGCATGTTTCAACAAATGCTTGTAGAACAACTAACTAGTCCACAACTCATAGTAATAATACTGTTTGTCTAAAAGGGTCTTGCAGAAGTGTGCACTTTAAAACTTGTGTTTTTTTATTTATTTTCACCTTTTGATGTTCCCTGTAATGTCTGGTTACAGTTCCATGAGCAGCTTCTGATTCCACCGTCTTTCCATCCGGGCACATTAAAACACTTGTCATCAAACCAAGAGATCCGAAACCTAAGCAAAAAAATTTGTTATGAAAAGTTATTTGTGACTGTAAAAAAAAAATTAATTAAAAAATGTTTTATTACCTTGAGCAAGAATGTCAGATTGAACATCTCCATCATAATTCTTACATGCCCAAACAAAACCACCAGATGACTTTAATACTTGAGCAACCATGTCGTCAATTAAACGATGTTCATACCAAGTTCCATTTGCTTCAAAATCTTTCTTGTAATTTCTATTGCAAAAAAAGTAAAAGCAATAAGTTAGAAAAAGGGTAACTTTTTTTGTATGAATTTTATTAAAAAAGTAAAAGTTCTTACTTTTCGTAAACCTCCTCAAATATGTCCTTAAATCTTCCATCATATTTCTTAAGAATGGTATTCTTTGTGCTCATATAAAGAGGCCATTTCTTTTGAATGGCAACTTGCATGCAGCTATGAGCAAAATCATTGATGGACTAAAACAAAAGGATCAATTAGTTTATTTGTTTCTTGTCTATTAAACATTAATCAATTAATTTTTTTTGTATATATCTTTATCCTCGATGTGGGAAGTCGAATGCGCAACTTAAACATAGAGTAACAACAGTTACTCTGACCCAGTCTCAAGTTGCCTTTAGCAGTTTGGAATATTATAGATTATAATTGCCCGATAAATATGCTGCTGATTAAGTGCTGGCTCAGCAGGAATTCATATCTTTTATAGGGGCTTCTCAAAGGCGCTACAGCATGAGAGCAGTGGTAATTAAACCCACAACTTCATGTGTGGTGTAGCAAGTGTTTTTACCACTACACCACGCTGCCGGTAATATGCTTTCCTTAAATTTGGACTTATATTTAGTAATACACATCAATGTGTCATATTATTTTACTAAAAAAAATTAAGTAAAAACACAGCTTGCTGTTAGTATACTGTATGGTATGTATATAATCCTGTAGGTGTGTAAATAAGTATACTAGATAAATACTGTTAGCATACATACAGCAAAAGTACAAATTTTTTAATGAACTTACAGCATCGGTGTTGTACATTGCCATTCCAACTCCACCTCCATCTTTGAAATCATAAACCTCCATGTTAATTGGGTCACCGTTTATTGGAGAATATTTCAACTCCAGTTTACCAGGTCCTGGTGCCACAAAGTCAGTAGCTTTGTACTGAAATACAAAATTTAAATATTATAAAGGTGAATATTTAATTTTAGAACTTAATTTTTTTTATTAGTAAAAAGTAGCATAAGGGTTTTTATTATCAAGATCTGAACCCCCCATTTGTATTAAGTTAAGTGGCTGTGCCAGAAAGTGTATCTAATAAATTATTTAAGACAGTATATAGTGGCCCACTTTAAATTATAATAATAGGATCAAAGTTAAACTTAATAAATTACTAAAATATAAATAGTTTAAAAACTGCATGGGTAAATAAAAAAACAATAAAATTATAAGTTTAGGTAAATATTATTGGATTTGAAACTTAGACCAATAAGAAAAAATAAAATTATTTTACCTGGTCACCGTGGGCATGACGACCTATGACCATTGCTTCAGTCCATCCTGGTACCAGCTTGGGAACCACTTTGCACAAGATTGGTTCCCTGAACACAGTTCCACCCAAGATGTTTCTGATCGTTCCATTAGGACTTTTCCACATCTCTTTAAGTTTAAATTCTGTAGAATAAATTTAAAAAAATTTTGATAAAATTTTTTTTATTTTAAAATATAAATAAAATGAAACAAGTATTTAACTCTTTTTCAAATCATGATTTTAACACACATTTTATAAAAGCATTAGTTACAAATAGTTTTAAAAATATTTTAACCAGTACATAGTTAATATTGATTTAACCTAACTGTTATGCAATTTTTGCTCATTAAAAAAGATTATAAACATTTAAAAAATAACTTTAGAAAAACAGTTTTTTTAACTTTTAACAATTATTTATCCAAACTTTACAACTTACCAATTACTCTTTCCTCGTCGGGAGTAATTGTTGCACACTTGATGGCAACGTTGTGCTCCAGGGTTGCCAAAGCAGAATCTATTGTAACTTGATCGTTGGTTTGATCTCGATATGGAAGGCCCAAATCATAATATTTTAAATCGACGCTCACATAAGGTAAGATCAGCTAAAAATTCATAAAAAAGATTGTTTATCAACTTCATTTAGGAAATTAAGTAATTCTTTTTTATACCAACATATAAACTGTTCTTCAAAAATTTTAAAGCTGTAAAAGTAAGGAAATTTTGAGACAACTATATAGAACAAATAAACCTTTTAATTCCAGAAAAATGCCAAATCAAAAATAAATTTACTTTTTCTCTGATCATCTCCCAAATGATTCTTGTCATTTCATCCCCATCCATCTCTACAACTGGTTTGGCAACCTGGATTCTCGATTTACTTGAAACTAAAAAAGTTTAAAATGTTTAGGTATAAATTAAAAATTAAATTCTAATTTATCAAAATAGAGCAACATTTACATAATTTTGTATTTAATACTTTGTTCAGCATAAATTACGTACTATTAAAAATCAAAATATATTATATATTATAATAAAAGCTTACAATATATATTTAGTATATATGTCTAATTTATAGGTCTTCAAATAAACAAAAACACATTTTTACAAGAATTCAACTTAGACAAATGAGTAAAAACAAAATAATTAAAACCATATAATTATTGTTTAACTTACAAGTTCTCTTTGGTTGAGTTTTATTAAATCCACATGCTGCTGAAACATTTGCAGATTGTCTCAAAGTTTTAAGTAAAGTGTTGGCTTTGGAAAGTGACATCTTGAGTTAAGTTAAGGCACTTAGACTGTTAAATACAAGCTCAAAATTAACCTAATAAAAACTAAAAAAATAAACAAATTGAGAAACTGACTTACATTTTATTTAAAAGTTTATTACGTATTCTATTTAAATCATTTAATGTAGTGTTTTTTAGTATAAAATTGCTGAATTGCATTGCCCTTAATTATTCACCCATCTTCAGCAACAACATCATTTTAATAAATGGAAAATAACTAAAGCCTGAAAACACGAGTTCATTTATATTTAGCATTAGCAAACAAGCAAATATTTGATTAACATTTCCACCTAGTTTCGCCTATTTAACGCCCACTTTTTAACCAACATTTAACCAAAGTCTAAATAAGAAAACTACACTCACAATTTATTGATAAAGCCTGTACGTCGAACCCTAGTTTAAACGATCTTCAATTGACCTTTGAGATTGATTTCGAAACCACTCAACTTTGTCGCGTTGTGTAACAGCGAACGCTCTTTGATTATGACGTGTACCGGCGCAGGTCACAGTCGATTAGTCACGTAAAATGTGATGAGCATGCTTTTGATTGGAGTTTGGTGGTAACCGCAAAATTAAAAAAAACTTAAAAAGAAAAAATGGCGTTTATAAAACAATTACATACTTGCTTGTGTTTTATTTATTTTGTAAACATTTACTGAAATAGTTTATTTGTTGTTTAAAATTATTTTTAAACCTATTCAATTAACTTTTTTCGCTAACAACTATTGTAATTGTTACAATAGATGCTTCGTACAGAAACAATTAAAATGTTTGTTTTTGTATTCGACGTAATTATAAAAACAAATAAAGTGAACAAAAGAAAACAAAAAGCTTTTTCTAGGAAACAAAATTGTTGCAACTTTTCACAAATCCAACAGAAGGCGTGTATTAAAAAAACGATACTTGGAAAAAAAACATCGAAAACAAAAACTGTTTTATTTTAATAACGTACTATTTAAAGTAAAATGTGATTGTACAGTGTGTATTATATGGTGGGCAGTTATTTATAGGGTTTATTTAGTAAAACACAGTTTTTATACACTAAGCAAACTAAATTTAAACTTTAAAAGGTGGTTAAAATGTAACCCTTGTATTTGGCGAATATTTTTTTAAATCAACAACTACAAATTTAAGTCGGCTTTGCTATAAAAAAGGTCTTGTGGACTTTTTGAGTTTTGTCCGAACTACATTTTGTGAGTTTACTGAGTACTTGGCATTCTTGGCCTCATTGGTCTTCCCCGCATTCTCATCATGATTGGTCTCATACCTGGTGGTGGAAATCGTCCTAAATATAAATAAATTGTAAAAACTAAATCCTTAAAAGACTTGTCAAAAATTAAAAATATTGTTATTACAGAAATTCCATAAAATTGATAAAATACCAACAAAAAAATTTTTAGACATTAACCTAAACAGTTTCAATATTACACTTTTACACAAACCTCTAAATCTCATTCTAGGGGGCCTCATACCGCTAAACCCAGGGGGCATTCTAGGACCCCAGGCACCCCTTCCTCTTGGTGCACCTGGAAACCTCTGCATTGGTGACATGTCCTGAATAGGGGTGTTCTCATCAGGTGTGTTGATGTCATCTGCTGGAGCATCAGAGGGTGTGTCTACAAATGTTTACAAAATTAATTATTGAAAATTGTTTTTTTTTTAATTGAAAAAGGAAAAATTAGATACATAATGCATAATTAAAAATTCAAAACACTTATCTAAATCAACAAGTAAAAAATCAATTGTACATCATAATTTTAGGTAGCATAATTTAAAAATATTCAATATTTTACCAAGTAGCCCTTTCTTAATTGGGCTTCCAGATTCATCTAATAATGGAGAAAATCTGGGTCTAAATTAAATAAAAGGAAAAATTGGTTAGTCAAAAAATTTGCTAAATATAAATAAGTTTTTTTTCTGATAAAAATAATACCAAATAAATGTTACAAAAAAATTCAAAATTTACCTCATAGGCCTCATAGGGCCCCCTCTTGGTCTAACCCCCCTATAACCACCCCTAAACATGGGTCTTCTCATACCAGGGGGTCGAAATCTGGGTCGCATAGGTTGAAGCATTAATCCGTGGTCATAACTGTTAAAGTCCATTCCTGTATTTTCCTCCATGTTAGCCTAAAATAATAAATATAGTTTTTAAGTTATTCAGTTCTAACATTGCCCTTCAAACTGATATCAAAGTAATACTTACATCATATTCCTCATTGCCTTCCTCCCAACTTTGTTCATTCCCAACTTAACAGAAAAAAAAACATTAATTTGATTTAATAAATTTACCTAAAATAATTTCCAAACTTAACCAAATTTTGCTAAAAATGCCAAATAATCATCTGAAAACAATCAAAAAAATCTTACAGGGTTCATCTCCATATTCCTGGGACTTCTTCAAAGTAACAAGACTTGCTTTTAATTGATCAAAATCCACTGCAGCCAACTCAGTTAAAGCCTCTCTTTCCTGGTCATTTAAGTTACCTAATCCAACTATTCAAAAAATAGTAAAAATTGACTTTGTTAATTATGACTTTGTTAATTATGTTACAAAATACAAATATATAACAAACCAAAAATGACAGACCAATTGGCTTAATTGAGTTGGCATAATATTATCAAATTGACAAATTGTTAAATTTAGCAACAACATTTTGATTACCTTGCTCCACTTCCCATTCTTCTACTAACTTCTGCTGATCTTGAAACATAGAATTCTTATTATTAGAACCAGATTCATAATTACTATCATGTCTATCTTGATCAGATTCGTTACCTCGGGAACTGGATTGGCGCTGGTTGTTTGATCTTGGGTTATTGCGATTTCTATCACGACTGTATGAGTTGTTATCATCTTCTTGTTTTCTATCTCTATTTCTATCGTTTTCACGGCCACCAGTTTTATCATTATTTCTTGAATTGTATCTTGTGTCACTTCTATTTTCATTTCTTGTGCTTCTGTCGTCATTTCTTTCCCCTCTTCTTGAGTTATTTCTTGAACTGCTTCTATCATTTCTTTTTGAATTTCTATCATCGCTTCGAGAACTATTTCTTCTTGGTGATCGTCTGTCTGGACTTCTTCTTGATTTTTTACGGTCAGGAGAACGTTGTCTTCGTTGATACGGACTTTTTGATCTTGTTTTATCTGAATCTTTACGATCCGAATTTTTAGAATCGCTACGGTCAGCGTTTCTTGAGTTTTGACGGTCTCTAAATTTTTCTCGATCAGAATTTCTGGGGCCAGAAGAAAAGTTTTTATCGTTTCTATAGTTTTGATAATTGTCATCAAAATTCTTGCTGCTTTTGTATGGGTCTTTATTTTGGGTATTTATGGAAGAATTGTAAGATCTGTTGTCACTATTATTTATTTGATTTTGCAAATTCGGTTCAAAATTTTGTGCATTAGGGTTTTGAAATTGCTCATTATAACCTTGTGGTTGGTTAAAATTATTTTCCCCGAATTGGTCAGGATTACTTTGTGAAAAATTTGGGCCATTAGAAAAATTGTTGCCCATTGTGGGTCTAGTATTATTACCCATATTAAATGGAGGCCTTATACTTCTGTTGCCATCTTGAAAATTAAAGTTTTGTTGATTGTCTTGAAAATCTTCCTGTTGAAATCTTGGTCTATTTAGTTGTTGATTATTTTGATTTCTGCCCAAAGTTTGTTGTGGTGGCATATTTTGGTTTCCAAATTGTGGCATATTAATATTAGGTGGCATATTCATCCTTGGTGGCATATTTGGTATTGGAGCCATATTATCTTGATTCGCAAAGTTAGGTTGCTGCATATTGCCATCAAATGAAGGATTATTTTGCTGTACATTGTTGTCATAACCATAGTTATCTTGACTTTGTTGAAATGAGTTGTTTCTATTAAAACCCATATCACCCTTATTACCATATTGATTATTTGGGTTGTTAAACTGATTTTGCTGAAAAGGGGGTTCTTTATTATATTGCATTTCTTGTGTATTCATCGGTCTTGGTTGATTAAATAAAGGCCCATTTCTTGTATTATCAAATTGTGGTTCATTATATGTTTGATTTGTGTTTGGCGGGTTATCGAATCTGTTGTAATTGTCGCCATGTGTTTTTTGGTCTTGTCTAAAAACAAAAAACAAGATTTTCTTCAGAATTAAACATTTTATTCAAATTACTTTTTTTAGGATATATATATTTTTTTATTTGTATTTATTTTTTTCGATATGGAAAGATTAATTTCACCATCTAAACATAGAGTAACATCAGTTACCCCGACCCAGTTTATTTTAGGTTATTATAAATTATAATTGCCCGGTAGTTACCCTGCTAATTAAGTGCTGGCTTAGCAGGAGTTTATACCGTTTATAGCGCTTTACCCAAGGGCGCTACAGCATGAGATCAGTTGGAATTAAATCCAGGTTTTCATGTAGTAAAGCCAAGTGTTCTTACCATAACATTGTTGTAGGTAAATATAAATTCAACAACAATTACTTTAAAATTGAATACTTTATAAAAATACCTGTCTCTATATGGATAAATTCTACCATCATTTTCTTGTGGCTGGTAAAATGGTTTTCTATTAACATCCTCTTGCCTTTGTGGACTATTTTCTGTTATAAAAAGTAAAAAAAAATTTAAAAAGTCTGAAAATTTAAAAAAATTTAAAAAATTTAAAAAGTCTGAACCCTGCTATAATTTTCTTGAAACATTTATACATAATTTGATTACAAAATTACCTTTATAATTATTGTAACTTTTGTAATTGTCATTCGGTTGTTTATTGTAATTATTTTGATCCTTATTCCAGTTATCCTCATTTTCTTGCTTCATGGATCCTTAAAATAAAATAAAAAAAAATTGTAAATATCTTTTAAAACACGGAAAAGTTTAATAAAAGTTATTTTCTTACCTGAAAAATTTTGTTTTTTCGCCCATTTTGATTCAAATATTTCCATGCTCTGCTTTCTTTCTTTCTTGTAATATTCTTCATTCCGCTGCAAAATTTGAGTAAAATTTATACCAATTTACTGCAGTAGTTTAAATTTTAAACATTTTTAAGCAATAACAATAAATTTTCTTTCTACCTGGTTCGATGGAATATAAGAATCATGTTGTGAAGACATTGAAGAATTTTGGCTAAAAAAACATATTTAAAATTAAATACTGTAACAAATAAAAGTTGCACACTAACACATTTATATATACCTATTAAAGCTTAGTGGACAGGATATACATTCAATTTAAAGGCCTTTAAAAAACTATTGTTTGTGGTGTGCAGGTAAATTATCGCAGGAAAATGTTAGTTCAAGTGACCATAATACAACATTTAAAATGCAGCCCATAGGAAGAAGCAATTGCCTGGTGGAGTTAAACTTAACCTTATTTTAGTACTACAAAGCACATATAGCATTTGTAATGTTTTTCAAATACTTTAAAATACCTTGACATGTTGTCATATTGATCATAATCCCTGAAATTCTGAGATTTATTTCTATCTTGATTATACGGTGAAGAAAACCTGGCTTGTTGGGTGGAGGTTGAAAAATTTGGTTTATGAGGTGGTTCATGTTTCTATTTAAAATAAATTTAATGCAATATTAGAATCAAATTATTTGTTCAAATTATAATTAACATTTTGACATTAAAAAATATTCAATTTCAATTACCTTTTAAAAAATAATATTTACGTTTACTAAGTAGTTATTTTTGTTTAGTAACTTCAAATTTGAATGAAAATAAGGAAAAAACTTACAATGTTTTGTTGAGGACTAAATCTTGATTGTGATGTCATATTACTCTGATTATTCCAATCATCTGTTTTGTGATCTTCACCGCGATTATATTTCTCTCGCGACCCAGAGGAAAAATCAGGTTTCTTGACACTAAACCATATAACATAATTGAAGCTATGTTATATTAGGTTGTGTAGCTATTTTATTAAGTGTTTTATATTATATAAATTACCCTTTGTATGGTTGATATCTAGGGTTTTGGTTATTACCCCTATCTTCCTTTTTCTGAGGTGAATTTGATCTATTTACAAAACATGTTATCAAGTATTTTTATAGGTTATAAAAATTGTGATAAACTATAATATATTGTAATACAAGGACTTATTTTAAAGTCATATCTTAACTGATACATTTAAGACCAAAAAATATATTATCAACATACATTTGCCTAGAGTTGTTAAGTTGATTTTGATACAAAGTTCGTTTTCTTTCAGTTTGGTTTTTGTTTGCTCCAGTTCCCATTTGTTGGTTGCTACGGTGACCCTTTTTCATTGCCTCCCTGATAAATAAAAGTTAAATTTAAATCAGAACTTAAACTATTAAAAAAAGCTCTAAAATAAAATTAAGCTAAAACTAAATATAAATTGAACCAAAAGTAAGTAATTTGCCTAACTACCTTAAATATACAAAGTATAGTTCCTTATCTAATACTTTATTACGTCATCCTTTAATTTGTTTTTACTACCTTATATAAGTACAAAAAATTTGATATCTATCAGTTAATTTTTTAGATTTTACAGACAAAAATGTTCTGTTATTCACATGTTATATTGCTCCACCAATCTCTGTGCCTCCGGTCTTTGCAGCTCTAGAAAGGTGATGCTGTCAAATAAGTTTTCATCTTCCTCTGGCAGGGAGAAGTTAGCTTTCATATCCAAAACTGCCACATCCGGAACCTCTTTTCCTTCCTCAATTGTTCGTTGCTTCGAGCGATTTATCATGTCCTCATCTCGCGGCACTAACACCATAGCACAAATCTGTTACAAGTTTAATTTGATGAAAAATTGGTTTCTGGTAAAAATAAGTTAAAGGATCCAAAAAAAATTACAAACTGCCATGACTTCATTCTATTAGAGTGTTAGAATAAAATAAAATAGAATGAACTTTTTTACATAATTTTAATATTAAATTTATTAAACAAACTTACAGTGTAACCTTTATCTCGATACTGGTTGACTTTCCTTATACGAGCTGTATCATAAACATTTGTTTGATCTAAGATCAAGTTTCTGGGAAGTCCAGAAGCTTTTTTTAACAAAATATTGAAACATTCGGTTGCTTGTTTGATCAACAGTTCCCATCTTCCTACAATAAAGTTTTAAAACTATGTTAGAAACGGTTTTTAACTAATAATTTAATCCTGACAAAGGAACTTAACAAAGTCAAGATTTACATATAAGGATAATATTGTACAAGGGAAGATACTACATGTTAGATGACCAAATGTTTGTGTAGAAATTACTTAGTGTTAACTTATATCACCACCTTAACTTACCTCCATAATTAAACTTTCTAGGCACTCCCATTATTCTCATTTTATCAATAATTGAATCAGTTCCAAGCACAACATATTTCTTACTTGGATGTAGCTTGGCATAATTTATTGCCCATGTAGATTTGCCTGTAACAAAATAATTTTAAAAGCATTTCCATAATACACTGTTGATTTTTTTTACTTTATAGAAGTCTTTACAATTTAGATAAGGCTTTGGCAAAAGTTTTGTCATATATTACCTCAACAAATTTTGCCTGGTTTGAATCTCTTATTTCAGAAGTTTTGTCATAAATTACCCTCGCAACTTTTGACTAATTAAAATCTTTTATTTTACAAATACTAATATAAAACTTGATGTAAAATATATTCCTTACCAACACCTGGCAATCCAACCATCATAATAATCTCACATTCCTTCTGTGAAGAAGGAGGTCTTACTGAAGAAACCAAAGCCTCTGGAGCAAAATGATCCAGTAATTTGTACCCTGGTTGAAGTGAGAAGTAAGGGTGTAAAGCTTGTCCAAAATTGATATCTAATTTGCTGTTCTTTGTTAGAATATGAGGATAGAGAGCCTAAAGATTGAGAAAATTAAGTAGGTTAATACATTTTAAAATGAATAATTTTTATATCCAGAAAACTTTGTTGTTAGGGTTGATTTTTTAGTACTAAGAATGTGAGCAAGATCTAAATACTTTTAACTTTTGTTTAAAGGTATATAACTTTATTTTTAATCTAGTCAATAAACAATTTAAACTTTATTAACTCTAACCTCATCAGTCATCCATCTAATCTTGAACGCACTTCCACAATATCTTCCATTCACACTGTACGAAATATCAACCCAACCATTTTCTATGGCCAAATAACAACCAATCACATCACCTGAATATTTTAATTAATACAAATTGTTACTGTATTAAAATCTTATAATTAGAATTTCACAATTGTTCTAATTTATAACTGGTTTATAGTTAGAATATTTTTAAAATGTTTTATGCAAAAAAAATGTTTGTTGACCTCAAAGAATTTTTAATATACAAACTGAAGTGACTTGTGTAAAATAGTAAACTGTTTTTAAAAATGATAAATTTGGTTTTAATTAAAAAAAAACTTCGTGTAACAAAACTAGTAGCCATAATTCAAGTGAAGTCCATAAACTACACAAAAATATATAACCACAACTACCTCTCTCAAATCTTCGGCCATAATTTAAAAACTTTCGATTTAAAGACTTTTTTCCTGTTCCTCCGAATCCAAACGAATTTTTATCCTCACCCAGTTGCAGGGTGGCTATGTCTGTCGACCAACCAAACCTACACACATGTGTATCCGATATTTCTTTATTAAGAACATCGCAATACTCTGTTATTTTCACCTCATAACAGGCTTTGCCACTTCTGTAAATAAACAAGAAGAAAAATTGACTATGCTTAACTTGTATAAATATATAAAAAAAACTATATGCTAATGTTTTTATTAGGTATAAAATAAAGATTTTTTATTTAATAATTGTATTGTTTCAGTTTACTTTTTTAAATTTTTTTTTTGATATTTTAAAAAAATAACTTTTATTACATTTACAGCATGGAAGTATTTGTTTTCAAAAATTGTGCATTTTTGAAACTAAGGTTTATTACTTTTTAATTCTTTTTTTTTATTAAAAAGTTTAAGGGCTGTGTTCTAAAAATGTAAAACATAAATTAACATCAACTGTGTTGATTTCAAAGTTTATTTTTGTAATTTTTTTTTTATTGTTTAAGAAAAGTTTTATAAAAAAACTGCCACTTCAATCATGTTATTATATTTTTATCATACACTTTATAATATAGTTAAATGGATTTTAATTTTTGTGTTTTTTTGACATGATGTGTAAAGAAAGTACGTTAGTGAAACATAATATTAATAAATGTAGCTTTTTGTTATAATTTTTTTAATTACTTTATATTTATGTAGTGTATTGGAACTGCATTTCTTTGTTATTTGTTTAATCAAGTAATTTTTTAGTAATATAATATTTTACTTATTTGTTAAACAATTTTTATACCGATTTGAGGTCTAAAATCTCCTGTAGCACTTAATTATCATTATACTTAGTTTTTTGTTACTGAAATGTGATTTTTTGAAGAATTTTATGAGGTAATTGTCTTCTTTTTTGTTTAATCGCATAATCTTTCCCAATAAGTAGTGTTTTCACATATTTTTTAAAACATTTTCACAGCTGATCGATAGAGTGTGTAGAAAAGAATATTTTGCAATCCCCTAAATATTGATAAGTTTGAGTGTTTGTATAATATTTTAAATGTCACTTTACTTAACTTTCAATGTTTTTATTGTAATTTGATTATGTACATGTTATTTTAAGATTTTCCCCCTCATCAAAAATTAGATACTATATTTGTTAAAATTATTAAAATAGTGTTTTTAAATACATTTTTTTTTGCTTTTTAAAAATATCGACTTTTTAGAAAGTTACTGGAGTTGTAGCTTGGTTCGTATAAGTCCATTTGAACGTTATATAATTTTAATTGTAGTTGTTATTAATTTGCTAACAAGTAATAAAAGTCTTTTTTTTCTTATATAATAACTGCATAAGTTGCTTTAATATATTTTCGCATATTTATTGAATTTATTCTTTTTTATTCTTTTCACATGAAAATTTGAAACTTGTTTTTCTGGTATTGTCTACATATTTCAAACGATTCTTTACTGCCATATATCAAGTTCCATTGAACGGAGGTCGACAATTTAAATTATAAATTTGCTACAGACATTAAAACCAACTTTTTGTTGGTTTTTCTCCCGAAAATCATAATGATTTATCCCTATTAATTTGTCTCTTCCAAAATTAAATATATACATTTAAGTTTGCAGTGTTTTTGCTATTATTTTTTTTTTTAATTCAAAAAACTTATTTATTGGAACTTTGATTTTTACATTTTTGTTCATTTACAAATGTTACATTTATTTTTAAATGTTGAACTTAAAGTGTAGACTAAACATTTAATTGAAATGGAACTTGGAAACAAAGAAAAGGCACTGATCATAACAAAACATCTTTAAGTAAGATTGAAGAAATTGCAACCACTTTTCAGAGGATTAAATAAAGAAAAAAAGCTTCTAACTTTTTAATGCTTATTATTATTTTACTAATTTGATGCATTTCCATACAACAAATTAAAAGATAGAAACTTTTGCTCTAATTGAGCAAAAATACCTTTACAAAACTATTTGTGCAACCTTTAGGCATACAATAATGCCAGGTTGTTATAAAACAACAGATTATTTAGGAACTGTTTTATATTCTTGTTTTAGGTGTAAATATGTATTATAAAAGGAATTAAAAATTCACTTTTAAATTGTAAAGCTGGACAGAGTTCTCATTTTCCAACTAACCCAATTAAATTTATTTTTTGAACAATGTTAGTTTTGCTTACTTTTTTAAGTTTAATTTGGATTATGTATGTTGTCCGGCTCTAGACAAAACAATGTCCCGTTTACCATAGGAGAAAATTCTCCCAAACTGTAATCCGTAGGTGATAATTCTCTTGCACTGTAATCCAGGAAAGAATTTAGGAGGGCTGCAGTGTAATTATGTTTTGTGTCGAATTTTTATGGGTTCTTTCTACTTGTAAAAGTGTAACTATTTACCATATAATGCAATAAAGAATATACAACCGCTATAAATTACTACATTCTAGGGTAATAAAGTTTAGTTTAACAGTTTGATTAAGTCTTAAAGCAAGCACTTCGCTTGTTGCTAATTACTAGTCGTCAGACAAGACCTATTGTTATAAGAATGCGACTTTACTGAACACCAACGATTGTTTTACCTCTGCAAGCATCATCTAAGTCTTCAAATATATATACCCCAACCCTATTTAAGTTTGTTGTTAATTAGCAGACAGGCCCCAAACGAAGAGAAAACAAAATTCCGTTTACCATTGCAAAGAATTCTGACGAACTAGTCTCCATAGGTAAGAATTCTCTCGCACCGTATTTCAGACAAGAGAATTTAGCAGAGCTGTAGTGTAATTATGTTTTGTCTAGAACCGGACAACATATGTGACCCTTTAGTTTAACTAAAAATTTTACTGACCAGTAAAATGCATTTTTGTTTTGTTATTTTAAGTTTTATTTGTTTAACTGCTTTTTATTTACAAGAAAAACTTTTTTGATTTTTAAAATGTGCTTTTATATAAGTCAGACTTTTGCTGGTAGTATTAAATTTCAATAAACATGCTATATTTAAAAATCTCATTTAATTATTAGTATATATTTTTTTGCAATTCGTGATTCCCATCAAGTATTTACACAGAGTAAATAAGTGATAATCCTTTGCAACCAGTTAACCTAACTTTAAACACAAGTTTTAAAAATCACCGTATGCCATAGTTTGATTTAGCACCTGCCCACATATACGAGAAACCATCGTTACAAAGAGGATAACAGGAGTAGCCGTTATTTGTGATTTCCAAGTTTAGATCGCATGTGTAGTCATCCAATCGAATGCGATCTGTGTTTTTGTCCCTTGCAAAATACTGCATGTTTTTTTACTAAAGATTCCTTGTCAAATAAAAGCATTAAAGTTTAAGAAATTGTTTCCAAATTAAAAACTTTATTAACAACAACATTTTTTTAAACTAAGGTGTATATATATATATAACACTTGACTATTTGATACACTGATTCTTAATTAAATAAGTGGCCTATACAAAAAAATATTTAGAACCACAACAATTAATTGAATGAACTTTAATTAAATAAATTAACCTCACTGTTTATAGTTAAAGCAGGCAAGCTATTGTGAAACACAGTTCTTAATCTATTATTTAAATATTTCTAAAATATGTAATTTTTTTGACTACTTTATTTTCTAAGCAAATATACTGTGTGTTTGCAAGCCTTAATGAAATTAGGTTTATTTATATTACAAAACTTAATACAAATAAATTCTGACTTAGACTCTATCTATAAATAATCAAGAAAACTTTAGAGTTAGTTCTAAAGCTAAGAAAAAATGATCCCTTTTAAAACAAAAGTGTAATTAAAACCCAGCAGATCTGACATTTAAGCGATACAAAAAAAACATAATTTTTAACATTTGTTTTGTTTAAATTTCCATTTATTCTAAAATTATTTGTATTTAAATATTACTAAGTTCTGATTATAAAAAAGTAGCTGTTAACCTAACTTATATACTTATTTAAAAGTTAACCTAACTTATATACTTATTTAAATAACATGGTTAAAAAAGTAGCTGTTAACCTAACTTATATACTTATTTAAATAACATGGTTAAAAAAGTAGCTGTTAACCTAACTTATATACTTATTTATATAACATAGCAAATGAGTTACTTCAAATTTTGGAAATCTCCTATTTTATTTAGCAGTTTTTTAACATTTTTAACTAAACTTTCTTTAACATTTATATATTTGCACTTTTATAAATGTTAACATACTACACATAATTTTAGCATACATACAGTTGGCAGACTTATGTGCCTTAATTTAAACCATAACTAACCGTAAATTAATATTTTAGATGTAAAAATTCAGCAAAGACAGATGATAATGCGATGCTGTCCGGCTAAAATAACCCCCAAAGTTCGCCTTAACAAAACAAATTTTGCACCTAACGTTCAAATTTTACACAAAGTACAGCGCAAAAACCTTTTTTGGAAAAATGTAGTCGAATTTGGGCCAGAATTAAGTTAATAACGATAAATAGTTTAACAAGCTAGCGAGCCAATAATTTAGCAAAAATAAGAACTTTTGGTAATCACGTGACCCTACGTATTCATCCGCGTACATAGAAATCACATATTTTAACAATGGTCTTTTTTTACGTACTTATTTATCCTCGATGTAAAATGTCGACTTTACTATATAAACACAGAGTAACATTTGTTATCACGACCCAATCTCGAGTTGCCTTTGGCAGTTTGGAATTACCGAATAAAAATGCTCAGCAGTGGTTTATACCGTTTATAGCGCCTTATTCAAGGGTGAGCATGAAAACAGTCAGAATCTAACCCACAACCTCATATAGTGAAGCCAAGACCCTACAAGACCCTACACCCTACATCGGTGCCGATCTAAATATAAGTACAGTTGCAGTTTTTAATAGCTTTTTTTTCAAGTAAACATAAAATTTAGCATTTTTTTAAAACCATACATTTTTCAACATTTTATCCTTGTTCAAATACTTTTTTTATATTTTTGATGATTCGACTCTCTATTAAAATGTAGATTATTATTTTCTAGCTGGCAATAAACTTGCAATTTTGTCATAAATTATATTACTAATTTGTAAATTGGGTTAACATTTATTATGATATTATTGGTGGGTTTGAATAAAAAAAAATACTGATTTGTTATACATTTCGTTTTATGGGCACACAAAAACAAGCAATAACTATTTTTATTTACCCCAAAAAGCAGCCAGTTTTCAAATATATTACAAAAGTACTAAATCAAACATTAAAAAATAACGCTCAAACTATAAAAAAGAGCAACCTTAAATATATTGGCAAAGTTATAAAAAAAACAATAAAAAATTTGACAAAAAAAAACAAATTTACTCTTTTTGGAATTGGCAATAATTTTTAATTCATTTTTAAAATCGAATTGCAAATAAACATACATTAAAATATATCGTTAACAGGAATAGAAGGCCTCTATGTAGAAGGTTGTAAAAAAAAGTAATAAAAATAACGTATATAACAAAATAAAAAGCATTAAATTTAAAACCAACGAAATATTTTAATCGGCAGTAGACTTAACTTTTTTATTTTTAATTTGAGTAAATTGAAGAAGAGCAGGGTTTTTACGATCCAAATTTTGGATTGCATATTCATTTTTGCAAGGAACATGAAACATATCACCTTTCCCCATCCTTGTTTTTCTGTCAGATAATGTAACACTAACAGACCCTTCGAGCACAGAATAACACAAAGCAGCGGTTTGCATGGAAGAAAGGATTTTATCTCGTCCAGGATCAATATAAAGGGTCCCCGCCGAGAATCTTGATGTGTTAATATTTTTTAGAAAATAAACGCCAGAACTATCATTTTTAGTAAATTTGCCTTTGTCAAAAAAGGAAAAAACTTTGTTTGCGCCAACTTCATGCAATGTTTCGTTAATATTAATTTGTATAATTTGTGTATGCAAATTATTACAAGTTACATCCTCAATATTTTCATTAAAACTTAATGAGATGGATTTATTTCTGTCAGAATCCCTTGAATCTGCAGTCTCTTTCGGTGGCAAATTGTTTTTCTTTTTTCTTTCTTTTTTTTTGGAACGCATGGTTTCGTTTACATCACTAAGGTCATCATTTTGTACACTTAAATTTCCATTATCAAGGGTTGGTGCCTCTTGACTATTATCTTGAGATTCATTATTGATTTTTTTCTTTTTGGCTTTCACCTTTTGCTTTTTAGGCACATTTTTCTTTTTTGGGGGAAGCTTAGGGATCGTTGTCTTTAACTCTCGATTAGAGTCAATAAAGTTTGAACCTTGCAACCCAATTGCATCTTTATTTTCAGAATAAATCATATTTTCTCCTAACCAATGTTGGACAAGTCTTGATGGTCGAACTCTGGTACTTCGGCGAAGACCACGAGCAATTGCTTCTGGTGATGGCTCTCTTTTTACAAGCTCAAGGGGTGGAAGACCATCAATATATTCTTCCAAATAACCTGAGCGTTTACCAGTAGTGTTATGATTTAATGTAGGCTCCTGCGATTTTACCTTTCTGTGAGGTAAAATTTTACCTTTCTGTGAGGTTTTTTGTTTAGGTTTTTTAACAGTTTTGTTTTTTTTCTGTACAGTTGTCTTCTTGGTTTTTGGGGATGGTAGCTGATTATTCGATTCAGTTAATGTTTTGTCATGCTCATCTTCAATCATATACTCTTCCTCGTTGATCTCGGTCCCTTGTGAACTCTGCATTGAGGTTGAATTACTTATGGGTAGTACCTCATTATCTAACAAGACTTCATTTTGTGCTGTGTCACTTTCAACAGTATCCAAAGTGCTAGGTGAATTTTCATTGTCATCACTTTGTATTTGTTTTCTAGATTTATGCAGCTGTGAAACTTTACTTAAGCGAGAGTTGTACTGTGGTTCATCATCAGTCGTTCGGTTTGAGTTATCATTTTGAAATTTTCTAGATTCACGTATTCTGGTTCTCTCTTGCAAAGCTGATCGAGATTTTCTAGATTTGGCCTTTGATTTATCTTGAATACTTGAAACTGAACTGTAATCCGAGTCTAAATTACTGTGTTTGTTGGTGGGAGTTTTATTTTTACTTTGTGTTTTGCGTTTTTTGGTTCTTGTTTGGAGTTGGTAGGGAAAATGTGACTGAGTTGGCTCTGCACGTTCTTGGGATTCTTCATCACTGGAAACAAAATGAGATCTTAGTTGTTGTCGAACTGATCGGTTGGTAGCTTGATGTGAAGACCTTGACTGGTCAGTTAAAGTATTATTTTCAGTTACAGATGTTGCAGCACTTTTTCTCGTGGGCATAGTTTTAACATTTTTACTCAGATTTTGAATTTGTTGGGGTTTCTCGCTGTAGGTGTTTTCAATATCATGCAACGTTGATTCATCACTTGAACTTCGCACTCTTACAATTTTATGCTTAACTCTATGTGGAGTCGATGATGCAAGTCCTCCTCTGGATCTTCTTTCTTCTCTAACAATGTTTATAATTGAAGATTGATCAGCTTCAGGAAATGGATATGACATAACTTCATTTTCACTTTGAGATGAGGGATGTCGATGCCTTAATTGTGTAGATGGTATGTCAATATTTTCGTTTTGTGTCACGTAAGACTCCGATCTTTGCTTTTTTGAACGAATTGATTTTGTTGATTTAGGTGGATCCATTATAAGAGTTTGACTTCTCTTATTATCTAACCATGCTCTGGGTGATGTGGTTTCTTCAGAATGTTTATCATAATAATCTGATTTCCTCTGATTTGATTTTCTACTTTGCTTGTTTGGTGTTGCTTTAGAAACCAATGGAGATTTCCGTTTTCTGGAAGAACTTTGCTTGGAAGTGGTTTCATTTTCCATGTTGTATGAGGGATCATAAAATTCTGAATCACTTGTTTGATCAGTTTCTACATCAATTTTGCTTGTAGAGTTTGTTTTTTTCTGGGATTTTGATAGTGTAACTTTCAAAGAATTTTTTCTATTATTCTGAGATCTATTTTGAGTTTTGTTTATGGACCTATCACGATTAATTGAAGTTGAATAAACCGGAACTGGGTTATAATCATCATTACCACTGTCAGAATCAGACTTGGCTACAATATTAATCTTAGTTCTACGTTTAGGAACTGGAGGCTTATTTATTTTTTGATTGCTAAATGTTAATCTTTTTTTTATAATTTGTTGAGGTTTTTGATATGGTGAACCTGGGGCAACTGTTTTATAGTTTCCATTAAATTTGCCATCATCACCAAAACTTGTGTTTATATCACTATGTTCTTCAACTTGACTAGCTGTATTATTCCGTGTTTGTGATTTTAATATGTTACGATTTAATGATAATTTTCGAGAGGAGTTAGTTCCAAAAGATTTAAAAGCAACATTTTTGCGTGGACTGTCAGAAGGAGATAAAATTTCACGAGTAGAATTAACATAGCTTTTTTTTTGTGGAGATTTATTTTTTTGGACAGAATATTGCTTGGGTGACCCTATAGGACTTTCTTGATAAGAAACCGCTCGACCCCCTAAACTTTGACGGATTAATTTATCAACTTCTTGTCCTAAATTTGTTTTTTCAGCCGATTTTGGTGTGGATATGCGAACCGGACTTATAGAACGAGACATTTCATCTGTATGATCATATTGGTTAATTTTGGAAGGTGTTCTTGTTGAATTAGCTTGCCTTGATGATTTAGGAGTTAATTTTTGCAAAAAGGGAGAACCATGAGAGTGCCTACTTCTATTGTAACTTTGTTTTTTTGCTGACTTGGTTTTGTGAATAAATTTTGAATCGTTAGACATGTCTTCATTAGAGCTACTTAAGCCTTTAGATTTAAAGGTGGAGGAATTTTGAACCCAACTGTCCTGGCTGTCATCGGATTCATTTTCCATTTGAAACATAATGCTTGCATCCTCATCAAATGGGACGTACCTTCCAGTTCTTCTTCCAATATTAGGGTTTTTAATGTGGGCACCATAATAACTTATTTTATTTCTTCCAACAGACGACTGTGATACTTTTTGTAATCTCCGAATGTAATTTTGCCTGTGCTGATCTCTTTCTTCATCATCCATTGTTAAATTTAATAAAACAGATCAAATATTTAAATTTATCTAAGTAAAAATATATGTTTGTATGTATAATTTTGTGTTTGCTTCCTAAATACTCACTTTTAAATCTAGGTTGCTTTTTTACAGATATCTTTCCATTGCAACGAATTTTTTAAAGTATGAACTAATTGACTAATAATCAGATAATTAAATTTAAGTTCAAGAAGTTCTGACACATAAAATTTAATGATAGATAAAACAACTTATTAATACATAAATAATAATATACCAAATTACTATTTAATTTAAAGTAAATAGCGTTTTAATCGTCTAATCGGATTGTCATATTGCCAGATTTCGGTCTACCTGCCGGTCATTTTTTATTGCCGTTTTTTAATTTTTAAATCACACTGTCGGGTTCCTTTTTTAACTGAAGTTTTTTGACTCAATTTAAAAACAAATTATATTGTATTTAAAAACATTTTTATACTTATTATCTACAGTTTCTGTTTATACTTTTACAGTAAAAACGCTAAACTGCAAAAAATAGAAAATCGCTTGGGGCAAAATTTTTCAAGTGACGCTTTCGCGGTATTTCACATAGACATCATACTAAATTATTTTTATTTTTTTCCAGAATCTCTAATGTTTTTATACACTACAAATCAACTGAAATAAATTAACTTAAAAAAATATTTATATAAAAATGGATGTTTAAGTTTTGTTTATGCTTTAAATTTCAATTCAATGAGATTGGTAACTTTTGGGGATTGTTTTGTAAATATTTTCAAATTCAGGCCTCAGATAACTTAAAAGAGATTAATGGTTAATGTTTTATTCAAAATGCTTAAATATCAAGCACGACATAAAAAAAAGTGTTAATAAAAAACAGTGCAATATTATACAAAAGTGAAAAACTGCATTAATCAATTGCAATAATTTGGGTTTCGAAAATAAAAAACAAAAACTATTTAAAATTAAAAAGTAAAGTCACAACATTAAAAAAATACACAAAAGAATGTAATGTTCCTGTACAAATAAACCTGTACAAATATACTTTGTAAATGCCTTGGGGTTATAAAATTTATCATTGGTCAAATATTTCCCATGTTAATTAACCTTTAACTGATTTATTTAAAGAAATGCATTTCTCACTTGGCAATCAATTTGGCAAATAGTAACCGCTTTTTAAATTTATAAATAGAAAAACTGAGATTAATTACAAGTCAAAAAACGTAATATATGAAACTGTTCAAGCACGTGGTAAGGCAATACATTACCAGACACAAAACATTTAATGCAAAAAAGATGAATACAAATTGTATTAAGGTAATAATGGAGTAATTATAATTTGACACAGAGAATATGAAACAGCACCAATAAAGTATTATTATAGAAACTGCATTAAACTGTAATTTAATGATTTGAAATAAAAACTTGAAATAAAAAAAACATGATTTTGTACAGAAGTTAATACTGATAAAAAAGTTGTGGTAAAAAAACAAAACAATTAATCTTTTTCAACAGTTTCTATTTCAGTTGGTTCTTTCCCTTTGCTAACCAACAAGTTTTGATCTTCATTAACATTATAGGCAGTAGAACATTGTGGTTGTGAATTTGCAGTGACCATATTTTTTGTTGAGTTGTTTTGTTTCCCATTTACTATATGACAAAAATTCCCATCACCATTCCAACCTCGAACCCAGGTTGTAGGCACGTTGTACCCACTATACTGCTGGTAGTATATATTAGATCTTTGGTTTTGGTCAAAAGAAGGACAATAGGATGAGGTTTGTGAATACTGTGATGGTGATGTAGTACCTGGACAACTACTACATGAGTACTTCTGTGTATACAACCCCTCACAATTACCTTGTGAGTTTAAATTACATCGTTCACCGTTACAAACTTGCTCTTGTGGGTAATATCGATCCCCATGTTTTTCTTTTTGCATTTTTTTTTGATGGCCGATTGATTTATGATAAACAACTCCAGATATAACAAGAATTATTACAATAAAAGCAGTGACACCCCCGGCAATTACAAAAGCAATATCCCTTTGTGTTACTTGTGCTCGTGCATGTACATTATGTTGAGGATTGTATCTTGAACTGTCGGGTTTTGTGGTTGTTAAATTATATTTATCGAGGCTAATCTTATTCCAATATGTCGAATTATGGTTTACTGCATTAATGATAGAAGGACCTTCTTTAGTTGCATTAATGTGAGGCATTAAAAAAGATTTTAAATCTGAAGAAGCAGATTCACTCTGAATATTGTAAGCTAGCATCCTTATGAAATATCTTTTACCCGGTTTAAACCCATCTAAATTGACTTGTTTCACAGAGGGATCTTTTACAATTTCTTCTTTTCTATCATCGACTGCTGACCAGTAAGCTATTGTGTAACCATTCACTATGCTTGAGGGTACATTTGCATATTTCCAAGCTACAGATATTGTACTGGTGTTAATCATGTGCACAGTTTCAATTTCAGGAGCCTTGGTAAGACCAACATAGCCAACTATGGCAAGTCTCTTTCCTGTGCTTTGAGAGGGTTTAGATTCTCCAAAACTGTTAATTGCAATGACTCTAAATTTATATGGCAACCCACGTTTCAATCCTGTTACCTCACAATTTTTTGTATCTGCTGTTAATGTTTTCTTTATTGTTTTCCAACCAGTTTTTTCAGGCCCATTAGAGACTCTCATTTGTATATAATATTTAATAATTGGTGAACCGCCATTTGATCTAGGATTCCATCGCAAGGAAATTGAGGATTGGGAAGTGGAGGTAACAGTTAAAGAAGTTGGAGGTTCGGGCAATTTTGAAAAGCTTGCTCCTTTTATCTTCGACTTGTCTTTTTTATGCTTTTTTTTATTTTTGTGATTGTTTCTTATACGCCTCGATTTATTTTGAATAGTCGTTGTCTTGGCAACAGAGACAGGTACTTCATTTTGTTTGGCCGAATAATCAACGCCAGTTCTGAAAGATGACAACAAAAGTTGACTTAACTGGTTGTTACCAATAGCAACCATTTCCACCTGATACAAACTACTCGGTTCCAAATTAACAATATGACATGATGTTAGATTTCCAAAAATAGACAAATAGGTCCAAGGAACATCATCATAATTTTTATCTGGGTAGGTGTCTTTTCTGTACCGTATCTTATAAAATGTCAAGTTGTTATTTTCAGTTTCTTGGGTCCATTTTAAATCATAAGAAAATGGTTGATTGGTTCGAGATGAACTGTCGATTACTGGTGCCTTTAAACCATATGTAATGTCTATTCCAGTAGGTAAAAAATACTTTTTATCATTTTCGGCCAAAATTAAATGTAAAAACGTTAAAATCAGAAGAATATATAAACTATTCCAAACTGAAGTCAAGTCCATGTTGTTGGTTTTATTTCAGATGCTAAGTCATGATTGTAAATAATTCTATTGTCAGTTTGTATATTTAAACCAGAGGTAAAAAATTTTAAACTAAGAAATTAACAATCAGTTTAGTTCATTTTCAAAGCTGGTAAAAAAATGCAAAATAATTAAATAATAGTTGCACTAAAATTAACTACATTAAAAACATCACTTCATAATAAAAACCTAAACGACAACGTTTTTCTTTGTCCTGATGTCTTTACAGTTTATTTCTTTTATATTTAGTTCTTGATTTTTCTTAAAAAAAGTTTATATAACAACATCAAATCTTAAATAAAGTTAAATAAACAGACCATAAGCAACGAATTTGTAAACTATTTATGCACTAAACGTTAAAATACACGTTTAATTACATGTGTAAACTTAGTTTTACCTCAAAACACAGGAAATCAACATTTCTCCTTACTATAATTACACAAGTAGATACTTTTATCGTTTCAATTAGAGTAAAGTTTAAAAAATATTATAATTTTTATACTTATCCTCGATGTTAAAAAGCCGAATTGGCTGTTAAGTTATTAAGTATTAAAATAATGAGCAATATTTAAATAAACTTGTACCATTATTTATTCTTTTTTAAAACTTAAATACTGGAATTTACAAAAATATCACTTAGACCTATTCATTTAGTTAATTTTTTGAAAGTGTAAAATATTGACAAAAACAAACAATAATATTAAAGTGATTTATTAAATATTTGGATTTAAAACTTCTGTGACATTACCCAAAGTAAAATTTAATAGAAAATAAAGGTTCAAGAAATAGGAAAGCACCAGTATTTTAACACATAAATAAAAATATTTTTTGGGTTTATAAAATAAATTACAGTAAAACTTATTATGTACATCTGCAAATTAATATTACAAAAACCTTAAAAAATATACAGTTTAAATGAAGATGAGCTTTTGCAACAATAAACTTATTTTGAATTTTACCCACACATTAGTGAAAAAAAGGTTAAAAATTTGTTTAAGTATTTATATCATAAATTTAAAAGAAACCCAATAAATGAAAATCTAATTTGATAGAAAGATAGAGTTAAAAAAATAAAAAACTAACAGATTTTAAACATTTGCAACTTAAAATAGAAATAAGAACAAACTTATTTAAAAGTAATTCATGGCTTAAAATTTTCTCTAATTTAAAAAACAACCTAAATATAATCAGAAAATTCCTCTAAATCATAAAGTTCATTAGATTGGGCATTCGAATATCGACTCGCAAGCTCCTTGTCCTTAATCGCAAGCTCCTGAAAAACTCTTGTTCTAATTCTTTTGATTTGTTTCAACCTCGCAAATGGTTTCGAGAGAGGTTCATCTGCTTTGCTCTGGTATCGAAACGCATTCGCTGCCATGTTAGCATGCAGCGCCAACTGTCGTACAAAAACCCCAAGGTTCTTATCAGACACAATTATGTTGTTATTCATTTGTAGAATATTTTCAAGCTCTGGTTTATGGTAGAATATTTGCACGACATTGAATCCTTCCTCAAGTGGATTAATCATAATCTCAGCTGATAAAAACTGGCCCTTAACCACACATCCGTTTACATAACTTGGTTTTGGATTATCATCATAAACAATTGTAATGTAATCATTTCCAATATGCCTTTGCTTACAGCTTACATCTTTACCATTGTTCGGCATCAAGGTAGTTATATGAAAGACCATTTGCATTATATTTTCCTGCCATACATAAGTAAAAATACCATCCTCTCCCTCCGCTGAATGATCAAGACCACCTAGATAAGTATGGGACATATCGCAGTCAGCTAAACAAATAAGTCTACCAAGTGAGTTTAAAAATTCTTGATATCTCGGCGAGCCATGCTCGTTACTGAGTATTTCTAAACAATTATCACTTTGTCCAGGTTGTACGTAAACCACTCCAGTTGACCAAGTATCATAAGATGGTATTCTATCTAACACATGTACAGCTCTATTCACTGTTGCGCAGTTAGGTAAAAGAAGAGGTCTTCTCGCATCATCTAGTTTTGCTGAGTGAAAAAGTTGAAGGAATAAAAACGACGGAGATTGCCCCTCACTATTATTGCTTGTATTTGAAATTGCTTTACTATTTAAATCATGTTTCGTGACATTAATTCGACTCCTGGCTCTGTTTGCAGCACTCTTGTAATCTGAAGTATTAGCCACAGTATGACTGCGATGTCGGCCTTGTTGTAGTGAAACATTATCAAAAATATCATTTCCATTTTCCGAAGGGTTTTCTATGTCTGGTGCTTGTTGCATGTGAACTGAAAGCTCAGAAAATCCAAGAGAATTGGAGTTGCTAAGATTCTCAATAAATTTTAAACTTAACTGATCATTTGACATCGACCATGAAGTGTTACCAGATGGCCTTCTTATTAAAATTTCGGCTTTATTTAAACCACCATGTTCTGCAGAAAATTTGTTCACATTGGGCAGAATAATATCAGAATTTAGATTCATTTTCTGTAAGTGTGTAACTGCTGCACTCTTGTGCCGCTGCCTTGATAAATTTTGTAAATTATCAGATATAGATTGCAGTTTTGCCGGAGCTTCTAATGATTGTTTTCTTTCCTGAGTTGCTGGGGCAATATCCTGATTTTTAAGGGGTTGGATTGGGGCTTCGGGTTGCTTGGTTGTTATGGTAACCAGTCTGTTGTCAATCAGCCAGGTGGAGCTATTTTTATTTTGTGATTGTTGATCAGGCGATGTCAAGTTTTTAATAATTGGCATACTGTTAGAAAAAGTATATTGAGCCATTACATCAATACAAGCTTCTACTAGACTATGTTGAAGTGGATCATGTTTGCTTGCTTGGTTTATGGTCTGTAAATTAGTGGTTATAAAGCGCACAAAATCCGGTCGAAAACTTAACCGGCATTTTACAAACCACATACAAATAACATGGTGAGCAAGAGACACGATATATTGCCCAAATTTAGCTGGGTTTGTATGTTGAAGAGCAATAGCAAACACACTCATATATTGGTCCTCTACAAAGTTGGAATACAGGTTTGGCAACTGTGATAAAGTAGATAAAAGCTCCAAGACCACAGTAGCAAGGTGTTTGGTAGCTGACATCTGTGAAAGACGTAAAAGAATTGAAGGTAAAACACGAAGTAGGGAATCAGCACTCATTTCGACAATACACTGAGTTACAGAACTAATACATTGCTTTGCACATTTTGTAGTGAACCCAGACTCTAAACAACGCAATATTTGTCTTTGTCTTGACACATCTAAATATTCGTAAAACAATGTCAACGAAGTCAAGGCCTTTAAAGAATAATATTGAAGATCTGGGCGTTTAAATCCTTCTGGGGTTAAAGTCAGAGTTAAATGCCTTGAATTGCTTGACATTAAATTACATAAAGCATCTGCAAGTTGATCAATAGTGTGAGGTCCAGTGCTTGCAATTAGATTTCGGTTTTTCATAATTGAACACAGATTTGTAAAGGCAGATTGCAATATTGGCCAACAATTTTCATGCTCTAAACAAAATATAAAGCACATAAATACTTTTTGGAAACTTAAATATGAGGTTGCCAGTTCTGATTCAATATCGGGGGTACTTTCTTTGTATGAAATGCACAAAAAATTTGGGTTAAATATATCAGAGTTTATTAACTTAAGTTGAAGTTTTGGGTTGGCTCGGATCTGAAACAAAGCATCTAATATGTTTTTTCTTTCCTCCCAAAGAACTTGAGGTTTACTTAACAACACTTCCTCGCTATAATACTGCTCTAAAAACACCACCAACATATTTAAAATGTAGTTAGATGGAGTTGGATTCGATGAACCAAACTTCTTCACAAAAATATCAGTAAGTCCAGTTAACACATAAGGGCATGGCAAAGGTGGGCAATTAAAGTTCTCAATTTGTGAGGTTTTTAATACTTGGGCAGGTTTCATAAGCTTTAAAAGAGCAATGCTGTGATCAGTATCACACTGAAGGCAAAACTTTAAAAGCAACATTAAACAGGATTTGCATACTTCTTCGTTAAATTCTAAATGCCAATTTTGTATTTCTGGCTTTACTAGAATATCAAAAATGTCTTTATTATAGATGGCAGAGGTTGTATCAAAAACTGATTTAAAATTTTCCAAAAATTTTAAGCGTACTTGAACATCCATTGAAACTGAATAAAACTTGATCATAATTTCTTGTAAATTTTGAACCCAATTTTCTTTGGCAGGGTTAATCATTTGAAGTTTATAAGTTAAAAGCAACAACACTGATTCAACAGGCCTACTACTAACATGTTTTTCAATAATTTCAAACAGTTGAGATACAGAACCATCAAAAGCTTGTGTCTGATACAAATTCTCCATAATTGTCAACAATTCACAAGTGTTTTTTTCCAGATTTGATATGGTGTCTTTACTATTATTTCCACTAGGTACATGATTGTTTACAATATCACACAATAAATCAACAATCATCAGTATATTTTTCCATGCAGAAAAAGGTAGTTCATGTCCAAATCGACTTACTAACCTTTGGAAAGTAAGAACAATTTCATAACCAACCAAAGGACTTCTTGAAGTAAGAGCTGAATAAAAAGAAGGTAGCACAGATTGGGGGTTGTACATTAAAGATGAGACTAGCTTAGAACCCCAGATACTTTTCCCAATGTAAAACACAGCACTTCGCAGAACAACACTGTCATTCGGCATTGTAGAATCTTCTAGAATTTTACACATTTCTCGAATGCAGTTATTTCCAAGATGAGTTCCCAGTAAGTTACGCATCACTGACCAACTGAGGTTACATATTTCCAATCCATTTAAGGTTCTGCAGAGAGTTACGATCACAATGCTTAAACAGGTTGGAGGTAGGGAATTGTAGCAGACTATAGCATCCAAAACCTAAAAACAAAGCACAAAGTCCAGTTTATTTACATTATCCTTAGGTTTTATTTTAAATAAACATAATAGCTAAATAGGTTAAACACACAATAACCCGAGAAAGAAAAGATTAAGTTTTTTGGATCATGTATGTTATCTGGCTCTAAACAAAACAACGTTTCGTATACCGTAGGAAAGAATTTAGGAGGACCGTAGTGTTATTTGTCTGGAACCGGACAACATACGTGACCCAGTTTTATTATATAAGAGAAAAAGAGTAATTTTAAAAACTGCAATGCAATACCATTTACTAATTTAAATGTTCATTCAATGAACATTTCTTAAAATTACAATCCATTAGGTATGTACTTTATATTATGAACTACTTATTATATTTATATAACCTGGGAAAAAAACAAACCTTAAGTAAAGATTCCTTATCAGTATCAGATTCTGACTTGGAGCAGTTTTCGCATAAGTTACAAACTATTCCTTGTACTGTTTCTTGGCCTAGATGGGAAGAATTAAACTTAACCACATTTAATAACAAGGTGAGGTAAACTTGATTGTTTCCAATTTGATCCATCCATTTGACCAACAATGTCCCAATCTTGAAAACAAATTTAAGGTTTATTTTTGTAAACTATCTTAACTGTACATAATATTTATAACACTAAAAAAATATATATCTAAGCTATTGCTATATGTTAGTTACACAATTTAAAATTAACAATAATTCATTTATGTTTGCTTGTAAACAATAAACATAAATAACAGAATTCTTACCTCAAGCATGCCTAGGGTTTTTCCATTATCAGTTAATGCATTCACAACTAGCATAGAATTAACAAAATCATTCTGATGTGAATATTCATGAAGGGAAATCTCGCGATAAAAATTGGATCGCAGTATTCCCAAGTTTCTATATTGTGTTTGGATTATTAGTAACAAAAACTCAAAATAAGAATCCCGAATTAAAGAAATAAAGGATGGGTTTAGTAAGTCTTTTGTTTCCAACCACATTTTTTCAACAACGCCACGTTCTAACTGCTTTTTTTTGAACAATTTTTGGTACTCATTTAATTTTGTGATACGAGCCTCAGGTTGATTTTCAGGGGATATAGCTGCCCAAAATGCATCGGAAATAGTTGGTAGTATTTCATTTTCTACTTCAGTGTGTACTGGTGTATGTCCTTTGCCTAAAAAGTTTTTAAATCTGGACCGCAAACTTAAGTTTTCCTTGCTTTCAGTCATGATTTATTGTGTTCAGAATCAGATAATACTGCTAATTTTGTGATCAAGCTATTTGCAAATTCACTTCTGTAATGTGGACTTACAGTATCTAAAAAAGCATAAATTGTCTCAAATTTTTGACCCACAATCTCCAATGAAACTTCCTTAGAATTATCCTTTGTTGATCCAGACAAAACCACAAGCCCAGAGCTTGTGAATTCGAGTTTATATTCCTGTTGTTCAAAAATTGTTATAGTAAATTGAGTGGGTTGATTTTGACAAACTTCAGATTTTAAAACAGCAAATTTAATTTCATTAACAATTAGTTTTACTTCTTGAACAGCCAAATTATGATCCATATCCAAAATTTCTAAACATAAATAAGTTGTTTTATTTTGCAAAACGAGCATTTTAACAACACGTCACACTTAATAACTATACTATACAGACTGCCAGTAAGTTATCTATTCATAAACTGACAAAAAAGCTATGGTAATTAATAAGTTACAAATTTCTTTAAAAACAGAAACTTAAATGCAATGATTAATAAGAATACTAAACTTTCGATTTTTTATTTGCTTTGCTATGCGGCAATAAAATTCATGATGAAATGCAACATGTGATTTTCGGTCACGACCAGGTTGTTTAGGGCTCCTGTCGGTTCCAAAATGCAAACCTTTTTAATTTCGGTTAAAAATTACACTTTAAAATTAATTACAATTTATAAAACTTGCAGCCATTAAGCATATTATTAAACATTAATTATAATATTCTAGTTATTAATTTTAAATACGTGTTTCTATTTGATATCCATTTCTTGCCTGTCTAGCTATTATAGTATTAAAAAATCTAGCACAATTTATTTAATTTTTTTACTAATTTTATATTTATTAATGCTACATAAATTAGACACTTAACAAAAAGATATATATTAATACTACAATCACTATAGACAGTGCAATTTTATTTTTAAACCAATTTTTAATAGCAACAATAAAAAACATCAAATTAACTAAGTTAATAGTACAATAATTATTAAAATTACTTCTATCTAAGCAAGGGATTAAATTTACTAATAAAAATTATGACAACTGCTCCGAACGAAATCTTTGTGCAGATTTAAGAGATTTATACGCTCCTCGTTTGCTAAAGTCTTCATGAACTTGAATAATATCATGAGGCTCAATTGAAATTCCATGAAGAGTTTCCCAATCCCTGTCCATAGAAACAACCAAGTCTTTGTCCTATATAAAAACAGTATAAACTTAATCTTATACAAATTTAACGCTTTACTATAGGACTAAGAACTAATTTCAACAAAACATTTTGTATTTTACATTTGTGTGCTAATTTAGCTAACAAATCAACTACAAGTGGTACACAAATAAGAAACCACTAATAACTCATAAAACAACATTTTTGGTAAAAAGAGTTCAAATTGGAAATGCATTCAACATAAAAATTGGTTACCAGTAATTAAAAGGCATTTTAAATTAACATACAAAATGTTAATATACTAAAATACAATGAAAACATTTGTAAAATTCTGTTTAAAAATAATATATTGAGACGAATTAGAAATATGGTTATATTTTAAAGTGAAGAGTGGACAACATAAATGTAATTTATGATAGGAATATCTAAACGACAAATAGAAAAAAAAACCTTAAAACAATAACAAAAATTACAGTTATGATTTTCCATATACAAGCTCATAAAAGTTACGATCATTTATCATAAGTTGATCGAGATCAAATTTGTTTTTTTCGATCGTTAAAACTTTAATCGTGTCATTTGGTTCAATAGAAACATCATGCAAGGTTTCTGAGTCTCGATCTAATCTCACAATATGTGAAGAGTTCTAGAAAATTGAGAGAAAAATTGATTCAAAAACAAAAAAATTAAACCATCAATTACAATGTAAAATCTAATTGAATAATTAATAATTAAAAAAATTAAGTTAATTAATTTGATTTAAAATATTCAAGCAATATTACATATTTAAGGCAATGTTAGCAATATTACTTAGAGTATAACATATTTCACAACTTGAGAACACAAGTTTTTAAGTACGGCAAAGGCTTTTAAAGCTTTTTAAATCTAGTACATTAAAAATAAAAGAAATACAAATAATACTAAACACACAGTAAGGCAATTAGGAGTGCAAATCCTTGTACATTTTTTTAATAATAAAAACACAATTGTTGACATGATATGCTGAAACTTAAAAAAACAAATAAAACAGTTACACTAATAATATTATGATTATTAATCCGATTTTATGCAAGTTTTTGGATTGGATTGGATTAAACTGAGGTAGTTAAGCTGTTAATATTGCATTTTTTAAGAAAACAATGATTTTGTATGATAAAAAGTAAAAAATGTAACGATATGATTCGCAAAAAGTTGGTTGAAAAAAAAATTCCAAAACAGTTTTTTGTGTCATTAGATCTTTTAGATAAATAAAAACTTTGCGTATAGCAGTCTTTCAGATAAACAATGTTTTTATATATTAAGACACTTTATATTTCTTGACTTTTTCCTTAATTGGCAAGAGAACATATTTTTTTTTTATCGACAAAATAACATTTTTTTTTTCTAGCTTCCCAATCAATTCCCTTAGTTGGATGAACTATCATTATGACATCATAAGGTTGGATTGATACATCATAGAGGTTGTCAAAGTCACAATGCATAGTTACAACATGGTTGGGATCCTGTAATAAAAGTTAATTGCCAACAACATGGAATTAAAATTTGTTCAATAATTAGAAAAAAGACATTTTCAATTAAAGATGATTATTATATAAATTATCTTAAAAATAAAACGCTAATTTGAATAATAAAAACAAAAAAAAATAACATAGATATATATAATTAAAAGATAAATATAAGAAAACAAGGTATTAAATATAACAAAAAAAATCAGTTTTCGATTAGTATTTGTTTACATTTAAATATTATTAATGATTTCCTGTGATTTAAAATTTAAATAATTTTAGTAAATAAAAAATATGTGCACATAATATTACTGAACAAAAATTTAACATAAAAACATTACATAAAAATCAACATAAAAAGTTCAACTATTTAAAAAAAATTCCAAGTAAAGAATAATTAAATAAATTTTTTGAATATTTTTCACTGATATAACTAGTACTTACATCTTTGCTAACATACACTAGTCTTTGCTTTCTCACTTCAGTTTTAGTTAAACGTTGAAGTAAAAGTTTAAGACTTCCGATGGTCATCGAAAGTGGAAGTTTTCGAATTATTGTCTTAAAATTTGGATCAATTGGTGCTTCAATAAATACCTCTGTAAATAAAAAAAGTGTTGTTAAAAGGTTTATAGTTTCAAATTAAATTAAAAACCGGCAGCGTGGTGTAGTGGTAAGAACACTTGCTATACCACACATGAGATTGTGGGTTCAATCCTCACTGACCTTATGCTGTAGCGCTCTTAAGTAAGGTGCAATAAACGGTATAAACTCCTGCTGAGCCAGCACTTAATCAGCAGTATATTTATCGGGCAATTATAATCTATAATATCCCAAACTGCTAAAGGCAACTTGGGACTGGGTCTGAGTAACTGATGTTACTCTATGTTTAGGTCGCACATTCGATTTTCCCATATCAAGAATAAAATTATAAACAAAAAAAAATTCATTTGCAAATTTAACAAATTAAATAATTATATAAACGAAAAATAATACTTTAAATAATAAAACAAACAAATTTTCTCAAATTCATATAAAAATTAATTGATTTTATATCTATAGTCAAACAACCATATATTTAAAAAAATGAAAACTGATCATTGTTTAGCAACAAGAAAACTATTATTTTTACTTCACATATTATTCTTGAATATTATCAACAACATTGTTTGTTTACTAAGTGTAAAAGCAGTAAACAAAATCAGGAAATATGACATCATTACCTTTAATAGGAACTATCTACCATTGTGTAATATACAATATTAATTATTACCAAATTATTAACTCTATGAGCAAAGTTTAATGCTTGAAGTATATAGATAAATTTCAAAAAATAGGTGGTTATAATATAGACGTTAGGGTTTTTAAATATTTTTTAATATAATTTTTAAATTACCAATTAAACTTCCCTTCAGGGCAGTTGATTGTTTCAATATTTCTTTGTCTTGGGGAGCTCCATATTCTAAACAATAATAAAATGAAGTGAGAAAATGAACAACTGTTATTTGGTAAAATTGTCACAACTGGGCCACATATATAAATCTAATTTAAAGTAATATATTATACATTATAATTAAAAGAAAAACTTATACATTATATAACTATATACACATTAACTTAACTAGTATGGGCTACATTTTAATTGTTAAAATATAGTCCTAATATTTGCCTGTGATAGTTTATTTGCAGAAGTTTTTTTAAAGCTTTTATGTTAAATAGGCTACAATAAAATGTGTATAAATATATATATATATATTGTCCACTAAGTTCTCTTTGATTATAAATACTTAAATTTTAGTTAACTTTATATTTATTTGACTCTAACTAAGATCTTACTTTCGATAATCTCCATAAATCTTGGATGTTGATCCAGAAACTCCTGGGATGGTTTATTCTTCTCCTCATCCTGGTGGCCTCCGGACTCTTTCCATTTCTGTCCAAACTTTCTTCTGTAATCCAACTCAGCGCTCACTCTCTCATTTTCGTCAACCTTGTGAAAAAAATTAAATAATTTTTAGTTTTTTAAAACCTATATTGGGTAAAGTTTCTTACAATGTATTCTAATAAAATTAAAAATCATTAAACCAAATAAACTTTTATGAAAAATCAAAAAAAGGCAATTTATTGAAATTTGGGCCAGCAATTTTTTACTATAATCATTTCGCATTTTATTTACTAGAGCATTTTATCTTAATAAAATTGAGGGGCATTTTCGGAAAAGGGTTAAGGTAAAAGGAGAATAATAGAAAATATATTATTGTTGCTAAAAAAATTATTAAAACAAATTAATTTACTTTATAAAACCTTTCTTCAACCTCGAATTTATGCAAATATTTAAATTGAATAAATAAAATTGGTTTCTTACTGTAGAGCGATTAAAAGTTTTCAAGTTCTTGATTTTAGCGACAATAATTTCGGCCATGGTGTCATTGTCCTCCAAATTCATTACTGGATTGTTTTTTATTGTGAGGTCATCAAACGACAACAATTTGTTCAACTCATTGAAAACTGTGAGCTGTAAAACAAGTATATATAGATATATTAATTGTTAGAGTATGTAACATACCTAAATGACCAAAAAAAGATTAAAATTTTTGTTCTTACTTCTTTAAATTTGTTTCCAGTGAGGTTTAAATGTTTCAGGCTTGAAAATTGATCTGATGTTATTTGAATATCCAGTAATTGACAATCCATCAATAACAGAGATGTCAGGCTAAAATCAACAAAACAATATTAATAATAACCCTCTTTTTTAACTAAAATCTTTAAATACAAATACATTAAACACTTTATATTTAAATATATATGGTTTTTACCTTGGTAGTTTACTAATGTTTTTCAAATTTTCCCAATTTTCAAATTTATTCTCGGACAAATTAAGTAGACGCACTTTAGCGAACACATCATTGCTTGGTTCAGATATTTCGACAAAGTCATTCCCCACTAGGTGGAGCTCTTCAACCCCAGGCCACATTCTTGCGCATTTTAACAACTACAATTTAAAAATAACTTCTTAAATTTAAAAAAAAAATTTGTAAAAATTTTAGTCTTTTTTTTTTGTCAGGCCAGTTAGTTTACTACATTAAATAAAAATACTTAATACATTAGTCAATAGAGCATTCATTTTTATTGTTGTTATATAGTCTGCACACATATATATTTATAAAGCAACCACCAAGCTTTAATTTATACATTTATTTTGATTCAAACAAATTATATTAACCTCATTCCAGGTCAGTTGACATTTGTTCAATACCAAGATTTTGACAGAATCAAAAGCAGTATTTGCATCAACTTCATCTAGTGATGGTGCGAATATATTTTCTTGCAAGTTTAAAATTTTCAAGTTTTTTAGTTGATCAGCGATGCAAATAACTGTATCCCAGTTAGATAAAAGATTTTTTGATAAATCTAAGTTTGTGATATCTGTAAAAAAAAAAATATAAAAAAAGTAAAAATATATATGTATCAATAAAAAAAGGGTAATTAATGCAAAATTATAAAACAAACAATTGACAAATACAAAAGGTAGATATAAAAATGCTAAATAAAATCTGTTAAACTTAAGAGAAAAAAAAATACATTTATTACAGTAAGAAAATTGGCTTAAAAATCAAACAAAAGTCCTTGATGTCCTTAACATAAAGCAAACAAAGAGCAGAGTTAGTTAAAGCCTAGTGACCTACTTTCTACTTACTAGGTGCCATTGATAATAAAAGGCCACTTTTGTCAGCACTAGATATCATGTGGTCTCTTAATCCTACTTCTTCTAATAAATGCATTCGCCTGTTAAATTTTGTAAATTTGTTATTTTAAATTATATATAGATATTAATACAACTATTTAAAATATTATATTTTAAAATTTTTTCTATATCTGTAGCCTACCAATGTAACAAAATATGTATGATTAATATTAAAAAGAGGTAATCTGTATCCAAATGTAATAGAGCTTAGTAAAGAATGTATATTTAGTATATATGTCTAATTTACAGGATAAAACTGCCATTTATGGTCTGAGGGTAAATTATCACAAGCGATTTTTACTTAAAAGTCTTGGCCATATTACAATGATTAATAAGCCCACTATACGGCGAGCTATCAACCAATTTATCCAAATCTTTATAAGTTTTTTTTAAAATTTAATGCAATTCATGTTTCAATTTTAACACTAAACAAAATAATTTTGTTTTTTAACATATATATATATATAGTTAATTATCTTACTCAAAATTTTCTCTGGCTTTGTCCATTCCAACTGCTTCAAATTTTCTCTGTTTTCCATGTTTGCCAATCAGAAACAAACTATCATCTAAATCATGATTATCATCGTTATTATTAGAGGTATATCGATTCCTCATTGCTTCACATATTGATATTCCAGTGTTCACTTTTCCAGGTCGTACAAAGGATCCACCTTTTTCGTGCCTAAATAAATTTTAGTTTTTATTTGTTTTATGAAAGTTAATTAGTTTTGTTAAAAACAATAACTAATAAAAATAAATAATTTGAAAACTTAGTTGAATTTTAGAAATTAAAAAAAAAAAAATTTTAATTTTTAGTCAAGTAGTTATATATATACCTTTTACAATAACAAATTTACATTAATTAAACATTTAACATAACCCTACTAAATATTAAATGTCACCTTTAAAACAACATATTTATATTTTTAATTAATTTAGCAAAAAACGGGTAGTACTAAAATACGGGATACGAAAGATTGCAGGGTGCAGGAAATACTGAAGCCGTATGTAAATGTTAACAAAAAGATGCTGATTGCGGAAAATGACGGGATTTTTATACCCTTCCCTAACCTTCCCTTGCACTTTATAGTCGTTTTAGCATCATTCTATTTATTCCTATGCCTTTAAAAGCAATCCCGCGTCATTTCTTAGACCTTGACTACATTTATCCCGCATTAAAGTACAAAAATACCGCTCCGTCCCGCATTCCGCGAATTTTTATTAACATTTACCGCACTATCCCGCATCCCGTACTTTAGTATAGTTCGAAAAAACAGTCAAAAAAGGTAAACAAATCAAGTTCAAAAAAGTGCAAAATAACATATACATATATACATACTTGCATTGAAAGTATTGAACACTATTTTTAGTTCCATTGTGTTTTCCTCTATTCCCAATATCCCATTCAATTCCTAACCAAACATCTTAAAAAACATGACATTTTAATCTACCAAAAACTTTTAAATAGCAGTATGACAAAGATTAGAGAATAAGTTAAAAGAAATTAAAGTTAATTAACTTTTTTGCATGCAGTTCAAAGTTAAGAAGCATGATATTGAGAACAACAAATTTAATATACATAAACTCAAAAAAAATGAAAAAAGTTTTGGATTTTAATCTTTGTAAAAATTTAAAATTTGAATTTATTTACCTGAAGTAGGTGGTACTTCACCAACGTATTTGATTGTTCCATTATATCCATTACTTTCAATACGACTTCCAATTTCATAAGTTGCCATATTTTACATTTGAACCATCTGAAAAGTGGTTCTTTATTGAAACACCTCGATTTGTCGCGTATTTCTTTATGACGAACAATAGAATGTTTTGTTTGTTTTTTTCTTTAGTTATGGTCTATCGCTTTTTATTTTTATTTCTATTCAATTTATCCTCGGCAAAGGCGTTTTCACCAGACTTAGTTAGAATTAAAAAGAAAATAAGTTGGTATTAATTAAAGTATAAGATGTTAATAAATTATAAAAAGTTATTTTGCTACAAATGATTAATAAAGTACAAGGCCTGGAAAAAAACGTTTAAAAATACCTAGAGGTTTAATTTAAAGCGTTTTTACCACATCAAATATTGATTTTCAACCTGTAGTGATTTGTTTAATCATAAAATGTTTACATAAAAAGCTAACCCAGAGCTAATAAAATTTGGTTACCTAGCTTAACAATTAACAATCTCTTCTCCTATAAGGATAACTTTAAGGCAAAGAAATTGAAAAATAATTAAAATTTTATTTCTTACTAGTACTTACATAAATTTAGGGTATGCATTTTTATAATTATTTAATAAGTTTTAAAAATCTACCCCTGACAATGTAAATACATTATAACATCTTAATAAATTAACTAACCTATGTATTTAAATGTTGTCAATTTTATTGCTTTTAACTATGCACATATTCAACACTCCTATAAACAATAAATTTGCACATTTTTTACCACTAGGTTCAATTTTCTATTAATAAAGCCAATGGTATGGTAGTAAAAAATTCCTAGGCCCAAGCATTTTAAGTACAACTTTATATCACTTAAAATAATATTAAAATAGTGGAAGATAAATACAAGAAAGCACTTTTAGCAATAAAACATTTTAGTTAACACATTTCTATAAAAACTATGAAGAACATAAGAAAGTAGAAGTAATGTCAAATAATGTATTTCTTTGTAAAACAAAAAAATCAATAAAATTAAAAAATATTCAATATTTTATTATTTAAATTTAATTATTTAAACTGGCCTTTGTGTTTAATGTAGACATTTTTTTAAATAATAAAACACCAATTTCTCTACAAAGCAAAGTAATCTAATATTAAAAAATTATGCTTCAAACTGTAACTTAATTTACCCTTTAAAAATTTTAGGCGTTAACAGTATATTAAGCTATGGATTTATGAAAATAAAAAAAAAAGTAACAACTTATTAATGGTGAAAAACACAAAAAATGTCACCATTTTAGGGGGGGTTGACTAAAGTAAAAACAAACACTGCATTAAGAACAAATTAACTATATGACAGTGCCAGTAAAGAGAGATTAAAGTATATCTGTTAGTACCCACATATATTTGCTGCCATATAGGAGCAAACGTTTTTTTAATTACAAACAGTACAGAAAAGAAGGGTTATATAGATATTATAAAATAAAAACCTAAAATTATTTAACGAAAAAGTCGTATTTTTTTATTTCTCCAACACTTCTGATTTTACACTTGAATAAAATTAAATGTAAAGTTTTTAATATTTGTTGCTTTAGACAATTTCTTATTTTGATGCGATAATTGTAGATGATTTTAAAGAATAATGCCATGACCGTTGAGGTAAATTTAAGCAGCTTACTTTTTCACAATTTAAAATCATCTTTACAAGTTTTTTTTTGTACAAATTGCAGTCCGAAAGCTTAACAAGTCTAACTAAATGGGCCCGCCCAGATAAAATAAAATTCTCTTGAACCAAAATTTTAAGGTTTTATTTCTGGTTTTGTTGTGAAATCAGCCATTTCAAACCTTCTTCCAATCCATCTCCTGTTGTAGCACATGAAGGCTGAACATACCAAATTCTCTTTAAATTAGCAAGTCCAAGTTTTAGCTTTAATTCTTCCGGTTTCATGGCATAGGGAAGATCTTGCTTGTTGGCAAACACCAACACAACAGCATCTTTCATCTCCCTGTCGTTCACAATTCTGTGTAACTCATTCTTAGCTTCTTCTATTCGATCACTATCGGCACAATCCACCACAAATATTAGTCCTTGGGTGCCAGTGTAATAATGTCTCCATAATGGACGAATTTTATCTTGACCACCAACATCCCAAACATTAAACCTTGTTTTCTTGTAGGTAACGGTTTCCACATTGAACCCAACAGTTGGAATAGTAGTTACAGATTGGCCAAGTTTTAGTTTGTACAAAATAGTTGTTTTACCGGCGGCATCAAGACCCAACATTAGAATTCGCATTTCTTTGTTGCCAAGTATTTTGGAAAATATTTTTCCCATCTTGAATTGTTGTGTGATTTAATTTCAAAAATCTAAAATAAAAATAAAACTAATTAAGGTACCATATATTAATAAGACATTATAACAAGATTCAACATTCAAAAACAACAACTTTTACTTTAATTTTAAACTATAATTGTTTTACCTATTTTCCCATAGTTTATACATAAATTTATTAAGACTTACTATTATTTTCAAATACTGCCCAATCTGCCAATTAGGCCTAAACTTCGTTTTTTTAATCACTCTTTTTAAAGTTATGAGTTGATTTCCTTATTTTCTCTTGTCTGCTTTTAAACAATCAGAATTTTAAACAAAACTTTAACATTCAGGCGGGTCAACAGTTTAAAGAGATTTACGTAGTTATCTAAAAATAGTTTTAAAATGAAACAATGTTTAAACAGGAAAATGTTAAACAATAAATGATAAGCCCAACCCACGACGAAATTCTACGTAAATAAAAATGATTTCATTTGGATCCTGGTGGGACCGACTGCCGGTTCTGTCAGGTACTGGTACTGATTACATTACAAAACAATATTTTAAACAAAATATATTCATTTTAACGTTATTGCATAAATTAAAAAAAATTATTTAGTTAGATAGGTTTATACAAATATAACGGAAGAAACTTTTGCCAAGTCGAACCAAAAGACGGGGAATTATTTAGCACAATGGTCAATAATATCCAAAACTTTGCGTAGGGCAATTGAGAAAAAATTATTACTTGTGTATAGACCAAGAAGCCGTCTTTTCCATTGCATAAATTAAAATTAACAAAAAATGTATAAAACAAGTTAGTTAAAACAAAAAATCAACTTGGGTTCAACTCACTAAAGAATGTGATAAAAAATATTTTCTCTTTGACTTTATTTATAGATAGGAAAAACTAACTTACCATAAATTCAATACTCTAAATTAGTAACCAGAATTAATCCACAAAGAATGTATGTTGTTTGTTTATTAACTATTATACACCATTTTTTTACATAAGTGTTTTACAATCAAGTATAATACTCAGACTTTTAGGCATACATACATAAAGGATGAAACCTAACAATCTGAAAATAAATTTGCCAGGATTAAGGTTATATTACTTTTCATACAATCAGCTAATTACTGCACAACATAAAATAAATTTCAATATCTTTAAACTGTTTAACAACTGATGTTTTGGCGTTCTAATTATAACAAAATGAAATTCATAATTGTCACAAATTCAACATTGATTATAAGCGAGTTGAAAAGTCTTACGTTAGAAGAATAAACAATTTGATAAAGAAAATTGCGTTAAAAGCAGAATAATGTTCCTATTCTTGATTAACTAATACAGTGCTTGTCTTTATAACAAGAAAAACATACTTTATATACAAGTGTTAATTAAGCTCACGAAAATAGAATATTAGGTCTAATAGGAAGTTTTAAATGTTTCTTATAAAATTTTTGATAAATATTAACAACTACAGTAACTAGTCAATTTAGAATTTTCCAAAAAAATTTGAGAACATAATTTTAAGGGCCCAAGTATTATGTTCGACATTGGCTTAGATTGCTTACAAATAAATAAGAAGAAAAAGTTAGTTTAAGCGCTGGCAGGTTATGAAATAAAGTCCCTTGAGATGTTAGTACTCTCTCTTAAGCCTATATATACATAAGTAAGTATAAACTTTACCAAAATCACAAAAATTAGGTTAAATCACCATCAGAATTTAGATATTAGAAGAAATGTAATTGATTTTAAAAATAAAAAGAATTTGAGTAAACCATTAGCAGCTTTTTCCACACCATTTATAATAGACAATATATGTTAAATTTCTTTGGCTTATAAAATTTAACGCAGGGATATTTAACACTATACAATATGGAACCATCAAATAAAAATCAAGACAGCTTCAAAAAAAATTAGGCACTCATAATTGGATGTAAGACAGAGGCAAAAGCACTGCAAGCAGATCAATTTCCATATTTTTAAATACAAATTTCTGAATTTAATTTTAAGGTCAAATTATAGGAATCCTGCTTTTTTTACTTGATATAAGGTTGATTTTTTGGTAAGATAAGAAAAAAAATTGTTACAAAAAAAGCATCTTAATAACTGATTAATATACAGAGGAAAAGAATGGCTTAAGATTTTTCCTGTTTACCTTTAATAACAAAATCATTCAAAAAATAAATTTCGAAAACTTTCCGAAAATTTTTTCAGCAAAAATCTTGGAAAAATCAAAAGCTTAGGTCACAAACGAGTTACTCTTCTTCCTCTTCTTCTTCTTGCTGAGCATCTCCATCCATCATTGCCTCTCCGAGTTGTTTTTCCAGTTTTGTGATCCTCTTGTTGTTCTTTCGAACTGTAGCCTTCAGTTTTTTAATATCATCCAACAAATCTGTTATATTGACACCCTGAAAAAAATCAAATTTTCTCAAAAAAAATGAATTTAATTTTTTTATTTAGAAGTTCTAATGTAAAACAATAATGTGAAAGCGATAGATAAGTTTTAACTAATTTAATTCAAATTTAATTAGTAAAATTGTTTAAAAAAGTCATTTTTAAAACTAGAATGAGTTTTAAATAATATTCTAATATAAACTTTCAAATACAATACATAAGATTGCTGTACTGTAAAGTTTACATTGGAATATTATTTGTCTAAATAACACAGTCTAAATATATAATTCTAATGTAAACTTTAGAATGAACAAAAGAGTTTGTTACGGGGGGCAAAGCAACTCCATTTTCAGCCGGGGCAGAAGGTTTGTTCGAGATGCCAGAGATTTTAATTGGCTTCATCGCCACCTGAGTTCCAACTGGGGCTGCAGTGTTATTCTTAAAAGCCTCATAAACTAAAAAATAACAATATTGAAAAATTGTCAATTTAAAAAGTTACGTAATCATTTTTGACAGGATAATAAGCTCATTTAATTTGTTTAAATTGTAAAATAAAAACATTCATTCAACTATTAGTCATATTTTTTTAATTGTTGTTAAATATGAGTGTATATATAAAACACAAAAAAGTTTTAAATTTTAAATAGCGCTTTTTTAAAATTTTTATATCACAAAAAAAGCAAACCACATTTTACAGAATTTTAAAACCAGCAAATACATAAAAAGTTAACAACATTTAAATAAAAGTCAAAAACATACTTGGTTCCCAAGGACCACGACAAGGTTCCGCACTCTTTCCATCTTCCCAAGCCTCCGCCGTTACTGCTGGTTGATCGGTTCTAAAATCTGGGAAAATGTCATCTTGGAACAAGTCAGACTACCGTAAAAAAACAAAAATTAGCAAAACAGACATGAAAAAGTAATTATGTAATAAATTATTTAAAGTAAAGTTTAAAAATTTTTGTATGAGAATTAGAAATACACCAGAAGCGTAAAAACATAAAAAAAGTACAAATAAAAATAGTTTTGGATGTTTTATATTAAACTACTTTATTTGTAAGAAACTTTAATAAAAGCAAAGTTTTTACCTTTCTAGGAACAGTGAAAGAAATGGGTTCACATTTATCTGCAGTAACTTTATAATATCTGAAAAAAAATTTGAGAAATTTTAGTTTATTTAACTTGGGCTAAATTGAAAACATTAAATAAAATTAAATGACCCTTAACATAATATACATATTTGTTTTGTTTTATAACACATTGCTTCAAAAAAAAGTATGTCGTATTTTACAACATAGTTTAAATGGTAATAAATATATTTGATTTATTTGTTTAAATAAAAAATCTATAACTAAACCCAAGGAAGTAAAAGTAACAATGTTTTATAAGTTAAAATAACTTTAATAAATTATTAACCAGGCTTTCTATAACTTCCTAACCACCTAACTGTTTACCAAATATGGTAAGGACCTTTACAGATAGCATTGCCTACACGTTTAATATAAAACTGAAAGCACTATAAGTAAGCTCACATTTAATATTATTTTCTTAAATATACTATAATATTTTATGGTAAAATATAGAGCATTTTATTATATATGGCTTTAAAAATTACCGCATTAGATAGTGGTTTAGTAAACTATTTTAGTTGGGTAAAAAATGTGATTTTCTTTAGAAATTACAATAAAGTATATTATTAAAATGAGTATACATTATCAATTACATTTTTTTATGTTTAACACAAGTTCTTACACACTTTAATTAGGTTTTAATTACATTAAAACAAAAATGAAAAAAAACATTTAGTGTATCTTCTCTAAAATTTGTTAAAACAAAACTAACCAAGTATAAATAAACTGCATTAAAAAACTTATGAACATTTATGGCCATTTTTTAAACAATTTTTAACATTAACAGTGCATTAAATTTACCTAAATCCTACAAATAAATTCAATTTGAACTTAAATACTTTTTAACTATAAAATAACCACTTCAACATTTTAGTAATTCTAACACCAACCCTCTATTTTAACCCAATTTTTTACCTTGCAATTTCACATTTCCTGGGGTTGACCCCTCGTTTTGGGAGCCAAGATCCTCCCCTTTGTCCAGCTCCCGAAGAAGCAGTGGGACTGTAAGTTGAAAGCCAGTGAACATATGGGGCGTTATTGTCGATCTCATAATACGAGATTTGGGCTTCCCCCTGTAAAAAGATTAATTATAAGTTCAAGAGAAATTTAAAATTAATTAAATTATGGAATTTTTTTTTTTTTTTGGCAAGTGACCATAAAGCTAATGAAGTCACAGTGTCCTAATTTTAAGATCTAATTTGTAATTCAAGTTAGATGTAGGTTTAAAATCTACACATTATTCTATAAAAATTTTAGAAAAATAACTTAACAAAACTTGTTTATGGTATAAAAATGCTCAGCGAGTGAATTTTAACCATAGATAATTCAATTTATAAATAACAAACAAAGAAAAAAAATCTAAAATCTGCATAAACTTTCTCAGAAAAAAATGCAAACAATAAAACAATGCGAAATGTCATGGTATAAGTCAGAGGAAGGCAACTTTGCCAGCGCTTAATCTAAAAGACAGAAGCTTCAGGAAGTATGTAATATCCTGCCAACCAGCAGAGGTGGAATTATTTGATTAAAACCAAAACAAATACATAAAGTGGATACATAAAGTAATAGCAGACCATTGTTTAATATACAAAACCAACCTTGTAAAAATCAATGAATAAAAACGTTTCATCATTTATTGTGCAAGTTGATTATAAAATTAAATCATTTTTGTTAATTGATGCGATAATCTTAAAAACTTGTGCACTTACATGTTAACAAACTAAATAACAAACAATAAATACCACAACAGACTTATGAATAATAAACACAACAAGCCATATGTTTACACTTTTACGTACAACAACTAAATCTAAAAATCAAGAAAAGTTAAAACCTAAAACATACCCTAGCACACTTAAACAGAATGCTCGTATCTTCATCATAATAAATCTGCATTTGTCCAATTGAACCTGTGTCGTTTGCTGTAGTAAGGGTGTCATTAAGATCATTCTACAAAAAAAATTTTGTCAAAATTAAAAGAAATCTTTATGCCTAATATTTCGGTTTTTAAAAATTTCCTAAGTTTTTAGGTATAACTTCAAATAATTGATAAGTAAACTTGTATTTTTAGTTCAATTAATAATTCACAACAAACATAAATATTAAATAAAGTAAAAAAAAAATAAAAACTTTTTGGCCAAGAAAATGTCAAAAACTAATTAATTTCTGTATTTAAATAAATTTTAGTTAAACTTTGAGCATTCAAGTATTAAAATGTTAATTTCTTTTTATAAAATTACCGCTTTCTAGCAATTTTTTACCAGATTAACTTCAGTATTGCATAAACCTGAATTAATAGGCAATAACATAAACAAAAAAGAAATAAACCACAAATTAATACGTAATATGAAAACATACCACTTTGTACAGAGCATAGATTCTCACAGCGCTCTGGTTGAACCCAAACACAACAATTCGATTATCGCTAACATATTCACAACGTGAAGATTTTCCAGTTTTGAAGAGTTTTTTAAACTCTTCACTTTCCTGAAAGTTAAAAATTGTTAATTTTTTTATCATATCAAAATAGGTTTCTTAATTTTACAAATATTTTAATATTATTTTAGGTAATTGGGTACAACTATTTTGGAGTTTATTTTACATAACAAATGCTCAAGAATATAATTTTTTTTAAAGGAAGGTTAACAAAAGAAAAACTATTATTTAAAACTGCTTAATCAAACATTACTAGACCTATATATATTTATTTATAAAACCCTACAAAATGGGCCAAAACCACTGTCCACATTTTTCAAAATCTCACCCTGACAACTTCATTTTTCCTAGGGTCAACAATCTTGAAATTATCGTGTTTATCGGTGAAAGCAAACTGGGATCCGTCATAATTCCATGCCACGGAGCATATATTACCCGTACTTATATTTTCACACACATGTTTTTTTCCCTGGGTCAAGTTCCATATAATAACTGTACCATCAGCAGCTAGAATTTAAAGATAAAAATTAAAAATAGTATTTGTAAAAGTCTACAAATTATCAAAAAAACAAACTTTAAGAAGAAAACATAATAAAAAAAATTCAAACCAAGTAAACATAACTTTTCGTTTAATTTGTATATTTAATAGTCTGTAAATATAAAACCTTAATACATTTTAAATCTGACTTAGAATAAAGAAAAATTCTCAATAAAATTTTAACCTGCACTGAGAAGAATTCCTTCAACTGAGGGATTCCACTTCAACAGCACAACCTTCTTCTTATGCCCGGTAAACGTTCCCAGCGATTCTGAAAGATTGGTGACTAACCCTCCCTCGGGAATTTCCCATAACTTATTTTAAACATAAAAATTTAATTAATCAACATTTTAGACAAAATTATTGCTAAATTATTAATTTTTTTATACCTTTACACTTCCATCTTCAGATGCTGTGGCAAGCATGTTATCATTAAAAGGATTGAAGGCAATGTCAGTAATTGTTTCACCATGAGCTTGGATTACCGGGTGTTCTGTGGGTAATCTTCCATACTATAACAAAAAGAAAATTACATTTTTGTTTAAATTAGAAAAAAAATAGTTTTTGTATGATTTAAAATTTTTTGGTAGATTTAGGATTTCAAAAATGATTAAATTATTGTTTTAGTAAATTAAATATCAAAATTGTAAATAAATTTAACTTTATTTTAAAGCCTTGAGTATTTAAGGTCGAATGTACAGTCAGTGGTCCATTTAAAATTAGGAATATATATATAACAAAACAATAACAGTTATGTAATTTAGGTTAATTTAAACCTTTCCATTTTCCAGGATTGTCACACTACCCCCACCACGTGTATGATTAATGTAAGCAAAAAACTTGGGGTTAACAGCACAGAGATCTGATTCCAAATTCTTTTCGGTAAGATGCAAGGCCGTGTAGCAAGCATCATTCCTCGACGGTGTACCAAACACGTGCCTAAATTTGCTGCCTCTCACCACATTTCGTGACATTATTACTTGTTACAAACTACCAAAACAACGTAAAGATCTTAACCAAAGTTACTTCTAATAAAAAATTAAATTTGCGTAAGTTATTTGAAATAAAAACACTAATAATTTACAATTTAAACACTTACTAAAAACTCGACATTTAAAGCACTCTTTTAAATTGTCATCTGAATACCTAACTTAATAAACACGAGGTATTCTTGTCATAAAACGTATCAATTTTCATTTGTCTAGAGCAAAACCAAATGAGAAAAGCGTTAGGCGTTTTCTTTTTGCCACCGAAAGCCTTTAATAGAACGGGAAGTGGTACGCATCCACGCGCAACGAGGCAAAGTTCCGCATTATTTTTAATTTATCCTCACCGTCATTAAAACACGTTGTAGCTTTTAATTTAAAATAATTTTAAACACTTTTTAAACCTTATGTATTCCCTATATTAAATTTAATGTCTATATTTTATTATAGAATAAATTTTAAATATATTTTTATAGTTAAAATAAATTTATTTTGCGAATCAAAATACATTTTTACAAAATAAATTGCAATGAATCAATACAATAAATTGATACTGCATAATATAAAGAAAATACTTAATTGTAATAATACAAAATATTTAAAACCAAAAGTAAGTTTAGCTTAACAAAGGTGTATCTAATTTATGAACAAACAAAGTCAATGCAAATATAAAACTAGTTTCGTTTTCAAAACGAAATTCTATGCATAATATATTAAAGCAATAAAAATTTAATTGTTCAGTTCAATAGGATGTTTAAATCATCGACTCCAGCTTAACATAAGGGATCGGCAGATACAATCTTTTCACCAAAATATTGAGGTAGGTTGACACCTTTTAGAAGAATTTCGACGAATCCTTTACAAGGCTCTATACACTGTGCAAATGGAAGGCAAATAATATAAAACCAGGCCAGGAAACCAGCGATCGGCCAACCGAGAAATATCAAACCTATACACCAAACCACCGACCATAAGAAGTTGCCCATTTTGTGATTTTACAAAAGTTCTTCTTGACAAAACAATTTAGTTTTTTATTTCTGTATGTGTAATAAAAACCTGCGCAAAATTTATTAATTTTAATATAAAAATAGTTTTATTTTGGTTATAAACATATTTATACTTTTGTTTTAAATTTTAGATATTTAAACTATCGACTTTAACTAATGTTTAATTAAGTAATATTTAATTAAAAAAATGTATGTTCATTTTCTTCTGACATCGCTACGTTGCTACCCAAAAACTTTGTTACAAATTACAGCCTAAAATCTCGCATGCTCTCTAAATTACAGCCTTAGTAAACAGAGTTTCAACCGTAACGATATTTTACTGGTACCGCGCCCATATTCCACGCAAACAACAATGTTTAGACGGGACCTAACCTCTTTGGTGTTAATACAAAGAGTTGTGCAAACAATAAGAATGTCAAACAAAAGTAGACCTGTGGTTAACGTAGGTATTACGTATCCACTGGAATACGTGCGTTGTTATAGAAATATAACACGCACGTTTGTATAAGTTGGTTTTTTAATATAAATAAATAAAAAACTTATATTTGTAAATATATTTTTAAAAATTACAAAATCCTTACTTTTTAAAGTGCTATAGTTATAAACATCATAATAAATTAAAAACATGAATAATGTTATATTGTATTCTTTAAAATATAATAATTTAATACGTTTAATATTTAGAAAAATTAAATAACTATTTTTAAACACGTTAAAACTGTTGTTTGTTAGTTTAAACAATTTAAATTATTAATAAAAAATATGTGAAATAATACTAGAGTATAACAGCTTGAATTAAAATACTTTCGATGTAAACAACGTAGCGTAACCACGGTTATTATTGATGCACGCTTTTGTGTGTTTTGAACATTTTTCAATGAAGATACCATCTTACTGTAATATTACACCTTATTAGCTATTGAGAAAAGAAATATTAATATTTTGTATGTTTTAGTTTCAGAATGATTAAATTTTAATACTAAGTAAGTGTTTTAGGCAAAGTTATTTTATATTTTTATGTTAATAAACAACGTAATAACGTAAAAGTAAGTATACGCTTTAAAGTAAGATTTAATAACGTAAAGAAATAATAATAATAAAACTAAAAAAACATTTAAAAACAACTTTAAAAAATCATTAAAAGTTGTTTTTAAATTTAAAATTGATATTGTTTAATGTTTACTACTGTATTTTCTTTGTAATTGTTGCGTTTTGTTAATCTAATAATACATAAACGTTTATTTTAGAATATGCAGTACATGAATTCTTCCCCCTCCATGACTATGGTCATGCAACCCTCCCTTTGCCCTCCTCCCCCAGCTAGAAGAGGGTGGCAACCCCTTAACAGTTCACCTCCTTATGGACAATATGGTTAGTCAATTTTATTTGTTCAAATTATAAAACCTAAAAAAAAAATTTCATATTTATATATGTAATATAAGTTTTAAAATGGTCTTTGCTGTTTTTGGGGTGATTAATTAAACCCTTAAGCGCTTTTGTAATAAATAGAAGATGAAGATTGATTTGTCCTTGTCTAAATAAACATGGCAACATTTTTGGATATAATTGCATAAATTTATCATTTTTAGAATTTTAACTTAAACCAAGTTCATTGTAATTATCACTAACAATAGATAAAAGTACATATATATAACCTTTTTAAAATCCAAAATTATTATTGAATTTTGACCAACAGAAAGGCCATCGTCTGCGCCTTATTACTCTCAACAAAACAAGCCAGTTCAAAAATATCGGGATCCCAGACCAGCTTGGCAGGCTGCCAACAATGGAAGTTATGACAATTCCATGCAGTATGATGTCACAATTACCCCACATAGACCACCAAGCAGACCCCAATCAGCACAACTTGCCCCACAACCTCGTAAGATAGTTATTGTCTTTTTTATAATTATTTATTTTTAATGTGAAGAGGCCGACTTTACAGTTTTATCATAGAGTTTACTTGTTATCCAGGCTTAGCACCTTCCTTGAAGGTTCTGCAGCATGAAAGCAGTAGGGGTTTAATCCAAGACTTAATAAAGTCATGCTAAGTGTTTTATTCACTACTCAATGCCGCCGTTTTATTCTATATTAAAATAAAAAAATATTTTTTAGCTCGGCGGTCTGGGGCAGGAATGGCAATGAGTGGAACATTGACAGTTTATCCTCGAGTTGAGAACGGAAAAGTTGTTACCATGCAACCTTATGATCCTTTATATGACCCCCATCTTGCTGATTTCTTTGCTAAGAAGTTCAACGCAAGTCCACAGCCACCACCAGTATGTTGTTGTTAATCAAAAACTTGAAATGTTTTTATTGCTAAATATCTTTTTAATTTAAAAGTATCTAGTTATTGTAATTGTTAATAAACTACTCTAACTTTCTGGATGTAATGCATAAAATATTTTTGAAATCCAACTCTTATTTTAGAAAAGAAGTTGGTCCTCCAGTGGTCATCGACCTCCAGGTTCTTATTCATTTTCAAAAACAACTCGATTCTCAGCTGACCAGCCTCCATATATCAGGTTTATATGTGATATTTAAGTTTATTATTTGTTAAAAAAATATATATATTGCCTTTATATATAGTTATAATAAAGGTAATTAAACCAATGATACTAAATTGTTCATGGTGTAGTAAAGCTATATTTTTTATTCTTTATGGAAATACACATAATATCCATGGTACTTGTGAGTTTTAAAAATAACATGAAATATTTTTTAGTCGAGCAATATCTTTTCACAACTCCTCATCACGTAAAAGTAATGACAAGAAGAAATCAGTGGATTACAAAGTAACAGTAAGGACTGGAGACAAGCAAGGGGCTGGGACTGATGCAAGGGTAAAAAAGAATTTTAAATCTATCTTTTTTACCAACTCTATCATAATAAAATTGGAACAATTTCTTATCTGAGTAAACTAAAATAAAAACAGTGTTGTCTTACCACTATATTAAAATCTTTTTTTTGATTTTTTAGGTTTACATTCGATTGGTGGGTCAAAGAGGAAAAGTACCCAAATGGAGATTGTTCAAGAAATCTGGTCAGAGTAACAACAAAACTTTTAGATTTGCAAAAGGGACTTCACATATATTTAAACACAAAGGAGGAGATATTGGACAAATACAAAAAGTTATTATCGAACATGATGGAATATCAGAAAGAGACAGTTGGTTTCTAAAGGTAAAACATAAAACCATTACTTTCTTTTTAAATAAAACCGACAGCATGATGTAGTGGTTAGAACACTTCACTACATAAGGTGCTGGATTTAATTCCCACTGCACTTATGCTAAAGCGCCCTTTAGTACAGCGCTATAAACATGAATTCTTGCTTAGCCAACACTTAATCAGCAGCTTAATTATTGGCCAATTATATTCAATAATATCCCAAACTGCTAAAGGCAACTCAAAACTTTTTCTCCGTAGTATAAAATGAAGTAAATCTATTGGTAGCATTTAATCCCCACCACTTCGATGCTGTAGCCACCTTTTAAAATGCCGAACTCAATTTAAGTCGGGGTAACTAACGTAACTTTAGGTTAAGGCTGTTCAATCAGCCTTTACACATTAAGGATAATTAGATATAAAAAAATGATGGCAATAAAATTTACTCCATGATTTTTTGGGGTTTTTAGTTTGTACAAAGACCTTAACAAACTGTGTTTTAAATTAATAGGAGGTAGTTGTAGAAGATTTAAAACACGATCGATCTTATACATTCCCATGTGATAGATGGTTGTCATTATTTAAAGAAGATTGTCAACTTACCAGACAACTTTGTGCTGTATCGGGCAAACAGGCTAATAGAACAACTTATGAAATCACAACTGTTACTGGTATATTAATAATTCAAGATTTTTTGGTACTAAAAAATAGGTCATTATGTACAAAAGTTAAATTTGAAAAAGATACAAGGGTATTTTTAATACATTGTAATACATTATAACTAACAATTTAAATTATGTGCAACTTTTTATTTGATTTAAATCTTAATATAAAGTTCCAAATAAATAACATATTTAGCAATAACGGATTTTGGGTATTAAAAGCCATAAATGACAGCTATATTTTTTTACATAAGGTAGTATATGCTTTTAAACACAACAAAAGCAAATAGTCATAAATAAGTCATAAATTTCTGCTAAAGTATTTGCTGACTATTGTGTAAACATATAATTTTGTGATAGTGGAATTCCCCTGATATTGTCCATATGTCTTATGGATTTCTTAAGTTAAACTTATGCCTAACCCTTCTTTAAATAAATTTTTCAGGTGTGAAAAGAGGTGCAGGCACAGATGCAAATGTGTTTGTTACTTTATATGGTGCGAAAGGGACTTCTCCAAAACTACATCTTGGCTCCGAGTAAGTTTTAAAATGTGTTGTTATGTAATGGGTTGTCTTAATATAATGCTAACACTTAGGACTGATAATGATAAATTAAGGATTAAACATATAAGGAACTGAACAAAAGTTATACTGTTCATGTGGCATATATATATGAAAAAAACTGGTTAACATTAAATTGTTTATATTGAAATTTTGTAGTAGTAAAAGTACATTTGAACGTGGTCAATCTGATGTATTTAAAATGAGAACAGTCAATGTTGGCAAGCTTAAGAAAATGAGGGTTGAAATAGATAACCAAGGTTTTGCCCCAGCTTGGTACTTAGACAGGGTAAGTATGTTATATTAGTGATGTATAACATTGCAATTACATATTTATTTTGTATACATCACTCCCAGAACTTTTTGTTAATAAGTGTCTAAATTTTAATAGTTTAATATTGTCATATATTACTGGAAGTGTTTCGTAGTGGTCAGAACACTTGGCTTTACCATTGGTTTGATTCCCACTGCTCTCATGCTGTAGCGCTCTTAAGCAAGGTGCTATAAACATTATGAAATCCTGAAAAATGATCCAATAAACACCTTATTAATTAAGTAACTATAGTCCATAATATCCAAAACTGCCTAAGGCAACTCGAGAGGGTAACTGGTGTTATTCTAAAAAAAAAATTAATGAATAACAAGATCTTAAACCGTACCAATATATTAAAGGTTGTGGTGGTTGATTTAATGAAGCCAAGACAAAGAGTTTACTTTCCTTGTGGGCAGTGGTTAAGTGATGATGAACAAATGTACAGGGATCTTATGGGCTCAACTGATATTCATGCAAGGGCAAAAAGTAAGATTACAGTTTAAAATATAAAGCCAAATAAACTATAACACTATAATAATTTTACAAAAGGCTATGTTTTATATTTTATGATATCCAAAACTGCCACAGGCAACTCGAAACTGGGTCAGGGTAACTGATGTTACTCTACAGTTAGGTCGTGAAGCCGACCTTTCCACATCGAGGTTAAAAAAATGTAAAAAAAAATTACCTTTCTTAATTTATCTTTGTAAAATATGGACAATTTTTATTGCAATTTTAAGTTATAGGCGGCACCACATGTATATTTAATAAAAAAGAAAGAAAAATATGTTTCAAAGTTGATTTTAATTTTTTTTACATTTTTATATATTATTTTGCAGTGAACAACTATGTGGTTCACACATTTACCGGAGATAAGAGAGGAGCTGGTACAGACTCAAATGTTACAATCACGTTGTTTGGTGACATGGCTGAATCAGGTTCTATTACCTTGGATAACTCCAAGAATAATTTTGAGCGTGGAAGAAAAGATACGTTTAATATTGAATGTCCACATGTTGGAAAACTAAAGAAGATCAGAATAGGTAAAAAGAGTGTTACAAGACTTTATTATCATTTATTAGTTTTAGAAGAATGAGCCCTGGGTGAATTTTTTTGCGTAATTTCTACTCTCCAAATGTGGTCATAATAAATATTTACCCATGTTAATATACTTATGCACCACTAACAGTACTTTTTTTTTATATTAAAAATCCATAAATTGGACATAAATTGACTTTATTGATTGATTTAAAGATAAATTTTCAATACCGGTATAAGTTTTATTTGTTACATATAAACTTTAATTTTAGGGCATGACAACGAGGGTTTAAATGCCGGTTGGTTTCTCGACAAAGTTGTCATCGACGACACAACCACGAACCGTGTCATCACGTTTCCATGCCAACGATGGTTTGCAAAAGACGAAGATGATGGAAGAATAACGAGGGAACTTGTGGCTGGGGTAGGAGATGCTGGAATACCCTACACAGTACAACTCTTTACAGGTTTGTACTTGTTTTATTAGGGGCACAACTCGACTATAAACTTAATGATGGGTTCATGTTTAATATGTTTTTGTTTTATTGTGCAATTTATAAATTGTAAAATATTTTAAAATTTAATAATATTCCTGCATTAATGATTTAATATAATAATTATCATTGAAATAGTATGAAGTCTGGTTAATTGCTTTGTGTTAATGTTTAACTTGTTCAGTATTATAAAATACTTTAAAATATGTGAACAATATTTATTCAAATAATATATACAGGCAATCAAAGGGGTGCTGGCACTGATGCTGAGGTTTATATTATTTTATATGGAGGAAAAAAAGGAGATCAGACTTCAGGAAAAGTTGTTTTGGATGGCAAGTTTGAAAGGTAACCTAATCAATATTTGTTTCAAAACAAGATCATATTATTTAGGCTTTATATCTATTAAGTTTTCGATGTTGGCTATAATTGTTAAATGAATAAGAAAAAATCATTTGATGTTTTGTCAATAAACAAGTCTTTTGTAATCTAATACCATGGTGGAATGTTATTGTGGTTCGAAATGTAATATACCTGTATGGTTTACTGTGTTAAATAAGTGGGGCAAATTAAAAAAAAACATATTTAATTCATAAATTTTACTTTACACTCTTAAATTTAACAACTTTTTTATCGCGGAAACTCTAAACTTGTTTTTTTTTGTATTATCTATAAATTTATAATGATTTTTTTCTCTTTTTTAAAGTGCAAAAGGCAGTTTTAAAAACAGACTAGACAATTTTTTTCTACTAAACAAGCTCCCCAATAAACATAGAAACAATTTGAATATTTAAAGTCAATACAGATGACAACTTAATTTTTATTTTTACTTTTATATTATAGGAATCGAGTTGATGTTTGTAATATTGAATGTGCAAGTTTATTAAGTCCACTTAAAAAGATTGAAGTTGGACACGACAACAGTGGTCTTGCTGCTGGGTGGTATTTGGAGAAAGTTGTTGTTACTTGCAACTCTAATGGTTGTGAACAGGTAACATATTACACATAAATATATACAAAGTACAAGTAACATAGACTGAGATCTGGCTGGGTTGCACTATATGAAATAAAGTACAAAGCACATTTTTAAATTAAATGTAGTTATCTCTATATAATATATTAATAGGCCTACAAAATAAATAAAACTCCTGTTTGTGAGATAATTGTTATAGGTAAATGTTTATTAAGAATTGCAACTATTTTCCAACAATTAAAATCTTGATCAAAAAGCTAACTGGTTACAGTAAAAACTACTTTACTCGTTGTGGTTATTTTGGTAGAAGAAACTTTAATATATCTGGGTTTGGCCGATAATTCTAATAGTCTAAATCACAAGTTAAATTTTGGCTAAAGTTAAAACAATATATTTTGTATTTAGGTATTTAACTGCAGGCAATGGTTTGCAACAGATGAAGGAGATGGATTAATTATAAGGGAGTTATACGAGGATACCTCTCAAAGAAAACAAGTTCAACAAAGTAACTAAATTAACTAGAATTTAATATAAGCTAAATAAATTTTAAAGTTTTTTAACGTTGATCAATAATGTAACTTAAACTTCTACAGAGTCTGCTTGGAATTGTTCAATATGGACAAGTGATATCAGAAATGCTGGAACAGATGCAAATGTTTACATACAAGTAAGATACTCACATTTATTTAAATAATAAACATTATTATGATACTACAATTTACAAAATCTGACCATAACAAACAAATTCAATTTGTTTAAATTTAAGGTTTATGGAGAAAAAGGAAAATCAGACCAAATATCACTCAAGAACGAAACTGATAACTTTGAAACTGGCCAGAAAGATCAATTTAAGGTAAACTCAAAACAAAATAATTATTTGAATGTAAACTTACATGCTATACCAAGTTATAAACATATGAAGGAATATTATTTTTTTTTGGTGTGTATTTCCTTAAAATGTATTTTATTCTTTTGTTATTATTATTAACTTAATTTATACTGGGTTTGGTGACCATGCCATAACATACTTAAAATCTTTATGTAAACATTAATATTTGTGGCATGTTTTAAATCATTAAATTGATTTTGTCATTTATTCCCATCGCGTTGTTGTAATATTTATTACATATCTTACTATTTGCTGGCTGTCATTAATGCGCGAAAAACCAAAAAAAAAAATAGTTTATTACCCAAATTTTATTTAGATTGATTTTCCTGATCTTGGCAAGTTATACAAGTTAAGAGTGTGGCACGATGATTCAAGACAATTCTCAGGTTGGCACTTGGATAAGATCGTGTTAGAACCGGTTACAACCGGTAAAAAATCATCTGAGAGCTCGGTGTACACATTTAAGTGCCAGAAGTGGTTGGATACGTAAGTATTAGAATTAAATTAGTTTTTAAAATAATTTAAAAGTTGTTTTTTCTAAGTAACAATTAAATGCACAGCCTACACATTTTGCGCCTTAATAACTTCTGACCACGGCAATACATTTATAAATTTAGGTTTAATGTTATTATAAAAATTTTCATAGCCAGAAAAAAGCATGGTTTTGAGCATACTTCAGGCTCTAATGCCACACACTGACAAAATTTTTTACCACAAATATTTACCCACGATTAAAAAGCTGTTTACACATTTTACTTTTTTATACCAACAGCAAAGAGGGAGATGGAGAAATAATCAGAGAACTTCCAGCTACGGGACAAAACGTAAAACGAGCTCAACCATTACTTCAATATACAGTACTTGTAACAACAGGTAGAAAAATTTATTACAGATGCCAATAGCCTGCCTAACAGTCTGCATTTTAATTGTCATAATACGGTTGTAACTCTAAACTAATATTCACCTAAATACACAAACGGCAGTTTATTTATTTTGTAGGCCCATAGACACACATATATATATAGATTTATAAACACACTGCTTAGTGGTAAGTAACCTTACTAAGCAGTGTTTAAATACAATTAAGAAAAAAAATTAACAGATTTTAAAGTCTGCATATGTTACATTTCTTAAGTTATATTCATTTAAATATAACTAAGCTATTTTTACATAAATTAACCCCATGTCCATGTAGGTGACAAGAGGGGTGCAGGAACTGATGCTGATGTGTTTTGTTGTCTTTATGGCTCACAAGGTGACACCGGTGACAGACCACTTGTTAACTCAAAAACCAACACAAACAAGTTTGAAAGAAATGATGTAAGTGGACAAAACAGTTAGCAATAACAATCAAGTCACTATACACAAAAATTTAACAATTAATGTTGTAAATTTTGGCACCATAAAAGGCATAACAATATGAATTTAGCATTTAAAACATGAATTTAGAGTGGACCACAAATTTTCCAATTTTAGTTTTTTAACAAATTAAATTTTTTTTAGACTGATGAATTCGTGATTGAAGCTGTGACCTTAAAAGGGGTAAACAAAATTAAAGTGGGTCATAATAACTCGGGACCCGGGGCAGGGTGGTTCCTGGATAATATTGTTGTACGAGGGGAGGATGGTGACCACAAATTTGTATGTGGAAGGTAAGTACTTTAAAAATATATTCAACATAAAACAGAGCAACTATATTACATGATTTTATAAGTTTAACATAGACAGTTAAAATATTACCAATATAAATTACAAAATGTGTTAAACCTTTTAATACAACATCAAGCTAAATATGTATTAACATTTTGTTCTACTCTTAATATTAAAACTTAATATACAAATATTGTGTTTAAATCCAACATTAAATTGGAGCACATGATTATTATTTAGGTGGTTAGCAACTGATGAAGATGATGGGGCAATTGTAAGAGAAATAACAGAAGAAGGCACACCACAACTTTTAAACAGTAATTTTTTTTTTTTTTTGGTTTTTCTCACATTGATAAAAGTAAATAATAAATACGATATACAATTAATATTACAACAATGCGACGGGAAAAAATGACAAAATCAATTTAATGATTTAAAACATCCCAAAAGTATTAATGTTTACATAAAGATTTTAAGTATGTTATAGCATGGTCACCAAACCCAAAGCATGGTCAACAAACTCAAGTTATTGGACTTGTTTAATTTAAAATAGAATTAGCTTAATAATGTCATTATTTCTTATTAAATAAAAAAAAATATGCCTTTCAAATAGTTAATTATTACCATTCTAAACTTAATTAACAGTAACAACAACAATAAACTATTTTTAAAAATAGGATCATTAAAATGAGCATATAACTAAGATACTAAAGATATTCAGCCTGTTAAAATGTTAAGTATAGCAATGACAACCTAAATTTTTTTAATCCACAGCAACTACATATCATATCTCAGTTAAGACAGGAGATGTGAGGGGAGGGGGGACAGATGCAAATGTTTATATCAAGGTAACTTAAACATATCACAAATTTTTACTGGGTCAATATAAGTATGTTACCAGTACCCATTCTACATTTTTAAGCTATAAATTAAAGGCTACTATTTTTCTCTTATCTCGAAGATGAAAGTACAAAATGGTAACATGATTAACTTAAATTTAGATTTATGGAGAAAATGGAGACACTGGTAAACTACAACTCCATCAAAGTGATAACATCAGAAATAAATTTGAAAGAAATCGAACAGATCTTTTTAAACTGGAGGCCACAGATATTGGAAAAATTGAAAGAATTTATATCGGTAACAATTTGTTTTCTTTTATTTATTGCCAGATTTATTATGTTTGCTTTTTGTTAAGTACCTTTATCCCTAATGTAGAAAAGATCTTCACAATCTAAACATAGGGTAACATTTGTAACCCTGATCAGGTTAATTTTGATAGTTTGGGATATTTTTGATAATAATTGTATAATAAATCTATGGATTGGTTTTGAGCTCAAAAAAAAATTGTATCATTTCTAATGCTTTTTCCTAAGAAATTAAAGCATTGAACATTAAACCAATGACCAAGTATTCTAAAGCAAAAAAATAAAAACATACAAAACTAAGAACACCCACTTGATAAAGTATAAATTGGGGTAAACTACAACACAATATTTAAACTTATAAATTGATATAGGCCATGATGACAGTGGGGTTGGATCTGGCTGGTTTTTGGATGGATTGGAAATTAATGTTCCATCAACTGGATACCATTACACTTTCTATTGCCACAGGTAAGATAAAAAACAACAACATTCACATAATGTAACAAAGACTAACCTTAAAATTGTGATTACCATTTATTTCTTGCATTATATTTAGATGGTTAGCAACTGATGAAGGGGATTGTAAAACTGAAGTAGAACTTTATCCAACACAAACCAGAGAACAAGACAAATGTAAGTTTAACTTTTTAAATTAACCTTTGTTATCCTTTTTGCGTTTAACATAAGTTTTTGTAGCACACAATATAGGTAAACAGGAGTCTTTAAAAGCAAAGCATTTGAACTTAAATTTTTTTAGATAAAGTTTTACTTTATATTTTATTTTCAATACCATGTATGCTTTGTTTTTGTATTTTAAGTAATGACAGAGACAAAGGAATTGCTCCAAATCATTATGACTAATATGAAACTAAATCCCTTATTTATTTACAGTACTTCCATATGAAATTACAGTCAACACAGGCGACATATTAAATGCTGGCACAGATGCAAAAGTAGTGATTCAACTATATGGGGAGGATGGAAAGTCTGAAGTAATTCCATTAAGAAATAGAACAGATAACTTTGAGCGCAAAGCCGTTGACAAATTTAAGGTATTTTCAATAAAAATGTCAGAAAATAATAACAATTTTTATGAACACAAACTTGGTATCTTAAAAGCAGTCCAAACTAATTTTAAATAATAATTTTTTTTTTAACTTATTTAAATTTTAAGATATTTTACATTTAAATTACTTTGTTATATACTTCACAACAAAGGTTAAAAAATACAAAAAAATCATTTACTACCCATACAGAAATTTAATGTTATTTTATACAAAAAGATTGAATCAAAAGATGTTGGTCCAATAAGCAAGATAAGAATTGGACATGATGGCAGAGGAATTGGTTCTGGTTGGTTCCTGGATTCTGTTAAAATTCAGCGCTTTGTGAAAAAGACAAGCAAGAGGAAAAAGAGAAGAAGGGGTAAACTTATTTTATTGTTAATAAAAAAATTTAATAAAAGATTAAGTGTATAATTAAAGTTTTCACTTTATCTAAGTTAAATTATTTAAGTAGGTCAATTTTAACAGTAAAACATCTACTCTACAGACACAACTTTAAAACTGTAGCCAACGCTTTGATATCAATTGTATTCAAGCCAGACAGTTAATGTATATTTTATTATCGAGCAAAAGTCATGCACAACCAAAAACTAACTAGCACCACGAATATTTTATTACAAAATATTTTAAACACTTAAACCCACAAGTCACAACTTAAAGCGAATGGGCACAAAGATAAGGGTCCAGACAAATTTTTACAAAGCTCATAATGACATAACAACATTTAATTAAACAAATGCTGATTATTACAAAACACATAACAAACACTTTTTACTTTTAGAATCAGTTTCTAGTAAGGACAACATGGTTGAAACGTATTGGTTTGTATGCAAGAGGTGGTTTGATAAATCAGAAGATGATGGACAGATTATAAGAGAACTTGTACCAACTGATGAACAAGGAAACCCAATTGATGATGCTTTACAAGGTTGGTTTTTTGTACATTTTAAAATAGTTGAACATGCCTCAATAACTTTAATCTTATTATTTTTGCAACAGAAAATCTGAATGCTATACTTTCATGTCCAATTATTGGCAGTCAAAATAAAATAAATTCCTGTTTGTGGTACCCTTGTAAATTATTGCAGGCAAAAATTAACCATTTTTTCAATTAAAATGTAATCTATCAACTAGTCTTCATAAACACAACCAAAAAAAAAATTTTTTTATTGTTATTTGGAATATTAATTCCTTATTATCTAAATATGTTAACAGAGTTAGACTACAATGTATCAGTATACACTGGAGATAAGAGAGGTGCTGGAACTGACTCAAATGTGTTCATGACTTTGTATGGAGAGATGGGAGACTCTGGTACTTGATTATTAGTTTTTAAATAAATTCGTAATAAAAATATAAACCCTATTCACTTAATATTAACTATCTTTAAACTAATGTTTATTTAGGTGAAAGAAAATTGGAGAAATCAGAATCAAACATAAATAAATTTGAACGTAATCAAGTTGACATTTTTTCTGTGAAGGCTGCTGACTTAAAAGATCTTAAAAAAGTGAGTATAATCTATAAATTGTAAACCAATTTTAACCCAAATTTTTTTATACCATTACTGGTAATTTACTGTGGTTAGTGTATTGTAAAAAAAATAAAAAAAATTTGAATTTTAGCTCAATTTGTAAAAAATTTAAAAAAAAAATTTTTAGTTGAAAATTCGTCATGACAACAGCGTGCTTGGCTCAGCTTGGTTTTTGGACAGAATCGAAGTTAAATCGAAGGATCAAACATGGGTATTCCCCTGTCAGAGATGGTTGAGTACAAGCGAAGATGACGGGCAAATTGAGAGAACTTTAGTTCCAGTTGATCAGGTTATTAAATGTATTTAATTTTGGGTAAATTTTTCAACAGTATCTAGTTTTTTTGTTGGGTGTATATGTATCGGATACTGCCCTTTGTGGTATAAAAAAGGTGCCCGAGTAAGTTATTACTGAAAAATATAAGTTGGAAAATTAATAATTGGACAATTAAAATGCAGCCCTCAAGGGTGGGCAATTGACTAGAATAAAAAAATTGAGAAGTAGAAAATTAAGTCAGGCTAATTTTAGGATAATAACATTTATATAAACTATCCATGTAAAACCACTCAACTAATTGCAAACCTAAAAACTAAAAATTCAACATTTATGCAAAATGGTTTAAAAATTAAAACTACGTAGCACATAAAAAAACTAAAGACATCTTTGTGTAAAAGGTAACCACATTTTTAAACCTGAACTTAAACCAGAAAATATCGTATTTTAATTACAGGCAACATATGCTCGACTACAACAACAAAAACAAGATGGTAGAAAAGCATCAACTGCTGTCAAAGATGCCGTTGCCCTTGAAACAAAAGCACAATTGACTACTTATGAGGTCACAGTGAAGACAGGAGATGTGTGGAGTGGAGGAACGGATGCAAATGTTTATCTCGTGCTTTTCGGGGAGAAAGATGACTCGGGAATGGTGTAAGTTTAGTGATAAAAATAAACATATTGATATTTTATTATATTTTTACTAAACCACATTATAGCAAAGAATCTTAAAAAAGATAGAAAATAATTGGAAATTTTTACAGAAATAAAATGCAAACAATTTTAAACTAAATTAGCATAGGTTACTTTGAAAAGTATAGTATTAAAAGAAACTGCAAATTAAATGCTATTTTTACATAAAAATATAATAAAAACAAACACATGTAAACTAAATAAGCAAATAGTACACTGATATAAACCAAACTTTGTTTTAAACTCACAGAAATCTAAAGACTTCGAAAACGCATCGCGACAAGTTTGAAAGAAATAAATCTGATGTTTTTACGGTTGAATCAGCTGATTTGGGAGATTTAAAGAAAATTAAAATTGGTCATGACAATGCTGGTATCAATGCAGGTATTTTTAAAATAAAATCTTATCATTTATTTAAGCTTATTTTACAGCTTTTATCCCTATATTTAACATATATTTAACATATATTTAACATTGCTAGCTCATTTAATAAAATACAATTGAATAGAATATTAAAAACTCAACAAACAAAAAAACAACAACAATAACTACTTCAGGTGTAGAAAGAAAAATTAGAAAATCCCTTTTTTTTTGATTTTGGACTAAATATTATTATTACGCTAGGTTGGTATCTTCAGCTGGTTGATATTGATGCACCATCTATGGGTAAAAAATGGAAGTTTCCATGTGGTAAGTGGTTGGCAAAGGACAAAGATGATGGAAAGTTAGAGAGAGAATTATATCCATCCACTGATGAAACAGTAGGATATCAAGCTAAGGTTCCGTATGAAATTACAAGTCAGTAAAACCATTTTTTTAATTTTTGCTACAAATTGTAGGGAAAACATTTTTTTATAAAAAAAAGAGAACCTAAAAAAAACTATTAAAAAAACGAACTATTCAATATATGTTATGGAGCTAAGTGGATAATATATGTATATATGTCCGATTTATAGCCATTTAAAACAAAAAAACTACTGTTTGTTGTCAATTAATGTAGGCAAGTAATAATTGGGGCTTAAAAGGTTGTGACTATATTACGACAATTTAAATCCCAACAAAAAGGTGGGCTTTAAACTAGTTTCTATAGAAGTAATACCAATATAAAACTTAACCTTACTACTCTATAAACACTTTTATCATTCAACAACGTTTTTTAAATACCCTTAAACCTATTTACAGCATATACAAGTGATGTTAGTGGAGCTGGTACAGATGCTGATGTGTTTATAGTTTTGTATGGTAGGGACGGTGTGGTGACAGAACAAACTAGTCTCTGCCAGAATAAGGATGACAGAAAATCAAAGTTTAAGAAGAAAGCAGTTGACACTGTAAGACTTTGTTTAAACATTAAATAAGAAACCTTTTATATTACTTTTTACCTAAAAAATCAACACATTTTCATATCAGTGAACACAAAATAATGTAGTGCCAATATCTTAAGAGTTAATAAAAACTAATTACAAGTTAATTAACATAAATGTCTTTCTGAAGAAATTAATACTATAAAAATGTAGAATTAAAAAAAAAATTCAATGCATGCCCTTTAATACTTTAGCTTAATTGTTAAACAACTTACTTTTGCATCAACTTTTGCTATAAGTTTAATATAAGAACATTAATAATACTTTTTGTTTAGTTTGTTTTGGAACTGGATGATGTAGGGGAGACAATAGACAAGATAAGGATTGGACATAATGGTAAGGGGTGGGGGGCTGGATGGCATCTTGATAAGGTTGAAGTAAGAAGGTTACTGGATAACAAGAAGGTTAGATATCTATAACTATTTAAAAGTTTCAAAACTAACCAATGTTAAAATTATCTTTTTCATTTAGTATATAGATTGTTTAAAAACCCCAAATAAAAACAAACTTCACTACTAGAAATCTATATATTTAAGGTTATTGGACATTATATATAGATGTAAATGTCCAAATTTATTGGTATAACACTTAAAAGCTGTTGTTTGTGGTGTGCCAGCAAATTATCATGGGTAAATTTTAGTTAAGAGTTTACCACATTACGGCAATGAAAATACCAACAGTATAGAGAACGTATCGACTTGTGTATTTAATTTATTGTTTTTTTCAACACAGGGATCTGAGACCTATTTGTTCACATGTGGAAGATGGTTAGCCAGAGATGAAGACGATGGTGAGATAGTGAGAGAACTCGTCCCCACTCAAGTTTTTAAGGAACAAGTCACAAAGGCTGGAAAGTTAAAGAGATCTGAATCAAGAATTACGGATAGTCTTAAAAGTAAGAAATATTTAAACTTTTAACTTTACATAAAATGGCAAACTAAAAAAACATAACTAAAAAAAATAGTTTTTTTTTACCCAATTTTAAATAAAAATCTCCAAAACAAGCTTATTACAAAACACCAAAGTTAATACACTTAGGCATTAATTACAGTAAACTTCACTTATTTTTTTGTAAATTAAAAAGCATTATAAACTAAAATAGATCATACAAATCTGTAAAAGTTAACAAACTATAAAAACCACCAAATAAACTAGGTTTCAAAATAATTGCATATTTTATCAGTTAAATTATAAGCTAAAGTAGATTCTGAAGATGAGAATGGTCTTGGAGTTGTTATTTCAACAATTAATTTTGATCAAGAAGAAGAAAGTAATGAAAATTTATCCCAAAAATTTGAAGAAAATTGTGATGTAACTGAATCTGATGAACATACTGAAAATTTGGACGAAGAAGAAGATGGAATGACCGAAAATGGATCCCAATTGTTAAGTGATGATAATGATTCACAAATTGAAGAGGAAATTGTACATGACAAAAACTTTCAATATTATGAAAACCACAGTAATTATCAACATTTTCAAAATGACAACAGTTCTCAACATTTTGAATATGAAAGAAACTTCCAATACTTTGAAAAAAAGAAGAATTTTCAGCTCTCTCAAAATGGCAAAAATTCACACTATTTTGAGGATTATATCCAATAATAACATTAAAGTTAAGCAACAGACTTAGGACTTATAATAAAACATTATATTGATTACTTTTTACAAAAACAATTTTTAATATTCATTACTTTGTAAATAGAAATATATCGTAAGGTGAACAATTCGACATTTAACATTTACCAATAATTTAAAGTTAAATATGTATTCTTTTTCTTAATGTATAACACAATTTTTACAACTTTATAACATCATAAATTCATAACTACGAAAATTATTGTACATAACAGTTTTTAAGGCTACAACAATGCAGTTGTACTAATCATTGTATTTTTGTAATTGTTATACTTAAACAAATAGGATAAATATGTTTGAATGTTTTGGAAGCAACACATCGGACTATGATGTCATAATAAAAAAGGTTGGTTTAAAAATGGTGGCAGCTAGTTGGTGATTAGATTTGCAATTATTGGTCTGGTTCAAATGGTTAAAATGTTAATTTGTTATTGTTGTTTTTTGTTTAATTTGAGATTTTATGTGTTTTTACAATTATGTTAAATCTATGCAATGATTAAAATCTATTTATTCAATTTTTAAATGCCAATTCATCATCTTTGTTTTAATATTGCTCATTTTCTATCGTGTCAAATGTCAATGTTTAATTTTAATAATTGTTGTTATGTTTTTTGCTCAAAATAATTGCATATAACATTGCCTAAATTAAAAACAATTATTTTTGCAGCTTACTAACCTACTAATTCTAAACTAATATTCATTTTAAGTAAATTGAAGTAGTTTAAAATATTAAAGATGGAATAGTTTTAACAAAACTCATACCTAACATTACTATAAATGTTTTGCCTTTTAAGTCTTAATCTCCGTTTAAACTATCAGACATAAAATAGTGTTAATTCTGCTCTCAACAATAAAAATTACATTTTTTTTACTTTTACAGAACAACAATACAAGGTCCATGTTTTCACTGGAGATGTGTTTAATGCTGGCACAGATGCAAATGTTTATATTGTAATATTTGGACAGAATGGAGACTCAGGAGAAAGAAAATTGTTAAAGTCGGAAACTTATACTGACAAGTTTGAGAGAGGACATGTAAGTTTAAACAGTGAGAAATAATCTATAAAGTTAATTTTTAATAATTTTTCTTCACAAAAGATTTATAAAAAAATGTTAAGGTTAAAACTCTTGTAGCTACTATATGAGTTTATAGGCTTAATCCCTAATACTGTTATGCCAGATTGCCCTTGAGTGGGGCCACTATTATTGGTGCTTACTCTTGCCAGTTCAAAACCAATCTGCAGGTTATATTATAAGGCTATATGTTCAATAATATCTTGAACTGCCAAAGGCAGCTGAAAATTGGGTCGAATTAACAAATGTCACTTTATGTTAAGAATGGAAATTCATCCTTTTTACATTAAGGATAAAGATATCCGTAATAAGAAAAAAATCAAATTCTAGCGTATTTTTATCTTTTTAGGAAGATGTATTCAACTTAGAAGCAGTTGACCTCGGAAAATTGTTCAAAGTTCATATTCGTCATGACAACGCAATGCTCAACCCAGCTTGGTTCTTGGGTAAAGTTGAGATAGAAGATGGAGAAACAGGAGAAAGATTTGTTTTCCATTGTGAAAGGTGGCTCTCAAAGTCAAAGGATGATGGAAAAATTGCAAGGTCAGCATTTTTTAGCTTAGAATTCAACACAATTTAAATTAGAAATATTTTAAAGTCTTTTAAAGTAAACAATATTTCATTAGAGTTCAAAACATAAAATTAATTAGTTTTCCATAACATGTCTTAATCTCTTTTAACAACCCTTATATTATTGGTAAATTTTAATGAAGTATTTTTTTAAAAACCTTCTAATATGTAGTATAGACTTTCCTTTTAAAAGTTTTTTTGGCTTGTTTAAAGATCCTTGTATGTTGTTGGCTATGATGGAGAAACATCAACAAAGAGAAGTTTAATGACAACCAAGAGTGGGGGAAGTAGTTGGGGAAAGAGATCGGTAATGTCAGATGTTCCTGAGGGCCCAAGTAAGTTAACTTGGCGTTATAACCTAATTAAAATGTTAAACTTTAGCCTACTAAGTAACTAAGCATTTTTCTAAGAAGTGTATTAAGGTGTTAACTAATCAATGTATGGTTAATATATATTATGGCTTAGTAGACAATATATGTATATATCTAATTAACAGCCCTGCAAAATAAATAAAACAGCTGTTTGCGATGTGTGGACAAATATTAGTTAAGAGTTGCGACTGTAGCCAACTATAAAAATCCTGAACGTAAAGCAGGCTATCGACTAAGTTTATATCATTTTTCTTTTCCTTACAGCTATTCCATACACTATAAAAGTAAGAACTGGGTCGGAGCAAGGTAGCAGCTGTAATGCAAATGGTTTTATTAAAATACATGGAGGTTCAAGGGAGAAAAAGACAACCAGACGGTAAGAATTAGTTAAGTATTTTAAACTTTATGACAAAACAACTGTTAGTATTAAATAAATTACCATTTACACCAAAATTTATTTTTACTGAACCATTTTCTATATATATCATATCAGGATTGTTTTGGAAGCCCCATCAAAGAAATTTAAGAAAGGAACTGTTGAAACATTTAATGTAGATGCCATTGATGTTGGTTCAATCAAATCTATTGAGGTTTGTTGGATTTTTTTGATTTATATTGAAAACAATTATCAAAACAACAAAAACATGTTTTCTTGGACTTTCTAGGGTATAAAATACTGTAAAAACTTGTATATTTCTTAGTAATCTATAATAGAACTTTGTGGTCTTTATATATACTATTTGTATGTAAAAGTCAGATTTTTAGGCTTCTAAAATAAAAAAATCTGTTGTTTGATATGCAAAAGTAAATTATCGCTACAATGTTTTTGCTGTAAGTTGCAACCACCTTTAGGGCCGGCAATCAACTAATTTATCTGTAATGTGGCTTTTATTTTGTACATAGATTGGTCACACTGGCATTGATGCAGTGTGGTTTATAGAAGATGTAATGATCGACCAACCAACCAAAGGAAAAAGTTTTACTTTTAACTGCAAAATGTGGTTTGCTAGGTAACATAAACTTTAAAAATAAAAGTCATCAAAAGTTACAAGCGTGACATAAAGAAAATTAATGTTATAACTAGTATTGTAATAATCATGTCATTTAACAACAGTAGTTAATATAACTGTGACCATCAGATATTAGTATAATACTAAATCCTGTTTCACTTTAACAAAGCCACAAAACTTTAACAATACATTAATCACTACAGAAATAGAGGCGATGGCCTTACAACAAGAACCTTGAATGTAAATGATGCAGAGAAAGTTGTGTATCAAGCTAAACTTCCATATGAGGTTACACTAGTTACTGGAGACAAACAACGTGCTGGAACAGGTACAAATTTAACTACTTGTACTTTAAGTTTAACGGGAAGTTATTGTTAATAATAGTATATAAACAGTCAAATGTTAAAGAAGATTCTTACAAGACAATGGTTTACCAGTTTTTCCTGATATTTAATCTAATTGAGATAAATTACACAAGTATTTTTCTTGTAGATTGAATAACGCTATCAAAGATATTTAAAACAACAATTATAATTTGGTGACCATGCCATAATGTACTGTAAAATCTTTGTATAAACATTATTACTTTTGGCATGTTTTAAATCATTAAATTGATTTTGTCATTTTTTCCCGTCGCATTGTTGTAATATTAATTGTATATCAAATTTATTATTTACTTTTATCAATGCGCAAAAAAACAAAAAATAATAATAAACAAATTCTGTTAAATCCTTAACAATATTTTATAGATTGCTTGATCAAATTGAGTATCTATGGGGCCAAAGGAAATGCCCCCGACATCCTAATCCGTAAGTCAGAAGAAGATGGTGTTCTCCTAGAGAGAGGATCAAAGGATGTTGTTAATATCGAGATCGACCAAATTGCTCCGTTTAAAATGATCAGAATTGAACATGATGGAAAAGGGCAGAGACCGGACTGGTTTTGTGAAAAGGTGAAAAACATATTTCTTTTCTGTTAAATCTAACAAACTTATAGACTTATTTTGTCAAAATGTTAACTTTTGTTTTAATGTTAGATTAATTGCAACACCAGAAGCTTAGAATTCGCAAAATTTTAAACAACAACAATCTTTAAAATATTCCTGAACTATTTCACCTTGCAAAACTTTTTTATTACAGGTTGAACTTCGTAATCTCAATTCGGGCACGGTTACCGTTTTCCAATGCAACCAATGGTTATCAAAAACAATGGGAGATCAGAAACTAAGTAGGGAGTTAGCAGCTTCAGTGAAAGGCAAATCAGCATTAAAAACTACAACTTACACCATTAACGTTAAGACAAGCAATATAAGAGGGGCAGGAACAAATGCAAATGTTAGATGCATTTTATTTGGTAAGTTAAAAAGTTCCGTCACAAATCTTTTACTGTTTTAAAAGTGATTTTAATATTATACATTTTTTGTATGCTAAGATGGTATAAAAATTTTAACAGCATAAGCACATCAAAATAACCCAATTTTTTGTGAAGGTCAATTTGGAGACAGTGGTGAATTACAACTAAAAGAATCCGAAAACCACAAGAACAAGTTTGAGAAAGATGCCACCGACGTATTTGTGTTTAACGATAAATTTAGTTTGGGTGAACTTCATAAAGTTAGAGTGTGGCATGATGCTAAAGGATTTAGCTCAGGTAAAAATACAAAAAGATGTGTATTACAAAGTAATTTATATAACATCAAATGTTCTAATCATTGTTTACCTAATTATTGTTATACCAAAAAAGCTAAAATAGGTAAACTATTATTTTAAACTTCACTAAATAAAATTCATTCAAATTTTAGTTTTTTTTTTTTTGTATATATCTTTATCCTCGATGTGGGAAAGTTGTGTGATGTAGCAAGTGTTTACATAACACTAGCAATTAAAAACTAAAACAATTTAAAATTACTTAGGTATTTATAATTATTTATATTTTAGGTTGGCATTTGGAGTATATAGAAGTAGTTGATGCGATAAATGATGGGAAGTTTATGTTTCCATGTAATAGATGGTTGGCTGATGATGAAGATGATAAACAAATAATCAGAGAACTTACTTGCTCAAATCTTCAATCACCAGGTTAGAATATATTACGAAAAGTAAAAACTTTATTTCACATTAGTAACAGTATATAATGGTACACTGGGTATACTAATAATATAAGTAGAAAATTATCTAACTAACTAATTTAAAGCTGCTATGCTTTGTCTAAAATAAGCATGAATTTTGCTTGCTTTATTTAGCTTACCGGTTAGGATTTAACATGACAATAACAACTATTATATACTAAAAGGCCAATAATAGTATTATTAAAAAAACAAACAATTTTTTTAAAAAGTTTTAAAATATAGGTGGTTCAAAAGGAAAGATGACATACTCTATCTCCGTGGCAACCTCAAACAAACGAGATGCAGCCCCAAGCTCTGACCCCTGGATTATGTTAATAGGAAAAGGGGGGGTTCAATCGCGGAAAACAAGGATCGAGAATATCAGGGGTCGTAGGAAAAACTTGGCTGTGGGTGAAAGTTATTCGTTTAAAGTTGAGACAAAAGATTTAGGGTCGCTGGAGGAAATAGTTTTAGGTTTATCTGGTAAGTTAAAAGAGCTAAGATAAGATTATAAATTAAATAAGGAGGTAAATTTTAAAAAATAACCTGACGACATTTGTTAAAAACATTTTTTAGTTAAGTTACAAATACTGTCTAAAACAACGTTACCAAAAACAATTTTTTAACAGAAATTGACAGATGGCATGTTTCCGACGTTCTGGTTGAATCGTCAACCGGTGCCGAGTTCGGGTTTCCATGTCATGCCTGGGTGAACAACAAAGATGGGAGAGACACGGTTGGTCGAACATTCCCATGCGCATCGACAAAAGGAAGAACTGTGTCAATTGCAAGTTTAACTCCAGTAAAATATGAAGTGACAGTTGTTACAGCAGATGAAAAAGGTACAAAATTACAGACATAAATACATTATAACTATACAAAACTTATAATAATATCAATCTAAGATTTATATACTAAGAGCCATTTAAATTAGATAATTATACTTTATATCAACTATACGGAATATTTTGTGTACTGATAATGACAATACATTCACAAAATTGACACTTTTTCACATTTTTAAACTTAGAAAACTTTGGTTTGCACATTTTCATTTACAAAATAAGGAACTTAAATCACTCCTTAACTGATTGTTGTAGGAGCTGGCACAGACGCAAATGTTTGTATCACAATATATGGAGAGAATGGGGATTCAGGAAAAAGAGTTTTGAAACAAAGATTTAGAGATTTGTTTGAACGAAAGCAAACTGACAAGTTTAACTTAGAAATTCTGGACCTAGGAAATTTATCAAAGGTAATTGAAGCATTAAAATAAACAAGACAGTATCAACATCTTTTAGTGTTAGTAAGGTTTTTTAGTGCCATGAACTTTGATCCCAAGAATATTAATTTATGTCAATGTTCTGTTAACTTTTTTTCAAGTTAACTTTTTTCTAATTTAGGTTCGATTGGAGCACGATGATGCTGGGTTTAATTCTGATTGGTTGTGTGATCATGTGATCATTAAAAACCCATCAAGCGGAAAATCGTGGATCTTTGTGTGTAGAGAGTGGATAGGAAATAAGAAGGGAAATCAACTGTATAGAGATGTACTACCAAGGAAAGCAGACTAAGATTGATTTTAAATAATTAAGGGATATTTAAAAATTTTTCATTACGATGCATTTGCAACAAAAAACTTTAAAAGTTTTTTCTACACAATGTTACAAAATACTGCGCTTCAATCACAAAGAACCAAAATTAATTAAAACCAAAGCAAAAAGTTTAAAAAATGTACAAAGTTATCGAACAACTTAATATATCTTTGCAAAAAAATACATTTTTAAAACTATGCCACCAATCTAACCCAATTTTCAACAATTTTACAAACGTTGTACATGATTGACTACTGTATATAATTCACTAGGTGTAGTTTTATAAGAGCTGTATACCATATATATTTTTATACAAGTAATAGTTACTTTTTCATTTAATATGCATATCGCAAACATTCCATATTTTTTATAAACAAAATTGTATAAAGCCTCATTTTACTACGGTATAAATATGTTATTCAGGTATGTCTATTAAGCTAAGCATATTAGATTTATTGCATAATAGGGTGCCTTAATTTAATAAGAGTATTATTTTGTTTTGCAGTAATGTATGTATGGTAGATTATGCACAACTTTTACATGCACTTTAGAGTGTAGATTTTATAGTTTATTTTTATTATAGTCGTCTTATTTATTTTCTACGAAAAATGCTTAGTAAAAAAATTCATAAAATTATATATAATTTTTAGATTATGTTGTGAATTTATATTTGTTTAAATGTTTTATTGGATGTATGTCGTTTTATTTTAGAATTGTGGTTTAGTTACTTCTATACAAATATTGTAAATTGTGCCTTTATTTTATATAGTTTCATTGTCTTTGTATTAATATTGACACTGACATGCCTTGAAACAAAGTGACAAAAATAGATTTGTAGAACACTTACAACAATTGTGATAACTTATTAGACAAACTATATGCCCTGATTTAAAATACCTTACCAGTTAGATATTTATACAAACCAATATATTTTTAAATTTAAAAAATTAGTGTATATATAAATACAATCTAAAAAAACTACTTTATTACACATTAAACTATTATGAGCCGAATTTAATACAACTATCTAAACATCACACCCTAGAAAATAAACTTGAAGAGCTTACCTTATTTCCCATTGGTGTTTTGTTGTTATTCATAATTCCACTTTATATTGTATATCCTTAAATGATCCAAATTTTAACCACAATAACAGACAATCTTGCTAAAATCTGTATCAAAAAGACAAAAATTTAACTACAATTTCAAAAAAAATTTACGTAAACAGAAAAAAAAAATTTTTATTCAAAATTTAGCAGCAGTTAAAACGCACGTGTTATACATGGAAAATCAAGTTGGAAATTTCCCTATTTTGGATTAAATAATCTGTTATTAAAGACGTCAAAAACTGTTTTAACCATTAAATAATTTGCATATATACGTAATTTTTAAATTTTATTACTAAATTGTTTTTGTACAGCGATTAATAGATATCTAATAAGTTATGGAACGGTGGTTTAAATAATTATTTCCTAAAAATTTAAATAATTTCCGATGCGTATTAAAAGATGAATTTGCATTAGTATTAAATGTTAACGCTGGTGAAATGTATTTAAAATAGCATGTAAAAGCAAAGTCTAATAAACAAGTGTCTAAATTAAAACCCTTTTTCAAGGGTACCATGGGAAAAAGTTATTAAACCTGTCGTAATTTTAAATTTTCGTAATAAATTAAAGTTTAGTTTATAGTGTCAACTTAAGTTAGCACAATAAAATAACTTTTCTAAAAACCTTAAAAAATAAATGTAAGTTAGTAAAGTCTATAAGCTTAGAATTTACTACATAAAATATTACGTAGTTAGGGCAAACAATAATATAGGCCTATTTACTTATGTACAAGCAAAACAAATGACTCTGGATCGAACAAACACAAAACCAGTAAGAGTTTTTTGTAAAAAAAAAAAAACAAACAACAAAAAACTCCCAAATGTTTTGAAAACCGCGAGGCGGCTATATTTTTTTGGGCTACTTTAGATTTTTATTTGACTCGACCAAGTGTTAAATAACTCTGAAATAAAAATGAAGCTAGTAATATCGGAAATATGTGAAATACTGAGTCAAAAGACTCATATTTTATCAAGGAACTCGTTACCGAGAATTAAACATGTTAAAAAAAATAATCATGATAAAGTTATAAAAAAAACAGAAAAAATACTTAAGTATCGAAAATTTAAAGATGACAATATTCTCTTTGAACGCTTTAAATATTACGAAGTTTGTGACGTTAAGAATTTTACAGGTAACAGATTGCTGAGAGTGTTTCTCGAAATTCTTGGTAATGAAAACCTATGCAAAGACGGAAATTGTTTTTTGTTTACGGTTTATGGAAAATCTAGTAATTTTGCAGTTTGCGTGATTCATAAGTGGCAACCCTTACTTATTTCTTATGAGGGGAACAAAAACGACCGTTTCTTTTTTGAAAAACTTTTTGATGAAACTTGTAAAAAAAAATTTAAGAAAAATGAATGGTACAGTCAATATTACGAGCCTAAATTTTTATATGATATTCGATCAAAATCTGCCGTTTTATACCCAAAGTTTCTTCATGGAAAGATTGTTAATGTAAGCAAAGGCTATCGTCACGCCTTTGTTGGTGTATTGATTCATATTGCTAAAAATCAAATTGACCAAGAAAAAAATGGGGATATTTCCAAAATAAGTCTTCCACTGGCTGCATTAGTTAAATTTGCTATACGCGACAAAACACCCGAAATATTACAGTCTGTTTTTGGTGATCACAATCTTGAAATATCAAGTTCAGGCAACCATAACATGGAAATTTCTTTTCGACAGAAAAAAAGAATACTTCGATTTGAAAACGCAGTTCCTATAATTTTGCAGTAAGTAATTTTACACCTAAGTTTTTTTGTATCATTATTTGGAAATTATATATAGTGTTCCAATTGTCAAATTCACTAGTCTAAAAAATATTTTTTTAGGGCGTTAGAAAAAAAATGTAACGAGATTGAATATTCTGAAATAGATTGTGACAATTCAAAGAACAAGAATAGCTATTTAAAAGAAATTGTTAATCCGATTGTAAATGAAGTCAGGGAACTTTATGAAATCTAATCAAATTTACAGCTATAATTTTTTTTAACCTTTTGACAAAGGTGTATTCGCATGGCTTTAGTATTTGTAAAGTCTCAATATGATGTTTTACTTGATTAAATTATTTTAATTCCAATTATTTTTTTTTCTTTTGAACTACTTTATGCACAATTTTTTATCTAATTTTTTATTTCATTTTTTCGTTAACTTATGTTTGGGTGTTTAGAGTTAATGTTTGATACCATAAAACTTACTTTAAGAATTCAGAAAACTAGTTCTTAACAAACGATGTATTTATAATATATTTCTTGTCTAAAATCTTGTCTAAAACCATTTAAAAATTTTGTTTTGTTTTTGTTTATATATTGTGGGTTTGTTAAATGTGTATAAAAACAATAAAAGTATTTCCCACCCTCAATAATTTAAAATTTTTGTTATTGTTCGAAACATTTTGTTATTGTTCGTATATTTATTATTATTTTTATTTTTATTATGGTTCGAAATCTTACATTTTCGAAATCTTAGATTTCGAAAGTCAATTGTATATCATGATATTAGTAACTTAAAAATGAATTTTAATTTTTATCACTAATTATTAATTAATAGGTGTTTGTTTACTAAAATTTAAAAGTTGTTTTTATTTTTTTTAATCTTGGTCAATTGTATATCATGACATTAGTTAAATAAAAAAAGGAAAAAAATTGATTTTCATATGTTTTACGTATTTAATAGCTTGTTTATTAAATAAAAATTTGGGATTGTTATTAAAGTGCAGAATAATGAAAAAAAATTAATTTTTCAGTCTAATAATTAAAAAAAGAGATAATATTTGTTTAATTAGTTCAGGTAATATTTTAATTAAGTATTGTTTATGCATCAATTTATTCATCAATTTAAGATTAATTTTAAAAATAATCAAATAATTTCGAACCATTTTTTATTTATCAAATAAATCTAGTTAAATTTGAGTTTGTATTTTAATTAATTATCTTGTGTGATTTGGTTTTTTTTTTGAATAAGTATTTTTTTGGACAAGAATAAGATTACGACGTTTTAAAAAAACTGATTAAACAAAAGTTTGAATATATTTTTATAACGAAATTAACTTGATCTACTAAATAAACACCCTTGTATAGGCGCTGTATAAGTACGCTGGTAAAATACTTTTTGCATAATAAACATTAAATTAATGTTAATTACACAATCGATTAAATGTGTTGCTGCCCTTGATTGTTTTAATAAAAAAGCTTCTGTAACGCTCTGCCCCAATTTTACTTTCTTGTCTTAAAACAAATTTAACTTAGAATTTAACACAAAAATTATTTTAGATTATTAATTAACACCTTAAAGTTTTTATAAAAACTATAAATTTAAAATTGTTTTCTAGTTGAGAAACAACGAGAGTGGAAAAATTACCTTAAAAAAAGTTTCTACCACAACTGTCATTCCGTTAACCACAAGACGCTATGTAATTTTTTTGAAAACGAAGCAAAACAGAAATAGCTTAAAGATGGCATACTTATTAGGTAGCGAGTATTGCATTGACAGTTTACGACATGATATAAAAGATATTCAAGAAACTATCGTGGATATTGGATCACGAGTTGGCAAGGTTAGTTGGTTTTTAATTTGAAAATCGAATTTGAACTCTTATGCTTGACTTTTTTATTTGGTGACCAGACTTTTCGAACTTTTCGAAATTTGAAATCAAATAAGCAGTAAAATAATAGTTTTTTTTTTTTAAATGTGCAAGAACATGTTATCTTTCTTTTTCCGTGTCAATTTTTTAATTTTACAAACTGAAACTTATAAAAAAATTAGTTTAAAAGCGCGCACTTTTAGATGATTTTTTTCTGTAATTTTGCTTTAAATATTAATAATATAAGTTTAAAATCAATGTGATGTACGCTAGCATGAATTTTTTACCTCAAATGCGTCTGTTTTTATTACGTTTTAAAATTACGTTTTTAGATAAAATTCTTTAAAAAACGAAATATTCTAAAAAACTAACATATATTTATCTAAATCACCGGTTAATACCTTTTTAACTATTGTATTTTTTGCCAAATTTTATTTTAAATATTGGTAAAATATGGTCTTGCGTTGAAAGTATATGCAGGCTTTATCCTGCAGACTTCCCGCAGTGAGATGAAAAATTTCGCAGGCTGAAAGTAAATTTCGCAGGCCAAAAGCTTTTTTAAACCGGTTCAAAATTATGTTTTTAAAACAAAATTAAAAAAAAAAATATTCTAAAAACTAACATAAATATTCATCGTATTAAATGATTAAATTTTTTTATGTATTGTACTTTTTGCAAAATTTAATTTTAAATATCGGTAAAATGTGGTCTTAAGCTGACATTATACACCAGAGAATTTGAATCGCTTAAACTTCACGGTTCTATAAAAGTACAACTGCATAGTACAAGACGGAGTTAGGTAGGACCATAATAGAGAATTAGGTAGGACTTCAAAGTACAAGAAAAAATAAGGCAGAACCGTAAAATTCTAGAGAAAATTTGGCAGGACGGTAAAATATGAAAAATATTTAGGCAGGACTGCAAAGTACAGGAGTTTTTCTTAGAACCATAAAAAAGACCAGTGATTCGGGTATTTTAATGGTATTCTTATCCTAAGCAATATGGATCACTTTTCCTAAAACAATATGGAACGATAAACATAAAATATTGCAATACATTATAGCTCTTTCTATTTGCTTCGGGTTTCCATGTCATGCCTGGGTGAACAACAAAGATGGGAGAGACACGGTTGGTCGAACATTCCCATGCGCATCGACAAAAGGAAGAACTGTGTCAATTGCAAGTTTAACTCCAGTAAAATATGAAGTGACAGTTGTTACAGCAGATGAAAAAGGTACAAAATTACAGACATAAATACATTATAACTATACAAAACTTATAATAATATCAATCTAAGATTTATATACTAAGAGCCATTTAAATTAGATAATTATACTTTATATCAACTATACGGAATATTTTGTGTACTGATAATGACAATACATTCACAAAATTGACACTTTTTCACATTTTTAAACTTAGAAAACTTTGGTTTGCACATTTTCATTTACAAAATAAGGAACTTAAATCACTCCTTAACTGATTGTTGTAGGAGCTGGCACAGACGCAAATGTTTGTATCACAATATATGGAGAGAATGGGGATTCAGGAAAAAGAGTTTTGAAACAAAGATTTAGAGATTTGTTTGAACGAAAGCAAACTGACAAGTTTAACTTAGAAATTCTGGACCTAGGAAATTTATCAAAGGTAATTGAAGCATTAAAATAAACAAGACAGTATCAACATCTTTTAGTGTTAGTAAGGTTTTTTAGTGCCATGAACTTTGATCCCAAGAATATTAATTTATGTCAATGTTCTGTTAACTTTTTTTCAAGTTAACTTTTTTCTAATTTAGGTTCGATTGGAGCACGATGATGCTGGGTTTAATTCTGATTGGTTGTGTGATCATGTGATCATTAAAAACCCATCAAGCGGAAAATCGTGGATCTTTGTGTGTAGAGAGTGGATAGGAAATAAGAAGGGAAATCAACTGTATAGAGATGTACTACCAAGGAAAGCAGACTAAGATTGATTTTAAATAATTAAGGGATATTTAAAAATTTTTCATTACGATGCATTTGCAACAAAAAACTTTAAAAGTTTTTTCTACACAATGTTACAAAATACTGCGCTTCAATCACAAAGAACCAAAATTAATTAAAACCAAAGCAAAAAGTTTAAAAAATGTACAAAGTTATCGAACAACTTAATATATCTTTGCAAAAAAATACATTTTTAAAACTATGCCACCAATCTAACCCAATTTTCAACAATTTTACAAACGTTGTACATGATTGACTACTGTATATAATTCACTAGGTGTAGTTTTATAAGAGCTGTATACCATATATATTTTTATACAAGTAATAGTTACTTTTTCATTTAATATGCATATCGCAAACATTCCATATTTTTTATAAACAAAATTGTATAAAGCCTCATTTTACTACGGTATAAATATGTTATTCAGGTATGTCTATTAAGCTAAGCATATTAGATTTATTGCATAATAGGGTGCCTTAATTTAATAAGAGTATTATTTTGTTTTGCAGTAATGTATGTATGGTAGATTATGCACAACTTTTACATGCACTTTAGAGTGTAGATTTTATAGTTTATTTTTATTATAGTCGTCTTATTTATTTTCTACGAAAAATGCTTAGTAAAAAAATTCATAAAATTATATATAATTTTTAGATTATGTTGTGAATTTATATTTGTTTAAATGTTTTATTGGATGTATGTCGTTTTATTTTAGAATTGTGGTTTAGTTACTTCTATACAAATATTGTAAATTGTGCCTTTATTTTATATAGTTTCATTGTCTTTGTATTAATATTGACACTGACATGCCTTGAAACAAAGTGACAAAAATAGATTTGTAGAACACTTACAACAATTGTGATAACTTATTAGACAAACTATATGCCCTGATTTAAAATACCTTACCAGTTAGATATTTATACAAACCAATATATTTTTAAATTTAAAAAATTAGTGTATATATAAATACAATCTAAAAAAACTACTTTATTACACATTAAACTATTATGAGCCGAATTTAATACAACTATCTAAACATCACACCCTAGAAAATAAACTTGAAGAGCTTACCTTATTTCCCATTGGTGTTTTGTTGTTATTCATAATTCCACTTTATATTGTATATCCTTAAATGATCCAAATTTTAACCACAATAACAGACAATCTTGCTAAAATCTGTATCAAAAAGACAAAAATTTAACTACAATTTCAAAAAAAATTTACGTAAACAGAAAAAAAAAATTTTTATTCAAAATTTAGCAGCAGTTAAAACGCACGTGTTATACATGGAAAATCAAGTTGGAAATTTCCCTATTTTGGATTAAATAATCTGTTATTAAAGACGTCAAAAACTGTTTTAACCATTAAATAATTTGCATATATACGTAATTTTTAAATTTTATTACTAAATTGTTTTTGTACAGCGATTAATAGATATCTAATAAGTTATGGAACGGTGGTTTAAATAATTATTTCCTAAAAATTTAAATAATTTCCGATGCGTATTAAAAGATGAATTTGCATTAGTATTAAATGTTAACGCTGGTGAAATGTATTTAAAATAGCATGTAAAAGCAAAGTCTAATAAACAAGTGTCTAAATTAAAACCCTTTTTCAAGGGTACCATGGGAAAAAGTTATTAAACCTGTCGTAATTTTAAATTTTCGTAATAAATTAAAGTTTAGTTTATAGTGTCAACTTAAGTTAGCACAATAAAATAACTTTTCTAAAAACCTTAAAAAATAAATGTAAGTTAGTAAAGTCTATAAGCTTAGAATTTACTACATAAAATATTACGTAGTTAGGGCAAACAATAATATAGGCCTATTTACTTATGTACAAGCAAAACAAATGACTCTGGATCGAACAAACACAAAACCAGTAAGAGTTTTTTGTAAAAAAAAAAAACAAACAACAAAAAACTCCCAAATGTTTTGAAAACCGCGAGGCGGCTGTAGTTGGTTGACGTCACTTCCTCTTATGTGACACTCTTTATTTTGTATTGTGACAGTACAATATATTATGCTCATAGAATAGTGAAGGAAGTAAATAGTGTTTGGTTAAATAAATTGGATAGAAAATAAGTTTCAACGTTATTTTTTTACATTAAAGCAAATTTGTTAAGTTTAATTAGGACTATAGATAAAACTGAATTGGTAAAACCAAAGTAAAAGCAGTGTATATAGCCATAAAGTTAATAGTAACTGTTTGTATAAATTATTTTATTAAAATATATCTAACAAAGTCTAACTTGATAAAAACAATTTAAATCTCCAAAAAGTAATGTAGCAAGTTAATTAATCCAATTATAGACCATGTTTAAACGGTTCAATCAATATTTATGTTTATAATTGGTTTAGTAAATTTACCAGAACAATTACTTGAAATCAATAAAACCAAGTTCAAAAAAGTTTCTAATATTACAATGTGTATCTGTATAATTAAAATTTGTCGCAGCGTTATTCCAACCCAGTAAGTTCGAACTAGTTTTTTTATTGAAGTTAATTGACCAAACGTCCCTAATTATTAGACTCTATTTAGCTCCCTTTTTCTTAACGTTCAGATATATTAGATTTGAAAGTTAAATGTAACGGGTTTAAATACCACATAGATATTGGGTAAGTTATATAATTTTGTCGTGTTTAGCTTTTAGCAAATTCCGTTAAAATAGCATGAAAAATAAAAATTAATAAGAAAATAATTTGTTAAATAAACGAAACTAATGCAGTTAGTATAGATTTTCTGGCAAAATATTTAAATGAAGGAGCAGAATAAAGCTGAAAAACCACTTAGAATTTAATAAAAGTGTTTTTAATATAAAATAATTTTTTTTATTTACTAGAAAAAATTATTATTAACCAACTAAAAGAAAGTATAAAATCCTTTTTTACAAAAGTAAGAAATAGTTTATGCTTGTATTAAGATTATGTGCGAAGTTATAAACATATTAAGGTAAAAATTAGTGACAATATCCGGACTTAGTTGTTTGTAATAAAAGTATTCCCATGGCATAGTTATTAATGTTTAGTCTATAAGTGGTAACCGTTTGTAATAATAAAGACAATATAAAGTTGTAGCATAACTATATATGCGCGACTTTACCACATCTTTTAAAAAAAATTAAAACAAAAAATAAAGTTTCTGTAAAACCAAAATAAAAATCATGCTATAAAGATGCGTGGATTTTTGACATAACATCTCTTGTATTGATTTTTCAGATAAATAGATTAAAATAGTGGTTAATTATTCAACGGAATCTTACCATGAAATATCAAGTTCAAATTCTTTTAGTTTTAATAATTCAGTGTTTAAATTGGAAAGGTATGTAATTGTAATTTAAATTTTCGTATAAAAGCAATAAGTTGGGGGACCTATTTGATTTAATCAATATAAATTACGTTAAATTTCTGCTTTAATGCTATTTATAAAATATGGTATGCAAAATTTAAGGCAACGCAATATAAAGTATTGAAAATAATAAAAAATTTTAAAATTAGATATATACATGATTTTTCCAACGATATTGGTTAACGTAACCCTTGTATTACAATTTCTTATATTACTAAATTCCTTAACAAACGATATGACATACTAAAACGTTTAAAATAGTAAATCTATGTTTAACTAAACCTCTACAAATAAGTGTTACATGTAGGACATGTATAACAACGTGTAGTTTACAAGCTTTTCAAAATAATTCGTCTACCGTTATGAACGAAAAATTTTCCATAGTATATCCAAAGTCAAAAGGTCACAAACATTGGTATACAAATAGAGGTCAATTTTACAAGGTTAATTAAACAAATAAAGTCAAATACAACTAACAAACCGAAAAAACTGTCTGATTTACTAACTGCGTTACCACAAAAATTAAATTTGTTTATTTAATTAGCAAGTAATTGGTTATAAAACAAATTATTGACTAACTGACAAAGTAAAATAATTAAAAAACCATTAGCTTTAAATTAAAATTGGTAAAAACAAAAACTTCCAAACTTACTAAAAACTAATATTAAATAACTTTAAATGTACAAAAAAAACTAAAAAAGTATAAAGCCTAAAGTAGTTTTTATGTACTTAAAATCGGTTTTTAATTGCCGAACATATTCTTATGTTAAAATTAACCTTATAAAATTAAATTGTATATACATTTTTTAGGTAATTATGGAGCGACATTTACAAATCTTACGCCAAATTTATCTCGGTTATCACCAGCTAACGTCGACATAGAGGTGAAATATAACAAAGTTTTGTTAAAAAATATACTATGTATAATTGCAAAAATAGAAACATTATATATAAAACCATAGTACCAGCGCCTTTAACAAACAAAATTATATTAATTTATATGTAATATGCCAGGTATTAGCTGCAAATAGCAGCGCAAATGTAACTTATATTTGGTCGGCAAATGGATCTAACGTGGCTAATTTAACATTGCTAAACTTTGGAATTGATACACAAAATGTACAGCCAGGCTACAGTAAGTATTTTTTTAAATTTTGAATTAACTCGAAATATAAACAAGTAGACAATTAAGAATCTATGCAAGGCTTATTTGTGCATTTAAACAACCAAAAGAAGCTTTTAATAACTGTTTTACTGCTATTTAGGTGTTAGTGCTAATAACACGTTGGGAAGCGACGTTGTATTAAAACTTACAATAACCAACGCCAACGCGAACCTAACTATTATGCTAACTGGAGACTCGGCTTCTACAACTATTACATTAACTGTTTCAAGTAATCTAACTAAAACAATAAATTATAAAAATTGTCCAACCTTTTTTAGAATAAAAATATAGACCAAATCTTTATAAATACGTAAATTAAACACCAATACCCAACGAAAAATGGTGGTATAAATATCAAAAGATATAAAAAAAGTTACCCTTTATATAGACACTTGTGGATCGCCCCCTTCCGGTTTCACATCGTCATGTGAAACACTTAATTGTGTAGCTCAACGAACTGTAGTCCGGCCCATTAATAGTGTGGATCCTCAAACGTACAACTGCTCCAATACTGCCACATGCTCTGAAAACGCCCAATGGATGATCAACGAAGGCTCAGATAGTGACTGTGTAGCGGTAAACAGTTAAATTTTAATAATATCTAGGCTTATTAACGTATACAGAATACTAGTAGCTAATTCATATAACAAGTTGGTGCTTACTAGGCTAATATATGATACAGGCTTTTTGTTAGATCGTTTTACTAAATCATTTTTAAAACCATCAATATTTAAATTAAATTACCATTCAGGTTGGTTGTGTGGTACCCGGTACTTGGGGACCAAACTGTACCAGTGCCTGCGGATCTGGGTGCCCAGTTGAAGGTCGATGTGATTTTAAAAATGGAGCTTGCTATAATATAACACAAAGTGGGTGTTTAAAAAATTGGATGCCAAGCCCAACTTGCGAAATTCGTAAGTGTTTTTTATTCAATAACCTTAAAATTAAAATAAGTAAACCAGCCTTCAAACTATCGTATGGTAATGCTTAAACCGTAAAAATGCGTCAATTATTATGCAAACTATTTAAATTAAACAACAACTTTTTTGATTACAGCTGTTTGCCCAGAAGGCTGTAACGGAGGAACTTGTGTGTATGCCAACTTATGCCAGCTTTGCCCGATTCATTTCGCATCTGGTCCTACATGCAGAAGTAAGTTTAACCCTAATAGGCTTACCTTGAAAAAATGTGCCGAAGTTTAAATAGTAAATGAAAACGAAAAATAATTAAAAACTTTAAAAATCATAATCGTAAACAGATTTTGTCGTCATTTTTTCGCGGCTATAGTCTCAAAGCAGTCAAGTTATTTTGAGTTTTTTTTTGACAAAACAATTTATCCCCGCAACAGTATTAATTCTTAAATAATTGTCTAAAATACATTTACTTTATTTATAATATTTATCATTTATAGACATTAGATTGGACGGCTTTTTAAAGGGTGCTCTTCCTACATTTGCTGTGTTAGCAGTTGTGGTGACATTTTTAACAGTAACTTCAAAATGGTACATTCGCAGAAAGCTTAAAATTAACTAAACTGTTGTGTTTAATTGGGACTTTAAGCAAAATGAAAATTATACCATTTAAATGTTAATTTTAATTATTTTAATCATATATGTAATTTTTAAAACGTCTTGATAAATGTCATAGAATGTTTTAGTTCAGATATTTTGAATGATTAAATTTGAACTATATGTTTAATTCAAGTGTCTCTATTAAACTAGTCTTGTCTTATCATATTTCTGTATTTTATCTAATTAAAAATATCCCAATAAATATAAAAAATAGTGTTGTTATTGATTAGTATGCCTCAATTGGTTTTTACGTTTATTGTTTTAATCAGGCATAGGCTAAGATAATTAATTTGTAAGGCATTTTTTATTGAAAGAAAATTTTAATAAAAAAGAATAAAACAAAGGACAAATTAGCCTTGGAAAGTAAAATTACTAAGTGTTAGCACTTGAATTGTATTAAGTTAAGTTGTACAATGTTCGAACGAATAAAACAATACTCAATTTTCGTTATAAACACCGTTAGTTTTTATATATACACAACGGTTTTAATTTTATCGTACAGCACAAAGTTGTTAGGCTTCTTATGAGGTTTGTGATGGCTTTCTGCCATTTATAGGCGATGCATTGGGACTTAATGAATCAGTTCGTTTTTGTTTTTTAATAAATTTCGACAAAGTATTCATAGCTTCGTAAATCCCCTTTCCTTTGGTGGCACAACATGCCTAACAATGCAAAATGTATTATCAGCATTTTAGGTTAACTAACGCAATCTACCTGTACATCATATGACTAAGACAAATTTTGTAACAAATTAACTTACTTGAACCTGCCAATTATAGTCGCTTGGTAAAGAATGAAGTTGTAATACACTTTCCATTTCTTCGATGCTGATTGCTCCTGGTAAATCTTGTTTATTTGCTAATACCACTAGCGGTACCTTTAAAATAAAATATGTGTTACTATACAATAAGTTGATAAAAAATATTTAAAAAATTAAGTAAAAAACTAACAGATAAAGCGCCCAATTATATTGCAATTATACATTTACTTTATGTCATTTGACCTTTAAATAGTTCTATTACATTTAAAAAATGCCAACAAAGTGATAATAGAAACAAGTTTGTTTATACCCGTATATGCATTTATATTAAAAAAAACAGATTACTCATGCTTACGTTATCCATATCTTCATCGTTTAACATTGCGTTTAATTCACTTGCAGCTTCCCCAAATCTTGTTGGATCTGCACTGTCCACCACGTAAATTATACCTGACATAAAATAACATTTAACAGTAATCTACAAGACATAAAATAACATTTAACAGTAATCTACAAGAAATAAAGGCTAACTAAAGTTACACGAAAAGCTATTATTTGACGTCTTTTTATTTCGTTTGTTTACGCAACTTGAAATGTAAACACTTTTTGATGTAAATTTGGTCACAGAAGAGTTAAAACTACCTTCAGTTGATGTGTAGTAATGCTTCCACAGTTGCCTTATTTTATCCTGTCCGCCTATATCCCAAATTGTTAAAGTTAAACCCTTACATGGAGTTACTGTTTCAACATTAAAACCAATTGTAGGTAACGTCCTTGTACAGTCACTCAGTTTTAATCGTTGTAAAACCGTAGTTTTACCTGTAAAATACAATTTATTACTAAATTGTGTTTAATTAAAAAATTAGTCATCATCCTTTTTTTTAATCAAACTAAAAAATATATATATGCATAATTTTATTCATTCTATTTGAATATTGATTCAACAAAATCGAGAAACTGACGTAAGTTCAAAATATGTTTTGTTTTTTAGAAAGCTTATAGTCTGCAGTCATGTCATGTTTTAGGTACATAGTGCAAAATTGCGTATTGAATATGTGGTAATAAACAAAACCTAATTTTTACCATATTATTTCCTGGTTTTGTCTTAAGTCTCACAACTAGTTTTAAGTCATTAAAAAGGTTGTAAAATACAATAATAATTTGAATCATTTTTAAAACCTAAGAGATACCAAAAACCATATTTATTTACCATCTCTTTCATTCTTCTACGTTTATAGTAAGCAAGATATTGCATACAACAAATGTTATCAACTATGATGTCATAATAACGCTTACCTGCGCAATCCAACCCTAACATGCATACTCGAATTGGTTCCCCTTTGTTATTAGCAACTAATTTGGAGAATATAGATCCCATTGTATAAACAATTGTTTCGGTTCAGACTAAACTTTATAACAATATTTTGATTGTTTAAATAAACCTTTTTATATCTACATAACACAAAAATTAACATTAAATTTTCTGTTGTATTTTTCTATATCAAGCAGTTTATATAATTTAAAAAAAAATAAAAGTGGTGTGATTTGCTAATTAAAAAACTAAAAATAGCAAAATTCTTTTTACGTTAAAACATAAAACATTATACTAATATATATTTGGCTTAATCTAAAATACTTCTATTATTTTTTACTTTGTTAATCTTCTAATTTGTCTATATAATAATGGAAATATTACTTATACCTTACTAGTAACCTGTATATTTCTTTACTACTGAGTACTTTAACTCTAATAAACTTTCATAGCAATTAGTCTACAATGTGTTTCAGGAAACGCGTATTCCTCTCCACTCAGTATAAAACGCGCGTTTCTTCGTTTCTTTACTGAATGTATGACTAACCGACATTATTTTGTTCGACCTATTATTTACTGCAATATCCTTCTTTACCCCGTCATAACTTAACTTAATGTGACCTCACATAGTTTTTCATTGTTAGTAACAATTTGTTAAAAATGCATAGATGATTTATTACAAATATAGACACTGCATCTTTTTTTATATTTATTTAGAAATTTTGCAATGTGTCATATTCTTGACATCATCTATAAATAGAGTAAACATAACGACATTCTTTTTTATCACGTACATAAAAAACAATATTGTAAATGTTGTAAAATGCGCTATAAAACTGTATAAAATTATTTTAAATCAATTTAAAATTGAACCATTTTTAACACAATTCCCATATTATTTAACCATTCTTAACAGTGGCTTTAGACTAACAACTTTAAAAAACTTCTTGCTAGAATTATGTTAATAATTTAATTAACAAAATAACACTTAAACATTGGTGTTTTATTACAAAATAATACTATACATAAACAAACAATAAAAAAAAACATATTCGCTGAAGTAAATACGTGTATCGAAATCTTGTTAAGGTCCACCAAAATATACTTACATTGTTCAAACAATATTTCAAAATTAAATGTTTCATTTTTAGACTTTGTTATTCTTTCTAAACTCCTTCACCATCCTTGAAAATGACTGCATTCCGTCGGTCAAACCATCACCTTTAATAGCCGAACAAGGTTGAACGTTCCATTTTTGCCATGTTGGAATCTCGGCAAGTTTTAAACCGGTTATAATTTCGTTAATTGATGAAGCTTGGACCATGTCCTGTTTGTTAGCAAGTATAAGAATAGGAATACGGGACATCTCTGGGTTTGCAATTACACCAAATAACTCTGTGGAAGCCTCAGCGAATCGTGAAGGATCAGCGCTGTCAACAACGAAGATCAGACCTAAACAAAGCAACAAGATACTTGCAATTACTAGGAATTGAATTTTACAAACATATTAGATTTAGAAAATTTTGTAGGGTTTAGTATGTTAATAAAAACTTTAATATACAGTTAATTATTAATGCAAACGTTAAAGGATAAATAATTGTTCTGTTGTTATCGTTTTAGATTTCTCATAATAAAACGTCATTTCCTATACTTATGTTTGCAAAACAAATCTTTATGACTAATTTCTACTATATGCAGAGTGACGTCATAAAAAAGAATGAAACTATATTGCTTGTTATAAGATTTTACAAGTGGGTTGTATATAGATTTATGCATTGCATCTAAACTTCAATTTTTAAAATATTGAGTTTAGGTGAGTGAAATAAAAAAGTCACGTTTGTGTTTGACTTGAAAATATTATTTTTTTTACCTGAAGCTTCTTGGTAATAATGTCTCCACAACTGCCTCAACTTTGTTTGACCACCCACATCCCAAACTGTGAATGTCAAACCTTTGCAAGGTGTAATCACTTCAACGTTGAAGCCGATTGTTGGAATTGTTTTAACCATTCGATCAAGTTTTAACTTGTACAAAATAGTGGTTTTACCTAATAAAAAACATGAAAATTAACATTTTTTAACTTAATTTGTGTATTTTTATACAAAACACAGCAATTTAAATTTAATAAAATGTCTTTATTAAAAAAAGTTTCTCGGTCAATAATATATTTTCTGTAACCTTAAATTAAATATATTTTTGCAACAATAAAATAGACAAAATCCCGAAAGTTTTTTTATGAAATACAAAAATAGTGTTTATAAATTAAACTTTTTATATTTACCCGCACAATCCAATCCCAGCATCAAAACACGAAGTGGGTCGGATTCGAACATTTTAAAAAATCCTTCAAACTTAGAAGCAAATCCTCCCATATTTAATACTCAAAAGTTTCAAAATACTAACCTAAAACGTTATATTAAATAAATCAAATTTATAACTGCACCAGGTAAGTTACTCTACTAAATCTTTCTATTTCAAGTGTATAGGTTATTTTATATAATCTTGTCTTAGGGGTAGTCTGCTAAAACTTTAATTTTTTTAAGATAATATATTGAGATTTTAATTTGCATTATGTTTTATATAAACTATTGCTAACAAGTTAAAAATCATTTTAAATATAAACCAACTGACAAATCAGTATTATCAAGAAATTTTAAATAAAGAAACTACATTCGATGAATAAGAGTTATGATTAATCAACACGTAGTTATGCCCATATGTAGGCTGCATTGCAACACTTTTGCGTTACTTTAGTCCATGTGATAAAAAGTAAACGCATATGTTAATCATAAAATAAATCTATTGCTTGAACTTACCTGATTGTATATTTATAACTGGTAATTTAGATTCAAATTTTAACTTTGGTAATGACCTATGCGTTTTTTTGATCTGACAAAATCTTTGAAATGTCTACAACAAAGTTTACTTTAAATTTTTCCAAATTACAACTATTTAAAAAGTCATTTGTTGAAGAGAAAAACTTGAACTTTTTTTAATATACTTAATTAAGCGAACTTTCTAATACAGCACAATATACTACAAAAGAAAAATTAAAATAAACTTTGGAATATAAAACAAAATGGAACTCTTTAAACTTTAAGGTAAAAATTTTGACGTCACAGCTCATCACTATTTCGTGATAACGCAGTGACGTAGTCTTCCATGACGTCACAGTAGTAAGGTTTAGTGAAGGGATTGAAACCCTGCAAGTGAGCCACGTGACCTCCGCCGTTTGTGACGGCCAAGACCACGTGATCAGTTTGTTCAACGTCTTCAGATGGAATCCCTAAAATTAATTATATTTAGGATAAAATATATTTTTTTTTAAATCTTATAAAATATTTAGTAATGTGAAACCATTCTTACTTACAGGGTACAAAACTGTCATCATTTGATAACAAACACAGAGTTGGGGTCCTTATTGATTGAAACAACTTGGTTGTGATAATACTGTCACTGTAATAATGATCTACACTTTCATATCCAAAAGTCCTAAGAAGAAATTTGAATAAACATTACAATGTTACGAAATATAAGAGTAAGAAGCTAGTAGGCTTACTTAGAAGTGAAGTGCATGTCTATATCTCTGATACTCTTTGAATTCATAACATCTTCATGACATACCACTCCATTAAACATTTCTTTTGATCTGCAAAGTAAATTTATGTTATTGGATTTTATTAACATAATCAATTTATAGTAATATTTAAAAAAGCTAAAGTTTAACCTTAAAAAAAGAATGTTACAATATAAGCATTAGTAAATCAGTACAAAAACAATATTAAAATGAATTAAAATAAAAATCAGAGTTTTTTTCTTACTTTTGATAAATTTTTTTGAGACTTTTCGTAAGTGAAATATTGTACAGAATCCAGTTATCCCATTTTTCAATACTCTGTGATCCCAACACAGGATTAAATGGACAGCAATAAATAAGTGCGGCTTTAACTTTAGAATCTTTTCCTTTTTGTGCTAAATACCTGGACATTACCAATCTAAAAAATCAATTTTTAACTTTATTTAAAAATATTTTATAATAGACAACATGATACTAACTAAGTAAATAAGATATAGTAGCTTATATAAAGTGAATGTTGTTATTCTAATTTTTACAACTAAATATGAAAGTAATTTATAAATGTAAGTAAAATGGAACATACCCTCCTAGAGAAATTCCAATAAAAATCAAATTTCTCTTTGGATGTCGATCTGAAACTAAGTCCACTGCTGTTTCCAAATCACTTGTAAATGATGCACAAAAGGCTTTACTTGTCTTTAAAGTAAATCAAAAATAGTTTTATTATTTAGTTTTTTAACTTACCAGCTTTAAAATGTAAAATAAACATGCAAAAAATTAAAAAATGACACCAAAAAATAAAAAGTTAATGGAAATTTAAACTATTTTCTACATACAAACTTAACAAAAAAACTAAATTTTTATTACTTTAAATGCTGAGTATATATACACCAGATTAAATATTTAAATAGTAAACTAAAAATAGTAAATTAAATAGTAAACTAAAAAGTAAACTATTTTTAACACCACTCACCAAACATGGTAACTCAAGACCTCTATTCACCATAACCACCACTGAATTACCCTTTTCAACCAATCCTTTGGCAATGGTGCGAACATAACTACTCTGTGATGTAGACACCAGACCTGGTAAAATAAAGACCAGTGGTTTTTTGTTTAAGTTGTGGTTGGTGTTTTCTTCTTCTGTGTCTGTCCAGGCAAGAGTAAATTGGCCACCATCTTCTGTTTTAACTACTTCTCTGGAAAAAAAATAAAAAAAAATATTATAATGAAGCTTAGTGGACAATAATATTTATACATATGTCCAATTTTTAGCCTACAACTTTATCATAGACAAAAAAGTGTAACCATATCATGACAGTTAAAAAATCAACAGAACTACAACTAAAAAATAAAATAAAAAATGCTTTGTTATCTAAAAGAGCTAATAATACATTTTGTTTTATGAAAAAAAATCATAAGATTTGAAGTTTACCTGTTGAACCCAATAATTGGGTTAATTGGTAATAGGGCTGCAAGAATTGTTTGAAACTTGCCACCAGGAATCAGAAATAAAGACCAGTAAACTCTCTGTAAAGCAGGGACTTGTTTGTGAATAAACTTGCTCCATTTTGTTCCTCTTTTACTGTAGATAACTGGTTTCTATAACACAAAAAATCATATAGAACAATTAAAAAAAAATTACAAAAAAAAGTTTTAGAGCAACATAATCAGCACTTTAAATTTTGTTGTTTTAATTGCAGTAAATAGAAAATTAAACAGCAACTTTGAAGGTCAGTTGAAGTTAAATGAAATGCTTTTAAAGTAAATATTATAACCCAACCCAAACATATGTAAGACGCCAACTTATACCAAAATTAAACATTAACTCAATAGTACATAGTATAACGTATGTACATGAATTTAATGTCAAACAAACACTCAAGTAAACATAGTTTATAAGTTCTCACCCTTCCATAGTAGGATAAATAGTAAGCTGAAAACAAGAAGGTTCCAGTGGCAATTACTGTTGATGTCGACCAATTTTCCAACATTTTTTATTATCAAATAATTTGCTCTAACAATAAGTAAAAAACAATCTAAAAAAATTAAAATGTTTACAAAATAACAGCAATATAGTTAAAATATTTGTAATACCTCCAAGTTTTGAAGAGTCTTTTAAGAGATATAATTATGTGCCAGTATTGTAATATAGCCGCTTTTTATCTTGGGATGAGTTCAATCCCCACAGATCTCATGCTGTAGCGCCCTTGAGTAAGGCGCTATAAACAGTATAAACCTCTGCTAAGCCAGCACTTAAACAGCAGCTTAATTATCAGGCCATTATAATTTACAATATCCCAAACTGCCACAGGCAACTCGAGACTGGATCAGAGTATCTGATGTTACTCTATGTTTAAGTCACGCATTCGACTTTCCCACATCGAGGATAAAGATAAATAAAAAACAAAAAAACATTTGATACAAATAATATTAAAACTGGCAAAAATTCAAAAAAATTCAGAATTTAAATTCTTTTTCAAAACATTATCAGATTGGTCTTCAGTTTTAAATTTCTTTTTAAGATCTTCAAATTTAAATCCATGTTTCATTTTTAATCTTTTAATATATTTTGTTCTTTGTTTTTGCATTTTATTTATTATCACAGTTATTTCCAAAATCTGATTCGATACAGCTTCGTTCCTTAGTTCAACCTCTTTACAAGTTTTCTTTAACTCCACATATTTTAGACGATACAAATTATTTTTGTCAATTGGCTTTTCAAAAATCTCAACATTTTCAATATTTTCCATTTAAATTTAAACCTAATTTTCTACAACACAAAGTCTAAAGATGATAAAAGTGTAAACTCATCGTGGTACATGACATTAAACAACAGTTTATAAAGTAACCCAACCCATGGGGTCAATGTACAAACTTCATGGCGTTATTTAATCTTTCGAAATGTGCTCATGTTCTATGACGTCACTATTTGTTTACATTTTACAAACGTTCTATGATCCTGCCTTTCCTTTTAACAACATAACTTGCTGCTACATTTTCCCAGACAAAACCAGACTTATTTTAAACAATGTTTAAGTTATATTTTTATATATGTTAGACATGTTTAAAATGAGGATAAAACTATGTTAAAAAATTGATTACGTAATTGAATAAGTGTGAAAATAAAAGAGCGATTTACAAAGTGCTTTGTGGGAAAAATAATGCGTGAATTTTTTCATGTGTCGGGTTTTAATTTTGTTTTGAAATAACAGTTTTATTTAAAAATAGCGTTGTATTTAGCACTACACCAGCATGCATATGATTAACATAAATCTATTATTAATTTCTTAAAGTTTTTTATTTGCAAACAGGGATTAAATTTGGTAAATTTTGCGAAAATGTCACGCAGAAATCCGTCAGGTTTTACCGGAGCGAACGCAATTCCTCTTGGATCTAGGAACAAAGCAATCGGATCGAAACGCCAATTTTCTGGATCTCCACCCAGAGAAAGTTATAACCGAGTTTCGCCTCCTAAAGATTCGGTTTCTAGCAACGCTGCGATCGCTTTAAAAGCTGCGCAAGCCGCCGCTGCTAATTTAGCGAAACTTGCGCAACTAAATAAAGGTAGTTCGCCGTTTTTAGTTTATTTTTTTAGGTATCAACGTATTAAAAAAAATCATTGCTAAATCCAATTTTAAGGTATCATTATCAGATTGTGATATTTTTAAACACTGTAAACAAAAAATAATTTAAGTGTATATAAAATATATTATTTTCTGAGCTTTAAAATAGTTCCTACTATTTTTGTCAGGAGTTGATCAGCCTTTGGGATTTCAAAATAATGCTCCATCAGCTCCACAACAAAGTGAAGAAAGAGGACGACCACGAAAGAAGAAAAGTCGATGGAGCACGGTGACAGAAAAAACTGAAATCCCTGGAATGCCAGCGGCCATTGCTTCAAACTTAACTGCACAACAACAGAAAGCTTATATAGGTAAGAAAAACCTGATACTTGCTGGCTTTATTTTATGTTCTTAAATTGTTATTTTGCATTTTGAAACCACACACATTTCTTAAAATAAATGCATGTAAGTGATCTATGTGAATATTTTCACAAAATCTTTGGTACAAAGGTTTGTATGTAAAATTATGTGGTTTTAAAATATAAAACGTAACCAAACTTTAATTTTATTGATTAACTTATCACTTCAGCTCTAGCTAGCAGGAGAATTTATGTTATATTTTTTGTCTGTTTTAACAAATTTTTTCTCCTATTTTTCCTTCGGTTATTTTCATGTAATCGAAAAATAACAGTTCAGCTACAGATTGAAGACATCACTCGAAAAATCAAGGCCGGAGATTTGGGAATTCCAGCAAACCCCGAAGAAAGGTTGAGTTTTTTGATGAACTACATTGTGAAGCAGCAGTGGTTTTATAATAAATTATTATTTGGTCTTGTGTAAAGTCTAATAACTTTTGTTAGGTTAATAATTAAATGCAATTTAGTAACTGCAAAGTTATATAACTTAAGGTCTGGTTTGTAGGTTGGCTTTAAAGCAATAAACACTAAGGTCCACTTCTTAACTAAACAAAAAACATTATTTTAAAGTATATATATTTAAAAAAGTTACAACTTTCTTAATTATTAATTAAATAAGTTCTTTTAAAGGAATACCTTTTTAGAGCTGAATTAAAATTAAAAACCAAATTTTGAGTTGTCCCAATTTATAAAAACTTTAAACATTTTTTTAATCTTTGATAATTTCAGATCCAAACCTAATTTGTAAACCAAATATTTTTACAGCTCTAGCTTCAAAAATAACAAAATCTTTTTATTATAATTTTCGCTTTTCTAGCAGCCAACCAATAACCAAAAATTTGTTTAAATAATCAATTTTTAGGAAATCGCACACAAAAGACATGATCCTAAGACAATTTTTGCCAAAAAGTGTTTAAGTTTTTTAATTTAAACATTAAATAACAAAATACTGGTATGATATGTCAGCAAAATATTTGGTTTTATTCCTAGATCACCATCTCCTGAGCCAATATATAATGGAGAGGGAAAGAGGATGAATACAAGAGAATATAGAACAAGAAAAAAACTTGAAGAAGAGAGACACAAGTTGATTCAACAAATGCAGGATATTAATGCAGATTATAAACCTCCAATGGACTACAAGTAAATTTTTGTGTTACAAAAGTACAGGCTGTTTTAAATATACTAAATTAAATTAATATTACATTTTATAAAGGCTATACTTTATTTATACATTAATTTCTTTCATTTATACTCACTTTTATGTTAATAAATTGGTAATTTAGACTGATTTTAATTTAAATCATTATTTCATTGAGTAAAATATATATCCAAACTATATATTATTTGTCTAAAGTTAGACCTTCTTTAAAGCTTTAATAAATTGTCAATTTAGGCCAATGCTACAGCGGGTGAGTGAGAGGGTTATGATTCCACAAGATTTAAACCCGAACATCAACTTTGTTGGCTTGCTCATTGGACCACGAGGAAACACTCTGAAGAAGATTGAAAAAGAGGTTTGCTTACTATCTTGATTCTTTTTAACAAATACTATATTTTTCTTACAAAATTTTAGATAAATTTATCTTTAAAAATGTTGAAAATTTTTTAATAAACATTTCATAAATTTTAGAGCAACTGTAAGATTATGATTAGAGGAAAAGGATCGGTGAAGGAAGGAAAGATTGGGAGAAAAGATGGTCAACCTCTTCCAGGGGAAGATGAACCTCTTCATGCACTAGTAAGCGGAACTTCTCTCGAGAATGTGCAAGGAGCTGTTAAAGAAATTCAAGTCATCATAAAACAAGTAAGTAAAAAACTTTTAATAATATTTTTATTACTATGGTATTTGTGTTTTTTTTCTAAGTGTGAACATTGTAGTATTAAAATAAAAATGACTGTTCTTAGCAATAGTTATCCAATGCTGTTTAAACAGTTACAAAAATCGACTTTAAATAGAGTTAATTTTGTTAGATAATGAATTTTCAATTTTGAGTAGCCTCATTAAAAATAATCATGCCATTTGTGGTCCTTAAGTTAAATGCAAGATTTTGTAAATGGCTGTTTAAATGGATAGTCAAAGATTTGCTTTGTTATGTGTGTTTGTGTTTTTATTAAACTTAAACACATTAAAATTGAATTAACTGTCGATAGCAAGAGTTGCCCAATGCTGTTTACAACAGTTACAAAAAATTTTCATACACTTAAATGACTGATGATAGGGTCGTATAATTGTTCTATTGTTAAGTGATTTTAAGAGATCATTTTGAAAATAATCATGCAACTTGTGGTGCCCAAAAGTTTTGTTAAGATTTCAATGTTAATTAAGAAAACAAAATTTTGAAAGATTGTTTTATATGTAAGTTAACTGGTATAAATATTAATTAGCAAAAGTGCTAAAAAATTTTTAACACATAAATTTCATTTATTCCAAAATACAAAAAGTTAGAATTTGGGGTAATTTTTGTAATTTACAGCTACTAAAATCGTAAATAAACTTCATCTGACAATTTATTTACTTAACAGGGTATAGAGCAACCCGAGGAAAATAATGATTTGCGAAAACTTCAGTTGATGGAACTTGCAAAACTAAATGGGACGTTAAGAGAAGATTTGATGCCAAAGTAAGATTTAAATTCCCATATTTTTGAACATTTAACTTTATTATTTTTAAGATTCCAAAAACGTAATCTTATTGTTTTCTAACAGGGAAAGACAGTGGTTGAAGCCCGAGAATCAAAATGTAACCAACACTACAGTTTGTACAAAGTGTGGCGGTCGAGGTCATTTAGAACAAGATTGTAGAGCGGAGAGGCCCAGCATGGGGCTACAACAACCCATGGGAGCTGCGGGTCCTGGGGTGGACAGAGCTAAGATGGACAGTGAGGTAAAAAAATTGATATTTTAATAATTAAAAAAAATATAGAACCATTAAAAATTTACCCCAACGTTTTTCAGTACATGTCTTTAATGGCTGAGCTGGGTGAAGGACCCCCACCTTCGAACAGCACTGGCAACACCCCCAATCAAGGGGGGAACACCCCTTCAGGTGGCAGTGGGGGCAGAGGTGGTTTTAACAACAACTTCAACCCTCCTAGGTTTGGGGGTTCACGACCTCCATGGGGAGGTGGTAGTCATGGTAACAGCGGACCAAGATTTGGAGGAGGAAGAGGAGGAAGGTTTAACAATTCAAATAATTACGGAAACAGGTTTGTAAAAGCTTTTTTAACATGTTGTTTGTGGAAATAAAAGCTTATTAAGCAGATTAAATTAATTTGGATAAGTTAGATTTTGCGTTTAATAAACAAAAACGGATAAAACATTTTTAGATGATAACATTTATGTGTTCTATAAAATTTCATCTTGTTTTCCAGACCTCCGATGATGAATCAAAACCAACCTCCTCCTCCTTGGATGCAAAATGGTCCCTATGGTGGTCCCCCTAACAACCAATGGGGTGGTCCTCCTATGGGTGGTCCATATGGAGGGGGATATGGCCCGAACGAGGGTGATGCCCCACCATGGATGCAAGGTGACAACAACATGGGACCCCCAATGTTTGACCCAAGTGGTGGGGGTAATTTTTATAATCAACCACCTCCACCACCCCCGAGCAATAACCCACAACCCCCTCCACCCCCTGCGGGAGGCAGTGTGCCGCCATGGCAACAAGGTGGAGATGGTAGTCAAGGCAACAATGGAAGTTATAATGGTAATTAAAATTGGATTTTGGGTTAAATTTTTTATTGTTTTTTTAAAAAATTGGGTTTAATTTAATTTTTCTAAAAAAATCTAATAAATATACTTGTTAGGGGGGAAAAATTAGAATTTTGGTTAGGTTTTGTATTTTTTCTATTTAATTGGTAATTAGTTGTTGTTGTTGTTTTCCTTATTTGTTCATTAAATATTTTATTTTTTTACAGATCCTAGCATGATGGGATATGGTGGCAATATGCCTTGGGGTGGAAACAACAATATGACCCCTGGTCCTGTCCCCCCTCCTATGCCAACTGGACCCAACCCAGTTCCACCCCCACCACCTGGTGGTGATAAAGGAGGCATGGATTATGGAAATATGGGGTATGGGGGGTACATGGCCCCTCCACCTCCCCCGCCAATATAAAACTTTGCTTAATTTGTTTGGTTGAAATCTTTGAAGTTTTTTAAAAAACTTTTCAGTTTAAAATTCTTGGAGAAATTGTTTATTCGAACACAATTTCTAAAGTTTGGTATAACTAATATTTGAACTAAATTGGAGGATGATAAAACTTTTTCTATGTGGTTGAATTGTTAAATTATGATCGCTTGGAAAGGGCAAATTTCTTTAGCAAATTTCCTGTCAAAAACTATATAAAGAAGACTTGTTTTTGTTAATTTTTGCCAAATCTCATAAGGACCAACCATCTGTAGATTTTATTCATATTCCTCCTAAATGTATTCGTAAATGTATTTAATTGCTGGATCACATCATCATAATTACTAATATATAACATGTTAATATTATTGAAAGGGATGAAGTAATTGTATTGGAATTAATGTTTTTAATGAATTGATAAAGATTTGTTGTTTTTAAAAGTTAATTGTGAATACAATCTTGTATAGGAGAATTTTGTTCTCTTTATTAAGGGCAAGTTAGAAACAAGATAACAATATAACTTTTTAAAGATTGTATAAAACCAATAGTTGGATTTGTTTTAAAAAAAGAAGTGTTGGTGACTTTTAAAAGGTATCAAGGTTTGGAAGTCGTCTTTGTCTCTTGTAATTACTCTATTTTCCCCCATATATATATTCCATCTTATACATATCTAGATCTCTTCTAAACTTTAACCACTTCTTATAAATACCTAAGTTTTCCAAAAAAATTAATATACTAACCAAAAATAATTTTGAAAGGACCGCTACTGCCTAAATATTTAATTATGCTCAAAAGGGTCATGACCTTAACTGAGGGTATTTCCCGTTTAAAAACAAAAACGTGAAACACAATTTTGTGTTTTGTTAAATTCTTTTTAACTAAGTTTGTGATTAAAAAATCAACCATGTGCGATGATCACGAACATCACCATCATGATCACTCACATGATCAAGAAGATAAGTCCACATCTTTCAGTCTTTATCTCAAGATTAATTTAGCAAGGTCAGATTTATCGTTTATCATTTAGCTAATGTGTTTTTTTCAATCTTTGTATAAAACAATTTTTAGTGATAAATGTTTATTTTTTTGTTATAAACACTAAAATAATGTTTTAAGTATTTATTATTATCTTTTCAAATATTTTAGATTTCTTTATTTTCACACTTTTTGATGTAATGTTATTATATTGTTACAGAGTTGAGTGTTTGAATGAGAGTGAAGATGGCTCAGGGAAAAAAGTTTTTAAAAGTTGGGATGAGAGATTGGATCGGGAAGAATTTGTAGAAAGTGATTCGGACCCAGAACTTTTATTTAATATTCCGTAAGCCATTGATTAGATTAGTTTAGAGTTCACTGTTGTATAATTTTAAATATTAACTTTGGGTCTCTTGTGAAAGCATATACATTTGTTAAATGGAGGGTTAGAGTATGATTTTGTGTAAGTTTTGTGTCGAATGTTTCTACCTGAGATCTGAAATTGTAACATATCATATAATGAATGTTATTGCTGTTACGAATAGAAAACACTGAAAGGAAAAAAATATATGAAGAATTTAAACCATTGGTTTTTTTATTAATAAATGTTTTGTTTTATTAAAAAAAAATGCTTTTTTCAGGTTTACAGGTACTGTAAAATTAAAGTCGATTGCCTTGTTAGGAGGAGAACACTTAACCCACCCTCGATGCATGAAGTTGTACAAAAATATCGACACAATGAGTTTAGATCAAGTAGGGAAGAAACCTGATCAAGAATTTGAGCTTCCAAATGAATATGTTGACGCACTTCAACTTCCGACTAAGTAAGTGTTCATTTTTTCTTTGTTTTATTTACTGACTTAATTTTAAATTGTACCAGTTTAATTAACACCCTTTTAAGAGTCATTTTACTAATCAAAAGTGTGGTCCAAATAAAAAAATCACAAGAAACTATTATTGTAAGAATTAAATTATAAAAAATAAAACAATGTTTTTTTGTTAATATTTTATTACTTAAATAAAAAAGGTATAGAAAATATATGTACAGTTGATGTTATTACAGAAAAAAATTAAGATTAAATCAAGTATATATATATATATTGTTGTTTACAGAATATCTCGTTTTTCCAACGTCCACCATCTTTCAATTTACTTTCCTGAAAGTTATGGAGAAGAAACAACAAAAATTTATTATATTGGGTTAACTGGAGATTTTATGCAAGTATGTTGTCATGGTATAAACATTTATAATACAGAGGAATATATTAGAATTTTAAGATAAAATTCTTTGTGCAATTGAACCACAAATTAATATATATTCACCAAGTATCCAGTATATAATGGAGATTAGTGGTTTTAAAATGCTGACCTGAGGGACAGGATTTCAACTAAGTAAAATTTAAAAAATTGCTATGATGGTATGTACAAAAAAGTTAAAACACGATTTATTTTTAGGCTCGTAGACAAGAAATTGCAATTACAAATTACGAGCTAGCTGCAAATCCTGCAGATCATAAAAACAAATTATTTGATTCAACCGGTCACATGATCAGTTAAACATTATGACATCACACAACAATATCCAAAATTGATATCAATTTGTTTTCTTAAGTGATTTAGTGATAAGAATATTTATGAGTTGTAATGGTTATGTTACTATAGTATGACTTTTGTTAAATTTGGGTTTGATTAAGACTTGAGATTTAGTTTGCTTAAATGTTTGTTAATATTTAATTATAATGTATAAAAGATTCTTCACTTAACATTTATATGAGGTTTTGGTTTTCATTTTTTTGTTATTTATGATAAGTTATTGTTTAGTTGGTCTTCGGCAGTTTTATTTCGCTTACTTACAAATTGATTCCCGTTAATATAATAACGTAAAGGTTTATGCGCCCATTCACCACATCTCTTCTCATTAAGTCCGATTCTTTTACAAACTACTATGTTACTTTTTGGAATAACTTCACCTTTTGTGAAGTAAATTTCATCGTTGATAGTAAGGTCAAGTTTGTCCATTTCTTTTGTAATGTTTAAAGCCTTCAAAATAAGGTTAAAAATATGATAATGTGGTTAAAATTGTAAACATTGTACTTATTTGAAATACAAATTTAGTATATTTAACTTCTATTATATATACTGCCCTAAAAATAAATGGTTTGGATAATACCATATTGCAATTTTTAAATACGGCACCACAAATTTTAGCAGGCCTACCTAGTATTATAAATTTATATTTTATTTTACCTGGCATAATTTAGCAGGACCATTGCAAACATTTTTCTCATTTAATTTTGTTTTTCCTTTACTCCTGTTCTTTATAAACAAAGGAAGGTTTGTTAAGGGTTCAGCTGCTCTTATTAACACTGCATTCCCCTCACCTTAATATATAAATGTAATAACGTTTGTGTCCATCATTAAAAATTTACCTGGCAAAATAAAATTAAAGGCCATCTATATATAATGGAGCTGTACAATGTAAGGGCTTTTAAAATAAAAACTGTCATTTGTGGTGCTCAGATATTTTATAACCAACAAATACTAGTTAACAAATACAACCACAGCACGGCAATTAAAAATCTCCAGGTGGCAGGCCATCGACTAGTTTTTTAAAGGCTTTTGGGGCATGGTTTTTACAATATTTAAAAAATATTATTGTGGAGATTGATTTCAATTTGCAAGGCCCTTACTTTAAGGTGCTATCACCTATTTTACATGGAAGTACTTCTTAATTTTTATATCTAGGATAAAATTTTCTTCTTACCTTTGCTTGAAATATTCATGCAATGATACATTCCATAAGTCATGTAAACATACAACGTCCCAGGCTTCATAAACATTGCTTCATTCCTCTTTGTTCGTTTCAACTCAAACGAGTGTGAAGATTTATCTTCTTGACCAAAATAACATTCAACTTCAACCACTTTACAACTTAGCTGTTTATTGTTTATTCTTCTGGTTAATATAGATCCAAGTAAAGATTGAGCAAGTTCAATACAGTCTTGATTGAAGAAATTCTCTCCCAATTTTGTTGGATTTTGGACTTTACTTTCAAATTTCTTTTTCTTCGTAGTTTCTTGGGTACCACCAGATATTTTACGTTTTTGAGATTTAATAATTGATGTCATTTTTAAATATCTTAATTTCATTTATATATATCTAAATGTTTAAAACAAAATTTTGTTTAAAAGATTTTTTATTTTATTAAAAAAGGTTGAATCTTTATTACAATATAAACAAGTATAACTCGAGTTTAAAAAGCAGTTTTGTTAAGTAATAGTAGGTGGTATTAGATTTTAAGATGAAATACATTTACAATTGTACACAGACAAGTATAACATTTTGTATGATTTCAATGGTTCTTGATGTAACAAAGTTTGTTAAAATCTTCAATAAGAGTTTTAGTTTTTATTTTTTTTCTTCCAAGTTAACTCCATATTTTGCTTTCATCGTATCTAGTTGAGCTTGTTTCTTGTCAACATCTTTCTTCTTAAATTGCTGTTATTTAAAACAAATTAAATTAAAATTATTAATGTTTGCAACATGTAGTTTTATTAATGTAAAAACGGAGTTTTATGACCGCCGTCCGCCGATTCAAACATGTAGTACTAAAATGAATGCGGAAAAGGCGGAATGTATGTAGAAGATTAGGGTTAGGTCAAAAAATTCTGCCTATTCCGCACTTTATAAACTTGGCGGACGATGCTAATAGAGCTCCGTATAAAATTACAAAAAAGCAACTGACAAGTGAAAAAAGACGAAGTACAATTCTATTAAATCTTTTTATAAATTTATAAAAAAATATATAAACAATTAAGAAACGAACACTTACCCTGTTTGGATTGTAATAAAGCACAACAAGGTATCGGTTACAGACATTAAATCCGGATAAATGATCGCAAGCATTTTTGGCATCAAAAATATCTTCATAAACCACATAGGCCGTTCCTTTTGTGTCTGTTGTTGTACCACTAAATTGAGGATAAAGTTTAAGGTTTATGTAATATTATGATACAAATAAAAATCTAATTTTAGTCGAAAGAATTCAATAAATTTATAGTGAATTATAAGTGAATACAAAATTGTTTCTGTAAAAAACAGCAAAATGATTAAAACTTGCACTCTAATTTGTCGAATAGCTCCGTATTTTCCGAAGATGTCGTACATTTCTTCTGCTGTGATTTTGTAAGGAAGATTTCGGATGTAAAGAATTCGGTTTACCTCAGGCGGTAATCGAACCTAAGATAGTAAGGCCATAGGTTATAGAGCTTTAGTCAGTTAGTATTTACGTTTAACATTTAATAAATACATTTTAAAATGTAACGAAGTAGTAAATATTACAAAAATAATGTAAAAATAAAATAAACAGACTTACATTTGCACGTCGGGCTGCTTGTAGCGCCATTTTTGGTTATTTAAAGATTCTATTTTACTCTTTTACAGCCTTATATTTATCGTACTTTCGTACTTGTAAATATTTGATTGTAAATTGAAAACGAAAATCTCACGGAATAAGTTGCGGAATGCCGGATTTAGCGGAACGTTACCCTTTCCGCGGAAAGTTGTATTATAAAATTACTTGTCCCTAATTTTTTAATGATAGATTTACTGTTTTATTTAAAATATTTATGATTTTAAAGGTACTATTTTAGAAGTCCTAAAATATTAATATTTTTTATGTAATTTTTTAGCTAAAATCTTTCTATGGGGGGAAAATACCGATTTTATAATATGCAAATTATTTAGAAGCTCATTAGGTTAAAGTCGGTTTAATGTCAACATCACATGAGTTTTTTTTATGATTTGTTGTATTAGACAATACTTTAACATATATATGTATACAAAAAACAACTCAAGTGTAAGGTTAAATTGATTTATTTCATATTTGTTAATCAACAAAAATTTATATAAAGGCTAATACACATAATACTGTGTTTTGTACAAATCTAGCTTAAACTACATTCAGATATGGCTTATCAACAAGCAACAACAGAACGAAATCCAATTCAAGACAATAATGTTCCAATCGTAGAAGGAGGTATTTGCTTTTTTGATGTGTTTATCTGTTCAATTTGTTGCTGTGCTTGTTTTATGTCTAATACATTTAAATCAGCCATATATAGGCTAACCAAATAAAACAAATGTGCAAAGTGTAATGTATTGCAAAATATGTTAAAAATTTGGATTTAGCAAGTGTATTACTGTTTAAAATAAAATACAAAGATCAAAGTATCTGTATGTAAATTAATTTCCAAAATATAAAACTAACTTGACCTTGGGAGCTCATTTAGATATTTTAAAACAATTTTTTTTAATTCCCGTAACGATTAACACACTTTTTTATATTTGTTTTTTAGAAATTGATTATGGATTTCTGTGTAAAGAAGATCAAAAATTCTGGGACAGCGTTGAAAGTCTTGACGCAATTGGAGTAAATCTAATAAATAATTTTGTATATTAATTAAACATTGTGAAGAACTCAACTAGTTAACCTTATTATGGTAAAAATTCACAGGAAAAGAAGGACGAAGTTAAATTAAAAGAGAAATTTTATGAAAATTTTCCAACAGTAAAACGTGGAATTTGGAAACCAATTAAAAGATTTCTTAATGCTGAAGCAGATGGTTTAAATATTTTTATACAATATTTTTTTTACCTCTTTGTTTAAATGTTTTAACAATTTTGTTTAACAGACGAGATCATCACTAGAAAAAACTTCATCAATTTGACGAAATATTTTGGTTCTGTAAAACCATTAAGAGATTCTTGTTATCTTGCCAATCAGGTTCCTTTACTAATCTTTTTAATATAAAAAATGTTTATTTTATAAATAATTTTTTTCAAATTAGGTTTCAATGCTGATTACTGACTCAACTGTAATCACAAACAACAAGAAAAAAATAACGTGAGTTCATTTTTTTTTATGGTCAACATTTTTAAATTTTTTTTCAAGCCAAATTTTTTTAATAGTTGGTTTGTTGGTTTTATGGAATTGGAGGAAGCAATGCTGCGTCTTTCTAGTCACGAAAATGGAGTTTTTCTGATTCGATTTAATTCCAACACACCAGGTCAGCTTTCTATTTTTAGTATAAGTGAAAATTTTCATACATTGATATTAATATAAAACAACTGGTTAAATAAATAACATTTGAATTTAACTTTGCTTTATTATTATTACTGTATGTGTTGTGTTGTATTTTTAGGTGAATTTGCTGTAAATGTTAAGCATGAAAATCATGAAAATACTGTCCACAACTTTCTGATCAAGGTAAAATTGTGAAACTTGTTTAGTAAATCCACTGTTAGATAAAATATAAATTTTCTTATGTCAGGGAGATCCTTTAACAGCTTGTGATGATGAAGATGATTATGATGGCAAATTTCATCTTGATCGTCCCGACGAAAAAACTTTTCCGACTTTAGTTGAGTTTGTTCGTGAACGACTGCGTTGTGACTACATAGATGGAATTGAATGCATTAAACATTATCCTGACAGTCCATTAAATTCTGTTTTTAAAGGTTACAAGTAATTGCTTGTCTTCTTTCTTATTCTTTCAAATAATTGTTATCTTACTTTTAAATAAATTTTTGTAATTAAATAGATTTTATTCTGTTTATATTTTGATTTGTATAGTTTGTATGCTTTTTAATTTTTTTACCAATAGAGATATTCCATATCTATTGTTCTACCATGAAAATTTTAAGTATATAATTTTAATTAATATTATCTCATTTTCTGTTATTATTAACTGTAAAATCAAAAACTGTTGTTTGATTTTTTTAATCTTTAATGCAATCTTTTTATATGATCAAATAAAAATGTAATAAAAACAACATTTTTTACATAAAAATGCAATATTAAGTAAATAAAACATTTTTTACAGATAACTTTGCTGAATAAACAGCTTAGTATTTATACCATTTGCATTTAAATATTTCATAAGAAATTTTTAAATTTACAAAAATTGGTAAAAATATGAGATAGCATATAACATAACAACATATATTTTTAAATGGTATACTGTTTTATACAATTAGCTTTCTTATTGTGATTAAGACTTAATAGGTCTATTACTTTTGTATCATACTCTTCAGCCATTATATTATTAGAAAAGGGTCTAATAACAAATAGTACTTATTTTTAAATATAAGTACAAATTTACACATCGACATATACAGGAATAAAACAAGCAAACTAAAAAAAATTAAGTTTTACATTCTTAAGTAAACCTATTTTAGTCTAAATAAATCTCAGTCTATGAAAATGTATATTTATAAGCATAAATTGAACTCATCCTCTTCCAACTCTACCCAAACTTAGAGAATGCTTCTGTCACTGAAGCTACACCAAAGAAAGCGTACAAAACTTTAACTGAAGCTATCTTGGCAGAGCTTGCCATTTGGCCATGATGTTTTCGAATCCATTCCACCATGTTTGGAAGCTCAAAGTCGACTCCTTCAATGCAGTTATGCTCAAATCTGTCTTTTGGACCGCTCGTAAATGCCATGTTGAGTTGCTCAAAGCTAAACTGATTCTCTAATGAAATCTAAATAAAAAATAAATAAGTGATATCTGTTAAGCATTGCTTTTAAACTTAAACTTAAATTTGATGTTTTTAAACTAATGTTTCTTTGTTGTCATATTGTAAAACTTAAACTATAGTTACCCCGTCGTCAGAGAGATCAACAAAACCACACATTCCCCACTCATGGTTATCAACCTTCAAATATGTTGTGTTCAAGTGAATTCTAAGAGAATCCTTTTTGCTCAGTGGTAGGCCTAGCTCCTAAAGAATAGATTGTTTTTTAATTTATAATATTTGTTTAAAAAGCAGTTGTTACATTAAGCAAACTCTGCAAACATCATTTTAAACGCTTTTACATCTCTAACAATGAACACTATATACTGCTATATTTAATATATAAACATATGTAACACTACCAGTAACATATTGGTAATAGTAATAATACCTCATACAATCCTCTCCTAGCAGTTTCTATCAGAGAAACTTTGGCTGTTTTCTTGTCCTCACTAATTTCCACATAATCTTTAATTGAACAGCTTTCAACGGCCCCGCAAGTATAAGCTCCTGGGTTTGCCATACCTTAAAGTTCAAAATTGAAGTAATAAGAGTTGCTTAAAATGTAAGTTTTGTAAAAGAGGAAGATATCATCTTGTAATTAAAGTTCTAACCTTTTTTATTTGACCTTTGAGTAAATATAAATTTCTTTTTGCCATCTTTCTCCTTAGTTAAGATAGCAACATGTAGACCAAATGAAGTGCTGTATACTGGGTGAACATCTTGTTTACATGGAACTATTTTATCTTTTTGTTCCTCATCAAACCCCCTCCAAATATCTCTCACAGATCGGTGATGAACGTAATTAGATTCCACAAACCTGTTATAAAATGGCAAAAAATTGGGATGACATAATATATAAAGTTAATGCTTGCTTATGCTCAAACTATAAAAAAGTTTGTGTATAAAATAAACTTCTGGCCTTTGTTTTATACTGGCAGCTCAGTGTAGTGGTCGGAACACTTGGCTTATTGACATAAGGTCCTTAGTTTGATTCCCACTGCTTTTAATGCTGTAGCGCCCTTGAGTAAGACGATATAACTGGTATAAAATCCTACTTACCAATTAGCTGTTTAACTATCAGGCACATATTACCTATAACATCCTAAACTGCCAAAGTCATCTCAAGTCTGGGTCAGAGTACCTGATGTTACTCTATGTTTAGGTCTTCTAAATTAGGGATAAATAAATGTAAAAAAGATTACCTAAGTACAATTCCTTGTGCTTCATCGTCACCATCCCTGAGCGTAATAATTTCTTTTAAAGCAATCGTCTTATTATTATCAATAATACCATCTTTTGCATCTTTCTTAAATTTCTTAACATTTTCTGCATATTTTTCCATTAGTTCTTGATTGCCCATGATCCTTGAATATAGTTTATTTTTATTAAAATAACAAAAATTTATACAATTCATAATGTAAGCAGAGTTGACTTATATAATGAGACTTAATTTACATTTACCAAAAAGCAATACATAAATAAATAATTTTATTTATGTAACATACAGGTAATTTGACTTTTGAGCATTTGGGACCTTTATGGAAACATCACAAATCAAATCTTTTTTGTCGTAACTTGGTTTCTCCTTATTTAGATGTTCATTTTCCTAAACAATAAAAATCTTTATTAAGACTAGTTTATGGCCCGCCTTACAGTCAAAAATTTTAATTGTCATAATATGGTTCTACACAGCAGTTTTGTTTATTTTGTAGACCTATAACTAGACAAACTTATATATACCACTTAACATCAATACATATAGATTAAGTTATCACAGTAAAGGTATATTTAGTATTGTTTTCCTGTTTTTTTTAATAAAACATTGCTAAAAATGTTTTATGTAAATTATTTTTTACTTTAATATTATATTTACGTTTTGAAAAGAGTCGGCCACATATATGTCGGTATTTTTTAGAAATCCGCATTCAAATAATTCTCCCTTTGCCTCTGAGATTGTAAATGGATTTGGGTCTTTAAAATCCGTTTCAATAAGCTTTTCGAAACTTGGTCGATCTCGTAAACTTGTGTTGAGACATTTCTCAATAATTTCACAAATTTTACCACCAACAACTTCATCAGAGATCAAAACGTCACCAATTTTCCAAACATTTCCCTTTTCTGTGTGTACTATCTCTAACTTGTGCTGACCTACATTGTAAGACAAAGTAAAATGTGATTTTTTTATGTGTATTATTGTATTTTATATCGTAATTAATATTGATTTAATTTATATTGGGTTTGGTTACCATGCCATAACATACTCAAAATCTTTATGTAAACATTAATACTTTTGGCACGTTTTAAATCATTAAATTGATTTTGTCATTTTTTCCCAACACATTGTTGTAATATTAATTGTATATCGTATTTATTATTTACTTTTATCAATGTGCGAAAAGCCAAAATAAATAAAAAATTCTCTTACCTTTTGTTATTTGTATCAAATATTTTAACTAAGTGCTCCTTTTTTATATAGATATTTCACACATTAGTGATGACACTGCTTGTTACGAATAACAAATATATTTACTTTCAGATAGTTTGCTTGAAGAAACATCATCAAAAGGTTGGTTGCCAGTTCTGCAAGTTAGCACAACTAAACCAAAAGCATAGACATCAAGCTTAGATTGCTCCTCGTTATCTTCAGCCTTTTTGTCCTCATAATAACGAATATGTCGTACCTACAAAATATTTCATTTCAAATTTTAAGGTAGACAACGAATAAGCAAAATTGTTATATTTGGCTTTTAATACAAAAACTGTTCATTTTCCTTTAGATTTTAGATAAATTAGTCAATAGCTTGCCCTATTTTTGTTGAGGTAATATGGTTGCAACTCTCAACCAATGTTTACCTGCAAACCACAAACATCAGTTTTTTATTTTGTAGTTTTTTAGACAAACATATATATATATCCTTTACAAGTATTTTTTTTAAATAAAATTGTTAAATTTAAAAGCTTATGCTATTTTATTCCGTTTTCAAGCTATAAAAGTTTTTTAAAGACTTTAAGCTACTTATGCTGTAGATTGCTATTATAGATAATTGTTATGTACTTACCCTTTTCTCTGTGTAACTATGACAAGCTAGCCCAAAATCACAAAGTTTTACCATGGGATCAATCCGTCTGGTATCAATCTTATATTAAAATTATATTGTATTACAAAAATCTAAAAATTATATTAAAGAACCATAAATACACCAAGGCAGATATGTTCTTAACACATAATAGACCCAGTCTTTAGTTTACTTTAGTTTGGGATTATATTAAATATGTTCACTACAGCATTAGACAGTAAAGATTGATAGGACTTCTCTATTTTACAGATAAACCAGTCCATTTTTTTATCATTACTTTTTAACACTTTTTTCTGAACAAACTATTTATATTTTTCTAATTACCAAAATGTTGTCAGGTTTCAAGTCCTGATGGAAAATGCCCTGGGAATGAACGTAATTCATTCCATGAGCAATTTGCTGGCAAATATTCCATGTATTACGAGCTGTCAATCCCTTTCCGTCATGACTTGTTTGAGACGCAATATAAGTTTTAAGGTTGTCCTAAAAATAATTTCCAATTTAAAAATACAAGATATTTTTTACAATAAATCTAAAGCAAAGCTCGTTTACCGTTACTATTGTTACCTATTATTTAAAAGTTTAGTGCTTCTTTAATTACAATCACAATCTTATTCAAATGAAATCATTAAACACAACACAACATACTAGAAGTAAAGATACAAGAAAATATGTTAACACATGACCACAACATAAGATAACAACGGCTTATAATTGTTACAATCTAGCTGATTATTAATTTACAATAAAAGTCTTTAGTATAAAACAATGTTAATCACCTTAACATATTCCATCACAATAAACTGTTTGTCATTCCACATTCCCATCCCTCTATAAGCCACAATGTTGTCGTGTCTTAGGGATCTTAATATTAATAATTAAATAAATAAACAAAATTGTTTTTTTGTATTCTTTGCATAATTTAAATTGTTTTAGGTAAGTAAATGAACTTTTTGATAACTTTATATTAGTTAACATTTTTTGGTACTTATTTCCATTGGTTTTGATTAGACTAATTAATAATTTAAAGTAATTAATAATTAAAACCAAGTCCGATAAGTTGTGTTTAAGGTCAAAAAATTGCTTTTAAAACCTTAAACTGTCGCTTTCCAAAAACTTTTGCTTGGGATCCACTTTCATTATTTTAACAGCAACAGGAATGCCTTTAAGTTTGGCTTCATAAACATTACCAAAATGCCCCCCTCCTATCTTCACCAATGAAGGCTCATCTGAAGGATTTTTTGTGATGATAAGCCCTATATCTTCTGCATTGATGGATTTTGGATCTGATTCTAAAAAAGTAAACCAAAATTGTTGTTTAAAAAATCTATTAATTAAAAAAAATAAAACTGTTAATTAAAAAAAATTAATTAAAAAAAAAAAATTAAAAAAAAAAAAAAAATTTAAAAAAAACAAACTATTAATTAAAAAAAATAAAAACTGGTAATCAGACAATTAGTTATTCAGGGGGGCATATTAAAAAAATACCTGGATCATAGTTGACAAGCTTTTCATCCAGTTCATTCATTAACCCAACAACTTTCACAAGCTTATCATGATGTTTCTTCTGTACAAGAGTTTTTAGCTGATCAACATTATTTTCCAGCTGTAACTTGACTTCTTTACTCAATTCTCGTATTGCTTTTAACATTATTTTTAAATTTAAAACTCGAAGTCTAAATCATAAGAAATTATAAAAATATGCAATAAAATTAAATAACAAATTCAAATTTTTTAAACAAATAAAAATAATACAAATTTATATAACATGCTAGGTACTACAAAATAACAGTGCCTACACAATATTTGATGCAATTACTAAAAAAATACTAAAAAACTAAAATTTTAAAGTAACACAAAAAATGTACTGATGTTGTTTGTCACGGACAATTAACTTAAAAAATTAAATTAATTTTTTTATGTACAAAAATATGACCAATCTGTTTTTTGTTCCAACATTTTTTATTAGGTTAAATAATCTACTTTTAAAAATGATCGAAAATTCATTTAGTTTTGAACTCCAATAAATCCAACTTGATTTCCAAACTGAGGTCCAACTCTTCTAAATGAAAAGAATCGATGTTCCGGATCACACTTTGTGCAAATCTTTAAATTAGAAGAACCATTTACACCAGCCTCAATATTCTCAGCCTTCACTCCTTTTCTTTCAAGCAAAACTTGAACGGCTAATCGAAGATCTAGAAACGGTTTTTCACATCCTTCTTTCCAGACCACACAGTTTTCATCGATTTCAGAAAATGGTTTTGCGCCATCAACCCCAAATTCACAGCAACATACACTAAGTGATGGACCCACGGAAACTATCAAATCTTTGGGATTAACTCCGTAATTTTGCACCATTTTTTCCACGGTGCTTTCCACAATTCCAGCTAAAATTCCCTTCCATCCTGCATGAGCTGCGCCACATGATTTTGTAACAGGGTCACAAAATAAAACGATGTTACAATCTGCCCCTGGTGCTGCTATGGTAATGCCTGGTGTGTTGGTGATGATTGCATCATAAGAGCTGGGTTTTTCCTTTCCGTACACCCACACATCTTTTCCGTGCACACAACTTGCAACATGAAAGTTTTCAAACTTAAAACTCCCAGCAACAGAAAGTCGTCGGCGATTCTCCATCACTATAGCACTGCTGTCTCTTTTCTTAACACTGTAGCACATATTCAATGAAGCTTGGTCAGGATAAGTTGAGATTCCTCCCTTTCTTGATGTGTACCCATGGTTGAAACCCTCTGGTATTAAACTAGACTTGTAGATTTTAAGGTCACTTTCACTTGGAATACATTGGAGATATTTCTTTACCATTTCAGGTGTAGTTTCCTTTGCACTTTTTCCGTTTTTTGTTGTTGGAATTATTTTATATTGGTAGGCAGGGATAAGTAAACTGCAAATTAATTCAAAATTCTTCACAATGGAGAATGGTAAAAACATAAAACAATTTTGAATTTTGTGCTTGTCCAGCAGCTTTTTTGTCTGGTATATTCCATCTATATGGGGATAAGAGGCATGTGATGCATATATAACATCCTCACATTTAAACAGAGCCTTCAAATCCTCCTTTTTTGTGTTTGTTTCATTTCCAATTACCAATAACGAAACACAATCAAAATTTTCACCAACATTACTTTTTAAAAGCTCTTTATTTATATTTTCTGTGCCAGTCACTACCACCACAGCTTTATTATCATTTTCCATAGTTAATTAATGTGCTAACACTTAAACAATAGCACTGATAAAAAAAATTAACAAGGAATTAGTATAATATCTTTAATACATTTTACTTACATTTAACTTAAACGCTTTTGTGACCTAACTAGCTGGCTTGCAACCAACAACGAAAAAAAAGTAGCTTATTTTGATAAATTTCCACCTTACCTCGACTTTATTTACTTAGACTTGAATGCAAATGGATCAAGTACAGACAAGATTTTAGAAATTCAATGTAAATTTTAGGGGTTTCCCCGAGCGGTGAAGCATCCAAGGGTAATCACCTTTAAAGAAAACGGTACCGAGATTTTAATGTATTTAAAATAAAAAATGTATCAGGTTTATTTGTTTTTAAAGAATGTTTTATTACCATTGTAAAGTTATGAATTTTTGCTATTAAAAACCCTTAAAAAATTTAATGTAAAGGCAACCGCTTTTGTAAATTAAAATATGGATACGTTTACGCTTCAATAAAGTCAATTTAATGTTGCTGGCCTTAATTTTAATTAAATTTTATTAAATATTTAAAAACAACAATTTTTAAATCATTTTGTTTACCCACGTGACATTTGTTTATGTTAAATTGCACCGGAGCATGCAAGCACATTCCAATCGTAACAAGAAAAAGGGAGATTCTCTCGAATTTAATTCTCTCGTGACCGAAACTCGTGATCGAAAATACCCTTAGCTTATTTCTTCAATAACTTTGAAATTTGAGTAATATCTGGCCAATGGTAAGCCTAAAAAGGAAATATGTTGCGTCATTACATTCCTGTTAACCGGTTTATTACAAAATAAATAAAAGATATCGAGTTTTAGGGCGTAATTGCCGGCTTTTTCAGACAGCCATAGAACACAGTTTCGCAATGTATAAATATTTCGTTTGACCACGTTTTTTGTATTAAAATGTTTTAGATATACTTACAAAAAGGGCCAGCTTTTATTGTGCAGTATATTAAAACAATTACGTTAGTTGTATAGAATTTTAGGTTTACTTAGTCTTTATTTTATCTGACCTAAAAGTTACGTATTTTTTTTCTTATTTTAGAGTGAATGTTAGGCATTTTATAAAACCTTGAAATGTCTAATTACCCCAACCAAGGTAAGTTTCATTAAATTTAAAGTAAATAAATTTATATATTATTATTAATGGTGTAAAATTGTTTTAAGTGAAAAGTCAAAATAATAAACATTTTCATATTTTTAGGAGGGGGTTATAATAACCCTGCATTTCCGGGGCAATCTGGGGGTTACCCTCCACAATCGGGTGGCTATCCTCCTCAAAACCCGCAATATCCAAGACCCGATGCTCAGGTAGCATATGGAGGTCAACCACCCCCACAACCTGGCCCCGCTGCTGCCCCTGCTGGAGGTCAGTTTTTAGTATAAATTGGTACAAATATCAAATTAAAAAAATAACTCAATGAAAACTTTTTTAAATAGGGTTTTTATATTAAATGCATGTTTTAAATTAATGAATTTATTTTGTAATTTAAGGTCAGTGGAACCCAGCCCAAGCTCAACAATTCCAGGGTGACTTGGGAACAGAAGATGTTGATGAAAACGCTTCGGTTGAACCTCCTGCAGCAAACGCTCCTCCTCCCCAGATCAATGAAAAACTTCCAGGATATGAGGCAGCTTCATTTAACGAAGGTTTAAAAATAATCTTTAAAAAATTTTAAACTAAAAATTTTTGACACTACAATACAACATTAAAATTTGCAAAATTTTGTAAAACCTCAAAGGAATTTTTCTGTGTTAGAAATTTTGTTGTAAATAGTAAATCTTATATGTAATATGTATGTTAATGTTATACTTTCACATGTGCAAACTTATAATGCATGGTTATGTTAACTTTTAATATTATTACATTTATTATACTATGTTTAATATTGTTATTAATTACAGTGGCTGCTCCACCACCATCTTATGATGATGTAGTTGGTGAAAATGCTGTTATTGATGCCAAGAGAATGGGGTAAATATATTTGTATTTCTAACATTAGTTTATTAAATTATTCTTTGATGTTGGTTTTTTTAACCTTTTACACTGGTGTTTTGGTAAATATTAGTTTAGATCAATTGTTGTTTATGGTTTTTTTAATTATATATATATTGTTGTAGATCGTAAATTTAAAAAGATTGTTTAAAAACTGCAAACTACAAATGATTCAAAACAGTTAAAAAAAATTTTTTAAAATTTTTGATTGTGTTTTATTTATTGTTATTAGTTAGTTTTCCTAATTATATTTTTTTAACTATATTTTTAACTTAAATAATTTTTGTTAATTTTATTTATTTCTACAAATAATAGAGTGGGCTTTGTGTGGGTAGTATGGTAATACAGGAAACAGTTCAGGAAAATATCGAATTTTGTTGTATTTTGTACAGCATAAATTTAATTAAATATTTGTCTCTGCTCAGATTTAATTTTAAAACTATAAAAATAATTTAAATTTCTTTAGAGCCAACTGTTATCAAAAACTTTTTTTGTTTTTTACAAAGTTTGATTAAGCTATTATTTTGTTCCTTTTTTAATTAATATATTATGTATAAGTTTATACATAAAATAATGTTATAAAGTTTTTAAAAATGTTTCTACAAATAAATAACAAACAAAACTAATCTTTAACACAGAGCCATCACAGAAGAGCAAAGCAAAGAAGCATTACTTGAGTATGTTTCCCAGCAATGTTGTTATGGAGAAGGTGCAGTTAAAGAGATGGTGATTAATGATATACAGAGCACATCTGCTTATCATGTAAGTTATTTTAATCCATAAACAGTAGCTGCATTTTAATTGTACTAATATGGTTGCAATTTGCAACTCATTTGTCTGTGGTAATTTATCTGCGCACCACAAAAGCTAATTTTTAGGCTTATGAATTAGACATACATATATTGTCTACTCTATGATATATAGATTTATGAGACATTTTTTGGTGATATAAATATCTATGTTACTGTAATGTATATATGGTTAACATTTACAGATTGTTTGGTATATTGAAACAATAATAAAGTTAGTACTTTAATTTCAAATTGTTCCAAATTTTAACATTATGAATTTGGTATTAGTAAGTAAATGATGTTTTATGCGGCGTGGCAACTTTGTTTTTGTGTCAATAGGTTCTATAAGGTCCCGGTTAAACATTAACAAGTGCCACAACTATTTTATTTTTATCTTAATTGTGTTTGTTCAATGTTTTTAACAACATTTTCAATACACAATCTAATCATTAAATCAGTTTTAACTTGTTTTTGCTTCTTTTTTTAAATAAAAATTAATAAATACTTTGTTTTATATGTTTCTATTTTAATTTAACATTTAACTTTGTTTTAAATCTTAGTACACCTTGGAAACCTTTACAGAGGGAAGAAGTACGAAGTGGACGGTTGTACCTTTCTCTGGTAAGTGTTTGATTAAGTTGTTTAAACTAATACTTACTTGATTACTGTTCAAAAGTCAATAAATCATTAACACTAAACTATAATCAAGTTGATTATGTATTGTAGTTTAGAGTCTTAAAAATGGTAAAACCTAGGTAATGGTAAAATCTAGGTTAGTTCATAAACCTTTATATGATTATTGTGCAAAAGTCAATAAATTCTTACACAATGTGAATGTTATATTGTGGTTAATTGTCTTACGTAATTTAGATTCTGAAATGGTAAAATCTGGGTGTTTTAACCTCATAAACTTTTTAAAATATTTATTTATATAAAATATGATTTACAACAATTAACTTTTAAGACAACCTTTTTTAAAAACAAAGTTTTTTGGGGTGGTATCTACTGAAAAAAGTTGTTTCAACTTGCAATTAAGGGAAAATTTCCAATTAAATAAAATGTATATTTTTCGAATCGAACTTAATCTACCTGACGAAAATATATATTTGACGGATCAACGAATCAAACGGATTAATGGATTAAGTTTTATTAACTGAATCGAATATATATTAAATATATATTACATATTTCAAATGCGTATTTGACGGATATTTAATTAAACAAAAAGTTTTCATGAATTAAACCCTTACCCTAACTCTCACCTATTCAGATTACCAATTAACACATCGCACCCATTCGATCCTTCTATCCATCTAATAGTCAATCAATCCATACGATCCGAAAATATATTCTCGTCAGGTGGATTAAGTTGTAATCATATTTTTCAGGTGGTTATGTGGATGGACCTCACATGGGACCTGCTCCTGGACCTTGGGACATACAGTGTCAGTTTACTTCCCTCTTTAAAGCTGAGAAAAAGGTGTTGGAGGTTCCACACACTGCTTCAATCAGGGTGAATATAAATTATTATTTGTTTATCCTCAACTTACAGTCTGTGATTTTAATTGTCTTAATATTTGGCAGCATTATTTCACCTGCACATTACAAACAGCTGTTTTATTTATTTTGTGGGCAAATAAACCAAACATATATGTACATACATCTTTCACTAAGCTCTTTATGTATGAATTTAGCAAAAAAATTGTCCACTTCGGCATTAATAATAACAGAAAATAACTACTAGTAAATCAAATTTTTAGTTAAGCTTACATATATAATTCATTATATAAAATTAATTTCAAAAGTAAACTAAAATTACATTTTTTAATTTTCCCTTGTAATAAATTTTATAGTAAAGACAAAAACCTAAATTTCGTAAACAAGTAATTTCTTATTAAACTTTTTTGTGTAACAAAAAATCTATTTTCAGCCATGCCATGTGTGTTATGGAAAGGGTTTCAACCGATGTTGGAAATGTCATGGACGGGGCAGAGTTAAATGTTCACGGTGTAACGGAAAAGGTCATTATCATCAATCTCATGAGAATGGTCAAGAAACTGTCAGATGCCATTCCTGCCACGCGTCGGGAAGAAAAAGGTGGCACTTTGTTGTAGCGTAATTTTTTAAAAGACTCTTTTTTTATTAACAACTAGTCGATAGCTATTTGCCTACAAAAATTTACCCGTGCACAATAAACAGTAGTTTTATTTATTTTGTAGGTCTTTAAATTGCCATAAATATACATATCAACCGGTAGCGTGGTGTAGTGGTAGAAACACTTGCTACACCACACATGAGGTCATGGGTTTAATCCCCACTGCTTTCATGCTGTAGTGCTCTTAAGTAGGGGATATAAACGGTATAAAACTCCTGCTGGGCCAGCACTTAATTAGCAGAATATTTATCGGCCAATTATAATCTATAATATCCCAAAACTACCACAAAACTGCCACAGGCAACTCGAGACTGGGTCGGAATAACAGATGTTACTCTATGTTTAGGTCGCATTCGACCTTCCGACATGGGTGTAGCAAGTGTTCTTACCACTACACCACGCTGCCGATCAACCTATATATATACCATCTATCAATTCTTATATAGATCTTTTGAACCTTTAATTTTATTTTGCAACATTTTTAGTTTTTCTGATAAATATCAAATATAATTAAATTAACATAACTATGTTTAGATGTGTTACATGCACTGGAACTGGTTGTGTGAGGTGTAGAGATTGTCATGGTTACGGGCAGATGAAACAATTCATTGAACTCACCGTTACTTAGTAAGTTTTGTTAACTTTCGTATTCATTAATTACAAATTTTCTGTATAAATACATTTTTATTTAAGGTTAAAAATTTTTTTTAGCGTTTAGAATAAAATTTATTTATGCAAGCATATAACAACGTAAATTACGTAAATTTTTTTTAGTTAAATTTTTTAACACTTTTTTAGTAAATTTGCAACAGAAAATATAAATGCGATAAACAGAAACAAAACATATTTTAAGTTACAGCAACATTAACTAAAAAGCAAACACAAAACAATAACAAAAACATAGAAATTAATAAATATGTTAAATAAATTATTAAAAATTAATGGCTAAATAAGTTTACATATTATTAAAACAAAGTAAGTAACGATTAAAAAATATATTAAATTGATTATAAGACGAATGGGTTAACAGTTTTTCTAATTAAAATTATAATTAAACATTACAAAAGATTAATAAGTTTTGAATATCTCTTAAGTTCTCCTCTCCTCCAAACAAGAACTTGATAAGTTGTTCGCTTTTGAAGATGTTTAAATCTTGCGTTTTGTTTGGGCTGTAAAAATTACGGTTAAATTTATTTGTGAGTTTTGCTTACTACAAAATACGCAATTTTCTAAACTTGATCGTGGAAGTACATATAAAGGAAATTCAGTTTTAGGATCGTTTAAAGCACTAGGGCCTGTTCACACGACAGGGCAACGTTGCGTTGCGTTTTGTAACTTTACGAGTTCTAGGAATTTTTATTTAATTTTAATAAAAAATATCTAATAAAAGTATACCGCTTACAAAATCTTGCTTAAATTTCGCTCCAGCACAAAACATTACGAAATCTTACGTAACTTTCGCAAAATTTCGTGTGAACGACTGTGTTCATTTTAAATAGTTGTGCAATCTTGCATTGCGTTACGTTGCGTTGCGTACGCCGTATGAACGGGCATTTAGTCTTGCGACATTTCAGATCTATTTTTAAGACTTCAATTTTGCGATTTTTAATTAATTCAAAAATGAAATTAATTTCTTACCCATCTTAAAGTTTTCACTTTTAAAATTCTCTTTCGTTTTCCCCATCCATTTTCCTTTTGAATCGCAATTAGGTACGTCAGCTCCTTGTCACGTGGTTGACCACGTGACCCGTATGCGGAGCGTGACAAGGTGACTCTGATGGAAGGTCGGGTCCCTTCCTGGCGTACGTGGAACCGGGGGCGCCCGAGTTTCTTTTCAGGTTCGTCTGGAAACAAAATTTTATTTAAAAAAATGATCACAAATAAATTAAAAAGTTTAAAAAACTTAACAAAACTGCGATTTATATTTTTTTGTTTATTTTTGTAAATAATATCCTACCACTACAAGCGGGTGTGTTTTTAAATCGAGCCAATATACATCCCGGTAATCCAACCGCGAGTTGGCGCGCGCGAGTCGATCTTTTGACCAGTTTTCGTGTTGGTTGAATTTTAAGTTTCAAATTCGGTTTCGCTTCTATCTTATGTTGTATGCAATGAAGTTGCAGGTTAACAACACTGACTTTAATCTGCTAAATAAAGGGTAATACCTTAATTAAGATGGTAAAAATTAAAGTTTACTTTGTTTATTTACCAGACGGGAAGGTTTAGTTTTAGATTTATTTGTTAAAGGTTAGATTTCTATTTAAAAGTTAAATACGCGTTAAATTTAAGTAAATATTTACCTTATTTGTTACATTATGCGTTGAAAGTCGTCCACAGAAAACTGGAAAAACGTGATGTAGAGATTTCAACTTGACGTCGATGTCACCTGAAAAGTAAATAAATTTTAAGGGTTTTGGTCTGTTAAATTTGCATAAACGAAGCTGATAGTTAAAGTTTAAATCGTTTTTTTATTGCTTTTATTAACCAGGGTTATTTCAATGTCGCCATTTTGTAAAAGGTTTAGGAAATTAACGATATTGCTGTTAGAAATAATTTTTGCTTTAAAATTTAATGGCTTAGTAAGTACTAAATCAGGTGCTTTTAAACAAAAAAAGTTAAACTATTTAATGATAACTTTACAAAACTTTTAAAAAAATATTTATTCTAAATTTTAAATTATGAAATGTCAAGAAGAAATTTTTGATTAATATTTCTTATTTACCTTTTCCGACTTTTGTAAATGTTACGTTTAACGAAATTCTCTTGGGGTTTAGTTTAGAGAATTCCCAATTCGTTTCGATATTTTTAACTTGAACTTTTGAATTTCTTCCGTGATTGTTGCATTCTATTAGAAAAAAATTGGATTATTAATTTTAACAAGAAATTTTAGCTTTTAAAAAGAAACTTTGGCTTTAAACAAGAAACTTTAGATTTTAAAAAGATTTTGTTTTATTAAGATAGTAACAAAATTGATAATAAAAATATTATACCTTTTACGAATAAATCGTTTTCTTCGGGGTACAACTAAAAAAAAAAAATATTTTCATTTCTTGCTTAAAAACAGTTTAAACTTTTCTCGTTTAAATTTATAAAAAAACAAAACTAAGTAAAATATGAAATATTTTTTAAAAAATTTAACTTTTTGTTATATTTACCTTAATTTGGCAACCCGTGTTGTCGTTCTTCGTAACTAATCTACCTTCACATTGGCCCACCAACAACACCAGTCCACAAAATAAAATTATCAGACAAGTATTTGGATTTTGTTTCATTTTTTTTTTATTTCTAAACTTATTTCTAAACTTACTAAAAAGTATCATGTTGGTTGCATTGTAGTGGTCAGTTATATATAGGTAAAAAGTGACGTTTTTTGGGGGGTTACGCCCCCTGTTTAGTTTCGATCTCGTCGGGGGTTTACTTATCTTTCATTTTTTTACTGACCATTGAAATTTGTTCTTAGTCATGTTGAGTTTTCCTTATTAAACTTCGATACAAAATAGTTGTTTACTATTTTGACGACTCAGTTCTATGTTGCAATTTCGGTTTTACAGATTTTAAAACTTTATTTCTGCTAGGCATTAAAATAAATCGAAACCATTCAACGTCCGTTTATTTTTCCGCAGTGCAACTTGCTGAAATCTTTATTAATGTTCTTTATGACACTCGATCTAAAACTTCCGACTGAGTTTTATTTCAAACTAGGGGTTTTCCCAATCCAATGATCTTTTTCTGGATGTTGTAATTCATGTTCTCAAAAGTAAATTATATCTTGTGTAATATATCTGGACAAAGTTTAAAACTATTTTTATTTGGAAACTCTTGGTGAATCACCAATTTATAAAATAAAAATGACTAATTGGGGATTGGGATTAAAGTTGAACAACAAATTTAAACAAAACATGTTAGTTAATCATTTAAAGTAAATATTAAAGACTTGATTAAGTTTTCTTGCTATTATTTATAAGTAAATAGGAAAAACACCGAATATAATCTTCCAAAAATTGTGAAAATATATCAGATATTATCACTACGTTTTAGAAATAAACTCGCATAGGTTCAATTCATAATTGCACATATGACTTTTCAAAATAGAAAACTTGAGTCTCGAAATCTTATTTATAAGAAAAATTTTCCAAATATGGCGCAACTATGGTCGACTCGTGATATTGCGGAACGCCGTTTTGTAATATTTATATAAAGCGTGTCAAAGTCCTGCCCTTGTTATTTATAATAAAGGTCGCAATACTTTATTCTGGTCTTTCGTCTAAAAATAATTTAATTTGAAATTATATTTTTTAATATTTGAGATTTTGTTTCGATAAATTTTATACCTGAGTATGATTTTTAAAAAAGTTTATGTTCGTTTTATTGGCTTAATTTAAATTCCTTTGCTTGGCCAAGACACTTAAATAAACTTTAAATTAACTTTAAATTAATGTTAGCTCAGATTTGTAGGTCAGATTTGTTTACTATAAGATTGGAAATTTTAATGGTTAGTTCTCTTTGTTTATTTTTCGGTCTGTTGTAACTCAATACAGTGCATTTAAAAAGTAGGTCACTGGGCTATTTTTCTACAAATTAAAGATTTAACAATGTATACGAAACTGACCACTGGAACACAAAATTTTCCTTAAATATAGTTCATTTAGCTTTAGAAAATCCAACATTTTTTGCATACAATTTACTTACGTTATTTAAACTTAATACGTAAACATATAAGGTCACCAACTTTCGTATTTTGTATGTTGCGTTTGTAGTTTGTTTTATTTGTTTTGATTTGCATTTTAATAAGTAATCAGAAAGCAAAAGTTTTTGGTTATGAAGACCAAATAGTATACAAAAGTTGTTGACTTTTCATCCTTAAATACACTTCCTTATTAATTTTCGGTGTGTGACTTTTATATTCTATATTAGGAAATATCAAATTTCGATTTTTTGTTGCAAAAAAAAAGTTAACTAAAAATAAATTTCAATTTTGTTGCAAATTTTATGAAAATATTTTACGGGATTTTTTAAAAAATAATTTTTTTTAATTTTTTTGTTTAGTACGAACCGCTCTAGTGATCACATTGTCGAAAGAAGCGACATGCCCGATCACCTAATTCGTGACGTCACTGGTGACGTCATTTTCGAACAGATAGCACAACGGGTAAGTGACGTCATCAAATTAGGGAAATTATTTTAAAAAAAAGAAAATAAAGAATTAGGACTTTTTTGTGAAAAAACTAATTTGTTTTCAGTTTTAGTATTTCCAACGTTTTAGTAATCTTAAAATTCCATAGTTGTCGAAGATTAACTGATTTACATACACAGTGGTACTCAGGGTATTAAATGTAATACCACGTATAACACCTACTGTAATATTATCATCTTTATTCAAATTTCGACATAATGTTTGGAGTTTGACATTGTTTAAATTGTACGTGAAATTTAATCTTTGTATATATATTTCTTTATTTTTTCCGGCATTTTAAAATTTTTCTTGATAGATTGTTAATAAATTTTCACTAATTAATTATATAAATTTTCAAAAATATTTATTAAACATATTTTTTTTTCAAATTTAAAAATTTTGAACATGTTTTTTTTTCAGGTCGGCCCTGTCGTTAATTTTATGGAACAAGAAATAAATCGTCGCTCTAACGAAATTGTTTCTGCGCATGCTCATTCGTGGCCTACTGACCGCGTGTTGCAACAGGTATTATGACGTCATATGGTAATGTTATGGCGTGTTTACTTTTGTTAACCCAATAAATTTATACGAGTTTTTTTGTTTGTTCAAAAGAAGTTAAATTTAAATAAACGAGAAATTTGCATTAATTTACTTAAGTAAATAAAAGTTAAAATATTTTCGATTTTTTTCCGTCAAATTGCCCCGTTTTTCACCCATAAAAAGTCCCCGCAAAAATTTACAGCCACGCTGCCAAATATCAACGTTCTCACGCAATGTGACGTCACAAACAGCGGAAATTTTTCCGTTTTAAATTAAAACTTTAAAATGCAGTTGCGTGAAAAATGTTAAAATTTTTTTTTTCCGGGTTCACTGAACTGTCATTCTATTTTGAACCTGATTCAGCGTTTTTTCGGTTTTTGGTTAACTTTAAAATTAAATAGGCTTGTAAAACTGGGTGTTAGAATTTAATCTATTATAATTTTGTGTTTCGTTTGCTTTTTATTGTTTAAAAGGATTGTGTCGTCGCAGTTGATATTTTTAATTATGTTGGCATTTTCCAACTTGCATAAAGATACTATTATTTAAAAAAATGGTTAAGAAGTTTTCAAGATATCGGGGTTTGAAATTAAAAAAATTTAAATAGGGAAAAAGTATCTTAAAATAATTATATTTAAAAAAAATATTTTTTTTCTTTTTATTTTTTTTCTAAATATTTTTCTTTTTTTTAACCTTTTTTGTTTAAATAAAATAATTCTTTTTTTATTTATTGATTTATATTTATTTTTAACTTTAAATTTGATGTTTTAGAGACAAATGTTGCGAGCTGTACCGGTGTACGAATGTAGTTTTACTTTTAAGGAAGATCGTGGCAGGTAAACTCACAACGATTCAACAATTTTAATCAAAATTTATTTTTTTTGCTCTTATTTGTCCTCGGTATGGAAAGGTCGAATTCACGACCTAAACATAGAGTAACATCAGTTACTCCGACCCAGTATCGAGTTACCTTTGGCAGTTTAAAATAATATAGATAAAAATTGCCCGATAATTATAAGCTTTTAAATCATTTTAATGATTAAAAGTTTTTTACACAGATTTTTCTATTAAAATTATTAAATTTTACAAGCCTAAGTTTTTTTAAAACAAGAAAACTTACAAATTTTATTTTTTGTAAACTCTAAAATCTAAAATAGTTTTAAAATTATTATTTTTTAAAGATTCTGGGTTTATGGTCATCAGCATTCAGTTTACACGAACGACTATCCACAAACCTGCTGTTGCTGTACCATCCTATAACCTTTTGTGATGTCATAATCAGGCTGTGTTAAGTCATAAGTTTGTTTCTAGTTGACGTAACATGTTGAAATTTTAAACTCTACATATATCATGTTTTGTTACCAATTATATATATTAACATCATACAATAAATTACTTTAATAGAATTTGCTCTTGAAAAAAATTTCGGTATTGGATTAATAGTTATTTTTTGTTTTTTTTGCCTAACATTTAAATAGCGACAGTTTTTATTGATTTTTTGTGATTTTGCTTCTATATTAACATTTATATATATTCGTACTAATTTGCATTTGATTTTTATGTGTTTTACTGCTTTTTAATAACTCATTGTATATTTTTTACTTATTTTTATTATTAATATTTCAGATAAAATCTTTGTGATTTTCTGTAAAAAGAAATTGATTTGTGAATATGATTTTTTAACTTTAATTTTCAGGTATTTTACACTTGAAATTTACATAAAATTGATAAGCTTTTTTAATAAAGAATTGACATTAAATTTCGGCAATCTTGTTTAAAATATTTAATAACAATCGTATTAAAATCACTGATGTATATATTTATGCGTGTATTTTTTACTTCGCTAAAATATTTTTGATTTTTAAATTGAGCATTAACTAATTAATTATCAGTTACCTAGTTTCTTAACAATACTATTTGTTTAAAAACAAAACTAACCTATTTCTTAAATTTTAATAATATTTTTATTTGGTTTAAAATCTAGGTAAACAAGAAGCAGTAACATGTTAATTATTAATTAGTAATTAGAAAACAAAAATGGCTGAAGAAGTGACAAACTCAGGTAAACTATTACAGTTTGTAAAACTTAATTTAAAAATTATGTGTTAGAATAAAGCGTGTAATTGCACAAATATTTTTAGTATGAAGTTTTAGTAAATTTTAAATCGAGGACAAAATAGTTTTATCTTGATTTCTATGAAAAATTGTCCCTAACGGTAAATTCCCTTTTAAAACAACATCGTAGTACACGTGAAAATAAAAACAAACTTTTTAAACCCAAAATACAAAATAAAAACTACATAATAAATCATTACAGATAAATTTATTGTAATATTTTTGCGCAGGCTGTAATATTTACATCATTTAGATCAAAACGTTGAAATAGAACAAGAAAATGTTGTGGAACCAATTCTGCAACCACAACAACAAAATAATGTATTTGGTCAACAACAATATAATCCGCATTATAATATGCAAGGACCATTTAACAACCAAATCGACATGAATATGATGGGGCCAGGTTGTTGTTTGCGTTATTATTTATGTTCAATATAAGTTAAAAAAAATAAAACAAACTTAAACTAGCAGATGGTGTGGTGGTTAGAACACTTTGCTTGTCTACGTGAGGTCCTGAGTTTGATTCCCACTGCTCGCCCTTAAATAAAGCGCTATTAAGAGTTAATTAGCATTACTCGACATTATACTTTATAATATCTGAAATAGCCAAAGACAACTTGAGAAAATGTCCTATACTTAGCTCTATTTTATTAAATAACATTAAAGTTTGACTGAAACAATAAAAGGGGTGTTAAAAATTTTTTTCTGTATTTGTTTATGTTGTAGGTAGTTTTAATACCAACCCAATGAGTATGGGGTTTAATCCTCACCAAATGCAAAGTGGTTATAACATGTTTGATGCCCAAGTTATGCAGAGCAATAATAGTTATGTTAATCAACCACCAATTCAACAACAAAATGTGAGTTATAATGTTGGAAGCACATCGTCCCCTAATAAGAATGCCGGTATGTTTAAATATTTCTGCAAGGGTAATTTAGTCAAAGTACTTAAAAAAATAAAATAATATCAGAAAAATCTTAAAGATTGTTTTTTTTTTAAAGTTCATCCATGGGGTAATAATGGTTCCCAACAGTACCAAGGAACCTTAGGTGAAGAGGTCACGGATGTAAGTACCATGGTGGAACCAGGTGCACCACCTCCACCTAGTGTTAAAAACAAGGTACCAGGATATGAGGGAACCATGTCATTTGATGAAGGTCTTAAATAAAAAAATACTTTTCTAGCCTACCTAAAAATTTGTTTTTAATATTTGTGGTTGCAATTAAAAGTTAAAAATTTATATTCTAGCTATTTAAGTTTGCGCTGTGGTGTAAAAAGGTGTATTTAAAAGAGATTTGTTTTAAATATTAAAATTTTGTACTAGTTGCAAGTTCTCCTCCTCCTCTTTATGAAGATGTTGTCCAGGAAGTTGGAACCATCGATGCAGCTAAAATTAAGTTGGTAATTGTAATTAACCACAAACATATTTAACTATTGGTTTAAAAGTTGCAACTAAAGAAATTTGTTAATATTTATTTGTATATAAAAATTGTTTTTCTATTTCAATATACCACTTATTGGGTTTAAAGCTAAGGCTTTGTTTAATATGATACTTTAGTAGTTCAGTTATGCAGCTTTTGACAGAATTTTACACTGCTGTATATGATTATCGTAGGTATTTTAACCACTAAGTTTTTAGGGCTATAACAGTAAAAGAAAGTAGGAAGGCTTTATTGGAATATGTTGCTCAACAATCTTGTTATGGAAGGGGAGCTGCAAATGAAATGTTTATTAAGGAAATTGAACCCACATCAGCCTGTCATGTGAGTTCAATAATAGCTCAAAACTAATTTAATTGGTGTTTTTTAACACCTTTAAATTTGAAAATGTTGTGCTGTGTTATCTAATGTATATGTTTGATTGTAGTATACTTTGGAAACATTTACTGAGAGTAGAAACACGAAATGGCACCAAGTTCCATATTCAGGTTTATTTAATTATTAACTAGGCCTAACGTCCCACTTGTTTGTTTAAAAAAATTAAAAATATATAAGTCTATATATACATCAGTTGTTTTGGCTTAAATTTTAATAAATCTTATAATTTTTAGGAGGTTTAATAGATGGTCCTGAATTGGGAAGAGCTCCTGGTGCTTGGGAAATAAATTGTCAGTTTTTGAATCTGTTTAACACTGAAACTAAATTTTTGGAGATCCCACACACTTCTACAATAAGGGTAAAACTTGCATTTGGTAGCCTAAGAAAAATAATCATTATTTCAGAGGGAATTAAAATTAAAGAGAAATATTTATGTCATATTTATTTTGTTTGCAGTTTTTTTACTATTTTAAACACATTACTTGTTATACTATGATTAAGGTTTGTATAGTTTTTTACTGACTTATACACAAGAATTAAAATCCTAATTTTTCTACCAAGTTTGGATTTATACCAAGTTTAGTTTTTATTAATTTTGCAGTTGTGTCATGTTTGCAATGGACGGGGATTATGTAGATGTTGGCATTGCAGAGGACACGGAAGAGTAAGATGTTCTTACTGTCATGGAAGCGGGCATAGAAGTCAGTATAAAGATGGACATCATGAAAGAACTATGTGTACATTTTGTTATGGCAATGGTAGAGTTAGGTGTGTGCTTTAAAATGTTCATAGCAATTGTTTTTGTTGTAATTCCAAATGAAATACTTTTTTACATTTGTTTATCCTCAATGTGGTAAGGTCAACTTCCCTATCTAAACATAAAGTAACATCATTTACCCCAACCAAGTCACAAGTTGCCTTTGGCAATTTAAAATATTGTTGATAATAATTGCCCACTGATTAAGCTGCTGAATAAGTGCTGGCTTAGCATGAGTGCAGTGGGGATCAAACCCAAGACATCATGTAATAAAGCCAAGTGTTCAGATCTCAACACTACTCTGCCAATTTTAATGCTTTTTAAAATAATGTACCTAATGCTTTATTTGGTTTTAAAGTTTTTTTTATTTGTTTTTTTTTAGATGCTCAACTTGTAATTCTAATGGAAGTGTAAAATGTAAACAATGTTCTGGGTATGGAAAAATGAGGCAATTTATTCAACTTATTGTCAATTTGTAAGTAAATTTTGTAAGCTTATTTTTATATAAAAAAATCTTGAGCATTATTATATGCAAGTTAAACTTTTAATTCAGCACAAATAGAAAAAGTGATTATATAATTGAAAGAAGTGATATGCCAGATCATTTGATTCGGGATGTTGAAGGAGATGTTGTGTTTGAACAAACTGCTTTTAGAGTAAATATAGACCTAAATTCTTTTAACTTTGTTTAAATTTGATCAAGTTAAAAAATGACTTACATATACTGTTTCAACTGATGAAGATTAGTATTGTAAAATAACTTGTTTAATCAAATATTTGGTAAGGTTGCTCCAATTCAAAATTTTTCTGATGATGAAATAAACAAAAAATCGGAAGAAATTGTTCAGCAACATTCAAGTGCTTGGCCATCTGAAAGAATTATACAACAGGTAAAATATATAAACTAAACATAGGGTATTAACAAGAACTTAGTCACTAGTAAAGAAAATGTGAATGTTTTTTAATAAATTAACCTTTTTTAGAGGCAGATATTAAAATCAGTACCTGTATATGAGTGCAAGTTTAAGTTTAAAAGCAAAGAAGGAAGGTATTATTTAAGTTGTTAAGCATTAAATATTATACGGTAATAAAATATAGAAGCACTTGTTTTTATAAATTGTTCTTGTCAGGTTTTGGGTATATGGCCATCAGCAATCAGTGTTTACAGAGGAATATCCACATACTTGTTTGTGTTGCAATATTTTATAGTTTATTTATACATGGAAATTTAAAAATAATTGTTTTTTATTTGAAATAAAAACTAAAGAAAATATATATAAGTATGGAGTCATTGTTGTAACATATAAACATTATTGGACATGTTTAGTAACAATTGCTGTTTAGTTTGCAGACAGCTTTTTAGGTTTTTAAGTTTTTGCTGGATTTTTAGGTAGGATTTTTGTTAGGCTATAATCTTTAAAAAAACTTGATTTAAAACTATTTTATCAGGTTGGACCTTAATATTTACTGGTTTTATTATATTTTGTAGTCTAAAAAGGTGAAATTAAGGCTAAAAATCAGTTTAAATTAGATAGGTGGGGTAATTTTAAGGTAATATTTTTAAATTTAGTTAGCTAGATCAAATTTTTAGGTTGTTAAGTTAAAGTTATGGGTGAACATGAACAAACCAAATCACATGCAAAAAAGCCAAGAAAAGAAAGAAAAAAACTTGCTGATGCTGAAACCTCAGGCAGTACAGGTGATTTTCTTTAAAGTATTGGTAACAGCTCAGTTTAATTAAAAAGTATTGTATTTTTAATTGTTTTTAAGATATTAACTGTTTTTTTTGTAATATTTTAATGTTTTATATGTTTAACTTTAAATTTTTTCGTAACATAAGGTTGTAAACTAGTCTGGCAAGTAGGGCAGTTTTCGACATGATCTTGTGCGTGCAAGCAAAAAAATATGAGTGACCACGCGTGCATGCGTACCAAAATTTCCGGTCTAGGCGTGCACATGTTTTAGGCGTCAGTACGGCGCGTGCAAATTTTTTTTTTTTAAGACACCAGGAGTGGAAAACGCTAAATCCAGGAGTGCAATTTTTTTAATGAAAATAATCTCGTGCGTGCACGCTGCCCTACTTTCCAGACTGGGTTGTGAACACTTTACATGATTTGTTGTTTAGCAACTGGATCTAGACGAAGAAGAAGAAGAAACCAATCTGCAAATGAAAACAATAATTTAGTTGAAAAATTAATTGTTGTTGGTTTAATAGCTGCTTGCATCATTGCTGGTGGAGTATTTGCCTCTGTTATTTGTAAGTTTAATTTATGTTTTAAAAGATTTTCTTAACATGAAATAAACATTAGAAAGTTTAATTATTGGTCAAATAAAATTAATAACTGCTTTAGTCAACTTAGGTCTGGTTCAGGCTAACAAATGTTGTTCTATGTTTAGGCTGTGAAGTCAACTTTTTAAAGTTAGGGATAATTTAAATACAAAAAATTTTTTTATTTTTTAGTTAATTGAAAGTTTCACAAGTTCTTTGTTTTTACAGTACAATTTAAAGTTAGTGATACAAATTCTAGGTTGTGAAATTGAACAATAAACCCAATAAACACATCGTAAAATCTAATAATATTTGACTTACTTTACAGTAATGAAAGAAACTAGTAAAGATATCTCATGTGAAGTTGTCTCTGCTTCTGTAACTTACAAGAAACCTTCATCACCGCTTGATGTCAACAACTGCAACGGTGTGAGGGTATAACAATAAATAAATACTAAATATAAATAAAATTAAACACAAGTTAATTATATGATCAATTAAATATGACATTTTGTTAAAACACTTAACTTTGTGAGGTTAATGGTTTGATTCTTAGTTCTTTCTTGAGTCTTTAATTAAGGGGCTATGAACAGACAAACTCCTGCTGAACCAAAAACTAATCTACAGAATGATTATCGGAAAACTATATTTATTAAACAGCCACAGTAACCTTAAAACTTGGTCAGGGTAATAAATTTGACCCTAATTTAAACCTTCTAACACTAAGAAGTAGGTAAAGTTATACAAAAAAGGATAAATAACATTTTAAACAACTACATTTTAGATCAGTTATGTTCATTTGACACAAATAAATGCGTTGAAATCTGCCCCATGGGACACACAAGTGATATTAATGGCTGTCCAATTGCATGTACTTGTGCTCCTGAAGGTTTATTTGAAGGAGATATTCAATTTGATTATGATTCACTCCCTCATATGATTAAGGTTTGTGAATGTTAATTCCAATATCATTTTGGTGACACAATGGCAGTAAAGGAAAACCTTGAATCTATATTGTATTCATGTCAAAACTATCTAAATAGTGATTAGGTAATATAAACAGAATACTCATATTTAAAATAACAAATGCATAATATATAAACATAAATCTGTTTGCTGCGAAGTCTGTTTTTTAACATTAAAAAAATAAAGAGTAGTATAGTTTATAGAAACAGTATGTAATGTTTAATTGTTTGTAAAAAAACAATAAAAATATGTATTTTATTAAAACATTGATTTTTTAGAGTTATGAATATGTTGACCCCTTTGACACTGCATTTGACCTAAGAGATATTTCCACAGACACTCAGAAATATTTGTGGCCAATTAGATATAATGGGAAAGTAAAAGTGCCTTACTTACTACACAAAGACCTAGGTAAACAAAGTTTAAATATTAATTTTATTTGAGTAAGCAGGTTACTATTAAATTTAATATTTAGGTAATATTAATAATATCAGAGTCTTGATTATTAGACATCAATTTTGAATATATATTTTATACTTTATACTTTTAGAGAATGATATAGATGAAGTAATAACTAAAGTTTCTACCCTTTTGACCAAGAAAACCTGCATAGAATTATATCCAATCGGAGACTCACAAAAAAATGAGATTTTTCATCTTAATATTACTACTGGTCGAGGTTGTGGGTAAATAAAATGTTATTTAGACAACTTTTGTTGTTCATTAATTGATAAAAAAGTTAAAAAAGCAAAAAAAATTGTCAAAAACAAATTTTTGTTTGGTTTTTGATCTTTAGATGCTTATCCCATGTATGCCATTTTAGCAAAACCATCTTAAACTCTTTAACATTTCTTGAGTAAGGCCCTGGTAAATAATTTCTTTTTTTAGTTCAACAATTGGCTACCAGGGCAATGTAAAGGAATACGAAATGTCACAAGAGTTAGTGTTGGGAGAAGGATGTATCAAGTTTGAGATTGTGTTGCATGGTATATTACACTCTCTTGGATTATTTCATGAGCATACAAGACCGGACAGAGATGCTTATATTGAGATTTTATGGGGAAATGTATTGCTGGGTAGGCAGGTTTTTTATTTATTTTTTTAATTAAAAATGTAGTAAACAACACAAAAGTACAATAAATAATATTGTAATATTAGAAAATAAATTTGCAAATATAGATTAATTAGTGTAGTTTTTGAATTAAATTTGTAAATCATTTTCTTTAGTAAAAAAGCAAAGTTTTCAAAAGCGCTCAGCCAGTTTGGATAACGATGACAACTTTGAATATGATTTGAACTCATTATTACATTACACCAGTGATTTGTACACAACTGGTGGTGATCTGAGTAGCTTTGTAGATGTAAAAAATAGGGAACCTCATAATATTAGAGCTATAACAGCAAGTAATACAGACTTGGCAAAAATTAATGATTTGTATCTTTGTGAGAAAAACACTGATAAAGGTGAGTGAAATTATGTCTACAGCCTAAAAGTTTACTTAAACTAAAATGCTTAGTATCTAAATACTGAAAAACATTGACCTAATAGTGATAAAATTTATTGGATAAAAATAAAGTATTTTTATTTTAGGACAGTGGACAGAGTGGAGTGAGTGGACAATTTGTGACCGAACTTGTGGCTATGGTGCCAAGTTTCGGTGGCGCAAATGTTTGACATTATTTGGTGATTACACTTCTTCATGTATTGGTCTAAAAAATGAAAGGTATATATATATCTTTAAGTTTTTATAAAACTAGTATTACAATAGTTTCTACATAATAATTGTTTTTTGTTGGTTAAAAGAATATACAAAGTTGTAACATTTTTTAAATTTGGTAAAGTACAGATTTAAAATTGTTTTATCTTTAGGTTAGTTTGCGGTACAGATAAATGTCCTGGTGAATTTAGTTTATGGGGTTTATGGGGTCAATGCTCGCTAACTTGTGGTAGTACTGGAGTTCAAAAACGGTTAGTTTGGTAGAATGATAATAATTTGTTTTTAATAAAACTATATCTTCATTTTAAAAAAGCATGGTAAATAAATAAAAAGTATTAACGGTTGCAAGTGTCAAAACACTTGGCTTCACTTCATCAGGTTCCGGGTTTGATCCCCACTGCCATCATGTTCTAGAGCCCTAAAATAAGGTGCTATAATTAATATGGGTCAACTCCTAATAAACGACACTTAATCAGCTGCTTATTTATCGGACAATAATAATTAATTATATCCCAAACTGCCAAAGGCAACTTGAGACTTGGTCAGTGTAACTGATATCACTCTATATTTAGGTCTTGAAGTTGACTTTTTTAAATCGAGTATAAATAAATATAAGAATCCTAAAACTAAGATAGAATAAAAAGAGGTTGTAAGCATCTATGTTTATTTTTACTTTTTAGTGATCGAGATTGTACAGTATATGGGGGTTGTGATCCAAATATATGGGCTTATGTTAGTACAAGAGAATGCAATAGAAAGAGTTGTCAAGAAGGTGAAAAATATTTAAGTTTCTTGCAAATCACTGAAAGTCATTTATACAATAAATTACGTTAAATGCAAAAAAAACATGGAAAAATCATTTTATTATTTAAAACATGCTTTATGTTTACACTTCACAGAGTCTGGGCAGATAACTTATGAATGGTCACCATGGAGAGAATGGGAAATATGTGAATCACGATCTTGTAATGATTTTATGAAGAGAAATAGAACTTGTGTGGATTCCATTCTAATTTTTTCGATTCAATGTGAACAAGACAATGAGGTTCGAAATAATTATTTTAATTTTTTTATTGGTGACAGGTCAGTTCAACATAATATTTTTATGGAAATAAGTGAAGAGCTATAAAGTATATTTGTTGATTATTTTGACATAGACCCCAAAATCCCTTATTACCCTACCTCAGATCACTCTAACCTGGGGCCTCCCGACTTGGGCCTCCTAATTTGAACCCCATAAACTGTTCGTCTAACCCAGTCCCCCTGACCTAAACCCCTCACTTCAAGCCCCCAACTCAAACCCCTTAACCTTGCTTCCCAACCCAAGACCTCCTAATTTAGATCCCCCTTACTGGGCCTCCTTACCCAAGCCCCCCAAACCCTAGTCCCCACACCCTGGACCCCTTTTTCAGTTCATTCCTTCCTTACGATTCCCCAACCACAAGAGCATCTGAAGAAAAATATATATTTAATTAATATTTATAATCACTATTTATAAGCGATATAGTTAAATTTTATCGTTTTGTTAAATAGAACTAACTGTAAGTGTTAACAGAAAAGATACCAACTATACAAACGCTTTGTAAACGTAAAATCTTTGTTGATAAGTTGCATTGAGTCCGATAAAGTCTTATGTGCACAAAAAATAATGTTTAATGTAAATTTTAAAAATGTTTAAGTTTGTTGTAAATGTTTTAGGACTTGGAATATATTAAAAGCGGGGAATTTAGAGGAACGGAAATCCAGGCTGTTCCTTGTTGTAGCTTAATTGACCCAAGTGATGTTGATGATGGAAATTATTAAGAAGTGATAAATTTAACTTGTTTTTATGGCATTACCAAAGGATTTGGTACCTAAAAATTTGAAGAATTGGACCTTAAATCACGAATAAAATCCTATTTATAAAAAAAAATTATTTTTAATAAATATAATTTTTTAGTTAATTGTGTTTGTATTTTAAAACTATTGCTTAATAAAAAAAAATAGAAATGTGTTTTAACATAAAGAACGCTGTATTAAAGAGTTATAAAAAAAGGTTTAATTTTTGTCAATTTTTGAGTTTAAGAAATTGAGGATAAATTAAATAAATAACAAATGACGTCATGGCAATTGTTACGCTATAGAAATTGGTAAACAGGTTTTTATGTTTACACGTTTTGCAATAATAAGTTTGTTTTTGTTTATTTTCAGTCAAAAATCTAGCTAGTTTAATATTATTTTTAGAGTTAAAGTAAACATATTATGATTTACTTTCACAAAAATAAACTAAGAGTCAGTTAGTTAACGTTTACCAACCTTTTTGCGGTTAAAATTTTTGTTTTGCGCCATATTTTCTTTTCCTTTGTAAAAAACGTGACTAAATATTCGTAATGTAATAATTTTGATAGTATGATGTAATAGTGGCATATAAATGTTACTTTTTAGGTTTTTTTGATTGTTATTTATTTATTTTTACATATTATATTCCAGATTTTTAAGGAATTATTGTAAATACTGCAGTTTAATGCAGTTAGTTTTATTGATTTAAAATGAATTGAAAGTATTTAATTTCAATCAAAATGTCTTCGAAATATCGTTCGAATGAACCTCGGAGAAATGTGACTGTACAACCCCCAGCATGGACAGAGTATTTGTCATGTAATCTCTGCAATAAGGAATTTAACTTAAATGATCGGCAACCTTACAGTCTCGGATGTGGACATACTTTTTGTAAAAGTTGTTTAAATCGAATGAAGCATCCTCAATGCCCTTTCGATCAGTTTAACACAGAATGTACCATGGACGAACTTCCGGTCAATTTCGCATTTCTTCAATTAATTGGAAGCGATGAGGAGAGAAAAGATTTAAGATTTATGCGAGATGATTCAGTTCGTTTTCATGGCAGTCAAAATTACTTTCAAAATTCAACCAAGTTGATTGAAAATCTAGCTCTCCAACTACAAGGAGATAAAAACAAGGAGCTCTCACGACCGATGCAAAGAAAATTAGTTTTGCTTCTCCACTGCCAACTAGTGGAGGAAGAGGGAAGAAAAAGAGCACTAAGAGTTGTAAGAGCATTAGGAGAAAGAACAGCAACTGAATTAATTTTACTGCATCAGAACCCAACAACTTTATCGGCGAGTTTATGGGCTGCTGTGAGAAGCAGAGGTTGTCAGTTCTTAGGACCTGCAATGCAGGAGGAAGCACTGAAACTCATCCATCTTGCTCTGGAAGATGGTTCAGAGTTGTCACGAAAAGTTTTAGTTCAACTTGCTGTGAAGAATCTACAGACACAATTCACACAAGCCTCTAAAACGAGTATCGGCCATGTCGTTCAATTACTCTACAGAGCTTCATGTTTTGTTGTGACAAAGCGCGACAGTGATTCATCTCTTATGAAGTTAAAAGAGGAGTTTTTAAGCTATGACGAACTACGGAAAGAACATGATTCTCAAGTTGTGCAAATTGCAAGAGAAGCAGGATTAAGAATTGCTCCAGATCAGTGGAGTGCTTTATTATATGGGGATCAAGCTCATAAATCATACATGCAGTCTATAATTGATAGACTGCAAAGTGGTATGCTGTTTAGTCAATGTATCGATGACTTAAAATCTGCTTTACTTAGATCTGGAGACCCTGGAACTTTAAATTATCTGGTTCAACATTTTAAACTCTTATCAGATATCAATCCAGAGTCATTAGTGCCTAACTGGGAAAGTCTTGAGAAGTATTTAGTCGCCGCTGAAATTGTTGTTAAGAGTTTGGTTGATTTTACAAAGAATCATAATCATTGGATGTGGCAATGTCAGGATGCTGTGCAACAAACTACAAAGTACAAGACGTCGATGTGTAGAGATAGCAAAAACAAAGGTATGTGCCCACGTGGAAATTCATGTACGTTTGCACACTCTGATGAAGAGTTGCAACTCTACAGAAATCGAAGAAAAAAGGGAGGCCCATTTAACATCAATTTTCACAATGAATTACCAAATGATTTAAGCCCAACTGAGGAGAACAATGCAACCTCATCTCCTGTTAAGGCTAAGCCCCATGGTTCCAATAATGCTGATTCGACATTGTGTAGTTCCTGTCAGTGTGCTACTCCATCTCAAAATGCGATTTATAACCAAGAAACCAAACAACATCCAAGTTCATTAAATTTACCCTCACGAGAGTTTAACTATAATCCACCTATGAAAAATTCCCAACAAACAAATGTTTCAATACAAGCCCCTCCTTCTATGTTACCACAGTCACCAGTACTGGTTCAACAACCACAGTATATTCACCATAACCAGGTGGTTTATAACCAAAAACCAACAGTTGCATATGAACCTTTACAACCAATAATTCCAAACAACCAGCAGCAACATTACAACTATTCTGTGCACCATATTAACCAGCAAAACAACCAGCAGTCCATACCACCAGCTAGACCACAGATGGTTCAAGCAAACCATTATGTGCAACCACAGCAAATCCAAATAAAACCACAACATGGTTATGCATCGCAACCAGTTATCCAGGACCAAAGTGGACATCATCAACAACAATATACTTACATAACACCAGTTCAACAAGTGCAACCAATGCAACAGGTTCAACAAGTGCAACAGGTTCAACAAGTGCAACAGGTTCAACAAGTACAGCAGGTTCAACAAGTACAACAGGTTCAACATACCAATTCTGATATACATGAACCAGTGTTGCTACAGCCGATACATCAGATGCCAGTTCGCTATCAAAATATGCTGATAACACCACAACCCCAAATTTATCAAGCTCAGCAACCTGTTTTGCATAACCAAATGCAAACTCAACCTGGTATGGGTCAAAGTAGTTCTGGCTACATTGTTGCAGCAGATGATAATACTAAATCACATTCATATCAACAATACCATCTTCAAAGTGTTAACCCATCTCTAGAAGAGCTTAGAACCCGGAAATATGAAGTCATTAATAAACTGGTCCAGAAAAGAATTGTAGCACCAAATAATGGTTCTGTTGTTGTGTTGCCACAGGATAATAACATAAAACAAAGCAACAACATTTCTAACCACGACAATCATCAACATGTTTACCAAACAATTGAAGTGCCAAGCAGTTCATTTTTCTCACAAAGTTCAACTGAAAGGTCAGGCCACGATAGAAGTTATGATTTATGGAGTGGAGCCACTTGTATACCATCCCTGAGTCACAGTTTGTTGCTCTCTAAAGGTGGAAGTGGACGCAATAGTCCGACTGGGATCGATGTCATGTCTGGATTAGATACACGGACTGCTCAGGTTGCCGCTAACAACAGAAGCTTAAAGGCATCATCAAGTTCCAGTGGACCACGAACACAATCAATTTCTGAAAGTATTTTAACAAATGTTAGCATTGTATCACAAGATGATGAATTTCATTCTATTCCAGACCAAAGAATTGTGAGCAAATATGGTCCAATAGCCCGTACAGTTCGTTCTAAAACAACATCAGCTATTCCAGAACAAGTTACAGCAAATGGAAATGGAGAAACTTATCAATTTGCGTCAGATGTCAATAAAAATAAGTCGAAGTTCGGACGGGAACCGCAGACAGTGCCGTCAGTTTGTACGGAAGTTGCATCAGCAAGTGTTGAAACGTTGCAAAACCCTCGGAATGTGAATAAGGGATCCGAGCTGGTGTTATCAGGAAGTTATACAAGTTCAACGAAAGCGCAGAATGAGACACAACTTCCACAATCGGAAATTCTGGCAGAAACAGAAGATCTTTATCTTGCAATGGAACTGCAACAAATAGAAATTGATATTCAACAGAAGTTGCAGAAACAAGTAAACGAAAAGCCGACTTATGTAATATAAAATTTGTTTAAATATGTAGATTAATTTTTTTGTGATTTTGTGATTATGATGTTACATTTTTCGTCCTTCTAAAATCAGTTTCGTGTTTTAATTTTTTTTTGTTGCATAAGGTTTTAGGTAAATTATCTATAACTTGCCGCTTGATGGTTTTAAATCTTATAATTATCAAAAAAATCCACTTTAAATTTAGATTTGTGCTCTTTATTTAAAAATTAGAATGAATACTAAGTATTTTCAAATTCGAATTAAGTTGCCTTTTTTTTAATCCAGTTTTGTAAATTTCAATCGGTTGAAATGTTTACTTTAAGAATTAATACTCTAATAGTTTTCTGTATTCTATGTTTGAAATGTTTATTTAATTCTTTAAATTATACTTAACATTGTCTAATAAATAACAATAATTCGTAATTACAGTAAATGTAAAATTATTTTCCCAAATAATCCATTTTTAAGGGATTGAAAAGTATGTTTAATACATTTACTAGAAAAAATTTGAATTTTTGAATTGAAAAAGCATAATTTAAATTCAAGTGTACGACTATTTTAGCAAATGTGGCTTATTAATGTAGCATGTGTTTTTTTTAACAACAATTTGACCCTCTGAGTGTAAAAATTAGTGAATATTTTGTTGTATATATCTGTACTGTGTACATAGCTGATTTTCGCTTTATTATTAGGTCTTGCATAATAATTTTTTGCTTTGTTCTACATGACTTTCTATTTTTTTTATCAGTTGTTGTGAAATGCTCTTTCTTTAAAGTTCATTTTATGATATTTTAGCAGATATTGCCTTTCTATATTTTTGTTTAAAATTTTCTAGAGAAAGTTAACTCTTTTTAAAAATGTTTTTATATAAATTAAATAGGAAAAATGGTTTATTCTTTCCTGAGCTTTTGCTTTTACTTGTTGTGTTTATTGCTATAATATGTAGGGGTGTATACCTTGTACTGCATGTATTATGTTACTTTAATTGAGAAATATTTGATAATATTAAAAAAGTCCAATTTATTTAATTGTTCCTTGAATATATCGTCTGTTTTGACACTGATTTTTAAGTTCCAAAAAAACTAAGTCTTTGTAACACGTAATTCTGTTAAGCTTAACACACTGTTAATAATTTTAGATAATTAAAGTTGATAAAAAGTTCTGTAAAAATGTCACAAATTGGAACTCCTGACACTGCATCAACTCCGAGTCCAAATCGTCGAACTTTTCACAGATCGGAGACTAGTTGGACGGATGATATTCCAGAATGTAAGTTATCAGATATCGGAAAAGCAACTAATGTAATGTATCTTGCTGATGGGAGGGTAACTGAAGCTTATGCTTTTGAAGATCATGCTTTTAATTTTGCGTAAGTATTAAAATTCAGTGTTTAATTTTAAAATTTAATATCAAGTAGACTGGTTTAAGTTTTTATTTATTGCGGTTTTCTGGTTTAGCTTTGATAAAATCTGTATAGAATAAAGCTTTGTGGACGATATGTATATGTATGTTCAAATTATAGGCCTAATATAAATAAAACTGTCACTTGAGGTGTCGGATAAATTACTACAAGCAAGCTACAACTATATTCAGTAATTAAAATCCTGACCATCATACCTAATGATTTTAAACTTTTTAAGTCTAAACAATGTGGTTTTTATTTTTTTTTCCAATGTTATATTTCTTTTCTTTAATGTCATATTGTTTCAATGCTAAATTTACTAAAATATTACCATGTTTCCAAATAGATTGGATCATAATTGTTACCTGTATGGAGTTTTTGATGGTCATGATGGAACTAGAGCTGCACATTTTGCTGCTCAGCGACTTCCAGCTGAGTTACTTTTAGGTAGACTTTGATTTTTTTTTTTTTTTATTTTTAAAAAGAATTTTTTTTAAATTTTTAAAAATGTGAAATATCAAAATTGTTTTTGTGAATTTACTAAGTGTATGTTAAGACTTGAAAATATAAGATTACTTATCACAGTTTTTAGAAAATATATATTTTCTAAACATAGTTTTATTTTTATACAATTTTTAAAAATGTAGTTTGTTGTATAATTTTAGGTCAACTAACACCTCATGTAAATGCTGCTTCAATGAAGAAGATTCTGCAACAAGCTTTCAGCGTTGTCGAACGAGGCTTCTTTGAGTCTATTGATACACAACTTGCTCAGAAAACTCATTTACAATCACAGGTAAAAAAAATACTAAAAAAATAAAGGTTTTTAAAAGACAACTTTGCAATAGTGTTTTTTTTTTCTTGTTTGTAACTGTAAAGATTTAAATCACTTGCAATCTAAATATTTGGTTTGTTATTATAAATTGATTTATATTTAGAAGTTTTATGGTAAACATTTAAAATTTTCCCACAAACTTTTGTAAATGTTATCTTGAATAAAAACATAACATTAGTTTGAACCATTGTGGTTAGAATTGTTTTTTTTATTAAATTTTTATACTTTAATTAAATAACAAATACAGGCCTATACAAAAATTTGCTTTACTATTGAATAATTTATATTATATTTTAGGCCCTTACTTACATTACTACCTTAATATATAAATATGTAGCCCCAAATTTTTGTTTAACTAGGCCTACTTAATATATATAAAGGTTTTACCTCTAAAAAAATTCTACTTTGTTAAGTTGCCTGAAAGGTTGCCACCTGACATAGCAGAGAAACATTACCCGTCGTTAGTTCAACAAATTAAGATTTTAAACGATGCAATAAAAGGAGGGACCACTGCTGTTGTGGCACTTATAGTCAACGATGATCTTTATGTTGCAAATGTTGGAGACAGTAGAGCATTGTTATGTCAGAAAAACCAACTTGGCCAATTAGAAGTAAGTTATTTTTGTTTTGTTTTTCAAATCACAAATAAGTGTTTTATTAATGCAAGCTCTTTTTGTTCCTAATTTTTTAACATTCTAAAAGTATTTACTTTTTGATATTTAGCTGAATAACTTTGAGTTATTTTTTTAACATTTTATCTATTTTTGTATATTTTTAAACAATTACCTATTAATTTACTGTTATAAGGTAAACCAAATCACAGTCAATCATGATATAAATAATGACCAAGAACTTGCAAGACTTTCTCATCTTGGTTTGAATGTGGAAAAAATATTAGAGAGGGGAAAACTAGGTGAAATAGATTTAATTTTTTATAAGCTATTTAAAATGTGTTCTTATTGTAAAATTGAAAATAGTTTTTAATGTTGTATAGTTGTATCATTAATTCAGTTTTGTACAAAGCTAGTCTGCCAAATTAAAGAAAAATGGGATTTAAAAAAATCTTAGCATTATTTTTTATATAGTCGGTTTAAAATTGTTTCTTATTTGTTTTTGTTATAGCCTTTATAAATACTTAAATTTATTATACAATGCTGTTTTTTTAGCCTGCAATTTTAAATTATTATCTAAAAAAGATTGAAGTTAGCTATACAAAAATAAAATAGAATTTTTTTTGTTATTTTTTCCCTTTTATTTTAATTTAGGTATGAACGAATGTACTCGTTGTATTGGAGATTATACAGTAAAGGGAGGATACAAGGAAAAGGAAATGTTAAAAAGTGCAACAAGTGAACCAGTGATTGCTACTCCCGATGTGTTTGGTGGTATTCACTTATCCGATGTAAACGGTAATTATTAAGATTTTTATGCAGTTGTAAGATGTTTATTTAAATGGTATTTTAAACTGTATAATAATGCAATGAAAAACTGACGAAACCAATTGTCATGGGCATTTCATTTATGCAACTGTTAAAATTTGTTACATATTTGCTCCTTTAACAATTTTGAATTTAGTCACTGTTTAGTATTTCTTGCATCTAACAACTTTCAAGTAAAAGACAAGAGATTTTTATAAGTAAAGGAAGTCTATAGCCAGCCAGCCCTACAGTCAGGATTTTGATTGTTGTAATATGGTCGCAACCCTCAACTAATATTTGCCCGCGATAATTTACCTGCACATCACTTGAGTCATTTTTTTTTTGTAGGCCTATAAATTAGACATACATTTATATATATCGTCCACTATGCTCCACTATATATAAATTTATAAATATTGTTACTTTTATTTCCTTACATTTATAGGTAACAAAAAAGGCTAAATAGCTGTAATAAAACTCAATATAAAATTTATTATTGTTTAAAGAGGGATTTCTTGTACTAATGTCGGATGATGTTTACAAATCACTTGAGCAAGGAACAGGAACGAAACATGCAAACGAAGACATTGCTGCCATGATTTCACACGAGCTTTTATACAAGAACACAATTGAAGGTAAAATTGTTTGTTTCCAAGTACAAAAAAAAACATTTTTTTTTTAAAAAGTTGTGTTACCATTCTGTTTTAAAATGTTCGTAGTAATTTTAAGTAGTAAGGTATTTATATTTTTCAAGGAAAAAGGAAACTCTATAGTATAAAAGGCATTTAGTTACTATTTTAAATCTTCGTTCTATTTTATTGTAGTCTTATTTATTATTTTCATCTTATATTTTTTATTTTTAATTTGGATTTTTGATGTAGGTGTAGCACAAAATATTATTGACAAAATTGCTCATTTACACCGAAAGGGGTATGGGAAAACTCCCTTCTTTAGTAGGGGTGATATTACCCTTATTGTGCGCAATATTAACCACCCAATTGGGACAAATGCCTTGCCTGATATTACCCCACCTTTAGCTGGTAATAAAAAATAAAATAATTTTTCTTTATTAAATTTAGTAATTTAGTTGTTTTCATTAAATTTTATTCCTATTTTACCTTAAATGTTTTTTAGATTTCATTAAAGTTTACTTTTTCAGATATGTCAGGAAGACATCCAGTATCAGTTCCTTACAACAAGCGAAACTCGTCTGAATTTATGCCAACCGACCAAATCCCAATCATGGGAAAACCCCCTGTTACCCTTTCTCTTGTGATCCCCCATCAGCACAACTCTAACGAGGGGGTCCCAGGGTTACATACAGGGTTAATGGAGGGTAAATCGAGTGACCCAGCCTCTGATGACACCCCGACAAATATTTTAGTTGGGAAAACTCAAATGTCGCCGAGTATTGTGTTAAACGTTGATGAAGGTTTGTATTACAGAAGCGATCAACATGAGTCGATGCAGTTAGACTCTGACAACAAGGTTGCTCCTTATATTAGTTTTGCAAGTTTTAATGATGAAGCATGGGAGCAGTTACAAGCTAGAAAGAAAAATGCGCTTTCGAAAGGTTGAAAAGAACTTGAAAATATAGATAAGCTAGTTGATTAAACCAATAACCTTTTGTGTAGAACTACTGTATCAATGGATACAGTTTACTTGCCAAGAGTAGAAGTTTTTAAAAAGCAAAATTAATAAATAATACAATATTTTGGTAAAGAGAGAACCTGGTATTTTACTTTTTTAAGGACCTATATTTTCTTCTATCTGCACTTATTTTAACACATTTTAAAACAAAATTTTAGTTGATAATCATGTGTTGTTAAAATTAATAAAATAATGCTTCTTTAAAACATGTATTGCTTTTTATGTGCCTTACAACTACATTTGTTTTCTAAAAATTTAAAAATGTTAAATTTGAAGGTAGAATAATAGAATACAGTTTTGAGTAGTTTCTCAAGTCTTATTTTCAAATTTATTTATTTTTTGCTCGTTTGGCGAGTTTTATTAAACTGTTAAATGTTTCTTATAGTTGAAACTGTATTTATTAAACAATCCCACGTGTGAGGATAAACTGGAATTTTTGGCAACTGTAGAAAAAAAATTTGGCAGCTCTGACATTTTTCGTTGTTATAAACAAAAATTTAAAAAATCTCCTAAAAGTGTTTTTTCGTGAAATTCAGTGTAAAAAAATAACGATGAATTCAGATGAAATGAAGAATCAGGCAAAATATATTTGGGACAGATTAGAGGACCTGGCTCAGAGCGATCCAGACGGTTATAAGAAGTTTATCGACAACCAAATGAAAGAACGGGAGGTTTATATGTCAAACCCTGAACCACATTTTTGCTTTGTGTCTAAAGACGAGGTAACCAAACGAATTCAATTAAAATCTTTTAATTTTGCTTTGTTATGTAAAAAATTAGTGTTGTATAAAATTTATAATTTTTATTGGATCTTCGTACGTCTTTAATTGTTAATGGCTGTTTGTAATTAAAAATCTTGCATTTAAGAATGACTTGAACTGTTTTGTAAATGTCTGTGGTTGGAAAAGAATTCCATATCCAGAAAATGATACGGAACCTTTAAAACTATTTGGTGGAATAAAACAAAAATACAAGAAAACAAAAGGTACAAAATTAAAAAAAAGGAATAATTTTGTTATTTTATTTAACAAAGTTTTAAACATTCAAACTCTTTATAGATTCTGAAGAATATTTAACAATAGCTGTAGCAGCCAATGACAAAGTTTTAAATGAAATAACAGCATCAACCTTTGATAAACACGATCTCACCAATTTAATAATTGAATTCATTGAACATCAACTTAAGGTTATCATAAATTCAATTTTTTAATACATCTTGAATTAATGTAACCATTTTTTATGTTACTAATATTTAAACCCAGTAATTATTTTTTCTAGGTGAAATTAAATAAAAAATACACCTTATATAAGGAGTTATATAAAGGTGATGTACCTGCTGACCCTAAAAAGTTATTCATCACTAAAAAATCTGATGTTTCGGAAGATGATATAATGAAAATGGCGGAAGATTTAAAGTCGGGAAAAGATATTTTGTCTTCTCCGGAATCTTTGTTAAAAAATTTGTCCTCAAATGTAGATGAAAATATTGGGAATGATTCTGAGAAAGATTTTGTGAAATCATTTATTGGAAAAGACGAAAATTCTAACAAAAAATTGATTGAAGAAATAAGTAAGATTGTAAAAAAATTCCCAACTTTAATGTGGTATCTATAAAATTTACTGGATGGAACCAAAACCGATTTTAACTATTGAAATTTTATTTATATCATTAATTCTTTTCCTGGAAATTTTCTACATTTTTATAATTACTTGAAAAAATATTTTGTTCTAGAAGCCCCTTTACCTACCCCAACCTACACTTTGACTCAAGATGAAAACCAAATTGTTTTAAAAATTTATCTACCATTAGTTTCAAAAACTGCAGATTGTGATTTGGATATTACTCAGGTAATTTTAATTTTTTTTGATCTCTATTAAACCTTTAATTATAAATGCTAATCTCTTATTTTATGGACTATATGTTATTAAAGTATGTCTAGTTATAATACAAATTACTTTGCTTTTTTTAGAATAATTTGGAGCTCACAGTACCTGAGAAATATTATCTAAATATTGATTTTCCTCAAACAATTGACGATGAAAATGCTTCAGCAAAATTTAACAAAAAAACTAAATATTTAATTTTAACACTGCCCATTGCTAAATAATAACAAACAACACAAAAAAAAGAACTTATTTTTGTACAACTTATAATGGGGGGGGGGGGGGTTTAAATTATATTAATAATTTTTTTGCTGGTTTTCAAGATATTGACATCATATTATATTTTCTTCGAAAAAGAAGTATATGGGGTTCTAAAAAAAAACAGTAATTTAAAAATTATGCAACTTTTTATGTTTATTTTTTGTTAATTATTATTTTAGTGATTTATTTTTACAGTATAATATATTTTTGATATATATTCCTGTAGGCTATAACATAAGCTAATTCAATGCTAAGCATAAACATAGGGAAAAAAGTAAACATTTTAACGTTCTAGCTTGTATCTAAGTTTACAACTAAACACTTTTAAGGCCGTTTTACACAAACTAGTGAGCTAACCTGGGGTATGAATCATATAATGCTCCCATCCACGGGATTGTTGGACTCCTAAATTTCGCCACTCACTTTCCGACATTAAATGCTGTTTAGGAATCATTCTAGCTAAAACTCGGGGCATAAAAACGTGCCTAGATATTTATTGAAACGGGTGTTAGAAATTTTAATTTTTTTTTGTACATAAATTCATCCTTGATGTGGGATGGCCGAATGCGCGACTTAAACATAGAGTAACAACTGTTTCCCCGACCCAGTCTCGAGTTGCCTGTGGCAGTTTAGGATATTATAGACTATAATTGACCGATAAATATACTGCTGATTAAGTGCTAGTTTTGCAGAAGTTCATATCGTTTACAGCGCCCCCCGCTACAGCATGAGAAAAGTAGGGATTGAACCCACGAACTCATGTGGTGTAGCAAGTGTTTCTTACCACCACACCATGCTGCCTGTATTTCGTAAACTTAGCCTTAACGTTATACAAATTAGACATTGCGGTTGTAAAATTATGTAAAGTTTCACGATTACCTGTATTCAAAAGAACTGTCGGAATATTTAGTTGAATAAATAATTTGGTTTTGGATGTTGCTAATAATGCGTAGGCTTGCTATCGATTCTTCAATTTCCATTAGAACGTGTCGTTTCCCGGTCGTTGGCTGATTCGTGTTATATATACACAAATTATGTGTTTTATAACGCAAAAATGTACAAGTCAATGTATCTTTTCTAGTCTTAAGATATTGAATAATTTTATATAAGGCCGTTTAAACATAGGATAACGAAGGATTCCTTGTTTGGAGAAAGTTTTGGCGCGAAAACACGTCGTATGCTATTTCACTTATCCTCGATAACTAGGATTTTCTAAATATTTTGTACAAGCCTAAAGTTTAAAAGCCATAATTAAAATTAGCACAACGGTCTTGTTTTATTTATATGACTATGTAATTTATAGCTTTTAATGCACACAACATTAATACAGATAAGGATTTTATTGTAAAGATTACTATTTAAAAAAAGATTACTATTTTAAAACTTTTAAATTGGTTTTGTTCCAAATTTTCTAGTCTAATAATTAAATTTGTTTTTAATCAACTAAATAAATACGTAATAATTGATTTATTACTTTAGTTAATATTGCTATTAAGTAATGTTTATGCATATCTTTATTTAATAAAATAGGTCAATCTTGAAAATAATCAAATGATCTCAACCATATTTTATTTTTCAAATAAATCTAGTTACTTCTTCATTTTGCCATTGCTTTATATACTACATGATGCGCCTGTTAAAAAAAGAAAAAATATTGTTAAATTCAAATCAAAAAATTAAACACCGCAAAAGATATTTACCTTATATCAACTTTATCGAGCATAACAATTGGTTGTAAGAGTTTCGAAAAATGTCGAACTTCATCACTTGCTGTTTCATCACGCGATGACGCTAGAGCACTTATCTCGACAAAATGTGATTGGCTGGCAGCTTCTAATTTACTAGCATCATATAAACTAGGAGGCTAAAAATAAGTTTAACATAGCAGAAGAACTGCAGAACTTAAATTTCCTATAGTGAAAAGTAAAATTTTAGCAGTTTTTAAGTCAATTAATGAATGCTAATGTTTTCTTAAAATCAGTAAAATTTATGCCAGACATAAACTACAAAATCCATCACTTCATCCATTACACTACAGTCAGGTTACTGGTAGAGTATTTGGAAAAAATCTTATTTATATGGTTAGTAAACTTTTGAAAAAATTACTCACTGTTAGTTTAGCAACAATTATTTTTATTCTTCCCTTTCTAAAAAATGTTCCCTTTAAAGTAATTTCAAATTGCAATCTAAATATACATATATACATAAAGAGTAGTTGTTTAGCATTTGATAAAATTAAAAAAATTATGTTTAATCCAAACAAAAAATCAATTTTAACATTGATTTAAAGTCATATTTAAGAGTTATTTTTATTTACGTGAAACCCAAATCATTTAAAAATGAAGCAGGGTCTTGAGATGTCGCGACAGTTACACTGCTTCGAATCATTATGTTTTTACTTCTATCCCCTATCTCTGGTGTGCCTATATACTTCATTTGCCTAAAATCAATTTACCAAGTTATTATAGCAGCCTTATTATCATGCAATTGTATTCCCTAATATCCCAGTCTGCCAAAAACAATTGGAGTCTGGGTTGGAGTAACTGATGTTACCCTATGTTTAGGTTGCGCATTTGACCTTTCCACATCGAGGATAAAGATATAAACAAAAAAAAGTTCAATTTACCATGGTGTATCTTGTTTATGCAGTGATTTACAGGCTTTAACCATCACAGATGAAGCTGTTGTACTTTTGATAATATAATTACGTTCATGATCATGAAATGCTTCTGGTTCAACATTGTCACATAATCCTTAAAATGTTTAGTATAAAATAAATATTTTGTGGGGTAACACTGAAAGGATGGAGTAAAGGGCCAGTCTGGAAAGTAGGGCAGCGTGCACGCACGAGATTTTTTTCGGTGAAAAAAATGCACGCCCAAAATTAACGTTTTGCACGCCTAGTTTTAAAAAAAAATTTGTGCACGCTTGTATATTTAAGCTAGATTTAAGTAAAGCACGCCAACATAAATCACGCGTGCACGCGTAGACCAAAAATCGTAGTACGAGTGCACGCGCGGTCACGCCATTTTTTACGCTTGCACGCACAAGATCTCGTCGAAAAAAGACCTACTTTCCAAACTGGGTAAAGGGAAGAATGGGAGGGGGGAAATCACTTAAAGAAGGAAAGAAAGGGAAAAGGGCTCAAGAAAAAGTATTTTGCAGTCATTTTTATAAAGCAGCAGAAATTGCCTTTTAGTATTGACAATTTTCGCAGCTTAATAAAAAAGACTGCAAATACTTTTCCTTAAAGTCCCTCTTCCCCTCTTTTTGGGGCTTCTTTCCCTTCCTGGTGTTCCCTTTACCCCCACCTGCCCTTCTTTTTAGTATTGCCTCTATTTTTTGCAAGTGGAGTTAGTTGTTTATTAACTTAAAGTTTATAGTCAAAATATTTAAACAATGCAACACAAATTAAAAGTAAGATATTGGAAGGTAAAACTAGAAAATGTTGAACAGTTATTTGGTTTATATAAAATAAATTTAATTACAAATTAAAAAACCTTGTAGACGTTCGCGTAACTTGTCTACGCTGTGGTCTAAAACACTCCCTTGTAGAAAATATTCTTGTAAATGGACATTTCCAGATAATTCTCCTGACAAAGGATGATAATCTGCAGCTTCAACCATTTTGTTTCAAGGTTTTTTTCTTAAAAATATATTTTTTGTAGAAAGGGTAATTTCCCCAAAATAAAAACCCCAGAGTAATGACTTTTTATTTAAAATTTTTTTTTATCCTCAATCAATTTTATTTTGGTGTTATACTTTCTTACCATTTTAAACTTGAAAGTTGATGTTTAACATTATAATTTAATGAAGCTTGCAATTCAAATTTAATTTTTTTAAATAATATATTTTTAGATGTTATAATTAAATTGTTTTATCTTACAAAACTGACTAAAAATAAACGTATGCTTATCTTGTTTTAGGTTTTTAAAAATGGTTTATGTTGCTTTAAATTATTGACAAAATTTAAAACGTAAATAAAATATCTTAGTCATAAAGTTTTGCGTTTTATTTCGAAACAATATTTTCTCAATAACAATTTACAAAATGCATAATTTATTTAGAAACCCAAATAGCTATTTTAAATTATTTTTTAACAGAAGATTGCGTAGGCTACAGTTTAAATCTTGGCACCCGCGTAGTCAAAATATAAATTTTCTAATTCGGAAGAGACAATTATAAACTATCGCTCGAAAATCTAATTGTTTAAATAAATTTTTAAATCGAAAATTACAGATTGGGCTTTGATTTTTACAGGCTTAGTAAAACAACTCAGCTTTTTTACCCTTTTGTTGAACTCGCTTGCATGTAATTTTAATTAAAATAGTGAATTGTAATTAAGTTAAAACATTTGAGTGAACAAGATAGCAATCAAAAGAGAAGGGACCTTGCAGTAATTAAATGTATTCTATTTTTTTTCAATATTTATATATTAAAATTATACACGTAATAAAGATATAAATGTTGTGTTATTTAGGTTATATTATAAGCTGTTTTAGTAAAGTAAGAAATTGAATGTAGAAGATTTTAATATTAAAAAGTTTTGCGTTTATTTTTTATTTTATATTAAATAAATTAGATTTTTTTGTTAATAAATTGTTAATAAATATCGACAAATTTATAATAAACTCAACCTACGAATGTAAATCAATTTTAAAGGTTACAGATACAATCAATAAATTTAATTTGCAATGATTAATCAAAAAAAAACCGAAATAAATAAATTTTATTAAATCAAGAAAAATTAGAATATATTTAGATATTTTTAGCTATAAAGTATGGTGTTTTACTTAAATAAAAGCATTTTTATAACTTTTAAAGTATATTTACGAAGATTTAAATATATATATAGCTTTGTTTGGTCAACTTTAGCGCAAGTTTGTATATATTGCTTAAATAATTAATTGTCTAAACAATGATTTATTGTTTAAGGCCAATAAAAGCTAATTTATTTTAAATTATGAGGTTCTGTTTAAAATTTCGTATAAAAAATTAAAATTTTGTCTGTTATTTGTTTTTTATGAATAAGCGATGAAGTCATTATGTAAGGTCGAATGTAAATTTGCTAAGTTAAATTATTTATGAACTGTATACAAAGCGTTTGTTTGCTGTTGGCTTGATAGCTTAAATATACATTCAATTAAACTTTGCTTGAGGAATTAAACAAACAATTTGAAGTTTGTTTATTTTATGTTTAAAACGCGGTATACAATTTAAACAAGTTTAATAAACAAATATTTAAGTTTTTACCTAAATTAAACTTAAAAATGGATTTTAAATATGATATCTTGCAATAAATTTAAAAAAATAGAGCATTAAATTAGGCCTAAGCTTTACAATATTACTTTTTAATCAATTTCAATTTATTCACTTATGTTGCATACAAACAAAACATCGGAATTCTCTTAAAATTTCTACGGCAGTTTGGCTTCTATTTTACCGCGTGGTATTTCATTATTAACACCCAAGTTTGGGTTATGAATAATTCATGCAGTGTTATAACGAACAGCGTAAACATAATAGCGAATTAGAAACAGATCCAAGTGTTATTAACATAAAACTAGAACGCAATGGGAAACCTATTTAGAATATTGGATTACAAATCAAATTGTTGTACATGGTCCGTTTAAAGTTAAGTTTTATTCAGTTAATTCAAGGTATTAGAAAGTTTAAGATTAAACTTTTTGTTTTTTTTAAAATTTTTTTTCTAGAATTAGGTTTATTGGAATTTAACACAAATTAGTTAATAACTAAAGATGAAAACTTTAGAAAATTCAGCGACTAATTCGGTTTGTTTTTGTTTCTTAATTTTGCAAACTTATTTCAAAGCACCCAACAATTTTTAACTTTAAATACATTAAACAAATTCTAACTTTAAAAACTATATTTTGCAGATAAAAAATGTTGTTCTTATATTTTTTATGACGTCACCAATTCTAACAATGACCCAATTGTTCCAATATCAATGTTTGAACGACAAGTGTGAAATTCCGCGAAATTATGGTAAATATTAATATAATTTTATTTAAAAAAAATATTTTTTTTTTACCGATTTCATTACCAACTTAAAAAAGCTTAAATTTTTATCTTATTTATTTTTGAGGTAAAAAAGGAATGCAACCTTCCGCGTGTGAGCCACGAAACGATGCTAGGAATGTTGCGTCATTAGCAAAAATCTACGTCACTCCTGATGACGTCACATGCGGTTCACCTGCAAAATTATTTTGTAGTTTGGTAAGTTAAATATTTTATTAATTTTTAACTTAAAAAAAAAGTTTTTTTTCTTTTTTAGAAAAATCGTCATTCGTGCATGACTTGTGACAGATCACGTGACGATCGACGTCATAATCCAGGTCACATGATCGACGGAATAAAGTGGACTTGGTGGCAAAGTAACCCGAGTTCGAATCCCGACTCCAATTTTTACGAAGTCAACGTCACTTTAGATTTACCAAAAGTGTTCATACTAACTGGTAAAACTAATAATAATATTTTAATATTTATGGAATGAGTATTTCTTTAAATTACGTCATAAATTATTAGATGACATCACAATTGACTTTCATGACGGTCGACCGGAACTGATGATGGTCGAGAAGTCAGCTGATTACGGGATTACGTGGTTCCCACTTCAATATTTTGCTGATAACTGTATGAGTAGATTTGGAATTCCTAAAACGTAAGATTTTAACTTTTTTTATATAAAATATTTTAAAGTCTTTTCTGATTATTTTTTCCACATTATTTTAAGTTTATTTTGGATTTATTTATTGTTGTTACTTTTTCGTTTTTTTTTTTTTAAACAAGTTTAAAAATTGATAATTGGGCCTTGAATATGCTGTAGAATGAATGTTCAATTTTATGAATTTTTTTAAAAGCTAGCTTAAATATAATTCTATTAATGTTAATCCATATAAGGTCGGGTATTTCATCTTTATTAATATTTAATTTCTTTAAAATAAAATACGTTGACCTATATATTAACTTTGAATAGTAAAATGCTTTTTATTTCATTTTTAGATCATAAAAAATTGTATTTGTAAAATTAGAAATAATTAATATAAACAATATTTTTTTAGTCAATCATATAATGGAAAGGCCCATTTTTTAAAATTTTTTTGAGAGAGTTTGGAAAAGTTAAATTTATGACATTTTTATTTAACTTATGTTTACATTATTTAATTTTTTTTTAGTGGAATTGAACAAGTTTTTACCAACTTAGAATCAGCGTTGTCGCCGATTTGTACTGAAGATTATAGTTTAAATTCGAGGAAGGATGATAACAGCGGTGTAACCCCTGTTTTCATAAACAGAAGAGTTAACTCGATTAGATTGTTCGGACTTGGAAAAGTAATTTGTTAAAATTAATTAATTTTAAAAATATTTAAAGCTTTAAGTGTTTTAAATATATTTTTATATTGTAAATAAAACTTAGCTTCTAAAACGTTAACAAAAAAATGGCAAAAAAAGATTATGACGTCATATTCAACGTAATTTGTGACGTCATCAGGGTTTTAAAAGTTTTTTATTAAACATTTTAGTTAGCTTTACAAGTTAGGGTAAACTATATACTTCTTACTATATTTTCTATTATTATGTTTATTACTTGTGTTTATTTATATTTCAGAAATCAATGTGTACCCAACTTTACAACGATTCCTTTCCGTTGAAATCGTTTCTTGAAATCACCAACTTAAGAATAAGATTGCTCAGATCACCGGTTATTATGATGAAAAGTAAAACCAACGAACCTGTTGTAAGATATTCTGGACATTATGGGATCAAAAAAATAAATATTTCAGCAAGGTTAAGTAATTATGTGCTTAAGCACATATCCTGTAATCTATATATAATAAAGCTTAGTAGACGATCAGACTAATTTATAGGCCTACAAAAAAACTGTCATTTTCCATGGCCGGATAAATTATTATGGGCAAATATTACCATGTTTTAAAAATTAAAATCTCGGCCTTATTACAGGCTATTAAAAAGTTTTTCAATGGTAGAAAATATTTGGTAGTTTAGTTAAAAAGCTTAGGTTATTTCGTTGAATATTTTGATTTTTTTAATTTGTTTTTCAGGGGTCAAGAAGCTGTTTTTTAGTCTTATTTAAGTATATAAAAAGTTATATTAAACTAAACTTTATGTAATAATTTTCTAGTCTTTTACACCCCTAGGTGCCAGTGTAACGGTCATGCAAACGAGTGTATCTACTCCGGAGCAACCGCAAAGTGTCGCTGTAAGCACAACACAGAGGGGAGGGAGTGCGAGAGGTGTCGCCCTTTGTTCTGGATGTTTCCATGGAAACCTGGTGTTTACTCACGTGACCTGACACCAGAAAACGCAAATGTTTGTAAGTGACTAAAATGTTGTCAAAGAAACGGTAAAATGTATTAAAACTGAAAACGTTTATATTTAAAGCAAGTTTATGTTTATTTGTTATTTGATTTAGGTGTGAGTTTTTATTCATCGTGGTACAGGGAAATTATAAAGAAAGATGTTCAAACTTTTAATACTTCAACTGATCCTTGGTTTTGTTCGTGTAATAATCACAGTCAAAGGTAAATTTACTTGGTACCATATACATCATATAATGTTCTTTATCAAAAGCATATACACAACGGAAATATTTTGTATATTTGCATATATAAAACAAGAGAGCATTTATACATGCATAAACACAACTAAAACACATTTCTATATACAACAACAGCCGTCCATACACATATAACAATATATACATCACCTTTCTTTACCAAAGCATTATTTTTGTGCCAAACATATTTTCGTTGCTTAAAACTAATTAAAACTGTTGTTTTATAGATGTGAAAAAACTACCACGTTTCAAAGGCTAGTATGTGTGGATTGTCGTCATAACACTGAAGGTTTGGAATGTGAGAGATGCAAGGGAGGGTATTATAGGAATAAGTTGGTGCCTATCAACCATAAAAATACATGTTTAGGTAATTTTAAATTATAAACTTAAAACAAAGTTAATTAAAAAGAAATATTAATATTTTTAAAATTTTTAACAAAAATATATATTGTCAAAAACCAACATGATGAAAGCAAAATTTTATTAAAATTAAGGCTTATTTTTTCTTAAATTAACGGCATTTACTGGAAAAGGGTACGGGTAAAAGAAAGGTTAGCGGGTTAGGCAAAAGGGGGTAAGAAAAGGGGAAATAAATAAAGGTAAAAAGGGGATAAAAGATATCTCATTTTCGATAAAACATTGTTTTTGTTTAAAATGTTTTCGATACTATGTCAGTACTCTGTTTAGTTTATTTTGATAAAATCTCTTTTTTATTGTTATGACGTCATTTACAGCATGCTCATGTGACGTCACGGGGTCTCAGAAGCGCTGGTGCGCCCCCACTGGCAATTGTTTATGCAAGGACAACTTTGCTGGAAGAAAATGTAACAAATGCAAGGAAAACTTTTACCTGATCGATGGAGTGTGTTTAGGTTTGTTTCAATTTTAAATTAAAAAAAAATCTTAAATTTTGTTACAACGACCTTTTCTAATCACTTTATTACATCAGATATGGCTACGATCTGCGGAAAATCGTATTTTACCTATTGTGGCGACATTAGAAATGACGATACAAATTCAACCACGTGTTTTAAGTCCATAGCTGGGTGGTGCTCTTGCTCAAAAGAAATTAACTTAAAATGCCCTTTTACGCCCACTGACGGCGATCTGTTTTCGATACCGCTTGCAAGAACAGACAATGGGACAAATAACGCGGTCCGTCATAAGTCAATACATTATTATTTGTGTTTTATATTTATCATTTTTACCTTTTTATTAACTTAATTTATGTATTTTTAGTGCGTGTTTAGTGCGTGTTTTTTTACAAATTTTAAACCTTTAAAAGGTATATTATTGTTCATTTTTTTTCTTAATAAATATTTTTAAGCAGCATGTTTGTGTTTGTTCTTTCCTTTAAAATACAGATTAAATTTTAATTTTCTATACAGTTGTTTATAAATAACTTTATTCTAAGGTTTCGTTTGAACTCATACATAATACATGGGAATTCCTGCATTTATTTTCTAATGCTGAATAATGCAAGATATACTTACAGTTTTTTACTTGATTTTAAAAGTTTCGGTTCATTTTATTTTTAATTAAAATATTAAAAATATTTTGTAAATTAAAAGATAGTTTTTGTATTAAGGTTTGATTAAAATATAAGAATATTAAACTAACTTAAATAATTTCTCTTTTAAATTATTAATTTAATTTAAATACAAACCGATGTAAAGTGAAACTTTGTAATATATTGTTGAGCTACTTTTTCATACATTTTATTAGTTAAATAAAAACAATGCCTTAGATGGTATTCGAACTTACGTCATTTAATTGAAAGCCTAATAACAATCGCGACAATAAAAAATGCTTTCAGCTAAAGGCGAAAAAATTAAAGCGTTTTCTTAAAAACCTAAGAAACTGTTTTTCGTTTTCGTTCCTGGTTCAGTCGATTTTTATTCAATCTGCGATGGTATGCTGCTGTTAGTGCGAATTTTATTAGAAATACAAATTAAGTTAAGAACATATTAAAAATAGTGGTTTGGCGAACAATATACTATAGAAAAGGGTTTAGTGTGTTGTATATGGTAAACTATAAACTATAAACTGTATTAGAAATACAAATTAAGTTAAGAGCATATTAAAAATAGTGGTTTGGCGAACAATATACTATAGAAAAGGTTTAGTGTGTTGTATATGGTAAACTATAAACTGTTTATTTTAAATTTATTTAGAAATAGATGAGCCTACTTTTTCGAAGTAAAGTAACTCTTAGTCCTAATAAAATATTAGCTTTCTCTTACTTTAGTAATACATAACTTACTGATATAAGCAAGTAAAAATAGAAGCACAATATTATTTAGTTTATAAGTTTTACAATATTTAAAGATATAAAGGTCAATTAAAAGGTTAATAAGTTGACCTTAATTTAAAAAAAACTTTATCTTAGTTTTGTATTTAAACCAGGCAATTAAATATTTTCTCATCGCGGCAATCTTTAAATCTACGCGGGCGAAGAATTACAAATATCGTTAAGAAGATTGTTGTAATGAATATTTTATCACTTTTATGCTTGTAAAAAACCAGCGTTGATTTAAATAGGGATTCGGTTCGCTACGAAAAGTGATTTAACGAGAAGCAATTATGTAAAAAATGTAAATTTATTGCGCTTTTTACAACCAATCAAATTAAAAATATTATAAGTTATTTTAATATAGAGTTAAAATAGAAATAGAATATGTAATTAGAAATAGTTAATTACTTTAAGTGTAAATGGTTTTTATAAAGTATTAAAAAATGTGAGGCAAATAATATTTTTATAGATTGTAGGTGTCAGATTTAAAAAATAAAATAGCAAGAAAAATCTAAGATTTAATAACAATCGATTTTACAGGAATTAAAGTCCTTTAATTTTTTGATTTCTTTAACCTGTTTTTGTCTCAAGGGATTTAAATATAGATTTAATCAATATTTTTAATAAGAGTTTATTTATTAAATTATTTCGAATAAAACTAATTCAAGTCATTGTTCAAAATCCAATTTCAAATAACACAAAAGATTCACTTTTTGCTGGCAAATGTCTAAATAAATAATAACTAACTTATTATAATTTTTTGTAATTAAATTATGTTGTTTTTTAGAAAAAAAATTTATAAAAAAAATTAGCAAATTTTTCAAAGTACGGATATACCCTTGGATTATATATGAACGAATAATTTCTCATATTTTTGTGGACTTAGAAAGTTTCCAATATGGCGATGATAAGAGGTAGAAAAATAACTGCTCCAAAAACCACAGTCGATGTTGAGATGCAAGAAGAAGTTAACGGAAAAGTAAATATATTTGTTACTTGATTCTTTTTGTATTAGAGAAGTACATTTTGCATTACTTGTTGGAAAAGAGTGGGCTTTTTGATGTGTTTAAATTGTTTGTGAGCGCACAGCTTATAGGCTATATGTTTAATGTCGCATTGGTGTCACTTAAGCCCAAAATACTTCTGTAACAAAATGCTATTGCCAGTTTGAAACACTATAGCTCTTGAGAAAATTTTAACGTAAATGTAAGAAAACTTCTGTTTTGTAGTTAAACATATATATACTATGGCCTTTATTTCAATAAAAAAGTAGATTTTTTTTATTTATTACGGTTTTTCGTGCATTGATAAAAGTAAATATTAAATACAATATACAATTAATATAACAACAATGCGATGGGAAAAATGACAAAATCAATTTAATAATTTAAAACATGCAAAAACTATTAATGTTTAAACAAAGATTTTAAGTATGTTATGGCATGGTCACCAAACCTTGATGAATTTCTGATGTGTTTTCTGTTTTTTAAACTATTTTTGAAAGTTGTGGGACCTTTCGCAATATAATCATCCAAGCCATTATTTGTAAAATCTTTAAAAAAGAATTGTAAGGTTTAATTGTCTTGTTAACTCTGTATAATTATTACAAAGGCAAACAAACCTTTGGCGCGACTGAAAGAGCAGCGTCGTCTGACAATCGGATATTCGAAAACTCCGGAGAAAATTCTAGAACCAATCCCGGACCCTGATCCATATTATGAAGACCAAGGAGTAAGAGATTTTGATTTTAAAAAAAAGCTTATATTTTTTTTGATTTTTAGTTTTAGTAAAACCTTTTATTGTTTTTAGACTTTCTTGGTGCTGAATAAAAATCGAGTTATATTTCGACTCAGTGAAAAGAGATCGTTGTTTCTATTTGGACGAAAAAGCAAAGTTCGAAGACTTTTCATCAACATTTTAGTGAATCAATATCCTTTTAAATTCAACTGTTTTTAAGCTAATTATTTTAATAGTAGTGTATTAGTTTATTTAAAAACTTTAGTTAATTTTTATTTTAAAAATACAATGCAAACTTTTATTTATATAGATAGAAATTTAAAGCTACTAAAAATGTTTTTAAAAATATACTTGTTTTTTCTTAACCAATGGCTTTTCTTGTTTGTGTCACGTGGTTTAATGGCATTGTAATCGTCACAATTCTTGTAAATTGTCTCGTCATGATGATTAACGGAAACGAAAAACCTGTTTGGTCGGAAAAATATGTTGAGTATGTAATTATTAATATTTGTTAATTAAATAACGAAAATTTATTAAATTTAAAATCATTTTTTTGTTAATTTTTATTTAAATAAAATTTTTTAGCACTTTTATTTTTATTTATTTTAACTGTTACTTTTATTAAGAACGTTTTACGACTAATATTTTGTTTTGCAGACATGTATTTACCGCTATCTACACTATAGAAGCCATAGTTAAAATTATTGGACGTGGTTTTATTCTTCATCCGTTTAGTTATTTGAGAGATGCTTGGAATTGGTTGGATTTTATTGTTATATTAGCTGCGTAAGTTTTTTTTTACATTCATTAAAGTTAAAAATTTTGAAACAAATTGGTTAGAAATGATTTGACAAAGTTTTTTAATGTTTTTTATGACTATGTATTTAAATTACATTGAATATACAAAAATGTTCAACAAACTTTTGTTGTTTTGAAATTATTGTAAATGTTATTTTGTTATTAGGTTTATTATATTTAAAAAAAATATTTACTTTTTCGTATTTAAATAAGAAGTTTTTCAAGTTTGGGTTAAAATTTAAAAAAAATTTAAATTAAAAACATTTACTTTTTATATTTTTTAATTCATGTAAAATATGTACATATTTGTCTTTGAATATAAAAGACAATATATTTTTCTTATTTGTGAATGAAACCCTGATAATTAACTGTTAATTTTTCAGTTACATCTTGATTATAGTTGGCCAGATGACATCAAGCGATTCAACTTCAGGTCTAAACAGTTTAACTTTTCTTCGTGCCATTCGTGTTTTACGAGTTTTCAAAACCGTTTCTGTTATTCCAGGTTAAACAATGTTTATAAGATGTTTAAAATTAAACAACACTTTACTTGTACAAGTTGGATAAATGTTACTCAACAAATTAAACATATTAATGAAAATATGTATTTACTGTTGATATTTTTCGAAGGCAATCTTAAAAAAAATATTGAAAATTTAACAACTAAAAAATAAACAATTTTATTTAAAAACTGTACAATCAAAAACAATTTAAAATATTATTAAAATAATTTAAAAAAATTAAAATTAAACCTATTAAGTTTTGTTAATTATCATTATTATAAAACTTTTGTTTAAAATAATCCAGGTTTGCGCATGATTGTATCAGCCTTGGTCGCTTCAACGAAGGCTTTGAAAGATGCAATGCTGTTAAGTTTGCTAGGCTTCTCAATGTTTTCTCTGATCGGCATTCAACTTTTTAGAGGAACTTTGCAGCATAAATGTGTTTTGTTACCGCCTTGGATGTTGTCAATTACTTCAGAATGTAATTTATCGAGGTAACTATGTTATTGTCATTCTGGTGTATATATTGTCATATTTATTGTAAAAAAGTAAGCCTTAATGTGGTCCTATTGCTTTCTTTATTTTTTTAGCTAATGTTAACAACTTTTTATTGTTAATTAGGCAATATTGTTTTAAAATAATTAACTTTAATCAAACCAAAGAATTGAACGTTTTTTGGTGTTTTTTAAGTGCCCCAATAATCTTAACAATGTGTACTCTGAAAACAGAAAACTTTAATAGCAACACCGCTTTCAACGATTTTGTTTAAATATCCTCAAACACAAGGTTAACTTAATATTTAACTAAAACGCTGCTTATAACAATAGATTATAATTTGTAGCAATGCATCTGATCTATCTCGTTGCTCGTTTGAGGAAGTCTACAGAGAAAAAATTATCGACAATTTTGGATTAATAACTTTTAACGAAATGAATTATCTAAACACTTTATGGGAAAAGAGTATGCAAAACATAACAAGCCCGATGCAAAGGTACAGAATGTATAAAAGTTAAAATTTTATATATATAAATAATATTTTTTGGGGGCGGGGCAACTATTAAAATATGTTCTAACCACATTTAACATAAATGTTTGACGTATAACTTTATTATATTTAGCTTTTAAACCTCAATTCGCCATAATTATTTTTATATTTAACTCCAATTCGTAGTAGGTAAATAGCTATGGAGAATTTTTTTATTTGCAGATTTACTAAATCAACACTTTGGATAGTTCAAGTGTTTACCGAAATAAAATTGTGAGTTTTTAAATGCTTGTATACTGAAGGTTTGTGAGGTTTAATGAATATTTACAACAGTTAAGTGCGACATTTTGAATGTATTACGGTAAATGTTAACAAAAATTATAATAACATAGATATTACGAGTAAGAAAGTAGATGGACATCAGAAACAGTCAAATATTTCAACAAAAAAAGCATTTATTTTAATAATTCAAAAAAAGTTTATGTGAAAGCTAAAATTACGAGAAAAAACTACATATATATATTTACAAAATTGATTAAGTATAGCTGGTGTTTCATGAACTTTCTAGTGGAGGATAAAACACATTTATCCATTTTGTAATATAGTGGGTTGTTTGAGAAGTAAAAAGAACACAGGCATTCCTAGAGTGGTTAAAATATTCAGTTCTGAGCTCATATTGCTTGTAATATTTTTTCATCTCTTTTTTGATTTTCTGTAGATAAATAAAATTTGTATTTTATTTTCTAAACATTAAAATACAATTTTATGAAATAAGTAATGTAGAGCATTTTAAGTAAAAAAAAGTTTCTGTTACTTTTAATTGATAAGTTAAATATATTGATATATTTAAGATATCATTTAAAAACGTGGTTTTAACGCAAAACCATTTGAAACTTTTGTTACACGTGTGTGAATAAGTTTTATTTAAAATTTTTAAATAGAAATTTAATAACTTTAAACCTAAGAAAAGTTAGTTGGATTTAAAAAAAATTATTTGTTAAACTTACGTGAAGTTTATGTTCAGAATTTTCTATGTTTAACACTTTTCTAAGAAGCGTAACAATTTTTTTGTAGTATTTATCAAAACATTCTTTAGTCACTCGTTTTGGCGTACATTGTTCCTAAAAAATTATTTAGGTTTTTTTTTAAAAATCTTTTTTTTATGTTTTTTATACATTAAATTGTTACATTTTTTACCTCGAAAACGTAGTTGTTTGAGCTTGCAGCATCTGAAGCGCAATTCACCTAAAAATTAGATTTTTGTTTTACCAAACTTTAGTAAAATATTACTCAAACGCCGACGCTATTAATGTTAAAGTTTATAAAAATTAAATTAAGTTTTAAAAGTAATTACCGTTTCTTTCATGTTTAACTTTACGATTTTAAGCCAATTTGCCAGTTTAAACAACTTTAAAGCAATGTATTTAAAGTCGTTTTCACCAACGCGATCGTTCTTCAGCGTTTTCTCAATATTTTGTTTTATAAATTTCGGCATCTTAATAAAAAAAGGTTTGTTAAATTTTGTGTATTAGAATTTTAAATATTTTCCCAACCATTATTTTAAATTTAGAAACTTATTATATTACCAATGATATGTACTCTTTATGGCTAAAAAATTCTAACACGTTTTTCCATTCTTCTAGTAACTGAGTGTTTATCTTTAACGTACATGCATTTCCATATTCTGGTATACAAGAAGCGTTAACCAAAACTGCGACATTAACTAAAAAAATCACAAGTACAATACTCTGGTTGAAAAATTTCATTTTGAAAGGTTTTAATCTCTTGAGTTAATTTAAACCGAATGAATGACCAAGTTGTCATTTTTCCGATATTTATAGTTTTGGACTTCCAAAATTTTCAATGAAAAATTTGAAATGTGCGTGACGTGGCATATTGTTTATCATTACACTCGGCACCGCTAATACTATGAATTGCAAAATAAACCATGCTTTGAGTTAGCATAGGGGAGAGAGGTGTCTTGTGATTTAACTGCGTCGAAAAGAAGTGCAAATACAAAGCTAATTTTTTGGAATTTCAGGTCGCAAAGTGACGTCGATGTTAGGGGCTCCCGCATAAACCGACTGAACAACGATTATTATCATGTACGTTCTCATGGCAACAAAAACAACTTGAACTCCCTAAATCTTACGTGTGTTGTTAGCAACCACAATGTATCGGTCGTCAATGCAATTCACCCACGTGACTTCAAGCCACCTTTTAATTCAAGCGGTTACAAATTCATTTGGCAAGCATGGATCGAAAACAGTCAACACTATTTAAGAAATGATCAAGTTTACAAGCTCTGTGGAAACCTTAGCGATGCATTGTAAGTTAATTTTTATTTTTAAAAATTGATAAAAATAATAACATTGGAAAAAAATTGAAACAATTTTTGTAAAAATGTTTAAATAATTTTATAGTTTTAATTTAAGGTGGAATGTACAATTGAACATACTTTTAATTGAACATACGAAAAATAATTTAAAATAATAACTTTATCGTAAGAACAGCAATTAAAAGCGTTCGAAATAAATATGTTTAGTGTTTTTTTGCATTACCGTAGTAACCAAATCAAACAAAATCTTTCCAGCTATTTAACTAACCACCTTAGTTTTTCCGAAAAGTGATGTTGTAACGTCATAATTTTTTCAAAGTACAATTGTGATACGTATTGTTTGACCCGGTTCCTACGCAACCTGTTATTTAAACATCGATCTGTGGGCGGCTATTATTACCCAATTAACATTTTCGTTTAGGAATTTAACCTGTTATTGTTTAACCGATGTTTAAAATTCTAGGTATAGACAAATGTCACTTTGTGTGGGGTTTGTTTTTTCACCTCTAAGGAGTTAGTATAGCCGTTTCTTCTCACTTCAGTAGCATGAAAAGATACTTTAGTAGTATGAGAATAAAGTTACAGTGAAAGGAATAATAAAACCATTAAACATTTCGACAGGAAATTTATATTTGTTCTAATATAACACAGGTTATTTTGGATTAGCATGATTGTTTTTGTAAGTTGTCATGGAGAATGGGTATTTTAGTTTTACTTGGAAAATTTTTTAGAAAAACTGCACAATTTTGAATGATTTGTTAGATAGAATTCGAGTTAGCATTCTTGAAGTTAGTTGTAATGTTTACAGTATTATCACAAATAGTAACTTACTCAAAGATTCCTACGATTAAGTTTACTTTCTCAAATATTATCTAATTATTAAATAAAAAGTCACTGAAAATTTAAAAGTGAAAATTTAAAATTGGAATACAAATAAAACACCCACTTTTCGTAGTTCTTTAATTTTAGCAAATTTTATTCTCTTTAGTAAACTATTTTAATATATTAATAAAACCTAGTAAATCTTATATTTATTATTTGCAAACATGCGAATTACAAAACCGGACCAAGCTGTCTATTTTTAGTTTATTTTACATTTTATTTCATTTTTTTATACTAGTTTGGGCAACTAACAATAAATAAATCAACTAACAATAAATCATAAGAAACACTAAGGATACAATAACAAAAAGGATATTTTTTAAGGATGTTTTGTTTTATTTTTACAACATTTTCAAATCTTAAAATTTTTGTTTTAATACTTTATCCTTTTTTAGAAAATGTCCCCACTTTGCTACTTGCATTGGCGCAGGTGCAAATCCGAACTTTGGGTATACAAGTTTTGACAACTTCTTGTTTGCTTTTCTTTCAGTTTTTCGCCTCTCTTTACAAGATAACTGGGAAGAGTTATATTTACAAGTTTTAGAAACTAATGGTCAGTTGTTTATACTTTTAAATACTTTCAGAATAGCTATAAATAAAGTTTTTCAACTGAGGTTTCCAACAAACAATGTATATTAATAAAAATTGAAAACTATTATTTTATGGTTTATACATCACTTTTCTTTCAAAATATGCAAAATATTATTTTATTATACAAATTTTTGCTTAATAAATTAACTGACAATTTGACCAAATAATACATTTACTTTTCTTCAACTAAATTATTTTTATAGTTTTTAACTAGTTTGTTTCTTAGGTCTTCTTTCTTGGTTTTTCTTTCTTGCAATGATATTTCTTGGATCTTATTATTTGGTGAACCTTATTCTTGCAGTGGTAGCCTCCTCTTATGAAGAGCAACGGAAAAGTGTTGAGAATTCCCTGGAGGAAGAGAAGAGGGAATTACTTAAAGAAAAGGTAATTAAAACAGATGATATTTTTAAAATTTAATGTGCCATTTTTGTTTGTCTAAATAAAGCTTTTAATGTAAACAAGCGAAAAAAAACTATTTTTACAGCTATATTAGAAAACAATAAAAAAATGTAAACTTAATTGTTTATTAAACTTTTGTTTTGTGGTTTCAAAAAGTAAAACACATATCGAAAAACAAATAAAAAATTGATCGAACAAACTTAAAACATCAAGATTTAGTAATGAACATATTTTTTAATTTTAGGAAATAATGAAACGAAGAAGAAATGCAACTCGAACAATGAGTGAGGTTCGAAAAACATCGCTACAGATGCAAGAAAATAAGATTCACGATTATTGTTGTGCTTGCTGCTTCAAAGTTAAGGATATTTTTCTTTTGTAAGTTTATATATATAAAGTTATAACCGTATAATTGAATCTCAAATTGTTACTCTTTTTATTAAAACCAAATATTGAAAAAGTGTTTTAGTATTACGCTCATTGGTTTTTGCATGCCCTAAGTCTATTTTGTAACAAAAGTTTTATAACAGAATTGTTATGTAAATCCAGTCTAAAAAATCTTACGTTCTTAATAAGAAATTTAAATGCAGTTCTGTCAAATGAATATTTATTTCAGGTGGACATGCTGTATAGGAAACAGTTTTGTTTGTAGAATACGCGACAAACTTCGAGATTTTTTTATGAATTCAACTTCTGAGTTAATTACAGTTCTACTTGTTGTTTTAAACACTGTGTTTATGGCGCTTGAAAGAGAACCAAAAACTGAATCTTTTAATAATTTCTTGGTCACTGCAAATATGGTTTGTACTTAAATATTAATAATTCTCTTTTGTATTTCGTTAAACTGGGATTTCAAGATTTAGATATTATTAATAAAGTTTCGATTTAAAATTTTTTTTTTAAATCTACGAGTTTTTTATATTTTCTGGGCTACTATAAAAAATATTTTTTTTCTAAGTGGGTTTATAATTCATATTACTTTTAATGTTTTTTGAATATTTTGAAAATACTTTTTAGCTTTGATCAATTAATTTTGTTCTTAAAAAACTTTAAACAGGTGTTCACTATTCTCTTTGCAATAGAAATGGTGTTAAAGATATTTGCTTTGTCTCTTTACAAATACTTCACTGTAACTTGGAATATCTTTGATTTTGTTGTTGTGACCCTTAGTCTTTTTGAGCTTGTTCTCTCTGATAAAGTTACCGATGGAATTTCAATTTTACGAACATTTCGCCTAATCAGACTGGTAAGCTATTTTTATTTTATTTTGAGCAATGTGGCTGCCTTAGTTACCGGGTAATTTGTTTATCAACTTTATCAGTATTTGCTTATTCAGTTTATTGTTGACTTCGTGGTTTAGTTAGATAAATGTACTTAGTCTTGTTTTTGGCAGAAAGGATAGGTGTTAGGAGAAAATAAGGTTAGCGGCTTATAAGGCACCTTTTAGCATATTGCATAATAAGGTCAACTTATAATTTTTTTTCTTGTTTTTTACTTTAAAACTATTGCGTAATATGATGTAGTTTGTTGTTTTAATTAAGTATATAGATGTTGACGCGCGATGATGTACTAGTCTAGCATTTTAGCTTGTTTAAATCTTTATTGTTTTTAATTCTTTGAAATTAGCTAAAAAAGTTAAAGGTTAATGAACAAATATTTGTTGATTTATATTCAAATATTCTGTAAATTTATTTTTATATAAATGATGCTGTTGATAACTTTAGTGACCTAAATATTTTTAGTAATTAACATTTTTTAACACTAGTTGAAATACTTAATTTCTGACAAAAAAACATTTATATCCACAATTACTACTTTTTTGTCATTAACAAATTTTACAAAGTTTTACTTCAATTTACTATTTTTACTAAAGCTGGTCACATTTTTAGGTTCGAATCCTAAAACTGGCCAAGTCGTGGCCGACCTTAAGTAAACTAATGCGGATGATTGCCGATAGCTTGAGCAAGATCGGGTATTTGACTTTGGTTCTTTTGATTGTTCTTGTAATATTTGCATTGGCTGGTATGCAAACTGTTGGATCTTTGTTTTACATGGATATAAACCAGGTAAGCAGTTTTAAAATAATCTTATTATGCTTTATTATGGTTACAAATTATAACTTTGCAAGAAAGGAGTTTAGATAAAGTGTACAAGTTTTAGAGCTTTAGATTTTAAACTGTATAGATATAAATCAGTTAAATTATTTTATAAGCAAGTAGTTTTGTGCATTTCAATCTGTATTCTGAATAAAAATTATTGTAACTATAAAAGCTCTTACCTGAGATTTGTTTGAACTATGAAAAGTTTATAACACTTACCGTTTAAATTTAGCTATCGATAAATAAAGTTTAATGTAAGGTGACTCAATAAATCACCTGATATAATATTGAATTTACGGCTTACGTAAATTTTACGGCAAACAGTTTTTTACAACTTGTTAAATACGTTCTTTGGTATGTCATTGATGGGTATAATTTTATTTTATTGGATTCTTTTTTTAGTAACGTTTACGTAAATTACATTCCAAGGTTTAAATTTAGAAAAGTTTACATTTTATAGAATCAGTTTTGGGTTGAAACCTTATTCTTAATACTTCAAAAATTTATGTTATTTACAAAATTACGCATACGAATTTTTCCTTTGAATTGGCAGGTATTTATATTTTATGTAAGTCTTACTTAAATGTATTTATGTTAAGATTGTCTTAATACTTTTAAAACTTTTTAGAAGCAAATTTTGAGAAATTAAAAAAAAAAAATGTAAAAATGTTTTCGAAAAAATCAAATTTTGAATTTTTAAAGACTTTAGCTACACAACCAATTTATCTTCATAGATAAAATATTAATATTTAATGACTAAAATATCGCTTCGCCACGGTGTTTAAAAAAACTTACAACCTAAATAAATATTGTCAAATTCGAAATTCTATGTTGTTTGGAAAAAAATAAGACCCAATATAAAATTCGTTCAGTAAAATTTATCTACCAAAACTTGTTAAACTCCTAAAATCAAAATTAATTTCTACATTGTTTAATTACATAAAGGTCAATATAATTAAATATCGCGTGCAAGATTGAACTCACTCAAGTATTCTGACTTATCTAAACTTTAATTATTCATCGTGAGACTAAAACAGTTTAAAACCTTTGTCAGGGTTGTCAGATTATTTTAATTCGCAATGTTGCCATTTTTTTATTGATTTTCGTTAGGTGGTGTGAGAATACTGTATATTTATCTCCTGCTTTATTGTGCTCTAGAATTTATACAAATTGGGTTCTATTTAACGCCGATTTTGAGACAATAGTAAAGAACTACTTTCCTGTGCGGATTTATCGTATTCATCCGCCGATTCGCTATCGTCCTTTAGTGCAATATAAGTCGATTTTGCGCCATCGCTTTCGAGTCTTGTTTTTGAAAAAACGTTTTCGGAATTGAATTCATTTGTGACGTCATCACTGTCGTCAGATAGATCCGCGGATGAATCTGAAATTCCGCTCGAATCAAAAAGACTTTCCGCCATTGCTTCTCGTACCGCTGGTTGTTTATCTTTGTCCGTGGACAAACCCAAATTTCTTCTTTTTTTTTTTGTATTTTTCTGACGTATCATACATACTGCACATATCCTGTTGAAGTTTAAATATAATATGGGCGATGACGTCACACGAATTTAGAATAAATCTACAACAACCGATTTAAACTAACAAAAAAAAATAGGTGTTAAGCTAATAACATATATTTATGTTTTACACTAAAATATATTTTGGTCACTTAATCCCAAATAACCTGTGTATATCTTCAAAGCACTCAACGCAATATACTGCTTTGCACCCATAGGTTGAACATCTAATGAACAGTTTTCCATGTTCTATACCACCAGCCAACTTACAAACCACGCACTGGTATTTGTTTCTATGGCTTAAAATTCGGGCACATTTACCAATAAGCTAAAAGGAAAAACTTGGGTTAAATTTTTTTTAGGCCGACTTTCCCTTTTTCACCTCTACTCATTCTTGAGTTACCATTTTAACTTGACACAGATTTGAGTTGGCATTTTACTCAGACTCGACTTAATTTTTTTACTTTGACCCAGTTTTAAATTAACTATTTTAACTTGATCAAAAATTGGGTTGACTTTACTATTCTAACTCAGTCTTAAGTTGACTTTGATAATCCTAACTTAGTTTGAGTTAGCCTTTTCAATCTAACTCAATCTTAAATTAATTTTTATACCTAAATTAGTTTTGATTTGGCATTTTTACCCCGATTCAAGTTAATTTATTTACTCTAACCCAGTTTTAAGTTACCTTTTTTTTACTTTATGAAGTCCTGAGATGACTAAACTACCTTAACGTAGACTTAAGTTGAATTTCAACTTGACACAGTTTTGAAATGACCTTGTTTACCTTGGCCCAGTCCTGAATTGACTTATTTACTTTAACCCAATTTTAAGTTGACTTTTTTACCCTAACTCAGCCTTAAGTTGCTATTTTTTAACCTAACCCAATCTTGAGTTAATTTATTTTACCCCAACCCAGTCTTTAGTTAAGTTTTTTTTAACCTAGCCTTGAATTAAGTTTTTTTACCCTGACCCAGTTCTAAGTTGACCGTTTCTACCCTTACCCAGCCTAAAGTTGGAATTTTTACCCAGGCCAGTCTTGAGTTGACTTTTACCTTCACTTAGCTTAATTCACTTAGCCCAGTCTTGATTTATTTTTTAACTTTAACTCAATCTCAAATTGACTTTTTTTACATTGGCCCAGTCTTGAGTTAAAATGTTAACTTAAGACCGGTCTTGAACTGACTTTTTACATTAACCCAATCTTAATATGCCATTTTATCCCAACCCAGTCTTGAGTTGAGTTTTCTTACTCTCACCCAGTTTTGAGTTTTGTTTTTTTTTTAACCCTGAGCCAGTCTTGAGATGAGTTTTTTACCATATTCAAGTCCTGAGTTAATTTTTTCCTTGTCCCAGCTTTGAGTTGAATTTTTCACCCTAACCCAGTCTTGAGTTGGCTTTTTTACCTTGAGTTAACATTTTTATGAGGCAAAGGGTTTATCATAAAGCAAAATTATATTTTTATTAACTTTTTCTAATATTTTTTTTAAAGTTAATTCTTACCCCTCCCCTGTTCGCAAATTTGGCAAAAAAACTGTGTTTTTCTTCTTCTTTACTTTTCTGTACATCAGTACATGCTTTTTGAAGCGCGCTGTTAAGTTTTGCTTCCGCTCCCAATCCTCTTTTTGACAAGATTTTTGCGCGAAGAAACAAAATTCGAACCTGATAAAAGATTTGATATTTTAAATTTCAGAACAAGTTGAAAAGCGTTTGTATCAGTATTGTATTTCTTTTTGTTAAATGACCACAGCTTACTGATTTTCTTAACGAGTCACTTTTCAATTTATTACTTGTTTGTTTAACTTACTTATTTTTTTGGATATTAAATGCTTAATTATTTTAGCAATTTTTGACTGTCAACACAAATGAATATTTGAAATTACCCTTTCTCTTCTTGGGTGAAACTTTGACATTATAACTCTTCTTAGCCTTAGCACATAGGCCTCGATAAAACACAAAACAAAAAGCCCAATATACAAACTTAGTAGTAGAATATAAGTTTGGTAATCTGGTGGACGGGGAATTGGAAGACATTTGTCGATGTTGAACTCGTATCCTTCGGTATCAGCCAAACGGTCTAACGAGGTAGCTATTGCTCTGTACAACAATTTAAGGCAATTTCTATTCTTGGATACACTTTATTTTATATATGATGATATTTATTTTATGTGGTAAAACCATACAAATGATAAATTAAATTTGTACAAGTGCTATTTTTTGGGCACAGAATATCAAAAATCTCTAAAACATAACTTACTGGTAGATCAATGAAATCCAGCCAATACCGTCAACAGAAAGCGAGATAATTTTGTCCATAAATTCTCTTTGCTTAGCACCTAGGTTCAAATTTTCACTTGCTTGTGAAACTTTCTGGTGAATCTTAGTCTCTAACATTCCACCTGCTTGCCGACGCAAACTGAGCGATGTCCCTAATTTATGGATCAGCCACCATAACGAGTAATCAATAAAAAACACAGCAAGTGTGTATAAAAAATTAAAGGCAACAAAAGCGAACCCTTTGCAAAATTTCTTAAGTTCGGGTCTTGACATCCAAATTCTAAAAAAGATGCGAATATTCATTAAACGATTTGTACAAAAAAATGCTTGAAAGAAAGTAACATCGTGTTAGAGTCCGAAAGGTCTTGAGTTTAAGCCTTACCAAAGAATACTTCGTCATTGACAGATGTTAACAAAAACTTCTTAAAAAATTTAAAATTTTGGCACTCTACTTTAAATGATAATTACCTTCCTGGCTTTATGTAATATGAGTTTTCTCGATTTTTAAGGGGTAAGGCGGGGGGGTTCCCCTTTCGTTTCCGTCGTTGATCAACTCGAATAAACTTTTCTGTGATGTAACAATTGTCGAATTCGTTTTTACTCAGATATGACATTCTAGTAAAAACAATGATATTTTATAAAGAATCTTTTTAATTTCTTTTGGTATAATCCTAAAACGTAACTTAGTTTCTTTTTTAATTAAAAAACTTCTGTTAATATCGAACGTACCTGTATTTAATTGCCTTTAAAACAACAAACACTGTGCTAAAAGCCATTCCAAATCGCATCCACTCAAATAAGTCAGTTATTCCGCTTATCTTACTTTCGAGTTCGTTTACAATTGTTTTTGATATCTCCCCGGCACTTTTGGTTGAGTTAACGTTGTATTTAAATTTGTGCGAGAACGACATGTTGAAAGCGAATTCACACTAAACACAAGATCATTAAAAAAAATTAGGACCGTAAAGTACACGAGAGAATTATCGAGAACCGTTTAGTAGAAGAGAAAAATTTCACATACTTTAAGGCTTTTGTAAATTCCCTGTTAAAATTTAAAGTCTTCTCTAGTTATCATTTGTACTTTACGGCGATAATTTTATTCGAGAACCGTAAAGCACAAATGATTAAGACAGTAACACAAACAAGTTCTTGCTGAATAATTTAATTTAAACACCAAACGTTTAAAATGTTTACCTTTATTTCTGCTATTGCGCTTTTGACTGGATCTGTAATAACTTTTCGCGCTTGCTTGGCAACAAACCGAGGAATTATACAAAATACTGAACCTAGCTTGTTGCTACACACGTCCCCAATATTAAAAATAAAGTCGTTCAAAGTTTTAATCACGTCTTTTATAGAGTCTAAAATCCTGGCATATTTTACGTAATTCTCTTCCCCTTTCTAAAAAAATATACCCAGCTTTAAAAAGCAGAATAATTAAAAAAAGCTTTTTTTTAATTATATTTAATGTTATATTTTGGCCTTAAAACGTACAATCTACTTGTGAATCAACGAATTAAAAGTTAACTGTTAATAAATAAAAAAGAAAATAAATATTTAAGTTTAAAAAAAATGTAAAAAAAATGTAAATTACCTCAACTGCTTCCATAACAGCTTGTACTGTGTCTGACATGGAAGCTAAAATTTTATTTTGACCTTCATGCACTAGTGAGTTTAACCCCTGGGACATATTATACCCTAACTCGTCTCCACAAACCAAACCATTTGATATCATGTTGTAATTATGTGATATATTCAAAGTTGGACCGTCCAGCAAAAGCATTAGACAAAACGCCATAATAATTGTCCTGAAATTGGGCTTATATTTAAACAAGCAAAAAATCGAAATTGTGGAAATTTGCTTTATTGATAATTCTCTTATAAACAGTATTAAGTGTGGATAATAACACCTTATTGTACCTGCCTTTTCCGGTGCAAAATGATGGTAAAAGTAAAGCTACAACACAGCGAACAGCTAAGGAAAACGCCATGCCAGTTGCCACGCCAAAACCTAAAGCGCCGGTAACCCAAGCAGCGTAGGTTGGGTCCCATTTACTATGATAAGTCATAAGTAAATAGAAGCTTTGTGTTATAGCTACGCCAATTAAAAATCGACCAACACGTTTTAAAGCTAGTTGGGTTTCTTTAGATGTTGTATTGTCTTCAAGATTATCTAATTTGCCCCATGACCTTCTTCTTAATAATAATCGCCTGAATTTTTAAAGCAAATAATTATTATTGTAACAAATACCAAATACAACAAATACCCAATATTTGAATTGGTTCTTGCCTCTATACAAACATCGTTAACTTATCAGCTAAAGCAAATAGTTAAGGTTAAGTGATGTTTACACAAGTCATTTAGGTTAAGTATTAACAAACAATTATAACATTTAATCAAACAAAGTTGATTTAGTATCATTTTTTGTATTTTGCCTTCTTGACTTGTTTAACTTTACTAATCCTAAAATAAGTAAAGATGTTGAGGTTGTAATTTTACAAGTGTTATTTAAATTTATTGTGCCTAATTTAAACAAACATACCAATCTTTGTATATCAAGCTAAGGTAGCCAGCCATGGAATTTGTAAAGTTTTTGCAATTTGGTTGGTATTATTTATTATTAAATTTGTTTGTTTATAAACAAATGTTATCTAAGATTATTGCTCAAATTTATATTTTGCAATTTAATCTAATTTGTTGCCTTTTTTGTCCAGCAAAATATGGCTAGTTTATGTATTTTAATTTTGCTTACTTTTTAATGTCTTTATCACTATCAGAAGACCATGTAGTAGACGAATCGTCTTCTTCTGACGGTTCTTTTGCGCCAGGAAGTTGTATTTTTTTCCCTGTTAGCTTATATATCCAGCCGCAGCAAAAATTCTTTAGACTAGCACCCCAACCAAAGCCTAAAGATGCTATGTCATGTGAGCCTAGTAGTTTACCAAAAACCATTGCATAAAAAGCTTTTGCACACAAAATTAAAAACTGTCTTGGTCTAAATAGACGTTATGTGTATTTTTATTTAAACTGTATAGTATTTAAAGATTTTAATTTGATCAGGCTATCTACAGACCTTCTAAATAAATTTATAATCAAGTAAATATTAAAGAACTAAATAAATGGCGTTACACTATACCTAATATAAAGAATATGACGTAAAAGTATTAACTTTAATGACGTCATAATTATGTTTTATTCTGATTATTTTAGGGTATTCCTTTAAGATGGCACATGAACGATTTTCCTCATGCGTTTCTGGTCGTCTTCCGAGTCCAGTGTGGAGAATGGATTCAAAGTATGTGGCGTTGTATGCATTCTGTGACTGAAAAGGACAGCCCAGCTCTTGTTCCAGTTTGTGTTTTTATATTTCTCGGCGTCGTGTTTGTTGGGAATTTGATAGTAAGTAATAAAGTTGTTTTAAGAAAGAAGTTAGCATGCATTGATTGAAAAATTTTTGTGCTTTTTAACTTTTGTAAATTTTATTTTGAACCTAATATTTATAATTTGCATAAATTTTATATTTTCATTTAAACTGTTTTACCTTAAACATAATAAAGTTACTTGTTTAACCAAACTTTTTGCAGGTTTTAAATTTGTTTCTTGCTTTGTTACTTAACTCTTTCAGTAGCGATGCTTTAAACAGTAACGATGGAAAGAAAAGTAACGTAAAACATATGTTTAGATCTTTAAAGTCAACCGGTAAAAAGGTAAAATAAAATATTTCACATAAAATTGTGACTTGGTAAAATAATGACTTTTTGTTCTAATTAAAATTAAAGTATTTACAGATTTTAGCTATACCAAAATTTCGAAGAGGTATAAGAAGAAAACGCAAAATATCACCAACTAATAATAATACCCACAGAGTGTTAACTAGGAACAATAATATGTTAAAATCTGGTGATGGTCAAGACGACTCCATTACGGTAACTGCAACATTCAAAAAATTAGAATCTTAACGCAATATATTGCTTATTTTTTGTTTTTGTATATATTTTAATCCTCGATGTGTGTTGGAAGCTCTTATGCGCGACCTAAACATAAAGCAACCTTAGTTACTCCGACCCAGTCTCGAGTTGCCTTTTAGCAGTTTGGGATATTATAGTTTATAATTGCCTTGTAATTATGCTGCTGATTGAGTTCTGGCTCAGCAGGAGTTGGTACCGTTTATAGCGCCTTACTCAAGGGTGCTACAGCATGAGACCAGTGAGAATTGAACCCACGATCTCATAGTGGTGTAGCGAGTGTTTCTACCACTACACCACGCTGCCGGTAAATATGTAAATTGTTATTAAATTTTAAAACTTACTTAATTTTAAAGCTTGGTTTGGTGCAACAGTCTAAACACTGTAAAGATTTTATTCCTTAAAGTTTTAGGTGAAATTTCCACTGCTTTTACATAGGGGTAGCCAGGTGGTGTTTTAGTTTGACGCTAAAGCTGTATTTAGTGTTAAAACAAAATCTTTTGATATAAATAATAATAGCAAAATTTTCATGTTATTAAAAAAATTAAAATTTTTTCTTTTAAATATTTTCTCTTAGAACTCGACTTACAAATACAATATACGGTTTAACAACAAAAAGAAGAATTTTTGGTCGACTTTTCAGCCAAGTATGGACGATATTAGAGAAGAAACTGCTGCCCAACTTCAAAATGAAAATAATTCTTCCTCGGAATATGGTAGCATGGAAAGTATAACAGAAGAGCAGTCGAGTTTTGATAATTTAAGTGGAAGCGTTGGAACTAAAACCAACGTAAGATAATTTTTAAAACTTATTAAAAATTTTACTAAATGTTGTTTTTAAATTGTTTTAATTACTACTGTTAAAAACTGGTGTATTTTATATAATAATAAAAAATATATTTGACTTTAAAAATCTAAAAAACATGTTAATCTCAAAACCAAAAAATTAAATTAACAAAATTCTATTCAATACTATAAGAAATGCATGATTTTTTTATTTTTAGAAATACGAATTCAACGGCGAAAAAATGCAAATTGTAACAAAATCAGGTTTTAGAGCCACGCCGCCAAACAAAACGCCACGTTTGTGGATTGACAATTTATTCAGTAAAATCCCAGATTGCAAAAAAGTAAAACAGCAATGGTTTAAATTTCAACAGACCATGAATAAAGTGGTCAACCATGCTGTATTTGAATCCTTTATTATTTTTGTGATTCTGTTAAGCAGTATAGCACTGGTAAGATATTGTCCTAGAAAATTTTAATTAGAATAATTTAAGCCTATTTTCAATTAAAAATTAAAATTTAAATTAAATGATAAAATATTAAAATTAGCAAATACTAAATTTAAATTTTAATACTTATTAAAATTAGGCATTAAAAATTTTTACAATTAAATTTTAAAATTAACTGATATTTAAAAAATTTAAAAGAAATATAAATAAAAAATTATTTTATTTGATTACTATTGAATATATATTTAAATAAACTTATTTTTTAAGGTATTTGATGATATAAATTTACCACGAAAACCAAAATTAAAATTAATTTTGACCATTTTTGACCGAATATTTACTGGAATTTTTTTTCTTGAAATGATAATGAAATGGATTGGACTTGGATTTAAAAAATATTTTACAAATGGATGGTGCCTGTTGGACTTTTTTATCGTCGTGGTAAGTTTAAATTTATAACAACTTTATCACTAACAGTAAACCAGTGATTTGATCAAGACAACGAACTAAGCACACATTACCCATTATGCAAATATTATTTTTTTTAATAGCACCGATGTTGACTTTTATATTTGAATGGCGCTCCTGAGTTGACATAAGGTGTTATAGTAAATATGTACATCTACTTATAAGTACATATTTGTTTAAGTTTGTTTGCCACTGGTTATCAAATTGCTAGCTGTAATTTTTATTAATGTTTTTTCAAAAAAAAAATTAAATAATAAAAAAATGTTGGTTTTCTGTTTTTAAGTAGGGTAATGACTTATATTTGTTTAAATTTTTAATATTTAAATATTTTTTAGGTTTCTTTAATTTCGCTGTCGCTAGAAATAGCAGCGGCTTCTAGTGGTGGGAATAATGATTCTGATTTATCCTCACTACGGGTTCTAAGAAGTTTAAGAGCGTTTCGACCTTTAAGAGCAATGTCAAGGTTTCACGGAATTAAGGTAAAATTATTTTCGTTAGTAAAATTTTATTAAATATGAATAGTTTGACAACTAGTAAAACTAAATTGTTGTATATTTTTAAAGTAGTTAAACTAATTCCTATTCAATATTTAACTATAGTAAACAATTTAAACGAGTTAGTTGTATTATTTAGGTTGTTACTGATGCGTTATTTCGTTCAATTCCTTCAATACTTAACGTATTTGTGATCTGTTTGGTGTTCTGGCTAATATTTGCTATTATGGGAGTTAATCTTTTTGCTGGAAAAATGGCGGCGTGCAGATGGAGGGAAAATGATGCTAAAGTGTGGCACCCACAAGATTTTATCAAGTAAGTTATTAATATTTTTTTAATTAGTATTTTATATGCCTTAAATTGAATATTAATACTAACACCAAAATAAAATAAAGTTTTGTTGCAGTATTGGTAACCATGTTATGTTATACCATAAAAATCGTTTGTTAAAATTTAATTTAGGTTCTAAATTAGTTTTCTAATTTTTTTGCATTACATCTTAAAAAAAATATTTTTAATTGTTTTTTTTAATTATTATAGTTGGCCGAAATTAAAAAACTTTTACGACCCAACTCCGATTGATGTTGTGGACGAACAAAGTTGTTTATGTTTGGCAAACTTGACCGGTGGAAAGGTTCATTGGAAAAACTTGCTGATTAACTTTGATAACGTCCCAGTGTCGTATATCTCCCTACTACAGGTATTAATTTTGTTATGAAATTTATATTATATAATAAGAGTGAAAATATATTTTCAAATTTAATTTTTTGTATGATTATTTTTAATTACTTTTTAAATTGAGTGTAACTCAAAATATATATCCTTTTATTGTTTTTTTTTTATTGTTGAAGTCTACTAAAAGACAGTTTACTCGACCTAGTTACTCCCACCTAGTCTGACTTTGGCAGTTTTGTATATTACTAAAATTGTCGCTAGAACATGTAAACAGTGAGAACCAAGCCATTGAACAAAGCCACCTTTTGCTTTAAGGCCATGTGTTTTAACCACTACACCTCTTCGACGAATATAATAGCGCGTTGTTCATCTTACATAAAATAAATATTTTTTTTTTTTTTTTTTAGATTGCAACTTTTAAGGGGTGGATGCCAATTATGTTTGCAGCTGTTGATTCGCCGAGCGATATTGGACAACAACCAATCCTAGACAACAACATCCTAAACTATTTCTTTTTTGTTGCTTTTATTATCTTTGGAGCATTTTTCACGCTGAACTTATTTATCTCGGTTGTTATTGATAATTTTAAGCAGCAGAAAAAGAAATTTGAGATGGCTGGCACAGAACTGTTTTTAACGGAGGTTAGATTCTGATTTTATAACAAATTTTGTGAATATTTTAAGTTAAATTGTAAAATTAATTAAAAAAAATTGTGTTTTTTTATTTCTTGATAACGAACATTTTTTTTGCTTGAAAATCATTATGTTTGTCTGAATTAAAACATTTTATTGTTTTGATAAGTTTTGTGATTTACCAAATTTTTAACTGTAAATGTTTTACTGTTTAGTCTCAACGCAAACTTTATAACACGATGAAAAAGTTAAAGGCAAAACTTCCAAAACAACTTTTCCCGATTCCTAAATCTCCGTGGAGGGAGAAACTTTACTTATTTGTGACCGGAAATGTTTTTGAGCTTGCTGTGATGATAGTTACAATCCTGAATCTTGTTACTATGGCAATAGAATACGACGGAATGCCCAAACGTAAGATGACATTTAAATTTGAGGAAATGTCGTTTAAATTCGATTCTTTGAATTAAAATAATTCTAAAATTAAAGTTTATTTATTATCTTTAACAAATAGTCACCTACCTACTCTAAGTTTTATATTAGCTCTAAAAAAACAATTGGTAATTTGCAATAAATGGGTTAAAGTCGACAAGCCACTTCAATCATTAAACTAAAGTAAATATTTACTTCCCTTAGCAAATATCGTAAATTAAAACACACCCTTTCACATTAAGCTACAAACTCGAAAAAATGTATTTGATTTTAACCAAAAAAGTTAAATTGAGGTAGCCTATTGCGTGGGAAGGTAAATATTAACTATTGTTTAAAATTTTGAAGTAGAAAGTTTCGGATATTAAAGTTTACTTAGAGTCATCTGAAAAGTGCACATCAAATAAATTAAGGGTCCGAATGTTAGATACACATATTGCGTCAATATTTGAAGGCTAACGACCTAACCACTCACTGCAAAGCAAAGTTCAATATCTTGTAATAAAAATGTTATTTAGATCAGAAGCAGGCATTGTTCTGGATAAATATGTTGTTTCTTGCCTCGTTTGTGGTTGAGATAATACTCCGTATTATCGCAATGGGAAAAACATACTTCTATGTCCCTTGGAACGTTTTTGATTTTTTGATCATCGTTATCTCAGTTCTAAGTAAGTAAATATTTAAATACCTGTTTGTATTATTACAGTAAAACTCACTAAAAATGTTACACAGTTTTGCAATTTTGTAAGTGATGTATATAGCATGTTGGTATGGTTGACAATAAATCACAAAATGGTTTTAGAACCATTAAAAATGTCTATGGTACTTACAATTTAATTTTCAAAAATACTGGAAAATAATTAATATAAAAAAACAGATTACCATACACGCTAGTACTTTCTACGTTATCACAAACAGGGCTTCCCTTTTCTTTTTTTTAATTAAATTTAATTTTTTTTTAAATTGTATTATTTCAAAAGTAGGTAAAATTATTTTTTAAAGTTAAAATCGTTTTTGTGTTCAGTGATACCAACTTTATTAACTTTCAAGTATAAAAATATTACTAATATATGACTTTAAACTTAAACTATATGTTTATACAAATTACTTATTTCACGCTGTTAGATATTATATCCTTTTTTAATTTTGTGTTATTTTTCTAGTCAATGCAATCACAATAGGTCTTGAGCAAGGCGATGCTACCCAAGCCAATGTATCACCTTGGGTCCCTCTCTTGAGAATGGTTCGGGTGTTCCGTATATTGAGAGTTGCCCGTATTGCCAGCGGGATTCGAACCCTGTTGTTTGCTTTACTTCTATCTGCACCTGCGTTAATTAACGTAGGCAGCTTACTGGTTTTGTTTATGTTCATATATTCAATATTTGGAATGTCTCAATTTAGCCATGTTGAGAAAAAGGGGGCCATTAATGAAATTCTTAACTTTGAAACTTTTCCAAACACGTTTCTTCTACTTTTTCAGGTCGGTAAACTTTGTTATAATGATTTAATTAGCTTATTTATTTAACATGACTAATTTTACAAAATAGGCAAAAGAAAACTAAATTTAGTAATTGCAAAAGTATATTTATTTAAAAACACATGTGTTTAAAAACCTAGACTTTAAAAATGATTTTAACTATCATAACACAGCAAATTTAGTTTTTTTAATGTTGTTCTAATACTGTATATAGATTTTGTATAGGATATATAATTTTAAAATCAACTCCATATGAATTGCTATTTCATTATTGAATTCTATTTTTAAAAAGGACGCTTTAATTTAAAAAAAATTGTTAGCCTTAATTTTGGTAAATGTCGTTTACAAAGTTTTGTTTTTAGGAAAATTTTTATTTGTCCAAACGGGTTTTCTATAATTGATTACATTAACAATAACAGTAAAACAAATTAAAGCAACATTCTATTTAGATGTCAACATCTGCTGGATGGGATGGATTTATGGAACCTACTTTATATGTGGATGGACCAGATGCTGATTGTAATTCAGGTTTAAATGGGGAAAAACGAACTTGTATGAAAACTTCGTTTGTCGGATATTTTTACTTTGTAAGGTAGAAGGGTCATATTAGTTGGTTGTAAAAATATTAAAGATTTTTGTTCTGTTTTAAAATGGTGATGATTTTTTTATTGCCTGTTAAATTAAATTATATGTCACGACTTAAAATAACGTTGCTTTCAGCATTATAAATAGTTTGATATTGTTTATTTAGAGATGGTTAACATAACGATTTTATTACACAATAACGTTGACGCAAAACTTAGAAAGTAAAATTGATATTGATTAAACTTTCAAGTATTACCAATCCTTTATAACATAAAGCTTGAACTAATGTTTTAACTACATTTTAGTTATTTAATTGTGACGTTTGTTATCATCACAAACATGTACATTGCAATTATTTTGGAGAATTTTGATCTGGCAACCCTGGACAATGAAGAGGCTTTAACCGCTGATGACTTTGAGCATTTTTTTGATGTGTGGCAACGATTTGATAAAAACGGAAACGGAAAAGTTAATATTATTTTCATATATTCAACTAAAGGTCGCTTTGACAAAAATATATTTTCTAATTGAAAAATAAAATTTAACTTCTAGGCCGTTTGCGCCAACATTAAATTCCTATTATCGGATTGCGAAATTTATAAAAAAAAATATTTTTAGTTGACTGTTGAACAACTTAGTGATCTACTTCACGAAATTGACAAACCTTTAAGGATAAAGCAACCCAACAAGCTCCAGATCGCCTCCATGCGGATTCCAATGACGGAGTGCTACGAGCTTCATATTGTGGATGTCGCTGCTGCTCTCGTGAAGAAAATTTTAGGTTTGCTTATAAACTCTTGGTGTAAAACAACAAAATTTTGTATAAAATTTAATACTTATAATTTATCCTTATTAAAGCATGTATTCAATGTAAAAGGTAAAATTAAATTTTGTTGTTATTTTCCTTTTAACTTTTAAGTACAGTTAAGTAAATACAACATAGATGTAGCGGCAGTAGTCATTTTACGACCTAACAATTTAAAAAATAGCTGTTTAATGCTTAAAAGATACAATTTGTTTTGTCTTTTTTTATTCTTACTTTTTTGTTTTTGTTTAAATTGTAAAAGACGTGCGACAACCCAACACATTTTCTCGTGTAAATAACACAGTTACATTTATTAAGTATTTTATTTTATTGAATTCAGGCGAAAAGGAATTTACCAAAGAAATGGAAGAAGAATTAAAAACTTCTTATTACGCAAAATCAAATACAGCTAAGCAAGAAGACAATGGTATACGAGTTACAACAACATATGAGTATGTAAACACATATCCATTTCTAAACCTAGCCCACGGGCCTGTTTTTCAACCTTCCGCGGACGAAAACAACAAAATCCCGGCCATTAAAATTTCTGATCCCGATTCTTTGTTGCCAGTCAAAAAAGACGAATTAATAATCGAAAAAACGCCAACTAGTGGTTTAGAAAACGGCGGTAATGAGATTGTAACTAAAGCTGAAATCCACAACAGCAACGAAGTTCAACTTTACCTTCAAACGACAAAGGGCGAATATAAATCCGCTCGAATTATAAGAACTCCATGCTATCAGCAGCAAGTAAACGGGGACATTACACTAGCTGATGACGTCACGACAAACTGTGACGTCATACAAAAGAAAAAACTCTCGAACGGGTCAATTGTGTCATCTGTTCATTTTGAAATCGAGCGTGAACCGACTGGGAAAAACTTTAACCAAAATCGAAATTTTACCTCTCCGGCTGTTGGCGCAATAGAGCAACCATTACGTCATGATCATTTTAAAAACTTATTTCTGCGGCTTAGTAAAAATAAGAAGCGACGCAGCAGCCAGGACACGTCGTTAAATAAACATTCGGTTCCATGTCATTACAGGTCAAATACCTTTTCGCGGGTTCAAAATAAACAGTTGCCCGGTATTGTTAAAAGTGTTAACAAGGCGGAGTCCGAAGGATTAAGATCCGACAAGTGGTAATATCCGTTTTTATTTATGAAATGTCTTTGTACTAAGGCAATAACACAGCTTAAACTATTGTGTTTGGGTAACAACATTTACTACAGTTTATAAATCGTCATGGTTTTTAACTCATGACGTCAATATCGTAGCTGTGACGTCACAAAGCTCTAAAGCATTACATCCTAAACAACGGAAAATATGCTTTATTTTGGCGTAAAAAAGGAGTATTTTTCCGGTAGAAAATGTTTTATATTCCGAAGTCATCAACCGAAGATATTTTGATATTCAGCAAGTTTAGATCTTCGGGTGCAGAAAATGACGATCGCATTAATGTTCTTGCGCCCGAATAACTGCGCACTATGCCTGTATTTTCTGACGCTTTTTTACTAAAATTCAAATTCCTTTGAAGCCGATTTACGTTATCAGACCACCGTCGCCTTGAAAAATGCAATTCCTCATTTTCTGGTTTTAACAGTTGAATTGTAGGATCGTCGGCTTTAAAAAGAATTAAATCATTTTCTTTATGATCAGGTAATGTTTCCCCAAAATTTTCACACAACGCAAACTTTTCTTGATTTGAAACGCGTTCGTTAATATCTGGAAACACTGTTTTCAATTTTTGTTCCTCGGTGTTTCCAAAGAATCCGCCTTGCGCCTCTAAATTCGAAATATACTGGTTTAAATTTTGGCAACTCTGGCGTAAATTGTGGTGCGATAATAACAAACTATCACAACAACAGCAACTGTCACTTTTGGATCTCATTCTGCCATTTAAGTTCGAAAAAGATCGGGCCTTTTTCATGCGATTCAACCGCCTTTCAAGACTCGTTTTTACCGCGTCGATATCCCGACTTTTCTCGATCTCATGCCGTCTTTTTTCGGCTTCAATTTTATCAAGTTTCGCAAGCCCTATTTTAAGGTCCTTGGTAGTTTTATTAGCCCATGTTTTATCGCGTATGAGCGTGGAATCGAACCCGGTACGTCTGCGAACCCGAGTCATTGCATTAAAGGGTTCCACCAACCTTGGATCGTCCAAAGCGATCGTGCGATCAGTTAAAAATATATCGTTGCCCAGTTCCAACTTTTCGACGTAATTGTACCTAGAAGTTAAAACCAATTTAATTAATGAGTGAAATTTCACTATGATTTAACTTACATTAAACTAAGTAACATATAGTATGAAGTCAACAGTTATACTGCAATAACAAAACAACAAAAAATTATTTTTCCTACTTTTTCCTTTCTGGAATCCTTTCATCGAGTACTTTAAATTGAATACTGACGTCATCCTTAGTGATGTCACTACCGCAATGACAACACGTTTTAGTCGCAACGAAAGGTAGACTAGTAACAGAATGTCTGCGCTTCTTTCGTAATGACGTCACATTAGTATTACTTGATGACGTCATTGGTAGAATGGGTGGTAACATAACGAATGTTTTAACTAAGTGCAAAAACTTTTAATTTTTACCTGCAAATATATTACACAAGTTTTATATTTTGTTTCTAAACTTTACCTATAGTTTTATTTTTTCTATTTTTTATTCAATTAAAGATTTTAAAAGTTTTTTATTTTTATTTCTTTTTACAGTTCCTATCATTGTGAAATCATTCTTCTGCGTTTTATAAAGTTGTATGATCGCAATAGTTCCAATAAAATTTTTAAACTGTGTACTTTGCTTTATTTTACGTACTTGAACGACTACCACTTAACTTATTTCAAATCTTTGCAAACTAAATATTTACAATTTCTTGTGCACGTTAACATATAAGATTTCGATTTATTTTATCAACCCCCTCACGCGAAGTATACTGATACTTAACACATAATAGACTTGTAATAATTCAATATATCCCGGCAGCTGGCAAGTAAATCTACGTATAATGGTTTGTTTTTTTTGGCAATCTATTTTCGGCTCAACAGACCTGACCTTAGCTTTTATATAAAAAACTTACATAACCAAAGTTTGCGTGAGTTAATATTTTGTTAGTAAAAACTACGTCATTTTTTTGCTTTCTGTTTTTGTTTGGGATTTAATTTCCCTTAGCATTGACTTTGGCAAAGTCAATAACCTTAGGAAGTAAAAAACGTTCACGAAAATTTCTCGTTTGATCTCAGGTCGTTGATATTGAACGATGTTGTTTTAACCGAGCCTCTGTGATTCGATTCCCATAAAGATTGACGCCGCTAACAATTCAATCAATCTACGAAAATATAAAAACGTCTGGAATCCTATATCATTGTTTGGCGAAACTTAGTTGATTTAGTAAAGCAAAATTCTTGCGATCATCCAATATATTATACGATTTAGATCGTTTTCAATAAAGTAGTCTAGATAAAAAAATAAACTTTTACCTAAATTTAAAACGCTGAAATTTAATAAAGAAGTAATTCTAGACGTTTGTATAAGCATTTCAAGTGAATAAACTTGTCTTTGATCGACGTACATTTAAAACTCAGTAATTAAAAACTATTTAAAACGAACTATAAGATATTAAATTGGCGCGTTTTTAAAATATTTTTATTTAACTTATTGTCCAAATATTTTAATGACGTCATAAATTACGATATTAAAAAAAATTCTATTGTTGTTTGAATTTAAAAACACAATGGTCATTATTATTTTAACATTGTAGTTTTTTTCTCGGAATTTTCGGAATTTAAAAAAACTTTGTGAAACAAAAATGTGAATAAATTACGCAATTAAAATTAAAGTTTAAAATAAACAAGAAAATGGAATTTGCGATAACGTGGTATCAACGTAAGGTAAAGCACTTACAAATGTATTTTTAAACTAAAAATTTTTTTAAAACGGTCAGTTTATAAACAAATTTTATGTAAGCCATTTTAAAAATTAGTAAGAGCTACAAAATAATACTTTAGGTCGGGGCTTACGATTTACAAATTTGGGAAAAAGCAGTGGAAATTCAGGAGCAAAAAAGCAAAGGCATGGCCCAAAGAGACAAACACGAATCTAGCGTTAAACCAGAACTAATTGATCTTGACTTAGTTAAAGGTTAAACTATGTAGTATTTAAATAACTAGCCAAAATTTTATTACTTGTCTATTTTATATAGAAAATTAATTGGGTTAGAAAATTTTTTTAAGTAATTGTAAAAATTGAGGATAAAAATCTAAATATTGTAAAAAATGTATTGTTTATAGTAATGCTTGGTTGGTTTTAATTCAAAACATTGGCCGGGAAACTTCGCATGTTTTAATTTTTTCTCCCAAAAAAATAATATTTTAAAAAGGTAGATGATTCAGATGTATTTTAAAAGGATTTTATTATTAATAAACGTTTTAATTATTATTAGGTTCAACATTTAGTAAATCTAAACCGAAACAAAACATGGGGACAATAATGTGGGTCAGTTTTATTCGGATTATTTTCTTTCCCCTTTACTGTCGTTGGTGGATTCGTCAGACAAGCAAAAATGTTTTTATCCTCATTTTGGTTTCGTATTTTATGGAGTGCATGTTGTTGTTTTTGTATGTCCAAGGACCAATTCACAACAAAGTAAGTAAAAATTTATATATTTTTAATATATAAATAAATATTTTTTTAAATAGCTATTTATATATATTTTTTATTATTTTTTTAGTGTAATATATAAAAATATAATATATTTTAAGTATATATCTTTATCCTTGATGTGAGAAGGTGGAATCGCGACCTAAACATAGAGTAACATCAGTTACTCCGACTCATTCTGGAGTTGTCTGTGGCAGTTAGAAACATATTATGAAGACTATAGCTGCCTGGTAATTATGCTGCTGATAAAGTGCAGGCTCAGCAGAAGTTTATAGCACCCTACTTGAAGGGCGACAGCATAAGAGCAGTGGGGATTGAACCCACGACTTCATGGTGGTGTAGCAAGTGTTATTACCACTACACCATGCTGCCGGTCATTATATAAATAATGATAGGTTTTATAAATGTGTATATATAATATACTATTAACTAATCACAAATTACTTTACATGAATTGACAATTTTTTTGTTACTTTTAGTACATTCCAGTAAGTGAGGTTGTATTTCCTTGTGTTTTAATATTAATTCTGGGTTTAATGCATTGTCAAATTATTTCCACAAACTTTTCATCGGCTGATAAGAATAATAGGGAAAGCAAGTTAATTAAAAGAAGGTAAAATTATTTTAAAAATTGATAAGGCCCAACATTTTTTATATATTTTAAGACAACTTTTGTTTTAAATTTGCTTTTTAATTTCCTTGATAATTTCTGTATTTTACATATATACTCATTTATTTTTTTATATTAAAATCAAAACTTTTCAATGCCTATTTTGATAAGGACTCTTTCCACTGCTTTATTGGAACCAGCGGGAAGTCCCTCATGTGAGAAAACCTTGTCATTTGTGTATTCGACTGTGATGGATAATAATGAAAATATTTCATGTAAGATGAAGTGTTTTATATTTTATTTATTTTCAAATTTTACATTAGCAATTGCTTTGTCATTGATAAAAGGGGTTTAATAAGGTATAGCCAAAGATTAAAACAAGGAGTAAGGGTATCAGTTATTATATGTGTACAAAATGTTTTTTCAAAAAGGTTTAAATACAAGATAAAGTATATACGATAGCAGTCTTATAAGTTGTAAAGTAAATAAAATAGTTACTTGAGAAAAGTTAAAAGAATATGTTAGAATGCAGGTAATAGAGAAAATGGAATAGACAAAAAGGAAAGTAATGGCAACCAAGAAATTAATAATGAAGTAACTTTTAAAAAGTAGGACATAAAAAACATAACTTTTAAACTTGACAAAATTTAAATAAAAGTTTTTATATTTTAGTGTATATTTTGTGTTACATACTTTTTGTTTTATATACTACCTTAAGGGATAAATATGGAATTTTATTTTATAGACCTGCAGAAACTAAACAGACAAAAAATACAAAAGCCAATCAATCCAACATAAATAATATTCACCCTGAACATATAACACCAGGTATTAAAATATTAATTTAGTTTAATTTTTGCAAAATCTAAATGTATATAGGTTGTGATTTGTGTTATTATTAAATGGTTTTTTTAATTTTTTGTGTAGCACCTAGAATAGCTTCTTCAGAAAAAAGTTGTGAAAGTATACCAAGACATAGTTCTTCCAAAAAAGTAAGAAGGTTGTTTAGTTTATTTAATACTTGTAAATAGTATTCATTGATATTTCAATTTCATATTTATACAAGATAGAGGTTAAGACATTTGGTATGAATTTGGGTAGGTTAGTTTTAAACCAATTTTATTTTTTATAACAAAGCTTAGTAGGTGATGTTTGTATGTCTAATTTGTAGTGTACATTATGATGAACAAATGTTAGTTGCAAGTATACTACAACATTTAAGAAGCAGCCTGCTGGGCTAACAATTAATCAGTTTTTACAAGAAAACCATTCATTAGAAAAACTTTTATAAAATTTGTCCTTTACTTTAATCTATTGCGTTTGCAACATTTAATATTTTTTTATTATGTTACTTTCTGTTTTTAGGAAAAATCAGCATTATTAGATTGGCACGATGACTTTCCAACTGGTGATTACTCAAGCGATTCGTCATGTGACCTACATTCTGATGCTTCTGATCATGTGACATCATCAAATATTAATTCTAATGCAAAATTGGTAAAAACTTTTAAAAGGAATTTTTTTGACTTGTTAGTTAATAAAATATTTTTAACTTTGAAATACCTGTTATCTATTAGGTATTCTTTTTATTACAGAATTTGTCAGCAACAATACTACTCCCAGGTTCGAATCCCACCACTAACCATATAAATGTAAGAGTTTGGGAGAATAAAAGATGGCAGAAATGTCAAGTTTCGATCCTAGATATTGGAACTATTATTATGAAAAAGGTAGAAACTATTTTTTATCAGGACTGAAACTTGAACACTCAACATATGTTATTGAACTAAGTGTGGTCTAAAAAGCTTATTTAGGGAAAAATTAAAAAAAAATGTTTATATGGGCTTTATGTTTTTTGCACAATTATTATACACTAGTTGACAGCATTACAGTTGGCATTTTATTGTCCCATCAATTAACTCGTAATTAATATTTTCCAGCACACCACAAACGGCAGTTTTATGTATTCTTTAGACCTGTAAAGTGAACATACATAACCATCTACTAAGCATTATTATATGTAATAGATCCCAAATTTTAGTTTTTATTAATGTTTTGTAAATTGTATTTAAAGGTAAGATCTTCTCCTTCCAGCACTGATGACTTTTTATTCCTCGCCTCCTTTCACCTAATATTAGTCGTGCTTTTACCTTTTTTGTACAGACTTACTCAATTTGAGGTAAAGGTTATAGTTTTTACAAAATAGCTTTTTTAATAGCGATTTTTCAGTTTATATGTTTTACATAATCCATAAAATAATTCACTTTTTGTTAAATTTAATGCCTTTTAAAAATATAAACAATGAAGTTAAAATGTATTTTAGTGGAGCGAAGAACATGACTACAAAGTTATATGTGGTCAGTTATTAGTCCACATGTTTGGGGGTGGTGACTACGTGGCTGCACTAATCGTGGCTGGTGTCACAATTCAGAGACTCGCTTTGTCTGGGCTGTTCTTTGTAATGATGTGTTCTGCACAGCGAACTTTTCAAAAGGTTAATTTTGGTTTAAAAACTATTTGAATATTTGCAAAAGTGCTATATTAAACGCAGTTTTTTAATTTATGATTATTAAATAAATAAATTTTTTTAACCTGTTTAGAGATTTTTGTATGCGAAATATTTTGCACATTTAACATCAAGCAGACAAGCGGTGAAGTCTTCGTTACCTCATTTTAGACTTAATAAGGTTTGTGTATTATTGCTTAAAATGTTAAAATTATTTTACTTATTTTTGTTTAAAAAGTTATTCTATTGTAATTCTAGACAGATCCAACATATTGCACAAGCTATGTACATAAGCCACTTTATCTATCTAAATTTTTATTAAAATATTTATGCTTAAAAACTTCTATATTTAGTTTAACTTAATATTTTTTACACCTTGTTCATGTTTTTAATATGTTTTATTGAATAATGGTTAAGAACACAAAAAAAACTATTTTATTAGGTTCAGAACATCAAGTTATGGTTATCCCTGAGATCTTATTTAAGAAGAAGAGGTCCGCAAAGATCAGTTGATGTTATTGTTTCAACTGCTTTCCTTTCTTCCATCTGTTTACTCAGTTTTATAACTGTTCAAGTAATTTTTTAATACTTATTGTTACTATAGAAGTTTAACCAATATATAAACCAAATACTGTCTAACTCTAACTAGTAAAATTTATAACATTTTATGTTTTTTTATTTACAAAAAAATATGTAGCTTAACCACAATTTGTTCATTTTAAAAAAATTTAATTATTTAGCTTATGATGGCTTCTGAAATCTGGATTACATCATTAGTTTACTGGGATTGTTTAGTTTGGTTGTTCATGCTGGCTTTCTTTCTACTTCAGTTTATTACAATTGGTGCTAAAATTAACTTGAAGTATAGCAACATTTCAACTTTGTTAACTGAACAAATTAATCTTTATTTACAAGTATGTGGTTGTATTCAGAAATATGATCCACTATAAAATGGAATTTATATTTATTTAATTTTATAATTTGGCACTTATTTTCATGTAAGAAATGTTAGTAATTTATAAAAAACTTATAAGACTTGTTTTTGTGTTCAAAAACATTGCATGAAGTACAGTTTAAATTATTTTTCATTATTATTTTTTTTAGCTAAATGGAGGTTTAAATTATTAACAAAGTTTACTGATTTTAGATGGAACAAAAACCACACAAGAAAGAGCAACTTCAAAGAGCCAATTGTGTTTTGGCTCTTGCTGCTAAGCTTATCAGGGTAAGGTTGTCAGTTTTGTTATAAATATTTATTTTTCAATATTTTAGTTGCCTTTCTGTACTGTCTAAAATTACATCTCTTAGAAATGCATTTTCATAGCTTTAAGTATATTAATTAAGGTGAATATTTAGTTTAGTTTATTGTTCAGATAAGTTTTAATAATTTAAAAAACTATGTTAAAGTTATTTGAATCAAACATTTATAGCCTACAACTGCATTTAAAATATTGGTTCACGACTGTGATACTTTATTATTTAATTTATTTTATGTTGTATACAGAGCAGAATTTTATGTAAACATTTTCTAACAATGTTTTTACATGTAGGAGATTGAAACTCCATATAACATATACGGATTAGCAATGAATCCCATATTATACAACACTATGAGGGTGATTATTCTATCGGCATTTTCGGGTGTACTCAGTGAAATGTTGGGATTTAAATTAAAAGTAAGTTTAAATTTTTTCCAATTTACAAATAATTGTGTGTTTGGGTTTGTGTTTCAAAAATGCGGTTTTTGCTTTCTGTCTAGCGTTTTTGTGGTAATATGACACTTGCGCTTAAAATTAGGATAAAAAAGTAAATAATCACAATAGCGTAAAAGCGAACTTAAGTTAGTTTAACTGAGTTAATATTCGTTTTTAGATTTGGAAAATTAAAGGCTAATTTGACAGCGACTTGCAACAATTTTATTTTTTAACTTAATATTTTATTTAGATATTAAATAGATAATACTCTAAATTTTGATTTTACATTTAATGCAAATACAAATGAAAATGTACAAATTCCTTTTTGGTTGCTTATTTTGGCATTTGATTGTATTGATGTCATAACCACATAATGTATACAAAAATTTAAAACAAATTTTTTTACAATTTTAAATTCCATTTACCATAACAATTGTAGTGACATAATGAACCTGAAAAAATGAGTTTGTTTAAAAATATTTAAAAATGTTTTTTTCAGGTTTTGAATTTCATTTGCCATAACAACCGCAGTAACATAAATAACCTATTTAAAAATATTAATTAAAAATATTAATATTCATAAAAGTTATATGCATATTACTTAAAAATTGCCAATTTTTGAAATCCAAAATTAATTGCCTTTTTAGATGTACATTTGTTTAAAATAAATCCTAGATAAAGAAATACGCTTAATAACTTGAAAACAAAAAAGTTAGAGCAAATTTTTTTTTGGCCGGTTGGCCCTCAAGTAACCCTGTGACGTCATATGCGTTATTAATTATAAGTTTGTACAAAAATTAAAATTTTTTTTTTTTTAGATTTTAAATTCCATTTCCCGTAACAACTGCAATAGCATAATAAACCTATTCTGAAATTATGCATCGAAAATATTAATACACAAAAAATTTAAATTCTTAAAATCCAAATTTAATTGTTGTATTAGGCGTGTATTAGTTTAACTTAAATACTGGGTAAAGAAATTTACGGAAAAACTCATTTAATAAAAAGTTTGGGCAAATTTTTGTTTAGTTTACCTGCACATTTCTTGGCCGCATGAGTAACTAATGTGGTCATTTTTTTGCAGAAATTATTAAAAAAGAATGTTGAAGAGAGTGCTTTTCAAGAAAGGAATATTTTTTTCATTGTGCTTTAAATGTAATATTTAATCATTTTCACAAAATAATAAATATTTTATTTTTTTTGTCACTATTTTTTAATAATTATGTGCTTAAGTTTGTAAAACTGCATGCTTTGTTATATCAGGTCGTTGGTCTGGTGGTTAAAGCGCTTGACTTCTAATTTAAAATTGTAAGTTCGAATCCTGCTGTCAGCAGACATTAAAAAAAAATTTTCAAAAGACTAGCTAAGGTCGTTGGTCGGCAAACTAAGTTGATATAAAAAAATAATTTGATATTTTTAGATTTTAATTCCATTTACTATAACAACCGCAGTAACGTAACAAACCTATTTTGAAATTATTAATCAAAAATATTAATATTCATAAAAGTTATAGGCATATTACATAAAATTTGCCAAATCTTAAAATCCAAAATTAATTGCCTTATTAGATGCGCACTTGTCTAACTTAAATTCCAGATAAAGAAATTTGCAAAAAAAATCTAAAACAAAAAAATTAGGGCGAATTTTTGTTTTGGCCAGTTGGCCTTTATGTGACGTCATATGCATATATAATTATAAGTTGATATAAAAAATTGTAAAAAAAAATTATTTTTTAGATTTTAAATTCCATTTACTATAACAACTGCAGTAACGTAACGAACCTATTTTAAAATTATTAATCAAAAATATTAATATTCATAAAAGTTATAGGCATATTACATAAAATTTGCCAAATCTTAAAATCCAAAATGAATTGCCTTATTAGATGCGCACTTGTCTAACTTAAATTCCAGATAAAGAAATTTGCAAAAAAAATCTAAAACAAAAAAATTAGGGCGAATTTTTATTTTGGCCAGTTGGCCTTTATGTGACGTCATATGCATATATAATTATAAGTTGATATAAAAAATTGTGAAAAAAAATTATTTTTTAGATTTTAAATTCCATTTACTATAACAACCGCAGTAACGTAACGAACCTATTTTGAAATTATTAATCAAAAATATTAATATTCATAAAAGTTATAGGCATATTACATAAAATTTGCCAAATCTTAAAATCCAAAATTAATTGCCTTATTAGATGCGCACTTGTCTAACTTAAATTCCAGATAAAGAAATTTGCAAAAAAAATCTAAAACAAAAAAATTAGGGCGAATTTTTATTTTGGCCAGTTGGCCTTTATGTGACGTCATATGCATATATAATTATAAGTTAATATAAAAAATTGTGAAAAAAATTTATTTTTTAGATTTTAAATTCCATTTACTATAACAACCGCAGTAACGTAACAAACCTATTTTGAAATTATTAATCAAAAAAATTAATATTCATAAAAGTTATAGGCATATTACATAAAATTTGCCAAATCTTAAAATCCAAAATTAATTGCCTTATTAGATACGCACTTGTCTAACTTAAATTCCAGATAAAGAAATTTGCAAAAAAAATTTAAAACAAAAATTAGGGCGAATTTTTATTTTGGCCAGTTGGCCTTTATGTGACGTCATATGCATATATAATTATAAGTTGATATAAAAAATTGTGAAAAAATTTTATTTTTTAGATTTTAAATTCCATTAACTATAACAACTGCAGTAACGTAACGAACCTATTTTAAAATTATTAATCAAAAATATTAATATTCATAAAAGTTTTAGGCATATTACATAAAATTTGCCAAATCTTAAAATCCAAAATTAATTACCTTATTAGATGCGCACTTGTCTAACTTAAATTCCAGATAAAGAAATTTGCAAAAAAAATCTAAAACAAAAAAATTAGGGCGAATTTTTAATTTGGCCAGTTGGCCTTTATGTGACGTCATATGCATATATAATTATAAGTTGATATAAAAAATTGTGAAAAAAATTTATTTTTTAAATTTTAAATTCCATTACCTATAACAACTGCAGTAACGTAACGAACCTATTTTAAAATTATTAATCAAAAATATTAATATTCATAAAAGTTATAGGCATATTACATAAAATTTGCCAAATCTTAAAATCCAAAATTAATTACCTTATTAGATGCGCACTTGTCTAACTTAAATTCCAAATAAAAAAATTTGCAAAAAAAATCTAAAACAAAAAAATTAGGGCAAATTTTTGTTTTGGCCAGTTGGCCTTTATGTGACGTCATATGCATATATAATTATAAGTGGATATAAAAAATTGTGAAAAAAATTTATTTTTTAGATTTTAAATTCCATTAACTATAACAACTGCAGTAACGTAACGAACCTATTTTGAAATTATTAATCAAAAATATTAATATTCATAAAAGTTATAGGCATATTACATAAAATTTGCCAAATCTTAAAATCCAAAATTAATTGCCTTATTAGATGCGCACTTGTCTAACTTAAATTCCAGATAAAGAAATTTGCAAAAAAATCTAAAACAAAAAAATTAGGGCGAATTTTTATTTTGGCTAGTTGGCCTTTATGTGACGTCATATGCATATATAATTATAAGTTGATATAAAAAATTGTGAAAAAATTTTTTTTTTTAGATTTTAAATTCCATTAACTATAACAACTGCAGTAACGTAACGAACCTATTTTGAAATTATTAATCAAAAATATTAATATTCATAAAAGTTATAGGCATATTACATAAAATTTGCCAAATCTTAAAATCTAAAATTAATTGCCTTATTAGATGCGCACTTGTCTAACTTAAATTCCGGATAAAGAAATTTGCAAAAAAAATCTAAAACAAAAAAATTAGGGCGAATTTTTATTTTGGCTAGTTGGCCTTTATGTGACGTCATATGCATATATAATTATAGGTTGATATAAAAAATTGTGAAAAAATTTTTTTTTTTAGATTTTAAATTCCATTAACTATAACAACTGCAGTAACGTAACGAACCTATTTTGAAATTATTAATCAAAAATATTAATATTCATAAAAGTTATAGGCATATTACATAAAATTTGCCAAATCTTAAAATCCAAAATTAATTGCCTTATTAGATGCGCACTTGTCTAACTTAAATTCCAGATAAAGAAATTTGCAAAAAAAATCTAAAACAAAAAAATTAGGGCGAATTTTTATTTTGGCTAGTTGGCCTTTATGTGACGTCATATGCATATATAATTATAAGTTGATATAAAAAATTGTGAAAAAATTTTTTTTTTTAGATTTTAAATTCCATTAACTATAACAACTGCAGTAACGTAACGAACCTATTTTGAAATTATTAATCAAAAATATTAATATTCATAAAAGTTATAGGCATATTACATAAAATTTGCCAAATCTTAAAATCCAAAATTAATTACCTTATTAGATGCGCACTTGTCTAACTTAAATTCCAAATAAAAAAATTTGCAAAAAAAATCTAAAACAAAAAAATTAGGGCGAATTTTTGTTTTGGCCAGTTGGCCTTTATGTGACGTCATATGCATATATAATTATAAGTGGATATAAAAAATTGTGAAAAAAATTTATTTTTAGATTTTAAATTCCATTAACTATAACAACTGCAGTAACGTAACGAACCTATTTTGAAATTATTAATCAAAAATATTAATATTCATAAAAGTTATAGGCATATTACATAAAATTTGCCAAATCTTAAAATCCAAAATTAATTGCCTTATTAGATGCGCACTTGTCTAACTTAAATTCCAGATAAAGAAATTTGCAAAAAAAATCTAAAACAAAAAAATTAGGGCGAATTTTTCTTTTGGCCAGTTGGCCTTTATGTGACGTCATATGCATATATAATTAATTATCAGTTGATATAAAAAATTGTGAAAAAAATTTATTTTTAGATTTTAAATTCCATTAACTATAACAACTGCAGTAACGTAACGAACCTATTTTGAAATTATTAATCAAAAATATTAATATTCATAAAAGTTATAAGCATATTACATAAAATTTGCCAAATCTTAAAATCCAAAATTAATTGCCTTATTAGATGCGCACTTGTCTAACTTAAATTCCAGATAAAAAAATTTGCAAAAAAAATCTAAAACAAAAAAATTAGGGCGAATTTTTCTTTTGGCCAGTTGGCCTTTATGTGACGTCATATGCATATATAATTAATTATCAGTTGATATAAAAAATTGTGAAAAAAATTTATTTTTTAGATTTTAAATTACATTTACTATAACATCCACAGTAACGTAACGAACCTATTTTGAAATTATTAATCAAAAATATTAATATTCATAAAAGTTATAGGCATATTACATAAAATTTGCCAAATCTTAAAATCCAAAATTAATTGCCTTATTAGATGCGCACTTGTCTAACTTAAATTCCAGATCAAAAAATTTGCAAAAAAAATCTAAAACAAAAAAATTAGGGCGAATTTTTATTTTGGCCAGTTGGCCTTTATGTGACGTCATATGCATATATAATTATAAGTTGATATAAAAAATTGTGAAAAAAATATATTTTTTAGATTTTAAATTCCATTAACTATAACAACTGCAGTAACGTAACGAACCTATTTTGAAATTATTAATCAAAAATATTAATATTCATAAAAGTTATAGGCATATTACATAAAATTTGCCAAATCTTAAAATCCAAAATTAATTACCTTATTAGATGCGCACTTGTCTAACTTAAATTCCAAATAAAAAAATTTGCAAAAAAAATCTAAAGCAAAAAAATTAGGGCGAATTTTTGTTTTGGCCAGTTGGCCTTTATGTGACGTCATATGCATATATAATTATAAGTGGATATAAAAAATTGTGAAAAAAATTTATTTTTTAGATTTTAAATTCCATTAACTATAACAACTGCAGTAACGTAACGAACCTATTTTGAAATTATTAATCAAAAATATTAATATTCATAAAAGTTATAGGCATATTACATAAAATTTGCCAAATCTTAAAATCCAAAATTAATTGCCTTATTAGATGCGCACTTGTCTAACTTAAATTCCAAATAAAAAAATTTGCAAAAAAAATCTAAAGCAAAAAAATTAGGGCGAATTTTTGTTTTGGCCAGTTGGCCTTTATGTGACGTCATATGCATATATAATTATAAGTGGATATAAAAAATTGTGAAAAAAATTTATTTTTTAGATTTTAAATTCCATTAACTATAACAACTGCAGTAACGTAACGAACCTATTTTGAAATTATTAATCAAAAATATTAATATTCATAAAAGTTATAGGCATATTACATAAAATTTGCCAAATCTTAAAATCCAAAATTAATTGCCTTATTAGATGCGCACTTGTCTAACTTAAATTCCAGATAAAGAAATTTGCAAAAAAAATCTAAAACAAAAAAATTAGGGCGAATTTTTATTTTGGCCAGTTGGCCTTTATGTGACGTCATATGCATATATAATTATAAGTTGATATAAAAAATTGTGAAAAAAATTTATTTTTTAGATTTTAAATTCCATTAACTATAACAACTGCAGTAACGTAACGAACCTATTTTGAAATTATTAATCAAAAATATTAATATTCATAAAAGTTATAGGCATATTACATAAAATTTGCCAAATCTTAAAATCCAAAATTAATTACCTTATTAGATGCGCACTTGTCTAACTTAAATTCCAGATAAAAAAATTTGCAAAAAAAATCTAAAACAAAAAAATTAGGGCGAATTTTTATTTTGGCCAGTTGGCCTTTATGTGACGTCATATGCATATATAATTATAAGTTGATATAAAAAATTGTGAAAAAAATTTATTTTTTAGATTTTAAATTCCATTAACTATAACAACTGCAGTAACGTAACGAACCTATTTTGAAATTATTAATCAAAAATATTAATTTTCATAAAAGTTATAGGCATATTACATAAAATTTGCCAAATCTTAAAATCCAAAATTAATTGCCTTATTAGATGCGCACTTGTCTAACTTAAATTCCAGATAAAGAAATTTGCAAAAAAAATCTAAAACAAAAAAATTAGGGCGAATTTTTATTTTGGCCAGTTGGCCTTTATGTGACGTCATATGCATATATAATTATAAGTTGATATAAAAAATTGTGAAAAAAATTTATATTTTAGATTTTAAATTCCATTAACTATAACAACTGCAGTAACGTAACGAACCTATTTTGAAATTATTAATCAAAAATATTAATATTCATAAAAGTTATAGGCATATTACATAAAATTTGCCAAATCTTAAAATCCAAAATTAATTACCTTATTAGATGCGCACTTGTCTAACTTAAATTCCAGATAAAAAAATTTGCAAAAAAAATCTAAAACAAAAAAATTAGGGCGAATTTTTATTTTGGCCAGTTGGCCTTTATGTGACGTCATATGCATATATAATTATAAGTTGATATAAAAAATTCTTAAAAAAAATTATTTTTTAGATTTTAAATTTCATTAACTATAACAACTGCAGTAACGTAACAAACCTATTTTGAAATTATTAATCAAAAATATTAATATTCATAAAAGTTATAGGCATATTACATAAAATTTGCCAAATCTTAAAATCCAAAATTAATTGCCTTATTAGATGCGCACTTGTCTAACTTAAATTCCAGATAAAGAAATTTGCAAAAAAAATCTAAAACAAAAAAATTAGGGCGAATTTTTATTTTGGCCAGTTGGCCTTTATGTGACGTCATATGCATATATAATTATAAGTTGATATAAAAAATTGTGAAAAAAATTTATTTTTTAGATTTTAAATTCCATTAACTATAACAACTGCAGTAACGTAACGAACCTATTTTGAAATTATTAATCAAAAATATTAATATTCATAAAAGTTATAGGCATATTACATAAAATTTGCCAAATCTTAAAATCCAAAATTAATTACCTTATTAGATGCGCACTTGTCTAACTTAAATTCCAGATAAAAAAATTTGCAAAAAAAATCTAAAACAAAAAAATTAGGGCGAATTTTTATTTTGGCCAGTTGGCCTTTATGTGACGTCATATGCATATATAATTATAAGTTGATATAAAAAATTGTGAAAAAAATTTATTTTTTAGATTTTAAATTCCATTAACTATAACAACTGCAGTAACGTAACGAACCTATTTTGAAATTATTAATCAAAAATATTAATATTCATAAAAGTTATAGGCATATTACATAAAATTTGCCAAATCTTAAAATCCAAAATTAATTGCCTTATTAGATGCGCACTTGTCTAACTTAAATTCCAGATAAAGAAATTTGCAAAAAAAATCTAAAACAAAAAAATTAGGGCGAATTTTTATTTTGGCCAGTTGGCCTTTATGTGACGTCATATGCATATATAATTATAAGTTGATATAAAAAATTGTGAAAAAAATTTATATTTTAGATTTTAAATTCCATTAACTATAACAACTGCAGTAACGTAACGAACCTATTTTGAAATTATTAATCAAAAATATTAATATTCATAAAAGTTATAGGCATATTACATAAAATTTGCCAAATCTTAAAATCCAAAATTAATTACCTTATTAGATGCGCACTTGTCTAACTTAAATTCCAGATAAAAAAATTTGCAAAAAAAATCTAAAACAAAAAAATTAGGGCGAATTTTTATTTTGGCCAGTTGGCCTTTATGTGACGTCATATGCATATATAATTATAAGTTGATATAAAAAATTCTTAAAAAAAATTATTTTTTAGATTTTAAATTTCATTAACTATAACAACTGCAGTAACGTAACAAACCTATTTTGAAATTATTAATCAAAAATATTAATATTCATAAAAGTTATAGGCATATTCTATAAAATTTGCCAAATCTTAAAATCCAAAATTAATTGCTTTATTAGATGCGCACTTGTCTAGCTTAAATTCCAGATAAAAAAATTTGCAAAAAAAATCTAAAACAAAAAAATTAGGGCGAATTTTTATTTTGGCCAGTTGGCCTTTATGTGACGTCATATGCATATATAATTATAAGTTGATATAAAAAATTGTGAAAAAAATTTATTTTTTAGATTTTAAATTCCATTAACTATAACAACTGCAGTAACGTAACGAACCTATTTTGAAATTATTAATCAAAAATATTAATATTCATAAAAGTTATAGGCATATTACATAAAATTTGCCAAATCTTAAAATCCAAAATTAATTGCCTTATTAGATGCGCACTTGTCTAACTTAAATTCCAGATAAAGAAATTTGCAAAAAAAATCTAAAACAAAAAAATTAGGGCGAATTTTTATTTTGGCCAGTTGGCCTTTATGTGACGTCATATGCATATATAATTATAAGTTGATATAAAAAATTGTGAAAAAAATTTATTTTTTAGATTTTAAATTCCATTAACTATAACAACTGCAGTAACGTAACGAACCTATTTTGAAATTATTAATCAAAAATATTAATATTCATAAAAGTTATAGGCATATTACATAAAATTTGCCAAATCTTAAAATCCAAAATTAATTACCTTATTAGATGCGCACTTGTCTAACTTAAATTCCAGATAAAAAAATTTGCAAAAAAAATCTAAAACAAAAAAATTAGGGCGAATTTTTATTTTGGCCAGTTGGCCTTTATGTGACGTCATATGCATATATAATTATAAGTTGATATAAAAAATTGTGAAAAAAATTTATTTTTTAGATTTTAAATTCCATTAACTATAACAACTGCAGTAACGTAACGAACCTATTTTGAAATTATTAATCAAAAATATTAATATTCATAAAAGTTATAGGCATATTACATAAAATTTGCCAAATCTTAAAATCCAAAATTAATTGCCTTATTAGATGCGCACTTGTCTAACTTAAATTCCAGATAAAGAAATTTGCAAAAAAAATCTAAAACAAAAAAATTAGGGCGAATTTTTATTTTGGCCAGTTGGCCTTTATGTGACGTCATATGCATATATAATTATAAGTTGATATAAAAAATTGTGAAAAAAATTTATATTTTAGATTTTAAATTCCATTAACTATAACAACTGCAGTAACGTAACGAACCTATTTTGAAATTATTAATCAAAAATATTAATATTCATAAAAGTTATAGGCATATTACATAAAATTTGCCAAATCTTAAAATCCAAAATTAATTACCTTATTAGATGCGCACTTGTCTAACTTAAATTCCAGATAAAAAAATTTGCAAAAAAAATCTAAAACAAAAAAATTAGGGCGAATTTTTATTTTGGCCAGTTGGCCTTTATGTGACGTCATATGCATATATAATTATAAGTTGATATAAAAAATTCTTAAAAAAAATTATTTTTTAGATTTTAAATTTCATTAACTATAACAACTGCAGTAACGTAACAAACCTATTTTGAAATTATTAATCAAAAATATTAATATTCATAAAAGTTATAGGCATATTACATAAAATTTGCCAAATCTTAAAATCCAAAATTAATTGCCTTATTAGATGCGCACTTGTCTAACTTAAATTCCAGATAAAGAAATTTGCAAAAAAAATCTAAAACAAAAAAATTAGGGCGAATTTTTATTTTGGCCAGTTGGCCTTTATGTGACGTCATATGCATATATAATTATAAGTTGATATAAAAAATTGTGAAAAAAATTTATTTTTTAGATTTTAAATTCCATTAACTATAACAACTGTAGTAACGTAACGAACCTATTTTGAAATTATTAATCAAAAATATTAATATTCATAAAAGTTATAGGCATATTACATAAAATTTGCCAAATCTTAAAATCCAAAATTAATTACCTTATTAGATGCGCACTTGTCTAACTTAAATTCCAGATAAAAAAATTTGCAAAAAAAATCTAAAACAAAAAAATTAGGGCGAATTTTTATTTTGGCCAGTTGGCCTTTATGTGACGTCATATGCATATATAATTATAAGTTGATATAAAAAATTGTGAAAAAAATTTATTTTTTAGATTTTAAATTCCATTAACTATAACAACTGCAGTAACGTAACGAACCTATTTTGAAATTATTAATCAAAAATATTAATATTCATAAAAGTTATAGGCATATTACATAAAATTTGCCAAATCTTAAAATCCAAAATTAATTGCCTTATTAGATGCGCACTTGTCTAACTTAAATTCCAGATAAAGAAATTTGCAAAAAAAATCTAAAACAAAAAAATTAGGGCGAATTTTTATTTTGGCCAGTTGGCCTTTATGTGACGTCATATGCATATATAATTATAAGTTGATATAAAAAATTGTGAAAAAAATTTATATTTTAGATTTTAAATTCCATTAACTATAACAACTGCAGTAACGTAACGAACCTATTTTGAAATTATTAATCAAAAATATTAATATTCATAAAAGTTATAGGCATATTACATAAAATTTGCCAAATCTTAAAATCCAAAATTAATTACCTTATTAGATGCGCACTTGTCTAACTTAAATTCCAGATAAAAAAATTTGCAAAAAAAATCTAAAACAAAAAAATTAGGGCGAATTTTTATTTTGGCCAGTTGGCCTTTATGTGACGTCATATGCATATATAATTATAAGTTGATATAAAAAATTCTTAAAAAAAATTATTTTTTAGATTTTAAATTTCATTAACTATAACAACTGCAGTAACGTAACAAACCTATTTTGAAATTATTAATCAAAAATATTAATATTCATAAAAGTTATAGGCATATTCTATAAAATTTGCCAAATCTTAAAATCCAAAATTAATTGCTTTATTAGATGCGCACTTGTCTAGCTTAAATTCCAGATAAAAAAATTTGCAAAAAAAATCTAAAACAAAAAAATTAGGGCGAATTTTTATTTTGGCCAGTTGGCCTTTATGTGACGTCATATGCATATATAATTATAAGTTGATATAAAAAATTGTGAAAAAAATTTATTTTTTAGATTTTAAATTCCATTAACTATAACAACTACAGTAACGTAACGAACCTATTTTGAAATTATTAATCAAAAATATTAATATTCATAAAAGTTATAGGCATATTACATAAAATTTGCCAAATCTTAAAATCCAAAATTAATTGCCTTATTAGATGCGCACTTGTCTAACTTAAATTCCAGATAAAGAAATTTGCAAAAAAAATCTAAAACAAAAAAATTAGGGCGAATTTTTATTTTGGCCAGTTGGCCTTTATGTGACGTCATATGCATATATAATTATAAGTTGATATAAAAAATTGTGAAAAAAATTTATTTTTTAGATTTTAAATTCCATTAACTATAACAACTGCAGTAACGTAACGAACCTATTTTGAAATTATTAATCAAAAATATTAATATTCATAAAAGTTATAGGCATATTACATAAAATTTGCCAAATCTTAAAATCCAAAATTAATTACCTTATTAGATGCGCACTTGTCTAACTTAAATTCCAAATAAAAAAATTTGCAAAAAAAATCTAAAGCAAAAAAATTAGGGCGAATTTTTGTTTTGGCCAGTTGGCCTTTATGTAACGTCATATGCATATATAATTATAAGTGGATATAAAAAATTGTGAAAAAAATTTATTTTTTAGATTTTAAATTCCATTAACTATAACAACTGCAGTAACGTAACGAACCTATTTTGAAATTATTAATCAAAAATATTAATATTCATAAAAGTTATAGGCATATTACATAAAATTTGCCAAATCTTAAAATCCAAAATTAATTGCCTTATTAGATGCGCACTTGTCTAACTTAAATTCCAGATAAAGAAATTTGCAAAAAAAATCTAAAACAAAAAAATTAGGGCGAATTTTTATTTTGGCCAGTTGGCCTTTATGTGACGTCATATGCATATATAATTATAAGTTGATATAAAAAATTGTGAAAAAAATTTATTTTTTAGATTTTAAATTCCATTAACTATAACAACTGCAGTAACGTAACGAACCTATTTTGAAATTATTAATCAAAAATATTAATATTCATAAAAGTTATTGGCATATTACATAAAATTTGCCAAATCTTAAAATCCAAAATTAATTACCTTATTAGATGCGCACTTGTCTAACTTAAATTCCAGATAAAAAAATTTGCAAAAAAAATCTAAAACAAAAAAATTAGGGCGAATTTTTATTTTGGCCAGTTGGCCTTTATGTGACGTCATATGCATATATAATTATAAGTTGATATAAAAAATTCTTAAAAAAAATTATTTTTTAGATTTTAAATTTCATTAACTATAACAACTGCAGTAACGTAACAAACCTATTTTGAAATTATTAATCAAAAATATTAATATTCATAAAAGTTATAGGCATATTACATAAAATTTGCCAAATCTTAAAATCCAAAATTAATTGCCTTATTAGATGCGCACTTGTCTAGCTTAAATTCCAGATAAAAAAATTTGCAAAAAAAATCTAAAACAAAAAAATTAGGGCGAATTTTTATTTTGGCCAGTTGGCCTTTATGTGACGTCATATGCATATATAATTATAAGTTGATATAAAAAATTGTGAAAAAAATTTATTTTTTAGATTTTAAATTCCATTTACTATAACAACCACAGTAACGTAACGAACCTATTTTGAAATTATTAATCAAAAATATTAATATTCATAAAAGTTATAGGCATATTACATAAAATTTGCCAAATCTTAAAATCCAAAATTAATTGCCTTATTAGATGCGCACTTGTCTAACTTAAATTCCAGATAAAGAAATTTGCAAAAAAAATCTAAAACAAAAAAATTAGGGCGAATTTTTATTTTGGCCAGTTGGCCTTTATGTGACGTCATATGCATATATAATTAATTATCAGTTGATATAAAAAATTGTGAAAAAAAATTATTTTTTAGATTTTAAATTCCATTTACTATAACAACCGCAGTAACGTAACGAACCTATTTTGAAATTATTAATCAAAAATATTAATATTCATAAAAGTTATAGGCATATTACATAAAATTTGCCGAATCTTAAAATCCAAAATTAATTGCCTTATTAGATGCGCACTTGTCTAACTTAAATTCCAGATAAAAAAATTTGCAAAAAAAATCTAAAACAAAAAAATTAGGGCGAATTTTTATTTTGGCTAGTTGGCCTTTATGTGACGTCATATGCATATATAATTATAAGTTGATATAAAAAATTGTGAAAAAATTTTTTTTTTTAGATTTTAAATTACATTTACTATAACATCCACAGTAACGTAACGAACCTATTTTGAAATTATTAATCAAAAATATTAATATTCATAAAAGTTATAGGCATATTACATAAAATTTGCCAAATCTTAAAATCCAAAATTAATTGCCTTATTAGATGCGCACTTGTCTAACTTAAATTCCTGATCAAAAAATTTGCAAAAAAAATCTAAAACAAAAAAATTAGGGCGAATTTTTATTTTGGCCAGTTGGCCTTTATGTGACGTCATATGCATATATAATTATAAGTGGATATAAAAAATTGTGAAAAAAAATTATTTTTTAGATTTTAAATTCCATTTACTATAACAACCGCAGTAACGTAACGAACCTATTTTGAAATTATTAATCAAAAATATTAATATTCATAAAAGTTATAGGCATATTACATAAAATTTGCCAAATCTTAAAATCCAAAATTAATTACCTTATTAGATGCGCACTTGTCTAACTTAAATTCCAGATAAAAAAATTTGCAAAAAAAATCTAAAACAAAAAAATTAGGGCGAATTTTTATTTTGGCCAGTTGGCCTTTATGTGACGTCATATGCATATATAATTATAAGTTGATATAAAAAATTCTTAAAAAAAATTATTTTTTAGATTTTAAATTTCATTAACTATAACAACTGCAGTAACGTAACAAACTTATTTTGAAATTATTAATCAAAAATATTAATATTCATAAAAGTTATAGGCATATTACATAAAATTTGCCAAATCTTAAAATCCAAAATTAATTGCCTTATTAGATGCGCACTTGTCTAGCTTAAATTCCAGATAAAAAAATTTGCAAAAAAAATCTAAAACAAAAAAATTAGGGCGAATTTTTATTTTGGCCAGTTGGCCTTTATGTGACGTCATATGCATATATAATTATAAGTTGATATAAAAAATTGTGAAAAAAATTTATTTTTTAGATTTTAAATTCCATTAACTATAACAACTGCAGTAACGTAACGAACCTATTTTGAAATTATTAATCAAAAATATTAATATTCATAAAAGTTATAGGCATATTACATAAAATTTGCCAAATCTTAAAATCCAAAATTAATTGCCTTATTAGATGCGCACTTGTCTAACTTAAATTCCAGATAAAGAAATTTGCAAAAAAAATCTAAAACAAAAAAATTAGGGCGAATTTTTATTTTGGCCAGTTGGCCTTTATGTGACGTCATATGCATATATAATTAATTATCAGTTGATATAAAAAATTGTGAAAAAAAATTATTTTTTAGATTTTAAATTCCATTTACTATAACAACCGCAGTAACGTAACGAACCTATTTTGAAATTATTAATCAAAAATATTAATATTCATAAAAGTTATAGGCATATTACATAAAATTTGCCGAATCTTAAAATCCAAAATTAATTGCCTTATTAGATGCGCACTTGTCTAACTTAAATTCCAGATAAAAAAATTTGCAAAAAAAATCTAAAACAAAAAAATTAGGGCGAATTTTTATTTTGGCTAGTTGGCCTTTATGTGACGTCATATGCATATATAATTATAAGTTGATATAAAAAATTGTGAAAAAATTTTTTTTTTTAGATTTTAAATTACATTTACTATAACATCCACAGTAACGTAACGAACCTATTTTGAAATTATTAATCAAAAATATTAATATTCATAAAAGTTATAGGCATATTACATAAAATTTGCCAAATCTTAAAATCCAAAATTAATTGCCTTATTAGATGCGCACTTGTCTAACTTAAATTCCTGATCAAAAAATTTGCAAAAAAAATCTAAAACAAAAAAATTAGGGCGAATTTTTATTTTGGCCAGTTGGCCTTTATGTGACGTCATATGCATATATAATTATAAGTGGATATAAAAAATTGTGAAAAAAAATTATTTTTTAGATTTTAAATTCCATTTACTATAACAACCGCAGTAACGTAACGAACCTATTTTGAAATTATTAATCAAAAATATTAATATTCATAAAAGTTATAGGCATATTACATAAAATTTGCCGAATCTTAAAATCCAAAATTAATTGCTTTATTAGATGCGCACTTGTCTAACTTAAATTCCAGATAAAGAAATTTGCAAAAAAAATCTAAAACAAAAAAATTAGGGCGAATTTTTATTTTGGCTAGTTGGCCTTTATGTGACGTCATATGCATATATAATTATAAGTTGATATAAAAAATTGTGAAAAAATTTTTTTTTTTAGATTTTAAATTCCATTAACTATAACAACTGCAGTAACGTAACGAACCTATTTTGAAATTATTAATCAAAAATATTAATATTCATAAAAGTTATAGGCATATTACATAAAATTTGCCAAATCTTAAAATCTAAAATTAATTGCCTTATTAGATGCGCACTTGTCTAACTTAAATTCCGGATAAAGAAATTTGCAAAAAAAATCTAAAACAAAAAAATTAGGGCGAATTTTTATTTTGGCTAGTTGGCCTTTATGTGACGTCATATGCATATATAATTATAGGTTGATATAAAAAATTGTGAAAAAATTTTTTTTTTTAGATTTTAAATTCCATTAACTATAACAACTGCAGTAACGTAACGAACCTATTTTGAAATTATTAATCAAAAATATTAATATTCATAAAAGTTATAGGCATATTACATAAAATTTGCCAAATCTTAAAATCCAAAATTAATTGCCTTATTAGATGCGCACTTGTCTAACTTAAATTCCAGATAAAGAAATTTGCAAAAAAAATCTAAAACAAAAAAATTAGGGCGAATTTTTATTTTGGCTAGTTGGCCTTTATGTGACGTCATATGCATATATAATTATAAATTGATATAAAAAATTGTGAAAAAATTTTTTTTTTTAGATTTTAAATTCCATTAACTATAACAACTGCAGTAACGTAACGAACCTATTTTGAAATTATTAATCAAAAATATTAATATTCATAAAAGTTATAGGCATATTACATAAAATTTGCCAAATCTTAAAATCCAAAATTAATTACCTTATTAGATGCGCACTTGTCTAACTTAAATTCCAAATAAAAAAATTTGCAAAAAAAATCTAAAACAAAAAAATTAGGGCGAATTTTTGTTTTGGCCAGTTGGCCTTTATGTGACGTCATATGCATATATAATTATAAGTGGATATAAAAAATTGTGAAAAAAATTTATTTTTAGATTTTAAATTCCATTAACTATAACAACTGCAGTAACGTAACGAACCTATTTTGAAATTATTAATCAAAAATATTAATATTCATAAAAGTTATAGGCATATTACATAAAATTTGCCAAATCTTAAAATCCAAAATTAATTGCCTTATTAGATGCGCACTTGTCTAACTTAAATTCCAGATAAAAAAATTTGCAAAAAAAATCTAAAACAAAAAAATTAGGGCGAATTTTTCTTTTGGCCAGTTGGCCTTTATGTGACGTCATATGCATATATAATTAATTATCAGTTGATATAAAAAATTGTGAAAAAAATTTATTTTTAGATTTTAAATTCCATTAACTATAACAACTGCAGTAACGTAACGAACCTATTTTGAAATTATTAATCAAAAATATTAATATTCATAAAAGTTATAGGCATATTACATAAAATTTGCCAAATCTTAAAATCCAAAATTAATTGCCTTATTAGATGCGCACTTGTCTAACTTAAATTCCAGATAAAAAAATTTGCAAAAAAAATCTAAAACAAAAAAATTAGGGCGAATTTTTCTTTTGGCCAGTTGGCCTTTATGTGACGTCATATGCATATATAATTAATTATCAGTTGATATAAAAAATTGTGAAAAAAATTTATTTTTTAGATTTTAAATTACATTTACTATAACATCCACAGTAACGTAACGAACCTATTTTGAAATTATTAATCAAAAATATTAATATTCATAAAAGTTATAGGCATATTACATAAAATTTGCCAAATCTTAAAATCCAAAATTAATTACCTTATTAGATGCGCACTTGTCTAATTTAAATTCCAGATCAAAAAATTTGCAAAAAAAATCTAAAACAAAAAAATTAGGGCGAATTTTTATTTTGACCAGTTGGCCTTTATGTGACGTCATATGCATATATAATTATAAGTTGATATAAAAAATTGTGAAAAAAATATATTTTTTAGATTTTAAATTCCATTAACTATAACAACTGCAGTAACGTAACGAACCTATTTTGAAATTATTAATCAAAAATATTAATATTCATAAAAGTTATAGGCATATTACATAAAATTTGCCGAATCTTAAAATCCAAAATTAATTGCCTTATTAGATGCGCACTTGTCTAACTTAAATTCCAGATAAAGAAATTTGCAAAAAAAATCTAAAACAAAAAAATTAGGGCGAATTTTTATTTTGGCTAGTTGGCCTTTATGTGACGTCATATGCATATATAATTATAAGTTGATATAAAAAATTGTGAAAAAATTTTTTTTTTTAGATTTTAAATTCCATTAACTATAACAACTGCAGTAACGTAACAAACCTATTTTGAAATTATTAATCAAAAATATTAATATTCATAAAAGTTATAGGCATATTACATAAAATTTGCCAAATCTTAAAATCTAAAATTAATTGCCTTATTAGATGCGCACTTGTCTAACTTAAATTCCGGATAAAGAAATTTGCAAAAAAAATCTAAAACAAAAAAATTAGGGCGAATTTTTATTTTGGCTAGTTGGCCTTTATGTGACGTCATATGCATATATAATTATAAGTTGATATAAAAAATTGTGAAAAAATTTTTTTTTTTAGATTTTAAATTCCATTAACTATAACAACTGCAGTAACGTAACGAACCTATTTTGAAATTAATAATCAAAAATATTAATATTCATAAAAGTTATAGGCATATTACATAAAATTTGCCAAATCTTAAAATCCAAAATTAATTGCCTTATTAGATGCGCACTTGTCTAACTTAAATTCCAGATAAAGAAATTTGCAAAAAAAATCTAAAACAAAAAAATTAGGGCGAATTTTTATTTTGGCTAGTTGGCCTTTATGTGACGTCATATGCATATATAATTATAAGTTGATATAAAAAATTGTGAAAAAATTTTTTTTTTTAGATTTTAAATTCCATTAACTATAACAACTGCAGTAACGTAACGAACCTATTTTGAAATTATTAATCAAAAATATTAATATTCATAAAAGTTATAGGCATATTACATAAAATTTGCCAAATCTTAAAATCCAAAATTAATTACCTTATTAGATGCGCACTTGTCTAACTTAAATTCCAAATAAAAAAATTTGCAAAAAAAATCTAAAACAAAAAAATTAGGGCGAATTTTTGTTTTGGCCAGTTGGCCTTTATGTGATGTCATATGCATATATAATTATAAGTGGATATAAAAAATTGTGAAAAAAATTTATTTTTAGATTTTAAATTCCATTAACTATAACAACTGCAGTAACGTAACGAACCTATTTTGAAATTATTAATCAAAAATATTAATATTCATAAAAGTTATAGGCATATTACATAAAATTTGCCAAATCTTAAAATCCAAAATTAATTGCCTTATTAGATGCGCACTTGTCTAACTTAAATTCCAGATAAAAAAATTTGCAAAAAAAATCTAAAACAAAAAAATTAGGGCGAATTTTTCTTTTGGCCAGTTATCCTTTATGTGACGTCATATGCATATATAATTAATTATCAGTTGATATAAAAACTTGTGAAAAAAATTTATTTTTAGATTTTAAATTCCATTAACTATAACAACTGCAGTAACGTAACGAACCTATTTTGAAATTATTAATCAAAAATATTAATATTCATAAAAGTTATAGGCATATTACATAAAATTTGCCAAATCTTAAAATCCAAAATTAATTGCCTTATTAGATGCGCACTTGTCTAACTTAAATTCCAGATAAAAAAATTTGCAAAAAAAATCTAAAACAAAAAAATTAGGGCGAATTTTTCTTTTGGCCAGTTGGCCTTTATGTGACGTCATATGCATATATAATTAATTATCAGTTGATATAAAAAATTGTGAAAAAAATTTATTTTTTAGATTTTAAATTACATTTACTATAACATCCACAGTAACGTAACGAACCTATTTTGAAATTATTAATCAAAAATATTAATATTCATAAAAGTTATAGGCATATTACATAAAATTTGCCAAATCTTAAAATCCAAAATTAATTGCCTTATTAGATGCGCACTTGTCTAACTTAAATTCCAGATCAAAAAATTTGCAAAAAAAATCTAAAACAAAAAAATTAGGGCGAATTTTTATTTTGGCCAGTTGGCCTTTATGTGACGTCATATGCATATATAATTATAAGTTGATATAAAAAATTGTGAAAAAAATATATTTTTTAGATTTTAAATTCCATTAACTATAACAACTGCAGTAACGTAACGAACCTATTTTGAAATTATTAATCAAAAATATTAATATTCATAAAAGTTATAGGCATATTACATAAAATTTGCCAAATCTTAAAATCCAAAATTAATTACCTTATTAGATGCGCACTTGTCTAACTTAAATTCCAAATAAAAAAATTTGCAAAAAAAATCTAAAGCAAAAAAATTAGGGCGAATTTTTGTTTTGGCCAGTTGGCCTTTATGTGACGTCATATGCATATATAATTATAAGTGGATATAAAAAATTGTGAAAAAAATTTATTTTTTAGATTTTAAATTCCATTAACTATAACAACTGCAGTAACGTAACGAACCTATTTTGAAATTATTAATCAAAAATATTAATATTCATAAAAGTTATAGGCATATTACATAAAATTTGCCAAATCTTAAAATCCAAAATTAATTGCCTTATTAGATGCGCACTTGTCTAACTTAAATTCCAGATAAAGAAATTTGCAAAAAAAATCTAAAACAAAAAAATTAGGGCGAATTTTTATTTTGGCCAGTTGGCCTTTATGTGACGTCATATGCATATATAATTATAAGTTGATATAAAAAATTGTGAAAAAAATTTATTTTTTAGATTTTAAATTCCATTAACTATAACAACTGCAGTAACGTAACGAACCTATTTTGAAATTATTAATCAAAAATATTAATATTCATAAAAGTTATAGGCATATTACATAAAATTTGCCAAATCTTAAAATCCAAAATTAATTACCTTATTAGATGCGCACTTCTCTAACTTAAATTCCAGATAAAAAAATTTGCAAAAAAAATCTAAAACAAAAAAATTAGGGCGAATTTTTATTTTGGCCAGTTGGCCTTTATGTGACGTCATATGCATATATAATTATAAGTTGATATAAAAAATTCTTAAAAAAAATTATTTTTTAGATTTTAAATTTCATTAACTATAACAACTGCAGTAACGTAACAAACCTATTTTGAAATTATTAATCAAAAATATTAATATTCATAAAAGTTATAGGCATATTACATAAAATTTGCCAAATCTTAAAATCCAAAATTAATTGCCTTATTAGATGCGCACTTGTCTAGCTTAAATTCCAGATAAAAAAATTTGCAAAAAAAATCTAAAACAAAAAAATTAGGGCGAATTTTTATTTTGGCCAGTTGGCCTTTATGTGACGTCATATGCATATATAATTATAAGTTGATATAAAAAATTGTGAAAAAAATTTATTTTTTAGATTTTAAATTCCATTTACTATAACAACCACAGTAACGTAACGAACCTATTTTGAAATTATTAATCAAAAATATTAATATTCATAAAAGTTATAGGCATATTACATAAAATTTGCCAAATCTTAAAATCCAAAATTAATTGCCTTATTAGATGCGCACTTGTCTAACTTAAATTCCAGATAAAGAAATTTGCAAAAAAAATCTAAAACAAAAAAATTAGGGCGAATTTTTATTTTGGCCAGTTGGCCTTTATGTGACGTCATATGCATATATAATTAATTATCAGTTGATATAAAAAATTGTGAAAAAAAATTATTTTTTAGATTTTAAATTCCATTTACTATAACAACCGCAGTAACGTAACGAACCTATTTTGAAATTATTAATCAAAAATATTAATATTCATAAAAGTTATAGGCATATTACATAAAATTTGCCGAATCTTAAAATCCAAAATTAATTGCCTTATTAGATGCGCACTTGTCTAACTTAAATTCCAGATAAAAAAATTTGCAAAAAAAATCTAAAACAAAAAAATTAGGGCGAATTTTTATTTTGGCTAGTTGGCCTTTATGTGACGTCATATGCATATATAATTATAAGTTGATATAAAAAATTGTGAAAAAATTTTTTTTTTTAGATTTTAAATTACATTTACTATAACATCCACAGTAACGTAACGAACCTATTTTGAAATTATTAATCAAAAATATTAATATTCATAAAAGTTATAGGCATATTACATAAAATTTGCCAAATCTTAAAATCCAAAATTAATTGCCTTATTAGATGCGCACTTGTCTAACTTAAATTCCTGATCAAAAAATTTGCAAAAAAAATCTAAAACAAAAAAATTAGGGCGAATTTTTATTTTGGCCAGTTGGCCTTTATGTGACGTCATATGCATATATAATTATAAGTGGATATAAAAAATTGTGAAAAAAAATTATTTTTTAGATTTTAAATTCCATTTACTATAACAACCGCAGTAACGTAACGAACCTATTTTGAAATTATTAATCAAAAATATTAATATTCATAAAAGTTATAGGCATATTACATAAAATTTGCCAAATCTTAAAATCCAAAATTAATTACCTTATTAGATGCGCACTTGTCTAACTTAAATTCCAGATAAAAAAATTTGCAAAAAAAATCTAAAACAAAAAAATTAGGGCGAATTTTTATTTTGGCCAGTTGGCCTTTATGTGACGTCATATGCATATATAATTATAAGTTGATATAAAAAATTGTGAAAAAAATTTATTTTTTAGATTTTAAATTCCATTAACTATAACAACTGCAGTAACGTAACGAACCTATTTTGAAATTATTAATCAAAAATATTAATATTCATAAAAGTTATAGGCATATTACATAAAATTTGCCAAATCTTAAAATCCAAAATTAATTGCCTTATTAGATGCGCACTTGTCTAACTTAAATTCCAGATAAAGAAATTTGCAAAAAAAATCTAAAACAAAAAAATTAGGGCGAATTTTTATTTTGGCCAGTTGGCCTTTATGTGACGTCATATGCATATATAATTAATTATCAGTTGATATAAAAAATTGTGAAAAAAAATTATTTTTTAGATTTTAAATTCCATTTACTTTAACAACCGCAGTAACGTAACGAACCTATTTTGAAATTATTAATCAAAAATATTAATATTCATAAAAGTTATAGGCATATTACATAAAATTTGCCGAATCTTAAAATCCAAAATTAATTGCCTTATTAGATGCGCACTTGTCTAACTTAAATTCCAGATAAAGAAATTTGCAAAAAAAATCTAAAACAAAAAAATTAGGGCGAATTTTTATTTTGGCCAGTTGGCCTTTATGTGACGTCATATGCATATATAATTATAAGTTGATATAAAAAATTGTGAAAAAAATTTATTTTTTAGATTTTAAATTCCATTAACTATAACAACTGCAGTAACGTAACGAACCTATTTTGAAATTATTAATCAAAAATATTAATATTCATAAAAGTTATAGGCATATTACATAAAATTTGCCAAATCTTAAAATCCAAAATTAATTACCTTATTAGATGCGCACTTGTCTAACTTAAATTCCAGATAAAAAAATTTGCAAAAAAAATCTAAAACAAAAAAATTAGGTCAAATTTTTATTTTGGCCAGTTGGCCTTTATGTGACGTCATATGCATATATAATTATAAGTTGATATAAAAAATTCTTAAAAAAAATTATTTTTTAGATTTTAAATTTCATTAACTATAACAACTGCAGTAACGTAACAAACCTATTTTGAAATTATTAATCAAAAATATTAATATTCATAAAAGTTATAGGCATATTACATAAAATTTGCCAAATCTTAAAATCCAAAATTAATTGCCTTATTAGATGCGCACTTGTCTAGCTTAAATTCCAGATAAAAAAATTTGCAAAAAAAATCTAAAACAAAAAAATTAGGGCGAATTTTTATTTTGGCCAGTTGGCCTTTATGTGACGTCATATGCATATATAATTATAAGTTGATATAAAAAATTGTGAAAAAAATTTATTTTTTAGATTTTAAATTCCATTAACTATAACAACTGCAGTAACGTAACGAACCTATTTTGAAATTATTAATCAAAAATATTAATATTCATAAAAGTTATAGGCATATTACATAAAATTTGCCAAATCTTAAAATCCAAAATTAATTGCCTTATTAGATGCGCACTTGTCTAACTTAAATTCCAGATAAAGAAATTTGCAAAAAAAATCTAAAACAAAAAAATTAGGGCGAATTTTTATTTTGGCCAGTTGGCCTTTATGTGACGTCATATGCATATATAATTAATTATCAGTTGATATAAAAAATTGTGAAAAAAAATTATTTTTTAGATTTTAAATTCCATTTACTTTAACAACCGCAGTAACGTAACGAACCTATTTTGAAATTATTAATCAAAAATATTAATATTCATAAAAGTTATAGGCATATTACATAAAATTTGCCGAATCTTAAAATCCAAAATTAATTGCCTTATTAGATGCGCACTTGTCTAACTTAAATTCCAGATAAAGAAATTTGCAAAAAAAATCTAAAACAAAAAAATTAGGGCGAATTTTTATTTTGGCCAGTTGGCCTTTATGTGACGTCATATGCATATATAATTATAAGTTGATATAAAAAATTGTGAAAAAAATTTATTTTTTAGATTTTAAATTCCATTAACTATAACAACTGCAGTAACGTAACGAACCTATTTTGAAATTATTAATCAAAAATATTAATATTCATAAAAGTTATAGGCATATTACATAAAATTTGCCAAATCTTAAAATCCAAAATTAATTAACTTATTAGATGCGCACTTGTCTAACTTAAATTCCAGATAAAAAAATTTGCAAAAAAAATCTAAAACAAAAAAATTAGGTCAAATTTTTATTTTGGCCAGTTGGCCTTTATGTGACGTCATATGCATATATAATTATAAGTTGATATAAAAAATTCTTAAAAAAAATTATTTTTTAGATTTTAAATTTCATTAACTATAACAACTGCAGTAACGTAACAAACCTATTTTGAAATTATTAATCAAAAATATTAATATTCATAAAAGTTATAGGCATATTACATAAAATTTGCCAAATCTTAAAATCCAAAATGAATTGCCTTATTAGATGCGCACTTGTCTAACTTAAATTCCAGATAAAGAAATTTGCAAAAAAAATCTAAAACAAAAAAATTAGGGCGAATTTTTATTTTGGCCAGTTGGCCTTTATGTGACGTCATATGCATATATAATTATAAGTTGATATAAAAAATTGTGAAAAAAAATTATTTTTTAGATTTTAAATTCCATTTACTATAACAACCGCAGTAACGTAACGAACCTATTTTGAAATTATTAATCAAAAATATTAATATTCATAAAAGTTATAGGCATATTACATAAAATTTGCCAAATCTTAAAATCCAAAATTAATTGCCTTATTAGATGCGCACTTGTCTAACTTAAATTCCAGATAAAGAAATTTGCAAAAAAAATCTAAAACAAAAAAATTAGGGCGAATTTTTATTTTGGCCAGTTGGCCTTTATGTGACGTCATATGCATATATAATTATAAGTTAATATAAAAAATTGTGAAAAAAATTTATTTTTTAGATTTTAAATTCCATTTACTATAACAACCGCAGTAACGTAACAAACCTATTTTGAAATTATTAATCAAAAAAATTAATATTCATAAAAGTTATAGGCATATTACATAAAATTTGCCAAATCTTAAAATCCAAAATTAATTGCCTTATTAGATACGCACTTGTCTAACTTAAATTCCAGATAAAGAAATTTGCAAAAAAAATTTAAAACAAAAATTAGGGCGAATTTTTATTTTGGCCAGTTGGCCTTTATGTGACGTCATATGCATATATAATTATAAGTTGATATAAAAAATTGTGAAAAAATTTTATTTTTTAGATTTTAAATTCCATTAACTATAACAACTGCAGTAACGTAACGAACCTATTTTAAAATTATTAATCAAAAATATTAATATTCATAAAAGTTTTAGGCATATTACATAAAATTTGCCAAATCTTAAAATCCAAAATTAATTACCTTATTAGATGCGCACTTGTCTAACTTAAATTCCAGATAAAGAAATTTGCAAAAAAAATCTAAAACAAAAAAATTAGGGCGAATTTTTAATTTGGCCAGTTGGCCTTTATGTGACGTCATATGCATATATAATTATAAGTTGACATAAAAAATTGTGAAAAAAATTTATTTTTTAAATTTTAAATTCCATTACCTATAACAACTGCAGTAACGTAACGAACCTATTTTAAAATTATTAATCAAAAATATTAATATTCATAAAAGTTATAGGCATATTACATAAAATTTGCCAAATCTTAAAATCCAAAATTAATTACCTTATTAGATGCGCACTTGTCTAACTTAAATTCCAAATAAAAAAATTTGCAAAAAAAATCTAAAACAAAAAAATTAGGGCAAATTTTTGTTTTGGCCAGTTGGCCTTTATGTGACGTCATATGCATATATAATTATAAGTGGATATAAAAAATTGTGAAAAAAATTTATTTTTTAGATTTTAAATTCCATTAACTATAACAACTGCAGTAACGTAACGAACCTATTTTGAAATTATTAATCAAAAATATTAATATTCATAAAAGTTATAGGCATATTACATAAAATTTGCCAAATCTTAAAATCCAAAATGAATTGCCTTATTAGATGCGCACTTGTCTAACTTAAATTCCAGATAAAGAAATTTGCAAAAAAAATCTAAAACAAAAAAATTAGGGCAAATATTTATTTTGGCCAGTTGGCCTTTATGTGACGTCATATGCATATATAATTATAAGTTGATATAAAAAATTGTGAAAAAAAATTATTTTTTAGATTTTAAATTCCATTTACTATAACAACCGCAGTAACGTAACGAACCTATTTTGAAATTATTAATCAAAAATATTAATATTCATAAAAGTTATAGGCATATTACATAAAATTTGCCAAATCTTAAAATCCAAAATTAATTGCCTTATTAGATGCGCACTTGTCTAACTTAAATTCCAGATAAAGAAATTTGCAAAAAAAATCTAAAACAAAAAAATTAGGGCGAATTTTTATTTTGGCCAGTTGGCCTTTATGTGACGTCATATGCATATATAATTATAAGTTAATATAAAAAATTGTGAAAAAAATTTATTTTTTAGATTTTAAATTCCATTTACTATAACAACCGCAGTAACGTAACAAACCTATTTTGAAATTATTAATCAAAAAAATTAATATTCATAAAAGTTATAGGCATATTACATAAAATTTGCCAAATCTTAAAATCCAAAATTAATTGCCTTATTAGATACGCACTTGTCTAACTTAAATTCCAGATAAAGAAATTTGCAAAAAAAATTTAAAACAAAAATTAGGGCGAATTTTTATTTTGGCCAGTTGGCCTTTATGTGACGTCATATGCATATATAATTATAAGTTGATATAAAAAATTGTGAAAAAATTTTATTTTTTAGATTTTAAATTCCATTAACTATAACAACTGCAGTAACGTAACGAACCTATTTTAAAATTATTAATCAAAAATATTAATATTCATAAAAGTTTTAGGCATATTACATAAAATTTGCCAAATCTTAAAATCCAAAATTAATTACCTTATTAGATGCGCACTTGTCTAACTTAAATTCCAGATAAAGAAATTTGCAAAAAAAATCTAAAACAAAAAAATTAGGGCGAATTTTTAATTTGGCCAGTTGGCCTTTATGTGACGTCATATGCATATATAATTATAAGTTGACATAAAAAATTGTGAAAAAAATTTATTTTTTAAATTTTAAATTCCATTACCTATAACAACTGCAGTAACGTAACGAACCTATTTTAAAATTATTAATCAAAAATATTAATATTCATAAAAGTTATAGGCATATTACATAAAATTTGCCAAATCTTAAAATCCAAAATTAATTACCTTATTAGATGCGCACTTGTCTAACTTAAATTCCAAATAAAAAAATTTGCAAAAAAAATCTAAAACAAAAAAATTAGGGCAAATTTTTGTTTTGGCCAGTTGGCCTTTATGTGACGTCATATGCATATATAATTATAAGTTAATATAAAAAATTGTGAAAAAAATTTATTTTTTAGATTTTAAATTCCATTTACTATAACAACCGCAGTAACGTAACAAACCTATTTTGAAATTATTAATCAAAAAAATTAATATTCATAAAAGTTATAGGCATATTACATAAAATTTGCCAAATCTTAAAATCCAAAATTAATTGCCTTATTAGATACGCACTTGTCTAACTTAAATTCCAGATAAAGAAATTTGCAAAAAAAATTTAAAACAAAAATTAGGGCGAATTTTTATTTTGGCCAGTTGGCCTTTATGTGACGTCATATGCATATATAATTATAAGTTGATATAAAAAATTGTGAAAAAATTTTATTTTTTAGATTTTAAATTCCATTAACTATAACAACTGCAGTAACGTAACGAACCTATTTTAAAATTATTAATCAAAAATATTAATATTCATAAAAGTTTTAGGCATATTACATAAAATTTGCCAAATCTTAAAATCCAAAATTAATTACCTTATTAGATGCGCACTTGTCTAACTTAAATTCCAGATAAAGAAATTTGCAAAAAAAATCTAAAACAAAAAAATTAGGGCGAATTTTTAATTTGGCCAGTTGGCCTTTATGTGACGTCATATGCATATATAATTATAAGTTGACATAAAAAATTGTGAAAAAAATTTATTTTTTAAATTTTAAATTCCATTACCTATAACAACTGCAGTAACGTAACGAACCTATTTTAAAATTATTAATCAAAAATATTAATATTCATAAAAGTTATAGGCATATTACATAAAATTTGCCAAATCTTAAAATCCAAAATTAATTACCTTATTAGATGCGCACTTGTCTAACTTAAATTCCAAATAAAAAAATTTGCAAAAAAAATCTAAAACAAAAAAATTAGGGCAAATTTTTGTTTTGGCCAGTTGGCCTTTATGTGACGTCATATGCATATATAATTATAAGTGGATATAAAAAATTGTGAAAAAAATTTATTTTTTAGATTTTAAATTCCATTAACTATAACAACTGCAGTAACGTAACGAACCTATTTTGAAATTATTAATCAAAAATATTAATATTCATAAAAGTTATAGGCATATTACATAAAATTTGCCAAATCTTAAAATCCAAAATTAATTGCCTTATTAGATGCGCACTTGTCTAACTTAAATTCCAGATAAAGAAATTTGCAAAAAAAATCTAAAACAAAAAAATTAGGGCGAATTTTTATTTTGGCTAGTTGGCCTTTATGTGACGTCATATGCATATATAATTATAAGTTGATATAAAAAATTGTGAAAAAATTTTTTTTTTTAGATTTTAAATTCCATTAACTATAACAACTGCAGTAACGTAACAAACCTATTTTGAAATTATTAATCAAAAATATTAATATTCATAAAAGTTATAGGCATATTACATAAAATTTGCCAAATCTTAAAATCTAAAATTAATTGCCTTATTAGATGCGCACTTGTCTAACTTAAATTCCAGATAAAGAAATTTGCAAAAAAAATCTAAAACAAAAAAATTAGGGCAAATTTTTATTTTGGCTAGTTGGCCTTTATGTGACGTCATATGCATATATAATTATAGGTTGATATAAAAAATTGTGAAAAAATTTTTTTTTTTAGATTTTAAATTCCATTAACTATAACAACTGCAGTAACGTAACGAACCTATTTTGAAATTATTAATCAAAAATATTAATATTCATAAAAGTTATAGGCATATTACATAAAATTTGCCAAATCTTAAAATCCAAAATTAATTGCCTTATTAGATGCGCACTTGTCTAACTTAAATTCCAGATAAAGAAATTTGCAAAAAAAATCTAAAACAAAAAAATTAGGGCGAATTTTTATTTTGGCTAGTTGGCCTTTATGTGACGTCATATGCATATATAATTATAAGTTGATATAAAAAATTATGAAAAAATTTTTTTTTTTAGATTTTAAATTCCATTAACTATAACAACTGCAGTAACGTAACGAACCTATTTTGAAATTATTAATCAAAAATATTAATATTCATAAAAGTTATAGGCATATTACATAAAATTTGCCAAATCTTAAAATCCAAAATTAATTACCTTATTAGATGCGCACTTGTCTAACTTAAATTCCAAATAAAAAAATTTGCAAAAAAAATCTAAAACAAAAAAATTAGGGCGAATTTTTAATTTGGCCAGTTGGCCTTTATGTGACGTCATATGCATATATAATTATAAGTTGACATAAAAAATTGTGAAAAAAATTTATTTTTTAAATTTTAAATTCCATTACCTATAACAACTGCAGTAACGTAACGAACCTATTTTAAAATTATTAATCAAAAATATTAATATTCATAAAAGTTATAGGCATATTACATAAAATTTGCCAAATCTTAAAATCCAAAATTAATTACCTTATTAGATGCGCACTTGTCTAACTTAAATTCCAAATAAAAAAATTTGCAAAAAAAATCTAAAACAAAAAAATTAGGGCAAATTTTTGTTTTGGCCAGTTGGCCTTTATGTGACGTCATATGCATATATAATTATAAGTGGATATAAAAAATTGTGAAAAAAATTTATTTTTTAGATTTTAAATTCCATTAACTATAACAACTGCAGTAACGTAACGAACCTATTTTGAAATTATTAATCAAAAATATTAATATTCATAAAAGTTATAGGCATATTACATAAAATTTGCCAAATCTTAAAATCCAAAATGAATTGCCTTATTAGATGCGCACTTGTCTAACTTAAATTCCAGATAAAGAAATTTGCAAAAAAAATCTAAAACAAAAAAATTAGGGCAAATTTTTATTTTGGCCAGTTGGCCTTTATGTGACGTCATATGCATATATAATTATAAGTTGATATAAAAAATTGTGAAAAAAAATTATTTTTTAGATTTTAAATTCCATTTACTATAACAACCGCAGTAACGTAACGAACCTATTTTGAAATTATTAATCAAAAATATTAATATTCATAAAAGTTATAGGCATATTACATAAAATTTGCCAAATCTTAAAATCCAAAATTAATTGCCTTATTAGATGCGCACTTGTCTAACTTAAATTCCAGATAAAGAAATTTGCAAAAAAAATCTAAAACAAAAAAATTAGGGCGAATTTTTATTTTGGCCAGTTGGCCTTTATGTGACGTCATATGCATATATAATTATAAGTTAATATAAAAAATTGTGAAAAAAATTTATTTTTTAGATTTTAAATTCCATTTACTATAACAACCGCAGTAACGTAACAAACCTATTTTGAAATTATTAATCAAAAAAATTAATATTCATAAAAGTTATAGGCATATTACATAAAATTTGCCAAATCTTAAAATCCAAAATTAATTGCCTTATTAGATACGCACTTGTCTAACTTAAATTCCAGATAAAGAAATTTGCAAAAAAAATTTAAAACAAAAATTAGGGCGAATTTTTATTTTGGCCAGTTGGCCTTTATGTGACGTCATATGCATATATAATTATAAGTTGATATAAAAAATTGTGAAAAAATTTTATTTTTTAGATTTTAAATTCCATTAACTATAACAACTGCAGTAACGTAACGAACCTATTTTAAAATTATTAATCAAAAATATTAATATTCATAAAAGTTTTAGGCATATTACATAAAATTTGCCAAATCTTAAAATCCAAAATTAATTACCTTATTAGATGCGCACTTGTCTAACTTAAATTCCAGATAAAGAAATTTGCAAAAAAAATCTAAAACAAAAAAATTAGGGCGAATTTTTAATTTGGCCAGTTGGCCTTTATGTGACGTCATATGCATATATAATTATAAGTTGACATAAAAAATTGTGAAAAAAATTTATTTTTTAAATTTTAAATTCCATTACCTATAACAACTGCAGTAACGTAACGAACCTATTTTAAAATTATTAATCAAAAATATTAATATTCATAAAAGTTATAGGCATATTACATAAAATTTGCCAAATCTTAAAATCCAAAATTAATTACCTTATTAGATGCGCACTTGTCTAACTTAAATTCCAAATAAAAAAATTTGCAAAAAAAATCTAAAACAAAAAAATTAGGGCAAATTTTTGTTTTGGCCAGTTGGCCTTTATGTGACGTCATATGCATATATAATTATAAGTTAATATAAAAAATTGTGAAAAAAATTTATTTTTTAGATTTTAAATTCCATTTACTATAACAACCGCAGTAACGTAACAAACCTATTTTGAAATTATTAATCAAAAAAATTAATATTCATAAAAGTTATAGGCATATTACATAAAATTTGCCAAATCTTAAAATCCAAAATTAATTGCCTTATTAGATACGCACTTGTCTAACTTAAATTCCAGATAAAGAAATTTGCAAAAAAAATTTAAAACAAAAATTAGGGCGAATTTTTATTTTGGCCAGTTGGCCTTTATGTGACGTCATATGCATATATAATTATAAGTTGATATAAAAAATTGTGAAAAAATTTTATTTTTTAGATTTTAAATTCCATTAACTATAACAACTGCAGTAACGTAACGAACCTATTTTAAAATTATTAATCAAAAATATTAATATTCATAAAAGTTTTAGGCATATTACATAAAATTTGCCAAATCTTAAAATCCAAAATTAATTACCTTATTAGATGCGCACTTGTCTAACTTAAATTCCAGATAAAGAAATTTGCAAAAAAAATCTAAAACAAAAAAATTAGGGCGAATTTTTAATTTGGCCAGTTGGCCTTTATGTGACGTCATATGCATATATAATTATAAGTTGACATAAAAAATTGTGAAAAAAATTTATTTTTTAAATTTTAAATTCCATTACCTATAACAACTGCAGTAACGTAACGAACCTATTTTAAAATTATTAATCAAAAATATTAATATTCATAAAAGTTATAGGCATATTACATAAAATTTGCCAAATCTTAAAATCCAAAATTAATTACCTTATTAGATGCGCACTTGTCTAACTTAAATTCCAAATAAAAAAATTTGCAAAAAAAATCTAAAACAAAAAAATTAGGGCAAATTTTTGTTTTGGCCAGTTGGCCTTTATGTGACGTCATATGCATATATAATTATAAGTGGATATAAAAAATTGTGAAAAAAATTTATTTTTTAGATTTTAAATTCCATTAACTATAACAACTGCAGTAACGTAACGAACCTATTTTGAAATTATTAATCAAAAATATTAATATTCATAAAAGTTATAGGCATATTACATAAAATTTGCCAAATCTTAAAATCCAAAATTAATTGCCTTATTAGATGCGCACTTGTCTAACTTAAATTCCAGATAAAGAAATTTGCAAAAAAAATCTAAAACAAAAAAATTAGGGCGAATTTTTATTTTGGCTAGTTGGCCTTTATGTGACGTCATATGCATATATAATTATAAGTTGATATAAAAAATTGTGAAAAAATTTTTTTTTTTAGATTTTAAATTCCATTAACTATAACAACTGCAGTAACGTAACAAACCTATTTTGAAATTATTAATCAAAAATATTAATATTCATAAAAGTTATAGGCATATTACATAAAATTTGCCAAATCTTAAAATCTAAAATTAATTGCCTTATTAGATGCGCACTTGTCTAACTTAAATTCCAGATAAAGAAATTTGCAAAAAAAATCTAAAACAAAAAAATTAGGGCAAATTTTTATTTTGGCTAGTTGGCCTTTATGTGACGTCATATGCATATATAATTATAGGTTGATATAAAAAATTGTGAAAAAATTTTTTTTTTTAGATTTTAAATTCCATTAACTATAACAACTGCAGTAACGTAACGAACCTATTTTGAAATTATTAATCAAAAATATTAATATTCATAAAAGTTATAGGCATATTACATAAAATTTGCCAAATCTTAAAATCCAAAATTAATTGCCTTATTAGATGCGCACTTGTCTAACTTAAATTCCAGATAAAGAAATTTGCAAAAAAAATCTAAAACAAAAAAATTAGGGCGAATTTTTATTTTGGCTAGTTGGCCTTTATGTGACGTCATATGCATATATAATTATAAGTTGATATAAAAAATTGTGAAAAAATTTTTTTTTTTAGATTTTAAATTCCATTAACTATAACAACTGCAGTAACGTAACGAACCTATTTTGAAATTATTAATCAAATATATTAATATTCATAAAAGTTATAGGCATATTACATAAAATTTGCCAAATCTTAAAATCCAAAATTAATTACCTTATTAGATGCGCACTTGTCTAACTTAAATTCCAAATAAAAAAATTTGCAAAAAAAATCTAAAACAAAAAAATTAGGGCGAATTTTTAATTTGGCCAGTTGGCCTTTATGTGACGTCATATGCATATATAATTATAAGTTGACATAAAAAATTGTGAAAAAAATTTATTTTTTAAATTTTAAATTCCATTACCTATAACAACTGCAGTAACGTAACGAACCTATTTTAAAATTATTAATCAAAAATATTAATATTCATAAAAGTTATAGGCATATTACATAAAATTTGCCAAATCTTAAAATCCAAAATTAATTACCTTATTAGATGCGCACTTGTCTAACTTAAATTCCAAATAAAAAAATTTGCAAAAAAAATCTAAAACAAAAAAATTAGGGCAAATTTTTGTTTTGGCCAGTTGGCCTTTATGTGACGTCATATGCATATATAATTATAAGTGGATATAAAAAATTGTGAAAAAAATTTATTTTTTAGATTTTAAATTCCATTAACTATAACAACTGCAGTAACGTAACGAACCTATTTTGAAATTATTAATCAAAAATATTAATATTCATAAAAGTTATAGGCATATTACATAAAATTTGCCAAATCTTAAAATCCAAAATTAATTGCCTTATTAGATGCGCACTTGTCTAACTTAAATTCCAGATAAAGAAATTTGCAAAAAAAATCTAAAACAAAAAAATTAGGGCGAATTTTTATTTTGGCTAGTTGGCCTTTATGTGACGTCATATGCATATATAATTATAAGTTGATATAAAAAATTGTGAAAAAATTTTTTTTTTTAGATTTTAAATTCCATTAACTATAACAACTGCAGTAACGTAACAAACCTATTTTGAAATTATTAATCAAAAATATTAATATTCATAAAAGTTATAGGCATATTACATAAAATTTGCCAAATCTTAAAATCTAAAATTAATTGCCTTATTAGATGCGCACTTGTCTAACTTAAATTCCAGATAAAGAAATTTGCAAAAAAAATCTAAAACAAAAAAATTAGGGCAAATTTTTATTTTGGCTAGTTGGCCTTTATGTGACGTCATATGCATATATAATTATAGGTTGATATAAAAAATTGTGAAAAAATTTTTTTTTTTAGATTTTAAATTCCATTAACTATAACAACTGCAGTAACGTAACGAACCTATTTTGAAATTATTAATCAAAAATATTAATATTCATAAAAGTTATAGGCATATTACATAAAATTTGCCAAATCTTAAAATCCAAAATTAATTGCCTTATTAGATGCGCACTTGTCTAACTTAAATTCCAGATAAAGAAATTTGCAAAAAAAATCTAAAACAAAAAAATTAGGGCGAATTTTTATTTTGGCTAGTTGGCCTTTATGTGACGTCATATGCATATATAATTATAAGTTGATATAAAAAATTGTGAAAAAATTTTTTTTTTTAGATTTTAAATTCCATTAACTATAACAACTGCAGTAACGTAACGAACCTATTTTGAAATTATTAATCAAAAATATTAATATTCATAAAAGTTATAGGCATATTACATAAAATTTGCCAAATCTTAAAATCCAAAATTAATTACCTTATTAGATGCGCACTTGTCTAACTTAAATTCCAAATAAAAAAATTTGCAAAAAAAATCTAAAACAAAAAAATTAGGGCGAATTTTTGTTTTGGCCAGTTGGCCTTTATGTGACGTCATATGCATATATAATTATAAGTGGATATAAAAAATTGTGAAAAAAATTTATTTTTAGATTTTAAATTCCATTAACTATAACAACTGCAGTAACGTAACGAACCTATTTTGAAATTATTAATCAAAAATATTAATATTCATAAAAGTTATAGGCATATTACATAAAATTTGCCAAATCTTAAAATCCAAAATTAATTGCCTTATTAGATGCGCACTTGTCTAACTTAAATTCCAGATAAAAAAATTTGCAAAAAAAATCTAAAACAAAAAAATTAGGGCGAATTTTTATTTTGGCCAGTTGGCCTTTATGTGACGTCATATGCATATATAATTAATTATCAGTTGATATAAAAAATTGTGAAAAAAATTTATTTTTAGATTTTAAATTCCATTAACTATAACAACTGCAGTAACGTAACGAACCTATTTTGAAATTATTAATCAAAAATATTAATATTCATAAAAGTTATAGGCATATTACATAAAATTTGCCAAATCTTAAAATCCAAAATTAATTGCCTTATTAGATGCGCACTTGTCTAACTTAAATTCCAGATAAAAAAATTTGCAAAAAAAATCTAAAACAAAAAAATTAGGGCGAATTTTTCTTTTGGCCAGTTGGCCTTTATGTGACGTCATATGCATATATAATTAATTATCAGTTGATATAAAAAATTGTGAAAAAAATTTATTTTTTAGATTTTAAATTCCATTAACTATAACAACTGCAGTAACGTAACGAACCTATTTTGAAATTATTAATCAAAAATATTAATATTCATAAAAGTTATAGGCATATTACATAAAATTTGCCAAATCTTAAAATCCAAAATTAATTACCTTATTAGATGCGCACTTGTCTAACTTAAATTCCAAATAAAAAAATTTGCAAAAAAAATCTAAAGCAAAAAAATTAGGGCGAATTTTTGTTTTGGCCAGTTGGCCTTTATGTGACGTCATATGCATATATAATTATAAGTGGATATAAAAAATTGTGAAAAAAATTTATTTTTTAGATTTTAAATTCCATTAACTATAACAACTGCAGTAACGTAACGAACCTATTTTGAAATTATTAATCAAAAATATTAATATTCATAAAAGTTATAGGCATATTACATAAAATTTGCCAAATCTTAAAATCCAAAATTAATTACCTTATTAGATGCGCACTTGTCTAACTTAAATTCCAGATAAAAAAATTTGCAAAAAAAATCTAAAACAAAAAAATTAGGGCGAATTTTTATTTTGGCCAGTTGGCCTTTATGTGACGTCATATGCATATATAATTATAAGTTGATATAAAAAATTGTGAAAAAAATTTATTTTTTAGATTTTAAATTCCATTAACTATAACAACTGCAGTAACGTAACGAACCTATTTTGAAATTATTAATCAAAAATATTAATATTCATAAAAGTTTTAGGTATATTACATAAAATTTGCCAAATCTTAAAATCCAAAATTAATTGCCTTATTAGATGCGCACTTGTCTAACTTAAATTCCAGATAAAGAAATTTGCAAAAAAAATCTAAAACAAAAAAATTAGGGCGAATTTTTATTTTGGCCAGTTGGCCTTTATGTGACGTCATATGCATATATAATTAATTATCAGTTGATATAAAAAATTGTGAAAAAAAATTATTTTTTAGATTTTAAATTCCATTTACTATAACAACCGCAGTAACGTAACGAACCTATTTTGAAATTATTAATCAAAAATATTAATATTCATAAAAGTTATAGGCATATTACATAAAATTTGCCGAATCTTAAAATCCAAAATTAATTGCCTTATTAGATGCGCACTTGTCTAACTTAAATTCCAGATAAAGAAATTTGCAAAAAAAATCTAAAACAAAAAAATTAGGGCGAATTTTTATTTTGGCCAGTTGGCCTTTATGTGACGTCATATGCATATATAATTATAAGTTGATATAAAAAATTGTGAAAAAAATTTATTTTTTAGATTTTAAATTCCATTAACTATAACAACTGCAGTAACGTAACGAACCTATTTTGAAATTATTAATCAAAAATATTAATATTCATAAAAGTTATAGGCATATTACATAAAATTTGCCAAATCTTAAAATCCAAAATTAATTACCTTATTAGATGCGCACTTGTCTAACTTAAATTCCAGATAAAAAAATTTGCAAAAAAAATCTAAAACAAAAAAATTAGGGCGAATTTTTATTTTGGCCAGTTGGCCTTTATGTGACGTCATATGCATATATAATTAATTATCAGTTGATATAAAAAATTGTGAAAAAAAATTATTTTTTAGATTTTAAATTCCATTTACTATAACAACCGCAGTAACGTAACGAACCTATTTTGAAATTATTAATCAAAAATATTAATATTCATAAAAGTTATAGGCATATTACATAAAATTTGCCGAATCTTAAAATCCAAAATTAATTGCCTTATTAGATGCGCACTTGTCTAACTTAAATTCCAGATAAAGAAATTTGCAAAAAAAATCTAAAACAAAAAAATTAGGGCGAATTTTTATTTTGGCCAGTTGGCCTTTATGTGACGTCATATGCATATATAATTATAAGTTGATATAAAAAATTGTGAAAAAAATTTATTTTTTAGATTTTAAATTCCATTAACTATAACAACTGCAGTAACGTAACGAACCTATTTTGAAATTATTAATCAAAAATATTAATATTCATAAAAGTTATAGGCATATTACATAAAATTTGCCAAATCTTAAAATCCAAAATTAATTACCTTATTAGATGCGCACTTGTCTAACTTAAATTCCAGATAAAAAAATTTGCAAAAAAAATCTAAAACAAAAAAATTAGGGCGAATTTTTATTTTGGCCAGTTGGCCTTTATGTGACGTCATATGCATATATAATTATAAGTTGATATAAAAAATTCTTAAAAAAAATTATTTTTTAGATTTTAAATTTCATTAACTATAACAACTGCAGTAACGTAACAAACCTATTTTGAAATTATTAATCAAAAATATTAATATTCATAAAAGTTATAGGCATATTACATAAAATTTGCCAAATCTTAAAATCCAAAATTAATTACCTTATTAGATGCGCACTTGTCTAACTTAAATTCCAAATAAAAAAATTTGCAAAAAAAATCTAAAACAAAAAAATTAGGGCGAATTTTTAATTTGGCCAGTTGGCCTTTATGTGACGTCATATGCATATATAATTATAAGTTGACATAAAAAATTGTGAAAAAAATTTATTTTTTAAATTTTAAATTCCATTACCTATAACAACTGCAGTAACGTAACGAACCTATTTTAAAATTATTAATCAAAAATATTAATATTCATAAAAGTTATAGGCATATTACATAAAATTTGCCAAATCTTAAAATCCAAAATTAATTACCTTATTAGATGCGCACTTGTCTAACTTAAATTCCAAATAAAAAAATTTGCAAAAAAAATCTAAAACAAAAAAATTAGGGCAAATTTTTGTTTTGGCCAGTTGGCCTTTATGTGACGTCATATGCATATATAATTATAAGTGGATATAAAAAATTGTGAAAAAAATTTATTTTTTAGATTTTAAATTCCATTAACTATAACAACTGCAGTAACGTAACGAACCTATTTTGAAATTATTAATCAAAAATATTAATATTCATAAAAGTTATAGGCATATTACATAAAATTTGCCAAATCTTAAAATCCAAAATTAATTGCCTTATTAGATGCGCACTTGTCTAACTTAAATTCCAGATAAAGAAATTTGCAAAAAAAATCTAAAACAAAAAAATTAGGGCGAATTTTTATTTTGGCTAGTTGGCCTTTATGTGACGTCATATGCATATATAATTATAAGTTGATATAAAAAATTGTGAAAAAATTTTTTTTTTTAGATTTTAAATTCCATTAACTATAACAACTGCAGTAACGTAACAAACCTATTTTGAAATTATTAATCAAAAATATTAATATTCATAAAAGTTATAGGCATATTACATAAAATTTGCCAAATCTTAAAATCTAAAATTAATTGCCTTATTAGATGCGCACTTGTCTAACTTAAATTCCAGATAAAGAAATTTGCAAAAAAAATCTAAAACAAAAAAATTAGGGCAAATTTTTATTTTGGCTAGTTGGCCTTTATGTGACGTCATATGCATATATAATTATAGGTTGATATAAAAAATTGTGAAAAAATTTTTTTTTTTAGATTTTAAATTCCATTAACTATAACAACTGCAGTAACGTAACGAACCTATTTTGAAATTATTAATCAAAAATATTAATATTCATAAAAGTTATAGGCATATTACATAAAATTTGCCAAATCTTAAAATCCAAAATTAATTGCCTTATTAGATGCGCACTTGTCTAACTTAAATTCCAGATAAAGAAATTTGCAAAAAAAATCTAAAACAAAAAAATTAGGGCGAATTTTTATTTTGGCTAGTTGGCCTTTATGTGACGTCATATGCATATATAATTATAAGTTGATATAAAAAATTGTGAAAAAATTTTTTTTTTTAGATTTTAAATTCCATTAACTATAACAACTGCAGTAACGTAACGAACCTATTTTGAAATTATTAATCAAAAATATTAATATTCATAAAAGTTATAGGCATATTACATAAAATTTGCCAAATCTTAAAATCCAAAATTAATTACCTTATTAGATGCGCACTTGTCTAACTTAAATTCCAAATAAAAAAATTTGCAAAAAAAATCTAAAACAAAAAAATTAGGGCGAATTTTTGTTTTGGCCAGTTGGCCTTTATGTGACGTCATATGCATATATAATTATAAGTGGATATAAAAAATTGTGAAAAAAATTTATTTTTAGATTTTAAATTCCATTAACTATAACAACTGCAGTAACGTAACGAACCTATTTTGAAATTATTAATCAAAAATATTAATATTCATAAAAGTTATAGGCATATTACATAAAATTTGCCAAATCTTAAAATCCAAAATTAATTGCCTTATTAGATGCGCACTTGTCTAACTTAAATTCCAGATAAAAAAATTTGCAAAAAAAATCTAAAACAAAAAAATTAGGGCGAATTTTTATTTTGGCCAGTTGGCCTTTATGTGACGTCATATGCATATATAATTAATTATCAGTTGATATAAAAAATTGTGAAAAAAATTTATTTTTAGATTTTAAATTCCATTAACTATAACAACTGCAGTAACGTAACGAACCTATTTTGAAATTATTAATCAAAAATATTAATATTCATAAAAGTTATAGGCATATTACATAAAATTTGCCAAATCTTAAAATCCAAAATTAATTGCCTTATTAGATGCGCACTTGTCTAACTTAAATTCCAGATAAAAAAATTTGCAAAAAAAATCTAAAACAAAAAAATTAGGGCGAATTTTTCTTTTGGCCAGTTGGCCTTTATGTGACGTCATATGCATATATAATTAATTATCAGTTGATATAAAAAATTGTGAAAAAAATTTATTTTTTAGATTTTAAATTCCATTAACTATAACAACTGCAGTAACGTAACGAACCTATTTTGAAATTATTAATCAAAAATATTAATATTCATAAAAGTTATAGGCATATTACATAAAATTTGCCAAATCTTAAAATCCAAAATTAATTACCTTATTAGATGCGCACTTGTCTAACTTAAATTCCAAATAAAAAAATTTGCAAAAAAAATCTAAAGCAAAAAAATTAGGGCGAATTTTTGTTTTGGCCAGTTGGCCTTTATGTGACGTCATATGCATATATAATTATAAGTGGATATAAAAAATTGTGAAAAAAATTTATTTTTTAGATTTTAAATTCCATTAACTATAACAACTGCAGTAACGTAACGAACCTATTTTGAAATTATTAATCAAAAATATTAATATTCATAAAAGTTATAGGCATATTACATAAAATTTGCCAAATCTTAAAATCCAAAATTAATTACCTTATTAGATGCGCACTTGTCTAACTTAAATTCCAGATAAAAAAATTTGCAAAAAAAATCTAAAACAAAAAAATTAGGGCGAATTTTTATTTTGGCCAGTTGGCCTTTATGTGACGTCATATGCATATATAATTATAAGTTGATATAAAAAATTCTTAAAAAAAATTATTTTTTAGATTTTAAGTTTCATTAACTATAACAACTGCAGTAACGTAACAAACCTATTTTGAAATTATTAATCAAAAATATTAATATTCATAAAAGTTATAGGCATATTACATAAAATTTGCCAAATCTTAAAATCCAAAATTAATTGCCTTATTAGATGCGCACTTGTCTAGCTTAAATTCCAGATAAAAAAATTTGCAAAAAAAATCTAAAACAAAAAAATTAGGGCGAATTTTTATTTTGGCCAGTTGGCCTTTATGTGACGTCATATGCATATATAATTATAAGTTGATATAAAAAATTGTGAAAAAAATTTATTTTTTAGATTTTAAATTCCATTAACTATAACAACTGCAGTAACGTAACGAACCTATTTTGAAATTATTAATCAAAAATATTAATATTCATAAAAGTTTTAGGTATATTACATAAAATTTGCCAAATCTTAAAATCCAAAATTAATTGCCTTATTAGATGCGCACTTGTCTAACTTAAATTCCAGATAAAGAAATTTGCAAAAAAAATCTAAAACAAAAAAATTAGGGCGAATTTTTATTTTGGCCAGTTGGCCTTTATGTGACGTCATATGCATATATAATTAATTATCAGTTGATATAAAAAATTGTGAAAAAAAATTATTTTTTAGATTTTAAATTCCATTTACTATAACAACCGCAGTAACGTAACGAACCTATTTTGAAATTATTAATCAAAAATATTAATATTCATAAAAGTTATAGGCATATTACATAAAATTTGCCGAATCTTAAAATCCAAAATTAATTGCCTTATTAGATGCGCACTTGTCTAACTTAAATTCCAGATAAAGAAATTTGCAAAAAAAATCTAAAACAAAAAAATTAGGGCGAATTTTTATTTTGGCCAGTTGGCCTTTATGTGACGTCATATGCATATATAATTATAAGTTGATATAAAAAATTGTGAAAAAAATTTATTTTTTAGATTTTAAATTCCATTAACTATAACAACTGCAGTAACGTAACGAACCTATTTTGAAATTATTAATCAAAAATATTAATATTCATAAAAGTTATAGGCATATTACATAAAATTTGCCAAATCTTAAAATCCAAAATTAATTACCTTATTAGATGCGCACTTGTCTAACTTAAATTCCAGATAAAAAAATTTGCAAAAAAAATCTAAAACAAAAAAATTAGGGCGAATTTTTATTTTGGCCAGTTGGCCTTTATGTGACGTCATATGCATATATAATTAATTATCAGTTGATATAAAAAATTGTGAAAAAAAATTATTTTTTAGATTTTAAATTCCATTTACTATAACAACCGCAGTAACGTAACGAACCTATTTTGAAATTATTAATCAAAAATATTAATATTCATAAAAGTTATAGGCATATTACATAAAATTTGCCGAATCTTAAAATCCAAAATTAATTGCCTTATTAGATGCGCACTTGTCTAACTTAAATTCCAGATAAAGAAATTTGCAAAAAAAATCTAAAACAAAAAAATTAGGGCGAATTTTTATTTTGGCCAGTTGGCCTTTATGTGACGTCATATGCATATATAATTATAAGTTGATATAAAAAATTGTGAAAAAAATTTATTTTTTAGATTTTAAATTCCATTAACTATAACAACTGCAGTAACGTAACGAACCTATTTTGAAATTATTAATCAAAAATATTAATATTCATAAAAGTTATAGGCATATTACATAAAATTTGCCAAATCTTAAAATCCAAAATTAATTACCTTATTAGATGCGCACTTGTCTAACTTAAATTCCAGATAAAAAAATTTGCAAAAAAAATCTAAAACAAAAAAATTAGGGCGAATTTTTATTTTGGCCAGTTGGCCTTTATGTGACGTCATATGCATATATAATTATAAGTTGATATAAAAAATTCTTAAAAAAAATTATTTTTTAGATTTTAAATTTCATTAACTATAACAACTGCAGTAACGTAACAAACCTATTTTGAAATTATTAATCAAAAATATTAATATTCATAAAAGTTATAGGCATATTACATAAAATTTGCCAAATCTTAAAATCCAAAATTAATTGCCTTATTAGATGCGCACTTGTCTAGCTTAAATTCCAGATAAAAAAATTTGCAAAAAAAATCTAAAACAAAAAAATTAGGGCGAATTTTTATTTTGGCCAGTTGGCCTTTATGTGACGTCATATGCATATATAATTATAAGTTGATATAAAAAATTCTTAAAAAAAATTATTTTTTAGATTTTAAATTTCATTAACTATAACAACTGCAGTAACGTAACAAACCTATTTTGAAATTATTAATCAAAAATATTAATATTCATAAAAGTTATAGGCATATTACATAAAATTTGCCAAATCTTAAAATCCAAAATTAATTGCCTTATTAGATGCGCACTTGTCTAGCTTAAATTCCAGATAAAAAAATTTGCAAAAAAATTCTAAAACAAAAAAATTAGGGCGAATTTTTATTTTGGCCAGTTGGCCTTTATGTGACGTCATATGCATATATAATTATAAGTTGATATAAAAAATTGTGAAAAAATTTATTTTTTAGATTTTAAATTCTATTAACTATAACAACTGCAGTAACGTAACGAACCTATTTTGAAATTATTAATCAAAAATATTAATATTCATAAAAATTAGGCATATTACATAAAATTTGCCAAATCTTAAAATCCAAAATTAATTACCTTATTAGATGCGCACTTGTCTAACTTAAATTCCAGATAAAAAAATTTGCAAAAAAATCTAAAACAAAAAAATTAGGGCGAATTTTTATTTTGGCCAGTTGGCCTTTATGTGACGTCATATGCATATATAATTATAAGTTGATATAAAAAATTCTGAAAAAAAATTATTTTTTAGATTTTAAATTTTATTAACTATAACAACTGCAGTAACGTAACAAACCTATTTTGAAATTATTAATCAAAAATATTAATATTCATAAAAGTTAGAGGCATATTACATAAAATTTGCCAATTCTTAAAATCCAAAATTAATTGCCTTATTAGATGCGCACTTGTCTAACTTAAATTCCAGATCAAGAAATTTGCAAAAAAAATCTAAAACAAAAAAATTAGGGCGAATTTTTGTTTTGGCCAGTTGGCCTTTATGTGACGTTATATGCATATATAATTATAAGTTGATATAAAAAATTGTGAAAAAAATTTATTTTTTAGATTTTAAATTCCATTTACTATAACAACCACAGTAACGTAACGAACCTATTTTGAAATTATTAATCAAAAATATTAATATTCATAAAAGTTATAGGCATATTACATAAAATTTGCCAAATCTTAAAATCCAAAATTAATTGCCTTATTAGATGCGCACTTGTCTAACTTAAATTCCAGATAAAGAAATTTGCAAAAAAAATCTAAAACAAAAAAATTAGGGCGAATTTTTGTTTTGGCCAGTTGGCCTTTATGTGACGTCATATGCATATATAATTAATTATAAGTTGATATAAAAAATTGTGAAAAAAAATTATTTTTTAGATTTTAAATTCCATTTACTATAACAACTGCAGTAACGTAACGAACCTATTTTGAAATTATTAATCAAAAATATTAATATTCATAAAAGTAATAGGCATATTACATAAAATTTGCCAAATCTTAAAATCCAAAATTAATTGCCTTATTAGATGCGCACTTGTCTAACTTAAATTCCAGATAAAGAAATTTGCAAAAAAAATCTAAAACAAAAAAATTAGGGCGAATTTTTATTTTGGCCAGTTGGCCTTTATGTGACGTCATATGCATATATAATTATAAGTTGATATAAAAAATTGTGAAAAAAAATTATTTTTTAGATTTTAAATTCCATTTACTATAACAACCGCAGTAACGTAACGAACCTATTTTGAAATTATTAATCAAAAATATTAATATTCATAAAAGTTATAGGCATATTACATAAAATTTGCCAAATCTTAAAATCCAAAATTAATTGCCTTATTAGATGCGCACTTGTCTAACTTAAATTCCAGATAAAGAAATTTGCAAAAAAAATCTAAAACAAAAAAATTAGGGCGAATTTTTATTTTGGCCAGTTGGCCTTTATGTGACGTCATATGCATATATAATTATAAGTGGATATAAAAAATTGTGAAAAAAATTTATTTTTTAGATTTTAAATTCCATTAACTATAACAACTGCAGTAACGTAACGAACCTATTTTGAAATTATTAATCAAAAATATTAATATTCATAAAAGTTATAGGCATATTACATAAAATTTGACAAATCTTAAAATCCAAAATTAATTGCCTTATTAGATGCGCACTTGTCTAACTTAAATTCCAGATAAAGAAATTTGCAAAAAAAATCTAAAACAAAAAAATTAGGGCGAATTTTTATTTTGGCCAGTTGGCCTTTATGTGACGTCATATGCATATATAATTATAAGTTGATATAAAAAATTCTTAAAAAAAATTATTTTTTAGATTTTAAATTTCATTAACTATAACAACTGCAGTAACGTAACAAACCTATTTTGAAATTATTAATCAAAAATATTAATATTCATAAAAGTTATAGGCATATTACATAAAATTTGCCAAATCTTAAAATCCAAAATTAATTTCCTTATTAGATGCGCACTTGTCTAACTTAAATTCCAGATAAAGAAATTTGCAAAAAAAATCTAAAACAAAAAAATTAGGGCGAATTTTTATTTTGGCCAGTTGGCCTTTATGTGACGTCATATGCATATATAATTATAAGTTGATATAAAAAATTGTGAAAAAAATTTATTTTTTAGATTTTAAATTCCATTAACTATAACAACTGCAGTAACGTAACGAACCTATTTTGAAATTATTAATCAAAAATATTAATATTCATAAAAGTTATAGGCATATTACATAAAATTTGCCAAATCTTAAAATCCAAAATTAATTACCTTATTAGATGCGCACTTGTCTAACTTAAATTCCAGATAAAAAAATTTGCAAAAAAAATCTAAAACAAAAAAATTAGGGCAAATTTTTATTTTGGCCAGTTGGCCTTTATGTGACGTCATATGCATATTAATAATTTCAATTATAAGTTGATATAAAAAATTCTTAAAAAAAATTATTTTTTAGATTTTAAATTTCATTAACTATAACAACTGCAGTAACGTAACAAACCTATTTTGAAATTATTAATCAAAAATATTAATATTCATAAAAGTTATAGGCATATTACATAAAATTTGCCAAATCTTAAAATCCAAAATTAATTGCCTTATTAGATGCGCACTTGTCTAGCTTAAATTCCAGATAAAAAAATTTGCAAAAAAAATCTAAAACAAAAAAATTAGGGCGAATTTTTATTTTGGCCAGTTGGCCTTTATGTGACGTCATATGCATATATAATTATAAGTTGATATAAAAAATTCTTAAAAAAAATTATTTTTTAGATTTTAAATTTCATTAACTATAACAACTGCAGTAACGTAACAAACCTATTTTGAAATTATTAATCAAAAATATTAATATTCATAAAAGTTATAGGCATATTACATAAAATTTGCCAAATCTTAAAATCCAAAATTAATTGCTTTATTAGATGCGCACTTGTCTAGCTTAAATTCCAGATAAAAAAATTTGCAAAAAAATTCTAAAACAAAAAAATTAAGGCGAATTTTTATTTTGGCCAGTTGGCCTTTATGTGACGTCATATGCATATATAATTATAAGTTGATATAAAAAATTGTGAAAAAATTTATTTTTTAGATTTTAAATTCTATTAACTATAACAACTGCAGTAACGTAACGAACCTATTTTGAAATTATTAATCAAAAATATTAATATTCATAAAAATTAGGCATATTACATAAAATTTGCCAAATCTTAAAATCCAAAATTAATTACCTTATTAGATGCGCACTTGTCTAACTTAAATTCCAGATAAAAAAATTTGCAAAAAAATCTAAAACAAAAAAATTAGGGCGAATTTTTATTTTGATATGCATATATAATTATAAGTTGATATAAAAAATTCTGAAAAAAAATTATTTTTTAGATTTTAAATTTTATTAACTATAACAACTGCAGTAACGTAACAAACCTATTTTGAAATTATTAATCAAAAATATTAATATTCATAAAAGTTAGAGGCATATTACATAAAATTTGCCAATTCTTAAAATCCAAAATTAATTGCCTTATTAGATGCGCACTTGTCTAACTTAAATTTCAGATCAAGAAATTTGCAAAAAAAATCTAAAACAAAAAAATTAGGGCGAATTTTTGTTTTGGCCAGTTGGCCTTTATGTGACGTTATATGCATATATAATTATAAGTTGATATAAAAAATTGTGAAAAAAATTTATTTTTTAGATTTTAAATTCCATTTACTATAACAACCACAGTAACGTAACGAACCTATTTTGAAATTATTAATCAAAAATATTAATATTCATAAAAGTTATAGGCATATTACATAAAATTTGCCAAATCTTAAAATCCAAAATTAATTGCCTTATTAGATGCGCACTTGTCTAACTTAAATTCCAGATAAAGAAATTTGCAAAAAAAATCTAAAACAAAAAAATTAGGGCGAATTTTTGTTTTGGCCAGTTGGCCTTTATGTGACGTCATATGCATATATAATTAATTATAAGTTGATATAAAAAATTGTGAAAAAAAATTATTTTTTAGATTTTAAATTCCATTTACTATAACAACTGCAGTAACGTAACGAACCTATTTTGAAATTATTAATCAAAAATATTAATATTCATAAAAGTAATAGGCATATTACATAAATTTTGCCAAATCTTAAAATCCAAAATTAATTGCCTTATTAGATGCGCACTTGTCTAACTTAAATTCCAGATAAAAAAATTTGCAAAAAAAATCTAAAACAAAAAAATTAGGGCGAATTTTTATTTTGGCCAGTTGGCCTTTATGTGACGTCATATGCATATATAATTAATTATAAGTTGATATAAAAAATTGTGAAAAAAATTTATTTTTTAGATTTTAAATTCTATTTACTATAACAACTGCAGGAACGTAATGAACCTATTTTGAAAATAATGATTAAAAATATTAATATTCATAAAAGTTATAGGCATATTACATAAAATTTGCCAAATCTTGAAATCCAAATTTAATTGTTGTATTAGATGCGCATTAGTTAAACCTAAACACTAGATAAAAAAATTTACGAAAAAACTCATTTAATGAAAAGTTAGTGCAAATTCTTTTTAGTTCACTTGCACATTTCTTGGCCGCATGAGTAACTAATGAGGTCATTTTTTTGCAGAAACTATTAGAAAAGGATGATGATGAAAGTTCGTTTTAAGAAAGGAATATTTTTATTGTGCTTTAAATGTGATATTTAATCACTTTTACAAAATAAATATTATTTTTATATTTTTGTCACTATTTTTTAATTATTATGTGCTTATGTGTAAAACTGCATACTTTGTTATATCAGGTCGTTGGTCTAGTAGTTAAGGCGGTTGACTTCTAATTAAAAACTGTAATTTCGATTCCTGCTGTCGTCAAACAACTGAAATTTTTTTACAAATTTTTAAATTGTTAATTACTTCATTTAAGTATCGTATTTTCAATACTAAAACTGATGTAAAGAAGTTTTGACAACACTTCTGAAATGTAAACAGTAAAATGAACAACGCATGTTTTCGATAAGCGCGCTTGGTGATTACTCCAGGCTTAAAGTACACCTCCCGGTAAAGTAAAAATGTATACAAAAGAAGCTACCAGCCCTTATGAACTGAATATCAAATGCCATGTTATATATTATTCGTTTTAGACTATTTTGCCTTTGTTCGATTTTTAAAAATAATTTTTAAACATTTATGTAACAAATGTTTTTGAAATATGTCAGATTTAATAAAACTAAATTGCCTTGTTTATAAAACTTGAACTTATCTAAAACATTAAAAATATGAATTTCAATACAGTTTAAATTTAATTTTAAACAATCCGACAAAAATGTAACATTCGAAATTCGCCATAACCGACTTCCTTCGAAAATGAAATTGGGGATACCCCATGTGAAATCACGTGACAAATTAATGACGTCAAGGAATACGGAAAGGCAGAAAGAAAACTGAAACATAACACAAAATCATAAATGATAATTTTTTAAAATTTTGGGGAATTCTATTGCAAAATCATTTAAATTTAAACCTTAAATTTTTGAAAATGTGAGCTTTAAAAATGGACAAATTTAAATATTAAAACTCTTGTTGACAAGATTTAAAGGATAGAAGCAGTTTGATAGAGACATAATATAAAATAAAATAAATATTTTTCCACAGTATAGGGTGTGCCTACGTTTCAACAAAATAGGTAAAATAAAAATTTGACACGACAGAATATTAACAAATGGTGTGCCTTATGTAATAAACCAACAAGAGAACGAGAAAATGATATCAAGATTTGCATGAAAAACACTTTTGTTCAATATATAAAATTTTTGTAATTTTTTTGGTTCAAAAGTTTTTCAAAAAACATTGTTTCATTCTGATATTTGCACCACTTTAAAAATCAAAAAATCGCCTCCAAAATCACCCTTGGCTTTAAAATAACCAATTTAAACCGGTTTCATCCGGTTGGTAAATCAATTTCAACTACTCAAGTTTTTAGCATGGGTTAACTGCTGAGATCAGGTACAACAAAAATCTCGTTTTCCAACCCAGGCTCTCTAGTTGTGCGTATAGCTTCGTCAGCACTGGTACAGTCGTCATCACAGTTAACTGTATACAGGTATGCACTACGAGAACACGGCATCGTTTCATTGCTTAAGGATTCTTCGCTGCTGGAGAGACAAGAAGATGCGTTTCTAAAATGAGTAAAAATGTAAATTGAATGTCTAATTGTCTAAAACGATCACTTTGTAATGCGACTGCTGTTTCAGGATTTCCACGTAACTGTATTTATTTAATATGAATATTCTATAACATTAGTACTTTAAAAAAAGATCACCATTAACTTACCTTTGATTAACAAGGCCACTGGCGGCAGTCTCAAGTTCGTCACGTGACATATTAAAAGCAGTGGCCAGCTCGTCGGCAGTGTCTTCGATAAAATGTTTGTCTCTTGCCAAATTCAGCAAACCTTCTGAGGCAAACACCTAAAAAAGATTAAATGTATGAATTACACTTCTACCATATTAATACTAGGTTAACCAGTCCAACAAAAATTGTACCTGTTCAATTAAATTTGCACAACTTCCCCTTCTACTATGACGTGGTGAATCGTCTGAATAATCGTGACTGTAAAGTAGATCTCTTCTAGGTATATGAACAGTGCTTTTTGATCTGAAAAGAATATTTAAACATTTTAAAACATATTTACGCATTTTTTTAAAACTTTGTTAAATAAACTGTATTTCCAAACTTAGAAATGTAATTTGTCATGATGCTCTGAGCAACTTTTAATAAATTAAATTATAAAAATTAACTGCACTTTTTACTTTTACCAAGTGCTTTAAATCTCTTACCTTCTTTGGTGGGAAATATCATATTCTTCTTCGTCGGATGAGGGCGCTGCAGAGCGTGTTATCATTGGAATAGAAATCCGGGTACGTCCGGGCGAGGTCGGGGGCGTGCGCCAAGCGTCTTTAAACTTCTGTTTTATTGTACTACCGAATGAGTGTTCGTGATGGTTTAAAGGTGGAGTGGGTAACAATCTTCGTTGTTGGACAGGTCTTACTCTACCATTGGGTTTTCTATACCCAGCCTGTAAATGTGAATAATCTATACCGCCATTTTGGTCGTAAGAGTTTGTTTTAAATGAACCTAAACTGTTTCGATGTTGTAAATTGCGCTTGTTTTTCGTATGCGGATCTATACTGTTTGATGGCTGTCTTAAGTGGTTAAAATCTTCCTCATAATGGTCGTTGAATCTAGTAATTTCAGGCTCACTTCGTTGCGTATGTCGTTGGTTGACATGCTGTCGAGCGTCAACAAAATGATCTTCATTATCAACAGAAAGCCTGATATCAATCGGTCGATCGTACTCGTAGAAGGGCAACTTGTTGTCCTGGTCGGAGAATTGTGTTTCATCATAGTTGTAAAGTGGTCGTGCGTGCTCATAATCGCTATCGTCCTCCATTGGCGAGGTGGGTAGAAGTGGGTACATAATTGAGGAGTGGTCGTGGCAGGAATATAAATCTTTGTCATTCCATCTGCTCGCTTTGATTCCAAACCTTTTAAATTTATATTTGTATGAAATTTTTTTCTTAATTTTCATTTTTTAAAGTTCTTAAAAAAATAAACGAATTGTTTTACAAAAAAAAAAAAACTAAAGTCAACAAAATAGTTCAAGCTTGCGTAAACTGATAAATAGAATAATTTTTGATCACTTTAAAAAGGTACAAATACTAATTCTAAACAGTCATTACCTTCGTAGTGGTTTAGTATGGTTGTTAAACAACCCTTTATGTTCCTTTGACTCGTAATACTCGTGCGACGAATCTTCATCAGTTAACGAACTAGCAAAACTATAGTTCGACGAAGAATTGTTTAAATTCCCATTATCACCATGAGTTAAAGCGCCTCTGCTGTATTGATGTCGGTTATTTGTGTTCGAGTCACGTGATTGGTCGTTCAGGTTTTGACCTTCGTGTCTGTTAGCTTGCTTTGCAGCTTCAACAATGTCGTGAATTGATTGTGTTTTTGGGGTAAGACGGTTCAATAGAGGACTGCATAAAATATTTAAACGTAAACTTATTAGTAATATTATAATATACAGTAAAATTGATAATGTTTTGGTTTGTTAATTTGACGGAAATATCTTTTTGAAAAACGTTATTAAAAGTACCAAACTGAAATCTAATTTAATTAAAAACTTATAGTAATACCGTTGCTTTGGTACTTAGTGCTAGGTCATTTTACTTAGGTCATTATAAGTAAAAAACAGTAAAATTTTTTGTTAAAATTACCTTTGACTTGAAGTTAGGAACCTTTTACTCTTCTTTGGATCTTCACTGTCGATCTTGAGAGGTCTTTTGGATGCAAGAGATGGAGATCCACTGTTCCTCCTTAATATTCCAAACAAACTATGTCGCCGTTGCTTTTGAAAAAATAATTTAAATTATAATTTAACGAGATGGACATATGTTAAAATGTACATAGATATTTTTTGCTTAGTTTACCCTATAAAAAAATTAATTAAAAAGCATAAACGGTTAATTGAAAAAAAAAATTGTTAAAAAAAATGTTAAAATTAGTTGTTTTGATTAAAATTATTTCTCTTACTCGATGTTCGGGTTCGTGGTCTGCACCACAATTCGACCCCGCGTCTTCTGGGATCAAATTGCCCGAGATGGCTCGCTTGATTTCCGGCCCAGCATCGTGAAGCGCCCGAAGTCCAGCCTGAAAATAATTTGCAACAAATAAAATCAATATCCGTAAAAAACTTACATTGTTTAAATCAGTACATCTTTTTTTTGAAAGAAAATCTTCTAAAATACAATTTTTAAACTTAAACTCTCGTATATGTTGTTCCAGAATTGTAAAATAAAATTTACCTGCAAGCTGACGACATCTTTCTTACTGGGAACTTTAATTTGGGTTTCGTTTCCACCATCTATTTTTAACTTGGCCTCAGCTTTTCGTTCACGGAATTTACGAAAATAATCTTGAATTAAGTAAGTTGCATAAAACTTTCCAACTGTGATGTCATCATCTGAACAAAAATTGTTATTTGAAAATTAATGGACATAAGACAAAAAATTAAGTAACTACTAACACTTATTCTAATGCTATTTTTATTGCACTAAAGTTGTATAAGATTTAAAGTTGTATAAGATTTAAAATTTAAACATTTTAAACAAATTATAATGTACTGTTAGAATTCAACTGCAAGGATTTTATTCTTAAATAAAAAAAGTTTCAAAAAATGAAAAAAAGAAGTTACATACTTCCTGCTGGTGGCGCAATTTGATCAAGTAATTTAACTGAGGTTCGCTTCCAAATTTTTTTGATCACAGCTCTTAATTCTTCGTTAGCTTGGTCGATGTTGCCTAAAAAAATTGTTAAAATTATAATATTATCTTATCAGGTAATTCTTTGTCACAAAGCTTGATAATTTGAATAAATGCTTGGGTTATAAAATAAATTAGATTCAAAAAATTTGAGAAATTTTACATGAAAAAACATTACGTTTACATAACATTCAAACATCAATTATTAGCTTAAATAGAAAAATTTCCAAAAATCTTACCTTCGTTTTTGATGTTTAACGAAGTACGAATAAGGGCAAATAAGGTTGCATTAAACATAACAGTTCCATCACTGTTTAAAGGCATGTTCATTGTTACAAGTTTGCGACAAGCCATTCGTTGTGGACATAATTTACCAAAACCAAGAGGAGGCTGAATTCTTCGCAGCAGTTTCACGACATTTAAATGTTTTATTCGTCCCCTAAAATCATAAAAATTAAAGTTACAAAATTAAGTAAAATGGCATTGTGCCCTTAGTTAAAATTGGGTGAGTCTAAATAGCTTATGATCATAAAAATTCTGGAGACGTTTTTTGTCTCGTTTAAATTTAAATTCTAACAAATATAAATATCTGAATAAAACTTACTTTGCTTCTGGATCATATTCCGACCAAATTGTTTTAAATTCATCCAAATGATGAGGTCCCAAGATTGACCAATCCCGAGTTAGATAATCAAAATTATCCATAATAACGGCAACAAACAAATTGATAATCTGTAAACAAAAAAAATTTATTTTAAACTACACAAACGAAAAATTTAACTTAAAAAAAAATTATTTACGTGATATTTTTTTAACAAAAGCGCAGCTACTACAACAAATTTTAAAATTAATTGTTACAGCTGTTAGCGGGAATCAAACCTACACGGTTTACTTACCAAGAATGCACACAACATGTAGAAGGTTAAAAAGTAGGTGTAAGAGAAGTTACTTCCACATGTGAACTTGTCTTCAGGTTTTGCCTTCCCAGTTGAATTCCAATCCGAGGCGTCGTCACATTCCTGGCCTGCCGCAGAAGCCAACATTACTTCTTGCCACGACTCCCCGGTGGCGCACCTAAGCAAATTAATTATTGTAAGTTGTTTATCTTTATAAATTTCATGAACATATTTCATATTTGGATATATGTTTTGTTATCATGAAGAATAAGACAGCGCTATTTGTGACACAGTATATAAAGTGTTGGTGCGACCTGATGTAAAATGCACAGTATATGTAAAAACTACAATAAACTCCAAATAGTAAATACATAATCAAAACAGATACAAATATAAGGTAATAATTTTGTTAATAAATCGTTTAGGGGAAGCAGTTTTTTTGATGTGTCGAAGAAAAACATTTCTATTGTGTAAAGTTATAGACAATGAGAATTTTATAAAAGGATAATGACACATTTAACTTTAGAGGGAATGTTTGTCCTGATTAGTTTTTATAAATGGTAGTTAGTAATTTACCTGAACAGCAGTAACACTGATTGTGGAAAAGTTTGGAAATTATTATTTCGATTAATTTGATTTCCAGGAATTGGTTTAACTTTGCCAAATACTTGCATTCCAATCACAGCGTAAATGAAGAAGAGTAAAACAATAAGAAGAGCGACATAGGGCAGTGCCTAAATAAAAAAAGATTTAAAAATTTAAACTGTAACTTTTATTCATAATACCAATATTAAAGCTTTAGTTTAAAAGTTAAACATAATATATAATTAATCAAACAAATATAAATATTAAATAAAACTGTCACATTTGGTTTGTGGGCAAAATTTAGAACAAAAATAGTTCCCTAATAAGGACAAAATAAAGAAATTATTTCACACCTGGAAGGATTTGATGAACGTCCATAAAAGAGTTCGAATTCCTTCGCCCCTGCTTAAAAGTTTGACCAATCTCATAACACGAAATAACCGGAAAAAATTGATGCTAAAAGATTTTCCACCACCCTGTTAATATCAAAATATTTTATTAAATATTGGCATTTAAAAACATTTATGTAAAAATGTAATTGAACAAGTCCAATATGTTAACAAGATTTTCAAAAATAAAAGTTAATACACTAAATTAATTTATAGAATTTTATATATGTTTAAATAGATTGTACATCTTACGGTTAATATAACATAACAATCTATTAATATAATATTTTATAAAATTGGAAATCAAAAGCAAATGGTTTAAATGTTAAGGTGTTAATGTTAGTTGAACCAGGCAAATGTTTGTTAACATCCAGGCATACAACGACATTTCTACAGAACTAACATGCAACAAACAAGCAAAGCAATCAATTAGCAAAAGTATACATAAATATTAGCACAGCTTTTTTTTTTTTTTTTTTAAATCCTAAAAATCCCAATTTTTTGTAACAAAAGTGTTTTATTTTTCTTGAAAGACAGGTTAAAAAAAAAAGTGGAAATGTTGAAAAATTTAAGTAATTCATGCCAATGCATTTGATTTGAATTGCGATTATAGTGACATGAAGCCAGCCTGAAGTATAAGATTTATGATATATGCCAAAGATATATGTGACGTCATCAATTTTCTATTATGATAAGGTGAAAAAAATGTGCGGTCACGATATGATAACATGTCACGTGATTTTTATCGTGATATTGCGTGATCTTATGTCTGAAAATGTACCACAATCGTGATTTTAAATTTTATCATTGATTCGTGACGTCATTATGTTCGTGATGACCACTTACTAGTGACGCGGCTGCTATGACGTCAGCAATACTGCCGAACACCACAATCGCGTCAAAAACGTTCCACGCGTCTTCGCAATAATGCTGTAGAAAAATCAATTTTAGAAAGAAAAAGAGAAAAAAAGAAAATGGGAGGCTGTCAAGGTCACGTGATCAGATAAGGGGGTTAGTCGGAATAATTCAGCGATGCGCGGGGTATTAGTAAACTGTTACTACAACAGCTTAGGTTAACAAGGGACAGTACAAAAACATGCTCTAATTTCCACCACAAAGTCACTAAATTTCGCTCCCTTTTCGCTAACTTACTGAGTCGATTTTCATAAGTAAAATATCAACTATGCTCCCTACTACAACTAGGAAGTCGAATACGTTCCAAGCATCGCTAACATATCCCTGTGTAGGAGATTGAACATGTCAAATTAGGTTAGAAAATAGGTAAAAAATTACATATTAGAAACTAATTTAAGTTTTATCAAAACTTATTAAAAATATATTAACGAATACCGTTGAAATTTTAAATAATATTGAAGGTAATTAATTGCCCTTAAAACGTTTTTTAATCAATTTTAAATTTAAAAAATTTAACAAAGTCCGTTAAAATTTAAACATATTTTACAAAAAGCACGAAACTTTAAAAATTAAATTATTTTTACAATAATAAACTCTTACCCTTGGTTTAAATGCAACAAGTTTGAAGATCATTTCAAGAGTGAACAAAGCAGTAAACACAAAGTTCATGTAATTTAAGATCTCCGTTAGCTGTTCGGGTTGCTCATAATGCTACAAAAGACAAAATAAGCAATTATTTTATTAAATTTATAAAATGCAAAAATTTTTATCACAAAACTGTCAAGTTTGTCTTTAAATATAATTTCGACCCAAAACTAATAATAATTCTTTAAACTTTTTTAATATAACCCCATAATAAAAAAACTTTCTTTACTTTTTGTAAGATAAACAAAAAAAATAAACAAAATTCTATAAAATTGTATTTTGTTTGCTTACTTGTATAGCTAGACAGACTGTATTCAACAGAATCAGAGCCAACATAAAATATTCAAAGTAGGTTGAATTAACGATGAACCAAGCTTTATATTGCCACGGATTTTTAGGAATATATCTTCGAGTTGGTTTGGCTTTAAGCGCATATTCAACACATTGTCGCTAGTAAAATATATAACAGTTTAAAGATAAAAGTTAAAGTTTTAACACTTTAATTTATATTTAATATTTAAACCTAGTCTAATGGGTCGAAACTACTTTATAAAAATATTTAAAATTTGTTTTTAATAAAACAAAAATTATTTAAAAGTCGAGGTATCTAGGCAAAAATTTTACTTTTGGGTAAAACTTGATTTAAATTTTACCTGGTTTTTATCCAGCTCACAATTCTTATATTCTTGTTCACCCTGCTCTTGAAACGTCACAATCACAAAACCAACAAAAATGTTCATCATGAAAAACGCTATCACGATAATATAAATAAAATAGAATAGCGCCACCGCTGACCGCGCATCGTAACGAGGCCCAACTCCTTCTTTATAAGAATCAATCGATTTGTAAAGAAGTCTAGAAAATAAAAAAAAAAATTTAAAATAGATGTTGTAGTCTCTTTAAGTAAAAACAAAGATTTTAGGACAATGTGATATCACGCTTAGTTTAAAATAAATTGAATATTAGTAACATATATAAAATAGCCCCCATAATTTATACGACAAAGATTTTCTTCTTATATTTAAAAATGGCAACAAAAGCATTTTATTTTAAATAGTAAAATAAAATCTTACCCAGGCCACCCTTCAAACGTAGCAACTACAAACAAGGTCAACATTGCATTCAAGACATTATCGTAGTTGAACTCGTTATTTTGCCATTCTCGCTTCGTTACTATCGGATCCGATCCGACCTCATGTGGCCAAATGTAATATTCCCCTCTGTTAAATAAAATAATGAATACAAACATTTATAAAACTTGTATGCTCGTATTATTGAATAAACATATGACTTTACCCCAATCAACAGGCAAATAATAAAATAAACAACTAAATTAACCAATTAATCACATATATTAAAACAACTAGAATTCCACAAACCAGAAAAAAAAATGTAAATAAATTTTTATATATTGTTAACAGCTTGAATTAAATTTTACAACTAACCTGCATTCAGTGGCTGTGGATTTTGATTCATCATTACAGTAATATAATCTTCCTTTAAAAAGTTGAACACCAATGCAAGCAAACATGAACTGAAGCAAGGTTGTTATAACGATGATATTCCCGATGGTACCTATACAAAAAATGTTAAAATAAATTTATATTTAGATTAAAGAGGTGTTTTAACACAAATCATATAAAATGTAAAAACACATAAAACTTATCAACAAATTACCTTTTATATATACAAAGAAAAATATAATTAATACCTGAAATCTTAATTATTTTTTAAAACGCAAATTAAACAAAGTAAAATAGAAAATAACAAAATAAGTTAAAAAAAATTAAGTTATGGACTTAGACATTGAAAATCAATAGGGTTTGCAGAAGTAAAAACCTGACTATATTGAAATTAGAAATTTAAACTTACTGATAGCAACTAACACGCATTGTACGACGTGTTTTAATCCCTTGGCTCGGTTGATGGCTCGAAGAGGTCGAAGTACACGTAGCACACGAAGAATTTTGATGACAGAAAAGCTTTCAGAACTAAACAAATAATATGCTGTTTAAGTTTGCAACATATAGAAAAAAAAATTAACAAAACTGAAGAAATCACAATAAGTTTATTTGTTTTTTTGCATAATATATTTTAGTTGTTACATACAAAATTTCAAACAAAGATAATATTAATCAAAATATGCTTGAGGATGAGTTTTTAACAAGATATACTTGAAACTTTAAATACTTACTTTCCAACCATCGATATAAGTGATACAGCAACAACCAACAAGTCCAATAAGTTGAAAGAGTTTCTACAAAACGATCCCTTATGGACTATAACTCCATATGCGACCATTTTTAACATTATTTCAATCGTGAATACCGCAGTAAAAACGTAATCAAAATATCTAAAAAAAAATTTTCTTATCTGAAAACTTAAAACAATAAAGTTTAAGATAATTTTAGTATGTAGGTATTAAAATTTGTTGCTTTTTGTGTTAAGTAATGTAAAAAAACTCAAAAAATATAAAATTACTTTAAAATTTCGTTTCTTTGTGATCCAGAATGGATAGGATCTTCACACGCCAAAGCTACACTACTTAGCATAATGCAAGCAAAAATAAAGTTGTTGAAAATATTGTTGTTTGCGATAAAGTGGCACCAAACTCGAAATCTAAAATCAAACAATTTTTTTTAATTCAATATTTTTAATAATAATATAAATAGATTAACTATACCATATTATGAATTATTTCCAGAAAAAATAGTTATTTTTTATTAAAATTTTTTAAATTGTTATTTTTTTTAATATGCATAGGCTAAAGATAAAATAATAATCAAAATAAATTCTATTTCTATAAAAAAAAAATAAAAGCAATAATAATTTTAAAAAGCAGCATCAATTAATATAAAAAATAAAATCAACAAAAACTTAGAAATTTTTAAAAAAATTTGAAAAACACCAAAAAATTTATATTTTTTTTCAACTTACGGATTAGTTGAAGTAAACACAAAAAACGATGTTGCCTGTGGCATCAGAGTTTTTGCTTCTTTAAGATGAAGTTCGGATAATCGTCGAGGTCGGGGCCCTACTGGCACCTCTGGTTGACCTTCTGAGTCACTTTGTTCCGGTAGGTGGCGATCGGAGTTTGTTTCAGAAGCCTCGGTAATTTCGATGCTAAATTTTTTTTTATATGTTAAAAAAATTTAAGTTTTTTTTATTTTTTTTGCAAACGAATATGAATTAAATAAAAATCATAGATTTTGTTTATATAACACAACGTACTAAGACAAAACCCACATCTCCATGTTTATTTCAACAATAAGCCTATTAAACAAATCACGTCGTTTTACGACAATAAAAAAATTCAAATTCTTATTTAGTCGTAATAACTATCAACAAATATTGTTTCAACAAGCTTACATTAATCTTGAATTAATCTAAAGTCATGAAATAATCTAAACACTATCAATCTTATGTACTTGTAATAGCCGAAGGGGCTAAACTAATTTTTTTATTGCCAAAACAATGCAATATAGATGTATGTTTATTATGGATTGGATTACCAAAAAATAAAAAAATAAATTTGGAAAAAGTGTTTTGTAAAATATTTAAGTTAATAACTTATTTGCTGTTTTAAATAATTATCGGGTATTTTTCTCTTGTATGCAAATTTATATCCAAAAATCAAGTTTAGTAAACTAAATTACCAAAATTAACGTAAACATGCAAATAAGCATTAGTAGTTCACATACGTTGCATAAGTTATAAACCAAAAATTTAAATAAAAACCCTAATATTTATTTACCAAATTAATTTAAATTATTGGTGCATAACAAAAGGTCACGTGAGTTTATAGAAAAATATAAATTGTTTTTCTTTGTTTAAGTTTGGACATTTATTTGAAAACTTCATCGATTTTTTAACCTTAGCTTTAATCATTTATAAGCTTCGTTTCATATTTAAATGCCATAGGCTTTTTTAACTTAATTTAAAACGAAATTAAAATATTAATGAAAACTTTAACAAAAATAGTTTTAATTGTACAGGTTTAAATTGAAAATTTAAATATTTTTTAATCGAAAAAAAAGAATAATTTAGGTTGATTTACAATATATATATATATTTATTTTCAAGCAAGTCCCTTTATAATACTTTTTAAAATTTAGACAAAAACTAAAATATAAGCATTTAGTTTTTGGACAAAAAATAATTAGTTACTCACCGGACTTGATTAAGATCGTCTGCATCGCCTATTGAGTCCCTAACAGATTTAGCTTCTTCTTCTTTGTCTTCATTTCCTTCCTCTGCAACCTCCACACTAACTGTCTCCTTCTTCTTGAACAAATTTCTAATAAGAAAGAAATTTTATTAAAATTCAAAAAAATGATAATTAAAAATTTTTAAAAATGTCATATTAGCAAAATTTTGCAAAAAATTAAAAAATTTTTGTAAGCATTTTTTAAAATCTTTACCTTAGTTTTTTCAGTCTTTGTGTTTTCTTTCTTTTTATTTCTTCTTCCTTTTCCTTCTGGGCAACATTTAAACTTTCTGCATCAGCTAAGTTGTCGACAGCGATAGCCAAGAAAACGTTCAACAGAATATAATTTCCACCAACGAATAAAATAATAAAGTAGATTGAAATGATAAGTCCAACACTTTGAGGGCCTCCGTAAGCTAATATTCCATTGTACATTACCACATTCCAATCTTCGCCGGTAAGAATCTAAAAAATTTACAAATTTAAAAAAAAAAGATTTTTATTTATTTAATACGATTTCAATAAAACAAATAAAAACTACATCTAAAACATGTTTCTAAATGTGAATATTAAGTTATTTTTCTTCGATTCTTTCATCAAATAAGTACCTGGAAAACAGTAAGTAAAGCTGGAAGAAAAGTGTCAAAATTTGATCGAATCTTATGATCTCCCTCCGCGATCGTGTTAAATCTTCCCCCGAATAACTGCATCCCAAGAAGCGAGAAGATCACAATAAACAAGAACAGGAGGAGCAAAAGTCCAGCAATGGAACGGATTGAATTAAGTAAAGATGCAACTAAGTTGCTAAGAGAATTCCAATATCTAAGAAAAGGTAAAGAAATTGATATTAACTCATTTTTGTTTAAAAAAAACGTAAAGCAATATATATTTAGAAACTTGATATCTAGAATAAGTAACAAAATAAAAATTTAAAGCAATAATAAAAGAGATTTTTTTTAAACAATAAATTTAATTTTTTTAACAAAGGCGATGTTATGTATTAGATTGTATTACCAACCTTGTCATTTTAAATATCCGTAATAAACGAACACATCTCAAAACAGAAATACCAAGAGGTTCCATTAACTATAAAAACAAAAAGTAATATGAGAATATATTCAATATTTTAACATATTTTGTGCACGTAAACTTGTAATTAAATATCTCCAACTTGCTAACCTTCACACTTTAACGCTTAGTTAAAGCATAACGATAGTACAAATAAATAGCGCACAAAATGTGGTCACCACATAACCGCAACTATTTTGAAAAAATAAATTTCCGTGATATATCTAACAAGGCTTAAAGTTTATAGAAGGTAATATACCATGTTAAATAATATTTGATTAAAAAAAATCGAGTAAACAAAATATAGCAGAAAGATAATTTATCTTTTGAAATTTCCATAAATTCAAAGGTTATTAATTATCTTAAAACAGATAGGGGCTTACCAAAAGTGCGAACTAATATTTATAAAGTGAATATTTTTATTGATTAAAACATAAATAAAAGTGTCTACCTAATTTAATCACAAATAAACTTAGATATAAGTGCTTACCTGCGCTCCAGTAAGAACAAGTTCGATTATACCTCCACAAACAACAAAACAATCGAATCGATTAAACAGAGAAACAAAGTAAACTTGCATTCCTAATGCGTACATTTTGATCAACATTTCAATAGTAAACACTCCAAGTAATATTTTGTTCGACAGATCTGCAAAATTTTAGTTTTTTTTAATTTAATTAAATAATTTTGACAAAAATAGTCGAATACGCAGTTTAAATTGTAAGGTACATTGAATTTGGATAAAAATAGACTATACTAACATTGAAAATCCACCTTAAACCTTTCGTATTAAAGTAAGAAAACGTTATTACCTGAATTTGCATGTAAAACCCCCCTCCAAATTTGCATGTAAAACCCCCCCTTTTTTTCAATCTAATATAAAGTTAAACTAGTAACAAAGTATTACCTTGGACACGTGACAACCAATCAGGCTGCTGGTAATGTTCCGAGGCTAAAGAAAGGGTGTTTAAAAACACCAGAACAATGACCAGCCAGTAAAAAGTTTGTGATTTAACCATCAGTCTACATCTTCTACGAGTTTTTCTATTCCAACGTTTCCAACGGCGACTAAAATAAATATTTATAATTTTAAAATCTTACAGAATGTATTTTGCATATTTAATTTTAAGTTAAAACATGTAGAATAGTATGTAAGTAAAGTCGCCCCAAAACTGTAAGTTTAAAAATGGTAACCAAAGGGTAACTTTTAAAAAAGTAAAAAAAAAAATATATATATATATATATATAGTAACATAGATTATATTTAAAGCATTTAAAATTCTAAAAATGTAAAATATAATGAGCTGTAATGTCCAATGTGCCCTAATAGCTAAAGTCAAGTATGCTGTCAAACAAAATGGATTTGTTGTGTTGGGTAAGAAATCAAAATACAAAATCTTTAATCAAATTATTATCCATAAAAACAACAAACAATTTAGTTCAAGTTTGTTCAGGCAAACGCTAAGATATGTTATAAGATTAATCAGTAAAATAACTCTAAAAAATTCTATTCATTAAAAAAAAACAATTTTCAAAATTTGGCAAGTTATTTTGAAATAACAACATTGTTTGCTGATCAAAATTCTAGACTATTTGTGTTAAAAGTAATGTTACATATAGTATTGAAACGTTACACTAAACAAATATATAAGATTGAATGCTTACACTTAAAACTGAAACAGAGCATTTCAATTGTAATCCAACCTAATTTACATCTGTCAAAAGTGCATTTGAAAACCACAATTCTAAGTAAAACCTTACTAGCATATATATGTCTGCTAATAAGTTTAGCCCTCAGGTTTGTATGCTTTTTTATACGTAACTTCAACAATATTTGATCAATAGTTTCTCAATTTTTTTTAAGAGCAAATTTCGATAAAATGTGTGCAATTTATTTCAAGTGTTTAATATTTTGAACATATTCGCTTTATATCTTGCATTCATATCTTGGCTGCATTACTTTGAAATATACTTAGCCTATTTATAGCCATGACGTTGGTAATCTAATCTCCCTAACTTGTTTTATTAAATCGTTAGCCACAATTAAATTGAATTAAAATGAATGATAAAAGGTGACGCTTACTTGTAACAGGATTTGCCGATTTTCTTTCTGAGATGATTTGAATAAATGAAAATATCCGTTTTTTAGATGTGTTGATGGTGCAGAAATGCAAATGATAAAATAAAAAAAATGTTGAAATAAAAAAATGAATAAAATAATAAAAAGTATTATTTGTGCAATTAAAAATGTCTGTTAAAATAAAGGAATATAAATTATGAAAATTTCTTAACATCTAAAAATCTAAATTAAAAAAATGCCAACAATATTAACATGCAAAACGAGCATGCAGAATAATTAAACAAAATAAATTAAATTAAATTTAAATATTTTTATCATTTAGCCATTATGAAGTTTTGATTTTGTGCAAACATTTAATTTAATGTCTTAATATAAAAATAATTATTTTTTACCGCTGTCTTTGCCACCAATTCTCGTCTGTTTGTGTGGAGTTGACGTCACTTTTGCTTTCGTCAAACATATCTGATTGGCCTAAAAATATCACGTGACCAAATTTATGTTGTGCAATCCGAAATATAACAAAAATTCTTAAAACCAAGTAGTTTTTAATAAATTTAAACAACAAGTTTAATTATTTTGCAAAAAACTGAAAAGCCAATAACAAAGTAACTTAAAATATTTGCGGTTTAGATATAAATACATCGCCGTTAAATCTAGAAATCACATTTAAATTTACAAGTTATTTATTTGATATATAAAGGCCGTATTCTAAAAATAACATAATACCAAGTATATTAAGTTATAGATCAAAATGTACAAACACATCTTTTGTTACTATATAGCGACAAAAACACAATAGTCATCAGATGCAAACTTAACAATGTTTGCTAAACCAACAACTTAAAAAAAGTCATAGACCAGAACAAAATAACTCTAACATGCGCGTATGTTTTTATGCGCAAATAACAAAATTTCTGACAATTTTGTAAGATTTTTAAAAAGTCACAGATTTTATAAAACAATTTTTTTGCAAAAATTATAAATTAATAAGTTTACGTTTTGAAGAGTAATAAGAAATTTCTAAAACTTTAAAACATATTAAAAAATTATAAACGTTTGTGAAAAGTTTAGCACATAGGTTCAAAATCGTTGCAAAATAAATTTATAATTTAGGGGTTTAAAATTCTAGTAAATTGAAACCTTCTATTTAAAATTTATCGAAAATATGTCAAATATTCCGCCCACGGGTCGAAACCACAACAATACGAATTATGACGTCATAAAGGAATTTCTCTTAACAGATAAATCTTTCATGCATTACGTAACTCGTAATTTGACGACACTATCTTATGATCTTGTTTTTTTTAGCGAAAAAATAAATTTTAAGAAGTCAATTTTCACAAAAAAAATGTTTAAAATTATTTCATTAAAAATAGTAAAATTTTTAGATTTTTTTTTAATCATTTATCTTTAATTAATTTAAGTGTTTTTTGAATTTCCTAATTTTAAATTATTGATCAAAGTAAACTTTTTTCCTAACTTATCCACAAAACCTATTAAATTTAAAAATTTTAATTCTTTGTAATAATTTCTAAATTCTATGATTTCTAATTTCTTCCAAAAATACAGATTTAAATACAACGCAAACATTTCCCTTCAAAATTTCACAAACTTACGTTTTTCATCCAGATCTTCATCTTCATTATCAGGATCGATGTCCTCCGCTTGAGTGATCCACTCCATGTATCCTCTCACATCCTCATCCAGTTGCTGCTTCTCCCTCAACTTCTGGAATTCTCCTCTCGCGTTCGCTTTCTCTCGCTCTTTGGAGAACTCTCTAGAAAATAAATGTGACGTCATTGAAGTTGCATTTTTGTGACGTCATAAGCAACATGTTTTGTGTTATGAATTCTAGGTAAATTTTTAATGACGACAAATTGTAATTATTAGTGACGTCATTGTAAAAAATGGGTCAAAGGTCAAATTAATTTTCACTTTAAGCGATAATAAAATAGTTTACAAACAAAGGTAACCCTCAAGTCATGGTAATAATAACATTTTTAACAAACAATTTTATGACGTCACAAAAATTTTAGAAGTCTGAACCAAAAGTGCGAAACTAAGCCATTAACAAAACTCCCTCGAGTACAAACGTGAAGGACGTCACAAGTTATACATTTAAATTTAATTAACCTGAATTTAACATAGATAATATATTTTATACATAACATTGGATTACTGAATATTTAGTGATATTTTTACCAAAATATTTTTAAATAAAAATATGTTTGGTTTAAAGGTTTCAAATCCAATTTGGGAAATCCCCGTGTTGTATGACTAAAACTGGGCTCATAAGACCATGATAAAATAACATAAACAAGTATAAACCATTAGGTGTTGATAAACAAATGTGTTTGCGCTTTAAAACGTTTAGTAGACCGAAATATAATTTGTCATAAAATAAACTAAAAAACTAATATATCAACCGAATGAATTTAAAAGAAAATTGACACCAAAACCGTTTTTAGAAATGGTAATAGGTATAACATTAGTGATAAATTGCACAAAGTTATTACATTAACTCAACCCGACATTTTTACAATTTGTACATAATAATATTTACGTTTTGAGTCGTAAGTTTGTTTAGTTTCAATATAACAGTGTTTACCTACCCGCTTAACACTCCGAGAATAAGATTCATGACGAAAAACGAACCGACGATAATAAGAGAAACAAAAAACACCCAGGGTAGGTAACTTCCCATTGCATCGTTGGTCTAAATAAAAATTAAAATAGAACAGTATTTAATAAAGAATATTTAGTTTACAAAATCATGATCAATTTTTAACAGGTTTTTAACAGAAGTTTGTCTTACAATACTTATCTGCAGGGTTTTAGAAATTTCTAAATATGAAGATTTATTTAAAATTGTTTAAAATATTTTTTTGTTAAACCGTAAAATTAAAAACAAAACCTGAAACAATAACAGTTTACATTAGTTCAAAACGTCTTAAATTCCACTTTAAAATAAAAAAGCAGGATGTTTTAATAATTTACAACAAAAACAATACACTTCATATAGTAACCACAACTCTTACATTTTTACCATACATAAATTTAAAATACATATAAACTTAAATCATAAAATGCCCAATATTTTTTTATATTTATTTATCCTTGATAAAAAAGATCGATTTTTCGACCAAAACGTAGAGTAACATCGGTTACCCCGACCCAGTCTCGAGTTGCCTTTGGCAGTATGGAATAATATAGATTATATATGCCTGATAACTGCTTTATAAGTATTGGTTCAGCAGGAGTTTATGCAGTAGTGCATTACTCAAAGAGGCTACAGCTTGAGAACAGTGGGGATCAAACCCAGGACCACATGTTATTTTAACATTGCCATTATTTTAACATTGTTAACGTAATATAACTACAAACACAATACACTTACATCGTAAAGCACGTCGGTCCAGCCTTCCATCGTAATACATTGGAATACAGTGATCACCGAAAAGTAGAAGGTATCAAAATTGATAATTCCGTTAGCGGGACCTTCCCACCCCCCGTGACAGACCGTATCGTCGGGACAATGTCTTCCCGCTTCGCCCCTAACCGCGCAGGGAGCTGGCTCTTCATTGGCCATGACGTCATACTTTCCTTTATTATGACGTCATAATAATATTTTTAATACAAAAGACGTAATTAAAAAATTATGTTTACAACTATATATATATAAAAATACTTTTTTATTGTTCTATAAACTTTTAAAATAATCTTTTACCTGTTTCGTTTAAATAACAAGTTTTATGAAGTTTTCCTTTAAATAATTCCAAACCAACGACCGCATAAATTATAATAACAAACATGACAAGAAGAGCGATGTGTAAGAGAGGAAGCATAGCTCGAATAATAGCGTTTAAAACAACTTGAAGGCCTAGTTAAATAAAAAATTTAAAATTTTAATAAAACTAGAAAATTTTGGATCAAAAAAAATAAAATAACCTTTCTCAAGATAGAAATTACACACTTACAGACTTTGACCAAACACTACACTTACTTGGAACTCCTGAAACGAGCCTCAAAGGTCTAAGAACTCTAAAAGCTCGAAGAGCTCGAACTTTGTCAGTGCTTCCCACATCAGCCATCTCAAATACTATACTGATCAACCTGGAAAATTAATTAAATAATTAAGTTTGACTTGGTTGAATGATATATAAATATTGAAAAAAGTTTTGGTAGGAAAAAGAAGTTTTTGAAAGTTAACCTATAAATACTAATAGTTTTGATAACGGTAAAATACAATTTTCAATCCAAGTGAATATGGTTAATGTTTTTACGCCATAGATATACTTAAATATTAAAAATTTAATATTAAAAATAGAACAACAAAAGTGAAAATATAGTATAGGTAATTTCTTATAAGAAGGTAACCTACATAGAGCACGTGCCTAATATCGATTTTGCAACAAAAAAAACACAGCATGGATCAAATTTAGACAACACACGACAACCTTACGCAGGTGCAGCTAATATAACAAAGCACACCATGTTACAGTGTTCTTAATACAACAGACAGGTGGTTTAATGACTTGAATTTCCCTGCACACTTATCGATTATAAAATTACAAGAATGTGTGATCAATTATTTTCAGTTTTAGTTTGAACACAAGCCAATAATATATAATTTCAATTTAAAAAAAATCTTGTTTTGATAATTATTATTTCAAATTACTCAGTTTATAGGTTGTACATTTAAAATGTTGTCCAAATTAACTTATATAAAAACTGTAGTGATTAATTTAGTGTACAATTTAAATTTTTTATCTTTAACAAAAAAGGTGTTTTTTATTTAATTCAAAACATAAGTTTTTTAAAAAAAAACGAAAAAAAAATGTTTTTTTAGCAGAATTAAATATATACATGATTTAATTCAAAGCTAAATGAGTTTAACAAAATTCAAAACTTGTGTTTACCCGATCACAACGATAATAAAATCCAGAATGTTCCATCCATTTCTCAAGTAAGCATTTGGATGTAAAACAAAACCAAAAGCCACAATTTTCATGAAAGATTCGACCGTAAATATTACAAGGAAAACGTATTCAACTTTTTCCTAGAAAAAAACAAAGCTTGTGTTCAATTTTAAAAATTTTTAACACTTTAATAAAATCTATTTTTATTGCAACTTTAAATTAAATACTTAGTTTAAGTATTAAACTTAACCAATACACTTTAAATAGCACAAGCATTTAACATAATGCTTAGTTATAAATGAAAGGAATTTATACTAATACCTATTCAACTTTATTAATTAAAACAAGTAAAAAAGAAAATTACAATACAATTTAATTAGCAAGATATTTTAAATAAATTCTTTAGTTTGGCAATTTTATAACTTACTAAGATTTCATTTTTTGTGCTTGAATCCTCCATTGGATAAGGAACATAAATGGCAAGAGCGACACAGTTAGCAAAAATGGTCAACAGAATTAAAATATCAAAAGGCCTGAAATACAAAGTTATATTAGTATTGGAATGTGAACTGATATTTTGACAATAACATTGACTATATATATCTTAATACAAGAATTTTGTAGCAAAGGTGTTAAATATAGAATTTGTAAGTATTTAAAAATATTAATTAAAAAAATAATTTGCGGTACTTTAAAAGTTTTTATGACTATTAGTTGTTATATTCCAATTAGCGTCAGCTGGGTTGTAAGTTAATTCAAGTTTTATGAATCAGTTTATAACTAAATTAAAGATTGATCGTCAACTATAAACCCTTGCGTTCGTTAAACCTTTATAATATCCATTCAAGTTAGATGATAGCTTGAACGTAACTTTTGCAGCTGTTTGCGATTATATCAAGACAGGCGAAGTCTTAATAACTTGATTGCAGAAGGGAAATGTATATCTTATTAACAGAACGTTCATACGAGGCCGTATGTTATATTGGGATATGCCCATTTAAAATATAGGGTGCTGATGATTTAACAAAACTTGACCAAAAATGACTTACAGCTTTACATGTAAAAATTGGCAAAATAAAAAGTTAATATTCTTTTTAAAATAACATTATAGCCATAGTTAATTTAACGCAGTGACTTTATGGCATTAGATTGGCCTAGTAAACTTATAAAATACATAAAATGTTTCTTGAAAAAGCCAAGTTTCTTTTTTTTTAATAAGCAAACAATTGTTAAAGCATTCAGCCTTTAAAATTCACAAAAAATTTAAAAATATAAAAACGTCATCATCCTACCTCCATTGCACGATTTTAATACAAGCTCTTCTTATCGGGTTTTTCAAGGTCAAACACAACAGCGAGGTTTCCGCCTTACCCACATCAGATTGGGGGGGAGGTTTTCGCTTTCTTGCTGTACCGTGCATTACTTTATATTGTTCTCTAGCTGCTTGTATTACTTTATTCCAATCAACCCCACCAACTGGAGCCACTGGAGGTTGTTTATTAGTTGTTTGTGGTGAAGATTGTGTAGATGTGTCCAATAATCCTTTAGCTGGTGAATTAGATTTGTTGTTTTGTAATAAATCCGAGTTTTTGATTAAGTTTTCACTTGATTTCGATTGCACAAGATCGTCGCTGAACGACACAAGTTTTTGTTGACCGCCTGTGCGGTGAGTATCCAACAACGGCTTATAGTTTCCTCTTTGTTGATTCCCGTTGCTTTGTAAAGTTGGCTTGAATCGCGTTGAGTTCTGCTTGTGCGATGTAACTTCACTGTCGTACCTCGCCGGATCATTATTTAGTCCTACATAATAAGAAATGCTTTAACCGCTAGATTGCAATGAATGAATTTAGATCTCCCATGAGATCGATAAATGCATACGCTTTAATTTGCATTGACGCAAGCGCTAGGGAGGGGGGTATATTATTGGCTCGTCGTCACCGACCTAATTAAACCTTTCTTGTATAGGGTCTTATGTAAAAATATATTTAGCAAAAGGTAATTTTTGTTAAGGTGATTAAGTAATGCCATACGTGAAAAAAATGCTATTTATAAACACATCTGTTATATATTACAAAGCGTTATGTAAAATGATATTCAACTTAAAGGTATAGAAAATTATTTTAAACTTAAACAAAATAGACCTATACATATAAAAATATGTTAGGTAATTGTACGTATAATACCCTTATACTTATACTATTTAATACTTCTAATTAACAAATACTTAATTTATAGGTAAGTTAAGTTGGTCTCAAACGAATAACATATGTTAAAAATCTATATTGGCAAGTACAATAAAATGTTAAACATACGAAGCGTAAAGTACTTTAAACAATTGCCAAAATATATAAGTAAGACATTTCTTTTGACTTAAGTGCAACTTTATATATTAAAGCTTTGATATATTAAAACAAATTTAAAGATATATATATATATATATATATATAGAAATACAAAATCAAATAATAACCGGAAAAGAGCCTCTTTTTAAGTTACATCAAGCTTTAAAGTAGATATATAAACTTGACATTTCCGAATAATTAGGTACCAAACAGTCTGCTCAAATTACAGACAACTACTTAAGTGAATACGGGTGTTAGGGCTCCATTTAGACTAACTACATGTTGCTGAATAATAGAGCATGCTATGCTTCGTTTGTATAGCTATAAACTTACCGTTGCATAACTTTTATTTCATAGGCATCCTCCTATTCACAGATTAACTAGCCAAAAATATTGTGCCAATGTTATAAGGGGGCAAGCCTAAAACTATGTTACAATATATTTAAAAAAAAGTATTAAGAAAATAATATAAATACAATATAAACAACTGACACTACTTAAATTTAAGTATTAAATTGAGCTAAACAATTGTAGTATTATGCTGTGGTAAGGACTTGAAAAACTTTGTAAAATACCTTTCAAACCTAACTCCTTTAAACTTAAATGCATCTTACTAGAAGACCTTAGTTTTTAACAACACAGAATCGATAAAATTTGTTACGCAGTTCTGTTGCTTAAAATATCTAATTATTTCGATAATATTGGAAAACTAGATTCGTAATACATCTTTATTACAGAACTTTCTAATACTTGGTAAAAACTAAACGCATTTTTAAACATTCTAAAATTAATTTTGTTTCGTTGCCTAAAAATATCTCCCAAATAAGATCTAAAAATAGAATTAACAAAAAACTTATTTAAAAGTATTTTAGTAATATAAACATTCCAACTACACTAATTATTTCCAATGACAAATAATTGGATGATTAGGATTTGGTTAATTATCTATCATGAGTAACTGTCGTTAAGTTTTCGTCACCCGATTTCGCTTGGTTGGCTACAGAACAAGGTCAGTACGACTTCAACTTTGCTGTCTGGATATTACATTTAAATAAACTGTTTAACAGGCGATTGATAATCACAACTTTAACTTTTAACTTTTAAAAAGTCGTAAAAAACCTAATCTATAATATTTTTGCAAATTTTATTCCTAAATTTCGTAATTTTGTTTGCAAAGGCAACCCTGTTGTATATAACTAACTATAATTTTTTAACTTACCATTGATAAAACGCTTAAAATAAATTGATTTTTCTGCTAGTTTTCTTGCAAAAATAAACTTTAATATCTCTATTTCGTTTGATGTGAATGTCACGTTAAAAATATTCTCAAAATTTTACGAAAATTGCGCAAAACGATATCGCATACCGTAATTGGATAATTAGGCGTTTAAAAGAAGATAAGGCGATATTATAATGTGCGAGAATAAATGAGTTTGAAGACTTTAAAAACTTATTGCGATAAAAAGTTAAACTAAAAAACCTTGTAAAAAATCTAATTTTGCAATAAAAATGCGAAAATCTGATATTCAAATTACCAAAAAATGCTTTAAATTAACTATACAATGTGGTATCTTATTATATTATTACAAATACACTTTATAATCTACAAAATAAAGCTTGAACCTGTGGTTACTAAATCGAGCTAATAAGTCTGTATATTATTCACATTCTTTTATAAAATTCTTTGACACTTTTCGCCTTAGGCATCATTTTAACTGTTTCAGCACATGTGACCTCATAAACAATACAACTAAGGGCATTGTTCGCATCAATTAGACAAGTATTACCGAATAAAAACTTTCAGAACTGACTTATATTAAGGTCGCGACTTTAACGTAACTTTGTTGATAGAAATGTGTTTATTAGAGCATTCCGCATGACTGATCAAACCTTCTGTACTAAACAAATGCGACTTTAAAACGTTTACTTACTCATACTACATGAAAAACGAGCTCAATGCCTAAAAACTTCAGTGTTTTCTTCAAACTAAACCTTCAACTAAGCAATCAATCGGGTAGCAGTTATCGATTAATGGCTAAGCTGTAGGCTCGATACAGAAATAAAAAAAAACGTTTTTTACGTTTTCATTTTCCGCATCGGTTGACGTTTAAAATAAATTTAAAAATCGCGGCTGACATTTGTTACAAATAAATTTACTCGATTTCGGTCGAAAAAACACTCAGAAAAATTGTTGTCCGTTCTTTAGTTACCCGGTTGGCGTAACACAATAGGATTTTGATGACGTCACAATCACGAGTATAGTGAATTAGTTTAGCGAAACTTTGTTTGGAAAAGCGAACAGAAATATTAATCGTAACAACATCTCGACAACTAGAAATGATTCGAACATTTACTTTTCAAAATCCAATATACAATTAAAATTATGTAAAAATTATTTTTTTCAATTTTTAAACTTTCGATAATAAACTTCGTAACTATGGAAACCATTTAGAATCGTAAATATGAAAACGGTAGTAACCATGGAAACGCTTTAAACATTCTGTAAACTTATATTTGGAATTTTAAAAATACTTTGTTCTTCTATTCTACTTAATTATCTAAAAACCTATAGTAAACTAACGCAAAGAGCGATATCCAACAAATATAACTTGCCAAAAAATTTTAAAATTTTTAAGTTGAAAAAATGCAAAAATTTACAAGTTTTTACTCTTAAATAAAAAGTATTTCTGAATACACTACAGCAGTATACTTATATGCAATATTAAAAAAGAAAATAACTATTATTATATTTTAAAGCCTGTAGTTCAATGGCTTAGTGGTATTACTTTCACGATAGCGTAACTTTCGGTAACAAAATTTTAATTTTATTGTATGCAAACATTTTAGTCATTTTTTTTGCTTTTACTAAAATTTTTAAAAATTTTGCACGTTTTGAGAAAATGCAATTAATTTGCAAGCGTTTATTGATTTAACTTACTAATAATTGGAGGTTGATTATACGACTCTCTACTGCTACCTACCGGTGTGGTATTTTTCACAATTTGAACACATTTACAGAAAATGTATTTCAGAATAACAAAAATAACTGTAACCACGTGATTTAGCCATCTAATATGACTTAAAATTGTTAAGAAATAACATTTAAAATTTTTCTTCTTTTTGTTAATTGCTTTTGTTAATTTTTTTACAAAACTTCTTTTTGTTAATTTTTTTTTAATTTTAAAATTGTTTAATGTTTTTAATTTTTTTGTTTGTATTTATTATAATATACACACTATCCATTTTCTTGAATTTGGGTAATTTAATTTCACCCAATTTATAGCGGATATTAAAATGTATTTGTTTTTTACATTTAAATTTAGTCTAACACTTTAAACCAATATTGACACAGCAAACAATAGAAGTGTGCCAAGCTGTCAATTTAAATACAAAAATTATTTAAAAACAAGAATAGTAATATAGTTGTAAAGGCCAAAAAGTAATATATAAAAAACAACTAGAAAATAATTATAATAATACTTATTTATATTTTGTAAAACATTTAAAATTTATCTAATTCTGGTATTAAAAAATTGCAATAATTAATTAACAACAAAAAAAAACAGTAAAAAATATATTTTTTATAGAACAAATGTTAAATATTTATAAATTTAAAATATATTCTATTACCAAAAATCAGTGTATTAACTAACTTATGCCGTTTTTTACAAATTATTAAAAATTTTAGACTTAATTTACCTTTCATCCCTTTTTCAACGTCGTTGTTTATTGAAAGATTTCGAAATTTGTTTGTCATTTTTGTATTTCTATTTTGTGTTATATTAATAATAAACCACCTTAATTTATATTCCTTTTTTAACCTACATTACCATTTTGTGAACGTTGTTTTATAATAAACTTGTATAGTAAAAAACAAAACCTGTAAAATGTATCAAAAAATTTTAAACTAGTTATAAATCTAACAATTATCCTATATTTAAGTAAGGATTGTTGTAAATATTATGGTAATATGACATATTTTTTATCTAGTACAAAAACAAATCGATTTTCTATTGAGCAATGACCGAATGCTGTCTATCATTTTATCCTATTCTTATCCTCTTATAAAAACAACAGTTCCTAGACCTTACTAAAGGAAAAATGTGCACTTATATTATTTATTATGTTTAAACCATGGATTTTTTACATGAACATGTTAACTTTATAGTTGATAATTCCTGTTTTAACTGTTTTAATCAATTTATAAATTTAAGAGCTTTTACTTTACTAAAAAAACACAAGTATTTAAAACTAATATTGGTACTTTTTGTTGTTTATATAAATAAACACTAGATTTTGTTAATTTTTTTTGTACATCAAGACTACTACCTTATATAGCAGTACAATAATGGTAATGACTTTTAAATTGCTTAATTTCCCTTCCCATCTGTTGCACAGTAACCCTATACCTTAAAATCTCTTAATAATATGATTCTATTGTGAACTGGAATAATGTTTAAATTGTTAATGTCGGCGCCAGTTTGTCAATTCTTATCTTTTTAAGAGCTTTATCTAATATGAATGCTATGCGTTATGTCGATATACATCGTCATGCATTTTACGTTGTCTTGCATAGATTAAATATTGCGAAATAATAAACTTGGTATGTAAATAATCTTGAACTAAAACTCATTTTTGCTACCTAAAATGAAATTTTTTACATTGTCTAAATAAATATGGACTTTGAAATACTTTGTAACTGCGCCTGGCTATTAATATGTATTTAGGTTACCCTACTCTACCTACTTTTAAGTCAAATGTTACCCAATCATTTCTAAGTAAATTTTTATACCGTTCCTACCTAACCGTTGTTTTTACATCACATTTGTGCTGTGTTAAAAGTCAATATGTCGTTATATCAATTGAGTTTACGGAGTAATTTATTGATCAAAATTTCGAGTCCCAAGCGGCCTCATTTGACGTTGAACGCCAGCGATTTATAATATTTCGGGCATAATTATTATGATGAATTCACACGCATAATAGGGTTGTTCGTAATAAAAAAATGACGCAGTACCCAATTTTTTACCTTATTAATTGTTATGTATTGCTATATAATCTACAGGTAATTATATCATTTATAAAACCTTAAATGTATGTTTTAGGTCTTAAATTAGGCCAATAGGTGACTTGGTTTTATTAAACGCTGCATCGGCATATGGCAACTCTAAGTAATTGATTTTAAGATTACGTAAAGCTTTTAAAACAAAAAAATTCCAACCGAGCAGAGTTAGAGCGTCGATACAACGTTTATTTCAACTATAAATCAGTCCTAGCTACGTAAAAAATTTGTAACTATTTGACTAATTTTGACCGTATTTATGAAGAACAAAAAATATAATTGATTTTGTCATTTTTTTCCGTCGCATTGTTGTAATATTAATTGTATATCGTATTTATTATTTACTTTTATTAATGTGCGAAAAACCAAAATAAATAAATAAACAACCAAGCTTTGCTTTTAAAAAAAAATCTGTATTAATAAAAAAACGTTACCTTTTCTAAAACCTATGCAAAAATGATCTAACTATATCATATTAAAATAACGTAATTCTCTTATTTAATATACTGTTGTGTTGATATTTCAGGAATACGCAGCGTCAAGGCAAATATTCAATAGTGATCCCGCATTTGCGTATGAATATTAAATAAAGCGAGAATTAGACCAAAAATAGATATTAAGCTTATGCGAAATCGTCGTATTATATTTATGATTTACGTCAATATACCCAAATTAGAACGGATAATAATTATCAGACAATAGAGAAAGATATATGTTTAAATTCAAATGTTAAATCAGCATAACCTATAGAGGAATTATAAAATAATTCGTGATTTGTAATTTTAATTATTTAAAGCATTTTCTATTAATTTTTTACAACCAAATAGCTTAAATATTTAAATTGATTTTAAACATGTTATTATTTTAAACCTGTTTCAATATAAAATCAACAAATGTCATTTTAAATTGACAATAAAAGATGTGAAATAAAATAATATTATTCTAACTTTACGTTTAACAAAAGCTTTAATAACAATTACATAAAAAAAAAAAACATTTAGTAAATTAATCAAAATTTATTTAATTTTAATTAAATGTACTTCCTAATTTCTTAGATTATTAATTTTTTTAATTAATTAATTTTATTTGAATTTAAAATTAAATAATATATTATAGATTTAATGTGAAAATTAAGGTTAAAAAAAATGTTAACGTACAATAAAGAATATTTTAAATCAATATAATGTTTTTAGTCTTTTATTATAAAATTGTTAAAGTTATAGGTCAATGTCTTACTACTGCCATCTAGCATTAAGTTTTATATACAGGCATTAAAGTTACCCTAAAAAAATAACATTACTTTGCATGGTTTAACTAAAAATAAACACTTTTATAACAGTAAAAATAAAAATATTTAATACCTTAAAAAATAAATAAATTAACAAAAAAAATTTTTATTTAAAAATTTGTATAGGTGAATTTTAGTTTAAAAATATAAATTTTAATTACTTACATTTTAAAATTCATTTAGCTTCTGTTTTATAATTCCAATTATTTCCACTATTTTACAATATTCTAAACAGTTACCGCTTCTTATAATTAACCTAATTTTATTTTATTTTTATTAACCAATACGTAACATACAATAAAATACATAGAACTGAAATTCAAAAAGGGTATCTTTTTTTACTAAAATCTTTTATTAAAAACAACTCTTGCTAAAACTCAAAAACGACATAAGATTTAAAAAAAACATTTTAAAGTACTCTTATTCACTATATGGAGGGCCTATTTTCTTACTCTATTCAAAAGCAACATATCGGTTTTGTATCAGTTTGGTCAAAGCATTCTCTTAATGCAATTAAGACAAGCGGAAAATGATGTCCTGGGCTTGCTTCTATTTAAATTACCATCAGCTAAATTAAGTTTTAAGTCGCATGTGACCGTAGGTGAAGCTCGGATATTGATTAAAACGTTGGTAATTTAATCACTCGCTTGCTTGCCGCGCTAAGAAACTTTTTTGCAAAAAACACTAAAATTGTTTTCGTAATTTAACGAAAATGCTTAACTTTTTTAACTTATACCACATAAATTAAAAGATTTTTAATGAACAATTCCCCTACAACAAAAAATACCAGCAAAAAAAGTAAGACTAAATATGTTCTAAATTGTATTAAATAACTTAATCACTTTACATACCTAATACATTTTACCAGCTTACACATAAATGCATTGCTAAGATAACCACATTAGTTAAAATAAACGCTAATATTTTATTGTAATGCCAAAATATTGATCGCAAATCAAATTTGATTTCAACCGGTTATAATACCAAAATTGAAATTCGATTAAATTTAATTTATTTAACTAATATATGTAGGCCCTTTACTATCTTTAGCTTTTAAACAATATACACATATTAAGTTACAAAACGATTCTAGTTAAACTCGAAACCGATTTTGAAATATACTAAAACAATTGTAAATTAAAAGACAATACAAATTCACTCCCAAAACCATGTTTTATAAATGTTAGTATAAATTAAAAATTTTAACACACATAAATTTAAATAAATATTATCTAAAACCCTTATTAAAAATTAAACAAAAAAATTCCCAAAAACACACTTTTTATTATATAATTGATTAAACTAATTTATTACCATTTAAAAAAACAAAGTTTTTTCAAGTTTTTAAAATTTACAAAAAACTCACCAAAAGTATGAAGAATTTCATCTGAAATGAACTTGCTACAAATAGTTTTTCCTTTGTTGTTTTGACCCCAGTTTTTTACACCAAAACCGTCGTCTTCTTCAACTAAGACCTGGTACATATTAGCTTTCTAACCATCATAAATCTGGTACAAAAATTTAAATGTTAAAAATTAAAAACAGAACTTTATGTTAATAAATAATATATTTTTTTTTGAAAGAGTTTTACATTGGGTTATGATATTAAATTATTTTGAACATAAAGTATGAATATGTAATGCCCTTAACTAAACTTATTTGTTTTATTTATATTTCACATATAGATACTTTTTCATTATAATAAAAAAATATTTTTTAAACATAAACTATTACTAAATACCCTTAACAAAGTATAACATTTAATATAGCTTACAGTTAGCTAAATATAACCATTTTATATTTAAAATATACATAACATTTTTAACCAGTTGTTTTTTTATTAAAAACATAAATTTCTATGCATAAAGTATCATTTTTAAATATTCTGAGCACATATTATTACCCCTCTAACCTAGCTTTGACTATATCAAATGCAAATAAACAAATAATTTAAACAACCATGTTGTTTAACGCTTGTATACATCTGTGTAAAACAATCAAAATACAAAGTTTTATCATGTCATCTACTTTGTATTGTTGTCTGGTTAAATTAAGATAACTTTAACACATATATTTTATTGGTATGCCTAATTAGGTTAATGTGTTTGTTAGAAAAAAATATAAATCTATTATATAGTTAATTTAAAAAGTAAACAAAGAAATGTTATATTGTAAAAAGTTTAATTTATATGTTTTTTTTTATATTTAATGTTGCATAATTTAACATTATTATAGGTAATAGCTGAAAAGGATTTTTAAAGTTCCCTAAAATTAAATTACATGTTTTTTATTTAGAATCAAATTATATATAGCGCCAAAAACAAAAAAATATTTCGTCATCTCAATTTTTCCCATTTCAAACCCGACGGGAAAGTACTTTTCGGTAAAATAAAAAATTCGAGCACTTTGATTGGCTAATACCTATAGAAAGGATGTTCAAAACACGCCCCTATACGTGACATCATATTTCCCTGGTATATTGAATGCCCAGACAGAATGCTGTAATACTCGGTAGGATAGGATGTTATGTCTGCGCTTTTGAATCAATGTGTTAACTATCACATGATTATAAATAAAATATGACTCATAATAGTTTCATAATTTTCGTAGATAATTTACTAAGATATAAGATCAAGTTTGCGTTAGTTCTTTGGTTTGTAAATGTAATTTTGTGTAAAAAAATTATTATATATGTAAATGTTATGAATCTGGTAGAAAAAAGGTAAAATGAGGAGGTATTTTGCTAATATGTTATACATATAAAACTTTGTAAATAATTTAGTACAAGATTTTTTAAGATTTTTTTGTTAAGTTTTATTTTTACTTTGTTATATGCTTATTGTACGGACAATATAAGATATCCTGTAATATTCAGTTTATAATCTGTAAATCAAATTTAAAAAAAATGTTAAGCAAATGAAAATTTACTAAAAAATGTAATGTACTTAAATTTGTAAACAATTTAGTACTAGATTTTATCTAAGTTTTAAATATTTGTTTTGTCAAGTTCGTGATAAGCTATGATAAAAGCTTTTCTGTATGTTAATAATCAACCTTATATTTATGTAAATCGAATTTCAAAATTTAAAATAAATAAAGGGGCATTTAACCAAAGTTAAATTTATAAAACTTTGTAAATAATTTAATACAACATTTTTTTTTTGGTAATGAATAGCCTAAATATTGTAAGTCCCATTGAAAAAAATGTGCAATAAAAGGGCATTGGCTAAAACTTGAATTTGTAAAACTTTGTTAATAATTTGTTAGAAATTTTTATGTAAAATTTAGGTATTTTTCAAAGTAAAGTTGTTAAAGTTTTTTATATTCTTATAGTACAACCATTATAAGGCGTACTGTTATTTTAAGCCTAATTCCCAAGGCAAAGTATTATATTACACAATTAAGGGATTTCAAAAAGCCCTCTTTCAAATTCTAAATCACTCAGAAAGTACGAAATAACATAACAAGCGCCCTAGACACAACTTTAAAACGGTTGATTTACTTTGTATAAAAATGCCAGGTGTTATATATAAACAATGCTAAATTCTAAATGTTACAGAGAATTCACAATTTTAATGCCGTTGCATATTTAATTCATTCCCAGTGGTTGTATGATGCAATCGTTAATCACTTCCTTAATAAAGCACGTGCTTCCTTCCTTAATAAAGCACGAGGTTGGCTTAACAATAGAAATTGTATTCGATTTAGCAAATTATTTTAGCATATATGGTTTCAACAATTATTTTGATGTTTATTTATTTATTTTGAAGTCTGCAATTACTAGGTTTATTAAAGATTTTATGTAAAAATTTACCTTTTCAACATTGCAAATAAGATTGAATTTTTGATATTTTTAGATATAATTTTGTAAACTGAATTTTTTGAAATATTTTAATACTGATCACAACTGTCAATCAAAATGCCCGAAGAAGGTCACGTGACCAACGTTTACCCTGACGCAACTGTTCACATGAATGAGCACGAACATAAACATGATCACGTGCACTTAAACAACGAAAACAACAACAACTTTTATGTGAATCGAAAAAGGGAATATCATACACACTCTCATTATAACATCCAACCTAACAAGAGACCTCGGAATGACATCAATTCACTTAGTGAGTCTAATAATTCGTGATAGTAATACGTAGAAACGTAATTTTGCCCAAATTTGGTAATATTTAAAAATTGTTTAAAATGAAAATACGATAGTATTGTGCAACAGTTCATGTTAAAATGACGTAGAGGCGATTTTTGCCCAAAAATGGTTATTTTGCCTGAAAGTAAGTCTTTTAAGTATTTAAATATTTGTGATAGTTCTATTATAGTAAAGAATAACTCTTGTTTATTGGTGTTTCTCGCAAATATTGCTACATATAATTGCACAATTAACTATGACCATTTTATAAAAAGGTTGAATATAGCTTTAACCACATTTTTTAAATTCAGTTTTTGTAAAAATACAATTTACAAATTTTAATCACAAAAAATACCTAAATGTGATTTTACTTGTTTTTATTTAGCAAACAACATTGCGAACAATCTCAAACAATGTGCACAACGAGATACCAAAGATATAAATACAATGGCTGTCGAACTAAACCGAAACCTCAATGCGGTACAATTTCAAATCACGACACTACAACAAGCAAAAATCGACGTAAACAATGTAACCGACCAACGAACCGAGGAGCTGCGAAGAATAAGCGAAACGCCGGGCGATATCAACATAGAAGATCTTTTTAAACTTGCAAAGGAGAAGGCAATCAGGGAGGCTGATCGTAGGTTTGAAAGCCCCGAAATGAGAAATGATTTCGTGGAGAAAAACTCAAAAGTTATCGCAGTTACCGGTGACCCAGGCGTGGGAAAAACGACTTTAACGAAAATGTTTTCTCAAATATTATTAGAAAATGGTGACCGTATATTACCCGGCGTAAAGTATGTGTTTTATATCCAGTTTAGGTACGTGAATTATCGCAAGGACAGCAACGTTCTTCAGTTTTTAGTAAAAAGTGCGCAGTGTAATTGGAAACCAGTCTCTAAATATGAACTAGAAGAACTAACTGAGAAATTTAACGCAGAATCGGACAAATGTATTTTCATCTTCGATGGCTTAGATGAAGCCATGTTTGATCTTTCAACCCAGGCCCCTTACGTTTCATTGCATGATGAAGATAACGCCGAAGTATTTATCAAAAATATTCTTTCTGGAAAGCTCTTTCCAAATGCCCTTAAAATATTTACATCGCGCACCAAGCAGTTGTTCGAACTTCATCCCAGTTGCCGACCGTTTTTTATTCTCCAAATCTTAGGAATAAGTAAAGATGCACAGCTTTCATTATGCGAGCAAATATGTGGAAATAACAAAACTAATGTCATATCACATCTTAACGCAAACCCTGACCTTTACAGCCTATGCAGCGTGCCCATAAATTGCATCTTAATCATGTATATTGTCGATAAAAGCTTGCGTGAAAATGAGAGTACGAAAGTGAATACGATGACAGATGTAATGGTGTCGTCGTTACAGAACTACATATGCTCAGAGCACATGCGAGGCAAAAAGAAAACGCTAAACCAACTGGCAAAGTTGGCGTACAACGGAATTCTTAAAAATAAAGTGGTTTTTGATAAAGAAGATTTAGATGCTGTTGAAATCGACGATTCCATTTTAGAATCCTTTTTAACTTCTTCGGTTACTGAAGGTTCAAACCTAAAACTTAAAATCTACGAAGGGAATGTAAGAAGTAATTTCTCGCATTTAACTTGGGAGGAATTCTTTTGTGCTGTTAATATAATTTATTTCCTTCCAATAAAAGAGTTTAAAGACATAACATCACGACTACAGGAAAATCATTTTGAAGTAGTGGCAAAGTTTCTGTACGGACTATGCAACAGTAAAACAGCGACGCGGTTAACAACTATTTTCGGAAGATGTAACGACTGGAATAAGAAAAAAGAAATTCTTATTCAAAATGCAATCGAACGTTTTCCAAATCATCCGAACGGTGACGTTTCCAGAACTACCCCAGTAATCAAACAATTACTTTCTTTGTTCTCTATTATTAAAGAAATAGGCGAACCTGACGTCATCACAAGATTCAACGACCGCATTCCATCTGTGCTTGTTATAAGAGGTGACGTACTGCCTAGTGACGTCATGAACTTAGCTTTTATTCTACAAGGTGTTACTAAACAAGTTGAACTACATGTAGGCTCCTTTGCACAGACCAGATTCCTTGGTGACAGCATGCAAAAATTCACCCACATTCTGTTGCCTATTATTAAGAACAAGCCTAACTTAAAGGTATTTTAGAAAATGTCAATATTTGTGTTTTTTGTTATGTTCTAATTCGATTCCTGTCTTGACTTTTGGCCAACTTAACGACGGTCTGTAACGTTAATTAGCCTACTAGATTGATTACATAACATTTTTATAACCTCCTATTTTGATGATTTCCTACAAGTTATTTTAAGATATCGTTACAGCTTTTGTTACCTTTTTTAAAGCATATATGGTAGTGGAAATTTAAAATAAATAAAGTTGAAAAGATGTATTTAATTTAAACTAAGGATATTTTAACAGAAAACTTGCAAGAATTAGTAAACAGTCATAAATAAAAAGACCAATGACTAATCCATTTACTTATTTTCTGTTTTTAGGCAACCAGAATAAACGTTAGTTTTAATAAACTGACTCATGCTGATGTAGCAAAAATCGCAGAATGTTTACACAAAATTGCAAGATTGGTTATAAGGGAATGTCATGTGAACGCGGAAGGATGTGAAATGTTAACGCAAGCAAGAGACAATAATGTGAAGGTAAGCTATTTTTAAATGTCATTTTATTACATTAAACACGAATAGTCCGCTTTAATAGTATTTTAGTCATTGTCCATTTACCTTTTCTGATTATGCGTTTACATACCAGTATTTTTTCTTAAAATACCATAAATTTTTATTCTAATTTGCCTAATTAATTTAATTTAGAAACAACGTTTTATTTAAAACAATTTTCGCTTTAAATTTATTATACTCACATATTATACTAACGTTTTTTTATTTTTAGAAAACTGAAATATTTGGTGTTGTGGGTATTCCTGAAATCACAAATCGAAATCTAACGACTTAGAAAAAGGACTTAAAAAAAATCTAACGACTTAAAAAGTTTATTTTTGTGTTACTGTGAAATTTATGCGTTTGATAATAAAATTATTGTTGTTTTAATCTGGGTTTTAAATCTGAGTCATATTTATTTGTTTATATAAATAAAATTAATAAATTTAGAAGGTAACTCTATGAAATGAAGTTGCGTTTAAAAACTAATAATTCTGGGTAGGCCTAAATAGTTTTATATTCTCAAAGGCTTCTAAATATTTCAATTCAAAATATGGTATGTAGCTTTTAATTTTTTAAAATTAATTTTTCGTTAATAAGGACAACATTGACAGGTAATCAACTTTTTATTTTTAATTTTAATAATTTTGTTGAAACGCCAAATTACGTCAAATTCTTAGTGTTGGGTATTTCCCTTTTATTATTTTTCCCGCCATGTTGCTTTGTTTACAATTCGTAGCTAGTAATAAATTGCAAGTTATTTACCCAAATTTTAGTGTAAACTTGCTTAAATTACATAAATAAAATGGAAATAGAAGATACAGACGATTTGTTTTTTGATGGTCAGCAAAGTACCGAAATTCAACAAACTGAACAACCTGCTTTATTAGACGAAAACAACGAAGCAACAGAAGGTAAACAACCGTACGACTGTATAAGGCATATATCTAATAAACGTGTGTTAGTGTCTAAACTGTGCCTAATTGAAAATGTGTTTTAGGTTTACTTTACTAAACATAAGAAAATAAATCACAGCACATAAAACAGTAAAAGCGTTATGTAATCTGGTAATAGTCAGGAAACTTGCTACACTACATGAGGTCGTGGGATTCCCACTGCGCTCATGCTGTAGCGCCCATAAGTAATAAACAGTATGAACTCCCACAGAGCCAGCACTTAATCAGTAGCCCAATTATTGGGAAATCATAATTATTAATTTCCCAAACTGCCAAAGGCAATTTGAGACTGGGGTGGGGTAACTTATGTTACCCTGGGTTTAGGTCGTGAAATTAACCTTCCCACATCGAGGATAAAGATATTTAAAAAAAAACATGGTTTTAAGTTTTTTTACCTTTAACTGTGTTAAATATCTATCCATAATTTTTATGTTTCTTTCATTTTGTAAACTGTTTTATAGTAGCTCCATTGGCTGAGCTTGATGAAGAAACAGCAACAACTAAGAAAAAAAGAACAATTAATCGTGGGCCTAAACTGGACACTAAGCGGTAAAATTCTAATTAAAAATTTTTTTTATTCAAGTGTGGCTTTATGCATTTAAGCCAAGTTAGTATATTATTGTTTAAACGTTCAAAATACTCACCAAGTTTTTGTTTTTATGTAAGGTTGTTGGGGCCACGAGGTTTACCAGTGCTTCAGTCTTATTTTGAAGATGTGTCTTTTAAAGGAAAAGGTCACGAGGTATTAAAATTATCTTATGTATGTCAGAGTGTTGACTTGATATGATTTATTAACAAGCAGCTGAATGAATTGTAGAAAAATCCATAATTGAATTTTAAATTTTGATTTTAATAATTAAGGCTGAAGATTTAAACTTGTTGATGGAGAAATTAGAGCACTGGGCTCATAGATTATATCCTAAATATACATTTGATGATTGCATAGAAAAAATTGAAGCTCTTGGCCATAAGAAAGAAGTTCAAGTTAGTTGGAGACAATTGTTGCGAATCTTTTTATTTATTTTAAAATGAAAATAAATTTATTTTTGTCTTAAATGTTTAAAATTAAATTTACTTTACAATTAAATTTTAAGATACCTAGTAAAAACTTAACCTAAATATTTTTAGACTTGTTTAAAAAGGGCTCGAATGGGAATGGAAATTATGGATGAAAATATGCAGAGCACAGTTATAACTTCTGGTATCAGTATTTTTTTTAATATACTTATAAACATAACAGAAATTAAACTATGCTTACTGCATTATTGCTTAACGATAAAAAAATGTAGCAAAAAATGATGGAAATCCATAAAAATTTTGTGTAAATTCCAACTGAGTTTTTGTATTAATATTTTTAGATGGTCCAAATGTGGAAATGGATGAAGATCAGGTTGTTGCATTATTTGATGACAATGTTGAAGGACCCCTCATATCTGATAATATATCTATAGGACCAGAGAGTAAGTTAATTTATACATAGTTTAAACTAAACTTCTTTGTGCCAAGATTTTGTTAGTTACTAATGTTAATTTTATTGAATTAAGGTAAACTAGAAGTGAATATTATTTTTATGAATTTATGATGCATTTTTTTGTTTCAGGTTTAGATGCATCTTCCTAAGTTCATATGCTGCTGCTTTTTATGTATTTCCAATTCTTTCTCATTTTTTTGCAATAAAATGTTTATTCCTTTAAGTTTTCATAAAATGGTGCTAGTTTTCTATAAAGTGAGCGTAAGCTGTATTAAAAGTAAGAGAAGAAATGGATATAAAATCATTTTTTTAGAGAACAGTTGCTAAAAAGTTTTTTTTAATTATGATTTATAAGTAAATTACTTTAACATCCCAAAACACTATCTCAGGAACTCAAATAAAGTAACAAAAAATTCATTATGCAAACTCCTACATCTGGTGAAAGAAAGACAAACTACTGCTCATTTGACTACCTCCATAAAACAGAGCTTCGATAAGAAATAGATATATATATGTATGTATTGAAAAAAATTACTAAAACTGGTGTTTTCACAGGTAAATTTAGGTGGACCTGGACCACATTACAAAAAAAAATTCTGACCATGAGGCAGGCTATTGATTAGTTTCTAATAATAATTCAAAGTTTTGAAATATTTAATTTTATTTTCAGTCGCATAAAAACACCCAATTAAAAATATACTTGTTTTAACTGCGTAGGCCTAGACATTAAAATCAGTTTCAGAATAAGAGTTATCACATAAAAATCTTTATTTAACACAACATACACAAAGTTAAGTAGAGTAAAAAGACTAAGAATAGGTTGGACATCATTCATGGTATAAAAAAAAGAACAAAACGAACATTATTTTCAACTGCAAAAAGCAAGCGACTACGAAATATTATTGCAGTTTTGATGTCCTTTAAAATTCAGTTCAATACAGTTTTTAGCTGTTGTGCATCTCACAGTGTATAGTTAACAGCCTTATCAGCAAAAGTGGAGACCTTTTCACAATTTACTTCGGGAATCTAAAAAAAATATTTAAAATTATTTAAAAAATGATCATTTGTTTTAAATGATTGTTATGTGATTTGATAAAGGGTCTTACCTTCGATATTTTGAGTAGTTTTTGGCTGCTGTATTTGACTCGAATTGCCTTCTGATAGACGTTGGTTTGTGAAGATTTGAGATTTTTAGCCAAGTGGCAAACGACAGGGAGTAAAGATTCTTTCGAATAGTGACTGTAATGCTCCAAAGTCGAATCCTAAACAAAATATTTATGGTCAAAAATAGCAACTTACATTAAAGTTTATTACAAATAAAACATCTTTATTGCTATGTAAATGGAATATTTTTGATAAACACCTTATTTAATTGTAATTACCCAGTTATTATCTCCCAATAAATCAATGGAAAGACACAACGCTCCAGCAGCAATTTTGGAAGGTGGTAGGTGACACATTTCGTAATCGATCAGCGATAATTCCATCAGATATTTGGCAAGTGAATGCTGGGTAGCATCAACCTTAAAAAATCAAATTGTTAAAAATAAACAGTTTTTGTCCATTTCTTAATGTGTTAAAGTGAAATTTTTTAAATACTTACTTCTCCAGCTTTAGAATTTCTTCTCAGAAAGTGCAACGGCAAAGGACGACCCAAGTTGAAATCAAGAACCTTCAACATCAAAATCTCCATTTTTATAATTTGTTGTTTTGTGAAGGCCTCGTCAGTGATATAAACATAATCAGAAATCTAAAAATAGAAAAATATTAACTAAAAAACAAGCAATTATAAATAACAGGACAAATGAAAACAAAAATGCTGAAAAAATGTAATATTTACCTCTGGTGCATACATTTCTTCATATTTACAAGCTAAAAGCATAGCAGTAACTCCGGCCAATTGAAGCTGAACTCTTGGTACTGGATGAATCTAAAAAAATAAGGTTTGCAGTTTAAAAAAAAAATTAAAAAAAAATTTAGGAACTAAGCACCTTTAAAAAAAACAAAACAAGTATGTATATACCTGTAAAAATCGGTCAAGAATGGCAACAGTGAGGTATAGAGTTTCCTGCAGAAGCTGAAACCGATTGTGTACTTGGATCAGCCAATCGACTAAAATACTTCTCATTCTTGGCTTGACACCACTGCCATCAAGATATTGATTATTGATTGGATATTGTGCTTCAAGGTATAACATGTATTGGTAGATATCGTTGACAAATTCTGTGCACAGCTGTGGGTTGCCCGAATCGTTTTCATCAATATTGTGCACGCCGAACGCTTTCGTTAAATCAAAAACGTTTTTCTGTTCTTGGGTAGGAACGATTTCAGCTGTGGGTTTTAGTGGTTCAATGACAGTGGTTGGAAGGCTTCGAACAAGTCCTTTCTTTTGTGGTAAGGTAGCAACTTTTGTAGGTTTGCGGAGATTTCCAGTTGCTTTTTGTCGCTGAAGTCCACCTTTTAAATTGGTGTTTGATGCAGTCTAGAAAAATGTAACATTTCATTATTGAAATATGGTTACCAAATTAGTTTAAAAAAATAAAAATTTGAAGAAAAATAAAATTAAACACTGGAATTAAAAATTCATAAACTTACTGGAATATTTTTGTTTTGCAAATCTCCAAATGCTGATCTTGTTGGGACAGCAGATCGCTTCTTAATAACTGGATCATATTTCTTTTGAGCATTAGACTAAAACAAAAAATAAAAGGATTTAAAACTATATTTTGATTTTAATCATTGCAACTCGAATTTAGAATAAGTAATTTCTTAATGAACAAATCTTTATTAACACTAACAAACGGTAACCAATACTTACAGCCCGACAAGTTTTAAGACAATTATTAATTCGTTATTTGTTAAATAGATTTTTTTTAATTTTAATAATAAATTTAAATACCTGGCTTGTAAGCCTTGTTGAGGTAACGGTAGATGCCATGACTTTGCAGGTTTAGTAAATAATAAGCAACTCTTTTAAAATTATCAGCAGTTCGACAGTATTTTCTTTTTACAAATTTTAAAAACTTTTTATAAAATCGTAGTTTTTTTCTAAAAATAAACAATTTACAGATTTAAATTGGCAAGTACCGAATTAAAACCCTATCAATTTAAAACTAAGACAAATTTTTGACATTAATTTGTCCTTGTCAACTTCTAATTCGTAAACTAACATCGCAAATAACGCAAACAAAAACTAGTAATAATTAAACACAAAATGGTGCAGTTTCTTTTATAAAATCGTGCTTCTACAACATATTAAAAAAACCGCGTCTGATTTCTAATTGGCCCAATTTTTTTCTCTCTCCATTGTGATTGGGTAATGGAATGCCATTTAATTACGTCACGAAAACAAAATCCGTTAGAAATTATTGAAGCGTATTTTATTAAAAATTTCTAAAATATTTCTTAAAAACATTATTTTTGATAAGAAATAAAAAAACAAAACATAAAAGTAATTTGATCTGTATTGATATATAACTGTATTTTACCTTTACGTCCTTTAATGAAGAACTTTTTATTTTTTTAACAAAAATAATGATAGTTATGAAAATGTATATTTATTTATTAAAAGAAAACAAACAAAGTACAATAATTTAATATTTGACTAGAATTACTCATTAATAAAACAATTAAATTGTTATTTTTTCATCGGATATAGATTGTACCGGTACCCAAAAACTAACCCCGGAGCGGGCCCTAATTTTATCCCGCGTTTGTTTACGTTCGTAAAGTGACGTTGCATTGTAAACAAAACTTTTTTATTCAATCTAAGGTTTTAAACACAACATTTTGGAGTATAAAAACATGGCTGCCTATATACAATGCATGGGGAAATGTTTTGGGTGGTCTGGTTCTGGAATTGCTTCGCCAGAAACTGAAAACGGAATTGCTCAGCCACAAATTACATTAGATACTTCAAGAATGGGTAAAAAATAGGAAAACGAACTAGCAAATATTTTATATTTATAGTTTAAAAAACATAGGGTTGGTTATTGGTATTTTATTTGTACTACATAAGTTTATTTAACTCTTTACATTAAATCTTACACTTTCCCATATTACTTAGTTTGTTTAAAGTATTCAAACTTAGGTTGTGATTTTTTCAGGTATTGATGCTGTTATTGTAAAAGGGGGTAAACGAATATGTGGAACAGGGGCTGGTGTTGCTAATTCTACAATTGCTCAAGACAAGGTCAAATTTTTTTTTAACCGGACTTAATTAAAATTAGTTTTCAATTACATTTTTATGCCAGATGTTAATAAATTGATTAGCATAATTTTTCAATCAATAATTTGCTTCTAATTTATGTTTTTTTTACGCTTAAATTAAGGGATATAAAATATTTTTATTCGATGCTTTTTTGTAATTAATTAATTTTTTATTTCTAGGCATATTTCGAGGTTAAAATACAAAGCACTGGTATATGTGGTGTGGGGTTGTGTTTAGTGAGCTGTGAAGTGGACAGGGTCCCGTTGGGTGAGGATACCCATAGCTGGGTGTTAAGGCATGATGGTTTAATCAGGCATAATAAAACTACTCTTCATAATACCAAATATAAACCTGCGGAAGGAGATGTGATTGTAAGTTGGTTACAAATCATTTTATAATAGCGTATTTTCTTTTGGTTTTACATTTTTTAATAAACTTTTGAATGTTAAATTTTCTTGTTTTTTTTTTTATTGAACGATTTTTTAAGTGATTCGTATTTTCGATTTTTAGGGTGTTAGTTATGATCATATAGAACTTCAATTCTACATTAATGGAAAGAGTTTAAATTGTCCTGTGACTGGAATTCGAGGAACTGTTTTTCCTGTTTTATATGGTAATATTAATTACCTGATCAAGTAAAAACTTATTAAAGAATTCTATATTAATTAACCTGCATAATGTGGAATATATTAAAACAAAGTGTAAAAATTTAAGGATTTTGACTTGTAATTTTTTCTACTTATCATATCGTTTAACCCTTAATTTTTTTTTGTATTTTTACAATAATAATTTTTTGTTATTTTTTTAGTCGACGAGAGTTCAATTCTTGACGTAGAATTTAAAGACTTTGCTTTTCCCCCACCAAGTGGATTTAGTCAAATTATGCTCGAGAAACAAATTTTTTAAAGCCTGACCATAATTACAATCACGAAAAAAACAAATTTTTAATCACTCAAAATTTACCTGTTTCTAGGTCAAATACAATCTTATTTATTTTATTTTTTAGTACTTTTACTTTACAAAAGTGGCAATAGGAAATAAGATTCCTTAACAAGCAATTCTATTTTTCAATTTTTATTAAATTGTTTTGCAATTTAAAGTAGTTGCACAATTTATATAGGTCACCTATTTCTGTAAATGAGAATCACACATTATTTAAACTAGCAGTCTTATTCACTAATGCAGTTATGTCTACCTACTTGCCCAGCATTTAAAATCAAGATTTTATTTTTAAACTAAATTTAAATTTGTTTTTATCATGAACTACTTTTTTATGTCAATGATACTTTTGACAGAACTATTTTCGATATTTATTTTTTCTTAAAATTTAAATGTTATTTTTTAAGGATTTACGTTGTTTATATTTTTATTGATTATTATTGCCTTATATTTATTATTACACCTTTTATTTAGAAAATTAATTATCAGGCCACTTCTTATACTACATCTTTTATTAAATAAATCATACTTTCGATATGTTTCTTTTCCAGTATTGTAATAAAAAATACATAGTGACATATATATAGTTTATTATTGCTAAATCTAACATACTAATTCTAAATAATGAAAGTTTTAATCTATTTTAGTTAACTGTGAAACAAAATATGAGCATTTGAAACAAAGCCTTTTTATTTAGAATATATTGGAATAATCAAACGATTTTTTAAATACACTAGAAGAATCAAACGAGTGAAATGTCTTTATTAACTGTTGTTATTTGTTGTCTGTTGTTATCTTTTTTTTCCTGTAACAAAAAAAAAACAATTCAGAAACTCTGTTGTTAAAATAAAGTTAAGCAAAATATTTGTGTTTTTTTGTTAATAAAATAATCGATAATTTCTGTAGTTAATTTTACCTCTTCCTATTTTTTTTTCCTGCCTTTTCAAGTCTTTCCTTGTTATACAGTTTACAGATCGTGGTGATCTCACTCAATGTTGCAATGTTTTCTTCTTTTCTCATAATTGCTGAAACGTTGTCTTCAGCTATTTTTTTGCACTAATTTAATACAGAAATAAGAAAAAATAAAGCGTAATAAAATCCTAGCAAAAAACGGCGTAAAAATTTAACCACTGATATATTATATATGTAGTTGTTATGTAACGTTATTTATAGATTTACTTTACCCATACAATGTCTTTATTTTGTGATATGACTGAGGAATTTACTAAGGATATGTTAAACAATACATCCCCGTTTTAAAATATACCTTTTCTGTCATTTTCGTTTCAAACTCGATTTCTTCTTGTCTTAGGTATTCCTTATAAAACTTATCGCGACTGTAAGTAAATGCCGAGCAGCATTTTGTGATCGTGTAACCAATCAGAAAGAACCCAATAGAGGCTGAAAGAATTATCCAGGCTAGGATGTGAGAAAATCGTCGATTTGCAATATACTCCAATGATACCAATGATTTAACTGTCTGTAGGTCTGTACGTTCAATCTGTATAGGGTTGGAACAGTTTTAGATTTTTTTATCACGTTTTTAAATACGAATAAAATATTTGTTTTTTAACAATATATACCACTGTACAATTTCCATATATCGAGTTTGGCCCAATGTCGTAAGGTAAAACGGTCGAAGCACAAGCATAATATTTTCCTTCAAGCAACGCAAATGCAAGCCAAGAAATAGGGGCGATTAAGGATCTTAAGACTGGTTTCAACAAACTGTAACAAATAGGACCACATTTGTCATTTTTCTTGCAACATCCTGTCAGTACCCTCCACATTCTAGAAGCTGCAAGTCCAAAGACTAACAGTGCAAATGCAGGCGCGCATAGGAAGGACAACCCGTAGCTCCAGTTACAACGGTTAAGATAGCAATCTGTTGTTTGTTCAACAGAAACACACGGACATCTATAAACTGCTATTGTAGTTAGTTGTTCAATACCCAATGTTACAAGCACAAGAGCACTGTTGATAGCTGTACCCGTGTACGTTTTGAGGGAGTTTAAAATTTCTACAATCATCTTTACATATGTTTTTACTGAAACGAATACACAAATATCATTACATAAATACAATCAGAGCTCCTAATAAGTTTTAGTACATCAAAAGCGTACATAGTACATGTACAGCACCAAAGATATAATAACTATTAAATCGTATTTTACAAAATGCTTTTTTTAAATATCTACTAAGTTAAAGCACCAAATAGCACAACTTAAATAACTTTTTTTAGACCTCTAAATAACGTTTGCCACGATGTAAAAAACGTATCGTCAACCGTTAAAAATCCCCTAAAATAATCGATATATCAATGAAGTACTTTGAAATGCTTATTCAATTTAAGTCAGTAAAACAGTATTCCAACAAGTTAGGTCTTCTACATAGTTACGTACATCTTTTGTAGTAAACTTGTATTCAAATTTGAAATGTACAGGACGACTCACACATTGTAATTCAATAGGTTACTCTTTACAATTCCACAGTTAGTAAAATACAAGGTTTATATACGTTGGTGGGATAAATATTTGTGAAAAGCCTAAACTATAGGACCACAAAAAGACAAATTTCTATATTTACATATTAAATAATCTCGATTATAAGCATATTGATTATATTCTCAGGCATTTGATTTGAGTTATTGCTGATTCGGTTCGGAGGCCTGTGTAAAAAGAATTACAAATTAAATTCACTTATAAATTAAATTAAGCTAATTTGGGTTGTTGAATTTTATTCTTAATTTTTTTAACACAATTTTTCTACCTTTGCCCATTCATGAAGCTTAGAGTAAACCGGGAGAGAATGATCATCTTGGGCCGGTAAAGCACAAATTGTTGAGATTTGATTCCAAGTTGCATGGGTTTGTTCTTCTTTTAAAAACTTATCAACATTTTTTTCGGCTGTCATTTTGCACTGAATTAAAATTATTAATATATATTATTTTAAAAAATTTTCAAAAACTTTGTAATAGTTTACCAACCGATACATTTTTTTGGCTAAATTACTTTGTTAGTTATAACTTTAACAAACCTTATACTTAGGTTCTGTTAATTTAATTTCTTCGTGTTGAATAGGTCCTGGCGAATTACTTTAAGATATTAAAAGTTAAACAGGACGTTGAAAAATTTTAAAAAATCACATAATAGACCATTACAACTTCGTGTTACATTAGGTTGTGTGGTTGGCCTTTGCTTAAGTAACTTCCTTATATGAATCATAAGTCGCGGCTATGTTAATATTTATAGGTACTTTTTTTTAAGATACCTTAGCTTTCATTTTTAGTTCAAACGCTTCCTCTTCTTGGCCCCTGAACTTCTTATAGAACTTCTCGTGGTAGTAAGTAAAAGGCGAGCAGAATTTTGCTATCGCGTATCCGATTAGACCCAACCCCACAGCAGCAGAAACAACAATCCAGGCAAGGATCTGAGAGAAACGAAAATTTGCCAGGTATTTTTGCCAAGGAGTTCCGTGCGCCATCCGTATATTCAACCTGAGTTATAAAATGATAGTTAAATAAACTATTATGGCCAAAGTTTATACGTACAACTTGTTATCTGTTATCAAGTGAAATTTACCACTGTACAATTGGCATAGGTTGCCTGTGGCCCAATGTCGTAAGGTAAAACGGTCCAAGCACAAGCGTAGTATCTTCCATCAAGCAACGCGAATGCAAGCCAAGAAATTGGGGCGATTAAAGATCTTGAGCATGGTTTCAACAAACTGTAACAAATAGGACCACATTTATCCTTTTTCCTGCAACATCCTGTCAGTACCTTCCACATTCTAGAAGCTGCAAGTCCAAAGAAAAACAGCACAAATACAGGCGCGAGTAGGAAGGACAACCCGTACCTCAAGTTACAACGGTTACAAATGCAATCTGTGGTTTGTTCAACAGAAATACACGGACATCTATAAATTGCTACTGTAAGAAGTTGTTCAATACCCAATGTTACAAGCGCAAGAGCACTGTTGATAGCTGTACCCGTGTACGCTTTGAGGGAGTTTAAAATTTTGCTGATGCCTTCTACAACCATCTTTACATATGTTTTTTACTGAAACAAATAACACAATTATTGTCAAATAAATGCAACCAAAAGTATTAAAACTTAGTTCTTTTACAACAAAATCGTACACAATTCATATGTACACTTATCACATTATTTTTATTTTAAAGTGTAATAACGCTTAACATTACGTATTCTATGTAACATAATGCTGTTGCAATTTTTTTCTTTTTAAACTTCCTTTTAATTTAATTTATATGTGTTAACTTCCTTTTACAAATATTTTACTTTGCAAACGCTTATAACCTCTGCTAACAAGCGAGAAATTTAACTTTCCTGAACAATGCACGAGGAAGTGTTTCAAAAATGCCTACATTGTTAAAAAATACTTTTCTAGCTATACAATATGAGTCTGCCAAACTTGGCCGAAAAAAGTGCCAAAAATATGATTTAAAACGACTTACAAGTAAAGCGAAATTTGGTTTTCTACTACGGTTAGGTTTAATAAATAGGTAAGCAAAACGCCCTTTTTTCAAATTAACCTACACAATGTGTAATTCCATACTTAAAGTTAATCATTGCTTAAACTACAAAGCTGTTTATTGAACATAAACTTAATCTGCTTTTATGTGTTACCTTGAAAAATAAAATAAAAGCATAAAGTCGAATTTTAAACTTTAAATTTTTTAAAAATTTGAAATATCAAAGTCATTGCGGTAGAGTGACGTCAACATTTTTTAATATCAAAATAGTTTTATTTTACTTTAGGCCTGAGCAGTTATTTAATATTATATAACGACTTTATTATATAAGAATTTAACATTGATACAGTATTTAAATATTGAAAAACTTTTTCCAAAAAAAGAAAAAAAAAAGTAAATGTTAATTGTCTTGGGATTATTACTTAATGCTTGTGGTGAACAAAGGTTATACAATAACGGATCGCTGGGTAGTACATATTTATTATTTAAATATATGTAACAAGATTATAAACAGTTCGATCTTGCGGTAAAAGTTAAACTGTACAAATTAAAAGGTTAAATGCCTGATCTTAACCAAAAAATGAAAAAATAAAACCCTAACTTTCAAAAATATTGATTTAAAACTAATTTAATTCGTAATTTAAAGTTGTTTTTAGCTATTTTATTTTTAATTTAACATTAATTTATTTTAGTAAAGTTAATTAAAATTTCCTTTTTTAAATATCTACATAACAAGATCCGCCTTTAAGATATCCGTGTAACTAAAATCCGTTTTCAAATATCCATATAACAATTTCCGCCTTAACGAAATCCGCTTTACTAAAATCCGTTTTTAATTTCCATTTAAACTCGATCCGCTTATTAAAATCCGTTTTATTTATTTCTATTAGATAATGCTGGCAAACTTACATAATATTACATAACCTAGTTTTTTTTATATAAGAGTTTAATGTTGTTATGTTCAACAGCTGCACCGGTATGTACCAGCCCTTTAGAGGTAACGTTTTTTATCCCATAACAAACAAGTTACATAAGGTTGCGTATCCCATTGCATTTGCCATTTTACCAGCGTTAAGAGAAGACACAGTTCATTCTGGCAAGATGAGTTAATTTTTTAAAACACTTAAATGTTAAAAAAAAATAAGTTTCATGTATTTCTGAAAACAACTTTACCGGATTAGTTAAATATTGATAAGCAAAAAACGTACGGAGTTTAATTTTTAATAACAACCTCCTAAAATCATAGATATTGTTTCATAAAACATTAATGGATAGAATCAGCTTTATTATAAACCATTATTTAAATACATTTAATTGACAATTTTATTTTTACATTTAATTTTACTAAAGGTAAGCTAATTCTGCTTATATTAACGATAATAATTTGAACGAATGGGCATTTCTCCGAACATTTAAATTAAGAAAAGAGATTTTACGGAATTATTTAGGTCAACATTTAAGTTAAATTAAAGAGTATTTTTTAGAAGGGAAATAGTATAAAAAAGGTTTAATAGATAATGACTTGTTGCAGGTAAATTGGCGTTTTAAGCATAAGATTTTTAATCAATCGTCTATTTGGTTAAATGCCCTTTAATAATATGTCCAAATAAATTAATCCATTTAACCTACAACAACATGGGCGCCAAATATTTTGTAAAATTACCAGCATTAACTTGTTAGTTATGTAAAAAAAAAACATATTTTGTTCTCGTGCGTAAATGATTAAAATTCACTCAATTTAAGAAGGACAATTTATTTATTTATTTATCCTGCCTTTTAGTGTTTTATGAGTAAATTAAACTTGTCTGTAAAAATATTAATGCGGGCGTTCTACAAGTTCAATCCATGACTAGTGGGATTAAATTTGTCTAATAGCATTCTAGTTCAATTTTGAAATTCATATTAAATTTGCATCAAGACATAGACTACCGCTTTGTAAAGTTAAAATGGTGGACTAATAGCAAAATATAAAGTTGACCTAAAAAGTAACTTATAAATGTTTTTTTAGAGAAATTTTAAAGAGTTTTATTTTAAATATTAAAAAAATTGAGTATATTCAAATTTTAAAATGGGGCGATTTTGTAAACAGGTTACAGTAACAATCTTGATTTTATCTGTTGTCTTATCTTGTTTTATACAAGCGACATTATCATACTCATCAAGTAAGTAAAAATAAAAAAATGTGACTTAAAAAACTTTTTTATATAATCTTAAATATAACTAACTATTTAATTTCGTTTTCTAGGGCGTAAACCTAGACATGAGAAGCGTCTTGCCGAGTATATTTGTCGAGTTACGTTCTGTAACGCAGAGGTTGAATATGGTAAAACGCCTTGCCACCACTGGAAAAACTGTAAATTTAAAATTAATTTATTTGTTTATATTTTAGGATAGTAATACCTAAAAATATAATCATGTTTTAGGCATATAGATTGTCGGAAAAACAAATTGAATTGTGTAAAAACAAAAACGTAAAAACACAATGTTTTGTTGCCATAATTGTAATAAATAAAACTAAAGTTGCCTAGGAAGCTTTTATCTTGCAGAAATTTTCTAAAAAGAATCGGTAGGTTTACTAATGTTACGAATAAGCTTAGTTTACTAAACAAACAAACGAGCAGCAAAGATTACAATAAATTTACCTTAAAAGTTTCAGAAAATCATTTTTTTAATTGTGTAATTATATTTTACTTTTTCAGATAACAAAATGTGTCAAAGTTGTCGATATCATTACTGCAAGGATATCGAATACTGCTTACAAAATCTTATGAGCCCTGCTTTATGCATTTAGTTAAAGTCCGGCCTTACTTTTGAGCAAAAATTTTCTTTTTTCCCATCAAATTGTTTTTATAACTTAAAAATAATATAAAAATAATATAAAAGCCTAAAGTCCAATTTTAAACTTTAAATTTTTTAAAGGCTTGCTGCAATAGTATTTTATATTTGGAAAGTAAATGTTTGTTTTTTAAATTGCAATAAAGGAAATTATTAGCACAATCTGACTTAGGTCATTGGCTTTTGTATATTCTTAAATTTGCTTTTTGTCTTTAACTTTTTCCATTAACCCAAGAACTAATACATTAATGAATATAAAAATAGAAAAGCTAACACAAAAATAGAATATTTTTAAAATAATTTTTATTTGTATATAAATCCTTTTATAATAAAAGTCAAAGGTTCATTTTTTACATAAAAAAGTAAGTTTTTTAGCCGTGTGCAATTCGCAACAGTGTATAAAAATTTGAAATATCAAAGTCATTGCGGTAGAGTGACGTCAACATTATTGAATATCAAAATAGTTTTATTTTACTTACGGCCTGAGCAGTTATTTAATATTATATAACGACTTTATTATATAAGAACTTAACATTGATACAGTATTTAAATATTGAAAACATTTTACAAAAAAAAGAATTTTTTTGTCTGAATAAAAAGTAAATGTTAATTGTCTTGGGATTATTACTTAATGCTTGTGGTGAACAAAGGCTGTATAATAACGGATCGCTGTGTAGTACATATTTATTATTTAAAGATATGTAACAAGATTATAAACAGTTCGATCTTGCGGTAAAAGTTAAACTGTACAAATTAAAAGGTTAAATGCCTGATCTTAATCAAAAAATAAAAAAATAAAATCCTAACTTTTAAAAATATTGATTTAAAACTAATTTAATTTGTAATTTAAAGTTGTTTTTAGCTATGTTATTTTTAATTTAACATTAATTTATTTTAGTAAAGTTAATTAAAATTTCCTTTTTTAAATATCTACATAACAAGATCCGCCTTTAAGATATCCATGTAACTAAAATCCGTTTTCAAATATCCATATAACAATTTCCGCCTTAACGAAATCCGCTTTACTAAATTCCGTTTTTAATTTCCATTTAAACTCGATCCGCTTATTAAAATCCGTTTTATTTATTTCTATTAGATAACGCTGGCAAACTTACATACTATTACATAACCTAGTTTTTCTTATGTAAGAGTTTAATGTTGTTATATTTATTGGAAGGATTTAAAGGTTGTATCAACAGCTGCACAACTATATACCAGCCTTTTAGAGGTAACATTTTTATCCCATAACAAACAAGTTATATAAGGTTGCGTATCCCAATGCATTTGCCATTTTACCAGCGTTAACAGAAGACACAGTTCAGTCTGGCAAGATGAGTTAATTTTTTAAAACACTTAAATGTAAAAAAAAAAAAATTTCATGTATTTCTGAAAACAACTTTACCAGATTAGTTAAATATTGATAAGAAAAAACGTATGGAGTTTAATTTTTAATAATAACCTCCTAAAATCATAGATATTGTTTCATAAAACATTATTGGATAGAATTAGCTTTATTATAAACAATTATTTTTATACATTTAATTGACAATTTTATTTTTACATTTAATCTTACTAAAGGTAAGCTAATTCTCCTTATATTAACAATAATAATTTGAACGAATGGGCATTTTCCCGAACATTTAAATTAAGAAAAGAGATTTTACGGAATTATTTAGGTCAACATTTAAATTAAATTAAAGAGTATTTTTTAGAAAAGAAATAGTATAAAAAAGGTTGAATAGATAATGGTTTGTTGCCGTTAGGCGATTTTAAGCATAAGATTTTTAATCAGTCGTCTATTTGGTTAAATGCCCTTTAATAATATGTCCAAATAAATTAATCCATTTAACCTACAACAACATGGGCGCCGAATATTTTGTAAAATTACCAGCATTAACTTGTTAGTTATGTTAAAAAAACATATTTTGTTCTCGTGCGTAAATGATTAAAGTCCATTCATTTTAAGAAGGACAAATTGTTTATTTATTTATCCCGTATTTTAGGGTTTTATCAGTAAATTAAACTTGTCTGTAAAAATATTGATGCGGGCGTTCTACAAGTTCAATACATGACTAGTGGGATTAAATTTGTCTAATGGCATTCTAGTTCAATTTTGAAATTCATATTAAATTTGCATTAAGACATAGACTACCGCTTTGTAAAGTAAAAATGGTGGACTAATAGCAAAATATAAAGTTGACCTAAAAAGTAACTTATAAATTTTTTTTTAGAGAAATTTTAAAAAAAGTTTATTTTAAACATTAAAAAAAAATTGAGTATATTAAAATTTTAAAATGGGGCGATTTTGTAAACAGGTTACAGTAACAATCTTGATTTTATCTGTTGTCTTATCTTGTTTTATACAAGCGACATCATCATACTCATCAAGTAAGTAAAAATAAAAAAATGTGACTTAAAAAACTTTTTTATATAATCTTAAATATAACTAACTATTTAATTTTGTTTTCTAGGGCGTAAACCTAGACATAAAAAGCATCTTGCCGAGTATATTTGTCGAATTACGTTCTGTAACGCAGAGGTTGAATATGGTAAAACGCCTTGCTACCACTGGAAAAACTGTAAATTTAAAATTAGTTTATTTGTTTATATTTTAGGATAGCAATAACTAAAAATATAATCATGTTTTAGGCATATAGATTGTCGGAAAAACGAATTGAATTGTGTAGATTTAAATAATATATAAAGTAAAAACGTAAAAACACAATGTTTTGTTGTCATAATTGTAATATATAAAACTAAAATTGCCTAGGGAGCTTTTATCTTTCAGAAATTATCTAAAAAGAATCGGTAGGTTTACTAATGTTACGGATAAGCTTAGCTTACTAAACAAACAAACGAGCAGCAAGGTTACAATAAATTTACCTTAAAAGTTTCAGAAAATCCTTTTTTCAATTGTGTAATTATATTTTACTTTTTCAGATAACAGAATGTGTCAAAGTTGTCGATATCATTACTGCAAGGATATTGAATACTGCTTACAAAATCTTATGGGTCCTGCTTTATGCATTTAGTTAAAGTCCGGCCTTACTTTTGAACAAAAATTATCTTTTTTCTCATCAAATTGTTTTTATAACGTTAATGTTTAATTTTCTTTATTAATAAATTAAATTTCCCTCAAAGAGAAACTATATGTCGGTAAAATTTTGAATACACATTTTTGGTGATTGTTTATCATTTCTTATCAGATATTCATTTTTACCACCTTCTTATAAAAACAATGCATTGTTTATATACAAATTTGACATTTTTTAGTTTTGGTGTTTTTTTTTCAATTTACGATTTTTTTCTTAATTTCAATAAATTTTGAAATCGTAAGAAATTTTACGACATTCTTACATATTTATAAACACAATTAAATCATAATCAACATACTAAAAAGAAATTATAATTTAAAATGTATCTAATTTTAAAAATGATATAAAACTTAAGAGAACTAATAGAGTAGTCTATAAAAACTTTTTTGTACATCATGTTGTCAAAGTTTTCATCCGCGAGGGCGAGGTAAAGCGCGCCTAATATTTTTAATTACTTTAAAAATAAGTATTTAGCTGCAAAAATACAAATTTAATGCTAAAACATACAAATTATACTAATATTACTGCTGGTAAGCTTAATAAATTAATTAAAAGTATGCACTTGACACCGAAAAAATAAAAGAATGTAATTTGATGACGTACATAAAGTAGGTCAACCGTAGCAAAAGTATTTACGGCTTGAGGGATTTGCGAAAAAAAACAATAAAAACAACTTTTGTTTTGATTTTAATTAGAAAAACATTAGTATGTAGTAGTTAATAATATTATTAACTGAACAACTTAACATTCTTAATTGCACTGTACAGTATTAGGGTAAAATGTAAGGCATTATTCCGAAGCCTAGCTAGTAAAAACTGTCAGCAATTGTCTCAGCGTTTTTTTAGTTTTCAATATATTGTGCAATTCCGTTTAGTTAAATCAAAGACCATTTTTATTCTAAATGGTCATAATTATTACAATGTTAGCCGCAATTTAGAAAAGGCAATTTCATTATTATTGCTTAAAACACTGAAAATTGGATTACAAAGTAAAAATTAAACTTATTTTCATGGTTAAGAACTGTACATATGATTAAGTATTCAGTAAAGCTTTAACATACACTTAACCAGTAGGTTTTCTACTGCAGCATGGCATCCACACCGCCTCAAACAGAAAAACCATTTCATTACACCTATTTAAAGGAATTCAGGGTAAATCAATGCCCGTTATTTTTGCAACACAAATGTACCCAACATCGGCCTTTTACTTGTTTTCACTGGCATTTTTCGAATCAACGTCGAAGAAGGCCGATTCGTAAGCGTGACGGGACATTTAACTACAGTGCTGACGTGTATTGTAGCAAGTACGATGAAACTACAGGAATTTGCCCAGACGGAGATGACTGTCCTTATATTCACAGGTTAACTTAATAAATCAACCTAGTTTTCAAATTTTCTACATAAATGATTGTTAGTTACCAAAGTTTTAAATCAGTTGACCCATTACTTGTTAAAAAATCCCAGCTGACTTTCTATTTAAATATAGTTATTGTTTAAATAAGTTATCTAACACCAAGATTTCTTTGCCAATAAAACCTTCTAATAATTTTTATGTATAAAGTTTTTTTTTATTTATAGAAATACAGGGGACACTGAACGAAGATATCATTTACGTTATTACAAAACTGGAACTTGCATTCACGAGACAGACTCAAGAGGAAATTGTGTCAAGAATGGGCCACACTGCGCTTTTGCCCATGGTGCCAACGACTTGCGACCTCCAGTGTACGATATTCGCGAGCAACAGAGTTCTGATCCACCTAGTGTTCAGAACTTTAACCCAAGCGCTACAGAACAGTCTAAACCAGAGCCTGTTAATCTCGGAGAAAAAATTGTTAATGATGATCCAAAATGGATGGAGGCAAATTTCGTTCTAGCTAATTACAAGACAGAAGTTTGTAAGAGGCCACCAAGGTTGTGTCGTCAAGGTTACGCTTGTCCACAATATCATAACTTAAAAGATAGAAGAAGAAATCCAAAGAAATTTAAATATAGGTAACTTAAATTTGGTTGTCTTTTGTGATATTTTCTAAAAGGTTAATAAAAGTGTTAAAGGTAGTCTGTACTTTCACAACAATATTGTTTTATTTAATATGTTGATTTATGACAAAAGTGTATAACTTGTGTACAGGGTAAATATTTGTTAAATAAATGTTAGTAAATAATTCCTTAACGTCATCTTTCTTTCATTTTCGTTAGATCAACCCCATGTCCGAGCGTTAAGCAAGGCGATGATTGGAAAGATCCTTCATGTTGCGAGAAAGGTGACAGTTGTCAATTCTGCCACACAAGAACGGAGCAGCAGTTTTATCCAGAAATCTACAAGAGTACAAAGTGCCACGACATGACACAAACCGGTTACTGTCCTCGAGGACCGTTCTGTGCATTTGCTCATGTCGAACAAGAAATAAGAATGGTAGAAGGAAATGAAAATACACAAGCAAGTGGAGATTGGAGCGAAATTGCAGATAATTCGAGTATTTTTTCAACAAATACGTTAACCCATGGTCAACCAGATAAAATAATGTCGTCGAGTTATAATCAAGTATGGGGTGGATTTGGTCAAGATTTAAGCAATGATGAAATTGGACGCGCAATCCCACAACCTTCAATTTCAATGAATGATGATTATAATATGAGTAAAAGTTTTCCTTCATGCCCATCACCGTTGAATCCAAAACCAAGATCGTCTTCAATAAGTAGTGCTAAGAATGAAAATATGTATTCAAAGGCACCGGGCTCAGAAAGAAGCGCAGTTGATACATTTATTATAAGGTCTGAAATGGTTTCAAATGGTAATTTTGGCTCAATTGGTAACACAGTTTCATGGCCTCAAAGCAGCAATAATAATATAGGAAGTTATTCAAGTATAACCTCCTCACCTCCAAGTAATAGAATGAAACAACTTAATCTTTTGAACACAGAAGCACAGCCTTTTTATCCTCCAGATGAAACGGTTGATTCTGTCGTTGGAAATGCTTTAGACGACAAAGAAAACGAAAAATTGCGACAAAGTTTAACCTCAAATTTCTGGAACACAACAACTTCAACCGATGATTCTTTATTTAAAATGTCTGACCCTGTTAATATACCAAGAGACCAGGTTATGAGAGGTAATCCAGATTCAGTTGGAATGTTTCCTTCGGCATCTTCACCAACCCAACCTTTAGGATTTGAATTTTCTAACTCGGTATCATCAGCAAAAGCAACAGGCAGATATCGTACAACATCTCAAACTATTGGGACACCGGGAAGTCAGCCAGGAAGTCTGTTAATGAGTGCTTCGCTTGGAAGTGGAATTGCTCACGATTTAGAAAGAATGCAGCAGAAGTGTAAGCAGTGGGAAGAATCCTGGAATCAGGCAAAGTCTGCGTGTGATGCTTGGAAACAAGAAGCGACATCGGCAAATAAAAGAGCAAGATTTGCCGAGGAACAAAACAAAAACGTGCAAGAACGTTGCCGCTTATTGGAGAACAATTTAAAGTTATTGTTTGAGCAGAAAGAAACGGAATCTGGGGCTTCGAGTACCCAATGTCAGTTTTTACACGAGCATTACAACAAAGAAGATCTTAAAAAATTTTCTGTCGTAGCTCTTCAAGAGATACAATCGAAATATAAATCCGACCTCGATACGGTCGAGAAAGTTATTTGGGAATTGCTTTGGCGCCCCCAAAAGTAAAAACAAATTTACAATAAACTTATTAATAATCGATTAATTTACGCGCAACGAAAATGACTTGACATAAACAAAGTAAAGATTTTTTTCTTGTAAATATTGATCCTGTTAATGCGTTTATAGAGGCATGGTGAGACTGGGAAAATTTATATTTAGTTATTTGAAACCATTTTTTTACATTAACTTTACACAACCTAACTTTTCTTTAAACTTTTGAATATAAACATAAAAAAATAATGACAAAAATAACGGAAGACATATTTCAATAAAACTTTTATATGGTATAAATAGCTTAAAACAGTTTCTACTAACAAAATGTACATTAACAAAAATTTGAAGATGTTTCGGTGATTGGGCTGTTACTTAAATATAAAACTAAAAAATATTTGAATTTTTTAAAATTTGCTTTGCTTATGTATATCAACTTGTACAATTTTTTTAAGAAAATTCTGTAAAAAATTTTTCGGGGAAACCATTTTTTTGTAAAATTAAGATTTTAATTTTTGACCAAACCATTTTAAATTTGATTTTAAAATGTACATGCGAAATATATTTTTTTACTATTTTAAAAACTTCGTTACAACAACTATATTACATGCATTTTTAAATATTTACTAGCCTCTTAAAACATTATTAACTATACTCTTTTTCTTGTTTGGCAAAATCTTAACATTCTGTACTAACTTTCAACTTAAATATTTCAATTTTCTCAATTATCATGTTGTGCCTAAACTGTAAAATTTTGAATAATCAATATATATAAATATAACTTCACCCTTGTTCTGTTATGTTTTGAACAAAAACATCTAAAACTAATAGGTAGAAAATTAGTTTTCCAAAAACAAATTGAGAAAGTTAATTGCAAATGAATAGATATTTAAATAAATAAGTAATTGCTATATGAATTTACCCTATATGTACTTTAATTTAAAAGCTTTTTTTATCTGGGCAATTATTTAACAATCAGATTATAAATATAAAGATTACCATATAGTAGGCATGTAAAAACAAGTAATTTAAATGTGATATTTGCAAAAGTCAGAGTTAAGGAAAGCTTTTAGGGTATCACGTAATTTATAAAACTAATAAAATTGTAATTCATGTTTAGTAAATCGCCTACTAGCATTTTTTATTTATAAATATAAAACGAACCAGTATTCATGAGGGGATTTCCCATTTAGAGCAAGGGTTATAACCTAATTGCAGTGACGTTTTTGTGAATGATCTTATGGTATCTTTCAAGATTACCAACAAAAACGTTTTTACCAAATGTACATATTCTTACATTTTATAAAAACGACATTTTACAATAATTTAGGTCAACATTTTTCATAAATTAAATTACTTTTCCAAGAGAAGTATAGGGTAAAAGAGGGTATTTCGGGTATACAGTTTTTAGTAAACGTCCATTTGGCAATTTAATAGATATCTATTAACTATTGCCAACAGTAAGGGAAAAAAATATATCTCCTACAAATACATACACGAATAGTTATTCAAAGTAAAACCAATTTTTTTTTTCAAATAGATATTTTTGATTTAAAAGTCATTTACGTTTTGGTAAACCCACTAGTGGTTAATCTTTTTCATACCATTTTGAAGTCAGCTAAGGACCTTTTATTTTTAATCCATACAAAAATGTATTTTTTTACATAAACGTCACGTCGATAAAAATGGTTTTGCAGAAAAAGGTTTACAGAAAGATGACATTTTTGGCACTTGTCATATCCGGTTATAACCCTTTGTTATAAAAAAGGTCCTTTTTAATCAAAGGGAAATTAAAAATAGCTAAAACAACGCAGCGAAATAAAAAATCAACACAACCTTAAATCAGAGGTCGAATCATTATTTGCTTTTCTCATAAATTGATTTTTGTATTGTCGAAGAAAATAATAAGGTCTGTGATGTAACAATGGTCTTCGATTGACGACGTTTGGAAAGCGGGCATACCATTAACAATCTTTCCGGGGCAATTATTTTTAAGATTTCTAAGCAACATGTTTACCAATTTAAGAGTATACTTGAGAAAAAAAAGATTTTTGACCAACTTGAAATGTGTGAACAGACTAATGGGATTGATATTTGCAAAGTTTTGCAAAATTGCGTGGCTTAGCAACATTTTTCGCGTCAATTAACTAAAGACAGGGTTGAATTATTGACAATACAATATGCTTATACAATAAGTTGTGCCAAAAATTTTGATAAGTTCCTGTGAAATGTTAACCATTTTACGCTACCTGCTCCGTGTTATTAGCACCTAACCTGGTTCACCCTAAGCTCAACTGTTTACAAAAACTGCGGGTATAGATGACGCGATAACGCCAAGTTACGGTTAGTTTATACAAGATAATATTGAGTGTTTAATGCCCGTTGCGCGCCATGGAAAACTAAAAATTACTTTTCTAGCTCTCGAAAAAAGTAATTATTGACAAAAACGCAAAACAATATTCGCCGAAAAATAACTGATTATATTCCGCAAAATACGCGTCTACAATACCCCATTTGTGACGTCACGGGACCCCGCGGACCTTTAATTAAGTGTTATTGAATGCTAAATCGCGTTCGACGTCAAGGGCAAAGCGAAAAGTATTTTTATCGAAACTTAACTTCCGAGATCAATATATTTGTAAATTAAACAATAAATATTTCGAATTTGCGGGTTTTTTGTACGTAAGTTGCTGCTATAAATATTTTATTTTACTATAAAGACCTGAATCGTTAAAATGAAACTCGATATTTAATTTAAAAAAAGAAAATTTAGCTACAATTTAAAATAATTTAAATAAAATTAAACTATTTCTGTTGTTATAAAAATACCTTATATTTAAGAAAATGCTTTATTTGATATGGCTTAAAAAAACATGTGTTAAATATTTAAATTAAAGGAATTTTTTAATTTTATTGTGACATTTTTTTTGACAAGTTAAATTAAAATTTTGCAAGTATTTTATTGATTAAAACTCGCGTAAAAGTCTTACATTAAAAAATTTTAAACAAAGATTGTTCTGACAAATACAATGCAACCATTATTAAAAAGACCATACGCACCGCCCCATAATAACAAAACAGTTACTACAGCTGCCTTTTAAGCCTATTTAACAAAGAATATTTTGTAAATCTTATCTATTTCGAACCATAATGAAGCAAAGTGTCAAAAATAATTTCTAAGCTGATGGAAAAAAGGGGGTTTTGACATATATTTAGTTGCGCAATTCGTGAAAACGGATAAATATAACCCAGCAAACAGAATAAGGAAAGCATTTCAAAATTTAGCGCATTCTGAAAGGAGAGGAAAAAATCGAAAAAAAATCAAGCTTTAAAATTAATTTATTGTTAAGAAGGTTTGTAATAGATAACTTAAATTTATATTTTTTTTAATTTAATTTTTATTTTAATGTTGTAAAAATGCAATTAATAGAATTTTTTTTACAGAATTGCAAAGATGAACGTTACATTTTTATTAACGATGTTTTTTATTGGTTTAATTGGATTTTCAAATTCCATTCCTCTAAGAAAAGCCGAATTTTTAAATCAATTATCAAATCATTTATTCAGGTAATATTAATATAGCAATTTTTTTTAAATTTTTGAACTGACAATGTGTTAAAAGGGTTGCTCATATAATTAACAAAAAATGAATAAAAGATCTGATACTGTATGAAAGGATTTTTCTAATGTCTAAAAACTATTAAAGATTATTAACTGTTTTATAACTTAACTAAATAGCAAAAATACTTTACTAATATTTTTGTAACCAAAATACTAAATACAACTTATCTACAGAAAGCGTTCAACAGCTGACTTAAGAATCCAACATCATGCCAGTAGGGAAAAATTTAATTTGCAACGTCAGCTTTACGTAGCCTCACTTATGGCTAAACTGAAGGGCAAACGAAGTGAAGGTAAGAATTAATTAAACAAGTTAAATAGCGCCCAAAATCACTTTCACAAAAGTGTGCGAATCATATAAGCAAATTGGTAATTTTTTTCCAATAATTTTAGCAAAAAAAAAATTATTTTGATTTTCGTTAGAATTGCCATTACAATTTCCAGAGGACTCGAACGTCAACGCCCCAGTGACGTCACCAGAAAATATCCCGGAAATGATTGACTACAAACGTGACGTAGCCAACCCAGAACTAAGAGGTGTGATGACGTCATAATTATTTTCCAATAATTATTTTAGGTATTTTAAAATGTCTTAAAATGGCCCTAAAAATAAATAAAATGGCGGAAAATAAAAAGCAAATTTAAATATGTTTCTGCCATTTTTTTTTAGGAAATTAAAAGCCTTTCAGTGAGCTAACTCCGTTTATTATGTTAAAAAAACCTGTTTTTAATAATTTTGATTAGTAGCAAGAACAGCTATTAGTTCGACAAAAAATTTTTTTTTCTTCAAACAATTTAATTATTTAAATTATACAGACTATCAATCAGACTACCAATCGTATACAGACTTACAATCGAATGAACTTAAGCAACCAGAATCAAACAAAAGAAATTTCAACCCAAACATGGAAGAACCTGGCCGATTTTATTCCTTTTTGTACGACTTGTTTGATTCTGAGCCGACCAAAAATTACGAAAACGTGAAACGTATCAACAGCGACATCTCGCGGGAGAATGATTTAAATTTGGAATCATCAAAGAGTTATAATCAAATGATGTCGTTAATGAAAAGCGAATATTAAAGTCTTTTTATAATTCAATGTATGTTGCCCAATTCTAGCGGTTTTACAAAATTATTAAAGTTTTATTGAATGTTAATTTAAAAAAAAAACAATATTAACAAAACTGGAATTTACTTTAAATGCTTTTAATTGTTGCTTACAATTTATTTATTTCTGTTTTATTATGTAAAGCGATCTTGTTAATTTATTTATTGTAGATTTTGTTAATTTTTTTTGCTTCAAATTTGTAATTTATACAATTTCGCACATTATTTCACATTTGAGTTTATTATTTGTAAATAAAAATGTTGTCTTCTATTTTAACATGGTTAATTTTGTCAGGTTACTAAAACAATGTCAAATTTAGCATATTTTTTTACCTAATTTCACCCAAATTTAAAACCCTTACACACATTTTTTTGATACAAATTTATACGAGAGAATTAACAGAAAAAGGAAAACTTAAAAAGAGAGAATAACAAATAACAATGTCGCGTCATTTCACGGTCTGGAAATAACGCTTTGATTAAATCACATGATTACAACTATTATACCCTGTATTCTCCCATAAATGTTTAATAGAATGGCGTTAGAAATATAAATAAGGCTAATGTAGATTAGAATGTCCTTATTTTTGTTTTTGGTTGGCGTTTTTATGTTATTTTACTTGTATACGACATACGATAACAAAGACCAAAAAAATGCAGATGAGACGGAAACAAAAAATGAAATTGGAAATAATTCTGATTACACCGCTATAGACGGAAAACCAAAGATTACGACTCTTTTAAAGAATATTTTGCGGGATATAATTCAACCTTATAGTAATGGATTTAATAAAAACAGAAGCTGGAACGCAATTTTCTTTCATTCATTCGCAGACAGGTTTTTATATTTTGTTTAAATAGTTGTTACAAAGCTAAGAGTGGTCTATTTATAAACCAATAAAAACATAAACTTTAACAATAAAAGTGCAAAGGGTCTACCACAATCTGGTTAATGTTAATTCAAAAAAACTTTGAACCGTATGTATACCCTACATTGAGATTTACATATCTACACTAATTAGTAAACACATGAGGCCGTGGGTTCAATCCCACTGCTCTCATGCTGTAGCGCACTTGAGTAAGGCGCTATAAACGGTATGAACTCCTGCTGAGCCAGCACTTAATCAGCAGCATAATTATCGGGCAATTATAATCTCTATATCTCAAACTGCCACAGGCATCTCGAGACTGGGTTGGAGTAACTGAGGTTACTCTATGTTTAAGTCGCGCATTCCACTTTCTCACATCGAGGATAAAAATATATACAAAAAAAATACCTTAATAACACCAAAAATTAATTTCCAACTGTAATTTAGGTTTGAAAATTACAATGACATCGTAAATGCAATGCGAGAGTCTGGGTTAAAACAGTGCCAGCTAGTATTGGGAATCGATTTTACGGCAAGTAATGAATGGCAAGGCAGAACAACCAATAATGGACATTCACTTCATCACTTTTATTCAAAAAAGTAAATTTTAACATTTTTAAACATTCAAAAAACTTTCCTATTTGCCAAATCTTTTTTTCATATTTAATTTGTTGCAAGAAAAGTTGTGTTTTATGCCAAGCATGTAATTTTATGGCAAGCATGTAATTCTATGCCCCAAATAAAGCTTAATTAAGTTGACTAAGTCTTTTACAAATTTTGTTTTAATCAAAATTAAATTAGCTACTGCAAAAAAAAGATTTAATCATTTTTTTCATTCATGTTTTATTAGTATATATATACTTTTTTAAACTACTGAAACTAAACAGTTTATTAATTATTAACAAGCATATTTTTCAATTTTAAACAAAAGTTTGCAACTTTCTTTTAATCAATTATTCATACATTTTATTCAGAAATCACCAAAATCCATATATACATGTGTTAACGGTTCTAGACCAAACTTTACGTCAATTCTTAGCCCCAAAATACAACTACCCTACTAATCAAGATCAAAATATTCATGTTTACGGTTTCGGGGATTCAATAACAAAAGATCAAACTGTATTTAACTGTAGCAAAACTGAAACCTGTCCAAACTTCTCTGAGGTCATTTCAAGTTACAAAGAATCTGCAAGTCGTGTGATGCTTGGCGGGCCGACCAGTTACGCACCAGTCATTCACAAAGCAATTGAAATTGTCAAACACTCAAGTGAATATCATATTTTAATTATTATCGCAGACGGTCAATTTGTTGACTCGAAACCCACTGCAGATGCAATTGTCGCTGCATCTTTTTACCCCCTTAGTATAATAGTAGTCGGGGTAGGAGATGGACCTTGGCATGATTTACAACAGTTTGACGACTGGCTACCTCAACGGGAATTTGATAATTTTCAGTTTGTCGAATATGCAAAAATATTGCGAGAAGCACACGGCAAAAATATTGAAACCTTATTGGCACTTCATATTTTAATGGAGGTGCCCGATCAATTCAACATAGTCAAAAAACTGGGTTATTTGAAAAAGGATACAGCTGTTTAAACTAACAATATTTTAATTTTTGTAATTAGTGACTTACACTACTATATTTTTTTTATAAGCAGTAATTTTTATGAAAATGCAATAAATATTTTTATTTTGTTTTAAACATCATTCTAGTACTACCAAATCAATCAACAGTTTTATATGTTTGTAATTTTTATATTGTTTTTTTTGCACTATTTTAATTTTATGCATTTTCATTCCTATGTTTCAAGTGTTAAATGATCAGCAAACACTTTAAAAACAACACTGTCATTACGTTGTACTATCATATTTGCTTATCTAATATTTGTTTTGTATTTTATTGGTATACTAAAAACATTTTAAATTATGTATGTTCCTTAGTTAGTTTCTTATTTAAAAGACCATTAAAATTTGCACAAACTTACCATGAAGTTAAGTTAACATATATTGGACTAACAAAAGTAAAACAAATAAATTTGCCTTTAACCAAAACAACAAACACAACATTACAGTGTTTAGATAATGACTAACATTGATATAGTTGGTAATGTTAAATAAATCATGCCAACTTATTTCAAAGCTTTGCTACAATACAATATGTTTTGTTAGTAACCGTTTTATTATTTACATTTCTTAGATGAATATTGTTTTTAACATTTTTGGGTTAATAAACTGATATGTGAAGGCAGGTAATGTTATGTTTTTTTTAAAACTGTTTTTATTTTACCTATATAAGGTACTTTCTAAAAACCTGTACTATTTAAAAAACTATTTTCATATTAAACACTACTAAAGAAACTCATACAAACTAAAGAAACTCATACAAACTTGCATAAAAATCCTTTTCTATAGAAAAGTTATACACAAACAATAAACTCGTTGTATCTTAGCATACAATTAAACCCCCTTTGTACATTTAACTTACCATATAAAAAATTATAATATATTTCTTTACAAATTGACATTTTTTTGTACAGATCACAATTAAGCAAATGAATCCAAAAATGTCATTTTTACGCAAATTTGTAACCCCACTCTTACAAGGTTGTGGGATCAGTATAATTGGGTATACAGTAATTGATTCTTTTATGGAAATTGCTGTGTTTCATGGATCTTCAATGGAACCAACTATATATGAAAATGATGTCGGTATTTGTGAAAAAGTTACATCATTTAAGAATTTTAAAAGGTTGCTAATTATTTTAATTTTATCCTCTTTGTTGAAATAAAAAAATTAATTGGCCTTTTTAAACAATATTTTTACAAGTAATTATGTTTAAAAAATGTAATTTAGATAAATTTGTTATTGGAGTACCATTTATGTAAATACTGTACCCGAGTGTTTATTTATTTTATTTTTTAGAGGGGATGTAGTGGTAGCAATCTCACCAGAAAGTCCTAATATTAAAATTTGTAAACGAATAGCTGGGTTGGAAGGTGATAAAATTACATTTATACCCCCCACAATTTCAAACCAAATACTAGGGTAGGTTTTAATGCACAAAACTAAATGTACTAAGTTTTATTGCAAGAGTAACCCTCAAAAAAAAGTTGCATTAGAAGATTAACTATATTTTTTAATTTATAGAAGTCTTCATACAACTGAGAGATGTTTTGTGCCTCGTGGCCACATCTGGCTTGAGGGTGACAACGTTGCCAATTCTCAGGATTCAAGACACTTTGGGGCAGTGCCTCTAGGTCTAGTGACAGCAAGAGTGGCAGTAAGGGTAGGTTTGCAACAAATTAAGTTTTATAATTTTTTATAAAAACCTTAATTTTGATGTACAAAAGACCAGGGTTTTATTATTGTAGATTCTGGTATGCTTAAAATATTTTTGATGTATCTAAATTTGCATACAGGATATTTTTTTTTGTTTTTTTTGAAGCTCCATTCTGTAAACCTGTAATAAAAAACTAAAATTAGCAAAAAGATTAATTAAATTAATAAATGATTGAAATTAAACTTACCTTTTTATTGGATTTTGAAGACTTTTGTAACTTTATGAAATTGGATTTAAAATTTCTATTATTTTTTTAGATTTTTCCCAATTTTAAATGGTTTGATTCTGTAAAAACAACATCCTAAAATATGTGTTCGAATTTCATTTATTTGTTTTCCAAAAATTAAAAAAAAACATGAGACAATTGAGAAGAAAGTAAAATTTTGACCACATTTGATTTCAAGAAAAACACAAAAATTTAGATGATCACAGTTAAAAAAAAATCTGCAGAAAATAATGAAGAAAATTGAAAAATGTTGAAGTAATGGAATAAATCATTTTTGGTCAAATAGAATCACAATTAAACCTTGAATTGCACGTGCCTTGTTTTTTGATTGAAATAATAAAAAAAGGTTTTTGGAAATGAAAAAAATGCTCATCCTGACAAAAAAAATAAAACAAATAAAAACAAAAAAGTTTAAAAATAATAATAAGAACAGTGAAAAGAACTCTGAAAAAAGAACAAAAAGTTTCGAAAAAAAAAAAAAAAATGGCAAAAACATAAATACACCTGAATGTCGATATTAACCAAGAAAAAAAACACAAACAAATATATAATACAATATACTTAAAATAAGATTTATCTATGGCACTTAAGTATGGCTTTAAAAGATTCTAGTATCAAGTTTCGACAAATTTAAATTATCATAACAACCACAGTGTGACAGAATTCACCTTTTTCCTTAGGTCACAAAATTAAAAAAAAATTGACTAAAAAAAATGTTATCTTTTATCAGGGGTTGGAAATACAAAATGGGAAGAAATGCCGACTTTTAAACTAGCACTATTAGTCCCTGGCGGGGTATTTTGATCCTTAAAATTGTCATTTTTACTTGGTTTATCTTTATGATGGGGAGAAGGGGGGACAACTATGTTAGAATCAAATGCAAAAAATCGCTTTTGGGTTGGGTTGTTGCAATCTGCAAGGGGTGATCGGGGTCCTGGGACTTGTATTTGGGGTAAATTGAACCGGGGTTTCGATTTTTTGACATTGTTTTCTTTAAATTTAATTTTCGGGGGGATTTTATTGTGATCTTTGGTTTGGGTATCAGGAAAATCAAATTGAGTGTTTGTTTTCGGCGACAATCTCCCGTTTTTATCCTTTTGTAAACACAATCGACCAAAAGGTGATCTTATTGTTGGTGAAGATACCGACTTAACCACAATATCTGACAGAATAATTGGGGACTCAATCTCAGGCTGTGATGGGGTCGGTGGTGGAGTTTCATCATTTTTATTTTCTCTCCAATGATTTGAAGGTTGAATTTCAATTGTTAATTTCTTCGGTTTTCTATTCAAACTATTACTACTCGAATGCACCGAACTTTCTCCTGTTTTAAGTCCCTTGGAAGCGGGCATACTGCTACCAGAGAGTGATCTTCTATGTTTCGGAGTCTTTGGTGTTTTAGGCGGAGCCTCCAAGACTTCAGGAGGACTCTTTATTGATCCTGAAGTGGATGGTGTTGTCACATTTTCCCCAGCTAGTATCCTAGCATAGCGGCCGAGTGCTTGATGGACAAACTGATATTGCTCCCAAGTTTGAATCATTCCACCTCTGAAAATAAAAAAATTAAAGTTGAAGAAATATGAATACAAAAAAAATAACTTAATGGCATAAATGAAAAATCAAACCCCCCAAAAAACATTATAAAAATTCTAAAATATTTAATAAAAGTGTATTCAATAAAAAATTCAATAAACATGACTTATGCAACATAAACATCATCTTACCTGTCCAATCTCATTTGCGAAACAATTTTCAAAATATCAACTTTTCCAGTTTTAAGAAGTTGTTGGCAGCCGGCTGTTACAGCAATATAACAACCAGTTCTTCCTATCCCAGCACTGGAACAAAATGATAAATAAATTAAAATTATGTTTATAATATATTAATAAACAACAAAGTTTGTAAACAAAACGTTAATAAGGTAAAAATGCAATGAAAAAACACCAATAATTACTTGTAAAAACACCATTAATATTGGTAAAAGCACCATTAATTACCTGCAGTGGACTACCATTGGTCCATGGTGGTCTTTTCTGTTGAGTGAAACATCTTGAACCAATTCCAGTAAACCTCTGGTCTTCTCTGGTGTTTCATGGTCCATCCAGGTGGTGTACCAGTGGTGATTTATTATCCTACTTTGACCATCTTTTTGTAGTTTTAACTGGTAGATAAAAATGGTAAAAATTTATGAAGAACAGTGCCAACAAGATATTGGTAACAAAAGTAAGAAAAAAGACCAATAAAATGGTTTTTATTTTATTTTAACTTACTTTTCTGACAGTAAAATGTTCAAAGGGTTTCACTTGCTTGACTGTTACTGTGATGTCGTCGTAAGTTTTAGTTTCATCTACTTCCATAGGAAGATATAACGCACATTTCTACAAAAAAAAAGATTAATTAAGTTTTTGACGTTCATATTATATCACATATGCAATATTGAATTGTTTTAAAATTAAAATATAGGCCAATAATTATTGTTAGTATATCAAAACAAAAACAGAACAGTCATAACTTAATGAGAAGGAGAAAAATCATGTTTTGATACGTAATAAAAATATATATTTACCTCCTTTCTTTCTTTCAACTTTGTAATCATGATCACGTTGAAACTATTTTCATGCCAAACCATTCTCCAAAAATCACCGACTGTATTTGCCATTGGACCCTGCAACAATAACAAATTTTAAAAAACTAATAAAAAGAAAAAGCTAAAAATAAAATCTAAAAATGAAAAAATTCATAAAAAATTGCAATTTTAAAATTCTTATTTTTTAACCCCCTATTCTACAATATGACCCCTACCTGTGTAGCAATAAAGGTGGCATCACTTCTTCCCACAGGGGTGGTCAGTGAGTTATTCCCAGAAGGGGTTTTTGGTCCATTAGATGTGTTACGAATATAGTTAGCATTAATATAGGTTGAAAGTGGGTCGATATCATCAGTTGGTGGAAGTTTAACTCTACTGTGGTGATCTGTAAATAAAAGTTCAGTTAGAAAATATAAATAATAAAGCATTGTGAACAATATATATATTTGTTTGTCCAATTTAAATGAATAAAATAAATATAAACTAGTATTTTTAATTTCTGAAAACCAAAGAAACAAACCACAAACTCCTACAATAAATTTAAAAACAACTCACTTGGTAAAATTGTTCTGTATCTGTTCTTAGTTCCATGTCCAGCAATATTAAAGTTTTTCTCAGATGGGTGGTTCATGGGGATTTCCCAGAATTCTTGCTGAAGTTTAAGGGTGTCACATGACTTTGTTTGAAGGGTGTTGGGGGTTAAGGGTGAAGTTGCTTGTTGTAAGTAAGCAAGGGGTTTACTGTAAAAAAAAGTTAAGGGTAAGTAATATTTTAATTTAAAAAAAAATTACTAAAAATTGATAAAATTGTTTAAAATGATCTAAAACTTAAAAAAATAATGACAAATATAGTTAACAATACATAAATTCTTGTTAAATATAGTTTTTAAAACTATGATAAAATAAAACAAAGAAAAAAATTTATTTTTAAAAGTTTTTTATGAATTGCATTCAATATTAATTCTACTTACGGGGACTTTGAAGAAAGGGGATTTCCCGCTGGGGCTTTTTCGCCAGCTCGTAGTGAGATTGTTAAAGCTACGTTCGAACCTCGTCTGTCGGGTTAAAGTTTTCGAAATTATTTTTAAGATTTCAGTTTTTTTTTTATATCAATTTTTACTAACTAATTTACATTTAAATGTTACAGTAAAATACTTATAAAAAGGTAATATAAGATTTAGAGCAATGTAAAATAACTTCAAAAATCTTAAAACAAACACAAAATTAAATGTAGTATACTTCAATAAGCAGCAAAACTAACTTTAGAGTCATTTACCTTTCTAGTAAACCTCTTGGTTTCATTCTAAATTTGAGGGAAAGTGGGGGAACGGTATCTTCCTTATTTTCAACTTCGTGAATTTGATGCAAGTTGTTTATATAATGGTCTTGATATAATGCATAATCTACATAATAAAAAAAACAATGAAACTCAAACATAAACAAAAATATTTAATCATTCTAGGACTTTACACTCAGTCTTAAATATGCTAATCTATGCTAACATTAAGTCTTATGGATATCTAATACACTGTATAAAAATTCTACTATAATTTATATCAATATATATAAAAATATTCTGTTTGCCTAATCAATAAGTATATGATTACATAGAACAAATACATTCATAACACTAGCTAATATACTTTCAACCAACCTATGCAATAATGCTTTACTCCTTAATAGCTCAAAGTTATAAATAACTAAATGGCATGATATAATACGCCAATTCATTCACAATAAAAACATGTCACAAATGTGTGGAATACTACAAATCAATGACTATTGCATCAAAAATAGGTTTTTACAAACCTAAATACAGGAAATTGTGACGCACTTATTCGCCTAACTGAGTCAAGGCAGTATTAGTTAGACAATTAATAACACTGCGCAGTCAAAATAATTAAATAATTACATACCATGCTGTAATTATGAACGTGATTAGATAATATTAAAGTGTGTTAAATACGGGCTGTGTTGAAACCAATATTTTAAAGGTCAGATGTGGTTTAAATATTAACAGATTTAGACCTTTTAAAAATATAGCATAAAAAAAAATCGATTTTAAAAAAATTAACAAACAAACCATTGTATTATTAAATATAGATATAGAATCCCTGCTATAAATTAAACTGGTAGCACTTGTACTAGCCATAAAAACAGTATAGACTACTACAATATTACTGCTTTAATCTAACTTACAATATTATATATTGTAACAATATGTAAATAAAGGAAGTTATAATATTGTTAGTGTCATAACAATTAAATTTATGAAAAAGGAAATGTAAAGGTCATGTAAACAATTCAATTGCAGATTGAAATGCAATATTTGTTTTAAGTGAATTCGAATGTATGCAACATTATTTTTCTATATTTAGAAATGTTTAACTTTAAAATATTTCTAAATTCTGAAAACTTCTAACTTTTTTTCAACAAAATATATATATAATAAATTTTACCTGGGTCAGGGGTGTAGGGTAACCTCTTCAGAGCTGGTACAGTTGATTGTTGAAAGGCAACAGACGCTGCCAAAAACTTCAAAGTATTCGGTTTTTCTGGCATTTTTTCTATCGTTACTTTATTTTTAGGTTTAATGGGAACACTTTCAATCTTTACAGAGTTATTTGACTTAATTGAATTTGCGGAACTTCGCCGGTTTAGTTCTTGTTTTTCTATCACAGAATTTCTAAAAAAAAATTTTTTTTAATTATCTGTTGATGAATTATAATTACCAAGTTTACCAACTTTTGAATTGCTTTTATGTTTAGAATTTTATAAACAAATGATTCAACAGAATAAACATTTACAGTCATTTTTAAATTGTTGATTATTATATGAAAAACCCGGCCAAAAATTACAATGACTCAGAAAATGTTTATTTTGCAAAAAAGAATATTCAATAAAATTTGACAGTAAGCTTTTAATAATATCATGAAAAAACTTTATAAAATTTTACAAAATATTAAATCATCAATAATTTATCATTTTTATTTTTTAACAAAAAACTCTTATATATATAATATTTAGATTTAATTTCATGATATTTTAAATTTTTATTTTTTTAAGCAACAAAATGGACAATGACAAAAAAGTCATATTTTGTTATATTTATTATAGAAAAAAATTTTTTCACAAACCTTTGCTTATAATCAGTTTCTTGAACTATTTGCATTTTGTTTTCTTGATTTAAAGGTTCAACCTCTGCATTTATTTCATTAATATCACTAATATTATTTGATATATTTTCACTTTTTCGTTTCTTATAATATCGCCAAGTCCTATGTGCGGTAATAGTCTAAAAACATTAAAAAAAAAATTAAAAAAGTTATTTATAATATATGTATAATGATTAAAACAGAATTAATTTAAAATTTTAAAATTATTATTCAAATTAATTTAAAACTCTATTTTTTAGGCCTATTTTCAAATACATCTCTAAAATTGCATTAATTTTTAATACTGTCTAAATCCCTCTAACTCAATAAGCTGAAAATAAACAAAAACACAATAGCCAATATTAGCACCAACGCAATTTAAACAAATCACGTGACTTATAGCCAATCAAAACGCGTTCATTCGGCATGTGAAAAATTTCATTGTTTCGATTTTCATTAAACTTACGGCCGGAAAATAGAGAAAAAATGCCCCTATTATCTACGCTGGAGATTGTACATCTCACATGCTAGACTAACGAGTTGATAATTATATTTTTGTTCTAACTAGGTCCTGTAACACCTGCGTAGCTGAATAATTTCGTCCTTATCGTTACTTTTAACACCATATAACAATAGACTTTTAAAAAACTTAGAAAAAATATGATAAAAATACCTAAACTAAAATAATAACATATTTTTAGTATTTTAATATTAAATGGTATTTTTAGTTTTTTTTTCAGTCTGCTAATACCGTAAAATTATTTTGGTTTTTATTAAAAATAACAATAAATTGACTTAAAAACGACATGCTAACTTAAAATAAACTAAAGATATAAAAAACGGGATTTGAATAACTCAACTACGTTTTATGACTCCTATATTTCATCGCACATTTAACCTTTATTATAACATAGGTTATACCTCGCTATTTAAACTTATTTATTTAATAACCTTTTTTTTGTAAAACTAACATGTGTTAAACGTAAGGTCATATAAAGTATATAAATTTGCGTAGCTGATCTTTCCAAGCAGAAGTACCTATGTTAACTGAGATCTTAAGCCCAAAATCTATTACCACCAATCTATTTTAAATTTTTAACGACACTTGACTATATTTTAAACAATCTTATTCTAACAGTACGCTTTACAATAAAGAAATGTCTGCTTTCAAACTGAAAACATGGTATTTACACTTTTCCACTTCCGACCCAACAGAACGAGATCAAGGAAAAGAAAAAAGGGAATCCAATTTATTATTCTCTCTTCCCGGGAAAAAGAGCAACGACCCACCGGAAATACGGGCCTGAAAGGCGGCAAATCTCACGATAAAAGCTCGGCGTTAATAGCAGTGATTAGGAAGCAGAGATTAGCGGTTTTTCTATTGTTCAATGGCGCCGTAATTAATTACATTATCCTGTTTTTGTTATCGTAAAACCAAAATAAACTAGCACACGCTTTTCTTGTTTATTATTTCTAAGAACTGATTGTTTCACATAGTACAAGCAAATTAGAATTATTTTGCAACGTTAACGGTACTTGTTAAAAAAACAATTGCCGGAAATTATTCATAAACATATTCATGCTAAACACCGTAAAGTTAACAGCATACACAATCATTTAATTTGGCCAATTTCATTAACTAACTAAGCATAATTTTAAAGCAAACGCACTAGTTTTTTGCAATACCATTTATGTGATTAACCTGTTTTTATCTAACTTGCAATTTTAACTGTATTTCATAATATTTAAACAAGACCATTTAAGATGAAATCTCTAGCAACATGTTAACAAAAACTAGCACATAGATGCTATGTTATTACCCAACATAAAATTACTAAATTTATTTTATTTTTTTGCAACGTCATGAATTTCTTTTAAATCGAGTAATTGTTTTTTAAACACAACTAATATTACATACATATGTTTTATATTTAAATCTTTTGCGCGCCAATGAAAAGGAAAATATAAATATATAATTAACAAAACATTGTTGGTGTTGGAAGAATGGAAAAAATTAAATTCATGTACGTCATTTATTTAAAAAACAAATCAAAAATACTCCATAATATTTCCTAAAAAAAAAAAATTAAAAATCTTATTTGTTTGCATTATTTTTTGCTACAAAATGACGTAATAATTTTCATTATAGGCGTCATCAAAGCGCAAGAGTTGACCCTAATTGAGTAAACAGCAATAAATTTTAATTTTATTGCCTATAATATAAACCATCTGTTAATTATTAAAAACTAGTAACCCGAAAAAAAGAGTTAAAAATCAAACTTAAAAAATAAACAAAGTTTAAAAAATGGTGATAGACTATAATAAAAAAACGCCCACTGATAATAAAAAACAGGAACTTCTAAAACTGTTTAAATTTTTAAGCCACTTTAAAGGATAAATTTGCGTGGGTGGACCTCAAATAATACAACACCCCGACGGTCACGTGACCCAATTCTGGCGCAACTTGTCACGTGACCCGGCGTGGCGTAACTTTCGATTTCAAATTATTACTTCGATATTTGAAAGCGAAATAAAACATATTTTCATTTTGTTATCAGAAGTTATTATTGAACAATATTATCTTAAACTATTAATAGAAGCAAGTTCCTTTATTTTTTTAGCTTATAAACTTTAGCTTTTTTTTGTATATATCTTTATCCTCGATGTGGGAAAGTCGAATGCGCGACTTAAACATAGAGTAACATCAGTTATTCCGACCCAGTCTCGAGTTGCCTGTGGCAGTTTGGGATATTATAGATTATAATTGCCCGATAAATATACTGCTGATTAAGTGTTGGCAGGAGTTTATACTGTTTATAGCGTCTTACTAAAGGGCGGTACAGCATGAGATCAGTGGGGATTGAACCCACAACATTATGTGTGGTGTAGCTGCCGGTTGCTTATAAACTTTTTTTAGCTTATAAAATTAATTTAGCTTATAAACTTAAAAATATACTTTTTTTACATATTTTTTTAAGTTTTACAAATTTTAATTGATTTTTATAACTCTTCCAAGTAAATAAATACCAACAAAATATAACTTGATTTAAAAAATTACCGCCCCTATATTAAATTAGTCAAAATAATTAGATCAAATAAACAAACTACTTCCGAATTTGAGCCCAAATAAAAATCAATTTTAATCGGATTTCATTATTTTGTAAACGCCACCTGTTTTATAATAAATTCGGTTAATCTGTAGATTATTTATACAACCAGTAATTATTTTTTATTGTTTTGTTAGGGGTGTGTTTAATAACTTTGTTAATGCGACAATTTTTTATGTGAAAACTTAAATTAAACAGCTGCTCAAGACTTCGAATTTTTGATTTAATTTTTCAGAAATAAACAAATATTACTAAAAAATAATAATTTATAACATTTAAACTATCAAGTAAAATACATAACGACGTTTTATGTACGAAAAATCTATTTTAAAAATGTAAAAAAAAAATCGGGCTAGTCCGGGATTCGAACCCGGGACCTCTCGCACCCAAAGCGAGAATCATGCCCCTAGACCAACCAGCCACGGTATAAATCGGTGCTTATTCTCGAGGTGCTTCGAACGCTTTTTAATCGCGCGAGCTTTTCGAAGAATTTTTAGTTTAAAAATGACGTAATAATTTCTCCGTAACATAAATCTTTTTTTTTAATACTGTATAACGTTAAAAATTATACTAACTGCGGGAATTTACACCAAAATTAACATATTGCGACGAAGACACTATTTTTTCCTCTAAAAATTTAATAGAAATTAAGGTTAAATACCCCCAAAAATTATAAAAAAAATTCCAACAACAAAATTATGACGCAATTCAATAATCATAATTTACATTTTAATTTCAAAACAACCACACTAAATCAATTAAACCGTCTGTATCATAGGAAATTTCAAAACAAAAATGGTATTGTATACAATTTCATATCGTACCAATATACGTAGGTATTCTTAAAAACACCTTTATTGTTACGTCACAGTGCATTGTTTTGCATGACGTCAGAAAACCATTCATAAATTTTGACAAATGTTTGTTAAATAGAAAAACGTAATAATGTGGTAAATTTTTCAGTTATTATGCCATAGATTTTGCCTTTTCTTATTTCTCCAATTTCGTATAATTACATAAAAATAAACCAAACATTTCCCAAACTGTTGAATAATTCAAGAAAATTCTAAATTCCCTGGAATTTATGAAGGAGAAACGGACGCAAGTAACTCTATTATAAAAAAAATTCGATTTTGTTTATTGTGATGTCATAATAACATTTCCTTTCGACGTCATAATTGAAATATTGATCGGGTTTTGGGAATCGAGTTTTTGCAAAAAAATAATTTGATTTTTATCCCAAAAAACAATTTTTACACAAACCTAGTTTAACTAACTGTTATTTTCTTTTTACTTTGCCATTTTTACTTTTAATAAACTCTTTTTAAACTTTTTTAAGTAAACTATTCAATCTATTAAATGGTTTTTAAACTGAAAGTGTTATCCTACACTAAAAAACGATTAAAAAAAAATCCGAACCCTGAAAGATTTTTATAACTAACTAAAGTCGGCGTAATCTTTTATTGACATTTTATATCATTTTATTGCCCTCAATTTTCTTTTTACAAAATCTCACGTCTTTAAATATTATTTTTAACCTTAGTTCCTTAAATTTCTGGTAAATAAACGTCAAAAACTGACGCATTAAATATTACAAGTTTCGGGGTAGACTAAATACGGATATTACTCAATTTCGAAAAAATAAAAGTAACTTCCCATGGACATACGTAATCATTATACCCTCAACTGTTAATTGGTTATATGCATAATGCAAGGATTGTAAAGTTATAATTATATGACGTCATCACTGGAGTATTGACCAAAATGCACGTACACATATGTATAGTACACCAAACAAAGTGATAATACTTGTTCAGTGTGACTTATATTTAGAATTTAAAAAATTATGATGATGCAAATTAAAATTTTACAAAAAAAAACATAAAAATATTTTTGCATATTCACAAAAATTTTTACCATTACCACTTTATTAATAAAAATTAATCTATCGCAGACAATACTTGAATAAGTGCACATTTAATCTGAAACGGGACTTCTAGTAATTAAATGGAAGTTAGTTTTCCTATATTATATTAAACAACATCCTATTTTACTCATTATATTCCTACTCTTTATACAAAAACAATAAACCTATTTTGTTTGTTGATTTTCACAGCGGAAACTGTGTATAAGCAAGCAAATGACGTCATTTCACAGCGAGGAAATGTATAACGAGTAGCGCCAACTAACGGATGCTAAAATTCACCAAAAACACGCAATTAAAAATTTTTATTTGCCCTTACGCATTTTTTAAAATAAAACCGTTTTAAAATAAGCAACATTACGACATTGTGGTTATATTTAAAAGCTTAATATCAATATCAGGTAATACATTGTAATACAAGTTATAAACACACTTACAAAAATTATGTAAAAATAGATGTTTAACATACAAAAATAACAATTTTCAATGTATCCTATTAATATAAGATCAAACAAATCCCATTTTCTCCCTAGATAAAGTAAGTTGTACTTACACAAACAAACATGTATCTTGTAAGTTAGTTACAAAATTAGGTTGTAAATAAAATTATTTTTTTTTTTTTTACACAAATTTATAGTAACGGTTGTTGTAAAGATAATGGGTTCCTTATAATTTGGATTTGGTGACCATGCCATAACATACTTAAAATCTTTATGTAAACATTAATACTTTTGGCATGTTTTAAATCATTAAAATGATTTTGTCATTTTTTCCGTCGCATTGTTGTAATGTTAATTGTATATCGTATTTATTATTTACTTTTATCAATGTGCGAAAAACAAAAATAAATAAATTAAAAAAAATAGAAAAAAACGTTTTTATATCAAAAATTAGTGAAACCAAATTTTAATAAAACTAATTTTATGCAGAAAAAAGTTAATTTTATATAGTTGCAAAAATACGTATTAGAAACCATAACGTATTAGTTTAACTTTTTAGCTCTTTTTTAATAACTTTTAACACATAGGAAATGTGTTAAATGAGTGAATAAATCACATATAACGTTTACTCTAATTTCTGAGAATGCAAAAATCTAACTTTTAGCCCCGTGTTTAATTGATAATTAGTCACGTGACGCGGTTGCCAAGACAATGACGTCACAAGTAAGTAGATACGCACGTGCTTTTAATTCAGTCTAAGCTTTTGATTTAGGAAAGATTAAACATTTATTAATTAATATTTTGAATGATTAATTATGAATTACAATTGTTGAAATCTTTAATTACGACATGATATTGTGATGGGATGTTGAAATACAAGATATTCCTTTGAAAATAAGGCATGACAGAAGTTGCAATTAATAAGAAATTAAAAATAAATCACTTGCTAAAATGATGTCACGATACTCAAAAATTTGGCATCAAAAGTTAATTGATAAAAGTCAATTGTCTGTGTTGCGATTTATTAAAAAAAAAATAATAGTCAAAAAATAATATTTTTAAAAATTATTATATAGAAAATTTTATCTTTTAACAATTATTTTACATCTACTATTTAACCTTTTTTTTACACACTTTTAATGTAAATAGTTTAAATATTTATAAAGTAAATATTTAAATAAAAATCCAATTGTAATTGTATAAAATATCAAAAGGTTAAACAAACAATCTGAGGTTAAAATTATCATCCAAAAAAAATATCGGAAAATTTTACATGTAAATGTAAATTAAAAAATTAATATATTTAGATACAAATACTCAAAATTTACCCCCAAAAATACCTCAAACTTTGTTTTGTAATAAATGACAGAACATTGTTTTTTTTTTTAAATTGAATATGTATACACATATAGAAACTACATGAAACTATAAACTTATGTTGCAATGTTTTTTTAATGCTAAAAAAAGATCTGCTTATAAAATTACTGGTATATACATTTTAGAAGAAAATATAAAGGGATAAAAAACCCAATCTATATGTAAATCAAAACACCCACACATTATAATATTTGTATTAAAAATATTATTCACACAATGATTTAACCATTATTAAATACACAATAGCACCTACTCAAAAAATATTATGCCGTAATAACTGAATGGAAATTAAACCAAATGTACACAAAGTGTTACAACTCTTATTATGTTTGTCTTACGTCATTGCTGTAACAAAAGGTAAAGTTCAGCGTGTTTCGGTGAAGCTGTATTGGTTACAGGTAAACAATATTCCATAATCAAATAAAACTTTTTATAACTTAGGTGAATCATTCACAAAACCCTACGTAATCCAAGTTAAAACCCGGCAAGACAATGAATAAATACTACAAATGGTGTTGTATTATATTTCATACAACCTTAAAATTCACAACTTAAATCTTTACAAATATAGCCGTGTATATTTGAATGTTATATTTAACACAATAAGAAATCATTTTAAAATATTAGGTTTTCGTGTTTGATATGAAAATTTATATTCCATTAAAAAGCTTAAAACTTTTCTTAAAAAGTTTAAAACTTTTTTTTTCTTTTTCTAAAAAAACAGTTCTTTTAAGTTTAAAATCTAAATAATAAATATTTTAAACTGTTCCGAACCATATATTATTTGCACAGAAGGTAATTATGATTGGCACTTCAAAAACAACAGGAAATTATTCAACTGACGCCAATTTTTTCTAGAATTTGCGACTAATTTGTCGCTAAATCATAAATCATTTAACTAATGATGAAAAACTTACTAAAAAATTTTAACTGAAACACATATTATAAAGGTTTATAACTACAAAAGTTCAGATAAAACCAATAAACGCAATCTATAAATTATATATACTGTCAATAATTACTATTTACATTGTCCACCTAATACATTATTGTAAATATTTGAATAATATTTTTAGACAAAAAACTAAAAAGTTTTAAGTATTTAATAAAATATAAAATTTAAAACTAAAATGTTTTATTTTTTTAGTTACAACTTACCAATGAAACAAGAATAAACAAACACAGCAACGGAACAAGCACAGTCACAATAAGGTTGGGTCCACTGTCAGGTTGTGGGGAGGGAGAATCAAGGTTGGGGTTATTTCTCGGAGAAAGTGGGGGTTCATCATTTACTGGGGGTGCAAAGTTTTTATGCTGCTGAAAAAAAATTATTGTGTTTTTTATCAAAGTTCAAAGTAAGCAAATTTAAAACTTGGATTTATTTATTAAAATAAATTTTTATGGTCTAAAACCAGACCCGAATACAGCAACAAAAAGCAACCTGACAGCGCAATTAATTTTACAGCAGTGCTTTTATTTATTTTGATCTTTTTGAGCTGCATCTTATACTTGATATACTATTGACCCAGTCTGTCTTTTGTGTTTAGAAGCACTCGGAATCTAGTCAAGCACGCAAAAATGATTGGCTTTAACCATCACAAAAATACACATGCAAATCTTTTATTAATACAGCGATGAACGTCAAACCAATCCGTAAGGACACTGATAATTGGTTTTAACTTAAAAAGTTTATTCACAATAATTGCACATTAAAATTAAAATCAACTTACTGTTAATATATTTTCATCATTCAGATCACCAGCAGCATCAAAGAACATTGAAGTTAAATTAAGCTTTGTAGACGGTGTTTGGTTGGACATTTTCAAAAATATTTACAAAAAACATTTAATACAAAGTAACGAATCTGCAAGATTAAATGTATACATTGAATTAAGGAAAACAAATAATATTTGACAGTTTAAAATATTAAATTTATTGTCTATCCCAACAAAATACAATATTTTGCTTGTATTTATAATTTGTTTAATTTACAAAAATAAGACAGACTGATAAAGAATTACTGCACTTGCAAAATTTCAGCTAATTTTCTTAACTTTTTTAGTCAGGCAGTCACAGAGTGATTTAAAAATGCACACTCTCTTAGTCGAAAATAGGTTACTAACATTTTAAATGCAATTCACCAAGTGTTTTCTAAGTTTAATTTATACCTGTATTGCTTGCTAACTGTAAGCAGAAAAAACGTGCTAACCACTGTACGCAGAACGTCGTCCGTCTACAACTTACAAATACTTATACTACGCTATGACGTCATTTTCTGGGAACAAAACGTAAAATGTTCCGAACCCCGGGAACTTTAAGTAAAACCCGAATCGACCCGGAAACAAACAAAAATTTCAATATGTTACTAAATTTGTGCTAAAAACTTTTAGTAAATTTATTAAAAAGTATAAAAAAATAATTTAAATGATTTAAAGTGTTTTAATAGCTTGTTGGTTAAGTTTTACACAACCATAAAATAAATAAGAAAATTTTTTTTTACTGGACTTTTTAACATAAATATAAACTACTTCATTTAACTATACAATTAACGTAAAAAGGTTTATTAATAATTTATCATAGTGGGCTTTGTTTTTCAGGGTTTATTCCCTCGGACGCCCGTTAGCGACTGCTTTTATTACAAAATTTTAATGTAATAATTCTATCATAAAAATATTCATCATGGTACTTAAATATATTACTTGCAACTAAAAACAAAATACAAATTATTAAAATAAGTAAAATTTTGCATTTAAAAAACAATTTAAAGTTTTTTAAATGTAGAAATCTTTTTGGGCTAAAGCTCACGAAAAATTGCGTCATTAACCCAAAACATTTGTCAAATTATATTACAATTAACCTACCACATTTGTAAATCACAGGTTAAGGGTAAGAACTAAATCATATAAATTATAAAAATTGCAAAGTAGTTGTAGACATTAAAAAGTTAATTAGCTGAGCAAAATTAAATTTGTAACAACAAAAACGCGTTAAAACAACAAACTTGCGAATTTAAAATTCTTTAAATAATGTGTAAGTACGGGTCAGGACCTTCAGTTTTAGTACATTTAAATTAACAACATTTTCTTAGGCATTTTTAAACAAAAAATATAAATTACTTGATAAAGTAAGTCGTTTAACGAAATAAATTAAATGGCGCACATCGTAAATAAAATGTTTTTAAAAGACAGTAAAACGAATCTAAAATCAAGAATTTCTTTACCATTAAAAAATAGTTGTTGGACACAGTTTTTTACTGCAGCTCCAAACACTGTACTTTTAAAGTAGCCTAACGTATAAAGGCGCTAAATAATGAAAACAAATTTATAAAAACGCAATTTATAAACAATCTTTTTAGTTTTATGTAAATTGGTCTTAAACAAAAACGAAACCCCGTTTCGAAACAAACAATTACACGCAAATTAAAGCAGGTTGATTATCATAAACTAAAAATAAAATAAAAATTACGTTAAAAATATTGTGCAAGTCTAAAAAAAAATTTAGATCGATTCTTGGAAATGACGCTTCCGCCTATTTATGGTATTTATGTTTAAAAAGCAACAAAAGTCTAACGATAACAGGTCAGTAATTTCAATGTGTGTAAATACGTTACGTTCTATTCCTGGAAAAACGTACACAAATTAGCTAATTCCTGGAAAAACGTACGCATCGCTTACCCTAATTACTATAACTGTAAATCACTTTAAACACACAATCAATAAAATCCCCGGTTCAATTGCAAAGACTTTGAAGGTAAATTTGTCCCTTCGAGTGATTTTTTTCTCCTATTTTAAAGGTAAACAATACAGTTTCGAGTATAGTTTAATTTCCAATGCACTTTCTTAACAAAATCATGTGATGGAAACCTTAAATTTTTCTATTCCTAAATACCGGTCACTTAATTGTTTATTTTAATCATTTTTTTGTTTTACTTTTGGTTTACAAAACATTATAAAACCCGTGCCAAATTTTGAAATTCATTACAACAATTTAAAGTCTTCAATATCGTATCAGCTTAGAAAAAAAATAAAATAAAAATGAACTCGACAAGAAATATAATTTTAACTATGATAGTTTTGATTTCAATTGGAAACATTTTCGTAAAATCGAACCCAGTTCAAAATCATGATGAGGGAATAAAATTTACAAAATTTTGTAATTTATTGAACTTTTTTCAACACAGAAATATAATAACGGTAAAAACATTTTTCAATTTAGCTTATAAAAAAAACTAACATTAATTTCAATTAATATATTAGAAAAAAGTAAAAAAGAATATACTTTTAACAAACTTCATTTCTAAACCGCTAGCCTTCGGTATAATCAAATATTATATTTGTTTACCATTTTTTAACTGTATTTATTTTAAAGAAACCATTCAGACAAGAGAGCAACATTGTCGAAAAAATGTGGATAAGCAATGTAAATAAAGAAAACGTAGGTTTTGAAATGTGCCGATTGGTAAAATGGTTGAGAAAAGTCAAAAGGAGTTTAAACGGAGAACCAGTAAGTAATTCAAAATTTTAAAAAAATATTTTTTTTTTCTTATAAGCTTAATTTGACTTTTCTAATATGTTGGGCCAAATGTTAACTTGGGGATAATGAAAAAGCTAATTTAAAACTAAATCATTTTAAAAGAATTCTTACACTGAAGTTTTTTTTATTCGTGATTAAAAATTGTAATTTAAACTTTAATTTTTTCTAGATTAACTGCGGTTCTAACTATAGATCTTACTCAAAAGAGGTAATATACAAATTAACAAAAATTTAAAAAAAAATTATAAAGACCAATCAACTCTTTATGTATTTGAACGTTTCTTTGTACAAAAACAGTTTAAATTTAACTAAACCATACAAAATAAATAATACTGTTTTATTTTTTGTTAGACAAACAAATGTCAAATAGACAACGTAAATAAAGAATGTCTTCATGAATATTCAAATAAAGTTAAACATTTACTAAAAGAAATTCGTGGGAAAACTTGGGATGTAAGAAAATTGTAACTTTTTCTGTATAAGTTGAAATTTATATATATTTAAAAATGGTGTAATACCTAGTTTCTACAAGAATCGATTTTAACTTTTATTTTCTAATTTTTATAGATCTAATTATTTAATTAATAAAACTGATCACTATTTATTACTACTACAGGTTATTGAAGAAGAAGCGCAATGTGACGATGTTGCCTCTGAAGTTACTCCGAGTTCAGCATGTGTTATTTTTAGTTCAGTAATAACAACTCGAGTTCAAAGGTGGATGGAAATGTTTGCCCAAGACGATACACAAACTTGCCAAACTTCTTAAATTTACTACTAAAGTATTTAATACTGCCAATGCCTCGTACTGCTTTCATATTTTTGTACTGCTATTTATTTATTTAACTTACAAGTTCATGCTATATTTTTATTTCCTTTCTATGTATTTGTAATAATGTAAATATTCTAAATTTAACTTATTTATAAATATCTTTTTTTAATTTATTTATTTAAAGACGATGAAATTTATTTTTATATAGTTCAATTATGCTAGTTTGCTTTGCTCAAATAAATATATGTGTTTATAATTTGGTTTTAAATGTCGTTTAAACGTAGCTAAGCAAGAAATTAGGTTAGAAAATACTATAAAAGAGCATAAAATAAAATTTACTGATTTATAAACGTACGTTACTATGTTAAAAACCGTTAATGTTTATCAAAAAAACTTGTAACCAAATCACTAGCATAAAAAATAAACAAGTTTAAATTTCAGTTATTTTTTATGCTAAGCATTAATAAAAGTTTTACTCTATTTTAGATTTTAAAATCTACCTTAAATAAATTATATCTCTTTTTTTGATTATCTCATTAAACATCACAACCCAGTGCGAATTTTAACACGATGCTATTATATTTGTTTAAGGCTGAGCAACGGCATATAAAACCCAGCAAAGTGTTGAGCTAAAATATCACTTACTCGTTCACTAGATCGAGTTGTGGTTATTCTTTGGGTGAAATTCAAACGATTTTTGCCATGGTATAATGACCATGAAGTTTTTATTAATAATTCTGTTGGTTATATGCTTTTTTGAACAACTGTACGCAGAGGTCTTACGTAAGTTCGTAGTAAAGTAGAATGCACGCTGTAGAAACTTAAATAGAAATAAAAACTTGCGTACATAACTTAAATGAGAAATGATAATCTTATTCCATATAATATAAATAAAATAAATATCTTTTATAGAAATAAAACAAGTGGTTACTGGTAAACTAACTTTTGTTACGACCAGATTATAGCAAACAATTTGATTGTTATTTAAATAAAATTAAATTAGCTTTTACTCGCTTCAACCATTAAGGCACTTTTGATGAAACTTAATTATCAAAAGTAATAATGGTTGATGAGAATGTAAGCAACTTTCTTCAGTTTTTTAAACTAGAAATTATCAGAGTTATTACTTTTTAAAATAGATTGACTTTAAATTATTTGAACTTAACATAAAAAACAATTTATATATTTAAAAAAAAAATTATAAATTATTAATTGATTACTATATAAAATAAAATAACTTTAAAATAAAGTTCTTTTAATAAGAAAAACAACATTTATTTTCTTTTACTTAACTTAAAATGCTTAAAACATCAAATTACGTAAAATCTCAAAAAATAAAAACATTCTAATATAAGTTTCTTAGTTGGTTATTAAATTAAACCAAGTCAGCTTATCTATACTAAAACTAAAAACAATTTTTATATGTTTTCACCGTTCCTATGTCATATACCTAAAACAACACAGTTAAATTATCTTTAGTAAAACAAGACAACGTTTGTATAAAACTTATAACACATTAGGATTCATCCAATTTTTTATCTTTTAAGCGCTAATTCTTATTGGAAATAAACTTATCATAAAATTTACACAAAATCTTTATTACTTTAAACAAAGCATTGTTTTTGTCCAATAAATATTAAAACTGAAAAACTTAAAATTTACTTTTATAAAAGTTTGCTTTTAAAATCAAGTATTAGTTACTGTTACAAACACACAAAAAAGCATCACTAAGATGAATCTCCTTTTTCTAAATTTTTTACGTTTTAAACTTCACAACATAAATACTATTCATCTAAGTCCTAAATTTTTTTCTAATATAAAACAAAATTGTAGGCTTTAATTTTTTAAATATATCACAGTTAATAATAACAAAGTAATTTGTTTAAAGCTCGGGGCCGTATTCGTTATTGTAGAAAAGATTGGGAATGTTCGTTCGAAGCAGAATGTAATCAATTTGGGGTAAATTTAAAGTTTTTTTTGATATAGTTTTGTCCTTTGTTAAACAATTTTTTGTTTATTTATCACCAACGTGTGAAAGTTGACTTTATGGCCAAATGTTCCAGTTTCAATTATTCTTGGCATTTAGGGATTTTGTTTATTAAAATTGTCTGATATTTAATCATCCGATTGGGTTAAGTTTAACCGAGGTTTAGACCGTTATTAGCGCTTTAATCAAAGGTGCTACAGCGTGGCAAAACAAGGAATCAAACCTAGCCAAGCGTTTTAAACAATACACCATGCCCATATTTAACTTAATTAGACACAAGTTTCTATTAACTGTTTATATTTTTCTAATCAACAGCTTTATAATCGGGCATTTATAACATATATTATCCCAAACTGCCACAGGCAACTCGAGAATAAGTCGGGGTAACTGATGTTACTCTATGTTTAGGGCGTGAATTCGACCTTCCCACATCGAGAAAAAATAAGAAGTTTAGGTTTTCTTTTATGTTTTCTATTTTTGTGGCAAATAAAACTCCATTTTACTACAAAAAAAGGACCTTTTTCTTCAAAACGAATTCCAGACCTATAATATTATGTTTTTAAATTTCTAAAATATTAAAGCATCAACAACTTTAAAATTAAATTTGTATTTATTAATACAGCAATGTGTATGTCGCCACGACTGTCGTGGTCAACCCACAATGCTGGTATGTAGCTCCAACAAGCGGGTGTACAAAAACAAATGTCACCTTCGGAAAGATATGTGCATAAGACAAAGAGCACTCACAGTGCGCTGTTATGGAGACTGTAAAGATTGCCTAAGTACAAAATTATTTTAACGACAATTTTACTTTTAAAGAAATATGCAGAAGCCAATGTATAAAATAACAAAAATGGTATAAATGCAAAAAAGACCATTAGTCTAGCACAACGACCTTGACATTTGGTTACAGATTAAAAACACTCAAACAAAAGCAAGTCACAATGTCGAACTATTTGCATTAAAGTCCAGCGTTTACGGGTAGCTTAAACGTCTTTCCATTTTTTCAACATGAATTTACAAAAAAAAAAAAGATAAATTTTTCTAAAAACAATGAAATACCTTGATATAACCTATTGCACAGTTCCCGACTTCTATATTACAGTACAGCGGGAATGACGTTAATAACACTATAACGTTAATTCTAAACCACGTGACATATTTTAATCAAATTACGTTCTGAATTGCACACTTTTATTTTAAGTCTTACCATGTAGCAAATGCGAATACCAAGTTATAAAACTTAAATAATTTAATTAACACACACCTTTAATATACCAGTTTTAATTAAATATATATTTACAAAGTGCTCAACCTAATATAAAATTATATTTCCAAATTACTAAAACTATATTAACTAAATAATTTTTAGAAAAATTCAACGTCAAAACAAAACCAATTGAAACTGGTAAAATTGGCGCGAGTGTAACCCTAATATGTGAATACCCGCTACCTACTTATAACATACATCTACAAAATATATATGAAAAACGAGTCAAATGGTTTAAGGAGAATAAAGAAAAGGAAATAACAAATGTCCTAATAAGAGAGTGGTTTATTAATTATAACAACGAAGAGTACAGGTAAACGAATTGCCAGTATTACCAATTTTAAAACAGTTACACGTAACAACGTTACGCAAATTTTAAATATTCAATTAAAACTATAAAGACTTTTACTTTAGAACGCCCCTTTTTTAGTTTAATGATAAAATTTGCCTTTTTCTTTATTCCGTTAACATTTATTACATATATTTTCCAATCAGGGATCGATTACACCTTTCTTCCAAAAAAGGAAATGCTTCTTTAACAATTAAAGATTTAAGAAAAAGTGATCAAGGAAAGTATGGTTGTAGAGTTAGTGTTGGAACAGAACATAGCACTGGATATGTTCGTCTTAAAGTTATTTCAGGTAAGAGGTCAAACCTTCTTTAAGCAAAGTTATATACCTTACATTTCACTATAGTAACATTTTATAAAACAACTTTTTAAACAACTACTTTGTCAAGCAATTCCCCTCACATTTAACATAATATTTTAAAAACCTTCAAAATAGATTTAACGGGCCCAAAATAGCTACTATATATTTACACTAACAACTCCTATAGATATATTATTGCTATGTAAATGCTTTTAGCAAAAACGATTTAACTTTCTTTATTTTGTTAAGATACACCTGTAACAGTTCCAGCAATTACTCAACCCAAACCAAGTATACCTGGTACGAATTAAAGTTTGAGTAATTTAGCGCATTTTTATGAACGTTTAATAAGCTAATAATACATTTCCCTTATAAGTTAGATTTTTAAGTGTTGGTATTAAGAGTATACATTTTTTATTTAATATCACTTTTCGTGCATTAATTAAGATAAAGTTTACTTGCAGTGAAACACAGAGTTGAAACAAAAACTCCACAGACAGGGATCGAGGGGCAAAACGCAACTTTAATTTGTTCATACCCAAAAACATTTAACAAACCTGTGTCAGCTCGTATTAACTGGTACAAAAAAGGAAAACGATCAAACCGAAGAGTTTTTCAGCGAGATTGGTTTAAAGATTTTTGGGACAACGAACAAGAATTTGGAGTTTATAGGTTAAGACCCTTAGGCGAAAAATAATTTTGAAAATAATAATTAAGCATAGTTACGTGTATATTTATATAACAACTAACAAAATACCGGTAAAATTTTAACAAAATTATTATCATAGACCCATGATATTATTATACAAGTAATAAAACTTTACATTTTTTCTAATAGACTAATCAAGATTTATTAAAATAAATAAAATTATTACTTTAGAGGCAGAGTTAAAATTTCAAAAATAGATGGCAACGCATCTTTAACGATTACAAAACTTACACTGAAGGACACCGGAAAATATGGTTGCCGAGTTATGATTAATACAAAAAGAAGAACTGGATTTGTTGATTTAATCGTGAAGCAAGGTATATATTTAAATAGTTTTACCTTTTTTAGGTAAGCAAAACTACGTAAGCAAACCATAAGATAGTCCAACCACAGGTTTATAAATGACTCGGGTTCATGTGTAAAATATTATTTTACGTAAAAAAATTGAAAAAAAAAAATTTTTTTAACCATCCTTTTTCCAACACAATAAAAGAATATAAAAAGATTGTTATAATACAAAAAGTTTAGTTAAGGTTTGTTGATAATATTACAAAACATGTAGTTATCAAAAAAAATAGGAAAACAAAACTTACGTTAACACATATTTTAAAAAACAACTAACAGTAGTAAGTACAACTAAAAATTAATTTTTTAAAACGAAATTATAATCACAGCGCAAATTTTTAAAACTACGACAACAGTGAAAACCACTTTAACAAAAGTTTCGCATGTTGAAAGAACTTCTACTGAAACAATACAAGTCAAAACAACTCCTCTAAAAACTTTGCTTGTTAAAACTGTTTCTACAGAAGCTTTGCCAATTGAATCAACTTCCACAAAAGTATTGCCTGCTAAAACAACTTCTACAGAAGCTTTGCCTGTTAAAACAACTTCTAGAGAAGCATTGTCAGGTAAATCAACTTCCACAAAAGTATTGCCTGCTAAAACAACTTCTACAGAAGCTTTGCCTATTAAAACAACTTCCACAGAAACTTTGCCTGTTGAAACAACTTCTACTGAAGCTTTTCCTGCTGAAACTACTTTTACTAAAGCTGTGCCACTTAAAACAACTTCTACTAAAGTTTCGCCTGTGAGAACAACTTATACTGAAACTTTACCTGTCGAAACTTCAACTAAAGCTTTTCCTTTTAAAACTACTACTACAGAAACTTTGCCTGTTAAAACAACTTCTACTGAAGCTTTGCCAGTGAAATCTACTTCTACTGAAGCTTTGCCTGTTGAAACTACGTCTACTGAAACTTTGCCTGTCGAAACTACTTCTACCAAAGATTTGCCTGTTAAAACTACTTCTACTGAAGCATTGCCTGTAAAAACAACTTCAATTAAAGCTTTTCCTTTTAAAACTACTACTACCGAAACTTTGCCTGTTAAAACAACTTCTACTGAAGCTTTGCCAGTGAAATCTACTTCTACTGAAGCGTTGCCTGTTAAAACTACTTCTATTGAAGCTTTATCAGTCGAAACTACTTCTACTGAAGCGTTGCCTGTTAAAACTACTTCTATTGAAGCTTTATCAGTCGAAACTACTTCTACTGAAGCGTTGCCTGTTAAAACTACTTCTATTGAAGCTTTATCAGTCGAAACTACTTCTACTGAAGCTATGCCAGTGAAATCTACTTCTACTGAATCTTTGCCTGCTGAAACTACTTCTACTGAAGCTTTGCCTGTTGAAACAACTTCTACTAAAGCTATGCCAGTGAAATCTACTTCTGTTCAAACTACTTCTACTGAAGCTTTGACTGTCAAAACTCCTTCTACTAAAGCTTTGCCTGTTCAAACTACTTCTACTAAAGCTTTGTCTGTCAAAACTACTTCTACTAAAGCTTTGCCTGTTCAAACTACTTCTACTGAAGCTTTGTCAGTCGAAACCATTTCTACTGAAGCTTTGCCTGTTGAAACTACTCCTACTAAAGATTTTTCAGTCGAAACTACTTCTACTGAAGCTTTGCCTGTTCAAACTACTTCTACTGAAACTTTGACTGTCAAAACTCCTTCTACTAAAGCTTTGCCTGTTCAAACTACTTCTACTAAAGATTTGCCTGTTAAAACTACTTCTATTGAAGCTTTGCCTGTCGAAATTACTTCTACTAAAACTTTGCCTGTCGAAACTACTTCTACTGAAGCTTTGCCTATTGAAACTTTTTCTACTGAAGCTCTGCCGGTCGAAACTACTTCTACTGAAGCTTTGCCTGTTCAAACTACTTCTACTGAAGCTTTGACTGTCAAAACTCCTTCTACTAAAGCTTTGCCTGTTCAAACTACTTCTACTAAAGCTTTGCCTGTCAAAACTACTTCTACTGAAGCTTTGTCAGTCGAAACTATTTCTAATGAAGCTTTGCCTGTTAAAACTACTTCTACTGAAGCTTTGTCAGTCGAAACTACTTCTACGGAAGCTTTGCCTGTTCAAACTACTTCTACCGAAACTTTGCCTGTCGAAACTACTTCTACCAAAGGTTTGCCTGTTAAAACTACTTCTCCTGAAGCATTGCCTGTAAAAACAACTTCAATTAAAGCTTTTCCTTTTAAAACTACTACTACCGAAACTTTGCCTGTTAAAACAACTTCTACTGAAGCTTTGCCAGTGAAATCTACTTCTACTGAAGCGTTGCCTGTTAAAACTATTTCTATTGAAGCTTTATCAGTCGAAACTACTTCTACTGAAGCGTTGCCTGTTAAAACTACTTCTATTGAAGCTTTATCAGTCGAAACTACTTCTACTGAAGCGTTGCCTGTTAAAACTACTTCTATTGTAGCTTTATCAGTCGAAACTACTTCTACTGAAGCTATGCCAGTGAAATCTACTTCTACTGAATCTTTGCCTGCTGAAACTACTTCTACTGAAGCTTTGCCTGTTGAAACAACTTCTACTAAAGCTATGCCAGTGAAATCTACTTCTGTTCAAACTACTTCTACTGAAGCTTTGACTGTCAAAACTCCTTCTACTAAAGCTTTGCCTGTTCAAACTACTTCTACTAAAGCTTTGCCTGTCAAAACTACTTCTACTGAAGCTTTGCCTGTTCAAACTACTTCTACTGAAGCTTTGTCAGTCGAAACCATTTCTACTGAAGCTTTGCCTGTTGAAACTACTCCTACTAAAGATTTTTCAGTCGAAACTACTTCTACTGAAGCTTTGCCTGTTCAAACTACTTCTACTGAAACTTTGACTGTCAAAACTCCTTCTACTAAAGCTTTGCCTGTTCAAACTACTTCTACTAAAGCTTTGTCTGTCAAAACTACTTCTACTGAAGCTTTGCCTGTCGAAACTACTTCTACTAAAGCTTTGCCTGTTAAAACAATTTCTACTAAAGATTTGACAATGAAGTCTACTTCTACTAAAGTTTTGCCTGTTAAAACTGCTTCTATTGAAGCTTTGCCTGTCGAAATTACTTCTACTAAAACTTTGCCTGTCGAAACTACTTCTACTGAAGCTTTGCCTATTGAAACTTTTTCTACTGAAGCTCTGCCGGTCGAAACTACTTCTACTGAAGCTTTGCCTGTTCAAACTACTTCTACTGAAGCTTTGACTGTCAAAACTCCTTCTACTAAAGCTTTGCCTGTTCAAACTACTTCTACTAAAGCTTTGCCTGTCAAAACTACTTCTACTGAAGCTTTGTCAGTCGAAACTATTTCTAATGAAGCTTTGCCTGTTAAAACTACTTCTACTGAAGCTTTGTCAGTCGAAACTACTTCTACGGAAGCTTTGCCTGTTCAAACTACTTCTACTGAAACTTTGCTTATCGAAACTACTTCTACTGAAACTTTGCCTATTAAAACTACTTCTACTAAATCTTTGCCTGTTGAAACAACTTCTACTGAAGCTTTGCCTGTCGAAACTACTTCTACTAAAGCTTTGCCTGTTAAAACAATTTCTACTGAAGCTTTGACAATGAAATCTACTTTTACTAAAGTTTTGCTTGTTGAAACTACTTCTACTGAAGCTTTGCCTGTCGAAATTACTTCTACTAAAACTTTGCCTGTCGAAACTACTTCTACTGAAGCATTGCCAGTTAAAACTACTTCTACTGAAGCTTTGCCTGTTGAAACTACTTCTACTGAAGCTATGCCAATAAAATCTACTTCTACTGAATCTTTGCCTGTTGAAACTACTTCTACTAAAATTTTGCCTGTTGAAACTACTTCTACTGAAGCTTTGCCTGTCGAAATTACTTCTACTAAAACTTTGCCTGTCGAAACTACTTCTACTGAAGCATTGCCAGTTAAAACTACTTCTACTGAAGCTTTGCCTGTTGAAACAACTTCTACTGAAGCTATGCCAATAAAATCTACTTCTACTGAATCTTTGCCTGTTGAAACTACTTCTACTAAAGCTTTGCCTGTTGAAACAACTACTACTGAAGCTATGCCAGTGAAATCTACTTCTACTGAAGCTTTGCCTGTTGAAACAACTTCTACTGAAGCTTTGCCTGTTGAAACTACTTCTACTGAAGCTTGGCCTGTTGAAACTACTTCTACCGAAACTTTGCCTAATAAAACAACTTCTACTGAAGCTTTGCTAGTGAAATCTACTTCTACTGAAGTTTTGCCTGTTAAAACAACTTCTACAGAAACTTTACCTTTTAAAACTACTTCCAGCTTTGCTGTAAAAACAACTTCTACTGAAGCTTTGCCTGTTGAAACTATTTCTACTAAAACTTTTACTGCTAAAACAATTTCAACTAAAGTTTTGCCTGTAAAAACTAGTTTTACAGAAACTTTACCTATTAAAACTACGTCTAGTAAAGCTTTGCCAGTTAAAACTACTTCTACAGAGGCTTTGCTGTTTAAAAGTACTTCTACAGAAAGTTTGCCAGTTAAAACTTTTACTATTGAAGCTTTGCAAGTTATAGGTACTTCTAATAAAACTTTGCCTGTACAAACTACTTCTACTAAAGCTTTGTCTGTTAAAACTACTTCAACTGAAACTGTGCCGAATCAAACAAGTTCTACAGTCATTTTCCCTGATAAAACTACTAAAGATTTGCCATGTAAAACAACACCAACTAAACAACATGTGTCAACAGTAATGTCAAATACAAAATATACCACTAACTTAGTTGGAAAATCAAAAGACATGCTGTTAAAATCCACAGAACCTACAACAAAATTAATAGAAGCATCTGCAGAAATGTTACCAAAATCAACTGATAAAATTGAAATAAAACTTAGAGAAGTGAAGTCAACAATACCTGCTGAAAAAATCTTAACAACATTGCCTGAACCAAAATCCACAACAAAAATAATAAAAGCAACTGCAGAAATGCATCCAAAATCTACTGCTAGCGTTGACATAGAAGTGATAGAACTAAAACCTATAAGGCCCACTAAAGTTTTCACTACCACAATGCTTAAACCAAAATCCACCACAAAAATAATAGAAGCATCTGCAGAAATGCATCCAAAATCTACTGCTAGCGTTGACATAGAAATGATAGAAATCAAACCTACAAGGCTCACTAAAGTTTTCACCACAACAATGCCTAAACCAAAATCCACAACCAAAATATTTAAAACAACAGAAAAAATCCCACCAAAATCAACTGGGAGGGTTGAACTAAAACAAGTAAAATTAAAATCTACAACACAAAATAAAGTCTTTTTTACTAAATACCCTAAACCAAAATCCACAACAAAAATAATAGAAGCATCTGCAGAAATGCATTCAAAATCTATTGCTAGTGTTGACATAGAAATGTTAGAACTAAAACCTACAATGCCCACTAAAGTTTTTACTACAACAATGCCTGAACCAGAATCCACCACAAAAAATATAGAAGCATCTGCAGAAATGCATCCCAAATCTACTGCAAGTGTTATCATAGAAGTGATAGAATTAAAACCTACAGGGCACACCAAAGTTTTCGCCACAACAATGACTGAAGCAAAATCCACCACAAAAATAATAGAAGCATCTGCAGAAATGCATTCCAAATCTACTGCAAGTGTTGACATAGAAGTGATAGAATTAAAACCTACAGGGCACACCAAAGTTTTTACTACAACAATGCCTGAACCAGAATCCACCACAAAAAATATAGAAGCATCTGCAGAAATGCATCCCAAATCTACTGCAAGTGTTGACATAGAAGTGATAGAATTAAAACCTACAGGGCACACCAAAGTTTTCGCCACAACAATGCCTGAAGCAAAATCCACCACAAAAATAATAGAAGCATCAGCAGAAATGCATTCCAAATCTACTCCTAGTGTTGACATAGAAGTGATAGAATTAAAACCTACAGGGCACACTAAAGTTTTCACTACAACAATGCCTAAACCAAAATCCACAACAAAAATATTTAAAACACCAGAAAAAATCTTACTAAAATCTACGGCTAGGGTTGAATTGAAACAAGTTGATCTAAAATCTACAACACAAACTAAAGTTTTTTCTACTAAATACCCTAAAACAAAATTCACAACGAAAATAATAGAAGCATCTGCAGAAATGTCAACAAAAACTACCGATAGTATTCAGTTAAAACAAGTAGAACAAAAATCAACAACACCAACTAAAGTTTCCTTCACAACATTGCCTGAAGCAAAATTCACCACTAAATTGTATAAACCATTAACAGAACTGCTACCAAAATTGAATGCAAGTATTGACATAGAAGTATTAGAACTTAAACCTACAGGATCCACTAAAGTTTTCTCTACAGCAAAGCCTCCACAAAAATCCACATCAATAACAGTTGAAGCATCAGCAGAAATGCCACCAAAATCTACAACATCAACTAAAGCCTTACTAGCAACACTGCCAAAAACAAATCTAACAACAAAAGTACTTGAAACATCAAAAGAACTTCTACCAAAATCTACTGTGAGTTTTGACATAGAACAGGTGGAAGTCAAATCCGCACAGCCAACCAAAGTTTTTATAACCAAATACCCTGAAACAAAATCTACAACAAAATTAATACAAGCATCTGCAGAAATGCTACCAAAATCGACTGCTGGCCTTGACATAGAATTTATAGAAGTAAAGTCAACAATACCTACTAAAGAATTCTTTACAACATTGCCTGAATCAAAAATAATAGAAGCATCTGCAGAAATGCATCCAAAATCTACTCCTAGTGTTGACATAGAAATGATAGAACTAAAACCTACAAGGCTCACTAAAGTTTTCACTACAACAATGCCTGAATCAAAATCCACAACAAAAATATTTAAAACACCAGAAAAAATCCTACCAAAATCTACTGCTAGGGTTAATTTGGAACAAGTCAATCTAAAATCTACAACACAAACTAAAGTTTTCTCTACTAAATACCCTGAAACAAAATCTACAACAAAAATAATAGAAGCATCTGCAGAAATGCTACCAAAATCGACTGCTGGTCTTGACATAGAATTTATAGAAGTAAAGTCGACAATACCTACAAAAGAATTCTTTACAACATTGCCTGAAATAAAAATAATAGAAGCATCTGCAGAAATGCATCCAAAATCTACTTCTAGTGTTGACATAGAAATGATAGAACTAAAACCTACAAAGCCCACTGAAGTTTTCACTACAAAAATGCCTGAATCAAAATCCACAACAAAAATATTTAAAACACCAGAAAAAATCCTACCAAAATCTACGGCTAGGGTTGAATTGGAACAAGTCGATTTAAAATCTACAACACAAACTAAAGCTTTTTTTACTAAATACCCTAAAACAAAATTCACAACAAAAATAATAGAAGCATCTGCAGAAATGCCAACAAAAACCACTGCTAGTGTTCAATTAAATCAAGTAGAACAAAAATCAACAACACCAACTAAAGTTTTTTTTACATCATTGCCTGAGCAAAAATTCACAACAAAAATAATGGAAGCATCTAAAGAAATGCGACCAAAAACAACATCTGGAGTTGAAATTGAACAAGTTAAAATAAAATCCATTATGCCAAAGATAGTTTCATACACAACATTGCCAGATATAAAATATATAACAAAATTGTTTGAGAAAAAAGCACAAGTTGAAGGATATTTTAAAAGTACAACTAACACATCAACAATTCCTGATATAAAAACAACGACAAGTATATTTGAAGCATCAGCAGAAAAAGAACCTATAATAAAACCAAATGTTAGTGTTGAGATAGACCAAGTAGAGCTAGAATCTACAACACCACATAAAGTTTCCTTCACAGCATTGCCTGAAGCAAAATTCACCACTAAATTGTATAAACCATTAACAGAACTGCTACCAAAATTGAATGCAAGTATTGACATAGAAGTATTAGAACTTAAACCTACAGGACCCACTAAAGTTTTCTCTACAGCAAAGCCTCCACAAAAATCCACATCAATAACAGTTGAAGCATCAGCAGAAATGCCACCAAAATCTACAACATCAACTAAAGTCTTACTAGCAACACTGCCAAAAACAAATCTAACAACCAAACTACTTGAAACATCAAAAGAACTTCTACCAAAATCTACTGTGAGTTTTGACATAGAACAGGTGGAAGTCAAATCCGCACAGCCAACCAAAGTTTTTATAACCAAATACCCTGAAACAAAATCTACAACAAAATTAATACAAGCATCTGCAGAAATGCTACCAAAATCGACTGCTGGCCTTGACATAGAATTTATAGAAGTAAAGTCAACAATACCTACTAAAGAATTCTTTACAACATTGCCTGAATCAAAAATAATAGAAGCATCTGCAGAAATGCATCCAAAATCTACTCCTAGTGTTGACATAGAAATGATAGAACTAAAACCTACAAGGCTCACTAAAGTTTTCACTACAACAATGCCTGAATCAAAATCCACAACAAAAATATTTAAAACACCAGAAAAAATCCTACCAAAATCTACTGCTAGGGTTAATTTGGAACAAGTCAATCTAAAATCTACAACACAAACTAAAGTTTTCTCTACTAAATACTCTGAAACAAAATCTACAACAAAAATAATAGAAGCATCTGCAGAAATGCTACCAAAATCGACTGCTGGTCTTGACATAGAATTTATAGAAGTAAAGTCGACAATACCTACAAAAGAATTCTTTACAACATTGCCTGAAATAAAAATAATAGAAGCATCTGCAGAAATGCATCCAAAATCTACTCCTAGTGTTGACATAGAAATGATAGAACTAAAACCTACAAAGCCCACTGAAGTTTTCACTACAAAAATGCCTGAATCAAAATCCACAACAAAAATATTTAAAACACCAGAAAAAATCCTACCAAAATCTACGGCTAGGGTTGAATTGGAACAAGTCGATTTAAAATCTACAACACAAACTAAAGCTTTTTTTACTAAATACCCTAAAACAAAATTCACAACAAAAATAATAGAAGCATCTGCAGAAATGCCAACAAAAACCACTGCTAGTGTTCAATTAAATCAAGTAGAACAAAAATCAACAACACCAACTAAAGTTTTTTTTACATCATTGCCTGAGCAAAAATTCACAACAAAAATAATGGAAGCATCTAAAGAAATGCGACCAAAAACAACATCTGGAGTTGAAATTGAACAAGTTAAAATAAAATCCATTATGCCAAAGATAGTTTCATACACAACATTGCCAGATATAAAATATATAACAAAATTGTTTGAGAAAAAAGCACAAGTTGAAGGATATTTTAAAAGTACAACTAACACATCAACAATTCCTGATATAAAAACAACGACAAGTATATTTGAAGCATCAGCAGAAAAAGAACCTATAATAAAACCAAATGTTAGTGTTGAGATAGACCAAGTAGAGCTAGAATCTACAACACCACATAAAGTTTCCTTCACAGCATTGCCTGAAGCAAAATTCACCACTAAATTGTATAAACCATTAACAGAACTGCTACCAAAATTGAATGCAAGTATTGACATAGAAGTATTAGAACTTAAACCTACAGGACCCACTAAAGTTTTCTCTACAGCAAAGCCTCCACAAAAATCCACATCAATAACAGTTGAAGCATCAGCAGAAATGCCACCAAAATCTACAACATCAACTAAAGTCTTACTAGCAACACTGCCAAAAACAAATCTAACAACCAAACTACTTGAAACATCAAAAGAACTTCTACCAAAATCTACCGTGAGTTTTGACATAGAACAGGTGGAAATCAAATCCGCACAGCCGACCAAAGTTTTTATAAGCAAATACCCTGAAACAAAATCTACAACAAAATTAGTAGAAGCATCTGCAGAAATGCTACCAAAATCGACTGCTGACCTTGACATAGAATTTATAGAAGTAAAGTCAACAATACCTACTAAAGAATTCTTTACAACATTGCCTGAATCAAAAATAATAGAAGCATCTGCAGAAATGCATCCAAAATCTACTCCTAGTGTTGACATAGAAATGATAGAACTAAAACCTACAAGGCTCACTAAAGTTTTCACTACAACAATGCCTGAATCAAAATCCACCACAAAAATATTTAAAACACCAGAAAAAATCCTACCAAAATCTACTGCTAGCGTTAATTTGGAACAAGTCGATCTAAAATCTACAACACAAACTAAAGTTTTCTCTACTAAATACCCTAAAACAAAATCTACAACAAAAATAATAGAAGCATCTGCAGAAATGCTACCAAAATCGACTGCTGGCCTTGACATAGAATTTATAGAAGTAAAGTCAACAATACCTACTAAAGAATTCTTTACAACATTGCCTGAAACAAAAATAATAGAAGCATCTGCAGAAATGCATTCAAAATCTATTGCTAGTGTTGACATAGAAATGTTAGAACTAAAACCTACAATGCCCACTAAAGTTTTTACTAAAACAATGCCTGAACCAGAATCCACCACAAAAAATATAGAAGCATCTGCAGAAATGCATCCCAAATCTACTGCAAGTGTTGACATAGAAGTGATAGAATTAAAATCTACAGGGCACACCAAAGTTTTCGCCACAACAATGCCTGAACCAGAATCCACCACAAAAAATATAGAAGCATCTGCAGAAATGCATCCCAAATCTACTGCAAGTGTTGACATAAAAGTGATAGAATTAAAACCTACAGGGCACACCAAAGTTTTCGCCACAACAATGCCTGAAGCAAAATCCACCACAAAAATAATAGAAGCATCTGCAGAAATGCGTTCCAAATCTACTCCTAGTGTTGACATAGAAGTGATAGAATTAAAACCTACAGGGCACACTAAAGTTTTCACTACAACAATGCCTAAACCAAAATCCACAACAAAAATATTGAAAACACCAGAAAAAATCTTACTAAAATCTACTGCTAGGGTTGAATTGAAACAAGTTGATCTAAAATCTACAACACAAACTAAAGTTTTTTCTACTAAATACCCTAAAACAAAATTCACAACGAAAATAATAGAAGCATCTGCAGAAATGCATTCAAAATCTATTGCTAGTGTTGACATAGAAATGTTAGAACTAAAACCTACAATGCCCACTAAAGTTTTTACTACAATAATGCCTGAACCAGAATCCACCACAAAAAATATAGAAGCATCTGCAGAAACGCATCCCAAATCTACTACAAGTGTTGACATAGAAGTGATAGAATTAAAACCTACAGGGCACACCAAAGTTTTCGCCACAACAATGCCTGAAGCAAAATCCACCACAAAAATAATAGAAGCATCTGCAGAAATGCATTCCAAATCTACTACAAGTGTTGACATAGAAGTGATAGAATTAAAACCTACAGGGCACACCAAAGTTTTTACTACAACAATGCCTGAACCAGAATCCACCACAAAAAATATAGAAGCATCTGCAGAAATGCATCCCAAATCTACTGCAAGTGTTGACATAGAAGTGATAGAATTAAAACCTACAGGGCACACCAAAGTTTTCGCCACAACAATGCCTGAAGCAAAATCCACCACAAAAATAATAGAAGCATCTGCAGAAATGCATTCCAAATCTACTCCTAGTGTTGACATAGAAGTGATAGAATTAAAACCTACAGGGCACACTAAAGTTTTCACTACAACAATGCCTAAACCAAAATCCACAACAAAAATATTTAAAACACCAGAAAAAATCTTACTAAAATCTACTGCTAGGGTTGAATTGAAACAAGTTGATCTAAAATCTACAACACAAACTAAAGTTTTTTCTACTAAATACCCTAAAACAAAATTCACAACGAAAATAATAGAAGCATCTGCAGAAATGCCAACAAAAACTACCGATAGTGTTCAGTTAAAACAAGTAGAACAAAAATCAACAACACCAACTAAAGTTTTTTTTACATCATTGCCTGAGCAAAAATTCACAACAAAAATAATTGAAGCATCTACAAAAATGCAAACAAAAACAACATTTGGAGTTGAAATTGAACAAGTTGAAATAAAATCCATTAAGCCAAAGATAGTTTCATACACAACATTGCCAGATATAAAATATATAACAAAATTGTTTGAGAAAAAAGCACAAGTTGAAGAATATTTTAAAAGTACAACTCACACATCAACATTTCCTGATATAAAAACAACGGCAAGTATATTTGAAGCATCAGCAGAAAAAGAACCTACAATAAAACCAAATGTTAGTGTTACGATAGAACAAGTAGAGCTAGAATCTACAACACCACATAAAGTTTCCTTCACAGCATTGCCTGAAACAAAATTCACCACTAAATTGTATAAACCATTAACAGAACTGCTACCAAAATTGAATGCAAGTATTGACATAGAAGTATTAGAACTTAAACCTACAGGATCCACTAAAGTTTTCTCTACAGCAAAGCCTCCACAAAAATCCACATCAATAACAGTTGAAGCATCAGCAGAAATGCCACCAAAATCTACAACATCAACTAAAGTCTTACTAGCAACACTGCCAAAAACAAATCTAACAACAAAAGTACTTGAAACATCAAAAGAACTTCTACCAAAATCTACTGTGAGTTTTGACATAGAACAGGTGGAAGTCAAAACCTCACAGCCGACCAAAGTTTTTATAACCAAATACCCTGAAACAAAATCTACAACAAAATTAGTAGAAGCATCTGCAGAAATGCTACCAAAATCGACTGCTGGCCTTGACATAGAATTTATAGAAGAAAAGTCGACAATACCTACAAAAGAATTCTTTACAACATTGCCTAAAATAAAAATAATAGAAGCATCTGCAGAAATGCATCCAAAATCTACTCCTAGTGTTGACATAGAAATGATAGAACTAAAACCTACAAAGCCCACTGAAGTTTTCACTACAAAAATCCCTGAATCAAAATCCACAACAAAAATATTAAAAACACCAGAAAAAATCCTACCAAAATCTACGGCTAGGGTTGAATTGGAACAAGTCGATTTAAAATCTACAACACAAACTAGAGCTTTTTTTACTAAATACCCTGAAACAAAATTCACAACAAAAATAATAGAAGCATCTGCAGAAATGCTACCAAAATCTACTGCTAGCGTTGACATAGAAGTGATAGAACTAAAACCTATAAGGCCCACTAAAGTTTTCACTACCACAATGCTTGAAGCAAAATCCACCACAAAAATAATAGAAGCATCTGCAGAAATGCATCCAAAATCTACTGCTAGCGTTGACATAGAAATGATAGAACTCAAACCTACAAGGCTCACTAAAGTTTTCACCACAACAATGCCTAAACCAAAATCCACAACCAAAATATTTAAAACACCAGAAAAAATCGCACCAAAATCAACTGCTAGGGTTGAATTGAAACAAACAAAACTAAAATCTACAACACAAACTAAAGTCTTTTTTACTAAATACCCTAAACCAAAATTTACAACAAAAATAATAGAAGCATCTGCAGAAATGCATTCAAAATCTATTGCTAGTGTTGACATAGAAATGTTAGAACTAAAACCTACAATGCCCACTAAAGTTTTTACTACAATAATGCCTGAACCAGAATCCACCACAAAAAATATAGAAGCATCTGCAGAAACGCATCCCAAATCTACTACAAGTGTTGACATAGAAGTGATAGAATTAAAACCTACAGGGCACACCAAAGTTTTCGCCACAACAATGCCTGAAGCAAAATCCACCACAAAAATAATAGAAGCATCTGCAGAAATGCATTCCAAATCTACTGCAAGTGTTGACATAGAAGTGATAGAATTAAAACCTACAGGGCACACCAAAGTTTTCGCCACAACAATGCCTGAAGCAAAATCCACCACAAAAATAATAGAAGCATCTGCAGAAATGCATTCCAAATCTACTCCTAGTGTTGACATAGAAGTGATAGAATTAAAACCTACAGGGCACACTAAAGTTCTCACTACAACAATGCCTAAACCAAAATCCACAACAAAAATATTTAAAACACCAGAAAAAATCTTACTAAAATCTACTGCTAGGGTTGAATTGAAACAAGTTGATCTAAAATCTACAACACAAACTAAAGTTTTTTCTACTAAATACCCTAAAACAAAATTCACAACGAAAATAATAGAAGCATCTGCAGAAATGCCAACAAAAACTACCGATAGTGTTCAGTTAAAACAAGTAGAACAAAAATCAACAACACCAACTAAAGTTTTTTTTACATCATTGCCTGAGCAAAAATTCACAACAAAAATAATTGAAGCATCTACAAAAATGCAAACAAAAACAACATTTGGAGTTGAAATTGAACAAGTTGAAATAAAATCCATTAAGCCAAAGATAGTTTCATACACAACATTGCCAGATATAAAATATATAACAAAATTGTTTGAGAAAAAAGCACAAGTTGAAGAATATTTTAAAAGTACAACTCACACATCAACATTTCCTGATATAAAAACAACGGCAAGTATATTTGAAGCATCAGCAGAAAAAGAACCTACAATAAAACCAAATGTTAGTGTTACGATAGAACAAGTAGAGCTAGAATCTACAACACCACATAAAGTTTCCTTCACAGCATTGCCTGAAGCAAAATTCACCACTAAATTGTATAAACCATTAACAGAACTGCTACCAAAATTGAATGCAAGTATTGACATAGAAGTATTAGAACTTAAACCTACAGGATCCACTAAAGTTTTCTCTACAGCAAAGCCTCCACAAAAATCCACATCAATAACAGTTGAAGCATCAGCAGAAATGCCACCAAAATCTACAACATCAACTAAAGTCTTACTAGCAACACTGCCAAAAACAAATCTAACAACAAAAGTACTTGAAACATCAAAAGAACTTCTACCAAAATCTACTGTGAGTTTTGACATAGAACAGGTGGAAGTCAAAACCTCACAGCCGACCAAAGTTTTTATAACCAAATACCCTGAAACAAAATCTACAACAAAATTAGTAGAAGCATCTGCAGAAATGCTACCAAAATCGACTGCTGGCCTTGAAATAGAATTTATAGAAGAAAAGTCGACAATACCTACAAAAGAATTCTTTACAACATTGCCTAAAATAAAAATAATAGAAGCATCTGCAGAAATGCATCCAAAATCTACTCCTAGTGTTGACATAGAAATGATAGAACTAAAACCTACAAAGCCCACTGAAGTTTTCACTACAAAAATCCCTGAATCAAAATCCACAACAAAAATATTAAAAACACCAGAAAAAATCCTACCAAAATCTACGGCTAGGGTTGAATTGGAACAAGTCGATTTAAAATCTACAACACAAACTAGAGCTTTTTTTACTAAATACCCTGAAACAAAATTCACAACAAAAATAATAGAAGCATCTGCAGAAATGCTACCAAAATCTACTGCTAGCGTTGACATAGAAGTGATAGAACTAAAACCTATAAGGCCCACTAAAGTTTTCACTACCACAATGCTTGAAGCAAAATCCACCACAAAAATAATAGAAGCATCTGCAGAAATGCATCCAAAATCTACTGCTAGCGTTGACATAGAAATGATAGAACTCAAACCTACAAGGCTCACTAAAGTTTTCACCACAACAATGCCTAAACCAAAATCCACAACCAAAATATTTAAAACACCAGAAAAAATCGCACCAAAATCAACTGCTAGGGTTGAATTGAAACAAACAAAACTAAAATCTACAACACAAACTAAAGTCTTTTTTACTAAATACCCTAAACCAAAATTTACAACAAAAATAATAGAAGCATCTGCAGAAATGCATTCAAAATCTATTGCTAGTGTTGACATAGAAATGTTAGAACTAAAACCTACAATGCCCACTAAAGTTTTTACTACAATAATGCCTGAACCAGAATCCACCACAAAAAATATAGAAGCATCTGCAGAAACGCATCCCAAATCTACTACAAGTGTTGACATAGAAGTGATAGAATTAAAACCTACAGGGCACACCAAAGTTTTCGCCACAACAATGCCTGAAGCAAAATCCACCACAAAAATAATAGAAGCATCTGCAGAAATGCATTCCAAATCTACTGCAAGTGTTGACATAGAAGTGATAGAATTAAAACCTACAGGGCACACCAAAGTTTTCGCCACAACAATGCCTGAAGCAAAATCCACCACAAAAATAATAGAAGCATCTGCAGAAATGCATTCCAAATCTACTCCTAGTGTTGACATAGAAGTGATAGAATTAAAACCTACAGGGCACACTAAAGTTCTCACTACAACAATGCCTAAACCAAAATCCACAACAAAAATATTTAAAACACCAGAAAAAATCTTACTAAAATCTACTGCTAGGGTTGAATTGAAACAAGTTGATCTAAAATCTACAACACAAACTAAAGTTTTTTCTACTAAATACCCTAAAACAAAATTCACAACGAAAATAATAGAAGCATCTGCAGAAATGCCAACAAAAACTACCGATAGTGTTCAGTTAAAACAAGTAGAACAAAAATCAACAACACCAACTAAAGTTTTTTTTACATCATTGCCTGAGCAAAAATTAACAACAAAAATAATTGAAGCATCTACAAAAATGCGAACAAAAACAACATTTGGAGTTGAAATTGAACAAGTTGAAATAAAATCCATTAAGCCAAAGATAGTTTCATACACAACATTGCCAGATATAAAATATATAACAAAATTGTTTGAGAAAAAAGCACAAGTTGAAGAATATTTTAAAAGTACAACTCACACATCAACAATTCCTGATATAAAAACAACGGCAAGTATATTTGAAGCATCAGCAGAAAAAGAACCTACAATAAAACCAAATGTTAGTGTTAAGATAGAACAAGTAGAGCTAGAATCTACAACACCACATAAAGTTTCCTTCACAGCATTGCCTGAAGCAAAATTCACCACTAAATTGTATAAACCATTAACAGAACTGCTACCAAAATTGAATGCAAGTATTGACATAGAAGTATTAGAACTTAAACCTACAGGACCCACTAAAGTTTTCTCTACAGCAAAGCCTCCACAAAAATCCACATCAATAACAGTTGAAGCATCAGCAGAAATGCCACCAAAATCTACAACATCAACTAAAGTCTTACTAGCAACACTGCCAAAAACAAATCTAACAACCAAACTACTTGAAACATCAAAAGAACTTCTACCAAAATCTACCGTGAGTTTTGACATAGAACAGGTGGAAATCAAATCCGCACAGCCGACCAAAGTTTTTATAAGCAAATACCCTGAAACAAAATCTACAACAAAATTAGTAGAAGCATCTGCAGAAATGCTACCAAAATCGACTGCTGACCTTGACATAGAATTTATAGAAGTAAAGTCAACAATACCTACTAAAGAATTCTTTACAACATTGCCTGAATCAAAAATAATAGAAGCATCTGCAGAAATGCATCCAAAATCTACTCCTAGTGTTGACATAGAAATGATAGAACTAAAACCTACAAGGCTACCTAAAGTTTTCACTACAACAATGCCTGAATCAAAATCCACCACAAAAATATTTAAAACACCAGAAAAAATCCTACCAAAATCTACTGCTAGCGTTAATTTGGAACAAGTCGATCTAAAATCTACAACACAAACTAAAGTTTTCTCTACTAAATACCCTAAAACAAAATCTACAACAAAAATAATAGAAGCATCTGCAGAAATGCTACCAAAATCGACTGCTGGCCTTGACATAGAATTTATAGAAGTAAAGTCAACAATACCTACTAAAGAATTCTTTACAACATTGCCTGAAACAAAAATAATAGAAGCATCTGCAGAAATGCATTCAAAATCTATTGCTAGTGTTGACATAGAAATGTTAGAACTAAAACCTACAATGCCCACTAAAGTTTTTACTAAAACAATGCCTGAAGCAAAATCCACCACAAAAATAATAGAAGCATCTGCAGAAATGCATTCCAAATCTACTGCAAGTGTTGACATAGAAGTGATAGAATTAAAACCTACAGGGCACACCAAAGTTTTTACTACAACAATGCCTGAACCAGAATCCACCACAAAAAATATAGAAGCATCTGCAGAAATGCATCCCAAATCTACTGCAAGTGTTGACATAGAAGTGATAGAATTAAAACCTACAGGGCACACCAAAGTTTTCGCCACAACAATGCCTGAAGCAAAATCCACCACAAAAATAATAGAAGCATCTGCAGAAATGCATTCCAAGTCTACTCCTAGTGTTGACATAGAAGTGATAGAATTAAAACCTACAGGGCACACTAAAGTTTTCACTACAACAATGCCTAAACCAAAATCCACAACAAAAATATTTAAAACACCAGAAAAAATCTTACTAAAATCTACTGCTAGGGTTGAATTGAAACAAGTTGATCTAAAATCTACAACACAAACTAAAGTTTTTTCTACTAAATACCCTAAAACAAAATTCACAACGAAAATAATAGAAGCATCTGCAGAAATGCCAACAAAAACTACCGATAGTGTTCAGTTAAAACAAGTAGAACAAAAATCAACAACACCAACTAAAGTTTTTTTTACATCATTGCCTGAGCAAAAATTCACAACAAAAATAATTGAAGCATCTACAAAAATGCAAACAAAAACAACATTTGGAGTTGAAATTGAACAAGTTGAAATAAAATCCATTAAGCCAAAGATAGTTTCATACACAACATTGCCAGATATAAAATATATAACAAAATTGTTTGAGAAAAGAGCACAAGTTGAAGAATATTTTAAAAGTACAACTCACACATCAACAATTCCTGATATAAAAACAACGGCAAGTATATTTGAAGCATCAGCAGAAAAAGAACCTACAATAAAACCAAATGTTAGTGTTACGATAGAACAAGTAGAGCTAGAATCTACAACACCACATAAAGTTTCCTTCACAGCATTGCCTGAAACAAAATTCACCACTAAATTGTATAAACCATTAACAGAACTGCTACCAAAATTGAATGCAAGTATTGACATAGAAGTATTAGAACTTAAACCTACAGGACCCACTAAAGTTTTCTCTACAGCAAAGCCTCCACAAAAATCCACATCAATAACAGTTGAAGCATCAGCAGAAATGCCACCAAAATCTACAACATCAACTAAAGTCTTACTAGCAACACTGCCAAAAACAAATCTAACAACCAAACTACTTGAAACATCAAAAGAACTTCTACCAAAATCTACTGTGAGTTTTGACATAGAACAGGTGGAAGTCAAAACCTCACAGCCGACCAAAGTTTTTATAACCAAATACCCTGAAACAAAATCTACAACAAAATTAGTAGAAGCATCTGCAGAAATGCTACCAAAATCGACTGCTGGCCTTGACATAGAATTTATAGAAGAAAAGTCGACAATACCTACAAAAGAATTCTTTACAACATTGCCTAAAATAAAAATAATAGAAGCATCTGCAGAAATGCATCCAAAATCTACTCCTAGTGTTGACATAGAAATGATAGAACTAAAACCTACAAAGCCCACTGAAGTTTTCACTACAAAAATCCCTGAATCAAAATCCACAACAAAAATATTAAAAACACCAGAAAAAATCCTACCAAAATCTACGGCTAGGGTTGAATTGGAACAAGTCGATTTAAAATCTACAACACAAACTAGAGCTTTTTTTACTAAATACCCTGAAACAAAATTCACAACAAAAATAATAGAAGCATCTGCAGAAATGCTACCAAAATCTACTGCTAGCGTTGACATAGAAGTGATAGAACTAAAACCTATAAGGCCCACTAAAGTTTTCACTACCACAATGCTTGAAGCAAAATCCACCACAAAAATAATAGAAGCATCTGCAGAAATGCATCCAAAATCTACTGCTAGCGTTGACATAGAAATGATAGAACTCAAACCTACAAGGCTCACTAAAGTTTTCACCACAACAATGCCTAAACCAAAATCCACAACCAAAATATTTAAAACACCAGAAAAAATCGCACCAAAATCAACTGCTAGGGTTGAATTGAAACAAACAAAACTAAAATCTACAACACAAACTAAAGTCTTTTTTACTAAATACCCTAAACCAAAATTTACAACAAAAATAATAGAAGCATCTGCAGAAATGCATTCAAAATCTATTGCTAGTGTTGACATAGAAATGTTAGAACTAAAACCTACAATGCCCACTAAAGTTTTTACTACAATAATGCCTGAACCAGAATCCACCACAAAAAATATAGAAGCATCTGCAGAAACGCATCCCAAATCTACTACAAGTGTTGACATAGAAGTGATAGAATTAAAACCTACAGGGCACACCAAAGTTTTCGCCACAACAATGCCTGAAGCAAAATCCACCACAAAAATAATAGAAGCATCTGCAGAAATGCATTCCAAATCTACTGCAAGTGTTGACATAGAAGTGATAGAATTAAAACCTACAGGGCACACCAAAGTTTTCGCCACAACAATGCCTGAAGCAAAATCCACCACAAAAATAATAGAAGCATCTGCAGAAATGCATTCCAAATCTACTCCTAGTGTTGACATAGAAGTGATAGAATTAAAACCTACAGGGCACACTAAAGTTCTCACTACAACAATGCCTAAACCAAAATCCACAACAAAAATATTTAAAACACCAGAAAAAATCTTACTAAAATCTACTGCTAGGGTTGAATTGAAACAAGTTGATCTAAAATCTACAACACAAACTAAAGTTTTTTCTACTAAATACCCTAAAACAAAATTCACAACGAAAATAATAGAAGCATCTGCAGAAATGCCAACAAAAACTACCGATAGTGTTCAGTTAAAACAAGTAGAACAAAAATCAACAACACCAACTAAAGTTTTTTTTACATCATTGCCTGAGCAAAAATTAACAACAAAAATAATTGAAGCATCTACAAAAATGCGAACAAAAACAACATTTGGAGTTGAAATTGAACAAGTTGAAATAAAATCCATTAAGCCAAAGATAGTTTCATACACAACATTGCCAGATATAAAATATATAACAAAATTGTTTGAGAAAAAAGCACAAGTTGAAGAATATTTTAAAAGTACAACTCACACATCAACAATTCCTGATATAAAAACAACGGCAAGTATATTTGAAGCATCAGCAGAAAAAGAACTTACAATAAAACCAAATGTTAGTGTTAAGATAGAACAAGTAGAGCTAGAATCTACAACACCACATAAAGTTTCCTTCACAGCATTGCCTGAAGCAAAATTCACCACTAAATTGTATAAACCATTAACAGAACTGCTACCAAAATTGAATGCAAGTATTGACATAGAAGTATTAGAACTTAAACCTACAGGACCCACTAAAGTTTTCTCTACAGCAAAGCCTCCACAAAAATCCACATCAATAACAGTTGAAGCATCAGCAGAAATGCCACCAAAATCTACAACATCAACTAAAGTCTTACTAGCAACACTGCCAAAAACAAATCTAACAACCAAACTACTTGAAACATCAAAAGAACTTCTACCAAAATCTACTGTGAGTTTTGACATAGAACAGGTGGAAATCAAATCCGCACAGCCGACCAAAGTTTTTATAAGCAAATACCCTGAAACAAAATCTACAACAAAATTAGTAGAAGCATCTGCAGAAATGCTACCAAAATCGACTGCTGACCTTGACATAGAATTTATAGAAGTAAAGTCAACAATACCTACTAAAGAATTCTTTACAACATTGCCTGAATCAAAAATAATAGAAGCATCTGCAGAAATGCATCCAAAATCTACTCCTAGTGTTGACATAGAAATGATAGAACTAAAACCTACAAGGCTCACTAAAGTTTTCACTACAACAATGCCTGAATCAAAATCCACCACAAAAATATTTAAAACACCAGAAAAAATCCTACCAAAATCTACTGCTAGCGTTAATTTGGAACAAGTCGATCTAAAATCTACAACACAAATTAAAGTTTTCTCTACTAAATACCCTAAAACAAAATCTACAACAAAAATAATAGAAGCATCTGCAGAAATGCTACCAAAATCGACTGCTGGCCTTGACATAGAATTTATAGAAGTAAAGTCAACAATACCTACTAAAGAATTCTTTACAACATTACCTGAAACAAAAATAATAGAAGCATCTGCAGAAATGCATTCAAAATCTATTGCTAGTGTTGACATAGAAATGTTAGAACTAAAACCTACAATGCCCACTAAAGTTTTTACTACAACAATGCCTGAACCAGAATCCACCACAAAAAATATAGAAGCATCTGCAGAAATGCATCCCAAATCTACTGCAAGTGTTGACATAGAAGTGATAGAATTAAAACCTACAGGGCACACCAAAGTTTTCGCCACAACAATGCCTGAACCAGAATCCACCACAAAAAATATAGAAGCATCTGCAGAAATGCATCCCAAATCTACTGCAAGTGTTGACATAAAAGTGATAGAATTAAAACCTACAGGGCACACCAAAGTTTTCGCCACAACAATGCCTGAAGCAAAATCCACCACAAAAATAATAGAAGCATCTGCAGAAATGCATTCCAAATCTACTCCTAGTGTTGACATAGAAGTGATAGAATTAAAACCTACAGGGCACACTAAAGTTTTCACTACAACAATGCCTAAACCAAAATCCACAACAAAAATATTTAAAACACCAGAAAAAATCTTACTAAAATCTACTGCTAGGGTTGAATTGAAACAAGTTGATCTAAAATCTACAACACAAACTAAAGTTTTTTCTACTAAATACCCTAAAACAAAATTCACAACAAAAATAATAGAAGCATCTGCAGAAATGCATTCAAAATCTATTGCTAGTGTTGACATAAAAATGTTAGAACTAAAACCTACAATGCCCACTAAAGTTTTTACTACAATAATGCCTGAACCAGAATCCACCACAAAAAATATAGAAGCATCTGCAGAAACGCATCCCAAATCTACTACAAGTGTTGACATAGAAGTGATAGAATTAAAACCTACAGGGCACACCAAAGTTTTCGCCACAACAATGCCTGAAGCAAAATCCACCACAAAAATAATAGAAGCATCTGCAGAAATGCATTCCAAATCTACTGCAAGTGTTGACATAGAAGTGATAGAATTAAAACCTACAGGGCACACCAAAGTTTTTACTACAACAATGCCTGAACCAGAATCCACCACAAAAAATATAGAAGCATCTGCAGAAATGCATCCCAAATCTACTGCAAGTGTTGACATAGAAGTGATAGAATTAAAACCTACAGGGCACACCAAAGTTTTCGCCACAACAATGCCTGAAGCAAAATCCACCACAAAAATAATAGAAGCATCTGCAGAAATGCGTTCCAAATCTACTCCTAGTGTTGACATAGAAGTGATAGAATTAAAACCTACAGGGCACACTAAAGTTTTCACTACAACAATGCCTAAACCAAAATCCACAACAAAAATATTTAAAACACCAGAAAAAATCTTACTAAAATCTACTGCTAGGGTTGAATTGAAACAAATTGATCTAAAATCTACAACACAAACTAAAGTTTTTTCTACTAAATACCCTAAAACAAAATTCACAACGAAAATAATAGAAGCATCTGCAAAAATGCCAACAAAAACTACCAATAGTGTTCAGTTAAAACAAGTAGAACAAAAATCAACAACACCAACTAAAGTTTTTTTTACATCATTGCCTGAGCAAAAATTCACAACAAAAATAATTGAAGCATCTACAAAAATGCGAACAAAAACAACATTTGGAGTTGAAATTGAACAAGTTGAAATAAAATCCATTAAGCCAAAGATAGTTTCATACACAACATTGCCAGATATAAAATATATAACAAAATTGTTTGAGAAAAAAGCACAAGTTGAAGAATTATTTAAAAGTACAACTCACACATCAACAATTCCTGATATAAAAACAACGGCAAGTATATTTGAACCATCAGCAGAAAAAGAACCTACAATAAAACCAAATGTTAGTGTTAAGATAGAACAAGTAGAGCTAGAATCTACAACACCACATAAAGTTTCCTTCACAGCATTGCCTGAAGCAAAATTCACCACTAAATTGTATAAACCATCAACAGAAATGCTACCAAAATTAAATGCAAGTATTGACATAGAAGTATTAGAACTTAAACCTGCAGGACCAACTAAAGTATTTTCTACAACATTGCCTAAAATAAAACCCACAACAAAAACATTTAAAGCATCAGCAAAAATGCCACCAAAATCTACAACTGTTGTTGATATACAACTAATACAAGTTAAGTCGACAATACCGACTAAAATATTTTCTACAACATTACCCAAAATAAAACCCACAACAAAAATATTTGAGGCGTCAGCAGAATTGTTTTCAAAATCTACTGCTGGGATTGACATAGAACAAGTAGAACTTAAATCTACAAGGCCCACTAAAGTATTTTCTACAACATTGCCTGAAATAAAACCCACAACAAAAATATATGAAGCATCAGCAGAAATGCTTCCAAAATCTACAAAAGTTGTTGATATACAACAAGTGGAACTTAAATCTACAGGGCCCACTAAAGTATTTTCTCCAACATTGCCTGAATCAAAACCCACAACAAAAATATATGAAGCATCAGCAGAAATGCTTCCAAAATCTACAAAAGTTGTTGATATAGAACAAGTGGAACTAAAACCTACAAGGCCCACTAAAGGATTTTCTACAACATTGCCTAAAATAAAACCCACAACAAAAATATTTGAAGCATCAGCGAAAATGCTTCCAAAATCTGCAACTGTTGTTGATATAGATCTGATAGAAGTTAAGTCGACAATACCCACTAAAGTATTTTCTACAACATTGTCCAAAATTAAACCCACAACAAAAATATATGAGGCATCGGCAGAAATGCTTTCAAAATCTACTGCTGGGATTGACATAAAACAGGTAGAACTTAAATCTACAAGGCCCACTAAAGTATTTTCTACAACACTGCTTAAATTAAAACCTACACCAAAAATAACTGAAGTACATTCAGTAACGCTACCAAGAACTGATGCAAGTGCTGAAATCGAAGAAGTAGAATTAATATCTACAAGGCCAACTAAAGTTTTCAGTACAACATTGCCTAAACAAAAACCCACGCCAGAAATTATTGAGGTATCTGCAGAAATGTTACTAAAATCTACAACTATTGTTGACATAAAACAAGTGGAACCTAAATCTACAAGGCCCACTAAAGTATTTTCTACAACATTGCCCAAAATAAAACCCACAACAAAAATATTTGAAACATCAGCAGAAATGCTACCAAAATCTACAAAAGTTGTTGACATAGAACAAGTGGAACTAAAATCTAAAAGACCAACTAAAGTATTTTCTACAACATTGCCTAAAATAAAACCCACAACAAAAACATTTGAAGCATCAGCAGAAATACTTCCAAAATCTACAAATGTTGTTGATATAGAACTGATAGAAGTTAAGTCGACAATACCCACTAAAGTATTTTCTACAACATTGCCTGAATCAAAACCCACAACAAAAATATATGAAGCATCTGCAGAAATGCTTCCAAAATCTACAAAAGTTGTTGATATAGAACAAGTGGAACTTAAATCTACAAGGCCCACTAAAGTATTTTCTACAACATTGCCTGAATCAAAACCCATAACAAAAACATTTGAAGCATCAGCAGAAATGCATCCAAAATCTATAACTGTTGTTGATATAGAACTGATAGAGATTAAGTCGACAATACCTACTAAAGTTTTTTCAACAAAATTGCCTAAACAAACACCCACACCAAAAATAATTGAGGTATCAGCAGAAATGTTTTCAAAATCTACTGCTGGAATTGACATAGAACAAGTAAAACTTAAATCTACAGGGCCAACTAAAGTATTTTCTACAGCATTGCCTGAATTAAAACCTGAACCAAAAATAATTGAGGTATCTTCAGTAACGCTACCAAGAACTACTGCAATTGCTGAAATCGAAGAAGTAGAATTATTATCTACAAGGCCCACTAAAGTTTTCAGTACAACATTGCCTAAACAAAAACCCACACCAGAAATTATTGAGGTATCTGCAGAAATGCTACCAAAATCTTCAACTATTGTTGACATAAAACAAGGGAAACTAAAATCTACAAGGCCCACTAAAGTATTTTCCACAACATTGGCTGAAATAATACCCACAACAAAAATATTTGAAGCATCTGCAGAAATGCTACCAAAAACTACAACTAGTGTTGACATAGAACAAGTGGAACTAAAATCTACAAGGCCAACTAAAGTATTTTCTACAACATTGCCTAAAATAAAACCCACAACAAAAATAATTGAAGCATCAGCAGAAATTCTAGCAAAATCTACAAAAGTTGTTGACATAGATCAAGTGGAACTAAAATCTACAAGACCAACTAAAGTATTTTCTACAACATTGCCTAAAATAAAACCCACAACAAAAACATTTGAAGCATCAGCAGAAATACTTCCAAAATCTACAAATGTTGTTGATATAGAACTGATAGAAGTTAAGTCGACAATACCCACTAAAGTATTTTCTACAACATTGCCTGAATCAAAACCCACAACAAAAATATATGAAGCATCTGCAGAAATGCTTCCAAAATCTACAAAAGTTGTTGATATAGAACAAGTGGAACTTAAATCTACAAGGCCCACTAAAGTATTTTCTACAACAATGCCTGAATCAAAACCCATAACAAAAATATATGAAGCATCAGCAGAAATGCTTCCAAAATCTACAAAAGTTGTTGATATAGAACAAGTGGAACTAAAATCTACAAGGCCCACTAAAGTATTTTTTACAACATTGCCTGAATCAAAACCCACAACAAAAATATTTGAAGCATCTGCAGAAATGCTACCAAGAACTACTGCGAGTGCTGAAATCGAAGATGTGGAATTAATATCTACAAGGCCCACTAAAGTATTATCTACAACATTGCCTGAAATAAAACCCACAACAAAAACATTTGAAGCATCTGCAGAAATGCTTCCAAAATCTACAACTGCTGTTGATACGGAACTGATAGAAGTAAAATCTACAAGGCCCACTAAAGTATTTTCTACAACATTGCCTGAACAAAAACCCACACCAGAAATAATTGAGGTATCTGCAGAAATGTTACCAAAATCTACAACTATTGTTGACATAAAACAAGTAGAACTTAAATCTACAGGGCCCACTAAAGTATTTTCTACATCATTGCCTGAATCAAAACGCACAACAAAAATATTTGAAGCATCTGCAGAAATGTTACCAAGAACTACTGCGAGTGCTGAAATCGAAGAAGTGGAATTAATATCTACAAGGCCCACTAAAGTATTATCTACAACATTGCCTGAAATAAAACCCACAACAAAAACATTTGAAGCATCAGCAGAAATGCTTCCAAAATCTACAACTGCTGTTGATATGGAAATGATAGAAGTTAAGTCGACAATACCTACTAAAGTTTTTTCAACAAAATTGCCTAAACAAAAACCCACACCAAAAATAATTGAGGTATCAGCAGAGCTTTTTTCAAAATCTACTGCTGGGATTGACATAGAACAAGTGGAACTAAAATCTACAAGGCCAACTAAAGTATTTTCTACAGCATTGCCTGAAATAAAACCCACAACAAAAATATTTGAAGCATGTGCAGAAATGCTTTCAAAATCTACAACTGTTCTTGATAAAGAACAAGTGGAACTAAAAACAACAAGGCCAACTAAAGTATTTTCTACAACAATGGCTGAAATAATACCCACAACAAAAATATTTGAAGCATCTGCAGAAATGCTTCCAAAAACTACAACTAGTGTTGACATAGACGAAATAGAAGTAAAATCTACAAGGCCCACTAATGTATTTTCTACAACATTACCTAAACAAAAACCTACACCAGAAATAATTGAGGTATCTGCAGAAATGTTACCAAAATCTACAACTATTGTTGACATAAAACAAGTGGAACTTAAATCTACAGGGCCCACTAAAGTATTTTCTACAGCATTGCCTAAACAAAAACCCACACCAGAAATAATTGAGGTATCTGCAGAAATGTTACCAAAAACTACAACTAGTGTTGACATAGACAAAATAGAAGTAAAATCTACAAGGCCCACTAAAGTATTTTCTACAACATTGCCTGAACAAAAACCTACACCAGAAATAATTGAGATATCTGCAGAAATGTTACCAAAATCTACAACTATTGTTGACATAAAACAAGTGGAATTTAAATCTACAGGGCCCACTAAAGTATTTTCTACAACATTGCCTAAATCAAAACGCACAACAAAAATATTTGAAGCATCTGCAGAAATGCTACCAAGAACTACTGCGAGTGCTGAAATCGAAGAAGTAGAATTAATATCTACAAGGCCAACGAAAGTTTTCAGTACAACATTGCCTAAACAAAAACCCACACCAGAAATAATTGAGGTATCTGCAGAAATGTTACCAAAATCTACAACTATTGTTGACATAAAACAAGCGGAACTAAAATCTACAAGGCCAACTAAAGTATTTTCTACAACATTGCCTAAACAAAAACCCACACCAGAAATAATTGAGGTATCTGCAGAAATGTTACCAAAATCTACAACTATTGTTGACATAAAACAAGTGGAACTTAAATCTACAGGGCCCACTAAAGTATTTTCTACAACATTGCCTGAATCAAAACGCACAACAAAAATATTTGAAGCATCTGCAGAAATGCTATCACGAACTACTGCGAAAGCTGAAATCGAAGAAGTAGAATTAATATCTACAAGGCCCACTAAAGTATTTTCTACAACATTGCCTAAAATAAAACCCACAACAAAAACATATGAAGCATCAGCAGAAATGCTTCCAAAATCTACAACTGCTGTTGATATAGAACTGATAGAAGTTAAGTCGACAATACCTACTAAAGTTTTTTCAACAGAATTGCCTAAACAAAAACCCACACCAAAAATAATTGAGGTATCAGCAAAAATTATTTCAAAATCTACTGCTGGGATTGACATAGAACAAGTGAAACTAAAATCTACAAGGCCAACTAAAGTATTTTCTACATCATTGCCTGAAATAAAACCCACAACAAAAACATTTGAAGCATCAACAGAAATGCTTCCAAAATCTACAACTGTTCTTAATATAGAACTAGTGAAACTAAAAACTACAAGGGCCACTAAAGTATTTTCTACAACATTGCCTAAACAAAAACCCACACCAGAAATAATTGAGGTATCTGCAAAAATGTTACCAAAATCTACAACTATTGTTGACATAAAACAAGTGGAACTTAAATCTACAGGGCCCACTAAAGTATTCTCTACAACATTGCCTGAATCAAAACCCACAACAAAAATATTTGAAGCATCTGCAGAAATGCTACCAAGAACTACTGCAAGTGCTGAAATCGAAGAAGTAGAATTAATATCTACAAGGCCAACGAAAGTTTTCAGTACAACATTGCCTAAACAAAAACCCACACCAGAAATTATTGAGGTATCTGCAGAAATGCTACCAAAATCTACAACTATTGTTGACATAAAACAAGTTGAACTAAAATCTACAAGGCCCACTAAAGTATTTTCTACAACATTGCCTGAACAAAAACCCACACCAGAAATAATTGAGGTATCTGCAGAAATGTTACCAAAATCTACAACTATTGTTGACATAAAACAAGTGGAACTTAAATCTACAGGGCCCACCAAAGTATTTTCTACAACATTGCCTGAATCAAAACGCACAACAAAAATATTTGAAGAATCTGCAGAAATGTTACCAAGAACTATTGCGAGTGCTGAAATCGAAGAAGTGGAATTAATATCTACAAGGCCCACTAAAGTATTATCTACAACATTGCCTGAAATAAAACCCACAACAAAAACATTTGAAGCATCTGCAGAAATGCTTCCAAAATCTACAACTGCTGTTGATATGGAACTGATAGAAGTAAAATCTACAAGGCCCACTAAAGTATTTTCTACAACATTGCCTGAACAAAAACCCACACCAGAAATAATTGAGGTATCTGCAGAAATGTTACCAAAATCTACAACTATTGTTGACATAAAACAAGTGGAACTTAAATCTACAGGGCCCACTAAAGTATTTTCTACATCATTGCCTGAATCAAAACGCACAACAAAAATATTTGAAGCATCTGCAGAAATGCTTTCACAAACTACAACTAGTGTTGATATAGAACAAGTGGAACTAAAAACTACAAGGCCCACTAAAGTATTTTCTAGAACAATGGCTGAAATAAAACCCACAACAAAAATATTTGAAGCATCAGCAGAAATGCTTCCAAAAACTACTGCGAGTGCTGAAATCGAAGAAGTGGAATTAATATCTACAAGGCCAACTAAAGTATTTTCTACAGCATTGCCTGAAATAAAACCCACAACAAAAATATTTGAAGCATCTGCAGAAATGCTTTCAAAATCTACAACTGTTCTTGATATAGAACAAGTGGAACTAAAAACTACAAGGCCAACTAAAGTATTTTCTACAACAATGGCTGAAATAATACCCACAACAAAAATATTTGAGGCATCTGCAGAAATGCTTCCAAAAACTACAACTATTGTTGACATAAAACAAGTGGAACTAAAATCTACAAGGCCAACTAAAGTATTTTCTACAACATTGCCTAAACAAAAACCCACACCAGAAATAATTGAGGTATGTGCAGAAATGTTACCAAAATCTACAACTATTGTTGACATAAAACAAGTGGAACTTAAATCTACAGGGCCCACTAAAGTATTTTCTACATCATTGCCTGAATCAAAACGCACAACAAAAATATTTGAAGCATCTGCAGAAATGCTTTCACAAACTACAACTAGTGTTGATATAGAACAAGTGGAACTAAAAACTACAAGGCCCACTAAAGTATTTTCTAGAACAATGGCTGAAATAATACCCACAACAAAAATATTTGAATCATCTGCAGAAATGATTCCAAAAACTACAACTAGTGTTGACATAGACCAAATAGAAGTAAAATCTACAAGGCCCACTAAAGTATTTTCTACAACATTGCCTAAACAAAAACCTACACCAAAAATAATTGAGGTATCTGCAGAAATGTTACCAAAATCTACAACTATTGTTGACATAAAACAAGTGGAACTTAAATCTACAGGGCCCACTAAAGTATTTTCTACAGCATTGCCTAAACAAAAACCCACACCAGAAATAATTGAGGCATCTGCAAAAATGTTACCAAAAACTACAACTAGTGTTGTCATAGACCAAATAGAAGTAAAATCTACAAGGCCAACTAAAGTATTTTCTACAGCATTGCCTAAACAAAAACCCACACCAGAAATAATTGAGGTATCTGCAGAAATGTTACCAAAATATACAACTATTGTTGACATAAAACAAGTGGAACTTAAATCTACAAGGCCCACTAAAGTATTTTCTACAACATTGCCTGAATCAAAACGCAAAACAAAAATATTTGAAGCATCTGCAGAAATGTTACCAAGAACTACTGCGAGTGCTGAAATCGAAGAAGTGGAATTAATATCTACAAGGCCAACTAAAGTATTTTCTACAGCATTGCCTGAAATAAAACCCACAACAAAAATATTTGAAGCATCTGCAGAAATGCTTTCAAAATCTACAACTGTTCTTGATATAGAACAAGTGGAACTAAAAACTACAAGGCCAACTAAAGTATTTTCTACAACAATGGCTGAAATAATACCCACAACAAAAATATTCGAAACATCTGCAGAAATGCTTCCAAAAACTACAAATAGTGTTGACATAGACAAAATAGAAGTAAAATCTACAAGGCCCACTAATGTATTTTCTACAACATTGCCTAAACAAAAACCTACACCAGAAATAATTGAGGTATCTGCCGAAATGTTACCAAAATCTACAACTATTGTTGACATAAAACAAGTGGAACTTAAATCTACAGGGCCCACTAAAGTATTTTTTACAACATTGCCTAAATCAAAACCCACAGCAAAAACATTTGAAGCATCAGCAGAAATGCTTCCAAAATCTACAACTGCTGTTGATATGGAAATGATAGAAGTTAAGTCGACAATACCTACTAAAGTTTTTTCAACAAAATTGCCTAAACAAAAACCCACACCAAAAATAATTGAGGTATCAGCAGAGCTTTTTTCAAAATCTACTGCTGAGATTGACATAGAACAAGTGGAACTAAAATCTACAAGGCCAACTAAAGTATTTTCTACAGCATTGCCTGAAATAAAACCCACAACAAAAATATTTGAAGCATCTGCAGAAATGCTTTCAAAATCTACAACTGTTCTTGATAAAGAACAAGTGGAACTAAAAACAACAAGGCCAACTAAAGTATTTTCTACAACAATGGCTGAAATAATACCCACAACAAAAATATTTGAAGCATCTGCAGAAATGCTTCCAAAAACTACAACTAGTGTTGACATAGACGAAATAGAAGTAAAATCTACAAGGCCCACTAATGTATTTTCTACAACATTACCTAAACAAAAACCTACACCAGAAATAATTGAGGTATCTGCAGAAATGTTACCAAAATCTACAACTATTGTTGACATAAAACAAGTGGAACTTAAATCTACAGGGCCCACTAAAGTATTTTCTACAGCATTGCCTAAACAAAAACCCACACCAGAAATAATTGAGGTATCTGCAGAAATGTTACCAAAAACTACAACTAGTGTTGACATAGACAAAATAGAAGTAAAATCTACAAGGCCCACTAAAGTATTTTTTACAACATTGCCTGAACAAAAACCTACACCAGAAATAATTGAGATATCTGCAGAAATGTTACCAAAATCTACAACTATTGTTGACATAAAACAAGTGGAATTTAAATCTACAGGGCCCACTAAAGTATTTTCTACAACATTGCCTAAATCAAAACGCACAACAAAAATATTTGAAGCATCTGCAGAAATGCTACCAAGAACTACTGCGAGTGCTGAAATCAAAGAAGTAGAATTAATATCTACAAGGCCAACGAAAGTTTTCAGTACAACATTGCCTAAACAAAAACCAACACCAGAAATAATTGAGGTATCTGCAGAAATGTTACCAAAATCAACAACTATTGTTGACATAAAACAAGTGGAACTAAAATCTACAAGGCCAACTAAAGTATTTTCTACAACATTGCCTAAACAAAAACCCACACCAGAAATAATTGAGGTATCTGCAGAAATGCTACCAAAATCTACAACTATTGTTGACATAAAACAAGTGGAACTTAAATCTACAGGGCCCACTAAAGTATTTTCTACAACATTGCCTGAATCAAAACGCACAACAAAAATATTTGATGCATCTGCAGAAATGCTATCACGAACTACTGCGAATGCTGAAATCGAAGAAGTAGAATTAATATCTACAAGGCCCACTAAAGTATTTTCTACAACATTGCCTAAAATAAAACCCACAACAAAAACATATGAAGCATCAGCAGAAATGCTCCCAAAATTTACAACTGCTGTTGATATAGAACTGATAGAAGTTAAGTCGACAATACCTACTAAAGTTTTTTCAACAGAATTGCCTAAACAAAAACCCACACCAAAAATAATTGAGGTATCAGCAAAAATTATTTCAAAATCTACTGCTGGGATTGACATAGAACAAGTGGAACTAAAATCTACAAGGCCAACTAAAGTATTTTCTACATCATTGCCTGAAATAAAACCCACAACAAAAACATTTGAAGCATCAACAGAAATGCTTCCAAAATCTACAACTGTTCTTGATATAGAACAAGTGGAACTAAAAACTACAAGGCCCACTAAAGTATTTTCTAGAACAATGGCTGAAATAATACCCAAAACAAAAATATTTGAAGCATCTGCAGAAATGCTTCCAAAAACTACAACTAGTGTTGACATAGACAAAATAGAAGTAAAATCTACAAGGCCCACTAAAGTATTTTCTACAACATTGCCTGAACAACAACCTACACCAGAAATAATTGAGATATCTGCAGAAATGTTACCAAAATCTACAACTATTGTTGACATAAAACAAGTGGAATTTAAATCTACAGGGCCCACTAAAGTATTTTCTACAACATTGCCTAAATCAAAACGCACAACAAAAATATTTGAAGCATCTGCAGAAATGCTACCAAGAACTACTGCGAGTGCTGAAATCGAAGAACTAGAATTAATATCTACAAGGCCAACGAAAGTTTTCAGTACAACATTGCCTAAACAAAAACCCACACCAGAAATAATTGAGGTATCTGCAGAAATGTTACCAAAATCTACAACTATTGTTGACATAAAACAAGTGGAACTAAAATCTACAAGGCCAACTAAAGTATTTTCTACAACATTGCCTAAACAAAAACCCACACCAGAAATAATTGAGGTATCTGCAGAAATGTTACCAAAATCTACAACTATTGTTGACATAAAACAAGTGGAACTTAAATCTACAGGGCCCACTAAAGTATTCTCTACAACATTGCCTGAATCAAAACGCACAACAAAAATATTTGAAGCATCTGCAGAAATGCTACCAAGAACAACTGCAAGTGCTGAAATCGAAGAAGTAGAATTAATATCTACAAGGCCAACGAAAGTTTTCAGTACAACATTGCCTAAACAAAAACCCACACCAGAAATTATTGAGGTATCTGCAGAAATGCTACCAAAATCTACAACTATTGTTGACATAAAACAAGTTGAACTAAAATCTACAAGGCCAACTAAAGTATTTTCTACAACATTGCCTGAACAAAAACCCACACCAGAAATAATTGAGGTATCTGCAGAAATGTTACCAAAATCTACAACTATTGTTGACATAAAACAAGTGGAACTTAAATCTACAGGGCCCACCAAAGTATTTTCTACAACATTGCCTGAATCAAAACGCACAACAAAAATATTTGAAGCATCTGCAGAAATGTTACCAAGAACTACTGCGAGTGCTGAAACCGAAGAAGTGGAATTAATATCTACAAGGCCCACTAAAGTATTATCTAAAACATTGCCTGAAATAAAACCCACAACAAAAACATTTGAAGCATCTGCAGAAATGCTTCCAAAATCTACAACTGCTGTTGATATGGAACTGATAGAAGTAAAATCTACAAGGCCCACTAAAGTATTTTCTACAACATTGCCTAAACAAAAACCCACACCAGAAATAATTGAGGTATCTGCAGAAATGTTACCAAAATCTACAACTATTGTTGACATAAAACAAGTGGAACTTAAATCTACAGGGCCCACTAAAGTATTTTCTACATCATTGCCTGAATCAAAACGCACAACAAAAATATTTGAAGCATCTGCAGAAATGCTTTCACAAACTACAACTAGTGTTGATATAGAACAAGTGGAACTAAAATCTACAAGGCCAACTAAAGTATTTTCTACATCATTGCCTGAAATAAAACCCACAAAAAAAACATTTGAAGCATCAACAGAAATGCTTCCAAAATCTACAACTGTTCTTGATATAGAACAAGTAGAACTAAAAACTACAAGGACCACTAAAGTATTTTCTAGAACAATGGCTGAAATAATACCCACAACAAAAATATTTGAAGTATCTGCAGAAATGCTTCCAAAAACTACAACTAGTGTTGACATAGACAAAATAGAAGTAAAATCTACAAGGCCCACTAAAGTATTTTCTACAACATTGCCTGAACAAAAACCTACACCAGAAATAATTGAGATATCTGCAGAAATGTTACCAAAATCTACAACTATTGTTGACATAAAACAAGTGGAATTTAAATCTACAGGGCCCACTAAAGTATTTTCTACAACATTGCCTAAATCAAAACGCACAACAAAAATATTTGAAGCATCTGCAGAAATGCTACCAAGAACTACTGCGAGTGCTGAAATCGAAGAAGTAGAATTAATAACTACAAGGCCAACGAAAGTTTTCAGTACAACATTGCCTAAACAAAAACCCACACCAGAAATAATTGAGGTATCTGCAGAAATGTTACCAAAATCTACAACTATTGTTGACATAAAACAAGTGGAACTAAAATCTACAAGGCCAACTAAAGTATTTTCTACAACATTGCCTAAACAAAAACCCACACCAGAAATAATTGAGGTATCTGCAGAAATGTTACCAAAATCTACAACTATTGTTGACATAAAACAAGTGGAACTTAAATCTACAGGGCCAATTAAAGTATTTTCTACAACATTGCCTGAATCAAAACGCACAACAAAAATATTTGAAGCATCTGCAGAAATGCTATCACGAACTACTGCGAGTGCTGAAATCGAAGAAGTAGAATTAATATCTACAAGGCCCACTAAAGTATTTTCTACAACATTGCCTAAAATAAAACCCACAACAAAAACATATGAAGCATCAGCAGAAATGCTTCCAAAATCTACAACTGCTGTTGATATAGAACTGATAGAAGTTAAGTCGACAATACCTACTAAAGTTTTTTCAACAGAATTGCCTAAACAAAAACCCACACCAAAAATAATTGAGGTATCAGCAAAAATTATTTCAAAATCTACTGCTGGGATTAACATAGAACAAGTGGAACTAAAATCTACAAGGCCAACTAAAGTATTTTCTACATCATTGCCTGAAATAAAACCCACAAAAAAAACATTTGAAGCATCAACAGAAATGCTTCCAAAATCTACAACTGTTCTTGATATAGAACAAGTGGAACTAAAAACTACAAGGCCCACTAAAGTATTTTCTACAACATTGCCTAAACAAAAACCCACACCAGAAATAATTGAGGTATCTGCAGAAATGCTACCAAAATCTACAACTATTGTTGACATAAAACAAGTTGAACTTAAATCTACAGGGCCCACTAAAGTATTTTCTACAACATTGCCTGAATCAAAACCGACAACAAAAATATTTGAAGCATCTGCAGAAATGCTACCAAGAACTACTGCGAGTGCTGAAATCGAAGAAGTGGAATTAATATCTACAAGGCCCACTAAAGTATTATCTACAACATTGCCCGAAATAAAACCCACAACAAAAACATTTGAAGCATCAGCAGAAATGCTTCCAAAATCTACAACTGCTGTTGATATAAAACTGATAGAAGTTAAGTCGACAATACCTACTATAGCTTTTTCAACAGAATTGCCTAAACAAAAACCCACACCAAAAATATTTGAGGTATCAGCAGAAATTTTTTCAAAATCTACTGCTGGGATTGACATAGAACAAGTGGAACTAAAATTTACAAGGCCCACTAAAGTATTTTCTACAACGTTGCCCAAAATAAAACCAACGACAAAAATGTTTGAAGCATCAGCAAAGATGTTTTCAAAATCTACTGCTAAGGTTGACATAGAACATGTACCAGTACCTACAATTGAATTGGTTATAAAACAAAGTGCAAAACAATCTACAGTGCCTAGTAAAGGTATCTCTACCACATTACCTGAAATAACACAGACAACTGACTTTCAAATTTTCGACGAAATTATTAATGATGATGGACTACAAATTTTTGAGTTGGAACCTAGTGAACATACAACAATACCTAAAACAAAATACCTAACAACTGGCCCTTTAACCTCAAAAATACATTCTACAAAATATTTGACAGATGAGGCAACTCGTAAGCATGTAAAAACAACCACTATACAAATTATGCCTAGAATTACTTCTAAAAAATTGTTTCCTGTTCAAATTACATCAAAAAAAACTTTTCCTTTTGAATCAACTTCTACAAAAGCTATGGCTGTTAAAACATCCTCTATGGTTAGAACAATTTCTAGTCACTTGTTGCAAGTTGAAACTACTTCTAAGAAACCTTTGACAAGAAAAACAAAGTTTACAAAAGAATTGCCTGTTAAAACAACTTCCAAAAAATTAATGCCGGTAAAAACAACTACAACAGAAACTTTGCCAATTAAAACAACTTTCACTGAATTGTTGCCTATTAAAACTACTTTAGCAAAATATTTGCCAGTGAAAACAACTTCTACTGAATCTTTGCCAGTTAAAACTACTTCTACTGAATCAATGCCTGTTAAAACCACTTCTACTGAACCATTGGCAATTAAAACTACTTCTACGGAAGCTTTGCCTGTTAAAACCACTTCTACTGAACCATTGCCAATTAAAACTACTTCTACTAAAGCTTTGCTTGTTAAAACAACTTATACTGAATCATTGCCAATTAAAACTACTTTTACTGAAGTTTTGCCTGCTAAAACAACTTCTACTGAACCATTTTCAGTTAAAACTACTTCTACTCAAGCTTTGCCTGTTGAAACTACTTTAGCAGAAATTTTTCCAGTGGAAACAACTTCTTCTGAAGCTTTGCCGGTTAAAACTACTTCTACTAAATCATTGCCAGTGAAAACAACTTCTACTGAAGCTTTGCCTGTTAAAACAACTACCACTGAACCATTGCCAGTTAAAACTACTTCTACTGAAGCTTTGCCTGTTAAAACAACTACTACTGAACCATTGCCAGTTAAAACTACTTCTACTGAAGCTTTGTCTGTTAAAACTACTTTAGCAAAAACTTTGCCAGTGAAAACAACTTCTACTAAAGCTTTGCCTGTTAAAACAACTACTACTGAACCATTGCCATCTAAAACTACTTCTACTGAACCATTTCCAGTTAAAACTACTTCTACTGAAGTTTTGCCTGTTAAAACTACTTTAGCAAAAACGTTGCCAGTAAAAACAACTTCTACTAAAGCTTTGCCAGTTAAAACTACTTCAACTAAATCATCACCATTGAAAACAACTTTCACAGAACCCTTGCCAGTTAAAACTACCTCTATTGAACAATTGCCAGTGAAAACAACTTCTACTAAAATTTTGCCAGTTAAAACTACTTTTACTAAACAATTGCCAGTAAAAACAACTTCCACAGAAGCTTTGCCTAGTAAAACTACTTCAACTGAACCATTCCCAGTGAAAACAACTTCTACTAAAGCTTTGCCAGTTGAAACTACTGCAACTAAATCATTGCCAGTGAAAACAACTTTCACAGAAGCTTTGCCAATGAAAACAACTTCTATTGAACAATTGCCAGTGAAAACAACTTCCACAGAAGCTTTGCCAGTTAAAACTACTTCTTCTGAACCATTGCCAGTCAAAACTACTTCTTCAGAAACTTTGCCAGTTAAAACTACTTCTACTGAACAATTGCCAGTGAAAACAACTTCTACTGAAGCTTTGCCTGGTAAAACAACTACTACTGAACCAATGCCAGTTAAAACTACTTCTACTGAACAATTGCCAGTAAAGACAACTTTCACAGAAGCTTTGCCAGTAAAAACTACTTTAGCAGGAGCTTTGTCAGTTAAAACTACTTTTACTGAACTATTGCCAGTTAAAACTACTTCTTCGAAAATTTTGCCAGTTAAAACAACTTCTACTAAAACTTTGCCAGTTAAAACTACTTTTACTAAACAATTGCCAGTAAAAACAACTTCCACAGAAGCTTTGCCTGGTAAAACTATTTCAACTGAACCATTCCCAGTGAAAACAACTTCTACTAAAGCTTTGCCAGTTGAAACTACTGCAACTAAATCATCACCATTGAAAACAACTTTCACAGAACCCTTGCCAGTTAAAACTACCTCTATTGAACAATTGCCAGTGAAAACAACTTCTACTAAAACTTTGCCAGTTAAAACTACTTTTACTAAATCATTACCAGTAAAAACAACTTCTACTAAAGCTTTGCCTGTTAAAACAACTACTACTAAACCAATGCCAGCTAAAACTACTTCTGCTGAAGCTTTGCCTGTTAAAACTACTTTAGCAGAAATTTTTCCAGTGAAAACAACTTCTACTGAAGCTTTGCCAGTTAAAACTACTTCTACTAAACAATTGCCAGTAAAAACAACTTTCACAGAAGCTTTGCCAGTAAAAACTACTCTAGCAGAAGCTTTGTCAGTTAAAACTACTTTTACTAAATCATTACCAGTGAAAACAACTTCTACTGAAGCTTTGCCTGTTAAAACAACTACTACTGAACCATTGCCATCTAAAACTACTTCTACTGAACCATTGCCAGTTAAAACTACTTCTACTGAAGCTTTGCCTGTTAAAACTACTTTAGCAGAAATTTTTCCAGTGGAAACAACTTCTCCTAAAGCTTTGCCAGTTAAAACTACTTCTACTAAACAATTGCCAGTAAAAACAACTTTCACAGAAGCTTTGTCAGTAAAAACTACTTCTACTAAATCATTGCCAGTGAAAACAACTTTTACTGAAGCTTTGCCTGTTAAAACAACTACCACTGAACCATTGCCAGTTAAAACTACTTCTAATGAAGCTTTGCCTGTTAAAACAACTACTACTGAACCATTCCCAGTTAAAACTACTTCTACTGAAGCTTTGTCTGTTAAAACTACTTTAGCAAAAACTTTGCCAGTGAAAACAACTTCTACTAAAGCTTTGCTTGTTAAAACAACTACTACTGAACCATTGCCATCTAAAACTACTTCTACTGGGCCATTTCCATTTAAAACTACTTCTACTAAAACTTTGCCAGTAAAAACTACTTCTACTAAAGCTTTGCCAGTTAAAACTACTTCAACTAAATCATCACCAGTGAAAACAACTTTCACAGAACCTTTGCCAGTTAAAACTACCTCTATTGAACAATTACCAGTGAAAACAACTTCTACTGAATCATTGCCAGTTAAAACTACTTTTTCGGAAACTTTGCCAGTTAAAACTACTTCTACTGAACAATTGCCAGTGAAAACAACTTCCACAGAAGCTTTGCCTGGTAAAACTACTTCTACTGAACCATTCCTAGTGAAAACAACTTCTACTGAAGCTTTGCCAGTTGAAACTACTGCAACTAAATCATTGCCAGTAAAAACAACTTTCACAGAAGCTTTGCCAATAAAAACAACTTCTACTGAAGCTTTGCCAGTGAAAACAACTCCTACTGAGGCTTTGCCAGCTAAAACTACTTCTATTGAACAATTGCCAGTGAAAACAACTTCCACAGAAGCTTTGCCAGTTAAAACTACTTCTTCTGAACCATTGCCAGTTAAAACTACTTCTTCAGAAACTTTGCCAGTAAAAACAACTTCCACAGAAGCTTTGCCAGTTAAAACTACTTCTACTGAACTATTGCCAGTTAAAACTACTTCTTCGAAAATTTTGCCAGTTAAAACTACTTCTACTGAACCATTGCGCGTGAAAACAACTGCTACTGAAGCTTTGCCTGTTAAAATTATTTCTACTGAACCATTGCCAGTTAAAACTACTTCTTCAGAAACTTTGCCAGTAAAAACAACTTCCACAGAAGCTTTGCCAGTTAAAACTACTTCTACTAAACAATTGCCAGTAAAAACAACTTTCACAGAAGCTTTGCCAGTAAAAACTACTCTAGCAGAAGCTTTGTCAGTTAAAACTACTTTTACTAAATCATTACCAGTGAAAACAACTTCTACTGAAGCTTTGCCTGTTAAAACAACTACTACTGAACCATTGCCATCTAAAACTACTTCTACTGAACCATTGCCAGTTAAAACTACTTCTACTGAAGCTTTGCCTGTTAAAACTACTTTAGCAGAAATTTTTCCAGTGGAAACAACTTCTCCTAAAGCTTTGCCAGTTAAAACTACTTCTACTAAACAATTGCCAGTAAAAACAACTTTCACAGAAGCTTTGTCAGTAAAAACTACTTCTACTAAATCATTGCCAGTGAAAACAACTTCTACTGAAGCTTTGCCTGTTAAAACAACTACCACTGAACCATTGCCAGTTAAAACTACTTCTAATGAAGCTTTGCCTGTTAAAACAACTACTACTGAACCATTGCCAGTTAAAACTACTTCTACTGAAGCTTTGTCTGTTAAAACTACTTTAGCAAAAACTTTGCCAGTGAAAACAACTTCTACTAAAGCTTTGCTTGTTAAAACAACTACTACTGAACCATTGCCAGCTAAAACTACTTCTATTGAACAATTGCCAGTGAAAACAACTTCCACAGAAGCTTTGCCAGTTAAAACTACTTCTTCTGAACCATTGCCAGTTAAAACTACTTCTTCAGAAACTTTGCCAGTAAAAACAACTTCCACAGAAGCTTTGCCAGTTAAAACTACTTCTACTGAACTATTGCCAGTTAAAACTACTTCTTCGAAAATTTTGCCAGTTAAAACTACTTCTACTGAACCATTGCGCGTGAAAACAACTGCTACTGAAGCTTTGCCTGTTAAAATTATTTCTACTGAACCATTGCCAGTTAAAACTACTTCTTCAGAAACTTTGCCAGTAAAAACAACTTCCACAGAAGCTTTGCCAGTTAAAACTACTTCTACTGAACTATTGCCAGTTAAAACTACTTCTTCGAAAATTTTGCCAGTTAAAACTACTTCTACTGAACTATTGCCCGTGAAAACAACTGCAACTGAAGCTTTGCCTGTTAAAGTTATTTCTACTGAACCATTGCCAGTTAAAACTACTTCTTCAGAAACTTTGCCAGTAAAAACAACTTCTACAGAAGCTTTGCCAGTTAAAACTACTTCTACTGAACTATTGCCAGTTAAAACTACTTCTTCGAAAATTTTGCCAGTTAAAACAACTTTTACTAAACCGTTTCCAGTGAAAACTACTTCTACTGTAGCTTTGCCTGTTAAAACAACTTCTACTAAAGCCTTGCCTGTTAAAACTACTTTAGCAGAAACATTGCCAGTAAAAATAACTTTCACAGAAGTTTTGCCAGTGAAAACAATTCCTACTGAAGCTTTGCCTGTTAAAACTACTTCTACTGAACCATTGCCAGTAAAAACAACTTTTACCAAACCATTGCTAGTGAAAACTACATCTACTGAACCATTTCCAGTGAAAACAACTTCTACTGAAGCTTTGCCGGTTAAAACTACTTCTACTGAACCATTTCCAGTGAAAACAACTTTTACTAAAGCTTTGCCTGTTAAAACAACTTCTACTGAATTTTTGCCAGTAAAAACAACTTCCACAGAAGCTTTGCCCGTTAAAACTACTTCAATTGAATCATTGTCAGTGAAAACAACTTCTACTAAAGCTTTGCCAGTTAAAACAACTTCTCCTAAACCATTGCCAGCAAAAACAACTTTCACAGAAGCTTTGCCAGTTAAAACTACTTCCACTAAACAATTGCCAGTTAAAACTACTTCTACTACACCATTGACAGTTAAAACTACTTCTACTGAACCATTGCCAGTGAAAACAACTTCTACTGAAGCTTTGCCTGTTAAAACTACTTCTACTACACCATTGACAGTTAAAACTACTTCTACTGAACCATTGCCAGTGAAAACAACTTCTACTGAAGCTTTGCCAATTAAAACTACTTCTACTACACCATTGACAGTTAAAACTACTTCTACTGAACCATTGCCAGTGAAAACAACTTCTACTGAAACTTTGACAGTTGAAACTACTTCAACTGAACAATTGCCAGTGAAAACAACTTCCACAGAAGCTTTGCCAGTTAAAACTACTTCTCCTAAACCATTGGCAGTAAAAACAACTTCTACAGAAGCTTTGCCGGTTAAAACTACTTCTACTGAGCTATTGCCAGTGAAAAGAACTTTTACAGAAGCTTTGCCAGTAAAAACAACTTCTACACAAACTTTGCCTGTTAAAACTACTTCTACTGAATTGTTACCTGTTAAAACAACTTCTATAAAACTTTTGCGAGTTAAAACAACCTCAACACCCACTGTATTGCCAATAACAATAGTGGACTTTAATGTCACCAGACACACAGTAACAACTTTACCTGTTCTTATATGTACACCTAATTATTGCAGAAATGGGGGAGTCTGCAAAGTAAAAGGAAACAAACAACAATGTGAATGTCCTCCCGCATTTAAGGGAAAATTTTGTGAAGATGGTAAGTATTTGATAAATATTCATTAATCCCATTAAAGTAACCAGTTAGCACAAATTAACCTAAGTTTTTAATTTAGATCATGACGAATGTTTTAATAATGAAGATTCTTGCACGCAAACATGCTTCAATACTGTTGGTTCTTATGAATGTGCTTGTAGTGTAGGTTATGTTTTAATGGAAAATGGAAAAGATTGCCAAGGTAAAACGCCAGTAATAAGCAAAACAATAATTCAAGGAAATACAATTTGGTGATACACTATCTATTATAGGCTTTTAAAAGTATCAACTAATTATTTATTTTGCTGCAAGTTACATTGATATAATTCACATGCAAATAAACTAAAATTGTCTGTTACGTCGGTAGTTTAAATAGAACTAATTTAGTTTTAACTCAACCATTTCCCACAAAATAATTCATTTTATCATCTCTTAATATCAACATGTTTTAGATGTAAATGAGTGTGAGGAAAGATTGACGAATAATTGTGAACACATTTGTATAAATGGCATCGGAAATTATACATGTGAATGTCGTAATGGATATACATTAATGCCTGATGGAAATACTTGTAAAAGTAAGTGTTGTTAACTTTTATGCAAGTAAGAAATTAGGTGATACAACAATAATTAGATTTACTCAACTTAACATCAAAATAATGCTAAGACATACTAAAAAAATATAAAGTTAAAACATATTTAGTTATAATCAATTTCTATTGCCACATATATTTACTATAACTAGTTTTAACATTTTAAAATATTTTAAAACTATTTTACTGCACCTAGAAATAAACCACTGCATTTCTAACCCATGTTTAAATAGAGGAAGATGTAAATCATCAAAAGAAAGATATTATTGTGTTTGTCCTAAATCTCATGTTGGCTACAATTGTGAATATGGTAAATTTTGACTTTTAGAAAATTGTTATTTCCTTTAAATAAGATTTAAAACTCAATTCTAACATTGAATACAATATTCACATTACCAAAACTTTTAACATTTATTTTTTAAATGTAACATATTTTATTTTAAAAACTATTTAAAAATAACGCAATCATTATCACAAATTTCTATTGAATTGTCTAATAAAAATATTTATTTTATAAAAACCACATAATTACATTTTTAACAAAACAATTTATTATAACTTAAATATATTAGTTCGTGATATAAGATAACTCATCCTTAATTTACAACGTGGTTTTATTAGATGCCCGTTTACCTTGTATGAGTGGTTGGACAAAGCACAAAGGGTATTGCTACAAACATGATAAAAATTTATATTTGGCCTGGCGTGATGCGAAGATATATTGCGAGAAAGAATTTAACGGAAATCTGCCTAGTATTCACTCGAAGAGTGAAAACAATTTTCTTAAAAGTTTGTAATTTTTACAACAACTTTCTAAATGATTTGTTTAAAAAAATCCAAAGTTAATAAAAAGTTCAAAACCAGTATTGGCATTAACTTTCACAAATCATTTTTTATGTCAAATAATTAAATTTAAGCATAAATTAATTTAAAATATTGATTTCTCATTTATATTTGTGTTAGGTATCAGTTCTAAATACCAATGGATTGGTTTAAATGATAAAAGACAAGAAAATCAATTTGTATGGAGTGACAATTCCTATCCAGTAAGCTAAATTTTATGATTGCCGTTTTGAATATAATTTTGAAATGCCAATGGGTTAACAGAAAATATAAAACGCTTTAAAATTTAAATTCTGCAAGACAATAAATAGAAATACAAAGTTAAAACTCATAAATATACCCGACCTTTTAAAACCATTACTAAAATCAAAATTAAAAAAGGTCATCAGGTTGTTGCACTGTATCAACTTAATAAATATTTAAATCTGTTCTGCTTAGCTATTAATTTTCTATATTAAAACAAAATGCAAATGTTTTTAATACAAAGTTTTTATGTAAGCATACATAAAAACAAAAAGTAAGCTACCATCATACAGTTTAAAAATCTTATATTTTTTGAAACTAATTTTGAAACAACTTGTTTTAAGGTTACTTAACAGTACACACTCGAACTTGACAAACCAAAACTTTCCGAAACATTTAACTAAAATCTTATTTTAATTTCTAGAATTTTTTCTACTGGGCAAGTGAACAGCCTCAACCTGAACTACCTAACGATGATTGTGTGATTATGGTTAAAAGTAAAGGGGGCAGATGGAACGATGCTGACTGTAGACATAAATTACCATTTACTTGCAAGATGCCACCAAGTAAAATAAGTTTTAAAACAAATTATACCAAGAAAAATTTTTAAATAAATTGATATATTATTTTGTAATGTAAATAGAAGTTTCTGTATTAAAAATCCCCAGCAAATCTTAAAAACTTTACTTAGTTTTTATATTTTTTATATCATTTATGTATACTTATTGTTGGAAGAAAGTTAATTGTTTCTTAGTTTGTAAAAACACAGAACCATTATTTTACACAACTAAGAAAACTATATTACACACTCTTGAAAGTAAATTAAACTAACTTGAAATAAACTAATTTAAAAATAAGCTTACCAATAAAACATTTATAGAAATCTATTTATACTTAAAAATGGCTTAAAATCTGTATTTTGGTTGATCTATTTTTTATACTGTATATCAAATAAAATTTTAAATTAAAATTTAAATAAATAAAAAACAATTTTTGCTTACTAGTTGGATGTAGTCGCTTTCCTGAAGTATCAAACTCTGTAATACTAAGTGAAAACCGAACCTATAGGGTAGGTGAAATAGTGCAGTACGATTGCAAGGATAAATATATTACAACCACTGGCCAAACTGCAATCAATTGCAGTTCGACAGGGGAATTTTCAGCTCCAAAATTTCAGTGTGAAGGTGAATAATCCATAACAAAAACAATTTACTTTAAAACTAAATATTTATCAATATTTATTAGGAAAGATAACTTATAGATAAATATAATGTTAAAAGTTTAAAACATTTCAGAAGAACACATAAAACTTTTTAATACAATTAAATTTACATTTACTTGAAATAAATCCTGGCAGCTGCTTGCATGGCTCCACCTACCCGACACAGAGCCAGAATCCTAAATGTTCAATCTAAGTATGCAGTTGGATCAGTCCTTCAATTTGCTTGTAATCCAGGCTATGTGCCAAGTGGACGAGCTTTTGTTGTTTGTAGAAATGATCAAAGTTGGACTCGAACAAATCTCAGATGTATTGGTAAGAGTTCTTCCTAAGCAAAATGGATTTAAAGTTTGTTAGACTTTTAAGTTTAGTTCCTAAAAACAAAAATAATAAACTAGATAACTAAATACTCAACAAAACTTTTTTGTTTAAATTTTAACTGCAATTATAATAAAAATTATATAAATATTTAGGCAACAAAAGTTGATTTAAAATAAACCTTTTAATGTCCTTTTTTAATAAACTTGTTTAATGTTAAATAATTTTTTTAGGTGTTTGCCCTAGACCCCCTGATATACCTAATACCAGAATACATAAAAAGAAAAATGGAAAAACTCAAAGAAGATACCAACATGGTAGCTTTGTTAAATACTCTTGTATGCCAGGTTATAAAGCCACCAAAAAGCATCACAAACTTAAATGTTTAACAGACGGAGAGTGGGAGAAACCCAACTTTCAGTGCCGTAAGTAAAAAAAAGTTTATTTAAAGGTTAATAAATTTTCTTTATTTTTTTTTGAAGTAATATTTTTTTTAAGGAGATATACTTCTAAAACGTTGTCCCAATCCACCAAGAGTAGCAAATGCTAGAACACGCAAACTAGGACCATCAAAGATATTTTATGTGTGTAAGTGGGGTTATATACCAATACCTGGAAGAACAGCTGTGAACATTTGCACAAGAGGAAAGTGGGGAAAACCAACGTTTAAATGCAAAAGTAAGTTAGGTTGTGCAATTGTTAAAGGTCTATTTATTAACAAGAAGTTCATAAAGATACTAAAAATATTGCATAATTAACTTTAAAATTGGTTTAAAACTAAGTCTATCAGCCACTCGTGTTCATTAATTTTTAATTTTTTACGTAATTTTAATTGATTTTTATTAAATATCTAACATACCAAATAAATAAATTTATTTTAGAACTAAGACAACATCAAAATTAAAGAATTATGTAAGATTTAAACAACAGTTTGTTCTTACTATTCATGACCATTGCTTTTCTTATGATGACCATCCCTGAGCTCATAATTAAACGGCTCAATTTTTTTTTATTTTAATATAACCATGCATCAATAAAAGTCTTTCTGTTAGAGAAAGGCGACAAAAAATTGTTTGTTATTTTTATTAAAAAAGACAGAATACTTGATTGCATAAAGTTGGGACCAATAGTAAAACAATTAGAAAACAAGTAAAATAGAAGTTGTTATTACAGCAATAAAATAAACTTAAAGTTAATTAAAAACTAAAAATGGGAAAATTTTTGTGAAATTAACATAAATATTTTCATGATTAAGATTAAAACAAGGATATTAAAAGTGTTTTGACATTTTTGCAACAAATAAAACTTTTTTTTAACTCTCCCTCCACTCTTGCAAAATGGATAATACTTTTTTAAAACAAATCACAACATCTATTCCGCATTGCCTTTAATTAAAGGCAGTTTTTTAACCAAACCAAGCAAAAGTAATTTGTAGTCGTCATCATTTTGATCGTTGCCCTGATCAGGAAACTCAACTTCTGAGCGATGTAAACAAGTTTGAAGTTCATTCACTGAGTATATCAAAGCTGGGTCCAAGTTATCTCGGTTTATTAAGCTCACCTTAGAACAAAATTACTCCTTAGATAGGTTTTTACAAGAGTCAAATTTATATAAAGTCAATCACAGCAATCAAGACACAAAAAGCAAGGCAGAACATGCAGCAGCATTTTAAATTGATTTAAAAGAGTTATATTCTTTGATTAGGTAAGAATATATTTTTAGAAAAGCAACAAAATTTGGCATGCCCCAATTTGTTTAAAATTGAAATTTCTTAAAACACAAGAAACACAGAAATGCATAGGGATTCGTAAAAAAACATAGCAAAGAATTAATTATATTTAAACTAAATTCTAACTTAGAAGTTTGGTTGAAATGATATTAATGCAAGCATCACAAGTTCTCCTAAGCTTGTAACAGTAAGATCATGCAACACTAATTAGTATGAGTTGTGTTAAATGGCAAAGCGCATATGAAATGATAGCAAATTAGTGGTAATTTAATTTCCAATGTAGATAGACAGACTACAGATTTTAAGCTGGTTTTGGCAAATACACTACACTACTCTAGTGAAGAAAATTGCTTTCAATGATTCAAGAACTAACTTACTTTTTGGTCTGTGTTAAAGGTTTTGAATAATAAAACGTTTTATCTGTTGAATTAGTTTTTACCAATCTTAATATAGAACTATGTTCCAACTGTACTAAACTATTCATATACATTGCTTACTGTTCTTAACAGACATGTCGTTAGTAATATTAAATTTTTGTTTAAAGTAAATATTGATAACTTTTGCAAATGAATAAAAATACTATTTACAATTGCTAAAAAATCTTTAAGCACATGCTAATTTAAACTAAGAAAATTTTAAATTATAGAATACTAATTAAGGCTGAACAGCAATCAGTTTATGTGATAATGAATGCTTTTATGTCATTAATCAGTAATTAGTATATGTTTGCATTCTATTGATTACTATATCTATTTTGCTTGTATAGATAATGATTTTTAAATTAGTTGCAACTAAAAATTGTTAGATTTTAAGCTAAGGTTTTCGGTATAATGATTTCAAACCAAACCAAGCACAACACAAAACGCAACTCACCAGGTACTCTCTGTAGTGAACATCACACAACCCAGCACAACTAACTTCTACTCCACACACAGCGTCTTCAAATCCACCTTCTGCTGTGTCTTTCTGTTCTGGAACCTAGGCACCAAGTTAATTTAAATAAGTAAAAGTAAAAAGCTGCTTAGCTTAACTCTCATATCACCCTGGCATAGCATTTAAGAAACTAGATTTAAATAAAACATAATAAAAGATTTAGTATAGGCTAAGGTTAATTCAATTTATTTAAAAATGCTTTACCAACCAATTAATAAGTCTTTTTAACAAGAAATGCCTAATTAATTATAATAAATTCCTACCTGACAAAGTTCTTGTTCAGTGTTGGCTTGCGTATCAAAAGGAACATTAGCATTTTCTAATATTTCTCTTAATCGATCCTGTTCAAAATCTCGAAGAAAAAACAAACAGTCGCGAGGGTGGTGAGCATGTAAGCCCAGTCTCGAACATTTTGTAGAAAAATTACAAACCTAAAAATATTTAGTTTGTGTTATATTATGAACTGAAACAGTTTTTTTTTGTATATATATATATATCCTTGATGTGGGAAGGTCGAATAAGCGACCTGAACATAGAGTAACATCAATTACTTCGACCCAGTTTCGAGTTGCCTGTGGCAGTTTGGGATATTATAGAGATTATAATTGCCCGATAATTATGCTGCTGAATAAGTGCTGGCTCAGCAGGAGTTTATATCGTTATAACGCCTTACTCAAGGGCGCTACAGCATGAAAGCAGTGGGGATTGAACCCATAACCTTATGGTGGTGTAGCAAGTGTTCTTACCACTACAACACGCTGCTGGTGTTAAAACCAATCTAAAAGGAATTAAAGTAAGGCTACTATTTTAAAAAGTTTTATCAAATAACAAAAAATATAACTTCTTAAAAATTAGAAACTGATTTCATTTTATTTACATTTTATTTTTACAAACCTAAAAAAAAATTATTTGTAATTTTTGATAAATTTAAAACAAGTTAACTCACATTTCCAGCTTTGAATGGACTTTGACAACCACTACAGAAATGAAAAGAACATTTTAAACATTTGAAATGCATACAACCTCCTTTGGATAATGCATATTTAAACTTGCATTTTGGACAATCTATAAAAACATCAACATTTATAAACTTGCATAAAAAATGCCAAAAAATATAACTTAACTTAAAATACCAATAATTATATAAACATATTTATTTTGACATATAATTTAATTAGAATATTACAAATAAAAACAAACTAAATATGATGCAATTTTAAATAACATATTTAAATAATATAACTACCTTTTGTTTTATTTTTAACCAAATATAAAATCCTCAACTATTACTTACCAATGCCATTTTCTCTAAGATGGGCAGCAAGACCAATAGTTTGAAAGTTAGGATCATTTAATTCCTTCCATTCACGAAATTGTTGACAGCTTATTCCTTCATGCTGAGGCTCCCACCCTTTCTTGCAATTAAAACATGTTGCCTAAAAAATAAAAAAGAAACATGTTGCCTAAAAAATAAAACGTCCATTTTAAAAAAATCTTTGAAAAGGGAAAAATAAAAGTTGGTTAGTTCGTTTTAAGTCTTCATTTCTTACCTTAAAACACATTGAACAAACCATCTTCAAATTTCCTTCATTATATTCAAACCCATATGTGCACTAAAAAACAAATAAATAAAATTCTAATACAAACTCTATTAAGTATACACATCTATGTATAATGAAGTTAAATGGATGATATAAAAATATACGTAAGTAAGTATCTCCAATTAATAGGCTTACAAAATAAAAAACTGTCATTTGTGGTTTGTGGGTAAATTATTACAAGCGAATATTAGTAAGGAGTTGCAACAATACTATGGCAAGTAAAATCTCGACTGTAGGTCGGCTATTCACTAGTATAAATTAAGAAAAAAAAAACTTTCTAACATGAAAACACCATCGGAAATTGGGCATCTTCATTAAAGTTGAATCACGCAATTTTCTTTGAAATAAATTATGAACTTCAGGTTCAAGATACAGTTTGATCTAAAAATATTAAAGTAGTAACTTGATCTAGTTTTGTTGATGGCCAGTTATTAAAAAGCCTTGGCAGTTTGTTAATGTCAGCAGCGTTGTGTAGAGGTAAGAATACTTGCTACACCACATAAAGTTGTCGGTTTAATCCCCACTGCTCTTATTCTGTAGCGCCCTTGAGTAAGATGCTATACACTCTTATTGAGCCATCACTTAATCAGCAGCATAATTATCGGGCAATTATAATCTATAATATCCCAAACTGCCACTGGCAACTCAAGACTGGGTCAGAGTGACTGTTGTTACTCTATGTATAGGTCGCGCATCGAGGATAAAAATATATATATACAAAAATTGTTTTAATTTAAAAAATCTTATAACATTATTAATAAACTTATCAAAACACAATAGTGCTTTTAAAGGTAGCATTAAAATCTAATTTAGGCATTTAGGATAAAAATAACCAAGTAAAGTAATATACATAAAAATGAGGCCTACCACCATATCAAGTTTGCTAAAGTAGGTATCAGCCACTTCTTCATCTTCATCTATATCAGGAAGACAACAAACAGGACAAACCATATCTCTTATGTTTCCCTCATTCACTTTGATTCTAAGATAAGTTGCTAAACAGTTGCGACAATATCGACAACGGTTTTCACCACATGCAGTTAAACATTCAACCTGAAAAAAATTGAATTAAAAAAAATAAAAAATTTATAAACAATTAAAAAAATAAACCCCCAAAAATTAAAAAAAAAACTAAAAGTGTAAACCTTATTAAACCATTACTGGTTAAATATAAAGGTAAGATGCTACAAGTTTGTGTTCAAGTTTAAGATATAAGAAATAATTTTAAAATTAAAAATAAAAATAAAAGTATAAAAATCTTAATATTAAAAGTATTAAACTACCAACAGATTCAAACAATCGGCCTGTTTCTTGTTTTAAACCTACCTTGCTTTGTGGAAAAGTCTCATAACAAATGTTACATTCAGTTTGAAGATACTTTAAAGTCCCTTCAATATTCTCTGGGAAAGCTCTACAGGCTTCTACTATATCTTCTAAATCACATTCATTGAATAAAGATGGGTCTAAACAAAAAATTGAATTTAAAGTAATAAAATACTGTTGGTTAAAATATTTTTTTTTTTTATTTTGGTTTTTCGCACATTGATAAAAGTAAATAATAAATACAATATACAATAAATATTACAACAATTATACAAAGATTTTATAGTACATTATGGCATGGTCACCAAACCCAGTCAATACTTTATTGATATACTTTAACGTTGAACAAAAACCTTTTTTAGTTTATTTATGTCTATGAAAAAGTTAGAATATAACATTAAATGTTAATTCTAAAGTTTTTGTTTATATTTATATTTGACTAATAAGGTTAAAATAATGACTCAGTGTTATGAATTAGAAAAAAAGAATGTGTGTGTCTAGGTACATATATAACACGTCATGTAAAGTAACTAAAATTTACCATCTTTGTTTTGTTGGGTTTGATCAACTACTTTAAACAAACTATCAGCGACATTTTCGTCTTTGATTCTACAATAAGCAATCAGTGCATTGTTTCTATGCTAAAAATAAACAAAAAAGAAATAAGTTTTTTTTCTGTTTTATTTTAAAAAAAGAGTATTTTGTCAAAAAAATGTTAAATACTTTAATAAGTTTTGCTACAAAGCTAAACAAAAACATTTAACTTACTTTTCTATCTTCAATAGTTGCAAATAATGCAAGTTGGAATTCAGTTTTATATATTTTAGAATCTGTAAATATGTAAACAATAATTTAGTTGAAATAAATTTTGAAAGCCAAACAATAAAATACCTATGATTAGATTTTAAAAATATTTTTTTACTATGGTTTTGCATTTTAAAATGTTGTGTATATTTTAAGTGTAATTACAAAATTATTATACCCAGTCTTTGTTTAAAATCTGCGCTTAATTTAATTTCCAAAGATTCACGAGTTTTTCGAACATTTCCTTTTTCTTTACACAAACAATCTAATATTTCATCGTTACTGCAATATTGGGAAAGCCCCACTTCGAATATCTATAAAGTCAAGATACCAATTTAAGTTGGAAATAAAACAGATTTCAACATTATTTTATTGTTCCTGTTAGGTTAATTAATACAATATATTACAAATTTCCAAAAAAAATATTATAAAGAAATATTATAAGTTTTTTACATTATGCAACAACAATTAAATTATATTTTTAACGTTTTTTGAATTTGAAAAAAGTGTCACCTTTTTTGTTTTTATTTCCATTAATAGGTCAAAAGCCTTGTTCGGGTCTCCCTCTGCTTTTAAAAACATTTTTGAGGCTTCGTCAAAAGTAGCAAATTGACACTAAAAAATGTTTTTATTGAAAAAGTTTTTTCCGATTAAAAAAACAACTCTTTACTAATAATTTTTTGAGAATTTAGTAAAATTACTTTTTTAGTTAAGTTCCGAATTTCTTTTTCCCAATTTTCTTTTAACCATTTCAATGGAGAAATTCCCTTCAACATTTTGGATCGATTGACAGCAATTTCAACATGTTGTGGTGTATAACGATTTAATTCCGCATTCTTTAAAAAAAAAATAATAATTTGATTGTAATTTTGATCATTTTTAAATTATGTTAGAAATTTTAAGTAAATTACTAACGTTTATAAAGTAATTAAATCATAAAAATGATAATAAACATAACTTATAAAAAACAAAGACTTAATAAAAATGTATTACTTTAAATCCTATTAAAAAAATAAAAATAAAGAAATAACTATGGGTTGGTTTCCTTTAATAATAACACTAGAAAATCCTTATTTCTTTTAAATGTGAATTCCTTTTATTTAACTTACCCTTAAAAAACTAATCATCTCAAGACACTTAGATCTTAAAGATTCTTGTTCAGTTTTTTTCTGCATCTCTTCTAATGTTAAATCCATGTCAGATAAAAGATCAGGATTAAATGGAAAGTTAACCTCAGGAAACAAAGGTTCCCTAATAAAATAAATACAGTTTTTTTTAATTTACAACAAAAAATAAAAAATCAATTTTTAATTCACATATTTGTTATCAATTCAGTCAAATTTATACTATAGGGCTATTTAGTAAAATAAACAAAATTATATTATGATGAAAAATACCATCATATCCCTTTACTTTAATAATGTAAACTTTTTTACATAAAAAGTTATAAAAAAAACTTTTTAAGGTTAGATTCTGCTGTTTATTTTAGAATATAAAACTTACATTGGTTTAAACAAAGGAGAATTTGGTGAAAAAGTTGGAATATTCTGATCATTAAAACTCGATTGATTGGAAGCTGTAATTAAAGAGTAAACATTCATTATGTTAAAAGTTAACAAAAAAGCATAAAATATCACAAAACCAAATTTAAAAAAGGTTGTGTAAATACCATCCTTATTTATAAAGTTATTATAAAACTAACACGTAAAATTTAAAAAATATATGAAAGACTTTAACTAAAAATCAAGTATAACCTGATGTTTACCTGGTGGGGTATAATTAATAGAAGGTGGCCCTCTTATCTCACTTGAGAAATTATTTTGGTTTGGTTCAATTTCTTTTTTCAAGAAATTTTCCACAACTTTAATTTCCTTGCTTGACTTGCTTTGCAAGGAAACCGAAGATGGTGAGAATTTCACAGAAGGTAAATTTACTTCTAGTGGTTTTTGAGAAAGGAAGTTTACATTTGGTGGTTCCCCAGTATGCGAATTTATTTTCGGGGTTTTCCCAGTGCGTGAATTTATTCTTGGTGGTTCCCCAACGGGTGTATTCATTCTTGGTGGATCTCCATTTTCATCATTAACACCAGAACCATTATAAGGACTAGGCCACGACTCTACTCTCATTTCAATATCAATTGAATCTACAACAGATACCAAATTTTCTTCTGGAAAACTTAGACTCAAAATAGACTGAAACATACTCTCAATTCCCTCTTTCTGTTCCCACAATGCAACAGACTTCTCAATAAAATGTTTCGAGGCATTACGGGAAGACAATAACCTTTCTGATGCATCAGTATATTTTACTATCTGTGCGTCGATGCTTTTCAGTAAACCTTTAACTTTTTGTTGTTTTTCGTAAGAGTCTGACATTTCAAGAAAGCGATTAACATGATCGTTTAACAAATTCTCGTTCGAAACATCAAATATCGTTTCATCTGTAATAACAAGATTAAAAAAATTAACACATTTATTAAACTTATTGTCATAACAAATTGTTTATTATATCGGTTTTGTCATAATACACAAATAACTAAGTTCTATTTAGTTTTATACTTTAATAATTAAATTTTAAACGTTACCTGAAGGTCTGTTATAACTATCACCACCGCCAACAACAGATGGATTTGAAAAATTAAAACCAGATTGTTGAGAATTAGACTGATTCATTTGTGTAGAAGCCCCTTGTGGCAAATGTGAAATTTGGTTTCGTTTATGGGTAACTCGTTGTTGATTTTGGTGCCATATTTTGTCACAATCCTTACACTGTTTCATTTTACAGAATTGGCAATATAATTCTGAACGTTTCTGGCCACAAACGTCACAAATTTGGTCCATTGGAAGATTGGTCATTTGAATTGATTTTTCTAAATAAATATTTAAAATTTTACTAAAATTAAAAAGTCAAAATAAAATCCAATAATATCTAATTTTAAAAACACTTTATTTTTTACAAAAATTAGATAAGATAACATTTTTTTATTTTAAACGTCTTTTTTAATATAATAAAAAAGTAATGATATGACTCACCGGTATTTGTTGATAAACTTGCATTTGTATTTGAATTAGTTAAAGTATTTGAAGTAGATGAGCTTTCAGTTGGCTAAAAGAAGATTTAAAAGGATTAAAACACAGTAAACTAAAACCAGGTATAATTGTATTTAAAATTTAATTTAAGTTTTGACAAGAACTTTTATACTTAAGCTAGATAAAAATATTAACACAAAGTTCTTAAAAGATCTTACAGTTCTTGATGTAGATGGTCTAGATTGAACTGAATGAAATTGTGGAGCAGATTGATGTTGACTGTTGTTCAGGTAAATTAAAATACTTTGTGGGTTTGGATGTTGACCCTGTAATAAAAATTTCAAAAACAAAAAAAATATTATATTTTGAAATAAAATAAATAAATTAAAAATAAAGTATTTTTTTTTCTATAACTTTAATCTATTTTTTTTTGTATATATCTTTATCCTCGATATGGGAAAGTCGAATGCGCGACTTAAACATAGAGTAACAACTGTTACTCCAACCCAGTCTCGAGTTGCCTTTAGCAGTTTGGGATATTATAGATTATAATTGCCTGGTAATTATGCTTCTGCTGAAGTGCTGGCTCAGCAGGAGTTCATACCGTTTATAGCGCCTTACTCAAGGGCGCTACAGCATGAGAGCAGTAGAGATTAAACCCATGACCTCATGGTAGTGTAGCAAGTGTTCTTATCACTACACCATGCTGCCGGCATTTAATATAATATCAGCAAAAATGTATTTTTTTTATTTTCATTTACCTTCTGCAACATTAACAATTCGTATTTAAGCAAAACAATATCAGAAGTCACCAGTGAAACAATGTTAAGCTCAGGTAAGTTACTGTTAGAAGGATAACTCAAACCATCAGGAATAGAATGAGTGTATCCCATCTGCATTAAAATTGCTCGAGTTCCCTAAAAAAGAAAAAAAAATTTACACCAATTTGTTCTAAGTTTATAACCTATATAACATTGTCTTTATTTAAAAGTTATGTTATTAGTTTCTATATAAAATTGATAATAGGTCAGTAATTTTACATACAATTTATATATTATATATGTATTTAAGATTAAGGCAAATAAATTTAAGATTTTAAGCTAATAAATTTTACATCACACAACAGAATAATAATAAATGTAATATCACCTTTAAATTGTCAACTTTTGCATGAAATATTGGATTTGATAATCTTACGATTCTCCATTGATAAGGTCTATCAGGTCTTAGTAGATTTTTTCCGTATTTTTCTAGAATGTTTAATCCCGCTAAAATGGCTTTAATATTTTCATCAGGTGATGCCGAATTCTAAAAATATAAATTTTCAGACAATTTTTTATAATTTTTAGAAATATATATATAAATTTTGTAAATTTAAAGTATTTTGAGGCAGTTTTAATAGACATTTTTTAATAACATTTCACTGTAAATTAATGGTAACTATAAAATAAGGAAGGTTAAATGGATTAAAATAATAACTAAGATCAAAATGATTAAATGAATTTTAAATAAGATCCATTTAATTGCTTGTTTATTCATTTCAAATAATTTAATTAGGTATATTTATTGGGTATATATATACCAATAAATTGGCAGCGTGGTGTAGTGGTAAGAACACTTGCTACACCACACATGAGGTCGTGAGTTCAATTCCCACTGCTCTCATGCTGTAGCACCCTTGAGTAAGGCGCTATAAACGGTATGAACTTCTGCTAAGCCAGCACTTAATTAGCAGCATAATTATCGGGCAACTATAATCTATAATATCCCTAACTGCCACAGACAACTCAAGACTGGGTCGGAGTAACTGATGTTACCCTATGTTCAAGTTGCGCATTCTACTTTCTCACATTGAGGATAAAAATATATATATATACAAAAAAAATAATAATGCATAATGACAATTTAAAAATAACATTAAAGGCAATAGATTGGTACTTAACAAAAAAAAAATAAAATTTCTAAATAAATTTTAAAAAGATTTTTACTTGGCAATTATCTTGCAAAAATTTAACGACGTCAATAGTTGAGTATCTAGAAGTAAGGGATCCAGATATTTGTAATATTTCTTGAATTAAACCAAACAGTTGTTGACTTTTTACATCACCAAGCAACACTTTCTCGACAAAATTTTGACGAGTTTGCTCCAAACTTGATGGAACAAAAGACATCACAATTTTAATTAAAGTTCCCAAACTAAATGTCGTCAATAAAAAATAAACAAATTTAGATGTTTTTAAAATTTAATCTAAATCGGTTTAAAATAACATCTAATGTGGGACTTTATCCTCAATTCAACTTATTACTTTTGAAATTAAAAACACAAAATTGCTAAAACCTTTAAAATGTTTATCCTCTATCTGTCACTTGGTAAAAAATAGCTTCTATTAAAATTTATCATTTAATATGCATAACTTTAGTTAGGCATAACCTAGGCCTACGTTAAAGCTTTAACCTAATGCACTTTTATTTAGTTAAGGCCTAGGTCAATAGGTCACTTGTGTTAAATTTAAAAAAGTTAGCAACGTGGTCAGGTGGTATTTCTGAGACTGAACGCAAATCTTTTACAACTAACATAACGTCAGCGGGAATTGAACCTAAACCTAATGATCAAGACCCAAGACCCTTAACCACTATACTAGAACAGAGTTAACAAAATGAGGAAAAAGTTAAACTATACCCTTACAAACACTAAAACAAGTAAAAATGGAAGATTCGTCACCTCAAGAAAATGTGCAAAGGGAAATTCCCACCGTTCTAGAATTTGAAAATCCCCTATTAGTTTATCCTCGAATTAAAATTACTTTTTCAAAAAAAAATAAAATTTAAATTTAAGTGTTATATAAACAATAAATTTACAAAAATATTTTATAATTTTTTAGTTACGTTATTTAAATAAATTATAGAATATATAAAATAAAAAAACAGGTAGAGAACATATAGCATGCCTATATTGCTCAAAAAAATAAAAACTAAACTTGTTAAAATTAAATTTAACTGGAATATTTAGTTAAAAACAAGCGCAGGTAAATATAAAAAACACAGTAAACTTAAGTGTAAACCATTAATAACTACTCGTGGAGCACTTACAAAGAAAAAACCTTTTCTCCCATTTCCACGTTTAGAACACGCTAAAAATTATATAAAAAAGATTTAAGTAAACAGTTTAATTACTTAGAAGGTGTTATATTACCCACGTGGTAACCAATTGACAATACCATTAGGAAACGTAAGGCAATGCACATGTTCTTTAAGGAAGCTACGAATAAAACGTAAAAAATAAGTTAGTTATTATAAATGCTTTTATCTTAAAAGCGCCTTTATCAATTTAGATTTAAAGTAATGGCAGGTTAATTATTACCACATTTTAGTAGATTATAAGCCATCAATTAGTAAACAACATACACTAGTTTACAGACTTGTCCAGCCAGTCAAAAAATTTAAACTTGACAAAGGTTGATGTATTAGTTAGAATAAAAAATAGTTTTTGGTACCTTTAACAAAGGTTAGAATTGTTAACAAACGTATAGTTACAACTAAGTAAGGGGAGTTAAAATATAAATACACGTTATTTTTTATTTCCAAGAAATAATAGTCAAGATTCTAAGCTGATAAGGATATTATTAACTAAAGTTCAATGTAATGGATGGTTCAGATAATTATATGTGTAAGAGGCAAATTGTATTGTCAAGAATATTGGAATTCTTTTGTAGTAGCGTAATAATACAAATATAGCGCATAACCTTTACGAAATAAATAAACTTATTTCGTTTTTTTTTTTTTTTTATTAAAACAATTTTAGCAATATGTTTTACTTATTTTATGGTTTAGCGCCAAAGTTACATAAGAACAATTAGATTTGTAATAATAAATAAGTGTCTGTAATTAATTTTTATTGTTACAAAGAATGTTTTAATTAGATTTATCAGTAATTAAAATTATCAAATAAAAATTTTTAGTCAACACAAAAACTATAATAATTTTATATAGCAAAATTTGTGTAAATATTTTGACAGATTAGAAGTTTGTTTACTAGGCTGAACTATGATTAAATTATTGTCGTTTATTTTTCTTCTGATTGCTCGAACCTACTGCTATTTTCCTGAAGGTAAATATAAAATAAAACTTGAAGTAATGAAAACGTTAAGCGTATTATATATTTTTTTTTAAATATTTTGTATTTTTTATAATTAAATTTTTTTTTTAAGAAAACGTTGCAAGTTATTGGGAAAATATCAACAACGAAGAATTAGATATTGCCCTAAAAGTTGCCCAAAATCAGAACACAAATGTCGCTAAAAACGTTATTATTATGATAGGTGTGTAGTTGCATATTTATTTATTTTTAAATATTCATATTTTTTTGGTAAAAATATTACTCTTTATTTGGTAAAATCAAACATACTTGTTTGATATATAAAAAAAAACTAATCAGGTGATGGAATGAGCGTTGCCACGGTAACAGCAGCCCGAATATTCAAGAGTGAAGTCGAAGGAAAGGTTGGAAAGGCAATGGATATGGAATGGGATAATTTTCCCCATGCTGGGTTGTCTAAGGTTGGATTACATCAAAGTAGTATTAAAGTTTTACAATTTCCTTACTTTGTTGTAAATCAGTGGTTATATTACGATATAAAACTTTCAGTAAGCGCGTTTTTATTTTTTAAAATTCAAATATTTTATTTGGCGCGTTTTTATTTTAAAATTTGTTGACTGGAAAAGATTGTTTGCCTACCCTTATTATTTGTTTGCTTTTAAATTAAAACTGTTTTGTAGAACGAAAACAACTGTTGTAAAAACAAGGTCGTTTCGACCTTGAATTTTATTAGCGTTTAAATTTTACAAAGGATTTACCGTTATACGATTTCCTCTGTTAAAAAATCTTGGCAAATATTTACAAATTAACATAAAAGAAATTTGTCTTTTTTTAAAAGAAAAATAGTAAAACCTTAAATAAATGATTTATATATAGATTATATAGCGTTATGGTGTTTGCTTGTGGTATTTGGCAAAAACCTTACGATAAAAGTGATGATTTATCTTGGTTTTCTTAACTTTTTATTACGTTATTTGTTTTGACCTTCGTTATATTCTATACCAAAATTTCTAAATTGCACAAAAATATTATTTAAACCATTATTTGTATGCCTTATTTCGCACAACAAGCGTCCGTATTACAACATATTTATATATTTAGACTTATTCGGTCGACAGGCAAGTTTCTGACTCGGCAAGTACAGCAACTGCATATTTATGCGGAGTAAAAGCAAACCATTATACTTTGGGCGTTACTGGAGCAGTAAAGTTTAATAACTGTAACAGTAGTTTACCCAAAGAAACGCATGTTCAATCTATACTGGTGAATTCGTACGAAGCAGGTTGGTAACTGCTTGTATTACAGGGTATAAATAAGAGAAAGTACATACTTTATATATAATAAACATGGTTCAAAACATGTGCTTTAGTTTAAAAGCATGCCTCCAACATAGTACATGTGTTACTAATAGTTATGCGCTATTTGATGCTGTTTTAACATTTACATTATTTTTTATTATGTTATATTTAGGTAAAAGCACAGGAATTGTAACAACAACCACTTTAAACCATGCCACACCAGCTGGTTCATATGCTCATTCACCAAACAGACATTGGTATAATGACGCAACAATGTCAGAGCAAGATAAAAAAGATGGCTGCACTGATTTAGCAACTGAATTTCTACAAAGTTCTCACATGTTTACAGTATGTTAATTTATTTTCAAGGTGTTCTAGGTTGTGTTTACATTTAAGGCGGTAATGTAGGTAAGTTATGTTTGCTAGCGAGCTAAAGTCCAATGTGAAAGTACCACATACTTTAAAAAAGATTTCAACTGTTTTGAAGTTCTAACAGGCAGCGTGGTGTAGTGGTAAGAACACTTGCTACACCACACATAGGGTCGTGGGTTCAATCCCCACTGATCTCATGCTGTAGCGCCCTTCAGTGAGGCGCTATAAACAGTCCGAACTCCTGCTGTACGAACTCCCTGCGAGAATGCTTTAAAAAAGATTTTAACCGTTTGCAAGTTCTGATTAAAAAATTGTTTCAAAATGTTAATTAAAATGTGATATTTCAAGGTGGCTTTAGGAGGCGGTCGCAAACATTTCCAACCAAATTCGACAAATGATCCGGAATATCCATCTAAAACAGGGTTAAGAACTGACAATGTTGACTTAATAGAAAAGTGGAAAACTCAACAAAATGAATTAAAGTTAAACGCAGAATATGTTTGGAATAAAAAACAGTTTGATGAAGTTGATCCAGCTAAAACTGACACTTTACTCGGTAATTTGCCTAATTTAATATTTTCTTTATTAAGCATAATTTTAAAACCAATTTTTCACGTTCACATTTTTATTGTATAAATTTTTACCACAAAAACTTAACTAAAACATTAATCCAGGTATATTTGAACCGTCTCATATGCAATACGAGGCAAACAGAGTGTCGCAAGATGGAGCTGGGGAGCCAACCATAGCAGAAATGACCAAAAAAGCGATCGAAATGTTGAAGAAAAATGAAAAAGGATACTTTTTGCTCGTTGAAGGAGGCAGAATTGGTTAATACCTTAATAGAATCTCATTATTTTAAAATTTTAAACACACATAATACAAATTAGCTAAACTAATTATTTTATCATTATTACGTCATAGATCATGGACACCATGCGAATAGAGCTTATCTTGCCATGAGCGACACTGTGGCCTTCGATGACGCAGTTGCCATGGTAAATGAAATGACGTCAGAAGAAGATACGTTGCTAATAGTAACGGCGGATCACTCACACACGTTTACCATGGGAGGGTATAGTGTAAGGGGAAACCCCATCTTAGGTAAAGTAAAAAAAAAAAATTTTAATTCCTTTTTTTCGCTATATTGCTTTAATCGCAACTCTTACTAGATTATGTGAAGTAGAGAAATGACCATCAAAGCTTGTGGATCACAACGTTAAGTGCCGTTGCAAAAAATAAAAACACCTTGACATATTTTTTATAGGTCTTGCTCCATCAAATGAAGATCCACGAATCGCCTTGGATGGAAGCACATTTACAACCTTAGCTTACGGGAATGGATTTAAAAACTTAAGCGAAGAGGCTTGTGACCGAAAGAACCTAACAGGACATGAAACGGGTAAATTCCTTGTTTAGACTTAACAATTGATGCTTTTTTTATTCAAAATAATATAGACTATTATAAAGGATATCATAAAATAAATTATTTTTTTGATTAGAGCAACAAAATTATCGACAACAAGCAATTGTTCCTTTATCGAGCGAAACTCATGGCGGCGATGACGTCACAATTATGGCACGTGGTCCGATGTCTCACCTGTTTCACGGCGTTCACGAACAAAGCTACATTGCTTACGTCATGAGGTGAGGCATTATTATAGTATCTGTAATATTGCACAGTCATTTCTAATTAGGTTGAACTTTGTTCGAGAAACACAACATTTGTTCATGGACTTTGATTACATTAAGTTCACCTTTAAAACTTAGGCTATATTTTTCTAAGATTGCATCAGCTTTTTAAAGTTTTGTTACAAATTGCAATTGCAACACTGTTTCAAACAAGTTTAACCCAATTAAGTAATGTTATTTTAGGTTTTGACGGGGTGATTGTACTGTTTGTTTTTTATCCCGTTAAAATTTTTAAACTTTACTTTATTAGTTTCTCCCATTATGCTGAAAACACTCTAAACAGATTATACAAATAAATATAAGGTGGCGGTACCTAGGCGTGTCTTTTGTGCAATTCGGGAAATATTAATGATATAATAAGAATAGACCTAAAATCACAATCTTTATATCACAATACCTATATAATGTTTTAATTCAGTTTACGTTACTAAAGCGTGATTCGTTTTTTTTGTTGAAATTTTGTCCTCTAATAAAACTTTAAATATTGATTTCAGATATGCATCTTGTGTGGGTGGAGTAACTGGGCATTGTACTGGGTCCGAACGTGACCAAACAACCCTCGAACCAAATGCTGAGCAAGCTTATTTCTTGGGCCAACCAATTGATGCAAAGAATGCAGAAACCATTTTATATATTCTATTTGTTTTGACCATTTGTCTTATTTTGTACGCTGTGGTTTCCAGCTATCTGCTTTACAAAAAGACAACAAGAATAAGAGTAAAATCCTCGCCGATCTCTAGCGAAGAAGCTCTACCATTAGATGACAAGAGAGGCCTACATTAGTTTTTGTTTGTAATTAAGACATTTTCGTGCATTTTTCTGTTTTGTCCTGTTGTCAGTTAATTACATTTTTTACGAATTGATATTAAATCTGTGTTGGAATTTTAACGTGTTAATTTTTAAACTATTTTAACTTCACTGCGAATTTTTTGTGAATAATTGTCAATGCTTTTTTGTGGCGAATAAAATTCCTGAATAAATATTATGTAACTATTCCTTTTGTATGTAATGACAGCTAACTTGTATGTAAACTTCCATAATTAAAAAATGATTGTTTAACCGTTAGTAAACTATGCAAACGAAGCATTCGGGAAATCAATATTTGCACAAAGACAATATTTAGGAAGACTCTGCATAACATATATAAGAAAATGTGCGTATAAGCAGCATATCAGACAAACACATCTTTTCCATTGATATAAACGAATGATTTCGAATGTGGAAAATTTTATGATTCATCCAAAAATATTCAAAATAGAAAGGTATTCGCAAAAATAGGATAATTAAAATGTCAGATTTTGTTTAACCAAATCAAACAATTTATTTTAAATGTGAAACACGTTTAACCAATAAATAAGCGAACAGTGTAAATTAGAATAGCAAAAGTTTTTTCAAAAGTTATTTATTATTAAGAAGTTAAATGTAGGAATTGAACTCCATTTATTAAAAGTTATATTTTATTTACTTTCAAGCGAGCTATATCAAAAGTTAAAAATGTTTAAAATGTTTAAAATTTTGTTTTTGTTTGTGGTTTTAATTTCAACTTGCTTTGGACAAAATGCTTGGTCGCGTAAGTAAACTTTTGGATTAGGAATAAATCAAATTTGTAAATTGGTATTTAACAACTTATCTTACATTTATAAATTAACATAATGTAAAAATAAAATTATGATACTTTTAACGTTTCATTGTTATAACTAAGAGTTTTTTTTGACTTTACAGTAGCAGAAGAGTCGGCAAAATATTGGTTGGACTCGGCGAAACAAGAGTTAGAAGACTCTTTGCTTCATCAAACCTTAAACCAAAAAGTTGCGCGAAATGTCATCATGTTTTTAGGTAAAATGATAAATAGTTTTATATATTTTTAAGTGTATTTGTGTAGCAAAACGAGAAGATGTATATTAAAACATATCGGAAACATGATCTTTGTACCAAAAGTTACTTTATATTTAGAGATAAGTTAGTACAGTCGTTTTTACATGCAGAAAATCAAATCCTACGTAACATGAGGTTACTGCGTTATTAAATCATCAGGTAAACATTGCAACAAATGATATAAAAATAAATATTGGGTATAATGCACCACTAATGTTAAATAAATGCTAGGCACAAATCACACGAGTTAATCATTAGCTAAAAACAATTGTTAAGGGATGTCTGTAAGCAGTTTTTAAGGAGTAGGCCTACACACTTTATTTGTTACTTTGTTTGTGATTGCATTTAACGATTTGTTAATAGTAAATATTTAAATATAGGCTAGAGGCAACGCCTTAAAACAAATAAATGTTATCGTGATAGCCCTTAAAACAAGAACATTTATGCTAAAACAAATAAAATACGAAAAAATGCTGTACTAATGATACGCTTTCGAAAAAAATCATATAAATCCCTGGTTGTGGTGCGCAATATTTTTGGTTTGCAACCATAATAGGACCAGCTACCAACTAAATAAAAATGGTAGGCTATGTTGTTACATTTACGTGGTTTTATTACACGGAAAACAGCAAAAAACTCAAATAATTGTACTAGAATTAAGGATTATTAAAAAATTATACAGAATTACCGGTTGTGGTGGGCAATTTTATGTATTTTAACCATATTACGACCAGCGATTTTTAATTGTAACCTTCCAAAATAGAGTAAATTGTAATTGAAAAAATAGTAGCCTACTTGATGATAATGGTAGGCTATGTTATTACATTTCATTTTTTAATTACAGGTGATGGTATGAGCGTACCCACTATAACAGCTGGAAGAATTTTGAAAGGGCAGCTTAATGGTTATAGTGGAGAAGAATATAAACTAGCAATGGACCAGTTTCATCATGTTGGCTTATCAAAGGTAAGCTATATTTGCCTTGCTACTGGTTCATCATAATGTTAACTTAAAAATAATGTAGGCTATTAAACAAGATTAAACTGTAAAAAAATAACCTTAACCTATAAAATATATATTAAGGTTTTTTTAAATAGTTTTAGTCAATTTTAATAAAGTAATTAATATTTTTAACCAAAAAATTGATAAAAAGCACTATGGCCTATGTTAACTTAATACTGAAATATTTTTTTAGACTTACTGTATTGACAAGCAAGTTTCTGATTCCTCCAGTACAGCCACTGCTTATCTAAGTGGAGTAAAAACCAAATATTATACAGTGGGTTGTAATGGAAAAGTAATTTTCAATAACTGTGAATCTTCTAAAGGAAATCACGTTCAATCAATTTTAGTAGATTCATTTGAAGCAGGTTGGTATTAAGCTATAAATTAAGTTTTTCCTTAAGCAAATTTTAAGGTATTATATTTTATTTTGAAAATTATGAGACTAGGCTATCTTTTCTAGCCTAGAATAAATTTATTTTCTTAAACACCCAATCATAAATTACCCAAAATAAATCTTTATTTCATGGCCAAAAATTTGCTATGTGACTTTAAATTTAGAATAAAAAAAATAAAAAAATTATTGTTAATTAACCTTTTAACTCTTAAGGTAAGTCAACAGGAATAGTAACCACGACTCAAATTAACCATGCCACGCCATCTGCCACATATGCCCACTCAGCAAGTAGAAGTTGGTATGATGATGCTGATTTGCCAGAGGAAGCTAAACTAAATGGATGCAAGGATATTGCTCAACAATTTGTGGACAGTTCTAACATGATAACAGTATGTGACTTTTATATTAAATTGTGTAATTTAAATTACCCAAACTCATTTTTTTTGTAGTTTTTTTGTATATGGCTTTATTCTCGATGTGGGAAGGTCGAATGCACGACCTAAACATAGAATAACATCAGTTACTTCGGCTCGGTCTCCAGTTGCTTGTGGCAATTTGGGATATTATGGTTATAATTGCACAAAAGTTATGCTGCTGATTAAGTGTTGGCCTAGCAGGAGTTTATACCCCTTATAGCGCCTTTCTCAAGGGCACTACAGCAAGAGAGCAGTGGGAATTAAACCCACGGTGTAGCAAGTGGTCTTACCACTACACCACCCTACCATTTTAACTACTTATAGTGTATAAAAGCAGTACGGGTCGAACCCAGTACCTCTTGAAGTAAAGCCTAGTGATGTATTTGCTTTTGTTGTTGTAGGTTTTAACCACACAATTATAAAAATACCGAAAATTATTTTTAATTTATCTTTTAGGTGGCCCTAAGTGGTGGTAGACAATATTTTCAACCAACTACAACTAATGATCCAGAATATCCAACACAAAAAAATGACCGGGAAGATGGACAAGATTTAATTAAACAATGGGAAATGATGAACGCTGGTGTGAATGCTAAATATGTTTGGAATCAAACTCAGTTTGATGCAGTTGATCCAGTTACAACTGATAAACTATGGGGTAAACAAAATGTAGTTTTAACTTTAACAACATATTTTTTAAAAGTCATTGACTTAACAGCTTGATGCTGTTGGTGTGCATTGGTTTAAAGACTTTGCCTTTATAAATGCTCTTTTACTGCTTCCATGCTGTAGGTTTCTTGTGTTACGTGCTATAAATGATATAAACTTCCGCTAAGCCAAAAAACATTCAGTGGATTAATTTTTGGGCAATTATAATTAACAATATCTTAAACTAATAAAATCAACTTAAAACTTGGTCAGGGTAACAAATGTTACCTAAAGTTTAGGCTGTGATTTTGGCCAGTAAATTTCTATATAAAATAGGCTAAGCCTATTAATTTGGAATTTGGAATTAAACTGAGTCTCAAAAAAAAATAAGAACAATATTAACCTTTTATATATTAAACAAAAAAAAATTGTTTAAAAACAGGTATGTTCGAACCTAGCTCAATGAAATATGAGGCAGATCGGAGTAGTGATGAAGCTGGTGAACCATCGCTGGCTGAGATGACTGAAAAAGCAATTCAAATGCTGCGCAAAAACTCAAATGGATTTTTTCTACTGGTAGAAGGGGGAAGAATTGGTAAGTTGTAATAAATCGCCGGGAGAGGGGTGTAGTGGTAAGAACACTTGCTACACCACCATAAGTTTGTGGGTTCAATTCCCACTGCTCTCATGCTGTAGCACCCTTGAGTAAGGCGCTATAAACGGTATGAACTCCTGCTGAGCCAGCACTTAATCAGCAGCATAATTACTGGGCAGTTATAATCTATATAATATCCCTAACTGCTAAAGGCAACTCAAGACTGGGTCAGGGTAACTGATGTTACTCTATGTTTAGGTTGCGCATTCCACCTTCCAACATCCAGAATAGGATATATACCAAAAAATTAAAATTTCCATCATATAAACCAACAATTTATTTTTGCTAGACCATGGCCATCATGCTGGAAATGCTTATAGAGCTTTGCATGACCTGGTAGCTTTTGATGACGCAATCGCGAAAGCGGTGCAGATGACATCAGATAGTGACACTTTAATTATTGTGACTGCCGATCACAGCCATACTTTAAGCATGGGAGGTTACAGTGACAGGGGAAATGACATTTTTGGTAAATTTAACTTTGTATTCATTATTGTTATTATATTCCAATATTTTATGTTAGATTGAAAAACAATATAGTAGCTGGGTTTTTATGTTGTATTGTGACTTAAACCTGAAACCTTTTAGGCCTGAGTGCCAAGTTTTGTTTTCCGCACTACCAAACAAAAGGATAATTTATTTCTTCATGTCACTTTTACGTAATATTTATGTTTTTATTTAGTGTTCTGTTGTCACAGGTTAAAGTTATCTGTAAATGCTGAGCTTAAGAAGCATGTTATAATAGGGACTTTTATAAAGCAGCTTAACTAATTGTTATACTACACTATATGACATTGATGTTTATAATATAAATAACTTATTTTTAAAATAGGTTTGGCGCCATCTAACGACAACCCATACTTGACATCAGACAAAAAACCTTACACAACATTGGCTTATGGAAATGGACCAGGCTGGCAAGGAGATGGAACAAGGGATGCTGCAAGTGCCGATGCCAATGCTTTAATAACCAGGGAAAATATAACAGAAGTTGGTGAGTATAGTTGTTGGGTATAGGTCATGGGTTCAATCCCAACTGCTTTTATGCTGTAGCACCCTTGAGCAAGGCGCTATAAACGGTATGATCTTCTGCTAAGCCAACACTTAATCACCAGCGTAATCATAGGGCAATTATAATCTATGAAATCCCAAACTGTCACAGGCAACTCAAGACTGGGTCAGAGTAACTGTTGTTATTCTATGTTAAGGTCGCGCATTTGACCTTTCCACATCAAGGATAAAAATACAAATGAAAAAATTTAGATGATTTGAAAACACTGACAACTTGTTATTCTTATGCTGAATTTATCGATTGTTTAAAACTATTGAGTAAAAAAAAATACAAACCATTAATATAAACAAACACATTTCAAATGACTACAAATTTAAAAACCCATTTCAAGTATTTTTTTAAGTTTAAAATTCTGTTTTATTAGATGTTGAAGCACGTGACTACCACCAAAACACTGCCGTTCCACTTAGTTCAGAAACTCATGGAGGTGATGATGTAGCTATCATGGCTCGAGGTCCAATGTCTCACCTCATTCATGGTGTTCATGAACAAAGTTACATTGCTTACGTCATGAGGTAAAAACGACAACATTTTTTGACTAGGTAAAAAATGGAAAAAAAATAAAAAGATTTTTGATTACTTTAGATATGCATCTTGTGTGGGGCCAGATAAGGGTCATTGTGAAGGGGGTTCAGTGGTAATTGAACCTACATTCGAACCAGAACCTGCAGCTCAGTTCTTAGGGATGAATTTGGACTCTACTGATGCAGAAATCGGTCTCTACGTCCAGTTCTCTCTCCTAATTTGCCTTTCTCTCTTCTGTATTGTTCTCACTCTTCTTTTGATGAAAGGAAAAAAGGAAAGTGGGAAGGTGATGGCGGTTACGCCTCAAAAGATGTATGCCAATTATGACAATTCAAATATGTAAAATAATACAAATCATTTCTTGAACATTTCTAATAATGTTTATATTAGTACAAATAGTGTTTATTATAAGGAACAAAAATGAGTTTAAATTAACTTACTTAAAATTGTTGTTAAATATTTATTTACTAAGTTTAAATTTTTTTTTTAAAATAATTATGCTCTGTAAGTGTGTTTAAGTTTAATATATTTTCAAATTTAGTTTTAAAATCTTATTTTATAACACTTTTATGATGCTATTTTATTACTATATACTTAATAATTTCAGTCACTGTAATTAAAATAAATACTGTTTGCATAAAAAGCATTTTTTTATTTTGTGGTAATGTATTAAAATTGACTATAGCACAAATATAAGTTGAAAATATTTTAAAAATTAAAAAAAATTTGCATGATTGCACTGTACATAAATGACTTCATAGCATACATTAATTGAAATACTATTTACATCTCTAGGTATAATGATTGAAGATAAATAAATACAAAAAGTTTTTAGTAAAGTTTAATACAGATTTTTTGAAGAAATAATAAATACACAATAAAAATATCTTGAATCAGCATCGGATGTGTAAAAAGTTCTGATAATTATTGAGCTTTCCCATTTTTGTACAAGTGTTTTTCCAATTTATCACCGGTATTAGCTGATTTCCAAGGTATAACATTACTGTATATCAAAGTTCCAAATAAAACTAAACCAGTGCCCATCCAATGAAATAATGTAAACTGATTGTTGAAGTAAATAACTGATAATACGAGGGACACAAATTTTCTTAAAGTGACCAAAAGTGTTACGGTAAGTGATGTACACACAGTAGTAAGGTAGAAGATGGATCGTATACACACATACTGTGTGATAAGATTGCCTATCATGTATTGCCATAATATAGGCATGAGTACAGTGGAATCACTATATATGTAAGACATGGTTGTTGATATAACAGGTATAGTCGTTAATTCAGATCGATTTAATATTGAAATGTTCTCCAAAATGCTTGGGGCAAGTAACACAAAAAATGGTAATGGAATTGCATGCTAAAAAAGAGGAATTATAAGTTTAGTTTGCTTATGGTATAAAGGTATAGGTATATCAGTTAACTATATTAAAATAACTTAATGACCTAACATAAAGTAATTAAAAATAGGGCACAAAAGAGCTATATCTTTAAATAATATAGAAACAATTGTAAAACTTACATTATAGAAGGTTGCTTCTCTTGACTGCTTTCCAAATTTAAGGAACAAAGTTTCTTGATAAATTCCAAGTCTAGCCGACATCATAAGAGCAAATGTAAGCAAAAATATTCCAATTAATATTGAAAACAAATTTTTAATTTCTCCATCATCAGTGTTACTTTCTCGACTGGCTAAAATACTCTAAATATTGATAAAAAATAAATTAATTATTCTTTATGTTAATATAAGTCAACCTTAAGAATAAAATTAAACTTTACACAGTTTTATAAAATGTTTATATGCCTACTTAAAACTACTGCTCTTAGTATATAATTCTTTTGTTATTAACATTATTGCCCTGGTTAACAACTTACTGTCGCTATTGTGCAAATCAAAATTCCAACAGTGACAAGAATAACGGCCAAATATTTTGATGATGGATAATTTCTTCTTAATACAATTTTTCCTATTAATAAATTTGCTACAAGTGACCCCTTAAAATAAAGAAGAAATTATAGATGTAAATATGTAATTACATACAAATTAAAAATAATTTTTTTGAAATTTTACTTACTGATTTAAAGATCATATGCAGTGGCATTGGTATGTGAAAATTAAGTGCCATAATGTTGGTTACACTAACTGAAAAATACATCAGGACCATAATAATGTAGTTTCTAAAAAGAAAAATAATATTTGATTTAAAAAAAAAAAATAATATATATATATATAACTTTTTTTGAATATTAATCAAGGCAAACATAAGAGATAAACAATATATTTACGAAATTGGGATAACTCTTTTTGTCGTTCCAAATTTGCTGTAAAAAACGAATCCTTCTAAACTCATGGTCAAAAATTGAAAGAAGACGATCATATTTCCTCCACTAGATGATGCACTATAAAGTATTATAAAAATTAGGTAATACAACAACTAAAATGTTTTTTATATTTGTTTTAACACTTTCTGTAGCACAAATAGATTAAAAACACAATCACAAAGTTACTAATTTTTGGAATATCAGCCCAATAATAATACTTAAAACTTGTAAACACTTTTAAAGAGTTAGAATACTGTAAGTTACTTTATTATGTGGGCCTTTTCACATCATAAACAAGACCGACCGGCAGCGAGGTGTAGTGGTAAGAACACTTGCTTCACCACACATGAGGTCATGGGTTCAATCCCCACTGTTCTCATGCTGTAGCAGCCTTGAGTAAGGCGTTATAAACAGTATAAACCCCTGCTGAGCCAGCACTTAATCAGCAGCATAATTATCTGGCAATTATTATCTATAATATCCCAAAACTGCCACAGGCAACTCGAGACTAGGTCGGGGTAACAGTTGTTACTTTATGTTTAAGTCATGCATTCGACTTTCCCACATCGAAGATATATACAAAATAAAGAGTAAATTATTAAATTAATAAAATTCACAACAAAATTAATAAAATCTTCACCAAAGTTATAAAAAATACAGTCCCAGTATGTTTATTTAGTATTTACAAAAAAAATAACACAAACATAACAAAGTTTTTTACACCAAAAAATAATTCTTGACACAAACTATAATTTAACGGTTTAGTTTAGGTGTTTAACATAAATTAAATGGAACAAGGTATTGTACTTACTTAATTAAATGTTCCAAAAAAATAACATTTGCACAGCATCCGAATATTACAAGCACCATAGCAGCCACTATATTTGATGAGGTGTCCATGTTTAATATTAAGTAAAAAAAAAAATTTTGACACAAAGTTTTATCACTGAAAGCTACGTCACTACATTTTCGAAAACTTGACTCAGCAAATAAAAGAGGAACAGTAATGGTTGAATGAGTCGCGGATAAAAAATACAATTCGTACTTTTAATACTACTTCAATCACAGTTTATTTAGTATTTGTTATTTTAATTTTCTTAAAAATTGTTGTTAAAAAACTTAATAGTTTTATATTAAAAAAAAATTCGTTTCGCTTCTTTTTTTCTTCGCTCCGCATTCCAAATTCATCCGCACTCGTGTTGACTTGTGTGTTTTTGCAGAAGCGTGTGTTCCGCCCTCATAAAAGTTTTTGTTATATTTGGTGCTAAAATAATTAAGTTATTTAAATTATCTTGCCATATTTATAATCTTTTATAATGTCAATTACTTTAAAATATAAGAAAGGTGCCAAGAAAAGGGTTCTGGTTGAGTTTACAAACGGAATACCGAACGAATCTTGTGAATTTCGCGCCGAAATATTTCAAGATGAACGACAAACTAATCCGAAATTCAGAGACCGTAAAATATTAGTTGTTCATGGTCAACACTTAACTTACATTGGAAATAATTATGAATATAAGGAAAAATACCCTTTTAATCCTGATTTGATGGTGACTGAGCTAAACAAGTTAACAAACGTGATGCAAATTTTCGACGTAGATATTTTTAAAATGTCGCCAATTTTAGCGAGTGATATCGCTAAGATTGATGAAAATGATGATAAAGAAAGACTAAAAGTAAAAAAACAACTGGAAGAGGATAATCGTTCTTTCTCGAACAAACAAGACGATTTGACCGAAGTTTTTGGTAGTCATAAACGCAAACGAGCCATGAACACAAGGCATAGAAATAAAGTTGATGAAGATAGCACTGCGGCAATACAGAAAGCTATTGAAACAATTTTAGACGAAGACACAAGTGTTCTTGTCACGGACGGCGCTGCAACAGATACCACGAACATTTTACCGTACAATAAAGAAGCTGAAAGATCCGAAGATGTTTATCCCCTTTTGTCAATTATTCCGGAAAATATATTAAACGCATTGGAAACTGAAGCAACTAAATTTATAAAGCCATCACATGAAACAATTGCTGAATGGAAAAAAATGAATAATGAATTATCATCGGAATATATTCGTAGCCATGCTCAATATCCATTAATATCAGTTGTTCAGGATAAAGCAGTGTATGTTCGTTATGCATGTTGCTTACAACTATTTGCATATTTTGTAAAACTGTACAAGTTTAAGTATGCGGACCTTCGTTCAAAAACCTGCCTTGAAGAAACAAATGAATTAATTCGTTTCTGGATGTTTGAGGAATTCATGGTTGGCGATGCTAAAAATAAGAAAATGCCCCCAAGAATGAAGGACAAAGTGTTAGCAAATGCAATAGCATTAGCCTGGCATATTGACTCATTCTCGATCAAAGAGGAAAATTTTATTTCAGCGTTGGCTATTTCAAGTCGAAAGTTTTCTAGGCATGTTAGCGCCTTAGGTGGTCAGTTTAAAACTGTTGGAGGCTCGAGGTGTGCTGTTTTGTCTCTACCATTAAAATTTCCTACTAGTGGTCAAAGAGCAAGGAAACGTTAAACAAAAAGTTTAAAATCTTTTAAGCACAACAACTTCTTATTTTTTTGTTATACAACATTGTTATTCAGTTTTACTTTAAATGTTTATTTACATTTTTGACTTTTTTGGCACTAAAGCATTGAAGAGTTTTTTCTGTTTAGCAATGTTTTTGTCCAACTTATGTTCTTATACCAAATTGATATTTAACAAAATCAATATGCCCCAAAACCCAACTATATGGCAAATCAAACATTTTTACCTTATGGCCAATCAGACATTTTTTAAATAAAAAAAATTGAAAAACTTTTTTTGGTAATATTGTTGGAGGGGTGATATCTTTAAACAACATTATCAATAATTCAACACAATTTCTGTTATTAGGTATTAAGATTTCTTTTCTGAAATATTTAAAATAAGTTACCATGACAACTATTCTTGGAGATTATGACGAAGCTGAGAAGCGGATCAATGAACCAAACTCATCTTTGTTCAAAGTCAACCACTCCAACATGATTTCTATACCTGCAAGTTACTTGGGAGATATTAAAAGTGCAATTGGAATTATTCTTCACAAAGATATTCAAAATTATTCAACTGAGTAAGTTACCTTTTAATTTCTTTTTTTTTGTATTATTTTTTAATTTTTATTAACCTGAATTTCTTTTGTTTAAATATTTAGTTTAAAGTATATAATTATATATAATATTTGAAGTTTATGTTAGGTTTAAGTAATAAATAGAGTAAACAAAAGTAGATTAACAGTTGATGGTAATAAGTATGACTTTAAAAAAGTATATACACATAAGTTTATTAATATAGCAAACCAGATTTTTTTATTTTAATTTATAATTTGTTTTTGTTATAAATTTAATAAAAGTTATTGTATTTAGATTAAAAGGTGTTCCTGTAGCTTTCAACCAACAAAATGTAAAGTTGTCTTCTCCAGATGGAAAAATATTGGCCACCCAATCCTGTATTCACATTAACGTTAAAACTGATTACATTGTCTTTAAACCTCAACTTGGAGACATCATTAAAGTAATTTGATTTTTAAAAATTGGTCAAACTTTGATTTCGGGGGTGTAGTGTGAATTTTTGGTTGTATGATATTTTTTATGATATTCAATAGTCATCTTATGGGCTGTATTTTATTATTTTAAAGGCCTTTAAAATGGGTAGTGGGCATACATAGTTTCATATACACAAAAATTGTCCACTAGGCCTAAATATATATGTAATACATAAAATTGTCCACTAAGCTTATATACATGTGTATATGGATCAAATTACATTTAACTTGTTATTTTTCAGGGGATTGTTAACAAACAGGGAAGAAGTATGGTAGGCTGTTTGGTCCACGGATTTTTCTATGTTTCTGTCAAGTGCTTTGACCCAGAGACCGAAGAAAAGTAAGCAATGCTTTATTTTAATAATTATGTGTAGGAACTTTAGGTATTATTCTATATATATATTTACACTAAAAACTTTTGTAAATTTTAAGTTAATTTTTTTTAGGATGCTTCATCAAAAACTAGCATTACTTTATTATTAAAAAATTATCTATACAAATTTGAATTACAAGAATTAAGTAAAATTTTCCTTTTCAGAATTTCCCTTCCCCAACTTGAAGATGTAATTTTGTTTAAAGTTCGAAATATTGAAGATGATGAGTTTGGTTATTTGTCAGTAACTGGAACATACGAAAGGTATAAAATGTTGTTTTTTTAATTAAACTCATTTTTAAACAATAACCCCCACTATTGTACATAAAGCATACCCTTACCTATTTTTATATTTATTTTTTATGTTTAAACAAAATATATATATAGGTTCAATTAAATGTTTATGAAGAACTTGTTTTGTTTTATAGTTGTGTTTTATTAAACTTTTATAATTTGTTTTTAGTACAATCCAGTCCTTTAAACCTTCACATATTGAGTTAGATTCTGGAATTGATGATGACCATGAAACTGTCATAACACAATTTAATAACAGGTTTAGGGTAAACTTTAATAACATGGTTAAAAATGCTTAAGTGTTTAAGTCATATTGGAAATGTTAAAATTTTGTATATATAGTCAAATTCCAAATTTTACTTATTTTTTTTGTTTTATGTTTTAGTGAACCAAATCACCAAATTAAATCCAACCCAGATTTTAATTCACCTTTGACCCCTCCCCAACAATCAGATGAATTTGTTTTTCGAACCCCACTTAAGGCTGTAAAGAAATCAAAGAAAAACAAAAAGGAGAAAAAATTAAAGAAGGAATTATCACAGAGTACTAAAAATATTGCCAATGATTCATCAAATGTTTGTGAAACTGACAATTCTGTTACGGAATCTGCGGATCTTGATTTATTAAAGGCAAAAGCAGAATCATTCAAGGCAGAAATTCTGTCAGAAAATCCTTGGCCTATTGCCGAAGACCAAAATAAAGACAAAAAGAAAAAGAAGAAGAAAAAGGAAAAAAAGAAGAAAAAAGAAAAGGATTTGGAAAAAAATAAAGTCTTGGGAGTTGTTGAAAATCCTGAGATTAACGCCATTACAAAAGCTGAAAATTTAAGTTCTGATTCAGCTTTTCCGGTGTCTAGTTTTGAAGCCAGTATTTTAAACAGCTCTGATTTTATCGAGAAAAATATGATAAGAAAACCTGAGGCCAAAAAAGGTTATTATTTTGTTTTTCAGTTTAAGAACCTTTTATTATTTAAATGTAAAAATGTATCATATTGTTTAAAATTTAATGATTAGTATTAAAATTGAATATTTTGTTTTCCAGAAAAAACTACTCCCAAAAAAACGAAGCGGGTTAAAAAAGAAAAAAAGGAAATTTTGAATACAGCATTACCAGTTTCCCAAGTTGAAGTTAACAACAATTTGAGTGAACAAACAACACTTGTGGATACAACTCTAATTCCTGAGTTTGCAAAAGTGGAGTTACCAACACTAGCAGAAATTGAAAAAACTAATTTGGAAATTGCAAAACAAATGAAAAGAGAACAGAAAAATTTAAGAAAAGAGGAGAAAAAATTGAAAAAGGAAAAAAGAAGAGAGAAGAAAAAGGAAAAAACAATGGTTACTAAACCAGCCCCTGCTTTAAATACGAGTTTACCTTCAACTTTAAATGAAACTAAACCACAAAATACTACACCACATATTTTTCCTGAAGTTCTAATTAAAAATAAATCGAACAAAAAAACAAAATCATTCAAAAAAGAGAAATCTAAGAAAGCGAAAAAAAGTATAAAATTGGAAAATTTAAACCAAACTTTTCCAATAGCGACACAACCAAATCTGGTACCAACTTCATCAGATAATACAAATCAAGATTTTCTACCATCAACTCCTGAGAATTTAAACAAAACAGTAAATTTACCTGCCAAAGAATACACTCTAAGCACAAAGAAAAGCAAGCAAAAAATATTACAGCAACACCAAGCCTTAATAGAAGGAAGTGATTCCCAACCTGATTCTAACTCACCCTCGGTAACTTTGACCCCTAAAAATCGCAGAAAAAGAAAACTTCTGGATGACGATTATACAAGTTTACCTGACATTCCAGAGAAACTACCGAAACGAAGCGCTGCAGAAATGGCCAGATTTTACCTTCAACAAATGGGGCTGGGTTTAAACGATGATGGAACTACTTCGAAGATTGAATAATTTTCCTTTTAACTAATATTTAAACTAACTAAATAGAATTTATATACAAAATTAACTACTGTTTTGTAATAACAAAAAATTAACTACTGTTTAGTTAATAACACTGAAACTATTGGGGGTTTGTATTGCTAATTTTTTCTATTTTACTGATTTAAAACTTCTTTTTTTTAGTTAATTTTATTGTCAATGTTTGATATTTGGGTGATATTTAATCTGTTTTCTATGTCCAAGTAGGTGATAGGTTTGTGCAAAAATAATTAGGTTTGTAAATTATAAACACTGCCCAAATAAACTTGCGTTTAATGTATTTAACAAAGAAACACTTTAAATGTAAATAATTGGTTTAAATTTATTAAGCATTATTAACCAGCTGAAATACACTTATAGCAGTTAAAATACGAAATCAAAAAAGCATTTTTTGTTCAAAAAAAGTGTTCTATGACAAAAATTAAAACCTTTTTCAAGGTTTAAAAAACATTCTAGTTTGATAACTTGACAGATTACAGAATATAAAGGTACATAATATTATTGATCAATAAAAACAAAATGTATTATAGTAAGTTTAAAGTGCATACATAAAACATTCTTTTAGATTTATTTAAAACTCATAATACTAAATACTAGGGGTGGTAATATACAAATAATTTGTAATGGCTTTTAAAGCAAATTTAAATTTGATCAAGTAAATAATTGGATGGTATTTTGTAACAATTTTAAGCATAAAATAACATAGAATTAAAAGTATTGCAAAATTTATCAATTTTAAATATTCTATGGATGGTATAGACTACATTCAAATGTTTATAACATAGATTTCAATAACAAATACATTCTGGAATATATAGCATAGGGTTAACATGATATATGAGATTAATGTGTATATATATGTTTAAAAATAAGTAACTTTGTTCAAAACATTAAATGGTAAATTAAAAGTGCATAAAATGTTATGTATCTACAGCTTTAAAATAAGGAATCGATTTTGTAAAACTTGAGTTAAATCAGAGTCAGGGCAATGAAATAATTCCCAATTTTTTTCAGGATTTCTTTCAGTTAGGTTTGAATTACTGGCAGATAGATTATTAAGAGACCACAACCGATTTTTGGCTGATTTCCCTTGTTTAGCAAACACATAAATAAGGTTGGGATTTACGTTGTCTAAAAATTAAAAAAGTTAAAATTTATGAAGGTTATGACTTCAAAAATGACAATTTTTATAAAATTTTAACCGTCTTTTTTTTCTTAAAAACAAATAGTGTTTTACATAATTTACCTAGAATTTGATCCAAGTCCTGATTAACGTTAAACAAATGTAAGTTTTTATTATTAGTTGTGGTTTCATAGCTGTTACGTAACTTCTGAGAATGGCCTATAACAGCTCCTATAAAAAAAAGTAAAGGTTTTAATTATTTTAACTTTTTTATTATTTGAAACAAATTAAAAATAAAGTTATCAGTGGCATTTTTTTAATATAACTGTTACAAAACAAAAATTGAACTTTTTAAACAGCTTATAGCATTTGTTCAAGTTGTTAAAGCATTTATACGATGATTAATAGCCTGTAATTAAAATTTGATGAATAGGTTTACATGTATACTGTTTGTTGAATAAATTTACCTGTTAAAATAGCCCAATGTGCATTATGGCCCTTTCTAAGACAAGGCTCAAAATTTCTGTCATTATCATAAGGAACTAAAACAGGATTTCCAATTAGCAAGTTGTTTAAAATTAGGGATTTCTCTTTCTTTAGTTCATTGTGAATAATTTCAGTTTTGCAGTTGTAGATTTTTTCTGCCAACTTTGCCATTTCATAAACTAAAAACATTGGTAAAATAAATAAGATAAATATATTACAAAAAATATACAAAATTTCCCCAAACAAAGGATTAAAAAATATGTTTCTTTCTTTTTTTAGTTGCAAGGTCAATTAAATATATTCGTTTTTAAAACTTGCCAAAAAAAAAAAATACCTGAAAACATTTCACCCTGCTTTGTGAACTCCATTTGTTTGGCAACACTCAGCACATTCTCAGTTGAATATTCAGCAATGAACTCATCTTGTTTTCTTAACATCTGTGCCCCCATGCATAAAGCAACCAGACCACACCTTAATTAGAATAAGGCATTAATAGCGTTAGCTGGTAAACAACATATACCTTATTCTAATCCTATTTTGTAACTACTTTTGCTACATAGTTAGAGGCATCTTTAATTGTCAACCAAAGTGTTAAATTGTAAACATTATATAATATTTATTGGTGATTTTTTTATGATTGACATTGTTTTTTGTTTAATATTTGATAGATAACTTTATTAATCTTACGCTTACATTGGTCTTTTAAATCCTTGCAAGACGGATGCAACTTTGTTGTTAAACTTATACCAAAATACATCATTTTCTTTTATCGGTTTTCTGAAATAACAACAAAATTTTAACAAAATGCATTTATTAATTAAACACAATGTTAATTAATTTCTGGGCTAATTGTAAAACCAACCATAAATACAATAATTACTTAAAAACAATATGATTAATTACATTATTATTTATAAAAAAATCACCAGAATTTAGATTTTTAATTTTTTATTGACCTTTTCTAAGTTTTATAGTTATCATAGCAACGTAATAATAAGAATTAATTAAACTTTTTGGCATGAAAAAAAGGAGTTCATTTGATTAATACAAATCTTAACCTTTTCAGAAAACATAGCACTTAAGTGTATTAGGTGCAAAGTAGTAAAACTCATGTAACTTTGCTGTATATACAGATATTTATCAAATAAATTATTTACATTCGTGTAGATAAACATATCAAGTTCACTATACCTTTACCAAACATTTTGGCAAAAATTAAAATAAATATATCAACACAAAAAAATACAAAACTTCGCTAAATAAACACACAAGAATTAACATTTCTTTTAGAAACTTTATTTTAAATAAATAACTCGTTTTGTCTAGGACATTAACTAAACAAATAAAGGTAAACCTAGTCAAGAATTTACTTTAACTAACAGGTTGTTTTGTTTTATAAAAAAAGCAACAAATAGTACCACATAAGACATGTTATGTTTTTCAAGAACTTAGACCCATTAACAAAGAAGATATCATAGTCTGTGAACATTCTTTATCTTCCTCTTGTAGTTGCTCATTTGAGCGCTTTCGATTATTTAAACTTTTACTAAAATCTGGATTATTTTGTAAATAATATTGAGTTTGTCGAGTTATCTTAATATCTGTTTCAATATTATGAGACACAGAGCTGGCATTTGGGATATAAGTTGAAAACAAATCAGAATTTTTATCCCGAAGTTCTGTTTTCATTGAGTACAAGGCTTTAGCTAGTTCTGCCATAATTGCAGGGTCGACTGAAAAGGGAATTTTCTGACAGATTTTCATCGATTTTATTAAAGAATTAGCATGTATGTCTATTACAAAAGTTTTGTAATGTAGCAATAATTGATCTTCTAATGTTGTATCAAATTTATGGACAACGTATTCTCGATTTAATTCCTTAAATATTGGAACAATTGCCTGCAAGGCTTTGGCATAAGACTTAAAAAGTAGATGGAATTGTTTTAGATACTGGGTGTGTATTTTTACATCATCTTCTGTTAATAAATCCAACAATTCCTGCGAACTCTTTTTTAAAAACGTCGAAATAATTTCAATTACATTGAAATAAAGTTTTTCAGTAAAATTGTTCGAAATACATTGTTGTACACAGTTATGTACGGCGTCATTGTTTATAACAATATTATTATTAGGGCCACATAGAATATTATAAATATTTTCACATAGCATTGGCCAGCATTGAGAATTGTACATTTCAAATGTCATTGGTTCATTTCCATTTTCAGTAAAGTTTTCGAAGTCTTGAATATCGATGTCGGATTCCATGTAAAATTACATTCTTATAACATTTAGTTATTAAAAAAATCACAGTTTGATTTAATTTGAATTCTAATATTTTTATAAAAACAAAAAAATTGTAAAAACCACTAAAAAATGTTTTTTGATGCAACAAGCTTTAATTATTTTTGTAAAAAAAACGTTTTTTTTAAGTTGGACATAACCATTATAAATTTATTAAAAAATAAAAATTAAAAATAATTCTCCTGACTGGATTAAACCAAGATTTCTAAACAAAATTCTAAAATTTGTTACTTTTATTAACTAACATTTTGTAGCAATTTTTTAATAAAATTGTAGTCAAATATTTGATTTTTAAACTCTCTGACTCAATTATATATTTTAAACAACTTAGCTTATTTTTAGCTTGGGTATTGTTGGCTTAAACTCAGAAATTTAAGGTTAAAAAACAAGTTTTCTATTTCAAAGGTAAATTGCAAATTAGGCAAAAAATATTTTGTTTTTTTCCTGATTTTGTCCAGTCAGGATAATTTTATTTGCTCACTTTTTGCTAAATTCCTCAAATAAGCGTTCACATAATTCGTTTTCTTCTTGCTCGGATTTTAATTCGGAACTTAAATCGATTCCAGGTACTTTATATGAAAAGGCAGGATATGATGACGTCACATTTTTGGCGTTAACTTTTTTAACGTTAGGCTCGGCATTAGGAAAAACAACGGCGTTTGGCATCAAAATTTTAGAACTAACTCTGTCCTTTATTGTGTTATTCACATTTACTAGCTCAAATATATCATAAAATGCCTTGTTTTCAAAGTAAAGCCGAACCTAAACGTCTTTCAGTAAATGATTTTGTAAAATAACGGCCTGAACTTTTTTCAAGTAGCTGAAGTCTGCTATGTCATCGTAACGCCCACTTATATTGGCTTATTTCCGAAGAGGTTTGTTATTAATAAAATTTGTTATAAATAAAATTTTCGAATTTATAATGTTAAAAAAAAGTTTTTAATATTTTATTAAAATTTAGGATTTAAAACTTCTAATTTTATTAACTGTTTAAAGTTGTTCGCTGTCACGTCAAAACATATGCTAGCTACATGAAAAAGTGTTGTTTATGTTGTTTACAATGCATCGAGAAAATTTTGACCTTTACCACAAAGAGTTTTGCACAACATTACAAGGTATTTTAGACTTTAAACTTTCAATTTTTGTTAGTTTAACTTTGATCTATTTTCATTCACAAATATTTGTGGTAAAAAGGTTACAATTATGACGTTTTACTCTTATTACATCACATAGCTATCCAAATTTTGTTTATTTTGTTAAAAAATTCTAGTACCTCCGAAACAAAAACTAGGGTAGGTTAATTAAAAAAGTTTTAAAAATTATAAATATGACAGGTCGCCAAAAACGAACTTACAAAAAGAGAAAAACTAAAAAGCGAACGCCTAAGAAAAAAACTGCAGCCCAATCAAAATCTCAGGTCCTTAATAATTAAAACTTTTAAAAGCTAGTCCAGTACCTATATTCTTTTTATCCCCGATATAAAAGGGCAGGATTTAAAGCCTAAACATGAACTATTTCGTTACTTTGGCGCAGTTCATAATAGTCTAGCCTATATACAATTTATGGGTAAATTTAAGGCAAATATTGCAATTTTTTTCGGCTTGCCAGTAGTAGCCTAAGTACTGTCTTAATTTCTTGGTCACTAACAAGACTTCTAAGCAGTAGGAATTAAACTTTGGACTTTATGTGTCGAAACTCGGTGATGTAACCATTTCATCTCGCCGTCTGTTAGTTGTGATGTTGACTTAAAATAAAGGGTGTAAACACGCTTTGGAGAAACCCGGACTTTCTTTCTCAGTTGAGAAGCAAGTTAGACATCTTAGCCGAGCAAAGACAAACTGGAAATGATTCTGCGCCTAAATCTGCGCCATCTCCGTCAACTTCAAAGCAGGTAAGAAAAATATTTTCCCAATTTGGAGCTCTTGTAAGAATTGCAGAATCTTTTTTTAGCGTCGTCCGCCGGTTTAAACGAGTAGTACTAAAATAAATGCGGAAAGGCGAATTCGTAAGGGAAGATTAGGGTAATGTATAAAAATTTCGTCTTTTTCGCATTTATAAACAGGGCGGAAGACGCTATAACAGAGCTATAATCTTACAGATCTAAAACTTAATAACACTTTCCTGCTTTGTTATATTTAACAATTTAATTTTTGCAAACGCAAATTCTTTACATTTAAGGAGACTGAACATTCATTATTTGAGCCAAGCACAAAACCCTCTTCTGTAGAGAGCCCCGTAACGGTGCGTGATGTGGTGCTAGACCCGGTACAAAGCGGTACTACTGATGAAAGTGTGATTGTGGACCCAGTTGAGGACAAATCAGTTGAATTAGAACAAAGTGAAATTGTGAACGATCATTTTTTACCGCTTCCAGCACACGGCGTTCCGAAAAATACCAAGGTGCTTAATTAAAATAAAAACAAATACTACTCTACTAAGCCTAATATTTTAGTTTACGAATTGTACCTTGTAATTACTACAAACTGTGTGTGGATTTATATACTCAATACGACGTGTATATATAAGGATAAATTGCTTAACATGTGTTTGAAATTAACAGAAAAAATCTGGACCATTTCGCCAAAAAGCTCTCAATGTTGTTCACAATCAAATAGTTGGCCTGGAAGTTAAATTTCAACGAGATGTGTTTGAACTAGAAGGAATTTATACGGAGAAATATTACAAACCGTTACTTGAACTGCGCAGGAAGTTGTTAGAATATAGGCCTGGAATTTCCACGTAAGTAATTAGCATATTAAAAAATTGAAAATGTTATTTTTATACATGTGTACTTGTGCTGTAAATTTCTAAAAGTTGCAACACAGAGTAAGTTGCTTATGCATAGGTCGGTAATAATTTAAGTAATAAGGGACATATATATTTTTAGTTACAGTATAAAAAGGTGGGAGGAGTTTGTAAACTCATGTTCCGCAGCATTCCCTCCTGATTCTAAAACATTGGATCGACTTCATACAAACATTAATGACATGTTGTTTCAAACAGGTTTTAATATTAAAGCATTTTAAATGTGGCGTTAACATACATTACTCAAAAACAAACGGCGTAATATAGGGCAGACATTTAACTAAAGCTGTTAAATAACTGAAAAAGACCATGTTAAAATGTTTAAAGACAAGACTATGTATAAAATCCATTCTGTATGTAGATACTCACTCTGAAAGTTACGATTCGTACTGGTTGACAGTTTTGTTAAACTCTGGTTCGTTTATCAGCAATCTTGTACGAAACAAAGACTTAGAAAAACTGAAATATATTACCGAAATTAAATCTTTACCTCTCGAAGTATTTCGAAAAGATGAATGTTGTGAAGGTGCTGCCGGTAAGGTGTAAACACTTTATTTTTTTTTTAGGATGTAAACAGATCTTCACAGCCTTATCAGAGTAATTTTTACTTTTCTGGACCCAGTCTTGTGTAACTTTTTGCCTAACTATAAACCTTGTGGTTAGTTCATAGCTAAAAAAAATAATTGATATTTTAAATTCATTTTTTTGACATTTTCATACAGAAAGTGGAATCGGTTTTGAAATTCGCTTCGAATTTCGACCCAACCCTTACTTTACCAACCGTGCTTTATATAAACGTTACGTCATCGATGTTCTACCCAGTTCTCTTGATTACGTCACCACGTCACGTGACAAGCGGTTGCTAAGCGACGATGATATAAATGAATGTGATGCAGACGGCGAAGGTTTAATGACATAACGTTAATTTTTTAATTTTTTTTTGTAGCGAGTAATAGTTTCTTTCTTTTTTGTATTGAATATCATTGATGAAAAGGTCGGCTTAACGGCCTTAAAATAGAAAACATTGGTTATATGGTTCGACCCAGTCTCAAGTTGATTTGGACAGTTGGGATATTATTGATTATATCTTTCCGGTAATTAAACGGTTTATGTGTATTTGACTCGACAGGCTTTAATAATGCTCGTCCTACCTAAGAAAATTACAACATGAAGCAGTGGGGATCAAACCTACGACTTAATGTAGTGAAGCCAAATGTTCTAAACTTAACACCACGATGTCGGTAATCTAGTAAACTTTGAAAATTAATTTTATTTTTTTTGACAGGAAGTGATAATGAAGCGGAAACGAAAATAAGAACAAGAAAAAATGAAACTTTATTGGATTATAAAGGACCCAGAGTTGTATCCATTAAAGGATGTACAATAAACTGGACTTTATCAGAATGTGGTGAGTATAGGCCATAAATTTAGTTTATTTTTATTTTATTGTTAATTAATGTAACTTGGAATACACTAAACGTAATAACTTTATTTATTGCAATAGATAGTAGTAGTATTAGCGAAACTACATCGAATTCTGAAGTTCCTAAAAGATCATTTTTTAATTATTTTACTATGGAATGGGATAATAACTTTGCTGAGAATTGTTATACCACTTCTGAAGTATTAAGGTAAGACTTTTACTTTTTAAGTTTTTTTTAGTGAAGTATAGTAGGCTTATGAAATTTTACTGTTTTTTTAAATTTTTTACACGAACACATTGTTAAAGCCTTTCTATATTTAAGGGATTACGAAATAGGAACCTACTTTCGTGACGTACTTATTCCAAGATCTTATGCTTTTTATCGGCAAAATAAAACAACAGAAAAATATAATACTAACGCATCAAGTACGAATGGAACTTGTACTGAAATATCGACTCCTTTGACTAAAGAAACATCCGCAACAACTTTGCCAACTTCTCTTAGATCTGAGCAAACTGCGTCCATTTTTAACAAGAATCGACCAAACAACCATCCACCTTCACATAAATTGGGGAGCACCAAAGATAATACTACTTATTATACAGCAGAAAGTACCCATTTGAAGCCCACACGCGGCATAGATAATAACAAAAACTCAAGCTACGTTACCGCGAACGAAAACAATAAAGATTTGAATAAATCTAAATTTAAGAAAGTCTTTCCAAAGACGTCGGCTCGCCAACGAAAGCCAAATTATAAAGTAAGTTTCAGTTCTGATTTAAACAAAAACTACGACGAAATAGACGACGAGGTTGTATTAAGAAGAACTTCGATTCCAAAACCAAACCTTCGATGCGACGTCGATGATTTTGTTGAAATACCCCGAAAAAGTGTAGCTCCTTCCGCGGGAGTGAATAACCCGTTTCTCCGAGGTTCTCATACTTACGACTTCGATGTTTTTCCACCAGTCAATAGAATGCCAAAGGAAGGAAATTGTTGCAAAAATAAAGATGATATTATATCGGTTGAGCATTCGAGACAAAAAATGGCAAATGTTGTTAATAAAGTCAACAAATTACTCAAGTATTCAGGTAACATTACCTAAGCTATACTATAGCTCACAACGTAAGATCTTAAGTTTAATTCCTGAAGAGACTATGTTGCTACAAAAATAAGTCTTTGCTTAAGATGTTTGTTTGACATTTTTACATTGTGGATAGACAACATAAATGTTTTATTGCATGTTCATTTTTTAAGCTAACTTAATTAATTTTTGCCATAAGAAGGATTAAAAACCTTTGGATTCTATTTACCAATTTGTTTATTTTTTTAAACAGCTTTAAAATAATATTAAAACGAGCATACATCATTTTAGACCGCGTGGAGTTTCCTAGTATACCGGTAAATGAAGTTCTTAAACAAGATGCAAAAGAACGAGCTATGGAAGAAGCAATGATACTTAACCACATTAACAGGTTGGTCAATAACACAAACCTTCTTGTATTTAAGCTGTTTAAAAAATTCAATATTAAAAAAACAGGTCATAATTTTAATAAATTTAAGTAAAGAATGTTTTTTTTATTGGTAAAAACTAAAAAATAAAGCTGGTTTCAGGCAATTGTAAACAACAAATAAACATTATTTAAATTAATAACATTTAAAGGTGTAATGAAGAAAGTGATGTTGGGTTTTCGGACGGAGTTGCTTCATTAAAAGGAGACGAAGCAGACGACGAAGATAATTGGTACATGATAAATTTATGTGTTGGAGTTACTGAAACAATGTACAACTAGTCGAGCCCGCTTTTTGGTTGGCATTTGTTGTAATATGGTCGTAACTCTCAAATTATATTTGCCCGCGCACAAAAAACGGATTATTTTTTTTTTCTTATGTGTTTTATTTGGACGTATTTTTATTTTTCGTGCACTTAGTTGAATTCCTAGTAAATGTCTTTTATCATACTATCGCTTATTTTTAGGTTTTTAACCGGTATATCATAGCTCTAACATTACTTGCCTACTACGATTTGACAATATTTTACTTATCATAGAGTTGGTAGTTATTTATTGACTATATGTTCTTAAGGTCTGATATTCATCCACCAAGTGTAAACAGAGCTTTTGAACGAATTAAATACGAGATGAAAACTGGTGCTACTCTAAGAAAAAGGTCACTTAAGTTTATCTGTTTATTCGCTACACCAAAACTTTCTTTACTAAAAACTAGGCTTCTTTTTTAAAACTGTTAAATTTTTTCAAAAAGATAAATTTTGCAAAAAAAAATAATTTTTTTTTAATTTTTTTTAGGAAGTGTTGTCTCGCTTCAAATTATGATGAAACAACTGACTCTCTTCTTAGCTCCAAACCTTCTGATGACGTTGCGGATATAAAGCGTATTAGATATCGTGACGTATCCGCTTATCCGATCGGGGAAAACCCCGTCGATGATAGTGATGACGTAGTATCTTCGAAAGATGGCGACACGACGTGTACCAGTGACGACTGCTGCGAGAAAGGTAATTACTTGTTTTGTCATTTAAATATTATATATAGTTAGTCTGCCTAGATTTAAAGTTAACCTTGTAAGTGCTGTCGTTGAACTGTATGTAAAATTCTTCTAGCAGCTTCCCGTAACGAGAATCCAATTAAAATTTTCCAGTCGTAATTTTTCCTTGCGCTTGTTTACGCCTTTTTTGTTTAATTTTTTTGTAAATTTTATTTAGGCGTATATATATTTTGCCTACTAAGCTTCGCTATGTTGTACAGATGGCATAAACTTTAACAAACTAAAAAATGTAATCCAGTAGTGAAGTATTGGTTCTTAAATTTAATTACGTGCATGGAGCTATGGTTTGAGCCGCACTTATGCTATACTCTATTCCTTCTTGAATCCGACGTTTGGGGGTAGCTCAAACACGTCACATTTTTTTATATATCTTTATCCTCGATGTGGGAAAGTCGAATGTGCGACTTAAACATAAAGTAACATAAGTTACTCCGGCCCAGTCTCGAGTTGCCTTTGGCAGTTTGGGATATTATAGATTATAATTGCCCGGTAAATGCTGCTGATTAAGTGCTGGCTCAGCAGGAGTTCATACCGTTTATAGCGACTTACTTAAGGGCGCTACAACATAAGATCAGTGGGGATTGAACCCACGAACTCATGTGCGGTGTAACAAGCATTCTTACCACTACACCACGCCGGTCATATAAGTGACTTAGAAAAAAGTAATTTTATGATTAGTTCACGGTTAAACTTTATATGTTATTTGTTTAAAAGTGCGAAGAGGTTTGCCTACACCAACTACAACGGACAGTGAAGGCTCTGATCAAACTAGGATCAATTTGGAGAGAATTAAAAAGAAAAACGCAATCAACGTAGCCCCTCTCGTTTCCGCAGGAGGTTAGCTTGTTTATTTGTTTTTAAATCAGTTTTAATTTTTTTATTGCGGCAGAAACAAAGTTTAGTATTAGTTTTAAAGGTATAAAGTTACATTAAGTTAAAAGGGATTTTATAAAGATGTTAGTAAGCCAAAAAAGCAAGTTAAGTTTTAGGAAAGAAAAAATACTAGATTAGAAAAAGCTAAATATCATAAGACAGTTTTTAAACTGGTTTTAGTTCAAAAATCAGCAAGGCCCCCAGATACAGACAGTGAAGCCCCACCCACTCCTAAAGGAGGGGAAACACCTAACAACTGTAAACAACAATAAAGAAATATATGACGTTGTAATTACATCACAAAAAAATAAAATATAACCGAAAGCAATTATGCAAAATCAAGATTTAAATAACTTGTGACTCAGGGTATAAAATGAAGTTTTTATTATTATTTTTTTTACAATTTTACAGCACTTATTAAATTTATTTAAGATTTTTTTTGTATATTTTTTTAATCTTATTCGATACAGTGTTCTATAGTTTGCGAAAAAAAAATTTGGAACAAAAGTTGTTGAAATATCACCACTAGATGAAGCTCTCAATTTGTTATATTGATAAACTAGTTAACTTAGCACACGCGTTCGTAATAGCTTGAGGCTATGAAATATACGTCGGTATCTTATTTTATGAGTTATATTTATTATGTTGTTGGTATAAAGGCTATACGCAGGAATAACTGCTTATACTATAGCTTGAAAAGAAGATTTAAGTATTTTGGATTCGGAGAATATAAGAAAATTGTTAAAATTTTGAAAGGATCAGTGTTTGTCTAAAAAAGAAGATAGAAAAATGGACGAAGAAATGATGCCAACTGGACCAGAGAACTGTAAGTTTAATAATTTAATGTTTTTAACCAATTTTTTAATTAGTTTTTAAAATAAATTTTTAATTTGTTTTCATACAATTACAATTTAAAAAATTAACATTTTTTAATTTGATTATGTACAGCAATCAATCAACCGAACTGGATTCTCTTGTGTTTAATTTTTATATTATCGTCTGCACTGGCAGCTGTTATTGGTATGGTAGCTTTAATTAAAAAAGCTCAGCTACCCGAACTGCCAGAATTTGACGATCCAATCGAGGAAGAACAGAATCACGTTCTGCCAGAATCAGAATACCCGGTTATGACGACATATCGACAATATCCGCTCGACTACGGAAATGGTCCTGAGAGTTTTCCCATGGATACGATGCGTAGTGGACAACCTAATGAATATATGCCACAACAACATAGACCAGTGACGGTTATGACGCAAAGAATGTGACGTCATAAGCTTGGAAACTGCCTTCACGTTTGCTTTACAAATTGCGTTGTAAATTAAGTTTTGTCTTTTTTGTTTGCTGTTTTTTTTTTTAATAAACTTAAAATTCTGATTTATAGTGTCTTCTAACTTGAATCTTTTCAAAACAAAACGTCAAATCTTTGATGTTTTTTATAATTCGTGAATTTATTTAAGTTAAAATTTCACAGTAAAGAAAATAACATTACAAAAAAGTAGGTTGAAGTAAAGAGAATTAGTTTTAAAATAAATTGAAAAATTCATATAATTTAGAATAAATAAAGCCTGCATGAAAATTTGTAAATTCTTATTAGAATGCCTTTGTCACATAAACTTAATATATGTTTATATTAAGGCAAACTTTTATTTATTTCCTAAAAAGTATGTTAAAACAATTTTAATCTATACAAAAAATTGAATTTTTTTGTACGATGTTAAATTTGTAATTTTTTTTTGTAAAAAGGGGGCAAAAAATTTATTTTAAATTAGGTTTTTTCTTTCATAAGATTCTTGATAGTTATAGTTAGTTGTTTAATAAATAAATCAGTTTTGCTTCCACAATGTTCGTGTTGTTCTACTGATGGGTGTTTTAAATTTGAAGTGATTGGTTCCAACAAATATTTGAACAAATCAGATTCGAAATTGTACTAAAAAATTTAATACTTTGTTAAAACTAAAACATTTAATACATTGTTAAATTTTTTAACAAATTGAACTATACGTTCATATTAAATGACACTTTGAAATATTAAATCTTAAATAATCATCTTACGGTAAACTTTCATTAGATGAAAATGTAAGTTTTCACTATCTTATATGTTTAGTTAAACTTCATACTTAACACCTTTTCTTATTGCCAAAATGAATTTTAACACTCTCATTATACCTCTCTCATAACGTTGTTAATTGCTTTAAACGCTGGTGAATAGTTATTATAAAAAGTGTTTGCGTTTCCATGAACTACTGCTGCACCTTCTTTTTCGGCAGACTCACAAAATCGGTCACTGTAAGCATCGAAGCAAAACTTATGGTGGTAGTTAAATTTACATGGAATTAAGTACAGCAGTTCTGTAAAAAAAAATTTAAAGTTAAATGTTAAATATACAGACATCAGTTAGCCAAGTCTAAGTATCTGCTTTTTTATTTTTAATGTAAAAAGGCTGACTTTACGGCCTATTTTTGAAATAACTTCAGTTACCTCAACCCAGTTTACAGCCTAGGGTAGCATTTTGCAGTAGCCATATATCATTAACATAATGTCTATTAAATTATTATTTAAGCACTTTTGATTTTTTACCTGGGTTGAAATGAAACACAACGTTAATGAGACTTTGATCGCTATACATGTCTTCAATATGTTGTTTGTATAATGGAAGGAGCATATCTTTATTCCACGAAACCAACTGATCTGAGATCTTGGGGTTGGTTCTGAACGAAGGCATTCTCATGCGAGTTAAATTCATTAAAAACACCTGAAATAGGAATTTTATGTCAATTTAGGGGTCTGATTTTTTTGACGTTAGCGAGCTTTTTTGAATTCGTCGGCGAGATATCTCAAATCCCTTCCCTAGTTTTACCTTACTAAATGTCTCTTTTTACTATTGTGATAAAGAAATCGTTAAAAAGTTAAGTGGGTTGTGCAGTAAAAATTTAAAAAGATGATTAGGGGTAGGGATTAAAAAAAGGATGGGGAAAGGGTTTAACAAAGGAAAATGGGAAGGGAGGGGAAGGATTGGAAAAGAGGACGGGTAAGGGGACAGGATGGGGCACCGAAACTATAGTCTAAAATATCTGATTAAAATATGGTTATTTTATTTAAAGGAAAAAAACAAACTTACTCCTGAGTTTACTTGAGTCATTTTCTTGTCTGGTTTTAGAATAAAATTTGGGTTGGTTTCAGGGACGTGAAAGTCCCATCCGACCCTGGGTGATAACCCCCCTACTTGAAAGTTGTCAAACATTGCAAACTGCCCCCATACGTCATCAATGGGTGATAGAAATATGACGTCAATGTCGACGTATAGAACGGCGTCGACATCAGGCATTGTTGTCTGTTATTAAAATAAATGTTAAGTAATTTTGTGTAGTAAACTTTTTGTACTATATTTTGCATACTAATTACTTACTACCATGGCTTAATTTCAAAGCCATAGTTAATTTGCAAATGATAAGCTAAGTTTTAAAAATCTGTGTAAATAATATAGTACAAATTAGGCCTTTATAAATACGTTTTTTGATAGTTTTTTTTAGTGGAAAAGAGTGTTTTGTTAGACGTATTTGATGTATCTGTTAACACTTGACTTAAGGGAAAATAGTGTGGAGTTGGTGTGGACCGAACCCGAACGTTTCGGCTTGTAGTCCGTTGCCAAGGCCGGTATACCACACTAACTGACGTACACGTTTTAGTTTTAACTTACTGGTAAGAAGAGTCGAAATGAAGCACAAGGTCCCCACCAATCTTTCATTTTATCAAGTTCTTCTTGGTTAAGTGGGTAAACTAACTCGTGAATTGTGAGGATAAACTTATCTTGAAAATCTAAAGGCCAGCCGTCAACCTGTGTGAAAATAAAAATTACGGAATTTAAATTTTAAAATACATTTAAAATTTTTTTATATTTATTTGTTCTTAATGTGGAAAGGTCGACTTTACGGCCTAAACATAGAGGATCATTAGCTACCCCAACCCTGTCTTTAAGTTGTCAACAAGTTAAGACGATTTTGTTTTTAGTTAATCTTAAAAAATGTTCTTGGAAATTACCTCTTCCTTTAATTTCTCCTTCAAATTAAGTGTAAAAATATGAATATGTATTCGACTTTGAGCAAATAGAACAGCACTTTTAATCATGGTGAGCACTTCCGGTACCGTGTTCTCGTGTTTTCCCATGCACGCTACTGCCACCAGGTGAATTGTTACATTAGTGATGTCATCGGACATTTTGTCTTGTAATATTGGTTGGATCTCGGGTAGAAGTAAATTGTTGGTAAAGTCGACATCCTCGTGTAATATCGTTCTACGAAAAAATAAAATAATTTTTTTTACGGAATACAAGTTTAAAGGTCGAAGGTTCAATTACCATTCCTGCCCAAGTTTTTTGCATTACTGATACTCGTTTGGTTTCAAGACTTCAACAATAAACAATACGACTATAAACTAACAAGATATTGTTACAACAGAAAAAAAGAAATTTTTTAAAGCTATAAATAATATTACGTGGTTATTAAATTTATATATTTTTTCAGAGGTCGAAAGAAAATTATTAGATTTACAAAGAAAAAAAAGAAAATCATTAGATTTACAAAGAAAATTCAGAGGTCGAAAGAAAATTATTAGATTTACAAACAACCTTTATCACATGGTTAATATTACTTAAAAGCAGGTCAAAAGCCCCTTAAAAGTGAGCTTTTATTGCTTTAGGTCTTAGTTGAAGAAATTAATTCTACCTGTTTTGCTCTGGTACATCAAATATAAGGTCTATAGTGTAGTAAGATGCAACAAATAAAGTGCTCATCCAGATATAATAACATTTGTTCGTTCTAAACCAACGAAGTTGACGTAACACCACCATTGTTAGATTTTTAACATTTTTATTCCATTCTAGATACAAGCATTCTATTTTGCTTTGTATCAATATTTAGTTTATAAATTTATTTGTAATTTAAACACCTGTAGTGAGTGAAAAAACAACATAAAATCATACCAAATATTCACCGTTTTTAACTTATTTTTACTAACATAGCTCAAGAAAAAGTATTTTTTGTTAAATTAAAAAAATATATGCGCTGTACTATATCTGGTTTGTCTAACTAACATGTGTTACTAATTTGTCAAAAACTACAAGAAAAAAACATTTAAATGTTTTGACTTCATGAATAGACAACTAAAATGCCTTAAGGGCATAGCAATAGAATTACCTGAGTTTTATATTTATTATAATACGCTCGAAATCACAGACGAGAGTAAATGACCGGGTTGGTTAATGCCAGGACGATGCATTTTTCACTAACAGTTCTATGATAAGGGGTTTAATAGAATATAATGCCAGTTAATGGATTTTCTTTTAGTTAGAGTGTTTTTCTAGTTTTAAAGTAACTTTAAGTTTGATTATTAGTATGTTAAGAATGTAAGAACTAATGGGTTTTGTTAGAAAATTATAAGTCAGATCATATTTTGAAAAACTTTCTAAATGTATATTTGTTACAATATACCTAAAACTTATAAACAAGATAAAATTTAGTTTTTAGTTACAAAAAATAATAAAAAATTGTTGTTTTTTTTAAGAACGGGTATTGGATATAGGTTTGTTTTTACTAGTTTGGTATCATGAAGTAAATTTAAGGCAGAAGTCTATAGAATAGTTGGTAAAACTTTGACAGAACATGGCTGACCTTAAATTAATGTTTCTTCAATTAAAAAGCAAATTGCCAAGATGGGTTTGCCACCGTCCTTTTATCATTTCTTCAATTGTGTTTTTGTTTATGCTTATACTTGTCTGTTTTCATAAAAGAGCCCCTTTAAAAATTAGAACCAAACAGAAAGTTGTACCAGTAGAAGTGATTAAAGAGTTGACCGCAGGCAAGGTAATAACTTTTTTTAAGTCTCATGTAATATTTAAATTAATGTTAAATCAGACTTTACTAGAAAAATTATGTGGTTTTATCTGGCTTTAAGGTGTTTATAAATCGTTACTATACAAGTGTATTATAAAAATGGTAAATATAGGGCTAATAAAAATAAATGAGTTGAGATTATTCACCAATTTTGTTTTTAGGACGACAGCTACATTATTTACAACCGCGTCCCAAAATGTGCAAGCATGTCGTTGACCACTTTGTGTTATCGGCTTGGTGGTGCAAACGGATTTAAAGTAGCGAGTCCGTACGAAGACGGAGAAATTCCAAGTAAAACAAAGGAAGAACAACAAACTTTTGTTGATTTCTTGCACGGCCAGAAGCCGGGTTATGTTTATATAAGACATCAGTACTTTATCGACTTTACAAAGTAAGATAATTTATTAAAATTTATATTGTAATATCATTTACAAAATTAACCGGCAGCTTGGTGCAGTGATAAGAACACTTGCTACACCACCATGAGGTCGTGGGTTTAATCCCCACTGCTCTCATGCTGTAGCGCCCTTGAGTAAGGCGTTATAAACGGTACGAACTCCTGCTTAGCCAGCACTTAATCAACAGTATAATTATTGGTCAATTATAGTCTATAATATCCTAAACTGCCACAGGCAACTCGAGACTGGGTCGGAGTAACAGTTGTTACTCTATGTTTAAGTCGCGCATTCGACTTTCCCACATCGAGAATAAAGATATATACAAAAAAATGACGTTATTTTTAAGCTATTATTAAGCTTTAAAAATAACTTGCAAGTTAATGGGGAAACAAAAAAGGTAAATATTCAGCAAATGTAATATTTATTATGTTTTTGTATAGATTTGGTCGACAACAACCTATCTACATCAATATGATCAGAGATCCAGTAGCCAGATTCGAATCTTTTTATTACTTTTCTCGTTTTGGAAACGAGAGAGGCGGAGGTGGAGCTAGTTCACGCATGAGCGAGCTCAGACGACAGGAGGTATTTAAAAAAAATAATTTTTAGACTTGTTTAAACTTTTAACTATTGTGATCAATAAATTATTGTATTTTTATTGATAGACAATAGATCAGTGCATTCAGCGTCAAAGACAAGAATGTACAAAACCTTACTGGCAAGTTGTTCCTTACTTTTGCGGTCAAGAACCAGGTTGTATGTAAGTGAAAAAACTTTAAAATGGAAAATTTATTCCTGATATGTGAATATCGAATATATAAGTAACTTCTTCTTACCTAACGTATAAATGTTGTAACCTCAGCAAAATTTATTATTATTTGCGTGCGTCTTATTTAAAGAAGCTTAGATAACGTCCAGCTCTTTACTTGAAGATAAAATCAGCCTTTTGTTGTATTTAATTGAAAGTTATTAAAGATTAAGTTAGATGTTCTTGTATACATATTCAATATAGCATTTATTTGGGACAAAATTGCTTTAGGTCTCGTTCAAAGTGGGCAGTAGAGCGGGCAAAACAGAACATAGAACGACATTACACATTTGTTGGAACTATAGAAGAACTAGATGATAGTTTAAACATTCTTGAAATTATGATTCCTAAGTATTTTAAAGAAGCAAGAAAAACGTACCACAACCCGGTAAGATACTTTTTGTGTTCAAAAAAGTCATTTTTTTGTGCTTTTACGTTTTACATTGCAAGCTTTTTTACGATGGCCAAAACAAGGTAACTTTTGTAACCCCAACCCAGTTTCGAACTTGTTTGGCAGTTTAGAATATTATTGATTTTAGTTGCCTGATAATAAATAATTGCCTGAATTGGCTTAGCGAAAGTTTGTTTATTTAACATTGCCTTACTCAAGGGCGTTACACCATGAGAGCAGTGGGAATCGAACCAAGGACTTAATGTAGTGAAGCCAAGTGTTCTTACTACTACACAATACTGTCGTTTACAAATTTGTTTGTCATTAACTATGTTTACACTTTGATTTACTTTAATAAAATGTAAATAATTTTCAGGAAAACGAACGAATGAAACACGAAACTCATACAAGAAACAAACAAATCACCTCAGAATCTGCGAAGAATTTCTTAAAAACACAAACTAGCTTGCAGCTTGAATACGAACTTTATTATTTTGTTCAAGAAAGACTTCATAAGTTACGAAATACACTACTTTAAATAAAAAAAATGGGTTGCATTTTTTGCAAGCTTTTTATGTCATGTATTTTGCCTTCGTTTTTTTTACATTTTTGTTTTTAAGTAAATATTAAAGCGATATTCTATGCACACACTTATCTAAATATTAAAATTACTTGTTTTGAATATATAAATTTAAAGAGTTATATAGAAAAATAGTTAAATTTAGCTTAATTATACAAAAATATATAAAGAGGATAAAATAATTTAACCAAAAAAAAAAATATTGTAAACGCGATCCGCATGACCGGTGATACATTTTTGTCGTCAAATATTAAAATACCGCGAAAAAATAATTTTTGACAAAATTTAGGCTAATTAAGTAATTTTAAGTTACTTCACAATATCACAAAGTGAATTTATTATTATAGGGTCTTGTTTGTAAAGTACAACAAAAACTAAAATCTAAAATAGAAGAAAAAAGCGATTTAACTTGCGATAAAGTTAAAACTTGAGCGTCTAGAAATCGTTTTTTTTGTTTGCAAATGTTAATGTTACATACTTTACAGAAGATAATTTGAAATATCTTTAGGTAAGATATAGGGCCCAGACCTTAACAATGTATAACTTTTTATTTTGTTATAGGCCTATAATAATTTTAACACCGTTACTTATAATCTGATAACTGGCAACTGGATAATGCAGTAGTTTACTTTAAATTATTATTTACGTCCAGTTTACACGTGGCAGCGTTATCTACTTGGGGTTTTCCCACCAAGACAAATATTCAATTAGTTGCAGTTTACACGTGTAAGCTTAGGAGCACACTTATATTTTTATTTATAATTGGCAATTTAGAACTGGTTTTCTTTGATATATGTATCATCAAACCATACACTTATTTGTTAATTTTATGCATCTGTTTTTTATAAAAAAAAACAAGTCGTTATAGTAATCTGGTAATGTTATCTTTGTTCTCAACTTGCAAAATTTATTTTTATTTAAATTAAGGTTTATTTTATTTTTTAATGTTGATATTAACAAGTTGTTAACAATTTAAAATGTTTACTCCAAATCGAAGTAGAAGCAGTGTGTCTGGAATAAACCCTCGGAGATCAGTTACAAGTCTTACTCCTCGAACATCAGCTTACAAGTCATCACAAAGAACATCGTTGCTACGACGATCACTTGCTCCTACTGCACTAAGGTGAAAAATTTAAAAAAAACAAACTTTTTTGTAATTTTTAAATTATTAGGTTAGGATGACCAGAATACTTTTATTATTTATTTTAAGTTTTGTTTAAAGTGTTGTATAAACTTATTTTCTATATATATATATATAATGTAGGTTTTTTTCGATTTTTACCAATTTTTATATCATATTGCTTATTATTTAATATATAATCATGCATTAAAAATTGTTTATTTATAGAAGTCCTGCAGTTTCCAACACAAGTAGTATATTGGGTGCTTCCCCCAATACAAGCCAGTATTTTGGTTCAAATTTGCACACAATACAATCTTATGATTCTTCTCTTCCAGTCTCAATCACTGAGTGTATCACACTAGCAGAAGGTTTAAATATTCTGTTAACTATAAATAATGATCTTGTTAAAAAATAATAGTTTTTGTGACAGTTAACTAAATATTTGAATTAGTTTTTTTTTTAATTTCAAATTATTATATACTAGTCGATAGCTTGGGTTTTTATTTGTTGTAATATAGTTGCAACTCTTAACTAATATTTGACCGCGATAATTTACTCGCGCACCACAAATGGCAGTGTTTTTTATTTTAAAGGGGTGTAAATTGTACATATAAATATAAGTCACTAAGCTTTATTATATATGAATATACATTTTTTTTACCTAATACCTAAAGACATAAAACATTGAATAATATTTTATTATATATATTGTTTTATATACAAATTTTAATTTTAAGGAAATTGTTCTTTTAGATGCCCAAAGTTTATCAGTTCAAATAAGTTCAAGTGGTTGGTCATGGTTGATTGATGGAGGAAGTTTGTTTGTTTGGTCACTGAAGCTTACAGGAATATTAAGGGTAAGTAGTGTGGGGTATAATTAGGTTTTTACAAATATATATATACTTTGATTTATTTTTGGTATATATATGAAAGCCAACTAGACAGCATAATATTTAAGTATATTGTATTGCCTAGGTTTTTGTTGTCTTTGTCATTTATGCTAAACAAATATTGAATATCCTTAAACTGGTAAAATGACTCAATAAATATTTTTGATTTGGTAAAATTTTCTAAACATATTGTTTTTTTAGATATATCAGATTCCCTTTTTTACTTGCATAGAATTTTCAACATTTATAAACTTTTTTTTCCACATGGTTTAGATTTTTTTACAACAATTCAAAATATTTTTTTACAGAGTTCAATTTGTAGAGAAGTAAAAATCCCGACTTTCAACAATGACTCATCATTTAATTCCAACCTTATATCGGTTGTCAGTGGTGAAAACGTTACCGTAATTGCTGTGTCCACAATAGGAAAGGTGTTAATATGGGGTAACGTTTTGACATCAACTTCCAGCTGTGAGGGGAGTGTGGATATTAATATTCAGAATGAAACATGCTATAAAGTGGTTCCACAAGGGGTAAGAAGATAGTTAAAACTAGCATATTTATTATGTAAACTTTGTTTAACTTAGTTGACCTTATTTTTACTGTTATTTTATTAAATTTTTTTTATTTAATTCAAATTTATTATGCAAACTTTGTTCATTTAAATGTATTGTAACAAACTTGGCCTCAATATTACTGCTATTTCATTAAAGCGTTTTTTTTTCAAAAATATATTCTAGTCTTAAAAATATTAATTTTTTCAGGTTGATAATGGATTTATTGTTGTTACAACTGCTGGAACTTTATTCCATGTTTCTTTAAATAGGGTTTGTAAATTCAATTAAATTTACACCTAACTATCTTACAAAAAAACAATTAATAGTTTTAACAAATTTGCCAAATGGTAGCATTGATCTTATATATTTATTATATATACAGGGTACAGTGGTATCCACCCATTTACATACCTCCAAGGGAATGTTGGCCAGAATTGGAAGAAGAGTTTCTTCTTTTATTTTTACCCCTCAGCAAAATCCAACTGTAAGAATTTTCAAAATTATCAATAAAGAAATAATATGTAAATAGTAAGGTTAAATACTTGTTTAATTTATGTTTTTAATTTAATTTTAAACAGCCAACTTAAAACAAATTCTAAGTTAAAAAATTACTAATTTTTTTAAAATTCGTGTTATTATTTTAGGTTGTGCAAGTTTTAAGTAACAAAAATGACCTTGAAATAATTATTCTAACGACCTCAACTCTACAACAATGGAGATCAAAGGCCACAACCTCTAATTTGCTGTCTTTAGAACTTAAGAATGAGGTTGACTTTCAGGCTGGACTTCTCGACAAACTTAGTCAAGAAATTTGGGTAAGATAAAAAAAATTAAGAGAAAAAAAATAAAAAAAAAAAAAAAAAATTTAGAGTCTAAAAAAATAAAATTTTTATTTTGTTTAAAATTTTTGACAGAAATGTTCAAAATCAAATCTTCAAATGTGGCCACTAGATGTCCAATTTGCAACTCGGAGGCGCCATCTAGCTGTTTTAGTGGCCGTAACAGACCTTAGTGAGCGAGCACCTTCTATATTACACTACGCTGTTGTTTTGTTGTCTAGTTTGGAAAACTTGAATCCATCTGAGGTTTTTGTGATGGAACATACAGGCTTGTATGATGTAAGAATAAATCTTTATTTCTTTTTATTTAGGCTAAAGTCATTATTTAATTACTGGTATTTTTTTTATTAAGAATATAAATTTGTTTTTATGTATATAAATCTTGTATAAATTGTTTTAAATTTATGCTTCTGTTTTTTTTAGAAAAATAATGAAGGTGATGAATTAACTTTGAAACTCGTTGTTGAAAATTCAACCAATCCGTCTCTGCAACATTTCTGCATTTATTCAAAAAAATTACTACTTCTTAAATCAGTGTTTCCAACTAAAAATAACGCTAAAGAAGATTCTGTACCTTTTAATAGCCAAGGTAGAAAAATATGGCAATTTTTTAAATTGAATATTCATAAACTAGATTTTTTCCAATTAAAACTAAGTTTAAATATTATTATTTTTTACTACTTTACTTTTACAGTTTTTAGTTTTATTTAGCTCTACCAAGATATACTTTACATCCTTTAACTTAAAAATTTTTTTTTTAATAATTTTGTGTTTTTATATCAATACTTTTATCTTATAGGTGATAGTTTACTAACGTGTGGAGAAGTAGATGGAAATTATGTATTTCTAAGTACAGTGAATGGACTTCTAACTTGTACAACTAACCATCAATCTAACCTTCCCCCTTCTTTTGAATCCTCCATACTCAGCAATGTAACTCCACCGGTAAGTGTTTTTTAGTTTATTTAGGTTTTAGATTAAAATTAATTCTTTTTGAAATAATTCTTTTTGTATTATCTTTCGTTAATTAAAAAGGAATCATATTTTTATATGTTAGTCATTTGGTTTGCTAAACTAAATTTAAATGGACAACTTTGTTTATGTTTTTATTTTTTTGTTTTGTTAAAATCTCCTTCAATTAGAAATAAATCAAATTTTTTAAAAATGTATTTGTTAACTAAATTAAATTTGAATAGACAATGACATTTGCTTTTTAAATTTGTTTTTTGTTTTTTTATCTTAAATTGATTTTGGGTGATATGGTTTAGTTACTATATTATTTTGTTTTTTAAATTATTAGTGGTATGGTTAGTTAATCAGTCTTTTTTTGAAATGTTACGCATAATTGCCCTTTATTGTAAGTTTGAAGTAGATGGATGTCAAGGGTAGAGATTAAGGGATAAAGTTTGTTTTCTCTCCGACTATTATCTTCTCCCTAACAAATCTACAGCAGAGTTTTTTTTTTGCTTTTGTATTTTGCCAATCAACCAACAAAAAAAACTAGTGCTCAATTTTTTATTGCAAAACTTTGTTTAGCAGATTCCTTTCTAGCACTTTTTATAATTTATTTACAACTTATAAAAATTTTGTTCAAATTTGTACATCAATATCAAAAAACACCTATTTAACACAAGTACCTTAATCTTTAAGGGTTCTGAGTTAAATTTCATAAATATATGAATTCTTTAACACTTTTTATATATTAATTTTGATAAAAACACATAGAAAATCTTTTCGAAATATCAGTTTTTTTCCTCCTAAGTTTGTGTAATTGCATCAGCTACTTCTACAAACCTATAAGCTGAATTGCAATCATATAAATTCCTATTAAATATCACATTAGGTTGTGTATAATACTGAGAGTTTAAAACCTTAAATTTTGCATCAATTTCATCGGATATATCTTCTGATTTTCTTTTTTTTGGCACTTCTTGAAAATGGATAGTGCCACAGGTGTAAGGTTGGCTTATTTTGGTTGAATTTTGGTTGCTGTTTTGTAAAACTTTTATTGTTTGTTGACTACAACCTGCTTCTGTTAAAATGTCCCAAAGTTTACCTACAGTCACATTTTTTGTTTGTTTTTTTTGCCATGATTGCAGAATTTTTGCTGTTGTTTCTTTGGACAATTTTTCTATTTGGTAAATTATATTATTTAAAGGTTTTTATTTAAAATTTTTATAACGTTTCCTTTAGACTTTTTTGTGCTTAATATGTTATAGAATCTACTTTTAAACTAGAATATAAAAAGTAAAAGTAAATTTAGCCAGTTTTAAATAGAATAAATATAAATTTGATTAATAATATTTAAAATATACCTTTATTATCTTGAGCAGTTAAGTTTAGAATTTTCTTCAATTCACTAGGAGAATTTTGTAGACTACATGATAAGGCCTGTAAAAAAATAATAAGGTATATTTAAAGCAATTGTTGTAACATAAAACATACAACATAAATTTTTGTGGTATGGGGAAGTTTTTTTTGGTATTTTTAAGATGCCTTTCCACGATTTTATGTTTTAAACTTGTTTTTTGATTTAATCTCCGCTGCTTGCTTGTTTGACATTTAGTCTAGCACCTGTTTTGTCTTACTTAACCTTTTTTTAATATTATTATGATGTATTAACCCTTGAAATATTTTTCAAGGATTAATTTAAAAATAGGATTAACATTTCAAGATTTTAGCAAACGTCATAACAAAATATAAAATAATTAACTTTATAGTTTAAATTATTACAGAAAGTTTTTATTTGTTTTTGAATGATTTTACTAAACCTGAATATGTGATGTGTTCAAGATTTGATTTCTCCAATTAAATTCTTCTTTTTGTTTTATTACCTGATTGCCCATTTTATTTAAAATTAAAGCATTTTTAAAAAAATCATTAAACTTCTGTAATGTCAGTTATTTAATTTACAAAATAATAATTTTAAATTCCTATATATATCCCTTAAAATTTGTAACGCTGAATTTTTTTTCTAGCTTAAACTATTTTGCACTTTTTTACATATATCACTAAGTCTAATAAACTTTTTTTATTCTAAACTTTTATCTTAAATTGAAGAAAAGTAGAGGGATTATCCTTCTCCGATTTCCCTTTCTCTTCAACATTTTTTAAACTAAAATGAATGCACAATTTATAAGTGAAGCGTAACAAGATAATATCTTCTAAACTCCTTGAAAATTTCTTTTGGAAACTTATTTTTATTTAAATTTAACCATGTTTTATACAATACAGCACAGGGTAAATTTGATATTTTAATTTGCAGATTTAAAATTTAAATCTATTATAATTGCAAATTTACAATAAAGTAAAATAAAAATTACAATATATTTTTAACTTTTAAAATTAAGTTATTAACTGTTATACCCCTCAACTGTAAATTTTCTTTTTTTTGTACAATTGCAAACTATTTAAAACTTGTCAACTAACTAGACAAGTATCTTCTGTTAACTTTTCATAAGATGTAACTAAAGTAGTTTATTTATAACCTTACTGACGTATGCTTTGACCTTTTTCAACTTTTTTGTAAATTTTTGAACTTCTAACATTTTTATCAATCGAGACCATTCATCACATAACTGAGCTCTTTTTATTATTTTTGGCAAAAGCGTTTTAAAATTTACGAAGCTAACTGCGCTGGTCTTTTAAATGTTATATAATTGCTGGTAAATTATATATCTAAATGTCAGTTATACCTAAGTTAGTAGAAATTCCATAAGAATATAGCTATATCACATAGAAAATTACCAATATTCACAGTTAATACTAATATTCACAAATATTTAAATCTTTTATAAAAAATTTACCATTTAAAACTTATAAATATACACTTAATAACAAAAAAATTGTATGCAAATTTGTTAGTTAACTCATAATTAAATGCAATACTTATTCAAGTACTTAACATACACCACTTAGTCAAAATGATAACTTACAATATGCAGACACTTTATTATATACTCACAGACTACTTTAAATTATATCTGTTTGAAATTCCAGCTGTCAGTTTTATAGATGTTGTTATTTACGATGCTTATTATATGCTCTCAAATATTTAAAACACGAAAACATTTAATCTCATGGGAATTTAATTTGTTTTGATTAAAAATATTTTAGTTTTAAAGTTGGCACTTAGACTAATATTCTATATTGTATTATTGTTTAATAATCTGTGTATATATTTTCATGTTTATGTTATTAATAAATAGTTCATAGTAATTAAATTTTTTTTTAAATTGTTTTTGTTTAGATTACACCAGATCGAAGCAGCAGTTATGACAGCATGCCTGGCACGCCACAAGTCACACAAGCTCGCATGGCACAACTGGAGGCCAGTGAAAATAACACACAACGGTTACAAGCTGCATTCCTACATTTTTGTAGAAAAAACTCAGTAAGAAATGTTTATATTTTTAATATGTTTATTTTTTGATTTTATTTTTAGAAATTGAAATAGAAAAATATTTAACAATTTTTAGGTCCAAGCTCAAGGTATAATTGAAGAAATTTTCCCGACATATAATACCGACTCATCATTGGATGAAGCTGTTGTAATGATGAGTCGTGATATTCTTGATGACTTTCCCGCTTCCGATCCAAGATGGGCAGAGTCGTTACCCCATGGTAGGCACTTTTTATTTCATTCATATTTATAAGTTAGTCTTTTTTGAACAAATTAAAGCTTGATTTTGGAATCATGGTAATATCAAATGTGTTTACAAATTATTTATGATAGAGCTTACCAGATTAATATATATAAATTTAGGTTAAATGTAAAAGCTTACAAAATAAATAAAACTGCCATTTGTGGTGCATGGGTAAATTATCGCAGGCAAATATTTGTTGAGAGTTGTGACCATATTATGACAATTAAAATCACAACTGAGGGTGGGCTATCGACCGAGATTTCCAATTTTTGGAGTCTTTTGTATACTTATGTTATATTTTTAAACATGTTCAAAATGTTTCGACATATTTTTGTTTTGATTTACAGATAGCGCAGTAGAGCAAGGTGGAATGAGTTCGCTTATTTTATATCACCAGCTTGAAGATAAACAAAGAGCTCACAAATTATTTATTCAGTTTTTAAACGAGGTATCTTAAGTAAAAATACTGACACATATATAACAAAACAATTGTTTCAAATTTTTTAAGTTTGTTTAATTAGTTTTTGTCTAATATTATATACATAATATTTTGTTAGGTTTTGTAAGTTTTTTTAATTTTTGTCAAAATGTATCAATAAAAATTAATTTTTGTATGTAAATAAATAAATATAAACGCTTGCTGAGCCAGCACTTAATCAGCAGCTTAATTATTAAGCAATTATAATTACTAATATTCCAAACTGCCAAAGGCAACACGAGACTGGGTTGGGGTAACATTACTCTATGTTTAGGTTGTGAAGTCGACCTTCCAAAATCAAGGATAAAGATATTAAAAAAAAAAAAATCATACAAAAATTTTATTATATAGATTGGGATATGGGATCGATTAACATTTTGCCAGCTGGGAAGAAATAAAAAGTTTTCAAAATGGGAAGTTTTGGAACATTCTGAAAAGTTGTGTGCTGCTATTGGGTTACGTCAACAACATGATAATAACCAAGGTTGGTAGAAAAACTAAAGTCAAAATTAAATTCTAAGATTAAAATTTTAACCTAATAAATTTACAAAAATAAAAAAAGTTTTTTTATATTTTCTTAAAGGTTAAGAATTAAAATAGTTTTTTAGGAAACAAAAATTTGTATTTTATGTATCTAATGATTTAAATTTTCGAAAATTCCCTCTTTTTAATACCGATTAACACATAATATTTAATATATATAGGAATAGTAGATTCAGCGATTAAAAGAGTTTTAAGCATAAGAGGAAACATGGTTAATGTTGGATCTTTATCTCACAAGGACTATTTCTATAGAGAGGTTGGTTTGTTAATTTAATTAAAGTTTTACTGATGTAGAATTTTTTTGGGTCAGAAATTTAAATTAATATTTGCATGTGATTCTCATTGCACGACAAAATGCAGTTTTATTTATTTTGCAGGCTTATAAATCGGAAATACTTGTCCACTAAGCTTCATCATATATAAAATTTTTGTATCAACTTATCTATTTAAATAAGGTTTAATTTCTTTATTAACCAATTAACACAACTGTTTTTAAAGGAATGTATTAAGAAAATTATTTTTCAACTGTATTTAAGGTTTCGAAGATAGATGAAATAGTTGAATATTTATTTGAAGAAGAAGAAAAAAGTTTACAGAATTCGCAACTTTCATCAAGAGAAAGAATTAACCTTATTGCTGGCGTTAATTCTGTACTAGAGGTAATATTATGTAATTTAATAAAATAATGTAATTTAGTCCAATTTTTATTTAAATTTTGAGCTTTTAAAGATAGTTTTTCTAACAAAATAATTTTTTAACACGAAATTTAATTTTTTTTTATTTAAAGATGCTTTTTTAAATATTTGCTATTCATCTTTTTATTTTTTAGACAATGCTAACTTGTGCGAAACAATATCGAAAATCCCAACCCAATTTCAGTGCTTCCGGAAATAAAAGCAGTGTTTTCCAAGAATTTAAATCGTGGACGGTTGGTCATGGAAGATCTAACATCAGAAGCTTTTTAACTCAACAGGTACAAATATTTCTTATGCACTTTTCTGTAAAAGTTTTTTTAAATTATGAAATTAATTAACTAATCGAAGAGCTGTTTTGGAACTAACTAAATAAAGCATTTTAAGAGTTTAAATTTTAATTTTTGTAGTTTTAATAATTTTTTGTTCTTTAAATGTTAATATTATTATAAAAGTCAATTTTTTTCCTATTTTTAGCACAAATTAATCATAGAAAGGGGAATCCCTGAATGTGAGGACAGTCAACAACGAGTTAACTTATTTCAATCCGTCTTAAACTTAAGTGATCTTCTACTCGATGATTACTCACAACAACTTGATTCAACCTCAAACTCTGAGTCTCGTTGGAGTGAAGTAAATATAGAGTTTGAGAAATCGAGAACTCAGCTTATTACTCCATTATGTAAGTTTAAATTGTTTTAACTTATGGGTTTAAATTTAGAAGTAAAAACCTAATTTTTTGAGTTTAGTTTACCTTGTTGGGTTTTTAGTTATTTTCGCAAGTTTTTTTAAAATATTTTGAGCTTTATTTTAAGCAGTTTCAGTTCTAATTTTGAAGTTCAGTTTTTAAAAGTTTAAGACCTTGTTTGTTAATTTGTAATAATAATCCTTTTTGGAGGTATGCTAACAATAACAAACTTGCACTTATTATATATATTGATTTATTTTAAGTGGAATTTAATCAAATGGAACAAACTACTTTCCTTGCTGAAAAATATCATGATTTTGATATTTTGATTCAAATTTGTGATCAACAAAATGAAAATGAGAAAATGTTGAATTACATGGAGAAATATTCGAATGAGGTTAAACAAATAAAATTAAATTGCTTTTTGGCTTAATAAAAAACTAAAGTATTAAATTAAAATTTAGACTATATCACTAAGTCAGCAATATACTAAAATGGCAAATGCAACTTGGGACTAGGTTGAATTTAGGCTGTGATGTCATCTTTTTACACTAAAGTAATTTTTAAAAATGTTGGTAGTGTAATTTTTAAAAATGTTGTTTTAAAAATGTTGGTAGTGTGTATATCAGTTATGGCTAGAGTTTTGAGCTAAAAGATTATAAGTTTGAGTCGCACTAATGGCTTTCTATTTGCCCTTAAGCCCGCTTCCACAGATAGCTCAAACACGTCACAACCGCACATATTTTAATAAAAAAAAATATGTTAAATTTAAATTATTTTTAGGGATTCTCAGAATATTTGTTTAAATGGTATTTAAGACACAAACAATATAAAAAATTGTTGGTTTGTTGTGGGGAGAATGAAAGAAGACGAAATGAACTTTCAAATTTTTTAAAATCTCATCCGAAATTATCATGGATGCACCAAATTAAAACTGGTAATCAAATATTGCATTTTTTTAAGTGTTATGTTCGGAGTTTTGCAAACTTGTAAGCGATGTATATGTTACAATGAATCACAAATTGACTTTAGACCTTTAAAAAATGTCTGTGGCACTTACAATTTAATTTTCAAAAATCCTGGAAAATGATTAACATAAAAAACAGGTTACCATATTTTTTTTGTGTGACGTAAAAAGTACCAGTGTAGTGAATATATACACGCTGGTACTTTCTACGTCATCACAAACAGGGCTTCCCTTTTTTTTAAAGTTATATAACTTAAAAAGTAGATGAAAATTATTAAAGTTAAAATCATTTTTGTGTTCAGTGACACCAACTTTATTAATTTTTGAGTTTAAAAATATCACCAATATATGACTTTAATCTCATTTGTAATTTTCAAATATGTTTTTCTTTTAAAAATTTTTGTAAAATCTCTTTTAAATTATATTTTAACAATTTTTTTTTCCGGTTTTAAACTTGTTTTTCGATTAAAAAATACATACTACAATTTATATTAAAGGAAATTATATGGGAGCACATGATAGTTTAAAATATTTGGCTCAAATTGAAGAGGAATCAATTTCAAAAAAGAAAGTTTTTTTAAGCTTGGGAAAATTAGCTGCAGTATTTTCTGGTGCACAAAATGATGAAAAAAAAATTAAAATTGCAGGTTTTAAATTTTTATTTGTGTTATATTTTGTACATTTCAAAACTGTTAATTTTAAAAACAACATTGTTACATAGAATATTAAAACTTGAACTATATTTAATAGTCAATTGCCTAAATATTAATTGTTGTAATATAGTCACAACTCTTAACTAATATTTGCACACAATAATTCACCCATGCACCACAAACAACAGTTTTCTTAACCATTAAATAAACATAAATATACATATATCTCGTCTAACAAGCTTCATTATATTTGTTATTTTTTGGTTGGTTTTTATTTGTTTTTTTGCTTTTAATTAAATTTGTCTGCTATTTTATATAGATATCAACCAACAACACACCTTACTGGGGTATCAGGAAAGTTTACCTCAAGAATTAATTGAATATCATCAGATTGATTTGGAACCCATAATACCATGCACTGAACTTATTAAAGTAAATATTTTTTCCTTTTTTTTTCTAAAATTAATTTTTTTCTTTTTTTAAGCTATCAGTATTACTGTATATCTTAATAAAAAAATTGGTAATGATTTTGTGTTTTAAGTATTTTGTATCTTTTAGATACAAATTTCCAATTTTAAGTTTGCTTGTTGTAATTATTTTTGATTAAACTTAGATTTATGTTGGAGATGGAAATCAAAATTCAAATGAACATAATTTTAAAAAAGCTTTTGAAATTGTGGATTTTATTGATGATGATAATAATGAAGATGATATGGTAAATTTATTGAAGCAATTTTCGTTGTTGTTTTGTTTAAAAAACATACATACTAGCAATATTATTTTTGTTTTTTTAGGTTTATACATTTCTCTGTATATTGAAAAATTGTATAATTTTTTAAGAATATATAAAGTGCTACTATTTTTGCTTTATTTATTTTTAATGTAATTTTACGATGAAAACTTTATTTTTCATAACTCAAAAAATACTTTAACTCTTTTTTTTTAACTTAAAACATTTTTTTTTCGTTTTTTTTCTAACTTAAAACATTAAACACCAGCCTTTAATCTATTTATTCCTGTAGGAAGTAGAATCACCGAAAGTTTGGTGGAATTTATATATTTGGTGCCAAGCGATATTAAAAGATTCATGGAGGGATATAGATCCAACTTCAGACCCCTTTCTAACTTGCAATCATACTGTACTCTTCAAAGTTCTAAAACTTGCTCATGAAACAAGTATGTTGTAATTTATGTTGTTTTTATTTAAAGTTGTATTGTTGTTTTTATTTAAAGTTGTATTTTTTGATTTAATATCAAAAATTTTTTTCTTAGATTCACTTGAGGAAATACTTCCTGATATTGATGAGTTACTCACTCGAGATGAACTTGATTCAATCGTACAAAATCCCTCACTTGAGTATTTTATTCGAGCAAGTTTTGAAAGAGTTAGAAGAACTTTGATCTCTGCTTGAGTTAAGGTAAATTTTGAGTTGTTTTTTTTTAATTTGGTTTTATTTACAAAAATAATTTTTTTATTGTTTTTAGTTTTGAAAAATACATTTACCCATTACTCTGATAGGGGATAATTTCTAGTCATTTTAACACTAGATTAGAGGTTATTTATTAATTCTTCCTAGTTGCAAAATCGTGCTATTTTTTACTTTTTTAGTTATTATGTATCATTCCTTCTACTGTACAACAACACAATCATATTATTAATTGTTTAAATTAATAAACTTAGAAACTAAATGCTACTAGATTGTTAACACAAATCAGTATGGGCTGTTTATTTTTGAAGCAATGAGCTTTAAAGTGTATTATATACACAAAAAACGTTTTAAAATCCACAGTTTGACACTAAAACGGGGTAAAATTTTTAAAGAAGAACTAACTCAGTACATAAACCTAAGCAATTTGTATCGCTGTTAATTTTAAATTTTAACATCCAGCTTTTTGAATAATCATCACCAAGGTAGGGTCAGTTAAAGTTGCAAGTTTAAATTCGTCTTCAGTTATGGTAGAGTCACCGTCTTTGTCCATTTTCGTAAATATTTGATCAACTCTTTCTTCAGGACTTAATCCATCTTGAATTAACGCGTTCCTTGTATCATCACCAACCATTTTGTAGATCGCCTATAGTAAATTTAAATCGGGTTTTAGGTGTATTTTAATCATATTTACATATACTAATGCAATAAGATTTTTTTTAAAGTACAGCTACTGCTAGATCATAGACTTGATGTAAACAAACAAAAATTTGCGCAATTGCTGTTTGATTTGAACTACTTTTATAACATTTAATAAGTAAACGAAGGAAGCTAGTTCTACATTAAGTTTTCAACTAATGCTGTTTATTTTCTTTTTTAATTTAACATAATAAACCCTTAGAATTTAAGTTTTCTTTGGATTAAACAAACTCATCACCGGTTTTATAGCTCAATGTATAAAAAATATTTAAAGTTATCAAACTTACCGAAACGAGTTCAGAGATTTCTTTCCTGCTCACTATTCCATCACCATCCAAGTCAAACATGTTAAAAGCCCAACTTATTTTCTCATCAAAGCTTCCCCGTGATGTCACTGATAAAGCACACATGAATTCACGGAAATCAATCGCTCCATCTCTGTTCACATCAAACGTTCTAAAATGTAAAAAAATCATTTTTATTTTTGAACTTGGGCAGGTGTTCTACCAAAGGCAACGACTGATTGTTTAAACATTTTTTAACATCGTTTAGACGATTGTACAATATGGGTAATTCCAGCACAACATTTGGTCTAGCATACAATATTGTTACCAAACATTACCTACGTGATTTTAAGTAAAAAAAAACCATGGCTTATTTGTACAAAAATCTAAACCAAAAAAAGTCACATTTTAGTTTTAAATAAATTTAAAGGAACAAAGTTTTAGTAAAAGTATTCTAGTAGACCTAGACTACAGGCAATACAAAAAAGTAGGTTAGATTTATGTTTTTAGATTATTTAATAGTAAATTACCTGAATGTGTGTTTTGCAAACAGAGTTGCGTCGCCTGCTGGAAAAAACTTGCTGTAAAGTTTTTGAAATTCCATTAAATTAAGTTCACCAGTTGGACAATCTTTTTGGAAAGATTTGAACCAAGCTTTAATTTCTTGTTCGTCGAAATCCGTGTTTAAAGCAAGTTCAGCTAAATCACCTGGTTCCAATTTTGATTCTTGTTTACCCATTTTTAATAAAGGTTATTCAAGTGTAATCTTAAATCTTAAAAAATAAAGTTTTTTTTTAATACTATTTAAAAGCAATACCAAACTTCTAAAATTCTTTAAAAAAAATACAATTTTTGAAGTTAATTTGTTTTAAAACTACGTTAAGTCATTTTTTCAATATCTATCTAACATTTTAAATAACAACATAACAATTTGCTTTTTATAGGTTCTTACTTACGTTACCATATGGTATTTATCTTTATAATCCTTGATATTATCATTGCTTTACGCGATTACCATAATCCTTAAATCCAAAGAAAAATAGAGAAGTGTGTATTTATATCGTTTAGTTGTAGTTCTGATGTTTAAATAATAATTTCTTCATCAATCAGGAGCTTATTTTCCAGCAAATCTATCTAGTTAAATTGTTTTTGTATTATTAAACATTTCTTACTTTATAAAAAAATCTATGAAGCTAAATCTTATAGTTTATGTCCTAAATCTAATTAAGTGTATACAATGAAAAAATTATTGTCTAAAAAATAAATTAAAAAATAAAACGTTTAATTAAAATTTCTTGAGGATAAATAAAATTAAAATCTATAAAATTACCATGGCAACAAGATTGGTTATTTCCCTAAAAAGTTCGGTGCTAAAAAATTGTGCAAAAATTAAAATGTAAAACGCATTCCTAATTATAATAGTTATTTAACTAAGATATGTTTTAAATAATAAAACATGACGTCACTAGAACGAACCTGTTATTCTGGGTTTATTGAACTTTTACGATCTTTGTGTTTGAAAGAATTCCCGTGTGGTTATGGAACCTGGGTAAAAATAAATAAAATTTTATTACAACCTTACGTCTATGATTTGTTAACACACAACTAACTTTTTTCTACTTTAGAGAAATCCAAAAGATCAATATGCAGATGGTCAATATTCTATCACACTAAAAGGTAAATTCTGTATTTCTTTCTGTGTGAATGTGTTTGTATTCTTTCCTATGGCTTTATAATCTTACAATCTTTAAGCAATTTATTAACTTTTGCAAATATTTTGGTCAAAATAATATAGAAAGCTTTGCATAAGACTGCAAAACATTTCAAATTCCCAATTAATATAAATATGCTTTTTTGTAGATAAAGTATAAAACATTTTAAATATTAATTTTTATATTGCATTGTATGATCAACAATTACTGTAAACTTTAAAGGTAATTTAACATTAACTATTTTTCCACCAGATTATGGAATTCAATTTGAGAAAATGGAAGTTCTCCAAGAGTATTTAAACTCTGGGACATGGGATTGTGATACAAGTTGGAGTCTTGAAGCTTCCAAATTAAGAAGTTTGGCGGTTTCTGAACCTTGGAAAATAGAAAGTGGAAAAAGGGGAGAAAAATTTGTCCACGAGTTTTTCAAGACTTTAAGAATCATAGACAAACAAGTAAATCACTTTAAAAGACTAACTTTTTAAGATAACTTTTTCTTAAGTTATCAATTCACTAACAGCATTGTGTAGAGGTCAAAACACTTGCTACACTACATGAGGTTGAGGGTGTAATCCCCACTACTCTCATGCTGTATGGTTCTTGAGTAAGGCGGTATATACAGCATAAACTCTTGCTGAGCACTTAATCAGCCACATAATTATTGGGCAATTATAGTCCATAATATCCCAAGCTGCCAAAAGCAACCTGAGACTTGGTTGGGGTAACTGATGTTACACCATGTTTAGGTTGTAAAGTCGGCCTTTCTACATTGAGGATAAAAATATTAAAAAAATTATAAGAAAATATGTTATTGCAGTTTGTCTAAAATTAAATTTGTAGTAAAATATCATAGAAAAGCTATAAAAAATATTAATTTGCTTTGAAATATTTTCTTATTGCAATTTTACATTTTTTTAGATTACAAAAGTAGATAACAACATTCTGAAGTTAAGAAACTTAGAAGTTCTTACTTTAAGTGTAAACCTCTTGGAATCAATTCCATCAGAAAATCTTCCATACAATCTTAAATCTCTCGAACTTTGCACAAATTATCTTAAATCTGTTGAGTCTTTGTGTCACAATCCGCCCCCTTTGCAACATTTGGGTTTATCTTATAACTTATTACATAGCATTGATGAATACAAATATTTTACTGTTGAATATTGGTAAGTTAAAGAAATCAATTCAAATCAAATATGTAATTGTTTTAAACAATAATCTGCTACATTTTGTATTGCATGAAAGGTGTATTGTGTGGTTTAATAGGGTAATTGCATAGAAAACTTAAGGGTTTTTAAATATCCATATTTTTAACACAGGCCATATTTGATGTCCCTGGATTTGAGCTACAACAATCTAGTTGGTTTAGTTGATTTGATTGAACGTTTGTCTTCTTTGCCCAATCTTAGAAACCTAATTCTTCAAGGAAACCCACTATCTGTAAGTTACAACCTTTTAAAATTGTTTTGAATTTAATTCAGATAATAGATTTGACATCTTTAGTTTGCTTTAATTATACATTAGTACAAAACTAGTCGATAGCCTTATGGTCAAAATTTTATTTGTCATAATTTGGTCGCAACCCTCAACAAATATTCGCCTATGATAATTTACCTGCAAACCACAAAAGGCAGTTTTATTTATTTTAAAGACCTATAAATTGTTGTCCACTATATAATATTTAGATTTAGTATGGCCATGCATCATAGGCATTACCTACATAATAAACTGTTTTGTTCTTAAAATTTTCAAAACAAAAACTTTATTTTTAGTTAATTCCTGGTTATAGAGGACATGTTGTTGATGCATTAAGAGAGCTCACTATATTGGATGATGTCAGTATCTCAGCAGATGAAAAACATCATTTTAAAGGTCTCGGGAAGAAGAAGGAATTGATCTTGGATGAAGCTCAAGTTATTGTTTCTATGGAAGAGTTGTCAGGAATACCAATGCCAGATGAGTTAAAGGTACAACAAAATGTTTATCTACATATAACTTTAAAATTTTTAGTCCTTTTATTTATAACAGGATATTTGTGCAACTGAATTCTTTTGTTTTTTATAGGAAGATGAAGAAAGGCCAGAATTTCCGGTAATTTCAACTCACTTTGTTGTTCAGTATGAAATGCTTAAAGATTGTTTTCCTAAAAAAGATGACACAGAATCACCAGGTTTTTAACATTTTAAAGCTTTAAAAAAAAAACTTCATAATTTTAAAGGCCTTTAAAATAATTGCTTGTTATCATATTTATTTAATTTATTTTAAACCAAAAGCAATGAGGTTAAATTTTTTGAACAGCTATCTAAAATATTATTTTTTATTAGAAGTTTTTACTCGAAATGAAACAACAGAGCAGACTAATCGAACAACCAACAAAACAGAATCGACAACCATTAAAGTTAAATCAACAACCACCAATGTTGAGTATGAACCAACTGAAGTGGTTCAGCATTTAAGTGAGGATAAAGAATGGGAGGAAGGAGAAATTAACATAGAGTATAAGTAAGTACTTTTTTTATTCACACTTAAGTAGACACTCTTTTCACTTAAAATAACACATTTATGTGGTACCATAATTAGATCAAAAAACTTGTTAAAGATTTAAAATGTTCCTAAAATTAATTTTACATATATTTGCCTTTAATAATTTAAATGTTTTTACCATATCTTGTTAAAAATTAAGTTAATTCACTTTTACACAAATAATTAGATTTAAAATTAATTGAAAATTAATTTTTAAGAAAATTACACATTGTTGATGACCTCATTGCTCTAAGAGATTTTTGCAAACGAGGAATCAAATTTACTGTACTCTCTAAGAGGACACTTCACTGGCCAGTAACCCCAGAGGAAGATGGGGGTGTTGTTAACACCCCTGAAACTCCAAGCAAAAAGTCAGCAAAGGGAGGGAAAGAAACCCCAAGTAAGAAGGGAAAAGAAACAGCAAAATCAAAGGTAAAATTTAAATAAAATTATCAAAACTAATTTTTAAACTGTCACAATTTGCAATTTACATTAAAATATTTATTTTTAAACTGTTCCAAGGCCAAACACACATTTTTCGGTATTTTTTACCCTAACTAAACAACCAAATTTTAATCTAACAGGGTGGCAAAGGTGATAAAGACAAAGCCAAGAAGAAATCCACAAGTGGTAAAGACACTGGGTCAGATATGAAAAGTGATCCCCCAATTTTTACTGAGATTGGAACCCATGTTATCCCACTGGATAGCTTTCTAGAAGGGGATAGAATTTTTCATGTTAGTTGTCATTGTGGTGGCGGCCCCATGCCTACTTTGGAACAACTTAAAGAAACCCCAGTGGTAAGAAAGTTGTTAAATTATTTGTTAAATATATTTGTAAATTATTAACTTTTTTTTGAATAAATTTATCCTCAATGTGGAAAGGTCTGCTTTACAGTCTAAACATAGAGAAATGTTAGTTACCCCTTAATTTTACCTAATTTTGAGTTGAGTGTACCAATTTTTGATATTAATAATTATATTTGACTGATAATTTATCCAATGTTTTTTTGGTTTAGCAGCAATTGATATCGTATTAGCATCATATTTAAGGTTGCTGCAACATGTAAGCAACTGGAATCAAACCCAATATGTATTAAAGTCAAGTGTTCTAACCATCATACAGTGCCCCTGTTTTTTTAATATTTTTAATGTGAAATTAATTCTAAGTTTTATATTTTAATTTCTATTGTTTGATATGCTTCTTGCTACAAATCCTAATTTTTAAATTTTGCATTAGTAATGTTTAAATATTAAGATTCAACATCATTTTAGTAAAAATTAAACAATTTTTTAAGGAAAACGAGGTTGAAACGAAACCCCCACCAACCACAAAATCAGGAAAACAACGAGGTTCATCAGCTGACAAATCTAAAAAACCTGGTTCAGCTGGAAAGAAAAAAGATGCCAAGAAAGTGACGGTTGCCGATGACAACGAGGATGGCTCTGAGCAAAAAGAGCCCCCTCCAGTGGTGGTACAAGTCACGGTTGAGTTGAAACGATGGGAGACTGCAGCTGATTGTTTGAGAATGATGGATTAAGTATTTGTTTTTCAAGTTTTAATTTTTTTAATTATTTTTTCTTAACAATTCTGTTTACTATTTAAATCTTCATCTTTTAATGTTTTTTGTATAGATAAATATGCAAAAATAGATTTTATTTTTAGTTTAAATATTATAATAATGTTAAGATTTTTCTATTTTGTAAAAAAAGCACAATTTTTCTATTTGTTTAACAATTTATTATTGAAAAATTTTGTTCAATACAAAATAAATTATAAAATGACGTTTTAGTATTTACAATACTGAAATGAAATTGCATATATACAAATATTTCATTTAAAATGAGTAAAAAATTTGGCACAAAAATTGATGTCAACAAAAGTACGGTATTTGTTTTTTATCTATAGCACAACAGCATGAACTTGAATTAATTATTTATTTTATTAGTTTGGCAAAATTGAATCAGGATTAGAATTAATTTTATTATTTTTTACAAGTTGTGACAATTGCTTCAATGCTCTGCTCTAAATTATCAAAACCTTCTAAAACACAATCTGCCGCAGCAAGTTCAGCGGCAGAATAACTACCTGTCGTGACTGCAACACACGGCACATTATTGTCATGGGCACAACTAATATCTTTTGGCGTGTCACCAATGACAACCATATCACTGTTCCCGATGTCAGTTTGAAGATGTTGCGAATAACGTTTTCTTGCTACTTCAACTAATTCTTTTCGTACTCCGTGATCAGAACCAAATGCTCCGAACAAGGTGTCAGAATCAGGCAACATGAACAGTTTGGTGTTGATTCCGGCAGATTCTAATTTCATTCTGGCAGTGCTTATTAGATTACCTGGTATTTTAAAAATAATAACAACAACAAAATAAGGTAAGTATTACATTTTCTTTTAGTTAACTGAAATTTAATCCCCAGCACATTTATGATTTTAAAGCTTGGATGACTTTTTTTATTTTTATATATAAGCAAATAAAATTTAGTATACAAACCAGTTAGTAAGGCAACTGTGACATCATCACGTTTCGAAAGAGCTTGTAAAAGTTCATGGACATTTGGGAGTGACTTCCATTTATAACTAGTCAAAAAATTATCATATTTGTTAGAGAATATTGTAATCTACTTTCTAATTAAGTTTTTAAGTATTAACTTACATTCCTTCATCAATTCCTTTCTGTACTTGTATTGGCATTAACTCAAAACTTTTGGCAACAAGATTGTCATAATTCTTACAATTTTCTCGAGTTATTCCATTTGCTACAAGAACATCATCAGCTATTGAAGGATCAGTACCTCCTGAAAAATTAACAGAAAATTATTTATTTTTGGTTTATACAACAATAGCATTAACAAATTAAACAGTACAGTAAACATTTTGGTGGAATAACTACATTTAATTGTTTATCGCCTATACACTATAAATTGTATTACTTCTGCTCTTTAAAAGTAAACTGAGAATGAGTTAGTACAATTCAAAATTGCAATGAATAAATTTGTGGAATTAAAGTCAACCTGCAAATACACATCCTTTTAGCTCCAATTTTGTCCCAAAAGCTTGTGATAAAGCCTGCATAATTGAATCCCCATGCATTCTACTTGTAAAAGCAAATTTAGTGAGGGTGCCGTCAATATCAAATAACAACAACCTGGGAATTTTGAAACTCATTTTGATTTTATTTATAAACCTGAAAAATGATCAAGTATTTTAACAATTAAGCACACTTAAATATTAATTTTATTATAAAGTAGAAAAACAGTACTCATCATTTATTAAAAATTAATTAAAATTAGGTGTAACAGTTATAATTCAGAGTGTTTAGTAATTTTAGGCCCCATTCGTTTTTGTTTTAACCCCTTTTTGAGTTTATTTTTTCTCTTTGCTGCTTCATAAATTTCTCTTCTTTCTTCTGTCGTAATTTCAACATTATCATCATTTTCCATTTTTTTAAAAGGGTTTTCATAATTTTCATTTGATTTCCCAATACCTAATTCTTCTTTAATACTGGTAAGAACAAGCTGGTATTCTCCCTCATATATTTTCGAATTATTACAAATTTCGATTGCGTTTTCTAGCGTACTTTTCCATACAGTTTTTTTCTTGCCATAAAAAAACTGAGATTGTTTTGGAAAGCGAACAACTAAATCAGCAAAAAGTGCGGTATTCTCTAAAACTTTTGAAAACGGCTCTTTTACTATTACATCATTAGGAAAACCTGATTTATAATTATTTTCTTTTAATTCTTTTTCAGCTTTTTGGAGTGTTGCAATAATAGCCTCCAACATAATACCAATTAAATTTGCTCTTTTTGCAACATCGTCCATTAAGATAAGTTTTTCAATAGCAGTAATATGTTCTTTCCGTTTCAATTTAAATAAGTTCTTGTATAAATGTAATTCATTGTCAGTTTTTGAAGCTTTTTGTTTAACTTTAGAATTTTCAGTACAAATTACCAAGTCAGTACATATAAAACAAATTAAAATACTTAACCATATTATTTTCACAACCATAATAGTTTTGTTTTACTCTAAATCTTAAAAATGTAAATTTTTGTTTAAATTTTTCGTAAATTTTCACCGATTTTAAGTCAAAAAATGATTTTAAATTACAATCATTAAAGATTTTTATTCTATAAACCAATTTAATCGTTATTAAGTTTTGTCTCTAATGCTCCGTTACTGTTTTAAGTAATAAATAAAATAGCATGCTATAAAAGTTTTTTTGCAAGGTGTTGAGGATAAACGAAAACCACACGTAATTGTTATTGTTTGGAATCAGCCAAGCAGAAACCATGACGTAATAATAAAATAACATAGAAATTAAACTGTCGACCTATAAAATTTGCAATAAAATTTTTTAAAACTACAAAAAATGGTGGGATACCTATAATTTTTAACTAAATATTTATTGTTTTGGGAATTCTTGAAAAGAGAAAAATACAAGAAGTCCGGAAACGCGAGGGGATAGTTACGTCTATTTTAAATCACAAATTTAAATATACAAAATTAAGTAAAACAACTTAATAAAGTATCCAAAGATACACAAACTTTAAAAATCATAAAATACCCCGGTTGTGGTTCTTAATCTTTATGAAGTTGTGACCATATTACAACTAGGGTTCTTTTTGAAGTAGCCTGCCAAATAGGTTAAAAATGCAAAACAAGAAATAGTAAGACGATGGGGTTATACAATCACGTGGTTTAATTGGGTAGAAACAAGGTAAAAATATCGGTAGCCTTAAAAGTTATTCAAAAGCCACGGTTGTGGTGCACACTGATTCTTGCGTTGCGACTATATTACGTCCTTCAAGAAAATTGTTTAAAAGGCTACTAATAAAATTTTGCTAAAGATTTAAACGGGCTTTTAAGGCAAATTATACTATTATTATTTTAGGAAATTCAATGTGACATAATAATTACATTTTATAAGTGTTTTTATAAAGCCCCTACTTTGAGTTGCGATTTATTTACAGACCCGAGCTTGTTTTTTTTAGAACTGAACATATACGCATTTAAAAGAACATTAAATATAAAAAAAGAGTGGAGGCTAAGTATTAAGTGTCTTAGAACATATTAATATAAAGCACAATCTAAGTTTATGTACACTTAAATATTTTGAAATATATGCATAGGCTATACAAATATAGAAAACAATTAATGTTTTTCCCTAAACTTGAGGATAATTATTATTTTTCTAATTAATTCAAAAAAACAATCATCGTTGGAATTTCGACGCGCGAGACAAAAACCCGTGAACGTTTTTTTGTGACGTCACATAGGCGTTTCTTAAAGTTCTTCTCGTTTTGCGCTGGTACTATGCGCACGTGTTTTAGATCTCTGTTTTTAGATGTCTCTTAATCGGTAAGTTTGTTAAATTTTTAGCTTTATTTAAAAACAATTGACATTGTTTCGTAATAGGATTGTTAATAGTTATTAGATTATTGTATTTATTAATATTTTATGACGTAAGAATAATATAAATCTATTGCGGGATTCATAAATTACTTTTAAATAGGAATTGTCATCAGACAACAATTGTTAAGTCACAAATTATATTAATTATATTTATTTTATATAAATTTACCTCTTAATTTTACTTTTTACTCATTTTAACTAAAAAATACGCGCTTTTTTATGCTAAAAACGCAATGTTAACGCGTATATTTAAAGTTTTAATGTAGAATTTTATTGATAATATAATAATAAGATCTAAAATTAACCTTTTATTAACGCTAGTAACGCTAAAAATAAGTTAATACTCTTGCGTATAAATATTAAGTTTTTTTAATAAAAACTGATTTCTATGAAAATTATAACAAATATTAAAATGTCGTCAACTTAGTAAAAAGAGCGCGAAATGTGTAAAGTAATAATTTTTGGATGTTTTTTGTGTTTTAATAAACTTTAAATTGTTTAACGCAACGTAGATAAGTTAAAAAAGTTTGTTGGGTTCTGTAATTCATAAATAAAATTTATGTAATAACAAAATTTGCTTAATTAAAGCAACTATTCGTGTAAGAAAAGAAAATTGTGATGCGATCGCTCGAAAACAGTTTAAAGGCGTTTTCCAAACGGCGTCGAAACGTAGGAATTCTAAAATGTGTTGCAATCTGCACCTGGTATTATTAACCCTTCTAATAATTAAGTCAACTATTGTTGCCATGCTTTAAAACTCGTTGCGCTGTGACGTCATTTTAACCCTGTAAGTTATTTGGCATCTTCAGTTGACAAAATTTTTGAAATTAAATTTTAACATGGATTTGGCATTTATAATTGTAATAAAATACAACTTACTGTGACCTTATTGTAAAAGTAATTTAGGAATATATTAATTACAATGCAAGATTTTAAATTTGTTTTTTTAATACAGGTTTTGCCATCAATTCAACTGTTTGGAAAAAAAGGATTTTTTTGGAATCTTTAATAAATTGCTGGATTTGAATATATATATATAGTTTTTGGAAAACTTTAACTGTTATGCAGATTTGAGTAAGTTACAAAACTTTATTGTAACAAAAATGACTTACTACAGACAATATTAAAAAAACAATGACTGTAAATTATAAACCGACAATTTAAAATGTTATAGTGCTAGGCACATTTTTACTTTTATATTTTTAATACTCTACTGTTAGAGTTGATTATGTTGTTTTGCATGACAACCATACGCAATATTTGTAATATATATAATGCTAAAAATACAAATTTATACCTGGTAAACTAAATTTAAATAGAAAGTCTGCCTGTCAATAATATAAAGATTTAAAATACTTTGTTAACTGAACAAATGGTAAACATATTTATTACTCTACTGTTAGAAGTGGTTATGTTGTTTTGCATGACAACCATACGCAATAATTGTAATTTAAATAATGCTTAAAACATAAATTTATACCTGATTAACTTAATTTTAATTGTAGGGGTGCCTGTCAATAATATATAGATTTAAAATATTTTGTCAACTAAACTAATGGTGTTGAGTACTTGCGAATAGATTCACGATAATTTTAAGAACTCGTTAACAATATTTAGTTAAAGTTTAGATTTTAAGTTTATAAATTAATGTCCCTTTTCTTCCCAAATTGCATGTATGCTGCATGAACTGCATGGGTTTTATTTTTTGCATGGTGTTACTAACTGCTGCTGCTGCATTTGCTTTTTGCGATCATAATTATCAGCGCTCAAGCGAGCTTTTGCGAAATCATTATCCCTTTTATAAACTTGGCTTTCTAAAATTTTTGAATTAAGTATAGTTTTCGGTTTTTAAGGTTACGTGAATCTATTCGCTACTACTTTGTATTATTAGTAAAGTTGACATTTATTTTAAATTGGCATATTATTGTTAGGTGTTACTGGACATTAAGGTTGAGTTAAACTGAGTTAGTTTTAATATAAAACACAAACTAGTTGAAATTTATATTTTATTCATTTTTATTTTTAACTTTAAATTAACAAATATTTGCATAAACAAAAAAAAACAATTATGTAACAGAGAATGAGAATTGCCAATTAACTAATGACAATTTCATGTCAAATGACAATTATACATGTCATAGTCACATTTATGACAAAAACTTAATGGAGCAAAGGAGGAATTATTAGAACAAGGGAAGAATTATTAAAACAAAGGAGGAATTGTAGGAACAAAGGAGGAATTGTTGGAACAAAGGAGAAATTGTTGGAGCAAAGGAGGAATTGTTGGAACAAAGGAGGAATTGTTGGAACAAAGGAGGAATTGTTGGAACATAGGAGGAATTGTTGGAGCAAAGGAGGATTTGTTGGAACAAAGGAGGACTTGTTGGAACAAAGGAGAAATAATTGGAGCAGAGGAGGAAATATTGGAGCAAAGGAGGAATTATTGGAACAGAGGATGAATTGTTGGAACAAAGGAGGAATTGTTGGAGCAAAGGAGGAATTGTTGGAACAAAGGAGGAATTGTTGGAACAAAGGAGGAATTGTTGGAACAAAAGAGGAATTGTTGGAACAAAGGAGGAATTGTTGGAACAAAGGAGGAATTGTTGGAACAAAGGAGGAATTGTTGGAACAAAGGAGGACTTGTTGGAACAAAGGAGGACTTGTTGGAACAAAGGAGGACTTGTTGGAACAAAGGAGGACTTGTTGGAACAAAGGAGGACTTGTTGGAACAAAGGAGGAATTGTTGAAACAAAGGAGGAATTGTTGAAACAAAGGAGGAATTGTTGAAACAAAGGAGGAATTGTTGAAACAAAGGAGGAATTGTTGAAACAAAGAAGAAATAGTTGGAACAAAGGATAAATAATTGGAGCAGAGGAGGAAATATTGGAGCAGAGGAGGACTTGTTGGAACAAAGGAGGAATTATTGAAACAAAGAAGAAATAGTTGGAACAAAGGAGTAATTGTTGGAGCACAGGAGGAATTATTGGAGCAGAGGAGGAATTATTGGAGCAATGGAGGAATTATTGGAGCACAGGAGAAAAATTGAAGCAGAGGGGGAATTATTGGAGCACAGGAGGAATTAGTGGAACAGAGGAGGAATTATTGGAGCCAAGGAAGAATTATTGGAACAAAGGAGGAATTATTGGAACAAAGGAGTAATTGTTGGAGCAAAGGAGGAATTATTGAAACAAAGGAGGAATTATTGGAACAAAATAGGAATTCCGTTTTCTCGAAGGAAATAACATTATGCCAAAATCAATAACACTATTCTGAGGATGGAAAGAATTTAAAGACGCGGACTTAATCATTTATTTTACAAAGCTACAGCAAAAAGGATATAAGGTAATTATATTTCTTGTTGTTAAAATAATATATAGTTGTGCAAATTAATTTTTTTTTATATAAGAACTGCAATGATAAAATTTTTTATGTAACACAACATTTTTGGATTGATTTTCCAAACTAACAATATTTGCAACTAACACAATTTTTTTTTATGTCAAAATGATTAACATCATCCTGTTCAAAATGGTTTGCTAACACTATCCTGTTGGATGGAGGGATTTAAAGACGCTGACTTAATCATTTATTTTACAAAGCTACAGCAATTACGATATAAGGTGAATATATCTGGTTATTTAACTAATTTATTAAAAGGCAATAAGTAAGAAAACTAATACTACAAAAAATAAAAATTGTCTTTATAATGTTAGACATGCATAGTTAAAATTTTCTATTTGGTAAAATAATATGGCATGGTTACCAAACCTTTAAAAAGGTGAGTTTTATTAAACTAATAATATTAACATTTAATTTTAGATTGCTGTAGGAATTACAATAAAGCAAACAAGAAGACAAGTTCACTGTTAAACTATCCAATATTAAAAGGTGAGTCTAATATTCTAGAAAATTTTCGATATTTAACTAATTGTTATGCTAAATGATGTAATTATAATTTAAAAAACTGATATCAATAAATAAGGTTATTGTGGGATGCTAGTTTTAATTAAAATTAATTTTCTAAAATTTTTTGTATATTAAATTAGAACTTTATTTTTACAGGCAAAGTTGCAAAGCCTAATTTGGATTAAGGCTTTTAACATAAAAGCAATGAAGTTTAAAACCATTCACACTAAAGGTAATTACATCTCATACATTATCTTTATTAAACTAAACATTGTTAAATAACAGATTTAAATAGTATGTAGATTTATTAAATGTAAAAATTCTAATTTTTTTTATTTCAACAGAATGGTTTAAGAATGAGAATTCTGCAAAATGGGCAACGTGGATTTGTTAGATCTTCAACTCCTACAAAGTAAGTTTTATTTTATTTTATAATTTTCTTTCATCAAAATGGATTTGTAACATTGTTTAGTTTTATTAAATTGTCCTCCGTATTTTATTTTGGTATTTAAATTGTTAAACATTACATTCATTTGCAATAACCAAGTTTACTTGACAAAATAAATAATAGGTGTTCCTATGATAAAAACTTAATTTTAAAGTACGATCAATTTTTTTAATAATCTAAAATTATTAAATAGTTTTTTTACAATTATCTTTTGTTTTAGGGAACACTCAACCTTTTAAGCGGTGGAGTTACTCCAAACTAAACAATCAAACCTCATCAATGAACCCTTTTGTAAGTTAAGTTAACTTCGTGTTTATATTGTATATATATACATAATTTGTTTTGGTATTTTAGTTAAATATGATTCTTTATGCAATAACTTAAATTGTTGGACAACATAAATATGATTGTGAATATGGTTAGTCTTAGCATTAATTTTTTTGTTCTTTTTTCAAATAGGATTTTAATGTAAAATAAAATCAAATATGTAAGTTACTTTATCCTACAAAGTTTTATTTTGTTTTAGAGATCCTTCTATCGTTCCATAATCTGGATTCTACTCCAGACTACACAACCAAACATCAGTGGTTCTACTACCACACAATCTGCGTGGTGTAACACCACACAATCTCTACACACTACAAAATCGAATCTCATGGTAAAAAACCTCATTAATTAAGTTAATTAACTCTTATCTCTTTTACTATTTAAACTCTTCTTGTTAATTTTCACTAGGATAAGATAGCTCTAATGTGTGTAATGCTTCGCCCTCTGGCATTTTTCATTTTTCACCTAACTGCAACATTGTTGCAACTAAGGCCCTTAAACAAATAGGGTTAATGGGGGGGTCATGTTAGGGTAGGAGATAGGTTAGGATAATGGGGGGGGGGGGTCCTTAAACTGTAGGCTTAAGTAACATAACTTAAATAACTATATTAACTTTTAAAACTTATATATAAATATCTGTAAAGAGGACAAGCCTCACTCGGTTTTTGTAATTTTAAAGCAAATCTGGATGTATACGGATATCGGTAAACGTGCAATTCGGATAACCGATCGCAATTTCCGCCGCTCTCCATCATATCAGTTTTCTAACTGGTATGGTCTTTTTATTATCTTTCTAATTAAAAGTTTGGTCAAGTATTTTCCATGCTTGGGTTAAACTTTTTCTATATAATGTAAATGGTGTGCCATGAGTCGAAGTCTTCGCAGAGCAAAAAAGGAGGAAAAAGATTTTGGATGAAGTCTTCAAATTTTTGTAAAATTTTAAATTTTATTTGTAATTTGTAAAATGGTTTTTAAAGGTTTTTAAAAAGTTGAAAGTAGATAATTTGTGTCATTAATTTGTGCTGCTGTCGGATTTTCACTTTAAACTTTTATCAAACTCTTGACCTCCAAACTCAGGACTGAAAATAAAAAATTTCAAACTCAGGAACGAAGAATGAAGATGGAGCAAATAAAGGTTGGTTGCTATGATAACCACTAATGTGATGTCATAGTTCAAGTTAAATTCTTTCAGAAAAGAATTTTAACTTAAAAAAAATTCTTACAAAAAAGAATTTTAACACTTAAATGTGTTATAATATCACTTGTGTGATATTTTGTTGTGACACTTAAATAATCGTTTATTCTTCAATTCTTCCGTATAAGAATTTGAATTTAAATCGCTCCGATTCCGACGCTTCACTTTCGGTTTGCGATTCCGTTTTATGTAGTTGTAGCAGAAAGTAGAACTGAGATAAAGTTATGCAGTTTTGGAAATTAAAAAAAATGGCAGAGTTAGCAAAAAATTCTTGTAAAAAGTTTTAAAAAGCATTTAGTTACTTATAGAATACCGTTAGAAAATTTAAAGACTTAGATATTTTCAAGTAAGAAATATTTTAATTTTAGCTTGGTGGTTAAGTTAATTTATTTAGTTTAAATTTGGAAAAAATTCAAGACTCAACATTTTCAAGTCATCTAACAACTACAATTTTTGGAATCTCGCTGGAACTAAACCCTAACTATTTTGTTTTTTCAGCTCTACAGGCTAACTAAGACTAACCCCTAACCATTTATTTTTTCAGTTCAACCCTAACTCATTTTCTTTTAGGGTTTTCAGGTTTACAGGTTAACAATCTAACAATCTAAAATTGGGGAATCAAAATACCAATCACATATTTACAGTTTTACAGTATTACAGTTCAGTTCATGTTACTATAGATTGTTCGTTTTTAGTGGTTCAGAACCAATCGCGATCAGATCGATATTCTGCTAATATGTACAACCACCGAGAGTTAGTTTTAGTCCGCCGTATACATCCAAAGGTTTTTGCCGGGTTTTATGGGTTTCTGACCTTATCTCCTCCTGACGACTCCCATAAAATTCCGGTGTTGGCCTAGAACTAACCCATTGCTTTCTGGTTGACCTTGTCGTGGTGCAATGGCTTATTACCAACAAACCAGAGTGACCTGGTTTTGATTTCAAAAAATTTTTAAATTAGAGAAATATTTTGGAAAAAAATTGTCAAAACCAGGTTAAATGTATATTTAAAACAATTTGCAAACCTTTAAAGTTTTAGAAAGGTTGGTTTAAAAAAATTATGTTAATGATAAATGGGCTAAAAATTAATATAAAATAATAAATTAGAACTTCAAATTATCTGTGGACCTTCCTTTTTTTTAGATAAAATAAAAAAAAACTTTTAATTCTGTTCTTATGAATAAATTTGTACAAGTTTATACAATTATATGTTTGGTATTCTTTTACGATTACATTTTAGTGTTTTTTTATTGAAAGCCAGTTATGTAAAGCTGGTAATGTGACAATAAATTATTTATCGAAAAAAAATCAATTTGTTTATTTATTTTATTTAAAATTGAAATAATACAATAGGTAAAATTTATCCTAAAAAATAGATTAGCCATCAAAATTGCTGTTTTTGATTTATTTGAAACCAATCTTGCTGGTTTAAAAATTAAAAAGAAGTGGGATGAATTTTAGGTAAAATTTTGTAGTGTGTTTGTCAAAAAACAAATATTTTTTTTATACCTTGATCTTCAACTTTAGTGTAGGCTAAACAGCAAGAAATTAATAATTTATTAAGTTTTTTAGCTGATGCTAATTCGGAATCGTTGTTATACTAAAAACTTTTTTTTTCGTCTGAAATAAATCCTAATTTACTGAAATAAATAATTTGAAACTAAATGATAATTAGGATTTTTGGCCATCAAAGTTTTTATATTTTTTAAGTTTGGGAATCAATTTAAAAATAATAATACTTCAATAGTGCTTTTTATGACCTAAACAAGATACTTTGTATATAATTTAGCAATTTAGTTATTAGCTAAAATAGATTAAATGTAACCTTAGATAAACCTTTAGATAAGACCATACTTTATTCATTTTAAATGGGATAGAATATGATTTTTGGTATGAATTCTAAATAGATTAAAACAAAGAAATAGTAAATTTTTTTTTATACATTTTATAAATAAAGCAGTTTTTATTCCAAAAAATAAGTAAAACAGAAAGTAAAGGTTCATTTTCTCGAGGATAAAGTAAAATATTTATAAAAAACAATTCAACCATAACAATAGATAAACTGGGGTTTTCCCTTAAGTTTACAATTGATTCAATTTTACAAAACTGATATTTTAGCCTACAAATGAAATTTAACAGTAAAAGTAAACCATATTTAAAAAAAAATCATCAAATAATTAAGTATTAAATACGGCGCTATATTATAGTTTGTTTTCATCGTTAATTCTCAAACATTGTTTTCTGATAATAGAAGAAATGTCGACAGATTGCAAGACAGTTGTTTGCTTTAAGAAACGAGTTTTGTAATATGAGTTTGAATTCGTTCTTGGGCGACTCAGTGTAGAATTTTCAGAACGACTTGTTGTTTGTGGTGTAAATCCAGCTACAGTACTATACAAAAATAAAAATTTTTAAATGGCCTTTTATTTTTATTAGATGGGTATAGTACATTAGGTTGTTAAATATATATTGAATTTTTACCTTGGCCTACGCACAGCACAACTGGAGTGACTTTGTCTCAGCTTCCGGGCTCTTTCTCGACATGCAGCGCACGTTCTGGGGGAAGTAAACGACAAGGAATGATAATGTTTATCGTCTTTTATTCGTTCACTTGACTCGTAAGTATAAGGTTTATAAGTTAAAACTCTGTGGCGTTTTGCAACAGGTTGTTCTGGTGTAAAATTGCGGGCTGACGACACTGAATTTCGACGCGGCGTATCGGACCCTCTTCGGTTACGTTTATCAGTACATGCTAACCAGTGGTTATGTAAAATAGTTAGGTCCCCACTGTCGCAGGCTTGTTTAAATACACTATTGTCGCCTTGGCCTACCTCTGTAGCCCAAGCTAAACGCATGCTTTTACTCGGTAAAGATTGTCGTCTCTGGGACCAAGTACAACGTACAGTTGATTGTTTGTTGTTGGAAGTTGAAGGCGTAACTGGCGTGGAAGAGTCTAGCGAGTCACTAGGGGCTGCTGTAGTACTCGTGCTAGGTGGCGACGATGTCTTACCATTTGTGTTAGTAGTTTTATGTTTATTGTTTTGTCTGTGATGTAAGTTGTGATATCGTCTGGTTAGCTCCTGGGTAACAGTTTGTGATTGGTGTCGTTCAAAGCTGAGTATACGTTCTAATATGGTCTCCATAGCCTCGCGAATTTTTAGTTGTTTAGCTCTTCTACGAGTGTAATAGTCTTTAGAGTGACGTTGTTTGGTTTTATGGCGACTTCCTGGGGTTAGATCTGAAGTAGTAACGCACGATCTCCAATCAACGTCGTATGGTAAACTGGCAAGTTCTGAGAGATTATATTTCTCTAATGAACTCGGTAGAAACGAACAAAATTCATATTTTTCGGGCTCTGGACTTGCTTGCGAAGAGTTACTTGCTACTTCTTCGTTTGTAAATGTTTCATCTACAGAACTAGCAACTGTTGAAAGATTTTCCTTTTCGTAAAGTTGTTTAAAATGTTCCTGTTCGCTCTTAGAAATATTTTGATCCACAGCCATTTCGTTACATTCATCGTCGGTACTCGTTAACTCGTTTTCAGAAATATCCGAGTCTTGAAATTCATCAAAAACGTTTTCATCTTGCTCAAGAATAGTTTTAGTTTCAGCAATGTTGTTGTTTTCGTTCAGGTTACAACCGTTTCCAAATTCCATGTCCGAAATAGGGGATTCTTGACTGCTTTCACTTTGTAAAGGCGAGGAATCGATTGCCTTATCTTCGCCTTCTGTTTTATTATCAGTTTCCACTTTGGTTTTGTCAAAAATAACATTCTCGGTATATATAGAAGAACTGCTGCTAGTATTTTTTGCGCGAGTACAAGCCAGCCTGTTTATTGGTCTTTCTTTCACAGGCGGCGATTTTCCTTGAAGGCAAATCTTGGCCAAGGTGGTATTTGAGTAAGAACATATTTTGTAATTTTTCTTTGAGTTATTTTCTATGCTCGGCCAATTTTTGTTTTTAGGCTGTATTACAGTTTCTGGCTTGGGTTCTACTTCACGAGAACGATTAATAGTTTGAGATTGAGCCACATCTGGCTTAATAGGGTCTTCCTTTTTGGTATTTACGCAGGTCGACAGCTTTCTTCGCCACGTGGATAAATTCATCGTTGTATTCCGTAAATCAGCAACAGTTATGCTATTATAACTCGGTATATCTTGGCCTATTTCAAATTTAGGACGTTGTTTAGTTGGCTCAAAATCATTCTCGAGCTGGTATGTTGTCTCACTTGTCGTCTGTATTCGAGGGTAACAGCGTGTTGGTGGTGGCGCTATTTTTCTGTGGGATGACGCACTGTTCACCCTTTCTCTTCTTCGACTCTGACTCGTTCTTGGTGGGTAAAATGGTGACTCGGCATTTTGTAGATTCCCGGATAAAGATGACGTTGCATTTCGTGACGTTTTTCTACGAAAATAAAACGAATTATTAGCAAAATACGGACTTCTAACTTTTTTAAGTCTAAAGTTTTAAAAGATCGATTTAAAAAGTCAACAAACAACCAGACTAAAAGTGTGAACCCATTGACCGCTGAGCTATAGAGAACGCGTGTTAATGATCAAAACTTAACCCACAACGTGGGAATCCCTGCCCTTGACGATCCAATTACCCTTAAGTACAGTCATGCCTAAACTTTCGAGTGTGGATTGCAAATTTAAAAGGGTAAACTCTTTGCATAGCTTTTATGTAAACTTGTGTAGAGCTTTTGCGCAGGCGTGCACCCCGCTCCAATTTTACCGCGAATAGGATTGTGACGTCATCGCGACCCTTGTAATCTCGAACGCAAACAAAAGTCATTGAAGTACGAAACTTGATTGGTTTTGAGTTTATTTGGATTGCAAAAAATCAGTTTAACTTTGCCGGCAAATTAAAGTTAAAGCTTTAATTTTATACACTTGACAACACAATTTGATTCTTTAATTCAACTATTTATCTTTTACATACTTTGTCGTTTTAGTGTTTAGAAACGGATACACGTACTGTAATTGATAAATTAATTATTTATTAAGCATGTGTATATAAAAATAAGTTGCTTTACACTTGGCTTGTTGCACTGTGGTGTTAGTTAAACATAAGCCTTAGTAGGTTTTAGGTTATTCAGGGGACATAGTTTGCTGCTTATTCGTTTGGTATCTGTTTAGAACAAAATTATTTTGTTTTTGCGTTTTTCAATTAAAAAAAAACGTGTCAAAGTGTTGGTGTTACAAGTTGTTCAAAAACATAAACGGGTTAATGTAATGCTTTACTCTGCTGCTTAAAATTGGCGCGTAATCCGTTTGCTTTATTTAATTGTGTATTGCAAAACTTCTGAAATTGTTTTCGACTTAAACTTGATGACAAGGACCGCATGAGTCCATTTGTCAAACATCTCATACGTTTAAGTGCTTTCAAGTATAAGTTCATTGTTACACCCAATTACCATGCCTTAACAGTGGGTGCGCCACATAATCCAAACCAACTTAACCAATCAAATTTCATTGCGGATTTCGACTTTTGATGGCGGATTTTAATGGTAGAATTTTAATTGCAAAAAAACGGAAGTAATATAACAAATATAGGTGGAAATTTAATTTCACAAAGCCAATATAGTTCTTAATGGACGATTTTTTTATTTTTTTTATTTTTTATAAAACTCTAAACTGTAATACATATTTAAAACAAATTAGACCCCCTTCTACCCCTTTTCAAGTTCGTTTGTTATTTATAATTAAAGTTAGGTTAGGTAATTTAATATAACAATAAATTATTTTATTTGAAAATTTACTTGTCTATCGCAGATTTAGTTGAAGCCACGGGATGCCAACTTTGTCGGTAAATCGTTGAAATCAAATTCTGAGAAGGGGTTATTCTTACTGTAGTGTCAGTCTTCATATTTACCATCAATTAAAAGACTATTTAAGTTATACAATAAACTTTTCAATTAATTAAAAGCATTATCTCCAAGATGCAACAGCGCTGAAAATCACATTTTACAAGATATTTAAGTTTTAAAATAAAAAGTTAGCCTTTATTTATTCTTGTAGCCTAGCTTGAAAACAATGTAGTTCAACTTTTACATTAAACCCGAGTAAATTAAACACAATATGTTGTTGCTAGGGTGTGTACACAAATCAATCAAAACTACCTTGTATACTTAATAAGAAATAATTAATTAACCATGCAAATCGGCCTTATCAAACTCAAATAGGTTTAATTCAATCCTAAGTTTTGTTTAGTATTTTAACTTCTCTGTATTGTCGATCAATGCTCGTCAGACAAGTATCATTAAATGGTCTCCCTTCTACAAAAGCTCCAACTACTCGATTAACACTCGAAATACACTGGCATTTTGATTTTAAGTCGGTCTAGACCATAGCTCAGTTATACTTGAATATGGCTTCAATTTACCAAATCGAAAATACAAATACAAACTTTATACAATCAAAATATTAAACTGATCTTTAATGTGCCTCGTTTTCTTTTGTTGGTAGATACGACGAAATATTAAATTACATTTCAGTCAAATCGATACTCAAAGCGCCGGCTTAAATGGTTTTATAATGTATTTCGGCATACCTTAAAACATCTCCGCGAATAACCCTAACATAAAGGGCAAACGCGTGTATAGGCCCTTTAATATCTCCTCAAATGTTTAAGCCGCCGAGAGCCTTATGTATGTAATAAGACAATAGCTTTAACATTGTAATAGGCGTTTCTATACTCACCTATACATTTGACGCAGGCACTTCAGTTGATAAGGCACAAATTCGCGCATATTATGAAACAAACACAACTTAAGTGGCCACTTTATTAGTGTGGCAACGTCACATCAACGTTTGTTGATTGCCACAACAAATATTAGGAAATAGCGTTGGTTATTTCTTGTTTTTGTAATTGGCGGTTTATTTAATTTCTTGGGCATTTTAATCGATTTACATTGTAAATGAATTTATTGATCGAGCATAAAATACATTTTATAAGCCAATCGTGCCTTCGTTCAGCTTCTTTACATACGTTTTACTTGATTCATCAAATATAAGTCGTATTAAACGCCTTCTAAAAATCCACAAAACTCAATGTAATAACTGATAAATACAACTTAAAACTTAGTTTACAAAAGAATATTTTTCGAGTTAATCCGATTTAACTCTTTTAAAACAAGATTGTAAAATGTCAAGCCAACTTTGCAGGTAAAAACGTTTATTTAAAGTGAAAGGGTTATTTTAGCGCCGATGTCATTGATTTTTTGTAGATTCTAGGGGGACGTCAATTTTACTAACAAATTTAACCAATTTTGTCTTCATACAAAAAATTAAATTGATACAAACGACTTGCAAGAAAATGCTGTTGTTTAACGAAATAAACTAAAGCGGTAATCTAAGTTTAATCATTTCTGCCGTTTTATGTACATTCTAACTTCTTTTGTTTTTTAAATTAAAGATAAATACCTTATCTTATCTCTGTTATCTACTTTGATAAACTTTACAAAATTTAACTTTATAATTAAATGTGATTCGAGTTCAAAAATTTAGATTTGATGTTTTGTATTTTTCCTCGTTCGCCTAAGTACAATGTTGTTAGCCACAATATTATTATTAGGTCACAATATAATACATACACGCGCTTGTACTGTTTTAAGCTAAAACATCGAATAAAGGACTGTATTTGATTGGATAGCATTATTCGCGTCACGCTGAATTGTTACGTAACAAGCAACATTTTAGATCGGGAATGTTTCTTAGTAATAATATTTTTATTTTATTAAAGATTCTGAAAGAACGTGGGCAAGATGTATAAGGACTGAATGGGTGTGGCACGATTCAAACCAGCTAACTCGTGAACTGTTACCATATGAAATGAACAATTTTATATCGTCGGTCGCAAATTATAATTTATAGGTTGTCCTATTAAATTACTTGTGTTATCGTGTTTTTATGCTAAATTAATAAGAAACAAAACATTTTTTAAAAATTTTAATAATAACAAAATTTTATATCTTAAAACTAAATATTGCAAAAATAACAACAAGTTATAGTAGGTTTTATTTAGACGTAACTTTGTTACGAGTCTTGCTCTAACTTCAACAAATCTCCTTATATTGTTAATATTCGCTTGAAACTAAAAGAAATATAAAAGAAAAGAGTTTAGGCAATTTTTTTTTGTAAGTTACCTTTTTTAATTAATTCTAAAATTTAAAAACCCAAATTTGAAATATAAAATAAATGTTATGATTTATTTTATATCGGTTAATTTTTAGTTCGATTCACTACAAAAATATTAATACTAAAATTAGTTAAGCGTTAAAATGAAATTTAATTTTTTGTTTTTTTTTTGAATGCGAATTTGTATAACTTGTCTAACTGAAGTATTAGATAAAGAGAATCGCAAAAATGTTAAAACATAGGAAATTAGGGCAAATTTTTATTTTTTTTGTTTAGAATTTCATTAACCGTAGTAACCGCAGTAACGTAACGAATCAATTTTTAAAATTTAGGTTAAAAATATAACTATTCATAAAAGCACATAACAAAAAATTGTGACGTCATATGCAAAAAAATATGCAAAAAAAAAAAAAAAAAAAAAAAAATTTTATTTAGATTTTAAATTTCATTCACTATAACAACCGCAGTAACCCAATTAACGAAATTTTTAATTTAAAATATTAATAATTATAAAAGTTAATAGGCATATTACTTAAAATTCGCCAAATCCTAAAATCCAAAATTATTCGCCTTATTTAAGCGCATTTGTTTAACTTAAATCCTAAATAAAGAAATTCACGAAAAATTTTTTCATTAAAAATTTGAGGCAAATTTTTGTTCGGGCATTATGTACAACTCTTAAGTATGTTAATAACTAATGTCATTGTTTGGTAGAAGTTGCAAAAAATAAATAAGGAAAACAAACAACGAAAATGAAGCAATGAATTTACTATGTGTAATTAATGACCTTTAAAATATAATTAAATAACAATTTTTTTTTTGTTTTTATTTTTTTTTATTTTGCGATTATGTATGTAAGACTGCATTCTTTGCTATGTTAGGTCGGTGGCCCAATGGTTAAGACGCTCAACTTACAAACCTAAGCTGTAGATTTGTTTTTGATGTGATCAAACAACTCTAATTTTTTTTTTTAAATTCCATTTACTATAACAACTGCAGTAACGTAACGAACCTATTTTGAAATTATTAATCAAAAATATTAATATTCATAAAAGTTATAGGCATATTACATAAAATTTGCCAAATCTTAAAATCCAAAATTAATTGCCTTATTAGATGCGCACTTGTCTAACTTAAATTCCAGATAAAGAAATTTGCAAAAAAAATCTAAAACAAAAAAATTAGGGCGAATTTTTATTTTGGCCAGTTGGCCTTTATGTGACGTCATATGCATATATAATTATAAGTTGATATAAAAAATTGTGAAAAAAAATTATTTTTTAGATTTTAAATTCCATTAACTATAACAACCGCAGTAACGTAACGAACCTTTTTTTAAATTATTAATCAAAAATATTAATATTCATAAAAGTTATAGGCATATTACATAAAATTTGCCAAATCTTAAAATCCAAAATTAATTGCCTTATTAGATGCGCACTTGTCTAACTTAAATTCCAGATAAAGAAATTTGCAAAAAAAATCTAAAACAAAAAAATTAGGGCGAATTTTTATTTTGGCCAGTTGGCCTTTATGTGACGTCATATGCATATATAATTAATTATAAGTTGATATAAAAAATTAAGAAAAAAAATTATTTTTTAGATTTTAAATTCCATTTACTATAACAACTGCAGTAACGGAACGAACCTATTTTGAAATTATTAATCAAAAATATTAATATTCATAAAAGTTATAGGCATATTACATAAAATTTGCCAAATCTTAAAATCCAAAATTAATTGCCTTATTAGATGCGCACTTGTCTAACTTAAATTCCAGATAAAGAAATTTGCAAAAAAAATCTAAAACAAAAAAATTAGGGCGAATTTTTATTTTGGCCAGTTGGCCTTTATGTGACGTCATATGCATATATAAGTTGATATAAAAAATTGTGAAAAAAATTTATTTTTTAGATTTTAAATTCCATTTACTATAACAAATGCAGTAACGTAACGAACCTATTTTGAAATTATTAATCAAAAATATTAATATTCATAAAAGTTATAGGCATATTACATAAAATTTGCCAAATCTTAAAATCCAAAATTAATTGCCTTATTAGATGCGCACTTGTCTAACTTAAATTCCAGATAAAGTAATTTGCCAAAAAAATCTAAAACAAAAAAATTAGGGCGAATTTTTATTTTGGCCAGTTGGCCTTTATGTGACGTCATATGCATATATAATTATAGGTTGATATAAAAAATTGTGAAAAAAATTTATTTTTTAGATTTTAAATTCCATTTACTATAACAACTGCAGTAACGTAACGAACCTATTTTGAAATTATTAATCAAAAATATTAATATTCATAAAAGTTATAGGCATATTACATAAAATTTGCCAAATCTTAAAATCCAAAATTAATTGCCTTATTAGATGCGCACTTGTCTAACTTAAATTCCAGATAAAGAAATTTGCAAAAAAAATCTAAAACAAAAAAATTAGGGCGAATTTTTATTTTGGCCAGTTGGCCTTTATGTGACGTCATATGCATATATAAGTTGATATAAAAAATTGTGAAAAAAATTTATTTTTTAGATTTTAAATTCCATTTACTATAACAAATGCAGTAACGTAACGAACCTATTTTGAAATTATTAATCAAAAATATTAATATTCATAAAGTTATAGGCATATTACATAAAATTTGCCAAATCTTAAAATCCAAAATTAATTGCCTTATTAGATGCGCACTTGTCTAACTTAAATTCCAGATAAAGTAATTTGCCAAAAAAATCTAAAACAAAAAAATTAGGGCGAATTTTTATTTTGGCCAGTTGGCCTTTATGTGACGTCATATGCATATATAATTATAGGTTGATATAAAAAATTGTGAAAAAAATTTATTTTTTAGATTTTAAATTCCATTTACTATAACAACTGCAGTAACGTAACGAACCTATTTTGAAATTATTAATCAAAAATATTAATATTCATAAAAGTTATAGGCATATTACATAAAATTTGCCAAATCTTAAAATCCAAAATTAATTGCCTTATTAGATGCGCACTTGTCTAACTTAAATTCCAGATAAAGAAATTTGCAAAAAAAATCTAAAACAAAAAAATTAGGGCGAATTTTTATTTTGGCCAGTTGGCCTTTATGTGACGTCATATGCATATATAAGTTGATATAAAAAATTGTGAAAAAAATTTATTTTTTAGATTTTAAATTCCATTTACTATAACAACTGCAGTAACGTAACGAACCTATTTTGAAATTATTAATCAAAAATATTAATATTCATAAAAGTTATAGGCATATTACATAAAATTTGCCAAATCTTAAAATCCAAAATTAATTGCCTTATTAGATGCGCACTTGTCTAACTTAAATTCCAGATAAAGTAATTTGCCAAAAAAATCTAAAACAAAAAAATTAGGGCGAATTTTTATTTTGGCCAGTTGGCCTTTATGTGACGTCATATGCATATATAATTATAGGTTGATATAAAAAATTGTGAAAAAAATTTATTTTTTAGATTTTAAATTCCATTTACTATAACAACTGCAGTAACGTAACGAACCTATTTTGAAATTATTAATCAAAAATATTAATATTCATAAAAGTTATAGGCATATTACATAAAATTTGCCAAATCTTAAAATCCAAAATTAATTGCCTTATTAGATGCGCACTTGTCTAACTTAAATTCCAGATGAATAAATTTGCAAAAAAAATCTCAAACAAAAAAATTAGGGCGAATTTTTATTTTGGCCAGTTGGCCTTTATGTGACGTCATATGCATATATAATTAATTATAAGTTGATATAAAAAATTGTGAAAAAAAATTATTTTTTAGATTTTAAATTCCATTAACTATAACAACCGCAGTAACGTAACGAACCTTTTTTAAAATTATTAATCAAAAATATTAATATTCATAAAAGTTATAGGCATATTACATAAAATTTGCCAAATCTTAAAATCCAAAATTAATTGCCTTATTAGATGCGCACTTGTCTAGCTTAAATTCCAGATAAAGAAATTTGCAAAAAAAATCTAAAACAAAAAAATTAGGGCGAATTTTTATTTTGGCCAGTTGGCCTTTATGTGACGTCATATGCATATATAATTATAAGTTGATATAAAAAATTGTGAAAAAAATTTATTTTTTAGATTTTAAATTCCATTTACTATAACAACTGCAGTAACGTAACGAACCTATTTTGAAATTATTAATCAAAAATATTAATATTCATAAAAGTTATAGGCATATTACATAAAATTTGCCAAATCTTAAAATCCAAAATTAATTGCCTTATTAGATGCGCACTTGTCTAACTTAAATTCCAGATAAAGAAATTTGCCAAAAAAATCTAAAACAAAAAAATTAGGGCGAATTTTTATTTTGGCCAGTTGGCCTTTATGTGACGTCATATGCATATATAATTATAAGTTGATATAAAAAATTGTGAAAAAAATTTATTTTTTAGATTTTAAATTCCATTTACTATAACAACTGCAGTAACGTAACGAACCTATTTTGAAATTATTAATCAAAAATATTAATATTCATAAAAGTTATAGGCATATTACATAAAATTTGCCAAATCTTAAAATCCAAAATTAATCGCCTTATTAGATGCGCACTTGTCTAACTTAAATTCCAGATAAAGAAATTTGCAAAAAAAATGTAAAACAAAAAAATTAAGGTGAATTTTTATTTTGGCCAGTTGGCCTTTATGTGACGTCATATGCATATATAATTATAAGTTGATATAAAAAATTGTGATAAAAATTTATTTTTTAGATTTTAAATTCCATTTACTATAACATCCGCAGTAACGTAACGAACCTATTTTGAAATTATTAATCAAAAATATTAATATTCATAAAAGTTATAGGCATATTACATAAAATTTGCCAAATCTTAAAATCCAAAATTAATTGCCTTATTAGATGCGCACTTGTCTAACTGAAATTCCAGATAAAGAAATTTTCAAAAAAATATAAAACAAAAAATTAGGGCGAATTTTTATTTTGGCCAGTTGGCCTTTATGTGACGTCATATGCATATATAATTATAAGTTGATATAAAAAATTGTGAAAAAAATTTAGGTTTTAGATTTTAAATTCCATTTACTATAACAACCGCAGTAACGTAACGAACCTATTTTGAAATTATTAATCAAAAATATTAATATTCATAAAAGTTATAGCTATATTACATAAAATTTGCCAAATCTTGAAATCCAAAATTAATTGCCTTATTATTACCCTACGCCGGATTCGAACTGGGGCCATTTGCTTATTAGTTCGCCACCTTACCTGTTAAGCTAACGATAAAGGTTGAAAACCAATGTTTATTTATAAACGTTAAAAAAGATAAATGACGTCAAATACAAAAAAAATAATGACTGAAAAAAATGATTCAAAAATACAAAAATCAAAATAAATAAAACGTAAGAGATGCTCGCAATGTTCATTATCTGCTTGTTGCTTTTTTGCAAGTTTGCATCTTATTGAAGTGGCAACTTCCGGCAAAGTTGTAATAAAACAGTATAGATGTGATAAGTATAAACAAAAATTTATTTAACTTTTTTATTTTAAAAGATATTTGCAAATTTCTTGATTTAGTATCTAAGTTTAACAAATGCGCCAACAATGAAACGGGTTTTAAGAATTGGCAAATTTTATGTAATATGCCTATAACTTTTATGAATATTAATATATATGATTAATAATTTCAAAATAGGTTCGTCAAGTTACTGCGGTTGATATAGTAAATGGAATTTAAAATCTAAATTTTTGTTTTTAAATATTTTTACTGATGTATATCATACCTTTAAATCAATGTTTTGTATTCGTAATGGTGATAAAGTTATCCTAGGGCTTTAGGCTGTAACTGTGAGCGTGATCACGTGACCTTTTAATTTAAAAAACTCTTAAAGGTGAATGTGACTTTTTGGAAAACTTTGTGTCGAGTTCGTAGAAAAAAATCTGTAAACAAATTTATAAATTTTTTCTTTTTAAATATTAAACAAAATTTACTTAAAAGTAAATTGCTTTTCGAAATTTCCAAATTTAATTTTTTGTCGTTTTTTATAAATATACAAGAGTCCCGTTTGTTTAAATAAACAGCATTTGACATTTTATTTTATTATTGTAAACAACACTGATGAATGTTAAGTTTTCTTGATTTTTATCATTTTGTAAGAAATAATAGTTTTTACCGAGATGGTGTTAAAACGAACAAATCAATCTGAAAAAAATTAGCAAATAATCGCAATAATGTATACAAATTCTAAAAAAATATTTGACTTTTTTAGATTTTAATAAGAAATTGTTTTTTTTTCTCATTGACAAAATAATTTTAATTTGTCAATTTAAAAAATTGTGGCAATATAAAAATAGCAAGAAAAATATCATGAGTTGAGGCATTCAGTCGAAAAGTGATATAATGTTGTACGTACATTTGATTACATTATGAAAATAGTGGAACAAATTAGAAAAAGGTTTAGAAAAAAAGGCGAATTTCATTAGAAAAATAGACCACGCACCAAAAATTACAGAATTACGTACCTGCTCAAAAAAATCAAAAAATATTCACAAATTAAGAAACGACAAGACCCTTTACTTGCATAATTATAATTTTTACAAAAATATTTCAATAAAGTTAATCAAAATCGCAGTTCATAAATTCTAGCACAGCCATTACAGAATCGTACCAAAATAATAAACAAAACGCCACCAAAAGTTTGTAATTTGGTAGACAAAGAATGTTAATTTCCAACTATAAATTATAGGGAACTGAGACTTCAATATTACCCATAAGTTCACCGCCTTGATTTCCAGAAAACTGTGAACTCATTAACTTCTGGTAAGTTTCTCTGTTATTTTCAGCAGCTTCTGAACTGGTAGGTGATGCTGTGCGGTAACTATCAGCGCCACTACTATCATAACCTTCACGGTGTAGCACACTAAGTCGGTTCAGGTTGTTAGGACTTGGTGCTTTACTTACTGAAGAACTACGCGGAAATTTTTGAATTTTGTGCGCTGGTGACGAAAGGCTATCAGTATATAGACTGTGCCTGTATTGGATTTGTTTATTACGTTGCTGGGATCCAGTGGAAGGCTGGGATCGCCTTAAAACCACGCCGCTGTTCGGTTTCGAAACGTAGAAATTTTGCGAAGGAGGTTGAGGGCTAAGTTCTCGTTTATGAAAATATTTTTGTTTATCACTGGTTATTGTTTCATCTCGGTCATCGTACACAACCGTACGTTGCTGTTCGTTCTGCTTGTTCACAGGCGACGGTGTAGCCCTTGGTGGTTTTTGTCGGTTATAAAACTCGATATTGTTCACTTTGCGCTCGCTTTGAGTTACATCCCTGAAGGTCCCATTCAACCTTCGATCTAGCATTCCTTCGTGGTAACTTAAACGACCGTTTGCTAATGTTCCAATCTTCCGCGAGCCCGTATCGTTGTATAAACCATCTCTTCTAGGCTGTCTGTAGGTCAACCAAATAAAAAAAATGTTAATTTAAGTAAACTGTATATTACATATATCACCAGCAAAACTTTAAAAAAAGTTAAAATTTAAATTTAAAAACATATTTTGATAAGTTTACATTTAAAAAAAAATATTAACATCAGAATTATAATTTTTACATGTAAAATTTAAGTAGATTTTTTAGGGTTTACTTATGTTAAGTTAAAATCATATTTGATCCAAAAGTTTTAACTACCAATCATTTAAATAACACACTTGTGTTAGTAATTTGACAAAGCTGTAAAAATGAAAGTTATTTTTCAAAACATGCAAAACACCACACAATAAGTGTGTGCAAAACTTTAAAAACACACACCCACTTTGTATAAAACACACATGTGTGTGTATAGTACAAAGTATTTAAATAAAAAAAAGTCACCAAAAAATTTACAATAAAGAACAAAAAAGTCAAAATTTAGAATAAGTTGCAAAAAATGTGTGTAAGTGTGTGTAATTTTTAAACACACAGTGTGGATAACACATTTGGTGAGTTTATTAAAATATTTTTTTCTTGTGACGTCATATTTACCTGTAGGGGTGAACAATACTACCTCCTAAATAATGGTCTGGACTTCAAAAAAAATTAAAAAATTTAATAAAAATGTTTTTAAATACAGCCATGTGGGTTAAAATATTCATATTCTGAGCTTGTAAAAATTGTATGTTATGTAAAAAATGTATATAACGATGTTTAGAACTAAAAACGACAATTTAGCTTTTAGATAACAAATGCACCAATAAAACACCTAAAAATCACCAACAATTTTTCTAGTCTTAATATTATCGTAAATCCATGCAATTAGTTTATGCAAACAGGCATTCATGCACTTTTATAACCGACATAAGGATCTCTAAATCATTTTAAATGACAAATTATTTGATCATATAAAGTTTGGAAAAGAAATATGTACTTATATGTAAAATTTTGGCTAAATTTTTAATAGCAATTCTTGGTTAACATGGTTTGAAAAATTAAAGATATTTTTGAAAAGGAAAATATTTATAGAACCCTTAGCTATTTTATTTGCTTGCTTTTTTTCAGGCAAAGTGAAGAAATGAGAGACAACTACTTTAACCTACCTCGGTCAGATTTAGCTTTTCCTTTTTTTCGAGACATAAAATTTCTACAAGGAATTGATTTATTAGGAAATTTAATAAAAAATATTTACCAAAACTTATATGTTGGATTTGTTAACAAAAACAATGTTCTTGGGACCAAATTGAAACAAAAAAAAGCCTTGAACATATGCCTATGTATAACAATATATTTAAACTGTCTTGCAAAAAATGCCATCACAAAAAAACATCATTTGCCCTCACCTAAAAATTGTAATAAAGCTTTTTTACAAAATTAATTAAAATAAATTGTCAAAAATGCTTGCTTAAAAAAGCAATGCTGCTTCATAAAAAAAATTGCAAAAAATTGCTTGATATATTATATAAAACTGCCATAAAATTGCCGCAAAAATGCCACCGTAAAAATTTCGATTAATATTTTGGGGGTTTAGTTTAAAGCACGTGTGAGATCACCACGTGGTTTACTCGGACCTGTTATTTGAGTCGAACTCGACGGAGTTCTTACTTACGCATCACTCGAATCTGGACCATCGTCACTTAACCAATCGATGTCGATTAAACTTAAATCCAACAAAAACGCAAAACTTGTTAATTTCAAAACAAAAATACAACATTCAGCAAATCATAAACACAATAATGAATATTATATACCCAGTGTCCTTATTAAAATAACCTTAGAATATTTTTTATTTTAAATTTTCTTAATTTACGAAAAAAACTTTTTTTTTACTTTCGAAGGAACACTGGGTATAATTTTTGGGTTACATGACTACTACTCTATATAACTAGATGACAATATTTTAGTTTAAAACTAAATGATATTAAACAACAAATATATTAAACACATCAACACTTAGCCCAATGCAAAAATAAAAATAAATTATAATTAAATTTAAAAACTGATTAAAAAATTAGAAAAAATAAATAAATTTAAAAATGTTTTAAATACATTCAAGAACAAACCTAGGTAGTGAACTGTAAGTGTTTGCAGCTTCCTTGAACTTCATCTTGTCTTCCTTATTGTACCTCCTACTTCTTGGAGGAGGATCTTGTTGGATGCGGAGATGACCTTTCTGGGAGGTGGGATCAACCGAATGTCTTCCAGATGGAGAATCATAGAATGAAGACTGAAAAAATTGGTATTTTTATTTAAACTTTTTCCTATTTTTTGTGGTTAAAAAAATATCATTTTAGATGACCAAAAAACTTTTAATTTTCTTAAAATTACCAACCTTTGGATCAATATTTGTGATTCTTTGCATTGCTGTCACAGGAACACTTGGTGCACGGGGAGTTTCAAAACTAAACAACAATCAATAGTTACAGGGGGTGTCAAAATTAAACAATTTGCACCTGGATAGGAACATAATGTGAGAAAAAATTACCTATTTTTGTTGATTCCACGCAAATGTACATCAGCTTGTTTGTTTCTTAACTCTCTTGCTTTAGCTTGAATTCTGTCAAATAATATAAATTTGTTTTAAAAATTTGGAAATAAATTCAGTTTTAAATAAAAAAAATCTTTTTTTATGAAGTCGTTTAAAAAATTAAAGTTTTTAAAAACCTTTCATTTTCATCTTTCATTCTCTCAAAATCTTTTTCTCGTCTTGCCTCCAAATTTCTCTTGTGCATTTCACTTTCCGTCACTTTGATATCTCTTCCCATGGAATCAGGTGATCTCTTGTTCTTATTTATTCTAAAAATAAAACAAAAAAATGTTTACACTTATTTAGGTAAAAAAATTTTAGTTTTTATATTTTAAGTTAAATAAAAACATACTATAGTTAAAAAATAAAAATTTGAAAATTAAAAAAAAAACAATAAATTTCACTTAAGTCAAAAGCCATACTTGAATAACCCAAATAATTTATTTCCTTTCCCAGCTCGTTTCTGTTGTTTTTTATTTCCCTGTATCGAGCTGTCACTAGATGTTGCTGTGGAGCTACGAGGTGAAAATTTTCCATCGTCTTCCTCACGTACTAGATAAAAGTTCAAACAACTTTAATATTAGGTACCAAAAAAAAACTAGATTATTTTTAAAAAAGGGAATATATATGTACTACAATAGTCAAAAAATAATTTTTAAATTAATTTTTAGTTTTTAGATATATATATTTTAAAATGGTATTAAGTTTTAGCATAAATTACTGTTATTTTTGGAAGTTATAAATGAAACATGGACCACAAAAAAGCACAAGTATATTGAGTTGAAATGAGCAAGTTATGTTTTAAATCAAAATGATTTAAAACATTGAATAAAATAAAACATGCAAAATGAAATTGAAGTGCCAAACCAAAAAAAAAACAATTTTTTTTACAAATCGTCTTGTAATTAATATAAAAAATAATTAACTTCAAATTACCACAATTTTTTTCATAAAAACACAACTTTTAAAATCTTTTAATTTCTAGTATTAAAACCTATATATTCCCACCTTCTATATAGTTATTTTCAGTTGCTTTATTTTCCAAATTTGTCCAAAAATTTGTCAGTGATGAGAAATGAAAAAAATGAGTGAAAAGTTAGTTCATGCAAAAAAACAAATGCAAAAATAAATGATAAAAGTGCTAACATTAAATCTTAAAATGAGCGTTATACCATTTATAATAAATTTACTTTCAAATATGATAATTAAAATTATAAAGATTAATATTTAGTATATTTAAAAAGTAAAGTTCTAGTTTAATAACTACATTACTTTGAGGGTTTAATTCTAATAGTTATTTTACAATAAATTGAATTTAACATATAAGAAATACAATGTAAGAAGTAAACAAAAGATTACAGACAAGCATAAAAGCAATGCCACCAAATATAAGAAGTTAAATTAAAATAACTCACGAATAGCCATATGTTTTAATGTGGGAAGTTCAGAGGTCATATCATAAGATCGATCCAACGCAGCTCTAAAACTATCATTCAGTATTCGGCCTCTTACAACCTAAGATAATATTTTGCGTTAAATTAGATTTCTTTAAATTGAAACAATGTGTTTATGCAATTACTATGTTTACACTGTGTATATGGTAAAAACAAGAATTTAGCTATAATTTAAACAGGTATTCTGGAAACAATTCACAATACTTTTGCTTACTTTTAATAATTTATTACAAAAAAACCCTTATTAAAATTAAAATAAAACTGAAATTATAACATCAAATAAACATAACATAACCATGAACTAGCATATTTGTATTTATACATACATATAGTTTGGTTAATACAATAGCACTTTATTTTAAGATTAAACATTAAATATTTTACCTTAGGTAAAGGTCTGGGATAAGGAGATTCAATATTATTGTTCGCCACCACACAATTCTCAACTGCTGTCTGTAAACTTTCAAGAGAACTCGATTTTGCAATTCCTAACATTGGACCCACATCTAAGTTGGAACCTTCAAGGAAAAAGGTTGTTTTAAAATATTTAGTTAAATAGAATTTCCTTAACAAACCCCTTTTTATTTTTATTTCCATATTTACAATATGCTTATACAATTTTAAAAAGTTAGTCTCAAACTAAAATAAAAAATAAAGGCAAGCAGAAAAAACTTTAAACATTGAGAAACAAGATTACTAACTACTTCAAATAAATAAAACAAATACAGTTAGGCCTAATTTCAAAAAACAAAACAGAAAGCATTTATGTATCAAATCTACCTCTAAAAATATAAGTTTTAAAAAGATACTTAAATATTTTTACTGAATCACCCAATTTATTAAACTTTAAACCTGGAATATCAAGATATTCAACTTTTGACGTCGGAAAACGATTTTTACTTTGAATTTGGTTGGTTGGAATATTAACAGAAGCTACAAGTGACTCGGTTGAAATCGATTTTCGAAAACCGTTTTGATTTCCGAATTTTTTCTCGTCAGAGATTTTGTCTGATTGTTGGGCATGCACAATACCAATGTTGGTATGAAGATTATCTGTTCGATCTACTATAAAAATCATGCATTTTGTGTGGTTAGAGCTATGTGTTCCTTCCAAGTTATAAGGTTTACAAAAGTGTGCAAGTATTTATGAAAATGAGTGCCAAATATGTCCTAAATTTTGCATAAAAATTTGAGTACATAATCTTTACTTTGTTTTTATATTGCCCATTATTAAATGAAGGTTAAGAAAAAAAATTTGTTTTATAATTTAAAAAGTGGTTTAAATTCATATTTGTTTAATTCATTTTTGTGCTTTTTTAGAAGGAACATAATGGTGTGTGTTAGTAGCTATGAAAAATCAAATTAAAAAAAAACAAATAAAATGTAATGCAAATGCTATATAAACAAAAATTCAATTTTAGTTCAAATTTAAATAAAATTTAGTTTCTAATTAAAAAGCATGCAAAAAAATGCTGGTAAAAAAAAGTGCTCAAAATGTGGAAATACCTTCAGTAACAGTTGAATTATTGTTGTTGAATTGAGTTTCAATTCGGTTGAAACCAGTTTGAACCGGTTTAGTTTGGATTTCTGGTAAGTTTTGTTGGTTTTTGTCTATAATATGAATTCAAAGTTAATTAAAAAAAAATGTAAAATTTTAAAATTAAAACCAAAATTATGTAAAGATTTCATAATTTTTAAGTGGATTGAAAATTTCTAATACACAATCAACTTAGACAGTGCAGCCACTAATATAAGGTTGTTATAAAAAGTAATTTCTCATTGTCAATCTTTCAAACCAACTTGGTTAAGTTTTAATTTGAACGGATGATAATCTAATACAAAAAAATACCACAAAAAATTTACTAAATTTTGTATACCACAAACAGATGTAAAACCACCATTACATAGGTATAACAAATTTTTACATGTTTCACTAAGGAAACCAAAAACAAATTGCGTTTTTTTTAAATACACAAAAATAAAATTTGACAGGCTAACAGAAAAAGGATATTTCAAAATTACTTTTTCAATAAAAACTTAACCAATTTAACTTAAAAAAAAAAGAATCTAAAATTTAACCTAGATGAATAGCTTACCAATTTCATGCAGTACTCTGGGTTTTAGTTTATCTCCACTTAAAGCATTATTATTAAATCTTGGCACTGCTTCCCTTCTCTTCTCTGATATAGATTGACGGATGGCACTTTCACGATTGAAAGGATCAAAAGCTCCTGATGGCCATTCTTCATCCCCAATCACTACATCTTTAAAAAAATATCAGTTGTTTATTTTTTAAACTATTAATAATTTCAAATTAAAAAAAAATTAAAAATTTTTTAAAAAATACCATTTCAAATTTTTTATCAAAATTTTGTTTGTTTATTTTTTAACATTTAAATGCTAAAAATAAGGTTGTATTATCTGATAACAAATCTAATTCTATTTCTATACAGACCAATTTATAAAACCTATCTTTTTTTCTGTGTAAAATATCATCTTTAAAACATGTACTTCCACTAACAATTTAAAATTTTGAAAATAAAGAAATTACTAAAATTGTTAAACCTTTATTTTACTTACCGTGGTTTGGGGGTGAATTGGACCTCAGTCTTGAAAGTGGTTCTCCAGAAGTGCTACTTAAACTTGAAGTTTTACCATCAATTTGAGATTCAGGTGATTCGTAATTTTTGTGCTCGAAACCAACTATTTCGTGCGCTAAAAAAATAAATTTGAAAATAAATTTAAAAAAAATAAAAGTCTAAACTTTGGGCTAAAATAATGGTCTGAAAAAAAATTTTAGTTTAAACTTATAACATACACACAAAATAACATCATATGCTATTAGAAAATGCATTAAAATGGTAAATTTAAACATAATTTTTTGTTTAAAATGAACATGCATTTATTATTTGGGATAAATACTAACATTCAACATGCAGAAATATTAAGAAAAATATTAAGCAAGTTTACAATAAATAGACAAATAAAATTTAATCCAACAATTTGCAAAAATCACAATTTAATTAAGAAGTAAGATATATGTTAAACAAATGTGTAATAAGAATATTGAAAACAATATTAATTTGTTTAATAAAAGAACTGTTAATAATGTGTAGAATTAAATACATGCTTTTGTATGATTTTATATGATTAATTTTATAATTTAATCAACATTCGTTGGGTATTTAAATCTTATAAATACATTCAAAAATCTAAGACAAAAACTTTTACACGAAAAAAAGAAAAATAATTTAAGTTTTAAATTTTCTTTGATCAAATTTTCACCTTAATTTTTCTACCACCTTATATACACAATATTAAAAACAAGTAAAGTTTTTTGGAATATATAAATATAATTTTATTCAGACAAGCATGAAAAGAAAACATTCAAAAAGAAACTAAGAAAACATTCTGAAAATGAAATTTTTATTCATTCAAAAGAGACCATGCTGAGAAAAAAGTCAAAGTTGTCGAGAAAGTTGAAAATCTCCGGTTTTAACTTTGTTGTACCTGTCAAATTATCAAACAATCGTCGACTTGGTTCACTTAATCCGATTGGTTTATTCGTCGTCATAGTAACCGAGTCAGAGTCTAGATCATTTGTGCTCTTTGCTCCATCAAGTGTTGATTTCTTGGCATCGATTTTATCAACTTCATTTTTGATACTTCGAAGCGATAATGAGCGTTTTGGGACACGGTGAGTTCTTGGGATCGTCCATGTGGCGTACCCCGGTGGTGATAATTTAGAGGATAAAGGAGGTTTAGGTGATGTCGCAGATGAGCGAATAAGGTTGCTCAAAAAACTTGACGCCGAAGAATTTAGAATTTTTTCTCGGACCTTATTAACAACTTCACCGTCCAGTGTATCCATCTCAGCATTCACTGACCGTGACCGTTTATGTTGTTGTTGATTCGAAATTCTACGTGCTACAGCACCCGTCACAGCTGATCGACCTCGCCTTTCCTTAGTGGTCGAGTTTATGTTCATGTTTGAACTGGTAATATCAGATATGTCTTCTGCTCCAAAGGAGGTTTCCATTAACAAAGAAGGTAAAGATGCTTGTTTGGTGTGCAGGGACTTAGGTTGATCTTTTTAACATAAAATATTTGGACTAAAATGAGGTAGTGTGCATAAATAAATACTCCAACGACAAATAACCTTGTGGTTTTATGTTCCTAGCTGTGTACACTGGTAAATATTGACTGCTTATTTAACAATAAAGTTAGGTGGAATTTTAGTGCTATATCAATATTGCTACAACATTAACATGGCAAGTTTAAAGTGCTAACATGTAGTTATACATCAGTTAGCCCCTTTTGTGTTTTAAATATAAAAAAGTGCTAACAAATTGAACAAAACGGAAATTTGAAATAGATTTTGAGGTATATACATTAAATACCAACAACCTAAAACATTTAAGATAACATAAATAAATTATAATTTTAAATTAAATGAATGTAAACCATGTATTCATAGTTTACAATGTCAACAAAACATAAAACAATTATGTTGTTGTATAAATGAATATTTAAATTAAATACATGCATCAAAGGTAGGGTTCCTTTACCATACATAATATGCACTAATTAGCATTACAAACTATGCATATAAACTAAATTAAACTAAGAACTATGGTAACTTAACAAATTTAAAAGACAGGCTATTACATTTCTTAAGTTATTCCTATATTTGTTACAAAATAACAAAAATTAAACTAAGTTCATAAAAAATAGTTTTAAATAATGTTATACAAAATAAATTAACCAAAATAACTGAATTCCAAAAACATAACTTGAACTGATAATAAATATTTCAAGTTTTTAGTTAAATATAACTCACCAGTATTCCTTAATGGAGTAGTATGTAAATGTTCAAGAATTGAATCTGAGATATCACTGCTTGCCTCCGATGAAACTAAAGATTGTCGACCATCATTGGTTGATTTTCTTCTGGCTACAACCATCTATATGTTTAAAATTTAAATATATTTAAATGGTTAACAGTCTTGTCATTTTGCATGTTGTACAATGATAACATTAAGACAATATTATAAAAAGTTACACAAAATTTTGAAACAAAATGTGAAGAATTTTTCTATTTTCTTTAAAATGTTATAACTTTCAAAGCGTTAAAATTTAATTTATCTAATTTACACATTTACAAAATAAACCATTTAGTATTTGCCTACAGAAATTATAATTTAGATTTTTCAATTAAAAAATTTCCATACTAGCTCTTACCTCAATCATTCCTCTAACATTTCCTTCAGTAGACATAGAAGCTCTCAATATATCAATTGCTTCATGATTTGTAACTCCAGTTAGTGAATGACCATTTACTTCAACAAGTTGATCGTTTGCTTTCAACCTACCATCCTAGTAATATAAATTTATTTATTAACATCCAAAATATAACAAATTTATATATCTGTTAAATATTTCAGGTCACATATGTTGTCCAGCTCTAGACAAAACAGCGTGCTGTTTACTATAAGAGAATTCGTAATTTGTAGGTGATAATTCTCTCGCACTGTAATCCAGATGAGAGAATTTAGGAGAGCCGTAGTGTAATTATGTTTTGTCTAGAACCGGACAACATACGTGATCCAATATTTTTATTAATTTATTTATACTTTTTTGGTTTTCAGAGTTCCATTTTAACGTTACATAAAAGTTAAACAGATTTAGTTGATAAAATTAATTAAATTTGTACAAGATAAGGTTAAATGTCTGTTAACAATAAAAATTTAAAATAGAAATACCATTTTCACATTAAAACTCAGTTTTTAATTTATTTCAATAAATTCCACAAACCTGCCAAGCAGCTCCACCATGAAAAATAGATTTAATAAATATTCCAAGATCTTTGCCAGATTTTTTGCTCTGATTTCCTTTTAAACTTATGCCCAGACCAGCTGAACCTAAGTAAAAATAAGACTCCAATTAATTTTGTAAATAAACACAAGAAAAACTTCGTAGAAACTAATTTTAATAAATTTTCTTGAAAACAACTTTTGGTAAATAGATTGCAGAATTTAAAAACTCATTAATTCTACTAAAACTTATAAGGTACTAAATAAACATACCAGTATCATTTAAAGCAATATCAAACACAAAATGTTCCTTGGTAGAATCATCGGTGATAAATTTATCTGCTTCAGGATCATCCTTCTAATAAAAAACAGCAAAATATTTTAACACAAAAGCATAAAAGCAAATACAAGCATAAGAAAAAACAGTCAACTATGAAAAAAAATCCTACTTAAACGCAATTGTTTAAAAATTTGTTTATTTTTTGTTTGATTTTGTTAGATTAATAGCAAATACAAGCATTAATAAAACAGTATATTACGACAAAAAGCATACTAAAACATAATTGCGAAAAAAATGTGTTAATTTGTGTTTATTTATATAAAAATTTTTGAAATTACCATTTTTCGATATAAGTTATCGAGTTGTCTACTGACAGTTAAATCCACTGTTTGCCCGATTGAAATACTCCTTAAAATATTAACAGTTTCTTGTTGTGACATTCCAGTTAACTCTTGATCATTTATTTCCAACAACCTAAAAAAATAAACAATTGGTAATTGCACAAAATTAAATATTTCATTTCTTTTACCATAAAAATATAATTAAAAAACAGAATATTTTTCATCTTAGTAAATTTCATTATTTAAAACAGATTTAAAAAAAATTTTAAAAAGATAACTTAAAAAAGAATTATTTTTCACCTGTCACCAGCTCTAAGCCTTCCATCAAGTATAGCTGCTCCTTTTGGCATAATATTCTTGATATAAATTGGACCTGGATCTCCTATAGTGGTGTCTCTTGCTGTAAGGCTAAAACCTAGACCATGCGACTCTATACACAAAAAATATTAAGATTAACAAATTGTTAAAAAGGTTACTATTACTAGTGTATAAAAATTTTTTAATAAGGAAACTTTACTATAGTATTAATCTAATATGAAGACTTAAAATATTTATTGTAGAGTTAAATTATTATTATTTATACAGTGAAATTTTCACTTTTTTAAATCTTGAGATTAAACTTAATTTTCAATATTTAAACTACACTAACTTTAAAATCCTGGTAATGTTAACCCAACCTAACTTAATATTAAGTTATATATAGTGCGTAAGTAGATTATATGGCTTAGTTTAAAGGGCCCTCCTAATTTTAACCTTTTTTTATTAAGGCTACCCTTCTCAATTGTATAAAATATAAATAATTTATAATTAAATAATTCTAACCTTTTTGTAAATTTTAAGCCAACATACAATAAAACATACCTATAATATTTTTTATACCAAATTAAATTACTTTAAAGAATTACCTTTTTTAAGTTGAATATTAATCCTATTCCCAATTTTTCTTGTATAAAGTCCAATATTATCATAAGATTGTTGAGCAATTAGTGGTAATTTATTCGTGGTTGAATTTGTTGCCGATTCCTGAAAATAAAATTTTAAAACAATTAACAATGTTGTTTAATAAAAATGTCAAAATTTGAAAGTGTGAAAAAACACCTAATGTTATAAATAGTATTTAATGTGTTTACATAATGGTTAATGTTGCAATATTGATTAATAATTTACAGACTAAATGCAGTGAATTATGCATCTCTGGTATATTAAAACAATTTTAAAACTGAAATTTTAACGAAAATAATTTCAATTTATTTTGGACTATTTTGGTAGTTTGGTATACCAGTTATAAAATCTAATTACAAGATGAAAAGTTTCAGGTTTAAGAAAAGTTTTAGATTTGAGCTGTACCAATGCCACACTATTTGCCCCTGAGCTTAATAAAATATAATTCCCATCGCCTAAAGGTTAAAACCAAGTTCTAGACTATACAAAAAAATCTTCAACAAAAAAATTTATTTATCACAAAGTTAACAAAAATTAAAAAACTTACAGTTGAAATAGATGAGGTTGATGAGTTGGAAGCATCATGTTTATTGTGAGATATAGTAGGGGGGTTATTTGGGGGTAAGTTAGGGTTGGGGGTAGGTGGGGTGGCAGTTGTAAGTGAAATCTGCGGGGTTTTTAACTTGGATTGTGACGATCTAAAACAAAAAAGTTTTTTTTTTATAAAAATTTGAAAAAAACATAAGATTTACTTTAAAAAAAAAGCAAAATAAAGTATTAGTAATAACCTACAATAAAAGTTTTTACAATGTCTGCTTTTAAAATATATTTAAACTACTGTCTACATTGCAAAACTAAACAAAATATACAATCAACTTTCTGTTTATAGAACACCTGTCTTTACTTTATATTGTTTGCCTTGTGTTTTGTTGAACAAATCATTAGGAAATTACCTGTTGGGTGTTATTATTCCATTAAGTTGTCTTTCTTTCTCTTCTACTGGAAGAATACGAAACTGAATTTGGGGATAATGTAAACTATCTCGCAATATTGATTGTGAACTAGAAAAAATAAAAGTTAATTTAATTTCAAAACTGAAAAAACTATTGAAACTAGAAAAAAATAATTTTTAAATTAAAAAAAAAATTTAAAATATGAGAATGTAAATATATATCTAAAAAAATTAAATTAAAATTAGCAGTAATTTATTCACCTATAAACATTAGATGTGTTTTTTTAAATTCATTTTGAATTTACAAAATCAAAATTTTAAACTTACTCTTCCACAGAATATTCCATTAAAACTTGGTGGTTAATCTCAACAATAACATCCCCGCATGACAACAAATTTTCTTCTGCTATCCTCGAATCTTGTTCAATATTTTCAATCAACAAACCAGCAAACTTTCTACTTTTTGGGTCGGTAAACGTCACAACCTAAAAAAAAATAAATAAAATAAGATATTTTGGTATTAAAATTTTAAGTTATCTTTTGCAAATAGTATTATTAAGCAAATGCCCTTTTAAAATGTAAGCTTATTTCTCAAAAACTAAATCACTTTAAACAAATATTATAATTTGGTAAAGCCTTTTCAAAAGGTTAGTTAATTTCACAAAATTTTAGATCTATTTAAATAAATTTTAGATAATTCTAAAAAAATTAAATAAAAGTGTTCAATATTTTGACTATGTAAAAACACAATAAGTAATCAAATCACAACTTACCTTAAGACCAAGAGGTGAGCCATCATTTAACAAAATCACTTCCTGTGAGTCTTTATAAAACCAAACTGAATAATTTTTTGTGTTAAAATTAAACTCCTCATTTCTATGATCATTTACTACCCCTGAATCATGTTTTGAATGTGAAATACTGCTTAAACCACTATCTTGAAACGGGTACGAGTTATCAAACGATAATTTCGGATTATCGAATTTGTTAAAATCATAATCCGCTTCATCTATGGATTCTGATAACCCACTAGCCATTGATTGTCGTAATTTATCCCGTTTAAAATAATTTTTGTCGTCGTTTTTCATGTCATCGCTTGGTTTACGACGGTGATTGTTTTTAGAAGGAGGAGGGTTGGGTTTGGGAAGAGTAGGAGATCGGTATTCTTCGGAGGATTGGTTTCTATGGTGATAGTGATGGTGTGCTACTGGGTAACGGACATTGGAGCCGTTTAAAATTGGTTCGTCCATGGTCTAAAAAAATAAATATAAAATTTTAAATTTTGGCACAAATATTTTAATAAGAGGTTTTTAAAGTAAGTATATATATACCCAAAAAAATTTGTTTTAAAAAAAGGAGGAATTAAAAGGAAAATTACCCTGCTCATATTGAGTGAACTATTTCTCGAGTTGTTGACAGAAATATTATTTTCGTTATTCGAATAATTATCACTTTCTCTTCGAACTACTATAAGTGAATCTACAAAAAAATAAAAAAATAGAAGATTAGAGTTAAAAAATACATTTATTTATTACATTTTAGTATAATGCCACAAATTTAAATTTTTAAATCTTTATTTTTTTAAGTGTTAATATGCCAGTGTTAAGTATGTTAAGTAAAAGGTCAGAAAAATAAATGTAAGTCTACTTTAATGAGTCCCTAATTCAGTTTTAATTTCAAAGGCAGACATGTAAGCAAATGAATGGCCTAATTTAAGTGAAAAATTAGCCAATTACTGGGATTAAATTACAACTTAGATTTTCTTTGAATAATATGTTTTAACAACATTAAAAAAAAATTGACAGAAAAAAATTTAACCTGTAAATTAACTATACTAATGTAAAACAAAAATTAAACTGGTATTATAAATATTGCGCTTGGATTTTTTTAATAAATCACATTTTCATATATATACAGTATAAGAATTTAATTCTAAAACCTAAAAAAACAACTTTCAACTGTAAGAATAAGTAGTGTGACACATTATAATAACTAAAGCCAGTATACAATACAAGTAGAAGTGGGCTGCTATTATTATAAAGGTGATGTATACGTTTAAGCTATTGTACAAATACTTATCGTTCAAATAATAATATTAGATTTATTACAAATTCGTATGTAGTCAGCCTGTACTATTATTAAAATATTAAAAAACAACATTAAATGTTTGGTTTAGTTGATTAACAATACAACACTTATAGCCAAATAATGGAGTAAATATATTAAGGTAAATACTAAAATAAACTATATATATCCACAAATAACTATAACATACCTATTTTAATAAAGTTAAATTTTTTTTACTATTTTAATATTAGGTTCACTTTAATAATAACACTACCCTTAACTTTACCAATGCAATATAAACTCTGCTGTAGTGGAACTATGTTACTTTCTATTTTCTCACAATTTCTTTTATTTAAAACATAAAAAAGCTATAAAATTTGATATTTAACCAGTAGGTAAAGGAAATTGCTAACTCGGCCTAACAAAAGGTTCAATACTATATCCAACTTATAATAGAAATGGTACCTAGGTATTAGATATTTTCAATTGTATACAACATATACCATTTCGCTAAGTTAAAAGTTAAACTAATTCTTTATTAGGCCACTACTACGTATTTTATATTGAGTAATTTATCACGTTATTATATGCGTATAAAATGACGTTTAATATGACGCGTATGCTTCTATAATGCTTAGTAAGACAATTAATAACTATTAGTTAACTTATGATAACGAATCACTCATTTTAGTATGCGTAAAACCGCAATATTTAGCGTTAATTTTAGCAGTTCTTTTTTTAGCTCGTTTTTAATCAACAAAAATTGATAATAACATGAATATTCAAAAATGTTAACATCGAAATCTAACGAAACTCCCACATAGAATTGCACATTTTTTCGATACCAACGCGTCAATGGCGTAACCAATAACAACAAGACAAACAATGGAAAACAATGTTAATTTTATGACGTAAACAGAGCTTGGATTGTTTGCAAAAAATCGTAAAAATAATTTTATATTTAAAAAAATAAATAATTTTGTAAAAATCTAAAAATAATCGTAACTATCAATTAAATAAAAATTTAAATATTTTACGTCAAAAATTTCTTACAAAAAATGATAATAATTTTCGCATTACTCAGATTGCTATTTTTTTTAAACCAATAATGTAACCTGTTATTATTTATTCAATAACGAAATGATTGACAAACGAAAGTGACAATTTTGAAATTGATATTTTTAGAACCGGACATAAAAACCACAATTGTTAAATAAATAACTTTCTAATAAAATTACTTTTGGTTTTGACATTCTAAATCTTTAAATTTTAACTAAATGCGCGAAAATTTTAATTTTTTCTACGTAAATTTCATATTTTATCATACAAATTCAGTCTATTGAAAACCCAATAACATTTAAGTATTTGTTATTGTTATGGTCAGAGGAAATATTATTAAATTTAACTGCGAATATCTCACGATATTTTAAATAAAAACAAACTAATTATATCATTTATACAGCAATAAAATGAATAGTGTGAACATATAGTTGTATTACATGTAATTTTATCAACTACATCGCTAGTCAAAAATGGTTAAATTATGCGTTTTTTTAAGCAATATTGAATTGGGGTTTCTTAACAAACTTATGTTTTCTTGTAAGTGATGATTGAAATATAAGATTTAGTAGTTTAAATTCTATCTATAAAGCATACATTTACAACAATTCTGACTTAAGCAAAGGGCATGAGTTCCGATCTATCGACAATGAATAAAAATTATTCAAGAAATACAAGGTTCTTTTAAAACACACAATAGTCTATATTTACCTTCTATCACATGCCACTTACAACTATATAAACAAAAATAATAAACAAGTACAAAATGTGTGGGAGAGGTTTAGGTAGAAGTATTTTATCGTGACGAACATTTTTAGAAATTTTGGATTAAAAAAAATGTTGGTAACATCTGTTTTTCGTCTACCAATTATGATTGTCTGCAATTTTTAAATTATTTATAATACATTTTAAAAATGACGTAATATTTAGGAAAACAATTTTTAAATATTTAAATCAATTATTTATTGAGTATTTTTTTTTAAATATAGACATAGATTCGTTATGTTAATAAGCTTTTGGAAAAAATAACATTAGTCAATAAAAAACTTGGTTATATGAAAATCGGCGTATGACTAAAAATGATAAAAGTCATAAAAATGACTAAAAAGACTAAATTAGGTTATTTAAAATAAGTGTCAAATCATTATTTTCTATTACAAACTCTAAATTAATATTATATACAATTTTAAAATACCCGAAAACATCTGGTAAAAAATTGTTCAAAAAATCTGATAAAAATTACATTTTTACCGCGTAGATTTAAATCTACCGCAAAAAATGATTCATAAAAATTTTACCGCAATATTTAGGTCGAAAATTGAGATTAGAAAATCAAGATTATTTACCGTTAAACAAATTAAAATAATAAATAAAAACCACGAACATACGTGCGTGTGATAAAGTCAATTTTATTTAACAACAAACATATTAAAGTTAGTTGTATTTATCTGATATAAAGATCCTACAACACATTATATTACTACAGGTATTTTTTATATACATAATATTATTACAAATTTAATACTTTAATAAAATTCTTTCAAAATTTGAAAAACTAATTTTTCATTTATACAAAAAATATTAAAAGTGTGTACCATACTATATATTGGATTTTACATGTAAATGGTAGCCCCTAAAAAAACGATATTGAAATGTATGACATTCTAAAGCTTAAAAAAATAATTTAAAAATTGACTAAAAAACAAATTACTTGTTTTAAGTGTATCAATTCCCACGTCTACTTCAAGCGAGGTATCCCTGTTATGATTATAATAAGGTGAGCTTTTTAAATCCTTTTCTACACTTGTGTTGTTACTATATCGGTGGCTTTGAGATATTCCTATTTAAAAATCAAAAAAAAAATCAAAAAAAATTCCAAAATTTAAATAAATTTTTAAATTATTTTTTGTTTTTTTTTACCACCATTCGAAAGATCGTGATATCTTGATTTGATGGCGGAAGCTCTTTGAGGAGTGCTCCTTCCCTCTGAGCTTGACACACTCCCTAGTTCCCACTCCGAACTTTGACGTTCCTCTTCTTCAAATACAGCTATTAACTAAAGAAGAAAAGTCAAAAAAATGTTCATCAAAAAAAAAAAATTATAATTTATAAAGATTAAAAAATATATTTATTCCTTTATTACTTTGTAACTTTTTTCTCCTAAAGTTACTAATATTTGGATTTTTGTAACTTAATATAATAAGTTTTTGTATTTTTCGCCCCCGCGCTATTTTAATACTAAAAGCATAATGGAATCATTATAATGTAACGATATTTTACGCACTATTGAACTAAGTATATAAGAATATCATTAAATAACACCACATGCCATTCTATAATCGCATTAACCCAGTATAAAGCATTAGGAAATATCGAATTTTGGTTTTAAAGAAAAGGGTCGTAATTCTAAACTCGATTATTTAATATATTATTTATGACATCACTTACCTTCTCTTTGTCTTCTATGACGTCATAAACGAGGTCATCCCAATCTAGAATACCTCCATCCACAGCGCTTCCAAGTTGTAGTATTCTGATCCAATAATCGGAATTCTGTTTGTAATAAGGCACTGAATTTACTCGGAAAGTTAGCGACAATTAAGTAACAATGTAAGGTTGAACTTTAAGATATAATACAATGTAGAAGGTTAGAATTTGCTGGTTAACTTGCTAATAGTCTAAATTAAACAACATAGATGAGAGTTTTGAAATTAATTTTAATGTGTTTAAGGCTACCCGTTAGCTATCTGTTTACAGAATAGTTTATACTTAGGTTTAAAAAAAATCGCTTAACATAGCTTATAGGCTATATTTCATAGTGATCTAGGACTAACTTCATAATAAAAAAAAATCTGGGTCTAAAAAAACATTATTTATTGTAAATTTTTTAATAAGACGAACAAATCTGAACTTAGTCTGAATTAAAGTTAACGAACGGTCATTCTAGCTTACTATACATTGATCAATTTAAAATTTAAATGCCAAATTTTTGCCTATAAAACAAACCCTATTTTGACAATAAAAAAGCTTTCTATAGACTGAAGATGGCAAAATAAAAATTGCTTTGTCGTATATTGCCCGCACGCATTTAGCCAAGTATGCCCTTATAGCTTAAAGTAGCCAATATAAGTACACTGCTGTTAACTTTGTTAATATTCATTTAAAGTGAGTTGCTATGGTGTTAGACTGTAAGTCGTACTTCAAAGCCCAATAACAAACATAGGTTTTTAATTTTAGATGAACCTAAGTTGCTTTGAAATTGTAAACAATTGATTTTTTCTGCCCCTAATTTCGTAAGGTGTTAATGGTGTTAATACGAAAATGCTGTATATTTAATAGGGATTTTAATTATTTTTTATACATTTTCTATGCGTTTAATATGGGCAAGTATATATAAAAAAACGCATGTAAGACTTTAATTGGGGCGATCACAAATGACAAAAATACCGATTTTTCTAAACGTTACAAAAATATTTTTACCTTTCCGATTGCTTTTCTGTATCTTGCACAAGCTTTTTCTTGCAAATCTGCCACACTGACGTCACCTTTTCCACATGGTACCACAACCCGAACGTTACCGAAACAAACTGTAACCTTCATTTTAAGAGTAAGGTCACGTGACTAAGTTGATAAGTAATGTAGGATTTTTTTGAATAGTCCTGCAAGCGTTTTTAATTGCACAAGGCTAAAAAAAAAATAAAAATTGTTATTTAACAAGAAAAATAAAACAAAATATAACATTAGTTCATTTTTATTTTATTAATTAAACAAAAAAATTAAATTTTTATTTAATTTTTTATATTTTTAACTTACCTAAATATTGGGAGTCGTTTTTCGAATAATACTTCCAAAATATGTTAAAAAATATTTCCATTATCCAAATATATAAACCACTTCTATAGGTTAAATGAATAACATTTTCTTATATATATTAACTCGTTCAAAAAACAACCAATTTCTATAACAACAATTTTTAATCTAAATAAAAAAATACGGTTTATAACTTGGCAATTACCATACATACATTACTTATACTGTATTCTAAATATTTTGAAAAAAAACGATTTTTTTAGTTTTGAAATGCAGACAAGTTTTGTCCTGCTACATTTAAAGTCAAAATTCAGGAAATAGCAGCGTGACCAAGTTTCTTAAATTTCAAAGTTGAAACTTTTCAAATAGTGGCTGATAGTTGATGTCTGTCTTTATGTAAAGGTTACATTAAACTTTCATGCATTTACATATGGATAATAACTAGTTCGAAAATGTTAACTAAATTATCACATCCTATGCTTAATTACGTTTTAAACGCATAAGTTTAAATGTTATTCCTTTTAATTTTATTGAGTTTTGTACTGAATTTACTTGAAATTAGAATTATATGGCTCTAAAAAAATATCTGTTTAAAAACCTTATTCACAAATATATATATTTTTTAAGGAATTTTTTTTTTAAATTTTTAAACCGTTACGCATTGGCACAAATATATATTCACGAACTAAAATAAGATTGTGAGTTAACATGTTATTAAATCTAAACAAATATACTTAAGTTCACACAACATGTCAAATGTTTAAGTCTAAACTTGCCTAAGTTAACCTTGCTACTCAACATTTAAGATAAGGTTGTCAAGTTTTAAACATACTGATATATAAATAACTCGTTTACTAATATCATCAAATTTAACTTACTATGTTTATAAAAAAACTTACAAAATTATTAAAAAAATAAAAAAAAACTTTGCGGTCCTAAATTGACGAAATTTCGCGACAGTATTATGACGTCACAACACAAAAGACATTGTCCCATTGTCAACGTTTATGTTGTTAATAAGAAGTAATTGGCCACCGCGTCTTCGCTTAGCGATAATTAAAACAGTCAGCTGCGTCATTTCAATCGACAGATAATAAAGAAATCATTTTTATAATTGTGCCTTTATAAGGAATTGCATGACAATTTTTTTTGATTTTTTACTGTAAAATATTACACATTAGACTTAATATAAGCTTGTTTTTAAAACATACACAATTTGAGAAGGCCAAAAAAAATAATAATTTTAAACATGAATTTGATTTAATTAAAAAAAATTTAAATAGTTATTTAACGTTGGACAAAAACTGTTAGGAATATAACTTAAGGCAATTTTTAACCGCAATATATCAACATTATTTAAATATAACAGCAATTACAAGTCATTAAACCTATTGTTTTTCCATAAAACTCATAAACTAAACAAATATGGGAATTTATAAGCGACGTTGTCCACTTAAACAAGCGATATGGCGACGCAAATATGATAACAAATTGCTATTTCGTTGGTAAACGAATGTAAAAAATTCGCCTGTCGCGTTTAAGTAAGCTATGTTAAACAATCATTAACCAAATGGTGCCAAGCCTACAACTAATATGGTGTGCTTTATGGATTAAAATTGTATAAGAAAACAACAATATTTTAAATGTCATAGTTTAAAATTTGTTAATAGAAGAATAAACATAATTTTTAAACAAGTTTTAAATTAAATTTAAAAAACGTAATTTTTTTTATCAATATGTAACTAAAGCACATTATTTTTATAAGTACATTCTATAACATATTAAGTCAATCTGTTTTACATTATTATTTGGCCTACTTTCTAACAGTTAGTTACATAGCTTCACTAAAATAAATTTTAACTTGTATATTTGAAACACACTAGTAGAGCACATACAAACATAATATACTTACAATTTTTTGAAACTTCAATTTTTAGAAATTTTTAAAATTTTAAATATATACTATGCTAAAATTCTGTTGTTTAAATCTGTAAGAATTATTTGATGTTTCTTTTTAATTCCTTTTAACTCAACACCATTTAGTTGTACAAACATAACCTAACAATGACTTTTAAACTCTAATTTAACACCCTTTATTACATTCTAACTAACATAACTTCGCCTTTAACTACTAGCTTTTAACAACAAGTCTATAGTTTCAAATTCAAATAGTAATTTAGGCGCCATTTGTTGGTGTATATTTAGTACAATACTACTCTACTTAACAAGCTGTTAAAAATGATATAGAACAAATACAGAGAAGAGGGCCAACAAACTCGAAATTTACTATATTGTTGGTAGCGCTGCTCTATAAAGCGCTAAGAGTTCATTTTCTGATGTGATTAGCTGAGTAAAATACAATAGGAGCGCGCCAATCAATTACTATTCATTTATTCTGGGCGTGTTTTATTCTATAGGAATTAGAGGATTGAATGAACGAAATTGTACCTTTTATTGCCGTATAAAATAATCGCGTTTTACAAATATACGTGGTACGAAAATCAATACTATAGTACGATCTTTAAATAACACTTTTTTTGTTATTTTAAGCGCTTGAAATTAAAAAAAATAATCGATTGAAAATCGACTGGTTTAATATTAAAAGATTTACGGTAAGTTGAATGATATAGGCAATCGATACCCACTATTAAACGAAAAAAAACGGTAATTTTATAAGTTACGTTTTATCATAATAGTTGTACTTTCTATAAGTTACGTTTTATCATAATATTTGTAATTTCATAAAAATATTAATACTAAAACAGTTAATTTAAAATTTTATATATACTTTCTTTATACCTTAATATCTACAGCCTTGCTATAAAAACAAAACCCAATAACCTACAATTACAAAGCACAAAACGCTGTTCCAGAAAAAAAACAGCTGTCTAAGACGCGCCAGTTTACAAACCGAACTAATCCAAGAAATTACTCGACTAATATGATATTAACAAGTAAATACACAGACTAAAAACGTCCCTTAATTGAACATTTTAGATGTCTTGTCTTTACTAATATATTTTAGTTTTAAAAAGGTCTGTAATGGATTGAACGAAAATCCCAAACCAGCAATTACACTATTAAAGATCAACTACATTTCCCGATTTAATGCCTCCAGGCTATGGTTTGCCTATAATTTAGTTGGTTAATTCGCAACTTGGCGCTTACAGTACAGCTTAAACGGCTAGCCGAATATCAATTTAAAGAAGTTACTGACAAAGCTTATCCTTACCGACCTTAACCTGAGAAGTTTTTTTCGGAAATCTTAGCGTAAATATGACATAATTCTCAAGTTCTAAGCAAATAACATAAATTCGTGACTGAAATTGGGTTTGTATGATGTCATATTGTTAAGTATTAACTGGCTTCACCCATTTTAAGTTTTTTGTTATTGCTTTTTTTATTGATAACAGTGAGCATGTAATTGGAAATTATTAAAATCACATGACACTTATTTCTTATATAACTATTTATTTTATCATACTTTCTATGATATTGAGGGCATTGGGACATATACTTAAACATACTAGTTACAGATTATGATAACAAATTTTAAATCATTTTTAAATAAAAATAATTTGTCGATAAAAAAATTATCTTGCCAAATTTACACATTTTAATATTCTTTTGTATTTTTAAGTCTCATTGTAAACTCTTAAAAAATTAAAGCTTTGCAAATGCTATCTATACAAATCAAAAAGTAAACAAGAATTTTATAAGTGTTTAAAACGATATTTTAACTAGGTTTAGAATAAGCATAAAATAAAGTTCATGGCCAAAAATATAAAGCAAAATCAATATTAACATAAAATAAATCTAAATTTATCGAAAACTAAAATATAAATAAATATAACATTATTAAAAATATAACTTTGTAACCATCTTAAAGCTCAATTAGTCCAATATTAATAAACAACCTAACTCTCTAAGTATACTTCACATATTTACTTATTATTTTAACACAATATTCATAATAAACTTAATCTATTGGAAATTTTTTCACAAAAAATAAACAATAAAATTTACTTAAACTGACATAACAAAAAGGTTATGTTTAACAGCTATTATTTAACTCCAAAACACATTTTTAATTAAACAAATAAATTTGTTACAGAGCTTTTTCATATATGGCATTTACAAACGGCATTTTTTTACATTAATTTATCATCTAATTAGCTCCATAATTCATTTAACATCTTAGTTTATGCTGATTTACCTAACTGACAACAGTCAGACTGTAATATATCAGTATGTTATACAGACTGACAGTCAAGCTTAGAAAAAACTCTCAATTGCTCACTTTTTAAGGTTTATTTTACCAAAAACTTAAATTAAAACCTAATAAATATTAACAGTAACAAACTCATCCAAAATACTATAACATTTTGTTGCCACTTTTTCATTTAAAACCTAATTGAACTTCAACACTAAACTCACATTCTAACTTGGAAATGATAACAATACTGCTCTGGCACGACGTCTAGCGACTGTTTCTTCTAACAAAATTATTTTTCGAGGATAAATAAAAACGCATTCGTTAGTTTGATATTTTTTAATGTCGGTAAGTATTTTATACATAATCAAACAAAAAAAATGTACAGCTTAAAATATTACAACAATAACCTTAATTTAATATTTTTTGCTTTTAAAATACAGTTTTTAATTATCCCACACTTTCTTTTGGTGTAGTAACTTCTTGGTTACAAAAATACCTGCACTAAATGTAGATATTACAACTAGCTTTACAATTCAGCAAAAAAACAGTAAAAATTATTAAACAATTCAAAAAGGAGAATTGAAATGTCCTAAGGAAAAAAATGTGATAAAAAAAGAATGCTCTGCAAAAACAGTTTACTTAACTATTCAACAGGTACGATGTAGAACTTGCAAAGAATATGCAACAAGCCTACATTGCTTCTAAATATAAATTCCACAACCTGTATTGGTTATTAAGTTATTGTCTTACACGATGCGGAAATTGGTGGTCTAATATTACCTCAATATTTGGCGGTGATTGATAAAATTTTGAATTGTTTTGTCAACTCAACGACGTGTTTTGACATATTTCTTAACGCTTTTGGTATTTAAAATTATATTAATATTATATAATATAAGTTAAGATCATGTAAATAAACAATAGATAAAATCCATGAATAATTTGCATACTTTTGCTATAAACAACATGCTGCTTACGGGCTTAAAAAAATAGTCTTCTTTATGTTAGGCTACAATTTATTACGCTAAGATTTTACCGATAAGAAAAACTTGTTTTTACTTTATTGAAAAAAGAAGGTGCTATGTACTTTAAATTTATTTTGGGACAGCGCCTTTATGGAAATATCAAACTTTTGCTTTGCGTCAATAAATGGCGCTTGCTGTTCAACCACAAAAGTATTCGCACGTTTCAGATGACTATCAACTGAAGTCCTTGACAAGGCTCCAACAGAAGTCGTTTTCCAAATTCCACCCACAAAAAATAGAAACTTTTCCAGGACCACTGTGGGAAAAAACACGACTTGCCATTTTTCATTACGTAAGTTTGAATATAGGACGTGGAAGTAGTATTTGCGATTTCACATTACGTATTTTGCTTGCAAGTAACTTTTCAAGCACATATCAACGACTAATTTCGAACAATTTGATTTTTTTGTTATATTTTTACATTTTTTCGGAATTGCAAAAATTTTTAACAATATTAAATCTAGGCTAAATTTTCCTATATGAAAGTAGTTTGAATAGATATTAATAATAAAAAGTTCTTGTGTAAAGTATTATTTTACCGGTAATAGTTTTTGTAAAATTAAAAATTAAAATTTTGAAGCGTACGTAAGTAAATAATTAACTAAAAATTCCCACTACGGAACAAACGTAATTCGTAAATTTTTCTATCATAATTTAATACATTTTTCAGATAGTTGGCCTTGTAAGAGTTTTTTAATAAAAAAAAGTAGTCTTTCAGTATTTAAATAACCTCTCGAATTCAAGGTCAAGTTTCACGATTTGCAGGCAAGTCGGCAAGCAGTCGAGACAAATTTTTTTGCAATTTTTGAAACTTTTTTTGGAACAACTTCTTTAAAAAAAATAAAATTTTAAAGTTGTATTTATAAAGCCTTAAAATGTAAATTACATGCCAAAAAATGCCAGACCAAAAAAGTTTAGTTTGTACAAATAAGGCAACTTAACGTAAATAAAGATAAATTGCTTAAACACAGTAAGGCTATAACGCAACTTCCGTCGGTTTACGTTATTTAAAATAAAATGCCTTTAAAGCTCATTGTCAATCACGTTGTCAGTTTTGCTTTAAGTCAGTTTTATTTAAAGGCATATTATATTGTGCATCTCAATTAAAACATTGCAAAATTTGAGCGCAGTTGCAACAGCATCATTTTTTTAATTATGAAACGTATTTAACAGAGCAAGTTAACTGTAGATAGATCCGCTTAGTTAACTAAAAATTGGCGGTAATTTGTAAGCGAATTGAATAGTGAAGTATCATAGTAAAACCGATAACCTATTTTTAATTTAAAACACGCAGTTAAAACAACAAAAGTTAACGCTTTGTAGATTTAAAAAAAGGATACCAGCAAAGGGAAATATTGTTTAGAATAACATCACGAATTAAAGTTACTATTTATTATAGATCAGAAGTTTATAAAATTTAATTCCCAAAGGCAAAATGTTGTTTTTTTTAAAGAGTAAGAATGTGTAACCAATATTTGTTTATTTTTCAAACCCTTAATGTGAGTCTCTGCGCGTATCTAATTATATTTCAAACAGAACCATGTGTTAGATTTAACCAACACAGGAAATATTAAATTTTTGATTAGATTAAATTTAAGCGATACCAACGTTTAAAGGGCGTACAGTAGGACCGTATATTAGATCAAACTTTAATTTAATTGAAAAATCAATTCCATTTGAAACTGAAACAAACAGTTTTTACTTGATATTGATTTTGAAAGGCGTTTTAAAACAAACAAATATGACACATACTAAATATATCAGTTCAGAACACATCTTAACGTCTTTTAGAATCAGTTAAAATAATGATTCAAATTTTTGGTTATTATTTAGTAATTGCAGATAGAATAAATAAACATCAAAATAATAAATGCTTTAAAAAATATGTTAAACGATTTTAAAAATGCTGCCTAGGTCAAGATCGCAAGATTATGATGATGTTAAAGGGTGCCTAGTACACAAACTAAATGTTTTAAGCCCGTTGGCAATATACAGATTTCAAGTGAAAAAGTTTCTTGAAACTTAATAAAAATTTCCAACATTTTATTAAATATTCAAATTTGAAATACAAGTTCAACCAGCTATAAACGTTTTAACACTTTACTTTTTTAAATTGAGAATGTACGAATATCATCAACGTAATTTAATGTGCGCTGGCATATAAAAAAACTTGATTTTATTTAAGGATTAATAGTTTTTTATTTTAAAACATCGGAAAATTTTGGTTCATCATTGACCGCATTGTCTAACCAGTTTAACTGTAAAACATATTTAGTGTAAACTAAATGGGAAAATTGTGAAAGTCAAATGCAAGGACGTTCTCTATCCTAATCAAAGCTATGCAAAATGAAATCATCAAATACGGCATAAGACTATAAAAATATGAGCTAAAATGTTTATTGTTACTAAGGAAGTACACAAGCTTAATTTGCGCTAAGGCCAAGTTAGCAAGATCTTAAGTCAGAAGTTAATCTTCTAAAAAAGAAATTAAGTTGGCAGAATCATTCTTGCAAATTGTTGTACAGTTAACTTTTGTCGACAGAACTTTATTTTTGTTAAAATAAAAAAGTCCTCAGACTGGAGTTATAAGTAGCAATAACCAAAAGTACCAGTTGAACTACAATCATACGTTTTTGAAGCTTATAATTAATATTACAATTATACTGTAAATAAAACACATTACGTAAAAAAACTATTTTTAATGAAAAAAAATCCTATATAAGCGACCGTTTTTAGTTGGATATTTATAAACGTATTGTTAATTATTGAAAAGGTTTAAAAAAACTTAAAACTAAATTTTAAATTTTTTTTTGATATAGACTGTAAGAGTAAGTAAAGTTTCATCGTTTGCTTAAACATGTTGGGCCTGCAACTTTGTGCTTATATTATAATTGTATGGATCTCAATGGTTAATGCCGTCATCTCGACCATGAATGACCAAGAGAAAAAACAAATGTTGGATGCTCATAACAAGTACAGAGGCGAGGTAAATTGTAATAATAAAAATTTTTAAATTATGTTATCATCTTTTAAATTAAATTTCTTCAGGATGTGTTTAACAGTTTAAGGAAATTATTAAAAATAAGTCTGATTCGTTTAAATAGTGTAAACAAGTATATCAAAACCTTACCTATATATAGGTATAAATTTGTGCAAAAAAATTACTAAAAAACATTTACAGAATGAACAACTTTCAAATTTCAAAATATCTTACCAACTAAAAGGCATTATTTTAAGGTGTTATGAAAAACTAGGTTATAAACAACAACTTATTTTTGTTATGACTTCCACATCGGTAAATGACTTAGTTAACGATTTTGTCAATGTGAATTGAATAGAATGACGTTTTTCTGTCTAGCCTACACGGCTGGTCGTAAGCAAAAATAAATAACAAGCTGCAATTCAAATACAAAATGCAACTTCCTATTGTCAAGCCTATATTGCTTCCCGATTACGACATTTAAAACACATTACTATAAACAAGAAGTCGACCAATTGTTGCCCATTCGTATTGGTCAATTGCCGGTATATTGGTTAAAACTTAAAAAATTAAACATCAACGCAATGAGGTCAAACAACCATTTTTTATTTTATTAGATAACATTTTTAGTAACTTCCTAAAATAGTCGACGTTTGGTAACCTTTTTAAAACAAACACTGCAAACTTAAATTATATATTGGTATAAAAACCAGATAAAATACAACAACCAAGTGTTCATTAAATTAAAAGCTAATCATTTTTTGAATCTGATAGGTGCAACCAAATGCAGTCTCAATGTTGATGATGAACTGGAATGAAGATCTTGCAAATTATGCGCAAGAAAAGGCAGACAAATGTCTTTACAAACATGGGGAACGATTTATAGTTCCCACTTACGGAAAACTTGGCGAAAACCTGTTCATTACAAGCGGAAGGATGCCAGGTAGACCTAATGATTCAGTATTATATTCTTAGGCAAGAAGATCGAGTTACTATTTAACTTTAATAATTTAATACTGCTTTTGTACAATACGAATGCTACTTTAAAAAAAAAGTTATGTCACGGACCAAACATTTTTACTTCTTTTCACTTCAAACCATCAGTATCGACTTTCGAGGTATTGTTTACGTGTTTCCTCTGTTTATAATGGCTTACTCAATAAGCCTTACACATGTAAGCAGTGGAAATCAACCATCGACTTTATGTATTAAAGCCAAATGTTCTTACCACTACACTACATCGCCAATTTAGTATATATTTTGAATTTATTACAAATCCAATATTATACAAGTTTAACTTTCTTCATTTTTATGTAACTAAAAATCACATTAATAAATGTTTTTAGCGCCCGACCTCGGTATTGACCAATCGGTTAAGATGTGGGATGAAGAGAAGCATTTTTATAATTATTCAACAAATCTTTGTAACCCTGGAAAAGATTGCGGACATTATACTCAGGTTAATTTTTCTTAAGTGTAAAAAATATGTTATGGTTATTGAATCACGAAACGTTAAGTAAATTGTTCTGTCAATATGTTAAACCGCTGTTAAATGGAGCCATATAATTTATAATTAAAACATAAATCAGTTAAAAGGATTCATTGACGAAATACTTTCAAAACTTTATATATATTTTATATAATTATGCTTAATTTTTTAAGAATTATTTTTAGGAAATGCTTATTAGTAAAATTGAATCAAAACTGAACAAAAGTCTTATAAAAGTGACATTTATTGACGTTTCCTTAAATCTTTCATTTTTAATTAAATCATATTTTAATTTTTTTTTTAATTTTAATCACTTCCAAAAGTTACGTTTGTTAATTTTTGTGAAACATTTAACCAAACTTTTTTAAATATTATTTTCTCCTTTGTGACCCCTTGTAAGTTCGTTCAGATATCCGTTTGGCGGTTTAAAAATTAAAATACAGTATTTAAATAATTAAAGATAAGGTAATATTCAAATAAGGATTTCTCTGAATTTTAAAGACAAGACAACAGGTTATATGGCACATTTAAAAAATCCAAAGAAATTAAAGTTAATGTGAAGAAACATTAAAAACATTTTTGTTCGTTTAGCCAATAAAATAACAAAAGTTATTTGATAAAATGGGGACAGAAAAGTGTTTTTAAAAAAACTTACATGTAACTAATTCTTTTTTTATCTTGTTTGAGCAATAAGAGTGTTACTCATATTTACTATTTTTACACACAGCATTATTCACTTTACTTGGCAAACTCAGCGGATATTATTAACACGCAAAATAATTCAATCCGCAACTATATTCAGGTGGTTTGGCACGATTCCAATCTGGTAGGGTGTGGGATGAAGTACTGTACCGTTCCTGTTAAAGTTACCGAGACAAGAACTCTGTCGACGTCGACAATAATATTTTGCGAATATGCACCAACTGGAAACAAACAAGCGGCCTTCTTTTTTAACTTAAAGCCGGAAAGACCTTTTAAAAAAGGAACACCTTGCAGGTAAGTTTACTTGCAAAAGTAATTCACAAAACAACCTTACAGTAAATTTTTACCTTGCAAAATAAACCAACTATATTTAAGCTGTTTGGTTTACCTTTGACTGAAAGTGTTGCCTACGCAAAATCACATCATTTTTAATTGCTAATCAAATAATTTTAAATTGTGTGTTAAAGAGTGTTTTAAATTTTTTATCTGTAAAACAAAATAAAAATAATTTTTAGTTCTTGTTCTTCTGGTGCCAATATTTGTATCAACAACCTGTGTGCAACAAAAAAACAAGAAACAGCTCACAACAAAGCAAGTTCACAAACAACAAAACCAACAACAACAACTACCACAACAAAACCCACCACCACAACACTTACAACAAAATCTACCACCACAACAACAACCAAGAAGGAAGAACTGCCTGTAACCAAACCCGAGGATGCAAAAACAACCTCGACCAAAAAAGACGAGAACAAAAAAGACGACGACAGGAAAAAAGAGGATAAAGAGAAAGATATTGACCTCATCTCCACTCGGTCGTTTGAACCTAAGCACGAGAACCTAACTTGCAAGAGTTGCGCGGAAAATATGAACACGAAAGCTTGCTTGGAATCGAAAGAAGAAAAACTCTGTGAATCCGATACTAGTGTTTGTATAATCAGCGCATCTCTTACCACGGTAACTCGACTATTTATTATTTTAATGCAGTTTTAATTTTAGAAAAGGAAATGTCTTTACACAATGACTTTGTCATATTTTGGCGTATTAGTTTTTCTTCGTAGCACTGATAAATGTCGCGCTAATTAATTTGACAGCTACAGATATCTGTTCATAAAAAAACAAGCTATTAGTGAGAATTAAACTCAAAAAAATCATTATCAAGAGCTTTTAGTTGCTAAATATATTTTTATTTTCTCCTTTTTGACAAGGATGTCCATATTTTTCTATTTCTCCAATTAAATATCATTCCAGTACTAATTTACTTTATATATATATTTTACAGGCATTTGCTGGTTGTATGAAGGAATATGATTGTGACACCCGAAAAGAAATGTCAAATAGCTCAACTTTGGTCAAATGCTGTTACACTGATCTTTGTAACACATTCAACACTAGTTCTCTCAACACCGACTCTGGGACGCAACCTGGCGGCAACGCAAATATAAACCATTCGCCCAAAATTAACATGATTTTGGTGGTTTTGTATCTTACTTTATTTTTGTTCTTTTAAATCAATTTTTTTAAAAAAAAACGTGATCTACAATACTATATAAAATTTTTATTTGCAGTGATGTTGAAGGTAAAACTCTTAATTTGTAAACGTGTATAAAATTAATTTTCTTTAGAAGCAAATTACATGACTTAAGTTCAATCTTAAAAAGTTCAATTTCTCTGTAAATGTTTAGTTTCATTGTTTGTTTCGTTCGTGTTTTTATTTAATAAAAATGTAACTAACAATAAAATATCAGTATTTAAAATGCATTTCAATTAAAGTATTTACGAAAAAATTAACCTTTGCTTGGGATCGAAGCAAAGACCCCTTGTATAATAAATTTTTATTGATTTTTCCACATGAACAACCAAATTTAACAAGTAATGTATACTTAGAAGAAATCACAATGTTTTTTTATTTACCAAGCTACCTTAATTTCCGTGTTGGCTCAATCTAATTTAAATAATGTTTACACAAGCGTGTAACCTTACCAGAACAATACACTACATTTTAATTCAAGTAATTTAAGACGCAAAGGTGTTAATACAACATTATAGAGTCATATATGCGTAATATATAAGGTTAGCAACCACGTTAAAGTATTAAGGACTTAGCTAAACATACAAGTTGTTATAATTTCCTGTTGTAATAACGTTTAAAACTCCTTCGCTGTTCAATAAAAATATTTCACTACTCGTATTACGACAAATTCTCTTAAACGAAAGTAATAAGGTGTCAGTATTAAGATACTAAATCTTAACATGTAGGGTAGTAACTTATTATTATTAGAGTAAAAATAAAATTTTCTTGTAAAAATGAAACTGAATTATAATTACGGTTACAACGAAAATAATCTTAAAAAAATCCTCATTTCGATAAACAAATAACTAATATAAATCGTAATTTAAATAGTTTGCGCACGTCTTTGCGTCGGTTGAAAAGAAAGGTAATGATAGATTATTCTTAAGCACGCACAAACTTGTTTAACTTTAGCTTTACCGAGAACTCGGTGTTTGTTATCCAACATTGGAGTTGGAATTAGTAAAGGTATAAAGCGAATGTCAGTCAAAGAATAATTCTTGGCTACAACAGCTAGGAAAATTTCCGAAATCGGAACTCTTTAAAATAAAGTAGCCGAGATAAAGTGACTAAAATAGAAAATATAGATTACAGGGTCGATAAGTTGGTATTTGTAAGTTAAAAATGCCAAACAACAACAATATTAGAAACTCTACCAAAGCAGTGCATGCAGCTCACGAATTTTCTTATTAAAAATTTCCAAGGTTTTAGACGTTCAGTATGACTTATATACACAAAAATACCCAAAATACAAAGTTAAATTTAGGTTTAGACACTTTCTATTGGTAGAAAGCTTAAGTAATTAAACATTTCGGCTTAACTGTTGACGTCAATTAATCAACGTTGTTGTTCTAAAATAGAAAAGCATGCAATAAACAAATAAAACTGTCTCGTAAACATGTAAGTTTGTAGCGGAATGAAATTTTAGTTTACTGTAAAATCCCAGTACGAATTAAAAACGCAAACACTTCAAGAATGTAACTGCTTTATATGTCTTAGAAAGTATTAAGTAAGATTAACTTTGTACTAAAGGAAGCGCCTTTGGCATAATTAAACAATCTTAAATCTTGTTTTTTTAATATGGATAACAAAAATTCGTATTTAGAGTTAACTTATACTATAACGTTAATTAAATAGAACAAAATTAAGGTTAAAAATGAGATCGAAAGGACGAAACTCCTTGCTTCAAAATGCAATGAAGTCAACAGTTGGAATAATGATAAATGTAACAGCACCTGCTACAGACCAGGGTAATTACGTTTTTACTTTATTTTAATTTGTCAAATAAACTAAATATGAAAAGCTTCTTTTTTGACGCTATTGTAAATTGTATACGTTAATAAACTTTATTTAAATTGTGTTCGTTAGTAAGTTAATTAATAAAGGTTTAGTTTACTATAATGTTCCGGACCAAAATCGAAAGTCAAAATTATTGTTGTTTTTATTTTTATAACAAGTAAAACATTATAACCGGGTTAAGTTAAATTATGTTATGGGCCATTTAAAAAAAATCTATTCTATTTATTTTGTATAAGAGTTTAAAAGTTAAGTGGGGTTGAAATAAAAGTTACGTAATTTCGTTTATATAGAAATTGCGAAAGACTTTAAAATTAAATTAAATTCATTTTTTAAATCTTTTTTTAACACAAATCTTGTAAAATGTGATCTATTTCTTGTTTAAAAGAAAATGATAATATCAAAATAATAAATTATTTATTTCAAATCCATAATATCTATTATTAATTCTTTGCGAGAATTGTTATCGCAAGTGTTATGCATATGGGTGTATGCGTTATATTTCTACTATTTTAAAACATTGATTTTGGTTTGATCCATAACTTAAAATCCAAGAATTATGATAAAATAATATTTAAAATAATGTATATTGTATAACATATTATTAAATCAAACACTTTATTACCTAAATATTTTTTTTAAGTTTGCATTAATATATATAAAACAAATTTTTTTGGGAAAGTTTGTAAATTATAACAAAGAATAAAAAAAAAATCTAAAACAAAAATTAAATAATTTTTTTGATAAATAATAAAACTTTATTTATTCGATTTTCATTTTTCCAAAAAAAATTTAATAAAGTTAATTTTCGGTTTAACATTATTGATGACGTTATTTTCTATTACTAAAGTCAAATATGATTATATAGTACAGGATACTATAAAAATTAATACTCGTATCAAACTACTGGTCGAATATCACATTTTTCAGACTTAATAATTTTGCAACCCATATTTGTTATTGTTACGATACACACATTATAGTTTTGCAGTTGACGTCACGATATAGCAAATTAAATCTCAACAATGACGTCACGCTTTTAATTAAAACAAAAAATTAATTTTTTTAAATTCAAGTTTTTCGGAGCTAACTTGGGCGGTAAAATAAAGATTTTAAGTTAATTTTTTCTTTAAAAGTAATTTTCTATATTAGTTTTCCTTATTGGCAAAAACTGATAAAATCGTTAAATAATAATAAATTTAAAATAATAAAACAATATATTGTTTACAGCCTTTTCATTTAAACCACACAACACAAACCTTATTAGCATATTTTAAGGAAAAAATTAATTGATTAATGATCTTTCAAAAACGTCGACGTCATTTTAAAAATGACGTAATTGAAACCGGACAGGACGAGTTAGCCGTTGATTATTTTTCTAAAACTTATAAAAATATTTAAACAAAATACATAAGGTGTGGGTTTATATTTACCACACGGAAACAGACTGAATATTATTTTAAACGTCATCAACCTATAACACACGCATTATAGGATAGCGTGTTATAAAGTAAATCGGACAAGGCTTATGTAACTGTGATTTTATTTTTGAGATTATTGTTCTAAGCTAATGGTGACGTCACCCATCCGGTATAATAAGCAACTGAGTATTGCTATCTGTGCGTTTGTCATACTCATTTATTATTATAATTATAGCAGAGGTGTATTATATCCAAAAATGAAGTTTTAAAAAGTTTATTATATTTTGTATGGGGTCTACTTTTGCCTAAAAATGCATTAAAGTTAATGCGAATTTGTGTTATTTTTTGTAAAAAAAAGTTATTTAAAAGAAGTGTTTTTTTGCTTACTTTTGTATATATACGTCAAGCTTACAGTACAAGTTAGATATTGGTATTAGCATATTACTACGTATAAAAGCGTGGTAGTTTTACCCTAATTATGTGAAAAACGTTAATTAAACGTGTTTAATTGAAGTGGCCATATACAATCCGAAACGTAATTTATAATGGATAGTCTCTACACCAAAAATCAAGCACGAATTGAGTGAATGTAAATACAATAAAGAAACTGAATAGGTGGTTCTGTCTATTTTCAAACAGTGGAGATATACGAAATTATAACTAGGTTAGCACGTATACTATTACTTAACATTCTCACGTATATATTAGACAAGGTATTATATAATAGGTAACCAATTTGTTAATAAGGACTTGTTGATGGTTAGGAATACGTAAAGTGCAGTTTAGGTCACGTGACGTAATGTTGTGATGACGCAGTTTAAAGGGATACAGTTTTAACATAGATGGATATGGAAAATGTCATATAGGGGCAAATTGTTTACAAAAGCTGTGTTAATACAGTGATTAATTGTGTCTGAAAGAAATAGTTGCTTAAAAAAAAGTTAAAATATGTTATTTTTAAAAATCGTTTTACTTAAATTTATAGGAGCAAAAAGTTTTATTTTTTGCATCTATTTAATTTGGAGTTTAGGTATTGTATTAAAAAAGTAGTTTGTAAAGTAACATAGTATTTCATTTAATTTCAAAAAAATGACGTCACTTATTAGATTCTACAATATCCGAGTAGTGTTTCAATATAGTATGACGCTTTGGTGCAACGGGATGTCTGTGAAATCACCTGAGTTAGAAAACAATACTCTATTTGCCTTACTAAGATTGCACAAAAATTGTGTCACAAATAGGGTAGTTAATATAAAAACTTGTTTGTCTGTTATAACGGAAGGCCGGTATAAAAGGATGTGATTGCGAGGATCCTGTTCAAAAAGTGACTTGCAATTTTAGCTTGATTATAGCGTTTTTTAAGTTAGTATGACAATTTTTTTTTAAGTTTAAAATTGGTTAAATAGTAGAAGCTTATGTAAGTTTAACAAAAAGAGTTGTTTTATGTAAGTTTAACAAAAAGCATGTGGTCATTTTAGAATATTAGACCAAAGTTTAATTTAGAAAAGGATTTAGAAAAAATGGTATAGACCTTTAAACAAGTGGCTTTACCTTATCTGTAACTTGCTTGTATAGATCAACTTAATTAGTGACAGCCTTTTAAACTTTTGTTAATTTCTATATTACGTTTTACCCAGTGTTATTAGTCAATTAAGGTAATTCCGATTAACTAATATAAACAAGCAAACAGTCACTATATCCCACATGTAAGTATAGCGTATCATCATCCCGCTGAATCATAGCCTGTCATTTTGGCCTGTTTTTATTATGCATATTCTAATATAGCAAACTTTTTATACCTTGTATATTAGTTGAGTACAATGGGATATTAATAGCAAGTCAAAATAGGCGGAAAATAAGCAACTAAGGTCATGCTTTATAATAATACGCGTGTTTATTTGGCATAGATTAATAAAACAAAATAGGTGTTTGTTTTATAAGCTTGTATTAATAAAAATATTGATTTTATTTTTGTTAACAAATGTTTTAGATTGTAGCAGCTAACTTTAAAAAAAACAAAGTCATGTGAATTACATTTTTGGATTTATTTTTTTGCCATGATACAAAGTTCAACATTAGTATCAGGCGAAACAAGTTTAAGTTATAATAATATGGATCCATATGCACCCAACAGGGCACAATCAATGCGATATAGAAGGCCAGACCGGCAAGGATATGCACCACAAGAGGTTACCGGTTATTCGAGACAAACAATACAACACCCTGAGTCGCAGTGGAGCTCACAAGAAAATGATTACATGGATATGAGATCCAAGGGACCTTCGCAACAACAAATTACACATCAACAGCATATGCAACAGCAACAACAAATGCTTCTCATGCAACAACAACATCTGCAACAACAGCAACATCCTCCTCAAAGGTTTATTGGAGGCACGAAGTCAAAATCGTCACCAAATATGTTTTCATCGAGATATCAACCTCCTAAAGTTGAACAAGAAGATGAATATGTTGGTTTTCAGCAGCCTGTAACTCCAACATTTACCAGCGGAATTAACGCACCAAGTAATGATGCAGTGTTCGATACAGAGGACAGTGATTACGCTGATATGTCTGGCAAAAACAATTTTGCAAACAACACATTAAGCTTATCACGACATAACACTTCAAGTAGGAGTATGAATGCTTTACAAAGCAAGACATTACAATCTGGCAGAAATATGAGCAGTATTGACCCTCGACGAGCCGCATCTACCAATATAAGAAGTGGAGCACACAGTCTAAGAACGCAAATCAAACACGACTTCAACATTCGTGAGGGTTCCCATGATAAAGATGACGACGATGACTATGATATGGTTCCATTTTCACCAAATCCTACGTTGAATAGATTACCAAGTATGCCTATAATTAAAACAAGTCATCAAGCATCACCACCAATCCCTAAAAAGATGTACGAGTCTTATGATAATGACATGCAGGGTTATAATAACAGAAATGCGCAAACTCTTCAGCACTACAATAACCCAGCTTCGACCGACGCTGGACGTGCTGCTAGAAAATACTTACAAATTAAATCACCTAAACCAGTCGCTGAGGCTCCGGCTGTGCCCAATATTCGGAAAACTCATTCTGCTGGGATAGTAAGGTCAAAATCCCGCGCTGGTAAGATGGGAGGCGTCAATGTACGACTTGGTAAAGTCCAAAGAAATCAGTCGGTGAAAACTATATCAAACCACACTCAAGAAGATCAACAGGATTTGTATGATAGTATTAACGATACAAATTACAATCATTCTGTAGCACCAAATGTACCAGTAAGCCCTCTAACTAGCCCAAAACAACGAAGTCAAACAATGAGTGCAACTTCCGAAGATAGTTTTGCAGCCGAAGAAGATAAATTTCAAAGCAGCGAACCGACTTTTAACGCAGACGAAAAACAAGAGCGAGACTCGGACGGTTCAGAATTAATTAAGATATTGCACAATGGAAACAAAGCTAGAAGTTTGGATGCTAATTACTTAGAATGGCTAGCAAAAACATCCCCGTTTGCATCACGTAACACGAGTGTATCAAACTCTGATAAAAATATCACAATGTCGGTTGATCAACTAAAATCAATGTCGATTTCGCGTACAAAGTTTAAAGCAATCGACAAACCTTCAAGATGGGGTTCTGAATCTGATTCCGAAGCTGAAATCAACGATTCAAATGACGAGGAAGAATTTAAAAAGTTTACAGACGGTGTTGCTAAAATGAACCAACAAAAACAATCAAGTGGTGACCAACCAATTCCCTTTATATCACTAAGTACTTACGCTGAGGTTTACTGCCAACCTGAAAGTAGCAAAACTGAAGTGATTTTAAGTCCCAAAGAAATTGAAAAAGCGAAAAAGAAACAAATTAAGACGATGAAACGAGCTAAAACTTTAAAAACTCCGACCAAAAAGACTCCTGTAAATGTAGTTGAATTTGCTGATATAGCGCAGGCATTCTACGAAGACCAACAGAAAGAGAAGAAAAAAGATAAAAATAAATCACCAAACAAAAAGAAAGTGGCCGATAAGAAGGAATCACGAAAAAGCCTAAAAATGAAAAACAATATCGCAGCCGGGAAACCCCCTGGGGGGAACTTGAAATATGAAGGAAAGTCGAATCAAGTTGACATCGATCTTACTGAGCCGATATCAAGAATGCCAACCATAAAATCCCCCTTAGGTGTTTCCCCTATTAACGGGCCTAAATCGCGGAGCTTTCGAACAAGAACGACATCTGCAAGTAACGATCATAACGAAATCCATTACAACAACGGGAACAACAGAACGACTAAAACTCTGGACCGAAACTTTACCCCGGATGGTCACAGAATCGATATAGACGGTACCTTGGGTTCAAGGACCAGTTCGTTCACGGAAAGTTTAAAAAGTGACGGGAATAATTCCCGCCGATCCTCGCGATCCAATTTCTCGATCTCGAAGTCCAGTACCTTGGGCCGACTGTTCAGTAAAATTAACAGAGAAAGTCGTAAGCCAAGAATTACTGACAGCCATTTCATAGCAAACGACATAACCGATGGCTCGAAACTTAACGTGTTTTCTAAAAACCCAATCTTTAGTGCACAGCGATATTTTGGAGAGGTTGATTTTGCGCACGGTCTTGCAATGAAAGTTCATGGTAACGATACAGAGCTTGAATCACCTGAATTCACTGTAATAGGAGGCAAGAAAACGCCTACTTTAAAACGACGATCAATAGAAAACAAATATGCAACAATCAGTGGATATTCGTCCGGTAGTGAGTCGAGCGAAAACTTGTTGACTTCGAAATTATCCTGTCCCCAAATCCAGGTCACGGGGAGCCCGGAACCAGTGTACGGGAGCGTAAAAAAGCGCCCGAAACCGTTTCGTGGTAGTATAAAAAAAATTTCAAGAAGGTCTATGTACAAAGCAGTGTCGTCAGGTCTTTTGGCTTACTTTGAATTTGTTTATTTATTTTTAAATAGTGTTTTTATGCAAAACTCAATTTGCATATGAAAATTCCTTATTTAACAATATGTTTTAACCAATTGTATGACTATGCATAGGAAACGTAAAATTAATTATAAAAATATCAAATTTTAACTGGCATTTAATTTCTTTGCAAGAAAATTTAATTTTATTATTTTTATTTGTAGAAAAGTTGGAAGTAGCGAACGGTGATTTGTCAATATCTTCAAAACCATCACCGCCGGTAAGTTTAAATAAATATTAACTTTGTTTTTAAGTTCTATATTAAAATATCCAATAATAATGTGCGTGTATATAAAAATATAACCATTGGTTAACAGTATTTTAACCTAAAATAATAGTAACAACTAGTACAAGTGTGTTAAATTGTTTAAAAATTAATATTGTGTGTGTTTTGCTATGGTTGACATCCTAAAAAAACAGGAAATGTTATAAACTAGATGGCGCGTAGGAGTAAAGCAATTATTTTTGGTTGTTTAAAGCACAATATTATTACCATCACCATCTTAAATAATTCGAACTACAATGTCTGACGTCCCGCATATATATTTACTGCGGTTTAGAAAAAATACTATTGAAATAAAATGAACTCGTATAACATTTCTATTTACATCCATAAAATTAAGAATAATAAAACATCTACTTAATTAAATTAAATGCAAATTTATAACACAGCTCATATAAAATCAATAACATAATAAAATCTTATAAAAAGACAATTACTTTACAACATTTAACACCGCTATTTATTATTCCCCAATCACTTTTTATAACCGTATTAATTCCGTGGCGATTTATTTAACAACTCTATTAAATTTAAATCGACTTTTCCCACAAAAATAGCTTTTCCGACATAGACACCTTGTCGTGACGTCATAACATTACGTCAGTCCCTGCAAATATGATATACCGTACGGGTAATGCTATACCTTCTTTATTGTACTTTACTTGTTAAAAGCCATGTTTTTTAGCGAAATTTAGACCTAACTACGTCATTGTTTTAAAATATCGTGTTTTAAAATATTTATTTAACCTAGGAGTCAACATATAACATTAAACTCAAATTGAAGTTAATATAGGCGTATATTATTGCGACTTTATGTTGAATAGCGGTTATGCTAAAGTCAAATATTAACTAAAATAATCGAATTTCTGAGTAAATTATCAAATACATATTCTAGCACGATAGTTCTACAAAATATACTAGTATTACGTCGTATAAGGATCAATAAAAACGGGATTAATAAGCGGGTTAAAATAGTGTTATAACACTTAAACAATAGCAGTTAGAAAAGAGTAGAGTCGGTTACTTATGTTACTTTTTATAAGAAATACATGGAAGCATAACTCGCAGTTCAAATGTCTAGAGTTCGTAAATTTTGATTTAGGGTTTAAGTTTGCGTTTCCTTTTTTACGATTAGTTTATTTGTTTAAACTTGACAAGTTAGCAAGGCAAATAAATCGTAAAAAAAACCGAGCAGACGGCGAAATAAGGTCAGTTAAACAGCGCAACTATATACTAAGTTAAAATGTTTTGTAACTAAGAGTTTAAATCTGATTTTCTCTTTAGTATAAAATGTAACCCTAGCCGTATAAGCAATTGGTTTATAATCTTAACAACTATAGTCTAAAACTCGCGAAAAAGAAAGCAATAACCTTACAGGAAGACTTAAACAAGATTAATTTAGATCCAAGTTAATGTCAAACGGATTAAGGGTTTAATACAGTACCGATCCAAGCGTAAGACAAGATAAAACCCTATATTAAGGTGAAGAAATAAAGATTGTACTTAGATAAAATCAATTTTCAATCAAGGCTAAATATTAGTCCTTGGCACACATGTCAACTAAAACTTGTTTGCCAATTAGTATGCCAAAGTACTGCTAGTAAGTTGACTTGCATAAGAGTCATTAATTATTTTTTGCAAAGTTGTAACAGATTCTATTTTTCCTAAATGTCATTTACGTTTGCGAAGCTATCCAAATATAGTTAGGCGACATTTAAGGGATGCTTTGACCTCAAGTTGGCATGCATTTAGTTGGAACAAGCACAGATTTTTAACCGAAGTGGTTTAGCATTGGGTTCAATATGCAACTTTTGCACAAAAACAAAAACAGAAAGAATTGAAAAATGTATTATGTGGTGTTTCTTATACTTTTTAACAATTATACAGTTTAAGTAAAGTGTTTGGATAAAAATGAATATTTGAACTTAAAATTTTGTAAATTTTGAGGATAATTAATTATTGTGACGTCATGGTAATGTTGGTGACGCGGTTTGCTCGATTCGTGGGTGATTATTTTACTCCCAAAAACGAAACATTTTTACCCGGAATAAGCGATTCAGTTGAAGGGTTAAAATGGGTAAGTTACTTATAATTTACATGTTTAAAAATTAAATTACAAAAATTTAAATGTGTGGCTAGTTTTAAATGGATAAGATATTTAAAAAACGTTGCTAATTTAAGAACGTAAAAAATACACAAAAAACTGTTTTACTTCCTAATTTTTTCTAGAAAATGCTAAATAATCAATTTATATTCTTAAATAAACAAGTGCTTAAATTGTTCAAACAAGTAATTTAAGTTATCGATTATTACAAAGACAATTTTCAAGTCTATGCCTAACCGCAGTTAATTATTTACAATAAAAACTAAGTAATGTTCAACTAAAAAGAGCGTTTTTAGTTTTTATAACACATGTAATATAATACATATTATTAACATTTATAAAATATGTCCTGTAGTGTGGTGGACCGGGTATGGGAACAACCTACGAACCCAAAGGTTTCATGTTCGAGTCTCACCAAGGCCACACTGTTCGCCCTTGAGCCCGGCGTTTACGAATAGCTTAAACACCTAATAGCACACCCATACCCGATAAAAAAATCAAAAAACTATCCCCTTAAGTGGATATGAAAAAAATATTTAAAAATTTTATTTTTTACCAAAAATTCACTGAATTTCGAAACCGAAAAATAACAATTTCTTTTCCATTAGTAATTAGAAACAACGCAAAAATTAACAAAATAGTAATTTTGACGTCATCATTCTGTTAATTAACTTGAAACATCGTGTCAAAAATTGCGTCAAAAATCGTGTTTTGAAAAATCGTGGTTAAAGTGTGTTGAGCAGGGCAAAGTAAACAAACAAATCTGTGATTTTAAGTATTTCTAAACCACTTTTATGTGCAAAATAATGTCTAAATTAAAATAAATCGACATCTTTTAAAAGTATGGGGAATGGAAAACATAAAAAAAATCGAAATTTCGTTTTAATAGCGTAACAAGTACAAAAAAAATCGTAAAATTGTATTAAATTTCAGTTTCATGAGAAACAAGTTTTAAAAATTTTTAATTTTGTGGTTTCGATCTTTTAAATCTACCGCATATTTTAACTTAAAAGGGTTGCAACTCGAGGTTCTTTTCTCGATCAAATGACAGTTACAAATTATTAATCGTGACGTCAGTCAATCAGGTGACGTCACGAACGGAAGTCGTTCGCAGAATTCCTGTCCCCACGAAAGCTCTCGATTATTTTTTTTTATTAAATTTCGAAGCGAAGACAATTTGACAACTTTCAATTGTTGTTAAAAACACAATCTTTAGTTATTACCCAGGCAGCGAAAATTATTATTTCTGCACAAAAGACGACTTAATTTTAAGTCGAGTATTTTTTACAAATCAGCGAATTTAGGCCGAGCGAAATTATTACCGAAAATATTCAGTGGAAGGTGTATTAAATATTTTATAATGTCGTTCCGTATTAAGCAATTAAAACGGGAATGGAGTACGTTGGGTCGTAAACGTAAAGTCAGTCAACCTGTTCAAATACACGAACATTATCATACCTTACCCAGAAGGTCATCAGATTCAAATTTACTATTGGTGAGAAAGGAAAAATAACAATTCCGTGCGTAGTTGTAAACCGCCATTCGTTTTAAAAATAAACAGTGTTTTTAAGTAAAAATTCAAGATATAAAAATGTTGAATGTTGTGTCTATATTTTATTGTAAATTTATATATAAAAATATTATGTTTATATTATAAGTACTTATTTAGACTCTTCGCGTTAACATTAACGTTGTTTATTATTACATTAAAAACGTGTTGTAACAATTGTTTTATTGTTTACAGGCGCCCATCAGACCCAAAGTTCGTCAAAAAGTTGTCCCGCTTTATGAGGTAAGAATGATGACAATTCATTAACCGAAACTTAGATTGTATTCTGACTTATGTGACGTATTCACATCATGTATTATGCATACATTTTATTTGCATAGTTTGTTATATTTTAATTCATGATTTTTACAGTTGGACGTTTAGTATTTTTTTATGTTAAATGGTTAAGCGAAATGTATTCATTTTCTATATAGACACAGCATTATTACGCATTTTAAAAACTTAACACTAATCTCACGTATATCCGTTGCGAATGATAGAACTGTAAATACTCAAAAAAAACCTAAACTTAACCACCTAATAAATTATGATGTCAAACTCTTGATCCAAATCCAAGTTTATTTTAAGCGAAAAGTAGATCGGGTGTTAAATGTTATATGGTAAGGAGAATAGGGTTAAACGGAAGCACTGTTGTTTATCATACCAAAACTTGGCGGAAAATTATGTCTGATAATGTATAAAAAAATTGACGTTAATTTGTTTTTTTGCACCGTTATTGATGATATAACTGGTATTTATCTATTATTATAGCATAATTCGTAAAGCAACTTTTCAAAAAGGGCCATTTTTTCAATTTTTAAGCAACTTGTGTTTTGCTCCGAGTTAAAATAACAGACCAAAAAGATTACATTTTTAACATATTTTCGTATTATTATTATTTGTAGGAGCCATCTGCACGTAGTTTATCAGTAGCACGAATACTATTTCAACACTTACAACAAACACAACCGACTTTACTCAGAGACATAGCAGCCAATGAAGAAAAAAATGACCAAATATATGAAGAAAGTAAGTGGAAAATATGAAAATTGGTTCACGTTTTGGCTAACTTTTTTTAACAATAAACTAAGCTGGGAATTTATCAAATACTACCGGTAGTAAAACCTAATTAACAGGTTATTTTATTACCAAACATACACGTTTATTAATCACAGATTAAGACAATTTATTAGGTTAATTGTCAAACTTTGAAACATAAAAATGTACTTACTTGATTTGCATGCCAAAGTAGGAGTTTTCACGACTTTTTCTTTAAAATCAAAAGTAGTAAATTTCACAAATGCAAAAAGCAATTCATTGCAGCAAATTTTAATCAATTAAACAAAAGCTAAACTATACTCAACAAGCAAAAAAAGCTAAGTTTAAGTGAAATAAACAACACGTGCAGGTTTGTTATTGTTTTTAGGTAACCACAATGCATTAGAAATCGGACAACATTTTATATTTATTAAAGTTTATCCCCAAATTATCTAAAACAAAATCATATTAATCAAAGAATGTTTAAAACTGGTTTTTGGTATATTTATTTCTTTTTTAATAATTGTTGTGATTAACGTAATAATTTCGCCACTCTACGTCACAGACGGAGAAGAAAAGCTTTCTGCCGGAACAACTTATCAAGAATGTGCTTTCGGACACGAACTGGTCACGTGGCTTCATTCGCAACTACATGCCAAACACTTTGTCGGCGAAAACGTAGACGTGACGTCACCGCAGACGTCACCACACTCCAGGTTGCATATTGTGGGAATGTTGGAGGTGTTAATTGAGGAAGGATTGCTGTACCACGGTAAGTAGTTGAGTAGATTTATTGTTTTATGGCAAGATGTCCGTGTTTAAGTATAACAGTCTACATAATATTACAGTATCCGTATTTATTTAAGATATTCCCATACTCACTAAAATCGTTTCCATACAAAGCAGTATAAATTTGAAATATTCTGTTATGTTTCTATACACGATTTTAAGACTTTTTATACATAGCAATGTGGGTTTAAGGGCGCATACTAATATTTGCATTTGTTGTAATATACAATGGCGACAATTGGTCTACAAATGTAACAATGACTTTGGCCAAGAACTTAACTTAATAAATATAAAGAGCAACTTACAGCATATAAAACAAACTTGCTATTGCTAATTAACTTGTGGTTTTTACCTAATTAAAAGCATTGGGTTTATTTATTTGTCGCTGGTTTAAATATTTCGGGGGGAATGTCATTATAACATGACTTAATTCTTATATTCCTACAACATTTAAATGAATGTCTGTAATAAAATGACTTGTATATACGTAAGCAGAAGGCGTTGGTTAATCATATCCTTTAAAATATTAATGATACATTCAGCAATTATCAACATAACAAAGGTTAAGCGAGTGCTTAAAATTAAAGCATTTTATAAATAAGATAAAATTTCAATTGATCATTTTTAAGCATAAGGTATTTAAAAAACGTAAGTCGAGTTTAATTTTTATTGTACTTTAAAAAATGGCTTTATTTATTTTTGTGTGCATATAAGGCCCCCTTTCTGTGGTGCAAAAGCTAGTCAAAGTATGGCGCCATAAAGACAATTAAACTCGTGCCAAACTACTGATAACAAAGAATCATAACCCTACACTAGAGTACACCTGTTTTTGGTGGTTTGTGTAAAAAGTTGGGAAATCCTTTACCTGTTGGGTTTTAAATTTAGGAAGGATAAGCTTATCTAAATTTAATTAACTTTGTCGGTGATAATTTATTTACGTAATGACTGTTTATGATTTGAATACTGTATTAGGTAACTTAAAATATCAAATCGCACCTGAAATAACAAAATCATAAATTTAAATTACAATTGAGAGTTTTTGTTGACAATTAAAACGACATATTATAGCTTGTCAAGCTATTTTTACATTTGCAAACATAAGCAAAATTAGAAATTTATTTTAAGAGCGGAAAGCGCTAGGAATATCAAATTTCGGCAATATACGATAAACAGGAAATTGTAAACCAATAAATTAAATATATGCTGTCAAATTTTGGCAGAAATTTTGGTGTTGGCGACGTTGATGTGTTTTAATAATCGCAAATCTGACCTAAAATTTGAACTTTTTGTGAAAATAAAATCTTTCTTAAACCCGAATTAGATTTGGCTTGAATAAATTCGTCCAACTTAACATTTAACCCACCTCTCAATGCAGAATATTGTCAAACTACTCTATGTGTACCTTACGTCCACTAGTGGCCATTTAAAACCATGTACAACTAACTTTTTTAAACCTACAGGGCAAATTCTGTAAAAATTTCTATGTTAATTTGCTCGTGAATTTAAACATTTTCGTTTTTGTTGTTCTAGTTCGGCATGAACGTCACTTCGAAGATTCCAACGATCTTTATCGATTTCACGAAGATGTGACGTCACAGAGAGCTGAAGAACCGACCGCGAACACTCCTGACAGCGATTGTAAAAGCACAATGAGCAGCGTGGATTCTGGAATTGGAGCAGTAAATAAAAAATTTAAAAAAGTTCAAAAGAAAATTTTTTAAAAATATTTTTATAAAAATAATTTCTTTTTAGGGAAACGATTTTACAAGCGAAGAGGAATCCGCTATTAGTTCTAGATCTTCTTCTATCGTGTCCAACATTCGACTTAATCCTGACGTCATCAATTCAATGACGTCACGCTTGGACACTAACGTAGCAGAGGCGATGACGTATTTGCAACATGGATCACCAGACGCATTGTTTCGTAAAGCTCTCAGAAAAAGGTAAACAATAAAAAAAATACTTTTAATTTGATATGCAATTTATTAACATACAAATATAATTATTAAATGTCTTTCCAATAATAAAAGTCAAAATATTAATAAAAAAACAGCGTCATTATGTTCACTAAAATGTAAGTAAGTTTTGATAATGTGAATGTTTTACTAAAATTTAATTTTAGTTTAGATAATATAAATGTTTGCCCATTATGATGATGTTTATATTTATTATATATTATAGACATGAAGACAGAACAGCTGAAGAGCTATTGATGATTTACAAAGAAATTCTTCACATAAAAGCACTGGCTAATCTCTCAGATTCAGTAAATTGAGTTTATTATAAGAAAATTATTGTTAAGATTTAATCATAAATATGATTTTTTAACCATTTGCTTTTGTTCGTAAGCATATACACTACACAGAAAATCTTCTTTTTTTTAATTTAAATAAAAATATAAAATTTAAACCATTAAATTTTTTATTTTAATTCAAGGTAAAGCGAGAATTAGCTGGAGTTTTACAATTTGAAAACCACAAGGAGGCGGGAAAAACATGTAAGTCACGTGACTACTAGAAATTCTATTCATATTAAACAAATTAAACACCTGTGATTTTTGATAAATTCGTCGCAAAACCAATCAATTTATTTATAACTACAAAAAATAAATCATTTTGTAATTTAATCTTTTGGTGTATTTATTTTCGCATTTTAATTCATTTTATTTTAAAACAATATAAATCTCTAATAACGCCATAAAATTAAAAGTTTATTTTTTTATAACAAGCCCAAGTGGTTGATTATTCATTATATCAATTCTCATAAAATAACAACTTTATTTTTTTAGTATTCCACCAAGGAGACGAGGGAAGGTCCTGGTATATTATCTTTAGAGGTTCAGTTCAAGTTTGTATACATGGAAAGGTAAATGATAAAATATTTATTTTAATATTCATTAAAATGCATTTCGCTAAACAGTTATTTTTTTCTGATAAATATGGATAAGAGTGATAAACCAAAAATAATAATTTATTTGTAAAATATAAATTTACATCGTAGTACATTTGCGGAATCAGATATTAATAACTGTCTATGCTTTTATAATCTAATTACGCATACACGATTGAAATAGAGCTAATATTAATACCGCATATCACTTGTAGTAAGAATTAAAAAATATCCAAATTTTGGATGTGTTTTTAAAAAAAGGAAAACAGGTATCAAACATAATGTTACCGCGAACTTTATATCGGCTTCTAATATGTGTGGTAGTTTTCCATATTTGAAATAACGACACTTACAAGAAAAGCGTATTTTCTATCTGAGCGATAATTATCAAACTTTTAAAAGTAGTCTGAAGGTATTTGTTTGTACACGCTTTTAAGAAAAGATAAAACTCCAAAGCACACTTTGCAATAATAATATTAACTTTGAATATGCTTTGAAAAAGATAAGTTGCAAAAACAATTTGTTGTAATCTAATTATGCCGCCTTTTATTGATAGTTAGATATCATTAGTAAACGTATGCCGCTGTGTCGGTATCGTTTAATTTACGGGTGGCTACGGGAAGATCATTAAAAATAACTGTGATGCTAATTGAAGACACGTCGATAACGCATGTGGCTTACGCCTAAAAAAAACCTTTTTCTATCAAACCACATTACATATAATAGTTAAAACCGCATTTAGGAATACTAGGTATATGTTGCGTGCGTTACACTGTTTCATATTTAAAGAAATTATGGTAGTGTCAGTTGCATGTGCGACCTTAACCAGGCCTAATACGCCGACTAGAAAGCTTAGAATGTTAGTCGAAACTTCTGGTATTTTACCCTTGAAATTAAGACGCTCAAAATCATTGCCAAGAAGAAAATTAATTAAAAGCGAGTGTCATCCCAAAATGCTACAGCAAGTTAAGGTATATTTACTTCAAACAACAGAAATTTAAAACTCGTTATATTTAAGTTAGGTCTGGATCTAAACTGCCGGTGTAGATTATGTAAAAATGTTACCAGTTTTTAACCAAGCAATCTAACGAAATTTAGTACTCCTAGACTTTATAAAATGTATTTGTTGTTTTGCAGGGTGTCGTATGCACGCTTGGCGAAGGAGACGACTTTGGAAATCTTGCTATTATAAACGATGCACCAAGAGCAGCTAGTATTGTTCTCGCGGAAAAGAATTGTCATTTTCTCAAAGTCGAAAAATTCGATTTCGTTCGAATTTTAAAGGTACTAAAAAAATTAAAGTCTTTGAAAATCTACGTTGAACATTTTTTCTATTACGTCACAAGGAAAAGTTGTATGACGTCACAATTAACAGTTGTAACTTTTAGGATGTCGAAGCGAATACGGTTCGCTTAAAAGAACATGGGGAAGACGTTTTAATTCTTCAAAAAATCCACGCCCGACCCACACAGGAACACATCAAGAACAACAACACTTTGATCGAACCCATTTCACATCTTCCCGCAGCCGCAACGCCTAAAAGACAATCGCACAGATACGCAATCTCAGCAGGTAAACAATTACGCACACATTACTCTTGAGAATATATTAATTTAAACCCTTTTACGATGTTATTTATTTAAATTATAATTTTTAAAATTTTTTTCGTTTATAGGGACCCCAGAAAAAATTCTAGAACACATACTTGAATATATTCAGCCTTGGAACATAGGTCGCCGCGAAGAAGCGATGGAAGAGTTTATCTTAAGTCACGTGTTATTTATGACGTCACAGAGACTATGCGACCTTTTATTGCAACATTATCGATCAGAAGAAGTTGCTACTGCGGAGTTTGCGCGATCTATAAAACGAAAAGTTGTGTTTTTTGTCGTAAGATGGAGCCATATTTTTACATATTTGTTCGCTGGCGATCTACATATCACGCAATTTGTTAAGGTAAATATTTTGGTGGTGAAGTTATCGATTTTAGACAAATTTAATTAAATTGTGGCTTGAGAAGCTTACTTAAGCTGGCTTTGTACACGTCTGTTAGCTTTTTGTTTAATGTTTTTTAAATTAGTTAAACGATAACTATTTAAAGACAAGATCCTTTTCAAGTTCAAATAAATTTGAAATTTATTATCTATAGGACTTAAAGGACGATGTACATCTAGATGCACTGGACAACGAATCTTTTTCTCAACTTAAAGATGATTTTGATTCTCTTTACACCGAAGATTCAATGTAAGAATTTATAAAATATCATATGGTAAAATTATTTTGGTATAATCATATTTAATACTAAACATAATTCGCTAAATAAATTAACAGTTTGAACCTAAACATGGACTTTAACTATAATATTTTTACTAAAAGTTTTACGAACGGGGATTCAAACTCGCACTGCCTCCTTAACATCAACGAAGCTGTAGAAAGACTTCAATCTACAGACCATCGACAACAACCGATCAAAGCAAGCGACAAAGCCTTGCTCAAGGTCTTCAACCTACAGAAGACATACACCACTGTAAAACTCCCTATCGCCTCTAGTGTAAGTTATTTTAAACATAGTCAATTAAATATTTCTGTATAAAAGTAAAATTAAAATTAATTTCTGTTTATATTTTAGGTGGACGAAATAATTAACCACGTTGCAGAAAAAGTAAACAAGTCACCAAGTTCGTTAACGTTAATGGAGTTACTTGAAACAGGAGGTAAATAATCTACCTACAAAACCTATAAGATGTTTAATATTGTGAATATAATAATTTTTTATTTTTTGTTTTAGATTATTTTCCAATATCAAAGAAACAAACATCAGTTGCTACCCACATTAAGTTAAACAGTCGCCTTTTTATATGCACACCTGAAGAACACGAGGAATTGGTAAGATATTTACTTAAATCAAATTAAAACTTTTATAACTTTGTATATAAGCGCAGGGGAAATTTTAAAAGGTACGATCCGCTTTGTAATGGTGATTATAAAAAAGTAAATTTATTGTTTTGTTTTAGAGTGCTGTTCCTTTACCAGACGTCGGGCAATGTTGCAGCCATTTAGAACTTGTTAGTTCGATGGAGATAGCTTATTTTGTAACCAAATATGATTGGCAGTTGGTCAACAATGTACATGTGGTAAATATAGCTTCATTTATTTTCAAGTATTACTAAAAATCTATCTTAAGAAAAAAGTAAAAAAAGTGATTTAGTATGTAACATGATTAGGCATTATATTATTATTCAAAAAGTGTTATATTATTCTTTTAATGATTAAAACATGTGTTTGTTTTAGATGGAATTTTTCTACAAAATTTGTGGTGCTCATAAGTTCAACCAAGTTACATCAAATCTTGATATGCTGACTCGAAGATTTAACCAGTTAGCTTATTGGGCTCCCACCGAAATACTTCAATGTTGTAATCTCAACAAGAGAGTGCAAATCTTAAGGAAATTTATCAAAATCGCTCAGCAGTAAGTCAATAATAATCTGTACCATTTAATAATTTGACCCAATGTAATAGACTATCAAGTAAGGTGCTTAAAAGTATTTTTTATTGTTTTTTTTTAGCTTAAAAATGTATCAAAATATGAACGCCTTTATGGCTATTATGATTGGAATTGGCAATCAAGCTGTTAGTCGGTTATCAACAACCTGGGATAAGTTACCAGCGAAATACAAGAAACTAGTTGAACAGTTTGAAGGAATTTTGGTAAGTAAAAAATCAATTTATATATCAATTTTCTAATATGAACAAACATGTTATATATAAGCTTTCTTATTCTTCACTAAAACTTTGCCTAATTTAATTCTTAAAATATGTAACTTTTTTGTTTAGGATCCTTCTCGAAACCATCGCAACTACCGACTCCATGCAAGTACTTTACAACCGCCAATGATACCTTATTTGCCTCTTGTTATGAAAGATATGACATTTCAGCATGAGGGCAATGATACCATTAAGAACGGTCTGGTTAATTTCGAAAAAATGGTAGGAACTATTTTATATAAATATTTTATTTTTTGATTGGAATATTTCAAGCTATTATAGCCTAATAATAATTGTTATTTTTCTTTTTTTAGCACATGCTAAGCAACAGTACGCGAACAGTTGTACAAGGATGTAGTAAAAATATAGGTAAGCCGATTTATTAACAGTGAACAGATTTAAAATTTTATTCTGTAGGTCACAAATTCTGTAGAAGATGATTTAACTTAACTTTAAACTAATATAAATATCTTTCATTATAGAAGTAGATCACATACTAGAGTCAACAAAAACGATGGATACTACGCGAAGTTATGTTCGAAACTTTCAAGTTATTACCAACCAAAAAAGACTTAACGAACTTTCTATCAAAATTGAACCAAGAAGATAACGAAAATTAAACAACAACAACCACAATTTCCTTCTGAGTTTCAATATTTTTTCTATTTTTTATTAGCTATTGTAGCTAATGCATATTGTTGGTTAATATACCTATCTCTAAATGTTAGAGAAACTTTTTAAAAACGTTGTTAAAATACTGTGTAAAATGTAGAATTTATTAATTTAAAATATTATTTGTGCAATATTATGAGTTTCTTTTAATTGGTGTATTTGCATGTTTATTTTTTAAATGTATGCTGTATTTATTGCTCAATTTTGTGCTTAGCCTAATTTTAATTAGACAAAAAGTTCATTTATATTGTCTGGGATTGTGTTTATGCCCATTATACAACGACGTATTTAAGTATACATTATATTTAAATGATTTATGTATTTTCAAAGTGAAAATGAAGTAATTTTGACGTAAAATATTGATATATTGTTAGACATGTTTCACTTTATTTTTTATGATTTAATAAAATAATAAAAAAGGCTAATTCCAGCTACTAACTTTAAAGTGAAACTTGTCATTAAGGCTATTATTTATTTAATTTTGCAGCAAAGGTGTGTGTCTAATTAGTTTTTAAAAATGTCTTCGTTTACTTCTAACTGTTTAGCTATTGAGGATAAACGATTTAATTTGCCAAGCGTTGCGGATACGGTTCCGTACTACGTTGTGACGTTACCGGTCTAAACAAATGACAAATTAAAAACATTGAATTGGAGTGTGTGTAAAAACCGTTGGAATTTCCCGTTGCGTTGCCGGCACAAAAAGTAAACAAGGCGATTTAAAAACTTTCTCCACAAAGCTAAACACCTTTAACGTGATAATTAGTGAATATTGTTAGTTAAATAGGTTTAAAATTATGCTTAAAAGGGCTTGGGCTTAAATATTCGACCATATTTAGAGTAAAATAGACAGGCTAATATTTAAAACCTTTTTTATATTTTAAAAATAACGACAGACTAAAAGAAGAAATTGCAAAAGGAAAGTTAATTTGTTTTATTTAAAGCTGTATACCTAACATTACAGACTGACTGTCAGAAAAAAACTTAAATTTAACTTTGACAGTCAGTTTAGAAAGTGTAAACATAAAATAAACTTAATACCACCAACCACAGTTAATTTAAAATTTAAAGTTATTCGTGGTTTTTGTGGCAGTAAAACACAAACATAATATGGGCCGGTTAGTTTCGCTTTCAGCCTTACTGTCAACATTTAATGAATTAGGAAATATTATTAATTTCCTGTTTGTCTGTTCCTGTGTGCATGTTTATACCAAAAATAATTTAAAATATCAGAAAATTAAATTTTTTAGAAATATAAACTTTTGACACCGTTCTAATCATAGTAAAGATTGATAAAAAATAGTAAATAACGATAATTATCAGATACATAGCTTTTTAGTATTATATTTTTTGCTTTGTTCTATTATAAGCTGTTTAGCATTTGCTCATATTTAAAATTTTAGTTTTATTGGTCTTCTAGAATTACATTGTTAGTAGGAAAACTGCAGGAAATATCACAGACAGTTAATACAATATTTCAAAAATTGAGAATTATTTAAAATTATTCTATAGGATATTAATTTAAAAAAATTAGAGAAATAATTAAAATTGTGTTTTATTTTTAGTTCTTATAGTTTGTAGATAAAATAGAATCTGTAACTTATTTTGACTAAAATTCGACCGAAATGCCAAGTTTACAAGCAAGCTCAGAACTGGGACAAGTCGACTCTGTACAAAATCAAATTTTTACAACGCAACAACAGTTTGTTCCCAAGGTTACTCTTCAGCCAGCTTTTCTACCCAGCAACTTTAATATGCCAACTACAATGGTAGCTCAACATTTTAATGTAAGTAATGTTTTATTGTTTTTTTAGAAGTTTTTTTTTATTGAAATTTTTTTTGGGGGATAATAAACTTACATTTTAATTTATTAGATATTCTAAAAAACTTAATTTAACTTATAATTTTAACACATTTTTCCAATTTTTGTGGTTTAGTCACTGCCATTAAGTTACATTTGGCCGCTAGATTGTGCCCTTGTGCTACTTTTATGGAAATTGTCTTTTTTAAATAATGTCAGTTACAAAAAAAATACCTTTGACTTAGCTTTACTAAGAAAAAAAAATATTCGGAAACTATTGAAAAATTATAGTGTAGGTGTTTTATTTATTGTATATATACATATAATTAAAAAATAGCATAATTTTTATTCTCTGCATTATAGTGGCACAATAAATCTAAATATACCCTTGTATATTACTAGCGTAAACTCCTTGCCTTCAGCGATTTTCTTATCCTAAAACTATAAAGCTAAACATATAATTACATAATTTGCATAAATGCCTTAAAAAAATCAAGTAAAAAATTAGTAATATTTGCGGAACGAAATCCCTTTTTTAATAAAATTCAAGATTATGCGGTAGCTAAAAATTGCAAACGCATACGAAATTTTTGATTAAAAAGCTAAATTACTGATGATCCAGTGTTTATATATTATGAAAAGTATAAAAAACTTTATCATCATCTTTGTGGTTTTACGCTTATTCGCGAAAAAATGTCACAGGCTTTCGTATATCGCAGTTTTACGTGAACTATCTACCTGTCAATCTGTTGAGATATGGCTTTTTTTCTTAGTAATGTGTATTATAATAGGGTGGTGTTGCATTTTTTTGGTAAAATTATTGTTTATTGAAGATAGCCTGTTGCCAGAAATCTATTTTTTTTAAATAATTTTTTACAAAACTCATTTTTATAAAAATTACCAATGCAAGTTAACAAACGTTTTTTTCTATTAGTCTGAAATCAAAACCAAATTATGATTTTTATTGACCTATATTTAGAGTAAATAATGCTTATTTCACCATACACCACAAACACATGGACACCAAATCTGACGTGTTTTAATTTAATATATGATTAACAGATGAAATATTAACGACAATTTAATTATTTAGCGTTATGAGAAATGGATGAACAAAGTTCATTATAACAATATTGACTGTTCCCACATAATGTAATAAAAATGCTACTGGCTCATATAAAACTATAAGTTATATACATTTTTGGAATAATTACCATTGAAACAAATATAATTGTTGGCTTTGTTCATGTATGAACTCCAAAGATGGATTTCAATTTGAAAGCCGCTTATTAATATCAATGCTGATGCGTTTTGTTCTTAGCGAAGTATTATGAACGTAAAAAAGAACACGTTACCATTATGAGATTAAGTTTTAAACCACAGGGTCAAATTTTTAAAGGGTAATTTGCAAACGGTAAACTTTAAATTGTTATTTTCAACAAATTAAGGGATTTTAAAATGGGTTTTAAACCCAAGTATTTTAATTACGCATATACTGAGCAACTAAAACATGCTGGAATTAAGACAGTGCTAGTACATAGAAAAATTATGTGGATTTTTTACTAAGAAATTGTTATGGTATTATTCTAAAAATTAATGCAGCTTTATTTCGATTTATTTAAGCTGGTTTTTCGATTTAGATTGTCATTATATTTCTCCATAAGGTTTAATTATAAGGAAACTGAATTGTTTAAATTGTGTCTTTGTTTTGTAAGTATCTTTAAATTCCTTGGTAGCAATTTATTAATAAAATAAACCTATGACACCAAGTATTTCCGTGCCATAATTCGTTAAACAGGCTTTTCTATAGAAACAGGTGCATGGTTACTAAAGAATCCACGTTGCTTCTAAGTTATAAATGACTATCTGTATTCAGTAAAGTGTATCTAAGCGAAGTATGTTACTTTTAGACACGTGAAAATGCCGTGTTTCGTCTATGGTAAATTACGTCAGTTTGTGTATAGTTATTATGCGTTCAGTCATTTTCTATACTGAAACCGACAAACAACGGCAACTTTGTTGTTTATATTACAGTCGCTCTATCAGCGTCATGTAACGTTTATGAAGCCGTATGCGCTTCGGTTAGTGTTACTATCAGTTTCACTTTAGTCCAAGTCGTAAAACTTTCAGATTTAGGTCAGTGAAAGAATTCTTAGTTCAATAGCCCATCAATTTAGACCCATACAAACAAAAATCTTCGATTTGCTTTGAACGGATTTTTGAACGTTGGGTTGGGTTGACCGTTTACGTCGAAAACAATCAAATATTGGACAGAGTTTTTCAGTTTAATATTCCTCGCAAATATTCCAGTGATGTGTTTGTAGAGTAGAATGAGATAGTTGCTCGGTGACCAAAGGCTTTTTAATAAGTTAGACAATGTGCATAATTCTTCTAAGTTAGTTAATATTAAATAAAAAAGGAGTAATTTCACTTTGACTTAATTAGAAATCGTGGTTAGCCTAATAAAAAATACTTTTTAGATATAAAGTAAACCTGTAAAGGCAATATATCAAAAGTAAAAAGTTAAGGGTAATTGTAAGCGTATAAAAAAAAGAAAGTCTAGTTGAAAAACAGAATACTCACACTGAGTTAATTTTAATTGCCATTCTTTCGAAAGCTTAAAAGTTTAAAGTTGATCGTTTGACATGCCGGATTATATTTAGTCACATCATGCTGTTCGTCTTAATTTCTTTTATCTTAACGCCCACACTTTTTAATTGCGTGCTTTTGAAAGCAGGAAATTATTCTTTTCTATTTCGAGTTTATTTTTGATTGTTACAAATTGGAAAATAAGTTTAAAACCCGAAACAATTTACCGGTATTTTTACAAACTTTACGCCCTACGCGTCGGTAATACCCGTTACCCAAACGCGTTGTGAAAATTTTTAAGTTTTTGTATAAAAATTTCAAGTTATTGTTTAAGGTGTTTTTTTAATTGTATTTTCGTTAAAATAAAGTCCCGAAACCTATGTTAACCCTTTGATGTTAGGTTTCGGTGTTTGTTTTATATAATTTTCTCCTTTGTTCTTTGTATAAATATACTTGAAAAGGCGGCCATAAACTCAGTATTACCATATAGTTGTTAGTTACGTTTATTAAGCGTTATTACTAGTGCGTTGTAATAGTGAAAAATGTAAAAATACTTTAACATAGATTCAGTCGTTTTAATATTAGATAATACAGTATAAATTCGATTTTTTAAAGATATAAATTTTATTTAGTTACCATTATGGCAAATAGAGGAATGTTTAAAAATCATGGTTTGGACGCTGATAAAAAACGAAAAAAATAAATTTTGGATTAGATTACTCAACCGTTCGTTCGTGAATTCGACTTTTAACCAGACGACAACATTAAATCATTCGTGAACCTTGCTCGCATAACTCTACCGTGTTTGAGTCATTCATCGATTCCCTGTTCACTCTATAAATGCGGAAATTACAAAATGTATGCACCGGAAAAACTGCGTAGCACCTACACTCTTTTCACAACGGTTTAAACGCGGTTTTAAGGAGAGTAAACCAGTTAAAATCACATAAAAAATGTAAATTTTATTAATTTGTCGCTTAGATATTGTTAAAATAATATTAGTTCGGTTGTATATCTCATAGCGCTCTTTTAGTGTTTTATAATTTGTAATTTTTTAAAGCCTTCGCATAATAGGAAACTGTAAAGTTGGCTTTATAAAGAAAATACCTGTATAATGTACGGTAAAAAACGCCTAACCATTTCCCTATTTTGTTATTTTAAGCGGCTATTGTTTCAGTTGATTTATATATTTGTTAGTCAGTCCAACCACCAGAATATTTGTTGCGATTTTTTGGTTCGGTGTCGGGTCAAGCGAAAGGGAAAGTTAAACAAAAAACAAGTTCTGTACTTGCGCCCTTTTTAATTTATGACATGCCAAGTTTATATAGTTTTTGTTTCGTTGTTTATTCAGTGAAGTAGTATGGTGGGTTATATTGTTTAAGTAGAAAGTAAATTGTTAGATATAAGCATGTAGAAACATCAAAGTTGTACATACAAAAATCATGTATTTAAAAAAGAGGATTTGAGATAATATAAAGTTTTAGAATAAAATTAAAGTTATTTAGGAAAAATTGTTAAATTAGGTTGTAGTTAGCTATAGTAAAAAAATGGGTCAACTTTAACTTTTTTGTTATTTGTTTTAAATAGAATTTTTTTAGCTTAAGTGATAAACTGTGATATTAAATTACAAAAATTCCAACAGTCGCTAAATTAAAACTAAAGTATTACGTCACACATATTCATTGTTCTTGTGTCACACTCGAGTAATTATCACCCCACAAAAGAAAAAGGCTATCTTGAATATTTTTGACGAAAATCGAGTTTTCCAAATAATGGCAACTCTAGCGATCAGATCTGAAGGTTCAATGCCCGGTACTTATTACTACGCCGCTCCGTCCCATCTCTACCATCAAAAGGTAACGTTCTGACAAATTTTACACCTTTTAAAGGCATTTGTATTTCAAAATTGCAATTAAAAAGAAAATTAATTATTTTTTGGAAAGACTGAATTTTTGTAAAAAAAGGTGTACTTATTCTTAGTGATCCAGTTAATGCTAATTTGTCTTATCCTAATCCAATTTGTTAAAGTCTTTTTAACATAATAACGGAAATGATATCCAACTTTATTAATATAAACGGGAAAATCCAATAATATCCATCAGGGTTTTAGCTTTATCTTCGCTTGGAAATTTCCAAGTTTGCACTCAGTCTTTATTCGCATGGTTAACCATGGGACGATTTCAAGTTTTTTTAACCACACGGTTCGACATTTACGTAAATGTGATCATATTATGATGAGATATACTTCGAATTTATCGTCTTTATTTACCAATCTGAAATGGTGTCAACAACTGTTTATAAATATATAGTTTGTGTATATTTAGTACGCCCTTGATTATCAACAACTTTCGATTACGTTATGATTGAAAAGCGTATAAACGTGTTTTTAAATTGACTCTGGGCGTTGTTAATACCACTCTGGCACTTTCAGTATTGTGTAATATTATGATCGGGTTATTGGAGTAATTAATTTAATCAGCAGTTTAATTTTTTCCGCAATACTTCGTCCTTTTTAATTGGCGTGCTATGGTGTTGCATTGTACGGTCCTATGGCTCCGGAAATGATAAAATTTCTGACGTTTCCCTCGCCAAATTTTCTTACTGTTTACATTTCGCACAAGTTTTCAATGGAGAAAATTTTGAGTGGATATTTTTTGGGTTGTTTTTTATCAGAGTTTGCTTAGTGGGCGTACGATGGTATTTTTAAGGTTTGTGTAATGGCCGTTGGTTAAACATAGGCGTCGAAAAAGTTAGGCCAGCGTAAATGAAACGTCATTTTAAAAGCTCTTTGACTGTGCTTTTTATTTAAAAATGTTTTGGTTTAAATTGGCGTAATGATAGACAGTTTATTTCATTTAAATTGGTCGACTTAATAAATTTATTTGATGGTTTTGTAACGAAACTAAATTTTGTTTGTACTAAAAACCAATATAACAACAAACGCGTACTGTCACGAGGTCAATAATAAATTAACATGGTACATCTATATACACGATCAAGTTAATTAAAAATATAAAATATAATTTATTGAAATTATTTTTTTGTTTAAATTAAAAATATTTTTTAAATATAAAAAAGAAGTTTAATAATTTTCGGAAATAGCTGACTGTAGCGTTGTACTTTAAAGTTATCTTATATACTCATGTGGAGTTTATTTTATCATTTCGTGGTTTGTTTGTCGTCATTTTCTCCTATTATTGCGACAATGTCGATGAATTTAACTGATAACAGAAACTTATTTCAAATACGACTTTTATTTTTTATTTCGTAATATTAAAATTTCAATTCTTCTAAAATCCCGTGATTATGAAATATTAGGTTTTATCAACATGCTAAATGACGTAATAATATTTTTTTAAATTGTGAGGAAATTGTTATAACTTTTAAATTTAAATTATATTTTAAAAAATTCCAAAAATTTAAATATAATAGTTTTTTTAATTTGTAGAATTTATAAAAATTTATAAATCAAATATGAAATAAAAGCCTTTTTTTACAACAACTAGGGTTAATTTAGCCCTAAAAAGGGTAACTAAGATAACTCAAGTATATATCATTTGACCCATTAAGTTACCTATACAGCAAATTCTACGTTGTGTTGTTTACTATTAATATAGGTTACGTATGTACAGTCATTTTTACGGATATTATGCGATGGCCATTAATTTATTCGGACTATGTTCCGGCGTTAGTGTTTAATTGTTGTACTTAGAATTGAACAAATCGGCTAAAATGGTATAAAATGCGTTTTTCTAATATTTTTTATATTCGCACTATAAAATAACGCAAAAAAGTTATCTATTCAAATTTATACTAAAGATACTTTATATATACACACATAAAAATATATATAAAGAAATATGTTTGGATTTCTACCCAGTATATTGTTATGTAGTACAATATAGACAGCTTAACTATTGTTATATAGAAAGATATACAAACGTATGAACTAAAAAATTGTTTTGTGTAGAAAAACGGTAACATAGAATTTCGAAAGCAGGACATATATAAAACATTATTTAATAAAACAGTTCTTATTTTCCATAGCTGTTTTATTTTTTGCTCTACGTAGGTAGAATAAAGTGGCGTGCGACACCCGGAAATGATTTTCCGTTTACCAGTGGTGTACTGACATGTAGTGATATTTTGCCAATTGTAAGCCCGTTTAATAAGCGCCGAAACGCATTCATAAGCTTCCGTGCCACATTTTATTCTTTATCTGTATTTCTTAGGCTTGTAAGAACCAGTAATACTGGATAGGTTGGTATGGTATTTGTTGTGTATATTTAATATTAAGAACGTGGAGTAAAAGCGTGAAGATGTTAAGATAAGCTTCGACATCGCTACTTTTGCGATTAGTCAGATATACAAAGTAATATGACGAGAATTTGTGCTGTTTGAAAAAAGAGATGTTTAAAATTTGTATTTATAGGTGCGATGTTAAGGAAAATAAACGTGTAAAAATGTTATTTTTTATATTGAACTATCATTATTTAAACCACCATCTTTATGTAGTTGTTGTAATTCGCTAAATAGAAGTTTTTAGTTTTTGTAGTCAGACGTTTTGTGAAAAGCTGGTATTTTCTATTACGCGTTTATCCCTTGGTAAATTTCCTTATTAAAAAAATATAAAACCCAATTTTAAAAAAAGTAATGTTCAAAAAAATCGTCTTGTGTCTACTCGGAGTTTCGCGTGGTTTTTATATACAGGTTGCGTGTGCTTTGATTTGCTATATTTCGTTTCAAGCTTATTAAGTCGATGATTAACAAATATCGGTGTTGATTAAATGATGGTGCACCAACGTTGACACATATGAGTTGACGGTCAATAAAAATTTGTTAAAATTTGATCATTTAGTGACTTGGTACGGGTTAATGTGCATACCAGTACATTTAGTACAGTTGGATTTTTTAAAGTTTTTAAGATAGGAGTAGCTGCATATTTATAATTTTTTTATTGGTTTATTAAAGTAAAAATCAAATTAATAAGCTAGTTTGTAACATTTTTTACGTTTTCAAAGTTTTAATATAGTAATGTTAATTTTTGCCCGCTTTCGATGTGGCGCCCATGATTTTTTTTCGCGTTTTTTAAATATTTGTTAAGTTTGAGATTTTAAATGCAGGCCTACAGGAAGACTTCATTTCTGTTTCCATTTAAATACAAACAAACTCGCACCAGAACCTTAATTAATCCAGAGGCCTGTTCATTTGAATTGCTAATGATGAATTAACAATATTTCGTGCTGACGTAATACGATTGACATCCGGTTGCTATTTTTGGCCAATTTTTGTTCTATTTTTTTGCTTAAGTTGGCGGTGCGTTTGCAAGTTAAAAATGTGTGCTCGAATTTAAATATTCGTTGATTTGAATCGTAGATATACGGATTACGATATGTGTGTTACATGGTTAGCGCCGCGTCGAATTTCTTTGAAAGAAAACGAGAGAGATCAATGTTTCGTTAAAAAAAGGCAAGCAACCGGCATTTGGTGACGTAAAGATCTCTCTTCTGTTGCGGTGTTTCTTGTCTGCAGAAAACGTTCTTCTCCGATGAAGTTTTGTAAACGTAGTTTTCAACCGACGTAGCACTTCGCAATTTCGTCTGTTGGTTGCTCGAGTTGTAGTAGTAAAAACCGACGTAACTTAATATCTATGTGATTGTATTGAGCGCACACATTAAGTGTAGATCGCCATAACAATAATTCATGTGTTTATTAATCACATAGACATAGCGACGGTTAGTTCAGTACGTTGGTTCAAAAAAACGAGTTTTTACGAAACGGAGAGTTAGTGAATCACGTACGAAATGCAGTAGCGTACAATATACAGCTTTATGTAATCTAGTCAGGTTTTTAGGCTTACATTCTAAAAGGCAGCGGTCGTAAAATTACATCGTGTATACAGCTATATTTTATATGGATGAGTTCTTTTCTTTGTTTACTTAGAGACCGCACTAGTATTAGCGCAAAGAGTTTTTTAATAAAGTTGAGATTTTACGGCGCGCCTAGTTAATAAAGGCCGACGAATGAAATATGTTTGGACGATATTAAAAATAACTGTACGCTATAGAATAATATAATATGTGTTAAGGCAGTGTTAAAACATGTTGATGTATAATTATCTTAACAGGAAGTTACGTAATAGTTCGTGTTTTATTTTGCAGTATATCTCTATATCCTATATTCGTGTATCTTTGTATTTAACCGTATTTAAAAAATAATTCCTAATATTATATACCTAACCAAATCAGTTACTCGTAATTGATAGTGTATATAACCTATAGCTTGGAGATCTAATTATCTTGTATATTCCCCGCTTTTGTAACTACACAACATGTATATCTGGGCAACCAACCCTCTGCCTTACTGGGTAAGTCAAGTGTTTGTGTTTAAATGGTATTTGCGTGGGCGTAAATACCACAGATTATAAAAGGTTTATTAAGCATGTGAAAGCAAGCACAAGTTCTACTCAAACAAAAGAATCTCAATTAATTTAAAAAAAAATATTTTTAAAAAACTGCCAGGCATTTTAGATGAGTTTCTGCCTAAAGTAATTGATGTTTCGCGTGATATTTTTACCCACACTTTCTCGCTTTAAATGAGACTACAAAGTTTAGTATACAAACCCACGTTTAAAGTTTAGTATACAAACCCACGTATACGAATACCGCAGAAATGCACGTACTCTATCTGTTCCTTGAACTTTTGCACGGCTCTAATGTGCCATAAAAGCTATCGATCTCACAACAACACAACCACATTCAGACGTTTAAAAGGTCAAGATTTGGACGTTACTAGCTACAGTCTATAATGACGTCATTACTCTCGTGACTTTTGTGCGTTTTGCATTTTGCGTCGTCGATCATTCGTTTGACCGGAATGGAATTTTCCAAATTTAGCGTCGCGGCAGTTTTCGTACCCTTGCAACTTTGTTTTTTTCGTTCTCCGAGTTATACCGCTTCGTCAATTTGCAAACTCATTCCACTTACTTATACACAGGAACTGATTTGTTTTATTTATAAGCCAAGGACTTGGTTTTATTTTGGGCCAGTCATCATTATCACGTGCTTTTACTTACGTTGGTCGTGGTAGGTTAAAACAATAAACCTAATACGGTAAAGGTTGTGAGTAAAACGTTAATCCCCGCTTATAAATAAAAGTGATTTTAGAAATGGCTTTCGAGAAATAAGGATCGGTTCAACTTGATTTAAACAAAACAACTTATTTTGATTTTGATATTTTAAACTCACCACGAAAACGAATTCCCAGACAGACCTAGCTATTAATATATATTTGAAAGCACATCTACTGCAGCAGTAAAACTCTCCTTATTCTAAGTGTACTGTTTTTATTAAAAAAACTACGATTTTTTTAAAGATCCGGTATGCATATTTATTTTAGCATTTTACATTATATTTGTAGTTGAATAATTTATTTATTTTTTTATTTTTAGCCCTATGCACACCCCGCATCCACCGCTCCTCCCCAGCAATGTAGTCTCCCTCCCCCCAGCCCTTCATCAGCCAGCAACACTTCATCGTCGAATCAGAGCAACAGTGCCGGTGAAAGTGGAAGCGGAAGTCCGCCAAATATTCCAATTATCCCGATGATGCCACCCAACCACATCATATCCCAGGTCAGTTATTTGTTTAAAAAAATAATTAATTTTTTTTTTAATTTAAAATCATTTTTGCTTTTTTGGATTTACATGTTAGATATCTTAAGACTAGGTCGATACAGATTGTTAATTTTTAATTGTTTTTATACATTTTATTAATTAATAAAATCATACTAATCCTGGTCGAACAATTAATAAACTAAAGTTATTAATATTACCAAAGTTTTTTAATTAATTTTCTTGTCCAAGCTTATAGTTAATCAGCTAACCAATATCCATTCTACTATGAGCTTATTAATATTTCATATTTACTTGTTGTTTATTACAAATTTTAATTACACCGTCGTGTCGGTACCAAGTACTACATGTTGGCAAGTTGACCAAACACTTTACTGTCAAGTACAAAACCATGTCATTTAAGAAAGTTGTGGTTTTAGATTGAAAAATCTCGCGCTGTGTGTAAAGAGATAGATGTTATATATTTATGTGGTCAATCTGTATGAATGAATATACTTTTTGTTAAACTTAATTTAAATAAGAGTTGTTGCTGTTTTATGTTTCTAAAACCTTTTAGTATCACCACTAAATACACAGTAAATTAAATCCTACATAATTCACATCACACAGTGATATATATCAAAACCCCCAGAAAATTTTACACTCTAAATAAAGGAACATTTATTTTAATATGCAGGGCGCTCAAATTATCCCGACCGCTGGTTTAAATGGTCACATGAATGGTGGTAGTAACGACCAACTTAGCAGAACCAATCTTTATATTAGAGGTCTTTCTGCAACAACCAATGATCAAGATTTACACGAATTGTGTAAACAGTAAGTTCATACTTTAAAAAATAAAGAGTTATTCAGATTCAAATCTAAACCTTTTAAATATTTGCATATAAACAAAAAATCGGATTTTTTGGCATGTTTATTTTGGTAACTTTTCAAAATACTAGATACCTAATATACATATGTAAATAAATGTACATCGTGACCATTTTGTGCATAATACCGGTCAACATCTCGTTACACATTGCATTGTTTTTGTATGCTGCTAATGTAAACAAACATAACCAATCGCCGTGACCGGTCGTTGCGTTAAAATATACAAGAGCGCATATTGGTTGGAAAATATGACGGAACTTCGCCGTTTTTCGCCGAAATTCTGAGAAAAATTGCCGCAAGGCAGGTCGACCGCGAAATGTTTAGATTTAAAACTGGTCGTCATAGCAACCGACGTTGTGTGTTTTTGAACGAAAAACGCAAACACGGTGTGCGCGGTGTGTATACGGCTAATTAGACAAAGTGGATCTGCTTTATTTTTAGTTTATAAATATAGCAACGCGGACAATTACATGCTTATAGTCTTACATGAAACCTAAAAAAACATTTTCTTAAGTTAAATCCCGATATTAGGGTATAAAAATAAATATCAAATGATTCTTGTAACTTTGCTTCAAATAGCAACAAAATTGCCGGAAATTGTCGAATTTAACTGACCCAACTTTCAAATTCTTATTATTATGATATCAAATGATCCAAGTTACGCAATTGGAATGGGTTAAAAGCATAAGCAAGACTCACACGATAGCTGCCCACGTTTTGTGTTGGTTATAGGTCTATAAACAGGATATAGGCTTAAAGTAGCGGATATTACGTTAGGTTTTTATAACAGACTATAGACGGCGGAAGCATTAGCAAAAATGTAAAAGGAAAAACATAACAAAAAATTGGTGCATTTAAATTTTAAACTGCGTTAAAGTGATATTGTTGTATTTATTTAAATACAGGCTGCATTTTAAAAGGCTTTGGGTTCTGAACTCAAATTTAAATTGCATTTTAAAAAGGCTTGGGTTATATAATTTATATAAATAGATTTTTAACACGTTTTTTCGTCCTTTAGCCCTACGCTTTTTTAATAAATATGTTACAACACTTTCTAATTAATTATACTCGGTGTTAATTCCACTAGCGGTTCGATATTCTCAATCTGTCAACAAAGTTAAAATTAAAATCAAATTCCTAATTAACTTTACTTCAAATGCACTCGATTGGCCCATGTGACGGTTACCAAATGTTTAACATTTCTTTAAATTGCTTTGCACAAAAATAATTGAGATTAAAACGAATTAAAAAGAAAAGCCTAATTAAACGGTATTGATTTTGTAATTCAAATATTTTTTTTAATTTTAAATTATAAATAAACTTGTTAAATAACGAAAAAATGTAGTTTATATTTACGCTAAAACACTAATAGATATTCTGACAAATGGACGCTTGAATAATTAGTATTAAATTGTTTAGAAAAGTTAATATGCAGAAACTTATTTAAGCAATTATAAATACAATAACAAAGTTTACATGAGTTTATTAAAATTAATATCGATGTTCAAAAAAAGTAATCAAACTGTCAAGATTTATTAGATTGGAATTTTTCCTGTCATTTTGGGAGATTTATATTGATTTAAAAGCGGATAATAAGTAAGCACAAGTATTACAAAACTGCAGTTTGTCTATAAATAAACCATATAATTAAAATGACCCGGTAATATGTGTTTATAAGTTTGGAAAATGATCGAAATAGGCTTTTTTTTTAAATTGCGCGATCTTTTCGTTAAACCAGTTTGCTAAGCACTTAATTTGTATTCTTAAGTGGCCTATTTCTGCAGGATTTCGCCTTGCATTTCGTAATTTGGCCATGATCAATATATTTTAATCTGGCTTAGTGGCTAGCTTAGCAAACGTCAATATATATAGCCCAGAGGGATGTTGTAGTTTTAACTGCGCGATTTACTATTGGTTAAAGGTTGAGTAACTGTTCCGCCGGCGCGTAGGAGATTTGCCCTTTCTCTTTTTCACTACCTCTTGTGCATATACATAACCATAAAAGGCAATCTTGCATTTGTCTGGCTTAAAAAAGTTGACACGTTGCGTGATTAGTGGTGCATTGTGCTCCTTTCCGGCGTTGTGATTGGACAATATAATATGACGTAATACCAAGTGCCCATTCAAAAATTTCGAAATTTCTTTAAAAAAAATTTTAACCTGAGTTTTTAATAAGTATTGCACAATCCGTGTTGCAATTTATATTTAAACCCCTCTTGAATTTATGCTTATTTTGTTAAAAATAAACTAAACAAATAAAATGCCGTGCTGTCAAAGGAATTTGTTTAATTTTAAAAAATACTTCACCAAAGTTTGCCATTAAATGTGGTTTGAATTGAATTGGGAGTTCTTTATATTATTGACTTTACATTTAAAGCTTTTTAACGTGTTTATTTTCCTAACAAAATTTTTCATTCTCTCTCAATTTGGAATTTTATAGTTGTTGACATTATAAAACCTATAAACATAATGGCCGATGACGTCAAGTTTTAAAGTTTTTAATGACGTCATTTCTTGTTTTAGATACGGCAAGATTGTGTCTACAAAGGCCATTATCGACCCGGCTACTAATCTATGCAAAGGTAAGAATTTCAACGAATTTAAATTCAATTTTTATTCTTATGCAACATGTCTCATAGTCTAGCCTGCTTTGTTGTCATTTGACTCTAAAACACGTTTTCTTTTTTTTTAAATATTTATGAAAATTTTTAAACACATTTTTATTTTTGCAAACAGTGATTTATGTTAAATATTTAAGTTAACGTTAGTTGATTTGTTATTTACATTTGATTTGTACTAATTGGTTGATAAAAAACACAAAATCCTTTTAACGATATTATCAAAACAATACTTAACTATTAGGCTGTCAGTTCTAGTGCCTGTATTAACTCAAACTTTAAATCTTATTTCCACTTCTTGTTTATCAACCATTCCTTAAATCTTAGACCGCAATATTTGAATTAGAACATATAAAAATAACAAAAACCCAGTGTTTAAAGGGCTAAAAATTCTGTGTTATATTTAAAATATGCAGTCTTATTTTTTATACTTACTTTACATAAGTTATAATTAGAGATGTATGTATAACCGTTTTACATATGTTTTGTTTATGTAAGTTTTATTTTAACTCTTGTGATGTGGATTTTATACAATTTTGATACCAACTTTATTGTTTATATTATTTAGCACTGGCATTTTTTTTGTTTATAATGTGGTATTTTAGGTTTTGGTCCCGAAATTTCCAATCCTACTAATAACAAAAAAACTTTTGTTTATTTAGGTTACGGATTCGTTGATTTTGATCGTTTTGAGTCTGCACATATTGCCGTACAGCAGCTTAAACACAAGGGAATTCAAGCCCAAATGGCAAAGGTAACTGGCACAAAGCTTACTGACTCTTGCGTGAAATTGGCGCTGGCGTATTACAGTAATTTGTCACAAGCGATTGACAATTACGTCACACTTGAATTGGTGTCTTTATTGTCAAAACGTAAACGTAACAATACTAACAATGGCACCTGTTCTGTAAATTTAAACCCCGATACTTTGTGAAGCAAAAATGCTTCAATACATTGCGTTAGAAACGCTTTAAATGCTTGAATGCAATTGCGTAGCCATACAGTTAAAAATATATTAAATGCCATATATATATAGGAGAAAATATACGAATTTTTGATGTGATATTTTACCAAAACAACTGGAATTTTTAACACATAAAATATTGTCCAACTAACACATCATAATATTTATTGCATAAAAACGTTTTGTCTGTATATCTATATAAGGCAAAAGCGGACGAATAATTATTAATCATTTTTTTGCTGCGGTATAAAGTTCAGTCTGTCCTTGCCAATTTATTTGCTTTATGTTAATGCATTGTATGTATAGTGGTTTTGGAACAGTTTTAAATGCCCAGGTTTCTTTGCATAAGACCGAATGTATGCAGTGTAATAAGTATTTAAATGCCTTGTTGTTGCGGGTTTATTGTATCAAGTAATATTGAAAAAATGCAGTAGGTCAACAATACTTAGCAAGCACATGATGCTTTAAAATTCTTTTAAAGTACGTGACAAATAATATAATAAACATGCCTTCAAAAATAAATTTAAAATTTATAAACACGAAATATTCAAAAAATGACAGTCTTAATTATCATCTAAATTAATATTTAAAAAATGTGCCTTTATTCTTTAAAGGGTTAAATTTTCCTTGTTAACTTAACCTTATTTTTAACTCTTTCACAGCAACAAGAACAAGACCCCACAAACCTATACATATCCAATCTACCAAGGGTTGTAAATGAACATGAATTAGAGAATATGCTTTCACCTTATGGACAAGTTATTTCAACACGTATTTTGCGTGATAATGCCGGTGTGAGCAAGGGGGTGGGATTTGCAAGGTAAGTGGCACTTGGTTCGAACCCTACCGACAGCACTTTTTAAATTTTAATTTTTTTATGTCAAATTATAATTTTTTTTTGTTTTTTTTAGAATGGAATCCAAAGAAAAATGCGAGCAAATTATCGCGAAATTTAACGGCAAATATCTTCACAACGTGATCGGAGGAGGTAAGAATAAACAGATTACGTCATCAAATATTTTAATTACGTCATTGTAAATACTATGACACCATTTAAAGAAAATTTATAACATAACAACTTTTATGGTTTACGCTACATTTATAAGAGCAGTGGTGTAAATTTTATGGCTACTTTATGACAAAAATTTAAACGAAATTGAAAAACCTAGCTAGTTGGTATTGGTCAGTTAAACTTTGTTGTTTTTCCGTTTTCGGTTTTCCTATTAAGAGTGGGCTCTATAATCGTTCGCCCAGAAACAATACAGTAACTCTTAACCCACGATTCAAAAATTTTTCCGGTGAAATTTAGCCTTTAAAATTAATAATTCCGTTGAAGGGTTGTATCACTTGTATTTTGAAAGGATGGGATATTGTCGCATAAATGAATGAGAATTTTAAAACCGAAATTTTTTGTCAATATTTAAGAACAAATATAGACTTAAAGCCGTGCTAAACTTCAAAAATAACTCATTAAAAGTATAGTGTCATTGTTAAACCTATATAAGGCTTGTAATATTCTTACCTAAAAAGAACATATTTTGTATAGGAATTACTATTATTAAATAACTACTAAAATGGGTTAGGCTGATTTTAATTTTCGTATTCTTTTTACGTGCATTGGACTAACGCTTTAGAAAACCATATTCCCCGTTAGTATTATTCTTAAATAATCCTATTCATATAATACTCTTAATAAGTTGAAAGATAAGAAACACACCTAACCGCCAAGTAAATATAACACCGCCCAATAATGTTTGCTTTTTTAAGAGGTTAACAAATGTTAAAGTTTATTGTGTGGAAAAAGCGTTTTCGATTTAAAATTTTATGTTTACTCTGATAAAACCAGACGAATCTGCGTAGTATAAGACATAGAAATTTGATGTTAACACTGCTAGTATGTCATTGACGTACAAAATCAGTTTTTAAAATAATAAAACGTTGTTTTAAACGCCTATATAAAACGCTATGTTTTACCAACGTGAAGATAGATTACGTGAGCGCTAGTCTACAGCTTAAAATGCGTGAAGTTTAAAACTTGATATTTTTAATTAGTTTAAGGACATAAACAAAGTTCATGATAGGGTTACCTGGCTTAACGATTCCCACATTACTCTTGTAGTGAATTTTAAAGGCCACTGGCGGATTGTAATATTAACAAAGGTCGTTACACTCATTCGAAACCATTTAAAACTTCTTTGTATTTCAAACCAGAAGTTGACCTTTTAACGATGCCCGTAGCGGCCATAAAAGTTGAACAAAAGAAATGTTAAAGTTTGAAGTTAATTCGAGCGTCTAAGTTTCGTATATTTAAAAGTTAAACAAATAAATACCACGAACACAAAATACTTCGACACCGACGCTTTTATGGTCCAAATATTTTTTTAATTCCTTTAAAAATTTACCGTTGTTTATTGCATTGAAATGTCATATTCGTTTTCAACATGGTCTATCATAGGAAAACTGACATTCTAGTAAAACCTAAACATTGGAGTTTTTATACACAAACATATACATATATATATCATGTAATTATTTAAACAAATAAGAAGCTTTTGGGCTTGGTTAACTCGTTAGAATTGTCATTGTAAGTTAACAATATCATATTTGTTATTCATGTTGTCGAGCAACCATTGTAACCTAATTGTTATTTGACACAGGTTCACCAATGGAACCCCTTTTATGCAAATTCGCCGACGGAGGCCCCAAGAAGAACAAACAACACCAAAAGTTTATGAACAACGGTCGCACGTGGAGAGACGGGGATCTCCCTTTTTCGTATGACGTACCTTCATTTCATGCCGGGTAGGTTTGCGATTTTAGGCGGGTTGTTTTAAATGTAAGAAATTCCACCTAACCCCCTCGATTAGGTGCTTTTTTAACGCCCAAATTTGCATTTACTGGTTAGGAATGTTGGTAATCCTTGCATACAGGAATTGCATTTTATTTTATAATTTAAGATCTTACTGGTCGTTAAAAATAGTAAATTATGTAACAGTTAGCTGCAAAAGATGTTTTTTAACTGGCCCATGCAAGGAAAAAAAACAACCCTTTAATATTTAAATAAACGTAAGAAGTTTAAAAAACACTTTGTACCAAAACTTAAAAGATCTTGTCAATTTTAGGCACACTTTTAAGGTATTAAAAAAAAACTTATTAGGATTTTAAATACCAAGCACAAACATAAAAAATTCAACCAACTATATTATAAAATCATTTTTACTAACTCTCTATTATTACAGTGTCCCCCCAAATCGATTAATGGTTCAATCCATTCCCAACCCAGCTGCTTATCAAGTTCCCGGAGCCCCAATGTGGGTGCAACCCCCGAGCTATGTTGTCCAACCCCCTATTACACCAGTAAAAATAAGATTTATATTTGTTTATACAGTTTAACTATTTCTGAAAAAGTTTTAAATCAAAAAAAAAAATTTGTGGTTTGTAAACTGTTCTTTCTGTAAGTACCCACTTATTAATTTTTACGCTTTGTTTTAGGGAGTTATTCCTACTACAGTTGATCACAACAACATGCACCATGTTCACCCTGGCCTTATTCCACAAATCGGCCAACTTGCTGCACAAATGAACCAATTGCATCTTGCCCAGCCACCCCAGCAACAACAACAGCCTTCTACCATGCCGGTAAATACAACTGAATTGGACAGTAGCCTCGGATCTCAGAATGAACAGAACAGCTTAGTCGATAGTGGGTTTAGCTCAGCAGATATTAGTTCCACAGATATGTCACCAAACACAAGTTATGTGGTTCAGAACCAAGTTGAAAATCCAATGCAGGTTGTTGATAGCACCACAGGTCAAGTTGTAGGCTATAATTATTTTCCAGTTAATAACCAGCAGAATGCATGTATAGCTTGTTGTAGTTGCCCAGCAGTTGAGCCTTACCAGCAGCCTATAGAGCAAAGTGTCCAGCCTTTTCTTTGTAACATGGATCCCAACTGCCTAAGCTGTTGTTCACTGATGTCAGCTCAATGTAACACAGCAATGGTAGTAAACCAAGCACCACCCTTGGCTTATCAAGCTAATTAAGCAAGATGAAATTAGAAGTAAAATAGGTTGTTGAAGATTTAGTTTCAAGCCGAGAGAGTTGTTTATTTTTAGTTGAGTTTTGTTGTTTTTTTAATTAAATGAAATTTAGTTTTTTTTTTATATTTATCCAACTTTATTTTTGATACACAAAATATTTATTGTTTTTTTAGTTAATTTTTCAGTTAATTTTTTGTTCAAATGAAATTTGTTTTATTTAATAAAATTTGTTACAGTAAAAGTTAGGGGCGACAAAGTTTAGTTAGTTTGTAAGTGAGTCATAAATATTGCGGCCCAGAAAAGATAAAGGTAAGCAAATAGTTTTAGAATTATAAACTAAACAAGCTTATCTAAAAGTAAACAAATAGATAGAAGTCAGCTTATTCAAGGGTAAATAAATAAACACTAAACAAGCTTATCTTTAAACGTAAACACAGATGTTTTAACTGATTAGTAAATTAAATTTTTTCGTGAAGTGTATGGAATGTTAATTAAAACCTTAACATTTATTCATCAAGTTTTTAACTCTAAATTTAAGCTTACATTACTTTATCTGTATTTTAGTTTGTGTCCAGTGCCGTAGCTCCACCGTTTGTACCTCAATACACTTCTGCACCAACCGTCACTATGCAGCAGGAAGTACCTGTGACCGTTGAACAGCCTCCGCCAGTGAGCGCTACAGAGCCAGCCACCAATGAACAATAAATTCCAGGTTTGCATTATAGCTTTATTTCAAATTATATTTTATTTAAAGTATCTAGTTTTAAAAATGTTTATTTTTTTTAGATTTTTACACAAATCACCGCCTTTGATTGGAAATCAGAAAAACCTTTAAAACTGAACAAAGATAAATACTTAAAAAAATTCCCCCAATAAAGTCTTCCTTTAAAAGAAATATTATGCACAATCATGCAGACGATTTTGATTCCCTCCAAAACTTCCTGAATCTTCCTTCTTCTATGTGATGACGTCACACGTAGATATGACGTCACTTTTATTTTTTTATGAATTTTGTCGAGTATTTTTCGTGACGATGGCGTTTTTATCGTGATTTTGCTTCTTGTGATGCTTAGAAAGAGAAAAACAGAGCTTCAGTCAAGTGAAAAAAGTTTACACAATTTGCTGTTTTTCGTCGCCTTTTTTTTCAGATTTCTATGTCGCTTTAAATCAAGATTTTATTCAAGATTGCGCAGGACTTTTTTAAGCTTATTGTGCAATCCAAAGATTTACGGGTTTTAAATTTTCTGTGTTTGTTCTAAATATCAAATAGAAATCTAATATATATTTGTTTTCCCACTGTGTTCAAATTAAAAATTGTTTATTTTTGTTGTTAACCCAAACCTGATGTTTATTACACTGCTTGATATAACTTTATTCAACTGAACTATGGCTTAATGATAATGCCAAATTTAAATTTCAAAGCGTTTACATGACTTTTTAAATTTTATACTAAATCAAAATATACAATTATAGTTGTCCAAAATTTGACAATTTATTTGATTTTTTATGTCAAATTGATTTTAATGCGCTATGCGTTTTTGATTTTTAAATATCTTTATTTTAGTTGACAACAACGCTTTGTTATTTTTTATTTTTTTTTCATTTATGCTTCGTTTTTTAACTTTAAAAGAAAAAGAGTTAAAATTTTCTCGCCTACTGTGCAAGAAACGTATTTGTTAAAAAAAGCTGTTCTTATTTCTAACGTTTAACAGCGAGAAAAAAAATTATTGCTGTTTTTATTTTTTTAAGTGATCAAATTTTTAAAGAAAAAAAATCTTATTTTTGTTTTCGTAATGAGCGTGCGCTTTGTTTAATTCATTGTACACGTTTCGTCTCTAGATGTTGCCCGTTATAAATCGTTGTAAATATCACAGATTCTCTTATTTTTCTTGTTTGAATGTTATGTGTGATTCTAAAAAACTTTTAACGTAGTATATGTGTTATCACATTTGCTACTTACCGTTTTCAGATTTTTAAATTTGTTTTTGTTTTAAAATATGATTTAAATAACGCACTCTCCTTTGATTTTATTGTGTTGTGTTACTCATATAAAGAGTGTCTCGTTAAGAGCCTTGCTCTTCTACTCTTGCACACTTAAAACCAGTATTCCAAACATAGATATATATTTTAGGGAAAATATTGTAGTTCTCTTAAAATTTATTTCAGTGCCTTTATTTGGATTTTATTCTTGTTTTGTGCCGTCCCGGCATTTCCTTGTTGTGTTTTGTGATTATTGTTAAATTGTTTTTTTTTTGTGTGTTTGTTTTTTTGTGAGCGCGCTCTTTTATGCTATCTAATTCTTACGAGAATTCAAATGCAGTGATCTCTCGTTGGAGTAGTGAAGCAGTTGTGAATTTCGCCCTTTGTCACGTGATTTTTCAGGAAAATGTTTCGAAATTTTAAAATGCAGTTTTTTGATTATTTCTTCTTCTATTCAATGAAATTATTCGACTGTTTAAATAACGTTATGTTAAGTAACAGGTGCACTTTGTTAACGTTATAAAATGCTCTATTTGCAACAACTTACTTAAATATCTGGTGCCTAATAACAAAATTTTGGTCTGCATTTAAATTTTTCAAACCATCCAAAAAGTAATGGTTCCTGTTTTCTTGTAAATAAAGATGCTTTCTAAAATGAAGTTGTGTTTTTTTAGCATTTTTTTTCTAAAAATATTGAGATGTTGGTTGCTTCTTTGAATTGGGGCATTTAAAAAAATTGTAGTTCAAGTCACCGAAAAAATTACAAAATTTTATGCATTTTTTTATATATACCTTTCTCCTCAATGTGGAAAGGTCGTCTTCACGACCCAAACATAGAGTAATATCAGTTACCCTGACCCAGTCTCAAACTGCCTTTGGCAGTTTGGAATATTATAGAATATAATTGCCGGTAATTACGCTACTAATAAAGTGCTTTCTCAGCGGGAATTTATACGGTTTAAAGCAAAGAGCGCTAAAGCATGAAATTGATGGAGATCAAACTCACGACCTTATTTAGTTTGACGTGTTCTGACAATTGAACCACGCTGCCGTGACTTTTTGATATTATTTTATAGTTCAACCATTTCTTAAGTAAAGTTCGATATCTATAGGGAAATAACAAACTATATCTTTGTACATTTAAAATTTTAATAAATGAGAACAAACTAGAATTTCAGGCAATTGCATTTAATGAAGCGTGGAGGAAACTTAGATGCCTATGACTAGGGTCAAGGGGTTAAGACAAAACTGAGGTTATTTACATGCAAAAAAACTGTTTTTGGTTTTGTTTTTTTCTGCAGTTTTGTTACTTAGTTAATCATGTCTAAGTTTGTCGAGGCCGAGGGCCTTCGTAGCGACTTAGACAGACTAGCTGAAATACGATCTAAAGGCGAAAGGCTGAATATGTTGGACGAGCAACGACTACGGGATCACCAACTCCGAAGACTTCGACGTCTGTGGCTCAAGGATCAATGTCTTACAGAACGTGAACCTTTGTTACCACCCAAAAAGTACAACTTATTGTCAAGTTTTCGTGAAAAAGAGGCCAACTTCTGGAGCAGGCAGTTCAAAAGAAAAGATATTGTGGATTATTTTTACGCTGGAAAAGATTATAGAGAAATTCCAAAGTTGTTTCTATTCAAGGTGCAGAGAGCAATAAGGTTGGCTTTTGTAGGGCTCTTACCAGCAATTCCAATAGTTTATTACTTAAAGCACATGAATAAAGAGCGTGATATTCCAAATGCATGTATTATGGAAAGAGGTCCAGTCTACCCCGGCGAAGAAACTATTTCTGGAAAAATATCGGAAATTTATTTGGATCCTAACACGGCAACTTATAAGAAGAGAACCGAAAATTAATTTCAAAATTTCTGACTTTATTTATTGATATCTCAAAATTTTATTGTGTATGATATAAACTGATATAAATTAATTAGTATTTAATTTGGTTACAAATTTGACTAAAAGTTCTTTTCTTAAATGTGTTCTAAAATGATATATTTGTGTGTTTCTTAGATATTCTGAATTAAAATTTTGTAATTTAAAAAAACATTGAATACTTCCACAAAAGATGGATTAGCAATTGGAAAAATGTAGTTGAACAAAAATACTCAACCAAAAATCCTTTTGGTAATGTCGAATTATGAAGTGTATCACAGATAATAGGTAAGTAATAAATATTCATTTTGTTTTTAAAATAAAATAATTGTATATATTTTTATTAAACAGGGTTCAACAACCTTTTGCTGCAACATGCCAATGCATTTCTGAGTGAAGAGAAAACATGTTGTATTTAGTAATCGATTTATATTGTTTTGCAATTTTAAAGATAATTACAGTTAAATAAACAATATTGCTTTTTATATTTTTAAGATACAGAAAAGCAACCAAACATTTAATATAACCATTTAGTGCTACAGTACGGCAATTGGTTTACAAATAATTTTAAATCAGATAATGTCAGATTATTATTTGATATATTTATTTGTTCGAAATAATTGGAAGATAAAGTAAATTGGTTTAAATGATCAGCAGTTAAACTGTTTTCTTCTATACCCAAATAATGGATAACAGTTTCGCTTGTTATTACAAATTCATGGATAGCATTTAAAAGTTTTGAGTTGGTATTTTTATTTGACACTGCACCAATGTTTATATGTTTTATAACTTCACGATTAAGAAGTTTAAACCATAATTGTATACCTTGCCAACCAAATAAATTGTCAGAAATATCCAATATTTCTAAATGATCAAATTTCGATAAAGTTGGTAATAATGTTGAATTAAAAAAGGTTAAACCGCAATGACTTATGTTTAAACTCTTCAATTTTCCACAGTTGTTTAAAATCATTGAAAGAAGTTTATTGCTGTTGTTTAAAGGATTAAATGATAAGTTAAGATGGGTTAATGTTCTAAGTATTGAACAATTTGACAAATGCGAAATAGAGTCCTCTGGTATATCAGTTAGTCCCATATTTAACTCATTTAGAATTGAATCTGTTTTTATACAGTTGCTTATTGCTGTACAAAAAGCTTTTAAACCTTCAAGACCAATCCTATTCCCATATAAAATAACTTTTTGTATGTCTTGCAAACCTATAATACTAAACAATGGTTTAAGGTGAAGATCGTAGGTAAATATGTTTTTAATTTCAAGGGTTTTTGTGCATTCACAATCTTGGCATGCCTGCAGGACTCTTGGTATAACTAGAGAATTGCTCTTTTTACATGCATTTGTATACATTTCAGAAAACTTAACAACATGCCAGTTATTAACTTTCCCTATCACCATATCATTATTGGACAAAACATCAACGATTAAATCTTCATCTGACAATAAACAATCATCAGTTGTATACAAGGACAAATTAGGCTGCCTTGATTTGACCTTTTCATATTTTGATGCTGCTCTAAGTGTTAATTCACCGATCGTTTCACCTTTATTCGTCACAGCAACCATAAAGGTAATCTCTTCTATTTTTACTTTTAATCTGAAAGTTGTATTTGCAGGTTGTGTTATTATCTGGGTTGTAATGGGAGTTGGCATTATTGGTTTGGTCTTAGTTGTTTCAACATCATTCTCAACATAAAAATCATCATTGAAGCATTCAAGATCAATAACCTCACTTGATGTACTGCAATAATCTGTTATTTTTGAACTTCTACGTTTTTTAGTACTTTGTTTAGTTGTAGATTGACTAACCTTTTTGTCTTGGACGCGCTGTTTTTTGATTGGCTGAGAAATGTCATCTTCAATTGGAATTAACCAATCATTTACAGGGTTTTGATCCTCCGGAATCAAGGCAGTGTTTGATCTACGCTTAACTGCAGGGCTGCGAACATTTTGAGTTTCATCGATATTTGATCTAGCAGTTGAACCTCCTAAACTTGCAATAGAGTGTTTGTACTCCAAAACATCATCTGATAATGAATTATGACTTTTATAATCTATAAGTGAATTTTTATTTCGATTTTCCTTAACCCGACTTGTTAAAGTTGGTAAAACTGGTTCGTCTAAATTGGGAATATCAGAAAAATCATGATCATTTTTTTCTTCAAGTAATTCTTGTTCAAATACACCAATTTCAGGTGTGTCTTGTTGTTTAAATGACGATTTAAGCCGCTCACATAACGTTGTGTAATTTTGTTTACTTTCTAAATCCATGTCATCATCATGTAAGCGATAAAAATTCTTTAAAGAGGATAAAACTGTAGCTCCTTGTGAGCTTGCGATGTTAGGGTTAGCACCTTTGTCCAATAAGAAATTAACAATCTCAAAATGGCCGTTGGTTGCAGCATCATTAATCGGAGTTATAGACTGACATAGATCACCACCCCTGTCATTCACCCTCGCTCCTTTGTTAACAAGTAGTTTAATAATATCGAAGTGCCCATAATTACAAGCTTCATGTAATGGGGTCCAACCACAATAATCTCTGGGACTCAATTCATGACCCTGGGTTATTAAAGATTCAGCCTTTTTTAAATCCCCTTCAATACAAGCTCTATGCAGCAATGTTTCACCTTTATCATTTTTCTTGTTAAGTTTTGGGTTGCGTCTTGAGCCCCTTTGAACATTGTCTTCGGGTTTTTCTTCAATCTCAAAGTTCTCTAATTCTTGTTGAAGTAAAAGTTCAATATCATCCTCCATTGGGCAACTATTCTCACATAATTCTTCTTCATCATCTTCACTGTCTTCTGCCAGCACACCAAGCTCATTTTCAAGATTGTTAATCTTTTCTCTAGTCGCAGAAATCTCTTCTTTGCTGGATAGGTTTCGCGATTGTGCGGAGTTAAATACAGATAAGGTTTTTAATTGCAGGCGCTTATCATTTGCATCGGTTGCACATTCAATTGCATTTTTGTAAGCACTTTCTATTTCATTAAAACTTTCACCCGATTTCTCATAACAAGCAGCAATATAAGACCAAGTTTTAGAGCATTCTGCCTTATCTTCTGTAACTTCCAGTTCCTTAAAATGATAATCTTTGGATTCTTTGTACTCCCCAATATCAAATAAGGTTGTGGCTATTGAAAAATATACAGAGCGTTTTTGTTTTTCATTTAACGTGTCTGCATCAAAATTACTCATTAAATTTTCTTGATGTTTATAATGTTCTACAGCAAGGCTGAAACATTGTAGCTTACATAATATATCTGCCATTGTTTCATGCATACGGAATTCCATATATTTGTCGGTAATGAGTTTTATTTGTTCCTGCAATTGACATAGTTTTATAATTAATTTAAGTTGTTCTTCAATTACACCACGATCCTGTTTGTTTTTCATTTTAAAAGCCCTTAAAAAACAGGATTTTGCACCTTGGGTATTGCCCATTAATAAATCAACTTGTCCTTGTAATATTAAGGCTTCGATAATTGATTTTTTGTTGTTAATCTTTTCTGCTAATGATAAAGCTGATTGACAGTTGCGAAGTGCACTGGTGTATTGTTTTTGTTCTAAATTGACACTGGTAATTACATAATAGGCAAGGAATAAGTCCTCTTTAAAGTTGTGTTTTTGTGAAAGGTAAATTGCTTTTTGAAAGTAGGTTTCGCTTTTAGATCTTTCTTCGTTTGAAGCAGAAATTCCTGAAAGTTGGTGATGACATAAACCTAGGTTTATAAGACTTCGAATTTTCATCTCATAAGTTTCTCTTTCTTGAACTTTTCCTTTAATCATTTCCGTCAGTTTTAAGCTTTTATTTAAAAACTCAATCGATTTAATTAAAGTTTGTTTAATTTGAATATGATCTTCAATTGTTCTAGAATAATCTAGGAATGTTTTACCGAGTGATGTAGTTGCTCTTTGCAGTTCAACATCATCATTTTCAGCCAAATCTAAATACTTGTAGTGATGTTTTAATGCATTTGTATAATTATCCATCGCACCATAAACGTCACCTATTTTTCTATTTGCAACAGCTTGGCCAATTTTATCATTAAGAGCTTTACATAACGCAAGCTCTTTTTGATGCATTGATAAAGCTTCTTCGTATTCACCTAGTTGTAAATATTCATTGCCAAGGGCATTGCAATACTCGGATTCTTCTTTAAGATTATTTTTCTCGTGAGCACGGGCAGAGAGTTTTAAAAATCGTTTAATTTCTTTATGGTGAAAAGATTCCATTTTGTGTTAGGAACACAATCAATCATAAAATCAAGTTAATTTAAAGAAAAATTATCTAAATCGTTACCTAGAAAAAGATGGTTGGATAATTGTATTTTAAAAAAACAGATAGTAAACTATATCATTTTGATCTTTATGTCTGCTCATAGTTGTAATTTTACTATCAATTCTCATTGAAAAATATGTTTTTTTCAGTATATACCTATTTACTTTGTTAAGTTTATGATCGTACTGATCGAAACTATATTTTAGATTTGGCGGCAACCAAGGCCGGGAAAGTCCCTTGGTTGAAATTGGTTAATGTCGGTAGACTGCTATAACTATGTCTAAATTTATCGCCTATCTTTTTGAGATTAAAAGTTAAAAAATGATAAAAACAAATGCAAATTTTGACTTTTCGATTTTTATTTTCTATATACATTTCAACCCAAATTTAGTTATTAAAATGCAAAACTGATAAATACAATTATATCGAGGTTACATTTATTTAAAATGTTTTTTTTTCTGAAAGTTTGATTAATTACTGGGATTTGTTTTTTGTTGATCAAGTTAGGTTTTCATTTAAGGTGTTGGAAATTTTCTGAAAAAAGAAAATTTTGTTAAATCTGTTTACTAAAGTTAAAAAAAGCTATAGCGTAAAGGTCAACCTTGCTTTTTATTAATTTATTTTTTTACTATCTTTAAAAACTATCACCACACATTTAAATAAAAAAAACTTACTTTTCCCAGACTGTGTTTAATCTGTAAACATTGTTTGCCCAAGGACCACCTTTTCCACCTGGGTTACATGACGAGGAAGGTCCATATTTCTTGTAAGTATTCACAGCATATCTTGATCCAGCACACCATCCACCATCCTGTATAGCAATAACCTTATAACTCCTTGCTAACGCAGCCCTTGCACATTTCTCGATGGCGTTTGCACGAGTTTGGTAGTTGCCATCTAAAATACTGTCAAGTCCTTCCAAAGTACGAACAGCGCGGTTGCTTATGTCTGTCCAGCAACCCAACGACTGCAGAGTTACTGTTAATAACAAAATTGAATTCTTAAAATCAAAATTAAACTGTTAATAACAAAATTAAACTGTTAGAAACAAAATTAAACTGTTAATATAAAAATTAAAGTGTTAGGAACAAAGTTAAACTGTAAATAAAAAAGTTGAATTGTTAGGAACAAAAATAAACTGCGAGGAACAAAATTAAACTGTTATTTGCAAAATATTGGTTAAAAATGGCTAAGTATATTACAGTGTGTTTAAGCAATTTAAACAGATAAATAAAAATAAAAATTATGTTTTAAAAAAATATTTCGAAAAGAATGACAACTAAATGTAAAGCAAATTTAACAGTTGAATTAAAAATTTAAATAAAAGCGTTTGTTGGTTTAATAAAATTATTTAAAAAATACCTTTAGCTAAATACGTGAGCTCGTAGACTTGATTTGCATAAGGACCGCCCTTTCCATCAGAAGAGCATTTAGACGATTTTCCATATTGTTCGTAAGTTGATTCTGCCGCTACTGAACTAGCACACCAACCCCCGTGCTAGCAAGTTTTAAAGGTAATTTAATAACGTAAAATGCAAGGTTAATAACGATTATGTCTATTTTTATTAAAAATTTTAGGAATTTAACTTTACCTGGATCGCAAAAACTTCGTAACCGTTTGTATTTGAAACTCGCGCACATTTCAAAATAGAGTTTGCCCTGGATTGGTAAGAACCGTCTAAGATTGGACTCGAACCCTCAAGCGTCGGTATAGCTCTTGTTGATTTGTCATTCCAACATCCCAAGTTGTTATATCTTGCTGTAAAGTACAACGTAAAGCTTTTATCCTAACGTAAAGTAAAAATACCTGTGCAATTTTTTTAGAATATTAAAAGAATGTTGCTTTATCTTTCAAATCTTACACTTACCATAGTAAATTGTTTGACAATTCACGTATACGAATTGCAGCAAAAAGAGAAAACAAACTAAAAACTTCATTTTCAACTTACAAGTAAGGTAAAATAAGAAGTAAATACCATATAAACATTTTTACTTAAATCGGTTTCATTTTAAAGGAATAGCTGACCTATTTTAGGTTGTTTGGGCGTCTTAAGTACAAACAAATACAACAAAAAATATGTCAAACGTTTTAGAAATCTAGGATTTTAGAAATCTATTTTAGATTGTTTTTTTGGGCGTCTTAGTTGTGCTGAAACAAATAAAACAAAAACTATGTCAAACATTTTAGAAATCTAGGTTAAAAAACAAGCAGAAAATTTAAATTTAAAATTTTTAAAACTTTTTTTTTTTACGGTACGCAGTTTAGAATTATAATATTTATCTTCATATTATTATGATCTTCCATTTCAACACATAGTTTGATTGTCGTTATTATCATTCTCCAATGCTATATAAGCTGTTAAAATGGAAAATTAATCATATTTTTTACGATAAGCGAAAGTGAATCAATTTAATAAACATAAAAAAAATACTTTTTAAAAAAATATTAATGTGTACATCATTACAAAAACAAGAGGTCAAAAGAGTTATAATAGTAACCGAAAAACACACAATACCATTAAGAGAAAAATGTGTTAAAATTTTAATTCTGATTTTTATTGAATATATATCGTTATAAATAAGTTGACAAATTAATGACATCCGCCTAGAAAAATACCGCAACTTAAATCATAAAATTGTTTTGTTTATACCGGATACAATATCAATTTTTTATTCCGAAACTTTGCAATATTAAAGACACGTTTTAAGTAAGTGTAAACACATAACGCATGCACAAGAGAAATTTCGTTGATGTTAAGAATAGTTTTGCATCAGAAAATTTAAATTTTAAGTAGATACAAATTAAAATTTTTAGGTAATGCTTATAATTACTGCTTCACAATAGCCACAAGCTAATACAAATTTTACAAAAATATTCGAAATTCCTACTTGTATTTTAGGTAGTAATCATATGATTAACATTAAATATAATTTATTTTGTTAAAAAGGTAAATTATCAAAATGGGAAATGCTCTAGCTACACCGGGAGAGGGAGAAGTAAAATATAAGATTGTATCGAAGGTAGTTTATATATCGCGAACTTTTTGTTTATTGAAATTGTAATTAAGTTATGCCAATATATATGTACTTTTCTGAAGGTTTTACACTAAGTTCATTTGATATAAGATAATGAAGTTGCTGGAATTAAAATGTCTAAATTTTTGCAAAAAACTTAATCTAAAAACAATACGAATAGAACATTTACAGACAGCGTGGTGTAGTGGTAAGAACACTTGCTACATCACCATAAGGTCATGGGTTTAACCCCCACTGCTTCCATGCTGTAGCGCCCTTGAGTAAAGCGCTATAAACGATATAAACTTCTGCTGAGCAAGCACTTAATTAGCAGCATTATTACCGGGAAAATATAATCTATATAATATCCCAAACTGCTAAAGACAATTCGAGACTGCGGGTCAGAGTAAATGATGTTACTCTATGTTTAGGTCACGCATTTGACCTTCCCATATAGGGGACAAAGATATATCCAAAAGAACATATGGTGAAGTTCGAATTTGTTTTGCTGAAAATTTATTCATTGATATAACAGACATCCAACTACAGCATCGATGCGGGGACCAACGACACAATCTCAATTCGATTTTCAGGGAACAACAAAACTACTGATTGGCTTATCTTGGACGAATTAGGAGACGATTTTCAAAACGGGGCAAGAGATACTTTCGATGTAGTGGCTCTTGACGTTGGAATACCAACCATATTGGAAATAAGTAAGACTATTTTTTTTTAAATATAAGCTGAAGTTTTTATTTTTATTTTTGTTAAATTCTAAGAGTATTTAAAATTTATGTACTTTTTTGAAACCATTGTAATTGATTTTACAATTTAAATCTCCAATTTAATAGTCTTTAACTTGTGTTTTTAATTTTAAATATAATGTTTTTGTATATTATTTTGTTATCACAATTTTTTAGAGTTGGACGGTACTGATTTGTGGTATTGTAATTGGCTGACTATCAAACGTGACCAGGAAGAAGTTAGATTCTATATTTTTGATTGGGTGGAAACTCAATTAATTGTCACATCTGAATGCAGTAAGAATATAACTTTAATAATTAATCTATCACTTAATATATCCTTTAGTAACAAGTAATACAGTTTGAACTATTTTTTTTCAATTTCGTACGAAGCTAATATTAAACACATCTTCTGTTTTTGTTCAGTTCTACCGCAGCATGTAACAGACGAAAGTGTTAAGTTAGCAAGAGCGCAGGAAGTAAATGATCATCGCATCCGATTTGTTTGGATTCCAAAACAAAAACCTGGTGATCTAGCTTACGGTCTTCCACGATTTGTTAACGCTACTTCTTCGGCCGAATTGCCGAAAATTTTCCAACGTAAAACAGGAAGGACTGTCAATTTGTTGGCCATCGGCGTTGCTAATAAAATATCTGAGGTTCACGACAAATTAGTCAGTAAGTATTGCTCCAATATTGGTGTGTTAAATGTCTCATTTAAGCTAAGTATAATGTCTTACACCTTTCAAACAATAAACACTTTAAAGTGTTTTAAAAAACGTGTATGTACTATGATAATAAAAAAAAATTTTTAGACAGTGCATTTCCGTTGGTTGATCTGAACTCGTATCACGATATTTACCAAAACTTTGAACGGGAGGAAATGCATAGAAACACGCCACGCTTTTTAGACAAGTAAGCACTGTAGGATTTTAAACCAATGTTATTGTTTATAATTTTGTAATTAATTCAAAAGTTGTCGATTTGGAGTAAAATATTGTTGTAAACACATTAGGCCTACATTTTACCTTACTTTGGATTTTCTCTACCCCTTAAGCCAGTAAACTTATAAAAAATGTCAGAACATGTAAACCAAACCAATACTTTAACGTTTATTCTGTGTATTTAAATGTTTTACTTCTGCTACGTTATCACAAGTTTAATTAGTAGGTGATTTAGGCACAAAAAATAAATTTAAATATAACTTAATCGCTTTAGTACTTGCCTGGTCTAAAAATAATTTTTGATTAAAGTTGGAGAAGCGATGAGACTATGGGCTGGCAAACTTTAAATGGAATTGCCACAAATTGTTTTGAGAAGTGCACACGAATTCCGGATCACTTTAACATCTTTGACTCAGATGTTGCTGGCATTTTAAGACAAGGAAAAACATTGCAAGAAGAAATGTTGGTAAATAAACTGAAGTGTTCTTAAAATAGTAAATTTGCTAGACTCGTAGGAAAATGTTTTGATAATGTTGTAATGCAATAGTATTTGTTAAGTTTTATTCAACAATTATTTCAAAACAGCTAAAATCTAAAACAAAAATGATTTTAATTTATATTTAAAAAAAATCAATTTATTTTTGTTATTATAGAACGGACGAGTATACATCAGTGACTACTACGAGCTTTTGAAAGACATGCCTCGTTCGAACGATCTCATTTGCCCGAATTCTGTTGCTTTATTTTATGTTAATGCTGAGGACAACTTTGTACCGATCGTAATACAACTTGTACCTGGGAATAGGGAATATTTGTTTACCGCTAAGGAGGAAAACAAACTAGATTGGTTACTGGCAAAAATGTTTTACCGAATCGCTCAAGCCAATACACACGAGGTATGTTAAGTAGATTTTATATTTAAAGTATATTTGTAATTGCATAATTTTCAACACTTACTTGTATATAAATTTACTATACGAATTGTTTGGATTTTAGTGGATTTACCATTTCTTGCTGACGCATAATATCTGCGAACCATTCTCTGTGTCAGTGTTCAGATGCTTTCCGCTTTGTCATCCAGTGTTTAAAATGTTGAGGCCTCATTTACAAACTATTCCTGCTATAAACACCGATGCAAGAAACACTCTGATTACCCCTGATGCCGATGCTGCTACTGCTATGGCGATTTGTAAGTAAATAAAAGTGAAAACATTGTATTGCCAGATCTATAAGAATATTGTCAAAAAAATGTTTTTAATGTAAAAAAATGCTTGACTAAATTACTTATATTTTAATATATTTTAGGTTGTTTTTTTTAATTAAAAACATATAGGGAATATAATGAGAATTTTGCTACTTTTCAATAATATTTGAAACTTTTTATCTGTTAAAAATTTAAGCTTATTTTTAGCTGCTGCGCCCCTTGCTAAAAAATGGTACAAGACTTTGACTATTGACGAAATGATGTTGCCAAAAGCATTGAAAATGAGAGGCAAGAAAAACTACAACACTAATTTACCGTTATGACAAATAAATTGCTAATTTGTAACAGAGATTTTAAACAATAATTGTGTTTAGGTATTGATGACTTGAGCTTGCTGCCCAATTTTCATTACCGACATGATGCTCTTCGTGTATGGTCTGCAATCGAAAAATACGTTACAGGCATATTAACTTACTTTTATAAGTCAAACAAGGTAAAGATTATGATGATATATTAAGAAGCATAAAACCTTTATTTTAGCTAAGTCAGGTTGCGTTTCTAATAGTAACGAGTTTGAATCGCAATAACCATATATTTTTTGTCCTTAACAATTCGCTGCATTCAAAAGCTTTAAAGGGGAACTGAACTCATTTTTTCACCCAGACTAATAAAATTAGTATATTTTTTTAATTTTCATTTATAAAAATATATATTATTGAAGTTAAATAACAGTATAGCTATTATTTTTAAAGGATATTGTTGATGACTTTGAGTTACAAGATTGGATAAATGATACGGCCTTACAAGGATTCGGATGGCAGGATGGAGATACCAAGGGATTGCCAACAAAATTAGACACCATTGATCAATTGGTACCTTAAAATCAGTAAATTGTCAATTTAATGATTTATTTTTTAATAAATTTATTTCTCTAGATCGAAATATGTACTGGGTTAATTTTTACAAGCACTGCACAACATGCAGCAGTTAACTTTGGTCAGTTTGATACTTACAAGTTCGTACCAAACTGTCCGTTTGCTGCTAGATTACCACCACACAAGAAAGGAGAAGTAAGTCGTTGTTTTATTTAAAGTGTAGATTGAATTTAAAGTTTATTGATTGGTGTATCTGTTAAACTGTAGTCTGTTAAACTTTAAACTTAAACTTAAAAATACCTAAAAAAAAACAACAACTGATTTTAATATCATTATATATTTTGATTTTCGATTTAAGGCAACGCTTGAAAGGATTATGAACACTTTGCCGGATTTCCAGATGTCTGTAACAGCAATTTCGACCATTTCTCTACTGTCTATCTTTACGATAGACGAGGTGCTTTTATACTTCAGCTTCAATCAAATTTTTTCTTACAAATACATACTTGTTTCTTACATCTTTATTACATCTTACATTCTTACATTTATTAAATATAAATTACATTTATTTTATTACATTCTTACATCTTTATTTCTTACATCAAATTTATTTCTTACATCTTTATTTTATGTTCAGTAATAAACCAACATCAAAAACTTTTATTTTTTAGGTGTTCTTGGCCCAATTTCCCGAGAGATTTTTCCACGAAGCGGAATTGATTGAAATTCAACAATCTTTCAAGGAAGAGTTGAAAGTATTGCAAGTAGAAATCAATGCTCGAAACAAGGAGATGAATATACCCTACATATATTTAAACCCAAAAAGTATTCCAAACAGCATTGCTATTTAAACGACTTACCTATATTATTATAGTTAGTAAACACCATTTAGCGTATATTACCTATTCTTGTAAAAATACTTCTAACATATATAATCGGAACTATAACCGTTGCAAATTCTTTTTTATTTGTTTATTTCATTGCATCTTTTGTATGCATATTAAATAATAAATAAATATCTTATATGCATATTAAATAATAAGCTGAATACAGAAACAAATTAAAAAACTATTAGGTATTTATTAATAAATGTAAGTTACGTTGTTAATCTAAACATGATCATTTTGTTTGAGATGTATTTTTACATTAACGTTGTTTAACGGATTTAATCTTTAGAATTGTTTAGTTGTTTTTGCTCGCTAGGTAGCAGTATATCTCCACCATATGATACACCACGTTTTTTGATTGCGTACATATAACTACGACCACCATCAGCTAACTTACATTTAAGAAAATCGTATCGTTTGGGGATAAGACCTGCTTTGAATAAGTATTTAAACACATAAGAGAACAAGGTCAACGTAGCTAAACCAAACAACATAATAAATGTTTTTGTTGGAAATTGGGCGTTAGGATAATCGTTCCCTGGAAACTGAATAACTCCAGGAAAGTTAAGAAGTGGTTCTCCAGCTAGCACTCTTAATAAGGTAGTCAAGAAGATGGAAATAATAGATCCATAACTGTTTGGATCAAGAAATAAAACGGCAACAATCTGTAAATGGAAAGTAGCTGTGTAAACTTTTGACTGCATGTGTACATTTTTTGAGCACACAAACGCGCTACAGTTTTTAAGAGAAATTTACCTGCGGAAAACACATAATGTATAACATATCTCCTGACATTATTAATAACACATAAATTGATGGTGACAGTAATGCTAAAATAGCGCCAACAGTGGTGATTACCAACATTGCAATCCTTGTTACCCACATTAGTTCCTTATCAGAAGCCTGCAAAAACAAAAAAAAGGTATTTTCTTGTGATATCCTCGTAGAAAGTTTTTAAGTTTTCCAACAAATTAAATTTTTATTGTAAAATTTGAAATTCTAAAATTACCTTTTTTCTGATTATTGGTTTGTAGATGTTTTGAGTAAACATGCTAGAAGACGCAAGAATGGCTGAGTCTGCAGTTGACATTGCAGCCGAAGTAATTGCAGCCAACCCAATGAACCCAACAGCAGTCGGTGTTAAGTATTTAACGGCGATTGGAAATATCATATAGGCTTGGTGGTTTTCTGATGGTGTATTATTGTTAAATGTTCTGTCTATGTAGCCCGCCACTGTCCAATCTGTTATAAAAGTGTAAAAATTACGTTGTTGCAAGATAGGATTTGGTATTTTAAGCAAGATAAACAGCATACAATCTATAAAGTTAACTAGTAAATATAGTAGCAAAAATTAAAATAAAGGATATAATATGATTAGTTATGTGTATTGTCATATATATTTTAACTTATCCATTTGTTGAGGAAATTGACATTACATTTAAACCTTTGTTGAAAACATATCTTACTTGTGTTAGTTGCAGCAGCTCCAATCAAAATAGGAAGTATGCATACACCACTTAAGATTACATTGGAAACTACAGATGCGATCTGTGAGTCTCTTAAAGTTTTCATTGCAAAAACTCGCTGCATTAAACCCTGGGTAACACTAAAACCTAAAACCTGCAAATTTTTTAAAGCAGATTAAATGTTTTGTTTTATATTGAAACATCAAGTGTAGACCAAATGTCGCCTATAACCACTTATTACTTGGCAGAGTCAACTAACAAATTACTTACCATTAGCAAAAAATGGTCAATCCAATATCCTGTCTGTTGATTATACCATGTCCCAAGCCAATCCGAAGTTGTGTTGGTTAAGTTAAAACTTGATCCTACAAGGCCATAAACTGCATCATTGGTCAAAACAAAAGGTGTTATCAGTACCTTTAAATAAAAAAACTAACTTAAAACATATTGAATGAAATATTATGTTGGTAGTTTATATATTTTACAAGCGTTGTTTAACAGTTAGATAGAATCTTATAGTACATAATTAATGCACATCTTACCAGGCCAAATAATAGAAATACTAATTGTAGGACATCAGTATAAGCAACAGCATACAGGCCTCCTAGCATGGTGTACACTGCCACGAAACATGCAGAGACTGTAACAACGACTGGAGGATTTGACAAGCCGGTTATAACTGTTATACCGCCACCTTGAAAATTTATTTTAAAGTATTTTTAAGTTGTACTAAAAAATGTTATGCATTAGACCTATTAGTTATTGCTTTAAATTTGTGAAAAATGTAATAGAAAATAGATCTTAAAGTTAACGTAAATATAATATGGATTTAAATGTTAAGGTTTTACTTACTTAAGGTAATTAAAATAGCCGCTGTCCAAAAAACATCTCCAGCCAATACAATTATGTAAAAGAAAATTGTTATTTCTTTTCCCAGTTTATTTTGAATTGGGTCCAAAACTGTTACAAATCCCTGCCAATTAAGAAAAAAATGTCAAATTATTTCGCTTAGTTAAAAAAAAACAGTTTTGATGAAATAGAGTTTTTAGAAAACTTTAAGTAATTAAAGTAATGCCTAGGTGTTTCGTTTCTATTAGTTATAATATTTTTATAGCATGTTTCTATATGTAATATTTAATAAGTAACCTTATCGTAGAGCTTTGGAATAAAAATCAAGGCTGAAACTATGCTGGAGATAAGAAAAACGTAAGGCAATTGGCATTGAACTAATCCCAAGCCCGGGGTAAAAATCTCCTCAGCGATTCCAAATATTAATGGGCTTCCAATAAAAGTGGCTAAAAATTAATTTCATGAACTCAGTGAACTAGTAGCTTTAAAATATTTTTGGGTTTTTTAAACTATGTTTATTGATACCCCATAATTGGTTTGGTAAAAACGCAAAAACTTTTGGTCCGTGTCGACTTAAAATTTGTTCAACAACATTGACTCTTGGTAAACATTTAAAATGTGTTTTATATTTCTGTAAAACTATCTGAGCACCTAACATAGGATTGGCACAAATCCTTATTAATGTTGTCTGCTACGAACTTAAATTACTAATTAAGGCTATTTAACTTTTTATACCCAAAAGACAGTAACTTTTTTATGCGTTTTTGTGTGAATTTGTTTTAAATACACTTTGATATTTAACATTATTTTAAATATAAAAAGCACTTTTTGGCAATCTATAGCCCTCTTTCTTGCTTTGATTTTATGTACACCAAGTTGATAAAATACCTACCTGACATTGTTATCGTTCCAACCACGAGACCAATATCTTTATTCCCAATCATGATAGCTTTAGAGGTCTTGAGAAATTTTCTTGTTTTCCAAGACACCAGGATTCCAAATAAAAACATTGCCACAAAAAATATTGCAATCAATACCACACCTACTACGTTTAACGTCATTTTAAGTATCTATAATCTATAATACAAAGACTTTGGTTTTTCAACCAAACACAATAACATTTTTAAGTGAACATTCACTTTAAATAGTACTGAGTTTACAAGATTTTCGCTAACTATTTCTTTTTTTTGCAGGTAGTGATTTTTCAAACTGTTATCGTGTTGTTTATGCATGCATACCAAAAATGCTATCGGTGCCTATCTACCTGTTCACTAATCTAATTATACTGATAAAAAGTAATTGTTTTTAAATTGCTTTTCGTAAAAAGACATAAGGTATTTTAAAATAGCTATTTTAGTAAAACCTTTATAACAGAAAGATTTTTTTGGGTAAAATAGTTTTTGAGTAATTAAAATCTTTTTATTAATTACTATATCAAAAATAATATTTGGGACTTTATTGTTTAAAAAAAAAACTATATCTTTATTTAAAAAAAAATAATTTATTATCTTATTCGTAAATTTTTATTTAATTTTGTATCAATTTAATAAAAATTGCCACAATTTTTGGCAACTTTGGTTTGACCCGACTTTTGTAATTTATAATTTTCTTTTTAAAAATTATTTTAAATTTTCTTTTAAAAATAATAAAAATTTTTTTTATAAAATTATACATAACACGTGAGAAAAACTTGATTTAATTATTTGAATTATTAATAAAACTTGAAATTTTTTTTATTTCAATAAGTGATTTAACTTAAAAATTATTAATTAAAATTAACTTTAAAAATTACATTTTCTTATTAACATATTAAGTTACACATAAAAAGAAGCACTGAAATTACTAAATTCTTATTAAAAGTAAATTTGAATGTGTTATCAAAACCGCATAAACTATAACAAGAAAAACGTGTCTATGGATTTAATTCGAATTTAATTCGTAAAATTTCCGTCTATGTAGGTTGAAGTTTATTAAAAGAAAATAAACATTACCACAAGAAATTTTTTGGTAGTTTGCCAAATAGTACCAAGAAGAGTTAGGTAGTGTGGTATAGTGGTCATAGAATCGGACTTTGAGTAAAGAGGTTTGGAGTTCAAGCCACACTGATGCCACATTACCACGGATGGCGTTTCACGGATGGCTCCAACACGTCACAACAACACACCCTTTTTACAATAAAAATACAAAAACTCATCACCTTGAAGTGATATGGTAAAAAATATATTTTGATACGTTGTCATGCTTTCACACGACATTAAAATTTAATACACAATAAAGGAATTATATTAATTTCAAAATTCATGACAATAATATTATTTTTAAGGAGTTTCCTTGTCCGACTTGTTTTCATAGCGGTTGGGTGCGCCTCAAAGGCTAACAGAGCAAGTTTTCACGTTTAAAATACATGAGGAAATTTCTGATTCGAGGTTTAATACCCGGTAATATCAACAAGTTTTTGGTAAGCATTAAACATACCATCTTAAATGTTTTATACCAACAGGTTTTGTATGTGAAAAAACGCTCTGTTTGGACTGGGATTAATTCGAATGCGAAAATGTAACTTGATTTTCTCTTAAAATTCTGTTGAAGGTAAATTACGTCACCTACAAATTGCGTTTCATGGTTGAATAAATCAAAATTGCATTTTTTTCGTAAACAAATCATTTGGTAATGGAAACATCTAGAAATTGCAGGGCGCCTTTTCGTACGCCCAAAGCGGTTAATTACATCGTCTATTTGGCGCTTTCTATATATATATCACGAAACCATCTGCTGCCTTGTCAACAAATAACAGACCGAGTACATATTTGTGGTTTGAATGCAAACTATTTGACTGATAAAGAGACATTTTCTACAAGTGATGTCATAAATACTCTCATTAATTAGAGGGCAAGGCGACAAGCAATAAACAAACCGGAATTGGAGTGCAAACGTTGATGACTTTTGACATTTTGGGAGGTCCTGGGAACGACATTCGCCGAATTTTCTACCAGGAACGCTTGTAAAATTTTACAAGTTCGTGTTTTTGGTGAATGTTTAAATCAAAATAACAAAACAACATTTATTTTTGGAACTGTTTTTGGTGTATGTCTAACAACATGTAACCCTTTCCACATTTCGTACTGTTAAAAACAAAACGACATATGTCATATAAATATATTAAAAACATACAAACTTTCGCTGGATTTTTTTAATAGTGAAGCATAGTAGGTGGGTACAACAACTAAGAAATACATGAACATGCATTTACACGCACGTAGATATTTTTATTCAATGAAAAATCCATTAGTAAAAAATTTTGATTTTTTTGAACTTTACACGTTTTACACTTCATTAAATACGAGGAATTTCTTGCCGATTATTCCGCTGAGGGTGTGCAACCAGCACGTGCCTACAGATTCATTGCTAGTTGTTTAACATTACATGTAGAATGCCATTTACATGGTATTGAGAATGTGCACAACTACGTAGATGTTAGTGTTTGTAAATAGATAAAAATAACATTAAATTTAAGTTGGAAAGATCAGAATGAATTTAGTAATAGATATATTAGATTATCATGCATCAGTGCTAACCGTAATCGCCTTTCTTATACGTAAATTTGCGTTTATTTTCATATCAATAAGGTTTAAAAATAACAAGAGTTCTACGTGGATTTAAAAATCGGATGACGACATCTCTAAAAATGTGTGACTAGCTCGCTTATATAAAGCAAGGACCGAGCTGTTATAAACCAGAAGCTTACGCTATAGATTCCTAGAACATAGGCTTGCAAGATTAGCAAAAGTTCTAGCCAATAAACTTTATTTTTGATTTTATTTAAAATGTGGTTTTGATTGATTAAAATCATATTTTTTGGACGTTGATTTGACAAATTGTTTCCGCATTTTGTTTTAAATTGTCGATAATATGTCGAAATTTTAACAACTATTATAAAATTCAAAAACATGAAATATTTGTGTTTTTGCAGAAAACTACGAAGTAAAATACGTTAAAATTGTAAAAAATGTATAAAATAATTGTTACAACTTTGTTGGTAATAAACTGTGTCGTAAGTGGACATGAAAGTATGGAAAGTCAAGTTATTCCAGCAATGTTAAAAAGCAGCACACGACAAATGTAAGTAACTCAGAAATCTTTCAACTATTAAAAAAGGTTTATAAATTTAAACGATTTTAAAAGAAAATAGAAATACGAATTTATAAATATTAGATAAATTTTTTTTTAATGTTGATTAAAATAATTTTTTTAAATGTTTAAAAAGTTGTTTGTTAATATTTTTTCAATAAAAACGTCACATGTTTGTCTGGTTTCTGCCATCTTTCTAAGAATTGTATTATATAAGCTGCGTAGGTTCTAATGACCCTTAAAGTAAAGGAAATTCTTCATAATTTCAAGTTTATAATTGAATAACCATGTTGTGAAATTATCGTAGGCTTTCAACCCAAAATTTTTTATAAAAATTCGAAAAACAAAATATTTATTTTTGGCCACAAAAACAAAAATATCAAATAGCAAAATGATAGTCATAGATAACGGTGACGCCACAAAAACGTGTGTTTTTACTATGACATCACATTCTAAACTATTTTCAACATCGCTACGTCACATTTTCTAGAATATTTCTAGCATTTTTACTACGTCATGCTTGCGTTGTATTGTAATCTATACGGCTTTGTTTTGCAGATGTGACTACACTTTAAATTACGTCATCTGTCCTAGTGTTGGTCACTTCAGTTTAAACTTAGTCGGAGTCAATGTCGAATATATGTCGATTCAAAACAACAACATCGAGGAACTTCCGTCGTGGCTGATGAAACAATTCCAAAAACTAGTAAGTGGGAAATTCTGAACATCTTAAAAACGCTTATATGTAAATATTATCGAATACAATGAGATTCTTTCAGATATATTAACGTTGTCAAGCATTTATAAATAGTAAACTAAAGTTATATTGCTTAATTTTATCATAATTTTTTTTTAACATAAATATTTGTTATTATCTAGTTGGATTTTAAAGCGCATCTTTATACTTTGTAACCGCATATAATGAATTTATAATTTTTGTTTTATTTTTTTATTTAAAATTTCAATTTTTTTATATTTAGAAAGTCTTGGATCTTCACGATAATAAAATAAAAAGTTTGCCTCTGTCGGGTAACCCGGAACTTACATTCTTACAAGCGGATCATAATATGTTGGGAACAGACAGAAGATATCGTGGATCACTTAAGAATATGTTTAAGAAAAATACGAAGCTTGGAGTAGCCAGTTTAAGGTAAATTACTCAATTAAAAAAAGGTTTGTTTCGTTAGGATATGTTTTTATCAAGCTATACTAATTCCAAAAAGAATTTGCTTAGCTTGAAAAAAATTGTTTAAAATATATTAAAAAACATTGTTTAAACTTTAGGGCGATATTTTTGGCTTTATTGTATAAATATATCAAGTAATAGTTACTATTTAATAATTAATGTATGTGCCATACATTTTTGATATTTACTCATTTTTGTTACTGATTTAAAAAATCAACTCATGTTTTGTAAATCTCCTCAAGACATTGCAATGTTTACCTCAAAACACCACAACCAGCCATATAATCCATCATGATTATTTCAACAGAAACAACGGCATTACAAGGCTGTCATGTTCGTTTGCGAATAAGGTTGATAATCAGCTCACTCAGTTAAATCTCGCTGATAACAGACTAAAAACAATTGGTTCGAAAACATTCTCTTACTTGAGGAATCTGAAGCGTCTTTATATTCATCAGAATAATATCACTTTCGTCCACATGAACGCTTTTAAACAAAATCCGTAAGTATACCTTACATTGGTTATAGTTGAAAAGGAAAATCTTGATATCATTTAAAAAAATTGATAAAAATCGGAAATCATTTTTTACCGATTATGAATATCTTGATTTTTTAACAAAAAAAAAACGAATAAAGTCTAAGACACGGTAGATTAAGTTAATTTCTGTGAGTTCATTAGGTTTAAAACAGTGTAATTAGATGGCAAAATTGATTATCGATTTTAAAATCGTCTGTAAAATGAGTGTGCAGACTGATTTCAGATATAAAACTAAGGAATGGCGTTCGGAAATATTTGAATCTCTATTGCCCTTTATTAAGATATTATCAATCAAATTACCTCCTAAGATGAAAACCGCGTCTGCAAAACAATTTGAGTGCATCAATTAAATTTGGTGTCATGTTTTTGTACGAATTTAAAGTATTAGAAAACCAACGTATAAAAATTAATATTATAATTGTTCTATTTATTATTCAACTAAATCTTGTTTTTCCTTATAAGTTAAATTCTTGGATTTAATTTACATAGAACTATGTTTTTTACAGAGAGTTAACAAACTTGGATTTATGTGATAATGCAATCGGATTTATGGGAAGCAACGACCACTTGGATCTAACCAATAATCGTAAACTCTTAGCTCTCTACATGAGCAATAATAAGTAAGTTAACTTTAAATCAACTTTGTATTGAATATTGGGCATGTAAGATACAATCCCTGTTTTATAATTGGTTTATTTTTATTTATAAACCTGTGTAAGGTCGTAGGTGTGATTTTTTTTATTGTGTATTTTCTCTTTAAGGTTTTCGATTTTGAAATTTATAAAGCAACGCCAATTTTTTGTCATATAAAAAAGAGTTAATAATAGGTCGAAATCGCGGTGACAATTATTCTTTCTCTTTTACCTGCTGTAGTTGCGCAACAATTGTTACCGTTGATCATAAATGAATATTTCTCTGGCGAAATTTATTTTTAAATTTCCGGAATAAAAGGAGAATTTTGGGAAATGATCAAATTTTGAAAATCTCACGGGTTTATCCAATTTTACTTTTTTGCAAAATTCTGGGTTGTCCGATTACAAAAATAGATTTTTTTTGTTAAAAGCTAAATTTAAAAATTACACATTTTATACCAGTTAGTAAAATAAAATTTTCACTGAATTTTTATTCTCTTTACGTTACGTTATTACGTTGGCCTATGAAATTTTACTAATCCTTCGAAAATCATAAAATTTTATTAGCAATCAAACCAGAGTAATCAATCACAAGACATTACGTCATATTAATTCCAATCCACACACCTTATATACGCTCTTTCACCTTATTAAGCTACATAAAACATTTAAATGATTGATGTAGTGAAGTAATAAAATTTTTAATTACCTGTTTTACTTGAAATGTGATTTTTCTAAAATTACTTCAAGAAAATGATTCATGTTTGATGTAAGAATAATTGTGTCAGGGTAAAAAAACCCACATAACATGACTACGTTTTAGTTTCTCCCTTTTACATTAAGTTTCAAAAAGTCAATAGGTTGTATTGGTATGTTGGTATGTTTCTTATCAGATCATACGAAACCAAAGAGTTTGATATAAAACCGGCCTGTGATATTTTTAAATATGACAAAAACGCTTTGTACGTACCTTTCAAGAACCAAACTTTATCTAATTTATTTTTAGACTTCATTTACTTACCGAAAATAAATATATATCTCCCATTTTTATTTAATATATTCTACTAGACTTTCATGCAACAGGTCAAATAAATGAAAATAAAGTTTATAGTCATTTTAAAACAACATTTTTTATCAGGTTTTTATTTTTTCAGATTATCGAGTTTAACGGAGTTGAATGTTGTTGAATGTACTGCATTGGAACATTTAGATGTTTCATACAATCGTATTTCGTCGATTGGCCCTTACGATATTTTTAGAAATAATCAACTACTTCATCTCAACCTTTCATATAACCAAATTCAAACGGTAAATATTGAATTTTAAACTGTTTTAATAAAATGGATAGAGTAAAATAACTTAAAAAACCTTTATTTACTTAATGTGTTCTTTATTTTTTGTTAATTTTTTTTTGGCCGTATAATAAAGTATAATATATCAAATTTTTACTTTATTTTTTAAATTTTTTTGCATATTTTTTTAATATTATTTTGATTAAAAATGTAAGATTTTTAGGTGATATTTTGTTATTTTTTGGTTTCAGATTGACTCATTGGCATTCACTTATCTGGCAAATCTTCAAGTGTTGGACTTAAGTGGAAATAGACTGACAACTTTGCCAGTTAATCTGTTTCGAAATTTGAAAAACTTGCAGGTAATTTGCGTAGGATTATTCATATATAAATTAACATAAGAAAATAACAATAAGTTTAATTTAAATAAAGGCATTCCATTTGGTCTACTAATAGTGAAGTTCGGCTTTTCACAAATAACAATAAAATATATTTATGAAAGTTTCCATGCATTCTCCTTTATATACCGTCTAAAAATACCTCCAAAAATGGAAATTTTTTTTATGTTATAAAAAAGGTTAAATCCATTAAAGCACTCTTAAGTACTTACATTCAAGTGTATGTTACCCAGAAGTTAGCCACACAAGAGCAGAACAATCAAAAAATACCTATAATTATAGACGAACATAATAAATAATATGTAACTCAAGTACAATTTGGTACTTAACTTATTATTTAGTATACACTTGATTTCTGAGTAAGCAACTTAAGAATCTTATTATCTGGTTTTGTTCAAATAAATATTTGTATGAGTAAGAGTCCAAAATTATTTTTTTAATGAAGTAAATGTTTATGAATTAAGCTAAATCTTGTTAATGTTTTTTATGACTCAAAACTAGATAAGGTTTAACTGGTAACAACACACAAAACAATGTTGAAATGAAGTTGTCAATAATGATATGTTTTGTGTATTACAGGCTTTATCTTTGGCTCACAACAGCTTAGAATCTCTGAGCGAATACCAGTTTCTTGGCAACGGTCGTCTGACTGCGTTAGACCTAAGTGGCAATCTTCTTCATATATGGGAACCAGCAACCATATCAAGCAACATTAATTTAAGATATCTTGATCTTCGCGACAATTTATTCAAAGTTGAAACAATGGGGTACTTTACAAAAAACAGAAATTCGGAATTTGATGTTAGAGTTTGGGCTAGCGACAGCCACGACGGGGCAGAAGAGAGTTTAAGTGTTCGAGCCCTTCATGACGGACTGAACAAGTAAGTTAAGGTTTGTGTTTAAAAATTGTACTTGGTGATATTTCTAAATGATATTTCTTAAAACAAAAAAGTGATATAAAAATATCTGTCTTTTGCTTTATTATCTGTTACTTTTGTTCTTGTTTATGTTCTCTTTAAACTTATTCTGGTGAAAAGAATTTAAACTAAAATTGGTTTAAATTTTTCCAGGGTAGTATTTGCGCGCTTATCTTGTCTCAGACTTGGTGGCAACCCAATGGCCGTACAGGCCTTTAAAGCTTCTCAAAATAGTGGTGTTCGCTTCATGGCGGGATCTACGAATTGTGTTTTATCTCAAGACGGTAGTGAGATATCGTGGAATTGCGGTTGTACACCAAAAGAATTAAAATCAACGACGAACGATTGGATTGAAAACGAATCGGAATTGCATTTATATTAATTTGCTTCATATTTAAACTTGCCCATTTTTCTTTTAAATTGCCCATTTTTCTTTTAAATTACCCTTTTTACTTCTTCCAGTATTATGTGGTTTGATATTCTACTTAACTTATTCTATTGTCTCCCCCCTTTTTCTTCAAAATATTGCTAGTGGTAGTTTTATCTGCATATGTATTTTTTGTTAAACGTTTTCGTATTTATTTATTGCATTTATAAACACGTACTTATTTGCCCGTCTTGCTTCGTTTGCTGCAAAACAAATAAAATATTTTGCCATAAACAAATACATCTAAAACATTAATAAATTTAAAAGTTAGCCCAGATAAATCATTAAACCAATAATCTTTTTAACATTTATTTCAAAGATTAATCATTGCTTATTAAACTACTTACGTAAAGGCTGACCACATTGGCTATAATTATCTCTTTAAGTTAACCGATCTTAAGTAAGATTGATTACGGTAATTTATATATGTGTGGTCCTGTACAAAAGAATAATAAACTTAATTTATGTATGTGTGGTCCTGTACAAAAGAATAATAAATTGTTCACAATTTATAAAGTTCGACAACTTTTTATTACTATTAATTAATCTAAAATTAAGGTTGATTTTTAATTAAAGGCCTTGAAAATCAAACTGGACTTCGATTTTATTTTATATTTACAACACATAAAACAAAGCTAAAAAAGTAAATATTTTGTTAACAAACATTCTAAAGTTTATTATCAATCAAGAATAGACATGTATGCTTGTTATAGTGACCTAATGTGTACGTAGTCTAGTGAGTTGTATTTATTTAGTATCTTAGTTAATTATTCTTAGGTCGATACTAAAGTATCGCTTGACACATGATATTATTTTCACTTTGCTTACCAAGCAAACAATAGATATTTTCGGGAGAATAAAAACCTTTTTTACATTAAATTTAATGCCATGATTTAATTTTGTCTTAATTTTGGGGTGTTTTATTAAAACTTAACTAAACGACAAGTTATTTAACTATTTAAACTAATAAAAAGGCTAAAAACCTAAACTCTCGGCAAGCCTAAACTAAGCATGCCTTTGCACAAAATAAAAACGCTGGAATTGTAAAACTTGCGCGCGCGGCATATTTGTGAAACAAAGTAATTTTAAATACAGAGATGTCTATTTTGAATTTGACATTATGTTGTACAGTGATATTTCTTGTTTTCGTTGTAATGGAAGCAATAAGGTTGCAACCGCAAGTCTAAAGCGTAATTAAATGAAAACAAATTAAACTTTTATAAGATAAACAAAATGTAAGTAGGAGTTTTTGTATTGTATATTTATTGGCATTTTAAAATCACTTTTCCTTTGACGATGATATTTTATTGTACAACCCGGTATATAAATCACATTTTTATTTGTTAGCTTAATTGTTTTAAAACATCTTTTCTTGGAAACTAAACCTCAAGATTAAAATTAATAATTAGCTAATGGCGAGAAAGTAGTTTCACATTTTTACGACTTTACGAACATTTCTTTAACAGAAAATAATTAATTTTACAAAAATTACGTTTACCCAAAAAAAAGTGTTTACAAATCAAATTACAAATTACGTTTTTTTTGCGATTCTGTATTTTATTTATTGGAACGTAGCTGATGAAAAATGTGCAGCCCCTCCAAATTTCATGTGAGTGATTTGATTGAGTGGTCGCTTACGGTGCAAAAACTCACATAAGTGAGTTCCGTTGAGTTTCATACTAAAGCAACGTTGGTCAACCGCGATCGTCAGCTGAAAAACAAACAATGTTTTGCGTTTTATAGAACGCTTAATCAACATATTACTAATAACAGTTAAAACGATAAAAAAATAAATATTTAAAGCAATGTTTTAAAACGAATAATATTTTTATACAATCCTTATTACCTTATAACTTATGAATTAGTCATAAAATAGAAAAAAGCCATATAATACGGTTAAAATAGCTCTCTATCCGCGCAATGCGACATATTAAAAACCTAGGTTAAATACACTAAAAAATTTACTTTAATTATCTTACTTGAAAAGGCACGTTATACTGAAACGGGAAACCCATGTTAAGTTGCCTTTCCTCAGCCTGCCATTGGTTGTTGGCTTTCACATTTCGCACAACCACACCCTCATTTAAACGGCATGATAAGATAAGGGCAATGTCAGCGTTAGGATGAGCACCGCACAAGAATTGAATGTTAAATCTGTCATTAAATAAAATACAGGATTATAAGTTAGACATTTTAATCTTTTCACCACTGTGAATATTGTATTACATAGCGGTTAATGTGGGATCGCTCATGCCTGTTTTGCACGTTTGTCAGTCTGCTTGTATGAATTGGTCTTTAAATTTTCTGTTATTGTTGTTGTGTAAATGTATGTTTGTTTTTATTTGCAATTATTATATTTATGTGCTGTATGTATGTTTAAAGTGTATTTGTACATTAAATATGTTTACGATATTTTTTTTTATTTTATAATTAGTACAAATGCAGATTAAGGGACATATGTTTATAATAAATGATATTTTACTTGTTGGGTGGTCTGGCTTGTGGTGTTCCATTTACAGTAATAGTATGCCCTTTAATGTTTCCAATTGGAATTTGAATGGGCGAATCATTTACCTTCAAAGTTAAAAAAAAAACAGTAAAAAAAAAATCAAAAAAAAAAAATCTTTTAAAGTTAAAAAAAAATCAGTAAAACAGAACAGCAAATATTATCATTAATTGCACTTTTATTTCTTAAAATAATTTTTTTTTTGAACTGTGTTAAAATATTAAAACTAGTACTTACCGGGTTATTGATTGTTGATACCTGTAAAAACAAACTCGATTATAAGTTTATTCATATCTTAAACTTACAAAGACTCTATGCGTTATCAAGTCGTCTAAACCATATGTGTTAAGGTATAGCCTGTAGTCAACCTTATCACATTATTAATTTACGCAACCAGATTTTTTTTGTATATATCTTTATCCTCGATGTGGGAAGGTCGAATGCGCGACCTAAACATAGAGTAACATTTGTTACCCCGACCCAGTCTCGAGTCGCCTGTGGCAGTTATTATAGAGACTATAATTGCCCGGTAATTATGCTGCTGATTAGGTGTTGGCTCAACAGAAGTTTGTACCGTTATAGCACCTTACTTAAGGGCGCTACAGCATGAAAGCAGTGAAGATTGAACCCACGACCTCATGGTGGTGTAGCAAGTGTTCTTACCACTACATCACGCTGCCGGTCATTTTGTAAAAGTTAACTCATTTTTTTAATTACCTCATATCCTATCACGAACTGATCGATTGCCACATTGCCACCAATGTGGAACATCGATATGCGAGAAAGTGGAACCCGGTGAAAAAACTCGACAAAGTGTTTTCCATTAACCGCAACCTTGAAAAAATGCTAAATTTTTAGACCTCGCAGTTTTAATATTGTTTAATATGACTGTTCCGTTAATTAGTTTTTGGTGTTTTGTATGGGAGCATTGGTCTAAACAGAGTTTAAAAAACTTCTACATGAGGTTGTATTTTACTTTTTAGTTTAAATTAGGAATTTTTGTTTTAGGCACCAATTAAACTGTTTTTTTTCGATGACTTTAGTTAAACTGGAAGTAAAATTTTTATTTCAACTGTGTTATTTTATATGTTAAATCAAATTATTTTAAAAGAAAAATAAAATTAAAGCGGTATTAATATTTTTACCTTGATTGAGTTTTGTTCAAGTAGAACAATAGCTTGAAATGGTTGATTCATAACAAACGGGAAACCCTGCGGTGATCCGCGTTCTTCTGTGTGCCACGCATTCCCTACTCGACTGTTCCTCACAACCGCGTGTTCGTCGAAGCGGACGTTAAAGTGAAGCGCGTGATCCGCGAGCGGACCGGATCCGCATTTCAAATTAATTCCGAATCTAAAATAAAAACTTTCTTTAAATTTTTTTTTTCAAAACATGATGTTTGTATACCAATAATTTGCGCGCAAAAACAACAAAATAGTTTAAATTTTGTATAAAACGTCAAATATTTTTAAACTTAGTGTAGATGACCTGTTTCCAGTCGGCCTCCCATTAATTGTAAACATCATGCTAGGGCGAACGCTATGCAAAGGAATCTCATACGGGATCGACTAAAAAAATATGTATGAAATAAATACCATAATTTAAATAAAAAAGGGCCTTAATTTAATAAAAACGTCAATATAAAAACGTCAATATTTAATAAAAACGTCAATATAATACGTTTAAATAGTATCGAAACCTTACGTAGATAAAATGATTTATTTACACGTAATGAGAATTATTGGGTTTAAGTTACATTTGTTAACTTACCGGGTTATATACTTGGGTCTGCATTTTGAAACTTAAATAAAAACTTGAACCTTATTTAGACAATTTTAGATATTATTCTATAAAAATATATGTAAATTTATGAGTTATCTCGGCCTAAAGCATTCTTGATTGATAAAAATCTCATAACCAAGAAATATATTTCATTCATATAAACCTATCAATTCTCTGTTATTAAAAATACTTCTTATTTAAAAAAATGTTTAAAATCTAATATTTCGTTTTTAAAAATACAGTCTCTAGTATGACATTGCAGCTCATGTAACGTTTTGTCTACGACAAGTCGTTAAATAAACCTTATAATATGGGTACGAGAGTTACAGGTATCACGAGTGGTGTGGTTTGGTTAATTATTATTCAAAATTCGAGTTTTATTGTCGTTAACAAATTTCTTATATTTTGCACGTTTTCTGTACAAGTTTGCTTTAACCTTAGTTCTTATGGTAATAATTTCTCGATTGTCTAGATGTAACTTTACATAGAAAATTTTTTTTAAATTGAAATAAATACATTTCAGCTATAATAACGACGTAAGATATTGTTTGTTTAACAAAATATTTTTGTTTGTTAAAGCATATTTTATCATGCTTAGCGTTGTCATTATTTCTATATGGCATTAGCTCCATATCGCCATTTAGTGTCAAAAATTAATTTCTAGTTGTTTCAATTTAGCAACTTTTTTTAGGTGATTATTTTTTCATTTCTTCCAATAGTTCAAATCACCATAAAAACTATTTTTTAGGAGTAGTATTTGTATTTAACATGCATGCAATGTTTTTTTACTACAATATGTCTATTTTACATGATCTAAACAATTTGACTTTAAAAATAAATTTATTCACTATTGTATAACACCATTCGGAATAATAAACAATTGAAAAATATCAAGTAAAATAGAAAAAAAGGCACCATTAAACACAAAAATAAAAAATAAGTTAAAATTTTAAAACAAGAGTTTAAGGACTCGAAAAAAGAAATTTAAAAGAAATCAAAGCCATTTAAATAGCACATTTATTTTTCTGTAATTCCCCCGTTCACTTTACTATTAGAAACTCTTAGTTCAAGTAGACCCATCATGTAATTTAGCCTTGTTGAATATTACAACGTTGTATTAAGGGTTTTCTTTTTACCAACATCTTTGTGCACATAAATCACAGCTTAACCGGGTATGTCGTCTGTAAACTCGCCGACGTTTACGGGAATTTTTTTGTTTTATTGGCATGTTCAAATCTAGAAAAAACAGAAAAAGTTAAATTCTGTTTTTTAAAAGTTTTTCACACGCGATATTTTTTAAATAATTGTTAACTGGTGCTTAATACGTTTTTTTCTTTGAAAAAATGTGTTTTAGGTAATGATAATTCTTAGAAACTGAAAGGGCAAATTTTATAAGTCGTAATTTAGGCGTTTTCAAAGAAAACGTTATTAGATAAATTTTTTTTTAATAAAAAAGCCATCTGTTTTATTAAATACTGTTTAATTGAAATGACCAAAAAAAGAGTTTCTCCATTTTATAAATAATTTAAAATGTAATTTACCTTCGTCAGTTATACTTCTTTTCGCAATAAGGGGAACTTCACAATTCGCTCTCATAATTTGACAAGCTAGGGTAAGAAATGAACCACATTTGTTTGAACCATTTGACTTTCTACAAAGAATTAAATATTTAGGTTAAAACTTTGACTAAAAAATTGTTTTTATATATTTAATAGACAAAATAATCTTAAAAAAATTTCAAATTTTTATATACATTAACAGTTGTCTTACAAAATTTATTTTGTTAAATGTTTTATATTTAGATAATATATGATTTACCTTAGCCCAAAATTTTTGTTGTTTTTGAATTTTAAGGATTGCAATAATCTTCGTCTGCTAATTGATCTTCCCTCGCAAGTCGATATATATAAAACACACAACAAAAATAGGCACAAAGTAAATTTCATCATCTTGAAGTTTTTGTTTTTTTAAGAGATAGTTACTTGAATTGAATTCTGGTGAATGATGCCATCATGTTGAAGCAAGTCTCTTTTTATAGGCCGGTCGTTACGAAATTTTTCTCAAAAAAAAGCGTTTAGCTTCAAACCAGCATTTCTCACTAAGTTCTATTTGTAGCGTGGTATGTTAGTTAGCTGCTGCGGGTAAATTTAGACCGCTTATTGCAATTGCATCAACGATCATTTTCAAAGTTAACAAAAAGATGTTGCAAATAAGGAATTTACCGACATTTTTTGCAATTTAAATGATAATATAACCAAATAATTTTACAACAATGGCTATCGAGCCGTGATGTAAGGTCTATGTAAAATATAATTATAGCACATTTTTTTGCGACGCTTGTTATTATTAACGTGAATTTTTGTTCGTAATAAAATAGAAAATTAATTTATTTGTAGATCACAAAAGTATTTACGACTTAACGTGTTGTTATATTTTTGGATTAATTAACAAAAAATAGCGATTTTTACTATTAATAAATAATAAAGTTACTATTTATAAATTCACGTGGGCAGTTTAAAAATACTGTAAAACCAAAATTACATTTTTGGGACTCTTGTTTTATTGGTAATTACTAATTTATCACCCCCCAAAACGTAATTTTCTTAAAATAGAAAATTTTATTTAAACTTAGTGGGTAGAGTGTAAAATAATATTTTTTTAAAAGAAATTTAAGAATGGGTTTTGTGGAGAATTTCGTTTGGAAAGGGCATACGCAAAAATTCCTTAACGTTAAATTTTTCTAACGTACGTTATGCAAAATACCAATTTTAGTCAACTTACTCAATTATTACTGCCCAGTGGACCATAACTTTACTTAAAATTTTCTATTTTAACCTTATTTAAAAAGTAGAACATACAGAATTATCAAGATGAAAATGTAATATAATATACGGGTATTTTTCTTTTTAAAATGATAAACAGACTATAACGTAATGCTTTTATTTTTACTTTCCCTTGAAGTGGAACGGTTTAGATTACGAAAGTTTTTGAGAAACTTTGTGTGAAAATGTTTTTCAATTTTGTTTCAAAAAAATTTTTTTTTGTTATTATTTTTTGCAGATATCAATTAAGTTTTGAAATTTTTTTCGGAAATTAAAAAATTGTTTGTTTTTATTTGATAAACCACAATAATTTTTTACAAATACTGCTGATAAAGTCAATAGGAAAAAGCACGCAGATTTTATTTTTGTTCCGTACCAGCCAAAGTTGATCTTACGTTTGATCTTGCGTGTTTTCCAAGGCGATAAAAAATTAAGTCTAAGTAAAACCCAAAAGCGTAACTTTATGGTAAGTCCAAGCTAAATGTCAGGAAAGGCGATTTAATTACTCGACAAATAATATATCTACAAGGTGCTTTATATTTAAAATTATTGTATAAAAGCATTTTGCACTAACATGCCTTAATTGCAGCAAAATTACCGGCATTTCATTTTAATCTATTCTTAAACCTTTGACACGCAAGGTTTTGCAATTTGTTTGAAATATGCTTCGACCCCTAAACAATTAGTTTAAAAATACGCAAAATTTTGCACGAAATCCTGCAGGTTGCTATGCGCGAAATATTTTGGTTATTTCAAACTAATTTTAGCCGCTCAAATTTAGAAATCTGAAGTGTCTAAATTTAAGTCTGTTCAGAAATAAAACGTGTTTGACCGAGGTTACTTGGTCTACCGAGAATAACTCTTAAATTAACCGCAAGCCCTGGGGCCAGGTTGCTCCGAGGTTATTGCCAGCAAGAATCAGTTTCAATGAAATGTCCGTAATAATGAAGAACCTATTTCGGTGAATTTTGGTCACGCTACAATCCGAAATAAATGCAATAAATTGTGCGCAGATGAACTCGCATTCTAGGATGTGGTTATGATCGTTTTGGCATAATCCACGCGATATTATGAGGAAAACAACGACTTAAGTGACACGCCTGACACAAAAAAATATCAATCGATTCAAAGTCACGCAAGGTTCAGTAAATGTACAAAGTACAACATTTTTTAGGTATTATTCTCCCCTCTTATTTACATATTTTATCTTTTTAAAATGAGGTAATAGTTGCTTTATCTTTATCTATATTTCCTGAGTCATCATGTTTTTTAAAAAATGTGTTTTTGTATATTTAAACAACAATTTTCTTTGTATTTATAATTCACAGCTGTTACTTAAAATATCGATAAAAAATAGGTTATTTTTTATATACTAATTTTAATTTTGTAAAAAAACAATATTTAAAAAAAATGAAGAAATATTTTACAATTTAATTAACATGATAAAGTATCAATTTCGTTAAGGTATTATAGGTATTAATTTGTATAAAATGTTAGTTCTTTTAATAATAACTTAGTAATTGTTAATTATAGTTATCCACCTAATTTTTGTCACGACACGCGGACATTTTATATTAAATATAACCTACCTAATAACACATTAATCTCCTTAATAAGTGGTAAGAAGTGACCTTAACGAATCAGTGATTAGTTATAATTAAATATGGGCAAGTGGGTTTGTTCTTATTTTAGCTTGTCATGATTTTTGATGTTATTTTTGCTGTGTAATTTAAAAAAAAAATTTGTTGTTTCGTTAAATTTGGAAAGGGGAAATTTTAATTAAAATTGCAAAGTAATCAAATTTAAAAAACTAAAACAAAAAATATAACTTTAGTTTAAAAACATGTCGAAAAATAGTAAAGTTTTTTAATTGTAAGCGATATTAATAGCGTTTGGAGCGCAAATAATAAAGATGACGTTTTATCGAAATTTTAAAAATTGCTTCTTCCCATAGCTACGCAATAATTGCAAGAATTTTCGTCTGCCTCGATAGCTCAGTTGGGAGAGCGTCAGACTGAAGATCTGAAGGTCCCTGGTTCAATCCCGGGTCGGGGCAAATTTTTTCACTTTTTTATTTTTTGTTAGAATAGGTTTTCTTAAACACCAAATATTATATTAAGCAATGTATTTATATACACTGCATCTTATTTTTAGGATGAAAATGTCAATAAAATACAGTATAGTTTATAATATGACGTCATTTCAAATGGAATCGTGGTGTAAAATATTTAACTTCTTACACCACGTTAAATTACGATTTCGAGGTTTAGTTAAAAAACCCAAATTTTGCTGGTATTTTTCGTTTAAATCAGAAAATTTAGCTAAAAAACAATGACAAGTAAGTAATATTAAGTTACTAATATTTTATTTGTGTAAATGTATGTTAAAATAAGATTGTTATTAACATTAAAAGGGGGAAATCAGCGTGAATTAGCCCGTGCGAAAAATCAAAAGAAGTTGGCAGCTCAAAATAAAAACAAGAATAAAGAAAGTGGAACTTCTAAAACTAAGAGAATGGAAAGGTATTTGTAGTTCAATGTTGCTTAAAATTGTTAACATTTTTATTGTTTTGCCATTTAATTATTTTGTCTTGTCTGGATGTTTTTAACTGTTCAAGGTCTGATTAGTAATCATTTTAAATTTCTGACAGTCTGGCCTGATTTCTAAATTACCTTTTTTATAATAATTTAAATTACTTATAGGGTGTTTTCGCAGCTTAATGTAAATCAACTTTTATTACTAATAATTGTTCTTGATTTGCATTCGCCAGTTTTGGATATTATTGACATTGTATATTGGTGACTTCGACTATAACTTGAATTTTTGGGTAAAGAAAAGCCCCTTTAACAGCTAACTTAACCACTCAAGGGGTCCTACTAATTACCACACAGGACCACATAAGGCTGCACAGAACCACACAAAAAAGTGAATATTTACCGCCCGGACCAATGACGCGTTGACTGGTAATTTATAAATATATACTGTCATTTAATTAAAAAAGCAAATACTGACACTGGGACATTTTTTATTAACCCCAGCCCTAACCCTTTTCTGGAAAATGCCCTTAGTTGCCCTAAATACAAAAAACAGTCCATGCGATTTCCGCATTTTATTTTTTTCCTGGTGTGGTAATGTGTTGTTCTTTATGGCCCTGTGTGGTAATTAGTAGGACAGTAGGGAATCAAACCCTAAAAATATATAGTAGGAGCACCTAATTTGGTTAATTTTGTCACTCGTGTTAGTTTTACATTAAATATAATAATAAAGAATATAATAATCGTATACTGGAACACTTTTCCCAATTATTTGTTTTTATTGATAAAAATATCCTTAAAATAAGTTTAATAATTTAAACAATTAGTTAAGTTTGTCATAAATTATTTTTAAGTGACGCTGAAATAATGCGGCAAAAACAAAAAGCCAAAGAGGAACAAAAAGCTAAAGATGCTGCTGGATCATCAAAATCATAACAAAAATCGTTTTTGTGCAAAAAAAAACAGACTTGTACATAAACACAAACAGGGTGTATACCCTTAACCTAGCGAAGCATGTAATATTTTAATAATTTGGGGATATTTATTTATTTGATATTTAATTTACATTTTGTCTGGGTCTGCTGATATTCTACTGCTTTTTTGTGTAAAGTAAATAAAACATTTTTGTATATATATAATATTAAGTTTTTATTTCACATAGTTTTACAAGTAAAATAGAATAACATGCAAGTAGGAGTAATATCGTACAATATAAAAAGAGGTTGTTATATAACATAGGCACTGCACATCAATAATAATTTTAATTTTTTTTTACATAAAAAGGCAGATTTTGTTTCTAAAATTCATAAGAAAGTTTAACATTCAAGTTTGATGCATTGTTGAAATTTGAAATATAAACATGATTTTTTTGAAATAAAAAATTGATTTTAAAAATGTAACTTTTATTTACGTTATGTATATAAACTCAACATACACAATAACCACAAAATGGATATGATTTATGTAGTTATCCAACCTAATGTAGTATATAAAAATTGTTATTTTGTTAATTTTTATGCTTTTTAAATACTTTTAATATGATAAAATAAAAAATTAATTTTATGGTTAAGCTTTTAATATCATTAATTATTACATTTAATAGTTTTTGATTAATTACAATTATTCAATAAAAAAATAGCATTAAGTACAAAAAAAAAATTGCAATATCATTTTGGGTGTACTATTTGTACAATTTTTATATTTTTAACCAAATTCTCTATTCGGAAAGCAAGCAGGAGCTATAAGGGTCCACAAGTAAATAATCAATGCTGCCCATGATGTACTTATTTTCACCCATCTTGTGGCATTGTTTCCACTCACAAATGAGCTTTCAAGAGAAACAGCGTTGACCGGACTGCAAAAATGTGTAAGTTTTGAATTAATTTCACTTTTTTTATTAATAAAAACATTTAGTTAAATAATATTTGTAACTTTTAACCAAGCGGCGAAATGTATATAAGCTATTTGTAGTACAGGTATTCAAATTTGTTTTACAGTAGATTTATTAACAAAAAATATATTTAAAATCAGTTTTAATTTACCTAGAAAAAAATTAACTTGAAAGTCTTAAACTTACGAGAACCAGTTGGTGAGTGTCATCATAACATACAAGGTAGTAAGAAAGAAAATAAAGTGAAAGAAAGCGTAAGAATACGAGCAAGATTCCTGCTCGTCATCAACCACATTCTGTCCTTGGTCTTTCCCGTCACCTACAACTTTGAATTATAATAGCGAGAATATAACTGAAGCTACATGCAATCATGCTGTGTATAATAAACTAAACATTTAATGACACCATCAAATAAAGCTAGCAAAAAATAAATAGTCATGGCAACTTAAACTTATCAAGTGAAAGTGAAATGCAAAACTATTTGTGCTTTGTTTTATAAAAAGAAGATTTATACCCATGCTATACCAACAAAATGTGAAGTAAAAATGTGCATTAATAAAACGAAACTGTACAGTCAGGTAACACATGTAAATAAAAATATCAAAGCATAAAAAAAGGCTTAATAAAGGAGTTAACAGTCACGATGGGGTTAATGAGCATTATTAGTAACTAGTTGATAGCCCACCCAACGATCAGCTTTTTAGCTTTTAAAATAGGGTAGCAACACGAAACTAATATTTGCCTGTGATAATTAAACTCACCTACCACAAATGGCAGTTTTATTTATTTTAAAGACCAATCAATACATTGGACATACATATATGTAAATACATACTGTCCACTAATGTTGATTATGTGTAAATGACCAACTATAATGATTTCAAATGGTAAAATAAAACTAAGTCTAGAAAACAGGGTACAAAAACCTACTTATAACATAACTTCAGTGTTACATCTAAAGTCATGTTAAAAGTTTACCTTCCCCAAAATCTTCTCCACCAGCCATACAGCAACAACAACAATTTGGTTCATCTGGTTCAACATTAGCTGCTCGGACTGTTAACCTATCTTGTTCTGATGATGATGTTGTTCGTAAACTGTGAGTTAAAATTTCATTTTAAAATACCCCTAGTTGTTTTTGTTACGAATACATTTTCTATATATACGAAGAACAATTTACAGTAAAAAATATATTTGTAAACAAGCATGAAAAAAATGCACAAAATTTGAATCTTTAAATTAACTTACGATACATAAATGACCACAATGAACACAAATATCAGTCCAGAAACAATTGCAATTGTGTCTGAAGTACTGTCCTGTTGCCCTTGGAAACAAGAAACTCCTCTAGCCATTGCTACTCCATTCACAGTTACAATTCCTGTAAAAATATATATAAAAAAGTACATATATATATAATGTGACTTACCAAACAAGTTGTATTTTAAATATACAAATGTAATTCTGTTTTTGTATATATTAAATGACAAATTAATATAAATAAACATGTTTTTATTTACTTGTTTCAGGAGGGCTGCTAGCAATTGCCGAGTAGGTCAAAAAACAAACATAAAGAGCTACGACTGATGACTGTAACAATCCTGAACGAGGTTGATCTAATAACAAATAAAAAAAAGGTAAAATATTTTTTGTAGTTATTTTTCTAATCGCATTACAGTTTTTGCCCTAAATTAGAATTATTATTTAATTGTTTTTTAATAATAATACACTACAATTATGTATGTCGCTTGTGGTGTGGGGGTAAATTAACAAAGGCAATTATCAGTTGAGAATTGAAACCACATTATGAAAATTAAAATGCATACTATAGGGCTTATGGCTAGTAAAATTTAAAAGGAACACTCTTGTTTAATTCCATTGGACTTACGCTTTTGTACTTTTGGTGAAATGGCCAATGCAGACACCAATACAATAAGGCAAAAGTTTACCCCAATAAACACCTTGTTTAAGGTACAACCATCTGAATCAGTGTAAAAAACCATCATAAGAACAAACCCAGCTATTGTTGCTGAAAACATGAGCAAAGTACATGTACCTAATGCTGTAAAATAACTAAATATTAGCTTTCTAAAAAATTTCGTGTGAAAAAATCACATTGACCCAGTTAGTATAATATAAAGGAAATTGTTGTTATAAATACATTTTAAAAGTGCTTAACTTTATTTTGGTTATTTTAGTTATAGATTAAATTAACATGAAATATAGGCATAACAATTTTTTCAGTGCAAACCCCAGTCATTAATTTAAAATTTTTCGAAATTTAAGTTTTTTTTTACACTTACCCACTAACCACCCCTTATTACCCTCTACCCCTGATAACCAATTAGCATTCCATGTATGGGCAAAATCAATCAATAAAATTAACTGAAGAATAATAAACAATATTCCTCCAGCCATCCCAAAATATAACCAAACCTAATAAGTAATACAAATTATTATTAACAAAAACTAAAAACAAAACTGAAACTGTATTCTACAATATCTATTTTATTTAAATTTTATTTTTACACTTCCTTATGTTGATAGCTGTTTAAAAGCAATTTAATATATTTTTTTTTAAATAAAATATTATTAGGGGTGCCAAAAATTTATCTTTATTTATTATAAAATTTACCTGAACGAAAGTGGTTGAGTCTGGAATAAAAAATGCTCCCGTACACAACCCTGCTAAAGCTAAAAACTTTAAGAACCAAAATCTAAAAACGGATTAAAAATTAAAAAAAAAATCAATATATATAGTTCAAATAGTGCTCTTTTTTTTACAAAATTAAAGTGTTAAGATTATTTTGTTGATTTAAATTTTTAAGAAATGTTTTTACCCATTTTGAATTCCAGCTCTGCAGTCTTGAGTGCTGTTAACCCCGATGGTTAAAATCATTAACAAAAAATAAAAACAAGCAGTACCAAAGTTTAATTTATAAACTGCTTCTGCCCCAACTATTCTGGAACAGTTTGCTTGGGCATTTATAGCTTGACATAGGTCGCTGTAAAACCAAAGCTAAAAAACAGAAAGGTATTTTTTAAATCCATTATTACATTTGTTTAAACATATTTTTTTGCATTAATTTTTTCTTACACTTTGCAGGCTTTGCTGAACAGTTTCTGACAGCATTACGCAGCTCACAGCAGTAGATAACACCAAGAAGAACATGTACATTAGCCTTGTACCTGTAGATGTCTTAATACTTGGTAAACATGAGCAGCATAATGAACAAGCTGCTGAACCACAGCAACAAGCAAGCTAAAAATAAACATTTTTGGTCATTTAGAAATTGTATTTTATTTTTGTTGAGGCAATCTACGAATAAATCATGAAGCCAATGTTAAACTTATAGAATTAAAACTTTAACAGTATGGATTTATAACTTTTATATATTTATATGTTACAAGGTTACAGCTTTTGCTATTTTTTAAATTATTATTTTAAATAAATATCATTTTCTATTACCTGGCCTACAAGACAAGGTATACACATGATTATTGTTTTTCTTGTCCACAAGATTTAAATAAATATAGGTTTTAAATAAAGTAAATCTAGAAAAAAAAGCAACAAATAAATTTTCTAATGAAATAAAATTACCAATATAACTCTAATATATTAAACTACACTTACATTAATACAGAATTAGGTAAGGCTAATAAATATATAACTACAGTATATGTAAAATGGGAGTACATTTGCATATTCTTAAAATTTTTTGAGAAAATTTTAAGGAATGTTTTTAATGATATAACCACCAAGGCGAAAATTATAGCACTTTTTGTTAGAGAATAAGGTCTAACAGTGTGCATTACAATTCTCCCAAAGGAACGACATTATAATCCACAGAACCAGAGTTTAAACAAAAGCTATTACAAGTTTGCCAAAAAGCTTTCTCATTTAATTCAGGCAAACTTTGTTCAGAATCACATTTTGCAAGAACGCTAAACATAACACCATCTTTACAGTTTTCACTGTCACCAGTATGCTCAAGACCAATCAAACCACAAATTTCTACATTTAAATTATTAATATCACATTTGCAATATTCCGATATTAAACTTTTAACATTACCTAACATATACCCATTTGGAACCAAAGAAAAGCTTGGTAAATATACAATGCCATTTTCATTACTCTTTACTTTTAAAACAAATTCATTTTCATTGTATATACATGTAAGAATAAGCCGCACAACCAAACAGTGATGTTGTATCTCAACTGGTAGTATTTTTAATTTTTGGTTTATTTTCCCAAACTTTTGTCCTTTATCTATTAAATGAAAAACATCAGTGCTTCTAAAATTTACATTTTCAAAAGGCCAGCTAAACCATGAAGCCTGTAACGATTCAGAATCAGAGTTCTCCAATGTTTTAAGCTTTCCACCAATTGTATTTCCAATAAATGTAAACCGAATCCAAGAACAGGCTCTAATTTCCACACACAGTAAACTTATCGGGTCAAAAATAAGCCCGGCCTCTTCTAAAACCTCTCTTTTGGCTGCATCAATTAGAGTCTCATTCTCCTCCACTCTTCCAGCTGGAAGATACCATTTTCCACAACAAGAAGATTTAGCTTCTTGAATTAAAAGGAATTCACCATTCTCGTTTATTATTATGGCAGCAACAATGTAAAAAATGTTGTATTTTAGTTTTGGAATGTATTTTTCTTTATCTACTGTTTCGGTATCACATTGACATGTTAACGTTTTTGTATTTAAAAGTTCTTGGTGTGATAAAGTTTCTTCTTTATTTAGTTCCCCATGTGCTTTGTTCATTGTAGGTTTTAATATTAACAAAATACCTTTTCAGCACATTCTAAAACAAAATTTAAAAAAACAAAATATTAAAATAATATATATTACGTTATCATTTTTTTTAATTTTGTGTATGTATGTATTGACATTTTTTTTAACAATCTAATATGAACATATTAAGCTATAACTATCTGGTCATTTCGCAACTGCTGACTAACTATCAGACCTACAAACGTTGACACAAATATTCAGACTACGTCATACTCATAAGTGATAAAAATAGTTTTCTATATTTGTTATACAAGCGGGCGTTTTCTTTGTTTTTGTTAAACAATAGGGGCAGCCCCTTATAACAATACTAAACCGGTCACATGACAAATTCAAATTCATTAATTTTACCAGTATAAAAATAAAACGATAAGATAAGTTTTTTAAAAGCAGTAATTAAAAATTACAGAAATTAAAAATAGATTTTTTGTGTTTTGAAAATCGAGGATAACTTTATGACGTTAGGTTTCGCATGACTTCGTCCCATATGAGGCTTGCATTTCATTCAAGATCAAGTCTTGCAACGTGAACAAATTATTTTGTATTTTTAAAAAATGGTAATGCAGTCTTACTAGTTCAATAAAATGGTAATGCAGTCTTACTAGTTCACGTATTGTGTTGTTTAGACGTAGTCTTAGTATAAATGTATATTGTGCTATAGAACAGGATGTTGATAACTAAAAAATGATGTTGTTTTCCGGTTACGTTTTGCGCCACAAACCTATTTTCACTCAATCATTATATCAAAGAATTAGCGTTTTTCTTTGCCACAGAAACAGCAATGGTGCTTTACAAAACAAGTTGTGCGATAACACTTACAATGTGTACAAACGAAAGTGTATACGGCAGGAAAATTTCATTTTCAAACCCTGGATTTTTACGAATTTTCATTTATTTGCTAATTCTGTTAACTGCGATAAAATAGCAGATTTTCAGTACAGAATGATATCAATGAGTTCCATTTGCAAAAAAGATGACAACGAAAGCGAAAAATGGGAAGATATATTAAACAACAAAGAAAAGCGTGAAAATATTGAATCCATTCCTGTGAAAAAAGAAAACGTTTACACAATCCCAAACCTTATAACATGCAGTCGAATTGCATTTACGCCCTACATAGGTTATCTTATTGTCAACAGCAACTATAATTTAGCTCTGGGATTATTTCTTTTTGCTGGATTTACAGATTTACTTGATGGTTATATTGCCCGAACTTGGCCATCACAGCAGTCAGCTGCGGGGTCTGCTCTTGACCCACTTGCAGACAAAATTTTGGTGGCTGTCATATCACTCTCATTAACATACATGAACATAATTCCGTTGCCATTAACATTGTTATTTATTGCAAGAGATATGCTCTTGATTGTTGGAGTATTTTATCTTCGCTATAAAACCTGCCCAAGACCTGTGACTTTAAAAAGATTTTTTGACCCGACTTTGGTGAACACGAAACTAGCACCCACGATGTTAAGTAAGGTTAACACAGCCTTGCAAATTTCACTTGTTTGTTTTTCCATTGCTGCTCCTGTTTTTGGATTTGTTGATCATTTATTTTTAAAATCACTATGGGCCTTGACTGCAACCACTACAGTAGCATCTGGAATTAACTATATTTATCAGAAAGATACTGTTAAAATTTTAAAGGATGAAGAAATATCATAATTTGTAATTTTTTTTAATTTTGTTTTTTCCTAATATATGTATTTCGTCATAAATAGGCCTATATCTGTACATCATTTTTTTCTTTATTATGCTTCATTAAGTTAATTTAATTTTTCATGTTTTAGGGTTTTTATAATCATTGCTCATAGGTTGTAAAATTTACCAGTGAATAAAATGGATATTGGATCAAATATCAGCAAGAAAATTCAAGCTGCAATCAAATCCAAGTTAATTGAGTTGAATGCTTATGTGGATGATGAATTACCTGATTATATTATGATCATGATTGCAAACAAAAAACCAGAGGAACAAATGTATGAGGCTCTGTCTTTGTTCTTATCCGACCAAGCTAGCGACTTTACAAAATGGTTGTATGAACTTTTAAAGTCTTTAAAAGAGGGGGATAATAAGGAGAAAATCGTTAAAGACTCTTTAAAACCCAAACAACCTGTAAAAGATGATTCAATGAAACTACCTGAAAATTTGGAGAGCAAAAAGTCATCTAGATGGGATGTAAAAAATAAACAAAAATCTATTGATGAGCCAACAACTTCAAAAAAAATTGAAAAAGTTTCTAGAAAATCAACTTCCAATGAAGCAGTAATTGAAATCTTAAATGAGACCGATGACTTTTTTGATCAAGAAATTTTGGAGTGTGAAAGTGTATCCACCAAGCCTAAAAAGAATTTAAAAAATACAGAGAATGTTGTAAGGAAAACGCAAGAAAATGAAAAAGTAAGAAAAGTTTCAACATCGGATGAAGCTTCAACTACTAAAAAATCAAAGAAACATTCAAGAAAAAGAAAAGTTGAAAATGAAAATGTAACAGAAAGTGTTCCTTTTGGATACAAATTAACCCAAAGAAAAAGTAATTTTAAGGAAGAAACAAAAAGCACTCTGGAAGAACCGAAAACAAAACACAAGAAAAAACTGAAACGTCGGAAACAAGACATAGAGAAAAGTGAAAAAAAGGAAATAGAACCAATTATTATAAGTGACAAGGAAAAAGAACAACCATTGCCTAAAGAAAGTAGCCATAAAATCCAGCGAAAAAGAAAACAAAGTGAAAGTGACAACCATCAACCAGTGGTGCATAGAAAACTTAGTAGCACTATCACATTACCTAAACCTTACAAGGAATCAATCTATATTAGTGATGATAGTGCAAGTGAAACTGAGTTGCCTTCAAAGTCGGTTGTCAGTAAAGTTGCCAAAATTCGTCAAAATTCTCGACTACCACCAAACAAACAAGCAAGCAAATTTCTACTTATGAAAGCTGTTTCGGAAGCTGAAAAAAGCGTAAGAAAAAGCCGACTTTTCCATCGAAATCCAACACAAAGTTCTCAACCACAAGAATCCAAACATGAAGTTGAAAGATCGAGGGTTAAACTTAAAGAAAATGTTTCTAAAAGAAGTACGAAAAATGTAGCTCTTGGTGCTATCCGAACGCATTTAAACATGGAACGTACTGTTGAGAAAATTCCCAAAACTAAATCTGAGTCAAAAGAATTTGAGACCATAGCTGAGAATTCAGATCAAGATAAAAAAGAACCTGAAATTTACCAATGTGATAGTCGGAGAATAATTTGTAAGGATCAGGAAATGAAAAATAATACCGAAAAAGATAGACGAAAATTGGTCCGAAATTTGCCTAACCAAATCAACAAAGTTCAGTTTGATTCTCGAAAACTGCAAACCACAATTGACTCTAAAAATATTGGCAACTTGAATCCTGGCATAGTTGTAAATACCCCGGAAAAGAAAAAATTAAAATTAAGAGAGAGATCTGTAAGCCCTTGCTTTGTTGTAACTTTAGATGGCGAAGTTTCAAGTTCAAAAAACAAAAATTTTGATAAAAATGGGATTGAAAATAAAAAGAAAACTTTTGTGCCAGTGAAAATCGAAGCACCACAATCTAACTCATCTCATCAAACATTTCAACCTGAAAAATTAATTTCAAATTCTACAGTTGAAAATGTAGCAGAAGAATTAGAATCAGCTGACACAGAGTTGTCACAAATGAGAGAAAAGCTGATAAAAATGCAGGAAGAAGCTAGAAAATTAAAGTCAATCCAAGAAGCTCAACTCGTTGTTCTCCAGAAAAAATCTGCAGCAATATCAGCCATAAATGAACAAAAGACTGAAACCAAGTCAATTCATGTCGCCAATGTTCATTTTTCTGCGACTGAAAAACAATTGTCGGAACATTTTAGTGTTTGTGGAAAAGTGCTTAGAACTACAATTATTAAAGATGCATTTACTGGAATATCAAAAGGGTAAGTTCAATTTTTCACATTTTTTTTTAAATTTAAATCTCTTTAAAGTTATAGTTTTAATTTTTAGATTTATATATAGTTAATTATATATATTTATATTAATAATGACACAATAACATAGATATGATCCTTAATTGAAAACTTAAAATCTTATTAAATTTTTAGTTTTGCGTACTTGGAATTTGAAGAAGCTAACTCCATTGATATGGCATTGGCACTGGACAGTACACCATTCTGTACAAGAATCATAAAAGTCAGTAAAAAAGACGACCAATCTGCTACCACCAAACCAATTACATACAGACCAAGAGCTTTTTACCCATCTTACCCAATGATAAGTTACAGATCGAGGTTTATGTCCCGCAAACCCAAATACCCAGCTCCAACAAGAGTTTTTGCTAAGAATAAAACTTGGGTAAAATCGGGTTATGTCAAAATGTAAACTTTTATTTATTCAGAAAAACACTAGTGCTGCTTTTTGTTAATGTGGTATTGTTTTTGCTGTCTTAATGTATGTTGATATCACAAACAACAACTCTTTTGGGCATTTATTTAAATATGGTGCTTTTTATTCTAATTTTTTAAACTTAACATTTAAATTATACTTTCTGTATTATTTATTCTTTAAAATTTATTTTGATTATAAAAATATCAAATTTGTGCATAAGGTTATATTTTTCGATTTAATTTCAATACTTATAATTGGTTAGTGGCATTATGTATGATATATAGGTTAATTTATAGCATTTTAAACACGAGAACAAAGCCATGATGTGCATTTTATTTATTTAGTGCTGGCTAAAATTGTCTTTTAGTATTTTGTTATCTGTAAACGTGATTGCTACTCTTGTATTTTTAAGGTTGATATTTTATTCATTCAATTGTATAATTTTTAAGATCTGGTATTGTTGTGGTCTTTACTAGAATATTAATTAACGATTATGTTAATTTTTTAGGAAAAAAATTGATTTTTTAAAATTTAAATTAAATTTTTTGTAAAAGTTTTGAATTTGGAATACCAAGTCATCAACTTATTCTTCTTGATCAATGTTTCTTGGTATTTGGTTTGGATTATTTCTTTCTTTTATTGAAGTAATAACAGGTAAGACATTAAAGTATTTTTTTTACCTACTTAAATGAAAAAAAATGTTATTTAAAATTTTAAATTACCAGATGTACTCGATAATAGTAATGATAAATTAAATATGAATTTGTTAAGGTTATGGTGTAAATGATCAACTCTGGTTTGAAGTAGTCTACCCTGAAGAGGTAGCATACTCTTATAAGATCCGACAAGCTCGAGATTTTGGTAGTTTATTCACCAGTACATTTCACCACGTTGGTCTGGTGTTTGCTGAACCAGAAGAAGGATGTGGTGTTATTAACAATGCCAAAGAAATTCGCGGACAAGTTGCATTAGTTAAACGAGGGTATGTTTGTTTTTTTGTTAACAAGTTCAACTAGATAAATATAATATCTGTAACTAATTAATTAAAATCCTGTATATATAGAAAAAATTTTTCGACCAGAATTTTTTTTTGGACTAAAAATTTTTTTAAAAGGTTTAAAACTATTTTTATAAGTAAGCAATTTTTGAAAGAACCTTTTTAACTGGTTTTGTGAATGACACTTCAACTGTTTCAATATATTTAGTGGCTGCTCATTTTTGACAAAATCAATTAATGCAGAATTATGTGGAGCTCTTGCCGTAATTATTACCGATAATTTAGAGGATGATATTAGCCACTGGGTGGAGATGGTAGGTGATGAGAGTGGAAGAAACCGATTGGTTGGAATTCCAGCTGTGTTTATGCTTGGCAAAGATGGGTAGGAACTTTTTTTAAATTTTTTTACAGAAATTTTTATAGATTAAAAAATGTTTTAAAACTCTTTTAAACTATTGATAGCCATTTTATTAGGTTTTAGTCATTGTGAAACTAATAAATTTACTAGAAATAAAATTTATATAGTTATTTTAGGTTAAACTAAAATTATTTGTAGCAATGTAACTGTTATTGCTTTTAAATAAAGTTTTCAAAATATTTTCGTAGTATAAGCGTTACTAAACATTGAATATCTAATTTAAAATGTTTTTCAATTTGACTTAAATTCATTGATTAACTTATTTATGCAATCTACTAAATTTAACTTATTTTTATATTTAGTCGAATGATTCGTGATAGTGTTAGAAACCATCACAGCAGAGCAGCTATCATAAATATTCCAGTTAATTATACTCGAGACTCCTTTGTTAATCAACCACCATGGGATCATTGGTGAACACCAAAGTAGATCATTAATTTTTTGTGATTATCTCTATTTTAAATCGAAGTTCTATTAAATAATTTAAACTTTGAATTTTTATTGGTAGTTAAATTTTTTAATCCGTATTTTTATAAAAACTCAATTTGTTTAATATATTGGTTAAGAATTAATTTTTTTTTTTAAGAATTTTCAAAATAACTTCAAATTGATAAATGATTTAGATTTTCTATAAATGTAAAGAAGTTGGTGCTAGATTGTTTTAGTTGTGTAAAAAAAAGTTTCTTTTTTAAAGCTTAGTGTTAAACTTGCCCAGTTGCCTTATTTAAACTTCATATATACATTTAATTTAAACTATTTATTCTAAAGCAATTAGTGTTTGTTATAATTCGATACTTAAAGTAGAATTTTATTTACAAAAGATTGTTTATTTTGCTGTTGTTCAGCTTACAGAGTGCAATTATATTGTTTACTTTTAAAATGAACTAATATATTTTTTTGATTTCGCCAAACTTTTACTGTTTTGTTAAATATGCATAAGCACAAATGTTATTGTATTATAATACAATTCTGTATTGTTTAATTAGTATTAATTCAAAGTTGTAGGTTTTGATATTTCATATAAAATTGTTAATATAAATATTTTAGGCATGAAGAATTTTTTTTGGTTTGGTGTATATTTATTTTATTACAAAACGCTAATTGTTTTTTTAATATGATACATTTAAATTAAAACAAATGTTAAAACAATAAACGCAATCTTGAAAAGAAAAAAAAAATTATTTATTCAAAATTTTATAAAATAATCAAAAAATATTTTAAAATAGGATTTTAAATTACTTATTTCATGATATACATTTTACTGAATTTTTAATTTTTAAAATTGATTTTAATTTTTAATATATAAACAAGCATTTTACTATAATAAACAAACAAAAATGAAAATTTTAATGCGTTTTTGAGTTATTAATATCATGATATATAACTGACCAATTTTTGAAAGCCTTATAACAATCTTTAAGTTTTAATCAACAAACACTCATTAATTAATAATAAGTGATTTAAAATTTTAAAAAATATAAGGTTTGAAAAACAATCCGATAACTAGATTTATTTGATAAATAAAATATGGTTCGAAATCATTTGATTCTTTTTTATAAATATAATTTCTTTAGTAAGTTTATTAATTAAATTATAAATTTAAATATGAACTTTTTTATATTTAAACCTAATTTTAACAAACAAACACGCATTCATTGATTGTAATATAAAAGTAAACTAGATTTATTTGATAAATAAAATATGGTTCGAAACTATTTGATTATCTTTAGCATAAATTTTTATAAATAAAAAAAAATATGCATACACCTTAACTAAGAATATTACTTATCTTTGATTTTTAATAAACAAACAAGCATTTAAATATATTATACAAATAAAATTTATTTTTCAACCCAGTTCTTTGTTGGTAATATCAGGATATACATTATATTAAATTTTAAATTCCTAAAATTGATTTTTGATTTTTAATAAATAAACAAGCATTTAAATAAAATAAACAAAAAAAGAAATTATTTTTAAACATGTATTTTAATTACTAATATTATAAAATACATTATATTGAATTTTAAATGCTTAATATCAAACTTTAATTTTTAATAAACAAACAAGAATTTAAGTATAATAAACAAACAAAAATTAAATTTTTAATCCATTTTTGAGTTATTAATATTATAATATATAACTGACCAAAATTTGAAGACCTAAACACGATTTCTAAATTTCAATAAACAAACACCTATTAATTAGTAGTTAGTAATATTTAAATTTTTCAAGTTGTTAATATCAGGATATACAATAACTAAATTTTGAATTCCTAAAATTGATTTTTAATTTATAAAAAATAAACAAGCATTTAAATATGATAAACATCAAAAAAAAATTGCAAATATGTTTTTTAACTACTTGTATTATAAAATACATTATATTAAATTTTAAATACCTAATGTCAAAATTTAATTTTAAATAAATAAACAATAATTTAAATAAAATAAACAAACAAAAATTAAATTTTTTATCTATTTTTGAGCTACTGCTATCATGAAATATAATAGACTAAGATTTAAAAAAGTAAAAACAATCTTTAAATTTTAATAAATAAACACCTATTATTTATTAATTAGTGATAAAAATTAAAATTTTAATTTATTTTTGAGTTACTAATATCATGATATACAAATGGCCAAGATTGAAAAAATAAATAACAAACTTTAAATTTTAATAAATAAACACCTATTGATTAGTAATTAGTGATAATTAAATGTTGTAAATAGGAGAATGAAAACACAATCTGATAATAAACAACATACTAAAATTTCAAAACTGTAAATGTTCACAAACAAAAGTTATGTTAACTCAAAATTTACAGCTTATAAGACACTGGAAAAGATTAATAATAACTAGATTTATTTGATAAATAAAATATGGTTCGAAATTATTTGATTATGTTTAGCATGAATTTTTATTAATAAAAAAAAAGATGCATACACCTTAACTAAGAATAGTACATATCTTTGATTTTTAATGAACAAACAAGCATTTAAATATATTATACAAATAAAATTAATTTTTCAACCCAGTTTTATGTTGTTAATATCAGGATATACACTATACTAAATTTTAAATTCCTAAAATTGATTTTTGATTTTTAATAAATAAACAAGCATTTAAATAAAATAAACAACTAAAAATTATTTTTTAAACATGTAATTTAATCACAAATATTATAAAATACATTTTCTTAAATTTTAAATCCCTATTATCAAACTTTTATTTTTAATAAACAAACAAGAATTTAAATACAATAAACAAACAAAAATTAAATTTTTAATCCATTTTCGAGTTTTTAATATTATGATATATAACTGACCAAAATTTGAAAACTTAATAACGATCTCTAAATTTTAATAAACAAACACTTATTAATTACTAATTAATAATATTTAAATTATCAAAATAGGAGGATTGAAACACAATATAATAATAAACAACATACTAAAATTTTAAAAAGTATAATGACAATAACAATATGTTTCGAAATCTAAGATTTTGAACCATAATAACTAGTTTTATTTGATAAATAAAATATGGTTCGAAATTATTTGATTATTTTTAACATAAATTTTTATAAATAAAAAAAAAATGCATAAACATTAACTAAGAATATTACATATTTTCGAATAAACAAACAAGCATTTATATATACTATACACACAAAAACTAATATTTAACGCAGTTTTAAGTTGTTTATATCAGGATATAGATTATACCAAATTTTAAATTCCTAAAATTGATTTTTGATTTAAATTAAATAAACAAGCATTTAAATATGATAAACAAACAAGCATTTATATATACTATACACACAAAAACTAATATTTAACGCAGTTTTAAGTTGTTTATATCAGGATATAGATTGTACCAAATTTTAAATTCCTAAAATTGAAAAACTAATATTTAACGCAGTTTTAAGTTGTTTATATCAGGATATAGATTATACCAAATTTTAAATTTCTAAAATTGATTTTTGATTTAAATTAAATAAACAAGCATTTAAATATGATAAACAATTGAAACTTATTTTTCAAATATGTTTTTTAACTATTTATATTTTAAAATACATCATACCAAATTTTTAATGCTTAATATCGGACTTTAACTTTTAATCAACAAACAAGCATTTAAATATAATAAACAAACAAGAATTAATTTTTATTTCATTTTCAAGTTATAAATATTCTAGCATATAACTGACCAAAATTTAAAAACCTAATAACAATCATTAAATTTAAATAAACAAACACCTATTTATTAGTAATTAGTGTCAAAAATTAAAATTTTAATTTATTTTTGAGTTACTAATATCATAATATACAATTGACAAAAATTTAAAAAATTAACAACAACCTTTAAATTTAAATAAACAAACACTTATTAATTAGTATTTAGTAATTAAAAATTAAAATTTTAATTCAGTTTTGAGTTACTAATATCATGATATACAATTGACCAAGATTTGAAAAATTTATAACAACCTTTAAATTTTAATAAAGAAACACCCTTTAATTAGTAATTAGTGATAAAAATTAAAATTTTAATTCATCTTTGAGTTACTAATATCATGATATACAATTGACAAAGATTTGAAAAATTAATAACAACCTTTAAATTTTAATAAATAAACACTTATTAATTAGTAATTAGTGATAATTAAATGTTGTAAATAGGAGAATGAAAACATAATCTGATAATAAACAACATACTGAAATTTCAGATTTTTAACTTCTAAGGAACTAAAGATATCTTCTTTCAAAATTGGGACTAGAAAGAATAAAAATAATAAAAATAATAATAATAAGTATAATGACAATAACAATATGTTTCAAAATCCAAGATTTCGAACCATAATAATAATAATAAATACACTGACAATAACAATATGTTTCGAAATCTAAGATTTCGAACCATAATAATAACTAGATTTATTTGTTAAATAAAATATGGTTCGAAATTATTTGATTACTTTTAACATAAATTTTTATAAATAAAAACAGATGCATAAACATTAACTAAGAGTAAGTATATTACATACCTTTGATTTTTAATAAACAAACAAGCATTTATATATATTATGCAAACAAAAACTAATATTTTAACCAAGTTTTAAGTTGGTAATATTAGAATATAAATTATAGTAAATTTTAAATTCCCAAAATTGATTTTTGATTTTTATTAAATAAACAAGCATTTAAATATGATAAATAAACGAAAATTATTTTTCAAATATGTTTTTTAGCTACTTATGTTATAAAATACATTATATTAAATTTTGAGTACTTAATGTCAAACTTTAATTTTAAATAAATAAACAATAATTTAAATATAATAAACAAACAAAAATTAAATTTTTTAACTATTTTTGAGTTACCAATATCATGATATACAATGGATCAAGATTTAAAAAATAAATAACAATCTTTAAATTTTATTTAATAAACACCTATTAATTAGTAATTAGTGCAAAAAATTAAAATTTTTATTTATTTTTGAGTTACCAATATCATGATATACAATTGGCCAAGATTTAAAAAATAAATAACAAACTTCAAATTTTAATAAATAAACACCTATTGATTAGTAATTAGTGATAATTAAATGTTGTAAATAGGAGAATGATAACACAATCTGATAATAAACAACATACTAAAATTTTAAAACTGTAAATGTTTACAAACAAAAGTTATGTTAACTCAAAATTTACAGCTTACAAGACACTGGAAAAGATTAATAATATTAATAATAATGATAATGACAATAACAATATGTTTCAAAATCTAAGATTTCGAACCATAATAAGGGTTCAATAGTAAATTAAAATAAAAAAATAATTAAATTAAAAAATTGTTTTACAGTTAAATTAAAATTGTTTTACAGTTAAAATTTTTTGATTAAGACAAAAAAATAATAACTTATTAAGAAAAAAAATTTGTTACATACATTGTGATTCAATTTATATTTAAAAATGTAAAATATTAATTAACATGAAATATTATATAATCGAGGATAAAGCAATTTACATCATAAATAAAAACAGAAATCGGGGAGTTCCCCGAAGCGTCTTGAAGAAAATTGTAATTTTTTTTTTCTTTTTGATTAGGTTTTTCTCGCTTTCGCGTAAATAGTTGGAAGGTTAACAAAAGAAGTTCATCAAGTGCAACCTAAAAATGACGAAGTTAAATTCATAGTTTAACATGTTATTAATATTAACTGTTTACAAAAGTATTTCTTCGTGCCAAAGTGTCTTGTTATATCTCTAATATTGTTATATCTCTACTGACGATTACAAAACTTCAATTCTGCGTTTATCAAGTTTAAATAAATTTAATTTGTTGATTACTTTTAGGTTTTAGGCTCGTTTGCTTTAACTTTTAAAATGTGTTTGGCTTAAACAATCATAGTTAAATTTTATTTTTAAAGTACTTCAAAATAGTTGGATGTCGTTACTTTAACTTGAGATTATATTTATGTTAAAACACTCAAAACAACACCTAAAATAAAAAAAATTCAAAAAATATTGAACAGAACAAAAATTACATCATTTTTATATTACGTATACAGTTTATATTCATATATCGCGTGTAATTTAAGTTTTCAAATTACGTTGTAATATTTTATTAAATATATTTTTTGTTTTACAGGCAGTATTGATCATTACAACACATAACAACATCGGTTGTTCAACTTTATCAAATCATTTTTGTTTAATAAAATTGATCATAATATTTTTTTATTATCGAAAGTCTCTTGCAAACATATGTATATAAATAAGTAACGCTTATATATTGAGTCCGGTAGCTCAACGCATAATGCTATACGTTGTAAGTAGCAAAATCTAAGGTTCGAAACCCAGCTTCCCCATTGAAAATTTTTTTTTTTTTTTTTTTTTTCACGCATAGCTATAGTCACGACCTGTAATATAAAAAAAAATTTATGTTATGAATACGCAAAAAAAAGTGCTCAAATTTTTGTTCTTTTGACTTTTTGAAAAACTTTCTTTATCTTGAATCTTAGTAAAGTCATTACAATTCTAATTAACTATAAAATTTTAAGTTTTGCGACAAAAAATTCTTTTTGGTCGAGCCAATGATCATACAACCCTTGTATGATCATTGGTCGAGCTAAGTATACAGTTTTGATAGGTCAAAAGGTCACGCGAACGATTCTATGTACGTGAAATAAAAAAATGTTCTTATTTTTGTTTTTTAAATTTTCGTAAATTTCTTGGGTTTAATTAGGTCACGTGATATTTTTGGCCAATAATATTGCATACAAATTAAAAAAAAAAAAATTTTAAATAAAAAAATAATTGTTCTGTTAGAACCGTAGGTCTTATTATAATGTTTACATAATATTTTTAGAAAATATTAATATTCATAAAAGTTATGACACTTTTATTAAAAATTGACAAAATCTCAAAACTTAAAATTTTATATTTAATTGGACGCGCATTGGCCTAACTAAAATTCAAGATTAAACATTTCGCAAATATTTTCAGTTATACAAAAGTTTGAGGTAATTTTTATTTTGGGTTTAATTAGGTCACGTGATATTTTTGGCCAATGATATTGCATATAAATTTTAAAAAAAAATAAAAAATTTTAAATCGAAAAATAATTGTTGTGTTAGAACCGCACAGGTCCAATTACCGTGTTTACAAAATATTTTTCGAAAATATTAATATTCATAAAAGTTATGAAACTTTTATTAAAAATTTATGAAATCTCAAAACCTAAAATTTTGTATTTTATTAGAAGCGCATTGGCCTAACTAACATTCAAGATAAAACATTTCGCGAAAATTTTCAGTAAAACAAAAGTTTGAGGTAATTTTTATTTTGGGTTTAATTAGGTCACGTGATATTTTTGGCCAATAATATTGCATACAAATTAAAAAAAAAAAAATTTTAAATAAAAAAATAATTGTTCTGTTAGAACCGTAGGTCTTATTATAATGTTTACATAATATTTTTAGAAAATATTAATATTCATAAAAGTTATGACACTTTTATTAAAAATTGACAAAATCTCAAAACTTAAAATTTTATATTTAATTGGACGCGCATTGGCCTAACTAAAATTCAAGATTAAACATTTCGCAAATATTTTCAGTTATACAAAAGTTTGAGGTAATTTTTATTTTGGGTTTAATTAGGTCACGTGATATTTTTGGCCAATGATATTGCATACAAATTTTTTGAAAAAAAATAAAAAAATTTAAATCGAAAAATAATTGTTGTGTTAGAACCGCACAGGCCCGATTACCGAGTTTACATAATATTTTTCGAAAATATTAATGTTCATAAAAGTTATGATACTTTTATTAAAAATTTATGAAATCTCAAAACCTAAAATTTTGTATTTTATTAGACGCACATTGGCCTAACTAACATTCAAGATAAAACATTTCGCGAAAATTTTTAGTAAAACAAAAGTTTGAGGTAATTTTTATTTTGGGTTTAATTAGGTCACGTGATATTTTTGGCCAATGATATTGCATATAAATTTAAAAAAAAAAATAAAAAATTTTAAATCGAAAAATAATTGTTGTGTTAGAACCGCACAGGTCCAATTACCGTGTTTACAAAATATTTTTCAAAAATATTAATATTTATAAAAGTTATGAAACTTTTATTAAAAATTTATGAAATCTCAAAACCTAAATTTTTGTATTTTATTAGACGCACATTGGCCTAACTAACATTCAAGATAAAACATTTCGCGAAAATTTTCAGTAAAACAAAAGTTTGAGGTAATTTTTATTTTGGGTTTAATTAGGTCACGTGATATTTTTGGCCAATGATATTGCATATAAATTTTAAAAAAAAATAAAAAATTTTAAATCGAAAAATAATTGTTGTGTTAGAACCGCACAGGTCCAATTACCGTGTTTACAAAATATTTTTCGAAAATATTAATATTCATAAAAGTTATGAAACTTTTATTAAAAATTTATGAAATCTCAAAACCTAAAATTTTGTATTTTATTAGAAGCGCATTGGCCTAACTAACATTCAAGATAAAACATTTCGCGAAAATTTTTAGTAAAACAAAAGTTTGAGGTAATTTTTATTTTGGGTTTAATTAGGTCACGTGATATTTTTGGCCAATGATATTGCATACAAATTTTTTGAAAAAAAATAAAAAATTTTAAATCGAAAAATAATTATTGTGTTAGAACCGCACAGGTCCAATTACCGTGTTTACAAAATATTTTTCAAAAATATTAATATTCATAAAAGTTATGAAACTTTTATTAAAAATTTATGAAATCTCAAAACCTAAAATTTTGTATTTTATTAGACGCACATTGGCCTAACTAACATTCAAGATAAAACATTTCGCGAAAATTTTCAGTAAAACAAAAGTTTGAGGTAATTTTTATTTTGGGTTTAATTAGGTCACGTGATATTTTTGGCCAATAATATTGCATACAAATTTTTTGAAAAAAAATTAAAAATTTTAAATCGAAAAATAATTGTTGTGTTAGAACCGCACAGGTCCAATTACCGTGTTTACAAAATATTTTTCGAAAATATTAATATTTATAAAAGTTATGAAACTTTTATTAAAAATTTATGAAATCTTAAAACCTAAAATTTTGTATTTTATTAGACGCGCATTGGCCTAACTAACATTCAAGATAAAACATTTCGCGAAAATTTTCAGTAAAACAAAAGTTTGAGGTAATTTTTATTTTGGGTTTAATTAGGTCACGTGATATTTTTGGCCAATGATATTGCATACAAATTTAAAATAAAAAATTTTAAATCGAAAAATAATTGTTGTGTTAGAACCAGACAGGTCCAATTACCGTGTTTACAAAATATTTTTCGAAAATATTAATATTCATAAAAGTTATGAAACTTTGATTAAAAATTTATGAAATTTCAAAATCTGAAATTTTATTTTTAATTAGGCGCGCATTGGCTTAACTAACATTCAAGATAAAACATTTCGCGAAAATTTTCAGTAAAACAAAAGTTTGAGGTAATTTTTATTTTGGGTTTAATTAGGTCACGTGATATTTTTGGCCAATGATATTGCATACAAATTTTTTGAAAAAAAATAAAAAATTTTAAATCGAAAAATAATTATTGTGTTAGAACCGCACAGGTCCAATTACCGTGTTTACAAAATATTTTTCAAAAATATTAATATTCATAAAAGTTATGAAACTTTTATTAAAAATTTATGAAATCTCAAAACCTAAAATTTTGTATTTTATTAGACGCACATTGGCCTAACTAACATTCAAGATAAAACATTTCGCGAAAATTTTCAGTAAAACAAAAGTTTGAGGTAATTTTTATTTTGGGTTTAATTAGGTCACGTGATATTTTTGGCCAATAATATTGCATACAAATTTTTTGAAAAAAAATTAAAAATTTTAAATCGAAAAATAATTGTTGTGTTAGAACCGCACAGGTCCAATTACCGTGTTTACAAAATATTTTTCGAAAATATTAATATTTATAAAAGTTATGAAACTTTTATTAAAAATTTATGAAATCTTAAAACCTAAAATTTTGTATTTTATTAGACGCGCATTGGCCTAACTAACATTCAAGATAAAACATTTCGCGAAAATTTTCAGTAAAACAAAAGTTTGAGGTAATTTTTATTTTGGGTTTAATTAGGTCACGTGATATTTTTGGCCAATGATATTGCATATAAATTTAAAATAAAAAATTTTAAATCGAAAAATAATTGTTGTGTTAGAACCGGACAGGTCCAATTACCGTGTTTACAAAATATTTTTCGAAAATATTAATATTCATAAAAGTTATGAAACTTTGATTAAAAATTTATGAAATTTCAAAATCTGAAATTTTATTTTTAATTAGGCGCGCATTGGCTTAACTAACATTCAAGATAAAACATTTCGCGAAAATTTTCAGTAAAACAAAAGTTTGAGGTAATTTTTATTTTGGGTTTAATTAGGTCACGTGATATTTTTGGCCAATGATATTGCATACAAATTTTTTGAAAAAAAATAAAAAATTTTAAATCGAAAAATAATTATTGTGTTAAAACCGCACAGGTCCAATTACCGTGTTTACAAAATATTTTTCAAAAATATTAATATTCATAAAAGTTATGAAACTTTTATTAAAAATTTATGAAATCTCAAAACCTAAAATTTTGTATTTTATTAGACGCACATTGGCCTAACTAACATTCAAGATAAAACATTTCGCGAAAATTTTCAGTAAAACAAAAGTTTGAGGTAATTTTTATTTTGGGTTTAATTAGGTCACGTGATATTTTTGGCCAATAATATTGCATACAAATTTTTTGAAAAAAAATTAAAAATTTTAAATCGAAAAATAATTGTTGTGTTAGAACCGCACAGGTCCAATTACCGTGTTTACAAAATATTTTTCGAAAATATTAATATTTATAAAAGTTATGAAACTTTTATTAAAAATTTATGAAATCTTAAAACCTAAAATTTTGTATTTTATTAGACGCGCATTGGCCTAACTAACATTCAAGATGAAACATTTCGCGAAAATTTTCAGTAAAACAAAAGTTTGAGGTAATTTTTATTTTGGGTTTAATTAGGTCACGTGATATTTTTGGCCAATGATATTGCATACAAATTTAAAATAAAAAATTTTAAATCGAAAAATAATTGTTGTGTTAGAACCGGACAGGTCCAATTACCGTGTTTACAAAATATTTTTCGAAAATATTAATATTCATAAAAGTTATGAAACTTTGATTAAAAATTTATGAAATCTCAAAATCTGAAATTTTATTTTTAATTAGGCGCGCATTGGCCTAACTAACATTCAAGATAAAACATTTCGCAAAAATTTTGAATAGAACAAAAGTTTGAGATAATTTTTATTTTGGGTTTAATTAGGTCACGTGATATTTTTGGCCAATTATATTGCATACAAATTTTTTTAAAAAAAATAAAAAATTTTAAATCGAAAAATAATTGTTGTGTTAGAACCGCACAGGTCCAATTACCGTGTTTACAGAAAATTTTTCAAAAATATTAATATTCATAAAAGTTATGAAACTTTTATTAAAAATTTATGAAATCTCAAAACCTAAAATTTTGTATTTTATTAGACGCGCATTGGCCTAACTAACATTCAAGATAAAACATTTCGCGAAAATTCTTAGTAGAACAAAAGTTTGAGATAATTTTTATTTTGGGTTTAATTAGGTCACGTGATATTTTTGGCCAATGATATTGCATACAAATTTTAAAAAAAAATAAAAAATTTTAAATCGGAAAATAATTGTTGTGTTAGAACTGCACAGGTCCAATTACCGTGTTTACAAAATATTTTTCGAAAATATTAATATTCATAAAAGTTATGAAACTTTTATTAAAAATTTATGAAATCTCAAAACCTAAAATTTTGTATTTTATTAGACGCACATTGTCCTAACTAACATTCAAGATAAAACATTTCGCAAAAATTTTCAGTAAAACAAAAGTTTGAGGTAATTTTTATTTTGGGTTTAATTAGGTCATGTGATATTTTTGGCCAATGATATTGCATACAAATTTAAAAAAAAAAATAAAAAATTTTAAATCGAAAAATAATTGTTGTGTTAGAACCGCACAGGTCCAATTACCGTGTTTACATAATATTTTTCAAAAATATTAATATTCATAAAAGTTATGACACTTTTATTAAAAATTTATGAAATCTCAAAACCTAAAATTTTGTATTAAATTAGGCGCGCATTGGCCTAACTAACGTTCAAGATAAAACATTTTGCAAAAATTTTGAGTAGAACAAAAGTTTGAGATAATTTTTATTTTGGGTTTAATTAGGTCACGTGATATTTTTGGCCAATGATATTGCATACAAATTTTTCGAAAAAAATTAAAAAATTTTAAATCGAAAAATAAGTGTTCTGTTAGAACCGCACAGGTCCAATTACGGTGTTTACAAAATATTTTTCAAAAATATTAATATTTATAAAAGTTATGACACTTTTATTAAAAATTTATGAAATCTCAAAACCTAAAATTTTGTATTTTATTAGACGCGCATTGGCCTAACTAACATTCAAGATAAAACATTTCGCGAAAATTTTTAGTAAAACAAAAGTTTGAGGTAATTTTTATTTCGGGTTTAATTAGGTCACGTGATATTTTTGGCCAATGATATTGCATACAAATTTTTTGAAAAAAAATAAAAAATTTTAAATCAAAAAATAATTGTTGTGTTAGAACCGCACAGGTTCAATTACCGTGTTTACAAAATATTTTTCGAAAATATTAATATTCATAAAAGTTATGAAACTTTAATTAAAAATTTAGAAATCTCAAAACCTAAAATTTTGTATTTTATTAGAAGCGCATTGGCCTAACTAACATTCAAGATAAAACATTTCGCGAAAATTTTCAGTAAAACAAAAGTTTGAGGTAATTTTTATTTTGGGTTTAATTAGGTCACGTGATATTTTTGGCCAATGATATTGTATACAAATTTAAAAAAAAATAAAAAATTTTAAATCGAAAAATAATTGTTGTGTTAGAGCTGCACAAGTCCAATTACCGTGTTTACAAAATATTTTTCGAAAATATTAATATTCATAAAAGTTATGAAACTTTTATTAAAAATTTATGAAATCTTAAAACCTAAAATTTTGTATTTTATTAGACGCGCATTGGCCTAACTAACTTACAAGATAAAACATTTCGCGAAAACTTTCAGTAAAACAAAAGTTTGAGGTAATTTTTATTTTGGTTTTTATTAGGTCACGTGATATTTTTGGCCAATGATATTGCATACAAATTTAAAAAAAAAATAAAAAATTTTAAATCGAAAAATAATTGTTGTGTTAGAACCGCACAGGTCCAATTACCGTGTTTACATAATATTTTTCAAAAATATTAATATTCATAAAAGTTATGACACTTTTATTAAAAATTTATGAAATCTCAAAACCTAAAATTTTGTATTAAATTAGGCGCGCATTGGCCTAACTAACATTCAAGATAAAACATTTTGCAAAAATTTTGAGTAGAACAAAAGTTTGAGATAATTTTTATTTTGGGTTTAATTAGGTCACGTGATATTTTTGGCCAATGATATTGCATACAAATTTTTTGAAAAAAATTAAAAAATTTTAAATCGAAAAATAATTGTTCTGTTAGAACCGCACAGGTCCAATTACCGTGTTTACAAAATATTTTTCAAAAATATTAATATTCATAAAAGTTATGACACTTTTATTAAAAATTTATGAAATCTCAAAACCTAAAATTTTGTATTTTATTAGACGCGCATTGGCCTAACTAACATTCAAGATAAAACATTTCGCGAAAATTCTTAGTAGAACAAAAGTTTGAGATAATTTTTATTTTGGGTTTAATTAGGTCACGTGATATTTTTGGCCAATGATATTGCATACAAATTTAAAAAAAAAATAAAAAATTTTAAATCGGAAAATAATTGTTGTGTTAGAACCGCACAGGTCCAATTACCGTGTTTACATAATATTTTTCAAAAATATTAATATTCATAAAAGTTATGACACTTTTATTAAAAATTTATGAAATCTCAAAACCTAAAATTTTGTATTAAATTAGGCGCGCATTGGCCTAACTAACATTCAAGATAAAACATTTTGCAAAAATTTTGAGTAGAACAAAAGTTTGAGATAATTTTTATTTTGGGTTTAATTAGGTCACGTGATATTTTTGGCCAATGATATTGCATACAAATTTTTTGAAAAAAATTAAAAAATTTTAAATCGAAAAATAATTGTTCTGTTAGAACCGCACAGGTCCAATTACCGTGTTTACAAAATATTTTTCAAAAATATTAATATTCATAAAAGTTATGACACTTTTATTAAAAATTTATGAAATCTCAAAACCTAAAATTTTGTATTTTATTAGACGCGCATTGGCCTAACTAACATTCAAGATAAAACATTTCGCGAAAATTCTTAGTAGAACAAAAGTTTGAGATAATTTTTATTTTGGGTTTAATTAGGTCACGTGATATTTTTGGCCAATGATATTGCATACAAATTTAAAAAAAAAATAAAAAATTTTAAATCGGAAAATAATTGTTGTGTTAGAACTGCACAGGTCCAATTACCGTGTTTACAAAATATTTTTCGAAAATATTAATATTCATAAAAGTTATGAAACTTTAATTAAAAATTTAGAAATCTCAAAACCTAAAATTTTGTATTTTATTAGAAGCGCATTGGCCTAACTAACATTCAAGATAAAACATTTCGCGAAAATTTTCAGTAAAACAAAAGTTTGAGGTAATTTTTATTTTGGGTTTAATTAGGTCACGTGATATTTTTGGCCAATGATATTGTATACAAATTTTAAAAAAAAATAAAAAATTTTAAATCGAAAAATAATTGTTGTGTTAGAGCTGCACAAGTCCAATTACCGTGTTTACAAAATATTTTTCGAAAATATTAATATTCATAAAAGTTATGAAACTTTTATTAAAAATTTATGAAATCTTAAAACCTAAAATTTTGTATTTTATTAGACGCGCATTGGCCTAACTAACTTACAAGATAAAACATTTCGCGAAAACTTTCAGTAAAACAAAAGTTTGAGGTAATTTTTATTTTGGTTTTTATTAGGTCACGTGATATTTTTGGCCAATGATATTGCATACAAATTTTTTGAAAAAAAATAAAAAATTTTAAATCGAAAAATAATTGTTGTGTTAGAACCGCACAGGTCCAATTACCGTGTTTACAAAATATTTTTCAAAAATATTAATATTCATAAAAGTTATGAAACTTTTATTAAAAATTTATGAAATCTCAAAACCTAAAATTTTGTATTTTATTAGACGCGCATTGGCCTAACTAACATTCAAGATAAAACATTTCGCAAAAATTTTCAGTAAAACAAAAGTTTGAGGTAATTTTTATTTTGGGTTTAATTAGGTCACGTGATATTTTTGGCCAATGATATTGCATACAAATTTAAAAAAAAAATAAAAAATTTTAAATCGAAAAATAATTGTTGTGTTAGAACCGCACAGGTCCAATTACCGTGTTTACATAATATTTTTCAAAAATATTAATATTCATAAAAGTTATGACACTTTTATTAAAAATTTATGAAATCTCAAAACCTAAAATTTTGTATTAAATAAGGCGCGCATTGGCCTAACTAACATTCAAGATAAAACATTTTGCAAAAATTTTGAGTAGAACAAAAGTTTGAGATAATTTTTATTTTGGGTTTAATTAGGTCACGTGATATTTTTGGCCAATGATATTGCATACAAATTTTTTGAAAAAAATTAAAAAATTTTAAATCGAAAAATAATTGTTCTGTTAGAACCGCACAGGTCCAATTACCGTGTTTACAAAATATTTTTCAAAAATATTAATATTCATAAAAGTTATGACACTTTTATTAAAAATTTATGAAATCTCAAAACCTAAAATTTTGTATTTTATTAGACGCGCATTGGCCTAACTAACATTCAAGATAAAACATTTCGCGAAAATTCTTAGTAGAACAAAAGTTTGAGATAATTTTTATTTTGGGTTTAATTAGGTCACGTGATATTTTTGGCCAATGATATTGCATACAAATTTAAAAAAAAAATAAAAAATTTTAAATCGGAAAATAATTGTTGTGTTAGAACTGCACAGGTCCAATTACCGTGTTTACAAAATATTTTTCGAAAATATTAATATTCATAAAAGTTATGAAACTTTTATTAAAAATTTATGAAATCTCAAAACCTAAAATTTTGTATTTTATTAGACGCACATTGGCCTAACTAACATTCAAGATAAAACATTTCGCAAAAATTTTCAGTAAAACAAAAGTTTGAGGTAATTTTTATTTTGGGTTTAATTAGGTCATGTGATATTTTTGGCCAATTATATTGCATACAAATTTAAAAAAAAAAATAAAAAATTTTAAATCGAAAAATAATTGTTGTGTTAGAACCGCACAGGTCCAATTACCGTGTTTACATAATATTTTTCAAAAATATTAATATTCATAAAAGTTATGACACTTTTATTAAAAATTTATGAAATCTCAAAACCTAAAATTTTGTATTAAATTAGGCGCGCATTGGCCTAACTAACGTTCAAGATAAAACATTTTGCAAAAATTTTGAGTAGAACAAAAGTTTGAGATAATTTTTATTTTGGGTTTAATTAGGTCACGTGATATTTTTGGCCAATGATATTGCATACAAATTTTTCGAAAAAAATTAAAAAATTTTAAATCGAAAAATAAGTGTTCTGTTAGAACCGCACAGGTCCAATTACCGTGTTTACAAAATATTTTTCAAAAATATTAATATTTATAAAAGTTATGACACTTTTATTAAAAATTTATGAAATCTCAAAACCTAAAATTTTGTATTTTATTAGACGCGCATTGGCCTAACTAACATTCAAGATAAAACATTTCGCGAAAATTTTTAGTAAAACAAAAGTTTGAGGTAATTTTTATTTCGGGTTTAATTAGGTCACGTGATATTTTTGGCCAATGATATTGCATACAAATTTTTTGAAAAAAAATAAAAAATTTTAAATCAAAAAATAATTGTTGTGTTAGAACCGCACAGGTTCAATTACCGTGTTTACAAAATATTTTTCGAAAATATTAATATTCATAAAAGTTATGAAACTTTAATTAAAAATTTAGAAATCTCAAAACCTAAAATTTTGTATTTTATTAGAAGCGCATTGGCCTAACTAACATTCAAGATAAAACATTTCGCGAAAATTTTCAGTAAAACAAAAGTTTGAGGTAATTTTTATTTCGGGTTTAATTAGGTCACGTGATATTTTTGGCCAATGATATTGTATACAAATTTAAAAAAAAAATAAAAAATTTTAAATCGAAAAATAATTGTTGTGTTAGAGCTGCACAAGTCCAATTACCGTGTTTACAAAATATTTTTCGAAAATATTAATATTCATAAAAGTTATGAAACTTTTATTAAAAATTTATGAAATCTTAAAACCTAAAATTTTGTATTTTATTAGACGCGCATTGGCCTAACTAACATTCAAGATAAAACATTTCGCAAAAATTTTCAGTAAAACAAAAGTTTGAGGTAATTTTTATTTTGGGTTTAATTAGGTCACGTGATATTTTTGGCCAATGATATTGCATACAAATTTTAAAAAAAAATAAAAAATTTTAAATCGAAAAATAATTGTTGTGTTAGAACCGCACAGGTCCAATTACCGTGTTTACATAATATTTTTCAAAAATATTAATATTCATAAAAGTTATGACACTTTTATTAAAAATTTATGAAATCTCAAAACCTAAAATTTTGTATTAAATTAGGCGCGCATTGGCCTAACTAACATTCAAGATAAAACATTTTGCAAAAATTTTGAGTAGAACAAAAGTTTGAGATAATTTTTATTTTGGGTTTAATTAGGTCACGTGATATTTTTGGCCAATGATATTGCATACAAATTTTTTGAAAAAAATTAAAAAATTTTAAATCGAAAAATAATTGTTCTGTTAGAACCGCACAGGTTCAATTACCGTGTTTACAAAATATTTTTCGAAAATATTAATATTCATAAAAGTTATGAAACTTTAATTAAAAATTTAGAAATCTCAAAACCTAAAATTTTGTATTTTATTAGAAGCGCATTGGCCTAACTAACATTCAAGATAAAACATTTCGCGAAAATTTTCAGTAAAACAAAAGTTTGAGGTAATTTTTATTTTGGGTTTAATTAGGTCACGTGATATTTTTGGCCAATGATATTGTATACAAATTTAAAAAAAAAATAAAAAATTTTAAATCGAAAAATAATTGTTGTGTTAGAGCTGCACAAGTCCAATTACCGTGTTTACAAAATATTTTTCGAAAATATTAATATTCATAAAAGTTATGAAACTTTTATTAAAAATTTATGAAATCTTAAAACCTAAAATTTTGTATTTTATTAGACGCGCATTGGCCTAACTAACATTCAAGATAAAACATTTCGCAAAAATTTTCAGTAAAACAAAAGTTTGAGGTAATTTTTATTTTGGGTTTAATTAGGTCACGTGATATTTTTGGCCAATGATATTGCATACAAATTTTAAAAAAAAATAAAAAATTTTAAATCGAAAAATAATTGTTGTGTTAGAACCGCACAGGTCCAATTACCGTGTTTACATAATATTTTTCAAAAATATTAATATTCATAAAAGTTATGACACTTTTATTAAAAATTTATGAAATCTCAAAACCTAAAATTTTGTATTAAATTAGGCGCGCATTGGCCTAACTAACATTCAAGATAAAACATTTTGCAAAAATTTTGAGTAGAACAAAAGTTTGAGATAATTTTTATTTTGGGTTTAATTAGGTCACGTGATATTTTTGGCCAATGATATTGCATACAAATTTTTTGAAAAAAATTAAAAAATTTTAAATCGAAAAATAATTGTTCTGTTAGAACCGCACAGGTCCAATTACCGTGTTTACAAAATATTTTTCAAAAATATTAATATTCATAAAAGTTATGACACTTTTATTAAAAATTTATGAAATCTCAAAACCTAAAATTTTGTATTTTATTAGACGCGCATTGGCCTAACTAACATTCAAGATAAAACATTTCGCGAAAATTTTTAGTAAAACAAAAGTTTGAGGTAATTTTTATTTCGGGTTTAATTAGGTCACGTGATATTTTTGGCCAATGATATTGCATACAAATTTTTTGAAAAAAAATAAAAAATTTTAAATCGAAAACTAATTGTTGTGTTAGAACCGCACAGGTCCAATTACCGTGTTTACATAATATTTTTCAAAAATATTAATATTCATAAAAGTTATGACACTTTTATTAAAAATTTATGAAATCTCCAAACCTAAAATTTTGTATTTTATTAGACGCGCATTGGCCTAACTAACATTCAAGATGAAACATTTTGCAAAAATTTTTAGTAGAACAAAAGTTTGAGGTAATTTTTATTTCGGGTTTAATTAGGTCACGTGATATTTTTGGCCAATGATATTGCATACAAATTTTTTGAAAAAAAATAAAAAATTTTAAATCAAAAAATAATTGTTGTGTTAGAACTGCACAGGTCCAATTACCGTGTTTACAAAATATTTTTCGAAAATATTAATATTCATAAAAGTTATGACACTTTAATTAAAAATTTAGAAATCTCAAAACCTAAAATTTTGTATTTTATTAGACGCGCATTGGCCTAACTAACTTTCAAGATAAAACATTTCGCGAAAACTTTGAGTAAAACAAAAGTTTGAGGTAATTTTTATTTTGGTTTTTATTAGGTCACGTGATATTTTTGGCCAATGATATTGCATACAAATTTTTTGAAAAAAAATAAAAAATTTTAAATCGAAAAATAATTGTTGTGTTAGAACCGCACAGGTCCAATTACCGTGTTTACAAAATATTTTTCAAAAATATTAATATTCATAAAAGTTATGAAACTTTTATTAAAAATTTATGAAATTTTAAAACCTAAAATTTTGTATTTTATTAGACGCGCATTGGCCTAACTAACATTCAAGATAAAACATTTCGCAAAAAATTTTAGTAAAACAAAAGTTTGAGGTAATTTTTATTTCGGGTTTAATTAGGTCACGTGATATTTTTGGCCAATGATATTGCATACAAATTTTTTGAAAAAAAATAAAAAATTTTAAATCAAAAAATAATTGTTGTGTTAGAACCACACAGGTCCAATTACCGTGTTTACAAAATATTTTTTTTTGTGTTAGAACCGCACAGGTCCAATTACCGTGTTTACAAAATATTTATAGAAAATATTAATATTCATAAAAGTTATAAAACTTTTATTAAAAATTTATGAAATCTCGAAATCTGAAATTTTATTTTTAATTAGGCGCGCATTGGCCTAACTAACATTCAAGATAAAACATTTTGCGAAAATTTTTAGTAAAACAAAAGTTTGAGGTAATTTTTATTTCGGGTTTAATTAGGTCACGTGATATTTTTGGCCAATGATATTATTGCATACAAATTTTTTGAAAAAAATTTTAAATCGAAAAATAATTGTTGTGTTAGAACCGCATAGGTCCAATTACCGTGTTTACAAAATATTTTTCGAAAATATTAATATTCATAAAAGTTATGAAACTTTTATTAAAAATTTATAAAATCTCAAAATCCGAAATTTTATATTTAATTAGGCGCGCATTGGCCTAACTAACATTCAAGATAAAACATTTTGCAAAAATTTTAAGTAGAACAAAAGTTTGAGGTAATTTTTATTTTGGGTTTAATTAGGTCACGTGATATTTTTGGCCAAATGATATTGCATACAAATTTTTTTAAAAAAATAAAAAATTTTAAATTGAAAAATAATTGTTGTGTTAGAACCGCACAGGTCCAATTACCGTGTTTACAAAATATTTTTCGAAAATATTAATATTCATAAAAGTTATGAAACTTTTATTAAAAATTTATGAAATCTTAAAACCTAAAATTTTGTACTTTATTAGACGCGCATTGGCCTAACTAACTTTTAAGATAAAACATTTCGCGAAAATTTTCAGTAAAACAAAAGTTTGAGGTAATTTTTATTTTGGGTTTAATTTGGTCAAAAGGTCACGCGAACAATTCAATGTACGCGAAATAAAAAAATGTTTTTTTGTTCTTTTAATTATTTTCGAAAATTTCTTTATCTTGAGCATTAGTTATACCAAAACAGTTCTAAAAAAATTTAAAAATCAATGTCATAAATTTGTCATAACTCTCGGAAATATTAATGTTTGCTAACAAATTTTTGCAAGCACGGCTGTTAGAACAGTGCGGTTTTATTGGTATAGTTATCTTTTGATTTAGAAAAAAAAAAAAAAATTTTAAAACTTTTTTACTAGTGTGCTAGGTCACGTGATCATATGATCATACGCACTGAACTGCCACGACCTTTCAATGATGCAAAATTGTATACATAGCTTAAGTAAGCACTTGTAATAATAAAAAAAAATAGATTTATTTAATAAATAAAATATGGTTCGAAAATATTTGATTATTTTTAACATAAATTTTTATAAATAAAAAAAGATATGCATAAACGTTAACTAAGAATATTACAAACCTTTGATTTTTAATAAACAAACAAGCATTTATATATATAATACAAACAAAAACTAATATTTAACCCAGTTTTAAGTTGGTGATATTAGGATATAAATTATAGTAAATTTTAAATTCTTAAAATTGATTTTTATTAAATAAACAAGCATTTAAATATGATAAATAAACGAAAATTATTTTTCTAAAATGTTTTTTAATTACTTATATTATAAAATACATCATACCAAATTTTTAATGCTTAATGTCGAACTTTAATTTTTAATGAACAAACCAGCATTTAAATATAAAAACAAACAAGAATTATTTTTTAATTTATTTTCGAATTATGAATATTATAAGATAAAACCAACCAAAATTTAAAAACTTAATTACAATCTTTAAATTTAAATAAACAAACACCTATTAATTAGTAATTAGTAACAAAAATTAAATTCGTTTTTGAGTTAGTAATATCATAATATACAATTAACCAAGATTTAAAAAATTAATAACAACCTTTAAATTTTAATAAACAAACACCTATTAATTAGTGATAATTAAATGTCGTAAATAAGAGGTTTGCGATTCGTTGGGATAATAACAAACATACTAAAAAATTTTGTGGAATTTTACATTTAAGTCATATAAACAAATAGTCAGATGGTATACGCGAATGGTAAAACACTTAAGAATTTGAATCAAAATATAATTATACTCCAAACATAGAATTTGATTCATTTTATCACATTTTTTTTAGTAATTAAAGATATTTTAAAATTATTTGTTTTAATGTAGAAATAATATTATTATTTTATCATTACTTCAATTGCTAAATGCTAAATCATAACGCTTAATTTTATGCATTTCTAAATATTAATATAACTCTAATTTACAAATATACAATTAAAAAATAACATAAACAAAATTAAATCTAAAAATGTTAGGGTATTAATTTTATAGATAATATTTGAAGATATCAAATTTCTAATTTTCAGCCTCGTTTGCACTATCTATTCTTGCTCGTATTCGAATCTTATTACTGACTTCAAATGTACGCAATGTTACACCAAAAATATCCTCATGATATCTCTCCGACATCTACAATAAAAAAAAAATTAAAAAATATGAATTTCACCAAGAAAAAAGTGAAGCCCTAGTTTACATAAACGCCTAATTTCATTTTTCCAACAAAATGTAAGAAAATTTGGGTTTTAGGTTATATTGGTAACATAGCAATTAATGTAAATTTTTGCAACTATTAAAAAGTTACACTTTTAAAGCATTAGATTTCTAATTACAAATTAACGTTTAATTCGACAAACTACTATATGCAGGTCATGTAAATAACCCCTAAAGCTAAATAGAATTTTACTACACAAATATGGCCCATAAATACCTTCATTGTATGAACATATTCATCCGCGTCCTCCATCAACATGTTGCCCTTTTCTACTAAGATAGATTTAAGAACACGGTTGACGTCAGCAGCCATTGTGACGTCACCACATACGTAGAAATGTCCTAATTTTGTACAAATTGTGTCATACACAAAGTCGGCCATCTCGTCGCGTAAAATATCTTGAACGTATTGCTAAAAAAAAAAAATATATATATATTAAAATAAAAATTGTTTTTTTGATTCAAACAAAAAAATATATTACAGTTATGTATTAAAATCGAAAACTTAAAAAATTGGTTACCTTAGGACTGTTGGGTTTTCTCGAGAAAGCGGTATAACAATGAGATAATCCCCCTTTAGATTTTGCCTCCAAAACTTCATCTTTGTAAAGGTGGTCGTGTTCTGGGTGTCTACAACCAAACACTAGCGCCATCTTGCGGTCAGTGTTTTCTAAAAATTTCAAGCAATATAGTGACTACTGTTATATAGGGTTGTGTAGGTAAAAAAACACTATATTACCATTAGTTTAGTAATCAGGAATTATTTATAAACTTACGATTTTGCTCAGCCTCGTAAACCCTTTGTTGCCAGAAACTTCTAAATGGAGCAATTCCTGTACCCGGTCCAACTAACAAACAAGGTAAGGTTGGATCCTCCGGTAAATGGAATGATTTTGCTCTGTGAGAAAATTTGTTTGGAGTAAAATGTTTGTCCGAGTTAAACAACTGATTGTATTAATTTAAGCACAAAAATGATTTTTTATTTAATTTAAATGTGGTTCGATTACAAATTTAAATAAAAATAAAACTAATTTTCGACAAGAAACAGTTTGCATATAAGGGTATCACGTGCAAATTTCTGCTTGCTTATATTATAACACACAATAAAGATAAATTGCATTTAATTAATGTGATAACTTTAGTTATAAAACCACAAACTTACGATCTGACGAAGCAAGCTATTCTTTCCGACTCGTTAATTCGATTAAGATAGGAAGAACAAACTCCGTGATGTAAAGATCCTTCACCATCTAAACGTTTAATTAGATTTTATTACAAACTACGTTCAAATTTCTATTTTAGAGCTTTTGCTAAAAAAGTCAACATTTGTTAAACCAGTACAAACATCTAACTGTTTGAAACTTTGTATAACACAAGACAGTCTTAATACAAGTAACTCAATCATACCTTTTGTTTTATAGACCACAACGCTTACAGTCAAATGTATTTGTCCAGAATATACAGCAGGCGAGCTACTAATGGAGTAGTAGCGACATTGAAGTAGAGGTAACTGTCGTAACACGACTGATGTTTGAAGTTTAACTGAGGGAAATTGCTCCAATACTTCGACCAAGTTTGGAGTGTTGTAGAACTTCCAATCTTCGTAGTCTTGGGTTCCCTAAGTAAAAAAGTATGTGATATTTTATTTTATTAAATTTTTTTAGAATGTACTTTAAATTTTCTGCTTTACCTAGCTAAAAATTTAGTGCAATAATGCTTATATATATTGTATTAAATACTACTAGGAAAGTTGAAAGTGTAAATTAACTGTTAAAACCAAACTTTTGTTAGAATTCTAAAATAACCCCAAGTTTAAAAAAAATGGAACAAAATTTTACCAGGCTTAAGTTGATAAGTTTCTCTCTTTCTTCCTGATTGACAGCTGAATCAGCCAATAGTTTAAGAAACTGAGGAGTTGGGGGCGTGGTTATATCAAGATATCGACTCAAGGCAACCCACATACTACATGGTGGTAGTCTGTTATCAGCTTCCCACACCTTAAAAGTACCTGAAAAACAAATATAAACTAAATATCAGAGGCTTACACATTAGGAAATTAAGTTTTAAAATTTCTTTTTTTTAAATAACTATTGTAGTATCAACGGTTTTGGTTTACAATCAGTTTTGGGTTGATTGGTTGCTTTTTTAATAAAAGGACCCACCTAAAATGGTTTTCTTTTCTTTCAGGTATTCAAGTTGAACCATTGTATTTTGCTCTGGTACATCATCTATCCTCATCAGTAATTCTAAAATAAATTAACAAATAAAAAAAGTAAAATTAAAAATTCCAACAAAGCAATAATAAAACAAAGGTAATTGGAAAAATCTGTCTTCATATCAATGCTTTGTCAATATATAACGTTTTAAAATGTTAAATTTCGATAAAAAAAATTTTTCGATAAAAACTGCAAATTGAATGAACAAAGCTTACCACTGACAAGTTTGGGATCGTTGCAGGGGAATATTCCGATATGATCTCCGGGTTCAAAATTGAATTTTTCCGATCCCTTGGTATCTAACTCAACCAAGATGGTGGATCGACTATTAAAATATATTGAAAATAAATGTTAAAGCAAAAGGTAAAAAAGTTAGAAAAATTAGATCAGTACAAAAGTTTGCTTAAAATATATAAATTAATTAAAATTGCAAATTTATTACAATTTAAAATAAGCTAAAATAGTATCCCAAAAGTCTAACAGCCGCAATGTATTGATATGTCGTAATTTTTTCCTATTTTTTAAATTATAGTTTCACGGTTTACAAATATTTTAATACCTTGACCCTTTTTTTTGAAGATTGATTCTATTCAGTAAAGTACATGTGGATATTTCCTTCTTACGCATTTTACTAATACCTTTAACATATTGAAACATGAGTTTTTACAAGTTTTTTAACGAATTATGTCAATAGTGTTTTCATTTTTTAAAAGTGTTTTCATTGCATTAATATTTTTTCTTTAATTTCACCTACCAACAACATAATCGTCGACCACTTCGTCGTCAGGTGGCAGCACAGAAACCCTGTTTTTGGATTTGTCGAAAGTTGAACTACTCAACGAAGCATCAGCATCGTCCATGTTTACATCTTCACCAACACAAAATGTCTCACAAGCAACCTAGGAATAAATATGGTGATAATGAAAAATGTTTGCAATACATTATTTTTAAATATATTTTTTGCAATAATAATGTAGGTGTTAACGATAAGCAATTTTGTTAAGACGAAAGCCAGTTTAAAACAATATTATAAGAAATTAAATTTTTCGCTTAGTCATAACTACTAACATTGTTAATGCTTTAAAAATATGCCATTTTACAAAAAAATATCCTTAATAGACAATTAGTTAAATATTACCTTAAAAACAGTCCGAGCCCATTTTCTGAAACTTTCCTCCTGGCCACAGAGTTCATCTCCTTCTCCAATTTCCAACAACCTTTCACCTTCCAGATCACCCAACAATGAATCAATTGCATGCGCGAAAGCACAATAATTTGGGTAAGCACGTGAGCCCAAACCAAATACTGAAAACCTAAAAAAAAATAATAATTTAAAAAAATAACACTAAAAATGAGTTATGAGTAAATTTAATCTTGTTTGTTAGATTTTTTAGTTGGTATTTCAGATCTTAAAGTTAGCAAAGACAAAAATTACAAAAAAGTTAAATTTTTGCCTGATGGTCTTTATTATATAAATTTATACATGTTACAGCTTGTAGTTAAACACCTTGTATTACAATCATTAACTTACTTAACATTAGCCAATAATCCTTGAGTTTCAGCAATAGATCCAGATTTTAACAACAACTTGGAAGATTGTCTTCTATTCAAAGGATTCACGTTATTTGCACACTTAAAAGTTTTCTTTGGACTAAAATGATAAAATTTGTTAGTTTTTAGATAAGTACAATATTTAAACAATAAAAACAAGATGGGCTAGTCCAGTTAACACCAAGTTTGGGACATTAGCAAGTTACAAATGCATATAATGCTAAAACTTTTAAACAAATTTTAATTCCACATTTTTTAGATTCATTTTCTATACAAAGATGTTCCTTAATGCAACATTAGCTTTGTAGAAAATTCGTTTATATTAGCATGTAAACGGCAACACATATTTTATGACCTACCTTTCCTCCTTGTCTTGGTGAACCAGTTTTTGCAGCCCATGAGCCAATGACTAAACAAAATTACTTATTAGTTCACGAATAAATCACATAAAAATAAAACCAAACTAAATCTTTTACCTCTCCGTTTTCAGGTGGATCCCCGTTCCCGAAAGTACTGGTGACAACTAGGACAAGTGATTCATATTCAAGATGCACAATGTCATATTCGTCCATTCGTACAACCTGTTAAATATCAATGCCTTTAAAATCCTAACATGTTAAGTCTTTAGTCGTCTAAAATTAGAGTATAGTAGAAATTTGTTTGTGTAAAAACTGTACAGTTAAATAAATATGACTTTAAATATTAACCATAGACAAGATTTTTTATTGTCTTTATTTTATGAAACGTACCTTTGCATCAAAGGCATGATTAAATATCTCATGCAAAGTTGTTGCATATGATAGAGACTTTCCCGTTTCTGAAGCGTATAAGATTGTTGCTTTTACTCTTAACGCCATCGCTTTTGTCATCATCGCTGATGTAAGTAAAACGCTCCTGAGTTGGTTATAAAAAATAATTTTGTTAAATGTTTGCTATAATTTTGTTTAAAATCAATAAATATTTTGCAAAATTGACATATTACAGTTTTTTCTATGAACTTTATATTTTAAAATTCGTCAGTAAAACTTTTTAATTTTTTTACTTTGCAAGTTCTTTAAAATGAATTTTCTTAGTTTTTTTAACTTGCAATTCCTCTTCCTTCCACTGATAATATTTCCACGGCTCAGTCTAAAACAAAACACCACTGTTTAAGTGTCCTAAATCTAGATGCTAACGCTGCTAAGTTATAACAGATTCAAAATACATACAACAATTTAAATAAAAAGACATAAATATTACAAGGTGACTGCCAAACTGACAAAGGTAATTTAAAGTTTAGTTAAAATTAATAAAGTAACTTCAGCCAGGGTCGGAAAATTTTTAAACGTAAACTTACCTGATAAAAGCAAGTTGGGTTTAAAACATAGTTCAGGATCTCTTGGTGGAAAATAGGGGTCGAACTTCCTGATATGGGGGGCACCAACCACACCCAATCACCGGGACAACCACCCCTTAGTCTTAACTCGTTTGAGAAATGTTTCATGAAAGATTCGGTGGCGACATGATGGTCCATAATTGTAACGTTGTCAGACTAAAAAGGGCAGAACATAGAACATTTTAACAACAACTGTTTATTACATTTCCATTCAAAATTAGATAGAGAATTTGTAGAGCACTTTATTTGAACTGTTTTGTCAATAAAGTTGTAAACTCTTATCAAACCTGATAACTGTGCAGTACAGCAATGTTAAACTCGACTATTGCTTTATCCTTCCAAAGTGATGCAGTGTTCTTTGTGTTTAAACCCATTTTTTCAGCAACCATCTAAATAATACAAAAATTCTCATTAAAAAAACAAATATCGCAATTGACATAAGTATATTGATAGAATTGACATAAGTATATTGTAACAACTTTGCCTTATACTCTTTTGTAAAAAAAGCCGTAGTAATGTTTACAGTATTCTATTGCGTAAGATTTACGTCAACCGTTCAGAAACTCGTGCCACGAATACTAATACAAATACAAGTAAACAGTTGAAGCAATAAGTCACGTGATAATAATAAGATGGAGAGACGAAACTTTAGGTGTAAACACGTGACAAGGAATATATAAGACTTAAGAGTAAACAACATTATAGCGGATTCGTTACAATATTCTGATCTTAAACCTAGAAATGATTTTAAGTGTTTGACATCATTACAAGGAAAACGCCTTACTCAAGGTTGTTATCAAATAAAAGGAGGGGAAATCAAGTCTGGGCATTTGGTTGTGATGCTTGTCTAAATCGTCTATCAAAATATTGACTCAGTGACTTACCGGTAACAAATTGTATCTTTGCAAATCGCACAAATCTCTCGCAATTTCAGTTCCCATAAACCAACCGTTAAATGGACACGCCGCGTATTGTACTCCACCAATATCAACCATCATTCCACTTACAGCAGGCACACCATACCACTTTAAACCCAACTCTCCGAACCAATCATATCTACCAACAAAAAAGGGGCAAAAATTTAAACAAAGTTGTTTAAAAACGTAGAAAGTATCAAAAAATGTTAGAGATGTTAGAATGACGTTTTTAATATTGACATAAGCAAATAGTATAAACCTTGGGCAAACTAAATTTAATTAAACTTGACATTTATACTAATAAAAAAAATTTATGAATAAATTTAATTGTAAGATGAATTGTTAAATATTTACTTTATAACTTTTAAGCATAAGGTTAATTTTCGTCAGTCTTTAGTTTTTTTTTATATTTGCCGTTGCCACACCCGTTAAAGGTTTTGTATTAGGTTGTGTTAAAGGTTTTGTATTAGGTTGTAACCATATAAATGTTAAGTGCTTATAATAAACCAAGTTGCTATGGACCTAGGCCGACACACAAAAGTATTTTAATAAGTTCCTTTTTTACATATGTCAAGTATAAAATTTAATATATTTGGCATCAAAATGCCACCCTTTAAAAAAATAGAATAAAAGCTAGTTATATTTTAACAAACTTTTTACATACTCTGGGTTAGGATGTCGAAGTTGGACTTCTAACACCAGGTTGCTTGGAATTTCAAATATGTCAGGATCTTGACCGTTTATTTGCAGCAGAAGAGGAAGAATCACAAATCTTCCTTGCTTTGGTTTCCAACCTAATCGTTCACATAACTGAAAAATAAAATAAAAAAATTTAAATTTTAAATATAAAATAAGGTTTAAATAAAATTTAAACAAATAAAGTTTAAAATTTGATTTAAAACAGTTAAAATTGACATATTAAATATGTGCGCAAAAATTTATAGAATTTTTATAATAAACACTATTTTAAATCGTAAAAAATTTAATATATATTTTAAAAGTGTCACAAAAGTGAAAAATATCGAATTAAAATCTTGTTAATAATTGATAAGATTAAATGATACGAGTTTAGTTAAATTATATTACCAGTAAATAGAGTTCACAAAAATTTAATAGGTTTAAAAAAATGTCGAATATTTTGATTTTTTTTAAAACCTTTTAAATCCTTGAATTAAAATTCCGTATTCAATTTAAAAATATAATTTTTTGTGTAAGCCTAATCTAATCCTCTTATACCAAAAAAGTGGGGCTGTATTTTAATGCAATTTTGACAGAGCATGGTTTGTTACTGTTTTTTTAAACAGTTTTTGTCTTTTCTACGTCAATTTTATCTTAAACTGCGACGAAATAAGAGTAAATACACTCATCATCACCATATATGAAATCGTGAGTTTCATTAAATAAATTCTCGTTTTTAAAATATAATTATTTTATTTTTACCTCAGTAAATTCCAAGTTAGCAGGATCCCCCATAATTGAGCCATCAGGTTGTCGGAAAGCAGCATATCTAATCAATTGATTATTCCATACCCTGCATTCAGTCTCAACGTCGGTACGGGGTGGAAAAAATGTGATACAAGATCTAAAAATAAAAATTATGAGCTTTACTATGGTTACATTTATGGCCAAAGATGGTTATGCAGAATACGCTCAAAAAATTAAAAATATAATACAAGATATATAAAAAATAATCAGCTTTATCGTAGGTATATTTGTGGACAAATTTGACCACGCAAAAATGTAAAACCTTGCCCAAAACGTTACAAAATTTGATACAAGATCTAAATGTAAATATTTACAACTTTTAGACTTTTTATATTTATAGCTTTAGTTACAACAGTAACCGTGCCAAGCTATAAAACCATGCCTAAAAAGTTTATAACCATGACAAAGCTTAAAAATAAATTTGTTTTTGAGGTAATGCAACGTCACCCTTCACCAAACAAACAAGTCAAATTTCAAACCTGATATTTCCTTTGTTTGTTGCATATTTAATGTGAACTAAAATCGCCTCAAACATCTCTGACGTGGTGGTCACGTGACGATAGTCGAATACCTACGAAATATTTTTAGTTTAAGGAAATTTTGAAACATGTTTTAGTGACCGATGTCTCGTTATCATTAAGCACGTTTGTCCAAAAAAAAATCGTGAACAAATTTAATTAGATTTTAATTTTTTTTCGGATATTTCGTAGAATATGTCAAGAAGCCGACTAATAATTACAAATATTTACATTTGCTTGTCTTCTAAATTTTGTATTTAATCATCAAGACAAATTACTTAATTATTAATAAAGTTAAATGTTAATTTACTTGTAACTTGTTCCATTGTATTCGTCCGATGCATCTTGGTGCATTCCGCCAAGCCATCTTAGCTCCAAAAATGAGTTCGTTTTTGTTATGGGAATACGTTTCAGAACTTTCAATTGATGACATCACCTCTTCTAGTCGATGAGTATGGGCATCTGAATTAGACCTAAATATGAAACAAAATTGTTAAAGTTGAATAACGTGATATTGTCAGTATTAATTTAAAAAGAGGCAACAAGTAGAATTTATGATACACTAATTTTGTTAGTTATGTTTTTTTAACAAGGGGATTTTTTTTCAGTAGCAATCAAAAAATTTAAATATTCGCAAATTCTTAATTTTTCTTTAAATAGCAAAGGTTAAATATTTTGTAGACGGCATTTTTGCCAACAAATTAAAAAAAAAAAAATTATAAACAAATTGGCTACGTTCTATACATGATTTGGCAAAAAAACTAGTATTTTTTATAAAACAAAAATGCTAATAACGTGCCTTGGATGTGGTTTAGTTTGTTCTTTTTTTACCCACTAGTATCGTTTACATGACAGAATTTCATAGAAAAAGTATTTCGTAAAACATTGTAGTCATGTTCAGACCAGAAAAATGTTTAATAAATTGTTTTTTCCTAATAAGCTTTCAAGGTCTAGTGATTTTTTCTATTTTTAAAGTGTAATGTAAAACCTTTTGGTTTAAATTTTTGCGAAATAATCATGTGTTGTTGTTTTTAAACCAATTAACATTCTTTTTAGGTTTATTTAAAATTTCCAAGATATCTTACCGCTTCATTGATTCATAATATTCGTCGATAAAACCTTTCGCCAATCTTCTGACTTCGCTTACTTCGATCTTTGCACGGGGATCATTCGATAAATTAGGTGGGGTCATCATGCTTCCCTTGCACTGACTATACGAACATGGTGTAGGCTAAATAAACAAAAAACTACTGAAGTATTTGTGGGTTACGGAATATGCAACTGCAAAGGAAAATCAACCTCTATAAATATCGTAATTTATTCAAGTGTAAAATAGGTCAAATATCACACACTATGGAAATATTTTTCGTTATATAAGAGTAAATGTCTTGCAAAGTAGTGTAACGGCGTATTATAATAAAATAACCGGGAAATGTATCATTTTGTGCAAATGCTTAAAGGTTTAAAGTTATAGTTAAAATTAATCGACTTTTGCAATTCAATTAAAATGAAATTTGGTATTAACCTGCCATATAACCTTCCGTACCAGACATTTTTACAGAAAAATTCATTAAAACTTTATATGTAAATCTAGACAAAAAACAAACAAACACCCAGCTAGAAAATACAAATATATATTCACTATAGCAGAAAATCACAAAACACATAGAACCCAAAACTCTTTAAAAAGAAATCCAATTTTACAATTTTACATAAGCATAATAAACCGGCAGCGTGGGGTAGTGGTAAAAACACTTGCTACAACACACATGAGGTCGTGGGTTCAATCCCCACTGAGCTTATGCTGTAGCGCCCTTGAGTAAGGTGCTATAAACGGTACAAACTCCTGCTGAGCCAGCACTTAATCAGCAGCATAATCATCGGGCAATTATAATCTATAATATCCCAAACTCCCACAGGCAACTCGAGACTGGGTCGGAGTAACTTATGTTACTCTATGTTTAAGTCGCGCATTCGACTATCCCACGTCGAGGATAAAGATATATAAAAAAAAAACACATAAACGTAATAAATTTAAATACAAACTTACTAATGCTGTTTTGAGATGTAAAGTATCTCTAACCACCCTATCGGTTTCCCAATTCTTCAGGTTTGAATAAGGTTTCTCGTTCATACTTGATGCACCACTAAATTAAATACAAAAGTTTAAGATTTTTCTTAGTCATTTTTAGTTTGTATGACTAAAAGCATAGTCAGGTTTTAAAAATAAGCCAGTAAGGCAAATGCTTTTATTTAACATTTTTTTAATTTTTTTACACACTAAATATGGTTTAATAATTAAGTTAATTAATATAACTTTGATCTTATTCTCATTAAGAAAAATGAGGTTTTAAAAATAAGTCAGTAAGGCAATTGCTTTCATTTAACATTTTGTAAATTTTAAATTTTTAAGAAAAATGATAATGATAAACTTACGTGACTGGGCAACCCATTAAAACTCCGTTTGACATTTCTTTTTCTCTCGTTTCCTCTTTTAAACTCTGAGAATTTTCGGCTACCTCTTCGCCAGGTTTTAAACCTTGGAATGTGTATTTCTTTGTACTTTGGGGCTTTATATCACCTTGAACTTCTTTTTCTCTTACAACTGGTTCTGTGACGTCAGCAACCTTCTGCTTGTTAGTTTTTAAGATTTGTTCACTGTTTTTAATTAAACTTTTTTGATTAATTTCGTCTAAGCGTGGTACATTTTCATTTGAAGATTTCTCGTTTTGATTAAGTAAAACCGGATGTTGTGTTAATTTAACTTCAGTTGGCGTACTGTTTTGATTAGAACCCTGTGTATTTGTTTGTAATTTGGCGGGTGGGTTTGGATTAAGTAATTTATCTTCAAGGTTGTTTAAATTACTTATTCTCTTCCTTAAAGGCTCTGAAAACAAATTTTTAATTTAAAAATCAAAAATATTTTTATTTTGTTTTAAAATATGTAACTTATAAAGTATTGTTTTAAAATACGTAAGTCACAAACCCAAAGTTGGGCACTAAACCGTTAATGCGTTAATCGTTAATTAACGATAAAATTTAACTTTTAAGTTAACTTTAAAAATCGTTAACGGACCTGTTAACTTTCGTTAAATTGTGCTTTCGTTAAATTAAGTCCGTTAATTTAATATTTTTACAAGTTTACCATGGTAATATAAAAGTATATATGTTTTATTTTGCCGTTTATTGGGTTTAGTCGTTTCAATTTTAAAGGATGTTCTGACGATGTATTGACTGACGTATAAACGATGCATTGACGACGATGACGATGTATTGAAATTTTAAATGATGCAGTTTTGAAAACGTCATTTAAACTTACGTTCGTGTAGTTAAAATATCAACTAAGATAAAAACTGCTGTTTTTTTTAAAATAGGGTCGTTTCTTTTATTTAAATTTTAACGTTAACGTTTATCGATGACTATCGTTACATTTTGTTTAAATTAACTTATTAACGTTAACGAAGTTAATGTATTGTGTAACGAATTACCACTTAACGAAGTTACTTTCTCGGTTAACTGTGCCCACCTTTGCTGACAAACCTATACTCTAGGTAATTTAACCATAACCCCTAATACCCAGACAGCCTTTGGTGGCATTAGTTTTTATACTTTAATAAGCTATAGGAAGCTTAAACGTGAACATTATTGTAAACAAAAAACTAAGAACCAAAAATATATTAAAATTTGATTTAAATACTGTATTTACTTTGACAGCATATACACTATGATCTTAACTCTAACACATTTGAAAATTCAGTAATAAATTTTAAAATTTGGTAATGTAACATTATCGCACTTTCTTTGCTGTAACATTATAAAAATATAATGCTTTCTAAATAATATTGCTTTACATTTTTATATAATAGAACAAAATTGACTTTGACTTTAGTTTGTTTATTCAATAACAGTTGTACTTATTAATAACTTTTGTTTATACCTATTTATACACAAAAATGTTTACTTTTTAAATTTACTATACCTATTTTTTTTTATTTTCTACGTTGCCAGTTTAATTGCCATGGTTTAAAATTTATGTTCACTATATAACCCGAAGCTATACGTTTTATTCGCAAAAAATTCGCAACAAATTTTTAATTCTAAAAACACAGTTGTCCTATAACTTTAATAACATAGTTGCGATTAAATTTAAATCAAACCTTTACTAGGAATTCCATTAATTTTTTATAAATTTCGACAAACCTAAGTTACACTTTTGTACTAGCTATTAAGTTTAACATATTAAGATACTAGCTAGTCTAGTCATAAATGCATGCCGTTGTTTAAACCCTCGAAGATGATATTTACAAATCGTAAACTTATTGCATGTTTATTAATCACGTATTTTATGATTAATTTAGCACTGTCAAAAAAAGCGTCCGGCAAACATTACTTTTATATAAACACACTAAGCCAAAATACGACTTCACAAACACAGTTATTTACTAATAGTTTTATTACATTACTTTGGTTTTATTAAAGCCCTGTTCAAATAAAATCTTACAACGATAACTGAATTTAAAATATATGTACGTGCGCTACACTATCTTCAGACCCTATAACTTTTGATACAATTTTAATAAATCGTTACAAGTTGGATTTGCAGGCGTAGAAAATAATTAAGTTGTCGTTTGAAGAAATACCATAAAGGAAATAAAGATTGATTTTTGAACAAACTTCTTTATTTTTCGCGGAAATTGAACTACTGTAAACAACTTTGATTTGACTCACCAGAAACTTGGGTTTAATATTTATATGTTTATATAATATTTTAATAAAGTTAACTAGTTGAAATTAATACTTTTTTAAAACTATGTATACCTAGTAAGAGTTAAAAAATAAAAAAAAGATAATTTTCCTAAACTTAAAACATAAAAATAAAGTATTATATTATCGAATAAAGAATTTTTTAAAACTTTATATAAGTTTGTCTTTTTGGCACAGCAAAATTAAGCAATAATTGAGTATGTCTACCTATTCTGCTTAGGCCAACTAAATGGTTATTGTTATTAAGTAATTTGTGTACGTGACTTAATGCAGCAAACAACAAAGTTTTTTTTTATGAATTTACGAGATATATAAATGATAGAATCGGCGAATTAACAAATAAAAGTATATTTATTATGTCATTGCATTAATCCAAGACCAAAATAACATTATCTAAAAGGCGATAACTTAAAATACATATCTGGAAATAACCACTAATTAAGCCCTAAATAAATCAACATTTTTTCCGATATCGATTCGTCTGAAAATGCCCTTTAAATTTGGCAAAATTTCAAAATCGTTACAAGGATATTATAATCTTATATAACAAATCTGTAACTTTAAATAACCATCACATGCTTATATTAAATTAAACTGTTTTACTTAAAACGGCCTTATTACAAAAATTTATTTTTTTTGACTAAAAATTTGCATATCCATTTTTGATAAAATTTACATACATATTAAACTATATTGTTGTATAAAGAACAATTATATCTTTCTTAAAGTAAAAAGAAAAATTTAATTAAAAATATTTCTGGCTTTAGCTAAGCTGGGTGTATTATACCAATCCTACCCCAAAGTTAAACAAAATAATACAAAAAGCGTTGCGCTTTATCATAATTAAATTCTCATTATTCATGTCTAACACATGTGAAGATAATATGTTCAAAAGATTGTTTTTTACATGTTTAAAAGCATAATTAATTTCGATTTCTAAAAGTTGACATTTAATATTATTTTTTTAGACATTTTTTTTAAATTTTTATTATTAGAATACACTTTGTTTTTTCATAAAATATATAATAAAAAAATTTGAAATTTTACTTTTCTGCAAAGAAGGCGACCCCATTGCCTCGGAACTAGGAGTTGTAACTCGTATAGTCCGTGGCCTTCCATCGCCAGTAAACGTGGTTTGTAAATTGGTCACAAATCCGTTAGGACCCCTAATCATTAAGGCCGCTGCTGAGTTAACTGGAACATCTAAAAATTAAAATTTTCGTTAAAAAAATTTTAGAAATAAAAAAAATAAAAAGTTTTTGTTAAATATTAAGACATACTTAAAAAAAAACGAATTAAATATAAATAAAAAAGCAGTCAATAAGATGGTATTGTAAGTAAATACGTTTCGTAACACAAATATGTAAATATCAATTATACGTTGTATATAGTTTCAAATAAAAAAATAAACAAAATATTTTTAAATTATTGATGTCAGGGCGTTATTTATAGTAACGTTAAACTAAAATTATTTGTTTTCGTATATCATATTTTATTAATTAAAAAACAACAAACTAAAGACAGAGGCTAATTTTATAGGATGACTATGCATTTTTTTTAAAAGTTTAATAAATAATTATAAAATTAAAATTTACGTCAAATTTAAATTTAAAAAACTTTTAATATGACTTAAGGTTTAACAACTCACCTCGTAAAGCTTGTAAAGCTTCTTTGTAGGAAATTTCGGACAGATCTGTTTGATTGACAGCTAGGACTACGTCACCAATTCGAATCAAGTCACTTTGATGGGCAGGGCCTCCTATATCAACAAAATCAATATTTATTGAAAACATTACGAGACACAAAATTAAAAGAAATTGTTGTAACATTACGAAGCATAAAATTTAGAAAAATTGTTCCAAAAAAAAACAAATAAAAATAAACTAAAAAAAAATAAAGGGGAAAAAAATTTTCTTAATTTTTTCAAAGCTGTTATGCCACTCTTAAAAAAACTGTTTATAAAATATAAAAATATCATTTGGAATAGAGCAATTGAAGAACAAAACTACAGAAAAAAAAGATTTACATAAAAAAATTAACTGTACGATAACTAACTATAAAGCATATATTTATTTTTCTTATCCCCCTAAGAGGTTTTATATTTTATTAGGAAAGAAAACCGGTTAGATCGTAATTTGATGCCATGATTGGTATACCAAACTACTAAAGCAAACTTACAAAAATATTTTTAAAGTTCTTAAATATTTGCAAAAAAAATTTCCCTAAACCCTTAAAGGGAAAAAGTTTTTGATATTTTATCGAGTTAAGGTGTAATATTAGGAAGCGTTTGAGCAATCCATTAGCGCCCGGCTTGAGGGCGAATAGTATGACGTTGGTGCGGTTCGAACGCGAAACCTTTCGGTTCGTAGTCGAAAGCCATATGTTATACATTTGCGAAACCTGTTTAATCATATATTTATTATGTTAAAGTGCCCCCTGACGATTGAAGTAACTTCAAAGCACACAATGAACCTTATTGAATAAAAACTACACATTAAAAAAATAAAACTCTTACCTTTAACAATATCGGAGACAATAATATAAGGTTTTGTCGTTCGTTCTTTAACTAAAAACCCCAAACCATGCTTGCTATCCTTAACCAGAACAACTGATATTGTGTTCGGTTTGATTGAATAAGTTCGTACACGAACCATCTCGCTTTAAAATTAACAAAAAATAATAAAGATAAAGCAAAAACAGCTGTAAAAATACTTAAATTTTAGAAAAAAATAATAAATTTCGCAAAGCTATGCTAACGTTACTGAGTTAAAGGTTACAATAAAATGAGCTGACTTAGGTTGCCCTTTTTACCCACAACTTTTTTTGTATCTGCAAAATTATACAAGTCATTAAAGTATAATTTACTAGGTGTGGGTGACCGTAACTTCGTATATATTTGCCTATATTGTTACATCGAAGTTCAATATTAATATTTTTTTCAATTGTTAACTTATGTTTATTTTTAATAAAACTTTTTAATTAATTCTTATGTTAAATTTTCACGAAACTCTAAAGTTTTTGGCAGCCGATGACAGTATTTAAATAAAATTTAAGTGGTTATTTCTTGCGCTAAGTTTAAATATAATTCTTTCTTAAATGTAATTGTGACTAAGAGTTTTTTCCAGGTAACGTCAATTTAAACTTACGTCTAATTAAACTAAGCCGCAGCTAATATTACTTTTGAAGCTAATAAACAAATACAACGTCGTACTAACATCACATTATGTAAATAATATATTAGGATCTAACTTGAAATGTTCAATGACGATTTAAAAATATCGCATATTACGAAATATTAAAAAAGATCATAATTATTGACTTTTCAATTAACTTAAATTACGTAACCTAATACGTGGAATCGTATTATTGAAAAAATAATCATCGAATATTAATGTTTTACGTACTGGCATGTAAAATTGTGATGTTTGTTTAATTGAACTAATATTAAGAAATTCAAAATTTTTTAATATTTTTTGAACAGGATTTTAATTAAAATTTAACAAATGAAAAATTCAGCGGCAAATTTTAAACAAATTATTAATAATTTAAGATAATTCTATTATTTGCTTACTAAATATTATAATATATTTATAACGGGTATATAAATGGTTTGTCATTTTAATTAAATTTACGCTTTATTTAGTAAATGTATCTTTGATTTATTTACTTAAGTACACTTGTGGTTTTGTAATGAAATAATAAAATTGTAATTTTGTTTTGTTTAACTTCATCAACCTGACTACATTTACATATCAAAATTAACTATCGTAAATATACAATCTGGTTCTGAAATTTCTGAAATAGCTAAACTTGTAATTTTGCCAATTTTACATCAAGTTCTAATTAGGATTGTCTAGTTGTTACATAAACTAAAAAAAATCAAAACTTTAAAAAAAAACCTTCAAATTTCTAATTCACAAAATGTTACTCAAATCTAAATATTTTCTATATTTATTTTGACAATATTAAACATTAGATCAAATAACTCTTTTTTTAAATATTATGCTATTGCTACCTGTTTGTAGTTGAGCTATAAATTCTTGTAAGCTAACAGAAAAACTATGTGTATATAAAGACAGTTAACATTTTAAAGTGCAGGTAATAGGCGATCGTATAAACTCGGCTTTTACGCAAACAAACTCTTCAGTTCGTCATAAAACTCAACCAATGTTTAATTTTTTACAAATAAATTTATAATAAAACAACGTCGGCACAGAGTCTATATTTTGTTAGCACTTTTTTAGCAAAAATATTTTTTAAAATATAATAATGTTTTTTTTTTAAAACCGTCATACATTATAATGTTTACTGTTTAACAATGTAGTGATTTTTGTTTATTTAAACTTTGTCTTTAGTACCTTTTCTATAGGTTATATCCGAGTAGCTATATATATATTTTTAATTGCAATAATATAAGTATATATATTAATAATAATTTTGTTTAGAAAAAATATTTTTTTGTTTAGAAAACAACAATTTTGTTTAAAAAATATTTGTTTTAGAAAAATATTTTTTTTTTAGAAAATCTGATACCTTTGGTTTGTAAATAACAGCAAAAATAAATATATGCAAGAGTTTTTTTTTAATGAAAAAATAAATAACCTGAAATAGTTAACAAAAAAATAAGAATTGCAAAAAAAATAAAGAAATATGATTGAAAAAATAACAAACTTTTAAAGAAAAAACTAATTAATTAACTACAAAAAATAACACTAACATAGTTTATATGACTCACAGTTTTACCATTTTACAGTTTTTATATATGTATTGTTTAATAATATTAAGCAGCATATTGTAAATTATATACAAACTATCATTTTTTTTACAAAAAATCTTAAAAAATAAATAAATTTAACAAAAAAACTACTCTTTACAAAATATTTCCAAAATTACGAAGTTATAAAAAGATTTTCCAAATTCAAATAACTTGAAAATTAAATAGAATCATCCAAAAAATCTATACAAAACAAAGTTATACATGTTTAGTCAAACAATAAAAAAAATAAAAAAAGATTTAGACATTTTTGGGTATCTATACACATAGGCAACAGATTTTCTAAAAAAAAATTTATTCAAAGAAAAAATTTTTCATAGAAGTCAAATTATTTTTTTAAACTTACTAACAAATAAATTACCTTTATTGCCACTGCATATAGGTAAGTTGATTGATTTCGATAAACGAGGGGGTGAAGTAGGTGGACTGAACAGCTCGATTGGGTCAATAATACTAATCTTATTAAGAACTTTATTGAAATAGGTCCGCGGGGAGGCGCTATTCTGAACGTAATATATTAAAAAATATTAATATAAATTTTATTTAAAAATAAAAGGTAGAAATAAAAAAAAGTATAAAAATAAAATTTACCCCATTCTGTGGAAGTAAATTGTTGGGTAATACATCGTTTGACAAACTCGACACATCTGAAAAAAAAATTTTTGTTACTTGTTTACAATAAAAATAGGTGTTTAAGTATATTGGCTTGTAAAAAAAGACCAAGGTAATACATACACATAGCACAAAAAAGTTAAAATGATTTATTTTTAAAACTGAAACACCGGTTAAAAAAACTCTCACCCATCAGATGAGAACAAGAAAGTCCAACAATTTCTTCCGAGTTGATCGTTCCTCTACTCTTTGGACGAGGAGGTAGTTCGAGGGAGCCATACCCTTCTTCCAACTCCGCTATTGAGGACAACTCAACAACAGACTGTCGCAAGTTTTAAAAAAAATTTTGAAAAACAAAAAAATTTAAAATAAATAAATTTCTAAAAAAAAACAAAAAAAATTAAATTTATTAAAAAAAATACATTTTTAAAGCAAAAAATAGCATTGATGCCATGTATGGTAAAAATTGTTACTAGCAAAAAATTGTTACTATTAGTTTATTAGTATTCTTTAAGTAGTTTCTGTAACAGTAAACTTACCAAATTATCTGTTTCACTGTGCTCGGAGTATAATCTCTTTTTGGCTTTGACAACAACATTTAAAGGTTGGTTTGGGGTGCTTGTTCTGAAATCAAGTTTTGAGGCAAGAGAACTTTTTAATTCTTGCTCACCTTTCTGAATAAAATGTTTAATACTTTTATGTATTCACAGTATATATATTTAACCGGTAGCGTAATGTAGTGGTAAGAACACTTGCTACACCACATATGGGGTTGTGGGTTCAATCTCCTCTGATCTTATGCTGTAGCGTCCTTGAGTAAGGCGTTTTAAACGGTATGAACTCCTGCTGAGCCAGCACTTAATCAGCACCATAATTATCAGGCAATTATAATCTTTATAAATATCCCAAACTGCAAAAGGAAACTCTAGACTGGGTCAAAGTAACTGATGTCGCGCATTTGACTTTCCCACATCAAGGATAAAAATATATACAAAAAAATATATAAAGTATATATCTGTAGAATTTAATTTAACTTATAGAACAAATCTAAAAAAGAATAACAAAAAATCACAAATTTTAAATATTTACTGAAAAAATTTGTTGGACAAACTTTTTAAAAAATTGAGTTTTATATTACAAACAAAATAGCCTATTTAATATTTTTTTAGGTTTATTACCTTAGGTGTTACATCTTGAGGTGATATTTTATTTAAAATGGGTTCGTTTATGTTGTCTGTGTTAGAATTATCAAGATAAAGAGATTTTTCTGATTTTAAAAATAAAATATAATTGCTAAAAATATTTTAAATATAAACATAAGAAAAAAAAAATTTATATCAATTATTTAATATTTATATATTCATTAACAAACTTAAATTTCTTTAATAACTTATTTTTTAGTATACCTTGTATATTATCCGGAGAACAAACAGTTAAAACTACATTTTGTTGTTCTGGTTTTTCCGGAGTCAAAGCCCCGTTTTCCTCATTTGAAAAACAATTCACCAAAAAATCTGCTTTTATCGGTGAAACTGAAAATCTTGGAGATAAATCTTCTTTGTGTTGAAATTCATCAACAAAGGTGGATTGAAGGTTTTGGTTTGAGATTATTTTGTTTGTTTGTAATGGAGTAAGGAGAGGCATTGTTAAATAACTTGGAAGTTCAACATTACGAGTTATCTCAACCGAGGAATCAGCATTTTCTAAAAAAATTCTATTTTAATACATATAGAACTTGCAAATATAAGACAGTCATCAATTTATACAATCGGTACCTAAAAAAAATATATACAAGATCAACTAAATATTAAAAATTTAATGGATTCTGAATTGATTGGAGTTAGGGTTTGATTACCGATATCATCATTTTCACTTAACAAAAGTGAGCTTTCAAAAGATTCAGTATTACTTTGTGGTATTTCCATTTCACTTTCATTATCTAAATTATAAACAGATTTGATAAGCATGATATTAAGTTTAAGTATAACATAAAGGTTTCCTTTTTCAAATAGGTTTTTTCAATAAATCTTAAAACTTTTGTGTAGTTTTCACAAAAGTTTAAAAAAAACATTGTTTTGTATTAAGTTTTAATTACCTTCACAAATGTTTTTAGTATTACTTATTGATGAAATCATTTGTTTCTTTGACCCCTTAAGAAAAATAAAATAATTATTAAACCAGCATAAAAATAAACGTAAGTAATTTTTAAAATATAAATTTAAAGTTTTTGATAGATAAATGTTAGAAAACTTTGAATGAGTTTCAAATGAAAACTTACCTTATTATTTTTGTAAAAATCCAAACTGTTTCTAATTTTGAATCGGCGATTCATTTTTCAGAAAAAAATTTCAATATTTACAAAAAAATTTAATTCTATTTTGATAGTGTTACATTTTTGATCTCTAAATACAAAAAGAAGTAAGTCTTAAGTGGTTGAAATTTTGCAGTTGTGAACTATATTTTTATCTAAACAGCTTTACATAACGAAAAGTTGTTTTCACAAATAGAAAATACTAAATACAAATTGAAATTCACTGCTATAAAATAAAAAATGAAAGAAAAAATGATTGCAAAATTGTCTTTAACTAATACCAAAACTTTCAGTTTTTAAGATTTTTCTTTTTCTTCTTCTTCAGCCTTATTATCCTCCACCTCCATAGGCTCTTCTTTATTATCGGATTTTGACTCAGTTTTATCATTTTCATCAGATTTTTCATCTTTAACTTCTTTTTCATCTTTATTAGTGTTAGCATTCTGTGTTTCTGTTTCTGTTGTGGTAGAATCAGGTTCAGCAGGTTCTTCTACTTTAGTGTCAGTTTCTTTATTTTCTGGCGGAACCGAATCTTTTTCTGTTTCTGTTTCTTCAGTTTTTACTTCCACTTCATCCTCTTCCTCTTTTTTAGCAGCCAGTGCTTTTTCTTCTGCAATTTTTGCAAGCTCCTTTGCTTTTTTCTCAGCAGCTAATTGTGCCTCTTTCAACGCAGCAGCTTTTATTGCTTGTTGCTTTTTATACTCAACATAATACTCTTCAGGAGTCAGATTTCTAAGTCGTTTCATCTCGGTTGCAAAGGCCGTTGATTGATCTTTCCATTTCCGCTTGGTGGCGCTGTGATTTTTTTCAATTTCTCCTAGCTCAGTTTGTAGTTTACTCTGATGTCTGTCCAGTGAGTTAAGTTGGTTTTTAAGCACATCCAAACGCTGTTGTGTCACAATACCACGCGCCTGTGACAACACACAAGACTCGGATAAAATTTCTTGCATAAGACGATGATTTCTTTGAAATCGTGCAGCTGAGACATGCTTGACCGAGAATCCTTCATCGGTATCACCGGCTCCGTCATCTGCAGGTTCGATACTCATGCTCGAGTCATCACGCTCTGCCGCTCTTTGTTCCACCTCCATGGCTTCGGCTCGTGCCTTAGCTTGCAAAAACCCTTGATATGCCGGTGAGTTGTGGTAGGACTTTAACATTTCTTGATACTCCAACTTTTCGGTTTCGTATTCTTCCATGTAAATTTGCTTATCTGAGGCCAGTAATTCTCTCCATTGTTTGCCAATAATTTTACCAATTTCCCACAGTTTTAAATCTTGGTTATTTGCCTTTACCTCATCCCAAACCTTACGACTATATCTCATGTATGGCATAATAGGTTTCTCTGGTGGTTTTGGTGCTTTTGGTATCGCATTTGAAGACCCATATGCCTTACCGTTGTGTGAAATGTTAGGTCCCAAATGTAGTTTGTTGAATGCAGGGTGATTGTATTGACTGTTCATGTACATGAGAGTGCTTGGGGCAAGATGGTTGGATGTTAAAGCAACTGATGATGACATAGAATTGTCCATCGCCGTTGATCTCGTAGAACGCCGTGACATTTTGTAATTTTAGTATTATAGTAAAACTAATCTTGTTAAGCTAAATAAAAGTTACAAAAATATTTTTATGTTTAAAGTTATTTTATAAGCTATCATTTAGTTTTTTGTCTTTTTGTCCTCACTTTTTCCTGTTATAACATATTACAAAACAACAAAATACTTTAAAACTAAAAAATATTGCTTCTGGTATTTATTAAAAACTATTTTTTATGATCTTAATGCAAGTATTAATTTCAAAACAAAAACGTGCAAGACATTAAGAAATGTGCCAACAAAATGCGCGCTAAAAAGTGCCAAAATATGTCAAAAAATATGCCAATTTACATAAAAAAATGTGTCAAAAATGTTATCTTAAAAATACTAAAATTTGTACTTTACAATTTTATCTGTAAGCTATTATATTTTCGTAGTTGAAAAAATATTAATTAACAAAATGGAGTAGAAAATTTCAACTAATTTGAAAAATTATAAAAAAATTCACTGGTTTTGGTTTCCAACATTTCTGGAATTGCTACTATACCACAACCATTGATTTTTGATGGTAAATTGCAGATTGGTTTAAAACTTAAAGAACAAAGAAATATTCTTAAATATTAATGGTAAAAATATAATTTTCTTATTTAAAATATAATCAACAAAACAGAGAAAAAATATCAAAATTAAAAATATACATAAAAGTCTCATGTTGTGATGGACAATATTTTATGTGTTCGAGAAAGATTACGATTACAAATTGGTAACCTTTTAAATGGGCATAAACTAACATGCCTTATATTAACAATTATCGTTAAACTTATTTAAAGTGCAAGTTTATTTTATATAGAAAATAAAAATTAATACTGGAATTTAAATTGTCAGCTAAGAAAAACTTTAATCTATAAATACGACGTTTTATTAAATCAATAAAAATCCAGAAAGTTATTTACTACATTTGAAGCATATTTGTCATTTATATGAAATGTTAAACAGGGTATTATTTTCTTGTCAACCGAAATCTATCTAATAAGGCAGCGTGTCAGCTTAACTTTGCTTTGATTGGACACTTGCACGAATATAAAGCAATTTTAAAGAGTTCGCGTGCATAAATACTGTAAGCCTATTAAAATATGTGACTACTTCATTGCGATTAGATAAATATCTTTACCTCGTGACGTCACCCCGTAACGTTTACAATTGAGAAATAGAATTTAATGTTGACGTTCTCTGAAAAGTAGGGTAGGAAGTAGGCTTGTGTTAAATATGTGTCACAAGATACTACTTTTAACTTCAAGTTTCGTGTTTTCTACGTAAACAAAACCCACACAGACCTTTCTAAGATGACAACAAGGACATTTTAACATTTTAAAATCCAACGTTTCCCCATTTTTAATGTTATTGATATTTATTTCAAAACAAAATGTGACAAGATTATATTTGAAGTTAGTAGCGTGAAACCACTTTTTGATTTTTTTAATCTTGATTTGAATCAGCTGTCATTTTTATGAGCGTCGTATCTAAGATATATCATGTGAACTTCTTAAATCAAAATTTAAAAAAAAACGACAAGGCTAAATACAATATTCAGCAGTAAATTTTTGGAGTAACCCATGTCATATGTTGCTATTTAATTTAACTTAATATTAAGTTAAATAATTTAGATAATTGCGTTTACATAAAATATAAATTTTTTCCCTGTCTAATAAAACCAAACAAAAATTAAATAAATTGTATTTTGTCAAATATAATTTATATATATTTCGCCATTTTGCAAAAACTTGCAAATTTTTAATTAGATTCAATTCTCCCTGATTTAAAACATGTTTTAATATCATGTTAGAATATTTACTCAAAACATTGTAGACCTTACTCTCTCGCCTAATATGTATAGTAGTTGCCACGTTTTAGCTTTGCAAATATTTATTTTTGGGCTTTAGTTCTTTTATTTTAGTAAGGTTATCGTGAAAATCTGCAAAGCCAGTTATAGATATACCGCATGAAGCTTTCGATATTTAACAAACAATAAAAGAGCAACCTTTCCCTTCTCCTTATAAAATATGATTTTTTTAATTGTATAAAAATATTTTTTTTTTTTTTTTTTGGTAAAATTTTGTATAAAAAATATTTTAGTTTAAATACAAAAAGCATGAACTTGTTAGGTTATTATTCTGCAATTAATATGACTCAACAAACCAACTATAACCAAACAGCTGTCAGATTTAAAAACATTTTCGTGATGTAAATATCACTTAATCTACAAGATTTCAAAATTCTGTAATTTTCCAAGTAAATCTACAACATTTTTGACACCAAAGACCGAAGCGAATTTCGAAAGAAAACCCGCAAAATTTGGTAAAGTTAAACCATAGATTTACTTGTTAGGCATTTGACAACTCTCTTTAAAAAGACAATTTTTATTTTTATTTAAAAAACAACTTAATAAAAAAAGTTTAAATATTTTTAAAAATTAAATGAAATTCTATATCTGCAGGCAGTTTCAACAATTTGAATTTGCACTTAACAAATTTATTTTTGTTAAACAAGAAAATAAAAAAAATATTTCTGTGTAATTTCTATAAATATATAAGGCGGCTTACGTGACTTTGTTATAACACGCGTTACAATGTTATTGCAAAACACTATAAGAGAATGGATTAAAGTTTTCACTAATGACTGGTAAACAACGATTTAAAAGGCGTAACCTTAATAAAATTACCAATTCCTGACCATAAACGTTTTATCCGTCATAAATTCTTGCGCAAGACGATGTAAATATTACATACGTGGGAGAGTTTTTCTGAGTTTTGTTTTTTTATTATTAGGATTTGGGCAGAAAAACAGCTGCCTCGTTTACCATAATAGAAACTGTAACACACTTCTCCTAATTGAAATGCTACGGTAAAAGGCAAACGTGTTCGGCTTTTCGTTAAATCACTTTTTAATTGGTTCAGTATCGTAGCGTTTAAACACTGCGATCGCACGCAAGAATAGAAAACATAGCTCGTACCTTGCCATATAAATGCAAAATAATAACCCCTTATCTAATTGGATCCGGTTAGAGCTTATCTTTAAATACATGATCAAAAATACAGTTTTAAAAAGATATGACTTTCAGAATTAACATTGATTAATCGTTATGATTGCAATAATGATACATGTTAGGAGATATTTTTAAATTCCTTTGTGTTTTCGAAAAAAATAAAATTTCCAAATGAACTTTGATAAATTTTCAAAATAACTGTTTCTACCACTGCATTTTTTTAGCAAGTGATACCACTTTTCATATTTATTTTAAATTATACAGCGGTTAACCAATTAAGGTTACCATACACCTGCTATAATGTTAATTTATTGACAAAACAAAGCATGCATAAATTTAACTCTAAAACACAATTTACATACATATTTTGTAGATTACTCGAATGAAACAACGTAAATTTGCACCTGTGAGTTTCGTATTTTAAGGGTATGCGTAGTTATTGCGTCGATACATTATATTTATTGTGAAATTACCACATTTTTAAGATAGGAGATAGAAATAATAGCATTTAAACTATCACAAGTATCGTTTACATGCGTTTGACAGCAACAAAACAAAATTTCGAAATTTGTTTCTTCCGAAAAAATTTTAAGTAAAACAAAAATTTGCGTAATAGTTATAAAAATTCGCTTTGTCACAAAACGATCACAAATGATTCTGCAAATTTGCACGTTTATTATTGGTAAAGATGACTTCTCCACCCAGAAAAATCGGTCAAGGTAAAATTTCTAAAAATAGACCCGAAAATGCGCACGTGCACATTTCGAACTTAAAATTTTTACCCGATATCACCCTGACCTTCTGTGCTGATATTATGTTGTTAAATTAATTGATGGTGTTGGCATATAAACAAGCATACATAGGACGAAAATTAATTTGGGTAGAAGATAGGGCGTAAATGTTGTTAGTGACATTTCAACATTTTTACCAAATACTTTTTTGCTTTTAAATTAATTTAATGACAACTACTTTTGATAAGGTTTAAGAAATCTGATTAAATTTAAAATAAATACATAAACCATATTAACGATGACAAAAATTCAGTTCAAATTGTGAATTAACGATAAAAATTTAAATTGCATTATTTTGTTTAGTTTAAAATTAAATTTTCCAGGAAATTAAAATAAAAACACAAATTTTTCATGTGATTGACACAAAACACATGTTATATCAAAAATAGATCAGAGTTTTATCGTTAATAGAACAAGCCTCAAACAATAACACCGTTAACAAAAAAATCAAAACAATTTTTAAACTTCAGAAGTAAAATTTTTCCAGGAAGCTCATTTTAACAAAAATACCAAACTCCGATCTAAATAAGGACACGATAACTCCCACAACGTGATATTGACTAGTGTAGTAGATTTGGCCATGACATATTGAACATGTGACTTGTTATTAAAAATTCGACACGCTGCTACCCACACCCCAGTCAAGGCCATTTTGATCAGTTTTTGAAGGCTTGTAGACATATGTTTTTACAGAGAACCAATTCTCCTTTGCTTCGTTTCAGTTTCTTAGAACTTTGTGAAGACTAAAATTTAAATACATCATAGCCAAATATAGATCTTGACTGTGAATACAATGCTAAGTCATACCTAATGCAAAACTAAGTAGGCTACAAATATTTTGTGCTTGTGTAACGAAACTTTTTAAATTTTTTATATTTTTTTGGAATACATACTATTTCAATGTAAACCATTTTAAAGCAAACGTAAATGAATAACCGATGCATGCTACAAGCGATACAAAATTTAAAAGTTAGCAAAATTTACAACAAACATATCATAAAGGTTTATGCCAGTTCACTACTTCAAAACAGTTTACTATTTTATACTGCAACAACAAACTTAAATTTTTATGAGTAATGCTGTAAGGTCATATGGCTTATTCCTAAGACATTCCCATTAACAAGTTATTAGATGTTGAATCATCCCTGTATCTATATCAACGATTAGGTATTTAGCAAACGATTTTACTGTTGTCAACAATATGTTAAACTCATCAAATAATTTACCGAAAAGTCCAGTTTAAAGCATAGGTAAAGGAGAAATTAGAAAATCTCATCACGTTTAAAAATCCTACAACACTAAAATAGACGTTTAACAAATTAATTAAAAACTACCGTACGTAAACTTGGTAAATTAAAAGTTATTTAGGCACGAGATTTAGGTCTCTTCACCATCTTAACCGAAATTGCGCAATGAGTAATAGAAGTGGTTAAACATCGAGTTATTTAAGATATTTACAAGGCAATTACTTGGGGATTATATTAAACGCTTTGACGTTCCTTGGAAGTGTTTACGAAGTGTTTGTTTGGAGAAAAAGTGTTAAAACCATGTCACACTTTTTGTTTTACTAAACGCCTAAATATTATGATTTAAGGTAAACGTTTCATGAACCTGGAATTCGAGCTAGACTCTGTACTTCTGCAAATGCAAAAACCCAGAAAATATACGAACCATATATGTTCAATAACACATAATAATTTCTCCAATTACAAGCGCCAAAAAGCTTAAGGATCCTTTAAATCGCATCGAATTTGAGTCCTCAAGAATTGTAATAAGTCAATTTTGTGCATTAGTCACGTAAAAGTAACAGACACAATATGTTTTTCATGTTTTGAGTGATAGGTTAGTCTTAAAATAAATTTGACCAGGCAATTATTATTAAATACGGTGCCTGTGATTCTACGCACAACTATCGAAAATATGCGAATAAACAAGACGAAAATACCGTACAAAAATGCAATCAACATTTCGAGATATTTGTACCTTTAAGCGTTTCCGATACAACTTCAAAGCTTCGACCGCCAGAGATTTATTTAATCATCTAAATTGGGGTATTGACATTCATAATCACCTACGTTTAAAGTGAACAGAAATTTAGTCGTCAAGTTTCACATAACGAGCTGGAAAGCTCACGCAAGTTCGGTATTAAGAATAAATATATACCGGAAACGGAAAACAACTTGTTCAATTGGTTTTGCCTAGGAAGATCTTATCTTAACTAGGTTATTCCGAGTTATTATCAATAATATAATTTTTGTGGTTTCAACAAATGTGTTAATAATTTAAACATTTGTTACCCCTCAACACACCTATTTCAACGCATATTTAAAAACTTTTTCAATTTTAAACCAATGTAAAGTCTTCTTTTAAATGTAACATTTAAAAGATAAAAAAATAAGAAATATGTTTTGGCAAAAAAGAAGAAATGTGACAAGAACATTCAGCCAATTATTTTGACCTAAAATTATCATCACTTTAACATTTCATTGTTTTTACGTGTACCTTCAAGTTTGACAAAAAAACACAAAAAGTTTGTTCATAAAATTTTAAATCTTTAAATGGAAAGTGTCTGGGTTGGAGATTTATTTAATGTTTTGTGGGAATCAATGTTTCCGATTCCTGTTTTCGTTATCTTACTTCAAGACAGCTTTGTCATAACACCATAACAAGATAAGAAACGCCTTGAAGTTAGTCGGGGAAGAAGGAATAAGAATTGACAAGTCGTGCAGGTGGTCTTAATAATTAAAATAAAAACATCCAAGTCGACCATGAGTATTTCAATGTCGTGCCATACCTATATACAATCACACACGTTAACACTTCGCCACCTGGTCTGATGAAATTTAAAAACAAATCACTATAAATAAACTGAAGTTCAACTAATCTCGGCTAATGAGATACAAAATCTAAATTAAGGTTCGGTCGGCTTTTAGCTTGGAAACATATTAAACCACAATGTTTTATATATACAAGCAAAGTGAACATAGCACTGTTTGATAGCACGAACCTGTTGAATGTTTATTCTTCCAGACATTAAAGATACATTCCAAGCAAATAACGGTAGTTTCTCTTGCAAATGATTAATTAGACTTCAAAACATCTTAAGGGTAACGTATACATCTAAATTGATATAACTTAAGATTCGAACAAGATATGATACAACTTGTTGTTGGAACATATACAGTAACGACATTATCGTGTATGTATGTCGTTTAAAACTCGTGATGGATTGCTCAGTAAGTCCTTTGCAACCACACAAGCTATAATAAGTATAGCAGGTGCATTTTATTTAGGCTTGAATGCAATCGTTTGTCGTATCCATTTGCTTAAGGAGAAACGAAATCGAATGTTTAGAAAAATATTCTTTTGAAGGTAGGGATGTACATATTTCAAGGAATTAAAGCAATTTCTTGACGCCAATCAGCTTAATTTATTTGTATATAATTTGTAAACTTTTGCGGTCCTATATCGTCCAAAAAGAGATTACTTAAAGTTTATTTAAACCGCGTGCCGTTACTTTACTTTAAAGTCCAAACTCTGACAACAAGTCAAAAGGTCCCCAGTAACTCGCTTTTAAAAATTCCCAGAAAAGTCATTTATGGTTTTATTTTTGTAAAAATAAATATGTCAACTGGATAAGGGGCTCTAATGGATATCGATTGCAATTGCACCGTCCTTTGTCTTTGCAAGATCATTGGCTATTTAAAGGCCGCGAGAAACCGTTAAGGCCTTTTATAAACAAGAATTAGCATTGTTAGATGAATTTCCGAAAAGTCAGATTTAACGCGCCAGTTCACGTCAGCGCGTCGTGACGTCATCGACGCTCGTAAAACGTCACAACTGCATCGCGCTGCACAAAAACAAGCGTCCGTAAAAATTACGTCAAACGACGTAGAAACGAAATTTTCCGAACCACTACACATTTCCGTCATTTATAAACCTCGAACCGTGGGCCCAATTTAGCCGGAATGATAGGCAATAAAAACCGCTTATAGGCTCGCCGAGAAGTCGGCGTGGTGCGCTGTTATCGAACCGATAATGACCGCTTTCAGATGAGCGCAATACGTGAATTGGCATTTCGATTTTTTCTCACAGATCGGGTTAAAACAGAGAGCACGAGCAAGGGTCGGATCATAAGCAACTTAGCGTTCAACTCGCGAAGACAGAAAATAAAACAAACTTAAGTTAGCCGCCTGTTTGGCTGTATTTTAAAAGTGAAACAAAAACAATCTCTCTTCTCGACAAAAGGAAGAAGATAATTTTAAAGTCTTGCGGATTTTAACAGAAAAAAGATCACTTGAACTTCGAATCGCAAAGTTTTTACGAAGTCATTTTAACGTGAAGTCAGACCAGTAACTGCACTCGTACAATATTCTACAACAAAAGAAAACATAAATATTTGTAAACATGCAAGTTTTTCATTTATGGAGCGTTGCTATAACAACAATGTTTATTGGAATTACGTCATCATCGCCAGTTTATCAGGTAAAGAAAAACAAAATTCGAAAATAGTTTTTTTGCAAAACAAAAAAAAATTATATTTAAATTTTATATAAATTTTAAATAAAAATATAAAGCGTAGAATTTAGGTTTAAAATTTTTAAATAAAAGTCAAAAATGCAAAAATAAATTAATTAAGTAAATATTTATAATGAGAATTGAATTTACTTATTTTTTTATTTTTATTACATTTTTCTTAATTTACTTATTAGATAATTTCACTAAAATAAAACAAATAAAAAGTAGGGCTTTGGAAACTCGGTTATTTTTAGCTCCTTATATCGTGATTGTGGTAAAGTACCACGCGCATGTTAAAGGATTAAAACCTGCCATAATAAGCCATATCACATTATTAAGACATCAACGCGATCGTAACGGTGTTTTTTCGCTCTTAAAATTCTCCCGAAAAAAACGATTTCTCCCTGATTCAAAAACAATTGACGTTATCATGATGCGATCTCTTTTTGTTAAGCTTTTTGTTTTAAGAAAATAAGAACTCGAAAGTAAGAATCGTGGGTTGGGTTTTACGCAGAGGAGGTTGAACTAGCGTAGATTGTAGGTAAGGGTGGATCTTTAAATAACATCCGATGAAGCCACTGATAAACAAGCGTTAATACTTCAAATCGTTGAAACTGACATTTTGCGCAAACATTTTTAACCCAAACGTGATATGAAATACAGATGTTGACTTTTAACCACTGCGAAGTAAATTCGTAAGTACGTCAGAAAAATACTAAATTTGCAAACTGAAAAATTTTTATTGCGCATTTATTATATAATTAAGTATGAATAACTGTGTTAAACTTATGTAATTACATAAACCATACACTCGACTTTAAATGGTAATGAAGCTTTGTGGTAAAGTTCGGACAGTCCTACAATTTTATTGTCAAAATTTCGCAGATTTGGAAGCTAAAAATAAACTTTCACAGAATTTTCTGGTTAATTCATCACGCGAATAATTAAAGTTCAAATCCAAGCGTATATTCTTAGTAAAGTGTTTAATTTTCCAGCGAAACATTAAGATTTATCATCCCACTTTAAAACGGTGGCGATTATAGCCATTAACCGTTTATAATACAAGCTCTGAAACATGTAACATCCATTATTGGCGGCCATTTTGAAATTAAACTCGCGCTAATTAAAAGTTAATCGGAATGCGTTAATGATGTGATTATAAATAAGTCTATTTATAGATAGGTGACATCGAGGCCATGTTTGCCATGCTTACGACACGTTGCCGCCAGATTAAATAAAATTCGTATGAACTATTTCGTGTGAACGGCATCAAGATATTTCGTACCAGAACACGTAGGGTATTTTACCTTCTACACATGTACAAAAATGCCTCGTATTCTTATAAGCAAAGACGAGAACCCGGCAAAAATGTGTTACTCTGTCTCCATCTTACAATAAAGACCGTTAATTACGCCAAGAGCATGTTATCTGAGAGGCAATTATGTACCATCCTGGTCGAGTACAATATTTTGACAATGAATAGAAATTAGCATTGATCTTAGAAAATTAGCTCTAATTAGAACACGCACAAAATTTTTAATGCATTCGAGGCATTTTTAATCAAGAAATTCCATTTTAATTGGATTTTCCTGTCTGAAAAAACGCGCTTTGTGCTTGTACAAAGTTTTTACATATTTTTAAGTGCCGACAAAAACCAAAAAAAATATTTTTTTTAATAAAATTGTCGCAAATTTGTGTCGCGAATAATAACTGGTTGAATTAAATTTAAGGTTTTAATTAAAGCCTGCAATACCGGATCCTATTATATAAACCACATACTTAATTACAGTCATTTTACATTAACCGCTTTTAAAGAAATACATAACAAAGCATTCGTATGTTTGGGAAGACAAAGGCCCCGTTTTAATTAATATTATATATAACAGAACTGATTATTAAGCTAACCTAATACCAGACTAGGTTATAATAAGACATGATTTTATTTAAAACGTGTTTAAAGCGAATCAGTTTGGTTATAATTAAATTTGCACTAACCAGTGGTTAACCGAATTTTCTTTTTACGTTTTAGGATAACTCGAAATTTATAAGAAAATTAATGGCAACGATGGAAGAAAGATCAGCACCAAAACCAACGCCAAAAACAACGACAAATTTATTTATCCCTAAATTAATGCTGTCATTAGCAAACGGTAAGCAAAAAAAAGTACTTATAAAAACCATAATTTAAATAAATTCCAAAAACCGATACCTAAAAAATAAGATTAAAAAATAATTAATATATAATTTTATTTTTTTTAGATTTTGACAAAATTTTATCCCAAAATGTTCAAAAACGTCACGCGAAAAGGGGTGCCCCCTATCCTAGGAACACGAGGCGAAACCGAAGTAGATGGAACAGAAAAGTTTGCGTAAAAGATCGAAGTTATCGATGTTTACGGATTATGAGCTGCGGATTTAATTCTCCGTTGGATCCGTTATCTCAAAACAATAACTTTGGTTGCGGTCAAATATCAACAATGGGCGGAGCACGGCGGTGGTAGCCGGATAATAGTCTTCATACAGAAGGTGAATATTTAAAATAATATTAATAATAAATTACGCCAAATTTACAAAAAATTTAAAATGTTATTTTTATTTTTGTAAATTTAATTGGCTAAAATTGTATTAAATAACGTGATTTAAATATGGCTAATATTGTTTTCATATTTTTTCTTGAAGTTTTGAAAGTTTTAGATAACTGGTTCAAATTTACAAACTTATAAAAACAACATTTTAATATGTTTGTAAATTTTAAACTAATGCCTAAAAATCTTTAAAACTTAAAAAAAAAAAATTAAAATTGCAATATTGGTGTAATTTAAATCTTGTTATTTAATACATTTCTAGCCAATTGTATTAATTAAAACCCACATTAAAAACAAATATAAATTACAAAGATTTAACAATTTTTTTTTATCTTAGGCAACAAGTAAAACCAACGCACTCGTGAATATCAAAATCATCTCAAAAACGACCAAAATCTTCCAACATGGCCAACTATATAGGCTGTACCTCTTACATCAAGGCTACATTTATACCTAAAATGCAAGACAAGCCTAGATGTTTAATGGTTTGGAGTATTTTTACCCCAACGTACGGCCTACGACTTTGCACAGCATATATACCGCAGGGAAATATGTTTAGTTGTTTTTTAAGATTTTCGCGTTTTTGAGATTTTTTTGACTACCCACTGCCCAACGATGCTTTGCCAGTTTCTGGCTACTATTCTACTTCACTGTTGACACTGTTGTTGTTTTTTGTTTGTCCCTATTTATTCCATCACTTTTTTTGTAAACGCTTCAATTTTCGTACTATATTGTGTTTTTTATGTGTTGTCATTTTATATTTTACAATAAAGACTTTGCCTTATTTGTTAAATCAATGTGTACGTATTTATTTTATAGGTATAGATAGAATTATGTTAAACAGATATGACAAACAAATTAAAAATAAATATAAAAAGCCAGGTGAGCAAGATAAATTAAACCATAAAAGGCGTTCTTTTCAAGTTATGAAGACTTTAATTTAAGATCTTATGTAATATTATCCAAAAATCAAGCCTAAAATACATCACCACAAGAACATATATTCACTCGACTTTCGTGCGAAGATACAGGCGTAGATTATGAGCGGTGTAGTTTGTTTTAAAACTGAGTAATTGCTGTAAAATTTGCGCGGATTTGCCAATTACGAATTACAGGAGTTTGACATTACGATTTCGCTCGCTAAGCTAATAGCGTTTAAAACACTGCACTGGTAAAAATAGATGCCTTACCATAAATCGCGCACGCGAAATATGAATTTTGTTGTGATATATTTTTCCGATTAACCTAAAACAGGCATAAACGTGCAATGGGAATATGAGTGGACGATGTACCGTGTAATAGGTGGACCATTTATCAATTAAAATGACTCGCGAAATTTTCGCCAAATGTTTTCAAGGTTATAGGTCAAAAAACGACATTTAAAAATATGGTGACGATTTTACAGCCAAAAATTGAACTTAATTGCATCATAACAGTCTTTAAATATAAATTTTTACGCAGAAAGGTCCAGATTTGAACTGAACTTAACGTACGCCATTTAAAATGTATACAATGACGCAAGCAGGCTACAATTTGGTCTTTTGCAACATATTAAAAGATTTGAAACGTAAATCGTTAGTCACCATGAGATTTACACAAAGATAAATGCTAATATGTTTGTTACAGTTTTTAAGAATTCAGTCACCAGTTGTTGCTGCAAAAACAATAATCGCATGACACAAACTATTTTTAAATATGCAAAAATATTTACAACTATGTTTACACTTTTTAATCAAAATTAAAATTTAGAGAAAAAAAAAATTTTTGTGTAAATTTGTATTATATGCAAAAAATGAAAAAAAAATGCATTACAAATAAAATCATAAAAAAACTACATATCGAATACCTAAATTTTAATATTTAAATTAAGAGATTAAGAATACAAATACCTCAAACACATATTCTAAGTTAAGCGCGTTAAGGTAACATATACCCAACCTAAGCACTAAACCAGTAGATAAGGTATTATAAACATTAGGCTTAGTTATTAATAGATTACACATGGGCGGTGAGGTAGGAATTAAAACTCTGTCGGCTGGCCGTACTAGGCATTAAACACTTCACTAATTAGGCTAAACAGGAAAAATAACACCTTGACCACTTTTTAAACACTTGACAGCCAACCATAATATAGTGGTTATTATTCTTGTAATTAAAACACTTTAAAAAACATTAAATATGTAATAATGTTTGTGAAGCATCTTAATTTTACTCATTCTTAAAAAAGTATAGATGAAAAAACATTTAAAATATAAGTATTTTTGGGTGTTGAATTTTAGCAAAATAGGCGTTAGAAAACAAGTCCAAAATTGCGAAATTCGTACAAGAATTAAGCTGCATATAAACCATATTAACACAACTAGTAAACGCTGCTACTTTTAGCTCAAATCATGTTTTGGTAAAATGTAAGATTATCCTAACTTATAAGTCAACCAAGGTTAATAAATCAGTTTAGCAAGGTTGGTAAATTAATCCATTCTTTCTTTAAAACCAGACAGCTATTTTTTAAAAAAATTTAGTTTAACTTTATTGTATTTGACATTAATTTGTTTTAATTTCTAATTTTTACGCTTTGTAATAGAAAGAAATAAAAAAAAAGAAAAAAAAATGTTTTTTTGTGTTTATTTTAAATTTAAAACAAAAATGTTAACATAAATGCAAAATATTTTAATAAAAAATATCACAACTCATACTTGTGTAAATTCTACTTGGTTAGATTTTGATTTTTGTTTTCTTAAACTTTTCCTTTTCGGTGAACTTTGAGGCTTAACTTCGGTTGGATAAGTGTTGTTCTGGAAAACGCAAATTTGTTTACACACTTTGTACAAAAACTTTTTTTCAACCCAAAAACCTGACTTAGCAGTTTATAATCTTTTTGTAATATGGTAAGAGGTTAAGCGTAGGATTATATTTAAGACACTGAAAAATGTCCTTCAAGACAAAAATGACCAAAGTTCGAAAATTTATCTGAAGAAAAATTAAATGATCTGATGGAGGTAAACATTTGTTCTAAAACGTGACCAAAAAGTAAAACTTTTCTTAATATTTTGAAGTTTTACATTAGGTTATTTAAACATTAATTCAACAATTTTGGATTAAAATATTTCAGAAACTTGTTAAACATTAAATGAAAAATATACAGATTTTAACATACAACGTATTAATTCTATTGGTTAAATATTAAAATACAAAATTTTATAAATTATTTTTTTTACAACTTCAAAATTCTTTTGTTATTTTAAGTTAAACAAACAGACCCCTGTCAATCATCCCAATATATTTAGATTAAATTAAACCACTAATTAGGCACGCTATTTATTAGGGGTTAAATGATAGTCAAATAAATAAGTTTTTTAGTAAGAACTACTCCTAAAAATATCTTAGTTTATTTAAATAAGGTTTAAGTGACGAAATAAATCCCCTTGTTGCGTAGAATGACGTCAGCACGCATATTAAGTGAAAGGAAAACAGTTTAAACGGCAATTACAAATAAAAAAATAAATAATTTTTTACAAACGGAAAATTTTTTGGATTTTACGTTTTACCATTTTTTTCTTTGCGCAATTGTTAATTTCTTATATGTAAAGCAAGCGGGGAAATACAAAATATTAACTATAACGTCAAAATTGACCTAACCTTAAACACTTTATTAATAACTTGTTTCTTAAGGTTTTAAACAACAAAGACAATTTTTAACAAATTTAAGTTAATTAAAATGTACTTACCATGTTAGTTGAATCTGCAGAATCTTTTATTCCCGCAATACAAAAGAAAACAATTATGATCACCAATATTCCGAAGAGCAACAAAAGAAACGGCCAAAATACACTAAAATATAAACCCAAGTTAAACCAAGCGATTTCCTGAATAAAAATGTTAAACCGCTAGGGTATGCTACAGAGCATTGGATAAACCATAACAATACAGTAGTGGTTTTTTATTTATTTTATTTTGGTTTTTTGCGCATTGATAAAAGTAAATAATAAATACGATATACAATTAATATTACAACAATGCGACGGGATAAATTACAAAATCAATTTAATGATTTAAAACATGCCAAAAGTATTAATGTTTACATAAAGATTTTAAATATGTTATGGCATGGCCACCAAACCCAGTTATATCTGTCAAGGTATTGTCCGAATTACAAACCTAAAAGCCTAAAAATTTAGGCCAAACTATTTGCCTTAAGTCCAACGTATACCGATAGCTTAAACAGCTTTTTTAAATAAAAATAATAACTATAACTCAGAGTCTAGTATCTTATGTAACTAAATCTTTTTGTACCGTAGACCCTTATTTAAATATATATAAACCGGCAGCGTGGTGTAATAGTAAAAACACTTGCTACACCACACATGAGGTCGTAAGTTCAATCCCCACTGTCCTCATGCTGTAGCACCCTTAAGTAAATCGCTATAAATGGTATGAACTCCTGTTGAACCAGCACTTAATCATCAGCATAACTATTGGGCAATTATAATTTATATAATATCCCAAACTGCCACAGGCAACTCGAGACTGGGTCGAAGTAACTGATTTTACTCTATGTTTAAGTCGCGCATTCGACTTTCATACATCAAGGATAAAGATATATACAAAACATATATATATATAACATACTTTAAAAGCAATACAGCACTTTGGTATACATTTAAATATTAGAAATCAATTCCAAGAGTTGCTTAAACTACAAACAAATCAAAAGCAAACACAAAATTTTAGCTACTTACGCATGAAATATCGTCCAATCCGTGTAAACTCGATACAATATCACCTTGTTTGAAAGCTCTAGGTCGTAAAAACATTCAAACTGTGATCCAGTGGTAGCTACACTGTGTTGAAAGTTTTCAACTTCTTCTGTCATTCTATAAGGTGTCGGTGAGAAAGTTGGATGAAACGAACACTAAGAGTAAAAGCAAAGAGTAAGGTTACATAAAGCTTTGTGTAATGACCCAAATTTTCAATAATATGTGTGTCTATACATGAAAAACAAATATATAACATTTTGTAATAATTTTTAAAAATTTTAGTAAAATTTTTTCTCATAAAACATTTTAAAAAATTAAATAATTTTAAATTTTAATTAGGTAAGTCATAGTTCCATTAAGTTTCGAAGTTTGAATCCAATAAACGAAACAAAAACGTACTCACTTTTACCGATTAAACTTTAATAAGCCATTTGTTATAAATTTCCAAACCATAATCAACAATCAAAATATAATTAATTAATATATTAATATGTACCTCGTCTTCATAATATAAATCCAAGTCTGTCATATAGAAAACTCCTTTAACAGTTTGAGTTGAGGTTTCATCCCACTTTTTGCTATCATTATGTAATAAAGCATTGCTGTAAATTTTTTGCCAATTCACCAGTCTTTTAATGGCGTATATATTCGAAATGCCTTTTAAGCTAGTTGATTCTAAAACATTATAATTAAATAGTTACATAAGTTTGTTAAGATTTAAAGGAAATATAATATCACAATAGTAATTTTTAAAATTTGCAGATTTTATACTAGTTTCGAAACCTTAACTAACTTATTCTCTTACATAATGTCTACAACATTTTACTTTAACTATGGTAGGCAAATAGCTTAAACACTTTTTTTGCTAAGGCCAAACGTTTGCGTTGTACTTAAGGGCAATCTACGTCGACGTGCTTAGTTCAAAAGCGCATAAAAGTAACTTTGCACAGCATAGGCCTACACCTTTGCACTTGTGTTAAATATATAAATCTTTCTTAATGTATTGTTACCAACTAACCATCGTTTTAAAAGATTCTTCTATCTAACTAACCGATTCTAAATTCTTGCAAGTATTCTAGTTTGCTTATTTAACAAAAACGCATATCCCTTACTTTATTTTATTTCCTAAATGGATACCTTTACAATGCGTACCAACACATATTTTGTTGCCATTTTAATGCTTTAAATCTCCAACTTACCTTCAGGACTAGTGTTGGTAGTTGAATCTTCAAATTGTATTTGATATCTCACAGATACTCCAATACAAGGAAAACTACCATGAGAATAAGCATTACAATCGTCGAAGTGACTTGCACAGTCTGTAGTTGTACATTTGCAAGGGTTTTCCTGAACCTTGGAAGCTTCTACTGTACAAATCTACAAAAAGAAATAAACTGCTTTTTAACTCTATACTTCATCCCGTAAGCTATTAACACATTTGTTAGTATCGTTAGGCCTTCATTATTTTTACCTATTTGATGTTTGTAAATTAAAAACAAAACAAAACTTAATATTTACTGTTTTTCTGAACTTCTGGCTTCTGAGTGCAGGTAAAAGTAAAGTGTTTGACGTCACAGAAAAGACAAGAACTGACGTCACAATGATCATTATTCCAATGTGAATCGCACGCAGCTCGCTGTTCGTAAACCGGTAGGTCATAATTTAACATTTAACGTCCCAAAAATAAAGCTTTGTCTTTCTTTTTTTTCACGCTAAAATTCTACTAACTAACCTTGCCTTTGATGCAATTTTTTGTATTTGTTATTCAATTGACTTGGTAGAACAGAAGAGTTTTAAATAGAGTCTCTTTTAATCCTTTATGGCCTTTAGGGTTTACACCAGAATTTCGAATTGATTTTTGGCACTTTAAATAGTGCTTATGTTTAAGGCTCAAAATTAATTAGCAAGACTGTAGATGGAAAAAGCTTCTAAGCAAAATATCGACTTTTTGTGTTGCAAATAGATCAATAAATAATATTAAATAGAAATAAGTAATACAGAGAAACAAATAGCTATTTACTAATTCATTTTTAATAGTAAGTATTGTACAAATCGTAGAAACTTATGCAACTGTATATGAAACTTAATTCCCGGAATATGAACGTACTTAAAAGAACTATAATTTGTTGTTTAAATCAAGTATCAAATCATATTTGTAAAAAGATTTTGAAGAAAGGAGAAATACAATATGCTGCATATTTACAATTAACACTAATTTATATGTTTGAAAATTAGGCTGTCGTAACGTTGTTAAAACATTACAGAAAATCGAAAAAAATTAGAAAATTAGATTTTAAAAATAAACAATTATACAAATAAACTGAAACAATTTAGAATGCATTGGCAATTCATTTTGTAAAAAATATTAAACTTTTCCAAGAATTGATCTCTATCGAGATGAATATGTAACATCTACTTAATCTTTTTAAAAATATATTATACCGCTTGCCTGATGTATATGCTATATTTTATTAAATTTCTATGCAACCTATAGTCTTAACATCGTTCGAAAAGGTGTTTACAGCAATATCTATAAAGCCTTGTAGTTGTAAACCACAAGTTAAAAAAAGTATGATAATAAAAGTAAGAAAAAGAAAAAAAGGTTTCTAAAATCTAAAAAAGTAGATGTGAGGTCAAAACCACAAATGTAAAAAAATTAATATACAGAATATCAAACCGCACCTTAATTTTTCAGACCACATGAATCAAAAAGTACCATTTTTCATATCTCCTAATCTTTCTACAGAGCAATTGCAAGGCTGCTAACCATCGGAGCGGACTCTTCCTCGGAGGAACTTTGTGAGAATCCGTCAATTTCTTCCTCCTCATTGATTGAAAACATTTTTCTTGGCTCCTTGATTGGTTCATAGTCTCCCATATTTCGAGCGTACCTCCACAAGTAAAACGGTAACCCAAACCCGCCAACAGTACAAATCAGAAGCGCAATGTTAATCTAAAAAAAATTGTTTTTTAAATTGAAAAAAATAGAGAGTGATAATTAAGTTATTAAAGAAAACTTGTCTTTTTACGAAATCAAAGGGCAAATGCTGCTGTTTTAACATTGCTTTAATTTGCGCATTTTTACATGGTAAAAATAATTTATTAAAGCATAATAAATGAATATTGATTTAAATGAAAGTACGTTAAATATTTGTAAAAAGCAGACATGAAAAACAAATTGTGTCACAAAAGTGCAAATTAAAAAACACGACTTTTTAAATTTTCCTTAACCAGAATATGGACATTTATGCTTTATTTTTTTTATTTTTTATTTTTATTTTTTTGTCCTTATCACCTTAAGGTGATAGGTTTTATATTTTTTATTTGGGAAGGGTGTGCTGTTATGACGTGTTTTAAGCTATCCGTAAACGCCGGGCTCAAGGGCGAATAGAGTGACGTTGGTGCGGCTCGAACCCGAAACCTTTCGGCTCGTAGCCCGACGCTATAACCGGTTCGTCTCACTAGCGAACTGCTTTATTACCAGTTTAAAATTCAAAACTTACCCAAAATGGATCTCCACCTAGCGACGAGTTAATAACAACAAATAATGGATCTTGAACAAGAATAAACAAAGCAGAAAGCAAGGAAGCAAGACCGGTAAGTTTGCCAAAATGTGAAAAATGAAACCTAGACGATAAAAAGTAACATTTTCAATATAATCGTAAACTTTTTATATCATTACATTTTTTCTAATGAAGTGAGTTCTATCGAGCAAACGAGTATAACTTAACAGTTTACACTTACATGCAAGCATATAGGCCGCCGATTGAGGAATGCAAGAAAGTTCGAACAGCAGTGTGAATTAAAAACGAAAGAACCTATAAAACAGAGAAAAATATAAGTTATAAAACAATTTACATGAATAAACAAGTTATCATAAAACCCAAACTTAGATGTCTAAATATACAAAAAAAATATTTTAAATTTTTATTTATTTAATTTTTGAAAGCTTAAAATTATTTTAAAATATTATAATTACCTGTAAAGGCAATACTTCGTCAAACATAATCAAAATCCCGAAAATAGTTAAAAGAATATTTGTCAAAAGAAAAGCTCGAAACAAGTTCATGACTTGCTGCTTCTTTTTTCTGTGCTTCGACTTCTCTTCACCGCCACCATGCGAGATTGCAGGTTTTCGGTGCCCATTTGCTTGGCCGTTAGAATGCCTTTAAAGAAAAACATTGAAAATAACTAAAAAATATTGAAATGTTAAAGTTGTTTTTGATAGTGTGAGATACCGATCATGGCGTCGAAACACGAGCCGAAAGGTTTCTGGTTCGAGCCTCACCAATGTCACACTATTTGCCCTTCAGCTCGGCGGGTTTACAATTAAATAAACACTTCACAATATCACACCCTTTTAATTAAAAATATAAAACCCTATCCCCTTAAAAAATATGAAAAAAAGACAAAAAAATTAGAACCATAGTCTAACAATTACCCTTTTAATTAGTAAACTACCTATTTAACTTCGAAAATTACTTGCATTAGATGTAATTATGCTAAATATAGTTAACTTTAAGTGAATAATAATGTCATGAATTTAAGATCAATTTTAAAGTAAAAAATAATTAAATAAAGCGTAAACTCACCCATTCGAAATATGTTTCGGCTTTTCGGTAAACACGTCATCACCGTCATGGTCGAGTGCTATCGCCATATCACCTTGGCGACCGTTTTGAAATTTGACCTTCTTAACCTTCTTCTTTTTGTGCTTAAGATTCCAATCCATGATTGTCCCAATAACAGGAGCCATAAAGAAGCAGTTGATTTGAAAAAGGCCGAACAGAAAAGTGTAAAATTCAACTACAATAAAAATATATAAATTACTGTAAACAATTAAAATTGACATTACAAAACTAAATTAATTTTTTTTTTTTAGTTTGTTTTTTTTACCGATGTGGAAAGGTCAACTTTACCATCTAAACATTTATTTTTCTTGTTACCCATACCCCAGTCTCGAGTCGCCTTTATCAATTTAGAATAATATAGAATATAGACGCCCCGTAACTAAGATGCTGATTAAGTGTTGGCTCACCAGGGGTTTATACCGTTTAAAACTGCATTACTCAAGAGCGCTACAGCAAGAAAGCAGTAGAGGTTTAACCCAAGACCTCTTGTAATAAAGCCAAGTGTTCTGATCATTACACATTTTTTTTCGTATATATCTTTATTCTCGATGTGGGAAGGTCGAATGCGCGACCTAAACATAGAGTAACATCAGTTACTTCGACCCGGTCTCGAATTGCCTGTGGCAGTTTAGGATATTATAGATTATATTTGCCCGCTAATTATGCTGCTGATTAAGTGTTGACTCAGCAGGAGTTTATACTGTTTATAGAGCCTTACACAAGAGCGCTACAGCATAAGAGCAGTAGGGATTGAACCCACGACCTCTTGTAATAAGCAAAAAAAAAACCATGCTGCCGGTAGATGCGACATTACTTGTCGGGTTAAACAATAAAGGTTTAAAAACTTGTAAAATATTACACCTGTCTCAGTCGCTTCCACAACGTCCATGCCTTGTTTTTCAGCCGATGATTTTAAATACAATTCCAACCAACCCATAAAAGCAATCAATCTCAACTGGGTTAAACACATGGTGAAAAAACTGAGTAAAATACACGGATCTCTTAAGACTTTTAAGAACGATTCCTCTCCGCCTTGACTTGATTTTTTAGCTCCACCAAGGTCCAATCTATAATTAATTTAACTTCAAGTTAGTATGTGTTGAAGTTAAATATTTAAAAAAAAACACGAAAAACGTAAATAAATTTTCTAATTAATTAAATATAATTCGTGTTAACTTATTACAAAAAAATACAAAACTTTGTTATTAATAATGTAGTACAAAAGTAGTACATTAAACAGGTTTATTTAAACTGAATGTTATAACAAAATCAATAACTAAGGCTGTTTTTTATTTATTAATATTCTTAACTACAAATAATTTTATTGTTCAATGTAAGATCGATTTAACAAATTAATTATACTCACTCTGATTCAAGATAGTTTCTGTTCTTCTCCGCACTATAATCAACAGAGCTCATTCTTCTTCCAACTGAAGAGGTGTGATGTAAAAATTCTTTCCCCGTGATTTTGTGTTCGAATCGAAAGGCGTGAAATCGAAGTTTGATGCTAAGATAAAAATAATATGTTTAAAATAAAAAATAAAAGCGAATTTTAAATTTAATAAAGCATATTGTTTAACTTGTTCAATAAAAGATTTTCTGATGTTTAATTTAGGTTGCAAATTATTAGTTTAAGATGTAAGTTTAAACACATTGCTCAAATTTAAAAATAGGGGCTTAACATAATATAGAAAAGCTTAAACTTAAAATCACTAAACAAATACTTATTTGACTTTACAAAAACTTTTTTTTTTAATCGCAGTTGCAATAAAGTTAAAATGTTTTTGTTCCGTTTTTAATATGCCACATCAAAAATTACGACTGTTTGTGTTCAATTATATAACACCAACCAAATAACAGTTTAATAAACAGCAGGTTGGCCCTTAACCTGTTAAACAAATACGGTATCATGTGTGCCACTTTAAATATTTAACACCGCATGTGAGTGTTGATTAAACCGTGCAAAGTAAATGTTGACTACAAAACATAATGCCGGTAGGAACATCATCAGGCCATGTAACCCAGGTCAACAAATACCTGTTAGTTAAATAAAAGTCGAGATAATGAGCTCGTGGAATTTTTTTTAAAGTTTTTATGATGTTATTCCGACTAATAAAATAGTTTGAAAACTGTATGTGTGTGATATTGCTTGTAATAACAATGGATTCAATATTTTATAATATTATCTGGTTTAAATATTGTTTTTATGTTTAACAAAAGTATAAATGTTTTCATTTAAGAAAAATAAAACAAAAGTTTATAGAAATGGCTGAAAAAAATATAAATGCAATCAAATAACGTTTGAAACTTACGCGTAACTGATATCATCAGGTGCTGGTATAGGTTCTCCTGGAGTATTAAAATAACAATTCAGGAATGTTAAAAATCCAACCCCTGCATGAAACATCATTAACCAAATAAACGGCACTCCAGCATCATAGGCTGCCTGAACAAAAATAATAATAAGTAAATACCTTGCTGATTAAACTCAAATGTTCACAATTTTAATATTTAACAAAGATTGTTCTTTAATTGTATAAGAACATTTTTTAATGTTGAGAACGCTTGTATTAAAACAAATTTAAATTATATAAAACATTTAATAAAACTATGTAAAATTGGTTGAGATAGTTTGCTTTTAAAATCTAAAGGTAAATTAAATGAATAAAATCAATAAGAAGCAGTTTTAAAATATATTGAGAAGAAGATGTAAACTTTGATGTTATAAATTCTTTTAATAAAACATATTCAATCGTGAATAATACATTAAAACTATATATATATGTTAAGATAGTTTGCCTTGAAAAAGAAAGTCATTAAATTTGAAACACATAAATATATATAAAACTTTATTGTAGTTTACCTTAAATATCATGTACATAACAGCTGATGCAGAATATGAACCAATCATCAACGATATCATGGTTGATCTCAAACCTTCAAATAAATTTGGAACAGGAAAACTTGTAAAAATATAGACCACCCCTCCCATTCCGTTTAGGCAAACTGCTGGTGCTATTAGAACACTGTAATCTAAACAACATTACAAAAGTTTTTAGTATATAAAGTAACATACTTAAAAAAAGGATTAAAAATTTTGCCATGTTTGTTATTGAAGTAGATTTTTCCAAGTAATACTTTAATGTACTGCAATACCAGATAAGCAAAGAATGTTTTTTTTTAAATTATATTAGAATTTTTAACTTACTTTCGGTGTCCAAAGAACCCAGTGCAAACAAGACACATGAAAACATAAACGCCCATCTAAAATTAAAAAAATCATATATAAAATAAAATATTAACATAAAAATAATTAAAATTAAGTAAAATATCAAAACAAAATTTATTACAAGAAAAGTACTTTACAAAACATTGAAAACGAATAGTTGTTGATTATAAATAAAATAATACAAGTTCTATATTTAACTTACGTTCCAGTTAACCTGATCATTCTCGATCCATACTTGTCCATGATAATCCCTAGTATCATGGTCACACCACTTAATAAACTTGATCCAATAGTGAAATATCTGTTTAATATTTCATCTTGTGCTTCGCAAGTTGGATAACCAGAAGGTGTATATAACTATATAAAAAAACTAAATAAATAAAAACATGTTTTTATAAAAAAAAAATTTTACAATATTTAAAAATAAATTCTTTAAATATTTTTTATAATACAAATGTTAATGAATTTTAAAAATAAAGTAACCTAAATACACTGTTTTTAAAAATATAATGCTTGTTTTTTGCAAATTTTTAATTGTTATTGTTAATTATATAACAACGTAAATTCTTACAATTCCAGGGTCTTGCGGTAATGCTGTTGTGTTGTATTGTGACGTAGTATCATTTGACGTCACATTTTCATCTGTAAACAAAAACTAATTTTATTTAAAAACAAAATTTTTAATGACTATAAGTAAGTCATGATTTTGATTAATTCAGCTTATGTTGAATTTCACAATAGGTAGTACAAAGTTCAAGTACGGGAGGCTATTGAGCACGTGGTATTGTGGTTTTCTTATATAATACAATATTTATTGTTTGAAGTAAGAAATTCAAGTAAAAAAATTACCAAAGTCAATTTTAAAGGTTTTAAAAGTTTGGATTTATACAATAAAAAACGCAGACAAAAATAGGATTTAATACTAAAAACACTGTTTAAGTTTTTGTTTCAACATATTTTAATATCCTGTTTAACCGGATACATTTTGCCAGTAATCTATCAATCTATAATTTAAACTTTAACACATCTTACCTTCATTTGGTATAACACACAGACTTGCGTAAAAACCTTCATTCTTTAACATAAGCAAAAGCGAACTCCAGCCCAATAATACGGCAGCAAACATCAAATTTTCGGTCACTGATGTAACGGCGATCCACCATTTCCGTCTATTAGCTTGAGCTAACGAGGGGGCCATGTTTTTTTACTAAAAACTTTTGACGAAATTATCAAAAAATCTAAAATAAAAAAAAAACTTTAATTGTTTTCAACTATGCATAGATTTATATGAATACTGATTTCATAAAAGGTCCTTTGAATAAATCTACATAAAGATCTTAAACTGATATTTCTGATTAAATCTTTACTTAATGCTGATTTCAAAAAATTTATATTAAGACTGTGATCTCAAAAACTTAATTCGCAACCGTATGTCATAAGTTTTTATAAACATAAACATAAAATGCGTTTGTTTACATTTACATGCATTAACATGATGCTAATTACGCAACAATCTTGCGTATGTTATGGTTTACCATTAAGAAAACAAAACCACATGATAACTTAAAAAATTTGAGAAAAAAAACGATTTAAATAATTTATCATAAATCAAATGAACTGGATTGATTTGTTAATACAGGAGGTAATTAAAGTTTTGCAATTACTTGTAGTGTTATGTTTTAAATCCCTTTTAATGAGGGTTTAGGCCGAAATGAGTCATAACAAAAGACCAATAGCTTGCTCTTAGCTTGTCAAAAACACATGTGTGCATTTTCTGAAATACAAACAATAGTCCAAGTACGTAGATATTACGTAATATATTTCGCAATTTTGTTATAGGAAATTTGCAGGATATTACCATTAAAGAAAAGAAATCTGTGTTCAAACTGTACATGAACGACATGATAAATTAAAACTTCTATTGCCTAACTCATATAGAAAATACATTGCTAATTCCTAACAGTCTGTGGTGATTATGGTCTAATACGCAACATCGTAAATTATTATATTTAAATAAGCTATTCCTATTCAATAATATAATTTTTTTCTTTTATTATATGGTAGAGCTTTTCTTTGCGGGCTAAGAGTTTAATATATGCATTGTCCCGTTCTCTTTCCCTTATATCATTTTTTTAATTGAAGCTATCAAAAGTTAAACAACTTTAAATATTTTTTATAATCCGTTTCTTTAAATGATAAATTTTTTTAATGAGAAAGTTACAGTAACTTTAGTTTTTTTGTAGTATTACAAGCAAATTCTTCCTGGACAACCTATTCGACCTTTTTATCTTTTGTCAAGTACAATTTACTACTTAACCTTAAATTACTAGTTTAATTTTCTCACCGTTATGGTATAGTAACCATCTCAAATAACGCAATCTTATATCAAAAATCTTATAAAGGTATTAGAGAATTTCGTTACGCTAAAATTTTTTTTAAACCAATACCTATCTAATAAAATTTAACTGACGTCTCCATATAAACTTAAACCTTAAACAATACTAACAAAAAATATTTACTTTCTAAAAATATGCAAACATGCTCTTTAAATAATTGATGTATGGTACGATAACTATATGGCATGCTGTCATGCCGATACTGTTAACTGTATTCATAACTATATTTTCCATAAAAACTTTTAATAAATATAAGTTATTAGCTTATAGCAAAATTACTAAAAAAATCGTTTGTAAACTTTTATATCGGCGTGAACAGCTCTAAAAACAGTAAACAACTAAATCATCTATCAATAACAAAACATTAAAGCTTCTTTCTCTGTAATTTAAAGCTTAGGTTGGGTTTAACTGATTTCAAAACATGGTTATACTAAACAATCAGAAACTGAAGTCAGCACTTTTTAATGCCGCGTTAAATAATTTAATTTCGCAATTAAACTGCACACGGTCCTGTATAGAAATACCCTGTATGTTTTTCCATAGCAAAATCAATAATAACACTCCGTATCTATAACGTTATTTAAACACAACTATATTCTTATTCATACAGACAATAAAATCAATTTCAAATATCAATAACTTATAGGCCTATAATCAAGTCATGCGCTAAAATTTAGAACTTGATATAGTGTTTACTATATTCTAGTAAAATGTAACATATCCTTGCTAATAATAAGATGATGTCTATACGAAAGTCGTAACTAAAATTTAATAATTTTTCACTTAATATTTTAAGGCTATTAAACAAACATATATGTTGCAATACGTTCTTACAGTAAACAAAAAAACGTAAAGCACAAGTCATGGCCAATATATATATTGCAAAGTCGTAAAATGTTGTGTAATGTTAAAGTTCCCTTGTCAACAAAGCTTTATTGACCAAGATATAACCTTAGCTAAGGGTCTAACCTAACCGTAAACACAAGACAGGGTTCGAAGTGCGAATTCTACGTTGCTTTGTACTAGTTATCATGAGTCATTTGTATTATGTTGTATCGAATTTAGACTTTTGTATTCAAAATATGGGTCATTTTGGCCTATATTGTTGTAATATCTGGTAGCAATATTAGAATATTCTTGCAAATCTTTTTAAATTTCGTGTAGAATTTTTTCAAATGATAAATAAATATTACAAAATATTAATTAAAGATTTTTTTTGGTCATATTTTTTAATGTTTATCAAAAAAATTAAAATTGAATCAAATATGATTTTTGCACACAATACACAACGAGGCCGATTCAGGACTTATAGACTTATTCCAAAGGGAAAATATGACAACAACATTTGACGCACTTCGCACGAAAAACAAATAAGCGTTGCGTAATTTATTTCTAAATAGCTCCTAAAGCCCTACAGTTTAAGTTAAGACCACTTCTCTTTTTGAAGTGTTTATTGACCGACATTCGACTGGTGATGTAATTTAAATAAATTTGTAATACGTTGTTGCAATTACTGTTTACCTTGTAGGGATTGTACTTTAAAATTACCCCCTTGAATAAAAATTTTATTGATCCTATTTTAAGACTATATCAATAGAACTTTAATATTAAATTTGCAAATTAATACTTAGTTTTTTACCCATTTGAATTCATGAATAAAGTTTTAAGTATACAATTTACGTGGCATTTTCGCGTTAAAATACAACAAATTTTCTTAGTGCAGAACTCAATAATCAAAATGTACTTGCTATGCCAATTAGTAATAAAAATAAATTATACCTAATAAGCTACCACAAAACTGTTTAAGCTTTTTGCGTTATTTAAAGTTGCAATTTAATAGATCTCGTTTAAGCTGTCTATAAATGGCAGACTTAAGTTATAGTGTGGCACTGGGGCGGTCCAAACTTAAAACCTTTCGGTTAGTGATCTAATGTGGTATATTTTACTACCGGACAAAGGACAGTGAATCTTTTTTTCCATATCACCTTAAGGTGATAGGTTTTTATATTTTTTTTATGAGGGAAGGGTGTGATGTTATGTATATTGGTATATTTTTTTTGGTATATTTTACTACCGGACAAAGGACAGTGAATCTTTTTTTCCATATCACCTTAAGGTGATAGGTTTTTATATTTTTTTTATGAGGGAAGGGTGTGATGTTATGTATATTTTACTACCGGACAAAGGACAGTGAATCTTTTTTTCCATATCACCTTAAGGTGATAGGTTTTTATATTTTTTTTATGAGGGAAGGGTGTGATGTTATGACGTGATCGAGCTATCCGTAAACGCCGGGCTCAAGGGCAAATAGTGTGACGTTGGTGAGGCTTAAACCCGAAACCTTTCGGCTCGTAGTTCGACGCCATGACCGGTTCGCCACACTACCGGACAAGGACAGTAAATCTAAGACACAATTATTAACACATTTAACAACATCATCATTTTGCGAAATAAAATACAAATATTCCTCGGCGCTAGTGGGCGCTAAACATCAAAAACCCCGCTAGCTATGCGTTGAACCTTTAGTTTGTCTTATTCAAGTACCGGTAAAGTAAAAATAGAATAATTGCCAACCAGATTAATTTAGTCTGGTAATTTTGCGTCTATTTTTATAAACTTACATTACGCATGCGTTGGGAAAAAACAGGTTTGCTTCATTTAAATAGAATTTCTGTTGACCGCTAAAAACGTGCATGACTCTAATTTTAACTATTGCATTTTTTCCCGGAATGATTTTGTTATTATAATTTGGAATAAGATGTAAAATAACTAATCAATTAAAATTCAAAGATGTGGTCAATTCAATTGGGATCTGAATCACGGTTCTTAGAAAAATAGAATTTCCAATGAGGTGTTAAAAATACTTTACACACCACAACATGGATTCTAAAGGTCTACGGGAAAAGTTGACATATTTTAATGCCAAGTGACATTAGGCATGTAGTTGAAAAATTAAAAAATATAAACGTATTTTAAATAAATTTAAAGATAAATTTGTAAAGGAAAAATATGTAAACTTGAAGTTATTAAACTAAAAGAAGTGCAAGCTTAAATTGTCCTACAATTAACGGAAGATTTTATGAATGTCTTGTTATAATTAATTAATCATTTTGGGGTAAACTTAACATAAAAACTTAAAATATTAAACAAAAAGAAATATAAAGCTCAAAATGTCTGTAAGTCTTATATTAAGTAAAGAAAATATTAAAGAATGTCATGTTATAAGCAACTAGTTATTTTGCGGTAAACTTTTTTTCAATTTTATTTTTAACCTTCCCTAAGAGACGTCGCCTGCCAAAAACACAAACTCTCGAAGCAGGGATTTTTTTTCTTGACGCCACCGACCAGTCATCGACTCTACGATGACGTCATGACTTGTAACCGCGCTTTAAACAACCGCATACGTCACAGGGACTTATTTTTAACGATAAAATGGCAGAGTAAAGCACGGTAGATGCGATATTCACGCTGGTTTGTTACAAACACATCGCCCCGGGCTCAAATGCGTTTTCTCATTTTTTTCTTCGGATAATTTTCTGTCGTCGGTGCGCACAAAAAAACAACATAATACGCGCCAGTTGGAAATTAATAGCACAACGCAATTAAAATAAGACAATAAGCGTCATTTAACGAGTTCATAAATAAGTAAAGGGTGTTTATATTTAATAGTTAATGTAGATGTCAGTATGTAAAACGTACAGCTAAAACTAAATGATCAAAAAGGAAAAAGCAAAGCAACTCGTATATATTTAACTTAGACGCACAGATAGAAGTTTTAAATTAACTAATGTTTGCAAGGTTTAGCTGTTAAAAGTGTATACTGAGTGTAATATTAGATAGATATAATTAAAAAAATTAACGCCTAATAGGTAGAATAATTCCCAAATTGTGTATACTATTATATATATGCGCGCATACAAACGGTATTTAAACGTTAGTTTAACAAACTTTAATTACTATTCAGATCAAACTAGTTAGTCTTAATTGTACATGCTAATACCAAGCTAACTACCCTATGGGAGAAAATAAAAAACATATAATGACGTTAAACAGGTGATACAAGCTTTTAAAAATTTTACTGATATTAATTTATTGTATGATAGTTTGTTTTAATTAATAGTGTTAAATATGCATTAAAAAAACGTGATTTTGCATTTTTAGATTAATTTTCTTATTGGTATGCGGATCGTTACATATATACGTTGTTGAATCACAAGGTAAAATTTATTTAAACAATTTAATATTAAATTAAATGTAAAAAGGAGAATTTTTTGCTACTTAACTTTTTGAAGTATAAGTAATGTTTGACTTATTATATCGTTTACCTAAGACTTTTTGTTATAAATTTAACTATCTTCTTTTGCCCTTAATCTAAAATAAACTGAAATAAACGCCAAACTAATTGTAATTAAGACTCTATAGTCGTTTAACATATACATATAAAACGTAAAAAATGATTTATTTAATAATCTAACCTTATTTGTTAGTTGGCCAATGTACTGATGCTTCATGGTGTGGTCCACAACTTGCCCAACTTTGTTCGACTCCACAATTTCAAACTGAGTTGTTTTTAAACTGTCCTCTACTGTGTAATCAATGTTCAAAAACTGAAGACGATCGTAAGTGTATTTGAAATCTAAAAAAAGTTAGCATTTTAAACGATAAAAAAATAAAGTTATCTAAATTCAACAAATACGTTCTTGATACTTTATTGTAGACATTTTTCAGCTAAGTCTAAAATAAAATGAAATATCCAAACACAATCAAATAAGTTTGATAGCTAAAAAACATATCAACTCGCTTTGAGTAATTCTTCTTTTATTTTAAAGCCTTGTGCCAAATTGACAACGGAGGTTGTGAGCAAATTTGTTCTGTTGAAAATGATGTTGTTAAATGTGGATGCCCTTCCGGATTTCAGCTTGATCCGAACGGTCAAACATGTTCAGGTAAAATGGTAGTTTTCAAACTAAATAAAAATGTAACCTAACAAAAATTAATGACATTTTGTTATCTTAATAACGAAATTATTTACTTTTAAATGTCTTAAGCATGCATGCATACAATTTAAAATGTAACGCAAAATTAACAACTTCAAAATATATCAAATTGTTTTAAGATAAGCCCTTTCCACGAAATTGAATACTTCTTAAAGGGGTTACTATCATCTCAAAAATGATTCAATACAAAGTTAATGTTTAATTATACAACAGTGTGACAAAAATTAATGCTACATCTTTATACCCATTTGCTTAGATATTGATGAATGTAAAGACAACAGCACTATTCGATGCCCTGCCTTTCATCAACCATTCTGTATCAACAGAAGAGGAACATACTTCTGTTCTTCCCAATCTTGTTCAACAGGAAGTAACGGTCAACGAACTGGTTTAATTAACAAGTATCAAAGTGACGAATGCTGTCGGGTAGAAGAAGGTAGAACTAATTTGTATTTTACAATTTGAAATAATACTTTAAAAGCTTGTGTGATAGCCACAATAAATGACATAAAAATGGGTACATATTTCTATATTAATGTAATTTTTCTTGGTTTATTTCAAGAATCTACATTACTGACACTGTTATACAACAAATAGCACATAGACTATTTAACTAAGATCTTTAATTAATTTTTTTTAATAAAGTAAAGGAATTAATTACAATTAACAAACCTTTGGTATGGCTTATCAAAGAGCAAACTATCTACTACAATACTGTTTTATATTGCAGGAAATCCGTCTTGTGGACAAGATTCTTTGCTGGGTCGAAGAATTGTGGGAGGAACAAATGCTGTGTTTGGTGGATGGCCTTGGATGGTGAGGAATTATCTTCCTAAAAATAATAATTTTAATCTATTTAAGATAATATAGAATGATACATAAACTCTTGTTTAAAACCAAGATTATTTAACAAATAGAAAGTAGCTTGAAACAAGTAAATACTTAAATTAAAAACATTGTTGTTAAGCTGTTGTTTTAACAAGCAAATCTTTTGTTATATTAATTATATTTTGTCATAACAGTTTGGTCCAAATCATAATATTTTTAAAATAAATCGTCATACTTAAATTTAATAATATGCAATTACGAATGTAAACTTAAGATTAAGTTAAGTTTGTCAAAAAATAGCTGTAGGCATAAAAATTATTGTGCGATTAAGGTTTAAAAATAACACGTGTTGGAATTGATAAACGTAAGCATCTAAATGTTATATTTAGGTTTACGTGCTAATTAACGATAGAATATTATGCGGAGGATCTCTCATAGATCCTAGCTGGGTATTGACAGCTGGTCATTGCTTTAGGTAAGTAAAGCAATTAAAATTAACTAAGTATTTAAAAAGTGAATTTAATCTTAGCAACATTAAAACTTTAAACATGTTCATGTGCAACTGTTATATTTAAACTAATATTAAAAGTTATACGTTGCTGAATGTTATAGAGGTATTGCTGATGAACCAAATACAAGAATTCAGACTTTCTTTGGGCGAATCAATCCATCTGCGACAAGACAACAAGAGCCAAATGTTCAAGAAAGGCGAGTTATTCAGGTAAATTTCAATGTTTATTAAGTAGAAATATTGATATATGTTTAAGTAATAAGCTATAAAATTTAAGAAACTTTGATTGAACGACTCAATGTTTTTAATGCGTTGTCCAAACAAAAAAATTAATGTTACCAACTAAATTTTCTAGTGGGTATTGCACGAAGACTGGGAGGAAGCTAACTTTCCATATCACGACGTTGCACTTATGAAGTTAGACAGTCCGGTTGATATCAACAACAACATCTATCCTATCTGTCTACCAAACGGGCAAGTACCCGAACCCGGCACTACATGTTTCATCACTGGATTCGGAACAACTGGTAAACACAAAATACTAAATTAGCTACAGAACTTAAGTTAAAATAACTGCTACTTAGTTAAAATTCAGAATTAAAACATTTACATCTTAAATACAACTACATCAAGTTGCATAGAACATAAGCAAAATGTTTATATGTATTTAAACACAAAATAATGTTGGCAATGTTGGTTGTAAGAAGATGTCAACTTACTTAAATAATTGTAACATTTAAACTTTTTTACTGAGTTATAAATGTTAAAATGTTGCTGAATAAAGAAATATTTAAAAGTTAACATATACATTATATTAACAACTACATCTAGTTGCAGTTGCACAAACAATGTCAAAATTCGTATAAAAATTAAACAAAAACCATGTTTTTAAAAAAATAATTGAATTAGAAAATACTTACCTTTAAACTTTCTTAACAAATTATTCTTTACAGCTTTCCGAGGTTCTGCAGCAAAACAACTTCAGGAAGTTAACGTTCCCATAGTAACTGATACAGCTTGTGCTGACGTATACGCTGACTCTCAATTTCCAATTAATCCACCTTTACAAATTTGTGCTGGTCATGCCCAAGGTGGAAAAGATTCCTGTCAGGGTAAATAAACTTTAGAAAAACTTTAGCTATTTGTAAATCACTATGTTTTATCGGTGTTTTTGATATAAAATCTTAATCACATTCATTTACATCAAGTTTTAATAAAAAAAATTGTGTACTTTATTTAAAGAAATATCTTTTAAATTAATTTCTGAGGTTAATGTTTATAAATGTAACTTTTTCTCTATTAAATCCTTTCTCTATTAAAATTCTCTATTAAATCCTTACAATTTTATGTTTTTTTTAACACATAACAACAACAATAAAAATGTCTTACATTAAAGCAGTTCTGAAATCTAGAACTTAAAAACCGATTTTACCTCAGGTGATTCTGGCGGTCCTCTCGTGTGCCAAAGATGCGAGACTTGTAGTTGGTATCAGGCTGGTGTGACGTCATTTGGTCGAGGTTGTGCCCGAGCTGGTGTTTTTGGCGTTTATGCCGACGTAGAATTTCACGAGGAATGGATCTCCAGCGTCACAGGAGTGCCGGTAAACAAGAATCGAAAATGTGGCGGCGATGGTAAGGGCTATATTTTATTATTAAAAAATAAGGATAAATTTCTTTAAATTATTCAAGTAACAACAACCGTATTTGAAATTAGCAAAAAACTAAAAATTAAGTTAATATCTGGGTCTAACATTATTTAATTTAACAAGTTTAGCAAAAAACTAGAAGTTAAGTTAAATACTAAGTCTAACATTATTTAATTCAACAATTACACCTTTAAGTTACTGATTTATATTAAATACAAAGGATTTAAACACATTTTAAAATTACCTTACTTTAAGGTCTTCCAACTTGGTCTGTTTGGACACTTTGGGGCGATTGTTCAAGGTCTTGTGCTTCTGGAACCCAGGAACGATCAAGAACTTGTATTAACGGTTTAGCTGGCTCTGCTGGCTGCCTGGGTGATACTAGGGAAACAAAAGATTGCAACTTATTAACTCCTTGTCCAGGTAAAAATTTTTAAAACGCCTAAAAAAAATTCAACATTAAATAGCTCAAGACTTTGTAAAAATTCTTTATAGTATTTATAAATGAGGTAAAATAACCTTTAAAAAATTCTTTTTTCGTAAACTAGAAATATATGTAGTTGCAATACAGAAAATGTTGTTTGTGATTATTTTACGTATATAGCCCATTTTTTATCATTCAGGTATTTTCTAATTTACTCTTTATAAAAAAAACATAACCCAAAGATTATATTACAGTTTGGGGACTATATGGGCAATGGAGTCCATGCTCAAAATCATGTGGTTCTGGATCTAGAGAACGAACAAGGGAATGTATGAACGGAAATGTCGGTGATCTAGGTTGTAGAGGGGAAAGTTCCATGCAAGATAACGTAAAGCTAAAAAAAAATTATATTTTAACGAATGTACTTTAAAGTTAAAATCAACCAATTTACTTCTTATGTTATCTTAAATGCTTTGAATACTAAGAATCTTGCATTTTTCTACAACCTTTTATTGATATAATTTGATATATTGAAGATTTTTTATATGTTTAATAGAATTGTAACTCCAAACGATGCCCATCCTGGGCTCCATGGGTACCATGGGCAGATTGCAGCCTAACTTGTGGTGATGGAGAGCGAACATCAACGCGTAGATGTAGGTTCGGTGAGCGTGGAGATGTTGGTTGCCAAGGTGACGTAACAAGAACTGAAATGTGCAAGATCAGAGACTGCCCAGGTAGTTAACTTTTGGATCTGTAATTTACTTAACTATAGGCGTTTTAAAGACCATTAACGCAGATAAATTGGTTTAATAGGTAGGCTATAAAATGTAAATTCGCTAGAAAATTTAAAACAAAATTTTCTGTATGTCTTTATAAGATATTTCTGTTCTTAAAATCCATTAAACTTTTATTTAACAACGAGTTTGTTACACCAAGGTTATACTCAATGGACAAGTTGGTCAGCCTGTTCGCTTACATGTGGCAGTGGCGAAGAATCTTCGACAAGAACTTGTAACGGGGGTACTGCAAGCGTTTCGCCTGGATGCCAGGGTAGAAGTTCCCGCACAAGACCATGTGCAACGCAAATCTGTCCAGGTCAGCAAAAAAATATACAAAATTTTTTGTAGGCTATAGTCTAGCTAAGTAATTTAGTAAATCCTTGGACCGTTAAATTACAAATATACCTCTTTATACATTAATCATTTAGAATTAAACCAAGAATCACACCAACAATTTTTTTACTAATTTTAAATTGTTTGACTTTGTTTTAGTATGGGGAAGTTGGGGGAAATTTGAACCTTGTCCAGTTACTTGCGGAAGAGGAAGAAAGGTTAGAACCAGAAGGTGTATAAATGGAAATCCAGGAGATGACGGCTGTATTGGACAAGAATCCATGGCAATTGTAAGAACAAATAAGTTATATTTATACGAGTACCCCCTTGTTAACAATGATCTAGTATAAGATATACATAATATATTGGTCAAAAAATAAGAGAGTATTGTCAGATTGTTATTTTTACTTAATATTTACCTTTCACAATAATGATAAATTACTACTTTCAGAATTGCAATACTCAAGATTGCCCTATTTGGGACCAGTGGTCAACTTGGGGTATATGTACGCGGACATGTGGTGGGGGGTCACGTACGTCGGAAAGAACCTGTCTAAACGGTGTAAGGGGCGATGTTGGTTGCCAAGGACGAAATCAGAGAACAGAAGTTTGTAACACTCAAGAATGTCCATGTATGTTTAAGTTTTGATTCAGCAAAATTGTTAGCTATTGAACGACAATAAATATTTGTTAATGTTTTAATGTATTAATAGTTTGGAGTGATTATGGAGAATGGAGCGAATGTAGTTCATCGTGTGGAGGGGGAACGCGAAACCGGGAGAGAAACTGCGTAAATGGAGAAGTAGGGGACGATGGATGTATGGGACCTACAACTGAGATTGAGGTAACTGAAAGTTTAAGTAATTTTTTTTACGAACAACAACGTTCACACAATACAACATGTTGATAACTTCTTAACAAGGTTTAAATAAAAATGCATTAGATTTGCAATTAAAAATGGCATTAGAGACTCATATTCTGCCAGTATATTTAAGCATACTAGAGGCCTGTTCAAGCATGTTGATAAACTTTATTTTATATGTTAAGATGTGCAATGGACATAATTGTCCAGCACTTACTGAATGGGGTGAGTATGAAGACTGTTCAGCTTCCTGTGGAGAAGCTACTAGGACTAGAACAAGGACTTGTCAATATACAAACAACCCTTCGGACTGCAATGCCGAGCTTACTGATACACAGAATTGTAATTTGGAGATTTGTCCAGGTTTGTGGACTGCTTGGACCGACTATGGTGGATGTTCAGTTCCTTGTGGCAACGGAGTAAGAACTAGATCGAGAAATTGCGTGGTAAGGTTTAACGTAAGGAAAACCTTAAAAAGTTTGACAACCAAACATTGCAAATAAACATATGATCACAATTGTCATCACCTAAGTAATTTAAATTCTGTAATTTGAACCAAAAATGAACAAGTTTGTTGTTGCTAATACATGTGTACATTGCAGTGCTTGTTTAATGCTTATACCGTTTCTATTAGGGAGGTATGGTCGGCGCATTAGGTTGCGAGGGATCGGACACAGACACCGAAAACTGCGGTGAACCTTGTATGACAAAGTGGTCAGATTATGGAGATTGGTCCCAATGTACAAGAAGTAAAAAATTAATCTAATTAATTTTTGTTACTAACTTATATATCGAATTTGGGTTAAAAATAGATAATTAAAAAAGTGCAAGGATGGTGAATATTTGCTTACCATTGGTAATATTAATTAGCAATTTATTTTTTTTCCTTTAAATCAAAATTTTACAGTTGAAGTAGTAAACCGTAAAAAACTTATAATAAACGTTATTTATTTTTCTATCCTTAGCATGTTACGGGGGCTTAAGGACCCGGACTAGAACTTGCATAGAAGGAAATATCGGTGACCCTGGATGCAGTCCGCCAGAGGACGCTGAGGAGCAAGAAGTTTGTAACGAAGAAATTTGCGAAGAAGGTTGTTTTTACAAATTTTTAATATTCGAATAAAGTCTAAAATAAAAACAAAAACTAAAATAAAAACAAAAACCTTGACTTTTTAATTTTGTTCAGACTCCGGTTGTACTCCTGATGATCCAAGATGTGGAATTTTTGTGCAAAACTTTGGCGCATTTGCGGTGTGTGTTAGCAGAATTCAATGTGACATTGTATGTGGTAGATGTGGTACGTTTTAAACTTACTAATACTTTTATTAAAATCAATATTGATTTTTTAGCTTAACTAGTTTAAGTTTTCACTAAAATACTTAAACTTGTATATCGTTAACGATGTCCTATAACTTTTCTGAAAACAACAAAATTTTAACAAAATTAAAAATATTTCTTTATGTTAGCTTTTGTTCCGCCTGGCGAATGGACAGCTTGGTCAGAATGTTCAAAAACTTGCGGCAAAGGAAGGCAAGGAAGAACTCGAGTTTGTAACTCCGATACATGTGTAAATAGACAGCGACAATCTTGTCAGGGGGACCCGTGCAATGGTAAGCAAATAAAAACAGTATAACCAAAATAATTTGAAAAAATTTGTAATATTTTGGTTACCGCAGTCATTTTTAGTAAAGATAAAATAAATTTTAACTAATTAATATTTTCTAGGCTTTACACCCTGGTCAGAGTGGACCTCCTGTCCAGTAACATGTGGAGGAGGTACACAGAGTCGATTTAGAGAATGTCCAGCAGACCGAGTCTGCACACCTGATAGTTACGGCACTGCCTTAGTCCAAACTCAAGAATGCGAAACTCAAGTCTGTCCGGGTTCTTGGGATCAATGGGGATCGTATAGCGCTTGTTCAACCACGTGTGGTCCAGGAATTATAACACGTACTCGTTCATGCATTGGTGGTGTCGCTGGAGAAACTGGATGCATTGGTCCTGTGGAAGAAACGGATAATTGCAACATTCAGGCTTGTCCCGGTGCTTGGGGAAATTGGGCATCGTCCGAGGGATGCTCCCAAACTTGCGGATTGGGAATAATAAGAGAGAGAAGAGAGTGCATTGGAGGAGAAGTAGGAGGAGAAGGCTGTGAGGGAGATGATGAGCAAATGTTTGCATGTAACGAAGGGGAATGTGTGGTAGAGTGGAGTGAATGGACCGCTTATAGTGACTGCAGCGCCTCCTGTGAAGGAGGAACCCAATCTCGAGACAGGTAACAACACATAGATAGCAATTTAAGATGTTTTATTTATGTATGAAATTTTTATCCAAATTTTTGTGCAGGTCATGCCTTAATGGAAATCCAGGCGATGTTGGATGTATTGGGCTTGTTACTGAAAGTCAAAACTGCAACGAGGAAACTTGCGATCAAGGTTTAACAACTTCTCTTTTTTTTTTTTTTTTTTAAGAGTATAGACATTTTATAAATTTAAAATTCTGTTGGAATTACATTGCTTTAACTAAAAATAATTTTTGTTTAGACCCTTGTGCAGGTTTAGCCGATAATCCATCGTTATTAAGTTCTGGTCAGAGCTGCGAAGGAATTGTTTCTTTGTGTTTTTCTTTTTCAAGCTTCGCTGTACCAAGATGCGCAAGAACGTGCTGTGAAGCAACACAACAACAAACAAGTAAGCAATAATTTAAATCTTATGTTAAATTATTTTTAATAAAACCTAAACAAAATTAATTTGAAAGCTTCTTAGTTAAAACACTTAGATTAAAAACGCGGGCATTAATAAAACATTTTTTTGTAGATTGCGAAGATAACCCAAACGAAATAGGACGTTGTTTTGTGTTTAGGAACCAGTGTCATCGTAGTATACCTTTTTTCACGACTAATTGTCGTAAAACGTGCAATTTTTGTTAATATTCCGTCCTTTTCGTTCTTGCGATGTATTGTTTAAATTTAATGATTTCTATTCTGTACCAAATTAAAGAAAAATAGCAAAGCGATGCTGAAACTCTGTTATAATTGATGTTGTTTTTCTTATTGTTCTGGTTAGTTATTTTAATAGGAATGTTGTGCATTTTAAGATTTTTTCCCAGCTTTAGCTTAACTTCTTTAATGTTTTGCGTTCAGTAAATAAACAAACTATTTTAACTTTTTTGGGTAAACCAAAGATTGTTCGAAAAAAGTAGAAAGCATTTCCATAAAATGGGTTTTATAAGTTTACTGAGAGCAAAATTATGTTAGTTCTTGAATTTTTTTACTATTTTACCAAATCAATTTTGACCCATGTATTTTTAAATTTACAACTAAACCAAAATATGTTTGATCAACCATTTTTGGCATATTACTTACAAAACAATAGCAGATAATGTTAATTTGCAAACCACTCAACAAACAAATTATTTGCTTTTCTTATATTTAAATTAAAACGTTGTATTTGCTTTTAATGTTGGGGTAATAAAACAATAACTAAACATTAAACTATATCATGAAAATTGGATTATTATTACCCTAACATGTATATTTTTTTTCTAAGTTAAAGTTGTAGATCAATTCTTATAAAAGAAAAGAAAGTAGATGATTATGTATTACTTAAACGTGTAAGAACCGTTCTACATAGATTGTTTAATGAGCTCAAGTAAAAGACACCTTAGAAATAAATGCTTCAAGATCAAAAACAAATTCTTAAATCCCGTTCCAATTATTCAAATTGTTGATGTTTGATTTTAAGTATTTCAATTCCTTGATTCTGATTCCAAGTATTCTGATACCAATTCTTAAATCTCGTTCCGATTTTAAAAGTTTTTCAGAAAATGTGTAAACAAAAGTTCTTTTTATGTCAAGGTTGTGTTTTTCACAAGTTAAATGGCAAAATAGAATTTTTAGATCAAACAAAAATGCAGTTTGCTTATTCCAATTCCTTAATTTTGATTCCAAGTACATAACTTCTAACTACTAAATCTTGCTTTGATTCCAATTTCAGTTATAGTCTTTGTAAGAATATGTAAATAAATGTTCTTTGTATGTCAAGGTGCAGTTCTATATAAGTTTAAAATCACAAAAGAAAGCTTTTTCAAATCGATTTAATTCATCCTCCAATTTCTAATACAGAACCAGCAATGGATTTCTTCGACAATATGGAGGTAATTTGTACAACTTGTACAAAAATCACTTTCCTATTACATCAGGTGTGTACACGTGGCCTACTGACAACGGACCAAGTATTCCAGTTACATTCGATAAAGGAACTGCACAACAAGCTAAAGATCATTTTGCCCCAGAAACTCTTTAACTAATTGATGGTGGATACATACAGGTAAGTATTTACTAAAAAGAACTTGAAATATTTCCCATGACATTATGCATTTACTTGAATACATAAATATTTAGAACAATAGACTATGCATTTTTATTATAGTATTAAGTTTTTTTTGTATCGTGTATAGTTTCGAGTTTTAAATGGAGAAGGAAATGCGTTTGCGTTATGCCTAGGAACCAAAGCTAAGCCTTCACATCACAACGTTGAACATTCGTATATAGGATCAACTGCTGTGTCTCGTGACGTCCATTACTGTGGAGATTTTTCTGCACTTGCTTTTAATGGTTATGGCTCTCATAAAGACTGGAGCGCTTCATTAAGCTTGGTTGAATCTGCATTCTTAATTTTTTATCGTTGAATTCTATATGCAACATAACTTATATATGTGCATGCATCTACGATAAAATAGTTACTTGTGGTGAAAATAAACCTGCTTTATAACTTGTATATATGTGTTTCGCAGTCCCTTAATTCCTAAAATAAAATGCTATTCATTCAAATTTGTTATATGTGTGTTAGAATTGTTTGTGAAAGAAACTCAAAGTTTTGCACTGTATGGTGTTTTATATGGCCGACTTTGCTAAAATGTTTTAGTACCTTTTTTACTAGAAAATTAAAATAAGTTTAATTAATCCTCTTTTATACAAGAAACGTAATAACAGAGTATTGTACAACTATTTTCTTTAATCTAATTGTAACATTACTAAAAACATAACTGAACCACTATTTATCTTATATATATTTATAAAAAAAGAGTATAATAGAAATAACAAATTAAAATTTAGCATAAGATGTTTATCAAATTTACTAAATCGTTAACATAATATACTGCCACATACATACGACTGCACTATTACAAAATCATTCTGTTAATCAACCCACTTTAAAAAAAAATTAAAGCCAAATTTTTCAAATCATGCCTTGTGGTGGCTCAGGAATAAATGCAAAACCGTCGAACCATAACCCACAGTATACGTGTATAGGTTCAACTTGTCTTACATCAAATATTACCTATTGTGGTGACTTTTCTGCACTTGCTTACAGCGGTTACGGCACCCATACAGCCTATAGCGCTTCATTAAGCTTGGTTGAATCCACTTTCTTGATTTTTTATCGATAAATTTGTGGAGTTTTTTGATTAATTCAATTTTTTCGCATGCCGTCATATGTTATATTAATAAAATTGTACATAAAACTGATTGGACGACCGTTTAAAAATATTACACATATAGCCAAACAAAATATAATTTAATATTATTGATCAGAAAAACTGGGTATTGAATTTATTTAATTTCTGATTAAACTTTTAATATGTTACCATACAATTATGTACCAAATAGTTTAAAATAAGGTAAAAAAAAACATTTTGTGGAAAAGTGTTAATAACTACGCCATGAATCAATACTGACCTATCAGCTGGTTTTTTGTTCAAATTTCAGTAATTAATTAACTTTAGTTTCTGCAAATATTTATTCAAGTTAAACGTTTATGTATTTGTCGCAAGGTCTTATGACACAGAACGTCAGAACGTTAAAAAAAAAAGTTGTCGTGTAAAGTATAACATCTATAGCTTCAGCTTACATAAAAAAATGTGTGTGTCACCGAGTATTTAATTTTTTTTTAATACTAGATTTTAATTATTTTAAATAAATATATTGTTTACTGCTATTGTTAAAAAAATAAAACTACCGATAGATTTTGATCTTCATTTTGTGACAGAACCCACAGTTAGTATACATAACACAACAATGACAAATAATGAAGCAGCTCCTTTAGAGGTATTTATCTTTAGAATACGTAATAGTTAACAATTTCTTTAATAAAAGCTATTATATATAATTTTTAAAAGTATTTACATCTTTTTTGTCAACGTGACTTTTTACTTTTGTTTCAGGAATCTCAAAGTGAGTTTTCATACTGAAAAAAAAAAATCAAAGTTGTTTCAGGCCTATTTCTACTACTACATTTCACGGCGTTCATCCTGTTTCCGATTCTAATACATGTGGGTAAAATCTTTGAAAAATTAATATAAAAATGTTTGAAACCTTAAAACTGAAGACTTTATTTATAACGATAAAAAAAAAACTTTAACGAAATACGTTTTATAGACCATAAAAAAAGAAGTAAAACATCTTAACACACAGGAAGACTTGGCCATACCAAGTAAATCTTTTTACCTTTTGTGTAAACCAAATTTTTTTTTAATTGCAATATTTAAACCGATAATATTTACAACAAAGTTTTATTAACATTGTAATAGAAAAGAGCTGTATAGAAATCTTGGATAATGGAAACTCACAAGGCAATGCTGTTTATCATATCGAAGAGACTCGAACGGGGTTGTATACCCAGTTTATTGCGACATGGAATTAGGTGGAGGGGGCTGGACACTTGTGGCTTCAATCCACGAAAATAATCTCATGAATTCGGGACGTTGCACAACTGGAGACAAATGGTCTTCAGAACAAGGAATGAAACCAGATCGACCTAGTGGGGATGGAAATTTTGAAAACAGAAACACTTTCGGAAAAGTAAATATTAACTTAAATTAAACTTTTAAAATCGGACATATGTAATATTTCACAGACAACGTTTAACCAAATAACCATTTACTGTAAAGCAAATTTGTTAATGATTGTATGCAACATTTACCAAGGTTTATGCTGCGACAAGCGAAGATTATAAAAATCCAGGCTACTTCGGAATACATGCAAGTGACGTCATGATTTGGGAAGTGCCCAACGATACTCCCCTGAGCCAATATAAATCCGATTCTGTTTTTCAATACAGAACCGACGACAATTTTCTTCTGCAATATGGAGGTAATTTGTACAATTTATACAAAGTTTACTTTCCCGTTGCATCAGGTGTGTACACTTGGCCTTCTGACAACGGACCAAGTCATTCGGTTACATTCGATAAAGGAACTGCACAGCAGACTAAGGAACATTTTGGGCCAAACAACTATCCAGATATTGAGGGTGGATATATACAGGTAAAATTTGTATAATATAAAATAAGGTTCATTAAAAATAATGTTTTCATTAAAAACCATGTTGGCATAACACAACAGCTACAGAAGGTATAACGTTTTAATGTTTTCTTTATAGTTCCGAGTTTTAAATGACAATAAAAATGCCTTTGCACTGTGCTTAGGAATAAGAGCAAAACCGTCGAACCACAACCCACAGTATACGTGTTTAGGTTCAACTGGTTTTACATCAGATATTAACTATTGTGGTGATTTTGCTGCACTTGCTTACAACGGTTACGGCACCCATACAGCCTATAGCGCTTCATCAAGTTTAGTTGAATCCACTTTCTTGATTTTTTATCGATAAATTTGTGGAGTTTTTTAAGTAATTCAATTTTTTTGCATGTCGTCATATGTTATATTAATAAAATTGTACATAAAACTGATTGGACGACCGCTTTTAAATATTAAACATATACCCAAACAAAATATAATTCAATATTATTGATGAGAAAAACTAAGTATTGAATTTATATAATTTCTTATAAAACTTTTACTATGTTACCACATAATTATGTACCAAATAGTTTAAAATAAAGTAAAAAAAAACATTTTGTGGAAAAAGTGTTAATAACTACGTCATGAATCAATATTGAATCAGGTGTTTTTTTGTTCAAATTTCAGTAATTAATTAGTCTTAAAATGTTTTGTTTTAATATTTTTTAATCAAAAATTTATTATTACCACCATAAAAATCGCATGGAAATGTTTTGTTGAATTTGATTGTTAAATTTGATTTTGTTTGAATACAAATTTCAAAAAAATTATCTAAAACAGTTTTCTTCAGGCCAAATGCAACTGGAAAATCTTACTATTAACAATTTTTTACAGGATCAAACCGACTTTAAGCTTTATGTTTATTTTCAACAAATTTTTGATAGCAAAGACAAGAATTTTAAGCTAATTTTTTGAGATTAGATATTTACTAAAAGTATTTTTTTATTATCACAACATCAACAGAACGACACCGTTTTAATATAAACAAATGTGTTGTGTTTACAAAAACAGATACTTATTAAAAAAATAATATATCTTATAGGAAATTTAAATTTTTTAAATATAATAATATAACTAAATTTAAAATTTTACATCTTAAGTTGTGCAAATTTTGACCTAACTTTTGTAATGTTTCGGGCACACAAAATAAACAATGTGTTTTAACTTTTTGATTAAACCTTAGTTTGTTACAATTTTTTTTTAAAGTAGCAAAAGTTTTAACAAAATACGTTTTATACTGTAACCGAAAGTAAATAATTGCCTAAAATTTGATATTGCGCTAATGAGCAAATATTGGTTTATGTAATCAAGTGACTATCAGGATTTCGGTAGCCTATGGTTTAAGTTTGTAATTTTGTTAAATTAAGTTAACGATTAATAGAATGACCAAATAAAAACTTACGTACTGAAAGTCAAGCCAATGAAATATAAATTTACCTTCTGTAGTTTATGCAAGGTTACTAAAAATACAGAGTTATTTTAAAAACACAAAACATATTTATAAATCAAAAGAAGTTGTAGTAAAATTTTATTACCGAATTTAGCAATAATAAAAGATCATTTATAGTTTATAATAGCAAATAGGCTAACATATTTCTTAAAGTTTTGTAGAAAAAATGACGGACTCAGGAATATATATTTCAATATGTATATTATTTTTATTTGGCCTATTTAGTTCTATTGCAGTAATTGTACTTATGGCAACCTCATATGTAAGTTACTTGTATACATACAATCTAACTTGTTTTAATAAACTCTAACATAAGACATAATTTTCAAACTATTTTTATTTTAGCCATCGACTCAAACTTCGGCCGTTTCAAGTAAGTATTTTTTTTAACAAACTTACAATTTAGTTTATTGATAGGCTCACCAAACAAAACTGCAACATTTATAAAAATGTTTTGACAGAAACGAGCTGCAGGGAACTATTGAGTAATGGAAACTCTCAGGGTACTGGTGTTTACCATATCGAAGACTCGAACGGGGTTGTATACCCAGTTTATTGCGACATGGAATTAGGTGGAGGAGGCTGGACACTTGTGGCTTCAATCCACGAAAATAATCTCATGAATTCGGGACGTTGCACAACTGGAGACAAATGGTCTTCAGAACAAGGAATGCATACAGATCGACCAAGTGGTGATGGCAATTTTGAAAACAGAAACACTTTTGGAAAAGTAAATATTAACCTAAATTAAACTTTTAAAATCGCGCATCTGTAATATTTCACAGACAATGTTTAACCAAATAACTATTTACTGTAAAGCATTTTTTGTTAATGATTTGTTAATGATTGTATGCAACATTTACCAAGGTTTATGCTGCAACAAGCGAAGATTATAAAAATCCAGGCTACTTCGGAATACATGCAAATGACGTCATGATTTGGGAAGTGCCCAACGATACTCCCCTGAGCCAATATAAATCCGATTCTGTTTTTCAATACAGAACCGACGACAATTTTCTTCTGCAATATGGAGGTAATTTGTACAATTTATACAAAGTTTACTTTCCCGTTGCATCAGGTGTGTACACTTGGCCTTCTGACAACGGACCAAGTCATTCGGTTACATTCGATAAAGGAACTGCACAGCAGACTAAGGAACATTTTGGGCCAAACAACTATCCAGATATTGAGGGTGGATATATACAGGTAAAATTTGTATAATATAAAATAAGGTTCATTAAAAATAATGTTTTCATTAAAAACCATGTTGGCATAACACAACAGCTACAGAAGGTATAACGTTTTGATGTTTTCTTTATAGTTCCGAGTTTTAAATGACAAAAAAAATGCCTTTGCACTGTGCTTAGGAATAAGAGCAAAACCGTCGAACCACAACCCACAGTATACGTGTTTAGGTTCAAGTGGTCTTACATCAGATATTAACTATTGTGGTGATTTTGCTGCACTTGCTTACAACGGTTACGGCACCCATACAGCCTATAGCGCTTCATTAAGTTTAGTTGAATCCACTTTCTTGATTTTTTATCGATAAATTTGTGGAGTTTTTTGAGTAATTCAATTTTTTTGCATGTCGTCATATGTTATATTAATAAAATTGTACATAAAACTGATTGGACGACCGCTTAAAAATATTAAACATATACCCAAACAAAATATAATTTAATATTATTGATGAGAAAAACTGAGTATTGAATTTAATTTCTTATAAAACTTTTACTATGTTACCACATAATTATGTACCAAATAGTTTAAAATAAAGTAAAAAAAAACATTTTGTGGAAAAAGTGGTAATAACTACGTCATGAATCAATATTGAATCAGGTGTTTTTTTGTTCAAATTTCAGTAATTAATTAGTCTTAAAATGTTTTGTTTTAATATTTTTTAATCAAAATTTATTATGACCACCATAAAATTCGCATGGAAATGTTTTGTTGAATTTGATTGTTAAATTTGATTTTGTTTGAATACAATTCTCAAAAAAATTATCTAAAACAGTTTTCTTCAGGACAAATACAACTGGCAAATCTTACTATTAACAATTTTTTACAGGATCAAACCGACTTTAAGCTTTATGTTTATTTTCAACAAATTTTTGATAGCAAAGACAAGAATTTTAAGCTAATTTTTTGAGATTAGATATTTACTAAAAGTATTTTTTTATTATCACAACATCAACAGAACGACACCGTTTTAATATAAACAAATGTGTTGTGTTTACAAAAACAGATACTTATTAAAAAAATAATATATCTTATAGGAAATTTAAATTTTTTAAATATAATAATATAACTAAATTTAAAATTTTACATCATAAGTTGTGCAAATTTTGACCTAACTTTTGTAATGTTTCGGGCACACAAAATAAACAATGTGTTTTAACTTTTTGATTAAACCTTAGTTTGTTACAATTTTTTTTTAAAGTAGCAAAAGTTTTAACAAAATACGTTTTATACTGTAACCGAAAGTAAATAATTGCCTAAAATTTGATATTGCGCTAATGAGCAAATATTGGTTTATGTAATCAAGTGACTATCAGGATTTCGGTAGCCTATGGTTTAAGTTTGTAATTTTGTTAAATTAAGTTAACGATTAATAGAATGACCAAATAAAAACTTACGTACTGAAAGTCAAGCCAATGAAATATAAATTTACCTTCTGTAGTTTACGCAAGGTTACTAAAAATACAGAGTTATTTTAAAAACACAAAACATATTTATAAATCAAAAGAAGTTGTAGTAAAATTTTATTACCGAATTTAGCAATAATAAAAGATCATTTATAGTTTATAATAGCAAATAGGCTAACATATTTCTTAAAGTTTTGTAGAAAAAATGACGGACTCAGGAATATATATTTCAATAGGTATATTATTTGTATCTGGCCTATTTAGTTTTATTGGAGTAATTGTACTTATGGCAACCTCATATTTAAGTTACTTGTATATATACAATCTAACTTGTTTTAATAAACTCTAACATAAGACGTAATTTTCGAACTATTTTTATTTTAGCCATCGACTCAAACTTCGGCCGTTTCAAGTAAGTATTTTTTTTAACAAACTTACAATTTAGTTTATTGATAGGCTTACCAAACAAAACTGCAACATTTATAAAAATGTTTTGACAGAAACGAGCTGCAGGGAACTATTAAGTAATGGAAACTCTCAGGGTACTGTTGTTTACCATATCGAAGACTCGAACGGGGTTGTATACCCGGTTTATTGCGACATGGAATTAGGTGGGGGAGGCTGGACACTTGTAGCTTCAATACACGAAAACAATCTTCTCGATTCGGGACGTTGCACAACTGGAGACAAATGGTCTTCCGAACAAGGATGGAAAACAGATCGACCAAAAGGAGATGGAAATTTTGAGAATAGAAACACTTTTGGACAAGTAAATTTAACTCTATTTAAATAAAAAAAAGGGAACCACAATAATTTTGCAATTTTTAGTGATAAAAATATTTGAAGTAATTACCAGTGAACAAATTTTATATAAATTTTTTTAAGGTATATTCAGCAACAAGCGAAGATTATAAAAATCCAGGCTACAGTGATATACAGGCTGGCGATATCATGATTTGGCTGGTGCCAAAGGGCACACCCGTCAAGCAATTCAAATCTTTATCTATTCTCCAATATAGAACCAATAATAACTTTATGTATCAATATGGAGGTAATTTATACAACTTGTACAACATACATTTTCCTATTACATCAGGTGTGTACTCATGGCCTTCTGACAACGGGCCAAGTTTTCCAGTGACATTTGATAAAGGATCGTCACAACAGGCTAAATATCATTTTGGACCAATTACTTATCCAGATATTGAAGGTGGTTACATACAAAATATTTCAAGACACAAATTTTTATTTTATATGTCAAAGTTGGTATTTTTTCCAACGTATTTAACTTTTTTAGCACATGTTTAGTATGATTTTTAAATAATTACAATAATTTTTTTTAGTTTTCTACAAAAAAATAAGGCACACTTTAAAAAAATAATTTTTGTCTTAGTTTCGAGTTTTAAATGACAAAGGAAATGCTTTTGCGCTGTGTCCAGGTATTAGAGTACACCCTTCTCATAACAACCCTCAATTTACGTGTATAGGTTCAACTGGATATACATCCAATATAAATTATTGTGGAGATTTTGCTGCGCTTGCTTATAGTGGTTACGGCACGCACGACGACTATAGTGCTTCATTAAGTTTAGTTGAATCCACATTTTTGATTTTTTATCGATAAAAATGTGGAGTTTTATAATGAATTTATTTTCGCATAGGCATATTCAACATATTGGTATATTAAAGAATGTATATAAAAAATTGACGACTGCATACAATTACTACATATATTTTGACAAAATTTAATTCAATACAAAACAAAAAGTTTATAAAAAACGTATTGAAATTTATGTGATTTCTTAAAAAATAATTACTATTTTTTAAAACAATTCTGTCTCAATTAGTTTTAAATTTATTAAATTTTATGACAACTGCAACCCAAATTAGTTATATCATTAACTTTTTAAATATTACGAACATAGAAATAGCATTTGGTGGTTTTTATAAATTCGCAAGTCACTCAGCAAACAAGTTATTTGCTGTTCTTGTATTTAAATTAAAACTTTGTCGTTCATTTTAATGTTTGGTAAAAAAAACAATAACCAAACAGTCACCGACGCTTGTGTCAATAAATATGACATAAATCATTATTGGCTTTATGATTTATTCATTGCTCATATGTCAGTGAATATCTAGTATTGTAATATTTTGTTTTTTGAATTTACTTTATCAACTCCTTGATATAACTAAAAATTTACTAATGTGAATATATAATAAAAGGCAATAAAAAAATTAAAAATGTTTTTTGTGTGTGTTTATTTTTAAAGTTTTAGCAATGAACAAACAAGCCTAACCAAAATAATGCCAAAAAGTAGTTCTGTTGCATTCTAATTTTACACCAAATTTTCTATGACAGAGTGTTGCTAAATAAAGTTATCCTTGTTTATTTAAAATAAGTCTTGTGTAGGTGGTTATTTATGTAGGTATCGAAACCGGAACTTTGTGATTAAAAATATAAAATAAGTCATAACTTGTAAACAAAATTGCTCAAGAATAAAACGACACCCTCGCATAACAATTATCTTGTTAGTAATATTTAATATATTTAAATAATATATTTTTTGTTATAAAAAGGAATAAAAATTGTTTATTTTCAGTTTTGTTTGACTTGTTTTCAATGAAACATCGTTTTTAGTTAAATTTAAATGACAGAAATTTATAATAACGTTATGTTTAATTCCGATATGGTAACGACAACTACGCCACAAAGCGAAAATTATAACGAAAATCAAACAGGTAGTAAAATTAATATAAAATTTTAAAAAAATAATTGAGGTATTTAAATTTAAAAGAAATACTACTGTTTTAATTCAATATTTTTTATAAATTAACAGCATACGGTCGATAGCATGCGTTTTATTATTTTATAATACAATAATGTTAACATTTAATTTTAAACCATTTTCTTAGCAATAAAGAAGAAACAAAATACTTCGTTTACCAGCTTTCAAAAGGTCGTTGTAGTATTAATTACTGTATTCGGACTGGCTTTACTTATTTTAGGAGGAATCGCTGTGTACCTTGTGTTTTTAAATGTAATTTATCTTTTATTAACTTTTAATGTCCAAAAATAGAATAATATACAAAAGCCACAATTTAAATTTTGCAATTGTAATAAAATATAAAAATGCAAGTTTTATCAAATATTGCAATATTTAAATAAGGTGTAGTTATCGAAAAATTTTTAATAACTTATGTCAATATAGACAAAATCTGAAAACTCAACATCAACAAACTCAAAAATGACAATTTCTCAACCAAACACTACAACTATCTTTGAAAAAAGTAGCATGTTTATAGCAAAAATAAATTTTTCAACTATTTACAATATTTCTGCAAACTAAAATAGCAAAAATAAATTTTTCAATTATTTACAATATTTCTGCAACTAAAATTGTACATAGTGTTTGTTCTTGTATAAAGCATGGGTTCCATGTGTAATTGTGTTTTTTGGAAGCAGACTTAACAAAAGTACTAAAGCTGCAAAGAAATATTAGACAATGATACCTCACAAAGCAACGGTGTTTACTACATTGAAGACTCGAACGGGGTTGTATACCCAGTTTATTGCGACATGAAATTAGGTGGGGGAGGCTGGACACTTGTGGCTTCAATCCACGAAAATAATCTCATGAATTCGGGACGTTGCACAACTGGGGACAAATGGTCTTCAGAACAGAGCATTAAAACAGATCGACCTAGTGGAGATGACAGTTTCGAAAACATGAACACTTTTGGACAAGTAATCAAGAAGATATAATAAAAATAAGAATAAAGTTTGAATAATTTTGTAATAAATATAAATTAAAAACTAGATACGATGGCAACTACTGAAGGTATTTTGTTATTTGTAAAGGTATATTCTGCATCTAGTGACGATTACAAGAATCCAGGTTATTTTGATATACAAGCAAGTGACGTCATGATTTGGGAAGTGCCAAACGAAACACCCCTAAACAAATTTAATTCATCCTCCAATTTCCAATACAGAACCAGCAATGGATTCCTTCGACAATATGGAGGTAATTTGTACAACTTGTACAAAAATCACTTTCCTATTACATCAGGTGTGTACACATGGCCTACTGACAACGGACCAAGTATTCCAGTTACATTCGATAAAGGAACTGCACAACAAGCTAAAGATCATTTTCCTCCAGAAACACTTTCACAAATTGAAAGTGGATACATTCAGGTAAATATTTACCAAAAAAAAACTTTATATAATCTTAATTATTTGAAAATACTAAGAATTAAACAAAAACGATCACCATTGAGTCTATGTTGCATAGGGTTATTGTAAATCGTTTAACTTTTATAGTATCGAGTTTTAAATGAACAACAAGATGCTTTTGCACTGTGTCCAGGGATACAAGCTAAATCTATACTTCACAACGCTGAACATACTTGTATAGGATCAACAGGATTGACTTTTGACGTCAATTATTGTGGAGATTTTGCTGCACTTGCTTTGAGCGGTTATGGCACTCATACAGGCTGGAGTGCTTCATTAAGCTTGGTTGAATCTACTTTCATGATTTTTTATCGATAAAACCTAAAATCTATGTCAACATGACTTTAACATGTGTGCATTTAACTGTACGATAAAATAGTTATCTGTAGTTAAAGTAATCTTGCTTCATAAATTGGATATACGTTTTGCAATCAACTTATTCCTTTATAAAATAAAACGCAATCAATTCAAATTTGTTCTATGTAAAAATAAATTGTTTGTCGAAGAAACACAAAGTGCCCAACACATGTTGGTTTTTTAGACCACTAATTTTGGATGTTTTAATACTTATTTAACAAAAATATCGAATCAGTTTAGTTAATTCTCTTATGCTGCAAACGCCAAACACAACTTTTATAACAGAGAATTACACAACGATTTGTAATAACGTTGCTGTCACAGAGTTAAAAACATAGCTGAAACATTGTTTATTTCATAAACACTTATATAGAAGGGTATTAAGGCAATAACAAATCAAGTGATTTATTTTGGTGTTTTTTTAGGCAAAAGATATTCATCAAATTTACGGAGTACTCGCATGATACAAAGCCACAGAAAAAACACTCTACTGAATCAAAACACCATTCTGTTGATCAAATCACTTTAAATATCAATCTTAAAACTAGATTTTTAAATAATGTCGCGTGGTATTCTTAATCTTTAATTTATATTCACAGATAGCCATATATAAAAGGCCGTAATGCGATAGCACAAAACTGCACTCCTATAACGTCATTCTGTTGACCAGGCATTTCAAAAAAACAACAACAACTTTAGTTAAATCATGCCATGTGATTTCTTAATCTTAAAAGTTAATCAGCTTGGGCTTGAAACTGTAAGATACAATCTACAAAAACACTTTATATTAGGAAACTTTGACGTTAAACGTGTATGAGAAAAAGAAGTGGTTAAAGTAAGACTAGATATAAATAAATAAAGATGTATTTTAGATGTATAACAATATTTCAATTGGTTTGTGTGAGCAGATAACTTAAAAAATGATAGCAAAAGTAATTGTAGTATTAAGTTTGATTGCTGTAAGTATTGGTCACCAACAGCGTTGTGGAATATGTTGTGATAACGACAATGACTGGTCACATGGAAGCAATACTGGACCAAGCAGAGGACCAATCGGAAGTCCGGGAAAGAGAGGACCAAAGGGGGAGAAAGGAGACCCAGTGCAAACCATTGGAAGACCTAGTAAGTTATTTTTGTAACATGTAGTTAACCACACGTTTTTGGATATTCTAAAACCACTTCCACAAAAAATAGAAGATACTATAAAAGTTGTTTTATACTCAGGTGCATTAAGACCTAACAGCTGCAAAGAAATCTTAGACAATGGAAACTCACAAGGTAATGGTGTTTACTACATCGAAGACTTGAACGGGGTTGTATACCCAGTTTATTGCGACATGGAATTAGGTGGGGGAGGCTGGACACTTATAGCTTCAATACACGAAAATAATCTCAGAAATTCGGGACGTTGCACAACTGGAGACAAATGGTCTTCAGAACAAGGAATGAAAACAGATCGACCTAGTGGAGACGGCAATTTTGAAAACAGAAACACTTTTGGACAGGTACCTATCACACTACATATCAAATATAACAAATACATCTGTGGTATATTTGTAATTAATAAACCCAAGAATATAAGACGATATCTGTTAAAATACCTTGCTATTTTTAGGTATATTCTGCTTCGAGTGACGATTACAAGAATCCAGGTTACTTTGATATACAAGCAAGTGACGTCATGATTTGGGAAGTGCCAAACGAAACACCCATAAACCAATTTAATTCATCCTCTAATTTCCAATATAGAACCAGCAATGGATTTCTTCGACAATATGGAGGTAATTTGTACAACTTGTACAAAAATCACTTTCCTATTACATCAGGTGTGTACACATGGCCTACTGACAACGGACCAAGTATTCCAGTTACATTCGATAAAGGAACTGCACAACAAGCTAAAGAGCATTTTGCACCAAATGCTTTTTCACGTATTGAAGGTGGATACATACAGGTAGTCATTAAAAATATCTGCTTTTAATTTATAACAAATAATTTTTTTTAATTGCATAACGCTAATAACAGATACCATTTAAATTTATTTCTAGTTTCGAGTTTTAAATGGACAAGGAAATGCTTACGCATTATGCCCAGGAACCAAAGCAGAGCCTTCACATAACAACGCTGAACATACTTGTATAGGATCAACAGGAGTTAACGCTGAAATTCGATACTGTGGAGATTTTTCTGCACTTGCTTATAGTGGTTATGGCACTCATACAGCTTGGAGCTCATCTTTAAGCTTGGTTGAATCAACTTTTATGATATTTTATCGTTAAATTTGTTTTGTTTATAACTGCAATTTAGTTTTGGCCTTCCCTTGGTATAACTGTATATAATACAATGTGGTGACAAAAATTTTGCTTGTGGAACTTAATCTTTTGTTATGTTATTGCAATACCTGTTTTTTGTTATGAAGAGTATATATGTTTAATATTGTATAATCAGTTACTTTAAATGTTTAAGTAATTTGTTCGTAAATGTTTGACATGTAACGTACTAGTATGTGTTGTAAATAGTAGTGTTGCTTGAAATGTAAGGTGTTAAAGCCTAGTTGTTTAACTTGAATTGTAATTGTAAAAATACAAATTTGTAAGTGTTTGGTTATTTTATAGTCAGTGTAAAAATATTTGCAAAGAACAAAGCTAACCCTGCCTGTAAAAAAAATGCAGTAAAAACTATATAAAAGCTTTTTATAAAACTTTTCCATGACGAAGAGTTGGCATATAAAAACAAACTCATCACATTTTAAATAAAGTTTTTTGAATGTGGGTAGTAATGTGGGCGCACTAGAAAGTATTTTGCAATCTTTTATTAAATTTAGGTAGTAGGTGCATCATGAGTGAAGAAATTTGCAAATATTAAAAGAAACCTCGTATACATTCATTAAGTGAGTAATCAAATAACATCTGTATATAAGAAAGCAAAGATGCTTAATTGATATTTAGTTTTAATTACTTGTTTTAAATTAAACATTTGTATTTAATTAAAGTCAGAATGACGGATACCTACACGAACGTTATGTTTAAACCGGAAATGGAAACGGTTACAACGTTTAAAAACGAAAACTACAAAGTCGATCAATCAAGTAATCAATTTTTAAAGCTAAGTTAATTTATAATTCAATAAATTATTGTGATAATAAACAGGACATACTGTAGTTTGTATTTTAATATTTATATATATTTAGTTATATGTTTAACTCTTTTTAAAAAAAATATTTTAGCAACGAGGAAGGAACAAAACACGTCGTTTACTAACTTTCAATATATTATTGTTGTATTAATTGTTTTGTTTGGACTGGCTTTTCTTATTTTAGGAGGAATAGCCGTGCACCCTATGTTTTCAAATGTGAGTTTTCATTTAATATTTTTAAACTAATTTAGAGGTTGTTTTAAGTATTATATTATTTAGTTACCAACAACATTTAACCAACTTATTTTGAAATAGACAGCATCTGAAAACTCTGCATCAACAACTACAAAGTCGACAATAACTCAACCAAACATCACACCTATCCCCCAAAGAAGTAACACAACTTCCATGCCTGAAAAAAGTTACACCACATCTCAGCCCGAAAAACGTAACTTTAATCAAACTAATTTTGTTAAAAATAACAAAAAATTTTTTTACATTTTTTTTTTCTTAAATTTATTTTTTTTGTCCTTAGCCAATACTATAAATGTTGTATGCTATTTTTAAATCATACAAAACAAGAATTTTAAAAAAAATGAAGGCTAGTTGATTTGTAATTGTGTTTTTCTTTAGTAGAATTAAGAAAATACAGAAGCTGCAAAGAAATTTTAGACAACGACACCTCTCAAAGCAATGGTGTTTACTACATCGAAGACTCATACGGGGTAGTATACCCAGTTTATTGCGACATGGAATTAGGTGGGGGAGGCTGGACACTTGTAGCTTCAATACACGAAAATAATCTCATGGATTCAGGACGTTGCACAACTGGAGACAAATGGTCTTCAGAACAAGGATGGAAAACAGATCGACCTAAGGGAGATGGCAATTTTGAAAACAGAAACACTTTTGGACAAGTAATTAATTAGATATAATATAAATCAGAATAAAATTAAAAAATTTTGTAATAAATACAAACTAAAAACTAAAAAAAAACAGATACGATAGCAACTACTGAAGGTATTTTGTTATTTTTAAAGGTAAATTCTGCATCTAGTGTCGATTACAAGAATCCCGGTTACTTTGATATACAAGCAAGTGACGTTATGATTTGGGAAGTGCCCAACGAAACACCCCTAAGCCAATTTAATTTATCCTCCAATCTCCAATATAGAACCACCAATGGGTTTCTTCGACAATATGGAGGTAATTTGTACAACTTGTACAAAAATCACTTTCCTATTACATCAGGTGCGTACACGTGGCCTACTGACAACGGACCAAGTATTCCAATTACATTCGATAAATGAACTGCACAACAAGCTAAAGATCACTACGGTCCATATAATCATCCCAATATCGAAGGTGGATACATACAGGTATTTATTTAAAGAAAAACAACATATTGGGTATGACATGTGTATTTACTTAAATGTAGTTAAATGCCAATAAATCATAGCATGCCATTACAGTATTTTAGCATTTTTTATTTTGCAGTTTCGAGTTTTAAATGGAGAGGGAAGTGCTTTTGCCTTATGTCCAGGGATAAAAGTAAAGCCTTCCCAACATGACGCTGAACACTCTTGTATATGTTCAACAGGGTTTCCCAATTTTGAAAGATACTGTGGGGATTTCGCAGCACTTGCATCGTCTGGTTATGGCAACCATAAACTTTGGAGTGCCGCGTTAAGCTTGGTTGAATCAACCTTCATGATTTTTTATCAATAACAATACTTGAAATTATAGTAATAATATACCTTTTAAAAAAGATGTTAATATCGTCCAGTATAAAAAATATGTTAATATATATCGTCTAGAATCTGTTTTTTTATGAAAACATGTGTATATATATATTAATATTATGCCTTTTTACAAATTTACACGGGAAAAACTTAACTTATTAATTTCTAGATATAACAAAAAATTAACTTATGTTAATATATATTAAAATGAAATAAAAAGAAAAAATATAAAATGTTTTTCGAGTTTTACTGCAACAACTGTAGCAATAAACTAACAAGCCCAACCAAAATAATTCCAAAAAGTAGTTCTGTTGCATTCTAATTTTACACCAAATTTTCTATGACAGAGTGTTGCTAAATAAAATTATCCTTGTTTATTCAAAATAAGTCTTGTGTATGTGGTTATTTATGTAGGTGTTCAAACCGGAACTTGTGATTAAAAATATAAAATAAGTCATAATTTGTAAACAAAATTGATCAAGAATAAAACGACACCCTCGCATAGCAATTATCTTGTTAGTAATATTTAATATATTTAAATAGTATATTTTTTGTTATAAAAAGGAATAAAAATTGTTTATTTTCAGTTTTGTTTGACTTGTTTTCAATGAAACATCGTTTTTAGTTAAATTTAAATGACAGAAATTTATAATAACGTTATATTTAATTCCGATATGGTAACGACAACTACGCCACAAAGCGAAAATTATAACGAAAAACAAACAGGTAGTAAAATTAATATAAAATTAAAAAAAAAATAATTGAGGTATTTAAATTTAAAAGAAATACTACTGTTTTAATTCAATATTTTTTATAAATTAACAGCATACGGTTGATAGCATGCGTTTTATTATTTTACAATACAATAATGTTAACATTTAATTTTGAACCATTAATTTAGCAATAAAGAAGAAACAAAATACTTCGTTTACTCGCTTTCAAAAGGTCGTTGTAGTTTTAATTACTGTTTTCGGACTAGCTTTACTTATTTTAAAAGGAATTGCTGTGTATCTTATGTTTTTAAATGCAAGTTATCTTTTATTAACCTTTAATGCCCAAGAATAGAATAATATACAAAAGCCAGCAGTTAATTTTCGCAATTGTAGTAAAATATAAAAATGCAAGTTTTATCAAATATTGCAATATTTAAATAAGATGTAGTTACCGACAAATTTTTATTAACCTATGTCAATATAGACAAAATCTGAAAACACAACATCAACAAACTCAAAAATGACAATTTCTCAACCAAACACTACAACTATCTTCGAAAAAGGTAGCATGTTTATCTAAAGCAATAACAAATCGTTTAATTGTTACCGTATATTTCTGCAACTAAAATTGTACATAGTGTTTGTTCTTTAATTTTTTTTTAAATGCAGACACAAAATGTGTATAAAGCATGGGTTTCATGTGTAATTGTGTTTTTTTGGAAGCAGACTTACAAAAGTACAAAAGCTGCAAAGAAATCTTAGACAATGGTACCTCACAAAGCAACGGTGTTTACTACATTGAAGACTCAAACGGGGTTGTATACCCGGTTTATTGCGACATGAAATTAGGTGGGGGAGGCTGGACACTTGTGGCTTCAATACACGAAAATAATCTCATGAATTCGGGACGTTGCACAACTGGAGACAAATGGTCATCAGAACAAGGAATGCATTTAGATCGACCTAAGGGAAATGGCAATTTCGAAAACATGAACACTTTTGGACAAGTATGTAATTAGATAAGGTATTCAAATAAAGTTTGAATAATTTTGTAATTATTTGAACGACCAGGTAATATTGATAAAAACTAACTGAAACAACTGCATGGATCTTTTGTCATTTCTTTAGGTATATTCTGCATCCAGTGACGATTACAAGAATCCAGGTTACTTTGATATACAAGCAAGTGACGTCATGATTTGGGAGGTGCCAAATGAAACACCCCTAAACCAATTTAATTCATCCTCCAATTTTCAATACAGAACCAGCAATGGATTTCTTCGACAATATGGGGGTAATTTGTACAACTTGTACAAAAATCACTTTCCTATTACATCAGGTGTGTACACGTGGCCTACTGACAACGGACCAAGTATTCCAGTTACGTTTGATAAAGGAACTGCACAACAAGCTAAAGAGCATTTTGGCCCAAGTAATTATCCACATATTGATGGTGGGTACATACAGGTATTTATTTACTAAAAACTCAAATTATTTTTATGACATTATGCATTTACTTGAATACAATTATACTTCGAACTTTAAATTCTTAATGTTGTTATATGTTTTTTATCAAGCAAGTGGCTTGTTTTATAATTGTAATTTGTTTTGCTTTTTTGTATATTTATAGTTTCGTGTTTTGAATGGAGAAAGAAGCGCTTTCGCATTATGCCCAGGAATACAAGTTAAGCCTTCACATCACAACGCTGAACATTCATGTATAGGATCAACTGCGGTGACACGTGATATAAATTATTGTGGAGATTTTTCTGCACTTACTTGGAACGGTTATGGCACTCACGAAGACTGGAGTGCTTCATTAAGCTTGATTGAATCCACATTTATGATTTTTTATCGTTAAGGCCTATAGCTTATGTCAACATGACTTTAACATGTGTGCATTTAATTGTACAATAAAATAGTAATCTGTAGTGAAAGTAATCTTGCTTCATAAATTGTATATACGTTTTGCAATCAACTTATTTCTTTATAAAATAAAACGCAATTAATTCAAATTTGTTCTATGTAAAAATAAATTGTTTGTCGAAAAAACACAAAGTGCCCAACACATGTTGGTTTTTCACACCACAAATTTTGGATGTTTTAATACTTATTTAACAAAAATATCGAATCAGTTTAGTTAATTCTCTTATGCTGCAAACGCCATACACAACTTTTATAACAGAGAATTAAGCAACGATTTCTAATTACGTTACTGTAACAGTGTTAAAAACATAGCTGAAAAAAAGCTGAAACACTGTTCATTTCATAAACATTTATATAGAAAGGTATTAAGGCAATAACAAATCAAGTGATTTATTGTGTGCTTTTTTTTAGGCAAAAGATATTTATCAAATTTACGGAGTTCTCACATGATACAAAGCCACAGAAAAAACACTGTACTAATACAAAACACCATTTTGTTGATCAAATCACTTTAAATACCAATCTTAAAACTAGATTTTTAAATCATGTCGCGTGGTTTTCCTAATCTCCAAATTATATTCACAGTTAGCCATAACGCTTAAGGCCGTAATGCAATCGCACAAAACTGCACTCCTATAACGTTATTCTGTTGACTATGTATTTCAAAAATACAATCTCAATAAAACAACTTCAACTTTGGCTATATCACGCCATGTGGTTTCTTAATCTCAAAAGATAATCAGCTTGAGCTTAAAACTGTAAGATTGAATCTACAAAAACACTTTATATTAGGAAACTTTGACGTTAAACGTGTATGAGAAAAAGAAGTGGTTAAAGTAAGACTAGATATAAATAAGTGAAGATGTATTTTAGATGTATAACAATATTTCCTTTGGTTTGTGTGAGCAGATAACTTAAAAAATGATAACAAAAGTAATTGTAGTATTAAGTTTGATTGCTGTAAGCATTGGTCACCAACAGCGTTGTGGAATATGTTGTGATAACGACAATGATTGGTCACATGAAAGCAATACTGGACCAAGCAGAGGACCAATCGGAAGTCCGGGAAAGAAAGGACCAAAGGGGGAGAAAGGAGACCCAGTGCAAACCATTGGAAGACCTAGTAAGTTATTTTTGTAACATGTAGTTAATCACACGTTTTTGGATATTCTAAAACCACTTCCACAAAAAATAGAAGATACTATAAAAGTTGTTTTATACTTAGGTGCATTAAGACCTAACAGTTGCAAAGAAATCTTAGACAATGGAAACTCACAAGGTAATGGTGTTTACTACATCGAAGACTTGAACGGGGTTGTATACCCGGTTTATTGCGACATGGAATTAGGTGGGGGAGGCTGGACACTTATAGCTTCAATACACGAAAATAATCTCAGAAATTCGGGACGTTGCACAACTGGAGACAAATGGTCTTCAGAACAAGGAATGAAAACAGATCGACCTAGTGGAGACGGCAATTTTGAAAACAGAAACACTTTTGGACAGGTACCTATCACACTACATATCAAATATAACAAATACATCTGTGGTATATTTGTAATTAATAAACCCAAGAATATAAGACGATATCTGTTAAAATACCTTGCTATTTTTAGGTATATTCTGCTTCGAGTGACGATTACAAGAATCCAGGTTACTTTGATATACAAGCAAGTGACGTCATGATTTGGGAAGTGCCAAACGAAACACCCATAAACCAATTTAATTCATCCTCTAATTTCCAATATAGAACCAGCAATGGATTTCTTCGACAATATGGAGGTAATTTGTACAACTTGTACAAAAATCACTTTCCTATTACATCAGGTGTGTACACATGGCCTACTGACAACGGACCAAGTATTCCAGTTACATTCGATAAAGGAACTGCGCAACAAGCTAAAGAGCATTTTGCACCAAATACTTTTTCACGTATTGAAGGTGGATACATTCAGGTAAATATTTACCAAAAAAGAATTCTTTATAATTTTTAGTATACAAAAAAAACTTATATTAAAAAAATGGTTACCAATGAGTCTATGTTGCATACGGTTATTGTAAATCGTTTAAATTTTATAGTTTCGAGTTTTAAATGGACAAAGAAATGCTTTTGCACTGTGTCCAGGGATACAAGCTAAATCTAAATTTTACGACGCTGAACATGCTTGTATAGGATCAACAGGATTGACTCATGACGTCAATTATTGTGGAGATTTTTCTGCACTTGCTTTTAATGGTTATGGCACTCATACAGGCTGGAGTGCTTCATTAAGCTTGATTGAATCTACTTTTATGATTTTTTATCGATAAAGCCTATAGCTTTTGTTAACATGACTTTAACACGTGTGCATGCATTTGTACAATAAAATATTCATCTGTAGTGAAAGTAATCTTGCTTTATAAATTGTATATATGTTTTGCAATCAACTTATTCCTTTATAAAATAAAACGCAATTAATTCAAATTTGTTCTATGTAAAAATAAATCGTTTGTCGAAAAAACACAAAGTGCCCAACACATGTTGGTTTTCACACCACAAATTTTGAATGTTTTAATACTCTTTTAACAAAAATATCGAATCAGTTTAGTTAATTCTCTTATGCTGCAAACGCAATACACAACTTTTATAACAGAGAATTGTACAACTATTTCAAATAACGTTACTGTAACAGTGTTAAAAACATAGCTGAAACACTGTTCATTTCATAAACATTTATATAGAAATATATTGAGGCAATAACAAATCAAGTAATTTATTTTGTGTTTTTTTAGGCAAAAGATATTTATCAAATTTACTGAGTTCTCACATGATACAAAGCCACAGGAATAACACTGTACTGAATCAAAACACCATTCTGTTGATCAAATCACTTTAAATACCAATCTTAAACTAGAATATTTAAATCATGTCGTGTGGTTGTCTTAATCTCCAAATTATAAGTTACAGTTAGCCATAACGTGGTTGCATAAAACTGCACTTCTATAACGTCATTCTGTTGACCAGGCATTTCAAAAAAACAATCTCAAAAACAACAACAACTTTAGTTAAATCATGCCATGTGATTTCTTAATCTTAAAAGTTAATCAGCTTGGGCTTGAAACTGTAAGATACAATCTACAAAAACACTTTACATTAGGAAACTTTGACGTTAAACGTGTATGAGAAAAAGAAGTGGTTAAAGTAAGACTAGATATAAATAAATGAAGATGTATTTTAGATGTATAACAATATTTCAATTGGTTTGTGTGAGCAGATAACTTAAAAAATGATAGCAAAAGTAATTGTAGTATTAAGTTTAATTGCTGTGAGTATTGGTCACCAACAGCGTTGTGGAATATGTTGTGATAACGACAATGATTGGTCACATGGAAGCAATACTGGACCAAGCAGAGGACCAATCGGAAGTCCGGGAAAGAAAGGACCAAAGGGGGAGAAAGGAGACCCAGTGCAAACCATTGGAAGACCTAGTAAGTTATTTTTGTAACATGTAGTTAATCACACGTTTTTGGATATTCTAAAACCACTTCCACAAAAAATAGAAGATACTATAAAAGTTGTTTTATACTTAGGTGCATTAAGACCTAACAGCTGCAAAGAAATCTTAGACAATGGAAACTCACAAGGTAATGGTGTTTACTACATCGAAGACTTGAACGGGGTTGTATACCCAGTTTATTGCGACATGGAATTAGGTGGGGGAGGCTGGACACTTATAGCTTCAATCCACGAAAATAATCTCAGAAATTCGGGACGTTGCACAACTGGAGACAAATGGTCTTCAGAACAAGGAATGAAAACAGATCGACCTAGTGGAGACGGCAATTTTGAAAACAGAAACACTTTTGGACAGGTACCTATCACACTACATATCAAATATAACAAATACATCTGTGGTATATTTGTAATTAATAAACCCAAGAATATAAGACGATATCTGTTAAAATACCTTGCTATTTTTAGGTATATTCTGCTTCGAGTGACGATTACAAGAATCCAGGTTACTTTGATATACAAGCAAGTGACGTCATGATTTGGGAAGTGCCAAACGAAACACCCATAAACCAATTTAATTCATCCTCTAATTTCCAATATAGAACCAGCAATGGATTTCTTCGACAATATGGAGGTAATTTGTACAACTTGTACAAAAATCACTTTCCTATTACATCAGGTGTGTACACATGGCCTACTGACAACGGACCAAGTATTCCAGTTACATTCGATACAGGAACTGCACAACAAGCTAAAGAGCATTTTGCACCAAATACTTTTTCACATATTGAAGGTGGATACATACAGGTAGTCATTAAAAATATCTGCTTTTAATTTATAACAAATATTTTTTTTAATTGCATAACGCTAATAACAGATAGCATTTAAATTTATTTGTAGTTTCGAGTTTTAAATGGAGAAGAAAATGCTTACGCATTATGCCCAGGAACCAAAGCTAAGCCTTCACATTTCAACGCTGAACATACTTGTATAGGATCAACAGGAGTTAACGTTGATATTCGATACTGTGGAGATTTTACTGGACTTGCTTATAGTGGTTATGGCACTCATACAGCTTGGAGCTCATCTTTAAGCTTGATTGAATCTACTTTTATGATATTTTATCGTTAAATTTGTTTTGTTTATAGCTGCAATTTAGTTTGGGCGTTTCCTTAGTATAACTGTATATAATACAATGTGGTGACATGATTTTTGCTTGGGTAACTTAACCTGTTCTGAAATTATTGCGATATCTGTTTTTGTGTTATTGTGATTATATATATTTTAAAATCAGATACTTGTTCGGAAATGTTTTACATGTAACATAATGGGCTTTGTGTTTAAAATATTAATGTTGCTCTAAATATAAAGTTTTAAAACTTAAGATTTGTTTAACGTGAATCCCAATTTTAAAAACATCAAATTTATAAGTGTTTGGTTATCTTAAAGGTAATAAAATAACGTTAACAAACAACAAAGCTAACGCTACCAAAAGAAAATAATGCAGTAGAAAATACCTTAGAACTTTTCATAAAACTTTCCATAATAAAGTGTTGGTTTAAAAACACAAACTTATACTCATTTAAACTAGACTTGTGGATGTGGGTATAGTAATGTGGGGGCACCAAAAAATAGGAAGTAGTTGCATGATAATAATGAGTAAAGAACTTTTCGAAAATTAAAAAAAAAACTCGTGTGCCCTTAATGAATGAGTAATTGAATATTATATGTATAAAAGAATCAAAAATTTTAAGCTTTTATTCAGTTCATATTCACTTGTTTTGCATTCAATTGTTGTTATAAGTGGCATTAGAATGACAGACACCAATACAAGCGTTACGTTTAATTCCGATATGGCGACCGTTACAACAATCAAAAACGGCAATCAATCTGGTATGTATTATCTCTTGTACCTAAGTATTTTTTATATTTAAAATTAAAATTTTTTAAAAACTATCTTTTTTATCATAGTTTATAACTTAATTATAATAATTTGACAGAAACCAACCCTTATTTCTAAACAAATTATTTTAGCAACTACACGGAAACAATATAAGGCGTTTACCAACTTTCAGATAACTGTTGTGGGATTGATTGTTGTCTTTGGCCTTGCTATACTTATATTGGGTGGAATTGTAATAACCCCCAACTTTTTAAAGGTGAAATATTTTTTAATCCATTTATTTAACTATAAAATAAACAAGTTAAATTATCACAATAACGTTTCAACTTGTTGATCCTGCTCAATTTTGTAATATTGAGTTTAGCATTAATATCATTCCAATTTCTTTTAAAATAGACAACATCTGAAAACTCTGCATCAACAGCTACAGAGTCGACAATATTTCAACCAAACACTACACCAATGCCTAACAAAAGTAACACCACACCGCAACCCGAAAAAAGTAACATATTTCTTTTTTAGTAAAAAATACCCAAACTTAAATTCCCATTTTTGTTACTATAGATAAGACTGTAAAAAAATTTTCTTTACTCAAATGACATAACTATAACTAAAATTCCAGAATATGTTTGTAGTGCCAGTGAATGAGTAAATAATTTTTGAACAGTTGTAAAAACATACAAAAGCTGCAAAGAAATTTTAGACAACGACACCTCTCAAAGCAATGGTGTTTACTACATCGAAGACTCGAACGGGGTTGTATACCCGGTTTATTGCGACATGAAATTAGGTGGGGGAGGATGGACACTTGTGGCTTCAATCCACGAAAATAATCTCATGAATTCAGGACGTTGCACAACCGGAGACAAATGGTCTTCAGAACAAGGCTGGAAAAAAGATCAACCTAAGGGAGACGGAAATTTTGAAAACAGAAACACTTTTGGACAAGTATGTAATTAAATATAATAAATATTAGAATAAAAATTAAATACTTTTTGATTTTTATTATTTTTTTAGGTATATTCTGCATCTAGTGACGATTACAAGAATCCAGGTTACTTTGATATTCAAGCAGTGACGTCATGATTTGGGAACAACGTAACGAAACACCCCTAAACCAATTTAATTCATCCTCCAATCTTCAATACAGAACCAGCAATGGATTCCTTCGACAATATGGAGGTAATTTGTACAACTTGTACAAAAATCACTTTCCTATTACATCAGGTGTGTACACATGGCCTACTGACAACGGACCAAGTATTCCAGTTACATTCGATAAAGGAACTGCGCAACAAGCTAAAGAGCATTTTGCACCAAATACTTTTTCACGTATTGAAGGTGGATACATTCAGGTAAATATTTACCAAAAAAGAATTCTTTATAATTTTTAGTATACAAAAAAAACTTATATTAAAAAAATGGTTACCAATGAGTCTATGTTGCATACGGTTATTGTAAATCGTTTAAATTTTATAGTTTCGAGTTTTAAATGGACAAAGAAATGCTTTTGCACTGTGTCCAGGGATACAAGCTAAATCTAAATTTTACGACGCTGAACATGCTTGTATAGGATCAACAGGATTGACTCATGACGTCAATTATTGTGGAGATTTTTCTGCACTTGCTTTTAATGGTTATGGCACTCATACAGGCTGGAGTGCTTCATTAAGCTTGATTGAATCTACTTTTATGATTTTTTATCGATAAAGCCTATAGCTTTTGTTAACATGACTTTAACACGTGTGCATGCATTTGTACAATAAAATATTCATCTGTAGTGAAAGTAATCTTGCTTTATAAATTGTATATATGTTTTGCAATCAACTTATTCCTTTATAAAATAAAACGCAATTAATTCAAATTTGTTCTATGTAAAAATAAATCGTTTGTCGAAAAAACACAAAGTGCCCAACACATGTTGGTTTTCACACCACAAATTTTGAATGTTTTAATACTCTTTTAACAAAAATATCGAATCAGTTTAGTTAATTCTCTTATGCTGCAAACGCAATACACAACTTTTATAACAGAGAATTGTACAACTATTTCAAATAACGTTACTGTAACAGTGTTAAAAACATAGCTGAAACACTGTTCATTTCATAAACATTTATATAGAAATATATTGAGGCAATAACAAATCAAGTAATTTATTTTGTGTTTTTTTAGGCAAAAGATATTTATCAAATTTACTGAGTTCTCACATGATACAAAGCCACAGGAATAACACTGTACTGAATCAAAACACCATTCTGTTGATCAAATCACTTTAAATACCAATCTTAAACTAGAATATTTAAATCATGTCGTGTGGTTGTCTTAATCTCCAAATTATAAGTTACAGTTAGCCATAACGTGGTTGCATAAAACTGCACTTCTATAACGTCATTCTGTTGACCAGGCATTTCAAAAAAACAATCTCAAAAACAACAACAACTTTAGTTAAATCATGCCATGTGATTTCTTAATCTTAAAAGTTAATCAGCTTGGGCTTGAAACTGTAAGATACAATCTACAAAAACACTTTACATTAGGAAACTTTGACGTTAAACGTGTATGAGAAAAAGAAGTGGTTAAAGTAAGACTAGATATAAATAAATGAAGATGTATTTTAGATGTATAACAATATTTCAATTGGTTTGTGTGAGCAGATAACTTAAAAAATGATAGCAAAAGTAATTGTAGTATTAAGTTTAATTGCTGTGAGTATTGGTCACCAACAGCGTTGTGGAATATGTTGTGATAACGACAATGATTGGTCACATGGAAGCAATACTGGACCAAGCAGAGGACCAATCGGAAGTCCGGGAAAGAAAGGACCAAAGGGGGAGAAAGGAGACCCAGTGCAAACCATTGGAAGACCTAGTAAGTTATTTTTGTAACATGTAGTTAATCACACGTTTTTGGATATTCTAAAACCACTTCCACAAAAAATAGAAGATACTATAAAAGTTGTTTTATACTTAGGTGCATTAAGACCTAACAGCTGCAAAGAAATCTTAGACAATGGAAACTCACAAGGTAATGGTGTTTACTACATCGAAGACTTGAACGGGGTTGTATACCCAGTTTATTGCGACATGGAATTAGGTGGGGGAGGCTGGACACTTATAGCTTCAATCCACGAAAATAATCTCAGAAATTCGGGACGTTGCACAACTGGAGACAAATGGTCTTCAGAACAAGGAATGAAAACAGATCGACCTAGTGGAGACGGCAATTTTGAAAACAGAAACACTTTTGGACAGGTACCTATCACACTACATATCAAATATAACAAATACATCTGTGGTATATTTGTAATTAATAAACCCAAGAATATAAGACGATATCTGTTAAAATACCTTGCTATTTTTAGGTATATTCTGCTTCGAGTGACGATTACAAGAATCCAGGTTACTTTGATATACAAGCAAGTGACGTCATGATTTGGGAAGTGCCAAACGAAACACCCATAAACCAATTTAATTCATCCTCTAATTTCCAATATAGAACCAGCAATGGATTTCTTCGACAATATGGAGGTAATTTGTACAACTTGTACAAAAATCACTTTCCTATTACATCAGGTGTGTACACATGGCCTACTGACAACGGACCAAGTATTCCAGTTACATTCGATACAGGAACTGCACAACAAGCTAAAGAGCATTTTGCACCAAATACTTTTTCACATATTGAAGGTGGATACATACAGGTAGTCATTAAAAATATCTGCTTTTAATTTATAACAAATATTTTTTTTAATTGCATAACGCTAATAACAGATAGCATTTAAATTTATTTGTAGTTTCGAGTTTTAAATGGAGAAGAAAATGCTTACGCATTATGCCCAGGAACCAAAGCTAAGCCTTCACATTTCAACGCTGAACATACTTGTATAGGATCAACAGGAGTTAACGTTGATATTCGATACTGTGGAGATTTTACTGGACTTGCTTATAGTGGTTATGGCACTCATACAGCTTGGAGCTCATCTTTAAGCTTGATTGAATCTACTTTTATGATATTTTATCGTTAAATTTGTTTTGTTTATAGCTGCAATTTAGTTTGGGCGTTTCCTTAGTATAACTGTATATAATACAATGTGGTGACATGATTTTTGCTTGGGTAACTTAACCTGTTCTGAAATTATTGCGATATCTGTTTTTGTGTTATTGTGATTATATATATTTTAAAATCAGATACTTGTTCGGAAATGTTTTACATGTAACATAATGGGCTTTGTGTTTAAAATATTAATGTTGCTCTAAATATAAAGTTTTAAAACTTAAGATTTGTTTAACGTGAATCCCAATTTTAAAAACATCAAATTTATAAGTGTTTGGTTATCTTAAAGGTAATAAAATAACGTTAACAAACAACAAAGCTAACGCTACCAAAAGAAAATAATGCAGTAGAAAATACCTTAGAACTTTTCATAAAACTTTCCATAATAAAGTGTTGGTTTAAAAACACAAACTTATACTCATTTAAACTAGACTTGTGGATGTGGGTATAGTAATGTGGGGGCACCAAAAAATAGGAAGTAGTTGCATGATAATAATGAGTAAAGAACTTTTCGAAAATTAAAAAAAAAACTCGTGTGCCCTTAATGAATGAGTAATTGAATATTATATGTATAAAAGAATCAAAAATTTTAAGCTTTTATTCAGTTCATATTCACTTGTTTTGCATTCAATTGTTGTTATAAGTGGCATTAGAATGACAGACACCAATACAAGCGTTACGTTTAATTCCGATATGGCGACCGTTACAACAATCAAAAACGGCAATCAATCTGGTATGTATTATCTCTTGTACCTAAGTATTTTTTATATTTAAAATTAAAATTTTTTAAAAACTATCTTTTTTATCATAGTTTATAACTTAATTATAATAATTTGACAGAAACCAACCCTTATTTCTAAACAAATTATTTTAGCAACTACACGGAAACAATATAAGGCGTTTACCAACTTTCAGATAACTGTTGTGGGATTGATTGTTGTCTTTGGCCTTGCTATACTTATATTGGGTGGAATTGTAATAACCCCCAACTTTTTAAAGGTGAAATATTTTTTAATCCATTTATTTAACTATAAAATAAACAAGTTAAATTATCACAATAACGTTTCAACTTGTTGATCCTGCTCAATTTTGTAATATTGAGTTTAGCATTAATATCATTCCAATTTCTTTTAAAATAGACAACATCTGAAAACTCTGCATCAACAGCTACAGAGTCGACAATATTTCAACCAAACACTACACCAATGCCTAACAAAAGTAACACCACACCGCAACCCGAAAAAAGTAACATATTTCTTTTTTAGTAAAAAATACCCAAACTTAAATTCCCATTTTTGTTACTATAGATAAGACTGTAAAAAAATTTTCTTTACTCAAATGACATAACTATAACTAAAATTCCAGAATATGTTTGTAGTGCCAGTGAATGAGTAAATAATTTTTGAACAGTTGTAAAAACATACAAAAGCTGCAAAGAAATTTTAGACAACGACACCTCTCAAAGCAATGGTGTTTACTACATCGAAGACTCGAACGGGGTTGTATACCCGGTTTATTGCGACATGAAATTAGGTGGGGGAGGATGGACACTTGTGGCTTCAATCCACGAAAATAATCTCATGAATTCAGGACGTTGCACAACCGGAGACAAATGGTCTTCAGAACAAGGCTGGAAAAAAGATCAACCTAAGGGAGACGGAAATTTTGAAAACAGAAACACTTTTGGACAAGTATGTAATTAAATATAATAAATATTAGAATAAAAATTAAATACTTTTTGATTTTTATTATTTTTTTAGGTATATTCTGCATCTAGTGACGATTACAAGAATCCAGGTTACTTTGATATTCAAGCAGTGACGTCATGATTTGGGAACAACGTAACGAAACACCCCTAAACCAATTTAATTCATCCTCCAATCTTCAATACAGAACCAGCAATGGATTCCTTCGACAATATGGAGGTAATTTGTACAACTTGTACAAAAATCACTTTCCTATTACATCAGGTGCGTACACATGGCCCACTGACAATGGACCAAGTATTCCAGTTACGTCGATAAAGGAACTGCACAACAAGCTAAAGAGCATTTTGGTCCAAACAACTATCCACATATTGATGGTGGATACATACAGGTATTTCTTTAGTAAAGAAACTCAAATTATTTTTATGACATTATGCATTTACTTGAATTTAATTATACTTTAAACTTTGTTTTTTCTAATGATGTTCCTAATGATGTTATACGTTTTTTATCGAGCTAGTGGCTTGTTTTAGAGTTGTAATTAGTTTTGCCTTGTTTTTAAAGTTTCGGGTTTTAAATGGAGAAGGAAATGCTTTTGCACTGTGTCCAGGGATACAAGTTAAGCCTTCACATTTCAACGCTGAACATTCATGTATAGGATCAACTGCGGTAAATATTGAAGTTAATTACTGTGGAGATTTTTCTGCACTTGCTTATAGTGGTTATGGTACCCATTTAGGCTTGAGTGCTTCATTAAGCTGGATTGAATCCACTTTTATGATTTTTTATCGATAAAGCCTAAAGCCTGTCAACATGAATTTAATATGTGTGCATGCATTTGTACAATAAAATAGTTATCTGTAGTTAAAGTAAACCTGTTTTATAAATTGTATGTATGTTTTGCAATTTCCTAATTCTTTTACAAAATAGATTATAATATGTTAAATTTGGTATATGTAAAATATAAAATAAATTTTTAGTTGTTTGGGTTTAAGCTATAAATGTTTCAATTTCTATATAAGGTTAAAAATATAACATTGCTTAACATACACTTTGTCTGTTTAACAACTCCTTAAGAGCGTGAAAGTTAACATATGGCAATGACGCATAAGTTTGCATTTATTCAGATGGTAACTTTCAGTCTTTCAATTATTTAAGGTTCAAGTATTTGTTTTACAAGGTGATGATAAAATAGATAGGCCAATTTAACCATATATGGCAATGAAGCGTTAATATTACACTAATTAGTTAATTTGTGTACGTGATAAGTTTCAAGTTTCTCTATTGTTTAACGCTATGTTTCTTTGTTCGGGGTGTCTTAGGAGAATAAAATAACACGCCACTATTTACTTTCAATGGTTACAAATTCTCGTCTTAATTCTAGCATACGTGTGTATTCAGTATTTAAGAAAGTGTAAAAGTAGAAGCAAATTAGTAGCAAGTTTAATTGTCAGAATATTTGTGAGGATGTTTCTGAAATTTATTCGTAGAAAAATTCAATAAAACTGTTTACAAAAATTAAAAGAAGTTAAGCGATAATTTTTGAAAACAATTTCTAAATAACAAGTTTTAGGGTTTTGCTTAAGCGTAAGTACACAAATTTAGTAACCGATAAAATATTTAAAGCACTAAAAGGTAGCCAAAAATATAACTTGTTGGTTAAAAATGTTATCTGTGTGTAGAAAGCGTATAAAAATGATAGCAAAAGTTATTGTAGTATTAGGTTTGGTTGCTGTAACTATTGGTAATCAGCAGCAGTGTTGTGGAAAATGTTGTGATAGCGAAACTGATCCGCCAAAAGATGAAAATACTGGACAAACCAAGGACTTTGTACAAAGTCCGGGTAAAATAACAAAACTGGAAGAAATTTCAGTACAAACTTTTTAAGGCTTAACTAGTATTTATAACTTTTAATAATTTACGCATTGTTTATTATTCCAAACGATCCGTTAACTTTTTGTACTAAAAAAGAATTTATTTTATAAATCAGCGTATGCTTTTTAGCTTCCGTAAAACCCAAGAGTTGTAAAGAAATACTAGACAACGGAAATTCGCAAGGCAATGGTGTTTACCAGATCGAAGATTCAAACGGGGTTGCATACCCGGTTTATTGCGACATGGAATTAGGTGGGGGAGGCTGGACACTTGTGGCTTCAATACACGAAAATAATCTCCTGAATTCGGGACGTTGCACAACTGGAGACAAATGGTCTTCTGAACAGGGCATGCATACAGATCGACCAAGTGGTGATGGCAATTTTGAAAACAGAAACACTTTTGGACAAGTATAATCAATACTATAGTAATTTCTAAAATAAATGACAATAAGATCTGAAAGGCCCCGCAACTGTCATAAACACATTTCATTTTTGAACTACACCTCGTTACTTTTAGGTATATTCTGCATCTAGTGACGATTACAAGAATCCAGGTTACTTCGATATACAAGCATATGACGTCATGATTTGGGAGGTGCCAAACGAAACACCCTTAAATAAAATAAATTTAATGTCCAGATTTCAGTACAGAACCAGAAATCAATTCCTTCGACAATATGGAGGTAATTTGTACAACTTGTACAAAAATTACTTTCCTATTACATCGAGTAAGTACACTTGGCCTTCTGACAACGGACCAAGTATTCCAGTTACGTTTGATAAAGGAACTGCACAACAAGCTAAAGAACATTTTGCACCAAATACTTACTCACATATTGATGGTGGATACATACAGGTATTTATTTACTAAAACAAACTTAAATAATTTTGTGACATATGCGTTTACTTGAATACATTAATACTTCGAACATTAAATTTTTAATGTTGTTATACATTTTTAATCGCTAGTGGCATGTTTTGGTAATTGTAATTAGTTTTGCTTTTTTGTATATTTATAGTTTCGTGTTTTAAATGGAGAAAGAAATGCGTTTGCATTATGCCCAGGAATACAAGCAAAGCCTTCACACAACAACGCTGAACATACGTGTATAGGATCAACAGGAGTGACTCGTGTTGCTAATTACTGTGGAGATTTTTCTGCACTTGCTTATAGTGGTTATGGCACTCATACAGCTTGGAGCTCATCATTAAGCTTGATTGAATCTACTTTTATGATATTTTATCGTTAAATTTGTTTTGTTTATAGCTGCAATTTAGTTTTGAAACTTCTTTAATATTACTGTATATAATACAATGCAGTGACAAAATTTTTGCTTGTGTAACTTAACCTTTTCCTATGTTATTGCAATATCTGTTTTTGTGTTATTAAGATTATATATTGAATATTGTATAATGAGGTACCATAAATGTTGTACTTATTTGTTCGTGAAAGTTTTACATGTAACATACTGGGCTATGTGTTTAAAATATTAATGTTACTCTAAATATAAAGTTTTAAAACTTAACATTTGTTTAACGTAAATCTTAATTCTAAAAACATCAAATTTACAAGTGTTTGGTTATTAAAAGGTAATAAAATAATGTTAACAAACAACAAAGCTAACGCTACCAAGAGAAAATAATGCAGTAGAAACTACCTTAGAACTTTTCATAAAACTTTCCATGACGAAGTGTTGGATTAAAAAAAACAAACTCATCCCGTTTCAATTGTTCTTGTGGAAGTGAGTAGTTGTGTGGGCACACGAGAAAGTATTTTGAAATCTCTAATCAAAATAGAAAGTAGGTGCATGATGATGACAAGTAAAAGTTTTCGGAAAGAAACTTTGCGCGTATGCATCAAATGAGTAATTAAATATTAGGTGTATAAAAGTAGCAGAATTGTTTAGCTTTAATTCAGTTTAAATTTACTTTTAAATTAAACATATGTTACAAGTAGCATTAGAATGACGGACACTAATACAAACGTTACGTTCAATTCCGATTTGGCAACAGTTACAGCGTTCAAAAACAGCAATCAATCTGGTATGTATCTTTTTTGAAGCAAGTATTTTATATTTTTAAAATTAAAAACATTATAAACAATGTCTTTTTTATCATAGTTTACAACTTAAATATAATAATTTAACCAAAACCAATTCTTTTCTTAAACAACAATTTTTAGCAACTACACGGAAACAAAAAACGTCGTTTACCAACTTTCAGAAAACTGTTGTGGGATTGATTGTTGTCTTTGGGCTTGCTATACTTATATTGGGTGGAATTTTGATAAGCCCAAACTTTTCAAAAGTGAAATATTTTTTAATCTATTTATTTAATAATTTAAAAAAGTGCAATTAGCAAAAGGTTAAATTACCACAACAACGTGTCAACTGTTGGTCCTGCTCAATTTTGTTATATTGGGTTTAGCATTAATATCATTTTAATTTCTTTTAAAATAGACAACATCTGAAAACTCTGCATAAACAGCTACAGAGTCGACAATATTACAACTTGTAGCTTCAATTCACGAAAATAATCTCATGGATTCAGGACGTTGCACAACTGGAGACAAATGGTCTTCAGAACAAGGCTGGAAAACAGATCGACCTAAGGGAGACGGCAATTTTGAAAACAGAAACACTTTTGGACAAGTATGTAATTAGATAAGGTATTCAAATAAAGTTTGAATAATTTTGTAATTATTTGAACGACCAGGTAATATTGATAAAAACTAACTGAAACAACTGCATGGATCTTTTGTCATTTCTTTAGGTATATTCTGCATCCAGTGACGATTACAAGAATCCAGGTTACTTTGATATACAAGCAAGTGACGTCATGATTTGGGAGGTGCCAAATGAAACACCCCTAAACCAATTTAATTCATCCTCCAATTTTCAATACAGAACCAGCAATGGATTTCTTCGACAATATGGGGGTAATTTGTACAACTTGTACAAAAATCACTTTCCTATTACATCAGATGTGTACTCATGGCCTACTGACAACGGACCAAGTATTCCAGTTACATTCGATAAAGGAACCGCACAACAAGCTAAAGAGCATTTTGGTCCAAACAACTATCCACATATTGAGGGTGGATACATACAGGTATTTATTTACTTAAATAAAACATAAATGGTCCCTATGACATTGTAAATCTTTTAAACATTTAAGAAAGCTAAGTATTGTTAAACTTTTGACATTAGGCCGCTGACATGTTTTTTTAGTCGTAGGTAAGTTTTTTTTTTGTATATTTATAGTTTCGAGTTTTAAATGGAGAAAGAAATGCTTTTGCGTTATGCCCAGGAACCAAAGCTAACCCTTCACATTTTGACACTGAACATACTTGTATAGGATCAACAGGATTAACTGATTACGTCAGTTACTGCGGAGATTTTTCCGCACTTGCTCAAAGTAGTTACGCCACTCACGTAGAATGGAGCGCTTCATTAAGCTTAGTTGAATCCACTTTTATGATTTTTTATCGTTAAAATCTATATCAACATTTTTCACGATTGTGCATACATTCGTACGATAGAATTTTTAATTATGTATATATGTTTTGCAACTCTCTTAATTGATTTGCAACAACTCTTAATTGATATAATCTGTACGTTTAATTTGCAATCTTTATGTTGGTTATCATGATAAAAATTCTTTGATGCATTTTCATCACAAGTTTTTTATTAACACATTTGATTATAAAGTTACTGTAAACAAGTGTATTGTAAATTTTTAACCAATATATTAGTCATTGTTTGATGTGAGCCGATTCTCTGTAATATAAGAATAAAAATAATTGTAGTTTTAAGTTTAATTTCTGTAAGTATTGATTACCAACAACTCTGGAATAATTTATGATGCGATAAAAAATGGTTGTTTTCTATCTTAAGTTTGACGCACAATAAAATAAATCTATTTAGATGTTTGTAATTAAAACAATATTAGTTTATTTAAGTTAATGCAAACGTAGTTGTTAAAAATAATAGTAAGAAATAAAACCAAATATTTTGATTACATGTGTTAAAATTCGAAATGATTAACTAAACCAACATTACAAGTATTGGAGTATAGATAACAAAACAAACTAGTTAAAAAACGTCTTTATTGTTAGGGTAAAAATGTAGGCGTCCAACAAGACTATTTAAGAGCTCAGCTTAATTAAAATACAAAGTAGAAAATAACTCAACGAAAAAAATTACCACAATATCAAAACAACCTCGCAAATATATACTCATCATGTTAGTAATAAATCAGTTTTAGTACTTAAGGGATAGAGCTATTTAGTTTCTTATAAGTTTTAGTCTCTTAGCTTTAATGTAATACATATTTGTAGATAAACATTATCAAAATGGAGAATACATATGACGACGTTTACTTCAAGTCAGATGTGGCAACGGAAACAGAACTACAAAACGAAAACTATACCCCCAATGAACCAGGTAAAATATAAATTACGGGCAAATTACAATTATTTACATAATACAGATTTGCGCATGTTACTTCTAGTATGTTCTGTCTAATATAAATTAAAGCTGTATTTAGATAAACAAGTCAACTAACAATATAGTCTTAAAGCTGTAAATATTCAACTTTAAACACCATGTTTTAGATATTACAAAGAAACAAAACACGTCCTTTACCAGCTTTCAAAAAGTTGTTATAGTGTTGATTATTGTGTTTGGACTTGCTATACTTATATTGGGAGGAATTTCCGTGTACCTCATGTTTTTAAATGTAAGTTATATTTTTATAGTCTAACAATAGTATATAACAAGATTTTTAAATTAATTATTAACTTGTAGGTACTATAGATTTAATAATATTAAATTAAGTTATCAACAACATTTTTCTAATTTATTTTAAGATAGACAACATCTAAAAACTCTGAATTAACAACTACAAAGTTGACAATACCTCAACCAAATACAACTTCTATGCCTAAAAGAGGTAACACTACATCACTACCATGTCATTAGAAATAACAAATGATTATAATTCTTTAAAATTTTAAATTAAAATTGTAAATATAAAATTTAGAACGGTGGCTATAGAGCATTGATATCATGGTTTATTTGTTAGTGTACCTGCGTTGACAGCGTAGTAGTTTAAAATGAAAAAATATATAAACTAGTGTAGTATTTATATTCTGCCTGTTAGTTAATGACTAAGTGATTTCTGTGTAGAACTAAAACGATTCAAAAGCTGCAAAGGAATCTTAGACAATGACAACTCACAAAGCAATGGTGTTTACTACATCGAAGACTTGAACGGGGTTGTATACCCAGTTTACTGCGACATGAAATTAGGTGGGGGAGGTTGGACACTTGTGGCTTCAATACACGAAAATAATCTCAGAAATTCGGGACGTTGCACAACTGGAGACAGATGGTCTTCAGAACAGGGAATGAAAACAGATCGACCTAGTGGAGACGGGAATTTTGAAAACAGAAACACTTTTGGACAAGTACCTATCACATTATATATTAAATATATAGCAAATACATCTGTGGTATCTTTCCAGTTATTAAACTAAAGAATATGAAACATTAACTGTTAACATACATTACTATTTTTAGGTATATTCTGCTTGGAGTGACGATTACAAGAATCCAGGTTACTTTGATATACAAGCAAGTGACGTCATGATTTGGGAGGTGCCCAACGAAACACCCCTAAACCAGTTTAATTCATCCTCTAATCTTCAATACAGAACCAACAATGGGTTTCTCCGACAATATAGAGGTAATTTGTACAACTTGTACAAAAATCACTTTCCTATTATATCAAAAAAATACACGTGGCCTACTGACAACGGACCAAGTATTCCAGTTACATTTGATAAAGGAACCGCACAACAAGCTAAAGAGCATTTTGCACCAGATATTCGTTCACAAATTGATGGTGGATTTATACAGGTGAATATTTACCAAAAAAAAACTTAGATTAAAAAAAATGGTTACCAATGAGTCTATGTTGCATAGGGTAATTGTAAATTGTTTAAATTTTATAGTTTCGAGTTTTGAATGGACAAAGAAATGCTTTTGCACTGTGTACAGGGATACAAGCTAAATCTATACTTTACGACGCTGAACATGCTTGTTTAGGATCAACAGGATTGACTCATGACGTCAATTATTGTGGAGATTTTTCTGCACTTGCTTTTAATGGTTATGGCACCCATACAGGCTTGAGTGCTTCATTAAGCTTGATTGAATCCACTTTTATGATTTTTTATCGATAAAGTCTATAGCTTTTGTTAACATGAATTTAACACGTGTGCATGCATTTGTACAATAAAATATTCATCTGTAGTGAAAGTAATCTTGCTTTATAAATTGTATATATCTTTTGCAATCAACTTATTCCTTTATAAAATAAAACGCAATTAATTCAAATTTGTTCTATGTAAAAATAATTTTTTTGTCGAAAAAACACAAAAAGCCCAACACATGTTGGTTTTCACACCACAAATTTTGGATGTTTCAATACTTATTTAACAAAAATATCGAATCAGTTTAGTTAAATCTCTTATGCTGCGAACGCCAAACACAACTTTTATAACAGAGAATTAAGCAACCATTTCTAATTATGTTACTGTAACAGTGTTAAAAACATAGCTGAAACATTGTTCATTTCATAAACATTTATATAGAAAGGTATTGAGGCAATAACAAACCATGTGATTTATTGTTTGTTTTTTTTAGGTAAAAAATATTTATCAATTTTACGTAGTTCTCACCTTATACAAAATAGAAAACAATGCACTAGAAGTTATTTGAAAGCTTTTCATAAAACTTTCCATGACGAAGTGTTGGCATATAAAAACAAACTCATCACATTTCAAATAAAGTTTTTTTGAATGTGGGTAGTAATGTGGGCGCACTAGAAAGTACTTTGCAATCTTTTATTAAATTAGAAAGCATGATTAGTAAATAAATTTGAAAATATTAAAAAAAACCTCGCGTACATTCATTGAATGAGTAGTTAATTAATATTTTTATATAAGGAGCTTGGATATTTTAACAACTCTCAGTTTTAAATTCATATTTGTGATTGAATGTTTGTTGTTAAATTAGTATTGGAATGACAGAAACTTACACAAACGTTATGTTTAAACCTGATTTAGGCACAGTTACACCAAATCAAAATGAAAACACCACAAATTTTGGATGTTTCAATACTTATTTAACAAAAATATCGAATCAGTTTAGTTAAATCTCTTATGCTGCGAACGCCAAACACAACTTTTATAACAGAGAATTAAGCAACCATTTCTAATTATGTTACTGTAACAGTGTTAAAAACATAGCTGAAACATTGTTCATTTCATAAACATTTATATAGAAAGGTATTGAGGCAATAACAAACCATGTGATTTATTGTTTGTTTTTTTTAGGTAAAAAATATTTATCAATTTTACGTAGTTCTCACCTTATACAAAATAGAAAACAATGCACTAGAAGTTATTTGAAAGCTTTTCATAAAACTTTCCATGACGAAGTGTTGGCATATAAAAACAAACTCATCACATTTCAAATAAAGTTTTTTTGAATGTGGGTAGTAATGTGGGCGCACTAGAAAGTACTTTGCAATCTTTTATTAAATTAGAAAGCATGATTAGTAAATAAATTTGAAAATATTAAAAAAAACCTCGCGTACATTCATTGAATGAGTAGTTAATTAATATTTTTATATAAGGAGCTTGGATATTTTAACAACTCTCAGTTTTAAATTCATATTTGTGATTGAATGTTTGTTGTTAAATTAGTATTGGAATGACAGAAACTTACACAAACGTTATGTTTAAACCTGATTTAGGCACAGTTACACCAAATCAAAATGAAAACTATAGAGTCAAACCAACAGTTAATCATTTGTATAAAACTAATATATATATATATATATATATATATATATTAAGTTACTTGTATACTTATTTTATAACTAATAATTTTAGAAACTAGAAAGAAACAAAATACGTCGTTTACCAAATTTCAAAAGGTTGTTGTGTTATCAATTATTGTTTTTGGGCTTGCTTTAGTTATTTTAAAAGAAATTGCCGTGTACCTTACGTATTTAAATGTAAGTAAATATTTTGTAGTTATACAGTATAACGAAACAATGCAGGATAATTTGTGCTAAAATTAAAGTTTTAACTTGTAAGTATCACTAAATCTCGTACATTGGATTCAGTGTTAACATTTTACCAACTTATTAATATGGACAACATGTGAAAATTCTGCATCAACGACTAAAAAGCTAACTACTGCCCAACCAGACATCACATCAATGTCCAAAAAAATAACACCACATCTCAATCCGAAAAAAATTACATATTTTTTTAAATAAAAAAGTTGCAACTTAAAATTACCATATCCGTGAACATAGTTAAGACCAAAAAATAATATTACGTACCCACTCAAATAATATATCTATATCTAAAAGGGCAAAATATGTTTTAAGTAATGTTAGATAACTAGTAAATTTTTTAAGCAGTTTTAAACACATACCAAAGCTGTAAGGAAATTCTACAAAAAGGCACTTTTCGGGGCAATGGAGTTTATCTTATCGAAGACTCGAACAGGGTTGTATACCCGGTTTATTGCGACATGGAATTAGGTGGGGGAGGCTGGACACTTGTAGCTTCAATCCACGAAAATAATCTCATGGATTCGGGACGTTGCACGACCGGAGACAAATGGTCTTCAGAGCAAGGCTGGAAAACAGATCGACCTAAGGGAGACGGCAATTTTGAAAACAGGAACACTTTTGGACAAGTAATTAATTAGATATAATATAAATCAGAATAAAATTAAAAAAATTTGTAATAAATACAAACTAAAAACTAAAAAAAAACAGATACGATAGCAACTACTGAAGGTATTTTGTTATTTTTAAAGGTATATTCTGCATCTAGTGACGATTACAAGAATCCCGGTTACTTTGATATTCAAGCAAGTGACGTTATGATTTGGGAAGTGCCAAACGAAACACCCATAAACCAATTTAATTCATCCTCTAACTTCCACTATAGAACCAGCAATGGATTTCTTCGACAATATGGAGGTAATTTGTACAACTTGTACAAAAACCACTTTCCTATTACATCAGGTGTGTACACATGGCCTACTGACAACGGACCAAGTATTCCAGTTACATTCGATAAAGGAACTGCACAGCAAGCCAGAAATCATTTGGGACCAAATTCATATACTTATACTGAAGGTGGATACGTACAGGTATATATTTCTTACGTAAAAAAATTTTTACATTTTTTTATTACATAATTATTTTTAAAGGTGTAAACACTAAATATTGTTGAACGTTACATTAAAGGCCGGTGGTATGATAAATATTTATAAATATTTTGGATTCGTTATATATTTTATAGTTTCGAGTATTGAATGGGCAAAAAAATGCATTTGCATTATGTCCAGGAATTAAAGTTAAGTCTACACATAGCAACGCTGAACATTCGTGTATAGGATCAACTGGAGTGACTGTTAACATTAAATATTGTGGAGATTTTTCTGCTATTGCTTTTAATGGTTATGGCACTCATATAGGCTGAAGTGCTTCATTAAGTTTGGTTGAATCTACATTTATGATTTTTTATCGATAGTAATCTATGACCATTGATTAAAAGTGTATTACTTAAATAGCTAATGTACTTCATTGTAACCAACAATTGTATTCATTATTGTCTTTACTTTTGCATTTAATATTAGACCTGTTTATTTTTGTTACATTTTATTCCTTTAAAGCAATTCGATCAATTTAAGTTTTTGGATAAAAACCTTAGCAAAACATGTTTTTGTTCTACTACCTTTTTTTAATGAAGTTTAATCTTTTTAAAACGTGAAAAAGATTAATTCGAGTGATTGTGCAGCTGATAAAAATAACAATCTTTGTCGATTACGTACAAATAACTGTAGACTCTCAAGAATAATTTTAACGGGACCCCATAATGTTATGCTTTTCTTTTTTGTACATTACATACAGTGCAAATTTTATATTCCTAGTTAAAATATATGTAGGTAAAATCAAAATACTACCAAAGAGTATTTTAAAAGATTTGTCTTTTTGTAATACTTACTCTAAAAATTAACAAATTTAAATTTTTCTACAGCAATATTAACTTAAGATGCTAGTCGATATATTTTTGTCAAATACCAAAAACTTAGCTAGCATCCTGTTTCATATTAAAAACAGTCGTATTGTTTAGGTAAATAATGTTAAAAATTGTTCTTTTAAATATCGTTAATTTAAACTATTTGACATAGACATTTAATCGTACGTTTTATAAAAAAGTTAAGGCGATTGTAAAAAAATATTGGAAAGCTTGTTTCAAGCATGCTTTGTTTTTAATTACAAAAAAATAATAAAATTAATAAAAACATTTACATAAAAACCTAGTTCTTTGAATTTTAGTTTAATACTTTATATAAACTTTTAGAACTGTAGACACATACAAGTGTTAAACAATTTATAGACTTTGTTTTACAGTTACAAATAAAACGACACACTGCCTAACTATGAATACTTACAAATAGCCATTACTAAACACCTTTCATTTTTACAAGAAATATTTTAGGTTGTATTTTTTTTTCATTCTACGTTTCTCTGCACTTTTCACTAATTAAACATTTTAATTGTCGACTAAAGTATCAGAACATAAACTATAAAAGTTTACCTTAGTTTCAAAGTTTTTTTCTTTGATACCCTTAATCTTGATATTTCCAATCGTTTCAAACTTGTCTGAATGTCTTTTCTTATTTTCTAAAAAACAAAATAAAAAAGTTAAGTTAAAATAATAACAAATGCTATTAAAATTTTAGAATAAGTATTTTAAAGATAATGTTATTTTTTAAAAACCGTTAATTAGTTTGCCATATAAAAACTTTCGCTAATAATATTTCTGATAAAATTTCGTTTTGCGCTGATAATTTTTCTGTTAAAATCTAGATTCTTAATTTTTGATTTATAGATTAAAATATTATTTCCATTTTCTGTGTTTTACAAAACTTATATTTTAAAGCTTACATGAATCATAGTATAACGTTTTGCTAAAATACTTAAAAGCAGTAATTACATTTATTTACATCAAATATTCTTACAACACAATATAACAAGATCAAATACTTGCAATACAATATATTACAAAAAGAATAAACTTAATAATTTTGTTTTTAATCAATGTATTAATACATGTTTTAAAGTTTTAGCCGCTTATGTCATATATTAGTAATAAATGTGCTAGCTTGTTAGCTTAGGAAAGCAATACTAGTCAAAAAATTTTAGCGCTTATCGATAAAAAATCATAAAAGTAGATTCAACCAAGCTTAATGAAGCGCTCCAGATTTTATGGTTGCCATAACCATTAAAAGCAAGTGCCGAAAAATCCCCACAGTAATGAATATCAACCGTAACTCCTGTTGATCCTATACACGAATGTTCAGCGTTGAAATGTGAAGGCTTTGCCCTAATACCTGGGCATAATGCCAAAGCATTTCCTTCTCCATTTAAAACTCGAAACTAAAACAAAACGGTAAGTTAGGAAATTTTATTGTTGAATTTTGATAACTAGCAAATACTAACGTATATAAAACATATTTAACAAATGTATACCTGTATGTATCCACCTTCAATATATCCATAATTTACTGGTCCAAAATGTTCTTTTGCTTCTTGTGCAGTTCCTTTATCAAATGTAACTGGAACACTTGGTCCGTTATCAGTGGGCCATGTGTACACACCTGATGTTATAGGAAAGTGATTTTTGTACAAGTTGTACAAATTACCTCCATATTGTCGAAGAAATCCATTGCTGGTTCTGTATTGGAGATTGGAGGATAAATTAAATTGGTTTAGGGGTGTATCGTTTGGCACCTCCCAAATCATGACGTCACTTGCTTGTATATCAAAGTAACCTGGATTCTTGTAATCGTCACTAGATGCAGAATATACCTAATAGTATTAATTATGCAAAATTTTTAATTTGTTTTTGATTCTTAGCAATCTTTTATACAAGTTATTTTACATACTTGTCCAAAAGTGTTTCTGTTCTCAAAATTGCCATCTCCTTTAGGTTGATCTGTTTTCCATCCTTGTTCTGAAGACCATTTGTCTCCAGTTGTGCAACGTCCCGAATTCATGAGATTATTTTCGTGTATTGAAGCTATAAGTGTCCAGCCTCCCCCACCTAATTCCATGTCGCAATAAACCGGGTATACAACCCCGTTTGGGTCTTCGATGTAGTAAACACCATTACCTTGTGAGTTGTCATTGTCTAAGATTTCTTTGCAGCTGTTAGGTCGTAATGCACCTGAGTATAAAACAACTTTTATAGTATTATCTATAGCTCAAAGAAGTAGTTTTTTAAATATCCAAAAACGTGCGATTTACTACGTGTTACAAAAGTAACTTACTAAGCCTTCCAATGGTTTGTCCTGGGTCTCCTTTCTCCCCTTTTGGTCCTTTCTTTCCTGGACTTCCGATTGGTCCTCTGCTTGATCCAGTATTGCTTTCATGTGACCAATCATCGTCGTTATCACAACATATTCCACAACGCTGTTGGTGACCAATACTTACAGCAAACAAACTTAACACAACAATTACTTTCGCTATCATTTTTAAAGTTATCTGCTCACACAAAATAAATACTAATAGTAATTAAAAATCTGTAATTTTTTTTACTGCTTTTTATAAAAAATTGTTGCTAAAAAGATCACAAATCCAATGCAAACACTCACAATGTTTCAGTCTGAAAAATTCTTGAACGAAACTGTAACTATTTGCCCATGGCAATTTACCTGCAGTCTGTATAAAAATGTTACCCTTTTTTAAATATAAATTCAATCTAATAAGCCTTTTTTTACCGCTGAATAACATCTTGTTATACCGGTTTGTGACACTGTACATGGTTTATTAAGTAACATTTTTATTTAAAGAGATATGTTGGAATTTTTCCAACTCGCACGAGGATACCATTATTTTACAAATTGGTTAAGTAGTTCTCGAGATATCGGGATTTGCAGTTAAAATATTATAAATAGCGAAAGGCCCTACGCCCGCGAGTCCAGTGACGCACGACGTCATTGTCGTAAGTTCATACGCCGGCAGACATGTAAAATGTTCTTATTTTCCCTTTTTGAGCCGTTTGTTTTTTGCAGAAAAAAAACTTAACATGAAAAGCAAAATTTAGCCATATTATTTACGAAAAGTTTTACCTTTAGCATACTTTTAATTAGGTAGGCTGTATTTAAAAAATTCTAAATAATTAAGGTTACGTTGTTAATTTTAAAAATTTATCAGCCATTTAAAAAGTTTAATTTAACCAGATATACATTTCCAAATTAAAAGTACATACCAATATACTCTAATAACTTTGCTCTTACTTGACCAGTACAACTCGTGCAGTTAATAATATATTAAAAGTCCATTAATGATGCGCTTTCTAAACATTAATACAACCACGAGATGCAATTACTAATGTATATATACAATCATTTGCTTAAATAAATTCTACTACATTAAGTTTAGTATAGATCGTATGCAACATTGCAGTTTATATTTTATTTTGAAAGTGAATTTTTTAAATTGGAAATATGTTGAAAACTGAATAAATTGACAAGCAAAGGACCTCACTACTTAACCTGGTGAGAAAGTAATTATATAGCCTTACTTGTTTTAATTGTGTTTGAAGTTCTGTTGTTTCTGGTTTATAAATGTTTATTTTCCACCAATGTAATGTACATTAAAATGCATGGTTTAGCTAGGTGCCTATTGCAAGCCTATGTAAGTTAGACTTTGCTTATGAATTGTGCTACAAATGTTGAGTAATATTTTAGTCAATATTATTGAATTTCGCTTTAAAAAACGAATTAATTATTCGACACCAAAAACGTTGCGAGATAGCAGCACGTAGATCACAAATCAATAATACCTGTCTTATATTCACACTTACTCAAGCGCGAAACCAGTAGACCCGTAATCAAGCTACATCGATACGCGTGAAAAAGTCGCGAGTTTTGGTTAAATATTAATTTCTAGTAAAATGTTTACTTACCGACAGGGCTTACTAAATTTGAGTTAAAATAAGAACAGCATTACAACCAGCAGGTTTTCTTAGCATTTAATCAAGCAATTCACATGTTTTAAGACATGTAATTTAGATAAAATTGTAAGATATGACATAGAAAATTATGTAACTTAATAACATGAAAGGTTTAAAGAGAAAGTAAAATTTGATTTTAGAAACAGCTTTATTTTGTTTGTTACAACACTAAATCTTTAGTTTATATTAAAGTTGATGTTTTAAACACATATAAAGTCCAAGCTATATATATATATATATTACTTTAACTAAGTAACAACAACTTTATAGCCCTTATGTTATGGTAACTTGAATAGTTTTGATGGGTATAAAATTGGCCTATATTGATAGTGTATGTAAAACTGCTTACTATATTTTTCAGTTATTCATTAAGATTAAGTTAGACCATTTTAAACCTGCTAATGTATTAGAAAAATGAGTAACTTATAAATGCGAATTTGATGTTTATTTTTTTACGCTTTATTGGAATCACACAGCTCTAAATTCCATAAAAGTAAATTCGTTGAAGCGTAACTATAGTTATATTGTTGTCAACAATATTCATTGCGGTTTTAACCGAATATTTTTTTACCAACATAATCTTAACAACAATATACGAACTGTAAACTAAATATAAAAAGCGTAGGCGAACAGTTTGTCGTTTATTACACTGTTATATTAACGACCAATCAAACCCAATCCTAGACAGAGTCAATAGACTTAACCTTGTTTTAAATGTAAATTATTTATAAACGTTTAAAGGAGCCAAGCGTTTAAATATGATTTAATATTTAACAGATAGGTTTTAAATAGTAAACAAAGATATAGACAAGTTCCAAACTAAATTGCTAATTACGTAATAGGTAATGTAAGTAGGTATTATATATACTGCATAATCATTAGGGAAAACAAGATGCTTGCTGTTAAACAGTTGCAAATATTAGAATATACATTAATCTAAGCCTGTATTTGCACTTCTATACACGTAAACGCTTACAGCAAGCAATTAAAATCATAACCCTGTCTTAAAATCGATTTTTAATCTGCTTTCTGTAAGATTTTGCAATTATAAAAGGCCATGTGGGTGTAACTAGATTTTAAACATGTTTTTAGTTTATAATAGATATTGTACAAGACAATTCTCATTACTACATTCATCGAAATCAATATTCTAAATGCATATTTTACCTTACGATCAATAATATTTTAAAAATTTAACAAAATATTTTTAATTTTATTTTAAAACGAAGACATTTTATCGCGACTTTTTATTCATAATGTTTTCAAAAATAATAATTTTTTTACCACTTTGATTAGAATTTTGTTAATTTAATAATATTTAATTTAGTAAAAAATGTAGATACCTATTTTACCAATAAAAAAATTAAAAATAGTACGGTACCGGTTTTATTTTATTATTAACCAAAACCAAATAATTCTATATATTTTAATTTTTAAGTACTTGGTAAGGTAATTTTATATTAATAATGGATAACCATGATCTTACCGTTGAGTTCAGTTGTGCTATGTGCGAGAACAGGAGTTGTTTGGACTCGGTATGTTGTTGCAAGGAAAATAACGAAGACCTTGTTGAGGTAGATGAAGTTCGGTTGTTGAAGGTTTGTAAATTTTCTAAAATTAAAAAAAAAAAATTTTAAGCTGCTATTTTCATGATATATAGAAAACTAAAGAATGTATTTAAACATATTAGTTTTCGAACATAAAAAGATAGTTATACTTATCTAACTTTTAATATATTGAAAACAGAACATTTTGATAATTTTCGAGTAATCTTTAAAGTATGAATAAGGCAAGTTTTAACTGGTGTTTATAACATATAAATGTGTATACCATTATTAACAACATCAAGTTTTTGTTTATCGTAATCACGTTTTTGCCACAACTACACTTTTAATTAATAAATCATGCTACAATTAGCATGCTTTTGGATAAAGGTATTTTGTTTGAACTTAGCAAAAATTGTAATTTTTTTTTTGTTTTCAGCGTTGTAATTTACTAGCTGGAGATCGCGTCTGCTCGAAACACTACCAAAAGTTAAAAAGTGGGTTAATTTTTGGGGGCAGGGAGCGTTGTTGTGCCCCCTTTCACGTGGGGAGTCCCCCGGGAAAATCGTTACGACCCGTACCCCGAATTTGGAGGCAATATTTCGACTCCAATGACGTAACATCAAGGTGATTTATTTTTGGGGTCATTTAAAAATAAAAGCAACCCAATAGGTTACAACATAATTTATAATGTCGTTTTTTGTTATTAATTGTTTAAAAAATTGAACGTATTGTATTGCTTTGCATGGCTTCGGCGGGGTTCGAACCAAAGACCCGTAAACAAGTTTGTATTAATTTATTTTTTTGTTAATTACAGATATCATCCTTCTTTGCAAATTTGTGCTGATTGCTATAGCGTCACGCTAGACATAATGTTGCAGTCAGACAATGACGTACCAAGTGACGTAACGACGAATGACGTCACGACCTCACCGGGGTCAACGTAAGTGTAAAATTCAAAATTATCGTTTTGGAATTACCGACCTACAAAACAAACCGCATTTTTTTTTGTTTTTAGATACACAAGTCCTCGGCGTTGGCGAAGTACAAGATCTATTAACGGCTGGGAGACAAACAGTGGGAGTGGAAGTAACTTGTCGTTATCGACACCCCGCGGGACTAGGGAAAACAAGATAAATTTGTTGGAGCAATACTCTTCACGAAAAGACAAATTTAAATTTTCGAGGATCGTTCCAGAGTCCGTGAAACGATATTTTCATTCCTACCCTAATTTTGTTAATTCCCCAAAAACTAATTCGACTGATGTTCAATCGAGCTCAGAGATTTTTGACTCGGGTTCACCGAATTTAAACTCTGCTTCAACTGAGGATAAAAGAAATCAAGTTCAACGCAGCAACAGCGCCGTCATGCGGTTACAAACTTCACCAAAATCGACCACTGAGTCACGCTTTTGTTTTAAACTAAAAGACGAAAACGATACAAAATGTTCAAAGGTCGAGGTTTCTATGTCACCAAGCATCGAGGATAAATCAAAAAATACAAGAGTTGTTCGTAGGCTTAGTTCTGCATCGTCATCTCGAAGCTTAAGCAGCGAAGAAGCAGATAAAAGCGACGCCGAATTAAACTTGTGTGAACCAGAAATTAAACAAGATAACGAACTAGCAGGTACAGTAAATACGAATCATTCTGCTTGTGCCAGCAATAACCTAAATTCTAACCATATGAGCTCTTCTAATAACATAGCTAACAACACACCATTAAAAACAACGCAATTTCAAACTCCTTTTTCTGAAAATTATAAAAAACAAATACTTGATATATCCAGTAACCTTGCTAATGAAGTAATAGCACGTGCTTTGAGCATACAAAAAGCTTCAAATAACTCAGTTTCGACAGATTTAATGCACGAATTTTCAAGGAAAATGGCAAACGATATTGTGGACTTTGTGCTACAGAAAAGCGAAAATAAACACAATAAATTAAATGATTACAGCTCACAGCTTTCAGATTCAATTTTGCATAACGCACAACGTTCATTAATTCAGCAAAATGCTTGCGAAGCTTGCGCAAGTAAGATAATTGGTCATTGCTTTGAAATCGTAAACTACGTTAACGTAACAGTTAAAAACGTCATCGAAAACGCATTTGAAACTTATCAACACGAAAAAGAAAAAAGAAGAAAAGAAGAAGATCTGGCAGCGAAAATTGTGCAAGAAATATTGACGTCAGCTTTGCTGGAGTACAGCGCCAACTTACGTCATAATACCAATATTAATGACGTCACAGAAAAAGCACGTGGCAAATTAGAAGACAGTCAGATAAATTTTTCTACGCCTGACATTTCAAGCAACATCGAATCTCCTGTTACGAACACTGACCACGTGACTGATGACGTCAACCAACATCACGTGACCAGGGACGACGGAAACGGAGTAACGCGAGTTATGTGGTTACGTCACAAGAAAAAATATCGCAGCGTAATGTCGGTACACGTTCCACGTTATGACGTCATAAAGTGCCCGCCTGTGAAACCCGAAATGCACAAAAGTGAAATTGCGGTGACCATTACGTCACTAAAAGATGACGTCACACCATATTCAATCAAAGTCCCGCATCCCCTTACGAGGTCTCTGTCATCTGATTTCGTCGTAGAAACCGATCAGGGGGAAAAGATCAAAAGATCGACATCCCTCGATGCGTTTGTTTTACAACTCTCCGATGACGTAACGTATAATAAAGTCAATGACGTCATCGCTGATTCAATACTCAATTGTCCAAGTTCAAAACCTACTGAAGAACTGGAAAATGTGTCACAAAATAACGAAAGTGAACACATTAGTTTAACACCTTGCAGGTTTACTGAAAATATTACTGTTATTGATAATATTAAACCTGATAATAATGCTTCAGATATATCTTCTGATAAGGCAAATTATTTTGCTGAAAAGTATTCTGTTGATAGCGATTCTGAAAGTTCAAGTACATTTGATCCTATAACAACAACAACTAGTAAATTTAACGACACATTGGAAAGCAATAATTTTTCTAATAATATTGTTTCATTTCATGACGATTCACATATCGAACATTCCAATGCAGTTACGGAAAATATTGAAGACAAAATTTTGGTGAACGACCTTCAAAATTTATCAAAAATTGTTGATGAAACAACAGATTCAACACAAGAGGAGTTAGCTAAAGATTTCATAGTTAACACACTCGAAGAAAGTAAGATGGTGACAGATAATATAAATACTCTAACAACAACAGACCCTAAAGATGACGACCATAACTTACCTAGCGAAGTTAATAGTTTACAACAAAACGACACTAAAGACAAAGAAAAACCATCCCAACAAGAAGAAACGATTCAACTTTCTAAAAACTATAAAAACAAAACTGAAAAAACAGGCAAGTCGCCAGGACAGGTTAGATTTCGCAAGAAAGCAAGCCAACTTGACCTTGCGGTTGACCTCCATAATCTGAGAGAGGAAATTGCAAAATTAGAACAACTTCCAACCCCGGACGAAGAGATTATTTCAGACTCGGAAGACGAAAACGAAAAACTGCTGAAACGACGTCGTAAGTTTCAAGAAAGTGTCGTGTCACGTGACCATAGTGCCTATGCAACGTGTTCTGTGTTGTCGTTACATGTTAATTTTACTTCAAAATTTAATTTTTTTCTGTGAAAGAAAGCTATATTGTTATAAAGCAAAACTGTTATTATTTGCCTTAACCTTACGGGCAGTTACCTTAATTTGGCATTTGTAAAATTTGTCATTTTGACTTTAATAATTTTAAATATCGGTAAAATATAAACCACAGCTAGTGCTATACTTTAACGCTACAATATGCAGCACCAATGAAAATCGAACCTAAGACCTTTAGTTTAAAAAAGTTTAAACCTATATTTTAAACCTTTTTAGGTACGCAGTTACAAAGAGCAGCAACGGACGCCGAAATAATTCGAAACCAAAACAAAAAAACGCCCGGTCGAGCAACAATCCATGAGATCGTAGAACAACCTAGTCATCCCGGAGAATCAGAAGATGAAGACGTTGCGGACGTGTTGGCTAAAGCGTTCGAAAGAATCACGCCGAAAATATTTATGACGTCACAAAACAAACAAACGGATAATCGAATTCGCGTTTTTGCGTTGTTCAGCGTTGTAGCCGTGCTATTATTTTCTGTTTTATTTATGTTTATGTAAATTAAATCGTACTCCAGTGTTCACTGCTTATTTCTTATAATTTTATCGAATTCTGTGATTGTTTATCTTCATTAAAAAGTAAAGTTAAATTATTGTTTTGTTTTATATTTAATTATCAAGACAGCCACTTACAAACACTAAAAAAAGCACAATTAAAGTTTTTGTTCAAATTGATAAATATATTCTTACCTTGAGAACCAATATGGTAACTTCAGTTTAAATTAAAAGTCTTTAAACTTTTGTTGAATAAAAATGTTTAAAATGGCGGAATATATAGATCCTCATGCTTTTAAATCTGCCCCATCAAATATTTACAACACGAATATATAATTTTCTTAAAAAGACAATACAAATTTAGTTAGTTATACATTACAATAATTGGTTTACCATTCTATATTAGTTTCCATTACATAAAAAAACAGTCATTCTATATTAGTTTTCTTTACACAAAACAAAATCTAGTAAACAGTCATTCATTACTCACAAGAAAAAACTTGCAAACTATATTATTATAATTTTCAACTTTATAATATTACTAAATAAACTCTGAAGCGAAATACTGTTACATTAGAATCTAAAGTTAAACAAAAACTAACTTACATTCCCATATATAAACACTATACTATAAGCCTAAACTGCCTTAACTAACTCTTGTGCCTCAATAACACAGGTTTTGCTAAAAACGAGCGGCGAGTTTTCAAAAAAAGCGTTTTTTTGGTGACGTAGGCTAGCCAACATGGTTTACAGCATCTTTGTGCAGATGTTGCTGTGGTAGTTTAAACTTTGTGTTTAATTAAGGCTTATCAGGAAAATCTGAATTTGTTAAAATTAAAATCAAGTTTTCAGATAAAGAATCCAAATTTATTTTTTTATAATATCTACCATTTCTTGTTAGCTAAATAACCATAATTAAAGTACGAACATCACTTAGTCAATTTTGTAAAAATACTGCGTCAAATCGTATGTGTTTAGTGTAATCTGAACGGGTAAGAGTTCTGCATAATTTATGCAACCTTTTGGTTTAATTTAATATTTATTTGATCCATTCAATATAACTCGGTCCATTTGATCCGTTTAAATCTAACAAACACAGTATTTTTAACGTTGATCAACCTGCGTGTAGTAGTGGTAAGAACTATTGCTATACCACATGAGGTCGTTGGTTCAATTCCCGCTGCTCTCATGCTGTAGCGCCCTTTAGTAATGCGCTATAAACGGCATAAACTCCTGCTAAGCCAGCACTTAATCAGTAGTATAATTACCGGACAGTTATAATCTATAATATCCCAAACTGCCACAGGCAACTCAAGACTGGGTCGGAGTATTCGACCTTCCCACATCTAGGATAAAAATATATACAAAAAAATGGCCCAAAAGGACCTTTGTAGACATTCCAACTAGCTAAACTTGTTAACTTAATCCACAAAAAATTCAAGCAACACAAATTTTATTCCGAAATTTAAGATAGCCAAATTTTTTCACCAAAAAAATATTACAATTTAAACTGTGTTAAAAATCAAACGATTAATTTGGGCCTTTTCTAAACAGAAGTTTTTGAATAATCACCAAGCAAAAAAGGAAAAATTTAACGAAAAAAAATTTTTGAAAATTTCTACAAGACTTTAGATTAAAATTTTAAATTTCAAATTGATATAAACTTGCAACTGGTTATAATTATCTTGGGTAATATATAGAAGCTAATACAACAACAAGCAATTTACAACTAGCCGAAAAGAATTAAATTTTTGGAATATATAGAAATCAAATTTTTTTTAAATTTTGAAAAAATATTCAAGCAGAAGATTGAAACAAATTAGTCATGAAAGCTGTCACGTCATTTTCAACGATGTCATAGCAACCCATGACGTCAACAAATTCATCCAAAGACTCGCAAGGTAACAACTCATCCTAAAAAAAATTTAATAAAATTTAACAAAAAATTTTTTTACTTTGTTTATTAATATTAACAAGTCAAAAAATATGAGTAAAATTTTTTTACCTGAAATTTATGGAGCATTTTTTCCCCATTTTCGAGAAGTTGGTTGTCGTTATGTCGAATGTAGGTTGCCAGTTCAACACTTGTTCCATTCTCTGATGAATCCTTTACAAAAATTATTTAAATCAGTTTTTTACACATCAAAAAAAATTTTTAGTAGACCTTATGTATATTCTTAATATTTGTGCTCTGTAAAATTAAGGAGAAAAAATTTCTAAAATTTCTTAAATAATAAATTGTAATTGAATTAAAAACAAAAAAATTAAAGTTCAAATTTCCCTCTTCCATAATTCTTTGTGACCCTTACCTTGAGTAGAATGTTGATGATGCAATCCACTAAGGCCCAGAACAGCAGGAAGGGTTTATAAACAGCATAGGAGAGGGTCGATTTATCAGTTAAACTACTGATAGGTGGTTTAGATGAATGTCTGGCTTGGGCTAAAACTAACAATCTTTTCAGGAATGTTGCTCTAAAAAAATGAGGTAAAAAAGTAAATTTTTTGATATTATTTTGTTAAATATTGTTTATTATGCTTGTTATTATTTGATTATCTAATTTAACCATGGTTAAAAACAAAAATTGAATCATTAAAAATACTTTAATCATAAAATTAAAAAAAAAATTAAATATTTTAGAAAATGTTTTTACTTTTCCTTGTTCCATTTTTCGCGGGTGAAGACAAAGGGGGTTAGTGATGTCACAAACAGTGGCCCCTCCACCTCATAACTGGACTCCACCCACTTGTCAATCAAACTAGATGAGGATAAAAACTCGGTGATAATTCTCTCCTCTCTGGCCTGGTTTCTTGTGCTAAAAATCAATCAAAACATAAATACTTTTTATTAAAAAATAATTTAGTTTTCTGGAGGTGAATTAAAAATTAAATTATGCATGAAAAACATTAATTTAACGTATTTAAATTTACAGTGTATTTGTAATTTTAGATTTTTTTTTGTATATATCTTTATTCTCAATGTGGGAAAGTCGAATGCACAACTTAAACATAGAGTAACATTAGTTACTCCGACCCAGTCTCGAGTTGTCTGTGGCAGTTTGGGATATTATAGATTATAATTGCCCGATAAATATGCTGCTGATTAAGTGCTGGCTCAGCAGGAGTTTATACCGTTAAAAGCGCCTTACTCAAGGGCACTACAGCAGGAGAGAAGTTGGGATTAAACCCATGACTTCATGTGTAGTGTAGCAAGTGTTCTTACCACTACACCACGCTGCCGGTACTTTATTTAATATGTCCAACTTTGAGTTATCATTAGAATGTTATGTAAACAAAAAATGACATTTTTAAGAAGTTAAATATAAAACTAATGCCAACAATATATATATATATACAAAAAATCTTGTGGTTTAGACATAAATTAATATTAATTGTCATTAAAAAACAATAAAAATAAGCATGTTAAAGTCAATTAATTAAAAAATTCAGTAAACATAAACATAGTGTTATTTAAGCAATTAGGAAAAATACATTTTTAATAAGTAGTCACTTATAAAACTAACACCAACAATAAAGATGCAAATTTACTATATGGTTCTAAGAGATAATGTATTCAAAAGCCTTTTAATAGCATACAACCCTTAAAAAATGATATAATATTTACTTAGGCATTAAATATATAAAACTTAATACATGTATACATATATATAGTATAACAACCCTTACCTGTTTATTGTATACAACCCCATATGAATAATATAAGGAATGAGGTTGATGTTAGATTGTCTTCCCCCTCCTCCCGTCTCCTCACTGAAAGATTTTTCTTGAGCAAATCGAAGAAGTAACAACTTCAGATCATGGACTGTGCTGTGAAAACTTGGTTCACGTTGGCCGGTTGCTTCTTGAATGTAGGTGTTGTGTCTGAAATCATGATTTTTAATTAATTTATTAAAGAAACGAGACAAAAATTTTCACTAAATTCTTGTTAAATTTTTCAAAATTTAATTTCTTACCTCGCTAAGCAAGAAGCAAACGAAGCCTCCGGTACTTTGGCGCCCCAAAGTGGTAACAATCCATTACATTTCGTGCTAGCATTTTGAAGCAGAGCGGATTCCCATTCTTCCCTTCCTCTTGCCATTCTTACCTAAAAAAAATGTTTATTTAGTTACAGAATTAATATTTTTTTTAAATATTTTATAAAAAATAAAATATTTACAAATATATATATATTTTTTTTCCATATCCCTTTAAGGGAATAGGTTTTTAATATTTTTTATCGGGTAAGGGTGTGTGGTTTTGGACATGTTTAAGCTATCTGTAAACGCTGAACTAAAGGGTGGCATGGCATTTGTGTGGCTCGAACCCGAAACATTTCGGATCGTAGTTTGACGCAATGACCAACTTAATAAACATTTTTTAATCTATATTTAATAGAGACAATATATACATGTATGTTCTATTTATAGGCCTACAAAATAAATTAAACTGCCATTTTTGGTGCACAAATTAATTATCACGGGCAAACATTAGTTTAAGTATGATATTACAACAATTAAAATCCTGAGCAAAGAGCAGACGATTAACTAGTAATTAATTTACTTACTGCAGCAGTATGACAATCATAATGAACCACATTAAAATGTGAAACCGTCGAATAACCTTGTTGCTGGCGGGGTTTATTTTCAAACTCCTCTAATGTACAACGTCGTGTGTAAGTATAAACCCCCAACACCTTGAACAATAAAATTCATTTTTAATAAGTTTATTATTTATGGTAGGTTTTAAGAAGAAGGGTAAAAGTAAAGGGCTTTATATAATAACTAATATTTAAAATCACCTTTTTGGGTTCAAACTTGTAACCCTCTCTGCAGATAATACAAGTCAGACCAGATTCCTCTATTAACTCCGATATTTGTTGCAAAATATTTGATTTCGAGATCACCTAAAAAGTTAAATTATAAAAAAATCAAATATTTAATTTGCTTTATAAAGTTCGCTTTAAAAAAACTCACTTTAAAATAACATTTTTTTAATAAATTTGAAAAAATTACTAAATAAAAACAACAAGCCCAATTCTAACAAAGCAACCCGAAACTTTACATTTTCAACCAAATTTTAAAATTAAAATCTAACTACATTTAACATTTAAACAATTAATTACTTGTTCCCTTTTAATAGTATGCATTAAACAAAACGGCTTAAAACTTTATACCTTTCTAAACTAATATAACCAACCCAGTAATTACCTGTCCTTTCTCATTAGTGTGCATTCCCAATGCACCAAGTTGTTGTTGTCTAACTGCCATCGCCATTTTCTTTTTTTCCAACTTTGTTTGTTCCTGAACCTAGAATTATTTTAAAAATAAAAAATATTCTTTGATTTAAAAATCTATATATAATAAAGCCTAGAGGACAACAATTTTATATTTATACATATTTTAAATATAAATAATGTATAAGTTCAATTTACAGGTCTAAAAAATAACTAAAACTGCTGTTTGTGATGCGCAGGAAAATTATCGCAGGCAAATATTAGTTAAGAATTGCGACTATATTACGACAATGAAAATCCCCTTTTATAACAAAGTGTTATATTTAATCAGATATATAGTTGTTGACTACATACCTCTTTAACTTTCAAAGCAATGGTAGGATGTTCTTGTAATGCCTTTAACACATTCTCAGCATGACCTCCAATACCTTCTTCGGTTGAAATCTAGAAAATTTAAAAAAATATTTATTTTAAAATGTTTTAAATTTGTTTCTGAATTTTTGTTTTTAAAAAGGCGAATTTTTACTTGTTCCAATCTGTGAAGTTGTGGAATTGCCTCCCCAACCAATTTCTGCGTTTCCATGTGTTTTGTGCACAATCCTGTCAACATTCTCAAACAATACGGCAACCCTGGTTTTGAGGATAAAGTTTTCCATTCGTCAGAATCAAAACTAAAACAAAAAAAAAACAAATTTAAAATATTTTTTTTATTCAAAACTTTACAAACAAATTAAGTACAAAAACATGAAAACATTTAAAAAAAATCTTTTATAAAAATATTTTATTTACTTCTTATCATCTGGGGTATGTTTAACTAAGTAATCCAAAGCAACTTTCACAATCCCATTTTCCAGCATTAAATTCTTCAGTTGGTTCCCACTTTCGTTAAATTGAATTCCAGAAACAATCTCACAAAAACAGTTTAAAAATATCGTGTCATCGTCTGTATGCGAATCATCATATCTAAAAATTTAAAACAAAGTTTAAATAATTATAATAAAATTAAAATTAACTAAAAATTTTTTAAATTAAAAAAAAAAACGAAAAATTAAATTTAAAATCTAAAAGCACATGAATAGATAAAAAAAATACTAATGTTACAAAAAATGTTATCAAATATTACAAAAATCCTAAATAAATTGAACCTACAAAGCACGTGGTCTTGTATAAATAAATATCACTGAACTACTTACTTATCAAAATCAAGGAACCCAATAAAATGATCGATCAACATTTGCATGAGATCGGGATCTCCAAAACTCAGGTAGGGAATAATTTTCAACAAACCTTGCAAGATGTTGGAGTGACTTTGGACGAATTCACTGTCAATCTTTAAAATTTAAAACAAGATTAAAAAAATTTCATTCATAACTTTAACTTATTCAAAAAAAAAAAATTTTAATTTTTTTTTTACCAACCTGTTGAAGAAGAAGAGTTAATTTCTTTTTATCCCCGGTGAACACAACCTCCTCTTCTTGCTCCACATTGCTTCCACCTTCCTCTTTCTTATCTGAGGATGCCTCCAGGAGGATGCTACCCATGATCTGGAGAAGTTGATCAATGATCGCGACTCCTTCCTCCCCAGCTTGTAAACCCTTGAAAAAAAAAGTTTTCAATAAAAATATTTTCTTAAAATTAAAAAAAAATTGAAAAAATTTTGTTATAAATGTAAATTGAACGAAAGAAGCAAAAAATGATGCAACAAGAATAAAAAAGATTGGAATAAAGAGTGTATTTTCGAAAGGTACGCTTAAATTAAAATTAAATCGAAATATTTACCAAATTTAGTGTTCCAAGTAGAGTATTCAAAGTGTTAAGCTTCGGTTTTGCAAGGTAATGTCGGTTAACTTTAAGTTTAACCGCATAAGACAGAAGTTTCAAGATGACGTCAACTAATTGATGACCGTGCGCAAGGCTCTTGACCGATTCAAGTCTCGATAAAATCACCTAAAAAATAAAAATTGTTTATTAAATAATTGTAACGTAAATGTTTATTTTTAATTTTGAAATTACTATTAAAAATTTACATTTTTATTTTACTTAAGTATTTTGCAAAAGGTTTAGAAAATTGGTCATAAAGGTAAAACAATTATAGCAGAATTTAAACTAATGTTATTATCCCACCATTTCTAATAACATGATTTCAAATTTGTTTTTGAGTATATTTAACAATAAGTAACAATTATAATATCTTTAACATACAATTATAAATATTAGAAAATTTAATCACATAATTGTCTAAACAAGATTGAATTTTCAGAAATCCTTTAATTAGTAAACATTAAATAATTAAGATAATTAACAATCAATTAAGGAGTACAAAAACAGATAGCAAATATAAAAATAAATGTTGTTTGTGAATGTTTTAGAGCGTAGGACCAAAAGTTATTATACAAATAAGATTAATTAGCAACTAACTGTGATTTGATTAAACAAACAATTAGATTTAGAACAATCTAAAAAAAAATCTCAAAAAATACCAGTCAGCATTTTAAAACTAACCAATTAAAAAACAGTCTAGGATTTTAAATAGTATTTTTTCACATGAGAATAGCCAGTCTTTTATTATCTAAATTTCAAATAGATCCAAAATGGAATATTTCATTTCAGATGACACAATAATAATAATAGTCACAAAGCAGTCGCATGCCATATAGGAAGGAAGTGATGACTTAATAGTTAGTGGTATGAGTCCTCATACACACAAATACACACATGCCTCTTGCTTTTAAATCGAGTTAAAAAACAAGACAAAATGACACAAAACACGGTTATGCTTGCGTTTTCGTCAAAATTCGTGTTTTGAAAATGATTTTTGAAAGGTTTTAGCATAATCTTATCAAGTTTAAAGGGTTTTATTTTAGGAAAATAACAGGAAGCAGATATATTGCAGCAGTTTTAATTAATTTGAGCTATGTGAGTAAGTATTAAGAACAGAATATGGAAAATATGCTGCATTATTCATGACTTATATACTAAAAATAAATTAATTCTGCTAATATATTTGTTGCCAAAAACAAAACAATATTGTTAACATAAATTTGCAACATCATTAATATATTTTTCTGAAAACTAGATATAGAAGATTTTAACTATAATAATTAAATTATGAGTAGTTAAAATTACTAATAAAATGACAGAGGTTAACAATAGGTAAGCAGAAATATTATTGTTGATAATTTTTTATATAAAAATATTATTTTATAGTCAATTAATAAAAGTCAAGTTATTCTAAATACAAATATTTATACAGTTTAAATATTTATACAGATAAAATCGAATAAATCAAAAATTAAATTTTTTTTAGACCAAGACATCGAAAAACACCGTTTGTGGATTACGATTATTTAATTAAAGTTGTCGTCGTTGGCGACTCCGGGGTGGGAAAGAGCCAACTAGTGGCTAGATTTACAAGAAATCAGTTCACAACAAACAGCAGACAAACTATTGGAGTGGAATTTGCAACAAAAACAATCGAAGTCGACAGTAAAAAAAATTGTTAAAAATTTTAAAAATTTTTTTGCTCGAATTTTTATTTAAAGATAAAAACTTGTAATTTTAGTAATAAAAAAATTGCACTCCCAATACTAGTACTTTTTTAAAAAAATATATAAATTTTACTATAAATTTTAAATCAATAATATTGCCATAAAATTAAAAACACTAATATTACCATAAACTTAATAATACCAAAACAACAATATAATACAACTGCACAAACCATATTTTTCCTTATATAAAACCTACTTAAAAAAAAAATCCAAAAACTTAACAAATTTTATTTTATAGCTAAAAAGATTTGTGCACAATTATGGGATACTGCAGGAGAGGAAAGATACAGAGCATTAGCTTCAGCTTATTACAGAGGGGCAGTAGGAGTGTTGTTAGTGTTTGATGTTACTAATACGAGGTCATTTAAAGATTTAACACATTGGTTGTCAGAGATTAAAGCTTATACTTTACCAACTTGTCAGGTAAGATGGTAAAGTTATTTTTTTATAAATAAAAAGTTATTTTTAAATAAAAAAAAGATAAATATACAACTACAAAATATAACTTAACATTACTTTCAAAGGATTGCTTTTTTAGTATTGTAGAGTTTAAAATTTTCTAACATTGTATTTTTAACACAACAGAACCAAATTGTGTTTAAAAATAAACCAATATTACTTCATAGCTTAAACAAAACACATAGCATTTAATAATATCAAAACACTAAACAAAAACAAAACTCAAATAACCATACCAAAAACTCAAATATTTCTATGCTTGTATAGCTTACACATTTAACAGCAGTTTCTTATTAGCTAAAAACCTCACTTAATAAAAATAATTTTTTTTAGATGATTCTAGTTGGCAACAAAATCGATTTAAAGGGAATAAGAAAGGTTAGTGAAGAACAAGGCAGAGCTTATGCTGCATGTAACGACCTAACCTACATGGAAACATCAGCAATGCAGTTTACTAATATTGAGGAATCGTTTTCCGCGCTGATAACAGACGTTTACAGAAAAACAATCGCGTCAAAATCGGCGAAAACAATTAACACGACAATCAACAATAATGTTGAAGGAAACGTAAAAGTTGAAAGCAACGATTTTTCGTTGACGAAAGAAAGGCTGGCGAGCAAGTGTTGTAACGCAGTTGGATAGGCTTTAATTATATTTTGTTATATCGGTACACCGCCACAATATTGTACTTAACTTTATTAATACTAATGCTACTGTAAATAAAAGAGCAAATTATTGTTCCCATTTAATAGGGTATTAAATCTGTTCCACAAATATTCAAAATACAAAATTAAATTAAACAAAAAAATGCTGGGTTGATTTTATATTAAAATACCCCATTCTACAGTATAAAAAACAGGATCCAAATCTACATATAATAAAGCTTAGTGGACAATATAAACAATATAAATATATGAATGTATGTCCATTTTATAAACCTACAATATAAGTATTACTGCCATTTGTCAAATATTAGTTGATAGTTTCAACCAAGTTACGCAAATAAAAACCCGACTGAGGAGCAGGCTACCCACTAGTATAATTAAATAAATAATACCTAAGAATAACTTTTTTTTCCACATGAGAAAAAACATCCTAATATTGCAGAAACTAAACACACTAATAAAAATAACATTTATAACTAAATTACCTCAATTCCTCCTGATTGACTTAGGACTCCGGCCAACTTGTAAACTTCTTCGTCGTTTTGATCAGTTTTATCCGAATCCAATCTTTCCACGATATCTTCAGTAGCTTCACCCAACAGCCCTCTCATTCTGTACACAACATGCATCGCATCCTCCTGTGATGTCATAATCAAAGGTAATGTGATGTTATTAACAAAATTTTAAAGGTAAAAAAGACTTACCATAGGAAAATTATAAAAAAAAATTTAAGTAAAATAAATCAACATAATAAGGTGGTTGTTCTTGAACTATAATAAAGAAAGGGACATATAAGATATATTTTTATTAAAATTCTTAAAAAGTTAATTAAGTTATTTAAATACAATTTAAAGAATTTGATATATTACCTCATTATGATTGGGTAACCATATTTTCTTGTATACATCTCTAACTGGTAAATCCAGTGCAATAATCTTGTTATTTATCAGTAATTCCATCCCACTATCATCTTCCAGTAAAGCTATCAAATCGCAATCTAAAACAACAAAACGTGAAAGTTAAAAAATAATAAAAAAAATCTTTCCAAAAAAAAATTTCTATTTTTTTTCTACCTCTGCAAATCTTGTTCTTTACATCCCTCATAAGAGGACCTAATCCTGCTTCGTTGGAGGAGTAAGGATTGCCCACCATTCTACCCTGTAAGAAGTCTTCCTGGAGCGGATCTTTATCCAAAGAGAGGAAGAACTCACTGGTATCATTTTCCTCCTAGAGAAAAAAATTTTTTTTATAAATTTTTTTACTTTTTTAGTTTTATTACTATTTTAAAATGTGTTTTTTTACAAATATGAAAAATATTTAAAAACCAAACATGTATATTAACAATAATGAACTATTTAAAGTAGTTAAACTTAACAATTTGTACTTACATGATATATAATATTTGCAAGTCGTTCGAATATAAATTGTGGCGTCTTCATATCATTTGAATCTTGTTTCTTGATTACTTCAATACAAACTTCCATAAATGATCTCGTCTCTGATTCATTTCCTAAATTCAAGCAAATATAAAGGCTTTTACTTGTAAATATTTAAATATAAAGTCCAAGACATTAAACAGTTTAAAATAGTTTAAACTTTTTCTAAACATTTTTAAAAGTTTTTTTGTAAGGGTTTTATTTACTTAAATTGCCCGAAATTTTCATAATTGTTGCACAATTTTAAAACTTTACTATTTTTATTTCAGTAATTTTAAATCCAAATTTGAATTTTTTAATTTTTTTTTATCTAAATTTTTACCAGTACCAACCTGTAGTTAACTCTTCCAACAAGTCCAAAAGAGTATCTTGTGCCTCATCCACCAAGTTAGTTCTCTGTATAACTAACCTCCTTAAACTTAAATAACTGTTAAGTACGGTCCCCACTAACTTTCCTTTATAATGTTGGCGTACATAAGATACTTGGACTAATTCCGACAGCAGCTCTAAAAATATAAAAATTTTGACAGTTTATTGGACATTATTTTACGTCTATACCCATTTAAGTTAACTCTAAATACCTGGAAATAAAAAGGATTTTAAAAATAGTTTGTTTAAAATTTTTTACATAAAATAAATATATAAATTGTAAAAACTTTAAAAATATAAACATAACATGCACATACCAGTAAGTTCTTTAAGAGCGTAACCTTGTTGTAAATTAAGATTGAGTGTGGTATCTTCTAATACCAATAACTTCACTATTTCTTTCTGGATCAAGTTTCCTATCAAGGGTAAAACTCCTCTTGCTGCCAAAAAAACCTAAACAAAAGTTACAATAAAGTTAATAGGCTATCCACCTAAATATAAAGATACGTGGTTTAATCTTTACTGCTGTTAAATCAAGCTCTAGATAAGGTTCCTAATAACAGGGTACGAATTAACGTTTAAAAAACGATTCGCTAAAAATGAGGTTTAATTTTTAGAGCAATAATTAGGTCCAAGTCATAATGTTCGTTTTTTGATAACACTTGACGCGTTGCGTAACGTCTTGTTAAACAATCGTTAATAATTTTTCACACAAAAAACGAGACATTTTTGATTACTTTAAAGCTGTGTTATGTATTTAAAAAATTGCGCAATAACTAAACAAACCCGGAGGTGAAGTTTACGCATTGCCAAACATGGAAAGTTTTTGTTATTAAATGCCCTATAGTAACCTACATTTACGCAGGATTATATTGATGTATTTATAAATGTGTTAAACTGGTTAAAAATAGATCGTAACAATACACAAATATACACGAAAGTATTATTATCGCTTGAACTTTTTTGGTTGATTCGCTAATTCTAATATATTTGTAAAAATCGATTCGCTAATTTAAAAAAACGATTCGCGTTTAGCGAATAGCGACCCGTTATTTCGTTCCCTGCTAATAATATAATATTCTAAGGCAGCCTAGGCCTTAACAAGAATAATATCTATTACTTCTACATAGGCTGATATCTTCTTATGCCAGATATCAATTTAAAGCAAGGCTACTTACCCTCCACTGCTTAGGTCGAATTTGTTCTTGATACAAAGCCAGAAATTCTGTTGAAGCTTCACCCGCATTTCCCAATTCATCCAAATAACTAAAAAACAGGGTCAAAGTATTTTTAACCAACTAGTACAAAAAAAAACACAAGTTAAAAATGTTTAACAGATTATGACTCTTAACAATTTTAATTTAACAATTTTAAGATAAATTTTACACCAATTTTATAACATTTTAAGTAAAAAATGTGACAAAAAAAGACCTGGTTAGCAGACTCAAGACTTGTGGCTTTCTTGATGTATTACGAGCAAGACTTGTGACCACGGCACATGCCGCTTGTCTGACAGAACGAGACGAGGGACAGAAAAGCATCGTTCGAAGAAATTGATTGTTGGATAATGAGACTTTGTGAGGAGCCTAAAGGAAAACAAGAAACATTTTAAATTTATTTTCAATTTCTAAAAAAATAATTACTTATTTTTAAATAATTTTAATTCATTTTAAACCTGTTTTTTCTTCTTCAAAACAAAATCTTTCCATTTTTGTGCATACTTTTCCTTCAAGAAAGTTTCATGAATTTTTAGTTTGTCAATTTTCTTTTCTTTTTCCTCTTGTGGAGCTAAAATAAAAGTCAAAAAATTTATGTAAACGGTAAAAAAATAAACACATAATAATAAAGTATTAAACTAAAAGTAATATCTGCCTAAAATTATTTTTCTTAAATTAAAGTTAAAAACTTTATTTTCATACAATTTTAAATTTTTTTTATAATTTATACTCGATAAGGGAAGGTCGAATGGGATCTAAACATAGAATAACATCAGTTACTCCGACCCAGTCTCGAGTTGCCTGTGGCAGTTTGAGATACTATAGAGACTATAATTGCCCAGTGATTATGCTGCTGATTAAGTGCTGACTCAGCAGGAGTTTGTCCCGTTTATAGCGCTTTACTCAAGGGCATGAGAGCAGTGGGGATTAAACCCACGACGTCCCTTAGCATGAGAGCAGTGGGGATTAAACCCACGACGTCATGGTGGTGTAGCAAGCGTTTTTACCACTACACCACGCTGCCGGTGATGTAATCAGTTAAATATAAACACCGAATTAAAAACCGATGAAGTACAAATAAATTAATTTATTTTTACAAATTTAATTTTTAGTTGCTTACCGTTTATTTTGTTTTTTCTTTTTCTCCATTCATCATATTGATTAACTCCATCACTGCTTTCCAACCATTTACTTGCTTCAACTGAAACCTTCGGATCTGTTTGCTGATCGTTCTTACTCTCTGGTGACACCTGGTTTAAAACAACAAACAATAAATTACCGGCAACGTGGTGTAGAGGTAAGAACACTTGCTACACCACACATGGGGTCGTGGGTTCAATCCCCACTGATCTAATGCTGTAGCGCCCTTGAGCAAGGCGCTATAAACGGTATAAACTCCTACTGAGCCAGCACTTAATCAGCAGTTTATTTATCGGGCAATTATAATCTATAATATCCCAAACTGCCACAGGCAACTCGAGACTGGGTGGAGTAACTGATGTTACTCTATGTTTAAGTTACGCATTCGACTTTCCCACATCGAAGATAAATTAGTATAAAAAAAATTAAAATTTTAACCTTATAAACACTAGTATCTATGGTTATTTGCAGAAGCACCACAAGGGCATTTATATTATTGTAAAAGTCTTGAATTAGACATACACTTCTATAATTTATTACTAAGCTTTATTATATATAAATATCTTCATTAGTAGGATAGGCTTTTTTTTGAATTACAGCTATCCAGATATAACACATGGTAAAATATTACCTGAATTAAAAAAAATTTGCCTTTAATCATTATTTAAATACTTTTTTTTAACTCACCAGTTTTCTGATCATATTCACACAAGGCAATGTCACATTTTCAACAACTGCTGGAGATTTAATTCTAACAACAGTTTGGAATAATTTCATAGCTGGAAGAAGCAATATAACAAGTATTACAACAGTTTCTTAATCACAAACAAACTTGAATTTTAATTATTTTTATATTTATTTATTCTCAATGTGGGAAGGTTAACTTCACAACCAAAACACAGGGTAACATTTGTTACCCCAACCCAGCCTTGAGTTGCCTTTGGCAGTTTGTGATATTATAGATTATTATTGCCCGATAAATAAACTGCTCATTAAGTGCTTGCTCAGTAGGAGTTTATATTGTTTATAGCTCCTTACTCAAGGGCGCTACAGCATAATAGCAGTTGGGATCAAACCCAGGGCCTCATGTAGTAACGCCAAGTGTTCTAACCCGTACACAATGCTGCCAGGTATTTTTGATAAATAAACAAACCATTTCGTAGTCTTGATTGCCACATATCATCTCTAATATCCAACATAGACATCAGCAATTGCATTTCACAGTTGACCGCAGATGACGGGAGGTTGTCGCCATGGTGATTGATAGCGCCGGTGATGCGTGAATACAGCAAATCATTTAACTGGGTTGTTGCTTCTAAATTATTTTTGACAAGTTGTCCGATCAGACTGTGAACCTAAAAAATAAGAAAAACTAAATTTTAAACATCGTTTGTTTTTATTAAAATTAATTTATTTGTTAAAAAAGCGTTTTCACAGAAAAAAATTGAAAATCAGTAAAAAAAAACTATATTAATGTAAAATCTTTTTTATATTGGCAATATCTAACTAAAAAAAATAAAATGCACTAAATTTTTAAAAAAATGCCTTGAATTTAATTATTTAAGGTTTTTTAATTAAAAAAAAACAAACTAAAAACCTGTTTTCTTGTTTTTGCTGTTCCTCTTCTTAAGTTAAACATCACAAGTTCACGAATAATTCCTTTCGAGATTAAGATCGGTTTTGCTTGGTTGTTCGTCGCCAACACTCGGAGTAAGGTCACGGCCTGTTGAGCACTCGCTGAAGCACATCCATAACAATCGGGAGCACTCTGACACCAAGTGGCAGAAGACGTTGGAACGTGCTAAAAATTAAAATTATTATTTTTTATTTAAAACTTTTAAAAAATAAAACCAAAAATATTTATTTTTTAATCAAACTTACTCTTGGTTTTGCATCACTAGAGTGACCACTAGTAGCAGCAGTGTGCTGTCTTTTATCGTATTCAACAATCTCACTTCGAGATGCCAAAACCGTTCTCATAATTCCAGACAATTCTTCAAACAATGTTTTACATTCCTGTAAAAAAAATCAGGTTTAATTAGATAAAATTTTTGACACAAGACAAAATGTTAAAATTCAAAATTAACAATTTAACTAAAGACTTTTTATATTAGACTAAAATTCTACTTAATTACAAAATAAAAAAATTTCAATAAAAAATATTATAGAACTACAAACACAAAAAACTAACCTGGCAATATTTCTTTGCTAGTTGTTGGATGTTACTGCTTACAGGAGCCATGTTACTTCCACCCACGCCCCCCAGTACAACACTAGTGACCTGACCTGATCCTATGCTTAATCCAGGTTGGGCCACTCTTTGTTGGAGGGGGGGTTTTCTCTTGTTTTGGGTTGAGGAACTGCTAGGAGATAGAACAGTTACATCTGCTGATACTTTGGATATCTGTGTGATATAAAGTAAGTAATTTATGCTTTAATAAAAATACTAGTGCTTTTTTATTTAATTTAAAAAGTTGATAGCCCCTCCTGTTGTCGGCATTTAGTTTGTCATAACATGGTCACAACTCCAACTAATATTTGCCTGTAATAATTTACGCGCGCACCACCAAAAACAGTATTCTTATTATTTTTAAGGCCCTATAAATTAGACATACATTGTCCACTAACCTTTATTATATTTAGATGGCAAGATTACAAAGAGCAATTTTTTTAAGATGAATGATGTTTTCAATTTTTTTTTTTTTATTAAACTTGTGTGTTTATTTCTTATTTAAAGTTTTAACAATTTGAAATTAAAATTATTAACCTGAGCTAACAAAGCTTCTAGTTGTGGTTTATGGGAGTTAAGTTGGTTGTAAACAGTATCAGCTTTATCCAACAACGTCACAACATAGGCCACCATTTTCTTTCTATCTTCATCATTTTCTATTTAAATTAAAAACATAAATATATAATGTAAAATATGTACAACAAAATTACAGTTTTTTGGCAAAAATTTATAGTTTATATAAATAAAAGTTATGGTTTTTATTTTATATATATACAATTATAATAAAGTTATAGCTATTTTTTTTTAAAGTAGCGAAAGATATCAGTAAAATGGTTTGTATGTTTTTACATAATTTATAATGATTGTAAGCAATTAAAAAGTTAAACTTACCAATGGAATCAACAGCACAACATGGTCTAGCTTTGACCATAACATCAAACTTGGCATATTTGGAGAAGCCGCAAACGTTGCACAAGAATGGATCCTTTTCATCATAATTAATACTTCGACATTTATGGCATTGGAAAACATTCTCCCCACAATTTCCACAAATACCTGGGTTAGCCTAAAAAAAGAAATTGTCTTGCTAAGATTTAAACAATAATTATCATTAAGTTTTTTTATAGCAATTTATACCTAATGAAGCTATGTGTTCCTCCAACCCAGTTTTGAGTTAAATTTAACAGTTCGGAATATATAAATTAAAATTGGCGTTTAATTAACTTGCCAATAGATTTTGGATTTGCAGAAGATCATAATGTTTATAGCACCTTACTTAAGGGCACTAAAGCATAAGAGCAGTGGGGATCAAACCAAGCACTACATGTAGTGATGCCGAGTATTCTAACCACTACACCATGCTGCCGGTTAGTTAATTTCTGTTTTAAGCATTTATTATAGGGTTTTTTTAAAGCAGAAATATTAAAATCACAAAATAAAACCTGCACAGAGGCACTGCATCGTGGGCATTGTAAAGTTTCAATCGAAGCAGAAACATTTTCATAAAAGTCGGTGAATTCTAACATCAAGTTGGTGGCCACTATAGGTAGAGGTAACTCTATTCTTATCTCTGTTTCACCCTTTTTAATAAAACAATATTTAGTACATTATTTGAGTAATTAAAAAAATAAAAAATTTAACTAAATTTTGTTAAACCATATTTTTATAAAAATTTCAAATTGGTTCAGATACAATAATGAAAATATATTTTTTTTAATCTTAAACACAAACTTAGTTAACTGTTACCTGTGGCACTGTAATACTCTCAGCTTTATGCCACATAGAAGGATTATTCTTAAGATCAACAATTGCTGGCACTTTCTTGTTATTATAATACAACACTGCAGTTCGAATCTGGAAAAATTAAGTGCAAAAATTAAAAAAAAATAAATATCAAGAACCCTGGGTTTGGTTAACATTTTATTTTAATTGGTAAAAAATAACGGTTTTAAATTTTTTTTTTGAATTTATTCAACAAACTTACCATTTTGGTTCTTTTGATGTCTGTAACACGGATGGTTATTTTTTGAACCATATAACTACCAATTAGTTTAATTATCTGCTGAGTGGTGGTGTATTTGGTGTCTGATTTAATGGTTGATAGTTTAATGTTGGTGAATGGTATTTCTGGTTGGTTACACACCAGACATGGGTTGTTCTCCAAATAAAAACCATCAAATTGAACATAATCTGGTTAAAAATAAAACCATTTTATATATTTTATATTTTTTTAAATTTTAAATACTAAAACCAAGCTCTTTGATTGTAAATAAAAAATTAAAGCTTTTTAAACAAAATATTTAAAGTTCTTTATTTGAAAAAAATTTAAAGTTCTTTATTTGTTATTTAACTTACTGGCCAACTGAGAATAGAGAATAGCATTCTGATGATTAGATAAAAGTCGATTTTGTTGTTGCAAAACTTTTAAGGTTGAATCTGTCACTGTTTCAGCTTGTTCCTATACATATATTTATTTAAAAAACTAAGTAAAAAAAGGGTTTAAAATATAGATAACATATAAAACATTAGTTAAACTATAATAGTATGTTTTAAAAGGCTGTAATTTTTAAATTCTTTTATATATATCTTTAATATTTTACCATAAAATATCATCAGTTATTTTACTAAATTTTTAATTATTTTATTTTAATATTACACTAAATCAATGATAAAATTAGATTATAAATTCTGACCTGTGATAGACCAGGTTTCATGGACAGATAACCCAATATATCAATAAACTGAGCAGCTTTTCTTCCATACAGAGAAGTCAATGAGCACAAGGACCATAATATATTCACTAATCTTCGTTTGGATTCTTCATTGGAGTTTCTACAACAAAAAAAAATATATATTTTAAGTATGGTATAGCTTTTAATATGAATTAAAGTGTACTATTTAAAGTTTGTTTTTTTTGTGCAATCTGTTATTAAATCTCATGCAAAAATATGCTAATACTCAAAACAGGTTAAAAACAAAAAATATTATTAAATATCAGCAAAATCTAAATATAATGGGGCTTAGTGAACAATATATATATATATATAAATATATGTATAAGTTCAAATTAAAAGCCTAAAACTTGGATAAAACTGCTGTTTGTAGTGCCCGTGTACATTATCGAGAGCAAATATTGGGTGGAGTTGTAACTACATTACAATAAACAAAATCCTGACTATAGGGCAAGCTTTTAACTAGTAAATATGATTCTTACTTGAAAAGATTGAGTAAAAGATCGTGAGCACTCCATCTGATAGAAGTCACATTCATTTCAAGTAGGAAATGTTTAACAAATTGTTTTAAAGATTCATCCGATATATCTGACATCATTCTAAAACAAAAATTAAATTTAATAAAGTTTTTGGGCCATATTTTAAACAGCAAATGTAACATTAAATGGGCTAGATACATTTAAAAAATATTTTAAAAATTTAGTGTAAAATTGCGTAGGCTATATAAATAAAAAAACTTTTTAAAAGCGTCTAATTTAAAAAATATCAACTTTTCTGACCTGTGTGCAATTTGGTTGCTCATAGCAACATCCAATTTCCCATCCTTCTGTGCAGAACTTTCAGCTATATTTCCCGATTCATTTTTCGCAGGTTTCTTGTCTTTTCCCTCATTTTTAGGCACAGTTATCGCGCACAATAACAGCGTGAGAGCATTAGATGAAACACCTTCGTCAGCATTTACACAAGTATCAAGTAAAAACGGCAAAAACCTAGGGTTGGAGATGCAATATTTCTGCCAATTTTTCGTTCTTTTTTCTGCGATTTCACAGCAAACTCTGATCACTGCAGCAAGTGATATCAACTCATTGTAAGTTAGGTTGGGAGCTTGTGGATTTTTTTCATCCCATTTGCAAAGTTTGATACTGGTGGCAAAGTAGTTAGCATGGGCATGTAGGTCCCTTTCTTCACGATATTTTTCCTTTAAAAAATTGTTTTAAAATTAAAAAAAACATGAAAAATTGTTTTTTTTTTAGACAAAAAATTGAAGCCGTCTGTCTCAATTCCATGATTTAAAAAATTTTACAAGAAATTAAAATTTAAAACAATTTTTTTATTTTAAACAACCTAAATCATAGTTTTCCTAATCATGATATAAATCCAAATTAAAATAATGTCACAGTATTAGAGCAGTTTATACTGTCCAATAAGTACGAGTTCTACATCAAATAAATATTTTTAACTACTTTTATTAAAAAAGATAATAAGGGCCAACCTAAAAAAAGTAATTCTGTTTAACTTTTTAATTTTCTAAACAAAAATTTACCTTTGAGCCAGTTATATGAAACAACAATTTCCTAACTCTCCTTCGCACAGGACTTGGTACTTCGGCATACAACATGTAATCCGAGAGTAACAACCTCCACTCTGGACCAAATTTTGTGCCACTGTTTTGCTTCATGACATGTGCCGCCATGTTAAGTGCCATCTCAGTTATAAGCCTCAAGTAAGGCTGGAATAATGCCCCGGAATAGCTTTGAACATATTGTGGCATAAAAAATGGGGTCATGTCAACGTTTGTGTGTTTCGATGCAATTTGGAGCAACCCACTTTGGGTTGAATCTAAGGTTTCAACTGCAGAGGGTTGATGCATTAATGGTTGTTCCCACTGTTTAGTGTAAAGAGTCCTGCAGCAAAAAAATTGAATATATAAAAACCTTTTTTTTAATAGACAAATAGAACAGATATAATTCTTAAAAAAATAGCTTTTATTTTGTTTTTGTATATAAATTTATTCTTGATGTGGAAAGGTCGAATGCGCAACCTAAACATAAAGTAACATTAGTTACCCTGACCCAGTCTCGAGTTGCCTTTGGCAGTTTGGGATATTATAGATTTTAATTACCCGATAATTATGCTGCTGATTAAGGGCTGGCTCAGCAGAAGTTTATACTGTTTATAGCGCCTTACCCAAGAGCGCTACAGCATGAGAGCAGTGGTGATCGAACCTAGGACCTCAAGTAGTGTAGTAAGTGTTCTGACCACTACACCATGCTGCCGGTATTTAAGTTAACATAATTTGTAAGTGCAAAAGTTTAAGCAAAAAATACCTAAGTAAATAGTGGCAAAGATCCAAGATATTTTCCTGTACTAAAATACTAGCTGTTCTTTTATATATTGAGGTACCAGTAGAAGTTGGATCACTTTTGTTTGATTGGTTGGAAGGAAAATGAGATTTTGACATCATAACACTAAGTAGTCTCATCATTATTACAAACACCTTAAAAGCAAGTGTTTAAATGTTACTTTCTTGAAGAACTTTTTTATTGTAAATGTTTGAAATTTTTTTTTTGTATAAAAATAATAAAAATATGCAAAATATTGTAACAATTTTAATTTACAAAAAAATGTACCTCGTGTTTTGGAGATTGTTCGTGAATTTTCTCCGCAGTAACTTTATCCTCATTTTCATAACAAACACTCTTCACTCGTTCAATGATAGTGACCACTATGTGGCGATGTAGAGCAATATGTGACTCATTTGTGAAATCAAGGGTTGAAATTAACATTGAAATAACCTAAAAAAATTACAGATTTTTTTGTCATTAAAAATTTTTAAATTTTGATTTAAAAAAGGAAAAAAATGGAACAATTATTATCCTGACTTAATTTTAAAATTTCACATTTTTCTTTGGTTTTTTTTATTTTTAAATAACAACCGCAAATAAATTTATTATTTTTTTACATAAAAAATTTTTCTAGTGCTATTCTATTTTTTTTCAACAATTTTTTTTTCAACCTGGAAAAAGGGAATTGATCTTTCTCCTCCTAAATCTTCCACCTCCCTGATCCTTGAGAAGATGTCGTTCAGTATAAGAAGTCTTAATCCTTTAAGTTTCTCCTCACTGATCACATCAATTGTTCTCTTTTTCTTCGGAACAATAACCTAAAAAATTATCCGGTTAGTTTAAATACAATTTTAGTTTACATTATACCAACTAGTGGATAGCCCTTCCTACAGTTAGGATTTTAATTGTTGTAATACGGTCGCAAATCTCAATTAATATTTGCCTGGAAAATTTACCCACACACCACAAATGGCAGTTTTATTTATATTGTAGGCCTATAAATTAGACATACACACAAATATACATATATATATTTATAGATATTTCATTAACTAAGCTTCTAAATATATACTATTGAGATCAAGTTTACCCTTTTCTCTTCTTTGGGCTTCTCTTCTTCCACCTTGCCTTTTTCTACCTCTTTTTCTCCTTCACTTAAACTTGCATTACTATGTTCATCAACATCTGATTCCTCATTGTTATTATTATTAGTTGAAGCAACATTCTAAACAAAAACAAAATTTGTTAGTTAATTTAACAACAATGCATAAATCATAAATCTAAAATAATTTAACAACATATTTATTTCTGTTTTGGATGTTTAGACTTTTTACATTTACATAAACATCTTTATTTAAATGACCACTTACATTTTGTTCTTGTACATTTTCTTGTTCTGGTTGCAAATTCTCGTTCTGCTGTTGTAGGTGTTGAATCTGTTGTCGCAGCTCATTTCTTTGTTGCAACAAAATATTCCGTTCAATATCCTCATCAAGTTGCTGTGATTCCTGTTCGTCTTGTACTAGTTGATCAACAATATCTTGTTGAGCAACAATTTCCTGTTGATCAACATTTTCTTGTTGTGCAACTTGTTGATGACGAATTTGTTGTCGTTGCTGCTCTCGTACTTGTTGTCGTAGTTGACGAAGTTCTTGTTGTTGTTGATTCAAATGTTGATCTTGTCGCTGTTGATTCTGTTGTTGTAGTTCTTGTTGTTGAAGAGAGAGGGCGATCGCATATTCCACCATCGCTTCATCGTCATCTGGGTCTGGAGGAAGAAGTTGCTCCAAGTCAATCCCCATCAACAAGTTTTCAATCGATTGTTGATCTTCTAAGCCTAAAAATAAAAAATTTAAGAATGAAATCTTAAAAAAATTAATTTTCAGAAATAAAATCCTAAAAAAAAACAATTTTTAGAATAAAATCTCTTTTTTCCGACAAATAAATTTTAAAAAGTCTGACAATAAATTTTTATGTAACTTACTATCATGTTCGCTCGGCAGATTAGTTGCAAGAGCTCGCATAACATCAGCAGGAAGTCGTGCTTGATTGCCCTCATTGTTCTGGGCTGCCTCCTGCTGGTTGCTTGCCAATATTCGAATATAATCCGCTTCTGTCATTTCATCAGGAAGAATATCCTAAAAAATGTTTTAAATTTTTGCTTTAAAATACTACAGAGACCAAGTAGAATAACATTAAACTGCAATCTTACCACATATTACAAAAAAGAAAGTTTTTTTGCTTTTAAAAGTATTAGACACTCCAGATTTAGGCAGGCCTTAAATTTTAGTCCATAACGGAAAAAAAATCTTTTATAAAAAAAAGTAAATTTTGTTAAAAGTTACCTGTAGGAACTCTCCATCGTTTTGTTGAACTTCGTTTTGTCCTTCTACATCAAAAGTTTCATTTAAAACATGATCATCTAATGAGATTGCCATGTCATCTGAAACATTAAAAACAATACATTTATTTTAACAAATTTACAAATTGCTAAAAAAAAAATAGAAAAAATATTTTTTAAATTAAAAAAAATTTGTAAAAAATATTTTTAAAAATTAAAAAATTTTTTTTTGAATAAAATCTGTTTTACCGTTTCCAAGATCTTCAAAGTCATCATCTTCGTCCTCGTCATCATCATCTAGTGTTTCCCCTTGCGTTCCATGACTACTCAAGTGGGACCCAGGTCGGGGTTGTTGTTGAGCAAAAATGTGATTTGAGCCTCGCTGTGTAGCAAGCTGAAGAAAAATTAAATTTTTAAGAATTTTCAAATTTAAAAGATTCAATTTTTAATTAAAATTGAAAGGTATTTAAATATCAACAGAAGATAAGGTAATTGTTACACTTTTTGTAAAACCTTTTAAAACCTATTTAAACTAGCAGAATGATATAGTGGTTACAACACTTGTCTTCACTACATGAGGTCCTGAGTTTAGTTCCCATTGCTCTTATGCTGTAGAACCCTGGGGTAAGTGCTATAAACAAACTCCTGCTCAGCCAACATTTAGTCAGCAGCTTAAAATTATCGGGCAATTATAATCTATAATATCGTAAACTTCCACAGGCAACTTAAGATTAGGTTGGGTTAATGTTACTCTATGTTTGAATCATGAAGTCAACTTTTTCACATCAAGAATAAATAAATGGAAAAAAGACAATTAAATTTTTTTAAACACTTATAAATTTACTGTTGCAGTTGTTGTTTGATTTGAAGAAACAGAAGGCGGAGACTCAGATCTTGAACTTGTCGGGGTGTCCGACATTTTACTCGATCTACGTTTTAAATCGGTGTCTGACTGTCCGACTTCACTGTTAGAGATCTGTAACAGTCTGCACAATGCTGACCTTGCCGCAAAGGTCACATGGAAGTCGTCGTAAGTCAAAAGTTCAAAATAGATTTTTACAGCCATTTCTTGTGTTTCCGGTAAATACGCTAAAAATTGAACCAAAAGTTTAAACATCTTAAATAAATGATTTCAAAAAATCAATTTATGCTCTATTAAAGCAACATAAAATTGTAGGCATCGTAAAACAAAAATAACATTTAAATAAACAATAAATTGTTGTGCAACAAAAATTGTTGAATTGATAAAAATTTTGGATCAACAATAAATTGTTGAGATAAAAAATCATTAACAACAAAAATTGTTGAGCAACAAAAATTGTTGAGCAACAAAAATTGTTGAACAACAAAATTTGTTGAACATCAAAATTGTAAAAAAAAATCAGATTGCAGCTGACCTGATATTGCATGAATTATGTCCACCATGACCTTGACTGTGACCTCTACATGGGTCAACCCGGGAAGAGAAGGAGGGGTCAAAAGTCGGCTTTTAGGTTTGGCCGCTAAGAGGCGCCAGAATGATGTCATCATTCCCTTCAATACTTTCTCATGGAACGAGCTAAAGGTTAGGTTAAATTAAATTTATTGTTTTAACTTAAAATAAAATAAATAGAAATTTAAATTATTTACATTTTTGTTGCAATTTCTTTTATTTTGTTTTCTTCTTTATTTTCTGTTTCCAAATCAATCAACTAAAAATAACAAATTTTATTAAAAAAATTTTACACAAAAATCAATTTAAAATAAAATTTATTCAAATATTTAGGTGTATCTTACCTCTACATCTTGTTTATTTTCAGTGTTATCATTTTCTAAAATTGCTAAATTGCTTGGTCTTTGTCGAGCTATATGTGAAAGTTGCGCAAGAATTCTTTGGAAGCCCTCTTCGTCAATTTGCGCTGGCTCAAGCGGAACTTCATCTGATTGGTCGATTTCAAGAAGTTGTGCGGCATGCTTTAACAGTTGTCCATCCTGGAAAAAGAAAATGCAGAATGCAGAAAAAAAAATTACAAAATATAATTGGTATTCGTAAATTTACAACAAATATTTAAAGACTAAAAACAAGAAATAAAAACAAAAAAAATATACAAATTAAATTATACTCAAGTCTTAGTTATTAGATTTTTTTATTACCTGAAATTTGTAAGAATCATTTTTGTCGTTGAACAACCTCATGATGACCTGCTTGACCGTGGAATGACCTCTTAAGGTCAAAGGTTGGACCAAAAGGTCAGAAGTCAAACTGAGTGCTTTCATGCGAAGATCATTATCGACATTATCCTAAGAAGAAAATTTTAAAACATATTAGGAATATCTCTTTTATTCTAAGGAACCGGCAGCGTGGTGTAATGATAAGAACAGTTGATACATCACACATAAGGTCGTTGGTTTAATCCCCACTGATCTCATGCTGTAGCGCCCTTGAGAAAGGCGCTATAAACAGTATGAACTCCTGCTGAGCCAGCACTTAATCACCAGTATAATTATCGGGCAATTATAATCTATAATATCCTAAACTGCCACAGGCAACTCGAGACTGGATCGGGGTAACTGATGTGACTCTATGTTTGAGTCGCGCATTCGACCTTCCCACATCGAGGATAAAGATATATCCAAAAAGGGGTTAAAGGTATATTTTAAAATGGGATTATTTTAAAAACCGACTATCTAAAATTGTAGTAAAAAAAATTATGTTTAAAGCGGTTATATAAAAGTAGTTTTATATTAAAATTACCTTAAAGTAGTTCTGAAAGGTGCAGTTGACAGCAAACAAACATGACAATAAAGTATCATCAGCAATTCCTAAAAGAAAAATAATCAATTTTTCTTACTAAAGGCCCGTTCACATGGCGTACGCAACGTAACGCAATGCAAGATTGCATAACCATTTAAAATGAAGAGAGTCGTTCACTTGTACGAAAGTTTGCAAAAGTTGCGTAAGATTTTGTAAAGTTTTGTGGCTGGAGCGTAATTTACGCAAAATTTTGTAAGCGGTATTATAATCTTAAAAAGAAATCCCTAGAACTCGTAAAGTTACGTAACGCAACGTAACCTTGTCGCGTGGACAGGCCTTAAGTAAAAACTAGACAATACACTTAAAACCATTTTTTACTGATAAAAAACCAACATTATTTTAACTTTAATAACACTTACCTGAATTGAGATCATGTTTACTAACAATTGATGTTGCTGTTGAGTCTTCAGATTCGTTGTCACTCCCACTCTTGGTTTTTGTTGTTTTTTCGTTTGGTTTAGATCCTAGAAAACAAAAAATACACCTTTTTAGGTGGCTTTATGTTGAAGAATTTACCAGTGGTTATCATACAAATATCCAAGTATAGCATTTAACAAAAAATGTTGTGCAACAAAAAATGTTGCGCAACAAAAAATGTTGTGCAACAAAAAAATGTTGTGCAACAAAAAATGTTGTGCAACAAAAAATGTTGTGCAACAAAAAATGTTGTGCAACAAAAATGTTGAACATAAAAATAACTTTTTCAGCATTTTTAACTAAAATACTGTGGCAATAATAATACAACCAACCTATAGTGGGTTCATCTTGTGGCCAGCCAAATGCCTCTTTCGTCTTTCCATAAACCTTAATACTGTCAACCATGTTGTGATCTTTTGGATCTTCTGATGTTCCACAGAACAAGATCAACTAAAATAAAATTCAAATGTTTAAAAAAAAAACAAATTTTTAAAAACCAAATTTTTAAACACAAACAGCATTGCTTAGTGTATTGAAACACTAAAAATATACCATATCAAATTTACTTATAAAATAAAAACAATGGATTAAGTCTAGAAGTAGTCAGAACACTTGGCTTTACTAAATGATGTCCTGAGTTCAATCCCCACTGCTCTGATGCTGTAGCGCCTTTAAGAAAGGCATTATAAACATTATAAACTTCTGTCAAGCCAACACTTAATCAGCAGCTTAATTATCAAGCAGGTAACAAATGCTACTCATGTCCTGAAGACAACCTTCCTACATCAAGAATAAATAAATAAAAAAAAATATATATACAAATTATTTTAAGAAAACTACAAATATGTCTACTTTGTTATTTAACTTGATTGACTCAGATCTAGATAGTGGTATATCAAACCATCTTGGCCTGGTTAGTCGTGGACCCAAACTCATATATCTTTCATCTATCATAAAATGGGTTGGGCACGACATCCCACCTTGCGTGCCTAGCAGAACTCGTACACCAGTAATCACCTAAAAAAGAAATATTGTAAAATATTGTAAGACACTTTTGAAAAATTTTGGATCACTTGTTTGTGAAGGTTTTCAGAAAATCTTAGAGCTGTAAAGATTTAGAGAGAATATTACTTAGGACCGCAAAGAATGAGAGTTTTTTTTGAGAACCGTAAAGTACAAGTGATCCAAAATCATTAAACCAAGTTATTTTAAAAAGTATATTTATAATTTTAAAGCTTATGGCATGGTTATTACTGTATTCTTATTAAAAAGTTTAATTGCTGAAGATTTTATTATACAATATGAACATGAAAAAGTTTTAATCAAAAGTTGTTAAAAAGATCGGTGAACTAAAAATAAGATCCTACCATGTTTGGGTTTTTGTTCATTATTTCGATGATAAAATTTCCTACAGCCATCACATACATTCCTAAAAATCAATATATTGAACAACTTTAACAAGATAAGTACTTGAAATTGTTAAACAACAAAAATTTGTTGAACAACAAAAAATTGTTGAACAACAAAAATTGTTGAACAACAAAAAATTGTTGAACAACAAAAATTGCTTGAGCAACAAAAAATTGTTGAACAACAAAAATTGCTTGAGCAACACTCACAAATGATAAAAATCTAAAATAAAAATGATAAAAACTAATAAATTTAAAAAAAATAAATGTATGTACATCAATTTTTACACTAAATCTTTGTCTTACACCCTACCTGTGCTGTTTAATCTGTTTTTAATTTGGGCGATGTTATAAACTTCTAATAATTGACCCCCAAATTCAATATCAGTTGAGTTAAACAACTGACAATGCTCAAAGAAATCGATTGGGAACGTAGTTTCTTCTTTCTCAGATTTAACTAAAAACATATTTTAAAAACACTCTTAAAAAGTTACAAAAATATTTTTTATATTGTTTGACAACTTAATTTAAAAGCAAAAAAATTTCGATTTCAAATTCAATAACAAAGAAGTAACTGTATAAGTAAATTTTACCTTTACTTGATTTTCCAGTAATTGATTTTTTGGAGCGTTTGGAATGTCCTAAAAAAAAAAATTGAATTAATTTACAACTGGACAAATCAACTATTTAAAACACTGTTCTTTTTAATACATGTTTTTAATAACTTTATGTAGTCCACCAATATTGTTTACTACCATTTACAAAACACACACAATAAATAAATGTAATAGGACTACAAATGTTGAAAAGCCTTAAAGTTGTGCTGTTTCTTAAATTTTAGACCAGAAATCCTACCTAAAATATTGTTAGGTAACAGTCTGGAATTGAGCCAGTATCTTGTGGAATCAGCAAAAGCGAGATAAATCCTTAGCGAGCCGTCCTCACATAAAACAATTACCGTCGTTCTTTCATCCTCGTTCATTAAACTCGATGAACCATGTCGCACTGCAACGAGGTCAATGACCTTCGATTTTGTTGAAGTGACCTTAAAAAAATATTTTTTATATAACTGATGTTTAATGTCTTTAAAGTAATCAAGATACAATAAAAAATTTTTTTGGTAACATTTAAAACATTTTTCCTGCACATTAACAAACTCTGGTCTATTGCCTGTCTTACAAGCTGCATTTTAATTGTAACATAGTTGCAATTTACAACTAATATATACCCATGATAAATAACCTGGGCACTAAAAACAACAAATTTCATATAGTAAGACTTGGGTTAGGATATACATACACACTTATACATATATATATCAGGAAACGAAATAACGGGTCGCTATTCGCTAAAAGCGAATCGTTTTTTAAAATTAGCGAATCGTTTTTTACAAATATATTAGAAATAGCGAATCAACCAAAAAAGGTTAAGGCAATAATAAAACTTCGTGTGTATTTGTGTATTTTTACGATATATTTTAAACCGGTTTAGACTAATTTAAATTTACTATAGGGCATTTAATAACAATAACTTTTCATGTTTTGGCAATGCGTAAATTTCGCTCCCGAGATCGTTCAGTTGATGCGCAATTAAAAGAATTAAAAATGTCACGTTTTTTGTTCAAAATACTATTAACGATTGTTTAACAATACGTTATATTTTAAAAATGCCACGCAACTTGTCAAGTGTTACAAAAAAACGAAGATTATGACTTGAACCTAATAATTGCTCTAAAAATGCAACCTCATTTTTTGCGAATCGTTTTTTAAACGTTAATTCGTACCCTGTAATTCGTACCCTGTAATACCATGCTAAAATAAACATAAACATATATAAATTCCACTTTAAATGTGAATTTTATGGGCAATGGCTGTTAATTATATCCACTTTCTTGATTTTAAATTACAAAACTTAAAGTAAATTGCAACAAATTTTAAAAACCTTGATTTCTTGTAGCATAATTTTCTCAGGTTCAATCATAATAACAACCGGACATCCATTAGAGTGAGAAAAACAAGTTATTAGACCGGGGTGATTTAAAACTTCATTCCATTCATGTAAAGCAACATTGCGAGAGTTTGAGGAACCACCATTACCAGGCTGTTCAGTAACAAAAAAAATTTAATTTTTTTTAATGTCAAAATGTGATTTAAAATTTGATTTTTAAAATTAAAAAAAAAATTTAATCTTTAAAAATAAAAAAAAACAGTTTGAGTAAATAAATAAACACTTATTATCCTTTTTATAAAATTTTTTTAATTTAAAATTAAATTTGATAAAAAAAATCTAGAAATAAAATATTTACCTTATATTGGATAGGAAATAACTTCACAACATTTTCCATAGTTTTATCCAGTGAAGCAGTAAAGTTTTGTCCATTGGTATAACTGAAAAACAAGAGTTTAAGGGAGTGAGAATAAAAACATGAAACACCCTCTCCTCCTATTTGACCTCCATTCTCTTTCAATAAATCACTCTTCACCTAAACACAAAAAATCATTTTCAATTTTTTTAATTGAATAGAAATTAAAAAAGTATTGCTAAAAAACTTTAAAGAAAAAAACAACCTAATTAGTCTCAAAATTATGTTTTTTTGTGTTGAGTTTTTAATTACAAGTAGCTTTTACTATTTAACAACTTTAAATTTTAATTAATTGGTTTTGCTTAAATAATTTTTTTTAAAACTTTAAAAAAATGTTTTATTAAATGTTACAAAAAATTATTAAAAAGAAAAACATTTTTTAACTTCACTTTTTATTTTTTTTTTATTCAAATATATTGCTTTTATTATTTTAATACATGGTTTAAAAAAAATTTCATAAAATTTAATTAACCTTATATCAAAAAAAATAAAAAATAAATTAAATTATTTAGTAATCTAAAAAAAAGTTTTGAATAAAACAGAATACTTACAGTTAAAACATTAGTCATATAGAATGTACCATGTACAGCTAAGCTATCATCATTTAATAACTGACTGTATATATGACCAGTTGATGACATCACAATAATGCAAGTGTCCACTGGACCTTCAACCCCACAAATAATGGTCGCATCCCTTATTTTCCCCGTTGGTAAAAGTAAGTAGTAGATTGGTGATAAAACATCCTGAAAAATTTATAAAATGTATATAGTTATAAATAATTAGCATTTAAAAGTTTTTGAATTTTCAATACTTTAAAATATACACATTAATATACATAAAATCAAAAAAAATATATATATATTTTTAAAAAGAGCTATGAAAATTTTAAAACATCAGTTTTACTCTTATTTTAATTAGGTAAAAGTATGGAAAATATTGTAAAATGTATAAAAATTAATCATAAAAACACAGAAATATGCAGATTTTAAGTAACGAAAAAAAATGGAAAAAAGACTAGTTAGTTAAACATTTAATAATGTTGATTATGAATAAATGTATCCAAGGCATGAATCGAATAACTCATTTATTTCTGAGCATCCGGGATTAAACAAGGATATATTGTTATCAGCTTTTTGATTATAAAAGTCACTTCATTGTTGCAAATACAACCAAGCACTATTGCCCAAAAAGCTCAAAAATTAAAACTAAAAATTTTTCTATACTTTCTAAAAATTAAACTGCCATTTGTGGTGACCAAGTGAATTACATTTTTAAAATTATAAAACTTCACACTGTTAAAAATTTAAATGGAGCTTTCAAAACTAATTAAATAGTTATATAGTTGTATTAAAATTGTTTAAAAGAAAAATTTTAACAATTTTAAAAATTAAAAAAATTAAATTTTTTTTTTTTTTAAATTTACCTTCGAAAGATCATAAATCTTGATAAAATCTGCTGTGATCAAAGCTAAAATAGAAGGAGAAGCTGGCAACCACTTTGCCCTCACTATATAATTACTAGTGGCAAGTTGAGGGTGCAGAACTAAGTGTTGAGTAACTGTACCAGATTGAATTGAACTACTCGGTGACGAAGCAAATATAAGAACGTGGCAATCTTTTAAACCACACACGGCAAGCACTTCTTCATTGCAAGGATTTGCTAAAAATATTGTAGGTAAAAGTGTTTACCAAAAATGTTAATTGAAAGAATTTTTTTTGGGAAGAAACTTTGTAATTTTATATAAATATAACTTTGCCCTTATGAGCTTAACTTTAAATTTTGTATCCCTGCATGGGAAAACATAGAGTAACATTTGTTACACCAACCCAGTCTCCAGAAGACTTTAACAGTTTTAGATAATATCAATTATACTCCCATACTTAAACCACCACTCGGTTTTTGCATTAACAGAAATTGATTTCATTTTTTTGACTTACTTAAGATGGCTACAGCATTAAAGCAGTTAGTAGTAAGTCAAGAGTTCGAACTACTACTAGAACACTTAACTAAGTGTAGATACAAAAGTTACAACACTTAATTACACATATATATAACTCAATATAATAAATAAACTGACCTGTTATAGTAGTAACAGGAAAAGGCATTGCAGTGGTTGACAATCTAGTTAGAGTCAACTTTCGTTTACTTGTGTCAGTTTGTTTTAATAAAGCAGATAGTTGTAGCAATGTAACTTTTCCTTTTTCGTGGCTAACCGCTAAATGTTGCTTGCGACCTGTTTAAACAATAAACAAAAATTTAACACTATTTTTACATTTTTATGTTAGAAATGTAATACTTTAAAGAGGTTAAACCAACTTCTATAGGTTTACAAAAGTATGAGTAGTATGTTTGTGCAAATAATTGCTATATATTAAAGATTAGTGAAAGATATCTATATAGCCGTTATGTATGTATGTCAAACTTATAGGTGCACTGAATAAATGCTGTTTGTGGTAGGTGGGTAAATTATAATAACAAATATTATTTGTGGGTTGAACCCATATTATGACAAGTAAAATGCAGCAGGTAATTGATTAAACAGTTATTATAAAATTGATGTCTATACCTGTCATAGTGGAAAGACAGCACATTGCCACTCTTCTAATAAACTTTGATGTGATAAGTTGTCTGATGGTTTGTGCCTATAAAAAAATCCATAAAAAGTGTAAAAATACTTTTTAAATATTTATAAAAAATATTAATCGAACTCTAACCTGATCACCAGTGAAGTTCGCTTTAACATTCTCGAAGGCTCCCTCTTGTGAGCCAAGTGTCGGAACCATCAAGTTGCTCACTACTGCCACTTCTTTGTCAGTGTTGTGAAGTGAATTAATCGCATTAAGAGCACGGCGAGTACTGCTGGCTAAAAAGATAAATTGTTTAAGCTTTATTTTTGTAGTGAAACATACAATACTTTTCTTTGCATAAAATAATAGTAAAAGTTTAGGCAAGCTTTATAAGGCAAAAATTTAACTTTAATTAAAAAAATAAAGTTTTAAATGCATAAGTTCGATTCCCAGTTGGTATAGCATTCTAGGGTAGTAAATTCCGCCAGTGTGGTGTAGTGGTAAGAACACTTGCTACACCACACATGAGGTCGTGGGTTCAATTCCCACAGCTCTCATGCTGTAGTGCCCTTGCGTAAGGCGCTATAAACGGTATCAACTCCTGCTGAGCCACCACTTAATCGGCAGCATAATAATCGGGTAATTAAAATCTATATAATATTCCAAACTGCCACAGGCAACTCGAGACTGGGTCGGTGTAACTGATGTTACTCTATGATTAAGTCATGCATTCGATTTCCCACATCGAGGATAAAGATATATACAAAAAAAAATTAACATTTCCCTATTTTATACGAAAAATTTTAATAAAGTATATATCTTATAATGAAATAAATAAATAGAAGTTTTTGATACAAAAATAAACCAAATACCTGAATTGAGTTTATAAGAGTCAGAATCCACCACACTTTTCATTGCATCAAGAAACTTTAATAAAGTCGATACAATCGATTTTTGACCTTCAGTAACCTCTTCTTGACCTTCAATAACCTTTCCACCCCCGATCATTTGAAATAAACTTTCCTTGCTTTCTCTTATAACAAGGGGTTGTCCAATCAAAGTTGTTTCTCTTTTAAAACTAAAATGTTATATGAAATTTATTTATGTGAAATTAATTAAAAAAAGCTTTGATTATTTTTTTTGTATATATCTTTATCCTCGATCAGAAAAGGTTAAATGCGCTGCCTCTACATAGAGTAACAACGAATCCCCCAACTCAGTTTCGAGTTGCCTGTGGCAGTTCGGAGTAATATAAAAGCCGGCTTGGCAGGAGTTCATACCGCTTATAAAGCCTTACTTAAGGGTGCTACAGCATGAGAGCAGTGGCGATTAAACCCAGAACATTATGTAGTGTAGAAAGTGTTCTGACCACTACACCAGGCTGCCGGTATTTACATAAATACCTACTACTATAACACTAAAAAAGTATTTTAACTAAAAGTAAGACATAATTTTTACAAAAACTCTTATCTTATTTATTCCATTAATTATGGACCTTTACAATATATTTTGTATGTAAAATTTGTTAAAATATTTAAATTAAATAAACATCAAGATTATGTAATACTCACATTGATTTAGCTTTCTTTGTCACCATTTTTATTAATCTTTCAGCAGCAATAGTGGCTGGTTCTTTAGCTCCTGCTGATGTGTCCTAAATAACAAATTTTACTTGTTTATATTGTCATTTTTTATTGGCAACATGGTGATGTGGTTATAACTCTCGACTTGACAACGAAGGTCCTGAGTTCAATTCAAACAATATGAGCTTTCGCTAAGCCAAAAACCAATGTTCAGATAAATTATTCGACAATTATGATCAAAAATGTCTCAAATGCAAAAATTTTCTTAAAACTGGGTTAAGGTGACAAATTTTACCCTATGTTTAAGCTGTAAAGTCAACTTTTCCACACAACAAAAACTATATTTAACCAACTTAAGTAAATTATTTTTGAATTCTTTTACAAACCCAAAATATTTTAGAATACAAATTTCACCTTTTTATTAACTGAAGTTTTTGAAGTTGAACTTGATGGCAAAATATTTGTGGAAGTTGTTGAAACAGAACTAGAAGTTAGGCGGGTGTCAGAGAAAGCTGAAACTCCTGATGCCACATTGTCACTTCCTGGCACCCTCTTTACCAAAGCCTGCCACATGAATGTACAAAATTATTATAATTTTAATTATTTTGCAATAATGACCAAGTGTCAACAACACTATAGCAAATAAAAGCTTCTGGCATACTATTACATATCATCTTACAATAGTTAAAATATAATGAAATTTGGCAGAGGTTCTAAGTTCAATTCCAACTGTTTGCATGTAATATAATTGTCGAGCAGAAAGTTTTTTTGTTAAGCAACAAAAGCATTTCAACAAACATATTATAATATTTTATGATGAAACAAAAATGAATAAAGTAATGCTTTATTATGTGTAAAATTGTTATGTATATTATCAACTAAATAAAACTTGGATTTTACCTTGCAAGATTTGTTTTCTTTGGCTCCACAATCACAGAAAAAAGATCCATATTTTGCATACACCAAATCATGATTTTTGTGGCAAACTTTGGCACAAATCGTACATACTCCTACTCCGTCGATCATATTGCAAGTATGACACTGATACCTTGATAAAAATAAAATAAAATTTTTAAAAAAATTACATGTAATGGTGCTTCTTAGTGAACGATTTATGTATATGTGTCCAGTTAATAGGCCTTGTGGGTAAATTATTTTGAGCAAATATTAGTTGAAAGTTGCAATAATATTAAGACAATTTAAATCTAGACTGTAAGGGAAGCTATTGACTAGGTAAATATAGTTATTGAAACAAAAAATTAAAAATTTAATATTTAAAATTATTTTTTAATTTTTTTTATTTTTACCAATGTTGGTTCATAAATTTCTTTTGTGTGATCGTGTAAGTACACAACTTGTTCCATAATCCTTCTTCCTCTTCATCTTTCTCCTCCCTTTCCTCCTCCTCATTGGATGACTCTTCATCACTCTCGCTCTGGGAGGAGCAGGAAGAGAAGCTATCAGCTTCTGCAAAAAAGATGAAATTCAGTTTTTAAAAAAAGGGATTAATTTTCTCAAAACAAAAATTAAAAAAACTATAATTTTTGAATTAATTTAATAGGTCTAAGGAGTTGAATTAAATGTTTTTTTTTCACTCAACTAAACACGAGGTATCTTTACCTTGATTTTTATTTTCTTGACTTGCTATAGCAGTTAGTACATCTCCAATATAAAATAATAAGTTTCCACAAGTTGACATTGCTCTTGTGATCTCATTCTTTGAAATAAAAAATTTAAAATTAATCAAACAATTTAAATTTTTTTAAATAAAAAAAAAAAAAAAGAATTAAACCTGATTTTGAGAGTGAATTTTCTCAGCATTTTCCTCGTTCAAAATCAAATTTGTCGCAACTTCCAACCACCAGAGAGCATAAGAGAGCACTTTAGCGTGTCCTTTTCCGTTTTGTGCATTTGCCAACGTTGCTAAAATCACGACAAAAGTTGGTGATATTGACAGCAAGGTTGCCATGGCAACGCTGGAGTTGATTTCTATGGGTAAAATCGCATCCAAAAGTGAGTTGGCCAAATCTTGAACATTTGGTCTAAAAAATAAAAATTTAAAAATAGTTAAAAATAAAAGAAGTTAGTCACTAATTAAAGATTTTAAGCGAATAAAATGATTAAAAAAAATTTTATAACATGGTTTTACAATCCCTTAAATACGTTTCTACAGTTCTTACGTTTTTCGTTTGACGATGTAATTTGCAAGCGTCAAAAGTGCAGTGTTGTCGTCAGTTTTGCCACTAGGTGTTGATATTTCTTGTTCAAAATTGCTCACCCAATCACGCATCTCGGATGCACCAAGCTTGAGTGAACACAGCTGACTGCAAACCAACTCAAGTGGAGGTTCTTTAATTTTTGTCGCTAAAAATTAAATTTTTCTCAAAACTTTTGTTTCTCTCAAGAAAATTTATATTTTAACTCTTTTGTTGAGTTTTAGTTATTTTTTGTCAATTTGTCCCGTTTTTTTTATATAATAATTGCAACTGTTTATATATTTAAATAATTTTTTTTGAATACCTGTTTTACAAAGTTTGGCGATAAATTGTAGAAGTTGATTTGAATATTCAGTAGAAGTAAGTTGTTGGTTGCTAAGCAACAACTTAGTAATATCACCTTTGTGGTTAACTACTTCACCTGTAAGTTAAAAGGGTTTAAAAAAAGATAGTTTTGTAAAAATTTGAAGTCCAACTGACAGTAGATAATTACAAATACCGTTAAAAATCTTTTTGTTGTAGATTTTGCTTGCTTCTTCTAAAAGTTGTTCCGTCGTAAAGAATTTGCACATTGCTCTAAAAATTAAACAGAAACTTTTAACAATTTTACAAAAACTAATTTTTAATCTACACCGTCAGGAACTAATATTTTTTAATTTTTTTAACAAATCCATATTTTTTTCTTGAAATATTACACCTACCGTTGCATGCTTTCATTGCTTAATGCCTCTTCAAGAAAGTTGATGAATCCAACTGCCACCGAGCTGTTATTTAATCCAGTTTTTGGGTTAACGTGATTAACCAAGATGTCATAAGCTCCCTAAAATAACAATTAACACAAGTTTTAAGACAAAATATTATTAAATTATTTTTAAAGTTAAAAATTAATAAAAAAATTCTAGTAATGTAGTTTTTAATTTTTTGATTATTATCACCTTAAGAGCATAGAAATTGAGAACGTCATTTTTTTCTGCGTCTTTGTTTTCCTGGATGCAGAAAGACTTCCGAATCAAGTCCTGGGATTCACGGAAGACAGCATCTGCTAATAATGGAATGACTGCATCATCAATTTGCTCCGGAGGAAGATCTTGCATCAGAACAAGATCCTCGCAAAGTTTCAGCTAAAAAAATTTTTTTTTATTAGTATTTTACTAGCATTAAAAAAATTAAAATTTAATTCTAAAATTAAAGATTAAAAATCTAAATTTATCATTTTTTTAACATTTGTATTATTTTATTATTCTTGTTTTGCCATTTTAAGTATTTTTTATGGACATTTTTTTCATTAATTAAATGTAATTATCTTATTACAAAATTAACACTTTTAGTTTATTTAAAATTTATGCAAAATTTAAACCCTTAAATTATAACTAAAAATTTTTCATAAAATACAACTATAACGTCAAACAATATTAATAAAACTTAAATGTGTCAAATTATTTGACTAACCAGTGAATCTTGAATAAGTATGAGCATAACTGAATAAGATTTTGATTCCATATTTCCAATTTCCCCGTTAATATTACTCAATACCTTCAAGTAAAAATCAATGGTAGGTTTCACTTTGCCAGCAGTGGTACTCAAAGATTCCTAAAAGGCAAAATAAGAAAAATTAATTTAAAAAAGATTTTAAAAAATAAACATTAAAGAAATAATAAAATTTTAAAAGCCTTTACATAAAAAAATTAATAAATAAAATTTAAAAATTAAAAAAAATAATTTTTTTTAGATTTTTATTCACCTTTAGCTCTTTTATCTTTTTCTTTTCCTGGATCCACGAGATGAGGACTTGATTGATGGCAAAAGGAATTGGGATGTTGGTGGACTCCGTGATGTTGGCAATGTCCACATCAATAACATGCATGAGTGCACACAAGGAGGGGTGGGAGGTATCTTTGCACGAATTATCCGGATCATTTTGAAGAGCAACTTTCAAGACATGAGATCTAGAAATTTAAAATAAGCAGTTAAAACTTTTAAACAACCATTAACAAAATTTTAAAAAAACACATTGTTTAATTTTTGTTAACAGCATACTGTTTTTCAATATTCAATATGTATTTTTTTAAAGTTGAAAAGTAAACCTCCGACCTAAATATAAGATAATTTTCAATATTCCAACCCAGACATGTGTTGCCATTATCAGTTTTATTGACTGGCAAAAACATTTTGGCTTTTAAAAGTAATATTTTAAAAGCAAATACTACAGAACCAACAGAGAAGCAGTGGGAATTCAACTTAAAACCCCATGTATAAACTATAATTTTAACTTAACTCAGAAAAATTAAACCCCACCCTTATATAATAATTTCCAATACCTTTAACCATTAGGACACCATTTTAAGCAAATACAGTAAACCAACAAGATTGATTGATTACCTGCACATTTGAGCATGTACTTGTATAGCTTTTAATACAGTCTGTAAGAGATTATTAAACATTGGACTGTTTTTTGACTGATCACTTTCTGGGTTAATTTCTTTCGATTTGGTTCGAACGATCGGCCAAAAATGATCTTTTAAGTGAGTTAGAGTACAATCTATGCTCATTAACTAAAACAAAAAAAAATTACATTATACCCAATTCTTTTTTCAAGGACAGTAAAGTACAAGAATTAGCAATTCTTGCACAGAAAGTACAAGAATAACGTACTAAAGATGATAAGCAAAAACCATGAAGTACAAAGAAAATTAGCAAGGGCTGTAAAAAAAATAAAATTAGTAAAGATAGTAAAGTTTAAGAGGAAATAAGCTAAGACCGTAAATTACAAAAAACAATTTAGTTTAACCGGCAGCGTTGTGTAGTGATAAGAACACTTGCTACACCACACATGAGGGTCGTAGGTTCATTCCCTACCGATCTCATGCTGAAGCGCCCTTTAGTAATGCACTATGAACAGTATAAACTCCTGCTAAGCCAGCACTTAATCAGCAGCATAATTATGGGACAATTATAATCTATAAAATATCCCAAACTGCCACAGGCAACTCGAGACTGGGTCGGAGTAACTAATGTAACTCTATGTTTAAGTCGCGCATTCGACTTTCCCACATCGAGGATAAAAATATATACAAAAAAAAAAGTAAAAAATAAAAAATATAAAGATTAAGAGTTTGTTCAAAAACCGAAATTAAGAGTAATTCAAAATTTTAAAAATTCAAAAACCTAATTTCAAACCTCAATAAGACTTGGTTCATTTTTTCGTTCCACAATCAACTTTTTCAAATTATCTTCGGTAATTTTGGCCAACTTGTGAAGATTTTCGTCCAAAATTTTTACCATGACCGAATTTTCAACTCCTTCCTCCCACAAGTCGGACGAGACGGTCGTTTCGGTCGGTGTAGTGTCCGTTGTCTTGCTTGTCAGAAGTTTGTTGTTGACATAATTAACAGACAGCAAAATTTCACCGGCGTTTTGAAGATTTGAATTTTCAATCCTAAAAAAGAGAAATCTGTTAAATTTTTGAATTGTGATTATATTATGACAATTTTTTTTTGTATATGTTTTTATCCTCGATGTGGGAAAGTCGAATGCGCGACTTAAACATAGAGTAACATCAGTTACTCCGACCTAGTCTCGAGTTGCCTTTAGCAGTTTGGGATATTATAGATTATAATTGCCCAGTAATTATGCTGCTGATCAAGTGCTGACTCAGCAGGAGTTCATACGTTTAAAGCGCCTTACTCAAGGGCGCTACGGCATGAGAGCAGTGGGAATTAAACTCACAACCTCATGTGTAGTGTAGCAAGCGTTCTTACCACTACACCATGCTGCCTGTAAAAAAATTAAAATCCTGACTGTAGAGCGGGCTTTAATTAATAAAATAAATATTGTTGGCATGATTTTTATAAACATAAGAATATGTTAAAACATACTTGTTTAAGATAGAATTAGGTGGCGGGAATTCACTCGCAAATCTCCAAGTTATTTGAAAATTGTATTCTGATAATTGGTTACCAATCGCAGCTGAAACAAATCAAAAAAATTTTCAAAAATATAATTTTTAGAAAAATTTAAGAAACCAAGATTTAAAAAATTTGATTTTAAAGTTTAAATTTATCTTAATTGTTATTTTTTTTACAATATAATTTACCATCATTTTCTTTTATTTTGTCTTTCTCATCAAAGTTAGAAAATTGATTAACAGCCATACAAGATAAATTGTGTGAAAAAGCATCATATAATTGTTCGTATAATTCCTTGTTTTCAAATATAATCTGGAATGCCTATATTAAACAAAACAATATTACTTACAAAAAAAAAAGATTTTTTTTAAAATTAAATTTCTGAAACATTAAAATTATGTAGATATAATAAATTTCGCAACGATATTTTTATTTATTTTTTAAAAATTTTTTTAAATCTTACTTCACTTTTTGTTGTCCAAACTGAATTGTTTCGAACTTTGCTGGATACCAGTTCAAAATAAACCGAGGAATGAAAAGACAAATTCTAAAATCAAAATTATAAAATCAAAATTAGTATATACTAGGTCATTAAATAAGAAAATACAATTGGTGTTTTTAAAAATAATTAAAATCCAGGGTTTAAGACCCACTGTTTTCATTTTGTAGCAGTTTTTATAAGTGAATAGTTTATACTTTGGGACAAAAATTAGATTTTTTAAAATAACCCCAACATAAGTTACTTTACGATTAGGCTTATAGGCTTTAGCAAAGTAAACCTTTTTGCATAACTAAATAAGACATATATATATATATTTAATATTAAAAACCTGATGTTTTGTTGTTGTTTCTTTTGTATTCTTTTCTTTTCCCAATGGTGAATTTGGAAACAAAGAAAATTTAATTTTATCCCGTTTCAGTGTTTTATCCGCCTCATCATTTTGGGTAAAATTCAAGTATTTTTTTGCCGAGTTATATATTTCTCGGGGGGTCTCGTTATCGGTTGATGACAGAACGTTTAGGGGTTCAAAAAAGTTAAATCGAACCTTTAAAACATTAAAAACAATATCTAGACAAAAATGATTTATTTTTGTTCTAATAATTATTTGATCATTAGATTAATTAACAAAAAAAAATAAAAAATTTTAAATAATTTTAATAAAAATTTTTTTATAAAAAAAAAAAAATTTTTCATAAAATTTTTTTTGGTCATTTTTTATATACATACTTGTTCTAAGATGTCTTGAAAAGGTATTGAAAAATAATGAAATAAATATTCCAAGAGAAGTATTAATCTTATTCTTGAAACAATTGGTTTGTTTTTTGAGTTAATTATTCCATCCACAACCTAAAACAATGAACTTTTAGAGTTTTGTCGTCAATAACTTTTTGCAAGTTTAACAATTGTGAATTTCTAAAAAGCTAAAGCCTAATGTTGAAAAAAATAATAAAAAAAAGACAATAACATACTAAAAATATCTAAAAACAATAGTTTAATAAAAAAATTGTAATATTTCTAAAGGCACCAAACCTAATATAATTTGATTTAATATATTTAAGCAATTTATTACTAAAAAAATAAACAGACATTTTAATAGACTTACAAGCTTAAGATAATGTTTTTTTCCATCTATGTTTAAAGTATGAAACAAAAATAAACAAAGTTGGAATACTTCAACTTTTACATCCTTCTCTAAATCTCCATCTTCAAGTTTCTGAAACGAAAACAAAAAAATAAAGAAACAAAACATAAAAAATATAAAAAAAAAAATATATATTAACTTTTAATCATCTACCTAGTGTATTTAATCTAACCTTAACAGATAATTAATATTAAATAAAAATTTAGGATTAAATTTTGAAGCTCTGAGTAGAATTGAACCCAAGACCACCCTGCAATCTGAAAACATAGAATTTACCTCATAATGTTGTATTAATGATGTCACAAAATCAAAAACTATTTGATCATTTTTCCCATTTTTGACTGCTATCTGCTGTTTTTGTATCAAAATCTATAATAAAAAAATAAAATTTTATATTTTTATAATTTTGAAGTTAATATGTAAAAAATTATTATATTACAGGGTACGAATTAACTTTTAAAAAATGGAGGACATATTTTTAAAGCAATAATTAGGTTTAAGTCATAATCTTTGTTTTTTTGTAACACTTGACGCGTTGCGTGGCATTTTTAAAATGTAACGTGTTGTTAAACAATCGTTAATAATTTTTCGCTCAAAAAACGAAACATTTTTGATTAATTCAAGGCTGTGTTATGTATTTAAAAAATTGCGCAACAACTAAACGAACCCGGAGGTGAAGTTTACGCATTGCCAAACATGGAAAGTTATTGTTATTAAATGCCCTATAGTAACCTACATTTAAATTAGTGTCAAACCGGTTAAAAATAGATCGTAACAATACACAAATATACACGAAAGTTTTATTATAGCCTGAACCATATTTGTAATTTTAAAAAACAATTTCGTTTTAGCAAATAGCAATCCGTTATTTCATTCCCTGTAATAATATTAAGTTTAATACTTTTATACCTTTTTAAGTACAATTCCCTATCTTAGTTTAATAAAATCTAACTTTAAAGTTGTTGTTTTTACCTGGGCCTGAATTGTCATTGCAAATGGTCCAAGCAACAAACCATTTGAATTCTCCAAAGATTTTGACAAAACTAGATTTCCAATTTCATTTTTACGATTTTCGTCAAATATTTTACTGGTTAAGATTTTCTGAATAAGATCCAACAGTGGAAGACCTAAAAAAAGAAAAATAATTAGGATAAAATTAGTAAAAAAAGCAAAAAGTACAATTTTTAAAATTACAATTTTTTGTTTATTTTTATTTCTTTCAAACTTACCTTCTTTTCCTACTCCACTTCCATCTTTGTCCAACAAAACCAACATTTTTGATATTTTTCCCAACATGTTATCATCACTTTGTTGTACAAAATATTCCTGGGCTACCGGGTTGTTAGATTTAAGAAAATAATTCACAAATAAGTTAAGAATCTTACTACATTGATCCATCATCTAAAAGTAAATTAGTAAAATAAATTGAAATTAAACATAATAAAAAAATATTTATTAAAAAAAAATATTAATTAACCTTATTCATAATATACTAGTCAATAGCCTACCCTACAGTCATGATTTTAATTGCCTACCCTACAGTCATGATTTTTTTCTTAACCAAAACTGCCACCACAAATGGCAGTTTTATTTATTTTGCAAGGCTGTAAATTGATATGTAATGTTATGTATTGTTTTCTAATCTCTGTTACATGTATTTTATTCTAGCTGATTTTTACTAATATAAGTATTTAAAAATTTAGATTTTTAATAAACAAAAGAACTACAAACCATTTTATTAGTTAACTTATGAAAAGTAGATGTAACAGTAGCATCATTTCCACAATAATTAACCCACACACCACAAATGGCAGTTTTATTAATTTTGTATGTATATATATTGTCCAGTAAACTCTATTATATTTAGATTTAATGTAAACGATTTTTACTAATTTAAATATTTAAATATTGGATTTTTAACAAACAAACCGTTTTGTTGGTCAACTTCTGAAAAGTTGATGTGACAGTGACATCATTAGTTGAACTTTTGCTAACCTTTGAACTTTGACTTTTTGACCTTTAAAATAAAAATATTCAATTTTAGAAATATTAAGAATTTTAATTTTCACAATTTTTTTTTCACAATTTTAATTTTTCTAATTTTTTACTTGGAAGTCTTGAAATCTCCCTCTAGTGATGGGAGTTGAGCTTCGGGGACGATTTGTTGAGTTTTGTCCTCTTCTTCTTGTTTTGGAACATCTGCAGACATTAAATTGATCATCCAAGCTCCTAGAAGTGATCCCGGCTCGGAATAACCTGATTCTTAGAAAAATAGTTCGTAAAAATTTATAAAAAAAAATCAAATTTAAAATTCTGAAACCCACCACTAGAAACGTCAGAGTCATCGGAGGATGTGATGTCATAATACCCAAACTCCTCTGCATCTTCTGATCCCCCCGAATCAGATCCTGATTCAACCTCAACATTAGCTAAAAAATTTTTTTTTTTAAATTTTGATTTATTTTTTTAAAAACATTCAATATTACACAAAAAAAACAGTTTAATAATTAATCTAAAACGTTTAAAAAATCTGTAATAATAAATAATAAATATATTTTTATTGTAAATTTTTTTTGAGTGTTCTTGTACCTTCAACCTTTTGTTCAGGTTTGACTTTTTTCTTTATATTTTCAAGTTGTTTAAAGCAATTGTAAGTCCATGTTAGCAGCAAGTCAATAATGTTGAACTTTAAAAAAAAATTAAAAATTAAAAACTTTGTTTTATATGCATACACTTAAACAGTATAAAGAATTACTTGTAGTTTACAGTTCTCCAAAAACATTAATCCTTAAAAGTAATAAGATGTAAGAATCGTAAAAATAACAAGAACAATATGCTTTAATTATTGCAACTAGTTTTAAATATTTATATATATATATTTTTTTGTATAATATATATTTATCTTTATCCTCGATGTGGGAAGGTCGAATGCGCGACCTAAACATAGAGTAATATTAGTTACTCCGACCCAGTCTCGAGTTGCCTTTAACAGTTTGAGATACTATATAGATTAAAATTGCCCAGTAATTATGCTGCTGATTAAGTTCTGGCTCAGCAGGAGTTCATACCATTTATAGCGCCTTACTCAAGGACGCTACAGCATAAAACCAGTGAGGATTGAACCCACGACCCCATGGTGGTGTAGCAAGTGTTTTTACTACTACACCACGCTGCCAGTTAAAAATCGTAACCTAATTAAAAAATTATAATAACCTATCATTGCATATCTGATGATTATTAAGTTAAAATAGAAATTAAGGGTACATATACGTAAGGTTCAGAGTATTAAAGTATAAATTTTAAATAACCTTAAAAAGAATAAGATATTTGTAAAGTAAAAGTGTTCATTCAAGGAGCTAACTAAGTAATCTGTATTAATTTAAGTATATATATTTTTTTCAACACAAAAGTTATATTTTATAACAAAATTATTAGATACTAAACTTTACTACACATAATATAGTTATAATATGAAACAATTTACCTTTTTTGTAATTATATTAAATCTTTTTCCAGTATCACAAACTTGTAACAAGTCCTCAATTAAATAATTTTCATCTTTAAGTTGTGTTGAATTTAAGTTAGAATGTTGAGATAATAAATCATGAAGTTGATCTGTTAGTGAATCCACCAATGCTACCATTAAAATATTGCTAAAAAATAGAATAATTATATACTGAAAATTTTACAAAATGAATAAATTTAAGAATAGATAAATTTTCTAAAATAAGTAATAATTTTTTTTATATAAATAGGTAGCTTAGATGAACGTACTCTAATTTTTTATTTTACATAAGAACTGAAAAATTGTAAAATTTTAAATAAAAAAATTATACAGAAATAAAAAATCTTCTAAATTTAATTTGTTATTAGCAATAAGTTTACTGGCAGCGTGGTGTAGTGGTAAGAACACTTGCTACACCACACATGGAGTCGTGGGTTTAATCCCCACTGCTCTTACGCTGTAGCGCCCTTGAGTAAGGCGCTATAAACAGTATGAACTCCTGCTGAGCCAGCACTTAATCAGCAGTATAATTATCGGGCAATTATAATCTATAATATCCCAAACTGCCACAGGCAACTCGAGTCTGGGTCAGAGTAACTGATGTTACTCTATGTTTAAGTCGCGCATTCGACTTTCCCACATCGAGGATAAAGATATATATAAAAAAAAGGTTTATTTAAGGCAATTAATTGTAAAAATACCTCGTTTTTTTGCCTGTTATTTTATTGTCAGTATGTTTGTCTTGTTTAGAAACATCAATAACAGCTTGAAGTCCTTTTAGCAAGCAACAAATTGAAATAAGATCGTAGTTGTTCAACACTGTTAAATTTTCACTTTTTTTTAAACTTTCTCGCATCACTTTGTGAATGCAAATCTAAAAAAAAATTTCTTATTTTATGACAATTTTAAAATTGTTAAAAAATTCATTTTAAAAAACATGGTATTTAAAAATTTTTTATTAATAATTATTTTTTTTTAAGATTGCCAAATAAAGACATTATTTTTATTTTTTTTTATTATAGGCTTTTTATTATTTCAGTTACAAAAGCAAAGCTAAATTAAATAAAATTAAAAACAAATTTTTAACAGAATATTAAAACAAAAAAGTTTGAAATATTTAATAATTAAAAAATTACAGAATCTTTGACAGCATTTGAAGCATTTTCCATCAACTCAACCTCCCTACTTTGCTGCAAATCCACATTTTTCTCGTCATCTGTGAATACAAAAGTTCTATTATTACATCATAAACACTAACAATTCGTTGGAAATAAGTTATATATCTTTTTAGTTTTGCATAAAAAAAAGACAAGATTAAAGGTCTGTTCACACGACAAGGTAACGTTGCGTTGCGCTACATAACTTTACAAGTTCTAGGGATTAACAAATACAAAATATCTAATAAAAGTATACCGCTTACAAAATCTTGCACAAATTTCGCTTCGGCTACAAAACTTTACGAAATCTTACGGGACTTTCGTACATGTGAACGACTCTGTTCATTTTAAATGGTTGTGAAATCTAACACTACGTTACGTTGCGTACGTCGTGTGAACGGCGTTTAAATATGCAATTTAAAATACATTAATAAAACATGAATATAAAATTCAATTTAAAATTTAAAACATGCCAAAATTATTATACAAAATTTTAAAGAACAACATGACATAGTCGTTAACCCTATTTACTATACTTTTAAGCATTTTAAAAAGCCTTACCATGGTCAAGTACCGACATACCAACAGTTACACTTATACCAGCGCACAAACAACTTAAAGCAACATCACAGTTCGATTTAATTTGGTTTTCATTCGTTGGGTTTAATATTGAGGGGGCAAAGGTGGCATATGACACAAGCTTTAGATTGTTTTGTAACAGCTGAAGCCTAAAAAATTAAAAAAAAATTAAAACTCAAATATTTTGAAAATGTGAGAAAAATTACAAAATAAAATAAAACAAATAAATTATTTTTAGATTACCCATTCTTTACAGCTAAAGCATCATTAACAGAAAGTGGCAACACTAATTGTTTATTAGAACCAGTTTTAAATGCATCAAATGCTCGTTTATGTCGATTTACATATCTCGAAAGATAAGGTAATTGTAAGAACGACTTAAACAACTCAAATTTGGTAGACAGAATGTGTAACTGTTTTAGGTTTAGCTCAGTAAGTTGGGTAAATGCGGATGAACCTAAAAAAATTTAACATTAAAATTATAAAAATTTAATAAAAATTAATTAAACTAGTCCATACCCCACCTACTTTCAGGATTTTAATTGTCGTAATATGGTTGTAATGCAACTTTTAACTAATATTTGTCATAATAACTTATCCACGCACCAAAAACGCAAGTTATTTTTGTCATGTGACCTTAAAAATTTAGACGCCCTTGAGTAAGGTGCTATAAACGGTATGAACTCCTGCTGAACCAGCACTTAATCAGCAGCATAATTACCGGGCAATTATAATTTATAATATCCCAAACTGCCACAGGCAACTCAAGACTGGGTCGGAGTAACTGATGTTACTCTATGTTTAAGTCGCGCATTTAACTTTCCCACATCGAGGATAAAGATATATATATACAAAAAAAAAAGAAAAAAAATATACCTAATGTCCACTGCCCAATTATTTATATAAAACTCGTTAAAAAAAATTACATTAAATAATTAGGTTACAATTTTTTTTATAAAAATTCATTTACTTTTGACTTCACTTTCCAGAAAACTGAACATATCCGAAACAGAAACCGAATCAGAATTTGTTGAACTCGTTTCTGTTTCTTGATTCTGGTCGGAATTCATTTTAACCGACATTGGAATTTGAGCAGACTTCATCATTACAGCAAATGTAATTAGGTTCTCTTTAGGATATTCACATTTACCTACAGATACAAAATAAGTGATTAGAAATGGTAAACTAATTAGGAGTTAATTGGATTAACCCAGTTTTTAATTAATAATTCTACACAATATAACTTACATTAAGCTATTTCGAGTTTTATCAAAATTCAAAATCTTAACACTGCATTTAAATACAAAAATTATAAAACAAATTTTTTGTTATTGTTTCATCTTACCACATAATGACATCATAATAAGCATGACATGCTTGGGTGCACACAAATACAAAAGATCGAAATTCACAATCCGAGTCATACAAAACTCCAGAATAATCTGACATGCCTCACTGACTTTCCGCAAATCTTCCAACTTAACTAAAACAAAAAAACTTATTTTTAGTAAAATATTTTTTTATAAAATCAATTTTTTTAATAATTTATTTAACAGAAAATAATTATATTACATGTTTAAAAGATTGTAATAAAGATTTATTAAGTTAATTGCATTAAAAAAGAAGTAAAAAATTACAAATACTATTTAATAAATTCTATAATATATTTTACTTAAATCTTCGAAGCTAGAGAGAAGATATCCAGATAAGTAAACGAACATCGCGTAAAAACATTCATTAGAAGTATCATGGTCAAATATATTGTCTTTGCTATAAATAAAAAATAAATTATAAAAATAAAAATAAATTTAAAAAAAATTAATTTTTTTATTTAAAATAATTTTTCAATATTTTTTTGTTAAAAAAAATATGTGGAAATAATTAATAAAATAAAAAAAAAATATTTTAAATATATTGATAATATTTAATATAATATTCCATGCAATTTTAATTTGCACCCAATAGAGTTTGTTACACATTGCTTTTGTAATCTCTAAATTCAAAACACCTGCATGGCTCAGTGGTAAAAACTGGGTCCTACACTACATGAGGTTGTGGGTTGAAACCCCACTAACACCATGTTCAGTTAAATTACATTTTAAACTTATTAATTTCCAACATTCTAAGAGTTTAAGTCATTTTAAAGTAACATTTTACAACCACCTCTCTAGCATAGTGGTTAAAAGTCTTTCGTTAATAGTCATGAAACTAAGAGTTTGATTCCCACTAGAAGCATGTTAAGTGGCAATAAAAAGTTTTACACATATTAATTAAAACATTTATTTAAACATTTGTACTTTTTGATAATAGCATCCACCACAGCAACGACATCTTTAGGTTGAAACTGGACTGAAGTTCCTCCCAGAAGAGGCTTAACAGCCGTTTCCCAATCAATCATTCTCGATGCAAGATCACATCGAAAACAGATAAACAAATTACTTTTAACAATTTACAGATTTAAACTTTGTTTTTTAAACAATAAACAGATATCCTGAAAGTGGTATGTGTGTAATTTATATTTTATCAGTTTATTATCACAGGTAGATATAAAACATTTTACTTTAAAAATTGTTTAATTTTACCATTTTAATATTTTCGTAAAATCAAATAAAATTTAAATTACGAAAATTAAAAACAAGTAACTGAACGTAAAATAATTAACAAATTTGCAATTAAAAAGCATTTATTAATTTTGCAAATAAAACAAAACCTTAAAAACTTCAATAGTTTACCAAAACAAATTGCAGAAAATATATAAAATACGTTACTTCCTCGTTTAGTTCAGTTAGTTTTGAGAACATGACTTTGAAATAATTGAATCAAAATTATAACCCCTGTGCGTCTAGAATAGACGTTTTAACTTACATGTATAACTAATTTACAAACATATTTATTCTCGGTTGTGTCATTTTAGAAAAAAATAAGTTTCTAAAATTTAATAAGTGCAAATCTAAATATAAAATTTTACAGTTAAGAATACGTTGAAAAAAACATCCGTATAAAAGAACTCCGTATTCGGTTAAAACAGTCCGCCTTTGTTATGAAGCCGTATTACTATATTTGTTTTGCAAATTGCCCAAACGCAGTTTTTTAATTATAACTTTATTTGGTTTGACTAAAAATGGGGCTTTGCCCGAAAGTAGACTTCATAGTGGGGCCTGCAATTCTCATATATTTCGCCACATTGATAACTGAGATTGTGTCATCTGTTCCTGTAGGTTTAGTTCAGGTAAATAACAACAACAAAAAAGTTATTTGCATTTAATTATGTTTTAAATATTACCTTTAGCTGTTTAGATATATTTATATGAATAAGTTACTTTATTGTATTATTTTTTTTATAAATTATAGTAATTATTTAACTTAAACTAATTAAAGTACACTTATATTAGAAATGTAATGGCACAGCAATATTTTTTGTTATTCTCGTAAGGTTATGACGTCACTAAATCAAAAACACGTAAAAACAACACGACATTTTAAATTTTTATTTAATAACAATACCATATACACTAAGCACAAAAATTAGCTATACAATGTAATATTTAAATTTCTAATTCCAAAATTAATTTTTTGCAGAATGACTTTAACGGCAACTGTATTTTATCAGCCACTGTTCATTATTTCGATAGCGGTTTTCCAGTTTCTATCGTCCCAGACAACAAAACGATGATTGTAGATTCGTTTGGAAGCACCAGCACTTGTGTTTTTTGCACATACCTCACTATTTTCACAGTTCTTTTCTGTCTCGGATATGGTGGTTATTCTGCATTTGCAATCTACAAAGATGTAGAAAATGCGTAAATAAATTTTGCCATTTTTTAACTTAAAATGCAAAAATTACAAAATACAAGCTTTCAAATTAAACTAAATCAGAGATACTATTGCAATACTAATTGTATTTAAATTTTGTTTAAAAAATTTTTTTTTTTTTAGGTTTCAAATGTGGGTGTTGCCAGCAATAATGGCTAATGTGCTTCTGTTTGTCCTAAAATTTGTTAGCTCTTGTATACTTAGTATCGGCGTGTCAGAGCTGTGTAAGTCAGTCACCGATAATGCTCAAGTCGAGTAAGTTAAAACATGATATCAAATGAAAACCATAATTATTGTTTAAAAACTTTCTTTACACTGCATTATAACTCAAATCTATTTTAAATGTTAGGTGTACTTGCTTTTTTTTTGCCTGTTTAAATAATTCTAAGTTAAACTCGTATTAAAAACTGTATAAATAATTGTTTCTTTAAAGAACCTGCAAGGATGGGCAGGATTTGAACTGGGTAAGTCCAGATGGAGTAGGTTATAGTGGGGATAGATACGACACTTACCTACTTACAGCTCAGGTATTATTAATTTGCTGTTTAAATAACATTTATTAATCACCAATAAAAACAAGTTTGAAAAGGCATTGATAAAAATTGTCTCACTAAGATACTAATATTAAAACATTATTTAAAAAAAAACCTTGTTAGAAAATTGTTTTTTGTTTATAGTCAGCTTCTTGGTTTTCTGTATTTGAGTGGTTCTTGCTTTCTGGTTTTGCAATCTTACATTACCGCCGAAACTTGGCATACAGAGGCCAGGGTCAGGTGCCTACTGGTTCAGGATTTGGGGCTTCTGACACCCAGGGGGTCGTTGCTAACGAGTATTTGCCCGGCAACTCAATTAGCAATCCAAACTATAAGAGGTTTGAAAATGAAAGCTAATAAAAAAAGCCAAAAAAATATTGGTTTTGTATAAAAATGTATAAATCTTCAGTTTCAAATGATTTTTTTAGTGAGTGTAGTAATCATATCTTATTAATATTTCATACTTTATTTTTCATATAACTGTAATTGAATGTAGAGATTACCAACAATTATATTCTGTAATTTGTGAGTGTTAATTTTACCTGATGTGTTATCTGTATAACTCAAGTCCTCCTATTATTGATGTGCCTTAATTCATTTAAATTTGAGATTTTTTTGTATTAGCTATAACCTTATCTTTTTACATATACCATTAATTTGCAATATATTGTATTATACTAATGTTCATATTTACTAAAAGTTAAAACTACCCCATAAATATTCTATTGTTGTATATTTTACTTTTAAATTAAAGTGCAATTTGAATCAAAATACCTTAATACTACTACTACAGTGTTTATAATCTTGCCTTGATTTTTCCTTTTTGCCAATTGTGATTGAGATCCTATTTTTATCTGATTTTTATGATTTCACAAATATATATTTTAATCAACTAAACTTGATTTTTATATAAATTTAGACTCGTTAGAAGAAAACGAAAAATACTTTGACTTTCTACCTATTCTAGTTTTAGTATAAGATTTAAAACTGCCTTAACTTGAAAATAACTTGAATTTTGTGCGCAATTTTGCAATTTATTGACTTATTTACAAAAATTAAGGTATGAAAGCAGATGCTAAAAAAAGGCAATGGCAAAAATTATGCAGTTAGTTTCAAATGACAAAATGTTATTTTTACCAGCAACAAAGCATTGATAAAATCAGAAGCAGAATACAGTGTAAGGGTGTGGAGCACAGGGTTTCCAATATTTGCACAGTTCCAGTTGAAATTCAACTAGTTAGGTTGTTGTCCCGACAAAACTTTAATTTTGTATTTCCAAAACTTTGTTTAAAATGTTTATTGCATCAAATACAAAACATTTTTACAGTATACAATTCTTTGAAAAACATCAACATATTGGATGATTTTCTGTAAAAGCTTCTGAGACACTGCATTAGTGATCTTACAACAAAATATTAATATAAAACTTGTGATTTATGCGGCTTCTTCATCGCTTGCTATTTCCATACTTATACCACTTGCATCAGATGCATTTCCATTACCTTGAAAAAGAATGAAATGTTAGCACTTCAAATGCAATTTTTCTTGAATTTGTGATTTTATTTTTCTATTTTTAACTCTGTTTAAATTATTTATTAAAAAATTAACTTAGATTTATATGAAAATAAAAAAAAAACCTTCATCTGAGAAAATATCTTCTGTTCCAGGAGGTGGTGGCTCCTTAAATTCTTTCTTCTCATTTGTTGTATCTTCATTTGCATCACTACCCACAATTTCCTCTTTTTTTATCTGTTTTTCAACAGGTTCTGTCTTGACAGTGTTTTTCAAAGAGCCCTGTTGAGTGTTTTTGTGTAAATGTGGAGCCCAATTCCCAACATGTTTTGATAAACTTGATTTGTTGCTGGAACTTCGTTTTCCGATGGTAGGCGACAATTTAGGTAAGCTCTTGTTACCCGTAAACTTCATATTAATTTTTGAATTTGCGCTTTTTTTCTTTTGTGAATTAACCACTGAAATTTTGTTCCATTTTTGTGTAGGAGAATCCTTTGTTATCTTTTCCTCTTCCTTTTTGTCAGTTTTTTTCCATGTGAATCCCTCGAAATTCATTCTGGGTGCTTTTGATTCAGGTTTTTTAAGATTTCGATCTTCCCTCTGCTGCTGATTTCTTTCATAATCATCGTACCCTGGCGACCAAACATTATCCTTCTTCTTTTTCGGTTCTTTTACCACCCTTCTTTCTGGAGAAGTCTCAATATATCGGCGTTTACCCTTAAAAGCACCTTTGTCTTCTTGAACCGAAGTATTTTTCGTTGATTTTGCCAATTTTCTTGAATTAATTAACGACCTGATATCTTGAACTTGCTCAGGAGACAATTTTTGATCTTGGGATTTTTTCCGCCTTGATGACCTTCGACTCCTGGTTCGCCTCTTTGGTGACCTTGATGTCGACTTTGACAGTGACCTTAACAACCGCGGTGACATTGACCTTTTAGATGACCTTCGACTGGATGACCCTGACCTTTCCGGTGTCATTGATCTTCGAACAGGAGACTTTTGTTTACGATGCGGTGAACTTGAAGCTCGCATTAGCGGATTTTTTGGCTCAAGAGGTCTGTTATTTTCTTTGCAAAAAACCTTAAAAAAACAATATACCTGCATGTTAGTTTATTAACTCTCACGCTAAGTAATCTAAAAAATATAAAGTTGTAGTTACCTTGTAGTTTTCATTGTGTTTATGAGTCTTACAATGTTCCTCAGCCATCTGAGGTCCAGGTAAAGTTGTTGTACAAACTGAACAATAAAAACCTTGAACAGGTATAAGAAGTTGTGCACCTAAAATAAGGTAGAATTGGTACACACAGAAACTTGTAAAAATATATAAACTAAGTTAAAATTAGAGTTTTGGTTTGGGAAGTTTAAATTACCTTTCATTGAAATAACAACAGCATCATGGTGTTTTTTGATTTTCTTTTTTCTCTTTGCTAACCAGGGTTTCTTTATCTGAACTAACTGCAAAACAAAATTAAAATGTACATTTAGAAAAAATTATACTTTATCATAGGAGCAGACATTAACAAAGCAAAAACTTCTGTTTATTTTCGTTTAATAACAAAAACCAAAAATGATTTTTAAACCATTAAAATGCATTGACATCATATTTTACCTTTTTATGTTGTTTAGTATGAAGATGAAGCAAGTATTCACTAACTTGATCACTTGCAAATAAACAAGGTTTACAATAATGGCTACCATCATCGACATAATTTATTAAAGCATCTGCTTCTTCATCACTACCTGATACATCATGCTAAAAAGGAAATTTTTTAAGATTTTATTACCATATTTTTGAAAAAAAACTTTTTCTAACTATATACTATAATTTTTAAACTTGTTTTTATTTTTTAAACAAACCCTTTCACACATTTAAAAAACAGGTCATATTTTGCCCTTAGTTTAGAAATGTACACAGCTATTTTGTTACAACAAACCTCAGGATAGGAATTTTCAACAGCTTTTTTAGCAGAAACTCTTATTTCATTAATTTGTTTCGCAACCCCAACCTAAAATATAAAACAATGGTAAAGATCTGTTAAACCTATTAAATTTTTTTAACAAAAACTTTACTGTAAAATATTATTATTAAAGGGGTACCTGTAACAAGCTATTTTGTCTCATCAATTCACTATTTGCTTCAATTGTTTGTTTTTGCTTCTTTTTAATCAAATCACTTTTTTGTCTTTTTAATTTTTCCAACTCAGCCTCCAGGTAATCCAGTCTCTTTTTTCTTGCCTTTTTTCCCTCAATAACAGGTGCCTTCTTCACTTCTTTCACCTCAACCTGTTTTAAAATAGAACGTCTTGGTACTGGTTGAGCTGGTAACTCTGGTTTCTGTGGTGGTACTTCAACAGGTTTTGGCTTTGGCGCAGGTGGTGCAATGGTAGTTGGTTGTGGCTGGTATATAACTTGTGGTGGGGGCAAAATAGGTTGGGGTAGCGTGGGTTGGGGTAAGGTAGGTTGCATTGTCGGGGGAGGTGCTTGGTAAATGTACATCGGTGCATTTGTGGCTGTCGGAATAAGATGTTGTGAAGCGACAATCTGCAAACTTTGTTGTTCCAAACCTTGTTGCTGCTTTAACGTTTGTTGCTGCTGTTGAAATTGTTGATGTTGTTGCTGTTGAAGCTCATGTTGTTTTTGCAGTTGTTGTAAATGTTGCTGTTGAAGCTGTAACTGTTGCTCTTGTTGCTGCAGCAATGCAGGTTGATACAAGGATTGGACAGAAGTTTGTTGTAATACCTGAGGAATACTTTCCACTGGGGTCATCTGAACACCTGGTGTCAAAGTTTCAATAATTTTTGGTTTAGGCTGAATCTGTGTAACTGGCTTGCTTACTTTTTCTGTCTTCTTTTCTTTATTACTTGATGCTTTTTGAACGCTTTGAGCGGAGAGTTCAAAATCAAAACCAATTGCTTTCAGCACATTTTTGAGGGCATTGGTGTCAAAACCACCAGGCGTTTTAGCACCAAGTTCCGTCTTTTTCAGAGCTTCAGAAACAGGTGTTGGCACCGGGATTTGAACCTGAAGCTGAGGTTTGGAAGTAGGCGGACTAAGTAGAGTGTCACCATACAAAAATCGATCTTCATCTTCTATTTCTTTTTTCCTTCTTGTTTCTTTAGGTAGAGGAGTAGCATATGCATCATTGATGGCATTTAAACTGAGCTTATTTTTTGCAACGTTTGGGTTAATGTGGAAAGAATTAGATTGTGTTTTTGGTGATTTTTCAGTCTTGGGGTACATCATCAACATGAGGTCATCAACCGGTTTGTTTTGCTGTAAAGACGACCGGTTCTTCATTGAACTATTTCTACTACTCACACTTGAACCCGAGCTTGACCGACGTCGATTTCTAGTAAATCTTGGGGATGGCGAGCGATGCTTTGACCTTGATGAGCTGTGTGTCCGACGAGGTGACGGACTTCTTCTCCTTCTAGGTGAGGGAGAGTGGTGTCTGTAACGTGGCGATCTACTGTGGCGGTGTGGAGAATGACTTCGTCGTCGGTGGTACGGCGATGGACTTCTATGTCTTGGTGATGGGCTTCTTTGTCTTCGTGGTGGGCTTCTTTGTCTTGGTGATGGACTTCTTCTTTTTGGAGATGGACTTCTACGTCTTGGGGGCGAAGATGAACTTCGCCTGTGTCTAGCTGACGGACTTACTCGGTCTGGGCTAAACTTTCTTTTAGGGACTGGGCTATATTTCTGACGCAGGCCAACTAATGTGTGCATGTGCTCTTTATACAATTTCTCCTTCATAAAAACATCCATTTCCTCTTCCTGCTGAAAATGATGACCAGGTGAAAATCTTCTAGCAGGAGGAGATCGACTAAAACGACGTTCAGGCGATCGACTGTATCTCATCTGCGTTCTATTATTATGAGGTGGGGAGTTATGATCCTGGTAGTTTCTTGGTGGAGATTGCCTTTGTTGGGGATAACGCTGATGCATTTCTTTGTGTGATCTAGGTGGTGAAAAATGTCGATTTGGTGATATTCTTCCTTGGGACATCATCACTCTTTCTTTGGACTGCCTCGATGAAAGTCTAGGATCCATTGCTCGCCTTGGTGATATCCTTGAAGGTGATTTTCCACGAAAATGCTGATTTGGAGAACTAGGACGGTTAATAAATGCTGAAGGTCTAGAACCAAATGGTCCAGGTTCATAGTTACCATCCATCGGAATGCGCATGTTTTTCTCTTGTGCCATGACTGGTCTTTCAAACTGGTTTTGCTGCTGGTGAAATGGTAAACCATCATTGTGCCAGTTTTTGGTTGCTTCTGGTTCTTTCCATCTACTCTGGTTTTCTGGGAACCCAAAAGATGGTCTTTCCATAAAGTTTTCCCTTCTGTTGTCCAGCCTTCTAAAAATTAAATTAAATGGTGATAAATTTAAAAAAAACAGCCAGATTTTTTACTACTGAAATTGGTACTATACTTACATGCTTACCCGATGTAAACCAGAAAAAAATCCATTTTGAGTAATTTTACACAAGGTTAAAGTGTAATACAATCAACTGACAATCAATTTTTTATGTTGTAAACAAAACAATATTGAAATTGAAAGTTGATTACTTAAACATTAACAGCCAAGCAAAAATCTTAACCTTGTTTGTTCTGTATCTTCATAGAAGTAGCAGCTTAGAAAACTTTTTTTTTCTAATTCTTTCAATTTTTAAACTTTAATGACACTAATTTTTTTTTGCAAAGAAACAATAATAATCTAGCTCATAAAACTTCATTTTAGTCCAAACAAACAGCATGCCTCACACTAACAATGTCTATTTTTTCATGGTTGTTAATTACATTAAACTAAATCTATTAAGAATCACTATCATAAAAAGGTTAAATTTTCTATGGTCTAAAATCTCTGAATTCAAATACTTTGTATTAATTGGTAGTCACAGCAACTACGGTCACAATTAACAACTAATATTAACTACGGTTATAGTTTTGTGTTGTAGTTTTCTTATATATACTAATTTAAATGCTCATTTCATAACTTAATTACACCATTTATTTGCTTTGTTGATAGCCTAATTATATACTAACTTTTTAATAAACCTAAAACAACAAAATTTGGCACATACAGAAATAAAATTGTTTAAAATAAATAACAAAAATTTAAACTATAAAATAAATAAAATTAAGTTTTAAAAAAATGTTTCACCTTGCCCCATTATCAACCCTGGGGCCGATACGGTTTCTAAGATCACCCCCCGGTGACTGGGATTTTCGATTTGGACCCAAGTCCGATCGTTGATAAAATACATCGTTGCCGACAGTAATTCTTAATCCCTCGTCCATATGAGGTCGAGATCCTCTTGATGACATCACAAAGCTATCTGTGGAATCATGAAAATCACAAAATAAATTTTATTTAATAAAAAATTAACCGAAACCTGTTTAACATAAAACTTACTTTTTAAATGTTTTTGTAATTGATATGGTTCATCATTTAAAATCTAACTAAAATAATAAACGGTAAAAAAGCAGCAGAGCAAAAAATAAATAAAAGTAAAAGTTAAAAACGTTTCATTTGCTTTACAGTTTTACTTTCCAATTCTAATTAAATAATTTCTTTGTATCAAGCTTCTTGTTTTAGCAAAATGTAAAGATTCATTTATTCAGTGATGGCAAGCTGGTAATGTCTGAATGTGTGGTCTTTTGTTTTTTTGTAACACGCTACTTAAACTGGTCATCTGCATCTCAATTAATGTAATAGGCTATAGGTAATCAACACTAAACGTCCCAAACAAATATATCAAAAGCTTTTAATTTTCAAGTGTGTAACTGACTTATGTAAACACTGCATTACCCTTAACGAACTTGACTTTAGGTTACACTCTCTTTCATTCTTTACTGAATAACAATCTGACGATCAATGCTTTAACAGTTTAGACGTACTTTAATAAAAATACTTATGATAAGCCTAACACTTACATATATAGTAGTTAAAAACTACATCTTTAAACTAATCAATTTTTTTCTTTCCTGACCTAATTAAAGTCTTATTTTTCTGCTATCTGTTCGACTCGAATTATTTTTTTCGCTTGCAGCCTAATTTTACGAAAGTTGCAACCACGATATTTTTATACAAAAGTTGTAGCCGAATGTGTTCATGGTCATAAACTCATTTAAGTTGTAAACACAAACTATATGTTTAAGGAGCATCTTAAAATTTAAAATATTACTTCCTAATATTAACGAATTTAAATACTACTAGAGTTGTATAAGATAAGACACGGCTTATTTTATTAAATAATAACCCCTTAATACTTTAGTACAATATATTAACAGTTTCAAATTGATTTAAAAATTAACACAGTTTAAAACCTTGGAACTTAAAATAGATCACAGTTTATAAAAGGAAGTACATCAGATAAAAACATAGCAAGGCAAAGCATAAAAGCAAATCACAGCATTGATAGGTAAGTTTACATTAAAATTTGGCAGATAAAAAATCTACAAAAATATATGAAATTCTATTTAAACACCATATTAATCTAAAAAACTAAAGCTCTAAAAGAAATGAAAAGTAAGATTTTTAAAAGGAAGAATAAGGTAACATTGTACAAAAATGTTAAAAGTTTAAAGCCAGCATTTAAACTTGAAAAAGGCTTCTAAATCCGGGTCATCAATTTCCTTTCTATGTACCCCTGCATATATTTGCTTTAACATATTTGTCTTAAACTTGGCATCTAGAATTCCCATGTATTTTTCAAGTACACCTAAAAGTTTAAAAATAATTACAGATATTTTTTACGATAGGTAAAATGTAGTAAAGTTAAATCTAATTTAAATTCATATACAAAACTTGCAGTGTAATGAATAAAGAGTCATTTAAAAAAAAGGAAAAAGTTGTACCAACCTATTCCCATACACCTTCCATATTTAACCATGTGCTCAACCAATCTTAAGTCATCAAATTTTTCATGTTTCATTAGTATACTAACTATTTCTCCACTTAGGTAAGCATCATCAAATGAATCTTCATCTCCACTGTTAGGAAACCTACAAAAAAATTTTTTTTTTTATCTGACCTTGTTTATTTTTTATAATTTTTTTATTTTTTCTTGGGGAAGGGTGTGCTGTTGTCACGTGTTTAAAGCTATTTATAAAGAGTGGACCTACATGCAAATAGCATGATATTTTAACACTTATTTAATTATGTATTACAACTTTTTAAGCAAAGTAAATACCTGCAATATATATCAACAGCTGATAAAGGATCAGTTCTAACGAGTAGATCAGCAAGTTCAATGTAAGCATCATGAACCTAATAACAAAACATAAATATTTTAAAATCTTACAAGAAATCTATATACAAAATAGAGCTTAGTAAATGAAAAAATTGATCTTTCGTGGCGCGCATGCAAATTATCATAAGCACGTATTAGCTGCGAGTTACAATCATTAATTTTACAATTCAAATGCTGCAAAAAGATAAGACACATTTACTTGAACAAAAACTGACATAAAATTTTATTAGAAAGAAATAAAAAAGCACTTTTTTTTGTAGATATCTTTATCCTTGATGTAGAAAAGTCGAATACGCGACTTAAACATAGAGTAACATCAGTTACTCGGAACCAGTCTCGAGTTGCCTGTGGCAGTTTGGGATATTATAGAGAATATAATTGCCCGGTAATTATGCTACTGATTAAGCGCTGACTCAGCAGGAATTTGTACCATTTATAGCGTCTTACTCAAGGGCGCTACAGCATGAGAGCAGTGGGGATTGAACCCACGGCCTCATGTGTGGTGTAGCAAGTGTAAATATATGTCATAATAACAAAATTAAATCACCTCAGGAGCCATGTTAATAACTTCCTCATATCTTGATCTGGCTTTATCTTTTGTACCATCTGTTTTTGAATAAGCTCTTGCTAATCCCAACCTAGCATGATAAGATGTTCGATTTAATGGAGCTGGTTTTCCAGTAGATGGCGCTGTAGCAGCAGGAGCAGGCTAAAAAAATTATTGTTTATTATTTAACATACTTTAAAATTAGATTTATTTTTGAATGTGTTATACAAAAAAAAAATTTTTTTTTAATTATTAAAAATCTCACTTTTGCTTTTTCTACTTTTACAGCTTCAGTGCTCTTCGTACATTTTACATCAGTTGCCTTTGCCCCTCCTCTACCCCCTCTGGCGGGAGCCCCCTTGGCTGCTCCACGCCCCCTAGGTGGAGCTACCGCGCCCCTTGCTCTTCCACGAGCTGCTGGAGCCCCTCTGCCTCTAGCAGGGGCAGCAGCAGGTTTTGAACCTGAGGCTACTGGGGCAGGTTTGGTTTCAGACTTGATTTTCTCTATCCACCATTGTTGACCTTAAAAAAGGAAAATTATTTTTTTTGAATTTGATAAACTAAAAACATAATTAAAATGAAATAAATAAAAAAGAGAATTTTCATCAAATTTTTCGTACTTGTTATCTGTTTGGGGACATCCCCTGCAGCTGGTTTTCCTTCCAGTTCAATACTGGCTTGTAAACTTTCTCTAGCTTCCTCTAGTGGTAGTTTATTGCTGATGTCATCATCGTACTTAGAAAGCTGAGTCATCCCAAGCAAATATAATGACTCGCTATTGCATGGATTAATGGTAACCAACTTTTGAGAAACCTAAAAAATTATAAACAATTGAATTTCTAAAAAAATAAATCTAGAATAAACAAATCTAAAAATCTTTTCTAATTTTTAAAATATTAGCTAACCAATCTTAGTATTTTAAAAATATCTACATAAGGATAATAAATTTAATATTGCAGGCTATAGTAAATATTGCAGAGACAAAACAGTTCTACCTTTTCTTGTAGTGCTAACAATTTCTTTTCACCTTCTATTGTACTTGATCTGATCATAGAAGATAAATATCGACACCTTTGTGCTATCCATTCATTATTTACCTTTTCTTTCATCATTATTTCAAGCAAATTGTATTGGGAATCAAGCAATAACCACTCCAGCTAATATATCAAATATTAAAAAAATATTTTCTAGCACAATATTTGTAAATCTATGTTTATGCAAGTTTAGTTCAAATTTTTTGACTTATAGAGTAACATCTGTTACCCTGATTCAGTCTCAAGTTGCCTTAGGAAAATTGTAATATTATAGATTATAGTTGCCTGATAGTCAAGCTGCTAATTAAGTATTGGCTCAGCGAAAGTTAATCCCATTGTTAGCACCTTATTTAAGGATGCTACAGCATGTGAGCAATGGGGATAAAACCCAAGACCTCGTATAGTAAAACCAACTGTTCTTACTTTTTATTACACCACGCTGCCGGTTAAGAAAATTAAAATCACAAATATTCTTTTTAAGAACTTACCTGTTTAAACAAACCTCCCTTATGATGCATTAAAGTCAAGCACATTGAACAAAAAAGACAAATGCTAAAAACATACAAATTCGAAAAAAAATTATATTTTCTGAAGGAAAAAATTTGTATCTAAAAACTAAGCTTTTTGAATATTATATTTTGTTTACTAATTTAAAAACAATGTTAAACTTACCAATGATAAACTTCCTTAGCTGACCTCAATCCAGTTTGTGGAGCGTTTTTTTGTAAGTTTTGGGCAAAAGTGAATAAGCCAGATAATACTTGAAGATTAATTAATCTCATTATATCCTCGGTTAAAAGATCAGAAGTAGAAAAAGATGTTGTACCTATGAACAAAATAATTATATTAAATTAAAAGTTACACTTCTAAAAAGAAAAAATGACCTGTAAATTTGGTGCAAAAGTTCTCAAAAATTTTTAAAGCAACGCAATGCCAAAGAACGGCAATGTAGATCAAAATTCAAAATATGGTTAGTAAAAATTTTTAAGAATTACTCTTTCAGGTTTATAAAAGCAATTTAATACCTTCTTTTTCAGCTTCAGATTGTCTTCTCATTAACAAATGTTCAAGAAATTCATTCAAGAAACCTAATCCTTCCTTCATTCTATCTCCTAACCCAGAACTCCGTAAACATAAAGCTAAACCAAGTAAAAATCTAAACAAAAAAGTGTTTAGTTTATTCTGCTGTTTAATTAAAAATCATAAAATAAACCTAATTTTGGTGATTCAAAAAATTACAATGAAAAAAAATTTACAAATTAACAAGCTTTTACCTTGCTTCTATACTGACAGGTTTTAACCCACAAGCTTGTTGTAGTCTCACAACGGCCTCGTCATATTTTCCCAGCTCCAGTAACATCCTCCCAGCATGTAAGTTACAAAGATGGTTGTTGGGGTCTAGTGTAACAGCATCCATAAATTTTAAGTAGGCTTGAGATAGTGGACTGCTTTCATCTACTTTGTGCAAAGCTGACTGCTCACCCTAAATGTATATAAATTTTTGTAAATGTGTTGAAAATGCACTCAATTGTAATTTAAATGTCAAAAAAATGTTTGTTTTAAATCATGGGTTTAATCCCCACTGCTCTCATGCTGTAGCACCCTTGAGTAAGGCGCTATAAACAGTATGAACTTCTGCTAAGCCAGCACTTAATCAACAGCATAATTACTGGGCAATTATAGTTTATATAATGTGATAAACTGCTAAAGGCAACTCGAGACTGGGTCGGAGTAACTGATGTTACTCTATGTTGAGGTCGTGCATTCGACCTTCCCACATCGAGGATAAAAATATTTATATAAATTAAAAAATAAAAGTAAGATATTGGCAATTTAAAATATTCAAAAATAGATATAAATAACATTAAGATTAGTTCTTTTTTTAAGAAATTTAAATTAATGTTTGGTCACCTAATTTTACACGAACTAATTTAATTACAATTAGTTTTTTACTTTTAAAGCTTGCTTAGATCTCCAAGCATATAATCCTTGCACATGATCAGCTTTTCCTGATTGCCCACTTTCAAGTAAACTTTTATATTCCTCATCTATTCCTCTAAAATAATTAAAAAATAAAGTTAATTAATGTATACTCACAAAATTAAATGAGTAATCATAGAAAAACTTTTTGATTTAACTAAACTAAGTTCATTCCCTTCTAATTTCTTGCGCCAAATCCTTTTTCAACCTACATTTTTTTATATAATTCACAATTCCACATATATATAGCAATTATTATAGTATTTAACAATATAGATCAAATACCTTAACTGTAGAGCAAGTGGGGCGTTAGGAGGAACCCCCCTCAACCTACAGATAGCCATACATTCTTCCAACTTTGAACTTTCCTTTGCTTCTGTGTTGATTCCTGCAGCTCCCATTGAGTCATTTTCATCCTATAGTAAAATAAGATCTTGATTAATAAAATCCTTAAAAACTGAACAAATTGTGTTAACCAAAATAAAAGCTTTTAATTTGGTAGACCTACATCATATACTAATGTTCGTCTGTGATATATACTAATGTTCGTCTGTGATAATTTACCTACACACCAAAAATGACATTTTTTTAAAAAGACTTATAAATTGGTATATATTATCCACTAAGCCTAAATTTACATAGAAATAATTATAAATAAAACCCCTATGTAAAAATTTTAAGCATGTGTTTTGGTCAAGCTATCCTTAATTAACATATATTTTGCTTACATCTTTATTAAGTCCAAATATTTCAGCTAAATAATATTGTTCTTCCAATGCATGAGCTAACTTGAGATGATATTTTGATTCCTTGCTTTTTACATTAACACACGCAGCATAACAAATACTTATTTGTTGAATATCATCGGCGGGAGATGCATTTTGTTCATATCTGATAGTTTGACCTAAAAATAAAAAAATGTATATATATGTTAAATTTTTATTTTTACTTTTAATTTTTTTTAATGTTGATTTTTAGAATTTGTTTAATATCTAACCAGGTTTAGTGGGTAATTTAGATTTGTATTCCTTTAAAATTTTGTCAGCTTTTTTCATTAAGGAATCAGCATTATTTTCACTTGCCATATGCTGTAATCTTTTTTCCCAATTTCGCACCTTAAAAGTAAAAAAAGAAATCAAAATTTAAAAAATGTGAAGCAATAAGCCTATTATTTTTAATGGAGTCATAAAAATAAAATTTAGTTTCAAATTTAAGCATTTTTGCAGCTTTTAAAATAAATTTTTGTTTTAATGTGCAGAAATTATATGTTTTTCAATTATATCAATTTTAACACTTTTTTTATTACCTCAACTTTGTGATTAATTGGAGTTGTTTTAACATTTGTTGATTCAAATTCAGCTTTGTACCATTCTGTATCAGTCACAACTTTTGTTTCCACATTTAAACTTGGTTTTAAGGTTGAGGTTTGAACATATTTGGCCATATTTCTTAAAGATAATTCTTCTTTATCACCTTTTTAAAACAGACTTATTTTCATTATTTAAGTACAATAATAGAATATTGTTTTTAAAATGCCCAAAAAAATATACAGACAATGAAATGTTTTTTTTTGTATATATATATTTTTATCCTCAATGTGGAAAGGTCGAATGTGCGACCTAAACATAGAGTTACATCAGTTACTCGGACCCAGTCTAGAGTTGCCTGTGGCAGTTATTATAAAGATTATAATTGCCCGGTAATTATGCTGCTGATTAAGTGCTGGCTCAGCAGGAGTTTATACCGTTCATAGCGCCTTACTTAAGGGTGCTACAGCATGAGAGCAGTTGGAATTAAACCCACAACCTCATGGTGGGGTAGCAAGTGTTCTTACTACTACACCATGCTGCCGGTTAAAATGTTATACTAAACTAAATGAATAAAGCCTGTAAAAGATAATTATTCGGAATATAAATTATTTTTCACCTATTTTTTTAAAATAATTTCAAACAAACAATCAAACTATAAATAAATCAAAGTTGATTGCATTACCTTTGTAAGCATACACAGATAAAGCTACACAATTGGATATTTGATTATCAAGTTCTGTGTCACTAATTCTCCAATCTTTATCCAATATAACTTCATTCATTGGATTTACTTTTGACCTTTGTTAAATAAATGTATATTTGTAAAAATGAAGGCCTGAATTTTTAAATACTTTTTTTACCATTTAAACATTAACTAGGTTTTTATATTATAGTTTATACAAACAAATGTATACAAAACCCAAAATGGCCAAAAAATAGACTATGTTTTAAATTAAAATATTTTTCACCTTCTAGTTAACATATCAATACAAGGTTGGGACATGGAAACTTTTGGGTCAGAGTTAAAGATGGAAACGGGGTTGTACATTGGTGATAAAGTCATGGGACATTCATATTTCATCAATATTGTTGGGTCTTTTAACATGACAGGCCATGGAAGTAGTTTTCTTGTTATCAGAACTGTATATTCCTAAAAAATTAAATTAGTAACATTCAGTTATGTGTTATGAACAACAACTAAAAATGCTAAAAGTTTAGATTTAAAAATTTGTAAAAAACTTTAACCATAATATTTCAAATTAATTTAAATTCGTGTTGCCCAGACATAAAACCATAAAATTTAAGCCATTTAAATACATTAGAATTTAAGCCATTTAATTATAACACCATAAAACAGTATTGATTAAATAAAAATTCCCCTTTAAAAAAATTTGTCTTTGAAACTAGTGTTGTGAACAATTACGTTTCAAATACAAAATTACTTTTTTATTTGTTCCATCCACGGAGCCCACAACTACACTGATAAGTGTTTCACCAAGTTGAAGTGGAATAACATTATTATCACTACTACCTTGGTACAGAACTACACACTTCTTATCTGGTGGTGTGGCAGATACAGTTATTTCCTCTGCACTACATGGCACTGCACCTGTGGGAATTTAATTATAGTGTAACCTGACATAAACAATTAACATCTTAAGAATTAAATTTTATGTAAAAAAATCGACTTTACAATCAAACATAGAGTTTCGGTTGAAATATTATTTTTTTATATTGCCTGATAATTAACCCATGATTTGTTTTTTTGTTTTAGCAGAAGTTTACAACTGTTTACTGCTACAGCAAAAAAGCAATAAAAATCAATGCTGGGACCTCATATAATAAAGGAAAGTGTTCTAGCCAGCACAAAAGTTAGTTTACTACACCATATCCCCAAACTTACTTGTGTATTCAACACAACCCATGTTAAAAACTGGATCTAATTTCCCACAAGAAAGTTTAAGTAGATTGAGTGAAGCATCAGAAGCTGACAACCTTCTTATTTTGATAAAATAAATCTTAGTTGTTCCATCTTCTGCTGAGACCTCAATTTTTATCTCAGTAACTTCACCTTCAGTTAGTGGGATAGTTTTTTCACCACCTGCCCCCTTGAAAATCAAAACAGAAAAAATAAATTATTTTTAAAATTCACTAAATTAAACACATTGATTTAGTAGGTTGTTTATTATAATAAAATAAGATTTTATATTTGTTTGAGTAAAATATTTTATCACAAAAATTTTACTTAGTTTTATAAGAATTATAGCCTATTAGTTTTATAGTCAAAGCTAATTATATGCCTAAGGGCAATGTCACATCTAAAATTTATTACAGACAAAATTAATTTCACATAGGCTTTAAAAATACATAAGTAAAAAGGTTTATACACCTTTATAATTTAAACAAAAACAAAATATTTGTTAAATTAGTATTTTTGCCTTCATGTTTTAATTGAAACATAAAACTCACAAAAACTTGGTAAGAAGCTCCACTATCACTGGTTAAACAATCCACTTTAACTTTTTCTACACTGCTTGCCACTGTTGACTCATACTCCAAAACGTTTCGGTTAAATTTTGGATTTAATTTTGCCGGCGAAGCAGACAATTTTTCCAAATCGCAATCATCCATTTTAATCAAAATTTATTGAAAAATTTCTGAACAAAACGAAGCTATTTATTATTTGGTAACATTTACAAACATAAAATAAAACAAATGAAAGTTAAAATTGTTCGAAAATTTATTTTTTATCAAGTTTAAAGCAATGTTTTAAATTAAAGCATTTTTAGCACAACTGCAGCAATATATAATATATAAATATACAAATGTTAAATATTTTTAAAAAGTTTTATATTAAGCCAAAGCATAAAAATATGAAAAAAATGTACCAATACAACTACTATCAGACTATCCTTTAAAAAGTTGTTCTTTTATATATAGATAAAACTTAACTGGTTTTCGAAATGTAATTTTAAATTAAAAATTTACAACAAAAAATGCTCCATTAAAGTTTGTACAGTAGTATTAATACAATCCATATAGAACATATAAAAAAGGTAACAATAATGTTCATATCTAGATAGCAAGTCCAAAAACACTGACGATACAATACATGCTTTTATTTTCCCATCTTAACGTACAACTGCCGTCTGTTCCGTTATCCCAATAACATGAACTAGCTGTGTGCAGTCCAGCACCATTCTTTTGCATGATAACCGCGGTCACAATGTACTTGAACGGCCTTCCGAGCTTTGTAAGTTGGTTAAGACATTGTTCGACGACATTCGACGTCCATTGATTAACTTTGTTGTGCTGATAAGCATTCCCGCCAATTGTACCTTCAATAGATTCTTTTATAACGTTGCTAACATCATCTACAACAAAAGTAGTCTCTTCTCCGGTCTGAAAATCGTCCATTTTAATGCAATTTAGCTTGAAAACTAACCTAAAAGTTTTAACAAAATATAAACAAAACTTTGGATTTCTGATGACGGGTCAAAGGTGAAATCAACTGAAGTCGTTGCTTAGGCGATAATGTACGCGTCTGGTGGCACTATTTTATATAAGTTTATAAACATAATTCTCGTTATAAAATAATTACAAAAAACTTATTTAAAGTCACTAAATAACAAAATGAAGCAAAATCCTTTCTACTAAAATAAAAAAAACAAAAACTACAGCATACATTTCAAAATTACGCAAACCAAATAAATTTAAACAACCCCTTAAAGTTGTCGGTTGACGGCGCACACGTTGCATCAAAGTCGCAATCGCGTTTAGTTTTAGATCCGGCGATTACTCATTGACCCATCATTTACCCACATAAACAAATTTATAAAACAAACAGAAATTTTATAAGTTGGTGTCATCAAATAAACTAAACAAACTTTGAACCACAGAAAAAAGATAACAGAAATAGCAAGTCAGTAAATCACATATTTTGTTCTTGAAATAACCACTTTACATAAATACTCTAATGGGGTAAAATTGTAGAATACAAGGTCACTTGACCAAATAACGTACTTCATACAAACGTGACATTTCAGCCAGACAGGGTGGCATTTTACCAGTTCAAATTTTCGGCTAATTTAGTTTTCAGGTCGCATGACCGGTCAAAATATTCCCACAATATTTATACCTAACCATTCGTTTTTCTATGTACGAAAAAAAGTCTTCAAGAATTAAATTAAGAAAGCTTCTATAGTTATAATTTTCAACAATTGTATTATTTATTAAAAACACATCTCAACCATTTTAAATGTAGTTTAAATCACAAAAAACTCATCCTTAAAGTTATAAACATACTTACTAAAATCAAATTTATTGAACATTTTTAATGCATTACATTAGTTTCAAATTTAGTTAAACACGTAAGATTCTTAGATTCGTACGGCAGTGGTTTTCAAATGTACGTCAAGAAATATGTTGACCCGGTTATTATTTACCACACTTACGCCCTGAAATTTCTACTTCCGAAATTTTAGCCTACCATATCCTACACGTAATGGACCACAATAGCCACCGTACCTTGAATAAATACTGTTATCATTTTGGAATATTAGTTTGTCGTTTTGTAGTAAACAACATTAGATAAAAATGCAAGTAAAACCATATTGAACTAAATATTTTTTTACATTTAGAAGTTAAACATTTTTTCATGTTTTTACATTTTGGCTTTCAGTTATGTTAAAGTAAAAAGTACATGAACTTGAGTTACCTTAATTTGAGGCGGGTAAAGTTTACTTGGGTTCAAGTTTAAACTAAAACCCCCTTAAGTTCTAGAACTTTAATTTTAGAAAATTGTAACATAAGAGCATGCAAAAAAGCCGCAAAACACAATTTTTAGAACCACACCCTAAAATAAAACCTATTTAAACTTCAACCCATTTAAACTTGAACTAGACAAACATTTGTTTATGTTTGTGCACCAAGACTTGTACATTTTTTTCCTAATTTCTTAAACTTTAAAAATTAAAACCTGAATTAACAAACAAACTCATTTATTATTATATACAAGGAATGCAAATTTATTAAACAGAAACGAAAAACGCAAATAAATTTCCCAAACTAATAAAATCAAAATAATCAACATTTGTTTAAAAATGGTGACTTAACAATTTTATCAACAATTACGTGACAAAGCCTTAAGTTACGTCACTGGGCAAAACAAACACCAAAATTTGACGCACGCACTTACGTCATATTGCAATTGTGACGTCACCAAAATGATGTTAAAAACAAAGTTTTTTAACAAAGAATTACGACTTGAGCGCGAAAAAAACAATCCTTTATTATGACGTCATGATACACTTCGTACAACATCAATGATATAATGACGTCATCTTTTTGCAAATTTATTCGGTTTGAGGTGGCTGGCCATCCAAAGACATCAGAGACTCAACGGTTTCGAGGGGAATTCCCTTTTGCGAGTCAAGCGGAGCGGTGGTTCCGTCTTCTTGGGTGACGTAGATTGTTCCGTCTTCCGACTGAGATAATGTCGTCCCAGGCTAAAAAAGTTTATAAAAAATTTAAATAAAAGAATACAAAATTTTTTTTTAGTTTTGTATTAGTTTTCACCCCAAAATTTGTATTGCTAGTTTTTTCGCATATTTTTTATTGTTTAAAAACAATCACCTACCTGTGACATCACAAGTCCTTCAGGTGTTTGTATCAACGTATAACCTTCAGGTACTTCAATAAATTGTTTTTCATCTCCAGTTCCTATTTGGATTATTTGTGTTCCACTTGAACTTGGAGCAATAATGGTGTTCTCACCATTCTCAACCAGAGCGTCTGGTTCTGTGGTTTGTTGAGGATCAGTGGTTTGTTGATCTGGGTTTGGTTGTTGATCAACTTCCATCGCTGTTGTAGTTGTCGCAGCACTAAACAAATTCAAAATTTTGGTAAAATTTACTTTTTTTACAGACTGACTGAAATCTAATTTACATTCACGTTATTCTTATTATTTCTAAATAAAAAAGCTTGGTAAAAAATAACCTTAACCAAGTTTTACAGAATTGAAAAATAAATGAAACTGCCATTTTAGATGCGCTGCTAAATTATCGCAGGCAAACAATAATTGGGAGTTGCGAGCATACCATAACAATTAAAATCCCAACTATAGAGTAGACTATAAACTAGTTTTTATAACTACCTTTGATTAGTGGAAGCAGCAGTAGTAGTTGTAGCAGCTTGTTGAACCCCATTTTCCTAAAAATAAAATACCAAAAAAGATTTTAAATAAAGGAACATTGGGCCAAAGATTTATTACAATAATTTAAAGATAAACAAATTGGTTTATTCACCAGTTTAGGAGCCTCTGTGTTATTTTCTTTCACTTCAGCATCAGCAGATTGTTCTGCAGTATTAACATTATTAACTGCTGGGCTTTCTACTGATTGTGACAGACTTGTTGCTTCTAAAAACAATTAAAATATAAAACTTATAAATATTCCATCAAAAAAAATTATTTAAAGATTTAAAAAAAATAAATAAATAAATTTTAAAAATTTAAAACTGTCTTGGAGAAAAAAGAAATTTAATATTTTTGTTTATTTACAAACATCTGCGCAATGATAACAATGTCGAGGTGTGAAAATGATTAAAAAATTAAAATGTTTACACAACTAGTTTGTAAGCCTACTTTTTAGTGAACATTTCTCTAAACATTTACTCACTATTTTGCCTCTGGAGATAAGTAAAAGAAGAATTTCGCTCATAAATAAAGTAATGACTTACTTTATTACAGGTTAGGGGTATATTAACATTTTAAGTTATTTTTATTGTGTGTATATAAATGCCGTTAATATATTAAAAGCTTAATTGGCAGTATATATGGGTTGTAAAATTAAAATAAGGATTAATTAAAGTAACTGTAAAGGTCTATAGTCAAATTATAATATTTTAGATTTTGTGTTTTTTTTTGAAGAAGAAATTATAGATTATAAGCAATTTTAATTATAAATTAATTTTTTTTAAAGTGTAATTAATATTAGTAATATTAAACTGAATAATTACCAGTAGTTTGTGAAGTATTAGTAGCATTGCTAGTAGTAGAAGTTGTTGAAATTTCAGCATTTTTAACTTGTTGCTGAATCTAAAAATAATAAAGTTTTAATCAAGGATCAAATAAAATTGTATTTTCTTTACGAGATTTATTACCCAAGGTTATATTTAATACAGTTTTACATTTAATTAATATTTATTGATTTCTAAAAACCAATAATAAGGTGTTATTCTAATTAAGCATACCAATTTAAAAAATACTTAGATAAAGTACTAAACATAAATCCATACTGCGAAAAATAACACCAAGAAAAACTTTAAATTTACAAATTGAAACTAAAAATAATCCAATCAATTTAACAAGAGATATTAATAGGACAATAGGAGTAAATATTGCCCAATACACAATAAACAAATATAATCAAAGAGACAAAATCAATAATATAGGATCTATATAATCCCGTTGTTGACCAGATGGTATTGATTAAATATTTGGACAACTCAGATTTATTTTCTTTTTAATTATCTTGTGCAGTAGGTAGCAAGTGTACCAAAAAATTGATTTTAATTTAGAAGAAAAAATTTTCAAGTTTATTCAAAATAAAACAAGTTAAAATTTAGGTTTAAATTTTTACTTAAATTTATTTTTTAAACTTGTTGCATAGCTTGAAAGATTTTTTAAATAAATTACCGCATTTTTAAAATATTTTTAAGAATTAAAATTGCAAAGTCAAGTTGAATTAACTAGAGAGAAAAAACATTTGAACTATCAGCGACCTTACTTTAAATGAAATAGCACGGTAAACTAATTTTTAGCAAATTCATAAAAAATAGCAAAAAAACGCATAGTCTGAATTTTTGTAGAAAATCAAGAAAAAAATTAAATAAAAAAGAAATTTTAGTAAATCTCAAAAAATTTGGCATGAAACAACATTTTTGAGTACAAAATAATCAAGAAATAGAAAAATTGTTTTTTCAATGTCAAGTAAAAAAAAACAAAAGTCAAAATGTTCAGGTTGAAATAGGGTTAAAAGAAGTTTGATTGACAGCTGATGGGCGGGACTTAGACCAGAGAGGAAACCAGAAATCAAGGTTGAAGCATAAACACTCGAGCACAAGTTTGCTTTTTATGCTAAATCTGTTTATTTACTAAATAGAGTAAATATTAATGAAAAATAACCTGTGCTTGGGTTTTGTTTGCGATGCTTTGTCAACTATTTCCGAAAGGAAATAATCATTAAAATTTTTATTTTAAAATTAATTTTTTTTTTTCTAAGTTTTAATTTTTTCTTAAATTAATATTACTCTAGGTTTTTTGAATATTAATTTAATTTAAAATTTTTTTTAAAATTATTTAGGTAATCTTTTAAAATTTTATTTTATTTTTAACAAAACCCTTTTTTAAATTGTGTATTTAGGAATTGCAAATAATTCAAACAATATTTATTTGGTTTGTTTATTTTATTTGTTTGATTTCCTAATCATATTTGTTTGTGGTTACCGATGTCTGATCGTAAATTATAGCGCACAACAATCAATACCAATTTCTATCATTACCAAGGAATGTAGTATGGTCACAATTTAAAGTAATTGTAGTTATGGGAAGTTTAGTTTAAGAAAATTGAGAAAACCGCGAGGTTTTTATACGTGTGAAAAAGGAAGGAAAATTGTTGGTATTTTGTGACCGCAATTTTGTAGATTTATCTGATATTTAAATATAGAAATAAAAATTCCAATAAATATACAAAATAAATATTTGCATTTTGGGAAAAATTATACAAAAAAAAACTTTAAAAAATAATAAAACCTAAAATTAAAGTTCAAAATTTTCTACTAGTTATTAGAACTTGTTACCTACTAAACTTCTGTTAACACTTGTTTTATAAGACTAATGACGTCACTTTTAATATATATAACCCACACAAAGATAACATCATGTTTAAAACATTTCCAAATTACCTTGGACATGAAAAATTATTTTTCACCTTAGTAAAAGTATTGCAAGTAGGTTTTAAAACCTTATGTAAATAACTATAATGATTTCACAAGGGCACACTAAAATTGAGAGAGACAATAGGAGAGAGGCGGGGAAAAAGGGAGAATACAGGTGGGTATTTATTTAAGGGCAAAAAGATGTTTCAATTTACAACTTGCTTTTTAGTTTTAAGCATATGAAGGGTTAGGTATATGTAGTATATTGTTTATTTATATATATACATGTGTGTAAAAAAAAAATTTTTTTTTTTAAATTTTAAAGGTTAGTTTTTAAATAACCAATTTAGTTTAAAAAAAATAAAATAAATATATATATAGATGTGTTTTTAAACTTAAATTTCAGGTGATTTTTTTTTCTAAAAATATTATATTTTTATATTTTTTAATTAAAAAAATAACTTAAAACTTCGTTTTTTTTTCTAGAAATTTAAATAATTTTTGATAAAATATAAAAATGTTGCAAGTAATATTGTTAACAGTATTAAGTATTAACCTAGTGCTGGCTCAAGCTGGAGACCACCAAGTAAATGCAGGAAAAAGTTTAAATGGAGTTTGTGATCCAGGGTTCAGGTAAAATATTATTAAAAAATAATTAAAAATCATTTTTTATTTAATTTAAAAATTGTATTATTAAATTATAAGTTAAAAAATTATTAGGTTAAAATATTTTCTACAAATTAATATTTTATTTTTAAAAATGACAAGTAAAATGTAATTTAATAAATTTGATTTTTAATTTATTTCTTTTTAACTTGATAAGATCAGGAAGTTAAAAATTAAATTTTAAAAATTTAATTTAATAAAAATAATCATTTTAAGGAAATAGAAGTCACAAAATTTCAAGATTGCCATTTCCATGTTTATATTAAATAAAATAAAAAGTTAATTTAAAATATATTTTTTTTTAAATTTTTAAAATAAAAAAAATATTTTTTTTAAGTCCTCCAGTAAAATATAACAATTAATATGCATTACTAAACCTCAATCTTTAATCAAGTCATCTATATCAACAAAAAAGTCAAAAATTACAACAATAAAAAGGAAAAGTGTGATGTATTGGCTCACAACAAAGCATTTATTGGCCACAGATTTAAAGATTACAAAGTTTTATGCCTAATTAAACATGTGGCTCATTCATTTTCATTTTTAAGAAAAGTTGAAAAGTTTAGTTTCCCCTTTTTAAGTGTCATTCAAAATTTCAAAATTTAATTCCTTTACCCATTGTTTATGATGTAGTCAAAAAGGAAATATTTTTTCCCTTATTTTTGGCAAAAATTTTCGGTTTATTTTAAATTATTATTTTTTTTTTTTTTGAATTATTTTTCATTTCCTTTTCCATTGTAGCTAAAATATTATTCAAACGCGCGCGACTTTAGGAAATTAGACACTTAAAATAACAACACTTTCTTTCCTAACATAAGAATTCAGGACTTAAAGATTTAAACCTCAATTCAGTTTAAGAGATTAGGTGGAAAGAGTTTTAACTGGAAATTTAAAAACTTTTTATTAGAAATGTAGTCCACAAAAATACATCAAACTTTTTTATAAGTATTTTTAAATGCTTTTTTGCCAAAAATTAACCATTTTACCATAAAAAAAATTCAAATCAAATAATTAATAAAACCAACTTTTAACCTTTTTTTACTATAGAATGTTGTAAAAATATTCAAAAAAAATTATTTATTTTTAGGTTTCAGGAAAATGTTGGTTGTACTGATGTGAATGAGTGTTTAGAGATGGCCCCATGTAAAGTTGGACAAATATGTAGAAATTTATGGGGGAGTTATCTTTGTGTTTGCCCACATGGGTACAAACTACATGCTGCATCAGGTGAAAAATTGTTTTCTTTTTTTTTTCAAAAGATTTTTTTAATTTTTGTAAATTTTTTGCAAATTTTTTTTATGTACAATTTAGAGTTTAATATTTTATTTGATTTTTTTGTAAGGTGAATGTATGGACATAGATGAATGTGAGATAGGATATTGTGGTAGTGGAGAACAGTGCATCAACACAATTGGATCTTTTGATTGCATGTGTTCACGTGGTATGACCAAGGTAAAAAAACTTTATTTACTTTTTAAACAATTTATAAGAAAAAAATACAAAAATTTTTGAAGAAAAAATAGTGTCACCAACCTAACTTAAAATCTGAATTATTAAAAAGAATAAAATAATGTTTAAAAAAAATAAATAAAAAAAATTTACAAAAAAAAACAAGTTTTATTCCAAAATTTTAATATTCTGTAATTTTTTTTAGATTGGTCGATTTTGTCGTGATATTAACGAATGTACCCAACATCCATGTGACAACAACCAATACTGTATCAACACAAGAGGTAGTTACAAGTGCAGGTGCATGGCAGGGTATACTGATATGTTAGATGGGAGTTGTGCTGATACGAATGAATGCAACCAAGGAATGTGTGGAGGTATAGAATTTATTTATAGAACTTATGTAATTGGGTTTAAATGCTTGGTAATGTTGTTGGTCTGATGTAATGCTATTTTGGGATTTAAATATAAGTTATGTAATGGGTTATATTTATGAAAAAACTACACAATCCTAAAATAATATATAATCGAAAAAGAATTTTAAAATGAAAAAATTCTCCATACATTTAACAAAAGACCTAAAAAAACATTAAGAACAAAATTCTATACATTTTTTATGGTTAAAATATTTAAAAAATGCGCCTACACAATTTTTCAATAATGGGCAAAATTCCACACATTTTACATTTTATGTTATAATAGTTAAAAAGGTAATTGGTTTATTTAGTAGATAGAGAAAAATGATATCAAGATATCGTAAAGTATAATTTGTTGATATAATAACATTGACCTGACTATGCCTAAAACTTATCAACTAAATCTAATGTTTCCAAAATAAATGGATTATAAGATAAAATGTGAATGGGATTACAGCGGAAATAAAATGATTTGGAAACATAAAACTTCCGCCTAAGACATTACATCATTCAATTTCATCAAACGTTTAACATATTAACATGATAAAAGCATTAAGTATGCCTTAAACCCTATAAATCACAATAAATGGCCTTAAGGTTTTGAACAAAGGTTGAATGTATGCCGTAAGACAATATATCATTGTTATTTAGGATTCAAAACTTGGTTGAACCAGATTTAAAATGCCATTCATAAAAAACTGTCAACTTATGTAAACTAAATATATTTTTAGCTGTAACGTAATAGATATTATAGTGAAGTAAATATGTAAAATGTCAATATTTTACCTTTAAATATTATTCAAAATTATTTACTTAAAATACATACACAAAAAAATAACTTTTGAAAATAAATTTTTTTAGATAAAAAATTAAAACAACATTTTTTGAAATATTATAGAGCACAAAATATGAATTTTATTATCAAAATATTATAACAACATGAGATTAGAGAGTGAAAATAACCTTAAATAAAACCATGAAATTTAAACATATAAACACAATACTTAAGCATGTTTACTATTTAGATTCTAGTGTAAATAAACTCGAGCAGTTTTAACAAATGAGGTTTTCACCTTTCAAAGTGTTTTTCTTGTAATATTTAATGATTTTAATGACCATAAACAATAGAAATTAATAAAACTTTTTAATGCACTAATTCCCATATAAAATAAATGGCATAAAAAAAACTAATTTTTACAAAAATTAAAATATTAGAAATCAATTTTAACACATTAATTAAAATTATAAACCAATAAAAAACCAAAAAAATACCAAATCAATGTTTAAAAAGACCACAACAATGTTTTTAGTTTATGAAACCAATTATTTTAACCACAATTTTTTGTTCCCAGCAACTGGTGAGGAATGTAGAAACACGATGGGAGGATATGAATGTATATGTAGTGTGGGTTATACTAAGACTACAAACGGAAGATATTGCACGGATGTAAATGAATGTGATTTGGATATGTGTTCTGATAACTCAGAATGTATTAACACACATGGAAGTTTTTATTGCCGTTGTCACAGAGGATATACAAAAAATAATGGTAAAAAAATTTTGAAAATAAATTTAGAGTTAAGGATTTAACTAAAATACCAAACAAAATTTTTTGTAAGAATTGATTGACAATTCTTATTCAAAGTTGAAATAATTAAAGAACCATTAAGATTTGTTTAATTGGCAATTAAGAGATGCCCACTTACTACTAAAAACAAACTAGAGCCAAGCGTTTCCAACTTTTTTTTAATTAATCAAGGATTAGGGCTGAAGATTTATGCTTGAGTACTGATTTGGAAACGCTTAAATCAAAGTTAAAAGCTTTGTGCTGAGATGAAAGACTTATAAAACAAACATTAAAATCTTAAGTTACTGAATCCATAAAAAGAGGGAATTTACCTTCTATTTCAAAAGGAATAAAAGAAAAGACTGACATGACCTTTATTTGTCATTGCTAAAATACACATATAACTTGTAGTTTTTATGAAGATACTTTTGCAAAACAAAATTTAAAAAATCTGATTTTCCAAAGTTTAAAACATGTCAAGGAACTGTAAATTTTAATTGAACATTTTTTATGTTTTTAGGTATTTGTGTTGACAACCAAGATTGCAGTTTGGGAGAAGGAACAAAATGTCAGTGGAGATGTCAAAACATGCCAGGAACATTTCAATGTGTTTGCCCAACAGGGTGAGTTAAAAATTTAATCGTTTTTATGACAGTATTGACTCGAAATTTAATGAACTACAAATTTCTTTTCCTTAACATGCAATTCAAGATAAAGAAAGAGTTGCAATTAAGATAATATCTTTGAAAACCTTCAATGCAAAAACTAAAGTCAAAATGAAACAAATTTAGTGTTCAATTGCTTGTTTTAGATATGACCGGTTAGATTTCGCTTGTATTGACAAGAATGAATGTGATCTCAACAATAAGATGTGTGGTCATGGTCGTATGTGTGTCAACACACACGGGGGCTACAAGTGTGTGTCTCCTACACCATGTCCGTCAACAACTTTCTACCGAAAACTCATGAAAACTGACGAGTTTAGCTACAGTCAGGTTAGCACCAATACTTGCAACCGAAAACGCTGCAAAAGGGTAACTGACGACCACACCATGTACGCTCAATGCAAAGCCATGCCATTAAGTGTGTCACAACATTATATTGACATCACTACTGGACTAATCGGACCCAAAAAACTCCTCAGAATGAAGTTCCCAGCAAGACGACGAAGACAGGAATACAATTTCTCAATTGTTGAAGGCGATATGACTATGTTTTACCTACAACAGCCATCAATGTACCAGCCCAATGCTTATTTAATGTTAAATGGAACGACGCAGGGACCGGCTCAGCACCAGGTTAAGGTCGATATGAGTACGTACAACAGAAAGGGACAAATGAGAGACAATAGAATGTTGTCGATCACAATTTATGTGTCACAATACGACTTCTAAACTATCTCACTGAAATAAAGAAAAAAAACTTTATCTGTAAGGTGTAATTTATAAGTACCGCCAACAACACGAACGATTGTTTTTTGCGTTTTAAACATTTCCGGAGTTTTTTGCAGACTTTTATAATTTCCTGCCAGTTCTATTTTACAAACAACACTTTTTCGAGGCAATTAAAGTGGCTTTGACTGGGTATTTATAGAAGTGCGAAAACTATTCTAAAAACTGTAACTCCCTTTTTTGGAATATTATAAAAATAATGAAGAAAATTGCTTTGAGAAAAATGTCGTTAACTTCAAAATTGAAAATTACAAAAATTGAAAAAAAATAACCATATTAAATTAATGTTATGTAATGAAACAGTGTGAACTAATGATAACTTATACATTTCAGCATATCTATTTGTAAATAAGAACATTTGAATGTCTTATTATGTGTGCACACTTTTATTAAGTTTTTTATTTAATGATTTGTTGCAGTTATTACCAAAAAATAAAAAAAAATTTACAGAAACCTTCGACCTTATGAGAAATTTTCATAAAGTGAAAACAAAGTCTTGGTCCAAACCTAAAGTGCTCGGATAAAAGGCTTTTGACAAATAAATAAATTTTGTTGTAAATCAAAATATTTACCGGACAAAAATGCAGTTGACCTTCTAAAAAAAGCCCGAATTTTTGTGACAACAATGCCTCGATTCTGATGTCATAATAAAAACCGATCAAGCGTGATACAGGGTCTAGTGACTGCTAACAAAACATTGAAAAAGAATTCCTAGCTCACTGACAGAAGGCTTGATTGTGATGTCATAATAAAACCTTACAACTACAAAGCTTAGAGAGATATCTAAAGAATTTACAACACAAAGATCAAAAGATTTTGGTTTCCGCCTACATGTCACGCTTCACTTCACATCACTATACCAAAACTTACAAAATATTTTCCGCTGAGCAAAAAGACAATTTGCCTGAACTACTGATGACACAAAATAATTAGTTTTTTTTTAATTGGAAATAAACAAATAATTATTTTGCAAATTTGAAAATTTAGTTTGTTGCAAAATATTATTTACTAAATCAACAAAAATGACTAAATACCAATGGCATTACCCTTTCTCTGTCAAAGTAATTTAAAAACAAACACAGAAAAAGCTAGTTGAAAAAATAACTAAAACATATTTGAGTTGGTAGAAGCCTGTATGTTTACAAACCTTTATTATATATAAAATAAATCTAACCTCAAAAATCAGCTCTTTAGGGACCTCTTATGGCACATATAGTAAACTAATTCTTAACAAAGTTCAAACTAAAATTTAATCTATATATATATTTTAACCACAATATATCTGAACTTATTTAAAAAAAAGCAAGACATTGTATAGAAAAAAATAAATAAAATCTTAATAATTAAATGTTTAGATCTTTGTTGTGGTACATAAAAAACTATTTATCAACTAAGTCAAACCAAAAATATCTGAACTTATTTTAGAAAAAGGCTAACATATCAGATAAAAACTATGACTATATAACTACATGTAGTATGGCTGCAAACTTATAAAAAAATATAATAAAACTAAACTTACCGTGTTGTTGATAGATTGAGTTAAATGCTCCTGAGAGTCAAGTAAATTGATGAAAACATCTTCCAATTCATCTTCTTTCAATCCAAGTGCTCTCGCCAACTAAAAATTTAAAGTTAAGCTTATTTTAAAAACAATATTGAGATCTTTAAGCTGTTAAAAATTACATAAAATTACTTACAGAAAGCTACATAACGCAAAATAACTTAAATTACCAGTTAACTGCAATAGTTTAATAGGTCTTTAAAATTTTTAGCCAAACGTTGTTCAATTAAATTTAAAAACAAATAAAAAATAATAAAAACTTTAAATTAAATTTTTACCTCCTTGCATCGAACCTTTACATTGCTCTTCTCTTTATCCGAATCATCACTGCTTGTATTTGCTACTTTATCCTCATTCTCCTCGGTCTTTTCACCTTCAGCGACCTTGTCGGTGACCTCTGTGACCTTGTTATCTAGGACATCATCAGAGAGAAGCTTGGTACAAACTGCTTCCTTATATTTCTCAGTAAGACGTGAAACATATCGATGTAAAGCTTCGTATTCTTTGTAAACATCAGCAAAGTAAACTCGACTTAACTTATTTTTCTCAACCTTAATAAATAATTTAAATATTAATTTATTATTAGTAGGCACAGATAATAAAAAAAAAAAATAAACAACGTTTAAAAATTAATAACTGCTAGATAAAAAAATCCAAAAATAAATCAAGAATAATAATAAGCTATTGAAGATTTGTATATAATTAAATTAAGTGCAAAACTTTAAGTTAAAAATAAAAATCCAAGTTCAAATTTACAATTTTTATCCACAACTATTATTAAAAACTAAAATCTTACTTTCATAAGCAAGAACTCCCACAGTGAAAAAACTCGAGCCAAGTGAGGTAATGCGACCTCCATAATTTCATCATTTGAGCAAGCACTCAGCAATTCTCGTAATCTATTTTTCCTTCTTGTTGAAATTGCTTGCTCAATCGAGTTTAATACTGGTTTGGGTGGCTAAAAAAATAAAAATTCTGAGTATTAAGTTAAATTAATAGTTTATTAAATACAAATTTAATTTATTTAAACTAACTCTTTAAAAAAAATCAATTTATCACAAAAAAATATTAAAAAAAAGTTACAATGATTGAAAGTTTATTGTAATCTCCATCATCTTTGTTGATTTCCTGTCTTCTTAAAGCATCAATTTTGTTGGCATAAGTATTTGTTTTCTTGAACCCACGCTCGAGCGTAGATTTGTTCAAAGAACCTTGGAAAAAAATTCATAAAAAACCTTTAAGTTTTTTAAAAATAAATAAAAAATAAAGTTTTAAAAAAAAAAATAAAATTTTAAATATAATAAAAAAAAATATTTAACAAAAAATTTCAAAAAAAATAATCTTTTTACCTGGTGGTCTTCCTCTTCTTCCTGGCACATATGTTCTTGGTTGTTGTCTTATCATTGAAACTTCCCCATCCTCTGTATTATCAGCATTTGGAGATTCAAAGTCTTTGGCATGATAAGGCTGCTTTGTGGTTCGGCCATACCTAAAAACATTTTAATTTAGTACTTTTTTGCCAATAAAAATAGGTAAGTTTTTTTGACATGGTAAGATTTAAAATAAACCCAAAACCCCTATTGGAAAGATTTAAAATAAGTAAAAACCCATAATCTTTTAGTTTAAATCCCTTTTTTTTATTAAAATAAAAAAAAACCACCTTGTAGTTGATGTTGGACTGTTATTAGGATCATAGTCAGGTGAGAGATCTTGATCAAGGGGGTCAATCGATTTACGGGGTCTTCCCCTCTTTCTAGGAGGCATTAATGGGGCCATTGGTGTCGTTGTTGTTCGTTTTACACCTCCTCGATTTGAACTTGCAGGCCGAAATACAAGTCGAACATTTGGGTTTTCCTAAAATATAATAAAAGTTTCAGTTAAAAAGTCACAAATCATTGAAGATTTTATAGATTACAAGAAAGGAAATAAATAATAACCTGTAGAGACTTGAGTTGATCAGCGGTAATCTGTGATTGGTGGATTCTGATCACCTGACTTCCATCTTTTCCTATCTCAATTTTGGGCATCAAATTTGCTAAAGCAGCTGGAATCTCAGGCTAAATAAAAACAAAAAAATTTCCTAGGTAAAAACTTGCTTGAGATATTGTTTAGTAAAAACAGATTAAAATCTAAAGATTTAAATAAATTTTAACAAGAAATAGTTTGTTATGGTTGATCATTTTACCTTCTTGTTTTGAACAACAGGAGTGTCCTTGACGGCCATTTTAACAACCTGGGGTTGACCTTGTCTTATTACAATCTTTTCTTCATATCTAAAAAAAATACCTTTTATATTAAACTTTACATTAAAATATGATTTTTAAAAATTAACAGAAATTCATCAAAAATGTTTCAAGTTTTAAAACCTACACCAATTTAATCCAACTTTAAAAATAATTTTTTTATATATATAAATGTTAACTTACTTATACCCTTCAGGTAAGTTAGGTTCGGCTTCACCACCTCTTGCCTTTATCTACAAAAATATAAATTGCAATTACAATATTGTAATTATTTATATAAATATATACATACTTTTTTAACATATTATTTTAAATGATTTTAGTTTATATATCATACCAAGAGTTGTTGTGCTTTTTCGTATTCTTTTTGTCGTCGAACATTATCAGCAAGAGTTTGGACAATTTGAGAAGCATTATTCTCTGTTGCTACTTGTGTGGTTTGGGTTTTAAACTCAGTTAAAGTATCTGCAGCACCCTCTGTAACAACTAAACATAAAAATATTTTAAGGTTAGACCAAACGATAATGAAATAAAAAAAATTTTAACAGACCTATTAAAAAAGTTAAAATTTCAGAAAAAATATAAAATAAATAAAAATTAGTTTTAGTTGGTATTAAAAATTAAACAATTAAACTGTTAATATGATAATAATTTTACCAGGATCAGTGGTAGTTGGAGTTATAGTGGCCACTGGTTCAGTGTTGTTTGTTTCTTGCACTAAAGTTGTAGCATTAGTTGCTGCTTCTCCTCCTGCAAACATATCTATTTGATCCCCACTCTGAAAACAAATCCAATCAAATATTAAAGTTGATGTCCTGTTAAGCTTAAAAGTTTCTAAATAGAACATTTTCTTAAGGTAGAGGCTATATAACATGAATTCCATTTTAACTTTATAAGAACCACCTTTAAATATTTACAAAATTTTTATTTATTAACAACTAAAATAAATATTGACCTCTATCATAGCTAGTTGTTGTTCAGCTTCTTGCTCAGCTAAATGTTGTTGCAGAGCAGCTTGAACTAAGGCTTGTTCCTCAGGACTTAAATCTGATTGGTTAATGAGAGTTCCATCAGCTGTGTATAACACCGAAGGGTTGGCTGGATCAAATTGTAAAGAAGTTGTCACAACCTGAGTAAAAAAACAAATTTAGAGTTTATACTATTGTTGATTTCGGTAATATTAAAAATTTTGCAATATCTTATGCTAGAAAAAGTTAGCTTTCATTTAAAAATATTTATTTTTTTTCTCACCTGCTCTTCTTCCATAACTCCGGCTGCAGCAGCTTCTTCTGGTGTCATGGTAACATACTGAACCTCTCCACCCTCTCCTTCAACACTCGCAAAAGTCGCTGCCTCTCCATCAACATTTGTTGTAAAAGTCTGACCTTGTGCATTTGTAAACGTCGCTGTGTCGCCTGCTACACTCGTAAAAGCTGGGTTTGCTTCATCTACTGTTGTAAATGTAGCTGATGTGACCTCGCTTTCCGTGGCAGTTACGTTGGGTAAAACTTCCTGGGCCGGTGTTTGTTGTTCAATAGTGGTCATTGTCTCTGTTGTAAGTGTGGAACTCTCACTAACTATGTCGGTGAAGGTAGCTGTTTGGTCAACATCAACGCTGTCGAAAGCCTTCGAAACAATATCATTTGTTGCTTCGTCGATTTTTATGACATCTTCAATTGGTTTTCCTAATGCCACATCACCTGGAAATATTTCACAATTTAAGAAAAATAATAGTTTAGTGTAACATGAATTCTTTAAAATTGTCATAATTTTAAAGAAAATAGGGTGAATATTTACCAATTACTGTTCCCTCCTGAACCTCTGCTTCAGTGGTGTTTATTTCAGTTGAATCCATCATTTAAGTATTTAATACAACCTCATACAACCTTAAGTCTACAAAATAGAAACCATTATTTTAATACTTGCTATTTTTGAAAATGAAAGTAGATTATTGCAATATTATCTAAATCTTGGCAGTGACAAAAATAATTTAAAAAAATTGTTCTTGGAAAGAGTTAGCAAGTTAAAATATGATTTAAAGTATTAGCACAAACAGTGGTAGCTCTTAAGAAGTATGAAAATAATTGTTCTTGGTAGTGGAATACAAATAAAGAAATAACAAAAACAACACAACGATAACTATCTTCGCTTCTTAAAACCAGAAGTTTTAGATTTTTTCTTTGCAGATTCAACTTTAATTTTTGTGTCCCATTTGCGCTTGCCAGCGGGTGAGGCACATGGCTTTACTTTAAAGAAGTCATCAAGTCTGCCTTGGGTGCTTTTTTGGCGACTTTTAATAATTTTTTTAATTCCATTTCGGATTCGATCCTCATTAAATCCCTTTTCTTCGCACATAAACTTTACTATTCCTTCTTCATCAGGTTCTGCCCATTTTAACTCAACATCATCAGCAACAGCCACATCAGGGGTTAGAAACAATTGCCTTGCCTCCTTATAAACCCAACCTTCAGGAACAGTGTATTTTTTTTGGTCAATGTTTTTTAGGATTTCGTCAATACTTTTGTATTGTTTAATAAGATCATAGGCTCGTTTAGGTCCTATTCCTCGAATCGATCCACAATAATCACAACCAAGTAAAATACACAAGTCAATAAACTGTTCGTGTTCCATCTCCATCTCTGACAAAACTCGATCGTAGATGAATTCTTGAATTGGCATTTTGCGTGCTTCACTGAAAGTCATGTGACGTAGAAGACGATCAGAATGAAAAGTTAAAGCATCCATATCTTCTGTTGCAGTAGCATAAACTTTACCAGCTTTAACTAGAGATGCACATTGAGCTTCAGCTTCTGTAGGTGCTTCTACAACAGGGATTCCCATCAACCGAAGAAGCTTTTTACAATCGTCCATATGCTGTCGAGTCACTTTGACCAATCTTCGAGAAAATTTCTCAATGTCATCTGCTTCTCCAGCTTCTTGAGCTTTGGCAAGCTGCTTTTCTGCTTCTTCCCGTCTCTCGGCACGCTTGGCAAGCTCTCCCGATTTCATTTGAGGTGGTTTTCCATCAAACACAAATGCAGGTTTGATTCCGTTTTCCATTAAACGAATAGAGCGATAAAATAACCCGGCAATATGACTCGTAACCTCACCCTCATCATTTGTAAGTTGATTACCATCTTGTCTGATTGCGATTAGGAATTGATAAACGGCCATCGAGGCATCAATAGCAACTTTACGACCAAAATAACTTTTAATATCATTTTCCTTCACGGCTGTTGGAGCCTTATCACAAATTAATTTAGATAAACCAAGAATTCCCATTCTAATTATTTTTTTACACTACAAAAAAATCTACAAAAAAGGAATTTTAATTTTAAAATCATACAAATACTTAATTATTTTTAAAACATGTAATTACCGAAGAAAATAACCCTCAAAATAAATATAACTTAAAATTGAATTAAGAATCTATGTACCGACAGACTAAAAAGCACGTATTAAAAGAAAGACTTAGGCAGACAAAAAATTAACTTGTCAGCTTGTTTAAAACAAATTGTCGGACAGTTTCAAAATGTGGGTAAGGCATATGTACATTGAATTAAAGTAAAATAAAAATGTATTAAAACATATTTGAAAAAGTGTAGCATATGTTTGCAAAATCTAAAGTATTAAATTTCATTTAAAAATTTATCGAAAAGCGGGAAAAGTAAAATTAATCTTAAAAAATTAGTCATTGCTTTTCAATATTAAAAATAATAAAAACAAGTCTGTTTATATAAAAAAAAATTATAATCAAATATTACAAATGATTTCTGATTTTTCTGTATTTTTATCTTCTAAACTTAGGTCTTCAATTATTAAATAAAATGCTTTTCTTAGCTAGATTTTGTACTCACAGTTTGGTAACATCCATTATTCCAAAAGAACGATACTACGGGTGCCAACGCGGCTCGAAACAAATTAAAGCGCGCCCATTTTTGTACAAAAAATAACTGCCGAATTTACGGTAAAACTGTTGTAAATACACAGTAAAAAGATAATGCTTGTTAGTAACTTAACATTTATAGGGAATAATACATTTGTTTATTAATTTGGTTATCTTGTCATTAATATTCTGCTGTAAGTAACGCCGATAATGGCGGATAGACATTTGTTTGACCGTATTGGCACCCGTAGTTTTGTGACGTAATTTTCTTGTTTCTTTATTATAGTTTTTAACGCTCCCGCGCTAACAAAATGAGATCGGAGTGACAGCAAGAATGAATTCATAGATTTACATTTAATACTATTAATAACGTCATATGTACTAAAATTGTACGTTTAAACGTTTAAAACTGTTAAAAAAAATAAAACTTGAATTCTTAAATTGATTAAAATGTCTAAAACTAGGTTAATTTTAGGTTAGATTAGCGATAATTGTACTGGAAATTTTTGCTATTTCGCTAGCAGCTGTTTGAACCGTTGTGACAATAAAAATTTGCAGCGAAATTCGCTTTATTTACTATATTTTTATTTACAAAAAACTAACATTTTTAAGACATGCGTAATTGTAAGAATTTGTATTTGTTTATATTTTTAAAAGAATGATTTTGTAAGTTAAAATAATATATGGCCTCCACGAGAAATTTGCATAACTTTTAGCACGACTTTTTCAGCCAAGTTACAGCGTTTGGGTGTCTGGACGTATTTTACATAGACATAGCAAAATTTACTTTAAAAAGTTTTGTTTTTAAATCAATTTGTTTACGAAGATTTCAGAGCTGACAGGCAAAAGCTCTGTCTGTCTGTTAGTTTATCTATAATACACTTGCAAGCTAAATTATATTTATAATTTTATTATTTTAATTATTTTTTTACTTTTCAAGCTTTCTTGGTAGTTATCTAAATTGTTTAGATCAAGTAATAAATACCTATTGTGACATTATAATGGATAATCCTGTGGAAGCCGATTCTAATCCCGAAGCAACTGAAAACAAAACAAACGAAAATAAACCCGAGACTGCTGTTAATGAAAATAAAAAAATTGAAACGAAGGATTTACCTGAAACAGATATAATTGATGTTAAGGAGAATGAAAGTGAAGAGAAAAAATCTGAAGAAACTGAAAATGTTGAAAAAAATGAAACGACCAAAAATCCTGATAAAGTTGAGGAAAATGAAACTGAAAAAGAGTCAGCTTCTTTAGACAAATCAGAACTCGATAATATAATAAAAGAAGTAACGGAAGGCGAAGAAACCCAGAGTGAGGATAAAAAAGATGAGGAAATGGCCGTCGATGAATTAAAAGAATTATCTGAGAACACTGAGGATAAAGTTGAAAATGATAAAATGGAAGTTGATGAGCTGGACGAAGAATCGGCAGAAAATGAGGATAAAGCAGAAAAGAAACTAGCTGCGAAATTGAAAGGAACTCCGACTGTAAAAGCTTTTTCATCTGCTACTCAGAGACCAAAGGTAAATTAAAAATTAACAAAAACTTATTTAATAAATAAAAAAATTTTAAATTTTGCATTTAAAATTATATATAATCATAATTAAAAATTAATTTAAAGACATTTTTATATATTTACAAATTTTTAATATTCTAAATTGTATTTTTAGCCTCAACAAGGATCTTTTAGTCTTGGCGTTCCTGGTCTAACTTTTTCTTCTCAAAACCTTAAAGTTGCCAATGATGGAACAAAAATGGTTCAAATTCATCAATCTCAAATCACTCCTGATCAACTTAAAGCATTACAAGCTAACCCTAACATCAAGGTAATTATTTAAAATGGTTGAAAAATGTTTTATATTGAACATATGAATTTAACTTGTATTTTTTTAACAATAATATATATGCAAAATCATTATTATTTATAAAATTGGTGTTTAATAAAAATAAGTTTAATTATAAATATATGTAACATAACTATTTTATTTGTAATGTGATGCCCATTTTTATATGACTTTTTAATTTTCTTGAAATATCTAAATCTATTAAAATTTATATTATTTTATAGGTTGTGTTTCGACATATTCCATCAGGAAAAAGTTTCACCAAACCTCCCAAGAATTTGTTTAGTTCTTTAACAAAAGGTTCAGGACAAAAACGAAGATTAAGTGAAGAAGGCGATGCTTCAATTTATAATTTTGATGATGAGTTAGATAGTGATTATTACAACCAATCTAAAATATCCAACATGGGAAATGGTATTGGAAACAGGTATTAAAAATATAAGTTGATTGCATTTATAAGTACTGTCATTTTTTAACAGTTTATTACATTTTTTTGCTTGCTTTGTGCACAATTTTAATTTAAAATGTGTTGGGTATAATCTGTAAGAATACATATAAATATTGTACCTTTTAAAATCTTTTGGTATATTTTTGTCTTTTGATAGTACATTTTTTGTTTTTTTTCTATCAGATATGCTCGATACAACCCCATTGTAGGAATGAGAAAACGAGGTCCTGGTCGTCCTCTTTCAATCCCCAGTCCCTACTCGTATGGAGGTATGAGACAATCTTCTATGCCAACTCAAATACAACTCACCGATGCTCTGGCTAAATTGAACAAAGAAAATGCTCCATTCTCAGTAAGTGGGATTTCATAAATGTTAAAAATTATTTTTTAATTGCAGTAGTTTAAAACAATGATAACATTTTGTATAAGCACTCGTTATACTACATAGTTTTAAATGGTTAAAATGTGTATGCCCAAAATAAAAAAAATGTTAAAATATTTTCACAGGTGAATATTCATGTTTCCCAAGTCACTCATGGAATATTATCAGGAATGGAATTACATCCCGATTACAATATTGTCCTTACCTCCAAACATGAAATCCCACCTGAGCAAAGTTTAGAGGAACTTGTTAAGGAATGGGAAGAAAAAGAAGCAATAACTGTAAGTTTTTGAATTTAATCTTTTTATTTCACTAAATCTCTTGAATAGAAATATATTTTTTAAAGTATTTTTATGTTACCTATTAGGCGAAAAGTTATTTTTATATATTTAAACTTTAATATTCTGTTTTAGCCTACTCCATCTTTGATTGGAGCGGATACCAAAGATCCCAAAAAAGTGGATGACATAAAAGAAGTTATAGAGGACCCAGATGATGAAGAAGTAGAAGAATCTGAGGAGCAAATGTTGGAGAATGAAGCTCGAATGGAGGCGGAGAAAATGGAGGAGGAGCAAAGAATGAGAGAGGAAGAGGAAGAAGCGAATCAATTAAGATTAAAGAATGAAAGAAGAGAAAAAGAAGAAGCAGAATTGTTAGCTGCTGCAATGACAGAAAAGACCTCAAGATCCGGAAGAATAAGAAAACCATCAAGGTAATAAAACATATTTTCTTTTGGATATGTTTAAGCAATGTTCTGAAATAATTCTTTTTAGTACTGGAAGTTAAATAAACCATTACATTTTTTTACTCACAGATATAGTCTTGATATTGCACGAATGACAAAGCGTAGAAGTCTTTACGGTGAAAATGATGAAGACGAGGAACCCATTCCTTCTCCTCCCACTCCCCCTAGAGTGATTCCCGCACCCACTCCTCCAGGAGTGAAAAGAAAGGGTAGAGGAAGACCTAAAAAGATCAAACCTGAGGATTTACCTCCTCCAAGTGAGCCTGAGCAAATAGATCTAACTGATTTTGATCTTGATAAAGCAGAGCCTCCGAAGATTGAGCTTTCTGCAAAAAAACCAACAGAAGAAATACCTGAAGTTAAAAAACCTGAAACAAATGAGCCAAGAGTGATGCTCTCACCTGCTGATAAGAGAATGGCAGAAAGTATGCTCCTTCAAGATTCAGGAGCTGACAAAAAAGAAGATTCTGAAGCTGACAAAAAAGAAGATTCTAAAGCTGACAAAAAAGAAGAAGCAGATGATAATAAAGATTCAGATAAAAAGGAAAGTGATGCTTCAATGGATGTTGATGATGTCACAAAAGCTGATGATGTCACTAAAGAATCCGAAAATGTTGACAAAACTGCCGATGATGCAATTGTACAAGATTCCGAAAACAAAAAACCCGAAGAAGATGCCACAAAGGATGAAGATATTCCAAAAAAAGACGAAGATGCTGATGATGTCATGAAGGCAGTTGACGATGCAATCAAAGCTAGCCAAGAAACCAAAATGGACACGGAAGAGATGGAAAAGGAGGACACAAAAGAAGAGCAACAGGATGGGGAGAGTCCCTCTGATGTCCTGGCAAGAAAATTAAGCATGGATCAACCTGAGGATAAGGAGGAGAAAAGCGAAGAGGAGAAGACAAAAGTGGAGGAAACTTCCACCATCAAGGATTTCGTAAGTTCCAACTATTTTTTGTGATTATCAGTAATTTCTAAGAAAATTTCAAGAATTTGAAATAAAAAAAATTAATTTTTAAAATAAATGTCATTTACTTTAAAATAATTTTTTTTGTAAGGTTGAGGAGGAAGGGGATGTTGATAATAAATATCGACTTCGTAAATTATTGCAACAATGTTCCATTGAAGAAATCAGGAGTGTAGCTATACCTCGTGCCTTGGATGCTATCTCGATTGGGGATTTCTTTTTACACAAGGTAAAAAATTATAATTTAAAAAAAAAATATATATATTCTTTTTTATTTAAAGGTGTACATACAATTAATTTTACAGTTTACTTAACGAAAATAAATATAATATGCTATATCATGGTATGGTATTTAATACTTTAATTTAGGAATAAAAAATTTTAAATTTATTTTTAGGCTGACCAGATGGCTAAAAAAGATGTTAGTTTTGCTGCCTTATACAAACAACTAGAAAACCTTCACACCTCTATAAGCAAAGAAGCAACCCGGTATTCTACCCTGCTTAAAAGAGCAAATAAAATTGGTGGTGACAGAAGAATGGAAAAAGTTATTTTAATGCCAATCTACAACAAAAAGGTAACCAACACTATTCTAGTTGAATAAATATAGGCTATATTAAATATTGAACTTTCAAAAATAATTTTTTTTTTTTTGGTAAACATGTTAAATATTCATTTATTTTTAATTTTAAAATTTGTTAACTTAGGCTGCTGATACCTTGAATCTTACAAGTAGTAGTATAGATGCTCACATATGTGCCATACAACCCAAAACTACAGCTCAAATGATTGCTGCTAACTCATTTAGAATGAATTGTAAAATGGAGCCACCAGTCCATAGACTCAATATTCCTGACCTGGCTGAAAAAAGTAAAATAAAGCAATATTTTTTATAGAAAATAAACTTTACCAACCTTATAATATGGTTGCCTAACTACTGGGTTCTAATTAATAATCTTTTTTTACTAAATTTTTTTAAGGTCAATCAAGAATGAAAAGAAAGAATTTTAGTCGAAGTTTAAACCAACCTGGTCCAAACACTTCACCATATCATCCCTTACTACCCAACAGAAAGAACAATAATGTCACCAAACCAAGGTAATTATAAGTTTGTAAAAAAGTTAAATAAATAAAACAGGTGCAGTAACTTGTGTAAGTATTCTTAATTTCTTGATTTTTTATAAATTAAATATATATATTTTTTTTTTAGCTCCCACTATAATGCCAGCAACCCACAAAGGGGTTCATGGAAACGGGGGTACCAGGTTCGTAAACCCACCTACCTTGCCCCTTCCACTACACAAAGTGCATTACAAGAACATGCCAGAATGCAACTTGCTAGCAGGTAATTGTTTTAAAAAATTAGTATTTCAAAAGGTTGTTTTTTTTATGTTATTTTAATAAAGTACAATAATTTTGTTTGTATTTATTTTACTTTTGGCCTATTTTTAATATCAGTTTAACATTAAATTAGATATCAAAGTCAGTTAGTGGAAAGCAGGGAAAATGCGATGGTGACAACAACTACTTTACAACAACCTGATCAAGCAATTATGTCTACTTCTGGTTAGTTTACAATTCCTTAATATTTTTATTAACTATTTGCCTTTGTTCACTGCATCAAATTTTGTTGTAACGTCTTTTTTTGACGAATTTTATTGTAATAACTTTTTAATACATAAATTTCCTATTGTTACCCCAAGAAAATGGAGTTGCTGCTGCCACAATGGTGGACCCATCTGCTGTTATGACGACTGAGGAAGGAGGGGTAATCGCCCCCGAGGAGGGTAAACAGTTGGTTGCTATAGGAGATGGCCAATATGTTGAACTACCAGAGGGTTACACTCTTATACAGACCGATGATGGATATATTATTGGACAACCAGGAGCTACTTTTGTACAGGTAAACTATTTCAACTTCTGTATTCTCTTTCTTTACCCTACAGGGTGCATTTTAATTGTTGTAACATGGTTGCAATTTGCAGCTAAAGGTTTTTGTTTTTTTAAAGGTCTGTAAATTTAACATGCCTATAATATATGTTCATGGTCTATAAAGCTATATTTTTTTCAGTACTTAAATTTTCATTTTTATAGGGTGAAGATGGTAATGTTTACATGACAAGTACTGAAGAAAATACAGAAATAACTGATCAGGTAATTATCCTAAATTTTAATAAAAAAATTTGAAATTCAGTGTTGTCAAACAATTTTTTAAATGATTTTCTTAATACATTTTAGGTGTTGACAACTACAACTGCCGGAATCACTGATTCAGGGGAGAAGCTTATGGATCCACTAACTTCTTGATAGTCAAGTTAAAGATGAAAAAAATCTGTCAGGGAGGTATATAGTATAGCAGGCCATTGTTACATCATAGAAGACTCTTCGTTACGGCTTCGTGCACATATTAGTTTATTTTTCATTAGATTATAGCTTTTTTAACTTTTTTATAAACCTCGTTTTTGGAAAATAAGTTTCTATAAAACTAAGTATTTTTTTAATTAAAAATTTGATTTTATTTATACCATCAACATGACAGTTTGCTACAGAACACACAAAATATTTAAATCAACCTAAATAAAAATCGGTATATTCACATCAAAAAAAAATCATGTACCCAAAATAAAAAAAACAATATTTTGTAGAAAGTTAGTTATGAATTAAAACTGCCATTTGTGCCATAGTTGGATCGTATTATGTATATGTGTTGAACCGGTTTGTTATTTTTAAGAAATAAATAATATGTACATATATATTAAGTGGTTATTAGTTTCACAGTACCAAATTACGTGCAGAATTAAATTTAAAAAGGAATAAAAATTATAAAAGTAATCCTGAGTAAAAGAATTATCAAAATATTTGCTTCAGTTTATAAAATTATATTTTAAAACTATTTAAAAGGTGTAAAAAGAATTATTTTTTCTCAAGAAAAAACATAAGGAATGCCATAAAAAAATTAAGTCTAAAATTTTGGTATGTTTTATACACTAAGTCTAACATCACCATAGGTTGAAATATTGCAAGGTTATAGGAACAACTACAACACCAAACCATCCACTAACTAAACTATTACAATATTTATAACATATCTCGACTGAATAAACCTTTTTTGCTTGGTCCAATGGAATATTTGCATAACCGAATGCATAGCGAAAAAAATAAAGAGTAGATTTTTTAAATATTACACTTGAGGGTAACATAAGACAAGGGCCACCGAAAATATAACGAATTGCATATTGAGATATCCAGTCAGGATTAAATAGAAGTAAAGGATTTGAGGTTGTAGTAAATATAGAGATAATATTATGATCTATAACATATTTGGTCCCAAGAAAAAAACCTTCAAAAATTTATAAAATGTTAATGGTACTCTAAGCTTTAGGTTCCGACTTTTTACATATATATATATATTTTTTAACTAAAAAAGTGTTAAATAATCAAAAATACTATAAACAAAACTAGTTTTTAATGACCAAGCTGTTACCTGTAGTCCATCCTAAAATTTCAGTAGTATCTCCAGGTGCAGTAGTCCAATGAAGTTTTCCTGTATCTTCCAAATGTCTGTCTAGTTTAAAAGTCAACACACATAACAGCATAGTAATTATGATTATTGTGAAAGGTAGATAGGGGTCGTTACTGTATAGTTGGTATTGATGAAACCACTCAATTGAAGGTTGCAGGATTTTTGTTAAACCAAGACCCAGAAAAATGCCAGCACTAATTTGCTAAGAAGATAAATGTTATAATGTTAAAACGAAATACATATATTAACTATGTAGTATATTATTTAAATATATTGTATAGAAACACATACCAAGATGGAATGCATTCCCAAGTAAATTCTTGCCCATGAAACAAACAGTGACCAAATAGTAGCAGTTATAACTCCACTTAAAAAGGAAAACTAAAATACAAAAACAAAAATATTTTTCTGTACTTTTAATGCCAATCAGGAAAACACCACAAACATACGAAAGCCTAACAACTTAAACTAATAAAAAACAGTAAAGCAGTCTTTAACAAGGGACTCACCTCACAGACTTGAGCAGTGTACATGAGAAGCCCAAAACTAAAACAAACAGCAGCTAGTGCGTGCGTTGATGGCATCCCATACTCTGCTTCATAAAGTTCATCTAACCTTATTACTGGTGGGGTGGAGGGCCGGGGTTTTCTTAATATACCCTACCAAAAGAATAAATGCTTGACCATAAGATTATTTAATAATAATAACAGTGCTTCATTGACCCTATATTAAAGCAGGTTGAATTTTTTATAATTTTACTTTATAAAAATTGTTATTTGGAAATTATATAAGTGTAGTTTATTATTTTTATTGAGTTTTGGCATTTAAAAACAGAATATAAGATGTTACCTTTAAGCTTTGTCCAATATACATGCAAACCGCTAAACTAAGAGATGTCAATCTTGCTATCCCAGGATCAAAAAATATCTGACAAGCTGGGTAAAAGCAATAATAGAAAGGTTTACCAGCAAATTCTGAGGCAATGTGAGCTAAGTTATATAAAACCTTGTTTTTAATAACATAAGAAGGTTTTTTCTTGATAAAACCATTTTCTTTTGTAGATGTGGGCTCAGCGGGACATAACGGATTTTTTGGATCTTGATTTTTCCATTCTACTCCAAATGATTTTTGAAGTTTCGCGATCAGAAATGGATTGTCCAGAAAGTTTAAAAAATTCATTTAATTTTATTACAACCTTACACCTTTGCATAATAACATCATTTATTAAATTAAACATTATAAGCCATGAAGATTGAACAAATAGGTCATAGTTTTACCACAAAACACTATGCATGTAAAAGTTGGCTTGGCACAATTGTTACTAAATAAATTAATATAAGCTCAAATTGTAAACTTTAAAAAAAATTCTTTATGGTTCAAGTCGCTGATATACCCAACCATTTTCTCCTTGCTTAACAAATTCTTCATCATTTATTGAATCACCTTTTTGAAATCGAATTCTATCATGTACTCTTGAATTTTGCCCCTGCCAAAACTCAATCATATTGGGTTCAACAATATAACCACCCCAGAAATCAGGTTTTGGGATTTCCTTGTCTTTGTATTTATTTTCTAATTCACTGACTCGAGATCTTAAAACTTCACGGTTTTCGATCGGTTTGCTTTGATGTGTACTTGCACATGCACCAATCTGACTAATTCTGGGTCTACTGTTGAAGTAATCAAATCCAGGTTGATCAGGGAGTTTTTTTACATCCCCTTCTACCCTGATTGACCTGTTTAGTTGAGCCCAATATAAAACTAATGCAACTTGTGGATTCTCTTCTATCTGTTGAGCCTTTTCGCTTCTGTAGTTGGTAAAAAATCGAAATCCATCAGCACCGTATCCTTTTAATAAAACCATTCTTGCTGATGGCTGACCTGATTTGCTTGAAGTACAGAGGGTCATTGCATTTGGTTCTTTAACATTAGGATCATCACAAGCCAGCTTTATCCAATGATCAAACAATAAAAACGGGTTTTTACTTGCCAAATTTTCTTCTAATAATTCATTGCTGTCGTCATTGTAAGGTTTCCTTATTTGCGACAAATCTCTTGCATTCATTCTTATCACCAATTTATCACAATTTTTAATTTTTAACAGAACACAGTTTAAAGATTGTCTTAGTAATAACATAACTATTTTTTAGAAACATTAACAAATAATTTTGGTTAATTACACTGATATAAACATAATCAAATTGTGACTACTTCCTGTGTGTCTAATATGACATTAAAATTTTGGTTGTAGACAAAAAAGTAATTATTCATTAATAACCTTTTAACTTGCAAAATAGTTTTAAAACAAATAGAGGATTAATTTAACATATGAATACTTTAAAAAAAGGTTTTACTGCATATTTGTTGTGAATATAAACATAAAAAAACATTAAAAATGGAACATTATTAAAAAAAATAAAATTGCATAATAAAAATTAATTCTTTAAAATTCCGTTATTAAAATCCATAGGTAATATATAAAATTTACAAATTAAAAATTGAGGTTTAAAGTAATTTATGTTTGTCCCAAACTGGGGACAAATAGTCTGCATTCGAGTTAACGATATCCCAAATTTCCTGAGGTGGGTTCAACCCCAGTTTTTCAGCCCTTTCCCATCTTTGTAATCTTGTGATATTTTGACTTGGTCCATATTTAAAATCCAAGTCAAATTCCTCCAAAATTTTAACTTCCTTAGACTTGATTGGAGCTACATACTCTTCAACTGCTTGTTTTTTTGTTTCTTTTTTCGGTGTTGATTTTATTTGTTTTTCCTTTTTGAAATGGCTGGTAATTTGCATAGACATGTTTGATTAATTTTAAATATTTTTCTAATACTGCAAAATCACCTAAACACCAAATATTTTGAGTCAGAACGTTGCATATAAAACAAAAAAAAAGCTTAAAAAAACAGTTTTATAAATAATATTGTAGCAGCAAAAATTAATTTAACAAAAATTCCATCACCAATATAAATAAATAATACTTTTAATAAATTAAGATTTTATTTTACAGCAGTAGTAGGTAAATAGAGGGGGTGAATTTTTTTCTCGTTTAAAGGTTTTCGGCAAGTTGGACAAGACCTTGAGGTTTTAATAGCGAGCATTACACATTCTTCACAAAAAATATGACCACAAAACGTCGATTTAATCTCTTTACCACTTTTAATAATATCGTGCAACGTTTCCAAGCAAATTGGGCATGTTTTTTGCAAGAGAATTTTTGACCCTTCGTCGAAACTGTCATCTGCATTAAACTTGTTTTTATCAACTGGAGAAGTAAGGTCAATAATACTTGTGTCGTCATCTTCTTCTGTAAGGTCAATTGTGTCAAAATTACGTGATCTAGACCAAGTTCTGCGCGATTGTGTTTCAATGTTTGGTTGGATTGTTGAAATAATATTTCGAAGCCCGTTACTGTGTCTGGAACTCATTTTTAAAACAATTTTATACTCTTATTATTTACATTTAATTACTAATTAATACATTTACTAATACTGTATTTTTTGCAATGAAAAAACTGGGACCTTAGGACTTTGAGTCCCACTTAATCAACTTTATGAGAATTTGCTTTCAGTGTGGGAATTTCCCTATTTACATGAACCTTTGTGAATATAAACAGCTGTCTTTTTTTAAAATATTTTTTAAAACCTAAACTTTATTATGACTTTAACAAAGTTATGTCGGTTTGTAAGTTATTCTTGCTTTACAACAAAAAGTACCTGGTAGGTATGTTACCACACTAAAAAGATTGACGCAAAAAACGTGTTAGGGTAAACGTTGTTACCTTTTTTTTCTGTTTTTTTAACGGTTTTGCCAAATATACAATTCCAAGAATACTTTAACTGTTTAGCAATATATAAACTTTATCTTGAGGTGCAAATTCCTATTAATAAACCTTGATATTCAAATCGTTTTACTATTTTAGATTTTGTTATATGTTTATAAGACTCAAACATTGTTAAGAACTATAATCAAGACAAACATTTATTAAGTAATTTTATTACAACTTTAAAAAAAAAAGTTGAAGGTTTTAGAAAATTAGAAAATTTATACTGACAGTGTATGAAAGTACATATATAAGTACAAAATTATGCAAGCTTTTATTAAATTAACAGTGAAGTTTGCTTGAACTCTTTGTCGTTGGAGTTTATCTCTACACTCAGTTTCTTAATTCTTCTATTACAGTTAATATAAAGAGCGACGGGATAGATAAAAGTAAGCAGGCACAATACGAGAAATATGATATTAACAACTACGAAACTTCCGTTGAAGTGATACAAAATCAAACTATATAAAGGGGCTTGAAGAAAAGTACCAATTCCGCCCGCAGTAATGGTGATACCAAGTAGTTTTCCGAAATGCCTATCAGGGCAAGCAAAAGTAACATAACTAAACGTCGAAGCATAAAGATAGCTGCGGAAGAATACAAAAAGAATAAACGACAGTACTTGGAGAGGAAGACATGGTATAACAATACATAACGAAAAAGAAATTGCAAGCAGTGATGTTATTCCCAGTGCAACACTAACAGCTTTAATACGAATAATACGTTTGTCCTCAATGTTGTCCCTTTTTTGAAACAAAACTGTAACTTTGTCTACAATAAGGCCGCAAGAAGCAGAAGCAATTACTCCCATAAATGAAGTTGTCCCAAAGTAAAACAAGTAAGTGTTCACTTCGTGAGAAGTTATGTTTAAACTTTCTAACCACGATGACAAAGTACCAATGAAAAATACCTCGTGGAGTCGTAAAACAACTAAATAAACAAGATTGCAACAGTAGAAGGGACTTTTCAAGCAGCTAAGTAGGGTCTGGCTATTATCAAGAGCGACTGACTTTTCTGTATAACGCAATTGCTCTTTGATGTCTTTAAATCCATATTTAAACCCTTTAGGAACTGGATATGGTATACGTTTTACAGGTGTAAGGAAAAATGTCCTTGTCAATAGATAAACAGAAAAAAACGACATGGCGATAAAAATCCATCGAAACGGAACACCTTGGTCGTTAATAAGTTTAATGAAGTAAAACACAATAAATGAGGTACAAAAGGCACCGTCCATTACAGAAATAAACGTTGAACGATATCGATCAAATAAGTTTGAGTATTGGAAGCTAGTAAACAGTAACAGCATACCTGATATACCTAGTATAAATGTACCGGGAAACAAAAGCCATGGAGTGGTTTGTGACGATATTGCCATTAACAAACAGCCTGTTGCATACAAAATAGAAACAATTATTCGGCATACCCAAGTACCAAAATAATCAAATAAAAGACCTATAAGACTTGTACATGCTGGCACAGCTGACGAAGTTATTGTATAAATTAAGTTCAGTTTTTCTTTTTGTAGATCACATGTTGTAACTGACATAACTGCGGTCGTGTTAGATAAGGTTTGGTTAGCAATACTTGTAACAGGTTCGCATAGGTGAAAGTAAATGCCATCTTTTTCCAGTCCTGCAGTAATATAAGTCCAGCCAAACGTTGTACCAGTAAAAAACAGGCATTCTAGTAAAGTTAGTACCATAGAAAACACATCTTTACAACGTGACATTATATTAACTGCTATCTGTAGATAAATATATAAAGTTAGTTAACCATAAACTTTTTTCTAAAAGGTCGAGCACAAAAACTTTTAGTTATTTTGCAATATATTAGTCATATCAACTAACTTACAGTTGGCATTTTTTTGCATTAGCCGTCAACGTAGGCTGTTTATAATTAAAAACGTATTGATATATATATTGTGGTAATAAAGAAAACTTTTTATTTGTTTAAACAATTAACTAAACTTTTTATCACTTCCCGAACGAACTGTAAACCTACACTAAAATAAACAGCAGTCACAAAACACCTTTCATCAATCTATGGCTTAAAAATTAAAATTGCACAGTTTATACAAACATCAATATTTAACACGTCAATATTTGTTCGATTGCTTTAACAAAAGTCCAAGTCAGCAAATCTCCTTTTCAGCACTTTACCTACATTTTAAGACTCTTACCGATGGTACAACGAAACTGTATAGTGTTGTAAGTTGGCCTATTTAATTCAGCTACTTTCGCCTTTCAGTTTAAACAAACCGGCAAAGATCGCATTTCGTCGTACAATAAAATTGCTGACTAATCATCTCTACACACCAGCTACGGCAATGCCTTTTGTAAGTGTATGGAAAACCGATTATTGATTTTATGTAAGCCTCTCTATGCTTGATTGTGATTTAACACAAGCTTATATTTTTTGCACTTCGATTTTCCACACGCTGTTAGCAAAATAATTGTTTTTTTTGCAGCAAATGCAGCTGCTAATCTTGTTTTTTTTGCTGAATTAAAAATGCCCACGCAAAATCTTAAATAAACAAAAACAGTCTGTTCATCAAAACTCATTAAAAACACAAATGTATTTTTTTCTGCTACTAACTCGCTTTACGTTAGTTTAATTTATTTCTTAAATTCATTTTTACCATTTCCTTGTGTAAAAATGATCTGCTTTATTTTATACTACACTCCCTTAAATGCATATGCACTTTTAAAATCGATCGCTATGTTTCAAAATCAACTGTTAAACGAGTGTTTAAAGTAGAGTACAATATGTAAATGTTTCTTGTATATTGCTCAATCTTGCGGCATTTCTTCGGATGTAGTTTATCGTAACAGGATATTTTTCTTTTTAAACCTCGTAATATAATAGCTAGATAAAATTTTTCAACAAATTAAGCCTCCTGCTATTTTACGACTAAACCCAGTTCTTACTAATAGGTAAAAACAATTGATTGCTTGCTTAAAACACATCTTATTATTACTTTTAAATTTGTATTTTTTAAGAACTTTAATATTTTTTAAAGCTATATAAAAACATTTTAATGGGAAATCTATTTTTAAATGAATGTTGATATGTCTGTTTTTTTTGTTATTGTAACGATGTTTATTTGCATTTAAATAAATATGGTTTTTGGTAATACGATAATTTTTTTAGGCCTGTTATCTATTTATAGCATTAAATGTAAAACAAAAATTAATTACAATTCAATGCAAAACAATTAAAAAAAAATTAAGTTCTAGTAAAAAGGTTTAAAAATATGTTTTTTATTTGTTTAATTTATATTTTGACAGTGATAATTTAATTCAATTATTTAAATTTTAAAGCTTTAAAGTTATTTTTAAAATAAACATAATGATAGGAAATTGTTTTTGACGCTTGAGTAGTTGAGACCTTACGAAATATCACGTGACAAATTGATTTACGTGATTGGTCGAATTTAGTTAAAGCTTTAGCTAGGCCTACAGCTAAGTTAACTCGAAATTTAATCTCTAAATTTAAGGGCGCTGCAGAAAGACATTTATTAAGACTTAATTGGTATTTTATTATATAATTGTTTTAAAATTTTGTTTGAATCTTTAATTTAAAATAAAATTAAACAGAAGATATAACATAGTTTTATTTTACATCATTCAGACATTACGTTCTGGCGGTTGACAGTTCGCGCCTGACAAAAAATTATCGTCGGGCAATTTAACAGTCAGACAGTTTATAATTAATATTCTGCATATTAATAATAGGTGATTTATGAATAAAAAGGAATATTAAGGTCATTTAGTTTGTTAGTAAATTAGTATTAGGCTGTACATTATTAAAAACTCAAAAACTTCATTTATTAATAAATTTTTTTTTAAAAAATCTTTAAATTGTGTTTTGAAATATATACAAGTACAACTATTTAAAAAAAATAAAAACTGATTTAATTTTTTTTAAATTATTATGTTAGTAAATAAATACTTACAAACAAAAAACTAATTTTAAATTTATTATTTTACAGTTTTTTATTTTTGTTCGTAGTAATAAAAATTTGAACTATCTTTGTTTATATTATATATTTTATCTTAGGTACATTAAAACACAATTCATTTTAAATTGACTTTGGCGAATAATTTTAGCTCAATTTGGATTACATAGTAAGGATTAAATTTTAGGATATAAGACGAAGTTTCACGCCACCATGGCGAACCCAAGAAAGTTTTCCGAAAAAATTGCGCTGCACAATCAAAAGCAAGCCGAAGAGACAGCTGCCTTCGAGAGAATAATGCAAGAAGTTTCAGTTACAAGAGTGATAGTAAGTGAACCATGAAACTATTTTTACAATATTTTAAAATAAACATTGAGTTGTTTACTATAGTAAATTTGGACAAAGGGTCATATTTTTTGCTTATTTTAATCTAAAATCATGTTTAATCTAGTAAAAAATGTTTAAATAAAATAAATATCTTAAGCTGCTAACACGAAACACAATTAACAGTTAGTTGATAGGAAATTAAGCAGTAAAATGCATATAAATTTTTAATTTGTCATTAAAGTTATTTATTTTTGTTTAAAAGAATTAAAAGTAATACAATTTCTTTTAAGTTATTAATAAGCGTTATTGCATTCTAAAATTTTACAATTTAACAAATATTTTTCGAACAAAATTTTAAATATCTTTTTTACCCAGGGTTTACAGCCCCAACCACGAGTTACCTCCCACTTGATGCCCCACCCCCAACCCTACCTTAGACCTTATCTGGGTGGGTCACTACCAAATGTCAACCAAATATCACAAAACCCACAAATGGAACTACACGTATGTAGAAACACGTTTATTTTTATTTTAAACCTTTGGTTGTATTTATAAAACCATTTTAATCTGTGTAGTTTATGTTATAGGAATTTAGAATTCAATACTTTTTGTAAGGATTTAATATAACACCATTATATTTTTTATATCTGTCATACATTATCGGTAACATAGTTCAATTTTTTTTATTTTGACTAAAAATCAATACTAGTAAAATATCAAACCTTATTAGCCAAATTTATTTCAAATTAGCAGTAAAAATATATATATGTGGGATACGCAAGAAAAAAAAAATCTTTTATAAAAATAATATTTAATTATTCTTTAAATTAATATTTACTATCTTAGCATCAGAACCAGTTTGATGAGGGCAAGCATTTAGCTCGACACCCTGCGCGATTTGACTCAAGAATGAGACCTTACACTCATCGCAGAACTGCGATGCCGTTCGATTTAAACAGGGGTAGAATGGGTAACTTTGACGGTTCTGCGGGGCATACAGTGGGGCCTTATTTATCACCTCCACCCGATTCTAGCTGGCGCAGGTAAGAAAATAAATTTCTCTTAGTTTTTTACCCAATTTTGAGATTTTTATAATTTTTTGGGGTAGTTTTAGTATTTTTTTTGTATAACGATTTATTCAATTTTGAAATTAGATTTTTTTGATTTTGTGCAGTTTTAGTGACTTTAAATATCTGTGCTGTGCCCAAATTTTTTTTTAGTATTATTTTAAATTAATTTATTTTATGCATGTGGTATTTTAAATTCAAATTTTTATTAATTTTATAATTTTTAAGAATAAATAGGTAAAAGGTACCAAGTTACAGATTAAAAACAAACTGTCTTTGTAACATACGTAAAGTATTAAAAGATTATTCACTACATCGTCAAAACAGTCTGATATTATTTGTGTAGGGGCATTGTGTTGTCAGATTTTGGCATAGGATTATAAAAATATCTAAAAGTAAATACATTGTGTACATAGTTTTTTTGTTTAAACTACTGATTTTTTTACAAATAAGTTGTGGTATATATATATATTGCAAATTGTGGTTTACAATTATAAGAAATTATTCAGTAAAAACAAAAGTTTAGGCCTTTTTTGTGAGTTAATGTTTGCAAAAACCTTGTTAATGTATAATGACCTCAGTAAAATAATCCTTAAGTAAAGGTAGTTATTTTTGTATTTTAACAATATATTGTTAACTTTTATGGGTGTCATAAAGAAGTTAGCCATTACACAATTTTAATTCCAAAAAATGCAGTTGTTTTAGTAGCCCTTTTTATAATTTATGTAAAAATGTCAAGTTTTTATTTAATAATTTTTCACGAAAATTTTTGTGGTCTATATAAAATGATAAATATCATTCAACAATTTTTTTGATAAATATTTTTCTACATAAATTAGATTGTAAGAATTTTATCAAAATTCAAGATAAAACTTGATAATGTTGCATGAATTGGTGTTAGGTGTGGTGCTAATAAATTTTGCATGAAACTGTTGTCCATTAGTTGTGCTACTAGATTTCATTGTGGTGATATTAGCTGTACTTTTACACTACATGGGGTCGCTGTTATTATTTTTACCATTATACCAATTGTAAAATATAAAAATTATTAGTTATAATTATTACATATCCTATTTTTTTATCTTAATTAAACGTTTGCTTAAAAAAAAGTAAAATTTTTGATAAGAATATTGATAACATTGATTTTTTTTCTGTTCTACAAAAAATCATAGTATATACCAATTTTGATAAACTTTTTTAACTATAAATAAATCTGACAATTAGGTCAATTTTATTTGCCATTTATTACGCAAAAAGCAATTTACCAGTCTTCTAAACATAAGATTTTTATTTTTAAAATAACAATAAATTCACCCAATTTCTATAGTTACCTCAAGCTAATTGATTGGGAAATATATCAATTAAGCATTGACAAATATGATGTATTGTTTTAAATAAGCAACCATGTATTAAAAATAGAATTTATTGTAATTTCAAGGATGTCTTCTATAAAATAATTTAAAATTTTGCTACTTTTATGTAGCATATATCATGACAAATATTATTTATGATTAAGACTAAAACAAAGATTAAATAATAATTGGTGTATTAACTTTGTTATTACTTTTTAGTGTGCAATTTTGATTAAATAAATCTGCTGCATAAGCAGAACTATTTATTTTTTTTGTAGATAATATTTTAGGATTAGATTTTAGATATTTTGAATAAAATCAATAATCAAAATTGCACAGGCTTTTCCAAGTGTTTCTTTGAACTTATGTTAATTTTTTTTTTTTGAACAAAAAATACAATTTTGTAAAAATTGATGGAAATAATTAATTTACAAAATTTCGATTAAATTAATACCTCATTTTTTTATCAATTTATTGAAAAATAACAGTGATTTTTTAATATAATTATCAAATAAACACTGGAGGCCAATTAGTTTAGAAAAATATTAATATTTGAACTTCGATTTGCCATAATAACATTGCTCGTTTTGTTTGAATGATTTGCTTGCTGTGTTTTGCTTGATGCTTGCCTCATTGATCAACCAACAACTTTCGATGAATTAGTTTTGCTCTCTCCAGGACCAACTCAGACTCGGCGCTGCATCAGAGCGTGATGAATCCAAACCAGCAAGACCACTTCAATCCTGCTGCTAACCAAATGCAGCATCCTTATAGAAGAGGTAGGAACATTTTGTTCAATAAAAAAATTAGTCTATAAAATTATAAAAAAAGATATCTTTATTGATTTTTAGTTATATGTTTTTTGTTTTTCTTACTTTAAAAATCAAATTCCAGATTTTTTTTAGAATTTTTGGGTTTTTTTCTTAAAAACTTTTAAAAAAATTATTAAAAAACGTTGGTTTATGTTAAATAAAGCGCGAGAAAAAAGGTTTAACTATTGGTAATAATATGTTAGGCAATTTAGATAAGATTTATTGGTAATTGATTTACTTTGACCTTATACTAATCGGCAGTTTATTATATAACAATATGTCTGTGACGTTATAGTAAGGTTTAGGCAAAATAATTTGATATTACTAACCGGCAATTTTGACATTTCAAGTTAGGGTGAAACAGGATTGTGGTTATATTATAGTATGTGTCTTCTACTTTTTTATAGTGGTATTTGTATTGAGAAATGCTTTTTATAAAAATAAATCATTTTCAAAGGGCAAATTAGTTTAGATAAAGTTTCTTAACGTTAAACTTCACTAAAATACATAAAGTTAACATGTATTTACGCCCACGCAACGCACGTTATTTGCTTATCCTTATTTCTAGATCAATTTCGCCGATTTAATTCAAAATTTTTAGTTTAGGATATGTAATGTGTAACAAAAACCAAAGTTTTTACGGTATTTCAAGTATATATATATAATTGATTTTGTATTATTAAGTCAATAGGTTGCTTAAACATTTTTTAACTACCTTTAAGATATTTGCATTCTTTTAACTTTTTTTAATTAATCATGATGATTTTATTTGTTCAGATTTTAATGACCACAATTTTAACAACATGCCACCCAACTACAAAGCAATGATGGAGAATAGAAAGTTGGGACAATATCTTCAAACTGGTAACAGACCAAAGTCGTGCGAAGCTCCTTTAAGGTAAGATAACATGGAGATAGTTAAAGTAATGTGTAAATTACCTACTTATATTTTTTTATATTTACAGGTCGATTTTAATTATTTGCCCATGACCTTAATATTTGCATATAGTAATTTAGATTTTTTTTTATAATAAAGACTTTTAAAATTAACATTTTAAAATAAGCTCCATTATTTATAGATTAAAATATTACAAAGATGTTTAATTTAAAAACATTTGTACAAACTTTTTAAATAGCTCTTGTTTTTATTGTATTTAACCTAATTGTGTAGTAGAAAAGTTTATCAATTGGGCGTAATAGATATTTAAAGTTTTCTTTAATGTTTATGCCACGAACAAGTATTAAATACCAAATATATGATGTGTTTAGGACGGGAGGGGAAGGAAATAACTTACAACTAGGAGTTGGACAACCTCCAGTGATTCCTGTTTCAGTTAGTCCCAGTTTATCTCATGTTACTCAGATAGGAAACAATACTGGATCATTACCAGGTTGGAATTTTAAATAATTTGTTGTGAATAGTTTTTAAAAACAAACCAAGTTTTTTAGAATTTAAAATAATAACTTTTTCTTACAAAACTCTTAATAAACTATATAATTAGCATTTAAAATGTTAACTTTGGCTTTTAAAAATTATAAAAAAAATAGCAGTTTTTTAATGATTTAATTTTGTTAAACTAAAACTTTTAAAAATTTATAAAATAATATTATATTTGTATGCTCTTTTGTAGTTATTTTAAATAATCAAGTAACGTTTAAAAAGTTATTTTTTTCCAATTCAAAATTCTTGGAAATCATAAAAACTTATCTGGCTCTACAAATTTTAATTAAATTTTTTGGTTTAGAATTAAAAAAATATGTTATCTAGGCCACCATTCGCTTAAAAAACTTTCAAATATTTAGAAAACATTTTAAAAATTTGACTATAGTCCAAAAACTCTTATATTCATGTTTTAAATATTTATGAAATATTGTTAAGTAGATTTTTTTTTAATAGCGTGGAGGTATAATGTACTGTAAAAAAAATACTCTTTATTTATTTATTATATTATTCTTAAAAATATACAGTTCAATGAAATCTTAAGTTTAAAACAATTTAAATGTTATTCAAGATAACATAATTTATTTTATTGTATTGCATTATTACAGCTAAAATTACCTGTAAAAACACAGAAAAATATAAGAACTTCAAGCCTGTTTTTTTAAATTTGTTATTGATGAAATTTTTTAAATATTAAAATTTTTGTTTTTAAAGTAATTATTTTTTTTTGTTTTTTTAGATTTATCGAACCTCCATATTCCATCTCCCCTTTCAAACCCAATAGATTATGAAGAAACTCAGCAGCAAGCAACAAGTACTGGACAACCTAACTCTCTATACAATCAAGCCAGAAGTACTGGGAATATCCCAGCTGCGTCTGCTTTACCTCATCTAGGAGGTAGGCTATCTATTTTTTTAATGTCCTTTTTTTATTTGAATTTTTGTAAATTTTTTTAGTTTTTAGGAAATGAGAAACTAATGTTTAGTTAGATCAGATTAATTGTTTGGTTGAATTAATTTTGTAGTGTGTACACACCGATAATTTTAATTTTATTCATTAAGTTCTAACACTTTTTTTGTATGACTACTATAATTTTATATTTGTATGTTGTGTAGTTAGTGGGTTAAAGATAGATGTATCAAAGTTGTTAGGGGAGCAGGCAGTCATATTAGTTAAGTTAGACTTTGATCAAATAAGAGACTGGACACTACAGAAGAAATGTTCAGTTAGTAAATGTAAAGGAATAAGTGATGTTGAGGTAGCAAGAATTATTAGAACAGGTAGTTGTACTTATTTAAAAACTATATAGAATGAAGCTCAATGGACAGTATATATGTTAAATTTATAGGCCTACAAAATAAATTAAACTGCTGTTTGTGGTCCTTGGGCTCATTATTGCAGGCAAATATTAGTTAAGAGTTGCGATCATGGGAATTGTGTATGTAAAACAGGCTGTCTACCAAATAAAATCTATAAAGTTATCTTTGATTTTCTTACCAGTCTGTTTCTGCCTATAAACTTTTGTTTAAAACCTAAAATCTTTTTTTTAAATCAATTTATTAAATCCTATTTTTAACCCAGGAATACCTAGAGGCCCCGCTAGTCCCAATCGATCTCGTAGACACACCCATAATGGTCCGAGCCCCTTGTCTTTAGGCTCCCCTGAGCATGCCCGCAGAATAAAGTACCCCAACTTGACTTCACCCAAGGTAGCAGGCGTCAAACCTGAGCTTAAAAGTCCCCCATTAAGTGGAGGTGCAAGTGGGGGGTATACATCGTACCCCTACCCCCTTCCACCCACTGGGAGCTTCTTACATCAATCTCCGCATCCCAATGATGGAAGGGTAGGAGAATTTTTTTTTTTTTTGGTTTATTTAACTAACTATAAAGTAAACTTTTTGTTTTAAAATTTGTTGTAGAAAAAATTTATTCTAAGTTAAAAAATGCTTTTAAGTTTACACATGAAATATTTTTGAATAATTCTTTAAAAAATTAATTTTTTTGTAATATTAAATTTAACATCTAGGGCTGGCCATTAAGTCCAGAACATGCTGGTTCTGGATCACACACCATCCCTTCACACCATATGGTTCACCAGAACAACACCATGCACAATATTAACCATCCACAAGGTTGGTCTTTTTAATGGTCTTTTTTAAAGAGAAAACTTTTTAATTATATGTTATTTTAATGGGTATTTTTCCTATGTTAATAACCACTGCCCACTATGTTTATTTACATTTTTGGTCAATTATTTTATTTTTTTTATTGATTTTTTTTCTACTATTGAAAATCAATAATAACCCAAGACGTTTATTTTAGGATATCTAATTTGATATTTATTCTATTTATGGGTATTAGTCAACTCAAATGTCATTTTCATATGATATTGATTAAACCTGCTTTAAAATCGTTTTTTTAAATACTTAAAATTAGATAATAAATTATTTAAACAAGCTTTAATATCAAAATGGTAAATTTTTTGAATTTTTTAAAAAAATTTTTACCAAAATTTCGAAATTTATTTTTTTAGGCTCACAACAGCAACAACAGTTACGAATTGATGTTTGTGCTGCCTCCAAAGTTGGGCAACCCCATACTAACCCGTATGCCCATGGGGGGTTAATTTCAAGCCCTCTAACTTCACCCACTTCTCCAACCTCTCAGAATAATTTTTCACCCGTCACTTCACCCAGGGTAAGTAGATGAAAAATTCAAATTTTGATATTTTTTGTGCCATTTGTAAATATATAAAAAATGTTTTTCTATGTATATGATTTTATAGAAAAAATTTTAAATTGTTTAAAATTAATAAAAAAAATAGTCTTTGAAATTCCAGCAAGAGTTTACTACTGGAAGCAACCCAGCCTTATCTGAAGCTCTCTACAGACCTGAGATGGGGAGTTCTATACAACCTCTACAACACCAAGTTAGTGAAAACCTATGCTTTTATTTGTATATTTAGTCACTATATTTTAAGGGACTGAAATTTGATTTTCTAACTAGCTAGTTTGACTAAATATTTGAGCTGTAAATATATGAACACTGGGCTTGTGTGTTTACACTTTATTACTGTAGTGCTTTAACCTTGATTTATAGAGTATAAATATTATCTATTTTAAATAGATTATAATATTAACAATGTTTATTAACACTTATTGCCGAGTGTTTTAGCCTCCATAAAGTGTATAAAAAACCTCTTTTTAAAACAATGTATTACTATGATCAATAATGAAAACTTGTTATTTTCACACAACTATTTACAATATCTGGTGCACATTAATGCCTATTTCTAGCCCAATTTCTTTTGGCCTATATTTTACTTATTTTTTTTTTGTATATATCTTTATCCTCGATGTAGGAAGGTCGAATGCGCAACCTAAACATAGAGTAACATCAGTTACTCCGATCCAGTTTCGAGTTGCCTGTGACAGTTTGGGATATTAAATAGTCTATTATTGCCCGATAATTATGCTGCTGATTAAGTGTTGGGTTAGCAGGAGTTTATATATACCGTTTATAGCGCCTTACTCAAGGGCGCTACAGCATGAAAGCAGTGGGGATTGAACCCACGACCTCATGGTGATGTAGCAAGTGTTCTTACTACTTCATCACACTGCCAGTTAAATATATTAACTTATAAAAATGTTGTTGTATAGTTTGAGAGGTTTCACATGGTAAATGATCAACATCATCACCCCAATCCTCCACCCATGTATAGTTGTTTGTCTGCTCTCAATGAAGAAAACCCTTCTCAAGGTGAAACTAAAATATATTTTTTTAAATGAAACACTTGTATATAAAAAAAAAATTTATATCCTTTTTTAACTACTTTTTTTTTGTTTGTTAATTAGACAATAGAAATATGTATTATTTTTAAAATTTTATGACAAAATATTTTTTATTTAAACTTTGAATTTTATTTTTATACAAATTTTGTTTTTAGGATCAGAAAATTCAGTGACAAATCAATCTAATCATTACAACAAACGCATTCCTAATAACAAAATACCTGATATTATTTTCACAGGTACCTTATTAAGCTACACTAAGTATTAACAACATAACTTTCCTATAAAACTTCATATAATTTATGATTGCATTTTTAATACAAATGTTATAGTAAGAACATAATTAATCAATTTTAAGTGACAATTTAATTGGCTCATTTACAGTAGTGCATACTTTTTAAAGCTAATAAGTTTAAGTCATTTTGAATATTCATGTTTTAGTAAAAATGATTATATATAAAGGTTTAAAAATGTGTAAACCTACAATATTTGATTTTCTTAAAAAAAGTTAAAAAATTTAAAAAAAGTTTTAAAAAATCGATGTAATAGTCACAAAAAATTAACTCTATTAAGATTTGTATTTATGTGTTTTTATTTAACTTTGCATTTTATTTTAAATTATATAGAAATGAAAAAAGTTTTTTTTTTGTCTAATATTTCGCCTTAACTAAACAGGCGCTGATGATGTCCAACAATCAAAAATGTCCTCATTGATGGGAAACTCGGACTTTACAGGGATGCTTACTCAGGATGACTATTTTCCAGGAGATGAACTAAAAGTCAACCTTGGCCTGGAGGAGCTACAAATGCTGGAGGACTCCAACATCATCACAGATCCGGTGATGGAGGATTCTCTTCATCTAGATAGTCTCTAAGCAGCGGATTTTATAGTCACAAAGCAGTCGCAATGAGAAGTTTTCTCCGATTAAACAAAAAAGAGCGGAAAATGATGACGAGCAATTAATGTTGAATGCAGTACATTTTATCGTAGTCGATTTGAACTTAAAAAAAGAAGACAATCAAATAGAAAAACTTTATTTTTATTTTTTTCTGGGGCGTATTATGCTGCTAGGGGCGGTTCCCAAAACAGCATTTACTGATAATTTCTATTAATTGTATAGAGGTGTTTTTGTATGTGCTCGTTTATTATCATTATTAATTTTATTGTTATTAAAAAAAAAAGTTTATTTTCTACAATTTTGGCAAATTTAAATTTTTACAGCTCGCTATGGTTGTGCACTTGTTGTTTTTTTTGGATAAATTTTAACGGTGTGTTTTTTAACAATTTTACATTAACGATGCCTTTTTTTCTTGTTTTTTTTGAATTTCATAATTTTTAACCCCCCCAAAAAAAAACTTTTAGATTTTTTTTACTTTTTTCAGCAACACATTTTAATCTTGTTTCAAATAGTACAAAAGAGCTTTTATTTTTATTAATTTTAAGTTAAAAAGTGCCATTTTATTACGACACACGGACAACATAACGTTTTGTGTGTGTATATGCCTTTTCTGTTAAGCTGCCCAAAATTTTAAACAATTTTCACAATTAATAATTTTTTTCTATTTTTCACTGCTTGTCATAAATTAATTATGACGTCACTGCCATGTCGGGTAATGTCTTTGTATTCCCAGAAAAATACGCACTAGGTTTATTATTACGTTTTTGTTCGTAGATGTATGTTGTATATAGATCTTTTTTTATCATATGTTGCACTAATTATTATGGCGGTGAACCGGGTAGAATTTATCGGTGAAAACAATTTACTACTTTGTCTTTTACGTGTATATGTGTTTTCACATTTGTTATAGATTTAATTATCTCAGAATTTTGTTTGTTTTCAATTTCGGGAGATTATAACGAATTAACAGTATTATATCGCTTGGCAAAAAAACAGTTTTGTAAGAATTAATATATGTTACTTTTTTGTGATAGCGTCAAATAAAATGGCAGTTCTGTCATTTTCTAACAGCCATTTTTTTGTTACTGGCATTTTAAGTTGGCATTTCTATCATTTTTTACGTAACACGGATTTTTTGGTACGTCATTTTACAGACTTATCTTTTGTTCCATATTTTTGTAAATTTTTCGTTTCGCTTATTTTTTTTTGCCATAATAAAATACTGTGTAAAATAAATTGAAATATTTAACCGATTTAGCAGAAAATTCGATTTATTTTTTATCAGGTTTTTGATTTTTAATTATTATATAACCAACACCTATATTTATATTAGCACTATATTTAACTGTGTAGTATGGTGTTATAAGGCAGTGGTCGGGAACCACCGGTACCGGTCCATGAGCAGTACGTTACCGGGCCGTATTTTTTTTCAGGTTAAATGCTTAGAAACAGAAACGTCTTTTCTTTTTGATTTGTAAGCTTATTTTGTCGTAGAAACATTTAAAAATGTTTGTTATCTACTTGATGAAGGAATAAATTGATTTAAACTTATTTGCGTCTCTTGAAACATCATTATTAGCTTAACTGATTGATTTCTTTCACCCAAAAATGCAAAAAAAATGTTTTTTTTTAATGCTGGTCCGCGAAAACGATTCCAGTTTTAAATCGGTCCGCAGTGCGAAAAAGGTTGCCGACGCCTGTTATAAGGGATTCGTTTCAAATGCAATTTCCGTGTTGCTAAGTTATCGGCAATAACACACTAGTTTCATTGCCTATAACTTTTATTACTTTAACTAAAGCTTTTCCTGTATATGGAAAGCTTTTTCTGTATATGGAAGAAAAGAGTAGGCTATTATAGATCAAAACAAAATTTTCTATGCCTTATATTGGGGCTACTTGCGGTAGCTCATACAATTTTAACTTTGCAAGTAAAAATCGAGTATGTTTTTTTTTTATAAAAGAGTATTCTCTTTTTGATAAGTATAATTGTAAAAGCTTTGTATAGAAAAAAGCCGGCACCATTATATAAACAGGGTTAATAACTTCATCAAGCAAAGTTCTTTTATAAGCAAAAGAAATGTAAATAGAGAGTAGGAACCTAATCTCTCTCTCTCTCTCATTTTAAACAATAAAATAAATTGTCGTTACAACCGCATGAATGGATTTAAATTTAGGCTGTGTTAGGCAGTGTGAACAATAGAGTTATTCGGAAAGTAAACGTTATATTAAATTGATCTATGCAAGAAGACTTTCTAAGTTATAATACACTGTTTAATCAGCACAGATTTACTAAGACAATCTAGCTATAAAATACTCGATATTTAATTTTAGAAAAAGTTTTGAAACCTATTAGGTATACAACATGATAAACAAATGTAAAAGTTTACCAATAAAACGTACAGTACAAATTCTGGTTTTGTTTTTGCTGATATCTGTGTATGTTACTTATATCAATTTTCCGGATCTTATTTACGACTACACGAACATTCAATTTATACCAAGAATTGCAAACCAAAGAAATAATTTGATAGAAGTAAAAGAAATATTAACCAAAAAAGAATTCAATGCGGAAGTCAATAATGTAACTTTGGAAAAATTCGACCATTTAAAAATTAATGATGCAGACCCAAAATCTCCTAATTTTGGTTTAAATATGCATAAAAGTTTACACCCTTTGAGTTATTATAAAATCTCGAGTTTTGTACAAAAAGTTTACGATTGGAAAATATTTTTTCCAGATTTGAAAAACTCATTTCAACAATATAATTTATACAACGTAGAGAATTCAAAAAAGTATTTCACTTCGCTTAAATCGATAGTAACACTCGATAAGACAAACGTTTATCAAAAAGGAAATCAAATATTTGCTACCATTCAAGCAAAAGACGAAAATGGAAAAAACAAATATTTTGGCGGGGACGTGTTTTATGCAAGAATTGTCCCAGAAAATGCATTTGAGTTATTACCCAAAGACGGAATACCATGCGAAGTTAAAGACAATTTAGACGGGACATACCTTTTAAGTGCACCATTACTTTTAACTGGATTGTTAAAGCTACAAGTCAAGTTGCTTCTTTCAGTTGAAGGAATCGAATACATTGCCAAGGCATCCACAAAAAGATATTACCAAAAAGCAACTTACAAAGCTAAGTTAGATAATAGAGAAACTGTAAGATGTAATTGGGATTTCTTTATGTATAAAAGGTAACATTTATATTTAATTTAAATTGATATTTAATTTAATGTTAATAAAGAACAGAACCATTATCAAATTTAAGTTTCCGTTTACATTTAAGATAATACTTTTATTTAGAAAACAACTAGTTATTCTACTTTTACTTGTTATTTTATCTAAATACTTTTGTTTTTAAAGCGAGGAATTATGTGACTACAGCGACCCCAGAACTAAAGAACCTTTCTTTTGCACCAAACCCTCATCCAATGTTTGCCACCCAATTGTTACAATAGAACCTTATGTCACCGCAATGTATGAGTTATTTGTATTGAACAACATAAAGCATTATAGCTTTGGTGAGATTTCTGGTTCAAGCGTTCAGTTTAATGTTAAAGATTCTGCTACAATTCCTGCTGTTATTTCTACATTAAAACCATGTAAGCAGGCTGATACATTCCAGGAAAAATTAACAACAGGTTACTACCATGATGGGATTTGGAACTCTTTAATTTGTAAAAACAAAGTTCGTAGCTTCGAACAAATGAAGTCTTGCTTTAAGAATAAGTCAATTTACTTTTTGGGTGATTCGACAATGCGACAATTTTTCGATTACCTTCGAGTCTCACTTGATTTGAAATACACTCCGCCAGATGGGGACGAGCAATATTGGCCACCCCGTGTAGCATACGACACATCGAACAATATTTACCTATATTGTCGAGCCCATGGCTTTCCTCTTCTAAACGTAGCAGCCTATCCTTACACAATTGATAAGGCTCAGTATATAAGTAACGTGTTGGGGGGTTTAAAAGGCGGGAAAGACACAGTAGTTGTTCTAACTGTGGGCTTGCATATTTTTAGTTACGACCCCTCTTTAGTTATCAACCGTTTTATAACAATTAGAAAAGAAATCGAAATGCTTAACGAACGGTCTACTGGAACTACAATAATAATACGAGGTCAAAATTTAATAGGGTCTCCAATTTCGTGGTATTTACATCGACAAAACGTAATCATACGGGAAATAATGAAAGGGTGCAAAAACGTGTTCTTTTTGGATCTGTGGGGCATGACAAATGTTACCCCAATCGGAGATTATCACCCAGTTGCTGACATTTTAAAACAGCAAAGTTTTTTGTTAAGCGATTTTATTTGTGATCCATAACAGTTTTTAATTAACTTTTAACTGCTTTTTCTTATTAAAATATAACGCAATACATTGTTGTTTTGTAATAAACTAATTGATGGGGCTTCTTCGTACTACCTGCGTAATAATCGGTGATTTAATATCTGCCTCGATAGCTCAGTTGGGAGAGCGTCAGACTGAAGATCTGAAGGTCCCTGGTTCAATCCCGGGTCGGGGCAAATTTTTTTAATAATATTTTTTAATATTTAAACAAATAAATAAAATTTATATAAGAATTTGCTATAATTAAGAAGAAGTCCATTACTTTTATTTTCTGTACTAACATGTCTTATAAAGCAGGCACTGTTTACGTCAGACCATCAAAGACGTCTTTTTCGCTACGATTTTCGTCTGGCCGGTTAGCTCAGTTGGTTAGAGCGTCGTGCTAATAACGCGAATGTCGCGGGTTCGATCCCCGTACTGGCCACTTGTTTTGTCTTTAAATTGATTTATACTTTGCTTCGTTAAACTACAGCTCTTTAATTTAAAATAAATGGCAGTTTTTTAAATAACTTTACGTCTTTATTAATAAATTAAACCCAGAATGTAAAATTCACGTCTAATATTTTTTTTAATATTTAAATTAACTTTTAGAAAATAGATAAAACTTAAAAAAATTAAACTTACTTTTTTAGATATTCAATGCAATAAATTAGTCGCACAGGCATTTTTAAATTAGTCTTGGTGGTACGTTTGTATAAAAGCACAACGCTAACTGACTAGTCTGCTAGTAAATGAATTGGAGAGTTTTGTTCATACGCAAAAATAAAACTGGATTGATAGATTGTTCAACAGTTAGTTTACAACTTGATGACTTTTGTACACAAACGGAAGAGTTTATTACGAGGTTCTGCAATCAAAAAAGAAGGTAAAATTTAAGAGAATGATTGCTGTAAATAACGAGTATAAAAACTAGTAAACTACAATGTGTATACATTAAACGTTCCGGTCAACATATGTTGTTGTAACTTATTCAGGACGTGAATCTGTTATTGATATTTTGTCCACTACATTGTTTCAACAATATGTGATATTGTTTGTTTAGTTAACTATTTATAAAATTTTCAGACTTGGTAGTTAGATGAAAGTTTACTGTTAGGATTAAAAAACTAATTTTTTGTTGGTTTTATTTATAGGATGTAGTAACATGGATTACCAAGATTGTATAAACACGAAAGATGAAGATAGTTTTGTCCTTCCAGGAAATTCATTTGCAACTTCAAACTTGATTTTTCGATTTCTCTACAGAGTAACTTTAATATGTATCAATCCCTGGTGTTTAGTCTTGGATATAATTGTCTCCATGTTTATTCACACTTCCATGAGAAATGAAGAACCCCATTCCAGTAGAAATTTGTTTTATTTTATAGTAAAGGTAAGTTTAAACTTACAAGTATGATAGCTTACGATAGCTTTTAAAATCTTTTTTGTTGAGATCATATGTACTAACTGTTTCCTAATGGGCTTGTTACTTTTACAATTTTTGCCAAATTTGAGATAATATGAAGTACACCTTATCCAAGATTTGTTTTTCTTGTTTTTTTCTTTTAAAATCAATGCAACATTTAATATTGTATTTCAGGTTATATTTCTGTTGATTCTGTTATTATGTTTAACACCGGTCGCTCTTGCAGCATTCATAGTTTGGTTGCCCTTGCAGGTGTTTAGACCCCGACCATTTTCCTACATTTGTTTGCAGTCTGAAAGGTAGTTGATTTTATAACACTTTGTTAATAATGGTATTAACTTTACATAATTTTTGGTAAACAATTTTTGATTCTGTTTTAAATATTTTAAATTGATGTGTGGGTAAAGTTTAATATTGTTTACAATTTCCATATCGTTTAATATTCTTTATGAATACAGCTTAAATAAATTAGGCGCTATTCTAGCATTGTTTTTAAAATTGATAATTTAATTTCAATATCTATTAAAAATGAGTCACGGAACTGACTCGTAGTGCGTACAAAATTCATAAAAAATGCATGTTTTTCATCATTATTTTTAAATAAAGTCTAGTTTTATGATTAAACAATAGATAATTCTATTTTTCTGTATTTACATTTAAGTAGAAAACCAATATTTGAAAAATATGAAAGAATACCATCTGAAGCTGCTACTGGCGCTCATAGTTCAACTACACTCACATCTAATCTAAATTCGCAAGAAAACTTTGCAATATTATCTGCCAACTTATGTCTGTTGCCAGAATGTGCTGCTCATTTTAACAACCTTCATAATAATCTTATTCGAGGGAAGAGAATAGCAAAATACCTGTGCAAAGAGGATAATTTGCAATCAAATAAACAAACACAATCTGTAAAATATAGTAAAGCAAATGAAAATGATTTGTTAGTTTCAGCATGGAGTTCTGAATCTATATCATTTGATAACATAGGTTAGTAAATATTAACAACCCTATTTATACCGGCAGCGTGGTGTAGTAGTAAGAACACTAGCTTCACCACGACTGGTCCGCGGGTTCATTCCCCACTGCTCTCATGCTGTTGCGCCCCAAATTGAGGCGCTATAAACGTTATAAACTCCTGATGAGCTAGCACTTAATTAGCAGTATAATTATGGGACAATTATAATCTATAATATCCCAATCTGCCACAGGCAACTCGAGACTGGGTCGGAGTGACTGATGTTACTCTATGTTTAAGTCGCGCATTCGACTTTCCCACATCGAGGATAAAGATATATACAAAAAAATATCCAGATCTATTTTATTAGTGCCTGAAAAAAAAAGCCACTTTTGTTTTTTAAGGTAATTTAAGTCCAGACTCTCAAAGTGTTTCTTCAACTTTGTGGAGTGTAACTAGTAAAGAGAAATGTGTAAGCGATGTTATACCAACTGTAATGGACTTTCTTTGCTTACAAGAAATATTCGACAGTCGAGCTGCTGATCAATTATTACTAGAACTACAGAACAAGTATTTATGTTTTTTGAAAGGAAGTTTAATTAAGTGACATGTATACAGTCGGCACTAACACCGATTTTAACTGGCAGCAGGGTGTAGTGGTAAGAACACTTGCTACACCACCAAGAGGTCAGAGGTTCAATTCCCATTACTTTCATGGAGTAGCGTCCTTGAGTAAGGCGCTATAAACGGCATGAACTCCTGCTGAGCCAGCACTTAATCAACAACATAATTTACGGTCAATTATCATCTTTATTATATTCCAAACTGCCACAGACAACTTGAGACTTGGTCGGAGTAACTGACGTTACTCTATGTTTAGGTCGCGCATTCGACCTTTCTACATCAAGGATAAAAATATACAAAAAAAAAACGTTTTGTCAATGTTTCGTTGTTATACTTTTTAGCATAAGTTAGCTAACCAAACAAATTTTTTTTTTATGATCAATTCTAAACTACATTATATAAATCAATTTCATATATTTAATTTTAGGTATCCTTATATAATATATGATGTGGCCTGGCCATTACATGACTGCAGGATATCTCTACTAAGTAGTGGGTTATGTATTGCAAGTAAATATCCTTTTCTTAAGATAGATTTTAAAGCTTTTAAACATGGCCATGGAGATGATAAGGTTGCTTGCAAAGGGCTTCTTATGACGAAAGTAAGTCACTTACAAATAAACGTGTTAAGATTTTGGTAAGCTATGTAATATGATATAAACAACTTTTTGTTAAATAAGTAAAAATAAAATTTATTAAAGTTTTGCCAATGTGTTTTATTAGGACAAATTAAAACACTTGGTTCACCACATAAGGTCCTGGGTTTGATCCTCACTGCTCAAATGTTGTAGTCCCATGAGTAAGGCCCTGTATATGGTATGAACTCTTGTGAGCCAACACTTAATTAGCAGCTTTCTTGTATATATCTTTATCCTTGATGTGGGAAAGTCGATTGCGAGACTTAAACATAGAGTAACATCAGTTACTGCAACCCAGTCTCGAGTTGCCTGTGGCAGTTCGGGATATTATAGATTATAATTGCCCGATAATTATACTGCTGATTAGGTGTCAGCAGGAGTTCATACTGTTTGTAGCGCCTTACTCAAGGGCACTAAAGCATGAGATCAATGGGGATTGAACCCACGACCTCATGTGTGGTGTAGCAAGTGTTCTTACCACTACACCACGCTGCCGGTTAGCTTATAATTATCTGACAATTATATTTTATTATATCACAAACTGCCACAGGCAACTTGAGACTGGGTCAGAGTAGCTGATGTTACTTTATGTTTAGATTAAGTCAACCTTCCCACATCAAAGGTAAAAAAAGTGTTTAAACTAAAACTATATATTTCAGATTGACTTGGGTGTAAATAATGAGAATATAAGATTAGTTGGATATCTTGCAAACACCCATTTACAAGCTTGGCAGCATGACCAAGCTTCCAAAGTGAGATTTGAACAACTTAACTGCATACAAGATTGGATGGAAGAATTCTATACTGAGTAATTTAAAATTTTTTTTTTAAATTATAATTATCCATCATTTTAATGCTTTTAAAAATTAATATTTTTAGAAATACTAAGGAGTCAGAGAAAACTGTGTTTAACATATTAACTGGCGATTTTAACTTTGATAAAGTTTCACATCATGATTTAAGGGAACAGAAAAGTTCATTATTTGATGAATTTGTGTAAGTAAAACACTTTCAAAATACAACTTTTTATATATATAATAAAAACATATATTTTTTTGATACAATATAAAAGTTTTTTTTAGTGATACAGTTTAAAAAAACACTACATGAGTTCGTGGGTTCAATCCCCACTGCCTTCATGCTGTAGCACCCTTGAGTAAGGCACTATAAGCGGTATGAACTCCTGCTGAGCCAGCACTTGATCAGTAGCATAATTATCAAGCAATAATAATCTATAATATCCCAAACTGCTACAGGCAACTTAAGACAGGGTCGAAGTAACAGTTGTTACTCTTATGTTTAGGACCCTTCCCACATCAAGGATAAAGATATATACAAAAAGGGCTTTAATTTTGTATCTAAATCAGCAACAAATTAAGTTTGAGAAAATTAATTTTTGGTGAAAAAGTTGGCTTAAAATTTTGTTTTGTTTTAATTGTTGCAGGGATCCCTGTATAGATAACACAAGTGGGCAACAACATAGCTGGGTGGTTGGAACTGAACTTCAACAAAATAAAATTTATGATCATAGTGTCAGAACACCACAAGGTTTACAGAGGTACAGTTTAAAACATGCACAAAGGCTGACTCCACAGCCTTGTTATAGTTACCTCCTTTCTTTTAATTTATTGTCTTTAACACTGTTTTGCACCCTGGACTTATATTTCTCAAAAAAAAATAGTTTTTTTTGGATATATCTTTATCCTCGATGTAGGAAGGTCGAATGCCCGACCTAAACATAGAGTAACATCAGTTACTTCGATTCAGTTTCGAGTTGCCTGTGGCAGTTTGGGATATTATATAGATTATATTTGCCCGGTAATTATGCTGCTGATCAAGTGCTGACTCAGCAGGAGTTCATACCGTTTATAGCACCTTCTCAAGGGCGCTACAGCATGAGGGCAGTTGGGATTGAACGCACGACTTCATGTGTGGTGTAGCGAGTGTTCTTACTACTACACCACGCTGCCAGTAGTTATAGCATTCAGTATTAAATGTGAATTTTAACACTTTAATATTATATTAGAATGATGGTATCTGAGTTAGAAAGATGTCAATATGTTGCATCCACGATTCCTAGCAAAAACTCACTACCCAGAGTTGGTGATGGTAAAAGAAGAATTGATTATATTTTGTACAAGCCTATGGAACAATTTGACACGGTAAATTTATATTTTGAAAATTAACCTTTTTATAAAAAAATTCCTAAAAACTTTTTATAATTTTTTTAGGTTGTTCAAGATTTTAAGTTTTTTACTGGACTTGCCACTCTAAGTGATCATATCCCTATTGGAATGTACTTCTCTACTAAGAAAAAGACTTGAAAAATTTATTTGTGAAAAAAGATATATTTTGCCTTTAACATTAAACTAAAATGAATAATATTTTAAATACTAGATTTATTCGATAAATAAAAAATGGTTCGAAATGATTTGATTATTTTTTAAATTAATCTTTATTGTGAATAAAGATATGCATAAACATTACTTAAATAAAAATATTAACTAAACCAATTAATCAAATATCAAGAATACCTTTTTTAATTATTAGACAAAAAATTTTAAAACAAATTGATTTAAAAGTTTTAAAATATCAAACTTTAAATTTAAGTAAAGTAGTAGGAATTTAATTGCAATAAACAAAAAAATATTTTAACACATTTTCTCTTATTGGTATTCATATACATTAGACCAACATTTTGATAATTAAAGTTGAAACAAGCATTTAAATATATTAAACAAACAAAAATTATTTTATAAATATGTTTTTCAACTACTTAGATTATAAAATGCATTAAACTAAATTTTTAATGCCTAATATCGAACTTTAATTTTTAATGAACAAACAAGAATTTGCACGTTTTTTTCTTATCTTTATACCAATCATTCAAAAAAACAATATTGCATTTAAATACTTACCAAATGTAAAGTATATCCACTACATTTACTAACTAACTATAGCGCGATCAAAATATTTAGTTGCACAAGTCATAACTTAATCGGAAGTAACCGAAACAAAGTTATGGTAATTACAAACGTATACATTAATTCGATTCACTCGAAGATCAATTCATTATATTCATGTGACATCAAAGCAATACTACTAGTTACCTAAACCCGGTTGGTAGGGTGATAAATCTAGCTAATTGGAAAGCATAAAGAACAAAATGGTTAAATGATTATACGTCCTTGTTTGGTTATAATATTTTGGCTTGGTAATTTTAATGATCTAACAACGATGGCATTTACAAAATTGCTATTTTTAATATGGTCACAACATACGAAATATTGCGCACCACAACTTGTGATTTTTATGTTATTTTTTATTAAACTGATATTTTAACCAAGTTTTATTATTTATTATTTTAATAAACTACGTGCATGTTATTTAATGTACAACTTGTTTAAGAATCATAACTACCTTTTTAGGATTGTAGTTTTAACATAATTGTCAGGTTACCATTAAAAAGCGGTCGTGCCTTTTCTGCAAACGTTTAGAACTTTATGGAACAGGCATGACCTTTAGTTAATTTATTTTTGCTATTTTTTGTTGTTGAATATTTATTAAAAATAAAAAAAATAACTTATTTTAAGTTTTATATTTATAAAATAATAATAAAAATGTGTTTGGACACTAACAAACATTGGATTTCGATTTATTAAAATTAAGAAAGGGTAATAATATAATTTACTATAGCTTTAACTAGGTCAGTTATAAAGCATAGAAACTTAAAATTTTCCACTAAGCGAGGCGCAAGGAACGTGACGTCATTATTAGTGCGCCTCCTCGAAAAATTCCTCTACCACGAGGTCTCGGGTGCAAATTTTAATTAGTTAACACGTGCAGACTAAACAAAGATTTTATTACCAAATAAGGTTATAAAATGTTGATAAATCCAGCTGTAATTTTTAATTAAGCGAGGGAATGCGACCGGTTAATTGGTGCGTTTTCCCGAGAAATTTCTTTAAAACACGAAGTTGCACCATAATCTGAAATTCCTGATGTTACGTAGTGAGCCATGTTAACGCACGTATAAGTTGTTTAGTCGTAATTAAAGACGTTAATTGTTACAAATAATTCTTAAAAAGTAAAATAAAAATTTACATATTATAACAGGTTATTAATTTGTGTTGTTATATTAACGTGTTGATTAATTGTTTAGAAAATTTAAATATATTTTGAGTGACAGCTTGAAAAGCGCTTTCCACTGCAAGAGGCGTCGTACACGTACACACATGTCACTGAACATGTGCAGAGTCACGTGACTTGGTGTTTCGTGGCAAATTTGAATTGAAATCGGAATTTTAGTTTTTTCTAGATGGACTTTCGAGGTGAGTAGACGTGTTTTTGTTAGTGATTTATAGTTAGGTTTTTTGAAGTTTATCATTAACAGTATAAAGTGTGGCATATTATAATCGGTTAATAATTTAATATAATGTTTTTTTAAAAGTATATAATGTTTTTTTAAAAACAAAGTTTTTAAAAGATTTTAATTTTTTTTAGAAAAGTTAGTGAAGTTGAACTTGCTCCTGTGAGACATCTTGCGTTCAAGTTTTCTGAACATTGTTCTAGGTTTGTTAATTTTTATTTAATTGATTTAAAATTACTTTTTAACTTTTAACTAATTTTAAATATATCATGAAAAAATTGTAAATGTTATAAATATTAGTATTAAGTTATCTTACTTGCAATAAAATAATAATTTTTATATTATTTAATTAAAATCCTATGAACATTATTAAACCTGTGTTGATGTGCAGGTACTCCTACAAAGTAGTTAAACGAGGTATTTAAATATATAACTAACTGTACATCTGGCATAAATTAAAAAATCTGGCACTAGTATCACAAAAAGCACATTTTAAAATTGTTGGCAAAAAATAACATTTGTACATAAATAACATTTGGCATGTGAATTGACATAATTTAATGTTTTTGGCACTAAAACAAATAAAAAGTGGCATAACTTAAAAAATTTCGGCACGATTCGACATATCATAAAATTGACATTTGAAAAATAGTATTATTAAGTAGGGTTTAGTGTCTATTACCCTTTTCTAAACAATGTTTTTTATGTAGAAGAAAAATGGATTATATTTGGATTATATAATTGGAGGAAAAAGATAATGGCAGGAATTGGAGGAATGGAAAGCGGATGGAATTATAATAAGTCTCCCTTGCAACTAGCAAGGGAGAAGTTAAGTCAAAGAACTCAGGACTCGAAGACAACTTTGGAATGAATCAAATCATATTTCAAACCTAAAAAAACTCAGGACCTTATTTAGTGAAGGTCTGTAGGACTGTAGGTTTTTACGTGCCTGATTTTTTATATGTACTGCATAATTAAGCGCTTTAAATTTTCACGGGTTAAAAGTTTTACGTGTCTGCATTTTCTTTTTATTTGTGACTGGTTAAAAACTTATAATATTGCGCATTAAAAGTAGTATAGTTGACACAGTCCCAATGTGTTTAGGTTTCTGTGTGTTCATAATTATATTAAACGGGACTGTTTAATGGGTTTTTAGATGTTTTGCGCAAGTAATAAATAAAGTATATAAAACAGATTTATAAAACTAGGCCTGTGTGTGTTATGTGTTTTTTTGCAAAAGAAGAACTAAAAAAGTCTCAGGACCTCACTTCAACTTGGCAAAATTCAAAAAATAGTCTCAGGACCTCACTCAACAAAAGGTGGGCTGTAGGGCTTCAGGTCTGTAGGGCTGTAGGTTTTCACGTGCCTATTTTTTATATGTACTGCATAATTAAGCGCTTTAAACGTTTTCACGGGTTAAAAGTTTGTAGTATCACGTGTCTGCTTTTTTATTTTGACTGATAACAACTCATAATATTGCGCATTAAAAGTAGTATAGTTGACACAGTCCCAAGTGTGTTTAGGTTTAATTGTGTTCATTATTATATTAAACGGGACTGTTTAATGGTTTTTTAGATGTTTTGCGCAAGTAAAGTATATATGTATATATATAAAAAATTTAGAATACTAGATTTTAGAAAACTAGGCCTATGTGTGGTTTATGTTATTTATGTATGTAAATTCACTGTTATTTTATTTGCCCTGTAATATTTATGTACTAAACCTAAGTGTGTGAGTGGGTTGGAGCCCAACATAAATTATTTAATTTCGTGGGCGGAGCCTGATATAAAGCAGTATTTAATTTCGTGGATGGAAATCCAAACTAAAACATATATATTTCGTGGACGGAGTCCAAAATAGCATATATACACAAACACAAAAATTTCCAATTTCTCTCTCTTTTATTTTTTGCAGGCCATTCTTATTTTCTTCTACCTTTAAACCTATTATTTACCTCCACGAGGGCCTCTTAAATTGTTCGTTTTATTTCCTTACAGGGGCATTACTAACCAAATTATAATTTTTTTCAGGGGCGTTTAAAAAAACTAAAACCATAACTTTTTTTCAGGGGCCTTTAAAAAACTAAAACCATAATTTTTTTTCAGGGGCCTTTAAAAAACTAAAACCATAATTTTTTTTCAGGGGCCTTTAAAAACTAAAACCATAATTTTTTTGTCGGGGGCTATTGGAAAAACTAAAACCACACTAACCGTTTTTTACAGGCTTTTTTTCAGGTTAGATTACCAAAAACAAGTTAAAACATTCTGTTTTTTATTTTTAGATGCTGGTTGACTATTTCGAAGAGCTCGTCGATTTGTTTTTGGCCAATTTTAATTTGTTCTTTATTTTTAGAGATCCTGTTTAAGGAAAACTTGAATCAAACCTTTTTATTTTTTTTGCAGGGTAGATTGCCGTAAACAAATACTAACTCTGTTCTTTACTTTTAGATTCTGGTTGACAAGCAAAACTACCGAGTTCGTATAAAATCTTTTTTAATGTAACCAACACAAAAAAAATAAATAACATTATCTTAATTTAAATGATACATTTAACATTAACACAATCAAATAATTACAACTACACTTTTAAATATTTGTAAGCAGTATTCTAATCTCTATTTTATTTTTTTATAGAAAAACAAGATCAAAGGATACATACAAAGTTTGCTAAAAGACCCGCTACTCCACTTTTTCTAAGGGCCATCCAACCACCCATTTTAAAGGGGCTAGTTCTTGTCTTCTGCAGGGCCAGCCTTTTTTGTCAAGGGCCCAATAACCATTTTGCCGAGGTTTTGTGACAATCTAATGTACAGATCCAAATCAACTGTACAAACAGACAAAGACATTAAAATAAAAATTACATAAACACTTCTATAAAAAAAAAAACAGTAATTTTTTGCAAACTCCTATGTTGTTTTACTACAAATTTTGTACATCAAATAACTACTTTTTCATCCATAAAACAATATTTTTTACCCAAATTTCAATATTTTTTGTACTCTTTGTGTATAAAATTATTTTGTTACTTCGTTTATTATACTGTATATGTTTAATTATTTTTAATTCTCAAGTGTAATGTATATTTGCATTTTTTTTTCATATTTATTGTTTTTTCTGACATGTTTATTGTATCGTCATTTTAACCTTTATCATTTTTTCAACGTAAATTATAAATGTTTTTACTCTTTGCCTTGTGTGTAACGTAACTGTGTTTTGCTTTGTAGTGTTTCAACTTAATAATATCGAAATAAAATAGATAAAGAGTTATTAATTTTATACCTCGGGCTCCTATTCTGCTATGTATACCAATAAAAAATTTGTCCAATGACCTGAAATAAAACCTTAACCAACAATTTGTCCAAATAATTTGAAACTTTGTCCAATTAGCATGAAAATAATTTAAAACTTCGTTCAAATACCATGGCAAATAACCTAAAACTTTGTCACAAACCATGGAAAATAACTTAATTTTGTCCCTTATTATAAGTAATTAAACATAGGTCCCGTAACAAAAAAAATAATGTAAACTTTGTCCCATAACCTGGAAAATAATTTAAAACGTGTCCCATTGAAATAAAAAATAACTTAAACTTTGTCCCAATACCATGGAAAATAACTTAAAATGTGTCCCATATCATAAAAGTAATTTAACATTGGTTCCATAACATAAAAAATAAATTGAAATTAGTCCAATTAAAATGGAAATAACTTAACTTTGTCCCATAACCTGAAAAATAAATTGAATTAGTTCAATTAAAATGAAAAATAACTTAACCTTGTCCCAAAACATGAAAAATAGTTTTGATTTGTCCCATAACATAAAAAATAGTTTTGATTTGTCCCATAACATGAAAAATAGTTTTGATTTGTCCCATAACATGAAAAATAGTTTTAATTTGTCCCATAACATGAAAAATAGTTTTGATTTGTCCCATAACATAAAAAATAACTTAAAATTGGACCAATTAACATCGAAATAACTAAACAAAAAATTATGTAAAATTTGTGATCAAAAACCATGCTAAATATAACCTCTTAATATAGTTATAAACACCAGAAATTCTACTTAATTAACAAGTTTTTCTCATGCATAAATTAATACATTAAAATCAAGGCCAGGTCAAAGTCAAACAATATATTTTGATATTTAATAAATCCAATAAAGAATGTGTGTAGAAAAATTAAACAACACCTTTTCAAAAAAAACTAATGAAATGGTGTTAAGAGCCCTGCAGTTTATTATCTATAGTTTTATAAGTCATAAAAGTTAATTTTAGGGGTATATTAAGATTTAAGGAAACAATGTATTTAAGAAACAATGTATTAACAATGTGTCTGCATTGTATTTCTGTTAATGGTTATTTAAAAAGCTAATGCTCATTAAGCAGTGCTCTTTATTAATTAAAATTTATGTATTCTTGATTTAATTTTATTGGAAAGCCTAACCCTGGTTTTCCTAACCCTAATCGAGCTCAAGCCCTAGCTCATGCGATTTCAAAATGAAAAACGAAATTCGTGACGTCACGATATTTGCGTAAATTTACAATGATGTTTTAAGTCATTAAACAACGTTTTATTAAAATTATTTTATTATTTAACTTGTGTTAACAAATTTAAATATCTTTTTTATTAATTATTTTAATGTTTGCAAGTTTTTATAAATTTCTAAAAAAATTAAGTATTGAGGATAAACGAAAAAGTGCACAGCTCAATGAGCATGAAAAAAATAGGCATTTATTTTCCCACGTGTTCAGGATTTTGTAAATAGAATTGATAACAAAAGTTTATGAAATTATTTTTATGTATGTTGAGATTTTCTAATTTATAAGCTTTATAAATAACAAGTGAGTATATATGTTTTGTCAATAATATACTTAACAAATAAGTTTGTCAGTTGGTTTAAAAAAAAATTGTAAATTTGTTTGGGAAAAATCTGATTGAAAAAAAAACTTTATTTCTGTCTGTCTGTATTGCTTTCTTGTCCAAAGTTGTCAGCTTTTGTCTAGTCCGCCACGTGCAGACGTGTCTGCTTTAAAGTATGTTGTCTGTTCTTATGCTGTTTTTAATTTAAATCTGAAATAAATTATTAATTAAAAACTAACTTTGTTTTTCTTTTAGTTTATCTGTTTATAAACTTTTTAAATATAATATTGTGATGTCATATCGTGGTGGAGGTCGTGGCAGGGGTGGTTTTGGAGGAGGAAGAGGAGGAGGTCGAGGTAGGGGTGGTTATGGTGGAGGTAGAGGAGGATTTAATCGCTACAACGACGAACCCCCGGAGTATGTGATTGAGCTTGGTAAAGTAATGCATCCTTGCCAGGAAGATTTGGTTTGCAAATGCACAAATGAAAAGGTCAGTCTGGGTTTTTTATTAAATTTAATATATATAAGCCTTTTTTTAATTTTAATTTTTTTTATATATTTGTATAAGACAGGCAGCGCGGTATAGTGGTAAGAACACTTGCTACACCTCATGAGGTCGTGGGTTCAATCTCCACTGCTCTCATGCTGTAGCGCCCTTGAGTAATGCGGTATAAATGGTATAAACACTTAATCAGCAGCATAATTATCAGGCAATTATAATCAATAATATCCCAAACTGCCACAGGCAACTCGAGACTGGTTCGGAGTAACTGATGTTACTCTATGTCATTTGTCATTCCCACTTCGAGGATAAAGATATATACAAAGAAAAAGATATTATAGTTTTTTTATGTTTATTCTGTAAATTCTAATGTTTTTACTATAAACATTGTTGAATTTAATATTTTAATTTTTAGATTCCATATTTTAATGCTCCAGTTTACCTCGAAAACAAATCAAAGATTGGAAAAGTTGATGAAATATTTGGACAAATTCGTGAATTTTATTTCTCAGTGAAAATGGCCGACAACATGCTTGCAAGTTCATTCAACGCCGACACCAAGTTTTTTATTGACCCCGCTAAATTGTTACCCCTACAGAGATTTTTACCCCAACCCCCTGGGTCAGTGACAAAACGTGGCAGAGGAGGCAGAGGCGGTCGTGGTGGTGGAGGATTTAGGGGGCGAGGTGGACGTGGAGGGGGTAGAGGAAGGGGTGGTGGTGGCGGATTTAGAGGAGGTGGAGGTTTCAGGGGTGGTCGTGGAGGGTCAAGAGGAAGAGGTCGATATTAAACAATTAATATTTTTGTAATCGATTTTTTTGTTGTTTTATTAAAAAACAAAATTAGAAATTTTCTCGGGTTTTTCCCCTGAACAAGTCTGTTTTATTAAACTATATCAAATGGTTTATACAGATAATGTTAACTTCCTTAAATTAATTTACAATACATTTTTGCTACTAATAGTTTTACTGCCAAAATTTGTTTGTTTGCAACCTCAACTTAAAATGTATTAATATTTTTGGAATCAAAAAACTGTATGCAATAAATATAAAATCATTAAAACGTGTAGATCTGAAACCAGGGGTGACAGAATTGATTTGTTGTGTAAGTGTTGCAGATTGAGTTATATATATAAACACAAATAATTTAATAGGAGACTGAAAGTAAAATTAGAACATCACAATGAGTCCTAAAAATGCATTACAGGTTCAGAAAAAACATTACAGGTATATTTTGATTTATAAAAATTCTTTACGTAGAAAACTGAAATTTCATTTAACCATTAAGACATATTAAAGGGCAAACTTTTTTTGTAGTAAAAAATATGATTTAAATAAAATAAAAGAAAAAATATATATATTAAAAAAACTGTCGTTAACTTAACCCTATTACGTCATAAAACACATTAAGCCTGTTGGCGGTCCCAAGTTTTCTTAAAACTTTACAGTCCCAAACTTTCTTTTTGTCGAGTTGTTCACGGGGTGAGTTGTGACCGGGATTGGGTCCAGTGTTGGGTTGTCCGAGTGTTGGTTTGTCCATTAACTGTGCTCACCAATTTGTACAAGTCTGGCTAGGGTAACCTTAATAAAAAAACTTGCTAAATACCATTTACTAATACATAAATGTTATTGCAAATAGTATTAACAAGGCGCTAACATAAACACACAACTTGAGATTACATAAGTTTAATAAACCATTTCGTCAAGCTGTTTTTTCGCACCTCAAACGTTCAATTTGTTCAACAATTTTAATTTGTAGACACGGTAAACAGATTAGCTTTAAAAATTGTGGGATACTCAAATGATTTAACACCACTTTAGCGCAATAATCTGTTTCCAACTTGGTCATTTTTACAAATGTTTTGCGTTTGGTAATGAATAAGTTTTAGCGTACTTATATAAATAAGTAAGTTTTAAACTATATTTACTAGGATTTTTTATAATTTAATTTTAATAATTTTGAGAAGAAAAGATCGTAGAAAGAGATATATTGTTACATTAAAAAATTTTTTGTGCTGTTTATTTTCAGTGCAGGCATTTTTGTTTTGTTAAAATATACAGGAAAATAAAGTTATTTTTTTTAAACAACAAGCATATAAAGTTTAGTATTTCTATAAAAATGCAAAGTTAGTTACTTAATATAGCTTGATAGCCCTGTTTTAAAAGGGTAAAATGAGGGCATTACTAATTGTCAGTAGGTTTGTTGTTAATAGACATACATGCAACGAAATTGTCGTTTAACATTTTCCGTTATTTCCACCTCGTTGTAATAACGTCAATTCACATTTCGAAATTAATTTACATAGATCTAGAAACGCCGTTGAGTAAATGTATTTGTTTAATGTATTAAAGTGTTTTATACTCATGTTTTTTTTAAATTATTTGCATTTTTGTATTCAGTTTTTAAAGTCAGAAAATAAGTAAAAAAGATTGTCTCAGAGATCAGAAAAATAAATTAATTTTTAAGTAAATTTTTAATTAAAAAACTGAGATGATGGTTTAGTCTTCGCAAACGGATGAAAAACAAAAATATTCGCAAACGGATGAAAAACAAAAATATTAGAAGAAAAACACTATTTTCAGAATAACCAAAGTAAAACAATATTTTTAATTTGTTTTTAAATTATTTTTTTTTACCAAAAAACGCCTTAAATTTTTTATTTGTTTAATATGCCGGTGATTAAGGTAAAATAAAACACGCTGTGACGTAATAATACCCGTGTGTGACGTAAGCATACCCACCGCGGACTGGCCTCATTTTTACTCAAATTAAATAATGGTTTCCTAACGATTAATTATTTATTTACTGGGTTGGATAATAAGCGTTTTTTAAATAATTTTTTACAAAAATATTTACCTAAATTGTATTAATTTCACAGTATTACATAAGTATTAATATTATAAGTAGTAAATAAAATAGTGGAGTAATAAAAATAACTTTCAAGAATAATAATTTAAAAATAATACTTGAATAATTTTCAACTTTATTTACTAAGACAATATAATTTGCAAAAAGGTTAAAATTATTGGTAAAAATTTTCGATTAAATGGCAAAGTTTTGATTTATTTTAAACCAACAATTTTTTATTCGTAATCCGCTAAAATCTTATTAATAATTTTATATTAAACTGCTCTAGATTATTTTCACGATTTCCGATTTAGTTGTATTTTAACAATAAAAATCTTTCAGTTCGTTGCAAGACAGTCGATTGTTCCTAACAATGGATCCTTCTGTTAGATGACAATCATGCAGCGCGCGTCGCATTGTTAAAAAATAAAGGCCTCGCGACTTCTGTAATTAGCCAGCGCCGTTTCGAGTTGACAGACTATGCAACTACAGTCGGATTTTTTTGCGAAGTTTTAAAGTTTTTTACTCAAAAAGTTTTGTTTGTATAAGTAGTTTAATTTGTAAGTTGTGCATATGTCAAGTTTGAGATTTAGTATAAGTAGGTAAGATGATAAGTTTTAAGATTAAATTTTACTTGTGCATGTACAATATTGTTTAGTTATAATAGAGAAATTAATAGTTTTACGCAGCAAAAGGAACTTTAAAAGTTTATATTTTAAAATTGTATAAATTGTTTTATCTTAATATATATAAAAAATATTATAAAGTTTAAAAAAATTAATTTTAATTACTTTAAAATATAGATTTAGACATTAAAATAAAGTTTTTTTAATTGTTTAGTTTTTATATTTTACTATCAGAAGTTTTACTAATTTTTTAGTAGGCTAGTTTTAAAATTAAGTTTTATTTTTTTATATAATTTTAATATTATCACATTTGTTATAAGGGCTGTAAGGCAGATATCAGTTTTAACAGATTGTCAACTAATTAGCTTAAACAAAATTTTAGGTCAACTTTTTTAGTGTTAATTTAATGCGGAATTAAACTTTGGTTAGCACTGCTAACCATTGTGCAAAAGATTTTTGAATGGATTAAAACTCGTAAAAAAGTTTTAAAATTAAAAATATTTGTGAAAAATATAAGATTTTATATGAAAATAATTACTAATATGTTATCTTTTATTTGCACATTATTTTTTGTATAAAATTTAATTAAGTGTATTTTTGAATTTTTATTTTCACAAGGAGTTGGTTAATTTACCTTAACAAGCAAAACACGCCCAAATCTTAAAAAGTCACGTGTTTATTGTGACGTAACAGCAATTTCTCTTTTCTTTATTACGTTGACAATTATTTCGACGTGCGTAAACGGTGCATTCGAAGGTTAATTGTTTTACTCATTATTACATCACAATGGCTCGAGATTAGACAATGCATGTTTGTTTGTAATGACAGATTACAATAGAAATTGTCATGTGAATTTTTTTAAAACAATAAAAGTGATTTTGATTTTGCCGGAAATATTTAAATGAAAAGAATCTTAAAACTTTGATGTGAAAATTTGAAATTCAAAATTTTTTTAATCGTTTTTTTTGTTTGATGATTTACGTCCGCTAGGTCGCACTGCAGAGTAAAGCATACTCAATTTTTTTATTTCCGATTCTCTATTTTCATGTCTCGAATTTTGCGTATTTATTAAAATATTACCAAAAATATATTCTACGTTTTATAAAAAGTCTTTTTTGTTTTTAGATCACGTTTTTCAATTTTCTGTTTTAAAATTCGACAGTTTTTTATTTTCTCAAAACATATTTATCTTAAATCGAAGATTATAGAGTGTGCTATTACTAACACGATTTTCCAGATTCAATATTCATTTTTAAATCGATAATGATCTAATAATACCCCTATTATGACGTCATATTTGAATGTTATACTCTTTAAACACGATTGTTTTCTGCACGATTTTAAGGTCGTTAAATCGTTGACGTTGAAATCAAATTTGACCAAAATTTTATCGATTTTTTAGGAATTTTAATGTTTGCCAAAAATGTAAAAAAAATTCTCTTCAACAAAAATTTTGCCATTTTTTAACAAAAATTTTTGATTTTTTTTAATGTCAAGTTTTTCTTTTTTTACTGCCTAACGACCTCGCTAAATGCATTGTCGTGACGTCACTCACGTCTCTCTCTCGCGCGCATGAACGCGATGTGACGTCAGTTCCGGTTGTAGGTCACGTGGACTGGTTGGGGAAGTTAATACGAAAGTAAGGAATAGAGTTTGTTGTTTATTTGTTTGTTTGTTTATTATTACTTAAATTGGGGAAATTTTGTTTATTCTTAGAATATTATATTTTTATATTCTTATTCATGCGTTATTAGAAAGATTAAATGCGTTATTAGAAAGATTAAAAGTTTTTAACATAATCATATTCTGATTTTGATTTATGTAGTAAAGAGTAATTTTTGTTTAAAGTAAGGATTGTTTGTAACATTTATATTATATAATTCGTTACATACTGGTAGCTTGTTTAACAATAGATATTAGAACATATGGGAACTGTATGCAAATTTATTAATTCCGTTTTACTATGTTATGTATAGCTTAACAAATATTATGCTTACTATATACGGTATATATAATATTCAATAAATCTTAACAGTTTTAAAGATTAATAACACGATTTAAATTTGTAAATTATTCAGTACTTCGTAGTTTTGATGGTAACATTATATTTGTATTTAAAATTCATAAAAATTGGTGAAATTCCTATAATAAATGCTGTTTATTTTGTTTACCTAGCTACGGTTTAAGTAGCGTAATCTATTCAGTTAGTTTATTAGCTTTTAAGACAGGAACGCTAAAATTAAATTAACAATATTTGTCACAGGATATTGTATGTAGTGTATTAGGGTAGTTTGTTTACGTTCAGTATTTGTTTTTAGCCTAAATTTAGATTCAAATAGTTGACAGATATTGCTTTGATTTTTGCTTAATATTGATAAAGGTTTAAAGAAATTTAAATATTGCGTGTAAAGTGTGTTTATTTTAAATAATTATCATTTTTTAACCGATTTTTTAGATAAATAATATTTGTTTTGTGTTGAGCCATTTCTATATTTAGTTTAACATGCTTAAAATAGAAGATACTACAACCATATGTAAACGAACATATGTTCAAGTAGCTGTTTATTTTGTGTAGAGTGAAAAAATAATGTTTTTTTTTTTTAGCAACTAACTATTGGTAAACAAACCTTAGAATAAATGTTAAAAAGGTCTTTTGCTCAGAATAAAAGCCTAATTTTTTTACAGTTTTCACCATTTAAAAAATGTTTTTAACAAAACGTCATATACGTTTCTGTCTATAAATTAAATTGGAGTTGTAACCTATAGGAAACCAAGGTTGTAATAGGCCATAAAATTACTAGATACAAGACCTATAATATTACCAGGTTTATGATATCGTGGTCCTGAAATTACCACTTGTTATAGCTCTACAATTAAATCGAAATTAAGTGCGACGTGGTTATTATATAAACAAATCTTATACGGTGCTTAGTGGTTAAAACCCGCGTCTTGCAAGGATAGTAATTTAACTGCGACGATGCTTGAAATTGGACTTGAGTATTATTTAAGTGTTACAAGTTAATGAGTTCAAATATTTATCTTAAAATGTAAATGTTGTGTTAAATTGGTCTTCGCTTAATTGGACTTGTCGTAACAGTTACGGATGTTTCAATTACATTCCAAATTCATTTAAATAGAATTTTAATATTTGTTTACCTTTCTTACATCACCCAATTTTCTAAAAAAAATTTAAATTTTTTTATTGCGGTGTAGTATTACGAAAACCGACGCGTACTTTACAGTCACGTGATCTGTAATACCCGTGGTCACGTGATCCGTAATACCTGCTCGAAATTGCAACTTTTTGTCTACTTTGCGGTAACGGATTTAATAAAGATTTGAGACCGCTAACAACTAGGTTGAAAGTAGATAACATGCGTTCACTTGGGTAGATATATACACGCACATGCTAATACTATATACATGTAATGGTTTAATGTATTTTTTTTAATAAAAAATACTGGTATTTTTCATATTTTTACTTTCAATTTGTGATAAATTAATAAATAAAAACTACAAATACAAATTTGACAAATATTTTTAAAGATTTGTAATTATTTAAATTAATTTCTATTGTTAAAGTCAATATAAAGAAACAACAATATTAAATATTTTTCTAACTTATATATCTGTTGAGGTTTATGAATTAATGTCACCAACATAACAACCCATGTTTCCGTTTATACCCTTTACCTACCACATATGTAGAGTATAGTTTGATTTGTATTGGGTGGAGTGTCTGTTGTAGTCAGAGAGTTTTAAAATCCGTTAGGCCTTTTTAATTGGCGAACTGGCTCAACTTAATTATTAGTTTATAAAAGTGGAGCATTTAATTCTATGGGAAAACTGTGCTGAGATAAGTAAAACCAGTAATTCGATTCACTAAGTTGCTTTAATTTAATGCTTTGCGCTTTCCAAGAAAAAATACGAAAATATAAAAAAAAGATAGAAGGAAAAAAATGAATTAAAATGTTTGCAAATAACGACAAGAATTAGCTGAATAATTAATCAAAAATTAAAGCAAGTTATAAAGTAATGCTTTGCAGGAACAATACATCGTTTAGATATATTACAAAGCATGTAACAATAATACTAAGAAAGATTGATATTAATAGCCTTTATAGATTCAAAGAATTTAAAGGATATATATTGGAAGGAAGGTTGTGATTCATTTCAAGGATCTTCCTCGTTATTACTTCCACATGTGTTCTGTACAAATTTTACAACAATTAGTTTAAGGTTTCAGGTATAAGATGAGAACAGTTTTAAAACTTTAAACTATAAAAATGTGAGGACTGATATTTTAGTTATAATTTATAAAACGTAAGGTTGTTTTAAAGAGTAACTATTGTGTGTAGAAAGGTCGCTTTTTCTTGAACATTGACTTGCTATAAAATTTAACTTTTCTTGGATTTTCGTTTTGTTTTGATAAAATTTCTTAAAATAATAAGATTTAAATTGCGCGAGGCACGCGCTCGTGTTTGTATTGTTAAAACAACGATGTCATAATCTGTAAAACAAATCCCATTGTTTCGTAACACCGTTCAATCCAACGGCGCAGATTAAACCCTTTAACTACCAGACTGTAAGACGTATACGTAATTGGAATGGCAGTAAACGTTTAAAGATGTTTGTAGTTGGTATAGGGTGGTTTCGCGTGCGAAAAACGTTAAGAGATTTTAAACTGATATTTCATTAGTCCCAGCTGCTGATCATTAGAAAGAAAACTCTGCAGATAGAAATCATTCGAAAGTTTTTAGTTCACATAATTCGATTTCGAGCAAAAATCTGTAATTTTAGTTAAACATTCAGTTTTTCAACAACATTTTTAGGTTTTGAAAGCTGACCTTGATTCTTGACCTTTGCTAGAGGTCAAAGAAGGTCACAAAAGAGTCGTTAGTATTAAGTTTACGCAGGTGAGAAGTATTCAGTTACAAGTTTTAGTAATTTTAGTGTAACAACATTTTTGTAATTCAGACTCAGAGTAATCGAAGAAAAATAATTACAAGAAAAAAATGCTTTAAAGCTTTGATTTTATTTGTAAGTTTACTTTTATAATAAAAATTATTTATGTAAAAATTGCTAAAAAATTGGTTGTTTTTAAGTATTTTGTATGATCGTGTTATGTATGATACTTTAATACGATCCTACACACTTGATTACCCATTTTATTACGTCACATTAAATCAAAAATGCGTTATAACACTACGCTCAATCTGCTTACCAGAAATTTACGACCCTCGTTAAAATATAACGAGATTGGATTTAAATATCGGCGAAATATAGCGCGAAGTTTTAATTTCAAAAACAGCTGGGAAATTTTAAAAGTTTCTGTCCATTATGTTGCGTATATTAAAGTCACGTGGCTGCTCTTAAGTCACGTGACACGTCTTATTATAAAAAGTTTTCCCGTATTTAGTTTTGGGAAATTTTTTAATACTAGACAAATTTTTTTACTATTTTTTTTTGTACTTTGATTTTAAAAATGCCTTTTTTAACACGTGACTTTTTGAGTTGTGTTTTTCAGGTTAAAAAAGCGGTAATACGTAAACCGACACCAGAAAATTATTCCTTCAGTCTGGTTATAGGTTATTAATGAAGCTGTTATTTCCTAAAACATTCTTTCTCGTCACCTAACTAACCACTAACTAATTACTGGTTTGAAAAATTAGGAAATATTTTGTCGTGTTTGTTGAAAACCTTTTTTTACCGAATATTTTTGAAAATCGAAATTTTAAAAACGATATTTACCGAAAAATAGGTCGATTTTTTTCGAAAATTAAAGAACTTTTTTTATAGCAGGGTTTGGGTAAAATTTAGCTAATAAAATATGTTTTATTGCCCTAAAAATCTAGCTTTTTAAAACTAAAATATAATACGTTCGTTCGGATTAAATGCGTAATAAAATAGACTATAAATCAAAACTAACAGAATTAAAGTTTTAAAAAAAACTTATGCGTTTTTAATATTACCATCACGCTAAAGTTTTTATTTCTTTTTCTTCGTGGGAAAAAATAATTTTATTTCCCAATTTGTTTCCGCTTTACTGGCTTCATTTAAATCTTGTATTTAACCAATAACATGTCTACTTTGTTGGGTCAAGTTTGAGTACAAATAACAAAGTAGTTGCCGTTGTGATTTTTTGTTTGATATCAAATACAATTTTATTCGAATTTTTGTGGAACTGTTTTAAGGTAAGGTTGATTTTTTTTTTATAAAAGTAAAAAATATAACAAAATATATGTTATTGCATGTAATATATATTTACTTAGGCTTAAGTATTTGAAATATTGGTTAAAAAATATAAGAAAGTTGAAAATCCTTGCTAAAAATAGTGGTTAATTTTAGGGGTTAAATTTCAGTTAATAGCGCTCTAATTTCTAAGTTCCTGCTTATTTATTACTATGACCTTTAACGTACAAGTTATATTAAATCTTAACCTATAATACATTTGCAATAATAAAGAGTTGTTCAAGTTGTGTTTTGATATAATTAACATCGTCTTATCACGGTTTTAAGTACGTTCAACTTTCTATATCTTGTACCGTGGTTTGTGTAATATGATTATGTACGTTACTCATATAAAAGCATGTTGTATATTAATCCTGCAAAACAAAGGTAGCTCTATAAAAAATTGGATTTTATAGACAAATTAAAAGTGTATTAATATAAAAGTTTGGCAAAAAAATGTCTTAAAAAATTAAATTTTAATAGTTTAAAAAAATTTGTTGTATATTAATCCTGCAAAACAAAGGTAGCTCTATAAAAAATTCTGAATTTTATAGACAAATTAAAAGTGTATTAATATAAAAGTTTAGTAAAAAAATGTCTTAAAAAATTAAATTTTAATAGTTTAAAAAAATTTGTTGTATATTAATCCTGCAAAACAAAGGTAGCTCTATAAAAAATTGAAGACTTTATAGACAAATTAAAAGTGTATTGATATAAAAGTTTGGTAAAAAATGTCTTAAAAAATTAAAGTTTTAAATAGTTAAACGTAATATAGAAATCAATATTGCTATAAAAGGTGTCGAAAACCGCGCCAATTTTGTGTTTTCGTTTTTTTTCGTCCCATTTTTTTCAAAATCTTGTTGTCGTAGTTTGTTATTCGATAAAGATGTAAGATAATTTAGATGGTCGGATATTTAGACATTTTCTATCTAGGACAACATCATTATTATTGGTAACTGATATGATTTTATCAACTTTTTACAAACATCCGAATGCTTTGATCTTATTTTGCTTGTCAGTAGAATTGTAATGAGGTCGAATTTTTAGAGTTTGAATCTAGATTTTTGCAAAATATTTTAAAAACAAAATTAAAAATTTTTAAATCGAAAATATAAAATTAAAAATTTAGTTACCCCATTTTCGTTTATATGACATATCTTGCGTTATTTTTATTATTAAAAAAGGGTCATGATATAAATTTAAATTAATAGGTGATTGCTATTTTTAAATATCAGAAAATTTAACCAACGCAATTCGGAAATAAAATAAATTTTATTCTGCGTGTTGCGTGGATTTCTTACGTTTTGCACCTAACTTAAAATAACAAAAGAACGCAAGAAAGTGCAAAGTATGCTTGCGTATGCAATTCAATATACGTTCTAGTTTCGTAATATGTTACTTCGTGACCAGTCAATTTAACCCTTTCAAACTTGGTCCCTGTTGTTTTAAATGAGACTCGGTGCATATATGAGGCTTTCATGTTTAAAGAGTTTAAATCGTTTTTTGCATCGTGACAATACTGTCCCAAAAATAATTCAAAAATAGTAAAAAATTTGTCATGATTGTAAATTCCCTAATTAACAAAACATATTATAAGTAAGCGCGTATTAAAAAGCAGATCAAAATGTTACAGCCAGCTCAAAAGACATCGTGGTATAGAATGCTTAGCCTAAGTAGAAAATAATAAATATTATTAACATTTTAAGTCGTTTTAAATTGACAGTTTCAAAACATATATAAAGTATTTTTCAATGTTTTTCTGGCAGCGATGATTTTTCGAATGTTTTTCTTGTTATTTTCCAGTGAGCAGTCGAATTAATCTCAGGATATTTTTCTAAGATTATAATCGCGCGAAGGCATGTTAACCCGCCACCCTTTCACCGCTAAAACAAGCTTATTTGGGCGTCCGTGGCGGCCTAAGAGTTAATATTGAGCTTCGGAAGTTTCAACTTAACGCTGCATCCTGCGATTCTTATCGAGGTGACGTCACAAACGGTCACGTGACCGTTTAGATCCATTGTTTTGTTGCGCTAACGAGTTGCAATTTAACGCCACGAGGTCACGTGGTCTGAGTTGGGTTTTAGTATAAAAGAAAAAACTTATTCTTTAAAGTCGAAATTTTATTAAATTTTGAACAACGATTTTGGGTTTAAATATCAGGTTTTTAAAATATTATCACAAGAAATTAGATGCAGGTTTAAAGTCTATTTAAAATTAATATTTCTTATTGATCGATGAGACACTTGGATTAAAAATGATGACGTCAGCAATCACTCACTATTGCATCACGTCAAACGTTCGACAGATATCGTAATAATGTTTTTATGAATGGACATTCCAAATATAGCGTACGCACGTGCCAATATTCAAACAACATGTTTGTGAAATTATTCTATTGTTCTACAAGCTCTTATTATTTTAAAGAACATCTTTTTATTGTTATTATTGGCCTTTTACATTGTAAGGGCGCCTTTAAAACAAAGAAAAACTTGAAGACTGATGACGCTTATTAGTAGACGTCTGGCTTCACTAAAAATGAGTTTTTAGGATATTATTTTACAACTACCCTAGAGTATTATATCTAATACTAAAATAGAGATATATTGAGTAATATGTAGGTTATATTCAGTTTTTGTAAGTAAGAGATTGATATTGTTTTTAAGCTATATTTAGAAAGATTTTACTCGTTTTGTTTTTACGATTTTTCGCGATAATAATTAATTTTTTTTCTCAATTGTTTTTTATGACTATATACATGGATTATAAACTACGAAAAGTGGGCGTAAATAACATAAAAAGCTGATTTTTTATCTAAACAAAAATAAATTTAATTAAAAATTTAGTTTCAAAAAATAATCGTTTAATTTCTTTTTTATATTTTGACTTCGTTGTTTTTGTTTAAATATAGAAGTTACGTAGACAGATTCGACAAATGATGTTATTATTACGTCATCAAGTAATTTCAATCAGACCATTTAATCCAAAAGTTAAAGTTACCCCCGAATCTGACATTCCAGTGTTGTTTAATAAGTTAAATTATCGTGAGAGGCTCGGTGTTAACTTACAAGTTAAATGTCGATTGCTTAAGTTAGTCACTAGGAAACTTACAAATAAGTGAATCACTGAAGGAATGCAGAACTTGTATTTTTTTGAGGTAAAAAATGTTATTTTTTCCGCAACAACATTTTAAATTCAATATTAAATTTCGTTTTAGAAAAATTGTAAAAAATATAGGGAAAAAATCGCAACCAAAAATTTACGAATTTATTTTAAATGATCAAATTTTTTTTATTGTAATCATTTAATTTCAAAATTGAACCGCGACGGCGATCAAGCGCAACTTTGCGTCGTTCTTTTTGTTCCAAATCGTAATTTTCTGTCACAATTTCGAGTTGAATGGATCGCAACCAGCGGACCATAGCCGTACAAATTACGGCCCTGCTATTATAGGAAACCATGCGCTAAAATTTGATACTTTGTAAATTTTTTTTCTTTTTATGTACGGCCAAGTTCGATTCAGTCTAAAGACGCTCGCTTTAGAATAGAGTTGGATTTATTTTGTGGTTTTCTAATTGATTTAAAAATAATAATGCGCTAAAAATATTTTTAAGCATTTTCTTTTTAAATTTAAATATTACACTAAATTTTGCTTTGTTATAATTATAGTTAGGTTTTTGCTATAAAATTTCGCCAAAAAGCTTTAAAATATAACTAGTTTAACTTAACGTTGGTACAGATAAAAATATTATTTGTTTTAACTAAAAAGGGCAAATTAAAGTTTTGAATCAATGTTGAAAGATTGATGAATTTTATGTTAAACGAGCATAACATGTTTTTCAAGCGATTAATTTTTCGTTAACAAATTCTGTGGTTAGTTAATTTCCTAATTACTTGAAATATATCGTGTTCGGTGCTAATTAACGTACCAAACTAGGGGAGAGTTTATATTTAGAATTACAACTCTAGAATTAAATCCAGTCCAAGCAGCCAGATTGTCAGAAAGAACGTCTCGTCTCGGTCATTTTCTTCGGATTTGTTAGGATTTAAATGGCACGCTACTAGCGTAATTTTCACTGAATTAATTCGTGTATAATTACGGCGCGTAGTTCGCTTGTAATTAGCATATCGCAGCTTGTAATTTCGGCGTTTAGCCGGCCGGATTATAACAACATATACACCGCCTCCGCGTCGTCGAATTACCGAGGTCTAATTAGTCAACTTCGTGGCAGTTTAACAATGTCAAGCACATTAAACGAGTTAGTTGGCGAGTTAATAGGATTTCAAGGTCACAAAACAGGTGCAGAATAGTAAGGGGCACTTGTTTAATTGCATTATGGCAGAAAGCTGAACCTTTTTTTAGCATTGCAGACATTGGTTAGTAATCGTTATTGTAGTGTTTATTTAGACAATATTTCAAGTATTAACAAGTGTGTAAAGATTTTTAACGTGCATTTATCATTTACTTTTTAAAGAAACCAAAGTTTATGTTGTTTATTTATTAATCAAAAACGAAGAAAGTTGTTACCCAAAATTATCGCGGTTTTGATTATGACGTCACTATGTCATGTGTGGTTCAGCAGTCGATTAAACAAACATTTCAATAAACACAAGATTGTCGAAATTCGAAGTACCAAAACGGAAATCTAAATCGGGCCCACGACTTTATTCTTATCTTGAAATTGTGTTTTGGTAAATACAGAGCTAGTCAGTCGGGTCAGAGTTTTTTTAGCTCGTTCAGACACTTTTAAAGCGATAACATCGCTGTAGTAGTATGGGGCTTAGGAGAATGTGCAAGTGAGCGAGTATTTTTGGACTTTTGAATTTTTTGTGTGTTGTGCCCACAAAACAGTATAAACCTTGCTGTAACCACTGTTTATTAGGTGGTATTTCAACCTGACAGTTGCGGTAGATATTGGAGTTTTTAAGCCAATTTTGTTCATCATTTACATTTAGAAAACAGCACAATTTTAAAATAAGATTACTATTATTAAAACAAATTACGTTTGAAAATCTTCTTATTAAAGTTTTAAATTTAATTTATTTTTACAGATTTTAAATTTATATATGATAAAAAATAGTGCTTAAATAAAAGTGAAATTGTGAATTTGGTTTAAAATGGTAGACCAACATGTTGTACCATCTTTTGAACTGAAGTTACCAGGATCAATTAATTTGAAGGTAAAAACTTTGTTATTTTTAAAAAAAAATTATATACATTTACTAATATAAACATTATACAATTTCTTGTAAAGTCTTTCTCAAATTTTTTTAACTTTTTTAATAATATTTAACTTTTTAGGAGGAAAATGATTTCTTTGCTCAGGAATTTGATTTTGGAAAAATCTCAACCGACCTGACAAGCAATGATCTTGAAGAAGTCCTTCAACCCCCGCCTTACCCATCCCAGCAGGGTAATACCCATTTTACTCTAGAACCAAATGTCAATTTTGGTAAGTTAAATTACTTTTTTGAGGTATTGATTTTTTTTTAAGTTTTTTTTAATTTCAAATTTTTTTCTTTTTTAGACCCTGTAATTAACATGCACCATCCTTCCACTGGTTATAACTTAAACCAAGAACCAACCATTCAATATGAACCAATACAACCAGTAACCACACCAGTAAAGAACCATGTCTCACAGGTATGATATTTAAGCCTTGTTCTTACAAAAATTTGTCGAAATATTTAGAAACTTAAAATAGTCTAAGATTTAACATAAGCTAAGGTTACAAAAAAGTTTAAAAACTATTTATGATTTTGTTTTGATTTTAGGGAAAAACTTTAGAGAATCTAACTCCTTCCTTAACTCCCCAATCTATTGGAAAGTCAATGCCAGGAACACCAAATACCATGAGGTAAAGATATATTTTCACTATAATACAGTCAATAGAGAAAAAACTAAACAATAAATTAACATGTAGGTGTTATTTAATTTGAAATAACTGTTTTGATAAACCTGTTGAAGCTGTCGTCTGTTTTCAAATTAATACCTTGTTTTTGTTTCGTAAAATAAACATATTGTATATAAATAATTTAAAAAAACAAAGGCATGTTAAACAAAACATAATAACATTAGGTCAAAAGTGTAAAGAAATATTTATTAAATATATGAGTGCCTTTATGTAGTGCAATTTAAAAAAAAATCACCAATCTTGTTTAGTGCAAAGAAAAGAAGACCGAGATTAACTCTTCGACTTCCAAGCAGAGAAGATTCGGCTCAAGAAGTTCCTACCGGACAGGAATATGGCTCTTCTACCCCATCTTGTGGCATGAATAGTGCAGCGGGAACTCCCTTAGATGATCTTGCTGCCATGCCCCTTCTATCAATTAAACCAAATGAAGAAAGTGAGTTGTATATTAAATTTAATTTAAGCACAATTATTTTGGTTTTGTTAGTGAATTGTTTAAACCTAAATTGCTAGGTTATAATTTCTATAAATTTGTTTATATAATTTTAGTTCCTAAAACTCCTCTCTTACCCCTATTTACCCCTGGAACTGGAGCAAAAATGAACGATGCAATTCTGGAATCGTTTTCGTCCTTTAACAAAATAATGGAAGCCAACAACATGTCAAAAAGTAAGTTTTAGTAATATTTGAAAATATAAACTATTGTTTTTACTTTTTCCTTTCGCAAGTTTTAATTTTTAATAATAAAATGTAGATTTTATATTTGATTAAAAAATTAAAATATATTAAAATATTATTCTTTTTCCTATTTTAGATCCTCTGGATTGGAGTGGATTACAAGTGAAAACTTGGGCCCGATGGATTGCTCAGGAGTTCAGCATCCCTGCTCTGGATGAGAGCAACTTCAATCTTCCCGGATCAAATATTTGCTCCTTGAGGAAAGAGGAGTTTTTAAGACTTTGTCCTCCTTTTGTCGGAGAAATATTGTGGGAACATCTTAATATTTTACAAACAGGTAAAAAAATGAAAAGAAAAAGTTTTTAAAAAAAAGTTTTGTTTTTTTTTAAAAAAAAAAGCTTTTTTTGGACATTTTTACCCAACCAACTGATATTTTTAAAAGCTTGTCTGTTCAATATTAAAACTCTTTATATTATGTTTAGAATGTTGTGGGAGTCCAAGTATTTCAGGTTCTGAGCACAGCCCACCATTCATTGAAGGTAAACTTAAAAAAGATTTAAGCACAAAAAACAAATTTTAACGACAATTTTTTTTCTAAATTTTAAATTTATTTCCAATTTAATTCCAACAGACACATCTTCTTCAGTTTGTTTCAAATCGAGTGAACCTAACATCCCGGGTTCGATTCCATCTGACTACAACCATGTTGCTCCACCGCCATTTAACCCACCCCCCTTCTCTACCACCCAAACCTCTTTCACCCCTAGCAACATAAACAACTTACCCCAATACAAACCCATACAACACATCAAACAAGAACAAGGAGGCTTTTCTGGTGGGGGTTTTCCCATGGACCCAGCTCGACGTACCTTCTCCCTTGAAGGTGGTTTCCCACAAGTGAAAACTGAACCGATAGGGGCTCAACACGCTTTTATTAACCGACAAATGTCGTTACCCCATAATCGACCTCCTTACGGACAACCCCCAGTTTCAAACTACGAGAATCGCCGCTCCTCAGAACCTAATCTCACCCCCTTGAAACCGTTCCACCCTAAACCATACCCTCCCAATCCTTACCACCATAACCCCCAAAATGGGGTACATAGGGGTAACGAACAGTGGCCGGATTTATATTATGTTAACCTTCGTAATTACCATCACCACCAGCATGTTGAGACAATAAAGAGACAAGAAATTACCAAAGGTTTGAACAATTTAAATATAATTTAAACACTTTTCAACTGTTAATTTTTTTAATTTGTTTGTATTGGTTTTCTTAAATGCTTTTATAAAAATAATTTTTTTTCTTTTTATCAGAGAAAATTCACTTAACAAATCATGGGATTCCATCAACCAATCACCATCACCGAATTATGAGACCCTGCGATTCGATTGGTTGGCAGGGAAGATCACCAGAAGAGGTAATTTACATATTTTGAGTTGTTTTAAGAAGTCTTTTTTAGTTTTTAGAAGTGTCTATATTTTTTTGATATACCGTTTTTTTTCTTTTTAAAGTCGAGTTTTGTTTAAAATATTTTTTTAGTTAAAAGTTATTCGAAATTTTGTTGAAAATTGAATTTTATTTTTACATTCATTAGGATCCAAGTTTCGATGGTTCACTTTTCCAGCATTCAAGATTAAACCACCCTGTTATAAACCATGGTAATCATGGAGAATTTCCAAGTAACCCAGTTATTCCAGGAGCTTTTCTTACTGGTTATAATGGTAGGTTCTGCTTCAGATTAAAAGTCATAAAATTTTGTTAAAAATAAAATTTCTTTACATGAATTTTTCAATTTATTTTTTCTAATTTTTGTTACTCACTAACTGACTGAAATTGACTTTTAGGTAGTGGACCAATCCAATTATGGCAGTTTCTTATCGAGTTGTTGACAGATCGATCTTGTCAACATTTTGTTACTTGGACCGGAGATGGTTGGGAGTTTAAAATGGTCGACCCCGATGAAGTTGCTAGGTGGGTTTAAGTTCCAATTTTACCCCAAAAAAATCTCTTTTACGCAAAAGATTTTTTGATTTTTTTTTCTTGTAAAATTTTTATTTAAATTTGAAATTATTTTTTAGACGCTGGGGCAGAAGGAAAAACAAACCAAAAATGAATTACGAGAAATTGTCACGTGGTCTGAGATATTATTACGATAAAAACATCATTCAAAAAACGGCGGGAAGGTAAGATATTGACATTTTTACAAAAAATAAATTTAATTTAAAAACTGAATTATTTAGTTTAAGTTCTAACTCTGTATTTTATTTTAGGCGATATGTTTACCGTTTTGTTTGCGACCTGCAAAGCCTGCTCGGGTATTCCCCTAACGAGCTACACACAATGTTGGATGTCAAACCCGAAGACAGATTGAACGAAGACTGAAGATCTTGAGTTCGATTCCAGACCACTGCTGTTTCTTGCCAAAAACTGCGTCATAAAAAAATTACGAAGTCGGAAGACGTTTATGATGTCATAGTACCCTCTAAAGTTGAATAACGTTGTACAACGCCTTGATATTATTTAATGACGTAATATTGGTCATTGGTGACGTCACTCTTGATGACGTCATGTTCGTAGATTGTCGATACTATTTTTCTTATCTTTGCTGCTTTTACTTTTTACATTCTGTATACACAATCAGGTATAATATGACGTCACATTAATGAGGTTGTGACGTCACATCAATCATGTTATTACGTCTATCATTGAAATTAGTTTCATTTTTCATAACAATTACCTTTTTTTACAAAAAGTTTTTTTTAAACGTTATTGTGTAAAAATATTGATGATTTTGGGTTAAGTTTAACAAGTTATGCTGCCTGGTATTTTGTTCAATCAAAATACCGGTTAAAATAAATCATTTTGTTATGCAAAAACTTCATCATAATTCCACCACGTTTTTACTTGCACAGTAAAATACACTGTGCAGTTTATATACAAATTTCTTTTCTAAAGTGTGTAGGCGAGACACTAAATACTTGTATTATTACAAAAAAATGTATTTTGCTTTATTCTAAAGTTCATTTTGTAAGACCCAATGTTTTGTAAATGTGATATTCAGCCTTTTTCAAAGCCCTGTTACTTTCGTTTTATATTTCGTCGATTTTAAATTGGTTTAAAAATTGTAAGTTTTTCTTATATGTGTAGGGTGCTTAGTATTGCGCCTTGTTTTAATGTAAGGGTTGTGTAGTTGATCTTACAATTGTGTCAAATACAAAAATACAAACAATAATTTTTAACTTGAATCAAGTAGGGCGATACATTTCTAATATGCGATATTTATTTACAATTTTCAAAATTTAATTTTTAACAAAATCAGAAAGTAATATTAGCAATTTATATTAAAAATATTTTTATATGGAGAATTTAAATCTATTCAGATATTAAGGCAATTACATAAAGTTTTATAAAGAAGAATTTAAGAATTTGAAAATAACTATTAAAATAGATAGGTTGTTATTTTCGGTAAAAAACCTAGAATTTAAGATAAACGCATTAAAACTTATTATAGTTATTTTATCCTTCCGTTTAACTATAGACATTTTACCAAAAGGTTTAAAACAATAATACAATATTTCGTTAATATTCATTCACAGACATATTCTAATAAACACTGTTTCCTTTTTATAATTGCGATTCGCATATAAACGTCCCTTCATTAAAACTAACTTCAATATCTTTTAGATCTGTTCATATTACCAAAAGCCATTTGACCGAAAAAACATATTTCTGAAACCAAAATTTCCAAAACAACACTGTTTTAATAAGATATCGGTCTTAATTATGTCAAAAGTTAAAGGACGTTTTCCAGTGAAGGGGTTAGGGTAGAAAAGAATAAATAAAAATTGTTTTAAAAACTCGCGTTTTCAGGCACATGTTTTTCGATAAAATGGCTTTCAGAAATATGTCAGCATCTCAATGAGAGAATATAATATAAATCTAGGACGACAACAACGACAATTGTTTCTGCTATATAGAGTGTATATGTTTTAAACATTGCTGTCTTACTTATGCCCCTTGCGTTTGTTTTTGGCCAACGCTGCATCATTTGCAAATGTGGTAACTCCCACTCCTTTGTTTGCAAATCTTTCGGCTAATTCTTTCGGTGATAACGCCTTCGCTTTCTCCGCATTCCAATCCCCTGGCCGAAAGCCTGCCGCTCCATAATGAAATTTCCCCTCCGCCACACCAGGGGTACCACACAACGGGTGAACATTTGAACATTCCCCCAAACTCTCCCCCGATATCGATTGAACATTCATACCCGCCACCGATTCTATTTTAAATCCATCAGCCAAACCTTTTACCACCCCTTCTGGTGATCCAATTTTAGATCCTGGAACGGGTTCGTTTACTGCGGTTACTCGAAATTCACCAGGCGATCCCCATATTGATGGTGGTTTTGGCCATTCCGCCAAACTCGTCGTCGGTCTCTCTAATAACCCAACCTTTGATTCCTCTAACGAACCCGCAGCCTGCACCTCTGGCGAACTATCTTTTGACTCTTCTGCTGTTTCACCATTTGACCCCCCTGTCGAACTGCGTTTTAACTCTTTGGCCGAACCACCTTCTTGCCCCCCTGCTGAACCACTTTCCGAATTCCCTGCCAAATTACCGTTGAAGCCCCTTGTCGATTCACCCGTTGACCCTTCTTCTGAACCACGTTTTGGCCAACCCTCCGAACCACCATTTAACTCTTTTGTCGAATCTTTCTTTGTTCGACTCGTTAATTTCTTCCACAAGCCAACTTTAGCCCCCGTAGTTGATTTTGTCGCCGTTTCTTTCGCAAACCCCACTTCCAACTTTTCACTTGATTCTGCTTTCTGTTCAAAATATTTTTTTGTAGCTGTTGCCAAATTTTCTGATGTATTTGCGTTCACATCATTTGCCGAATCATTTACCGATTTCTTTTCCGGTCCAAACGGAAATGCTCCCGTAGATTCCAACACCAAGTCATTTTGTTTTCCTGTTGGTTCTTCCACCGTTTTTTTAGTTGTTTCTTCTGGTTCCCCTGGCTCCACAGCTCCAGTTGCCGACGTGCTCAGTGATTCAGGAGGTTGAGTGGCGTCAAAATTCACTTCTTTTCTCATCACGGTCCTTCGAATTCTGTTCGTGAAGTTTTTCAGGACCGTTCCACGTCGAACCAGTTTAAAACAAGTCATCAAAAAAATGCTCAAGCCCTGAAAAATATCAAAATTAAAAATCCTATCTACATCTCAGAAACTTTTGACCGCCAGGGGGCACTAAGTTCCTAGTTAAATTTCACTTAAGTGCGCAGTAAAAATTTTCTATCGGAAAGAAAACAAAAGACCCATTATACAAAAATTGACTTGGCTGGTTCTAAAAAATAAAAACAAAACACATGACGTGGATCTATTTTCATTTTTTAAAGTCGTTTTTGTTGTTTTAAGATTCCTAAAAGCGAAAATAAAAGTGTTTAAATGATGTCACAAAACAGCTGTCTCTATAGCTGCGTTGAACCAGGCTTGCTTAAAACGAAACATCTTTTTCAGATAAATTGGATTAAGAAAAAGAAACAAAATGTTCTTTAAACTAAATAATAACATTAACCTGAGTAGCGCTTGTAATAGCAAAGGCCCAGCTGAAAACGGAAACGAAAGTGACGTCATCGGACAATAAAACCAAGAGTCCGAAAACCCAATTAAGGCCCATGCAAATCATCATTGTTATCCCGATCACAACGTTTTGTACGGCTGTGTCTTTTTTAGCTGGGATCTCATTCTAAAAAAAAAACAGTAATTGCTTAAGCCAATTGATATTAATTGCCCCTTGTGTTAAAAATAAAAGATTTTATAGCAATTTGGTTTGTAATTCTTTTGGTAACAATTATTAACCACACAGTAAAAATGGTTGAGTAAAATGCAAAAAAAATGTCTAGAATCTTACTTTGGGTTTTCGTAGCAACTCCATCATTATTGAAACGAACACGTAAATATTGAAAATCAATATAAGTCCAATAGGCACCAAAAATCCCAAATAAAGAGAGTTCCCTCTAATCCAACATGAGTTATCAGCTAGGTAGGTGGAATGGTGGTTTGGTTCATACCCTAAAATTAGATTTTAAAACCATATTTTACAGTTTTTTAAAAACAGACTTCGTAAAAAAATTTTGCTGAATTTTTGTTAAAAACGCTTATAAAATTTTGTCAAAAATTACAGAATTTTTAATTTTTTTTTTTTAGTAATTGTATTTACTTTTATCACAAAATGGGCTTTTCTGCTCAGGAATATTATCGTAGTAGGCCAATCCCAGACTTGCAGTGATAGAGACAATTAGAAGTGGGGTGCCATAAGCAAAAATACAACATTTTCTAACGAAATGACGGCCCTCGTCTTGCAAAACCTTACAAAAAATATTATTAAGCTGTTAAAAACTATAAAACTAATTAAATAAAAAAGCATCACAACACATTTAAAGATTTTTTGACAAACTGCTTAAGTTAGTAAAAAAGATGTTTCTGCTGAAAAAACGATAACATTGCTAAAAGTTCTTATCGCTAGATGTAGAGCGCCTTACACCATTACTTGAATAATGTTAAAATAAACCTATTTAATTGGCATCTTACCAAAATCAGCGACCAGTAGATTTCGTAACCGTAAATGCCCATCCAGCACCAAGTTGAAAGATAAAAATAATGCAGCAAGATGGCCACAGCTGCGCATACTGTTTTATAAGTAGTTTGGGAAATCCCCGCAACAAATACAATATTGGCAACTAACAGGTTAAAGCAAATGTGAAGTAGAATATTGGTCGCTGTTGTATTCAAAAATCGCCTGTTTATAAAAGTTGTTATAATATATTAACAAACTAGTAATTTACAAGCTAATTAAAAGACACGCTATTGAAATAACAGACAGAAGAAATTAGAAAAAATCTTAAATACCTGTAATAAATATGAATTATCACAGTAAGTATCAGTCCAGCAATGGAAATGTAAATTGCAATCTTTGTAAACCAACTTAGAGCAACACTCACATTAATCAGTTCAGATCTCTGATAAATATAAAGAAATTTAAAAGGTGGTAATTAAATGTCAATTTTTGTAATCTTGTCCCAAAAATATAAATGAAGCTTAAATTTCTTGTAAATACAGTTTTACATAATAGAATTGATAAATTACAGTTTTTATGCTTGTTTAGTAATTACTTACATAATGCTTGGTGTAAAAGTTGAATACATATTATGTTTAAATTAATCTTTTTCTGAAATTAAAAATATTGTATTTACCACAAGAAGAGCAAAGTTAGTTAGATGATTGCAGTAACAAATCGGATTTTTGCTTGTTCTGTTTAAACAGCAACCCTCACTTGCCCAATTCCCCATTGAAATGTTCCAAAAGGAACACTTTAATTCAGTTCTTTGCATCTAAGACATTTATAAAAAAAAGTTTTGTTTTTAGTTACATATAAATTTAACTTGCTTAGGTGTTACTAATTTCTAAATAAGATTAAAGTTCTATTATTATAAAAATTTTTCTAAGTTTTGTAGTTCTACCAGTTAGGAAATATAAACTCTTTTTATATATAAGCTTTAAAAAGTTTTGGTGTTTAGATTTTAAATATAAAAATCTTTTAAAATGTTTATACTTTTAGACTGTTGTTTGGTAGTGACGTTATTCCATGACTGAGATTAGAATTTCCATGATGTAGTTCTATTGGTTCAGTTAAATTTTCAAGAGGAGATTCATTACTGCCTACTGTTACTGATATAACCTTTATAAAAATAAATTTATTTAAAAATTTTGTCAATGTCAATATTTTCTTAAATAAAAATAGACAAACAAAATTGTTAAAAAGCAGGTTGTTAGATCAAATAAGTAAAAGAAATAAAATTATAATTAAAAGTTATGTCATAATATTGGAATTACAATTTTTTTAAATTAGGGTTTTAAATGTTGAATTAAATATATTTTAACCTACATTTTCGACATTGAAGTCAGAATCTGATTGAAAAAATTCAGTTGTTGGGTAAATAATAATACCGACCAAGATCATTTCGCTTTCAGTATCTCGTTTTTTTCTGCTCATTTTAGTTAAATTAGCTTTTGCTCTCTCTAACAAGGACGTTGGAATGACAATAGCATCAAATTCTGAATTGTTTAGGTTTTTTGTATATGTGTATTCAACAGAAACGTTTCCAGCCTTTAAAAAATAAATTTTAGTAAAAATATTGATGATTAATTGAAAATATTAATTTATTTTATGAATATTCAAGTTTTCATGTTTTTTTTTAAACATTACAAAAAACACGATAGGTTAATTGTACATGTCGGTACAAACTTTAATTAAGTTAAATAAAAAATTAAAAAAGGTATTTTACTTTGATTCAAATACTTCGCAGCTTAAAGAAAAGTGATTTTACTTCTAATTTGGATAAAGTTCCTTTATTTATTTTAGTTCAGAAGTTAAATTAGTTCTTACATCGATTGAAAATTTGTCTGCTACTAATTGAAAGTTGTTTTCTTCTTGTATTTGTAAATGACTTGTTGCTGTTGTTAGAGTATCAACCAATACTGCATTGTTTGATTTTGTAGTTTCTTTTTCTGTGTCTGTTGATAATGTACTTAGTGAAGAAACAATGTTACTAATGTATATCATTGTGCCTTCATAAACCTAAGAATATAATAATAATAATTTGGTTTGGTAACCACATCTTGAACAGCTTACTCTAAAATACTTTTTAAATTCATAAAATTAATTTTTTATGTTTTTTACTACTGAATTTTATAGTAAAAAGAATATTTTTTTATAGAGTTAAGCTTTGATATACATAAGTAAATATTTGAAAGTGTATTAAATTGATTTTAATCCAAGTTTTATTTTTTTAAACGTTTTTTTTATACTTATGTAGGATAGACTTTGCAGTTTTGTCATTGAAAAATATTTAACATTTTAAGAGCCTTTTTTGGGGTATCATTAACATGGTGATAATGATTAAAATAAAAACTGTTAATGCCACAAAGATGAATTAGGTTTTTAAATAAATTTGTCTAGTATTTTAACCACTATGTCACATCATTGATTTTTATGATTATACTAAAACAACTTACATTTGTTAAATCAGAAATTATATCATTGGTTATGTTTTTCAACACATCATCAACAATATATTGCTTTGTCGTACTGTTGATATTGTCTGGATTTGTTAGAAGAGCTGCTTCGACGGTCGAAATTAGGTCATTATTACAATTTTCCTTAAAGTTAAGTGAAAATAATTATAGTAAAAAGCGGAGGTAAAATTCTTTGTTAATTATGTATAGTTGTGCTAGAATAAGTTACTATGTATATTAAAAATTTTAAAAGTACATGTTATTTGTTATTATATTTGTATTACTGCTTTTAAAAGCTTACCATTTTTTTCTTCAAATTTCTATAGTTGCCCCGATTTTTAAGCTATTTGTAATATATTATATATATGGTTAAAGTTTTTTTGGATAGCCTAGTTAAAAAAACAAGTAATATTTTTTTATATATCTTTATCCTTGATGTGGAAAAGTTGAATGTGCGACCTAAACATAGAGTAACATTAGTTACTTCGACCCAGTCTCGATTTGCCTGTGGCAGTTTGGGTATTATCGATTATAATTGCCTGGTAATTATGCTGCTGATTAAATACTGGGTTAGCAGGAGTTCATACCGTTTATAGCGCCTTACTCAAGGGCACTGCAGAATGAGAGCATTGGAAATTAAACCCTTTCACGACTTCATGGGTGGTGTAGCAAGTGTTCTTACCACTACACCACGCTGCCGGTTTTATTTAACCTTTTAAACAAGATTTATTTTTTTGTTGGATACCAATGCAACCTTAAAAAAGGCAGCGTTAACTTACACAGTCAAGAAGTTGAATTTGTGAAAAGGGAAATATACGAAAATAATATCTACTAAATGTTGCATTATGGTTTCTCCATCCACTGCAGAATATAGATGCAATGCTTTCTTTATAGAAAATATTTTTGTATGTTATTGTAGGTCTTGTTTTTATAATATGTTGAATAAATTAAAAAAATTTAAGTTTATTTGCTTTGTTAATTTAATCATTATATTGTATGTAAAATGTAACATTAGGAACAAGTGTTTTTTTTTTGACACAAAAAAATTAAAAAAAAGATGTTTATACAGCATTAAATTTTGTATTATAAACAGGTTATAGCAATGTTAAATATAGTATTTTACGCTTATTTTCACCTATTCCGTTCTCGGTCTTCTTTGAATGCTGGATTCTATTTCTTTTTGTTTCGTTAAATGTGTACCCATTAATTGTAGATTTCCCACAAGATTCTGTACAATTTTAATCATAATTAAAAAAAATATTTATATTGTAGGCTAGCACTTTCTGTCCAATATCTTTTTTAACTTAAAAAGTATTGAAACAGTTTTTAAAATTTTTTTTAGAAAATTTAAATTTTTTTAAAAGGCTTTAAATTTCTTATTTTAATTTAATATGATTTTTAATTTAATAAACTGAAAGTTGTTACCAAAGCATCTATAACCTGGAAGGTGAGATTAAATATAAATAGACTATAAGGTCTCATAAGAATACCATCAAATGCAATATTAAAAACAATATTTTTTAGTTTAAAATATTTTTAAAATTTCATTATGATGTTTGTTAACACAAATAATTTTTAAACTGACATTGGCTTTTAACATATTCAATATTTATTAAGATTTTAATTTATACTCCTTGTTGCATTACAAGTACAATCTACAAGTTGATTTCTGCAGTAGACCTTGCTATGTTCGCACTGTACTCTAGTGTCGTTATTTGGGTAGTTAGTTTCTTAAAAAAGTAAAATAAAAATGTTTTAAATTTTAAGTTGCTGTAACTAAATTTAAATATTAATTAAAAAAAATAAAAGTTTTGGCTTATAATAAAGCTACCTGGTTCTTTCTCATACTTGGTAATGCTCTCATTACACGAATTTATACGATTTATTTGTAAAATAGGAACTATAGGGATGTCTAAAATAAATAAAATTTAATTTTAAATTGTAATATAAAAATACAATTTTTCCCAACAAAAACAATTATCGATTTTTGTTATATTTTTATTTCTATATTTACATTATACCAAAAATGTTTATACCACATTGATTTGAAAAAGAATCGGCTGAACACCTGCTCTTCCACGTTGTTTCTTAAAAAAAGAATGCAATTAATGTAATTATGGTAATTAGAATAACAAAATTTATTTTTTAATTTAAATTTTGGTTTTAATAACAGATTAGTTAGTTATATAACATACTGTTAAAATAAATAATATTAACCCTTTTTAAAATCTTACCATTTATACACTCGCATTGCAATTTAAAGTCCAAATCTAAATCTTCAAGTGGCGCTTTTAAAAAATTTTAAAGATATACTTCTGTTAAAGACATTTATACACTCGCATTTTAAAGATATACTTCTGTTAAAGATTAAAAATAAATATATACTCTTTGTACTTGTGTTTTATAACTGATTTAAAGTTTAATATTAATCAAGTCGGCCTGACTTGTGTTTTTAAATGCGTTTTTATAACAGATTTAAAGTTTTTATTACTTACGTTTTTTCAGACTTTTAATGTAAAGTGTGTCATTTGTACAAATGCATTTCACATTTTTCTCCATGTCATCTGGTTCATAGTTTGCCTGACATGCGTAATTATCTCCTGAAAGACCTTGTAAATAAATTCTTTCTTTAATGAGGTTTCAAGTTTTTATAAACCATAAATATGAATTTAACTATTAAACTAAAACCCAACAAGTAATATGAAATACTATTTTTTGTCATTTATAAAAACAAATTTATATATTTAGTTAATCTTAATTTTAAAAACTAACAACATTTTAAAAAGTTAAAAAAAAATTAATAAAAATTTTATTTTATAGAACATAATTTGTTGTAAAACCTTTACCAACCTGATATTTGCAGCAAACTAATTGCCAAAATAAAAAAATATTTCATTTTTAAATTATGTTTCTTACTAAACCAAATAATAAATCATATCTTCTGAAATTTTTACTTAAAAAATATATTTTAATAAATTTGTTCTTATTTTATTAAAGTAAATAAAAAACCTTAAATTTGTTTGTTAATAAAAATGTTGTTACTGTCTAAATATAAGAGTAATACAACTCTCTAGCTGTATTCTTATGTTTTTAAAGTTTTATGAAAACTTTCTTTTTAAAATTACCATCTGGACAAAATGACATAACTTTTTCATTGATTATGGTTTTACCTTCTACTTTCCTTTTAAAAAAGTAAAGCCATATAGTTTAAGTAAGTTCCTTATTTTATAATAGTTTCTTTTTTTTCCATTTAATAATTTCTTTAAAAACATGATTTGTTTTTTTCTTGGGTATATAGGACGTATAAAAACTCTTTTTTTGTAATAGTTTTAGCCTTTATTAATTTGGATAAACATGACTGTAAAAAAAATTATTTTTAAAAACCTTTTTAATCTATTTATACATAATAAATAATAAAATGTGACAAAAATTTTAGAAATAAAAAGTGTTATTTTTTCACTAGAATTTTTGTGGTGGCACAATCATGAGATTTTAAGTTGTATGATTTTTTATATGTAAATATTAATTTATAGTCAAAATCGCATTTATGTTTAACAACTTTGAAAAAACAAAAAGTTTGTGTTTTCATAATAATTAGCTTACATGTCTATAAAATAAATAATCTCTTTTTAAATATATTTGATCAAAATACAACAAAAAATAAAATGTGTTGCTTTAAATATGTTACTTTAAAAATACAATTAAAAAAAATACAATTAAAATTAAATAACTTTAATAAATTGAATAATTTGTTAAATCTCAATTTAAAGTAAAATTCAAAGATTTTTTTTACATTAACATTTGTCTTATTTTTAAACTACATTTTATTAAAATCTATATATGTTGGCACATGAGATGGAATTGCCTCTAAATAAGTTGGTTCAATTTCATGGGCTTCTTCAACCATTTGGTTTTCTGTTGATGTTTTAGCAGTTTTAATAGATTTGCGGTCTTGAAACAAGGGTTTTTATTTACCAACTAATTAAGTTTATTATATCTTTTTACATGTTTATAAATAATACTCAAAAAGAACTTTAAGTGTAAGACTGTTAAAAAATAAAAATATATATAATATATGTATTTAAATTAGGAGAAAAGTAAAAATGTTCTAGTCTAAATTTGCGCTGTAAATTTGTCCAGCCTATTATGTTTTTTTTAAGACTCCATTTTTGTATAGGCCTACTGTAGTAGTATTTAAAGTTTCAATTACAAAAATATTAAATTTACAAAAATGGTTAAAAATTTGAAATATAGTTACATACCTTTAAAAACAACATTTTCGTAATGGTTTCTTTCTTCTGGATTACCTTTATTTTTTTCATTCATTTTTATTTGCTTAAGTTTCCATAGCAACAGTACATTAATTAGAATAAGAAATATTGTTGTTAGGCCAAATGCTATCATGATATTTAAGTTACTGCATTGATTATTTTCTGTGACAGCTAAATTAAAAAAAGATGTAAACTATAAATTAACTTATCAAAAATTATTATATTTGTATTTTTTTAACAAGTAAAATTTATGGTTTTATTTAGGTATTTATATAACATACTAACTAAAGCAACAATATAATACTGACTTGTTGTTTGAAGGTTATTGGGAACTTCACTAGAAAATGGGATTGTTTGTTTTTGAAATGAGGTTGATATTTTTATGGTTGTTTTTAGTGTTGTTGTACTATCTATTTTTAGGTATCAAAAAATAGTTAAAAATTTATCAAATTTATATTAAGTTTTTTTTAAATGGTTAAAAGTTTTTTACCTGTAGTGCAGTTGGTTCCAGGTGGTGTAATGTTGTATGAAGTGTAAAAGTTTGTGCTTATATCCATATACTCTGGTTTACATTGACATTGGTATATGTAAGGGGCTTTTATTACACAACTTGCATTAGAGTGGCATTTATTTTGTTTTACACATACTGTAGATTGATCTGTAAACAATAATACATTTTTTTTAATTTTGCTAAAGTTACTAAGGTTTGTTTTAGTTACTTACTGTTTTTTTTTCATTACCTAATTTTATGCTTACTTGTGTTAATGATCCAACTATAATTTGCTTTAAGATAATTGATGGTCATATTTGCAATTTCCACATCTGGATAGGCTTCAGTTAAGTCAAGGGAGTATGAAGCAGAACCACTTTGAGCTGTTCCAAGTGCATAAGTAAAAACTAAATATATGTTTTTATCTTAATTTAATTATGATATATTACTTAAAAATAATTAGTTGATGTTTTTAAATTTATTAAAATAATTTAGTAATTTAAACCACCAAAACTGAATTTCTCGTTGTATATATCAGTAATAAAAAATTTAAATTTGTAATTTTTTTTAATAAGTTAAGTAGTAAAAAAATACCTGCGTTTTGATTCACACAGTCTACAAGACTACAAGTCAATATAAACACTTGAACTACCCAAAATTTATTCATTTTTTAATTTAAAAATTACTTTTAATTTGCTCTTTATAATGATTTGGTTTAGTATACGACTACTCACTTTTTTATTACTAGAATAACTAAGGTATTTTCTTGTACCACCTACTTCTTTTAATATAACCTACCACTTATTGTTTGTTGTTGTTTATAAAGAAATCAAAATAAATTTGCAATTGCAAACTTTAACTAACACAACTTTTTTATTCATCTAAAAATTGTTTTATTTTAAAACTTCCTTTACTTCGCTTTAAAATATGTAGGCAAAAGAATGTGACGAGGCTTTGATTATGTGGTATTAATATGACAAACAAGGAAGTTAATGTGGTGATTGTTCTATTGTATTTATTAATAATTTTATTGTTTTTCCAAACATTTTTAAATATTAACATTTAATTTCTTTTTTAAAGTCTACACTATTTTTGTTTTACTTAAATCCCACTCTCACTAATGTAGCAAACAACTTTGCTATATTAGTCATATTCTTAGGCACATTTCTTTTGCGTGTTTGTCTATATTAAATTAAGAGTTAACACACCTACACATTGTTTATCAATTTTTGTACCTTGATGTAATAAGTTAACTTCCTCTTATTTAATATCACTAAATTTAAAAATAAATATACTTAAAAAATTGCTTTAATAGAACAGGTTTTTAACGCTAACAACTTTTTTGTCAAAGTTTAATTCTGGTTTTATCTTAATACTCTTTCACTTATGTTAAAAAGTTATTTAAATATGTGGGCAAAAGAATGTGATGATGTTTTGATTATGTGGTATTAATATGACGAACAAGGAAGTTAATGTGGTGATTGTTCTATTGTATTTATTAATAATTTTATTGTATATACTTGTTTCATTTATTAACTTGCAAGGTCTAAATTTAAATCTCAACTAAGCAGAAATTTTTATATTTATAAATGCCAGATTTAATTTATTTTTGTAACACCATTTTATTCAATTTAACTTATAAATTGTTGTTAATTGTTTTATTTGTTTTTATATTTATTCACAAGGTAAACTTAAATTTACAAAAAAATTTATTTTTAATTAAAACAAAAACATGATTTGTTTTTTTCTTGAGTATATAGACGTACCAAAACTTTTTTTGTAATAGTTTTAGCCCTTATTATTTGGATAAACATTATTGTAAAAAAAATTATTTTTAAAACCTTTTTAATCTATTTAAATACATAAAAAATAATAAAATGTGACAAAAATTTTTGAAATAAAAAGTGTTATTTTTTTACTAAATTTTTTTGTGGTAGCACAATCATGAGATTTTAAATTTTATAATTTTTACTATGTAAATATTAATTTGTAGTCAAAATTGCATTTCTATATAACAACTTTAAAAAAACAATAAGTTTGTGTTTTCATTATAATTAGCTTACATGTCTACAAAATAAATAATCTCTTTTTAAATATATTTGATCAGAATACAACAAAAAATAAAATGTGTTGCTTTAAATATGTTACTTTAAAAATACAATTTAAAAAAATACAATTAAAATTAAATAACTTTAATAAATTGAATAATTTGTTAAATCTCAAATTAAGGTAAAATTCAAAGATTTTTATCACAATTTTCACATCTGAATAGGCTTTAGTCAAGCAAATGTTGTATAAGACAGAACCATATTTAGCTGTTCCAAGTGCATAAGTAAAAACTAAATTTAAATTGTCATTAAACAAAAAGATTCAAGGGAATTACTGTATATATAAAAATCTTAATTTAATTCATGATATTTTATCGAAAAATAATTAGTTGATTTTTTTTTAATTTATTAAAATAATTTAGAATTTAAACCACCAAAACTAAATTTCTTGTTGTATATATCAGTAATAAAAAATTTAAATTTGTAATTTTTTTTTAATAAGTTAAGTAGTAAAAAAAATTACCTGCGTTTTGATTCACACAGCCTACAAGACTACAAGTCAATATAAACACTTGAACTATCCAAAATTTATTCATTATTTAATTTAAAAATTCTTTTTAATTTGCTCTTTGTAATGATCTAGTTCGGTATACGACTACTCACTTTTTTATTACTAAAATAACTAAGGTGTTTTCTTGTACCACCTACTTCTTTTAATATAACCTACCACTTACTGTTTGGTGTTGTTTTTAAAGAAATCAAAATAAATTTGCAATTGTGAAGTAACACTCATATTTATTTTATAGTATATACCAAAACTAAGTAACATACATTCTCTGGTAATATATTTTGAGAATAAATTGAATAAAATTAAAACAATTATAATACGAGGAAGTTATTAAACTTAAGAGATTTTATATACAATTTCTAAAAAAAGCATAACAACAAGGAAATATTGATTGCTAAAAAAAATTAAAAGTTGTTTTTTTCACTCAAATTTGTTAATAGTTTTTACTTTTTATAACATGGACTAACACAAATAGTAACAAAAATTTGAATAAAAAGCTTTATTCATTATTCTTTTTAGGTGAGTTTTGTTTTTTAATTGGTTAGTCATTTGCTGTTGTATCTAAATTTTCATTAGCTGTTACGCATTCTAATTTAGTACTTTCATCAGCAAAATCATAAGCACTCTCATTAGGTTTATCTATAGAGTCACTTATATTAACACTCTCTTGTGATATGTTTTGTTTTTCTTTACTCAAGTTGGTATTTTTCTTTTTGTTGTCTACATTTTGTGCTGACTTTTTGTCAATTTTATTGTCTTCTATAGTGGTATATAATGGTTCTATATTATCTTTTTCTATATTTTGGTCAAGTAAATGTGTTTTGTCTGTGTAGTGTAGTGCTGTAGAATGTTTGTCAATGGAAACTTTGTGATAATTTCCATCACTAAGTTTTGTATATTCTGTCTTACTGCTTTTTGTAGCAGAAGATATTTTATTACTGCTTGTTTCAGCAATATTTTTAGGCTCTTGATTTTCACCTTGATTTGTTTGGATATCCTGGTATAGAGGGTTACTTACTTCTACCGCTTCTGGTTTTCTTGTAGAGGTTGCTGGTTCTGTAAATAAAGATGGTTTGAATGTGGTTGATTTAATTGGCTTAAAAAGTGGGTATTTAAAATATTGTTTAACCGATCATTTAACTTTCCATAATGGGTGTTCGTATTTATTAGTGTAATAATATTTGAGTGAAACTTTTTGGGTAATACTTAAATAAATAAAATTTGAGTAATACTTTCTGGTATTGTGGCATATTCATTTTGATCTAAGTCATCCAAGAGTGGTGAAACTTCATATAATATGTTTATAGTTTCTTTTGCCAATTCATCATTACTAGATTCAATGACAACTTCTACAAACAAAAATCTTCAAGTAATACAAACAGTTTATATTTATTAAATTTTTCTACTAATTTTTAAAGCCTTGTATTATTCGAAGCTTAAAAAAAATATATAATTATATCATGATATTAATTTATAAAACAATATTTAATTTGCATTTGTTCGATTACTTTTAATTTCAAAAGTTTTTTAACTTAATTGTAATTAAGTTACCTTTGTCGTCTGTTTCAGTTGGAAAACTATCTTGAACTTCTGTCACTCTAACTTTGATTTCTAACTTGAAGCTCTTACTTTATAAAAATAAATTAATAGTAAAAACTGTACTTTAAAACATTGGCATATGCCATGAAAAAACAAGTAGGTCTGTGATATTTTTTGTTGTTTTTAAGTAAAGAAATCTTAAAAACTAAAATTGTTTTTTTTTTGGTAAATTTTTAACTTACTTTCTATGAAATCTCAGATAGAAGTATATGCCAAGTGTTACAAACACAGCAAATATGCAAAATATAATTCCAATCAATGTGTTTTTTGTTTTAAAACCACTATTTTCTAAAAAAAATTTAAATTTAAAGGTTATTTATTTTGACAAACCATTTTTAAAAGGGGATTTTTTTTTCTTTAGAACAAAATTGTATTATTTTTTGTGTATAAATTTATCCTTGATGTGAAAAGGTCAAATGTATGACTTAAAAATAGAGTCCTTACAACATAAAAGCAGTGGGGATTGAACCCAAGACCTCATGTGGTCTAGCAAGTGTTCTTATAAACTATAGTACTAAGTTATATACTTTGATTTTGCACAGTAGTCAGATGCAGTGTTGGTATTTGGTAAGAAGTTGTTTGTGTTCTTGTCTCTGTATAAAATATCAATTATTTGTTGATTTTTTAAATTTAGTAATCATTAAATGTTATAATTTAAAAAGTCTTGTCTGTATTAAATTTATTGTTTTTGTATAGTATGTGTACCTTGACTATGTATAGTTGTAACATGTGATGTTAAGTTAAATGTTACTTCATTGGCTTCGGTTTGAGATTGGTAAGTTGTTGTTAGCGGGCCTGTTTTTTATTAAAAAATTCATTTAATTTTTACAACAATGTCGTATTGGGCAGAATTAATTCTAGCTGTTCCAAGTGCATAAATAAAAACTGAAAGCAAACTTTAATTAAACATCTTAAAAATATGTTATTTTTTTTTCTTAGTAGTTGGTCTTTTAACCAATTTAACTTTTTAAAATACCAAATTTAAATCATGTGTTTTTACCTGCGCTTTGATTTATACTTTCTCCAAAGATTGCATAAGCCATTAAAATTAAACTCAAAGTAGTGCAAATATGCAAATTTCCAAACATTTTTAAACATTTAATTTAATTGCTCTTTCAAAGTCTTTACAATTTTTATTTTACTTAAATCCCACTCTTACTAATGTAGTACCAACTTTGCTATATTAGTCATATTCTTAGGCACATTTCTTTTGCGTGTTTGTCTATAGTAAATTAAGAGTTAACACACCTACACAATGTTTATCTATTTTCTTTTTCTACCTTAATGTAATAAGTTTACTTCCTCTTATTTGATAAAACTAATTTTAAAAATAAATGTACTTAAAAAATTGCTTTAATAAAACAGGTCTTTAATGCTAACTTTTTTGTCAAAGTTTAATACTGGTTTTATCTTAATATTCTTTCACTTATGTTAAAAAGTTATTTAAATATGTGGGCAAAAGAATATGATGAGGCGTTGAATATGTGGTATTAATATGGCGAACAAGGAAGTTAATGTGGTGATTGTTCTATTGTATTTATTAATAATTTAATTCTATATACATGTTTCATTTTCATCAACTTGCATGTCTAAATTTAAATCTCAACTAAGCAGAAATTTTTATATTTATAAATACCACGTGTAACTTATTTTTGTAACACCATTTCTTTAATTTAACTTATAAATTTTTTATTTGTTTTTAAATTTATTCACAAGCTAAACTTAAATTTACAAAAAATGTTATTTTTAATTTAAACATTTATTTACAGATAACACTGAACAAAGTATAAATATATGTTTGACAACAAAAATACAATACATCTATCTCAAATGTGGTTAAACCATATTTAGGTGCTTGGTTTAGGATGCATCAAAATAAATGGCAACACAACTTTTTGTTCCCTATCAAAAATATGAAAGATTTAAGAATTTACTTTTATTTAAATAATATTTTATTTATTTATGGTAATAAAAGAGGGTAATCATTTAGTTATTTAATTAAAAAAAACTAATACTGTAGTCAAATATATCAAAAATTTAATTTTTTTTTAGAAATTAATATCGAATGGGTAATAAAAAAAAAATATTTGTGAATATGTAGATAATTAACTTACCCTCCAAATGCTCCGAAACAGAAAATGCAATTCACTTTGTAGTTGACGACAATTCCAACTTCTTCTTCTGATGTCCCTGGTTTAGATCTAAAAATAAAAGGTAAAAATAAATACTGACGGTCTATAAAAAACAGTTTATTTTTATTTTTGAAAACAAGTAAAAATTTACAGTTTTGTAATAAAATCTTAAATTTATTTATTTTTACTTGTATAAAATAGTTTCGTAATATTTTTTGTTTTGTTAAATAGAAAATTTTTTTAAATGACTATCTTACATTGTGCTTGAAGCTAGGTTGGTGTCTTCCTGTCTTAACTTTCCATCTAATGCAATTGCTCCCTTGTCCTTATTATCACTTAGCAGAGGACAAATCGAATAAACTTTGTTGAAGTTGGTACCAGCTGGGATCTGATCACTGTAAAAAAAATTATGTAAGAAATTTAACAATATGGCATGGTTTGTTTAAATATTTTTACTAGTTTAAAAACTGATTATTGTATGTAGACCCATAAAAACAAAATAAATAGTGGTCTTGCTAAAGAATTAAATTGTATTAAATGTTATTAATTGTTAAAATATTTTGTTAGTAGTTCAATATTAAGTTTTAATGAACTACTATAAATTATTTATAGTGGTTATGTGATTTCCATTGACCTATTCGCTAATTTGAAGTGAAATTTGGAATTTTATTTTTGTTAGTATTGTAATCCTAATCTATTTAGTATTATTAAGGAATTAAGGGATTAAATTATCTTTAATGATCAATATATTTTAATCTGTAACATTTGTATATAATAATATAAGCACTTAAATTGATTAAAAATTATTTGTAATGGTAAAAAAGTATATTAAACAATTTATTTTTAATAGTGGTTTTTCAATTTATCAACAAAAAGGAATTACCAAATTTCTTCTGTTGCCACGATACTTGAATATTGAGCATTCTTGAACAAGCAAACATTAGCGAATTGCTCAACTGTTAACTTGATTTTTTTCACATTTTTTCCAGATTTGTTTTCGATTTTGACAATCACCTTAATATCTTCACCATGGTAATATAACTGTGAAGAAAAAGGTGTTAACTTTTTACATTTTACTTCTCTGTATAGCTTACATTTATTTGAGTATTTATATAACAATTTAAAAACCTATGTTTTTTTTAAACCAATTATTATTTACAATTTGCATACATCTGTAAAAGTGATACAGTATAGATTACTTTAGTTTGTAAATACATTTTAAACATATTTTAACAGGTTTTAATATTAATTAGATTATTTACCTCTTTGTTAAGAGAGACGTCAACAGACAAGGGTTTCTCCTTCTTGCATAGCTCTTCAATTTGTCGTGGTAGTGACCCTGCTTTATCTGGGGCATATTGAATTTTGCGAATTTTAAAAGTTGCTGAAGATCTAAAAACAAATTTGTAAATTGGTTTAAAAATTATTTAAATTATTTTTGGTCAAATTTTTAATATGTTTGTAACTAAAATTTAATGTTAAAATTTTTCTGTTTTACTAAGACCAAATAGATTAAAACAATATAAAATATTTTATTCAGTTAATTTAAAGATTTAAAAAATTAAAAATTACATAATATTCATAAATTATATTTATTGTTTTAGAAAACTAGCAGGATTAAAAGTAATAACATACTCTGGGTCGATTAGTGTGTTGTTGTTTCTTGTTGCAACAAAAGCAATAAGTTTGTAATCCACACCACAGGCTCGATTAACATGATCTGATGATTCTGGATTCAATGAAACAGAACAGGGAGAGTTGCGAGGAACCTGTAATGAATCAAAGTTTGGGTATTGGCGAAAATGAGGTAAAAACCTAATCAAACACTTGTTAGTCAAATTATAAATTGTTAATGGTAAGATTATGTAAAAGCAATCTTATTTATCTGGTTAGTTTTATAAAAATATAAATTTGGCATAAACAAATAAATAAATTTAAGGCTTAATTTTTGTTAAAAGTAATTAAAAACAAAAAAGGTATTAGGCTTTTGTACAATAATAAAGCCAACTTAAATTTAATTACAAATTTGCCCACACTTTAACAAAATTTTTAAATTTTAAAATACAAAAGGAATTAACAAGATTCTTTAACTTACCTCCACTGTGAATGGGTAAGCATTTTCGCCAAGTTTTCTTAAAAGCTTATTTTGCATTTCTGTATTTTCTTTACTCTTAGAAGCATCATTCGGAGGGTAGACCTTTTTTAAACATTTTTTATTTTAAGTATTTTAGACCATTCTTTTAATATTACAAAAAAACACTAATTTATAAACACTTGAAATATTTTAATGGAGGCCAATGAAATTGTTCTTATATTTTATAAATAAATACCTGAGTAACAATATCACAATATTGTTTGGTGTACTTTACCCCCATTGCCTCTAAATCTTCTCTTCCATATTGAAAAGCACACGTCAATTTGACATTCACTAAAATATTTTTATAAAGTTTTAATTTTTTTTAATTGCAACTTTATTTTAATAAAATATAACATGTTGGGTAAACTTACCCTTGCCATCTTTTAAAGCGGGATCAACCAATACAACGCCATCTAAAGAAATAAAATTTTATTTAAAGTATAAATTATACCATACAATAAACAAAATTTACAAACTCTAGGAGATTTATTCGTTTTTGCATACAATTATAATTGCCTTAAATATAATAATATTTACCTATTGGGTCGGTATGTGTTGTATGGTCTACGTAGTCACGTTTTGGTAAATACATGGTGACCTAAAAATAAAATTTTATTTGATTTTATGGTATATCATAAACTAAACTCTTAGCCCTAAAAGTACAATATATACCAAAAATTTATTAATGTTTCCCTGTTTAGTTTTTTCTATCCATTTGCGCTCATAAAACATATTTTTCACGAAATTAAAATTAACTTACCATTTTATTCGGGGTGACTTTCTTGTAAACAGACATAGTTAACTTTTCCGCAAAAAAAATAATTAAAATTTGAAGTCGTCTAAAAATACGTTTATTTATTCAATAAAAAGGGTATTTGAACACTTTTTATCATAACAAGACGTCGCAACCTTATGATAAATGTTTATTTTAAATTCTCCTTTTTATAGGGATAGATTAATCTGTCATTATTTACGCTACATTTATTAAGAAGATTGCAAAAAAGGATTACTATACACACAATGTTGGATGTCAAACCCGAAGACAGATTGAACGAAGACTGAAGATCTTGAGTTCGATTCCAAACCACCGCTGTTTCTTGCCAAAAACTGCGTCATAAAAAATTACGAAGTCAGGAGAATTTTATGATGTCATAGTACCTTCTGAAGTTAAAAAAAATATTTGATGGCGTGTTATAGGTCATTGGTGACGTCACTTTTGATGACGTCATGTTCGTAAATTGTCGATACTATTTTTCTTATCTTTGCTGCTTTTACTTTTTACATTCTGTATACACAATCAGGTATAATATGACGTCACATAAATGAGGTTGTGACGTCACATCAATCATGTTATTACGTCTATCATTGAAACTGGTTTCATTTTTTAAAACATTTGCTTTTTTTACAAAATGTTTTTTTTTAAACGGTAGTGTGTAAAAATATAGATGATTTTGAGTTAAGTTTAACAAGTTATGCTGCCTGGTATTTTGTTCAATCTAAATACCGGTTAAAATAAATCATTTTGTTATGCAAAAACTCCATCATAATTCCACCACGTTTTTACTTGCACAGTAAAATACACTGTGCAGCCTAAATACAAATTTCTTTCCTAAGGTGTTTAGGCTAGACACTAAATACTTGTATTATTACAAAAAAATGTATTTTGCTTTATTCTAAAGTTCATTTTGTAAGACCCAGTGTTTTGTAAATGTAATATTCAGCCTTTTTCAAAGCCCTGTTACTTTCGTTTTATATTTCGTCGATTTTAAATGGTTTAAAAATTGTAAGTTTTTCTTATATGTGTAGGGTGCTTAGTATTGCGCCTTGTTTTAATGTAAGGGTTGTGTAGTTGATCTTACAATTGTGTCAAATACAAAAATACAAACCATAATTTTTAACTTGAATCAAGTAGGGCGATACATTTCTAATATGCGATATTTATTTACAATTTTCAAAATTTAATTTTTAACAAAATCAGAAAGTATTATTAGCAATTTATATTAAAAATATTTTTATATGGAGAATTTAAATCTATTCAGATATTAAGGCAATTACATAAAGTTTTATAAAGAAGAATTTAAGAATTTGAAAATAATTATTAAAATAGATAGGTTGTTATTTTCGGTAAAAAACGTAGAATTTAAGATAAACGCATTAAAACTTATTATAGTTATTTTATCCTTTCGTTTAACTTCAGACATTTTACCAAAAGGTTTAAAACAATAATACAATATTTCGTTAATATTCATTCACAGACATATTCTAATAAACACTGTTTCCTTTCTAAAATTGCGATTCGCATATAAACATCCCTTCATTAAAACTAACTTCAATATCTTTTAGATCTGTTCATATTACCAAAAGCCATTTGACCGAAAAAACATATTTCTGAAACCAAAATTTCCAAAACAACACTTTTTTAATAAGATATCGGTCTTAATTATATCAAAACTTAAAGGACGTTTTCCAGTGAAGGGGTTAGGGTAGAAAAGAATAAATAAAAATTGTTTTAAAAACTCGCGTTTTCAGGCACATGTTTTTCAATAAAATGGCTTTCAGAAATATGTCAGCATCTCAATGAGAGATCTAGGACGACAATATCTAGGACGACAACGACAATTGTTTCTGTTATATAGAGTGTATATGTTTTAAACATTGCTGTCTTACTTATGCTCCTTGCGTTTGTTTTTGGCCAACGCTGCATCATTTGCAAACGTGGTAACTCCCACTCCTTTGTTTGCAAATCTTTCGGCTAATTCTTTCGGTGATAACGCCTTCGCTTTCTCCGCATTCCAATCCCCTGGCCGAAAGCCTGCCGCTCCGTAATGAAATTTCCCTTCCGCCACACCAGGGGTACCACACAACGGGCGAACATTTGAACATTCCCCCAAACTTTCCCCCGATATCGATTGGACATTCATACCCGCCACCGATTCTATTTTAAATCCATCAGCCAGACCTTTAACCACTCCTTCTGGTGATCCAATTTTAGATCCTGGAACGGGTTCGTTTACTGCGGTTACTCGAAATTCACCGGGCGATCCCCATATTGATGGTGGTTTTGGCCATTCCGCCAAACTCGTCGTCGGTCTCTCTAATAACCCAACCTTTGATTCCTCTAACGAACCCGCAGCCTGCACCTCTGGCGAACTATCTTTTGACTCTTCTGCTGTTTCACCTTTTGACCCCCCTGTCGAACTGCGTTTTAACTCCTTGACCGAACCACCTTCTTGCCCCCCTGCTGAACCACTTTCCGAATTCCCTGCCAAATTACCGTTGAAGCCCCTTGTCGATTCACCCGTTGATCCTTCTTCTGAACCACGTTTTGAACATTCCTCCGAACCACCATTTAACTCTTTTGTCGAATCTTTCTTTGTTCGGCTTGTTAATTTCTTCCACAAGCCAACTTTAGCCCCCGTAGTTGATTTTGTCTCCGATTCTTTCGCAAACCCCACTTCCAACTTTTCACTTGATTCTGCTTTCTGTTCAAAATATTTTTTTGTAGTTGTTGCCAAATTTTCTGATGTATTTGCGTTCACATCATTTGCCGAATCATTTACCGATTTCTTTTCCGGTCCGATCGGAAATGCTCCCGTAGATTCCAACACCAAGTCATTTTGTTTTCCTGTTGGTTCTTCCACCGCTTTTTTAGTTGTTTCTTCTGGTTCCCCTGGCTCCACAGCTCCAGTTGCCGACGTGCTCAGTGATTCAGGAGGTTGAGTGGCGTCAAAATTCACTTCTTTTCTCATCACGGTCCTTCGAATTCTGTTCGTGAAGTTTTTCAGGACCGTTCCACGTCGAACCAGTTTAAAACAAGTCATCAAAAAAATGCTCAAGCCCTGAAAAATATAAAAATTAAAAATCCTATCTACATCTCAGAAACTTTTGACCGCCAGGGGGCACTAAGTTCCTAGTTAAATTTCACTTAAGTGCGCAGTAAAAATTTTCTATCGGAAAGAAAACAAAAGACCCATTATACAAAAATTGCCTTGGCTGGTTCTAAAAAATAAAAACAAAACACATGACGTGGTTTATCTATTTTCATTTTTTAAAGTCGTTTTTGTTGTTTTAAGATTCCTAAAAGTGAAAATAAAAGTGTTTAAATGATGTCAGAAAACAGCTGTCTCTATAGCTGCGTTGAACCAGGCTTGCTTAAAACGAAACATGTTTTTCAGATAAATTGGATTAAGAAAAAGAAACAAAATGTTCTTTGAACTATTTAATAACATTAACCTGAGTAGGGCTTGTAATAGCAAAGGCCCAGCTGAAAACGGAAACGAAAGTGACGTCATCGGGTAATAAAACCAAGAGTCCGAAAACCCAATTAAGGCCCATGCAAATCATCATTGTTATCCCGATCACAACGTTTTGTACGGCTGTGTCTTTTTTAGCTGGGATCTCATTCTAAAAAAATAGTAATTGCTCAAGCCAATTGATATTAATTGCCCCTTGTGTTAAAAATAAAAGATTTTATAGCAATTTGGTTTGTAATTCTTTTGGTAACAATTTTTAACCTCAAAGTAAAAAGTGTTGTTTAAAATGCTTAAAAAATATCTAAAATCCTACTTTGGGTTTTCGTAGCAACTCCATCATTATTGAAACGAACACGTAAATATTGAAAATCAATATAAGTCCAATAGGCACCAAAAATCCCAAATAAAGAGAGTTCCCTCTAATCCAACACGAGTTATCAGCTAGGTAGGTGGAATGGTGGTTTGGTTCATACCCTAAAATTAGATTTTAAAACCATATTTTACAGTTTTTTAAAAACAGACTTCGTAAAAAAATTTTGCTGAATTTTTGTTAAAAACGCTTATAAAATTTTGTCAAAAATTACAGAATTTTTAATTTTTTTTTTTTAGTAATTGTATTTACTTTTATCACAAAATGGGCTTTTCTGCTCAGGAATATTATCGTAGTAGGCCAATCCCAGACTTGCAGTGATAGAGACAATTAGAAGTGGGGTGCCATAAGCAAAAATACAACATTTTCTAACGAAATGACGGCCCTCGTCTTGCAAAACCTTACAAAAAATATTATTAAGCTGTTAAAAACTATAAAACTAATTAAATAAAAAAGCATCACAACACATTTAAAGATTTTTTGACAAACTGCTTAAGTTAGTAAAAAAGATGTTTCTGCTGAAAAAATGATAACATTGCTAAAAGTTCTTATCGCTAGATGTAGAGCGCCTTACACCATTACTTGAATAATGTTAAAATAAACCTATTTAATTGGCATTTTACCAAAATCAGCGACCAGTAGATTTCGTAACCGTAAATGCCCATCCAGCACCAAGTTGAAAGATAAAAATAATGCAGCAAGATGGCCACAGCTGCGCATACTGTTTTATAAGTAGTTTGGGAAATCCCCGCAACAAATACAATATTGGCAACTAACAGGTTAAAGCAAATGTGAAGTAGAATATTGGTCGCAGTTGTATTCAAAAATCGCCTGTTTATAAAAGTTGTTATAATATATTAACAAACTAGTAATTTACAAGCTAATTAAAAGACACGCTATTGAAATAACAGACAGAAGAAATTAGAAAAAATCTTAAATACCTGTAATAAATATGAATTATCACAGTAAGTATCAGTCCAGCAATGGAAATGTAAATTGCAATCTTTGTAAACCAACTTAGAGCAACACTCACATTAATCAGTTCAGATCTCTGATAAATATAAAGAAATTTAAAAGGTGGTAATTAAATGTCAATTTTTGTAATCTTGTCCCAAAAATATAAATGAAGCTTAAATTTCTTGTAAATACAGTTTTACATAATAGAATTGATAAATTACAGTTTTTATGCTTGTTTAGTAATTACTTACATAATGCTTGGTGTAAAAGTTGAATACATATTATGTTTAAATTAATCTTTTTCTGAAATTAAAAATATTGTATTTACCACAAGAAGAGCAAAGTTAGTTAGATGATTGCAGTAACAAATCGGATTTTTGCTTGTTCTGTTTAAACAGCAACCCTCACCTGACCAATTCCCCATTGAAATGTTCCAAAAGGAACACTTTAATTCAGTTCTTTGCATCTAAGACATTTATAAAAAAAAGTTTTGTTTTTAGTTACATATAAATTTAACTTGCTTAGGTGTTACTAATTTCTAAATAAGATTAAAGTTCTATTATTATAAAAATTTTTCTAAGTTTTGTAGTTCTACCAGTTAGGAAATATAAACTCTTTTTATATATAAGCTTTAAAAAGTTTTGGTGTTTAGATTTTAAATATAAAAATCTTTTAAAATGTTTATACTTTTAGACTGTTGTTTGGTAGTGACGTTATTCCATGACTGAGATTAGAATTTCCATGATGTAGTTCTATTGGTTCAGTTAAATTTTCAAGAGGAGATTCATTACTGCCTACTGTTACTGATATAACCTTTATAAAAATAAATTTGTTTAAAAATTTTGTCAATGTCAAGATTTTCTTAAATAAAAACAGAATGTTTTTAAAAATTATATTTTAATATTGCAATCTTAATTTTTTTTAATTAGGGTTTTAAAATATTGAATTAAATATATTTTAACTTACATTTTCGACATTAAAGTCAGAATCTGATTGAAAAAATTCAGTTGTTGGGTAAATAATAATACCGACCAAGACCATTTCGCTTTCAGTATCTCGCCTTTTTCTGCTTATTTCAGTTAGATTAGCTTTTGCTCTCTCTAACAAGGACGTTGGAATGACGATAGCATCAAACTCTGAATTGTTTAGGTTTTTTGTATATGTATATTCAACAGAAACGTTTCCAGCTTTTAAAAAATAAATTTTAGTAAAAATATTGATGATTAATTGAAAATATTAATTTATTTTATGAATATTCAAGTTTTCATGTTTTTTTTAAACATTACAAAAAACACGAAAAACACGATAATTGTACATGTCGTAAAACTTTAATTAAGTTAAATAAAGAATTAAAAAAAGGTATTTATTTTAATTCAAATACTTCGCAGCTTAAAGAAAAGTGATTTTACTTCTAATTTGGATAAAGTTCCTTTATTTATTTTAGTTCAGAAGTTAAATTAGTTCTTACATCGATTGAAAATTTGTCTGCCACTAATTCAAAGTCGTTTTCTTCTTCTATTTGTAAATGACTTGTTGCTGTTGTTAGAGTATTAACCAAAACTGCATTGTTTGATTTTGTAGTTTCTTTTTCTGTGTCTGTTGATAATGTACTCAGTGAAGAAACAATGTTACTAATGTATATCATTGTGCCTTCATAAACCTAAGAATATAATAATAATTTGGTTTGGTAACCACATCTTGAATACTATAAAATTTATGTTTTTTTACTACTGAATTTTATAATAAAAAGAATATTTTTTTATAGAGTTAAGCTTTGGTATACATAAGTAAATATTTAAGTAGTGTATTAAATTGATTTTAATCCAAGTTTTATTTTCTTAAATGCATGTTTTTATACTTATGTTGGATAGCTGACTTTGCAGTTTTATTATAGAAAAATATTTAATATTCTAAGGGCTTTTTTTGGGATATCATTAACATGGTGATAATTATTAAAATAAAAACTGTTAATGCAACAAAAATGAATTATGTTTTTAAATAAATTTGTCTAGTATTTTAACCGCTATGTCACATCATTGATTTTTATGATTATACTAAAACAACTTACATTTGTTAAATCAGAAACTATATCTTTTGTTATGTTTTTCAATACATCATCAACAATATATTGCTTTGTCGTACTGTTGATATTGTCTGGATTTGTTAGAAGAGCTGCTTCGACAGTCGAAATTAGGTCATTATTACAATTTTCCTTAAAGTTAAGTGAAAATAATTATAGTAAAAACAGAGGTAAAATACTTTGTTAATTATGTATAGTTGTGCTAGAATAAGCTACCGTTTACATTAGAAATTTTAAAAGTAGATGTTTTTTGTTATTATATTTGTATTACTGCTTTTAAAAGCTTACCCTGTTTTCCTCTGAACTTCCATAGTTGCCCCAATTTTTAAGCTAATTGTAATATATTATATTATGGTTAAAGTTTTTTTGGATAGTTAAAAAGACAGGTAACATGTCAACTATATTTGGGTATTTAATCTTCTAAACAAGATTTATTTATTTGTTAGATACTAATGCAACCTTCAGAAAGGGCAACTTCAACTTACCCAGTCGAGAAGTTGAATTTGTGAAAAGGGAAATATACGTAAATGGTTTCTATCAAATGTTGCATATCTCCTTCCTTTGCAGAGTATAGATGCAATGCTTTCTTTATAAAAAATATTTTTGTATGTTATCGTAGGTCTTGTTTTTATAATATGTTGAATAAATTAAAAATGTTCAAGTTTATTTGCTTTGTTAATTTACTCATTATATTGTATGTAAAAATGTAACATTAGGAACAAGTGTTTTTTTTTTGACACAAAAAAACTAAAAAAAGGATGTTCATATAGCACTAAATTTTGTATTATAAACAGGTTATAGCAATATTAAATATAGTATTTTACGCTAATTTTCACCTATTCCGTTCTCGGTCTTCTTTGAGTGCTGGATTTTATTTCTTTTTGTTTTGTTAAATGTGTACCCATTAATTGTAGATTTACCACAAGATTCTGTACAATTTTAATCATAATTAAAAAATATATTTATATTGTAGGCTAGCACTTTCTACCCAATATCTTTTTTAACTTAAAAAGTATTGAAACAATTTTTTAAATTTTTTTTAGAAAATTTAAATTTTTTTAAAAGGCTTTAAATATCTTATTTTAATTTAATATGATTTTTAATTTAATAAACTGAAAGTTGTTACCAAAGCATCTATAATCTGGAAGTTGAGATTAAATATAAATAGACTATAAGGTCTCATTAGAATACCATCAAATGCAATATTTAAAAACAATATTTTTTGGTTTAAATATTTTTAAAATTTCATTATGATGTTTGTTAACATAAATAATTTTTAAACTGACATTAGCTTTTAACATATTTAATATTTATTAAGATTTTATGTATACCCCGTGTTGCATTACAAGTACAATCTTCAAGTTGTTTTCTGCAGAAAACCTTGCTATGTTCGCACTGTACTCTAGTGGAGTTATTTGGGTAGTTAGTTTCTTAAAAAGGTAAAATAAAAATGTTTTAAATTTTAAGGTGCTGTAACCAAATTTTAAATATTTATAAAAAAAATAAAAGTTTTGGCTTATAATTTTTTTCTTTAACAAAATTCATTTTTAAACAAAAAAAAATTAAAAAACTTAAAAAGTAAAAAAAAAACTTTTGGTATATGGAGAAATTTATTTTTAATTAATTGAGTTTTAAATTTAATACAACAGATTTTTTAAAAGTAAGTAAGTGTTATATTATTCTGATAAAATTACCCGATTTGTTTATATACTGAAATTGGTTTTCATCACACAAGTGGTCATCATTTTTTTTAAAAATAGGAACTTTAACAATAGGGAGCTCTAAAATAAAGAAAATTTAACTTTAAATTGTAATATAAAAATACAATTTTTCTCTAACAAAACAATTATTGATTTTTTGTTATATTTTTATTTCTATATTTACATTATACCAAAAATGTTTATACCACATTCAGTTGGATAAAGATTGGGTAAACACATGCTATTCCACATTGTTTCTTAAAAAATAATGCAATTAATGTGATTATGGTAATTAGAATAACCAAATTTATTTTTTAATTTAAATTTTGGTTTTAATAGCGGACTAGTTAGTTATATAACATACTGTCAAAATAAAAAATATTAAAACTTTTTTAAATCTTACCATTTATACACTCGCATTGCAATTTAAAGTCCAACTCTTCAACTGGCGCTTTTAAAAAAAAATTTTAAGCTTTGACATTATTAAACAATTTAAAAAGATTTTTTAAACAAATTTAAAATATCCATTTTAAAGATATTCTTACGTTAAAGTTTAAAAATAAATATATACTTTTTGTACTTGTGTTTTATAACTGATTTAAAGTTTAATATTAATCAAGTCGGCCTGACTTGTGTTTTTAAATGCGTTTTTATAACTGATTTAAAGTTTTTTATTACTTACGTTCATTCGGACTTTCAATGTAGAGTGTGTCATTTGTACAAATGCATTTCACATTTTTCCGTCCTCCATTTGGTTCATAGTTTGCCTGACATGCATTATTATCTCCTAACAGACCTTGTAAATAAATTCTTTCTTTAATGAGGTTTCAAGTTTTTATAAACCATAAATATGAATTTAACTATTAAACTAAAACCCAACAAGTAATATGAAATATTATTTTTTGTCATTTATAAAAACAAATTTATATATTTAGTTAATCTTAATTTTAAAAACTAACAACATTTTAAAAAGTTAAAAAAAAATTAATAAAAATTTTATTTTATAGAACATAATTTGTTGTAAAACCTTTACCAACCTGATATTTGCAGCAAACTAATTGCCAAAATAAAAAAATATTTCATTTTTAAATTATATTTCTTACTAAACCAAATAATAAATCATATCTTCTGAAATTTTTACTTAAAAATATATCTTTTAGTAAACTTGTTCTTGCTTTTATTTTATTAAAGTAAATTAAAAAACCTTAAATTTGTTTGTTAATAAAAATGTTGTTACTGTCTAAATATAAGAGTAATACAACTCTCTAGCTGTATTCTTATGTTTTTAAGGTTTTATAAAAACTTTCTTTTTAAAATTACCATCTGGACAAAATGACATAACTTTTTCATTTATCTTGGTTTTACCTTCTACTTTCTTTTTAAAAAAGCAAAGCCATATAGTTTAAGTAAGTTCCTTATTTTATAATGTTTATTTTTTTTCCATTTAATAATTTCTTTAAAAACATGATTTGTTTCTTTTGGGTTTATAGGACGTACAAAAACTCTTTTTTTGTGATAGTATTAGCCCTTATTATTTGGATAAACATTACTGTAAAAATTTTTATTTTTGAAACCTTTTTAATTGATTTAAATACGTAATAAATAATAAAATGTGACAAAAATTTTAGAAATAAAAAGTGTTATTTTTTTACTAGATTTTTTTGTGGTAGCACAATCATGAGATTTTAAATTTTATAATTTTTACTATGTAAATATTAATTTGTAGTCAAAATTGCATTTCTATATAACAACTTTGAAAAAACAATAAGTTTGTGTTTTCATTATAATTAGCTAACATGTCTACAAAATAAATAATTCCTTTTTAAATATATTTGATCAAAATACAATAAAAAATAAAATGTGTTGCTTTAAATATGTTACTTTAAAAATAAAATTATAGAAATACAATTAAAATTAAATATCTTTAATAAATTGAATAATTTGTTAAATCTCAAATTAAAGTAAAATTCAAAGATTTTTATCACATTAACATTTGTCTTATTTTTAAACTACTTTTTATTAAAATCTATGTATGTTGGCACATGAGTTGGAATTGGCTCTAAATAAGTTGGTTCAATTTCATGTTCTTCTTCAACCATTTGATTTTCTGTTGATGTTTTAGCAGTTTTGATAGATCTGCAGTCTTGAAACAAGGGTTTTTATTTACAAACTAATTAAGTTTATTATATCTTTTTACATGTTTATAAATAATACTCAAAAAGAACTTTAAGTGTTAGACTGTTAAAAAATAAATATATATATATATAATATATGTAGTTGAATTAGGAGAAAAGTAAAAATTTTTTAGTCTAAATTTGTGCTGTAAATTTGTTCAGCCTATTATGTTTTTTTTAAGACTTCATTTTTGTATAGGCCTACTGAAGTATTTAAGTTTCAATCAAAAAGAATATTAAATTTATTAAAACGGTTAAAAATTTGAAAATGGTTACATACCTTTAAAAACAACATTTTCGTAATGGTTTCTTTCTTCTGGGTTAACTTTAGTTTTTTCACTTATTTTTATTTGCATAAGTTTCCATAGCAACAGTACATTTATTAGAATAAGAAAAATTGTTGTTAGGCCAAATGCTATCATGATATTTAAGTTACTGCATTGATTATTTTCTGTGACAGCTAAATTGAAAATAAATGTAACCTATAAATTAACTTATTAAAAACTGTTATAATTGTATTTTTTAACGAGTAAAATTAAGCTTATATCCATATATTCTGGTTTACATTGACATTGGTATATGTAAGGGGCTTTAGTTACACAACTTGCATTAGAGTGGCATTTATTTTGTTTTACACATACTGTAGATTGATCTGTAAACAATAATACATTTTTTTTTATTTTTTTTGCTAAAGTTACTAAGGTTTGTTTTAGTTACTTATTATCTTTTTAGTTACTTACTAGCTTTTTTCAAATACCTATTTTTTGCTTACTTGTGTTAATGACCAAATTATTTTTTATTTTAAGATCATTGATGGTCATATTTGCAATTTTAACATCTGGATAGGCTTCAGTCAAGTAAAGGGGGTATGAAGCAGAACCACTTTGAGCTGTTCCACGTGCATAAGTAAAAACTAAATATATGTTTTTATCTTAATTTAATTATGATATATTACTTAAAAATAATTAGTTGATTTTTTTTAAATTTATTAAAATAATTTAGTAATTTAAACCACCGAAACTAAATTTCTTGTTGTATATATCAGTAATAAAAAATTTAAATTTGTAATTTTTTTTAATAAGTTAAGTAGTAAAAAAATTACCTGCGTTTTGATCCACACAGTTTACAAGACTACAAGTCAATATAACCACTTGAACTATCCAAAATTTATTCATTATTTAATTTAAAAATTCTTTTTAATTTGCTCTTTGTAATGATCTAGTTCGGTATACGACTACTCACTTTTTTATTACTAAAATAACTAAGGTGTTTTCTTGTATCACCTACTTCTTTTAATATAACCTACCACTTATTGTTTGGTGTTGTTTTTAAAGAAATCAAAATAAATTTGCAATTGTGAAATAACACTCATATTTATTTTAAAGTATATACCAAAACTAAGTAACATACATTCTCTGGTAATATATTTTGAGAATAAATTGAATAAAATTAAAACAATTATAATACGAGGAAGTTATTAAACTTAAGAGATTTTATATACAATTTCTAAAAAAAGCATAACAACAAGGAAATATTGATTGCTAAAAAAAATTAAAAGTTGTTTTTTTACTCAAATTTGGTAATAGTTTTTACTTTAATAATATGGACTAACACATATAGAAAAAAATTGAAATAAAAAGCTTTATTCATTATTCTTTTTAGGTGAGTTATGTTTTTTAATTGGTTAGTCATTTACTGTTGTATCTAAATTTTCATTAGCTGTTACGCATTCTAATTTAGTACTTTTATCAGCAAAATCATAAGCGCTCTCATTAAAAAGCTTTATTCATTATTCTTTTTATGTGAGTTATGTTTTTTAAATGGTTAGTCATTTGCTGTTGTATCTAAATTTTCATTAGCTGTTACGCATTCTAATTTAATACTTTCATCAGCAAAATCATAAGCACTCTCATTAGGTTTATCTATAGAGTTACTTTTATTAACACTCTCTTGTGATATGTTTTGTTTTTTGTTACTCAAGTTGGTATTTTTCTGTTTGTTGTCAACATTTTGTGCTGACTTTTTGTCTTTTTTATTGTCTTCTATAGTGGTATATAATGGTTCTATATTATCTTTTTCTATATTTTGGTCAAGTGAATATGTTTTGTCTGTGTAGTGTAGTGCTGTAAAATGTTTGTCAATGGAAACTTTGTGACAATTTTTATCACCAAATTTTGTATATTCTGTCTTACTGCTTTTTGTAGCAGAAGATATTTTATTACTGCTTGTTTCAGCAATATTTTTAGGCTCTTGATTTTCACCTTGATTTGTTTGGATATCCTGGTATAGAGGGTTACTTACTTCTACCGCTTCTGGTTTTCTTGTAGAGGTTGCTTGTTCTGTAAATAAAGATGGTTTAAATGTGGTTGATTTAATTGGCTTAAAAAGTGGGTATTTAAAATATTGTTTAACCGATCATTTAACTTTTCATAAGGGGTGTTCGTATTTATTAGTGTAATAACATTTGAGTAAAACTTTTTGGGTAATACTTAAATAAATAAAATTTGAGTAATACTTTCTGGTATTGTGGCATATTCATTTTGGTCTAAGTCATCCAAGACTGGTGAAACTTCATATAATATGTTTATAGTTTCTTTTGCCAATTCTCCATTACTTGATTCTATGACAACTTCTAAAAAAAAAATCTTCAAGTAATACAAACAGTTTATATTTATTAAATTTTTCTACTAAATTTTAAAGCCTTGTATTATTCGGAGCTTTAAAAAAATCTATAATTATATCATGAAAAAATATATAATTATATCATGATTTATAAAACAATATTTAAGTTGCATTTGTTTGATTACTTTTAATTACAAAAGTTTTTTAACTTGTTTGTAATTACGTTACCATTGTCGCTTGTTTCTGTTGAATTACTATCTTGAACTTCTGTCACTCTAACTTTGATTTCTAACTTGAAGCTCTTACTTTATAAAAATAAATTAATAGTAAAAACTGTACTTAAAAACATTGGCATATGCCATTAAATAAGACGTAGGTCTGTAATATTTTTTGTTGTTTTTAAGTAAAGAAATCTTAAAAACTAAAATTTTTATTTTTTGTAAGATTTTGAACTTACTTTCTATGAAATCTCAGATAGAAGTATATGCCAATTGTTACAAACATAGCAAATATGCAAAATATAATTCCAATCATTGTGTTTCTTGTTTTAAAACCACTATTTTCTAAAAAATCAAAATCTAAAGGTTATTTATTTTGTCAAACCATTTTTAAAAGGGAATTTGTTTTTTTTGGAACAAATTTTACTATTTTTTGTATATATCTTTATCCTTGATGTGAAAAGGTTGAATGCATGACTTTAAAAAAGAGTCCCTACAGCATAAGAGCAGTGGGGATTGAACCCACCCTCATATGGTGTAGCAAGTGTTCTTACAAACTATAGTACTAAGTTACACAAATTAACAATCAGTTAAAAGTTATTTTTTTTATATATCTTTATTCTTGATGTGGGAAAGTCAAATGCGCGACTTAAACATAGAGTAACATAAGTTACTCCGACCAAGTCTCTAGTTGCTTGTGGCAGTTTGGGATATTATAAATTATAATTGCCCGATACTTATGCTGCTGATTAAGTGCTGGGTCAGCAGGAGTTCATAACGTTTATAGCGCCTTACTCAAAGGGGCTACAGCATGAGAGCAGTGGGGATTGAACCCACGACCTTATGTGTGGTGTAGCAAGTGTTCTTACAACTACACTATGTTGCCGTTGTTGACACAAATACCTTGATTTTGCACAGTTGTCAGATGTAGTGTAGGTATTTGGTAAGAAACTGTTTGTGTTCTTGTCTCTGTATAAAATAAATAATATTTTTTGTTGATTTTTAAAATTTAGTAATCATTAAATTCTTGTACATATTAAAAAAGTCTTGTACATATTAAATTTATTGTTTTTGTATATTATGTGTTATGCTGATAAATTCTTACTATTTGTGCAGTTGGTACCAGGTGGTGTAATATTGTATGAAGTGTTAAAGTTTGTGCTTATATCTAGATATCCTGTTTTACATTGACATTGGTATATGTAAGGGGCTTTTATTACACAACTTGCATTAAAGTGACATTTGTTCTGGTTTGCACAAACTGTAGATTGATCTGTAAACAATAATATATAAATTTATTCCATCTTTAAATAATAGTTTTTTATTCTTGAATAGTTGTAAAACACATTTTATTCGAAAGTTGCAGGACATCATACTGACTTCAGTCAAACCAAGTTTCTAAAAACTATTTTTATTTTTTTTTGTATATATCTTTTTTCTCGATGTGGGAAAGTGGAATGCCCACTTAAACATAGAGTAACATAAGTTACTCCGACCACGTGTCGAGTTGCCTGTGGCAGTTTGGGATATTATAGATTATAATTGCCCGATAATTATACTGCTGATTAAGTGCTGGCTCAGCATTTATACCATTTATAGCGCTTACTCAAGGGCACTACAGCATGAGGTCAATGGGGATTAAACCCACGACCCCATGTGTGGAGTAGCAAGTGTTCTTACCACTGCACCATGCTGCCAGTTATTATATATATTGCATATTGCTGTACACTTAGCTTAATGTTGGTGCAACTATAAATTAATTTTTTTGCTTACTTGTGTTAATGACCCAATTATTGTTTGTTTTAAGATGATTGATGGTCATATTTGCAATTTTAACATCTAGATAGGCTCTAGTTAAGTCAATAGGGTATGGGCCAAAACCATTTTGAGCTGTTCCAAGTGCGTAAGTAAAAACTAAATACTAACTTGAATTAAACACCCCAAAAATATGTTTTTTTTCTCAGAAATTAGTCATTTAAACAATTTCACTTTTTAAAATACTGAATTAATATCATGTATTTTACCTGCGCTTTGATTTATACTTTCTCCAAAGATGACATAAACCATTAAAATTAAACCAAAAATAGTCCAAATATGGAAATTTCCAAACATTTTTAAATATTAACATTTAATTTCTTTTTTAAAGTCTACACTATTTTTGTTTTACTTAAATCCCACTCTCACTAATGTAGCAAACAACTTTGCTATATTAGTCATATTCTTAGGCACAATTCTTTTGCGTGTTTGTCTATATTAAATTAAGAGTTAACACACCTACACAATGTTTATCTATTTTCTTTTTGTACCTTAATGTAATAAGTTAACGTCCTCTTATTTATTATCACTAAATTTAAAAATAAATATACTTAAAAAATTGCTTTATTAGAACAGGGGTTTAATGCTAACAACTTTTTTGTCAAAGTTTAATACTGGTTTTATCTTAATATTCTTTCACAAAGTTATTTAAATATGTGGGCAAAAGAATGTGATGATGCTTTGATTATGTGGTATTAATATGACGAACAAGGAAGTTAATGTGGTGATTGTTCTATTGTATTTATTAATAATTTTGTTGTATATACTTGTTTCATTTTCATTTATTAACTTGCAAATTCTAAATTTAAATTTCAACTAAGCAGAAATTTTTGTATTTATAAATACCAGATTTAATTTATTTTTATAACACCATTTTCTTTTATTTTACTTATAAATTTTTTTATTTGTTTTCAAATTTATTCACAAGCTAAACTTAAATTTACAAAAAATGTTATTTTTAATTAAAACATTTATTTACAGATAACACTGGACAAAATATAAATATATGTTTGACAACAAAAATACAATACATCTATCTTAAATGTGGTTAAACCATATTTAGGTGCTTGGTTTAGGATGCATCAAAATAAATGGCAACACGACTTTTTGTTCCCTATCAAAAATATAAAGTATTTAAGAATTTACTTTTATTTAAATAATATTTTATTTATTTATGGTAATAAAAGAGGGTAATCATTTAATTATTTAATTAAAAAAGGTCAACTCTGTAGTTCAATAAATCTAAGATTAAATAAATTTTTACAAATTAAAATCAAATGGTGAACAACTAGATTTATTTGTGAATATGTAGATAATAAACTTACCCTCCAAAAGCTCCAAAACAAAAAATGCAATTCACTTTGTAGTTGACGACAATTCCAACTTCTTCCTCTGATGTTCCTGGTTTAGCTCTGAAAATAAAAGGTAAAAATAAATACTGACAGTCTTTAAAAAACTCTGTAAGATAAGTTTATTTTTATTTTTGAAAACAAGTAAAAATTTACAGTTTTATAATAAAATCTTCAATTTATTTATTTTTACTAGTATAAAATAGTTTCTTTTTTGTTTTGTTAAATAGAAATTTTTTTTACTGAATATCTTACAAACAACAAACAAATTACATTGTGCTTGAAGCTAGGTTGGTGTCTTCCTGTCTTAACTTTCCATCCAAAGCAATTGCTCCTTTGTCCTTATTATCACTTAGCAGAGGACAAATCGAATAAACTTTGTTGAAGTTGGTACCAGCTGGGATCTGATCACTGTAAAAAAAATAATGTAGGAAATTTAACAATATGGCATGGTTTGTTTAAATATTGTTAAAAGTTTAAAAACTAATTATTGTGTGTATTCCCATAAAAAAATAGTGGTGGTATTGCTTAAAGAATTAAATTGTATTAAATGTTATTAATTGTTAAAATATTTTGTTAGTAGTTCAATATTAAGTTTTAATGGACCGTTATAAATTATTTAAATTGGTTATGTGATTTCAATTGACCTATTCGCTAATTTGAAGTGAAATTTGATATTTTATTTTTGTTAGTATTGTAATCCTAATCTATTTAGTATTATTAAGGGATTAAATCATCTTTAATGATCAATATATTTTAATCTGTAACATTTGTATATAATAATATAAGCACTTAAATTGATTAAAAATTATTTGTAATGGTAAAAAAGTATATAAAACAATTTATTTTTAATAGTGGTTTTCCAATTTATCAACAAAAAGGAATTACCAAATTTCTTCTGTTACAACAGTACTTGAATATTGAGCATTCTTGAATAAGCAAACATTAGCGAATTGCTCAACTGTTAACTTGATTTTTTTCACATTTTTTCCAGATTTGTTTTCGATTTTGACAATCACCTTAATATCTTCACCATGGTAATATAACTGTGAAGAAAAAGGTGTTAACTTTTTACATTTTACTTCTCTGTATAGCTTACATTTATTTGAGTATTTATATAACAATTTAAAAACCTATGTTTTTTTTAAACCAATTATTATTTACAATTTGCATACATCTGTAAAAGTGACACAGTATAGATTACTTTAGTTTGTAAATACATTTTAAACATATTTTAACAGGTTTTAATATTAATTAGATTATTTACCTCTTTGTTAAGAGAGACGTCAACAGACAAGGGTTTCTCCTTCTTGCATAGCTCTTCGATTTGTCGCGGAGGTGACCCTGCTTTATCTGGGGCATATTGAATTTTGCGAATTTTAAAAGTTGCTGAAGATCTAAAAAAAGAATTTGTAAATTGGTTTAAAAATTATTTAAATTATTTTTGGTCAAACTTTTAATATGTTTGCAACTAAAATTTAATGTTAAAATTTTCCTGTACTTACTAAGACCAAATAAATTAAAATAACATAAAATATTTTATTCAGTTAATTTAAAGATTTATTCAGTTAATTCAAAGATTTAAAACAGATTACTTAAAATTAATAAATTATATTATTTTTTTAGAAAGTTAACATGATTGAGGGTTATAATTTACTCTGGGTCAATTAGTGTGTTGTTGTTTCTTGTTGCAACAAAAGCAATAAGTTTGTAATCCACACCACAAGCTCGATCAACATGATCTGATGATTCTGGATTTAATGAAACAGAACAGGGAGAGTTGCGAGGAACCTGTAAATATATTAAAGTTGGTTATAGGTAAAAATGAGGTAAAAACCTAATCATACACTTGTTAGTCAAATTATAAATTGGTATTGGTAAAATTGTGTAAAAGTAATCTAAGCTTTATCTGGTTTGTTTTTAAAATATAAATGTGGCATAAACAAACAAATACCTTTAGGGTTTAAATTTTTTTAAAGTAATTTAAAACTAAAAAAGGTATTAAGTTTTTATATAAGAATAAAGTTAACATAAATTTCTTTACAGATTTGCCTACACTAAAACAGAACAATAGATTTAAAAAAGAATAAAAGAGTAACAAGATCCTTTTCAACTAACCTCCACTGTGAATGGGTAAGCATTTTCACCAAGTTTTCTTAAAAGCTTATTTTGCATTTCTGTGTTTTCTTTGCCCTTAGAAGCATCATTCGGAGGGTAGACCTTTTTTAAGTAATTTTTTTTTCAAATATGTAAGACTATTCTTTTTTAAATATTTAAAATAACACTAATTTATAAACACTTGAAATATTTTATTGGAGTCCACCATGTTTTTGTTCTTATATTTTATAAATAAATACCTGAGTAACAATATCACAATATTGTTTGGTGTACTTCACCCCTATTGCCTCTAAATCTTCTCTTCCATATTGAAAAGCACACGTCAATTTGACATTCACTAAAATATTTTTATTAAGTTTAAATTTTTTTTAAATACAAATTTATAATTTAATAAAATATAACATGTTAGATATATTTACCCTTGCCATCTTTTAAAGCGGGATCCACCAATACAACGCCATCTAAAGAAATACAATTTTATTTAAAAGATAAATTATACCATACAATTAACAAAATTTACAAACACTAGAAGATTTATTCGTTTTTTTATACAAATATAATTGCCTTAAATATAATAATATTTACCTATTGGGTCGGTATGTGTTGTATGGTCTACGTAGTCACGTTTTGGTAAATACATGGTGACCTAAAAATAAAATTTTATTTGATTTTATGGTATATTATAAACTAAACATTTACCCCTAAAAGTATATTATATAACAAAAACTTACTAATGTTTAGTTTTTTCTAACCATTTGCGCTTATAAAACATATTTTTCACGAAAGTAAAATTAACTTACCATTTTATTCGGGGTAACTTTCTTGTAAACAGACATAGTTAACTTTTCCGCCAAAAAAAAAATAATAATTTGAAGTCGTCCAAAAATACGTTTATCTATTTATAAAAAGGGTATTCGAACACTTTTTATTATAACAAGACGTCGCAACCTTATGATAAATGTTTATTTTAAATTCTCATTTTTATAGGGATAGATTAATCTGTTATTATTTACGCTACATTTATTAAAACGATTGCAAAAAAGGATTACTATAGTGATCAGAAGATTAGTATTTTTGATGATTAAAATTTCAACCTTTAAAGAATAAGCTTTTTGATAATTAATATAAATCCATTAATCTCTTTTTTAGGGGTGAAAAAATTTTTTAACAAATGTATTTTTTTAATAAATAAAAAATACAAATGTTTGATTATAGCTAATGTATCTTTAGGTCACGTGGTCACTTATCTTATCTGTGTTTGCGTGCGACGTGGTGTTAGTCCTGTAGCTTTATTTTTTATTTGCGACACTGTAATTTAGATGTTACATTCTGATTTTTTTTAATTAAATTATTTTTTGACTTAATTTATTACCAAGTATTTTTTTGACCTTATTTATTTCCGTGTATTATTTACATCAGATTTTGTTAAGTGATTATTTGAATAAGGTTACAACGTCATTAAAAATTGATTAAACAAAACTATGAACATATTTTTGTAACATTATATATTAATCACCTTACTCAAGATTTTGCCTTAGATTTTAAGTAAAATTCTTACTTAAACATTAAACCAAAATATTTATAATGTAACTCTTAGCCTATATCTGTTGTATTTATTACCATCATAACTTAAATTACTTTAAACTCATCGTCATTTTGCAATATAGGTCAAAATTAGATTTTTTTAAATGAAAATTATGATAAATATTGTATCTCGTGTTGGAATTAGTATATTTAATGTAAAACTATTATTTAAAATTGTTTTTTTAAATTGATGCTGTTAAGAATTTAATTTACGATTTGTATTTTAAACTAAGGAAAGTCTACATTGACGACCTGCGTACTTTTTTTTAATATTGAATTATTTTTCATACACACTGGAAGTATCGACGTAATATAAGTATTATTTATACGAAGATTACATATTGTGCGTTTGTTAAAAACAAATCTTTACCGATATTTTATGTTTCTAGGGTAAAGCCGAATTCTGCACTTGCTGATATCAAGACAGAGAGAGCTTCTGGCAAAACAACTAAAATAAAAGTCGACATCTACGATCAATAAACAGGTGAAAGTGTGTTTATTCTGTCATTGTGGTTACTTAAAAATATAGTGTTAACGTTATAAGTGGCAATGTTATAAACAATTTTGTCTATATTTAGCCGTCCTATGCATATATATAGGTTTTAAATTTATTATATATATATCTATAATATATATATAATAACCGAAAAGGTCCAACAAACGTATTTTTATAAAATTAATCAATAACATTAATACAAATAAAACTATTTAGCGCAATTTAAAAAATCTTTAAATTTTTAAAAATTAAAATAATTTCTTGTTTTTAAACGTTCCTAGTTAATTAGGGCAATTAGCAGAAATATTTAAAGAATCTTATTGCAAGAAACTACGTAGCCTTTGACGTTATAGGGGCATAAGTAATTTGTATCCTAATATTTTTTTTAATATAAATTTAATTTAGGATAATAACTGCTCCTGCATATTAAACGTATTTTTGTTAAAATTAAAAAAAAAATTATACTAATTTATGAAAATCGCTAAATTTAATAAAATCGTGATTTTTTGTTTTGGCTAGTTAGTAGTTACCCACCAAGTGACCTTGTGACGTCATAAGCATATATAATTATAAGATTGTACAAAAATTTTTAAAATAATATTTTTTTTAGATTTTAAATTTCATTTTCCATAACAAAACCAAAATTTATTGTCTTATTAGAAGCGCATTTATTTGTGTAACTTAAATACTAGTTAGGGAAAATTTTTGTTTTTGCCGGTTGGCCACCATGTGACGTCTTACACATATATGAATATAAAATTATACAAACATTTAAAAAAAAAATTTTTAGATTTTAAATTTCATTTACCATAACAATTGCAGTGACGTAATAAGCCTATTTTGGAAATATTTATTAAAAATATTAATATTTATTGGAAATATTTATTAAAAATATTAACATTTATTGGAAATATTTATTAAAAATATTAACAAAAGTCATACGCATATTACATAAAAACTGCCAAATCTTAAAATCCAAAATTAATTGCCTTATTAGATGCGCACTTGTCTAACTTAAATTCCAGATAAAAAAATTTGAAAAAAAAATCTAAAACAAAAAAATTAGGGCGAATTTTTATTTTGGCCAGTTCTTTATGTGACGTCATATGCATATATAATTATAAGTTAATATAAAAAATCGTGAAAAAAAATTATTTTTTAGATTTTAAATTCCATTTACTATAACAACTGCAGTAACGAAACAAACCTATTTTGAAATTATTAATCAAAAATATTAATATTCATAAAAGTTATAGGCATATTACATAAAATTTGCCAAATCTTAAAATCCAAAATTAATTGCCTTATTAGATGCACACTTGTCTAACTTAAATTCCAGATAAAGAAATTTGCAAAAAAATTTAAAACAAAAAAATTAGGGCGAATTTTTATTTTGGCCAGTTGGCCTTTATGTGACATCATATGCATATATAATTATAAGTTGATATAAAAAATTGTGAAAAAAAATTGTTTTTTAGATTTTAAATTCCATTTACTATAACAACTGCAGTAACGTAACAAACCTATTTTGAAATTATTAATCAAAAATATTAATATTCATAAAAGTTATAGGCATATTACATAAAATTTGCCAAATCTTAAAATCCAAAATTAATTGCCTTATTAGATGCGCACTTGTCTAACTTAAATTCCAGATAAAGAAATTTGCAAAAAAAATCTAAAACAAAAAAATTAGGGCAAATTTTTATTTTGGCCAGTTGGCCTTTATGTGACGTCATATGCATATATAATTATAAGTTGATATAAAAAATTGTGAAAAAAAATTATTTTTTAGATTTTAAATTCCATTTACTATAACAACTGCAGTAACGTAACAAACCTATTTTGAAATTATTAATCAAAAATATTAATATTCATAAAAGTTATAGGCATATTACATAAAATTGGCCAAATCTTAAAATCCAAAATTAATTGCCTTATTAGATGCGCACTTGTCTAACTTAAATTCCAGATAAAGAAATTTGCAAAAAAAATCTAAAACAAAAAAATTAGGGCGAATTTTTATTTTGGCCAGTTGGCCTTTATGTGACGTCATATGCATATATAAGTTGATATAAAAAATTGTGAAAAAAATTTATTTTTTAGATTTTAAATTCCATTTACTATAACAACCGCAGTAACGTAACGAACCTATTTCAAAATTATTAATCAAAAATATTAATATTCATAAAAGTTATAGGCATATTACATAAAATTGGCCAAATTTTAAAATCCAAAATTAATTGCCTTATTAGATGCGCACTTGTCTAACTTAAATTCCAGATAAAGAAATTTGCAAAAAAAATCTAAAACAAAAAAATTAGGGCGAATTTTTATTTTGGCCAGTTGGCCTTTATGTGACGTCATATGCATATATAATTATAAGTTGATATAAAAAATTGTGAAAAAAATTTATTTTTTAGATTTCAAATTCCATTTACTATAACAACCACAGTAACGTAACGAACCTATTTTGAAATTATTAATCAAAAATATTAATATTCATAAAAGTTATAGGCATATTACATAAAATTTGCTAAATCTTAAAATCCAAAATTAATTGCCTTATTAGATGTGCACTTGTCTAACTTAAATTCCAGATAAAGTAATTTGCAAAAAAAATCTAAAACAAAAAAATTAGGGCGAATTTTTATTTTGGCCAGTTGGCCTTTATGTGACGTCATATGCATATATAATTATAAGTTGATATAAGAAATTGTGAAAAAAATTTATTTTTTAGATTTTAAATTCCGTTTACTATAACAACCGCAGTGACGTAACGAACCTATTTTGAAATTATTAATCAAAAATATTAATATTCATAAAAGTTATAGGCATATTACATAAAATTGGCCAAATCTTAAAATCCAAAATTAATTGCCTTATTAGATGTGCACGTGTCTAACTTAAAGTCCAGATAAAGAAATTTGCAAAAAAAATCTAAAACAAAAAAATTAGGGCAAATTTTTATTTTGGCCAGTTGGCCTTTATGTGACGTCATATGCATATATAATTATAAGTTGATATAAAAAATTGTGAAAAAAATTTATTTTTTAGATTTCAAATTCCATTTACTATAACAACCGCAGTAACGTAACGAAACTATTTTGAAATTATTAATCAAAAATATTAATATTCATAAAAGTTATAGGCATATTACATAAAATTTGCCAAATCTTAAAATCCAAAATGAATTGCCTTATTAGATGTGCACTTGTCTAACTTAAATTCCAGATAAAGAAATTTGCAAAAAAATCTAAAACAAAAAAATTAGGGCGAATTTTTATTTTGGCCAGTTGGCCTTTATGTGACGTCATATGCATATATAATTATAAGTTGATATAAAAAATTGTGAAAAAAATTTATTTTTTAGATTTCAAATTCCATTTACTATAACAACCACAGTAACGTAACGAACCTATTTTGAAATTATTAATCAAAAATATTAATATTCATAAAAGTTATAGGCATATTACATAAAATTTGCTAAATCTTAAAATCCAAATTTAATTGCCTTATTAGATGTGCACTTGTCTAACTTAAATTCCAGATAAAGTAATTTGCAAAAAAAATCTAAAACAAAAAAATTAGGGCGAATTTTTATTTTGGCCAGTTGGCCTTTATGTGACGTCATATGCATATATAATTATAAGTTGATATAAAAAATTGTGAAAAAAAATTATTTTTTAGATTTTAAATTCCATTTACTATAACAACCGCAGTGACGTAACGAACCTATTTTGAAATTATTAATCAAAAATATTAATATTCATAAAAGTTATAGGCATATTACATAAAATTTGTTAAATCTTAAAATCCAAAATTAATTGCCTTATTAGATGTGCACTTGTCTAACTTAATATCCAGATAAAGTGATTTGCAAAAAAAATCTAAAACAAAAAAATTAGGGCGAATTTTTATTTTGGCCAGTTGGCCTTTATGTGACGTCATATGCATATATAATTATAAGTTGATATAAAAAATTGTGAAAAAAATTTATTTTTTAGATTTCAAATTCCATTTACTATAACAACCGCAGTGACGTAACGAACCTATTTTGAAATTATTAATCAAAAATATTAATATTCATAAAAGTTATAGGCATATTACATAAAATTTGTTAAATCTTAAAATCCAAAATTAATTGCCTTATTAGATGTGCACTTGTCTAACTTAAATTCCAGATAAAGTGATTTGCAAAAAAAATCTAAAACAAAAAAATTAGGGCGAATTTTTATTTTGGCCAGTTGGCCTTTATGTGACGTCATATGCATATATAATTATAAGTTGATATAAAAAATTGTGAAAAAAATTTATTTTTTAGATTTTAAATTCCATTTACTATAACAACCGCAGTGACGTAACGAACCTATTTTGAAATTATTAATCAAAAATATTAATATTCATAAAAGTTATAGGCATATTACATAAAATTTGCCAAATCTTAAAATCCAAAATTAATTGCCTTATTAGATGCGCACTTGTCTAACTTAAATTCCAGATAAAGTAATTTGCAAAAAAAACTAATACAAAAAAATTAGGGCGAATTTTTATTTTGGCCAGTTGGCCTTTATGTGACGTCATATGCATATATAATTATAAGTTGATATAAAAAATTGTGAAAAAAATTTATTTTTTAGATTTTAAATTTCATTTACTATAACAACCGCAGTAACGTAACGAACCTATTTCAAAATTATTAATCAAAAATATTATTATTCATAAAAGTTATAGGCATATTACATAAAATTTGTTAAATCTTAAAATCCAAAATTAATTGCCTTATTAGATGTGCACTTGTCTAACTTAAATTCCAGATAAAGTGATTTGCAAAAAAAATCTAAAACAAAAAAATTAGGGCGAATTTTTATTTTGGCCAGTTGGCCTTTATGTGACGTCATATGCATATATAATTATAAGTTGATATAAAAAATTGTGAAAAAAATTTATTTTTTAGATTTTAAATTCCATTAACTATAACAACCGCAGTGACGTAACGAACCTATTTTGAAATTATTAATCAAAAATATTAATATTCATAAAAGTTATAGGCATATTACATAAAATTTGCCAAATCTTAAAATCCAAAATTAATTGCCTTATTAGATGCGCACTTGTCTAACTTAAATTCCAGATAAAGTAATTTGCAAAAAAAACTAATACAAAAAAATTAGGGCGAATTTTTATTTTGGCCAGTTGGCCTTTATGTGACGTCATATGCATATATAATTATAAGTTGATATAAAAAATTGTGAAAAAAATTTATTTTTTAGATTTTAAATTTCATTTACTATAACAACCGCAGTAACGTAACGAACCTATTTCAAAATTATTAATCAAAAATATTATTATTCATAAAAGTTATAGGCATATTACATAAAATTGGCCAAATTTTAAAATCCAAAATTAATTGCCTTATTAGATGTGCACTTGTCTAACTTAAATTCCAGATAAAGAAATTTGCAAAAAAAATCTAAAACAAAAAAATTAGGGCAAATTTTTATTTTGGCCAGTTGGCCTTTATATGACGTCATATGCATATATAATTATAAGTTGATATAAAAAATTGTGAAAAAAATTTATTTTTTAGATTTTAAATTCCATTTACTATAACAACCGCAGTGACGTAACGAACCTATTTTGAAATTATTAATCAAAAATATTAATATTCATAAAAGTTATAGGCATATTACATAAAATTTGTTAAATCTTAAAATTCAAAATTAATTGCCTTATTAGATGTGCACTTGTCTAACTTAAATTCCAGATAAAGTGATTTGCAAAAAAAATCTAAAACAAAAAAATTAGGGCGAATTTTTATTTTGGCCAGTTGGCCTTTATGTGACGTCATATGCATATATAATTATAAGTTGATATAAAAAATTGTGAAAAAAATTTATTTTTTAGATTTCAAATTCCATTTACTATAACAACCACAGTAACGTAACGAACCTATTTTGAAATTATTAATCAAAAATATTAATATTCATAAAAGTTATAGGCATATTACATAAAATTTGCTAAATCTTAAAATCCAAATTTAATTGCCTTATTAGATGTGCACTTGTCTAACTTAAATTCCAGATAAAGTAATTTGCAAAAAAAATCTAAAACAAAAAAATTAGGGCGAATTTTTATTTTGGCCAGTTGGCCTTTATGTGACGTCATATGCATATATAATTATAAGTTGATATAAAAAATTGTGAAAAAAAATTATTTTTTAGATTTTAAATTCCATTTACTATAACAACCGCAGTGACGTAACGAACCTATTTTGAAATTATTAATCAAAAATATTAATATTCATAAAAGTTATAGGCATATTACATAAAATTTGTTAAATCTTAAAATCCAAAATTAATTGCCTTATTAGATGTGCACTTGTCTAACTTAATATCCAGATAAAGTGATTTGCAAAAAAAATCTAAAACAAAAAAATTAGGGCGAATTTTTATTTTGGCCAGTTGGCCTTTATGTGACGTCATATGCATATATAATTATAAGTTGATATAAAAAATTGTGAAAAAAATTTATTTTTTAGATTTCAAATTCCATTTACTATAACAACCGCAGTGACGTAACGAACCTATTTTGAAATTATTAATCAAAAATATTAATATTCATAAAAGTTATAGGCATATTACATAAAATTTGTTAAATCTTAAAATCCAAAATTAATTGCCTTATTAGATGTGCACTTGTCTAACTTAAATTCCAGATAAAGTGATTTGCAAAAAAAATCTAAAACAAAAAAATTAGGGCGAATTTTTATTTTGGCCAGTTGGCCTTTATGTGACGTCATATGCATATATAATTATAAGTTGATATAAAAAATTGTGAAAAAAATTTATTTTTTAGATTTTAAATTCCATTTACTATAACAACCGCAGTGACGTAACGAACCTATTTTGAAATTATTAATCAAAAATATTAATATTCATAAAAGTTATAGGCATATTACATAAAATTTGCCAAATCTTAAAATCCAAAATTAATTGCCTTATTAGATGCGCACTTGTCTAACTTAAATTCCAGATAAAGTAATTTGCAAAAAAAACTAATACAAAAAAATTAGGGCGAATTTTTATTTTGGCCAGTTGGCCTTTATGTGACGTCATATGCATATATAATTATAAGTTGATATAAAAAATTGTGAAAAAAATTTATTTTTTAGATTTTAAATTTCATTTACTATAACAACCGCAGTAACGTAACGAACCTATTTCAAAATTATTAATCAAAAATATTATTATTCATAAAAGTTATAGGCATATTACATAAAATTTGTTAAATCTTAAAATCCAAAATTAATTGCCTTATTAGATGTGCACTTGTCTAACTTAAATTCCAGATAAAGTGATTTGCAAAAAAAATCTAAAACAAAAAAATTAGGGCGAATTTTTATTTTGGCCAGTTGGCCTTTATGTGACGTCATATGCATATATAATTATAAGTTGATATAAAAAATTGTGAAAAAAATTTATTTTTTAGATTTTAAATTCCATTTACTATAACAACCGCAGTGACGTAACGAACCTATTTTGAAATTATTAATCAAAAATATTAATATTCATAAAAGTTATAGGCATATTACATAAAATTTGCCAAATCTTAAAATCCAAAATTAATTGCCTTATTAGATGCGCACTTGTCTAACTTAAATTCCAGATAAAGTAATTTGCAAAAAAAACTAATACAAAAAAATTAGGGCGAATTTTTATTTTGGCCAGTTGGCCTTTATGTGACGTCATATGCATATATAATTATAAGTTGATATAAAAAATTGTGAAAAAAATTTATTTTTTAGATTTTAAATTTCATTTACTATAACAACCGCAGTAACGTAACGAACCTATTTCAAAATTATTAATCAAAAATATTATTATTCATAAAAGTTATAGGCATATTACATAAAATTGGCCAAATTTTAAAATCCAAAATTAATTGCCTTATTAGATGTGCACTTGTCTAACTTAAATTCCAGATAAAGAAATTTGCAAAAAAAATCTAAAACAAAAAAATTAGGGCAAATTTTTATTTTGGCCAGTTGGCCTTTATATGACGTCATATGCATATATAATTATAAGTTGATATAAAAAATTGTGAAAAAAATTTATTTTTTAGATTTTAAATTCCATTTACTATAACAACCGCAGTGACGTAACGAACCTATTTTGAAATTATTAATCAAAAATATTAATATTCATAAAAGTTATAGGCATATTACATAAAATTTGTTAAATCTTAAAATCCAAAATTAATTGCCTTATTAGATGTGCACTTGTCTAACTTAAATTCCAGATAAAGTGATTTGCAAAAAAAATCTAAAACAAAAAAATTAGGGCGAATTTTTATTTTGGCCAGTTGGCCTTTATGTGACGTCATATGCATATATAATTATAAGTTGATATAAAAAATTGTGAAAAAAATTTATTTTTTAGATTTCAAATTCCATTTACTATAACAACCGCAGTGACGTAACGAACCTATTTTGAAATTATTAATCAAAAATATTAATATTCATAAAAGTTATAGGCATATTACATAAAATTTGTTAAATCTTAAAATCCAAAATTAATTGCCTTATTAGATGTGCACTTGTCTAACTTAAATTCCAGATAAAGTGATTTGCAAAAAAAATCTAAAACAAAAAAATTAGGGCGAATTTTTATTTTGGCCAGTTGGCCTTTATGTGACGTCATATGCATATATAATTATAAGTTGATATAAAAAATTGTAAAAAAAATTTATTTTTTAGATTTTAAATTCCATTTACTATAACAACCGCAGTGACGTAACGAACCTATTTTGAAATTATTAATCAAAAATATTAATATTCATAAAAGTTATAGGCATATTACATAAAATTTGCCAAATCTTAAAATCCAAAATTAATTGCCTTATTAGATGCGCACTTGTCTAACTTAAATTCCAGATAAAGTAATTTGCAAAAAAAACTAATACAAAAAAATTAGGGCGAATTTTTATTTTGGCCAGTTGGCCTTTATGTGACGTCATATGCATATATAATTATAAGTTGATATAAAAAATTGTGAAAAAAATTTATTTTTTAGATTTTAAATTTCATTTACTATAACAACCGCAGTAACGTAACGAACCTATTTCAAAATTATTAATCAAAAATATTAATATTCATAAAAGTTATAGGCATATTACATAAAATTTGTTAAATCTTAAAATCCAAAATTAATTGCTTTATTAGATGTGCACTTGTCTAACTTAAATTCCAGATAAAGTGATTTGCAAAAAAAATCTAAAACAAAAAAATTAGGGCGAATTTTTATTTTGGCCAGTTGGCCTTTATGTGACGTCATATGCATATATAATTATAAGTTGATATAAAAAATTGTGAAAAAAATTTATTTTTTAGATTTTAAATTCCATTTACTATAACAACCGCAGTGACGTAACGAACCTATTTTGAAATTATTAATCAAAAATATTAATATTCATAAAAGTTATAGGCATATTACATAAAATTTGCCAAATCTTAAAATCCAAAATTAATTGCCTTATTAGATGCGCACTTGTCTAACTTAAATTCCAGATAAAGTAATTTGCAAAAAAAACTAATACAAAAAAATTAGGGCGAATTTTTATTTTGGCCAGTTGGCCTTTATGTGACGTCATATGCATATATAATTATAAGTTGATATAAAAAATTGTGAAAAAAATTTATTTTTTAGATTTTAAATTTCATTTACTATAACAACCGCAGTAACGTAACGAACCTATTTCAAAATTATTAATCAAAAATATTATTATTCATAAAAGTTATAGGCATATTACATAAAATTGGCCAAATTTTAAAATCCAAAATTAATTGCCTTATTAGATGTGCACTTGTCTAACTTAAATTCCAGATAAAGAAATTTGCAAAAAAAATCTAAAACAAAAAAATTAGGGCAAATTTTTATTTTGGCCAGTTGGCCTTTATGTGACGTCATATGCATATATAATTATAAGTTGATATAAAAAATTGTGAAAAAAATTTATTTTTTAGATTTTAAATTCCATTTACTATAACAACCGCAGTGACGTAACGAACCTATTTTGAAATTATTAATCAAAAATATTAATATTCATAAAAGTTATAGGCATATTACATAAAATTTGTTAAATCTTAAAATCCAAAATTAATTGCCTTATTAGATGTGCACTTGTCTAACTTAAATTCCAGATAAAGTGATTTGCAAAAAAAATCTAAAACAAAAAAATTAGGGCGAATTTTTATTTTGGCCAGTTGGCCTTTATGTGACGTCATATGCATATATAATTATAAGTTGATATAAAAAATTGTGAAAAAAATTTATTTTTTAGATTTCAAATTCCATTTACTATAACAACCGCAGTGACGTAACGAACCTATTTTGAAATTATTAATCAAAAATATTAATATTCATAAAAGTTATAGGCATATTACATAAAATTTGTTAAATCTTAAAATCCAAAATTAATTGCCTTATTAGATGTGCACTTGTCTAACTTAAATTCCAGATAAAGTGATTTGCAAAAAAAATCTAAAACAAAAAAATTAGGGCGAATTTTTATTTTGGCCAGTTGGCCTTTATGTGACGTCATATGCATATATAATTATAAGTTGATATAAAAAATTGTGAAAAAAATTTATTTTTTAGATTTTAAATTCCATTTACTATAACAACCGCAGTGACGTAACGAACCTATTTTGAAATTATTAATCAAAAATATTAATATTCATAAAAGTTATAGGCATATTACATAAAATTTGCCAAATCTTAAAATCCAAAATTAATTGCCTTATTAGATGCGCACTTGTCTAACTTAAATTCCAGATAAAGTAATTTGCAAAAAAAACTAATACAAAAAAATTAGGGCGAATTTTTATTTTGGCCAGTTGGCCTTTATGTGACGTCATATGCATATATAATTATAAGTTGATATAAAAAATTGTGAAAAAAATTTATTTTTTAGATTTTAAATTTCATTTACTATAACAACCGCAGTAACGTAACGAACCTATTTCAAAATTATTAATCAAAAATATTATTATTCATAAAAGTTATAGGCATATTACATAAAATTGGCCAAATTTTAAAATCCAAAATTAATTGCCTTATTAGATGTGCACTTGTCTAACTTAAATTCCAGATAAAGAAATTTGCAAAAAAAATCTAAAACAAAAAAATTAGGGCAAATTTTTATTTTGGCCAGTTGGCCTTTATGTGACGTCATATGCATATATAATTATAAGTTGATATAAAAAATTGTGAAAAAAATTTATTATTTAGATTTCAAATTCCATTTACTATAACAACTACAGTAACGTAACGGACCTATTTTGAAATTATTAATCAAAAATATTAATATTCATAAAAGTTATAGGCATATTACATAAAATTTGCTAAATCTTAAAATTCAAAATTAATTGCCTTATTAGATGTGCACTTGTCTAACTTAAATTCCAGATAAAGTAATTTGCAAAAAAAATCTAAAACAAAAAAATTAGGGCGAATTTTTATTTTGGCCAGTTGGCCTTTATGTGACGTCATATGCATATATAATTATAAGTTGATATAAAAAATTGTGAAAAAAATTTATTTTTTAGATTTCAAATTCTATTTACTATAACAACCACAGTAACGTAACGAACCTATTTTGAAATTATTAATCAAAAATATTAATATTCATAAAAGTTATAGGCATATTACATAAAATTTGCTAAATCTTAAAATCCAAAATTAATTGCCTTATTAGATGTGCACTTGTCTAACTTAAATTCCAGATAAAGTAATTTGCAAAAAAAATCTAAAACAAAAAAATTAGGGCGAATTTTTATTTTGGCCAGTTGGCCTTTATGTGACGTCATATGCATATATAATTATAAGTTGATATAAAAAATTGTGAAAAAAATTTATTTTTTAGATTTTAAATTTCATTTACTATAACAACCGCAGTAACGTAACAAACCTATTTTAAAATTATTAATCAAAAATATTAATATTCATAAAAGTTATAGGCATATTACATAAAATTTGCCAAATCTTAAAATCCAAAATGAATTGCCTTATTAGATGTGCACTTGTCTAACTTAAATTCCAGATAAAGAAATTTGGAAAAAAATCTAAAACAAAAAAATTAGGGCGAATTTTTATTTTGGCCAGTTGGCCTTTATGTGACGTCATATGCATATATAATTATAAGTTGATATAAAAAATTGTGAAAAAAATTTATTTTTTAGATTTCAAGTTCCATTTACTATAACAACCACAGTAACGTAACGAACCTATTTTGAAATTATTAATCAAAAATATTAATATTCATAAAAGTTATAGGCATATTACATAAAATTTGCTAAATCTTAAAATCCAAAATTAATTGCCTTATTAGATGTGCACTTGTCTAACTTAAATTCCAGATAAAGTAATTTGCAAAAAAAATCTAAAACAAAAAAATTAGGGCGAATTTTTATTTTGGCCAGTTGGCCTTTATGTGACGTCATATGCATATATAATTATAAGTTGATATAAAAAATTGTGAAAAAAATTTATTTTTTAGATTTTAAATTTCATTTACTATAACAACCGCAGTAACGTAACAAACCTATTTTAAAATTATTAATCAAAAATATTAATATTCATAAAAGTTATAGGCATATTACATAAAATTTGCCAAATTTTAAAGTCCAAAATTAATAGCCTTATTAGATGCGCACTTGTCTAACTTAAATTCCAGATAAAGAAATTTGCAAAAAAAATCTAAAACAAAAAAATTAGGGCGAATTTTTATTTTGGCCAGTTGGCCTTTATGTGACGTCATATGCATATATAATTATAAGTTGATATAAAAAATTGTGAAAAAAATTTATTTTTTAGATTTCAAATTCCATTTACTATAACAACCGCAGTAACGTAACAAACCTATTTTGAAATTATTTATCAAAAATATTAATATTCATAAAAATTATAGGCATATTACATAAAATTTGCCAAATCTTAAAATCTAAAATGAATTGCCTTATTAGATGTGCACTTGTCTAACTTAAATTCCAGATAAAGAAATTTGCAAAAAAATCTAAAACAAAAAAATTAGGGCGAATTTTTATTTTGGCCAGTTGGCCTTTATGTGACGTCATATGCATATATAATTATAAGTTGATATAAAAAATTGTGAAAAAAATTTATTTTTTAGATTTCAAATTCCATTTACTATAACAACCGCAGTGACGTAACGAACCTATTTTGAAATTATTAATCAAAAATATTAATATTCATAAAAGTTATAGGCATATTACATAAAATTTGTTAAATCTTAAAATCCAAAATTAATTGCCTTATTAGATGTGCACTTGTCTAACTTAAATTCCAGATAAAGTAATTTGCAAAAAAAATCTAAAACAAAAAAATTAGGGCGAATTTTTATTTTGGCCAGTTGGCCTTTATGTGACGTCATATGCATATATAATTATAAGTTGATATAAAAAATTGTGAAAAAAATTTATTTTTTAGATTTCAAATTCCATTTACTATAACAACCGCAGTGACGTAACGAACCTATTTTGAAATTATTAATCAAAAATATTAATATTCATAAAAGTTATAGGCATATTACATAAAATTTGTTAAATCTTAAAATCCAAAATTAATTGCCTTATTAGATGTGCACTTGTCTAACTTAAATTCCAGATAAAGTGATTTGCAAAAAAAATCTAAAACAAAAAAATTAGGGCGAATTTTTATTTTGGCCAGTTGGCCTTTATGTGACGTCATATGCATATATAATTATAAGTTGATATAAAAAATTGTGAAAAAAATTTATTTTTTAGATTTTAAATTCCATTTACTATAACAACCGCAGTGACGTAATGAACCTATTTTGAAATCATTAATCAAAAATATTAATATTCATAAAAGTTATAGGCATATTACATAAAATTTACCAAATCTTAAAATCCAAAATTAATTGCCTTATTAGATGCGCACTTGTCTAACTTAAATTCCAGATAAAGTAATTTGCAAAAAAAACTAATACAAAAAAATTAGGGCGAATTTTTATTTTGGCCAGTTGGCCTTTATGTGACGTCATATGCATATATAATTATAAGTTGATATAAAAAATTGTGAAAAAAATTTATTTTTTAGATTTTAAATTTCATTTACTATAACAACCGCAGTATTGTAACGAACCTATTTCAAAATTATTAATCAAAAATATTATTATTCATAAAAGTTATAGGCATATTACATAAAATTGGCCAAATTTTAAAATCCAAAATTAATTGCCTTATTAGATGTGCACTTGTCTAACTTAAATTCCAGATAAAGAAATTTTCAAAAAAAATCTAAAACAAAAAAATTAGGGCAAATTTTTATTTTGGCCAGTTGGCCTTTATGTGACGTCATATGCATATATAATTATAAGTTGATATAAAAAATTGTGAAAAAAATTTATTTTTTAGATTTTAAATTTTATTTACTATAACAACCGCAGTAACGTAACGAACCTATTTTAAAATTATTAATCAAAAATATTAATATTCATAAAAGTTATAGGCATATTACATAAAATTTGCCAAATTTTAAAATCCAAAATTAATAGCCTTATTAGATGTGCACTTGTCTAACTTAAATTCCAGATAAAGAAATTTGCAAAAAAAATCTAAAACAAAAAAATTAGGGCGAATTTTTATTTTGGCCAGTTGGCCTTTATGTGACGTCATATGCATATATAATTATAAGTTGATATAAAAAATTGTGAAAAAAATTTATTTTTTAGATTTCAAATTCCATTTACTATAACAACCGCAGTAACGTAACAAACCTATTTTGAAATTATTTATCAAAAATATTAATATTCATAAAAATTATAGGCATATTACATAAAATTTGCCAAATCTTAAAATCCAAAATTAATTGCCTTATTAGATACGCACTTGTCTAACTTAAATTCCAGATAAAGAAATTTGCAAAAAAAATCTAAAACAAAAAAATTAGGGCGAATTTTTATTTTGTCCAGTTGGCCTTTATGTGACGTCATATGCATATATAATTATAAGTTAATATAAAAAATTGTGAAAAAAATTTATTTTTTAGATTTTAAATTCCATTTACTATAAGAACCGCAGTAACGTAACGAACCTATTTTGAAATTATTAATCAAAAATATTAATATTCATAAAAGTTATAGGCATATTACATGAAATTTGCCAAATCTTAAAATCCAAAATTAATTGCCTTATTAGATGCGCACTTGTCTACCTTAAATTCCAGATAAAGAAATTTGCAAAAAAAATCTAAAACAAAAAAATTAGGGCGAATTTTTATTTTGGCCAGTTGGCCTTTATGTGACGTCATATGCATATATAATTATAAGTTGATATAAAAAATTGTAAAAAAAAATTATTTTTTAGATTTTAAATTCCATTTACTATAACAACTGCAGTAACGTAACGAACCTATTTTGAAATTATTAATCAAAAATATTAATATTCATAAAAGTTATAGGCATATTACATAAAATTTGCCAAATCTTAAAATCCAAAATGAATTGCATTATTAGATGCGCACTTGTCTAACTTAAATTCCAGATAAAGAAATTTGCAAAAAAAATCTAAAACAAAAAAATTAGGGCGAATTTTTATTTTGGCCAGTTGGCCTTTATGTGACGTCATATGCATATATAATTATAAGTTGATATAAAAAATTGTGAAAAAAATTTATTTTTTAGATTTCAAATTCCATTTACTATAACAACCGCAGTAACGTAACAAACCTATTTTGAAATTATTTATCAAAAATATTAATATTCATAAAAATTATAGGCATATTACATAAAATTTGCCAAATCTTAAAATCCAAAATTAATTGCCTTATTAGATACGCACTTGTCTAACTTAAATTCCAGATAAAGAAATTTGCAAAAAAAATCTAAAACAAAAAAATTAGGGCGAATTTTTATTTTGTCCAGTTGGCCTTTATGTGACGTCATATGCATATATAATTATAAGTTAATATAAAAAATTGTGAAAAAAATTTATTTTTTAGATTTTAAATTCCATTTACTATAAGAACCGCAGTAACGTAACGAACCTATTTTGAAATTATTAATCAAAAATATTAATATTCATAAAAGTTATAGGCATATTACATGAAATTTGCCAAATCTTAAAATCCAAAATTAATTGCCTTATTAGATTCGCACTTGTCTACCTTAAATTCCAGATAAAGAAATTTGCAAAAAAAATCTAAAACAAAAAAATTAGGGCGAATTTTTATTTTGGCCAGTTGGCCTTTATGTGACGTCATATGCATATATAATTATAAGTTGATATAAAAAATTGTAAAAAAAAATTATTTTTTAGATTTTAAATTCCATTTACTATAACAACTGCAGTAACGTAACGAACCTATTTTGAAATTATTAATCAAAAATATTAATATTCATAAAAGTTATAGGCATATTACATAAAATTTGCCAAATCTTAAAATCCAAAATGAATTGCATTATTAGATGCGCACTTGTCTAACTTAAATTCCAGATAAAGAAATTTGCAAAAAAAATCTAAAACAAAAAAATTAGGGCGAATTTTTATTTTGGCCAGTTGGACTTTATGTGACGTCATATGCATATATAATTATAAATTGATATAAAAAATTGTGAAAAAAAAATATTTTTTAGATTTTAAATTCCATTTACTATAACAACTGCAGTAACGTAACAAACCTATTTTGAAATTATTTATCAAAAATATTAATATTCATAAAAATTATAGTCATATTACATAAAATTTGCCAAATCTTAAAATCCAAAATTAATTGCCTTATTAGATGTGCACTTGTCTAACTTAAATTCCAGATAAAGTAATTTGCAAAAAAAATCTAAAACAAAAAAATTAGGGCGAATTTTTATTTTGGCTAGTTGGCCTTTATGTGACGTCATATGCATATATAATTATATAAGTTGAAAAATTGTGAAAAAAATTTATTTTTTAGATTTTAAATTCCATTTACTATAACAACTGCAGTAACGTAACAAACCTATTTTGAAATTATTAATCAAAAATATTAATATCCATAAAAGTTATAGGCATATTTGACAACAAAAATACAATATTTGACAATTTGACAACAAAAATACAATACATCTATCTTAAATGTGGTTAAACCATATTTAGCTGCTTGGTTTAGGATGCATCAAAATAAATGGCAACACGACTTTTTGTTCCCTGTTAAAAATTTAAAGTATTTAAGAATTTACTTTTATTTAAATAATATTTTATTTATTAATGATAATAAATGAGTTAAAAAAGGCTAATTCTGTTGTCAAATAAATTTAAAATTTATCATCTTTTTACAAATTAAAATTAAATGGTTAATAAAAAAATTTATTTGTGAATATGTAGATAATTAACTTACCCTCCAAATGCTCCGAAACAGAAAATGCAATTAACTTTGTAGTTGACGACAATTCCAACTTCTTCCTCTGATGTTCCTGGTTTAGCTCTGAAAATAAAAGGTAAAAATAAATACTGACAGTCTTTAAAAAACTCTGTAAGATAAGTTTATTTTTATTTTTGAAAACAAGTAAAAATTTACAGTTTTATAATAAAATCTTCAATTTATTTATTTTTACTAGTATAAAATAGTTTCTTTTTTGTTTTGTTAAATAGAAATTTTTTTTACTGAATATCTTACAAACAACAAACAAATTACATTGTGCTTGAAGCTAGGTTAGTGTCTTCCTGTCTAAGCTTTCCATCCAATGCAATTGCCCCCTTGTCCTTATTATCACTTAGCAGAGGACAAATCGAATAAACTTTGTTGAAGTTGGTACCAGCTGGGATCTGATCACTGTAAAAAAAATAATGTAAGAAATTTAACAATATGGCATGGTATGTTAAAACATTGTTAAAAGTTTAAAAACTGATTATTGTACATAAACAAATAGAAACAAAACAAAAAGTGGTATTGCTTAAAGTTTAAATTGTATTAAGTGCAAATAATTGTTATATTATTTTGTTAGTATTTTAATATTAAGTTTTAATGAACTACTATAAATTATTCTTTTTAAGCGAAATTTGTTATATTATTTTGTTAGTATTGTAATCCTAATCTATTTAGTATTATTAAGGAATTAAGGGATTAAATCATCTTTAATGATCAATATATTTTAATCTGTAACATTTGTATATAATATTATAAGCACTTAAATTAATTAAAAAATACTTCTAGTGATAAAAAGGTATATAAAACAATTTATCTTTAATAGTGGTTTTCCAATTTATCAACAAAAAGGAATTACCAAATTTCTTCTGTTGCCACAATATTTGAATATTGAGCATTCTTGAACAAGCAAACATTAGCGAATTGCTCAACTGTTAACTTTATTTTTTTCACACTTTTTCCAGATTTGTTTTCGATTTTGACAATCACCTTAATATCTTCACCATGGTAATATAACTGTGAGGAAAAAGGTGTTTACTTTTTAGTTTTTATTTCTCTGTATAGCTTACATTTATTTGAGTATTTATATAACAATTTAAAAACCTATGTTTTTTTTAAACCAATTATTATTTACAATTTGCATACATCTGTAAAAGTGACACAGTATAGATTACTTTAGTTTGTAAATACATTTTAAACATATTTTAACAGGTTTTAATATTAATTAGATTATTTACCTCTTTGTTAAGAGAGACGTCAACAGACAAGGGTTTCTCCTTCTTGCATAGCTCTTCGATTTGTCGCGGAGGTGACCCTGCTTTATCTGGGGCATATTGAATTTTGCGAATTTTAAAAGTTGCTGAAGATCTAAAAAAAGAATTTGTAAATTGGTTTAAAAATTATTTAAATTATTTTTGGTCAAACTTTTAATATGTTTGCAACTAAAATTTAATGTTAAAATTTTCCTGTACTTACTAAGACCAAATAAATTAAAATAACATAAAATATTTTATTCAGTTAATTTAAAGATTTAAAGATTTTTTTTAAAACAGATTACTTAAAATTAATAAATTATATTTATTTTTTTAGAAAGTTAACATGATTGAGGGTTATAATTTACTCTGGGTCAATTAGTGTGTTGTTGTTTCTTGTTGCAACAAAAGCAATAAGTTTGTAATCCACACCACAAGCTCGATCAACATGATCTGATGATTCTGGATTTAATGAAACAGAACAGGGAGAGTTGCGAGGAACCTGTAAATATATTAAAGTTGGTTATAGGTAAAATGAGGTAAAAACCTAATCAAACACTTGTTAGTCAAATTATAAATTGGTATTGGTAAAACTGTGTAAAAGTAATCTAAGCTTTATCTGGTTTGTTTTTAAAATATAAATGTGGCATAAACAAACAAATACCTTTAGGGTTTAAATTTTTTTAAAGTAATTTAAAACTAAAAAAGGTATTAAGCTTTTATATAAGAATAAAGTTAACATAAATTTCTTTACAGATTTGCCTACACTAAAACAGAACAATAGATTTAAAAAAGAATAAAAGATTAACAAGATCCTTTTCAACTAACCTCCACTGTGAATGGGTAAGCATTTTCACCAAGTTTTCTTAAAAGCTTATTTTGCATTTCTGTGTTTTCTTTGCCCTTAGAAGCATCATTCGGAGGGTAGACCTTTTTTAAGTAATTTTTTTTTCAAATATGTAAGACTATTCTTTTTTAAATATTTAAAATAACACTAATTTATAAACACTTGAAATATTTTATTGGAGTCCACCATGTTATTGTTCTTATATTTTATAAATAAATACCTGAGTAACAATATCACAATATTGTTTGGTGTACTTCACCCCTATTGCCTCTAAATCTTCTCTTCCATATTGAAAAGCACACGTCAATTTGACATTCACTAAAATATTTTTATTAAGTTTAAATTTTTTTTAAATACAAATTTATAATTTAATAAAATATAACATGTTAGATATATTTACCCTTGCCATCTTTTAAAGCGGGATCCACCAATACAACGCCATCTAAAGAAATACAATTTTATTTCAAAGATAAATTATACCACACAATTAACAAAATTTACAAACTCTAGAAGATTTATTCGTTTTTTTATACATTTATAATTGCCCTAAATATAATAATATTTGCCTATTGGGTCGGTATGTGTTGTATGGTCTACGTAGTCACGTTTTGGTAAATACATGGTGACCTAAAAATAAAATTTTATTTGATTTTATGGTATATCATAAACTAAACTCTTAGCCCTAGAAGTACAGTATATACCAAAAATTTATTAATATTTCCCTGTTTAGTTTTTTCTAGCCATTTGCGCTCATAAAACATATTTTTCACGAAATTAAAATTAACTTACCATTTTATTTGGGGTAACTTTCTTGTAAACAGACATAGTTAACTTTTCCGCAAAAAAAATAATTAAAATTTAAAAGTCGTCTAAAAATACGTTTATTTATTTAATAAAAAGGGTATTCGAACACTTTTTATTATAACAAGACGTCGCAACCTTATGATAAATGTTTATTTTAAATTCTCCTTTTTATAGGGATAGATTAATCTGTCATTATTTACGCTACATTTATTAAAACGATTGCAAAAAAGGATTACTATAGTGATCAGAAGATTAGTATTTTTGATGATTAAAATGTCAACCTTTAAAGAATAAGCTTTTTGATAATTAATATAAATCCCTTAATCTCTTTTTAAGCGGTGAAAGTAAAATTTTTTAATAAATAAAAAACCAAATCTTTAATGGGCTATTATATCTTTAGGTCACGTGGTCACTTATCTTATCTGTGTTTGCGTGCGACGTGGTGTTTATTACCAAGTATTTTTTTGACCTTATTTATTACCGTGTATTATTTACATCAGATTTTGTTAAGTGATTATTTGAATAAGGTTACAACGTCATTAAAAACTGATTAAACAAAACTATGAACATATTTTTGTAACATTATATATTAATCACCTTACTCAAGATTTTGCCTTAGATTTTAAGTAAAATACTTACCTAAACATTACACCAAAATATTTTTAAAGTAACTCTTAGCCTATATCTGTTGTATTTATTATTATTATCATAACTTAGATTACACATTGTCATTTTGCAATATAGGTCAAAATTAGATTTTTTTAAATGAAAATTATGATAAATATTGTATATCGTGTTGGGATAAGTATATCTTATGTAAAACTATTATTTAAAATTGGTATTTTAAATTGATGCTGTTAAGAATTTAACTCACGATTTGTATTTTAAAAAAGAAAAGTCTACATTGACGACCTGCGCACTTTTTTTTAATATTAAATTATTTTTCATACACACTTAAAAAGTTAAGCATCGACGTAATATAAGTATTATTTATACGATGATTACATATTGTGCGTTTGTTAAATACAAATCTTTACCGATATTTTATATTTCTAGGGTAAAGCCGAATTCTACACTTGCTGATATCAAGACAGAGCTCCTGGCAAAACAACTGAAATAAAAGTCGACATCTACGATCAATAAACATGTGAGCAAAGTGTGTTTATTCTGTCATTGTGGTTACTAAAAATATAGTGCTACTGCTAACGTTATAAGTGGCAATGTTATAAACAATTTTGTCTATATTTAGCCGTCTTATGCATATATATATATATATATAGGTTTTAAATTCATTATATATATATAATAACCGAAAGGGTCCAACAAGCGTATTTTTATAAAATTAATCAAATACATTTTTACGAATAAAACTATTTAGCGCAATTTAAAAAATCTTTAAATTTTTAAAAATTAAAATAATTTTTTGTTTTTAAACGTTCTTAGTTAATTAGGGCATTTAGCAGAAATATTTAAAAAATCTTATTGCAAGTAACTACGTACCCTTTGACGTTATAGGCTCCTGCATATTAAACGTATTTTTGTTAAAATTAAAAAAAAATTATACTAATTTATGAAAATCGCTAAATTTAATAAAATCGCGATTTTTTGTTTTGGCTAGTTAGTAGTTACCCACCAAGTGACCTTGTTACGTCATAAGCATATATAATTATAAGATTGTCCAAAAATTTTTAAAATAATATTTTTTTTTAAATTTTAAATTTCATTTTCCATAACAAAACCAAAATTTATTGTCTTATTAGAAGCGCATTTATTTGTCTAACTTAAATACTAGTTAGGGTCTAACTTAAATACTAGTTACGCATATTACATAAAAACTGCCAAATCTTAAAATCCGAAATTTGTTGTCTTATTAGAAGCGCCTTTATCTAATTTAAATACTAGATGAAGAAATTCACGAAAGAAATGTGGTCATTTTTTGCAGAAATTATCAAAAAAGAATGATGAACACAATGCGTTTAAAGAAAAAAATTTTTTTTATTATGCTTCGAATGTGTTTATTTATTGACCTTACAAAATAATTAAGATTTGAATTTTTTTTATGACTTTTTATTTATTTTGTGCATATGTATGTAAAACTGCATGCTTTTGTTATTTCGGGTCGGTGGCCCGCTGGTTAGGGGGCTTGGCTTTCGATCCTGAGCTGTAAGTTCGATTTTTGCTGTGGTAATCCAACTTCGAACTTCTTTACTAGATAAAGAAATTTGCAAAAAAAAAATAAAAAAAAGGACGTTAAGGCGAATTTTTTTTTTGTCCAGTTTGCCTTCAAGTGACCCAGTGTCATATGCATATATAATTATAAGTTTATACAAAAATTTTTAAAAACATTTTTTTTTTAGATTTTAAATTCCATTTACTATAACAACCGCAATGACGTAACAAGCCTATTTTGAAATTATTAATCAAAAATATTAATATTCATAAAAGTTATAGGCATGTTACATAAAATTTGCCCAATCTTAAAATCCAAAATTAATTGCTTTATTAGATGCGCATTCTTTATTAGAACAGGTCTTTAATGCTAACTTTTTTGTCAAAGTTTAATTCTGGTTTTATCTTAATATTCTTTCACCTATGTTAAAAAGTTATTTAAATATGTGGGCAAAAGAATGTGATGATGTTTTGATTATGTGGTATTAATATGACGAACAAGGAAGTTAATGTGGTGATTGTTCCATTGTATTTATTAATAATTTAATTCTATATACATGTTTCATTTTCATCAACTTGCAAGTCTAAATTTAAATCTCAACTAAGCAGAAATTTTTATATTTATAAATACCACGTGTAACTTATTTTTGTAACACCATTTCTTTAATTTAACTTATAAATTTTTTATTTGTTTTTAAATTTATTCACAAGCTAAACTTAAATTTACAAAAAATGTTATTTTTAATTTAAACATTTATTTACAGATAACACTGAACAAAGTATAAATATATGTTTGACAATAAAAATACAATACATCTATCTCAAATGTGGTTAAACCATATTTAGGTGCTTGGTTTAGGATGCATCAAAATAAATGGCAACACAACTTTTTGTTCCCTATCAAAAATATGAAAGATTTAAGAATTTACTTTTATTTAAATAATATTTTATTTATTTATGGTAATAAAAGAGGGTAATCATTTAGTTATTTAATTAAAAAAAACTAATACTGTAGTCAAATATAACAAAAATTAAATTTTTTTTTAGAAATTAATATCGAATGGGTAATAAAAAAAAAATATTTGTGAATATGTAGATAATTAACTTACCCTCCAAATGCTCCGAAACAGAAAATGCAATTCACTTTGTAGTTGACGACAATTCCAACTTCTTCTTCTGATGTCCCTGGTTTAGATCTAAAAATAAAAGGTAAAAATAAATACTGACGGTCTATAAAAAACAGTTTATTTTTATTTTTGAAAACAAGTAAAAATTTACAGTTTTATAATAAAATCTTCAATTTATTTATTTTTACTTGTATAAAATAGTTTCGTAATATTTTTTGTTTTGTTAAATAGAAATTTTTTTAAATGACTATCTTACATTGTGCTTGAAGCTAGGTTGGTGTCTTCCTGTCTTAACTTTCCATCTAATGCAATTGCTCCCTTGTCCTTATTATCACTTAGCAGAGGACAAATTGAATAAACTTTGTTGAAGTTGGTACCAGCTGGGATCTGATCACTGTAAAAAAAATAATGTAGGAAATTTAACAATATGGCATGGTTTGTTTAAATATTGTTAAAAGTTTAAAAACTAATTATTGTGTGTATTCCCATAAAAAAATAGTGGTGGTATTGCTTAAAGAATTAAATTGTATTAAATGTTATTAATTGTTAAAATATTTTGTTAGTAGTTCAATATTAAGTTTTAATGGACCGTTATAAATTATTTAAATTGGTTATGTGATTTCAATTGACCTATTCGCTAATTTGAAGTGAAATTTGATATTTTATTTTTGTTAGTATTGTAATCCTAATCTATTTAGTATTATTAAGGGATTAAATCATCTTTAATGATCAATATATTTTAATCTGTAACATTTGTATATAATAATATAAGCACTTAAATTGATTAAAAATTATTTGTAATGGTAAAAAAGTATATAAAACAATTTATTTTTAATAGTAGTTTTCCAATTTATCAACAAAAAGGAATTACCAAATTTCTTCTGTTACAACAGTACTTGAATATTGAGCATTCTTGAATAAGCAAACATTAGCGAATTGCTCAACTGTTAACTTGATTTTTTTCACATTTTTTCCAGATTTGTTTTCGATTTTGACAATCACCTTAATATCTTCACCATGGTAATATAACTGTGAAGAAAAAGGTGTTAACTTTTTACATTTTACTTCTCTGTATAGCTTACATTTATTTGAGTATTTATATAACAATTTAAAAACCTATGTTTTTTTTAAACCAATTATTATTTACAATTTGCATACATCTGTAAAAGTGACACAGTATAGATTACTTTAGTTTGTAAATACATTTTAAACATATTTTAACAGGTTTTAATATTAATTAGATTATTTACCTCTTTGTTAAGAGAGACGTCAACAGACAAGGGTTTCTCCTTCTTGCATAGCTCTTCGATTTGTCGCGGAGGTGACCCTGCTTTATCTGGGGCATATTGAATTTTGCGAATTTTAAAAGTTGCTGAAGATCTAAAAAAAGAATTTGTAAATTGGTTTAAAAATTATTTAAATTATTTTTGGTCAAACTTTTAATATGTTTGCAACTAAAATTTAATGTTAAAATTTTCCTGTACTTACTAAGACCAAATAAATTAAAATAACATAAAATATTTTATTCAGTTAATTTAAAGATTTAAAACAGATTACTTAAAATTAATAAATTATATTATTTTTTTAGAAAGTTAACATGATTGAGGGTTATAATTTACTCTGGGTCAATTAGTGTGTTGTTGTTTCTTGTTGCAACAAAAGCAATAAGTTTGTAATCCACACCACAAGCTCGATCAACATGATCTGATGATTCTGGATTTAATGAAACAGAACAGGGAGAGTTGCGAGGAACCTGTAAATATATTAAAGTTGGTTATAGGTAAAAATGAGGTAAAAACCTAATCATACACTTGTTAGTCAAATTATAAATTGGTATTGGTAAAATTGTGTAAAAGTAATCTAAGCTTTATCTGGTTTGTTTTTAAAATATAAATGTGGCATAAACAAACAAATACCTTTAGGGTTTAAATTTTTTTAAAGTAATTTAAAACTAAAAAAGGTATTAAGTTTTTATATAAGAATAAAGTTAACATAAATTTCTTTACAGATTTGCCTACACTAAAACAGAACAATAGATTTAAAAAAGAATAAAAGATTAACAAGATCCTTTTCAACTAACCTCCACTGTGAATGGGTAAGCATTTTCACCAAGTTTTCTTAAAAGCTTATTTTGCATTTCTGTGTTTTCTTTGCCCTTAGAAGCATCATTCGGAGGGTAGACCTTTTTTAAGTAATTTTTTTTTCAAATATGTAAGACTATTCTTTTTTAAATATTTAAAATAACACTAATTTATAAACACTTGAAATATTTTATTGGAGTCCACCATGTTATTGTTCTTATATTTTATAAATAAATACCTGAGTAACAATATCACAATATTGTTTGGTGTACTTCACCCCTATTGCCTCTAAATCTTCTCTTCCATATTGAAAAGCACACGTCAATTTGACATTCACTAAAATATTTTTATTAAGTTTAAATTTTTTTTAAATACAAATTTATAATTTAATAAAATATAACATGTTAGATATATTTACCCTTGCCATCTTTTAAAGCGGGATCCACCAATACAACGCCATCTAAAGAAATACAATTTTATTTAAAAGATAAATTATACCACACAATTAACAAAATTTACAAACACTAGGAGATTTATTCGTTTTTTTTATACAAATATAATTGCCTTAAATATAATAATATTTACCTATTGGGTCGGTATGTGTTGTATGGTCTACGTAGTCACGTTTTGGTAAATACATGGTGACCTAAAAATAAAATTTTATTTGATTTTATGGTATATTATAAACTAAACATTTACCCCTAAAAGTATATTATATAACAAAAACTTACTAATGTTTAGTTTTTATTAACCATTTGCGCTTATAAAACATATTTTTCACGAAAGTAAAATTAACTTACCATTTTATTCGGGGTAACTTTCTTGTAAACAGACATAGTTAACTTTTCCGCCAAAAAAAAAAAATAATTTGAAGTCGTCCAAAAATACGTTTATCTATTTATAAAAAGGGTATTCGAACACTTTTTATTATAACAAGACGTCGCAACCTTATGATAAATGTTTATTTTAAATTCTCATTTTTATAGGGATAGATTAATCTGTCATTATTTACGCTACATTTATTAAAACGATTGCAAAAAAGGATTACTATAGTGATCAGAAGATTAGTATTTTTGATGATTAAAATTTCAACCTTTAAAGAATAAGCTTTTTGATAATTAATATAAATCCATTAATCTCTTTTTTAGGGGTGAAAAAATTTTTTAACAAATGTATTTTTTTAATAAATAAAAAATACAAATGTTTGATTATAACTAATGTATCTTTAGGTCACGTGGTCACTTATCTTATCTGTGTTTGCGTGCGACGTGGTGTTAGTCCTGTAGCTTTATTTTTTATTTGCGACACTGTAATTTAGATGTTACATTCTGATTTTTTTTAATTAAATTATTTTTTGACTTAATTTATTACCAAGTATTTTTTTGACCTTATTTATTTCCGTGTATTATTTACATCAGATTTTGTTAAGTGATTATTTGAATAAGGTTACAACGTCATTAAAAATTGATTAAACAAAACTATGAACATATTTTTGTAACATTATATATTAATCACCTTACTCAAGATTTTGCCTTAGATTTTAAGTAAAATTCTTACTTAAACATTAAACCAAAATATTTATAATGTAACTCTTAGCCTATATCTGTTGTATTTATTACCATCATAACTTAAATTACTTTAAACCCATCGTCATTTTGCAATATAGGTCAAAATTAGATTTTTTTAAATGAAAATTATGATAAATATTGTATCTCGTGTTGGAATTAGTATATTTAATGTAAAACTATTATTTAAAATTGTTTTTTTAAATTGATGCTGTTAAGAATTTAATTTACGATTTGTATTTTAAACTAAGGAAAGTCTACATTGACGACCTGCGTACTTTTTTTTAATATTGAATTATTTTTCATACACACTGGAAGTATCGACGTAATATAAGTATTATTTATACGAAAATTACATATTGTGCGTTTGTTAAAAACAAATCTTTACCGATATTTTATGTTTCTAGGGTAAAGCCGAATTCTGCACTTGCTGATATCAAGACAGAGAGAGCTCCTGGCAAAACAACTAAAATAAAAGTCGACATCTACGATCAATAAACAGGTGAAAGTGTGTTTATTCTGTCATTGTGGTTACTTAAAAATATAGTGTTAACGTTATAAGTGGCAATGTTATAAACAATTTTGTCTATATTTAGCCGCCCTATGCATATATATAGGTTTTAAATTTATTATATATATATCTATAATATATATATAATAACCGAAAAGGTCCAACAAACGTATTTTTATAAAATTAATCAAATACATTAATACGAATAAAACTATTTAGCGCAATTTAAAAAAATCTTTAAATTTTTAAAAATTAAAATAATTTCTTGTTTTTAAACGTTCTTAGTTAATTAGGGCAATTAGCAGAAATATTTAAAGAATCTTATTGCAAGAAACTACGTAGCCTTTGACGTTATAGGGGCATAAGTAATTTGTATCCTAATATTTTTTTTAATATAAATTTAATTTAGGATAATAACTGCTCCTGCATATTAAACGTATTTTTGTTAAAATTAAAAAAAAAATTATACTAATTTATGAAAATCGCTAAATTTAATAAAATCGCGATTTTTTGTTTTGGCTAGTTAGTAGTTACCCACCAAGTGACCTTGTGACGTCATAAGCATATATAATTATAAGATTGTACAAAAATTTTTAAAATAATATTTTTTTTTAGATTTTAAATTTCATTTTCCATAACAAAACCAAAATTTATTGTCTTATTAGAAGCGCATTTATTTGTGTAACTTAAATACTAGTTAGGGCAAATTTTTGTTTTTGCCGGTTGGCCACCATGTGACGTCTTACACATATATGAATATAAAATTATACAAACATTTCAAAAAAAAATTTTTAGATTTTAAATTTCATTTACAATAACAATTGCAGTGACGTAATAAGCCTATTTTGGAAATATTTATTAAAAATATTAATATTTATTGGAAATATTTATTAAAAATATTAACATTTATTGGAAATATTTATTAAAAATATTAACAAAAGTCATACGCATATTACATAAAAACTGCCAAATCTTAAAATCCAAAATTAATTGCCTTATTAGATGCGCACTTGTCTAACTTAAATCCCAGATAAAGAAATTTGCAAAAAAAATCTTAAACAAAAAAATTAGGGCGAATTTTTATTTTGGCCAGTTGGCCTTTATGTGACGTCATATGCATATATAATTATAAGTTAATATAAAAAATTGTGAAAAAAAATTATTTTTTAGATTTTAAATTCCATTTACTATAACAACCACAGTAACGTAACGAACCTATTTTGAAATTATTAATCAAAAATATTAATATTCATAAAAGTTATAGGCATATTACATAAAATTTGCTAAATCTTAAAATCCAAATTTAATTGCCTTATTAGATGTGCACTTGTCTAACTTAAATTCCAGATAAAGTAATTTGCAAAAAAAATCTAAAACAAAAAAATTAGGGCGAATTTTTATTTTGGCCAGTTGGCCTTTATGTGACGTCATATGCATATATAATTATAAGTTGATATAAAAAATTGTGAAAAAAATTTATTTTTTAGATTTTAAATTTCATTTACTATAACAACCGCAGTAACGTAACGAACCTATTTTAAAATTATTAATCAAAAATATTAATATTCATAAAAGTTATAGGCATATTACATAAAATTTGCCAAATTTTAAAATCCAAAATTAATAGCCTTATTAGATGCACACTTGTCTAACTTAAATTCCAGATAAAGAAATTTGCAAAAAAATTTAAAACAAAAAAATTAGGGCGAATTTTTATTTTGGCCAGTTGGCCTTTATGTGACGTCATATGCATATATAATTATAAGTTGATATAAAAAATTGTGAGAAAAAATTATTTTTTAGATTTTAAATTCCATTTACTATAAAAACTGCAGTTACGTAACAAACCTATTTTGAAATTATTAATCAAAAATATTAATATTCATAAAAGTTATAGGCATATTACATGAAATTTGCCAAATCTTAAAATCCAAAATTAATTGCCTTATTAGATGCACACTTGTCTAACTTAAATTCCAGATGAAAAAATTTGCAAAAAAATTTAAAACAAAAAAATTAGGGCGAATTTTTATTTTGGCCAGTTGGCCTTTATGTGACGTCATATGCATATATAATTATAAGTTGATATAAAAAATTGTGAAAAAAAAATATTTTTTAGATTTTAAATTCCATTTACTATAACAACTGCAGTAACGTAACAAACCTATTTTGAAATTATTAATCAAAAATATTAATATTCATAAAACTTATAGGCATATTACATAAAATTTGCCAAATCTTAAAATCCAAAATTAATTGCCTTATTAGATGCGCACTTGTCTAACTTAAATTCCAGATAAAGAAATTTGCAAAAAAAATCTAAAACAAAAAAATTATGGCAAATTTTTATTTTGGCCAGTTGGCCTTTATGTGACTTCATATGCATATATAAGTTAATATAAAAAATTGTGAAAAAAATTTATTTTTTAGATTTTAAATTCCATTTACTATAAGAACCGCAGTAACGTAACGAACCTATTTTGAAATTATTAATCAAAAATATTAATATTCATAAAAGTTATAGGCATATTACATAAAATTTGCTAAATCTTAAAATCCAAAATTAATTGCCTTATTAGATGCGCACTTGTCTAACTTAAATTCCAGATAAAGAAATTTGCAAAAAAAATCTAAAACAAAAAAATTAGGGCGAATTTTTATTTTGGCCAGTTGGCCTTTATGTGACGTCATATGCATATAATTATAAGTTGATATAAAAAATTATGAAAAAAATTTATTTTTTAGATTTTAAATTCCATTTACTATAACAACCGCAGTAACGTAACGAACCTATTTTGAAATTATTAATCAAAAATATTAATATTCATAAAAGTTATAGGCATATTACATAAAATTTGCTAAATCTTAAAATCCAAAATTAATTGCCTTATTAGATGCGCACTTGTCTAACTTAAATTCCAGATAAAGAAATTTGCAAAAAAAATCTAAAACAAAAAAATTAGGGCGAATTTTTATTTTGGCCAGTTGGCCTTTATGTGACGTCATATGCATATAATTATAAGTTGATATAAAAAATTATGAAAAAAATTTATTTTTTAGATTTTAAATTCCATTTACTATAACAACCGCAGTAACGTAACGAGCCTATTTTGAAATTATTAATCAAAAATATTAATATTCATAAAAGTTATAGGCATATTACATAAAATTTGCTAAATCTTAAAATCCAAAATTAATTGCCTTATTAGATGCGCACTTGTCTAACTTAAATTCCAGATAAAGAAATTTGCAAAAAAAATCTAAAACAAAAAAATTAGGGCGAATTTTTATTTTGGCCAGTTGGCCTTTATGTGACGTCATATGCATATAATTATAAGTTGATATAAAAAATTATGAAAAAAATTTATTTTTTAGATTTTAAATTCCATTTACTATAACAACCGCAGTAACGTAACGAACCTATTTTGAAATTATTAATCAAAAATATTAATATTCATAAAAGTTATAGGCATATTACATAAAATTTGCCAAATCTTAAAATCCAATATTAATTGCCTTATTAGTTGCGCACTTGTCTAACTTAAATTCCAGATAAAGAAATTTGCAAAAAAAATCTAAAACAAAAAAATTAGGGCGAATTTTTATTTTGGCCAGTTGGCCTTTATGTGACGTCATATGCATATATAATTATAAGTTGATATAAAAAATTGTGAAAAAAAATTATTTTTTAGATTTTTAATTCCATATTATAACAACTGCAGTAACGTAACGAACCTATTTTGAAATTATTAATCAAAAATATTAATATTCATAAAAGTTATAGGCATATTACATAAAATTTGCCAAATCTTAAAATCCAAAATTAATTGCCTTATTAGAATATAATTTATTGACTCGCTTTGGAATTGTTGATATCAGGATATACATTCGGTTTTTGATTTTTATTAAATAAAAAGAGTTGTATTGCTACCTCAAGAATCGAACTTACAGCTCAGGTTTGAAAGGCAAACCCCTTAACCACCAGCCCACCGACCCAACATAACAAATGCATGCAGTTTTACATACATAGGCACGAAATAAATAAAAAATGATAAAAAAAATTTAAATCTTAATTATTTTGTAAATGTCAATAAATGTACGCATTTAAATCATAATAAACAACAAATTCCTTTCTTCAAACGCACTGTCTCCATTATTTTTTTTGAAACTTTCTGCAAAACAATTACTACATTAGTTATTCATGCAGTCAAGAAATGTGCAGTTCGTCAAACAAAAAATGCTCAAACTTTTAATAAATGAGTTTTTCCGTAAATTTCTTTAACTAGTATTTAAGTTAAACAAAAGCGCTTCTAATAAGGTAATACATTTCGGATTTTAAGATTAGGCAATTTTTATGTAATATGCCTAACTTTTATAAAAATTAATATCTTTTATTAATATTTTCAAAAAAGGTTTATTACTTCACTGGGGTTGTTATGGTGAATAAAATCTAAAATCTAAAAAAAAAATTATTTTAATTTTTGTACAAACTTTCTAAATATATATGCATTTGACGTCATAAGATCACTTGATGGCCATAACTAGCCAAAACAAAAATTTTACCTAACTTTTTTGTTTTTAAATTTTTGTATTTAAGTTAGACGATTGCGCATCTAATCAGGCATTTAATTTTAAATTTCAAGAATTGGCATTTTTTATGTAATATGCCTATAATTTTTAAAAGTATTAATATTTTAAAAATAGGGTTACATCAATGTCGTTATTATAATAAAATTCATTTAAAATGTAAGATAAACTATCTGAAATTTAGAAAAGTTTGTATTGTTTCGTGATACGTTTTTTCTTTTTACAGGCATTTTTGGTGAGTCTTATTTTTACTTTAAGATTATAAAATTAATGTATTTTACACTTATTAAACTTAACTTACTTTAAAACGTAGCAATTGTTTTTAATGTATAATCTTCCACATTTGATATTCTGATTTTCTCAATAAAACCAACATGATTATTTCGAAATGTTTACTTTTGCTTAGGAGCCCCAATCCTGGATGATCGTAAATTTAAAAAAAATTCTGTAAAATAAATTTCTTATTTTATATATATATATATTTTTTTTTAAAACATTACCTATCATTACCTATTGCTTTAACATTGCTAAAAAAAGGTCATTAAAATTGAGATTACTAGAGAGAGCGTGTGGTTTTAGTTTAAAAAAATTACTTATTATGTTAAAAAAATTATTTATGAAAATATTTAAAAAATTGTGGTGGTAACAGTTGTGTTAATATAAAATTATGTTATTGTTGTTAAAAATAAACAAACAAAAAACACAAAAATTTATGACATATACATGCTAAACCGGATGTTTTTCGTTAAAAGTGATTTCCCAAGTTTTCGGAGGCCATTTCATAAAAAAATAAAATTGTTTCTTAATACTGCAAAAAAAAGCTTTTACTGGCAAAGAGAATAATATTGCACGCACTTTTCCTTATCGTTGTTTGCTAGTATTTAGTCTTTTAACGATATTAAAATATTTGTAGATATATAATATTGCTTTAAAAGTTACATGCAACCTGTTCTGGTTTTTGTTTTTTGTTGACCAAAATAGAACAGATATTTAAATGCCAAACATAACCGTAGGCTCTAAAATCTTAAATAGTTTCAACAATTTGAGGTTAATAGGTAAAATTAATATAGAAAAAGTCAAATCGTGCAATGATTTAGTAATTATTACAAAAGTTTAAGACAAGTTTTAGAAAGATAAACCGGATGTTTGTAATACCAAAAATTTCGTAAATTTGTAATAGTTAATAAAGGTTTAAAACTGTCTAGACAATCCAGCAAATTATTCCCAATTTTTTATAGACAAAATGATTTTAGTGACACTTTCGTAGTAAATTATGTTAGGTTCTGTTATATTTTAAGGTAGTAACGCATTTGTACAAATTAAATATATTAATAGTAATTAAAAAAAATGTTGACGAGTGACCTTGAAGATATTGTGATTCCGGAGTTGCCATTTGCAAATTGGATTTGTGAAGTTAGCAAAGATTATAGAACTAAGGTGGCTGCAAGTGACCCTGAAACTGATGTTCAACTAACCTTTTTACAAATACGTCACAACTCCAAAAAATTATCTAAAGTTTTATGGCATAAAGGACTTCGTAAAAGTCATATTGTCGTTCTTAAACTTCCTATATGTATTGAAATAATGGAGTTATTTTTGGCATGCTCTTACTGTGGGGCAATCATTTGTTTTACTAGTGATTTTAAATCAGAAACTTGTCTAAACCAAGTAAAAGATTTAAGGCCTTTTATGGTGATATCAGATACCAATGACATAAAAACAGAAGTTTTAGGAAATGGTGCCGAATTGTTTTTGTTGTTGGAACATCTTAAAAATGAACTTCGTCATTTAAATTGCGATGATTTTACCCCACCTGTTATTATAAATGTTCACACCGACCCAATTTTAATCGGATATTCAAGTGGATCTACGGGAAAGCCCAAACAAGTTGTTTTATCACATTACAACTTAGTTGCTGCAACAATTCTTTCAGCTAAGAAACTAGCTTGTAAAAACAACGATGTGGCAGTTATCATATCGCCTGTTTTGCATGCATTCCTATTAGTGTCAATGTGGTTGTTATTTTACAAGGGATTGAAATTTATAATGTTTCGTGAAGTGCTTGCCAGCAATTTTGCTTCTGTTATCAAGCATTTTAGAGTAAATGTGCTTTTTACTGCAGACCAGATAACATTGAATCAAGTGATTTTGGATGATAATATAACGCCAGGTTTCCATTTTAATACATTGTCCCTTGTAGTTACAACAGGCAGCCGATTTCCGCCAAATTCAATGAAACGTGGGATTAAAAAATTCGATACTGTTATAAATTGCTTATATGGGGCATCAGAGGTTATGATTATATCATTTTCGAGTCTTCCAAATGTTCCTTTAAGTAGTGTTGGTACCCTTTTGCCAAATTACAAAATAAGAATAGTTGATATAAACTCACAAAAAGAGCTGGGACCAAATGAAGATGGAGAAATCTTAATTAAAACACCATCATTGTTTATGCATTATCTAAACCCTGATATAGGCGAAACTAATACAAAAGTAGGGAAATGGTTCCACACTGGAGACATAGGACATTACGACAAGAATGGCTACCTATATATTGTAGATCGAATTAAAAATATTTTGAAGGTATTTGGAGGTTTCGAAGTTTTTCCAAGCAAACTTGAAGCAATTTTACATAAACATCCTTTAATATTAAGTTCTGCAATAATCAGCGTGCCTCATGAGAAATACATAGAAGTACTGAAGGCTTTTGTTGTTCGAAAGGATATTTCTTTGACAGAGAAAAGTGTTGAAGATTTTTTTAACAAGAAGGTCGAATCATACGAGCATCTATTAGGTGGTGTTAAATTTGTTGACGAGTTACCAAAAATAGAAATAGCAAAACTAAATAGAAAAGCATTAAAAAATTTGTGTTAAGTCCTATTATATGAAAAAACAATTTATATTTTCCATTAATTTTAAACGCAATTTTACATTCAGTTGGACACCATTAGCCGCCTTTGTGCGTTTCTTTTTGGTATCGCCTTATTGCCTGGTCATTTAAGTTTTTTTCCTTTTTCCAACGTTCTTAGGAAGTCACGTGATTTGTGTTTCGCCTTTTTTGTGTTCTTATTTTCGTGTGGTAACTTGGAATGATTTCAGAATTATATTTTTAGTACGTCATATTTTAGAATACGATTCGCCCTGTTCTAACAATTCAAAAATGGTCTTTAGTTAGTTTTTGTTAAAAGTAATATCTTATGTAAGTGTTAAGCCAGTATTGTTTTTGTTAATTGTTTTTCTTGTGTACTGAATTTAAATACATTGTAGAGTATTTCAATTGTTGTGTCAGTCAAGTTAGACAGTTGCAATTCTGGGCCCATTATCGGCATTATTTTTATATTAACTGGGATTAATCTGTGATCAAGGCGCGTATTTTATTCTCCGATCAACCTATTGTTGGTCACGTGGGGTAAGGTTACATAAACCCTACATTTCGTAAATGTATTTTTGTTGTATTAGGCACTAATTTGTATTCTGTGTACTTAAACATTTATATATACAGTAAAACATTTAACGATTTTCATTAAATATGACCTAAGGATAATAATTTCTAAAAAGGTGTCCAGTGTAACCATGTATGTGATTTAGCAAAATAATTACTCTTTACTTGAAAATGTTTAATTAGTTTTTTTAAATAGTTCCAACAATTTGAGGTTTATAGGTAGAAGAATATGCCTGCGATTACACATTTGCAAGTTGTTGTTTGCTAATAAAAAAATATGATAACTTATTTAAATTAAAATCCGGAAATTAGCTTAAAAATAAATATAGTTTATTTAAAATAAAATATTTTTAATTTTAAAACGGCTAATTTTCCGTTCGGCGTTAGCGTGACATGACTTTAAAGTTAAGTCATAAGTTATCTTAAGTCAAGTCGTGCAACGTTTAAGTAATTAATAAAAAAGTTTAAGACAAGTTTTAGAAAGATAAACCGGATGTTTATAGTACTAAAAATTTAGTAAATTTGTGATAGTTAATAAAGCTTTTAAAACTGTCTAGACAATCCAGCTAATTATTCCCGATTTTTTATAGACAAAATAATTTTATTGACACTTTCGTAGAAAATTATATTAGGTTCTGTTATATTTTAAGGTACTAACGCATTTGTACAAATAAGTGAAATTGATAGTAATTAAAAAAAATGTTGACAAGTGACCTTGAAGATATTGTGATTCCGGAGTTGCCATTTGCAAATTGGATTTGTGAAGTTAGCAAAGATTATAGAACCAAGGTTGCTGCAAGTGACCCTGAAACTGGTGTTCAACTAACCTTTTTACAAATACGACAAAACTCAAAAAAATTATCTAAAGTTTTATGGCATAAAGGGCTTCGTAAAAGTCATATTGTCGTTCTTAAACTTCCTATATGTATTGAAATAATAGAGTTATTTTTGGCATGCTCTTACTGTGGGGCAATCATTTGTTTTACTAATGATTTTAAATCTGAAACTTGTCTAAGACAAGTAAAGGAGTTAACACCTTACTTAGTCATATCAGATACCAATGACATAAAAACAGAAGTCTTGGGAAATGGCGCCGAAGTGTTTTTGTTGTTGGAATACTTAAACAATAAACTTTGTTATTCAAAATTCGATGATTTTACCCCACCTGTTATTATAAATGTACACACCGACCCAATTTTAATAGCATATACCAGTGGATCTACAGAAAAGTCTAAACGTGTTGTTTTATCACATTACAACTTAGTTGCTGCAACAATTCTTTCAGCTAAGAAACTCGCTTGTAAAAACAACGATGTGGCAGTTATCATATCGCCTGTTTTGCATGCATTTTTATTGGTCACAATGTGGTTGTTATTTTACAAGGGAATAAAATTGGTAATGTTTCAAGAAGTGCTTGCCAGCAATTATACTTCTGTGATCGAGCGACTTAAAGTGAATTTACTGTTTACATCTGATCAGATAACTTTGCATCAAGTAATTTTGGATAATAATATACAACCAGGCTCCCATTTTAAAACATTGTCCCATATATTTACAGCGGGCAGTAAATTTCCATTGAGGTCATTACAAGCTGGTATGAAAAAGTTTAACTGTTTGATAAATAGCATTTATGGCTCAACCGAGACTATGCATATATCTTTTACAAGCACTTCAAGCAGTCCCTTAAACAGCGTTGGTACTTTAGTACCAAATTACAAAATAAGGATAGTTGACATAAATTCACAGATTGATCTGGGACCAAATAAAGACGGAGAGATCTTAATTAAAACACCATCATTGTTTATGCATTATCTAAACCCTGATATAGGCGAAACTAATACAAAAGTAGGAAAATGGTTCCACACTGGAGACATAGGACATTACGACAAAAATGGCTACCTATATATTGTAGATCGAATTAAAAATATTTTGAAGGTATTTGAAGGTTTCGAAGTTTTTCCAAGCGAACTTGAATCGATTTTACATAAACATCCTTTAATATTACGTGCTGCAATAAGCAGCGTACCCCATGACGAATACATAGAAGTACTGAAGGCTTTCGTTGTGCGAAAAGATATTTCTTTGACAGAGAGAAATGTTAAGAATTTTTTTAACAAAAATGTCGAAACTTACGAACATTTATTAGGTGGTGTTAAATTTGTTGACGAGTTACCAAAAATAGGAATGGCAAAACTGAATAGAAGGGCGTTAAAGAATTTGTAAAACACTATTTGTATATATGTACATTTGTTGTTGTTGTTTTTTTTGTGCTTAAACATTCTGTTTAAATAAATATAAAAGCATTGCATGACTTTTATACGTTAGTGTAACAGAAATGTTAATTGAAAAAAAACAGCTTTCTTCGAGGATAAACCATAATACATTTCGTCACTAGTGAAAAATAACGTTTCCACGGAAACAAATACATCATTGTAAAGTTGAAATTATTTTCTTAAATCCTTGGTAGGCAGTAGGGTAGGCAGTAAAAGAAACATGGCAGATATAATGCAAATGAGACTGGATGATCCAGTAATTTCTCAACTAAAAAAAATGCGAGGTGGTCGTGATGACAGTGCAAGTAGCCAGGTAAAATTGTAAGCCTAATAAAAAAAATCGTAAATATAATCAGTATTACATCTGACATATTTGGGTTTTAACAATATCTTTGTTAGAAGACCGTAGTTGACCATAAAAATTGGTAATTAAAGTCTGTTGGTTATAATTATTTTTCATTATATTGATATTTAGGGCACATCAGCCGCCCTAAGAATCTTAGAGCCAGCTAGAAAAAAGTTGGCAACAGTCGAAACCCAAAGAATTATTGAATGCATCGACGAATGTATAAGAAGACAGGAATTAGCATCTACTCTGGTATTAATTTTAATTCCAGATGAAAGCAGATTGGAGCAATTTAGTTTGGCCTTAGGAGTGGAATTGATGACAGCAATAAAATCACACAAGTAATTTTTTTCAAAACTATAAACAAATCCTTTGTTTATAACTATTGAAAACTTTGCAGCATAAACTGTAAAGTTATTTTGTACAAATTCATAATATACATAATGAATCTTTTTTATTATTTTCTAGAACTCTATGTCGACTTCTAGATGAAGCTCATGAAAAAAAAGCCAGAGAAAAATTAGAACTTCTTCATTTTCAAGTTTCAGATTCGTGTAAAAATATTCTCAGATTATTTTCAAACAATCCAGCTGCATCAACAGCCATTCGAGCTGAGCTGACCGACTTAAAGTTTACAAACAATCAGCAAGTTGTGGAGGCCAAAAAGTTAATCGAAGGATTACAAGGCAAGTTGAAAAAATTTAAGAAGTTTTCAGAAAAAATAAAATTAAAAGTTTCTGTACGAAAATTTAAACTGTAGCTGTAATTTTTTTTTTATAAATTTTGACATTTTCTTGGCAGCATTGCGATGTATCATGCTTGAGCGATTGCTGACCACACCTGCCGAGGAAGTGGACCGGAACAAATATTTGCAACAAGTCACTGAGCGAGAAAAAAAAAACTCGATTGAAATCAATAAATTACAAACTCAACTCGATGCAGCAATGGAGGTAAGAATTTTAAATTTCCAAATTTCAAAACTCCATTTTTTTGTGCCACTAACGTGAGGATTTTTCTATAACCCTTTAAAATAAATATTTTGTGATACAAAAATGGTTTTTCCTAGGATAAAGAACAAGAAATGGGGAAAAGAAACGAAACAATCAGACGACTAAAAAATGATCTTCACCAAATTGAACAATTTTCTGAAGAACATATCAGAAGAACGAAAACAGAAGCAGACAAACAACAGGTTGAAGTTATAAAAATAAATTCTATTACAACTTATTCTTACACCAACAAGCAGGCCTTAAAATCTTTTTACCACATGTGTAAAGTCTTAAAATTGTTTTATAAGTTTTATGTGTCGTTAAATTGGTAGTATTTTTTTTTGATATGCTAATCTGTGTGTATTTAACTCAAGACCCTTAGCCTTATAAAGATGGTAAAATAAATTGTTTTTAAAGGGTAATACTGCCACATAACACAACCCTCCAAACACAACAAAATCTAACCCAAATGAACACAAATAAACGACTTACTTTGTTTTCTACAGACATCAGACACAAGAAGTAGTGAAAGCAAGCAAAACAAAATGGTTGCCGATATTGACCAGTTAAAAGACCAGCTAAACAGAATGGTTCAAGAAGATAGGGAGGTTGAACAAGCTTTAAGGAAGGTAAAAGTTGCCTGGAATAATAAACAAAGAAAATTGTAAACATAATGGTGTAAAAATATTAAATATTTATGATATCTTAAACTGAATTATTTATTGGGAATATATTTTTAAACAAGATCTTTTTAATTATTAATTATAAAAACAAATAAAATGTAACAAAAATATTAAAATTATTTTAATATTTAAATTAAAAAATATTACCAGGCAAAGAACCCCAATAAACAATTTGTCTCCATATTAAAATTTTAGAGAAAGTTTAAAATTGAAACTGAAGTGGAAAACTGGATAATTAAATATGATCAAGACATGGGTGAAAAACAAGATGAATTTGAACAAATAGATGCATTTTATACCAAGGAAAAGAAACAACTAAGGTGCCTTAATTTTGTCCTAATTTTTAACAAAATATGATAGCTTTAAGCATATCGTAAAGAAACCATCAAAAATATTTACTATTACAAAACTAACAACAAAAAAAAACTAAAAACTGTTTATCAAATATTTTTCTACAAATTTTAAAGTGAGTTGGAAGAAAAGTTTAAAGTCTTAGAGGAAGAGTATGATAAAATAATGGAGGAGAGGAGAATCGCAAGAGAAGAGAAAGAAGCGAGGGAGCTTGAACTTGCTCTTATGATGAAGGTGAGTTTGGGAAAAAGTTTAAAAAATTGAATTTTTGTTATTAAAATTATTTTTTTGATTTTTACATTTTTGCACTTTGATCAAACAGATACTAAATTGTTTTGATTTTTTACATTAGGCTGCCATAACTGTCCAAGCATACTTCCGAGCTTACAAAGTAAGAAAAGCCCTAAACAAAGCCAAAAAAGGAAAAGGGAAGGGAGGTAAGGGTAAAGGTAAAGGAAAAAAGAAGAAGTAAAACTTGCCACAAAAAATCGATGTACAAAAATTCTGAATTTTTTTATTTTTGTTTGTTTTAGTGCGCAATAAATAATAAAAACCAGTACAGTTAAGATTATTCTTTACTATTAATAATAATGGGTTGAATTTAAGCTTATATATTTATTAATATACTCAAAATGGTAACTACAAATGTTGCGAATTTTTGTTGTTATATTTTGTTTTAAAATTAAACCAAATAAATTTTCATTTTTAAATTGCCCATTAAAAATAAATGTTATAATATTGATTTGTATTGACTCCCAATAAAAATAACGGTTTAATATTTTCAAAGCACCCATTTAAATGAAAAGGCATTGTCAATACCACAATCACAGTACAATAAAAAATACAAAATTATATTTTTGTTCGTAAGGTTCGTCAAATTCCTATTTATACCATCACCACAGTAAACAGAACAGAAATAGCAAAGTAAACAATTTCTGTTGTCATTTTACATTATCCCTGACAGCCATTTTTCAAACCTCTCACCTTGGCATTAGTTTAGTTTTTCAATATTTATGAATATCAAAGAAGTCTCAGAAAAAATCCGTTGCGGTTTTTCTTTGTTTTTTCTCCAAGTTTTTAATAATGTTTTCGGTCATACTTCTTGAAGGGGTTGTAGTCTAAAATAAAATTAATTTTTATATTTTTTTACAAGAAATTTTGTTTTTTAAACTTACCTTCAGAGTAGGGGTTTTGACAGATTTAGGAGTTTGTGCAACAGGAGTTTCGTTTCCTCTTTTTCTTAATGGACTAGGAGTGTAACTTGCTCTTAATGAACTCCCTAAAATAATTATCAAACTAAAGATGTTAAAAATTTAGTTAACATTACGCTGGCCTAACATGTATTAGGCTTTATTATATATAGTTTAACAAGAAGTGACACATAACAGGAAAACATCACATTTTTACCGATGTTATATTTCTTTCCAACCAATTTTCTTGCAGCAGGAGAAAGAGTGTTAAATCTTTCTAAACTTTTAACTGAACCCAATCTTTGTGGTGTTCTACGATCTCCCATTACACTTGCTTTCATTTGTTTTAATGCTTCTTGTTTTTTTATTCTATATTTTTGATTCAAAAACAAATTAAGGTAATTATTAAAAAAACTAAAAAACTTTTTAAAAACAGAAATTTTTGAAATTACAAAATAATTTTACCGATTTTTCTTTGTGTTTTGATCAACCATCCGATAAGTTAATTTATCTCTTTCACTTTCTTCTGGGAACTTAAACGAAGGTCCTGGAGTTCTGCCACTGGATGGGGTGGCATCGAGCCGTGCAGGAGTGCTCTCTATCTCCCCCCATGTCATTAGTGGTGAGTCTGTCACTCCTAACGAAAAAATATTCTATGTAAAAAAATTTATAATGGTGTCCAATTGCTCATTTAAAATAAATTACCAAATACATTTTTCACATACCAGGCATAGGAGATGGAGTTGCCACCATTCCATAACCTTTAACCCTCGGTGATTGTTCTGGAACAATTGATTTTCCGTCATGGCCGACTTTCTCGGGGAGAAATTGTTTTTGTGAACCAGAAGCTTGGACCAACATGTTACGATCAACTTTAAAGGGGTCTCCATTAAATCGAGTATTTTTGTGGATTATGGAGCGAGGTTTTTTGAACATGGATTCTTCTTCGAGGTCATTTATTCCTTAAATTTTGAAATATTTTTTTTAAATTAGAATCAGTTATACTTATGGCCTATTTCAAAAATTATAAACAAATCTAAAATATTAGATTACTACTTATTTTTATTTTTAAAAATGTTACAATACAACTATTTTAAATTAATTTACACATAAAGACTGATTTACACACAAAGAAAAAATTCTAGCTTGATTAGCATATTTTTTTATGCTTGTTAACAAGTTAATCGAAATATATCAAGAAAAAATGATTTAACACAAGATAATATAAAACTGTTACCTTCAGGATAATACATAAGAGCATTCTTGTTTTTATAATCCCAGGTGTTTACTGGAACAGTTTCTCTTTTTTCTTTAACTATTATTTGTTTTGTGTTTATTTCCTAAAAGTAGATTTTTATACATTAACATAACTAGAAAAAGAAGCAAAAGCTTGGGTTTAAAACAATTAAATTTATGCGGTTGTTACTTGATCTTGGTTGGATTTAATAGCAAGGACTTCAGGTTGTTCAAGTTGTAACATCTCTCTTGTTTTAATTGCATGTTGTTCTTCAGCTTCATACAACCAAGCATGTTTGTCCCTGTGCAGTTGGTCGGATCTGTCAATACAAATTTTAATATTTTTTTAGGAGCAAAATTAATGAATTAATAAATGTGGGTACAGAACAGAATTAAAACAAAGGCAATATTTTCTTAATTTAAAAAAAATTTTAATGCTATAAACTACAACAAACCTGTCCATTATTGTTTCAAAAGATTGATTATCTTCGCTTGTGTACTTTGATAAAAAATTATCCAAGGAAACAGTTTTGTCTTTTTCTTTTACTTCCTCTTCCTCTTGAACTTCTGCTTTGGGTACTTTCCCATATCTGTATTGCAAGTTCAAATATAATTAATAGGAAAATGTAGGAAGTTATGGTTACATATTTTTGGAAAAACAACGGAAAAAAGCTAATCGAAACAAACTGTATCAAAATCTTATTTTTAAAAATCTGGTTTACCCTAAATTATCACCATCATTGTTAATAATGGTTGAATCAGTGGATGGTCTTTTTAAGGTAGTTGGTGTCTCAAATGAGGCTGGTGATGGTAGTGGAGTTTTTCCTACATTAAATAAAATTAATATTATAAATTTTATACAACAAATTGAAAAAATATTTGCAAAATTTTAAATGTTTATAAGTAAATAAATATCAAACCTATAAATTAGGTAACATTAAACAAAAATTTTAATTTAAAAAACATGCAAATACCCAAAAAATGTTTTTTAAAATATATATACCGATAAAATTTCCAGTTCCTGGAGTTTTTAATCTTGCAGCGTTGCCAGAATATTTTAAAGCGATTCTTCTCATTTTCTCGTAATCTTTTTTACTCTCAGCTTTTAAGTAATCATTTTGATCTTTTAGAGTTTCGTGATCGGGAAAAAAATCTCGAACAATTATTCTTTCAACATTCTAAATAATAGTTTTTTTATTTTTGTTTTAAATACAAATTTCTTAAAAATTAGGTTAGGTTTAAATATATTTAAAATTTTATAAATGGGTGTAAAATTTTTCTTATGTTAAAATACGTTTAGACTAGCAACTACTACTAGCAGACTAGTAGTGCAACAATCTGACAATTTAGATTTAATATAATAAAATTATATTGTAGATTGCTCTTTGGACTATATTGACTTTAAAATTGGTATAATATATTACCAAAACCAAATAACAAAATCCAAAATAAAATTTCAATTGTACAAAAAAATCCAGGATCAAAATCTTACCTCTGTATACGCTTCTTCATCCAATACTTTCTTGGGCTTTGGTTTTCTTACAACTTTCGTCAAATCTGCTTTCGCAATTACACTTGAAGTTGGTTTGACTACAGCTAACTCATTGTCCATACTTTTTACAGTTACACTTTTAGTTTAAAATTAATATTAACCCTGTTTAATTCTTTTAAGATAAAGGGCAAAACGTGTTTTTTTTTTATTTTACGTTCGTCAATCGTTTTACAAATCAGCTGATCGTATTCATAATATAGTGTTGCCAAATATAAATTATTTTAAGAGAACATTTATCCACAATAAAAAATGTTGAATAAAAGAAGGTAAAAATTGGTAATTTATCACTTTTGACACATTTTTTTAATCTACAATCTTATTCTTCGCAAAAACCAATTAAATATGTTAAAATATACATTAAGAAACAGTTAAAAAGCATGATGGATTAGGAAAATATATGTTTAGAGGCAGGTGTAATTTACAAAAAACAGCAGAATGCTCATTAAGGTTAAATATATTTACGCCTACGCACCTAATTGGCTTACGTAATTTATTTTTAATTAACGTATCATGTACTAATTCAAGAACAATTTGATTGAAAATAAATCAAAAAATAATTCTTATTGTTTCGAGAACTTGATATCAAAATGTCTCGAATCTAAATAACATTTCCTCAGCTTATAGAAACCAGGTGCTTTCGTTGATATAAAACAAATTGTTGTCAATGGGAAATCGAAAATTTATACACGAGTACCACGCGTCCGTTTGATATAATATAGCCCAGTAATCTTTAAATTATGCCATTATGTAATGGCACGATACAAACACATATAAAGCCTTGTGTAAGCGGTGTACGGTATCATAGTTATTACCATTGTATTTTGGTGAACATAGACAGCGAGAACGGCTGGTATGTGGATGATTGTCTGATGTTCCGACAGTTTTTGATTGTCTTAATGACGTTTGGGGGTCAAAGCGTTCTTTCTTTTGTTTTATTGACGTCATTGAACAGTTCCGGTTAAGAGATCAAATAGTAGAACAACTTTTTATAAGATTTCTATTGTTGTAAAGTTGTTTTAACGAAGATTTAAATAGAAATATGGAGTGGACACACCAATACACACGCCTTCATTATCTGTTTGTTCTTTATTTAAACTAGAACGTAAGTGTGTCGTTATGTAAAAATAAAACTGGAATGTCACCATGTCAACACAGTATTTTTAGAGTTGAAATAACTGTTTTAATTATAACATAAAAATAAAAAATATAAAACTTAACAGTGTTTTTAAACGGATAAACTATGCATAATATCAACAACGTTAAAATTATACCTTAGATTACATATATTGCTAATAAAAAATTTTAGATAGTGAACCCATAGTAAAAGGCTTTAATATTTATACAAAAAAAAATAAAATAATTTGAAGTTATACAGTGGTTATGCTTGTTTAGCCATCATTCGTGTAACAAACTCTTCGTAATTTAACTGTCCATCGCCATCTACGTCTGCGTTTCGCATCAGTTCGTCAGCCTCTTCGTCAGTTAAAATTTCACCAAGCGTTGTGAGAATTTGTCGAAGTTCGGCAGCTGCCAAAAAACCGTTCGACTCCTTGTCAAATGTTCTAAAAGCTTCTTTTACATCATCTTCTGATATAATTGGCTCTTTTGCACGCTTGGCCATTAAGCCTAGAAATTCAGCAATATCTATCCATCCCATACCTTCTGAATCGCCTTCTTCGATCATTTGAGCCAGTTCTGCTTCTGTTGGATAAAAACCGAGCGATCTTATCATGGTGCCTAAGTCCTTGTTTAACACAGGTCCATCTTCCTCCTTAGCATATGTCTTATATGCTGCTTTGTATTCAGCAATTTGCTCTTCGGTTAATTGTAGTTGGTCGCTCATTTTTTAACAACTTAAAGGTAATTCCTACAACTAAACCACAACATAACAAAGTTTAAATTTATATACAGCTATCTTAATTATTTTAATCCATGTAAAATAAATATATTAAAATAGATTTTAAAACTTGAAGTTGTGGATAACTCAAGTAGCGAAGTTGTGGATAACTCAAGTAACACTAAATATTAAGTAAAGCTTTACGTAAGATTGGTGAGCTTTAAACTTGTATGCTTTACTTAGTTAATCATTTACTTTTGGTTACTATTTATTTAAAAATCTGTTTGATTTATTTAAATAGAAAACACACACCTAAGAGTTTCATGAATACACATTCTTTAGCATGCTAGTTGAACTAGAACACAACTTAACTTTATGCAACTACAAACTTGTGTATTTAACATAATAAGTTGCAAAGTATTAACAAACATATCAAAGGCGCCTTGGTATATCAATGCCGCTTGTAAAAACACCCTTTCCATCAAACAACCTATCAGTTTAGAAAGCCTAACTGAACAACTCAAAGAGTAACAGTTATTGATCACGAATATAAACTGATACAATAAACCCAATTTTAACTCTTTTTTATCAGTCCAACTATCACCTTTATAAATATTGAATGAGGCTTTGAATAAAATAATAAAAAACTCACGTAATTAAATTACAGTAAGAAAATTGTAAGTACTATCTTTAAAATAATTATAACGAACTTCAAAAAAATGCACAACCAAACACTCACTCCTTAAAAATGCAGAATTTTGCATACATGAAACAATATCAGTCAAAAAAAAATTTCTGAAACTACATGATAAATTGTATCCAGTTACTTTCAAAACGTCTTCAAACTAACACAGCATATGGAATTCGAATGAAATTGGATAAAGTGCCATTGTTACGACAGAAAACGACAACAAAGGGTAACTATAAAGGCGTACCTGTTCGAAACCGAACAATGGCCCTCGGTTAATTCAAACAAATTGGTATAAGACAACAATATGTTAAAACTAATTTTAATTTGTAAAGTTTTTAACATATGGTCAAAAATACAGGTGCAATAAAAATTAAAACTTTTTTGTTTGCTTACATTTTAGCATACATCATTACAGCCAATTAATTTAAAGAAAAATTAGTTTAATACAGACGACATAAGGCAAAAACTTAATTAAAAAATAAATATTTATTAATTATTTGCCATTTTTGAAATACGAATCTACTAATTAGATTTTAAAATATATATTTTATTTTTTAAGTATTTTATTAATTTTTTTAATTGGTACTTCTTTTTTTTAATATTTTTAAAAGCACGATTTTGCAAATTTAATAACAAATGTTTTGATTTTGTGCTCTTTTAAAAAACATGCCAATTAAAAATCTCAATTAAAATAAAAAAAAGCATTTGAAAATGTATATTAAAAATTGGTAATTAACAAAACCAAAATATAAAACAAAATATTTTTATTTAACTTTATTTATGTGAACTTTCTAAATTTAATACTTTTTTGGATTTTCTTAAAAAACATAAAATTATCATAATTATAAGATAATAATATTCAAAAAAATAAACTCAAAGCACCTTAAAAACAAACACACTTTCAATTGTCGCACGTCAAAAATCATTAAACAACAAAAAACAAAAATCCGAAATCTCGGATTTCGTCTGATCTTTAAACTCACGCGTATTAGAACGCATGCCTCTCGCTTTCAAGTGGGCCCGACATGAAGCGGCGTATGTATAAGCGGACACTGGCTAAAGAATAAACAGTAATAGATGAACAACAATGATAAAGAATGTGCTAATTGTGACGCAACAAAGATACTGGCGATGGTTTAAATACTAAGTCAGACTTGGTAAACGTTTATTTATAACTAACATCAGATCAGGTAGTTTAATAAAAATGTGAAGAAACAATTAGTAAATTATAAATCAGGTTTTTGAGGTTTATTACTATAATATTTTTAAAATTAAAAGTTTCTATTCAACGATTAACCGATTGGTCAATGTAAAATGCTAGGCAACAGAATTTTTTTTGTTTTTAAACCAGTTATTTTCGCGAAACAGAGAAATTTTTTTTTGAGATTTAAAATTTCCGACTAATTAAAACAGTTATGTCGTGTCAAAAAAAATTGAAATTAAAACCGAAACCAAATATTCCATGTTTTGAAAACATAAAAACTTTCGAACAGGTCACGTGACCCTTCTTTTTTTCCTCGCAGAGAGCGAAAGGTAGAACAGCGACGCAGACTTATTTCCTCAAACACCTGACTCTCTCGAAACAGTTGATCGGTAACATCCTGTGGAAAGGATGGCTCGTACTTACTCGAAAAATATTAAAAATTTACGAATATTTTTTAATTTCAGAAAGTTGGTTTAATATTAATTTGCTGTAAAAAAGTATAAATAAACTGAAATTAAGAAAAGTTGTTCAATTTAAGATTCAGCGATTTATTTTAGCTTAAAAGCGAATTTTACTTAATCAAATCAAAGAAAAACTTGAAATATTTAACGATGAATTTAAACAGCACGATTTTGTTGTTAGTACTCTACCTCGTTTGCGTTAACGTGGCGTGCTCACGAAGGCATAAACGGTTACCAGCCCGGCTCCCGAAAAGCCGACAACAAAATGTCGGAATCAGAATATCGGGCCCGAAAAGAAACCGGGACGGGGGGGTTCACGTGGAATCGATCCCTAACCCTATCGTATCAACGGCGGACTTATACAAGTTGTTAAGAGTTTCGATTGGAAATCAACCTAATGATAACAAGCGCCTCCAGGGAACTAGAAGAGCAAAGAGATTATATTGTAGAGTCGGGATCGGGTATCACCTCGAAATTAAACGGAATGGGAAAGTGGTAGCAAGGCATCGTGCAACAGACGATGGTGAGTTCAAAAAAAAAAAAAAAAAAAAACATTTTATCTTGACTTTCTCAATAAAACATAACACCTAGTTAACTATAAATAACATTTTGTCACCAAAATTTTGTACAGATTTCTAATTATAACGTAACAGTATATATAAAATTCTACGAAAAACAAACCCGAAACTCAAAATTCAAAGGCGCTTTAAACAAGGATATTAAATTATACGACACAACGTAATATTAGCACGAAACTCGTTAAATCTGAAACTGTTAACAAATTTCGTCGAAACAAATTCGGAAATTTTTCTCGTTAATATGTATTTAAATAACATATTAGAATAAATAAAGAAACCGAAATTACACCGACCAGGTAAGAGTTCATTTCGGCTTTCGCATTAAAGATAATAATTATTTATAAATTTAAAACCTAAATTTTGATACCCTAATATAAAACCACATCTGTCGACGTAACGTCCCACCTGGAGAGCCTACGTCACTACGCATAGAAATCTTGTAACACGCTTCTTTATAATTAAAGGCTGGATTTTTCCTTTCATCTTTAGCGTTTGATAATTTTCGCAAATTTATTCGCGACAATAGGCGATAATTTGGCGAAAATTGAATAACGGGTCACGTGACTTGTGTGGCGTTATCGCGAGTGACGCGGTGCGGCAAAGTTTGGAAATATTTCGGACGCGCAAGGCCCGGAAACCGCTAATATGTCAAAATAGTTAAAACAAGAAAATTATGGAACCCGATACACTAATATACACGACAATGGAAACCCTTCGACGACAACGTAGACTTAAAACCAACGGAACAAACAGTGAAAGGGTTTAAATAGAGGCGGAATCAGGTCGAGGATTTTCCAATTTTTTTCTTAACCAATAATGTCCCGGTGACCATGGCAATTATATGCACGTCATTACAGTTAACTGTGACGTAATCAATTAAAGCAAAGTCGATCAGAATGATGAAATTACGTATTTAAAAGCCGATTTCTTTGGATATAATAAAAATAATTCGTGCCAATTCGACACTTTTGCCAAAATCCGGGTTTTAAATTTTAAGCACGGCGCTCTTTTTAATCTTAGCTTAAAAATATAACCCAATGATTGTGCTACAGCACCTTAGAAACAGTATATCTGTATTTACGTGGTGTATACGGCGTTAAAAGGGTGCTCAAATCGTGATAAAACGACAACACAGCATTGTACCTCAAAACTTAGTTTTTATTGGACTTATTTTGATCTCAAGTTTGTAATAAAACCTGGCAAAAGTGTGTGTATTTAGCCGGTCAAGACGCAATTGTTGCCGGCATTGTAAATTCGGAGTTGACGGGCCCGAAAATCCGATGTTTCAAGACGAGCTGACAGTTGCCTGTAAACTGAATAATATTTGTGGCTATATTTAGCCAGCGCGCTATTGTAACTCTTACTTAACGCCCGAAACAATAAAAGTGATATTTATATCACAACTTTAGATTAATAAGCTTTCAAAACCATTGTGTTTTTATACAAATACATATTGGTAAAAGTAAGTAATAAGCTGCGACAAATGGCGCGCAAAATAAGTTAAACAATAAACATCTTAAGTATCCGACTGTCGTTTACGGAAACAGGTCAACTTTTTAGGAAATGTGAATAAACAGTAATCGGACACCAGCGATGTGATTAAATACAGGTTTAAGGGCACGCGACGGCCTTCCTATTCTACTCGAAATTAACTCAACTTGCTGTTAAGTAAAGTCTGTTGGCATACCAAACTAAGCGTGTAACAGGATAGGCTGTGTTTGTACGCCAGCAGCCCAAGGTGTTAATTTGACGGTTTTGAAAATGGTAATCCAATCGCCAGACTATTAAACAAAATATTAGTCCTGCTAAATGTCAAACTAATACACTACTAGCTTTTAATTAAAATTTTTGCACTTAAAATTAATTTTAAATTGCCTTTTTTAGGTCGACTTGAAATCTTCAGCGTAAAACGTGGAGTAGTCGGAATACGGAGCAAAACTCATAACCGATACTTGTGCATGAACAAGCGAGGAAAGCTCATAACTCGAGTAAGTTTTAAAGAAAAAAAAAAGTTTTTTACTTAAAATTATAAACAAGTTTAGGTGTTAAAAATATATTTTACAATTCAGCATTTTAGTTAAAATACAACATGAAAAGGGAGTAGTAGTTAGAAAAAAATCACATAAAATCTTCCCAAAATAGCTTTAACTTATTTTTACGCCAATCATCGCCATTTTTTATGTTAATTGGGTTGAACTAAGGCTACATCAAAGTCATTAAAAATAGAGTCAACAGTATAAAATATCAAACGAAATTAATCAACATTTTTACCTCATTACTAAACCAGTGAAAAGGGAAGGAAACTATAAAAACTAAAAACAGATTTTAAAGCAATTTGTCACGTGGTTTCACGCACGATTAAATGTGATAAAATAGATTGGAAATTAGCAATATATCAAAGCTATAAACACCTGGTAACAGGGCTATCGACCGACTTTACTGTATGTAACGTTATTGATTTCAATGGGATAGCGTGATTTTTCATAACTTTGGCGCGTCGTATTTAAACTGTTGATGTAGTTGCTTAGGTGATAAACAAGTCTACAGTCTCGCTAATTATCGTTTTTTAATTAGCTGGCATCGGTTATAATGTTCTCGTTGTTTTGAAAACAAAACTCAAAAATCTTGTCTGCGCTTTTTTCGGAAATATCTTTAGAAGCCCGAAATTTAATTAGCGACAAACCTGTTCAGCAACAGCAATATCACAAATGTTTTTCGTGTTTACCTCGGCCAAAAACACGGTGCTTATGATACCCGATATTTTTCTTTTCATAACAAGGATATCTTTCGACTTATTGTAAGTACAGTCCAGCCTACCATTTCGTTTAAATAACAACCACTAAAACGTCACAGAGGGGCCATTATGACACAAAACTTACACAAAAATACATGTTTTTTTTAAACAAAATATAGTAGCTAACGATATTTTCAATATAGATATCTTCTTTACGTGGCAATTAAGGGTATATGTAAACAGTTTTGTAAGCAATTAGCTCGGTCTGCAAAAACAAAACCTATACCTCTAAGAGCGAAGTTTTCTCAACGTAACCGTATTACAAAAAGCGTTAGAGGAATTTTAAAGGGTGCTTGTGCATAATTAATGATTTCATTCGTCAAGGGTGACATAATCTTTATAAAAACGGAAGCCAAGATACCAAACTTGCAGTTTAATCCGCCGCAAAATGTTAAGAGAAACGCTGAAAAAACAACTTAAACATTGCCAACAATTTCACGCAATTTTACATCCCGCAGATTAACTCTTAAGCCGCAAAAAAGGCCTAGTTGCTAACCTGTATTGTCGCTAAAGGGTTAAGAGAACAGGTTTCCGCTATTTAATTAACATCCCCCGAAACTTAATGTTCGAAAGGTGTCAAAAACTTAGCGAACATGAAATATTGACAATGCGCCACGCGACCACGACATTGTCTGTAATAAACAAACGATGTTTTTGTCGCGTGGTGGGGTGACACGTCATCAAAAAAGGGGCGGTCGTGATTTTTATGAAAACAAGGGACACGCGCCGATAACATATACGATGTATCACACACCAAGGAGTGATTAACATCAAAGATAATTGTCGCAATATGGGGGAGCGTGTCGTTCTTAAAAGTTGCTACCAATGGACCCGTATTAGGGGTCAATAAGGCGGGCGCCGCTTGGGTGAGGCAACAGTCATAAGTTAAACTACCTTAAAAGACTTCACGCCATTTTAAACCTACATGTAAATCGTGATTTATTGCCGCAAACCCTTTCTTTTCGAAACAATTATCCGTTTCCGAAAGTGCAAACTTCAATCAAATGGAAAATTAGAATAAACTTCTTTAAAATTGAAAGAAAAATCGAATTTTTACGGAAACACATTTCAAAACAAATCTAAAAATAGCCTCAACCCCTCGTGGAGATTTAGTTAACTAGTTAAAATTGCAAATTTATAATCTGTAACATCGAAACGCGCACGAAGTTTGAAGTGCCATCGAAATAAAGTCGCCATTCGTTCGGTGGTTGTGGAATTAGGTCGCCTTAAGCAATTTCTTTTCACCCTCGTTAAAGCGTGGATAGATGAAAGAAAATTTGTTATTGATTACTCACATTTTATAGTTATATTCCCAGGCTGTTTTCTCGCGGGACAAATAAACAATAAAACATACGTTGACCATATTAGTCTAGACCCAATCGAAGCTAAAATTAAAGAAACGCACCGTATAAAGTCCTTCGAAAATTATGTCATTTCAAAAAATTTTATCAACTTACCCCATGGATTGAACCCACAGAATTCGTTTAAAAATGATGACGCGACGAATCTGCTGTGTGAGTTTAGGTTGAAACGCGGGGTATTAGATGTTTTTCGCAACTCGGTATTTGTGCTTAATGACACATAGGCTATTCAAATCACATACCTCTAAGCTGTAATGCCCTATACCTAACAATAAACTGTTTAGATTGTCAGTATCTTGTAACAACACATATGACGTGCGACCAAAGCTACTAATGGACCTTTAATATAATTCTAAATTACATTTCAATTGGTCTTTTCAGAAATAGCAAGATAAAAATATCAGAAATTGCCAGTAAAGTCTGTCTTACGGTTATGTTACGAAACAAATATTCGCCTAAAATCACAAACTATCTTTTGCGGAAAAATCCAAGATTTTTTAAATATAGAAAATGATTGTTGCGTCATAATATCTTAAGCCAAGTAGCCAACCAAGTTGTTTGAAATTTAAACAAAGTTTTTCGATTCAAAAACGCACTTGACAAGGGTTTAAGTGAGGTTGTTCAAGTCTACACAAACATCATATAATAAAGTTCGATTTTTCGATAAATGTCCGCGTATTGGAATTGGCGTTTAGGGATAATTAATCATTTCGTAAAAAAATAAAGAGTGTTTCTTTTAACGGTTTTTAACGCAATTTGACTAAAGTTACCAAATAGTTGCCTGAATGGCTGTACATCAATCAACACAGGGCGTAACAATGGCCCAAATTGAAAGTGATCCTCTGTAGCTAACAACGTGTTAGTTAACATCTGGGCCATTGTGGTTTTATTTAGTTAGCCCGTAATCTAAAGTCGGTATGCGATGACTTTATTTCGAGCTTTGATAAAACGCTTTTATGTGTTTTTGCTTGGAAACTTGTGTTAACTTAAAGTGCCCTGGCGCCTACAGCTGGTGTTGTCAAAATTTTAAATATCATTCTTTTTTTTGCAGAAATCTTTCAAATCAGACTGTTCATTCCGCGAAAAAATGGAAGGCAATGGTTTTAACACCTATGCGTCGGAGAAGTTCAGCAAAAAACGAAGAGGATATTTTCTTGCGATTTCAAAACGCGGAAAGCCCAAACGAGGCCGAAATGTTTCCTGGCGGGAAAAGAAAGCGCATTGGTTACCACGTGACATTACCCCAACGCCTTGAACTTAAACTACTGGTACTAGATAGGTTACTAAATCAGTAAGGTGTACAACCAGTTATGGAGGCTGGGCGAGGAGTAATATGGTTGAGGATAACCAAAACGCGCGGGTCGCATAACAAACAATCTACGTACAGTGACGTAACAATCCCCTATTAAATACGTCGATAATCATGTAATAAACATTGTGTTTATGGTCGATACAATTTTTCGTGATTTTAAAATATTTTTATTTATATTTGCACTGCCCTGTTTATATTATCAACTTACCAGCAGATTCTTTCAACTAAAAAACCTAAATTTTCGTACAATTATTTTAAAAATTATCTTATATTAAAAAGTGTGTTTAAATTAAGCAAATAATTTGTGTTTTTTACCTAAAAATGTTTGTGAATTAAGTTATCAAAGTGATAACGCTGCTGCTCAAAAAGTTGATAATTTTTTTTTGTACTTTTTTTGTTCCCGCGTCATTTTATGTAAATATTTAAGTTATTAAAATGTATATTTTTCTTTATTTCAACACTGTGCTTTTTTACAACCGTTTGTACAACTTTTTGCATTTTTATTTTTACTTCATTTTGCCGTGTCAGCGTCCATAGATATCATATATTATTTTCTTCATTTTTTTTTGCATTTCTTCAAAATTGTTTTTTTACTGATTTTTAAAAGGTTGATTTTTATTGTATTGTTTATACAGCATTTCTTTTATAACTTTATTACCAATTTAAATTTGTTATCGTGTAAAATTGTTAAAATTTAAACGAATCGAAATTTTAGCACAAAAATTAAAATTTTAAATAACAAATTATTTTTCCAATAAAAAAGGCTAAAAAATAAAAACTTGTTTTGAATTTTTTCCTAAGTTAAAAAAGCAGAGTATTTCTTAAAAAGTAAACAACATCGTTAATTGCTTTTTAGACAATTGTCACAAAAATTAAAAAATAGGAGTTAAAAAATTTTTATTAAATATTTTTTTTATTGAGCAATCTTGCAATAAATAACTATATATAAATAATATATTTTATATAGCTAAATAATTTTTTTTAAAAGATCATATAATAAATTGAAAGTCTTAAAAAGCAAAAAAATATATTCCCAAAATCGGTGAATACTTTTTTAAAGAAATTTGCCCTAAAATCGACCATTCAACTTTATAACAACAACCTCAGGTTAAATTTATCACCAAGTTCATGCCCAAAATCAACTCAAATTTATTTTAATTTCAAAAATCACAAATATACCCGACAAAATAAAAACAGGCATTTTAACAAACCGCATTTTCCTTAAAATAGACTTCTAAATATTAAAACTGAATATTGTGTAATACAGATGTATTAATGGATCCTTTAATTAGAACGTTTGTGTTTATAACCAGCTGCCAGCTAATAGAAATCTTATTTTAAAGATAAAACAGACCGAGTTTTACGCCTTGGTGGGTGTCTATGAAATATTAGCGTTGTTGTGTACTTAATAACATGAAAAACCAACAAGTTTTAGGAAAACAAGAATGTTTTAGCAGGGTATAATAACAAGCATACATTCCAACGTACGCCTTTTTGTGTTTTATATATGACAAGGAATTTTTCGTACGAGGAAATTCGTGGTTCAGTAGGCTTTGAAACGATATGACCTCTGTCATAATATTAATCGTTTTTTTGCTGAATCTAAATTGGCAGTCGCCCTATTCCAATACAGTTCGCAGTTTAAGAAATAAAAACATGATTATAAGTACTTATAACACGCAACTTAGTATACAAGAAAGATTACACTTTGTTTTCAAAAATTCCTCGGAATTAAATACCCGAAAACCACTTTATTTTTTTAACCTAAATTTTTGCTGGATAGCGTAATTTGCAACATTTATATAACGATGTTGTGAGCGCCAAGGTAACAACAAACAAGCCCTTTTTTGTACACAAGGTCGGATTATTCACATGACATTTGGCCGGAATATGTTGCCTTTTACCCGGCCGTTGGCACCCATAAAAGCCCCGATGTAAATGAAGCATGGTAGGAGGAACATTGTTTGTTTATTATCCGAAATAATGTTCCTGTCACATTTTAAGTCACTTTTTCCCACGAATAAAGATATTGACATTTCACATCAAAGGAGAGAGTTTATTTGAAAGAAATCGGAATTGAATTAAATAGTTTTTAATATCCAACCAAAAACAAACAAATTTCGATCATAAAAATCCGTTTTTAACGTCCGATGAAAAATAATTTAATCAAAAATAATTCTTAAAATAGAATAAAGTTTACAAAATATTCGCAAATTTCCTGACGACGTAAAATTATGACGTAACAAATTGCGTAACCACGCATGACGCAGTTTTACGTCACAAAAACTAACGTTTTTATTAAAACCAAAAAAAATTAATCAAAAAAATTGACGTAAATATTGTAAACGATTTCCGTACAATAACATCCCTGTGTAAACCAATTACCAGCTGCTAAATTTAAAAGTAGTATGACGTAATATAAAGAGACTTAGTCACGTGATCAAATGTAGTTCTGTAATTTATCATAATTTTACTAATTTTTTAAGCAAAATAAACAAAAATCTCTACTGCCCTCTAATGGTCAGCGTTAAACATAAAATATTTTATTTTGAATTATAATTCATTGCATATATTACATAGTTAGAAATAATAACACCATGAATTAAAGAGATATTTACAAAACAAATTAAAAATGCGAACAAGTTAATTTTGATTTATGACAAACCAATTAAATTTATTTCGATATTGCAATTGCAGCACCATAAGCTGAGTCTGCATTTTTCTCAAACGAAACTATCGCGTCATTAAACACGTGATTAATCAGCTGATCGCGAAAAATCGGATTTTTCTCAAACACGCTCCCGCACGCCCACACGCGGTCGAACTTATCGGGAACTAAAGATTGAAACATTTCGCGCAAGTTTGTTAAAATGCCGCGCGCGAGCATCTGCGCTATGATTGGTGGCCTGAGGTCACGTAACGTAATATTGACCAATGACGCCGTAGCATTTGGGTCATGACGTTCGCCATATATGGTTGGTGTTATTACCATACCAGAGTCTATAAAAAAACAAAAAAAAATGTTTTTTCATGGTCCAACGTAATGCGTTTATTGTGTTTTTTTTTGTATATATCTTTATCCTCGATGTGAGAAAGTCGAATTCGCGACTTAAACATAGAGTAACATCAGTTACTCCGACCCAGTCTCGAGTTGCCTGTGGCAGTTTGGAATATTGTAGAATATAATTACCCGATAATTATGCTGCTGATTAAGTGTTGGCTCAGTAGGAGCTCATACCGTTTATAACGTAAAAAAAACACAAGATATATACTAAAAAGTTAAAAAAAACGTTAAACTTACTTTTATTTTTTTCGTTTTTCCAATCGTTTATTAGTTTCTCATACACTTGCTCTTTGGTGACACCTGGTGAGAAAGATTGTGTCCACTCTGTTAACATTTCAACATAACAAGCAAACACACAACCCCCGTTCAAGGAGGGTGAAGTTACCAATTCATTAGGTCCAAAATAGGGGACACGAATAACTGGGGTGGGAAGATCCTCTAAAAATTTAATTATAAAGATTTTCTTAAAAAAAGCAATTTAAAAAATAAATACAACTTTTTTAATTAAAAAATTATATTTACCAGCTTGATGGGTTTGGTCAGAAGACTCTTTACTGTTGTGTGGCTCCATTTCATGGCACATGCCACTCTCCCGTGGCACAACCATAGATAGCTGAGCCGAGGTGCTCAAATTTAAAACTAAAAAACAAACTTTTTATTCAAAAAATCAAAAACAAAAAAATATTCTAAAATTTTAGAAAATTTTTACCTGCTTCATTTTTCTTAACATTACATGACATCAAAGAACATTGCATGTCTCCCGTAGCAACCATGACCTTTGTTCCACTTTGTATTCCGAACCAATCAGAACACAGTGTTCCCACAACAGTGCATGGCTCAGCGACTTCAGGAAGCAGTTTTAAAGGAAAATTAGATTTTTCTAAACTAAAAATATTTGAAAAATTTAAGTCTTTTAAAAAAATTTGTTAAATAAATTCAAAATTTAATTAAAGCTAAATAATTACCTTTTAAAATCCCAAGACTGTATTATGTCATCATAATACCCCCAACTACATGCATTTTGTGTTGACATCATAGTCTTAGGGGGATTCACCAAACATGATACAAAGTAATCTGGTATGGTCCCAGAATGATCGAAGTTCGATAAAAAGTTTTGTTCGTGGTTTTTAAGCCACAAGATTGTAGCACAACCAAAACCTATTTAAAATAAAATTATCTTTAAGATGACTCATAGTTTACCCCCTCTAAACCATTTTTATCTTTACAGTTTTTACTAAATATTTTATTTCTCTTGCGATTCTTTAAAATACATATTCTCCAAAATAATATATACTTTTAATTAACGGTATTGTTCTTGTTTCTTGAACGGTTCTCGTATCTCTATACTTTTTACACTTTTACTTATTTTTTGAAAGACCCAAAACCACAGGCTCAAACATTTAATAAGACTTTTAAACTAATTGAATTTATGTTAATTGAAAAAATATAACAATTTGTTATGTACAACTTACCAGTGCTTAATGGTGGTTTTGATCTCGGTAAAGTTTTTAAAAATTCTTCAGAACAACGACTATCCTGCCATGTTATCAGGTTTGATACTTTGTTAAAATCATCAGCTTTTAAGTTTGTTAATGAAGGATAGGAATCACCTTTCCATAACACACAACCATGCATTTGTCCACAAACACCTAATAATAAAAAAAAAAAAAATTAAAACAAAAAATTTTAAAACAAAACTTTACTAAATCTTACCTATTTTTTCAACTTGTTTTATTTTATTTTCACCAACTTCAGTTGATATTTCCTGAACACATTTCTTCACACTTTGAATAATATTAAACACATCTTGTTCATGATGAGCTGGGTGTTCTGGTTTATTAATATTCGCTTCATTTGGACAAGACTTACTTGAAATTATCTAAATAAATGCAAACTATTTTAAATATAATTTACATAACTTATGTTGTAAAAAGTGTATATAGACAGATCGTTTATTCACTACATAAGGCCATAAATTTAATCCCCACAGCTTTCATGCTAAAGCAACCATAAGTCTGTAAGTAAGATGTTATAAATAGATTAAATTTCTACAAACCAAAAAACAAATATTGGGCAATCACAATCAATAATATTATAATTGCGTCTGCAAAAACCAACTCAAGGCTGGGCTTGGGTTACAAATATTTAACTGAAAAAATCGCTTTCTCCAATCGAGTATTGAAACATTTAAAAAAGTAAGTTAGTGTTGATTTAATTAACAATTACTTAACACAACTTCGTTAGTCATTTCACCTTTAACTTGTCCTTTTCATCAACAAGAACAACCTTAGTTGACGTCGTACCAATATCAATTCCCAAAATTAATGACATCATCAACTAATTGCGTCACTGAATAAAACACGTGTAAAATATTTGTTTTGGTAAAAACGAACCATGCGTGCAAGAATTTCTATTCGCTATTAATTTAAATGTATCCTCAATGTTACTTAAACTCTAAATTTCTTCTATTGATATTTACCTAGGCAGAAATACTTATAGCGTTTTAAACATAACTTTATAAAAAAAACAAGCAAACCATTTTTATTATTTTTGAATTTACTAAAAACCAATACATTTTCCAAATGAAAATATTGTGCAAGATGCAATTTGAAAGAAAGTGATGTTTAAAGAAAAAGAATTCTATTTAAATTTTAAAACTGTTGAGAGCTTGTCCAAATTGAGGTCGTTACTAAAAGAATTACAAAAACTACAACCTAATTGCTTCATTAATTTACAAGATATGTCAAAAATATGACATTGTTTGTGTTTTATCCGTTTAGAAAATGTGGAGTAAGGAAATACACAGTGAAAAAAAAACAAATAATTTTTCTACATCTAAAACAAATATAATAATCAGTCATCAGGAATCGATGATATATTAATTTTAAGTTCAAATTTTATACAAATATGTACATTAAAAATAATTTTTTTCGGGTTATTTTAAAACTGTAACAAAACGATATCAATAGTATATTTTTTATATTAAAAAATCAAATTAGTTAAAATTTAAAATACAATTAAGAATATAAACATAAAATCAAAAAAAAATGAGTTAAAAATTTTGTGCAGAAAATAATTTTTGATCGATATAAAAAAGTTCAAAAAATTTGTACAAAAAAAATCATATAAAATATTAGGATTGGTAAAAGCACAAAAATTTACTTAAAACTGACTTTAAAAAATGTTTCATTTAAGCATAGATATATTATATAAATGTTTAAAAGTTTAGTGACCAAATTTAACCCCCAAAAATCACTTTTGCGCAATAAAAAATGTGTTTTTTTCAATTTAATATTTTTTTAAACAAACAATTGCTTAAGCAAAAAAGCTTCTAATTTGTATTATTGTAAGTTATGGAACTAAAATTTACAAAAAAACAACAAAAACATATTTACAAAAGTACGTCCACAAAAACACACACATTTTGATATATAAATCATTATAAAATCAGTATATTTTTAATATAAAATTTATTTTTAACCTTGTTTAAATGGTGTTAGTTACTAGATGTTTCTATTCTTAGCATAAAAGGCAAAAAAGTAAGGCCTATAAAATTGTATAAAATCTTAAAATAAAGTTGTTTAAAAATATTTTTAATAAAATTAAAATTAAAGTTTAAATGAAACTTTTTTTCTCTAAATCACTACAAGCAAAATATTTAGGTTCGCGAATGTTTTACCTAAACTTGAAACTAATAATACAAATAAGTCAAACCACAAAGAAAATGCTGCTAAAGTGAAGAAGTAAGTAAACTAAGACGACAAAAACTTTTGTTTTCGTTTGACAGAAAGATCGTCGAGTTTTTTCCACAATTCATCTCTTTCTTTTTGTTTTTTAAGCGCCCTTGAAAATATTAAAGAAAATTATTATTTTCAATTAAAAACATTATTCCCTTAATTTTTACACTAATTATAAAAAGTTTTAAAACAAAAAAACCCAAAGTAAACTTTAAAGTCAAATATTAGCGATATTTTTATACTTAAAAATTAATCAAGTTGGTGTCACTAAACACAAAAATAATTTTAACTTTAAATAATTTCACTTACTTTTTAAGTTATACAACTTTAAAAAAAAATTAAAATTAATTAAATTAAAAAAAAAGGAAGCCCTGTTTGTGATGACGTAGAAAGTACTAGCTTGTATACATTCACTACGCTACTTGGTACTTTCTAAGTCACACAAAAAGATATGGCAACCTGGTTTTTTATGTTAATATTTTTCCAGTATTTTTGAAAATTAAATTGTAAGTACCACAGACATTTTTTAAAGGTTTTAAAGCCATTTTGAGATTCATTGTCAACCACACTAACGTACTATAAACATCATTTACAAAACTGCCAAACTCTGTAACATAACATTTTAACAAAAAGAGTGTTGTAATAAAAACTTAACAAATCAATACTCAGATTAAAATAACCTTATTACTTATTTCTTTATTAAAATATAATCCGTGAAAATATAGACAAGCTTGTAAAAATGACCATGTTAATCTATTATTCATTATTAACATAACACTTCAGCAAACCAAGTTAATTGACCAAAATGTTGTGAATAATTTAAACAATCTAAAAATATTTAAAAATATTAAACCAATTTTTCCATATATCATTTTAAACATATAGACACGTTATATTTTGTTAAGTCAATACTTTTAAAAGGAAAAACATGGCTAGCTTATATACATTAGGATAGTATTTATTCAAATAAAATACCATGTTATGAATAGCTTCTTTGTTAAATTGTGTTTGTTTTATTAATATTTAAAATTAAAAATTACTATCATTTTACGGTTTCTTTTATGCTAACTTTTAATAAAATTAATTTTAAAAGGTAAATATAGATGTTAAACTTGAAGTTACAAACAAAATTAACAAAAAAAGTAAACAATATAACCTCAGTTAGTAAATGATAACAATGCATTTATATTTCAATAAAACCTGTCCATCACCCAGTTTGCACATTAAAGTTATAAAAAATTGTAAAATTGATGTGAATAAATTTGAAACCTACTTTTGTTTCTCAGCTTTATAGGAAGCTGTTAACTTCTCAAAAAGGTCAGAATCCATCTCCATAAAAGTCTTTAAAACGTTGTACACCAAAGCCACAATAGTCCTAAAACAAAAGGTTAATGTGAAAATATTTTACTCCCAAAAAATCATTAAATTAAATTACATTTTTTGAAGTATTTTTAAGTTTTAAAAAAAATTTTAAACTGAAGTTTTTAACAAGTTAATGGCAAATTCCAATAACAAAACTTGTGCTATAAAATTGTTAATTATATTTAAACTATATTAAAAAAACAACTAACACATTTTTAAAAGGCTTAAATGAAATTCACAAATAAATATTACAACTTATTTAAAAAAATTCAAGCTATCAAAACTTAAAGTGATTTAAAAAAATTCAAAAAAAAAAAATTTATTTAAAAAAATTCAAGCTATCAAAACTTAAAGTGAAACAACAGTTTAATTTAATGTCAATTTAAAGTGCCGATAATACCAAAAGTGGCCTGATAAAAGGTATATGTACCACAATATCAGTACGATAACTAGAACACAGTAATGATAAACAGATATTTGCACAAGTAAAGTATTGTGGGCCAGAGTTTTTTGTTTGTTTTTGGACAAACTGATATAAATCAAAAGTGTTATAAATATTATGCCCGTTTATTTGCGCTGAATAGCTATAAATTTGCCCAGCTTAATGCCGGCCATTGCCCAGAATTAACTTTCCGATAAACAAAACTGTAATAAATTACGATTTACTTCAAACAAAAAACTTATGGGTTATTTAAAAGCTATTTAGAAGCCCATGCTATTATAGTAAGTAATCGAAAGCAACATTTTTTTGAGTCCTTCAGAAATTAAATTAAAAATCTTTTTTTTTAAATTTAATTTTCTTTTATAAAATTGAAAACTTGCATATCCTAGTATAAAAAAACTATTGTATATATTATTTAAAAGCTTATGCTATTATAGTAAGTAATCGAAAATAACAAAAATTTTGAGTCCTTCAGAAATTAAATAAAAAAAGAATATTTTTTACTTTAAATTGAATATTATATACTTAATAAGTATAAAAACTTGCATATCCTAGCATAAAAATACATTTAAAAATTCAATTAAAAAATGTGATTAAAAATTAATATAATTTGGATCTTACACAAACAATTTACTTTATTTTCATTAATATCTTAAAGCTGTATAAACCCATACTTTAATAATTGCTACTTATATTAATTACAACTAATATTTAAAGATTAAATTAAGACCTATAAAAGCTCATGAGAATTTGTTATATAACATCACATCATAAAACTACACCACAACCCAGTATATCATTTTATATCACTATTTAAAAAAAATTAATATTTAATTTTCAAATTGGCTTAAATTTTAAGTTCAAAATTGATATGTAATCTCTTTATCAAAATATTTAAGTATAATATTTTTTAACAATCTTTTTAAAAGTTTATGCTTTGTGCATTTAATAAGCTAGCCCAAGGACATAAAATCTTTTTAAATTTGACTAAAATTTGAAATTTTTATTATACTTTGGCATATAGTGTTAAGTAATTTTTTTACTTAATAGTTAATAAAAAATAAAAAAGCGTATATTAAAAAAAAAATAACATCATCCAAAAAAAAAAAAAAAAATCATGAAAAATGTTTTATTATTTATAAAAAGAAATAGCTTACTGGTTCCAATGTTCCTTAGATATCTGATACAAACTGGGAAACATTAAAGGTAGAATAGCTGAAGAATTTTCCTCTATCAAGCTTAGGATATACTCGTTATTCCAGAAATATAAAGCTCTTTCCGCAACCTAAGTTCAAAATTAATTTTATTTTTATTTTTTTAATATTTTGTACCGAGACATTTTTTTCAGAACTTTTATACCAAAAAACAGCATGAATTTTTATTTTTTATATTTATACAAGCCTATATAACTTAATGATGCCATAATTACTAATTAAAATCCAAATAAATAAACAAAAAGCACATGGCAAATATTTTTTTTTTTAAATGACAAAATTCTTTCTAAATAAAAATCCTATTGAAAAATGTCAATTGGATTATGGATAGTCAAGTACTTGGATTCTAAATCATTTACACTTACATAATAACCTGTCATAATAAAGCACTATTTAAGAACCATTATCACTATGGTATTGAACTAAAAATAACTTTTTAAATAGCCACTGGTAAATTAAAAGTCTGGTTTTCAAACCAAAAAAAAAAATTGTGAATTTGTGTTCAATATTTTGGGTTCGATAAAATTTGATTCCTAATTTTTTATTATTTGTGTATTAAAGTTCTTAAATTTACTTGTTACATCTGCAGTTCTCATCGGATTTTATATAACTATTATAACTCTATTCATTTATAAACATTAAGTACCCAACTTTGAATAAGATTTCATTTTTAAAAAACTAAAAAAAAATTTTAGTAGATTTTTATCAGTACAGTAACTGCTGATAAAAAAACACTTTTTAAAGATATAAAAAATTAAAAGATATAAAAAGTGTTTTTACTTGGAAATGTGGACTTGCGACACATTTTGAAAGTTGATGAAAAAGATCGTTTAAAACTTGAGCAAACTGTGCTGGCTCCATTACATCTAATATCTCCTCCAATTCACCCAAGAACATAACTTCCTTTGAGCTACAAGTCTGTGGCCAGAACTTCAAAATTCCTTGCAAAACCTTAAAAAAAATATTTTACTCGTAAAAACGAATTTCATTAAACTTTTTTTATTTTTGTGTAAGAGTTTCAGGTTGATAACACATTTATAATAAATTATTATTTTTAAAAAAAATTTAAGTTTATCGCCTCTAACATTAAACACATTTTTTAAAATTTGAATCATAGGCCCATAGAGAATTCCTTAACAAAAAAGCCAGATTTAAAAAAAAACTACATGTTTAGGTGTAAACTACATAATAAATCCTTTTTAAATCCTTTTTTAATAACAAAGTTAAATCTTTCAAAATAAATCAAATACAAGAAAATTGATTTAATAAATTAAAATCCAACTGTTAAAAAACACTAAAAATTAAAATTAATAATTTTTTTAAACAACAAAATACCTAACCCCTATAGAGCCTACAAATTAAACCAAGCTAATGTTTACTTTAAATTGATAAAGATTTATTCAATTTGATAAATTCATTATTAAAGTCAAGTAGAACAATATTTTTTCAGCTGTGAATGCTAAATCTTTAAAACATTATTTTCTTCCTTTTATTAAAAGTATTAATAAATATTTCTTAGTTTTTTACAATAAATATAAAACAAAGGAATTTTAAAAAGAAGTCACCTACTAAATTCAATAATTTAAACAAAAGTTATACTATTTTATATACTATATTTTTTTATTTAAAAATTCCTTTAGAACTAAAAACAAAAAGGATTTTTAAATATTTGATACCAAATATCATAAACTTTTTTCAAGTACAAGTCCATAAATTGATGTTGATTTTACCTTAAAATCGATAAAATTTTGTGGTATAATTTGTGTGCCAAACTACATCATAAAAATTCAAAGCATCGAAAAGCAAGGCTACATTAACCCCCAAAAAATTAATTTAAATTCACAAATAAAATACTTATTCAATTTTATATTAAAACCATAACCCACTAACCATATTATTTTATAAAACTTGTTTTTTTTTAAATACAGTACAGAAATGTCAAATATACAATTCATAGCCGAACTAAATATAAGGCATTACCTTATTAATGTATCAATCATAAAGAATAATAAATAAATACAAAAGCTATATCCTAGCATATAATAGAGTAGTATCAATATGCAATTAATTACCACATAAAAAGTAAATTATTCATCGGTAAAAAAGTGTAGTGAAAAAACAAACGCCTGTCCTACCTACATTATGTAAACACCATTAAAAGTAGGTAAACCAAATGCTATAAAACCTAAAACAATTACTTATTTGCTATTAAAGTTATTTAAGAACGTATTTGTATAATTATATAGGACTGTAGTGAAATTACCAAGAATTATAAGGCCTTTAAGGAGATCATATAAGTTTAAGTTAATTACAATTCATACTTAAGTTTATAGTAATACAATAAGCTGTGTATAAACCTATATACATATACTGGTAATTTTAAAAAACATAACTTTAAAATTAAACATTAAAAAATCATAATCAAACTATAAAATTCATATATTACAACATAGGTATTACATATTGAATTTAATACCGTCTGATTTAAAAATAGAATTGTAACTATATCGAGGCAAGCTAATTTGTAAAAGACACCATCACGAAAACACCTTTACATTGTTGTTGTAGTTTAAATTTACAATGGAAACTTAAACACACAATGAGGTTACCAAGTAATTTGCTGAACTTGGACAAAAGAGAAAAATTTTTTTAGAAATGGAGTCATTGGCCAAAAAAAAATAATTAAATAAACCTGAAAAAGGGTTTAGTTTCTCAAGAAAAAATTCACATGATTTTAGAAACAAATGTAAACATTTGTTCAACCAATTTATCATGTAAACTATAGATATGTATTAGCACCTAAATTTCTTACCAAAAAAAAAACAATTTAGCTGTTCACTTTAATTTAACAAACAATTTAAATACTATAAAGGTTAAACATACAATGCAATAATGTTAATCGAATTAAAATTAATGTTATTTACCTGCTGGGTCAATGACGAGTCTTTGTCAAGATATTGTACAACACAGTAAGCCAACTATAAACAACAAGTTTAATTTACTACAAAAGTAATTTGTAAAAAAGTACATAAGACTTGGACATATGACAAAATTACCAAGGCAATATTTAAGCTTTAAAACAACAAAGTTTATCTACCAATGTATTATTTATATTGTGTTATTAATTTATATTATTATTATTAACATACCTGGGCGTGAAACATAGCGAGTGCTCTTGTCTTATGAAGTGGAACCAAAACCTTCATTAAAAATTGCCGATGTTCTTCTTTCAGTGGAATAGCAAACCCATTTATTATGCTACAAATATAAATGTGTTTGAATTTAATGAAGTTGAAATAAAAATATGATCATTTATTATTTTTTTTTTAAATTAGGTAGATATGAAAATATTTCTTTAACAATTTTTTGTATTTTACCTCCCCAGTATTTCTAACAATTCAGGTATTCCAGCAAACTGTTCATTTTCATAAATAAATCTATAGAACAAAATTATATATTATAACCATGGGCATCTTATTAATAGAAAATGAGATATTAAGTTATGCAAGTTATAGTAGGAGTTAATTTTGATAGATGCAACGTGAACAATTTAAAAATATTTTATTTAAACAGTTTTAGCTATCTAGTAAAAAATCACTTGCAATAAAAAGACTTAAAAAAATGTGACTCACGTTAAAAAAATGTTGTTCATTTGCTTTCTAATGAAAGCTCTCAACCCGAGAAACTTTCCGTAGATTCGATGCAAAACAGTTTTCAAGAAATCTCTTTCACGTGGGTCCTCACTTCCAAATAATTCCAAAAGCTTAGAAAGTGAAAATTTTTCATATTTCATAAAAAGTTTGACATAAAAATCTTACATAATTTTAATGCTAAAATGAAATGGATAAGTATATAAGATCAGTTATGTTAGAAATTTGTTATAAAAGATTTGCCAGAACTGTTATTAAATACATAACTGTGATAAATAATAAAAAAATTCAAAAAGTGCCACCAATAAACAACAGCACAAAAAAAATTCATATTAAAAACTTAAAAGAAATAGTTAATATTTACTTGTAAAACAAATTTCTGATCAATATGTTTTTTAGCGATGGAAGGTTGAAAATCAGGAGACTCCATTACTCGTAGAAAAAACTCATAAACAAGCTAAATATAGATTAAGTTTAAAATATATATTAGAGCAATGGCAAATAGTATAAACCAAAATTTGGTTAACAGTCAAAAGCAGTTTTTTTTAACATTTTGAACATAATTGCTTTACATAAGTTTTTGGAAAAAACAAAGAACATTTACTTACCTGTAGATGAGGCCATGAAGCCTCTAGTGTTGGATCGTCATCTTCCGGATCATATTCAACTGATTCGGTTGGAGGTAGAGTTCGGAAAATATTTACTGAAATCTAAAAGAAAAAAATATTCCAACTTGGAAAAACCTTTTTAAATTAAGAAAAAAATTTAGCAAAGTAAAAAAAAGCATAACATTAACAGTGCAAAAAAAAAACACAAACCATGTTGACAATGTATGGATAAACTGATTCATTTAATGCTCCATGTGCAGATGAAATATAATCAATAATTTCATTTAAACTTGCTCTTTTTACCTCTTTACCCTAGAAAAAGAATAACACAGTGTCAAAAAATGTAGTTTACTATAAGAGTGTCTGAAAAATTTACTATGTTAATATTGCTCATAACTTATTTGCAATTAAAATTTATTATTGTTATTTTAAAGTTTTGTGATCTTTATATTTAACACAACCTATTTATATTTATTTTTTTATTATATTCACAAATTAAAACAACAAAAATCATTTACGGCAATATCATCGATAGTGTCCATGAAGTTGAAAATAACTGAACATTGTTGGATTTTTTGAATAAACAAACCTGCCTGTTCATTGGATATGGTACCTTCAAAATATAAAATATTTTTAAGCCAACTGGGGCAACAAATGTTACTTTATGTTTAAGCAGCAAAATCAGCCTTACCACTTATAAGATAGACAATTAACGCACAATTTGATAAACCTTTAAAAAAACTTAGCAAAATCTGTAAAAATACTTAATAGAAACAGGTACTGCAGCACTAATACATTTTTTCCCAATTGTAGTTAAAATTGTTTGGCCAAATAAGAATATAAACACTCACTTTTTAAAAGTGGCAATTGCACTAAGTTAATTTTGTTCTTGTTAAAGTTTGAAGAACTTTGTGACTTTTTCTGGTGGTGAAGTTTGTGCAAAGATTTTCTATGAAAAGCAAAGTCTTTGTCGCTGTTTGGAAGCGTCGAAACGCTCATTTTGAAGCCTTATCTATCCTACAAAACTCGAAGGTCACTTCATTACACCACCAATTTAAGATAACGTAACTTGAAAAATAAAAACTTTTATTAACACAGACTAGCAGATCAAGTATTAAATATATTACAACAATATAATGGATCACAAATATATGACTAATAGTCTATTATAAAAACCTATAAATTATTACAGTTTTATGCTAATTAATCAAGTAAATTAGCATTAAATTAAAAATAAATTATACCTGCCGACCAAAAATAATAATAGATTTATGATATCGCCATGCCTCAGTGATCACCAATGTTTTATTTTTTATGGTTTCTATTCACGACGGAAAATAATTGAATTATTTAAAATGCTAAAAATTTTAAAACTTATTACATAATATTTAAAAAGATAAGTATAATACAGTTGTTTTTATTTTATAAATTTATTAAATTTCTTCATTTCTTGATGATACTAAATTATTTCGTACTGCTAACATAGCCTAAATGCTATATAGTTTGGAGTTTTCTAACCACAATATTTAAGTTTTTTGCTTTACAAACTTGATTCTTATAAAAAGGTAATGTTTACCAATATTTTAAACACTAAATGTTATGTTTTCCACGCTTGGTATTAAAGGAAATCATCATAAAAACAAAGTTGTTTGTAAAGAAATTAGTGAAGTAGACAGTGGTATAATATATTGGTCATGACATCTTATTACAAGCCGAAATTTTTCAGGTTCAAGCCGCACCAACGCCACAGTATCTCCCCTTTGCACAATTATAAACACGGCACAATAGCAAGCCCTTAACAAAAATATAAACACCTACTACCGCGTGATTTGATATGAAAAAAATCATGTCACACAGTCTTGCTATAATCTTACTTTCTTTTTAAACCAAGACAATTTTTATACTAATACTACCTAACTATCTTTTTTTTCACGTATCATGCGTAGTTATAAAATTATATAATGCGTGTCGTAATGGTTTTTTGATTAAAAAATGTAATTATAGTTCTTGAATATTTACAACGTAAATATAATGATAAAATACAAAAACTAAAAAAGAAACATAACAAGCTTTTTAATTATTTTTTATTATATCTTATTTTAGAAAAAACAAAAAAACGATTGATTTTAATTAATTTAGAAATTAAATTTTTAATTATTATGCCAATGGCATTATGTGGTGAACAAAGTATTTTATCAAACAGATTTCCAAGAACAGTGTGGTCAAAATAGTTGGCATGACGTACTAGTTATAAACTTTAGGCTAAAATATAATACAGTTTATCTGTAAAAGTACATTAAAGTTTTCATTTTTTTTATTTTTTAAAAACTTGGATTTATAAAATAGCAACTTTGTGATTTGCCTTTTTAGTTATATTGGAAAACTACTTACGTGAGTTTTATGTTTTCTTGAACAAATAACTTTACGTATTAAACAACAAAATTTACTTACATTGGAAGTTTAGGTGCTTACCTCTTTTGCTTAGCCAATTAGAGCACATAACCACATTTAACTTGTAATCGCATTAACTTTTGATTAATATTTTTTAAAAACGTTGCCCTTAGCTATGTTTGATGTTGAAACTTTGGTTCTTTTGTAAATGCCTAATTTTTTCTATATACAATAAACTATTTCCATGTTTATCCTTTAGTGTTAAAAACATCATTGACTTAAAATTAAAAGTACGTGATTTGTATATTGCTTTTATAAACTTTAAATGTCAAATTTTGGTTAAACCACCTTAATCAAACTTAGCTTTAGATTTTAAAATTTTATTTTAGTTTAAATCTTGCATAAAATCATTTAATAAAATTTAGAATTTAGAATTTTTTTTTCACAAGTTTAAGAAATTATTTTGATATAATATTGTATTTGATCGGTAAGGAAATACATGTTTTTAAATTATGTACATTTATATGCAGACTATCATGTTTCATACAGAAGTTTGCAAGACTCTACCAACTGTACCTTAAAAGAGAACTGCCAAATTTAACAAAACAGTATTGATTGCTTTGTTATGATTTTTCAGAAAAAACATTATTTAAAAATACTTTAAAATTGGAATATCTCTTTTATATAAAGTTAAAATATTATGTTTACGCCAAGTTTCTTTTTTGCAAAAATATCTTAAAAAATAAATAAACGGCTTAGAAAAGGACAAAAAAAGATTATTTTTCTGTGTTGCAGCATATAAGCCTTCAACGATAACGTAAAATATCGCGTGACTGACTAGCTTCGAAAATTTCTTTATTTGAAATTTTTGCATCTTCAAACCACGATTTCTTAAAAGTTAAACCCTGCGGCTTCCTACTTCCTCAAATTTTAATTTTGCATAACTTTCTATTGCGGCATTATACATCATATGTACATTTTGAAAAAAAGTTTATTGCTTGCCTTGGGCTTAAGTGGCAGTGTAAGGTACAAGCAATACCTATATAAGACAAGTTGAAGTCAAAGTTTAAGAAACTTTGGAAGTCGAGAAAGATGTTGTTCACAGCAGGAATTCTCCTTGTTCTATGTGCAGCAAATATTCAAGCGCAAGATTGTAAGTTTGCTGAATTATTTTTAATTTATTTTTAAATTTGAAAAAAAACTTCTATGCCAAGAATGGTTATTAAATAATATTGTTACCTTTATTTTAATTTAAACAATTTTGTTTAGTCAACTCCTGCATTATTTAATTAATTTTTGTTTTACAGCTGATTTTGCGTTTGTTCAAAGTCTTAGAGATGCCATTGTGACCGATGAAGAACGTAGAAATAGTAAGTATTTGCAAGATAAATAAAACAGTTGTTAAATTAGTAAAAAAATTTAAAAAAAACATTATTTAAAAAAAAATCCATTTTTTAAGAAATCCAAGTCGCAAAATAACAATGTTGTCGCTACACATTTAAAAAAATAATCTTTAATTTTTGTAGGTAATGTACCATGTCTGTCAAACCCGTGTGTTGCTGGATCAGATGAAGTCGAGGTCGCACCCTGCCCAGAGCATTGCTTTTCGAGAACTGAAGGAAATCAAGAAGTCTGTATTTCAAAGTCGGGTAAGTAAAACTAAATCTAGGTTTGTCTACACAGCTATTTCAAAGTTTCAAAAAATCCTTTTTAAGGCACAAACTTACCTTTTAAATAAACCAATGGCTATAGACAACTATATGGATATTTTCAAAATTGCATATGCAGACAAACGATAAAAAAAGTTTAAATTAATTTGTTAAAAGCTATAATTTGATTAAACAGACATTAAAAATTTAAATATTTAGTGTCAATGAGTGGAAATATTGATATCGCCGCCATGTTGGGTGCAGAATTACCTTCTACTACTACTACTACAGAAACTCCTACTACAGTGTTATCTAATAGTACAGCAACGGATTCTGATGACATGGGACGAGGATTTATTTTTGGTTAGTTATGAAACAGTTACGTTTTAAAATATGTTTAAAAATGACATTCAAAATTATGATTTTGGTGTCATTTACAACTTTAACTTTTAGAAGGTCAGGGTTCAAACCCAAGCGGAGGATTCAACCCGTTTCAGGGATTACCTCCAGGAAATACTATTTGTCCGGTTAAGCGACAATTTCCTGATATTTGCGATATTGGACCGTTTACGCCAAATCTTCAAAATTTTCTCAGACCATTGGTAGACATACCATATTGCCGAAGGTAAGTTTAGCATAATTGTCGCAAATTTTTACATTAATTTAACAAGAAAATAAATCTTACGTTTAAATATAACTATAAATCCTATTGGTATGTTTTTCTAATTTTGTTTTTAAAACAAAAAATATTTTACTAGAACCCCATGCTCAGCTAATCCTCAAGTTGAGATCGACGCACTTAAGTGTTATAGTCAACCAGGATGTTATTTTGACCAAGAATTGTTCAACCTTCGTAGTATGTTTGGCCCATTCATATTAGATTCAGTTCCTACATGTTATCAAGGCATTCCTAACCAAAACTTCCACTCGCTTGCGAATACTTACCTCCAGGTTAGTTTGAATTAGGAGTTGTTATTATATAAATGTGGTTAAAATCTTTCTATATTTTAAATCAAAATAACAATTTAAAGCTTTTCACATCGTTATTAACCAAATACAACATAAAAACTAACATTAATAAACAAGTTCAACTACTACTTAAATTTTTAAATCTGTTTTTTTTTAATAGACTAGTAACCAACCATGGAATGGATTGTTCACACAGTGCTTTATACAACAAAATTTGGATGCTATTATGAAAGAAGACTTTTCTTGTCAACTTTTACCATACCTAACTAACTTTAACATTCCTCCACGGCCTTACAGCGGTTATAATCGTAAGTTTTAAATTAATTGTTAGAAAATTTATAAAAATGTAACAGCAATTTTTTTAAAAACAGCAATTTTTTAAATATTCAAAAGCAAAGGTTTTTAAACTAATTTCGTAAAAATAATTAGACATTAACAGAATTTCTAAACACCGTTTTTTTTCTTACAGTTAACGACCAAACAACATGTGCTCTTATGGGCGGTTGTTGGGTACAAAACGGATGTTTTTTTAAAGCCCAACTAGACAATTTGCAAATACGCGCAGGGGAGGCCCCAGCAGACATGGTCGGTGGACGAAATTATGGTCAACCACAATGCGCTTCATTTAACCCGTCATCCGAGCCCGCAGCTTGGCTTAACAGTTACCATCAATGTCGACTTAGCGGTTGCGTTGTTGACAGCACTATTACACGGCAAGACATTCGGCTTCAACTGTTTAATATCGCCAACAGTAATGCTGTGCCTGCACACCTTAAAAATATTTTCATTAATCAAGTAATCAGCGGTTTAATCGGTCCAGATAATTGGGTAACACGATTGCAAGACTTAGTTGCCCAAGTTCCCTCCCAGCAACCCCCATGTACACCGAGTTTCGGAACCCAATTTCCAGGAGGTAGCAACAACATTTTTAATAACTTACTAGGCGGCTTTACATCTCCTATAATCCCTCCAACATCATACACCCCCCCTATTATACCTAGCGAAAATGATTTGTTAGCACTTTCTCTTGAGCTTTCTAACCCTCAAGACCTTTCTTTCGGTCGTTTTTTTTTCACTAGGGAATCAAGGTGGTTCACAAACTGACCCAGGATCAAATCTACTAAGCCTAACAGAGTGCGAACAAAGATTTAACCCTAACCAAGGTATTTCCCCAGGATTTAACCCTATCCAAGGATTTAACCCAGGTCAAGGATTTCAATTTCAAGGAATTAATTTTCCAAACTTAGCTTGTCTATACGATATATCTCGCCTGCCGTTAACTGGAAACAGTCAAGACTGTTGTGAACGAAACTTGTGTTACTACCCAGTCTCCTTACGAAGCTCTCAAAGAACTGGCTCCGCAGCTTACCTTACCGAATGGAGCGATTATTCTACGTGCACGGCAACATGCGGTGGTGGTCGTCAAACAAGGACACGTCGTTGTGCTGAAGGTTTTAGTGGTTATTGTGATCGCCTTAAGTTAGAACAGCAACCAGACCTTATTGAAGAACGAAGTTGTGGCACTGACCTCTGTCACGTGTATACCTCATGGTCCACATGGAGCGGATGCGGAGAAAGATGTGGTCCATCTTTTATAACCCGTAATAGAAGATGCGTCCAGGGCGACTGCAATGAAGATTTGGAGGAAAGAGATTCCTGCAATTTAGGAAATTGTCCTGTTTATACACAGTATGAATCCGTGGGTTTCTGTGACATCGGAGCAAAGGTATGCGGACAGGGAACCCGTACCGAAACAAGAACCTGTACAGATGGAGTTGTTGCATGCGACCCTACTATGCTATCCAGACAGATCCCCTGCAAAGTAAAATGCCAACCAATAAAAAGAGTTAATGTGATCCAAGCTTGTCAAAATTTTGGTCAGTTCTGTTACGAAATAGTCAAAGATTCTTGCTACTCGGAAAATATTCAAGTTTTCAATTCCGAGTGCTCCGATTTAAACAATTCCGGCTTGAACTATTTACAAGATTGTCCCTGCCCATAAAATGGCTAAAATTTTATGCCTAAATTGTTAATAGGCCCTTAGACTTAAGGCATCATTTTGTTAATAATAAAATATAATATTTAAAAAATCATACTTCTTATTTATATATTTTACACCACTGTAAATGGGAATAAATACTCTTTGTGATATTCTCGCAAATTAAATTAAAATCATGAAAATAAATACTGTTTGTTTTTGTTAGGTTAATTAAAATGCCCAATAATATCAAAAAATCTCAAAAGATTTTTCTTCCAAAAGTCAATTTTCTTCACTTCTTAACTAATTATTTCGTACTTCTTGCATAGCCTATAGGTTACATAGTTTGGAGTTTTGCTAACTGCAATAGTAAAGTTTTTGCTTTGCAAACTTGATTCTTATAATTAGGTAACGTTTTACCAATATTCCAAATACTAAATGTTATGTTTTTCAAGTTTGGTATTAAAGGAAATCATCATAAAAACGAAGTTGTTTGTAAAAAAGTCAAGTAGACAATGGTATGATATATTGGTCATGACATCTTATTACGAGCCGAAATTTTTCAGGTTCAAGCCGTGCCAACGCCACAGTATCTGCCTTTGGTTGCACAATAATAAACACAGCACAATAGCAAGCCCTTAATTAAAATATAAACACTTACTACTACCGCGTGATTTTACACGAAAAAAAATCATGTCACGGGGTTGCTACAATATTATTTTCTTTTAGATCAAGACAATTTTTATACTAATATTTTCTTTTTTTAACATGTATCTTGCATATTTATAAATTAATAAAATTCCTGTCGGTATGATATTTTTTTAATATTTTTTTTTATTGTTCATAACGTTTGTTTAAAACATATAAAAATGATAAAATGCAAAAAATAAAAAAGTAACTGGATAACTACAAGCTTTTATGTTTTAATTTACTCTACATTAGAAAACAAAGAAACGCATAATTTCGATTTAATTAAGAATAAAATTATTAATTATTATGCCAATGGCAATTTTTGCGTACCAAGTGTTTTATCGAACAGATTTCCAAGAACATTGTGGACAAAAAAGCTGGCTTGACGTACAAATCAGAAACTCTAGACTAAAGTAAAAATTTAGTTTACATAAAATATAATAATTTTACTGTTGAGGTGCATTAAATTTTTCATTTTAAAATTTTTTTTTTTTAAATTGCAATTTTGTAATTTGGCTTGCCAGTTATATTGGAAGACTATCTCCGTGAGTTTTATGTTCCTTTTGGACATATTAAACACCGATATTTGCTTACAATGGTAGTTTAAGAGCTTACCTCCTTTGCTTAGCCAATCAGAACGCAAAATTACATTTGACGTTTTATTTTTAGATTAATATTTATTACAACGTTGCCCTTAGCTAAATACTGTTTAAGCACTTCGTTCTTTGGTGAAAGCCTAATCTTTTCCATAAACAATAAACTATTTCCATGTTTAAAAATATCATAGATTTAAATAAAAAAACACGTGCATTGAAACTTTAGCTTTTACTGTTAAATTTTCTTTAGCTTTTACTGTTAAATTTTAGATAAACCACTTTGATTGAATCAAGCTTTAGATTTAAGATTTCCATTTTAGTTTAAATCTTGCAAAAAATTATAATTTTTAGACTTTACCAACTGACTTTTTAACTAAAGAATATTTTTAAAATTATAATATTTATTTTATATTAAGGTGAAATATATATTACTTTTATGCCAAGTTTTATTCGCAAAAAGATCTTAAAAAAACGGCTTAGGAAAGGACAAAAATAGATTATTTATCTATATTGCAGCATATGATCCTACCACTATGTCGTCAAATATCGCGTGACTATGACTAGCTTCGGAAATTTCTTTTTTGGAATTTTTGCAACTTCAAACCACGACATCTTAAAAGTTAAACCCCGCGGCTTTCCTACTTCTTCAAATATTAATTGGCAGAACTTTCTATTGCGGCATTATACATCATATGTAAATTTGGAAAAAAACGTTTATTGCTTGCCTTGGGCTTAAGTGGCAGTGTAAGGTACAAGCAATACCTATATAAGACAAGTTGAGAACATGATGTTTCATTAGTTTCAAGTCAAAGTTTAAGAAACTTTAGAAGTCGAAAAAGATGTTGTTCACAGCAGGAATTCTCCTTGTTTTATGTGCAGCAAATATTCAAGCACAAGATTGTAAGTTTGCTAAATTATTTCTAACTTTCTTTTTAAATCGAAAAAATCTAAATGCTAAAAATGGTTATTAAATAATATTGTTACCTTTATTTTTCATTTACACAACTTTGTTTAGTCAACTCCTGCATTGGTTTATTTATTCAATTTTTGTTTCACAGCTGATTGTGCGTTTGTTCAAAGCCTTAGAGATGCCACTGTAACCGATGAAGAACGTAGAAATAGTAAGTATTTGAGAAATAAATAAAACAGTTGTTAAATTAGTAAAAATTTTTTAGAAAAAACATTATTTTAAAAAAAATTCCATTTTTTAAGAAATCGAAGTCGCAAAATAATAATGTTGTCGCTACACATTTAAAAAAAAATGTTTAATTTTTGTAGGTAATGTACCATGCCTGTCAAACCCGTGTGTTGCTGGATCAGATGAAGTCGAGGTCGCACCCTGCCCAGAGCATTGCTTTACAAGAACTGAAGGAAATCAAGAAGTCTGTATTTCAAAGTCGGGTAAGTAAAACTAAATCTAGGTTTGTCTACACAGCTATTTCAAAGTTTCAGAAAATCCTTTTTAAGGCACAAATTTACCTTTTAAATAAACCAATGGCTATAGACAACTATATGGATATTTTCAAAATTGCATATGCAGACAAACGATCAAAAAATTTAAATTAATTTGTTAAAAGCTATAATTTAATTAAACAAACATTAAAAATTTAAATATTTAGTGTCAATGAGTGGAAATATTGATATCGCCGCCATGTTGGGTGCAGATTTACCTAATGCTACTACTACTACTACAGAAACTCCTACTACAGTGTTATCTAATACTACAGCAACGGATTCTGATGACATGGGACGAGATTTTATTGTTGGTTAGTTATAAAACAGTTACGTTTTAAAATATGTTAAAAAATCACATTTAAAGTTATGATTTTGGTGTCATTACAACTAAAACTTTTAGGTCCGGGTGCAAGCCCAAGCGGAGGATTCAACCCATTTCAGGGATTACCTCCAGGATTTAGTATTTGTCCAGTTAAGCGACAATTTCCTGATATTTGCGATATTGGACCGTTTACGCCAAATCTTCAAGACTTTCTCAGACCATTGGTAGACATACCATATTGCCGAAGGTAAGTTTAGCAATATCAAAGCAAATTTTCATTAGTTTAACGAAACAATTATTTTTACGTTTAAATATAACTTTAAACCCCATTGTCTATATTTTTCTAATTGTGCTTTTAAAACAAAAAATATTTTACTAGAACCCCATGCTCAGCTAATCCTCAAGTTGAAATCGACGCACTTCAGTGTTATAGTCAACCAGGATGTTATTTTGACCAAGAATTGTTCAACCTTCGAAGTATGTATGGTCCATTCATATTAGATTCAGTTCCTACATGTTATCAAGGCATTCCTAACCAAAACTTCCACTCGCTTGCGAATTCTTACCTCCAGGTTAGTTTGAATTAAGAGTAGTTATTGTATACATGTGGAAAAAATTCTTCTCAATTTCAAATCAAAATACAATTTGAAACTTTTACCAATGTTTTTATACAGTGCAAACAACATAAAAAAATTTCAACCTCTTTTACTTATATTTCTAAATCTGTTTTTTTTTTTAATAGACTAGTAACCAACCATGGAATGGATTGTTCACAAAGTGCTTTATACAACAAAATTTAGATGCCATTATGAAAGAAGACTTTTCTTGTCAACTTCTACCATACCTAACTAACTTTAACATTCCTCCACGGCCTTACAGCGGTTATAATCGTAAGTTTTGAATTAATTGTTATACAATTTACAGAAATGTTTAAACAGCATTTTTTTAAATATTTAAAAGCAAAAGTTAATAAACTAGTTTTGTAAAAATGTTTAGACATTAACAAAATTTCTAAACACCGTTTTTTTCTTACAGTTAACGACCAAAAAACATGTGCTCTTATGGGCGGTTGTTGGGTGCAAAACGGATGCTTTTTTAAAGCGCAACTGGACACTTTGCAAATACGCGCAGGGGAGGCCCCAGCAGATATGGTCGGTGGACGAAACTATGGTCAACCACAATGCGCTTCATTTAACCCGTCATCCGAGCCCGCAGCTTGGCTTAGCAGTTACCATCAATGTCGACTTAGCGGTTGCGTTGTTGACAGCACTATTACACAGCAAGACATTCGGCTTCAACTGTTTAATATCGCCAATAGTCAAGCTGTGCCAGCACACCTTAAAAATATCTTCTTTAATCAAGTAATCAGCGGTTTAATCGGTCCGGACAATTGGGTAATAAGATTGCAAGACTTAGTTGCCCAAGTTCCCTCCCAGCAACCCCCATGTACACCGAGTTTCGGAACCCAATTTCCAGGAGGTAGCAACAACATTTTTAATAACTTATTAGGCGGCTTTACATCTCCTATAATTCCTCCAACATCATATACCCCTCCTATTATACCTAGCGAAAGTGATTTGTTAGCACTTTCTCTTAACCTTTCTAGCCCCGCAGACCCTTCTTCTGGTCGTTTTTTTTCACTAGGAAACCAAGTGGGAACAGGATTTAACCCAGGATTTAACCCAGGCCCAGGATTTCAATTTCCAGGAATTAATTTTCCTACCTCGGCTTGTCCATACGATACATCTCGCCTACCTCTCAGTGGAAACGGTCAAGGGTGTTGTGAACGAAGCTTGTGCTACTACCCAGTCTCCTTACGAAGCTCCCAAAGAACTGGCTCTGCAGCCTACCTTACCGAATGGAGCGATTATTCTACGTGCACGGCAACATGCGGTGGTGGTCGTCAAACAAGGACACGTCGTTGTGCTGAAGGTTTTAGTGGTTATTGTGATCGTCTTAAGTTAGAACAGCAACCAGACCTTACTGAAGAACGAAGTTGTGGCACTGACCTCTGTCCCGCATATTCCCCATGGTCCACATGGAGCGGATGCGGAGAAAGATGTGGTCCATCTTTTATAACCCGTAATAGAAGATGCGTCCAAGGCGACTGCACTGAAGATTTGGAGGAAAGAAATTCCTGCAATTTAGGAAATTGTCCTGTTTATACACAGTATCGAGCCGTGGGTTCCTGTGACATCGGAGCAAAGGAATGCGGACAGGGAACCCGTACCGAAACAAGAACCTGTACAGATGGAGTTGTTGCATGTAACCCTACTAAACTATCCAGGCAGAGGCAATGCAGGGTAAATTGTCAACCAACGGTTAGAGTTAGTCGTGTAATCCTAGCCTGTCAACCACAATTTTTTAGTGCTGCCTGTTTTGAAACTGTCGAGGGTTCTTGTTTTTCAGGAGATGATCTAGTGTCGCCTTTTATGTGCAGTGGTTTCAATGGTTTTAACTATCGACGAAGTTGTCCTTGCCCATAAATGGATAAACGTATCGTTCTTAAATTGATAACAAGATCTTTGACTTAAGGCATAAATTTCTTAACAATAAAATATGGAATTTTAATTATCCTACTTCTCATTTTACCTTAGACCATTGTAAATGGAAATGGATACTGTTTTTGATATTGTAATAAAATAAATCAAATTAATACTGGTTTTAGATCATTAGATCATTTAATAAGACAAAACAATTCTAATCAAAGAAAACGCGCCAATAAATATAAAACGTCAGAGTTGCCAAATAAAAAAAAAATTGTATTTTACAAGGGTATTGGTTTTTATTACTTTAAATTTGTTGAGCATTTCAGTTAACCTTTTGAAACGGTATAAACTTTTGTCGAACCCAAAACCAATCGGCAGGTAAATTTGAAATATGCTCAATAATATCGCAAACGGCAAAACACAACTGCAGACTTATGTTACTTTATGTTTAGGCTGTGAATTCGCCTTCTCCGAATCAAAAATAAGTCTCCAAAAAATGTTGTTTACAGCAGAAATTTTTCTTGTTCTATGTGCAGAAAATATCTAAGCGCAAGAACGTAAGTTGATAAATTCCTTCTAACTATTTATTGACATATTATTACAGCTGATTCGCTATTTGTTTTTTAGCTAATAGCTGCCCCTTGTCCTCTAAAAAGCGAAGTTAGAATTAAAAAACTCTTAAGACATTTCACAAGTTGGTTATTTCTAATTTAGTTGCTTCGTACTTAGTTTATTTATAATCATTTTTTGTGTGTAACGTACCATGATATTATATGACAAAAATTTCTAGGAACTCTGTGGCAAAAATAGCTGTTGTTGCGCAATAATTAGAGCCCATCCCTTGGGCTAAAATGTGTATTCACTTTACATTAAACATGATACAATTTAACCAAAATAGAGTACTGACGTTTTTATTTTTTCTTTTTCCCAAAAAAAAGTTTTGAAAGAATGTAATCTTCTAATTTGCCTCGTCAGTTAAATCAGTAAACTACTTGGTCATAGGTTAAATAATTAAAACTTAAAATACAGCAACGTTTAAGCTGCAAAAAACATGTAAACAAACTTAACACAAAGCACGACCGGTAATAATAAACAAAACACAATTTGTCTTGTTAAACTTCACGAGATTAGCAAAATGTAAAGTTATAAGAACGAAGAAGTAAATGTAACGCTGTCAAGTTATAACATATTCTTAAACAAGTTCTTACATCTCAAACAACAAAATCTGCTTAGATTGCAAGTTTAAGTGCTTACCTTTTTTGCTTAGCCAATGAGAACGCAAAACCGCATTTATCGTTTAATCGCATTAACTTTTGAGTGATTTTCGTTAAAGCCTCGCCCTTAGCTAAAATTAAGGTTAAACTTATGTTTATAGGTAAAGCAATTCGTCCTTAAGTAAATGCTTAATCTTTTCTATGTAATCAACCAAAATTAACAATGTATATTTTTACATGGTTACACTTGGTTTTCGTAGACTTAACATTAAATAACACGTACATGCATGTTCTTCTTATTAGGGAATGCTTAAAAGTACAACAAAATATTGATAACCTTTAGATTTAAATTGGTGGTAGTTTATAATATAATCTATAAATATACAAACAGCTTTTTTAATGTCAAATTTTTGTTTAACCGGTTAGATTAAATCAAAGTTTATATTTGAAATCCTTGTTTTAGTTTGAATTTAATTCCCCATTTGTAGGAAATTTTATTTCAAAATTCATAAATAATGTTTGTATTATTGTTAATATACAAAATAAATAAATAATTTGAAATAATGTTATGTTGTATTATAATTAAATATCCACAAATATAGTTGTCTTTAATTATTAAAATTTATAAGCACAACAGCAAACAATAAAAAATCAAAATTTAACTCTTTTAAAAATAGAATAATTACCAATTATACGACATTGCCTTCATAGATTTACGGGCTAATTAAAATGCAAACTTTTGTTAAACTTGAAACTATTTTTACAAACAAGTGATTAAGTCAAATAAAATGAAGAGAATTTGACTTTTTTGGTTTTGCCTCGCAGGCAGAGAGTCGTCGCTATTTCGAGAACGTTTAGCCTTTTAATAGTGACGTCATAGTAAAAATGCATTGCCGCCCCGCGTACGTGCATACGTCACAATCAGCCATCTACGTCACGAAACTTTCCCTCTGTAAAAATAATCGACATTTTAATTTGCAAAAAAACATATTTAAAATGTTATTGTCCAGTTTAATCAGCATCTAGAATTCTCATCATTAAATAACAATTAAAAGGCACTGAGTGAATAATTGCAATAAGTGTCCAAAAAACATAATTATTCTGCTATTATCACTTTGCTAATCCATAAATTTGCTATTAAAATATCAATTCCCCTTGTCCTAAATTATACGATTTGTCTAATACAGTTTTAAATAAACAACCCAAGCCATTGTCAATGTCGCTTTAATGATATTTTGCTCTGGGCTAAACAGTCTATTTCTGTACGCTGTAGATTCATTAAATACCGCGCGAACGTTAATACCGGTGTATGGGATTACCAGTAATCTACCATAATTGTACTAAACCTTAATTAACACTGTAAAGGTCAATGAAATCATTCTTGAGAGACGTCTCTTGAAAAGTCAACGTCACGTTCTCGAAAACAATCTTGTTTGCAACATGCAAGTGTCTATGACGTCACACTTAGTCTTTTGCAATTTAATAATGTCAGATTTTTATCTCGTTTCGAATTTTTCTACAGAAAAATAAAAAAATTAAAATGACAAATATTTTTCCCCGCAATAAGATATTGTTTTTCGGCTGTTTATAACTTCAGAATAAAAAAACAGGGCGGTTACCAGGAAAAAGAATTCTGACTCTTCCGCAAAATAAAAATTTTACTGGCAGTAACTTTAGCCATTCATTTAACATTATATATTTTCTATTGCAGCTTTTTATTTATTTATTCAGGTTAAAATCGTAATTATTTTTTTACAGTCCGAAATTTAAAATGCAAAGTGCAAAATTTCTTGATTTCTTTTTTTTTTCAAAATTTCTTCAAAATTTCAAAATTTCTCAAAATGCAAAAATTTCATTTAAAATTTCTTGATATTTATTTTTAATGAATTAACAGTAACCTTGTAGTATTGGTTAAAAAAATTGATTTTAATTTTCAAGACCGTAAAAAGGGTGAATTTTTTATTTTTACTCTGTATTAAAATAGTTTTTAAAAACGAGGGGACGTCGGTATAAGTTTCGTCATAAATTCTAGCCCATAGACCTTAAAAATATTTTTAAACTTAATTCTATATTTACAGTGGTACAAATTGAAGTCAAGAGCCACATTCGGGGAAAACAAACTATTTACTTGATCCCAAAACTACGTCACATCACTGATTCACGTTAATATTTTTTTATTCCTTGCCTCAGGCCTAAATGGCAGTATGAGGTACCAGCGAGGCCTATATAAGCCGAGTCGATTGAGCAGAAATGTATCATAAGTTTTCAAATCAAACTTTAAGAAACTATAAGAAGTCGAAAAAGATGTTGTTCACAGCAGGAATTCTCCTTGTTTTATGTGCAGCAAATATTCAAGCGCAAGATAGTAAGTTTGCTGAATTATTTCTAACTTTCTTTTTAAATTGAAAAAAAAACTAAATGCCAAGAATGGTTCTTAAATAATATTGTTACTTTTATTATATTTAAAACAACTTTGTTTGATTCTACATTAAATTAATTAATCAATTTTTGTTTCACAGCTGATTGTGCGTTTGTTCAAAGTCTTAGAGCTGCCTCTGTCAGCAATGAAGAACGTAGAAATAGTAAGTATTTGCAAGATAAATAAAACAGTTGTTAAATTATTAACCTATATCAAAATTTAAAAAACTGCCGCTTATTTTATTAAAACCAAGCAGCCAAAAAACAATGTTGTCGCTACACATTCAGAAAATAATGTTTAATTTTTGTAGGTAATGTACCGTGCCTGTCAAACCCTTGTGTTGCTGGATCAGATGAAGTCGAGGTCGCACCCTGCCCAGAGCATTGCTTTTCGAGAACTGAAGGAAATCAAGAAGTCTGTATTTCAAAGTCCGGTAAGTAAAACTAAATGTAGGTTTGTCTACACAGCTTTTTCAAAGTTTCAGAAAATCCTTTTTAAGGCACAAACTTACCTTTTAAATACACTAATGGTTATATAGATCTGTAGTAATATTATCAACATATGCAAACAAACCATTAAAAAAGTTTACATTTTTTTGTCGAAAATCATTATTCAAGTAGACCGAAAATAAAAATTTAAATATTTTTTAGTGTCAATGAGTGGAAATGTTGATATCGCCGCCATGTTGGGTGCAGAATTACCAACTCCCTCAGAAACTTCCGAACCAGATAGCATCGATGAACGATTTTTCAACTTAGGTTAGTACTAAAGCATTTTTTCAATATTTATCCTCCTTTTTTATAAAATTGACGAATTGAAACTCATGTATCACCTGAAAAAATATAACTTTTGTATTTTTAACCTTTAGGAAGTCAGGGCCCAAACCCAAGCGGAGGATTCAACCCACTTTCAGGAATACCTCCAGGATTTAGTATTTGTCCGGTTGAGCGACAATTTCCTGATATTTGCGATATTGGACCGTTTACACCAAATCTTCAAAACTTTCTCAGACCATTGGTAGACATACCATATTGCCGAAGGTAAGTTTAGCAATATCAAAGCAAATTTTCATTAGTTTAACGAAAAAATAATTTTTACGTTTAAATATAACTATGAACGCTACTGTCTATATTTTCTAATTGTGATTTTAAAACGAAAAATTTTTTACTAGAACCCCATGCTCAGCTAATCCTCAAGTTGAGATCGACGCACTTAAGTGTTATAGTCAACCAGGATGTTATTTTGACCAAGAATTGTTCAACCTTCGTAGTATGTATGGTCCATTCATATTAGATTCAGTTCCTACATGTTATCAAGGCATTCCTAATCAAAACTTTCACTCGCTTGCAAATTCTTACCTCCAGGTTAGTTGGCATTAAGAGTAACTATTGTATACATGTGGTTAAAATCTTTCCATATTTTAAATCAAAATAACAATTTAAAGCTTTTCACATCGTTATTAACCAAATACAACCTGAAAAACAAACATTAATAAACAAGTTCAACTACTACTTAAATTTCTAAATCTGTTATTTTTTTTAATAGACTAGTAACCAACCATGGAATGGATTGTTCACACAGTGCTTTATACAACAAAATTTGGATGCCATTATGAGAGAAGACTTTTCTTGTCAACTTCTACCATACCTAACTAACTTTAACATTCCTCCACGGCCTTACAGCGGTTATAATCGTAAGTTTTGAATTAATTGTTAGAAAATTTACAGAAAAGTTTAAACAGCAATTTTTTTTAATATCTAAAAGCAAAGATTCTTAAACTAGTTTCGTAAAAATAATTAGACATTAACAAAATTTCTAAACACCGTTTTTTTCTTACAGTTAACGACCAAACAACATGTGCTCTTATGGGCGGTTGTTGGGTGCAAAACGGGTGCTTTTTTAGAGCGCAGCTGGACAGTTTGCAAATACGCGCAGGGGAGGCCCCAGCAGACATGGTCGGTGGACGAAATTATGGTCAACCACAATGCGCTTCATTTAACCCGTCATCCGAGCCCGCAGCTTGGCTTAGCAGTTACCATCAATGTCGACTTAGTGGTTGCGTTGTTGACAGCACTATTACACGGCAAGACATTTGGCTTCAACTGCTTAACATCGCCAATAGTAATGCTGTACCACCACATCTTAAAAATATCTTCTTTAATCAAGTAATCAGCGGTTTAATCGGTCCTGACAATTGGGTAACACGATTGCAAGACTTAGTTGCCCAAGTTCCCTCCCAGCAACCCCCATGTACACCGAGTTTCGGAACCCAATTTTCAGGAGGTAGCAACAACATTTTTAATAACTTACTAGGCGGCCTTACATCTCCTATAATCCCTCCAACATCATACACCCCCCCTATTATACCTAGCGAAAGTGATTTGTTAGCACTTTCTCTTAACCTTTCTAGCCCCGCGGACCTTCCTTCTGGTCGATATTTTTCACTCGGATCCCAAGTTGGTACACAACCGTCGACAGGAATCGATATTTCAACTTTACTTAGCCTGACAGGCGGCCAAGGATCTAACCCTAACCCAGGATTTAACCCAGGATTCAACCCAGGATTTAACCCAGGATTTAACCCAGGATTCAACCCAGGATTTAATCCTAACCCAGGATTTCAATTTCCCGGAATTAATTTCCCTACCTCGGCTTGTCCATACGATACATCTCGCCTACCTCTTAGTGGAAACGGTCAAGGGTGTTGTGAACGAAGCTTGTGCTACTACCCAGTCTCCTTACGAAGCTCTCAAAGAACTGGCTCTGCAGCTTACCTTACCGAATGGAGCGAATATTCTACGTGCACGGCAACATGCGGTGGTGGTCGTCAAACAAGGACACGTCGTTGTGCTGAAGGTTTTAGTGGTTATTGTGATCGCCTTAAGTTAGAACAGCAACCAGACCTTACTGAAGAACGAAGTTGTGGCACTGACCTCTGTCCCGTATATTCCTCATGGTCCACATGGAGCGGATGCGGCGAAAGATGTGGTCCATCTTTTATAACCCGTAATAGAAGATGCGTCCAAGGCGACTGCACTGAAGATTTGGAGGAAAGAAATTCCTGCAACTTAGGAAATTGTCCTGTTTATACACAGTATCGAGCCGTGGGTTCCTGTGACATTGGAGCAAAGGTATGCGGAGAGGGAACCCGTACCGAAACAAGAACCTGTACTGATGGAGTTGTTGCATGCGACCCTACTAAGCTATCCAGACAGAGGCAATGCAGGGTAACTTGCCAACCAACGGTTAGGGTTGGCCATGTAGTCCAACAGTGTCACCGACCAATTTTCAGTTCTGTCTGTGTTGAAGTTGTCGTTGGTACTTGTTTTTCAGGAGATAATCAAGTGTCGCCTTTTATGTGCAGGGGTTACAATGGTTTCAACTATCGACGAAGTTGTCCTTGCCCATAAATGGATAATCTTATTGTACTTAAATTGTTAACAAGCTCCTATGCTTAAAGCATTATTTCGTAATAAAACGTGTTCATTAAAAATTATACTCCTCTTTTACGTATTTTACACCATTGTAAAATGATATTGTAATAAAATAAATCATAAAAATTAACATTGTTTGTACATTTGATAATTGTGAGTTAACCAAAATTAATTAACAAAAAAAAAAATTTCGAATATTATTTTGACATAGTTTAAATACAACTTTTATTTATAAAAAAACAAATCCCATATACTTACCTTTACATATTTATAAAGTTAAGACAACGAACAGCCATGTTTGCAAAATTAAAGAATCGGTATTGTAGTCTTTAAATCAAATGAGGTACTGTCACTGCTAATTCTCTCTCGTACTTTACGGTCCTTGCTAATTCTCTCTAGTACTTTACGGTCCTCTGTAACTCTCTTTAGTACTTTACGGTCCTCTCTAACTCTCTCTCTCGTACTTTACGGTCCTTTCTAATTTCCTTTCGTATTTTACGGTCTTTGCTTATTCTCTCTCGTACTTTACGGTCCTCTCTAACTCTCTCCAGTACTTTACGGTCCTCTCTAATTCCCTTTCGTATTTTACGGTCTTTGCTTATTCTCTCTCGTACTTTACGGTCCTCTCTAACTCTCTCCCGTACTTTACGGTCCTCTCTAATTCCCTTTCGTATTTTACGGTATTTGCTTATTCTCTCTCGTACTTTACGGTCCTCTCTAACTTTCTCCCGTACTTTACGGTCCTCTCTAATTCCCTTTCGTATTTTACGGTCTTTGCTTATTCTCTCTCGTACTTTACGGTCATCTCTAACTCTCTCTCGTACTTTACGGTCCTCTCTAATTCCCTTTCGTATTTTACGCTCTTTGCTTATTCTCTCTCCTACTTTACGACCCTTAAGTTTTTTCTAAAAACCGTAAAGTACAGAGACTAAAAAAAAATTTTTGTACTTAACAATAAATAGTAGTTAAAAGTTTAATACTGAAAATGCCTGAAAGCCTGGAAATTACTATTAATTTAAGTCAACCATAATCGTTGTCAAAAAACTTTATTTTACTCCAAAATAAATACAGTTTTGGCATTTTTAAGTTAAACAGTTTTATTAAAATTAATGTGTGCTGGATTAAGCTTGTTTTACATCAATTTCGTAATTTTTTATACAAAATTAAAGATTAACATTTTCAAATGTCAGTGTTTTTTATGTGTAATCAACAGTTTCATATTTTGAGATTTTTTTATTCCTTGCCTTAGGCCTAAATGGCAGTATGAGGTACCAGTGAGGCCTATATAAGCCGAGTCGATTGAGCAAAAATGTATCATAAGTTTTCAAATCAAACTTTAAGGAACTATAAGAAGTCGAAAAAGATGTTGTTCACAGCAGGAATTCTTCTTGTTCTATGTGCAGCAAATATTCAAGCACAAGATAGTAAGTTTACTTAATTAACTTTCTTTTTTACCTTTTCAAATAAAAATACTAAACATCCAACTGTAAAACTAAATAACATTTTTACCCCTATTTCTTTTCTAAATAAAACAATTAATTATATTTACCATGATCAACCTGATTTAGTTTAACATGTCAATTCTGTTTTATAGCTAATTGCACGTTTGTTGTTCAACTAAGAGCTGCCTCCGTTTCATCTCAGGAACGAAAGCAAAGTAAAAATTTGCAATTGTACTTTTAATTTTATTTAAATCTTTTATTGAAATTGTAAGTTATAATTAAAGTTGTCACACACTTAGAAAAAATCTTTTATTTTTGTAGGTAATGTACCATGTCTGTCAAACCCTTGTGTTGCTGGATCAAATGAAGTCAAGTTCGCGCCCTGCCCAGAGCATTGCTTTATAAGAATCCAGAGGAATAAAAAAGTCTGTATTTCCAAGTCATGCAAGTAACAATATTCAAGTTGTCTGTACAGCTCTTTTGAAATTTTTAAAATGCTGGTTACACAAAATAATTCTATCAATAAAAGAATATTTTACAACTGAACTTATAGCTTTAGTTATCTTTTCAACACTGCGTGTGCAGTCCAACCATTCAAACGAAAGTTTTGTCCCAATAGTCCTGATATTAAAAGATTAACTATTTTTTAGTGCCAAAAGATGGAAATGTTGATATTGCCTCCAAGTTAGGTGCCAACTTACCCACTCCATCAAATACATCCGATCCAGATAGCATTGATGCACGTTTTTTCCCAATAGGTTTCTAAACAAGCATTAATTTAATATAAAACTTTAAATTTAAATTTTTTAAATTTTTAAAAAATTGAAGTTTCAACTAGGGAAAACTTATATTTTCTGGTTTAAAAAAGAAAAATTTTTGAAATATTTTAATTTTAGAAGGTTATCTACTTGCTGGAAATACCATTTGTCCTATAAAGACAAAATTTCCCCAAATTTGCCGAATTGATCCGTTTGATCCAAATCTCTCAGTCTTGCTCAGACCATTGGTAGACATACCATACTGCCGAAGGTAAGTTAAGCGATATCTTTGTCGACTCACATTTATACAATAATAGATTAGAAAGATAATATAAGCGACTGCTATGTATTGAATACTTAACATTTTTTCTTTTTTCTTTTTAAAACGAAAAAAATATTTTACTAGAACCCCATGCTCAGCTAATCCTCAAGTTGAGATCGAAGCACTTAAGTGTTATAGTCAACCAGGATGTTATTTTGACCAAGAATTGTTTAACCTTCGTAGTATGCATGGTCCATTCATATTAGATTCAGTTCCTACATGTTATCAAGGCATTACTAACCAAAACTTTCACAAGCTTGTTAATGAATACCTCCAGGTTAGTTTGTTTATAATATTAAGAGTAGTTATTGTATGAATGTGGTTAAAATCTTTCTTTTTTATAGATCGAAATAAGAACTTAAAGCCTTTATACATTGTTATTTGTATAAATCAACATTAATAAATAAATCAAACACATTTTTTGTTCAAATAGACATCTAACCAACCATGGAATGGATTGTACACAGAGTGCTTTATAAAAGAAAATTTAGATGCCATTTTAAGAGAAGACTTTTCTTGTCAACTTCTACCATACCTAACTAACTTTAACATTTTTCTACGGCCTTACAGCGGTTATAATCGTAAGTTTTAAATGGTTATTTTTAATTTTTAAAACCAAATAAAAAGCCAACGTTCACAAAAATGTGTAAACAGTAAAATTTCTTATTACAACTTCATTCTCTCTACAGTTTACAGTTCAACAAAATGTGCTCTTATGAACGGTTGTTGGATACAAAACGAATGCTTTTTTAGAGCGCAACTGGACACCTTGCAAATACGCGCAGGAGAGGCCCCAGCAGACATGGTCGGTGGACGAAACTATGGTCAACCACAATGCGCTTCATTTAAACCGGCAACTGAGTCCGCAGCTTGGCTTAACAGTTACCATCAATGTCGACTTAGCGGTTGCGTTGTTGACAGCACTATTACACCGCAATATATAAGGCTACAACTGCTTAACATCGCCAACAGTCAAGCTGTGCCACCGCATCTTAAACTTCCATTTTATAGTAGAGTTACCAGCGGTTTAATCGGCCCAGACAATTGGGTAACACAGTTGCAAGACATAATAGCCCAAGTTTCCTCCAAGCGACCCCCATGTACACCAGACTTTGTCCGCCAAATTTTTGATAGAAGCAACAATCTTACTAGTAACAGAAAACTTATTAACCTTTTAACCCCAACGCCTACAATACCATATACCCCTCCTTCTATACCCTCCAAAAATGAATTGTTAGCGCTTTCACTAAAGCTTTCTCCCTTTGAGGAATTAATTTTTCCAACTAGAAAATTTCCTGGATACTTAAATGTTTTAACTCTAGGCTTTTTGGGCATCACCTCAAATTTATTTGATCTTTCAAGCCTAGAAGGCATTCCAGGATATAACCCAGGTTTAACCAGATTTCAATCTCCAGAAATAAATTTTCCCAACTTAGCTTGTCCATACGATACAACTCGCCTGCCGATAACTGGGAACAGTGGAGACTGTTGTGAACGAAACTTGTGCTACTACCCAGTCTCCTTACTTGGCTCTCAGCGAACTGGCTCTGCAGCTTACCTTACCGAATGGGGCGAGTACTCTTCTTGTACAACAACATGCGGTGGTGGTCGTCAAACAAGGACACGTCGTTGTGCTGAAGCTATTGGTGGATATTGTGATCGCTTTAAGTTAGAACAGCAACCAGTCTTAACTGAAAAACGAAGTTGTGGCACCGACCCCTGTCCCGTATATTCCACGTGGACAACATGGAGTGCATGCGGCGAAAGATGTGGTCCATCCTTTATAACGAGTAATAGAAGATGCCTCCAGGGCAAATGCGCTGGGAAACTAATCCAGAAAAAACCCTGCTTCCTGGGAAAGTGTCCTGTTTATAGTTTGTGGGTAAGCAGTGGCCCCTGCGTCGGAGCGAAGGAATGCGAAAATGGAACTCGCAACGAAACAAGAACCTGTACAGATGGAGTTGTTGCATGCGACCCTACTAAGCTATCAAGACTGGGGGCTTGCGTAGTCCCCTGTTTACCAAGACTTAGAACGGATCTCACGAAGTTCAAGCAATCTTGTAGAGAAAAGCATAATTCTGAAGGGTGTTTTCAATTTGTACAAGGTACTTGTTTTGTTGGGGAGACTCCAGTAGAGCCACGTCAGTGCAACGGCTGGACTGGTTTCGCTAACCTCTTTCAACAAAATTGTCCCTGTCCGTAGAATGGCTAAATTTTCTTATAGTTATTATGTTCACAATCCTGTTAAATAAGGCATCAATTTGTATACTTTATACCATTGTAAAACGATATTGTAATAAATATAAATCACGTATATAAACAACGTTCGTCTTTCGTTAGACCAATCATTTTCCAAAAAAAGCAACAAAACTTCGTTATAATATTTTGACATTTTTACTGAAAGCGACTCTAAAAATGCAAGTTAAATTGAATGAATTTATTGGTAATTGACAAAAATATTAAAAGTACGATATTTAGCACTAAACAAGCATGTTGAAATCTCTTCAAAAAAAGAAAATTAGGTTTTCTTCTGCCCACGTTTTAAACTAGGTGTGGTTTGAGTACTGATCGTTGATTTTTTAACATTTACTTTTCTGCGTCGTAAAAACTCTAAAAAAATTATTTTAAATTAGAGTAAAAATTGTTTTGAGATAAAAATATATAATTTTTTTTTTGGATATATCTTTGTCCTCGATGTGGGAAAGTCGATGCGCGACTTAAACATAGAGTAACATCAGTTACCCCTACCCAGTCTCGAGTTGCCTGTGGCAGTTTGGAATATTATAGATTATAATTGCCCGATAATTATGCTGCTGATTAAGTGCTGGCTCAGCAGAAGTTTATACCGTTTATAGCGCCTTACTCAAGAGCGCTGCAGCATGAAGTCAGTGGGAATTGAACCCACGACCTCATGTGCGGTGTAGTAAGTGTTCTTACCACTACACAACGCTGCCGGTAAATTAGGAAGTGAACTTATAACTGCTCCAATACAAAAATATAACAAATTGGTAAAATATTATTTAGTTTTGAGCTTTCTGGTAACTAGATTAACAAATAAATACTTGGATGTTTTCCTGAATATTCTCCAGTCAGTTGATCATTAGAAGTTAAAACAGGTTCAACATGAAGGGGTGCCATTGAATATCTTGAAGTTATTTTTTTGAATCTATTAAAATAAAAAAAAACATTAAAAACAAAAATAAATTTATAAATAGATAACAATATTTTTTTGGATCACTTGTACTTTATACAAGTGAACCTTCATTTAATGAAACAGTTTTAACTTCAATAATACCTTGGACTTCTTCTATTTTGAACTTCTGGTTTTTCATTTACTAAATTTGATTCGGTTTCTAAATTTTCAGAAAATTCTTTTTCCGGCTTTTTAGAAAATTCTTTTTTCTGGACCCTTAAATTAAAAATAATATTCTAAAAAAAAAATATTGCAAATATTCTGTAGTTTACAATTAGAACATAACAAACAAAATCTACCTCTCTGTGTTTTTCTTTTTGCTTGAAATACTATTATCCGAAGACAAAGTTCTTTTTCGAGTTAAATTTGAGGAACTTGGTTTGCTCTTCCGTTCAACTTTACCTACTCCCGGAATAATTTCATAGTTTTTCAAAACTGATTTCTGATTTTTTGGTCGATTTGCTGATTTTGAAAATTTAACATTCTTTACTTCAAAGTCATCATTTTCCGAGGTCAAGGGGTCACTGGAGTCATGACCTATATCGTCAGATGACAAAGAATTCTCCAAAAGGTCATTAGAGCTGGAATTTTCAGAATGCTTACCCAATTTTCTAAAAAATTAAATAAATTGAAAACTAGAAATGTCAAATAAAATTTTTTAATTTACCTTTGATTGGTTGTTTTCCTTGGGTCTGTATAGCCAGGAATAATAATATTCTTGCCATTCTTTTTAACTGTCCTTACTCCCTGCAAACCCCCACTTTTGCTGTTTCCATTCCCTCCCTTTTTAACGGAAGGCCTAATCGAGTTTTCAGATTCTGAATAATTCTCATCGGAGCTGCATTCGTCTGACTCCGACACATACACGACCTTTTTGCTTGCACGCACGCTGCGCTTGTTAGTCGTGTTTTTAAGAACTTCCTTCCGAGGTTTTTGAGCGGGTGGGGAATCCCCTGAAGTGCTTTCACTCGGATCAGTTGTCCTGCTTTGTTTCTTGGATTTTGCGATGGCTGATTTTTTTCTCGTTGGCTAAGTTATGAAAAATAAATTCCAAAAATTTAAGTTTAACCCAGTTGTGAGTATATTGTTACATTTAAAAGTTTTGTTATTAATAGAAAAACACAAAAAATAAAACTTTTAAAATATATGGCTTTTAAATTTAAAATAATAATAGTCTACTAATAAAATTTAGTTAAAAAAATACAAAGATGATAATTTAATTTACCTTGACAGGTTTCGAAGGTATTTCATCTGAAGAACTTTTAACATCGTTTGTAAATTTCAGAGGAGTATTTAAACCAACTTTCATCGATTTTAACGAAGTTTTGAAAAATGTTCGAAGTTTTTCGTAATTTGGTTTTTCTTCGTATTTTAACCCAACAGAATGTTGCAGCAACTTTATGATCTCAACTATTAATGAAATTAAAAATTATTGAGCATTAAAACTTTTGTCATAACATGGTAAAATAAATTATTTTGATATAACCTGGTGTGTTGGTGGGGCATAATGACTTCACCAATTCTTCGACATTATCTAAGCCTTCAATCTTTTTATCTCGAACATAGTTGGGATCTGTTAGTTTGTCCTCCCACGGTAACTTGCCTGCCACCCAGTGAAGAAGATTGTAACCCAATATCTCTATATCACCACGACGACTAGGCGCTAAAATCAGTTTTAGATTTTGATAATTTTTTAATTTTTTTTCAACTAAATAATTTACAAAAATAATTAGAAATGTAAAGTCTTACCAGCACCCAGATGTGCATCTTTGCTTGTGTATTCTATTGTTCCGTTGTGAGCTTTTTTAGGATCAGGTTTGTATTCATAATGTTTATCATCAGATGTGTATTTACAAGCTAGTCCAAAGTCAACTAAGTAGACCTGACAAATATTAGTTTAAAGGTAAATATGTTGTATTTATTAAATTAAATATAGTAATGTTATTTTATGAGATAACAGTTAAGAAAATAGACAATCTATGTTTAACAATAATAGTCTGTACTTTGTGGACTACATAGCAAAAAATTCAATAAAATTCTAGTTAATCAATATCCAATATAAAAAATAAATCAATTTTAATAAAACCTGTAATGTTAAAGAAATAAAATATTAAAATTATGTTTATTTATACAAAATAATACCAGAAACATTATTTATATTCATACCTTGTTTGGGTCCTTAAACCCAGTTAAAATATTTGCTCCTTTTATATCAGCGTGAACATAAGTTTTACTGTGCACATATTCAAGGGCATCAATCTAAATATATTATAATAGTGTTAAAATAAAAAAAAGGTTTAAAATATTTTGTTAAAAAAAAACCTTACCATTACAATAGCAATTTTTGCTACAGTGGCACGAGGTAAATGTTTATTTGATTGTAGCCAAAGTTTATGTAAATCTGTTCCAAATCTTGGCATGACCATAAACCTTAAACTTTTACTATTTTGTTCATGTCTTCCTTGTGTAATATAAGCTGGTATTGGTACGTAGGACAGTTTAGTAGATTTTTTCCATTCACTAACTAAAAAATACAATATTAACAAATAATAAAAAAAGTTAATTAGAATTTAGTTAAATAATCCAATCTTTTTTCCTACTTTGTTCAGGTTTGGCGGCTCGTTGATAGAAAGCACATTCACAAAATAAAGGTCCGTTGGCTTGTGGTTCCTTTAAATAAATATTTTTATTAATTTCATAATAAAACTATTATTAAAAATAAAAGAGAAATTACTGTTTCTTTACAGATTTTTATTTAAAGTATTTTAAAAGTTTTCTTTTGAATTTAACAAAAGAGTATTTACGATTTTAATAACATATTCCGCATTTTCTTTCACACTTGTGCTTTTTCCATTTCCTTCTTCAGCTAAAAACAATAAACATTCAATTTTTATTCAAAAAATACTGATGTAACTTAAAAAATAAATACAAGATAAAACTATGGAGAATACGCAAGTAACTTACCCATATAAAGAAGCCCAAAACCTCCAGATCCAATCGATTTTCCAACCTTCCAAGTTTTCTTTACCAAATCAGTTAAAATTTCACCCGGTAGAAGAGGATCACAAAGCTGATGTTGATTTTTTAAACTTTTTCCCTTGGATTTTCCCTTGCCTTTGGTAGGAGGCATTTTATATATATCTTGTTTAATTTCCTAATTGAATATAAAATACCTAGTTTTTAAACATATAAGGTTAAAATGGCATGCAATGTTGTTCTATTTTTTAGGCACAACACTAAAAAAAGTAATTTTAATTACAAAATATTTTTTTATATGTTGTATCAAAAACTATATAAGAAAATTTCATCAGCATGCATTTGTTCAGTTAGTTCATTTTAAAGAAAATAAATAAGCATTAAAAATATCATGTTATTTTCCAATTAAATTATCAAAATACAGATGACTAAAACAAGAATAAAGCTTTAAGCCTTAATTTTCAATTGAATCTGATTTCATCCATTTTTTCTCTAAAACGTAAGCATCCGAAGGTTCAATTCTTTTGTAATAATGTTCCTTTGTTTCAACAACCTCAAAGCCAAAACTTTTGTAAAAATCCAATGCTGATTCATTATTAGTTTGCACATGCAGAAATATACTGTTGAAGTAACCATGTTTTTTACAAATTTCAAATACATGATCAAGTAAAACGGTTCCGATACCATGGCGACGATAGGGTGCTAGACAACCTAGAGTCATAATATAAAGACGGCGAACACCATTATGAATATCAACCCGACAACACACTGCCCCGACAACTACATCGTTGAAAAACGCAAATTTTGCAAGTTCGCCAACTTCTAGTACATCTTTATAAAACTTGTCATTGTAAGATACTGGAAAAATGTATTGATTTAAACGTTTTAATTGCTTGATGTTGTGCTGGGTAATAGAACCAAGTCCGATTCGAACATTTTTTATTTGTCCCATCCTTAAGACTGTTAGTTGTTAGTTATATATATTTAAATAAAAATAAATTTCCTAAAAAACTGTAAAAAAGAATATAATAAAGGTATAAGTATACTATTCATATATATACAAAAAATAAATGCCTTAAAAAAGACTTCAAAGATTAACTCAAAGACTAATTAGTTTTAAAACTAACAACATTTTAAGATATCAGTCTTCTTCAAACAGTGTTATTCATTCTAAAAGCCAGACCCAAAGTTTAACACTTTTATAGGCAACAGAGTACTTCACATTCGGTGTTTTTACCGTTTTTCAGTTAATAATCTTCAATAGTTTTACTACTTTTTTTTCACAGTCATAAATAAATAAACGACGGCGCGTAATTTTATTTCACATTTTGGTGATTCCCGCTTTTCATTCTGCGCAAGCTGGCAAAACTAATATTACTTCAAAACTTAAATACCGAAACTGGAACAAACGAATACTAAACTCTCTTGCCTAACCCTTTTTGTTTTGTTAAATAAATAACATATGAAAAAGCAAATAAAAGGTATTTCACAACAGCCAAGTGCAAACTAAATTCCCGCTAAACACGGAACTAACGACAAAGCAGTAACCGCAAGCTAGCGCTACCCCTTTGTTGAATTTAATTATCCTCGAAGGAGGAGTATTATTTACCCCGTTTAAACACAACCTAACGATAAGTAATAGTAACCCCAACGATCTTAAAATGAGTAAAATTAAAAAAAATCTTTCTAGTGCTTTTAATAATTCTAATTGTGAAGGTATATTTCTAATTGGGCTATAATACAATCTAAGTTAAATATATTTTTTCGTGAAATGAAATTTGGTTCCTTATATTTATTTTATGTGCTTAATTAGAGTGTGCAAAATAATTAGTCTTTAAAAAAGTATAAAAAATCATAATACTGTGAACTTAAAAAGCATGATAACTACTTGCGTAACCTAGTTTAACTGATCAAAGTAAAAGAATACTTTTTGGCAGTTAAAAGTAAGCCCAGTTGATATAGGAAAATACAATACAAAAACAACAATATATTATACAAGTTGATAAAAATATATAGAATATCTATAGTGTTCTTTAAATAAAATTTAATAAAAAAGAATTTCGTTACGATTTAACTAGATAACAAAAGCATTGGCCAGCAAATTTGAGCTAGAGATTTACTATAGGCATTTATCTTTTACTCTACAAACAATACCTATATATAAACTACTACATTAATACATGGTTTAAGTGAATATCAATACAATAACTATGCAGCAACATGTATCATAGCTGGGGTAGCACTTGGGGTGGCTCCTCTCCGGGGCTTACTTTTTTCCAGTAAACCCTGTCGCCGCCAAATTTCTTCTTGTTGTTTCAGCCAATCAGGAGTGGGGTAGCGCTCAACGTTTCGCATGGACTGGGGAATGTAGTTGATCTTGTAGATAGTGCGATCGTCGATTGCGTTGTCGCTAAGGAAGGCTTTGTTGTCAGGTTTAAAAGACTTAGATGGATAGGCACCAACATGATGGATGTAATGTTGTCGGGCCGTGGAAAGACCTTCAAACTTACCTGTAATATAAGATACAATTTAATAAGTAAATTATTTATTTGAGAATTTAATGTAATTAAGTTAAATTAAATAATGTAATATATGCAGTCTTAGCCTTTGTCAAGTGTTAGGTCTACATCGTAATTAATTGATGATTAACAATCACTTTACTTACCCCCTTTCTCTATAGCTTCCTGCCTTCCTTTTGCCAAAGTTCTTGGCACGATCCACTTTTTAAAATCTCTGCTGTAGTTTGTTGCACCTTCAAACGGTTGACTCTCTTTAAGCCTTGCCACAGGTTTCTTTGCAGAAGCAGGGCGACCTCTTTGTGTCTTGAAATCAATTCTTTGAGTGGTAAGAAGCTCCATCTCACCTTGGGGTTTAACATACTTTAAAGGCTCTCTTCTTTGTGGGCGTGTCGCTGGCCAGGCTACAAAACTGTCCCTGAACTCGGATGAGGATGACAAAGGTTCTTGGGAGGACATTTGGTTTTGGGAAGGTTTCATACTTTCAGCAGGGAGTGCTCTTGTACCGGCAAAATCAGTACGGAATGTGGTGATGGAATCCATTGGAACAGTTGGAGGATAGTACTTCTCTTTTTCACGCTTTGATCTTGCTTCAATAGCATGCGGAACAAAGTCAATACTATGGACAGTGCTGCTCTGCAGTGGCTCATCAGACTGAAAAGCTTTGTTTGGCGGTTTGGCTGACTCTCGAGGGGGTGCATATCGGTGAATATAATCCTGAAATAATAATTTTTATTTCAATATATATAAAAACCTAATCCTTTCTAACTACAGCACATGTTAATGTATGTAACCATAACTGAAAACTGTCTTATCTTGTTTTACTTTACTTACAAGCTACTAATCATTCCTTGAATTGTTAACACAGTTTTATTACCTGTTGGAATGTTGAAGACTGTTCCATTTTAACATTGGGTTTTGTATATTGCTGATCAGGACCATATTTTCCCCTTGGTTGTAAACTCCACCGTTTAAAATCACCTGAAATCAAACACAAAATAGTTAAAGTTAAAACATGTTAAAAGATAACCACCAACATTTAAAAAAATATAAAAAATGATTTACACAAAAAAATTTTTTTTTTTGTTGGGAAAACAAAAAGAAAGTATTTCAACAAAAGTTTACTTTGGTAAGTTGGATGGGCCTCAAACTTGACAGCTGGTACACTTCTGGTTTCCTTTCGTTTCGCTATTTGTGCCGGTCCAGTTTCATGACCAGGGTAATCTTGAGTGTACATACTCACCCCCTCCATCGCTGTGCCAGGGGGTTTGTACAACTCTCTAGCATGGGGCTCTCGTTTCTCAAGAGGGTGAGGTATATAGTGGGATCTAAAAACACGATTTGATATTGTAAGTTATATTTTTTACTCTATGTAACCCCCACTGAATTTAATAAACTAAAATCTCACCTAAAAGTTGTTTTATCTGAAACTTTTGCATCTGATTTTCTCATCTCCACAGCTGGTTTGAACGACTCTGTAGGTGCCACCCTGTGACGAATATAAGTGTCCACATACTCTGTTGCGCCACCTTCATCATGACCAAAATTTAAGAAACCGGAAGGGCGAGGACGATGCCACCTGGTGGAAAAAAAAATTGTTTTAATTTTCATTAAAAAAATTTGCCCAAAAAATTAAGATTATTGCAAAATTTTAATTTCATATTGCAATATTTAAAGATTAATAAATTAATAAGGCCATTTTTGAAGTAGCAAAACTGATAGGCCTATTGGAAAAATATTTACATAAACTTAAAGGTCACGAAAAAACCTTGAATGTGAATTAGGTTTAAAGGTAAGTAGGTTGGCCCTTTAACTGCAATTTTTTAAAAACCCAAAACAAAACTTTAAACAGGTTTGGATAACACTTATTTAAACAATAAACCCTTTATAAATTCACACTGATTCACTCATTTACAAAAGAAAGTAATCCACTATTCCACTTAAATCGATGTCAATTTAAGCCTTATTGCTAGGCGTTAGTGTTTTGATAGCAGGTAAAATCTTGTCAAAAGTTTTTATTCAATAGCATGATTGTTTACATTTGTAACAAAAAGGACTCTTGTTAAATTACTAAGCAAATAAAAGCTTTAATGAATGTCATTTCTTTATTAAATTGTGGCCATTTTATGAGGAGATTTAAAACAAAGTTAATTAAATTCCAAATATTAATATATACACATTTCATAAACCTATAATAATTTTATGTTATATTTTTAATAGTTACCATTTTGGATTATTCATATTTTCTTAAACTTGACTTGAAAAATTTGAAATAAGATTTTAATTATTTGTTTCTAAAAACAGTTGAGTTAAATGGGTGTTGTCTAGTCATTATTAAATTATTTTTTTAAGTATGCCAATACTGCAATACCAAATTACAGAATTTACTAGTCTACTAGTCAGCTAGTTGATTTTTAACAATTTTATTGCTTTTAAGTGTAAATACCTATCTAAATTAAACTAAAAACTGAGTTATTACGGATTTGTCAGAGTTATTTCAACAATAATATGACATTTTATAATAGTTATAAACCACGAGGCCTATAATTTTAAAACAGGCAATTCAATAACGATTAATGTTTTACGAATTTGCAAATTAATACTCAATTTTTCTTGTTTTATCTTCATCCAGCGTCAATAACACTTTCTGGCTTTTCTCTTATTTAATTAGCATTCTTAAAAAACTTATTTAACTCAAATTTGAGGCTGTTAAATTGTAAAAATTCGCACAAAACTTTGATTAACTTTAAAAAATAACTCGAAATATGTATCTCGATGCGGTTCACTGGCGTTACTAAGAAGCTATCTTGTCGTCAAGTGCTTAGTTACTCGCGCGAAACAAGGGCAAACAATTCGAGATTTCTCTCTTTTATTATGACATCACAAAAAACGACAGGTTTGCCATTGTTTAGGACGATTGTTTGTATCTTTTAATGTCGTTGGAGGTTATTGTAGTAAAATTGGGCATTGTGACGTGTTGGGATTTAAAGTGTATTAACAGTTACGTCACAAAAGATAACGACTACATTTTCTCACCATTTTTATCATTTTGGCATTAAATGTTATGTTTAAAATGATAAAATAAATTGATTTTATATCCTGGTTTGTTCAAAAGACCCTTAACCCAAATAAAAGACTGCTAATATTTGTAATAACAAAGGTATTTTTTATTACAATCTAACTTATACCAAACCCATAATTTAATGCATAGGTGAGCACAATTAAGCGAAAAAGTAACTTCGTTAAAAAGTGATTCGTTACACAATACATTAACTTCGTTAACTTTAATTTGTGAAATTAAATACAAAGAAACTAAAGTTATCTATAACCGTTAACGTTAATATTTAATTAAACAATCCTTTCGCATCAATTCGCAGTTTAGTTGAACTTTTGAATTAAAGAAAAATATTTTACAAAAAAATTTTCTAGCGCCAGTTTGCAGTTATCAAAAACTGGCAATAAGAAAAAAACTGGCAATAAGAAATACCACACAGGGATTGTGACATCATTTCCGCCCAGCTACCCACCGTGCCTTACTTACTATCTTAACCCTTTAGGCCTATTCTATCATCTCACCCAACCCCGCCTTCCCTTTCCTCTTAACCTAACCCTGCCTATCCCCATTCCGGCTTCCCTTTACTCTTATCCAACCCTGGCAGCCTTTCCCGCTTACCCTTCCTTCGTCTCCCCCTTTCCAACCCTTAACCCTTAACCCTCTTGCCTACCTTTTCCCACCTTACCTTGACCCTGATTCCTCCATCCCGTAAGTAAAATGAGACATCCATCCACAGACGGAGCTCTTTCCACTTGTCCAGCAATAACAGCTTTCATCTAGAAAAACAAAAAAGGCATTTATACCGGTTCCATTTGTTAGATAGGCTGTTTATGAAAACAGAAAAGTTAAAAGATACAAATGATTAGAACAAGTCCGCACATATGATCTCGATATCCGGAATTGCCATAAAATGTTATACGCATAAAAAAAAATTGTGTTTGTGGTGCCTAATTTAAATTTATTCTACAAAATTATTACTCACCACAAATAGTAAGATATTTATTTATAAGTTGTAAGAGCAAATGTGCAATTATCTGTGGGGTCCCCCCAACAATTTAAACTACTGTCTTATGACTTTGGCTTAAAGGGGACTTGTCATATTACATTTAATAATGTGATGCGGTAATTCCTGACATTTATTAACTTAGATTTAAAAAATTGAGATAACGAACTTATATTAACGGAAGCACAAATTAACGAAAGTTAACAGGTCCGATAATAACTTTTTAAGTTTCCTTAAAAGTTACATTTTTAAAATTATTTTTTTTTAATTATTACACACCACAAATAAGAAGACATTTATTTATAAGATGTAATAGCAAATGTGCAATTATCTGTGGAGTCCCCCCAACAATTTAAACTTATGACTTTAGCTTAAAGGGGACGTGTCATATTATATTTGATAATGTAATACGGTAAAAAGGCGGTAATTCCTGACATTTATTAACTTAGATTTAAAAATTGAGATAACGAACTTATATTAACGGAGGCACAATTTAACGAAAGTTAACAGGTTCGATAATAATTTTTAAAGTTTCCTGAAAAGTTACATTTTTAAAATTATTTTCTTTAAAATTATTACGCACCACAAATAGTAAGATATTTATTTATAAGATGTAATAGCAAATGTGCATTTATCTGTGGGGTCCCCCCCAACAGTTTAAACTATTGTCTTATGACTTTAGCTTAAAGGGGACGTGTCATATTACATTTAATAATGTGATACGGTAAAAAGGCAATAACTCCCTCCTGACATTTATTAACTTAGATTTAAAAATTGAGATAACGAACTTATATTAACGGAAGCACAAATTAACGAAAGTTAACAGGTCCGATAATAATTTTTAAAGTTAAATTTTTACGCAAAAGTTAACTTCGCTAATCAAGGATTAGCGGGTTAACGGTTTGGTGCCCATCTCTGATTATATGACTTTGATTTAAACAAGGTCTTACCTTTTTAATTTTTTTGAAGATCATTTTTTCCATTTGCCCTTTAAATTCAGATTTTATATGAACCTAAGTTATGTTAACTGCATAAACTTTTAAGCGATTATTCTACTTTAACACATAATCTAAAAACAAAAAAATGATCAATTAAAATATATTAAAATTAATAATGCAATCATATTGGTTTATATGGAACTTTTTTTTAAACTTTAAGTCATTGTAATGCTGTTTTGTATAGAAATAATTAAAACAAAACACGAATTAAACGTTTAAAATAATTTGAACTGAAATGGGAATATTCCATGGTGTGCTGTAAAATAATTAATATCAAAATATCAATTTCAAAATAACAAGATTAATATAAAATATTTACAAAATAAAAATTATACGCAAATGTTAAACTAGAATATTATTTACTATTGCAACTTAGCAATGAAAATTAAGAATTCGATTAAAATTATGTTGTAAAAAGTTTAATAAAAATATTTGACAAATTTGTGGAACTGCTGCATTTTATCTTTGCAACATTTACAAAGATGGAACTCTAATATTTGACAAAATTTATAATTAAAAAAAGCAAAAAATTGAAAAATCTTTTAAAGATGTAACGCAAGGCAAGAAACAATAATATATTATACAAAGAAAAATATGATTTAAAAAAGAACAACAATCAAACAGGGAGAAAGTATGAGATGAGTTTAACTAGTTTGTTCTTATCGACTATCTGTACCGTTCAATTTAAATCATTTTTGTACAAAATATGTCAACAACTTTTCAAAATCTTTCTTAAATAAAACCATCAGTTTTTTTAAACAAAAAGGAATAAAATTTAACCCCAACTTATAGTGCACGGAGTCTTTTTTGTCTTAGAAAGTTGTCCCAAAGTTAAAAATCCAGGAGGCTAATGTTTGTAGGGGTTTTGTAGATTATAAAACTATCTCTCGATTTGTCGAATGACTGGTTGTCTTAATAGCAGAACAGAGCCTGATGATACGATAGGGAGATTGTTGTCACGATGAAATGAGATAAGGTGGCTTACACTGTCAAATTGTCGGTCTTTAGTTCGAACCTACAACATCAAAATTAAACAAAATTACGAAAAGCAACCTGAAGTAGAATATACTTCACTTAATATTTTTCCTTTTTTTAAATATTTTCCCCTTTTTGTAACAAAAAAATAAAATGACTTACAATGCCGTTAGGGTCAACCAATAACAAATGTTTATATTGACCCTCTTGTACCCCGCTCAAAACAAACTGCCCCTTAGTTGAGCTCTCGCGAACTAGAAAGTCACCATCCCGTGACAATAAAGGTTCGGCTTCTTTCCTGGACACGTTGCCATGGAACCAGGCTTCTGATTGGAGGGCGGTGGTGGCAGTGGTTGGTGTCATTGGTGGGTTGGTGGTGTTTGAAAATGGTCCTTTTGGTAAAAAATGTAAATTTTTACAAATTTCTTTTTTTTAAATAAATTAAAATAAATAAAAGCAACTTACTCATATCAAATGCATCTGTTGAGGGTCGTTTTTGATCTCTAGTGACCCCTATGGCGGCTGCAATTGCAAGTGCACCACCACCAACTGAACTTATTTCTGTAAAAATAAAAAAGTTAAAAAAATTTTTATTGTACTTGGGTAAAAAAATCTGTTTAACAATTTTGTAAAAAAATATCAATAATTAAACACAGTAAAGTCAAACTTTACAAAATATAATTAATACTTTTAAAACATTCTTTAAAAATGCCCTAAACTTTTGCACATTCTTATTACATCTTGAGTCAGGTTTAATTTTATAGGTAAATAGAAATTTACACACAATGGTTTCACACACAAATTACAATGTACATGCTCAAATGAGTCACTATATTATAATCATTATGTGAAAGGCAATTTACTGAGCTATAACATTACACCAGGATATAAAATCCAAGTCAACCATGAATGGAAACGAAACTTGAATCAATATTTCCTTACAAAACAATTTTACTTTTAACTATTCCAAAAATTATTGATAATAAAATATTTGACAAATTACTGAATTAGTTTAACTATTTGTAATATGTGTTTTAAAATCTAGATAAAATAAATTGTGAAATCACTAAATGCACTATAAAATTAATTTAAGTAAAATGATTATGATTAAACAAAATAGCAACACACTTAGATAAATTAAATAAATGATAAATTATTGATTAAAATAAAACTAACGTTTATGTGGTGAGGTTGGTGGAGTGGCAAGGTCGATTAAATTTCGATCTAATTTACTTTGTGGTTGTTGTTGATTGCTGGTTTGTGTTACCCTTGTATTAGCTGGGGCCTAGAAAAACAGAAATTATAAACAATATTATAGGGCTTAGATTAATCAGTCTAAATGTATACTAAATTAAATATAGATAAATATACAATTTAAAATTAGTTTTTAATTAAAATTCACTTCACAATTTTTTTTTTTTTTTCTACCTCATGGGGTAGAACAGTGGTGTTGACATAATTGTGATCTTCAAAGTTTCTTGCCGCAGCACGTCTCGGGGTCGGTACAGGGGTTGGCACTTGGGTCACAGGGGTCATGGGTGTATTGGGGGTCATTCCACTAACGCCAGACTATAAATTTAAAAATTAATTTATGAATATTTAAAAAAAAACAATTAGAAATTCTGTAAAAAAAAATATTTTAAATGCTTTATAATCCATATAGTACATAACAAAAAGTATCTGGGAATATTAAAATACAAAACCTAATACACATAATTAAATATTTATAAAAGCACAGGGTTCTTATTACACTGACAAAGTTTAAATAATAGAATTTTAAGTCTATCGAAAAATCCATTCATCATACTACTGTTTAGTTTGGCGGTTTATCTTTCTCTAATAAATAAAGAATATTTTATAATATGTTGATTTTATTGATTTTTCTCAGAAATATTCCACATAATTCTAAGGACCGAGGTTCTAGTTCTTAAGAGCGGAAATTCAATAATGTGGTTGTTTATTTTATAATATTATATTGTTAATTCTAATTAACATTTTTGCAAAAATTGGCACATTTTATGCAGAACTCACTGCAATAACCTAGTTTAATGGTACGTTATTTAAAAAAAACCTTAAGTTTTAGATATAATTAATATTATTTTCAGGTAATTTCTAACAATATTTAAAGCAAATAAATTAAAAATTTGTTTGGCATAAATTTGTAAAAACGAATTAAATAAAAATTGATTTTTGACCCGATACATAACAAGTCAAGTCCAAAAATTAAATCCGGGATCAAAATCCCCTGAATAATTGATCACAATAATTAAATTACATCAAAAATAATCAATTTTAAGTCAAAAAAATTAAATCAAATTCTTACCTGTACTCCATTGTTAATGTATTCTTGATTTTTTGATTCTTCTTCCCTGATTGGTCTGTTTTCGTCCAATCGTTTAAGTCCCGCCTCCGGTATGTTTTTGCCTGGAAGTTCGTTGTAATATTCAGGTTCATCATCTCCCCATCTGATAATTAAGTTGTTTTTTTTAATTACTAATGTAATATTTATATGTTTGGCATTTTTAAATATTGTTTTTAATAAACAATTAAATTTAATTTGGCCTACCAAAATAACATTAGAAGTTACTAGGTAATATTAGTTTTTAAAAATATTTTGCATTAACATTTATAAACATTATTTAAAAAAAAAACTTCAAAAATGTAGAGTAAACTTTACCTTGACTTTCCATCATGAAACAAGGGTTCTGTTCTGTCAGGGGGGGTAACAGCTTTGGGGGGGTTCTTGAGATATTCCTTAAACCTAAGTTCAAATGCTTGACCTACTGTGTTAATAACATCTTGAGCTAACCCATCTGTGCATTTAAGTACATGACATGCTAGAAATTAAAATAAATGTTTAATAATTTAAAAAAAATATTTAAATTTTTAAACAAAATTATTAGGCTATTTTAAAAGAATATTAAGTTGCATATAGTTTTACAATTGTTATTTTTGGTTATCTTTAAATCTTTATATACTTTACTATAAAACATATCATTGGCAATTAATTTACCTCTGTTATTGATTGGATCTTTAGCAACATATGCAACGTAATCAATCGTATCTGGGTCTCCTCCTGATGCAAATGAGATAGATTGCATTTGGTGGTTGGCTATAAACTAAAAAGTGTGAATTTTATTAAAATTCTAATCCAAACTAATATGAAAAAATACAATAAGCATATTGGCTATACTACAAAACACAATACCATAATTATGCTAAGATGCTATATTTTTAGACATAAATTAAATAGACATTGAGACAAAAAAGGCTTGGAAATTTTTAAATTGTACAAAATTATAAAAACATATATATTAACAGGCTAAAAAAATAAAAACAATCCAATTTCTTACTTGTCCTGTGTTGGTTACTACTAGAGTGAGACTTGCAGTTGAAATAGTTAAATTAATATAAGCTTGTGAAAACTGTAGGTTGGGTCGGTCACCCAGAATTCGTGCCACATCTTTTGGTGGCTTCTTTTTTGAACTACGAGTGGCAGCAGGTGGCAAAGGTGACACACCAGTGGCACCTAAAATACGCCAGATGGCCTCTCTGGAAAATTTTAATAAATCAGTAATTAAAACTTAAAAATATTAAAAATACAAAAATAAAAATAATTAATTTTCTTTTAATTATCTTAAAATTATTTTTCAATGTAATAAAAGATTAGAGCAAAAAAAACCTAATTCAGTGGGCATAACACCAGCTTAAGCATAAAAAAGCTATAATAATATTACAATAAATGTTTTTTTAAGGTTTTAACACCAATTGATTTAATCATCACTCAAAATTTTATTTTTATTTCCTAATCAATAAATTTATTTACACAAACAACATAAAACTGGTAAAGAGAAAATTAGAAAAATTATTTTTCCAAAAAAATCTCTAAAAAATGTCGGTTAGGCTAAAATTTATTTATTTTGATTTTGACAAGCTGTCAGTTTTTCGATAAGTTAATTTAGTAATTTTATTGTTATGGTACATACAAATTAGAATGCCTTCAGGGTAGTTTATATTTAATTCACCTTCTCCAACTAATTTGCAACACAAATATTAACTTTTTAACCAAGCTACTGCAAACTTTAATTTATTTAATGCTATTAAAAACACAAAAATTTGAATATAATAAATTATTAAAAATTTGGTTAAAAATTACTTAGTTGCAATTGTTCTCATGTCGAAGTCCAATGTTCTCATACTTTGTCTAACTTCAATACATCCAAGATACTGCGACAAAAATTTAATTTATAAATTTTATTTATTTAATCCAACTTAATTTTATTTTTCGTAATTTCGTATTAATTCATGGCTGTGAAACTATGCTACAATGACTCAGAATTAAAAATAATTCAGAAATTTAATTAAAACACATTTCTTTATATGGTTATTTACATGAACAACTGATATATACACCATATTACTAATGTCATTAAAGAGAAAAAGAAGGCACAAATAAAGAAAACTAGAAAATTTCTTTAGGCAACAATAGCTTTAAATATTAAAAAAATTTAAAACTTACCTGCACGGAGTATACAACCCCAGGCCCCATGACTGAGGTATCGGGGTGTAACCAACCTCGCTGTGGTTTGTTTACAAAACTTCCCGATTTTCTCCACTCCGTTGTCTGATCTCCTTCAACCAACTTCTTATTTTTTCGCATCATTTTTGTAAAAATTTATTTTTTGTAAATTATTTAGTTAAAATTTTTGTACACATAGAACAGCTGTAAAAATAAATATATTGATATGAAAAACTGTATAATGTAATGCTAAACACTTACATAGATCAAAAAGCTAATAAATTGCAATACCATATAGCAATATTACTTATATTAGCTGGTGTTATTTGTTCAAGTTTATTTTTTTAACCTATTAATAAATTTATTTTAATCGTAAGTTTTAAATTTGTTTATTTTTTTAAACATAAGTTTTTATTTTAAACATAAGTTTTAAATTTTCAAAACATAAGTTTTAAATTTGTTACATAATATCCTGGTGAAAACAAAATACTAAGTAAAGGAAATGTTTTTTTTTCCACATAGTTGCATAGACGTAAGTAGTTTAAAAATAACTCGACAAATTACAAAAACAGACCCGTTTTGGTCATTACATTATCACTGTAATTATAATAACTAGTAAATATTAGTCAGTTACCAACCTTACTACTAACTTAACGTTATTTCTATAAATAGATTGTTACTAACTACCAGATAATTGATTGGTGAAATTAATACGTTAAGGCATTGTTGTTTTAACAATCGCTTAAACAAATAACTTTTAGAACAAGTAAAAAACAATCAAGTTTCTATTTTTAATTGTTTTTAAAACGCTCTTTATAAAATGCAACTTTTCAAAGCGTTACTAAACTTTAATAGGTCAGTTTTATTTACTTCCGCAACCGGGTTTAAGGTTTTTAATGAAAAAACAAAATAAATCAAATTCTTTTGATTTTATATTTACTATGAACTAAGAAGAGGCTGGCTTGTAACAAAGTGTGTCACGTTGCGTCACGTCAACGATTTAACAGAAAAAATTACCCTATACCTACACAAAAACGTTCTTTGGCGCCAATAACTTAACACCAATAACAAAGGCACAGTGTATGTATTTATTTGTAACTTTTTTTGAATACAATAACAAACAAGTTAATAACCAGCGAGTAGCTCTTGCTGAATTGCTTGTTTTCTAAATTCTCGTTTTTTCGAGTTTGATTCCCGCCATCTTTCTTTCTCCTTCTGGCCTTGAAGAACCTAGAAACAAATAACAGCAAAATAAACTTTTAAGAAGACTTAAATTCTTACACAATACATTAAAAATAGACGTTAAAAGTATCTTAAAAAAAACTACTTTATCGTATTCTGGATTATTCATTTTGTAAGAAAACTTCCACAGGAGCCCTTTGTGACGTAGGCTTGTGTTTCTAGATGCAAGTGATGCAGTGTCAGAATGTTTCTCGTAGGTTAAGTTTGCCGATGAAGTATCTCGCTGGGGAAGATTTTTATTATATCTTAAAAACAAAACAAACAAGTGAGAATTAAAATCGATTTTTTTTCTAATAAGAAGCCAGTTTACCAGCAAATATTTTATACAACAAACACCTGTTGTCCAGTGAAAGAGGTAGATGTTTGATCCTTCCCTGAGCTTTTAACCTTCTGAACGCAAGAGGAGCAATTATTCTTCCTCGCTCGTCTGTTGGAGGAACTCTTGCCTCCGTAAGTACTCCTAACTGCTTCATCTCCTATTTTTAAAAATATCAAAGTTTTCATCTTATTAAAAGTTATCTCGACAGCATATAATAAGAAGAATTAAAAAAAACTCACTACTAGTTCTGCCTTAGTTGCTGTTATTTTTTTAGATCTTCTTAAAGGATCGCGAAAAATATCTCCGTTTTTGATAAACCTCGCGTAAGTAAACTTCCCCATTCTCGATGGCGGAGGAATATTTAACGGATACATCGACGCCACTAATGATGATATTCCACGACCTTCAGGATTGTAATTAGATCCTGCTCGACTGCTAAAATGTCGCCACACGTTGGCATTATATTGGGGGTCCGGTTGGGGTAATATAAGGGGTTCTAATCGGCCTGCATCGACCCAGGTTTGGAACGAAGAAAGGGGGTAAATGATAGTGGATTCTTCTCGAAACGTTCGTAACCTAAATATAAGAAATTTAAAAAAAAATTAACTAACTAAAATTATGAACAATTGCGCAGTTAAAAAATTCTCAAGACTTATAACAATATTCGTGAAACCGAATTAGAACATTAAGTTTTGCTAAATTTGCATTTTTGTGCTTTAATATATAAGGTGTGATTAAACCCATAATGTATACAATGTTTTTAAACTTCACAATATTACATATTATTACAATAGCAGATTACTGTGACTAGCAACACCTGTGATTTATCGAAATTTTTGTATCCGTCGTTGGACTCTTTTGCAACGCCAACCTTGTCTCAGGCCGTGGTGTAAAAGCTGAAAAGGAAACACCTTTTTCGGGAAAAAGATTTTCTCTTTCTTCTATCGGAGTATTGTTGATCCTTAGGTCGGGACTGGGTGGCAAACTTAAAGTCATATTTACAAGTTAGGAATAATTTCTACGGATAGTGCGTTATAAATATTACCACAACAACTATAACTTTTTTCTATATGTGTTGGGATCTATCCATTTTAGCTTGTTGAAACTAACAGTACAAGAAAATTCTTATTATCTTAATAAAATATCAATGTACGTTAACTGTTTGCTGCCTAGCTAATGCATATAATAAACACACAACCCTAACCATAAAGTGAAGCTTTTAACCGTTCAATAATATATTAAAACGCCTTCTGCAAATTTGTTTAAAATGTTTAACTACACATTAGCTGCTGATGTGGTTACCTACATTTATTCATGTTCATTGATTTATTACACAAACTGTTCACGTAGCTACTTTTATTTGCTGTGACAATAGGCGACACGCGGAAAGCTATTGATGATGTCACAATCATGCCATTGTACAAACAAAACACAATGAAAAGCGTAGTGCTCAACGAATCAAGTATTCGATACAAACTCAAAACTGATTGACTTGGAAAAAATTAACTCTACCAAATTGAACGTAAATATTAAAATTAGATGCATTTAGAATTCCAAACTGGCCTTTTCAGATTTTTTTTTTACATTTTCTGTGACGCAACAATGGAATATAGCGGTCAAACAAACAAACAAACAATATTAATGTAATTACAATACACATTCTTGTGATTTTGAAGTTGTTCCTAGTACCTGTCCCTTGCAATTTTAAACTTAACTAAAACGTGAAACAAATAAATATTAATACATAGGTAAATTTTATTCTCAAAAAATACCTTTTTCTGAATAAACACTAAACAAAAACAACAAAATTTAACAAGTTTAAAAATAAAACTTTAATATGTTAACAGCTTTCCTTAAACAGTGAAATACTATAACTTATATACTTTTTGGAACTATACAATAAAATGATTTATAATAATGGGGTAGCAAGTCCGGTGGTGGGAATCGAACCCAGTAAATCAATGCTTGAATTTGTTGGTTGCGATTCTAACTCAACAAAGGTTGAATCTAAAAAAATGTTTCTTGTAAAAATCCCTTTTTTTAATTTTTTTTTTAAATATCTAACTTTAAAAAATCAAAAATATTTATCAAAAAATTTTTTAAAATTTTTGTAAAACAAATTTTCATATATACATATTTCCGGGTAAATTAGTTTTTTTTTGTATATATCTTTATCCTTGATGTGGGAAAGTCGAATGCGCGACTTAAACATAGAGTAACATCAGTTACTCCAAACCAGTTTCGAGTTGCCTTTTTGCAGTTAGGGAATTTTATAGATTATAATTGCCCGGTAATTATGCTGCTAATTAGGTGCTGGCTCAGCGAGAGTTCATACAGTTTATAGCACCTTTCTCAAGAGCGCTACAGCATGAGGTCAATGGGGATTGAACCCACGACCTCATGTGTGGTGTAGCAAGTATTCTTACCACTACACCACACTGCCAGTTAAGTAAATTTAAAATGCTAGTTAATTTAAAATGCTTTATTTATTTTTAGATACAAAAATGTTCAACAAAAAATACCATTTTCTCCCAAATCGATAAGATCAACATTTTCCTCCATTGAAGTATCCAGCTCAGCCAACCATTTTTCATCTCCATTATCATTCATCAAATCAAAACTAAAATCCATTTCATTTTTTAAATCATCTTTTGCATTAATTTTATTTTCATTTTGTTTAGTTGTTGTTGGCGATGGAGTTGGTGAATTTGATTGACTTGTAGAACTACTTAGGATAGTGGACACAGCCGGACTAATACTATCACGAGTTGAATTTTCGGAGCTAATAGAAATGTTAGCAGATTTACTAATAGAATTGATAGGGCTACTAGATCCAGAAGTGGTGATTAAATCAGTAGGACTAATAGAGTTAGCAGGTGTTGTATTAGAATGTATAGGCACAAATGAATTTTCTGGACTTATTAGTTCATCATCTGATTGGTTTATATTACTGCTAGTAATTTTATTTAAAACAGTTAAATTATTAGAGGGAGAATGAGATCTACTTGAATGGCTAGACTCATTTGGGGAAATGTTATATTCATGGCCAACATATTGATCCGAAACATCGCCTAAATCATTGTTTGAATCTACCATTTGTTTACAATTAGCTGATGGATTCAAATTTTTTGATTTGTTCAAAATTAAAGCATTTTCTTCAGTAGAATTTTTAAGTTTTGAAGAATTTTTTGATGGTGTAAAATTTTCAGTTGTATTTTCTATGTACATTGATTTACTTGGTGTTGACATAGAATTTTCTAATTTTTCAAGAAACATAGAATTTTCAGTTGAAGTTAAGTTAATTTCACCAAAGAATGAAGAATTATTTTCTGTATTTTCAATATTTTGTTTCCCATTAACAAAGGTTAATTGAACTGCAGGACTTCTTGCTAGTTTGTCTTTGCTAACAAAAGCAGAACCATCTAAAATTAAAATGTTTTATTAAAAAGCTTAAAGGGGTAAAATTTTGCTAATTTGGTGATGTTATATAAACTAGATATTTAATTTAAAAAACACATTCTTATACCTAGTTGTGAAAAATGATCATGTTCGTATACACCAAATGTAGAGTTATCATCCATTACTTCATTTACAATCTAAAAATAATCAAATAAATATTTTAAAATTCAATAGGCTATATTGTTTATAACCTATGTAATTAATAATCACATTTACCCTAATAAGTTCACACTGTTGCCTCTTACTTAAGAGCACTATGACATTTAAACAGTAAGAATCGAACGAAGCTAAGTTTTAACCATTACCCCATAGCAACATTAGAAACAATATTTCTTTTAAAACATGTTCTTACCATATCCATTAATTTGTTTTCGCTTCGTGGTATAATTTCTGTTAAAACAAACACAGTATTTTTGTTAGTATTTAGTACATAAATTACTAACCACAAATAATAATTTTATTTTAATAAATTTACAAAAAACATTTTAAATTGACTAACCTTTTGCAGGTGACATTATAAGGTCTGTTGGTTTTTGTAATTCAAATCTATTAGAAAAATCAAGTTTTAAATACCCCGCAAAAAAACGTATTTCTAAATAAATTTTATATAATTTTATAATACAAACTTGAACTAGAATCTATAAATGTTACTCACCTATTTTGAGTTAAAATTCCTTGTTTTACATTTTTCCTTTTCACAGAGTTACTTGATTTTTTCTTACAACTACTTTGTTTCTTAACTTTTACACCACTCCTAGTAGTTTTAGTTTTAATATTTTCCTTATTTTCAATCATGGTGTCCTCAGGATTATATAAGGTATTCAAGGAGATTGTAGGAAAGGGTTTTGCTGGTTTTGGTTTAATCTTATATGCAACAATTTCTTGAAGAAAATCACTTTCTTCTAAAAAAACAGAAATATAATTTATTACAACTCTTTAAGTCTTGTCTAAAAGAATTTTATTCATTGATGTAATAAATTAACTTAATATTTTTAACGTTTTTTGTATTTATTTATCCTCGATATGAAAAGGCTGGCAACTTTATGGTCTAAACTTAGAGTAACATTTGTTACTCTGACCTAGACCTGAGTTAGTTTAAGATATTGTTGTTTAATAATTAACAAATAAATTTATTTAAAATTTAAACCTGTTTCTGGTAGGAGAAAATTGTTTTCGAATTGACCATCAAGGCGAAATGGTTGAGTTTTGGTAGGTTGAGAAGAATTCAGTTTGTAAAATATTTTATCTGGAATTTTAATTTCCCCTTCTAACAAAAAAAAAAATAATTAAAGTTTGTATATACAATTTTTTTAAACAAAATTAAAAACCCCCATAAATTAAAACCAATTAAAACAAATTATTGCAAAATATGTTAATAATTACTAAATTCACAGCTTTTACAAAAAGTTACTATAAAAACACTTTGTTCAATTAAAATAAATTTTATTACAAAATCTTACTCGATTCAACATATAAGTTGTCTAATAATGTTTCATATTTATTTTTACTTGATTTCAGTTCTTCATAATCAACAGTTAATTTACGACTAAAAGTAAATGTAAATATATCTAAGTTAACATTTCTCCTGTTGGTATATACTCAATAAAATCATTAAAAATTATATGCAGAATAAAAAAATTATTTATATAATAAAAATCACAATATTTAATTCAAAAACTAAGGGACTAGATTTAACTTACCTAATATCAAATAGTTTCGTTTTATTATTTTGTTGAACTCTGAGTAATGTTTGTACAAAATGTAATTGCTTTTCAAAGTTTGGCAGTGGAACTAATATAAAAAATAATTTGGTCATGATTATTATACAATAAACATAAAAATAAACAGTTTTATTTATATATACACACCTGAATAAATTTTTTCCAATAATATCTTCAAAGATAAATTCCATAAAAACATCAAACTTGAAAGATTAACTTTTTGATCCTGATATAAAGATGTCCCCACATTCTGTAACATCGAACAAAAATTGTAAAAACAAACTCAAAAAATAAAATTATTATATTTAATTATACAAGTTTTAATATCATTAAAACAGACCTGATAAATTTCTTCTTGGCATTTTTCCACTAATAAATTAGGTACAGTTGGTTCAATATTACTTCCACCAAGACATAAAACATTTTCGCTAGTTCTTGTTATAAGATGGTGGACAACATCACTCTAAAATGTTAACAAAAAAATGAAATGTAAAATAAGAAATTAACTTTTTCTGTGATTTTCCTACATTCTGTGACATTTCTTGATTAGTTTCATCCAACTTTCTCCACATTTCTTGTAAATTTCTTATTTCTTTTTGTTTAGCAGCGATCATTTTACTAAAAAATTTACATTAAAATGTTGAGACTTTAGGACTAGGAAAAAAACAACAAATTGGTTTAACACATTAAAAAAAGATCATTAAAAGTAAGTTTATACCTTTCATTAGTTAATCCAGATGCAACAAGTTCTTTCTTAGCTTTTAAAGCAATTTTATTTCTTTTTTGTAAGGAATGAAATTCAGCTGTAAGTTCTCTAAAAAAAATATACAATTAAGGCATATTACATTAAAAAAATTAAAAAAAAAACAGAATGTAAAAATGTAAATAAAATTAAAATGCTATTTTAAAGGACACTCTTACTTCTTAATAGTTTTTAAATAATTTTAAATAAAAATTAAATATTTTTTTCTTACTTTGACAGTTTCAATAATTTTTGGTCAGTTTGTTTAATTGTTTTCATACTTAAAATTAATTCCTTGTAATCATTTAAACTTAAAACCTCCATGAATTTAACCTGAGCTTGGTTTATATGTTTATTAAACTTAATCCCCAATGGTGCTTTCCCTGAGATATGTTTATCTAAAAACAAAAAAATATGGTTTTAGTTTTTTTTTTTTTAATTTTTGAAATGTTATTTTTATAAACATACAAAACGGTAAACATATATATAATTATAATAAGTAAAGTACGCACATCTACCATCTTATTTATAAATTACATTAACCACATAAAATTAAATATGTTACCTATATATTTAAATAAAACAAAACTTGATAATGAGTTAAGTACTCTGATTAATTCTTCACCACACGGAGACAGGAGAAGAGTAGATTTTATTTTGGGAATATTATGAGCTGGATTTATCTAAAAATCGCAAAAATAACATTTAAAAAAAGTGTTTACAGTATTAAAAAATCTGATTTTCATGCTTGTTTTTTTTTAAATTCGTTAATAAATAATTTAATTATTTGTTATATAAAATTTATATTTTTAATTTATGTCACGTAAAATCTAATAAATCTTACATCAGATAGTTCACGAAGCCAAGTGTAAGCATGTTTACGAAATTCCGATATTTGTTTTTTATCAGATGCAGGATAACAGGACCTTCAAAATTATTCAAAAAGCATAGTGAAAAAGCAAGTATATAAAATAGTTTTAAAACTAATATTTGGTCTATTAAAATGATTAAAAAAAATAAAGCAATTTACATTACTACTTTTATATACATTATGTCTAAATTAATGTTTTTTTAAATTGAATACAAAGTATTAATCTTACTTGAACAAATGGTTGGTTTTTGCTAAGTTAATTTTTTGAAACAAGTAATGAATAACAACGATGAATCCATTATTGTTTGGTTTGTCAAACATACTTAAATTTAATTCACATTTTCTAAAAAAGAAAAGTTATGTAATTCCAAACAGTAAAATAGTAAGATTAAAAGTTAATACAGAATAACATTAAACATAGTAATTAGGGGCCTATTTTTTTAAATTAATCAGGATACAATTAAATTTTATATATATACAAAAATATTTATATATATACAAAAATATTTTTTATAAATTTTATTAAACTATGTCATATTGCAAACATATTATCTTACCTATAAGACTTTTCTTCTGCATTAAAACCCAACAAAATTAAATTTGAGATAAAAATCTGTTTGGTTTTAGCATCCATATTTGAATATCAATTTTATATCAAAAATAACTTATTAAAATATTTCTAAATAGAAAGAAATTGTGCTACATTGCATAAATGAAAAAAATAAAAATTTTTATGAACTTCAGTTTGTACAATTCTTGAATTAATATTCTAAACTTAAATGTTTGCTTTATGATTACTCGATATAAGTATATTACATATAAGTATACTACAGATATAAGTATACTACAGTTTAATATAACAGCAGTGATAAGTTACAGCAAAAAAATTTGAATATTTTGGCGTAAATTTGAATTGATTATGATTAAAAATTGTTTTCCACAAATGAAAAAATAGATTGGACAAAAGAAAATGTATTGGCTATTTTATAATCTATGAATGGCAGTTCAAATATTAAAAAAAAATTATTAACAGTAAACATGTATGTAGAAAATTTTTTTTGTTAATTTAACATTTTTGCTTGTAAGTTCCGAGCAATGCTTTTTTACAAACTTCACATTTTTGTTGTAAAATATTTTATGTTTTTTACTCGATCATTACAACGTCAGAGTCAATCACTTTATCCCCATCTTCTAAACATGACATCCTTCTTCGCTTCGAAGAATTACTTTTACTCCCTTTTATGACATCATCAGATATGATGACATCACTTGCTATGACATCATTATCTTGGGCTTCATTTGAACCTTTCCGTTTTCTAGGCTCCCGTTCTGATTCTTCGACAATTTCCACCACATCATCGTCGCTATTGTTTTTTGATTGTGACTCAGCATTTTTAGCACCATCTTGGGTTGGTTTATCCTCTTTTGGTGAAATTATTCCTGATTTACCAACAATGCAAAATATTTCGTCATTTTCAAAACTTTCTCCTTGGATTAGATTTAAAATGAGATCGTAGTTTTGTAAAAAGTCGTCAGCTCTTAATCGACTCCCGTGAATAACCTGGAACTCACTTAAAGTTTTTCCCAAAAACTCGAGATCTGGATTCTCATCCTCACTCGAGATTAAGACAGTTCCTTTTCCATCTAAGATTTCAACATCCGGAGCCAGCATCCCGAGAGCGGACTTTAAAACTTTGTCTCTAAGATCCAGTAAAGTCATCGACTCCATCTTTAACTCAATGGTTATTTCAGGTTTTTCGGCGCAAACATAACAACCTGGTTTAGGTGGGTCTAAACTACATGGCACTAATAGTTTTTTAGTTGGGTTCGCCATTTTACAGACAAACACCATTTTGCATTCCTCCATTTTCTTGCGGACAACGCACAATGCTTGCATTACAATTAGACCTGCTACAATGGCATTTGTGGTGGCAATAGCGGGTATAATATTTCCTGCCATTGATTTAATCTGAAATCGACTTTTCTCTGTGATTCCGAAAATGTTTGCGCGAATATTGGCCGCAGCACAAGTAAAATTCATCGCAGAGTTATCATCCTTGTCCCAAGTTAAAATCCCGTCCCCAGTATTTACTCTTTCCTTAAGCTCAGAAATACTTTTATCAAAAAGTTGAGCATTCTCTTGCAAGGATAACACTTGTTGTATATCTTTTAGGATGCAATCTTTGCTGTTCTCAAAAGATTCTTCCCACTTTACTGGAGTTGGTGCTCTTCTTTTTTGCCAAAGTTTATCCATCGACAACAAATATTTAATATCTGTGTCGAAAAGTTTAGTAAATATTTTCGATAAATTGTAATCGCATTCACTAGCCCATTGTCTCGTGCTTGTTCTTTGTATATTGCCAGCAGCTGTTTCATCTTTCGAATTTTGATCCGATTTCTGATCTTCGTTGGAGTTTTTAAAATTTTGTTCTGTAGAGCTGTTTTCTTTTGCTTCCGGATCAGCAGTGTCCGGAGAAACATCCTGATCTGCATCTTCTTCTCCAAATAGTTGATTAAACAAGTATTTTGCCCACACAATACAATGGATAAGTTCCGATGGAGTGTTTCTTATCGTGCACCCCGGAAAAGATTTTTGTTTTGGGGCAGGGGTGCACTCGTAACACTCAGTCAACCCCTTTTTGATAACGGTAACTTGACCCAAGTAGCCAGCAGAACCGCTTTCAATTAAAGGAACATCAGCAGCTAAACACATTCTGTTTACATGATTTCTGGCTTTGGTGTTATCCAATGCATTTAAAACGAGGTCAAATTTCTTAAAAAATTGCATGTTATATTCAGGGTTAAAAATTGTGTCATGTCGAGCGTTAATTTTGGCGCTCGGACAAAGTCTTAATACACTTTCTTTAGCAACCCTTGCTTTAGACATACCAACATGTTTCTTTTGGAATAAAAATTGTCGATTTAAGTTGCTAACATCAATGGTATCAAGATCAATAACTTCTACGTCCCGGAATCCTGTTAGAACGAGATCTTTTAACAATTCGCAGCCAATTCCACCAGCACCAACAACAAATAATTTTGCTGAGGCAACAAGTTTAAAAATGTCTTCATGCAAAGGTTGATTTTTATTAAACGACATCTTAACCTATCCTTTTTTCAGTTTTTGGTTTTAAAAAAAGATTGGTCAACGTCTATTAAAAAGTAATTCTAAAATTATTTTTAGAAGCCTACAATTTACACATGTATGTTAAACCATAAATAATACCGTTAATTTTGTACCAAAAGTTCACATAAAAACTAAATTATTTACGTTTATAAAATTAATTTAGAAGTTATATTATTTTCCTGAAATTTTGAACTTTCTTTTCTCATAAACTTTAAACCAAACGCGCGAGTTCAAAAACCGGCGACATCATTTTTAGGAGACCGAACAAAATAATTATTTATTAAAGAACTATTATATACGTCTAAATAAGTTACGGATTACTTGTATTTTAATCAAATACAATTGTAAATATGTTTTTATAATATTAATATAATATCTAAAAGAATGTGAATTAAGTAATTAGCTAAATTAAAATTACTACCGGGTTCCAGCAGAACCGGAATTTTTTTCTTGTTACGGGAAAACCCAACGTCAGCTGTCAATCATTATTTCACAAGAACGAAAAAGGTTTTAGGTTTATTGGCTTGCTTATTGTTGACAATTGTTGGTGTTGTAACTTGGTTAAATAAACAAAAATGGATGATACTGCACGCGAAGATGCAATCAATTTAAAAATTAAACGTTTACGCGAAAAAAATGAGCAACTTGAAGCAAGGCATCTTTTAGTAGAGGAAGACAAAAAGTAATTTGTTAGTTTCTGTTATTTGTATATATTTAAAATTTTTCTTGTTTAAAACAGCTTTTAAATATTTACAGGCGTGCAGAAGCTGCTGAACGTAAGCTTAAAAGTAGTTCAGGTTCATCTCACCGTCATCAAAGAAAGGTATCTTAACTGACTTTTAAATTTTATATAATTTAAAAAAACTGACATAAATTTTAATTAAAACAAATTACCAATTACGTTAAGGATGATTCTCATCGTGCACATATGGACGAACCAATTGAACCAGTTGAAGAACCACGTCAACACCATCCAAGGAGAAATGAGGATACCAAAAGACCAAGAGACACCAAATATGAATCAAGGTCATACCATCAATCTGAGCACACCGATAGGCAACAAGACTCAAGGTCATCTCAACATGATAGACGACAGAATCAACAGAATAGATCAGATCGTAATCAACAGTACGACAATCAACAACAGCACGACAATCGACAACAGAATCAACAGCATGATAATCGACAACAAAATCAACACTACGACAATCGGCAACAACACCAAAATGATAGACGACGAAATCAAGAAAATGATGGCTATCAACAAGATCGTCGACAACAAAATGTATCACGACAACAACAACAGCGTTACAACAGAGATCCAAGGTTTCACGATCATGATAACAGAGGGACTCAGCATGAAAAAGTGATGGTAAGAGAGCAACAGAGGAGAGAAAATATCGAAAAAATGGATGCTCAAATGAGTGGAAAACTACAAGTAAGTATTTTAAAATTTATTCAAATTACATCCCAGGCTAAATATATTTTTTAAATTTAACCCTTTTTATTTAAAGAGAGGGGATAATGATTGGCAAGAACCGAGGGGCATGTTACATGACCCCCGAAGGCAGGGTGAGGGGAATGTTCAACGTCGACCACCACCCAGAAATGTGCAATATAACCCAAGGGATAACAGGCCAAGACACAACAACCAGGTTTTAACATAACTTCACCCCAAACAAGAAAATCTTAAATTTGCATTTTTAACAATTCTTTGAAAAAAATTTTTCTAGTATCGAGAAGGGCCTCGCAGCAAGATGGAGATGTCAGTTGAGATGACAGGAAGAGAGAGAAGAGATCATGAGAAGTGGAAGAAACAGCAGGAGGAAGCTGATCAATACCGCAACCAGAGAGCGCAGCAGCAAGGAGAATGGAGGAGAGAGTGGGATACTGAAAAGAAGTAATTTAATTAACAAATATTTATTTTCTTGTAAAAGAGATAACATTAATGATATGTATTTTACACCACCCATTTAATATACTTGTACATTAATCTCTGTTTAATATAATTTAAATATCTTTTGTCTTCCGAGTTGTCGAAATTGTCACCAAAACCTGCTAAGTTTATCACCTAAATTATTGAAAAAAAATTGTTTGTTTTTGTCGCTATAGAAACCAAGAAGAACCAGAAGAGCAAAGGGCCAGGGGTCAAAATAGAGGTCAACAGGGTTATGGTAGAAGGCAAAATCATGCCAATCAAAGACATGAATATAATAGGTAAGGTTTCATAAAAAATTTGTTAAAAAAATCCATATTTTAATTTTTTATAAAATGTTTTTTTAGTGAGCAACAACTTGATAGGAGAGATGGAGGAAATAGAAATGAAAGAAGGCAGCCCAACAATGAAAAAAAAGGGTATACAATTTTCAGCAAACTAAATTAAATGGTTAGCAGCGTTTATGTACGTTTTTTTAAGTCTAATGTTTTGTATATATTTACAGAGATCATGATACAGAAAGAACTGATAAAAAAGAAACTCCAAAGTCGACCAAAGAAAATGAAGAATGGCCGACTTTGCAGGGTTAGCACATTTTGTAGAACACTATTTCTTAAACCAATTTTAAATATTTGTATCTGTAATTGTAAATATTTGTTTTGTTTGTGTGTAGAGGGTGACAATTCTGCACCTATAAAAGAGAAAAAGAGAAAACCAAAGGGAGAGAAACAAGAAAAAAAGAAAGTGGATCCTAATTCCAAACAACAAGTCACTAACAACCCCTTAAATACAGAAAGGTGAACTTAAACATAAAAGAAAAGATTAAAAAAGAGTACTGGTATTCCTTTGCTAGTCTTATCAAATTTAACAAAACGTTAAACTTTTAGTGAAAACGCAGCAAACGAACCCCAAGCAACAGAAAAACCCCACAAACAAAGAGGGGACTTTCCACAGCGAGGTCGGGGCAGAGGACGAGGCAGGGGTAAAGGTCGTGGAAGAGGAGGTCAAAGGCAGAAGATTGATCTCACAGTTGATGAAGAAGCAAAACCGGGAAAAGTTGAAGATGACCAGACTGAAAATGGTCATGTTAAAACAGAAAGGCAATCATCTCTTATTAGTTCTTTAAAAACTTCTGAGAGTTTTGTTCCAGTTGAAGACTGGGCTACTGAGGTGGAGATGTGTAGCCCTTCTTATGAATCAAAAAAGGCTGAAAATAAACCTTTCGAGGATAATAAAGATGGTGAGAAAGTACCAGATAAACCAGGCAACAAAGATGACAAGCAACAAGATATTGACGAAAAGGAACCGAAAGTGAGTGGTAAAACCACTGAACCAGAGCAACATAATGATGTTAATAAAGAACCAAAATCTGAAGAGGAACAAACCAATAAACCATTTGAGAGTAAAGTTGAACCAACAACAGTTGATCAAGAACCAGTTGGAGAAAGTAAAACACCAGATAATGTTAACCAAGTAAAAGATGGTGAGCCAGATACATCTGATGAATTTGAAGACCCGAGTACCAGTGAAAAACAATTAACACCTGATAAGATTGACCAGTTAAAAGATGGTGAGCCTGATACATCTGGTGAATTTGAAGACTCGAGTACCAGTGAAAAACCATTAACACCAGAGAAGAAAACACCAGATAAAATTGACCAGTTAAAAGATGGTGAGCCAAATACATCTGGCAAATTTGAAGACCTGAGTACTAGTGAAAAACCATTAACACCAGAAAAGAAAACACCAGATAAGATTGACCAGATGAAAGATGGTGAGCCAGACACATCTGGTGAATTTGAAGACCCAAGTACCAATGAAAAACCATTAATACCAGAAGAGAAAACACGAGATAATGGTTCAGATGGTGAACAATTTGAAGATGCATCTGACAAAATCCACCAGCAAAAAGAACCAGAACCTGAAAAAGAGAATGATGTTGTTACAACCATGGATCCTAAAGACAATGAAATTAACAATGAGGATAACACTGAAATTCAGGCACAAACTAATGACGATGCAGATCCAGAAATACAAGAAAATGAAAACAATGAAAATACAGAAGAGAACAGTCATGTAGAGGAAAAAGTAATTGCCGATAACATGGAAAACAACGAGAAAAAAGATGATGTTGAAAATGCCAAAGATCAAGTTGAAAATGCTACTATCAATGAGGAAAATGATGAAAAAAGTGCTGAAAATGAAAACAACAATGCTGAAAGTAGTGAAAACACTAAAAAAGATGCTAATGACATTGTAGAAAATGCTGAAACCAATAAAGAAACAGAAAGCACGGAAAATGATTCAAAAATAGAAGAGGAAAAAGAAATGTAAGTGATAGAAATAAATATTCATTGTTTGACCTCTAAAACTTACTTGTTTTGTTGTAGTATCCCTGTACTTCCCATTCCTGCAATGGTTCATAGTGAAGAAATAGTGAATAAAATAACAGATACGGCAATCATGTATCATCATAATAATAATAATTAGAGTTAAGTATGTAAGAAATGCTTGAATTATGTATGTACTTCAGTTTTGAAAACACTTTAATTTTAATCATGTTTGAAAGCTAAGTTTAGTAAAGGTTTTATGTTAGTTTGCCTGCTTTTTACTTGCGTTTTTTAGAGCATTAAAAATGCATTTAATTCTTAATTGTGTGACAACTAATTTTAAGCAAATCATCATTTTTTTATTTTTTTGCACGAAAATAACTTTTGCTTTTCAATGCTTTTCAACACAATTTATCTTTTTTAAACCTTAAAAAATGAAATAAATAAATTTGCCAAAATCAAAATGCTTTATTTTATCACAGTGTATAAGTTACTATTAAAAAAAACGGGTTAGTATAAAGATATAAAAAATTCTACTTAAATTATTAGTTTCTCCTTGATTTCTTCTGCTGGATAATCTTGTGTCTTTCATATATAACAAGAGCTTGTTTGTAGTCTTCAACTGCTTGTTGTTTAAGACCAAGTTGTCCTCTAACATCCGCTCTTCGTTTTAACGTCACGAAATCACTCGGGTTAATTTCCAATGCTATAAAAAATTAGTTGATAAAGTGATACTGTTTGTTAATGCCAAAAATATAGATATCCCCAAATAAATGCTTTTACCTTGACTGAAATTATTTTCAGCTTCTTTATGTTGTTTAAGCATGTTCATTAAATTTCCTTTATTATAATAAGCATGTGAGTTGTACGGATCCAGTTTTATTGAAGTATCAAAGTCTTTCAAAGCACCCTGTGATAACAATAACAAAAGTTGAAAAAAAACACAAAATATAAAAAAAAATTTTAACAAAATTAAAATTGTTTTTTTAGATTTCATTTCTAATAATATTTTAAATACTTTTTTTTGATGCGAAACTTACCTTTGAGTCGTTAAGAAATATTTTAGTGATTGCTCGATTCAAGATTGCAGCACTGTCACCTGATTGGCTGTTGATGACATGATCAAGACACTCTAAAGCATCAGTGAATCTTCTGTCTCTCATATACAACACTGCTGAGTTAAAATGAGCTGGTGTGTATGTTGGGTCCATAACTCGAGCTCTCTGGAAATTCATCAAAAAATACAAATTATAATAAAAAAATACATAAAAATATAGAGGCAACAATAAAAACAAATATTTATCAAGTTTAAATTTTGTGAATTAAATGAGGCAACCAAATTAAATTTTATCTGGCAAAAAATAAAAAAAATTAATGGTTTTGTAAATACAAAGTTTTTTAACACAAAGCTTTAAGCTTTAAAGCTCAAATTAAGAAATACAAGCACAATGCTAGTATTTTTTCAAACTTTGATAAAGATATATACAAAAAATATAAAAATAACTAAAATGTCAGTTGTGGCGGGCTATCAACAACCTAATGCCGGCCTTATTTTACCTCACTATATTTTATTGTGAAAAAATAACTTTAACTCACATTATAATGAGCCATAGCTGTATGTAAGTCATGTTGACACTGGTTTACCACTCCACAGGCTGTCAACAACCTGGCACTAGGAGGACCTCGTTTGAGAGCAAGGGCAAGGTCACATGATGCAGCTGCAAGGTCACCTGCATGTAAGCATGTGATTGCACGACCCTCTAATGCTGATTGGCTGCTAGGGTCAAGGTTGATTGCTTTTGTGAATTGGACCCAAGCTTGTTGCAAGAAACCTGACATCTTTAATAAAAATTATCAAGGTGATCACTTAAAGGTTAACAATATAAACTAAAATTGGGTTTAGCAATAGGTAACACAATGAATTAAAGTACAAAAATGCTTTACTATCCACTTTGCTGCACTAATGCAAGTTTTTTTACAAAAAATTCACCAAAAAGCGTTTGATGAATTTAAAAATTTAAATTTACCAGCACACATTTTCCAAAATATTAAGAATATAAAACCTTGAGTTAAACACAGACTTGAACACAACTTACTTGCAAATTATAACCAAGATGGACTCTAGCTTCTACACATGTAGGATCTAATCTTAAAGCCTTCTGATATTCATATTTAGCCTTAATTAACTTTCCACCATCTCCATATACATCACCTCTACCTACATATGCCGTAAGGAAATATCGATTTACATCTAAACATCTTGTATAAGACAGTTCTGCCAACTCCAAGTCTTGTAACCTGTAAAAAAAAATTTTTTTTGTTAGGTACCTTAAATGTAAAATTTCTGAAGTGTTTTTTTAAGCCATTTTGAAAACAAAGGTATACTTTCAACAAATTTATAGGGATTTTCGATTCAATTTAATCACAAATGTATAGAAACTAAAGCTACTGTTAATATTTAAATGCCATTTTTAACCATAATAAGTTATACTTAATAGTATTACAACTTAAAGTGATTTTTACAAGTAATAAATATCAACTTACTTATGATAGCATATAGCCATTGTGTGTAAAATATTTGTGTCGTTCGGTGACAATAATGCAGCTTGTTCAAAGTCAAGAGCCGCGTTCCTGGCATCACCAAGATGGCTTTGTAAGTAGAGAAGAGCCCTGTTGACAAAAACTCGAACTCGGAGTAATAATGTGGAGTCAGTTAAGTCAGAATCAGTTAGAATTAAAACAACGCTGTAATCCTAAAAACAATATTAAAATATATATCTGGGTTTTTTAATCTAGTTTTTTTTTTGAAAAGTAATAATAAAAATTTAATAAATAATATTACAATGTAGAAAAAAAAATGGCAAATTAATTTTATAATTTAAAACATGCCATGAATAGTAATGTTTAAACAAAGTTTTATAGTTTATTATGGCATAATAACCAAAGCCACATAAGTTGCTTGTACTGATTTAAGTTAAAACAAAAATATATATGCCAATTTAAAATTAATTAATTCTTTTTTTTTTTTTGTGAAGAAAACTAATATGAATTAAAGGCAACTGTTATACACCTATTTAGTTTTGGTAAATTACTTGTACTTTAACTTTTTACAATTTATTGACACAACTTTACGTTTACCTTTAAAGCTCCATTATACTTCTTAGTTTTATGCAAGCACACTGCTCTGTTGTAATAAGCTAATGAACATTGCTTGTCAAACTCAACAGCCTTGGTTAGATCTTTAATAGCATGATGATAGGCACTTATATGATATTTCAATGCCCCTCTACATAACAATACCCTGACACTTTGTGGTCTCAATCTTAAGGCTTCGTTGCAGTTCAAAATCGCCTGAGATCAAAGTTTCAAAAATTATTTTATATGTTTTATAAAAAATAAAGAATATAAAATCATATAAATTTAAAAACATCGCAAATTTAAGGCAAAATTGTACAATTAACATCAAGATATAATGAGGCGTGGTGGCTGATATCTATAGGCATATACATTTATAATTAAGTCAAATTTATTAGCTCTAAAAATAAAAAACTGCCGTTTGTGGTGCATAGGTTAATTATTTCAAGCAAATATAAGTTAAAAGTTGCAACAATATGAAGACAATTAAAATGCCAACCCTAGAGTGGGCTATCGACTATATAATAGACTAACATCAATTTTTTATATAGACAAATAAGGTTTTATAAAAATATCAAACCATAACAGCACCTTGCTAAATCTTTTCTTGGTGCTATAGTAAGCTGCTCTGCTGAGGTAAGCTTCAAACAGATCAGGTTGCAAGGCTAGAGCTCTGTTAAGATCCTGAACTCCTTTGTTGTGATCAAGTTTTAATCGACATAAACCTCGTTGATAATATGCCTCAGCATAATTTTGGTTCACCTAAAAATAATGAAAAATTTTGTTTTATGAAATTTTGTAAAATTTGTTAAGTCTAAAAAAATGAAACTAGTAATTTTTAATATATCTGCTTTACTAAAAAGCTCATTTTACCATTAATTTTTTGGCTTAATTAAAACTTTTTAAGACTTTTGATTACATTTCTAAAATATTTTTGGTGTGTGAAGTATATAAAGAATATTAAACATATGGATTTAAAGCTAAAACACCTTAAATTAATAACTTTATGTTAGGTCATTAAATAAAAGTAAATAATAAAAAACTTACTTTTAAAGCATGATTATAAGCCTGTAATGCTTCGGTGTGTTTATTTAATTCCGTGTGACATTGTCCGAGCAAAAAGTACATCTCTGCTGCCTCTGGTGGTTCTTGTTCTAAAGAACTAACTTCACCGTAAGCAAACAGTGTACTTAATTCGATCGAGTTTTTAAGATTTGAAATCGCCTCCTAAAACAAAATAATTTAATACTATTAATTTTTTTATGCACAAATAAAAATCAAAACAAATTTATTAAAAAAAATTTCTGAACAATTTCTTGCCTTAAATCTTTTTCCTTTCATGAGAGTTTTAGCAAGAAGAACATGCATTTGAGGGACGGGTTTTGAGCGACAGGCTGATGTGAGACTATTGATCGCAGCTGAGTGATTACCAAGAAAAGATTGGACGACAGCTTGTTGGGTCGGAGATGTAGAAACGAAACCCTAAAAACACATTTCTATTTTTTTTGCTAAAATAAAATTAAACTTACAGTTATGTATACGTTACCCAGTTTATAGGCCTTTAAAATAAAAAGAAATTGCCATTTGTAGTGTGTCAGTAAATATTAACAGGCATTTAATAATGACAAATGGCAGAATAGCAATTGACTTGTATAAGGTTTTTAATTAAACTAAAACTTTTATTTTTTTAATTAATATTTATCTTATTACCTTTTCCAATGTTGCGATATGTCGAACACAAAAAGCTGCCAGTTTCAGTTGTTTTAGTTGTAACAAAAGTTTTCCTCTTCTTAGATAAAGATGTCGTTCTGTTGGTCGCAGGTGAATGGCTCTTGTGATGTCACAAAGAGCTGATTTGTAATTGTGGATTTGAGCAAGTGCATCAGAACGACAAACATAAGATCTAAAAAAAATTTTAAAATTATTTTAAAATTATGTTTAAAAGTTTATAAAAAAATTGTTTGTATTTTAACAACCTTGGATAAGTGGGATCTCCCTTAATAGCAAGTGTAAATCTTCTGATAGCTTCCCAGAAGTTGTTAGTTACCTACATTATAAAATAAGATTAACAGCATAAAAATATTACCTGATATAACAAATAGAAAAATGCAAAATAGATAAATGGTTTAATAATAAAAATATTTAACACAAAATCTTCTGAATTAATTTAAAAAAAAACAACAACATTTTCAGCTATTTACAAAACAATCAGAACTAGTATAAAGACACTAAAGTAGAAAATATTTTACCTGTAAATGTATAAGTCCAATATTAACATGAGCACATGCCATTGACTGATCCAATCTTAAAGTTTGTTCTAAATCTGCCATCGCTTCCTGATATCTCTTCATCTCACTATACAATATTCCTCTATGTAGTAAAGCCTAGAAGAACATGTCAAAAGGTTACCGAAAGTGTAAATTAATTTTATTGCTTATGATTAAGATGGTTTATTAAAATGATAAGGCCCCTTTTACTAACAACATCTTTAAAAAATGTTGTGTAGTCGGCCAGAACACTAGGTCTTACTATAAGAGGTTCTAGGTTCGATCCACTGCTCTTATGCTGTAGCGCCACTTAATCAGCAGCTTAATTATCGGGCAATTATAATCTATAATATCCCAAACTGCCAAAAGCCACACAAGACTGGGTTGGAGTAACTGACTTACCAGTACGTTGGTCTCAGAGTCGTTTAACAAAAACGAAATACTGAGATCCTGCAACGACTTTTCGGGTGCAGCAGTGCGTAACAAAGCCCCCCGGTGGTAGTAAGCAAGGTAATTGTTCGGATCAAGGTGGATTGCTGCTGATAAGTCCACTAGCGCCTTTGTGTGGCGTTCTACCTCAGCATAAGCTCGTCCACGATATGTTCTGCAGAAAATAATTTTTATTCACTTTTTTTTTAAATAAACATTACTGACCCCTTTATATTATTTATTGTGTTTAGTGAAAATATCTATAAGTTGTAACAATGTACATCTACATATAATAAACCATAGTTGCTTATGTTTAAATTATAGACCTACAAAATAAGTAAAACTGCCATTTGTGGTGCCCAGGCAAACTATCACGAACAAATAATATTTAAGGTTCTGGTCATAATACAACAATTAAATAGCTGACTGTAGGATGGAGTATCAACTAGTTTAAACTAATCTTACCTTGCCAAAGCATTTAAGGGTTCTTTTTGGATCAATAAAGTGAAATCAGTGATAGCCATTTGATAAGTTTTTCTCTCAAAAGAGAACACGGCACGACGTAGAATGGCATCAGTTCTGTCTGGATTTAATTTCATTACAGATCCATAATCCTCCATTGCTAACAACATATCACCTAAGAAAAACAAAAATTTTACTTTTAAAACTGTGTTTTATAACAGAATATTTCGCATTAAAATTGAAAAAAGTATGTACATATAAATAATACAAGTTCTGTTTTATTTTTTTGCTTTAGAAATAACTTGTAATACTACAATTATTATGGTGTTTAAAATTTTCACTTGTTTTTTCAAAAACAAAAGCTCGTTGAAAGAAAAGATTTTCGTCGTTTGGGTCAAGTTTAATCGCCTGACTGTAGTTTACAATGGCCATAGTGTAATCACCCAATGTTACAAATATATCACCTCTTGATCTAAATTGAGTGTTAGTTAAATAAAATTCCGGTTAAATATTTTAAAATCTATGTAAGAAACTTTAAATTGATGTAATCATTTTTATAACACAAATTTTAAGACCATGTAACACAATCATTATTGACCCATTTTGATCTTCACAAATGACATTACTATAGATTTGATCACTTAAATTACTTGTGTACATTGTGATATTAAACAGTAAAAGTCTAAAATATATTTTTTTCGAACCTATATGCATCCACATTTAATTTATTAATCTTGAGTACAATATTGAGGTCGTCCAATGCTTCATGTTGTTGGTTTCTAAGCAACTTGATCAGATGACGTTGCCAATAAGCTTGTGCTAGTTGGGGTTCCAAACTGATCGCTTCATTAAAATCTTCATATGCATCCCTGAAAAATAAATTATAATGACTTCCTTCATTTCTTCACCTATTTATTGGGTTTTATGTTAAACCCTTATTTTTTACATTTATTTATTTTTGATGTGGAAAGGTCGACTTTGCGACCTAATCATAGAGTAACATCAGTTACCCTGACCCAGTCTTAAGTTGCTATTAGCAGTTTGAAATATTATATATTATGATTGCCCGATAATTAGGCTGCTAATTAATTGTTGACTCAGTAGCAGTTAATACCATTTATATCGCCTTACCAAAGAGCACTACAGCTTGAGAACAGTGGGGCTTAAACCAATGATCTCATGTAGTGGAGCCAAGTGTTCAGAACACTACACCACACTGCCGGTACTACACCATGTTGCTGGTTATGTAAGAAATACAAAACTAAATACCTACTTTATATCGCCTAGTTTTCTTAACAAAGATCCCCTTCTAGCCAAATGAAATGATTTTCTAGATTTTTCTTCTGGTTTTAATTCTTCAATTTGTTCAGTCAACTTCTTAACTTCTTCTCTCATTATTCCATCTGGCTTGTTAATATCCTCTGTCAAATAAAAAAAAATAAAAATTAGTTTATTTTCCAATCCGTTGTAAAAGCATCCATAACCTTAACCCAATATACTATAGGTTGCCTTTGTCTAACAAATTTAATTTATTTACCAATATTGCAAAAGGTAGTGTAATTTGTGCCGTACTAAAGGGTACTACAGTACAGGAATCAAACCTAGGACCTTATGTAGTGATTTCCAGTTTGTAAGTAACTGGTCATACAATTAAAGGCAAGATATTTTTTATAAATATTACATAAAAACAAAGTATATTTGACAACCTGGTATATGGGCAATAGCTGGTAAAATTTGGTCTGGAATAACAACATGCTTGTGCTCAGATTTTGCTTTCTTTTGCTCCTGTTCATCTCCTAGTGGTAAAACTTCTTCATTATCAGAGTAATAACTCGACTCATCAGAGGTTGGTGGATATAACTGAAAATGAAGTAAATTTTGTTGATGTTCTAATAAAATTTTACCAATTTTAGTTGTAGTAGTTAATTGAAACAAAATTCTCACTACTTTATTTTATTAAGATATGATTTTTACTCTATAAAGTAGGCAACAAACTAGTATTACTTGATTTTTGCACAAAAAATTGACGTATTACCTCATCAAACCAAACATTCCAAATATCTCGAACCCATTCTCTCATGTCCTTAATTTTTTCTTCATATTTGTTGTGCTGGCCGATAAACCAATCAAAATGCATGATTCGAGGTACACTAGTCAGTTAAAAATAGTATTTTTTAATTTTAAAATTAAAAATCTTGAAATTGCTTTTAACAATTTAAAAATGAAATAAGTCCTTTGCAAGAGGTCATAATTTCTATAAACAGTTTAGATTAACATTTTTTTGGGGGCTTACCCGATAGATTTATTGGTAAATTGTCCTAGAGAAAGGCATAAAAATAACTTTCTATACCTGGTTGATCTTTTAAGTTTTCCTTTTACAAGCCCAGAAGTTTTCTTAATCTTTTTCTCAGCTGGCAACTTATTGATGGTGTCAACCGATTCTGATCTGATCAATGTTTTCGGAGTATAAAGTGATAACATTTTCCTCACGTTTTGAACAAAACGTCTACTTCGTCTTGGTTTCTAAAAAAAAGATTAAAAACAGGTTTTATAAAAAAATAATATCGGCTAACACAAATTTTAGCAGAAATTTTGTTTTGAACTTTTTATTTCAATTGACATACCACCTTCTTTCCAGTTAACATAACAAACGACCTTCCAGCTGCTTTAGCCTGTCCAGCAAGGTTTACAGCAGGTTTTGATTTAAATGAAATAGTTGAAGTTTTAACTTGGGTTCGAGATGATTTTTTAGGTTGTATTTCTGTGCTAAGTGACTATATAAAATAAAACAATTCAATATTCAATTTTTAAGTAATAAAAAGCAATTGTATACTTACAGTTATTGAAGTTTTAACAACTATATCTTCACTTTCTTGTTGTAGCTGATGCTCAAACTGTTGTTGTTGTTTTTGGATTTCTTCTTGTTCTTTGGTATATTGCTGAAAAGCTAATTCTTTTTGTTGTTTAACCTCTGACATAGCGGTCACATAATCGGTTTTAAACTAAAAATTTCAAAAATTAAATTAAAATTAAAAAAGCTGTTCAAAATATTTTATTTCAATAAAGTTTTTACATACTCTTGATAAAGGATCCAAATCTTGTGATAATAAATGTAAGTTTGGGAGAGAAAAAGTTCTTAAAATTTGGATTTTTTCAACTTGATCGCTTGCTTGTTCCTAAAGTAAAAGTTAATAATACTGTTTTACCATAAAACTTTTAACTTGTGTATTTTATATATTTGCGATAAAAATGGTAACATAAAATTAAGTAAAAACTCAACAATAATACCTCTTCATTTTCCTTTTCTTTTGCTGAAAGATCCTAAAAGATTATCAAAAATTTTATTCAAGTACAAAGGTTACTCAAAAATGGAAAAAAAACTGTTTAAAATATAATAATATTTAAATTATTTTTTGAACTATTTACCTCCGTTGACAAATGTCTTCTGTTTAAAGTTCTCAGATTAAAAACATGTTCATCTTCGTTTATTGTTTTAATGTCTGACAAGTCATCATCTCCTTGCCAGCTCTAAATAATATAAAAAAAAATTAAATACAAAAAATTTAAATGCTTTACTAACGAGTTTTAAAAACCAACTTAAAACAATAAATTTGTTTTTTTCAATTTATTTTCTGTTAAGACTTAAAAATAACAGATTTTAACCTCATTTTCACTTTGATCTTCTCCCGGCAACTGGGTCCCATGATAACGGGGGAACACCAACGCTTTTACAGCAGATGAAGATAAAGCCATCTTTGGAGGAGCAACTGTCCACAAAAGGCGCCACATTCCCCACTCTGAAGTATCTGACCTGTTTTAAATAATTATTTATTATTTTGAACTTTTTGAGTTAGGGGTTTGTATTTTACACAATTTTTAGTTAAGGGTTTGTATTATATATTTTTTAATAAAATTAAATAGAATAAATACCAATATTTTTCCAAGGAGTTTTACTGCTTAATAATCTATTGTAACATGTACCTTATCCCATGTAATGTGTAATCTTTTTTCTCGATGGTCCCCTCCACCAATTTTCTCCAACCTTCAATATCAAGAGGATCCAGTTTACTTGAATCAATATATTCTGGTTTGTTGGAATCATGGTAATCTCCTTTATCAGGATTTTCTATTTCTTTGACTGGAGATTTTCTAAAAAGTTAAAAATAAAATATTTGTTTTTAAATGGAAAACTTATACCAAACATTTTAAGTAAAAAAGGGTTTAGTGGTTGGACACTTGGCTTCACTACAAGAAGTGTTTGGTTAGATAACCATTGTTACATGCACTAGTGCATAGATCATGGCACTATAAATTTTTCCTTAGCCCAAAATTAATTAGATTAATAATATAATTATATACTTAATAATATTCCAAACTGCCACGGTTAACCTAAAATTAAAAAAAAACTAATTGTTAATCCATGTGTAAATTGTAAAGTAGGCCTTCTTACATCGAGGATAAATAAATTGCAAGCATACTGTGAAAAGAACTTGTATATAACAGCCAGCTTACCTTAATGTTTTTTGTTGCAAATTTTCAATTATTTCATCTTTTGAAATCTCAGCTTGATTGACGTGTTGCCCAGTATGCAGGGTTTTAGTTAAAGCCATCTCTCTTGGATTAACATTGATTTCCCCTATAGAAGGAAGTATACATAAACGATGAATCTTCCCCACATACTCTGTTGATAAACTTGTTTGTGAAGTTTTGTATCCACTTTCACTCTCAGATTCTGTATAATAAAAGCAGGAATTGTAAAAATATAACACTATATCAAAAAAAAAATGTGACTTTAAACATTTCCAAAAACTAGAAATAAAATCTATATATTTTTAGGGGGTATAATATATGTTCCTTTTAAAAACCTTCGAAATAAAAAAAAGCTAAACATAAATTATTTGTGTTAATTTAACAACAATTAAAATGCGGCCTGTATGTTGGCAATTGACTAGTATAGCATTATAAAACTAAAAAATAATAATAATTTTGTAATAAATAGTATATAACTATAAACTTAGGCTTGGTCAAATTAAACAATAACTTACCATCAACAGATTGAGGTTTAGCTGTTTTCTCCAACAAAGGTGGATAACTTCCATGTACACTTAAAATATCAGAGTTTGTAACATCTAAGGTTAAGTTATAATCATGGATTGCTTGCTCATAATCCCAGTCCTCGTCTAAATTAAATAAGCCAAAATTTTATAAAATTAAAAACTAAAAAAAAAAACAATACAAGTAACCACTAGTTCTTCATAACAAACCTTTCGTTTTAGTTTTTATGTTGTTTAATTGAGGCAATATAAATTACACAATTATATATTTACAGACAATATATGGTAAAAACTAAACAAATTACCTTCGTCCTGCAAGACAGCAATGGGGGAGGAGGTCGTGCTCATTTGTGACTCTCTCATTGCATGGGAAGATTTACGGAGCAGGATTGATGACACATCTGGAATTCCTGTGAGAAAAAAACACCCCAAAAAATTCAGATTATAAATTACATTCTACAATAACTAAATATTCTATTTTACTTTAGTATAAATCTTGAGGGGGGTTGCTGGACAATATGGTAAATGGCACAAAATAATTCAATTCATCACTTATGGTTCGCGCTACGAGGATAATTCATTACAGGCAAATTTAAGTTGTGACTATATTAAGACAACTAAAATATTGAATATAAGGCAGACTATCAACAATATTAATTTATGACCTGCACTAGCTGAAATCTGACTTGCAAGTGTTGAAACTGTGTCAGAAATGTCAACATCAACCACAATTTGTGGAATTTTTGTTTCTGAATCAGTCACAGTAACATCAAGTTGGTCTTTTGGTTCTTTATGGACTGGTTGTAGTTCAACTATCTCATCTGGTGTCTCCATGGTTGCATGTTTGGTCTAAAAATATGGTGTTAATTATTGTTGATATTTTAAATTGGACCATTACAGCCAGGAAAAAAATGGGTTAGTCGAAAAAAAAATATATTTAAAGATCAAATTTTTATTTAAAACATTACAAATATATTTATTCATTTTACCTCAGTGACCCACTCTTTAGCATGGTCCATCACTTGTTGTAAGATTTCATCGATTTTCTGATCAGACATTGATTTTTTACTTGCACTCGTGTGTCTTGATGATCTTAAAGTTTGAATCATGTCATCTATAGATCTAAAACACAATATTATTTAATTACCATGACAAATAATACATATGTTCATACTTTAAAATTGCATTAAAATAAAAATTATGTTAACAATATTTCCGAAAAAACTTAATTTACAATTTTACGAAATGCAAAAAAATACATAAAAATTTAAAACCTTCCAGGGGAGGGCGCTGGTTCAGATATTTCTACAGAGAGCACGGTTCCTTTTTCACTTTGGATGCTTTTACTCGATGTTCTACGACTGTCTGTGCATAAAGAAATAAATTTTACATGTATTAATTAATGATTTAATGTTATGACCTTTGCTACAAAAATAATAGAGGTCAATCTGTCCCAAAAATATTTAAAAATCCTGCAAAAAACACTATATCGCTTAAAAATTAATTTATCTAATAATAACACTAACCAGTTTTTTGTCCATCTACTTCATCTTGTTTCCAAGTTACTCCTTCACTTCTTTGACTTGCCGAACTATTAGGTGGGACAGGAGGTTTAACTGGTCGTTTCAATTTAAGTTTTGATCTGGGCATAGACGGTGGTTTTGCCCTTAACACAAAGCGAGCCTGGGTTGTGGTACCTTCTGTGTTTAGAATAGCTGGCATTTTATCTTTTAGTTTATTCTCTTTCACAGGTTTTTGTGATAAAGTATCGTCCTGATCTTTAACTAAAATTTTTTCTGATTTGTCTTCAATTTTTTCTTTAATTATTGTTGGCTCAACTGATTTATCTGATGTTAAGTTACTTCCAACCATCATCACTCTTAAGTCCTCAACTTCTAAACTACTTCGAGCTGGGTGAACCCCTAAAGTTGAAACTTTTGGTTGAACCAGCATTTCTTTGGTTACTGCAGAATTTGGTTTGCAAAAAGGTAGAGTGTTACTTTTACTTATTTGGGCTTTTTGTTGAGATCTTATTCTGTCCAAGGGGTTGTAGAGTTGCCATTGCTGATGTTTTTGTGGTTGGACAAAGTTGTTATCATCTGAAGAAGGCATTGTAATATGCTTAACAATTTTCTGCCCTAAATATCTTTATGTCTTTTAAAACCTTGCTTTTTACATTATTGACCTATAAATAAAAGCATTGCATTAATTTACTTAATGTTAGTTTTTTAACGCGTTTTTTACTCAGCATAAGCTGCTAATATAAAAAACAAAGTAAACTAAGGCATTAAATGAAAGAAAAAAAAACTATTTTATTTCATCCAAAATATGTACAGTGCGTTTTATTTATGCCATTTGCTCTAGACATTGAACCGGCAATCAATGAAATGTATGCTTAGAAATTTACGATTTGAAATTCCATTCGGCTTAATTTCAACTCGCCTAAAACGTCTTTTAACCAGGCTGAGCTTTGCTAAAAAGTTAAATTTGTTTGACCATATTTTATTTAACAAAACAAATGCGACTAGGCCTAAAGCAAATGCAAAAAACGGGACAATTTTAGTTAAAATATTTGCCTGTAAGCAAAGCTTCTGTAATTCCCATAGTTACCTAAAAAATAAAGCTTATAACTTTTAATCGCATCAACAGCTGTGCCATATAAGACAAAATTTACGGTGTCAACTTATCCCTTTATGAAAGTGCCGTATAGGCAAAGGTGGGCACCAAATCGTTAATGCGTTAAACGTTAAATAACGAAGTTGAATTTTTTGTTAAAAGTTAACTTTTAAGTTAATTTTAAAAATCGTTATCGGACCTGTTAACTTTCGTTAAATTGTACTTCCGTTAAATTAAGCCCGTTAACTCAATATTTTACAAGTAAATCCATGGTAATATAAGGAATATATATGTTTAATATCGCCGTTTATCGGGTTTAAACGTTGCAATTTTTAAACGATGTAAGTAATTACTATCCGGTCACTGTTATTTGGGCATTAGGCCTGTGCCAGTTTTAAAAACTTCTTCTCAACCATTTTCGTCTAGTTAAAACATCGATTAAGAAAAAAAAACTTTTTTTTATAAAAAAGGTAATTTCTTTGTTTGTTTTAATTAAATTTTAACGTTAACGTTCAATGATAACTTCCGTTACATTTGGTTTAATTTAACGAAAAAACGTTAGCGAAGTTACTGTATTGTGTATCGAATAACCATTTAACGAAGTTGCTTTTTCGATTAACTGTGCCCACCTATGCGTATAGGGACAAAACATTTCTAAAATAAACGCCAAAAGCATTGTGATTAGGCAACTTTATACATTGAACTTTTTAATTATGGTTCGAAATCTTAGATTTCGAAACATATTGTTATTGTCATTATATTTATTATTATTATTGTTTTTATTCTTATTTGACGAATTTTGAAAGACGATAACTTTTGTTCTTTAAAAGTAAAAGTTCTAAATTTTTAGTATGTTTGTTATTATCTCAACGAATCGCAAACCTCCTATTAACGACATTTAAATGTCACTAATTACTAATTAATATATTTTATTATTAAAATTTAAAGATTAAATTTTCTGAAATTTTAATATGTTGTAGGTATTATTATTTTATATGTTGCTGTTTAAAATGAAGATTTAACTTTAGCTAAATATCGTTTAATCATTATTTTAGTTTTTTTTTATAAAATAACGAATCAGTGTGAGTTTAACGCTTGAATAATTTAATAGCGTTCTGGTCGCCGCCAAAAATCGTCCTTTTCGCTGTCAATTAAAGTAAAAAATATTGGTTGAAAATTTAAGTAAAATGTTAAAGGATAAGTCAAAAATGCGTAAAATTTTTTTTTTTAATTGTTTTGTTATTATTATATTTTAATACTTGTTTAATTACTAAAAAATTAAAATCGGTATTTTGCTTTTAAATTTAGTTTACTTTTCTATTACAATATCAATGAATGCGTGTTCGTTTGTTAAAATTAGGTTTAAATATAAAAAAGTTCATATTTAAATTTATAATTTAATTAATAAACCTACTAAATAAATTATATTTATAAAAAAGAATCAAACGATTTCGAACCATATTTTATTTATCAAATAAATCTAGTTATGGTTTGAAATCTTAGATTTCGAAACGTATTGTTATTGTCAATGTATTTATTATTATTATTATGGTTTTAAATCTTAGATTTCGAAACATAATGTTATTGTCAATTTTATTATTATTATTATGATTCGAAGTCTTAGATTTCGAATCGTATTTGGTATTGTTATTATATTAAATACAAATTTAATAAATCATTTTTTCGTATTAAATCATTCTCAATGGACAACTTTACGGCATAAACATAAAGTAACATATGTTACCCTAACCCAGTCTCAAGTTGACTTTCACAGTTTGGAATAATATTGATTCTAATTGCCAATAATTAAACTGGTGATTAGGTGTTGGCTTAGCAGCAGTTACCGTTTATGGTGCCCTACTCAGGAGCGTTAGGCTACAGCATTAAAAATCGAACCCAAAACCTTATGTAGTAAAGCCGTTTTAGCCACTAGTAACATTGGACTAGTGAAGGAATTTTATTTATCTACAAATCCTTATATTAGACAAATAAAAAATCTTATAAAAATAAAATTTTACTCATGTAGATAATAGAAAAGAGCTAACAAACTGCAAGAGCTCATTTTTGGGTAAAAGACGTAATGCATAAAACAAGGAATAAAATTGTAAGCAAGTTAAACTATTGAAACGTTATATCTAAATAATTTCCTTAATGCTGAAGTGTATTCATGTATTCCAAGATAAACTAAAGCACCAAGGCATAACCCAACTGAAATATAAAAGGTTTAAAAAAGAGGGAATTTAACTAATAATAAATTACACAAAGCTGTTGTTAAAAATAAAAAAAGTTCACACACAACAATTCTTTGAGCTTAAACAACCAGTGGTGTAAATAAAAGAGGAATAATAGATTTATCCCCACTACCCTACTGTACTAATACTTTAAAAGCAGTAACGTTACAACTCGATTAGGTCACAAAATAGATTTATGTCATTAAAAAACAGCATATGAAATTTTGTTAATCAAAATTTATTAAAAACGATTAATAATATCAAAATAAGGAAAAAAAATAAGTCCAAAAACATAAATAATATCGACAACAGAAAAGAATACATGAAAATAAGGTTAAAAACATAAAAAATATTAACAACAGACAAGAATACATGAAAATAAGGCTAAAAACATAAATAATGTCGACAACAGAAAGAAATAAAATAAGGCTGAGAACACAAATAATATCGATAACAGAAAAGAGTACGTGAAAATTAAGGCTAAAAACATAAATAATATCGACAACAGAAAGAAATACGAAAAAAATAAGGCTAAGAACACAAATTATATCGATAACAGAAAAGAATACGTAAAAATTAAGGCTAAAAACATAAATAATATCGCCGACAGAAAGAAATACGAAAAAAATAAGGCTAAGAACACAAATAATATCGATAACAGAAAAGTGTATGTGAAATTAAGGCTAAAAACGTAAATAATATGGACAACAGAAAGAAATACGAAAAAAATAAGGCTGAGAACACAAATAATATTGATAACAGAAAAGAGTACGTAAAATTAAGGCTAAAAACATAAATAATATCGACAACAGAAGGAAATACGAAAAAAAAATAATATCAACAACAAAAAAAAATATGAAAAAATAAAGCTGAAAACATAAACAATATTGACAACAGAACAGAATACGAAAAAAATAAGGCTGAAAACACAAATAATATTGATAACAGAAAAGAGTATGTGAAATTAAGGCTAAAAACATAAATAATATCGCCAACAGAAAAAATATGAAAAAAATAGGGCTTGGCAAACATCATTGGGAAGTGGTAGCATCATCATCAGAAAGTTGTGACAACATTATCATGGGTAGCAACATTATCAGAAAATGGTAGCAACATTATTAAAAGGTGGTAGCATTATCATTGGAAAGTGTTAGCAACATTATCAAAAATTGGTAGCAACATCATTGACTGGTGGTAGCAACATCATTGAATAGTGGTAGCAACATCATTAAATAGTAGTAGCAACAGTACATTCGATAGTGGTAGCAACATCATCGAAAAGTGATAGCAATAATCGGAAAGCGATAGCACATCGTCAGAAAGTGGCAGCAACATTATCAGAAAGTGGAATCATTAAAATGTAGTAGGGCATCACTAGAGAGTAAAAGCGGCAATATTGGAAAATGGAGTCATTAGAAGGTGGTAGTAACATCATCGGATAGTGGTAGCGGCATCATCGGATAGTGATGGCGACATCGGATAGTTGTAGCGGCATCATTGGATAGTGATGGCGACATCGGATAGTTGTAGTGGCATCATTGGATAGTGATGGTAGTGACATTATCAGAAGTGGTAGTGGCATTATTGAAAGGTAGTAGCAACAATATCGTGGGGTAGCAACATCACCAAACGACATCATGAGGGGGCAACAACATCAGGGGGGGTAGAAAGTGGAAGAAAAATTATGGGTGAGGTAGAAAGTGAAAGAAAAATTATGGGAAAGTAGCGACAACATTTGGGGTAACAACATCAACAGAAGGTAGTAGCAACATCATCAGAAGGTAGTAGCAACATCATTAGAGGTAGCAATCGTTGGGTAGCAACATCACCAGAAGGTTGTTACATCATTGAAAAGTGGAAGAAAAATTATCGGGAGGGTAACAACATTATCAGGACATGGGAGGGTAACAACATCATCAGAAGATGGGGAGGTTACAACCTCATCATAATCGAAAGGGGTAACAACATCATCGGGGGGAGGGGGGTAGCAACTTCATCGGAAAGTAATAGCAACAGTATCCGGAGCAACAACATCATCGGAAGGCAACAACATCATCAAGGGGAGCAACAATATTGGAAAGTAGTAGCAACATCATCGAGGGTAGCAACATTATTGAAAAGTGGTAGCAACATCATCGGGAGGCAACAACATCATCGAGGGTAGCAACATTATTGGAAAGTGGTAGCAACCTCATCGGGAGGGCAACAACATCATCGAGGGTAGCAACATCATCTGGGGTAGCAACATCATCGGAAAGTAGTAGCAACATCATTAGAGGTAGCAACAATATCGTGGGGTAGCAACATAACCATAAGGTGGTAACAACAATTTTAGGGGGTAGCGACATTATGTGAGGGCAACAACATCATTGGAAAGTGGAAGGAAAATTATCGGGAGGGTAACAACATTATCAGGGCATGGGAGGGTAACAACATCATCAGAAGATGGGTAGGTTACAACCTCATCATAATCGAAAGGGGTAACAACATCATCGGGGGGAGGGAGGGTAGCAACTTCATCAGAAAGTAATAGCAACAGCATCCGGAGCAACAACATCATCGGAAGGCAACAACATCATCAAGGGGAGCAACATTATTGGAAAGAGTAGCAACATCATCGAGGGTAGCAACATTATTGAAAAGTGGTAGCAACATCATCGGGAGGCAACAACATCATCGAGGGTAGCAACATTATTGGAAAGTGGTAGCAACCTCATCGGGAGGGCAACAATATCATCGAGGGTAGCAACATCATCTGGGGTAGCAACATCATCGGAAGGTAGTAGCAACATCATTAGAGGTAGCAACAATATCGTGGGGTAGCAACATAACCATAAGGTGGTAACAACATTTTTAGGGGGTAGCGACATTATGTGAGGGCAACAACATCATTGGAAAGTGAAAGGAAAATTATCGGGGGGTAGCAACATCACCGGAAAATGGTAGCAACAGTGTTGGGGGGTAGCGACATCATTGGGGGTAACAACATCATCATGGAGGGGTAGCAACATCATCAGAAAGTAAAAGCAACATCGGGAGCAACAACATCATCGGAAGGCAACAACATCATCTGGGGTAGCAACATTATTGGGAAGTAAGAGGTAGCAACATCATTAGAGGTAGCAACAATATCGGGTGGTAGCAACATAACCATAAGGTGGTAACAATATTTTTAAGGGGTAGCGACATCATGAGGGGGTAGCAACATCATGAAGGGGTAGCAACATCATGAAGGGGTAGCGACATCATGAGGGGGCAACAACATCATAGGGAAGTGGGAGAAAAATTATCGGGGGTAGCAACATCATCGGAAAGTTGTAGCAACAGTATTTAGAAGTAGCAACATTATTGGGGGGTAGCGACATTATTGGGGATAGCAACATCATCAAAGGTAGTAGCAACATCATTAGAGGTAGCAACATTATCGGGACGCAGGGGGGGAGCCACATCATTGGAAAGTGGAAGAAAAATTATCGGGAAGGTAACAACATCATCAGTGGGGGAGGTTACAACCTCATCAGGAGTCAACAACATAACATCAGGAGTTAACAACATAAGGAGGAAGGGGGTAGCAACATCATCAGAAGGTAGTAGTATCATCATTAGAGGTAGCAACAATATCGTGTGGTAGCAACAACCATAAGGTGGTAACAACATTTTCAGGGGGTAGCGACATCATGAGGGTGTAGCGACATCATAAGGGAGCAACAACATCATAGAAAAGGGGAAGAAAAATTATCGGGGGTAGCAACATCATCGGAAAGTTGTAGCAACAGTATTTAGGGTTAGCAACATTATTGGGGGGTAGCGACATCATTGCGGGTAACAACATTATCAGGGAGAAGTAGCAACATCATTGAAAATTGGGAGAAAAATTATTGGGAAGGTAACAACATCATCGGGGGTAGCAACACCATCGGAAACTGGTAGCAACATCATAGTAAGCAACATTATCAAATAGTTATTTTATTAGAGAGTATCATCATCACAGAGAGTGACATCATCAGAGAGTGACATCATCAAAGAGTGACATCATCAAAAGTGTGTTGTAATACGCAACACTGGATTGCATTAAACACTTTGTAGACAAAATAACCTAAAAAATTGAAAAGAATTTAATATGTTATTTGGTACAATTGTTTAATTTAATTAAAAATTTTTTTAATTAATTATTTAATTATACGTATTTATTGCATAAATACCAAACTTTCATTAAAAAAAGGGATAATATTAGTAAATAATTAAAAAAAATTATTAAAACAAACCAATTAAATTAATATTAATTAAATATTTAATCAAACAAATAAATTGTAAGGTAATAAAAATAAATTTAAACACTAACCAACAAGTTATCAAACAAATACAAAACAAAAAATAGTATCCAAAAGGAATCACCTTTTTGGTCTCGTTCTCACAACTGATTAAAACCTTAATTAACCACTACCTTTTTTATCAGATCATCATCATATTCTCCAGATGTTTCTGTCTTCTTCATGAAATTATCATCAGATTCTTCAGATGTTCCTCTATTTCTCATTAGATCCTCCAGGTTCACGAGATCGTCATCTGAAACCTTAAAAAGAAAGTTGAAAAGCAGTTATCTATGTCTAATCAAAAAATAAAATTAGTTAACATATTACCTTGTTGTTCAGAAGACTATATGTTACCTATTCTTTTTGATTCCTCATTAGATCCTCCAGATGTTCCTTCATTCTTCATAAAATCTTCATTAGATCCTTCATATGATCCTCTTTTCCTTACCAGATCCTCCAGGTTCACGAGATCGACATCTGAAATCTAAAACCTTAAAAGGAAAGCTGAAAAGCAGTTATCTATGTCTAATTTAAAAAAAATCTAGCTAACTTTTTACCTTGGTCGTTCAGAAGACTATATGTTACTTATCTTTCTCGATTCCTCATCAGATCGTCCATTCTTCGTCAGATCATCATCAGATCCTCCTGATGTTCTTCTATTGATCACCAGATCCTCCAGGTTCACAAAATCGTCATCTGAAACCTTAAAAAAAAAGCTAAAAAGCAGTTACCTATGTCTATTTAAAAAAAAATTTAGTTAACTTTTTACCTTGGTCGTTCAGAAGACTATATGTTACTTATCTTTCTCGATTCCTCATCAGATCATCCATTCTTCATCAGATCCTCCATATGTTCTTCTACTGTTCACCAGGTCCTCCAGGTAACGAGATCGTCATCTGAAACCTTAAACAGAAAGCTGAAAAGCAGTTATCTATGTCCAATTACAAAAAAATATTAGTTATCTTTTTACCTTGGTTGTTCAGAAGACTACATGTTACCTATCTTTCTCAATTTGTCATCAAAACCTCCAGGTGTTCCTCTATTCTTCATTAAATCAATATCAGATCCTCCAGATGTTCTTCTAATGTTCACCAGATCCTCCAGGTTCACGAGATCGTCATCTAAAACCTTAAAAAGAAAGCTGGAAAGAAGTTATTTATGTCTCATTAAAAAAAAATTTAGTTAACTTTTTACCTTGTCGTTCAGAAGACTATATATTACTTATCTTTCTCGATTCCTCATCAGATCATCCATTCTTAGTCAGATCATCATCAGATCCTCCAGATGTTTCCTGTATTGATCACCAGATCCTCCAAGTTCACAAGATCGTCATCTGAAACCTTAAAAAGAAAGCTGGAAAGCAGTTATTTATGTCTCATTAAAAAAAAAATTTAGTTAACTTTTTACCTTGTCGTTCAGAAGACTGTATGTTACCTATATTTCTTGATTTCTCATCAGATCATCTTCAGATCCTCCAGATGTTCTTCTATTGATCACCAGATCCTCCAAGTTCACAAGATCATCATCTGAAACCTTAAAAAAAGCTTAAAAGCAGTTATCTATGTCTAATTACAAAAAAATATTAGTTAACTTTTTACCTTGTCGTTCAGAAGACTATATGTTACTTATCTTTTGCGATTCATCATCAGATCATCTATTCTTCGTCAGATCATCATCAGATCCTCCAGATGTTCTTCTATTGTTCACCAGATCCTCCAGGTTCATGAGATCGTCATCTGAAACCTTAAACAGAAAGCTTAAAAGCAGTTATCTATGTCCAATTACAAAAAAATATTAGTTAACTTTTTACCTTGTTGTTTAGAAGACTATATGTTACTCATCTTTCTCAATTCCTCATCAGATCATCCATTCTTCGTCAGATCATCATCAGATCCTCTAGATGTTCTTCTATTGATCACCAGATCCTCCAGGTTCACGAGATCATCATCTGAAACCTTGAAAAGAAAGCTGGAAAGCAGTTATTTATGTCTCATTAAAAAAAAAATTTAGTTAACTTTTTACCTTGTCGTTCAGAAGACTATATGTTACTTATCTTTCTCGATTCCTCATCAGATCATCCATTCTTCGTCAGATCATCATCAGATCCTCCAGATGTTGTACTATTGATCACCATATCCTCCAGGTTCACGAGATCGTCATCTGAAACCTTAAAAAAAAGCAGAAAAGCAGTTATCTATGTCCAATTACAAAATAATATTAGTTAACTTTTTACCTTGTCGTTCAGAAGACTATATGTTACTTATCTTTCTCGATTCATCATTAGATCATCCATTCTTTGTCAGATCATCATCAGATCCTCCAGAAGTTCTTCTATTGTTCACCAGATCCTCCAGGTTCATGGGATCGTCATCTGAAACCTTAAACAGAAAGCTGAAAAGCAGTTAGCTATGTCCAATTACAAAAAAATATTAGTTAACGTTTTACCTTGTTGTTCAGAAGACTATATGTTACTTATCTTTCTAGATTAATCATCAGATCATCCATTCTTCGTCAGATCATCATCAGATCCTCTAGATGTTCTTCTATTGATCACCAGATTCTCCAGGTTCACGAGATCATCATCAGAAACCTTGAAAAGAAAGCTGAAAAGCAGTTATTTATGTCTCATTAAAAAAAAATTTAGTTAACTTTTTATCTTGTTGTTCAGAAGACTATATGTTACTTATCTTTCTCGATTCATCATTAGATCATCCATTCTTCGTCAGATCATCATCAGATTCTCCAGAAGTTCTTCTATTGTTCACCAGATCCTCAAGGTTCATAAGATCGTCATCTGAAAACTTAAACAGAAAGCTTAAAAGCAGTTATCTATGTCCAATTACAAAAAAATATTAGTTAACTTTTTACCTTGTTGTTTAGAAGACTATATGTTACTTATCTTTCTCGATTCCTTATCAGATCATTCATTCTTCGTCAGATCATTCATTCTTCGTCAGATCATCATCAGATCCTCTAGATGTTCTTCTATTGATCACCAGATCCTCCAGGTTCACGAGATCATCATCTGAAACCTTGAAAAGAAAGCTGGAAAGAAGTTATTTATGTCTCATTAAAAAAAAAATTTAGTTAACTTTTTACCTTGTCGTTCAGAAGACTATATGTTACTTATCTTTCTCGATTCCTCATCAGATCATCCATTTTTCGTCAGATCATCATCAGATCCTCTAGATGTTCTTCTATTGATCACCAGATCCTCCAGGTTCACGAGATCATCATGTGAAACCTTGAAAAGAAAACTAGAAAGCAGTTATGTATGTCTCATTAAAAAAAAAATTTAGTTAACTTTTTACCTTGTCGTTCAGAAGACTATATGTTACTTATCTTTCTCGATTCCTCATCAGATCATCCATTCTTCGTCAGATCATCATCAGATCCTCCAGATGTTTCCTGTATTGATCACCAGATCCTCCAAGTTCACAAGATCGTCATCTGAAACCTTAAAAAGAAAGCTGGAAAGCAGTTATTTATGTCTCATTAAAAAAAAAATTTAGTTAACTTTTTACCTTGTCGTTCAGAAGACTGTATGTTACCTATATTTCTTGATTTCTCATCAGATCATCTTCAGATCCTCCAGATGTTCTTCTATTGATCACCAGATCCTCCAAGTTCACAAGATCATCATCTGAAACCTTAAAAAAAGCTTAAAAGCAGTTATCTATGTCTAATTACAAAAAAATATTAGTTAACTTTTTACCTTGTCGTTCAGAAGACTATATGTTACTTATCTTTTGCGATTCATCATCAGATCATCTATTCTTCGTCAGATCATCATCAGATCCTCCAGATGTTCTTCTATTGTTCACCAGATCCTCCAGGTTCATGAGATCGTCATCTGAAACCTTAAACAGAAAGCTTAAAAGCAGTTATCTATGTCCAATTACAAAAAAATATTAGTTAACTTTTTACCTTGTTGTTTAGAAGACTATATGTTACTCATCTTTCTCAATTCCTCATCAGATCATCCATTCTTCGTCAGATCATCATCAGATCCTCTAGATGTTCTTCTATTGATCACCAGATCCTCCAGGTTCACGAGATCATCATCTGAAACCTTGAAAAGAAAGCTGGAAAGCAGTTATTTATGTCTCATTAAAAAAAAAATTTAGTTAACTTTTTACCTTGTCGTTCAGAAGACTATATGTTACTTATCTTTCTCGATTCCTCATCAGATCATCATCAGATCCTCCAGATGTTGTACTATTGATCACCATATCCTCCAGGTTCACGAGATCGTCATCTGAAACCTTAAAAAAAAGCAGAAAAGCAGTTATCTATGTCCAATTACAAAATAATATTAGTTAACTTTTTACCTTGTCGTTCAGAAGACTATATGTTACTTATCTTTCTCGATTCATCATTAGATCATCCATTCTTTGTCAGATCATCATCAGATCCTCCAGAAGTTCTTCTATTGTTCACCAGATCCTCCAGGTTCATGGGATCGTCATCTGAAACCTTAAACAGAAAGCTGAAAAGCAGTTAGCTATGTCCAATTACAAAAAAATATTAGTTAACGCTTTACCTTGTTGTTCAGAAGACTATATGTTACTTATCTTTCTAGATTAATCATCAGATCATCCATTCTTCGTCAGATCATCATCAGATCCTCTAGATGTTCTTCTATTGATCACCAGATTCTCCAGGTTCACGAGATCATCATCAGAAACCTTGAAAAGAAAGCTGAAAAGCAGTTATTTATGTCTCATTAAAAAAAAATTTAGTTAACTTTTTATCTTGTTGTTCAGAAGACTATATGTTACTTATCTTTCTCGATTCATCATTAGATCATCCATTCTTCGTCAGATCATCATCAGATTCTCCAGAAGTTCTTCTATTGTTCACCAGATCCTCAAGGTTCATAAGATCGTCATCTGAAAACTTAAACAGAAAGCTTAAAAGCAGTTATCTATGTCCAATTACAAAAAAATATTAGTTAACTTTTTACCTTGTTGTTTAGAAGACTATATGTTACTTATCTTTCTCGATTCCTTATCAGATCATTCATTCTTCGTCAGATCATTCATTCTTCGTCAGATCATCATCAGATCCTCTAGATGTTCTTCTATTGATCACCAGATCCTCCAGGTTCACGAGATCATCATCTGAAACCTTGAAAAGAAAGCTGGAAAGAAGTTATTTATGTCTCATTAAAAAAAAAATTTAGTTAACTTTTTACCTTGTCGTTCAGAAGACTATATGTTACTTATCTTTCTCGATTCCTCATCAGATCATCCATTTTTCGTCAGATCATCATCAGATCCTCTAGATGTTCTTCTATTGATCACCAGATCCTCCAGGTTCACGAGATCATCATCTGAAACCTTGAAAAGAAAACTAGAAAGCAGTTATGTATGTCTCATTAAAAAAAAAATTTAGTTAACTTTTTACCTTGTCGTTCAGAAGACTATATGTTACTTATCTTTCTCGATTCCTCATCAGATCATCCATTCTTCGTCAGATCATCATCAGATCCTCCAGATGTTCTTCTATTGTTCACCAGATCCTCCAGGTTCATGAGATCGTCATCTGAAACCTTAAACAGAAAGCTGAAAAGCAGTTATCTATGTCCAATTACAAAAAAATATTAGTTAACTTTTTACCTTGTTGTTCAGAAGACTATATGTTACTTATCTTTTTCGATTAATCATCAGATCATCCATTCTTCGTCAGATCATCTTCAGATCCTCTAGATGTTCTTCTATTGATCACCAGATCCTCCAGGTTCACGAGATCATCATCTGAAACCTTGAAAAGAAAGCTGAAAAGCAGTTATTTATGTCTCATTAAAAAAAAAATTAGTTAACTTTTTACCTTGTTGTTCAGAAGACTATATGTTACTTATCTTTCTCGATTCCTCATCAGATCATCCATTCTTTGTCAGATCATCATCAGATCCTCCAGATGTTCTTCTATTGATCACCAGATCTTCCAGGTTCACCAGATCGTCATCTGAAACCTTAAAAAAAGCTGAAAAGAAGTTATCTATGTCCAATTACAAAAAAATATTAGTTAACATTTTACCTCGTCGTTCAGAAGACTATATGTTACATATCTTTCTCGATTCATCATCAGATCATCCATTCTTCGTCAGATCATCATTAGATCCTCCAGATGTTCTTCTATTGTTCACCAGATCTTCCAGGTTCATGGGATCGTCATCTGAAACCTTAAACAGAAAGCTGAAAAGAAGTTATCTATGTCCAATTACAAAAAAAAATTAGTTAACTTTTTACCTTGTCGTTCAGAAGACTATATGATACTTATCTTTCTCGATTCATCATCAGATTATCCATTCTTCGTCAGATCATCATCAAACCCTCCAGATGTTTTTCTATTGTTCACCAGATCCTCCAGGTTCATGGGATCGTCATCTGAAACCTTAAACAGAAAGCTGAAAAGCAGTTATCTATGTCCAATTACAAAAAAATATTAGTTAACTTTTTACCTTGTTGTTCAGAAGACTATATGTTACTTATCTTTCTCGATTCATCATCAGATCATCCATTCTTCGTCAGATCATCATCAGATCCTGTAGATGTTCTTCTATTGTTCACCAGATCCTCCAGGTTCACGAGATAATCATCTGAAACCTTGAAAAGAAAGCTGGAAAGCAGTTATTTATGTCTCATTTAAAAAAATATTTAGTTAACATTTTACCTTGTTGTTCAGAAGACTATATGTTACTTATCTTACTCGAATCCTCATCAGATCATCCATTCTTCATCAGATCATCATCAGATCCTCCAGATGTTGTTCTATTGATCACCAGATCCTTCAGGTTCACGAAATCATCATCTGAAACCTTAAAAAAAAGCTGAAAAGCAGTTATCTATGTCCAATTACAAAAAAATATTAGTTAACTTTTTACCTTGTCGTTCAGAAGACTATATGTTACTTATCTTTCTCGATTCATTATCAGATCATCCATTCTTCGTCAGATCATCATCAGATCCTCCAGATGTTCTTCTATTGTTCACCAGATCCTCCAGGTTCATGAGATCGTCATCTGAAACCTTAAACAGAAAGCTGAAAAGCAGTTATCTATGTCCAATTACAAAAAATTATTAGTTAACTTTTTACCTTGTTGTTTAGAAGACTATATGTTACCTATCTTTCTCAATTCCTCATCAGATCATCCATTCTTCATCAGATCATCATCAGATCCTCCAGATGTTGTTCTATTGATCACCAGATCCTCCAGGTTCACGAGATTGCATCTGAACCTTAAAAAAAAGCTGAAAAGCAGTTATCTATGTCCAATTACAAAAAAATATTAGTTAACTTTTTACCTTGTCGTTCAGAAGACTATATGTTACTTATCTTTCTCGATTCATTATCAGATTATCCATTCTTCGTCAGATCATCATCAGATCCTCCAGATGTTCTTCTATTGTTCACCAGATCCTCCAGGTTCATGGGATCGTCATCTGAAACCTTAAACAGAAAGCTGAAAAGCAGTTATCTATGTCCAATTACAAAAAAATATTAGTTAACTTTTTACCTTGTTGTTCAGAAGACTATATGTTACTTATCTTTCTCGATTCATTATCAGATCATCCATTCTTCGTCAGATCATCATCAGATCCTCTAGATATTCTTCTATTGATCACCAGATCCTCCAGGTTCACGAGATCATTATCTGAAAAAAAGAAAGCTGGAAAGCAGTTATTTATGTCTCATTTAAAAAAAAATTTAGTTAACTTTTTAGCTTGTCGTTCAGAAGACTATATGTTACTTATCTTACTCGAATCCTCATCAGATTATCCATTCTTCATCAGATCATCATCAGATCCTCCAGATGTTCTTCTATTGATCACCAGATCCTTCAGGTTCACGAGATCATCATCTGAAACCTTAAAAAAAAAGCTGAAAAGCAGTTATCTATGTCCAATTACAAAAAAATATTAGTTAACTTTTTACCTTGTCGTTTAGAAGACTATATGTTACTTATCTTTCTCGATTCATTATCAGATCATCCATTCTTCGTCAGATCATCATCAGATCCTCCAGATGTTCTTCTATTGTTCACCAGATCCTCCAGGTTCATGAGATCGTCATCTGAAACCTTAAACAGAAAGCTGAAAAGCAGTTATCTATGTCCAATTACAAAAAAATATTAGTTAACTTTTTACCTTGTTGTTTAGAAGACTATATGTTACCTATCTTTCTCGATTCCTCATCAGATCCTCCATTCTTCGTCAGATCATCATCAGATCCTCCAGATGTTCTTCTATTGATCACCAGATCCCCCAGGTTCACGAGATCATCATCTGAAACCTTGAAAAGAAAGCTGGAAAGCAGTTATTTATGTCTCATTAAAAAAAAAAATTTAGTTAACTTTTTACCTTGTCGTTCAGAAGACTATATGTTACTTATCTTTCTCGATTCCTCATCAGATCATCCATTCTTTGTCAGATCATCATCAGATCCTCCAGATGTTGTTCTATTGATCACCAGATCCTCCAGGTTCACGAGATCGTCATCTGAAACCTTAAAAAAAAGCTAAAAAGCAGTAATATGCCCAATTACAAAAAAATATTAGTTAACTTTTTACCTTGTCGTTCAGAAGACTATATGTTACTTATCTTTCTCGATTCCTCATCAGATCCTCAATTCTTCGTCAGATCATCATCGGATCCTCTAGATGTTCTTCTATTGATCACCAGATCCTCCAGGTTCACGAGATCATCATCTGAAACCTTAAAAAGAAAGCTGGAAAGTAGTTATTTATGTCTCATTAAAAAAAAAATTTAGTTAATTTTTTACCTTGTCGTTCAGAAGACTATATGTTACTTATCTTTCTCGATTCCTCATCAGATCATCCATTCTTTGTCAGATCATCATCAGATCCTCCAGATGTTGTTCTATTGATCACCAGATCCTCCAAGTTCACGAGATCGTCATCAGAAACCTTAAAAAAAACTGAAAAGCAGTTATCTATGCCCAATTACAAAAAAATATTAGTTAACTTTTTACCTTGTCGTTCAGAAGACTATATGTTACTTATCTTTCTCGATTCCTTATCAGATCATCCATTCTTTGTCAGATCATCATCAGATCCTCCAGATGTTCTTCTATTGTTCACCAGATCCTTCAGGTTCACGAGATTGTCATCTGAAACCTTAAAAAAAGCTGGAAAGCAGTTATTTATATCTAAATAGAAAAAAAAAATTAGTTAACGTTTTATCTGGTTGGTCTGAGGACTATCTTTTACCTATTTTCTCTATTCCTAATTTTATCATCATCATCAGTGTCATCTAAAACCTTAAAAAGAAACAACTAAACCGACGCAAACTGACAACTTTAGAACCAAAGCGACGCAAACTGACGCACGCAAACTGACAATGTTACAATTATAGCGTCCGACGAAAGCGACGAAGAACAACGAAATCGACGCAATTTGACGTAACAACTAAAGCGATCGACGAAAACGACGAATGCGACGAACAGCGAAAGCGGCGAACAGCGAAAGCGACGAACGGAGCAATGTGTTGCAACACGCGCACGAATTCAATTTAAAACAAGCCTTGACAGCTAGGGTGTAAGCCTTTTATTTGGTGGGAAACATGTAAAAGTTGTACAATGATAAATAAATTTATTATCTATTTAATATATATATATTTTTCAAAAAACAAGTATCACCGTAGAATTTCCTAATTAATACCTATTCCTCGTCAGATCATCATCAGGCACTCCCTTTCTGCGAGATCGTCATCTACAACTGCAAATAATAACTGGGGGCAGTTAATATGTCCAGTTAGGTATTATTTATTTATCCGCTTTTAAATAGTGTTGTTTACTAAATACACAGACTGTTAAACGCAATTCGCCAGACATTAAAACAACGAATGTATCGATACGCGCACGATCCTACCCCTAACGCACTGCATAACCAGATCAACAACACCATATAAACTATAAACATTTTAAATACTAATAATAATAAAAATAATCTACTTAACTCGATTTGTTGAAGAAAAAGATGGCTTCGTCATCTTCAAAGGACGCTTTCGCCCTGGCTTAAACTCTCATTTTAGCTAAAACATAAAACAAATATCCTGAACACTGTCTAACTTAAACTTAATGGCGGACAAGCCGATCCAAGAAGTCAAGTTGTGACGTCAGTTGTGACGTCAGTTGTATTCATCCGCAACGCATTATGCTAAAGGCGTATAAAGAAATAGTTTCTTAACTAATCAAATTTATAAAAAAACTAACAACGTCGTTATCTTACGAAACAATTTAAAATAGAAACCTTCATTAATTTTAAATATTTAAGTAAATATTAGCTCTATAAACTTACTACTAAACTGTATACCACATGCTTTAAAACAAAACCTAAAAGCGTTTCTCTTAAATTCTGCGCTTCGCTCAAATTCGGCGCTGATAGCCTGAAACAAATTACGCTTTTTCTTCGGTAACATTTCAAAAACTTTTTACCATGACAGTACTAGTCGGGTTTATTTTTGTTGTAATTTTTATTATTGTTCGAAATCTTAGATTTCAAAACGTATTGTTATTGTGAATATTTTTATTATAACTAAATACGTAATATTTGATATATTAATTCAGTTAATATTTAAAATTAAGTAATGTTTATACATACATACATTTATTTATTAATAGAGAATAATTCTAAAAATGATCAAATAATTTCGAACCATATTTTAACTAGTTAGTAATTAAGGTTCGTAACACAATCGCAACGCAAGAAATATCGCGCACCACATAACCGATGATTTTAATGTTATTTTTTGATAATACTAACCTTTTTACATAGTTTTATTAAATAGTAATTGCTTTAATAATATAATTTTAATACCACGACCATTTTAACCCTGTTTATTAGTAATTTTGTTTAAATGCTAGTCGTAATAATTATGGTCGCTGCAACCGGTGATTTTCACATTATTTTTTTCAAGTGAAAATTTTACATTGTTTTGTTGTTGGCAATTAATCAAACCACGTACATGTAATACCTCACATTCATTAGTTAATATTATTAATTATTTTGCACAGTTAAACCGAACAAAAGTACAAGTTAGTATTAAACAGAAACCCTATAGTAATATGGTCACAACGAAAATTGCGCACCAAACCGGTAGTTTTTATGTAATTTTGATAATTTTGATCTTTTCACCATTTGTATTAATAAAAACTACATTAGATTATCTTATAGCAATTTTTTATCTTAAAAAGGTAATTTGGTTCTACAAAATTTGATTTTACTAACATAAAATCGGTTTAAACAAATATCATTTGATTTTTAAGTTGCTATATTGACTAGTTACAAAAAAAATTCCAAGAAAATGTAAATATAATGACTTGGATGAGATATTCAGAAGTGATTATAACTTAAATTGATTTTTAAGTAAAATTTAACGATAATGTTTTTTTAATTACCAAAAACTTTTTTTCTGGACAAAACCAATTTATGTTTGGTTATAACGACAAAAATCGCGTAACAATTGCCAAATTTTTGTCACAATAAACCATTCAATAATAATTCATTGTGAGTTTCCGGCCTATATATATAGTGCATCAGTAACGCGTATAAAAATATAATAAACAAGCAAATTTAACAGTTGCACCCAAACAAAAGTATATCAAAGCCATAATTTTAGCTCAGTAATGGCATTTTAAAAGCAGCATAAGCGCTATAACCTCAATAGGTAAGGAAATATAAGCGCATTGTCGCCAATATACTCTTGTGTTTGGACATGGACTCTTTTTTTTATTAGTTATTGATTAACAGTACTTGAAAAGGAGAGAAGTAAGCGGTTTTTGTTGTAACTCAATCAGGGTTGCATTGCAGTTAGCAAATTTTGTAGAGAACCAGACATAATCTTTGCCAGAATTTGATAAAACGTTATTAAAAGATTGCCTATGACCTATTCCCTTTAAGTTATGTGTATCAAGTGTTATGGTTTTCAGATTTTAACAAAAAAAGTGTTTTTGTTTTTTTGCAAAACGACTGGCTAATAACTATCACGAATATCAAAGTTTTAGCTTATTAAAAGAGAAAATAAGGGGTAATTTTATGGATTTACTGAATTAGGTTTAGTGTTTAAGGTTAAAAGGTAGATTTAACCTCGCTTTAGTTCGAAATACGCGTGCTTTTTTATTAAAAATTTTCTGATGAGTAATCATCAACATAAAAGAAGGCAAGGCGTGTTTGTAAAACGCATATTTCTAACCGCACGTGGAACTGAACTAAACCAACAATGTTGTTGCATTACGGTTATATGACGGATATACTAATGGGAGTTTAGCATACTTGATGTTAAGCAAACAGTTAACATATGGTATTGACTTGTGTTTTAGAACAAACCGCAGCGGCCTTTAACGGCTCGTAACTTCAGGCTAAACAGGCAACTTGTATTTGTATAGGTTTTAATAAGCCGTTGTTTAATAGGGCCACAATTTTTAATTTGTATTAACTGCGTTATATGATATTAAACTAAATAGATAATATTAACTTAATTGAGGTACTGCATATAATTGCATAGATTTAGATTTAAATAAAAATATGAGCACAAGTAATGGGCAAAGCTTGAGTAAAGCTGAGACGTTAAAACTAAGAAATAATCATTATAGGTAAGCTTTTAAATTTAATTTTTTATGTGAAATTTTATATTTTTTAAACATAAATTTTAATTTAAAAATTAAATTTATCAATTTACACAAATATTAAATTTTTACCCATTTAAATAATTAATTTTTTTTTTTTTAAATCCAGATAATAATATTGGGCTATAATTAATAAAATTTTATTTTTGTAGCTCTGTAACAGAAATATTTTTTCGAGATGACCCTTTAAAAATAGTGAAAGGTGAAATGCAATATTTAATTGATGATTTGGGGAATAAATATCTTGATTGCATTAACAATGTAGCTCATGGTAAAATTTTAATATTTTTAATATTAAATTAAACTTTAAAATTTTTGGGCAGCTTTAAACTTAAATTTAATATATTTTTTTAATTTGTACAGTTATAATTTTTTAAATAATACAATAATTGTTTTTTGTTTTTAAAATTTTTATTGTTTAGGTAGTTTTAAAATTTAAATTTAATTTTTTTTTAATTGATACAGTTTAAATTAATTTTTAAAACTAATACAGAAATGATGAAAAAAATTATTATATGAATTCAATATTTTTTAAAAAAGTTAAAAAAAAATTAAAAAATTATTATTACTAATTATAAAACACAATTAGTGATCAATTTATATTTTAACCAAAAGCGTTTTAGTCAAAAATTGGGTTATGAGCATTAGCAATTTTGTTTGCACTAAAACAATTGATGTTAAACAAACAGTTTTATCAGAAATGATTAATTTTCAGTAACCTTTTAATTGGACTTATCTTTTTTCGAAGTATAAATGACAGGTTAATTTATGGGTAAATATTATTGACCAAGTAATGACAATTATGTTTAACTAGCAATCTTTTGTGTTTGTCCACTTTTTTGTTATTTCAAAATTGATTTTATATATTTAAAATTTACTTACTGGACTATTTACTTTTTTTTGATGTAAGGTAAATTAAGAAAAAATATTTTCTTTGAAGTTTTTGAAACATCGATTAATTACCTATCTAGCTGATCTTTATAATCAATAAAATCTATGACCAATAAAAGTTTCATAAATTTTTGATTAATGAAAATTAATATTAGGTTATGTAAATAAATATTTAGAAAATATTGTTTAGGATAATAAATCACAACTATAATAAATGAAAATACATTAAAATACTAGTATAAATAAATTTTAATTCTTTTTTATTTTTTTTATTTATAAATCTTCATTTTAAAAATGTTTTTTTTTAGTTGGACATTGCCATCCTTCAGTAGTGGAAGCAGGGTATAAACAAATGAAAGAATTATACACGAACTCTCGATATTTAAACGACAATCTTTCTACTTATGTAGAACGTTTAACAAGTTTATTTCCTTCACCCTTAGATGTCTGTTTTCTTTGCAATTCAGGGTAAATTCAAATAGTTAAATGTTTTACCTAAAATTTTTTGTCTAAATTTAAAGTAATAAAATGACATACTAATTTATAATATAGGTCAGAGGCAAATGACTTGGCCCTAACCCTAGCAAAAGCTTACACTGGAGGCAGTGAAGTTATAACCTTGGATGCTGCTTATCATGGTCATGTTAGTTCTTGCTTAAGTGTTAGCCCATATAAGTGGAAGAACATAGATGATAAACCGGAATATGTACATGTGGTAAATTTATTTATTTGTTTTATAACATTTTTAATAAAAAAGTTTTAAGAATGCCAATCCATGTAAAAAATTATCATAAAATTTATTAAAGTTTTTCAAAAATTGTTTTGCAATACCATGGCACCGATAATTAAAAAAAAATATTGCCTGCTTATTTGTAGCTCACTTTTTTGTTTAACCTAGGCTTATTAATTTACAGGCACCAGTACCAGATACATACAGAGGTGTACATGCAAATGCTGATAACCCGGGGCATGAATATGCTATGGAAGTTAAACAACTAATTGATAATATCAATAAAAGTGGAAAAAAGGTGAATTACCTGTTTTATTATTTAAATTTACCATTTGCATGAGTTTAATATCCCCCTTTTTGCATATTTTTTTGGTGTTATTGGCGTGGTTTAAACTAGAACAAATATATGTTTTTGTTACTAATATTAACTTACATACTTATTATAATATAAAAACTAACAATGTGTTTATTTTTTAAGTGAATATACCTAATATTTACTTTTGTATTTTTTTTGTAACAAATATAAAACACTTCTAAAACAGTTGTATGTTAATTTCCAACTAACCTAACTAACTGCATGTTTTAGTTGTCTTGCTTTATTTTGGAGTCCTTGCAGAGTTGTGGTGGTCAGATTATTCCACCTGATAGCTACATGCAGCAGGCATTAAGGTGGAGTGTATTAAATTTGTTATAACTTTGCCTAAAAATAAATTTTATAAGGGACTGGACTGCTATTTTTTTTTTTTTTTTTTACCGAAAAATTATTTATTTTTTATTTTTTTTGGTTTACTATTTAGTTATGTTAGAGAAAGTGGAGGAGTTTGTATCGCAGATGAAGTTCAAGTTGGATTTGGAAGGGTAGGCTCGAAATATTGGGCATTTGAACTTCAGGTACACAAATAACATGGAAACCTTTTATATAATGTTTTTTTTAAGTTTTTGTTATTTTTAAAGATGTTACGTTTTAAAAAAGAAACATATTATGTAAAACTTTACAAAATTTAACATATTTTCTAGGATGTGGTACCTGATATAGTAACAGTAGGAAAACCGATGGGAAATGGACACCCTATTTCAGCAGTGATAACAACTAAAAAAATTGCAGAGAGCTATGTGGCAATCACAAGTCGATATTTCAACACAGTATGTATATATAATAATTCTAAATTTAAATACTGAATTTTTTTGTATATCAAAATTGTTAGTTTTTAAAGCTTCACCATCCTAACTCATAGTTAAATCTTGGTATTTTTTTGAAGACTGTTTTTATGGTAGTCAATCTTGGTAAAAAAAATTTTAATGTTTTTTTTAGTTTGGAGGTAATCCAGTATCATGTGCAATTGGCAATGCTGTGTTAGATGTTATAGAGAATGAGAAGTTACTAAAACATGCAAGTCTTATTGGAGAATACGCTTTGCAGAAGTTTCATATGTTAAAAGAAAAACATGCCATAATAGGTGATGTCAGGTGAGAAAAATAATTATATTTAAATCTTTGCTTGTTACTTAACATTAAAAAAAATTGTTTTAATAAACAATTTAAATATGCACTTTTAATTAAAGGGTTAAAATCAAGGTTAAAACAAATTCATCTATAACTAAATTTGTGATAATAAAAATACATTAAATTTTTGTTTTAATGTTGTAGGGGAGTTGGATTGTTTCTTGGCATTGAAATTGTGAAAGACCGGGCAACAAAAATTCCTGGAACACAGGAAGCTAGCTATATACATAAAAGGTTTAAAACCATTTCTAATAAATCAGAAATCAGCATTTTTGTTTCAGATAAAATAACAAACATTTTATTATAACACTAGTTCAGTAACTTAACTGTATCCAAATTGATGTCAGTTTATTTAACCAAGAATACTTTAAATATTTTGGAAATATTATTTAACCAAACTATTTTTATTTAGAATGAGGGAGCGTTATATTATTATAAGTGTGGATGGGCCCTTGAACAATGTTCTAAAATTTAAACCACCGATGTGTATTACTAAGGATGATATTGATCATCTATGTCAGGTAACTTCAAAGTTTTTTTTGAATACTTAGTAGGGTAAAGTAATTTTTCAATAACCAAAATTCAATTTGAATAAAAAAAATTGGATTTTATTAGGTTTATTTATCTCAAATATCTAATTACTTGTACGGTTTTAAGCAATTCTTTCATATTTTTTACCGAATTATACAGTAAAAACAAATTTTTATTTCGTAGATGCTAGATGAGGTAATGTCAGATACACCAGTACAAGATGTTGATACCAAAATCCACAAGCCAGTATCAACTACCAAGATTTCTGATGGTCAACTTAATGTTGTCAATGGTAACGGGGTCACTAGTAAAAATTAATTTTATTAAAATAATTTCATATTTTAATCATGCTGTATATTATACTTACCTTAATTTTTTTGTAGAATTTAATATTGTTATATTAACAATAAATATTTTTAGCAATTTATTTACTATGTAAAATAGTTGTGGCTCTAACTTTTTAATTTTTTTAAATAGTTTTAATTGAAATTATTTTTTTACAAATCTTTATTTTAAAGGTTTTAGTTTGTAGTTTAATTATGTTACTTTTTTAATCATATCAAAATAAACACCAAAATTTAGAAGTCCTATTATTGTCAGAAAAAACACAGAACCTTAAAACAGTTTTTTGTACATATAAATTTTATAAATTTGAATAATACAAAATTGTGTAATATTTTTCTTGACTAAATAGCATCAGTAAAGATATATTTTTAATACATAATCTTTACGACAAAAACATAACAAAATACTACAGCGTAATAATACAAAAACTGTTTATAACAAAAACTGTTTATTTATAAGACAACATTACAACATTTTTTTACAACATTAAATACGAAAGAAACTGCAGTAATTTGAAATAGAGCGAAATGAAGTAGCATAAATTTGGTATTTTAATTCTTTTTAAGAACATCAATAAATGTCAAAAAGTTTGGAATTACTTTTTTTTTCAAAAAATCTTAAATTGATTTTTTTGTGCAATTTTGTTAGACCAATGATCCGGCAGCGTAACTAACAGAGCTGTCACTTTTATGTTTACATTTACTAGATTGTTTGTAATTCAGAAACTTGAATTTGAGCTGACTTTCATTTCCATTTCTAAAAGCTTTGACAGCCTAAAAAACAAAACCACGTTAACATAAAAAAGATATAGGAAAATAAAGTACAAGTGTATATAATTATTATAAAAAGGGTTATTACTTTTGACTCTTTAATATTATTTTTATTGCAATTTCTCAAAACTTTATATATTTACATTTAACATGACTCCAATAGGATGCCTCCCACAAATTGTGTTTTTATATTTCTCCAAATAAGCATGAAATTCTTCTGGGTTTAAGCGCTCAATAATATCCATGCCCTAAAAATGTATTGACATATTTTAAGGACTTAAACTAATGTGTATTAACAATGGGAAAAGTAGTTTACCTTATGATCGACAGCTTCAATAGATTTGTATATTTCTCCATATTCCTTCTCATAATGAGTATATCGAAATCTTTCTCCTGAAATTGTATTAAAGTTAATTAAATAAATGAGTAAGTATCATAAAATAAATTAAATTTAAAATAAAAAACATTAACTATTAACTTACCCCAGTGGCAGAAATCAGATGAAATGACAAAAACATTTTTTGGGTCGTTCAAATATTTACTAAAGATTTTTCCATAAACTTGTTCCATTTTTTGATCAAGACTTCCAACCAAAACAGGAATAATTGTAAAATTTCCACGCTTACTGTCAAAAAAAATAAACGTATTTAATTTAAAAACAAATAAGTTAAATAAAACATTAGGGATATACAATAATTTTGCAAAGGTTTTTTTTGGTTGTTTCTATACCTTTCCATGATTTTGGCAATGTAAGGAAGTTGCATTTCTATACTGTGTTCGTCCTCATCACAACTTAAAGACATTGTTTTAAATTTTCCTGTTCCTTGCAATTCACTATATACTAAAAAATAGTTTGTAGTAAAATTTTTACATGCACAATAAAAATGTTTTTAATTTGTAAAAGTTGTTACTGTTTTGGTCAATTATGAGTTCATAAAGAGGCGTTTGGTAGGTTGTTGTTGGTGACAATGCACATTCTCGTAGGTAAACATGATGAGATGGACCAAGAATAAAAATTCGTTCACTAAATAAATTTAAAGCAATTTTTTTTTGTATATATCTTTATCCTCAATGTGGGAAAGTCGAACTCCGGCCCAGTCTTAGTTGCCTGTGGCAGTTTGGGATATTATAGATTATAATTGCCTGATAATTAGGCTGCTGATTAAGTGCTGGCTCAGCAGGAGTTCATACCGTTTATAGCGCGTTACTCAAGGGCGCTACAGCATGAGAGCAGTGGGGATTGAACCCACGACCTAATGTGTGGTGTAGAAAGTGTTCTTATCACTACACCACGCTGCCGGTAATTAAATTTAAAAAAAATTGTAAGTAAATTTTAGTTGACGTTTACTTACACATTTTGAGGATTAATTTGTTTAAATGCATATGCAGCACAAGAACCACAATAAGAATAACCAGCGTGTGGTGAAATTATGGCTTTTGCTGGTCCATGTTTGGTGTTTACATCATTTAACCAACCTGTTAGTAGGTCATTTAACTGTTGTCCTACAACACATATACCATGAAGTTAAAATTTGTATATAAAAGTTTAAAATAATAAAACTTTTTTTAACTTTAATATTAAAAAAACAAAAACGTTCTAAGATATTTTTGGCAATGTTTTCGAAAAGTTAACATATACAAAAATTTGGTAATGAATACCTGAACTAGAATACCAACTTCCGGCATGAGAAGCTTTTCTTGTACTCATTTTATTTTTATGAAGGCGTTTAAACGACAATATGATTCAATTATTACTTACAGTTTTGCTGTAAACAAAAGAAATTATAAACAGACATGCTTTTGGACTGGACGCAAAATGTCCACTATGCGATGTGTGCTTTTTATGCGCTATTTACTTATCCTCATTAACAATAATAAAGTTTAAAACTATTGTGCTCCTCTAAAGTGTTAAATTGGCAAATGACCACAAAAAATTGAACTTACCACAAAACAAGTCACAGCACATTTTACATAGCCATATGAATGCTATAAGCAAGTCAATGTAATCTATACCCCAATCTTCTAAACAACCTTAATATAACCAATTTTTATAGTTAAATGTGTATTGAAGTGTTGGTTATATTGTAGCGAACTTTGTGCGCTTTTTGACGCTAACACTTCCTCGGGGGCTCTAACTTACCTTGTGGCTCTGATTTACCTTATCTATGAGCCACTTTTCTTATCGTTTTTGTAAAGTGTTGGTACTTTTAGTGTATGCTTTTGATCTGATAGTTTAGTATAATCTTTTAGTTAAATTTGGAATAGGGATATTATATTATATTGCGTTATTGTATATATGTATTGTGTTTAACCTTGATTCTATTTGAATAAGGACAATTAAGTTAATACAACTGTGATTACATAATAAAATTGAGTGATTTTATAACAAAACCCGTTACAATATTTATTTTTAAAGCAGCAAATTTGCACTCTAACAATATTTTTTTTACAATTTAAAAATCAATGCATTTAATTAGAACACGATAACAAAAAAAACAAAAAGAAACTTCATCTTAAATTAAACATAAAACTTATATTACAAATCCCTAGATAATAACACATATAATACCAAGTTTTGTTAACTGTCTTTTTTATCATTGCATACAAAAATATGCTCATAAAATATCTCGGCTATGGTATGGTAAAAAAACACCAATAAAAAGTTTTTTTTTTGCAATTTTTATAAAGATTCTTCTTTTGTTTTTTTGTTAATGGTTGAGGAGACCGATGAGGGAAAACGGGAATGAGAGTCGTTCTTGTAACAACATTTACACAAAATGGATTTCAACCAAAGGTCCCGAGTTGCCTTCAGTCGAAGACAGTTGACATAAAAAATAGAAACACCCTAAAATGAAAAATTTTAAAATTTAAAATTTGACGGAAGACAAAAATAAAAATTAATTTATGATCCTATTACAAATATATAAAAAAATTAAATATTATTGCTTTTAAGGCCTTTAGACTATAAAACACACACACATAGGCTACCTGGGTTGCATTAAATATTGTGAAAATCCATGAAAAAATCTCTGAATAAAGTTCATCTGAAGATGCAAGAAGCAAAAATCCAAACAACCAAGTTAATCCCATCATAGAAGCCATCACTATTGCTGCTACCAATGCATCTTTGGCTAAGTTTCTTTGAGATGAAGACTGTACCTAAAATTTTAGGAAAAAACTAATTTAAAAACTAAAAAAAAATTTTTTTATTTTTAAAGTTTTGAATTTTTCAAACTGCTATATTGCCTTTTTCAATTTTTTTTTAAGTTAGCCATATCTGAAAAAATGTTCACTTGAATTACCTGCACTCTGTGAACTGTTAATTTCAAGACAACTCTTAAAAACATATACATATTAAATAAAAGAGCAAGTCCCATCGGTAAAATAAATCCAAAGTAAAATGAATACAAGCGTAACCAACACATCGATAAATGGCGATAGTTGGATTGAAAATTAATATCTAAAAAAAATTTTAGGAAGATAAAAATTAAAAAAATTATACCTTGATAAATATTAATTATATTGATGATAATAACTAAAACTTAGGTAACTTATTAAAAGAAAATTTGTTAAAGAAAATACCATCATAAGGAATTCTGTTGTCTGTTGTGAATATGGTAGCGGCAACATTAGCCATCACTATAGCAAATGGGATCACATAACTAACTGCAAAGATTGCTCTTTGTGGTAAGCCGGGCTCAGAAAAAACCTGCAAGTACAGTTTTGTAAGTATTCAGTAAACAATTTTGGGTAGTTCAATTTTAATTAAAAAAAACAAAACAGGGCATAAAAGCAGTTTAAAAATACCTTTGTAACCATTCTAAATACACTGTAGGCATTTGCACATGACCAAGACCAAAAAGCAAGAAGAAAAAATTGTAAAGCAGCAGTAGCAAAACTACATGCATTTTTTTCGTCAGTTGCTGGCATTCCAAACAAGAAAGTAAGATACACTCCAAGCAGACAAACACAAATATTTATCACATAAAATGCAACAGGTCGTTTCTTCAAATCTCTTCATGTTAAATATTTAAATTTAAATTGGTTAAAATTAGACTGTGAAACTTTAAATCAATATTATTTGAAACAGCTTACTTTACAAAGCCATATAGCATCAATGTCAAAGCAATTCCAACTAAAGACAATGCACAACCAACGGTACTGACTTGAGCCAATATAAACGAAGAAGGAAACCATACTGTACTCTACAAATAAAATTTTAAAAACCTTAATAGATTTCTACAGGAAAATTCAAAAAATACTTAAAATTATTGTCATGATCTTTAAATAAAACTTATTTATTTACCACAATGCATGAGAAAGTGCCCACACTGGAACATTTACATTGAGGTGGATATTGGTTTAGAACTCTCGTACACACACCAGTATCATAACTTTGTGTGATTGGGTTATATTTTCCACATCTCAGCATTCTTTCTATGCTTTTCTAAAAAAATAAAAATCAGAATCTTGTAACAAACTTTGATTGTCTTTAGGCAAGGCCTTAGGTGTAAAAACCCTTGCTTCCATTAGATATTGTTTAAGTAGTACATAGACTGAGTATATATATTTTAAAATACTATAAAAACTAGTTTTAAACATTCTCTATATTCTATGTTTTTACAAAAACTTAATTACTTACTCCTGATCGAGAAATATTAGGAACAATATCTCCATCACGAACTCCCAGGTTATTGTAAGTGGTTACTATCCCATTATTTAAAGTCATTGTATTTCTTAGGCTTGACAAATCAATGCTTACAGTCTAAAAATATATGAAAGCTAAATTTAAAAAAATCATTTTTTAGTCGTAAAAAAGCTGACTTTAAACCCTAGTGTATAATGTTAACCTAGCTTTGTTATATGTTAACAATAACCTGGCTTTATTTTACCTTTGTAGCATTTTGTTTAGATGGAAATAAAGCAGGATTACTGTACACAAGGACAGAAATCCTCAAACTACTTTGTGATTCCGAGTCAGCTGCCATCTCGACAACATTTTTCGGAACATACACAGAAGCAGCAGGGGGTGTTATTACACCAGTTGTACTTATACTAGGAGGGGCAACGTAAGTGTAGTTGGTGTATGAAAAGCCAGGTTCAGTACCAGGTGAAATGTCAGTTACCTAATGCAAAAACATTAATTTTAGTTTAAAGTTGGATTTGAAATTTATGTTTTCAATCATGCATGTTTTCTTTATGTAATTTATGTTTTCAATCATGCATGTTTTCTTTATGTAATTTATGTTTTCAATCATGCATGTTTTCTTTATGTAATTTATGTTTTCAATCATGCATGTTTTCTTTATGTAATTTATGTTTTCAATCATGCATGTTTTCTTTATGTAATTTATGTTTTCAATCAACATAAATTGAAATTTATGTTTTCAAACAACTTGATTATATATATAAGACCGGCAGCGTGGTGTAGTGGTAAAAACACTTGCTTTACCACTATGAAGTCGTGAGTTCAATCTCCACTGCTCTCGAGCCGTAGTAAGGCGATATAAATGATATGAACTCCTGCTGAGCCAGCCTTAATTAGCAACATAATTATCGGACAATTATAATCTATATTATCCCAAACTGCTAAAGGCAACTTGAGACTGGGTAGAAGTAACTAATGTTACTCTATGTTTAAGTCGCGCAAACGACCTTCCCACATCGAGGATAAATATACATACAAAAAAAGTTTTTGTTATTTAGTCAAGGAAATGGCAAGTTTTTTGGACTATATAAATATTTTAAGGTCTTAATCAAATAGTAATAAAATAAAGTTTAATCAACCTTTGCATTAAAATTAGGTGTAGTAATCTCAGTTGAAGTTATATTCGTCGGTAATTGAATGTTGTTGAGAATACTTTGTGCACTTTTAGCAAGTCCAGCCTGAACCCTATTAAAGTAAATCGAATTTATTTAAACCATTTATTATTTAACCTACATTTTGTTAACATAAACATTGCTTAATTAATTAATATTGTTATTAATTAACTGATAGATTATTTAGTTCTATTTATAGTTAATGATGACATCATAGATTACTCTGTTGTGGTGTTATTATCTCCAATACTAGATATAATGTAACTTATTCCTGTTAACACACTTCTTGCTGGCTTTAAATCAATCTAAATAATATAAAATTGTTTATTTTAATACCAAATTTTTAGCAAAATTTGCCGATTATTTAAATTTGTATTCAAAAGCTACTGGGAATTTTAATTAGAGCAAACTTGAAATTTAACTTTTATAAAAATATCTGCTATTTTTATGTTCAGATTTCTATTGAAAAGGTTTTTATCAACAAAAGTTTCTACCGTTGCTGTGCTATTAGTAGCAAGTTGTAGACCAATACTGTTCACAAGTCCTGCAGCATCACCTAGTGAATCTTCTGTCAGATTCGACGTCAAAACTCCAACAGCATTTGCCGCATCATTTACAGGAATATTGGAACCCTAAAAAAAAATAAACAAAAATTTTTTGAATAAAAATACACCAAAAAACTTTCAACATTATACATTCAATTTTATGTTTAAAAAAGACTGTTAAAAAAATTAGAGTAGCTAAAATGTTTTTATCAGTTTTTTTTTAATGTTAAATGAATAACAAAAAATAGAGAAAATCGATATAACTTACATTATTGGTAAAATCAGATATGGACGACCCACATGGCAAAACATATAAAGTAATTTCATCATAACTGGTTTTGTTGCCAATTTTTTCACAAAATACACTTGCAATGCCTCGACCTTAAAAATATATTTTATTAAACAATTAAAAATCAGTGGGGTGGTGTAGTGATTAAAACACTTGACTTTACTACAGAAGATTCTGGGTTTAATTCTCACTGTAGGGTGCTATAAACAGAATGAAATTCTAAACGACCCAAAATCAATTGGCAGAATATTTATTTGGCAATTTTTGCAATCTTAGTCCAATTGTAAGGTCAACTTCATGTTTAGGTTGTGAAGTCTACCTTCTCACATCAAGGATAAATAAATACAAAAAAAAATTGCAATTCACATTAAAAATATTTTTACCATCTGGACATTTTTCATTGGAGTAGACTTCCATATTTTCATTTCCCTTTGAAAAGGAATATTTTTCATCTTTATGTTCTAAAGTGGTTGGAGTACATATTCCTAGAAAAAATAATAAAATCCTCTTTAAATGTGTGAAGGCAGAATCTAAAGCCTAACCATATACAATATTACATTGCCTCTAAAAAATTAAACTAGGGATTTTATCTATTCATTTTTCATTGTTGGTTGATTTTACAAATATATATTTGTACCAATACAATAAATTCCGTCTCCCTCATATCCATAGTTACAAACACAGTTACTTTCATTCAGTAACCCTGTACATAATGAATTTTCTGAACATTCCATTTGAGTGCAGTTGGCAATAACTAGAAAATATTAAAGCAAAGTTAACAAGAAGCAAAAAAAAGCTTCTAAAGTCTTTTAAAAATGAAATGAAAAATTAATTAATTTTATGAAAAGTTTTCCAAAAACAAATTAACAAATTTACTTTTGATGTGTATAAGCAAGTAATAGTTAACTTTCTAGTTACAAAACTTTAGTAATAATTAATCTTACCGGTTCGACTTCCACCAGTTATTCTATAAACTCTGTTGCTTAAATTTCCACCTTTTCCATCATTTGGACAATTTGTTGACCTTCCCAACTGATTATAAGTTGATTGAGCATTTGCTGAACTATGACATTCACCTCCATCCTATATTAATAAAATACTTATAGTACCTTATACTGATAGATAAAGGTTTTGAGTTTAAATCCCACTCCAGTACGTTTTATATTTTGCATTTTAAATTAAAAGAATAATAATTTTAAGCCTTAGTAATTGATAAATAATATAATTAAAAAAAAGGTTTAATTTCTTTATTTTTTTTTTAAATTTGCTAAATACAACTATTCAATTTTTCGTTAAACCTTAAAATAAATACAAATATTAATATAATACTTACAGTGAGTGCAAATACATTAAAGCCTTCTACATAAGCTGCAGCAGCACATTTTCTTACTGCATTAGTTCTTGTTTTATAATCATCCATTAAAAAATACAAAGTTTTCTCTAAACTTGGTATAAGAGATGGTGTCCAACATCCTTCATCAACATAAGAAACTAAAAATTAAAATAACTTGTCAAAAAATTTGCAAAGTTTTTTATAAAAAGTCTATTATTAGATTATAACAAGTTTTTTTTTTTTGCATTTCAAAAATTTTAAAATCAATTTACAAAACAATATAAGGAAAAAATCATTTTAAAAATTATGGAATGTTTAACATATGTTTACCTTGAACAGTTGTAGTAATCTCATTTTGAAGTTCAGATACTTGCCCATACTTGTTGAAAGTTATATTTAATTCGTTAGTGATGCCTCTTTGGGCCACTAAAACAAGTTAATCGGTAATTTAAAAAGAACTCTTTTGTACTTTTTTGTTCAGTTTTCCATATTCACAAAAATGATTTAAAAATTATGCACTTCCTTAAATGTTAGAGAAGAAAAACAAAATATTTTATAAATTATTTTAACAGTTACAAAAAAATTCAGTCAAAAAGTAATATTTAAAAAGTGTCACCGGTTGCACATGTTTTTCCACTATAGCCAGGCGTACAATCACACTGAAAATCATTCACTTCATTTGTACAAGTTCCACCAAATAAACATGGAGTTGAATCACAGTTGTTTATTACTAAAAAAATCAAAATGCAATAATTGCGGATTTTATTAAATTATTTAAAACCAAGAATCATATTATACTTATTTGTTTAATTTTCAAAAAAAGAATGCTACTTGAATCTAACAAAAGTTTTATTTTTTACTTGTTGTGCAATTTGTTCCAGAATAACCTGCAGCACAAGTGCAATTATAATCATTTACAAAACTATCACAACTTCCATTATTTTGACATGGGTTGATGGCACAGTTGTCAATTTCTAGAAAAAAATATAAAGCAAAATTTTAAAGCTATGTTCAGGTATTAGTATTTTTTATATAATTGGTTAGTAATTTAATTCGAAGCAACTATAACAAATTAAGATTAAAAAAGTGATTGTAAATTATTTTCGCAATACTACAAAATTTTGGGTGAAAAAATAATATTTTTGAATTGTTACCCGTTGCACATGTTTTTCCACTATAGCCAGGCGTACAATCACATTGAAAATTATTTACTTCATTTGTACAAGTTCCACCAAATAAACATGGGGTTGAATCACAGTTGTCTATTACTAGAATAATTTAAAATATATTGTAATTGCAGATAATATTGTATTTATATCTAAAATCACTATATATTAAAGACAGGTTATTAAAATTTAAAAAAACAATAGTTTTTTATATATATCATTATTAGATGTCCGAAAGTTAACTGCACGACCTAAACATAGAGTAACATCAGTTACTCCATAATTAAGTATTGGCTTAGCAGGAGTTCATACCGTTTATAGCGCCTTACTCAAGAGCGCTACAGCATGAGAGCAGTGGGGATTCAACTCGCAACCTTATGTAATGTAGCAAGTGTTCTTACCACTGCACCACGCTGCCGGTTAACATATCTGCTTTTGTTACTTTAATAATTCTTACATCTTAATACTTATATTGCTTCAAATATTATAGAGAAATGTGTGCATAATGATAGGCCTACAAATAATAATGTAATATTACTTTATAATATTAAATTGCATTAAACAAAAATTAATTTTTTTACTTGTTGAGCAATTTTTTCCAGAATAACCAGCAGCACAAGTACAATTATAATCATTCACAAAACTATCACAACTTCCATTATTTTGACATGGGTTGATGGCACAGTTGTCAATTTCTAGAAAAAAAATATTAAGCAAAATTTTAGAGCTGTATGCATTTATTAGTAATTACATTTAAATAGTTAGTGATCAGATTTAAGACATCCATAAAAATTAAAATAAAAAAGTTTTTTTTAATGTTTAGGCAATATTACAAAAATTTTACACAAAAAAAAATTTAAAGTGTTACCCGTTGCACATGTTTTTCCACTATAGCCAGGCGTACAATCACATTGAAAATTATTTACTTCATTTGTACAAGTTCCACCAAATAAACATGGGGTTGAATCACAGTTGTCTATTACTAGAATAATTTAAAATATATTGTAATTGCAGATAATATTGTATCTATATCTAAAATCACTATATATCAAAGACAGGTTATTAACATTTTAAAATACCAATAGTTTTTTATATATATCTTTATTCTCAATGTGGAAAAGTTGACTGCACAACCTAAACTTAGAGTGAGTAACATCAGATACTCCGACCCAGTCTCGAGTTGTCCTTGGTAGTGTGGAATATTGTAGATTGTAATTGCCCGATAATTAAATTGATGATTAAGTATTGGCTTAGCAGGAGTTCATACCAATTATAGAGCCTTACTCAAAAGCGCTACAGCATAAGAGCAGTGGGGATTAAACTCGCAACCTTATGTAATGTAGCAAGTGTTCTTACCACTGCACCATGCTGCCGGTTAACATATTTGCCTTTGTTACTTTAATAATTCTTACATCATATTACTTATGTTGCTTTAAATATTTTAGAGAACTGTGGGTCTAATAATAGGCCCATAAATAATAATGCAATATTATTTAGGAATATAACAGTGCATTAAACAAAAGTTATTTTGTTACTTGTTGAGCAATTTTTTCCAGAATATCCAGCAGCACAAGTACAATTATAATCATTTACAAAACTATCACAACTTCCATTATTTTGACATGGGTTGATGGCACAGTTATCAATTTCTAGAAAATATATAAGGCAAAATATAAAACAGTGTTCAAATATTAGTAACCATCTTTAAATGGATAGTGATTTAGTTTAAAACAACTAAAAAAAATAAAATTAAAAAAATTTTTTTTTTTTAACTTTAAAGCAATATCAAAAATATTTCAGACAAAAAATATTAATTAGAAAGTGTTACCCGTTGCACATGTTTTTCCACTATAGCCAGGCGTACAATCACATTGAAAATTATTTACTTCATTTGTACAAGTTCCACCAAATAAACATGGGGTTGAATCACAGTTGTCTATTACTAAATTAAAATTAAGAATGTTATAGTCGCAAATAATATTAATATTTTTTAAAACAAAGAAAATTGTTAAAAACAGTTATGGTATAAAATATTACAAAAAATAACTTAAAATAGTTTTGTTTTTTACTTGTTGTGCAATTTCTTCCAGAATATCCTGCAGCACAAGTACAATTATAATCATTCACAAAACTATCACAAGTTCCATTATTTTGACATGGGTTGATTTCACAGTTATCAATCACTAAAAAATATAGTTGACATAATTATAAAATACTTAACACAACAAAATTTAACTCTAATTTACAACCTTGTAGTAGTAACTAACAATAACTAAAATCATCAAAAAATAGTTTTTTTTTAGGAAAACAAAAACTTGACAATTTACACTCATCACAATCTTTGCTAGTATATCCAGGTTTACAATCGCAAGAATAATCATTATATATGTTGGTACAAGTTGCATCATTCTTACATGGTTGGTTTTTACATCCACCAATTACTAAAAAAATAGTTACAAGAAATTTTACAATTTTAGTCTTAAAAAATATAAACTTTATTTTAAGTATTTTTTTGTCGAATATCTTAAATACCTACCAAAAAATAATTTTAAATAGTCTTACAAATTGGTAAAAATTAAGTTTTTTAATTGGACATTAATATTACGCTATAAATTTTTCAAAGCCTTTTTGAAGTTAAATAAAGTACAATTTATTAAAATTGATAACAAAAGTATAAGTACATTCTCCATTTGTTATTTGGTAAACTTGTAGAGCAAATGGTCCTCCTTCTCCAGTAGTTGGATCACAAACTTTTGAGATTCCATATCTCTTGTAAGTATTTATTGCATTAGCTGAACTAGCACACCAGCCACCATTCTAAAAAATAGTTTTGCCAGTTAGTATTAATAAAACAATTCTTTAAAATATAAAATCGTACCTCCACAGCAAAGACAGTATAATTCAGTAAATAAGCAGACACCGCACATTTAACAAGTGCATTGGATCTGTCCATATATCTTGGATTTATTAAAAGGTAATTTGTACTTTCCAAAGTTGGTATTGCTCTATCTGCATGATCTATCCAACAGCCTAACGTTTCATACTCAACTTCATAAAAAGACAACAACATTTTTAACCAAGTAGAAAAGCCAATTTAAAAACGAATTAAAAAAAACTATGTTGCAATAAATTTTTAATGCCTTTAAAGCTGGTATATATAATATTTAAAAACATGACAAAAATCTATTTTAGTTGTATCATAAAAAGATTTAATAACAATACAATTCAAAGGGTTTAAAAATGATTATGACAAATTTAAAAAAGGAAATAATATAATTAATGTTATGGTTTACTCCAACTTGTATTTATTTTTAATAAATAATATTGAATTTAATTTTACCTTTAACTGTGTAGTCTTTAATATCACCAATATCATTAAGTGCTAAACTACCAGTTAATGTCACATTTAACTCGCTTGATAGTTGGGCACCTTGAACAAAAAAGAAAGTTAGCTAACTACATAGGCAAACGAATACAATGTAAAATTTATTTTTAAAAAATCAGAAAATATTTAGCACATTGTGAGCAATAAATATATATGAAATTAAATAATCTTGTACTTACTTATGTTGCAATTCTTCCCTGTATACGCAGCCCCACAATTACAAGTATATGAGTCATTAGTTTGAGTACATGTAGCCTGATTTAAGCAAGGAGTGGTTAAACATATGTCTAAATATATTTAAAAAAATAATTGATCAGTTAATTAGTGTAATATTGTAAACTGTCATTTTTCACATATCATTTATTGATAAATTTTGCAATTCTTTAAATTAGAAGGCAGATTAAAAAGTTACCAGGCCAGTAAGATTTTTTTACTTTAAAAGTCTATAAATTAAACCTACATTCATTCATAGATATTGTCCACTAAGTACCCTATACCGGCAGCGTGTTGAGTTGGTCAGAACACTTTGGCTTGACTATTTAGGTTTGGTTTTGTACCTCATTGCTCTGACTATCAGGCAATCGTAATCAATAATGTACCAAACTGTCCAAGGTAACTGAAGACTGGGCATTAGGTCAGAGTAATTGATGTTACTATATTTTTAGGTTGTAAAGTGAACCTTTTTACACAAGTTTAAATAAAAACAAAAAAACATAAATATATAAAAATATATATATTGAACATTTACCGTTTTTTCGTTGACAAATATATTTCTGATTTGAAAAGTTGCATGGCACAGGACTCCATTCAAAATTTAGCACATTAACCACATTAACACAATTTCCTTGTTCAGTTGTCGGGGTTGTATTATTACATGCCCAATTCGAATAACTTAGAGGAGAAGAACCGGTCCAGGTAAAAGTATTTCCTGTACTTTCCGACGTTAAACCAATATAAAACGTGTCGTAAGCTTCAATAAAAAGAGAACTGTTAATTGAGAGCTAAATGCGTGACGTAATACTAAAGTTACTTACCTTAATATAATATTACTTTAAAACTTTGTTAATTTAAAAAGAAATGTTTTAGTCATTTGTTTTAACAATCTGCCATGCAATGTGACAAACTGACAAAGGATTTTCAGGTAAAAAACATGTGGTTTAAAAAAACGCGCGTATTTGATTTATCCTCAAACATATAATGAACCACATTTAAAATATTCAAAAGTTAACACACTTAAAATAAAAATTACCTAAAAATGATTTGTTAACTAAACTAACAACAAAATTGTTAATTTCAGGACTTGAAATAGAAACTAGTGATGCCTCGGGTACCATGGACTTGCAAGCATCCTCTGCTTCGCTGTAGTTAAAGAATCCCTGCGTTTGAACATAGTATTCAAGGTTGTTGTTCGTTTGAGTTGGCTCGTAGACCCATCGGCAGTTTACGCTTAAACTTAGCGTGTAAATAATTACAAATATCCGCATTGTATCATAACTTTATGACAACGCGTTGTCCGGTGTAAACCGTTTAAACTACTAACACTAACAAAATTTAACCTAAACATAAATAACAAGCAATAAGATTAAACTAAATCATTAGGTTAAAATGTTCGTACTCTTACAAATAACATTTTTAATTTTTACCAGACCCTACCAGTAAAAACATTAAAAACAAAATTTCAATTTTGCCACCTACTTAAACTTTTTAAGTATAGCTATTTTGCGATTGTATTTTAGTTAATTTTTTTTAAATAAAACCGCATCTGCATTTTATCACAGCGTTCAACACACTTAAACTGTGGTTAACTTACTTTAATACAAGAATGTAAAGTCATTCAGTTAATGTGGTTTTCCTATAATACAATAGACAATTAGCTGGCTACCTTCTCGTTATCACATCACATTAAATCGCTATTGACGTACATGAGATATAAGTATTAATTCTATTTTGGCTCCGCAAAGGGGAAGTCAATACAACCGTTATTAATAGCGTTTGATTGATTGCAGGTAAGTGTTACAATGTAACTTGTTAATTAATAATATTTTGTCCAATACTGCTCTACGTTTGTTTATACTTTATTTAAATGTGTGTTCTACTCACAGCCTACCATCCAATTCTACACTTACATTATATGACTGCACTGCCTTATTCATTCATTTTTTTAGGCATGTCAAAAACATTATGAATAAAAAATAGTAGTTTAAATAACTTAACGGTAAACTTGTAACTTACACCCTTTCAAAAAAGTATGACCGTAAAAGTAAAGAGATGCGAAATACATTAAAGTAACTAAAACGTTTTGCGTTCATAAATCTACATTTTAAAAAACAGTAAAATAAAAAAAAGACAAAATCGAGGTAACGAAATCGTTCAAAGGCCGTAAACTACAAGTATTTCAACTTAACTGTTTATTAACTTTGTTTTAAGCTCTTTTAAACAATAATATTCCTTTTCAAATTAGCCTTGTCTCACAACGTATTAAACTTGGTCTGAGTTAACAGTTACCTTCTACTACAAGCTATGCGTACTTTTCTTGGCTTGACAAGGTGTTCATAATTAATTAACTGTTCCTGTGTAAGCGTAAGTTTTACAAACCTTATATTAATGTAGGAATTTTTGTTTTACGTGGCAGTAAAAAGAAAAATAGATTGCATTTTGTTTTAATTTCATATATTAAACCTGTAGTTATATAAACCTTAATAACTTTTATTAAAGTTTTTTAAAAAAAAGTAAACAGAATGAAAATTGTTTCGTACGTGCTTTTTATATGTAGATATTATATTTTAAATTTCTTAACTTATTTTTACCACAATGAAACATTGTTGTTTGTTGTACTCATGCTGTATCACCTACAGTTACAAGTTTAAAGAAGGAAAAAGTGAACCTTTTAAAGCTTACTCTTAATTTTTTGCTGTTAAATCTAATATAAACGAAACTCTTATAAAAGGTTTAACAAAACAACATTCTTGGAATATAAATAATTCTATTCTATCATTCAACGATTCAAATCAAACAAAACAAGCATTTAAACTCTGCAAATGAAAAAAAAACTAAACAAAACAATCCGGTGGCGTAAAAAACTTATACGTCATCAACCAATGACGTCATATCCCGACGTCACTTATGCGAAAAATTACAAAAAAGTTTTACAGATCGTTCGGACCATAAATATCATATAAACAAGATTATCATGCTGGTGATATAACAAAAGTATCTACCTTATTTTAAATAAAAAGTATTTACCTTTTTTATAAGTTAAGTATTAGATGACGTGCAAATACAAAATAAATTTAAAAAATAAGAATAAATTAAGCGATTTAATGAAAAATTAAACTAGTGTAATAACAGTCAATGACAAAACGTATCAAAACCACAAACCAAAATTTATGGGCAAGAAAAAAAAAGAATTAATTATAGGAAGAACATAATTTCGCGGTAATAAATAATTTAAAGGAGGCAAATAGAGTTGAAGAAAACTGTAATTTTTGTCTTTTGAGCGAACGTTAATACATTTTTGCAAAGTGACTTGTAGTACCCTATTTAACAAGTTACATAATTTAAAAAGATGTGACGTAGTTGACCACGTGACAAACTATACTGTCGTGTAATAAACGAACAAAAAAACAGTGAAAGTAGACAAAGAAAAAACTTGTGGCAAGAGCGGATCTTTTGAAGACAACAAAATGAGTTTTAGTCCGACGACCAAACAGACAAAAACGCGCGCAATTTTTTTTCGAAAACCCGTTCGCATTTTTTTCCTAAAACACCAGGCTCTGACCTTTGACCCTTCAAACACGTGGTCGCAATCAGACGTGACGGAGGTCACAGTCTTTATAGCCTCGAAACAGCCTTTTTAGAAGGTCTTGATAATGCAGTAGCTGTCTAAGGCTGATAAGAGAATGTAAACAACCCAAAGTAACACAAAAAACAGCGAACTGACGATTTTCCACTTTCGAGGGCCCCCCAGCTCTGCGCCTATGCTTTTTGCTCTCCTTCTTAACATAAGAACAAGAATAGCAATACAAGCAAACGCCGAGAATACCGTCACCGAAAACGCAAGATTTCCTGGGTCAACCCGAAAGGTTCTTTCCTCCGGAGTCTCGCCTACGATCGCCCAGTAGATGGCGCCCATGGTCCAGGCGATTCCGATTCCCAAAAAGACGTTGACAGCGTTTGAACCAGTGACGTTACCGATCGATGCGTCGGCGTATTGATCGCCCACTGCTGCCACCTTGCTGGCAAAAGTATCTGAAAAAAAAGTTCAAGTTACAAAAGAATAATATTTAAAGTTTGTTAATTTACTTAAAAAAAGTATTTTAACTTACCTGGTACACTAGTTCCCATGGCAACTAACGTGACAGCAGTAACAGCGTCGTTAAGGTTAACAATGCAACCAAATTGTTCAGCCACGTCACCAATCACCATTGTTAACACACCGATCATAATAATTGAAACTGTGAAGCAGGCCCAACCACCTACGTAGTCGGTTGGTGGAACAAACGCAAATAATAACTAAAAATCAACAAGATTTAAATTAAAAATGAAATCTATTGAGATAACTAAAAAAATGATTTTTTTTCTTACCTTCCAAAACACAGTGAGAAAATGCATGACGTAATCAAAACATGTAGGATCTGATTCCCCTTCTTCTTCGTCGTCATCGTCTCCTATGACGTCACAATTTATTCATTAATTTTTATTAAGCGCATTCATTTTAAATTATTAAGTGTAATGTAATATTATTTTATTACCTCCACTGACTGATAAAGCGTCGGCAAATTGTTCTCTCCAAGATGATGTTCCGACAATTACAGCTAAGTTTGCTTTTTTAATTAACTTATCAACAGTGTTCTAGAAAAAGGGTAAAATAAACTAGATATTTCTTTCAAAAAAGAAGTACTAAAATGAATGCGGAAAAGGCGGAATGTACAACAGAAGATTAGGGTATTATCATTATCCGCATTTTATAAACTTGGCGGACGACGCTAATACAGCTCCACTTTTTTAACCATAAGACAACGTTAAATAGTTAGAAAATTCATACAAAAAGTTTCAAAATCAAAAGAAGTTTTTACTTTGAATTCATAACTCTCTTCAATCATAATTTCGATCGTTGGACAAGGACCAAGTCGAGGTTTCCCCAGTTCAGCGATCCTCCTGGCTTCCTCTTCTTCTTCGCTTAAACTTCGTTTTTCTTCCTCTTTTCCGTTTATCCCCGAATCACTGCCAGCATCCGTACCTGTCACGTACCAAAAACTATTAATTTTGTCCTTTAGCAAACACATGCTTCTATTTTCATGCAAGGTAGGCTAAAGTGTCATCAAAATCGTAATATTTTACTTCAAAATTTTAAGCCTGTAAATCTTCTATTTTTGTTTACCATGAAAACGTGGATATTAAAATAAGAGTGTGTGTACGTTGCGTGCTTATATTCAACGTTACAACAAACAATAAGTGGCTAAATATAAACGTTCGTCAATATTTGAACATTTAAATCAAACAAATAGAAAAACTACTTTCGCTTTTTAAAAATAAATGCAGCTATTGTTTTTTAAGGCTAGTAAACATTTAAGTTTAAATTTACGCAACTGGTTTAAACGCAAATTTTACTTTGTTAAAGTTAAAAAAATTTTTGATGGTTAAATACCAGATGTATGTATGCCATGGTTTGATTTAATCTATAACATCCTTCATTTATATTACCAATGCCCACGAATGTTTAGAAATAATATTAAAATGTTGCAAAACACGTTTTCAGTATTCGCCAAACTACATTTTCTGCTGCCAGTTATAATTTCTCCTAATCATGTACGCTTTGCGCAAATTCCGTTTACTGCCTAACATTACCGGTTTAACATTAATTCATGTAGTACAGTATATGTAGGTTTCCTTTTTAAAATATGAGTTTGTTTAAGGCTACAAACGTACTTGTGTTAAGTGGAAAGCTAATTAGTATTTCCCCTACTTAGTATAGCCATATAATTAACCATTAAACTGACCATTTAGTAGTTTGGTTTAACCAGCTTTCTTACCTTCGCTGTCCTTAGGTATTTGTCTTGGTTCACCAAGTTTAATGTAAAAAACATCTCGTTTGTAATAAGCGTTGTTGTCAACAAGTCTAACTTCAATGTCAACACTGTTTCAACATTAACAAAGGTTGCAACAAATCATGAATGATCAACATCAACAACAGTTTCAACATCAACGTTCCACAAAGCAACAAGCAAAAATGGGTGAAGGACAACATGCAAAAAATACAAAAACGGATAAATTTTTTACAAGAAAAAGGTCGGCTATATTTAGTTTTTAAAGAATAAAATAAACTTTATTAAAATATGCTTTTTTTCAAACTTTCGTTCCAAAAAACCTGCAAAAAAACAATAACAGAAACGCTAGGGTTGACTCATGCCCATAACAAGCGAAAGCAAACAGACACGTGACTAATGACGTAACACGATGACGTCATCAAACCTGAATCGGACGAAGGTTTCTCGTGATAAAAGCGGGGCTGACCTAGCTCAACGAAAAAGCTTTTGTTTTTCTGATACTCTTCGTCGTCGACAATTTGAATGTTTATAGTATGTCTATGGCAAAATTAATAAACATGAATCGCAGTGAAAATAAATAATTGCAAGTTTTTAAAAAACAATTTTTTTAGCTTATAGAAATTAAATTTGTGTTTAAGTCAATCAATCATAGATGAAAAAAAATATAAGTTAAGTTTATGTAAGTGAAATTCCTTTAGATATTAATTTTTCAACTCTTTTAGCGAATTAATAATCCGAATTATAACAAAAATCGAATATAATCGTTACTTTAGAACTCAGATTTTCCAATATTTAAAATCACAATTTCTTATGTGAAATAATGTGTCTTAAAATCAATAAATATACAATTAGTTTGTGATATAAACCCTCTTAGCAAATCTTATTAACCAGAAATAAAATCGTAACGGTTTATTAAATATTTTATTTTATTAAAAAACTTATATCGAACGAACTTTTTTTGCTTGAAAATGTAATGCGATTTTTAATTCAACTTTGAAATCCCATTTATTTTTTATATCGGGGTTTAAATTAACAAAGAGAAAAAGAGGAGAAATCCGATAACAAATTAATGCGTAAGAAACAAAAATGTTTATAAATTATTCAGTTCAAATGAACCACATTAAACGTAGAACACGCGGTGTCGTGATTTTAATACGTTTTAGTTTCGATCTTGTTTAAAGTAGAAACCGGTAGAAATTTTTTTTCCAAATTTAAATACAAAGAAAAAAATATTGTTTTTTGAGGGTTCGTTAAACAAGTCAATCTGGTTATACTACACTATATTTAAATGTTGTTTGAAAAGCTTTAGGTAAATTGCGTCAACAAATATTTTTCTAGGCTCCGTATACAAAACAAACATTGAGTAAAGATAAAAATAAGCACGTAAAATAACTTCTACATGCGTAAGTACTGGTGCCAACGTACGCAAAGACACAGCTAATAAAATAACTTTTTTATGGCGTTAGTCAATATCACGTGACCTATAATAAATCTTGTCATCAAAAGGTTGATAGCTGAGATTTATCGCCAAGAATTTCTGACGTTAACGTGCGTAGTTAAGCTAATATTTAGGCAATAATTTACGGTCATACAATAAAAAAACAATAGAAAAACAATAGAAAAAAAAAGTAATAAAAAATAACTTTTATTTTTTTTTTAATTTAGTAAAAAAAATAAATCTTACAAATAAAAGACGTTTTAGGTCAATAGTTATTGTTATATATTTAATTTTCTAAATTTACAACTAAAAAATCTTAAGTAAAATAAATAAGTAATTCACTTACGTTGTTTCGTCATTATCGAACTCTAGTTCTCCGATCGCGTCGATAAAATCTTCCCCTCCTCCCTTTGCACTTCCCCCGACAGTTTTATAAGGAACGCAAACTCTTCCTCGAGCCCCCGAGTTTCTTTGTACCTCCACCTTCAAGATGCCGACCCCCTCGCTCACCTGCGTAAATTATGATGTCATTAGTTGTAGTGTGACGCAACCGTGAATTTTTAAATCTAAATTAGTAAATTTAGTACCTTATTAAAATATTGATTAAATATGACGTCATAAGCTTTAACACGTGTTTAATTAATTTTTTTTTCATTGCCAAAAAATTTAAGATTAGATAATAAATATTTTCACTTTTTGAGTTTGAACTTGTACTACATGCCCCCGCTTATATAACACGTGTTAAGACATTATGACGTCATTTGATTGACAGCTTGCCTGCCCGGTTCTAAATTAAGATCATCAGCTGGTAGAAATCAATTTGAAATTGGCAAATGCGGTCAAATTGAACGATTTTTTTCTTGTAATGGCCCGACCACTAATTTGCATTTAGGCTTTATGTGCAATTTCAAACAAATAGTTACAATTTAAGTTATTGGTTTAACAAATATTTAACGAATCAAATAAAAAAAATCGTTGGTTTTTGTAGTGGAAGTAAAAATATATTTTTTATTTTTTTTTAATTTAATAAATTTCCATAAAATAATCGGATTAAATAGAATATATTTCGGGTTAAAAATGGCTAAAAGAAATATGTGTTAGTGGAAATAAAGAATTCCTTATTTATTACTCATTTATAGTTTTACTGTTGCAAAAAAAGTATTGCCGCAATTCTATATTTAAAAAATAAAAAATTTTAAATTCGACAAATTTTTTTTTTTTAAATACCACAAAATAAATTAAAGTTTTTATAACAGAAATTCATTCCGTGTAATGGCCAATAAAATGCACAACGTCATTTATATTTGAGAGCCCAATAATCAATAAATCGTGTTATTAAACCCTTAAGCTTTGGAAGAAGCCATTGCCTCCGTTACGTGCAATCAATAACTATCCAGTTAATAAATGCACAGTAGAAAGCAAACCCGAAATACTCTGATGCAGTCTATATCTGTACCGCAAATGAAAAGAGACAGCTGTTTAGTGTCCCTTGTGTAAGTTATTTTTGCCCAAACGACATTACAACACGCGCTTAAGTGATTTAGTTTAACATAACGTCTATAAATTGGTTGCTGCTAATACTTTAACACCACCCGTGTGCCCTGTATAAGAAATAAACGCCAGGCAATGAAATTAATTTAAAGGTTAAAGGCTTAACGTTTTTCTAAGTTTAAACTTAGAATTTGTGTGAATAGTTCAATATAAAATGTCTCCAAATATATTTAATTCTGCCTATATTTTGAATCTTCTTGTAATTAACAATTAACATGCCAAACCAAACTAATAATTTTTAAATTAAATTTGAAACAACTTACCGTTAACGTTGGTTCGTTGAAAGTAAAAACACCCGCGTGGTCGTCGTCCAATATAACCACGTTTGCCACGGCCGGTGGCTCCAACCTTGCCACACAGTTGTCACAATCACTGTCCTGAAACATGCCGTCAGCTGATCCGGACCTTACGTTAAAAAGCTGGACTCTGAAATACTCGTCTTCTTCAAAAATGTCGTCGTCCAGAATTTTAATTTGAATTGTTCGAATAGATTCGCCAGGTTTGAAAACAATTGTGTCTTCACAAGCTTCGAAATCTGAGCCAGCGTTTGCTGTACCGTCTTCTGTTCTGTAGTCGACATACAGAGTGCTGTTTAAGTCACCACCTTTTCGTACAACCTGTGAAAAAAAAAATATTTTTTTAATTTAGATTAAAAATAAAATTAAAGTAATAAATAAAAAAATTTTAAGCGAGGTTTGCACAATATATTAATTAAGCTTATGAAGCAACGCATACCTAGATTGCTTAACCACAAAATAGATACCCTACACCAATTTAAATTACCCCAAACATTTTAATACAATTAAATTTAAAAACTTGACATTTTAAATCGTGGTAAAAAAACCTTATAATTTTGCCTGATGTATATCACAATTTAACTACCAATTATTGTTATAATATATTTAGTTTAAGAAGTTCAAATTTAATTATTTGTTAAATCAACCTGTAGTTCAGCATGGCCACAGTTTTCAAAAACTTTATATTCGGCAGGATCGAAAGAAATTCGGGCTACAGTGTCATCTTCATCTTCTAATATATTTCCCATGCTATCAGCCTGTATTAAAATAACACATAACCTTCTAATATTAAAGTAACATTACATTGATTTGCTATGTTATGTCGATTCGTTCAATTTGAAAAATTTATTATTTTTGTAGGCTAAACTTTTAAAATATACATGCAAGGAGCTTCTAGGGGCTATTATTATCAAAAAAAAGCAGTTAAGGTAAAACTAAAACTTGTGTTGATGTTATTCCTTATGGAAAGCCAGTTAAGCAACTTGAAATAGAAAAAACTTAAGGTAAATTTATACGAAGTAAGCAACAAGTAACTTACAGTTCTTAGTTGTTCCTTATTTCCTTTGTTCAAAATATTACCAGCACCAGTCATCTTTCTTGTCGCCTGGATTCGGTAAAACGCTCGACTCTTAGGTTGGTTATTAAAAGCTTCAATTCCGGCCAATCTTCCCAACTCCGCCATATCCGCTTCCGGATGTTTCTTCCGCAAATCTCTCATCAATCGAACCATTGTTTTTCGGTTGGCTTCTGGGTCTTCGATTTCGTCACCATGGTATTGATAGTTCGCGTGAGCATCTCTTAATCCTTCTTCTTCATCTCCATCAAATCGGTCCATTGTCAACGTCACAGAGCCGTCTTTTTCGTCGTGCAGTGCACTTCCTTCCGTTTCAACAATCATTTGGCGTTTCGTGCGATATCTCTTGTACATAAACTTGTACACAAGCAATCTACGATCCGCGACCCAGGCTAAAACAACCAGAACTGGGAAGAATAGAAAAGTAACGACGCCCTCCCATATTTCGACTACGCCGTGAGAGTGAACGGCTAAGATGATGTAGAGCCAGATGTAAGCAAAGATGCTCCAAGTCGCTGTGATGAAGAACACCCTTGGATGCTTAATCTTACGCACTTCGTCATCAGGTATAACGTACATACAGATAGCAATGATAATGAATAGGTTAAACGAAGCACTACCTACAATGGTAGATGGACCTAAATCTCCAGCTCTAAAACCTTTACCAATAACTTCAATCACAGACAGCATAATTTCAGGTGCCGATGACCCAAGCGCCATAAGCGTAAGGTTCGAAACTGTCTCGTTCCAAATACGCACTGTGGTTGTAGCACACTCCCCGTCCGGTTTAGTGTAAACGACTTCCTTTTCTTTGGAGGTAATGACTTCAATTGATGCCATGAAGCGATCGGCAATAATTGAAACGCCGAGAAATAAAAAGATTAATGCGAGAAGGTAGACGATAGCACGAGCTGCTATTTCAGCATTTGATATAAGAGATACGTCAGCCGGGGGCCAGAGGGGTAATGCCATCCCCCTTGTACACATTCTCCGTTCGACTGTCCCATTGCCGGAACATCTCTCCCCACCTTGCACGGGGGTTTCCCCGGCTGTAATACTAGCTTGTTCTAGTAATACGACCAGAAAAATTAAAATGTGAATTGGAAGAGTTTTTAACATGTTTGTTTGTCGCTTGAAAGTCCTTGTTTGCGTCATAATCAAATAATACCGATTCTTATTGTTAGATCATAACAGACTGTAAAAACCGAGCTTAACTTAAATAGTTGTCGTTGATCTAAAAACAAAAAAATAAGATTTAATATTAATTATAAACATACAACCAACATATTGACCTAGCCTAACCATACTGCTATCTACAATCTAGCACTTACAAAACAATAATCTTTGAATGAATGACACTGCCAGTAACATAGGTTTTAAATCTTAAATTAATTTGTTATCAGTAGAATAGCAATCTGTCTCATATGAATTACGTACTTATATCGTCTACTTAACCCAGATAATCAGGTCATAATCTGACTATAGAGTATTATAATCTTTATTATTTTTAGTGAATAAAATTAAGAAAAAACATGGGCCCTTATACATGACTTAAAATATTAATAAAAATATTTTTAATTAACTAAAATGTTTTTAAAAATATAGCTTAAGCTCTTTTTGAAATTTAAATAATAAAATTTTGTAGGCTCAAAATTAACATTACATATTTTTTATTTCTGAATTTTAGTTTAACCAAAACATCAACAAAATCCTGATTCCGTTTATACAGGTGATCTATTTAAAGCAACCAATGTTATTCCAAGATCCCTTTAACTATACATTCAACTCTACTTTATTATTATAACACTTTAAATTTGAGACTTGATCAATTATATTTTTAATCAAACAAAAAACTTTCTTCATTCAAGATAACAATCGTTTGTTGCCAACGTCATAATCGAATGACGTCAGCCGGCATTACGAAGTAGTGATAACTGTACCGCAGATACGATTTACGCAATAATGAAAACCCTTTAACGGAGAAAATCGAAAATGTATGACAATAATCAATGCGTTTTTGGGATACAAAATTGCTAAAGAGTTAGGAAAACGACAATACGACTATCAGAGGGTCTGGTTATCAAGTTAAGCTTTTTATTTCGTCACTCATAGGAGCCTAGATCCAGTCTGGCAAACAAGTTCGTGTAATAAAAAAAAATACAATAGCTATTTAAAATAATTTTCAATACGGTTTTAATATTTTAAATAAAATTAGGTAATAACGATTAATTTTTAGTGGGTTAACCTTTACATAAACTAAAATAATTTTTTCTAGAACTCTTGAAATTAGGTATTAAGTTATTTTAAATAACCCAAAAGTTACCTTCCTTAAAAGTAAATTAGTTTAAGCAGTTAATCGATTGAAGGGCTGCCCAAAACCAGCTTTACAAAAGAACCACTATTTAAAAATTTTATACAATTTAGTATATTACCTGGAACAGCAAACATTTAAATATTTAAACTAAATACTAAAAACCGCAACCTTTGGCGCCCTTTGTACAATAGCAAATTTAGTTCTACGCTCCATTTAACTTATGAAGCATTAAAAATCAATATAAGTAAATGATTATTTAATTTTTGGCACTGAATATTAAATAGAAATTAAGAGCTTTTAAAGAAAAACAAATTAGGACGAGGTTGCTTGTAAGAAAACGTGAAAGGTCGTGTTTTATTGGGTAACCACTTTCACCTCAAACTTTCAAATTAAATTAAAATCCGATGAATGAAAGTTACTACCCAGAAAAGTGGATTAGATATCAACGACATTAACAAAAACATTGCATCACCAAATTCACTTTTATATTACATCATTCAAACCAAACTTCTATTTTTTTTGTTTTACGTTCAAAAAAATTAATTTAATTTAAATAAAAACTAATTTCTTAATAATGTTGCTATATTATTTAAAATTCCGTAATACGCGCATTAGTAATCTTTTTAAGCCAACAATATTTGTGTTTACTTGAACTACGGGCATATCAAATATCCAGAAAAATTTTTTTTTTCAGAAATATAAATATAGACAAATATTTAAACAGAAGCAACGCCATAATAACTGTTCCGTTGACTTCTTATTACTTTACACCCTTGATTAAGTTTATCACCAATATATTTAACAAACTTACAATAACACGGTATATGGTGTTAAATAGAACATTTCTCTATAGTGTTAAATAGTCGTATGATACAAAAATACGATAAACTTATTAACATGAGGACAATAAAATAAATTACAAAAAAGTTGGGTGGTTATTTTTAAGAAAAAAGCGATTAAAAAATCTAAAAATCTCAAGTCATTTAATGAATCTTATTTTTTTAAATTAAATGTGTACTAAATATAAAGAAATTGACTTCAATTTAAATGCTTTAAAAACTAAACTTATTCTTATCTTCAAGGCATTAAAAACTAACACATATAACTGAACATACTAACTAATTCTTAGAAGGTGCAAACATAACTAACAATATATTAGCCTTTGAATTAAAACTGTAATAACTTTGAGTTAAAGTTGCAAACTATCTCGACATTCGAATGCGATTCTGCTATCTTGAAAATGTCGTCAGCCAACTTAGCTCAACCGAAGTCTGCTTTTAGTGTCGCAGCTGTTGCGTGATTACGTCACTATCAACTAAGGTCACGGGGTCGATTTGCGCGTTGTCATTGGTTGTTTTTAGAGGGCAAACTTCAAGGTCAAATCGAGTTTATATAAAAAAGAAATTTAAATTTATAAAAGTGCAAATTGAATAAAAATTGTCCAAAAATTTTAAACAGAACATTAATTTTTTTTTAACTTGAAAATTTTATATACAAAATCAAACTAAATAAAAATTATAAATACGAATGTTTTAAAATTAAAACAAAAGTGCATTTAAAAGTTTATTTGATAAAAGGAAATAAAAAGTTTACAAAATACCAAACATATTTAAAAATAGATTTTAAATCGATTCAGGAACATCAGATGAGGTAGATACATTGACCACATCGTTTAATTATTTATTAAATCAAATATAAAAAAGTTTGATTATCTTACAAAAAAATTATTTTAAACAAAACTATAAAGAAGCTATAACTAATTAAAAATCAATACTAATTAAATAATAATCTGCAAGATGGCAAAGTATGTAGCCCCCATAAGGCGCATATATTAATACTTACTTATAGATAATTACAACATAGTTAATTTTATTAGCAGTCTTGTTTCTGGACCTATCAATAGAAAGTAAATTGGTATTTAACCCCACTTGAACTTGACTATTTGCTCTTTTTTAAAAGGTATTAATCTAATTACATGTTAAAAAGTATTAGCGCTTAACCTATAAGTGTTATAAATACAAGGTCACCACATTATGTTACTACCAGCAGAAATGTGCATTTATATAACCAGAAGTTTAAAAATTAAAAATTAAATCTTTTAATCCCCCAAAAAAAAAATTCTGTTCGTACATTTTAAGAGATATAACTTTACCATAAAACTAGTTGTATTAAAATCAAAACGATATTACAATCATCTAAGCAATAAAATTAAAACAAATGTATCATGATAAAACAAAAGTATTACGAAGACATAATCACTAGTAAAACAAAACAAGGTATATATAATATAGGCAATACTTTTAGTTATTATCCTATCACATACAAATATATATATACATTCCCATCAGACATTTAAAACAACATATATGTTTATAAAAAGCTTTTATCAGATACCACAAATCGACATCACGACATAGTTTTTAAATCAACAGCCATAACAAAATAACGACACCATTCTCTTATCGAAGTTATGACGCATTTCAAGTATGAGCGTAACAAAACAGCGTATTTCCACGTCTTCTGGTTCGCTTTACTTCACCGTTCACCCTTGACCAAATGTCAATGGATATCGAGTAATAGAATAAAAGCTAAGTGTGAATTTCGCGATATAGTTATGTGCTGAATTGTGTTGAAGGAGGGGTTATACTTAGAACCATTATCTAAACTCAGACATAACACACTAACATTGTTGTACGTGGAAATTCAGTTATGTTAAAAAAATATTAAAGCTGGACCTTGCGATGGTATTTCTATCACTGTGCAAATTCAATGACGTTTTAAAACTAACCCATGCTGTCGTATAAAAGATTGTAGTTTAATACGTTAACTGAACTTTTGCAGTAACTGTGGACCTTTGCAGTACTTTAGTTTTTAATTACTACATAACTGCAAACAGCCTTTTTCGTTCTAAAAAATCTGTAAAAACACTTTATATTTGTACGTAAGATTATATTACACAACGCTTGTTAAAACATATTTACCAATAAGCAAAAACTAAGCTACGTAAACTATTTTAAACCCCGACGCTAAAAATAAATTTATAAACTGTTTCTCGTATTAGTAATTACATTTTTTTCTTGTTTTCATAATTTTTAAAAGTCTTTTATCCATTTTTCCAATATTCTTATGACCAGTTAAATTGTAATTAATAAAATCAATAAAAAAACGTTTAATTTTGACCGGTTAAAAACGCTTTTATCTGAAGTTGCTAAGCAATAATTCATTAAGTAATTTTAACTATGTTGCATTGAAATCAATATTTCAACAGGCGGTAATTATAAAATATAGCAACCCTGCAATTTAATTATAAAATCCAGGACCTTTAATTAGTAACTTTTCTCTATGGTGCTTCTTTAAATATGTATAAATTATATAATACAGTAGCAGTACTATGGGAACTATATTTAATTAAACTCTATAGCTATATACACATTGAAAAAACTACATTTATTTAATTTTTTAACAATTTTTTGAAATATCGACCCGCGCTTTTGTATGATCAACTACGTTACTTATACCTTGCTAACGTTTAAATATGAAGCCACAAAAATTCAATAGAACAAATATTGTTGTTTGCGTTTAAATAGTAAAACTGGTTTAAGTGAATTTTATGTCGAATACACAAATATTTGAGTTCAACCCGGACTCATGTTGCAAGTTAAAATAACTTAAAATAAATCAAAATTTTTTTTTTTGTTAGGTTTAAAAAAATAAAATACTTAAAAAACAAATTATATAGATTTATTATATAATCTGCTGTATTTCTATTGTGTTTACCTATAATGATTTAAAACTTTATTAAAATCTGTACTATTTTTTTTAGGTAAATTTTACATAGACAACAAAATCTATTATTTTTTTTCAATATTAAAACACATTAAAAAAAAACTTAACATTTTATAAATGTTGGACTTTAATTTTATTACTGCTAAAACTGTTTAATTTATATAAATGTATATGCCTAATGTAGCATTTAATTAGGTTTGTTATAACTAATAGCAAACTTAAACTTTAATACTAAATCTAAAAAATTTCAGTACTGCTTTTAAATATAAAAAGCAAGTTGTTAATCTACCACAGCTGACATTATAAAACTTAACTAAAAAACAAACTTTGCTTTAAAATCCCCGTACTTGCCTTGGGCCAAAACGTCAATGCTTAAACGTTGTGTATAGCTCAAATGGCGTTAGCTAAGCCTAGGCTATAGCTCGAATGCAAATTGCCTAAAATCGTTAACCGATTTGTGTATGATTTTTGCTATTATCTACATATTATCGTCTTAACAATAATAAGTTTTTAATTTTTGTAGAATAAAATCTTGCGTATTTCTATAAATATTTTAACGAAATCGTCTTGAATTTATTTTTATCGAATTTCTTTTTCAGATTATAGTTACTTATAAATTATTACTGACAGTTTTTATTTCGTTATGTGTATTGAATTTATTGGCTCGTTAAGATCAGGTAGGTTAAATTACAAACAACTTAGTTGAAATATAAGTTAACTACAGAAGTGCCAGGGTATTGATGACAAGATGTTGTTTAAAAAAATCTTTCACATATTTCTCTTTACCTTAATGTAAAAGCATTACATTTAGGCTATCTGTCTTTACTCAACCTAGGTTTAACAAATATATACAAACAGTTTAACATATACTCTACTTTTAATCTATTTTACTTTGAATAAATAGCAAATAACATAAAACTCGGCACTTCATTTGCAGCCAATAAAAACTAACTTTATTATCTTTCGACAATCACCAACCAGTTCACAAATTTTAAACTGTCATCTGAAAGAGAGAAAACGATATATAAAATCCTCGGCAATACCTTTTACTTGTTCTGTGTGTATGTGGTCGATATTGATTTTTAAATCTAAGACTGTCTAAAATTAGCTGTGTATTGTAATACTGGGAATCTAATGCGGGCAATACAGAAAAAAAGTCGAAATACGGTGATTTAAATCACAAAGAAAATAACTATATTGAATGTCAAATAACCAAAGCCGACACAAACACTGGATTAGGTATAGGAAAATTGGATTTAATAATAGAATAAAACAACTTATTCTAAGAAGTGAAGGCTGCAATTCAACCTTATAAACATATTCACAGTCTCTTAATCTAAATGTTTGTTTTGTAAGCACGACCTAAAATAACACAGAATATTCTTAAATATCTTCTATTCCTATTAGCCTTACGAGATATGCTACTAAACGCTTGTCCATACTTAGAAAAAATTAGACCTGCGTTCCATGCAAAACTCTAATTAGCGTGATTCCAAATTCGAAAGAACGTAAGAACGTCGTTAACGAATCAATTAAAATTTAATTACTTTTTGGTTTTATATACATTATTAATTTAGGACACGCCAAAAAATGTTTTAAAATGCGTTAAATTTACGGTTTCCAATATATATGTATATATTAATACTCTAACTCTACTACTTTCTTATAAACCCGATAATTATTATATATTTCTCTTGTTACCTTTACGTTTTAGAGAAACATAATAGTAACATGGGTTAAATTTTACATCAAGTATTTTTCACTAAATATACATTTTGATTTCCATATATATTTACTTCTATATATCTATATATTTGCTTTAAATGATTTCCAATTTTATTTTCTTGTTTTAATACATAATAAATACTTACTAAGTATAGAATACATATTTAAATTAACCTTTAAAACTGTGCGCCCGCAAATTCCGTACATAGAAATCGACGCTTTTCTAAACAAACGCTTTCTTAAAATTAAAAACGCTCTTTAACTGCTCATTTAATATAACATTTCAATTAACTATACAATTTAGCAAAATTCTATTTTATAATACCACGCAAAGACTATAGTTCAACCTTCACTCAATTCATAACAATATTCCATCGAAATCCAAAATCTATTGACGTATTGAACACACAATATTGGGTTATATTGTGAAGCGACAATAGCGTAACGTATCTACGTAAACTCAAACGCACGCTCAATCACGCTGACGCATATTTCTAAAACACAATACCTCTAAATTTCGCTTTTTTCTTTGCCTTCTCTCATTTTTTTTCTATTGAAAATATCTTAAAATTTGGTAAACAAATGGGCTTGTTAAATACATAATAAAAAATAGACGTTTTTAGTATAATAGTTTAAACATAATTAGTAATTTTATAGGGTTTAAGAAATATTAAAAATAAATGTGTGTGTATTTATAAATTGAAATTTTTTTTAAGAAACTTTAAATATTTTTTTGTTTTTGCACAAAAATTGACCGTACAAAATTGACCTACAAATAAATTTCTGCTGACTCTGCAGAAATTTATACTGTAATTAAATTTAAAAGTCACGAGACTGTAAAAATGCAGAAACAAAATAGCAAGTTCGCCAACAAAGAGTATGTAAGATAACTTACGAATAAAATGTCAACCCAGAAATAGGAACTGCAAAGTTACTTGAGCGTTAAAAGTAAATAATTAACGTTGGCAGCGGCGTTTAGTTTTTACTTGCTTCAATAACGTTCAAGTGGCAACGTAAGATTTACGACTTAGTTGCTAAACTAACTGCTGCATATGTTAATAAAATGTTAATCATAATATCAAATAACCCTAACCCTATAATATAAATCTGTAGTCTTATCGCATAAACAAATATACTAATAATTTATAGGCTCAAATAAGTAAGTTTATAAAACAAATTTAATTTAAACCTAAGTTGAAATTCACATAAAAAAAACTAAATAAATTAAATGTCCAATTCTTATTTATATTATTTTATATGCTCCATATATATCTATTATTTTTAACTTTAAATTACTATATCCTGCTGTTGGTAAACATTAAAAATAGATGATTCCTAATTTAAACATTCTAACTTAAGTTTTATGACTTAGCAATTAATGTAAACCCAATTCTCATGTAATACAAGCGAAATCAGACTCCGTTTTTAAATTGCTTTCTACGTTAACACTAAAATTTTAATTCGCTTCATTTGCGTCGGTTTAGGAAGGTTTGGCGTCGACTCAGTTTAATTCAATTGTCTGCCAATAATGGCCATTGTTTATTTGGTTAAAATAAGCCATCTCACATAATAAGCATTGTTTTCTATTGGTAATAGAGCTAATATTAAATTACAATTGAGCTATTGTGACGTAATAGCTAAAACATGCGTATGAATTACTTGGCATTTTAAGATATAAAAAATCTAGATTTTGAAGGTGTTATAAAATTTTAAAATCGAGTAAATTTAGGATGTAAAGTATATCTAAATCACTGTTGCAATTTAAGAAAAGGGCAAACATAAATATTAAAATTTACCCGAAAAAAAATCTGTTTTAAACCAATTTTTATTGCAGAAATAAGCAAAATTGTAAGAAAAACTTGTATCACTACCCACTGACGCCATCTAGCGAGTATATTTCACCTTGCTAACAACTCAATTTATATAGGATATTAAACTAATCAAAAAAAATTTATGTCTGTTAAATTTTACAAAAAAGGCAACTTATAAAAAAAAAATTTGTGAAAAAAATAATTCCACTAAAAAAACAAAGGCTCTTAGACTTTTTGAATTAACTATATTCAAAAATAAACACTTGTCTAAATAAAGGTACAAATAACTGCTGCTTATTGAAGGTAATTATTACACAATACGAATTTTAATTTGAAAAACAGCTTCTGGTCGGTAGAGATCTGGGTGTAACGTATATTAGTTTTCATAAACTCCCAATAATCAATTATTTACCTTCTAGTCAATAATAACTCTCCACATGCTGTTGATGTTTTATCAGTATTTATTATTTATGAGTTTAGGTTAATGACCCACAACTTTAATTAGGTTTTGAACTGACTTTAATTAGGAAGAATATGTCGATATTTGTGACCTGTTTGCACGAGTTAAATGTCTGGTTTTGAAAATTATTTTTAATTTAATTTTTAAATTGTATATTACACGGTACTTAAAAATTGATTTACTATAATTTTATAATCAATATTTTTTGGTGTGATTTTAATTTTATTTTTTATTTGTACCCCTAATTTAGTTGTTAAACAATTATCAAATAATGGTTGACAGTACAATTTTTAAATGTTTCCTAAAATATATAAATAAATACAAGAACTAAAATGAATCATTTTCGGGTAATTTCTTTTCGTGTAATTGTGATTCATAATAATTTCTAACCGCCAAAATATTATTTCTATAACATGTCAAACAATATAATTTAATTAATAACAACTTAACTTAAACTTCTATTTTTTAATTTTTTATTTCAAATTTTAATATTTATTATAAACGTTTTTAGCTAGTTTCTTTGTATACAGATTAAAATTATAAAGTACAGTAAGAACTTACAAATTAATCGCAATTCCAATTCGTGAAAGTATAATATCGAAATAACTTAAAGCCAAAAAGTTCAGCTGTATCAGCTATATTTATTTATAACTTAATATTTATAGATATAAGTCGAACTTAATTATATCGTTTAAAAATAAATCTTGACCGTGACCCAGTATTTAACACAACTGATAATACGAAAAAGTATTAATTATCATTGGCAATCATAAAGTATTAAACCCAAAAAGTGGAAATTAATTAGTTAAAAAGTACTTTTATTTTTTTCTTAAAACAATGATTTTATTTTAAATACAACAAGAGCGCAGTTAGGTTAAAATCTTAAACAGTAACTTGACCGCATCAATTGCTATTTTGAACTTGAAAATGTCAAATGATTTTGGTTTTTATGACGCGCGCGTAAAAACACCTCAAAAAACATGACGTCATCAGCGACAGATCGAATTGGAACGAGCTAACTTAGTTGAATGACGTAACAAACGGCGGTTATCAGATTATAATTGGCCCCCGGCATCTGAAGAAATGAGGTGCATCATTTTTTATGTATCAGTTAATATAAATTGTTATTGTAAAACGTATTTGTTTCAGTATAAGTCTATATATAGGGTTATGTGATAAGTTGTGAGTGTTATTAAAGGGGCTTGATATCATTTTTAAAGTAAATGCATGGTAACTACTTAACTCTATTTGCTGAAACTTTTTATAAAAAACAGTCGCTTATAAAGTAAAGTCAGTTTACGTTAGGTTTAAATTTATATTTTAAAATATAGTAGTTTTCAAACATTTATTTCTTTTTTGTTTTTCAAAAGATTTAAATAAGTAAATATGAAACTAACTTCGTTAATTTTAACTTGGTAAGTATATGAATATTTATTCATTTTTTTATAAATAGACGAAATGAAAATAGATACAGTAAAATTACTAGCTCGGCAATTAAAGTTTGGCAGTTTTTGAACAAATTTTAAAGTCGCAAAAAAGTTTATACCGTAAATATATTTTATGATCTACACAAAAAAGTATGTTTTTTTAAGTAGTTTAAATATTGTTAAATTAATTATTTAAATAATAAAACGTATTAAAACATTTATTATTACAGCTATTTGTTTGTTCTGTGTGTTAAGTTATCGACAGTACAAGCTCAAACTGCAGATTGTCAACGTAAGTTTTTTTATTTAGATTTTTATTTCCATTTTTTGTTATATTTTAACAGGCTAAATTGATTTTAAAACTTAAATTATTAAAAAGGTAATGTTTACTAAATGTGTTGTAGTATGGTTAGGCCTTTTTTATTAATATTAGTTTGAAATATTTAAAACATTTGACTGTATCAAATTTATCCTAAAGAGATTATTTTAAAATTTATTTTTAGCCCCGTTTTGTAAGGATTGTTTTCCTTGGTGTCCAGGATCAAAACCTTTATGTAGGCCGGATGGACCAATCGAACGGATTTGTAGAGAAACTTGCAATGCCTGTGCAGCTACCAGTAACGGTATTTAAACAATTTATCAAATTTTGTAACATAGTAATTTTTTTAAATACGTTTTTGTTATCATTGATTGCGTCACTTTTAAACTGTTTTCATTATGAGACTGGCTTGGGTAAAGGTTTCACTTAAATTGTCAGTTATAAGGCAAATTAAAAAGATTTTCTTCAATTTGCAGCCTCCAACGAAAGCTACAAAATGGACCTTATTAAATTAAAAATCCATTTAAAATATATAAAACTTAATTTTATACAGGTAAATAAAAAAAGTTAAATATATAAATTTACCTTTTATTTATATGTTAGAATGTTTGGCAGCGGGTTGCGAGCAGAATTGTGAAATAATGGCAGACAATGTAGTTAAATGCTCCTGTCAAGAAGGTTATAGATTAGTCGATGGGAAGTCCTGTGTTGGTATGAACAAAGTTTTAGAAGTAGTGTTTATATATTTTTTTACAACCCTAACTATACATGAGCTAAAAAAATAAAGCAATTTAATACTACAAAAACGGTATATTCTACTAACAGAAATTACTATACACGATTGAATTTTTCGATAAAAAAAGCTTAAGCCTTAAATTTTTAAATACACTTTTTAAAATAATACTTTTGATAAAAGATTATCAAATTCATAAACGCATTAATTTAAATTGAATTAACAGACATTGATGAATGTGCTGAAGATACAACCCTTTGTTTGGATCAGGTCAACAATACTTTATGTAGAAATGAACCAGGTCGCTACAGTTGCAGTGTTTGTCAAACCAGAGAGAATTTATGGAGCTACTACGAACAACCGACATGCTGCAAACTTAACAACGGTTATTACATTTTAATAAGTTGTAAAGATGCTTTGTAATGACGGAAATATATTTTAATTTATATTAAGAAAAACAATTAACAAGTTTACAGGCAATAGTATCTAAAAACGATAAAGGCAACTTAAGACTAAAGTTAGCGATTTTTCCTTTAGATTAAAAAGTCGACCTCCAAAATATAAAATAAATTAACATGGAAAGAGAAAAATAAGAAATCTATATTCTAAAACAATCCCAAGTTTTAACCGATATATATTCCACAGAAAAAAATAAAATAATTATTAACTTTACCTAAAAATTAAAATTTTCGTTTTAAACAGATCTTCCACGATGTGGAAAAAGTTTTAGTAACAATGGTCGTGTAGTTAACGGAACACTGTCGAAAATTGGATTCTGGCCTTGGATGGTAAAAATTAATGTTAATTTTTTTAAATAAATATTATGTTAATAACAGTAGAAAATTATAACATTACGAGAACAAAAGTTTTAAAAATGCATCGGTATATTTTTATAGTTTTCAACAATGTAAAAATTTGTCATACTAACATATTTGTTTGAAAAATAAAAGAGAGTTTATAACGAAAGGTAATCCTATTCTCTCAGCGTGATATTTAGTTTAAATTAATTTTTATAACACAGCCTTCTGAAATTAAGTGACCCTGGGCAAAAACTTTCCTATTCGAAAATTTATAAATAAAATTTGCTGAACCAACAACTTTTATTGGAAAAATTTTAGCGGTAACATTCTGTGTGGTTTAGATTAATTCTTTCTTTTAAAATAGAATTAATTAAAACCTACAGTCACAAATTATTTTAGTAAGGCAAAGTCCAAAGCCAAATCAGTTTAAAATATTTTTTATTCTTGTTAGTCTAAAAAGTATATAAAATCTAAAATTCTTTTATCTAAAACAACTTAATATTCCCAATACATTAAACTATTGTGCAACTAATACGTTAAAAAAAAACATTATTAAAATTCATTTATTAAAATGTTCACCTTTCTAAAACATTTTTTTTAGGCTTATATTGTAATCCAAGGAGCAGGAGCAGGAGGTAGGGCTGGTCTATGTGGGGGTTCCCTTATAAGTGATAGATGGGTCGTGTCTGCTGCACATTGCTACGAGTAAGTATGGATTCTTTATTTGTTTTTTAACTATCTAAAATTTAAATTAATTTAAGTTTACAAAATAATTTAAAAATAAAATAGATTAGTTTCGTGCACGAATGTTTGAAAGTTTAAAACAACTATTTTTTTAATACTTTAACCTTTTTAAAAAAACATATAAATATTTGGTTTATATTTGTGTAGAACTATAAAAAGTCCAGATGATTACGGAAACATACAAGTTGGCCTCGGTATTTTACAAACAATTGACAACAATAATGTTCACCAACAACAATTCAGAGTTATTGAGGTAGGGACAATAAATTTAAATTTTATTTCTTTATAAAAACTCCAATAAAGCACATAGTACTTGAAGTAGAGAAAAATTAGATAATTTTAAAATCCTATTTTAACTTATATGAAATAATTTTTGTGTAAATATGTTAAAAAAATAAACCCATACAAAACCTTCAACGTTTATTTTCACCAATTCATAGCTTGTTCAACATGAAGCATTCAACTTTCCTGAGAATGATATCTCTTTACTTAGACTCCACAGAAGAGCTACCTTGGGACGATTTGTTAATGTTGTGTGTCTGCCTAATGGCGAGACACCCAAAACTGATGAATTATGTTTTGCTACTGGCTATGGGGCTTTAGGTAAGAATTAAATAAACTTAAATTATATAATATAGTAGGATATTTAAGCCGTATTTTTAATTTATATTTATAGACCTGGTAATTCGATTAATTGCAAAATCATTTTTTAAATGGAACTGTTGATTTGCATGGACTACAATAAGTTTAAAAATTTTGTTTTTTTTATCAGCTTTTGGTGGAGCAGCAGCTGAAGGTTTACAAGAAGTAGATCTTCCAATTGTTGACATAGATGAATGTGCGGAAGTATACAGGGGCCAGAGTTCACAAGTTAATCCAAAGACAATGTTATGTGCAGGAAATAGACAAGGAACAAAAGACACTTGTCAAGGTTTTTATATTTTTATTGCTTAAACAATATGTCAACTGTAATGTTAAGAATTAAATTCTTTGCTTACAGTTCGGCATATAATGTTGTACTTATAGTTTAAAAGACTAATCTTGACATGTTAATGCACCTTAGGCAAATGGGTGGTTAGGTTTTAAGTTTACTATAAACAGTTGTTCAAATCCCTCATAAACGCATTTAACATTATAAAAATTTTGTTCATTAACAAAACAAAATACTCACTTAAATATTGATCTCATATTTTTCTTATCTTACAAAAACCACTAATCCAAAAAAAATTCTTCAATGTAAAAATTACTTTTTTACTTGTAGAAATACCAAAAGTAAACAAACTTACATATTCCAGGTGATTCTGGTGGCCCTTTGGTGTGCCAAAGATGTAACAATTGTGATTGGTATCTAGCTGGTATTACTTCTTTTGGTAGGGGTTGTGCAACACCTGGTTTCTATGGTGTTTACACAAGCGTTGTTTACCACGAGGACTGGATTTCTTCGGTCACAAGTTTAAGTATCAGTAAAGGAACCTGTATAAAACCATGTAAGTTTCAACAATATACCAATATATTTCTTAAAGAATAATTTAAAACATGAAATTTCATCTTTAATTAAATATAATTTATAAAGGTAATTGAATTCAATTAAACTTCGGTGTAGAAATTTATGACTTATAAAGCTTGTACATTAAATTACTTTTTAACTAATAAAAATATTACGTTTTTAAGTTATTGGAAGAAAACATGTCATAAAAACAGTATTAATACCAGAAAAACTGTTGTTTTTAAAAAAATTGGTCAATGTTATTTTTAGCTTGGACAGACTGGGGAGCATGGACAGAATGTCCTGTTACATGTGGGGGTGGTGAACAACAGAGAATCAGATTCTGTCAAAATGGAGTTAAAGGAGATCCAGATTGCTTGGGGGAAGACTTTGGAACTCTTATGTGTAACATAAATGCTTGCGATTCCAGTAAGTTTATATTTTGTTAAAGACAGGTCCACAGTTTATTTCCCACAACCGCAATGCTTTGTCCTTTTTTTTTGTTTATATTTTTATCCTCAATGTGGAAAGGTCGAATGCACAACCTAAACATAGAGTTACATCAGTTGCTCCGACCCAGTCTAAAGTTGCCTGTGGCAGTTTGGGATATTATAGAGATTATAATTGCCTGGTAATTATGCTGCCGATTAAGTGCTAGCTCAGCAGGAGTTTATACCGTTTATAGTGCCTTACTCAAGGGCGCTACAGCATGAGAGGAGTGGGGATTGAACCCACGACCTCATGGTGGCGTAGCAAATGTTCTTACCAATACACCACGCTGCCTTGAGAGAGATGCTATGACAAAAACTTTTGTCAAAGCTAAAACAAAAATCTGGGTATTAATTATTAAGCAATTGTTATTTATATTAACTCAAACAAAAATAAACAAAAATAATGCTATTTTTCCACATAACACGTTTTAAGAAATCTTTAATTTCTAATCTATTTAACCGGTAAAAAAAATTAAACACATAACTTTAGGTCTTTATGTTTATAGCTGTTACAACTTTGTTATTAAAACTAAATGTTATTTTCTAGCAACATGGGGTCAGTGGGAAAACTATGGTGAATGTTCGGTTTCATGCGGTAGTGGTACTCAAACAAGATCCAGAGGTTGTTTAACTAGTGAAATTGGAGATCCAGAATGTCCAACTGAAGACAGCATTCAAGAATCTGTTAGTATTTGTAATTTCACAAAGTTTTTTCATTAAGACAAATCAATTCCACTTAGTGAACATGAACCATTTTTCTTATGTTGAACTTATAGAATTGCAACAACGGGATGTGCCCGACTTTTGGCCAATGGTCAACATGGTCACAATGTTCAAAAAGTTGTGAAACAGGAATGACAACGGGAGAACGAACTTGTGATGCTCCGATTGGTGGAGATTGCGTTGGTATAAATACAAGACAACGTCCATGTAACTCACAACCTTGCCCAGGTATGTAACAATAATTATACTAGCATACAACTTTTTTCAAAATCTTTTAATTGTGTTATTTTGATTGAATGTAACTAAATTTTAAAAACTGCAGAAGTATTTTAAAAAAGATAATATTAAGTTATCCAAAAACCATTGTTGAATTGCAATTTTTGAAAGTATTTCAGTGGCTAGTTATATATATATATATAGTAAAAGTTTATGACATTTATATATGTCCATTTGTATGATATGTATACATATTATAGGTCTTCAAAACCATAAAAATTGCTTTTGAAGTGCTTGGGTTGAGTATATTTAATAAAAGTTAATAGGTTACAAATTATCACAGACTTGTTTTTTTTGATGCTTATAATGTCTATTTAGTTTGGGGATTATTTGGAACATATGGTGCATGTGATAAAACATGTGGAACTGGCCAACAACAAAGATCAAGAGAATGTATTAACGGAGAACCTGGACAGATTGGTTGTGTGGGACGAGAATTCGTTAATAGGGTAAGACTAAAAATTATTTTGTTTGAGATATTCTAACCTTATGATCACAGCAAGTAACACCCTATAGGCCTACAATAAATGAAGTAAATCTAAATCTTATTTTTCAACTTCGGCAAATAAATATACATAAAGTTAAAAAATAAATGTAAAAGAAATATTAAAATTTGATTCATTTTTATTGTATTTTCGATTATCGAAAAAATTGTCCAGTTCAGCTTATTAAAATTTTTTGAACAGGCTTGTAACGAACAACTTTGCCCAGTTTGGGACAACTGGAGCACTTGGACAGATTGTTCAACAACTTGTGGTCCTGGAACCCAAACCGGCTCCAGAGTTTGTTTAAATGGAGAGCGGGGTGATATTGGATGCATGGGATCACTCAGAAGGTCGACCAGTTGCAATGTACAAGCTTGTCCAGGTAAGAAATCCATTGAAATAAATCACACTGACAATACTGTTTTTTATAAAAAAGAAACTATTTTTCTTGCTGGTCTACTGTTGCTTTTTTTAACAATTGAAAGCAGTTTGAAACAACCTAATAAAGGTTGGTCTTTGAACTTTTCTTTGGGGAACTATTTTGATTATATCATTGAAATTTATTCATATCAACTAAATGTTCAATTAAAGGGCAGTGGAGTGAATGGGGAGAATGTTCAGTAAGTTGTAGACAGGGCCAACAAACCAGAACAAGAACAAGTTCCTCAGGGAACATGGATCAAACAAGAGTAAGATATTCTTTGATTTAAACTGGTTATGTTAAACACAACTAAATATAAAACATCTTAGCATATAAATCCACAAAAAAATAATTAATTTTATACTAACAAGTTACGCTTTAATTCAAATTACGTAACATTATTACTTTTTTGGCTTGCTATCTGGTACTGCATAACAACCGGCAGTGTTGTGTAGTAGTAAGAACACTTGCTACAACACATGAGGTTGTGGGTTCAATTCCCATTGCTCTCATGCTGTGGGGCACTTGGGTAAGGCGCTATAAATGGTATGAACTTCTGCTAAGCCAGCACTTTATCAGCAGCATAATTATAGGGTCTAATCTAAATAATATCCAAAACTGCTAAAGGCAACTCGAGACTGGGTTGGAGTAATTAATGTTACTCTATGTTAAGGTCATGCATTTGACCTTCCCACATCGGAGATAAATGTATATACAAAAATAATATATATATATATATATATATACTTAGCCTGTATTTATTTAAATTTTTTGTTTATAGGATTGCACCGTAAATGCTCGTTGTCCAAGATTAGAAGAATGGTCGGCATGGTCTGAATGTACTGAAAGTTGTGGTACAGGGGAACAAAGTGCAAGAAGACAATGTAGTAATGGAAATTTTGGTGATGATGGCTGCACTGGTCCAAGAATGAGAACCCGAGTTTGTAATACTTGTAAGTTTTATGTCTTTTCCTTGCAAAGTATCAGTAACAGTTTGTTTATCAGCAATTTTATTTTTTATAAGTTGATTGTCCTACTTGGAGCATTTTCGGACCATATTTAGAATGTAGTGCCTCGTGTGGTGGAGGTACAAGAATGAGAAGTCGAACCTGTCAAGGGGGGCAACCAGAGGGTATAGGTTGTATCGGTAGTGCAACCAACATAGGAAACTGCAACACTCGTAAGTTTGTTTATGTTTTACTAAACCTTTCTTTACTAAATAATGTTATTTGTTTATTATGGGAGATTTTTCTAGGACAAACTTTTTAAGAATTCCAAAACTTATAAAACAGAATAAAAATAGTTTTAAATCCTTTTTTTTAAATAATTCTTTATTTGGCCACTTTATTTGGCTTTCCATGTTATACAGTCATACACAACTTAAAAAAAACTAAAGACAAGTATATATCAATTTTTTAATTTTTTTTTTGCTTTAGATCCTTGTCCAACATGGGGAACATGGGGAGCTTTTGGTCAATGTGATGTGACTTGTGGGGAAGGGATGCAAACCTCAATGAGGGTTTGTATCAATGGGGTTGTCGGGGATGATGGTTGTGTTGGCAACGATGATAGAAGAAGAGGATGTAATAGTGAAATATGTCCAGGTATTTAATTTTTGTGATTGTTCTTGGGGTAAATACTCAAATAATTTTTTAAGACCGGTTGGGTGAAACAATAGCCACCCAAACTAGAAGCAGAGTCACTACATTATCTTAAAAAATTTACCATATTTTTAGTTAAATTCAATCAACATTTAAGCTCATTTGGTATTACTCAAAATCACATGCTTCATAATAAGACAATATTATTTTTATTTTACAGTTTTCAGTGATTGGACTGAATTTGGAGATTGTAGCGTTTCTTGCGATGGAGGAATGAGAGAAAGAACTCGCACTTGCCCACAAGAGGGGTTATGTCCAGCTGATGGATATGGGACGAGCTTAACTGACAGTGAGGAGTGCAACATTGAGATATGTAGAGGGGTGTGGGGAGATTGGACCGCAGTTGAACCATGTTCGGTGAGTTAACTTTTAATCATTTTTTATTCTTTATTTTGCCAAAACTTTGTGGTATTTATGTGGTGCCAATAGCATTTTCATATAATAAAGCTTATTGAATGATACATATATTTACACAAATGAATATATGTTTTTTAAATAAATGCCTTAACTGCTAATTGTAATGCAAGGGTAAGTTATCAGGTTCACCGGCACACATAAGTTGTAAGTTGTAACCATATTTTGACAATTTAAATGCAGGTCAAATGGCGAGCAATTAACTAATATTTTAATGCAACAAAGCTGAAGAGTAGAGGACTTCAAGTTAAAAAATTCCTGACACTTCAATCCAATCATTGAAAGCAATATTTGTCATCAAAAAAACTAAAAAAACACTAAACTTTTTTTTAAACTCTAAATTTAAATTTTTAGGAGACCTGTGGTGATGGATCCTTAAGAGAAGAAAGGACTTGTAATGGTGGGATCGCAGGAGGTCCTGGATGTCCTGGTGTAGGCAACAGAGTTGTTAATTGTAATTTAGGGGTTTGTCCAACTTGGGCAGAGTGGAGTAACTTTGGAGACTGTAGTACAACTTGTGATGAGGGTAGTCAAGAAAGAACAAGGTAGTTTTTAGAAACCTAAACTAAATTTGAATAATAAAAGCAAAATAGTATTAAGTTGCTGCAAATGTCTAAAAATTTTAGAATAAGATACATAAACTCAAAGGGTTGATATGTCATGACATGTTAAGTTATCTTTTTTATATCATAACTTTAATTAAAAATAAAAGCCTGTGAAAATTTCCAATTTATAAGATCTAAATAGTAAGTAATTCCAAGCGTTTGCCAAAATAAATAAGTTTTGGAATACACTTTTTAAAACAATACCGCTTGTTATTTATACAAAATTGTTTTAAGTATAATATCCTGGTTAAGCAATAAATTATTTTTTACTTTTTTGATGAAGTGTTAAAGTATAGTTTTAAAAATTCAACTAACTAATAAACTTTTATTTTTTGATATAGAGTTTGTGTTGGAGGAACAACATGTGTTGGAGATGATACTAATACACAAACTTGTAATGTTGGAAATTGCGAAACAGCGCCAGGTGATGAGTGCGCTGGAAAAGTCGACATTATTGCAAGAGAAACATGTCTTAGTTATAGAACTCAAGCTTTTTGCACAAACCGTAATTTTATGACATTTGTTTTGGCAAATTGTGATCTAACTTGTTGCGAAAGAGGTAGAGAATTTACATTCTTTTAAATGAAAATTTATAAAACAAAAAAATATTAATTATAACAACACTTAAAAAAATAAAAAAGATTTTAAATAAAATTGTAATTTAAAAATTCCAAATTTAAAAAAAAGTTTTCAATTTTTAACTATACTTTAACAACTACATTTGTGTAATTAAAATTCTTTTAAATATCAATTCCTTTATTTTAGTTCGATGCGAGCCAGGAACTGTGGACTTGTCAACATTTTGTGCATTTTTTCTACAATCCCAGCCACAGTTATGCCAAACAAATCAATTTATAATTTCCAATTGTCAAAGATCGTGTACATGTCCAAATAACTAAACTAACACTTTAAAATAATATCTTTTTTAATTTTCTTCGTGAATTAATTTCTCGTTTTTTCTAATTTACCAAGTATGTAATTTTTGCCAATAAACAAACTCTTTTTAATTAATGTAAAAAATTTAATTTAAGTGCCTTATCCATTTTTTCTTAAACTTAATATAATAAAGAAGGGGTTAATGTAAAAAGTTTTTTTTTAAAATTAATAAACATTGTTTGTTGTGCTTTTTCAATAAATGTTAAATTAATATTTTAAAGTGAATAATGTATAGTGTAAATATTCAAAATAAAAATCTTATATTGAATAAGTTGTGTTTTTATTAAAAGTGGAGTAATCAAAGCCAAAAAAAAATTTTAATAACATCAACAATTTTTTATCAAAACTGGGTTATAATTTTAATTTCCTCTAGTAAACTTTTTGTAACATTCATTTTAAACAAAAATTATCATACCAAGACTAAGATTTACACAAATTTTAATTAGTCTTTGTTTTCAATGTTATTATGTTTTGTTGACAACAGAATCCAAATTAAACTTAATTTATTCAATAAAATAACTAACAACAATAGGGTCTAATAAATAAAACACATTTTCAAATAAAGCTAAAAGTTTTATATTTACTGTTTCCGAGTTTCAAAACATATAAAAAAATACCCAGTGTGGTGTAGTGGTAAGAATACTTTCTACATGAGGTCGTGGGTTCGATCCTCACTGTTTTCATGCTGTAATGCCTTTGAGTAAGGCGCTATAAACGGTGGAACTCCCGCTAAGCCAGCACTAATCAGCAACATAGTTATCGGGAAATTAAAATCTATAATATTTACAACTGCCACAGGCATCTTGAGATTGGGTCAGGATAACAGTTGTTAATCTATGTTTAGGTTGCGCAATCAACCTTCCCACATCAAGGATAAAAATTTATACAAAAAATAACTAAAAGCTAACAATAAAAGTAATAAATTTTGCGAACATAAAAAACATAAACAACATTAAAACAAAACTAGTCTATTTTTGTTTTGTTTTTACCTAAAACAAATCTTATTAGTTCAATTAATTCTTTTTTTTTAGTTCTTAATATAAATAAATTAAAATAATTAAAATAAGCTATGACGCTTGAGATTGTTCGCAATGGTACAACCTAAATTTAAATATTGCAGATACCCTCTGGCAAAATACATAATCCAATCGAATTATATTTCCACTTTTTTGTTTTAAATATATTACATCATCAAAATAAAATCTATTTGGATACTAAGTAGCTGGAATTGATCTATTTACATACTGCATAAGTTTGCTATAAATTCAAGGCTTTTAAAGCTAAAAGACATATCTTTGCTAATAGGTGATTGAGCAAAAACGTTTACTACAGTTCCAACAAGTAAATATGAACTTTAGTATGCTATTCTTTAACTGGTAAGTTTTTCAAATTATTAAAAAATAACTTGAAGTTTTGTCCTGATAAAAACTGCTTCTCTATGAACAGAGTGCTTTTAACAATAATCTCTAATTTTTGCTATCTTTATAGTTGTTTTATTTTGCTGAGTTTCAAATTGAGAGAAATAAATGGAAGCACGTTTGTAGGTAAGCAAACCTTGTAGAACTTTGTTGATAAAAATTTCTTCAAAGATAAAAAAAAATTATTTTTGAATTTAGATTGCAAGGATTCTTTTGTATGGTGTTCTAGCATTCCACATTTCTGCGCCTTAAGAAAATTTGCCAATCTTTGCCGAAAATCATGTAACAAATGCATTAATCCAGGTGTTTTTTTTACATTTTATTGCTTTAGTGACTACAACAAAAAAGACTGCACAAAAACTGTTTTGTGCAAAACTGTTATGCTTTATATTTATTTAAACCTTTAAGGATAGATTTTTTATTTTTTTAGACTGGGTTATATATAACATTATACTCCAAAAGCTATAAGCTAAAATTTGTAGCAAATTTTAAACCAAAATTGTTTAATCAAAGAAAAAAACATTATTGGCTCAAATATAAGTACCTGTCATGTTAAAATGTTAATAAACAATAAACTTACGTTTAAGAGTGCTTGGCAGCTAATTGTTCTCAAGATTGCGATGTAGTTCAGAGAATTGGTGCAACTCAAAACAAAGTGATTTGTAAGTGTGATTTTGGATTTAATTTAGAACAAGATGGTAAAACATGTACAGGTTAGTCAATATTTCAATTTAACTGGTTTTAAATGCACAGTGTTATGTTACAGTACTAAATTTGGTGTTTTCAGTTTAACTAAAATATGATTAGTTCTAAATTTTTTTTTTAATTTTAAAATATTTTATAAAAATCTGATTGTAACACAAAACTGAGTATATAAATCTGTTAATACTTAAATCTCATAACTTAAAAATATATATATGGTAAATTGTAATTTACTCTTTTCATATTTAAAACTAGGTTAGTAAACAGTACTGTTTAAAATTTACGATTGTTTTTGTACAGTACAATTTCATTCTATTAGTTTAATTATTTTGTTAGATATAAATGAATGTGAGTTGAATAAAACTCTTTGTGATGAAAATGAAAATGCTTTTGTATGCCGAAACAACCCGGGTAGTTACAGCTGTGGGCACTGCCGAGTGAAAGAAAACTATACACAATATTACAAGCAGCAGAAATGCTGCAAAATCAATCAAAGTAATGTAGATTTAAAGTAAAGTTTAAGCATTATCCAACACTTAGTAAAAATAAAAACAATAAACCATAAAGAAATTTAAAAATTATATACCCAAGGGATATATTTGAAATCAAGTAAATTAAAAATAAATTCCAAACAATTATGATACAAATTATTAAAGATGGCCATGAAAGCTGTGGAAAACCAAGTTCTGGTTCTGGTAGATTTTTTATTAATTCAAAATATGATAACATTCGACGCTGGCCTTGGATGGTAAATATTATTTTTAGTTTATTGACTAACATAAGTAAATAAAAAACATTTAATTGCAAAAAAAATACAGAAAAGTACCAAAACAATTAAATTTATGTAACCATTGCTTGTTTAAATTTATAAGCTCTTTATAAATTAGGAGATATTAGGCTATTTACTTTATTTATTCATATAGGCATATGTAACTGTACAAACCACAACTGGGCTAAACACGTGCATTGGTGTGCTAATATCTAAGAAGTGGGTTTTAACTGCAGCTGATTGCTTTAAGTATGTTACAATAAGATTAATTTTTGTATATTGTAATAAAATGTAACTAAAACTTGTATGTAAAAATATTCCTTTATTTAATTTTATAGAAAACAAGATACTCTTTTTAACAAAAACCTTTAATATTTGAATTTTTTTTTTGTATTTGAGCATGATCAAGTTTTAAACAGAAATTATTTTATCACTAAAAAATAATTTTTTTTTAAATTAGTCAAGAAATCGACTTAAATAACATAAGAGTACACTTGGGAGTTTATTCAAGTATTAATACAAATAACGTTCACCAACAAACCTTTAGAGTTACCAACGTAAGTTAAAAACTTAGTTTGCTTGAGAACTATTTCGCTTTCAATTTAATTGATAAAAAAAGATATCTTTAATTTAAAAAAAATAAAACTTGCTTGTTTAATAAAATATTTACATTTAGATACATGTTCATGAAAAGTACAGCTTTCCAGACAACAATGTTGCCTTGTTAAAACTTCACAGAAAAGTCACTGTTGGTGCCTTTACTAGGAAGGTTTGTTTACCCAATAGGGAAAAGCCAAAAACTGGAGATTTATGTTTTGGTACTGGATATGGGTCAGGTAATAATATATATATATATATATATACATATATATATACCTTTATAAGTTTGTTTTAAACTGATAATAAAAATACCTAAGATTGTTAAACCAAGTGTTCTCATTTGTGGTACAGTTAGGGTGTTATTAGTGTTCTTTAGTACTTTATAAAACGATGAAACTAGGAAGATCTTGTTTTTAACTTGCACACTAACAGCGCAATCAAATTATAAATAAAAATAGCTATATACATTTTATTTCTTATCTAATTTTAAAAACAAATGGACAATGTTTTTTAGATATGAATAATGAGTTTGGTATATTGAAAAATGATCATCAGATTTCTAACATCAAAGAATGTCAGCAACAGTTGGAGCCTCAAGGTTTCAACAACAAAACAATGATTTGTACAAGAAACCCCCATGAAGAATGCTTTGGTTATTGTTTATAGATTCTTGTCACAAAATTTATTAATAAGCCAAAATGTTAATAATACAGCATTAGCCTAGCAGAAATAAATTATATGTGCCTAGCGATGTTGCCTAATTTCTTTTAGTTAATATAAAAAGCTAGCGACGGAAAAACCACCTTAAACTGCTATTTTTTATTATTCATAAAGGCTTTTTTTTTAAACATAACATACAATTTTTATAATTGATTACCTTTTTAGATATCAAGTCTGGTCCTTTGGTTTGTCAAAGATGCAGCAGTTGTGACTGGTATGTGGCCGGAATTGCATCTTTTGGACAGAATTGTTCAACACAGCAGGGCTACAAGGTTTACTCAAGTATTGAGTATTATGAAGATTGGATATCGATTCATACTTCAGTAAAAATAACAAAGCAACCAGAATGTACAACTTAACATTTGTAGTTGTTCGTTTAATGTATTTCACGCAATTTTTTGTGAAAAATACAAAGAAACAAGTAACAAAAATGAAAAAAGTTGGTATTAATGAAAGATTTTAAATTTTGATTGAAATCATTTAAAATTCGAAATATATATTGCATCTAACTCTTAAAAACATAAATAGCTTAGTAAACTTTAAATTTAAATTTTAAATTAACAGCCCCACGTGCAAACGAAACGGGAAATACCCCACGTAAATATTTCAAAAATTTAATTTTTTTTATCCTCGCTTACCATAAAAAAATACAAAACGATATATTACTAAAAATTAATATTTTAAAACAACCTTAAATTTTTAAACACTCTTATTTAAACGTCTAAAAAAATAACAACCTGTTTAAAGGGTAGTGTATAAATTTAAAAAAATTCTCCTAAATGCATTAAATTTAGCTTAAATCAAGCGTTAAGGCAAATCATAGCATTCAGTCGACTTAAAAAAAAACTAGTCTAGACGACGCACAAACAAAAAACCACACAACTGTAGAAAATTATTTCAAAAAAATCTTTTTTGTGGTTTTATACTAATTTTAAATTCAATTTCTTATAAATAAAATGTAAAAACTAGTAACAATATAGACATAAATATTTTACTAATTATTTGCCTAAAATAAAATTCACGCCATTTTTAAATTTGTAGCGCAGATATTATATAATTATGTTGCAAACATTTTATTCCAAATCATTGTTAAGTAATCGAAGCGATCGCGACAGTATTGTTACGTAGTGATGTCTATATTGTGACGTCATGTGTGGGTTGATAAAAGAAAAAATTCTACGAAAGTGAGTTAAACAAAAAAGAATTTACTTTTTAAGTGTAAGTTTAAAATTGAGTATCTTAAAAGCATAGAATAAATGTAAAACAGTTATAAAAAATCTAGAAATTCTATTTTTCGATCATTATTTTTAAACAATTAGTTAAATATTAATTAAATTACTAAAAAGAGAAGGTTAAATTTGTAACCCAATATCAAGAAAAGATATACATAGTTATTATAATTTAGAAAACTGAAGCAAAAGAATTAGTTACAATATTAAAAGGTATGTTATTGGAGTTAGATAGGAACGTAGATATATAAGGACCATTATAAACTGTACTTGTGTATTTTAGAGTAGATTACAATACTACAATGCCATACTATGTAATTATTCAACATAGGTAAATTAAGGCAAATTTAAATGTGCCTAACTTGAAAAAGTATAGAAGTGAAATTTTTAAAAGCAAAATTATAACAAGGTAAAAATAATTTAAAATATTTATGCTACATATGCGTATTACCACCATTAATATCTTTTTACAGTGTTATTTAAATTAGCGTAAAATCAATGATATAGAAAATATGTCGATGCCATATTTTACCAATTCCATAAGCTCTATTATTTATCTTTATAAAATGTCTGATATAATGTATTCCTTACGTCGCCTACAGCTCAATATACTTAAACGTTAGGTTGTGTGGTTTTATGGTCAATGGAGTTTAAATGTATTTTCGTTATGACACAAACTTTTAAACACAATTCGTTTACTAAATACAGTGCTTACGTTAGTGTTAAATATTTTAAAGCAAATACTCTAAAAGGAAAAGATTGTTAAATTTAAAGGTCAACATTAAAATAAAATGTAGAAAATTAAACAAGCAGTCAAGTAAACAGTATGTTTAACTCAAATAGTTAAATATTTATTTAACATTCACTAATTTTTAAACTGTATTTCTCAATTAAAAATTACGTAAACTCTGCGACGATTCTCCTTTTGAAATTACATGTCTACAAATTAGTCGTGTTATAAAGTATAATTAATGTTAATCATAGAAAACGCCACCCTAGGTAACTTAATACACAGTTAAAAGACCTTTGTATTTATACAAAGCCAGTCTAATAACACGAGAGGTAATAGGTTGGGTAGTAAACGTGTAATTACCATATCAAGGATTATCTTAATAAAAATATAAAGAAATAGTTTAAAGGTAAAAATTTAAAACGCAAAAACCCCATACAGATATAATAAGCTAAAATACTGTTAATATTTCATTTTACTTAAATTATAATAAGGATAAGTAAACTCCAGCTAAGCGTATAGAACAGCAAATATTTGAAGTTATTGAATAATATATATATATCAGTATGTGGTAAATTCATTTTATAACAAAATAACTGATATTGTATTGTTACTCTTATAGATACTTTAAAAGTAGATTTTATATTAAAGTAAAATTAAAATGCCTCCAAGATACGAAACTAAAGTCTTCAGAAAAGAAGTAAGTTAAAGTTTTTATTTGTTTTTAAAAAAATAATTATCGAAAAAATTTCTAAAGTATCTATATAATTTAAAATACATTTTTCATACTTTATATAAAAAAGTTAAACTTTTAATCTTAACATTTTAGTCCAATTCATCTGAATTAACTGCAGAGCAACTGCTACCGGTCGTAATCGAACTACAAACACTTGACTCAAACTTAATCGAAAATGAAATCACGCCAGAAACAAAAGTTAAACATTATTCAACATTAAACCCTTGCAAACAGACCAGAACGTGTCAAATATTAACCCTTATAGCTGTTCTATTTACAATATTTGTTGGAGGAATATTTGTATATGTTCAATTAAATATGAAGTCACCTGAATTTGGCGAAGGCACAATTTATTTCCCAACTGTTACAACACCCACTACAAGTAAGGCATTTCTTTATTGAATTTTTAATTTAACCAACTTAAAATATTTGATAAAATATATTTACTTTACAGATTTAACTTCAACTGAAATTTCAACAACTGAAAACTTTAATCAAGACAACTCCACAACAAACATATTTCCTAGTACTGTTAGTGATAAAGAGACGTCAACAACCACAACAACAGGAAAAACAACAACACCATTTACTACAACGACAAAAACTGTTACTACAACTTCTTACAAGGGTAAAAATAACACTCTTTTAGTTCGTAAATTACACTTTTCATAATATGAATTTTATTTTTTTAAAGCATTTTAATATTAAAAAAATCATGTTTTTTATTTAGATCCAATAATATTTTTGTTTGAAGAATATACGTACTTAGACGCTGTAGGCGCTTGCAAGGATTTAGGCTTAAAACTAGCAACAAAATCCGATATGTTAAAAGCCTTTGAAGCAGGTTATGAAAGGCAAGTAATGCTATATTATAAATATCCTAAAAAGCAGTCCACAAAATAATATAACCTTTATATAATAGTTTATAAAGTCTTTGTCTAGTATTATTTTTTATCCAAATAAATATAATAATTTTGTACAAAAAGCAAATTCAAATTTTATAGACTTTGATCTTCAGTACTACATATATTGGATAAACGTTTTTTTTTTAAATTTGTTTTTCAACTTTTTAATAAAATTGTTGGTAATCATTTTAGATGTGAGTATGGTTGGTTACGAAACATGCATACAGGGTACGTGATGCAGAAAAGTGGAGCTAGACTGAGTTGTGGTGGAGGAGTTGTTGGTCTGATTTATAGTTCCTATAAATCACCTGATGTTATCGTTAAAGGGGCTTACTGCTCAACTAAAGGTTCGTATTTAAATTGTTTTTAATTTCCAAATTTCTGGGCTTTGCCTATAATGTATTTAAATATACTGTTTTATATTGTTTTTTTGGTGAAAAAGACAATTTTAAGGTCATTAGGTTTTTTAATCGTTTTTTACCGTTCCAATCTTTAGTTGTTTTTGCCTGATCATTAACCTGCCGATTGGTGTATAAAATTGGATATTGTTAGAACCATAACACCATTGGCAACCCACAACGACATTGGGGCAGTGGGTATCAAACCAGGGTCACGTTAATATATCCAATCTTAACCACCGCGCTAGCTATAAACCGAGTTAAATTCACTTGTGTTTTAGTGCCCGAAAACGCACTTATTTCCAACAACGACAACTCGAATAACAACTCAGTGAACTGGTGGACAACCTTAGATGCTGCAGATGTCATAAATTTAAAACAACTGCTGGCTGAAACGGGGAATACCCTAACTAGATCCATGCGTGCTATATATCCGTGTTGTAACTATCTAAATATTGACAGCAACGAGTTAGAAAACGTTTCGTTTGTTTGGCAGAAAATGTAAGTTAACAATATTTTGTTAAGGATACAAACCCCAAGAAAAGAAAAAACATTTAATAGACAACTAAATTAAACGTATAGTTAGTAAATAATAAAGAAAAAATAACCGCTTATTGGTTCTTTATTTTATTTTTCTCAGGTCTTCAGCGTATATGGAAACCCTAGCAAATATATACAGAGAAGAATTAGGCCTTCCTAATTTAAAAGTCTTTCCACATTTGACAGCTAATTATGACGCAATGATGAATTATGGAGCTGCTACAACGAACAGGTAAACGTAACAAATTTAAAACAAACATTTACCATCTATGACTAATCAATAAACTTGCACAAACTAACAGAATTTAAATTGAAAAGCCTGAAAAAGTCAACTTTGCCTAATTAATTTAACAAATGTTGTCTTAGTTACGCTGACGTTTATTTTAGAACTAAAATTATTGAAGATATTACATCACGAGCTAACGAAGCAAAAGTTGATGGTGTTATAGTCGATTATGAACCCACGAAGCAATACACAAAAGAACACGCTATTATATACAGGTAAAACAAGGAGCATAATTTTTAGTTTCAAGCATAGCAAACTAGTAAAGATTTTTTGAGCGTTTTTCCATTTTATTTTAAATACGTTATTGAATATTTGTTTAGAGATTTTCTTAATGCGTTATCAAGTGAGATGAAAAAGTTTGGAATGAAAGTAGGAATGACGATAGCGGCATGGGGAATATTAAAAGTAGGAAACTTACTTATTTTACACATTTTCAACGAATAAGATATCAAATAAAAATGTTTAAAAAATTTAAATACACACTTAAAAATGTTTAACCAGTTAATAGCAGGATATAATTTACCAAAACGTTAGAATATTCGTTCTGTAATTATATGAATCCACATTTAACGACTTTCAAATATTTAATTACCTCACAAATCATATTTTATATTTTTGTAATCAAACAGGAATACGAATTATATGCTGAAAGTGAATGTGAAATCATAGGTTCTATGTCGAACACTTATTACGGGAATGACGTAGATTATAACATTGATCAAGTTAAAAAGATGTTAAGTTATATTTCTACTGAAAGGTGAGCTACCTTAAATAGTTCGTAAACGTTAGATACTTAAAGACTTAATGACAAATTACGATCATTTCTTTATTTTATATAACTTACTAAGCTCTATAGTTCTGTTAAAACTATGTTTTGAAAATTAGAACCACAATAAATTAACATCGATCATAACTTAAGTTCTGTAAGGTAGATAACCGCAAATCTGTTATTCCTTTTAGTTAAGTACTTGATTCCCCATGTTAGTCTTCAACTGAATTGTTTTTTTTTTATTTAGTTGTGTACTATTTAAATAACTTTGCAGATTTTATTTAAATAAAGTTGCTTAAACTATTTAAATACAACTTTAGTGATTGTAACAATATACATTTTTTTAGGTTACAAATTGGTATTGGTGCAATGCATGATATAAGCAAACCCAATAGTATGGACTATAACTGGACTGCAGAGAACCTATTGAAGTTTGTTGATTGGTTGAAATCGAATGACGTCACGCAATTGTATGTGTACCCGGGCGATTGGAGTAACATTAAAAATATCGAGGACTATTTTATAAGCGCTTTAAATGAATTTATTAAATAAAAAAGATTTAAGTATAGTTAAAATATCGATCAACTAGATCTTTTGGTTGATTCAAGGTAAATTAAATGTAATGTTAACCAAATGGTACTATGTAGATGAAACCATTTTTTAAGATCAATTATTTAAATAATTTCCAACTATTTAAAATTGTTTTATTTTTAGTAAAATTCTAGTACTTCCGCTTTACAAAAAGACATATGTTTTTAACACTGTGACATTAAATACAATTTTAAGTTATGTTTCCACTGATAAATTCATTTTCCAGCTGTGTTTATTTGATTGTATATGCATTGAAAAAATTCATATAACAGTAAGTGTGTAATACTTTTGTGCAGTTAACGGTATAATAAATGTCAACTTTATAAAATATTTATTATTTAACTAACATTTAGTTACATAGGCACTTGAATAGCAATAATTTTTTTAAGATATGATAAAAAGTTTTAAAATAAATTGCATAAATCTTATAAATAGATTAATAATACTAAAATACTAAAAACTACCATAATATATTACCTAAAACACACTAAAATTTTTTTTTATCTAAAAACGCAATCAAATTTTTTACTTAAAAACAAATGGATCAAGAAAATTATGACATCATAGTTCATCTAACAACTCTTGAAATGATGTCACAAACCAAGGTGAATTCTCTTTTACTTTTTGTCGAACAACATTGCCCCCAAACCCAATAAAAGCATCCTAAAAAAAAACAGTTTTTATGTATTTAAATATTACACATACAAATAAATACATAATATCATTTATTCGACATCAATTTGTTTAGTTTACCGCTGGAGGGCAAGCCTCTAAATCAGTTGCTCCATCTCCGATCATCACCAACCTAAAATAAACAAAATTAATTTCTAATTTCTAAGGTGTGATGCTGTAAAAATAGAACTTTATTAAATAACCTTTTGTAGTAAAACTTCTCCTTCAGAAGAGAAATAACCTTGGGTTTTCCCCCTGTGCGAGAAGTTGGAGCATTTTGATCAAATCCAGCATAAGAACCTTTAAAAAAATATTTTCAGAAACTATTATTTAAAATTGTATATATTTGAAAAATAATCTTACCGTCAAAATAATATTTTAGTCGGTTTGCAAAAATATTTTCACTGCGTATTCCTAATAAATCAGCAGCAGGTTGAATTATTTCTTTCATGCCCCCAGATACAAGATAAACTTCACAATTTTTCTTTTTAAGTATCTTTATTACTTCACTGTTATAATTTAAATTCACCGCAATTTAAAAAAAGAAAAAAACAAACAAAATTATTTTAAAAAAAATTCAGCAAAAAAGAAAAAAATTGCAATATACTTTAAATAGCAATCATAAAAATAACATTTATAAACAAATAGGCCTATAGATTTTTTTAACATTTTAGTAAAAAAAATAAGATTGGTCACCTTACACCTGGAGTGAGTTTTGGTGAATTATTTGCAAGAAACTTTTCAATAATTTGTCTTGAGGGATTAATTATATCCAACCTTGCAGCTAATGAATCCTGAAAAGTAACACTTCCCCCCATGGCTTTATTCGTCCTAAATTGGTAAATGATATACTTTTTTTGGGTAGTACTAAAATACGGGATGCGGGAAGTTGCGGGGTGCGGGAAATACTGAGGCCGTATGTAAACGTTAACAAAAAAACGCTGAATGTGGAAAAGGATGGACTTTTTATACCCTTCCCTAATCTTCCCTTGTGCTTTATATTCAATTTCGCATCATTTCTTGACCTTGAAAGTCAATCCCGCATTACCCCTTAGCCCTTTAGATAAAAACAGCAATCATCCCCCAGAAAAGTACCAAAATTCTGTTCCGTCTCGCATTCTGCGAATTTTTGTTAACGTTTACATACGGTCCCGTACTATTCCGCATCCCGTACTTTAGTATTGTCCTTTTTTTATCTTTTTATTGAACACTTAAACCTTACCATTCAATAACTGCTTCATCAACTCCACAAAAATTCGCTAAATTATCGATTCCTTCGTCAATACAAAGAGTACTATCTACATCAAAACAAACGCAATCACAACTTCTCCAAATCTCCTTCGTTTCTTCTTTATTCATTTTATTTACCGGTTTATTTTACCCAATTTGTAGATTCCTATATCCACAGTAATAAATTGCAAAATATAAGCACCTAAATGCATAAAATATGCGTTAAAAAAGGAAGGAAATATGTAATTAATAACTGACATAACAATATTGTATGTAAATGATAACTGACATAAAAATTTTGTATCTGCCACGTGCTTTTGTAAATAATCACAGAGTTATAGCCAATATGTGACAGACGTCAGAGTCTTTTTAATATTGTTATTTGTAGACCTCTAAAAGACATATATATTTGCAGACGTATAAAGAAGATACAAATAATAAATATTGATTTTGTAAAGCTAAGCTGTTTATTCTAACTATGCTTTCGTATTAACAAAAACCCTACTTTATGAAAGTTAATATATGTAAACATATTTGGCTGAAGTAAAAAAATATGTAATGTCATAGAACTTATGGGCATTAGGAAGTAAATATGCATAATAAGAATGCCGTCATATTAATTTTTAAAGTTATATTACGGCAATATGTCGACCACCTATTGCAATTACTTCCCATCGCAATAAATCACAAAAATTATTGACTACGACAATTAATTTTAAAAGTTTTGGTTTAGTAAACCTGTGCAATTTAAATATAAACGTAGACTTGTAATAAATGGGGTTATAAAGGTAAAGTGTGTATAATTTATAAAAATAAGTGGAGTTTTAATTATATCCATTTGTCTTTTGGTAATAAAATTCTACATAAAAATAGATATTAAAGTAATTTATTATTATATAATATCTTCATTTTGTAAAGAAACTTTTTCAAAATACTTTTTACATAAAGTTGTATTTATTAAATTTAAATAAGACTGAAAAATTAATGTTTATGCAAGTATAAAAACCTGACTTTGCCATATTTATAACCTATACTGTCAAGTATTATAACACAGAGAGGTTTAATATAAAAAGGACAAGACAGAAATTTATTTTTCAAAATAATCAATGTTTTTAACAGTAAATTTAAGTTTTTTATTCCACAAATAACAATAAAAAAAATCCCCACTTTAATTTTAAATTTACCACAAAAAAACAGTCTAAAAAGGAAATTAGTCAAAAAATAGCTAGATAACTATAGGTAATATAATACTGCGAAATAAAGGGAAAACGTTAATTGTACTTAAAAGAAAAATCGTGTCAACTAAAGTACATGAGTGATTTTAATCCGCAAGAAAAAACTAGAAATAACATTGTCAATAGTAAAAACATTGATAATTTTTACTGAAACCAAATCATCTTCTTAAAACAGTAGTTGTTATTAAATCGAGGTAAATTATTAATTTTTTTCTTACTGTCAATAAAAATTGTTGTTGCTACTGGAAAAAAATCTTTATTTGAGGTAAAATTTAGGTTTTACTGTTAAAGACTTAAGAATTAGACAAAGATTTTGTATTTTCTGAATTGACATCAGTATTTTGTGTAGTTTTAGATTTAGTTACATTGTTTTCACTACAAGGTGGCACGAATATGCTTGCTTTAACCAATTTTGATAGATTCTTTGTCTGCTTCATTAGATTAACTATGCTACTTGATGTTGCTGGCAATTCTGTTTTTTCAGATGTATTCAAAGAAACTTTCGAAGGTTGTTTTTTGTTATTTGGTACAGGTGTAGCCTCTTGTTGTACTTTTGCAGGAATACAGCTTACAAAATTCATGTTTGATAAATCTAAAGAACCCATATCTTTTATATTGTTGGGACTTAAATTTGGATCCAATTGCAAAGGCTTGGTTGAAATTAAAATAGCATTTTGTGGCAGTTGTGCAGTACCAGATGTTGAATTAAAAATTGGTGCACCATTTTCAGGGTTAACTGAATTACAAACAAACTTTAACTGCTGGCCTGAGAGGATAGGATAAAAATTGACGCCCTTAGCAAGCTGTTTGGATTCTATTTTTAAAGGTGACTGAATTTCAGAAGAATTATTCGAAGTAGTCCCTTGTAGTACATTGACATTAAGCCTTGGTAGCATAGGCTTAACAGTAGATGAAACATTTAATATTCCATTTCCTTGGATGGGATTTTTGTCTATATTTTCAACTGGAGACTGCTTTACGTAGTTATGCATATCATGAAAGTTAATTGGGTTTAATTTTGTGTTAGTGTTAAGAAGATGTTGATTTTCTTTTATTTGCAAGGGAGGCTGGTTTGGTTTGACAATCGAAACTGGTTTGACATGCTGTAGGAATGAGATTAAATGTCGACTTTGTTGGTTAGAATTTTGAGTTGAGGTAAGGGTTTGGTAATTCTTTGTACCTTTCAATTTCCTGGCTTTTTGTTTTTTGATTCTTTGCTTTTTTCGCTTTGACATGACATTTTGATAGATTTGTGATGCCTGAAAAAATACCAAAATTTTCTTAGGTTTGGCATTAAATTCTATTATTATTGCTTGGCTAATTAATATAAGAAAAAAAGAAAGGCTTATGCTCCGTAATGACTAATATTCTTACTGAGTAAAGGTCACTTGAAAATTTTTCCGGCGGTTTCCTCCTTCTTGTTGTTCGTTTGCTTCCATCAGGACTAAGTTTTAAACCTTCCATTTGTGGTGACTTCTTAATTTCGTCTTCATCTTCCTTTTCAGAGTTAGGAACACAATTACTACATTCCCTACAAAAAACAATTGTGTTTAATTAATAACAAGTTTTGTTCTGGGCAAAAATATATATAAAACCGGCAGCGTGGTGTAGTGGTAAGAACACTTGCTACACCACACATGAGGTCGTGGGTTCAATCCCCACTGCTCTCATGCTGTAGCGCTCTTGAGTAAGGCGCTATAAAGGGTATGAACTCCTGCTGAGCCATCACTTAATCAGCAGTATAATTATCGGGCAATTATAATCTATATAATATCCCAAACTGCCACAGGCAACTCGAGACTGGGTAGAAGTAACTGATGCTAATTTATGTTTAAGTCGCACATTCGACTTTCCCACATCGAGGATAAAGATATACAAAAAAAATATAATTAAGAAGTTCTAGTTAGCTCAATTTTAAAAAAACTTAAAAAACCCAAAGACAAACCAAACTGAATCAATTTACCCCTTGTGGTTTTTAGTTTATTTTATAAACAAATTTAGTTAGTAACAATTAACTTACCAAAAGGTTCCTTTATATTTCTTAGGGACTTGTTCTAAAGGAGGATCACAACACCAAATATGGTAATAAAACTTGCATTTGTCACATAATAACATTTTATTTTGTTCTTCTGTTTTATTACATTCCTTGCAACTGGGTATGAGCTTTTCTTTATTCTCAACTGTTAAAGAATAATTAATTTTACCAAAGTTTTTGTTTAAATAATTTTTTTTAAATAAGAAAACTTACCCTTTGTTATTGCCTTGTCAGCATTTGTATTTATAATAGCTGAATCATTCTGTGTGTTATCTTTTCCTTCTTCGTTTATTTTAACATTTTCACTTATCTTTGTATCAATCTCCTTTATAATTTCATTGTTTTCTGTAATTTTGTTATTAGTTGTTGTTGTTGAAGGCTTGTTCACTTTTACTTTTACAGAAAAGTTTATTAAATTATTGGTGGGAGTTGGCACGCTGACTTTTGCAGGGCTTTTTTTAGACTTTTTAACACCCTGCAAACTGCCGTTCAATTGGTTTATTCTTTCTTCAAATGATTTTATATTTTTACTTTCGTTGGTGTGATTATTTAACGTTGATTTGCCCTCAATTGGTGTGTTAACTTTTTCCAACTGGTTCTCAACAGAGATATTTTTATTTTCATTTTGGTATAAATCCCTATTTTCTGAATTGAAGTTTGAGGTAGTGATGTTACTGTTATCAACAGATGCTTTTTTAGGTATAATCGTAATTGTTTTATTTGTTTTAACTAATTTTCCCAACGCTGCTAATATATTAGTTGTGGTCTGTAATTTTCTAGCTTGCACATTGCAGTTTAAGGTTTTATCCGACGGAATTGTGAAATGATTTTTGGCAGAATTACGATCGATCATCACTCTTGCTTCAGTGAGGTTAAATTTTTCCGCAATATTTTGTACCGGGGTCTTCGAAATTAAGTTGAGGCTTTGGGTTGAAAAAGGTTTTTTAATTTTGTTGTTGGCTTGTTCAACAGATCGTTCTTTTTTAACATTTTTCAAATTTTGTTTTCTTCTTCGTTTCTTGTCATTTAATTTCTTTCTTCTTTCTTTATGAGTTTTGCGGAATTTGCTCGATATTAAGTTGATCTAAAAAGCACAAAAAATAAAATAATCAAAACCTAATCAATTTAATAAAATAGTTAATCCTAAAAAATAACATAAAAAATAATTTTAATTTACCATTTTTCTTTGCTCAGCTATCTGGTTGTCGTCAAACAACATCGTGGCTAATTTGTTCGGAGGTTTATGTGATCTTTGTGTGTGTCTTCTGCCCTCTGCTGTTATGAGACTACCATGTGTGATGTCGTTAGTGTCTGAGTTATCCTCACTACAGGAAAGAGCACATTCTGAACATTGCCTGCAAAAAAAAAAAAAAAAAGAAGACCTTAGGTCAGGCAATTGATATGTTTTTAGCATTATTTTAAACACCGGTTTGTAATGGTTTGTCTATTTAACTTACCACATGCTAAATTTTGTCTTTTTTGGCATTTGTGTAAGTGGTGGATCTAAACATTTCAAATGGATCCACTTTTTACACAGATCACAATCCACTAACAGATGTTGTTCACCGTCTGACTTGCAGATGTAACATTGATTTAGGATGCTGTTAATCTCCGTAGGTTTGCTTTGTTTTGCTGCTGGTGAAGTTACCTTAAAAAATGAAAATGCCAATAAGCAAACATTTGTTTAAAAAAGAACATAAATTTTTCTATGTCATTTTTTTATAGTAATCACTAGCGTATTTTAAATATATACCCTATTTTTAATAATGTTTATATTAAACAATATCAAAAATTAATTTAGCTTCTAATTTTAAGTTTTTTTACCTTGTTGCTTTGAGCAGATCTTTTTCTTTGTTTAGGGGATTTAACAAATATTTCTGGGGGTTTGTTATATAAAGGTAATCTCATTTTGTTGAACGATCGCTTTTCCAAACTAAATGAAAATAAAAATTAAAACTAATTTCTTAAACAAAAAAAAAATTTAAATGGATTGTTTATTCAACGGCATATTATTTTGCCTAGACAATATCTACAGATTACCTTTATTTTATACAGTAAAGTAAACTGTAAACCATAATGTTAAAAAAAAAAAAAAAAAGGTCAGACGAAAAAATCAGATAAAATATCAAAATAACAAAGTAAGAGCAGAATTAAAAATGAAGTACAAACCGGTTCTGGACATTTTCTTGTGACCATTGTTTAAGTCTTGTTATAAAAGTAAACAAATTCTGGGAGGTAGAAAAAATCTGATTTCTTTTTACTTGAGAATTTGTGAGGCTGTCTTGAGACTAAAGATTTAAAAAAATAGTAAAATATAAGCCATTTTTTATAAAAAAAAACAAATTACAATACAACACAATTTATTAACAATTTTTACCTTGTTATAAACAACTCTTAGTTCTTCCTGTTTTTTCAACAAACTTTTGTTTTCTTCAACAGCTTTATCAATCCTTCTTTTAATCTCATTTATCCTGATATTAAGATCCATGTAATGCGAGGTGAATTGGGGGGTAAGGGAGGGGGTGATTCGATGACGTTTTCTCACTTCTAAGGGCCGAGGAAAGTAACAAGATGGGCTCTAAAAAAATAAAAAATAAATTAAAACTTTAACATTAAAAAAAAATTAATACAACATTTTAAAATCTTATAGTTGGTAGTTGAAAAATGCCCTAAGAAAATTTATATATCCATACTGAGATATATTTAAGAAATAAAAAGCAAATTTGCAAAATCATTTTAAAATTAATTATTTCTTTACAGTTTATAAGTATTGACGGCAAATAAAAACACAGATAGGAGCCAATTAAAAACTAAAATTACTTTACACTGCATTAAACTCATTTTAATTATTCGACCTACCCTGACATTTATTCCAAACATTCGTTCAGCTTTTTCATTCAACAACTTCAAAGCATGGGCATTAGAGGTTAATAATCGTGGTTCTGATGTTGAATGATGGTTGGAATTAGATGGTTTATGTTTAATGTAGTTTATGTTAAGTTTTTGTAATTCTTCCTTATCAAAATGGTCCTAAAAATAAAAAAATTGTGTAAATAGTTTATAAAAAACATAAATGTTTTGTAAAAATTTAAGCTATGTTCTTTGTTTAAAAACCTTGTTATTTTCTTGTTTATATTTCATTGCAGCAAATAGGGAAATGTAAGTTTTTTGTGATTTCAACATTTTTTCTTTTTCCAAATGTAGTGGGCAGTAAACAAAATATGGATCGGTTTCACTAAAACAAAAATTACAAAATATTTTTTTAATTTTTTGTTTAATACAGTTTGCTAACATTTCTCTGTATTTAATAGGTTGGAGTTAGTGGTGGACTAAATATGATTCTAAGTTTTTTACATATCTCACTGTTTATATTATCTCTATATTTTACCTGTTTAACTCAGTTTCATTATCAGCTAACAAGCCATGTTTTTGAGCACAAGTGACATGGAAATAAGTTTTACATAATCCTGCATCACATTTCACACTAATACCTACAAAAAAGTTAATTTGTTAATTAACAACTCCTAAAAAAATAGTGTTATTTAAAAATAGATTTTTTTCTAATTTGACAAAAATAAAATTACCATCACTAAAAACTTTATATTTTTTTAGATTTTTTGTTTTAAATTTTATTTATTATACCTGTTTTGGAAAATAGTCGATCTTGGCACAAAAAACATTCTTTTTTATTATAAAGTCTATAATCAAGGTTTGTAAAATCAATCACAATATTGAGTCCTTTTGTACTATATATTTGTCTCTTTAGAATGTACCTAAAAACAATAAAAAAATTGTAATATAGGAATTAGTATATACAATTAAAATTGGCCAGAAGTTTTACAACCTAAAAATGTATCATACAAAACTATTTTAAATCATCAAAGAACCCTTTTATACATGTGGGTATGATATTGTTTATTATAATTTTTACCTTGCACATACTACATGACACCATTGACCGTTCGATGTTTCTTTAATACAACCTTCTTTAGATGGGCATAACTCACAATTCTGTTAAAAATATCTTTTAGTATAACTATTTCAATAAACATTTTAACATTTTACAAGAACACTTTTATAATAATTAAATTTATTTGACAAAACTTATATTTCAAATGCAAAAATTTTAATTAAAAAGTGTTAAAAACCAAATACATTTGTAAGCATATCATTATTTTTTTAATATTGTTAATGATATTAAACTGATTTAATCTGTTTTGTGAAGTAACTATAGCTACTCACTGCTTGCTTTCCACTTATACAAAGATCACAAAACCAAGAATCTTTGTTTCTCTTTCGCTTGTGTTTAATCCATTGGTAACAATCTAAAAATTACAAAAAATTTTCATGAAAACAAAAACCAAAATTTAACAAAATTAAAATAGAGAATTGCCTCTTTTTACACTAAATTTAATATGTGCACTTTTAAAAGAATAAAAAGTTAACCAAAAGAAAAATACTTTTTATTATTACCTTTATGTACAGTAATTCCACACCTGCAGCAACTTATAATTGTTTCAGGTTTTTTGGCGTTTAAACAAATACAACAAACTTTAACATTTGTTATATTCATAGTTCTAGATACCTGGTCAATGTAAGTGTAAGACTTTAAACTTTAATTAAAATACTATATTTATTAAAAATATAATTTGATTCCAATGTATTTTAAAGATAAAAAATATATACTACATACTGTGGCAGTGGATATTTCAAATTGTTTTGTAGCTTTGACAAGAATTTCCTTAATATTAGATGGACAGTCATGATATTGAGAAGTTATGTATTGAGTTGTTGATTTTATTGTTGGGGCTATGTATTTGTGGTGTCGATTACGACGACTTTTCGATGATAAAGCTAAAAACGGATAAACAATAAATTAGAAAAAAAATTGAAAATAACCAGTGACACTATAAGTAACAAAGAAATAAAATTGGTTTAAAAAAATTTGGCTAACTTACATTTTAATTGATTTGAAGCAAGTTGAAGTTTTTGACTTTTATTTTTATCTTCATCACTGCTTTCATCTTATAAAATTATCAAAAATAAATTTGTTGGTGAAATTAACACTATATATAAACAATATAAAACAAATACTAGTATTAACAATTATATTTTTAAAGTCATATTATTTGTTTACATAGGAAATTTATTTATGATAGATTTTTAGAGAATATATTACTAAAGAAGTTTTACAATATTTACCTTTACTAGAAGAACTTGATTCACTTAATTCTTTGCTACTATCATCAGATTCTAAAAACAAAATTGAATTAAAATCACAAACATACATTTTAAGTTAGGCAACATTTTTAAATGTAAAGATAAAGAATAAAAGATTTATTTACCAATCTCAGATAATTTATCGGATCCGATCTTAAAGTCCTCATCTTCTTCTTCATCGTCTTCATCTTGCAACATCCTCACAATGTTCTCCTCCTGGAGTTTGATCTTCCTCTTACCAGGAGCTCTCGTCACTAACAAAAAAAAACTTGAGAAAGTAAATATAAATAATTTTAGCAGGTAAGACTTATAAATAAAAAACAAAAAAAAAATTGAATAGGCCTATAAAAATAATTTTTCATATTATTATCTTAACTAATCAAATATAACATTTTGGTTTAAAATAACTTGACATACTCATTGACTGATACATAAAACTCATTTTGCTGGTGTAGTCACTCAGTATTTAAACCTATTACAACATTTTTATCTTTACAATTATAAAATTCAAAAGTGGTAATTTAAATCTAACAAAAGAAAAAATAAATTTCACATAATTGTAATTTAAAAACAGACAAAATGTTTTTAAATTCATATGAATATTTAAGCATTTTTAAATTTTAGTTTAACCCATAATTAAATAAAAAAAAACATTACACAAAACTTAGATATTATTACTAATATTTTTAGTTTATACTGTATTTAAGTTAAAATAATGTAAAATTTATATTTTCCATGGCAGTTTATCTTAATTTTCTTCAGTCATTTCAACATCCTTATTCGTTGACTTTATTTTTTTCGTTCTTGTTTTACGTGGTCTGACGTCAACATCCATTGCCGACTTTTCTTTTTGATTTCTTCTAATTTGGTTAATAATTTTTCGTTTTTTCTTATTAGAAAGTGTGATATTCGCTCGGGCACTCGTCATTCTTTTTTTAAGAACACCTCTCGGCATTATCTCGCTGTCTTGAACTGCGCCAGATTTTAAAGGTTTGTTTCTTTTTCTGTCCTGTTTTTGAACGCGTTTTAACTTTTGAAGGTTTTTCCATAGCGGTTTTCTTGGCCGATTGATTACAGTTGAAACCATGATTTTATTTTTACTATAACTGTATGTTACAAGCGTTTATACACTAACTAATCGACGTACAGGAGCTTAACGAACAAACAAAAGCGTAAACACCGCCAGAGAAATCACAACACAAAAGTTACCAATTGTGGTAAAATATACCAGCGCTAGAGGGCCCACACTTTTTGTTAAGTTATCCTCAATGAGGTTGGATTTTTAAAAGAAAATGGCGTTGAGCAAATCTATTTCTGAATTAAAAAATGACCCGGAGTTTATATCATTTATGAAAGATGTTAGATTAAAAAGAAATGATATAGTTTTAGGCAGGGTTCCACAAGTGATGGATAATTATAACGGAGTAACGATGGCTCTCACTTTTCGACCTGAAATTGTGAAATATGTAAATGAAAATTGGACACCTAGGAAAAATGATGTCTTTTTATTTTCTTACATGAAAACTGGTAATCATTGGACGCAACGTGCATTGGAACATCTTATGTATAATAAAGAAGAGTTAAATTTTATTAAAAATTGTTATTCGAATTTTTTTGTATATGAATGCCTGCCAGAGGAAAAAGTACTTTGGTGGGATAAATTGAAGTTTCAACGAATATTTTACGGGCATCAGCCTGAATTTAACATTCCTGTTAAAAAGTTTACAGATCTTGGTGCAAAGATAGTCTACGTTTATCGCAATCCCAAGGATGCAGCAGTTTCTGCATTCTATTTTCGAAACAAAAACTTTCCACCCGAGCAAAGATGTAAAAATTGGGATGAGTTTGTTGAACTATACTTCAAAAATATGAAAAATATGTTCACAAGACCTGGAGAATGCATTCTGGATCACATAAGACAATGGTATACCCACATAGACAACAAAAATGTTATGTTTTTGTGCTACGAAGAAATGCATAGAAATATGCCATTACAACTCAGAAGAATATCAAACTTTATTGGAGTACAAAAAACAGACTCGGAATTGATTGAAATTGCTCAAAAACTTCAGTTCGATGTTGAGAAGAAGGAAGAAGAACAACTTCAGTATAGACGAGAAAGTTATCTTTTAAAACTAGGAATGAAACGAAAAGGAGTTGTTGGGGATTGGAGGAATCATTTTACGGAAGAACAGTCCATTAAAGTTGACAAGTTAGTTGAAGAAAAATTAAAGGGGACCAATATTAAATTCATTTATGACTTGCCTACCAAAAGTAATTTGTAAAAAATAATAAAATAAAAAATTAATAATTTTGCTGAAGGTGCTCATCATATTATATATGTTTTTAAAATAATGCACTTTAAAAACACATAATTTAAATTCTTTAATTATTTGTGCAATTTTTTATTCTCGTGCTTTTTTAATTTTGTAATTATTATTATATTTTCATTAATATGCAATATTTATTTTTGTTATTTTTCGTCAAGTATCAGTAAACTTGCTTGTTAAAAGTGTTGTAAAATTTGATATGCCATAATTATTTAACATCAGGAGATATAAATTTAATTAAATTTATTTTAATTTGCAATTTACATTAAATTATTTTGCTTTGTTTGCAGATTTATAGGAATAAAGTTATGTCAACTTGTAATACAAATATTAATGATGGAGATGCACCTACCAAAAAAAGAAAATTAGGTGAAGACAAAAATGGAGTTCAGGATACCGATAGAGAATCTTTTATTGGTACAAAGGTGGTTTCGGTTTTAAACGATAAAAGAAATCAAAAGGCTGTTTTTGTTCATGGAAAATTTGAAAATGATCCAGAAAAGGATGCTGTTATCATTTTGGAGAAGCAGCCCTTTAACACAACAACAGAAAATTTGGAAAAACTTCTCTCAAATAAAACCAAACTAAAACTGGATTTAAAAAATGATATTTATTCAACTTTTCTTGCAACACCAGCTTCTGAGTTCAGTGATATGAAAGCAACTGTCATTTATCCAGCAACGGCAAAACATATTTCCAAATATTCAAAGCAAAATGTAGTTATTGTTGAAGAAAGTGGATCTGATTATAAAAATATCACTAAGCCATTTTTAAAGGAACAATTTGAAAACAATGTTTTTAAAATCCAGTGGGTCTATAACATTCTAAACCATGAAGCTGAATCTGAACGCATCCTATTTGAAGATACTGATCCAGAAACTGGATTTATTTTACTTCCCGACATGAAGTGGAACACAAAAGATCCTAATTCTCTTTATGTGATTGCAATTCCACATCAGCACAATCTTAAATCAATTAGAGATCTTACGACTAAGCATATTCCTTTGTTAAAGAATATACAGTGTAAGGCACTGACAAAAATTGAAGAAAGTTTTGGCATTAAAAAAGATAAACTCCTGGTTTATTTTCACTACCAGCCGTCTTATTATCATTTACATATTCACATCAACCATATTGATTTAGAAATGCCTGGCACTGGTGTATTAAGAGCCCATTTACTTCAAGATGTATTTGAAAATCTTGAATTAAGTGAAAACTATTACAAAAACAAAACTTTAACCTTTACCTTACAAGAAAATCACGACCTATTAGCTAGATTAAAAAAGAAATAGGTCACCCTGCTATATTAAGGGTTAAGAGATAGGACTGTGGCCATATAAAACTGTAATTTTGCTTTTTTTTTGTCTTGAAATGACCCACTGCCAAGTAAGCGACATAGTTATTATATGTAACTCGTTTATTAGTAATCATGTATTAAAAAAGTAACTATGTAACACAATAAATAAAACACAACAAAATTTTGCAACATTAAAAGTAAAATACAATGTATCAAGTGTCCTTTAAAAAGACACTGTCATAACATTAAAAAAAAAAAAATCAACTATTAAATTTAAACAAACTTATATAATTTCTGCTCAAACGATACCAAAATTATTTATTTAGAAGGTAAAATATTTAGATTTGAAAATCTATTATAAAAATTTTAAAAACATTTGTTAACTTTCAAATAAATGAGGTTGAATAAGGTGAGTTTTGACTTCAATATTTTGTGCCCAGATTTTGATATTTATCAAATTTAACTATGATGCTGTTAATAACCCAAAATGACACAACATAGAGTAGATATGCTGGGGTAAAAAGGCATATGCTGTGTAGAATGACATCGATAGAAGGAGAATCAAGCAAGTATCTAAAAAAAGTAAGTGTACAAATTTAGTTAAACAAAACTTGTAAGAACCTAATATAAAAAGCTGACAAGGTTAGTAAATATATATATACAGATAGATTAATGACAGTTAAGTAATGTTACAATTAAAATATTTGGTTTAAACTCACTAAATAATGTTCTTTCCCAAGAGTCCAACATGTAAAGGCCGGTAGTAACGCAATAAACAAAATATAACCATTCAATATATCCGAAAAACGATGTCGGCTTCTTGCCGTAGACCTTCCAATCAAAACTCATATTCAATTTATTGTTTAGACAATATGTATAACTGTATTTAAGCTTATATATTGAACTCTTTGATAGAATACACACACACTATCACTATAAAAGTTTACAAGCGAATAATATCGCCTTTAAAGTTTTATTGGCGTTATGTTTCTGACGTCACGGGGATACACCTATCTACGCAATAGAAATCTTATAACATATTATCAGATTTTTCTTAAAGAAAATCAAACTTAATTTATAAAACTAAAATTTATTTACAATCACTGCAAGAAATGTTAATTTTTAGAATTAAAGAAAATAATTTTAAACAGATAATTTATTCATTTTATGTCTTTACACACTTTTTAAATACAAAAAATTTAAAAAGATAGTTACATTTTTAAAACAATATTTGATTAAGTTGCATACTTTAAATATTGTTTGTAAGGAAATAAATATAAGTATTTAATAATTAATATTAAAATACAACAATAAACTATTAAATACCGCCACCAGCCGTCAAAAAATGTACCGCCAATCGTCGGAAAATTCAAACTGTCAAGAGGCAAATTTGTTTATTTTTGTAATTAATAAATTAATTTAATCAAAATCGACTAAGACTCTTAAATACCAGGTAGTTGATTTTATAACAATGGGTAATAAGGCTGTATAATTGCTGCAATAATCGGTTTGTAAGACTAATTTTGTCGATTTGTGGACAAAGCAGATAAGCAATAAGCGCCAGGTTATTATTTTTGTTTCGTAAAAATATTGAATCAGTCTGTCAGTGTAGAAACTACCAGGCCGATATTTATTGACAAGCTACCTAGTTTTGATTGTTTTACAGTTGCCCGGTCCCCAGTTGGAATCGTATAATTAGTTGGTTAGTGATCTGTTCGTTCATATTAGTTCTGTTAGCTTGCATTTTCTGACCTTCAACCTTACAGATTTATTACACAAACAGAACAAAAATCTGCGTAATATTACCATTACCAGCTTGCTAATTATTTAATTTTTTTTTTAGATTTATAGGAAAATAAATTGATATTGTTATTTGTTACAAATTATAATGCTATTTTAATAAATAAATATTATATCCTAACTTAAACATCTGAACATGTCTGATTCTGTTTTTGTAACTCCGGTTAAATGTCCTTATTATGATCCTGATCATTATGTAATAAAACTCAAATATGAAAATTGGGACAAATTCACCGAACTTATTATAAGTCATTTAACTCGATTGCTGGACTTATCTGGGGTTCAACTTGAAACTTTGCGGGGAGAAAATCTCGATTCTTCACTTAAAGATGGAAGCAACAAACTTAACTCGAGTGTGAAAAAATCTTGGAATCCTCTCAAGAAGAAGGATTCAAAATCCGGATCACTGCTGAATGATGAAAATTTATCTCAAATTCAACAACTAACTGACTTTCTTGGGGGTCATTTAAACACAGAAGGTTTATTTAGAAAACCTGGGAATTGTATTAGACAAGGTCAACTTGTTACTGCCTTAAGTACAGGTGTTTGTATTAATTTTGATAAAAGTCAATTTCAAGCTCACGATGTTGCAACTGTGCTGAAAACTATCCTAGGACAATTACAAGAACCTCTTTTGTTGCCTTCTAAGCATTTTGGAGCACACAGCCAAATTGCCAAAATGATGAGAACTGATGAAAAAGGAATAAAGAATGTTGATAAATGGAAAAGAATTGAAGCTTTGCAACTTCTTTTATTGTTGCTTCCAACTCCAAACCGCAAAGTTGTTCGAGGGATTTTTGATTTGCTCTATCAAACTGCAAGGCATCAAGAGTACAACAAAATGAATGCTGCAAACCTATCTGCAATGTTCACACCCCATTTAATGTGGCCACGTCATGTAAAGGCAAGTGAAATTCATGAGAGTATAAGTGAGCTTAATGAACACATTGCATTCATGATTCGACACTCACAGAAAATTTTCCTTGCACCCACTTACATAAGAGATGCAGTAAAATTGTTTTTTGCTGATGATCAAAATACCAGCACATTGTCACCCCAAGTTAGCACATCATTCTTAGTTGCCCCTTCCAGTGCAGTTAAACGCACTGCAAGTGCTCGGTTAAGATTCACAGATAAATCCCAAACAGAAAATGCTATAAGTGACCTTTTTCAACAAGTTAACAGTATGCCAAACTCTGCTAAGAAGAAAAAAATGGTCAAAAACTTTTCCAAGCATCACGAAGTGTTAAAATATCAAAACAAGGGTCGGAAGCGAAACCGTACTTTTAGTGGAATGCTCCGAAAAAAGACTCTTTCCCAAGTAACATCCTCCTCCAAAAAAGACAAGTCTTCTTTTGAGCACTTCTCACAACCTGGCGATGAATTAGCATCTCCAACATTTAAAGCAGCGCCAAGGAAGTTGCCAAAACCTGATCTTATCAAAGATTGTCATCCGGACACTGTGTCACTGGGTGCTGAAATTAAAGAAGGAGAAAAGAAAGCTGTGAGCCATGTAAGTCTCCCTGGCAGAATGACAAGAAATTGTAAAACAGAGCCAAAGTCTCCACGCTTAGCTGCGTTTGCCAAGATTTTACATCAAAGAAAATCATCATCACCCATGGTTAAAAATAAGATAATCAAAGAGAAACGAGAGGAATTTGTTAAACCTGTTAAAGTGTCAACGGTTTAAATACACTCAAAAAACGACAGAAGGTTGAAAAAATATTCCAGGCATTGCTGTAATAAATGACCATTTAAGTTGTATTGTTTTACCTTTATTTACTTCTATGGGAACAAGTGTAAATAAAACTTTAATACTAGCCACATAGTTTAAATATTTATCTGAAAATTCAAAAAACTGCCCTTATTTTGATATATGCATTTTATTAGATTGTAGCATAGCCATTATATAATTGGATGGTAATAATCTTTATACAGAAGCTTATTTTTAGTTTGCTGCCCTTTTTAAAAGTATTTTTGTATAAAACATTTACAAACCTTTTTATAACAAATAAAACTTTAGAGTTAAATACTGCTTAAAACATGTTTTTAGTTGTAAACCTAGTTTTAGTTCTTCTAATTAACCTAGATTTTGTGTTGCAATGTGTGTAAAAGATTAATATAGTAGTCGTTTTTTGTGCCTTTTATTGTACTTTTATTTTCTTATTTGTTGTTACTGCATTCCTTTACATTTAAACCTACATAAATTTGTCAACTGTATTCCTTTACATTAAAACCTTCATAATTTTGTCGATATTAAATTATTTTGTTGAAACATTTAAAAAATGGATTTCTGGTAAATGGTTTTGGTTTACAGCATTATAATATGAGTGAGCTGTATATTGAGTTGTGTATTTTAAGAGTGAAGTAGTAATTGTTTTTGAAATTTAGTTTTGTAATGATTGTACCGTGTAGAGTTTTATTTTTCATTCGTTCTTAATAAAGAAAAAAAAATTGCTATTAATATTTTTTTGTATAAATTTATGATCGTGATAAGGTGGACTTTAAAGCCTTTACATGAAGTAACATTTAATACCTCAGCCCAGCTTTAAGTTGCCTAGAATATCATTGACTAAGTTTTATCAACTATATCATGCCACCTGTTTTGCTTATAATTTATTTAAATAAACCTAAACTAGCAGCTACTATATCATTTCGTCTTGCTTATATTATATTCACGTGAAATGGTGATACAAAATTAATCAAAACAACTAATATACATTCTTATTTGTTGTACAAAATCTAAGTACATGTATTTTTTAGTACGTTTCGCTTTTAAACTTAGAGAAAAGCAAAAATTTAAAGAAGTTTGCCTATTAAATTATTTTTTGTTTGCAAGATAAGTATAGTTATTTTGCTATAAAGTATTATTTGATTTTATAAATTAATTTTGAAATTTAAAAATATATTTGGCAACATATAAAAAACTCGGCAACCCTGCACGTGTTTGTAGTTAGCCGTTTGAAAAAGGAAAAGTCTAGATTGTTCGAAAATCACTAAGCTCAGTTAACATTTGTAAACACGACATTTAATTTATTTTGAACTACATTAGTGTTCATATCTTTATATATTTAATATTAATAATTAAAGCACAAAATGTCGGCACCAGTTTTAGTTTTAAATCAGAATTCAAAGCGGGAATCTGGACGAAAAGTTCAACTCGGTAATGTGACCGCCGCTAAGACGATTGCTGACGTTATTCGAACTTGTCTTGGACCGAGATCAATGCTCAAGATGCTCATGGACCCGATGGGTGGAATAGTTATGACAAATGACGGCAATGCAATCTTAAGAGAGATAACTGTGCAACATCCAGCTGCGAAAAGCATGATCGAAATTAGTCGAACTCAGGACGAAGAAGTCGGTGACGGAACGACTTCTGTTATCATTTTAGCAGGCGAGATGATGTCAGCAGCAGAGCAATTTCTTGAACAAAAAATGCATCCTACTGTGATCATTGCTGCATATCGCAAAGCATTGGATGATGTTCAAGTCATTCTTAAGGATCTGAGTGTTGAAGTTAATGTAACAAAAGCCGAAGAAATGAAGAAAATTGTAAAAAGTGCAATTGGCACAAAGTTTATTAATAAATGGGCTGATTTGGCTTGTGATATGGCAATTAAATCCGTATCAACCGTTTGCATGGAGAATTCATCAACAGGTCGCAGAGAAATTGATATTAAGCGTTATGCTAAAGTTGAGAAGGTTCCAGGAGGAATTTTGGAGGACTCGGAGGTTCTAAACGGAGTGATGTTGAACAAGGATGTCACCCATCCACAAATGAGACGAAGAATCGAGAACCCTCGCATCTTGTTGCTTGATTGCTCTTTGGAATACCAGAAGGGGGAGAGCCAGACCGATTTGGAAATTAGCAAAGAAATGGATTTCGAAAAGATCTTGCAAATGGAAGAAGACTACATCAAACGTGTCACTGATGACATCATCAAGTTAAAACCCGATCTTGTTTTCACTGAAAAAGGAGTTTCTGATCTTGCTCAATATTTCTTAGCTAAAGCTAACATAACAGCAATCAGAAGAGTTAGAAAATCTGACAACAACAGGATTGCGAGAGCTTGCAATGGAACAGTTTGCTCAAGAACTGAAGAAGTAAAGGAAGAAGATATTGGCACAGGAGCAGGTTTATTTGAGATCAAAAAATTTGGTGATGAATATTTTACTTTTATCACCAAGTGTAAAGATCCAAAGGCATGCACCATATTGTTGCGAGGAGCCAGCAAGGACATTTTAATGGAGGTCGAACGAAACTTACAAGATGCAATGCAAGTCGTGCGAAATGTGATGATTAATCCACGTCTTTTGCCAGGTGGTGGTGCCATCGAGATGGCTGTGGCACAGAAAATGAAGGAAAAGTCACAATCTATGACAGGTGTGGAACAATGGCCTTACAGAGCAGTTGCTGATGCCCTTGAAGTAATCCCAAGGACCTTGATTCAGAATTGTGGTGCTAGTACAATCAGAACCATCACTGCATTAAGAGCAAAGCATGCGATCCAGAACAACGAAGCTTGGGGAGTTGATGGTGAAACTGGTGTTATCGTTGACATGAAAAACCTGAATGTCTGGGAACCTTTATCAGTAAAACTCCAGACTTACAAAACAGCGATGGAGACTGCGATGCTGTTGCTGAGAATCGACGATATTGTGTCCGGAAGCAAGAAAGCAGCTGGAGGAGAGGGGACTGGCAATGCTGCACCAACTCAGTGATGTCACAATGCCCATACACAAGCTTAATAAAGATAATATTTCAAGATTTGCTTGTTAGCATGTGTTGTTACTCTCGATTTTTTTCGTGTTTGTGTTTTTTTGTTACAAGCATCTTTAATAAACTAGTGAAATTTTATTTGGTCAATTAAATATTGAAAACGTTATGTATCTGTTACAACAATAAATTTACCATATTATTGAACTTAAAGTTCCTAATGCTAACCTTTTAAAATATATAATAAAATTCAATTTGTTTGAAAAAATAAAAAAATTTGTATGTTGTATTGTTATGTAGAAGAAAAAAAAATATCTTCTTTTTCAAATAGAATGTTAAGGTTTTAAGTTAAGTTGTTTTTAAATATGGGAAAAACTAAGAAATCTGTTGCTTTAAAAAAGGCACCTGCTGCTGTGTCTGCCTTTGCAGCTTATCATTCTCAACTCCATTCTGTTAATTCAAAGGTTGGTTGAACTTTGATTCTCTTTAAACAATAAAAAAGAATAGTTTAAACTTAGAAAAATTTATATATTTAGTTTACCGAACCTATCAGAACTGTTCCTAATCCAGAATTAAATTTTTTTTTTGTGTATATTAAAGTAAATATGAAAAAGATTTATGGTTTTCCAAATACCAATTAGCTCATGAATTATTGTTTTAAAAAAGGATTACAAGCCCAAAATTATAATTGTTGCATATTTTTTTTTTATTTATAAACTCTAGCCATTTTTGCTCCATAATTTTTTGTTGCAAATGCAACTCAAAACTAGATTGATCTTCATAATAAATATTAATCATAAAAAATGGATTTTTATTTTTTTTTTAAATTTTAGAGGGGAAGAGAAGATAGTTCTTCCTCGATCCCCGATCTAACTCGTTCTTTAGAGAAAACAACCGACTCTAAACCTTCCTCTTCTTTTATGAAACAAATCTCAAATAAAACTGGATTCTCACTTATGAGAGTTGCTTCCAAGAGGAATAAAAAGCGAAAAAATTTGCCAGAAGGTAATTTAAATTAAAAAAACTTGAATAAAATTTAGAAAAAACAAATTTAAAAAATTAATTTATTGTTACCTATTTAAATTAAAAATGGTTACCTTTAAGAGAGTTTTTAGCATATTTTTTTCTGAAACTAATTGACTTTATTAATTACAAATAAAGTTACTTAAACTCAATATAGTATCATGCAATATGTATTTAAACTACTTTTTATTGTAGTACCTTCAACATACTGGCAACCTTCTACTATTCCTGATACAAATTGGGAAAAAAGTCCAATTGCCAACTTTACTTCTGCCTCTATGCCGCTTCATTTTAAAGGAAGCAGTAGGTAAGAAGTAAACTTAATACTATTTTTACTTAACAAACATTACGTGCAATGTGTAAGCAAAGTAAGTTTTAAAGGGACATCTACTTATAAAAATAAACTTTTTTATTTTAGAGCAAAGACTGTGCAACCTGTTGGAAGCAAAATAGGATCAATTGGCCAAAAAGAAGGTTGGTTAAAATTTAGTTTTTTTTAGTATAAAATTCTAAGTAGACAAAACACAATTGGGCAGGTTAATTTCTGGGCAATATGATCGATAGGCCTAATACCTCAAACTACCGTAGTTAAATTAAGACTGGGCTAGTGCACCAAATGTTACTTTAAAGGATAAAAAGGTATACTGTAGGTTTATGGTTTTTTGGGTACCTTATCTCATAGTTTAAAGTGCATAAAATTAAATTACTTTAAAGATCGGAGTATTGAACTATCCACGAGTCAAAGTCTGTGTGAGGAAGAATTAGAAAATAACAACTTGGCTCTTAAGGACAATAAAAAACCAATGCCAGTATTAAAAGTAATTTTATTGTTGTTAACTTTTTTTTAATTTAATTGTTAATCCAGAAAAGGTCAAAATAATACAAAACATAAAATAAATAACATAGGCCTAGTCATTTTGATAATAATTTAAATTATCTGCAGAGTAAGACCATTGCAGTTGAAGGTCTTATAATCAGTGATATATTACCAACAAAACCTAAAATAGCGGAAAAACCACCAAGCAAGAGAGTTTGTGTGAATAAAATTGAACCTCCGGTGAAACAAAACAAAGTAAATGATGAAGAAGGAATGTTGTTGCATGCTTCTGGACATAAAGATAAAGAAACAGTAAATTAAAACTTTTTTAGCGCATTTTTTTATATAAAAATGGCGACTTCACTATCTTAAAGTAAATTGATGGTAAAATGGGTTTATATAAAAATGGCAGTTATTTGTCTTAAAATGCCTGTGTCAGTTTTAAATTATTTTTTTTCCAGATCCAGCAGTCGAGCAGTTTATCTTTAACATCAATGACAAAAAAGTCATCCGTTCCTAGAATGCCATTCCCAGAAGGTGACAGTGAAAAAGATGGAAGATCGTTGTTTGAGTGGCTAATTAATCCATTCTCATTTGATAATTTCTTCAAGTAAGACAATATATGTTTTTGAAAAAATTGTTATTTAATTTTCTTGTGAATGTAGAAATGTAAATTCATGTTCTAAAAAGAAAATTTTTATGTTTTGATATATATATTAATATATGATTTTTAAAATTTTCTTAGTGTTAGTTTTAATATATTGTAATAGTTTTCTTTTACTTATTATTTTGATTTTGTATATTTTAGTATGATTTGGGAGAAGAAACCATTATTTGTACGACGCCACAGTAAAAACTATGCAGAAGGTTTGTTTAGTCGAGCTGAGATGAACAGAATATTACTTGAATGTAATGTTCGATATTCTGTTAACTTGGACCTCACTTCTTATCAGAATAATAAGAGGGAAACTCATAATTTGGAAGGAAGAGCATTTGCACCAGTGGTCTGGGACTATTATAAGGTGATTATATTTTTATATTTATTTATTTTTGATGTGAAAAAATCAATTTTATGACCTGAACATAGAATAACAATTAAACTCAAGACCTAATAATTAGTAAATTCTAGTGCTTTTACCACTACACTATTGCCGCAGAAACAAGATTGTAGAAAAAATTCTTCTTTATGGAACTATAGAAATTATTTTTTTTTTTTGTGGTAATGCTAGTAAAGTTGTTTTTTTTTGTATTTTTGACGAATAATTTAAAATTTGTTTATTAAAAAACAAAAATTTTGAATTGAAATGTTTTTTATTGAGTTAAATTAAAGTCCTTATTTTTTTTTAATTTTGATTGTATAGAATGGATGTTCAGTAAGATTAATAAATCCACAATCTTTCTCAAAACCAATATGGAGATTATGTTCAACTTTACAGGAATATTTTAAATGTGTGGTTGGTGCTAATACGTAAGTATTACAACAAACCACAATAAATTGGGTTTAATTTTAATTTCTTTTTTAAATTTAAATTAAAAAAATATTCTCTAATAAGGTAAAACAAATTTTAGTAAACTGTACTAAACCTTATTAAATGTTTTACTTATCTAACATTTTTGCATTGTAAGGAAACAGTAAGTTGTAATTAATATTATCAAAAAATCCCCAGATACCTTACCCCACCTGGTACCCAGGGTTTTGCTCCCCATTATGATGACATAGAAGCGTTTGTGTTCCAACTAGAAGGAAAGAAGCAGTGGAGTCTTTATAATCCAATCAATCAAAACGAAACGCTTCCAAGAACATCAAGTCGTAAGATAAATAAATTTTATTAAAAAAACTTAAAATATTTGTGATCTTAGTTTTAAAAGAGGGGTTTTCGTATTAATTTATTTTAAAAATGAAAGGGTTGACCTCATGGCTTAAACAAAGAATAACATTTGTTATCCCAAACCAGTCTTATAACTGCCAGCTTATTAAGGATCATATTTACCTGATCATTACTAGGCCAATTGTTTTGGTTAAGCAAGAGGTGATAACATTTCTAGCATCTTACCGGTATAACATGGAAGAAGTAAGGATTAAACCCAAGACCTTTTGTAGTAAAATCAAGTGTTTTCTGTTAATTATATAACATTTTTGTAACTAAATTTAGATTTTAGTTTTATTTTTAAATATTTTCAGGTAATTTTGATCCAAGTGAGATAGGCAAACCAATTCACACGGCAATACTAGAACCAGGGGATTTACTTTACTTTCCACGAGGTTATATCCATCAAGCCAAATCATTACCTGATACCCATTCCTTACATGTAACTATTTCTGTAAACCAGAAGAATAGCTGGGGGGATTTATTTGAATTGGTGAGAATTTAACTTAACAATGTCTTGATTTAATCTAGTTTTGGCCCTAACTTTTTATATATTTTTGATTGCTATGGTTATAAAGAAAACCGGCAGCATGGTAGTGGTAAGAACACTTGTTACACAACACATGGGGTCATGGGTTCCCACTGACCTCATGCTGTAGCGCTCTTGAGTAAGGCGATACACGGTATAAACTCCTGCTGAGCCAGCACTTAATCAGCAGCTTAGTTACCGGGCAAATATAATCTATAATATCCCAAACTGCCACAGGCAACTCGAGACTGGGTCGGAGTAACTGATGTTACTCTATGTTTAAGTCGCACATTCGATTTTCCCACATCGAGGATAAAGATAAATATACAAAAAAAAGGGGGAAATTTATGAATGGCTTAAGAAAACTTTAAAATTATGATGTTTAGTTGTTTTCAATATTAAAAAACATTAAAGATTATGTACTTAAACTTGGCTTAATTGGTTGACTTTAAAGTTATTTCATGCTGTTATTTTGACAATTGTTTTGTGCAGATAGTTTTACACATATTTGATTTATTTTAATTGCAGATGATGCAGAACACTTTACAAAAAGCGATTACTGAGGATATTGAATTTAGAGCTGGTCTTCCACTTGATTATTTGTCGGTGTTTGGGGTTCAAAACTCGGACAGGGTAACATTTTAAACTAAAATTTAAAAAAAAATACTTTAGTAAACACCCCACTATTAACAAAATCGATTTTGACTAAACATCAATTATTTTTAATTCTTAAATTTATTTCTAATAAAAATTTAATTCTATAGAATCTGGAACGTAGAAATGAAATCAAACAGAAAGTGAAAAATTTATTTTTGAAGTTGGCAGATTATTGTGATTTGGATGATGTTGTAGATGAAAGAGCTACCATGTTTTTACATGATTCACTACCACCTGTCTTCACACAAGGTAATAAAAAATAATTAACCAAACTAATTAAGAATATATTGTTTATATTTTTTATTTACTTTTTTTTGAATTTATTCTTAATGTAGGAAGGCCAACTCTACCGCATAAACATGGAGTAACTTGAAATTTTCTTACCAGGTCTTGGGTTGACTTGTGTAGTTTGGGATATTATTGATTATATTTGTCCATAAATGATTTGTCAATTGGTTTTAAGCTCACCATTTATAGCGCCTTACACAAGGGTATTTTATCCTGAAAGCAATGGGGATCAAACTCTGAATCCCATTTATTATAGCCCTGTTATGGTTACATAAAATATTTACTAGCAAAATTTGAAAACTCGTTTTGTAATCAACTAGGTGAAAAATCTCGTACAATATATGGTACCAACATGACCATGACATCATCAGGAGATCCTGGTTCTTGTTTGTGTGCGATTGAAGTTAACACAAAAGTGAGAATATTAAGAAAGAATGCTGTAAGGTTGGTGCCTTATAATAATGAAGATGATGAAATGAGTATGAGAGTGTATCACAACCTGCAAAATTCAAGGTATGTTAAGAAATTTTTCAATGGGATTTTTTCTGTTGTTTAGTTTTAAAAAAAAGGTTGATGTTTTTGAAATTAAAACCTGTGATAAGATTATAAAACACAGAAGCGATAAGTGTAGTTTTTAATATTTTAAAACCTCCAAGTTTACATAGTTTTTATAAGAACTGGCAGCGTGGTGTAGTGGTCAGAACACTTGGCCTTACTACATGGGGTCCTTAGTTTGATCCCTACTGCTCTCATGCAGTAGCGCCCTTGAGTAAGGCGCTATAAACCGTATGAACTTCTGCTGAGCCAACACTTCATCAGAAGCTTAATTATTAACCCATATAATCAATAATATTCCATAACTGCTAAAGGCAACTTAAGACTCGGTCAGGGTAACTGATGTTACTCTATGTTTAGGTCTTAAAGTTTTCCTTTTCACATTAGGTATAAATAAATATATATATATATATATTTGTTAATATTTACGTTTAAACACAGAGTTTACCACGCTGAAGAGAAGAAGTATTTTGAATTAGAAATAGAATGTGCTCCAGCTGTTGAACATCTTATTCATGCTTATCCACAATATATTGAAGTTGGTAGTCTACCACTGGAATCCGAAGAAGACAAGGTAAAATATCCCTTTTTCATTTATATCTTTATTCTCGATGTGGGAAGGTCAACTTCACGACCTAAACATAGAGTAATCTATGTTACCCCGGCCCAGTTTAAAGTTGCATTTAGCAGTTTGTGATAATATCGATTTAAATTGCTAGATAATTAAGCTGCTGATTATGTATTGGCTCAGCAGGAGTTTATAACATTTATAGCACCTTGTTTAAAGGCGCAACAGCATGAGAGCAGTGGGGATTTAACCCATGACCTTATGTAGTTGTATAAAACTTAATACTTTATTTGAGATTTTTTTTTGTAGATACACCTTGCTTGCTTTTTATATGAAAGGGGAATTTTAGCGACTGAAAGTAAAATAGAAATGGTGGATCTGTGATTTTTCTGTTTTAGTTTGGTGCTTCATTTACTGCTTTTTTGTTGCAATTGTGTCTATGTATAATTTCTTTGCATTTTCTTAATCACTGTCCTCATATTTTGATGTTTCTCATTTACTTATCACATAAATTACTTGCAAGCATTTCATGGTACTGAAAATTTTTTATAAATGAGGTAGTTTTTGTTTAGCAGAACTTTATTATTTTGATATTCTAAATAATATTTCAGGTTATGAAGCCTTCAGTATATTTAATTTAAATTTTAAATAATTTAGTTTTCTTTTTTTTTTAATATCCGCGATATCGCAGCAAAGAGTAGTATGTGTGAGATACACATTTAAAAAAATGCAGGCTTCGCAATTTTAAATGCAGTGCGCATGTAATTAATTAATAATAAAATAAACAATATTCAGATAGCTTTTGTTAGCAATAATTTAAAATAGGATTGGATCGTACAAATTAAATTACTTTTTTTTTGCAAGGTTTTAATATTATTAAAATAAAACATAAGTTAAGAATGTTAATGGACAACATTCCTTATATGTTATTTAATATATTTATTTAAACATAGTTTAATACCGCAGACACGCACATAATCATGTTTCGCTTAATTAATTATCACAACGTTACCCGCTAAACTCTTATATCAACAAACTTTAAATATTAAGGCCACATATTTAAAACAAATTTCATAACCTTTAAAGTTATGTTGTTCAGCTATATCAACTATTTTATCTGAATAAGAGTTGTGTATTTTTATAGGCAAGCCTAAGATTGACGTAAGCAAAACTTACAAGAATAAGTTGTGTTGTTTGTGTCTACAGCTTGTTAAACGCAAGTTTGTTTTGATAAGGTAATATGTTTTGCAAATAAGAATTATGAATCAATAACTAATACTCAAGCTGTCAATCAGAATTTAAAATTCATAAATTTAAACTAATGTTTAATTTTGCATTTTTATTTGCATTTCTAATATTGCAAACTTACATTATTTTTTTGCTACAATATTAAAAAAAACATGTTGTTGTAATTATACTCAGAACGAGCAACTTCTAGTTTTTGTTTTGAGTTAAATTTTGGTCTACTTAAAACAATATGCATCCAAACATGTTGATTAAAATAAATATTTTCCCCTTGTTAAAATATTTAAGGGCGTATGAGGAATGCACATATTAAATAACAACACATACCAAAAAATAACTGGAATTTAAAATAAATTTTTTTGACGACATTTTAATTGCTTTTCGGTGTTTGTCCAACACACTTGTTCTACTGATGACAATTTTGCCGTAAAAAAGGCGCGATCTGCGTTTGACAATTCGATCATTGTTACGCACACACGCGTCACGTGACTACCTGTGCCGACCGAAACCCAATAACGCTTGACGTCAGCCGTGACGTCATTGCGTAGGAATATTTGCTACGGCTGTCACTCACAGCCCGAAGAGCAAATAAAATGCTCAATAAAATTCATTACAAGTAAAGTGTTTGTTTATTTAACATATTAAAAATGTGGACATTCGGGTTTATCAGGTTTCTTAGAAATGTAAGTGATCTGTGTAGACAAAAAGCCAATAAATGTGTCAAAAAAAACGTGATAGACTGAGTTAATAAACTGCTCTCGTCTTAATACAACGTTTATAACACGATGTGTATTATTACTTGATCTTATAGCGGCTTAGTCAGTAACCAAACGCTGTAATTGCCTTTAATTCTCACATGCGCGTTTAATTAAGCCGGGTATACGTGTGTAATAATATTACAGATGTACTAGTTAATGTCGTGCGTCAAACTAATTCATTAGCTTGGTATAGTGTGCCAATTAGTCAGCTATTGGTAAGGTCACACAACTTTATAATGGCACGACTTAAATCATTTTTCATTGTTTGATAAGGTTCGAATATTGTCATAGTTAAAAAGAAAAGAAACATGTTAATTTGCTTAATGTAAACTAAGTCAGAAGTTAAATATTATATAGGTAAATTTGGAATAGAATTGTAAAAGATATTCATAAAATTTAACAACAAATTTCTAAGGGTTTTTAAGCAGTTTTAGATCAAAATTTTTAGACTAAAAATAAATGATAAAAAAGCCTTTGTGAAGTCTATTTCACTTATGTTAATAAGTGTCAATTTTAAAGCACTTAAAAAGAGTATTGGACCGGTAAAAAAGTGTAAAAAGTGGTTGGTAATAATTTCCTAAACCAATTTCGATATCGCGTGAGTAAAAATATTTGAGTTTGGTAAATAAGCGACTTCCTTCTCAATAAGTTCAAAACCAGGTCAAGTTTTTATTGTTATTTCTCGAACTCATAAACCAAAGAATTAGGCTTTTCTTCGAATGAACTTTAATACACAAGTGGTTTGAAATATCGACCAAAGTTAAAAAGATGTCGTAAAAATGTTAAGGAAAACTATTGGTAATTAGACTTTTTAATTTTCTACAAATTTATTGGTGAACGATAAATATTAAACTCTTTTATTACCAATTCGCTAAACAACGTTGAAATTTACTTAAGATATTGAAAAATGCGAATTTATTTGCTTTATTTTTGCGAATTACATTATAATTCCGCGTTTCTTTATTTGCCATCTTTTTAACTCAATTGAAGGTTGTTCTATTAACCATTGCTTTTCAGCGGCTAAGGTTGATGTAGCATGCCCCTTGGCTCTACTAAAGTTACAACCTGTCTGTGTTTAGTCGGGTTAGGTCGACTACAAAATTATAGTTTGAAAGTTTGAGACATTTCAGACCTTATGGTGGTTATATGGTAAATTTTGACAACATTTAAGTTGAACTATAAGGGTATTAAGATAACATTTCATTGTAAGATAAAATACTAAGAATTAAAACGAGTTTAAAGGTTAAATACAGCCTGCTAGGTATATAAATAAATTTAAAAATATTTAAATTTTATCATATTTAAAAGATTAAGTTATATAAGATGAGCCAAGCCAATATTGAAGATCCATTATTTAAACTGATAATTTATGTTATATGATATCTATATTAAAATTTTTAGAAATTCAAATTTTATTACCTGCAAAAATTGAATCTTTTGTTGTTTTAAGATGAAAATCAGCTTTTAAAAACTATTTATTTAAAGATTTATTTAAGCTTAGAGGTTATATAATAGGTATTTGTACAAGGGTGAAAACAATTCAACCGGTGCTCTTTTAAAGATAATTGACAAACTATTGGATTTACAATTTTCTTAATAGATTGTAAATAAATATTTTTATTAAAAAAATGGCATTATATAACCTGTTTTCCGTTGCTGTCAAGTTTTATTGCCTTATAGGCAGATTTGTATATTTGCAAAGACGTATTCAGTCTGTTTAATTGATTATTAAACTTTGTGTTAAGGCACAAAAAGGGAGAGTTTAGAATTTTGTTTACTTTTTTGTTTCCGTTTTTCTAAAAAGTTCAATTAGAAATTGATATTCCCACACATCTTGTTTAACTTTATGCGGTTTAAATTGCGTCATAATAAACTATGTGACGTTGTTACATTGGCAGGCAGAAAAAAATTTTAAACCTGTGAAAAATGGTCAAAAATGTCATTTTTTACAAACTTTTGTTTTTTTTTAGAGAAATTATAAACTTCATAACTACCTTTATATGCAAATACTTTAAAGGTCAATATACCAAGAATAACGTTATGTATTTTTAAATAGATTTTTCAAGGTACTCACATATCTACAATCGCAAGGCGTAAAAAAACTCGTCGCGCAGTTTTAAAATAGATTCGAACCGCTAAACTTGAGACTGGCGCTATTTTAAGGAACATTTATTCTAAATATACAGCTAGGCAAACTAAAAATGGAGTTATAAAGGTTATCTTTGTTCTATATATACACCGGACATAGATATAACGTTTTATTGTCCTTTCTTCTAAAACTTTTATCACATTGTGCTTAAATTGTTTCAAGAGAAAATTTTAGAGTTTAAAGTCTAGGAAATGGAATAAAGGTTATTCTGATTCATAACACGAATATGACCTGTTTATATCGACTGCCCGTATATAAAAAAACATGCAAAGAAATTAGGACTATGTTTGGTTGTCTGTATGTTTGAGTTTAAAACCATAAGGTTCTATGTACGCTTTTGATATAATTAGGTATATACGTTGTTGTTTCTATATTTAAATGCAAATTAAAGTTTCGTTTTTAATTAAATTTGAATTAAAATATATATTTTTGATATTAATTATTGTTTATTAAATTCCATAATTGTTATTTCGTTCGCATTTTTACAATTGCATTAATTTACAATTTTTAATTAAATTTTTTTAAATTAATATATAAACTTTTACGCAGTTTTATAATTTCCCTTTGTTAAGAACTAATTTCAATTTAAAATTCTGTTGACTAAAAGTTTCAGCACACAACAATAACCTTACAAAGTCAAGTTCAAATATGTAAAATGTTGGATCTGAAATCAATAAGTCAAACTTTTTCTCGACCGAGAACAAAAATTGTTCCTCAGAAAGAAAATCGTTTGTTGCTTTTGCGCTGAACGGCGTATGACGCGCATGCGCGTGTGTGCCCTTATCGCGCGCGCGCTCTTTTTGTTTGTTACGTGCGCATGCGCGGGTATGCCGTGTGTTCGCTAATCGCCGACTGACGTCATAGCTATTGACAACCCGCGTCAGTGGAAGGCGGCGTGGTCGTGCAGGCTAAACGGCGAGGCTCAGTTAATATAAAGCACAGTGTAGTGATTTTCTATAAGTTTAACTTACATATAAACATGTTGTGTTTAGTTGTAGCGAAAGTTAGCAGGAGCAGATGTTTAAATTTTGTGAGATCGCTTATAGCTTAGCCTAGAATGAATATTGACGTAATATATTTATTTATTTACTTAAATATTCATTTAAAATAATATAACATCAGTTTGTTTATGTTAGGATATTGTATTAATGTTTACATAGCTGATACTGGTTAAATAATGAATTTAATTTGTTGGTTAAAATTTAGGAATAAATTCTAATAAGTTAAAAATAATTTTTTGGCAAAATTTAAATAATATCAACAAAAAATAAAATCAAGGTAAAAGTGGCTAGACAGATTTATGTTAAAATTGTCGGATATATTATAAAATCATTTGACAGTCTGACAGTTTAATGTCAGTTTAATCTCAATAACAACTAATCCAAAGAATAAAATTATTAGGTATACCACTATATAGCTTATAAACATTTTTAACGCATAGATATAGGAAGGAATAAGTTGTGAATGATTTAACGTTTTGTCTTTATTCTAAACAAGGAGATTTTAAAATCTAAGATTCAAAAAATAAACAAAAGGCCATGCACTTTCAAAAGTGTGTGATTTTTTTTACATATTTTAAAAGATCAAGTGGCCGCAGTTGTTAGATTATAGATTATCGTTAAAGTGTAATAGGAAAATTACAGCAAATAAAGAGGTTATATATATAAGAAAAAAATACATACCTATAAAAATATAGTTATAATATGACTGCTAAAACGTTGTGTAGTTTTTTAATTATCTGATATTTATAATTTGAACATCTCGTGTTATTATTATTAAGGAAGTATTTTATTACAAAAGGGAAAATAAAATTAAGAATTTTGGGCTAAAACACAATTCTTGTGTAATAAATTATTTTTACAAAGCGTAACATGAAATATAGGACAGTTATTTAATGTTTTTTATAAGTTAAAAAATTAATGTATTTTATTTCAAGTCAGTACAAGCAAATTGATAAGTTATAGTGTTATAAATGGGTAATTCTAGAAATTAAATACCCAACCCTTACCCTATATGTTAAAGATTAAACATTAAATTATTTCAAATTGCTAAAATTGTTTTAAAACACGTGGTTTTGCAAATCGCAAATCTTTAACCCAAACTTGGCAATCAAAGAGATATTCGTGACGTCACCCCACGTTATCCTCACATCGCTTGCAACGGGAAGTGACGTCGTTGTCTCTGACGCGAAAGGTCGCGGTTTCCCCGCGAAATTGTTGCGTGGTCACGTGATACGCTCGATTGAGTTTTCGATGTTTGTTGTAAGTCTTGCCAAAACGCAAAAAAAACTTAAAATTTTTCAAAGTATTTTTCAAATCAAAGTTCAAAAATTCTTTCCGATAACAACAAGATGTCGATCTACGTAAGCAGTCATACGATGACATAACCATGACGTCATAATCGCTAATGTTACGATAACAAGGGGCTGATATTATCATTGTTTATGTTAGGCGCTGTCTAGCCTTCTTATTAAGGCTTATGTTGAAAATTGTGTTGTTATAAGAGTTATGATAAATGAAAAGTTAGGACAGGTTGTGTTTTTTTTAACTTTAATATGATTCAAACTTAAGCAAAAAATTCAGTTATTATTTAAGTAATTTCTACAGGTGATGCCGTTTAGAAATTGCAATGAGCTTTCTAGTTATTAATATATATAGAGTAACATATTCGATTTTGTAAAAATTGATTGGGTTGTGTTACAAAACGCGCTACAAATTTACCGATCCAATTAATAATATTTTTTAATAGAACAGCTGCAGTTTTAGTTTCTTTTAGAATAATAATTATTTTGATTTATTTGTGTGTTTTGATTGTTTTTTTTTGTAAAGGATTAATTGATTGTGTTGCAATTAATTTGTTATAAATATTTTTAGTCCGACGTGACCTATTAAATTCAACAAAGAACAATAAATCTTTTTGAAAAATTAAAATTAAAATCCCCTTTAATGCAATCAGAAAACTCTGATTTTTTAAATATTTCAATCTAAACGGTCTAAAGGGACTAAACAAGATAGGTTTATGTAAACAAATTTTACTTAATTTTTGCTCATATTTATTTTGAACAAATATCAGATCACTTGAAGTTTACGGTGCTTGCTAATTTTCATTCTTTTTTTGGTTATTTTAAATAAATATATATATTTAAATACATTATACCAATATAAACACTATCTATAAAGATAATTTTATCATATTTTATTATGGGAATGGTTGCTATGTATATTGGTCTTGTTACTTTTACGGTCCTCGCATCTTATTCATTTAATGGTCCGTATTTTATGGAAAACTGTAAACTGCAAGTGTTTTCTTTTTATCAATTTTTTAAAATTAAAAAAAATATTTTTCTTTTGTTTTTATTTTGCGTATAAGCCGATAAACTTTTTCCGGGTTACTACTTTGAAAACATCACCTAATAACCCTCCGTAGTTTTTCGCGCTCCGACGACGCCGAGTTCGCCGTTTGTTACGTCACAGACTTCTGCCGTGACGTAGATCGACGCGCGCCTTTTTCTCTCAGGGGAATCTGTTCGTACGGGTAAAACGTCAGAATATTTGTCTGCTTGTTTTCAATATCGAGGTTGTAAATTTTCAGTTCATTTCGAATTCAGAGTCTCCAAGTTCAGAGTGTTTTATTTTCAAGAAATTAATATATTTTTTGCAATTTGTTTTGTCAAAATATTGTTTTAAATATTAGTAATGAAGTTTAACAACATATTGTTGAGTTAGTTTTTTGTTGTTAACCTTTTAAGTAGTTCAGGAAATAAGATAAGTGCCATTTAGACAGTTTGTTTAAACAAAATTGATTGTTTTATTAGTTAACTATAATTTAAAACAGAAATTAAAATTCAGAATTTATTTATTTTTCTAATCTACAAACAGAAATTTTTATTATATCAAAATGGTTACATATATATTGTGAATGTATTTACGTTTTGACTTTATAATATATAACAATTTTAGCTCAATAACATATGAAGGATAGGTAACGTAAATATTATTCAATTTAAGATAAATTTTAACAAGTGTAGCGCTAAAATAAACATTGTACGTTTAATGTTATTATAACCTTGTTATCTCCATGCTTCACAAGGACCATCATGTTATATATTCTGATGGTGTAGCAAAAATATAAAGTAAAATTTTTAAATTTTTTTTTTATTTTAAAATCAAATTATAAATAAGTTGTTAACTTTTTAACGCTTTAGATTGACTCTGTATTGGGTAATTTTGAATGGCTTAATACGTAATATTAAATTAATTACTTAACGTTATCAGGTGGTGAATATAATTAATCATATTTTATACGCAAAAAAACTTTAGTCCCGCCAGAAATTGCCGTGTCATCATAGCTTGTAGTAAAACGTAGCTGCTAACACTCGTGGGTGTTGTGCGGTATTGAATGACATATTGTGACGTCATATTAAATGGTTTCGCGTAGTTGTGGTATTTATTCAGATAAAGGTAAACATATCGTTCGGCTGTGTATTGGGATTTATATCAGTTACTAGAAACTGTAAATAAAGGTAAAGAATGTATTTATTACATGTTTGTTTATAATGGAAAATTAAATTCCATAAAGTTTAACTATTAGTTCTTGGAATAAGTTTTTTGTTTGTTTTTTTTTTGTATGGTTAGAACGTGGTGAAAGAAACTTGAAAAATCGTGCTAAAATTTAAGTAACTTTAGAAGAAAAAAAAAGTTAGGTCTGATTTTCTGTTTTTAGAAGTAAAATTTAAAATATAATGTTGTAAGACAATGGTATATCGAATTAAGGTTAAAACTTTAGTTAAATATCGACATTTATTTTTATTTTAGACTCTTGTGAATAAAAAATTATAATGAAACAGTAAGAAAAAATTTACAATTTTTAACGTCGTTGACGAAAAAAGAATTCGTAGTCGAAAAAAATTCTTCGCAACTTGAAAAGATCGGTTACTATGGTGATGGCTGAATCAGTACGTAGAGGCCCGATTCGCGTTGGGTTTTATGACATCATAAGGACGATCGGTAAAGGGAATTTTGCTGTGGTTAAACTAGCTCGACACCGGATCACGAAATCGGAGGTAATTTCCGACATTTTTTTTCTGCAAAAATTGTAGCATGTAAAAAACATTTTTAGTCATTTTTCTTTCAAATTTTGTTAAACCAACTATTTTATTGTATTTAATTATTGTTAATATTGAAAAGACGACTTTACGGCCTAAACATTTTGTTACCCCGACCAAGTCACGAGTTGACTTTGACTGTTTAAGATATTTTGATTTTAATTGCAGTTATATTTAAACCCAGAGCCTCATTATTTACAAAATCCTTTAATTAGTAAATATTGCTGAATGAAGAAATTAAAATCTTGTTTTTCTGCCTTATTTGCTTTTTTTTATCAAATTTTAATGGGAAATAAAATCCATAACACGTCAACAAAAACCGACAAAACATTGCAAAACATATTGCTATACTACTCCCTCTATTATTTCATCACTACGTCAGATTGTGTCGCGGAATGTCACGTGATTGCGATTGTGACGCACATGGTCGATTTGGTTTCGCCTCAAGTGACGGTTGGGACGAGATAAAGCCCTTTCGCTTTTCTGTATTTGTTGTTTTAAAAGGGAAAGTGGACCCCCTTGGCGAAGCGAAATGACAACCTCGCGTAAAGTTTCATTGACTGCCATTTGTTTATTCGGATTTTTTTGATAGCCTGTCATTTGTTTTTGATTGGCTATTGTTTGACTTTTTTCCCCTGGCTCTTGTTAAGCCCTAAGAAAAAAACTACTTGGTTCAATTTGTACTGTCTCTTATGTAATACTTTATTTAAAATAAACATTATTAAAATGTCCGTAATAAACAAAAAACTAAATCCAAAATTAACTTGTTATGCTTGAAAGAAATATATTTTACTAGTAGCATTTTGATTTTATTTTTTTTGGGATTAAAGTACAATGTTTTATTAATAAGAAATCTTTTCTACATCACTTCTAAATAAAGTCTGCAAAAATTTAATTAACAAAACTTTCCGTTTTTGACGTATTTGTTTGGACCTAAACATTTTATAATTCCGGAATTTTTTGTCACGTAACCGACCTCGTAAAAATGTGAATTTTCGGCGGGTAAACTACGCTGTAATTACCGCGAAATTTTCGGGTCACACGCCATTTCTCCTGGCCACTTTTTTCTATGACGTAACAATAAACAACACGTGAGCTCTTAATTTGACGTCACAATTTAATATTGTTGTTAGTAAAAGTACCCAACAGTGTTTTGTTATTAAGGGATTTAGGAAAAAAACATGTTGTAAAAAAATTATTTTAAAATATTTTAATGTGCTTGTGAAATTAAATTACCAGGGTTTATAGGTCACAAGATTACATAAAATTTAAAATATTTTTTGATTTCCGTATTTTAGTAATTTATTTTTTTTGTACGTTATTAATATTTTTTTTTAATATACTCAAAGCCTTAAAACCTTGCCTTAATTCCCTACATACCTAATAGAATTATTGCGAAATATCAAATGTCGAATAAAGACAAAGCAACCCATGTGTTAAATCGCTTCATTGAATAGTAAAATAATGTTACTTCCACCCTACTCGCTTCATTATAAATTCATGACGTTTTTGTCGTTCCACTTACGTCATTCGTGCCCTGGTTACCATAGAAACCGTGGATAAGTGACTTGAATAATATATGGATGAATTTATCTGATATTTCGTTCTGGTTTTCATTTACAAATTGCTTTAAGGTCTAAGGTATTTTGATAGGCTGTATTTGGGCCAAATTTTATACACGTTCCTGCCGGGCCTTTAACATTAAATACTTGGCGTTTTCTTTATTTAAAAAAAATATTTATTTTCTGTTGTTTAAATTGTTTGAGTAAAGTCTTTTGATAAGTTCAATTCTCAATACAAATATTACTTGTTCTTTGACGTGTTGATTGCTTGTACTATATTGTTCAACAGCTTGTTAATAATGTTACATTTGATGAACTCATTCAATTTAATTAAAAAGTACTGCGCACTTGTACTTTTTTGATAATCGAATTGCATATTGAATCGAATTTGCATATTGAATAATTGTTTGAAATGTATTTCTTATGATTAATTTTCCATTTTTTTATGTTTCAGGTTGCAATTAAAATAATTGAGAAAACCAGATTGGATCAATCAAATTTAAAGAAAATTTATCGCGAAATTCAAATTTTAAAACTTTTAAGACATCAGCACATTATCAAACTTTACCAGGTAATTATTAACAATAAAACTAAACAACATTTGATATAAAATAAAAAGTGCCGTTGTTAACTTCTTAATAAAATTGTTAAATTTTTTTACCACAACATTTAAACTGTTTTTTTAGTTTATGTTAAAGGTCTGATGTGCTTATATTATTTTAAAATTTAAATTAATTTAACATCTCCTTTTAAAGGTAATGGAAACAAAATCGATGATATATCTAGTTTGTGAATATGCAAGTCATGGTGAAGTATTCGGTAAGTTAACAAAAGTAAACCTAATGAATACTTTGGTATATATATATATTTATTTTAAATTACAATAACCTTTACGTTTTCATTTTGTTGAAATAATTTAAAAATTTGGAAAACTAAAAACTTCAAAAAAAAATATTGTTGACGGGCCTTTTTGTAATTAATGACATCATTTTTAGATTACATCACTCAAGAAGAACGTCTACCAGAAGACAAAGCAAGAAAAATGTTTTTCCAAGTTTTAACAGCAATTGAATATTGCCACAAAAATAATATTGTACATAGAGATTTAAAGGTAATCACAATTTACCAAGACAAAATTAAATTTTTTCTAATTTTAAAATTTGGATTTTAAACACTAAAATTAAAAAAATAATATTTTGCAAAACTTTTCTTGTTTAAATTTACGTTTTTGTATTTAAAATTGCAGGCTGAAAATTTATTATTAGATGCAAATGACAACGTAAAATTAGCAGGTATGTTATTGTTTTTAAATTAATAAACTAAGTTAGAAAACCTTTAATATTATTTTAAACCTTAAAATTTTTTTTGAATTTTGGCATTTAAAACCTTTTTAATTTATATTAATTTTTTGTTTAGATTTCGGTTTTGGTAATTTTTTCCAGTCGGGTCAAAACCTAAATACGTGGTGTGGAAGCCCCCCTTACGCTGCCCCCGAAGTGTTCGAGGGAAAACTTTACGAGGGGCCCCAACTTGATGTTTGGGTAAGTTGGGTTAAAAAAATTTAAATTTTGTGATTGTAATTTCGTTAATAAATTTAAATTATAGTTTGTAAATTTTTTGAATTTTACAGAGTTTGGGAATAGTGTTGTACGTTCTCGTATGCGGGACTTTCCCCTTCGACGGTTCAAATTTAGTCACTTTAAAGGAGCGAGTTTTAGCTGGGAGATTCCGCATTCCTTATTGGATGAGCCAAGGTAATGACGTCACGATTTTGTTTAGCTTGTTTGCAAAAATAATAAAACAGCCAAATTAAGATAAAGCAAAACCAAACTGTAAATAGGTAAAAAAAATAAATGAACAGGATAAGATGTTTTAAACACCTTTTTTTAACTATTTTGTATATCACTAGATTGTGAAAACCTTATAAGAAGAATGTTAGTGGTTAACCCGAAAAAGAGATTAACAATTGCTCAAATTCGAAAACATAAATGGATGCAAATGTTTGCCACTGTAAGTTATAAGATTTTTATGTTAAAATAGTTATTAAAAAAAAAGAAAAAGGATGTTATTTAAAATAAAGCCCAATTAAACACGCAGCTTCTTATTTATTCTGTTTATAACGCATAATTTTACAATTCAGCATTTCCCCGATAAGTTACGTCAATTATTTACCCTTTTCGCATGAAAAACGTTGTCAATTACACACAAAATAAGGGCCTCCTGCGATACAAATCTAACCTCAATTGACGTCGGTTTAAACCAAGTAATCCGCCCTCCCCTCTCATTAAATTTAATTTAAACAAAACAAAATACCATCTGCGTATAACAGCAGGTTCAACCTAGATTAATTGCTGCATCTTGTTGCTTATTTCTCTTAAAAAACATCTGTGTAAGTAAGAGTAATGATATAGTTAATACTGAAGTGTTATGTCACGTATAAAAATATTGGAAAAATGCCATAAGCATTTTTTTGGGGTTGTGTAACACATGTGTTGTTGTTACATAAATTTTAAATGTAAAGTCATGTAAAACTTTGCCCAATATACATAATCTTAAATCGCTATTAAAGATGCCTACTTACAATATACTCTTCTCTGCCCTAGTAAGTTACCGTTTTCCATTAAATTTTATTATCTTTATCAATAATTTAAGTTCAAAATATAACATTAATACCAATTTTCACCATAGAGGTTTTAACTTCAATTACTTTAAGTTGCCTTCTGTTTTAATCCATAACAACACTTACAGTTGAAGAAAAATGAATTTAAACCACAGTATTTGCCCCTTTTCTGTGTATATTTAATAGTATCATTTTGTTTTTATGTTGAACAGATGACTGCTGATAAAATGAAGCCAACCGTTGATGTACAAAGAGCAGGATTGCCAGAATTTAACGAACAAATTCTTAAACATATTCAAAGTCTCGGAATCGACAGACAAAAAACTATGGAGGTAAATTTTTACCTGAATATAAATTATTGATCTTTAAACTGTATTTTTTAAGATATTTTGAAGTTAATACAATACAATTTTTTTTCTCTATGATTCCTTCAGTTATAATAGAATTTATTGCTTTAATTCAACTAAATTAAACTTGATCATTTTCCAGTCACTCCGCACCTCGGCGTACGACCACCATTATGCCATCTACCACCTCCTAGTGGACAGATTAAAACACCATCGAACCAGTATTCCAGTGGAGTCGAGATTTTCTTACGATGCTGGAAAGCGGCGACCTTCCAATATCGCCGACCAAGCTGTTACAAAGGTAAGTGACGTTATCAGATATGACGTCACAATTTTGGCATGTCATTTTTTAAGGACCTTTACTAATGTGAGTGACGTCATTTGGTGTGACGTCATGCTAAATGTTGTGTCGTTACTGCGGTTAGTGATTTCATAGATATAGGTTCGATAAGTGTGTTTGTAGCGGGTTTACCTCAAAAATTAGTCATCTTCGGAATAATTAAGCTACATAGAAAATAGTTATGACATGTTTATCCAATTACGATAAAATATTTGCAGAATATTTCAACAAAACACGATTTTTAAACCCAAAAATCACTAAATTTTCATCGAAATTTAATTTGTTGATTATCTTTGCAGATGCCACTACCCAGTCCATCTAAACCACCAATACAAGAAAACAGTCGTCGGAATGTTTACAATCGATTTTTCCCCGCGCATTTTAATCAACAGCCAATGACGTCAATGACGAATGACGTCAGCAATATCGATGGCAACGATTTTCGATTTAGCGAGGACTTAACACAAGGTTGGTCGGTCGAAAAAAAATTAATTAAAATCGAAAATATTTATTTTATAAATCAGCAATTTGTTTTAAATTTTTTTTAAAACTTTTTTACAAATAATTACCTATGTTATTTTAACGTCAAATAAGAGTTATTACAACCTGAATTGTAAATCAACTTTTGGTATTTTATTTGCACAAGATCAAACAAAAATTTCTATTCTCCCGAGTTAACTTTTATAATTTTAAATCAATCACAAATAATTACAAATATTTCGGTTTGATGAAACAACTTTATTACATTTCGCAATTTACCCAAAACAAATTTAAACTAATTTTATTATTTTTAATAGAGCTACCAGCTATACAACGAAGCCTCGCGTTTACCCATCAAACCCCAACACATGACCTTCAGGGGGTTAACTCCCCGAAACCCCGCAATTTATCACCCCGATTTCCCCTCCCCCATCAACCCAGATCTCTTAATTCACCCACAATGTTGGGTTATCAACGTTGCAATTTACCTTTAGTTGAGGGGGTGCAATTGGGGGGCAGTGGAGACCCAATCGCCCAGGTTTTGTCGCTTGATGAAGGGGTCGAGTTAATGACGAGCGAAGAGCAAGCTGAAATGGTAAACACTTTAAATTTTATTTATTTAAAAAGTAAGCACTTACAATTAATTTAAAAAAAACAAATAATTTTATAAAAATCAAAAATAATAGATTTTTTAAACATTTATTTTTTTGTAGCAAATGAGGCAAGCCAACAACCAGCAACGTCGACACACCACGCTTGTTGTCCCTGATATGACGTCATACGTGCAAAATATGACGTCACAAACAGACCCACAAGACGTTACTTTCATGTTAAGTCGATCGGGGGGATTTTATTCAATGAACAACGTAAGAAAAAATACAGATTAGAAATCCTTTTTTAATTTACAATTTGTAAACTGTTTTTAATTTGAGGATAAACAATAAATTAAATATTTTTGTTTATTTTCACACAGAGTCAAGCGTCGAGTACAACCAGTCAAACGTACGAGGCCCACCATCGAATAAGTTTGACCACCGACCCCCTGAACAACATGGATATGACCCCCTCTAATGACGTCATCGTAGGGTCACCCAACCCCAACGCGTACGAAATACCGCCTCAAGTGGTGTTGTCGCCGTGCGTGGACGAAAATAATGGGGATAAACTAATGGAGACGAATCGACTTTCTCATATTGAAACGCAAAGGCAGCTTTTGGATGTTTCACCTACAGGTAAATAGTTTACTTTGTTAAATTTTATTTTATGTTTAAGTCATATATAAATCAGTTTATCATTTTTGTCAAGCTAAAATTTGAGGCTACTTTTGTTATAAAACAACTCCTATTTAATATCAAATTTTTTTATTTATTTTAAATTTTATGTTAAGGTTTCAGAGAGGGAAGAAGGGCAAGTGATGGTCTTTTATTATTAGGTGACAACAGAATTGGAGAACACTTAAACAGACTTACGCGAACACATGGTTTTCCTACAATTAACCAGGTAATAAATGATTTTTTAAGACAGTCTGTCAATATTTTGCTTATTATGCTGTTCTTATTAAATAAAAGTTAATATGAGATCCATAAATTTTAAATTTCTAAACATTTTAAACTTTTAAGTTATCTGTGCCAAAAAAAATAAATAATAATATTTTTATGTCAAATAGGAAGACGAAGATATTTGTGCAGAAGTTAGTGAAAGACATAGTGAAAATTCAACTCCAAATTTTGAGGTAAATTCCTTGTTTCAAGATAGCAAAAAAAATTATGTTTTTATCTAAGTTTTATCAGTTTATAACCCTTTTTTTAAATGTAACATTTTTTTATGTTAATTTATTAGAACGTACAAGATCGAGACGCAAGAAAACAAAACGAATTTGGTTACATGTCTTCGCGCTCTTCTCATCACGTGATGCAACCGTCATTTAATGACGTCAACAATTTTCAGCCATACGCGTCATCAGCTTACAGAAGAAGAAGTTTACAAGTCCCACAACTTGTCACCAACGAATCAGGGTAAAAGCAAATCTTTGATTAAGTTGAAATTTAATAAGTTTTGAGATATGCAAATTTCTGGTATTACTTTTAAGGTACTGCACTCATGCGCCCTTTAAAGGCTTTATACTTTATACCTTTTGATATTTTTTCTCAAAGTTTGCTGTCTACAATTTACATGCAAGCAAATGGCTTTTAAAATTTAAGTATTAAACATTTTATTATTTTTCATTGATAGAAGTGGTCATTTTTCACAATCTCCCAAAGAACAGCAACCCATAATGTCTGCAACGGATCAACTAAAATTATTTCAACAAATTCACAGCATAGGAGGACACCAAGCGGACGACGAGTACCAATATCAGTGGTCGTCATGGAAACAAGTCAGCGAGGACGAACCAAGGTAGGTTACAAAACTTAAAATTTTTACCAACTTCATATCAGTAAAAAACCACATACCTTGGATGTTAAATTACAACAACCCTTTAACCCTTGTTCTTCTTCTCTCAGTGCTTCAGGTAATGCTTACCAACGCCGCGAGACTTTGCCAGCAATCAACAACAGAATTAACGCTCCAGCATTTGTCGTGGCTTCAGATGAGTCGATGTTAAGATCAAGTTTGCTGGAAAGACAAACTGTTTCACCCAATTCGTCGAGCGGTGTCCATCAACTTGTTTCTCAACAGAGATTGGTGCATAAACTTCAACAAAGAATGTAAGTCTTTTTATTTAAGCTTAAAACATTGTTACTGTTTCCTAAAAAAGTCGGGGAACGTCAAAGTTATACAATTGTACCAAATAACAATATACACTAATCTTAATAGGTTAACAAATTAAGAAATTACGAAAGTCCAAACATCTCTTTAGAAATGTATTTTTTTACTATTTACACCTTTTGTTAACAACACAACTTTTTTTTTAGAATCCAACGAAAATGGAAAGTTGCCCAGCGCACCAGCAACAACCCCCCGCCAGTGTATTCCCCATTACCTTTAACTGAGCTGGAACATTTAAAAATTGACACCGATATTGGGTTCAACAACCCACAATTTGTAAACGGAACTGAACTTCGAAATTTCCACGTTAATTACCCACCTTCAGATGCTTATAGAGGTGGTTCCCCTGAGACAGTACTTTGGGACCCTATGCATGGGGCATCCGGGTACGAAGGGCACCCAACAGCATCAAGCCCTGTGCACTACGCGCATGCGCAGCAGAATTACAGCGCCACCGCGTGGAACAACAGCACTATGGAATATAGTTCGTCATAAAATGTATTTTTTTTTGATTTTTTTTTGGTTTTATTTAAAGTCCACTCGTGTTCTATGTCGTCCACTGTGAGTCGCTGCGGAGCAACGGCCATTTCTATTACGTCATCGTTGTGTTTTTCTACTTTCACCAACATCAATCATCAGCTTTTACACCACGTCGCAAACGTTTAAGTCCCGCAAACGTGACAATATATATAGTGACGTCATTTTTGAGACATTGCGGTGCTAAAATTTGCCAAATTTGTTTAAAAAGATCAAAATATCAACTTCTCCGTCCATAAAATAGAGATTTGCAATTTAGTTCGTTTTATTTTAACTTTTTCAGTCTATTAACTTTGTTATGCGGCCCATAAGATTGACCAAACCAATTTTCTCTTTCATCTTATTTGGTTTTAACTACTATACAATCATATTTTGAACCTTTTTTTCTTGTTTTTTGGGGTAAAAAATTGTACTTTATTAAAGTTTTCGTCTTGAATTAAGCCATTATATTGTCGTAACTAGCTTTGTGTTTTAATATTACCAAAAAAAAGTTAAATTTTCTTTCCTTTTTTTCGTATAAACAAATTGTATGAATCTTGTATTAACACTTTACACAAACACTAGCAATGGCGAATATGGTACTTCTTGTTAATTGTAACTGTTTAAAATACGCCGAATAAAAAAAAGCTATTTAATAAAAATTTGTGTTTGTTTATAGTAATTTTATGATTGTTATATTTAAGTACAATATTTTTGTAATTTTTAATCTTTTTTTTATTATATTTTTATATTGAAAATTGTATTAATTTCGTCATTTGCTTAGGGTGCGCATCGCCGTTAAAGTAATCCAGACAACTCGCTAATTAAGAGCGTGTGTTTTTTTTGAATTTTTAAGTAACCTAAGGTGGTAGTAGGAGGTAAAAAAGAGTTTTGGTAGAATACAATAGTTTAGTTTTAAATCAGTTTATCAAAGTGATGGTCAGTTTTGGCAGTCAAATTGTTCAAAAGGTGTGTAAATTAGTTTAAGCAGCATTGTGGTTAGTTAATTTGCTTTTTGGAAGGTATATTTTTAACTACATTTTGTGTATTTTAAGTTTTGTGATGTGTTTAGAATGTTAAAAAACTTTAATAGAGTTTTGTTGTGTTACAACTTAAATTATTTTGGGTGATAAGTAACATGAAGGTTTTAAGATTGTTGACGTGTGCGCTTGGTCACGTGGTTTTTAATGCTGTGACGTGGCAACTGTATTTCATATTAAGCTGTCAACTGAACATATTTAAAAAAACTAAAAGATTAAAATTCGGTAGTTTATTTACAAGCAAAAACACACGAAAAATAACCATGGTATAAAAATCAAGTTTCAAAAAACATAAAAGGATTGATAATTAATAAAAAGTTCATAGCAAATATTGAATTAAATTCACATTAAGTTGTTCAAACCCATTTCTTATTAGGTTTAAAATGATTGAAATGTTTATCAATGGTATGAGTCTTGATCTTTGATTTTGTAACAGCACTAAAACAAAAAAAAATTGTTAAAAAAGATTTGTTTTGAGAGAAAATAAACCATCAATAGGCTATGTTCAAAGAAGGCAAAAAAATAGTTGAAATATAATTACCATAAAAAAATATATGCCCTTGAAAATGATTTATTAACTATATTAATATGTAAAATTCCTTTAATCTGCTTTTCGAATGTTAAAATTGTTTTAAAAGTCAAAAATAATTTAATTTACCGAAATCCACAAATTCCGCAGCAAAATTTAAAATCTTCTTGTTCAGGATGTTCCAACTTATGTATAATCAAATCATATTCATTCCTGAAAGTTCTTTTACAAACATCACAAGTCCAGGGTTGGTATCGTACATGGTTAAGTCGATGGTGGGACTTGATAAGTTTTTTAGTTGGGGCAGTAAATGCACATTTGTCACAATATTCAATCATTGGAATTCTATTTTTATAAAAAAGATTTAAAATTTTGAAGACTAAAATTTTGATTTTGGATACTTAGTTATTAAAAATTCAAATTAAATTAAGCTTTTTACCTTTTTGAATATTTGTGTTTGATTATTTGATGAGTGTTTAAAAGTTTCTTGGATAAGGCAACGTGGTCACATTTTCGACATTTATAAGAGGTTAACACAAAATGGTTGTTGCTAAAAAAACATTTGTTAAAAGAGTTATCATTTTTTAAAGAAATTTATTAAATTATTGTTAAACATCATGTACCTTATTGTATAAAATATATTTTATTTATCTATTAGTATGTTTAGAATAATAAGTTTAAATTTATACAGCAAATGCTTGTGCATCTTTGATGACTTTCTTGTATAATAATCACAATCCACACATTTTAGTTTCGGTTTCGAGCTTGGGCTTTGAACTAAAGAAAAATTAAATCTCTTTAAAAATGGTTATTCAGTTTTTGAATTTATTTTATATGATGTAAGGTAATTACGGTCTTTGTTTGGTTCAGCAATCGAAACAACATCAATAACACAATCTTCGTCATTAACTGTAAAATCTAAAAACATTGATTTATTACAAAGTGAAAAATTAGTTTATTTTTGTTTTGTTATTTTTTTTTTTTTGTATATATATTTATTCTTGATGTGGGAAAGTCGAATGCGCGACTTAAACATAGAGTAACATCAGTTACTCCGACCCAGTCTCGAGTTGCCTGTGGCTGTTTGGGATATTATAGATTATAATTGCCCGATAATTATACTGCTGATCAAGTGCTGGCTCAGCAAGAGTTCACACCGTTTATAGCGCCTTACTCAAGGGCGCTACAGCATGAGAACAGTGGGGATTGAACCCACGACCTCATGTGTGGTGTAGCAAGTGTTCTTACCACTACACCACGCTGCCGGTATCATTTATATTAATTCCTCCAAATAATATTAAAAAGTAAATAAGTTTATAGGCTTCTTTAATATAAACAATAACGTACCAGTATCCATTTTAATTTGTTTTGTTTAATATTTATTTTTTTCTTAGTAGTAAGCATTTGCAAAAAATTAATAAGCGCTTCAGCCAGAAAAAAATCCCCTTCAATGTGGTAAACTCGTATACGCTAGATGTCGTATTTTTATTAAAAGTTTTTTTGTTGTTTTTTTAGGTATTGTTTTTTTTTGTTATAAAACTAATTATTATCTAAAACAAAAAATGGAAAGCAAAGTTGCTTCTGCTAAAACCGAAAAATTAGCTGATGCTGCTGATACTACATCTCAGGACGAAGGCGCTAGCAGCCAAGATGATAACGTCACTCAATCTTCTGAAGACGAAGAAATTGAATTAGACGAGGCGTCGGACACGGAAAATTACAAACCACCTCCACAGATTGACGACACGTTGGACGACAACGAAATCTCAAGTGGCGAAGACGAGTGCGCCGCGGGAGTCAAGTTTTCAAAGCGGGGTAGCGAACGACATTTTAAGCTGGTGTACGATGAAAAGAACAAGGAAAATGTTAACCTTGATGAGACGGAAGATTACGAATCTGACAGTGCCAACAAAGAAGACAAAGAGTCCGGTAATGGAGAGCCAAAGGCTGCTAAAAAATGCACAAATATTCAAAATCTAATGGAAACCGACTTGATTGAATACAACTCGGACGAAGATGACAACTTTAACCCAGTAGCTTGTGGCGATACATTATCTGATGTAGAATACCAGTCAAGTGACCAAAGAGATACCGAAAGTGAGAATGAAATAGAAGAAATGGATATGGTACATCGAAGAACTGGTGAAGAACTTCACGTGAAATCGCTTAAAATAATCGAAGAAATGAAAATACCACCTGATTGTAGTCTCGAAGCAGGCGCAAAAAGTCCGGCCAGCGATGCTAATCAAAGTCCAATGGAATGTGCTTGAATACATTAAAGTCTTTGTGTTGATTTGCCATATATTGGATGCTTTAATCATAAATATTTTTGTTTCGTTTGAATTTTTGTTTATTTATTATTAAAAGCAGTGTTGAGTGGATTTGTGTTTGCTTAATCATAAAATGTAAAGTTTGTTTAATAAAATTTCCCGCTTAATCTATGCTAATGTTTTTTCTAGTTTTAGCTAAACTTAAGCATGTTACACAAAATTAAAAGATTTTATGCATCAAATAGTATTTGAGGATAAACAGTTAACATTTATAAAAAGTAGACACTTTAGAAAATTTCCTTGACATCATCTGTTAAAAGTATTTACTTACATGTTTTTTGTTTTTCTTTGGGAAATCACATGTTTTGTAACTTTACCCGCGCTGTGAATAATTGGTTTCACCATTAATAATAAATAAATTAACTTAATTGTAACATATACTATTAAAAAAATAACACATTGTACAATTCAAGTAAAAGTAAATCGACTGAAAAAAGAATATAAACATTTCAATTATTTTTACGATTTTTTTTAGATTTTTGTTATCATTTGAATATTTTAAAATTATATATTTAAACGAAATGACAGACCCAGCTAGTCCTTCGTCTGCAGTTAAAGTTCATTACAGCGCAAAAGATGTAGAACTTCGTTTATTTTCTCAAAAGAAAAATCAACTTTTAATGAATTGGACAACCGCCGACATTTTATTTTCTGAAAATATAGAAAATGGAGAAAGGCTTATGACAATCATTTTTAAAAGTGCAAAACGAATTGATATACCTGTGAGTAAACTCTTTATATTTTGTTAAATTACGTTTATATCTAAATAGCAATATTTATTTTAAATATGTGAAAATACTTGTTGTTATGAATAGTATTAAATCTGGCTGCGTGGTGTAGTGGTTAGAACACTTTGCTTCTGTACACGAGGTCCTGGATTCGATTTCCACTGCTCTCATGCTGTGGCGCATTTGGGTAAAACGCTGTGTATGCTAAGAACTTCTGCTGAGCCAACCTTTTATCAGCAGCATACATATAGGGCAATTATAAATCTTTATAATATCCCAAATTGCCAAAGATAACTCGCGACTGGGTTGAGGTCACTGATGTTACTCTATGTTTAGGGCTTGAAGACAACCTTCTCACATCGACGATAAATAAATGTGAAGCAAATACCAAAACTTTTGACTATTTTTACACAGTAGATTACTTTAAAATTACACCCTTACTTTAAAATTATGTAATGTTTTTTTTTTGATCTTTTAGCTTTTTCAAAAGAAAGATGAATATAAGGTTTATCCTAATGAGGGTAAAATTATAATCAAATATCTGAATAAAATGACAAACTTTGACATAAGAAAAACTAGTCGTTGTTTTGCAATTAAAGTGGAGGCATTTTTGGGCGAAGGTAAATAACTTTTTTATCAAAAAATATAAAAAATCTGTGTATATAAGAATGATTGGATCACATATGTTGTCCGGCTTTAAACAAAAAAACTTTCCGTTTACTGTAGGAAAGAATTTAGGAGGACCATAGTGTAATTATGTTTTGTCTGAAACTGAACAACATAAGTGATCCGAATCATGTGGTTAAAATAGTTATAGTTTTAAAAGTAACTTTTATCATTTTGTGCTAATGGTAAATTTTATATGTTAATTTTTAGCAAAACACGATTACCTTTTAAGATGCACAGAAAGGTATTTATTAAAAGTTTTTGTTTATTAAAATTCAAAAAAAATATTTTTAAAACTTAGTATATATAAATATTTTATTTAATTTTTTGCTATAACTTTTTAATTATAATGATAATATTTATAATTTATTACCACAACTGTATTAAGTCTTACAAGAACACCAATAAAAACATCAGTAAAAACACCAATTTCTAAAACACCATCAATAAGTGACAGTGTAAGAGCATCTAGTTACTTCCAGGCTTATAATAGGTAAAGCATTTTTACTACTTTAACACCAACTCAAATAAATTTATATTATTGTTATAAATTTATTTAAATTTTTTAGTCCGACTCCCACAAAAATTCCGGCAAATAAAAGATCTTTTTCTGAAGTTAAAAGAAAACTTGAAAACACAAAAAATGGAAAAAAGTCAAGGTGGTCAACAAGTAAGTGTAAAATCACACATTTTCAATTAAAAACATGTTTTTAAAGTTAATTTCACAATTCTATGTTTATTATTTTGGTTTACAGGTCCACCTAAAAGTTATCAAAATAAAAACGATCGACGTTCCTTAGATGCCAAAACAATTCAAAATTTTAGGTTTAATTTTTTGCAATTTTTTGTAATATTCTTTAATATATGTGTTGTTATTTAATATCTGGCATTTCAATGGTATTGGTTGGCAAGCCAGAAGGTTTTGGGTTTAAGCTGGACGAATGTCACTGTATTAGCTCTTAAGCTTTGTGCATTTTTATAGCCTAAACACATGGTTCAACAACACAACAAATTCCTCTAAAAAAATACAATTTTTTATCTTAATGTGATATAGAAAATATGAACTAGATATTGGCTATACAACTATATATTGGCTATTTTTTTATACAAATTCTGCTTTGTTTAGGAAATCTCGAAATGAAAGCAGAAATGAAAAGTTCAATGAAAATAAAAATTTTGACAAAGGAAAAGAAAACACTTCACCAGAAAGTGCACCAATCAAAAGTAATAATAAAGTATAACATAACAGTCTACCAACAAGATATATACTTTTATGAATTAATTTAAATTTAATTACCTAGGCATACTTTAAATTCAAAAAAATATAAAATTTTTAATTGCCTCATACATTTTTTTGTAAATGATTTATTTTTTTTTAGCTGTAAGTGGTCAAAGTTTTTATGGAAGTAACAAACAGAGTCCAGTGTTTGCAAAAATAGTCCGAACTCCAACGAAATCCACTCAAAAACCCCAACAACGTCTTGGTTTTTTTACCCCAACCAAAACCTACCAGGTACAAAAAGGTATTTGAAAAAAATTTTATTCCAAATTTATTTTAATTTATTTTTTTTTGTTTAGCATTCAGCTCGTCGGTCTTTACAATTATCACAAAACTCACCAAAAAAAACTCAACCGAATATAACGCAAACTGAAGACCTAACTACATTATTCGATGACAATAACAATAACAAAAACATCAAAGACAATGACAAAAATAACAACAACAATGACAGAAACAATAACAATGATTTTGATGACTTTTTGCCATTAAATGAAAAAGCTAACTCTAGTGTTTTTAACTCATCTAATATCAACGGGTAAAAACAACTTTTTTTGTTTTAAAATTCAATGATTATTCATTATAACGGGGCTTAGTAAACAATATATACATATAAACTGCCATATGTGGTGCGTAGGTAGTTATCGTTTTTATTCATATGCAAAACACGTTTTATTTGTATGCAAAACACTTTAAATTTACTGAATATTTGCTTGTTATTTTAGGTTTCAGAACCTTGGTAATACTTGTTACATGAACTCAATTTTACAATCCCTGTTTGGTTTGCATCCCTTTCAATCTAACCTCAAAAGTTTATCGTCTACAACTCAAAAACTTATTTCAAGTGAAAGTGTGATCAAGTAAGTAGTTAACTTAAAATTTGTCTGTAAATGTTGTTTTTTTGTTAAACTTAATCTAATAAATTTGTTGTATTTTTGACATGATTATATTTTCAATTTTAAAGTGAATCTTATTTTTTATTATTTAATCTTACTTTTTAATGTTTTTTAGTTGTTTAATAAACCTCATGCAGTACAAACCTCAATCTGGATTGGATCAAAACTCACTTCTACGAAGATTGAAAAGATCGATTAGCAGTCACGCTACTCAATTTTATGGATCTGCACAACATGTAGGTATTTGTTAAAAAAATGAACTCTATTTTAACGAAAATTTTTAAAAAGATTAATTTAGTTCAATAAGGACAAAACAAGATACTTGTTAATTTTTTAAATTATTTGGTGCATGATTTTGTAAATATGACATGATTGTCATAAGCCCCTTTCTGAAAAAAAAACAATTATCTATATATAATGGAGGTTCGTGGACAAATATAGATATGTGTTCAATTTATAAGGCTGACATAATAAATAAAACTGTTGTTTGTAGTGCAAGTGTATAAATTATCACTTACAAATAATAAATGGGAGTTGCGATTATAATATGACAATTAAAATCTCGACCTAAGGGCAGGCTATCGACTAGTTTAAAATAAAAAATTAAAAAAATTTCAGCAATTAAATTTTTTTTCTTCGTTTTAAAATTTTTTTTTAATTTATCCAGGATGCACATGAGTTTATAAGATTATGCCTTGACCTCGTTAAAGATGACATCATCGCCGCTAACAAGATTTTAGCAAATAAACAAAAATTAATATGTCCAGTGAGCCAGAACTTTCTGTTTTTAGTTCGACTTCAAATTACTTGTTTAGGGTAAATTTTTTTTTTCATATTTATTAAGTAAATTAATTTATTTTTAATTAAATTATCTCATATGTATTGTTTTTTTTCGAACCTTTAATAATTTGAATTTTGTTTTTAGTTGCCAAACTGTAACGCAAAAAGATAATGACCAGTATGATCTTGCTGTTGAACTAAAACAGAGGTATGTTTATGTTTATCAACTATATTAAAATATTGATACCTATACTTAGAAAAAACTGCTAAGTTTAAATTATTAAATTTAATTTATGGAAATTTTGAAAAAATTTTTATCCGAATAAATATTTATAAAATTTTTTTTTGGCCAGCGATTCATCCACTAGAAGCACTATGGAGCTACAAAATTTGTTGGAAATGTCGTTTGAGTCTGAGAAAGTTGAATACTTGTGTGAAAAATGTAAAAGTAAAAATGCTGAAGTTGAACAGTTTATTACCAAACTACCAAGGCACTAATTGTTTAATATTATGTTGGTTTAAAATATTTTGTTTAATAGATAATTATAACTTGTATTTTTAAAGACCCAAAAGTTTTAAAACTTTTGATTTTTAGTCATAAAACTTCAGATTTTTTAAATCAAACTTTTTATCCGTTAAACTAGTTAACATATTATTCAAAATTTTAAATGCAATTTGCTATAAGTTATACTTAAAAGTAACTTATATTATTTAAAAATGCAATTTTTTTGTTTTAGAATAATGATGGTATATTTAAAACGCTATTCTTACAATTCACATGGAAGCGAAAAACTTCGTCAAAATGTGAAGTTCAGTAACAAATTATCTTTTACTAAAGTTTGTGACAAAAACCTAAGGTCAACGACTTTTAAACCTGATCCACCAGAGGTCAATGACCTTACATCTTTAGAAGTTAAGAGTTTACAAACTAAAATATCCGATCATGATGACAGTGCAGTTTGGAGTGACACTGAAAATGATATGATGTAAATTATTTTTCTATTTTTTAAATTTTTTTATTTATTTTTCAGATTTTTATTTTATCTGTAATTAATATTTTTCTCTGTAATTTTTTTGCAGTGACTTTGTTAATAACAACGACAATATAGAAGATACCAACAACAATGAAATGCCTGATAGTTTATTAAAAGTTAAATGTAAGTTGCTATAATTTAACATAGCAGGTTAAATTTTTACTTTAAAGTTAACCTATTATTTTTTTATAGTGTCGAAAAAGAAAACTTTTAGTTCAACATTGTCTGAGAAAAATGACTCGTCAGAAACAAACAAAACTGATTTTGATGACTATGTTAATTTAGATGAAGAACAACAAGTAAATAATATACATATGCGTTTGTTTTATTTTTAATTGTCTAAAAATTTGTGGTTTTTCTATTTAATTTATTTGAAGGAACTATCCTTTTAATTTTGTTAATTTTCTTAATTAAATCTTTTTGTTCTAGGTATTTCTGGCTACGCAACGATCTATTAATGAGCAAAGAGAACTATCAACATTTTTAAGCACTGTAAGTAGTAAAATTTATAGTTGTTTACAACTTTTGTAAAAATTAAAAAATTTTTTTTTTTCAGAACGAGAATGAATTGTTTTTTGATGACAACAACAACAATGAGATTATTTATGAAGATGTGTTTCTAAACAACAACAATGAAGTCATTGTTAATGAAAATGGTGCTAACAACAATGAAAATGTAACAAAAAAAACAAAGAAAATTACAATGACATAGTTCTGTTAAGACAAAGTACTTTTTAATTTTTATAAATATAAAAAAACTTTCAAAAAAATACTTTTCTTTAGTGTACTACTTCCCCAAGACAAATTGACCCAAATCATAAAAACTCACCCCTCGAACCCCAAGAGGAAATCCCCCTAACGTTGGATGATAACAATGATTTGTGTTACCATCTGGTTAGTGTTGTTAGCCATCAAGGAGGGACATCAAAAATGGGTCGGTTAAGTTAAACCTTCAAATTTGTAGTTAACTTTAACTTTCCAAATTTATCATAACCCATTTTTTAGCTCGTTAAAATGACTTTCTGCATTGAGAATAAATATACACGAAAAATATTTCAAATCCTACAATGTTTTTTGTTCTGAATTATGTTATGACACATAATTAAAATTATTTAAGCAGATCGAACAGTTTAATTTATTGAACTTGCGTTCATTTTTTTTTAATGTTTTAATTATTTATACTTCAGGTCATTATGTGAGCGATGTTTTAACTAATTACGAAGCCAAACAGTGGAACTACTGTAGTGATAGTTATGTTGAAAGTATTTCAGAAGACGATGTTTTGTTGGGAAGGCAATCAACTGCGTATTTACTTTTCTATGTTCACAAGTAAATACACAATAAAAATATTTCAATAAAATCTTTCGTTGTTTATATTAACCAAAATATCTTTTTTTGCAGAAGTTTTTTGAAATTTTACAACGAAACTCGTACCTGAACGCAGTTGATATTTTTGTTCTTTGTTGAATTATGTTTGCACCTTATTTCAACCTTACATTGCGTTTATTTGTTAGACTGTGAAAAATTATTTAACATCTGCGAAATACATTTTCAGAAAATTGTTAAAGAGATGGGGTGCTTAATTTGTTAGAATTTTTTTAATACAGCCTACCCAATTGAAATTACTTTAAAAGTAAAATATGTTTTTATATAATATGACTTAATTATCCTTTTCATGCTAAGTTTGTTTTCTGCAAAAAAAAAAGATAGGGCAAAATAAGAATATTTCCCTATGTCAGCTAGCGTATGAACTTACGACGAAGACGTCGTGCGTCACGTGACTCGCGAACTTCCCTATTTACAATATTTTGACTGCAAATACGATATCTCAAACTACTTGACCAATTTTAAAATAATGGTATTCTCGTGCAAGTTGAAAAAATTTCAACATGATTAAAAGAGAAACACTGCGACCACACCAGCTCTTTAACTCTAAATATTCGAAAAGAAAAATGTTAAATTCAAGATCAACCATCTATTTAAAGCTGGCTAATTTTGAGATGGAACTAACACCAAAAAAAGGTACGAAGGTTTTTTTTATTAGCCATTGCAAGAAAAATTACATAGGCAAATATCTAATTATGTTTTGTTAGTTTTACGTTTTTATGTACAAACCAAAATGTATGTTACATTTGTTTCCGTTCCATTTAAATTTGTTTTATATTTTGCATTATGATTTGAGTTGTAAATTAAATATTTTATCCACTGAGTCATTACTTTACCAGTTTTAGTTATTATTCAGAGTAATTAAATCATAAATATTGCATTGATGTTGTCAAGTAGTTATTCTTAAGATAGCACTTATTTTGCAAAAAGTAATTGACAAATGTTGACGTCGTTATAGTTTTTTTTTAAACTTAAAGTGTGGGGCTTATGTTCTTGTCTAGTTAAAAATTTTCAAGCCGAAATACAAAGAATAAGCTTAAAGAAACGTTATAAAGTTGATAGTTTTACTTTACATAAATTAGGTATAAATTAAGTTTTAAAAAGACTTTTAAAAAAACTATTCAAACAAAAAGTAATGTTGCTCTAGTAGATTACTCTTTTAAATTTTTGCTTTTATTGCGCTGCGCTACAACCTTTTCAAATCCACAACTTTTTAAAAAAATTACTTAACGTTAAAATATACAATCAAGTTACAATAAAATATGTTTAAAATAAACGTTAAATTGGTTTCAAAATATATAACCCAATCAAATGTCCCAATATCTTTCGTTTTGTCCAAGTAAAAACAAGTGCAGTTTCCTGTTTTTAAGGTAGTTATGTGCGCTAAAAATATTAATCAAATATTAATATTTAGTATATAAATAACCTAAGCTAGGTTTAAGAAAAATCGAAGTCAACTTTTGGATGTTTTAAATTAAGAAAAATGGAAGTTATTCAAAATCATGTGACCCACCCTCACAATCACGAAGAATTTATTGTGCCTGTAGTCTGTACACAAGATAGATTTAACTCAGCACTTTCGTATAAACCAGATGACAGCGATATCTTTATTTGTTCCTACCCAAAATGTGGCACAACTTGGCTACAAAACATCGTTTGGTTGATCACAAGAAATGGGAAATCGCTTGATACAAATGTGCATTTGTTCGATCAGTTACCTTTTCTAGAGCACCATGGTTTAAAAATTAAAGACATTCCAAATATTAAATATCCAAGAATTATAAAATCGCATTTACCGCGCAAATGGCTGCCTTGGAATTCTAAATCAAAATATCTGTTTATTGCGAGGGACCCACGAGATGTGGTAGTTTCGCTACATAATCATGTGTTGGGTTTTGTTGAAGTTCCGTTGCAGTTTAGTTTTGATGATATTTTTAATCTTTTTTTAAATGGGCAAACCTTATACTGTGATTATTTTCTTAACTTACAAGGTTACCTTAACAACAAGGATTCAAATATTCTAATTTTGTATTACGAAGATTTACAGAAAGATTTGGGCGAACAAATTTGGAAAATTGCTCGATTTTTTATTTAGAAATAATCAAGAAGTATTAAAGGAGATTGTTCAAAAAAGTAACATAATTGAAATGAGAAAAAACGAAAATCACTGGGTAAATTTATAATCTTACACTTTTGATCATAATAATAAATTGTAAATTGGAGATTGATTAAGTATTTTGCTAATCACAAAAACTTTTTTTTTTCTTTTTTTTAGCGACCAAGGCCAAGACGAGACGACTGGCCATTTATAAGAAAAGGTCAAGTTGGAGATTGGAAAAATCATTTAACAAACGAACAAGCTGAACAACTTCGTAAAAGACTTCAAGAAACCGTTCCTCAACTTGAACAATTTTGGTTCAGTGGAAATTAGAAAAATTAGAACAAAGAAGTTTTAATTTAAAGTTTTTGTTTGTATGTTTTATGTAATAGTATTGTATTTCTGTAAGCATTTACTTTTTTTAATTATAGCTTGTTTTATGTTACTTAAAAAAATATATTTTTATTTATTTAGTTAAATATATTACTGATATTTTTTATCTAAAATTTCATGTGGAATTTTCATCAAATACTTAAGTGACATATAGTTTTAATTATATTATAAACGTAGTTTGTAAGCGTTGCAATAAAAGTACTTTATTAAAAATCAGCAACAGTTAATTTATTTTAAAATAAAAAACATAATAATACAACAATTAGGCTACTATTACAATTTACAATATCTTTTAAAGGTTTTAAAAACAACATAAATGATTTTTTAATTAAACTTCGTTTGTTAAGATTTTTTATAAATTAATGATAATAAGAAAAAATATACAACAAATAATGCAGTAAAGCTTAATAAAAACAAAACACAATTAAAGTTTATCATTTAAAACATGATTCTAATACAGAATATAATAAATTTAACGACAAGGTTATAACCTTTTAATTTATTAGTTATTTACTTTAATTGATTTTTTTAAATTGGACAAACATACTTTTAATCGCGGTGTAAATAATTAAATGTGGTAACAATTAATAGTTTATTGGTACATATAAGTAACTTAGTTGTGAGAGATATTTTGTTTTAATTTCCACTGAACCAGAATTGTTCAAGTTTAGGAACGGTTTCTTGAAGTCTTTTACGAAGTTGTTCAGCTTGTTCGTTTGTTAAATGATTTTTCCAATCTCCAACTTGACCTTTTCTTATAAACGGCCAATCTTCTCGTCTTGGCCTTGATTGCTAAAAATTTTAAATTAAATTTATTAATACTTTTTTTTAGGTCAATATGTATTTTTTTTATTAAACTGTCCCTGAGGATATTTAGGATTTACCAAAAAAACAACTTACCCAATGTTTTGTATTTTTCTTCATCTCACTGATATGGCTTTTTTTAATTATTTCATTTAGCAATAAATTCTCCTCGTATTTAGAGCCTAAAAATTTTGCAACTTTTAGGATTTCTCCCTTTATATCTTTCTGTAGATCTTCGTAATACAATGTTAAAACATTAGGATCATTGCTGTCTAAATAACCTTGTAAAAAATCAAAATAGTCGCCGTAGTGAGATTTTCCAGCAAGAAATATTTCAAATATTTCGTTAAAACTAAATTTTAAAGTCATTTGTTCAAAACCTAAATGATGATAAAAAGTTGAAACAGCGACGTCTCGCGGATCTCTGGCAATAAATAAATATTTTGATTTGGGATTCCGAGGCAGCCATTTTTGAGGCAAATGTGTTTTTATAATTCTTGGATAAGCAGAATTGTCAATATTTTTAATTAAAGCAGAATTCACAAATTCCAAAAATGGTAGTTGGTCATACAGTCTAACATTTGTATCAACAGATCGCCCATTTCTTGTGATCAACCAAACAATGTTTTGTAGCCAAGTTGTGCCACATTTCGGGTAAGAACAAATAAAGATGTCGCTGTCATCTGGCTGATACGAAATTGCTGAGTTAAATAGATCTTGAGTTGATGCAAGAGGTAGAGGAAATTTTTCTTTACTTACTGGGTGCAATACATGGGTAAAAAAGCTCTCCATCTTTTATACTTAAAATCTATTGCTGCTATATTACCCAACTGTCATAAACACACTCTTTAACACGAAAGTAACACTAAGTTAATGTTTGACCAGATGTTTTACTGCTAAACAAACTCTATTTTTAGTCCACGCATTTCCTTTTTTATTTGCAGAATGTAAAATCTTTCATGCATAGTGTTAAGTCCATTTATATGAAAACTGATTTATATTTTCTCATTAATTTTAAATACAATTTCACACTCGGTTGGACACCATTAGCCGCTATTGTGCGCTTCTTTTGGATCGCCTTATCGCCTGGTCATTTCAAGTTTTTTCCCTTTTTCCAGCGTTCTTAGTCACGTGATTTGTGTTTCGCCTTTTTTGTCTTTATTTGTATCGTAACTTGGAATAATTTTGGAATTCTACTTTTAGTACGTCATATATTTAGAATACGATTCGCCCTGTTCTAACAATTCATAAATGGTCTTTAGTTAGTTTTTGTTAAAAGTAATATTGATTTGTAAGTGTTAAGCCAGTATTGTTTTTGTTAATTGTTTTTCTTGTGTACTGAATATTGAATACATTGTAGAGTATTTCAATTGTTGTATCAGTCGAGTTAGACAGTTGCAATTCTGGGCCCATTATCGGTATTATTTTTATATTAACTGAGATCAATCTGTGATCAAGGGGCGTATTTTATTCTCCGATCAACCTATTGTTGGTCACGTGGGGTATAGTTAGACAAACCCTACACATAGTCAGCGATAACAAATGCATTCAAGTGTTAAAACTTTTTTAACCATTATAGCGAACTTTTTTTTATCTTATTATTGATGTAACAAAAATGTAAAGGTTTGTTGAATGCTAAGTTAATTATTCCTTATTATATACAGGTCATTAAAACTAATGTAATTTCTTTAACATAAATATTTACAAAACTAAAAAAAAGACATAATAAAATTATGAACGACGCTGTAGTAACTATAATCTACAATAATATATGAAATGTTTTATATTAGAATAAAAATTAATTTGAGACATACAAAACTAAAAAATTAATTTTCGCTGAACCAGAATTGTTCAAGTTGAGGAACGGTTTCTTGAAGTCTTTTACGAAGTTGTTCAGCTTGTTCGTTTGTTAAATGATTTTTCCAATCTCCAACTAGACCTTTTCTTATGAATGGCCAGTCGTCCCGCCTTGGCTTTGGGCACTATAAATTTAATATTCAATTTAACTAAAATATTTTGTAAGTCAATATACCTAGTTTTAATGGACCTGATTATAAGGAATAGTATTGTTACTAATATACTCGAAATGATATCTATAAATTACTAAAAAAGCAACTTACCCAATGTTTTGTATTTTTCTTCATCTCACTAATATGGCTTTTTTTAATTATTTCATTAAGCATTAAATTTTCCTCGTATTCAGGGCCTAGGAATTTTGCAATTTTCAGGATTTCTTTGCCGAGATCTTTTTGAAGATCTTCGTAAAACAATGTAAGCACATTAGAATCCTTGCTATCTAAATAGCTTTGTAAAAAATCAAAATAGTCGCCGTAGTGAGATTTTCCAGCAAGAAATGTTTCAAATATTTCGTTAAAACTAAATTTTGAAGTCATTTGTTCAAAACCCAAATGATGATAAAAAGTTGAAACAGCGACGTCTCGCGGATCCCTGGCAATAAATAAATATTTTGATTTCGGATTCCGAGGCAGCCATTTTTGAGGCAAATGTGTTTTAATAATTCTTGGATAAGCAGAATTGTCAATATTTTTAATTAAAGCAGAATCCACAAATTCCAAAAATGGTAATTGGTCAAACAGATCAACATTTGTATCAACAGATTGCCCATTTCTTGTGATCAACCAAACGATGTTTTGTAGCCAAGTTGTGCCACATTTTGGATAAGAACAAATAAAGATGTCGCTGTCATCTGGCTGATACAAAATTGCTGAGTTAAATAGATCCTGAGTTGATGAAAGAGGTAAAGAAAATTTTTCTTTACTTACTGGGTGCAATACATGGGTAAAAAAGTTCTCCATCTTTTATATTTAAAATCTATTGCTGCTATATTACCCAACTGTCATAAACACACACTTTAACACAAAAGTAACACTAAGTTAATGTTTGACAAGATGTTTTTAGCTAAACAAACTCTATCTTTAGTCCACGCATTTCCTTTTTTATTTGCAGAATGTAAAATATTTCATGCATAGTCAGCGATAACAAATGCATTCAAGTGTTAAAACTTTTTTAACCATTATAGCGAACTTTTTTATCTTATTATTGATGTAACGAGAATGTAAAGGTTTGTTGAATGCTAAGTTAATTATTCCTTATTATATACAGGTCATTAAAACTAATGTAATTTCTTTAACATAAATATTTACAAAACTAAAAAAAAGACATAACAAAATTATGAACGACGCTGTAGTAACTATAATCTACAATAATATATGAAATGTTTTATATTAGAATAAAAATTAATTTGAGACATACAAAACTAAAAAATTAATTTTCGCTTAACCAGAATTGTTCAAGTTGAGGAACGGTTTCTTGAAGTCTTTTACGAAGTTGTTCAGCTTGTTCGTTTGTTAAATGATTTTTCCAATCTCCAACTTGACCTTTTCTTATAAATGGCCAGTCGTCCCGCCTTGGCTTTGGGCACTATAAATTTAATATTCAATTTAACTAAAATATTTTGTAAGTCAATATACCTAGTTTTAATGGACCTGATTATAAGGAATAGTATTGTTACTAATATACTCGAAATGATATCTATAAATTACTAAAAAAGCAACTTACTCAATGTTTTGTATTTTTCTTCATCTCACTAATATGGCTTTTTTTAATTATTTCATTAAGCATTAAATTTTCCTCGTATTCAGGGCCTAGGAATTTTGCAATTTTCAGGATTTCTTTGCCGAGATCTTTTTGAAGATCTTCGTAAAACAATGTAAGCACATTAGAATCCTTGCTATCTAAATAGCTTTGTAAAAAATCAAAATAGTCGCCGTAGTGAGATTTTCCAGCAAGAAATGTTTCAAATATTTCGTTAAAACTAAATTTTGAAGTCATTTGTTCAAAACCTAAATGATGATAAAAAGTTGAAACAGCGACGTCTCGCGGATCTCTGGCAATAAATAAGTATTTTGATTTGGGATTCCGAGGCAGCCATTTTTGAGGCAAATGTGTTTTAATAATTCTTGGATAAGCAGAATTGTCAATATTTTTAATTAAAGCAGAATCCACAAATTCCAAAAATGGTAATTGGTCAAACAGATCAACATTTGTATCAACAGATTGCCCATTTCTTGTGATCAACCAAACGATGTTTTGTAGCCAAGTTTTGCCACATTTTGGATTAGAACAAATAAAGATGTCGCTGTCATCTGGCTGATACGAAATTGCTGAGTTAAATAGATCCTGAGTAGATGAAAGAGGTAAAGAAAATTTTTCTTTACTTACTGGGTGCAATACATGGGTAAAAAAGTTCTCCATCTTTTATATTTAAAATCTATTGCTGCTATATTACCCAACTGTCATAAACACACACTTTAACACAAAAGTAACACTAAGTTAATGTTTGACAAGATGTTTTTAGCTAAACAAACTCTATCTTTAGTCCACGCATTTCCTTTTTTATCTGCAGAATGTAAAATATTTCATGCATAGTCAGCGATAACAAATGCATTCAAGTGTTAAAACTTTTTTAACCATTATAGCGAACTTTTTTATCTTATTATTGATGTAACGAGAATGTAAAGGTTTGTTGAATGCTAAGTTAATTATTCCTTATAACATACACGTCATTAAAATCACTGTAATTTTTTTAATGCACATATTTACAAAAGTAAAAAAAAACGACATAATAAAATTATGAACGACGCTGTAATAACTATAATCTACAACAATATATAAAATGTTTTATATTAGAATAAAAATTAATTTGAGACATACAAAACTAAAAAATTAATTTTCACTGAACCAGAATTGTTCAAGTTGAGGAACGGTTTCTTGAAGTCTTTTACGAAGTTGTTCAGCTTGTTCGTTTGTTAAATGATTTTTCCAATCTCCAACTTGACCTTTTCTTATGAATGGCCAGTCGTCCCGCCTTGGCTTTGGGCACTATAAATTTAATATTCAATTTAACTAAAATATTTTGTAAGTCAATATACCTAGTTTTAATGGACCTGATTATAAGGAATAGTATTGTTACTAATATACTCGAAATGATATCTATAAATTACTAAAAAAGCAACTTACCCAATGTTTTGTATTTTTCTTCATCTCACTAATATGGCTCTTTTTAATAACTTCATTGAGCATTAAATTCTCTTCGTATTTAGAGCCTAAAAATTTCGCAACTTTAAGGATTTCTCCCTTTATATCTTTCTGTAGATCTTCATAATACAATGTTAAAACATTAGGATCATTGCTGTCTAAATAACCTTGTAAAAAATCAAAATAGTCGCCGTAGTGAGATTTTCCAGCAAGAAATACTTACTTCATTAAAACTAAATTTTGAAGTCATTTGTTCAAAACCTAGATGGTGATAGAATATCGATGTAGCAACATCTCGTGGATCCCTGGCAATAAATAAATATTTTGATTTCGGATTCCAAGGCAACCATCTACGAGGCAAATGTGTTTTAATTATTTTAGGATAAACCGAATTATCTTCATGTTTAATCAAAGCAGAATCCATTAATTCCAAAAAAGGTAATTGGTCGAACAAATCAACATTTGTATCAACAGATTGCCCATTTCTTGTGATCAACCAAACGATGTTTTGTAGCCAAGTTGTGCCACATTTCGGGTAAGAACAAATAAAGATGTCGCTGTCATCTGGCTTATACGAAAGTGCTGAGTTAAATATATCTTGAGTAGATGCAAGAGGTAAAGTAAATTTTTTTTTGCTTACTTGGTGTACTACGTGGGTAAAAAAGCGCTCCATTTAAACCATATTCAAAATCTATTGCTGATATAATACCCTAGTGTTATACACTCTTCAACACTAAATCAACAATAAAGTAATGTTTAACCATCAGCTGTTTTATTGCTAAACAAACCTTTATTTTTAAAAGTTCTATATTTTACAGAATGTAAAATCTTTCATTATTTTAGGATAAACCGAATTATCTTCATGTTTAATTAAAGCAGAATCCATTAATTCCAAAAAAGGTAATTTGTCAAACAAACCAACACTCGTATCAACAGATTGCCCATTTCTTGTGATCAACCAAACGATGTTTTGTAGCCAAGTTGTGCCACATTTTGGATAAGAACAAATAAAAATGTCGCTGTCATCTGGCTGATATCGAAGTGCTGAGTTAAACAGATCTTGACTTGATAAAAATGGTATAAAGTAAATTTTTCTTTGCTGATTGGGTGTATTTCGTCGGTTAAGCGGTTCTCCATCTATACTTTATTTAAAATGTAATGCTTATATATTATTCAACTCTGATATTTATATTTTGAAACAACTTAAAAAGCAAACTAGTGTTTAACCAGATGTTTTATCGCTAAACGAACTTGATTTTAAGTCTACGCATTTCCTTTGTATTTGCAGAATGTAAAATCTTTCATGCATAGACGGCAATAACAAATGCATTCAAGTTAAACCTTTTTTTAAATTTTTTGCAAACTGTTTAGATACTGACATTGATTTAATAAATTTTATAGATTTATTAAATACTAAGTTGATTATACTAAAATATATTTTTTAATTACAAAAAGCTATTATAACTCTATTCTATAACTATTTAAAGTAAAATATGTATAAACGTTGATTTTGGTTTGTTAAATATATTTTAACACTTTTTTTTAATAAAAATTAAATATCGATACTTTGCTTTTTAATTTTGCTTATTTGCGTATTATAACATAATAATTAACTTTAAAAATGGGTGGGCACTTAAACGTGAGTAGGCACTTAACTTAAAACAGGTACCCAACTTTAGGCAGGCACATAACATTTGGTAGGCACTTAAAAATGGGTAGGCACTTTACTTTGGGTAGGCACTCAACCTTGAAAAGGTACTTAACCATGGGTAAGCACTCAATCTAAGGGAGCAACTAAAACTTGTGACATATACTATTATTAAGTTTATGTTGTTTTTGATGTATAAAAGATAACTACGAGAGTCGAAAATAATTATAAGACTGTTACCTTGTGATTTCGACACTAAGAAGGCCAACTTTACAGATTAAACATAGAATAATATTTTGTTGCCTCAATTTAGTCTTAAGTTTACTTTGGCAGTTTGAAATATTATTGATTGTAATTATCCGGTGATTAATCTGCTTATTGGTTTTGACTTAAAACAACGTCTACTGGGTTTGGTGACCATGCCATAATGTACTATAAAATCTTTGTATAAACATTATTGCTTTTGGCATGTTTTAACTTATTAAATTGATTTTGTCATTTTTTTCCCGTCACATTGTTGTAATATTAATTGTATATCGTATTTATTATTTACTTTTATCAATGCGCGAAAAACCAAAATAAAATAAAAAAAAATCTTACTTAAGAACGCTTTAGTGTAAAAGCTTTTGGGATCATGAAAGAATTGGGAGTTTTTGTCGTTTTTTTGTTGGGTTTCAAAGATTGATATGTACTGCAAAAGTACAAATATCTTAAAAGTTAACTGGTTGAAATGTCCTAAACAAGAAGCAAATTTTGTATAAAACCAACGTGCTTTTATGAATTCTGTAAGCGTCGCTTATGTAATTTTCTTTTGAATGTTTATAGGCTACGGATATATATATTATCACTTACTTATAATTTTAGGGTCAACCAAATGTTATTAAGTTCATGAAACAAATTAACTTCGCATTTATTTCGGACTGTATCAAAAGGTGTTGAATTTTGTACATGTCAATCTTAATTAGACAACTTATTAAATTTTATGGTCAATAAAACTGAGATTCTTCTGGTCGTTTAGTTATTCTGCTAAAGTCCAACTATTAAATGAATTTGTATTTTGTTACTTCATTTAGTTCAGCAATATTTTCAAAAAAATATTTTAGGCTTATTTTTAAGATGTTTTTAAAATAAAAAGCTAAGTAGATGCAAGGTTGTAGAACATGCTTTGGTTCAACGTTATGTTTTGTCCTATTAAATCTTTAAATAACTTTAAAAGATTATCAAGTCCGCATTTAGACGGGATTTATTTAATTTTGACCTTGCGTTGCGTAAGAATTACATTACTGAAGGCTGTGTTAAGTATAGGCGTAAAATCCCAAAGGGTTTACTCACGTCACCAAATCTAATTAGTGTTTCTAAAGTCGTTGCTTAGACTGCAATTTCTAATTACAAGTAACGTTTAATTTTGCGTATGTGAGATTGCTTGGGTTTTTGCAATGTACTTTATGTGTAATATCGGCGTAGTACTCGTTTTATCGAATATTTGAGTGCAAAATTAGAGGGTAAAGTAATTACAAGCTATATAGCCCAATCGATTATGCAATAAAAACGCGGTCTGTTGCTCTTATCCAGATTGAAAATATCCTTTTCAGTTACTTGTCGTTTTTTATCGCATAGATTAAAAGCTTATACCCTTGTTTCGTAGAATATGAAACTGAGCTTATTGGGTCGATAACTTATATTTGTTACGACCTTGTATAGCCAGTAGGCCTACAGAAGTATATACTTTGTAGAAGGTTGTTTGTCTTAACAAGGTTAATAAAAAAATTATTTCTTAATATTTACATTTTTTCAGTTTAGTTTTTGATCCATTTATTAATTTTTAGACAAGTTTTGTATTTAACTTAAGGGGTTTAGGTACAAATAAATTTTGCTGATTGATAAACCTTAAAAGACCAAGCAATCTTGAAAAAGTAAGTAAAATTAATAAAATTACTTTTTACTTAAAAGTAATGTTTAATTATTAAAACACTAAATTTAAGACCAATAAAATAATAGTTTGTTAAGTTTTGACAAAAAAAGTTGTCCTCAAAAAATACGAATTGTCGGTTTTCGCTGTAGCGAGCGCTATTCTTCTAACACTTTTGAAGAGTCTCGTGTTACTAAACTTTTTCTAACACACCGGCAGACCGACCGTGTTAGATTTGCTATAAAAGGGCGTTTTTGTGTTTTTACGAAATTTTAGTAGTTTTTAATTAATAACAACATCGAAAATGGATGGGCAACAAGTTGAAGAGGTAAAATTTTAATTTATGATTCATTTTTCAATTGTTTTTAAGGGATTTTTAAACGTTTTTTTTAAAAAATAAACGTTATTATTTATTAAGTGCTTTCTAATTGCCTAAACAGTTAAATGTGTTAAAATTATCTAGATTTAAAACAACTGTTGTGAAAATATTTAAAATCTAAATTACTAGAAATTTGTCAAATTTTGTTACAAAATATATGGTCGTATGCATTAAGTAAAAAATGTGTTAAAATATAGATGCAAAATACAAAACTTTAAGTATATGCAAAAAAGACAATTTTTTCAAGATTGTTTGAACCTGGAAAAAAACTTTTAATATTACATTTTAATTTATTTAAGCTGGTAAAATGTGTCATAAAATTGAAGCAACTTTTACTGCCTTAATAAATATTGATTGCGCACAAGCTAGTTTTTATTTTAAATAAAAACTTCGGAGTATAGTTTACTTAAATGATTATCTGAAAGTAAATATCAATTACGCAACTTTTTTTTATTGTCACATAAATTAAAATGTCATTCCAATGTAAATACACCTTCTCTAATTCTTAATGCATTCTTTGGAACAAGAAATATTGGTGTTTGAATTTTGGAAGGTATTATGCAATTTACTTGGAAATGGTTGTATTTGTTGATTTTAATTCCTAGTTACTGTTTTTGTGTGTTAAGTATGGGTATGATTTGGGATTAAGAAAACCTGTTTGTAACAGGAAAAGCTTGTTTGATGGATTGCTTTCAGTTTGGCATAATTCACTAAACATAACAACTTTTTGGTTTTAATTCAGTTTTTTGTTTAAAAAAAAATATGTTAACAACAAAAAGAAAAATATATGTTAGATCTGCTAAGCTTTTAAAAACACATTTTTATAACAATGTGTTTTATTTGGATATAAGATGGTTTAATTTATATTTTTTCTGTAGTTTTTAATAACTTTCAGTTTGGTATTTCAAAGGTCATTGCCCTAACCGCAAAGGTATTAAGAAACTATTAAAATGTTGTTAAATGAAATGGATTTCTTTTTACAATTTTCCATTCTCTTTTCAAATACGCCATGCATGTCGAAATATTCGTCACCGTTTTGCTCGTTCTCTCACTTCTCTTCCCTTTTTCTCTCCGCGAAAGGGCGTGATTTTTGCTTGTAAATTTCCATGCCCGGCCGGTCTGACGTTGCGATTTTAGAACTCCGCTAATTCGCCGGCACTTGATATAAATAACTTTCCGTTCTCGTTAAGTATATAATTAAAATATCGCGCGTAAATTACGTTTACGTATTTCTAATTATGGCGAAACACAATGGCTTCGTTTTTTCCGTAGATTTATAATCTTGAATAATTGTTTATTTATTAAATTACACCGAATTTTAATTGCTTTGTCCGCATTTTTAAACAATAGATCGCCACTAAAAAAACGGGTCAGTTGTTTAAACAAATATTTTTTTTAAATCACGTATTTATCGAGTTTTTTTTGCGCACGAAGCAAGTGCGGCGATGCATGTGTTTTCCACATCTGAAGAACGTTAATTGGTAAAGTTACCTTCGTAATTGAAACACTAAAAAATTGCTACACCAGCTTAAAAATATTTATTTTTTTGGCAAGGTTGGTTCATTACAAAAGGCCATTTTTAGTAATACGCCGGCGGCTCGTGTAAGGTCATATAGATAGACATATTGATAAGGCTTAATACTGGTAAGTCTTTACTAACCGGTCGATATCTTCTTTCGCTAAGTTAAAATAGCATATGCATGCCGGTCACGTGACTGGTCACGTGATATCCTTAACGACCGTAAAGTGTCGAGGTATTGAAGTGCGTTAAAGTTTGTGGCTGCGTGGCGTTGGTTTATCGTCCTTAGTTGTAATTGTCATAGTTAAATTGTATTTAATAACTTGTTAAAAGCGTAACTAATTTTCAACATGCAATTTTGTGTTGTAAAATAGAAATTTTAATTATCTTTTTATACCATTTAACTTAAACAAATGAAAATACATTTAGAAAATGATATAATTTCACTTTGAGTGTGATACAATCTTGGAATACTTGATAAAACCCTTTAAAATTCCTTTAATTTTATCTTAGCTCAAACTGTTACTAACATTGTCACATATATGGGACTTTTGCATTCCAAGAGTTGTGTGCTGTTTTAGATGGCATGTATTGTATAACAGAAGGGTTCACAAAAGCTCACGTTTTATAGTTAACTTTATTTGTAACATTATCTTTTTTTCCTAAGGGTCTATAGGGTAAGTAGTAGGTTACAATACACTTCGTTCTTTAATTTTGGACTGGCCAATTTCTTATGCTTTGCCCTGGCCCTGTATAAGAATGGTTCAACAATTTTGTATTTGTGTTATGTTGGTCATTTTGTAAAGGGTGTTTGATGTTAAAATAAATAGCCTTAGATTTTAAAGTTTTTGGGAAAATACCCTTACGATATAACATAACATTAAAGGAATTTATATAAAATAACTTTAAATAATAAAAAAAATTCATGTGCAAAATTGGAATCGAATATTTTTGGAGAAATACTATAATAACTTACGTCAAAAACAAAATTATATATTTGTGTATGCTGCATAATAGACATATATTAACTTAATATAGGTTAGTTAAAACTATTCGAAAAAAACTGCGCAGAAATATTTTGTATTTCCTGTATATATTATTAAACTTTAATATAGGTCGCTGGTATAATATGTTGTTTATATTTTACTTTATTACAATAAAAATCTAGGTAGTTTAATTTATTTTAATAATAGCAATATATATTACAATTAATTAGTATTTAAATTAGCAAGTATTATTAATTAAGTTAGGGGTTGGTTGAATGTTATTTAAATAGATTTGATTTTTAATTTTGTTAAATTTGTGATAATGAATGTTAAGTTATAAATGCTGTTTTTGTATATTGACCCCTTTGTTATCTGGGGTTAACTCCACAACTCTTACTAAGGTTTAATTTTTCAAGGTGACTTGAAGAACATGTTACTAGCGCTTTATTTGCAGATCGTTTCCAGCGGTAAATTTACCAGCGCTTCATATTTTAAGTACACATTACCATGCTTTTACCGGGTTGAAACCTTTATTTAACGTGGCTCTGTAAATATTGGTTAACAAACAATTTTTTTACAAGTTATCGTCCACTTTTTGCTTCTTTTTTGCGTAGAAATGCAGCGTAATCATATTATGGTGGTTTATAAAAGCGATATTGCATAACTTTGATAAGAAGTCGTTAAGTTTTACCACAGGTTTTAGGCATCACGCTGTCGCAGGGTATTTATTTTAGAAAAAAAGGAATAAAAAAGGACAGAAATTTAACAACTTTTTTAATTTTAAGTGAATTACATTAAAAAAATACCTTAAAGAATTTTTGCAAAAATTTTCCCCAAAAATAATTTTTTAAAACCCCCTGAAATTTAACCCAGCTAACCTACGTTGCTTTACTATTTCTGTTTAAGTTTTGCCCTTGAGTTAATATTCTTCCACTCCATTAGAATATGACCTTTACAAGTATGTTTAACGAATACTTACATGATATATGCCGCAGAATTCCAAAAAATCATGTATATTACCATCCTTACAATGTTATATTCGACCGCCTATTTATTTAAACTGTTGTTATTGATAACATTTTTCTTCTTGGAAATTCACCTACATATAAAATAGAATATTTTATTTTAAATATATTTCTCATTAGTAAAATTTAAGTTTAAGATAGTATGCTTGTTTATTAGATAGCTTAATAAGTTTCGCTTATTTATTAGCGGTATTTTTAGCAGAGATTATGAAGTATTGATATTAAATTTTCAGTAAGAAGTTGCAAAACAAGTTATTTTTAAACTGAAAAAAATTAATTTATTAAGTCATATACATACTTAAAAGATGTGCAAAAATAATACATTTACGTCTATTTCTACAAAACGGTAATTTTTTTATTGCGCGTAATTTTTTGTTAAATCATAACATTCGAAATTTGTTTTCGAATATCGTATATATTCGTCACGTAAAATTTGTTACCGTATTTTTATATTTTGCGCGCCAGTGGCTATTTAAAAAAAGCCGGCTCATTGTTAGAATTCACGCTCGGTTTAACATCAGTTTAAATTCAACATGGTATTAGATTAAGTTATCGATCTTTCTTTATTATTTTGCTTTAAGGACAAATGTTGTGTATAGCAACGGGTACTATGTAAACTTAAGTTTGTTTTATATAAGTTAATATTCCATTGAATATATAAAAACGATTTTTTTAAACTTATATTTGTAGTTTTTATTAGAAAATGGAAAATAACACAATTATTTAAAAATAACTTTATTTTTTCTTAGTAATTTTTATTAATTTTCTCTTTAATGTGCGGTTGTTTTCTACGAAATATCCACGATAGAAACTTAACTTTATTTTTGTATTACAAGCCACACAATCTTATACTTATTCCTTATTCTTGTATTATTAAACTCGGGTTTTGTTTTCCAAAAATGGGAGTATGAAATAAATAATTGGATCATTGAAAAATGAAAAAAATGGGACGTTTTTGTCCTAAATACCGCGATAAAGTTAAACTATTAATTTATTTTTTTTGGGGGGGGGACATTTGCCAGCATTATCACTACGTAAAAAAATTCTTAAATTTTTCCGTTGTTGAACACTGAGTTCAAAGTTATAACCAAGGTTACATTGTAGGATGTTGTACTTGTATTATCATGCTTGTAAATGCTGATCACTTGTCGGATTTAGAAAGGATGTTTGTTTTAGTAATTCGGGACTTCGGAACCGAATAATTCTTGTTCCAGCTGCCTGTTTTACGATATTTTAACGATGACAAGGCGACAATTACTTCTTTTTTATGAACTGATTTACGGATATCGCACTAAGCTATAACAATACAAATATTGCTTGCTAAGAATTAAAATGGAAAATTTACGAGTGATTTTTATATTAAAAGGATAACGTAATGTATTTGCCTTTGATTAACGTTAGTAGGGGGTAATAAGTAATTATCGTTCTCTATATTACAACGTGCCGGTGTATTTCGCAAGAAAATAATGTTTGTGCTAAGTAAACTTTAGGTAATTATTAACCAACTAAACTGCGTCTTTTAAACCTAAATTAAACATAAAAGCCCGCCCTATACTATTTAAAATTTAACTGCAAAGTATATTAAATTTTTTAGCAGCATTTCTAACCCATTATAACCAAGATTTTTTTAATTTTGGTAATTTGCTTATTTTTTTGCTTGTAAATGTGTTTTTGTACACTAGTGTATATTACATAAGCTTTATTTATTTGTTAGTATGTAGTTTGATCACATATTGAATTGCATTAGGAAAATGCCAGTTTCACTTATGTTGCTGTAGTATTTATGTTTAATTAAACATCTGTCTTTTTCGTCAAAAAAATCGACAAGTCAATTAAAATTTCTTATTAGCTTCACCAACACAACACAATTCATTTTAACGGCATTGAAAATCTGACTGTTTTTGGTTTAAAATTAATATATTGTACTGAAACACAAAATAATATTGAAAATATAGATCTAATTGGTATTTAGTTTTTTTTTGGCAATTTAAATAACTTTATGTAACCACTTTTAACCATTTTGCATTGGCAATTAAATATTCTAAAATTAAACGGTTCTTATTTTAGTTTTGTTTTATTGCAAATTGGATAAAATATTTTCATGTTATAGTTCAAGGTTTAACTGGGTTCAAAATAAGTTGAATCCTAATTGAATTTTGTGGGAAGTGCGAACACATATTAGGTGATAACAGTTGGCCTTGCTTTTATTATTATCACTTCAACGAAATTAGGAAATTATTAATTAACCCCCTGAATATTATCACAAACCGTTTAAATTTCTAATAAGTGCGATACTTAAAAAAAGTAAAATCGGCTTTTTGCATCGAGGATAAATTAAAAAATTAAAAAAGTAGAATAATTATTCGATTTTTTTGCAAAGACTTCTACGTTAACGGATTTTATTAAGTAAATTAACTTTAAAATGCGGTCTATTGTTTATAATAATTTCTATTTTTCGTTGTTTTAAAGCTGGTGTAATTGCACCACTAAATTTCACTGCATCCGCGTTTTGAATAATTGATCAGCATCGACGTATTTTTTGCACATAATTAAACGTTTTATTTAGCGAGAATAAAAAGTAATTCGTGCATTTTACGTATTTTTTGCACGTAAAATATACCAAGCAAAGTTGGGTAAAAATGCTTGTTTTAGGCAATAACGCAACATTAAAAATCCTACTCTTAAATTCGAATGTTCAGTTTCTCAAAATCGTTAAAAAAATTCAAAAAAAGTTTTTAATTATATTTATCGACGTTTCCTATATTTAGAACACAATCCAATCAATAAGTTGTGTAATGTACGCTACTTTCAATAACACGTATACCTACCAGTTCCCCAGGCAATACTGTTAATCAATATGATAATTGTTATTAGGGCTTATAGTACACGCATTTTGCAGTATCGTTTAAATGCATGATACCGTTTAGCTGCTATTGTTCGCAAGTTCTTATTAGGGTTAAGCTTTTTTGTGTTAAAGTAAATTATGCGAATTTGTAATCAGGCGGTCAACCGGACTGCCCTTAATTCCCAATTTGACAGCCGCTACTTGGTTTCTTCGCGGGTTATCGATTTTTTCTCCTTTTTCTTTTTTTCGATTTTTTGTACGACGGTTGCTTGTTTAATATGCATATACTTTGCGGTTAGAAATCTTATAGCTTCGCGGGTATGCAGTAAGGATCATATACTACTAATGTAATTGATTTAAATACATAGTTTTACAATCTAATGTGATTAAATTTATTTACTAAGATATTTCAGAACAGTCTTAGAATCTACCTAAGAGAAAGTGAAGTTCAATTTTATGGCAGTTATATATCACATATACGTGTCAAAATTTTAAGAAGTTGTTTTGTCTAGAGTTGGGTATATATTTTTGTACTCCTTTATATAGTTAGTAATTTACCCAAAATATACTTTACAATAGTATGTAGACAGTAGGCTATATTCAAACCCTGACATTTAAAATAGCCTATAAATAATATATGAATTGTTACCTTATGATAGAAAATACCTCCTCGTTTTAATAATTTATAGAAAAAGCTTGTTAGAAGGCAATAAAATTAGTCCAACTTGGTGTTGGAATAATGAGGGCATCAATTAAAAATGTTTTATAATCAAGGCATTACTTTTAAACAATAAAAAAGGAGTAACTGCAAAAAATGCTTCCAAAAAAATATATATTTGCTATCGCTTTGAGATGCTTTTTTTAAAATTATAAATTCTTTTAATTTTTTTTTTAGACTACCTTTCAAGGTAAAGAGGAAACTGAGGTTTTAGTTGTTGATAAAAAGAGCAAAAAGGAAAAGATGGCTTCCAAAAAGAACAAGGACAAGAAAGATATGGATGATCTGAAGAAGGAATTGGAGATGGACGAACATTCAATCTCGTTGGAAGAACTTTGTTCAAAATTGGGAACAGATTTGAACCGGGTAAATTTAGCGTTAAAATATATATAAGTCATTTAAAAAACATGCATACTTTTCAGCTTTAATTTAACTAAATATCACAAAAGATCAATTTTACTTATTTATTTTTCTTTTGAATAAAACTCAAATTATTTTTAATAGGGTTTGACTACTAGCCAAGCTAAAGAATATTTAGAACGTGATGGTTTAAACGCTTTGACCCCCCCTAAAACCACCCCTGAGTGGATCAAGTTTTGCAAGAACTTGTTTGGAGGGTTCTCAACTCTGTTGTGGATTGGAGCTATTCTTTGTTTTATTGCTTTCACTTTAGAAGCAACAAGAAAAGAAGATCCAAACATGGACAATGTAAATAAAGAATTTTTTAAAATTTAAATAAGAAATTTTGATTCTGTTGTTTTTTTTTAAAAGAATAACTAAAGATAATTGTTTATTTCATAATTATTTATGTAATTAGCGTAAAAACCTGTAATTATTTAAATATTTAAGATGTTTATTTAAATTTTCTGTTTTTTAGTTATACCTTGGAATTGTATTAGCGCTTGTCGTTATTATTACCGGGTGCTTTCAATATTACCAAGAATCAAAAAGTTCAAAAATTATGGAATCGTTTAAAAACATGGTACCCCAGGTAAGAATGAATCATTTTTATAGTTGACTGATTTTTCAAGTTTTATGTACTACACATTGTAACTGTAAATTAAACCTGTGTATTCAAAGGCATTTTCCTTGCAAATTATAGGTTATTATAAATTGTTGGATATATTTTGGGAATTATATGAATTTTTTCACATAATATGAAGCTTATATTTATTATTATTAGTATAAACAAGTTAAAGTTGATATAAATGGAATATAAAAGTGTTTTTGTCTTTTGTATTAAATAGGTTTAATTGTTTTTTCAACTCACAAGTATTTTTTCTAAGTCAGCTTTTATTTTATTATAACATTTTGTTTTTCTAGCATGCCCTTGTTGTAAGAGATGGAGAAAAATCTCAAATTCTGGCACAAAACCTTGTTGTTGGTGACGTAGTGGAAGTTAAAGGAGGAGACAGAATTCCGGCAGATTTAAGAATTTTGTCTGCATCAGGAATGAAAGTAAGATTAATTTAAAATATCTTGATAAAAAAATAACTTTTAACAGAACCTTAAAATTGGTAAAATATATTTTAACAGTGGTAAATATATTTCAATCAACTTTTACTAAGTAATATCTAAAGTACCATTTTATTTACAAATTAAAAATTGTTTATGTTATTTAAATTATTAAAAGATCAATTTGTAAAATTACTTGTTTATTTTAAAGGTTGACAACTCATCTTTAACTGGAGAATCCGAGCCCCAAAGCAGAAGCCCAGATTGTACCAATGACAATCCAATTGAAACGAGGAATATCGCTTTTTTCTCTACTAACTGTGTTGAAGGTTCGAAAAAATAGAAATCTAAAAGAAATATTTAAATAAATTTAATTTTTAAAACTTTTTAACATAAATAAGTATCTAAAGTAAAAGTTTATTTGAGTTTTAGAACTATAAACTATTTTTAACTTACTTTAGAAATTTTTAAGAGTTTCTTTATTATTTAGATGTTGAAAGTTTATGTATAGAAATAGAAATTAGCCTAAAGTCTCCTAAAAGCAAATCTCGTAAGAAAAAAAGGTAAATGGAGTTTTCAGTTAGCTAAAATTTTCAAATTTTTATATTAGTTAGAAAATTTTAAATTTCAGGATTTAGAAAATTTAAATTAATGTTGCACAATAAAAACAGTAACAGGTCAATCAAACCAGAAAGTTTATAAACAATAGACAAGTTACATTAAACAGGCAACAAAAGGGAGTAAAGCTTTAAAAAGCAGACTTAAATATTAAACCACTAACGCTGTATTTTAGGGTCCGCAAGAGGCGTTGTAATAAAATGTGGAGATGATACTGTCATGGGACGTATTGCCTCGTTGGCCTCAGGTTTGGATATTGGGGACACTCCAATTGCCCAAGAAATTGAACATTTTATCCATATTATCTCAGGTACAAGTTAGCAATGACTTGGTGGTCAATAAATGTTGCTTACTTGGTGCTGGGGCTGATTATTTACACCTTGCTTCACTTCTTTAGTTTGCATGATTCTACACTCTTAATTTTCACCAACTTTCAGCGAAAATTCTAAGCTTTTCTATTCTTGATTTCACACAAAGACAATTTTTAGTTTCAGTTTTTTGTTGAGATTTTTGCAGAAATAAAATTATCTGGTTAGTGTTTATGACAAGGGTAAATTAGATTGACAGAAAAAACAGTTAGAGTAAGAAGTTAGAACAAAGGAGTTAGTATAAGAAATAAATTGCAAAGTTAATTTATAATAAACTAGAATATTTTTAAGACCCTTACAAATAAAGTTAAACTTAAAATCTTAGGCTCTGCCCGTACAATGGTTATAAGATGTGGTGACCAAACTGTAATGGGAAGAATTGCCAACTTAGCTTCTAGTTTACAAACCGGTGAAACACCAATCGCCAGAGAAATCGAACATTTTATTCACGTGGTTTCAGGTTAAAAAAATAAATAAGCGTTTGTCCAGTGAAAAAATGCACGCAAATTTTAAGACAGTTGTCTGTTTGTTGAGTTTAAATTTGTTTTGTCCTAGAATAAGTCTCCAGACACTTTGTTTTAGTATTTGACTACACAGAAAAAGTTTGTTTTAAATGTTTAGGAAAAGTTTGTACTGTAAAGCACACAATGTAGTATTTCAGTGTATTGTCTTTTGCATGTTTACTTCATTTCTTATAATCTCATTTCGTCTTTTACTAATATTTACATCCATGCATGTAGTTGTTTTACTAACTATTGTTTACAGTTATTGTTGTATATGGCCATTGGGCATGTTATATCTAACCACAGGCACTAATAAATGCATGTTTGTTTTATGTAATAGCAATAATCTAGGTGCTTAACTTAAAAATTATGTTTTTAAAACCTGTTAAAAAATCTTATTAAAACTATTTTTAAATTTAATTTGAATGCTGTTATTACATATAACTATTATTGCTTGACTAACAATGTAATTCAATTTTAATTTTAACTGTCAGCCCCAATTACATATGTAATTTATAAAACTTAAAACTGTAATCATGTATAAGATATATTGATTACAAAAAATGTTATTGATTATTTTAAATTAGTTTTTTTGGGCCTTGATATTTCTCCAGAGGCAAATTGTAAAGTTTACAAACATTTTAATGTTAAAATACCTGTAAAGGCAAGACCATTATAAAGCATGTGCATGTAAAAATATATATACTCCAAATAAACTGCTTAGGTTTATATTAATGATAACAAAATAAATTTTAGGAGTTGCTGTATTTCTTGGTGTAACCTTTTTTATTATTTCCTTGGCTCTTAACTACACTCCACTTGATGCTACTGTTTTCTTAATTGGAATTATTGTTGCTAATGTACCAGAAGGTCTTCTTGCTACAGTCACGGTAAGTTTTTTTTTAAAGGTTTTAAGTTATCCCCAATGCAAAGACATCTTTTTTAAAGAAAAATTTCTACATTATAAAAAGATCAAGATTTTTTTTGATAATAGAACTGCTTTTTTGGTACCTTACTTATTGTGTTGTTGTTAGGTATGTCTTACCCTTACTGCAAAGCGAATGGCTCGCAAGAACTGTTTGGTGAAGAACTTGGAAGCGGTAGAAACCCTTGGATCAACCTCAACTATTTGCTCGGATAAAACTGGAACTTTGACCCAGAACAGAATGACTGTTGCTCACATGTGGTTTGATAATACTATTGTGGAAGCTGACACAACAGAAGATCAATCTGGTAAGAAAAGAATCTTTTGAAAAAGAAAATATTTTATTTACTTTGCATTTTATTAAATGAAATTCATTTTTTGTAGGTGCTTCTTTTGATACCAAATCTGAAACATGGGTTGCACTTTCACGAGTTGCGTTGCTATGCAACAGAGCTACTTTCTTACAAGGACAAGAAAGTGTTCCAGTGCTTAAAAGAAATTGTGCTGGTAAGTAAAACCTGATTGATTTTTGTGGCACAGATATTGATTTCTATGACCTTTAAAATAATTGAATTTTTGCAACTAAGAACACTTAAAAAAAGCCCTAATCTGTTTTACAAATTAAAAGAAAAATAATAGTCCGGTGTACTCTAAAATTTTTAATGCAGCTTAAATATAAATCTTTAACGCTTCACATTAAAAAAAATATTACTAAAAATTTGATTAAATGATATACATATATTTATTATTTTTTGTTTATATCAGGTGATGCATCTGAATCTGCTTTGTTAAAATGTGTTGAATTATCGTTGGGAGATGTTGAAAGTAGAAGAAAGAGAAATGCTAAGCTGGTGGAAATTCCGTTTAACTCCATGAACAAATACCAGGTAAATTAGACTTTTTTTTTTAAATTTAATATTAAATGAATCTTGCAAAAGAAATACATTTTTTAGTAAATATTTTTTATAATTCCTGTACTTGACCATAATTTGATTATTCATGGACCAAATATTTTCTTTAAAGGTTTCCATCCACGAGACTGAAGACCCCAATGACAAACGTCATCTGGTTGTAATCAAGGGTGCACCAGAAAGAATCTTGGATCGTTGCAACAAGATAATGAACAAGGGACAAGTTGAACACATGACACCAGACTGGAGAAATGATTTCGAAACTGCTTACGCAGAATTGGGAGGTCTTGGAGAACGTGTATTGGGTAAATTTTAATTTTGAGCTTTTTTTTATCACCTTTTAATATTTTGCTAACATCTGTTTTGTAATAACTTTATATTAAGGCATTATAAAGAAATGTTTAAAAATCTGTATTTTTGAAGAGTCATTTCCAAGAATATTGTGCAGATATATATGATATAGTGTCACTTCTTTATTTATATATTTTTTATTCTTTAGGATTTGCTCATGAGTACTTACCAACTGAGGAGTTTCCACCTGGTTTCAAATTCGACGCTGAGGATGTCAACTTCCCCCTTGAAAACCTGACTTTTGTTGGACTTATGGCCATGATTGATCCACCTAGGGCTGCTGTGCCTGATGCTGTTGGAAAATGCAGAAGTGCTGGAATTAAGGTAAAACTAAAAAAAATCTTTTTTAGCTGTTTTTAGCCTGGGTCTTTTATAGAAAAAAAAATATGTGTTGTTAGAAATACATTTATGTATTAAAGTCTTAACTTTTATTATTATTAAGGTAATTATGGTGACTGGTGACCATCCCATCACAGCAAAAGCTATTGCAAAAGGAGTTGGAATTATCTCAGAAGGAAATGAAACTGTTGATGACATTGCTGCTCGTTTGAACATCTCTGTGGAAGATGTTGACCCAAGGTAAGTTAGATTTCTGGTGAACATAGTTACTTGTAAACTAGCCCACGGCCTTTTTAGCATGTTTGGTAAACCATTTTTTGTCATTTAGACAAGCCAAGGCAGCTGTGGTCCATGGATCTCAGTTGAATACTTTATCAGAGGAACAACTTGATGACATCGTGAAATATCACACAGAAATTGTGTTTGCCCGCACCTCACCCCAACAAAAACTTATCATTGTGGAGAGTTGTCAACGTCAGGTAAGAAAATTTTTTAGTCAAGTTACAATCAAATTAATAAAATTTTCTTGGGTTTCAAATTAAATATTTATTTTCCTATAGGGTGCTATTGTAGCTGTAACTGGTGATGGTGTAAATGATTCACCTGCTTTGAAACGAGCTGACATTGGCGTTGCCATGGGAATTGCTGGAAGTGATGTGTCAAAACAAGCTGCTGACATGATTTTGCTTGACGACAACTTTGCCTCAATTGTTACTGGTGTAGAAGAAGGTACACAATTATTTATAATCAATGTAAAAAAAATACTGTGCATGTGTTTGTAAACCATATGTAATGATTTTGTATTTTTAAAGGACGTTTGATCTTTGACAACTTGAAGAAATCAATCGCTTATACTTTGACCTCAAACATTCCTGAAATTACTCCTTTCCTTATCTTTATTTTGGCTGATGTCCCCCTTCCACTTGGAACTGTCACCATTCTTTGCATTGATTTGGGAACTGACTTGGTAATTTTTTAGTAGTCAATACAACCAATAAGAATAAATTGAATTTATAAAACATGTTTAGTTCTTTTTATTTTAAAGTAATCCAGTTTATTGAGAAATTTCTTAATTTTTTTTATTTTTCGTAGTTGCCAGCTATCTCTCTTGCATACGAACAAGCTGAAAGTGACATCATGAAACGACAACCTCGTGACCCCAAGAAAGATCGATTGGTCAACGAGCGTCTTATTTCTTTGGCTTATGGACAAATTGGTAAGCTATCAACATTTGCCTTTAAATAAAAGCAAGCCTTACTCAGGTTTAATAAAACATAGATTTATAACCTATTTATTATTTAAGGTATGATCCAAGCCTTGGCTGGATTCGTGAACTACTTTGTCATTATGATGATGAATGGTTTTGTTCCAAGCTTGCTTCTTGGACTTCGTGTACCATGGGACGACAAATCAAACAATGGTGTTGTAGATTCATATGGACAAGAATGGGTTAGGACTGTTTATATTAAACTAATTAAGTGCTAAGCATACTTTTGTGTTGTTGTATATAAAAAAAGAGAAATTTTAATACAATTTTATATGATATGATTTAATCAAATTTGTTTTCTGTTTTATATAGTCTTATGGCCAGAGAAAGATAATTGAGTACACTTGCCACACTGCTTTCTTTACTTCAATTGTGATTGTGCAGTGGGCTGATCTTCTTATCAGTAAAACTCGACGTCTCTCCATCTTCCAACAGGGAATGAAGTAAGTTCAATAAAATTCCAGTATTCTAAGCCTATTAATACTTGTTTTGGTATATATTTAATTAGAATGTTAATAAAGGTTTTTGTCATTTTTAATTCATTTTAAATTGTCTTCAAAAATGTTAACTGATAACATGAACTTCTTGTTTTTAGGAATAAGGTTTTGATTGCTGGTTTGTTTGAGGAAACAGCTTTGGCAACTTTCTTGTCTTATTGCCCTGGAATGGATGCAGCTTTAAGGATGTACCCATTGGAATGGGAATGGTGGTTGGTTCCCATGCCATTTTCACTCATTATTTGGCTTTATGATGAAACTAGAAAATATCTTATCAGAAGATATCCAGGAGGTAAACATTTTTTTTGCGTAAAAAAATTTAAATATGTCACTTTTCAAATTAAAGTTGAATAATGATTGCTTTTTAAAATTAAGATCATTAATTTAAATTAGTTTTATTGATATCTTACCCAAGAGACATGAAAACCATATTGAAGAAATCATTTTTAATTAATTTTATTTTTTAGGTTGGGCCGAACGAGAAACTTATTATTAAGTTGTGTTTTCGTCATTTTTTCCCTTGTCATGGTACAACGCACACACAACTCTCCTATAGCAGACGTGCACCTTTCGTCAACATGAAAAAATAAAAACAACAAATTCTGGTGCTTGATTTTATAAAATTTTTACAGTTAATAATTAGTACTTTTACGCTTTGGTGCTGAAAAAATTTCTTAGCAATTCGTTTTTTCTACATTTTTATTTATTATTACAGCACGTTTATGTGAAAATTTAAAAAACACTGTCGTAGTGGTTTTTGTCAGAATATAACACAGTTAAAATATGCATTTTATTGGAAGTTCCTTGGTAACTTAAGCTCTTTTAACCCATAAATTTATGACTGTTTTTTTAGACAATTCGCGCTTGAAATGTGTTTATTATCGTTAACAGCTTCGTTTTTAATTTTATGTTTCTATTAAATGTTTGGTCTGTTTTATAAAACCATTAAATTTAATTTGTATTTAAGATGTGGCCAACATAACATTTGTTATGTTTGTGTTTTGTGTGATTTTTAAACAATAAACTGTGCACAGCTTTTTTTTTATGTGGCCAAGGCTTACATTTCTCAAAATATAACAGTTTTTTTTACTACTTAATTGCTATCTGGCTTTTTATTTAGTGTGCACGCTCTGCTTAAGGAATTGTGTGTGTGTGTGTGTGTGTTTAAATCATGTTTTAACGTTTTATTAAATCGCGTTTACTTCATGCATTTCATGACAAATGCCCAGAACTAATACATACAGTTTTAACTTAAGTTTACCTTTTAACAGGCTAGTGAAATAAAATAAATTTTTCCAACTTCAAAAAACAAATTTTGCTTTGGTTGTGTATTCTTGTTATACAATGTAATGAAATAAATGAAACATAATAAATTTCTGTTGGACAAGTTGTGTTAGTGCAAGAATTACTAGGTTGTCAAAATTAAATTAATTCAAAGGATTTAATTTGCGATTATTGTGATTCTTTGCGGTCAGTACCAATGGTGTGCTAAATAGCCCGACTACGGATCGCCCGTTGAAATAGAGGCTTGCGAAACAGAGTCTTCTAGGGCAAAACTTATAAAATTGTTGGAGTTTTGAGTACAAATACTAGGGCGCATAAACACGAGTACGGATCAACTTGCAACCGTTTAAATTAACAAAGTATAACGCGTTGCTGAGTAAATTACCTTAGTTTCTCTTTTTGAAAAATGTTGAGGCGGCATTATTTTCACGAAACGGATATGCTTTATTTAGAATATAACACGGGTTGTATGTTTTTTGTGGCATATTACGCTTTTGCACAAGGCCACATTTTGGTTATAACTTGGTTTTACGCTACTTGACATTCGAAACTTTTGGCGGTGGATTTGACCACCATTTCTACTCAGCAAAAAAAAAAAAATTTGCGCCTTTTTTCCCGCCGTTAGTAAATAATATATTTTTCCCGCCGTTGTTATTTTCAGTTGCCTGTTGTAGTTTAACAATTATTTTCGTTGTTAATTTTTAAAGTTCAGTTACTAAGCCAGTCGTTGCGTTACTTAGCCAGTGATTAAATGCCAGACGAGAAATGATGCCAATGGTTTGATTTTTTTTTATTACAGATTGAATTCTACAGTTGTAACTTATTATCATTTAAAAAAATCACCAACGGTCCTCCAGTCTTCAAAAACAGCTCTTTTTAGAGCTAACTTCTTATTGAAACTTCTTTTTTAAATTTAGTGTAAAACTCACATTTAATTTATAAATCACTTTACATACTTCAAAATAGTTTTTTAAATAGCCTACATATTTCTACCAATAATTTAGTTTATATTAGATTTTACTTTGTACACATAAAAAATACAGACCATAAAACTTTTTCAATACTGTAAAATATTTTTTTTATAACCAGTCAATTTAGATTATTTTTCAGAAAGTTTTAGCTCAATAGTTAGCACAGATTCAAAAAGGAGAAATGTACACCAGTGATATTAAATCACCTATCATTGACTCCGTAGTGCAGCCTGTGGTACAGTTGTTAAAAAATCCAGAACTAATATAAATTGTTTACTTAAATTAACTAGACTTTACAAACCATACTTTTTAGCTAGCCTATTTTATTTTAGTACACAAATTCTCTTGGTGAGGTAGAAGAGAAAATCACTCAATTTGAGATCTCAACCTTAACAAAGTTTATAGTCAGAAATAGTCATGACAGTAGTATGTGTAACAGTTACAGGTTTTCATAAATATTCTACATTTTTTTAAACTCTTATTGCTGTATATTGTATATTCAGAAGGTGAGAAGATTTTCTGGAATGAAGACTGCATTCCATTTAAATACCTTAAATGTTATATATAAGAGAATGCCAACACGGAAAGGATCGCAACAAATCCAAAAACAAACTTAGATGTGAAAAAGTTGTACCTCAGGTAAAAGGCAGCTAAAATATAACAAAATATTAAATTTTGACCTCAAGTAACGTTTATATAAACATCATGTTTTTACATTAAATTTACAGCTGGCGGATCACATGGTAAAAAAATCCTACATGTGTTTACAAGGTTCAAAAAAAACTGATTGTCCTGCTACTATACAGATTTCATATATTACTCTTTTTCCTGATTTTAAGGTTTGTAATGGACACTTGCTGCTTTTTAAATTACAAAAGGCCTTGCCAGAAATACTAGTAATCAGAAAAATAAACAAATTTATTTTAGATTGAGTCCAAAGAAAGTGGAAACAAGTTAAGGTATCTAAAAGACCTTGCCAGCAAAGAAATTAGAATTCGTTTAAAAGGTTCATCTGAATTATTAAAATCCACCGTTTACAGAATTACTTTTCCACCCATTAAAGCTCATATTGGTCATGTTATTGGAAAGGTAATTTTAATTTTTTAAATTACTAATTTAAAAACAAATAACTAAAATATGTTCCTCGTTAATATTCTTAATAATGTAGCCTCTTTGCAAGATTTATTGTAGGTGGTGTAATGGGTATGCAATGTATTGTTTAAACACAATTTTTTGGAAACTTATGCTATTTTTAGCATAATATATGTTACGTATTACTTTTTAGCAATCTGGATATCAACAGATAGTTGATAAACGAATAATTGCTGAAGTTGGAAAACTTGTTAATGATGGTGTTAGTAGTGTTCGTGAACTAAGGCGGGCAATTGATCTTTACGTTAAACATGATTTATTTAAGGGTCAAGAACCACCCTGCCAATCAAATCGGAGATTTAATCCAACAATGAGGGATTTAAAAAACAGTTTTTATCGTGTATTTGTGAATCGAAAACTATCAAAATTTGATCAGACAAATGTTAAACTTTTGATTGATGAGTGGAGAAAGAAATATGGTATTGATGACAATATTTTGTATCGACCATATGTTGCAGGCGAAGCAATCAACATGGAAGAACATGAGAGTGAATGGGATGAAACCCCTTTTATCAAATGCAAACAATCGCTTCTATTTGTTCATAAATTTTCATGGCAAAAACGATTGTTAGAACGATATGGTCAGGAAATCTGCCTTTTAGATGCTACGTACAAGACGTCAAAGTACGCCCTTCCCCTATTTTTTCTTTGTGTGAAGACCAATGTTAACTACCAAGTTGTTGGGTCTTTTATTTTACAAAATGAGACAGCTGATGATATTCAAGAGGCACTTAAAGTTTTGCAAAAATGGTGTCCCAAGTGGAATCCTTCTTTTTTTATGACAGATAAGTGCGATGCTGAAATTAATGCACTTGAAGCTGTATTTACAGGTAAATTTTTTTAAATGCAACGATTGTTAGTATCACTTAAAGCTTAAAAATCAAACTAAAATAAATCTTATTCTGTAAAGGCTGCAAAGTACTAATTTGCGACTTCCATCGCGAACAAGCATGGGGAAGATGGGTAAAAAAACATGAAAATGGTGTTGGCGATAAAGACAGGCAACAAATGGCTTTGAATCTTTTGCGATGCATTGCCACAGCTGATACTGCAAACAAGTTTGCATCTGGACTAAACCAATTACATTGTAGCGAGATTTGGAATGAAAATGAAAAGTTTCGAAACTATTTTAGCAAATTTTGGGAACCTATTAAGGAGGTAGATTACATCAATGACTTTACCATTTATGTAAAATATATTTAAGATATATATGCTTTTTAGACATAACATTTTATAAAAGTTATATACAATTGCAAATACTTCTAAGACTTTTTTGCAGCGCTGGGCTTGGCTTTATAGAGTAGGTCAGCTTCAAGTCATAATCAACACCAATAATGGAGTTGAAAGACAAAACAGAACTTTAAAGGAATGCCACATCAGATTTCGCACAGATAAATCATTGTCTGGTATTATCACTGTTTTACATCAAGATTTTTTACCGGAAAATTTACAAAGGTGTGAAGAACATATGTAATGTGTATGCAGCAGTTAAATAATAAATCCAGTTATAAATTAAAAAGCCTAAAAACTCGACCTGGTCGAGTTTTTCTTGAAGTTATTGTGACTCGATCTAGTCGAGTTTTTCTTGAAGTTATTGTGACTCGACCTAGTCGGGTTTTTCTTGAAGTTATTGTGACTCGACCTAGTCGAGTTTTTCTTGCAGTTATTGTGACTCGCTTCAGTCGAGTTTTTCTTTAAGTTATTGTGACTCGATCTAGTCGAGTTTTTCTTGCAGGTATTGTGACTCACTTCAGTCGAGTTTTTCTTTAAGTTATTGTGACTTGACTAAGTCAAGTTTTTCTTTAAGTTATTGTGACTTGACTAAGTCAAGTTTTTCTTTAAGTTATTGTGACTTGACTAAGTCAAGTTTTTCTTTAAGTTATTGTGACTTGACTAAGTCGAGTTTTTCTTTAAGTTATTGTGACTTGACTAAGTCACATTTTTAGTCCAGTTTTTCTTATATGTGAATGACTATTTTAATTTTTTGTGACACTAAGATTTTGTTTAATATAGTAAAATTATTGACCTAATTTTTTAACTATTTGTTTAGCATTTTATTGTTTAGCATTTTAATTCTCATTGCATATTTATCAACGTTATTATTCCTAAAATTATTTTTACAAAAAAATTGTTGATCTTGCATAAAATTTTGTTATTAAAAAATTGCTAATAATTTTTTTATGTTTTGCAGACTTTTAATTATATAAATAAAATTTTAATAATGAACACATCAAGCCTGACAATCAATACCGGGGGGGGGGGGTGACATCAATAATTATTATAATGGGTAAGTTGATCTTTTTATGCAAATACTATTAAAGCTACAAAAAAATAATTTGTTAATTTTATTTATTATAAATAACATACAATTTGAGCAGAAACCCTAATGGAAAAAACAAAAAAAACACAAACAAAAAGCAAAACAACAACAAAAGCAATAAGGGTGGTGTTCGGAAGGGTAAGGGGGCAAAGTTGAAGAGGCACTCGAATAAGGTGGATGCCCGCAGTATGATCACTGTCGCAAAGTATAAATTAGTCAATACAGAGATATGACTTATTTTTACTATTTATTTATTAAACTTATTATTTTTTTTTTGTTTTACTAATAAAATTTATAAGACATTTAAAATCTTCTTGTAAATATTTTACAGAGAACGAACAAGTGCTAGCCTGGAGCCAGGAAACAGCTCCATCCTTTCCGAAAGATCGGAGAGGTTCCAGGCTAGCGAGCCTCTTCGGCCAGTTTCGAGGGTCTCCCTTCGTCCTAGAGACCTTATAATTGTATCTGAGGACGAAGAGGAGCCCTTGGTCGAAGAGGCAGCGACAGTGGCGGGCCTCCACCAGCAAGGCGTGCCTCAGACTTCTACCCCCCGACCTTTTCGAACACCATCCCCCGAACTTCCATTGGTACAATTTTCTTCAGCCCAATTTAGACCAATAACCCCCCCTCCACATAATCTTTTCCCCGGACCTATTTATTTGTACACTCCAATTCCCTTACCCCCCCCTTAATTATAACCCAGTATTTATACATGTAGTTTTTAATAAATTCCTAAACAAATGTTTTGTGTGGTTGCTGTTAGAACTTACTCATTGAGCATTGTATAAACAAATTGTTCTGTTTGTTTATTATTTGCAAGAAAGGGTAAAGCCCTGCTGTTAAGTCTAATTATTATTGAAAGCTTAATACTTTATCAATTTAATGTTCTTAAACAAGTAATGTGTAGTGCATTTTTTTATTTACAAATATATATTTAATTTAATAATGATTTTAAACCACATTTTATTTATTTTAAATACCTAAATTTATTTTTTTATGTTTATATTTTTTATCTTTGATGTAGAAAGGTTGACGTCATGACCCAAAAATATTGGGTAACAGAACACCTGCTACCCCAATCTGCCAGTTTAGCCTTGAGTTGACTTTGCCAGTTTGGAATATTATAAAACATATTTTCCCAGTAAATATAAGCTGCTGATTATGTGTTGGCTCAGCAGGAGTTCAGACCGTTTATAGTTCCAGACTTAAACAGCATGAAAGAACTAGGGATCGAACCCAGGACCTAATGTAGAGAAGACAAGTGTTTAACAACTACCCCACGCTGCCATTTTTAGGGGATTTATGTTTTAACAACGTTAGATATTTATAACCTATTAACGAAACAATAGACTATTAAAAATAATACTTAGTATGTATAGTGACAAAACAATTACTAAGAAAATCAATTGTTACGCAACAGTAGCTATTGTTTTTTTTTTTTTTGCTGAGTAGAAATAGTGGTCAAATCCTCTTACGAAACTTTTTCGTTTAACGTAACGTGCTTTCGAAAAGCTAGGCTAGGTTTTAAATATTTTAATGCAATTGGCCTACAATTTATTATTTATAGAATGTTTTAAATATTATTCTTTCCAAATCCATCTTTAGCTCATTTGTATGAGATAAGTGTAACGCTAAAAATACCTTAAAAATAAAGCCAATTGTGGTTTTCTGTCAGTTTGTTGTAGTAAGCAGTAAAACAAGTAGCCTAAGTAATAATATTAAATCAAAACAAAAACTTAGACCTAAAGTATCAAATAACTGTAGTTGATTACTGACTAAGTTTTAATACCAAAAAGTAGGAAAATTGTTTTTTTAAAAATCAGTAGAGTTCATGGCGCTCATTTTTTGATGAAAATTATGCTTTTTAGTTGGTAGGTCTCTTATAAACAATTTTGTTTAAAAGTACAAAATGTCGGAGGGTAAAGAGAAGAAGATGGATGATTTGAAAAAGGAGGTGGAGATGGACGAACATATTGTTCCTCTCGAGGAACTTTGTGTTAGGCTAGGAACTGACCGGGATGTAGTATGTTGACTTATTATAATGTATATAAGGCTAGGATGGAATTTGATTTCAATTTTTTCGCTGGTGTTATTCATAATGTTTTCAATTTTATATATAATAATAATGTTTTTCAATAAAAAAATGTGATTTCATATCTGTGTGAATATTTGGGTACTATTTTATGATTCTATGGCAAATATATAAACAAACAGCCTTTACGTTACTGCTTTCTAATGTTAGAAATACTGATGAAGGTTTTGCCAATTACAAGTAAATTGTTGTTTTTAACAGGGTTTGACAAAGCAAAAGGCTGCAGAATATTTGGCAAGGGATGGACCGAATGCTTTGACCCCCCCTAAAACCACCCCTGAGTGGATAAAATTTTGCAAAAATTTGTTTGGAGGGTTTGCAACCTTGTTATGGCTTGGTGGTATTGCTTGTTTCTTTGCTTTTGCATTGGAGGCTGCTGGCAAAACTGAATACAACATGGATAATGTAGGAATTTGATCTATTATGCCTTTTTATGAATTTTTTTTAATGTTTTAGTATGACTATATTTAAAACACCAAGGGCTTCTGTTATAACAAAAATCGATTTTGCTCTCAAGGCTAGATTTCTATAGTTTTTGCACAATATTTTCAGGGATTTTAAGTGGTAATTTGTCATATTTTTCAATTTAGTTGTATCTTGGAATTGCATTATCTGTGGTAGTCATAGTAACAGGTGGTTTTCAATATTTTCAAGAGGCTAAAAGTTCAAAAATTATGGAGTCATTCAAAAACATGGTACCCCAGGTAAAAAAGTATATATTTATTATTTTTTAAAAGAATTGTTTATTTTTTACAGATTTTTAACTGCACATATTTATTTCGTTTTCTAGCATGCCCTTGTAGTAAGGGATGGAGAAAAATCCCAAATTCTGGCACAAAATCTTGTTCTTGGTGACATAGTGGAAGTTAAAGGAGGAGATAGAATTCCGGCAGATTTAAGAATTATCTCAGCTTCATCATTGAAGGTAATATTCACTAATTTTAATTTTGGTCTATTTTTGTTTCTTTCATATATGTTTAGAATTCAACATTAATTAGATAGCCAAAAATAAGGAATATTACAATGAGGATAATTTACTTGAAATATTTTAAATTTTTAATATCAAGGTTGATAACTCATCTTTAACTGGTGAGTCTGAGCCTCAGAGTAGAACTCCTGAAAATACTCACGCAAATCCATTAGAGACAAAAAATATTGCCTTTTTCTCAACCAACTGTGTTGAAGGTTAGAATGTTTCTAAAGCATAGATAAAGAAGTTTAGTAAGATCAATTTACAAGCTAAAAATTTTGACAGCAAAAAATAGATTAACAATATTTAAATCAGATTTATGAGAAAACTGAAGTAGGGAAGCAATAAATACAACATTTTCAAATTTCGCTTTAGTTTATGTTTAATGGACCTACTACATTAATGCTCTATTACTCGAGTTATAATTAATTTTACAAATAGGTAGTGGTATAGGTATAGTAGTGAAGTGCGGAGATAATACTATAATGGGAAGAATAGCTTCACTGGCTGCAGGTTTAGAAGAACTTGACACCCCGATAGCAAGAGAAATTCACTACTTTATACAAATTATTACAGGTTACTTAAACAGAAGCTTTGTGCTTGCTTTGTTAATATAGAAGTTTCCAACCTTGTTTTTTGATTTATATTAACCTATATTTAACAAAAATTGATTTTATTAATATTTTGAAAATAAATTTAAATTAATTTTTTGTAGGTGTTGCTGTATTTCTAGGAGTTTTATTCTTTATAATCTCGTTGTCTCTTCAGTATACTGCATTGGAAGCTATTGTGTTTTTGATTGGAATTATTGTCTCCAATGTTCCAGAAGGATTACTGGCCACTGTCACTGTATGTTTTATTCTATGGGCTATTATTTTTAAATGATAATTAATTTAAAAAAATAAAAAATAGTAAAAAATGTTTTGTTTTTTATGCGTTTTAGGTATGTCTTACCCTTACTGCCAAGCGAATGGCTCGCAAGAACTGTTTGGTGAAGAACTTGGAAGCTGTAGAAACCCTTGGATCAACTTCGACTATTTGCTCAGACAAAACTGGAACTTTGACCCAGAACAGAATGACCGTTGCTCACATGTGGTTTGATAACACTATTGTGGAAGCTGACACAACAGAGGATCAAACTGGTAAGAAAAGAATCTTTTATAAAGAAAATATTTTATTTACCAAGCATTTTATTAAATTTATTTAATTTTTTGAAGGCGCTTCCTTTGATACTGAATCTGAAACTTGGCTTGCACTTTCACGAGTTGCATTGCTATGCAACAGAGCTACTTTCTTACAAGGACAAGAAAGTATTCCAGTGTTAAAAAAAAACTGTGCTGGTAAGTCGCATATAATATTAAGGTAGTGAAAAACAAAATCCAAGAAAAAATTTTATGAAAAAATCAATTTTTTTTTCTTCAAATCAGGTGATGCATCTGAATCTGCTTTGTTAAAATGTGTTGAATTATCGTTGGGAGATGTTGAAGGTAAAAGGAAGAGAAACGCTAAGATTGTGGAGATACCTTTTAACTCTGTCAACAAATATCAAGTAAATATATATTTATTAACAAAAAAATAATGTCTTTAATCATTACATCTATTTTTGACAATTACTTTTTTTTTGAAACAAAGTTTACTAAACAAAAAATTCAAGAAGTCAATCCAAGTCAATTTTTGTTTAATTTTCAGCTCTCTATTCATGAAACTGAAGATGTAAATGACAAGCGATATCTTTTAGTAATGAAGGGAGCACCAGAGCAAATATTAGATCGTTGTACCTCTATTGTGAGCAAGGGAAAACCAGAAACACTTACTCAAGAGTGGAAAAATAATTTTGAGAAAGCGTATAACACTTTGGGAGGCTTAGGAGAAAGAGTATTAGGTAGGTTGATTTTTGAAAAAATTTTTGTTAAAAAATTATTGATTATATTACCTACTTTTTACAATTTTTGTAAAATGGTTTATTTTTTGCAGGATTTGCTCATCTTTACCTTCCTACAGAAAAGTTTCCAGTCGGTTTCAGTTTTAATGCAGAGGATGTTAACTTTCCACTTAATAATTTAACTTTTGTTGGACTTATGGCCATGATTGATCCACCTAGGGCTGCTGTGCCAGATGCTGTTGTTAAGTGCAGAAGTGCTGGAATTAAGGTAAAATTTTGCAGTCATTAGTAAAGTAATTTTAAAGTAGCTGAGTAATGTTGTAAATTAAAGAAAACATGTTTAGTTCATTATGGTAAAAAATATGACCACTTTGCATAATATATTTAATTTAAAACTACATTTTGTTGTTCAACTACCTTTTACAATACTAATTTAGAAAATTTTCTTAATGTTTAGGTAATTATGGTGACTGGTGATCATCCCATCACAGCAAAAGCTATCGCGAAAGGAGTTGGAATTATCTCGGAAGGAAATGAAACTGTTGATGACATTGCAGAAAGATTAAATATCCCTGTGTCTGAAGTTAACCCAAGGTTCATAAATTTTTTTTTTTTCGAAGTTTATTTAAATTTTGTAAAAATCACCCTATATAAAATATATATGTTATATTCCCTGACCATTTTTTTGTACTTTTAAAATTTGCGAAAATGAATCTATTTTTGGTGAATATTGTTTGGCTTACAGAGATGCACATGCTGCTGTTGTCCATGGTGGTGAATTAAATACTTTATCAGAAGAACAACTTGATGACATCGTAAAATATCACACAGAAATTGTATTTGCCCGCACCTCACCCCAACAAAAACTTATCATTGTGGAAAGTTGTCAACGTCAGGTAAGAACAATTTTTTATTCTGTTAAAAAGTTTTTTTTCTAGTCAAAAAAAGGTTTTTAACTTAGTATATTTGTTTTCTTTAGGGTGCCATTGTAGCTGTAACTGGTGATGGTGTAAATGATTCACCTGCTTTGAAACGAGCTGATATTGGCGTTGCCATGGGAATTGCTGGAAGTGATGTGTCAAAACAAGCTGCTGACATGATTTTGCTTGACGACAACTTTGCCTCGATTGTTACTGGTGTAGAAGAAGGTAAAAATATGTTTTTAAATCACAAATACTTACAGAATAATGCTGTGCTTGTTTCTGTAAATTTTATGATTTTGTATTTTCAAAGGTCGTTTGATCTTTGACAATTTGAAGAAATCAATCGCTTACACTTTGACCTCAAACATTCCTGAAATTACCCCATTTTTAGTGTTTATCCTCGCTAATGTGCCTCTACCACTGGGTGTTGTTACCATTTTGTGCATCGATTTAGGAACAGATTTGGTAAATATTTTTTTAAATTATTTATAATTTTTGCCAACTATTTCAAAATTTTCTTTTTCTTTCTAATTTGGAAAACATGTTTTTTTGGTTATTTTAAAATCAATATCATGAAGTTAAATATTTGTTTCTTTTAAATAAATATTTTTAAACCTTTTTTTGTAGTTGCCTGCTATATCTTTAGCTTATGAGAAAGCAGAAAGTGACATCATGAAACGACAACCTCGTGACTCTAAGAAAGATCGATTGGTCAACGAGCGACTTATATCTCTTGCTTATGGACAAATTGGTAAGAAAATGGCTCCTATTTTAGTTAAACTTTAATAAAGGAGTATTAATTTGAATATTTGCTAAAAAAATACTCTTAAATGTGTTTTTTTAACAAAGTAATTGCTAATTTGATTATTAAACAAGTAATATAGATAAAAAAAATTAAAATTTTTTACTATTTAAAAAAAATTAAAATTTTTTACTATTTAAAAAAAATATGTAGAAATAAAATAGCTTTTTTTTCTAAGGTATGATTCAAGCTCTGGCTGGCTTTGTGAATTATTTCGTAATTATGATGATGAATGGTTTTTATCCGACTTTATTATTGGGTTTGAGAACTCCTTGGGATGATCGTACAAATTGTGATTTAACTGATTCTTATGGGCAAGAATGGGTAACTTTTATTATTTATTTTTTTAAATGTAAATCTTATTGCGGATAATTTAAATTGGCAATAGTTTTACCTAATATAGTGTTTAAGTTTTAGCTTTTTGCTATATAATATCCCAAACTGCTAAAGGCAACACGAGACTGGGTCGGGGTAACAGTTGTTACTCTATGTTTAGGTCGCGCATTCGACCTTCCCACATCGAGAATAAAGATTTATACAAAAAAAGATGAAAATTTATTGTAATTTTCGCTAACTTTAATATTAATATAGAAACTGTTTTATCAAAGACCATGCATAACAATGCTTTTTTGGTTTTAGAATTATGGTCAACGTAAGATAATTGAGTACACTTGCCACACTGCTTTCTTTACTTCAATTGTGATTGTTCAGTGGGCTGATCTTCTTATCAGTAAAACTCGACGTCTTTCTATATTTGAACAAGGCATGGGGTAAAAAAAGTGTTTTATTATTTATAAATAATGTAGCTTAATGGACTGTATATATATATAAAGTGCTGGGAAATTTAAAAACTGCCACTAGTGGTGCGCGGGTAAATTTTAACTGGCAAATATTAGTTAAGAGTAGCAATCATATTTTAACAATTAAAATTGACTAGTGCCATTTAATGTATATATCCAGTGCTTAAACACAAACTGGTTTTATGTTTTAAAATATTAGAAATCATATCATGATTGCTGGTCTGTATGAGGAGACAGCTTTGGCAACTTTCTTGTCTTACTGCCCTGGTATGGATGCAGCATTTAGAATGTATCCACTAGAATGGGAGTGGTGGTTAGTTCCCATGCCTTTCTCACTCATTGTTTTTACCATTGATGAGTTTAGAAAATACATGATACGGGAACATCCTGGGGGTAAGTGTAACATTATACTAAAAATAATAAATATTAAAATATGGTAGTTTTTTTTGTATATATATATCTTTATCTTCGATGTGGGAAAGTCGAATGCGCGACTTAAACATAGAGTAACATCAGTTACTCCGACCCAGTCTTGAGTTGCCTGTGGCAGTTTGGGATATTATTGAGAATATAATTGCCCGATAATTATGCTGCTGATTAAGTGCTGGCTCAGCAGGAGTTCATACCCTTTATAGCGCCTTACTCAAGGGCGCTACAGCATAAGATCAGTGGGGATTGAACCCACGACCTCATGTTTGGTGTAGCAAGTGTTCTTACCACTACACCACGCTACCGGTTAAAATAGGTTTTGACATCTGTATGTAATGGAGCTTATTGGACGATATTCGCTTTTCCAATTTATAGGCCAACAAAAATAATAAAACTGCCAGTTGTAGTGCAGGTGAATTTTTGCAGACAAAAATTATTTAAAAGTTGCAACCATATTATGACAAATCAAATGTGGTCAAATTTAAAAATCACCATGCAGAAAAATAAATAGATAAAGTTTTATTTTTTTTACAGGCTGGACAGAGAGAGAAACTTATTATTAAGATTTAGAAAATAAAGAAAAAACAGTTATTTATTTAGTTTACCAACAAAAAAATTATATAAATTGTTTAGCAGCATTACAGTACCCCAAATTTGGCAATTTTAAAATTATTTGTTTACACAAAAGTGTTTTTAGTTAACTGTTCTTTTACTTATTATTAAAAATTGCCAACTTAAAAAATATTAGATTAGAAAATGTGTACTGTGGTTTTTTATAAAGTAAAAAGTAAAATATATTACAGAAAATAGTTTACAGTACAATAAAAATATAAAGACAAAGCAGCATAAAATATAATTTAAAAAGGTTAAAAAAAATGATGAATAGTATTTCATTAGAAAAAATAAAGCATTTTTAAGCATCAAGTTTAGAATTAAGTAATAAAAACTGCACAGGAAAATTATTACTTACTCATAGTCATATTTTAATTTACATTATGCCCACCCATTGTTCTAATTACTTAAAAAAACATGACGTAACTAGTAATGGAAATTTTCATTGGAACAAAGTTGTTTAAAATTTTGCTATCTAGCGAATGTTGGCATTCAACTTTAATATTACATTTTGTTAAAAAAGATTGTAGCCACTTTTGCTAAATTATGTAAATGTTTAGTTTTAGGTAAAAAAAATGGTTTTAAAAAACATATAAATCCAAGTACTTAAGATCTATCCAAGCAAATGTATTACCCAATAACTTTTCACTTACATAAGCAAAATTGCATTGATGTTGTTTTGATAAAGTAAAGCTAACAAGAAAAAGGCATTCAGTAGGAAACAGGAAGTGACTTCATCGTGCCTATTTAATAATAATGAACATATATATACATGGATATAGTAAGCCGTTTTTTTACTTAATCATTGTTATAATGCATTTATGTAATTACAGTTTTAACCCTGTCAATAGTTTTTGAAAGTTGTTTACATGTAAATTTTTTTACTGAAATTAATATATAGGTTTTATTTAAACAAGTCAACAGTTATTAAGTTAAAATTAGGTTTTTCAGCATGGTTTAAGCTTTAGTTTACAGTCTACTGATAGTTTAATTTAAAGTTTTTACAAGTGTAATATTAGAACAAGATAAATATAAGTCGTGTGTAAAAATATTGTCTAAATTTACTTGTGTTGCTTTTTAGGTGCATTTAATTAAAAAATATGCTTAAATTATAACAATATACCTGTTACATATAAAACAATATTTAAACTTAAAATATGGCAAATAATTATCAGACATCTAATGTTGATGAACCGGAAATTGTTCAACAACAAAATGAAGTTTTAATTGAAGATGGGCGATCAAAAAATAAGGGAAATAATTTTGAGGATCTTAAAAAGGAAGCCCAATTGGTAAGAGTAATTTAGTTGTGTTTTTAATTTGGTTGTCTAATGCGTTTGTTAATTAGACATTAATGTTTGCAGAGTTAAATTCATGCAATTTGTTATTGGAACATTATATAATTTCACGTACTTGATCTTATATCTTAAAATAAAACAAAGTAACATATTGACATTACATTTAGGATGATCATAAAATTTCAATAGAGGAATTGTGTGACAAAATCGGCACAAATCCAACTGTTGGTCTCACAACACAGAAAGCCAAGGATTACTTAGAGCGAGATGGACCTAATGCATTAACCCCACCTAAAACAACTCCTGCATGGATTAAATTTGCCAAGAATTTATTTGGTGGTTTTGCAACTTTACTGTGGCTTGGCGCTTTTTTATGTTTTTTAGCTTACACTATCGATTCAACTACTAATGCAGATAATCTAAGCAATGACAATGTAAGTACTTTTTTTGTATATAAATTAACGCCCTAAATGCGATACCAAATGCCCTTTTTATATAAATTTTAATTGTTTTTAGATCTTAAATTAATCTTATCATAACAATAATATGTATATTTTTTTAATATCTTCACAACATAATATTTTAGAATTAAAATTAAATAGTATTACAATACTTGGCCAACTTTAAAACTTATATTTTTTAGCTGTACCTGGGATTAGTTTTAGCCGGCGTTGTTATAGTAACCGGCGTATTTACATATTACCAAGAATCACAAAGCGATAAAATTATGGAATCTTTCAGAAACTTAGTTCCACAGGTATAAATTTGTTTCAAATACAACTGACTTGTTAACCAATATTTTTTTGCATTTTTTAATATAACTATGGTATAGTTAATATATTAGTTCTTAGGTATATAACTAATAACAGAATTGCCTCTTAATCTACAGCAAGCGCTGGTAGTTCGAAATGGCGAAAAGACTCTTATATTAGCTGAAACTATTGTAGTTGGTGACATTGTTGAGATCAAAGGTGGGGACAAAATACCAGCAGATCTTAGGATTATAACTTGCAATGGATTGAAGGTAAAAAAGTGCACCAACTTCAGTATAAAAAGTTAAAACCAACTGATACATAACTAATTGTTTTTTTTAACCAAATAGAATATAACTTTGTTATTTATGTCTTATTTTAAATACATTAACATTTTTTGCATGAAAAGGTTGATAACAGCTCACTTACTGGTGAATCTGAGCCTCAAAGCAGGGGAACAGAATGCACTAATGACAATCCACTAGAATCCAAAAACATTGCATTTTTTTCAACCAACTGTGTTGAGGGTGAGATTTACAATATTATTTTTAGGTTTTTTGTATAAATATCTGTGCAAAGAATGATTTATATACAAATTAAAAGTTTAAATGAGTAGGGGAAATCCAGCATCATATTTTATTTCAAGTTAATTGATTTATTGATATTATAGGCAGTGGCAGAGGTATTGTATTCCGTGTTGGAGACCATACCATTATGGGTAGAATTGCATCCTTAGCATCGGGCCTATCTTCTGGGAAAACCCCCATCGCAAAAGAAATTGCCCATTTTATACATATTATTTCTGCTGTTGCTGTGTTTTTGGGGGCTACCTTTTTTATCATAGCAATTTCACTTGGCTATCATTGGTTAAGAGCAGTTGTGTTTTTGATTGGAATTATTGTTGCAAATGTACCAGAAGGTTTACTAGCCACTGTTACGGTAAATCTATTATTTTTAAGCTATTTTTTAATATTCTATTTTTGGAATTTTTGGATTGTGTGTGTAGCTAAACAACTTTTTGTTTTACTTATTTAATAAATCAAATTTTACAAATGAGTTTATTTCTTTGCACATATTTGTGTTGGCTGTCATTATATTTTATATTGTTAGGTTGTGTTGACCTTAACTGCGAAGCGAATGGCTCGCAAGAACTGTTTGGTGAAGAACTTGGAAGCTGTAGAGACCCTTGGATCAACCTCAACTATTTGCTCGGACAAAACTGGAACTTTGACCCAGAACAGAATGACTGTTGCTCACATGTGGTTTGATAACACTATTGTGGAAGCTGACACAACAGAAGATCAATCTGGTAATTTTGCTGTAAATAATAAATTCATTTTGATATTTTTACAATAATTTATTAATTAAATGTTGTTACAATTTTTAAAAGCTATTTTTAGATATAGTTTTGTAATTTTTGTGCCTTACGTAAGTGTTTATATTTTTTGATTTAAAACTCTATAACATTTAATAATATTTAGGTGGTGGTCTTGACACAAGCTCAGAAACATGGAAATCATTATCAAGAATTGCTTTACTTTGTAATCGAGCAAGTTTTCTTACGGGGCAGGAAAATATTCCAGTTTTACTCAGAGAAACTGCAGGTTAAATCCAAATCTTATTTTAAATTACAAATGTAGATTAATAAAAATTATACAACTTATTTGTAAATGATGGAATTATAAATTGAATATAAATAGCTACATCGCTTTTTTAACACTTTATTCTTTAACACTTAATAAGCTGTAGGAGATGTTTTTTGTTAGTCAGCCTTCACATAAATTTAATAAATACCCTAGAAAGTAGATTGTTAAAGTAGGCAAGATTTAAAATGTTGTAAATTTCCATTTAAGGTGACGCTTCTGAATCAGCTTTACTGAAATGTTGTGAATTGACTTTGGGCAATGTAGAGAAAAAAAGACTTGAAAATGCCAAAGTAGCCGAAATTCCTTTTAATTCAACTAACAAATACCAAGTAAGTCTATTGACAAAAGTTAATGGTAATCATAGCAAATTAAACCTAAAAACAAATTGTCAAATATCAGATAAAAAATTAGAAAAAATTATTTTTTTATAGTGAAATTAAATTTTGGCTGATTTGTAATTTTAAATTTTGCCTTTTTTATTTTCAGGTATCAATTCATGAAACAGATGTTTCCGAAAAAGATCGTTACTTCCTTGTCATGAAGGGGGCGCCAGAGCGTATTCTTGATCGATGTAATCGCATCATGAACAATGGAGTCATCGAGGAACTTACCCCCGAATGGCGAGAAGATTTTGAAACTGCGTACAAGGAATTGGGAGGGTTTGGAGAAAGAGTGTTAGGTAAGAACTTTTATGGTAAACACTTAGCTTTGTTTTTAGTAAAAAAAAGTTGTGTTGCAAATTTTTGACAAAAATGAGCTTATTTAAAGTTAAGTTTTTTCTTGAAAGGTTTTTGCCATGAATACTTGTCAGTAGAGGATTTTCCATCTGGTTATGCATTTGACATTGAAGAAGTCAACTTTCCACTTGAAAACCTAACATTTGTTGGACTTATGGCCATGATTGACCCTCCAAGAGCATCTGTGCCAGATGCTGTTGAAAAATGTAAAAGTGCTGGAATTAAGGTAAACATTTGTTTTTATATAAACAAACTTTAATAAAGGAAGTATTAATAATGTCAAGTTTAATATATAATAAAGTACCATTACCTTACTTTAAAAAAAAACAATAAGAACAATTTTGATTCTAGTAAATAGTCATATGTTAAAATTAATAAATAAAAAATTGCATTGATTAGGTAATTATGGTGACTGGTGATCATCCCATCACAGCAAAAGCTATCGCAAAAGGAGTTGGAATTATCTCAGAAGGAAATGAAACTGTTGATGACATTGCAGAAAGATTAAATATCCCTGTGTCTGAAGTTAACCCAAGGTAATAATTAAACTTATAAACACTTCACAATTTATATACTAACTATATTGCAATCTTTTTGGAAGATAATTAGTGTTTTTCTTTTAACATGCCTTAAGTCTAAAGTAACAAATTATTGTTGTGTTATAAATACAGGGATGCAAAAGTGTGTGTTATACATGGAACCCAATTGGCTGAATTGGATGAAACTCAAATTGATGAAATCCTGAACAATCATATCGAGATTGTATTTGCAAGAACATCACCTCAACAAAAGTTGATCATTGTTGAAGCATTTCAAAGACAGGTAATTTGTTTTATTAAAACCAATACAAAAATCTAACTAATCTAACACATATTTAAAAACAAATTACTGTTTGTCTTATAGGGGGCAATTGTAGCTGTAACTGGTGATGGTGTAAATGATTCTCCCGCCCTTAAACAGGCTGACATTGGCGTTGCCATGGGAATTGCTGGAAGTGATGTGTCAAAACAAGCCGCTGACATGATTTTGCTTGATGACAACTTTGCCTCGATTGTTACTGGTGTAGAAGAAGGTAGACATTTATTTTAAACCAAAAAAAGAAAAGTAAAGGAAAAAGCTTGTTCATTGCTAATTTACTTTAAACTTTTAAATTTTTTATAGGACGTTTGATCTTTGACAACCTAAAAAAATCAATTGCTTACACTTTGACTTCAAACATTCCTGAAATCACTCCATTTTTGTTGTTTATTACTGCTGGGATTCCCTTACCCCTTGGCACTGTCACAATTCTGTTTATCGACTTGGGAACAGATTTGGTAAGTTTAAAAAAAAAAAATTTAAATTTTGTGTCGTTTCAGTTAAATTGTTTTGACATTCTTTATACATTATCTAATCATTTTTGTGTCCAGGCTTTGTTAAAATAATTTTAAGCAATAGTGAATTAATATCATAATTATTTTGTAGTTGCCAGCTATATCTTTAGCTTATGAAAAAGCAGAAAGCGATATCATGAAACGACAACCTCGTGACCCTAAAAAAGATAAACTTGTCAATGAACGACTCATATCTTTGGCTTATGGGCAGATAGGTAAGTTTAGAATATTATAAATTAGGCATCCAATTTTATAAAGCATGTAAAAACATTATCATAAATCAATAAAGTGTCATTTTATTTAGGTATATAGAAGTTGATTTAACTTTTTAACTGTTATTTTATATTACAGGAATGATTCAAGCCTTAGCTGGTTTTTACGCCTACTTTGTAGTTATGATGCATAATGGTTTCCTACCTGGTAGGTTGTTCGGAATAAGAATTGAGTGGGAAGATAGAAGTAATCAGGCAGTAGTAGATTCCTATGGGCAGGAATGGGTCAGTACAATATTAAAAAGGGCATAATTAAACCCTACTACATAATTTTTTTTTTTAAATATTGCGATATGACATTAATACATTTAATTTTTTGTTGTTTTAGCCTTATGAGTCTAGAAGAATTCTTGAATTCACCACAAACACAGTTTTCTTTCTTGCAATAGTAATTGTGCAGTGGGCTGATCTTTTAATCAGTAAAACAAGAAAATTGACTATTTTTGAGCAAGGAATGAAGTATGTGAAACTTTGTATATTTTAATAATGAAATCCAATAAAAGTTACATAAAATTTATTTATTTCTTACTTTTTTGCTTATTGATATTGATAACAGTTATGAGACTGGATAAAAAAACACTTTCATTTTTTTGTTTTAGAAACAAAGTTCTTATAATTGGTCTTTTTGAGGAAACAGCTTTGGCTACCTTCTTAGCTTATTGCCCAGGTTTGGATACAGCATTAAAAATGTATCCACTAGAGTGGGAATGGTGGTTTGTACCGATGCCCTGGTCTCTTATTATTTGGATGTATGATGAATTACGGAGATATTTAATTCGTAGATATCCAGGAGGTAAAATAATAAGTTTTTGTATTTTCTCTACTAATAATTTTAAATATTTTGTTTTTATGTTTAGGTTGGGTAGAAAGAGAGTCATATTATTAAAGCTTTGTAAATATTGCTTAACATTAAAATTGTATTTTCAATCATTTTATAATCTATGTTAGAGTGTGAAATATTAGTCTGATGTTATGCACTTACGATAAGCACTTTTATGACCAAATTCTGCTTATATTCTTTAATAATCTCTATCTATATATATGTCATTGTTTTAAGTTTGTTTAAATTCATTTTTTCATGTGTGTTATACCTGTGTGTTTTTCTGGTGTTAATAAATTTAAAGTTTAATATGCAAGTCACCAATAATTGCAAGGATTGTATTATGTTAAATCAACTAGGAAGTATTAGAAGCCAATAAAAATTTGCGTAATAAACCAATATTTTAAAAAATGAAATGTTGGTTAAAAAAATGTGCACCAATGAGGATAAACTTAAAACTTTTTATTTAAAGTATTTACCGTTTAGGTAATTTAGGTTTTGATAAAAGTGTTTACACACGTGTTTTTGTTTTTAAGTAAGTTCACGTCTGTATGTTAGTAAAACAAGTTAATAAAATTAAAGATATGTAATACTAAACAAGCGTAGTGGGTAGTTTTTTAAACTAGTATTAGGTTAAGTCTTGAAAATTATTAATAATACCTTGCTGTCAATTTTGACAGCTCTTTTAGCATATAGATAATAATAAACTTAAGTTATGATATTTTACAGATTTTTTAAATTTAGTTTTAGACTTTTGTGAAGTACACTAAATACAAAACATTTTTAATATGTTGTCAAGAATATCTCGTTTATTTTCATCCAAAGCTACCAAAAATGCCAGAGTATTTTTTGATATAACAATAGACGGGAACGAAGCGGGTCGCGTAACTATGGAATTACGTAATGACGTCACTCCTAAAACGGCAGAAAACTTTAGAGCACTTTGCAGCGGTGAATTGGGTTTTGGGTACAAGGGGTGCAGTTTTCACCGAATTATTCCGGAATTTATGTGCCAGGGCGGGGACTTTACAAATCATAACGGCACAGGAGGTAAAAGTATTTACGGACGTACTTTTAAAGATGAAAACTTTACTCTTAAACATACTGGCCCAGGAATTTTATCTATGGCCAATTCAGGGCCAAATACAAATGGATCTCAGTTTTTTATTTGCACAGTTGCTACACCTTGGCTAGATGGAAAGTGAGTTTATAAGTTTTCTATATTTCTTAAAAATTACATTTTATCTATTTTTATCTATATATTAAATAACTTTTAGCTTGCTGTTATAGATTTATATTTTGTAAATTTTGTGCTTATTATTAGCAGGTATTATTAAGAAGATTGTTACCTCAATTAATGCAGTTTTATTTAATAAACAATTCTATAAACAATTTTTTAATAAAAAAACTTTATCGCTGAACTTTTAGAAACTTTTTTATTTTTAGTCACACAGTATTTGGAAGTGTAGTCGATGGTTTGGATGTTGTAACAAAGATGGAAGAAGAAGGAACACATCCAGGACATCCTAAATCTAAAGTTGTAATCCAAGATTGTGGAGAAATTAAGGAATAACAACAAATTTACAAAAATATTAAAAACTTATAAAAATAAAACTAATGAGCAAGTGTATGACTTTTAACACATTAGAAAATTAAAATGAGTTTAGAGAGGAAAATTATGTTTTAAAAAATACTTCAAATCAAATATTTTGTTTCAATAATAACAATTTTTTGTAATGATTTTCGTGTCTGTATGTGTTTGTAATAAACTTTATGTACCTAAAAAAGGTCTGATTTTATTTTTTAAAGATAAGAACACAAAATTAATTAGTAAATCTAAAATTTAAACCTAACACATATGTTTTATCAATTAAAACATATTTATGTTAATATAACCAATTGTTGTTTATTAATTAACAAAATTAAATTTTAACCATGTTGATCAAATTTTTAAACTTATTTTATTTTTCAGTTGTTATAAATGACTTCTAATCTTTTTCAAGATTTTTTTAAAGCGCACCAACTGGTTGTTATTTTTTGCAGTGAAGTTAAAAGTAAACGGTTGGTTTTCCAATATAATTAAATAAAAATGTTTACGATTTAATATTACAAGAAAAATTCTGTATATATACATTTTGTTCATTAAACTATTTATATTTTTAAATGGGTATGGATTTTATATTTGTTAATGTTATTTAAAAAAAATTATGTAAGCACTTACATAGTATTAGAAGTGTTAGGTGTTTTCAATTAATCATTTTACAATAACTAAGTGCTGATAATAATTTGGTTAGTCTTGTGAAATCATTTAGTAAAAATTAAAAAAAAAAAAATTGTTGTTCTGCTTATGTTTACTGGCTCATCATTTTGTTAGAGCCTAACCACGTGACTATGGGACGTCATAGGCCATAATATTTCTTATCATATTAAAAAAAATTAAATCAAAAATTAATTTTCGTACTAGAACCGCAGCTATCTAACAAACAAAAATTACCGATATATAAACTGTTGTGACACTTTTACTAACTTGGTCACATTATTACAACATCAAATTTTTATTATATAAAAATCACTTGGGCCTAACTAACATTCAAGATAAAGATTTTTATGGAAATGTCAATTAAAGCAAAAAAAATCGTTTTTATAAACCGCATTTTGACATGCTTATAGCCTTATCAGTGTCTACCCATGTGACTATGTGAAGTTATTGCCTACATAATTTTGTATTAAAAAAAAAAACATTTTGTATTTAGATCGATGACGACAATATCTGGTTCGTGTTAAAATCACCTTCAAATACAGAAACCTTTCGCTGCTGCAATCTGTACGAAGATAAATATTTTTTTAATGAATTGAAATGTATAGTGATTTTATTTAAATATATTGTTATCGTTTTTTTTTGTTTTTTTTTGTATCAGCATTTTGGTGTATACGCAAAATTGTAGTCATAAACAGACAACTACTGTAGCTAAGTGCGGAAGAAAACTAACTTCGGGTCCGAAGCTCCGAGTTCTATTCCAAGTGTTCACAACCAACTAAAATTATGTTTTGACAACATTATTTTTGATTATTTTTAACATATTATTTTTATGCAGAGCAAAAGTTTAAGCTAATTTTTATTATGGGTTAACATAGGTCGCGTGATATTTTAAGCCAAAGATATTGCATATAATTTTTTTTTAAAAATTAAAAATTTAAACTCGAAAAATAATTGTTATGTTGGAAATGCACAGGTCCAATTAACGTGTGTACAAAATATTTTTAGAAAATATTAATATTCATAAAAGTTAAAACACTTTTATTAATAATTTATGAAATCTCAAAACATAAAATTTTATATTTAATTAGTAGACGCGCATTGGCCTAACTAACATTCAAGATAAAATATTTCGCAAAAATTTTCAGTAGAACAAAAGTTTCGGCTAATTTTTATTCTGGGTTTAATTAGGTCAGGTGATATTTTTAGCCAATGCTATTGCATATAAATTAAATAAAAAAATAAAAAATTTTAAATCGAAAAATAATTGTTCTGTTGGAACTGCACAGGTCCAATTAATGTGTTTACAAAATATTTTTCTAAAAAAATAATATTCACAAAAGTTATAAACCTTTTATTTACTATTTTTCGATTTAAAATTTGTTATTTTTTAAAAAAAAATTTGTATGCAATATCATTGGCCAAAAATATCACGTGACTTAATTAAACCCAAAATAAAAATTACCTCAAACTTTTGTTTTACTGAAAATTTTCGCTAAATGTTTTATCTTAAATGTTAGTTAGGCCAATGCGCGTCTAATAAAATACAAAATTTTAGGTTTTGAGATTTCATAAATTTTTGATAAAAGTTTCATAACTTTTATAAATATTAATATTTTCGAAAAATATTTTGTAAACACGGTAAATGGACCTGTGCGGTTCTAACACAACAATTATTTTTCGATTTAAAATTTTTTATTTTTTGTCAAAAAATTTGTATGCAATATCACTGGCCAAAAATATCACGTGACCTAATGAAAACCAAAATAAAAATTACCTCAAACTTTTGTTTTACTGAAAATTTTCGCGAAATGTTTTATCTTGAATGTTAGTTAGGCCAATGCGCGTCTAATAAAATACAAAATTTTACGTTTTGAGATTTCATAAATTTTTAATAAAAGTTTTATAACTTTTATGAATATTAATATTTTCGAAAAATATTTTGTAAACACGGTAATTGGACCTGTGCGGTTCTAACACAACAATTATTTTTCGATTTAAAATTTTTTAAGAAATTTGTATGCAATATCATTGGCCAAAAATATCACGTGACCTAATTAAACCCAAAATAAAAACTACCTCAAACTTTTGTTTTACTGAAAATTTTCGCAAAATGTTTTATCTTGAATGTTAGTTAGGCCAATGCGCGTCTAATAAAATACAAAATTTTAGGTTTTGAGATTTCATAAATTTTTAATAAAAGTTTCATAACTTTTATGAATATTAATATTTTCGAAAAATATTTTGTAAACACGGTAATTGAACCTGTGCGGTTCTAACACAACAATTATTTTTCGATTTAAAATTTTTAATTTTTTTTTTAAAAAATTTGTATGCAATATCATTGGCCAAAAATATCACGTGACCTAATGAAAACCAAAATAAAAATTACCTCAAACTTTTGTTTTACTAAAAATTTTCGCGAAATGTTTTATCTTGAATGTTAGTTAGGCCAATGCGCGTCTAATAAAATACAAAATTTTACGTTTTGAGATTTCATAAATTTTTAATAAAAGTTTTATAACTTTTATGAATATTAATATTTTCGAAAAATATTTTGTAAACACGGTAATTGGACCTGTGCGGTTCTAACACAACAATTATTTTTCGATTTAAAATTTTTTATTTTTTTAAGAAATTTGTATGCAATATCATTGGCCAAAAATATCACGTGACCTAATTAAACCCAAAATAAAAACTACCTCAAACTTTTGTTTTACTGAAAATTTTCGCGAAATGTTTTATCTTGAATGTTAGTTAGGCCAATGCGCGTCTAATAAAATACAAAATTTTACGTTTTGAGATTTCATAAATTTTTAATAAAAGTTTCATAACTTTTATGAATATTAATATTTTCGAAAAATATTTTGTAAACACGGTAATTGAACCTGTGCGGTTCTAACACAACAATTATTTTTCGATTTAAAATTTTTAATTTTTTTTTCAAAAAATTTGTATGCAATATCATTGGCCAAAAATATCACGTGACCTAATTAAACCCAAAATAAAAATTACCTCAAACTTTTGTTCTACTCAAAATTTTTGCAAAATGTTTTATTTTGAATGTTAGTTAGGCCAATGCGCGTCTAATAAAATACAAAATTTTAGGTTTTGAGATTTCATAAATTTTTAATAAAAGTTTCATAACTTTTATGAATATTAATATTTTCGAAAAATATTTTGTAAACACGGTAATTGAACCTGTGCGGTTCTAACACAACAATTATTTTTCGATTTAAAATTTTTAATTTTTTTTTCAAAAAATTTGTATGCAATATCATTGGCCAAAAATATCACGTGACCTAATTAAACCCAAAATAAAAATTATCTCAAACTTTTGTTCTACTCAAAATTTTTGCAAAATGTTTTATTTTGAATGTTAGTTAGGCCAATGCGCGTCTAATAAAATACAAAATTTTAGGTTTTGAGATTTCATAAATTTTTAATAAAAGTTTTGTAACTTTTATGAATATTAATATTTTCGAAAAATATTTTGTAAACACGGTAATTGGACCTGTACGGTTCTAACACAACAATTATTTTTCGATTTAAAATTTTTTATTTTTTTTCAAAAAATTTGTATGCAATATCATTGGCCAAAAATATCACGTGACCTAATTAAACCCAAAATAAAAATTACCTCAAACTTTTGTTTTACTGAAAATTTTCGCGAAATGTTTTATCTTGAATGTTAGTTAGGCCAATGCGCGTCTAATAAAATACAAAATTTTAGGTTTTGAGATTTCATAAATTTTTAATAAAAGTTTCATAACTTTTATGAATATTAATATTTTTGAAAAATATTTTGTAAACACGGTAATTGAACCTGTGCGGTTCTAACACAACAATTATTTTTCGATTTAAAATTTTTAATTTTTTTTTCAAAAAATTTGTATGCAATATCATTGGCCAAAAATATCACGTGACCTAATGAAAACCAAAATAAAAATTACCTCAAACTTTTGTTTTACTAAAAATTTTCGCGAAATGTTTTATCTTGAATGTTAGTTAGGCCAATGCGCGTCTAATAAAATACAAAATTTTACGTTTTGAGATTTCATAAATTTTTACTAAAAGTTTTATAACTTTTATGAATATTAATATTTTTGAAAAATATTTTGTAAACACGGTAATTGGACCTGTGCGGTTCTAACACAACAATTATTTTTCGATTTAAAATTTTTTATTTTTTTAAGAAATTTGTATGCAATATCATTGGCCAAAAATATCACGTGACCTAATTAAACCCAAAATAAAAACTACCTCAAACTTTTGTTTTACTGAAAATTTTCGCGAAATGTTTTATCTTGAATGTTAGTTAGGCCAATGCGCGTCTAATAAAATACAAAATTTTAGGTTTTGAGATTTCATAAATTTTTAATAAAAGTTTCATAACTTTTATGAATATTAATATTTTCGAAAAATATTTTGTAAACACGGTAATTGAACCTGTGCGGTTCTAACACAACAATTATTTTTCGATTTAAAATTTTTAATTTTTTTTCAAAAAATTTGTATGCAATATCATTGGCCAAAAATATCACGTGACCTAATGAAAACCAAAATAAAAATTACCTCAAACTTTTGTTTTACTAAAAATTTCCGCGAAATGTTTTATCTTGAATGTTAGTTAGGCCAATGCGCGTCTAATAAAATACAAAATTTTAGGTTTTGAGATTTCATAAATTTTTAATAAAAGTTTCATAACTTTTATGAATATTAATATTTTTGAAAAATATTTTGTAAACACGGTAATTGAACCTGTGCGGTTCTAACACAACAATTATTTTTCGATTTAAAATTTTTAATTTTTTTTTCAAAAAATTTGTATGCAATATCATTGGCCAAAATTATCACGTGACCTAATGAAAACCAAAATAAAAATTACCTCAAACTTTTGTTTTACTAAAAATTTTCGCGAAATGTTTCATCTTGAATGTTAGTTAGGCCAATGCGCGTCTAATAAAATACAAAATTTTACGTTTTGAGATTTCATAAATTTTTAATAAAAGTTTTATAACTTTTATGAATATTAATATTTTCGAAAAATATTTTGTAAACACGGTAATTGAACCTGTGCGGTTCTAACACAACAATTATTTTTCGATTTAAAATTTTTAATTTTTTTTCAAAAAATTTGTATGCAATATCATTGGCCAAAAATATCACGTGACCTAATGAAAACCAAAATAAAAATTACCTCAAACTTTTGTTTTACTAAAAATTTCCGCGAAATGTTTTATCTTGAATGTTAGTTAGGCCAATGCGCGTCTAATAAAATACAAAATTTTACGTTTTGAGATTTCATAAATTTTTAATAAAAGTTTTATAACTTTTATGAATATTAATATTTTCGAAAAATATTTTGTAAACACGGTAATTGGACCTGTGCGGTTCTAACACAACAATTATTTTTCGATTTAAAATTTTTTATTTTTTTAAGAAATTTGTATGCAATATCATTGGCCAAAAATATCACGTGACCTAATTAAACCCAAAATAAAAACTACCTCAAACTTTTGTTTTACTCAAAATTTTCGCGAAATGTTTTATCTTGAATGTTAGTTAGGCCAATGCGCGTCTAATAAAATACAAAATTTTAGGTTTTGAGATTTCATAAATTTTTAATAAAAGTTTCATAACTTTTATGAATATTAATATTTTCGAAAAATATTTTGTAAACACGGTAATTGAACCTGTGCGGTTCTAACACAACAATTATTTTTCGATTTAAAATTTTTAATTTTTTTTTCAAAAAATTTGTATGCAATATCATTGGCCAAAAATATCACGTGACCTAATGAAAACCAAAATAAAAATTACCTCAAACTTTTGTTTTACTAAAAATTTTCGCGAAATGTTTTATCTTGAATGTTAGTTAGGCCAATGCGCGTCTAATAAAATACAAAATTTTAGGTTTTGAGATTTCATAAATTTTTAATAAAAGTTTCGTAACTTTTATGAATATTAATATTTTCGAAAAATATTTTGTAAATTCGGTAATTGGACCTGTACGGTTCTAACACAACAATTATTTTTCGATTTAAAATTTTTTATTTTTTTTCAAAAAATTTGTATGCAATATCATTGGCCAAAAATATCACGTGACCTAATTAAACCCAAAATAAAAATTACCTTAAACTTTTGTTTTACTGAAAATTTTCGCGAAATGTTTTATCTTGAATGTTAGTTAGGCCAATGCGCGTCTAATAAAATACAAAATTTTAGGTTTTGAGATTTCATAAATTTTTAATAAAAATTTCATAACTTTTATAAATATTAATATTTTTGAAAAATATTTTGTAAACACGGTAATTGGACCTGTGCGGTTCTAACACAACAATTATTTTTCGATTTAAAATTTTTATTTTTTTTAAAAAAATTTGTATGCAATATCATTGGCCAAAAATATCACGTGACCTAATGAAAACCAAAATAAAAATTACCTCAAACTTTTGTTTTACTAAAAATTTTCGCGAAATGTTTTATCTTGAATGTTAGTTAGGCCAATGCGCGTCTAATAAAATACAAAATATTAGGTTTTGAGATTTCATAAATTTTTAATAACAGTTTCGTAACTTTTATGAATATTAATATTTTCGAAAAATATTTTGTAAACACGGTAATTGGACCTGTACGGTTCTAACACAACAATTATTTTTCGACTCAAAATTTTTTATTTTTTAAAAAAAAATTTGTATGCAATATCATTGGCCAAAAATATCACGTGACCTAATTAAACCCAAAATAAAAATTATCTCAAACTTTTGTTCTACTCAAAATTTTTGCAAAATGTTTTATTTTGAATGTTAGTTAGGCCAATGCGCGTCTAATAAAATACAAAATTTTAGGTTTTGAGATTTCATAAATTTTTAATAAAAGTTTCGTAACTTTTATGAATATTAATATTTTCGAAAAATATTTTGTAAACTCGGTAATTGGACCTGTACGGTTCTAACACAACAATTATTTTTCGATTTAAAATTTTTTATTTTTTTTCAAAAAATTTGTATGCAATATCATTGGCCAAAAATATCACGTGACCTAATTAAACCCAAAATAAAAATTAACTCAAACTTTTGTTTTACTGAAAATTTTCGCGAAATGTTTTATCTTGAATGTTAGTTAGGCCAATGCGCGTCTAATAAAATACAAAATTTTAGGTTTTGAGATTTCATAAATTTTTAATAAAAGTTTTATAACTTTTATGAATATTAATATTTTCAAAAAATATTTTGTAAACACGGTAATTGGACCTGTGCGGTTCTAACACAACAATTATTTTTCGATTTAAAATTTTTTATTTTTTTAAAAAATTTGTATGCAATATCATTGGCCAAAAATATCACGTGACCTAATTAAACCCAAAATAAAAACTACCTCAAATTTTTGTTTTACTGAAAATTTTCGCGAAATGTTTTATCTTGAATGTTAGTTAGGCCAATGCGCGTCTAATAAAATACAAAATTTTAGGTTTTGAGATTTCATAAATTTTTAATAAAAGTTTCATAACTTTTATGAATATTAATATTTTCGAAAAATATTTTGTAAACACAGTAATTGGACCTGTGCGGTTCTAACACAACAATTATTTTTCGATTTAAAATTTGTTATTTTTTGTCAAAACATTTGTATGCAATATCATTGGCCAAAAATATCACGTGACCTAATGAAAACCAAAATAAAAATTACCTCAAACTTTTGTTTTACTAAAAATTTTCGCGAAATGTTTTATCTTGAATGTTAGTTAGGCCAATGCGCGTCTAATAAAATACAAAATTTTAGGTTTTGAGATTTCATAAATTTTTAATAAAAGTATCATAACTTTTATGAATATTAATATTTTCGAAAATATTATGTAAACACGGTAATCGGACCTGTGCGGTTCTAACATAACAATTATTTTTCGATTTAAAATTTTTAAATTTTTTTCAAAAAATTTGTATGCAATATCATTGGCCAAAAATATCACGTGACCTAATTAAACCCAAAATAAAAATTACCTCAAACTTTTGTTTTACTGAAAATTTTCGCGAAATGTTTTATCTTGAATGTTAGTTAGGCCAATGCGCGTCTAATAAAATACAAAATTTTAGGTTTTGAGATTTCATAAATTTTTAATAAAAGTTTCATAACTTTTATAAATATTAATATTTTTGAAAAATATTTTGTAAACACGGTAATTGGACCTGTGCGGTTCTAACACAACAATTATTTTTCGATTTAAAATTTTTATTTTTTTTTAAAAAATTTGTATGCAATATCATTGGCCAAAAATATCACGTGACCTAATGAAAACCAAAATAAAAATTACCTCAAACTTTTGTTTTACTAAAAATTTTCGCGAAATGTTTTATCTTGAATGTTAGTTAGGCCAAAGCGCGTCTAATAAAATACAAAATTTTAGGTTTTGAGATTTCATAAATTTTTAATAACAGTTTCGTAACTTTTATGAATATTAATATTTTCGAAAAATATTTTGTAAACACGGTAATTGGACCTGTACGGTTCTAACACAACAATTATTTTTCGACTCAAAATTTTTTATTTTTTAAAAAAAAATTTGTATGCAATATCATTGGCCAAAAATATCACGTGACCTAATGAAAACCAAAATAAAAATTACCTCAAACTTTTGTTTTACTGAAAATTTTCGCCAAATGTTTTATCTTGAATGTTAGTTAGGCCAATGTGCGTCTAATAAAATACAAAATTTTAGGTTTTGAGATTTCATAAATTTTTAATAAAAGTTTCGTAACTTTTATAAATATTAATATTTTCGAAAAATATTTTGTAAACACGGTAATTGGACATGTGCGATTCTAACACAACAATTATTTTTCGATTTAAAATATTTTATTTTTTTTCAAAAAATTTGTATGCAATATCATTGGCCAAAAATATCACGTGACCTAATGAAAACCAAAATAAAAATTACCTCAAACTTTTGTTTTACTGAAAATTTTCGCGAAATGTTTTATCTTGAATGTTAGTTAGGCCAATGTGCGTATAATAAAATACAAAATTTTAGGTTTTGAGATTTCATAAATTTTTAATAAAAGTTTAATAACTTTTATGAATATTAATATTTTTGAAAAATATTTTGTAAACACGGTAAATGGACCTGTGCTGTTCTAACACAACATTTATTTTTCGATTTAAAATTTTTAATTTTTTTTCAAAAAATTTGTATGCAATATATCATTGGCCAAAAATATCACGTGACCTAACGAAAACCAAAATAAAAATTACCTCAAACTTTTGTTTTACTGAAAATTTTCGCAAAATGTTTTATCTTGAATGTTATTTAGGCCAATGCGCGTCTAATAAAATACAAAATTTTAGGTTTTGAGATTTCATAAATTTTTAATAAAAGTTTCGTAACTTTTATAAATATTAATATTTTCGAAAAATATTTTGTAAACACGGTAATTGGACCTGTGCGATTCTAACACAACAATTATTTTTCGATTTAAAATTTTTTATTTTTTTTTAAAAAATTTGTATGCAATATCATTGGCCAAAAATATCACGTGACCTAATGAAAACCAAAATAAAAATTACCTCAAACTTTTGTTTTACTAAAAATTTTCGCGAAATGTTTTATCTTGAATGTTAGTTAGGCCAATGCGCGTCTAATAAAATACAAAATATTAGGTTTTGAGATTTCATAAATTTTTAATAACAGTTTCGTAACTTTTATGAATATTAATATTTTCGAAAAATATTTTGTAAACACGGTAATTGGACCTGTACGGTTCTAACACAACAATTATTTTTCGACTCAAAATTTTTTATTTTTTAAAAAAAATTTGTATGCAATATCATTGGCCAAAAATATCACGTGACCTAATTAAACCCAAAATAAAAATTATCTCAAACTTTTGTTCTACTCAAAATTTTTGCAAAATGTTTTATTTTGAATGTTAGTTAGGCCAATGCGCGTCTAATAAAATACAAAATTTTAGGTTTTGAGATTTCATAAATTTTTAATAAAAGTTTCGTAACTTTTATGAATATTAATATTTTCGAAAAATATTTTGTAAACTCGGTAATTGGACCTGTACGGTTCTAACACAACAATTATTTTTCGATTTAAAATTTTTTATTTTTTTTCAAAAAATTTGTATGCAATATCATTGGCCAAAAATATCACGTGACCTAATTAAACCCAAAATAAAAATTAACTCAAACTTTTGTTTTACTGAAAATTTTCGCGAAATGTTTTATCTTGAATGTTAGTTAGGCCAATGCGCGTCTAATAAAATACAAAATTTTAGGTTTTGAGATTTCATAAATTTTTAATAAAAGTTTTATAACTTTTATGAATATTAATATTTTCAAAAAATATTTTGTAAACACGGTAATTGGACCTGTGCGGTTCTAACACAACAATTATTTTTCGATTTAAAATTTTTTATTTTTTTAAAAAATTTGTATGCAATATCATTGGCCAAAAATATCACGTGACCTAATTAAACCCAAAATAAAAACTACCTCAAATTTTTGTTTTACTGAAAATTTTCGCGAAATGTTTTATCTTGAATGTTAGTTAGGCCAATGCGCGTCTAATAAAATACAAAATTTTAGGTTTTGAGATTTCATAAATTTTTAATAAAAGTTTCATAACTTTTATGAATATTAATATTTTCGAAAAATATTTTGTAAACACGGTAATTGGACATGTGCGATTCTAACACAACAATTATTTTTCGATTTAAAATATTTTATTTTTTTTCAAAAAATTTGTATGCAATATCATTGGCCAAAAATATCACGTGACCTAATGAAAACCAAAATAAAAATTACCTCAAACTTTTGTTTTACTGAAAATTTTCGCGAAATGTTTTATCTTGAATGTTAGTTAGGCCAATGTGCGTATAATAAAATACAAAATTTTAGGTTTTGAGATTTCATAAATTTTTAATAAAAGTTTAATAACTTTTATGAATATTAATATTTTTGAAAAATATTTTGTAAACACGGTAAATGGACCTGTGCTGTTCTAACACAACAATTATTTTTCGATTTAAAATTTTTAATTTTTTTTCAAAAAATTTGTATGCAATATATCATTGGCCAAAAATATCACGTGACCTAACGAAAACCAAAATAAAAATTACCTCAAACTTTTGTTTTACTGAAAATTTTCGCAAAATGTTTTATCTTGAATGTTATTTAGGCCAATGCGCGTCTAATAAAATACAAAATTTTAGGTTTTGAGATTTCATAAATTTTTAATAAAAGTTTCGTAACTTTTATAAATATTAATATTTTCGAAAAATATTTTGTAAACACGGTAATTGGACCTGTGCGATTCTAACACAACAATTATTTTTCGATTTAAAATTTTTTATTTTTTTTTAAAAAATTTGTATGCAATATCATTGGCCAAAAATATCACGTGACCTAATGAAAACCAAAATAAAAATTACCTCAAACTTTTGTTTTACTGAAAATTTTCGCGAAATGTTTTATCTTGAATGTTAGTTAGGCCAATGCGCGTCTAATAAAATACAAAATTTTAGGTTTTGAGATTTCATAAATTTTTAATAAAAGTTTCATAACTTTTATGAATATTAATATTTTCGAAAAATATTTTGTAAACACGGTAATTGGACCTGTGCGGTTCTAACACAACAATTATTTTTCGATTTAAAATTTTTAATTTTTTTTCAAAAAATTTGTATGCAATATCTTTGGCCAAAAATATCACGTGACCTAATTAAACCCAAAATAAAAATTACCTCAAACTTTTGTTTTACTGAAAATTTTCGCAAAACGTTTTATCTTGAATGTTAGTTAGGCCAATGTGCGTTTAATAAAATACAAAATTTTAGGTTTTGAGATTTCATAAATTTTTAATAAAAGTTTCATAACTTTTATGAATATTAATATTTTTGAAAAATATTATGTAAACACGGTAATTGGACCTGTGCGGTTCTAACACAACAATTATTTTTCGATTTAAAATTTTTTATTTTTTTTCAAAAAATTTGTATGCAATCTCATTGGCCAAAAATATCACGTGACCTAATTAAACCCAAAATAAAAATTACCTCAAACTTTTGTTTTACTGAAAATTTTCGCGAAATGTTTTATCTTGAATGTTAGTTAGGCCAATGTGCGTATAATAAAATACAAAATTTTAGGTTTTGAGATTTCATAAATTTTTAATAAAAGTTTCATAACTTTTATGAATATTAATATTTTTGAAAAATATTTTGTAAACACGGTAAATGGACCTGTGCGGTTCTAACACAACAATTATTTTTCGATTTAAAATTTTTAATTTTTTTTCAAAAAATTTGTATGCAATATATCATTGGCCAAAAATATCACGTGACCTAATGAAAACCAAAATAAAAATTACCTCAAACTTTTGTTTTACTGAAAATTTTCGCAAAACGTTTTATCTTGAATGTTAGTTAGGCCAATGTGCGTTTAATAAAATACAAAATTTTAGGTTTTGAGATTTCATAAATTTTTAATAAAAGTTTCATAACTTTTATGAATATTAATATTTTTGAAAAATATTATGTAAACACGGTAATTGGACCTGTGCGGTTCTAACACAACAATTATTTTTCGATTTAAAATTTTTTATTTTTTTTCAAAAAATTTGTATGCAATCTCATTGGCCAAAAATATCACGTGACCTAATTAAACCCAAAATAAAAATTACCTCAAACTTTTGTTTTACTGAAAATTTTCGCGAAATGTTTTATCTTGAATGTTAGTTAGGCCAATGTGCGTATAATAAAATACAAAATTTTAGGTTTTGAGATTTCATAAATTTTTAATAAAAGTTTCATAACTTTTATGAATATTAATATTTTTGAAAAATATTTTGTAAACACGGTAAATGGACCTGTGCGGTTCTAACACAACAATTATTTTTCGATTTAAAATTTTTAATTTTTTTTCAAAAAATTTGTATGCAATATATCATTGGCCAAAAATATCACGTGACCTAATGAAAACCAAAATAAAAATTACCTCAAACTTTTGTTTTACTGAAAATTTTCGCAAAATGTTTTATCTTGAATGTTATTTAGGCCAATGCGCGTATAATAAAATACAAAATTTTAGGTTTTGAGATTTCATAAATTGTTAATAAAAGTTTCGTAACTTTTATAAATATTAATATGTTCGAAAAATATTTTGTAAACACGGTAATTGGACCTGTGCGATTCTAACACAACAATTATTTTTCGATTTAAAATTTTTTATTTTTTTTCAAAATATTTGTATGCAATATCATTGGCCAAAAATATCACGTGACCTAATGAAAACCAAAATAAAAATTACCTCAAACTTTTGTTTTACTGAAAATTTTCGCGAAATGTTTTATCTTGAATGTTAGTTAGGCCAATGCACGTCTAATAAAATACAAAATTTTAGGTTTTGAGATTTCATAAATTTTTAATAAAAGTTTCATAACTTTTATGAATATTAATATTTTCGAAAAATATTTTGTAAACACGGTAATTGGACTTGTGCGGTTCTAACACAACAATTATTTTTCGATTTAAAATTTTTAATTTTTTTTCAAAAAATTTGTATGCAATATCATTGGCCAAAAATATCACGTGACCTAATTAAACCCAAAATAAAAATTACCTCAAACTTTTGTTTTACTGAAAATTTTCGCCAAATGTTTTATCTTGAATGTTAGTTAGGCCAATGTGCGTTTAATAAAATACAAAATTTTAGGTTTTGAGATTTCATAAATTTTTAATAAAAGTTTTATAACTTTTATGAATATTAATATTTTTGAAAAATATTTTGTAAACACGGTAATTGGACCTGTGCGGTTCTAACACAACAATTATTTTTCAATTTAAAATTTTTATTTTTTTTTCAAAAATTTGTATGCAATATCATTGGCCAAAAATATCACGTGACCTAATTAAACCCAAAATAAAAATTACCTCAAACTTTTGTTTTACTGAAAATTTTCGCGAAATGTTTTATCTTGAATGTTAGTTAGGCCAATGCACGTCTAATAAAATACAAAATTTTAGGTTTTGAAATTTCATAAATTTTTAATAAAAGTTTCATAACTTTTATGAATATTAATATTTTTAAAAAATATTTTGTAAACACGGTAATTGGACCTGTGCGGTTCTAACACAACAATTATTTTTCAATTTAAAATTTTTTATTTTTTTTTTTAAATTTGTATGCAATATCATTGGCCAAAAATATCACGTGACCTAATGAAAACCAAAATAAAAATTACCTCAAACTTTTGTTTTACTGAAAATTTTCGCGAAATGTTTTATCTTGATTGTTAGTTAGGAGAATGCGCGTCTAATAAAATAAAAAATTTTAGGTTTTGAGATTTCATAAATTTTTAATAAAAGTTTCATAACTTTTATGAATGTTAATATTTTCGAAAAATATTCTGTAAACACGGTAATTGGACCTGTGCGGTTCTAACACAACAATTATTTTTCGATTTAAAATTTTTTATTTTTTTTCAAAAAATTTGTATGCAATATCATTGGCCAAAAATATCACGTGACCTAATTAAACCCAAAATAAAAATTACCTCAAACTTTTGTTTTACTGAAAATTTTCGCCTAATGTTTTATCTTGAATGTTAGTTAGGCCAATATGCGTTTAATAAAATACAAAATTTTAGGTTTTGAGATTTCATAAATTTTTAATAAAAGTTTCATAACTTTTATGAATATTAATATTTTTGAAAAATATTTTGTAAACACGGTAATTGGACCTGTGCGGTTCTAACACAACAATTATTTTTCGATTTAAAATTTTTTTTAAATCTTGGTCAATTGTTAATTTTTTAAATCATGGTCAATTGTATATCATGATATTAGTAACTCAAAAATAAATTAAAATTTTATTTTTTGTCACTAATTACTAATTAATAGGTGTTTGTTTATTCAAATTTAAAGATTGTTATTAGGTTTTTAAATTTTGGTCGGTTATATCTTATAATATTTATAATTTGAAGGTAATTAAAAAATAATTCTTGTTTGTTTGTTATATTTAAATGCTGGTTTGTTTATTAAAAATCAAAGGTTTGTTATATTCTTGGTTAATGTTTATGCATATATTTTTTTATTTATAAAATTTTATGTTAAAAATAATCAAATAATTTTGAACCATATTTTGTTTATCAAATAAATCTAGTTTTTATTCTGGGTTTAATAAGGTCACGTAATATTTTTGGCCAATGCTATTGCATATAAATTTTTAAAAAAAAATAAAAAATTTTAACTTGAAATATAATTGTTATGTTAGAAATGCACAGGTCCAATTAACGTGTTTACAAAATATTTTTAGAAAATATTAATATTCATAAAAGTTATAACACTTTTATCAATAATTTATGAAATCTCAAAACCTAAAATTTTTAATTTAATTAGTAGACGCGCATTGGCCTAATTAACATTCAAGATACAACATTTCGCAAAAATTTTCAGTAGAACAAAAGTTTCGGCTAATTTTTATTCTGGGTTTAATTAGGTCATGTGATATTTTTAGCCAATGCTATTGCATATAAATTTAAAAAAAAAAAAATTTAAATCGAAAAATAATTGTTGTGATGGAACTGCACAGGTCCAATTAATGTGTTTACAAAATATTTTTCTAAAAAAATAATATTCATAAAAGTTATAAACCTTTTATTTAAAATTTATGAAATTTCAAAACCTCAAATTTTATATTTTATTAGACGCGTATTAACCTAACTAACATTCAAAATAAAACATTTTGCGAAAATTTTCATCAAAAGAAAAATTGAGGTAGTTTTTAATTGGGGTTAATTAGGTCACGTGATATTTTTGGCCAATGATTTTGTAAGAGTACATTGGTTGTTGTGATGTCATGTTTTGAAATAATAAAAAATTATTCCGAAGGTTTGCGAACACTGGGATTTGAGCTCGAAATTTTGAAATCGCAGTTCGCAACCTTACCCACTTAGCTAGGTGAGAGGTAATTTTATGTCTACAATTTTGCGTACATATCAAACGGGATGTACAAACCAAACAAAAAAAAATTGTATTTTAATAAACATAACATATAAATTTTTTTAATATTAGAAGTTTATCTTTTCGATTACTGATAAAAAGAGACATCTGCAGTTAGTTCATAATGCCGAATTTGAAACAGGAAATGGAAATGAGCATCGCAGTTTAAATAAAAAGTTATTTTAGATTTGAAAAAAAAAAAAATTTTTAAACATTTTTTTTGGTACAAAATAATATGGTCGATGACGTCATTTAGCCACATGGTTAAGCGTTTGTAAGGGACTGTAAAGAGGGCAAAACGTGAAACATAAAAACAATGTAACTTTTGTTTTATTGCATATATTCGTAAATTTCTTTATCTTGAATGTTAGTTTGGCTGAAAGGGTTGCATTGAAATACTGAATTGCAAAAGTTACACTAAGGTATTACAAATTTTTAAAAATATTTTTGTTAGGGTACTGCCGTTCTAATTGAAAGGTTAATTGTTTATTTTAAATAAAGTAATTTTCAATCATTAAAGATCCTAAAACCACAATTATTTTCGTTTAATTATTTTTCTTGTAACTAAGTTAGACCAAGGTTCCTTTAATATATGATAGTATTTTCAATTTCATGATTTAACTGTTGTGATAAAAATGTTTCATATCTTTTAAAAATTTAAAATTTTTGATTAATTTTTCGAAAATACGTTTGTATACCAATTGGGTGACGTCATTTGACCACATGGTTTCAAAATACAACAACGACAAATTTGTAACCTTTTTTGAGTGACGTTCAGGAAACAAGATTTGCTCTTCGAGACATAAACTCACAATTTAATATTTCCGAACAACTTTGTTTATTTTCAATTCTTACCATTGTTGATTTTCGTTAGGTAAAACACATTATAAAATCACGGAAAAAACTAGTAAATATCTGTAAATTCACAAATAATAATGCCAAGTTACTGATTTTATTTATGTTTATACCAACAATACAAAGAACATTGTTGCTTTAAAACTTATTATTTTTGTGCACCATAACTCACTCAATTTAAACTTAACTATTACCTTTTTCAAATCAAAACACTAATTTAAGATCAAGTGGTTACTATTAAGTGGAAATTATTTAACAACTAATGATATATTAAATAACAAATCGTTCTACAAAGAAATATGTAATAGCTGCATTAATATATACGAAACCTTTTAGTAACTAACTGAAACTGATTTAAAGTAAACAAGTAAAACACGTGGGCAGTTTGATTGGTGGTAATGCGTTTAAAGCACTTGGCGACTTTATTTGTTATTGCCTCGCTTTCAAACCTTATGCAGGAGATGTAAAGTCAAGTTTATTTTATCAACTAACATATTTTTTAAGATTTTTTATTCGCAGAGAGTTAATTTAATGCCGATTTAGTTTTTTATATATTTTAATAAAAATAAAAATACATTTAACTTTTAATTATAATAATACAATTTTTTACCTTACTTAGAACGAATTCAGTTACTTTAAACTACACTAATTTTTTTTTGAATTTTATTCTCGTTTGAAAATAAATGGGTAAATGTCGTTAGGCAGTTAATGACAGTAAATGAAACAAATAATAACAGCAATAGCTCATGCAGAAAACAATAATTACAGTTAAAGATGAAAAGTTTATGTTTTTAATATTAATGCTGTTTTCAAAGGCATACAAATTAAAATATAAATGATACAATTTAAAAAAAGATACAACGTATATTTATCGCTGAAATTTAAACTTGCTGAATTTAGAAAAAAATTGGCAGCATTTTAATGAATTATTAAATATTTCAAAATAAAAAAAATTAAATGACTTTTTTTACACAATAAAAAAATGTAAGAATATTCTAATCTAAAAACCAAAATTTTTTTACCCAAGCGTATACATATACACGGATTTCAAAACAAAATTTAAATCGTTTAAGAACGATTCTTTTATAAAAAAGGTCTTCTAAAATACTTTTTTTGTACAAAGAAAATACAAAATTTTTATACTTACAAATATGTATATATTTATATTGGTAAAAAAGAAGAAAAGTGAAAATGGGTTTTTGGTAAATAATTCGGTTTCTTATTGAATAGGTAACTATATACAGTTATGATTTAGGCAAGTTTAGGTTCAACAATGATAATTTACCAATATTTATCGGTAATTTTTTATTTTTGCAAATTTGAGAAAATTACTTTTTTTATTTGTTTTTGAATAGTAAAACACTGATATTTTTGGTACTTTTTTGGGAACCAAATATAACTATGTTTTTAAATTTGGTGTGTTGTAACTTTGGGACTGGCGCCAGCTTTCTGTGCCTGCATTTGAGCTTGCATTTGTTGAACCATTTGTTGCATTCGTCGTAACTGTATTAAAAAATGAAGAATTAAAAAGTTGTCCAAACAATTCGAACAAAATTGGATTTTTAAAAATTGATTGAATCTTACCTCCGCTTCCTTTTCTTGTAATGTTTTGTCGGTCATTGAAGAAGAAGAATCATTCCTAAAACAATTTTCAAATTTAATTTTTTTATTTTTTGTTGCTTTTAAAAGAATTGTTAAAAAACACTTACATAATATCAGCACCATCCTTGGACTGCAATCGTCTTGCTCTAAAGTTTTCATAATGAAGATCGTGTGTAACTTCTTGTAGGTCCTGCATATGGGTTCTGTAAAGACAAAATTTTAGTATTTAATAAAATCGCAAAAAATTTAATATAAAAAAAATTAAAAATTTTTTTAAAAACTTACATGAGCATTGTTCTTAGTTTTAAAAAGTCGCAATGTTCTGGATTTTCCACTTCAACGACTCCCCATGGGTAAAAACGACCTCTGACCTTCTTACCCTTAACCTCTATCATCTGGGTTGACCCAACCACAGCAAAGGGAATACTTTCCTACGAACATACAACAATAATAATTATTGATAATCAATCTATATCAGCAGAGTGCATTTTGGTTACTGAATTTTAAATCGTGATTTTTTGCATTTTTAAATACTAGGGGTGGGCCCCTAGCTTACTCTAAACTAGTATCATTATTATACCGAAGTCGGTTCTGCGTCCTAGAGGCAGCATTTTATATGCCAAAATATGGTCATCACTTGAAACTTTTGTCCGTGATAATTTACCCATGCACCACAAAAGGCATTATTTTTAATTTTAGGACCGTTGGGTCAGACATATATATTGCCCACTAACCTCTGTTATATAAAGTTTCAAAGATCAAAAATTAAATTTCTTAGAAAAATTATAACAACTGACCTTCAAACATCTTGTTTGATCCTTGAACTCTTCATCTTCATCATCATCAGCATCCGGAAGATGATAAATCTGGATATCACTCGCTGCAATCTCCTCCAAGATCCTCTTCTTCAACTTTTTGACCTCGGGTTTAGTAAGCGTGTCAGCTTTGGAGATTACTGGTACTATGTTAACTTTGTTGTGAAGTGCTTTCATGAATTCAATGTCCAATGGTTTTAACCTAAAAATGTTGGTTAACTTTTTAAAATTGCATTTATGTTCTTTATTACTTCTTTAAAATAACCTAATTTAATTTACAATTTACACAAAAATCCTAACTGTAAATCTCTGTTATTGGTTTTATAACATCTTTTTAATTTTAATTTTAGGTTTTTATGTAACCAATATTTGTTTGAAAATTTTTTTTTAAAAAAGCAATCTTTAACTTACCCATGCCCAGTAGAAGCAATAAAATAGAAACAACAATGAACCCTGTTATCAACAATATGTCTTCTGTTCAAGCCACTCTCATCATGTAAATATCTCTCGAACTGATCATCAATGTATTGGATAATTGGCTTGTAACTGTTTTAAGAAAACATCACATAATTTTTTTTAGAAAAATACAAGTAGGCCAATCCAGTATTTTCTGAGATTTTATTAGTATTTCATTTCTAGAGCTAAGTCTTTAGTAACTTTAGGTTTGTATCATTATTGCCATATTTAAACAGTAATAACTATGATACCTAATAAATTTAAAGAAAAAACTAACATCAGAAGACAAAAACTTACCAGTCTGAGCAGTTGATTGCATCTCCATACCCTGGTGTATCAACTACAGTTAATCTCAACTTTACCCCCCTTTCCTCTATTTCAACCGTACTTGCATCAATCTTAACTGTTTGTTTTACTTTATCAACAGCGTTAGGCACTTCTCTTTCTGGATAGAGGTCAGTTAAGAATAAACTGTTAACCAGTGTGGATTTTCCTAATCCTGATTCACCTGAAATATTTAACAATAGGTTAAGAATAAATAGAAGAAATGTAAACCTAAAGTAATAAAATAAATTTTAAATTGGTTACGAACCTATAAATTGTAAAACGGAATCGAACAATTTAGATAAAACTTTGTCTAGTTTTGTTTGGATGTATCTCTAGATGGCTTACATTAGTTAAATTTTGATAAAAACTTAAAAATCCGTAGTTATGATATATATATTCCATTACGGTAGTTTTTAAATTGTAAACTAATTTTTACCTGCAACCATTAGAGTGAACTCAAAACCTTTCTTGACAGATTTTCTGTGAACTTGGTTTGGAAGATTTGCAAACCCAACATAACCTGGTGTTTCTGGGTTGGTAAACTATAATAAATTGTTGAAATATAAGTAGAATAAAATGAGTAGAATAAAAGTATATATATGTTTCAATAAAATTATGTTTACTGAAAACATGGTTAAATAGTGAAATGCATTTTAATGGCCAACAATTTAAATTTAAAAAAGTGTTTATTGCCTATGCAAAGCTATGTATAAATTACTGCTCACTAGTTAGTAATAAATTTGGTTTAAACAAAAAATACATTTTAGTATATATTATTTTAAATAGTTATATTATTTTAGTTGCAATCTAGTTAGTGCGCAAGGTAACAGTCATAAAACATAATAAAAGTGCGGTGACCTATATAACAAATTAGTGTTAAAAGTGAAATGGTTATAAAACTCAAAACAACCAAATGTTATGGTGAATTTTTTGGCACAATTTTACCTGGAAATAACGTCACAACAACAGGCAATTAGTGGATGAATAATTATGATAATTAATTAATAAATAAACTATGTAAGTGATAGTGTAAGGAATTTAATGGGAAATCAAAGGAAACATTATTTTGCTTGCAATAATTTTGCTTTTTCAATTTCTTATATAATCTTGTATACACTTAGCTTTTTTTCATGCAACCTTTTTTACATAATGTCAAATTGCCAAAATAAATTTATACATTCAATTACCATACAAGTTATATTATTAAGCATTTTCATACACAAATTAAATAAAAAATAATTAGGACCTAAAATAAAATCAATTTTCATGCCCAGCAGGCTGATTGAAATAATAACTTGCAACGTGCAATGTTCGATCAATTAATTCAAGTTTAAACACAATAGTTGACAACAAATTAAAAAATATTGATCCCTTTAAACACAAGGACAAATATGAAGTTAAACAGTTTCAAGGAGACTACAGATATCCACATTTGAGGGGGTTTATGTAAAACCCCAAGTCACCCTAACTTTTCACCCTCGCCCACCTTAAATTTTGGGTCCCTCTCCTCTCGATCTTTGGGGCTCGCAAATCCTTCATATTTCTTGCGAATTTCAGCTGGGTTGTACTAAGCAAATGCAAGTAAATAAAATGACTTCTATTTTTGATGAATACATGTTTACTGATATATCAATAATATCAACAGTTTGATAGTAAAACCAAATCACAAACACATAACATTCATTTACACCAAGATAATACAACTTATTTATTGTTTGGTTACAATTTTAACCCTTTTTAAGTTAAATATAACTTTAAAATCTTAAGGTATTTATATAAAACCATGCCTTTACAAAACATAACTGTCAAGAAAATATTTTTTCAATAAAAAATATTAAAGTCAAACTAACAAGACCTTTCGTTCTAGACAAAACTAACAGAACTTCTTGGTAATTAATTTACTATAACTCAATAAATTTGTTAATTTTGATGATAAAAATAGCTACAACATAAAACTTATTTTACGAACACATTTTTTAATTTTTATGATTTTTTTGTGGACAGGAGTTGGGCCAGTCTGGAAAGTAGGGCAGCGTGCACGCGCGAGATTTTTTTCGGTGAAAAAAATGCAGGCCCAAAATTAACATTTTGCACGCCTGGTTTTTAAAAAAAATTGTGCACGCGCAATGCTGACGTCTTGTATATTTAAGCCAGATTTAAGTAAAGCACGCCAACATAAATCATGCGTGCACGCGTTGACCGAAAATCATAGTACGTGTGCACGCGTGGTCACGTCATTTTTTACGCTTGCACGCACGAGATCTCGTCGAAAACTGCCCTACTTTCCAGACTGGGGGTTGAGGGGGTCGCAAAGCTGCTTATGTCAACAAAATAAAAGCAGCTTAAATCACCTTCCTAAGCCAAAATAAACAGCAACACCGTATTTGTGCAGGTTAAAAATCTAAGCTTATGTAACAAAGCTAGCTTGCTATCAAAGAAAGAAAAAACAGAACAACACACTACATGCAAAAAATAAATTTATCTCATTATGTATGAAAAATCTCTACTTTTTTAATATTTTAAAAACGTGGTGAATTTTTTATAAATAATGAAATAACATCACTGCAAACTAAAAACTATAACAAGTAACAAAGTGCATTTTGTTAAAAATAACACACGTTTTGTTTTTAACAGTCTAACAAAAGACATAATAAAGATTTTAATACAAAAATTGTATAACATTATTTGGCACAATCTTACCTTTGGATCTGATGATTTTCCAAATTCACATAAAAATAAAAAATTTTTATTTAGAAAAAATATTTTTACAACACAAAATACGTTACTTTTTAAAAATACGCTATTTGGTTGACTTAAATTCAATTTAAATTACTTACCTGACATGCTGGTAGTTTGTTTAATAATTGGTAAGATAAATTAGGCGTTAATTAAGTCCAAAAATGACTAAAATCTTGCAAAACTTATTAAAAATAAAGACGTAAAACAGTTTCGAATACGCCCAAAGTTTATGATTCTTAAAGCGCAGCCGAGCGCGACCCAGGGACAGGGTTGTCAAAGAAATCAAAAATATTTATCATAAATTGGAATTTTAAAAATCTTAAAATTGTTTAAAAAAATTGTTGTTGCATCATTTAGTTTAAATGCAATCAAATATATAATCAAAATAAATTATCCTAACACTATGCAAATCGTTTTAAGAAAGAAATTGTTGCCAAACTTTGTAATTATGTTGAAGAAACTGTTGCATAACATTTTACGCATAGGCAAATGCTAAGCCAGCTATGTGCTGTAACTAATTTAAATGAAGTATGAAATAATTTAACAACCAATAAAGTCTACATAAAAGTCTACACAATTTGCAAAATTACAAATAATATCCCACAAATCTACGTAAATACAGTAAATTTTTAGTTATATTATAATATCTAAAGTTGTTTTATTGGTTACAGTTTCGTGCTAACTTTAGAATTAGGAGAATTGCATAAAAGTTTTCCATAAAGAAATATTTTTTTAAATTATAATTTTTAAACAAAATAAAACAAGAACATACCTGGACCTAACGTTGAAATAATTCTCGCATTTTTACGAATAGAACGATGCCTTTCCAACTGCTTAGCCATAATTCCAGTCAAATGTTAAAATATTTACAATCAGAAATATCAGTATACAACAGCTAGCTACTCTATAGGCTAGAACACAACTTGAATAGCCACTTAAATATACTACAGCACGCACCAGTTATATTAAATTCTCCCTAAAGTCGTGGTATTACTAACGAGAGGTAATAGTATAAAAAAACGTCTATTCAATTTAAAGTCTGTTTATAGGCAACGGTATTTCTTTCCTGTAAGCGTTTAATCAATGTTAGTAAGAACTAAATAAAACCTTGTACCGATGGATATCCGTATTCAATATCGGTTAACAGCGAATTTTGTAATGCAAATAAAGTAAAGGTTAACACTTAGTTGTTAAAGGCGATCTTTTTATATTAAAAATTAAAGTAAATTTTTAAACTTTTAAAAATGTTAACAATTAATAAGTTGTATCACAAAATTCTAATTAAAACTGTACGTAATAGCTATATTTTATGTTAAAATCTTTACCGTTTAATAGTTTATATTATGCACTAAAACCCTTGCCTTACTTCTTAATTTCTTTATTTAAACTCTCTTAAGACTAAACGCTGGTTATTATAAATATACACCGCCTAGAAAGAGTTAAAATAAACGAACCGTAAATTTAGTTTTTGATACTGTTTACTCTTTATAATCTAGTTTTATAATGAAATAGAAAAACACGTTTTGTACAAAAAACCACGAGTGTATAAATTTTATCTTTTTATGCCCTTCTTTGTAAGCAAGAACGCTCATATGTATATTTAAACTGTAACACGTATAATTGAAAAAGGTTACAAAATATATAATGAAGGCTTTGGTAACCTTTAGAATAATATTTGATTGTATTGGTGTATTGGTATTTTTTAACTTAGGCTACTGGCCCTATATGTTACATGATATTTTATTTATTGTGTTCGGTGCGTTGTTGTTTATTTTGTGCTTAACTTTTTAGTTTACGTAAAAAATATAATTTTTTTGGTATATTTTCTTAAATATTTAAAAAAATAATTAATATATGTGTTTTATTATTTGATGAAAAAAATTTAAATGATTTAAAAAAAAAAATTTGAACTATATTTTTATGTTTACGAAAGCTTGGAAAATGAGAATACAAAACCTCACGAAAAACAGGCATCAGTATAAACCACAGACACAAAACAACAAAAACAATTTGTTAAAAGTGAACAAAAGACCTAAGAATCATCGAAAAACAACATTTCAGCACTCGTATGGTTAGTCAAGCAGAAAAACTCGTATACCTTTACCCTGAAGGCAGAACTTTTGTTAGTCAGGCGAAAACAGCGCTTCATGCTCGCTTCGTTTTTTATTTAACGAACCAGAATCAATTTTAGAGCAATGTAGGGGCGTAACCGCTTTTTTTTAAGTTTTGCAAAGGCCAAGCAAGCGTTTAAAAGATTTTGCTAGGCTTTTGTTTTGACGAAAAGTTTTGTTTTTAGAAATTAGTTTTTTTTTATCAAGGTAGTTTTTAGCTCTTTTATATATTAAACAAAATAGTATTATGTAGATTTTATATAACGTATTTTAATTAAGTAGTTTTTTTAGTTTTTTTTTAGATATTTTACCTATTTTAATTTTACTTTTAACACTTCAAATTTACAAACAAAATGTCAACTTCCACAATAGCTTCAGGAGTCGCTATTTTCTTTGGAATTATCGGTCTTATTTTCTCGGTTGTAGCTATTGCAACGAACAGCTGGGTAACAATTGGTAAGTGAATTAATAGAAAATAAGTGACGTATAGTTATGACGTCATTTGATCTTGATACTATGATTTTTAAACTCTGGTTTAATATGATTAAACATAAAATCAGAAAGTGACCTATAATCGGGGATAAAAGTTTAAATATATTATGTCATTGGTTAGTTACTTAAACAGAGTTTAATAATATGTGGTTAAAGTGTATGTTTTGCATTATAGGGAATGAAGAAACTGGTTTGTGGAGAAAATGCAACGAAACAGATTGCTCAGATGTGAGAGTGGGGGCGAACATCATATACAAAAACTATGGTAAGTAATCTGTATTAAAAAAAGATAATCCCCAACCTTTTGATTACCCGTTAAAAAATTGTATCAGACGTTCAAAAAATAACTGAACCTAAGCTAAAATAAAGCTTAATGTATGATTTTTTAGAAACTGTTCGTGGGTTTGGAGTTCTAGCAGTTTGCATGGGTTTCCTTGGCGTAGTAATCGGACTTGTTTTGCTTATTGGGCAAGCTATTAAAAAGAAAGAAATCATTTCACCAACTGCTATTGCCACCCTGTTTTTGATGTCTGGTAGGTATTTAAATAGTACTAAGCTATCTAATGAGTTGTCGTTGTAATGCAGCTATTTAAAGAACTTAGTGTTTGTATTAATAAATGGTAAAAGTGAACAACTTTTCTTGCTTTTTTAGCCTTCTTCTGTCTGATCTGTTTCTCCTTGTTTACCAACTTGACCTATACCCACGACCAATCATCCGGATTCGGGTACTCGTTCGGTCTCGGTTGGGCTTCGTTCCCAATGACCCTGATCGCTGGAGGAATCATGACGTATGTAGAATTGGGGATGAAGAAAGAAGAATAGAAAGTCACCTTTTTAACCATTTTAACTTTTACCCGGCGCCGCCAACTTTTAAATTTGATTTTAAATGTTGTTTTTACCTGTTTACCATAGTTCAAACTATCTTTTCTGTACAAATTTTATTCTAAACAATAGGCGCCACTGACAAATTGATGACGTATTTGCCTTACGTGTTATATATAACCAACCGGTGCTTAATTGACTGTAAATACAAATAACGGTGGCCAGTGTTTTGTACGTTAAAGTTACTGATGTTTTTATATTAATCAACTTGTATATTAATAAACTTACCATATTACTTGTGTTGAAAACGCGTTGGAAAAACTTTTTACATAGCAAGGCCACTTTTAAAATGGCTTTAAAATAGTAGTCTGTAAATATTCCAGTGAATTAGTCTAAAAAAAACTTCACAAATTTTCTATATATAGCTTGCCCAACGGCGATACTTGTTTAAAATAAATTGTAAGCGATTCATTGTAAAATAAATAGAAACATTAATTAGACTAAAAATCGTATTAGGATAATTATTGATTATTAAAATCAAAGCCTATTTTATAACGAATTTATTCAAAAAAATCACGAACTAATCAACAAAACATATTTGGTCACACATTTAAATTTCTACAGCTGATTATGATTTTAAAGAAACAAAGCAGAATAACTGAACAATTAGTTTTACAATCAATTCTTAATTTTTTCAAGATATTTATAAAAAATGATTTTTAAAGCTACATTTTTTCTTATCAAATAATAAGTGCCCAATTAAAGCCGACTTTAATAAGGTGTTGAAAGCTGTCAACTTAGGATATTTTAATATTTTGTAAGATTTGAATTTTTTTGACAAAAATTTAAAAGTTTTTTCTGATTATTCTTTTAAAGAAAAAACAGCGGCAAATTTACAACCATTCAGTGAATTTGTTAAAGAACTACAAATTAAAAAATGAACACAAGTCTAAAATCAACTGATTGTAAATTTCTGGTTCTCGAAATCAGAAGAATCAAAAATTAAGATCGGGATCTTGATCTGGACCTCCTGGGGGATCTTGATCTTCTTGGACTTCTGGATCCAGATCTTCTTCTGGAGTAAGATGGAGAGTCTCGGTCTCTACTATAAGATCTTGAGCGGGATCGTCGTGGAGATGAACTTCTTCGGTCACGCTCGAGTTTAACTCTGATGTAAGCAGTCTCACCCTACAAAAAGAACAAAATATAATGTTAAAAACTACAAAAATGTGATTCTCAGATAAGGATTACAAAAAATGACAACTATTTACCTCATGAGACCTGAACTTTGTATCGTCCAGATGTTTGACTGCAAATTTCATGTCGTCGTAGTTCATAAACTCAACTACACCACTTCCATCTCTGTATACATCGGCATAACAAACATCACCGGCTTCTCTCATGTGATCTTTAAGATCTTGCCAACTTCCAGTGGCTGGCAGGCCTAATAAAAGTATATGATATTACAATAAGCAATTAGTCAAAAAAAGTTCAATTAGAGTTTCATAAATTTTATAGGTTTTTCTCACCTTGTACTACCACTCTGTAGTCTGTTCTTTTTGAAGGGGGGCCCGGTCTTCCTCTAATGTACCCACTCTGACGACCGCCACCATGACCCCCTCCAAAACCCCCTTGAGAAGCCCTCGGTCGCTCTACTTTTAACTTGTAACCATCATAGTTGTAGCTGTTTCGGCCTTTTACTGCATCATCAGCATCTCTGTAAATTAAGAAGTGTTAAAATTGTGTTTAGTGTTAATTTTTTAGACTTTGTGGGAGCCAAAACTCTGCAATTTAGATCGATTTCGGGATTAAACTTATTTGAATAAACAGGATTGGATTTTTTTGTGTTAAAGTGAGTTTATGAAAATTATTTTTGTGCCAAGTTTACATTATTCCATTTTATCCAAAATTCCCAATTTCCAAACATTCCTGTCCTTTCCTATGTTAAAAATTCCCTTAATTCCAATCCAAATTCCAAATCCAAACTTATCCAATCCTTCCAATTATCCGACTTTTGGAATAAAATTCAAAATAAAAAAGCGCAAATAAGATAAAACTATAAGACCATTATTTTATTTCTAAGATACAGACTGTACTTTTGATACTTCTTTTTTTAATTTAACCCACATTTTTTAAATTAAAAATAAATCCAAGTTTTAATGCTTTTGGAAAACACCAACTAATAAAAGTTTAAAAGCAACATAGCCGCATGCCAATAAACTGGTGAAACGTTATCATGTTTTATATATTAACAATAAAATAAACGCGAACGGCTAGGCTATAAAAATAGAGGAACTGACGAAAGCACGCTAACATTATACGTCGAGTTTTTTTGAATTCTTAAAAAAGAATAAAAATATAAAATACCTGTAATCTTCAAAATCAATAAACGCGAACGGAGTTCCTCTTCCACCTTTTAAGTCAATGCAGCGAATATTTCCATATTTATAGAAAAGATCGTCTAACTCCTTTTCTTTCATGTCAGGTGGCAGATTTCCGACGTAAATACGACAATCAGTGGAACCAGAACGACTACCCATGTTTATTTTCGAATTAACTTACTTTATGGTTAATAAAAATGTCTAAAAATGCAAATTTCGGTTAAAATCTTGACAAAATTAACGAATTCGCAACTGCAGCATTGAAGCGTTTGCTGAAAATGAGAAAAAGGAAATGACGAAAGAATTTGTTTGACGCATGCGCTGACTTAACCAATCAGAAGTCTGCTACACTTGAGTGAATGCTTCTTTTTTTATTACGGGCTTTGTCCTCTTTATAATACTTTTTCGGCCCATAATTAAAAAACTAATAAAAATTAAATAAATTATTATTATTTACTTTAAATACATTATATATCAGTTAAAAAACACTACTTTAGGTTAAAGTTTGAGTTAATCAAAATTAATACTAGAATTATGACATCATAGTGTTGCACTATGATCTGTTCATTCTAGTTTTATTGAAAATTTTTATCAATGAACTAAAATCACTTAGTTGAATTTTTGAGCAGGTAAATCTAAAAAATCCCAAGAACAAATGTCAAAAGGTAATAAAAACGATGTTAATTTGGCTTTTTGTACATGACTATGAGCAATCCTGTCCAAAATGAAGTACAGAACGATAAAGTTATCAGAGAGGTAAAAATGTGAAAATAAACTAAAAATTTAGGTATTAAACGATATTAAAAAATCACATATACTTTAGCGCTGTTAAAATTTGTATTTTTTAGGCTACGCACATTTTTAATTGGCTACTACAAAGGGTAAAAAGTTCAGACGTAAATAATTTGCCGATAAAGAAATTCGCGTCGCCTTTATGGGATAAGGACTTTTCTTTAACAAAGTTGATAACGAAAGAAAAAGAAACACTAAGGGAATATACTGTAAGTTTACTATTTCAATAAGAACAAAAAAGCATGAATTTAAATTTCATAATCCTATTTACAGGTTGATAAGTACAAAAGCAGTGAACAAATCAATAAAAATCCTATTTCCCCAAAAGAAAAGAGGCGATTGACCTGGCTGGTAAGCTGCAGTCAGCAAAGACAGACTAATTACGGGACAAAAACTCCTGCTCGCGGTTGGACGATTCTAAAAGCAGAGTCAAAGAAAAAATGCGAACAGGAAAAGCTAGCAGAAATATTCAAGGAAATGACGTCACTGACGTTTGACCCTCTGCAGCCTATAGACCTTAAACCAGTGAGTAAATTAAGATTGCTGAAATACATCAGACATTTCTTTATTAAATTTTGAATTTTCCTTTTTTAGACAACTATTCAAAGTTGTAGCAAATCCTGGCAAAAAATAAACAAGCGAAAACGAGAAATTTATGACAAGATTTCAAAAGAAAAAAGTACGATTCACAAACATAAAACTGAAGTTCGTTGGCATAAAAAGCGAGCAATTAAATTAAAGAGAAAAATTGTTCAACTACAGCGATCTTTGGATGAATTTAATAAAGTATTTTAAAGAGAGAATTGAAATGCACAAACGAATATAGCTTTTGTGCTGTCTATAATCTGCCTTTTGAGCTTTTTTAAATTCTTTTTAGATAAAATAAACTAATCATGTTCTTTCAATAACCCAATAAACCTATAACCAAACAGCACAGAAAATTTAATTATTTACGAATTTTAATAATTTAAACTAACGCACCATGAGTTTTTGCTACACAAAATTAAGCATAATTATATTACAAACGAGCTAGATAATATCATTAAGATTCGGTTGTTTTACTCGAATTAAAAATATTCTGTTTTGAAAACTCCCAGACTGCGATCGCACCACTAACGTGAACATTTAACGAACGTACTACGCCAACTTGCGGGATCTCGATACAACAATCAAGTAATCGTAACAAGTTGGGGTGTATTCCCTCCTTCTCGCTGCCTAGCAACAGCGCACATTTTTCTGGAAATCTTAAAACAAAAAACTTGTATTTTTTATCTATTATATTTTTATAAGAATTAGGATAATTTTGGTGGGTAAATTTTCTATGAATGACGTCATAAATTTAAAGGTAGATTTTACCTGAAATCCGCCAAATTTTTGCTTTGCTCCGTTTGTTCAGTTCCAATTAGTTGGTAACCTTTTGACCTTAAAAACAACAAATACTCTTCCAGTTTCCAGATTTTAACCTCTTCCATTTTTAACCACTTGTGGGCAGTAACAGCAAGTGATTGGAACAGTTTATCCTCGATGCATGATAAACTATTGACAACCAATTTTTCAGCACCTAGCATGGAAATAATTAAACCACTTTCAACCTTAAACTAATATTTTATAGGTAAGTTAAACAAGATAGCTAACATACCGAATATTTCACAAGTTCTGGCCAGTCCTCCTAAATTTGATGTTTTGTCAATTAAAGAAGCTATTAAAATTAATCCACCTTGCTTTGGCTGAAATATATAAATAATTTTTTTTTTTGTATATATTTTTATCGTCAATGTGGAAAAGTCAAATGCGCAACTTAAACATAGAGTAACATCAGTTACCCCGCCCCAGTCTCGAGTTGCCTGTGACAGTTCGGGATATTATAGATTATAATTGCCCGATAATTATGCTGCTGATTAAGTGCTGGCTCAGCAGGAGTTTATACCGTTTATAGCGCCTTACTCAAGGGCACTACAGCATTAGATCAGTGGGGATCGAACCTACGACCTCAAGTGTGGTGTAGGAAGTGTTCTTACCACTACACCACACTGCCGATTTAAATCCACAAATATCAAAAAAAAAATCACAAATTAAAGTAACCACTTTTGTTTAAAAATATAATAAAAACTACAAATAATAATTTTAAGATGTAGATTCACCTTGTTATTATCCTCCTTAGTTACAATTTTCTTTTGCATATCAGTGTTACAAACTGGTTGTACCAACATTTCATCAAATTGTTGAGGTTTATTGTTAGCATGTGCAACCCAAATTGAAGGCTTTAGTTCACTTAAAACTTCTCGCAAACTTTTAAATGGAATCCTAAAAATAAATAAATTATAATTTAATTTTTAAACTTAGCAACGAAACAGTAAAATAGGTATTTAATTTAAATAATTAAAATTTTGTTTAGATTGGTTCCTTAATAGTTGTGTATGTTATTTAAATAACAAGTTTTGCAAAGAAGAACAATTTTTTTTTATATTTACCATGAATTAGTATAAATCATTGATTCAAAATTTTTTATGTCACAAGTTTCCATCAAACAAAGTCTTGGTAAATTTTCAAAAATATTAACAAGAGAAATATCAAGGATCGGATCAAGATAAAACAACATAAAATTTTCTTTGATTCTCATCCAATTTTTCACAACATTGCCAAGTGAGTTGTCAGCAAATATTAAACATCTGTTTAAAGATGGACAATGTAGGTTTAAAGTTTCTATTTCACCTAAAAAAAGTACAAAATAATTAAAAAAAAAATAAAACTGAAAAAATATGTAAAAACACTTGGGCCAATATTACTACCAAAATAATAATCTATATTATAAATTAATTATATACAAATGTTTCAAAGCAAATAAACTATCAACACACCATTTTCTTGAAATATAAGTTTGATTCTGAGTAGAACAGCATGGGCATATAATCTAACTGAAAAGTGCTGAGTCATACACCATGGGATAGCTAGATCAAGTAGCTCCAGATAGTAGCTAGTCTGTAAAATTACAAGACTACAAAAAAAGAAAAAAAAACAATACACTAATGTTTGTTTAATTATCAAGTATATAACTGTAAGATATAACTAAAAGTTTTTTTACATCTTATAGAAATGATAAAAAGCTACATACCAATTCATTTTGCTTGTATTTATGCTTCCAAGCCACTCCCAATAACAAAGCAACAGTTAAATAAGAACAAACTGCAGTATGCATTGATCCCTTTATTGTGTTCGAACTCAATTTATCTAACAACATCTTTTTAGTTTCTGGAAACCTAAAAAATTAAAATAAAAAAAAATTAAATAAAATTGAAGGTTAAAACTTGTACAATTTAAATATTAGACAATATTATTTTAAATAAGCCAGTAAATGTATACCCTATAGTGTTTAAATACAACAATTTTTACTTGAATAAAACTGCAATTTTTACCTGAATATAGCTAGAGTTAAAATCCATTCAATTAAGTGCCTGACAGAAGCTTGCATATCAACAGCTAAACAGTTAATCAAACTTTCTGCCATAAACTCTTCTTCCTCATGTTTTATAAATGGAGATAATATAAAAACATTCTGCCAGATTTTTTGTTTTAAAAAATGGTGGGAAGAATTGAAATGATATCTTGATCTTGCCTTAAAAATAAATATAAATATTAACTTTACAATTATAAACTACTTTTCCAACCCCAACAGTAAAACAAACTTAAAAATATTAAATTCTTGGTAAAATTTTACCTTTGTTGTCTTTTGATCAAGCGATAAAAGTTGATGTAAAATGTGGTTTCCAAATTCAAAATCATTTTTATTTTGTGGGTTCAAATTTAAAAGCAAATTGGTGGCAATAAGACTAGTTTCTTCTTCTAAATATAATATAAAATAGAAGCATAATTAGTTTCTGAAAGTAATTATTTGTATAAATATAACATATTAACAAAAAATCAAAACAAAAAAATATATCTTAAAAATATTTAAAATTTACCTTTGTCAATGTAAAAAGATATTGCAATTTCTGCATTCAATGTTAAGCTAAATTGTATAGCTTGCTGAATTGATTTCCCATTCTTAGTTAATACAGGAACATAAGTAAGACAGTGAAGAATCAATTTAGTGCAATTATAAGCTGATTGGTTTGCCTGTGAATCAACAACTTGATCTGATTTTATAAACTCTGTAGAACCATGTAAAAATTGCAACATTTTGGATTTTTCATGGTGTAAGTCAATCTTTAAATCACCATTTGATAAATTTGATTTATTGTCCTGATTTTGATGTTGATTTCCAAATATTTCCTTCACCCAATATTCATGACATGATTTTATCACTGGGTAAATCAAACCTGGTTTTGATTTTGAAAGATTTATAATTTCTTCCAAAATTTGATTCACACATTCCAACACTTCACTGCCTTCACTTGAACTTAGAATACAGGGTTGGAAAATAGTGGATACAAATGATTGAAACAGGATTCGAAATAAGGATGAGTTGATCAAGTCATATGTGGTTTTCCATAAAATTTGAAGACAATTTATTACTTGTGTGCTTTGCAATTGTAGTGAAGATGTCAAAAAAATCTAAAAAAATTAACAGAAAGAACTTAAAACAAATTTTTAAATAAAACTTTTTAAGTTTCGTTTGCACCATGGTTGGGCAATTAAAAATTATTTTGGTACCTCGTTTAGTAAACAACTTGCAGCTTCAAAAAGTGTTATCAAACTTCCTCCATTTACAATCTCAACTATGTCAGAAACATAACTGATTGCCAATATTGGATCAATTGTATTTAACTTAAACTTGAATGAATAACCCACAAAAGACCATTGTAGTGTGAGATATTCACCCATTTTTAACCCCCATGTTTTATTAGGAATTTCTGTGCATCGTTTTAGAGATATTAATTTGCCTTGAAGGTCAAGGGAATTGAAAAATCCTAAAAGAAAAAGTTTTAAAATTAACTTTTTTTAAAAGCAAAAATTGTGGCAAATAAGGAAGTTAATGCAAACCTTTAATTTGTAGCATCACTGATGAATCTATTCTCAAATTAAACTCACAGATTGCTCCACAACACCATCTTGTGGCAAATAAGCTAGCAATTAATTTATCTAGACCTTCTAGAGTGATCTGTAAAAAATATTATGAAATACAATTTATTATAATCATGACACAGTAATTTAAAATTATCAAACCATTCTAAACAGCAAGACAATAATTGTGTTTATTAATAAAAACATAAAATTAAGTTTTTTTACCTTTTCTAGATTGTTTAACTTTTTAACAAAATTTAAAGAAGTTTTAAAAACACTTGTAACCATCGCAATCAGTAATGCTGTTAATTTGTTTTTGTTTGCAATTGAGCAACTTTGAAATGTTAATTTTAGCATTTCATCCATTAAACTCAAATATATTCTTAAATTGGAAAGAGACTGGCAAATAATGGGAAATTTTCTAGAAATGTATTCAATTATTCCTGAGTACAACTTAGTAGAAAAATATGTTAAGCACTCTTTGGTAGGATCTAAACACAAAATTATTTACTAAAAAAAATTAAAAAATGTGAACCACCTCTTGTAAAATAGATTAAAAAAATAAAAATAACTGAGTTTATGTAAATAGTAAAAAAATTATTTTTTTTGTAAAAATTACCTGATTTATTTTCCTTACTATCTAATGTAGTGTTAAAAATCATAAAAATATCTTTAATAAAACAAACAGAGTAGAACACTTTAATTTGTGAAGTGTAAATATGAGTGACTGCTTTCTCAATATTCGTAAGACAATTTTGTAATATTTCTGACAACATTTTTCGTCCCATTTCAGCATCTAAAAATTATAAACATTTCACCAAAATTTTTACTTAAAAAAAATAAAAATAAAATAAACTATTTTTAAAAAAAGCATTACAAAAATTAAGTAAACAAAAAAATACCTTTTCCATGATGAAAGCCATCAGCTGACAATAAAGTTATAAGTGCCATACAAGTAATATCAGGTAATGACGTTTCATTAATAGTTTCAGTGTTTGATGTTATATCATTAAACCATTTTAACAAATATTTATTAATACTAGTTGTTGGTGTTACTGAAGTGAGATTTTGTATATTAGCTACAACCCATGTTGCAATCTGAAAAACAAATAAAAGTAATCAAAAGACAATAAATGTTTTTTCCATGCTCTAATAATAAGGTAAAAATATACAAGACTATGAAATAAAAAAGCTATGGTTAATAGCTTTTTTTGTACATTTTAATTTTTAATGTAGAAAGGTCTCAACATAAGGTACCATTTGTTACCCCGACATAGTCTCGAATTGCTCTTAGAAGTGGGAATCAAACCTTGACCTCATGCTGTGAAGCTAATAGTTCTAACCACTACAGCATGTTATAGATCAACTATTTTAAATTTTGAACCTATATACTAAAATATAAAATATCACATACCTTATTCCACAATGGCGAATTTCTTGTAATAGCCTTATCTCTGATACATAGATGGATGATTTTTACAACATCCAGAATATTATCCCTACCAGGTTGAGTAAATTTGATGGCACAACTAACCAACAAACGAACAATTACTTTTCTTAACACAGGATGATGGGTTGCTATACAAGTTGTTATTAGATTTCTAAAAGAAAATGTTTACAAAGTTTAAATAATATATATATTATTTTGCAAATAAATAGAAAGCACAAACAAAATATATTTAATGTCACAATTTGTTTAGATATAGTTTGAATAAAAAATTTAACATAACTGTATTGTATTTACTATGTACATTTCTTTTAAGTTTTGCCAATTTTTATAAGCTCTGTTAACAAAATAAATTTATTTTTACCTTAGAGCAAAAACTTCCACTGCTGTCCAGGCTTCTGTTTTTGGAAAATGATTCAAACTTTCACAAACATAAACAAGTGAAACTGAACTCCAACTATGTTTGCTCACATTGAAGATAAACTGTTTTAATAAATTTGTTTCGTCATGGTAGTTGTCATAGCAACAGACCAAGAATTGTTGCAGTTTAAAGGGCAAGTTTTCACAATTAGCTGCCTCTTTGCTTATTTGATTATTTCTGTACCGAAAAAAAAATCATTTTTTGAAAAGTTTTTAACTTTTAAATTTAATAACGAACTTACATGACAGCAGGAACATTGTATAAGTTTTCATCTCTTAAAAGTTCGACAAAGTCTTGGCATACAAACTCAAGCGAATAAATGTTGTTCATAATTTTGTATTTGGTTTGGTCCAACTCCAAACAAAACAGTAATCCTTCTTTTTGTACAGCTCTTAAGATGATTTTAGCATTATTAATTAGTCTTCAATATAAAAAATTAGTAACCAATAATATAGGTAAAATAAATGAGTAAAAAAGGGTTTCAAAAGTGACCGGCAGTGTGGTGTAGTGGTAAGAACACTTGCTTCACCACCATGAGGTTGTTCAAATCCCACTGTTCTCATGCTGTAGCGCCCTTAAGTAAGGCGCTATAAACGGTATAAACTCCTGCTGAGCCAGCACCTTATCAGCAGCATAATTACCGGGCAATTATAATCTTTATATTAATCCAAACTGCCACAGGCAACTCAAGACTGGGTCTGAGTAGCTGATGTTACTCTATGTTTAGGTCATGTATTCGACTTTTCCACATCGAGGATAAAAATATATACCAAAAAAGTTCGATATATTACTTACTTGCTTTCATGAGTGAACATTCTTCTTAACAAACAAAACATCCAAGAAATCTGTAAGATTTTACTTTTATTTGAATCTGCAGCAAATAACATTTCAAACTTCATAAAAATCGGTCGAATAACATGGATTTGATTTTCATCTAAAGTTTCACAAATTGAAAGAAATTGTTTCCATTTTATTAAAATAGAATCTTTAGGGTTAAAGAAAAATATTTCACTTGAAATTTCAAAACTTTTATTCCCAAAATTTGGACAATTTACAACACATTCTTTGTTCAAGTTTTCAATAAGTAAAACAGATTTTCTTAGCAATATAATACAAAGTTTTCGCGTCGAGGCTTCTTTGTGTGAAATCCCATTTTGGAATAAACTCCAAAAACCATAATTTTGAAATACTAAGTTTTCAAATTTCGATTTCAAATCATCCAAACTTTCCACTGTTTGTAAAACATCATAAATTTCAAAAATAAACTCAATAAATTTTAAACCTTTAGTTACATGGTCACTTTTGTTTGTGATATTAATAATTTTTTTTAATTCACTGAAGACATTTTCAACTGTTAAGACTATGTTGGTCATAACTGTTTCGGTTTGATTGCTTTTAAGTAGAAGCTTAGCAGCGTTTCCAAAAAGGTGAATATAGGAAATAAAGTCACATAAATCTGTAGAATTTGGCAACATTCGGTTTTTAAGCAAAATAAAAATTAAATTTGATATCTCAGTGTTTCCAAGAAAAATACATTTTTCGGCAAGTTTTAAAATGTTTTTATCATAAACCGTTGAAGCTTGGCAAGAAAAAGATTTCTCAAAAATATTTTGAATTGAGTCAAGCGCAGAAGATTTCACATTTTTACTGAAAATGTTCAAAGTTGGCATCAAACCAAGAAAGGTGACCAAAGCATCTGATGTAGAATTATTATTTATTAAACTAAAATCAACTCCAAAATTAAAAATTTTAAACAAATTTTTTTGTTCTGTTTCACTAACAATTTTTCCCTTCGTTCTACAAACTCGTAATATTTCGTTTAATATTTCTAATTGTTTGTTAATAAAGTTAAAATCTCTTTTCTCTGAATTGGTTAAATGTTGATTTAATTTAGAGCAAATTGTAGAAATAAATTGATCCAATAAGTCGGTTTCTGTTATTTCCAAGACAGAAATCAAATCTTCTAACTCCATTTTTCAGAAAAAATGCAATAAAAACTTATCCAACAAACATGAATTGATTTTCAGATATTTATTGCAGACCTCGTGGTAGATTTGTTTACAAAAAAATAGTGTTTCCACCAATTTTTTTTTAAACTTTAAAGAAATGATTTATCCTCATAATTAAAATTTAGTAACAAATCATTGTTTATTCTACTCAAGAGCTTTAAAAAAATGTGAAAGCTTACATTTTTAAAGGTTGTCACGTTATTTTTTTACTAACTTTTTTAGAAATTGCTCGATAATTGAAAAAAAATGCAAATGTAATAGGAAGTAAAAAACATATATACAATTAAATTTTTTTTTTGATATTTTATTTTTTATAAATATTTAAATTATTTTTTACCGGCAGCGTGGTGTAGTGGTAAGAACACTTGCCACACCACACATAAGGTCGTGAGTTCAATTCCCACTGCCCTCATGCTGTAGCGCCCTTGAATAAGGCGCTATAAAGGGTATGAACTCCTGCTGAGCCAGCACTTAATCAGCAGCATAATTATTGGGCAATTATAATCTATAATATCCCAAACTGCCACAGGCAACTCGATACTGGGTTGGAGTAACTTATGTTACTCTATGTTAAAGTCGCGTATTTGACTTTCCCACATCGAAGATAAAGATATTTACAAAATAATTGAACGGTATGCAATGCTAATATTTCTATGACACACGTTTGGCTTTTATCCAAGGCTGTCAAATTTTAAAATATATAATTATAGATTCTGGACCCATTTTTGGTAAAGGCGTTTTCGTTAAAATCATCCGACAAATTTTTGAATTAAATTTAAGCCCAAATTCAACCAAAATGAAACCACTGTGACGTCATCGGCGAATAAAGTGGGAAAATATGCACGCGATCAAATTGAAAATCATTTTTTCGACTATTTAGCTTATAATTTTCAACCATCTAATGCAAAGTTAATGTAGCGTATGGCATAGCTTATATTTGATTCAATTAAGGGATCAGAGTTAAACCTGTTTAACCTAAGTTACTGCACGATATAAATTTATTTAAATTTATATTGGAATTTAGAATAAACTGTAAGTATAAATAAATTTACATAACATTTGTGAAGACTCTTAAAGCATTTAATACCTTTAAAAGGTACTCTAGTCGTTTTAACTTTAAAATTAAGGGTAAATTTTCAGTAACTTAAAGTAAAGCACATCAGAATAGCAGCCGAACTTCATTGTAAATTACAAAAATGCCAAAATTAAGAAATTTAAAAATTTTAACTTTAAATTATATAAAAAAATACAAGGTTTTTAATTTATAAAAAATTTATTACAAATTAAATAAACTCAATTTTTAATTTCACTTTTCATAATACGTAAAATATTAGCTTCTAAACAATACCGTTTATAAATAAAATAAATACCCAAGCTTAAAATATGACCATACCTAAACTCTAATAAAATAAAAAGCATGTAATATAAAAACTATAAATAATAAGCTGAAAATTATATTTTTAAAGCAAAATGCTAAAAAAAAAAATCAAAATAATAAAATAAGGCCCCATTACAAAAAACAAGAAAAAATATGACGTCATGTTCTAAACAAAACTAAAAACTCACGTCACAATCTAAAAAACAGAACAACGATAACCTTTTCAAGGCATCTCAGTTTCGGGAATTAACCCAATTCTACCGCTCGGTCTGCATCACGCGTTCGAGACTACTAATTAATATAGGATTTCTATAGCGTGTGACGTCACGTCCAGTACCAGTTTTGATTACGTGACGTAGAATCGCAAGTTTTAAGTTTAAGTTCGGGTTTACCGTCTTTAGCTGAAGCTTCCAAACATTTATTGTTCATTAAACTTTTAATTGTTCCATCCTAGAAAAAAATAAAAAATTTTAATAAAAAATTATTAAAAATAAATTTAAATAATTTTTTGTTAATTCTAACTAACCAAAGTTAAACAACAAAAATAATTTTTTTTAAAATTATGTTTAAAAATAAAAAAAATCATTCAATATTCCCCAAAAAATTACACAAAGTAAATCAACAAAAATGCAAAATAAATATCATTTAATTTTTTAATTCTTTTTAATTCAAAAACATAAAAAATTACTTAAATTTTATCAAAAAAAGATTTTTAAAACTTACTGCTCCGTGTTCCCATATTTGGGTATCAGGAGGTTGGATCGAATCCACGACACAATCAAGCATTGTTACGTCACTATCAGCCATCACCGCACTCATGCACATTTCCTTCTCCGAGTTAAATCTTACTTCTTTGCGCGAGGTGTACTCGAAAAACTACGTCACAAAAAATATTATTATGACGTCATAAAAATAGCTTTAAATTTAGTTTAAAAGATTTTTAAAGTCTAAACTATTTCAATATTTAAATATTTTTGCTATTTTATTTAATTTAAGTGAAGAACTAAAACAAATTTCAAATCAATGTCGCTATAACAAAGTTGGGCAAATTAACAAAGTATTTTAAGCGCAATTTTTTACTAAAATATAATATTGTTTTGTAAAAAAATTCCCTTTAAATAAAAAAGATTATATGTGTATTAACAGATATTGCGTGCTTTTTTCTAAATTAAAATATGAGTGTATTAAATAATCGCAAAAAATGTGCCAAATTACCCCTAAAATTTACTTTTAACCTTTTTAAGACCAGTTTCATGACATGGCGAAATAGTCAAAGGTCGTCCGAACCACGTGGTCGACAAGTTTATAAATATAGGGAACGGGGAAATTAAATTTGCTTTATAGTCTAAGCAAAAATTTCTACGACCTATCTATAAAAAAGTGACATTAATTTAGAAACCTGTTATATGAGAATAGGGCAAAAAAAGTATTTTTTTTTCTATTTTTTTGCCCCAAAATTTTTTTATAAAATTCGGCCAAATTTTTCGCATTTTTCGTGGTTATATTAATCTCGTCCCTGCTAGCTATTCGTCCCCGCGTTTTTGTCACTTTTACCTGGTTTCCCCCCTGTCCATGACAGCCGAAAATTGAAACCTTTCCTCCGGTCGGGTTATGATTGGGAGGGGCGTAGTCGAGACAATAAGACGGCATTCCACTGTTCCGAAACTAAAAAAAAGAATGGGATTTAGTTTAAAAAAAAAAAAAAAAAAATTACATTACTGATGCTTATACATTTTTATGCTAAATATATAAGAGGCCGACTTTACAGCCTTATTAGAAGTTTTCTGGTACCCAGTCTTAAATTCTTTTTACCAGTTTTAAAGTATATTATAATACTTTTTAATCGTCAATTTATTTACGCCTTTGTCATAAGCGACTTACTTAAAGGCTTTACTACGAAAAATTAAAAGCCTAATTGAAAAAAATTAATTTAATTAACTTACTGCTCCATAAAATCCTTCTCGATCTTCAGGTACATGTAAGTCTGGGTATACATTATTTAAATACCACTCAAAATTATGACATTTTAGACTCTCTCTTAATGCTTTACGGTCAGATACGTCACCATAATCCTCCTACAATTTAAAAGATAATTTTTTTAAGAAAAATTAAAATAAAATTGATAGAAAAATTAAATAAATTTTAAAGGATCATAAAAAAAACTTAAAATTTTGTATAAATAAAGTTTATTTAAAAATTTCAGTATTTTTTAGGCTATGTTGTAATATAAAAGTTATTTTAATATTAAGGTATTATGCAGGCTTAAATATCAGGGATTTTCCGTTCCTCACAATATAACATTTCACGTGACCCTTTACCCAACAATATTTAAAAAAAAATATATTCTAAATATCGTAAAAATTAAAATAAAATATATTTAAAGTGGTTTAGCGATTTTTAAAATGATAAAAAAATCTTTTTTGGTTTAGGTGAATGTTCAAGTGTTTTAAGTTACCACGTGACAATATTAAACCCGCCACGCTTAGGTGAGCAACAATGACTGTCATTTAAAAAAATCATGTGACCAGTAATTTAGAGATTTATATTATAAACCCAACTTAGAGAACGTGACAAAGTTTAAACCCACTGGTAATGACGTCATTCAATTACTACGCATACCATCACCTGACTTAAAACTTTAAAGTAAAATGCACTTTGTAAAAAAGGACATTATATAGGAAAATAGAAAAAATATAGGGTAAAATAATTAAGAAACTACAATTTATTTTATATTCTAAAAATATTACTGTAAAAAATTACTATTAATATTTTTACCGTAAAAATACTGTAGTAAGAAACTACCTTTAATTTCTACCGAATAGTGCGGTAAGAAAAATATCACAGGGGTCATAAGGTAAAATTTACTGGTTCGACCATAAAAAAAATTAAAAATCGGATTTATTTTTTTTTTAAATTAAAAATCAGAAGTCCAACAGTTAGCTTTATTAACATCATTTTACCTTCATAGCTGGAGGGTTCCTGATATAAAAATGTCTTTTATAATCATCCATCCAAACTTCGGCCGCTCGCAACGTATTTTGAACAAACTTGGGTCGCGGATAGGGGGATTTTTTAGGGAACACATGACCCACGTGGGAACACGGCAGGGTCTCAAGTTTACCCCCGCACATCCAAGCCTAAAATATAACATAACGTCATCAGTATGTTGGTGACGTAAAAAACATGAAATTTTGTAATTTTTCCATAGACCCTAGAAAAGGTTATAGTTAAAACGTCTTAATAAATACCCCTAATAAACCCAACTTACCCTGAACGAAAGCTCCAAATTTTCCCCACCCCAGATTTCCATCCCAGCATCGTAGGTCCCAATATGCGCGAAGAATCTTTTACTGACAGCAAACAATCCTCCAGCCATCGTCGGACTTCGAATCGGTTCCACTGCACTTTTTCTCCTTGATCGTTCGTGTTGGGGCATCGTGTGCCACTGAAACGTTAACCTCCAATCGAACCCACCGATCTGGGGTTCGTGGCCCCCGTAATAGTATCTGTAAGAAATATGACGTCATTATAGGAACGTGTTATTAGTAATAAACTAGTATAGGTATTATAATTTTGGTTTTAATGTGTTTTAAACCCAAACTAGATATGAAACTGAATAGTTTTCTAAGTATTAATTTAATAAAACGTCAATTATTATTAAAACGTAAGTGTCTGGCACGTAACGGTGATATTTTGAAGAAATCAGATTATAGTAAACATATCAACCTTTAAAATTTAAGACTAGATTTTCAATTTTGTTAAAAATAAAGAAATAAATTAAAAATACAAAATTTAAAAATAAAAAGATAGTTCTAAAAACTAAATTTTATATTTTTTTGTGCTTCTAAATAAGTGAACTAAAATAAATAATAAAACCTTAATCTATTATTTATATTTAAATAAATCAGCTTAACTTGTTTAAATAATAAATATAGGTATGTAAAAATAATTCGGTTTAACCAATGTCAGCATATTTGGTTAATATACATTCGATAAAAATAAATTTGAAGTGCTTCGTCAACACTTTAACTCTATAAACACGACTTTGCAGCTCTTTACATGATATAGAAGTTAAAAGATTTACCACGTTGTCGGTAAAGAGTTGCAAATTCATGCAGCTATAATCTGATGCGATTAAAACATAGGACATTAATTTAAAAACAAGTTTTTAAGCAAAAATAAGAGAAAATACTTATTTTTTAACTTCAATGAAAACAAATTTTGTGTTTTGTTTCTTACATATCGTCATAAATTAGAGCAAATTTTTTTTTAAAAAGAATTTTTTAAACAAGATTTTTTTTTTTTTTTTTTTAGTTTTACTTACTCAAAAGTGTTCCAGTCGATAGTATCAATAACAGGGTTGGTTATAGTTGTTTCATCTTGCATAATTCTTTCTAATAATGGTTCTAACCAACCTTCCATACACTCACAATGACAATCCAAAAACGTCAATACTTCACCTAAACAAAAAAAAAAATTTTTAAATCTTTAAAATTAAATAAATTGTCACATTTGTCTAAATATAGTTAAACAATAAAGGTACATTAAAGATTTATAGGGTTATATAAAGTTCCGGATATTCTACGTTTTGTGTATTTGTATAACTGAAAACAATTTTTTACCCAAATTTTTTACCCAAAATTAAAAAATCCACGCGAATAAAATACGCAAGTTACGTTAATTTTACTACACAAAATTCTCCAAAAAAAACTAATTTGAACTCCAAAATATACAAAGCATTAAAATCGCAAAATCATAAGATGCCCGAGATAGCAAAAATCAATCAGTCTTGTGGTTAATTAAAGATATCACAGTCTTCCGCCAGTACCAGTCAGTATAAAGCCTGATGTGACAAGTTATTTTAAGTTGAATAAAGATTTGCATAATAAACATGTTTGAAATTTGCCCGGGGGTGGAAACGAACTTTAATTTTTTATTTCAGCGCCAGTTTTTATGTTGTTTATAATTCGTAGAATTTTGCTGACATTTATAAATAAAAAATAATTTTAAATTAAAAGTACATACGTTACATATATTATAATATAAGTATATACTTTACATATATTATAATAGCAAAATATACGTTTTTTTTAAATGCACATTTTTATCCTCGAAAAAATATTTTTAGGCAAAAAGTGCCTACGAGATATGAAAAAAGTGTTTACCTTTAGCTTGCGAGGCACCCAGTAACCTTGCACGAACTAAACCTTCTCTTCTAGAGGTTCGAATCAACCGAACTCTGTCAATATCTTGCAAATATTTTTCTAATTTCTCTTTCAAAAACTCTAAAATAAAAAGATATTTAATTTTTTGGTAAATGTGATTATATATTATTTTTCTATTCAAAATAACAATGCTAAAAAATAATTTTTCTTAATTAATAATTTTTTTAAACAAATTTTTAATTAAATTTAAAAAAAAATATATTTTAATTTTAGGGAAAAAAAATCAAAGGTTAAAAAAATGTTAAATAAATTCGATTTTTTGAAGAAATAACAAACCACTTAACACACCCAATTACTTAACCGACAATCCCTTAAACAGACAAACTAATAACATGTTCGTTACACTTGTGGTTAATATATTGGTAGATTTTGTCAGATTAAAAATTTAAGTCTAGACAAAAATATCTAAATAAGTGGGTATAGGCAAAAAAAAATTATTTCTGTATTTGCTTTTAAATTTGTAAATATTAAAGCAATTTCGGTTTCTAAAATTGAACAAAATTGACATTTTTAAATTTGATTTTCTTTTTTTTTTTTTTTTGGTTTTGATTTTTAAATTTTAGTTGAACGAGTATATATATTAGTTATATCCGCATTCATTATGTTTTAAATATAGATGTAGACGGAAAAGTGCCTCTGGGTGTAAAATTACGTTTAAAATTAAATGTCAGTTTCAGGAACATATCCGCTTTTTTATTAAAATTTTTATATCACCTTTTATAGATTTTATATGTTTATTAGGAAAAGACGACTTTTGTTCACGTGTTTTAAACTAGCAGTAAACCACGGGCTTGAATGCAAATAATATGACAATGGTGGGGGCTTAAACCAGGAACCATTAGGGTTGTAATACGATGTATGCTTCATTTTTTTAAAACTTAGTTATCCTTGTAGTAAAAAAAATGGCTTCACAGTATACACGAAATAAAATCTGCGCTACCCCAACCCAGTTTAGAGTCGCCCCTAGCAGTTTTGGATGTTATTGACCTGTTAATATTGCCCAGTACTTAACTTACTGATTGTTTTAAGGGCTTAGCAGAAGTACGCATTGTTTAAAATGCCCTAATAAAATACGTTATGACAATTAAAATATTTCACATAAAAATTAAATATGTTTTTACCTCTATCGCTGAAATCGTCCACTAAAATAATCTCAGTAAGCAAAGAAGAAGGAGAAGAATGTAAAACACTGAATACTGTCCTCAACAATGTCGTCCAACCCTCATTATAAAACGCGATGATAACACTAGTGGTCGGCATCTTACGATATGGAAATGGACTTCGGCTGCGACACCTGGAAATCAAGTTAGAATGGTTACTAACTTATTAGTCCTGTTGTGTGATAGACCAGTCATGGGAGCGGACTACGGCCCAACAGGCTCCAAGTTCGAGCCACACCAAAGCCACACTATAAGCCCTTAAGCCCGGTGTTTACAAATAACCAAGGGCAAACTCTAATTCTCAAGCCAAAAAAATCTTCTAAAGGTAAAAGAAAAAAAAGGAAAACTTATTAGACTCTAGGTTTAAAACCCGTTAAGAAGATAAAATAATGTGTGTATACTACATACGAAAATATTTTACAAATCTATCAAAATAAAATGTAGTTAATGTAATCCATATGTGCTATACGTCTTTAATTTAATAACAATTGATTTTCCAAACATATGGTAAAACGGGAGTTTATATTGTATGAAAGAAGCATAACCTAATGGCAATAAAACTTAAATTTAAAATCGTGTAATTTTGTATATAGTAAATAATTAATAAATTCAGAAAATAATGAAAAGCGACGCAATTTCGATACAATATATTTTCAACCTCATTCATAATTCATAAGTTACAGGAAAAAGTAATATTAGATCTATCTAACCCAAAAAATTGTTCTAATTTAAATGTTTCATTATTTTATCAACGATAAAATTAAATAGCCTATCATGTATTACAAATTTAAGACATGTTTAAAATAACAGTGTAGTAATATCACCAAAAATCGCAGTTGATATAAACTTATAATACGCTTTTACATATACGTAGTTCAACTTAAACAAAACGCTTTAAAAATGGTAGTATTTTCAAAATATATAATCACAGTTGTGGTGTAAAATAATTCGTTTGTTGCGACCCTATTACAACGAGCAATTTCTTTTACGAAATAATTTTGCCTTTAAAGGTTACGTTAACCTTTACTAATCGATCAAATACTTTAATACGACGTAATGATAATATTTGTTCTGTAGGAACTCCGCCTTAATTAGGTTTACAAGCGTTGCGATTGCTTAATATAGCACTGCCAAGTGTTCCTAAAGTTAATTATTAGTTAGTGATTCTAAAACTATTTAAATTTAACTTACAAATCATGTCTTGGGTCCTTCAACGTTCTATGCAGCGAAATTTTTTCACTAACGAACTGATTAACAGCGTAAGTCTGAATGGCATCTTCTTGCAATTTCTCGTCTTTCGGACTTAAATTTTTGGGTCTCACCGCCTTGCCCCCTTCTCCAGGCCCGTTTGGGTTTAAATTAGTGGGTCTGGGTAAAGCTGGTTTCGAAAAATAAGCTTGGTCTTTATTGTTATGTAAAGGCTCACTTTTTTGACCCCGCTTTTGCATAATGTCATATTTTCTGTCGTTCGCAGATTTACGGAATACTAGAAAAAGGATTCCAATAGTGAGAAAAGTACAAATTGCGATGATTCGAATCCGGTGCTGTTTGCGAAATGACAACCACTTCATTTTCATTTCCTAATTTTTTTTTCTAAACAAAATTAAAAAACATGAACGGTTTGTGATAATAAATTAAATCTACTTTGCTATTTCACTACTAGTATACAACCTTTATTAAGGTTAAACTGTGACTAAAGCCTAAAAAAATTCAAAACATAACTGTTTACAAAATGTAAAATCTGCTGGAATTAACAGTTTAAAATATATACCTATAAAACAATCACGTTTTGTTTATTCTTTTTAAGATTTTATAAAACTAATTAAATTCAAAACAAAATCATCTGACACCATCTTCTAAATAAACCTTTAAACTGTCGTTAATCATCTTATATTAATTTAAGAATCAGCTAATTTCGTAAACAACAAAACCGACATTTTATGCCGCGTTCTATTAAAAGAACTGTTATGGTTCAATCAAGTGAAAACGTGACATAATAATTTAAGAATATGACGTCAGAATTTTAACTCATAATATTTTGCAGCAACTGTTGTTCATATCAATACAGCTAACCTTCGATATTGGTTTATTAGCTTAAACTTTAAACTGACAAGTTGAAAAACAGGTTTTAAGATATACATCTGATATTCATTAATGGCCTAACCTTGTATCTTAACTGTAAAGACTGCAGCCTTAGTTTTAATAACAAACAGCCAGCAATATGGCTTTGTAGCCTACACACTGTACTAATTACAGTACTCAGTAAACGTGTACACAGACAACAGCTCGCCCAAGACTTTAGTAATATATTAAATCAAAAGAAGTTTCGTTTAAGAATTTCTACAAAACACGCACAGTTTAGGTAAGTAGGCGGTTAGGCTCTTTAAGTCTAGGCTGTTTTGGGAATCATTTAACACAAAAATAACTTACTTATGCCTCTAAGTAAAAATGACATCTTTTTTATTAAGAGTTTTTTACAATATTAAATATTGGCGGCTACACGTTTACCGCAGTCTATTGACTACATCGTGTTTTAAAGTAAAAATAGAAATAAATATTGGCAGGTTCGCAGTAATAATCGTTACTCTTCAAAGGACAAAAAGTCAAAGAAAAAATTCTAGCGACTGTATTTCTTTAATAAAAGAATATTAATTAAACGTGCGCATTAAAACAAAAAAATACGTTTTTATTACAAACTAGGTCTATAATTAATTAAAGATTGATAACCTGCCTTAAATACAAACTAAAAAACAGCAACATTTTTACTACTTTGATGGACTGTTTTGCCTTTGCAAATTTTGCTTCTTTTCTAAGAATTGATATAATGACTACGCAAACGTAGGCCAGTAAAGGTCATCAGATAACTTTAATAACATTGCATCCACTATAATCTAGTTAATCTATTTTGATAATGCAGCTAAATATCAGAGGCTTTTATAGTAAGTGCCCTAAAGCGATTTGAGCATTTTTTTGAATATTGAAAATACAGAATATTAAAAAAACGCTTTGTACTTTAATAAAAACTAGAATATTATTTTTTTTAGCAAGAATTTCTTAGTAACATGACATTTTCTTTATAACATAGAATCAAATCCACCTATTTCTTGACCGTAAAATTACAGAGGCTGAATTTAACACCTACGTTAAATGACATTCCTATATGTCTAAACTATCAATTTTCATAACATTGCGAACTTTTTAACATTAGATTACGGGTTTAATATTTGATTCGTCTGGTTCTATAAAAACAAACGTTTAACTGGTATCTATAAATAGAATGTTCTTCTTAAAATATAGATCGCTATAGCTTATTTATTTGCATATATATTCTTTCAAGTCTAGTCAAAATAAACATAATGCCAGCAAAAATACGTGACTTTCGTTAGGTCGAAAATATTAAAATACTTTTTCAACAACTTAAAAAAATTCGTGATAATTAAATCCGTGTTTGTAATTTTAGACAAATCTTCTTAGCTTTGAAAATTTAGATTTAAAACAAAGGTTAGGTTAAAAGAACTGTGATTATATCTAATAACATCGAATACCTTAAAAAACGTGACTAAATAGAATCCCAAACTGACAATTTTGTTCTTAAATTTTCCGTTTAATCTTATTCTTAATAAATATAAAACATAATTGGTCAAAATTTGAACTAAATTTATAAAAAAAAGCCTCATAGCTGTGCTAATACTTAATTATAGGAATGTTTGAAAGTCTCAGGACTTTTAAATAGAAAAGCATTAATATTAATGCATATTTACCGTGGGAAAAATAACATTCGCAAAAGCACACCAGCTATAAACGGTTAATAAATATTTAACAAGAAATGTAGTGACAAGAATTTGTTTATAAAAAGAAATATATAATTAAAAAACGCACTTGAATATTCGACAACGCGTTATATCAGTATAATATATCTAAAGCGTCAACAAAATTAAATAATACCAAACAAAAATGACAGAACACTTGTAGTTTAAGGTCCCTGAATTTAATTTTCTGATCCCTGCCAAATTTTTTTTATTACTTTTAGGGTTTTTTGAAATCAATAAATTTATACTTTAGCTCTATTTAAAAACTAAAAAAAAAACTGATTTTATTTTAGCCTTTCTAAACCTTCCATAATTTTTATCACAAACAAAATTTGCGAAAAAATCAACTTTCTTGTCTTACCGTCTTTTCGCGACCCACTAATTAAAGTTAACCATGACGTCATAATTCCCGCAACAGTGCGTCATAATAGCCAGAACAGAAGGGCGATTACGAATTAAATTGAGTCAGTTTATTTAATGTTAATATTCTAATTGATAAGTCACACGTATACGATATTGAAAACCACGTGGAGTTGGCGGTCTCAATACCATTTTAAACTTAATCAACCCCCATTAAAATCTAATGGAATTAATATGATTAAACCTTTTAATTTAAAATGAATTAAAATTAACTTTTTGGCAATTCATTATCGAAATCCTGCTATACTTAACAATGTATTAATGTTTGCACATTCTTTTGCATATTTACTTAACTTTAAGTCTATAGTTTATTCAAAGGCAAGTTAGTGCAAACTAAAAAAACATGAATATTTTCGTAGCTCTATTCTCATTGTAAAGCATGTAATTAAATACCAACACGGGAATTAAGCAATAGGAAACGGCGGCTTAAATTTAAATCGTATCAATTAAAACCGTTAGATAGATTTTGACTACAAATTACCACTTTTAAATAAGCAAATACTGGCTATTTTTTATGCCATAACTCATATGATATATATATACTGTCTGGTATATATTCTTACTACATCTTAATGGTGGAATATTGCTTCGATTGTTTCCTCTTCGTTTATTGTAAAATCCAAAGGGTTAAAATACTCTAACAATGATAATACCTCTTTCTATAGAATTTAAAACATAAGCTTTACATTCTACATCTAAAACTGGTATACTTCATTTAGTAAATGTCATGTTTTGTATTCAGTACAAAACGTGAAATAACAAGTAGGCCATTTTTCACGTGTGTTTTTTGTATTTATACTAACGCACGGAAAAGCTACATGACGCCCTTTCTAAAGCTTAAAATACTTGGAAAGAATAGTCAATATAGTGATTTAGTTTGTACAAGGTTAACTATGGCTTTATATTTCCCCTATGACCACAGCCAACTGCAAACATTACTTCTTAGCATAACTTGAAATATTAGCCTTGATTGCTTAAAATAAAGCGCTGGTAAACTTACTTGAATCTCTACAGTAAGCACATGACTCAACTTTTTGACTACTCTACGAACTGTAACAAGTGTTTCTCGAGTACATTTAAGACAAGTTAAAACAAGTACAATGCCCACATAATACAAAGCTTTCTCTGGGTTAAGATGCAACGTTCATTTCCTTATGTACCTTACGCTATGAGTGTTTGGTTCCAGTTCGGTGAATGGCACAGGGCTAGAAAAAAAATGCCGTTTTTTTTCTAGAAAAAAATAGAAAAAATGCCGTTTTTTTCTAACCCTGCATTGTCAATTTTTGAAGCGAAAGTCGTGAATGACAATACAAGAAATTTACAACAAAATAAACCTGTTTTAGATTAGAATTATTGCTTTAGAGTATTTACCACTTAAACATAAACAGTTGTTTAATAAGCAAAAACATTTAAAAAAAGATAAAACAGAATTTCTACCATATTAAATTTACTTATCCAAAATTTTTTTTTTTTTTTATTTTATTTTTTTTATTTGTATATATCTTTATCCTCGATGTGGGAAAGTCATATGCGCGACTTTAACATAGAGTAACATCAGTTACTCCGACCCAGTCTCGAGTTGCCTGTGGCAGTTTTGGGATATTATAGTTCATACCATTTATAGCGCCTTACTCCAGGGCGCAACAGCATGAGAGCAGTGGGGATTGAACCCACGACCTCATGTGTGGTGTAGCAAGTGTTCTTACCACTACACCACGCTGCCAGTAAGGTTGTATTTTTGAATCCTATAAATATTTACAAATAACCAAATAAAATCGGTATAGACTGCCTATATAATTTTTAATTTAACCTTTTTGATAATTAAAACAATATTGCTTTAAAGGTATTTATTTACAAAACTATAGACATGGAAGAACGAAATAAGAAAATAATGTCTAGCATCCCAAAATGGCAGACTTTAAAAAATAATATTTTTCAGAACTTAAAACACTAATTTCCATCCTTCAAAACCTCAAGTAATACCAGCGTGGAATAAAGAAAAAACTTTTATTTTAACAAACTAAAACTTGCATAAAAATTCTCGTTTTAAGTATTTAGAAAGTCACAGTTTTAGCATGATTTTAATAATAGTTAGAAAATAAATTTTTTGCTTTATAATAAATATAAAGTTTTAACTGAAATATTGAACTTTTAAAGAAAACACAAATCAACAAAAATAATAAAGTCTTCATCTAAAATATCTGATAAATAACAAAAAGTTTTAAAATGAAAATAAAATAAATAACATACATTTTCACTACCATAGTAGAGGTTTAAAAAAGAGACCAAAAAATAATTGTTTGTATTTTTCTACATCCACAAACCAAAGTTTTCAACACTTTGCTCACTGTCAGCATCCTAAAATAAAAATAAAATTTTAACTAATTGTTATTACATAATAATTAAAAACTTAGAAGTACATATTTGTTATGGCACTGTACATCACCCAATGAGGTCCTGAGTTTGATTCTTACTGTTTCCCTCTAAAATTATTATTTAAAAAAAAATTCAAGAATCAAATTTTTTTTTGTCACCTGATCATACATATGACCAGCCTCATAAAGATCAGCGTTGTCATAATAATCATCCATTAAACTATCTTCATCCTCAATCTCATCATCATCTGATGAATCCTCGTCATCATCCATGGTTGACCTGGAGGTTCAAATTACAAAAATAAAATACATGCAAGAGAAATTAAAATATTCCCCTTTTTAGTAGGATAAAAAAGATACACCAAAGAACAAAATTATTTAGTAAATTATCGATTGAAAATTTTTTACATATCTTTATCCTCAATGTGGGAAGGTCGACTTAAGACCTTAACATCCAATAACATTTGTCACAGTGACCAGTCTTGGGTTGCCTTTGGTAGTTTGGGATATCATAGAATATAATTGCCCAATAATTAAGCTGCCGATTAAGTGCTGTTTTAGCAGGCATTTATACCATTCATAGTGCCTTACCCAAGGGTGCTACAACATGGGAGAAATAAGGATTAAACCCACGACCTTATGTAGTGAAGCCAAGTGTTTTGACCTCTACACCACAATGCCAATCTTTTAAATTGAATGTATTTACCAATCAGTAGTATATGATTGTTCATTATCAGATAACCCAGCTGGCCTTCCCTTTTCTAGATTATTCTCATCAATTTCTGTCGCCTCAATTCCTTTTGGATTTTGTTCAGCAAAAGTTACAACGGAGCTGATCAGGTTGCTACATTCATTTGTTATTCTTAATCCTTGTGTTATTTTGTCATCACTAATTTGAGATACTGTGTATTTAATATCGGCAGTTTTGAGAAGTAATTCAGTGATAAATTCTTGCAGTTCCAAAGTCTTGTTCTCCAAGGTTGTACAGTGTAGAGTCAGACATGCTGTTTTATCTTGATAGGTGTAGTAACTGAATATATTACTGTATGCAAGCACTTTTCGGCATTCGATTAATTTTGTGCATAACTCGAATGCAAACTTTAAATGAAGATGGTTGATGGCAGGATCACTATAAGAAGTTAATCTGTCATGAACATCGAAGGCAAATTGTTTGGCTTTATTGTGATACTGACATCTCTTATTGTACTCAATAAATTTAAAACCAGCGTGGGCAAACTTGCTAACTTTGGAGCTACAGTGGAAGTAGTCTTTATGTGTTGGTTGCCATGACTGTAAACAACGCCAGCAAAAGTCGTGTTGACATTTTGCACATTTCATATGCAGGCATCCATGATTTTTTTCGATGTTAGCATGGCAGTTGGGGCATCGCTTTGCTATCAACCTTGCTAAATGATGACTTTGTGCATCTTCATCCATGCAATGATAATACCCCCCGTCGTCAATCCATTGTGACATATGCCCACAAGTGGCAGGTTGATGGTCTTCGACGTATGAGCACGAAAAACAAGTTTGCCAGCCACAAGCCATACACTTACCTTGATTGGTCTTACTTACAATTTTTTCACAGCCTTTGGGGTTATGACAGAAAGAGATATCTCGGTTTGCTTCAATAAAAGACCGCGTCAAAGAGTTGCCATACTTTGCAAACATTTTTTTGCATAAATCATTGTAAACTTGGCTGGTTATTCTAGCATTGCAGTTTGGTATAAAGCAAGTGGTGTATGCAGCTAAATCTAAGTCGAGTTGGGTTTGTATATAGAATACTAAACACTGTTTACAGCACCTATGTCCACAGTACAAAGCATACAACTTGGTTTTATCTGTTTCTGTTAAACAAATTGGACATTCAGATGAGAATATTGCATCCGGCGAACTAAAGCTGATTTTTTCCAAAGTTACTTCAGTATTTTCGAAATAGGAGGCCATCAATTTATCCAAATTCCATTCGAATTCAATTAACAATGCTTCTGCGATATCTAAACCGACTTTTGCGATTTCATTAATGTAACAAATTGATGAAGTGATTTTATCAAAAATATCAGATTCTGTGAGTTGAACATTTTCAAAATCCAAACCAGAAAAAATTGAAAGAGGTTTTTGAAATGGAGTCTTAGAAATATCCTTCCACAGATTTACTATTTTGGGTTCATTATTCAGTTTTTTAAAACTTTTTGGTTGTTCTTTAACAAATTTTTTAGCTTCAGACGAAACATTTTTTGTTTTAGTGGACTGCAATTCCGTGTTAACTTCGTCTTGAGTATAAGAAAGAGCCTGCTTATCATTAGAGTAGAAAATATAACCCAAGTTAACTAAATGATCGCATCTGGTTTTAATATCATTAACCGCCGGTAAAAATCTCTCTTGAGTTTTATTTTCAGTGTATTTTGACTCTGTAGGTTTGTAGCAATATTTTATCACATTTTCGATCACAAGGTCGCACAGAATATTGACCTCTTGCTTTACGATACGCACGATTGCACAATCGAGTACTGCTTTCCGAGCTGTTGATGCATAACTGATGATGTCATCAACCTGTTGCAATGATGTCATGTTGTCAAGGACACAATTAACATTATTTTCAATGTTGTTTCTTAAAGTCAAAAAGTTTTCTTTGAGAATGACTATTTTTTTCTTAATTAAACAGTCCACAGCAAATTTACCCTCTTTACATTCCATGTAAGACTTTACATCTACTTTGTCTGCAGAGTTGAAATGCAAAAGAATCACCATCTGCAGTGTGGTAACGTTTAAATTTATTTGATTTTTAAGGTCATGAAGTTCACCGCAACCCAACCATGTCCAGTGTAAGGCAGTGTTGCCTTTTTCGAATAAACAATTTGAGTTTCCGATTCTCTCATTTCGACAAAAACTCTCAAAATTTGTCATCCAATCAGATAACTCCGGTGCAACTTTGGGAATAACTTTAATGATTTGTTGAAGTGGATTTTGAGAAGGTAACTTAAATCCAGGCCATATTACTTTAACATCAAAATTTCCGTTGCTTAAAAAGTTATAATTTTTCCAAATTTCTTCCTGATTTTCAACAAAATTGTTAGTTAATTCATGATCATAATTCTCTAAATAATTACAAGTAAAACGCTGCATCATTTCATGAGAAGTTTTAACATCTTGCAACATCTTTACAGGATTTCGTTTGAAAAAACACATCTGAATTGAAGTACACGTTTCGATTTCAAGTTTTAAGGACACGCTGATTCCGTTAAGCAATCTTTCCGACAAAAACAAACAGTAAACCTCTTCGAATGTTGAAAATAAGTTAGAACACACCGGTAAAATTTCTTTAACCTGATCAAAAATTCTGTAATCGTTGCTTTTGCCAGTAAGATGGTTATGAATGATTGTACAGAAAATAAAACAGATTTTTACACTGTTTTTAATATCGTTGAACACAACAGAATTCCACATTACAATCGGGCATAAAATCGAGAACTGGATTTCGTTAGAAAATAATTCTTTCGTGCACTTTTCCAGCTTTTTGCTTTCCTTGTAGATTTGATCAAACACAAACTTAAACTGATCTTCATTTTTTTCTTCAAATGTACTCAGGACCTCATTTAAGAATTCTGAAAATTTGCTGCCAGTTAGTTCACTCCACGATTTCATGATGAGACCAATATGAAAATGAACGTCGTTATTTTGAACAGATGAGCTTGCGACATCAGTTGAAGTTTGTTTGTGAGATAAGTTTTCAGATTCTGAACCCTTGTCACTTGTTGTCGTATTTTTAAACCCAGGTCCAGGTTGAACTTTTTTTGTCCAATTTCGAACATTTTCTACATTTTCAGTATTTTTCGTATTTTCTTTGCTATTTTCACCCCCATGGGCACTATCGAGGTCTAATAAAAGTCGAATTAGTTGTCGGAACTTGGATGGAATGGAATTAGTTTGGTCATGATATTGAATAAAGTATTGAGCAATTAATTTGCCAAATAAAGTTGGCGGGTTTTCATTAAATCCAAGATTAGTTTCCTTGTTTGCTTCCTTCTTAAACAAAACTAAAAAGAAAATAAACTTGTTAACAAAATTACACAAAATAAAAAACAATTTTTTACTTGAAATTTAAAGTTTGAAATTTTACCTTTTAATATTGGTCCCGACAAAACAGATTGACATGCTTGACCGAGCACCAACGCTGACTCAGCAGTCGGAAGAAATGAATCAGCAAATTCTTGTTCATGTTTCAAAACTGACATGTACCTAAAAAAAATAAAATGTTGCCCAAAATATATTTGAATATAAACCTAAATGTAAAAATCTAATAGAAGTATACAAAAAGTCACCAAATTTTTTTTGTGTATATATCTTTATCCTCGATGTGGGAAAGTCAAATGCGCGACTTAAACATAAAGTAACAACAGTTACTCCGACCCAGTCTCGAGTTGCCTGTGGCAGTTTGGGATATAATAGAGACTATAATTGCCCCAGTGCCTTACTCAAGGGCGCTGCAGCATGAGATCAGTGGGGATTGAACCCACAACCTCGCGTGTGGTATAGCAAGTGTTCACTTACTTTTTAGGAACTTCTAAGATTTGCTTAACACCACAATTTTCCCCCAACCACATCTGCGCTTGTACATTATAATACAGTGTAGTTCTAACATAGAGTTGATGATGAAATGTTGGCCAAAATGAGGGTTTTGGACCAATTATTTTTAGACCATGAATTCTTGTGTCTATACCTCCCTATATAAAAAAAAACAGTTAACTTACCATTTTTATTATCTTTTTATATAAAATCTATTTTTACCATGATTCAATGGTAAATTTAAGGGTTCCAATTTAAAGGAAGTATTCAGTTTAAGTTCTTTAAATAAAAATTTAAAAACATAATAATTTTATTATACAAATTAAAGGATATTAAATAAAAATTTTCCTAACCTGTTGACATCTTCTAATAGATATTTTAATTAGTGGCCAATATTTTTTCGCATTTTCCAGAATCACAATTTCATTTTCTAATGAACCCAACGTCACAGAACAAATTTGTGTTGTGTCACTTGATGTCGTGCCACCAAATACCACGACTCGTGCCGGCATGTAACTCGAATCCTCTTGTGCCACAGTAATGGTCATTTTCCTATCATAACATTTGTTTTGGTGTTTTAATAAATTAATATTAAGTAAATCTTAAATCACCAATTCTAATAAACAAAAATGTACTGGGCATTACTACATAAGGTCCTGAGATTGAATCCCACTGCTTCCATATCATAGCATCGTTGGGTAGGCGTCCACTGGTACTTACTTAATCAAATATCGGCAGCGTGGTGTAGTGGTAAGAACACTTGCTACACCACATATGAGGTCGTGGGTTCAATCCTCACTGACCTCATGCTGTAGCGCCCTTGAGTAAGGTGCTATAAACGGTATGATCTTCAGCTGAGCCAGCACTTAATCAGCAGTATAATTATCGGGCAAATATAATCTATAATATCCCAAACTGCTAAAGGCAATTCGAGACTGGGTCAGAGTAACTGATGTTACTCTATGTTAAGTCGCGCAATCGACTTTCGCACATCGAGGATAAAGATATATACAAAAAAAAATAATTTAAATAAGGCAATAACTCCAAATTTTTAAAATGACCTGACTATAACAAGAACAAAATACATACAAATATTTACCTGATAATAATTCCCTTTTTCACATAAATTTCTATCCAGTGCGCTCCTGAATTTCCGTTACTTTCCCAATAAGTTTCAGGGTTCCCGTCGGTTAGTTTCGAAATGTGTCGAGAATTTGATGAAACTTCGATTTTCTCCCAACATTTGTTATCTGTTGTGTCAATCTCTGAACCTAGAAAATTTAAAGTTTTTAAAAAAAAAAAATTTAAAAATATCCAAAAAATTTTTAAATAAATCTTTTTTACCTTTGCAAAGATTTTCCAACAAGCCTCGGAACATTGGAATATTTATTAGTTTATTCTCTTTCCTTGCTTCGTCCACACACTCGAGGGCATTAGAGATACAACCACCGAGTATAATAGCTAAAACACGATTGTTTAACACTAGTTGGTGCTCATGAGTTTGGATTGTTTTCTTTAATTTGTTCATTGACTTAAAAAAAAAAATTTAAACTTTTAAAGAACAAAATTTCAATACACGTAATGCGGGGATCGAACCCAGAACCTCACATAGTGAAGTCAAGCACTGGCAGTAAGACAAAAAATTGGTATTAACCAATTAAAATATTTTAGTAGTTTTATCCAAAAAACAAGATTTTGTTAAAAACAATTCACTAAACTACCTCAGTAAAACCTTCAACTCCATGTTTATCTTGAAGTTTATTAATTACTTGTTTTGTTTCTAAGACGCATAACTGGGCAGCAAAATTTTGATCAATTTCAATCATTATTTCAAAGATTTCGATAATATTTTTGGCTATTTCAATCTAGAAAATGTAATTTTAAGATTGGTGAATAATACATTTTGTTTAATATCAGATTTTATTATTCATAAGTAATTTTCACATCTTAGTCTCAAGTTGCCTGTGGCAGTTTTGAATGTAATAGATTATAATTGAGCCGCTGATTAAGCATTGACTCAGCAGGAGTTTATACCAATTATAGTGCGTAACTTAAGGGTGCTACAGTATGAGAGCAGTGGGGATCAAACCCAGGACCTTATTTAGTAACGAAAAGTGTTCTGACCACTACACCATGCTGCTGTGTAAATAAAACTATTTATGAAAAAAAAAACTTACCGAAAGATTGGTAACAGTAGAACTGCTCTCATTAGAACATTGAACTAAAATTTGGTTTAAACTATTTAAAACTTCCGTCCAATACTCTTCATCTAAGAGTGGGTTTAGTTTTTTATATTTTTCCATAAAAACTTTAAAGGTTTCAACGCAGTGGAGTAATGAGTCAGATAAGGGTATGGACGTTCTTAATTTTTGTAAAACATTATTGCAAATCTGTAAAACGGTAAAAATTTTTTTTTTGTAATTACAGAAGAAAAAAATATATGAACAGTCTACACAAATACTTTCTAAAATCAATAAAATATCATAACCTATATTTAATACACTACATACTACAGTATATACTTATTACTTGGTTTAAACTCAAGAATGCTTTAGCGGAAATTTAAACAAAAATAATTTACCAAATCTTTTACTTCTTCTTTTACTTGTTTATCAGAAAGTGAATCTAATTTGTCGGTCAGATTTACTGACTTTTCAACTAAATTAGGTTTTGTGACATCACTGAGTTGAAAATGGCCAATATGTAGCTCGTCCTCTAAAATAAATTAAGGTTTTATGTTAAAAAAAATGGAACCAGTTGGAAAACTGTTATATATTTAAAAATTAATTTTTAAATAGACTTTTTACTGAGAATTAAAATATTCAAAAAATAAAACCAACCCCTTCTTCAAAACCGGCAGCGTGGTGTAGCGGTAAGAACACTTGCTACACCACACATGAGGTCGTGGGTTCAATCCCCACTGATCTCATGCTGTAGTGCCTTTGAGTAAGGCGCTATAAACGGTACGAGCTCCTGCCGAGCAAGCACTTAATCAGCAGAAAAATTACGGGACAATTATAATCTATAATATCCCAAACTGCCACAGGCAACTCGAGACTGGTTCGGAGTAACTGATGTTACTCTATGTTTAAGTCGCGCATTCAACTTTCCCACATTGAGGATAAAGATATATACAAAAAAAAACATCTTAAACTACAGTATTACTTTGCTTTTAAAATTTTGATTTTTAGAAAAATTTTATTCAGTTAAACAGTTCTTGGTGAAGTGGGCAGATGTTAAAGAATTTTTACAATTTAAAAATATTATACAAACCACTTATATTATCTTCTAAAATGTCGACCACTGTCATAGAAACCATCAGACCTTTCCATCTTAACATCATCTTGCGTGTTTTACCACCAACCTCCTAACCATATTAACCATTTTAACCATATTAACCATATTAACCATATTAACCATATTAACCATATTAACCATATTAACCATATTAACCATTTAACCATATTAACCATATTAACCATTTAACCATTGAACCATATTAACCATATTAACCATATTAATCATTTTAACCATTTAACCATATTAACCATTTAACGATATTAACCATTTTAACCATTTAACCATATTAACCAAATTAACCATTTAACCATATTAACCATATTAACCATTTAACCATATTAACCAAATCACAATTTTTTTTAATATAAAAATTTGTAGAAATTAAAACAATTCAAAATTTCTTTAAAACTTACCTTAAATAAAGTGGCGTGAATTTTTTTCAGTATTTCTTTGTTTTGGGTTAGAAAGATATTGGATTTATCTTGGCGTAATATCATACAAATCAGACACGATATTTCGTAAAATATTTCATCCCTGAAAACAAAAAAATTGTATTTACTTTAACAAAAAGTTATAGGTAAAATAATTTAAAAAAAAATTATAATTACCCGAAAGATTTTTCACTTGTTTGCACCATTAAACTTATTGCATGAACCAAGTTTGTCATTAGATCCACCCCTCTCTAAAAATTAAAATTTTGTTGCACAAATTTTCCACAATATGTTTTAAAAAAAAACAGAATCACATACCAAATTTAAAAACTTCTTATAAATATTAAAAATTTGTACGTCAATGTGATATACAAGTTATAGTATAGAATTATTTGCGGAAAGGTTTAGGTTCGTGCCGCACCAATGCCAAACTATTCGCCCCCTTAAGCCCGGTATTAGGGAATAGCATAAACATGTCACAACAGCCCTCAATATCCTAGCAACCAAAAATACCCAAACCTTAAGGTGGTATTAAAAAATGAAAAAATAAGCCAGTAAGATAAAAAAAAAACATAAATATTAAACTTTTTTTTTGTTATCTACGTTATATGTTTAAACAATGATTTTATCCTAGCAACAAAAAAAAACCCAAACCTTAAGGTAGTGTTGAAAAAAATATAAAATTAAGTCGGTAAGATAAAAAAATCATAAAATTTTTTACTGTTTCTTTGTACTCCGAGTTGCCTGTTTCATCGGTGATTATAGAACACAAAACAGCGGACAACAAAGAAAAATTAAAATTATTAGTTGAAGCTGATTCAGCAAACTGAGATGCCATCATTACCTTTGAGATACACTAAAAACAAATATTAAATTTTTAAATTTAAAAAAAAAAATTTTTTTTAATGGTAAATAAAATAAGAATTTTAATTTTAAATTTAATTTTTTTTACCAAAATTGCTGGTTCAACAACTTCTAAGTTGTCAGGATGATTTGAAACTAATTCAAGGATAATTTGGATGTGACCCGTAGTTGCAAAAATTGATTCTAAGCTTTCTTGTTGGATCAATTTATCACCAGTATCATTTAAGTAACTGTACACGAGATGGATGTAGGCGATTATGATGTCACTATTAACCAATAACAACATCACAAAATTTTAAAAGTTAAATTATTTAAAAAAAAAATTTTTTTTGAAGTATATATATATACACTTTTTATGTACCTTTTTAAACAAATAATTATAAATTTTGTTTTCGACAAAAAAAGGATTATATTATAAAAAAAAGGCTAAAGTCTATATTAATTTAAGAATGCAAAAATCTCACTTGTTATATGATTTTGAAGTTTTTGAAAAAGGTAATGCTAGCTTGGAAATATAATCTTTTGCCTCACCAGAATTCTCGTTTCTTAAACAAGGGGCTTTGTGACTAACAAAAAAATAAAAAAATGGTAAATAAAAAATACTTTATCTTAAAACAGGGTAAAATTTTTTAAAATTTTTATAAAATGATAAAAACCTTGTGACTATATAAGCTAGATAGGTTAACATTAGCAATAATTTGTCCTCGTTTTCGTAATTTGCTTGGAATAAATTTCCAACATGGTTTAGATTTGGACTTTTTGTAAAATTCAAAATCAAATGTTCTGAAAATTTGTAATTTTCATCGATCTAAATAAATACAAAAAAAATTGTATTTTCCCTAAATATATATGTTAAAAATAAATAACTTTTTTGTATTTATTAAAATTAAAAAAATCTTTTTACCATCAAAAGTTTCGTGAATTTTTTCGAGGTTTTATCATCAACGATTAAATTAATTCTCAGTCCCATTTCTTGTGCTTTTGCTCTTTGCTTTACAACGTCATCACTTTGAATTATGACATCATTCATAGTAACATAATCATAGTTTATGACATCATAACTCGTTTCTTCGCCCATGTCAGCCAAAACATTTTTTTCACCTAAAAAAATAAAAATTGAATTAATAATTTTTTATTGCCAAGAAAGCAAAAAAGTTTTTTTTTATAAAAATTTAAGCAAATTACCGGTTTTTATTTTCTTGATGTTATTATTTTCTGTCAGGTTTTTCTTACTCGTGGATGGTTGATTAGAGTTTTCGTTTTTATCCTCAGCTTTAGCAGACTTTATTAGCTGGCTGATATTTTGTAAATGACCCTTGTAAAAAAAAACAATATATAATAAAATTGTATTTTTCTTTATTTTTTTAATACACAAATTCAAATTTAGGTAATACATTTTAAATAAGAAACTGAACATTTATTTTTTGAAAATGGGTTTTTTAGATTTTAAAAAGGTATTTTTTGAAAAAATATTTATTTTTTGAAAAAGTTTAAAATTACCTTTTCATTTGAATTTTCAAAGTTGTTGATATCAATTAAAAATAAAATTTTTATTAAAGTTTCTTTATCAGGAATAAAACAACTTAAATGATCCAGATTCGAAAACTAAAAATAAATTATAATTAAATCATTATTTGTAACCGACAGAGCAATGCGGTGGTTAGAACACTTGCTACACTACATGAGGTCAAGGGTTTGATTCCCACTGCTTTTATGTTGTAACGCTCTTAAGTAAGGCACTATAAATGGTAAAAAAATTCAATTATTTATTTATTTTAAACCTTTTCTTTGATAATTTTTAGTATTTCTGTTTTAACTTCTGTCTTCATATAACTTGCAACGAACAACATATTCCACCATTCTGATTGGCTAATAACCTGAGTGTTGCCAAAAAAATAAAAAATTAGCGATTTTAATATTATTAATTGGATTTCATTTTCTTCTCCATTTTATTTTAACAAACATTTTATTTTTTATACAAAACTTTTTTTTATTTTACCTCTGTTTTAGCTTCTTTTTTTCCCTTAATTTCATAAAACTTTTCTACTTTGCAGGTCATACCTTTTAAAATATAAGTAAATACTGGGTTACTTTTATATATAGCTACAACCATAATCTATTTTCTAATTGGCATTTCACAAATATTATTCAAAATTACTTTCTTTATAAATTAAAAGTGATTTAAAATTACCTGATAATATTGGCCATAAAATAGAGTTTTCTGGGTTAGTTGAGTTTATTAAAATATCTGAGTTTTTATTCGAAGTTCCCATCATTGTTAAATCGTCCCAATTAACCCAGGTTGTTCGACCCAATCTTGGCCAGTATACCTTTTAAATAATAAAAATTAAGGTGTTCAAAAATTTAGTATCTACATCTTGCTTTTAAGCATAAAATATTGAGTGTAATTTCAACTACTTTCATTTACTTATGCTCTTCAATAATGTGTTGTAATAAAGAAAAACTCCTGCTGAGCAAAAAAAGTTATCTAAAGAATAGGTCGGGGGTAACCAATGCTACTTTATGTTAAGGCCATGAAAATTAAAATATTTTTAATAAAATCATTTTTAAAATTAAATATTGCTAACTTCACCTGAACAGGATGTTGCCTTGACTCATCATATTGTTTATAGTTTCCCTCCTCCCCAATATTAACATCAGGATATTTAATCGTTAACTTTAGCCAACAGTTTAAAGTAACTTCCGATCTCAGGTAGTCTGAATATTCACGTTTTGTCTCAAAAGAACCCAAAGTTCTGCAAAAATTTAAAGGAAAAGATTTTTAAAATTGTTAAAATAAAACAATTTTTTTTTTAAATTTAGTTTTGTTTACTTGTATGTTGAAGATGTTTTATTCAATTTGAGCAGAGTTGCCAATAGTTTCTTGTCAACTGAGGATTTTTTAAACTTTTTTGGAAACAATGATTTGTGCTAAAAATTTATAACAAAAAAAGTTGAACTATAACTCTAAAAACTCAAAATCCCTTTTTTTGATACAAATATATTTACCTCCTTAGTTGGATTTGTAAGTTTTGAATTTGTCAGCATATCTTTATCAACAGTTGGCTCTAAATAAAATCAAAAATTGTGTGTGTACATTAGGGATGGGCTAAAATCCAAATTACTCGGATTCGACGAGTCCGAGTATTTTGTTGCGATACTTGGCCGAGTCCGAGTACTCAGTCATGACGTCATTTAAACGTATATAACTGTTGACGAGAATCTTTCCCGCATATTTTTAAAACTGCAAAATTTGCCAAAAAACCTGTATTTATAATTTGTAAAGTGTTTAACATTGGCAAAACTACTTACCGCTGATAGCAATTTCATTTTAAGTCCAAACAAAAAAGGTAAAAGTCTCAAATTTATTATGCGTAAACTTTTACTATGTAAAAACTGTATTTGTTACGTAATCGTTGCTTAAATAACGTAATATATTTGTGAGTAGATTATAATTTATTAGAAAAGGGCAAACTTCTTTTTTTTTTATGTAAAGTAAATCGTATACGATCTTAAATGACAAATTATTACTCGGCGTCCGAGTACTAAAAAATGCTTGAAAAGCACGAGTAATAAAATACTCCTAATACTCGGGCTGAGTACTCGGACTCGGATTCGATTGGCCCATCCCTAGTGTACCTTATTATTTTATTAAACAAAGATTCTTTTCATAGTTAACAAAACTTACCTAGTCTCCATCCCATTATTTGACTCAGTGTGAGAATAAGATCGCTTATTACCATGGCAACATCAAATTTATGAAACTTTTCTGTTGACAATCTATTTTCATCTGTAAAAGTTTTAATTTTTTTGAAGTCAAAATAATTTTTTTTTAATTTAATAAAAAACTCACTTAGAAACATCCAGTTGAATTGGTTGAAAGTTTGAGATTGGTTTTCATCAAACAAGGAAGCAACTCGAAGATATTTTTTCATTAAAGTGAACAAGATTTTGCTGGATACCTTAAAAATTATTTATTTTGTTAACATTTTGAAAATTTGAACACCTTTTTTTCACATCATTTTACAGATAGTTTTTTTTAGTTTTTTTTTCGTATATATCTTTATCCTTGATGTGGAAAAGTCGAATGCGCAATTCAAACATAGAGTCCCATCAGTTACTCCGACCCAGTCTCGAGTTGCCTGTGGCAGTTTGGGATATTATAAATTATAATTGCCCGGTAATTATGCTGCTGATCAAGTGCTGGCTCAGCAAGAGTTCATACCATTTATATAGCGCCTTACTCAAGGGCGCTACAGCATAATATCAGTGGGGATCGAACCCACGACTTTATGTGTGGTGTAGCAAGTATTCTTACCACCACACCACGCTGCCGGAGATTGTATTTAAACAAACACAAGAATGTTAATTAGCACTAACATGTGGAAGTTGTACCAAATCCAAAGCCACCACTTGGGCCTCCTCACTCGATGCAGTTTCACTGAACAATTCCATCACCATTGAGCAATGCTCATAGTCCACCAAGTGGTCGTTTTCCTTCACTAGAGGGGTTTGATTTTTCTCTTTGGTGAGTGCAAGAAGGACATAAGCTCGACTTCCTAAAAATTAAAATTTTTGTCACGAAACATAAATTTTTACCGCAGCTGTTCAACAATTCACAACATTTCATTTTTTAGGAAAATAACTAAAAAAATATATTTATTGTAAAAAATAAAATCAATATAGTTAGTATCACGGCCTACAACATTACTTTTTATCTAACAATTAAAGCAACTATGGTTAAAAAGGTTTTGATTTATACCTGCATCATGTGAAGCTAAAGCTCTTAATATTTTCCCGGCAGCATGTCTTGTTTTTATGTTAGTCGAAAACATAAGATCCAATATTAAATCCAAAGCTCCTGTTTCTCTGAAAACACTTGACATCATATCGAAACTTGCATATGTGTTTAAAACCTAAAAATAAAATATTATCGTAAAAAAACATAAAAAAAAAAAACTATTTAAAGCTGATAGGGCCTTTTTATAAATATAAAACAATAATTAGTCATTAAGTTGTTTTTAAAAATAAATTTTATAATCGTCAAGAAATATAAAACGCTTTTTAAATAGATAAAAATAAAATTTACTTGAAGGGTATGCGAGAGATTTATTAAAGGTTTCTTTGCTGAATTACTTCGAATTTTTTCCATCTGATTTCTTGCTCTTTTTACAAATAAGGAAACATCTTAATAAAATAAACCAATTTACAGTTTCAGGTTTTAATTTTTTTGCGCATGGTTTCAAATAGTTAACTAGTTTACCCAGTTTCATGTCATCAAAATATTCCATATCAGAAGTTGATAAGTCACCAGTTTCAGGGGATCCATTTTTAGTCGAGTCATTACAAGAATTTTTGTGACACAAATTAGGACAACATAGTTGCAACTAAAAATGATACGATTCAAAAAATGTTCAAATATTGTGACTTAAAAATATTTTAATTCTTATTAAATCATCAGTTCCTGTTTCAAAAAGTTTTTTTTTTAAATATTTTAAAATAACTGTAACCTCATCGTCAGACATCCATAAACAAATTGATTGTGTTGTTTTATTTTCAATTAACGTCAAGGCTGTTGAGGTTGAAGCGCAATCTTCTAATGAATTTTCATCAGGATGATTTATCTTCCATTTGACCTTAAAATCAAATAATTATAACAATGACACAGTAATGACACAGTCTGGAAAGTAGGGCAGCATGCATGCATATGATTTTTTCGGTGAAAAAAATGCACGCCTGAAATTAACGTTTTGCACGGCTGGTTTAAAAAAAATCGCGTTTTTTAGCACGGTCACACCTTTTTTTACCCTTGCACACACGAGATCTCGTCGAAAACTGTTCTACTTTCCAGACTAAGAAATGACAAAATTTAAAAAAACCAAAAGTTTTTTTATTTAACTATTTAAAGGTTCTGTTGTTATTTTTTATTACTGCTCTGCCACTAGTGTGATATTCTGTTAAGCACAAAAATTAGAAAAAAAATTATGTGACATTGGTTTTAATACCAATGCAACCACAATATACGTTGGTTTACGTACCAGGTTTTGCAAATTTCCATTCAAAACCCTTCTTCTTATAATTTTTCTAGGCTCCAGAACTTCTCCACTGTTTAAAATAACTTTTAAACAATCCATCTTAATTTTCACGTTCGTCAGTTCGTTTAAACCAACAATATATCACATTTTATTCTTAAATTTGTTATACCAATCTAAGCAAAAAACTAAAACAAAATTCTTGTTTAATATTTACAGAAACTTAGTCTGTTAGGCATGAGTTATTAAGTTAATATTTAAAAATAAAAATAAATTTCTTAAACTTCCTTGTTTCGTTCCAATGCTTGCACAAAATAAATAACAACAACCACCATGCGTCACAATAATAATATTGTTATACGATTTCTATAGTAAATCTCAACACGTGCATTTTAAAATATGTAGTACAATTTATATTATGCTGTCATAAGCAACTTTTTAAGACAATTAAATGATTACAAATTCTTAATTAATTTTTTGAGAAAGAAGAAATAATTTTAGAGGTAAACCAAGTGAATGATGACCCGCTATCGCGGGACCTAATTTGGTACACCTATACTTACGCTCGCCATCTCGAGTTAAGTATGGAATGGCCAGTAATTCAATTGGCAATAGAGTTAATACAGTATGTTTCGGCAAAAGATTGCGCGCTGATGAGTTTTATTCTCGGCTTTCTGCATTACTTGGTGTTGTTTTACTGGCTGGCCTTACTAATGATATTGTCCAGTACACAATTCTTGAAAATCCTTTGGAAACGACGCAAAGCTTTACATACATTACCTTGGTAAGTTGAACTTATATAAATATATGGCAAAAATGCTTAAACTGCCTATTAAAAATAGTTTGTTTATTAGGTATTTCACATTCTCGCGTTCATTATGTCAATGCTGGCATTTGTTTACACCACTTCTCGCTACAAACGAAATACAGACAGAATTTCTTGTACTCTAATTAGTAAGTTATAAATAAGCAAATATCAAAAAAAACTAGAAAATAGATTACGCAAACCTTAAACTAATATTTTACAGCTTTTAACGGGTTACTATTTGTGCTTCGAATTGTTCTAGAACTAGCCTTGATAAATTACAGAAGAGAATACTACAATTCATAATTATGTTCTCGATTTATTGTCCAAAGCGATGATAAAACCTTATATTACTATTAAATACAGGTTTTAAACTTAGATTTATTTACATTTTAACTTAGTTTTACATAATTTAAGTAGTGAAAACGCTTTTAAACGCTTCTTTTTTTACGGGACGAGCGACTGGGCAAACTTATAACGCTTTGGCGCCTACTACCGGTTGGAATTTGTCGCTTTTCTAGCGGCTGCCACTGCGATTTTCTACGATTAGTTTTTCGCCGTAATCGAGATTCGAACCACTGGCGGATAAATCGGAAGTCTAAACCAAACAAACTTAATTGGCCAAAGATTGTGTCGTCTTCCCACCATCTAGAAATCAGGCTTGATAAAAGTGGATTCACGTGACCGCTCATAACGTCATCATAATTTAGGCGAGCCTTGGTTAAGTAACCTAAAAGTACAATACAGAATTAGATAATAAAAACCCTAAAATATAATAATAGGTTACCTTTTTCTTTGTAACATTTCCAACAATATCTAGCCAGTTCATCGTCGTTTATGCAGCAAGCATTTTTCTGAATGCTACTTGTGGATACAGCCATTTTCCTGTTCTAAGAAACCTTATTTTTAAAATTTATCAACTACCTTTAAAATTATTTTACCATTGTTAACACGTAGTTAAAACTCGACTAAATTTGTCAGCATAAAATCGTCGATTTTCGTGATAAAGCTAAAGTCCTACAACAAAAAGCTTAGAAAAACAAATCGCTCATTTACAATAAAGTCACGTGCCAAAAACATTGGATATTAATGGATTACAAAATATAAAAAGGGATATTTTTTCTAAAATCAAATTTTTCTTTTATGTTAACACCTTTTTGAAATTTTCCAAGGTCAAAAAATAAGTATTTTATAAAAAAAATTCTAAAATATCACAAAAACCTGTACTTTGCTCAAAAAATTTGAAGCATTTTGGAGTGATTTCTTATTATAATTTTACACTTGGATATAGATTACATTACATTGATGAATTAATAAGAAAAAAACATTATTAGTAAGCCTATATACAACATAATAAGCATAGGCACAGGGTAAAGGCAGCATAAATGTGCACCCCAAATACACATCAAAAAAAAGCAAAATCAAAGCCCCCCAATTAAATATTAAGATTTTATGCCTATAATAATAATAACATATTATTAATATAGCAGATTGCAAATTATAATAACTTTAAAAAGCAGATTATTGAAAACACCATAAAATTATAACAAAAAAGGCAAATTGTATACTGGAAAAGCTAAATTTTAAATTATAATAATATATGTTAAATTTATAACAAATTAGTTACCAAAAAATATATTTTAAAATAAACAAACTGTTATTTTTTAGATTGCAATACATAAATATTATTAGAATGTTATTATAACATACCAGGAGTAAAAGTAAAACCAATGAAATTATATAATACAGTGGTGACAAGGAAAAAATGTCAATAATATTACCAACGACATATTCACTTGAAATTTAAAAGAGAAGTAGAATTGAAAAAATGTCATATGTATATTAATTAACATGTGTAAATATGTGAAATTAGTTGCAAAATAGTAACAATTAATAATAAAAAAAAAAGAAATCTGCCTATTAGATTCAAATACAAAAAAAAATTGCAAATAAGATTATACTATACAAAATAATATCAGGCGATCAAATGATGATATCATTAATATTATAACATCTAATAAAACAGTAATTATTTACAATTACACCGTATATATTTATATGGTGATACATTTAAAAAAAAAAACATTATTGTTTATTAAATAAGTTTTTAACAAACTTCTTGCATATTAAAGAAAATTAGGCTCAATGGCGAACAATATAATAAAGCTTAAATATTAGTTGAAACTTTAGTCAATGTTTAATTTATTTTAATAATATGATTATAATTTAACGGAAATTAATGAATAAAATCCCTAAACTTTATACAAAGTTTATTTTATTGAGAAACCCTATTGTATATTTTGTTTAAATAAAGCACGCATAAAGAAATAATATAACACTTAAGCAAAACTTTTTAATTAAATGTTTGTTAAAAAACAAAAAAAGCGTTAAAATTTTGTAAATGAAAATAGGTATTTTTATACCAGTATCATTTTTCAAATAAGGAATGGTCTACTTTATTATTTTGAAAATTAAAAAAAAAATGCTAAATATGCAATAAAAATCAAAAACTGATTCAAAATATTGCAACTACAAAACACAACTTGGTTTCATGGAATTTGTAAAATAAAGAAAATTCCAGTTGATGACAATTAGGTTTATAAACCCGTAACTTTATACTCTAACAGGACCATACCAAAGTTGTTCATCAAGAGTTGAATCAGTTAAAAACATGATAATCACTTGAAGTTTAATTATTTTCGAATTGAATTGACGAACAACATATGGTCTAATCACACACTTATTTACTTGATTTTTGGATTTTGATTCAATTTTTCTTCCAAGATCTTGTATAAAATATATCATCAAGGACAAATAATTAGATTGTTACCCCACAGAAGCTGGTACTAAAAAGTTGAAAGGACCACAACGGCGAAGAAAATTTATTTAATGGGGAGGGGGTGGAGGCAGGGTGCTAGGGGTTGCTCTGGCATTTACTAAAAACATTAAAAGTTGGTCAAAAAAATTTACAGGTAAAAATATATGGTAAACAATTATGCTAGTAGTGACATTGGATTACTCTGCAAAAAGTTTAAGGTTTTGGCCACATTGTTGTCAAACTATTTAGTTCATAAACAGCTCAAACACAACATAACAGCATACTTTTTCCTTTAAAAATAACACTCTCATCACCTTAAAGTTGTATGAAAAAAAACATAAACCGTAAACAAACAATATGTATGTTATTTATACTCTATACATTGTGGTTTAATCTCTGTGATCAGATTTTATAAATCTAATTTCGTAAAACAACATTTTAAACAACTATTAAAAGTATTTGTTTTTTAATATATTAAGAGAATAAAGACTAAATCTGTCAAAAGCAATTTGGATTTTAAAGTTAGGTGGAAATTGATTCTTCAAAAAGAAACTGAAATGTTTGTTTTGTCATTAAGTTAACATCGACTGCAATTTAAATAGAGCTATAAACAAATACTGCATAAGCTTTTTAACATTTGAATAATTTAAACCCTTGAGCTAAACTAAAAAGCATAAATAGTTGTAAAGATAAGATAATTTGAATACTTGTTTTAAATAAATATATACACAAATTTTGTATTTAAATATCAGTTTACTTAAGTGAATAAATATGTACTAATAACTTTAATATCATTTTTAGCTTTAAATTATTGACAAAATTTAAATTGGAAGAATAAAAAACATAAAAAAAGAATATATTTATAGTTTAAATATAATCATTGTTTGTGATAATTTATTGCTACTCATTTATTTTTCTTCCCCAAATAAACCCATTTTTTGGTTAACGAATTATTTAAAAAATAGGAATATTGAAATTATTTTCCACTTTACCTTTTCGTTGATGCTGGCTTGGATATGTTTTTTGACCATGTAAAAAATTTTCAGGTGGGGGAAAGTCCCTTCGAAATTTAAATCGATTTTCAAAATCTTCTACAAAACATAGAAAATAAAAATGTTTAAATCAGAAAAAATTGGTTAGAATTGTATGCACATTAGTTGTTTGATTAGCTTATACACTAAGTTAATCAATATTTAATTAAGATATTACCAAAATTTACATACTCTCCTGTTGTAATTTTTTTATAAATAATTTTCAATCGAGAAATCAAAAACATCTTTTTTAAAAAAATATATTTTTTTTACAAATTACCTTCTTCGCTTACACCACCTCTCTGACTTCCTCTTACTTGCTGGTTCCTTTGTGGTGGTCCCTGATTCCTACCAGGTGGTAACTGGTTTCTACTTGGGGGTGGTGGGGGAGGTTGAACCCCTCTTGCTTCACCCCTTGAGGGGGGAGGAGGCGGGGGTTTATTTCTATTTAAGGGAAATTTTTTTGGTAATTTTTTTTTCAAATAAAAAAAAGTGAATTTTTAGATCCTGGATTTGTTAAAAATTTAAAATTAAAGTCATCCACATAAAATCAAATAGCACAGCATTTGAATTGACACCAAAGCAAAACATTACTCATAAACAATTTAAAGATTTCACTAACCTTAAAATAATTTTAAGCATGGGTTAAGGTAGGTCATAAAATATTAATTATAAATCGATACACAAACTTAAAACACACCACCAACAACAAAAAAACTAAAATCAATCCTGATAAATTTTTAATTACTTTTTATTACAGATAACAAGAATACTATTAAAAAGTGTTTTAATAACACATGATCTTGACAAATTACAATAATAAAAAAAATTGTTTAAAAATTGCCTTTTTTAAACAAAATTATTTTTTTAACAAACTTAAAATGACCAAATTAAAATTATTCCTTTGTTTAAACAATGATAAATTAGGAATAAACTACCAACCTTGATGCAGAAAAGGGTTCGTTACGGTTTATTGAACCTGGGGGAGGTGGTAACGATCGCTCATGAATTGAGCCCCTATGACCTCCAATTTGACTCCCCATAGATTGGGGAGGAGGGGGTAATCTTTACAAAAACCCAAAACTTAAAACTTGCACAATGAAAATGCTTTTCATACAAAATAATATTCTCAAAGAAATTTTTTTAACCAAGTTTAATTTTCATGCCCTTTTTACGGAAATTATATTTTTATTAACTAAACTTGATAATATTTCTTTGAGATACAATTAAAAAAATGAAGAATTTCATTATAAAATTTCATGCAACAAAGCTAACTAAAAACCCACCTATCTGAACCATTACTCATTTGCCCTCCTCTACTTGGCGGAGGTGGAGGACCTCTATTTTGAGATTGGCGACCTGGGATCGAATTTGTAGAAGGAGGTGGAGGAGCATATAACCCAGATGTTCTTCGGGGGTTTTCCCTCGAAGGTGGGGGAGGTGGGGGGTTATTTGAGGGGGGTGGGCCTCTTTGTTGCGGGGTGTTTCGACCGGGAGGTGGGGGTGGGGGTCCACCTCGATTTAGGGATGGTGGGTTTTGACCACGTTGGTTATTTCCTCCAAAATTGCGATTGCCAGGAGATGAAGGGGGTCCTGGGGTATGATTTCTCATAGGCCCTGTGGGTGATGGAGGGGCATTTCTTGATCCACCTAGGGGAGGAGGCATACTATTTCTAGATGGCGGGGGTGGTAACCCACTTGTGCTATTCCTTGAACTTGGAGGGGGTGGGGGCCCATTTCTTAACCCCGGGCCACTATTTCTGTTTCCCATTGGGGGTGGTGGTGGTGGGGCACCACTGTTTCTGTTACTCATAGGGGTTGGTGGGGCACCACTGTTTCTGTTACCCATAGGGGGTGGTGGTGGTGGTGCACCACTGTTTCTGCTTGGTGGCCCACTATTTCTAGAACCGGGAGGAAGTGGAGGACCACTATTTCTGCCTCCTGGTAAACTAGGGGGTCCATTCATTCTTGGGGGTGGGGCCCCATACTGTCTTCCCCCAGCTCTTCCAACTGTGCTTGGTTTATTTTGATTAGAGGGAGGTGGAGGAGGTCCAGAGTTTGAAGGAGGAGTAAACCTTGGACGAGGACCTCCTGTATTTGGGGCACTGAACGGCTTTGGTCCACTATGAAGAGCTGAAGACCGACCAGTATTTGGTCGTGGACTGCTTCCACCACCACTGCGCCCTGGAGGTAGCATGGGTCCACCTGAAACCAAAAATATTTAGGAAAATGTAGCGATGACTAAAACTAACTTTTAAATATTTGAAAGAGTGATATAAAAAATTTACCTGCTCCACCTCGGGATTTAAGTTGTGGCATTCCCCCTGCAAATAATCCTCCCATTCCTCCTCCACCTCCTCCTCCTCCTCCTCCCATTCCACCCCCTCCTCCTGAAGACTTTTTTGCTGAGAAACAAAGATTTATATTAAAAAAATTTATCTTTCTTAAATTATTTTTAAACACAATTTTTGCATTTTCATTTCTAAAGACTGACTTGTTTTAAATTTAAAATCACCCAGGTATATATTAAAATTTGAATAAATTTGTAATTTAAAAATATAGTAACCAAATTTTAGGAGGTCCTTAGCGTTGGCACTCTTAGCAACAGTAGTAAATAATTAATCCCAAAATCATTGTTAAACCAATAAAAAATCTACAAAACAAACAAACTCACCATCTAGAACAGGACCACTTTTATCAACTGTTGTCACTTTTTTCAACTTCCCAGATTTAAATTTTTGGATATCACCCAACATTGCATTTCGGCCACTTGCAGCAGACTTGTTCAACTTTGGGGGTCCAGGTGGAGGGGCTCCTGACATGGATGGGGGTGGGGGCATAGAATATTTAGGGGGCGGGGGGAGCGGCATGATTGCTTCTAAAAAAGTGAAAATTTAGGATTTTAATCAACTACTAAATATTGCTAAAGTTCTGCGGTGGCTAAAAAAAGATATTAAGTTGTTTTTACATAATTTAAATGTTAAAAATATATTTTAAGTAAACTTATCTGTACTAATTTTTTATTTCATAACTTATTTACTGAAAAATTTATATAAATAAAGTTTAAAAAACAAATTAAAAATACCCTTTAAAAATTTCTTAAATAGTTTGGTGTTGTTTTGTATTGCTGAATGAAAAAAGGTTTATAAAGATAGATATGAACTCATTTCCTGCCCAAATAAATCAGTGTGATGACGACTTTACTAAACTTAGTGGATTTTATACTAGCATGACATAAACAATTCTATGCATACATGCAAAATTTAGGTCTATAACAAAAAAATTTAATTAGTTTGTTATCACAAATCTCAATTACCGTAAAATTTGTAAATCTTTACCTAATTTAGACAATTACTTACAAGTCTATACATTTTTGTTATTTCATAATTGCACAAATTTGTTTTAAACAAACTTTTAAAACTATTTAAACTAACATTATAAAAAGAAAAAGTGTTATTTTAAAGTTAACAAATTTTGACATACCAAAAGGTTGCGCCCTTTTAAAAACTTACTAACATTTAAATTTTAAACAAATATTATATTTATAAAATGTTAATAACCGTTATACAAAGCATATTACAACGCCTTATAAAACATGTTATTTTTTTTCAAATTTTAAATTTAAACAATTAACAACAAACTAATGACAAAAAATGCTAAATAATTTCAAATTTAGCCAAAAATTGTTTTTACATTGAATAGAATTGAACGTAAATCCAAAACAATCCAATATTTTAACAGAAAATAAAAATGTAAGCAACTAAACATGAATATAGTCATCAGGTTGTTATAATGTTAAACAAACAATCTAACCGCAATAAAACTTTATTACCATTTTAGAAATTTACTTTCACAATAAAAGTTAAATGTTAAGATAAATAACTAACTCACTAAAAGTAGGTATGACAAGGTAACATAAATTTCCAATTTATAAACCACAATATCTGCAATGTCAAACTGTGATAAAAATGTAATGTTTTATATTTCAAGTTAATTTTCAACTTTTTTTAAAATTGGCGAAATATGTCAAGTTTGTTCTGACATTTATCTGTTGATAAGGTGTTTTTTGGTTGCATTTTTATCATGTTAGCAGTTCACAGGTTTACCAGATTTAATATTAATGTTAAAATACCTTAATTTAAAAATTAAATTACAAAAATGTAAATTAAAAACCAGATTAAACCATTTTTTGCCTTCTAAAAGACTGTTAATCTAAAACTTGTTTTAGCCTTTTAATAATAATAATAAAACTTCTTACATATATATTTGGCATATTAATTTAAATTTTAACTATCTGACTGGCAGACAAAACAGACAGACTGACTAATTATAAAATGATATATTACTGATAATTAATTCTTGTAGACTTAAAATAATTATTTACAGATATTCAATTCAAATTTGTCAACTAATAAAATAAATACTTTTAAACAAGCTCTTAATATAAACAAACAATCCAAAACTGTTTTCTAAAAAAACAGTCGGTATAAAACATTTTGATAAACATTAACCTGAAAAAGCGTAGGCAAATCCATAACTTACCTACCAAATTGACATAATTTCACTTCATTCGATGTTTATTACAACGTATTAGGTTGTGATAAATTCTGAACAAGTGTGAAAATAACAAAATACGCCCTCATAAGGAAATGTACATTACATGCGTTTTAACAAATTTTGTGTGGTAATAACATATATGGATTTTAATTTTATGCCTAATAAACATTTTCTTTCCAGTTACAAATAGTTTGCTAAGGTAGTTTTTGTATAATGAAAGTGTTTAGAAGGTGCATTAATAAAAACTGAAAATTGTATGAATTAGGTAATTGAAGTGGAAACATTGCACAGCATAGAAATCATATATATTTCACTATTGCGTAATATAATTTTTATAAAAATTAATTTCTAATTTAACGTATTTTATAGCTTCTATACAAGATTATAAACTTTAAATGTTAATAAAAAGTTGACTGGCCAACTTTATAGCAAGGTTGGATTAGATAAATGAGGACGACTTTTTTGTAGATACTTTTTTTCACATCAATCACGTGACGACGAAATACGCCAATCAGATAAGCGAGGCCTAATTTATTTAAACCAGAACTTAACCTATCATACTAATTTACAACTACGACCTTTTTTACATAGTTTCTTTGTAACATCAGTACAATTCTAAACGAACAGCTTAATAAAATAACGGGGTAAAGAAACAACAAAAATTTAATAATTTGAATATACACAAAAGTAAACACTTTGGAAAAAATTAAAACAATAGTTTGTAAATATTAGGCTGCAGTATGTAGCTGTGCGTTAACCAAGGCAAAGTAAGCCCCCTTTAACCCAATTAATTCGCTATGTGATCCAGATTCCACAACTACCCCGTTATCAATTACAGCTATGACGTCAGCATTTTTGATGGTTGAAAGACGGTGAGCTATTACTATAGTTGTACGTCCTTGTATAGCAGCGTCTAACGCGTCTTGAACAACCTAAAAAAAGTTGTTTTACAGCAAGAAAAAATTGATTAGGCTAACTTCATATAAGTTTATATTTTTTTTTTATATTTAATAATTAATATAATAAAATAAAAAAGTATTGCGTATTTTAATTTTGCATTAACGTAGGTATAATTAGACAATACCAAACTTAAACTCAAATATATGTACCATATATACCTTAAATATTTGGTATGTATTTTTTAAATATTATCAAACTAAAACACTCTAATTATGACAAGCTACCTTCTCTGATTCAGCATCCAAAGCAGAAGTAGCTTCATCCAGCAACAATACTTTAGGAGAACGAAGTAAAGCTCGAGCTATCGCAACTCTTTGCTTTTGACCCCCTGATAGCTGAGTTCCCTTTGACCCCACATTAGTATTGTAACCCTGAACGTAGAATAAGTAATTTACATGCTAATTAAAGTTGATATTAGGCATTACTGCTGTGTGTATTGTATTCTTTTTTGGCATGATCATCTCAGATTACAAAATAAGAAATTGTCTTTTTTCTTCCTAATTAAAACCCATATTTTATTTTCTATATATACTAATATCATAAACTAATTAATATGCACACCTAATTATTTCTAAAGCTCTGTAAATTTTTTTTATAGTATTACATTATCTATATATAACCTCAGGTAAGCCTTCAATAAATGAATGAATATTTGCATTCTTTGCAGCTTCAATCACTTCACTCATTTCTACTTCTCTACTATTATCTCCATATCTTTTAAAACAAATTTAAAATATAAAACAACTTCTATTCGTTGTGGTTTATCACATACTACACTATTTGTACCTTATATTATCAGCAACCGAACAATCAAATAAAGTTGGTTCTTGTGAAACAATTCCCATTTTCGATCGCAACCAACTTATCTGAAACTCTTTTAAATTTTCATCCTCAAAGCTCTAAAAAAAAATCAAACCTTAGCCTAATAGTAACAGAAAATTCATAGTTCAACATTAATTCATAAAAAATAAAACATTAACAATTAACAAATAATAATTTACTTATAAAAAGGTTTGAAATTATCCAACTCACAATATCTCCACTTGTTGGATCATAAAATCTCTCTAGAAACTGGACACAAGTCGATTTTCCGCATCCACTTTGACCAACCAGAGCAATAGTTTGACCAGGTTTGATGCTGAGATTTAATCCTTTCAATACTTGGACGTCGGGTCTTGTCGGATAGTTGAACTTAACATCTTTAAAACCAATTTTTCCTTTTGGAACATCCTAAAATATTTATTTAAAATCTGATTTAAGTTTTAACGTTGCTACATGGAACAGTTTTGAAAGGTGTATCACCACTTAAGGTCCGAAGTTTGATTCCAACTGCTTCCATACCACAACATTAAAAAATGCTAGAGTTAATTGCTAATTTAGTAATTAATTAAACTCATTACCAGTTTTTTCCCACTGCTGTTGTATGTATCAATATTAGGAGTGTTGTCAAATAATTTAAACATTCGAGCTGCTGAAACTTTGGCCTGTGCATAATCAGGTGCTGCTGAACTTGCTTCACCTGATGCCATTGCTCCAAATATAACAGCCATCAACACCCTGAAAACATATACAGTTTAAAATACAAAAATTTGAAAAAAGGTATAAAATCTTTAATATATTCAACAATGAATTTTTTCATTCTCTTCCTTTACTTTTAATTTATCCTGAATTTTTAATTTTGTTCAACCCAAAATTTTACTTAGTTTAAATATATCAACTGGTAGCGTGGTGTAGTGGTAACACTTGTTACTCCACACATGAGGTCGAGGGTTCAATCCCCACTGATATCATGCTGTAGCGCCCTTGAGCAATGTGCTATAAACAATATAAACCCCTGCTGAGCCAGCTCTTAATCAGCAGCTTAATTACTGGACAATTATAATCTATAATATTCCAAACTGCCACAGGCAACTCGAGACTGGGTAGGAGTAACTGATGTTACTCTATGTTTAAGTTGCCCATTTGACTTTCCTACATAGAGAATAAATTTATATATATAAAAAAGAAAAATAGATTGTTGGTAAAAGTGCCCCCTTAAAAATCTGTTCAACAATTGTATTTTTCCACTTACTTAAACACGTTGTCAAATGTAATTCTTCCCTCTTCTACCAACCAGGCACCAAACCTGAAAGTTGCAGCATAAGCAAAGAAAACAATGCATTGTGAGAAGCCAAAAGCTATTCCATGAGCTAAAGCTTTCTTAAACGATCTCCTGTATTGTTCAACAATTTCGTTCAAAAATTTTACTAGTTTAAAGGTTTAAATTTAGGTCTCTTTAGCAACATTGCGAAGAATAATTAACTTTAAAGTAGGGTTTTTTTTATTCATTTTTAGAGATACTATAATTTGTAAAGGATTTTTTCAACAGTTTAACTTTTTTTTTGATTACTTTTTACTTTATTCGTATTCGAAAAGAATTAAGATTTTAAAGTCAAAGATAGAATAAGTGAGAGTCATAAAGTATAACAAAAAACTAGAGAAGACAGTTAGGCACAAGAGAGAATTAAAAAGTGCTGTAAAGTATGAGAGAGAATTAGCAAGGACCCTAAAATTCAAGAGAGAGTCAGCAAGAACCTTAAAATATGACAGCGAATTAGCAAGGCATAATTGATAATGTGCAAGTGATTCCTTTTTAATAGATATATATGTTTCATATTAATCTTACTTATAAGGCAACTTGATTGCTTCCTTGTAATTATCCAGAAATTTCTCCTCCCTAGCTAAAGAGGCGACAGTTCTAATATTCATTGTTGTTTCAGTTGCTATTTGTCCTGCACTTTCAAATGATTTCTGTTCTTTGTTCGACTGTTCAGAAATTAGTAATAGGTAAAATTATTATCACTACAAATAAACTAATATTAGATTTTTTAGGTATTGAAAAAATACCTCTAAACTTTCTGAATAGATTTTGTAGGGAATTGTCAAAATGCCATACTTACCTGCCCTGTCATAACTTCCATTTGCACAGCTCCAGCTATAACCATAAAAGGAACGAAAGCAAAAGTCATTAAAGTTAATTCCCAACCATAGAAAAATGCTATACCCATACCAACACCTAAACATTTAAAAGGTTAAAATACGATGTAGTTGTTTCAACTGGTTCAACTATTTTTCTACTGTAAGTATTTATAAAAATTGGTTCTTCGGCAATTTAACCTGAAGACTACTTAACCCTTCACAACTTAGTTTTAAAAAAAAAAATTAAAAAAAATAATTAACCGCTTTCTACTTATTTATTCTTATTTTTAAAGATATAACTACATATAAATATAACATTAACTGAGCTTTACCTAGTGCACATATACTTTGTATAATCAACCCTAGTCTAACTCCAGTACATCCCTGAACTTTAGATGCATCTACAGCTAACCTAGTTGCTAATGCTCCTGTGCTGTTCATTCTATCGTCAAAATAACTCATTTCCTGACGTAATATCGCTTTAAAAGCCATTTTTCTAAACCTGCTGGTTAGTTCTTCACCTGATTTGGCAAAACAAGTGGCCTACGATTTTTAACAAGATATGTAAAGTTAAGTTATTCTATTTATTCTTATTATATTAGCCATTTTTTAAAGTTATGTTAAAGTGTTTAAAATAAAGCCTAGTCCGATGACTACAATTTTAGCATGTTTTTTTGTATAAATCCTTATGCTTTATGTGGAAAGGTCGAATAAGCGACCTAAACTTAGAGTAACATCAGTTACCCCGACCCAGTCTCGAGGTGCCTTTAGCAGTTTGGGATATTATAGTTGATAAATCAAGGATGCTGCAGCTTGAGAGCAGTGGGGATTGAACCGACGACCTCATGGTGATGTAGCAAGTGTTCTTACCACTACACCATGCTGCTGGTAATGTTGTAATATTTTTGGCAAATTAACAATAAACAATCATAAAAAACTAAATTTTTGGCTTAAAATATATTATTCTAACCAGTAATATGAAAACAAAAACATGACTGTAGGCTATATACAATAAAAAACTTAAAATAATATTAATTTTGCTTTTAAATTTTCCAAAAAACATTTTCTAACCTGAGTTATATTAGCCAAAAATGAAACACCTCCGACAGCCACAAACAAAAGTGAACAAAGTCTAAATTGTTGCTCCTGGTAGTCAGGGTCAGTAAGTGAGAAAATTCTGATAAGTTCAGCATACAAAATTGCAAATAATGGGTTGGATGCACCATTTATTAAAGCACAAAAACATCCCACTAGAAAAAAATTAAAGCAAAATTTTAATTTAATTTACTTTTTTCATTTTTTTATACACATATGAATATAAGTTTAATAGTGTGGTAGACCGGTCATGTCGTCAGACTACAAGCCAAAAGGTTTCAGGTTCAAAGCCGCACTAATGCCACCATATTCACCTTTTAGCCCGACCTTTTTAGATGACTTAAAACTTTTCCAACTATTACACCCTTACTCGATAAAAATATCAAAAACCTATTACCTTACGAGGATATAAAAAAACTATATATTAGGATTATTAATCTTTTTAAAAACGGACACTATTAAAATAAAGATTAGTTAATGATTTATTTTATGTTTTAACTTACACAAAATGTAATGAAGTTCGGGGGTGTTGTACGAAAAAATTCTCTTAAAAGTAACTTTTGGTAAATCTTCTTCTATTGTTTCCGTATCGGTTAAATTTGGTGTGGATAAAATACTTGTCGTACTTTTTAACTTCATTTGTTGACCCCCTGAAACTAAGGTTAATAAAAAAGGAAGTTAGTGTTTACTCAAATAGAATAAAAATTTAAATATTTTGTAAAATAAATTTTAAGTTTAACAATTTTTATTCTCTTTGGATAAGTTTAATTTTATGACCAATTATAAAAAAAATTACCTTGAGCAGTTGAAGTTTTGTTATCACTAACAACATCTTAAAAAAAATAACAGATTTAAATTTTTAAGTAAATATTTTACAAATTAATCAGAAAGTATTTTTACCTTTATCAACAGACACAGTTTGTAGCTTAACAAGATTTTGGTAAACTCCGCCATCTAACTTCAGTAGCTCAGCATGTGTTCCTTGTTCGAGGGCTTTTCCTTCATGAAAACCAATTATTCTGTCAGCATTTTTGATGGTGGAAAGACGATGAGCTATCACAATTGTTGTTCGACCTGGAAAAAAGTATTTTTATTTATTAGACATTCATATAAATGTTGTGGTTGAAACTATTGGCTGAAATATATGAGGTCCTGGATTTGATTCACACTGCCCGTATGCTGTAATGTCTTTTAGTAAGGCGCTATAACCGATAAGAATTCCTGCCAAGCCACCCCTTAATCAGAAGCTTTATTATCCGACAATTATAATCCATAATATCCCAAACTGCCAAAAGCAACGTAAGACCGGTTCTTGGTAGCTGTTGTTTTACTATGTTTAGGCCGCGAAGTCGACTTTCCCACATTGAAAATTAATAAATTTAAAAAAATGAAAACTTTCTTAAAAATAGTTTAATGTACCTTGTGCAGCTTTATCTAATGCAGCTTGAACACTGGCTTCACTTTCAGTGTCCAAAGCTGAAGTTGCTTCATCCAATAACATAACTTTAGGGTCTCGGACAATTGCACGAGCTATTGCAATCCTTTGTTTTTGACCCCCACTCATTTGGGCCCCGCCTTCACCCACCAGGGTCTCGAATTTCTTTTCACAAAATAAAAATTTTTTTTCTACTTTTGAGTTTTTTTACCTTTTAAAAAAATAATATAGGCTATTTAAATAATAAGCTTTACCTTGGGCAACTTCATGATGAAGTTATATATATTTGCCTGCTTCGTAGCTTCACATATTTCCTGATCAGTAACATCTAACCTTCCATATCTTATATTTTGTGATATTGTTGTATCAAATAATATTGGTTCTTGTGATACAACACCAATGTGATCTCTCAACCAACGTACATTTAACGTTCGAATGTCAACACCATCTAGTTCTATTACACCATTCTGTTAAAAGGTGAGGGTATTTTATCCTAATATTTAACAGTAAATATATATAACATCGAGGGCGTTGTGTATTGGGTAAAAATGTTTGGCTTCACTACTTGAAGTCCCAGGTTCGATCCTCACTGCTTCTATCTTGTAGATTTCTTACGAAGGATGCTTAATAATCTCAAAGGATGCTAAATAATCTTATTCTATACCAAGTGGTTTTGTTTTGTTAAACCAATACCCAAAAATCTTATGTTTAACCACATTATATCATAAAAAAGACCAAAGTGTTAATGAGGGATTACCTGTGGGTCATAAAACCTTTGTATAAGTTGAATGCAAGTACTTTTCCCACATCCACTCTGACCACAAAGTGCAATTGTTTTACCACTTTCCGCTTCAAATGAAACATCTTTTAAAATCTTTATAAAAAGTCATAAAAAAAATAAATGTTACAGAAAAAATTTTACAGATCAATTTAGTTAAATAATAGCTTGATTATCTACCTGGACATCAGTTCTAGATGGGTAAGTAAAATCCACATTCTTAATTCTAACATGTCCGACAACTTTATCAGGCTTGTGACCAGTTTGTGACAAACTGTCGATAATTATTTTCCGATCAATTATCTCAAACACCTTAAAAGCTGCTGCTTTCCCTGTGCTTATTTTTTCCATGGCAGCAGCAGCCTAAAAAATAAAAATTATTTTAGATAGCTCTAGACTAAGGTAAAAGAAATGCTTTTTAATATTAGAAATATATTACAAAAGCCTAAAACTAAAAATCAAACATTTTTTCATTAATACAGGTTAAAAAACAAATTTTTTCAACCCTTTTTAGATTATAAATAACTTAAATTTTAGAACATAAATACATTGAGTACCTGACCCAGTTCAAAAGCAGCAATCACAATTGTAAAGAAAGCAGTCAACATATTTCCTACACTGATCTCCTGATTTCGAACCAATGTTGATCCAAACCAGAATGTAAGGCCATACATACAAAACATTATTAGGTAAACAGTTCCCATGGAAATTCCATTTACGAAACCTTTTAATATTCCGACTCTGCAGGCTTCTTTTATATTCTCACAATATCTTAAAAATAAAACAAAATCTACTTTATATTAAGTAATGTTTAGAGTGGGCTATTTAAAAATTTAAAAAAGACACATTTAAGAAACCATAGTTTGGTAATGCTTACATAGCTTAAAACTAATTGCAAATTTCCTTTTTTTGTGTTAGCAAACCTGTTATATTCCTTTTTCTCTCCCCCAAAAGTAACCACTGTTTTGATGGAGGAAAAAACTTCCTCAGCTATCCCCCCAGCTTTTGCATAAGCATCCAGTTCACGCTTAGTAAACATCGAAACCAACTTTAAAAAAACACAAAAAACTTTAATCTAGCTAAAAATTGTAAAAGTTATTTACAAACAACTAAAATATATGGACCTGGAATAAAACTCCAGAGGAGATTGCAAGAAGGGGAGCAACAGCGAGGACAAGAAGAGAGATCTTCCAGGAGTAGCAAAATCCAACAATAATGCAAGCGATAGTTCGAGATATGTGCATAATCACCATGGAAACCTTGTCTCCCATTCCTTCATTTATTTTATCAACATCACTAAAAAAAGATTCAATTTTATTTTTTTTTGTTAATCTAAAATTAAATACAAGTTAAGTTAAAATTTATTTTAAATAAAGTTAAATTGTGCTTGAATTTTATGTGTTAAAAATTAACTAACTCAGCAAGTCTGGTGTTAAGTTCACCAACAGAATTCATGTCATAGAATGAAATATCTTGTCGCAAAATTCTCTCAAAAAATAAAATACGGATCTTTTTAGCCTGTCTAGAAGCCTGGACCATAAAAGTAGTTATCTGAAATCATAGTTATTGCATTAGATTTAATAAATCTAAAAAAATTGTAAAAATTAAAACTAACCCCAAAATATCTTAAAAATAATAGTAATTTGTATTTAAGTAATATATACCTGTAATGCACAAGATACCCATACAACAACTGCAATAATGGAAAAATAAATTGCATAAGTTGTAATTGACTCGTTTAAGTTGGTCATCCCATTTGTTTCTTGCAACAACAAATCATTAAAATCACTACAAAAATATAGTTTAAATCATTTTTTGGGCAATTTTTAACCTATTTACATGGTATCTAAAGACAAAATGATAAACCCACTCACGCTTCTGTTGTATTATTTCCAATTACACCGCCCTCCAAACATAAAGTGTAAGTGTAGTTACAACTTGAATATTTGCCAAAACCGACAAAATCAGTTGTTAAATCACCAAAAAATATGAAAACTATTGGCATCGAAACTCCATGAATTAGTGCACAAACTGCTCCAAGCAATATTAAAAAGTAATCCAATTTATCAGCATAGCGAAACTAAACAATATTTTTATCTAGGATGTAGGAAAGTTAAATGGGCAACTTAAACATAGAGTAACATCAGTTACTCCAACCCAGTCTCAAGTTGCCTGTGGCAGTTTGGGATATTATAGATTATAATTGTCCAGTAATTATGCTGATTAAGTGCTGGCTCAGCAGGAGTTCATACCGTTTATAGCGCCTTAAACAAGGGCGCTACAGCATGAGATCAGTGGGGATTGAACCCATGACCTTATGTGTGTTGTAGCAAGTGTTCTTACCACTACACCATGCTGCCGGTAGTTGATGTATAGAAAACATAAAGATAAGTAAAGTGTTAAACAAAATAAAAACTAAAATCAAATATTTTTTATGTTTGAATTTTACAAACTAGGCTAGATACTTGAGTAGACTTGATAAAAATTGTAATAATGATTTGTAAAAAACCTACCAATTTAAAATATCCTATCTGCTCTTCAACTTTCTCTTCTTCTTCCTTTTTGTCTTCGATGTTTGTATGAAAAATAACGCTGCTAGAACTACAAAATAATATAAAGTTTTAATTTAAACACAGCCATCTGCACGTGCAAATCAAACGTAATTTTAATGAAGAAATTCCTGTAGGCTACATTTAATAATGCTAACGTTATTCTAAAATATAAACTTATTTTTAAAAACCAACTTACCGAGTAAAACTTTCCATTTTTGGGAGCGTTTGTTTAAGCTACGAAAAAGGCTACAAAGCGTTACTAAATTTTAATGCCAAGATTTTTTTAATATCTGCACCAACTCATATTTAATACTTTTAGTAAGCCTATTATAAATATTTACGTTTATTTAATTATCTATAAATTATTTAAAAAAACTTAGAAAATGTTGTTCGTTTAAAATTCAATTTCAAAACGTGTTTGTTACGTCATATTCAATAGGAAACGACGTTTGACCTTTGCCTTCCTTAATAAAATTTAACATAAAAATCCTAAAAAAAATAAACAAATTCGGCAAAATGTGATTTATTAACTAATAATATCACAGTGCTTAAACATAAACTATGGAAGAAAAGGATTTAAATAAAAAACAGAAACTTTAAAGTTTTCCATATACAAGAACTTTGTTGTATAAACGCACAAATTTTAAAACATGATAAAAATATAAACTCTAACAATTTTACCTTCACAAGAAACCTTTAAAACTAAACAAAGTTATTTACAAATTTTGTAATATTTACTACAAATTAAAAGAGTTAACGAAAATAAAAAAAATTGAACTGTTAAAGACGATAAATTTAAACACATTAACCATTTACTAAAACACGAAGCTTCACCCATTCTTTTTTATAAATATTTTTGTTTAAAGGAGTTTTTAGTTTTCAAAACTTTTTAACAATTGTTCAAGTTTAAAAACATATTTATTTTTTCATCAATAAATTATCTACAAATTCTGATTAAAGCTTTTAGCTTATTAAATTGCACTACAAAACCAAGCATAATATTTTGGCAATATTTTTAAAATTAAACTAGATCGAAACCGGTAGAGCCTTCAGTAATTGCTGTTTTTAACATTTTGTGCAAATCTTCGTAACTTTCATAAAGCGGAAGACAAAGTTCATTAAAACTAAATCAAAAATTCAATAAGTTTGGGATTTAAAAACAATGTTTTCAAACAAAAAACAAAAATTTAGTAAACTTTAACTTAAATTTCTCCTTAAAAAGTTAATTTAATAAAAATTTTCTAAATTACTGACCAAGTATGGGCGGTGGGTAAGCCCCCAATATGATACCCCGCAGTAAAGGAGATTTTGAAGTTAGGTTTGAGTGAAGCGAATCCATCAGAGGGCAGTTGTGAGCAACCGGTAGTAAATTGAAGCAATCGAGCAAGTTCATCTTGACTAAAACTGGAAACTGCAATCCAAAACCATTCCAAAGTCTAAAAAGTAAAAATTTAAATAGTTTTCTTTAGAAATTACATTATTTCAACATCTACAAATACAAAAAGGTAAAAAAAATGGAAAGTTTGAGTAGATTTATTTAGAAAACAACTTACAGTAGAGAACGTTGTGCTGTTTTCATTCATGACACAATGTTGTTTCATATCTTCGATATTAATTTTGGATGAACCGCACATAACTAACTCTAACTCATTTTCATCAAATACACTTAACAAATGGTCAGGCACCATGGAATATAAACCTAAAAATCAACAATTAAACAAAAAAAATTTTAAAAGATCATATTAATTTTAAACTTTACTTTAACTAAACTTGATGGTCGTTATTTTTGACTAATTTTTGTCAATAAAAAAAATGCCAAAAATTTCACATAAAAAATTGAATATTGGACTACATTTAAAAGAAATTTAAAAAGTTTTTAAAGACTAAACCTTTATTAAAAGCTTCCATCTCTGGTTTAATTGATTCATAAAGTTTATATTGAGCCATTCTGTTCAAATATTTTAGTTTGTTGTCATTTGTTACTTTAATGTTTTTACCTCCTGGTATTAAATCCACAACCTACATAAAAAATAGGCTTCGTTTAAAATCAAAAAACGAAAAAAAAAGGTGATATTTGGAAAAAATACATAAACTTCTTTTAATTATCAATATTTTTTTAAATTTTAGCATTTCTAAAATATTTTTTGCAGTTTTTTTGATTGAACTCTGACCCCTGTTAAATTTCCATTTTCATTATATTCTTCTTCAGTAAAGGTCAAGTCAAGGTCGACAACATCATGCTCTACAATGTAAGTAATTTTGCTTGTGAATAAATCAGGGTCATCACTCTCAAAATGCTGAAAAAAGATTTATTTTAAAGTTTTAGAGAAATTAAATTTCTAAAACTTTTTAAAAAAAAATCCTACAATCCCCTATTATATGTTTAAATTTTAAAATCAACTATTTTAACCTATTTTTTTCAAAGTTTTACTTAATTAAATAACAAAAAATTTAAAACAATAAAATTTAACATACTATACAAGCAACAGGAAGGCCGATTATCTGAGCCAGAAAACTTCTCGCAAAAGTTGCTGTTACTTGCCGGGAACTTTCACCACCAATGGCGCTCTCAAGCAAACATTTGGCAACAATTTTGCCGGCAAACTCATAATATTTTGGTTTAAATCCAGACCTTTTTTCTGAAGAAGGTAGTACCTAAAACAAAATATTTTTTAATTTTTAAAATGCATTTAAAAAATAGCAAAGTTTTTTTAATAAATATTAAAAAAAAAAAACTTACTAAAGCTTGCGGGTCATCTTTTAACCTTCTAAACATTCCATTACCCCCAGCTGTTCCATCTCCCATTTCACTCCCCGGTTTAGCACCAAACATGACTGTGCAAAGCAAGTGAATCCACTCCTTGTTTAAACCTCCCCAATCTAAACCATTTTCTCCTTTGAATGTGATAATAAATTCATTTGTCCAATCCGAAGTTGTGAAGTGTTTTGTAGCTTTTATTGACTAAAAAACGAAACAAAATTTTGATATTTATTTTAAAAATGTAAGTTATAGTGCGATTTTGAAATATTGCTTAAAATATATTTGTATCCTCGATGTGGGAAAGTCAAATGCGCAACTTAAACATAAAGTAACATCAGTTACTCCGACCCAGTCTCGAGTTGCATGTGGCATGTTGGAGTATTATAAATTATAATTGATAATTATACTGCTGATTAAGTGCTGGCTCAGCAGGAGTTCATACCGTTGATAGCGCCTTACTCAAGGGCGCTACAGCATGAGATCAGTGGGAATTGAACCCACCACCTCATGTGTGGTGTAGCAAGTGTTCGTACCACTACACCACGCTGCCGGTTTATAGAAGCACAATACAAAAAGCTCAAGTAAAAATCAAAAGAATTTTGGTTAAATACAGCCAATTAAAAAAGAAAACAATTTATGAAGTATAAAGGATTTAACTTACACTGTTAAGAAGATCAGTTCTGTCAATATCCAACTTTTTAGAATCTCGGGAATATCTTGATAATTTGTGGTGAGATCTTAACTCAGAATAAAAGTATTTCACTTTCTCGTCAAAAGATTCGGAGCGACCTAAAACAAAATTTAAAACTTTTAAACAAACAACTTTTAGTTTTATGGCATAAAATTTAAAAAACATACTAAATTATTAGACATTTAATACAACAAAATTGAATCAAAAATATGGCAATAAACTATTACAATAAACTAAATTATTTTAAAGTAACCCTATTAATAAAAATAGTCCAATTCAACATAGTTTATTGTTTTTGAGTAATTTTTTTTAATTTGAACCCTTTAACCTGTTCTTTGATGTATAATGCCAGTAAAGGTAGCTGCCAGAAGGTCACGTTTTTCACAAGCAAGTACAGCAGTTGATTGTAAACCATCACTTATTATAAGTGTTGGAAGGTCTAACTGTTCATTATAATCTCCGAATATTAACTAAATTCAAAGTTTTAAATAGTTAAGCTTATGTTAAAAGTTTTTAAAATTTATCGAATATAAAAAACAAAAAAATTTGACTGAATGTGTAAATAAATGTGCGAATAAGCTTCTATTACTCAATAAAAACCATTTGTAAAATAAATGTGTTATTTGTTTATAAGATCAATATTTAATATTTACCTTTGTGGCTGGGCTAACGCGAAAAGTAAAGATTCTCTTGTAGAAAATTTTCAAGAAGTATTCACGAATTATTATTTGCTGTAAAAAGAAATTAAGATTTTAATTTAAAATAAGTTATCCAGTAAATGTGTGAAAAAAACTCAACTTAAAAATAAAAGATTTATACATATAAAGAAAACTAAAAAACCAATTACTTATATTTGAACCCATTTCTTTATTAAGTTGGATTAAAACAAGATTAAAAACCTAAAATAGGATTATTACTAAGTACCAAAGGAGAAAATATATCGTCACCATTTGCAAATGCATTAAAAAGTTATAATCGAATAAAAAAAAATATTTTTAAAATTATCTAAAATTTAACTGAATATATAAAACTTATCAAACGTTTACTTAATAATTAAATTTCAAATAATTTGATCGTCCTTACGAAAAAGCAAATCAAATTAAAATTGACTTTTCCACATTATTACCTTGGAAGTAATGTAACAGAAAACTTTTTTAGTTTTATGGGTTAAGTGAGTAGTAGACTTAAATCGACTTCTTTTATTCTGAACAGTTGGAAAAGTAAAAACATCGCTGATCGATTTGGCACGGTTTCTTGAACTTGTACTACTGTTCTGTAAAAATATTTAAACAAATTTATTTTTAAATCAAATTGCAAATAGTTTAAAACTTAACAAAAAAGGGTAGTTTTTTATAAATAATAATTGTTTTAATTCGTTGTATTTGTTATATACACCTCTTTATATTTTACCATAACATTTAATTATACTGATTAAAAAGCTTCCCTATGGGCTTTATTTCACTTTTATATTTCCATTATGTTTTACTACATAGGGTATAGATTACAATACAAATTAACACAAACTTTAATAAAATGTTATTATATTTACATTTGTAACTTTCTCTTCAACAGCATTTTCCTGATAATTTAAAAGCCGACATTCAAACCAAATATTCAGGTTTTTTTTTTCAACATTTTTTTCCATTTCACTAAACTCTGCCCCTACACATTTAGGGAAAAAAAGGGTAAGCAATTAATTAAACAATATAACGATTAAAAAAATTCGGTAAACATTATTTTATGCTGATGTTACATTTAAAGTGCTTACCAGAAAGTACTAACAGTTCAAAAATTCCATTTTTTACAAGTGTTCCTTCATAGGTGAGTGAGGCCTGGTAAGCCCCACTTTTATAAACAACAATATCCATCGTCAATCTTTGAGTTTTTCTGTCTGCGTGTATTGTGAATGTATAAGGAGGATAGTCTGTTGATGATGTCGACTATAAAATATAGTTTTTTTAACAATAAAAAAAAAACATAAAAAATTTTTAACAAAAAATAATAAATTTATTTACTATTAACAAATATTTTACAGAACTAATTTTTATTCTAAATTCGTATAGCCTTCATAAAACTATAATCTAAATTGTTTTATTGTTATTTAGTTGGTTTAAATAAATGTAAAATGTCTATTATTTATTTTTTTATTTTTTTATATTTTTACCATAATTCTGAGGTTAAATTTTTCTTCCAAATCGAACAAGTCCATCCCATGAAGACATTTGTTCATATACTCATCACGTGGATCGATCATGATTCGGTGATTCCTTTCATGAGTCATTGTGATGATGGACACGCCTGAGTGACCAGGCCGGACTAATGCAGTGTGGTCAGGTGACAATGGAGCTTGTGATGTCATAATTAAAATGAATAAATTAATTTTTTGTAACTAGAATTAAATATTTATTTAAAAAAAAAGTTTTAATAAATAAACAAGTTTGTTTTTCTGGTATTTTACCTTATTATTTATATTTTTTATTTAAATGAACGAATATCAAATTTTGTATACGCTAGCAGTCTAACATAGTATACTGTTTACTGTTCAAAAGTGTATTGCCTGCAGTCATTAATCATAAGTTTATAAACTTTTACAACAACAAGTAATTGAATTAACCAATCAAAACAACAACCTGGTTTAAATTCTTTCATAAAAGGGCTGTGAGCAATTGCAGTGTTATTATGTTCGACAAATATATTATAAAATCCACTTTTTCTTACAGTGAATGAAATTTTTACTTGATTTGAGATACCTAAATTAACACTTTGTTAAACTTTAATGTTTTGTTTAATACTTAAATGAATCATATTGAACAAAGGCATCGGTAGGCAGATATTTTTAAATACAGTTTATTAACAATACAAATTATCACATAATTTGATGCAATATATTTTTAAACAATAAAGTTCAAAGTGCAAAAATAAATTTCTAAAAAATTCTATAGGTTATTTCTATACAAAGTTGTGTTTTGTATAAGAACAAAAGACATAGTCAACATAAAGTTGTTATACATAAAAACCTATGATTAATACTTTTATTAAAACATTAAATTATCATTTACCATCTACTGCTGTATTTTTAACAAACTCTTTTGCAAAGGCAATTGTATTTGAATCCCCGTCATTAAAATGTGTTAAAATTCTTACAGAAATATTTTCATTACTAGAGATTGGGTATGGAGTTTCTTTACTGTAGTGAAACTAAAATACAAATAACATCGGTGAATACAATTACTCTGCAAACCTTAAATTATTCAAAATTCTATTTAAACAAAAATGTGTATTGCAATATTTAAAAAAAAGATTTTCTTACGTTGACAATGAAAGTTACAGTTTTTCCCACTACAATTGGTTCAGTCCATTTCCAATCCACTTTACATTTTGTTAAATCCAAATAATCTCCTCTTATATACCTTCACAAAAACATTTGTTAAAAATATAAATACTGTCTTTTTAAAGAAGAAAAATGGTTTGAAAATATACCGAAAAAAAACATATAACACAGCGATAAAATATAAATTTAATCAAAAATTAACTTAAAGTCTCGCAAACTTAATAAAGTTAAAATAATTTTATTGCTTTCACTTACTTAATAATATCTCCATCGGCCTTATTAGTTGCATTTGATAAGATTTTTTTCGCATAAGAGTAAATCCATTTTGATAATAAAAGTCCAGATAGAACAGAAATGGTGATAAGTATAACTAACCATAATGTATCCATAATTAATTAAAAATAACGAAAAAATATTTTGTTCGTAACTAAATTTACAAAATTTTATAAATCATGTCAAATTTTGTCAACAACATGACATTACATCCTGTTTTAACATCAGTTTAAAGTGCCATTCTTTACTTTAAATAAATAAAGAAAACAAACAAATTAAATGTTTGCAATGATTTTTATAAAATGTTAATCGTTTAATAGCATTAAGTAAATGTTTAACTTACCCATTTTTAAGTCTCTTAAGTAGGTTATAGTTTAAAATTCCTGTTCATATTGACTTTGGTTAATAGGCTACACAGTTACATATATGCTTTTCCTGTAAAGTTCCTCATTAGGTATTACGACCTTAAATGACGAACGACCTTTTTGTTTATTTCTATTTTATCACGTTTTTCATGTGATCTGTTTTATGTAAATAGAGACGGCAGACATAACAATTAAACTGTTTTTAGCTAATATTTACATAAGATTTTATTATTCAGTTTAATTTTATTGATTTTATTAGTTCTTTAGCACTTTTAGAGCAGTACGTAGCGCATTAAATTCGTTTTGGTATGTTCAAAAATGTATAAAAATTGAGGATAAACTATATATAACCTGACGCAATGGCGCGTAAAGTTTGGTTTGTTTACCTTTTAGAAAGAAGATTTAAAGTAAAAACAAAAAATCTTCTTGCTTGCAAATTTCCTGGAGTTTTGCAGTTACTGAACCAACAAACCGCACCCAGGCAAGGTTTTATTAACATTGTTGTAAATATTGTACAAAATGGAGGAAAATATGAAGTTAATAGGAGCTGTAGACCAAGGAACCAGCAGTACACGATTTTTGGTAAATTTGATTTTTAAACGTTTTGTTACTCTGAAATGCAATGTAAATTTATTTATTCACTAATGTATTTATGTTTTAGGTTTTTAATGCTGAAACGGCAGAACTAGTGACATATCATCAGGTAGAATTAACTCAATTTTTCCCAAATGAAGGGTGAGAAATTAAACATAAATTGAACAACGTTGCTTATGAAAACTTAAAAAATAAACGAATTATTTTTATATCCTGTTAAAAATGTCATTTACTGTGTTATAGATGGGTTGAGGAGGATCCCATGGAAATATTACGAACAGTTTATGAATGTATTGATCAAACTGTTAAAAGTCTTGAGCAGATGAACATTTCAAAATCTTGCATTCAAGGTCTATCTTAATTTAATTTTGTTGTAAAAAATTTTAACAAAGTCATGTAGTTAAAAGAATAAATTATTAATTAAAAAATAATTGAATCAATTAATTATTTAAAGTAATTAAAAATGTTTTAAATTAAAATTCTTTCCAGCGATTGGAATAACAAATCAGCGAGAAACAACGGTAGTATGGGACAAAAACACTGGCCAACCTTTACACAATGCTATTGGTAAAATAAACAAATGTGTAAACAAATTAGAATGCTTATCTGTTTGTATACGAACTTAACAAAATAAGTGGGTCAACTTTAAATCTATTGTTGTCTTAAAAAGGAACAAAGGTTTCATTTTAAAAAACCCGCATAATTTTATATTTCTTTTTTAGTTTGGTGTGATAATAGAACACAGTCAACAGTAGACCAATTGGTTGCTAAAACACCCAACAAAAGTCAAGATTATCTCAAGGTACAATTTTTTAACACCTTCTAATTCAGTTAACACCGTCAATCAAAAACAACTGTGAACAACCAAAGTTTATTCAATATTTTATCTTTTATAGGATTTCCGAAGTGTTTATATAGTTTTTTTCAAAATGCAAAAAAAATTTACAAAATTTTCAACTATACATTTCAAGCAAATTAATATACCTTACTTTTCATTAGAAATATTGTGGGCTACCTATAAGCACTTATTTCTCAGCTGTTAAACTCCGCTGGTTACTGGATAACAGACTTGATGTAAGAAGGTCGGTTGATGATGGAAATATGTTGTTTGGGACAGTAGATACTTGGTTGTTATGGGTTAGATACTTTTTTATTAAGAACATCTTCTTTATTTCTTTTTACATTAAAAACACAAAAGTTTGCTCAATTACTAGGCAAACTATAAAGTTAAAAATGTTGCAGTTTAAGGCCAATATTTCTAACAGCAAATTCGTTTTTTTTTTTTACTACCCATTTTATGTTTTAAATTTTTTTTTTTTTCTTTACTACCCATTTTATGTTTTAAAATTTTGCTGTTTAGAATATGACAGGAGGAATATCAGGGGGTAAACATGTGACTGATGTCACAAATGCTTCTCGGACAATGCTCTGTAATATTCGGACACTAGAGTGGGACAAAGAGTTATTAGAATTTTTTGACATTTCGCGATCTGTTTTGCCAGAAATAAGAAGCAGTGCTGAACATTATGGAGACATTGTAAATAATTAAAATACCAAAATTTAATTTTAGATAAGGTATTGCATGCAATTAATAGTTTACAAATACAAAGAAGTCACCAACTAACTAATGAATCACTTTATTAATTAAGGTATATGATGCCCACCACTGTCATTTCCTTCTATCAATATATTTATAAATAAGTTAACATTTATTATAGATGTTCATTGGTAGGTTAGTATAAGTTATATAAGAAATAAAACTTTGTTTTTTAGGTTGATGGCACTTTAAAGGGAACCCCAATCTGCGGGGTATGCCAAATTTAATAACACATAATATAACATAAAAATTCCTGCAAAAAATGAATGTTGGAATTAAATATTAAATAGTGTTTTTTAAATAAATTAAGGCTACAAATTATATAATTGTCAATCTATAACTTAAAAAATTTTTAGTGTTTAGGTGACCAACATGCTGCTTTAGTTGGACAAACTTGTTTTAGCAAAGGAGATGTGAAAAATACTTACGGAACCGGTTGTTTTTTGCTGCAAAATACTGGCACAAAACCGGTTCAATCTGGTCATGGTTTGCTTACCACTGTGGCTTATAAACTAGGTCAGGATGAACCTACTCACTATGCATTAGAGGTAGGTTTGAATGTTATTTTCCTTGTGTTACAAAATTTAAAAAAAACATTGCAAAAATAAATTATACTTGATCATGTGACCTGCAAAGTTCAAAAAGCATCGTAAAGTTAATCAATAAAACTCATTTACTTAATTGAGGTTGTAATTACTGTAATAAAATAAATCAATAACTGCAACAACTTTTACTTAATAACTTTTACCAAAAACAAAATACCAACTCAGACAACTTCTAATATAACACAAGTATAATAATACCTTAACAAACACTTTAGCAAAAAAATAACCTCCTGTTTTATTATATTAAACTAATGACAACCAAATATTTTGTATAAAGGGTTCTGTAGCTGTTGCTGGCGGGTTAGTTAGGTGGCTGAGAGATAACTTGGGAATCATCACAGAAAGTGCTGAGATAGGTAAGTCTAATGTTGTTGTTTTTTAAGCAAAATAAAACGCAATAAATTAATTACAATGTTTTTTTTAAATTTTTTTTAATAGAGAAATTAGCGAACGAAGTGAGTGACTCAGGTGATATTGTGTTTGTGCCGGCATTTAGTGGCTTATATGCGCCATACTGGCGCTCCGATGCTCGTGGCACATTATGCGGGATTACTCAGTGGACCACGAAGGCTCATATAGCTCGAGCGGCACTCGAAGCAGTTTGCTTTCAGACTAGGGAGGTTAGTGTTGCCAAAAACATTTTTACAATTTTTTTTTAAACATTTTAAGCAATTTAAATTCTGCTTTCACATAACTTCAAAACTTAAAATTTAATGTTTCCGAATAATTTTTAGATAATAGAAGCCATGCAAGAGGATGCATGTGACATGGGAGAACAGACAACTAATCTGACAACCCTGCAAGTTGATGGTGGTATGACAAATAACCATTTACTCATGCAACTACAAGCTGATATACTGGGATGTACTGTATGTAAGTAACCACAACACCTGGTCACTAGTTTAGCTATTGATATTGTGTAAAAATAAATGATATAACAACAGAATGTTTAAATAGTAAACTCATTAACAATATATCACAAACAGTAAATGCACCCCTATAAAATTCAAGGCCATTTGTGGTATGGGTGTAAATGGTCAAAAATTAGTTAATAGTTGTGACCATATCACAGCATAGAGCAAGCAATTAACTAGTGCTTAAAAAAATACCCTAATATATTTAAATTCATACTTTGACATATTACATCATTTCAAGTACAGTAAAAATTTATTTATTTTACCTTTTTAGTGAAACCTTCAATGCCAGAAACCACAGCATTAGGGGCAGCAATGGCAGCTGGGAAAGCAAAGGGAATTTGGAGTTTGAAAAAAGAAGATCTTACTTCTGTTACTTTTGAGAAATTTCAACCTTCTGTTATAGAAGATGGTAAGAAAAACAAAAAATTCTAATTAAATTTTTTTTTAAATTTTAGCCAGAAAAAATAAAATTTATTTTGTATTTGAAAGTTGATGATATTTAAAATTGCCTTTTTTTGCAGAGGAAAGGTACAAGAAATGGAAACTAGCTGTCCAAAAATCCATCGGCTGGCATTATGCTGCCACTAGTGTTGATGCAAACCCAGGTAAAACATCAAATAATGAAAACCAAAACCAACTGTGGACCTTACCTGGCGCCATTTTCTTGCTATCTTCATTTTTCTTTTTAGCATTGGCCAAAAAATGATCAAAAAAAGTTTATAATTTAGTTTAAATTTTTGGGGAAAGGCAATTTTAAAGTGGTAATAATAAAATGGCTGCTTTTTTGGTAAAATAGTTTCACCAAAAAAAAATGTTTTACCTCAAACTGGTGTTGTACCAAATGCAAGCAATTTTGTGGCACATATACCATGAGACAATTGTGCCACAAATTCAAGTAACCCTGCCGCTTATATATGCATGGTTGATTATATTTTACACAATTATTTTTTTGTTTGGGTGGAGTTTTTATATTTTACTTTTATTATTATTAACCCTGTGACGTAAATTTTAAATGATGCAATTTTTAAATGTTTGTACTTCCCGTTGGGTGAAAAAAATAAACAAATTAATATTTTTATTTTGTTAGACAAAAAGTGACTTTTTTCAACCACTTATGTGCGCTAGAGAGCTAAACGACAGCGTCATTATTTCGGAGAGTAGTTAAATAATAATTTGCGCATGAATAATTAACCTAAAGATTAATCAAAATAACACAAAAACTAATTTTTTCACCAAACTAATCTTAAAAATAAAAACTAATTTATTAAAATAGGTAAAACAAATAAAAAAGATAATCTATAAAAATTAAAATCCATTATAATTCTCACAGTTAGGTTATAATTTTCACTTATAATAGATTTTTAATTAATAAAAAAATAAGGAACATTAGGCTTACAGACTTTCTTCTTTTTTAGTTATGTTTGATTGTTTCGGGCCAGCATAATTGGTAGGTCTATGTAACCCTTTTTCCAACTAAAAACAAGAATATTAACATTAAAAATTTGTCTTGTCAAATAATTTTTATACCTATCGTCTTCAAAATTAAATTAATGCAGTTAAAATTCAGATATGACCCTAAGTTAAACTAACATATACCAATTTTTTTAGTAAGGAAAAAATAAAATATTAATTTAAATAGATATTAACATTTATTTAATAAATATGTGGGCTAAAATGCATCTTTAAACATATTTAACTAAATTGAAAATTATTTTTCAGTTTTGCTATTTATAGTTTTTTTTTTGTATATCTTTATCCTCGATGTGCGAAAGTCAAATGCGCGACTTAAACATAGAGTAACATCAGTTACTCCGACCTAGTCTCGAGTTGTGTGGATTGAACCCACGACCTCATGTGTGGTGTAGCAAGTGTTCTTACCACTACACTACGCTGCCAGTAATGCTAATAAAAAATAAACCAATTTGCTTTAAAATAAGAGAATTTTGTTTAAATAAAACTTACAGCTTGGTCTAGTACTTTATCACTTCGGATTTTAATCTCAAGTGGATCTTTTAAAGATTTTTTTATAATTTCAATTTCTTTAATTGCTTGTTTTTTTTGATGTCGGACTCTCGCTATATCTTGTTTAGTGGACAACTCAGATCTAAAATCAAAAATGTTTCAAATTTCTAAAGACTGGCAGCATAGTGTAATGGTAGAACACATGGCTTAACAACATGATGTCTGGGGTTCGATTCCACCGCTTTCTTGTTGGCTGCTGTAATAGCTTTAAGTAGAATCTAGGAATATTATGAACCCTTGTTAAGCCGAAACCAGTACAAAAAAGTTATCCAAAAAAAAAACTATTAAAAAAAAACTGCAAAATAAAATGACCACTACAGGTCAGCACTGAGTACTTTCTTACCTATCACGCTGGTCATGAAGAGATTTCACCGTTTTTCGTGATTTCGTAATGACGTCATCAAATGTCAAACCAGGAGGCGTAAAAAATAAAATAGTTAAGGAAAAATTTGCAAGAAAAATATGTAATTAAAAATAGTTTTCAGCATTTATAAGGATTACACTAAAGGTTAATCTCAAAAAACAATATCTTATTAGGTGTTGAGTTTACTGGGTTTTTGCGTGGTGTTATAATACCTTAAGTCAAATATTCAATTATTCTCTTAATATAGTTAAAAAAAAAATTCGCCCAATATAGAAAAAGACATTTTTTCTAATTTTAAGTCGACATTTTCAACTATTCTAATCCGTAAACATACACCAACAAGTGTTCATAATCACGTAGTCAAGAAACGGTGTGGAATTACCAAAAGTTTGACATTGAAAAACGTTGAATTCGACTTTCACCTTAAACGGTTGTAAACCGACACTCTCACGCCCTTGAAAGGAATTAGAAAGTTGAATTTTCTAAGCATTGGATTAACGTTGTTGGGTTCACAAAATTTAACCCGAAAACGCGGATTAGGAAAGCGCGTGGTGTGGTCGCCAACAAGGCCAAACACACCTTTAAATAATCCGTTATTAGTTAATAAGCTATCCACAAAATTAAATTGTCCGTATTTGCATAGGTAACTACAAAGTGTATGTAAACATGCAAAATACAAAAATTACAAATTTTGAATTAATAGGCAACTCTTATGAATACTTTAGTTGATAAAAAATGTAACACGGATTTATAAATTTAAATCTAGCATTCTAAAGCTAATAAAAATTAATTATTATTTCAAATTACCATCCAAAAATTTAGACAAAATGTGCAAATTTTATTTGTTGTGAGGGCTGGAAATTTGTAAAATTTACGGCTTTCAAAGTTACGGAACGTTAGCGCAGGTTAATCCCACTAATTAACCCTAGTCATATACAACATTGATTAAATGTTTTAAGTCAAAACAATTTGCAAAAAAAGGTAAAAGCTGGTTTCTAGAAATATGTATGTTATGTTAGCAATTTTCTTTGTTAGTTAAATTTGTTGTACAATTTTTTTTAAAGCATTTCAGATTTTGTGATAATTTGAGGGTGTAAATTTTATTCATTTTTTTGTGGTGTTTTTTTTATTAAAAAAAATGGTTTACATTATTTTTTAATGATAATATTTTAGCAACAATGAACCACAATTACTGGTCACTGCTGTAGGTAATCGTAACCATGCAAACATTGTTGCCATGGACACGTTTTCATAGTTGTCACAACAACACAACAATGTCCTTAGCAACTCGAGTATTTTTTGGAAAAATATTAAAACCCCAAAACAACGTCCACACGCGATCACGTGATTTCGATTCGTGCAAAAGCTTAATTAATGTCTCGTTACGTCATAATCACAGGTCGATGTCGTCATAATTAGCGCAGGATCTTAATGCGCCGGCAAACTACGCTTGAGTGGGCAGCGGAGAAAAGTCGGCCACGTGACCCGAATAATCAGTGCAGTGTGGATCCTATTATGACGTCATAATCGCGAACAATGGAGCGAAATTCCCCGAGTTTGAAGAAATTCCCAAAAACTGTTTTCTCGGGGTCAGCAACAAGACCACGTGACCTTGCAACAATGGGACTTGGTCACGTGGTCTCGTGCGATGTTAATGCGAAAATTGTTATTTTCTAGAAGAACGAGAAATTCCCTAAAAATAGTTTTTTTCCAACAGGATTAGATGATTTTTCTTTTTTAAGATGATTTATATAATAGGAAGGGTATTTTTAAAGTATATTGGAAACGAAACATCAAATGCCAAAACAAATATTAAAATAAATAATGATCTTGATACTCAAAAAAGGAAAAAATATATTTTTAGTTTTTTTTTTTAATTTTATTTTTAACATTTTTTTTATGAAAAAAATTCAAATTTTAACAAAAAAATATTTTAAATTATTTTAAATTTGTTTTAAAATAATTTTAGTTAAAAAAATAATAAAATCTATATTATTTTAACTTCACCTTTTTTATATTAAAAAAAATTTAAATTTCGCTTAAAAATTATTTTTTTAATTTACACGCATGCATTTTTTTTCTTTTTTCAAGATTTTGTTTTTTTTAAGAATTTACGCAAAATTCCTATTTCTCCATACCCTTAATAAATCAACCATTCAACGTGGGCGGGTAAATATTAATATTTAAAAACAGGGTCACACATTTCTCATGACCCCTAAAACAGGGTTAAGTTGTATTATTACGTACCCATGATGTCTTACCCCTAACACCTCATACCCATGATGTCTTACCCCTAACACCTGTTCCCATAATTTCAAACAAACAATGTATTTTCGAATTGAAATTCTCCTTTTCAAAACAACAAATTTAACATTTTTTTTTGGTTTTTATGTCTGAGAATTAAAGGTAATTACGGTGATATGACTGTTTTACGTGAGTAGGCGTTTTGTCAAAAAATGCGCACGAAACCGAAAAAAAAAAACGATTTCAAAAAAAAAATTCAGAAAACATTTTATTTCAAATAGAATTTTAGCCTTTTTTTAGCTTTTATGCAAACACAACGGTGGTATTATGACGTCATAATAAAGCCCACGCGGACACTCGTTTCTGCCAAACTCAAAAATTCAGCTCACGTTTTTGGCAACCGTTTTTCGTTTCTTCATTTACCCACGGTACTTATGGTTTACATTTTTAATCGAAAGCCCCCGAAACCCACTTCAAATCAAATGTTAAAGTTCGTGTTAAAATAATTCCTTACTTAAAATCCCCAGTGATCCGGTTAAGTTTAACATATCACGCAACTGTAAAGAAGTAAACGGAGGACGATGATTTCTTATCACGTCCTACCATATTTGATATAGACTTTATATTATTAGACATGTTTTAGCTTCATATAATAACATAATTCTTTAAATAAATCTTAAAAATAGCTCACTTAGGTTTGATTTGCGCCTGATCAAAAAATTTAAATTCATATTTTTTCAGTTTCAATGTCACGTTTTTTTTTAAATTGGAATGATGTATATCCAATAATTTAAATAAGTCATCACAATATACAATAATTCAAATATAAATGTACCCCATATAAATACCCCCTTAATAATTTAGGAAAATTATTATAGATACCCTAATTATACCTTTAGCAAATTAAAAAAAAAGGATATGGTTCTCTTAATACTTCAGTTCTCCTCATAACTTGTCCAACATTCTCCTTGTCCCTGAGTTGTTTCATATAAAGATGATGAGCCACGAGTGGACTCCTACCTCCAAGGTTGAATAAAACTCGCTCAAAATCTGGTCCCGGACCAGCCTGGGCTGACTCTAAAAAATTAAACCAGTTAGATGAATGGTTATGAGTTTTAAATGGTGTTTAAATTTACAATTTTCAAATATTTAAACCTTTAGGATGTTCGGATTTCATTTTTGGTTGAACTTCAACTGAACCCGGGATCGACTTTCGTTCGTGCTTTGCCGTTCTAAATTATGACGTCATAAGAATGTATTATTACGTCATATTTACTATAACACAATGCAATTTACCCGTTGTAAAAAAAACTATAATATAAAAAACGTTATACTAACCCAAAAAGTAACGTGACTTACTTGATGACGTCATCAGTGACGTGTATGGAGGGTCTTGTGAAGTAACCACTCTGCGGCGCTGGTGAGTCTTCCAACCCAAGATCAAATCCAAAATCGACTGAAAACAAAATTAAAAATCGGTTTAATAAAAAACACACAATAAAAATATTTTATAAATTTTTTTATTAAAAAAATTTTTCATAAATTATCCTATATCGAGGTTACAAATAAAATGTTTCTTTTGTATTGCATTATTTAAAAAATAACAAAATCAAAAGCACTTAAATGCACGCCAAAATTAATTTAGTGGATTTGGCAATTCTAATCATAAGATTTTTTCGCATTTTTGATTTAATTTAACAAAAATATTTCAAGTTCAAATATTTTGTCAAATAATTGAAATTATTCTCTGAAAATCTCAGTCCATTATTTCTAAACGATTCCTTGAAAATATCTCCAAACAAGTCATAGTGACTTGCAATATTAACAACAAAAAATTACAGTGTAACTTAATATATGTCCAATTATGTCGCATACGATCATTTTTCAAATTTTGAATTTTAAAGTTTTAACTTTTGCAAGTCACTCTTAAGATTTTTATCTTTAAAAATCAAAATTTTATTTTAACAAAAAAATTGGCGACATAAAATGTTAATTTATATTTTAATTTTAAAGCTTGCATGATTTAACACGGGACATCTGCAAAGAATATTTGAGATACGGTTAAGAAATAAAGGAGAGCTTAAAGACGGTGGACCAGTGGTATTGTCCGACATTAAGCTGCCAAATTAGTTTGTTGTGGTTACGTATTAGTAACAACCTTTCCGTTATTTCTTGCAAATAAAAAAAAACTAAAATTTTGAAATCGGAAACCTAAAAATGATGCAAGCAAAAAAATATTTTGCCTTTGTTTAGGTCACGTGAGTAATTGTTTAAAGTCACGTGCTCGATCACGTGCCCATCGGAAGTCCGTGCAAAAAGTTAAGTAATCACATGTTACTTGGATTACAGTAAGGTGACCATTTAAATAACCTTGGATTAAAAAAGATCACGAATCACGTGGTGATTTGATTGACAGGTGGAGGACTAAGTTTAGAAGTTGGCTAAAAATAGATAAAGTTTTATGTAAACTGTCTGGCTAGGATAGAAAATCTTGCCTTTAAACCGTTTTTTGAAGGTTTAAAATAATTTTTTTAAATTGTAAGAGTAAGAAATCTAAAAATTTTGCGTTGGCTACATTGAAAAGATTTTAAATAACTACCAACTAGCAAAAATTCGAAACGTCAATCTCAAAGTGTTACACCCTAAAACACATTTTTGCAGAGACATGGACAATAAAACTTTATTGTAGTTCAATTCCAAATCAAATTTTAGCGACATTACTGATTGCTATGCAACCTCTCAATCGATATTGTTTGAGCGTGAGACCACTGCATTAGCTCGGGACATTGGCGCGAAAATGACCGAGTACAGATCACCGAATTGCCGCCTTTGTGCCCGCTTAATTAGGCCCGAATTAGAAGTTACGAAATCACCCCTATTTAGACTAAGGTGTTGGCTATAAGGCTTGGCTTATGTTTTGAAGCAGGCAAATTGATAGTATTGCATATGACCGGTAGTTAGCTTGAAAATATAGTGTTCAAAAAATCGACTAAGTGATAAGGGTAAAAGTTAAGAATCTTTGTATTATCTTAATATCTTATGTAACAAAATTGATGGGAAAAGCTTTAACTTTTCGTCTGTAATTTGATCGTTTTTTTAAGGAAATCAAAATTTTAAAAGAATAAATAAGAAAGTATGATTGATGGCCTGCACATGCTCGTGATAAATTTAATCCACATTTAAGAACCAGGGTCGCTGCAACCCCAAATAAATATAACACCCCTCACCCAATGACCCCTCACCGACATGTAAATAAAGTGTCAAACGGTGCACCTGTTCGTTCATGTTTTTAAAAAGGAGAAAATGGCAAAAAAAACATTTTCGAATTCTTGTCGCTGATTGGTTAGTTTTCTGACAAATAAAAAAAATATTCGTCCCTATTTTACATGCAACTAAATTTTTATTATTTATTGCTTAAAAATCTCTTTATCGAAAAAATGATATTTATTTAATTTAAAGTTAAAAATTTATGTGCAAAAAACGATTTTGTTTTTGACTTATTTTTAGAAAATACGATCTGTCATTTTTTTGTTGTGAATTGTGATCATTTTGGAAGAATTACCTACAGCAAACCTTAATGTCATTTTTTGTATTCGGTGTTCTCAATAAATATTGACAAACTTATGCCAAGTCAATACGTTCCAGCTCCTATTGACATGAGAATTAACTTCGCCCCGGCAATTAATCATAATCCCCGCAAAACCATCGCCAATCTCCCGATCTCACGTAACGAGGCCATTCTGACAAGACGTTGAAGAATCGATGTCAAAGCGACCACGACTGTTAACCCCCCGCGCCAGGTGGTCCCTCTTTATGACGTCACAACACAGAATCGAGCCCCAAGATTAACATGGGTTCGAAAGTGAAACGCGCATTAACCCAGGACGGGGTAAAAAGGTCCCCCAAAAATGTTGATTTAAACTTTTGTTTTAGGTAATTTAAGGAGAGTTTATTACAGCGTTAACGCCCGGCTGCGTCGAGGTTAAGAATTTTAATGTTTGAGGATAAACAGCGCCCACTTCGCACGAGTATTATGGCCCCCATTTACGTGCACCTATTCTGACAGGTGGGTTACTGACACTCACGTCAGTCAAATGGTGCGCACGAAAAGTTACAAAATTTCAGGAATCGAATTTCGACTTTCAGACCTCGCTCGTTTTTGAAAATCAATCAAAAATTAGAAAAAAATGTTTTTAAAGTAAAAATCCAAAAAAGGAGAACTAAATATTTGTGGGAATTAGTTTCAAGTAATTAAATACATAATTACCATAAATTAAAATTAAAAAAATATTATCTAACTTCCAATTTTTTACATTTTTAACTCTAAAAAATAATTTTTTGTTAAATAAATTCTAAATTATTTGTCATCCCTGTCGTGTATGTAAAAGTGCAGAAGCGCGCGTGTGGCGCCGACGTTGCAATTGTTGATTGATAAGCGGTGCTTGTGACGTCACACAACACAGCTGAGAACGAAATAGACTCCCCGCCTGTCACTTTGCAAGTGGTTAGTCACGTGGTGTCTGACGTCATGAGGGTGGAAAGTTTGCAGTTAAGTTGATTGTCGACGAGGGATAAACCGATCAATATTGGAATGCCTCAAATTTTAAAACCTTATCACGTGACCTTAAAAATTAATCACGTGACCTTTTGGAAGCTGATCACGTGACTTTTAAACTCGTGGAAAAATATTTAAAAAATAAAGTTTTAGGCGAATTTTTTTGCAAAATTTCGTAAAAAAAAACGAAGTTTTGAGTCATAATAATTAGGCTACGATTTCAAACGACTCCATAGAAATCATAATTAAAATTCCGTTCCGGCTGAGCGCATCCGGATGTAAACAAAGATCAAGTTTCGAAACAAAAACAAAAATTTCAAAGCGAAGAAAATGATTCACAAAACAAGCAAATATCCGAGCAATTTACTCCTTAATGCTGTCACAAACTCTCATTATGACGTAATAATCCGATCTAAATGCGGGAACAATGCAGACGTTCATGTAGAGTAACATAAACAGAAGCTGGGGGCCGAAAAAAGTGGTAATTTGATGATATAATGGCGATTGAAAATAGTCCACTAAGCGCAAAATGATTGCAGTTACTTGTTCGCGCAAAAACAAAATTTCGAATTGTTTTGATTTTTTTGCGAGATTCTGTAAAACCGGGGAAATCCCCTTCGCCTTTCTTTCGCTGCCAAATGACGTCATTTCCCACGTGATTTAACCAAAATAAAAGGGCGGAGAAAAAGGACGAAATTAGCAGAAATGCAAGTTTTGTTTTTACCATATTAGGCCTAAATATACTTAGTCAATATGGGTCATGACCTTGAAAATAAAAAATGACAAATTTTCCCAATAAAGTGAGCAATCGACTTAACCTACATTCAACCTTTCAAGACAAAGTAGATATCACTAAGTGCTTTCAAAGTTACGTAATTATGGTTTAAATAGAGGACCATTAATCTCGAAAAGTAGCAAACCAGCGGAAGAATATCAAGTTTCTGTTTACTCGGTGCGCCACCCATCGCTACTACGTCACAGAAATGACGTCACGAAGTTAATTAATGCGCAGCGTAATGTTTAATCGACACCGAGAGACAACAATTAAACACACAGCGACAGTGACGTCACAGACCGCAATTGATAGCAAAGACAATGGATCATCCGATGTTTAACACATTGTGACCTCACAAAAGCCACTGAGACAACAATGGAACAAGTGTTAAAGTTCGAGGTTAGCTAAAATGAACCTAAACGACAATAAAACTAAGTGGAATATGGAGAAAAGCTTTGAGTAACGTTATCCTAATGTGTTAGCAGTTACCTTCGTTGTTTAGGTTTTTATATAAAGTAATTTACGCTTAAAACCGCGGGTCTTAGGTCCTGTTGTTATTAAACAATCTGCAGTTGAAGCGAAAGCTTGCCTTGTCATTCATCACCAATGTGACATCACAATCACCTACATTGTGTCGCTGGTGTGACATAACATTTAAAACTTAATGGATGTAAATATGTTGGTAATAATATTATGACCATATAATGTATGTAAATACATTAACTCCCATTGAATTTTAACAGACTGTCAAATGCAATAAAATAATGAAAACAAATCGATTTTAACCCATTTTTTTAAGAAAATGTTACAAAAACAGAATGGGGGTCTGTAAAAAAAACTTTTGTTATTTTTTGTAAAACAAATGTTTCATTTTAACCCCACGTAATTCTAGATTGTAACAAAGCCCCCAAATGCATGACATTACCCATTGTTAAGCATTGTTAAGGGTTAGACGGGCATTGTTAAGGGTTAGACGGGCATTGTAACGATATCAAGTTAAATCCGAACTGCAAATAAATAAGTGCTCGGAACATTCTATTTTTAACCAAAAATTCGAGGCAAAATATTTAGATTTTCGAAATCTGAACCTTTATAAACATTTTAATCTAAATGTTATGTTAAAATTGTCATTATAACAATACAGACGATCGATTTTAGCTGTTAGAGTTACATAATGGATTAACAATTAAACAAACAAAGATAAAAAATTAAAATTGTAATAACAATGGGGTTCTTATATTAACAAAGTAAACGAAAATAGATAAATTGTTAAACAATCTTCTGAAAGTAAATATTAGTTCAAATTTTGATTATTTTTCCAGCAAATTTTTTCTCTCAGAAAAAACAATAAAAAATAAAATACAACTGTTTGTTTAACACCAAAAATGTAAATAATTTTTAACAAAATATTCTTTGATGTAATAAATATTTTAACACACAACCCACCCATGTCGAAAAAAATTGCGAATTTATTAATAATAAATAATTCCGTAATACTCAAGACTTCGGTTAAATTTACCACTTGCCTATGGTAAAGTTTATAAAAAGCAAAATCCCACGGCTAATAATAGGACAAATCAACAGTGGACATTTAAATGTAATTAATACATAAAGCATAGGCATAAAGACGGATTTTTACTTTTTCTAAATCAGTCCTGCGATCGCCTCCACAATATATATTTAAATTGTAATTTTATAAAAGAAATACATAGTCTAACCCCCATATCCCCCTAAATCAAACTTCTCTATTTACCACTATTACCCAAACTCAAAAATCACTATTTATATAATGATAGAATGGGTTTATTTACTATTTTTTTGATAATTAATTTATTTTGTTTTTGTTACTTTTGCAATTCTAAAATTTTCGACAAAAAATTCTGTGATTCCAAAATTTTAATATTTCGAAAAAAAAAAAAAATAAATATACTTTTTAAAGCAACCCCTTAAATAGATAGTTGTAGACGCCTATGTCCCAAGGTGGGCAACTTTCATATGTAAACAAAAAGGGTCGTGGGTCAGTTATATGATCCAAAATCTCATGTTTTTGTTACCAGAAAGCTTGTTACTTAACTCTCCCATAGAGTTAAGTGTTAACAGTTTGAGTGACAACTTAGTAAGTTTTGTTGTGTTTTTATAAATAAATTCAACTATTTAAAGATATAAAATACATATTTTTTAGTTTCAAATATATATTTATGTAAACGAATTAGAAAAATAAAATTTATAATTTGTTTAATTTAATTATTAGTATTTAAGTAATTAAAATTTTTAAAAATTCCCCAAAAATTTAACCAAAAAAAAACTTTTTTTTAAATGGCCGCCATTTTTTTAACGCAGTTCAAGTTTTGAATTTTAATTCTCGAACAAGACCACACACTTAAAAACACACCTGCAACACTCACTACGTTTGATCTACGTCATAATTGTGATTACATACGTCATAGTCATTTTAAAATTAATGCACTTGGTTAAAATTTACAGTATTATCATTAAAGTCATTTTAAATTGTTTTTATTCAAATTTATTTAATTTTTTAACGGAACTAGATCTAATATTGATTACAAATCATTATTTTTCATTTTTACAGAGTTCAATAATTTTTATGTTTTTTAATTTTAATTCAAGGTAATTAAAGTTGTTTCAGTTTTAAAATTTAGCAAATAAATCATAAAATAGTATGCATTTTTAACCCCCAAATCACGTGGGGATGGGTAAGTTGCATAACAATCTTTATCTTTTAATTGCTAAGTAAAATAAGGGCGCACCCCGTTTTTAGAAAGAATTTTAAGCGAAGTCATGCGAATCAATAAATGGCAATCAAGAAAAATATCGGGGTTCGAATTTGTTATAATTTCGGTTAAAAAAAGATTCGAAAAAATATTTTTTGTATGATTATGAACATAATGGTAAATTTTTTAAATTGACAGTCGTCGAAAGAGATGGGGCAGGGCGGAATCGAACCGAGAAATAAGAAAATGCTTCATTAGGTCAGACATTTGACTTTAACTAATTACGCAGCGCGCCAAAATTTTTTTCACAAAGTTTCGAAAAGTTATTTTTAAGGATGGGTCCATCGCACGTTCATCCCATAAAAAAGAAAAATGGGGTAAAAATAATATCGGGTAAAACAAACATGGGGGCGAATTACAGGAATAATATCACGTTTTGGGAAAGGTTGACGTCATAATGAAACATTTGTGACGTTTTATAAAGGTTTGTGTCGTAACGTGTTGTCAATAAAAAAAAAATTTAAAATTAATTTGAAATAACAGATTTAACAAAAAAAGTTTCTACCTACAAAAAAAAGTGTTTACTCTTTTTAAATGTTAATTTAATTATTTTAAACTTTAAATTTAGCTTAAAATAAACAAAAATAGGTATTTTAAATAATTGACCACTTTGTTTTTAAATATAAATCTCCTTAATAGAAAAATGAATAACAAAAACTTTTTTTTGAATAATTTAAGAAAAGTTTAAAACATAGAAAAACAAAAAAGGTTTTAAAAATAATTAAATAATGTAATTAGTGACGTCACTATAAACAACGCACCCTTTTCTTACGTCACTGGTACTGAGATGGCGTCATCAGAAGTTATAAAAGGAAGAAAAATTATTAACATAAAAAGTTGTAGCCAACAATAAAATTAAATAAAATTTCGATTTTTAGCCAAAAAAATTTCACAAAATTTAAAAATAAATTTTAGCCAAAACAAAAGATTAATTTTAATTCTAAAAACCATGCCAAAAAAAAGAAAAATCTTGAAATAGATTTTTTAAACCAGTATCTCTATGTAACATGCACAAAAAGGCTGGGTTGTAATTAATTGCTGGTTCGTGCAGCTGGGAGGGGGTGTAGGTAAGAGGTTAACATGTTTAAAGTTGTCAATTTTACAAAAAAATTATGGAAAAATAATGGAGTTGCGTTTCAAAAAATGATAAATTTATTGTTTTGTTTTTTTTTGAAAAAAAATTAAGATTAAAAAGAAGTTTAAATTGTTTGGTTTTTATAAATTAAATAAAAAAATTTAAAGTTTTTTTGGGTAAAAGAAATAATTTTTTAAATCAAAACCAGGAATTTAAAATCATGGATTTTTTACTAGAATTTCTGCCATTTTTGCCCCATAAAAAATGACCTAGAATACAAATAATGACAAATATGCAAACATCGCAATAACTACAACATTCTGATTGGTTAATACAAATTTACGTCACAAACAAACTTTTGCGTCATTGGAATAGGTTTTGACGCTATATGCGGCTGGGGAAATCTCTTAAACATAGGTCGACGTGGAAGAAGGGTTAAACTCACGTGACCTCTGTGACGTAAACATTATTGGCGCCAAAAATAAGTGGGCAAATTTTTAAAAAATTTACATAAATATTAGGATAAAAAATCCACAAAAGTTAAAATAATTTAAACCTTATTATTTCTAATTAAAATTAACAATATTTAAATTCTACTTTAACGGTAAAATTATTTTTTAATTCGATCAATTTTTTTATTTTTTATTTTTTTCCCTCGCTCTCGAAAATTAACCCCCTATTTTTTGATTGACACATTACAAAAACCTTACTACTTTTTTAATAACCAAAAGTTTAAGTTAAATCCAGCATGACGTCATCATATCTTAAAGCTACAACGAGTGGGAATTTAATTGCTAGTTTGTGTAAAAAATTCAAAAAACAAAAATGTGGTTTCGATGCTGAAGGTTGATAATGTGCGAAAATCATGAAGCATTTTAAGATAATAAAACCAAACAATTTTGGTAAAAAAAGCATGTTAATTGAGTTCAAAAAATAGTAAAATTAAGTTTAATTTTTATCTTATTGGTAAACATAATATATTTGCTATGCAAATAAAAAAAAATATACCGCTTTCTTCTATCAGTTTAAGTACGTTTATATTAGTTCCACGTCTTTTTAAACTAACGCTGATCTTACAGTTTAAGTGTCTGTTGCCTATGCTTAACAAGAAATAAAATTACCTTCACTAATGTTCGAATAATTGGCAAGATAATTTCAAATTTCTGTGCCAACTATTAAGTTCATGCAGCCGCAGAATAATCACTGTCTGATTCAAAAACCTATTCAGCAAGGTGTTAAGAGTATTTAAAATATAAGCTTATACAGATATAAAGATTTTGAATAGGACTTTAGTGATAGTTTTATCTTTTTATAATAGATCTTGGTATCAAAAAAATTACTGTAGTTTACGATAGCTGTCAATCAAAAAATCAAATCTGAATAATTTCGGGCAATTTGAAAGTTATGTTAAGTGTTTGTAATATTATTTCGCAGCTGATAAAATTTTTACCCAATAAAACTACAACTGAACTATAACTAATTTAAGCAAAAGAAAACGAAATTATAAACGCCTATACTAACTGCTATGAAGAGTAAACATTTAGTTACGTTCATCACCAACAGAGTTATCTATTTAACTAATAATATTTTAAAGTATAACCTCACGTATTTATTTTTATATCAAAATATTTATAAAATTTCACTGCACATCGAAATCATTTTCGAAACGTTTCGTCATTACAACCACGTTCATTAATATCTTTAACGCTCTATAATAGCCAAAAAAGAGAAGGCTTGAAAAAAAATGAGGCCAATATAAAAGGCGAAGTATTAGGTACTGATAGTAATCTGTAAAAGCAATACCTAGTGGAGGTGAATTTATCAAGCTAAGTCCCTTTTGTCCATGTCATGAGATCAGTTATTGAATTGAATAGAGGAGTAGTGAAAAAGGGAGTTGGTTTGGCCGGTGATATAGTACACGTAGTAGCTAAAGTTAGTTTGCGAAAGGCTTAGTAAATTCTGTGTGGTCGAAAGTTAGAAATTCGGATTTTTTTTACTTTGGTAATTTTATTGTAAAGATTCACAAAAAAAAATTTTAAAAATGTATTTTTTGAGTTTAATTTAAAATTTGATTTATCATCTGCTACAAATGATAACTGCATTTTCGAAAGTTGAATTTTAAAAGTTTAAATTAGAATATGCTAAAAAAGGATGTTTAAAAATATCTACTAATTATGCCATATTAGGTGCAGTAAACGCAGTAAACTAATTTTTTATTTAAAGGTTAAAAAAGGAATTTAAATTGAGGGTTGTTTCTAAAACAAACAAGCAAAATTATTTGCAGACATACACATATAACTACTTAAAAATTCCGTATTTAAAAGAATAAAAAAATACAAATATATAAAACAATCAAAATAAACCGTTTTAAATTTTAAATAAAATAGTTAAAATGATGTTAAAAAATCGTTGTAACTAATTGCAGAACCAGGGTTTTTGCACGATTTTTGCTTTTTACGGTATTTTCTTACGACACTTTAATCCAAACAATCTTCAAATTAAACAAAAAAAAGAGAGAGCGGCGATCGAACGCTTAACACGGGGGTCGAGCGGTTTTGTTTTCTTAAGAACGATGTAAATAAAAATCGTAATGGACAAAAAATTTGAGACTCCTGCCTCCTAATATCGAATAAACTAGAGTTGAAATGAGTGCGTGTTTTGGTTTTTGTTTTTTCGTAGATAAATAAATTTATGATTTTTCGAATTTTTTTTCGCATCAAGCAGGGTGTGTTTAATTATTTAAGGCTTGTTGTTTATTTTCCTCGTGGATTTCCAGCGAAATTTGCCACGAAATTATGTTAACCCTATAATGTGCCTTGCGGTGTTATATCGGTTGTGCGGGTTGTAATACTAAAATCGTATCCCAATTAATAAAAATTCTACGAAAACAATATTAGCTTTGAAGTCGTACCTAGTACCCTGTAAAAATTATTTATTTAATAAATTTTTAACTTATTTTTTTCTAGATATTTTTTTATAATTTTTTCTTTTTATAATTAATTTTTTTTCAACAAAAATTACTCAGGTATATTTTTGCACGAATTGAGGCCACAAAAATTAAAAAGCAATATTTTTGGACTTGATTTTTTGCAAAAATGCAAATAATTTCGATCTTTATTTCTACTTGAATAGTTTCACTTATTTTTACGAACAACCTGTTCACCTATAAAGCTAAAACTAAGCGTAATCCATCTCCTAATTAACCAAAAAAACGCCGTCAGTTCAACGTTCAAAAAACTGGGTAAAAAAACGCTAAAAATAGATTTCTTTTAATTTTTTAAGAACTATCGGGTATATTTTTATTTCAAATATTAAATATATAGCGCAATAAGTTTTTGAAAATAATTTTTGGCGCTTTTTGATCTGGAAAAATTCTAGGAAACGAGGTTAACTTTTGGCTTTGATTTCTTGTTTTTATTAAAGTTTAATTGTCGTGTAACTTCGATATTATCGCGCGAATAAATAATTTCTTCCTAGAACACAAGTTCATTAATTCAAATTTTAGTTAACGAAATAAACTTTTGCATTTTAAAAATTAGGTCAAAGTTTTTCGAAAAAAAAAATTTAGACCAAAATACAAAAAAAAATTAAACAAATAATCTCATTTTTCGTAGAAAATTAGCTGCGCGTAATTATTTAAATATAAAGGGGCCAAAAAAAGCGAAAAAAACGCTATAACATCACACTTGTTCGAGTACAATAGAAGTCACATTCAAATTCCATTAATTTTGAGTTTAAAAAAATAGAAAAAAGTCAGGACCCTTCTATAAAAAAGACGAAGCCAACATATTTAATTTAATAAGGCAAGTGGCTTATGGACAACAGGATAAAAAAGAATACAAATATTAGTAAGGAACTATATAGAAATCGTATAGAGTTTTATATTTTATAGAAAAATTTTAACAAAATTTTTTTGTTTTTTTTTTTTGCAATTTTTTTTTTTTTGATTATTAAAACCCCTTCACAAAAAAATATTGCAAATAAAATTTCGAGATTTTTTAGAAAAAATAATTTCAGAAATTGTAAACTTTTTAAGACCGGCAGTTTAAAAAACGGAACCCACAGAAGAAGGGGGGATTAAAACATTTGAGTTTAACATAGAAAACAACGATTTTGGGAAGTGATAGTTGAACGATTTTAACCTGTTTGTGCAAAGCTGGCTTAAAGCCACTCGTTTTTTTAAAGCAGACTATAAAAAACAAATTACCCCCAAAGAAATTAAAAAAACTCGTTTTTTTTTTACTTTCTTATAAGAGAAAGTGCCGTTCAAGGTCTAATGGCTGTTTTCTTGTTCACTCAAATTGTGTTCCTGTAAAGCTTAAGGGACCGATTTGCTTAAATTTGTTGTTTTTTGCTTGTTAAAAATTAAAAGCAAAAATTTTAAAAATTATTTAAAAAAATTTTTGAATATTTTTAATTTTTTTTTTGTGTAGCCAAAAATGCCCGCGTGTGTTTCATTTGGGAGATGTCTATTGATTTATGATGCGGTTTATAGGTTTAGGGTTTTTAAAAGGTTAAAAAAATCAGCGTTTTTAGCTTCTTTCAACATGACTTAAAAAGGTCTAATTTATCTTCGCAAATTAGTGCCATATGCAATAAAATTTTAAAACCTTTTTTATTCACAGATATGTAACTTTTTGTAAGCATTTTAGTAATTTCTGTAATTCTTGTAATTTACCAATCGAAACTAAAGATGACGTCACAATCCGAAATTGAAGATAAATCAAAGATGAATCAGACTAAATTACAGCGAGAACAATTATATGACACATTTTATTCCCATGAAAATCTTCAAAGTAACTTGACCGAAAACGGGGAAGACTTTCTTCAAAAACGACTCAAGGAAGAGCAGGACTCTTGCCATACCGCCACGTCGCTGCACAGTACGCACGTTTTTTCTACAACCTTGCCTCTTATAGAGGCCTTAACCAACGCAATACGCCGAAACAATTTAATAAAATTGACGGAAAGTTTTACCCAAAACCCCGCAAACGTTTTTAAAAAATATGGGGGTCCGAAACAATTGAAATACACTGTGCAATGTCTTGTAATACTTATGCTGATTACTACACAAGCAATGGCCGCAAATTCGACGTCGGAGTCCGGCGAAAACTCAACCGCAGTTCCGATGTCGTATCTTCCGACTCCGGGAAGTTTAGTGAGGTTGCAGAGGAGCGCTGAAACGGCGTCGCATCTAAGGACAACGCAGCAGAAACGTGATCTTCCACTTTTTTTGTCGGATCACAACAAAGTGCAGCGACTGGTCACAAAATATAATTATTTTGTCGAGATAAAACCGAACGGAAAAGTGAAGGGAACTTACTCGCCAGGAATTTACAGTACGTAGAAATTAAGAAAAATTAATTTTAACAAAAATTTTAAATTTTTTGAAACTAGAAAAAATGTTTTTACAATTTTTCGTCGTGCTATCACGATTAAAATCAGCAGATGTTGCAAAATTTTAAAAACGCAAATTAACACTTTTTTCCGACCAAAAAATCGCAAAACGTTTAAATCTAACCGACAGGATTCTCACAAATTTCTCTTTAATTAATTACTTATAATTCGCAGACTATTTAACCACAAACACGTGTATCAAACCTCTAATGAGAATAACTAGCCCAAAAATGTCGGCGTTTTCCTAACCGAATTTCACAATTTCCGCCAAGGAAATGAATGACTCGTCTATATACATCATATAACATCAATAATAGAAATATTTTTGGTTTTTAACTTCCCGGAAATGGTCTCGGTCACCTCGGCGCCCCCGGACCGCGCCCGGTACCAAAATTTCGGTCAATTTCCCCTTAAAACTTACTAAAACAACAAAAACAGTTACACCCCAACGTTTTTTCGAATTTTTTAGACTAAACGCTTCTGTTTTTGGGCAAGTTATTTTGTTTTTTAAGTGATTGTGACGTCATAACGTTCGTATCATACGTCACAAATTCCTAAGAAAAATAAACGCGAAATTTAAGCGACTATTTAAGGTAAATAATTGCGGTCAATATTCGAGGATAAATAATTTTAAATATTTTTTCCATTTCCGTTTCTGTAATAAGCAAGATTCAATTTTAAAGTTTTTTAAATGCTGTGGTCTTATTATGACTGTACCTACCGGCAAATAGTGGTACGCAACAAGTAATTATCGTTACGTAATAACTACCTCTGTGTGTCGTGTTTTAGCACATTGTGATTTTTAGTTTTGAGTTAATAATAATGTTTTAAACTAATGAATAGGAAGCTAAGACTTAATCCTCGTTTTATTTCCTGTTTTAAGAATTTTTGGACAATAATTGCTGGCATAATATTCGATTTTTTTAACCCACACACTGCGCAAAAAATAAGCAACTAAAAGTAAAATAATTTTACAAGTTGTGCATTAAATTGACAAGAAGATGTAAACTCTGCTTTACAACTAAACCACTGGTTTAGTGGTTTAGTGTTTTAGCTAAACTTTACACGTGTATATAAAAAGATTAGTTAGGCATCAGTTGCGCATTCAATTCGAAAAATTCAATATTTCCACACTCTCAAATTTTTTCGGTTTTTGTCGCTAAAATGAGACAGATTTTTTGCCAGGTTTCCCACCTCGGTGTTTCTTCTTAACTTCACCCAAATATTAGTCAAGTGTTTTACACCGCAACCCATGATTATGACGTCATAATTACCTCCCGCCCGAACGTAAATATGTTGACGTTCAGTGATTGAAGTTTTTGCAAAAAAAAGAGATTTTTAGCGATTTACAAACATAAAACGCTTTCCTTAAAAATACTACATTATGACATCACAATTGAAAGCGAAAAACGTCATCCGAAAAAAAATCAATTTTTTTTTCATTTAATAATTTTTTTAATAACGGTTTCTACAACTATAATATAAACGTTACCACAACAGCACAACATTCGTATTTATCAGTGGGTATTAAACATTTAAAAATAACGCCTAATGTTTAACCGGTAGTGTGATATATAGATTAAAAAGGTCAAATTGTATTGTCCTTACCATACAACAAACCTATCAGTAAAATTACGTAATATTTACAAACCTAAAATAACGTAAACGCTTACGTAATTTGACATCAATATTGACCGCTGTTTATTGTGTGGTCACTATGCTTTTAATCGCGTTTTGAGAGTCAATTTTAAAACAAATTTGCTAAAGATTAGATCATTACGTAACAGTACAAACGTCATAACTTAATAGAAATACAAAAATCGCGGTGTTTGAATAATGATTTCAATGCAAAAAGAGGCGTTTACTATGACGTCATAATACAAAAGCATTAAATACGATAAACGTTCTATGCAAACACTATTTATGCCTTTAAGAATTTGAGAAATATTCGTAGTTCAACGCACAGCGACGTTTTTCGGTCGCCACGGCGTCCGAATAATGTAAATATAACCCTAATTTGTGACGTCATACGGCTTAATGTCAATGCTTCAGAAGCATAAGAACCAGCGGTAATGTTGTATAATTAAAGATTATGGACGTTAGGACGACAATGGAAATATGCCGGCGTCGAGTCGTTTCATTCTTTAAATAAATGCAACACAAACGGGCCACGTGCGTTTGAAATACAGTTTTAAGTTATTCTGGGTTTTTATAAATAGTAAACTGATGACAGACGTAATAAAGGGACATTGTTTGATTAGAAAGTCGATTTTCTTTCAATGGGCGTCCCAAATTAACCCATTCAACGCCTGATTTCTAAATGTAGGTCGGTTTCTATATACGTGATTTCAACGCAAAATTAACTCTTAAACGGGTAAAAATAGATAGCTCGATTTATTAGAATACTATACGATTAGCATCGGTCAAAAAATGGGCGTGAACCGAACCTGTGTTTGCTTTTCAAAATCCCATGTTAAAATCACGTTCGGAAACTCGAAAAACGGAAAATTGTAAACCCGATTTGTTTCACTTTCTGGCAGTTTGGTGGAGCCTGCAATTTGCAGCGGATTTGCCTGATTGGCAAGCAATGTGTTGTTTTAAAGATGGTTGGCTTAAAGGGTGTGTTCTGGTCCCTCTCACACGCTATCTAATGCATCAATTAGTCAGCGGCGTCGACTTAAAACGGCAAATATTTAAGAAAATTTTAAACGAGTTTTTCTTGCAAAAAACTCACAAAAAACTTTAATTTGAAAATGATATTTAAAATTTTACGCATTTTAAACACATATAGGTTATGGTAATTGATTTTACATATGTAAAAATAGCACACCTGTTAATATAAACCATTTAGATGCCTATGATTATAATCTATTTATCATTTTATTCGAGAATTTAGTGCAGTCGTTATTCACCAATACCACCCAAGTTAAACTCACCATATCTCGAAAAAACGGAGTTAATTTTTCACGTTAGATTTCTACCCCAATTTTAACGGTAAAAAAAAATAAATGACCCTTTTTTCTATTTTAGGCTAGGGTGTAAAAGTCCCACCTTTAAACAGTTAATTAAATTTCGAGTACTTTAGGATGTTATCTATTCAAAACAACGCTTTATTTAAAAAGTAAATAAAAGCCCCTGGTCACTTACCCATTGACCCTTTTTAAGGGGGTCAATTATAAGCTGGCCCACGCCTTCGGGTTACGCCCAGCTAAAATAACCCCGGCCCACTATAAAACCCCATTTCGTGACAAAAAATTGAAGTCGTGTAAGTTATGACGTCATATAAAGAAAAGTTGTTTAAAAATGTGTCAAATTGCGACCCAAATATAAAGTAAAAAAGGTGGGAAACCCAAAACCTAAACATAAACATGTCATAATATATTGATGGACGATTAGCACTTAGTACTTTCAAAACAAAAATTTATCCCCAATTTAAATATTTTTTGGGGCCAATTTTCATGACAAAATACATTAAAATATTTTTGTTAGCGTACCATAAATAATAACAAAGTCTTATGAGGGCTTAACTTCGGCGTTAAATTATCCACATTAAGTCATACCTTTGGGGATAAACAAAAAATACCGACACGACTTTCGAAACCGGGTCAACAGGCGATGTAGCGGGCTTAGAGAGAATGTATCATTACAAAAAAAAAAAACTAAAGGAATTTTGTTTCGAAATCAGTGCAAAAAAAGAACTCCCGACCCACCAAGTCTTAATTTTAATAATCGGCGCGAAACGGTCACGCACGATTGGACGCATTGCAGACAACCAAAATTTGCCCGGCTTCTGAACTAAGCGTTCCGCTTGAACTCACAGCTTTAAAGTTGTAGCATTTGGTTAGTATACGGGGTGCATTGGGTGTGGCTAAATTGTCAGCTAATTGCCCGTGCTGGGGAATACGGTAAAGGACTTGAAACAATTATGCGATTGGCTTAGGCACGATGCCTTACGTAATAAACACAGTGTTAAGTAACATAAACCCTAGATCGTGAAGATCCTTAATACGCTAGGGCCTCGTTTTTGGATTTAATGTCGTTTAGATTTTACACGCGTCTAAATCAACAAGATTAGTATTACTTTGTGTACATTAAAACCCAGGCATATAAAGAGATTACTTCGATTTTTCGTGTCTTTTTTTCTAATGATATTTCTTCCCAGACTGCTTAAATTTTCACACGCCAAAAATTATATAATTAAAATAACTAAAGAATGGTGATACATACATAATACTTTAAACTAGTTAAACGCACTGACAGCTCAAAAATACCCGGCGTCCATTTTAAAGACCTATTGAACTTTACTTTGACTTCCCCTTTCTATATTTGGGATGAAAAAATTTACCAAATTTAAATTTTTTTCAGGTTTAATGAAGTTTTCGTCAATATCAACTGGTTTTGTAGCAATACAAGGCAATGCAACTGGAAGATATTTGGCTATGGATAACAAAGGAAAACTGGTCGGATTGGTAAGCAAAAACTTTTTTTAATATTTTGAGGATAAATTTAAAAAATTAATAAATATGTCAAAGTTTAAGTTGCTACCTTACACAATAGGCAAAATCAAAGTGTTCAATATTACTCATTCAACAAATATGTAGATTTAAAATGATAAAAAGCAGGGGGTAAATGGTAGTCAATCAAGCCCAAAAAAATGTAACAAATTCAACGAAATGCTGCCTTACATAAATGAATTGGAACAATTTGGTTGGATTAACAAATAGGCTTAACTAAACACACATCCAAGTTTACATGTAACAAGAACTCGATTCCAGGCCTAAGTACCTCTTAACATAACTCGAACATTCAAGTAAAAGTGAGAAGAAATAAAATAGTCGCGTGCTATCCGAACAATAGAAAAAGCATGGGGTATTACACTATCTATAATTCGATTGATGTCGAATAATGTAACATTGTGTGAGGTAATAATAACAAACGACAACTAAAAATTCGCTTTAAAACTACCGCGTTTTTTTGCTCCAGCTATTTGAGGTATGGGGTTGCGTGCTACGGAGGGCGACCGCAGTAAAATGAAAATGCCCAGAAATAATCGCAAAAACCCGGGCTAGCACGCAACTTTATCTTAATCTGTTGCGAACCGCCCCAGTAATTTAATTCGTTTCAGTTTAAACAAGCCTCTAATTTTACGCGGTCTCTAATTTAGCCTGCATGCATACAAAACTCATTTGTCAAGCTTGTATTTTCATTTGTTTATGCCAAGGTTAATATTTTAAATAGTTATAGAGCCCATTCTATAAAAAAATATTAAAAAGTAATCCAAAAAACAAAAAAAAAGAAATAAAAAAAAAAGTAATTCAAGTTGTATAAATTTAGCCCTTTTTTAATTATTTAAAAATAAATTGCAAAAAATAACATTTTAAAATACTGTTTTTTTTGCAATATTCATTTATGACGCAAAACTAAGATCAAACCCAACTAAAGTCTAACTTAATACAGCTTATAGCGTATTTTATCGAATTATAAGCCAAAAATTAATCGCTATAAATCCAAACGCCCCCGTTTTCCCCGAATAAACGGCAAAAGTGTAAGCAATAGTATCCGTGCCGCGTTTTCAGATGCGTGCTACCGAAAATTAACTAGTTCTTAATCATTCAAATACACGCAATATCTATTAAAATTGGGTCGTTCAAGCCTGAGTAAATTCGAAAATGTTACTTAGTAGAAAGCTTAAGACCTTTTTTGGGCGGGTAGAATTTGAGTTAAGAATTTTCGGATAACTTAACAAATTCTAAACGTTTAAAAATCTTAAACGCAGGGTAAGGAGAAACTTTAAAGTTTTTAAACAAATAGAAACACTCAATAATTTCCAAACCAAACAACAAAAATTATCACAACTCACAATTATATTTTAATTTTTTATTTATTTCAACCATTTTTTTTAAATTACAGCAAACTTATGTTGAATCAGCTTGCAACTTTTATGAAGTAGTTGTCGAGAATAATTACTACGTCTACTATCAAAAACGAACTTTCATGAAACGAAAAAAGACAATCGAGCGAATCTACTATGTCGGGTTCGATAACAAGGGACGGCCGAGGCCCGGAAAGAAGGTCAGGAAAAACTCGAAGACCGCACATTTTCTTAAACGCCCGGCGAAACGAATTTTCACGGCGCCGACGAATCCGAGAAGAGTTTCTCCACGTCGGAAGAAATATCGACGTCCGGGAAGAACTAGGACAGGAAAACCGAGGACGGGAAGACCAAGATCCGGAAGACCGAGGACGGGAGGACGCGGCCGCTCAAAAACGAGGACACGACCCAGAAAAGGCCCAAGAACAGGGAGACGACGCCGTATTAGACCCACGGGACGCCAGCGCACATTAGTGAAAACCACGACCAATATACCAACGTAGTCGACTTAAATATATTTGGAAACCCTGACTGGTAATCCAAGGTCAAAGTTTGAGGTTGAGTTTTATGGGGGGGGTATAAAACACAACCTTCAAAACTTAAACGAATGGACATTTTTTCGAAAACCAAATTTCAAAAGCGGCATTTTAAAGAAATTTAAATCAAATTTTTTCCGGAAAATAAACGGCATTTTATGAATTAAAATAAAATGTCAGATTGTCGGTTAATCTGACGCTAACCCGAGTTCGAGCTGGGTTAAAAAATGTTTTTAACGAGACGCCCTCGGGGCGTGAAAAAATTAGTTGGGGTAACATGGGAAATAAAAAAAGATTATTTCTCAAAACAATATTTCTCAAGCCGAAGTGTCTGGTTACCATTTACACAATATATTAAAGTTGTACATTTTTGCTTTTTTTTTTATTTATGCCTTGTTTGATTCCCTAATTTAAATTTTGCGCCCTTTTCTTCAACTTTCTAGAATTTTTTTTTTGTTTTCTAATTTAATTTATCTAGTTTTTTTCCCACCCTTTACTTCAATCCAATACCAGTAAAACCCAAAAAAAAACAAATTGAAAATTGACTCAGTCAACTGAAAGTTGGGTGGTCTGGCCCATCGGAAATTTAATTGTGTAAATCAGTCAATAAAAGATCAATTTTAGCGAGGACAACATTGTAATGTGTGTTCTGGTTAAAGTCAATATTTAAATGAAATTGATAAATGAAACCTAACCACGATCTTGTCGAAAAATTAAATCAAAACAAATTGGTTTCAGTGTGGTAGCAGACATTTTTAAAATTATATTTTTTTTGTCAGACTGTTTAACTGTTTGAATGATGTAATAAAAAATATTTGTAGATCATTTCTGTTTCTGTATTGTTTAAAACCTTTATTTTTATAAACATTTTAAAAAACATAAAGTTGAACGCAGTTTACCGATTTTTTTATAAAATTTCACTTTTGTACGTGTGGCAAAATAAATTTATAAAAAAAATTCGTGAATTTTTTAACAAAAAATCTAGATACAAACCTTAGGTTTACTACTTAAGGTCTTAGGTTCAATATCTGCTGTTGTTATGCCAGAGCGCCGTTTAGTAAGACGCCTTAAACAATACGAATATAACCGGGCTATTATACTGTAAAATCAATTGTAATAAGCCTATTGCAATCAATTCAAAGTTCAGTCTAGTTTAATGTTATTGACCGGACACCTACAACAATTATTCTTGCTACAACGGGCGTCAACTTTAAACAATGCACTCTAAAATCGCCCTTAACGAGAATTAACCTGTACGTAGAAGGCCAACGGCTTTACAACGAACAAACTTTTATTGCCTCTCGGGTTTGCTATAAATACTGGAACAATTTAAACTTTCTTCACCAATCTACCGATAGTTAGTCACCGTCGCATCTCGCAATAGCAGGACCTACAAACCGTGTTATCTTACTGTAACCGTAACGTCAGTCTGGCGATCTAGCTGATCTTGTAACGTAGCTTTTAATCAAACCGTGTTAAGTGTTTTGCCGTATTACAATAAAAGTATTAGAGTTACCGTCTTGTCGTTTATAAATAAATCTTAAACAAAATACTAAACTAGATAATCATAATAAAATAGAGTCGGTAAATCAAATCAAATTAAACCAAATAAACAACCAAAATAAATATAACAATAAATCATGTAACTCAACACTGTTATGCCAAAGTTAACATCGGTCGGGACTTGAATAGATAAAAAACGATGCTATATGTTTAGACAGTTAAGTTGTCCTTTTTAAACGAGTTTTTTATATAAAAAATACTCAAAAAACTTACGGTCTGCAATTCTGCCCATCATCGCCCCCTCGCGGTCGTGTTTAATGATGCTGTCGCCACTTCCCGCCGAACCCGGAAGTATGTTCAGTTTTTCCCATGGCCACTTTTTCCACTCGTTTACAGGTGGTTTTATTCCTAAAAAAACATAAAAAAATTATTTTTAAAAACAACTTTTCGTTGAGTGTTAAAGTTATTAAAAACACCCAATAAATTTTTTTTAAGTTTACCAGCAGCGGGAATTGAACCCAGGCACTACTACCCAACACCCTAATGCAGCAAAGCCAATACAGTATTACAATTAAATAATCAAACCTGAGACCCATTCCGACACGACACTAGAAATCTCTGCCACGAATTCTTCACCCAAACGTTCAAGAGATTGTGGGAATGCCTCACAAAAAGTCAAGTAAACACATTGTGCCAAACATCGAGGATATTCCTAGTAAAAATTGTACATGAATATTTAACATTCCTTTATCAACTATATCTGTCCAATTTTTAGTTATTTTTTATGTGATAAAGAAAGTTAAGGTGCCAAAATTTTATATTCTTTAAAAAATTAAGGTTTGTTTTTCTTAAAAATTACATATATTAAAACAATTTACATAAATACAGTATTTATTTTTATTAGCTTTTTTTATGTTTAAACAACAAGCCTTTATAATAGTTAGTAAAAAATTAAAGTTAAAAAAATTTAAATTATTTTGAACTACTACCATATACTTACTACAAAGAATTTATCTCTTATATCAGAATGAACACTACAGAACATAACTGTATAACTATCTGCTATTCTTGTGAATAACTTGTCTTGTGCATGTGGGTTATGCTGGAATTTTAAGGCAAATTTTACAATATATTTTTAAATACAAATTTGATTAAAAATAAGCCTTAATTTTAATTTATAAATTAAATTTTTACTAACCATAAAATTAAATTTATAAAATTTTGAAGAAGAATTTTTAAATTTTAAAAACCTCAAAATGTTCAAGAAAAATCCACCAGAATGCATCTTGAAAAATTGCAATTGAGGCCTCAGAGAGAAATATTTTCTTCCATAATTGCTTAAAGCCTTTCTGTGAACCAAATAAAATAGCAAATAGGTAAATTTTTTTTATTTTTTAAAATTTTTCCAATCATTTCTTTTTTTTCCAACCATTTACCATTAGAAAAAATTATGATCCTTCTAAATCAGTGCCCTTATTTTAGAAGTTTTTACATATTTAAGTTCAATTTATCTGAAACACAATTGTCTATAAAAACCCACATTAAATGTTTGTGCTTCTGTGATTTTATTAAGTAATTGTGGAGCTTCAAGTTGGCTTGGTAGTTCAGTCAATTCTTTCATTCTAAATCCCGGGAAGTTTACATACTAAAACAATATATTAAAACATTTAGTTTCCAAAACCAAGTATATGAGTTTTGGTTAAAGTTCTAACTTAAAAAAAAGTGTTGAAAAAAAAATAATAATTTAACAAGCTATACTACAAAAAATTATTTTTTTAAAAGTTGCAATTTTTAGTCTCCATGAATCACAAATAAGAACTTTTAAAAATGTTAAAAAAAAACTCACACTAATGTCCCTTGTTTTCATGGCTTGTTCAGCTTCTTTTAAAGCTTCCTTTGCATCTTTCTTTTTTGTTCTTCTACTATGGTGAAGTTTAACTGCATCATAGTCTGCAGCTTTGTCCAGGAATTCTTAAAATTCAATTTTTATTTCAAAATTATTTAAAAAAATAGGCTTTATGTTATAAATAAAATTTTTTTGAACAAATTTGTAGAGAATTACTAAAAAAAAAATTGTTTTTGACTATTGAGTTTTTTAAGGTTGGTTTAACAGATATTTTATAACTTTTTGTAAATTTATAAAAGCTTAAGTAGTTTACCATTTTGTAAATTTAAAATATATTGTACTTTAGTAGTTTACCATGTCTCGGTGCATGAAAAAGATTATCAGGAATTCTAGAAGGAAGATTTTCAGGGCTTGTTATAAAGGATGAAAAATAATTTAAGCGATAGGAAAAATCTTCAAGGTTTATGTCCATTGTATCTAAAGCCTCCAATCCAAATGCTAAAAAACAAAAATAAAAACTATTTTAGATAACAAAAAAATTCTATCTAAATTACAGAATTAAGTTAAGTAATAGAAGGAAACTTACTACATATTTAATAAATATACACAAAATATGCTTTTATTTATATCTTACGTGCACTAGCTGCCAGTTCATCCTTAATATCTTGCAACGTCGGCAAGGGAGGTTTGACGTCACTAAAATCTAATATTCCTTCGCTTGTAAGCCGCTGTGGCCATTCTTTCTGCATTTATAAACATTCTATAGCAATCAACGTATAATAGTACAACTTGAAAACTTTGCTTTTATATAAGAAAATAATTTCGCGTCAACGCTTTAAATAAAATGTTACAACTTAAAAAAGAAGATATTAATTTAAACCAAACAACAATATTTACCAATCCTTCGTATATTAGGAAATCATCAAAACGCGTTGGTGGATGGGGAATGTCAATGTTTTTGTTTACAGACGATTTATTTGGATAATTATCCATTAAATTAATGAGCAAAATGTCCTCCGAAATTGAAGTTCACTAAACTGTTTCGTTGAAAAGGGAAATCCCGTTGCTATGAATATCATAGCACCATCTAGTAAAATTATAATTGAAAATGTTTTACCTTGAAACTTAAAAAAAAAACTTTACTTAAATTGTTTAATTTACTACAATATATCTGCAAAAATAGTTAATTGATGAGTACAACCTACAATTACGTTTGAAAACAACAAATTCGCTAGAATAACTTTATATCTATCTGTTGCATCTTGCTCTGTCTGTCTGATCTTATTGTTCTCATTATATGTATAATGAGAATTAAAACTGCAAATTTATACCAAATAAACGTTTTTTAACGCAAATTTAATTATTAAATCCAATTTATTTATGTTTTAAAAGCATTTGACAATTCTTGTCATGGTCGAGTAGTTGTTTATCCTGGCAAAGGAAACAAAAAATTTACGAAAATTTTAATAATATTTTTGTAAGTACAAATATCAGAATAAAAGTATGTTTTAGTGTTAAAACAAATAAATCATTAATACAAGGCAAAGCTTATTAGATTGGTGTTGCCGGGAATCGAACTAAAGACTTTAGTTGTATTATTATAGTTGGTACGAACTGACGAACGTTTTAACTCACTGCACCATCTCACTCGTATTTAAAGCGTTACTTACGTTACATAATCTGGTCCGCTGGTAAGTTTTAAAAATTGTGTTGTGTGTTTTAAATTTATAGTCTTATTATAATAAAGTTATATGTAATATAAATATCTATATAATATTAAATGTAACAATACATTTATATATATACTGATAGTGATAAACAGTAATGGCAGAATGGCAATTTAAATAAATGTTTTAACATTTGAGAGCAGTGGTGATTGAACCCAAGACCTCATGTAGTGAAGCCAAGTGTTCCGACAATTACACTATGCATTGTTTTTATTATAAATAAAATGCTAAAAAACACAGTACAATTTATACAAATAATCTTAACATATTGTTACATTTTAGAATCCAAATTGAAAACACTCAAACTTGAAGGGGCAGTAGTGATGCCTGATATGACTGGTCGGCCGAATTATATTTCCAGAAATTATTTTCCAACTTCGAAAGCCAATATTGAAGCAGATATTGCTAAACCGATTAAACTTGATAAAGACATGAACTGGGGTACGAAATTTTTTTTGTGCTTTTAAAGAATTAAATCCGTTTTTAAGTGTGTTTTTATTTAAAAAATACAGGCCATGAAGATTATTACATTAAGATATACAAGCTAGCAACATTAACACGGAGAAAACAAAATATAGAAATGCTTTGGGTTCAGGTCATACATATGCCATGTAAAAAAAAAACTTTTTATTATAGCCTATTCTTAAAGGCCCTAAATCAAATCACTAGGACTGTGTTAGAGCAAAAACATAAAATTTAAATTAAAGTTTTAGGTTTTAAATAAATAAATTTATAAGTCAAAATTAGACCAAAATAAAGATTAAATGTATTAAAAATACTTTCATTAGCCAATACCTAAACAGGGTATGTGTATGTTATTTATATATAAGAGAAACAGAGTGAGGTAATAGAGAGAGAGTGATAGATAAAGGTGATATGTCAGCTGTGATAGACTTTGGACAGATGATAAACAGACATAGACTGACTGTGTCACTATAGATTAAATTAGATATATGATTTTGAAACTGCGTCTGCATTGACGTATTTAAAGTTAAAGGTTACAAAGTTAAAGATTGGGTATTATAGTATTTGTTTAAACTAAATCTAAGTGTTAGGATTTATATAGCAAAGATATTTACATATACAATAAAATAAAAAATATTGTTTATTTATTAATTTGTGTAAGGTTTTGATTTTTTGTTTGTTTGAGTAGATTTTTAGGAAAAATTATTTATATAAATAAAATGACAACAGTTGATTCTCATCCCCCAGTTAGTTACAATGTAGAACAAGAAAATAATAATGATAGTTGTTCTAGTAGTGGTGAATGTAAGTTCATAATAACTTAATCAAGTTTTTTAATTCAAATAAAAGGTTTTAACAACAGTTTTTAAAAAATTCAAAAAACATTTTTTTTAGTAAGAAATTAACATATTTTTTGTTAATTTTTTTTTTTTTTTTCAGCCGAGAGTACCCAGCGTGAAGCCCACTCATCCACGTCGATGGAAGATGAAGAGAATGAACTGAAAAAGGCTATAGCTCTCAGTTTAGAAGAAGAGAAAGTTCCAGAAATAACCGTTAATAATGACGATGATTTGGAGAGGTAAAAAATAAAATAATACCTTGATAAAATATTTTTTTTAAAAGTTTAACATTATCCCATCATAATTATTTTGAAAGAAAAAGTTAGTTTTTATGTTATTTTTTAATTTTTCTAGAGCCCTAGTAGAAAGTATTTCGGAAATACAGAAACGACAAAACATACAACCAAGCTGTGAAGCAGAGGAAAATATTGTTTTTGATCGTGCAACTTTAAAACAAATTATTCCTAAAAGTAAATTAAAAACTACAAATTGATAGTCTACTAAAAATTTAATTTTTTACAATAAAAAATCAACTTAAGTTAATATTATTGTTGAAAAAAAAAATGTTGCCAAATAATTTTTTGATGTTTTTAGAGCCTGGTTTACCGGTTGGTTTAGAAAATGTTGGGAACACTTGTTGGTTTAATGTAGTTGTACAAGCTTTATTTCATCTGCCCTGTTTTAAGTCAATTGTTCTTAAATTATCAATTGCAAAAAACAAATCTTCATTCAATAGAGAAGTAAGACTTCTTTATAAAAATATTAATTATTTATTTTTAATTTGTGTTCTTTTTTTTGGATATATCTTTATCCTCAATGTGGGAAAGTCGAATGCGCGACTTAAACATAGAGTAACATCAGTTACTCCGACCCAGTCTCAAGTTGCCTGTAGCAGTTTGAGATATTATAGATTATAATTGCCCAATATATATACTGCTGATTAAGTGCTGGGTCAGCAGGAGTTCATACAGTTTATAGCGCCTACTTAAGGGTGCTACAGCATGAGATCGGTGGGGATTGAACCCACGACCTCATGTGTGGTGTAGTAAGTGTTCTTACCACTACACCACGTTGCCGGGTAATTCATAAACAATTAAAATTTTATTCATAAACAATTAAAAATAAAAACAGGTTTAAAATTTTTGTAAAAATCGTAGTTAAATTATTATTCCTTTTTCAAATATATTTATGTAAAAAATTTCACCGAATTTATTATCTTTTTTAATAAAGGCTCGTCAAAGTTTATTGTTATCAAGAGAATTGCGAATGTTGTTTGCATTAATGGTTGGATCAAATCGAAGTTATATCAATCCAAGTAAATGTGTGAACATACTACAAGAATCCTTTCTTGAACAAGGCAATGAAAGCCAACAGGTATATTAAAAAAACTAGGTTTTAATATTCACCTTATTTAAAATTTTTTGTATTTTGAGTTTTGACCCGAGTTTTTTAAATAAAATATACCTAGATTTTGGACTAACATACTTAAATACTGTAAGAATACCCAAATACCAAAAGACTAAAGTAAAATACTTAAATACTCAAGTTTACTAATTCTTGAAATTTATACTTAAAAAAATACCTAAATGTTAAAATATTTGAATTCCATGGCAAGTTAAAACCTAATTTATTTGAAATCCTCACAGCAAGATGTTAGTGAGTTTATCCACAAATTACTCGATGCGTTAGAAGTTTCACTGAGATGTGAACAGACAACAAATAATGATGAAAATATTGAGTTTATCCCCACTCCCAGTAATAATCCTGTTCTTCAACTTTTTTATGGAAAATCGAAAACTGTTGGTGTAAATAACGGTAAAATATTTTAAAATTTATATTACCACCCTTAAGAATTTAATTAACTTTTGTTTTTTTTTTTTTGTTTATATTTTTAAAAATTAAATTTTTTCTATGTTTTTAGGTAGCAATTACGAGCAAGAAAATAGTTTTGGAATATTTCCTCTTTGTGTTGGCGGTTGTACTAACTTACACGAAAGTTTAGAGTATGCTACCGCTAGGGGGAGTAACCATTCCGAGGTAGGTACTTTTATCCGAGCATTCGGGTAAATACTTGACCCGATTCTTTTTAAATTTTTCTTATTATTTAGGTTTGGTTAACGAGGTTGCCACCAGTTTTAACTTTTCAACTTTCAAGATTTCACTTCAATCAGAATTTAAAGAAACCCGAAAAAATTCATGACCGACTTTATTTCCCTTCTATAATATATATGGACAGGTTGGCATTTTATTTTAAACATATTTTTAGTATTTATAAAGATGACTTTTAAGCAAAGTTAATAGGTTTTTGGTTTTGCTGTTTCATATAGAGAATAAAGGAGAAAACTTATCATTTTTAGATATTTGGAAGAAAATCAAGAAAGTACAAGAATAAAACGACAAGAAGCAGAAATTTTAAGAAAACAAATGAAAGAAGTTAAAGAAAAATTAAACAGGTGAAAAAAAACTTTCCTTAAACATAAACAAATTTTTTTTTTTTTTTGATTTTTAAATGTAAATAAAAATCCTTTCTGTTTTTAGTTATCTAAGTTTTTCCTTCAATGGAAAACATTTTAATCTGACCGAGATATTATCAGCTTGTGCAGAATTTGCATCACAAAAGGAATCGATTAAAACAAATGAAAATAACGAGAACATCAGAACCTTAAAGAAGTAGGTTTTCCCAAATTGTTTTTTTTTCTGCAACTGCAAAAAATACAAAATACTTAAACAAAATACTCGGATGCAATACTCATTTTAAAATAACTTACTTTAAGTGAAAAGCAGTAAAACAAAAATGTGAGCCTTAATTTTTAATATTTCATAAAGAAGACTTGCAGGGAGTTCCCCAAGTGATGGGCTTTCCCCTAACAAGCGAAGCAAGGATGAAGACGAAGATTCAAACTCAACAGTGAGCATGACATCACAGTTAAGCGAACCCGGTACCAGTGGGATGGTACAGGATGGTACCACACCAGGGAAACATGATGTTGGTGCAGATTTATTGGAGTTGAGTCAAGAATCGAAAATTGTTGAACGAACTTTAAGAAGTTGGAAAATTGAAATCGAGAAACAAATCGCAGGTTTGAGAAAATTTAACCAATTTTTTTACAGTTAAAATATACAAGTTTAAATGCCCACACTAAAGGCTGCTTTTTTTAACAAGCTAAGTATAGTCTTACTGATATAGTAGAAAATACAATTTTTGGAATCTAAATTGGTTTTACAGTTAAGCCCAACAAAATAAGGCAACAAAATCAATATTAAACACTTAACATTTATAACAATTTTAAGTTTTTTTCTTTTAGAGTTAAAAGCAGAGTATTTAGAATCAGATCAGAGATTGAACAAATTATACGAGGAATCAAATTTACATAAACACCCTTATGCATTACATGCTGTACTAGTGCATCAGGGACAAGCCTTAGCTGGTAAGACTATATAACCATTTATAAAACAAGCATAAGCATAAAAAAATATAAAACATTCTTGGTCTGCTCCATCTAATTGTTGACTAGACTTACTAAGCACTAAGAAAAAAATTTTAGTGTCATCTTTTTCCTAACATCTTAGTGTCAACTTTTTTTTAGTTTAAAGTATTAGCTTAAGTTCTTTACGCAATATGTTATTTCCTATTATACCTGATAATTACTGCAGGTCATTATTGGGCATATGTTCGTGATAACACTAACCAACGTTGGTTAAAGTTCAACGACACACAAGTTAATGAAGCAACTTATGAAGAACTTATTGAAGATTCAAGTGGGGGATCTCAGTATAATGCAACTAGTGCTTATTGTCTTATTTATCTGGATACTACAAGAAGAGGAAACCTACATGTCATAGGTAGAAATTTTTTTTAGTTTTATTAAATGGTGTATTTGGAATAATGTTTGTTTGCAAGATCCCAAATTACCGAACAATTTGTAATCTATATAATGGTTGAAAGAGGATAATGCATATATGTCCAATTTATAGGCCTACTAAAAAAATGAAAACTGCCGTTTGTGATGTGCAGGTAAATTATCGTGAGCAAATATTAAGTGAAAGTTGCAACCATATAAGGACAGGACAAATAAAATGTCACCTGTAAAATTGGCTATGGACAAGTTTTAACTATTGACAAAAGTGTTACAATATATACAACCACAACAAAAGTTATTATAAATTAAAATTGTATAATTTAATACAGATCCATTGGAGATAATAGCATCCAACAATGACCTTAAAAATACTATCAAACAACATAACAAAGCATTGGAAGATCAAATTCGAATTCAGAACGAAAGAATTGAAAAAACTCAACAAAGTCCAAATCAAAATAAAATTGAACCAGATGGAGTAGGAACTAAAGGTTGGTTCTGTTTTAAAGTTCATAAGATTAACTTAAAGACTCATAAAATTTAGACTAAAAGTAACAAAATTTAAAAACATTTGCCAGAAAACTATTTTGTACAAAATTGAGTAAAAATAGTTAAAGTTTAGTAATTTTTTTCAGTCCCTGAAGTAAAAGGTGGGGCTTGGAATTTATGTGATTTAAGAAATGCCATCAACAAAGTTAACTCAACTTATACTGGGATGGGGGCTGAGAAAGCGCTTGAGAAGGTAAAAAAACATACAAAAGAACAAGTTTTACAATTAATTAAGTAGCCTACAAAAAATCAGTATTATAAGAGTTTGCTATTAAAGTTTAAATAATACAATTTTTAATAAATTTCTTCAATTTTCTGCCTCAGACTTCTTCTAAACCTCCTCCTTCTCCTTCTAAGAAGGAGAAATCTTCTCCTGTCCTAGAGCATTTTCCTCTTAATTTTAATTTCTTTCAAATCCAAAATGAAGAGGTTTAGACTTTATTTTAATTTTTACTTTTTAAACATATTTTTTTCTTCTTTGACATTCAAGTGCTTAATGTTTTTACATTCCTTTAAAAATTTTTTCTCTTTTCTTGCTTTAGGATTGTCCTCTTTTTCAAGCATGTATTCTTGCTATCTTGAAAGTTGCTAAAATTTATAAATCACAAGGACCTGAGGCTGCCTTGCTACAGGTTTTAACTTTTTTCCTCTCATCCTATCACTTTTTACTATAGATTTTTTGTAACTGAATTTAATACTGCAATACCAGGTCTTTTAATTTAAAGAAATATTGTTTACCTTCACAGGCCATCAGTGAAGAAATGGAACGACTAAAAAACTTATCAGAAGAGAGTCATACTTTAACTTTTGATCCTCGATTACAGAATATTATTGTTTACCTCTACCAAAACAACGCACCAAGAAAGGTAACCTCATGTATCCCTTGATTTGCTTATAAAAAAATCAAACTTTGAACTTTGAAGGCTTATTATATAGCCCCCTTTTTCATTTTTATTAAAATGAATTATTTCTACGTTGCTAGGTAATAGAGAGATGTATATTGGAACAGTTTGCCGACAAGAGATTGAAGTACGATCAACGATCGAGTGAAATAATGAATTGTGCGACTGAAAAACTTGACTCTCTTAGTCCTGAGGACAGAAGTGATGAGAAATATATGGTAGGTTCAGTTAATTGGCATAAAATTGAATCTTTAGGCAATTTTGTTAATGTAAATTGACAAATCTATGTATAATAAAGGGGATCGGTTGGTATTTGTCCAGTTTGTTCAACTAGTTTTATTAAGATAAAAATGGTTTTTCAATATTTGTTTTTTTATGGAAGCATTTATTTTGATTTTAGGACTGGAGAGAGCAATATGAATCCTTCTGTTTTGCTACTTGCCATCTTACCAAAGCATTACAGTTATTTCACCAACGTCATTTCTTTGAAGCCATCAAACACTTTATAGCCATCCACCCTCATAATAATCACTTAATATCGGGTGGTAGGGATAAAATGGGGGTGGATGCTAAATTAATTGGAAGATATTGTAGGACTTGCATCAAAGTGAGTTGTTTTTATTTTTTGTTTGTAATCTTGTCCCGAAAAACCTGTTTTTATTAGTTATGAAATTAAAAAATTAAAAAAATGTTTTTTGTTATTTTTTGATTTTCTAATTTATAGAGAGTCCATGAAGAAGCCGTCCAAAAACTTCAGATCCTTGATGAGGACATTGCAGCATCTGGACTCGAGATGATGCGAACCAAACTGATCCCCTGCATCTCGATCCTGCTGAACAAAAGAAGAGGAGGAGGCTCAGAAGTTGACCTTCAGCTTGCGGATGTAATAAGAGATGAATGGTGTTCACTTATTGAGCAGACTATAGGTGAGTGAAAAATCAAACTTTCTGTTTTTTAAAGTTATTTAAAGGCAACAAATTAGTAAATAATATATATCTGGAATGGAAAAAATGCTAAAATTGGTATGCTTGTGAGTGCATGTTGATTTTAGACAAAAAATGTCCACCTTTTGTAGAGTATTGTTAGTTAGCCAATAGCTATTTCATGATAGTTCGGTGAACTCTTGCTATATAGAATAACCTCTATTTGTGTTTTCTATACTCTTCAATCAATCTTTATTATAATTTGTCCACTTGCGCAACATAACAGGAAAAACGTGTGATTTCTTTTGTCAAAACAACAACCAAACAGGAAACAATACATGACCAAAATATTTAAATTTTCGACAACTTTTTCTGCAGAAAACAACTTCTGCATTTCATGTAAAAACCAATGAATTTGTATTTTTCTTTAGTAATTGAAAGAGAAGAACTGTCTAGTGCCTTAACAGAATTTCTCGATGTGAATTCTTCAAGTTGTCAACGTTTAGAAATCCCCACAATTGATTTACCAGTCAATTTAAGTCAAGAATATGAACAAGTGATGTCCTCGTTATTAAAACCACCACCAGCATAACAACAAAAATTCTCAATTTTTTACAAATATGAATTATAAAAACTTTTGTTTATCTTTTAATTGAATACTTAACCATTTTTATATACCCTTTAAAATAATATTAAAGTCTAGTTTCTATGCATTATTTTACAATAGAATGACTTATTTTGTTTTAAATAATGTGTTAGGGTAAAAAAGACATAATAATAATAATGACATATTTTTTAACATTTTTGGCCAAGTGTTTGGCCAAATTTTTTGTGTATTTTTTTTTAATAATTTAATCTCTTTTTTGCACTGTGAGAGGTTATTAATAAACAATAAACAGATATTACTTTGCCTTGTTTACCTTATTGTGAAACATCTAAAAAAAAAACAGCTAACTTGTATGAATAATTAACCCATGGATAATATAAAATTTTTGGCACAATTTGCAGGTTTTTATTAAAATTTGCGTAATTTTTTAAAAACATTTTCATTCAATATTTTGGAATTGGAAAATTATCAACAGAAAACGGGGGTTCTTTTTTAATATACCCACCCAGCGGTGCCTTATAATTATTTATGGGTAAAGTTTTTACTGGACCCCTACAATTAAAGGGGATTGAATCGGTGTATACTTCTTGCGCTAATTCGTAAAGTTCGGGGGACTCGAGTTTTAATTCCTCCATAGCCCGCTCCTGATTAGATTTTATTTAAATATTGGATACAGTGTATGTATAAGTTACTTGGGCATCAATGCCTTATAATTTTTTTTTAAATTATATGTATATAAATTAAATTGACTTAAAGTACAGTTACAAACATTTTCTTATAAGGCTCCTTAGATTTAGATTTTTTATACATTTTTTAATTTTATAAACGGCCCAAATATATATATAGGTACTTTGGATTAAAAAAAAAAACTAAATTACCAGACTAGACTATAAATGATAAAAAAATGAACTCGAAAACATAAAAAAAGAATTTTTATCTAAATTGCTAAATAAATTTAATTAAACTAGTTAACTAACCTGTTCTTTTTGTAAAATAGCAAATTTCTTTTTATCTTCCCAGCTTTTGTTAAGTTTATATTTCGCCCACTTCTTTTCTAATAAAATTCTTCGTTCCTTCTCATCTGGATCAAGTTCAGTTAAATCCCTTCTTCTAAAATATTAAACAAAAATTGCTTTTAGTAAACTGGTGTTGTTTATTAAACATTATTAAAAAGTACAATATATTAGTAACAAAGTTAATGAAGAATATAGTTATTTTTGGTAGTTGTACAACAACAAATTCTAAATTTCTAAACTTAAATTTTTTTTTAGTAAATTTAAAATAAATTAGTTAAATAATTTTGAAATTATACAAATTATACGAAGGCCTACCTTTCTTCACTTTTCCAGGAATGTTTAATATAAAAATCCAAAACAGGAATGGGTTCGATCCCCTCCTGTTCCATTTTAAGAATTTGACGTTGCTTTTTTGCAACTAGTTTTTGTCTCATTTCAGCTGATAAGTTTTTTAATCCTTGAAATCCAACGAAATTGTGATTTGTTGTTGAGAATTGACGAATACAGTTCATACATTTTCCAGCTTTTATCGATCGTGTTAAAATTTTTTCAAGCATTTTTTAAATATATTTTTTTTAATCTAAAAGAAGATAAATACAGGTTTATAGCACAAATTATTAAATTCTACAGATTAGAAGACAATATACGGGAATATGTGCCCAAAAAATTATGCCCTACTGGCATTATGTTTATTGAAAACGTACCAAAACTTAGCTTTTTACAACTATAATATAAATTACAAACAAAAGATAAAAATAAAAAATAACACATTTATTAAAATACAGTGCATTTTTTATCACCATTATTTAAAAACCAGAATGCACATATGTCGAATTAAAAATAATATGCTGAATAAAAACTTAAAAAAAGAAATAATTCTCTGAATAGTAGTTCTCCATTTAAAGTAAGCTTTTATATCAGTAATTAAAACCAATTAAAATAACAGTAAAATAAAATAATAACAGAAATATTTTAAAAAATGCACCAGTTATAGTCGAATGTGGAAATATCAAAAATTCTTATTATAAAGTGAACAGTTTATATTTGGCAATGTAGTGCACCTTTGCTTAAATAACAGGTTTCAAAAAGCAATAGTTTTATATTAATTTGGATTGATTTTAAAAAAATGAAGTAGAACAAAAAGTACTAGTTTTGGTATATCACAGCTTTTAAACATTATTCAAATAATTAAAAACAGAATACACACATAAACATTGAAACTTTATTCAACAATTCCTACTAGGCAACAATTAATAAAATTTACCTTTATTAAAAACTTACTAACTTCTTTTAAAAAAAAAATTGAAATTGGATTTAAAAGATACATTTTTTTACTTTTAAAATTACAAGCAGATATATATAAATATATATTTTTTAATACTGACATTAATTAAGTTTAATTGTTGCAAAAAGTTGGGTTTAATGCAATTTTTAACTAGTTTGTCTCTTGGAACCCTAAAAACATCTTGTATGCGACGATAGATGTACAGTGCACATTTTTTGTACAGAAATAATTGAAGTCAAATTGTTAATTCTAAAACTGATTCGTTGAAGAATAATCTAAGTAGAGTTGATGTTTTTGGGTACCTACACCAACCAATTCTAAAAAGTTATTTGTTCTTAAATATTGTACCTAGAACAGCACAAATGGTGAGAACTCCAAGTCCAATCATCGTCCTTGAGGAAGCTCCAAACCACTCCTTTATCATTTTCCAGCCTCCTCTGCTAATAATCCAACCAGCCAAGTACTTTCCAATAAACTCAACTACCCATGAGAGTAACTGTTTTGCCCATGGAATTTCGTCCAAACTTTTGGTGACTGCCCGAACAATTAAACGGTAGGCAAAGTAGAAAACCATTACAATTCTGCCCCAATTCATGTTTCCATCTTTAAACAAACCCTCACACACCTTCCAGAAAATTTCCTGGGTAGATTCAACCGGGACTTGGTCAATAAATCGATTAAATTCCATATCGCTGGATATTTCATCTCCAATTCTCCTTAAAGTAAGTGCAATGTCATGTATATTCTCATCAGTAAAACTAGTCTGAGTTTTATCCGCTTGACAAACACTTCGAATCACAGGTTCAGGAATTCTATCTTTCCCGGCTCTCTGCTCGATAAACATATCGAGTAAATATCTTGTATCATTAGTCATCCTTGTTTCTTCGCGGGATAACTGTGAAACGTAAGATCTGCTTTCTTGGTAGGTATCGCTTCGACATGATGTGCTCGGTTCATCACTAGATGGCCCAAAGCATGAACTAGGTTCCCCAGTTCCCCAATTTGGTCTGAAACCTCGTTGACCATTTGTCGTAGCTCCAAAATCATGGCCAGTGTCATTGTCACAAGAGTTGTAACTTTTTACAGTTCGGTCGTCAAAGGTACGATTTCCGATTCTATTATAAGTATCAATTCCTCTAGGAATAGGGCTACTATCAGTAACAGTTTCATCACCATTGTAGTTTCTGAATTGGTTATTATTTTGATTTCTAGATCGCCTTGGTTCAACATATTTTTGTTGGCTACGGTTTTGATCTTGACTTGCACCAGCTTGATTTTGGGATGTCCCTTCAGCGGGTCTTCGCCGGGACCCATGTGCTGTCATGGGTCGTGGTCTTCTTGCTGGAGAATTTTCATTGTTGTCATGGAAATCACCCCTTTCGTTATTCTGGGATGAATTGTTTTGATTTTGATTATCAGACATGTCGGCGGGAATGTATGCCGACACGATAAACTGAATTACAACAATTTTTATTTTTTGATAAAACTACACAGAAGAAAATATCTAAGATTGAAATGCACTTGTTACAAACCAATAATAAACTAATTAACTGGCAACATGGTGGAGTGGTAAACACACTTGCTACACCACACATGAGGTCTTTGGTTTAATCCCTACTGATCTCATGCTGTAGCGCCTTGACTATATAAACGGTATGAACTCCTGCTGAGTCAGCACTTAATCAGCATCGTAATTATCGGGCAATTATAATCTATAATATTCCAAACTGCCACAGGCAACTCGAGACTGGGTCGGAGTAACTGATGTTACTCTATGTTTACGTTGCGCATTCGACTTTCCCACATCGGGGATATAGATATATACAAAAAAATTAAGTTTGTAAGTTTAAATGTGTTTAACTTAGTTAAAACCTAATACCAATAAAACGCAGCTGAAATTAGGAGTTTTGTTTTTTTAACAACGCAATATTGTTATTGCTGTGCACGTACTGACAGACTGACTGACGTAGGTTTCCACTGACTGACTGACTGAAAGACTAAAGATTTGGAAGCTGCCCAACTAAATTTCCATATACCATGGGATAAAAAATAACATATAAAAACATATAATTTGTTGCTAATAAACATTAACCAAAAAATGTTAAAAAGTTAAAAGTTAATACAACAATCTCAGATTTACATTACTTTTAGAGAATTTAGACATTTCGCCATACCTTAAACAAAAAACACGACATTTGACCCGAAGAAATAAAAATAAGACTTATAACTAAAGTGCGTTTAAACTAAAGTTGTACCTTTTTTGCATTTTCTAAATATACTTTAATTTATTCAATTAAATAGTTTTCCTCAATTTTTGTTTTAAAATATAAACATTTGGCTTCATTACTGTTTGTCACCCATAATATTTTATTTTAAAAAACAACACGAGTAGTTTTCTTTTAATAAAACTATAGTTATAAAATCTTGAAAACAATATTTGTTAGTTTGTTAAAATAATTATGAACATAAAACAATGTATAGGGATCTTGTACAAATAATCGTTGTTGTAAAACGGCCCAAATATAAAAAAATAAAACCTTAACATAATTGTGTGGAAAATAAAAAAAACTGACTACATTAGCTATTAAAAAAAAACACAATTTTAATCTATCTTTTTCGTGGTTTTCTTCGGAAAAAGTAGATTCAAGCCAAACAACGACAGCACAAATATGCTAGGTATAAACCACATATGCATGTAAAATCTAAAAAACATGATCGATTAAAAAAACTTATGTAAATACTAATTATTAACGTTTAATAAATACATTACCTCATTACAACATCCCAAGTTTGTAAAACTAAAGTTACTTGAATGTAATCTGTTATGCGCATTGATATCAAGCTTAAAATCCTGAAATAAACAAAAAATAAAAATAAGATTTGAACTTAAGCATCACCTTTTTTTAAAACTTAGGTTACTAAGTACTAACCAAGGGTTAATTGGATTTTCTTTCGTTCGCTCTTCTACCATGATATCAGCAAGGACAATACCAACTGCTGATACGAAAGTTACAAAGTAACTGAAGTAAAATCCATGATACAAAACGACAAAAATACTTAAAGCTACCATACTAAAAACAAACAAAAATTAATTAGTAAACAGCCCTACATAAAAAAAATTAATAAATTTATAATCAAGCACCATTTTCTAACTTTTTTTATTATTGTGTTAAATTGACCGGCCATTTTTAGGTTACTTTAATAATATCATCTAAATTTATTCAACTAACTTGACTTGTTTAATTGGGAAATTAAGCTTTCTATAAACGTAATAATACATCCACCATTGTGTCGTCATATTCCATGTACGTAAAAAGTGTTTAAGTGAAGTAGATGTTTCGCATTTTAAAGGCAAAACTTGGCGAATTGTATCGTAACTGTATTCAGTCGTTTCATCACTAAAAATAAAAAATGGAATTAAATGTAATTGTATTTTTTATATTTATTTATCCTCAAGAAGGTGGACTTCAAGACCTAAACATAAAGTAACATTAGTTACCTTGACCCAGTCTTGAGTTGCCTTTGGCGGTTTTGAATATTATAGAATATATTTGCTTAAACTTGCTATTTTAAGTAAACAAAAATTATGTATTTTATTAAAAATTAAATTCTAGCTTTTTTAGCCAAGCATAACTAATACGCGTAAGTTAACTTAATAACTTAATTAACAAGGGCATCTTTTAAAATTAATACCAACCGAATTCCCAGACGTACCTTTTATATGAATCATCGAGTTTAACTGTAGGCCCATTGCCGGGTATCGGTTTGCTCGCTTTAGGGTAAGCCCCAAATCCGACAATAACGCAGTGGAACTCTGCATACATCCAAGCTAGTTCGAATTGTGAACGATAATGTAAACCAGTGCCAATCATATAAAAATACCTAAAAATATTTAAAGTTTTAAAAAAACGCTTAATATAAATTTACTTTTTTTAAAAACGGAGAATTTTTACCTGACAAAAATTGAACTTTCTGCAAAAAAATCTGATGCAATATTTTCAAAACTGAAGAAATGTGCTAGAGAAAAATACCAAGGATGTAACCATAAGAAATTAAATATTCTGGGCCACCATTCTGATTTAAATTCCTTCGTTGAATAGGGCCTCCATAGTTGGTGTAAAAAATCGTAATAAGTTCGATATCTAAAAGACGGTCCTAAAATTGAAATTGTATAAAAACATAAAAAGGTTATTGTAATGTTATAAGTAACATTTTTTTATTTAAAAATGGCTTTAAAACCTTAATATTCTTTGCAATTGCTGTATTGAAAAGAAATGCGTAATTAATTGTTGTAAAATATCGTTAAAAAAACCCACCCCTAACGTTATACAAGACCAGAATTAATTAACATAAATGTAGGATAAGTTCACAAATTAATGCAAAATTAAACCTGTAAATATTCCTAAATAACAAAACGAAAAACAAAACATTTCAAACGCTGTTGGTTCGCGTTCTAAACCAAGTTGAAACTTTCCATGATTTCCTTCTTGTTTTTCTCCTTGTTTTAACGTTGTTCTATGGTCTTGAACATCGAAAGCAAGACCACTCAACTACAAAATGAGCACACTTAAGAAACTATTTTAAGCCTTTAAAATTGTGTGGGTATAATCGCGAAGTAAATAATTTGCATAGTTATGGAAGATGTTTAACCAAATTCAAGTGACTTAACTGTACATTACAGGAATAAAAATATGGCATCAAAACTTACCCTTAAAGTAGAGAGCATTTGAACAGTGTGTACAACTCCTGGCGATACCGTATCCAATTGGGTGACATATTTTACGTACAAGTGAAACAAAAAACAAAATACGAGAGATGAAAGACCGACATACCTAAAACAAATTGAACATCCTTAATAACGTGGCGTCGATTTTACTGCGGTTTAAGTGGTATCTATTCATTGTTATAATGATCGAATTGTATTTATATAATGGTAAACATATAATGCAGAATTTTAAAATGCTATAGTGAGTGTGTTTTTTGCATTTGCTGCCAATTATTTCAACTATTGAACAAATCATGATCGCTTATGTCCAAAATAACTTAACTGCTTTTATAATATGACGCGTTTTATAAACTGCATTACAAAACAGATAGTGCTGCTTATATAATTTCCTTTAACAAGTGCGTCATAATTTAAATCTATATCCCAAGGCAGTGAGGCGTTTAATACTAAGCACAGCATAAAATTTGTCGTGTTAAAATATTTTATAATATCACTGATCTTATGTCAGCAAAGCATTGGCATTTTATTTCGTGATTTTGCTAAACAAATATCATGTATAATTTATAAAAAAATGGTGCTGAACGTTTACAGGTTAAAAATATGTGATTTGATTTGTAGGTGTAACATTAATCTTTGTTTATGTTTGGCCGGTTTTACAAACTTTTGCGGTTGTGGGCATGTAAATGCACTTGTTCTAACGCTACTATGTGTCGCATGTAGTTTCCCAACCGACTTAAAACGCATTGCCAACTTCCGTTCTATTGACTGTGAAAAATGCTATAAAATTCCGGTGTAAAGTTTGTAAAGTTTAGTAATTAGGAAAAATATGTTAATCGATGATAATCCATAGAAACAGTTGTTTTACTCACCTTTTAAGGCATTTAATAATACCGATGTTAACAAAAGTTGCGAAGAAAAAATAATGACTTTCAAAACCACATAAGGCAAAAATAAGTAAAATTCCAACAATTGCAGTTGAGAACTAAAAAGGCGTAAAAATAGTAGGTTTACTTCTCCTAATAACTGTAAATAGATTTACTACACATTCCTACTTAGTTTACTAAACAATATAGCTGTGTTACACCATATGGATTATATTTTGTAATCTCTTTTGAACACTTAACAGTTAATGTTACGCCTACATAATAAGCTCTACTTTTTACAAATTTGCATGCCTACCTGTTTACTTTGGTATGTTCTGCAAGTGGATTTTAATAAAAATCCGATTGGCACGCAAATTAGAATACCTTCTATATTGCCTAAAAGAACCATACTGCTTCACAAATCTTGATGAAATCACTGAACTGGTGAATTTACGTTATCCGGCAGCCGGATAGTTTAGTTTTTTGTTTACATCGCAACTCAGAGAAAATGAGAGAGGCTTGTATCATGTTACTAGTCTCTAAGATTTTCGTAAAAAAACTTTTTTAAAAAAGGAGAGAAAGTTTAAAAAAGTGGTTTACGACTTTTAACGTTTATCTTCAGCTTTTTAACACGTTTTTAATTATTTTTAATAGCCTTGTTACACGAAATATTTTAAAATTTACTTAAGCTAAATCTCGTATATGTTTGTAATTTAATTTTAACGCTAGGACAATAATTAAACAAACCTTCTAAACAATGAATAAACGCGGCGAACAATGAGTAACAATGGTTGTCATTACCAACAATGGACGATTGATTTTTTTTTTTACCGTTAAATAACAAATGTTCAATTTGATAATGTACTCTAACAGACTTATAAAAAAATGTGTTTAATTTATCACACAATTGATCTAGGGCAAAAAAATGCCACACTATTTTACAATATGTTTTTATTCACTTAGGTATTTACACAAAAACGGTTCTACCGGTTTTAAATTACCAATTGCTCGAGTCCCAGGAGAATCAAAACGCGATCGTCTGGTCTTTTATCATTACACTTTAAAATAAATTGAGCCAACGTAATATTATAAAGACATCAAATGGTTTAATAATATCTACGCTGCCAAAAAATAAATAATTGCAAAATAAAATGGGTATACCAAATAAACATGGTGTTTTTACAGAAACAAAAAACAAAGCACTAAAAAACTTATTAACAAAAGCAAAACAAAAAACAGTTGTGACCACAATGATAAATTGCAAAATAAATTAAACCTTTGTTTATTTAGAAAGTAATAACTGATTTTAGGCAGTAATAACAAGGCTTGTTAAAAAAGAAATATTGTTATTCAGTTAGCTGGAATAACTAATATAAAACACTGATTATATAAAACAAGGGAGAGTTAAATGAAATGCATAAGAGAAAATTAATAACAGGTTATCGACAATATCAATTACAACAGGCAAGGCACTTTAGTCAAAATAGAGCTTTATTTAAAAAAATTTATAAATCTTTATACAAAATTTTCCATATTAAACTTGATCAAAAAAGTTTGCTTCCTAAAAACAACCTTTTTAATAAAATATTAAATTTTTAAAAGTGAAAGTCAAGTTTCTTTAAGGATTCTTTCGGAAAAATCTTCGAAAGAAATCCAATTTGAAGAACAACAAAATTCATCGCAGCACATACAACATCTGTGTCCCTTTTTTCTTCCCTGTTCATTGATAAAAAAAAATACTGATAAATCCAAAAAATATTATTGTATATATATAAAACTGCACCAAAATACTTGCTTAAATTAATAACTATAAAAGTTATAAACTTATAAAAAAAATTAAGAAACCATATGAGATATTAAACAACATTTTTAGCACTAACAATAAATAAAACTGTCAAACACAATACGAATAATTAAAACTCTTTTTAAATTCTAATACAAAACTTACCGTTAAAAAGCAGAGTGGGGCGTAACCGGTGGATTGTAAATAACTAAGTGTAACAGAACAATCCTGAATAACAAAAGAATCTTCTTCACTTTCACTGTCAGAGTCAGACATTGCATCGAGTTCACTTGCTGGAAGACTTTCAAAGGGCCAAAACACTTCTTCACCTTTGTAAGTAAATGTTAACTTCTTTTCTTCTTTTTTTTCATCATTCGTTAATGGTTTGTTCTTGTTTTTGTTGCGTTTTACCGATGCCATTTCAAAGTTGATGCTGTAGTTTGAATCGTCACTCGATAGATTATCAGAGGTTTGAACTGTTCTGACCGCTCTTTCTACTTCTAAATTTAAACAATCACTATCTGAAAAGTTGTTGTCATGGCAAGCATTTTTTGGTGAAATTGACAATGCATTGTCATCAGAAAGACTGTTAGTATCAAACTGGTTGTCTATTGTTTCTTTCTCAATACATGGTGGTAAAACTTCAGCATGAAAAGGCAAATCCAATGTTTCATCACCGACATCTATGGATTGTGAAGATTGCTCAGCAATATTCATTAATATTGGCATTTTTTTAGTTAGATCTGATATATTTAATATTGGCACTTTATTATCTTGATCTGATATATTTGGTATTGGCACTTCTTCAACTTGATCTGTTATTTCCATTTCTTCAGCTTGAGCCAATGTATTTGATATGTCAACTCCATCAGGGCTAAGGGATATATTATTTACATCTATACTCTCTACATTCATAGGCATTAAAGTATTGAGATCCGAAGTTGGTACATTAGGGGTTGGAGAGTTATCCTTTCTTTTGGGCGATGTTAATATGTTACTAGTAGTTACATTGAATGTTTGTGTCATTGGTTCACTTCTGTTTAACGATGAGACTGAATCACTATAGGTTACATCTGTTATTTGTGATATGGATTCAAACAAACTAGATCTTTGAGCAATATTATTTAAATTGCTTGATACTACTGTACTATCTGTATCAGATGGAATAATTGGCGTTGTAGAAATTGTAGATTTATTTGAATTTGATGACACAGTTTCATCATCGGAAGTTTGACAGTTGTCTGGAGATTGCTCTTTTGTTGATGTTATCAAAGTGTCTTCTGTATCAGAAGAGATAACTGGCTTTGGTGAGAGAGAAAATTCATTTGCATCAGATGAAAAAATTTCACCCTCCGCAGTTTGAAAGTTTTCTGCAGATTGTTGTGTTATTGATGTTACTAAAGTATCGTCTGTATCCGATGAAATTACTGGCTTTGGTGAAGCTGAAAATTCATTTGCATCTGATGAAAGAATTTCAACGTCTGAAATTTGAGCATTTTCTACAGTTTGCTGCACAACTGATGTTACAGAACTTGAACTGTCGTTATCAAATGAGACTCGTGAGTATTTTCTTTTCTTAAAAGGCACATTTGATGGTGTAATTGTTGGTAAATGTAAAACAGCAGCATTATTCATTGTTTCAGTATTATCACCTAACTGCAATAAATTTCTTCGTCGCTTTTTCGGCCGACTTACAATTGAAGGAAGATTATAATCCACCCACTCAGACTGTGAAGAATCTGAAGGTAACATTTCACAGTCAGTTGTATCTGATAAATCAGTCATTGGCGTAATATAAGACTGTGAAATAGAAGATTTTTCCTGATTTTGGGGTATAAAAGAACTGTTTATGATTGTAGTATCACTACTATTGTCAATGTCATGTATACTGCTATGTTTTTGAGGTAATGTTATGGTGCTTGCAATACTTTTATTCATAGCAACATTGAACTTAGGTTTGGACAGTTTTTCAGCAGCTTTTTGTTGTTCAAAATCTTGACTAAGTTTGCGTATTGGGCATTCTCTATTTTTTAATAAAATAGATGCTTCTGTAGTTGATTTGGGATTTTCTACAATTTGTGAAATACTTGACATTTTAACACTTTTTTCATCAGAGATTTCGTCATTTTTATTTTTTGTAGTTACCAAAGTTAAATTTTTTTCAGAGGATTTATTTTTATGTTGGGTTGGAACCTTAACTGAATTGTCTTTAAAGTTTGTTGCACATTTATCTTCAAAGTCGCTTTCATTGAACATATCAAACAAACCAACAATATCTTTGGTCGTTTCTGTAGGTTTAGGTTTTTCTGAAGAAATTGTGTTTTCCAATACATTTGAATCTGCAGTAAAATTTTTATCTTTAAGTCTTGAAGAATCTGTTGGTGTTTCTAATTGATCAGAAAAGTTAGTATTTGTAATAGATATGTTTTTAACAGATGTTTGTATTTCTTGGGAGTCAGAATTATCTACAACTAATTCCTTGTTACAAGTTTTCTCCACATCTTCATTTGATACACTGCTCGTATTTGCCTGCTGTGATTCTTCAATTATCAGTTGGTCACTTAAATCGTTAGCTTCACAAGTAACTTCAAAAGCGTTTTCATCACTTGCATCGCTAATGGGAGAATACTGAATTTCATAACCATTTAAATCTTCATTGGCGTCTGTGTTTAAGTTTTCAGGTAAATTATTGTGTGATGTGTTTGGCATACTTTCAAATAAATTAGTAGTTGATTCTTGTTCCACATTAGAAGTACTGTCACATTCCAATACTTGTTCTACATTAGTTGTTGAGTCACATTCATTAATTTCAGCTATGTTCTTATTCTTATTTGTTTTAATTTGAGTAGCAGTTGGATTTTCTTCACTGATAGATTTTTCAAGTTCTCCAGAAATATCTGAAAACTCAACCACATCATTTTCTTGTTCATTATCATAACTAGAATCAGCATAAGAGCATGTTACATTGGAATTCAATTTAGTTATACCATCTTGGTTTACTTTTTCAATTGGAGGGATTTCTGGCATTAAACTTTTGTTAACAAGATTTGGCATTTGGGTATCTTCTTTACTCTTTATTGGTAAAGGTAATGAAACTTCTTTATCACTTACTATTGATATAGGTTGATTTAAAGCTTTAAAAGTATTAGAGGTTATTGAGTTAGTAGTTGTACTTGGTAAATTTGTACCAGTTACGACTTTGTGAGGTACACTTAAAGGCATTTGATCTTGATTGCGCAAGACATTGTTATCTGGATGCAGTATTGGATTTGTGTATGCTGTAAAAACATTATTTTTTATTGGTGACATTTCTGGTAAAGGTTGCTGACTATCGTTAACAGAACAGCTTGGTTGAAATGTTGAATCGTGCAGACTACTATCCAAGTTGCTTTGATTTGATGGGGTTAAAGTATTTTCCAACATTGAAGAAGTACTTGACCTAACAGGCATGTAAGGTGGTACAACATCTGGTATAAACCCCAAACTGTCATCCACATTAGAAATACGTAAGTCTTTATCACAACCAGCACATTTACCGTGCAAAAATGTGTAATAGTATGCATTGGTGTACCTAAAATCAAAATGCTTTTTTAATGGCTTGACCTTGCATTTATTGCAATGATTTACTGTTATTTTTTGAAGATACATTGGTCTTGGAGAAAAGTCTATCAAAGAAGGTGGAAAACGGAGGCAAGTTAAATTTGATGCATAAATTGGTGAATTGTGGTTTGAGTTAGATTCCAAGGGTGAATCAAGAGAAGGACTTGTTTGGTATGTGGTAAAGGGAATTTCTGTACGACGGCACTGGTTTATCACCAAGTTGTGAGATATATTTGATTTTAAGGTTTGAGTAGCCAGATTTTGCTTCTGCCTCGCTCTGTTTATATTTTGTTCTGGATTAGACATTTTACCTTGCAGATGCCTTGGATCAGGACGTCTGGTTCTAGGGTCCCTAGGTTTTCCATCATTCGGTAAAATTGGGTTAATGTTTGTAAATTTAGGCGTAGCAGCATTGTTATCTATCGGCTTTCTTTCCAATTTATTTAAATGGACATTTGCAGACCCAGAAGTGGACACAGGAACCTTTTCAACAATTTTTTCAACAAATTTTTTTTGAACAACTAAAGGTGAAATATCATCATCAGCTTTATCTGGGCTAATTTGATCCTCAGGTTGTGTAGGTAAACATGTGTCTTGTTGAAGTTGATCTTCATTTTTGGATGTCGAAACATCTTCCAAATCTCCCTTTTGTTTTTCTTCCTCTCCTTCATCATCTGATAAAACCGGCTTCTCCACATCAAAGTTCACATGAAAGACAGTTTTAACTGCAATAAAAAATAAGTTACAAAATAGTTTATAAAAACAATTAAAAATATAGGATAGTTAGGTTTTTTCAAACCTGGTAGTTTTGGACTAGCTGGTTTAACTTGTTTAATTTCTTTTGAGAATTCCGACAAAACTTGAAGAATCTTTTTAATATTGGAATCATTTTTTGCTAGATCTAAATTAAATTAATACGTTTACAATATGAAAAACTAGTCATAAAAACCATATAACAAATATTTTATTTTAAAAACCTGATATACTGGAACTAGATCCTGATTCTTGAAAAGATTTTAACAAGTTTTTTAAATGTAAAGGGTCCTGTTGGGTAGTATTCTCCTAGAACATATTAAGTAACTCTATCATTTATTCAGATTAATTTAATAAAAACTTCTAATAATTTTGTGCATAGAAATTAAAAAAAAAACATTTAACTAATAACAGAACATAAAATAATGGTAAAAATTAATTTTAATTTAATTTGCCCCTAAATGGTATATACCTTGTTTTGAGTAACTTCTGTTAAGTTTTCCACAGGATCTTTATTTAATTTTTTTTTTAAATTTTTTTTATTTGTATTCTCATCTCTCATACTATTTTTATCTTTATTGTTTTCAGAAAGATCCAAGCCAGGAATATCAGGAAAATGAACAAGCGGATCTGATGTAATTTCAAAATTTTCAGGTAAGTTTGTTTCCTTATTTGTAATTACATTCTTGTCCAAAACAGGTGTTATATCTTGTGTTAATGGAAGAGTTTTTACATCTAAAATTTTAGTTATATCTGCAACATTAATTCTTTTCAATAATACAAATGCCTTATCTAAATTTGAAGGGGTTATATTCTGCGACAGTTTGATTGGATTTTCATTAGGCTTAGTTAGTAACAAGCTGTTAGTCTTTGCCTTTGTTAGTAAATTCTCATCGTTTTTACCAGATTTAGGCACCATCTTGCCAGCGCTTGAAGTTTTTTTAGTTTTTAAGGAAGAAGAAGATGTTTTAGAAGTAAGACTAGATGAGGATGATGAACTGTTTCTATCACTACTAGAAGAATAAGATGAACTTGACCTTGACCTTGCTCTTCTGTGAATAGGGGACAATCTTTGTTTTTTAATTGAGCTTTTTTCTTTTGACAATGCCCGCCTATGACTTGATGGTGATCTTCCTTGAGTTGATCTTGAACTTGACCTTCGTTGTCTAGATGACGACCTGTGGTGTCTTGAAGATGACCTTTCATGTCTTGAAGAGCACTGTTTCTGTCTTGATCTAGATCTTCGTTGCCTTGACGATGACCTTCTATGTTTTGACATTGACATTCTCTGTCTGGATGATGACCTTCTATGCCTTGATGATGACCTTCTATGTCTTGACGATGACCTTCTATGTTTTGACGATGACCTTCTGTGTCTTGATGATGACCTCCTGTGTCTTGACGATGACCTCCTGTGTCTTGACGATGACCTTCTGTGTCTTGACGATGACCTATGATGCCTTGATGACGACCCTTGATTTCTAGGAGGTGGACTTTGATTCGGACCTGAAGAATCGTCAGATGATGGTGATCTATGATATCGATTTTTCCCCGAATATTTGTGATGCATATCCCGTGACAACCTATCTGAAGAATACCTTCTGTGATAGTGGCTTGAGTGACCATAATTTTTTCTACTGCAAGCTTCACTATAAGAAGTTTGCTGATCCCATTGATATTTTCGGTATTTATTATTGCTGGTTTCATGCAGCATCTCATTTGATGTTTGTTGATTAGATGAACTAATATTTTCACTTTGTATTTTATCTTTGCTTCCATGTGGCTGTTCTGTAGTAGTCACAGTACAATCTTGATTTGTTGACTGATTTGAAGTTAAAGTGTTGTTTTTATTCTTAATATTAGCCAAATTTTTGATAAATTCTGTTTCGTATTTAGTCTGTGTTGGTTCCTTTGGTGTTTCACTTGTAGAAGGTAAATTACTCTTAGATTGATTATTAGATAAAGATTTTTCTTCATTTAAATTAGACTCTTCAGCATTCAAATGTTTTTTTCTGTACAAAATATCATCCAGCCCAAGAAGTTTCTAAATAAAAAGTTTTATTAAAAAATATGTTTAAATTAGTACCAAACACTTAGTTTTATATTTTTTTAGCTTTCTATATTTTTAAAATCTCAAAATTTTTGATGCAATGGTAAAGTAATAGGAAGTGATTAAACCTTTTATGGTGCTTATTACTTTTTAAGATAAAATAAAATTGGTTATAATTTCACTAGTTGTTAACTTTTTAAATATTCTAATATTTAAATAAAAAATGAAAGATAAAACTTACCCTTGGCGATGAATCCTTGCTTACATTCAAGTTAGAAGGACTTGAAGTTTTAGTTTTGATTGACAAAGTATGTTGGTTTGGAGGTGAATTAATAACTTGCATTGGGTTGGCTTCACATTGGTTTATATTGGCTTGTTGTGGTAATGGATATGTAGTATTAGATACAGATTGTACAGAATTATTTACCGAAGGGTTCACTGCATATGAAATAGAATTTGGAACCGGTTCAGGTTGAGTAAGAGCAATATTGTTTGAAGGATTCACTGCATTGGCATGATAATTCTGATTACCAGTGTATGATGGATGAGCATTATAATACCCGTAATTCATTGAATTCATTTGCATTCTATATTGATAATATGAAGAAATGTCAGGTGTCTGTGGAACCTGGTATATATTGCTGGGTTGTATATAGTTCGTATATCCTGTTACATTGTTATAGTTTGAGTTAGCGGATGCAGGATAGTTCGATTGGTTGTTGTGTACACCACTGCTTGTTGGATTTGACATTTGTTTCCTATGTTGTTCGCAGTAAAGCCTACAAAACAAGATAGGTTAAAATTACATGGGAACTATAAAACCATATAAAAATAGAACAGGTAAACATATAATACTAAAACACACAGTTAAAACGTTTGTGAAAAAATATAATATGAAATAATTAAACAAACATATTTGTAAATCAAATAACAAATATATGAATAAAGATAGCATAAAAAAAATGTTTTTCTGTAAGTAACCAAATAAAATATGAAGTGTTAATTAAGTCCAAGGTTTAGTTGTTCGTCCGTATCGCAAGGATGTCAATGACTTAGATCCACCTATACCAGTTCCAGGTGGTGCCTTTTTCTTTGTTTGGTTGACATTTTTACTCTTTGACGGTTTTTCTGCCAATTTACCTTTAAAGACTCTAGAAAAATCTATTTTAGGGGTCGGTAAGTCTATCAAGCTTGCCTCTTTATCAGCTTCTAATAACTTTTGATCCATTTGTAAGCGAATAGGGGTATACATGCTAAACCATTGTTTTGATTTGGGGTTTAAACCAATGGGTGTGAATGCATATTGCCAGCATGGCAAACCTACATGCATTATCATAAGCCTGTAATAAGTTGTAAAGTCTTTAGCTAAAAATGACCAAGTTAACGAACGATCCAAAAACCAGATTTCAGCATTTTGTGCAGGTGACCCTTTGCTTGTTTTAAAATAAACTAGACAAACTTTTCCAAAACCATTACAAGAATCTAGTTCAAAAACTCGACTCCTATCATCGAAATGTGGTTTTTTAGGGTATTCACTTTCATCTTCTGAATCTGAGTCAAAGTCAATATCAGCCAATGAAATGCTGTTTGAAATATTAGCTGTTGAAGAGGTTACACTTATCTTTTGTAATTCAGAAATCGGACATATCTCCATCTTTCCAATAGGGTGTTTAACATCGTCTAGTTTAACACTCCACGTAAGTAAAACGCCATTAGTTGTAAGGTAAAAGCTTTTCAGGTCATCTGGTAACATGCATGCATTTCTTTGTTCCCAAGCAACCAATTTGTGACGTTCTGTTGGCGAATAATTTGAAAGTAACACGTCACATATCCCGTTTCGCTTTTCTAACGTTGTAACAACATTAAGTGTCAGCCTTTCCATTATTTCTTGAATTCCTCCATTCTCCGACATTTTGTTTATAATTTTACTAACTGCAACAGCCTAAAAAAGTGTAAGCTGCCTTCTAAAAACTGCCTAACAACCTTCAACAACAAAAGAACTAGTAAGCGTGCAAAGTCTGTTTACATGCGCTGAAGCGCCCACTTGCGTATGGCATAATTTAGGAAAATATAAAAATTTAAACATTTTAAAAATAATTTTTTTAAAAAGATTTGATTTTTTTTACATTAAACAGCCTTTTTTTTACATATAACAGCCATTAATGTAAAATATTGGTTTTTATCTGACTTATATCCGCACAGGCAAACCACTTTACTAACGTATTTAAATATAGTTTCACATCCATTATGTTTACTATAAGGACGTAGAACAATGAAATGTATTGTTACGTAATGTTATGACGTTCACTAAACTTTCTTCATTGTTCAATGTGTAAACAAAAAAACTCAAAATTGGAAGCCTTTATTATTGGTTTCTCATAAAAGATTGTAGAAATAGAGCAATAAAGATAAAATAAACGTATATGTCTTTAATATATTACAGGTACCTTTATTGAAATCTTATATAAAACTCTACAGTAAAATAAATTGAAACCTTGTAGAAATTAATTTTGTAATATACAATACAGTCACCCTACTTCTGAAAAAATATGTGATAATTACAATGATTGAAAATATTAATAAATTATATTCAATAAAAGCTACAAAAAATAGGCAAAATTGGATTGTGTATATGCAACATAAAAAAAGCAATCTAAAATAAAATTCACACCCATAATTTCAAACTACATCGGCTCATGGCGGCTTAAAGGGTAATGTTCTTTATTTTTGTTAACATGATCTTTCATTTCCTGTTTCTGTTTCTCTAAATGTGTTGGTACAACATCATAAACATCCGTGAAAAGAAGACTTGGTGAGGGTTTCTTGCGTTTTTCGGCATTTGCAAACGCAGTCAAAATCTATAAAATAAATCAATATTTTAATATAAACACTAGACGTAAATATATAAGAAAATCAAAAAGCAATAGAGAATTTAAGTATATATTACAGATAAAATTTATTAAGTTTTGCAAAATAAAGCCTTCACATGAAAAAGTTGTAATTATTTTTTTCACAAACCTGTTTTTTGGTGTCTTTAACTAGTGCAGTGTCTTGATCCTTACTCCAGATGTTTTTTTGGTTGATAAGATATTCACGGAACCTTGTTATTGGATTATCACTTTGCTCCCAATAAGCAACCTCATCTAAAGATCTGTATGATGAACTATCATCACTGGTGCTATGATGACCAACCCTAAAAAAAATATTTTGGTTCAAGTAATTACTTTTATACCTAACCCAATATTACAGACCATTTAGTAGGTTTATTTATTTATCTTCAATGTTAAAAGGTGGACACAGCCTAAACAATGTATTATTTTAAACTTGTGATAGACATAACTTTAGTTAGCTTGTATTAAAGCATTAATATTTATTGTAAGACTTTTTTCCTTACAAACTATTACCTGTAAGTCATAGCTTCTATAAGCACAGGTCTGCTTTCCGTAACAGCAATTTCCCTGGCCTTCATGGTGGCATTATACACGGCAAATATGTCATTACCATCAACTCTTATGGTAATCATCCCGTATCCACTTCCCCTTGCTGCAATTCCATCACCTCTGTATTGCTCAGATACTGGGGTAGAGATAGCATATCCATTGTTACGACTAAAATGTTGAAAATTATTATTTTATTTTAATTCATAATTGAACAGATTTTTAATGAAATTGAACTTGGCAACTTTGTTTTATTTGTATAAATTAAAAAAGGGAGAAAACATTAAACGATTGGAAAGTTGATAAAATTGAAACCCAATCTTTAACACACCACATCCATAACCTATTTTACTTTATTAATGTTGTTATGGGGTAAGGGATTCAATTTCACCGGCAGCGTGGTGTAGTGGCAAGAACACTTTCTACACCACACATGAGGTCATGGGTTCAATCCGCACTGATCTTATGCTGTAGCACCCTTGAGTAAGGCACTATAAACGGTACGAACTCCTGCTGAGCCAGCACTTAATCAGCAGCTTAATTATCAGGCAAATATAATCTATAATATCTCAAACTGCCACAGGCAACTCGAGACTGGGTTGGAGTAACTGATGTTACTCTATGTTTAAGTCGCGCATTCGACTTTTCCACATCAAGGATAAAAATATATACAAAAAAAAATTACTCACCAGAAAAAAATACAAGGAGCATCAAGGGTAGCTGCAAAGTTAAATGCAGCATGAGCGTCACCCTCAGATGCAGCCCCATCACCAAAATAACAAATCACACAAAGATCTGGGTGGGTTCTTTTCAATGCATATGCTGCACCTGAAGCCTGATAATAAACAACAATATACGCATTATTTTTATTACTGTACTATAAATGTTTTAATCTATTTATTACTCTAACTTTTAGATACATGATCTATATTAAAATGTAATCTTTAGTTTTTATAGACTTAATAGAATAGCCAATATTTTTATAACTTCTGTTAACATTTACTATCACTGTTAAAACATTAATAAAATTTAAAGTCAGTCAACACTAAAGTTTGAAAAATTAACATGAAAACTTATAACCACCTGTGGCATTTGTGTAGAAAGTGGAGAACTAATAGTCACAAAGTTGAGGTCTTTGCTCCCATAATGCACTGGCATTTGTTTGCCAGCAGCTGGATCGTTTATGTTAGCGTAACATTGATCCATGAACTGATCAAGAGTAAACCCTCTCCACATTAAAACACCTGTGAAAAGCAAAGATATATATAATGAACCCAAGTGGATGATATATTCATATATATATCTATGTCAAACTTATAGCCCTGCAAAATAAACAAAACTGACGTTTGTGGTGTGCAGGTAAATTATTGTGGGCACGTTTTAGATAATAGTTACGACCATAAAAATTTTATTAAAATTTCAACCAGAGGGCAGGTTTATAACTAGTATTTAATAAATAAACTACATATAGGTAAAAATACTGCCAAACCCCATTGATAACTAACAAAAATATTGATATATCATTACATACTTATAGATTTAAAATACAACAAAAATAGAAAATACAAAGTCAACCAAAATCTTGCACCTGCTTCTCTGTATTGCCCAAATACAAGATCTCTGCTATCTAATGCAGCTGCACTGCCAACATGGCTTGCTTCTTCACCATAGTTTGTCATGTAAAATGAAACTCTGCCCTGCCTTTGAGCGTCATACATTACACGGTCCATTGTGTTTAAGGTTACCATAGACTTGTACATTTCTATCAATGTGTCTGATTCAATCTATATACAAATACAATCGGTGTTAGTTATAACAAATAAACTGTTTACTTGAAGTAGTATGAAGCCTTTTTTTGATATTTTAAAATAATTAAAACAATTTACATTGGGCACTTGTGATTGGTCAATAACTTTTCCTTCATTATCGAATACCCGATAAGTTGCAATTGCATCTTCAATTTTTGGTTCGAGAAATTCAAGTTGATGAATATAATTTTGTGGCCCTCCGAGAAAGTTTTTTGCCTCAGAATCAAGGACACTTTGCTCATCTGATGTTGAAAACTAAATAATTTTGTTTGTTTTATTTTAAAAACATAAGATTTTAAGACTGATTTATATAGATTAATTACAAGGGAACTTGTATTTTACAAAGCTAACATTAAATCCTAAGTGAGATTTTTTCGTTTAGTTTGTCTTGTAGTCTTATAGAATTTTTTTTTGTATATATCTTTATCCTCGGTGTGGGAAGGTCAAATGCACGACCTAAACATAGAGTAACATCAGTTACTCCAACCCAGTCTCGAGTTGCCTGTGGCAGTTTGTGATATTATAGATTATAATTGCCCAGTAATTAAGCTGCTGATTAAGAGCCGGCTCAGCAGGAGTTCAAACCGTTTACAGAGCCTTACTCAAGGGTGCCACGAGAGCAAATAGAACAGTATAGGAGTATAGCCATGACATTGCAGATTAAACTGTTACCCTTTTTAAATACACATTTTAAAAGTAAAAACTAATTATTGAAGAAACGTAAAATTAATTTTTCACATTCATTATTCAGTTATTAAAATACTTACACTTCTTGGAAAGTTGACACTTGCGCATCTTATTTTGGGAAATTTGCTGATTTGTTTTGATAGTTTTAAACTTCCACGAACTAACTTAGATGTAAACATGATAAAGTTCTAATTTATTAACAAAATAAACGTAATTTAGTTAACATTTAACGTTAACACTTTCACACAACCTGACAACACAACAACTTTACGATCAACCTTTTATTTTATTTCTGCCATTTTTTCTGCCACTATTTGTAAAAAAAATGTAAAAAATTAAAGAAAATGGCGGGTTAAAATTATTATTAAAAAACATCGTTTAGCCTAACTCAAAAGTTTAAATATTAAATGTAAACTGGTTAATTTACACATTTTATAAGATACAGATAGAACTAACAATAAAAAACGCCAGAATATAAACTGGTAATATATTTGTTGTTGCAATAACAAATTTTGCTTAGAAGAAAAGAGTTAACATACAAAAACATTGCGAGTTTCTTTTACAATAAAAACTTGTTTCAAATTTAACTTTGTACATTTGTAACATTATAATTTATCTTAAAATTTTACGTGACGTAATTTTCAACCACATAAAAAATTAATATAAATACACTACTTTAATTGGAAGATATTATAGTAATTAGGATATTACGTCATTCACGCAGTATTTTTAGTTGGATCGGCGTTATTTTTAATGTTTACAGCATTATTTTGCGTCAATTGTTGTTCATCAAATGTCAATCAATGACGAGAAAAATATTTGACATAAAAATAACATTCACTTCCCTAACTTTTGGATTTTAAGAATTTAAAATAAATTGACAAAATTTTGTTTTATTTTTAAATAAATATTGTGTTCTGTACTAATCGTAAAATAGCACATTTTTTCAATTTTAAAATCCTAAAAAGATATTTTTAACTATAGAAAAAAGAGAAATCCCAGTATTAAAATAAAGAGCTATACGTATTAAATAGAAAAAAGGTTACATAAGAATATGTTAAAAACGCTTTAACATTTTACTAGTTATCATAACATAGTAACTCTGCAAAGTTAACCAATTTGTCGAACGGAAATTGTATATTAAAATCGTGTGCGACAAAACTAAAGCAACTTGTTTTTTAGTAATAGCTATCAGATTTTAGTAAAATCAAGAATACTACATAGTTTAACATGGTAAAATCAAAAGTTTGGCAAAAAGCAAATGAATTTGAAGGCAAGCCAAAAATTTCAGACTTTAAACTAATCGAGGAAAATGTTGATGGAAATCTAAGTGTTGGAGGTATTGCCTGTTTAGAAATCTTTAATTAAATGTCTATAACAAGTATTAAACTTACCAGTAAGCGTCAACTTTATCTATAAACGCATTCCTTTATATTTTAGAAATTCTTACTGAATCGAAATACATTAGTGTTGACCCTTTTAGCAGGTAAGGCATTCAGAAAATGACTTACGTTGTAAGGGTTGCAAATTTTTGCTTGTTATGTTTTGACATTTACAAAAATAAACTTTTAGTTTGTTTCTTTTTGTCTATGCGCAGCACGGTAACAATTTTACAACATCTAACCTATAAAGTTTAACACGAAAAACCTAAATGTATCCAGTAAAAGTATGTACACCTTTCATTAAAACATTATTTAATTTTCTCAAACACAGGGTTGTAGAACTGCCCGTGAATGCTGCAATGGTTGGATTTCAAATAGCTAAGTAAGAACCTCACAATAATTAAATTTGACATGCAATTCTTTAAATATTTTACCACTTTTGTATATGAAAACACTACTAGATAATAACGAATCAAAACCAATAGTATACCTATTTACAACCTAATTTTAATAACAGTACAGGTACAGCTACTGAAAGCTTTACTTTACAACTGTTTTAATACAGAGTAATTGATAGCAAACATAGCAAGTATCCAGTTGGTTGTTACGTATTACAAGTTGGAGGCTGGAAAACTGTTTGCAGAATGGACGGCGACGATCAAATGAAAGTTTGGTTCAGAGTTGATAACATCGGACAAAATCTACCGAAGCATTTGTTTTTAGGCGTACTAGGAATGCCAGGGTTGGTATTTAAATAAACTTTGCCGCTTTTTAAAGCTTTAGCAATTGCCTGTGTTTTGATTTGATTTACATATAGGACTGTGAGTTTTTTGTTTTAGGCTTGCTGCATACTTGGGATTTGTTGATATTTGCAAACCAAAAGAAGGAGAAACAGTAATGGTGAGCGCATGTGCAGGCGCAGTTGGTAATTTTGTTGGTCAAATTGCCAATATTAAGGTAAATATCTTGTTAAATCTGAGGTTAAATGGTTAAGTTTGTTATATAAAACTTTATATTTGTTGACAAAAACAATGGCTATCATTAAATTCAATAACGAAGCTTTACTAATTATAACATCTGCCAAAGTTTTACTAGTTAATGTTCATTAGACATTTTATTGTTAGGGCTGTCGGGTAGTCGGTTCATGTGGATCAGATGAGAAAATTGCTTGGGTAAAATCAATCGGGTTTGATGATGCGTTTAACTACAAGACTGAAACTTCGTGGCCCGATGCTTTAAAACGAATGGCTCCAAATGGAATTGACTGTTTCTTTGATAACGTAAGTAAACCTTTTTAAATAAACTGACAGTATCTGCCTGGTTGGAAGTCAACTTATGTCATTTCCATTTGCAGGTAGGCGGTCAACTTTCATCTGATGTTATGCAACATATGAACCGGCAGGGTCGGGTATCAGTTTCTGGAGCTATCAGTGCCTATAACACCACCTCACTACCAAAAGGTAAGCAGTAGGCTATAGTAAACGCATTAAGTGTATCAAAATATTGCCATTACATTCCGTAACGTATATGTTTCGTTTTAGCTGATAGTATACAGCTAGCCATTGCAAGCAAGCAACTAAAACTAGAAGGATTTGCAGTATATCAGTGGCCTTTTGAAGATATGCACGCAGCTTTAACTGAAATGGTTGGATATGTATCTACGGTAGGAAAATTTAACTTACTTGTATTTTACCGTTTTATTGTCAATTTAAGAGCAAAGAGGATGGCTTCGTGCTTTTGTAATTAATCCAAAAACCTTAGGTAACGCCAAGTCACGCCACTTGCTCAGGTCACTAATATACATAAGAATGCTAACACTGCTCACATAGAACATTATTTAACCTTAGTATTAGTAATTTCTGATTGTCAGAAGCAAAGATTAAAATACAGTTAATAATTAAACTTTTTTTAGGGTAAAATAAAAACAAAACAAACAATAACTCAAGGATTTGAAAACTTGCCACAAGCCTTCATAGGAATGTTAACAGGGGAGAACATAGGGAAGGCGATTGTTCAGTTATAACGAGTTTTCGACAACTTATTTATCATAATAAGTGTGTTTTTTTATTATATTTACTTTTGTGTTTTTGTTGTTTGTGCAGTATGACCTTTTTGATTTGTAGACCAGTATAAGTTGTGTTAAGGTCAATTGATGTTTTTAACAGTACACTAAAAAGGAGCCAATTTTCATTTGTTTTTAATATATATTGCCTCTAAAAAATAAATTTCTTCAAAACTTTTATGATATCCCATAAATAATGGCATTATCTGTAAGTAAAATCAATATAATAATATAGCCTTAAATAAAACACATTTATTTACATTTTGCACTAAATTATGTTAACAAAAAAGTATTTTGTTGGCAACTAAAGCACCTTGTAAAGGTGCAACCTTTAGGATGAATAAGAAACCGTTTTCTCGTTTTGTAAAGCTAGAAAATAAAACAACAAAACATACGGTCGTGTTGCAGGAAAACTTTAGCGTTTCAACCACGACATAAACAAAGTTAATTTGACTATCCGGTATTTTTAAGTGACCTGCTTAGCCGTATTGGCATAAACACTCCCGCGCAGGGTACGGCTAGTTACGTTAGTTTGCTAAGCTAGTATTTAGTCGACCAGAACGGTCAGTTGCTAGTTTTTTTGCGCTAGCAGTTATTTATTTCTGAAAAAGTTTTATAAACCAATAAAGTTGTTAGTTCAAAACCAAAATACAACCGTCAGACAGCCAATAACGGTTTGTATTGCATATGTTGAAATTCTAACGACCAAAGTACAAGTGACTATGACAATGCAGTTTTTACAGGTTCAATGACGAAGCAGAATTTCCAATGAATGGATGTAACTTAGTCATTGTTTGGATTACGTAAAATGTTTTTCTAGACCAAACTGTATTCTTTTAAAAAGCATGAACTAAATAATTTTACTGAAAAGTGCGACCTACTAATATATTCATTTGTATTTGTATTAGTCGAGTGGTCTTACACAAGATTTGTAATACTTGTAGTTTTCTTTGTGCTGTTTGAAGATAGATAATATTTCGTTAAACAATTTGGCTTAGTTATTTTGCCCTCAATATAAATTAAACGTTATAAAAACGTACCTATTAAAACACACTTAAAATATAAAGCTATTTCTGCAAAACATAACAAGCATTTCCGTAATAGTTAACTATTATAGTAAACTAAAACGACTTTGAAAATTTGTGAACACCACCAAAACTTATAGCAAATTTGGCGTCGAAATTCTAAACGTCATATTAGAATAATTATGGTCTCAAAAATATTTTTTTAGTTCGTAAAATAAAAAAAATTTTGAGTTGTTATGGGAATTTCCGTTAAGTAATGAGACAAATAAATACTACATCATGGTTGATATCATAATATAATCAAAGAACTATTTCCATTTTCAATAAGTTTTAAACTGCTTACCATTAAGATTGGCGATACTGTTTTAATATTTTACTAGTTGTTTAACCTTTTAGGTAAACAAAAGATAATAGGTCACGTTATAAAAATCCGTGATATCGCGCAATATAATTATTAGGTGTAAAATTAATCGCACCGCCGTAGTACTAGGAAGCGGTCAGTTGATTTGGGAAAAACTTAGTGTGAGTTTGTAAAGTTGGGTATGTGAATGTGTATGGAAAGGGCATAATAGGAGAAAACTAAAAGGACAAAAAACGGGCAAATTTATTATTTTAAAAAATATAAAAGTAATATACTTTTATTATACCTTTGAATTAGAAATTTCATATTTTTTAATTTTTTGTTAAAATTAAACAATAAAAATGGTTAAATCTCGTCATTACGTAAAAGCAAAAGAATTCCATGGAATGCCAAAACCTTCCGATTTTAAAATCATCGAAGAGGAGATCGACGCGAATTTAAAAGATGGAGGTTTGAAAAATTTTTTACAAAAACATTAAATTATAAAAGGCGTGTTTGTATTAGATTTTTTAATTATTTTTATTAAGCTAAAATTAAGTTTTAAAAACTTTTTTTTAATTAGGTATTATTACAATTTATTTTTTTTTAGAAATCTTAACCGAAGCAATGGTGATTAGTCCAGACCCTTTTAACAGGTATAGAGTAAAACAACGTAATTTGGTCGTTTTTTTGCATATTACATTTACAAAATTCCTAAAGTTTTGAACAATTATTATTTTAGGGCTTACAATGTACCACCGAACACTGTAATGATTGGTTTCCAGGCAGCAAGGTAACGAATAAAATTTTCCATTTTTGTAATATAATACGTAAAAATTAACATATTAAATTTATCCTAGTTCAATAAAATGGGTTTTACAGTATTTAAAAGTGTTTAAAGATTTATAATTTTAACTGCAATAATTTTAAATTTTAGGGTATTAGATAGCAAAAACTCAAAATACCCAAAGGGCAGCCACGTATGTATACTTGGTGGTTGGAAAACTGTTTGCAAACTAGACGATTCGGTTCCTGGAAATATTTGGAGCAGATTTGATCAAGTAGAAGGCAATCTTTCAAAAACTTTGTTCGTTGGAGCGTTAGGCATGCCTGGGTAAGGATTTATATATTACTTTAAAGTGACTTTGCACTTACGAACTTTTGCTTACCGTTAAGATATTTTGTGTTTAAAAAAAGTAAAATATATTAAATGCCTAATGTATTTAAGTGACATTGCTATAATTTTTTGTTTATCCTATGTCAATATCGAATTTTAAAGCAGCCTAGTCATGGTGCTAAGTAAGGGTCAAATGCCCGTTGAACCTGTGCCTTTGTAAAATTTATAGGCTAAAGAGATAAATATTTGCTAAGCTTTAGCCCAAAATAATGTTGTGCCTTTTTTGATATTAATACATTATTTGATTTATTACTTGTGTTTAGAATGACTGCTTACTTTGGTTTACAAAAACTCTGTCAACCGAAAAAGGGGGAGACTGTAATGGTGACCGGATGTGCGGGCGCAGTCGGGAGCTTAGTTGGACAAATCGCTAAAATTTTGGCAAGAAAAAATTGCCATTGAATTTACCTATGTGCAAATGTGCATTTTTAAAATTTTTATTCTCTTTACCGTATATTTTTGTAGGGTTGTCGGGTAATCGGTTCATGTGGTTCAGATGAGAAAGTTGCTTGGGTAAAATCGATCGGGTTTGATGATGCGTTTAACTACAAGACTGAGACTTCGTGGCCCGATGCTTTAAAACGAATGGCTCCAGATGGAATCGACTGTTTCTTTGATAATGTAGGTTTGGTCGTCTAACGATAAACACATTTGGATGTAAATGTTTAAAAAATTGATATTAGTTATAATTTAAAAAATACAATACTTTACAAAAGGTTGGTGGAAAAATGGCATCTGAAATTCTGCAACAAATGAATTTGTTAGGTCGAATTGCTTGTTGTGGAGCAATTTCAGCTTACAATGAAACATCATTGCCTACAGGTAAACTTTCTTAAACAATAAGTGTCATTTTGCAGTAACTTGATCTAGAATTTAAAAAAAAAGTGTTTTAAAAGTGTTTTTTTTTTGTACAAACTTTTTTTAAACGTGGTAACAGTGTTAAATACAACTATTAAAACTTACATTTTTTTGTAAAGCTCCTGTGATCCAGGGATCTATGGTAGGAAAGCAATTGAAAATGGAAGGTTTTATCGTATTTCGTTGGCATGCCGAAGTTCCTGCTGGAATCAAACAAATGGCAGAATGGATTAAAGAGGTTTCTTTTTAACGACAAATACTTTACTTAACAAGCAAAATGATTTCTATTTTTATGAACATGCCGATTTATAATCTTTATTTTTGTTTCTAGGGTAAAATTAAAACACGTGAAACAGTAACTGAAGGGTTTGAGAACGTTCCGAAAGCTTTCATTGGAATGTTAAACGGCGAAAACATTGGGAAAGCAGTTGTCAAGATACCTACCTCACTTTAATCTTTATTTTGTTGTACTTACTATCGTTTATCATAAAATACTTACTCAAGTTAATAACTTAAAACTATCTACTTCTAGTGTTATTTCAGTAAGTTAACATTTAACCAATATTAAATAAAAATAAGCATGAAATGAGGACAATTGTACAAAAAATCTGGTCAAGTTTTTCACTCGCTGTCGCATGACAGTCATAACCTATGTTTGTTTCCGCAAAACTATTAAATTATTCAATAACACACCAATTCACATTTTTGCACAAAATTTTGAAAATTTGGACTGTTTTTAACCAAAAAATTATAATTAGTAAGATCCTTACGATGCATATAACAAACTATTTACTTGTTTTATAAAGCCATGAATCAAAACAACAAAAATATAGGACGGTATGGGAAAAAAATATAGGACGGTTGGACTACATTGCCGAACGAATAAGGCGTTTTAATCCTGGTGTAAAAACGTGTTACGCTGCATAACTAGTCTTTTAAATGTTCTAATTGACCTCAAAAATATGAACATTTTTAGCCTAAGCACGACGTTAGTTTATTTAGCTAGTGTTAAACGAGGCAGAACGACTAGTAGTCATTTTTTTCTTTTATCGTTATTAACTTCTTTATAGATTTTAAACATAGACTATTGCAGTCCTTAATTATAAGCGAGAAAGGACTGTTAAAATGCTGTTATAAAAAGATTTTCATTAGTTTACACGACAAACATAGTTCTCATTAAACTAGTTGCAGATTTAAACGACTGTGACTAACAAAGTGTAACGAAATAATGCAAGTAACGGTGACTAAGCAGTGCTTAAAGACAGACTCATGACGAAGCAATATTTGTAACAAACGCTCAGCAGCAGCTTATACCAAACGTTGTGTTATTTGTAAGTTTAAAAACATGGAAGGTTACAATAGTAATTTTCGTGTGGGCCAAGTAATTAAGAAATTAAATATAGCGCTATTATAAATTGCCTTTTTTACTTCACTTGCTATTTCCCTTTTGTTAAGTTATTACCGTTTTTTACCATTTAGACCGGTTCGTGTTTTATGTATTTCACTAGTTAATTTGACAACCCAAAAGCAAACAATAATGAATAGGTAACTCATTAAAAAACTGCAATAGCATATTTGTGAGAGTGTATTGCCAAATTAGAAACACTTGCAAGTTACGATTTTTCAAAAAGGATAGCGCTGTAAAAGTATATAAATACAAGAATCGTAAAAGTAACAAGACAAAAATGCTTTCGTTATCGCGATTATAAAATAATAATAATAACCTTTAATAAGATAAATAGTTAATATAAAGTTGGGGCAAGGGGTTATAAATATATATTTAAAAAAACATGTACGTAGTACGAAAAACTACAAACGATTTAAAGTAGAAAGTAATAGGTTAAAATGATGCAAGTGTTTAAAGAAAGCAAATATATAGAATGCAAGGCAACTAACTATAGTGTAATTGCGCAAATATATAGATTGCAAGGCGACTATATAGTGTAATTGCGTACTTAATTAAATGTGACTTTTTAGGTTAAAGATATTTGTTTTTTTTAATTGTTGTTAAAAATCAAACATTAAAATGGTTAAATCCCGACATTACGTAAAAGCAAATGAATTTCATGGAATTCCAAAACCTACCGACTTTAAAATTGTAGAAGAAGAAATTGACGCGAATTTAAAAGATGGAGGTTTCTATTTTTTTACAAAATATGGTTTTTATAATTTAAATATTTAAAAATTATCATTATTTCAATTTATTTTATGTAGAAATTTTGACCGAAGCTATTGTAATCAGCCCTGACCCTTTTAACAGGTACGAAGTGCTTTTAGGTTTAACCTTAGTATAGTTTGCGTTATTTAAACCTTAATTTGTGAATAACATACACTAAATACTACATTGTTTGCTATTTATTTTAGAGCCTACAAAGTGCCACTAAACACTGTAATGATCGGTTATCAAGCTGCAAGGTATCAATTTTTTATTCCTAAATTATAAAGTCAAAATACTTTCAAATCTAACCGCACTGTTTTATTTTTAGGGTTATAGATAGCAAAAACGAAAAATACCCAAAAGGCAGCCATGTTTGTACTCTTGGAGGTTGGAAAACTGTTTGTAAGTTTGACGAAAAAAATTTCGCTCGTATTTGGAGCAGATTTGATGAAGTAGAAGGCGATCTACCTAAAACTTTGTTCGTTGGAGCATTAGGCATGCCTGGGTAAGGTTTTTAACGTATAGTGACATTATTATAAGGACATTTTACTTAAATTTTTCTGAAATTTCGAGAAAAAGTAAAGGAACTGTTTAGATTTTATATTTGAAGTACTGGCATATTGATATATTATTTTGTTTACCTTGTATCAATAGTTAATTCAAAATCAGCTCAGTCATGGTGGTATGTAAAGGTTAGGTAGGAGTTCAACCTTGGGAATTGAAAAGTTAATGATTAAAGATTTCATTTAACCGGTTTAGTAAATGTTTGCTAACTTTGCTTCAATACAAAAAATGCCACCTTTTTAACAGTTATTAATGTATTAATTTTTTTAATGTGTGTTTTTAGTATGACCGCTTATTTTGGTTTACAAAAAATCTGTCAACCAAAAAAAGGGGAGACTGTAATGGTGACCGGATGTGCGGGCGCGGTCGGGAGCTTAGTTGGACAAATCGCCAAAATTTTGGTAAATTCAAGTTTCAATTGTATTCATCTTTGTGCAAATATGCACTTTTTATTTGTTATTTTGATTAACTTTTTTTTTGAGTAGGGTTGTCGGGTAATCGGTTCGTGTGGATCAGATGAGAAAGTTGCTTGGGTAAAATCGATCGGGTTTGATGATGCGTTTAACTACAAGACTGAGACTTCGTGGCCCGATGCTTTAAAACGAATGGCTCCAAAAGGAATTGACTGTTTCTTTGATAATGTAAGCGTATGCTTGATTTTTGTGTAATAAGCATCAATAAGCATCATTCGTATACGTAAACAGGATAAAGAAGTTTAAAAAAATCGTTTACAAAAGGTTGGTGGAAAAATGGCATCTAATATTCTGCAACAAATGAATACTTTTGGTCGAATTGCTTGTTGTGGAGCAATTTCTGCTTACAATGAAACATCATTGCCGTCAGGTTAATTTTCCAATGTCGCGTTGATAAAATATTGTTTTTATTTTGTGTTAGTCAAACTTGTCTTATATTCTTATTGCGAACGCAAATAACTTTAACTTGTTTGATAGCTCCCGTAATCCAGGGAACCATGGTAGGAAAGCAATTAAAAATGGAAGGTTTTCTCGTAAATCGTTGGCATGACGAAGTTCCTGCTGGAATTAAGCAAATGGCAGAATGGAAGAAAGAGGTTAAATTTTATTTAATAAACTTTTCAAAAGATTTTTTTTAACCTGTCAATTTTAAAACCTGGAATTCTGTTGTTAGGGTAAAATTAAGACACGTGAAACAGTAACTGAAGGATTTGAGAACGTGCCAAAAGCTTTCATTGGAATGTTAAACGGCGAAAACTTTGGAAAAGCAGTTGTCAAAATACCTACCTCTCTTTAAACTTTAATTTATTTTACCAACTTTTGTTTCTTATAAAAAACTTCTACTTAAGTTAATATTATTATCTTCATAATAAACCAATCTTGTTGTTAGATTGTAGTTAAATATAATTTTAAATTAAAAACCATCAATATTCTTCATACTGAATAAAATTAAAAAAATTCTTTCCAAGTATTAGATAAATTTTGTTTTGTTTGTTACTTGTGGTCTTATTTTAGTCATGGCTTTGAATTATTTCCGCAAAAATTCTGTAAGTCATTTTATATTCGAGCCCTTGAGCGAAAAGAGTCGCTCCGGCGTATATCCAAAAAATTATTTAGAGAAAATGTAAGTCTAGATATAAGATAGCTTATTAGTTGCAAAACATCAGCTTTAAAAAAATAAAAATCGCCTGTTGTGGTTCGCAATGTTTGGTGTGTTAAAGTTGCCACCATATAACGTTCAGCGAGTTTTTAATGCCAACTTTTTGACTTGCAAATTAACAAATAGCTGCCAGCAATGATGGTGTACTATTACATCTACGTTTGTGGTTAGTATTTAACCATACTAAAAGAAAACGCAGTACTATCGAAAAATGCCATAAAAATCATAGTTTGTGCTGCGCTATAATTTCATGTATTGCAACCCTATTAGGTCCTGTGATTTTATAAATTGGAGATCAACAAACAGAAAGTAGTCAACAATGACTAAGCCTTTTTCAGGTGGTTAGTCTAAATATTAAACAAAACCGTTTTAAAATTTAATGCAAGTCACGGCTATTATTTGCAGACACGTCTTTAGTTTAGCAAAAGCAGGAAAAGAGCTTGGCAATAACATGTTGGCATTTAAGTTATTTCCTATGTTAAGTTGATTATTGCATTAATTAAGCTGCTGGCATATGTTATCGACATGAAAGTAAAAAAAAACAGCAATAGACATAAATCTGAAAATGAACTGGTAAAGTATTTTGCGTACGTGATTAAAAAAGTTTATCTCTTATCTCCTGAATAAATATCGGAGCTAAACGAATAAAAACACTTATAAAAAGTCAAACCATTCTTGAAAAAGCATATAAGTGTTTCTTTAATAGTTTAACTTGTATGAATAGAATACCTGGTACAGCTCTAAAAAGCTACGATCGCAATTTTTAGTAACCAACTTCGCATGTAACCCAGTGACGTTAGAGTTTTAAGTTCAAAGCATCGGATCAAGCTTATTATAGACTAAACATTTTTAATTACACTTTTTAACTCAGTACAGTTCATAAATGTATTAGTATATAAAAGCATATTTGTATATAAAAACACATTTGTATATAAAAGCATATATATAATGAATTTAATTGATTAACCGGTACTTTTAAATGTTGTGCTAGGCAACTTTTTTTAAGAGTAGCTACGACGTTAGTTTATTTAGCTAGTGTTAAGTGAAGGAGAACGGCCAGTAGCTATTTTTGCCTTTTTAAAGACTTTATATACAGACTAAGTCCTCAGTTGCGAACAAAATACAAACTTTAAACTATGTTATTATACGGGTTGTATGAGTTTAACCGCCAGACAAAGTATTTGTTAAACTAGCTGTAAATTTTAACGTCTGCTAGTAAAAAACAAAATAGTGCAAGTAACGGTGACTTGGCAGTTTTTTTAAGGTTAAAATTATAAAAAAGGTTATTTAACGAAACTATAAAGATATCCATAGTAAACTTTTTAGCCCATAAACAAAGGTATTGTAGTGCGCAGTGCTGCATGTGTACAAACATATATGCTCAGCAGGTTTTAAATTGCAAATTTTAGATAGTATTAAACGGTGATAGTGCGCCATTATATTGAGATGGTAATTGAACAATACAGGGTAAAAATATTAGTACTTAAAAAATAACATAAAAATCACCAGTTGTGGTTCGCAACATTTATGTATTGCAACCTTATTATGACCAGCGATTTTTAAACTCCATTCCGCCCAATAAGTTAAAATTGCATATCAAAAAATGGCTGTCAATAAAAATGGAATAAAGCAAAATATTAAAATGATGACGTTTAAGTCATTTTCGTTTTCGAAAATAACACACAGAGAGCAAACAAAAATTAACTCTCAAAACAGTTTTGCGTACGTGATTGAAAAGGATCTCTTATTGAGTTAAACAAATATAGTGGTTAACAAGATGGTAAAGCGGATCTTTTTTATGTGATTTAGGTTTTTTAAATTTTTTGTTAAAAGTTAATTGTTAAAATGGTAAAATCTCGTCATTACGTGAAAGCGAATGAATTCCACGGAATGCCGAAAATTTCCGATTTTAAAATCGTTGAAGAAGAAATTGATCCAAATTTGAAAGATGGAGGTTTGCTTTTTTTGATATATTTGATATTGTTTTAAATATAATTGTATCATGCAAGTCTATGTTTCAGCTTTTAGTTTTTTTTTATAATATTCCTTTTTCATCTATTTTTACACTTTTATTTTATGTAGAAATTCTGACTGAAGCCCTGGTAATTGGTCCAGATCCTTTCAACAGGTAAAAAAAAAACGGTTTTATTTTTTGATATTTTGGGAATCGCAAAAAAAATTATGAAATTACTATTTAAAAAAAAGTATATGAGATATTGTACTAACCCATTATTAATTAAGGTTTATAACGGCAAACATTTATTATTATTTGCTGTATTTTTATTTTTAGAGCCCACCCTGTCGCGCCAAATACTGTAATGATCGGTTTTCAAGCAGCAAGGTAACAAAATAAATGCTAAACATCTAAATAAACTTGTTAGGTTATTTATGATTGAAGTTGCCTATTTTTGGTCCTTAGGGTACTAGAGAGTAAAAACTTAAAATATCCAAAGGGAAGTCTGGTTTGTACACAAGGAGGTTGGAAAACAGTTTGCAAGCTTGACGGGACTGTTCCTCAAGTTGTTTGGAGCAGATTTGATCAAGTTAAAGGTAATCTTCCAGCATCGTTGTTCGTTGGAGCATTGGGAATGCCTGGGTAAGACCAATGACGTAATAATGATGACGTTATCATAAATTTGTGCTATTGGTTGTTTACAAAAACAAAATTTTATTGTTTTGGTTCCAGTATGACAGCTTACATTGCGTTTCAAAAAATCTGTCAACCGAAAAAGGGGGAGACTGTAATGGTGACCGGATGTGCCGGCGCCGTCGGGAGCTTAGTTGGACAAATCGCCAAAATCTTGGTAAATTTTAGTTGATTCTGTTTTAACTTTTTAAAGCCTGGAAAGGGTAACATAAACCTAAAAAACTGTTCGTAATTTGACGAAAAAAAATATAACCTAACATTGTGACCGTTGCTAGGGCTGTCGGGTAATCGGTTCATGTGGCTCAGAGGAAAAAATTGCTTGGGTAAAATCGATCGGGTTTGATGATGCGTTTAACTACAAGACTGAGACTTCGTGGCCCGATGCTTTAAAACGAATTGCTCCAAATGGAATTGACTGCTTCTTTGATAATGTAAGTGCTTGTCAAATGATAAACAAATTTGTATATTATATGATTTTTATTAAAACGGTATTCTGTTTTATCGAAGGTTGGTGGAACAATGGCTTCAGATATTCTCAACCAAATGAATTTGTTTGGTCGGGTTGCTTGTTGTGGAGTAAGTTCTGCATATAATGAAACATCAGTACCGATGGGTAAAATTTGCATTGTATAAAAACGCTACCTTATTTTACATACAAAAAAATTACTGTAACTAATCTCTGACATGGTCATAAAGTAAAAACACAATAAGAATAATTAGCACTTTTCTTCTAGCTCCTGTCATACAGGGAAGTATCGTTAGAAAGCAATTAACGATTCAAGGTTTCATTATTATTAATCGTTGGCAAGACGAAGTTCCTGCTGGAATCAAGCAAATGGCAGAATGGATAAGAGAGGTTTGAATATTTTGTTTATATTTTGGTATTATATACTTTTAATTTTATAACTTGCTTTGTTTTTAGGGTAAAATTAAGACACGGGAGACAGTTACTGAAGGTTTTGAAAATCTACCCGACGTTTTTATTAAAATGTTAAGTGGTAAAAACACCGGAAAAGCAGTTGTCAAGTTAACTACATCCACATAATTAATGATCTAGCTTTTGTTTTTTATAACACACACCCGAAAATTAACAATAGATCTCAACTAGATTTATTTGATAAATAAAATATGGTTCAAAATTATTTGATTATTTTTAACATAAATTTTTATAAATAAAAAAAGATATGCACAAACATTAACTAAAAAAATATTACATATCTTTGATTTTTAATAAACAAACAAGCTTTTAATATGAAAATATACTAAATTTTTAATTCCGGACTAGTAAGAATAAAAAGAAAAATTATAAAAATACTGACATTAACAATATGTTACGAAATCTAAGGTTTCGCACTATAACTAGTTTTATTTGATAAATAAAAAAAAATTCGAAATTATTTGATCATTTTTAAATTTATTTCCTATTAATAAATAAAGTTATGCATAAACATTACTTAATTATGAATATTAACTGAATTAATAAATCAAATATTACGTATTTAGTTATAATAAAAATATTCACAATAACAATACGTTTTGGAATCTAAGATTTTGAACTATAATAAATATTACAACAAAAATAATCCCAACTAGTAAGCTCGTGGTAAAAAGTTTTTTAAATTTTACCGAAGAAAAAGCGTAATTCGTTTCAGGCAATCAGCGCCGAATTTGAGCGAAGCGCATAATTTAAGAGAAATGTTTTTAGGTTTTGTTTTAAAACATGTGGTATACAGTTTGGTAGTAAGTTTATAAAGCTAATATTTAATTAAATATTTAAAATTAATGAAGGTTTCTATTTTAAATTGTCTCGTAATGATAACGACGTTGTTAGTTTTTTTATAAATTTGATTAGTTAAGGAACTATTTCTTTATACGCCTTTAGCATAATGCGTTGCGGATGAATACAACTGACGTCACAACTTGACTTCTTGGATCGGCTTGTCCGCCATTAAGTTTAAGTTAGTCAGTGGTAAGGATATTTGTTTTATGTTTTAGCTAAGTTAGGAGTTTAAGCCAGGTCGAAAGCGTTCTTAGGACGAAGCTATCTTTTTCTTCAACAAATCGAGTTAAGTAGATTATTTTATTATTGTTAGTATTAAAATTTTATATAGTGTATATGGTGTTGTTGAACTGGTAATGCAGTGCGTTAGGGGTAGGATCGTGCGCGTATCGATACATTCGTTATTTTAATGTCTGGCGAATTGCGTTTAACAGTCTGCGTCTTTAGTAAACAACACTATTTAAAAGCGTATAAATAAATAATACCTAACTAGACATATTAACTGCCCCCAGTTTTTATTTGCAGATGTAGATGACGATCTCGCAGAAAGAGAGTGTCTGATGATGACCTGACGAGGAATTGGTACTAATTTGGCGATTCTACGATGATTTAAAGAGAAATTGAGAACTTGGATGTGGGCCTCAGGTAGTTGTAAATTTGGGCTTTGATGAGCGGTGAGGAAAAGACCAAAAAGGTGATTTCTTAAGCATACCGGTAAGATACTTGTTTTTTGAAAAATATATATATATTAAATAGATAATAAATTTATTTATCATTGTACAACTTTTACATGTTTCCCACCTAATAAAAGGCTTACACCCTAGCTTTTAAGGCTTGTTTTAAATTGAATTCGTGCGCGTGTTGCAACACATTGCACCGTTCGTCGCTTTCGCTGTTCGCCGCTTTCGCTGTTCGTCGCATTCGTCGTTTTCGTCGATCGCTTTAGTTGTTACGTCAAATTGCGTCGATTTCGTTGTTCGTCGTCTTCGTCGCTTTCGTCGGACGCTATAATTGTAACATTATCAGTTTGCGTGCGTCAGTTTGCGTCGTTTTGGTTCTAAAGTTGTCAGTTTGCGTCGGTTTAGTTGTTTCTTTTTAAGGTTTTAGATGACACTGATGATGATGATGATGATAAAATAAGGAATAGAGAAAATAGGTAAAAGATAGTCCTCAGACCAACCAGATAAAATGTTAACTAATTTTTTTTTTCTATTTAGACATAAATAACTCCTTTCCAGCTTTTTTTTAAGGTTTCAGATAAAGATCCCTTGAACCAGGAGAATCTTATGAGGAATAGGCAAACATATGGCGGATCTGATGATGATTTAATGAACAATGGAGGAACACCTGGAGGATCTGATGATGAGTCGAGAAAGATAGGTAACATATAGTCTTCTGAACGACAAGGTAAAAAGTTAACTAAATTTTTTTTTAATTAGACATAGATAACTGCTTTCCAGCTTTCTTTTTAAGGTTTCAGATGACGATCTCGTGAACCTGGAGGATCTGGTGAACCATAGAAGAACATCTAGAGGATCTGATGATGATCTGACAAAGAATGGATGATCTGATGATGAATCGAGAAAGATAAGTAACATATAGTCTTCTGAACAACAAGGTAAAAAGTTAACTAATATTTTTTTGTAATTGGACATAGATAACTGCTTTTCAGCTTTTTTTAAGGTTTCAGATGACGATCTCGTGAACCTGGAGGATCTGGTGATTAATAGAACAACATCTGGAGGATCTGATGATGATCTGACAAAGAATGGATGATCTGATGAGAAATCGAGAAAGATAAGTAACATATAGTCTTCTGAACGACAAGGTAAAAAGTTGACTAAATTTTTTTTTAATGAGACATAAATAACTGCTTTCCAGCTTTCTTTTTAAGGTTTCAGATGATGATCTCATGAACCTGAAGGATCTGGTGATCAATAGAAGAATATCTAGAGGATCTGATGATGATCTGACAAAGAATGGAGGATCTGATGAGGAATCAAGAAAGATAGGTAACATATAGTCTTCTAAACAACAAGGTAAAAAATTAACTAATAATTTTTTGTAATTGGACATAGATAACTGCTTTTCAGCTTTCTGTTTAAGGTTTCAGATGACGATCTCATAAACCTGGAGGATCTGGTGAACAATAGAAGAACATCTGGAGGATCTGATGATGATCTGACGAAGAATGGATGATCTGATGATGAATCGAGAAAGATAAGTAACATATAGTCTTCTGAACGACAAGGTAAAAAGTTAACTAATATTTTTTTGTAATTGGACATAGATAACTGCTTTTCAGCTTTTTTTTAAGGTTTCAGATGACGATCTCGTGAACCTGAAGGATCTGATGATCAATAAAACAACATCTGGAGGATCTGATGATGATCTGATGAAGAATGGATGATCTGATGAGGAATCGAGAAAGATAAGTAACATATAGTCTTCTGAACAACAAGGTAAAAAGTTAACTAAATTTTTTTTTAAATGAGACATAAATAACTGCTTTCCAGCTTTCTTTTCAAGGTTTCAGATGATGATCTCGTGAACATGGAGGATCTGGTGATCAATAGAAGAACATCTAGAGGATCTGATGATGATCTGATAAAGAATGGATGATCTAATGAGGAATCGAGAAAGATAGGTAACATATAGTCTTCTAAACAACAAGGTAAAAAGTTAACTAATATTTTTTTGTAATTGGACATAGATAACTGCTTTTCAGCTTTCTGTTTAAGGTTTCAGATGACGACTCATGAACCTGGAGGATCTGGTGAACAATAGAAGAACATCTGGAGGATCTAATGATGATCTGACAAAGAATGGATGATCTGATGATGAATCGAGAAAGATAAGTAACATATAGTCTTCTGAACGACAAGGTAAAAAGTTAACTAAATTATTTTTTTAATTAAACACAGATAACTGCTTTTCAGCTTTTTTTTAAGGTTTCAGATGATGATCTCGTGAACCTGGAGGATCTGATGGGGAATAAAGGAACATCTGAAGGATCTGATGATAATTTAATGAAAAATAAAGGAACATCTGGAGAATCTAATAATGATCTAAATGGAAATGTATGAAGACAGGTAACATATAGTCTTCCAAAAGACAAGGTAAAATATTTTTATTGTGATTTTTTTTTTATTTTTTATAATTTTAATTATATTGTAATTTTTATTTTTTTTTATAATGTTAACAAAAGGCCCTAATAAAAGGCCTACACTCTAACCATAAGGCAATGGCCGAAACTTGTCAGGTTTAAGATATTGTTTATTACAGATATTATACTCAATTGACCTAATACTAGGATCAGCCTAGTTGAATAAGGAGATTCGTCAGTCTTCGGTTGCCTTTAGCTCGTGCGCGTGTTGCAACACATCGCTCCGTTCGTCGCTTTGGTTTGCGTCGCTTTGGTTTGCGTCGCTTTCGTCACTCGTCGTTCGTCGCTTTCGTCGGTTCGCTTCAGCTGTAACGTCAGTTTGCGTCACTTCAGTTTTTACACATCAGTTTGCGTCGCTTTTCTCGTCAGTTTGCGTCAGTTCAGTTTTTACACGTCAGTTTGCGTCGCTTTCGTTGTTACGTCAGTTGTGTCGCTTTAGTTGCCGTAGCTACATTACCATCTGCTAGATGGGGCTCTGTAGACGTCAAAGTCGACCGCTAGTTGGCGCACTAGAGATCAGCTGGAATCTACACACCTGCTATTTGATTTGTAAGCTATTTGTTAGTTGGCTAATAATTATTAAACCACTAACTATCAGTTACCTACTACTAATAAGTAGGCTACTATTCTGTGTTTTGTATTTGTTAAATAACTTGTTGGTTATTGTTTTAATTTAGTTTAATTACTTTACAATTTGTTTATTTGATTTACTATTTAAATAATATTAATTTAGTTTGTTTATTTTAATAATTTTTCTTAATTATTCCCTAATATTATCCATTTTTTTAATGAAAGTTTGATATTCGTGCAATAAATAGGTATAACAAAATAATTAATTTTATATATTACTAATTAAATTAAACAATTGTACCAAATAACATATCAAATTCTTTTTAATTTTTCCAAAGTCATTTTGTCTACATTGTACTTAATGCAATCCAGTGTTGTGGATTAGGTTACACTTAACGTCACTCTCCGTTTATGTCACTCTTTAATGATGTCACCCTCTGTTGATGTCACCCTTTGAATTGATAAAGATAGGCAATATGTTAACTAAATTTTTTTTTTAATTAGAATTGATAACTGCTTTCCAGCTTTCTTTTTAAGGTTTCAGATGACGATCTGGTGAACCTGGAGGATCTGATGAGAAACAAAGAAACATCTGAAGGATCTAATGATGATTTTATGAAGAATTAAGAAACATCTGGAGGATCTGATGAGAAATCGAGAAAGATAGGTAACATATAGTCTTCTAAACAAGGTAATATGTTAACTAAATTTTTTTTAAATTAGACATAGATAAATGCTTTTCAGCTTTCTTTTTTAGGTTTTAGATGCTGATTGCGTGAACCTGGAGGATCTTATGAGGAATAGAAGAACATCTGGAGGATCTGATGAAGATTTTATGAAGAATGAAGGAACATCTGGAGGATCTAATGAAGAATAAAGAAGTATAGGTAACATATAGTCTACTGAACAACAAGGTAATATGTTAACTACTTTTATTTTTTAATTAGACATAGATAACTGCTTTTCAACTTTCTTTTTAAGGTTTCAGATGACGATCTCGTGAACCTGGAGGATCTAATGAGGAATAGAGGAACATCTGGAGAATCTGATGATAATTTTATGAAGAAGACAGAAACATCTGGAGAATATGATTATGATCTGATAAAAAAGGTAGTGGTTAATTGAAGTTTTAATAAGTTGTGAGAACGAAACCAAAAAGGTAATTCCTTTTGGGTACTATTTTTTGTTTTGTATTTGTTTAATAACTTGTTGGTTAGTGTTTAAATTTATTTTTATTACCTTACAATTTATTTGTTTGATTAAATATTTAATTAATATTAATTTAATTGGTTCGTTTTAATAATTTTTTTTAATTATTTACTAATATTATCCCCCGATGATGTTGTTACCTTCCCGATAATTTTTCTTCCACTTTCCTATGATGTTGTTGCTCCTTTATGATGTCGCTACCCCCTGAAAATGTTGTTACCACCTTCTGATGATGTTGCTACCCCCTTCCCCCCTTTTATGTCGTTTCCCCTTTTAATTATGTTGTTAACTCCTGATGAGGTTGTAACCTCCCCCACTTATGATGTTGTTACCCCTCTCGATAATATTTCTTCCACTTTCCAATGATGTGGCTCCCCTCCTGCGTCCCGATAATGTTGCTACCTCTAATGATGTTGCTACTACTTTTGATGATGTTGCTATCCCCCTGCATCCCGATAATGTTGATACCTCCAATGATGTTGCTACCACCTTCCGATGATGTTGCTATCCCCCTGCGTTCCAATGATGTTGCTACCCCTCCATGATGATGTTGTTACCCCCAATGATGTCGCTACCCCCCAATACTGTTGCTACCATTTTCCGGTGATGTTGCTACCCCCCGATATTGTTGCTAACTCTAATGATGTTGCTATTACTTTCCGATGAAGTTGCTACCCCCCCTCCACCCCGATGATGTTGTTACCCCTTTCGATTATGATGAGGTTGTAACCTCCCCCCTCTGATGAAGTTGTTACCCTCCTATGTCCTGATAATGTTGTTACCTTCCCATAAATTTTTCTTTCATTTTTCAATGATGTTTCTACCCAACACCCCCCCACCCCCCGCATACTGATAATGTTATTACCTCTAATGATGTTGCTACTACCTTCAATGATGTTGCTACCCCCTGCGTCCCGATGATGTTGCTACCACTTTCTGATGATGTTGCTACCCCTCCCTGAAGATGTTGTTACTCCCAATAATCCCGCTACCCCCCAATACTGTTGCTACCACTTTCCGGTGATGTTGCTATCCCACCCGATAATATTTCTTCCACTTTCCAATGATGTTGTTACCCTTCCGCGTCCCGATAATGTTGATACCTCCAATGATGTTGAAACCACCGTTCGATGATGTTGCTATCCCCCTGCATTCCGATGATGTTGCTACCACTTTCTGATGATTTCGTTACCCCCAATGATGTCGCTACCCCCCAAAACTGTTGCTACCATTTTCCGGTGATGTTGCTACCCCCCAATATTGTTGCTACCCCACGATATTGTTGCTACCTCTAATGATGTTGCTATTACTTTCCGATGAAGTTGCTACCCCCCTCCCCACGATGATGTTGTTACCCCTTTCAATTATGATGAGGTTGTAACCTCCCCCTCTGATGAAGTTGTTACCCTCCCATGTCCTGATAATGTTGTTACCCTCCCGTAAATTTTTCTTCTATTTTTCAATAATGTTTCTACCCAACACCCCCCCGGATACCGATAATGTTACTACCTCTAATGATGTTGCTGCCCCAGCATCCCAATGATGTTGCTACCACTTTCTGATGATGTTGCTACCCCTCCCTAAAGATGTTGTTACCCCCAATGATGCCGCTACCCCTCAATACTGTTGCTACCACTTTCCAACGATGTTGCTACCCCTGCGTCCCAATGATGTTGATACCACTTTCTGATGATGTTGCTATCCCTCGCTGATATTGTTGTTACCCCCAATGATAACGCCCCCCTTATATTGTTGCTAACACTTTTCGATGATGTTGTTACCCCCTGATAATTTTTCTTTCACCTTCCGATGATGTTGCTACTCCATATGATGTTGTTGATTCACGATGATGTTGCTACCCTTAATGATGTTGTTGCCTTTCGATGATGTTGTAAATGATGATGTTGTTACCCTCCAGATAATTTTTCTTTCACTTTCCAATGATGTTGCTACCCCCAACTTCCCGATGATGTTGCTACCACTTTCTAATGATGTTGCTACTCCCTTTTGATGATGCTGCTACCCTTGTTAATGTTGTTACCCCACCTATGATGTAGTTACCCTATCAATAATTTTTCTTCCACTTTCCAATGATGTCGCTACCCCCTGTAAATGTTGTTACCACCTTCTGGTGATGTTGCTACCTCTAATGATGTTGCAACTAACTTCTGATGATGTTCCTACTCCCCCCTGATGATGTTGTTACCCCCAATAATGTTGCTACCCCCCGATAATGTTACTACCTCTAATGATGTTGCTACTACCTTCGATGATGTTGCTACGCCCTGCATCCCGATGATGTTGCTACCACTTTCTGATGTTGTTGCTACCCCTCCCTGAAGATGTTGTTACCCCCAATGATGCCGCTTTCCCCCAATACTGTTGCTACCACTTTCCGATGATGTTGCTACCCCCTGATAATTTTTCTTTCACTTTCCAATGATGTTGCTACCCTTCCGCATGCCGATAATGTTGATACCTCCAATGATGTTGCTACCACCTTGATACCTCCAATGATGTTGCTATCACCTTTCGATAATGATGAGGTTGTAACCTCCCCCCTCTGATAAAGTTGTTACCCTCCCGTAAATTTTTCTTCCATTTTTCAATGATGTTTCTACCCAACACCCCCCGGATACCGATAATGTTACTACCTCTAATGGTGTATCACTATCTGATGATGTTACTATGTTGCTGCCACTTCCGAAGATGTGCTAACACTTTCCGATTACTGCTATCACTTTTCGATGATGTTGCTACCACTTTTCAATGATGTTGCTTCCACTTTCCACCGATGTTGCTACCGCTATCAAATGAACTGTTGCTACCACTTACCAATGATAATGCTACCACCTTTTGATGATGTTGCTACCATTTTCTGATGATGTTGCTACCATTTTCTGATGATGTTGCTACCACTTCCCAATGATGTTTGCCAAGTTGAGACATTCGTTCATTCGATAGATTTATATTCAGTTAGTCCCTTTATCAAACACATCTCAATGTGACCAGTTTGTGCTCTTTTACTAAAGCTATACTGGGTTATATTATACATAATATTTATTTAGTAATATTGTTTTTTTGTATTTTCTGTTGTCAATATTATTTATGTTTTTGGTCTTATTTTTTCATATTCCTTTCTGTTGTCAATATTATTTATGTTTTAAAGCCTTATTTTTTCATATTCTTTTTTGTTGTCGATATTATTTATGTTTTTAGCCTTATTTTCTTTCGTATTTTTTTCTGTTGTCAATATTATTTATGTTTTAGCCTTATTATTTCATATTCTTTTTGTCAGTATTATTTATGTTTTTAGCCGTAATTTTTTTAATTCTTTTTTGTTGTCAATATTATTTATGTTTTTAGCCGTATTTTCTTCAATTCTTTTTTGTTGTTAATAATATTTATGTTTTTAGCCTTATTTTTTTCGTATTTTTTTTGTTGTCGATAATTTTTATGTTTTTAGCCGTAATTTTTTTAATTCTTTTTTGTTGTCAATATTATTTATGTTTTTAGCCGTATTTTCTTTCATTCTTTTTTGTTGTCAATATTATTTATGTTTTTAGCCTTATTTTCTTTAATTCTTTTTTGTTGTCGATAATATTTATGGTTTTAGCCTTATTTTTTTTGTATTGTTTTCTGTTGTCGATATTATTTATGTTTTTAGCCTTATTATTTCGTATTCTTTTTGTTGTCAATATTATTTATGTTTTTAGCTATATTTTTCGTATTTCTTTCTTTTGTCGATATTATTTATGTTTTTAGCCTTAATTTTACATATTTTATTCTGTTGTTGATATTATTTATGCTTTTTAACCTTATTTTCATGTACTCTTTTCTGTTATCAATATTATTTGTGTTCTCAGCCTTATTTTTTCGTATTTCTTTCAGTTGTCGATATTATTTATGTTTTTAGCCTTATTTTCACGTATTCTTTTCTGTTGTCGATATTATTTATGTTTTTAGCCTTATTTTCACGTATTCTTTTCTGTTGTCGATATTATTTATGTTCTTAGCCTCATTTTTTTCGTATTTCTTTCTGTTGTCGATATTATTTATGTTCTTAGCCTTATTTTTTCGTATTTCTTCCTGTTGTCGATATTAATTATGTTTTTAGCCTTAATTTCACATACTCTTTTCTGTTATCGATATTAGTTGTGTTCTCAGCCTTATTTTTTCTTATTTCTTTTTATTGTCGATATTATTTATGTTTTTAGCCTTATTTTCACGTACTTCTTTCTGTTATTGATATTATTTGTGTTCTCAGCCTTAATTTTTTCTTATTTCTTTTTATTGTCGATATTATTTATGTTTTTAGCCTTAATTTTCACATACTCTTTTCTGTTGTCGATATTATTTATGTTTTAGCCTTATTTTTTCGTATTTCTTTCTGTTGTCAATATTATTTATGTTTTTGGCCTTATTTTTCACGTACTTCTTTCTGTTATTGATATTATTTGTGTTCTCAGCCTTAATTTTTTCTTATTTCTTTTTATTGTCGATATTATTTATGTTTTTAGCCTTATTTTCACGTATTCTTTTCTGTAATCAATATTTGTTTGTGTTCTTAGCCTTATTTTTTTCGTATTTCTTTCTGTTGTTGATATTATTTATGTTTTTAGCCTTAATTTCACATACGATATTATTTGTGTTCTCAGTCTAATTTTTTTTTTTTTTTTTCTGTTGTCGATATTATTTGTGTTTTTAACCTTCCTTTTTCGTATTCTTTTCTGTTGTCGATATTATTTATGTTTTTAGACTTATTTTTTTTCCTTATTTTGATACTATTAATCGATTTTAATAAATTTTGATTAACAAAATTTCATATGCTGTTTTTTAATGACATAAACCTATTTAGTGACGTAATCGGGTTGTAACGTTACTGCTTTTAAAGTAGATAAGTACATTAAAGTAGTGGGGATAAATTTAATATTCCTCTTTTATTTACAATACTGGTTGTTCAGGCTTAAAAAATTGTAATGCTTTTTATATTAAAGCGTATAACTTTTTTATTTAAAATAAAAATTTTAAATACTAGCCCAAAGTTGCTAGTGGCTAGAAACAGCTTTACTACATAAGGTTTTTGGTTCGATTTTTAATGCTGTAACGCTGATTAGGGAACCATAAACAGTAACTTCTGCTAAGCCAACACCTAACCACCAGTTTAATCATAGGCAATTAGAATCAATATTATGCCAAACTGTAAAAGTCAACTTGAGACTGGGTTAGGGTAACACATGTTACTCTATGTTCAGGCCGTAAAGTTGTCCATTCCACATTGAGAATGATTAAATACAAAAAAATGATTTATTAAATTTGTATTGTTTACATTTCTATTTGTAGGGTAAAAAGTATTTCTTTATATCTAATTTTTAACAATCCAATTTAACCAAAAATTTCAGGAACTAAGAATTGAGAATAAATTTGTTTATATCAAAGCTCGCAATAACGTTTTGCCATTTAAAAATTGTTAATCGTCTGTTTTTTTCTAAAGTTTTGGCTGATAATCAAAAGCTAAAAAGCTGCTTATTTTCGTTTGCGCGACTCTTCGAAAGGTGTTTATTCGGTTTAAGAACAAAAGCTACAAAATTTTGTTTAAATCCTAAAACCTTAATCACGTCAAAAAAGCATCATTTTGTAGCGATTTTTTAATTTCGAGAACTGTTCTTAGTTGTTGGTAGTTGACAAGAATATAAAGTTCTGGCTAATTCTTACGGAAATAAAGTCTGAATTTAAGTTGAGTTGAAATCCATTTTTATTAGGTGGCGTCCGTTCAGCAGAACGATATTGCCTATCTGTTTTTAAAACGAATATTTGCACTTAATAAAAAGCGAAAATAAATCGTTGAAAAAATTACATGATATAATTGTAAACTTCTACGAAAAAGGCCACAATCTAGGCAGAGTATTATGAACAATCTACAAATCCAAAATCATTGTGTATTGCATTAAAAACAAGGCCCCCATTACTCCCTAAAGTTGTTATTTTTTTTTAGAAAATCGTGTTTTCCTTTGACACGTTCTGTTTTGATTATAGCAATATCATGCCAATTTATTAAATAAAACATAAAGAAAAATTAATTAATTTTTAATAATTATTGTAAGTCATTCGTTGCAAGACCACGTTTAAGTATAAGTGTGCTATTTTAGTAAGTCACGTCCCAAAGTTGCTCTAAATCTTGGAGCTGGCCTTCGTTATTTCACGTTTTTAGTATTGCTGAATCATAACTTCCTAATATAGAAATTAAATTGGAAATTCTTGCACTCATGAAGCTTGTTAAATCTGCATCGAAAATTTGTGTTTGGAAAATTGATTACTAGTCGATAGCCCGCTAAACACTCGGGATTTTAATTGTCGTTATATGGTCGCAACTCTCAATTTATATTTTCCCGTTAATTTACCCGCGCATCACACAAAGCAGATTATTTTATTTTAACCGGACATCGTTCACTTAGCTCCATTATATATGGATTGTATATATTTGGGGTTAATAAGTTTTTTCGAAAAAAAATTATTTGGAATTTTAAAAATTAAATCACAAGTCACGTTGTTTGGCTTCATAAGCTCTTTCGTTTTATGAGTAATCCTGATGATGCTACTTTAAAGGTCACGTATAAAGTCTATATAAGCACTTGAGCTGAATTTAAATTCTTAATTAAGCAACATTTTGCAACAATAAACAGGCAAAAACAAACAAACGATTTTGCCTGTTCGATTACGTGAGTTTTTTTTTTGATTTTTAAGAAACTTGTTTTTTAAATTGTTGTTAAAAATCTAACATTAACATGGTAAAATCTCGTCATTACGTGAAAGCGAATGAATTTCATGGAATGTCAAAATTATCCGACTTTAAAATCGTCGAAGAAGAAATTGACCCGGATTTAAAAGATGGAGGTTTAAACATTGTTCTTATTATTAAAAATTAACAATTTGAAATTTATTCATGAAATTTAAAACTAATTTTCGCCAATATTTTATCTTAAAAGAAATTCTGACCCAAGCCTTGGTAATCAGTCCAGATCATTTTAACAGGTACGGGTTTTTTTACATTGTGTTTTCTTCTCATTGTATTTAACCTAATGTTTTAGTTAAGTTGTTTACGTTTTTTGTTGTTTCTATAGACCATAGCGTGATATTTACCTTTGAAAAATATAAAAAAAAAATCACATAAATTTATTTTACTAACAAATAAATTATTTTCTTTTTATTGTAGAGCCTTTCGCGTATTACCAAACACGGTGATGATTGGTTTTCAAGCAGCAAGGTAATAAAATAAATGCTGAACATCTTAATAAAGTTGTTAGGTTATGATTAACGTTGCCTATTTTTGGTCCTTAGGGTACTAGAGAGTAAAAACTTAAAATATCCAAAGGGAAGTCTGGTTTGTACACAAGGAGGTTGGAAAACAGTTTGCAAGCTTGACGGGACTGTTCCTCAAGTTGTTTGGAGCAGATTTGATGAAGTGGAAGGAAATCTTCCAGCATCGTTGTTCGTTGGAGCGCTGGGCATGCCTGGGTAAGAACAATGACGTTTTAATAGTAACTTTATTACATGAGGAATTTTTCAAATTCTGGGTGTGTAAAAAAACTTTAAACTTTATTTTTAGTATGACCGCTTACCTTGGTTTACGAAATATTTGTCACCCGAAAAAGGGGGAGACCGTAATGGTGACCGGATGTGCAGGCGCGGTCGGGAGCTTGGTTGACAAATCGCCAAAATTTTGGTAAATTCAAATTTCAATTACAATCATCTATAGGCAATTTTTAAAATTTTTTTTTACCGTATCTTTTTGTGTAGGGCTGTCGGGTAATCGGTTCATGTGGATCAGATGAGAAAGTTGCTTGGGTAAAATCGATCGGGTTTGATGATGCGTTTAACTACAAGACTGAGACTTCGTGGCCCGATGCTTTAAAACGAATGGCTCCAAAAGGAATTGACTGTTTCTTTGATAACGTAAGTTTGGTCGTTTAAAGATTAAACACATTTGTATGAAAAAAATTACAATTTTTTTTTTAAATTACAAAGGTTGGTGGAATAATGGCTTCTGATGTTCTGCACAAAATGAATTCTTTTGGTCGGGTTGCTTGTTGTGGGATAAGTTCTGCTTATAATGAAACATCAGAACCATTGGGTAAAAATGATTTTTTGAAAGATTCTTTTAGCGTATTTAAATTGTGAAATAGGTTTACTGTTATTTAAAATTGTTATAAAGTAAAAACACAATAAAACAAGTAACACTTCTTGTTCCAGCTCCCATTATACAGAGATGTATAGTGGGGAATCAATTAAAAATGGAAGGTTTTGTTATATTAAGTCGTTGGCATGACGAAGTTCCTGCTGGAATCAAGCAAATGGCAGAATGGATTAAAGAGGTTTAAATATCTTGTTTATATTTTGGTATTATATATTTTTAACTTTATGATTTGCTTTTGTTTTTAGGGTAAAATTAAGCAACGGGAGACAGTTACTGAAGGTTTTGAAAATCTACCCGACGTTTTTATTAAAATGTTAAGTGGTGAATACATCGGAAAAGCAGTTGTCAAGTTATCTACACCCAATTAGTAATTGATTTGACGCCCTTACAACTGTTTATTATTATACACACCCAACAGTTAACATTAAGTTTTAATAATGCTTTGCACTAATAATGTGAACTAGATTTATTTGATAAATAAAATATGGTTCGAAATTGTTTGATTCTTTTTTATAAATATAATTTATTTAGTAGGTTTATTAATTAAATTATAAATTTAAATATGAACTTTTTTATATTTAAACCTAATTTTAACAAGCGAACACGCACTCATTGATATTGTAATATAAAAGTAAACTAAATTTAAAAGCAAAATACCGATCTTAATTTTTTAGTAATCAAACAAGTATTAAAATAAATAATAACAAAACAGTTAAAAAAAAAAATTTTTACACATTTTTGACTTATACTTTAACATTTTACTTAAATTTTCAACGAATATTTTTTACTTTAATAGACAGCGAAAAGGACGATTTTTGACGGCGACCAGAACGCTATTAAATTATTCAAGCGTTAAACTCACACTGATTCGTTATTTTATAAAAAAACTAAAATAATGATTAAACGATATTTAGCTAGAGTTAAATCTTCATTTTAAATAGCAACATACAAAATAATAATACCAACAACATATTAAAATTTCAGAAAATTTAATCTTTTAATTTTAATAATAAAATATATTAATTAGTAATTAGTGACATTTAAATGTCGTAAATAGGAGGTTTGCGATTCGTTGGGATAATAACAAACATACTAAAAATTTAGAACTTTTAGTTTTAAAGAACAAAAGTTATCGTCTTTCAAAATTCGTCAAATAAGAATAAAAACAATAATAATAATAAATATAATGACAATAACAATATGTTTCGAAATCTAAGATTTCGAACCATAATAAACATTTGTAAATAAATAACTAATGTTTTAAACTACCATTTACCTGTAAATGCGTCCGTCATTATAATCCAAGGTTTAAAGTCCCTATCTCAAGGATGAAAGTTAGATTTTCTACTCTTGGTCCAATTAATGTCACGACTCTTGTTAAAATGTCATCTGCGTTATTTTTTCGTATGCGCCTACGCAATGTTTTGGAAGTTATATATAAACAAAATGTAAGTCTGAAAATAACATAAAAAGAACTTACACGTTAAAATAGACATGATTAAATTATAAAAGTAGTAGTTATTAGTGCAGGCCGAAATAGTTTCAAAATGCCGTTATTTCAATTCGGAAAAAAAAGTAAAACGAAAAATGTAGTTCCGTTGCCCGGAAAATACGTTAAAAAAGAAACTTCAAGATTTATAAAACCTCCAAGTAAGTTTAAAATGCAATCTTGTTTTATTATTTTTAAATAAAGTTAAAAAATATATTAAAAATTAAATAGTGCAAGTTTGTGTTTATGTGCTACAGCTCCTAACCGTCTTACCGTAGTTCTTCCAAAATTGCGTGAAACTATAAGCCACATGCAATATGTTATGTCTGTTTTATACTTTTTAATAAATTTAAATTAAGGTTCAACACCTTCTACTACATTTCGTAATGGTCCAACTTTACAAAGAAGATCACAATCTACACAGAATATTTCTAATATCAATTCTCGCCAACCAATTAACGAAAGACCAACCAAACCTATGTACAATGAACGGTTAGTAGGAGGTCCTGTAGAACAAATACAAACTTCACAATACCATGCTAAGCAAGGCCTAGTTGGTGGTTCTATGTCGTCCATACCACAGATGCCTAGAAATGTACAATACACTCGAACAAATGTTGACAATTTTGCGTCAAAGTCAGTCATGAGTGTTCCAAATGTTGTAGAAAGAACCCCTGGTCATTACAAACAAACTGATAACCGAAATCAGATTGTAATGCACCAACAAATCAGACCACCATTAATGCAACCTGTGTATCGAAATTTGCAACCACCGGCACAAAGCATGATAACAACTCAAAACCATCATCAGCCTAATGTGATCCCACAAAGACAGTTTCCAGGTCATAATCAAGCTATGACACAAAATCGATCTACAAGCATTCCATTGCCACCCCAATTATCACACCCTCATCACAAAGCACAAATTTATCATAAACAAGCACCACAAGGAAAATATGCATACTATAACAACCAACATTTGAGATCAAACACAAGTTTAAATGCTGTTTCTGAAGAACAGGCAATGTCAAAAAGGCAGCCGGTTGGCTACACTATTTCTTACCCTGAAAATAATGATCATATTGTCCATCGACCTGTTACAGCATCCCAAGTTCACTTAAGACAATCTCGGGAATCTTTAAATAACTATCAACATCACCAAAATGCTGAGAGAAACTCTGGAATTTACATACAAGGGGGTGACAGAAATTCTGGAATATTTACAAAAGTAGGTGATCGGAATTCTGGAATCTATGTTCAAGGCGACAGAAATTCAGGTGCTTTTGCACAAAATGGTGATCGCAATTCTGGTATTTACACACAAGGAAATGATAGAAATGGACAAAGTTTACAGCAATCTTCTGACCGCAATTCTGGTATTTATCAACAACAAGTTGGAGATAGAAATTCCGGTCTTTTTGCCCAACAGGTAAACATAATTTTTCTTAAAAGCAAAGCTATTCAAAAGAGCCTAAACAAAAAATTGCACTAAAATATTAAAAATTTTTTTCATAGCAAATTCTGCATCATGCCCAACAACCCACTTCTAACTCCCAACACATGATGTTACCTGCTACTGATACAAACCCAAATATTTACTCTAACCCTCAACTTGTTAGGAGCCAGGAACACCTGGAACAAGTTTTGGCACAAAACCAATACATTGGTAAGTTTCCTAGTACCAGGTGTATATATACATAATTAAAAGATTTTGCTATTTGGATTAAAAACACATTTACTTAATACCAGCAAATGTAAATATTCTATTGATTTCGCTTAAATAAATCAACCATTTATGAAATTAGAAATATAAAAAACACAGTAGAAAAAAAAGGTAAAACAATGATTTGTTGTTTGCAGTCAACCATCAACCTCAACAACACGATGGAATAAAACCGACCGACGACGACTCAAACCTTCCACCAGGATGGACAATAGACTGGACGATTAACGGTCACAACTATTACATCGACCATAACACCAACACAACACACTGGACCCATCCCCTTAATAACGATAGTTTACCCCCTGGTTGGGAAAAGGTGACGTCATCAAAGTACGGGACCTATTTTGTTAACCATGTGGGGAAAATGACACAGTATGAACATCCACTTGCACCCAGGTATGTTAAAATATTTGTCAAAATAATTATGTTTTTATCTGTTTTGTCTAGAATCTAAAATGTAAGCTATATGGTAAATTACATATGGTTTGTTTATAATATACTATTTTAATTTATTATTTAGTAAAAAAAATATTTTTTCATAAATTTTAGTTGCTTAATAATTATTCGATTTTCTAGGAAATTATTATTGTTTGATAACTGTTTCTTGTCAATAGTTCAGTTTATTTGCCAAGTAAACATATTTGATATTTATCTTTACTTTACAAATTCGAAGTATGGTGTCATACCACATTCTTGCGGTCTATATCACCACAATAAAACTGCTTGTTTTTTAATTCTGTCATCATACTGATAACTTGTTTTATAGGCATATTTGGTAACAAAGAATTCTTGTTTTGTTAGTTTAAAAACACTTCATACCAATTTAAAAGAAGAATTTTTTAATAAACTATTTTAATTAATTTTTTTTGCACACCTAAAGTAGTATATACCATAAAAGTTTAAAGGAAATAATAATGTTATTGTTTTTAATAGGAAACCAAATGTATGTGGTCAAAATAATTGGCACTTTTTACATAACTGTAATACTTAAAATTCTTTTCAAACTAAAATTATATGTTGTTTAATGATGTACATTAAAATTTTGATTTTAATTGAAGTTTTTTTCATATAAACATCAGTATAAATGTTTAAAAACTAAGAAATTTTACTAAAAATTATTCTAACTTAAAAAGTAGCCCTAAAAAAAAATTTATTATGTTTTTAGAGAGGAAACACCAAATAAACCAGAACAACCACTACCACCAGCTGAGCCTAACCAACAATATGATACCTGGAAGTTGAATCAGGTTGTACCCGCCAACCCTTACCTTTATTCCACTGAGATTCCATTATGGTTACAAGTCTACTCAAAGGCACCCCAAAAGTAATTGATGTTCAAAATAGAAGATAGTGCTTTTTTGCAAATTTTTTCAGTCTTTAGTGTTTATCTTTTTTTTTTAAATTCAGATTTGACAACAACCTGCAATTTGAATTATTTCAAGTCCATGAACTAGATTGCTTTAGTGAAATGTTAACGATGTTAATGAAGAAAGAATTGGAACAAATTGTGATGTCTTATGAGCAAGCTAGACAAACCATTGTAGCTGAGATAGGGGATAGAGAACAACCACAATCTGGTAAAATTTATGAGGTTGAAATCTAAACAGGAGTTTGTGATTTAGTTTGTAACATTTTGTAAGTATTTTTAATTAAATTTATTAAAAAGTCCCATAATTAACTGATAACTGTAAGGGTTATAGTTATAAACTAAACCAGGATCAAAATATATTTATATACTTTTAAACCCTCCATGTAGGTAGTTGAAAATATATATTTTTGTTTTATATTATTATTTTTGGTGGCTTATAGGAGTTGATATTAAAAATATGTTTTTATTATTTTCATGAAAACTTTGTTTTATAAAAATCTTTTAATATTTTATTAATTGAACTTGCCTTTTGTGATCCTCTTTTATAACTAAAAAAAATAATGTATATAAATTGATGCTTTTAATTTTTTTTCATATTGCTTTTATTGTGTATTGTTTTTACTTATTTTAACTTTTAACACATTTTTATATTTGTTTAAAATCTAAGGTGCATTTTTTCTGTAGCAAAGTGGTATATAATTTTGTCATGTTATTTTATGTTGCAAAAACTTTATTGGTACAAATTGCTTTGACTTTTTTAAATAGGAATTTTTTTTTATTGAATCTACTGTAATTTTTTTTATAATTTTAATGGTGCTTAGTTTAACAAATCTTTTGTTTTTGATTTGAAGGTAAAAACTCGTATAATTTTAATAATACTTTATTTATTTGTTAATTTAAAAAAATTAAAACAATCATGTAATTTTTTTTTTCTCAAAGCTTAAGTTTAAAATTTATTTCTGTAATAAAACTGTATTCTAGCCTAACTGTTGTTTATTTTTTGTAAAGTTATGCTTTATACCACCATCTGATTTTAAAATTTAATAATCTATTTTATATAATAAACTTTTTATTTTCTTTTACTAACAAGGATAAATACGAAATACAAAAACAGAAATTTTTTTTCCAACACAAAAGTTATTCTTCTTCCTCTTCTTCTTCTCTGGTTGCTGGGGCTTCCCCTTCCGGCGTTTCCTCCACAGTAGCTGGGGGAGTGGGTTCAGGTTCTGGTTCGGGTTCAGCAGGGGCAGGTGAGGGAGCACTGGGTTCATCAGGTTTGGGTTCATCAGGTTTAGGGTCCTCTTCTGGAACTGGTGTGGGTTCTGCGGGTGCCTCTTCTGGCGAAGTTTCTAAATCAAATTCACAATTTTGTCAATAATTAATAAAAAAAAGTTTTTGGTTTTTGTTTTTAGGGGGTTAAAGCTGTTTATCCAATGTGAAAAAAGCTTTGATATTATAAATTTTTATCTCTAAAAAAGGTAAGTTTTATTTTAATATTTATTAGAAAGTGTTGCCATAAAGTAATCTATTCTTTATTTTTTAGGAATTCGTCTTTAATGGAATCTGTTGCATTTTTCAAGAAACTTACCAAATACTGACTTCGACCATTTAATACACCAGGATCATTTTTTTTCTTAATTTGTCAGTGTTGCTTATTTTTAAAAATTCTTTAATATTTTACCTTTTTCTTCTTCAGGTGAGTAAAGAGTGATTGCTGTGATCTTTCCAGCCTTCCATTTTGGTATCGTCACGGTAACAGCTTCTTCTTCTTCACCATCTCCTTGAGCCTTTAAAAAAAATTATGTAAAAAAATATTGAAGTAGATTTTTTAACTCTTGCTGATTAAAAATTAAAAATGTTATGTTATAAAAATTCTCTATTGACAAACTGCTGAAATTATTTCTCATGTGACATTTAAAAAGGATTTTTAAAGCATTTGTTTGTAAAAGTTAAAACTTTAAAGCATTAACCTGTTCTATTGGAATATATTCACCATGTTGCTCACATCCAATATCGAAAATATATTTACCCGGACCTTGCATCTATACAAATAAAATTAAAAGTTATATTTACAATTCCTAATATTTAGCTGTAAAACTCTAGTATGATAGGGTACAGTTTTTTTATATTTTAACTATATTATATTTTAAAATTATAGCTACTAGTAACAAACATTATAATATACACATAAATTCATAGTAAAATAGAATGAATGTTTTTACCCCTCCATCAGTCCAATTGCCCTGGAATCTATGATTAGCATGAATAAATTCACCAGCTCCTTCACATTTGCCGCTCACCCAAGTTCCAGCATATTTTGAACCTGAACACAGTTTATATATAAACAACTTGTTTAGACTAAACTGCTGAAAAGTGGGGTTAAATAAAATAATTTTTCTCGAATTTTTGTTAACCTACAAATTAAATTACAAAGGTAAATCTAAAGACTAAATAAATTGATGCTTTCCACTAAACTTTGTAAGAACTTTTTTCTGATAATTATAAAAAGGAACTTTACCAGTTTCAGCATAAATGTAAGTTCCCTGCCCATGTCTTTCATGTTTTGACCATTCCCCTTCATAAGAATCCCCGTTTACATAAAAATATTTTCCATTACCGTGCCTTTGGTCATCCACCCAAGCTCCTGAAATTAAAAAGCACACAATCTGGCATGGTGTTAATGTTTTTAAACAGTAAAAACTATTTAATTGGCAAAATATATCAAAAATTATGTTTTTACCTTCAAATTTCGAGCCATCTGGATATATGAAAGTCCCCTGACCGTGCTTTTTGTTTCTTAAATATTCCCCAATAAATCGTGCTCCATTTTTAAACCGATAGGTACCCTAAAAATAAAATTTCGACAACACTATTACACCTGTATTTCTAAAATATTAGTAAAAACCAAATGTTGATTAAAAAAGGAATTTATAATAGAAGACAAAAAGATTATTAAGTTTAATTAATAGCTTGTTTTCTAACCTGTCCATGTCTTTTTCCTTTATCATATTGACCTTCATATGTATCTCCGTTTGGTAAAGTTGCTTTTCCATAACCATGCCTTTCACCCTCTTCATTTCTATCCCCTTCATATTCCTATAAACAAGTATTTGGTAGCAAATAAAAGGTGTATAAATTTTTTTTATGTATATAAATTTATCCTCGAAGTGGGAAGGTCGAATGCACGACATAAACATGAAGTAACAACTATTACTCCTACCCAGTCTCGAGTTGCCTTTAGCAGTTTGGGATATTATAGATTATAATTGCTCGTAATTATGCCACTGATTAAGTGCAAGCTTAGCAGGAGTCAATACGTTTATAGCGCCTTACTCAAGGGCGCTCCAGCATGACAGCAGTGGGAATTGAACCCACAACCTCATGGTTGTGTAGCAAGTGTTCTTACCACTACACCACGCTGCCAATATATTCCATTAGTGCACATAAATATTAAAATACGGTCTTTATAAAGCCATTGTACTACTTTAAACTATAGCTCATTTAAGTTTTATTAGAAAAACCGATATTCCAATACGTTGCGTTTTAAAACACGTGCATAACAAGTTAGACTGGCCCACCTTTTGTAAACTTTTTCCTGTTGTTTAGTAATATTGAAAGGTAAACTTACGCCTAAGTATGGTCCTTGTTCGTCCTCAAATTCGTCTGAGCCAAGATCTGACATTTTTTACAAGATTTATTTTACAAAATGTGACTTTGGGAAAGCGATGTTTATCTTTAAAAATAAAAAAATATATAATTCCATGCCGAAAAACCTAAGACCTTTTTCAATTTATTTATTTATTCAACAATTTTTAGGTTTTAGTTATTATAGTAACTTTAAAATTGATCAAAAACATAATACTTAGTTACATATTTAAAAACGGTCAACCAAAGATTTTAAAATCCTCGCAAAATCGAAGCTGTGTTATAATAGCAACGGTTGCTAAGAAAAATAGTCTCCACGCAGTCGTAATATGTACATCAATTTATTTTTTTATAAATAAAACAAAAAAGCTTGGCAATAAATAAAAATCGACATCATTGATAAAAAAAATATTGATACAGTCGCAGTAGTACAAACAAACTACGAAAAAAATAACTTCACAAAAAGGTATATGTAATATAAATTTGAACTGGTCATATATGTGTATGTATATCATTGGAAATGTGTAATAGAATATATAAATAGGAAACAGCTAGTCAAACATAAATATAAATACAAATGGATTAAAAATATAGAAAAATCAGTTATATATATAAAAGCAGTTAATATGTAAAAAAGTATAAAAAGCATTACTCAAAATGAAACATTTGTTTTTGCAGCAGCAAATAATGAAACCGTGCTATTAACCCCAGCAAAGATTTCTACATCTTGCACAATTTAGTTTAATGTTGACTATCCTTATAATTGAACGTTTAGTTCTGGAAACTTCGGTATTTTCTGTTAAAAAAATGTTTGTTTATTGACAAAGGTAAACAAAATATTTGATGACAAAAGGTAGATAATTCAATATAAAATTTTTTTTTTAAATGTTGTAAAAAGTTATTGTTTTTATGAAAACAAAGTTTTATTAAAATGTTTACCCTCGTCGGAAATGCTTCGTTTTGAAATAACAGCAGGACTACAGGTTTCTTTAATGTTTCTGCAGACCGATTTCACCCCCTTTCCACATTTATGGGGTACTTTTCGTCGACGAGTGGCTCTTCTCTGTGTCAATCTTTTGCTCTGTGACATTGAAATGAAGATCATGCAAAGAATAGCGAGTACAAATACTAGTTTTGCCATTTCTGCTTGTCGTTTTCGTTTTTAGATGTTTAATATACTTTGGTTGCTGTCGAATGATGATTTATTCCAAACCATGCCTGCCTTTTATAGAAAGTTTCTCTTGCGAACTGCGTCTTAATTTAGACGCACGAATTTTTCGAAAGGAAATAACCTTTCAGCAACAGTCCCGCGTTTTTATAGATTAAAACAAACATAAACTACTTTGTTAATTACACACTTCCTATTAACCGAATTTAAAGCTAGATTGGCAAACAACCTGCACTTCAAAGTTGGGCTACAGTACTAAAAACTGTGAGTGAAGTTGTTAGTTTAGGCTACGCAATGTTTGAATATTTTATTTGCGGAATCTATGCAAGTCTATTTTGAACCTAGTTGCCTTGATATTGAAATTGTGTCACAACTTTATTAACTAGTAAACGAAAGTTAGTGGTTAACATATACAATTGAATGACATATATGGTAAAATTAACTTATCATTGGAAAATTGTAAACCAAGATCATCTAGTTAACACTTGACTTTAACAGATAATAAAATTATGGATATTTATGGCATATGACGAATCGTTACTTGTCATATTACGAGTTGTTACTTGTAAAAAACAATTTACATAAATATATATTTTTATTTTGACAATTGAGGTACCCTATTTTTCGCGCCATACAAATCTATAAAACTCATTTAAACCGAAGTTCAAATCAAGGCGAACAAAATCGTCCTTTTCTCGAAAATATAAATTTGTGAATTTTGAGAAAACACGTTTAATGGCCTTAAAATTTATTTAGCTGCAGTTTTATTATGCGTAGGTTAAATCTATTTAAAGAAAAAATTTCTTTAAAAAAGTTGATATTTCAAATTTTTTTTACCTTTGTCCCATTTTAGTAAAAACATCTTGTTATTTTTTTGTTAAATATTTTATTACCACTTTCTGCTAAACAAAACAACCAAATTTGGAAAATGAAAAATTTAATTTATTTGACCCAAAAAAAAATTAAATGCAGAGTTAGCGTAAATACAAATGGAGCACAACATTTGAATTAAACAGTTTTACATAATTTACAGAAACTGAGCTAATTCTCTAATTAGCAAAATAGATGGAACTGAAAATTTATATGATTTTAGAATAGTAAAATACTAATATTTTATCAAAAAAGGCTTTTTTTAGGGAACGTAGCACACGATTTAGTACAATAGCCCCAATACATTTTACAAATAAAATAATATAACCCCTAAAAATATTTCAGTGGATTATTTTTTGAACTTTTTAAGAGACCAAAAAATGAAAATTTTTTAGAAAAAAAATGGACATTTTTATTGTAGTGGAGAATGATCCAAAGGAATTAAAATCATAGAGCTCATTTTTCTTATTAAAGGAACTGCAAATAAAAAAAAAAATTTGAAACAAAAAAATTCAAAATAATTAAAATATGATTAAAAAAAAAACTCAAAAATTATTAAACAAAAAAATTCATAATAATAAAAAAAATAAATATAAAACTCGTACTATCTTACCTGTATAATAAACAGTATTATCCCAACCATCTTTTTGCCAGGCCGCTTCTCTTGTCTTTTTCCTGTGATCCAGTGATTCATAAGCTAAAAACATAAGAGCGCATTAAATTAAATATACGTAAAAAGTTAGGTAGTAAACTGAAGAATCAAAAAGAAAAACGGGCCATAAATGAAGAGTAGATAGTTAAAACACTGTAAATAGTACAAATTTTCAATAAGACGTTAAATATTTTACGCAATATACTAATGAGAAAATGTCATGGACGTATTGTAAAAAAAAATCTGACTCAGAAAAATTTTGTTCAAACAAAATTTTAAATGACGCCAAAAAAAATCGTCCGACATTTACATCTTAATTTAATCTTTACCAATCCTTACTTAAACTTTATGAGTTATAGTAAATCAATAAAATTCATGTAAATAAACATTACAACACATCTAAAAATAGGTTAATTTTTTCCGCCATTTTTAAAGTGGTAGGGCAACAAAATAAACTCAAAATACTAAAAATTTTCAAAGGATGTGTTTGCAATTTAAATGTATCTGGGAAAAATGTTACAAAAATCCCAAAAATTAATTTAAACAAATTACAATTAAGTTTTAGAGAACAAAACTATAATACTTCCGTTATCATTTACATTAAACAAATATATTGCCCTTTTATGTAAACCTTGTGGTTTTAAAAACAAATGTATCGTAATCTCCTAAAAAATTAAACACACAACTAAAATAAACATGACAACATTTCAGTAAAGAAACAATATAACTAATAACTTAAAACTTCCTAAATAATATTTAAAAAAAAAAACACCCAGTTGCTTTGGAAAATTACTAAAAAATATCAAAAAGGAACAAATTTGAACCTAGAAAACTACAAAACATTGCATCTAAATCCAAATACAGAACAATAAAAAATAGAGAACAACTGATTAAAATGTCGACATCAGATAAAAAACACTAAAATTACCCCATAAGTGATGCACCACGTTCAACTCCCCAATCTCTGAGAAAAAACCACCGACTGCTTCCTTGCTTTCTTGTCTTGCTCTAATTCCTCTTGCCCTTGAAAATTAATTAATTGAGATTAACTGAATGCAGAATAGAAAACTTTTTTAAGGTTACAAAAAAAAGAAAGCTTTGTTGCAAAAGTCATTTTAAATATATTAGACAATTACCAGGAATTTAAAAAAAAAGTAGACAATGCAGATAAAAATACTTATTAGGAAGAAAAAATTATCATTTTAATCTAGTAAAAACATAACTCACCAATTGTTTGCCCATTCTATCATTGTTCCAGGCTATCAAATAAAATAAAACAGTGAAATAGTGTTACATGCTGTAAAGTAATGTTTTAACTTAAGCTTCAATATACTCTGGGGAATTATTAATTAAAATAACAGATTTAAATAGACAGACTACAATATTTAACATAAAGGGTATTTATAATACATAGAACATAATATTAGAAATAAAATCCAAAAAATATAAAAGCACCTATTGATATAAAAATAATTTAAATATATGTGAAAAGTTATACCAAATATATTATTTGTAAAAAAATTGTCAAAATAATGACCTTTAAATAATAAGTTCTCAATTCATAAATATTTGGTCCCTCTCTTGGAAGAACCTCATTCCAGAAGGAAAATTCAAAGAGGAGTTGGTTGCTCCTCGAGATCAACATCTTGCTTCTCTCGCTCCTCATCTTTTGATACCAATCCTCTCCTCCTAACTTCTTGTTTGTTTCTTTGATTCCTGGGAAGCCGTCAGTGTACCTCCAAAGATGAACTAAATTTAAAAAAATTATAAATTTTAATAAACTTTTTTCGCAACATGAGGTCCTAGGTTTGATCCCAACTGCCTCCATGATGTAGCACTCTTAAGTGGAGCGCTGCTAATAGATGTGACATTTTTTTAGTAAAATAAAATATACAAAAAAAATTTATAAAATTTAATGCTGTTGTATAAATTTAATAAATATTGTTATTTACCAACTTGATCTTGTGAGCCATACCAGCAGGACCAACTACCTACTAACTCCATTGGCAAGTTTGGATCTTTCGTTAATCGGGGTAAATTCTCGACACTAGAGGGGAGATGTTTAAAAAAATAAGAAAAAAAACTTCGTCATTTTAATATAGTACTAATGTTGAACAATGTTATATATAAAAACAAACTACTAAAGTGTAAAAAATAATTTTGTTTTTATGTTTACCATAAGTTTCTGTAATCCACCAATGCATCAGGTTTTACTTGATGAACTAAAAACATAAAATGAAAAAGAATAAAAAAATTTGGAATAGGCTATACTGTATTTATAATAAAAATACATTAGAAGGATAAAATAAAGTATGTTAAGTTAGTAAGACGAAATAATTTTTTTTTTTACATAATAGATGTGAATATTATGTTGCTTACATTGAAGTTTATAAATATGATTTTCATCTTTTTTTGTAAGCAAACTCGATTGTTAATCAGTTCGAGGAGCAACTTTAGGCATAAAAAAATTCTTGAAATCCGAAGAACTAACTGACCTAAAAAAACGTTCGAGAATAATATAGAATTTATGTTTATTATTTAAATAAAAGAGTTAAGTACAAAATAAGTTCTTTTAAAGGATAACTATATAAACTGCCAAGAAGAAATTAATTTACCTTATAACATTGTGTGAAATTGGACTAGTTTTAAAAATTGAACCAAGCGAAAAAATACTTTTGCTTATATTTAAAGAAGTCATTCTATTTTCTAATAAATACAACAAAAATTGTTTTACAATAAAATAATAAATACATATGTCACTAAAACTAACAATGTCACTAAAACTAATTTAACCTATAACAAAATATAACAAGTTACATAAGAAATGGAAGAAAGTATTAAAAAACAAAGCAAATATTAACATTTAGTTGTTACCAAAATTGTATAACATGTACTGGCAGCAATACATTAAATTACAAATTTTAAATATTTTATTAAGTTTCGAGGGCAAGTGTGTAGAATCAATTGTAATAAGCCTATTACAATCAATTCTAAGTTCAAGCTAGTTTAATGTCATTGACCGGACACGTACAACAATTATTCTCGTTACAACGGGCGTCAACTTCAAACAATGCACTCTAAAATCGCCCTTAACGAGAATTAGCCACGTAACCTGTCGTAGAAGGCCAGCGGCTTTACAACGAACGAACTTTTATTGCCTTTCGGTTGTGCTATAAATACTGGAACAATTTAAACATTCTTCACCAATCTACCGATAGTTGGTCATCGTTATATCGTCGGGCCAATCTAGCGATAGTTGGCCACCGTCGCATCTCGCAATAACTGGACCTACAAACCGTACTTTAACTTTAACGTCAGTCTAGCAATCTAGCTGATCTTGTAATGTAACTTTAAATCAAACCGTGTAAGTGTTTTGCCGTATTACAATAAAAGTATTACTGTTAACGTCTTGTCGTTTATAACTAAAACTTAAACAAAATACCAAACCAAATATAATCATAATAGAATGAGTCGGTAAACGGAGTCAAGCCAAAGTAAACAGTTAAACCGAATAACCAACCAAAATAACTACAACAATAAAATCTAGTAACTCTACAAGTGAATTACTTTAAATAATTGTTTAAAACATTGGACAGTGTTTTGCTTAACATTTATCAATATTAACATTTAATAATAAATATTGTAAAAGACATTTAAATATTCACAGTGTTAGGCTTTTCGATTTAAAAAAGGTAAAAATCGATAAAAAAATCGTTGAACCGAAACTTGAAACATCAACAACAAAAGTTTTCTGTTTAAAGATTTCCATTCTTTGTCGTATTTCCGATGTTTAACCGAATTATCTTTCAAGAATTCACGATGAAATACAGCCATGTCTTCTGGTTCTAACTTCCCCTGCTCATCGGGTAAATACCCTTTTTCGCTCAACCACTTTTGAATAAAATCCTCTCTTCCTTTGCTGTATTTCTCATTGTGTTCGGCCCAAAAACGATGATGCCAATTTTGTGTTTCCACTTGTAGGTTCTTAAGTCGTTTTTCTAAGGCTGTGTCTTTGTCGTTTTGTTCAATAAACAGAGGGCGAATATTAGACTGTTTGTCAGGTTTACCTATGTAAGTTTTGTTGGACAAAGTTCGAATTATTCCAACGTAATTTTTGTTAAGAAACGGCCTGCTACGATTTATTAAACGGAGTGACATACTTTTACTTACACAACAATGCAAAAAATCTAAAACAAGACCAATGTAAATAATATTATGCTAATTAATTCATTTAATTAATACCTAGATTCTATTTTTAAAACGTTCTTCGTTTGCAGTCTATAACAACAACATAAACTTAGCAGTGACGTCATGTAGATAATGAGTGACGGGTTTATTTAATTCGTACCGTCAACAAACAATTTTTGAAGTTAACAAATTGAAGTTTTTTTTTTAGTAATATTGAAAGGTAAACTTACGCCTAAGTATGGTCCTTGTTCGTCCTCAAATTCGTCTGAGCCAAGATCTGACATTTTTTACAAGATTTATTTTACAAAATGTGGCTTTGGGAAAGCGATGTTTATCTTTAAAAATAAAAAAATATATAATTCCATGCCGAAAAACCTAAGACCTTTTTCAATTTATTTATTTATTCAACAATTTTTAGGTTTTAGTTATTATAGTAACTTTAAAATTGATCAAAAACATAATACTTAGTTACATATTTAAAAACGGTCAACCAAAGATTTTAAAATCCTCGCAAAATCGAAGCTGTGTTATAATAGCAACGGTTGCTAAGAAAAATAGTCTCCACGCAGTCGTAATATGTACATCAATTTATTTTTTTATAAATAAAACAAAAAAGCTTGGCAATAAATAAAAATCGACATCATTGATAAAAAAAATATTGATACAGTCGCAGTAGTACAAACAAACTACGAAAAAAATAACTTCACAAAAAGGTATATGTAATATAAATTTGAACTGGTCATATATGTGTATGTATATCATTGGAAATGTGTAATAGAATATATAAATAGGAAACAGCTAGTCAAACATAAATATATATACAAATGGATTAAAAGTATAGAAAAATCAGTTATATATATAAAAGCAGTTAATATGTAAAAAAGTATAAAAAGCATTACTCAAAATGAAACATTTGTTTTTGCAGCAGCAAATAATGAACCCGTGTTATTAACTCCAGCAAAGATTTCTACATTCTGCACAATTTAGTTTAAGGTTGACTAGCCTTCTAGTTGAACGTTTAGTTCTGGAAACTTCGGTATTTTCTGTTAAAAAAATGTTTGTTTATTGACAAAATACTTGATGACAAAAGGTAGATAATTCAATATAAAAATTTTTTTTTAAATGTTGTAAAAAGTTATTGTTTTTATGAAAACAAAGTTTTATTAAAATGTTTACCTTCGTCGGAAATGCTTCGTTTTGAAATAACAGCAGGACTACAGGTTTCTTTAATGTTTCTGCAGAACAATTTCACCACCGTTCCACATTTATGGCGTCTTACATATCGACGAGTGGCTCTTCTCTGTGGCAATCTTCTGCTCTGTGACATTGAAATGAAGATCATGCAAAGAATAGCGAGTACAAATACTAGTTTTGCCATTTCTGCTTGTCGTTTTCGTTTTTAGATGTTCAATATACTTTGGTTACTGTCGAATGATGATTTATTCCAACCCATGCCGGCCTTTTATAGAAAGTTTCTCTTGCGAACTGCGTCTTAATTTAGACGCACGAATTTTTCGAAAGGAAATCACCTTTCAGCAACAGTCCCGCGTTTTTATAGATTAAAACAAACATAAACTACTTTGTTAATTACACACTTCCTATTAACCGAATTTAAAGCTAGATTGGCAAACAACCTGCACTTCAAAGTTGGGCTACAGTACTAAAAACTGTGAGTGAAGTTGTTAGTTTAGGCTACGCAATGTTTGAATATTTTATTTGCGGAATCTATGCAAGTCTATTTTGAACCTAGTTGCCTTGATATTGAAATTGTGTCACAACTTTATTAACTAGTAAACGAAAGTTAGTGGTTAACATATACAATTGAATGACATATATGGTAAAATTAACTTATCATTGGAAAATTGTAAACCAAGATCATCTAGTTAACACTTGACTTTAACAGATAATAAAATTATGGATATTTATGGCATATGACGAATCGTTACTTGTCATATTACGAGTTGTTACTTGTAAAAAACAATTTACATAAATATATATTTTTATTTTGACAATTGAGGTACCCTATTTTTCGCGCCATACAAATCTATAAAACTCATTTAAACCGAAGTTCAAATCAAGGCGAACAAAATCGTCCTTTTCTCGAAAATATAAATTTGTGAATTTTGAGAAAACACGTTTAATGGCCTTAAAATTTATTTAGCTGCAGTTTTATTATGCGTAGGTTAAATCTATTTAAAGAAAAAATTTCTTTAAAAAAGTTGATATTTCAAATTTTTTTTACCTTTGTCCCATTTTAGTAAAAACATCTTGTTATTTTTTTGTTAAATATTTTATTACCACTTTCTGCTAAACAAAACAACCAAATTTGGAAAATGAAAAATTTAATTTATTTGACCCAAAAAAAAATTAAATGCAGAGTTAGCGTAAATACAAATGGAGCACAACATTTGAATTAAACAGTTTTACATAATTTACAGAAACTGAGCTAATTCTCTAATTAGCAAAATAGATGGAACTGAAAATTTATATGATTTTAGAATAGTAAAATACTAATATTTTATCAAAAAAGGCTTTTTTTAGGGAACGTAGCACACGATTTAGTACAATAGCCCCAATACATTTTACAAATAAAATAATATAACCCCTAAAAATATTTCAGTGGATTATTTTTTGAACTTTTTAAGAGACCAAAAAATGAAAATTTTTTAGAAAAAAAATGGACATTTTTATTGTAGTGGAGAATGATCCAAAGGAATTAAAATCATAGAGCTCATTTTTCTTATTAAAGGAACTGCAAATAAAAAAAAAAATTTGAAACAAAAAAATTCAAAATAATTAAAATATGATTAAAAAAAAAACTCAAAAATTATTAAACAAAAAAATTCATAATAATAAAAAAAATAAATATAAAACTCGTACTATCTTACCTGTATAATAAACAGTATTATCCCAACCATCTTTTTGCCAGGCCGCTTCTCTTGTCTTTTTCCTGTGATCCAGTGATTCATAAGCTAAAAACATAAGAGCGCATTAAATTAAATATACGTAAAAAGTTAGGTAGTAAACTGAAGAATCAAAAAGAAAAACGGGCCATAAATGAAGAGTAGATAGTTAAAACACTGTAAATAGTACAAATTTTCAATAAGACGTTAAATATTTTACGCAATATACTAATGAGAAAATGTCATGGACGTATTGTAAAAAAAAATCTGACTCAGAAAAATTTTGTTCAAACAAAATTTTAAATGACGCCAAAAAAAATCGTCCGACATTTACATCTTAATTTAATCTTTACCAATCCTTACTTAAACTTTATGAGTTATAGTAAATCAATAAAATTCATGTAAATAAACATTACAACACATCTAAAAATAGGTTAATTTTTTCCGCCATTTTTAAAGTGGTAGGGCAACAAAATAAACTCAAAATACTAAAAATTTTCAAAGGATGTGTTTGCAATTTAAATGTATCTGGGAAAAATGTTACAAAAATCCCAAAAATTAATTTAAACAAATTACAATTAAGTTTTAGAGAACAAAACTATAATACTTCCGTTATCATTTACATTAAACAAATATATTGCCCTTTTATGTAAACCTTGTGGTTTTAAAAACAAATGTATCGTAATCTCCTAAAAAATTAAACACACAACTAAAATAAACATGACAACATTTCAGTAAAGAAACAATATAACTAATAACTTAAAACTTCCTAAATAATATTTAAAAAAAAAAACACCCAGTTGCTTTGGAAAATTACTAAAAAATATCAAAAAGGAACAAATTTGAACCTAGAAAACTACAAAACATTGCATCTAAATCCAAATACAGAACAATAAAAAATAGAGAACAACTGATTAAAATGTCGACATCAGATAAAAAACACTAAAATTACCCCATAAGTGATGCACCACGTTCAACTCCCCAATCTCTGAGAAAAAACCACCGACTGCTTCCTTGCTTTCTTGTCTTGCTCTAATTCCTCTTGCCCTTGAAAATTAATTAATTGAGATTAACTGAATGCAGAATAGAAAACTTTTTTAAGGTTACAAAAAAAAGAAAGCTTTGTTGCAAAAGTCATTTTAAATATATTAGACAATTACCAGGAATTTAAAAAAAAAGTAGACAATGCAGATAAAAATACTTATTAGGAAGAAAAAATTATCATTTTAATCTAGTAAAAACATAACTCACCAATTGTTTGCCCATTCTATCATTGTTCCAGGCTATCAAATAAAATAAAACAGTGAAATAGTGTTACATGCTGTAAAGTAATGTTTTAACTTAAGCTTCAATATACTCTGGGGAATTATTAATTAAAATAACAGATTTAAATAGACAGACTACAATATTTAACATAAAGGGTATTTATAATACATAGAACATAATATTAGAAATAAAATCCAAAAAATATAAAAGCACCTATTGATATAAAAATAATTTAAATATATGTGAAAAGTTATACCAAATATATTATTTGTAAAAAAATTGTCAAAATAATGACCTTTAAATAATAAGTTCTCAATTCATAAATATTTGGTCCCTCTCTTGGAAGAACCTCATTCCAGAAGGAAAATTCAAAGAGGAGTTGGTTGCTCCTCGAGATCAACATCTTGCTTCTCTCGCTCCTCATCTTTTGATACCAATCCTCTCCTCCTAACTTCTTGTTTGTTTCTTTGATTCCTGGGAAGCCGTCAGTGTACCTCCAAAGATGAACTAAATTTAAAAAAATTATAAATTTTAATAAACTTTTTTCGCAACATGAGGTCCTAGGTTTGATCCCAACTGCCTCCATGATGTAGCACTCTTAAGTGGAGCGCTGCTAATAGAGGTGACATTTTTTTAGTAAAATAAAATATACAAAAAAAATTTATAAAATTTAATGCTGTTGTATAAATTTAATAAAAATTGTTATTTACCAACTTGATCTTGTGAGCCATACCAGCAGGACCAACTACCTACTAACTCCATTGGCAAGTTTGGATCTTTCGTTAATCGGGGTAAATTCTCGACACTAGAGGGGAGATGTTTAAAAAAATAAGAAAAAAAACTTCGTCATTTTAATATAATACTAATGTTGAACAATGTTATATATAAAAACAAACTACTAAAGTGTAAAAAATAATTTTGTTTTTATGTTTACCATAAGTTTCTGTAATCCACCAATGCATCAGGTTTTACTTGATGAACTAAAAACATAAAATGAAAAAGAATAAAAAAATTTGGAATAGGCTATACTGTATTTGTAATAAAAATACATTAGAAGGATAAAATAAAGTATGTTAAGTTAGTAAGACGAAATAATTTTTTTTTTTACATAATAGATGTGAATATTATGTTGCTTACATTGAAGTTTATAAATATGATTTTCATCTTTTTTTGTAAGCAAACTCGATTGTTAATCAGTTCGAGGAGCAACTTTAGGCATAAAAAAATTCTTGAAATCCGAAGAACTAACTGACCTAAAAAAACGTTCGAGAATAATATAGAATTTATGTTTATTATTTAAATAAAAGAGTTAAGTACAAAATAAGTTCTTTTAAAGGATAACTATATAAACTGCCAAGAAGAAATTAATTTACCTTATAACATTGTGTGAAATTGGACTAGTTTTAAAAATTGAACCAAGCGAAAAAATACTTTTGCTTATATTTAAAGAAGTCATTCTATTTTCTAATAAATACAACAAAAATTGTTTTACAATAAAATAATAAATACATATGTCACTAAAACTAACAATGTCACTAAAACTAATTTAACCTATAACAAAATATAACAAGTTACATAAGAAATGGAAGAAAGTATTAAAAAACAAAGCAAATATTAACATTTAGTTGTTACCAAAATTGTATAACATGTACTGGCAGCAATACATTAAATTACAAATTTTAAATATTTTATTAAGTTTCGAGGGCAAGTGTGTAGAATCAATTGTAATAAGCCTATTACAATCAATTCTAAGTTCAAGCTAGTTTAATGTCATTGACCGGACACGTACAACAATTATTCTCGTTACAACGGGCGTCAACTTCAAACAATGCACTCTAAAATCGCCCTTAACGAGAATTAGCCACGTAACCTGTCGTAGAAGGCCAGCGGCTTTACAACGAACGAACTTTTATTGCCTTTCGGTTGTGCTATAAATACTGGAACAATTTAAACATTCTTCACCAATCTACCGATAGTTGGTCATCGTTATATCGTCGGGCCAATCTAGCGATAGTTGGCCACCGTCGCATCTCGCAATAACTGGACCTACAAACCGTACTTTAACTTTAACGTCAGTCTAGCAATCTAGCTGATCTTGTAATGTAACTTTAAATCAAACCGTGTAAGTGTTTTGCCGTATTACAATAAAAGTATTACTGTTAACGTCTTGTCGTTTATAACTAAAACTTAAACAAAATACCAAACCAAATATAATCATAATAGAATGAGTCGGTAAACGGAGTCAAGCCAAAGTAAACAGTTAAACCGAATAACCAACCAAAATAACTACAACAATAAAATCTAGTAACTCTACAAGTGAATTACTTTAAATAATTGTTTAAAACATTGGACAGTGTTTTGCTTAACATTTATCAATATTAACATTTAATAATAAATATTGTAAAAGACATTTAAATATTCACAGTGTTAGGCTTTTCGATTTAAAAAAGGTAAAAATCGATAAAAAAATCGTTGAACCGAAACTTGAAACATCAACAACAAAAGTTTTCTGTTTAAAGATTTCCATTCTTTGTCGTATTTCCGATGTTTAACCGAATTATCTTTCAAGAATTCACGATGAAATACAGCCATGTCTTCTGGTTCTAACTTCCCCTGCTCATCGGGTAAATACCCTTTTTCGCTCAACCACTTTTGAATAAAATCCTCTCTTCCTTTGCTGTATTTCTCATTGTGTTCGGCCCAAAAACGATGATGCCAATTTTGTGTTTCCACTTGTAGGTTCTTAAGTCGTTTTTCTAAGGCTGTGTCTTTGTCGTTTTGTTCAATAAACAGAGGGCGAATATTAGACTGTTTGTCAGGTTTACCTATGTAAGTTTTGTTGGACAAAGTTCGAATTATTCCAACGTAATTTTTGTTAAGAAACGGCCTGCTACGATTTATTAAACGGAGTGACATACTTTTACTTACACAACAATGCAAAAAATCTAAAACAAGACCAATGTAAATAATATTATGCTAATTAATTCATTTAATTAATACCTAGATTCTATTTTTAAAACGTTCTTCGTTTGCAGTCTATAACAACAACATAAACTTAGCAGTGACGTCATGTAGATAATGAGTGACGGGTTTATTTAATTCGTACCGTCAACAAACAATTTTTGAAGTTAACAAATTGAAGTTTTTTTTTTAGTAATATTGAAAGGTAAACTTACGCCTAAGTATGGTCCTTGTTCGTCCTCAAATTCGTCTGAGCCAAGATCTGACATTTTTTACAAGATTTATTTTACAAAATGTGGCTTTGGGAAAGCGATGTTTATCTTTAAAAATAAAAAAATATATAATTCCATGCCGAAAAACCTAAGACCTTTTTCAATTTATTTATTTATTCAACAATTTTTAGGTTTTAGTTATTATAGTAACTTTAAAATTGATCAAAAACATAATACTTAGTTACATATTTAAAAACGGTCAACCAAAGATTTTAAAATCCTCGCAAAATCGAAGCTGTGTTATAATAGCAACGGTTGCTAAGAAAAATAGTCTCCACGCAGTCGTAATATGTACATCAATTTATTTTTTTATAAATAAAACAAAAAAGCTTGGCAATAAATAAAAATCGACATCATTGATAAAAAAAATATTGATACAGTCGCAGTAGTACAAACAAACTACGAAAAAAATAACTTCACAAAAAGGTATATGTAATATAAATTTGAACTGGTCATATATGTGTATGTATATCATTGGAAATGTGTAATAGAATATATAAATAGGAAACAGCTAGTCAAACATAAATATATATACAAATGGATTAAAAGTATAGAAAAATCAGTTATATATATAAAAGCAGTTAATATGTAAAAAAGTATAAAAAGCATTACTCAAAATGAAACATTTGTTTTTGCAGCAGCAAATAATGAACCCGTGTTATTAACTCCAGCAAAGATTTCTACATTCTGCACAATTTAGTTTAAGGTTGACTAGCCTTCTAGTTGAACGTTTAGTTCTGGAAACTTCGGTATTTTCTGTTAAAAAAATGTTTGTTTATTGACAAAATACTTGATGACAAAAGGTAGATAATTCAATATAAAAATTTTTTTTTAAATGTTGTAAAAAGTTATTGTTTTTATGAAAACAAAGTTTTATTAAAATGTTTACCTTCGTCGGAAATGCTTCGTTTTGAAATAACAGCAGGACTACAGGTTTCTTTAATGTTTCTGCAGAACAATTTCACCACCGTTCCACATTTATGGCGTCTTACATATCGACGAGTGGCTCTTCTCTGTGGCAATCTTCTGCTCTGTGACATTGAAATGAAGATCATGCAAAGAATAGCGAGTACAAATACTAGTTTTGCCATTTCTGCTTGTCGTTTTCGTTTTTAGATGTTCAATATACTTTGGTTACTGTCGAATGATGATTTATTCCAACCCATGCCGGCCTTTTATAGAAAGTTTCTCTTGCGAACTGCGTCTTAATTTAGACGCACGAATTTTTCGAAAGGAAATCACCTTTCAGCAACAGTCCCGCGTTTTTATAGATTAAAACAAACATAAACTACTTTGTTAATTACACACTTCCTATTAACCGAATTTAAAGCTAGATTGGCAAACAACCTGCACTTCAAAGTTGGGCTACAGTACTAAAAACTGTGAGTGAAGTTGTTAGTTTAGGCTACGCAATGTTTGAATATTTTATTTGCGGAATCTATGCAAGTCTATTTTGAACCTAGTTGCCTTGATATTGAAATTGTGTCACAACTTTATTAACTAGTAAACGAAAGTTAGTGGTTAACATATACAATTGAATGACATATATGGTAAAATTAACTTATCATTGGAAAATTGTAAACCAAGATCATCTAGTTAACACTTGACTTTAACAGATAATAAAATTATGGATATTTATGGCATATGACGAATCGTTACTTGTCATATTACGAGTTGTTACTTGTAAAAAACAATTTACATAAATATATATTTTTATTTTGACAATTGAGGTACCCTATTTTTCGCGCCATACAAATCTATAAAACTCATTTAAACCGAAGTTCAAATCAAGGCGAACAAAATCGTCCTTTTCTCGAAAATATAAATTTGTGAATTTTGAGAAAACACGTTTAATGGCCTTAAAATTTATTTAGCTGCAGTTTTATTATGCGTAGGTTAAATCTATTTAAAGAAAAAATTTCTTTAAAAAAGTTGATATTTCAAATTTTTTTTACCTTTGTCCCATTTTAGTAAAAACATCTTGTTATTTTTTTGTTAAATATTTTATTACCACTTTCTGCTAAACAAAACAACCAAATTTGGAAAATGAAAAATTTAATTTATTTGACCCAAAAAAAAAATTAAATGCAGAGTTAGCGTAAATACAAATGGAGCACAACATTTGAATTAAACAGTTTTACATAATTTACAGAAACTGAGCTAATTCTCTAATTAGCAAAATAGATGGAACTGAAAATTTATATGATTTTAGAATAGTAAAATACTAATATTTTATCAAAAAAGGCTTTTTTTAGGGAACGTAGCACACGATTTAGTACAATAGCCCCAATACATTTTACAAATAAAATAATATAACCCCTAAAAATATTTCAGTGGATTATTTTTTGAACTTTTTAAGAGACCAAAAAATGAAAATTTTTTAGAAAAAAAATGGACATTTTTATTGTAGTGGAGAATGATCCAAAGGAATTAAAATCATAGAGCTCATTTTTCTTATTAAAGGAACTGCAAATAAAAAAAAAAATTTGAAACAAAAAAATTCAAAATAATTAAAATATGATTAAAAAAAAAACTCAAAAATTATTAAACAAAAAAATTCATAATAATAAAAAAAATAAATATAAAACTCGTACTATCTTACCTGTATAATAAACAGTATTATCCCAACCATCTTTTTGCCAGGCCGCTTCTCTTGTCTTTTTCCTGTGATCCAGTGATTCATAAGCTAAAAACATAAGAGCGCATTAAATTAAATATACGTAAAAAGTTAGGTAGTAAACTGAAGAATCAAAAAGAAAAACGGGCCATAAATGAAGAGTAGATAGTTAAAACACTGTAAATAGTACAAATTTTCAATAAGACGTTAAATATTTTACGCAATATACTAATGAGAAAATGTCATGGACGTATTGTAAAAAAAAATCTGACTCAGAAAAATTTTGTTCAAACAAAATTTTAAATGACGCCAAAAAAAATCGTCCGACATTTACATCTTAATTTAATCTTTACCAATCCTTACTTAAACTTTATGAGTTATAGTAAATCAATAAAATTCATGTAAATAAACATTACAACACATCTAAAAATAGGTTAATTTTTTCCGCCATTTTTAAAGTGGTAGGGCAACAAAATAAACTCAAAATACTAAAAATTTTCAAAGGATGTGTTTGCAATTTAAATGTATCTGGGAAAAATGTTACAAAAATCCCAAAAATTAATTTAAACAAATTACAATTAAGTTTTAGAGAACAAAACTATAATACTTCCGTTATCATTTACATTAAACAAATATATTGCCCTTTTATGTAAACCTTGTGGTTTTAAAAACAAATGTATCGTAATCTCCTAAAAAATTAAACACACAACTAAAATAAACATGACAACATTTCAGTAAAGAAACAATATAACTAATAACTTAAAACTTCCTAAATAATATTTAAAAAAAAAAACACCCAGTTGCTTTGGAAAATTACTAAAAAATATCAAAAAGGAACAAATTTGAACCTAGAAAACTACAAAACATTGCATCTAAATCCAAATACAGAACAATAAAAAATAGAGAACAACTGATTAAAATGTCGACATCAGATAAAAAACACTAAAATTACCCCATAAGTGATGCACCACGTTCAACTCCCCAATCTCTGAGAAAAAACCACCGACTGCTTCCTTGCTTTCTTGTCTTGCTCTAATTCCTCTTGCCCTTGAAAATTAATTAATTGAGATTAACTGAATGCAGAATAGAAAACTTTTTTAAGGTTACAAAAAAAAGAAAGCTTTGTTGCAAAAGTCATTTTAAATATATTAGACAATTACCAGGAATTTAAAAAAAAAGTAGACAATGCAGATAAAAATACTTATTAGGAAGAAAAAATTATCATTTTAATCTAGTAAAAACATAACTCACCAATTGTTTGCCCATTCTATCATTGTTCCAGGCTATCAAATAAAATAAAACAGTGAAATAGTGTTACATGCTGTAAAGTAATGTTTTAACTTAAGCTTCAATATACTCTGGGGAATTATTAATTAAAATAACAGATTTAAATAGACAGACTACAATATTTAACATAAAGGGTATTTATAATACATAGAACATAATATTAGAAATAAAATCCAAAAAATATAAAAGCACCTATTGATATAAAAATAATTTAAATATATGTGAAAAGTTATACCAAATATATTATTTGTAAAAAAATTGTCAAAATAATGACCTTTAAATAATAAGTTCTCAATTCATAAATATTTGGTCCCTCTCTTGGAAGAACCTCATTCCAGAAGGAAAATTCAAAGAGGAGTTGGTTGCTCCTCGAGATCAACATCTTGCTTCTCTCGCTCCTCATCTTTTGATACCAATCCTCTCCTCCTAACTTCTTGTTTGTTTCTTTGATTCCTGGGAAGCCGTCAGTGTACCTCCAAAGATGAACTAAATTTAAAAAAATTATAAATTTTAATAAACTTTTTTCGCAACATGAGGTCCTAGGTTTGATCCCAACTGCCTCCATGATGTAGCACTCTTAAGTGGAGCGCTGCTAATAGAGGTGACATTTTTTTAGTAAAATAAAATATACAAAAAAAATTTATAAAATTTAATGCTGTTGTATAAATTTAATAAAAATTGTTATTTACCAACTTGATCTTGTGAGCCATACCAGCAGGACCAACTACCTACTAACTCCATTGGCAAGTTTGGATCTTTCGTTAATCGGGGTAAATTCTCGACACTAGAGGGGAGATGTTTAAAAAAATAAGAAAAAAAACTTCGTCATTTTAATATAATACTAATGTTGAACAATGTTATATATAAAAACAAACTACTAAAGTGTAAAAAATAATTTTGTTTTTATGTTTACCATAAGTTTCTGTAATCCACCAATGCATCAGGTTTTACTTGATGAACTAAAAACATAAAATGAAAAAGAATAAAAAAATTTGGAATAGGCTATACTGTATTTATAATAAAAATACATTAGAAGGATAAAATAAAGTATGTTAAGTTAGTAAGACGAAATAATTTTTTTTTTTACATAATAGATGTGAATATTATGTTGCTTACATTGAAGTTTATAAATATGATTTTCATCTTTTTTTGTAAGCAAACTCGATTGTTAATCAGTTCGAGGAGCAACTTTAGGCATAAAAAAATTCTTGAAATCCGAAGAACTAACTGACCTAAAAAAACGTTCGAGAATAATATAGAATTTATGTTTATTATTTAAATAAAAGAGTTAAGTACAAAATAAGTTCTTTTAAAGGATAACTATATAAACTGCCAAGAAGAAATTAATTTACCTTATAACATTGTGTGAAATTGGACTAGTTTTAAAAATTGAACCAAGCGAAAAAATACTTTTGCTTATATTTAAAGAAGTCATTCTATTTTCTAATAAATACAACAAAAATTGTTTTACAATAAAATAATAAATACATATGTCACTAAAACTAACAATGTCACTAAAACTAATTTAACCTATAACAAAATATAACAAGTTACATAAGAAATGGAAGAAAGTATTAAAAAACAAAGCAAATATTAACATTTAGTTGTTACCAAAATTGTATAACATGTACTGGCAGCAATACATTAAATTACAAATTTTAAATATTTTATTAAGTTTCGAGGGCAAGTGTGTAGAATCAATTGTAATAAGCCTATTACAATCAATTCTAAGTTCAAGCTAGTTTAATGTCATTGACCGGACACGTACAACAATTATTCTCGTTACAACGGGCGTCAACTTCAAACAATGCACTCTAAAATCGCCCTTAACGAGAATTAGCCACGTAACCTGTCGTAGAAGGCCAGCGGCTTTACAACGAACGAACTTTTATTGCCTTTCGGTTGTGCTATAAATACTGGAACAATTTAAACATTCTTCACCAATCTACCGATAGTTGGTCATCGTTATATCGTCGGGCCAATCTAGCGATAGTTGGCCACCGTCGCATCTCGCAATAACTGGACCTACAAACCGTACTTTAACTTTAACGTCAGTCTAGCAATCTAGCTGATCTTGTAATGTAACTTTAAATCAAACCGTGTAAGTGTTTTGCCGTATTACAATAAAAGTATTACTGTTAACGTCTTGTCGTTTATAACTAAAACTTAAACAAAATACCAAACCAAATATAATCATAATAGAATGAGTCGGTAAACGGAGTCAAGCCAAAGTAAACAGTTAAACCGAATAACCAACCAAAATAACTACAACAATAAAATCTAGTAACTCTACAAGTGAATTACTTTAAATAATTGTTTAAAACATTGGACAGTGTTTTGCTTAACATTTATCAATATTAACATTTAATAATAAATATTGTAAAAGACATTTAAATATTCACAGTGTTAGGCTTTTCGATTTAAAAAAGGTAAAAATCGATAAAAAAATCGTTGAACCGAAACTTGAAACATCAACAACAAAAGTTTTCTGTTTAAAGATTTCCATTCTTTGTCGTATTTCCGATGTTTAACCGAATTATCTTTCAAGAATTCACGATGAAATACAGCCATGTCTTCTGGTTCTAACTTCCCCTGCTCATCGGGTAAATACCCTTTTTCGCTCAACCATTTTTGGATAAAATCCTCTCTTCCTTTGCTGTATTTCTCATTGTGTTCGGCCCAAAAACGATGATGCCAATTTTGTGTTTCCACTTGTAGGTTCTTAAGTCGTTTTTCTAAGGCTGTGTCTTTGTCGTTTTGTTCAATAAACAGAGGGCGAATATTAGACTGTTTGTCAGGTTTACCTATGTAAGTTTTGTTGGACAAAGTTCGAATTATTCCAACGTAATTTTTGTTAAGAAACGGCCTGCTACGATTTATTAAACGGAGTGACATACTTTTACTTACACAACAATGCAAAAAATCTAAAACAAGACCAATGTAAATAATATTATGCTAATTAATTCATTTAATTAATACCTAGATTCTATTTTTAAAACGTTCTTCGTTTGCAGTCTATAACAACAACATAAACTTAGCAGTGACGTCATGTAGATAATGAGTGACGGGTTTATTTAATTCGTACCGTCAACAAACAATTTTTGAAGTTAACAAATTGAAGTTTTTTTTTTAGTAATATTGAAAGGTAAACTTACGCCTAAGTATGGTCCTTGTTCGTCCTCAAATTCGTCTGAGCCAAGATCTGACATTTTTTACAAGATTTATTTTACAAAATGTGGCTTTGGGAAAGCGATGTTTATCTTTAAAAATAAAAAAATATATAATTCCATGCCGAAAAACCTAAGACCTTTTTCAATTTATTTATTTATTCAACAATTTTTAGGTTTTAGTTATTATAGTAACTTTAAAATTGATCAAAAACATAATACTTAGTTACATATTTAAAAACGGTCAACCAAAGATTTTAAAATCCTCGCAAAATCGAAGCTGTGTTATAATAGCAACGGTTGCTAAGAAAAATAGTCTCCACGCAGTCGTAATATGTACATCAATTTATTTTTTTATAAATAAAACAAAAAAGCTTGGCAATAAATAAAAATCGACATCATTGATAAAAAAAAATATTGATACAGTCGCAGTAGTACAAACAAACTACGAAAAAAATAACTTCACAAAAAGGTATATGTAATATAAATTTGAACTGGTCATATATGTGTATGTATATCATTGGAAATGTGTAATAGAATATATAAATAGGAAACAGCTAGTCAAACATAAATATATATACAAATGGATTAAAAGTATAGAAAAATCAGTTATATATATAAAAGCAGTTAATATGTAAAAAAGTATAAAAAGCATTACTCAAAATGAAACATTTGTTTTTGCAGCAGCAAATAATGAACCCGTGTTATTAACTCCAGCAAAGATTTCTACATTCTGCACAATTTAGTTTAAGGTTGACTAGCCTTCTAGTTGAACGTTTAGTTCTGGAAACTTCGGTATTTTCTGTTAAAAAAATGTTTGTTTATTGACAAAATACTTGATGACAAAAGGTAGATAATTCAATATAAAAATTTTTTTTTAAATGTTGTAAAAAGTTATTGTTTTTATGAAAACAAAGTTTTATTAAAATGTTTACCTTCGTCGGAAATGCTTCGTTTTGAAGTAACAGCAGGACTACAGGTTTCTTTAATGTTTCTGCAGAACAATTTCACCACCGTTCCACATTTATGGCGTCTTACATATCGACGAGTGGCTCTTCTCTGTGGCAATCTTCTGCTCTGTGACATTGAAATGAAGATCATGCAAAGAATAGCGAGTACAAATACTAGTTTTGCCATTTCTGCTTGTCGTTTTCGTTTTTAGATGTTCAATATACTTTGGTTACTGTCGAATGATGATTTATTCCAACCCATGCCGGCCTTTTATAGAAAGTTTCTCTTGCGAACTGCGTCTTAATTTAGACGCACGAATTTTTCGAAAGGAAATCACCTTTCAGCAACAGTCCCGCGTTTTTATAGATTAAAACAAACAAAAACTACTTTGTTAATTACACACTTCCCATTAACCGAATTTAAAGCTAGATTGGCAAACAACCTGCACTTCAAAGTTGGGCTACAGTACTAAAAACTGTGAGTGAAGTTGTTAGCTTAGGCTACGCAATGTTTGAATATTTTATTTGCGGAATCTATGCAAGTCTATTTTGAACCTAGTTGCCTTGATATTGAAATTGTGTCACAACTTTATTAACTAGTAAACGAAAGTTAGTGGTTAACATATACAATTGAATGACATATATGGTAAAATTAACTTATCATTGGAAAATTGTAAACCAAGATCATCTAGTTAACACTTGACTTTAACAGATAATAAAAAAAACAGATAATAAAAAAAAATTTAACAGATAATAAAAAAAAAAAATTAGTTATATATATAAAAGCAGTTAATATGTAAAAAAGTATAAAAAGCATTACTCAAAATGAAACATTTGTTTTTGCAGCAGCAAATAATGAACCCGTGTTATTAACTCCAGCAAAGATTTCTACATTCTGCACAATTTAGTTTAAGGTTGACTAGCCTTCTAGTTGAACGTTTAGTTCTGGAAACTTCGGTATTTTCTGTTAAAAAAATGTTTGTTTATTGACAAAATACTTGATGACAAAAGGTAGATAATTCAATATAAAAATTTTTTTTTAAATGTTGTAAAAAGTTATTGTTTTTATGAAAACAAAGTTTTATTAAAATGTTTACCTTCGTCGGAAATGCTTCGTTTTGAAGTAACAGCAGGACTACAGGTTTCTTTAATGTTTCTGCAGAACAATTTCACCACCGTTCCACATTTATGGCGTCTTACATATCGACGAGTGGCTCTTCTCTGTGGCAATCTTCTGCTTTGTGACATTGAAATGAAGATCATGCAAAGAATAGCGAGTACAAATACTAGTTTTGCCATTTCTGCTTGTCGTTTTCGTTTTTAGATGTTCAATATACTTTGGTTACTGTCGAATGATGATTTATTCCAACCCATGCCGGCCTTTTATAGAAAGTTTCTCTTGCGAACTGCGTCTTAATTTAGACGCACGAATTTTTCGAAAGGAAATCACCTTTCAGCAACAGTCCCGCGTTTTTATAGATTAAAACAAACAAAAACTACTTTGTTAATTACACACTTCCCATTAACCGAATTTAAAGCTAGATTGGCAAACAACCTGCACTTCAAAGTTAGACTACAGTACTAAAAACTGTGAGTGAAGTTGTTAGCTTAGGCTACGCAATGTTTGAATATTTTATTTGCGGAATCTATGCAAGTCTATTTTGAACCTAGTTGCCTTGATATTGAAATTGTGTCACAACTTTATTAACTAGTAAACGAAAGTTAGTGGTTAACATATACAATTGAATGACATATATGGTAAAATTAACTTATCATTGGAAAATTGTAAACCAAGATCATCTAGTTAACACTTGACTTTAACAGATAATAAAATTATGGATATTTATGGCATATGACGAATCGTTACTTGTCATATTACGAGTTGTTACTTGTAAAAAACAATTTACATAAATATATATTTTTATTTTGACAATTGAGGTACCTTATTTTTCGCGCCATACAAATCTATAAAACTCATTTAAACCGAAGTTCAAATCAAGGCGAACAAAATCGTCCTTTTCTCGAAAATATAAATTTGTGAATTTTGAGAAAACACGTTTAATGGCCTTAAAATTTATTTAGCTGCAGTTTTATTATGCGTAGGTTAAATCTATTTAAAGAAAAAATTTCTTTAAAAAAGTTGATATTTCAATTTTTTTTTACCTTTGTCCCATTTTAGTAAAAACATCTTGTTATTTTTTTGTTAAATATTTTATTACCACTTTCTGCTAAACAAAACAACCAAATTTGGAAAATGAAAAATTTAATTTATTTGACCCAAAAAAAAATTAAATGCAGAGTTAGCGTAAATACAAATGGAGCACAACATTTGAATTAAACAGTTTTACATAATTTACAGAAACTGAGCTAATTTTCTAATTAGCATAATAGATGGAACTGAAAATTTATATGATTTAGAATAGTAAAATACTAATATTTTATCAAAAAAGGCTTTTTTTAGGAAACGTAGCACACGATTTAGTACAATAGCCCCCAATATTTTTTACAAATAAAACAATATAACCCCTAAAAATATTTCAGTGGATTATTTTTTGAACTTTTTAAGAGACCAAAAAATGAAAATTTTTGGAAAAAAAATGGACATTTTTATTGTAGTGGAGAATGATCCAAAGGAATTAAAATCATAGAGCTCATTTTTCTTATTAAAGGAACTGCAAATAAAAAAACAAATTTGAAACAAAAAAATTCAAAATAATTAAAATATGATTAAAAAAAAAATCAAAATTTATTAAACAAAAAAATTCAAAATAATAAAAAAAATAAATATAAAACTCGTATTATCTTACCTGTATAATAAACAGTATTATCCCAACCATCTTTTTGCCAGGCCGCTTCTCTTGTCTTTTTCCTGTGATCCAGTGATTCATAAGCTAAAAACATAAGAGCGTATTAAATTAAATATACGTAAAAAGTTAGGCAGTAAACTGAAGAATCAAAAAGAAAAACGGGCCATAAATGAAGAGTAGATAGTTAAAACACTGTAAATAGTACAAATTTTCAATAAGACGTTAAATATTTTACGCAATATCCTAATGAGAAAATGTCATGGACGTATTGTAAAAAAAAATCTGACTCAGAAAAATTTTGTTCAAACAAAATTTTAAATTACGCCAAAAAAAATAAAAAATCGTCCGACATTTACATCTTAATTTAATCTTTACCAATCCTTACTTAAACTTTATGAGTTATAGTAAATCAATAAAATTCATGTAAATAAACATTACAACACATCTAAAAATAGGTTAATTTTTTCCGCCATTTTTAAAGTGGTGAGGCAACAAAATAAATTCAAAATACGAAAAATTTTCAAAGGATGTTTGCAAGTTAAATGTATCTGGGAAAAATGTTACAAAAATCCCAAAAGTTAATTTAAACAAATTACAATTAAGTTTTAGAGAACAAAACTATAATACTTCCGTTATCATTTACATTAAACAAATATATTGCCCTTTTAAGTAAACCTTGTGGTTTTAAAAACAAATGTATCGTAATCTCCTAAAAAATTAAACACACAACTAAAATAAACATGACAACATTTCAGTAAAGAAACAATATAACTAATAACTTAAAACTTCCTAAATAATATTTAAAAAAAAAAACACCCAGTTGCTTTGGAAAATTACTAAAAAATATCAAAAAGGAACAAATTTGAACCTAGAAAACTACAAAACATTGCATCTAAATCCAAATACAGAACAATAAAAAATAGAGAACAACTGATTAAAATGTCGACATCAGATAAAAAACACTAAAATTACCCCATAAGTGATGCACCACGTTTAACTCCCCAATCTCTGAGAAAAAACCACCGACTGCTTCCTTGCTTTCTTGTCTTGCTCTAATTCCTCTTGCCCTTGAAAATTAATTAATTGTGATTAACTGAATGCCGAATAGAAAACTTTTTTAAGGTTACAAAAAAAAGAAAGCTTTGTTGCAAAAGTCATTTTAAATATATTAGACAATTAACAGGTATTTAGAAAAAGTTAACAGTAGGCAATGCAGATAAAAATACTTATTAGGAAGAAAAAAAATTGTCATTTTAATCTAGTAAAAACATAACTTACCAATTGTTTGCCCATTCTATCATCGTTCCAGGCTATCAAATAAAATAAAACAGTAAAATAGTGTTACATGCTGTAAAGTAATGTTTTAACTAAAGCTTCATTATTCTCAGGGGAAATATTAATTACAATAACAGATTTAAATAGACAGACTACAATATTTAACATAAAGGGTAGGTATAATACATAGAACATAATATTAGAAATAAAATCCAAAAAATATTAAAGCACCTTTTGATACAAAAGAATTTAAATATATGTGAAAAGTTATACCAAATATATTATTTGTAAAAAAATTGTCAAAATAATGACCTTTAAATAATAAGTTCTTAATTCATAAATATTCGGTCCCTCTCTTGGAAGAACCTCATTCCAGAAGGAAAATTCAAAGAGGAGTTGGTTGCTCCTTGAGATCAACATCTTGCTTCTCTCGCTCCTCATCTTTTGATACCAATCCTCTCCTCCTAACTTCTTGTTTGTTTCTTTGATACCTGGGAAGCCATCAGTATATCTCCAAAGATGAACTAAATTAAAAAAAAATTATAAAATGTAATAAACTTTTTTCACATCATGAGGTCCTAGGTTTGGTCCCAACTGCTTCCATGCTGTAGCACTCTTAAGTGAAGTGCTGCTAATAGAGGTGACATTTTTTTAGTAAAATAAAATATACAAAAAAAATTTATAAAATTTAATGCTGTTGTATAAATTTAATGAAAATTGGTATTTACCAACTTGATCTTGTGAGCCATACCAACACGACCAACTACCCACTAACTCCATTGGCAAGTTTGGATCTTTCGTTAATCGGGGTAAATTCTCAACACTAGAGGGGAAATGTTTAAAAAAATACGAAAAAAAAATTCATCACTTTAACATGATACTAATTTAATGTTATAAAAACAAACTACTTAAGTGTAAAAAATAATTTTGTTTTTATGGTTACCACAAATTCCTGTAATCTACCAATGCATCAGGTTTAACTTGATGAACTAAAAATAAAAAATAAAAGCAAATAATAAAATTTCATTCTGTATAAAATCATGAAGAAATTACATTAGTAGGATAAATTAAATTATACTTAATTTAATTTTTTTACGTAAAGTTTAAATTATAATGGTTTAAATATAAAATTGCTTACATTGTAGTTTATAAATATGATTTTCATCTTTTTTTGTAAGCAAACTCGATTGTGAATCAGTTCGAGGAGCAACTTTAGGCATAAAAAAATTCTTGAAATCCGAAGAACTAACTGACCTAAAAAAACGTTCGAGAATAATATAGAATTTATGTTTATTATTTAAATAAAAGAGTTAAGTACAAAATAAGTCCTTTTAAAGGATAACTATATAAACTGCCAAGAAGAAATTAATTTACCTTATAACATTGTGTGAAATTGGACTAGTTTTAAAAATTGAACCAAGCGAAAAAATACTTTTGCTTATATTTAAAGAAGTCATTCTATTTTCTAATAAATACAACAAAAATTGTTTTACAATAAAATAATAAATACATATGTCACTAAAACTAACAATGTCACTAAAACTAATTTAACCTATAACAAAATAGAACAAGTTACATAAGAAATGGAAGAAAGTATTAAAAAACAAAGCAAATATTAACATGTAGTTTTTACTAAAATTGTATAACATGTACTGGCAGCTATACATTAAATTACAAATTTTAAATATTTTATTAAGTTTCGAGGGCAAGTGAATTACTTTAAATAATTGTTTAAAACATTGGACAGTGTTTTGCTTAACATTTATCAATATTACCGTTTAATAATAAATATTCTGAGAAACATTTAAATAATCACAGTGTTAAGCTTTTCGATTTAAAAAAGGTAAAAATCGATAAAAAAATCGTTGAACCGAAACTTGAAACATCAACAACAAAAGTTTTCTGTTTAAAGATTTCCATTCTTTGTCGTATTTCCGATGTTTAACTGAATTATCTTTTAAGAATTCGCGATGAAATACAGCCATGTCTTCTGGTTCTAACTTCCCCTGCTCATCGGGTAAATACCCTTTTTCGCTCAACCATTTTTGGATAAAATCCTCTCTTCCTTTGCTGTATTTCTCATTGTGTTCGGCCCAAAACCGATGGTGCCAATTTTGTGTTTCGACTTGTAGGTTCTTAAGTCGTTTTTCTAAGGGTGTGTCTTTGTCGTTTTGTTCAATAAACAGAGGTCGAATGTTAGATTGTTTGTCAGGTTTACCTATATATGTTTTGTTAGACAAAGTTCGAATAATTCCAATGTAATTTTTGTTAAGAAACGGCCTGCTACGATTTATTAAACGGAGTGACATACTTTTATTTACACAACAATGCAAAAAATCTAAAACAAGACCAATGTAAATAATATTATGCTAATTAATACATTTATTCAATACCTGTATTCTATTTTTAAAACGTCCTTCGTTTGCAGTCTATAACAACAACATAAACTTAGCAGTGACGTCATGTAGATAATGAGTGACGGGTTTGTTAAATTCGTACCGTCAACAAACAATTTTTGAAGTTAACAAATTGAAGTTATACTTGTAAAAGATTATAATTTAAAATTATTCAAATAAAAAAAAATTTAATATAGGTAACGTTTTATAAGTTACAACAAATGTATAAGAATTTTGCGTGAAAAATAATTTATCTTTTTTCACAGTGGGCGCTATGGGGTCACTCGAGTTTTAAAAACATTTTGCTTTGTCAGTTTGAGTTAAGTATCGTTTGAGTTTGAGTTCAATTGATTGCGGTTTATGTTGTTTATCAGTAGCTAGGTTAATTTACAGAGGCAACGCATGTGTACGCAGTTATATAAGTTGTAAACATAATATTGTTTTTAGCTTTATATAAAAATAGTTGCAGATAATTTCTAGTTTTGTTATTCTGAAGAAGTTGCGATTATTTTTTTAATAATTTAACCAAGCAAAATCATAATTTTAACGATTTTGTTGATAAATTGTTTTTCGTTTTATTATCTTGTTTTGTTACTAGCTTTAACAATATTTTTAGCTATAAAAAAACTAAGTTTAAAATTAAATATAAAACAACTTTTTATCAGTATAGATTTTTAATAGATATTTATTAAATTTATACAGTTTAATTTTCATTGTGTGGTTTGAGTCAATATGTTTACCGTTTTTCTTGTTTTTTAGGTGTAAGGGATTTTTCGAAAACTTATTTTTAGAGAGTGCGTATTTGGAATATATAATTTTGCTGAAATTAGTAAAGTGATAATATTGATAATTTATTGATTGGCCTACATCTATTGGTATGCAAGATCAATTGAAATTGTGTTAAGGAAAATAAAATAAATATCAGAAAACTTTAATACGATCAACAACTCATAAAAACAACAGGTTTAAATATTAAGGGTTTGCTATATATATTATTTATCCTACTTTTTTCTGATTAAATTAAAGTTAAATGTCAAGTGTATAATGTTTTATATTAATTTTACTTAGCTCCAGAAAGTTTTAAAAATTTTGTAGTATCAACGATAATAAAAACCATAAACTATGTCTTTTTTGAAATTGAAAGTAAAATTTCTAAAAAGTTTTTATTTATTTGTTAAAATTTATATATATATAACAAATTACATTACAAGACAATGAATTTATTTATTAAAAATTGGCTTAGTACAAAAAACAAATTTATTTGATTAACATATTTTTTGTTTAGCAATGTCTATGTTTTTTAACTATATCAATACAAGAAACTTGTAATTAAATAATTCTAGTGATAAATTCTGGTATGTTAATTACTAGTAAATATTTTCTATGACTTATCCTGAGGCCATATAAAAGTAACATTGTATAAAATACCTTTTTTCACTTTAACTTAGACTTGGATGTTTAAATAGACATAATGTAGCCTATTTTTTAATAAGCAATTTTTATTTAATTAATTTAAAAATTTTTGTTATATTATGCATAATTTTTTTAGAAACTTCTTATTAATTTTTTGAAGGCCTTTTTGTATTAGTTTTGAAATGGAACTAGAAAATATTTTATCAACTTTATATATATGTGTAAATGTAAAAAGCAAATTTGGGTTGTTAAAATATTATAAATCACTAACTATTAAGGAACCGGTACATTTTGATATTTAAAAAAAATATTGGTATGCGGTATATATATATATTAAAATAAATAACTTTTCTAAAATAAATGATTAACTAGAGTTCCAACTACAAACAATTTTTCAAACTTTATTCGTTGTTGTAGTAATAAAATTTATTTAACTAAAACATTATGTTCATAAAATTGACAATTATTAACTTTATAGCACAAAATTAAATTAACTTAAACAGTGTTGCTTAACTTCATTTTTTAGTTACAAAAAATTATCAAAGTTTAAATAAAAAATTACAATCGTTATTTTGTTTTTGAATTTGTTTTTAATTTACCTTTGTGCCATTGCAGTTTGAAGAGATTGTTATATAGTTATCTCTATATATAGTTATTGCAGTCTTTAGTTAAGTTTAAGTTCTTCCTAATGCCTGGGGCAGTTTGATGTAAAATATAACATGACAATTTTCTACCAAATATCATTTATAATAATGTAAATTTCCTCTATAAAAAGAATTTTTTTTAAAAACAAAATTGTGTTTATGTAAAGATGTTTTGTTTATTTAAACAATTACATTTAAAATTAAATTGGTTTGTTTTTTTATTTTTTATTTTAAATGTAAATTCATATAATTATAAAACTAATTGCAGGCTATGTTTATTAAATGTTATAATTACATTCGCAAATGCATAAATTAAATGTCCGTATTTTGACTTATTATAAAAAAAAACATGTAAGAATATACATATGCTTTTGAATAACCAAAATATATTCAATTTTGGGTGAATATAATAGATAACCTAACCCCATTTTGCTCAATTTTTAGCTCAATTAGAAATTTTCAAGTTGAAATGTAGCAAAACGCCGAGACATTTTTGTGGGGCAGTTTTAAGGCCAATTCCATTGCTTTAACATTGGTCTGGTCACGCATTGCCAAGCATGAACTAGTTAAAGTTATGCTACCTGGTTGCCCATTAAGTTTTCAATTATATCGCACCTTTTTAGCTAAACCGCTTAATTTGTTTCAATAATTTGCTTGCTGGTATCACTTAGGATTATTGGGCAGTGTGGTATTTGTTTGTTTGTAAAAATTCTTCGATATCAATTTAGCATTCTTGTAAATTGTAGTTTATTACTTTTTATGTCAAATAAGTTTAGTTTTTTAAATGATTTTTTTTTATTTAATTTAAGTTACATTACATTTGGTGGTATATGTTTTATTTAAATTTTATTAAAACTGCATTTTCATTTAATTTTATTATTTATTAACAGGTTTTATTAATTTTTTTTTTATTAATTTTGCAATTTTAATTTTACCATTTATAGTATTCTATATAATATTGTTATCATAGCCTACGATTAAGTAAAAAGGCTTTTACATAATCTTAGTTATGTAATCTATGTTTAACCAGTCAATGAGTTTATATAAAGCAACCTTACAAAGCAGTGACTTGATATTTAAGGTTATAAAAATCTACACAAAATAGAGTATCGAATGAATTAAAGGTAATAGGACACCTCCTTACTCTTTTCTTCCTGTTAATATTTAAGCGTATGTCCTTGATTTTTATTGCGTTTGTGAAGCAAATTTAGTTTGCTTGGTAGAATGAGTTTGTTTTAAGAATTTTTTTTTTAATTTTAAAATTAAAAAAAAAAGATAATTAAAAATTATTTTAAAGTATGGTTTTATGTATAAACGTTAATATAATTTCAAAGTTCATTTGATTCAATACACAGTAATACGGCCACATGGTGGCATTAGGGAGGCTGTGCTATTTTTATTTTGGTTTTTATATTTTTAAGAAACAAAAATGAAATCATCAAATGTGTTCTTTGTAATGTTTGTTTTGTTATTCACGAGTACTCGAATTTTTATTTCAATGAAATGTCGTCACTTTTTTATCATGACGTCATCTATTACAAAGCGTTTTATGGAAAAATTTGAATAATTTTTTGTGGGTTTTGAAATTGATTTCATAAGTCCCAAAAAAGGCATTATTTTTTACTAGAAAAATTATGATTTATGTAATTTAAAAAAAGCAATTAGTCAAAGTGTGTTTAATTGTTTTTACTAAAGGTATTTATATGTTTTGATTTTAATATATTTTGCATTAAATATTTTGAAAATATTTTTTTTCTGCCAAAAAATTTTAACATTTTTCCTTTTTTTATCTTTAAACTGCGACTAAAATAATTACCAAGTTGGCCCGCCAAATTGCTGGCGTAATTTTGCTTAAGGCAATGTGAGTAGTGATTAGCGATGCTTGGTTAAGACTGTAATGTGATTGGCTAAAAATAAGGTTAAAAACGACCTTATAATACAGGTGGTTTTTCGACTTTTCAATTTGCGTTTTTTTTTCGAAATTCTAGGTAATTTAAAAATCACATTTTTTTACTAATTAGATTTTCGATTTTTAAAATTTTAATTTTTTATATTTTTGGTATATAATTTTTTTGGTTAGCAAAAAAAATCTTGAAATCTTGAATTGAAACCGAAATGATCTTTAACCTTTGCCAGTGTTTATTTACAGCATCACAAATGCCGACTTACGCGTTAACAATTAAACCATTATGACGTATTGATTTTTAACCTTAAACCCAAGAAAAACTAATTTGTAAGCGCATAATTTTAAAACTGAGTATTTTTGTTTCTTAGAATTTTGATATATTTTGTTTTGCTTGGTATGTTTTATAATCTTATACCAATCGTTAAATAGTTTATATTTTTATATTTTAAAAATGGGCATAAATCTATTAACATATAATTTTTTTTAGCTTTTAAATTTTTCGTGTATGATTTTAAGATACAAATATGGCGTTTTTTGGTAAAATATTTAGTTGAAGCGATACGGTTAAATGATATTGTAATATTACAGCGGAAGTGGGCCATTATTTTTAATGTCTACAAACTTAACAATACCAGTCTCCAAAATTAGAAAAAAAGTAAAATAGAAAGTAACGTAAAATATCGGTCGCCAAAAAGCATTAAAAATTGCACGTAACGTACAAAAAGTAAAACTAAAATTCAAACACCTATTTTTGTTAAAACTTACGTTTAAATATATGTATAAAAAAAAATTGCTAAAAGTTTTGTTTAAAATTTAATGTTTTTTTTTTGTATTTAAGTAGTTTGAATTTACCACTAAAATGTCGTTTGCAAATTTTGTCTTTATTTTTTTTTTAAAAAAGGTAATATAACAAAAATGTGTATTTTATAAACAACGTGTTAAATAATCTTTGTATAGGTTTGGATATGTAATGCAATATATTAAATAAGGATGCTTGAATTATCATTATCAGAATTTTATTAATATTTTAATTACGGTTTTGTTTTACGATTTGAGTTATTTAAATTAATTAAAGCCTAACTTTTATCGGTTAGAAAGTTAGTGTATTTATTTTAAATTTATTAACATTTTATTTTTTTGCATTGTTAATGATTTTGCAAAAGTTTACAAGTTGTTTATTTAAATAAAGATAATTGAAGTAAAAATGCGTAACGGTTAAAATGAAAAAAAAATTTTTATGTATCGCTCGAATTTGACGCTAACAATTTGTAGGAGTTCCTTATCAAAAAATAATAAAAACTTCGACTTCCAACGTTAAAATTCCAACGCTTAAACGGTGTGTAACAAAAGAAAATACTTTCCCTGGTTCGTGTATACACAATCGTAATGTACAATAAATAGAGAAGCCTGAATTGTCGCTACATTTAGGCGAATAAAAAAGGCCCGAAAGCAAGAGAGAGAGGAGCTACATAACGGCACACGTGAAAGCAGCGAATATGAAGAGAGAAGACATAATTTTGTCGTGATTGTTTTTCCTATTGCAAATCGAACAATATTTACGCGCGACGATTTGAGCGCGGGTGTGCGCCGATTTGTGTGCGCGGGTTCGTTTGCGTTTTTACCGAGAACTGGTTTAGGTTTCCCATCTGAGTTGAACGCTGTTTGCTTGCCTTCTACCCGCGCGAACTCTCGCTTTTAAAAGAGAGAGAGAAAGCTACCGCCGCCGCCGACATTTACGAAGTTTTCTTTTTTGATTACAACGCCGCTAGCTCGTCGGAGAACAAATCGCGTCGCTTCGCTGATTTTCGACGCTGACAAAAGACCATACCTGATTTTAGCTCTGTGTGACGGGGGTCATGCTCTAACAGTTTCAGGCGACATCGAAATGGAGATGTGCGAGGTTTAGTGCGTTTATACACGCGCTTAGTATTCTATTATCGCTCGTTATTATACTGGTGGTGGTCTCGAAACGATTTTCAAGTAGATCTGTGACCTTATTTCGCTACACAGTAGAGCAAAAATTAAGGAAACTAGATTTATTATGTGTATCAGCTTAAAGTTGACAGAAAAAACGCGATTTTTAGGGTTTAAAAAAGCCGTAAAACAGTCGCGGTTTTTTCGCAGGTCTTTAGCGAACGTGTATACAGATTTGAAAGATATTTGATTGACACCTGTCAATCAAAGTGGCTCGCTTAGCGGGCGTGTGCAGATAATGAAGTGTTGTAAACTACATCGTGTATTACACATCACATAAGTAGATCTATTATTACAAGATAATGGATTAGATTAAACACTTCGTTTTGTAAGAGTGGGTGAGATTAAGTAAAAGTGTTTTATTTTTTTTTGTTTGTTCTGCTAGGATTGATGCTTAATTATTAAATTAATAATATTATTATAATTATTATATTGCTTAATGGCATTTTTAAGTTTAAAAATTGATTAAAATATACTAAATTTTAATTTAACAATCAAATTATTTTTTTTATTTAAAATTTAATAAAAGTTGTCTTGTGAGATCTTAAAATTTTTGTTGTGGGTTAATCTGTGATGTGATAAACAATTATCTTTATTTATGATTATGACATCACAATATACTGTAATTGTTTGTTAGATTCTACACCAATCGAATTGGATTTTTAATCGATAAAAACTTCTTTATCGCAAGTTTTGGCAAACTGGCAATTCAATGTTGAGTATGCTGGCTAACTAAACCTTATGTTTTATGCATTAGGTCTGTTTTTATTTTTCTAATGTTTCTTTTATTGATTTTCTCTGTGTGTTAACTCCCTGGGGATTGTTCTCTATTTGTTTCAAACCACCCTACTGTCTTTTAGGCCTTATTATTGGAAATTTTAAACTGGGACTAAGTATGCAATTGTCTTATCAACTAATCTTAATTTTATGATAAATTTACTTAGGTAATATTGAATATATTATTGCAATTTTTATAGGTTTAAAATGATTTAAAAAAAGATTTTTTTTTGCAAAATGGTGCATCGTTAGCAATTATTTTTGCTGCAAGAATTTAATGACAATTAATATTGTTGTTTTGAAAATAATTTTGTGTTTTTATGTTAAAAATATAACATTTTCTGCTTTACAATTTTTTATTTTGGTATATGTCATTTATAGTTTGTTTTTATTTTAAAATAATATTCTATTTTTATTATCTAAGTTTTATTTTTGAAATATTCGATATATATATATAAAATAACATCATTGTAGACCATTTTATGCAAATTCCACTTCACTGTATTATTATTCTACATTTTACAAAAATTTTTCACGTCTATTTTTAGACATAATTATTTGAAGTCAATTTATGTATTTCCTTAAACAAATATCACATGGTTACATTTTTATTGGCTGTTACCAATTATCCAAGTATTTATGTGAATAGTAGATGTCTAGCCATGTGCCTTCAAGTCACCAGGCAACACTACCCTATGACACATTATATACTTATAATTTTGAATCATAAAAATTAAAATTATTTTGATAGAAAACTCTAAAATTAAATTTTAAAAATGTTATTGGTTTGTGTAGCTAGCTATTGGTAGTACTTCAGAATAATATATTTTTACTTTTTTTTAACAACAGATTAGGTATTATATAATTACGTATTTGAAAATATTTTAGTGTATTGTAAGGTTATGTTTAATCTTTAATTTTTTATATTTTAAAATTGGTATATTTTAAATTTTCTTAATTAAAAAATATTTTTAGAATAAAAAAAGGAAAAATTTATTTTGTAAAATCTGGTCATAAAATAAATATATTGTAATTTTAAATTTAAATATCGCTGTAATGCTTGTTAAATATATATTAGAGTTTACTTTCATAACATAAATGAACACTCCAAACAGCATTGAGAAAATTTAATTATTAATAAATCTTATTGATTTTAGGTGAAAACGGCGCTTGACTTTATCATGAAATGTATTTAATCTGTTAAAAAACGAGGTATTGGGGTGCGTTGTTATCTTATTTAGTTCTTAAATTATCTTTTATTAGGCTTTGTTAAAAAAGCTGTTAAACAACATTTATTAAGTGTTCAATGTTAAGAGTTATATAGTAAAGGTAAATATATATTAAAAAGCCGTCTCTGTAACTAAGCAATCCTTTTTTTTATCACGCAATTTGCCGAATCCTATAAAACAAACAAGTTCTGTTTGAATAAGTCTGTGCAAATACAGTGCTCCGATATATAAGGATGCAAACTCATATCAGTATATTTTGTTTGTTATATTAATAATGTACTTTCCATTCAGCAAGAATGTGAGATAATAATGCCAACAGAACGCGCTCAATAATTAATTATTAACTTTTATACCTGAATTGATCATTTTGCCGAGTTTTTTTTTATAGAAACTGGATCATATTACTTTCCTGTATTATAGAAAGCCTATTTGGTCTCTTAATGGTTTTAACTGTTTTCTTATATATTGTTACATAAAATTATTGACTTAATATTTTTAATGTTTAATTATTTTTTTAAATAGCCCCCACATTTTTATTGGTACTTTTATATGTAAATTGACTTTATGATTAAGTATTTTTAGAATGCAAATCTACTATTTGTATATTGTTGAATTCTGATTGTTAAAATTTTTATTGTCTTTAGTAAATTTTACGAATTATGTAATATGGTTAAGTTAACCTAAACCAATGAAAATTAGTTTTAAATTATTTTTTATTGATTAAAATTTATTTATAAATATAAGTTAGATTTACTTAAATTAACAAAATACTTTTATATTAACCAAATTATTTATTGCTAATTATTTTAGATAAATTTTGTTAATTTGATTAATTTGTAATATTTTTTGTTAATTGTCTTTAATAGTAAGGTTAGTAATTATTTTTTTACAATATTTTTAATTTTACAAAACATTTTTCTGTTAATTTGAATTAATTTTATTAAATTTTTAGTTAAATTAATACAGTTTTACTAATTGGATAGTTTGCCAGTTTAATTTATTTTATTGTCCTTCTCTCTCAGTTTCTCCTTTCTCTTTTAATTCTCTTTATTCTCATTTTTGCGTTGGTGTGTGTGCGATTCTCTTTTTCTTTTATTCTCTCTTATTCTCCTTAGCACAAACACTTAAACACACTGAAAGTAGGACAATTCGATTTGTGAAATAACTGCCTTTTCACTAGCTCATATTCTTAAAAACAACAATAGATTTTATTGTTAATCATGATGTTATAAACTTCATAGTAAATATTGTAACAAAAAATAAAAATATCATTAGGAAAAGGTAAAAACAAAATTTTTAATAATAAATTGTTTTAGTAATTAATATTGTAATTAACTTATATAAATACTGGTTAAAATTTAAAATTTCGAAGTATTTTTGTTACATACTTATCTTTAATGTTTATTTCACTTTCTTTTGTCACTTGAAGACACCAAGTTTTAACAGTGTGTACTGATTAACAAATCTATTGTGCTTTCTATAAAGGTTCTCATTCAATTAAATCCATTTACGCTTGAACGACTAAATTACTAGAAAGATTTATTATTCGGCCTGGATTTAAAAAGTGTTAAACTACAACTAAGTTTTCATTGTTAAAAACTGTAAAAAGTTGTTGATTTGTGGGTTGTTTAGTTAAAGAACTGTAAGTTTATAGGTTAAATATTATTTTAGATTAGAAGTTTTTAAGATAATTTATTAGTCAGATTTTTAGTTTTTAATTTTATTATTTTTTGACATCTTAAAATACAATATAAAGTTAGTAGTAATAGTGTTACTATCTGTTGTGATAAATTTTTAACTAATTCTTATAAAATTCATGTTTTAATTTTTTAGATGTTGGTTAATTAGAAAGTTAAAGAGTTGATTAAAATAAAGGAATATGTTTGAAAATAGAAGAAAATTAAAGCTTTTATTTGAATCATTCTTCTATCAAAAATGTAAGTAAGAAAACTATTTTTTAAATTTTGCAGAGTTGTTTTTTTAAGAAATATCACAATATAAATTTTCTTATATATATAACTGAAATTTGAATGCAAAAAAATGATCTCAATGTATATATTTTTTTTAAACAAAACTAAACCCCTTTTATTTGAAAAAAATTGAAATGACAAATATTGTTATTGACAAAAAATTTAAAAACAATGAAAATTGTTTTGTTTTTTCAAAGAAAATGTAATTTTAAAAATTGGTTATTTAAGTTAATTTGTTTGTTTTTTTAAGTATATATATATAACAATTATTTCAATTTTACTGAAATAATATAATTTTTTTAGTTCAGATTTAAAAGTAAATATAACAATTTTTTTAGATTTCGTGTAGATGGACACAACTAAAATGAATTCGTCACCGATTTTAGGAATGTCGGCAAATGTAACGGGGGGCACAAAACTTAAAACGGTCAACTCACCGGTCAGCTACAACAACTGTAGCCCACATGGACCTTTAAACACCAATAATAACGGGATTGTATCAAGTTTTGGTGGATTTAATCAAGATTTAAAACTGGATGATGGAAAGTTAGCAAAAAATGGTGGAAACGCTGCTTTAATAGGTTTGTTTTTTTTAAGAAGTTTAATTATTTTAGTGTCAAATTTAAAATAAAGTTTTTGTATTTTTAATTGTTATTTTTTTATCATTCCAGATTCAAGTGTTCACAACTCTGATATTAAAGAACCAACAATGGTCACCACTTCTGCTCCCGCAGGATTGACCGCAAGTCATCGTTCTTCTGTTGGAAATGTAAAAAATTCAAAGAAAGATCCACTTAAAATGACAATTATAAAAAATCCACAAACTGAACCAAGGTATTTGTCATTTCTTCTCAGAAATTTAATTTTTTTTTTAAATATCTTTTTATGGCTAATCAATCATGTTTTTGAGCTAGTTATTTAAAGTTTAATTAATCAATATATAATCTAAGGTTTAACTAAAAATATAGACTATCTATTAAAACATTGTTATTATTTTTATTAGAAATTGTTGAGTCATTTTCTTACGTAACCCTTTCTTAGAAATACAAAATAAACTAATTTTAGTTTAAAGACTTATCAGAAGTAACTTTAAAGAAATCATGTTGTTTTTTACCACAGAGTTTTAAACAACAACTGTATACCAAGTCCTAATGGTGTAAAGGGAAATACAAACCCATATCAGCGGGAAATCCCGGCCCCAAAAAACTCGACTTTGCATCGCAGTTATTCAGCAATGGGAAGAGAAACGAACAATATGATGTTTACTCAGAGGAGGAACACAGTAGATGCAGGTGGGATGCACAGCCCAACCTCTCACAATATTACTAACAAACTCGGTGACAAACTTCGACAGAGTCCAAGAAATTCTGAGTTTTCGGTGAACGATCACCATCGTACAAGTGATTTAGATTCACCGTACCCCTCTCCCTTATCGAATGAGCCAGTTGGTAATGTTAATTCACTGCGTGGGAAAACAAAAACTTTCCCACATGAGAATGTGAGTAAAAACGTGGCGAACAACCATATAAGTCGAACGTCATCGTGCAACAGTGTTTCTGATTCAAGTTTAACGTCGAATGACACACCAGACGAAAACAACCGAGCAACAACTGTCCATACAACAAGTGAAACAATCACCAACCCTTCATATTTACCCCCTTTAAGCGAGAGTAACAATGAATTGAGCATCGAGAACACTTTAATTGCATCGCCAAATACTTATGACTCGGCAATTGTTGACACTTTACAAGATATCGCTGAAGAATCAACAAGAAATAATGAGTTAGAACACAACCAGGTAAGTTTTGATGATGTCGAGAATTTTCAATTTTCTGAGTCAGTCAATGGAGCTGGAGACATAAGTCCGGAGGACCTAAACTTATCGGCAGAGGACATACAAAAGACTCTTGATTCAGTCTCCGCTGAGTCAGGGTTGCCAGATTTAAATTCAATTACAAATGGTTCAACGAGTTTCGACGATCGCTTGCTTGGCCAGGATAATAATTTAAATAACTTTACAAATTTGTCTCCATCGTCTGCACTAAACACTACCTCATCTAACACTTCAGTTGTCACAACTGCTGTCTCGTCGACAACGCAAGTTATCGCAAGCACAACATCGTCACAACCATCATTGCCAACTTTGGTAAGTTAAACAAATTTTTGGAGAAAATTATTTTAAAAGGCAAAAAACTTTTTATCTAATATTGGTGTATAATAGTGTTTAGTAAAACTGTATTAATTTAAATAAATTTTTTTTTAGTCGTCACCGAGCCAAAACACAAGTAACCCAAGTTCAACTTTCAACAATCGTGAAAATTTTATCACAAGTTTTCCATCAACTTCCTCTCATTCTCAACTTGAAGAAATATTAGGATCTCACGACACCGAAAAGTAAAAAAATCTTTTGTATTTAAATAATATTGGTAAACTGTACAATGGAAAACTGATTGTTTTTAATAGGTTGGTTGCATAAAAAAGTGTTTAGAACACATGGCTTAGCTACATAAGGTCTTGGTTCTAAGTCTACTGCTTTAATGATGTAAAGCTCATAAATAAGGTGCTACAAACTGTAAAAACTAATCAGTAATTAATTATTTGGCAAATATTTAATAACGTCCAAAAAAAAAACAGATTAAACCAGGGTAGCTAATGTCATACTATGTTTAGGCTGTTAAGTTGACCTTTCAACATTGGGAATAAAAAAACACAGAAAAACGTTAACTTTATTTTAATATTTTTTAGATTAAAAAACATGTCACGACCGGTTGGCACGACTCAGTTTCACCCAACTTCCACTCCTACCTCATTTAACACTAGCACAACCACTAACCCCTATACATCGGACGCACCTAACGGACACCATCCGCCGACTGAAATGCCACCAAACCGTCGCTTTGTGCCACCAAATCAGCCAGGTTATGTACCACGGCATATGATGAGAATGCCAAACACTGGGTTTCCTAGCTCCGCAGGGCCGAACCAAAATATCGGGTTTGAAGGTAACAACATCCCCCCAGGGTTTATGGAACCCAATATGGGACCGAGGCATGGAATACATTTTGAACAAGTTCCATCGTCCCCTCATCACATGCCACCTTACAACATGATGTCACCCACACAACAATCACCATGGCAACGACCTGGGTCAGTTGGAAGTATGATGTCACCCCATGCCCCGATCATTGAAGGTAGTAAGAGCCCCAGAGGTGGGAATTACCCTTTAAGGCAACAGCAAGAACGAGACCCAATGTCACGGTTACAGAAAACAGTTGCGTCAATTCCAGAATCTTTCATGGTCAACGATTTTGGTTCGATGACAAAAAACAATAACAACAACATGGGGCCCCCTAATATGGGGGATTTCCCAATGATGTCACCCACTGGTAGAAGCATGCTTCCACCCCCCTCACCCCTAACAGACAAACGAACAATGAGTTCGGATGGCCCAATGGGAAGTGGGGGTAAAACGAAGGGAAACAAAAGGGAAAGAGGGTTGTCAGTGGAATCTAAGGATGGGGATAAAAAAGGAAAAGGTAAGTTACAAATTTTGTCGCAATTTTGTGTGGTTTTGAATCTATGTTAGGTCAAGACGGTTAAATAAAGGTCATCTTTTTTTCTTTTTAATAACCTATATTTGTTTTTATTTCAAGAAATGTTGTTTTTTGATTCCTTCAAAAATTATGGTTTGATAAAAAAAATTTAAATTGAATTTATTTTGTTTTGTAGAGTCTGGCCCCAAACCTAAGAGAAGAAAAAGTAAATCAAAAGATGAAAGTAAGTGATATTCGAAGATAGTAAAACAAAATTATTATTTTAGTGATTAGTTTTTTGAATTTTATAAAACTAACTTTTTTTTAAAAATTTAGATAAGAAAGCTGATGCCAAGTTGAGGCTAAACAGTTCGATAGACCACCAGGTAAGTTTATCAAAATTTAATTAACCGAAGTTAAAAATCTAAAACTTTTAAAAAAACTAGAAATTTTGAAAACAATATCAAAAAAAAAATTTAACTGTTGTTTTAAAATTACAGGCGAACCCTTACATGTATATCTTTAATACTGAAGATGTGAACCAAGCAGCCACTATGGTTATGCAGAAAAAATCACCGTCAATTATCACTTACCATAACAAATTTAAAGGGAATTGTTCACTAATACCTTCCAAACCTTTACCTAACACTATGAACAATAACGGAAATAAGTTAGACGGTAAGGGTCAGTTTCTTGGGGGAATTTCCTCGTTACAGATGCCTAAATCAGAGCCCAATAACCAAGCTAGTCCAAGAGGTCTGAAAGTTGAGGACCCAAAATCGTTGGATATGTTCATAAAGCAAGAAAATTTAAATTCTGCTCAAAATCCAACAATTTCCACCTCTCCAAATACTAGTACCAATGTAAGTGAATTGTAAAATTTCAAGTTTTAAAAATAAATTTAGTTATTTTGTAGCAAATTAGTAAACTTTTTATTCTTACAGATTAAGAATGAAAACCAACCCGCTCAGAGTCTTTCAGATGAAAAGTTAAGACACCGCAATGAAGCTTTAAGTAAAATAAGTCAAATCAAACAAAGATTTTGTCATGGTAAACAATTTATAATCATAATAAAAATTAAAAAATTAATGTTTTTAAGACTAAATAATAAATATAAAACTACAATTAACAATTTACTATTATGACATCATAGGTGGACCTTCTGGACCATCCAGCAACCCCAGTTCGTCAGCGAACCCCGCCTTTTCGATGAACCCCCAAGTTCGGCCGAACAACACTTACGCGATGACAAATCACCTGGAAAAAGTAAAACAAGAACTGAATAACCCGGTCAGTGGAAAGGATGATAATCAGTGGTTTAAACTAGTGCAAGTACGTGCTGCAAGCCAGTTTTAAGCCACTTTGCCATTTTTTTCGGTCAATGTTTTAAAGCCATATACTTCTTTACTAAATTTTGTATAATAATGCATTTTTCTAGCCATTCAAGCCATATTTTTAAACATTTTTTCTATTACTTTTGTTTGCTATTTTATTGTCACTATCACATTTTTTGTCCAAATTAGGTCTATAACCATTGAAAATGCATGTTTTCATACCTTTGTTACAAAATTCTATCACATATCCCTTTTTTATCTTTGGTCTTTGCCATCGGTGTACCAGCTTAGCAAATCTTTTTTTATTAGAACAACATTGTTGACGTTGAAGGCACTACTAACAAATATGCACACGACTTGTTTTTACTAACCTAACTGTTAAAATGTGATATTTTTTGTTAATATTTTGTATTTATTACTTGTATTTGTTTTTTTATATAAAAAGTTTTAGTTTTGTTAATTTATTTCTATTTATATTTTCCCTCAAAATATAAAATAATTTTCCTTTGTGTTAAAGGCTTACAACGAGAAGAAAAAACGAATGCGAACCCAAGTTCGTCCCGGGACAAACCCAGACAACATAGCTATGGACCCCGACTTACCACCACCTCCCTATAATGGCCCAAGCCGATGGATGGGCCCTGGTCATCCAATCCGGGAACCAAACATGATTCCGGGTCCTGACACCATGATACCAAACCAGAGATTTCCACCCCATATGAATATAAGGGGTCCAATCCGGTTACCCCATGGGGACCCTCATTTTCCTCCAGGGTATATGCAAAGTAGGTTTCCTCGGGGTTATATGGTGCCCCCCGGTGGGTCAAGAATGCATATGTACCCTGGGTCGGGGCCCCAAACTGGGCAAATGATGGGTCCAGGAATTCCTAGAACTCCTAGATTACCCCCTCAACACCCAATGAGTGGTCACCCCAATGAAGCTTACCCATTCTCAGAGAAATTAAAAGAGCAAGCAAGTTTGTATCGGGGTGAGGGAATGCACAACCCGCAAAATCCCCCAATGGGTTTTGAAATAAACAATCCTGGTGACCCAAACATGGGGCCCAGAATGAATTCCCCTGAGTGGAATTATGGTAATCCAAATATGCCATCCCATCCTAATAATAGATTATCCCACATGCCTGAAACAATTTCCCCATCTCATAATCCCATGAGTGGACCCCCAGGGGGAATGATGATGTCATCAGGGGGACCAAATCAACCCATAGACCCCAATTTAGACAATCGGTTAACCCCAGGTATGGAAATAAGAATGAACAATCCCTACATGTCAAATTTTCCGAACAAACACCCCTTACCTAATTACCCCGAAAATTCAATGGGCCCCCCAATGTCTCAACAAGACTTGCGGCCTCCAATGGGTGAAATAAACCATGGAATGTTAATGATGGATGCCATGGCAAGGAGAGGGGAGTCACGGCCACCTGACATAAATATACCAAGATCTCCGCTCGGTTTTTCAGGTAAAAAGAAAAACATTTTTTATTTAAAAAGTTCTAATTAAAGAATAATTACAATAAAAAATTAAATTTTTTTTATGTTTAGGTCGTCACCCAACCCCTACCAGCCTACCCCCTAACAACAATCCCAATATGATAAACCCCAACCACTTTAACATGGATATATTACCCCAAGTTTCACCCCATCACAACCCCAGGTCACCCATGATGACTAACTCTCCTCAGATGATGAAGTCACCCATGGTGGGTCAGTTTATGGGGCCAATGGGGCATAACAACATGGAAAATATGGGTCCAACTTCTGCAGGGGCACAACCTAATGACTGGGGTCAATTGCCACAATCTTTACCGGTATTTTTTTTTTTTTAATTTATGTTTTTTTATTTTATAAAAAAATTTTATTTTTATTAAATTTTTTTTTAAATTTAGCCCCAGAGAGCACCCTCTAGTGGTGGTATGATGTCTGGACAGCACCCCCAATCTTCGGTTTTATCAACCATGATCAACCGAGTTAATAACATTCCCCTACCCCTGCAATCTCCTTTATATCAAGATGCGGTAAGTCACGTAAGTAGTGGAGGATTATTGCCGAGCTTTTCGTTTTTAGATTTTCGTAATAGATTTGTGAGAAATGTTTGGTTGAACCAAGTTTTCTAAAATTTAAATATAAAATATAACTTTAGGTTAAAGACACAGCCAGTCCTCCACCTTTGAGTCACATCAACAATGGTCCCATGATGCAAGAACCCCCACCCTTATCCCATAATCCAATGGAACCTATGCCTATGGGAACCAATATGGGAATAAACAGAAATCCATCCATGATGAACCATCACCCAGTTGGCCCCCCAAGTTATGACCCTCCGATAAATGCCCAAAGACCAAGAATGATGGGGCCAATGATGGTTGAAGGTTACCCTGTTGATTTTAGACCCCCTTCTCACCCGGGGGGCATGTGTATGTCACCCACTATGCAAGGGGGTCAGAACATGATGCCCCCTCAGGGAAATATGATGGACATGCAGGGTCCCCCATCGGGTTATGTCCCTAACTTGCCTCCTGGTCACCCTGGAAATCAACCAAACTCTGGCCCCCCCAGTGGTCAAATGAACCCAGGGGGTCAGAATAACAATCGAGGTGGCTTATTAGAATTTGATTTAACAGGGATGATACCGAGTGAGAAGCCCTCACAGACTCTCTCTTATTTTCCCGCTGGTAACAACAACCAGGAGAAATTAGATCCTGGTTTAAATATGAGGTCATCACCCTCTATGCCTCCAACCAGGTATTTAACCTTAACATAAATAAAATTAATAAATTTAAAAGTTAAATCGAAAAAAATTTAAAATAAATTTTTTTTTAGATTTCCGATGAGTCAAGGTCAACAACGACCAATGGCACCTGGTGGTCAGCAACGACCAATGACACCTGGTGGTAATAATTTTAATAATCACTCAATGCGACCCCCAAGCAGCTTTATGGGTGGTGGGAATCCCCCTAGTTACCATAGCAATGAGGAATACATGTCCCCTTCATGGGAGAACTCTCGCCCACAAATGATGCCTTCAAACAATCAAATGCATCCGAATTTTCCCTTAAACCGCCCGCTTATGTAATTCCGATCGATATTGGCACTTTTTAGTTAGCTTCGCCACTAGGTTGTGCCATAGAGTTCCATTTTGTTTGTTTTTTTTCTTTATGATGTCATCATTTTGTTTGCAGTTGCTTCCAATCCACGAAAAACAGTTTTTTCAATCGAAAATTTACACCACCATTTTCCATTGTGCTATAACAAAAAAACGACAAAAACCAATTGTTACTCAACAGATTTAAAAAGTGCTAATTTAAAAAATAAAAGGTTTTTTTATTTTGTGGGTTTAAAAAAACGTGATTTCTTTTTTATATTTTGTACGCGGATGAGCAAAGATTTTGTATTATTTTTCTTACTTTTTTTGGTGCTATTTTGCTACTCTTGGCTACCAATCGACTTGCACTAAAACCCTTGGCTGTTTACATTACTTCTATGGTGCGTTTCTTATTAAAAATTGAACTATTACAACTCAAAACTTTTTCTGTCATTTGTTACTTTTTATATTTCCCGAAAAAACATCAAATCGATCAATATTTTTTTAATTTTATTTTGTCGCAGACCTATTTTTTGTTACTTTTCATTGCCCTTTTTATTTCTTTGTTTGTTGAATTTTTTTTGTACAACTACGGTCGAGATTGAAAACAAAAACTCAATGAAGTTCAAAATATTAACAGCACTCCAACTATTATTACATCTTCGATTTTTGATCGCCATTTTTTCTTTTATTTTTTATAAATTTTAAAAAACTTCGTCGGCGCATCACAACAGCGTTTTCCCGATTTTTAAAATTATTTTTCAAGTTTTGCTACCACACATTTTCACTGTTGAAATAATACCAACTCTTAGATGCTCCTGAAATGTCTTTTTTCTAGCAAAGTGCATCCTATTGATGGTGCTTATTCCTCTGTAGTATACAAGTCTATTTTCTATGTTTGTTATTAAGTAGTGTTATAAGCACTTACGCGTGCAGTTGCTGTATTTGTTTCCCTTTGGGGGCAAAATAAATATTGTTGAGTGAACAGATAAAGTCGTTTTTTTAACTAAAACTAAATGGGAAAATTATAAAGAACTTTGGTTTAAAAAACTAGAAAACAAAACTAATTGAATACGAGCTAAAATTAGTATTTTTTAAAATTGTTGTACAACAATTTTAAATAATAAAGTTTCCGTTCTTTAAGAAATATTTATTTACCAAAATTTAAAAGTCTAAAAAAATGTAGATTAAAACACCCCTAAAAAAAGAAAGTATTTTGAAAAATAATATTTAACAGTTACTTTTGTTTTTTGTATATATCTTTATCCTCGATGTGGGAAAGTCTAATGCGCGACTTAAACATAGAGACATCAGTTACTCCAACCCAGTCTCGAGTTGCCTGTGGCAGTTTGGGATATTATAGATTATATTTGCTTGATAATTATGCTGCTGATTAAGTGCTGGCTCAGCAGGAGTTTATACCGTTTATAGCACCTTACTCAAGGGCGCTACAGCATGAGATCAGTGGGGATTGAAACCACGACCTCATGTGTGGTGTAGCAAGTGTTCTTACCACTACACCACGCTTCCGGTACTTATTGTTCTATATTGGGTTAATAGTATTATTAAGTATAACTGATTTTTTAAATTTTTGTTTTATTGACATAAGCAAAATGACTTTTGGAATAATATAATGCTTAATATATCTTTAAACTCTTAAGCTACTATGTACAAGAAAAAGTTTTGCAATAGAAAAAATAAAAACTGCTTCGAAAAAAGAAAATAATACGAAAATTGACAGGACGAATAAAAATGCATTGCAATCAATTTGTTTAATTAGTTCATAATTAAAAAGTTAAATTACTTTGCATTGATTTTTCAATATAAATTATATTAGTAAAACAGTAGTTCATGTTAAAGTGAATACACTTGCAATTTATTTTAAATTTATAGTAAATCAATATTGTGATAAAAATCCAATTTAAATGCAGTTTTATCTGAACAATCAATAATTTTAAATCTCAAAGAAAATGAATTGGAATGAATTCGTAAAAAAAATTAACAAAAAAGTAACTGTAAGGTAAATCGAATTAAAATTGATCTTTGCTCTTCATTTAAATTATTGCCTCTAGGCACTTTATAATTCAAGTATTAAAAGAAAGCATTAATTATTTAGTCATACTGTAATTTATGTCATATTAAAATTAAATCAATAATTTGATGAAGCAAATTTTGCCAGCTTTTTCTTTTAGATTTTAAAAATTTTAATATTAAAAGTGAAACACATTAAATTTCTAAAAAGTCAACAAATCCATTGTCACAAAAGCTTTAGTTGTTTAACAGAAGTTTATCTGTTCAATAGAACTAAAAAAATGTCCATTCAGCAAAAAATGACAAAAGAAATCTCATCTATTCAATATATTGGCTTTTTTGTGAAATACAATAGACAATATTGAGTTCGGATCTAATTTAAATACTTTATGGTAAATGACCAAACCTTAATTTGGAAATATTTAATAATTAAATTTTTACAGTGAATGTTTTTGTATATTAGTGCATTTAAGTTGCTTTTTGCGTTAATTCTTAAACAAAATCACAGGATATAAAAAGGTATTAATTTTGAATTGATAAGCATAATCGAATCGGGATTAATTATAGGTAGCACAATTTTCGAAAATATTTGGAACAAAAACATGAAATACGAAATCATAATAAATGCGTGTAACATATTCATTCGTAAAACATAATTTACAAATAGGAAAAATAAATTTGACATAGGTATTAATATAAATATATCAGGATAACATACAAATACCAAAGAAAAACAATGTTTACAATATCATGATGCACCAAAAAAAGAAATTGCAACATAAGCATTTAGGTCAAGTTTTTGTTATGCAAACTGTCTAAAATTGGGTGTAATTTGTTTTAAGTTCATAGTAAATCTATTACGCAGTTTAAAGCTATTTAACATGCTGTTATTTACAATAAAACTGCAATATGTGTAATTGAATAAAATTAAATATTGTTCTGTAATATCCTGACAAACCCACTCTTAATCATACAAAAAAAAAAAAATAATTTTTTAATATAAAAATAATTTTTTAGTGTGCATAAAACAAATATTTTTCCCCTGAATAAAGGGTTTAGGGAAGTTCAAAAATTAAATTAAACTTGCATATTTTAAATTTAACTAATTACTTCAATCCCACGGCAAAATATATTTACTAAACCTCTTTGTACCCAGACTGATATATTTGGTTCGTTAATAATTTCACCATCCGTGTTCCAAGTGCTGGGTTTGGATTCGTTTTTATTTACAGAACCAATTGAGCTAGAGCTTGAAAGGGACTGCTGTATGTTTGATGGGTTATGAATGTGCCTGAATGCCCGCACTCTTTGTACTTCCACAAATGGAAAATTAAATCGGTTTCCTTTTCCAGTATGCGACATTAGATAGCGTAGAAAATCCGCTTTTGCACAATCTCGAACCATTATGAGGTCACAATTACCATCTGAGATGTGGGCAGAGGGGGATAGACCCTCCGGACATTTAGCGTTGGCACAAGTGGTCAGCACAGAGTTGACCATTAAAAATTTTCCCCGAGTTGTCTGTTCATAAATAAAAATTTTGAAAATATTTAAAATTAAAAAAAATACAGGTATGAGCAAAACAAAATTAAGAAAAATTTTTTATAAATTGCTGTTATTTAATAATTTAAGATATTTTAGGAAATGATACTGTTTTAAAAATATAATGTCAATTCTAGTTCCTTTACAAAACCTTTTTTATTATCGAATTACATCCTGGAAACGAATGAATAATTTCAAATTTCATTTTAAATTATTAATATGATGTGGGTTGGTAGTTAATATCAAAACAATAGCTCTTAAAAAACTGAAATACACACACTATATAAAATTGGAAAACCCCAATTATTTAAAATAAATTTGATAACGTTAACAATACTGTGTGACCTTATAAGCCTTCTCTGTGTATGACTCATATATTTAAACAAAAAAGTTAAAAATCAACTTTTGCCAACTTGTTTATCAGGTTTTAACCTTTGATTTTAAACACAGAGCTTTCAGCAAAGTCATCATTTTTTTTGTCTTACCATATCCAATATCAAGATTTTAAAAGAATTCTATTTTAATTTCTTTTTGTTTACCTATATACTTATAAGAGTGTTAAAGGTTGTTTGAGTTGCGGTTATGTTTATTACTTCGGCAAATATGTTGCAATTGAATGATGAATTAAATGATAAAATTTAATTTGTTTTATCACTGATATCTAACAATGGCAAAATATGTATATAATTTAAATATTTTAAATTTTTGGGGGTTTTCATTTTTATTGTGTAAAAAGTTACACTTTTATTTAATAACCAATGTTAAAAATTGTGTAGGATTACAATACAAAAAATTATAAATAATTTATTCGCTTAATTTTAATGATTTCATAAAAATATTTTTTTGTTACCTTCCACCCTTTGTTGCTATTTTCATCATCAGATCCCACAAATGATTCACAACTTCTGTTCCCAAGGTCACAACTGCCACTCATACCATCGCTCGGGCTACTACCCAAGCTGCTTGATGATTGGTCAGAGAATGCATCAAAACTTGTCTGTCTATCAAGACAAGTAGAACAAGGATATCGACATTTTGATTTTTTCGATTTTGGATACTGGGTATTTAAGCTAGGGAGGTATTGAATTTCACTTGGGTATGCTTTCTGTTTCATGAAAGCATGAATTCCTGCGATGTCGTACCTCGAAGGTCCAATTTTTCTCATATTCTCACTCTGGGTTAAAACGTTGCCGAAAAACCCGTAAGAGGTCATTGAAAATGATAAGTTTAAAAACTTTCCTTCTTGGCTGTACACTGCACTTAAGTCCAAAGAGTGATTATCACCCGCCACTATATGCAAAGCGGATGTAGCGGGGTCACTTGTCCCCTGGGTGACAAAACTCAAACAGTTTGTTGACCCTGCTGGGATGAGCCCCAGTCTAATGTTGGGTGACACAAAACTAGGGGGTGCTCCATCATCATAATTATCCATTTTTACTCCCATTTCTTGTTGGGTACGCACTACTAGTCCGTTGATAACTTCGCTAAGCATACCATCACCACCGACGGCAATAATGCCATCAATTTCCGATAATTTAGCTTCGTTTTCAACATATTCTCGAGCATGGTTTCGATATTCTGTTTTAATGACGGTTTGTTTAATTTGGGCTACCTCAAAAATAGATGAAATGATACTTGTGTAAATTTCTTCTGCCTTATGTCTACCACCAAATGGGTTTATAAAGATAAGAAGGTTGGTTGGTCTTATAACGTTCAGTTCTTCTAAATTCTCTTTGACTTTTGAGGTGATATATTGAGACCAATCACTACATAAAGTTTCATTATTTGAATCAAATTTATAACTTTGCAATTTCCATCGATGACCATTTGATCTTGTGATAAAATCAAGCTTCAAAGTGTATTTCTGTACATTTTTGTTTCCTAAAACTCCAATCAAGTTTTCTTTTTTGTCTATTTCATTTTTCTCATTCCATAATTTGTTATATTCATATTGGCATGAAATTATATCAACTAATGGTACGGATTTGTTAAAATAGGAAAAAGATCTTTTTAAAATGTTATTCTGGGGTAGTTTTGTGCATTCAACAAGTAGTTTATTGTTTTTTATATTAAAGGAATATCCAACACCATTTTTAGTAAATTCTAAAGCATTTGGCTGTTTCATATTGTCCATTTAAACTTAAATACCTGAAAAATAAATGGTATTTACTACAATTATATTAATCTATCACAAATATGTCAATATAACCTATTTATTTACAGTTTATATAGTAAATATTGTAAACAAACACATAAAACAGTCACATTAATTTAAAAATAACTTTAATAAATAATAACCCTTTACCGATAAATCAATAATACCATTTTTTGCTTGAGAATTTGCATGCGTATTTACCAATACTACATGTTACTAATGTCATGTCTTTACATCTATACCGTCTCAAGAATCTTTCAATAACCTTTAATGACTCTGCAAATACCATACCACTGCTATACACACATTAATCAATTTCGAAACTAGTGGATCATTAATTTTACGAACAAATACAGCGCACAGACAACCCCACGTTGAGAGTAATTACATTAAATAATCATCATTAATAAAGCAAAAATATTTTCTTTTTTTCTGATAAATTTTCTGACGTAGTTTCGCTTCAAAGTTATTTAAAACTTTCCAAAACACGATTTAATTTTGACTTAAAAATATATTTTTTTCGTTCATTTTATCAATAACAACGCCTTCTGATCAACCAGTGCTCTATTTACCAAGACCACCATCTGTCAAGCAGTTAAATAACCTTTAACACGTTTCAATGCCGTCTGTTGTTAGCGATCAGCGCCATAAAAACAATCCCAATTTCCCTATTTACTGTATGACGTTATAAACAAATATGCTATTGGGCGCCAAACAAAATCAATAAAAATTCAAAGAATGGTTTCAAAAATGAAAACTTAACAAAGAAATGTATAACAAAGAAGCGAGCCTAGCTATCGAATTTTAATACCCAGCTCAAAATAGATTCATTAAGTTGAACATTGTGATGACACAGAGTAACCTTTTGTTCAGCGGGACGTGTTATCGTGACTCCAAAACAAATCGAGCGTGTCGTATTTTTGTCACGTGACACAGTTGCCTGTGACGACGAATATTTGTTCGGGGTATTCCCCGCTAAGTTTGAAATTAAGTGAACGTGTAATTTTAGAAAGTGTATTGCTGGGTAATTATGCGCATAAATAATAGCAATTAGACCATATTTGTTTGTGTTATGACTTGTTAATTTATAGTTGTAATATTAATAAGGCATACTGATTTATAAACATATAATTTAAGTATTCATTTACTGATTAGTTTTTCGCATTTTTTAAATTCGAAAAATGACAAAATGAGTTTGCAAAAAAGAATAAGCCGACATGAATTAACATCAAATAAGAATGAAAATGATATCACAAACGATTTAGCGTCATTGAGTTTCGAGCACGCTTTATCAACTGAAGAACGAAAGTATTTACCAATAAGAACACGTTATCATGCATTTACTGTTACTTCGTGCGCCCACGCGGCCTATATTGTAGCTACCATGAACGAGATGAGGTAAAGCAATATGAAAAATAAATAAAATTCAACATGTATTTTTATTTTTTTCACATTTTTAACAATTCATATATTTTTAGGCAAGTTTTGTCTGAAATTCGAAATCCTATCAACAAGAAAACAATCAAATTTTTGAATCAGACCCCCCCAAGAAACCCTCTCAAAGTTGGGCTTATTGGATGTGGAAGATTGGGAAGACAAATTGTTTCATCTTTACTTGCTTTTTCTGATATTAGGCCTAATGAAATAACAATCTCTACTAGAAGACCTGACTCACTAAGTAAAAATACTGATCTATTTAAAAACTGTGCTAGTTGTTATATTGTTATCCAAATTAAAGTAATGCCAAAGTTTTAGGTGTACACATATACGCAATTTGTTTGGTTTTGATCTTCTGTTTAACTAAACTTTTAAATATTACAAATTATTATTAAATCTTCAGGTTTGTTTCAAAATGCTGGAATCAAATGTATTTTTAACAACAAAGAAATAATAACCACCTGCAACATAGTTTTTCTATGTTGTCTACCTTCAAATATGTCAGTTATTTCATCTGATATATCTGGTTATATCTCTGCTGAATGTCTTGTGTTTAGTTTTGTAACTGGAGTTGCTTTACCGAGGTAAGTTAGCTTTTAACTTTGCCTTTTTTATATTCCCTTTTTCACTTTTAAGTCGATCACATAAAATCCTTACATTTAGATTACGTCAAATGCTGCAGCACACTAATATTGCTAAAATGGACTTTACTTGGTCAAAAGATAATTTAACTAAACCTTGGTGTATTGGAGACGATGTGGTTACTGCATTGGAAAAAGATTGGCTTGCCGAATTAACATGCCCACTTTCACCTAAGTCTATTAAAGGTAAATGGACAAAGTATTAAAATATTTAATTTTGTCATACTGTAAATTTTTCCACATATTGTTTTATCCTTAGATTGCTATTAAAAAATGTTACACAAATAGCCCTTATAATGCCTTGGTATGATTCTACATTTGAAGCAAAAATTTATATTTTAGACCTACTTTCTCTAGCTGTTTTGGTTCATTTTCCGTGGTATTTTGTTTAGTTGTTTGTGCTACTCTAATCTGAATTTTTCTCTTACATTATCTGCTTAAAATGTTAAAGTAGATTAAGAATATGTGACTAAGTGCTCTTTACTTTACAAATTAATTTTAATATGATTTGCTTCTAATCCTACTTAACAAGATAACATATTTATACCAATTGTTTTGAAACAATGGTGGTTTAAAGATTATGTATTTAGGCCTAAAATATTAATTTGTTTTTTTTAGCTGTAACTATATACTAGATTTAAAATTAAATTTTTTGTAGTTTTTTTATAAGTTTTTCTTTTTTTTTGTAAACTAAAGTGGTTAATTTAAGGTTTAACTTAGTCAATTGACCTAATCTTTATTTACATAATGGATTAGCACCACTTAACTTACCTTATTGTTTATATTGGATTGTAAATCTAATTTCAAGGCTCTATATATTTATTTAGGTTAACATGCATGTTTAAAACATATTCTAAATTAGGTACTTACTGTATGATAAAAAATAATAATTTGTTTTTTGATTTGTGCATTTATTGTTTTTTTTAATGTTTTTAGATGCTGTCGTTTGGTCAAGCCCAAAAACTGTTGAGACAGCAATTTACACTTCATTTAACATGTGCCCTTCACTTAATGTAAGCACAGATGAAGCAATCAATCTTATTAACCTTGTATTTCTGGCTAAATTGGAAGATAAAAATGAAATATTTAAATGGACAGGTTTTTTGGATCAGGAATCATTAGATTATGTAGAAAAGGGGTAAGCAGATAATGTTAAAATGGAGTAATACAATTTAATATATTTTAAAATTGTTTAATCTAAAAAGGTTGTGTTTTGTTACATGTAATCTATGTAAATTTTTAGGCAATAAATTTACTATGTTTTTCTTTTTTAAACTTAATGCAATAAAATTTAAAATAAATATAACATTTTTTAAACCATATTTCATTCCATTTTTTAGGGATCTTCCAGTATTTGATTTGTTCCATGTTAATACACAAGAAACTCCTCTTAGCGAAATATTGCAAAACAACCAAACTATTCAAGAGATGGTAGTCAAAAAATATTGCTCCTATTTCAATAAGCTCAGGAATGCTAAAGAAACGACTTAAAAATTGCAGATCAAATTTTAAAACTGTAAATTACCTATATTTATATTTATGGATGTACCTGTTTTATGATAAATATATTGATTTTTTTTAAAAAGTGTTAATATGTTTAAATGAATTTATATAAGTGACACCTTTATACTAAACTACTTCAACATTTTAAACAGCTCTTTATTCATTAAAAGTACAAGACAAAACCTTACACAATGGACTAAAGCTCTTGATCTGTTTAAATACAAATAAGACATAAAATAGTACAGCACTTACGATAAGCAATACCAAATTTAAATGCAAATTTTAGACTATTGCAATAATAATATATGTAAACAAGATTATATATTTATATTAAATTATAAAAGTTGAATGGTCATTCGTATCAAAAATGGCTACAAACAAAATAACAAAAACACTTTTATATAATAAAAAAGAGGTTAAAAGGGGGAAGACAGTATCTTATAAAGCTAGCAATAATTTTAACAGTTCTTAGGTAAAAAGTTATTCTGGTACCCCTTTTTTGATTTAAAATATATATTACTCAGCAGGGGGTGGTATACCATCAATAGGGGGAATACTTGATTTACTTTCAACGTTTTTAGTTTTTTGCGAAATATTTTCTTTAGTGTCAGAATTTTTTAAGGTAACAGATTTCTTAAGAGCATTTGCGACGTCTCTTTTTGCCCATGGTGTCTCCACAATTTTTTCTCCTTTTTGATTGTTTATTATTTGGTTCCAAACAAAACTTCCATGCAACTATTAAAAAATGGAATTAAAAAAAAACTGATTAAAAATGAACTAAGTTACTTTTTTTTATCATTTTTCCGCTAACATAAATAACAAAATTAATTAGTTTGTTTGAATAAATGAATATGGTTTTTAAACTTTTTAGATATACAATTATTAACTGGATGTTTGAAGAATTGAATAATTAAAAACAAAAGGAATAATTACTTTTCCTCTGATTGGTTCGCTAGGATCGGATCTACAATTATAATCATGAGAATAAGATATTTTCTCCAACAATAAATCACCAGGGTCCTCTTCTTTTTTTGGAGTGGAAACAGGCACTAAACAGAAAAATAAATAAACAAGGATTTAAAACAACTACTTTTTGTTGTGGTGACCTAATTTACATCTTAAAAACTTGTACCCTAGTGTATTAGATTTAAATTTCCCAAAGTAATTTACCTACTCAAAGTTACATCGTTATTCTGTACATGCTTTGGACTAACGCAACACACTGTTACTACAACAAACTATGACCCTGGCTCATAATTACATCAAATTTTGACCTTACTCAAAGTACAATGACATACAATTAGTATATGATTAAAGTTACTTACATATTCCTTTACAAGGTACAACTAGGGGATTGCTGCCATGTCTTGTTTTCCCCTTTATATCCTCATGAGCTTTAAAGTCCATCCTCTGAGTGGTGTCTTTGGTTACTGGTGGTTGTTTTAATGGTTCTTCATGAGCACTTGGTGGCCACCAATCTGATTGTATACTGTCTGTTTCATTGGTTGCCATGACGCAGATAGGTTCATTTAAAAGGCTACATATCAAATAATTAACAAATGTTTATGTATACTTGTTCAATGTATTTATTGAAAGAAGTCACAATTTTTGTTTTATACCTAACATTGTTTCTTAAAAACCGACTATGCCAAGGATGAGGACAATTTCTTCTTTCTGGCTCCCTTGGATGGGGAGGTGGAGGGGACTTCTTTTTCTCGATGTGGGTCTTGTTCATCCTGGAGTCTCCTAAAGATGCATCCGTTACATCTCCGTCAAATATTCGGTACGAATTTGGACTAAAAAATAAAATATGTAATACAACTAAAATTGCTTGGTTTAAACCTTTTCATTAATAAAACAATCGTTTAGTACCAAAAATATATAAGTTTATTATGATTTAAATAAGAAAACTCTTACTTGTAATGGGACGGCACCCGTTTTTTTCTTGCCAGGTATATCTCCATACCTTTTACGAACAATCAAAACGTGGGAAAGGGTCAAAACAATTATTAAATCATTGCAAACATTATCCGAAAATCGGAAAACATTAAACAACTACGAAGCGTCGCGTAGTTATTGGAAACCAAAATAGCGTACTCAAGTGTTTATCTTTAGCGATATCAAGCGGATATACTTTAAATTTTTTATTTTGAAATTGAAACGCACGTGTTTATCATAAATCATAAAATAGTAAGGAGATGAGGTGTATGATAGTATGTTTGTATTAACTAGAGCAATATGTTACTACGTAGCTCTTTACATTAGTAATACCGGCAGCGTGGTGTAGTGGTAAGAACACTTGCTACACCACACATGAGGTCGTGGATTCAATCCCTACTGATCTCGTACTGTAGCGCCCTTGAGTAAGGCGCTATAAACGGTATGAACTCCTGCTGAGCCAGCACTTAATTAGCAGTATAATTATTGGGCAATTATCATCTATAACATCCCACTCGAAACTGGGTTAGAGTAACTTATGTTACTCTATGTTTAAGTCACGCATTCGACTTTCCCACATTGAGGATAAAGATGTATACAAAAAAAATAAACCCAGGTTAATAAACTTCAAGTTTTCAAACTTTCGAAAATTTACAAAGTCCACCGAATGAAATTTTATTAGCATCGTTTAAATTTCTTTTCATCATACCAGGTTAGTTATGTGATTTAAACAGTGCATATTTAATTGTTTATATGAATACTCAAGTGTTACAAACCAAAAGATATAATATTAAATCATCAAGCATATTGCTATTTAAATGACCGGCAAATTACACAAAAAGCAAAAATGACAAATAAATAATAAATTACACTAAAAAATTGCAAAAATATAATAACTAATAATTTTAAAGCAAAATTTAAACTCCAATTTTTATGAAAGGATTTTACCCCGATGGTCGTGAATAAATTTAACATTCATAATATATTTTATTTATATACGAAAAAATAACTAATAAAATAATAACAAAATTTTGATTAAAAAGCAATGAGGCATTTACACATTCAACAGTGATTTAAAAAATAAGTTGACATTCGTTATTGTTGAACTAAGGGGATAAAGGAACAAACAAAAACCTTAATTTAAAAATAAAAATTTCAAAAATGAATACAATGTTAAAGCACCTATAAGAAGACAGCATCCAATTTAAAATGATCGCCAAATAATTGTGTATCAAGTTACGATAAATGTTCTAACAAATAGCACCAACAATTGCAAGTTATAAATACAAAACAGAATACTGCACGTTTAATAAAGCACAAAGTAAATAAACAATAAAATTAAGGCAATTAGTGAAATTCAGAGAGTTTATAAGAAAATAAATGGCGTCACATATTAACTGGTCATAGCCTTTGCAAAAACGGCACAAGCAAAATCACCGCAAAACTAAAAGCCTTTAGTTAATTTGGTATAATTTTGTAAAAAAATTAATCGTCATTAGATAGCAAGCATTAAAAGCTAAATTTTACAAAGTTAATGTTTAATAGTTATGATTGTTTTGTAAATGGCTTGTGTATTATGTATTTAAAAGAGAATTTAACATTGTCACCTAAAAAAAGACAACATTTTTTTTAAAAGTGACATCATAAAAGGTAAACTGTGATGTCACACTGCAAACTCTATTTGCCCAACACTACCACACTCTGAATTTGACATTGGTGAGGCTCTTGATGTGTTTTGATAAGCAACTTCAACAGAAGACACAGTGGCGGGACCAATCGATCTCGGTATATTACTTTTCCAATATAATATCCCCCCAACAGATGCAAATACAACAGTACATATTGCCCCCACTGTTATGGCCCCCACCACTCCTCCTGGGGGGCTTTTGGATGGGGGTTTTCTATTTTCAACTTCTTTTATTCCATCTTCATCGGTGGGTTCTGGATCTGAGCCACACATTTTTAGATTGTATTTTCTAAAAAAAAAACATTTTTTGATATGGTCTTATTTTGAAAGTTTAAAAATCCTTGCCAAAGGACAAATTTTCATCTTTTTTTGAAATAGAAGTAATACGGGATTAAACCCTTTAGAAACTGGAATTTCATATTGTTATTTCTACTTTGCAAAATTTATTTTTAGCATAAGAAAAAACAGAATAAACAAAACACTTACACATTGATCTGATTTGCCATTAATTCCACTTCCCCAATCAGAACAGAAAATATGTTTTCTTCAACTGCCACTTTTAGTCTTCTGATCGCTTCAGAACACTCAACCGATTGTTCGTTGTCTTCTGACGATGAATTTGTACGAATTTGGAACGAAATTGTTTCGGATGAACCCCGTAAATGAGGTGAAGGTGAATTACCAACTTCGCTTCTAAAAAAAACATTATTTGTAAATTTGTACAAAGATCAAAAATTCTAAACTGCTAGTTGGACCAAGTAAAAATTCCCATCTTGCTTTTGGATAAATACAAAGGATATATTTTTTATTTTATGTAAATACTTACCCATTGCCCTTAATGAGGTTATTAATGGCTATACTAAATTGGTCCAGGAATTTGTTATATCTTTTTGCTCTTGTTTGGTTTGTTTGCAAAGGAGAAGTCAAAAACTTTTGAAGATCTTTAAATGAAATGTTCACCATTGCACATATATCTGACACTGTAAAAAGAACATAATATACAGTTAGATACTATACAATTTAAGATAAAAAAGTATTTTGGTTGCTTAAAATGAGTTTCAAAATATTATAAAGACATTTTCGTGAATACACTTACCTGCTTTTGCAAATTTCTTTCCACTGAATTCTGCTGAGCAAATCACCCTTGGGGATGGACACCGAATTCTCCCTTCATACCCGGGGACTTTCTTGTAAGTATTTTGGGGGCATACAATCCATGTTGACCCCCTGACCCTTATTTCAAGGGTGTTTGTATCATTACACCGATGTTCGTAACACCTTCCTTCTTCTTTTAAACTTCGTCTTGATATGTGATGTGAAGGACTTGTCTACAAAAAAAAAATTAAATTTTTGTTTTGATAAACTGTTTAACTTTAATGTATTTTTTGATTTTAGCAGTTGTAAATGCAGATATACTACATCTTAAATTTCTTGATTAACTTACGGTAGTTGTCTCCATGGATAAATTTGAAATAAAACATCGACTGTTAACATTGTATACCTGCCCCGATAACACTTCATCACTAAACACAAAATATTTTCAAGAATGAATATACCAACAAAATATTTACTTTTCCTTTTTCATCCAAAACACATGCATAAATCTACAGTACTTTAATAATCAATAAATAAAAAAAAAGTTGTTTACCTTTCGTCACTGTTAGGTTGTTTCCAACACCCACTATCTTCATCAGGTTTGTAAATTTTACAAGAGTCAAGAAATGAGGTTGTTTTACAAATTCCTTTGTCCATGTGCAAGTAGTGACAACCATTAACTACACTGTATTGCAAATAAACATGGTAAATAACCCAAGATGTTACAAAGTCAAAGAAAAAAAACAAAAAAACATTTTTGCAAGTTAGATGTACATGAAAATAATTTAATTAAAGCAATGAATGTAACAGAAATAATATATAAATAAATTACTTTGCTGCAGTGCAAAAAAAGGGTGATTTTCCTGAAGTGCAGTAGGTTTTCGTTCCAAATTCACAGCCAGCATTTTTGCCCCAGAATAAAGCATCAGCTTGACTGTAATCAACTTTATACCATCCACTGTCCTCAAATACTGCCAGTGTTATTCGATCTAATACTGTTAAATGGGGCTACAAAACAAAATAAGATTTTGTAATTAAGATATGGTGAAGTCCAAAATTTGCTAAATCCAATGGTAATGTGGATTGTCTTTTTTATGATAAAAAATTGACATTCGGTTATATTCTTTGTATGTATATTTTTTCTTAAACTTGTAAAAAATAACTTACTAAACCAATTGATGATGTCATAAGAGAAGGTTGCAAGTATCTTGATTCCCAGTGTGAAGTGATTCTTTGATGCTAAGTTAAAAATATAAAGTTTAAGACTTGGAAGAAACCACACACACTTTTATATGGTTAAAATATATTTAATTTTACCTCCAAAGATCCTTCCAGTGGCCCTTTAATTTCGCTACAGTTAAAATGTTCATCAGATTCTCTTGCAACGGCTGGTGATAAAACACGATACCAATCATTCACATAATCAACAACATTACTTCGTTGTTCACATACTCTAATGTATTCTTGACCAGGTAGTAGGTTATTTGGTACCTAAATTTGGCAGAATTTTAATTAAAAATTTCAGTTTTTGGTAACCCCTTACAAACTCATTTTAAATAGCAAGTTTTTAAGTTAAAAAAATTAACAGAAAATAGAAACAATGTTTTAGTAAGACTAGACAATAGTTATAAAAACTTAGAAATATAGTTAAATCTGTTGTGTTTTATATAAATTTAATTTAGTTGTACATATTCTATACAAAGAAATTAACTGAATTTAAATCATTACAACAATTTCAAAATAAACAAAATTTCCAACTTTAAAATAGACCTATTTTATTAAATACCACTCGAGAATGTAATAATATTTAAAATTAGTTTTTAATTTGTGTGCGGAAAATGAAGCAACTAAATACCACAATGACATAGTAAATTGTAGATCAGCCCAATGAGTTGGAATTTAAGTATAGTTTATACCAATAATTAAACACTTAATCTCAAGTATTATTGCTGTCATTAAAATATAAAATTTGGAAAATTTAGATTTTTGTAAATAGTAACCTTAGGTTAAACTGTTGTTAAACTTATGTAATCTTTTTTTAATTTAAAATTTCTGTAATTAAAAATTTTTTTTATTAAACTTATGTCGTTTAATTAACTTTTGAAACTTTAATTATATAGTCATCCATGTTTTTTTTCTTAATGTGACACACCTTTTTCCTTAGAATCGGAAGTCATTTTTAACATGAACTTAAGTTAAATAGCCTTAAGAGCTTTTAAATATATTTCATACCAACAACTTAAAAATATATAAAAATCCTTGTTGTACATTCATATGCTTTTAGCCTATTGATATGTGGTATCATAACGTAAAACAAGAAGCCAATGTTATTTTTAAATTTATTTTCTACCTCATCCACAGGTTGATTAGTGCATTGTTGAAATTTGTCAAATAAACTGTTGGAAAAACCGAGGACATGAAACAATTCGTGTAGCACAGTCTAAAAATAAATATCAGAGAAAAATTTATTTACATTAGCTAAACCAACATATTACACTTACAGTTTAAAATTTCATCAATCAATGTTTAAACCATTCCATAAATATTTAAAAGACAACTATTTCATAAAGGATCCAAAAACAATTTAGTGGTCAGTAATACTTCTGTTATTTCAAAAACAACCCAATTAACCTGACAAAAATCACACAACAACACAATGTTTTCATTGTTGTCATAAAACCACTGATTAATCGGTGGTCATTAAGTTAAAGCTAACATTAAATTAACAAAGTGCTCTTGTAATAATCACAAAGCGCATGTTAGTTAATGGACATGTTTAGGCAAATATTGGCGTCGTGTTGTGTCATATTGCGGTTCTTTGAAGTACAAATAATTCTACTTTGCCCTAAGGCATAAATTTAATTAAAATTCGTTTAAAATTGTGATCGATCGTGTAGTAATCTCTTAAGCAAATAAATAAAAATATTTTAAAGAAAACATGATAAAAAATATTTTTATTCACTTAGCTTTATTAAATAAATAACGTTAAAAATACAATTGTCACAGATATGATTTTTTCATTTTAAACAAATTAAAATAATCTTATATTCATTTTTTTTAGGTTTTTGACTTTTAATTTTAAAATAAAAAAACAAACCAAATAAAATTTATCCTCATTATAGTTCTCGTCAGAAAGATGTTTTGGGCAAAAGTTGGCGAAACCAGCAACTGGTCGATTAAATTGATCTAGTTGACAAAACTTTGCATAAGCGACAGTGTCCTGAAAGTAAAATTTTTTCAAATTATTTCGTCATCTTATACATAAGAAGTTAATTAAAAAAGTATCGACTATCCGATTATAAAAAAAGTGTTTACCCCTTCAGCACATCTTGAAGTGGGGTCGGACCTCACATAAATCACAGTATCAGTATCGGGGATTCCCGTCCCATTTAAATAATGTATAACCTTTGGATCGGAAGTATTTCGATCGAAAATTTCAAAACCGGTTAAATGTTCATCAGGTATCTTAAAATATACAAAAAATTCGTTGTTAATTTGGCAACTTACGCAACTATAATTTTAAAAGAAAAATTTATTTAAAAAACTTAAATATTTAATTTTTTAAATAAATAAACCAATAAATGGGAACTACACTGCAAAGTTGCAATTCAAATCTGTTGTCATGCCAAGAAAACATAAACAATGCAGTTTTACGCTTGAATTATGTTTTAACAGGCAAGTGACAATTGTTCCTAATAAAAATTTCTGGATAAATTGTAAGATATTTTTGGAAAGTTTTTTATTTAAATTACCTTAAAATCATCCAAACAAGATTCCCCATTATAACTTGAATCAATTTGACCACATCTAAAATAAAAACAATATTTTGAAATTATTATTTTTTAAACACTTTAAAATTTAAAATTTTTTTTTGTATGTCTTAATAGAATGAAATACAATAATACTTTAAAATTTTTATTGTTAAAACTATGACAAAAACCATTTAAAAGAATATAACAATTAACCATTTTATTAGCGGTTTTAGACACAATTTTAAACAAAAATTATGGTTAGAATTAATTTCTTCAACCAATTATTATCTTTAACCACAAACTTGTTAATTTTAACCAATTATGAAGTGACTTAAAGTGTTATTTGGTTTTAGTTTATGTACAATATAACACATATTTTATAAATTCTTAAAATTTTTGGCAAAATATTGGAAAACTTAAAAGAAGTTGAAAAGTCATACCTTCCAAAGTTGGGTAAATTAGAGTCTGACCAAATTCCTTGACAAATATCATGTCTTGATAATAATAAAGATCCTTGGATAGGGACGACTAAAAAATATATATTTAAGCAATGTTATAATAGATTAATGGTGTGTATTTTGTATGTCATATAATATTTTAATTTATGTTTTTTTTAAATGTGAAATTGCCCTCAAAAAAAACAATATTTTTAGTGGAAAATAAAAAGAAAATTTGAATATAAAATTGTTACCATAAAAAAATTGTAAAAATAAAAACTTAAACTTTCTGGTGGTTGAAATTATTTATATGTTTGCTTTTTTAGATAGAATTCCTGGTTTAATCTTTTATTTATTATGGTTACCGTAACCATAATATCAGACTGTCTAAAACCACAATCTATCATCATAATTAACTCTTTGTGACATCATAGTCTTTGTTTTTTACATTTACGGGTTTATTAAAGTGTGTTAAAGTGTGTTAGGATAACGACTATCAAGTGTCATTTGATTATTAACAGAAGGGCTAACTTGAAAGAATTTAAGTCACTTTAATGGGCTGACGTCATAACAGTGTTGTGGCTACAACCAATACAAAATAAAAACATTACTTGTTTTTTTACTTTTAATCAAATGGGAAATAGATTTATTTAACATCAAGTGGGGGATAATTTATTTTTTAATTAGTCTTAAATTTGTAGAAATGTTCATTCTTTTAATGCAACGTTAAGGTATTATTGGGCTCATTTTTTCAATTTTGTTTTATCTTTTGCTAACGAAATTTTAAACTAAAACATTTATATATATAAAATATTAATTTATACCTGACAGAAGATTTTCTATTTGTTCCACAGCTTGTTTTATTCCCTTTTTTAGTCTTGTAGATTCAACAGATTCATTACCATAAGAAATATGTTCAAAATCGTACCAAATTTTTATTCTAATTTTTTCGTATAAATCCATATTCTCATTTTCATCAACATAAATTATATCGTCATTGGTAACAGGAATATTGTCATTTTCTAGATTTTCATAATCTGAATTCGGTTTATTATTAATTTGGCGTGTAGTTCTTTTAATGTTATTAGTCGAAAAAACAATTTCTTCAAATCTGGACATTTTTTGACTTACAAACGAATAAGCGACATTTTGACTAGTAGTTTTTTGTGCACTTTCTAGATTTGCAGATTTTAATTTGGCAGTAATTTGTGTAGTGGTTTGTACAGTAGAAGATGGATTTGTAATTGTTTTTGGTGATGTCAATCGCTTGTCATATACTTGTGGATTTACATGAGTTGAAGTCCATTCTATATTATCATGAATACATTTTCCATTAACCCCAAAATTAGTTTGTGTAAAATCGTAGACAGTTGATTGCAGCATCAAAACTCCCATAGTTCTTAGTAGAATTTGCAGATTAATTGTCAAAAATTGACTCATAAAAAGCAAGGGCAGTTTTAAGCATATTTTCATCTTATATTCAACTTCTTAATATCCAAAACTCCAATAGAATTTGATAACTTTTCATGCTTTGGAACAAGCATGGCTTTCATAATGTTTAACCAGTATTAATTAGTACATTTAAATATTATTATACCTTGGTGTCTTATACCTATTAGTTTAAAAACAATGATAAACAATAACTACATAACTTGTATTATTTATAAACTATTAGTAATATCTTAAGAACAATGGTATCATGTAAAAACAGTTAATCCAAAACAATGAAGATGCCTTTAAAACGTAAAGTTATTACTATTACGTAACTTATTATTCTTACACCCTTATCGAGTTACGAAAGTTATAAATGTTTTACATTTAAGCAACATACACATTTTCTTATATTTAGTTGAACTTAAACTCTATCAGATCACTTTTAAATGTAAAGTAAGAGCCTACAGCTTATTCACTAGTAAACAGTAATTACATAATCTTTGTTACACATGGTCAACGTTTGTAAAGCTTTTCTGTGTAATGAAATAAGAAAAAAGTAGCGTTGTTTACATAGTGATTGACTTGTGTCATCATGCGTATAACGATTTCGTATTTTCACCATCCGTAAGTTGGCGCTTTTAAGCAGTTAATTACTTTTCGACTTAACGAACGAAAGGTTTGTGTTCGATTCTTATTGCAGGCACGCGTTTATGTTTTACAGTTGCTGAAGGTTTAATATTGAGTTGGATTTTTAACAGATCTAGTTTAGATGTGTTTCAAAATCGTAAAAAACACGACGGGCGAAGTGTTTAAATAATAATTAAAAAAAATTAAAATATTTTTTTATTACAGAAATTGTAAACTTTTAGTATAACGTTAATAAATTAACTTAAACATGGCAGATGAAGAAATTGTGTTTAAACATATTCTACACAGCTCAATACATCATCCAACTTTAAGAAGTTGGAGTTGCATTGATTCGAAAATAAGTGCTGATAACTTAATGTTTCCAGTATTTGTAACCGACAAAGATGATAATGCATACGAACCTATACCATCATTACCAGAGCAGGCAAGATATGGAGTCAAGAAATTAATCGAGTTTTTAAGGCCTTTGGTGGACGGAGTCGTGCCTTTAAAAGCTGTTCTGGTATTTGGTGTACCTACAAAAGCTAACAAGGATGCAAATGGAAGTTCAGCTGATGATGTAAATGGTCCTGTGATTCGTGCAATAAAAGCTTTAAGACAAAGTTTTCCTTCGTTATTGGTGGCAGCCGATGTTTGCTTATGTGCTTACACAGAACATGGGCATTGCGGGATCCTTACTAAAGACGGGGTAATAGAAAATGGCCCAAGTATTAAACGCTTAGCAGAGGTTGCGTTAAATTATGTAAGAGCAGGAGCTCATATTGTTGCACCGAGCGACATGATGGACTGCAGAATCAAAGCCATTAAACACAAGTTACACAAACATGGATATGGTGGCAGAGCAACTGTTTTAAGCTACAGCGCCAAGTTCTCATCTTGCTTTTATGGACCATTTCGTGATGCTGCAGGTTCAGCACCAGCGTTCGGAGACCGGAAATGTTACCAGTTACCACCTGGTGCTAAGGGTTTAGCTATAAGAGCTGCAGACCGAGATGTTGCTGAGGGAGCTGATATGATTATGGTAAAACCCGGAATGCCTTATTTAGATATAATATCTCAAATTAAACAAAAATATCCAAACGTACCAATGGCTGCTTATCATGTGTCTGGGGAATATGCTTGTTTGTGGCATGGGGCAAATAACGGAGCACTTGATCTTAAATCTGCAGTTATGGAGAGTTTTACAGCTTTAAGAAGAGCTGGGACTGACTTGATAATTACGTACTACACTCCAAAGGTTCTTAAATGGCTCGAGGAAGAAAGATAAAAAGAAATTTGAAAAAAAAATTATTGTTTTATTGTCCAAAAAATATTAACTTTGTTAAATTTAGTTTTCCTATCATAGTTTTTTTGCAATAAGTTAATTAAATTTAAAGTTTTATACCAGTATATGATTATGCAAGTTTACCTTAAAAAAATTACAAGTTTAATATAGGTTCGTGCCTATTTTACTTACAATTTTGTATGCATTACTTTACAAGATTTATATTTAAAAACTGTAGTTGAAATTTGTGAAAGCATTTGTATTTTGTAGTAATTTATAATTATTGTACAGTACACTTTGTTAACTACCTAGTAATAGAGATTTTTACTAATTAACAATCATTATTTTTTGCACAGAAACTAGGAAATTTTTTATAACAGCAAAAATGTCGGAGACAAATGATAAAATTTTTTGCAACATAAAACCTCCAAATTACCTCTCCTTCGGAAACACCACTTTTCACAGTGGTTGTGCTGTAATAGAAGTTACTTTTCCAAATACAAAATCTGTCGATATCTCAAAAATAACATTTGTCAACAATTACACTGCATTTCTAGGCATTAAATTTAAAATTTCTAATGATTCAAGTGGAGATAATAAATCAAAATGGAAAACAGGATTAAAAAAATATCAGTTAATGCCAAATGCACATTGCGAGACCAACAGTCAGAGTTACTTCACTCTGTATGAGCATGACTTTAAGGTTTCACCCAAAAATGTGACCGCGATTCGATTTGTGTTATATCAACCTTCCCCTTCTTGGAAAACTTTTACAATTGAAGAGCTTTACATTTTTAAACCTGCAAAACTTATAAACACCAACCAATGTGAGAATAATAAAGTGGATTTAACTGAAACTGATTTGTCTTCAGATTCTGAAATAATTTCTCAGAACTTGTTTAAAATGTTAAATTTAACAACAAAAGTCGAGGATAGTTCGCCAAGTGTTGAAATTGGGAGATTTGATGTTGATGGTTGTTATGAACTTAATCTTTTATCCTACAGTTAAAAATTAAAGTTTTTCTCATAAAAACTTTAAAAAATGCAAAACTCTAATTTTAAATTTAGAAAATTGTATTTTACTTGTTGCTTTTACAATATACTTTTTAATCAAACTATTTTGTATAGGCCTATTTTTTTACAGCTTGCATTTTATTTTTTTTAAATTGATCCACTGTTATTTCTGTATTTCATGTATATATATTATTTTTGTTAGGTAACACTTTTTAATTCATATAGACATAAGTCTTTTTAGTTTTTAAAACACTATATTTTATAATTTTTTATAGTACAAATTTATTAATTTTTGATTTTTTAAAATTAATCCACTGTTATTTCTGTATTTCATGTACATATATTATTTTTGTTAGGTAACACTTTTAAATTCATATAGACATAAGTCTTTTTAGTTTTTAGAACACTGTACTTTTAAAATTTACGTTGATTAAAATTTTATAACATTCAATTGATATATTTTTGTAGGTATAATAGTTTATTATGAATGAAATAAAAGGGTTTTTGTATGCATGGCTGGGAAAACAAAAGTTAACTCCAAGTTATGATTTTCAACCAAGCGGGAATAAAATGAGACCCAAGTTTATGTGTGAAGTAAGATTTATATTTAATTCAAAGTACATTCAGTTAAATGTATTAGTATTTAATAACAATATTAAACGGTCTTTAATTTTTATTTTAAATTCGACATTAACAAACATCATATATACATTTACCATCTTAAAACATTTTTTTTATTTTTCAAAACTTGTTTAATATTATAAATTGATAAATATTGCTTGTAATATTTTGTATAGGTAAGAGTGAACAGTATACCATATGTTGGTATAGGAAATTCCACATCCAAAAAAGATGCACAATCTAATGCTGCTTATGATTTTGCTAATTATCTTGTTAGAACTGGAAAAATGAACGCAGATGAATTACCGGCTAAAAATGTAAGTTAAAAAAATAAAATCTATTTTAAAAAAATTTGCCTTTAAAAAATAATTTTTTATTAATTTTAATTTTTTTAGGCTCAGACCAACCCACCATCTATAAATTCAAACGAGAATTTTGGAAGCAATCTAATAGAAGGAAAACTTCCTGATGGTGCTCTCCCTCCTCATCTTAAACTTGAGTTTGAAAATTCTGCAAATATTTCTTCATCTAATTTGTAAGTTGTTACATTTATAATTTAAACTACTAAAAAATTTAAATAATTTAGTAAAATTTTCGATTTTTATGAAACTAACTTATAGCTAAAACAAAAAAAATTTCAGTTAAAACATGTTTTTATATGCTAGTAACAGTATTAGGTGAATTAAAGTTAAAAAATAATAATTTAATAGTTTTAATAGTTACAGTAGTAAGTGAATTTATATTTTAGAAACAAGAGATCTGGGTCTTTAGAGAGAGGAGGATTTTATGAAGATTATGAGAAGAAGAGAAGAATAGAAGAAAATGAGGTAAAATTATTTTATAAATTGGTTTTCCTATTGTTCCTAATTGTTTATTATTTTTTTTATCGAGCTTTTACCTTTATTTTAATTTGTTTTTTTTAGACTTTTGCTTCAGAAACAATTGATATTAACTCTGAATTGCATGGAAATTGGACAGTAGATAATGCTAAGGGAAGACTTCACGAATTCTTCCAAAAAGAGAAAATTAATTCTGATTATAAATATACACAAACTGGCTCAGAACATAACAGGTTTATAAAATTGGGCAAGGTGAAATTAAATCAAGATTTGAAATATTGTCAGTTGTTATTTTTATAAAATGACATTATGGATTTTTTATTTTGCCATAGAAATCATATTGTCAACTAATTAGAATTGCAAAAATAAAAAATTAACCCTAAAATATACAGGATCAATTTTGTTACGTAGAGTAATATTTTGGTCCTATCAATTTGTTAGAAATCAATTGACAATGTTTTAATTTTGGATTTAATTTCATTTTGCCTTTTAATAATCAAGCTGAAATGAAATGTATAAAGGTATGATGTATTCTTATTTATCTGAATTTTTTCAATTTTTTATGTAAAAGTATGAATTTTAATTTATATACATAATATTTTTGCACAAGTAAATTTTTAAAACTTTTCAAATATCAATTACTAATTAAGTAAGGTTTGGTTAAGTTTTAAAAATTAAACTTTGTTTTATAGAAGTTACATTGCCGACCTAGCAGTATACGTAAGAAGGCTGAACAAAAGTAAGTTTTGTTATGTGTAATGTAAATATTTTTTGTAAGACCAAGGGTTTAATTTTGCGGGAAAAAAAAAAATTGGAATTTTTAGTCATTTTTGATTTGAAGTTTTTTCTATCATTTTTTTTCTCACTTATTTATTTTAACAGCTTTACATGCTAGCGTCAGTGGTTCAAATAAGAAAAATGCATCACAATCTGCTGCTTTATCAATAGTTCGACAATTATTTCACTTACATGTTATTGAACCATATACAGGAGTCACTAAAAAGAAACCAATCGACGAGGTACTGATAAAGTTGTTTTCGCAAAACATCTAAAAAATTTGTAACAAGGGTATAAAAATAATATTTATGTTTTATATAGATTTTATGTGGTTGTTTGGAGTTTGCCTATATATAATAAAGCTTATTGGACAATAAGCTCCATTTATGCATGGTTTATTTAATATTTGAATTTTGCATGTTTAATTTATGGACATTAAAAATGCAAAAAAAAATTTGTTATTTTTGCAAAAATATATTCCTCTGTTAGGTTGAACCTTATGAGGTCACAATTACTCCAGAACTTCAATCACAAATTCAAGAACTCGTAGAACTACACAACTTAAAACCAGTGTTTCCACCAAAAGTTATATCAACACCTTTCAATCTTGTGCCTGAAAATACAGAGTTGTCAAATAATAATGTGAAATCTATTAGTAATGTGATACCGTGGTCTCCTCCACAAGTTAATTGGAACCCCTGGACAAGTTGTAACATTGATGAAGGGCCTTTAGCTTATGTAAGTTTTGTTTTGTTTTCAAAAGGGCTTAAAAATAAAAAATAAAATAATATATGCATAAATTATTTATGAAATAAATGTTAAATATTCATTTCATGAATATACATAAATTTTAAGTTTAATTATGAAATTTTTATTTTTTTTATATTTAAGTATACACCTGAACAAATTAATGCAGATTTGAAAGCCTCTTATGATTACAACGTTGGAAACAATTTCACATATCAGGCAGTACGTATTTTAGTTTTACATTTTTTCTCAATAAACATCTTACACATTAAAAATCTTTTTTTTATAAAATATATTTTGCGTTCAAATTATAAAATTTTTTTTTAGATGTTAGAGGAAAGAAATTATCTTCCGATAGTGGATTACAAAGAGAAGTTGTTGAGATTAATTAAAGAAAATAATGTGATTATTGTAAAAGGGCAAACAGGGTGTGGAAAGACTACACAGGTGGATTTTCAAAATTCTTCTTTTTAAAGATTTGTTTATTTTTTCTTGTTCATTAACAATATAAATATCGTCTAATCTTCGTCTAATCTTACGTTTTCCAATATGATGTTAATTTTTTAAACAAGTTATTATACATAATTGCCTTGAGAATTAAAATTATACCATTTATTATATTAAATTCTGTATAAATCCATTTTTAACATGTTTAAAATTTAATTTTTTGTTATATAACAGGTCCCTCAATATATCTTAGATGCATTTATTGAATCAAATCAAGCAAGTAATTGCAATATTGTTGTAACACAACCTCGAAGAATTAGCGCTATTAGTGTGGCTGAAAGAGTTGCAGAAGGTTGGATCTTTATTCATTTTAATAATTTACTTACTTGCCTTTAGAAGATTGACTTTAAACCAATTTTAATTGGTGATTTTGCATATGCAATAGGCTTTTGGTTTAATTAGATATTGCAATAAAAAATTTTTCTTATAAAATATAATTTATTGACTTAAAGAGCGGGGTGAACAATTGGGTGGAATGGCGGGTTACAGTGTGAGGTTTGAATCTGTATTACCAAGGCCCCATGCTGGAATACTCTTCTGTACTGTTGGTAGGTTAATAGCTTTATTTTTTGTTTGAATACTGTTTAAGATGAAGGATAAATTTAAAAAGCAATAAAATAAAATTATTAAATTTTGTAAATCTTAGTTTTTGTGAATCTAATATTTTGTTCTAATACAGGAGTTTTGTTAAGAAAATTAACAAATGGTCTAAGGGGAATTTCTCATGTTGTTGTTGATGAAATTCATGAAAGAGATATTAATGTAAAGTTGTTAAACTTATATTTGGCATTTTCTAATTTTAAATAAACCGTTGTTTTTTGTAACATTTTCTTCTGCATATTTTGCTTTTCAATCTTAATTTTTTTTTTAATGATTTTGTTAAAAAATATTAATCTTAACTATAAAAACTAAAAATTAGTATAAACAGTTTTGCAAAAATCATAAAAAATGTTTAATATTCAATATTTTTATGTTACAGACTGATTTCTTGTTAGTAGTATTACGAGATGTTGTTGAGACATTTCCTGATATAAGAATTATTTTAATGTCAGCCACAATTGACACATCAATATTCAGTAAATATTTTAATAATTGTCCGATATTAGAAGTTCATGGCAGAACTCATCCAGTAAAAGGTGGGAATATGAGAATTTTCATATATTTCAACACTACATTTTTTTGGTATTTGAAAATAAAAAAAACTTTTTTTAAGGGGATTTTACTAACAAAATTTCAGATAAATTTGAAATGTTGCATTTTTTGCATAGTTGTTAAATTTCTTCTTTTCATTTAGAATATTTCTTGGAAGACTGTGTGGAGATGTTAAAGTTTCAATCACAACCGGGGATGAACAAGAAAGAGAAAAAAGAAAAAAATAATAAGGATGATGAAGACAACGTGAGTTTAGTGATATTTAGTTAAGGATAAAAAATCTCATAAATTTTTTTTTTAATTTTTTTTAAAAATTATTTTTTTAGGAAAACATGAACTTGGAGGTTGATGAAAAATATTCACCCATGACTCGACGCACGATGGCGCAGTTAAGTGAAAGAGAAACAAGTTTTGAAATAATTGAAGCTTTACTCAAATATATTAAAGGTGAGTGTTTACAGTTTAATAATTTTTTTGTAATTATCAATATCAATTTGTAAATAAAAATTTTTGTTTTAGTTGTTATTAAACCGGCAGTGTGGTGCAGTGTAAGAACACTTGCTATGCTACCTTGAGGTCATGGGTTCAATCCCCACTGCTCTCATGCTGTAGTGCCCTCGAGTAAGGCGCTATAATTGGTATGAATTCCTGCTGAGCCAGCACTTATTCAGCTGTATTATTATCGGACAGTTATAATCTATAATATCCCAATCTGTCACAGGCAACTCGAGACTTGGTTGGGGTAACAGTTGTTACTCTCTGTTCACGGTCGCGTATTGACTTTCCGACATCGAGGATATATACAAAAAAAATTAATATTATGTGTGCATTGAATGTTAAACAGGGTTAAATGTGAATGGAGCAATCCTGGTATTTCTTCCTGGCTGGAATTTGATATTTTCGCTCATGAAACATTTACAAAAACATCGTGTGTTTGGTAAGAGCTGGTGATAAATTGTAGTAGTTAAAACACATTACATAAAGACATAGGTTTAACTCCTACTGCATCAATGTTGTAGCACATTTTATTTTGTTTAGGCCATGAAGTCAGCCTTATCTTACTTTGAGGATAAACTTACCTAAAAAATATATAAAATTTATTGAACTTTTTATTAAATATTTTTATTTCTAATTTTTTTAGGTGGAAATACATACAAAATATTACCACTTCATTCCCAAATACCGAGAGAAGATCAACGTAAAGTTTTTCAACCTGTACCTCCTGGTGTTACCAAGGTAACAGCAATTTTGTTAAAAAATATTATAAATAATATACACATTTAAAGTTAAAGTTGGAATAATAATTTTTTTAACACTTTTTAAAAATTTATAAATTTTAATTCTTAAGCATAAAACAAACTGTAAATAATTTTTTTAATTTTTAGGTAATATTGTCAACCAACATTGCAGAATCGAGTATTACGATCAACGACGTTGTTTTTGTGATTGATTCATGCAAGTAAATAAAATTTAATGGTTAAACCTACTAAAAATATTAAAGTAAAAACGTTAAAATAATTGTGTTTTTGGGACCCCAAAATAACTTGATTTTTTTCAGAGTTAAAATGAAGATGTTCACTTCTCACAACAACATGACAAACTATGCCACCGTGTGGGCATCTCAGAGTAACTTGGAGCAGAGGAAGGGAAGAGCGGGAAGAGTCAGACCCGGGTTCTGTTTTTATCTTTGCAGCAGAGCAAGACATTTAATGTAAGAAAATTTGAAGTAAAAGAATAACGTGACAAAGAAACTGTTTTTTCCCTTTTTTAATAATTTTTTTGTGTATTGTTTAGGTTGGACTCACATTCCAAGGCAGAAATATTGAGAACTCCACTCCATGAAATATCTTTAAGCATTAAACTTCTTAGGCTGGGTAACATTAAAACATTTTTGTCCAAGGTAAAATGTTTAACATTTTTTTGATTTTGAAAATAACTTTAAAATTGGTCTTTTTAGGCTAAGGTGTGACTAAAAAAATCAAATTAAAAATTTGGTAGGTATTTTTAATTAGGCATGTTTTAAAATTTATAAACTCTTATTTAAATTAATTTAATATTTCTGGTTATGTTTAGGCGTTGGAACCACCACCTTCTGATGCAGTTACAGAAGCAGAGAAATTACTTCATCGTATTAAAGCTTTGGATGAAAATAATGAACTCACTAAACTTGGTCGAATTCTTGCCAAGTTGCCACTTGAACCAAGACTGGGAAAAATGATTATACTTGGATGTAGTTTTTAGTAAGTCAAACATTTCTAGAGTCAATATCTTGATAATATTTAGAGTCAATATCTTAATAACAAAGGTTACTTAATACTGTAAAGGGTAATGTCACAAATTGGCAGTCTTACCCAAAGTATATATATAAAAACAAGTAGTTTATCACATGACCGGAAGTAAAATTAGAAAAACGAAATGGGTCTTGCTTTACAGGTATAGGAAAAAACACAAATATTTCATTTTACGAAAATTCCTTATGTAGAAATCTAAAAATTTCACCAGAATTCCATTTTACTAATATTTTGACATTTTTACATGCATTTTTTTTTGTGCGATGTTGTTATTAAATAGATATATAATGAAAATAAAAGTAAAAAAGAAAAAATATACTACGTCCTAAAACACATTGTTGTATGAATGGAAATTAGGGACAAACTTAAATAATACTCGGGGCATGCGACAATTTTTTGAGAAAATACAATTTTCTATTTTTAATAAAAAATTTTGCATATAAAAGTGTTAAAATATTAGTATAATAGAATTCTGGTTAAATTTTCAGGTGCCCGTGTTAGAAATTTTCGTAAATCAAAATATTCATGTTTTTTTTCTATGCTTGTAATGCATTTCTAAGACCCATTTTGGCCTCCATAAATGGGAAAAATGAAGTAACAATTTGGTTGAATCAGTTAAACTACCTGTGTTTATATATATACTTTGGTCTTACCTTAAGAAAAATAGATAAATTTATAAAACAGATTTAAGTGAAATTTAACTTTGACGAAAATGCAACAAATTTATTTTAACTTGCTCTTTACTTTACAATAAAATATAATAAAAAAACTTCTGTGTTTTAGTATTGGTGATGCTATGTGTACGATAGCTGCTGCATCTTGCTTCAGCGAACCTTTTGAAATGTGGGGAAAACGGTTGTCATGGAAACATAGATCTTTCTCAGGAGAGAGGTTCAGTGATCATGTTGCTCTTCTCATGTGTTTTAAAGCGTGGGAGGACGCAAGGTAAAAAGAAATTTAAAATTTTTTTTTTCTTTTTTTTAGCATTTTTTATTATTTTTTATTGTTCGCACATTTTTATCAAGAATGAATGGTGAGGAAAATGCGGAAAGATTTTGTGAAATGAAACAAATTAATTCACAAACTTTGAAGGTGACTTGGGAAGCTAAAAATCAACTTAAACAAATTCTCATCAACGAGGTAATGTAACATCAAGTTATAAAGTTCTATTTAAATTTTGTATAAAACACTGAAGGTGGATAGACTTAGATTTTATAATTGACAATTTTTAATTTAAAATTTGAGTTTTCGTTTGATTTTTTAGGGTTTTCCTGAAGAAAGTTTACAATTTCAACAATTTCACAACCAAGGTTCAGACAGTAAACTGGATGTAGCTTTATCTTTACTCTGTATTGGTCTGTACCCGAATATTTGTATTTACAAAGAAAAAAGAAAGGTTTTATGTGAAACTAAACCAGCTTTAATTCATAAAAGTTCAGTCAATTGTCCTTTCGGAAACAAAGGATGTATTTTTCCCTCCCCATTTTTTGTGTTCGGTGAAAAGGTGAATAATTTTTTTTTCTTTTTTATAAATAATAGTACACGTTTAAATATATCATTACGAAAACTAATTTACTGTTTACTTTGTTTATTTATTTATTTATTTGATAACTAAAAATTTTAAACTTATTTTAGATACGCACAAGAGCAATAAGTGCCAAACAAATGTCTATGATCACCCCCCTTCAACTTTTACTGTTCACTTCCTGTTCAGCTGTTGCTAATAACAACCATGTTAAAATAAATGACTGGTAAGTTAAATTAATCTTTTTTTTTTACTTTTTTTTTTTAAATTTGTTAATAAATTTTCAGGATACTACTTAAAATGGATTTTCAAACTGCAGCCAACATAATATCAATAAGGTCAGCAATTCAAGAGGTAGTTGTAAGAAGTACAACGAATCCTGAATCAATCATTTCTCCATCTGAACATGATGTTAAGTTGTTGGATCTTATCACGAATATTTCAAATGTTTTTGCGGCTGGCAACAAAATTAAACCTGAAGATGCTTTAAACAGGTACAATTTAGATTGAAATTCGTTATGGCATAAAATTATTTTATGATTTAAAACTTGATTTTTTGAATGATTTTGACTTTAAAAACGAACATTTCTAAATTTTAATTTTATTTTAGTTTTCATAATGATAGAAGCAGACCTCCACCAAATAAAACATTTCGTGGAAATGGAGGTTCCCGAGGAAGCAGAGGTTACCAGGGTAACTATGGAGGTTATCAGGACAATAGGGGAGGATACAACAACAACAGAGGGGGTTACAACATGCAGGGAAGGGGTGAAGGCTATAGGGGTTACAGAGGCTCTCAGGTAAGCTCAGTATTCGATATTTTTTTTGAAGTTATTTTACTAAAAACAATTTCTGTTTAGAGAGGATTTCGTGGATTTGGAGACAGGGGTGGTTTTAACAACAGAGGGTTTAATAGTGGCAGAAAACACAATTTCAGTAATCAAAATGAATTTTGGTGAACTACTAAAGTACCAAACTCTTCTATTTCTTTGTTTGTACTCGTTTAAAAACAAAAAAATAAAATTTATGCTATTGAGTTTGGTTTTGTCTTTAAGTTTGCCTTTAGTCAATACTTTTTAGGTCTTTATATAACATTTATAAAAATTAATTTAATTTTGAGGATAAATTTATTGAAATTTAACGTCACCATAAACGTAGTTACCTGTTTCAGTTACAACTCTTACTTAAAAAATGTAAACAATTCATTTTCGAAAAGTTTTCGTAAAATCGTTATTAAATTAGTTTATATACAAAAGCAACACTTCAAAAACAATTTAAGTTTATTAAAGTATTCAAAATGGGTAAAATAACGAAACTAGTCGTAATTGGTGCAAACGGAACCGGTAAAACCTCCATTCTCGAGCGTTTAATTTACGGTGAAAATTACTGCAACACGCCTTATACAACAATAGAAGATATTTATTTGGCACAAATTGATACCGACCGCGGCGTTAAAGAAACTGTCCGTATACAAGACACGCCTGGAAGGGATTTAAAAAACCTGGCTACATTTCCAAAGCATTATTACCACTATGGTGATGGATTTGTTCTTGTCTATGATATTACTGATCAAGAGTCTTTTAAATATGTTGAAATTATCAAAAAAGAAATCGACAAAGTCAGAGAACGAAAAGAAATAACTGTTGTTGTTGTTGGCAACAAATCGGATTTAAATGAAAAACGAAAAGTTGATTCGGCACAAATTCAAAACTGGGCTGCGAAGGAAAAAGTTAGACTTTTTGAGACAAATATTTTTAACAGAAAACTATTGTCGGAGCCGTTTATTTGTATTTGTAGTAAAATGACTCAGCCTCCAGTTAAATCAACACCATTTGGAAGTAGAAGAGCAAAGCAACAAACAATTGATTAATATTTTAATTTCGTTTTAAAGTCAAACTGATTATTTCCAAGACAAAAATGTTAAAAATACCAGCAGCATGGTGTAGTGGTAAGAACATTTTCTACACCACCATGAGGTCGTGTGTTTAATCCCCACTGCTCTCATGCTGTAGCGCCACTGAGTAAGGTGCTATAAATGGTGTAAACTCCTGCTAAGCCATAACTTATTCAGCAGCATAATTACCAGGCAATTATAATCTATCTAATATCCCAAACTGCTAAAGGCAACTCAAGACTGGGTTGGAGTAACTGATGTTACTCTATGTTTAGGTCGTGTATTCGACCTTTCCACATCGAGGATAAATATATATAAAGAAATAAAATTAAAAAAGTTGTCATATTAATTTTTTACCCCAACGGGTAAAGTATTTAAAGAAAAATGTATTTTTTTGTAAAATTATTGATGAAATGTACTTTCAGTTTTTATTGTTCTTGTTAAAAAATATTTTAATTGAAAAATTATTAGTATTTCTATGCTGTAAAGTTCAATTGCTTTTTTAAATTAAGGCAATTATGTATTTTCCTTCTTGTCTTCGATAACTGCTATCATCATTATTTAGCCTATGTTTAACTGTATTTAATTTCCCTGTTTTATGTTATTTTAATAGAAATGGTAATTATAGTTTTATACACTCTATTAGCATTTTATTTACAATTTGCATATCCCGTATAAGTGCAATAATAATAAATTAACAATAAGCATCAATATTAAAATAATTACAAAAAAACATAATGAATAATAATAACAATAGGGAAGAAACATCGAAGTTATATTGAACCCAATTTTTTAACTTTTACATATTATGACAAGGCTATTATTAAATATAAATACTACAATAATTTAAATAAATAATGTTTAAATTCAATATATATATATATTTTGTTTAAATAAGTAGGATATTTTTAATTTAGTTTTGATTTACCAGCAATAACAAGCGACGGTTATATCTTTGTAAACCTTTTTGTTGGTTCTACTTTTCAAAGCGATGCCATACGTTACGTCATGGACTCTGGTTGCCTTTCCACGTGCTCTTTTTCGGCACATTGATTTGCAGGTACTGGGGCATCGGACGTCGACGTAAGGTCTTTTAAGGTTGGAGCAATGTGTTATTCTTTCGGTCCAGTTAACGCAGGCTGTTCGTACTACGCGACCAAATTTTGAAACGCACCTGAAAAAATATTAAGTTTTATTTTAAACGTAAGCGTTTCTCGTCAGTTTAACGACAAAACAAGATAAGTCAGTCTAATAACTCCCTTTATTTGTTTTTTTTTTGTTAAACTAAACCCCGAAAATTATTTTTTTATCAAGTTAAAATAACCGATCAACGAACCTTACTATCTGTAAGTATTTGGTAAAATAACAGTTTTTTAAAAAAAGGGCCAAGTTTAAATCTTTTTACGATTCAGAACAGCAAAATTTCGTCTACTTATCGATACACAAATTTGCGTGTAGGCCTATGCATCTTATATGCAAATTTTATTGCATTTCGCGTTGAATTTTTAAACACTGTTTTTATTTAAGGCAGTTTTTTTTAATTTAATTAATCAATAAACTTTTGGGGTTTATTTAACTGAGTTTTTAAAGTTAAAAAATTTAAAGTAAAACTTACGAGACATTTTTTTCGACAACTTTTCCTTCGACTCTTGTTGAATAAATTGCAAAAAGCAATACGGAGATGGCAAAAATTATCTAAAAAAAATTATTAATAAAATTATGTTTACTCTAGATCATTAATGAATAGTTTGATAAAATTTTTAATCATACCTTTAGCATTTTCTTGAAGTTTAATAACGTTCTTTTCGATTTATTTTTTTCGTTTATGTTTTATTATAAACTTCTTTTTCAACTGTTTCAACTCTGTAATATTGTTCGAATGCCTTTTCATGGCGAATTTTTCGCAATTTATACGATTTTAATTCTCATAAAAATAAGGTTAAACAATTTTCGGCCAAAATTTTACTATCAAATTTTCTGTTCGTCACTGGATTGGTTAAACAATAGAACACATATCAAGTATCAATGAGGCAACTACGAGGCTTTTGTTAGCAACTAACTCTATATTTATTAACCAAAACAAAGGCAACTACGAGGCTTTTGTTAGCAACTAACTCTATATTTATTAACCAAAACAAAGTTTAATGATATTTAAAGACGTTGTAGGCTATTAATATAAAAATGCACTAAAATTAAGATTTTAAACTTTTAATTTTAGCAAAATGCATAAGGTTTCTATATAGTTAGACTAGATTTAGTTTTATTTGCTATTTAGACCAGAGTTGTTAGTGGGAAAATTTGCCGGCTCTTGTATTCAAAAATCCCCCCTGGATTGTAGGAATACCTCGTTGTACAATATATTTGACCCGGAATAAGGTATCCCTGACTTAAATTTTTTTTTCTCCATGCCAGGTCGAAATTTCCAAAAAAAAATCAATTTTGTTATTTATGTTCACATCTGTTTTCTTACAAGGTGTCTTTGATTTTATTGTTAATTGGATTGCAAAATTTTGTAATCTATATTGTAAAGATTAAATTACTTTGCTAAGGTGTTTTGCATATCTTTGAACATTTGAATTTGTGTCATTCAGATACGACCTCTTAAGTCTAGGTTACTTAAAAAATTATGTCTAGGTTCTTCAAAAATAAAAAATTCTCCTAAAAAGCATACAAGACTTATAAATTTTATATTGAAGTTCAAAATCTGAAATTGTGAAATAAATTAGTCATTCTTTAAAATTTTGAAATTTAATCAATAAACAAGTAAGTATTGTTGAGGATAAAAGAGCATTGCGAATTCTTCGCATGATTTCATTCCAACCAAAATATGACGTCACGTGGCGGTACTTAACTCGTTTTTGTAAATCTGTTGCGAATAAACTTGACTTTAAGTTAAATTTTTTTTAAATAAGGGTGGATTTTATAAAATATGGCACCAATAATTATCAAAGAAATAACCAAAGTAACTTCCGAGGTAAGTTTAAGTTTATAAATTTACATAAGTTTATAATTCTGTCTAAAAATTGGCGTTTTTTTAAATATTATTCAAACCTTTTCTTTATTGTTTGTGTTTTTAATTGTTAACAAACTTGCAACGGTAGATATTTTTGAAATTTATAATTATCGCTTTTAAAAAAACCTCAAACATTTAATTTATAATTATTAAAAATGTTTTATTTTAAACAACAGCCAATTAACAATAAAAGACATATTGGTGGTGGTTAGATTCATTATGTTACCTATTTTTTGAATAATAATTCTTATTTTTTAGTAATATCATCAGAAATTTAATATTATTATTATTTAAATTTTAGATTCTGTATCATTTAAAATATATTTCTGGGGTACTTTTTTACCTGACCTGGTTCCCCTTTTTGGGGAAATATTTTTTTACAGAATCTGTAGGTGCAATAGTTTTTTTTGGGTAATGAGGCACCAACTTTTTTGGGGTTAATTTGACCCCACTTCAAAGAAAAACTGTTTTAAATAATTAAAGATACCATTGAATTTTTATAAAAAAATTTAGGTTAATTTCAATTCCAAAGAAAACAAAGATTGGAAATTTTAATGGCCCTAAAAAACCTTTTGTTGATTGTTACAAATATTTTAGCTTTTTGTAAATAAAATTTTATTCAATGTAGGATGAAAAATACCCTGCGGCCAATTTGTTAAACGGAAAAAAATGGATGTCTGCTGTCGGGGATCAAACTGCGGAAATTAGTGTTGAATTTTTGTTTGAAAAACCTATGCAAATTCATTACATTGATATTGGTAATTTTTAAAAATAAACTAATTTGTTCACCTTCATGTGGTAACTCTAATAAAGTTCCTTAAAACATTGTGTTTTTAGTTCCACAATTATCAAAAAAACTTATTTAAAACTACCAGTATCAAATATATATTTTTATAATTGCCAGGGTATTGTAATGTGGCTTCAATGAAAATCCAAGTAGGGTTGGAGTCATGGCCAACCTATAAGGAAATGTTGGTTATTCTTCCAACTATGATGACCCAGACTTCTATTGATGCAAAAATGGGAAAAAATAAATCGGGATGCAAAATGTTTAATTATGAAGGTAATATATAAATATATTATTTTATTAAGCCGGCAGCTTGGTGTAGTGGTCAGAACACTCCCCTAACATACACAAGGTCCTGGGTTTGATTCCCAGTGATTTCATGCTGTAGTGCCTTTGAGTAAGGCGTTATAAACAGTATAAACTTCTGTTGACCCAGCACTTTTTTAGCAGCTTAATTATTGAGCAAATATAATCTATAAAATCCCAAACTGCCACAGGCAACTCAATACTGGGTCAGGGTAACTGTTGTTACTCCATGTTTAGGTTCTACATTTGACCTTCCCACATTGAGGATAAAGATGTATATACAAAAAACAAAAAAATGAACTGTTAAGTATTTTTTAAAACAAAAAAAAATTATTTCAATCTATTTTTAGATCACTTGAAACCTGATGTTGCCAAAAAATTTTGGGACAAAATTAAAGTAATTTTATGGCAACCCTATACCAAAAACAAACAGTTTGGTTTAGAGTTTATCAGGTTTGGAACTCCAAAAAATACAGAAACAAAATTAAATACTACACCCCAAAAGCAGGTAGGGGTAATTCTGTGTTTGAGAAAAAATAAAACTTCTAAATAATAAAAAGTGTATTTGTACATACTAATTAGATATTTTTTAATTTTGTTTCACTATTTTTTAAATATTATTTATCTAGTGATGTTGTTAAAACTCTTAACGTAGTTATTTTTTATTATAAGATTACAGACTATCAGGATAAAAATTTCACATCACAAAACCCAAATTTAACCAAATTAATGGAAAAAATTAGACAAAAGTGAGTACATTTTTGTTTACATGTAACTCTTATGTAAGCCCTATTCGAAGACAAGAAAGTTTTTACATTACTTATTTAAATAGAAACCTGACTCCCAATAATTCATTGTTGGAGAAAAAGTTGAAAAGGTTGTCAGGATCTGGTCATGTAGAAAATGATGAGTCAGCATTAAACCGAACAGCAAAAATGGTTCTTGCTTCAAAAATGAAATCTCCAAATCTTAATGGTCTTAAGGTATATATATATAGTTTTTACTGTTTTAGGTAAATTCACTTAAAGTTTTTTTTTTTTTACTGAATGGTAACAAAAGCATCGAGGTGTAGTGGTAAGAACACTTGCTACAAGGCGCTATAAATGGTATAAACTCCTGCTGACCCAGCACTTAATCAGCAGCATAATTACCGGGCAATTATATTCTTCATAATATCCCAAATGCCACAGGCAACTTGAGACTGGGTCGAAGTAACTGATGTTACTCTATGTTTAGGTCGCACATTCGACCTTTCCACATCGAGGATAAAGATATATACAAAAAAAAGACTCAGAGTGTTATACTTGTACAAATTTAAAATAACACTCACTTCACAAGCTGGTAATAAAACTTAATATTTTGTAATAAATTAAATATTTCAATAATTTTATTTCTTATTGAATTAACAGTCCCCTTCAAGCATTAAAAATTCTGCAAACCCATCAAAATCTTTAAATATAGTAAAAAATATAACTCCAGCGAAAAATCCAAAACAACAGAAACAATTCTTAATTCCACCAAAGGTAAATAAATTTATTTTTTCTTGTTTATTAATTAAGAAATATGATTAATTTTCCCCCTAAATTTAACAAACATAAAATGTATATACCACCTTAAATATAATATGTTTGTGTTTTAGAACCAAAGTTCAAGTACAAGTTCTCAACATAAAGAACAATGTCATAAAACTAATACAAAAGTTAAAAAAAATTTAACTCCCAGCAAATCAAATATTCAAAAAAATCAAAATGAATTTAAAACAACTGATAAAAAAATTAACAAAGATCAACATAAAAAATCTATCTCACCAGGAAAAATTATATCTGAAAATCAAATAAAAGAAAAAAATATTCCAAAAAGTGAATTAATTGAAAGCCCAACTGTTCAAACTGAAACAGTGTATACAGAGAAGCAAATAAAACAACTTAAGAAAGCAATTAAAAGATTTTTTAATGAATTGGATATGGATAATTTTAACCCAAATGAAGTTAAACTTAAAGGTATACAAATTTCAATTATTTAAAGAAAAATTAAATGCAAAAATATATAAATTGGCTGACCTATAGCTATTCCACATTAATTTTTTTCTTTTAAATTTCAATATAACCAATGTCAATTTTTTATTATTTTACATGGACTACTGTTACCACTTAGTTGAACTTTACAGATCTGCGCAAGCAATTTGAATCGAAAAACGATGTTAAACTCAACAGAGATGGGAGATCATATTTTCAAGAGGTAACAAGTAGATTTGTTAACCTCGTGTCAAACCACCAACAACATCAACAATCTGATAACTTGCCTGGTACCTCTGCAAAAAGAAAACTTCAGTAAGTTTAATATTTTTAGCATGCTATGTTTTTTCATACTACCAACAAAAATTTTTATAATTATTTAGTTTAGTTTGTTTTTTTTGACAAAAAAGTGGTTTTAATTTTTTATTGCTTTAAAATTTTTTTTGTTTTGTTTAAAATTTTTTTTAAAACTTTATTGTTTTTGTTTAAAGTGAATCACCATCGCATCAGTCTCCAGCCAAAGTAAAGAAGCCATCTCCTCCTATTGTAATAACTTCATCCCCTTCCATTCAACCCCAGCAATTATTTCTTGACCCTTCTGTTGAAATGGTAGCTTGCCCTATATGTATGGGTAAGTTCAGTTTATATTTTTTTTTTATGTATAAATCTAAAATATATTTTATGTATAAATCTAGTATATATATAAAAAAATTGTAGAAAAAGTTTAGTTAAATATCATTTTTGTTTTAGAAATGTTTGCTGGTTCCACCATAGAGCTCCATGCTGCTTCATGTGGTGATAGTTTAACTTATAATTCTGAACCAAGTTTAAGCAATCAATCCCACAACACTGTTAATAGAATAAACCAACTAGTAATTATATTCTATAATAGTTGTTAATTGTTAAAATATTTTTTCATCACAGTTAACTGTCCCATTAAGATGATTTTGCAATTACGAAAATGTTAAAATTTTAATTAATTATTTTGTTTTACTTTCTGGTAAAAAAATGTTTTGGAAGAGTGTTAGTATTTAAAAAAAAATTTTTAAATAAATTTCCTAATATAATTGAAGAACAAAAATTTAAATAATAGAGCAATGCACCAGGCAGTCATGTTGATACTTCAGAGAACTCAACTCTAACTCCAGACGAACAACTCAAGTGGATTCAATATAGCAAGTAAACCAACTTTTATAATTTTTTAAATATTTATAAAATTATAACGTTCTTTATTATATAGAGAACCAAAACCTTACCAGAAAAGAATTAACAGGGCAGACTTTGAAGGTTGTAAGTTAATGAAATGCCCTACATGTGGACAACTATATAAGTAAGTTGTTGGTCATTCTAAAAAAAATTTTATGTCAACAAAAATTGACTTTTAAGAAATATTTCATGTACTTATAGGAGTAGTGAAATTCAGATTCACAGTGATGATTGTGCTGAGAAAGTGAATTGTGGTTTGACCAAGATGGGACTTTATTATGTGGACAAAAAAAAGGTAAATAAACTTTGGTATTTTATTTTAATTAAACTCGTGTAAAATATTTTTTTTAAATGTATTTTTTTAATATCTACTTTTGTTTAAATAGTTTAACGTCAAAAACCTAGATTTAAAGTTTTTTTTAATAACTTATATATATATGTAAGTTAATTTATGGTAGAACTATTTCTGTAATAAAATTAAATTTCAAAATCCTGTTTTTTTTAGAAAATATCAAAGCCGACAAAACTGAAAGGTCCAATAATTATCGATGACTAAAAAACAATCTTTTTCTATTAATCACAATAATAATGAGAATATTTATTTTATGTTTAATAAATCAAAATGCAATGAAATTGAAGTTATTTGCTGCAAAGTAAAAATCAAATCAAGAAAAATAAAATAATACTCAAAAACGGAGTAATTTATATAAAGGTCAGTGGGTTTCAATAGTAAAATATGATTAAAAATATAATCAATAAATATGTTTAGTATTGGAGTATATTATAGAATGGACACATTTCCAAAAAAAAATTTTAAAAGCCACGTTTTACCGAATATTTTTTCAGGGCATTTTAAAGGGGAGGGCTGGGGTAAAAGAGTATTAATAAAAAATGTTTATTGTCAGTAAAATAATGTTTTGGGGAAGATGTCCATTACGTAATATGGTTTTTAATTGATGTCAGGAATTTAATGAATAAATATTATATTGATCTGAAAATAGTAAAAATTGATAACATACGTTTGAAATTTTATGGCATTTTAATTAAACGCAATATAGTAACACTTGAAGTTCATTACATAAATCAACATATTGCACAAAAGATAGCAGTCCAATTCAAAGCATGTTTTATGGCAATTTACTAGATTAATAGGAACACAATTTGTTTCATTAAAAATACACTGATGAGTAATATATGGAGAATTTAAACACCTATTGCTTTAATTTTGAGCATAGAATTTCATTTTTTCTGCATTCTTCTTGAAAATCCCGGATAGTTTTCACATAAAGTCGATGTTGTTCTACGAGCTCAAAATGTCGATCGGAAAGCTCGTCGCGGCGCATTTTCTCTGCTTGTCTTGTTTTCTCAACCTTAAACAAAGATTAAAATTATAAAAAATTCTAGATTGGACAGCTGAAGTGATTAAATAAAAAAGAAGGTAAACACTTCTATATAGGCCTACTTAAAAATTAAAAGATGTACAGACAAAATACCAAACTTACCTTGATTTTATTTCCTCGAATTCCTGCCACAATTTTCTCAAACTGTCTGAGATATTGAACCATGGTTGCTTGTGAGGTTTTAGCTGTCTCAAAACTGTCATAAATGGAGTCCAATAAGTCGACCTCTTTTTCCATATATCTTCTTGTATCATCCAATGTGTTGTACATTGTGTAAAACTGCTTCGTTTCCTTATGAGTTGAGGAAATCTGAAAATAAATTAGAATAAATATTAAAAAAAATTATTTAATGTTACAGTTTGTAATCTATGACACTTTTATGCACGTAACGCAAAAGATATTAAAACCAAACCTGGTCATAAAGTTCAACAAATCTCCGTTGATATTGAGTCAACTCAGCTCTTGTTGGAACCTCATCAATTTTTCTGCTTAACTTTGCAACTTCACGGTTCTTAGAGGCCAATAAGAGTCGAATTTTGGCAAGTCTTTTGGAGTCTTCCATCCACTGTTTTTCTACAACAGAGATGTTTTCATTGTCGGTGGAAGAACGGTTGTTTAACTGGTTTTGAAGGTTGGCTATTTCTTCCTTCATGGCAGCAGCCTTTTCTTTGCAATCTGCTTTAAACTTGACTTCTTTTTGTTTTAAGTTTTCGTTTAAAGCAACAAGCTCCCGGATTTTACTTAAGACGCTAACATCAGCACCTTCTTCTAAACTTGACACCTCTCTCATTTTTTCTTCCAAAACTTCTTTATTTTCACTTAATTCTTCAAATCGAGCTTCAAATTCTCTCTTTTCCAAAGCAAGGGGTTTTGCATTATTTTTGACTTCCTTGTAGGCCTCTTTTTTTTCTAATACTATCTTCGTAAGTTTTTCAACTTTAATTTCATGCTTTTGTTTTGGTGTCAAGCGAGCAGGAACGACTGGTTTCGATTTTAATCTGGTCTCAATTTCTTCCTTTTTTTTTGCATATTCAGTTGAAATTTCTTGAATTTCCTTTGATTGCATTTCAACGAAGGATCCAATTATTTTCGAGGCAACTTTCCCTTCTATTTCCTTTCCGCTCATTTCTGACATGTTTTTTTGAAGTTTTTGAAGAGTTTTTTCTTGGGCTAATCTAATTTCATTTTCTTCGTTCTCATTTTCATCTTGAAGATTTTGCGATTTTGAAATCGATAATTTTGTAAGTGAAATATTAGCTTCTTCATCTGCAGATTTCATTTTCATACCTTCCCGTTCCATGTCTTGATTTTTTTCATCATTTTCGGTTTTCTTTTTTCTTGACTTCACAGTTGATCGTCCGCCATATTCCAACAGTGTTGATGATACTTTTGCTTCTTCTGTTGTTAAATTAAACTTATCAGATCTCTTGTATTTCCTAATTGGCCGATAATGATATTTAAGAGTAGAAATTGAATCATTTTTAGCTGACTTTAACTTATCTCCTGGCATTTTATGATGTTTGTCAAACTGCGAAATGCTGTAAGCTCTAATCAGATCTCCCATTTCTTCTCTAGTTTCAATAACCTTCTTGACAAGCCATTGAACCACTGGAAAAATACTTTTAAAATCCAGACCCTGAATTTGGTGAGGTTCAATTGCATGAGGACACTTCATTTTCGGTAGAACACTCACAATTTTTTCGGTGAGCGAAATTTTTTGACCGATTGTCGAGTTTTCTTGGAACAACAAATCGATATCCAAATCGTAATTACAATTGGTTATACACCATGTCATTCCACCAACTACTTTATCAAAAGAAGATAAACCCTTAATTCGAGCTCGGAAGTAACCAGCGGCCACCAAAAGGTCAATAGTTTTATCAAAACGAACTTGTTGTTCCGAATCTTCCCTTGTTTCAATGTTTATTACATTTCCTGCTTGATCGTAATCTGCACCAATTTTAGAACTGGCTCTTACCCGGCCAAACACACTTTGAGAATTTGAGGTCATTTTAGTCAAAGATTTGCTAAAAATTAAGTTAAACAGACAGCACACTAACAAAAAAACATATTACGTGTATTTTTTTAAACTTTTTGTTAGTTGTTATTAGCATGCGATTTATCAGTCTTATATCTGCCTATAAATAAACTTAAAATAAAAGTTTTGTGTAAAAAACATAAGGTAAACTAGTTTTACTTGTAAGCGTCTAACGAAAACCATGACAACTAAATTTAAGATTGTTTTACGTTTTAGTTTTGAGTGTAAATTGAAAAGTTTAATTTTGCATCAAGGGTTGTTACTAAATGTGTCGTAGTTCAACTTGTAAATATTTTTTATATAGATTCGTGGCAAAGGTTATTTAAAACAATCTTTCGTACAAGAAAATCAATATTCGAAAGCACATTTTATCAGTGTTCAAAAGTAGGTTTTCAATAAAGTTAAAAATTAAAAATTGTGATTAACTTATTTATTTTAAACTAATCGCGACAACATAAGAATAACAGTTTCATAATTTTAATAACTTAAAATCAGTAAAATTATATATTTTTGTTATAAATTTAGTTTATTAAATTTATTTGTGTCTACTTCTTTTTAACTTTTTGATTTAATACTGTGGAAAATTGTATAAATAAACCTAGGGTCACATGGTAGTAAAAATGGAAAACAATTAATACTTCAGGCTAATTAACATTGTAAGTTCGCAGTTAGGTTAATCAACAGTCATGACATTAACAATTTAAAGCGTTTGTCTAATAATGAAAAAGTACGATAGTAGTATAATACAAGACTACATTATACACAATTGCATTTACGATATTGTATTAATACACCTTACGATTTATTTAGGAAACTGTATTTTAAAAACGCATTAACTATATTTTAAAAACGCATTATTTTTTTAGATGCCTGTGCTAATTCAATGCTACGTTTCGCCAACTTCAATCAACAATCTCACCCTTTGCAACTAGCTGCGTGAACTTTGAACTTTTCTATGTTAGATGTTAAAGTTCTACGCAAGTTAGAGATATTTTTCATTGGCTTAAGTTGACCCCCCTTGAATTAAATTGGTAGCATTCAATATTTGTCAAAATTTTTTATTCAAAATCAAAATTTTTAAATGAATTTTAAATTATGTAATAAAAAATGTAATAATTTTTTTGTATTTTATTTTTTTGTATGTTGTATTGTTCCAGGTATTAATGTGTGTAGTTAAGCAATTCTTTTCGTGCAAGCCTGATAGCTCACTACTAAGGTGTTTAGATGTTAAACCTAACGCTTAAGTTCAAACCCCCGTTAACGCAGAGATTCCATTTAAAAAAATTATCACTCGTGCTTTTAGTGTGACGTATCGCCCCAGATATCTATGTATGTAGTTAAGCAATTGTTTCTAAACCGCCGTAATTCATTATAATTTTTTTTTTGCAAGAATCAAAATTTTTCAATCGATTTTTAGTTATACTCCTTAAAACGCATTGACCTAAATAGACCTAAATATGACCTAAGCATTAATAAAAAATAAAAAAAAAATATTAATATTTATTAAAGTTATGACATATTTACTGAAGCAAATAAAAAAAGTTTCTAATTTTTTTTCTACAAAATATTTTTGCAAATTTTTTTATCAAGTATGTTAGTTAGGTCAATAATTCAGTAAATATGTCATAACTTTAATAAATATTAATATTTTTTAATAATTTTTTTTTTATAAATAGCGTATTTATGAAAAATTATTAAAAAATATTAATAATTAATAAAGTTATGACATATTTACTGAATTTTTGCTAAATTTCAAAACTCAAAATTTAGCGTTTTATTAGATGAGCATTGACCTAACTAACATACTTGATAAAAAAATTTGCAAAACTATTCTGTAGAAAATAAATTAGAAACTTTTTTTATTTGCCTAAGTTGACCTCACTTGACCTATATTGGTACCATATAAACATTGGTCAATTTTTTTTTTTTTTTTTTTTTAAATCAAAATTTTTAAATTGAATTTAATTATACCAATTAAAATGCATTGACCCAAATAGCGCAATTATTAAAAAAAAAGTATTAATATTTAATAAAGTTATGACACATCTACCAAAAATTTTTGTATTTTATTTTTTGTCGTATTGTTCCAGGTACTAATGCATGTAGTTCAGCAATAATTTTCAAACAAGCTTGATAGCTCACTAGTAAGGTGTTCGGCTTGTAGATGCCTTTTTTTCTTTTTTTTTTTTAAATAAAAGTTTGTTGTTGAAAACTGTAAAAAACATAAGGTAAACTAGTTATGGTTCGAAATCTTAGATTTCGAAACATATTGTTATTGTCAGTGTATTTATTATTATGGTTCGAAATCTTAGATTTCGAACATATTGTTATTGTCCGTATTTTTATTATTTTTATTTTTATTCTTACTAATCCGAATTTTGAAATCGAATAACTTTTGATTTTGTGTATATAAATCTTCAAAATTTTAATATGTTGTTTATTATCATATCGTGTTCCAACCCTCTTATTTTGATAATTTAAATATTACTAATTAATAGGTGTTTATTTATTAAAATTTAGGAATCGTTATTAGCTTTTCAAATTTTGGTCAGGTATATATTATTATTATTATTATTAATCTTTTCCAGTGTCTTATAAGCTGTAAATTTTGAGTTAACATAACTTTTTTTTGTGAACATTTACAGTTTTGAAATTTTAGTATGTTGTTTATTATCAGATTGTGTTTTCATTCTCCTATTTACAACATTTTATTATCACTAATTACTAATTAATAGGTGTTTATTTATTAAAATTTAAAGTTTGTTATTTATTTTTTAAATCTTGGCCATTTGTATATCATGATATCGGTAACTCAAAAATGAAATAAAATTTTGATTTTTATCACTAATTACTAATTAATAGGTGTTTATTTAATAAAATTTAAAGATTGTTATTTATTTTTTAAATCTTGGCCAATTTGTGTATCATGATATTGGTAACTCAAAAATGAATTAAAATTTTAATTTTGATCACTAATTACTAATCAATAGGTGTTTATTTATTAAAATTTAAAGATTGTTATTTATTTTTTAAATCTTGGCCATTTGTATATCATGATATTGGTAACTCAAAAATGAATTAAAATTTTAATTTTGATCACTAATTACTAATCAATAGGTGTTTATTTATTAAAATTTAAAGATTGTTATTTATTTTTTAAATCTTGGCCCTTTGTATATCATGATATTAGTAACTCAAAAATGAATTAAAATTTTAATTTTTATCACTAATTACTTATTAAGAGATGTTTATTTATTAAAATTTAAAGATTGTTATTGCTTTTTTAAATCTTGGTCTATTGTATATCATGATAGCAGTAACTCAAAAATAGATAAAAAATTTAATTTTTGTATGTTTATTATATTTAAATTATTGTTTATTTATTTAAAATTAAAGTTCGACATTAAGTATTTAAAATTTGATATAATGTATTTTATAATATAAGGAGTTAAAAAAACATATTTAAAAAATAATTTTTGTTTATTTATCATAGGTAAATGCTTGTTTATTTATTAAAAATCAAAAATCAATTTTAGGAATTAAAAATTTAGTCTAATGTGTATCCTAATATTAACAACTTAAAACTCGGTTAAAATATTAATTTTTGTATGTATTTAATATTTAAATGCTTGTTTGTTTATTAAAAATCAAATATATGTAATATTTTTAGTTAATTTTTGTAAACCTTTTTTAATTTTAAAAATTTATGTTAAAAATAATCAAATAATTTCGAACCATATTTTATTTATCAAATAAATCTAGTTATTATGGTTCGAAATCTTAGATTTCGAAACATATTGTTATTGTCAGTGTATTTATTATGGTTCGAAATCTTAGATTTCGAAACATATTGTTATTGTCATTATATTTATTATTATTATTATTATTGTTTTTATTCTTATTTGACGAATTTTGAAAGACGATAACTTTTGTTCTTTAAAAGTAAAAGTTCTAAATTTTTAGTATGTTTATTATTATCCCAACGAATCGCAAACCTCCTATTTACGACATTTAAATGTCACTAATTACTAATTAATATATTTTATTATTAAAATTTAAAGATTAAATTTGCTGAAATTTTAATATGTTGTTGGCATTATTATTTTGTATGTTGCTATTTAAAATGAAGATTTAACTCTAGCTAAATATCGTTTAATCATTATTTTAGTTTTTTTATAAAATAACGAATCAGTGTGAATTTAACGCTTGAATAATTTAATAGCGTTCTGGTCGCCGTCAAAAATCGTCCTTTTCGCTGTCTATTAAAGTAAAAAATATTGGTTGAAAATTTAAGTAAAATGTTAAAGTATAAGTCAAAAATGTGTAAAAATTTTTTTTTAATTATTTCGTTATTATTATATTTTAATACTAGTTTGATTACTAAAAAATTACGATAGGTATTTTGCTTTTAAATTTAGTTATTTTTCTATTACAATATCATTGAATGCGTGTTCGTTTGTTAAAATTAGGTTTAAATATAAAAAAGTTCATATTTAAATTTATAATTTAATTAATAAACCTACTAAATAAATTATATTTATAAAAAAGAATCAAACAATTTCGAACCATATTTTATTTATCAAATAAATCTAGTTATTATTGTTTTTATTCTTTCTAGTCAGAATTTTGAAAGACAATAACTTTTGTTCTTTAAAACTAAAAGTTCTAAATTTTTAGTATGTTTGTTATTATCCCAACGAATCGCAAACCTCTTATTTACGACATTTAATTATCACTAATTATTAATTAATATATTTTATTATTAAAATTTAAAGATTACATTTTCTGAAATTTTAATATGTTGTTGGTATTATTATTTTGTATGTTGCTATTTAAAATGAAGATTTAACTCTAGCTAAATATCGTTTAATCATTATTTTAGTTTTTTTATAAAATAACGAATCAGTGTGAGTTTAACGCTTGAATAATTTAATAGCGTTCTGGTCGCCGTCAAAAATCGTCCTTTTCGCTGTCTATTAAAGTAAAAAATATTGGTTGAAAATTTAAGTAAAATGTTAAAGTATAAGTCAAAAATGTGTAAAATTTTTTTTTTAATTGTTTTGTTATTATTATATTTTAATACTCGTTTGATTACTAAAAAATTAAGATCGGTATTTTGCTTTTAAATTTAGTTTACTTTTCTATTACAATATCAATGAATGCGTGTTCGTTTGTTAAAATTAGGTTTAAATATAAAAAAGTTCATATTTAAATTTATAATTTAATTAATAAACTTACTAAATAAATTATATTTATAAAAAAGAATCAAACGATTTCGAACCATATTTTATTTATCAAATAAATCTAGTTATTATTTTTATTCTTTCTAGTCAGAATTTTGAAAGACGATAACTTTTGTTCTTTAAAACTAAAAGTTCTAAATTTTTAGTATGTTTGTTATTATCCCAACGAATCGCAAACCTCTTATTTACGATATTTAATTATCACTAATCACTAATTAATAGGTGTTTGTTTATTAAAATTTAAAAGTTGTTATTAATTTTTTAAATCTTGGTCAATTGTATATTATGATATTACTAACTCAAAAATAAATTAAAATTTTAATTTTTATCACTAATTACTTAATAATAGGTGTTTGTTTATTAAAATTTAAAGGTTGTTATTAATTTTTTAAATTTTTGTCAATTGTATATCATGATATTAGTAACTTAAAAACGAATTTAATTTTTGTCACTAATTACTAATTAATAGGTGTTTGTTTATTTAAATTTAAAGATTGTTATTAGGTTTTTAAATTTTGGTCGGTTTTATCTTATAATATTTATAATTCGAAAATAAATTAAAAAATAATTCTTGTTTGTTTTTTATATTTAAATGCTGGTTTGTTCATTAAAAATTAAAGTTCGACATTAAGCATTGAAAATTTGGTATGATGTATTTTTTAATATAAGTAATTAAAAAACATATTAGAAAAATAATTTTCGTTTATTTATCATATTTAAATGCTTGTTTATTTAATAAAAATCAATTTTAAAAATTTAAAATTTACTATAATTTATATCCTAATATCACCAACTTAAAACTGGGTTAAATATTAGTTTTTGTTTGTATTATATATATAAATGCTTGTTTGTTTATTAAAAATCAAAGGTTTGTAATATTCTTAGTTAATGTTTATGCATATCTTTTTTTATTTATAAAAATTTATGTTAAAAATAATCAAATATTTTCGAACCATATTTTATTTATCAAATAAATCTAGTTTTTTTTATTATTACAAGTGCTTACTTAAGCTATGTATACAATTTTGCATCTTTGAAAGGTCGTGGCAGTTAGCTCAGTGCGAAAGGCCCACAACTCTCAGTACTGAGTTCCGAGTTTTGGTTCCCAACTTAGACTCCTCAAAATAATCAACTTACCAATTTTTTGTATTTTGCGTACATAGGGCCGGTCATATGATCACGTGACTGAAAATTTTTGCGAAATGTTTTATCTTGAATGTTAGTTAGGCCAATGCGCGTCTAACAAAATACAAAATTTTAGGTTTTAAGATTTCATAAATTTTTAATAAAAGTTTCATAACTTTTATGAATATTAATATTTTCGAAAAATATTTTGTAAACACGGTAATTGGACCTGTGCGGTTCTAACACAACAATTATTTTTCGATTTAAAATTTTTAATTTTTTTTCAAAAAATTTGTATGCAATATCATTGGCCAAAAATATCACGTGAACTAAGTAAACCCAAAATAAAAATTATCTCAAACTTTTGTTCTACTTAAAATTTTTGCAAAATGTTTTATCTTGAATGTTAGTTAGGCCAATGCGTGTCTAATTAGATATAACATTTCAGAATTTGAGATTTCATAAATTTTTAATAAAAGTTGGATAACTTTTATGAATATTAATATTTTCGAAAAATATTTTGTAAACACGGTAATTGGACCTGTGCGGTACTCACACAACAATTATTTTTTGATTTAAAATTTTTTATTTGTAAAAAAAAAATTTGTATGCAATATCATTGGCCAAAAATATCACGTAACCTAATTAAAGCCAAAATAAAAATTATCTCAAACTTTTGTTTTACTGAAAATTTTCGCGAAATGTTTTATCTTGAATGTTAGTTAGGCCAATGCGCGTCTAATAAAATACAAAACTTTAGGTTTTGAGATTTCATAAATTTTTAATAAAAGTTTCATAACTTTTATGAATATTAATATTTTTGAAAAATATTTTGTAAACACGGTAATTGGACCTGTGCGGTTCTAACACAACAATTATTTTTCGATTTAAAATTTTTATTTTTTTTCAAAAAATTTGTATGCAATATCATTGGCCAAAAATATCACGTGAACTAAGTAAACCCAAAATAAAAATTATCTCAAACTTTTGTTCTACTTAAAATTTTTGCAAAATGTTTTATCTTGAATGTTAGTTAAGCCAATGCGTGCCTAATTAGATATAAAATTTCAGAATTTGAGATTTCATAAATTTTTAATAAAAGTTGCATAACTTTTATGAATATTAATATTTTCGAAAAATATTTTGTAAACACGGTAATTGGACCTGTGCGGTACTCACACAACAATTATTTTTTGATTTAAAATTTTTTATTTTTAAAAAAAAATTTATATGCAATATCATTGGCCAAAAATATCACGTGACCCAATTAAAGCCAAAATAAAAATTATCTCAAACTTTTGTTTTACTGAAAATTTTCGCGAAATGTTTTATCTTGAATGTTAGTTAGGCCAATGCGCGTCTAATAAAATACAAAACTTTAGGTTTTGAGATTTCATGAATTTTTAATAAAAGTTTCATAACTTTTATGAATATTAATATTTTTGAAAAATATTTTGTAAACACGGTAATTGGACCTGTGCGGTTCTAACACAACAATTATTTTTCGATTTAAAATTTTTATTTTTTTTCAAAAAATTTGTATGCAATATCATTGGCCAAAAATATCACGTGACCTAATTAAACCCAAAATAGAAATTATCTCAAACTTTTGTTCTACTCAAAAATTTTGCAAAATGTTTTATCTTGAATGTTAGTTAGGCCAATGCGCGCCTAATTAGATATAAAATATCAGATTTTGAGATTTCATAAATTTTTTATAAAAGTTTCATAACTTTTATGAATATTAATATTTTCGAAAAATATTTTGTAAACACGGTAATTGGACCTGTGCGGTTCTAACACAACAATTATTTTTTGATTTAAAATTTGTTATTTTTAAAAAAAAAATTTGTATGCAATATCATTGGCCAAAAATATCACGTGACCTAATTAAACCCAAAATAAAAATTACCTCAAACTTTTGTTTTACTGAAAATTTTCGCGAAAAGTTTTATCTTGAATGTTAGTTAGGCCAATGTGCGTCTAATAAAATACAAAACTTTAGGTTTTGAGATTTCATAAATTTTTAATAAAAGTTTCTTAACTTTTATGAATATTAATATTTTCGAAAAATATTTTGTAAACACGGTAATTGGACCTGTGCGGTTCTAACACAACAATTATTTTTCGATTTAAAATTTTTAATTTTTTTTCAAAAAATTTGTATGCAATATCATTGGCCAAAAATATTACGTGACCTAATTAAAGCCAAAATTAAAATTACCTCAAACTTTTGTTTTACTGAAAATTTCTGCGAAATGTTTTATCTTGAATGTTAGTTAGGCCAATGCGCGTCTAATAAAATACAAAATCTTAGGTTTTAAGATTTCACAAATTTTTAATAAAAGTTTCATAACTTTTATGAATATTAATATTTTTTTAAAAATATTTTGTAAACACGGTAATTGGACCTGTGCGGTTCTAACACAACAATTATTTTTCGATTTAAAATTTTTTATTTTTTTTTTTAAATTTGTATGCAATATCATTGGCCAAAAATATCACGTGACCTAATGAAAACCAAAATAAAAATTACCTCAAACTTTTGTTTTACTGAAAATTTTGCGAAATGTTTTATCTTGAATGTTAGTTAGGCCAATGCGCGTCTAATAAAATACAAAATTTTAGGTTTTGAGATATCATAAATTTTTAATAAAAGTTTCATAACTTTTATAAATATTAATATTTTCGAAAAATATTTTGTAAACACGGTAATTGGACCTGTGCGGTTCTAACACAACAATTATTTTTCTTAAAAGTTATGAAATTTTTATTAAAAATCAATATTTTTGAAAAATATTTTGTAAACACGGTAATTGGACCTGTGCGGTTCTAACACAACAATTATTTTTCGATTTAAAATTTTTATTTTTTTTCAAAAAATTTGTATGCAATATCATTGGCCAAAAATATCACGTGACCTAATTAAACCCAAAATAGAAATTATCTCAAACTTTTGTTCTACTCAAAAATTTTGCAAAATGTTTTATCTTGAATGTTAGTTAGGCCAATGCGCGCCTAATTAGATATAAAATTTCAGATTTTGAGATTTCATAAATTTTTTATAAAAGTTTCATAACTTTTATGAATATTAATATTTTCGAAAAATATTTTGTAAACACGGTAATTGGACCTGTGCGGTTCTAACACAACAATTATTTTTTGATTTAAAATTTGTTATTTTAAAAAAAAAAATTTGTATGCAATATCATTGGCCAAAAATATCACGTGACCTAATTAAAGCCAAAATAAAAATTACCTCAAACTTTTGTTTTACTGAAAATTTTTGCGAAATGTTTTATCTTGAATGTTAGTTAGGCCAATGCGCGTCTAATAAAATACAAAATCTTAGGTTTTAAGATTTCACAAATTTTTAATAAAAGTTTCATAACTTTTATGAATATTAATATTTTTTAAAAAATATTTTGTAAACACGGTAATTGGACCTGTGCGGTTCTAACACAAAAATTATTTTTCGATTTAAAATTTTTTATTTTTTTTTTTAAATTTGTATGCAATATCATTGGCCAAAAATATCACGTGATCTAATGAAAACCAAAATAAAAATGACCTCAAACTTTTGTTTTACTGAAAATTTTCGCGAAATGTTTTATCTTGAATGTTAGTTAGGCCAATGCGCGTTTAATAAAATACAAAATTTTAGGTTTTGAGATTTCATAAATTTTTAATAAAAGTTTCATAACTTTTATAAATATTAATATTTTCGAAAAATATTTTGTAAACACGGTAATTGGACCTGTGCGGTTCTAACACAACAATTATTTTTCGATTTAAAGTTTTTAATTTTTTTTCAAACAATTTGTATGCAATATCATTGGCCAAAAATATCACGTGACCTAATTAAACCCAAAATAAAAATTACCTCAAACTTTTGTTTTACTGAAAATTTTCGCGAAATGTTTTATCTTGAATGTTAGTTAGGCCAATGCGCGTCTAATAAAATACAAAATTTTAGGTTTTAAGATTTCACAAATTTTTAATAAAAGTTTCATAACTTTTATGAATATTAATATTTTTGAAAAATATTTTGTAAACACGGTAATTGGACCTGTGCGGTTCTAACACAACAATTATTTTTTGATTTAAAATTTTTTATTTTTTTTCAAAAAATTTGTATGCAATATCATTGGCCAAAAATATCACGTGACCTAATGAAAACCAAAATAAAAATTACCTCAAACTTTTGTTTTACTGAAAATTTTTGCAAAATGTTTTATCTTGAATGTTAGTTAGGCCAATGCGTGCCTAATTAGATATAACATTTCAGAATTTGAGATTTCATAAATTTTTAATAAAAGTTGGATAACTTTTATGAATATTAATATTTTCGAAAAATATTTTGTAAACACGGTAATTGGACCTGTGCGGTACTCACACAACAATTATTTTTTGATTTAAAATTTTTTATTTTTAAAAAAAAAATTTGTATGCAATATTATTGGCCAAAAATATCACGTAACCTAATTAAAGCCAAAATAAAAATTATCTCAAACTTTTGTTTTACTGAAAATTTTCGCGAAATGTTTTATCTTGAATGTTAGTTAGGCCAATGCGCGTCTAATAAAATACAAAACTTTAGGTTTTGAGATTTCATGAATTTTTAATAAAAGTTTCATAACTTTTATGAATATTAATATTTTTGAAAAATATTTTGTAAACACGGTAATTGGACCTGTGCGGTTCTAACACAACAATTATTTTTCGATTTAAAATTTTTATTTTTTTTCAAAAAATTTGTATGCAATATCATTGGCCAAAAATATCACGTGAACTAAGTAAACCCAAAATAAAAATTATCTCAAACTTTTGTTCTACTTAAAATTTTTGCAAAATGTTTTATCTTGAATGTTAGTTAAGCCAATGCGTGCCTAATTAGATATAAAATTTCAGAATTTGAGATTTCATAAATTTTTAATAAAAGTTGCATAACTTTTATGAATATTAATATTTTCGAAAAATATTTTGTAAACACGGTAATTGGACCTGTGCGGTACTCACACAACAATTATTTTTTGATTTAAAATTTTTTATTTTTAAAAAAAAATTTATATGCAATATCATTGGCCAAAAATATCACGTGACCCAATTAAAGCCAAAATAAAAATTATCTCAAACTTTTGTTTTACTGAAAATTTTCGCGAAATGTTTTATCTTGAATGTTAGTTAGGCCAATGCGCGTCTAATAAAATACAAAACTTTAGGTTTTGAGATTTCATGAATTTTTAATAAAAGTTTCATAACTTTTATGAATATTAATATTTTTGAAAAATATTTTGTAAACACGGTAATTGGACCTGTGCGGTTCTAACACAACAATTATTTTTCGATTTAAAATTTTTATTTTTTTTCAAAAAATTTGTATGCAATATCATTGGCCAAAAATATCACGTGACCTAATTAAACCCAAAATAGAAATTATCTCAAACTTTTGTTCTACTCAAAAATTTTGCAAAATGTTTTATCTTGAATGTTAGTTAGGCCAATGCGCGCCTAATTAGATATAAAATTTCAGATTTTGAGATTTCATAAATTTTTTATAAAAGTTTCATAACTTTTATGAATATTAATATTTTCGAAAAATATTTTGTAAACACGGTAATTGGACCTGTGCGGTTCTAACACAACAATTATTTTTCGATTTAAAATTTTTAATTTTTTTTCAAAAAATTTGTATGCAATATCATTGGCCAAAAATATTACGTGACCTAATTAAAGCCAAAATTAAAATTACCTCAAACTTTTGTTTTACTGAAAATTCCTGCGAAATGTTTTATCTTGAATGTTAGTTAGGCCAATGCGCGTCTAATAAAATACAAAATCTTAGGTTTTAAGATTTCACAAATTTTTAATAAAAGTTTCATAACTTTTATGAATATTAATATTTTTTTAAAAGTATTTTGTAAACACGGTAATTGGACCTGTGCGGTTCTAACACAACAATTATTTTTCGATTTAAAATTTTTTATTTTTTTTTTTAAATTTGTATGCAATATCATTGGCCAAAAATATCACGTGACCTAATGAAAACCAAAATAAAAATTACCTCAAACTTTTGTTTTACTGAAAATTTTGCGAAATGTTTTATCTTGAATGTTAGTTAGGCCAATGCGCGTCTAATAAAATACAAAATTTTAGGTTTTGAGATATCATAAATTTTTAATAAAAGTTTCATAACTTTTATAAATATTAATATTTTCGAAAAATATTTTGTAAACACGGTAATTGGACCTGTGCGGTTCTAACACAACAATTATTTTTCTTAAAAGTTATGAAATTTTTATTAAAAATCAATATTTTTGAAAAATATTTTGTAAACACGGTAATTGGACCTGTGCGGTTCTAACACAACAATTATTTTTCGATTTAAAATTTTTATTTTTTTTCAAAAAATTTGTATGCAATATCATTGGCCAAAAATATCACGTGACCTAATTAAACCCAAAATAGAAATTATCTCAAACTTTTGTTCTACTCAAAAATTTTGCAAAATGTTTTATCTTGAATGTTAGTTAGGCCAATGCGCGCCTAATTAGATATAAAATTTCAGATTTTGAGATTTCATAAATTTTTTATAAAAGTTTCATAACTTTTATGAATATTAATATTTTCGAAAAATATTTTGTAAACACGGTAATTGGACCTGTGCGGTTCTAACACAACAATTATTTTTTGATTTAAAATTTGTTATTTTAAAAAAAAAAATTTGTATGCAATATCATTGGCCAAAAATATTACGTGACCTAATTAAACCCAAAATAAAAATTACCTCAAATTTTTGTTTTACTGAAAATTTTGCGAAATGTTTTATCTTTAATGTTAGTTAGGCCAATGCGCGTCTAATAAAATACAAAATTTTAAGTTTTAAGATTTCACAAAATTTTAATAAAAGTTGCATAACTTTTATGAATATTAATATTTTTGAAAAATATTTTGTAAACACGGTAATTGGACCTGTGCGGTTCTAACACAACAATTATTTTTCGATTTAAAATTTTTTATTTTTTTTTTTAAATTTGTATGCAATATCATTGGCCAAAAATATCACGTGACCTAATTAAACCCAAAATAAAAATTACCTCAAACTTTTGTTTTACTGAAAATTTTCGCGAAATGTTTTATCTTGAATGTTAGTTAGGCCAATGCGCGTCTAATAAAATACAAAATATTAGCTTTTGAGATTTCATAAATTTTTAATAAAAGTTTCATAACTTTTATAAATATTAATATTTTCGAAAAATATTTTGTAAACACGGTAATTGGACCTGTGCGGTTCTAACACAACAATTATTTTTCGATTTAAAATTTTTAATTTTTTTTCAAAAAATTTGTATGCAATATCATTGGCCAAAAATATCACGTGACCTAATTAAAGCCAAAATAAAAATTACCTCAAACTTTTGTTTTACTGAAAATTTTTGCGAAATGTTTTATCTTGAATGTTAGTTAGGCCAATGCGCGTCTAATAAAATACAAAATCTTAGGTTTTAAGATTTCACAAATTTTTAATAAAAGTTTCATAACTTTTATGAATATTAATATTTTATAAAAAATATTTTGTAAACACGGTAATTGGACCTGTGCGGTTCTAACACAAAAATTATTTTTCGATTTAAAATTTTTTATTTTTTTTTTTAAATTTGTATGCAATATCATTGGCCAAAAATATCACGTGACCTAATGAAAACCAAAATAAAAATGACCTCAAACTTTTGTTTTACTGAAAATTTTCGCGAAATGTTTTATCTTGAATGTTAGTTAGGCCAATGCGCGTTTAATAAAATACAAAATTTTAGGTTTTGAGATTTCATAAATTTTTAATAAAAGTTTCATAACTTTTATAAATATTAATATTTTCGAAAAATATTTTGTAAACACGGTAATTGGACCTGTGCGGTTCTAACACAACAATTATTTTTCGATTTAAAGTTTTTAATTTTTTTTCAAACAATTTGTATGCAATATCATTGGCCAAAAATATCACGTGACCTAATTAAACCCAAAATAAAAATTACCTCAAACTTTTGTTTTACTGAAAATTTTCGCGAAATGTTTTATCTTGAATGTTAGTTAGGCCAATGCGCGTCTATTAAAATACAAAATTTTAGGTTTTAAGATTTCACAAATTTTTAATAAAAGTTTCATAACTTTTATGAATATTAATATTTTTGAAAAATATTTTGTAAACACGGTAATTGGACCTGTGCGGTTCTAACACAACAATTATTTTTTGATTTAAAATTTTTTATTTTTTTTCAAACAATTTGTATGCAATATCATTGGCCAAAAATATCACGTGACCTAATTAAACCCAAAATAAAAATTACCTCAAACTTTTGTTTTACTGAAAGTTTTCGCGAAATGTTTTATCTTGAATGTTAGTTAGGCCAATGCGCGTCTAATAAAATACAAAATTTTAGGTTTTAAGATTTCACAAATTTTTAATAAAAGTTTCATAACTTTTATGAATATTAATATTTTTGAAAAATATTTTGTAAACACGGTAATTGGACCTGTGCGGTTCTAACACGACAATTATTTTTTGATTTAAAATTTTTTATTTTTTTTCAAAAAATTTGTATGCAATATCATTGGCCAAAAATATCACGTGACCTAATGAAAACCAAAACAAAAATTACCTCAAACTTTTGTTTTACTGAAAATTTTCGCGAAATGTTTTATCTTGAATGTTAGTTAGGCCAATGCGCGTCTAATAAAATACAAAATTTTAGGTTTTGAGATTTCACAAATTTTTAATAAAAGATTCATAACTTTTATAAATATTAATATTTTCGAAAAATATTTTGTAAACACGGTAATTGGACCTGTGCGGTTCTAACACAACAATTATTTTTCGATTTAAAATTTTTAATTTTTTTTCAAAAAATTTGTATGCAATATCATTGGCCAAAAATATCACGTGACCAAATTAAAGCCAAAATAAAAATTACCTCAAACTTTTGTTTTACTGAAAATTTCTGCGAAATGTTTTATCTTGAATGTTAGTTAGGCCAATGCGCGTCTAATAAAATACAAAATTTTAGGTTTTAAGATTTCACAAATTTTTAATAAAAGTTTCATAACTTTTATGAATATTAATATTTTTGAAAAATATTTTGTAAACACGGTAATTGGACCTGTGCGGTTCTAACACAACAATTATTTTTCGATTTAAAATTTTTTATTTTAAATTTGTATGCAATATCATTGGCCAAAAATATCACGTGACCTAATTAAACCCAAAATAAAAATTACCTCAAACTTTTGTTTTACTGAAAATTTCTGCGAAATGTTTTATCTTGAATGTTAGTTAGGCCAATGCGCGTCTAATAAAATACAAAATTTTAGGTTTTAAGATTTCACCATATTTTAATAAAAGTTTCATAACTTTTATGAATATTAATATTTTTGAAAAATATTTTGTAAACACGGTAATTGGACCTGTGCGGTTCTAACACAACAATTATTTTTTGATTTAAAATTTTTTATTTTTTTTCAAAAAATTTATATGCAATATCATTGGCCAAAAATATCACGTGACCTAATGAAAACCAAAATAAAAATTACCTCAAACTTTTGTTTTACTAAAAATTTTCGCGAAATGTTTTATCTTGAATGTTAGTTAGGCCAATGCGCGTCTAATAAAATACAAAATTTTAGGTTTTGAGATTTCATTAATTTTTAATAAAAGTTTCATAACTTTTATGAATATTAATATTTTCGAAAAATATTTTGTGAACACGGTAATTGGACCTGTGCGGTTCTAACACAACAATTATTTTTTGATTTAAAATTTTTTATTTTTTTTCAAAAATTTTGTATGCAATATTATTGGCCAAAAATATCACGTGACCTAATGAAAACCAAAATAAAAATTACCTCAAACTTTTGTTTTACTGAAAATTTTCGCGAAATGTTTTATCTTGAATGTTAGTTAGGCCAATGCGCGACTAATAAAATACAAAATTTTAGGTTTTAAGATTTCACAAATTTTTAATAAAAGTTTCATAACTTTTATGAATATTAATATTTTTGAAAAATATTTTGTAAACACGGTAATTGGACCTGTGCGGTTCTAACACAACAATTATTTTTCGATTTAAAATTTTTTATTTTAAATTTGTATGCAATATCATTGGCCAAAAATATCACGTGACCTAATTAAACCCAAAATAAAAATTACCTCAAACTTTTGTTTTACTGAAAATTTCTGCGAAATGTTTTATCTTGAATGTTAGTTAGGCCAATGCGCGTCTAATAAAATACAAAATTTTAGGTTTTAAGATTTCACAAATTTTTAATAAAAGTTTCATAACTTTTATGAATATTAATATTTTTGAAAAATATTTTGTAAACACGGTAATTGGACCTGTGCGGTTCTAACACAACAATTATTTTTTGATTTAAAATTTTTTATTTTTTTTCAAAAAATTTATATGCAATATCATTGGCCAAAAATATCACGTGACCTAATGAAAACCAAAATAAAAATTACCTCAAACTTTTGTTTTACTAAAAATTTTCGCGAAATGTTTTATCTTGAATGTTAGTTAGGCCAATGCGCGTCTAATAAAATACAAAATTTTAGGTTTTGAGATTTCCTTAATTTTTAATAAAAGTTTCATAACTTTTATGAATATTAATATTTTCGAAAAATATTTTGTGAACACGGTAATTGGACCTGTGCGGTTCTAACACAACAATTATTTTTTGATTTAAAATTTTTTATTTTTTTTCAAAAATTTTGTATGCAATATTATTGGCCAAAAATATCACGTGACCTAATGAAAACCAAAATAAAAATTACCTCAAACTTTTGTTTTACTGAAAATTTTTGAGAAATGTTTTATCTTGAATGTTAGTTAGGCCAATGCGCGTCTAATAAAATACAAAATTTTAGGTTTTAAGATTTCACAAATTTTTAATAAAAGTTTCATAACTTTTATGAATATTAATATTTTTGAAAAATATTTTGTAAACACGGTAATTGGACCTGTGCGGTTCTAACACAACAATTATTTTTCGATTTAAAATTTTTTATTTTTTTTTTAAATTTGTATGCAATATCATTGGCCAAAAATATCACGTGACCTAATGAAAACCAAAATAAAAATTACCTCAAACTTTTGTTTTACTGAAAATTTTTGCAAAATGTTTTATCTTGAATGTTAGTTAGGCCAATGCGCGTCTAATAAAATACAAAATTTTAGGTTTTAAGATTTCACAAATTTTTAATAAAAGTTTCATAACTTTTATGAATATTAATATTTTTGAAAAATATTTTGTGAACACGGTAATTGGACCTGTGCGGTTCTAACACTACAATTATTTTTCGATTTAAAATTTTTAATTTTTTTTTTAAATTTGTATGCAAAATATCATTGGCCAAAAATATCACGTGACCTAATGAAAACCAAAATAAAAATTACCTCAAACTTTTGTTTTACTGAAAATTTTTGCGAAATGTTTTATCTTGAATGTTAGTTAGGCCAATGCGCGTCTAATAAAATACAAAATTTTAGGTTTTGAGATTTCATAAATTTTTAATTAAAGTTTCATAACTTTTAGGAATATTAATATTTTCGAAAAATATTTTGTAAACACGGTAATTGGACCTGTGCGGTTCTAACACAACAATTATTTTTTGATTTAAAATTTTTTACTTTTTTTCAAAAAATTTGTATGCAATATCATTGGCCAAAAATATCACGTGACCTAATTAAAGCCAAAATAAAAATTACCTCAAACTTTTGTTTTACTAAAAATTTTCGCGAAATGTTTTATCTTGAATGTTAGTTAGGCCAATGCGCGTCTAATAAAATACAAAATTTTAGGTTTTGAGATTTCATTAATTTTTAATAAAAGTTTCATAACTTTTATGAATATTAATATTTTCGAAAAATATTTTGTGAACACGGTAATTGGACCTGTGCGGTTCTAACACAACAATTATTTTTTGATTTAAAATTTTTTATTTTTTTTCAAAAATTTTGTATGCAATATTATTGGCCAAAAATATCACGTGACCTAATGAAAACCAAAATAAAAATTACCTCAAACTTTTGTTTTACTGAAAATTTTTGCGAAATGTTTTATCTTGAATGTTAGTTAGGCCAATGCGCGTCTAATAAAATACAAAATTTTAGGTTTTAAGATTTCACAAATTTTTAATAAAAGTTTCATAACTTTTATGAATATTAATATTTTTGAAAAATATTTTGTAAACACGGTAATTGGACCTGTGCGGTTCTAACACAACAATTATTTTTTGATTTAAAATTTTTTATTTTTTTTCAAACAATTTGTATGCAATATCATTGGCCAAAAATATCACGTGACCTAATTAAACCCAAAATAAAAATTACCTCAAACTTTTGTTTTACTGAAAGTTTTCGCGAAATGTTTTATCTTGAATGTTAGTTAGGCCAATGCGCGTCTAATAAAATACAAAATTTTAGGTTTTAAGATTTCACAAATTTTTAATAAAAGTTTCATAACTTTTATGAATATTAATATTTTTGAAAAATATTTTGTAAACACGGTAATTGGACCTGTGCGGTTCTAACACGACAATTATTTTTTGATTTAAAATTTTTTATTTTTTTTCAAAAAATTTGTATGCAATATCATTGGCCAAAAATATCACGTGACCTAATGAAAACCAAAACAAAAATTACCTCAAACTTTTGTTTTACTGAAAATTTTCGCGAAATGTTTTATCTTGAATGTTAGTTAGGCCAATGCGCGTCTAATAAAATACAAAATTTTAGGTTTTGAGATTTCACAAATTTTTAATAAAAGATTCATAACTTTTATAAATATTAATATTTTCGAAAAATATTTTGTAAACACGGTAATTGGACCTGTGCGGTTCTAACACAACAATTATTTTTTGATTTAAAATTTTTTATTTTTTTTCAAACAATTTGTATGCAATATCATTGGCCAAAAATATCACGTGACCTAATTAAACCCAAAATAAAAATTACCTCAAACTTTTGTTTTACTGAAAGTTTTCGCGAAATGTTTTATCTTGAATGTTAGTTAGGCCAATGCGCGTCTAATAAAATACAAAATTTTAGGTTTTAAGATTTCACAAATTTTTAATAAAAGTTTCATAACTTTTATGAATATTAATATTTTTGAAAAATATTTTGTAAACACGGTAATTGGACCTGTGCGGTTCTAACACGACAATTATTTTTTGATTTAAAATTTTTTATTTTTTTTCAAAAAATTTGTATGCAATATCATTGGCCAAAAATATCACGTGACCTAATGAAAACCAAAACAAAAATTACCTCAAACTTTTGTTTTACTGAAAATTTTCGCGAAATGTTTTATCTTGAATGTTAGTTAGGCCAATGCGCGTCTAATAAAATACAAAATTTTAGGTTTTGAGATTTCACAAATTTTTAATAAAAGATTCATAACTTTTATAAATATTAATATTTTCGAAAAATATTTTGTAAACACGGTAATTGGACCTGTGCGGTTCTAACACAACAATTATTTTTCGATTTAAAATTTTTAATTTTTTTTCAAAAAATTTGTATGCAATATCATTGGCCAAAAATATCACGTGACCAAATTAAAGCCAAAATAAAAATTACCTCAAACTTTTGTTTTACTGAAAATTTCTGCGAAATGTTTTATCTTGAATGTTAGTTAGGCCAATGCGCGTCTAATAAAATACAAAATTTTAGGTTTTAAGATTTCACAAATTTTTAATAAAAGTTTCATAACTTTTATGAATATTAATATTTTTGAAAAATATTTTGTAAACACGGTAATTGGACCTGTGCGGTTCTAACACAACAATTATTTTTCGATTTAAAATTTTTTATTTTAAATTTGTATGCAATATCATTGGCCAAAAATATCACGTGACCTAATTAAACCCAAAATAAAAATTACCTCAAACTTTTGTTTTACTGAAAATTTCTGCGAAATGTTTTATCTTGAATGTTAGTTAGGCCAATGCGCGTCTAATAAAATACAAAATTTTAGGTTTTAAGATTTCACCATATTTTAATAAAAGTTTCATAACTTTTATGAATATTAATATTTTTGAAAAATATTTTGTAAACACGGTAATTGGACCTGTGCGGTTCTAACACAACAATTATTTTTTGATTTAAAATTTTTTATTTTTTTTCAAAAAATTTATATGCAATATCATTGGCCAAAAATATCACGTGACCTAATGAAAACCAAAATAAAAATTACCTCAAACTTTTGTTTTACTAAAAATTTTCGCGAAATGTTTTATCTTGAATGTTAGTTAGGCCAATGCGCGTCTAATAAAATACAAAATTTTAGGTTTTGAGATTTCATTAATTTTTAATAAAAGTTTCATAACTTTTATGAATATTAATATTTTCGAAAAATATTTTGTGAACACGGTAATTGGACCTGTGCGGTTCTAACACAACAATTATTTTTTGATTTAAAATTTTTTATTTTTTTTCAAAAATTTTGTATGCAATATTATTGGCCAAAAATATCACGTGACCTAATGAAAACCAAAATAAAAATTACCTCAAACTTTTGTTTTACTGAAAATTTTCGCGAAATGTTTTATCTTGAATGTTAGTTAGGCCAATGCGCGACTAATAAAATACAAAATTTTAGGTTTTAAGATTTCACAAATTTTTAATAAAAGTTTCATAACTTTTATGAATATTAATATTTTTGAAAAATATTTTGTAAACACGGTAATTGGACCTGTGCGGTTCTAACACAACAATTATTTTTCGATTTAAAATTTTTTATTTTAAATTTGTATGCAATATCATTGGCCAAAAATATCACGTGACCTAATTAAACCCAAAATAAAAATTACCTCAAACTTTTGTTTTACTGAAAATTTCTGCGAAATGTTTTATCTTGAATGTTAGTTAGGCCAATGCGCGTCTAATAAAATACAAAATTTTAGGTTTTAAGATTTCACAAATTTTTAATAAAAGTTTCATAACTTTTATGAATATTAATATTTTTGAAAAATATTTTGTAAACACGGTAATTGGACCTGTGCGGTTCTAACACAACAATTATTTTTTGATTTAAAATTTTTTATTTTTTTTCAAAAAATTTATATGCAATATCATTGGCCAAAAATATCACGTGACCTAATGAAAACCAAAATAAAAATTACCTCAAACTTTTGTTTTACTAAAAATTTTCGCGAAATGTTTTATCTTGAATGTTAGTTAGGCCAATGCGCGTCTAATAAAATACAAAATTTTAGGTTTTGAGATTTCCTTAATTTTTAATAAAAGTTTCATAACTTTTATGAATATTAATATTTTCGAAAAATATTTTGTGAACACGGTAATTGGACCTGTGCGGTTCTAACACAACAATTATTTTTTGATTTAAAATTTTTTATTTTTTTTCAAAAATTTTGTATGCAATATTATTGGCCAAAAATATCACGTGACCTAATGAAAACCAAAATAAAAATTACCTCAAACTTTTGTTTTACTGAAAATTTTTGCGAAATGTTTTATCTTGAATGTTAGTTAGGCCAATGCGCGTCTAATAAAATACAAAATTTTAGGTTTTAAGATTTCACAAATTTTTAATAAAAGTTTCATAACTTTTATGAATATTAATATTTTTGAAAAATATTTTGTAAACACGGTAATTGGACCTGTGCGGTTCTAACACAACAATTATTTTTCGATTTAAAATTTTTTATTTTTTTTTTAAATTTGTATGCAATATCATTGGCCAAAAATATCACGTGACCTAATGAAAACCAAAATAAAAATTACCTCAAACTTTTGTTTTACTGAAAATTTTTGCAAAATGTTTTATCTTGAATGTTAGTTAGGCCAATGCGCGTCTAATAAAATACAAAATTTTAGGTTTTAAGATTTCACAAATTTTTAATAAAAGTTTCATAACTTTTATGAATATTAATATTTTTGAAAAATATTTTGTGAACACGGTAATTGGACCTGTGCGGTTCTAACACAACAATTATTTTTCGATTTAAAATTTTTAATTTTTTTTTTAAATTTGTATGCAAAATATCATTGGCCAAAAATATCACGTGACCTAATGAAAACCAAAATAAAAATTACCTCAAACTTTTGTTTTACTGAAAATTTTTGCGAAATGTTTTATCTTGAATGTTAGTTAGGCCAATGCGCGTCTAATAAAATACAAAATTTTAGGTTTTGAGATTTCATAAATTTTTAATTAAAGTTTCATAACTTTTAGGAATATTAATATTTTCGAAAAATATTTTGTAAACACGGTAATTGGACCTGTGCGGTTCTAACACAACAATTATTTTTTGATTTAAAATTTTTTACTTTTTTTCAAAAAATTTGTATGCAATATCATTGGCCAAAAATATCACGTGACCTAATTAAAGCCAAAATAAAAATTACCTCAAACTTTTGTTTTACTAAAAATTTTCGCGAAATGTTTTATCTTGAATGTTAGTTAGGCCAATGCGCGTCTAATAAAATACAAAATTTTAGGTTTTGAGATTTCATTAATTTTTAATAAAAGTTTCATAACTTTTATGAATATTAATATTTTCGAAAAATATTTTGTGAACACGGTAATTGGACCTGTGCGGTTCTAACACAACAATTATTTTTTGATTTAAAATTTTTTATTTTTTTTCAAAAATTTTGTATGCAATATTATTGGCCAAAAATATCACGTGACCTAATGAAAACCAAAATAAAAATTACCTCAAACTTTTGTTTTACTGAAAATTTTTGCGAAATGTTTTATCTTGAATGTTAGTTAGGCCAATGCGCGTCTAATAAAATACAAAATTTTAGGTTTTAAGATTTCACAAATTTTTAATAAAAGTTTCATAACTTTTATGAATATTAATATTTTTGAAAAATATTTTGTAAACACGGTAATTGGACCTGTGCGGTTCTAACACAACAATTATTTTTCGATTTAAAATTTTTTATTTTTTTTTTAAATTTGTATGCAATATCATTGGCCAAAAATATCACGTGACCTAATGAAAACCAAAATAAAAATTACCTCAAACTTTTGTTTTACTGAAAATTTTTGCAAAATGTTTTATCTTGAATGTTAGTTAGGCCAATGCGCGTCTAATAAAATACAAAATTTTAGGTTTTAAGATTTCACAAATTTTTAATAAAAGTTTCATAACTTTTATGAATATTAATATTTTTGAAAAATATTTTGTGAACACGGTAATTGGACCTGTGCGGTTCTAACACAACAATTATTTTTCGATTTAAAATTTTTAATTTTTTTTTTAAATTTGTATGCAAAATATCATTGGCCAAAAATATCACGTGACCTAATGAAAACCAAAATAAAAATTACCTCAAACTTTTGTTTTACTGAAAATTTTTGCGAAATGTTTTATCTTGAATGTTAGTTAGGCCAATGCGCGTCTAATAAAATACAAAATTTTAGGTTTTAAGATTTCACAAATTTTTAATAAAAGTTTCATAACTTTTATGAATATTAATATTTTTGAAAAATATTTTGTAAACACGGTAATTGGACCTGTGCGGTTCTAACACAACAATTATTTTTCGATTTAAAATTTTTTATTTTTTTTTTAAATTTGTATGCAATATCATTGGCCAAAAATATCACGTGACCTAATGAAAACCAAAATAAAAATTACCTCAAACTTTTGTTTTACTGAAAATTTTTGCAAAATGTTTTATCTTGAATGTTAGTTAGGCCAATGCGCGTCTAATAAAATACAAAATTTTAGGTTTTAAGATTTCACAAATTTTTAATAAAAGTTTCATAACTTTTATGAATATTAATATTTTTGAAAAATATTTTGTGAACACGGTAATTGGACCTGTGCGGTTCTAACACAACAATTATTTTTCGATTTAAAATTTTTAATTTTTTTTTTAAATTTGTATGCAAAATATCATTGGCCAAAAATATCACGTGACCTAATGAAAACCAAAATAAAAATTACCTCAAACTTTTGTTTTACTGAAAATTTTTGCGAAATGTTTTATCTTGAATGTTAGTTAGGCCAATGCGCGTCTAATAAAATACAAAATTTTAGGTTTTGAGATTTCATAAATTTTTAATTAAAGTTTCATAACTTTTAGGAATATTAATATTTTCGAAAAATATTTTGTAAACACGGTAATTGGACCTGTGCGGTTCTAACACAACAATTATTTTTTGATTTAAAATTTTTTACTTTTTTTCAAAAAATTTGTATGCAATATCATTGGCCAAAAATATCACGTGACCTAATTAAAGCCAAAATAAAAATTACCTTAAACTTTTGTTTTACTGAAAATTTTCGCTAAATGTTTCATCTTGAATGTTAGTTAGGCCAATGCGCGTCTAATAAAATACAAAATTTTAGGTTTTAAGATTTCACAAATTTTTAATAAAAGTTTCGTAAATTTTATGAATATTAATATTTTTGAAAAATATTTTGTAAACACGGTAATTGGACCTGTGCGGTTCTAACACAACAATTATTTTTCGATTTAAAATTTTTTATTTTTTTTTTAAAATTTGTATGCAATATCATTGGCCAAAAATATCACGTGACCTAATGAAAACCAAAATAAAAATTACCTCAAACTTTTGTTTTACTGAAAATTTTCGCGAAATGTTTTATCTTGAATGTTAGTTAGGCCAATGCGCGTCTAATAAAATACAAAATTTTAGGTTTTGAGATTTCACAAATTTTTAATAAAAGTTTCATAACTTTTATGAATATTAATATTTTTGAAAAATATTTTGTAAACACGGTAATTGGACCTGTGCGGTTCTAACACAAAAATTATTTTTTGATTTAAAATTTTTTATTTTTTTTCAAAAAATTTGTATGCAATATCATTGGCCAAAAATATCACGTGACCTAATGAAAACCAAAATAAAAATTACCTCAAACTTTTGTTTTACTGAAAATTTTCGCAAAATGTTTTATCTTGAATGTTAGTTAGGCCAATGCGCGTCTAATAAAATACAAAATTTTAGGTTTTAAGATTTCACAAATTTTTAATAAAAGTTTCATAACTTTTATGAATATTAATATTTTTGAAAAATATTTTGTAAACACGGTAATTGGACCTGTGCGGTTCTAACACAACAATTATTTTTCGATTTAAAATTTTTTATTTTTTAAATTTGTATGCAATATCATTGGCCAAAAATATCACGTGACCTAATTAAACCCAAAATAAAAATTACCTCAAACTTTTGTTTTACTGAAAATTTTCGCGAAATGTTTTATCTTGAATGTTAGTTAGGCCAATGCGCGTCTAATAAAATACAAAATTTTAGGTTTTGAGATTTCACAAATTTTTAATAAAAGTTTCATAACTTTTATGAATATTAATATTTTTGAAAAATATTTTGTAAACACGGTAATTGGACCTGTGCGGTTCTAACACAACAATTATTTTTCGATTTAAAATTTTTTATTTTTTAAATTTGTATGCAATATCATTGGCCAAAAATATCATGTGACCTAATTAAAGCCAAAATAAAAATTACTTCAAACTTTTGTTTTACTGAAAATTTTCGCGAAATGTTTTATCTTGAATGTTATTTAGGCCAATGCGCGTCTAATAAAATACAAAATTTTAGGTTTTGAGATTTCACAAATTTTTAATAAAAGTTTCATAACTTTTATGAATATTAATATTTTTGAAAAATATTTTGTAAACACGGTAATTGGACCTGTGCAGTTCTAACACAACAATTATTTTTCGATTTAAAATTTTTTATTTTTTTTCAAAAAATTTGTATGCAATATCATTGGCCAAAAATATCACGTGACCTAATGAAAACCAAGATAAAAATTACCTCAAACTTTTGTTTTACTAAAAATTTTCGCGAAATGTTTTATCTTGAATGTTAGTTAGGCCAATGCGCGTCTAATAAAATACAAAATTTTAGGTTTTGAGATTTCATTAATTTTTAATAAAAGTTTCATAACTTTTATGAATATTAATATTTTCAAAAATATTTTGTGAACACGGTAATTGGACCTGTGCGGTTCTAACACAACAATTATTTTTTGATTTAAAATTTTTTATTTTTTTTCAAAAATTTTGTATGCAATATTATTGGCCAAAAATATCACGTGACCTAATGAAAACCAAAATAAAAATTACCTCTAACTTTTGTTTTACTAAAAATTTTCGCGAAATGTTTTATCTTGAATGTTATTTAGGCCAATGCGCGTCTAATAAAATACAAAATTTTAGGTTTTGAGATTTCACAAATTTTTAATAAAAGTTTCATAACTTTTATGAATATTAATATTTTTGAAAAATATTTTGTAAACACGGTAATTGGACCTGTGCAGTTCTAACACAACAATTATTTTTCGATTTAAAATTTTTTATTTTTTAAATTTGTATGCAATATCATTGGCCAAAAATATCATGTGACCTAATTAAAGCCAAAATAAAAATTACTTCAAACTTTTGTTTTACTGAAAATTTTCGCGAAATGTTTTATCTTGAATGTTATTTAGGCCAATGCGCGTCTAATAAAATACAAAATTTTAGGTTTTGAGATTTCACAAATTTTTAATAAAAGTTTCATAACTTTTATGAATATTAATATTTTTGAAAAATATTTTGTAAACACGGTAATTGGACCTGTGCAGTTCTAACACAACAATTATTTTTCGATTTAAAATTTTTTATTTTTTTTCAAAAAATTTGTATGCAATATCATTGGCCAAAAATATCACGTGACCTAATGAAAACCAAGATAAAAATTACCTCAAACTTTTGTTTTACTAAAAATTTTCGCGAAATGTTTTATCTTGAATGTTAGTTAGGCCAATGCGCGTCTAATAAAATACAAAATTTTAGGTTTTGAGATTTCATTAATTTTTAATAAAAGTTTCATAACTTTTATGAATATTAATATTTTCAAAAATATTTTGTGAACACGGTAATTGGACCTGTGCGGTTCTAACACAACAATTATTTTTTGATTTAAAATTTTTTATTTTTTTTCAAAAATTTTGTATGCAATATTATTGGCCAAAAATATCACGTGACCTAATGAAAACCAAAATAAAAATTACCTCTAACTTTTGTTTTACTAAAAATTTTCGCGAAATGTTTTATCTTGAATGTTATTTAGGCCAATGCGCGTCTAATAAAATACAAAATTTTAGGTTTTGAGATTTCACAAATTTTTAATAAAAGTTTCATAACTTTTATGAATATTAATATTTTTGAAAAATATTTTGTAAACACGGTAATTGGACCTGTGCAGTTCTAACACAACAATTATTTTTCGATTTAAAATTTTTTATTTTTTTTCAAAAAATTTGTATGCAATATCATTGGCCAAAAATATCACGTGACCTAATGAAAACCAAGATAAAAATTACCTCAAACTTTTGTTTTACTAAAAATTTTCGCGAAATGTTTTATCTTGAATGTTAGTTAGGCCAATGCGCGTCTAATAAAATACAAAATTTTAGGTTTTGAGATTTCATTAATTTTTAATAAAAGTTTCATAACTTTTATGAATATTAATATTTTCAAAAATATTTTGTGAACACGGTAATTGGACCTGTGCGGTTCTAACACAACAATTATTTTTTGATTTAAAATTTTTTATTTTTTTTCAAAAATTTTGTATGCAATATTATTGGCCAAAAATATCACGTGACCTAATGAAAACCAAAATAAAAATTACCTCTAACTTTTGTTTTACTGAAAATTTTCGCGAAATGTTTTATCTTGAATGTTAGTTAGGCCAATGCGCGTCTAATAAAATTAAAAATTTTAGGTTTTGAGATTTCACAAATTTTTAATAAAAGTTTCATAACTTTTATGAATATTAATATTTTTGAAAAACGTTTTGTAAACACGGTAATTGGACCTGTGCGGTTCTAACACAACAATTATTTTTCGATTTAAAATTTTTTATTTTAAATTTGTATGCAATATCATTGGCCAAAAATATCACGTGACCTAATTAAACCCAAAATAAAAATTACCTCAAACTTTTGTTTTACTGAAAATTTTCGCGAAATGTTTTATCTTGAATGTTAGTTAGGCCAATGCGCGTCTAATAAAATACAAAATTTTAGGTTTTAAGATTTCATAAATTTTTAATAAAAGTTTCATAACTTTTATGAATATTAATATTTTTGAAAAATATTTTGTAAACACGGTAATTGGACCTGTGCGGTTCTAACACAACAATTATTTTTCGATTTAAAATTTTTAATTTTTTTTCAAAAAATTTGTATGCAATATCATTGGCCAAAAATATCACGTGACCTAATTAAAGCCAAAATAAAAATTACCTCAAACTTTTGTTTTACTGAAAATTTCTGCGAAATGTTTTATCATGAATGTTACTTAAGCCAATGCGCGTCTAATAAAATACAAAATCTTAGGTTTTAAGATTTTACAAATTTTTAATAAAAGTTTCATAACTTTTATGAATATTAATATTTTTGAAAAATATTTTGTAAACACGGTAATTGGACCTGTGCGGTTCTAACACAACAATTATTTTTCGATTTAAAATTTTTTATTTTTTTTTTAAATTTGTATGCAATATCATTGGCCAAAAATATCACGTGACCTAATTAAACCCAAAATAAAAATTACCTCAAACTTTTGTTTTACTGAAAATTTTCGCGAAATGTTTTATCTTGAAAGTTAGTTAGGCCAATGCGCGTCTAATAAAATACAAAATTTTAGCTTTTGAGATTTCATAAATTTTTAATAAAAGTTTCATAACTTTTATAAATATTAATATTTTCGAAAAATATTTTGTAAACACGGTAATTGGACCTGTGCGGTTCTAACACAACAATTATTTTTCGATTTAAAATTTTTAATTTTTTTTCAAAAAATTTCTATGCAATATCATTGGCCAAAAATATCACGTGACCTAATTAAAGCCAAAATAAAAATTACCTCAAACTTTTGTTTTACTAAAAATTTTTGCAAAATGTTTTATCTTGAATGTTAGTTAAGCCAATGCGCGTCTAATAAAATACAAAATTTTAGGTTTTGAAATTTCATAAATTTTTAATAAAAGTTTCATAACTTTAATAAATATTAATATTTTCGAAAAATATTTTGTAAACACGGTAATTGGACCTGTGCGTTTCTAACACAACAATTATTTTTCGATTTAAAATTTTTATTTTTTTTTCGAAAAATTTGTATGCAATATCATTGGCCAAAAATATCACGTGACCTAATTAAAGCCAAAATAAAAATTACCTCAAACTTTTGTTTTACTGAAAATTTCTGCAAAATGTTTTATCTTGAATGTTAGTTAGGCCAATGCGCGTCTAATAAAATACAAAATTTTAGGTTTTAAGATTTCACAAATTTTTAATAAAAGTTTCATAACTTTTATGAATATTAATATTTTTTTAAAAAATTTTGTGAACACGGTAATTGGACCTGTGCGGTTCTAACACAACAATTATTTTTCGATTTAAAATTTTTTATTTTTTTTTTAAATTTGTATGCAATATCATTGGCCAAAAATATCACGTGACCTAATGAAAACCAAAATAAAAATTACCTCAAACTTTTGTTTTACTGAAAATTTTCGCGAAATGTTTTATCTTGAATGTTAGTTAGGCCAATGCGCGTCTAATAAAATACAAAATTTTAGGTTTTGAGATTTCATAAATTTTTAATAAAAGTTTCATAACTTTTAGGAATATTAATATTTTCGAAAAATATTTTGTAAACACGGTAATTGGACCTGTGCGGTTCTAACACAACAATTATTTTTCGATTTAAAATTTTTTATTTTTTTTTTAAAATTTGTATGCAATATCATTGGCCAAAAATATCACGTGACCTAATTAAACCCAAAATAAAAATTACCTCAAACTTTTGTTTTACTGAAAATTTTTGCGAAATGTTTTATCTTGAATGTTAGTTAAGCCAATGCGCGTCTAATAAAATACAAAATTTTAGGTTTTGAAATCTCATAATTTTTTAATAAAAGTTTCATAACTTTTATAAATATTAATATTTTCGAAAAATATTTTGTAAACACGGTAATTGGACCTGTGCGGTTCTAACACAACAATTATTTTTCGATTTAAAATTTTTTATTTTTTTTTTAAATTTGTATGCAATATCATTGGCCAAAAATATCACGTGACCTAATGAAAACCAAAATAAAAATTACCTCAAACTTTTGTTTTACTGAAAATTTTTGCGAAATGTTTTATCTTGAATGTTAGTTAGGCCAATGCGCGTCTAATAAAATACAAAATTTTAGGTTTTGAGATTTCACAAATTTTTAATTAAAGTTTCATAACTTTTAGGAATATTAATATTTTCGAAAAATATTTTGTAAACACGGTAATTGGACCTGTGCGGTTCTAATACAACAATTATTTTTTGATTTAAAATTTTTTATTTTTTAAATTTGTATGCAATATCATTGGCCAAAAATATCACGTGACCTAATTAAAGCCAAAATAAAAATTACCTCAAACTTTTGTTTTACTGAAAATTTTCGCAAAATGTTTTATCTTGAATGTTAGTTAGGCCAATGCGCGTCTAATAAAATACAAAATTTTAGGTTTTGAGATTTCACAAATTTTTAATTAAAGTTTCATAACTTTTAGGAATATTAATATTTTCGAAAAATATTTTGTAAACACGGTAATTGGACCTGTGCGGTTCTAACACAACAATTATTTTTCGATTTAAAATTTTTTTTTTTTTTTTTAAATTTGTATGCAATATCATTGGCCAAAAATATCAGGTGACCTAATGAAAACCAAAATAAAAATTACCTCAAACTTTTGTTTTACTGAAAATTTTCGCGAAATGTTTTATCTTGAATGTTAGTTAGGCCAATGCGCGTCTAATAAAATACAAAATTTTAGGTTTTGAGATTTCATAAATTTTTAATAAAAGCTTCATAACTTTTAGGAATATTAATATTTTCGAAAAATATTTTGTAAACACGGTAATTGGACCTGTGCGGTTCTAACACAAAAATTATTTTTCGATTTAAAATTTTTTACTTTTTTTCAAAAAATTTGTATGCAATATCATTGGCCAAAAATATCACGTGACCTAATGAAAACCAAAATAAAAATTACCTCAAACTTTTGTTTTACTGAAAATTTTCGCGAAATGTTTTATCTTGAATGTTAGTTAGGCCAATGCGCGTCTAATAAAATAGAAAATTTTAGGTTTTGAAATTTCATAAATTTTTAATAAAAGTTTCATAACTTTTAGGAATATTAATATTTTCGAAAAATATTTTGTAAACACGGTAATTGGACCTGTGCGGTTCTAACACAACAATTATTTTTTGATTTAAAATTTTTTACTTTTTTTCAAAAAATTTGTATGCAATATCATTGGCCAAAAATATCACGTGACCTAATTAAAGCCAAAATAAAAATTACCTCAAACTTTTGTTTTACTGAAAATTTCTGCGAAATGTTTTATCTTGAATGTTAGTTAGGCCAATGCGCGTCTAATAAAATACAAAATTTTAGGTTTTGAGATTTCACAAATTTTTAATAAAAGTTTCATAACTTTTATGAATATTAATATTTTTGAAAAATATTTTGTAAACACGGTAATTGGACCTGTGCGGTTCTAACACAACAATTATTTTTCGATTTAAAATTTTTTATTTTTTTTTTTAAATTTGTATGCAATATCATTGGCCAAAAATATCACGTGACCTAATGAAAACCAAAATAAAAATTACCTCAAACTTTTGTTTTACTGAAAATTTTTGCGAAATGTTTTATTTTGAATGTTAGTTAGGCCAATGCGCGTCTAATAAAATACAAAATTTTAGGTTTTGGGATTTCATAAATTTTTAATAAAAGTTTCATAACTTTTATGAATATTAATATTTTCGAAAAATATTTTGTAAACACGGTAATTGGACCTGTGCGGTTCTAACACAACAATTATTTTTCGATTTAAAATTTTTTATTTTTTTTTTAAATTTGTATGCAATATCATTGGCCAAAAATATCACGTGACCTAATGAAAACCAAAATAAAAATTACCTCAAACTTTTGTTTTACTGAAAATTTTTGCGAAATGTTTTATCTTGAATGTTAGTTAGGCCAATGCGCGTCTAATAAAATACAAAATTTTAGGTTTTGAGATTTCACAAATTTTTAATTAAAGTTTCATAACTTTTAGGAATATTAATATTTTCGAAAAATATTTTGTAAACACGGTAATTGGACCTGTGCGGTTCTAACACAACAATTATTTTTTGATTTAAAATTTTTTATTTTTTAAATTTGTATGCAATATCATTGGCCAAAAATATCACGTGACCTAATTAAAGCCAAAATAAAAATTACCTCAAACTTTTGTTTTACTGAAAATTTTCGCGAAATGTTTTATCTTGAATGTTAGTTAGGCCAATGCGCGTCTAATAAAATACAAAATTTTAGGTTTTGAGATTTCACAAATTTTTAATTAAAGTTTCATAACTTTTATGAATATTAATATTTTCGAAAAATATTTTGTGAACACGGTAATTGGACCTGTGCGGTTCTAACACAACAATTATTTTTTGATTTAAAATTTTTTATTTTTTTTCAAAAATTTTGTATGCAATATCATTGGCCAAAAATATCACGTGACCTAATGAAAACCAAAATAAAAATTACCTCAAACTTTTGTTTTACTGAAAATTTTCGCGAAATGTTTTATCTTGAATGTTAGTTAGGCCAATGCGCGTCTAATAAAATACAAAATTTTAGGTTTTGAGATTTCACAAATTTTTAATAAAAGTTTCATAACTTTTATGAATATTAATATTTTTGAAAAATATTTTGTAAACACGGTAACTGGACCTGTGCGGTTCTAACACAACAATTATTTTTCGATTTAAAATTTTTTATTTTTTTTCAAAAAATTTGTATGCAATATCATTGGCCAAAAATATCACGTGACCTAATTAAACCCAAAATAAAAATTACCTCAAACTTTTGTTTTACTGAAAATTTCTGCGAAATGTTTTATCTTGAATGTTAGTTAGGCCAATGCGCGTCTAATAAAATACAAAATTTTAGGTTTTAAGATTTCACAAATTTTTAATAAAAGTTTCATAACTTTTATGAATATTAATATTTTTGAAAAATATTTTGTAAACACGGTAATTGGACCTGTGCGGTTCTAACACAACAATTATTTTTTGATTTAAAATTTTTTATTTTTTTTCAAAAAATTTGTATGCAATATCATTGGCCAAAAATATCACGTGACCCAATGAAAACCAAAATAAATATTACCTCAAACTTTTGTTTTACTGAAAATTTTCGCGAAATGTTTTATCTTGAATGTTAGTTAGGCCAATGCGCGTCTAATAAAATACAAAATTTTAGGTTTTGAGATTTCATTAATTTTTAATTAAAGTTTCATAACTTTTATGAATATTAATATTTTCGAAAAATATTTTGTGAACACGGTAATTGGACCTGTGCGGTTCTAACACAACAATTATTTTTTGATTTAAAATTTTTTATTTTTTTTCAAAAATTTTGTATGCAATATCATTGGCCAAAAATATCACGTGACCTAATGAAAACCAAAATAAAAATTACCTCAAACTTTTGTTTTACTGAAAATTTTCGCGAAATGTTTTATCTTGAATGTTAGTTAGGCCAATGCGCGTCTAATAAAATACAAAATTTTAGGTTTTGAGATTTCACAAATTTTTAATAAAAGTTTCATAACTTTTATGAATTTTAATATTTTTGAAAAATATTTGGTAAACACGGTAATTGGACCTGTGCGGTTCTAACACAACAATTATTTTTTGATTTAAAATTTTTTATTTTTTTTCAAAAAATTTGTATGCAATATCATTGGCCAAAAATATCACGTGACCTAATGAAAACCAAAATAAAAATTACTTCAAACTTTTGTTTTACTGAAAATTTTCGCAAAATGTTTTATCTTGAATGTTGGTTAGGCCAATGCGCGTCTAATAAAATACAAAATTTTAGGTTTTGGGATTTCATAAATTTTTAATAAAACTTTCATAACTTTTATAAATATTAATATTTTCGAAAAATATTTTGTAAACACGGTAATTGGACCTGTGCGGTTCTAACGCAACAATTATTTTTCGATTTAAAATTTTTTATTTTTTTTTTTTAAATTTGTATGCAATATCATTGGCCAAAAATATCACGTGACCTAATTAAAGCCAAAATAAAAATTACCGCAAACTTTTGTTTTACTGAAAATTTCTGCGAAATGTTTAATCTTGAATGTTGGTTAGGCCAATGCGCGTCTAATAAAATACAAAATTTTAGGTTTTAAGATTTCACAAATTTTTAATAAAAGTTTCATAACTTTTATAAATATTAATATTTTCGAAAAATATTTTGTAAACACGGTAATTAGACCTGTGCGGTTCTAACACAACAATTATTTTTCGATTTAAAATTTTTTATTTATTTTTTTTAAATTTGTATGCAATATCATTGGCCAAAAATATCACGTGACCTAATTAAACCCAAAATAAAAATTACCTCAAACTTTTGTTTTACTAAAAATTTCTGCGAAATGTTTTATCTTGAATGTTAGTTAGGTCAAACTTTTGTCGCGTCTAATAAAATACAAAATTTTAGGTTTTAAGATTTCACAAATTTTTAATAAAAGTTTCATAACTTTTATGAATATTAATATTTTCAAAAAATATTTTGTAAACACGGTAATTGGACCTGTGCGGTTCTAACACAACAATTATTTTTTGATTTAAAATTTTTTATTTTTTTTCAAAAAATTTGTATGCAATATCATTGGCCAAAAATATCACGTGACCCAATGAAAACCAAAATAAAAATTACCTCAAACTTTTGTTTTACTAAAAATTTTCGCGAAATGTTTTATCTTGAATGTTAGTTAGGCCAATGCGCGTCTAATAAAATACAAAATTTTAGGTTTTGAGATTTCATTAATTTTTAATTAAAGTTTCATAACTTTTATGAATATTAATATTTTCGAAAAATATTTTGTGAACACGGTAATTGGACCTGTGCGGTTCTAACACAACAATTATTTTTTGATTTAAAATTTTTTATTTTTTTTCAAAAATTTTGTATGCAATATCATTGGCCAAAAATATCACGTGACCTAATAAAAACCAAAATAAAAATTACCTCAAACTTTTGTTTTACTGAAAATTTTCTGCGAAATGTTTTATCTTGAATGTTAGTTAGGCCAATGCGCGTCTAATAAAATACAAAATTTTAGGTTTTGAGATTTCACAAATTTTTAATAAAAGTTTCATAACTTTTATGAATATTAATATTTTTGAAAAATATTTTGTAAACACGGTAATTGGACCTGTGCGGTTCTAACACAACAACTATTTTTCGATTTAAAATTTTTATTTTTTTTCAAAAAATTTGTATGCATTATCATTGGCCAAAAATATCACGTGACCTAATTAAACCCAAAATAGAAATTATCTCAAACTTTTGTTTTACTCAAAAATTTTGCAAAATGTTTTATCTTGAATGTTAGTTAGGCCAATGCGCGCCTAATTAGATATAAAATTTCAGATTTTGAGATTTCATAAATTTTTTATAAAAGTTTCATAACTTTTATGAATATTAATATTTTCGAAAAATATTTTGTAAACACGGTAATTGGACCTGTGCGGTTCTAACACAACAATTATTTTTCGATTTAAAATTTTAAATTTTTTTTCAAAAAATTTGTATGCAATATCATTGGCCAAAAATATCACGTGACCTAATTAAAGCCAAAATAAAAATTACCTCAAACTTTTGTTTTACTGAAAATTTCTGCGAAATGTTTTATCTTGAATGTTAGTTAAGCCAATGCGCGTCTAATAAAATACAAAATTTTAGGTTTTAAGATTTCACAAATTTTTAATAAAAGTTTCATAACTTTTATGAATATTAATATTTTCGAAAAACATTTTGTAAACACGGTAATTGGACCTGTGCGGTTCTAACACAACAATTATTTTTCGATTTAAAATTTTTTATTTTTTTTTTAAATTTGTATGCAATATCATTGGCCAAAAATATCACGTGACCTAATGAAAACCAAAATAAAAATTACTTCAAACTTTTGTTTTACTGAAAATTTTTGCAAAATGTTTTATCTTGAATGTTAGTTAGGCCAATGCGCGTCTAATAAAATACAAAATTTTAGGTTTTGAGATTTCACAAATTTTTAATAAAAGTTTCATAACTTTTATGAATATTAATATTTTTGAAAAATATTTTGTAAACACGGTAATTGGACCTGTGCGGTTCTAACACAACAATTATTTTTTGATTTAAAATTTTTTATTTTTTTTCAAAAAATTTGTATGCAATATCATTGGCCAAAAATATCACGTGACCCAATGAAAACCAAAATAAAAATTACCTCAAACTTTTGTTTTACTAAAAATTTTCGCGAAATGTTTGATCTTGAATGTTAGTTAGGCCAATGCGCGTCTAATAAAATACAAAATTTTAGGTTTTGAGATTTCATTAATTTTTAATTAAAGTTTCATAACTTTTATGAATATTAATATTTTCGAAAAATATTTTGTGAACACGGTAATTGGACCTGTGCGGTTCTAACACAACAATTATTTTTTGATTTAAAATTTTTTATTTTTTTTCAAAAATTTTGTATGCAATATCATTGGCCAAAAATATCACGTGACCTAATAAAAACCAAAATAAAAATTACCTCAAACTTTTGTTTTACTGAAAATTTTCGCGAAATGTTTTATCTTGAATGTTAGTTAGGCCAATGCGCGTCTAATAAAATACAAAATTTTAGGTTTTGAGATTTCACAAATTTTTAATAAAAGTTTCATAACTTTTATGAATATTAATATTTTTGAAAAATATTTTGTAAACACGGTAATTGGACCTGTGCGGTTCTAACACAACAATTATTTTTCGATTTAAAATTTTTATTTTTTTTCAAAAAATTTGTATGCAATATCATTGGCCAAAAATACCACGTGACCTAATTAAACCCAAAATAGAAATTATCTCAAACTTTTGTTCTACTCAAAAATTTTGCAAAATGTTTTATCTTGAATGTTAGTTAGGCCAATGCGCGCCTAATTAGATATAAAATTTCAGATTTTGAGATTTCATAAATTTTTTATAAAAGTTTCATAACTTTTATGAATATTAATATTTTCGAAAAATATTTTGTAAACACGGTAATTGGATTTGTGCGGTTCTAACACAACAATTATTTTTCGATTTAAAATTTTTATTTTTTTTCAAAAAATTTGTATGCAATATCATTGGCCAAAAATATCACGTGACCTAATTAAAACCAAAATAAAAATTACCGCAAACTTTTGTTTTACTGAAAATTTCTGCGAAATGTTTTATCTTGAATGTTGGTTAGGCCAATGCGCGTCTAATAAAATACAAAATTTTAGGTTTTAAGATTTCACAAATTTTTAATAAAAGTTTCATAACTTTTATAAATATTAATATTTTCGAAAAATATTTTGTAAACACGGTAATTGGACCTGTGCGGTTCTAACACAAAAATTATTTTTTGATTTAAAATTTTTTATTTATTTTTTTTAAATTTGTATGCAATATCATTGGCCAAAAATATCACGTGACCTAATTAAAGCCAAAATAAAAATTACCTCAAACTTTTGTTTTACTGAAAATTTTCGCGAAATGTTTTATCTTGAATGTTAGTTAGGCCAATGCGCGTCTAATAAAATACAAAATTTTAGGTTTTCAGATTTCATAAATTTTTAATAAAAGTTTCATAACTTTTATAAATATTAATATTTTCGAAAAATATTTTGTAAACACGGTAATTGGACCTGTGCGGTTCTAACACAACAATTATTTTTCGATTTAAAATTTTTTATTTTTTTTCAAAAAATTTGTATGCAATATCATTGGCCAAAAATATCACGTGACCTAATTAAACCCAAAATAAAAATTACCTCAAACTTTTGTTTTACTGAAAATTTCTGCGAAATGTTTTATCTTGAATGTTAGTTAGGCCAATGCGCGTCTAATAAAATACAAAATTTTAGGTTTTAAGATTTCACAAATTTTTAATAAAAGTTTCATAACTTTTATGAATATTAATATTTTCGAAAAACATTTTGTAAACACGGTAATTGGACCTGTGCGGTTCTAACACAACAATTATTTTTTGATTTAAAATTTTTTATTTTTTTTCAAAAAATTTGTATGCAATATCATTGGCCAAAAATATCACGTGACCTAATGAAAACCAAAATAAAAATTACTTCAAACTTTTGTTTTACTGAAAATTTTTGCAAAATGTTTTATCTTGAATGTTAGTTAGGCCAATGCGCGTCTAATAAAATACAAAATTTTAGGTTTTGAGATTTCACAAATTTTTAATAAAAGTTTCATAACTTTTATGAATATTAATATTTTTGAAAAATATTTTGTAAACACGGTAATTGGACCTGTGCGGTTCTAACACAACAATTATTTTTTGATTTAAAATTTTTTATTTTTTTTCAAAAAATTTGTATGCAATATCATTGGCCAAAAATATCACGTGACCCAATGAAAACCAAAATAAAAATTACCTCAAACTTTTGTTTTACTAAAAATTTTCGCGAAATGTTTTATCTTGAATGTTAGTTAGGCCAATGCGCGTCTAATAAAATACAAAATTTTAGGTTTTGAGATTTCATTAATTTTTAATTAAAGTTTCATAACTTTTATGAATATTAATATTTTTGAAAAATATTTTGTAAACACGGTAATTGGACCTGTGCGGTTCTAACACAACAACTATTTTTCGATTTAAAATTTTTATTTTTTTTCAAAAAATTTGTATGCAATATCATTGGCCAAAAATATCACGTGACCTAATTAAACCCAAAATAGAAATTATCTCAAACTTTTGTTCTACTCAAAAATTTTGCAAAATGTTTTATCTTGAATGTTAGTTAGGCCAATGCGCGCCTAATTAGATATAAAATTTCAGATTTTGAGATTTCATAAATTTTTTATAAAAGTTTCATAACTTTTATGAATATTAATATTTTCGAAAAATATTTTGTAAACACGGTAATTGGACCTGTGCGGTTCTAACACAACAATTATTTTTCGATTTAAAATTTTTAATTTTTTTTCAAAAAATTTCTATGCAATATCATTGGCCAAAAATATCACGTGACCTAATTAAAGCCAAAATAAAAATTACCTCAAACTTTTGTTTTACTGAAAATTTCTGCGAAATGTTTTATCTTGAATGTTAGTTAAGCCAATGCGCGTCTAATAAAATACAAAATTTTAGGTTTTAAGATTTCACAAATTTTTAATAAAAGTTTCATAACTTTTATGAATATTAATATTTTCGAAAAACATTTTGTAAACACGGTAATTGGACCTGTGCGGTTCTAACACAACAATTATTTTTTGATTTAAAATTTTTTATTTTTTTTCAAAAAATTTGTATGCAATATCATTGGCCAAAAATATCACGTGACCTAATGAAAACCAAAATAAAAATTACTTCAAACTTTTGTTTTACTGAAAATTTTTGCAAAATGTTTTATCTTGAATGTTAGTTAGGCCAATGCGCGTCTAATAAAATACAAAATTTTAGGTTTTGAGATTTCACAAATTTTTAATAAAAGTTTCATAACTTTTATGAATATTAATATTTTTGAAAAATATTTTGTAAACACGGTAATTGGACCTGTGCGGTTCTAACACAACAATTATTTTTCGATTTAAAATTTTTTATTTTTTTTCAAAAATTTTGTATGCAATATCATTGGCCAAAAATATCACGCGACCTAATGAAAACCAAAATAAAATTTACCTCAAACTTTTGTTTTACTGAAAATTTTCGCGAAATGTTTTATCTTGAATGTTAGTTAGGCCAATGCGCGTCTAATAAAATACAAAATTTTAGGTTTTGAGATTTCACAAATTTTTAATAAAAGTTTCATAACTTTTATGAATATTAATATTTTTGAAAAATATTTTGTAAACACGGTAATTGGACCTGTGCGGTTCTAACACAACAATTATTTTTCGATTTAAAATTTTTATTTTTTTTCAAAAAATTTGTATGCAATATCATTGGCCAAAAATACCACGTGACCTAATTAAACCCAAAATAGAAATTATCTCAAACTTTTTTTCTACTCAAAAATTTTGCAAAATGTTTTATCTTGAATGTTAGTTAGGCCAATGCGCGCCTAATTAGATATAAAATTTCAGATTTTGAGATTTCATAAATTTTTTATAAAAGTTTCATAACTTTTATGAATATTAATATTTTCGAAAAATATTTTGTAAACACGGTAATTGGATTTGTGCGGTTCTAACACAACAATTATTTTTCGATTTAAAATTTTTAATTTTTTTTCAAAAAATTTGTATGCAATATCATTGGCCAAAAATATCACGTGACCTAATTAAAGCCAAAATAAAAATTACCTCAAACTTTTGTTTTACTGAAAATTTCTGCAAAATGTTTTATCTTGAATGTTAGTTAGGCCAATGCGCGTCTAATAAAATACAAAATTTTAGGTTTTGAGATTTCTCAAATTTTGAATAAAAGTTTCATAACTTTTATGAATATTAATATTTTCGAAAAATATTTTGTAAACACGGTAATTGGACCTGTGCGGTTCATACACAACAATTATTTTTTGATTTAAAATTTTTTACTTTTTTTCAAAAAATTTGTATGCAATATCATTAGCCAAAAATATTACGTGACCTAATGAAATCCAAAATAAAAATTACCTCAAACTTTTGTTTTACTGAAAATTTTCGCAAAATGTTTTATCTTGAATGTTAGTTAGGCCAATGCGCGTCTAATAAAATACAAAATTTTAGGTTTTGAGATTTCACAAATTTTTAATAAAAGTTTCATAACTTTTATGAATATTAATATTTTTGAAAAATATTTTGTAAACACGGTAATTGAACCTGTGCGGTTCTAACAACAATTATTTTTCGATTTAAAATTTTTAATTTTTTTTCAAGAAATTTGTATGCAATATCATTGGCCAAAAATATCACGTGACCTAAGTAAACCCATAATAAAAATTACCTCAAACTTTTGTTTTACTAAAAATTTCTGCGAAATGTTTTATCTTGAATGTTGGTTAGGCCAATGCGCGTCTAATAAAATACAAAATTTTAGGTTTTGGGATTTCATAAATTTTTAATAAAACTTTCATAACTTTTATAAATATTAATATTTTCGAAAAATATTTTGTAAACACGGTAATTGGACCTGTGCGGTCCTAACACAACAATTATTTTTCGATTTAAAATTTTTATTTTTTTTCAAAAAATTTGTATGCAATATCATTGGCCAAAAATATCACGTGACCTAATTAAAGCCAAAATAAAAATTACCACAAATTTTGTTTTACTGAAAATTTTCGCGAAATGTTTTATCTTGAATGTTGGTTAGGCCAATGCGCGTCTAATAAAATACAAAATTTTAGGTTTTAAGATTTCACAAATTTTTAATAAAAGTTTCATAACTTTTATAAATATTAATATTTTCGAAAAATATTTTGTAAACACGGTAATTGGACCTGTGCGGTTCTAACACAAAAATTATTTTTCGATTTAAAATTTTTTATTTATTTTTTTTAAATTTGTATGCAATATCATTGGCCAAAAATATCACGTGACCTAATTAAAGCCAAAATAAAAATTACCTCAAACTTTTGTTTTACTGAAAATTTTCGCGAAATGTTTTATCTTGAATGTTAGTTAGGCCAATGCGCGTCTAATAAAATACAAAATTTTAGGTTTTCAGATTTCATAAATTTTTAATAAAAGTTTCATAACTTTTATAAATATTAATATTTTCGAAAAATATTTTGTAAACACGGTAATTGGACCTGTGCGGTTCTAACACAACAATTATTTTTCGATTTAAAATTTTTTATTTTTTTTCAAAAAATTTGTATGCAATATCATTGGCCAAAAATATCACGTGACCTAATTAAACCCAAAATAAAAATTACCTCAAACTTTTGTTTTACTGAAAATTTCTGCGAAATGTTTTATCTTGAATGTTAGTTAGGCCAATGCGCGTCTAATAAAATACAAAATTTTAGGTTTTAAGATTTCACAAATTTTTAATAAAAGTTTCATAACTTTTATGAATATTAATATTTTCAGAAAATATTTTGTAAACACGGTAATTGGACCTGTGCGGTTCTAACACAACAATTATTTTTTGATTTAAAATTTTTTATTTTTTTTCAAAAATTTTGTATGCAATATCATTGGCCAAAAATATCACGTGACCTAATGAAAACCAAAATAAAAATTACCTCAAACTTTTGTTTTACTGAAAATTTTCGCGAAATGTTTTATCTTGAATGTTAGTTAGGCCAATGCGCGTCTAATAAAATACAAAATTTTAGGTTTTGAGATTTCACAAATTTTTAATAAAAGTTTCATAACTTTTATGAATATTAATATTTTTGAAAAATATTTTGTAAACACGGTAATTGGACCTGTGCGGTTCTAACACAACAACTATTTTTCGATTTAAAATTTTTATTTTTTTTCAAAAAATTTGTATGCAATATCATTGGCCAAAAATATCACGTGACCTAATTAAACCCAAAATAGAAATTATCTCAAACTTTTGTTCTACTCAAAAATTTTGCAAAATGTTTTATCTTGAATGTTAGTTAGGCCAATGCGCGCCTAATTAGATATAAAATTTCAGATTTTGAGATTTCATAAATTTTTTATAAAAGTTTCATAACTTTTATGAATATTAATATTTTCGAAAAATATTTTGTAAACACGGTAATTGGACCTGTGCGGTTCTAACACAACAATTATTTTTTGATTTAAAATTTTTTATTTTTTTTCAAAAAATTTGTATGCAATATCATTAGCCAAAAATATTACGTGACCTAATGAAATCCAAAATAAAAATTACCTCAAACTTTTGTTTTACTGAAAATTTTCGCAAAATGTTTTATCTTGAATGTTAGTTAGGCCAATGCGCGTCTAATAAAATACAAAATTTTAGGTTTTGAGATTTCACAAATTTTTAATAAAAGTTTCATAACTTTTATGAATATTAATATTTTTGAAAAATATTTTGTAAACACGGTAATTGAACCTGTGCGGTTCTAACAACAATTATTTTTCGATTTAAAATTTTTAATTTTTTTTCAAGAAATTTGTATGCAATATCATTGGCCAAAAATATCACGTGACCTAAGTAAACCCATAATAAAAATTACCTCAAACTTTTGTTTTACTAAAAATTTCTGCGAAATGTTTTATCTTGAATGTTGGTTAGGCCAATGCGCGTCTAATAAAATACAAAATTTTAGGTTTTGGGATTTCATAAATTTTTAATAAAACTTTCATAACTTTTATAAATATTAATATTTTCGAAAAATATTTTGTAAACACGGTAATTGGACCTGTGCGGTCCTAACACAACAATTATTTTTCGATTTAAAATTTTTATTTTTTTTCAAAAAATTTGTATGCAATATCATTGGCCAAAAATATCACGTGACCTAATTAAAGCCAAAATAAAAATTACCGCAAATTTTGTTTTACTGAAAATTTCTGCGAAATGTTTTATCTTGAATGTTGGTTAGGCCAATGCGCGTCTAATAAAATACAAAATTTTAGGTTTTAAGATTTCACAAATTTTTAATAAAAGTTTCATAACTTTTATAAATATTAATATTTTCGAAAAATATTTTGTAAACACGGTAATTGGACCTGTGCGGTTCTAACACAAAAATTATTTTTCGATTTAAAATTTTTTATTTATTTTTTTTAAATTTGTATGCAATATCATTGGCCAAAAATATCACGTGACCTAATTAAAGCCAAAATAAAAATTACCTCAAACTTTTGTTTTACTGAAAATTTTCGCGAAATGTTTTATCTTGAATGTTAGTTAGGCCAATGCGCGTCTAATAAAATACAAAATTTTAGGTTTTCAGATTTCATAAATTTTTAATAAAAGTTTCATAACTTTTATAAATATTAATATTTTCGAAAAATATTTTGTAAACACGGTAATTGGACCTGTGCGGTTCTAACACAACAATTATTTTTCGATTTAAAATTTTTTATTTTTTTTCAAAAAATTTGTATGCAATATCATTGGCCAAAAATATCACGTGACCTAATTAAACCCAAAATAAAAATTACCTCAAACTTTTGTTTTACTGAAAATTTCTGCGAAATGTTTTATCTTGAATGTTAGTTAGGCCAATGCGCGTCTAATAAAATACAAAATTTTAGGTTTTAAGATTTCACAAATTTTTAATAAAAGTTTCATAACTTTTATGAATATTAATATTTTCAGAAAATATTTTGTAAACACGGTAATTGGACCTGTGCGGTTCTAACACAACAATTATTTTTTGATTTAAAATTTTTTATTTTTTTTCAAAAATTTTGTATGCAATATCATTGGCCAAAAATATCACGTGACCTAATGAAAACCAAAATAAAAATTACCTCAAACTTTTGTTTTACTGAAAATTTTCGCGAAATGTTTTATCTTGAATGTTAGTTAGGCCAATGCGCGTCTAATAAAATACAAAATTTTAGGTTTTGAGATTTCACAAATTTTTAATAAAAGTTTCATAACTTTTATGAATATTAATATTTTTGAAAAATATTTTGTAAACACGGTAATTGGACCTGTGCGGTTCTAACACAACAACTATTTTTCGATTTAAAATTTTTATTTTTTTTCAAAAAATTTGTATGCAATATCATTGGCCAAAAATATCACGTGACCTAATTAAACCCAAAATAGAAATTATCTCAAACTTTTGTTCTACTCAAAAATTTTGCAAAATGTTTTATCTTGAATGTTAGTTAGGCCAATGCGCGCCTAATTAGATATAAAATTTCAGATTTTGAGATTTCATAAATTTTTTATAAAAGTTTCATAACTTTTATGAATATTAATATTTTCGAAAAATATTTTGTAAACACGGTAATTGGACCTGTGCGGTTCTAACACAACAATTATTTTTCGATTTAAAATTTTTAATTTTTTTTCAAAAAATTTGTATGCAATATCATTGGCCAAAAATATCACGTGACCTAAGTAAACCCAAAATAAAAATTACCTCAAACTTTTGTTTTACTGAAATCTTCTGCGAAATGTTTTATCTTGAATGTTAGTTAGGCCAATGCGCGTCTAATAAAATACAAAATTTTAGGTTTTGAGATTTCACAAATTTTTAATAAAAGTTTCATTACTTTTATGAATATTAATATTGTTGAAAAATATTTTGTAAACACGGTAATTGGACCTGTGCGGTTCTAACACAACAATTATTTTTCGATTTAAAATTTTTTATTTTAAATTTGTATGCAATATCATTGGCCAAAAATATCACGTGACCTAATTAAACCCAAAATAAAAATTACCTCAAACTTTTGTTTTACTAAAAATTTTCGCGAAATGTTTTATCTTGAATGTTAGTTAAGCCAATGCGCGTCTAATAAAATACAAAATTTTAGGTTTTAAGATTTCACAAATTTTTAATAAAAGTTTCATAACTTTTATGAATATTAATATTTTCGAAAAACATTTTGTAAACACGGTAATTGGACCTGTGCGGTTCTAACACAACAATTATTTTTTGATTTAAAATTTTTTATTTTTTTTCAAAAAATTTGTATGCAATATCATTGGCCAAAAATATCACGTGACCTAATGAAAACCAAAATAAAAATTACTTCAAACTTTTGTTTTACTGAAAATTTTCGCAAAATGTTTTATCTTGAATGTTAGTTAGGCCAATGCGCGTCTAATAAAATACAAAATTTTAGGTTTTGGGATTTCATAAATTTTTAATAAAACTTTCATAACTTTTATGAATATTAATATTTTTGAAAAATATTTTGTAAACACGGTAATTGGACCTGTGCGGTTCTAACACAACAATTATTTTTCGATTTAAAATTTTTTATTTTAAATTTGTATGCAATATCATTGGCCAAAAATATCACGTGACCTAATTAAACCCAAAATAAAAATTACCTCAAACTTTTGTTTTACTGAAAATTTTCGCGAAATGTTTTATCTTGAATGTTAGTTAAGCCAATGCGCGTCTAATAAAATACAAAATTTTAGGTTTTGAAATTTCATAAATTTTTAATAAAAGTCTCATAACTTTTATAAATATTAATATTTTCGAAAAATATTTTGTAAACACGGTAATTGGACCTGTGCGGTTCTAACACAACAATTATTTTTCGATTTAAAATTTTCAATTTTTTTTCAAAAAATTTGTATGCAATATCATTGGCCAAAAATATCACGTGACCTAATTAAAGCCAAAATAAAAATTACCTCAAACTTTTGTTATACTGAAAATTTCTGCGAAATGTTTTATCTTGAATGTTAGTTAGGCCAATGCGCGTCTAATAAAATACAAAATTTTAGGTTTTAAGATTTCACAAATTTTTAATAAAAGTTTCATAACTTTTATGAATATTAATATTTTTGAAAATTATTTTGTAAACACGGTAATTGGACCTGTGCGGTTCTAACACAACAATTATTTTTCGATTTAAAATTTTTAATTTTTTTTTTTAAATTTGTATGCAATATCATTGGCCAAAAATATCACGTGACCTAATAAAAACCAAAATAAAAATTACCTCAAACTTTTGTTTTACTGAAAATTTTCGCGAAATGTTTTATCTTGAATGTTAGTTAGGCCAATGCGCGTCTAATAAAATACAAAATTTTAGGTTTTGAAATTTCATAAATTTTTAATAAAAGTTTCATAACTTTTAGGAATATTAATATTTTCGAAAAATATTTTGTAAACACGGTAATTGGACCTGTGCGGTTCTAACACAACAATTATTTTTTGATTTAAAATTTTTTACTTTTTTTCAAAAAATTTGTATGCAATATCATTAGCCAAAAATATCACGTGACCTAATGAAAACCAAAATAAAAATTACTTCAAACTTTTGTTTTACTGAAAATTTTCGCAAAATGTTTTATCTTGAATGTTAGTTAGGCCAATGCGCGTCTAATAAAATACAAAATTTTAGGTTTTGAGATTTCACAAATTTTTAATAAAAGTTTCATAACTTTTATGAATATTAATATTTTTGAAAAATATTTTGTAAACACGGTAATTGAACCTGTGCGGTTCTAACACAACAATTATTTTTCGATTTAAAATTTTTTATTTATTTTTTTTAAATTTGTATGCAATATCATTTGCCAAAAATATCACGTGACCTAATTAAACCCAAAATAAAAATTACCTCAAACTTTTGTTTTACTGAAAATTTTCGCGAAATGTTTTATCTTGAATGTTAGTTAGGCCAATGCGCGTCTAATAAAATACAAAATTTTAGGTTTTGGGATTTCATAAATTTTTAATAAAACTTTCATAACTTTTATAAATATTAATATTTTCGAAAAATATTTTGTAAACACGGTAATTGGACCTGTGCGGTTCTAACACAACAATTATTTTTCGATTTAAAATTTTTTATTTTTTTTCAAAAAATTTGTATGCAATATCATTGGCCAAAAATATCACGTGACCTAATTAAACCCAAAATAAAAATTACCTCAAACTTTTGTTTTACTGAAAATTTTCGCGAAATGTTTTATCTTGAATGTTACTTAGGCCAATGCGTGTCTAATAAAATACAAAATTTTAGGTTTTGAGATTTCATAAATTTTTAATAAAAGTTTTATAACTTTTATGAATATTAATATTTTTGAAAAATATTTTGTAAACACGGTAATTGGACCTGTGCGGTTCTAACACAACAATTATTTTTTGATTTAAAATTTTTTACTTTTTTTCAAAAAATTTGTATGCAATATCATTGGCCAAAAATATCACGTGACCTAATGAAATCCAAATTAAAAATTACCTCAAACTTTTGTTTTACTGAAAATTTTCGCGAAATGTTTTATCTTGAATGTTAGTTAGGCCAATGCGCGTGTAATAAAATACAAAATTTTAGGTTTTGAGATTTTATAAATTTTTAATAAAAGTTTCATAACTTTTATGAATATTAATATTTTCGAAAAATATTTTGTGAACACGGTAATTGGACCTGTGCGGTTCTAACACAACAATTATTTTTTGATTTAAAATTTTTTATTTTTTTTCAAAAATTTTGTATGCAATATCATTGGCCAAAAATATCACGTGACCTAATGAAAACCAAAATAAAATTTACCTCAAACTTTTGTTTTACTGAAAATTTTCGCGAAATGTTTTATCTTGAATGTTAGTTAGGCCAATGCGCGTCTAATAAAATACAAAATTTTAGGTTTTGAGATTTCACAAATTTTTAATAAAAGTTTCATAACTTTTATGAATATTAATATTTTTGAAAAATATTTTGTAAACACGGTAATTGGACCTGTGCGGTTCTAACACAACAATTATTTTTCGATTTAAAATTTTTATTTTTTTTCAAAAAATTTGTATGCAATATCATTGGCCAAAAATACCACGTGACCTAATTAAACCCAAAATAGAAATTATCTCAAACTTTTGTTCTACTCAAAAATTTTGCAAAATGTTTTATCTTGAATGTTAGTTAGGCCAATGCGCGCCTAATTAGATATAAAATTTCAGATTTTGAGATTTCATAAATTTTTTATAAAAGTTTCATAACTTTTATGAATATTAATATTTTCGAAAAATATTTTGTAAACACGGTAATTGGATTTGTGCGGTTCTAACACAACAATTATTTTTCGATTTAAAATTTTTAATTTTTTTTCAAAAAATTTGTATGCAATATCATTGGCCAAAAATATCACGTGACCTAATTAAAGCCAAAATAAAAATTACCTCAAACTTTTGTTTTACTGAAAATTTCTGCAAAATGTTTTATCTTGAATGTTAGTTAGGCCAATGCGCGTCTAATAAAATACAAAATTTTAGGTTTTGAGATTTCTCAAATTTTGAATAAAAGTTTCATAACTTTTATGAATATTAATATTTTTGAAAAATATTTTGTAAACACGGTAATTGGACCTGTGCGATTCTAACACAACAATTATTTTTCAATTTAAAATTTTTTATTTTTTTTCAAAAAATTTGTATGCAATATCATTGGCCAAAAATATCACGTGACCTAATAAAAACCAAAATAAAAATTACCTCAAACTTTTGTTTTACTGAAAATTTTCGCGAAATGTTTTATCTTGAATGTTAGTTAGGCCAATGCGCGTCTAATAAAATACAAAATTTTAGGTTTTGAAATTTCATAAATTTTTAATAAAAGTTTCATAACTTTTAGGAATATTAATATTTTCGAAAAATATTTTGTAAACACGGTAATTGGACCTGTGCGGTTCTAACACAACAATTATTTTTTGATTTAAAATTTTTTACTTTTTTTCAAAAAATTTGTATGCAATATCATTAGCCAAAAATATCACGTGACCTAATGAAAACCAAAATAAAAATTACTTCAAACTTTTGTTTTACTGAAAATTTTCGCAAAATGTTTTATCTTGAATGTTAGTTAGGCCAATGCGCGTCTAATAAAATACAAAATTTTAGGTTTTGAGATTTCACAAATTTTTAATAAAAGTTTCATAACTTTTATGAATATTAATATTTTTGAAAAATATTTTGTAAACACGGTAATTGAACCTGTGCGGTTCTAACACAACAATTATTTTTCGATTTAAAATTTTTTATTTATTTTTTTTAAATTTGTATGCAATATCATTTGCCAAAAATATCACGTGACCTAATTAAACCCAAAATAAAAATTACCTCAAACTTTTGTTTTACTGAAAATTTTCGCGAAATGTTTTATCTTGAATGTTAGTTAGGCCAATGCGCGTCTAATAAAATACAAAATTTTAGGTTTTGGGATTTCATAAATTTTTAATAAAACTTTCATAACTTTTATAAATATTAATATTTTCGAAAAATATTTTGTAAACACGGTAATTGGACCTGTGCGGTTCTAACACAACAATTATTTTTCGATTTAAAATTTTTTATTTTTTTTCAAAAAATTTGTATGCAATATCATTGGCCAAAATATCACGTGACCTAATTAAACCCAAAATAAAAATTACCTCAAACTTTTGTTTTACTGAAAATTTTCGCGAAATGTTTTATCTTGAATGTTACTTAGGCCAATGCGTGTCTAATAAAATACAAAATTTTAGGTTTTGAGATTTCATAAATTTTTAATAAAAGTTTTATAACTTTTATGAATATTAATATTTTTGAAAAATATTTTGTAAACACGGTAATTGGACCTGTGCGGTTCTAACACAACAATTATTTTTTGATTTAAAATTTTTTACTTTTTTTCAAAAAATTTGTATGCAATATCATTGGCCAAAAATATCACGTGACCTAATGAAATCCAAATTAAAAATTACCTCAAACTTTTGTTTTACTGAAAATTTTCGCGAAATGTTTTATCTTGAATGTTAGTTAGGCCAATGCGCGTGTAATAAAATACAAAATTTTAGGTTTTGAGATTTTATAAATTTTTAATAAAAGTTTCATAACTTTTATGAATATTAATATTTTCGAAAAATATTTTGTGAACACGGTAATTGGACCTGTGCGGTTCTAACACAACAATTATTTTTTGATTTAAAATTTTTTATTTTTTTTCAAAAATTTTGTATGCAATATCATTGGCCAAAAATATCACGTGACCTAATGAAAACCAAAATAAAATTTACCTCAAACTTTTGTTTTACTGAAAATTTTCGCGAAATGTTTTATCTTGAATGTTAGTTAGGCCAATGCGCGTCTAATAAAATACAAAATTTTAGGTTTTGAGATTTCACAAATTTTTAATAAAAGTTTCATAACTTTTATGAATATTAATATTTTTGAAAAATATTTTGTAAACACGGTAATTGGACCTGTGCGGTTCTAACACAACAATTATTTTTCGATTTAAAATTTTTATTTTTTTTCAAAAAATTTGTATGCAATATCATTGGCCAAAAATACCACGTGACCTAATTAAACCCAAAATAGAAATTATCTCAAACTTTTGTTCTACTCAAAAATTTTGCAAAATGTTTTATCTTGAATGTTAGTTAGGCCAATGCGCGCCTAATTAGATATAAAATTTCAGATTTTGAGATTTCATAAATTTTTTATAAAAGTTTCATAACTTTTATGAATATTAATATTTTCGAAAAATATTTTGTAAACACGGTAATTGGATTTGTGCGGTTCTAACACAACAATTATTTTTCGATTTAAAATTTTTAATTTTTTTTCAAAAAATTTGTATGCAATATCATTGGCCAAAAATATCACGTGACCTAATTAAAGCCAAAATAAAAATTACCTCAAACTTTTGTTTTACTGAAAATTTCTGCAAAATGTTTTATCTTGAATGTTAGTTAGGCCAATGCGCGTCTAATAAAATACAAAATTTTAGGTTTTGAGATTTCTCAAATTTTGAATAAAAGTTTCATAACTTTTATGAATATTAATATTTTTGAAAAATATTTTGTAAACACGGTAATTGGACCTGTGCGATTCTAACACAACAATTATTTTTCAATTTAAAATTTTTTATTTTTTTTCAAAAAATTTGTATGCAATATCATTGGCCAAAAATATCACGTGACCTAATGAAAACCAAAATAAAAATTACCTCAAACTTTTGTTTTACTGAAAATTTTTGCGAAATGTTTTATCTTGAATGTTAGTTAGGCCAATGCGCGTCTAATAAAATACAAAATTTTAGGTTTTGAGATTTCACAAATTTTTAATAAAAGTTTCATAACTTTTAGGAATATTAATATTTTCGAAAAATATTTTGTAAACACGGTAATTGGACCTGTGCGGTTCATACACAACAATTATTTTTTGATTTAAAATTTTTTACTTTTTTTCAAAAAATTTGTATGCAATATCATTAGCCAAAAATATTACGTGACCTAATGAAATCCAAAATAAAAATTACCTCAAACTTTTGTTTTACTGAAAATTTTCGCAAAATGTTTTATCTTGAATGTTAGTTAGGCCAATGCGCGTCTAATAAAATACAAAATTTTAGGTTTTGAGATTTCACAAATTTTTAATAAAAGTTTCATAACTTTTATGAATATTAATATTTTTGAAAAATATTTTGTAAACACGGTAATTGAACCTGTGCGGTTCTAACAACAATTATTTTTCGATTTAAAATTTTTAATTTTTTTTCAAGAAATTTGTATGCAATATCATTGGCCAAAAATATCACGTGACCTAAGTAAACCCATAATAAAAATTACCTCAAACTTTTGTTTTACTAAAAATTTCTGCGAAATGTTTTATCTTGAATGTTGGTTAGGCCAATGCGCGTCTAATAAAATACAAAATTTTAGGTTTTGGGATTTCATAAATTTTTAATAAAACTTTCATAACTTTTATAAATATTAATATTTTCGAAAAATATTTTGTAAACACGGTAATTGGACCTGTGCGGTCCTAACACAACAATTATTTTTCGATTTAAAATTTTTATTTTTTTTCAAAAAATTTGTATGCAATATCATTGGCCAAAAATATCACGTGACCTAATTAAAGCCAAAATAAAAATTACCGCAAATTTTGTTTTACTGAAAATTTCTGCGAAATGTTTTATCTTGAATGTTGGTTAGGCCAATGCGCGTCTAATAAAATACAAAATTTTAGGTTTTAAGATTTCACAAATTTTGAATAAAAGTTTCATAACTTTTATAAATATTAATATTTTCGAAAAATATTTTGTAAACACGGTAATTGGACCTGTGCGGTTCTAACACAAAAATTATTTTTCGATTTAAAATTTTTTATTTATTTTTTTTAAATTTGTATGCAATATCATTGGCCAAAAATATCACGTGACCTAATTAAAGCCAAAATAAAAATTACCTCAAACTTTTGTTTTACTGAAAATTTTCGCGAAATGTTTTATCTTGAATGTTAGTTAGGCCAATGCGCGTCTAATAAAATACAAAATTTTAGGTTTTCAGATTTCATAAATTTTTAATAAAAGTTTCATAACTTTTATAAATATTAATATTTTCGAAAAATATTTTGTAAACACGGTAATTGGACCTGTGCGGTTCTAACACAACAATTATTTTTTGATTTTAAATTTTTTATTTTTTTTCAAAAATTTTGTATGCAATATCATTGGCCAAAAATATCACGTGACCTAATGAAAACCAAAATAAAAATTACCTCAAACTTTTGTTTTACTGAAAATTTTCGCGAAATGTTTTATCTTGAATGTTAGTTAGGCCAATGCGCGTCTAATAAAATACAAAATTTTAGGTTTTGAGATTTCACAAATTTTTAATAAAAGTTTCATAACTTTTATGAATATTAATATTTTTGAAAAATATTTTGTAAACACGGTAATTGGACCTGTGCGGTTCTAACACAACAACTATTTTTCGATTTAAAATTTTTATTTTTTTTCAAAAAATTTGTATGCAATATCATTGGCCAAAAATATTACGTGACCTAATTAAACCCAAAATAGAAATTATCTCAAACTTTTGTTCTACTCAAAAATTTTGCAAAATGTTTTATCTTGAATGTTAGTTAGGCCAATGCGCGCCTAATTAGATATAAAATTTCAGATTTTGAGATTTCATAAATTTTTTATAAAAGTTTCATAACTTTTATGAATATTAATATTTTCGAAAAATATTTTGTAAACACGGTAATTGGACCTGTGCGGTTCTAACACAACAATTATTTTTCGATTTAAAATTTTTATTTTTTTTCAAAAAATTTGTATGCAATATCATTGGCCAAAAATATCACGTGACCTAATTAAAGCCAAAATAAAAATTACCGCAAATTTTGTTTTACTGAAAATTTCTGCGAAATGTTTTATCTTGAATGTTGGTTAGGCCAATGCGCGTCTAATAAAATACAAAATTTTAGGTTTTAAGATTTCACAAATTTTTAATAAAAGTTTCATAACTTTTATAAATATTAATATTTTCGAAAAATATTTTGTAAACACGGTAATTGGACCTGTGCGGTTCTAACACAAAAATTATTTTTCGATTTAAAATTTTTTATTTATTTTTTTTAAATTTGTATGCAATATCATTGGCCAAAAATATCACGTGACCTAATTAAAGCCAAAATAAAAATTACCTCAAACTTTTGTTTTACTGAAAATTTTCGCGAAATGTTTTATCTTGAATGTTAGTTAGGCCAATGCGCGTCTAATAAAATACAAAATTTTAGGTTTTCAGATTTCATAAATTTTTAATAAAAGTTTCATAACTTTTATAAATATTAATATTTTCGAAAAATATTTTGTAAACACGGTAATTGGACCTGTGCGGTTCTAACACAACAATTATTTTTTGATTTTAAATTTTTTATTTTTTTTCAAAAATTTTGTATGCAATATCATTGGCCAAAAATATCACGTGACCTAATGAAAACCAAAATAAAAATTACCTCAAACTTTTGTTTTACTGAAAATTTTCGCGAAATGTTTTATCTTGAATGTTAGTTAGGCCAATGCGCGTCTAATAAAATACAAAATTTTAGGTTTTGAGATTTCACAAATTTTTAATAAAAGTTTCATAACTTTTATGAATATTAATATTTTTGAAAAATATTTTGTAAACACGGTAATTGGACCTGTGCGGTTCTAACACAACAACTATTTTTCGATTTAAAATTTTTATTTTTTTTCAAAAAATTTGTATGCAATATCATTGGCCAAAAATATTACGTGACCTAATTAAACCCAAAATAGAAATTATCTCAAACTTTTGTTCTACTCAAAAATTTTGCAAAATGTTTTATCTTGAATGTTAGTTAGGCCAATGCGCGCCTAATTAGATATAAAATTTCAGATTTTGAGATTTCATAAATTTTTTATAAAAGTTTCATAACTTTTATGAATATTAATATTTTCGAAAAATATTTTGTAAACACGGTAATTGGACCTGTGCGGTTCTAACACAACAATTATTTTTCGATTTAAAATTTTTTATTTTTTTTCAAAAAATTTGTATGCAATATCATTGGCCAAAAATATCACGTGACCTAAGTAAACCCAAAATAAAAATTACCTCAAACTTTTGTTTTACTGAAATCTTCTGCGAAATGTTTTATCTTGAATGTTAGTTAGGCCAATGCGCGTCTAATAAAATACAAAATTTTAGGTTTTGAGATTTCACAAATTTTTAATAAAAGTTTCATTACTTTTATGAATATTAATATTGTTGAAAAATATTTTGTAAACACGGTAATTGGACCTGTGCGGTTCTAACACAACAATTATTTTTCGATTTAAAATTTTTTATTTTAAATTTGTATGCAATATCATTGGCCAAAAATATCACGTGACCTAATTAAACCCAAAATAAAAATTACCTCAAACTTTTGTTTTACTAAAAATTTTCGCGAAATGTTTTATCTTGAATGTTAGTTAAGCCAATGCGCGTCTAATAAAATACAAAATTTTAGGTTTTAAGATTTCACAAATTTTTAATAAAAGTTTCATAACTTTTATGAATATTAATATTTTCGAAAAACATTTTGTAAACACGGTAATTGGACCTGTGCGGTTCTAACACAACAATTATTTTTTGATTTAAAATTTTTTATTTTTTTTCAAAAAATTTGTATGCAATATCATTGGCCAAAAATATCACGTGACCTAATGAAAACCAAAATAAAAATTACTTCAAACTTTTGTTTTACTGAAAATTTTCGCAAAATGTTTTATCTTGAATGTTAGTTAGGCCAATGCGCGTCTAATAAAATACAAAATTTTAGGTTTTGGGATTTCATAAATTTTTAATAAAACTTTCATAACTTTTATGAATATTAATATTTTTGAAAAATATTTTGTAAACACGGTAATTGGACCTGTGCGGTTCTAACACAACAATTATTTTTCGATTTAAAATTTTTTATTTTAAATTTGTATGCAATATCATTGGCCAAAAATATCACGTGACCTAATTAAACCCAAAATAAAAATTACCTCAAACTTTTGTTTTACTGAAAATTTTCGCGAAATGTTTTATCTTGAATGTTAGTTAAGCCAATGCGCGTCTAATAAAATACAAAATTTTAGGTTTTGAAATTTCATAAATTTTTAATAAAAGTCTCATAACTTTTATAAATATTAATATTTTCGAAAAATATTTTGTAAACACGGTAATTGGACCTGTGCGGTTCTAACACAACAATTATTTTTCGATTTAAAATTTTCAATTTTTTTTCAAAAAATTTGTATGCAATATCATTGGCCAAAAATATCACGTGACCTAATTAAAGCCAAAATAAAAATTACCTCAAACTTTTGTTATACTGAAAATTTCTGCGAAATGTTTTATCTTGAATGTTAGTTAGGCCAATGCGCGTCTAATAAAATACAAAATTTTAGGTTTTAAGATTTCACAAATTTTTAATAAAAGTTTCATAACTTTTATGAATATTAATATTTTTGAAAATTATTTTGTAAACACGGTAATTGGACCTGTGCGGTTCTAACACAACAATTATTTTTCGATTTAAAATTTTTAATTTTTTTTTTTAAATTTGTATGCAATATCATTGGCCAAAAATATCACGTGACCTAATAAAAACCAAAATAAAAATTACCTCAAACTTTTGTTTTACTGAAAATTTTCGCGAAATGTTTTATCTTGAATGTTAGTTAGGCCAATGCGCGTCTAATAAAATACAAAATTTTAGGTTTTGAAATTTCATAAATTTTTAATAAAAGTTTCATAACTTTTAGGAATATTAATATTTTCGAAAAATATTTTGTAAACACGGTAATTGGACCTGTGCGGTTCTAACACAACAATTATTTTTTGATTTAAAATTTTTTACTTTTTTTCAAAAAATTTGTATGCAATATCATTAGCCAAAAATATCACGTGACCTAATGAAAACCAAAATAAAAATTACTTCAAACTTTTGTTTTACTGAAAATTTTCGCAAAATGTTTTATCTTGAATGTTAGTTAGGCCAATGCGCGTCTAATAAAATACAAAATTTTAGGTTTTGAGATTTCACAAATTTTTAATAAAAGTTTCATAACTTTTATGAATATTAATATTTTTGAAAAATATTTTGTAAACACGGTAATTGAACCTGTGCGGTTCTAACACAACAATTATTTTTCGATTTAAAATTTTTTATTTATTTTTTTTAAATTTGTATGCAATATCATTGGCCAAAAATATCACGTGACCTAATTAAACCCAAAATAAAAATTACCTCAAACTTTTGTTTTACTGAAAATTTTCGCGAAATGTTTTATCTTGAATGTTAGTTAGGCCAATGCGCGTCTAATAAAATACAAAATTTTAGGTTTTGGGATTTCATAAATTTTTAATAAAACTTTCATAACTTTTATAAATATTAATATTTTCGAAAAATATTTTGTAAACACGGTAATTGGACCTGTGCGGTTCTAACACAACAATTATTTTTCGATTTAAAATTTTTTATTTTTTTTCAAAAAATTTGTATGCAATATCATTGGCCAAAAATATCACGTGACCTAATTAAACCCAAAATAAAAATTACCTCAAACTTTTGTTTTACTGAAAATTTTCGCGAAATGTTTTATCTTGAATGTTACTTAGGCCAATGCGTGTCTAATAAAATACAAAATTTTAGGTTTTGAGATTTCATAAATTTTTAATAAAAGTTTTATAACTTTTATGAATATTAATATTTTTGAAAAATATTTTGTAAACACGGTAATTGGACCTGTGCGGTTCTAACACAACAATTATTTTTTGATTTAAAATTTTTTACTTTTTTTCAAAAAATTTGTATGCAATATCATTGGCCAAAAATATCACGTGACCTAATTAAACCCAAAATAGAAATTATCTCAAACTTTTGTTCTACTCAAAAATTTTGCAAAATGTTTTATCTTGAATGTTAGTTAGGCCAATGCGCGCCTAATTAGATATAAAATTTCAGATTTTGAGATTTCATAAATTTTTTATAAAAGTTTCATAACTTTTATGAATATTAATATTTTCGAAAAATATTTTGTAAACACGGTAATTGGATTTGTGCGGTTCTAACACAACAATTATTTTTCGATTTAAAATTTTTAATTTTTTTTCAAAAAATTTGTATGCAATATCATTGGCCAAAAATATCACGTGACCTAATTAAAGCCAAAATAAAAATTACCTCAAACTTTTGTTTTACTGAAAATTTCTGCAAAATGTTTTATCTTGAATGTTAGTTAGGCCAATGCGCGTCTAATAAAATACAAAATTTTAGGTTTTGAGATTTCTCAAATTTTGAATAAAAGTTTCATAACTTTTATGAATATTAATATTTTTGAAAAATATTTTGTAAACACGGTAATTGGACCTGTGCGATTCTAACACAACAATTATTTTTCAATTTAAAATTTTTTATTTTTTTTCAAAAAATTTGTATGCAATATCATTGGCCAAAAATATCACGTGACCTAATGAAAACCAAAATAAAAATTACCTCAAACTTTTGTTTTACTGAAAATTTTCGCGAAATGTTTTATCTTGAATGTTAGTTAGGCCAATGCGCGTCTAATAAAATACAAAATTTTAGGTTTTGAGATTTCACAAATTTTTAATAAAAGTTTCATAACTTTTAGGAATATTAATATTTTCGAAAAATATTTTGTAAACACGGTAATTGGACCTGTGCGGTTCATACACAACAATTATTTTTTGATTTAAAATTTTTTACTTTTTTTCAAAAAATTTGTATGCAATATCATTAGCCAAAAATATTACGTGACCTAATGAAATCCAAAATAAAAATTACCTCAAACTTTTGTTTTACTGAAAATTTTCGCAAAATGTTTTATCTTGAATGTTAGTTAGGCCAATGCGCGTCTAATAAAATACAAAATTTTAGGTTTTGAGATTTCACAAATTTTTAATAAAAGTTTCATAACTTTTATGAATATTAATATTTTTGAAAAATATTTTGTAAACACGGTAATTGAACCTGTGCGGTTCTAACAACAATTATTTTTCGATTTAAAATTTTTAATTTTTTTTCAAGAAATTTGTATGCAATATCATTGGCCAAAAATATCACGTGACCTAAGTAAACCCATAATAAAAATTACCTCAAACTTTTGTTTTACTAAAAATTTTTGCGAAATGTTTTATCTTGAATGTTGGTTAGGCCAATGCGCGTCTAATAAAATACAAAATTTTAGGTTTTGGGATTTCATAAATTTTTAATAAAACTTTCATAACTTTTATAAATATTAATATTTTCGAAAAATATTTTGTAAACACGGTAATTGGACCTGTGCGGTCCTAACACAACAATTATTTTTCGATTTAAAATTTTTATTTTTTTTCAAAAAATTTGTATGCAATATCATTGGCCAAAAATATCACGTGACCTAATTAAAGCCAAAATAAAAATTACCGCAAATTTTGTTTTACTGAAAATTTCTGCGAAATGTTTTATCTTGAATGTTGGTTAGGCCAATGCGCGTCTAATAAAATACAAAATTTTAGGTTTTAAGATTTCACAAATTTTTAATAAAAGTTTCATAACTTTTATAAATATTAATATTTTCGAAAAATATTTTGTAAACACGGTAATTGGACCTGTGCGGTTCTAACACAAAAATTATTTTTCGATTTAAAATTTTTTATTTATTTTTTTTAAATTTGTATGCAATATCATTGGCCAAAAATATCACGTGACCTAATTAAAGCCAAAATAAAAATTACCTCAAACTTTTGTTTTACTGAAAATTTTCGCGAAATGTTTTATCTTGAATGTTAGTTAGGCCAATGCGCGTCTAATAAAATACAAAATTTTAGGTTTTCAGATTTCATAAATTTTTAATAAAAGTTTCATAACTTTTATAAATATTAATATTTTCGAAAAATATTTTGTAAACACGGTAATTGGACCTGTGCGGTTCTAACACAACAATTATTTTTCGATTTAAAATTTTTTATTTTTTTTCAAAAAATTTGTATGCAATATCATTGGCCAAAAATATCACGTGACCTAATTAAACCCAAAATAAAAATTACCTCAAACTTTTGTTTTACTGAAAATTTCTGCGAAATGTTTTATCTTGAATGTTAGTTAGGCCAATGCGCGTCTAATAAAATACAAAATTTTAGGTTTTAAGATTTCACAAATTTTTAATAAAAGTTTCATAACTTTTATGAATATTAATATTTTCAGAAAATATTTTGTAAACACGGTAATTGGACCTGTGCGGTTCTAACACAACAATTATTTTTTGATTTAAAATTTTTTATTTTTTTTCAAAAATTTTGTATGCAATATCATTGGCCAAAAATATCACGTGACCTAATGAAAACCAAAATAAAAATTACCTCAAACTTTTGTTTTACTGAAAATTTTCGCGAAATGTTTTATCTTGAATGTTAGTTAGGCCAATGCGCGTCTAATAAAATACAAAATTTTAGGTTTTGAGATTTCACAAATTTTTAATAAAAGTTTCATAACTTTTATGAATATTAATATTTTTGAAAAATATTTTGTAAACACGGTAATTGGACCTGTGCGGTTCTAACACAACAACTATTTTTCGATTTAAAATTTTTATTTTTTTTCAAAAAATTTGTATGCAATATCATTGGCCAAAAATATCACGTGACCTAATTAAACCCAAAATAGAAATTATCTCAAACTTTTGTTCTACTCAAAAATTTTGCAAAATGTTTTATCTTGAATGTTAGTTAGGCCAATGCACGCCTAATTAGATATAAAATTTCAGATTTTGAGATTTCATAAATTTTTTATAAAAGTTTCATAACTTTTATGAATATTAATATTTTCGAAAAATATTTTGTAAACACGGTAATTGGACCTGTGCGGTTCTAACACAACAATTATTTTTCGATTTAAAATTTTTAATTTTTTTTCAAAAAATTTGTATGCAATATCATTGGCCAAAAATATCACGTGACCTAAGTAAACCCAAAATAAAAATTACCTCAAACTTTTGTTTTACTGAAATCTTCTGCGAAATGTTTTATCTTGAATGTTAGTTAAGCCAATGCGCGTCTAATAAAATACAAAATTTTAGGTTTTGAGATTTCACAAATTTTTAATAAAAGTTTCATTACTTTTATGAATATTAATATTGTTGAAAAATATTTTGTAAACACGGTAATTGGACCTGTGCGGTTCTAACACAACAATTATTTTTCGATTTAAAATTTTTTATTTTAAATTTGTATGCAATATCATTGGCCAAAAATATCACGTGACCTAATTAAACCCAAAATAAAAATTACCTCAAACTTTTGTTTTACTAAAAATTTTCGCGAAATGTTTTATCTTGAATGTTAGTTAAGCCAATGCGCGTCTAATAAAATACAAAATTTTAGGTTTTAAGATTTCACAAATTTTTAATAAAAGTTTCATAACTTTTATGAATATTAATATTTTCGAAAAACATTTTGTAAACACGGTAATTGGACCTGTGCGGTTCTAACACAACAATTATTTTTTGATTTAAAATTTTTTATTTTTTTTCAAAAAATTTGTATGCAATATCATTGGCCAAAAATATCACGTGACCTAATGAAAACCAAAATAAAAATTACTTCAAACTTTTGTTTTACTGAAAATTTTCGCAAAATGTTTTATCTTGAATGTTAGTTAGGCCAATGCGCGTCTAATAAAATACAAAATTTTAGGTTTTGGGATTTCATAAATTTTTAATAAAACTTTCATAACTTTTATGAATATTAATATTTTTGAAAAATATTTTGTAAACACGGTAATTGGACCTGTGCGGTTCTAACACAACAATTATTTTTCGATTTAAAATTTTTTATTTTAAATTTGTATGCAATATCATTGGCCAAAAATATCACGTGACCTAATTAAACCCAAAATAAAAATTACCTCAAACTTTTGTTTTACTGAAAATTTTCGCGAAATGTTTTATCTTGAATGTTAGTTAAGCCAATGCGCGTCTAATAAAATACAAAATTTTAGGTTTTGAAATTTCATAAATTTTTAATAAAAGTCTCATAACTTTTATAAATATTAATATTTTCGAAAAATATTTTGTAAACACGGTAATTGGACCTGTGCGGTTCTAACACAACAATTATTTTTCGATTTAAAATTTTCAATTTTTTTTCAAAAAATTTGTATGCAATATCATTGGCCAAAAATATCACGTGACCTAATTAAAGCCAAAATAAAAATTACCTCAAACTTTTGTTATACTGAAAATTTCTGCGAAATGTTTTATCTTGAATGTTAGTTAGGCCAATGCGCGTCTAATAAAATACAAAATTTTAGGTTTTAAGATTTCACAAATTTTTAATAAAAGTTTCATAACTTTTATGAATATTAATATTTTTGAAAATTATTTTGTAAACACGGTAATTGGACCTGTGCGGTTCTAACACAACAATTATTTTTCGATTTAAAATTTTTAATTTTTTTTTTTAAATTTGTATGCAATATCATTGGCCAAAAATATCACGTGACCTAATAAAAACCAAAATAAAAATTACCTCAAACTTTTGTTTTACTGAAAATTTTCGCGAAATGTTTTATCTTGAATGTTAGTTAGGCCAATGCGCGTCTAATAAAATACAAAATTTTAGGTTTTGAAATTTCATAAATTTTTAATAAAAGTTTCATAACTTTTAGGAATATTAATATTTTCGAAAAATATTTTGTAAACACGGTAATTGGACCTGTGCGGTTCTAACACAACAATTATTTTTTGATTTAAAATTTTTTACTTTTTTTCAAAAAATTTGTATGCAATATCATTAGCCAAAAATATCACGTGACCTAATGAAAACCAAAATAAAAATTACTTCAAACTTTTGTTTTACTGAAAATTTTCGCAAAATGTTTTATCTTGAATGTTAGTTAGGCCAATGCGCGTCTAATAAAATACAAAATTTTAGGTTTTGAGATTTCACAAATTTTTAATAAAAGTTTCATAACTTTTATGAATATTAATATTTTTGAAAAATATTTTGTAAACACGGTAATTGAACCTGTGCGGTTCTAACACAACAATTATTTTTCGATTTAAAATTTTTTATTTATTTTTTTTAAATTTGTATGCAATATCATTGGCCAAAAATATCACGTGACCTAATTAAACCCAAAATAAAAATTACCTCAAACTTTTGTTTTACTGAAAATTTTCGCGAAATGTTTTATCTTGAATGTTAGTTAGGCCAATGCGCGTCTAATAAAATACAAAATTTTAGGTTTTGGGATTTCATAAATTTTTAATAAAACTTTCATAACTTTTATAAATATTAATATTTTCGAAAAATATTTTGTAAACACGGTAATTGGACCTGTGCGGTTCTAACACAACAATTATTTTTCGATTTAAAATTTTTTATTTTTTTTCAAAAAATTTGTATGCAATATCATTGGCCAAAAATATCACGTGACCTAATTAAACCCAAAATAAAAATTACCTCAAACTTTTGTTTTACTGAAAATTTTCGCGAAATGTTTTATCTTGAATGTTACTTAGGCCAATGCGTGTCTAATAAAATACAAAATTTTAGGTTTTGAGATTTCATAAATTTTTAATAAAAGTTTTATAACTTTTATGAATATTAATATTTTTGAAAAATATTTTGTAAACACGGTAATTGGACCTGTGCGGTTCTAACACAACAATTATTTTTTGATTTAAAATTTTTTACTTTTTTTCAAAAAATTTGTATGCAATATCATTGGCCAAAAATATCACGTGACCTAATGAAATCCAAATTAAAAATTACCTCAAACTTTTGTTTTACTGAAAATTTTCGCGAAATGTTTTATCTTGAATGTTAGTTAGGCCAATGCGCGTGTAATAAAATACAAAATTTTAGGTTTTGAGATTTTATAAATTTTTAATAAAAGTTTCATAACTTTTATGAATATTAATATTTTCGAAAAATATTTTGTAAACACGGTAATTGGACCTGTGCGGTTCTAACACAACAATTATTTTTTGATTTAAAAGTTTTTTTTTTTAATTTGTATGCAATATTATTGGCCAAAAATATCACGTGACCTAATTAAACCCAAGAAATTTTCGAAAACAATTAAAAAAACAAAAATAAGAGCATTTTTTTATTTCACGTACACAGAATCATTCGCGTGACCTTTTGACCTATCAAAACTGTATACTTAGTTCGACCAATGATCATACAAGGGTTGTATGATCATTGGCTCGACCAAAATTTTTTTTGTCGCAAAACTTAAAATTTTATAGTTAATTAGAATTGTAATGACGTTACTAAGATTCAAGATAAAGAAAGTTTTTCAAAAAGTCAAAAGAACAAAAATTTTCAGCACTTTTTGCGTATTCATAACATAAATTTTTTTTATATTACAAGTCGTGACTATAGCTATGCGTGAAAAAAAAATGAAAAAAAAATTATTTTCAATGGGGAAGCTGGGTTTCGAACCTTAGACTTTGCTAGTTACAGCGTATGGCATTACGCGTTGAGCTACCGGACTCGATATATAAGCGTTACTTATTTATATACATATGTTTGCAAGAGACTTTCGATAATAAAAAAATATTATGATCAATTTTATTATACAAAAATGATTTTATAAAGTTGAACAACCGATGTTGTTATGTGTTGTTATGATCAATACTGCCTGTAAAACAAAAAATATATTTAATAAAATATTACATAACGTAATTTGAAAACTTAAATTACACGCGATATATGAATTTAAACTGTATACGTAATATAAAAATGATGTAATTTTTGTTATGTTCAATATTTTTTGAATTTTTTTTTATCTTAGGTGTTCTTTTTATCTTAGGTGTTTGACCTCACTTGACCTATATTGCTACCATATAACCGTTTTAAACATAAATCTAAGGTTCGAACCCTCGTGAATGCAGAAATTTAAAAAAATTATTACTCATACTTTTAGGGTGATATGTCGCCCCAGTTATTTATGTATGTTGTTGAGCCATGGTTTCTAAATCAACGCGATAGCTTACCAGTAAGGTATTTTTATTGTTCAAAATCTTAGATTTTAATTTAATTTTAAAAAATAGCAAAGGATTTTGAACCATATTTTATTTATCAAATAAATCTAGTTTTTATTTAGTGTGGTGTAGTCAAAAATTTTTAAAGCAATCAGGATTTTTTATCATATTTGTATAAAGTTGCTATTAGTGTTAGAAAACTGATTTGTAAAGTTAAAAAAAAAATTGATAAATATAATCTCTATTAAACACATTTATGTAAATATAACACACATTTAAAAATAACAATATCAATCTGTATTTAATGCTGTACTAGTATTAAACACAATAATGTAACACAAAAACATAAAGGATACACAGTGTAAGAACAAATTAAAACAAATTTTGATTCAAACTAGTTCAAGAATTTTTAAAGCTGGGCAATTAGGTTTTTGGGTTACTATACAAAATTTCGTCTATTTAATATTACTTGAGTTATAAAGTTATACTAGAAAACATACAGCCATTACTACAAGTATACATTTAAAAAATCTTATTTTGTCTAAATTAGTAACATTCGTAGATGTTTTTTATCGAAAAAGGGCTGTAGTTTTATTAATCTTTAAGACAAAAATTAAAAAAAAACATTAAAAATGTAATTAATGTAATTGTTCAATAATAAAATGTATACCTTTAACATAAAATAACGATAATGTAAAGTCTAAAAATAAAACATTTAAAAAATATAAATATTTATCATATAATTGTGCAGTTATATCGGTAATAAACTGGCTAGTGAACTTGCGCTGTTATAGTACCAAAAATGTCATAGAATTTTACAACAAAATATACTAACTAACACATTTGAGGAAAATATATTAAAACAAACTTAAACTATAACTTTATCATTGCACAGATAAGAAAATTAGTAAAATAAATTATGAGTTAAAAGTTATAATACTATAAATTTACATTTATATTAAGGTTTAGAATATGATTTAAATGTTTAATATTTGTGGTGGAATAAATTTTTTGCATATGACTTTTGTAAACTTAAAGTAGATTTTTAGTAATTTGTATTTTATTTCTGTGATCTTTAGTCCTTGGTAAATTACATTCTTGTATTTAAATTCAATATTAACAATATTTAGTCAAATTTTTAAATCTCTTAAGCATTTTCAAAGTTTTAAAATTCCCTACAATATTTGAAGTCTTCAAATCTAAGCCTTGATTTCAAAATTGAACTTTTTAAAATTTCACAATGTCTCTTGCAGATTTTTGCCCATTAAAGTGTTTGCACAGGCCCGAAACTTATGGTCATTCAACTTAATGTAATCCTGACCATCTTTAACTAATATGTCCAACTTTTCATCTTCATAATCATCAAGTAATAATGGTTCTGTGCAAAAATTCAAAATGTTAGGTAACTTTTAAAATAAGTATAATTACAATATACAAAAATTTTAGTATCTTTTACTTATAGTAGCTTTGTTATAATGGATAACAATAAATAACCCATTTCATATTAAACTTAAACTTACCTTTAATAAAGGGATTAAATCTAAAATAAGTTCCTTGAGGTAACAGATCATACATAACAGTGTGGACCTCTGCAAATAAAAAATCAATATTAATTAATGTTATTATCAACTTCAATTCAAAAAAATGAATTTTTTAGGTTAAAAATGACCAACATTACCTGTAACACTTGTTGCACTATCCACAACTTTTAACAATTTGTCTTTTAAACCCAGGAACTCACTACTGGTAGGCCCAACAGTAGGTTCATATCTACCAGTGCCCACTGATACAACGCATTGTATAGGTGAGTTGGGCCACAATAATCTACATTCATTTAAGGCAACTCCTGCTGGGTTGTTGGTCAATAAACCACCATCCTATTATACACAAGTTGTAATTAAAAACATGGTTTAGGGTATAAATATTTAAACAATTTTTTAGATTAACAAATCAAAAAAGAGTTATTTTCACAAACCTGGTGAATGTTATTTCCTTTTTTAAATTCCTCAAAATATCCTGGAGCAGCTGAAGAAGCTCTTAAAGCTTCCCACACTGTTGCACGACATGTTCCTGGCCAATGAGTGTGTCTGGTGCCAGGTACAATGCTGTAACAATGAGAAACAATGGTTTAACAATGCCTTACAATGCATGATGTAACCATATGTATTACGGTTATACTTTTTACCTGTAATTTCTCCAAACAAATGGTTTAAGAACAAGTCTGTTGACTAAACATGACACAGCGCTACACTTTGGTACATTCTCATATGCTGCTGTTTCAATCATCAAGTCAGAACCTAAAATATGTAAAAGTAAAAAATTAATAATAAATATTCATTAGCAATCTATTGGTTATATACAAACAAACTTTAATAATGCAAAAAATGATTTTTGAATTTGCAAACAACATGGCTTCTTTACCAAAAGTAGTTTTCAGCATCTTTTGGTACATCTCGGTATCATAGTAAGCATGTGACATCATCAAGTTACTGGTGCCTGCTAATTTACTTTGATTGAATATTGATGAACCTAAATCCCTGTTAATGTAATAAAAAGATATTACTTGGAAACACATACTATAATGGTATTCATACATTCACTTTTAAAAAACCCTTTTTTGTTAATTAATGCAAAAGGGGTTGAGAAATAACACATATTGTTATGAAATACACAAAATAAACGGTATAGATTAAGAAATTATTAAACAGAAAAACCCGATTTCTAATCTGAATATAATTTGTAATATACCCTCCTTTATACCAATCATAAAAGTGTTTAAAAATGCTATTATAAATGCTTTTTAACAAACCTGTAAAATTTGCCGCATTCATGAATTGGCTTCTTTTTTAAACCAGTCATAAAAGCCAACAGTGCTCCTGTACTCACACCACAAATATAATCAAACATTTCATTGATTGGCTGCTCACATAATTCCACCAATTTCATTAAAATTTCAACCGATATTACCCCTCTGTAAAAAACAAAATACATTTTTATTTTAAAATACTGGTAAAGCAAGTAAACTCTGTAGGCCACAATAAAGCATAAATAAATGTTGGTCCAGTCTCTTGGTAATTTTTGGTCTTGTTCAAAACATAAAATTTCTAAAAAAACACAACAGCATTGTTTATACCTGCACCCCCCACCATCAATAGTTAGTATCCTAATTCCCTTTTGTTTGGGTGGATCAACAGCTCCTAACATTGCTAAAGTCATTCTAAGTTTGGGTACAACTTCATGATCATAAGTGGTTCTGTATAAATGCATAATGTCTTGAATCGCATTCTCCTGTTTATAAAAAAAATTTTAAGTTTTTTTAAATTAAGATGTTAAAGTAATAATGTAATTGGTACTGGTCAAAAGTTTATTGTTGTAGGAAATTTTCTATTTAATGATAAAATATTATGATATGTACTGCTTTAAGTAATGTTATAGAATATCCAAAATAAATATTCTATGCAGAGGATTGTAATATTTTGTATTCTACCTTTACAGCAGTAATCCTTGTGTCAGGAAATCGTAACAAGTGATCACTCAGTTCATCAACTCTTTGTGATATTGTAAGAAAACTATTTGAATCCCTGATACACTGAATCAAGTATCTTGTCCGATTGTTGATGCTTACTCTTTGTACTAATTCATCCCTCTCAGCCTAAAACATCCCATTTTTTTAACTTAGTAGTTACAAAATTAAAGTGTCAACAACTTATGTTTAAGTTAAAGCCAATTTTTTTATCATTATTTGAGTAATTTCTTTTATCAACAGTCATAACACATAGAAGTAAATGTTATTAGTATATACGAATCATATTATTTACAACTGGGCAGGCTATTCATTCTATCCTACACGCTAGAATATAGAAAACTATAATAAATCATAGTTACTATTAACGGCATAGGTTAACGAGTTAATATTAAAAAATTATTTTAACAACATTTTTTACCCGTATTCTCGAAGTTTCTTTTGCAATTTTCTTAGTGTTTTTATCAACTGAAATTTCTTTATTACTTTGTGAGCCAAAAGCATAAGGGATATAAGTAAACAAAGTTTCAAGTAGCGACTTTGGTGGTTCTTCTTTTTCGTCGATGTCAGCATTTTTCTCTTCTATAACTTTGACACTTTTTTCATTTTTGGCTTGAGTTTTTGCTGTTGATATTTTCGATGTTTGAGCGAGAAAGTTAAAAATATTATTTACCGGATTTTCTACTATCTTATAAATTGATGTAAACACCGTATGATTTGCTAAATCTTCATCACTTTTAGAGGTAATTTCAGTAACCTGTAGTTCATTGTCTTTTTTATTTAAAACCTCATTTTTAATCATCGATGGTCTTGCTTTTGCAGATTTTAAAATAAATTGTTTTTTAGATAATTTTGGTTTAGTTTTTAAATTCAAACTTGTTGTTAAAATTTGTATGTCAGTTGCTGTGTTAGTTTGGGTGTCTTTTTTGTTATAATTATCTGGTGTGTAGAAGTCAATATTGCTTTGTTTTTTGGCATCTAAAAATCCTGTTTTTGGATGGAATTCTGAATTTGAGGTTCTTAACGATATAACAGCATTTTGTGCCGATGAAATGTAATCCATAAATACTCCACTCCATGTCTGTTTATTAACAAAACTTCCAATCATAAAAGAACGAGATGATAAACATTTCTTACACTTGTTTTGGAAGGATTTTTTAACATTTCTCTGACTTTTTAACACATGGTAATTTCTTTTTTGATCTAAATACCTTGCTTCGTGTGTGAATATAGGATTAGTATTTGTAGAGTTAGTTGAATCTGAGTTGTACCAAGAGTTTGTACAGGTACATAGCTTTTTCGAATAAGCTTGGCGTAGTTGAAGTGGTAAGGCAGGTTGGACAAGTAAAACATAAACCATATTTTAACTATAAGGCAGTCAGTATTTAAAAAAAAAATAATGCTGTCTTTGGTATAAAATATTACTGTTAAAATACTTATTAAGTTATTAACATTTACTATTTTTAACATAAAATGTTTTAAATACTATCTGACTATAGACGTAAGACGTTCTTGTTTATAGTTTAGTTAACATAAATTTACTAATAAGCCGACACAAAACGTTATACAACATCTGTTTACTTAAAAAAACTTTAAAATAGGCTTAAAGATTAAGATTCCCCGTACTGTCTAATTAAAGAAAATTTTTAGCCTTCTCTTTTATAAGCTAGGTTGAGCCCACAAACTAGAACCAATAACATTTAACCTCAACTATACACAACCATTCGATAACTTGTATGTCTGGGAGAGGCGTTTTCAACCAATCACAGAAGGCAAAAATCAGCTGATCAATGGTCATATCAAAGACTTGATAATGTAAACAAACGTAAATATTTCAGTAGACACTTTTTTAAAATATTTTTCGTACGTTTTGCCAAAATTTAATTGCTTAATTACATAAATAACTTTAAAAAAAATTCACATATATACATTATATTTTTTTAATAAAAATAACTTAATAAATTTATAGTTTAGAAGTATATTGAATAAAACATTACTAAAAAGTTTTTACTAACTTTGACACCCAGAAGTTACTAAAGGTCATTTAATAGAGGTTACTGACGGTTAAATATCGTCATCGAGTATTATATTAAATCCTGACAAATAAGCTGCTAACCCTTCTACACTAACCTTATTATTAGCTTCACGTGATTTTTGATTATAAACGAAATAATAAACAACATATTAATATTCATGTAACTTTATTACGTTATGTAATAGCATTTCCTTTATTAATACACAGAAAGACGAAATTTGAAACCATTTGTAGTTTTAAAATTATACCGTTGAATTTTAGAAAATATTGCATTTGAAAACAATCAACCGAGTAACTATTTTCATTTATCTAAAATATACAATACGAAGATTACTGCATAATAAAAAAAACTAAATATCATACGGTAAGAGTATACATAACTGCAATTATAATATTTTTTTGTAAATATTCTTAGTACATAGCAAATTTGTATCGTCCATTTATAATAGGCATTTACAGTGCTATAAGAATAGAATTTGGTTACAATTTAAAAAATATTATCCTTTTTTAATAACAGCTTATGTTTGTGAATTGTTCACAAATGTTATTTAATATCACAATTTTTAATAAATGAGAATATATTCAAGCTTGCTATAAAGAGTTTATTTAATTTTCTTTGGTTACAAACTTCTGTACAACTTTCAAAACCACTTATTCAAAACTCAACGCAGATTCAATGCAGTACAAACTTCTAAATCTCCTACCAACATAACCCTTATCCTCCCAATTGTCATCGCTTGTTGCCGCTTCAATCTGAAATTAATATGTTTAAATATTTAAAGCAAAAAACGTTAAGGAATACTGAACATAAAATTTAGCCTAAGTCCCACAGAGGTATAGTTTGACTAAAGCCAATTTTATAGTGTTAGCACGGCCTTAAGTTGTGCTCAAAAACATATTTAAATACTCTGAAACTAAAAAAATAAATTAGGTATGGTATAGCCTACGTACATTGTTTTGGTTGACAAAATAACTGTTGTAACGAGTCAGGTCAGAACTGTACAAATAACAACCAGCATTTCGAAGAGTAAATGTCACAAAATAATCACGTCCTGGAGCTGGCTTTACACTGAAAAAGGAACACAACATTAGATAAAGAAAGTGTAAAAGTAAAAAGCTCAAAATAAATAAATCATAATTAAAAGGGGGTAATATACGTGAATAGTAAATTGGTATTAACCTAAGCCAAGTTAAGCATAAATTTTATTCATTAATAAAATTTAATTAAAGTTAATATAATCTAAAACAGAAAAATTTACTTACGCGAGAACAATTTCGTCACTGACAGTTTGTGGTCTCGTTGGATCCACCCTTGCTGTATCCTGACCATTAAACAACACCTGGACGTTAAACCTTGAGTCCACGTTCAGTGTATTTTCACTTCTCAGCGCCATTTTGACATTGTAGATCGAGTAACTCTCCCCATCGCTTCTACTCTTAAAGGTCAACCTGATACGATTTGTTCCCATTCCACGGAAGTCAGTGTCGTCCAATAAAACTCGTATACGTCTGTCAGTTATTCTACTGGAACTGTATAAAACATTGAATATTTAGAGAAAAGCGTTATTATGAACCTGCTGTATCATTGATATAGTTAAATGTCAAGTTTAAATATGCAAAGGTTAAGACACTTTCTAGTGCTTTTATTTTTGTTTTTTTTACAAACGTACTTGAAATGTTTAGGTTTGTGTAAGGTTTGTGCCTTAGTTTTTTATATAATGCCTATGTATGCACTTTACTTTAACTTCTGCATAAAGTAAACTAACCTGTAAATACCCCTGCCATCTGGGGGAGAAATGGAAAACGGGGCCCAAACAACAACAGGTTGTGTTGGTGTAGGTGGGCGAACTGGGGGCCCGGGTTTTTGAAAGTCGTAGTCGTTTTGAATAACAAATTTCGAGAACGTGAAGTTGGTTAAGTTGGCTTCAGCTTCAGTTATGGTTGCCTTAAAAAGTTAATAAATAACAAATTGATAATTTAAAAAAAACTTTTGTTAAATGCAAAATATTTTATAATTTACTAGACGTTATAAATTTAATCTAAAACTTAATTACCAGATTGCCATTAAGTGTAATAGGGGTGCTAAACGGGTATCCCATCGTCCGTTTGTCAGGATAAACTTGGTCCATGGTTCCACAATAACTCATGCTACCACAAGCAGCTGTTCTTGTAATCATGTCTAAGGTATTGTCGGATATAATGCAAGATAATACCCAATTTTCACCATCCTTTATGAAAATTTGATTAAATACAATGTTAAGAAAGTGACATACAGTTGAATGTAGTTTAAAACAGTAACGTACACTTAGAAATAATGAAATTAAAAATATTGTTTAGGGCATATTTATTTAATAACTATTTAAAAATGTTACATGCAAAATATCATCAATAAATAATTAACCAATTAAATCTCAATAAGTTATTTTTACAGAAATTTTTAACTCTGGCTTACCCTTTCACCACGTGGCAACATCATATCATAAGGCCATCCACATTCGCAATTTCCTTCAACAGATTCTGTGAAAGAATTTTTAAGTTCAGTGCTGTCAGCTGAAGCATCGTGAGTTCTTTTAATTACTGATGCTTCGATGTCCTTTCTTTCCACCACTATGTGATCATTATCGGATTTCATACTAAATCAAAACGGTTCATTTTTTTTAATTGCAGCAATTTTGTTAATATTGATGTGGTTACATTTTTAAAATAATTTTTTTATATGTTTTTGATGACAAAATTAAAATCAATAAAAGAACAGTTTCTATAAGCAGTATTTTTAAAACATATTAATAAAAATATCAAGTTAATTAATTTCTTTTGATATTTTGTGATAGTCCCATGATACATTTCGTTATTACAACTTACACATGAACAAATTTGTCCATTTCGATCCACTTCCTTCTATTGTTAACATGTCGTTCCTGACAGATAAACAACCGAATTGTCATTGCAATGTCGCCTAAAAAATTCAAAAGTTACGTTAGTTTACTATATAGAATATTTTAGCAAATAAATACTGGACAACAACACATGAGGTGCTGAATTTAATTCTAGCTTGATCACGGGATCAATAACACCATCTTTTGCCAAAGTTACAAAAAAAACGTAATGATTGAGTGGTTATTCATATTTAAAATGGTAATCGCAACTTGAGACAAATATACCTTGAACATTGGGTTTTCTTCGCACTCTAATATGGTAAGTGAACTGATCATGTTCAAGCCTGTTATCCCACTCAAACTGGAACGAGTCTTTATCCAAGGGAACTAATGTTGTCTTGATATTGTCACTCTTGAATCCAGTGTTCTTCCAGTTAGATCCAGTCCAGCTACAGGATTTAATAAAAATATTTGTGTAAAAACATATTTCGTATATTGAAAAAGTAGAATCGTATTTTTAAAAGTGATGTAAAATGTAATGATTTTTTTTTTTTTTTTTTTGTTTAATAGGATAATACCAACAACCATTTAAAGTGTATGTAAATAGAAATAATTATATTATGTAAGGTATTAAATACATTTAAATAATAACATTATATAGTCCTATAGAGTAAAATATTTAGTTAAATATTTAAAAGTAACATTATCTTACTCTTTAAATCCGTCTGGCTGTTTTCTACCCCCAGCAATAATCACATCACTTGACTCAACAATTACTCCAGGAGCATCTTCAGCAATTTCCGTCAGAACTTTGTTGTTCCAAAATTGAAACAAGTTATCAACCCTCTTATGCCAGCGAAAGAAAATCGGATCACGAACTGCAGTTACTGTGGATCCCATGTAAGAAGTCAACTAAAAATAAAAATTTGTTAGCTTTTTAATTTGAAAAATTTTTAAATGTTGACATTTGAAAAAATCAATCGCCGGCCCCAACGACTGCACTTTAATTGTTATTAAATGTAATAAAGCTTTTGTAATAATTAAGCTCCTTTATATATAAATTTCTGTAAAACATTATTTTTCAGATTTTCGTAAAGATTTTAAACTTTTATAAAGTTTTTGCCCCTTTTTTTTATAAATGTGTCTTAAATTAAATAAAAAACACAAATTTAAAAATTTAGCATTTATTTACATAGAACAAAAGTTTATATTAAAATATATCTTAAGCAATTTTTAAATTGCTTACAAACAAAAAATGATTTCTAAGAAAAAAATTAAAATTCGAAAATAAATATTTCTTCAAACCTACCCATCGTGGTATTCCTGCAAGTCTTACAAAAGCCATGTGCCCTGAGTTATGCATTGAGCCATAATATCTTTGGTATTGCCTTGACGAGGCTTCAATAATATGTCCTGCTAAGTTCGAAGTGATTGCTGGGTCTTCAGTTCTGACAGAAATAAAAAGTAATTAATTTTTTTAGGCTGTAACAAATAATAATTTAAAAGAGTGGTAGTCTACTAAGCAAAGCATAAACTTTTTTTTATGAAGTAAGTCATATTTTGAGTACGTTGTGAACTTTATATGTTAAATTAATATTTAGGCCGGTAAGGGTTATTTGAGGCAAAAAAGGGCAAAAACAAGATTAACATTAAAACCCAACAGAACAAATCAATAAAAACAAATTTTTACTGGGCCCCAGTTCTTGGCAGTGTTCCCCGTTGAAATGCTTCCAGAACAGATTCCTCGTTTCCTTTGATACTTCGTGCCAAATTCTCGTCCCAGCGTTGGTTGGGTGGTCGAGGTGCGAAGTTGGTGAACGCCGTGTGGAATTCCAAACCAGCATTGAAACCATCCGGTTCGACCTCGTCATACTCGTAGGGCTAAAAACAACAATTAATTTAGTTTTGAGTCTGAAAAAAAGTTTATTTAATGAGCCTAAGTTTTAGATCTCAAATAAATTGTAAAACAAACACATAGGATTTTTAAACTAATAAACTAGTTTGTACTTATAAATTAACTTACTTCTATTTAACCCAATAATACTAAGCGAAAAATGGTTTATGTAATCAAACAAAATTGACCAAGACACCAATATTTTGTACAAAAAGATGGAAGAATTCCCTAAAATTTAAAATTCCCTAAAATGAAAATACATAAAACTCATAAATTGAAAGCAATCTTACCCTGACTGTGTCCAAACCCCAGGATTCTCTCTCAGCGTCGTAACGAGCAAGTAACTGGGCGTGCATGTAACCAAACAACTCACCCTGACGTTTGGTTTGCGCAAAGTCGAAGCCACCACCATAAATCGCATGCCAATGCCTACACAAACAGAAATTATTTTTTTAAACTTATTAACACTTACATTTAAAGCAATGTTAACGTTTAATACCTAGACAACAGCTTGTATTTTTTTGGTTTAAGCTATACTTAAGTAAAATGTGCTAAAAATCTTACAACCTAATAGCCAACATCTGACCTGTGATGATGATTAAATTCCCCGTTACATCTCCAGTAATTCATCCAAACTTCTTGCGGCGTTCCCTTTCTCACTGTCGTGACAATTGCCGCATTTGTCAGATATTCGCGATCCATTTTAAGCGGGTTTGGGTAACTTAATATAGAAAGTGAAATATATTATAATCTTTACATTAATAAATTCAACTTTGATACTTGTATACATTTTAAGTTGTAATAATTAGTATAAAACCTTAAGTTGTAACAACAGCCTATTTATATCTATTAAATGTTAATTAAACTAACGTGATATGAAGTTTCTTTGCAAGTTTGCTGTGCACCAAATAACACTCAAAAGTGAACTGGAACAACAAGTAATTGACTTCCATGCTTTGCTGTTTGGCTTCGATGTAGTCCAACACTGCACCAAAGTCGTTGGTATCTTCCTCAATGCTTTGAAGTTGTTCCACAAACTTGCTTACTTTGCCACGGTGATCATCATCAAAAGTGTTGAAAGGCCTGTACAAATATATATATAAATTGAAAATGTTTTACAAGTAAAAATTTTAAACCGTAAAAAAAATTTTAAACCGTTTTTAAATTGAAAGAGCATAACTATTTAGCCATCGCAGCTGTTCACAAATTAAGAGTCAAAAAATCAAGAATATTGTATTTTTTCTAAAAGTATGGATGCTAAAAAACATAAGATAATCAAAAATTGAATCCTCACATTCCAAGCCCAATTCCAGATTGCTCCTCTGTTCCCAATTCCACCTTCTCCTTCGGTGTCCAGTACATAATATTGCTTACTCGTTCTTGGTAAGATTTCAACAATTCCTCCCTGCTTTGCGTTTCTATAAGAAAAAAAAAATAAAGGTAAGCAATTGAAACGTTGTCCTAATATAACAAAATTGTTTATCTTTATTTTGGTTTTAAAACAATAACCTTTAATTTAAAATAACATTAATATTTACTTGGTAAAGCAATTTCCTTCCATTTCTTGGCAACACTTTTAACAAAATCGTATTTTGCATTTCTGTCAATAAGATCAGCAACTAATTGATTAAACTCAATTTGAGCTTGACCCAAATCGTTTTCCTTGAGCAAGATGCTTCTTTCAAGAATTAAACTTGCATACGATTGGTTCTCAGCCGGAGTATTGCCATACTAAAACAAATAAAATAAATGTTTTCTTAACTTGTAAGTATTTAAGTTCATTAACAGTGTTGCAACTATCAAGTGTAATAAAAAATTAACTTTAGGTCAAAATATTCATAACTGGCAAAGAAATTTAAAAAAAACTATCCAATAAATTTAAATCAAATATAAGCTATAAAGTCGATAGGCTACAAAGTCTGTTTACATTAAGAAACAATAAATTTTAAACATCTTTAATAACATTTTTAAACGTACATTAGAGTGAAAGTATTCCACTAAGTCAGCTGTGTCTTTGCACAACTGTTCAGGTGTTTTGTACCCAGGCACAGACGAAACTTTCTTTCCCTTTCTTTTCTTGCGTGTAGCCCTTCCAGCTGCAATAAGCTTTACACTTGACTTGCTTAAACCTAAAAATAATATAAAACTTAAATAAAAAGGCAAAAAATAACATAATATTTTGTATAATAGAAGATTAGAATTACATTTATAAACAATTTAATCAATAAATTAATATTTTTATTCACAAAATATACTGATTTTGCGCTTGTTAAACAAATGCAATGGAAAAATAATATTATAAAATTCCTTTTTTGAAATTAATATTAAAAAATATATGCTTTCTTTAAAACATTAATTAAATACCTTTCAATAATCGAAGCAGTGCTTGGATTCTCTTTGCTTTTATCTCAGCAGGTTTCTTTACTTGTTTGTCCCAATATTCAACAACTCTTTTCCTTGTTTCACAAACATTACCTTCCAATTCTGCTGAAATTCTCACCTAATAGGATATATTTATAAATATTAAACTTTAGACACATTTTAATTACATATTAAAATTTCTATTGACCGTGGTATATTGTTTTTAATAATCTCACGTAAAATATACAATGTGTAATATATTGATAACAGGTATTTTGTAAATTTTTCTTTAAATGTGCTCAAGAATAATTTTTAACTTAACTATTACATCACACTTACATCAGTCTTTGTGATGTCATCATCGTCATCATCTGTGTCTTCGCCAACAACAACGTTTACACTTTCTAAAATAAAATATTAAATAAATTTAAATAACAATAACTTTCACTAAATTGTTCAAAAATTTGTAAAAAAAATTTTTTCGAAATGTTTAATTTGGAAATTCTTCAAAAATCTTATAACTTTCAAGTTCTTACTTGATGTTGCCCTTAATCCAGCTCCTTCATAACTTGCTTCTATCTTGTACGTGCCAATCTTCTCAAACAACCCCCCATTACTGCATTGTATAAGTGGGACAACTTCACTGTACGTATCAGGGTTTACTGAACTTCCAGCAATACCAAGAATAAGGTATTTGCGAGTTGGGGCGTCGATTCCACCAGCAAAAGGTTTTACAATCTGTTGAAGTAAATAAAACTAGTAAGAATGTGCTATGATTAAATTATTACACGATCGGGTTTTACAAAGTACATATTTAAAGTAAAATTAAATAAAAATATAATAAACAATTAAAAAAATGTATTACTAAACGTTCTGTTCTAATATAATAAGTTCACATCAAAATTACGCTAACAAACCTTCTAAAATCGCAAAAACTAAAATATTTGAATATAAAATGCACACCAAGGCACGTACTACAAATCTTTTTGCTTTGTGATTGATATTCTCGGTTTAAAATTGAGATGTTGCGTGACTTAACAAAAGACCTGGTCTAGACTATTTTGATAGGCTTTCAAAGTTACATAACTAAACTTATTTGCCCCGTAGAAGGGTTTAACCAGTTCAAGTTACTTAAAACAAAAATTGGATTGTATGTTGTAAAGTATATTAAGAGATACTGTAAATTGAAAATATTAAACAAATCTGCATTGACAATTGTTTGTTTCTTTTGCTCAATTTCTGTAATAATTACATTCGTTAACTTTAAAAATTTAATTTATGTATCTTAATTATTCAGTTTTGTAAAAAGCCTAAATTACCTTAATTTGTCCAAGAGGGTTGGTAACATATACGTTCAAATTCCCTTCACCCGGAACCAACCCAGGTTCAATCTTGCACGGAAGTTTTCCAACATTTTTCAACGTTGCCTCAAACTCAACAATATCACCCTGAATGAGAGAAAATTTATTTAAAAATAAGAAAAAAATTTGGTGAATTGTACAAGCAACACCAAACTTAAAAACACAGCAGATAAATATAAACTATTTTACCTTTGAGTAAGGTTGAGGGCGAACTTTGATGTCAAACTTAAGCTTTCTCCCTGGCGTCACCTTCTGTTGGTTGTCTTCCTCTTCGTCATCACTATCACCAGTGGATGGCGCTACAGATTTTGGTCCGGATGAGTATTGGTAATCTGTGCCCGACTCCTTCTTGTAAGTGTTCTTAAACAACTAAAAAAAAATTTGTTATTTAAAATAAATTTCTCAAATAGTGCTTAAACTAAAGTTAACTTATTTTCACAATTATATTGTAAAACTTTTTCAATTAAATTCTATTTTAAATAAAATAATTTACATTATCAGGTTGATGCCTTAGAATAATGAGCTCATTGTCACTGAAATTATATCGAAAGTTTTTGTAAAACATTCCCTCTCCGTTGCTCTCATTATATTTCCACGCATAATTCATCCAAGATAATGAGTTTATGTTACCTAATTTGTAAATATAAAAATTATAGCAAAAAACTAAAAGCTAAAAGTTCAGTATGTTATTTAAAATAAAAAAATGATTCAATTGGGAAGGGCGTGCTGTTATGACGTGTTTTGAGCTATCCGTAAACGCCGGGCTCAAGGGCGAATAGTGTGACGTTGGTGCGGCCCAAACCCGAAACCTTTCGGCTCGTAGTCGGATTTTTTTTACTTTTAAATGTTTTACCTTCTTCAAAAGGATGAACAAGACCAAGGGTATGCCCACACTCATGCGCCAGATAGTGAAGAAACCTTCGAGTTGCCTGTGCTCTAACTTTAGGACAAGAGCTTTTCATCCCGTCAAACGATGTATGACTAAAAATATTTATTTGTTACTTAGAAAAACATAAATTCTACCCTTTGAAGTAAAAGGGTATCATGCATTATAAGAAATAAGTGTTAACCAAGCTTCTTAAACATGAATATACCGTTTTCTTATTAACTAAACTTACTCAGCAAACAATCCAAAACCTTTCTTTCCCTCATAGTCGAACGAGTACCCCATATATCTAGGATCTGGGGGTTTGTTGGCCATCAGACACCAAATACTCTGGTCCACATCTTTAACAACTTCTTCATCAAAGTAATCTTTCATCAGCTCGAACATGTCGCCCTTGCTCCAAGGAGTGTTCTTAGTTGGATCTTCAACCTAAAGAATAATTTCAAAGTTTAAGTAATCTATACCTTAAAATAGTCATTGTATTAACCAAAAAACAATTTATTTGTTAAAAAAATTATAAAATTTAAAAGTTATTAATAAATAGATATTGTTTTAAGTAACTTTAAATTATACCTTTTCCGAGTTATTGGGGTCGTAATGCAATTTCAAACCAGCGTCCTCAAACACGGAAAAAAGATCCAATTTACGGATCCGGTATTTTTCTGGAAGGCCCTTGTAATTTTTGAGCTCGATTATCGGCCAATGTCGCTCGGTGACGTAATCAATATCAATAGTGACATCACGGAAATGCTATTATCAGAAAAATAAGTAACTTAAAAAAAGATCCCTAAATTAATATTAATCAAGTCGTGGTAAACTTACAGTGCTCAGACGCGGAACGTTCTTAAACGTCACTGACGTGCTTTCGATATGAATTCTGACGTCACAGTAAAATTTCCCGCGCGATCTTCGGCACGTGACACAGACGTCACCTTCTCGCGACCCGCCGTCGCTAAGCGTTACATGGATCGGAGCATTCACGATTATGAGGTCATTATCGTGTCTAATCTCGACGCAGCCTTTTTGGGATCGGAAGTAGGCGGCAGTTGATCGCCCACTCCTTTCAAAATAAATATCGAGATTATTTTTAAGTTTAAGAATGTTGTGATATTTAATTTAAACTTGTGTGGGATTTTAACACTGTTTATATATCAAAAGTTACTGACTTTGTACATGACTGTACATAAGTTTATAACTTGTAAATTAAGAGTTATAAACCTAACACGAACTTGGTTACATAGTTGTTGTTAACCATTGTAGTTCAAACTAAGTGTTTCTTTTTACTTAAAGCCTAACTCTAATTAAATGTAAAATAAAAATCTACTTACCACATTGTCTTGGCCTTTGTCTTGACAGTGCCACTCACAAAATCAACTGAACGTTGAAAAGCATTTGGTCTATCAACATCGATTTTGATTTCCAGCCTGTATTCGTTCGACAGTTTGTCGGTGTCGTACAATCCGCTGCATGATGCATGAAAGTCCACTTAAAAAAAATCAGCTTGGTAATAATAAAAATTAATTTTTGTTGGTAAAATTTGGAATTAAAATTGTGTTATAAAAGGTTGTGCTTTTATTCAAAAAAACATCTTAACAACTAAATAAAAACAGTTAAATCTAAATTTGCAAACTGTATCGCAATTTTCAAGTTTTTAGTCTACCTTAAAATTAAAATACCCAAAATAGTCACAAAATATAACTGTTCTTACCGTTCGAATCTTCATTCACAACTTTTGTTCCTGGATATTCAGTCATTTTTTTCTACTAACTAATTAACAAGACTAGAAAAAACGTAAAAAAGTAAAAACTTTTGTTTTTTAAGGTATATTTGCTTATTTTTACAAAAAAAAACTAAAAGCGTTGTCAAATTCTATATTAATTCTTGTTCCACAATTTTTTAAATTTATAACTCAACTATTTTCTATTCTGCATTTTAAACCTTACATTTCGTATTTTTACTTAGTATTTTTGGACTTTGTTATAACCTGTAAGCTTAAAACCTTTTGTTATAACAACAAAGGGTAAGTATGCTGTTTATCCAACAAATCAATACAAAATGTTGACTCTATAATATCTTACTAAAATACCTTTCAGTCGTTATTAAATATGTAAAAAATGACTAATTACATTCTCTATCTAACCTTATACCATCAAGGTTTACTATTTGCTAAATAAAATCTGCCTATACCCTAAACGGTGAAACTGTTTTAAAACACCGACCTTTTTGCGCAAAAGCAAATACAAATATGCGGTTATATGTTATATTTTCTTTTACGCCCACTTTTTTGTATTATCGTTCTTCAACGTGGCATATAGCGGCAAATACATAATATGCCTATTTTATATAAACCCATGAAGGATACGTTGCGCTTCTTTTTTGTTAAGGTTATGCTATACCTTATAGTTCCTTAGTAGATGAACTCAAGCTAATATCTGTGACCTTTAATAAAACAACCTTTGTGATACAAGACCCTATAAATGCTATAAATACAGCTCATAGCATTTATAGGAAACTAATACATTTTTAACTAAAATTTAAAGTGGGTTGCATTACCTTTAACTTATGACTTTCAATTATTAAATTAATTTTGGTAAACAATTAAAGCATTGTATATTTAAATAAACTGTAAACATTGTTGATACAAAACAATATATAATTCTACTAGTAAAGTTAAAGCAATACAAGCAAACATAAACAAAATTTTATTAACTTATAACTCGTCTATTTCCTGAGAAATAATATGCTTGGCTATACGAACAGCTGCTTAATATTATAGCAATACAGTAAATAAGTTTAAAAAGCTTTGCTATGGCAAGTGTAATTGAAATGTTAAATGCCGGTGTGTTTAGCTTACCTGAGGCACTAAAATAGCGAATGTAATTACAGTATTGGGAATTGGCCTAGCGTACAGTGAGTTGAGTGAAGTGGCCCGTATAAGCTTGCTTAATATAATTCATTTTGTAACAACTACCTTGGGTTTAACAATTGCTAAGTAAAAGCTGTTTGATATTAGTTGTAAGGCTATTAATATACTAGTAAATTTCATACATTGACATTTATAATTCCAAATTTCTATTAAAATTCTCTTTGTTGTAACCACAATACATCCTTAACTTTTCCTGTATCTAACCACTGGTGTATTTTAATTGCAAGCCAATTTTTTATATCATATTATATTCTGGGTATTTACTTATAATTATAATATAATCCTAATTCCATACTGAAATCGTCTGTTTCTTGCACTTCTGTACTGATAATGACGAATACCAACTGCATCATACAATAGATTATGTTTTTACTACTGTATAGCCATATGGCTGTTTTTTCTTAGTAAAAACGACGAAATTCTTTTAAAATTTGTAATTAGATGGCAATTGGCATTTACGTATAAATATCGAAAAAGCGACAGCCTTTGTATTACCCTTTACTTTCCTGTTTGTATTAGCCTGGTAACTTAATATCCTTTGTGTAAAACCATAATAAAATACGCCTTTTAAAAATTATCAAAGCTTTAACAGAAGCACGTGAAATTTTAAAACAAAGTCATAAAACTTATTGTACAAAAGGTTTAACTATTAACGCCCACGCAAAACGTTTTAAATATAGATTCAAGTTTACCGCATAAAGCTTTACTAGTGTGATTTTTTTAAATATCTAAATAAGCAAGTAATTTCTGTAGTTGGTGGAAACAGCCTTTACAACTATACTGAAACGAGCGTGTAAAACATAACAGCTGTCTAACAATAAAAATTGCGCAAAATACGGGTAAAAATATCTTCTAATAATATAACACCCTCTACAAAAATATAAGTAAAATATATAAGGATATGTTATTGGCACTCCTTTTTAAATCAGACTGACCAAGTGCAATTACTAAATCTGTTTATAACATTGCAATATTACCTTAACTCAGACAGTAGACTTAAAGCCATGTCCACTGTAATTAAAACCTATTTTTTACATACTAACAAGATTATTTTTAGCCCTCCGGTTAAAACCCGGTCACGAATATAAACATAATTTAATCTGCGCTGCCCAAATGTCTGTGATAATATTACAGCATGATGTATGGTCCTAAACAATTTACTTCCTAATCGCTTCCGGTATAATATAATGCTGTTCATAAATTCGGATAATTAAGTTTTAAAAAAAATTGAACGATGTTTTTCTTTCCCCAGAATTGAACAATAAAGTTTTTTTTATTGATTATATACTTTGTTAATAGTGATTAGTTTATTTTAGTTTATTATTACTCATTTTTAACGACCTTTATATTTTGATAACTTAACAGTTTACTAATGTTTACAATGTTAGTTTTAAATGGTTGTTAATCACAAATTTAAAAAAAAATATCTAAAATAAAATGTTAGAATTATTATCAAAAAAATGATTATTTAAATTTTAAAATCATTAGTACATTTCTAAACAAAAGACCAGAACATTTGATATTCAGATAACGTAAAAACAAGGTCTTTGATTTCGTTATAAAAGCTTGTAATAAATTCTGGCTGAATTATTACAATCTTGGTGGAGTTTAAATGGAAATATTTGAAGAACCGGATCGTAATATTCCGAATACAAAATTTCATCAGCAATTTCGAAATGTAACTTGTCAAAAGTTTTATGAGCATAAGTTGAAGTAGATACTGCAGTAACACATTCCAAGCCCATCTTTTTAGCATGATTTAAACTCGAAGATACAAGTTTGGTGTAGATTCCTTGCTTACTGTATTCATGTGAAACATTACCCAAGTTAAGGGTTACATTTTTCTCCGGGTTAAAAGTTAGGGGTTTTCTATTTTTAAACCATATGAGAAAACGCAACATGTTCGAAACTTCTATTGAAGGATCCTTAGTTTCGTTTATCTGAGAATTCGTCGTGTTTAAACTTATTCCAACCAATTTATCCGCTGCAAAAGCCCCGAAACTCAGATCACTTTTTAAATACAAAAATGCTCGAGATTTTTGATTTTGAATTAACTCATTCTTTTTTAACTTAAACAATATATCAAGGACTTGATCTGGCATTTGGTCGCACTCAAAAAGTTTACAAACATGATTGTAATCTTCAAGAGTCAAAATTCGATATTCTACATTCATGTCTTAACGTAAATTAGTTAGGATTATATAAACTTTGCAAATACTAGACTAGCAATAAAAATAATTTTGTACCTATATTTAAATCTAAATAATATATCAAGTATTTAAAGCTATTTACTAATTCTTTGCCTAATTGTTTTTATCTTTGCAAATTTTCTTAGGACTGATAACCTTTTTACGAAGTTAAAGTGGTTAAATTTAGGAAAACTCCTTTTAACCATTTTAACCATTCTAAAAAAAAGTTGCGGTAACTAAATGCGCTAATCTGTTGTTGTTAAAAACTCAGTTAACGGTTCATTTATTCTTGACATTTTTGCCATCATTCTTTACTTACTGCAGTTTTAAATTGTTCTTGAATGTCATACTTATATTATTGTTCATTATGTTTTACAAAATTTTCATAAATTGAATTTGTACACAGAAAACATGCAAATTGTAATAAATTAGTTACAAGTTTTTTGTTAATAACTGTTTGTAGTATATTCTAGCCGAAGTATGAGATTCTAAGTTTAACTTAAATAGACATTTTTAAGAACTTGGTCGTAATATTCTAAAATTAACATTATTACAATTAATTTCATTTCGCCGAAGTAAGTTATACCTTACAATTGCTTGTAGTAAATCCTAACCGAAGTATGCGGGCCTTGATGATGTTTAAACGGAAATTCTTTCAGTACTGGGTCGTAAAATTCCGAATATAAAATCTCATCAGAAATTTTAAATTGTAATTTGTCAAAAGTTTTATGAGCATAAGCTGAAGTAGAAGTCGCAGTTACAAATGCAAATCCCATCTCTTTAGCATGTTTTAAACTCAAAGAAATAAGTTTCGTGTATATTCCTTGCTTGCAGTATTCCTGAAGAACGCTACCCATGCCTAGAAACAAACTTTTTTCTTGATTAAAAGGCAGTTGTTTTCGACTTTCAAACATTTTAATAAAACGACCCAAATTCATTTTTTCCTTTGATACCTCTAAATGTGTTGGAAACACTTCGTAAGTCGAATTTAAACTGATACCAATCAACTTTTCCCCAACAAAAGCTCCACAACTCATTCCATATTTTAATTTGTTCAAAGCCCTTTTTTGACTACGTTTTTTTGAATCCTCGTCTTTTATTCGAAACAACGAATGTAATATGTTTTTTGGTGGATTATTGCCGTCAAACATTTCACAAATTTTTTCGTGATCATCAACAGTTAAAAGTCGATATTCAATTTCCATTTTTAAGTCTGAAAAATAACTAATGTCTTAAATCCTTACAAAAAACTTTACTTTAGCCTTTGTTCTAAATTTGTTTATTTGGTTTTTTATAAATGTTGCCTACAGCAGGTTGTTTTACATTACCTAACCACATAAGGTATTCGACTTTACAACAGCAACCACATTCTGTAAAACTAATTTTAGCGAAATAAGCAAAATTTTCATTTTCGTTACACGTCGCTGATTGCTTGAACATATTTAAACGTGACCCAAGTTCAAAATAAAGTAAAGTTAAATATTAACAAAAAACCTAAGCGCAAAATTATTAAAGTCTATATAGTTAGGTAATAACGTCGAACATATATAAAATAATCAAGCAATAAAAATTGCAAATCAGAAACGATAATTAGAATTTTAACAATACTGAAGTACATAACCTTTATTTATGGGTATACTTATATATTCTGGCTAAAAATGTACTATATTGGTTATGCAGGTACGTCATTTAGGTAAAAATGTAAGCATAATTTTTATAATGTACTGCTTTAAAGGAGAAAACGTTGTCATTAGAAAGGCTAAACCTGAAGAATTTCTTAAAATTAAAAATCTGGTATCTCAAGGACTACTAAAACAATGGAAAAGTGTTATGCTTGGAAATCTCATGGCTACAAAAAGGGTATTTGTATTAAACATGTTATTGTAAAATAAAATTCTTTAATAAGCTTTAATGGTTTATTTTACCTAGGTAAATATTAGATAATCTAGCATAAAGGTTATATTTTACATTAATTTTTAAATATACACCTTTTTTTAGGAACTCATTTTTGTTATGAGTTTATCATCAATATTGAGTTATTATTTCATGGAAGAAGAGATTTTAAACAAGTGTTTAGTTTTGGTTGGATGTTTTACTTTAACATTTCTCCTATATTGCATGATTGGTAATTTTTAAATTTAATTAAAATTTTCTAATAAATAAATACAAAGCATGATCTTAACTTTGGCTATTTGATATTACTTAAACAATGTTAAATATAATTTCTAACAAATGGTGTAAGTAATTGAACAATTCAAATTACAGATGTATATCTCCTAAGTCGTTCAGTTAATAAAGATACATTGGATATATCAACGATAAAGGAATTTAAAGTTAGTTTAAAACATCATTTTTCTAAAACAGTTAACAATATTGTCTAAAATTGGACATTTTTTATAAGAAAACACACTTTGAAAACTCAAATTATGGGATATGGGTAGCAACAATAAAGAAATATCCAGCTAAAATTATTGGAGTGTCTGCAATACGAATACCTAGTATGTTGATGAAGAAACGTTTCGGAATTAAGGAAAATGTTTTAGAACTATGTGTAAGATTTAATTATTTATAATCTAATTATCAGTTTATCTACTGAATTTTGTAAATTAATGATTTGAAATTAAAAATAATGTAATAAAATTTAAAAATTGTTATACTATTTTTAGAGAATGAACGTAGTCCCTGAATTTCGAGGAACAGGACTTGCAACTTTATTGTTAGATATTAGCATGGCACATGTTGAATCACAACAAAGTCAAGACCCCTCCATTAAGGGTGTTTTTTTAACAACCTCTAGTTATTTTAATGCAGCGGTGAGATTTTACAAAAAAAATAAGTTTCAGCACTTTAAAACTTTGGACTCACATCTTGCTTATATTGTTAATTGTCGTGTATTCGTTGGAATTAGGCAACTTTGATAAAATTATTTCAAATGTTTTAATTTTTCATATTATAAATTCTTTACTTAAAAACACAATTATTTAAAAATATATTTTTGTCAAGCTTTTTTTAATCCCTCTTTTTATTTATAGACTTTTTTGCAAATTATTACAAAAATTTTTAATTATCGTTATTTCTTGATAACAATAATTTATATTACACTATTATTCTTTAGAATTATGGAGCTAATAAAAAATTTTTTTTTTTTTTTTTTTTTCCGATACTTAAGTTATATATAAAAATTCCGATACTTAAGTTATGTTTATAATTTCGTAAAATAAAAAAAAAACATTTTTACAATACTTGCTAGACTCATATTTGTCCACCATAAGTTTTGAGACTTAGAGTGGCCGCTAAGAAGAAGGCAAATTGTTTTGTCCGAGACAAAATACCACATTTAAAAAAAGGCATGTGTTTATATACATAACTGGATCAATAACTTCCGTTTAATATAAAAGACGTTAAAATGGAGTCAACAACTTATAGTATTAAAGGTAGAAAAATTATAATTAGGCCAGTAAGACCTGTGCAAAATGATTTAACCCAAATAAGAAAATCAATTGAAAATGGATTTTTCGAAATTTGGCCGGCGAATTCATTTAAGCTGATGACGTATAGTAATAAAGCAAAGGTAGTAAATAACCTAACTTTTAAGAAACTGTTTGTCTTTAACGACATGTTAAATGTTTTCCAAACTTACAAATTCTGGCATTTTCAAATCAAAAGTTAATGTCCAATGTGTTATAGTGCCGCTAGTATTATAGCCAGTCATACGTATCAAGTTTCAAGACGGCTTTATATATATTTAGGCCCTCTATGTTGGTATAGCGGCTGTATTAAGTTTCTTACTTAACGATGGTACTATCTTAAATAGCTGTTTGCTTTTCCTTGGCTGCCTTGCTATCACGCTACTATTGTTTTTCGCTACCTGTAAGTATGAAAAGAATAAAACCACTAATACCAGGCTTATAAAACAAAGTGCATTTTTGTGGTTTTAGAATTGCTTTAAAATTAAAATTCGGCAAACGTTAAATTTTCGGTTAAATAGAACCACACGTAATGTTTATAGACCTTTTATATTGCTTTTTGCAAGTTTTTTATTTTTAGTCGTCTACATGTACATAAAAACAACGGTTTATGCTGTTACTGAGCTATCTGAACTTGACTCTTTCACGGTAAGATCGTTTTTTATCTTTAATATTTCTCTTATCACATTTAAAAGCGTGGAATTTTTTAGTTACAGCATTTAGGTAATGTTTAATTTTTTATAAATTATTAAAAAACGTAATAACATAGCCTTTAAAACCATTTGCTGTGAGCTATTAAAATATCTACTCACTACAACTTTGAATAAATAATGAACACTTTTAATTCTGTTATAGAAAACTTATTTTACTGACAAGAGATGTGGTATATGGGCAGCAGTTCCAGAAAACAATCAAGATAAAATAATTGGTTCTGTTGCTTTAAAATTACCTGGACCAGATACAATTGAACAACTAGGGCTTAAAGATGGGTTGGAAAACTCACTTGAACTTTGTGTAAGCCTATTTAAATTTATTCGAATTTTAGTTTAATAAAACTAAAACAAGCAGCATGGCATAGTGGTTAGAACACTTGGTTTTACCACATAAGATCCAGGGTTCGAGCCCCATTTCTAACTTGTTAGCCCACTTAAGTAAAGTTTATAAAATGTCCTAAATTAAGTACAAATAATTACAAAAATAACTTAACATCATTAACATAAAACCTAGCAAATTAATTTTAAAAATCATTTAATTTACAGAGAATGTATGTTGACCCCTTCTATCGAGGAACAGGACTTGCAACTTTGTTGTTAGATAAAGCCATGGCACATGCCAAAGAACAACAAAGTCAAGACCCCTCCATTAAAGCAATGATATTACACACACTAATGTTAAATGCACTAGTTGTTAGGTTTTACACAAGAGAAGAATGGCAGCATATAAAAACCATTCATTTAAACTTTTACTATTTCTTTCAAGTGCCGTTATGGAGTGCTATGAAATATATTAAATAATAAATTGATACTTCTGTATAGTGTTGTACTATTTACTTATCATAAAAAAATGTATGCACCTTTTAAAGTTATTTGCCATTTATACAACAATTTACTTTGAAAAAAAAACATTGTTTTTCATGACAACTGTTTAATACTGTTTTCGTACTTAGTTACAAATTGACTTCCTGTTTTTTATTTTATTTAAAAACTAACCCAGTATCTTATAATTTTTAAAAGAATTTATTTAAAAACACAAAAAATAAAATTAACAACAAAGTAATTTACAAACGTTAAACTTTTTCTGATAGATTAGCAAATTTATTTTCTTTATTTTTTAAATTTTCCATTTGTTTTCGTTTTGCTTTGCCAACCAAAATTGCTTGTTCAAATAATCTAAAAACAAAACATAGTTTAAATAGTATTTTTTAAGTGATTTATTAATTAAATATCTATAGATCCTTATTAAACTAAAATAGGTAAATTTTACATGAAAATAAACTTAAAAATTGTCAAAATTATGTCTAAAAAATTATCAAAATTATGTCTAAAAAGTATCAAAATTATTTAGATAAAACCTACTTTAAATAGAGAGAGATTGAAGCCAAGCTATCATCATTTCCAGGTATTGGGTAAGTGATAAGACTTGGTGCTATATTACTATCCACAATACCCACTGTTGGAATTAAAACTTTGGCTGATTCCACAACAGCGGGGTGCTCTCCTTTTACAGTGTCATGTAAGGATAAGAACACACAACAGTCAGGTAGTTGAACATGGGCTGAAGACTCAAACTAAATATAAAGATTTATTCTCTGTTATAAATATAATTCAATACGCTAGTTAATTGCCTATTCTATAGGTTATTGGTTGACTAACTTTGGTATTTACCAATACATTTCTATAGTATTAGGGTTAAAATGTTTGCCCATCATTATTTGCATATGAAAATTAAACGACACCTTTTCGTATGTTAAAGACTGATAGTAAATAAATACTATTGTCCATGTAGGTTATATATATGTTAACTACAAAAAAATGAAAAAAAATTTAAACTTGTACACACATATCATTAAAAATATCAACAAAAGAAATTAAAATAAACATAAAAATAATTATTAAACAATAACCAACTGCAAATCAAAACTTGATTGTTTAAATATGAATTTACCCTTGCGCTATAATTGGTGAAGATTCCTGAAGGCCACTTTCTAGTTTGAGCAAATTCCCCGCATTTTATTGCAGCTTGTTCAACAGCATGTCCATGTTCACCTGACTTCATTATAAACAATATTATTCCCTTTCTGTAAGCGATATGAGCCAGAAAGTTGAGGGCTCGATGTAAATGTTCTAAAGTTTTGTCCAAATCAAAAATGTCAACGTCAAGACGACAACCAAATAAATATTCCTGCATAAGTCTGTAAATAAAAGTTGGCACATTAAAAAAACTTGTTTTTATTGGTGGTTGTAACTCTACTATTTTTAATATTAATAATTCAGCTAAAAAAAGTGATTTTTTTAATAAATTAAAGTCAAAAATTTTGTTTACTAAATAAATTGTAGCAAATAAAGGTATTATTAAGCCTATAACTTTAAGGGTCAAAAACTCTACAAAAGATTTTTTAATAATAAAGGAACAATAACTAAAAACTAATATTAAAATAATTTCAAACATTAAACAATAATTTAAAAAAATACATTATAGTTAACAAGTAAACTTACTCATTTCTTGATCCTTTTTTGTGTCCCAGATGAACCCTAGCTTCGAACAAATCTTTAACGGTGACCATTTTCTTGACCCCAAAAAAATCAGGATGTTTAAGGGGGTCAATAATAATATCATCTTTTATTGAAACTTGATTTTGTGAAACATTTATTATTTGTTGATCGGGTTTTGATATTGTTTTAATATTGTTTGTAGTTGAAAGTTGTCTGTATTGAGGAACTCTTTGCAAAACTTTTATCAACTTTCTCATTTTAATTTTTTTGATTTACTTATATATTTTCTAAATAAATAACAAAAATAAATTTATAAATAAAAAAGTAATTTTTAAAGCAAAATAAAATTAAACTAATGATTTATAGGTAACTCTATCAAAATTAACAACAAAAACTTTAATATTAATAACATTTTTTTAACATATAAAAATGATAATAATAATCGAAAACTTTGCATAAAAAAATATTTGAATTCATATTTGTAAAAGTTTTTTTTTTTTGATTCAATATTGATTCTATTTTTCTAGTTTTCTTAAGAGTTCTTTTATGATAATTGTTTAATTAAAGCTTCTCTATCCTTGAGTGATTTCCAAGCTGAATCTTTTTCTTTTTTCGAGAGAGTTCTCTTCTTTTGACGAGCAGCCATTACTCTTCGATAATTTTCCATAACCTAAAAAAATCCAAAAGTTAACTCGTAAAAATTAGAAAAATGTAAAAAATTAGAAGGTAACGAATCCAATTACACTAATAAAGTTTTAATTTAATAAAAATTGAGTTTATAACTTTTAAGTAAGAGAAGTTATGACAACAAAATTCTGTAAAAATTTTTTGTTTTTAAATTTTTTTTTATTAAACAAAGTTTAACCTCAGTGTTAGCTGATTCCATCTTCTTTCTGACCTCCTGTTTTCCCAGCTCCTCCTTCGCAACATCCAATAGTTGTTGGATAACATCTTTGTTTCTTCCTCGGATGACACTAAGCTCTCGTTGGCAGCGAGTCAACTCAGATAAGATTTCATCTTCCTGGTTTGACTCGGACGAGTCTGGTTCTAAAATACCTGAAGCAAAAATAATTGCAAAGTTTTTATAAAATTTTTTTTGTTGTACATTACAGTTAATATGTAATACAAATGTTCGGTATAACATGAATTTTTCTATCATTAAAACCTTGTTCAATTAGCTCCATTTTAATCCTGGCTTCCAATTTATGGGTATGTTGTTTTGTTACTGGTTTCAACAACCTTGGGTGCTCATTTTTTTCATTTTTATCTAATTATAAATACAACAAAAAAGTAAAAATATATAAGACAGTTAATTCAATATTTCAATCAACCAGGAGAAAAAAAATCACAAAAAAAAGATAAGTTAATTTTTGTTGTTTAGTAATAAGTGATAATAAACGACATGTTTTGTAATTTGTTCTCAATAAAAAAACAAAATTTAACTTACTTTTTCCTTGTAATATCTCATCTGGTGGAGCCATGATATTCTTGTCAACAAAAGATGAAATTAATCTCTGGGTTAAGGAACCAAAAGGACAAGTATCCTCCTTACCTCTGTTTTAGAAATAAACATTCTCTATTTTAATTTTGTTAAAGAATGAATAGTTATTAAATTAGGTTCGGTAAAAATCTTGTGGCAACATTAGTAAGTTATAGCAATTTTTATAAAAAGGACACAGTGTGTAAATCTATCCAAAAAAATTAACTTGATTAGTTTAATTAAATTAGCAAAAATAATTGAAAAGTTATTTGTATGATCATTTGTTTATGCTACAACTTCATTTTCTAATAGTTACCGTTGAATCTACTTACAATGAATCTGTTGCTTTCTTGATCACAGCTTCCGCTTGCGATCCAAGTTTCTCAAAGTTTTTAAAATTTGCTCGATTTCCTTCTCCCTGCTCCTCTCTCATGTCCTCCAGTGCCCACTTTTCACTAAAGTGAACTCCAAGTTCAGGGATCTAAAAAGAAAGTAAATTAATATTCTTGCTACATAAATACTAAAAAATTTTAATTATATATAAAAAATACCCAATGGTTATAAAAAAAAACTAGAGGTTTTTGAAAATCCAAACCTGGGTATAATCATCAATATTATCGTTTAAATTTGCCATATCCTCCAACATTTTAACATGGGATGGTTGAATAGGAGCACAATATGGCTCCACTGATTGCCAGAACCTGTTTGGAGCGTCATTTATCGGGATTCGAACCGGCTGGTTGTCTTCTTGGTCTTCGATTTCAAATTCTTGCAAGTTTCGAGACTACATAGACATTGGTTTTATTATAAGATCAACTGAAAAAAAATTAAACAAGACAATAATTTAGGTTTTTTTACCTGTAGAACTGCAGCTCCTTTTGCTTTCAGTCTATCTTTCGTAGAACTATTTCCTGTCCCCCCGGTGGTGAAAGAATACTTTGGTGAATCAGAAAACTTCATCTTCTTGCTTCCCTTTTCATCCTGGGTCCTCGATCTTTTAAGATCAACTTCTTTCTTTTTGTCTTTTTTATCACTTGAATCATCCAAAATTTGAATTTCATTTTGAAGTAATCTCATCCTCTTTGTGGCAGCAGCAAGCAAGGTTTCAAAATCCATTTGTAGTGAGTCAATATCATCAACAGTAACTGTTTCATCATTTCTGTTAAGAACTATATACAAAAAATATTCAGATCATTATAGCAAAGTTTTGTTTGTAATTTAATTTTAAATATTGCCGATTAATTTTTAATCAAACAAACATAAGATAGTTAAAATAGACTTACAAAATTAAAACAATCTTTATATAAATTTATTCAATAAAACGAAATTTATAACTTACCATTAGTATATAAAGGACAAAGTCTGGCATGATCTACAGAAGTTAAGTTAGGAAAACTCAATGATTCAACCATTTTAATTTATTAAAATTTTAATACCTAAATTCAATAAAAACACCATTACAATTAAATTACCTATAATTAAATCATAAAAATATGAAAAATAATCGTTACAAAAATATAAAAAAGTTTCTATTTGATTTTGTTAATATAAAATTTTAGATAGTTTGTTGCAAAAGGCTTTGGTACTGTTTATAAATAAATATAATTTTAAGTCAAACTAATATCAAATTTTAAATATAATACTATATATGTATTTGTTTAATGAATTTATATGATCAAATAGAAAATAAATAATAAAATTTATTTAGAATATCTATTTTGTGCCAATTTAGCTTTTCTTTTTTTAATATGTTTTGGAACTTTTTCAGTTCTTTTTTCTCTGTTCTCTTCTTTAACTTGTTGTCTGTGTTGTTTTCTTTCTTCCTTTGTCATATTCTTACGAGACAAAACTTGTAACTTTGGCTTTGTCATTTCTGAGTCACCATCATCACTATCTTCTGACACACCAGAGTCACAATCCTTATTTTCATCCGAATTTTTGGATTTGTCATTTTGGTTTTCAACCAAAATATCAGGGACTGTTCGCACACCAGAAAGGTTTGTATTTATTCCTGTTATTGTTTGATACAACAGTTCTTTAGTGTCCCCCTTTTTAGCATTTGCAACATCCTTCTCAAAGTCTTTAACTTCATCTAGAGTACGTGGAATGTAAGATTGACGGAAAATCGCATCTTCAAAGTTTTCTACAAACTGAGAATTGTTATTATTGTCCTCTAAATTTGATCTTTCCACGGCTTTTTCCATAACCTTATCCAAATACTGATCAATATTTGAGTTGTTTATCGTCAAGTCAGTAACAAAGTCAAAAAGTTCTCTTAAATTCATTGCAGGAACGGATTTCTTTCTGAAAAAGGCGTTAATATTCGTGCAATCTTTTCTTAAAAAATCGAGTGCTCTCGGATGGTCATGCTCCACTGATTGTGAAACATCGATTACAACGGCGTGACCTTCGTGGTAGAGAAGGTTAAATTCACTTAAGTCTGCATGTACAAGTTTACAATCATGATACATATTACGAACTATGTGAATACATTCAAGATATAATTCCCTGCTTTTTGATTCAGTTAGAACAGCATCTTTAAGTCTTGGAGCAGCCCAACCATCTTGACCTATGAAGTCCATTACTAAAACATGGCCACGAAGTAAATGAGGTTGTGGACACGGAATTCCAGCGTTTGTAAGTCGAGTTAAATTCCGAGTTTCTTTTTCAGCCCAAGTTGCAACCATCTTTCGTGGATTACCTTTGCAGTAACCTTTTCTGAATCGAAATTCACCGCTGACATATCTGTCACGATCTTTGAAAACTAAAATCGAAGTTTTGTAGATTTTGATTGCCCTATGACCACCAGTTGCAGTGGTAGCATGATATACATTTGCTTCTTTTCCAGTGCTTATAACTCCGTTAATTTCCGATATAACTCCACGACTTAGCATTTTAAAAAGTATAATCCTAGTTCTTGGATCTAATACTTGTTCAATTGTAGCACGATCAGATTTATCTTTTACTTTACTGTTTTGTTGTTGTCCTTTTTTGTTTATGTGTTTGTCGTAAGAATCTAATTGAATTTTGTTCTCAAATTTTGAAAGCAACTTACTGCTTGGTTGTGAATATCGCTCGTTTAAAGCAGAAGTTGTTGATGTTGAGTAATTTATTAAAATTTCGTTTTCCAAAATATCTAAATCATCTTCGACAAAATCTTCTTTGTCTACAGTTTCATCGTTATCAACAATCATGTCAACTTCTTCTTGTGTTTCTGTACCTTCTGTGACATCACAATTAACATCAATATCATCAAATTGACCGGGAACAAATGTGTCAAAAACATTTTTCCTAAACATTTTGTTCTCTTAAACGTTTTACTAGAATAACAGAATAATGAAAACATTAAATATAAAGTTGTATAATTATGTATTAAACAAATTTTACCTACTAAGCTTTGCAGAAGTAAAAACAAACCACTTATGTTTTATTTAGTAATTAGTTCAAGATAATGTATAATAATTACTGCATTTAAACCTTTCTAAAAAGCTTAAAACAAAATATATTTCAAAAATTTGTGAAATCTAAAATTTTTCACAACAACATGCGTTTCTTAATAAATTCACTCGAGCAGAACTTGAGCAAGTGAAAACCAGAAATTAAATGGTTTATCCTCAATCCTGCTAAAAAAATAAAAAAGGCATATAAAGCAATGTATTTAAAAAAACTAATTACATACGTTTTAACATACAGTAACTACATCAAAAAATAAAAAAAAAATAAATTCGACTTAGGTTAAAAAAGTAAATTATCACTACTAAATACATATATATTTTAAAAATACAAAAATATATTTAAACTTATATCGTAACTTAAAAAATGTACACAAAACCACACGCCTAATTTTAGAATACCAACCCGGACACCGTTACCACTCCATTCTTATTAGATTAACAATATTTGGGCCCTCATGTACCATGCTAGTGGGTAATACACAAGCTGTTATCTTGTTAAGTGGAAAAATGAATTGTACTTGAGTACAACAAATAACTCTAATGTAATTATGTTGAAGTATTCTTCTTTATTTGATATTTTATCTCAACATATTTTATTTTATTGTTGGCGTCAGTAGGCTTGTATATTTATTTGCAATATATATAAATTAAAAACATAAACAGCTAGTTGTAAGTTAGTTATAGTGTCTTAAAATTTATCGATTAAAACGAAGTATCTGAGATGTACAAAAAGGAAAAACAGAGAAGGGGTTCGTCTAGTTCCTATAGCGAAGAAAGCACAAGTTCGGACGTAAAAATTAAACATGATTCAGGGTCCGGACTTAAAACCAGAACTTTTCGGATTCCGTCACATGGAGACAACGTTGTGCAAGTAATATTAAAGTTTTTCAATATATTTTGTTTTTTGATTTAAATTTTAAAAAAGCGGTCATAAAAACCTCATTAAAAAGGTTAGGTTGCTATTCTATTGCATAGTAGACACTTTTACAGGATCTCAATCAGCAACGACTAACCGGTGAGTTCTGCGACATCACAGTCCTAGTAGAACATCAGAGATTTTCAGCTCACAAATGCGTTCTTGCTGCAAACAGTCCTTACTTCAAAAGTCTGCTTTCAACTGATAATGACGGGGTGTTTCTAAGGCATATTACAGCTGAAAGTTTTAGAGCTGTGCTACATTTTATGTACACTTCAAGGCTTCAGTTGGAGTCGAAAAATGTTCAGGATATTTTGTCGGCTGCCAAGTTTTTGCAAATTAAAGGGGTTGTGTCAATTTGCTGCAGGTATTTAAAAACAATGCTTAAAATATTTCAAAAAGATCTAGGATATAAAAACCAAATATTGACAGTTTTTTTTTATGAAAATAACACAAATTGCCTTAAATGCACGAGTTTAATTGTTAAAATGTCGTAACTAATGCGTGCTTTTAGGTTTGAATTCAAGTAAACTATTAAAAACATAAAGTTTTTATTAACTGGATATACCCTGTACAGATACTTGGAGTCGCAGATTCGAAATTTAGCTCGTGATTTTGACGGTAACAAGAACGGGGAAAACCCAGCTATTGTGTCACCAATGAACGGAGAACAACTTTTTCAAAGTCCAAGAATTGCTCCACAATTCGCTTATAACAACAACAACAATCAGATGTTTATGCAGGAGCCTATGATGACGTCACATGTGCCTAGTGAAGTCATGCAACCACATATGATGTCATTTTCCTCAGCGAGGCCGCTTGAAACGCCAGTGACGTACAATCCACAGCCTATGACATCACAATATGCGCCGCGGTTGAGTACCTTTAACAAAGGCCCGGGTGTGCGTAAAGCGTTCCAACCAAACCAATACAACCCCGTTCCTGGTAACCCCCCACAATGGACTAACCCCGATTACACCCCGTCCTTCTTTCCCTACTCCGGGCAGATCCCGAGCCGCAGGGGTCCAAATATAAACCCGCACGTGGCCGGACAACAAAGAGCTTTACCGATTAACCTTGGACCAGCGAAATCCGGACCCGGCAAGAACTTCTCGACAATGTCCACAGGAGGCGGCAAGGGGCGCAGGGGAATTCCCCAACAGAGAAGAAAAGCGACAACCCACGAAGCAGTAAGTGTGCATTGTTCTGTCGAAGGTAAATACGCATTAAACGCGAACGAACAAAGAAACTCGGCTGCCGACAAACCACCCTCGAGAAAAAGTCCAAACGCACAAAATAACCCCCCAAAACCTAAAACCATTCGACCAAAACTCTCGAGCATGAGTCCTGAAACAACATTTGATGTTGAAGCGGAAGATAGGTATTGGGGTGCTCACAAAACGTTTACAAAACAATAAGGGGCATTGTTACGTCATTCTGCAAACTTATAGATTTTAAAATTCTCCTTATTTATTTGATGTCACAGTCATTTCGTAGGCATAAGCGCTTATAGTTTAAAAAAACATATTAATAAAATTACATTTTTTTTTAATCATAACTTCATGTCCATTTAGTTGCTAATATTTTGTTTAGGCTTCATCAAGTTACGTTCCCAGCCGCTACCGACACCGATAGAAGAAATGACGTCACAATATCGATCTCAAAACAAGGGATATAAAATTGTTTTTTTTCAACACAACAAACTCTTTTAATCATTAGTTTAAACATTAGAATTAGTAAAATTTTAAATTATTTTCTGTCTGTATAGTTTTAATATTGCAATAATAAAAATGAAAAGGACATTGATTATTTTATTTTCAGTCACAACATCGAGAAACTACTTTAAAAAAATAAAATTCTAGTAAAAAAATTTTGGTGAAATATTTATTACGTCACAATACATGCCCTTGACTGCGTTTTAGAACGACCTTTACTAGTTTCTAGTGGTTTGACGTAATCAACTTCTTTTCCTAACCCTCCCTCCAACAACTTATTGATTATGACGTAACCCATTTTGGTGGTGACCATTATTCGGTCATCGTTCGTGATTGTTAACCCAGTCACGCTTGCGTAAACATATTGTGCGGTTACCAGTTCACCTACAACGACAAAAATATATGATTTTATTTTTTTTTTTACATTTTTTATCCTCGATGTGGGAAAGTCTACTTCACGACCTATAGAGTAACATCAGTTACCCCTACCCAGACTCTAGTTGCCTTTGTTAGTTTAAAATATTATTAATTAGAATTCTCCCGTAATTAAAAGTTGCTGATTATGTGTTAGCTCAGCATAAGTTTATACTGTTTATATTGCCTAACTAAAGGGCGCTACAGAATGAGAGGAGTGGGGATCAAACCCCGGACCTTACGTAGTAAAGACAAGAGTTATGACCACTACATCATGCTGGCGGTAAAAAATAGAAATCATGAATTTTAATATTTATTTTGTTTACAAACAAGTTTAACCAGCCGTAACATCATCCATTTGTTTATTTAAATAGTTCTTATTGTGACGTCAGAAATAAACACAACAAATTAGCTAAGTATTAAACATGGCTGGTTAAATTATAAATCTTCTAAAAGAAATGTTTCTAAACATCCTGAATTTAAATTTATGATAAATCGTCTAAACTTTTGCGTTTTATAACCTAGTTAGGAAGACTATTGCATTTTTTAATTTACTTTAATATTGCCTATTATTAAACTAGTTAAGTTAAAGCTAGCTTCAGATTTAGGCAAAGTAAAATCATGGACAGTGCTTCAAAATTGCAACTAGGCAACATAGCCGACGAAAGTCAAGATACTTTTAAAGAAGAAATTTCGGGAAGTGATAAAACTGCAACGAGTCAACGTCGCCAGGGACAAAAAAGTGTAAAGAAATACTTTTAGATAGTTGTTGGTTAATGTATTGATAACTACTTATAAATATTAATGTTTCTTTTTTCCTTTTAATAATTTTTTTACAGCGCTTGGCAACGTCGACTTCTCGCCAGAGCTTAGCTAGTAGAGGTAAATCTAGAATTCAAGATAGAGGAACAGAAAAAGATCAATCGAAAATCAATCTTGTTTTAAAGAAAACAGAATCAAGCACAACACAGAAAGATGGTGCTAAATCAACTACCCAGGACGGTTTCTTTAAGGTTTCTAACAATTTAAGCGTATTAAAAATACTTTTTACACTTAAGAACTTAAGAAGATAGAGACATAAAACTTCGTTAAGTTGGCTTTAAATTAAAAACAATACATCAACGTGTTATTTTCCAAATTATTTTTTTTTTATTAGACGAGACATCCTGACGTAAATCAGCCAATCAACAAAAACATCACAGATGCTAGGTTAAAAATAACCGAATAATTAATTGTAAAAAACAAATATACATATTTCTAACTTTTCGCCATTCTATAAACAGAAAGGCAAACCGATATGTGATAAGCATTGGTCCCAACTTTCAACTGGACTACCAAGAAATACAAAAAATTCTACAAATTCACTCAATTGGAATTCCACTTAAAGTATAAATTTTCAACCAAAATTTACTACCAAAAAAAATTTTAAAACTTCAAGAAAAACTGCGCCAGTGAAGCTTTAACTATAATATACAACCAACTTCAGAGTGCCACTATAAATCATTTTAATTTATATTTAAATCTTTTTAGATTTTATTTCGAGGTTCGGATTACAAAAAAGGGAGCACACCAGGAGTTCGAAGTATTTTTCATTGCCCTAAATGTCTCCAATATTGGGAGAAAACAGGGAAGTTACCGGATTCCTGTGACCATGTAAATTAAAAGAGATATTCAAAGATTAACTATCCGAATAAATTATTTAAATGAAATATTTGAATGTTAAGCATTGGGTTAAGTTTGTGTTAAAATCATATCTAAAATACTTTTTAAAATTGCTTTAGTTTTACAAATTAAAAAAAAACATCATTCTAGACAGCGCAAATGGTCACTGGCTCTTTAATCGAACTTGATCCCAACCAAGCTGCCAATCTTGTTGACGTCATACGATCGAGCAAAAAATTTGTGACGTCATCAGAACTCGAGAAAATTCTCCCGTCTTTGATGAGCGGGAAAAATGGCAACGAGATTTTAGATTCGCTCGATACCACGCCAAAATTTGACGAAAATTTGCTGATGATGATCTCATTTTTAAAAAACGAAGAAGATTTGAAAAATTTTTTAAAGGAGTTTGCTCTCGATAAAAGTTCAAAAGAAATTAATAATTTTCTTAAGATAATTGGATATTTAAGAAGCGCCGAGGAAAGGGCAGCTTTAATGCAACAATTGGTACCAATCCTAGGCGAAACTGAGAGATCAAAGTTATTAGAACTGATTTTTAGCTTTCGAAACACCGAAGAAATTACAGATTTTTATACGAAAATGGAAACATTGTCACCAGTGCAAAAAGAAAAATATTTGAAAAAAAAATTTCCCGAATCTAGTGAGCAAGAACGAAACGCTGTTATCAACTCGTTTGTTAACTCTGAAAACGTTTCAAATAACGCAGAAGAAAATTTCAAGAATTTTCTTCCAAACAGAACGCACGACGAAATTACAAATATCATGACGTCACTAATCTCATGCAAAAACGACGCAGAAAAACAGGAGATATTGAAACATGTTGCACCTCAACTGACTATAGGGGAAAAACAACAGCTCATCAATTCACTAACACCTAAAACTGACAATACATTAGCCATCGAGGAACTGTCAAAGTCTTTGTTTCCATATATATCTAAAGAGGAGATAAAAAAGTTGCTGCAGATCATGGATTTGTTAAAAGACAACGAAGTCGAAAAACAAAAAGTTTTGGAGAAATATTTTCCGGACAAAACTGACAAAGAACGGAAAATGATCATGGATTCAATAACACCACATTTAAAAAAAGATTATCAAGGTAGAATCAAATTTTTTTTCTTAAATTTATTTTCGAAAAAATAAGGCCAAACTTATAGCCAAACTTTTCAATTAAACACTATTTTTTAATATATTACTACCTCGTTCATTATACGAAGTATTTTTGTTCACAGATAATGCCAGTAATAAACAAGTAGCAGTACAACAAGCTCAGTCCTTAAGAAATAAAATACTGGGAGACGAATCAAAAGATTCAACCAAGCCAAAAATTAACAAGTTTAAAAGTATTGGATTTAGAGGAGCAGATGGTTGTTTTTACCCAGGGTTCTTTGCTAAAGATCCACAAAATCCAGAAGGACCAATGTTGTTTAAACCTCGAGGAAGAATTGACGACGACGGTTGCTTTCATTCTTACGAAGACAACGACAACTGTGACGTAAAATTTCCCAATTTAGAGCAGGCCATTGCAGCACAAAGTTCGTCAATTCTAGCCCAGAATTCAGCAGAATCGGTAGATTCGTCATCTACAAGTAGCTCTTCATCATCATCTGGCAGCAAATACAAATTTGCATTTCAAGAAGGTCAAGAGTTTAATTTAGCCTTAGCCTTCGAAAGCGGTCTTTGGTTTAGTAATGGTTCGTACTTAGCAGGTGTCTACGATGATAACGGTGATTTTAAGGCTAGTTGTCTAATCACAAAAGATGGGCACGTCATTCCAGGAGCTACTGATGGTTTGGGTCAGTTTATTTTAAATGCAGACTACAATGACGAAGGTGATGTTGTTACTAGTTCAACGCCTGTTGCTCAGGCAAGCGATTTAGACTTAAGAGCAGCTATAAACCAGATTTCAAATCTTCCAAAGATACCAAACGCAAACCAAATAAATGAAAGTACGAATTCGGATTGGACTTGTGTTAAAAATGGCGAAACCATCACGAACCCTTTAAAAATCACAGTGAAGAGTTCTCCACAAACAAAAATACAACAAGGCGCCAAAATAAGCCAAGAGACAAACAACAAAGATACGGGTATTGCAGTTGAAAATGAGCGAGACGAACTAAGCGTATATGTAGGAGGGGAATTAGGACCAGACGAGCTTTTATATCCTTATGGATCTTATTTAGACGATGGTTCGTTTAACCCAGGTAAAATATTGTTTTAACAAATACTTTTTTACATTAAATACCTTTTACTAAACGTTTTTTTTTTTAAGTATTATATCACTTTTTTATGAACTATTTTAGGTGGCTCTCCTGTTTTGGAAAATCTTACAGAACTACGAGACAAAAGTTCTGCTAGAGAAGCAGCAAAGAATTTTGAAACTAAGTTCGGGATCAAGATTCAAGAAAACACAAATTTAAATGAAACTGACCAAACTGATTTAAAAGAAGCTTTAAGAATGTTATCAGATTCAAAACTAGTTAATGAAACGGTAAGATTTTTTTGATAGCATTTTTAAAATGCCTAAAATTGTAACAAATTTTAATTTGGGTAAAATTTAAAGAGCAAAAATTTTAAAAAATTAGGTATTTTTTCATAACTATTTAATCACAAATATTTATATAAGCTTATTTAATTCCCCCCCCCCCCCCCCCCCCGCCCATTCATTTTAGTTTAATTTAAATATAAATACAGAGTGAAGAGAAACTTCCAGACACCTCTTTTCAGGAGGAGAATGGAGCAGAAAGTAGGAAAAGTGAGAGGAGAGTAAATGAGGATGGCACAAAACTTCATAGTAGAGAATCGTCAAGAATTTTCAACAGGTAAAACAAGATTATTAAAGCATTCAAGTAATGTCAAATTATTTCTTACAAAAATGTAAATCTAAAAACTAGTTAAGTAAGAATATAATTAAAATGCCTATTTGTAAAAATATATATTAAATATATATCTAAAAAAATAATTCAAATTTAGAAAAGTTGAAGGTTTGTCACGGACTCCTAGTTTGGTTTTAATGAAAGAAGTGAGTTCAGGAGAGTTAGTTGATACTAAAAAACCAACCAAGCCAGAAAGTTCGGTGAATTTAAAAACGGTCAACACCAATGTTAAGAACAGGACTGGAAAACCAACAACTAAGGCTGGAAGATTGGCTGATGCCTTTATGTGTAAGTTTGAGATCAGGATTTTTATTTTAAAGCTCAATCAATTAAGAGTTTTAGACTAAAATTGCAAAAAATTCTTTCTATGATTTTCAAGTTTACGTTATGTATTTTAGTGAAATGTTTAATTTTTCGAAATCCTAATTACTTGATTTTTTCCCACTTCTGTTATTTAATGAACATAAATTTTTTCATTGAATCCAAGCTCCTCAATTTGGTGAAAGTAAGGTAGGAGGAATAGGAACCTCAGGATCGCAAACAAACTTGTACAGAGACATTGTCACAAGATCTTCATTCACAGCTGACCGAGTTAAAAGTAAAGATGCATTAATGCTACAGAATGCTGCACCAAAGAAATCAACAGTAAGTAAATAACATATTTTAATCTATTTTTAGTTTTCTTCTAACTTTAAAAGTTGTTATAGAAAACCATTTCAAAAACCATAAACTGATTTACGGCAACCTCTAGCAAAGTTATACAGCAAACCATAAAATTTTAAATTATTTAAAACACAAATTTACATTTTAATCAACAGAACGTTGTTGAAAGTAAAACCACTCTAACTCAAGGAAGAAGACTTTCAACAACTAATACTGCAACAAACAGGCCAACAAGGCTCGTGAGTGCCACTGGTGGAGAGAGAAAAATGGCGGATCGGAAAAAAAGTTCACAGTTCAACATGGAACGTAAGATAATTTTTTTAATAAATCTGTTTTTATGACCTGGACATTAAAATCTTGAACATTCATTAACACAGATAAAAAACATAAAAGTTAAAAAAGTAATATCTATAACTCCTAACAATAACAACAAAAAACTTTTACAGACCCAAAATCCAGTACACCAGCTACAGTTGCTCGGCAAAGAGAAATTGAGAAGAAAACACGAAAGGAGAAGGAGGGTGTGAAGGCAAAATATCAGAATGCTGCTCATCACAGTGCATTAGGTGGTGGAAGTGCTGACCAGGATCAGGTTGATAAAAACTTGTTTAATAGTTGAAAAGAAATATTGAATCATTGTTTCCAAAGAAAACTTTGCACAGAAATCTATAAATCTTTTTATAAATTTACCATTTTTTGTGTTTTTAATGAACACCTATAAAATGGAACTGATAAGATTAAATATATAGGCTAATCAAAAAGTCAAAATATACTTTGATAAGATAGCAACACCAATAATTTTCTTAGTTAACTCTTGGAGGATCGAAAACAAGTCGAAGCACCCTCGGATCCCAACGCTCTTCTCGTCAATACATTCCTGGTGAAGATAACCAGCCACAAGAGCGTGCACCACGCATGAGAATGAACACAGGATCGATGGGACGAAAGACGTCGTCCCGAACCATGCAACAAAATTTACCTCAAATTGATGATGTTCTTGACAAGTTTTCAGTGCTTAATTTTACACAGAATTTTCGCTTCTCCTACTTTGCTGTACCAGGATATGTTAAAGAACATAACAACAAAGTCAAGGCCGGGGTTTTAAAGTTGCCAGATGTGGCGATCGTGAAAAAGAATGATGTTAAAAAGGATACGAAAAAAAAAAAGTCACATGAGAAGAATAGTTTGATGAGAAGGATTGAGAAACTTAACCAAATTGGCGAGGTTTAAGATTTTATAATTTAAGCTCTTTAATTTAACAGCGTACATTTTCTACATTATATTAATAGTATCTGTATATTTATACTAAGACTTCTTTAAGGTAAATTCCAACACCTATTTAATGTTTTTTTTTATACAGAAATTGAAAAAATGTTTTATCTTATTTTATATGTTTCCACTTATATTAACAAACTTTTTAAACTGCATCTATTGTTCTAAATTGCTTTTTTATTTTTTATTTTATTTCTACATTTATATTCTTCTTTTCTATACTTATCTAGCACTAGTTAGCGCTATCGGTTATTTTTTCAGTATTACAATAAAAATAATTTTACAATCTGACCTGTTTTGATGTCCCAAGCCTTAACCGACCTTTCATGTGACCCTGTGATCACATGATTACCATCGTGCATGAACGCACAACATGTCACACCTGACTGCATCAGCGAATCAAATATCATCTCATGGTTTAAAGACCATCCGTCATCCTTAAAAAAATTTAATTATAATTCAAATTTAAAGCCATATTTTTAAATATTATGGTATGCTAGTTGCTTGTAAAAGGGGACCAGAAGGTTTGGCCCGCAAAAAAACGCGGGGGGGTCGGCGACGAAATTGCCGCGTAAAATGTTAGGTTAAAAAAATTTTTTTACCTTAAAGCCCCACAGTCTCATTGCTTTTCCTTTTGAACCAGTAAACAATAAATTATTATCCTCATTTAACCTCACACAAGTAAGAGGACTCTTGTGCACATCTAGTGTTTGAATTAATTCCCAATTGGCTTGTGACAAATTATGTTTTATGATGTAAACAAGACAATTATCAGTTCCAACAAATACTTGAATTTCATCTGAAATTTCATTGCCTAAACAAACTGTAGAAATACGACCAATTAAATTTAACTTTTTAGCAGAAATCTTGCTCAGAAGATGTAAATCGTCCATGTGTACAAGATTTATCCAATCAGAATCATCGATTTGGTCACATGACACAGCTAGTATATATTGACCATCACAGCTTGCAGACATGTTAGAGATAGGTTGGGTCAGTTTTAAGTTTTGTATTTTTGGTCGAATTCTTTTTGGAGATAATTTTCTGGGTTTCACGAATGGATTTGCTTTTTTGTAAATCCCACCCATGTTTGTGCTGTAAATAATTTCTTTGGAATTATTAGAAAACAAAACACAAGACGCCTCCACTTCATCATTTAAGTTTTTGTCTTTAATTAAAATATTCTCAACGTTTTCATAATTCTCGGTGGCTAAAAAATGAATTGCAATTTTCTGTTCATGGTTGTCAATATTTGCCAAATATTTTCCACATTTACTAATTGCATTTTTGTTTAGTTCAAAGTCAAATGAAAAAGGTTCTTTAACAATTTTCTTTCGGTTCAAGTTCCATAACTTTAAATAAAATACCTAAAAGAGATATAAGTTCAGGAAATCAGAACTTTGAAACACAAAAATAAGCATAGTTTAAAAACATATTATAACCACGAAGTATATATGCCCTGACTGCCTGACTGTTTAAAAACACCGGCAGCTTGGTGTAGTGGTAAGAACACTTGCTACCCCACCATGAGGTCGTGGGTTTAATCCCCACTGCTCTCATGCTGTACTGCCCTTGAGTAAGGCGCTATAAACGGTATGAACTCCTGCTGAGCCAGCACTTAATCAGCAGCATAATTACCAGGCAAATATAATCTATAATATCCCAAACTGCCACAGGCAACTCGAGACTGGGTCGGAGTAACTGATGTTACTCTATGTTTAAGTCGCGCATTCGACTTTCCCACATCGAGGATAAAGATATATACAAAAAAATATATATATACCTTTACGTTTGTATATTTACCTTATTAGAAGCTGAGATGAGAACTTGATTAACAAGAAACAAATAATCAACAGACGCCCCCATTCCAGTAATCACTTCACTGAGTTTCAAACTTAAAAGTTTTCCTGCCAAACTCCAAACTGATATGATCTGATCTTTGCTTCCCACTATTAGTGATGTGTCATTTTGGAACAAAAGGGATGTAACATCACCATGGTGATATGAAAGGAAAGCCTGATCCTAAAGATAAACAACATTAAAAATATTAAATGCTATGAATAGGCTATACAATGAAACTTAGTGGACAATACACATATGTATGTCTAAATTTTAAGCCTACATAATAAATAAAACTAAGGTTGTAGTTCATGAGTAAAGTATTGCTTGTAAATATAAGTTGCAATTGGAAATACTATAAAAAAGAGTCAAGTGAAAACCAAAATTCTTAAAAATATTGTTGATTTTTTATACTAGCACTAAATATCAGATGAAAATTATAAAACACTGATTACTAACCTTTATTGAATTATTCTGAAGCCTAAAAACTTTGACAGAATTTCCAACACCACATGCCACAATGTGACCACTTGGTGACACCGCAGAGACATTACTTTCTGGCAAATTTAATTTAGAAATTTGAGTTCCAGTTTCTGTATTTGATATAGTGACATCACCAGTGTTGAATGCAGTGATTATTTGATTTTCACGAACAAAAATGTTTGTAACTTTAGAATTTTGTTGACCAGGACTTTTAAAGGAGTAAACTTCTGCGCCTTAATTTAAAACATAATTTAATTTGTTTTTTTTGTCATTATTTTTTATGTATACACTATTATTATCCAAAACTACTATATCTTGGTATTTTACTGTTCAAAAGTTAACACATTTAAATAAAGATTTTAGTTCACCTTTTTTAATTGACCAACAAACACAACTCCCATCTTTATAACCCGCAAACAATAGGTCATTATCGTTTATTATGACATCACAAGTTAAAACATGTCCCCTGTTTAACTTTGCTGAACATTCTAGGGTACTTAGGTTCCAAATATTTATCTAAATAGCATTTAAAATAAGTTAATACAAAGTTTTAGTGAAAATTTATTTTTTAATTTATTTTTTTTTATTTTAGTTTTTTTTGTATATATCTTTATCCTCGATGTGGGAAAGTCGAATGCGCGATTTAAACATAGAGTAACACAAGTTACTCCGACCCAGTCTCGAGTTGCCTGTGGCAATTTTTGATATTATAGAGACTATAATTGCTTAGTAATTATGCTGCTGATTAAGTGCTGGCTCAGCAGGAGTTCATACCGTTTATAGTGCCTTATTCAAGGGCGCTACAGCATGAGATCAGTGGGGATTGAACCCACGACCTCATGTGTGGTGTAGCAAGAGTTCTTACCACTAAACCACGCTGCCGGTAGATCTAATTTTACCTGGTTTCCACTAGCTGAAATCAAAGCGTTTCCGTCAAGTGTAAATTTCATGCTGGCATGATCCTTATAATCAGAATGATCCTCGTTTAATCTTGCAACCCTGCTTCCAGTATCAAGATTAAAAATATGAATTGTGTTATCACAAGCACCAGATGCTACTCTTAAACCTAACAAATAAAAAGATTATCTTTAAAAGACACTTATTTAGGCCTAAAACTGGTTAGAGAAATTTTAAAATTATAATGAAACAATTAATAACCATGTGTTGCCATGCAGAGAATAGCTCCATCATGTGCTTTAATTGAGTGAATAACCTCATCGCGACCAACTTCCCATGCCATTAACTCTCCACCACATGAGGCTGCCACAAGTATGGAGTCAGACATTGTCACACAACTTACAGATTTGCTCAATCCAGTTAGTGTGGTGCGTAGTGGACCACCTACAAAAAGTTAATTTATATTCAATTTAATAAAATAAAAATTATGACATTTACAAGTTTTGAATGTTAATGATTACTGATATATCATTCTCTTTAGGCCAAAATTAGCTAAAGCATAGAGACTTAAAGACTAGACTAAAGTAACATCTGTTACATAGAATTAAGCTGTAAAATAAGACCTATAAAATCAAGAGAATGATATGAGTCAAGAGTTTTTAAACAAGTCCCAATAAAAGTTAAAATCTTCTTAAAATATTTTTTATTTTTTACCAGGAGGCTGAAAACAGCCTGATAAAGGCACAAAAGAGAATCCAACTTCTTTTTTTAATTCTCTTCTACATTCTCTTACTAATTTTCCAATAGTGTTGGGAAAAGTATTCTCAAAGTAAGCCAAGCGACCAAATAGTTCACAACAAATACTGTTTTGTACACCACCTAAAATCAAACCAGAAATTAGTATTTTATTTGTTTTAAAAATGTTTTAATTCAGTAAAGGTCAACTCATCACTTTTAAAAAATTTGTTAAATAAACTTTATTAAAAAAAAATTTAAATTTAATTACCTGAAAATTCTAACGTGGGCTTTGCCAGTTTAATTGTATCCCTAATTAATAAAATTCCAGTCTCTTGTATCTTTTCAAGAATCATGTCTAAGTCATCCAACAGATCTATTAATAATGTAAAAAATATTAATATAAGTTAAAAAATTATTTTAAGAATAAAAAATTTTTAACTAAGAAAAGTTAAAAATTTAAACCTTTGATAGAGGAAGCATAAATATTTGTTGTAATCCAATCTAGATTGAACACAACTTCATTGAATAAAATGTCCCATTTTTCACTGTTAAGTAAATGAAAAGGAAGTTCGTTTAATTTACGATGGTTGTAAATTTCTTTTCCAAACTCCAAAGGCTAAAAACAATTTTAAGCAATTTTATTTCGTGATTAAAAAAATAATTTCAATTTAAAATAACTGTTTTAGAGTTATTAATTTAATAAAATTTTAGACTTTTCAACTGTATTGACAATTAAATAAATATTTTATTTTATCAAAATAAAAAAACACAACATAAATTCCTAAAAAAATCTCCAAATCCCTTTTACTTTAACGGTATTACTAACCTTTTTAATTTTTTTTTTTATAAAAAATTCTAATATATTATTTAACAAAATAAGCAAAAAAATAAAAAAATAAATTTCATTAGTTATTTATTTTAAATAAAATACAAAGACTTTTTACCTGAGAAGAAACTTTTCTGTCGGTTTCAATAGTTTCATTGTTCCAAATTTTTAGTTTTAATTTTTTCTTTTTTCCATCAGCCCACATTCCTAAGAAATATTCGGCCAAGTTTTCGTGGATCAACTTTTTCGTGGAATTTGTTAAATATTTTTCCCTTGCTACTTCAATAAATTGCCTGTTTAAAAATACATAAGATAATAGAAAAATAAAATTGTAACTAGTCATTTTAATTCAAATGTAATTACTATTTTAATGTACAATAAATTGCATCTTTAAAATGACTGAAACTACTAGAAAATAATATTAAAATAGTAACTACTCACTTTAAATAAAATTAATTTTTTTTAATTTTTACTGTGATTTTAAAAAGATAATAAGTTGAAGATACCGGTGGTATAATGCGAGAACAGTGTTCTTGACCGCTTGCCTTTCCACAATATCAGAGCCAAGCTTGTAACGCAATCGTGACCACAACAGAGGTGGCATTCTAACTACAGATTTAGATGAGGGTGGCCAATGCAAATAAGTTTGATCTAGCAGCTCGTCATCCAATGAGAGTAGATCATTTAATTCAATTTCAGTAATACCATTCCTGGGTAAAATCAGAAGTGTAAAAATTACAATAAATATTTAAAAGTAATTCTATTTTGAAATGCTATAAATTAAACAAACATTTATATTAATATATTGTCCATAAGGCTACAGAAATATTCTTAGTAAGTAAAAGTTTAAACCATTTATCTACATATTTATACTTTAATTTATTTTCAAACTTACTTTGAAGCCACCAAATAACCCATAGCTCTGCTAACGAACAAGTTTCCGTGTTGCTTTTCTAAATAGTTGAAATATCGATGGATAGCTCCCTGTGTTGTGTCATTTAAAACCAAGTTGTTTAACTCAGTATAGGAGTGCCATCGTATTGCCTCGTCAAATGCAAGCTTAAGGAAAATATGTTAAAGAGTTTAATAATTTGACTAACTTTTAAATAAATTCAAAAAAGTTATAAAATATCTTTTTTTTTAAGAAAAATTATTTATACTGTAACTGAAAGTACACATTATACTCTACAATTGGCAAAGCAAAAAAATATGGTTTTAAATTAGAGTTGGTACCTTTAAAAATAAGGGTTGTGGTGTCTTTTTAAAAGCGTCCATCACCAGTTTATGTTGCTCCTCAGTTAGCGAACGATTCACATTCGCCAACCAAGTATTTAAGATTTCTATCCCAGTAATTTCATCCAACTCTTGTACTTCAATTAAATTAGTTTGAGGCAAAGTGCGCTCCAAGATTTGAAGAATATTTAAACTTGGGTTGGGTAAGGTTGAAAGTAAGATTGAAATATTAGTAGGTAATGTTTTTGGCAACCAATTTAACCTGTTAGAAAGATTAATAAAAAGTGTTAAAAAATTATGGTAGCTTTCCTTCTATTGAATTTGGAAAAAAACAATGTTTAGTAAGTATTAATAAAATTACAAGTTAAACAAATCATTATTTTTAAATAAACAAATTGTTTTTCCTTACCTTAATGCCCCATCTAAACTAGATAATTGGTCCAAAGAGTCAAAAAATATAATCAGTTTTCTTTTTTTCTCTTCTTTGCTAAGTATTAAACTCACTTCATCAAGTAAGAGTAAAAACTTTTGTACAACGCTTGTGGAGTTTTGAAGTATATAAGAAGGGGGTGGGGGGAGATTAAATACTTCACTGACTTGTAAAATAACACCCTGTAAGACATTTTTTTTAATACTAAGTATATATATTAAACATGGAATAAAAAATGTAAGCATTGTTTATAAATTGTATAACTTTAAAAATAATTTAAATTAAATTTTGTCCACAATATATTTAAGGAAAAAAATTGTAACAAAAAAACATTACGACAAAAGTTGGATAAAAAAATATATAGGGTATATAAATTTATAGAAAATTTTATGAACCTGTAAAACATTGTGGATATGAGATGATGTTGGCGAAGACCCCAAAAATCTGTACACCAAAATATCTTCGCTTGAGCGTGACTGTGTAGTTTTAATTATCATAGCAACTAAACAAGTTTTTCCACGACCTGATTTGCCATATAAAACAACTGGGTGACAAGTCGTATTATCAATCAGGATTTTCAAAATATATTCTGGGTGAAGAATACAAAAAAATTAGCTATTTTAAAATTTAAATAAAGGTGTAGTGTAGAGCTTAGAACACCTGGTTTTGCTATGCAAGGTCCTTGGTTTAATAACCACCAAATTTAGACCATAGTATCACACCCAAAACCAGTTGGTAGGATAATTTTCAAGATATTATAATTAAATATTTCTTAAACTATAAAAGTGACTTGAGACTAAGTTGGGGTAACAAATGTTATACTATGTTTAAGACTTTAAGTTATCCATTCCACATTTAGGATAAATAAATAAGAGAAAAAAAGTTAAACTAGTTAAACATTTGCAAGTGTTGTCCATAAAAAAATTTCTTGATATAAAAAATTAAAGCCTACCAATTAAAGTCTTTCTTCCACAGAATGATTTGCATTTAGTTTGGCAGAACAGAGCTTGGTGAGTAACCTCTTTTAGTAACCAATCATCTTTCTTCTTACTATTCTCATTTGTGCTAAGACTAACTTTGTTGGAAAGTTCAATTGAATGTTTTAAGTCATCAACAAAATCCACACAAAATTTGGTAAGGTACTGAGAATGTTTTTCTTTGCTTATTCCTTTAAAATAAAATACAGTAAGGACAAAAAAAAAAAAAAAAAATTTAATAATTGAATTAATTAATATTTTACTTACCGTTTTGATCAAGCCATTCCAGCAAATATAACTTGATATTTTCGTTATTATCTTTCATGTAATCCCCAATTCCATCTTTTAAGTTGTTTAATAATTTCTAAAATCAAACGTAGACGACATAAATAATATTATTAACAACACGTGCTTGTACGTCACGTGTTTGTCTTAATATAGGGAATTTCCCTAAACTTCAGAAAACTTAAAAGTAACAAAATTTAGAAAATAAAAAGTTTATTTTTAATGAATAATAACCAACCTGAGCTTCTTCGTCAACGTGTCCCAAATTATCTTTCATATCAAGATACTTTTGAGCTAATTCTTCTTCGGAAAAATCGTTTATTCCGTTTATTTCCCGGCGGTAAACATGCGAGATTTCCTTTGATTCTGATTGGCTTAAAAGTCCTTCTTCGATTTCGGATTCCGTTACTAAAAATATTTGAATTTTTAAAAAATCTTAAATTTCGCTTGACCGGCAGCGTGATGTAGTGGTCAGAACACTTGCTACATTACATGAAGTCCTGGGTTCGACCCCCACTGCTCTCATGCTGCAACGCCGTATTCAGTATAAACTTTTGCTAAACCAACACTCAATCAGCAGCATAACTACTGGGCAATACTTATCTATTATGTCCCAAACTGCCAAAGGCAACTCAAGACTGAGTCTGATTAGCTGTTGTTATGTTTAGGTTTCTATGTTTAGGTCGTAAAGTTGACATTTATTTATCCACATTAAGGATAAATATGTGTGAAAAAAGTTTTAATCTCGTATTTACCTGATTTAAAATACTGGTCACCATCTGATTGGCTAATAATTTCACGCTCCATTGCAAGCTTAGCGTACTCACGAATCACTTCGGCCAAGCGCTCTGACGTCACTGACCATTTCTCCCGATCCTCGTTTCGCTTTGTGACGTTGTCGGGACTGACGTCATCATAATAGCGATACAGCTTCGTGATTGGTTGTAGGACATAAAAGGGCGGAACAATGTTGTCGTCTCGTTCGTACCTTAAACAAAGAACCTTATGACGTCACATAATAAGTACAAAATATAAAAAAACAAGTCATACAATGTATTTCTTTTATATTTTTGCCAAAATAAAACAAAACATTAATAAAGAATTTTTTTTCTGTAAAATATTTGATGATTACCAAGTTTTTAACAACTCAGAGTCTTCTGAGTTTGTTTCTTTAGCAAGTTGGACAAATGTTTTAAAGTGTTCTACGTTTATAGAAGAAGGTATAGGTCGCCAACCATATCTGTTCCCCATAAAAACCTAAAAAAATTAACAATTTAAATTTGTGATATTTTTAACCAGTCAGAAATATAAAAAAAGGTAATTCGATTTTACAATATTTCAGTATCGGTATAAGTCAAAAATGAAAGTATATTATTAATTTATTTTTAATTACCACGAAGTATGGGCCAGCTGAAAATCTCTTACAGGTTTGAATCTCTTTTAAACACAAATCGCAAGTAGAATGATCAACTGAAGCCGAACCTTGTATTCCCCATCTCATATCCATCGCCTGTCAATCAAATGACGTCACAATTTAAAGAGTTTTTAATATAAACTGATTTTAGGTAAAAACATTTAAAATAAAAACATAATTTACCGTTTAAAACCTTTTTTTTAACATTTACCAAAGTTTTAAAAATAATTAAAATGGTAACCTGAAATTCAAGGCCAATTTTCTGGCAGAATGACTGCAGAACCGGGTAGGCTTTTTCAAGCAGAATGTCCCGTTCATCTTTCATATCTAACATTAAAAAAAAGTTTATAATTCTGCTTTTATTATTTTTGTTTGTCATTAAATAACATTATTCATCAAATAATATTTAATTTCGATTTTACCTAACAAAAACAGACTGAAAAATAAGGTAAAATAAAAATTAGCAGTAGGCCTCTTCGTCAATTTATTAATATTTTGTACTATTTTCAGTTTAGTAATCTTTTGGATAATTTGAACTATTACCTGCAAATGTCGAACTAATAAACACTCTTACTACGTTCGATTTTTCTGATTTCGTTATTTCAACTTCATTTCCAGAAAATAACAACTTTCGTTTATCCATGATTACCCTTTATAATTTTAGCTCATTTTTTTAACTATCTTATTGTAACTTACTAAAAAAGAAAAATCTTGTTTACCTTTAACAAGGAAATGACGACAGACTATATACGAATACAAAAACACGATACAAAATCTATTGCAAATCAGCTTTAAAACAATAATAAACAGTCAACTATCTTGAGATAGACTATCTCTCTTAGTTTTACTGAGGTCATGTGTATGGCGCATAACCAAGCCTGTTGTAATAGTATTCTTACGATTTTGCCTTGCTTTATGTTATATTTTGAAACTGTTTGCGGTGTTATAGCGGTCAAACAAAAGCTTTCTTTGTACCCTTTCACCTTGTTTTCTATTCATGTATTTTTATACGCTGAATAATATTATAACATCAAAATAATATTATAACAGTAAAACATCGATAGAAAATGTAGTTATATATAACCAAAACATTTTAAAAACTCACAGGTGAAAAGCCGTACATATTTACGCCGAATTTTTGGTTTATTCTCGATATTTTATTATTTTTGAAAATATCAAAAGTTAAAAATTGGAAAAAAATTATAAATTAATTACGAATAGGTTGCCTAATTTAGTGTACATGAATATAAGCGACTGTAACTTATGATATAAGTTTTTTAACATATGGAAAATAAATGTACGATTGCAAATTCAATTTACTTTGGGAACGTGACAATAAAAATGTGGCAGGACAGGGCATCAACGCACAGGGTATTTAGATGTTATAGCCGGCACAAACTCCTGGAAATGGCGCTTTTTTGGATATCGATGGCGCCACAACCATTCGTCCAAATACCCCGGCAGGTTTTCTCTTGGAATTCCCTTCATCCACTTAAACTTGCGCTTCATCTCACCCCACATGGATTCGATGTCGTTGGTGTGGACACCTCCCGGCGTAACAAATTGAACCTGGTGATTCACCGTTCGGTGAATAAAACCCAAATCTGGTGATGTTAAAATATTTTTAAAGCAGATAGCTACTAGTAAAAATTAAAAAAAAATGACAGTGAATTTACTTCCTAAGTTGTTATATGCCGCCAACAGTCGGTGTGAATTGTCGTTCCTACCGCAACGTACTTGAGAATTAATGCTTCTAGTGTTTGACTAGTGCGATCGGGCACCAATTCCAAAAAGCATTGCCTAAAATTAAATTGTAGTTGTAATTGTGCCTCACTAGTTTTAACGAGTTTAACGTGTATGTAACATACTTGGTTGTGGTGTCAATGCCTCCGAAAATCCACTGCTGCGTGGGCGGGGTATTTCCCTAGTATAACGTTCCATTTTAATACTTTTAACTTCTAACACTATTTTTAACTACCATTCGTTGAAATAAATATGTTTTTAAAGTTTAAATCTACAATATAAATAACATAAAATGATAAAATCCTTAAGTTTACACAAGAATCAAAGATCTATTTTATAGGTAACCTTGTTTTAAAAAATGAGGACTAATACAAATTGGTTAACTTCTTACTATACATGCTCGTTGAAATAATCTTTATATTTCAAGAGTACCTACAGATGCTCAAAATTAAAACACATCAACCTCGTGGAAAAGTTAGAACGACTGCAATCAGACTATGTTTTCTTATATGAAGCTTTATTGTTAAAAAACAATTAGGACTGTGACGAAATAAAAATAAAAAAGCTAAACTACGAATGTGTATTTTATGTATTTCTATGTTTCAATCTTGTGATTTTTCTTTATTTAATTTGTATTAAAATTAGCTGTGATGCTAGTTTGAAATAGTGTACTTAATTATTGGTGCTATTATTTTAGTAATTTTTTAAAATATGACCTGCCAATGATCATACAATATACTTTATCTTCAATTTGTCCTCAATTTTAACTTTTAAAGCTTACGCATTTTCCGCTTGAAAGCGATAGAGTTAATTTGATGGGTGATTGCTGTGGGTAAAGTCTTCTTCTTTCGTGCAAACTTTAAATCGTTTAATTTGGTTAACTAAAACTAGAGTTATTAACCAATAAGGGTAGTTTATTGGGTAATATTAATAATTCATTAAACATATTTTAAACTAATTTTTATTGTTTTTGAGAATAAACGCCTAAATAATGACGTCATGCAATGTAAAATTATGACGTCATTTCAGATTTTAAAAAATCTGGTGGCACATTTGCCATAGTTAGGTTATAACGCCTTGTTCATATAGGAAAAAAAATATTATAGGGAAAAAAAAAATATTATTCTCACAATTTATTTTATCATTATTTAAATACCTAGCTAGCAAGATGGCAAATTACGTTTTCAAGACACTTAACATTTGTCAAGATTGACTGATACTGTAATTAGTTGTAACTTACTAGTTTATTGTATGTTAGATATTAAGTAATTTAAATAATAAATTAAGTCAGCAATGCCAAATGCATATGCCCGAGAACGTGACATAGCTGACCATGATGAGGGAGGTGGTCGACAACGCGAGATTGTTCTTGAAAACAAAGATCTTTTCATTCAGAAAGTTCATATTTCCGGACTTTTACGCACAAAATCAGACTTTATAGTTGACGATGTTAAACCTCTTTTTGATGCAAAAACATTTCTCGATGTTTACAAACAATCGCTAGTCTGCAAAGAGAAGTTAATGTCCAAAGGAATATTCAACGATGTAGAAGTGATGATTGATACTTGTGATGCTTACAAAAATTTATCCAAAGATGCAATCCAGGTAGTGTTAAAAGTAAAGGAGAGAAGAATTATTGGAGGAGAGGTAAAGACAGAAATGTCGAACACAGAAAAACCAAACTGGGTTATGCGGCTCGTGTCACCGAATATTCTCGGCCGGGGCGAAAATTTTTCAGCGTCAATTTCAAACTCACTTTCTGGTACGAATAATGCTCATATTTATCAACCCACTGACTTTCAAACTTCATTTACAAAGCCATACAAAAATTCCAAGTTTACAATTTCAGTCATTCAAGAAAAACAGGATTGTTTTTGGTCAAATTACGACCAAACAACAAAAGGTGTCGAAACGTCGTTTAATTTTCCACTCCTAGGAAATCAACATCAACTATCATGGCAAGGCCAATGGAGAGAATTGCTGTGCGGAAATCGAAACTCTTCGTTTGACGTACGAAAACAAATGGGACAGTCATTAAAATCGTCAATCCTTCATTCTATGGTTATTGATAAGACCAACGACACAATTCTTCCGACAAATGGAGTTTATTTTAAGATGCAAGAAGAGATAAGTGGGTTGGGGGGTGATGTTAAGTTCGCTAAAGAGATTGTGGAAGCAAATGTGTATGCCAGTATATTTGATAACATTACTTTTGCTCTGGGAATGAGATCCGGTTTCATGGTTAACTACGGCGGTGATTATCAATCGAGGATAAATGATAGGTGAGATTTTTTTAAATTAAAATATCACCAAAATAAGACTAATACTTGACCACAAGTATATTCATTATGATTAGTTAGTGCAATCACATTATATATTCATTGAACGATTTAACCAATTTAAAGACAAAAATTCGGTTAAAAACCTTTTAATTTACCTGAACAAATGTTTTAATGCAGATTTTTTATTGGTGGACCCCTTACTCTTCGTGGTTTTGGATTCAATCAAGTTGGTAAAGAAAATGGTGAAAATAACTTGGGTTCAACTGCGTTCTGGTTGTTTGGAGCTCATATTTACACTCCCCTTCCTTTCTATTGGTCTGCAGTTGGTAGTGGATCCTGGTTGGGTAATTTACGAACACATTTGTTTTTTAACGCCGGAAATTTGTTTGATGTTAATAGAGAAATTGGTTTAAAGGGTAATTTTGAATTGGGGCGTAAAAATGTTAGACTTTCGTGTGGTATTGGGTTGGTTTATCGTTTTATGCAGAGTGCACGATTTGAACTTAATTTTTGTTACCCAATAAGAGCACAAGCTTCAGATAAATTATGTGATGGAGTTCAATTTGGAATTGGAATAAGTTCTGTTTAAAATATATTGGGCTTTTTTGAATTAATGTTTTATGTGTTAAATCATGTTGTGATTGTGTAATAATGATATTTAATTTGTTATTTCTAGCAAAGAGTTTGTTAGACTACTATTGTTAAATTATAATGTTTAATAAATTAAAAAAGCAAATTTTTTTGTATATTTTTTTAAGAGGCTGTTAAGAGAAGTATTGTACAAAGTCACATAAAAAACATACACTATGTATAAAACACAATTATATACACAATCTTACAATATTTAAGGCAAATTAAATCACCCTGATAAAAATTACATGTTAGACACAAAACTATAAAGTTTGCAATGCAAAATAAAACATTAACTTACATAACACTGTAGTAAGTAAAAAACCAATAAGCTTTTGCCAATCAATCTTAATTTAATAACAGCTTGAAATAATAGTGGTATATTGAAGAGATTTAAAAAAATTAACACATAATGTTTTTACTAAGTATTTTAAGTGTCATTTATAAAAACAATTCAGCTAGGCCACCTGCTGCTGATACTCCACCTCCAGCGAGTGGATTTAATTTTGTAACAAAAGGCGCAACCTTAAGTGCAGTTTTACCAATAACATTTCCTAATCTATTGACTTCTTTTTTTCTTTGATTAAACTCCACTTCAGCAAAATCATCAAATTGCTCCTTAGCTTTAATAAAAAGATCTTCAGTTTTAATTTTTTGCTTTAGAACATGAATTTGTTGCTGTTTAGCAATTTCATGTAATTCCATAAGCTTAGAACTGTCCAGATTTTCTTCACTTTTACACAACTGTATCAATAAAAAAAAATATGTTTTTTAAATAAAAAATAAAAAACTAAAATATTATTACATAAAGTTGTTTAGATTACTTTATTTATTTGATGCAAGTAGTTCATCTTTACTTCTTGGAGAAATAAGTTGGATTCATTGGTTAAGCTTTCCTACAAGAAGCAAAAAATTACAAGTTCTACAAATTATTTCTAATTTAATGTTCCACAACCAAGGTCTTCTACGCATATAAAGTGGTTTAAAAGTTAAACCCTTATATATTACATTTACCATTTTCAAATCGAATTCCTTTTGTAAAATTTTAAAATATCTGTTCATGTCCTGTTTTAAATAACTTTTAATATCGGATCTTATTTTTTCTGGATTTTTATCAGCCTTCTTTTCAAACTTGTGAAAGACTTTTAATTCTGAAATGTTATGGTATTCGTTTAAATTCTCTTTGGCAAAAGACTCGCCTTGTAGGTACTGTAATAAAACCAAGTTATTTAAAAAAAAAAAAACAACTTTTCCTATTATAAATTTAACTTTTAAATGGTGATTAGTATATTGGTAATATAGAGGTTGTGTGCTAGCTCTTTTTTATTGCATTTATTAAAAAATCAGATTTTTGAACTTAATTAGAATGTTAAACCAAATATTTAAAAGACACAGTGTTATTGTGTATCCAAAACACAAAAAAATTACTTAAATAAAACTTACCCTTCCCATTTCATTCTCATAAAAATCAAGAAGTTCACATCTAATTTTTTTAAACTCAATCATGGCTTTTATTTCTATTCTTTTAATAAACTGATCCTCAGCATACTGGAGAAATTGCTTTTTAGCTTCAGAGAAGATTTTTTTGGTTTTAATTTTCTGTTTTAGAAGATAAATTTGTTCTTGTTTAGCCGTTTCATGTAGTTTCTTAGGCATAAAACTGTCTGGGTTTTCAACTGCGAATGCCTGAATTTAAAAAAGGGTAAACTTTACTGTTCTAAAGATAAGATTATTTTTTTTAAACAAAAGGTTGAATAAAACTGTTTATGATACCTTATCAATCTGATGCAAATAGTTTGTCTTTATTTCCTGAAGAATTAACTTCGACTCATTATCTAGATATATCTATAAAATAACAAAAAGTTTAAAAAAAGGTATTTATTATTTTTATGTCACAGAAAATTAAAAGATTTATATGTAAAACTTCTTTTTTTTTACCTTATCGGCAGCAAATTGCAATTCTAAGTTTTCGAAACAATTGTCTATGTCGTTTTCTAGAGTTTCTTTAACTTCTGATCTTTCTTCTTCTGGAATTTTTTCAGCTTCTTTCTCAAAATTCACTACTGCTTTTTGTTTAGTAACTTCGTGGTATTTCATTAATTCTCTTTCCTCATACAATTTGCTTTGTAGGTACTGAAATAAAACAATATTCAAAACAATTCAAATTTGGCAAATTTTAATAGTTTAGGAATTAACCTTTTTTGGCCTTCCAAAAAAACAATTACCTAAACCGTTAGAATATTTTACAAAATACAAATAAAAATTAAAGTTACCCTTTCCATTGTGTTTTCATAAAAATCAAAATGTTTGCATTTAATTTTTTTGAATTCATTTACAGCTGCCATCTATAGATACATATTGATGCAATATTAAAAAAATTGTTTCGCATTTATATACATTAAAAGTTTACATGTAAAATTTTATTAGGCATTATTTTTTATTAAATGTTGGAAATTTTTTTGATACATCACCTTGTACTTCTTATTTCTTTTTTCAATTTTCTCAAATAATTCATCTGCAACTTCGTTAAATCGAGTTCCACATTTTGCAGCCCAACTTTGGTTAATATTAAGTATATCAAAGAGTTTCACAGCTCTTTCTTTGCATTGTCTATGAGCTCTTAATATTTTAATTGGCTCAACATAATGGCCTTCAAATTTCTATAACATTTCAATTTACATTTAACTTAAACAGTATTTTTAGTTCATCTGGCTTCACTGTAGTCTGTTAGTTTGGACTTTTTAGCTTATACAAAAAAAAAGTTATTATTTATTTATTTTTTTTTTTTGTATATATCTTTATCCTTGATGTGGGAAAGTCGAATGCATGACTTAAACATAGAGTAACATCAGTTACTCCGACCCAGTCTCGAGTTGCCTGTGGCAGTTTGGGATAGTATAGAATATAATTGCCCAATACTTATACTGCTGATTAGTATAAAAAAGTGCTGGCTCAGCAGGAGTTCATACCGTTAATAGCACTTTATTCAAGCGCTAGAGCATGAGGTCAGTGGGGATTGAACCCACATTATGCTGACGCAGAGTTAAGTCTACATATTTTAAATGTTATTCACCATTAGGTTTTTTGTAAATGGATTTGACAAATCTGAATTTAATTATTTTAGATAAACTCACATTATTCATAAGTTCGTAATATTTTTCTTTTGCCAGATTCATAATTTCCGTTTCCTTTGCTTTTGTCTTTTGCTGAAATAAAAATGTTTAATAAAATTTTTTTAGGACATTATTTAAACCAGATAAATTAAAAAATTCAGTTATTATCTATCGCAAAAAATAAATTATTAAGCAAACACCAAAATACAACAAACTTTTTTTATTCTGTTAGATTCTTTAAATTTTGACATTTCCTCATGTAGTTCAGTCAAAAGCTTTTCTTTGTGATTAGATCTAAGATTAGTGTTTCTCCCAAGCTCACACTGTTCAAATGCATGTAAACAACTTGCATGAGCAGAGTTATGGGCCATTTTATATGCTGTGCTGTCAAGAACTATGGCACAATTCTGTTAAAGATTATTTTTGTTTAAAAGTATGTATTTATTTATTGTTCAATATAGTGAAAATGTGTCCAAAATTATTATTGACCTTAGATATTGTAGTTTTAGTAATGTGTTAGGCTTTAACATCTTATTCTACAACTATTCTAAATTTACAGAGTTTTTATAAAATTTTAGTGTCTAACCCGGTTCATTGTGGATATGTAGTTTTCTTTACAATAATGTGCCAAGTCTGACAATTCTCTATCCAATTCATTCTAAACATTTAACAGGGAAAAATATAAATAAATGATTTTAAAATAATTATTCAATAAATAAGCACCATTGAAAAACAATATTCTATCAAATAATTTATATTTTATTGAACATTTCTGTATACTTTTCTGTGTAAATTAAGTTCAAGAAACGCTTTTAAGCATCTTTGCATTTCTTCTTCGAGTATTTCTTTAAATTCTTCACAAAGCTGTTGGTCTAAATTTTTGACTTTTTCGTAAAAAGAATCAATGATGGCCACTTGATTTTCAGAGCAAAGTTGTTCGGCTTCTTCGAAATATTTCCCTTCACTTTCCTGAAATAAACTTTACATGTAGGCATGTTCAAAATAACAAAAAACAATTAAAGCAAGGATTTTCACTGCAATATACCATTTAAGATACTCAATTTAATCCTGATGTCACAGCGTTTTTTTTTTGTATATATCTTTATCCTCGATGTGGGAACGTCGAATGCGCGACTTAAACATAGAGTAACATTAGTTACTCCGACCCAGTCTCGAGTTGCCTGTAGCAGTTTGGGATATTATATAGATTATAATTGCCCGAAAATTATGCTACTGATTAAGTGCTGGCTCAGCAGGAGTTCATACCGTTTATAGCGCCTTACTCAAGGGTGCTACTGCATGAGATCAGTGGGGATTGAACCCACGACCCTAATGTGTGGTATAGCAAGTGTTCTTACTACTACACCACGCTGCCGGTTTTACTTGTATCGTGCTAATAACCCTTACGTAATAAAAAAATGTGCTTAAAACTTAAAAACAGTTCTTTTTCTAAACAATTTTCATTACTTGCCTGCTCTAAAACTGATTTTAAATTCTCAATCAGCCTTTCAACAATTTGCTCCAGATTATTCCTCAAACGTTCCTTTAAAAAAAATAAACAAATATTACGTAAATGACTATTTAAATAGGCAATGCACAATGGGTATATAGTTGAAATATTTTAAACTAAATTTTTATTTTTAAAACAGAAAAGTTTTTTATTCTTAACTTTTATAAATAAACATACAACACAAACAAAAGATTTCAACTTACTTTCAATATCAAATTAGTTTGAAGAAAGACCTCAAGCTGTTGGTCTATCTGCTCTTCTAAAAGTTTTCTTTGAACTTGAATAAATTTCTTGTTTCCAAATTTTAAAGATTTATCAGTATTGAAAAAATTAAGAGCAAACGACTTACAATCTTGGTGTATATCTATAAGATTTCTTTTATACTCTGGGCATATCTATTAAATAAAAATAGGTTATTACTGATAACTACGTTCACTAAAACATTGTTAGACAGTAAGTTTTTTACAATTTTATTATTTTAAATTAGTTAAATTTGTTAAAACTGAGAATGCTGCATATTTCTGATATATTATACCATAAGTATGAATTTAAAGTAACAAATATTACTCACTAATTGCATGTATTTTTCATACTGTTGCCTTGCCTTTTGGGTTAGAGTTACAATTGAAACTTTGTGATTTGCCTAAATAAAAAAAAAGCTTCAATGGGTTAACCTTATAACAGTTTAAAAATAAATAAAGATTTAACAAATTTATTCTTAAATAGGGTACTAACTGTTTTTACTTTGTTAAGCGTTTATTTAGTTAATTTAACAAAAAAATGGGCAAATTTTAAATTTGTGTATTTCAAAACAATACTACCTCTAAAATCAGTTCCACCTCTGGCATTTCTCCACGTTCAAATATTTCAAAATATAAGCTTACAAGATTGATAAAATCATGTCCCATGACATCAAAGCCATTGTTTTGTTTTACAACGATGTTTTTGGGCTGAAATAGCTGGTCTTGTAAGTGGTCAACCAATTGTAAAAACTTTTGATCAATATCTGTGAATATATAGTATATATAGAATATAAATAAGACTGTACAACAGTCATTTAGTTTAAATTACCGCAACCTTGACACTCCATGTTTTTTTTTATTTGATGTGTTTTTTTCGCGCATTATTATAATTAAATAAAAATAGGCTATACAATAAATATTACATCAAAGCGACAGAAAAAAAATGATAAAATCAACTTTATGATTTAAAACATGCCAAAAGAATTATTGATTGCTTAAAAATTTTAAGTAAGATATAGCATGGTCACTAAACCCTCTATGTTATTTGTAACAGCCTAAAAAAATCTGTAAAAAAAAAAACTACATATTTAAAATATTTTACCTTTTAGAAACACTAAACTTCCTTGTTTTCCCCTCTCAGCTACTACTTTTCCAGGATAGGGCAACAAAAAGCATTGCAAACTCGTAAAATACTTGTTAACATTGTCAGCTATTTCCTCAGCCACCTCCTGTCTACTTTGGTCTAACATTTTTCGTAAGTATTTATCGCCGCCTTTGAATCCTAAACTCACATCGGTATCTGACCAATCTCTAATTAGATAAATTAATTCCTGCAAATTATGATACAGTAAAACAATAATTTATATTGTTGAACCAAAAATCATAGCTTAAAAGACGGTTGGTAAAATACTATTTTTATGATAAAGACAAAAGAAATAAAATTGTGATTTGAAAAAAATTAAAAGTTTAACTTTTAATAAAACTTAAAAAAATAATTTATGTACTTGAATTGGAGTCAACATTCTTTTGTCTGTGAAAACTTCATTTGCAGTATTTACATAATCAACAATAAACTAAAAAATAAGTGTTATTCTATTTAAAAAAAATTTTGACTATTTTTTTGGCATGGTTTAAAAAATTTTAAAATACAAAAATATTTTTACTAATCTTACCTGCAAATTTTCAAGGTCATCTGCACTTATTCTTTGCGAAACATTGTAGATTTGAACCGAAGAAATTAGGGTGCTAAGGGCAAATATAATTGAAGATTGCTTCGAATCTGATAAATAATCAACTGCTCCCTCAGTGTCCAATAAAAATAAGTTAATCTAATAAAAATATATATTTTTGTGAAAAAAGTTTAAAAAAAAATTCTCCAAAAAAATTTTTTTTTTATTAAATTTGAGAAAAGTTATATTAAATTTAAGTTATATATAATTTCGGTTTATGATTTTAATAATACAGCTAATACAATATACTAACTGTTCTTCCATTTAAAAGGGTGACAGGAAATGGTTCACTCCATATCCATATTCCTTTAGTATCTCCTTCATAACCACCTCTCCAGTGAAAGCCATTCACTGGTTCTAAAACTTGATTTTGGTCGTGCAGCCATTCCTCTGGCTGCAAAAATTTAAATGTTATACACACACACTCATATATATAATACTTTCAATATATAAATACATATATATAATCCAGTGGATATATATAATCCAGTCTGGAAAGTAGGGCAGCGTGCACGCACGAGATTTTTTTCATTAAAAAAATGCACGCCTGGAATTAGCGTTTTGCTCGCCTGGTGTCTTAAAAAAATGTGCACGCACAGTACTGACGCCTAAAACACGCCAACATAAATCACGCGTGCACGCCTAGACCGAAAATTTTGGTACGCGTGCACGCGCGGTCACGCAATTTTTTACGCTTGCACGCACGAGATCTCGTCGAAAACTGCCCTACTTTTCAGACTGATAATTACACCAATTAGGGAAAAATATTAACTACATACAAATCTGTAAAAACTCTGAATATATTGTTAAACATGCCAATATAGCTGCCTAAGATTTAATACTTTTTACTGTAACAATTAATATACCTCATCGGAACGTAATCTGTGCAAAAAGAGGTTTAACAAAAACGATTTTCCTTTGCGAAAGGCTCCGGTCAATGAATACAAAGCAACGGGGTTGTCTTTAACACTAGGGTCACCAAATATTTCTTCAAGTGCTTTTCTGTTCAACTTTAAACCATTGTAGTTCTCATCCAAAACGTTATTTGGACGTATAAGCTGTACTGGTTTTCCGTTCCTTAAAACTAAAACATACGATAGATTATGTAAATGACGTTTGTTTATGTTAACACGTGCGTTTGTAAATTAGTGTTGTCAAATACATTTTTTTTATTTTACCATCAGTACAAATTTTCATTATTAAAATATAATTAACTTGGCTTAAAAAAGTGGTGTTCAATAACTTAAACATTTAAAAACACTAGATTAAACTTAAATTTATATTGTTAAATATTTATACCGCGATTTTTAGTTATGTTTTTTCTTAAAATTTTCAGATTTTCTTCAGTCAGCTCAGGAGAAACATCTACAAAAGATATGTAATTTTTGTATCTATATTTTACTGTAATAGTAGTTTTTTTCACTTACTTGTAGCGTTGATCGAACTTTGTATTTCACTTGTTCCAAAACCTTCCCGTTTTAATTGCGAAACTAACTCAGAATAGTCTTCGTCAGAATCCATATTAAATTTTTAAACCATACTTATATTTTGTTTGAATAGTACTAATAAATGTATATGTGTTAAAATTATATTAAATAACCCAAAATTTAAAAATAATTCAATATTGAGCATAATAAAAGCTGAAAAGCAAAAATATAACAACAACCGTTTTTAACAGTAATTTCCATAAAATTTAAATGTTTCCATATTTTTAAACTTTTTGTTTTAAACATCTTTGTATTCCAATTTCACGTATGGTTGTAGTTTAAGAAAGGAATTTACAAGCCAAATACACCCTATCGGATTTCATAGTTCTATTACAATCGGAAAGTTTCTGTGCAATACAATATAGTTCCTCATAGAGAATTTATAAAGCAAACTTAATTGACGTACCAAGCAATTAGCTTTTTTTAATGTTCAAGGTCAAAAAAGGGCAATTTTTACAATATTTTGTTTATGTCGCGTCTTTTTGTTCTATTGTTATTCTATACTTTTGTTTTTAACAAAATTGGACTGAGCACTTCCGTGTGACATTGAAAGTAGAATGTTATCTTTATAGTTTGAGTATTATTTTTGTTACAGTATATGTTTATTTGTCCTATAGAATAAAAAAGCAGGAACCAAACTAAGAAGAGAACAATATTTTGACAACACAAACGTTAAAATGTTCTTTTTCATTTAAATAAAATATTTTAATACCTATTTACCGGGAATCATGCAGTTGTCAAAAATATTGTTTGTAAAAACAATAATTACTCTCAAAAAACATAAAATTCAGCAGTTGAGGTTCGCAATGATTTGCTTGTTGCAACCAAACTACACCAGCAGTTTTATTGTCAAATATATGGTGTGTAGCAACCATTTAACGACTATATATTTTTTAATGGTAACAGTAATTTACGACTGTTTTAACTTATTGATAGGTCACTATTAAGTAAATTGTTGATCAAAATAAGGTCTCAACAAGCGAAATATAGCGCACCACAACTTGTGATCTTTTTACATTTTTGTAATGCAAAAATAGATATATATATACCAAGGTTCGGTAGTGTGGTATATCTGTCAGGTCATTAAATATAGCTTATGTAAAAACAGTTTAACTTAAAATTATAATATCGCCTCAGATAAAATTGGAAACTCTGTGGTATAAAAATAGAGTGACGTCATAACGCTAGATGACGCATTGTAAATATCATGATACGACAAATTTTACGCTCCGGAAATACTCGTTTTATAAACAGGCAAGTTGGGCGTCTAATAAATCAGAAAATTTTCGTTCTAACAGGTGATAAACCAACGAAATTAACACTGTTTATGGGAGTCAGTAATACAAAGGAAAGAAATATGTCGACTAACGAAGGTAGGTTGCTTAAATAAGGCCGGACAGCCGGACGCTGGTAAAATTCGACAATTTTTTGTTAAAAAATTAAAATAAAGTACATTGAATTTTAAAGTAAATATCTCTTGAAAAAAATGCTCAAGAAGTATATGTGTTCCTATTTAAATTAAAGAATTTGTACCAAAGGTTTTAATATTTTAAATTAATTTTAATATTTCTTTTTTCAGGTGCCAAAAAACCTATTGATCAAGAGGAGTTAAAGCAAAGATTAACTCCTCTTCAATACAAAGTTACCCAGGAAAAGGGAACAGAAGCGTTAGTATATATATATATAAAAAATTTACATTAAAATTATTTGTAAAATAAAAGGTATATATATATAAAACTGGCATGAAAATATTTTAATTTGAAAAAACATTCCGTTCTAGGCCTTTTAGTGGAGAATATGAAAAAAACAAAGAAAAGGGAATTTACAAATGTGTTGTATGTGGAAACAACCTTTTCAAGTAAGAAAATGATTCATTGAATTTAATATTTTATACATTTTTAGGATTTGAAACGTGATCATGGTTTTCCCACACTTATTTTTGTGTTAAAATGTGACCCTTAAATAAGTTTGTATGTTTATATTTCCAGATCGGACCACAAGTTTGATTCTGGTTCAGGATGGCCTTCGTTCTACAAAGCATTTGATAAAAACGCGGTGACTGAAAATGTAGATGAAAGTCATGGCATGAAGAGAGTAGAAGTAGTGTGCGAAAAAGTAAGTAAACTCAAAATTGTTACAAGTTTTGAGAAACTTTTACAAAAAAATTAATTTCAAGATAAAAATCTACTTTTACATTTTCGGGGTCTTTTAAACTTTTCCATTCCGATTAAATACAACTTTAATGGCAATAGAGCATTCAGTTTACTAATTACTTTAATGATCTGTTTTTGTAGTGTGATGCCCATCTTGGTCATGTATTTGATGATGGTCCACCAAAGGAAGGAGGACAGAGATATTGTATGAACAGTGCGTCTCTTGATTTTGAGAAGAAATAAATAAACAATAGTTAGAATTGCATTTATATATATATTCTTTTTATATGTTGGTATAAAATTACACCAGAACAGTTTTATGTATTTTTGAAGTTATTCAGAACATTGTCGAATTGAAATTTTTTTGAGTAGGCTATACAAATATTTAAAAAAAATTTATTGTGGTAAATTTTAAAGAGTTTTTACAGCTTTTGTGTTATTGTTGAACTTTTTGTCATATGCTTTTATTGTACATTATCTGCCTTATGTATTGCATTATTACTTTCTATATTGGAAAATAAACCAAATTTTCCTAAAATAAAACTTTTGTGTGTTTTCTGTAAGTTATGGCCTAATTTTAACAAAATTGGATTCCTAAATAAGTATTTAAGTTAAAGACTATCCATGTTCTTAAAGTTTTCCTAATAACAAGCGAACTAAAAAGAAAAAAGGTGGTTTGTTTTATTGAATAATAGTAAAGAACACGAAAGGTGACATTACACCTGTATAATGAAATTTTACCTAGAACACAAATAAATATTAATAGCAGCATGATTATATTGCTACAATAGCAAGGTAAGAGGTATGAGCACCAATTTTACACTGCAGCAAGTGGAATTATTCTTTGATGTTAAAAAAAAACCATAGCATGGTATTTTAATATATTTTTTAGATTGTATGTAGTTGACCTGACAATTGATTATTTTTTTAACTGATTGTGTACTATATCTTAAAGCAGATTTTAACATAATTGGTCAAATTTTAGCAGCAAACAAACTCATATATTTTGATACTAATTCAATAGTTTTCAGCCTAGTACAGCTCCAATACCGACAGCAACTTTGTCTTTTTTAATATTGTAAGTCCCAGTTAAGTTTAGACTAATTGGAAGCGGCATTAATTTCTTTTCAATTGAACTTCCAATAGTCCATTCTGAAGTCAACATTCCTTTAAAATATTTGAACAAAGTTAACGTTAACAATACTATTTTTTTTTGTATATGTCTTTATTCTCAACATGGGAAGGTCGAATGCGCAAACTAAACATAGAGTAACATTAGTTACTCCAACCCAGTCTCGAGTTGCCTGTGGAAGTTTGAGATATTATGGATTATAATTGCCCAGTAATTATGCTGCTGATTAAGTGCTGGCTTAGCAGGAGTTCATACGTTTATAGCGCCTCACTTAAGGGCGCTACAGCATAAAAGCAGTGGGGGGACAGAACCCACAACCCCATGGTGGTGTATTAAAAATAATGTTCAACACTACCAAAGGCAAGACTGTGCCGGAGCACAAATCTTAAAAAAAATATTTTATGTATAAGTATCATGGTTTTTTTATGCAGTAAAATGATAATCTTATTATAAAACCTATACTTTTTCCTTACCTTTAAATATGAGGTTCATTTTCGGCACATCGAGTAGGTAAGCAAAAGTTGTCACACTTTCCCAATTTTTAAGTGAAGCTTCAAGTTCGACTCCAACATGAACATTCTCGTTTGCTTTTCGATAAAAACTTGCATGTAATCCTCCCATACCCAAGGTAGTGGCTAACTGCCAGTCTTTGGCTAAAAAAAAAACAGTTATATAAATGTCAAAAATAAATTTTATTGTAAATTAAAAGTCGAAAAAACAATTTATTGAAGCAACCCATACTTGCATATTTCCCAGCCATAGTAATAATAGCTTGTTGTCTTGAGGCACCTTTCTGGTACAATAATTCTGATCCGATAGCTAGTCTCGGGGTAATGGCTTGGAGGTAATGGACAATTAACATTCCTATAATAACAAAAATATAAAAATTAAAACAAGCAGTGTAACATAGATACCCTAAACATAGAGTTCCATTGGTAACTCTAATCCGATGTCAATACTTTGTCATTGTGGAATATTATTAAATGTAATTTTTCGATAACTATTCTGCCAATATGTTTTTAACTTATCGGGAGTTAATATAGTTTCACTTTATTTAAGGGTTTCTGCTTGAAGCCAGCGGGGATCAAACCCAGAGTCTACTGTATAGAGATAAATTTTTGTCAAATTTTTTATGTTATTTATTTTATAGCACAAACTATACAACTCATCTTTTTAATACAAAAGCAATTGCAGGAAATTATATAGAATGTTTTTACCAGTTCCGTTTAATGGATCAGGGTCAGCGGTAACCACAGACAAGGTTGAGTCTTTAAATTTAAAATCTCCACCAACTTGGACAGATTGCAACTTAGATCCAGCCGTCTGTTACAATATCAAACAATTAGTTACGTCAAAATGTAAGAAAAAATACCTTTGAGCAAAACAAAAAACAGAAAATGATTTTAAAGATTGTATACAACAGAGTAACAAGCTTTTCTTAGTGCCTACATGTGATATATTAAAAAGCAAAAAAGGTAGAAACAAATGATTTAAAATTCTCGTCAACGAACCTGAGCTATGCATTTTAAGCGAAATAAGTCGGTGACTTGGTGAATAAATTGAGCTTGCAAATTTCCCTCATTATTCATTTCACCAACCATTACTGGAAAAGCCTCGGTTGGACTTGGTTGTTTCGAACCAACAAAAGTTGAGCCAAAACTGTAAGTGGATTTCTCATTGTTTAAATGAACTGTGTGTTGGACCTAAACATAGATGGGATTTGATGTCTATATATATATACTGTGTTTTGGCCATGCTAAATTTTAGATTAACATAAGCTAATTTGACTACAGAATTGGCAACATAATTAAAGTACCTGAAAATGTGAGCTCAGTCCTTTGTTTGCAACAAATCTTATTCCCTCAAATGGCTGGAATGCTAGGTCTAAAAATTTAATTTAATAATTGCTAAAACAAACTTAAAAGTAAAATTTAATTGAAAACAATATATGAAATGCAAAAATTTTTAACAAACATTTTTATTGTATATATATACATCAAATCAATATACCAACAAATCAATTAAAATTTTTAAACAAATTTCACCAAAAATAATACAAAAACCTGTATAATATATATATACAACTTTTAATGGGTAATTGTGTGCAGACATTAAACAAGGAACCTTAAAAAAAGTTTTACCTTTGCATAGTTTGTGTAACTCTTCAAAACTTCCCAAACCATCTCCTTTTGATTTTGCCTCTGTTTTTGTATCAACAGGGGTGGATTGTGGTGTGACAGGGGGTGTTGTTGTGTTTGGGGGAATGACAGGTGGAGTAGGGGTTGTAGTTGGGGGTTCTAAAAATATCAATAGCCTGAAAGTTTACCGGCAGTGTGGTGTAGTGGACAAGCAGCGTGGTGTAGTGGACAAGCAGCGTGGTGCAGTGGTGAGAAAACTTGCTACAACACACACGAGATTGTGGGTTCCATTCCCACTACTCCCATGTTGTAGCGCTCTTGAGTAAGGCGCTTTAACTGGTATGAACTCCTGCAGCATAATTATTGGGCAATTATATTCTATAATATCCCAAACTGCTTAAGAAAACTTGAGACTGGGTCAGATGTTATTCTATATTCGACCATCCCATATCGAGAATGAAGATATATTCAAAAAAAAAGTATATTTTCTGATTTTGTTACCTGTTACCATTAAAAATAGTCAGATAGTGTATAAACTAATACTGTATAAAAATTTAGTTGTATTATTTGAAACAAAAAAATCTAAAAATAACCTGGTTCAGGTGCAGACCCCCAACTCCAACTTGCTGCGTGGGCATTTCCCATTTCCTAATTTTTCTCAATGTCAAATTTTATAATTTTTCTAAGTTTAAATTTTTAAGCTAAACCTATTTTGAAATATATTTACTTCTACAAACAAAGACCAATGCTTGCCTGTTGTAAAATAATTAAGCAATACAAATAAGAAAACTGCAAAAGGTATATTACATTATACAATTTTTAGCATTTACAACTCCACAAATGAATTCACGTGCTTTACATACATTTGTAATTTGTTATTCACAAGATGGCGCAATTTTAGCGTTGTCAAATAAAAAATTTTTGTAACAAAAAAATATCGAGATTGAAAAAAGTTGCCAGTTAACTAAAACAAAGAAATTAATTTAAAAATAATCAAAATATTTTTTTGATTATTAAAACAATTAACTTAGGAACATTAAAATATTAACTTCTTGATTTTCTACATTAAAATAACTAACGAAAAACTATCTTAAAAATCTAAAACAGAGAATAAGGCCATCAAGAATGTACACTGTAATACATTAACAGCGGATTTTAAATTTTTAGCCGAACTGCTTCCCATAAATTTAATTTTTGAGTACTTTTCCAAAAGTGTTTCAACATCGACGTTTTCAGAGTGACCAAAAGCAAATTTCGAACGACAAACGTCAGCAATGTTGGTTAATTCTTTATTTGCTTCCCTCACACATATTAATGTTTGAAATGACATCCCTGGGCATTGATTTGTTGGTGCCTCTACGTCACCAGGAAGTCGACAAAGCCTGTCACGTGACTTTAAATTTATGCATTTATTGCATGTAGTCCATAATGACCATGTCGTCCAAGATCCTTTAAAACAATTAAAACCTTCGCAAATCGAATCACCGATTCTTTTAGTGGCAGTATCTTCTACGTTTATTTCGCAATTATTCAAACCACAAACGCGGGTTTGTACTGTAAGACAAGCTGAGTTGCACACGTCGGCTTCGTCTACCCAACCCCCCCATTTACCCATGTCTTCCAAAAAACAAAAACCCCACTCCGTGTGAAATTTGGTAACGTTGTCAACGGTGCCGCACCAAAACCTCGAAAGCGCATTTTGTGAAAGTCGCGGGAGAGATATACCAGCAATTTGAGGTGGTTTAGCTACGTCATGACGAACGCAATTTTTGTAACTTGTCCCTTGCCACACGAAAGGAAAAAAACATGGAAAAATGCGTTTCTTTAACCGCCTGTTTGGGTCGTACGTTACAGCGTTAAACAGACTAATTGTACCAGGACAAGCTTTGACGTGGCAAAAATGGACGGTATTATCAATACTATCAGTACAATACGGTCTTGGCTTTAGTGCACCCTCATTTTTGCACAGGGCTTCAACACAAGAATCATGTGGAGCGGGTATGCTAGAAAACTCAACGCCGCGCGTTCTAGCATCGAAACAATTAGTGTGTTTATCACATAACTGTGTGTTACAAGGCCCTCCTTCTTTGTTTGTTTTTCCGATGCAGGGCAAATAGTTACAACGTCTAAAAAGCTTTGTTTTTCCGCTACCACATGTCGCCGTGCAACCTACTTTACTCCAAGACCCCCATGTTCCAACATCGTATTTCGAACATTGTCCGTTTAATTCTTCTTCAAAAATATCAACGTTTCCCATACCAACACCACACCAGTTTGCTCCAAGATGTGAAATGCAATGGTATGTATAAACGCCTGACACTTTAAACGGAAAAACGCATACCTTGCCTGTGTTTTTCATGGGATATCCAACTGTTCTAACTTTACCTTCTAGAGGTTTGCATCGCGGAATGTCACAGGCTAAAATAGTGTCAATATGTGCCGCTGTGTCTAATTCGGTGAAACAAAATGGCAGAGTGTAAGTTTGTGGTAAAACATTTCTACAATAGGAATGATCTTCAGCGACATCACTTAGGGCATATTCTTCCTCTGATAGCCTTAAGCTTCTAAAAGGGGTAGTTCTTGCACGTTCCCACGAATAACATTCACCTTTATGTCTGTAGGGTGGAACATAACTAGAAGTCCCCAAATATTCTACGCCTATTCCATTTATACATTCCTCGCACTCTTGTGTGTTACAAACGCCAAGAAGTTTGACAAGCGGAGCGTCTTCATCGCAGAATGGGTACATGCATTGTCGAACATATTTGATTTCTCCACCGCCACAAAATTTGGTACATCCGTTTTTTTCCCATATAACCCAAGAGGAAAATGTTCCGAGGGCTGCTGTCGGGCACCACCCCCACTGTTTTGACCCACTTATATGCGGACCCTGATTTTCTATTTTTATGTCTGTAGAACAAAAATATAGATAAACTTGAAACCTGAACAGGAAATGAGTGCATTGTCCGTAGCATGGTTTGTCATGAACAGGTCCTACAACTGTCCGTACTTCGCCCTCGTGCGCTGGGCAGCGAGGTACATCACAATAACCCCATCGACTATTCCCGGCTTTGTTGTCTGCGTAACACCACGGAGCAACGCGATGACCAACAGGACTTGGATTTCTACAAGCACGAGTCGCGTTTACTCCGAACTCTAAAAAACGGTGGGAATAGGGTTGATTTTTCGGCCATTCCTTGCATTCATATTTTTCAATAGTTGTATGTGCCGTTCCCGTGTAATACAAACCCTCTCCGATAAAGCAATCAAAGTGGTCAACCATAGTTTTCTGCCAGTTGCAAGCCTGTGTATTGCATTCACTGCCATCCATAAATTTTTCACCATCACAAGGATGGTACATGCATTCACGAACCAGTAGTTTTTTACCACCATCGCACATTTTTGTACACGATCCGGAATCTTTCCATTTACTCCACGTGCCTTTGAACTTTTTTGGACATAAGGCAACTGTCGTGTGGTCGAACATTGTGCTTACAAGTGGGCAATAAAAGTTGGGTTCGCCCGTTTCTACTCGATGCGCAAAACATGTGTGATACCAATCATCATTGTATTTAAATGGAAAGTGACATGGTTGTGCCGTTTGTGCCATTCCAGCATGGGGTATTGTGTAAGGGATCGTGTCTAATCCTTGAGTTTCGTTGCAATGTTCGGGTTGACAATATTCCCATATGAGATTTTGTCCAACAAAACACCAAGGCAAGGCCCTATGGCCGCCAGGGTTTCGGCAATAATTCTTTCTTAATCGACTAAAATGACTTGGTTTAAATATAGTTGTCTTATTTTCAAAACTAGACCAGTAAAGACAAGGTTTAGTGTATCCTTTGTAGACGTAACCAGAGTAACTTGCTCCGTTGCCATTTAAACATTTCATTAAAGTAACACATGCGTGTGTATTACAAGGTTTACCTCCGCTATGTAGTCTGTACCTTTCTCCAGCACAAGGTTGATACAAACAGTGTCGTTCTGATACAGTCAGGCCACCTCCACAGCGCTTTGAACATTTCTCTGAGGCTTTCCATTTCGACCAGGTACCCTCCACATGTCGTGGACAATAACCGTACACGGTATGATACAATCCAAGATTCAGTTCCTCACGCTCTGCTCTTGCTGTTACCTTAGAAGCGGGTGGTTTAAAACCAGACGGAGCCGGTCTAAATCCGCAGTAATTTGCTTTATTAAAACTCTGTGTACAGTTGTAGTGAATTGTTTTATCCGCGCCTACAAAAGGAAATACGCAAGGTTTTGGGGGGCCTTGACGTAGCATATTTTTCTGACTAATTCCAAATACTTCGTACGGATTTGTCGGGCAACGAGGTACATCACAGTACTCCCATACCGGAGTAAGTCTTGGACGTACATAGCACCACGGTCCATAGTAAACCAGAGGATTAGGATTGCGGCATAAATTACTATCAACTGTTGGATAACCTTCAGGAATGTTTTCGTTTTTATAATTTATTGTCCCTCCAGGGTCCGACCATGGTCTGCACTTCGTTCCCGTAATTGATATTTTTTCAAGTCCTTTATATAGCACTCCTCTACCGGTATAACACTCGTCTTTCTTAAACCTTGTAGTGCATGGAATATCATTACACGGTAATGTTTTATGAATTTGAATACCACTGCCCTCGCAAGGTGGAAAATAACATTGTCTTATATGCACCTGAAAGCCTTTTCCACATGATTTTGTACAATCACCATAATAATGATATTCCCCCCATGTACCCCTTGCCTCTTCAGGGCATAGTACTTGAGTGAAAAAACGGCCTGATTTTGTTTCACATTTTTCATTTTTTATTTCATTTTTATACTTCCTAACACACATGTTATAGGTTTCATGAAAGAATTGAAAGGGGAATTTGCAATCGCCGAACGGAAATGTGTAATTTACGTCATACATAGTTGATAAAATGGCCGAAAACATTTGGGTCATTAAAAACAAGAGTAATCTTATATGTAAATTCATTTTTAACAGAACTTTCTAGTCGAAACAGGCTTGTTATTAATAAATTACAAATCTGAAATACTCTGTTCGAGAAGAACGTTTTTATACAGACTAAAACTACATAAATAATAGCCAACTTTTTTCAAAACAATCTTTTTTAAACTAGTAATACTACAAAAATTTTCAACACTTAAGTATAAATAAATGTTATTTCCATATGACGTAACAAACAGTTGTATATGGTGTAAGTATAGACATTGTCACTGGTTCCATTCAAAAATTATAATCAAGCGATGGTGTAAAAGAGCTACAATTATTATTCACCATTAAAAAAAAGAAACCAAATGAGAATTATCTGGTGTTACGTAGGTTGACGACCGACTAAACGTTATTCCCTTATTAGTTTCGCTTAAAATAGAAAAAGGGAAGCGATTGACGTCAATAGCTGGTGTTGTTGTTTAAGCATTCGCGTTTCGGTACTTTACATTTCAAAGCTGTATGTATTGCGTATTGCTTGTGTAATATCAGTATTTAGGTAAGGGTTGGACTTGCTTTGTATGCAATTTAGCAAACTTGTTTGTCTAAAAACATTACCTGCTAACACCGTATATAGAAGTGGATACGTTATAGCATCAGTATTTTAAATGCGAAAAATTTGAAGTTGAAAAATGAAACTTAACCATAGATTTTTTATTTATATTCTAACTTAGTTAGATATTTTTTCAATTGCAACAGATTTACTAGAAATGAATTTTGCTAAATACTGTTTATGGTTATTAGATTTTATTTGACAATCAAAAGAATTATTTATAAGAAAAACAAAATATTGAAAAAAAATAATGTTATCTGTATTGGAAACAAAACCATCAGCCTTTAAAAGGTAATAATTTTATTTAAATTTAATTTAAATACTTTCTGAAGAATTATTTTATATAAAAAAATAATAAAATATTTCTAATTGACTTGAAAAAGTTTTTGACAGAATTTTAAATTTAGTATGTAAGCAATTTTTTAGGTAAATATTAATCTATAATAAAAAATATGGTTTTAACTCGATTTTAAAATTCTTTTAGGCAAAGGCGAAGGGAAAAGAGTAAAGAGGCAGCAAGATGTAGAAGACATAAAGAAACTGACACATTTCAAGATATTTGTGATGCAATTCCCATCTCTCATGACATTGTTAGCCAACTTGACAGGTCAATATTATTTGAAAATTGTGATAAATAAAAAATTGAATAAAAAATTATGTGCTTAATTTTTCAATGGGTTTCAGTGACAAGCTTTCAAAATCTTTTCAATTTTTTAATAATTTTACCTATGTGTTAACTTTAAATTTAACAACTATCAGTTAAATTAAATTAAATCATAATGTAACAGATCCTCAACCATGAGATTGGTGAACAGTTACATCAAATTAAGGCATGCCATAACGGGTTCCAGCCCAAAACCAGCAATCAATGGTAAGTTCTGTAAAGATTATAGTCTCTAGTTAAAAAATTCATATGATTGTAATGTAACCTGTTGTAGGTAATGCAACAGTAGTCTAAACATTAGGAGAAAAAACAAACCTAAAGACAAAGACACTTTCTTTAAAATAGAGCTAAATTTAAAAGATGTAGTTCGGATATTTGCGCTTAATACACAGTTGAACAATCATCTATTTGTGCCATAAAATTAAGAATTACTCAATGTAAATACACTTGAACTTAGACATACAATTGTTAGTTAAAATTTAACCAGGTTTTTTGAACTGGGATCTTATTACTAGTTACGGTTTGAAATTAATTAAATTTATTAAAGCATCTATGTAAGAGCTCATATATTAAACTTTATCTTATTAAAAAAGTGTCAAAATATCAAAACTGATACAAATCAAATTTGGTAATTTTAACTCTTCATTTACGAATTTGACTATTTTTGGAAGTAGGCCCCTGTATTTTAATTTATATTATTTTCTTTGTTTTTGTGGTTTTAGAAGCCGGGGTTAAGCAAGAAGTTGGATGTGCAAATTACATGCAGAGCGATGATTGCGTGAACGCTTTAAACGGATTCGTTTTTGTTTTATCCTCGGATTTCGATCTGCTTTACACCTCAGAAAATATTAAAGACTATCTCGGCTTATCTAATGTAATCTTTAAAATCAATTTGTGTTCATTTAAACTAATTTATAACATATCAATCATGATTTTAATACCTGCATTTAAATGACAAACTACTTTTTGGTATTTAACGTAAACTGTGATTTTATGTAAAGATTTAAGTGGTTAAGACACAAAAGTAATTATAAACTTTTAATATTTGTAGTTGGATTTGATTGGGCAAAGTCTTTTAATGTTCACTCATGAAGGAGACCACGAAGAAATAAGAAATGTTTTTTCAAAATCAAATCAAGGTAAAAAATTTATCAAAAAGACAATTTTTAAAGCAATACTAATTACTAAAGTCTTAATATAAGGTTTTTGCAAAGTTTTTTTTATTTGGGTTAAAATGGTAATTTATACACAACATATATAGGAAATAAAGGCATCATTATATAATCAAGGTCATCTCAATGTTAATGGCAAAGTCAACACACTTGTATTCCAAAGTCAACACACTTGTATTGATAATTAACACACTAGTTTTAAGAATAAACTTGAAACACTATGAAAAAAGGAAAATTTTAATCCTATTTTTAGATGTCTACTTCGGCCCAAAATAAAACTGAAACTAAAATTTAAATCTTGTGATTGTGGTTTAATTATTATTTTATTAATAAATTTTTTTATTTTTTTTTAGAAACTTGCGGTCAAAGGAAAAGTTTCATTGTTAGAATTAAAAGTACTCTGACTGTCAGTGGAAAAAATATTAACCTAAAATCCGCAACATATAAAGTAAGAATCGTTTTATTCAGAAATATCTTTGTTTAATTTTTCAATAAAATATTTTATAAATATTAAAAACTTTTTTAATAACGTCTAGTTTAACCTTTTACATGCATTGATACATTGTCGAAAATGAGTATTTTTGTAAAAAAAATCAATAAGATTGGCAGATTATTTCTTGTTTCCCAAAAAATTGAAATCTTGAAATTATATCCACCATTCTAGCTTTTCACTCTGCACGTACCCAAATTTCCCCTTTTTCCACTCTCTCTTTTATGTTCTCTCACATATGTTGTTGACTAAGTTATCTGTCTAGGCCTTAGAATATTTACCATGAATTTTTCTCTTTAACTTTATATCCAGGTGTAAAGTTTAATAATGATTTTATAGAACTGTAAAAAATATTTTTAATTTTGGCAATAAATTCATAAGTTTTTGTTTTGCATTTTTACCCCAATAAAATATTAAAATTTTTTTTTTATTTTTAAGGTAATACGATGCAGTGGGGTTGTGAATAAAAATGTCGAGGATCCGACTCGTTACTGTTTTGTGGCACATGCCGAGGTCATACCCCACCCTTCTAACATCGAACATTTCATGGACAGTAGCACTTTTCTTACCCAACAAACTCCTGACATGAAATTAACTTATTGTGACGAAAGGTGAACTTTATTTTTAAATTTTACGACTTTGACATGAAAGGAATTTTTGTTTGTTGTGATAATATTATTAAAAAATATTAATAAAGAGTCATTGTCCTTGTTTTATTTGCATAATCTTATAATTATACCTAATTTGCATAAATCTAAGTTTATAAATTTTTCAATATTTGCATATTAATTGTTCGAAGCAGAATTCCATAAATTATTTATAAAAAATTATTTTTGTTTTTTATTTTTATATTTTGTAATTTAGAATTTCCGGTTTATTGGGTTACAGTGAAGATGATTTATTGGGGAAGTCGTTCTACGATTATTGTCATGTTTTAGACATTAAACATATTGAAGAAAGCTTTAAAAAATGTAAGTTAATAAAAACTCTATAATCAAAACATTTTTTACCAAATAAACTTTAAATATTTTACAAAATTTTTTTTTTATTTTTAGTGTATAAACTTGGCCAAGTAGAGACAGATTGTTACCGATTTTTGTCCAAATTTGGGGGTTATCATTGGGTTGTTACCCAGGCAACAGTAATCAGTAACCCTCGGAACTTAACCCCAGAGTGTGTGGTGTGTGTACACTATGTTACAAGGTAAGTTTCATGATTTTGTAAATTAAAATTTGTTAAAAAAACACTTTTTAGATTTTTTATTTAATTTTTTTGAATGCGGCATTAGAATTGAAAAACAATAAAATCTGCAAAATTAATAATAATTCAAAACCCAATTTTTTTTAGCAATTGTGTAGAACCGACAATTTCACTTTCTGTCAATCAATGTCAAAATGCAATAACGTCTGCTGTCAACCGAGGCCAGTGTGACATCACAAAGGTAAATATCACCTCATATTCACATGCTCAATGTCAAACAGAAATATAAGAGAGAGGTTCTCTCATTTTCGGTGGTTTTTAGATTTCGTAATATTGTTTGTGAGCACATAAGACCATATGTGACATCATAATCTTAAACTCTATGACTAAAAGCTTACATAACACTCCCTTACAAAACATTTTATTATTTAAAATCTTAAATTTAAATTTTTTTTTAAGGAAATTCTTGAGGAAATCGATCCATTCTTCATGGAGGAAAATGAGATTGAAAATGAAAACAAAAACAAGGAAAAAGAAACAAGTAAATAACTTTTTGTTGTTTATTGAAATTTAATGAATAACCTAACCTGCGTAAACGGAAATTGATAAATTCATTGAGTCATAATATAATGATGTAAAATCGTGGGTTGTCTGTTTGTTGAAAACGTAAAAACATGTTTTTGCACAACTTATTTAACAATTGTGAAAACACGTCAAGTGAAAAAATACCAAACAGTCAAAAAATGCTTAATACCCATAAACTTTGAAAATTGTTTTGTTACACATAATAGCAATATTAAATGTCATTACTTCAAAAGTATATAACTATATCCATTAAAACATTTGTTAGGTTCTAATATTTATATTTTTTTAGTTCCGATTATTGGATCAGATTGTAGTATTGTTACCCCAACTTTTGCTGACTTAGACGACAATGAAGGTAACATTATTACAAAAACTCCAATATCTTGTTGTTAAAAACAAATAAAAAATCTTTTTTTTTTAAAAGCATGTATTCAAAACTTTATTTATTTTTTTTGGTATAACAGAAGTTTCAATGGCGAGCATGTATTTCAACTCACCTTCTATTGGAGATCCCTGCTGGTTAGTCCCACAGCAAAATGAAGGTAAAAAATTTGAGTTTTAAATACAAAAATATGGGAGTATTTCTATATTACACTAAATGTGACCAATAGTTGTACAATTTTTTTATATTTATTTGAAATTTTTATTTATTTTTTTATTTACAGAAACGTTCGATGACTTGTTCCGAGATGTGGTGCTCGAAAACACCAAAAAGAACCACCAGGTGGTTCCCCCAACTAACAACACTCCAAGCGAAAGTTTCAACGTTGATCAAATTGTTGAGGTAAAAATTATTTAAGTTTACCATTTTAAAATCATGTAAAAACATTTAATTTTACTTAAAATTAATTTTTAAATTTTTTTTTTAAACAGATGTCATCGACAAATTGTGGCCCATTTCAAAGCCCAAACCAATCCTACAACAACAGCCCAAGCTACAACAACAGTCCAATGTCGTACAGCAACACCAATTCACCATCATACATGAAAAGCCCACAAACATACAACACCACCAGTCCACAACCTTACAATAGCCCGATGTCAGGCATTATTAGCCCACCGCTGGCCTGTGTTAGTCCCGCCAGAAGTCCATATTCCAGCAGCTATAACCAGCAAAGTTCTGTGATGAATTCAAGTTACCCAATGCCGTTACAACAACCAATGTACCAGAACGTAAAAGTTTCGAATAGCGTTTACAACCAACATGCTGGCGATCTATTGAGAGGAAGAATTGATGACCCAAATCGCACCTTCAGAAAACGAAGTCTACCTAAACATCCTCCTGAGGGCAGAGGACTATTTGTTGAGAACAACAAGAAGCGTTGCTATAGCGACGACCCAAGAACTTCTCTGCGGCAACCAGGTTGGTTATTTTTTAAATTTTTTATTTTTTTTTTTAAAACATTTTTTATATGGCTGTAAAATGTTGAAGTTGCAATATTTATTTAATTTGTTTAATATTTTCCACTTAGGTGTTACAAAGTCCAATCAGGAGTTTATGAATTCTTTGTTTAGCGAGAATTATAACGAAAAAGGTGAGTTTAATTATTAAAATATATACGGGTTTTACATGTTAATAAGACCTTGATTATTGGTGTATATATAAAATAAGTCCGGGTTATTGGATTTGTGATTAATATTTTATAGTCTTACGCAATATTGATCATAATGTTCATTAATTATTTTGTTTATTCTATTTTTAAAATATTGTATGTGAAAATTGATTACATATTTTTTCGTTTAAATTTTCAATAGGTCTATATATAATATTTTTTTTTTTTAGGAAACTCTTTTAAAAATGGAGGTGAATTCAGTGTTTCGGATTTATTTCAGCCCGAGTTGAACTTTGCAAATGCCAAAGGTAATACCACATTGTAATTCTGTTCATTTATTAAAGGAGTGTCGAAATCTAAAAGTTGAACAACAATTTAAATTTTGTTGTTTCCAAATTTTTTATTTGCTTAAAATACAAAAATTTTCTTATAAAACTGTGTCGAAATTTAGCAACTGAGTAACGTTGTTTGGTAAAAATTTTTAAAATAGAAATCCAATTCTCCTAACATTGAATAAAGCTCTTTTGTTGCTTTGAATCAAAAAAACTAATTTTTAAATTTTTTTCTAGGATTAACGAAAAATTTGAGCAACCCGAATTTCTTACCCGAGCTGTCTCTACATGATTGCCAAGTTAACGCCCCATTCGGTTTCAACACTGGGGGTTTACCCAGGGGTGTCGACTGCGTTCACGCCCTGGACGATTCCACGGGCTTGCCATTTTACCATTCTCTGATGACGTCATAATCATGTGACGCAAAAAATGGACTGTTTTGGTTTTTGGGGCCGCGAGCTTGTGCGGCGCGAATCGTGTAAATAATTTTGCTTCGTTTTGTGAAAGAATTCGTAAAATTAAATCATGTGCGAGTTTAAAGACAAAGAGAACACAAAAACAATGTTTTATTGTAGTTATTGCGATAAAAAATTTTTTTTTATGAAATCACTGGCGTTGTGACATTACTAGCGTTTTTTTATGACGTCACTTGCGTTGCTTTTCGCTGTTGTCGCGACGTCACTTTTTAAAATCGTTGTATCACTAATGTGGTGATAATAAAATTGTGAAATTATTTCTAATTGTATAAGGTGTTGTTTAATTTTCAAACACAAAGTTCCTATGTAGGTAAAAACTTTTAATTTATTTCCATATTTAATTTAAATCAATTTTTCATTAATTTTTAAACTTGGGTAAGATTTTTTTTTATTATTTTTTTCTTGTGTGTGCTAACATAAATCATACCTTTTCCTTTCTACTTTCTGTGTACCTTCCGAAACTTTATTTGCAGACTCATGATTAATTGCTCTTCTTGTGTTAAAACTATTTCGCTTTGTTGAATAGACTTTAAGGAGAATAAAATACTAAAAAAATTGAAGTTTTTTTTGATAATTTTCGTAAAAAATATTGATTACCTTATGACTAAATTAAGGGGTAAATTAACTAAGATATACTAAGATATTGTTTTGTCAAAAAATCAAAAGTTTCAAGATTTTTAGCAAAAATTTTGGTAATATTGTATTTAAACTGTCACCTAAAAATGACGAATCACCTTAAAAAAACAAGGCTATTAAATTACTCAGACGTACCATACCAAATAACAAGAAATAAAAGAAAACAAAATCAATAGAATATACAACAAGGGTAATATTATACTCAATTACATCTAAGCCAAGGCGTTATAATGTAATTCAACACCGGTTTATTGACCGAGTCTTGTTCGGATCCGTCAAAACAAAATGTGTACGTGCGCTTAGCTTTATGATCATGGCGGCGCTGACCGTTTAGAACGCCCGAAGGCTTTTTTTAAGCAATCGTGTTGTGATGGCGCATTTTTTGGTTTTGGCATTTATTTTATTTAAAGAAACACCAATAAATAAATAAGGTTAAAAAATAAAGCAAAAGTTCAATTTACTTAAATTGTACCGTGAAACTGTTTAATATTTATTAATAATTTTCGGTTTTTCATTTGTATTATTTTTTAAGTCCCCAGTAATTTTTATTTTAGCTTAACATTTATGTTTAATATGTAAAAAATTTAACCACTACTAAAAAAATCTTGAAAAACAAGAAAAAAATCTAAGAATATATCATGATTTTTGTTATTGCGTCAGCAAAATTAACTTTGACTCAACAAAAAATTTATATTAGGCAAAATCATTAGTTTTTAATATAAATTTTCTTTCAAATTGAGCAATATAATTTTAGATATGTCTGATACACATCAATGATATACCCAAGTTTCGTTAAAAACATCAAGGCCATTTGTTTTAATTCGAAAAGGAATTTTGTTTACTCAAATTCGAAACAGTTTGCACGCCCCCTTTTGGAATAAACACACCCCTTATGTGAAGTTTAAACGCGTTTAACCCTGGCCAAATTAAACCTGAGAAGTTAAAAAATTTTGCTTATTACACTTTTTCAGCAAAGCCAACAGCTTCTTAAATGATATGTAAAAATGTAAACGGATAAACTATATTAAAAATTCGGCCCAAATAAAATTTATGGTTAATAATTGAAATTTTTTTAACATTTACCCAATAGATAATAATATGGCTGTATTTTGATTTTAAATTTACAATTATCTTTCTCTTAGATGCATAAATTGCATTAAGCAATAAAGAGAAATTTTTTATCATGTTTTGATAATCTTGATTTTTGTAGGATAAATATTTTTACACCAAACAAAATCACGAATTTTCGAGAACTTTCAGTTGTGCGAACAACAACTTTTCGAGAATTCTCTCTCTGCGTTTTTTTTCTCTTTCTTTCTCTCATTTGTTAATATTAATTGGCGTGTTTGCAAATTCTCGAGCCGCACTTTAAACAAGCCTTTAGCCTAAACACGACTTTTCTACGAAATTTTCCTAGAAATTTCAATAAAGAAGTATTGATAAGCCCAAGCCAAACAATCAAATTAATTGCACACCTTTGTTGTATCTTAAAAATAAACTGGGGCATTTTCTGTTAATACTTATAATTTACACTGGAATATTAAACAGTGTTTTTTAACAAATAAATATATTCTTATTTAAATGGAAGTAAAATTATACACAATTTACATTTTTGTATAAAATCTACTCTTTAGCAGCCTAATGTGGTAAGAATAACACCTTTTAAAATCTGCATGAGGACAGCAAAGATTGTTTATTATTGTAAACATTTGTACACGTGGTAAAATAAACTTGCAAACTTACTAAGAAAGATGGAGACAAAAGCTGCAAAAAACAACAGAAAACGGGGCAAAAGTCCCGCTTCAAATCCGACCAAAAATCGCAAAAAGAGGCAAACTGTAAATAAAGAAGAAATAGAAATAGACGTAGAAGAAATAAAACCTAATATAAACAAACAAACAAAAATACCTAAACAAAATTTGTTTAAAAACCCAAAGTATAGAGAAACTGGTTTTACAGCAAAAACGAAGACATGGAAAAATTTGAAGCAAATTTTAGTCAGTGAAAAATCACAGAAATCGCAAAACCAAATAACTTATGCAAGTTTAACTGCTGGACCTTCAAAGAAACCAATTAAGAAGTATTCTGATATATCAGGCCTACCTGCTTTATATACAGATCCACATACAAAGTTAAGATATTCAAACTCTGATGAATATAGAGAAATACAACATTTATCTACTGATAGAGTTATAGGATTTTTAATGCTACGACAAACAGATAATTGACTCATTTTTAAACTGCATTTAAAAACTTTTTTATTAAAAACCTATTACTAAACAATTAAAAAGTTTTTTGAATTTGTTATATGCTTATAATAACTATAAAAATGATTGCATATTTTTTCTTTATATATTTTTAGTTGTTTAAAATGTTAATTGCATAGATCTTAACAAAATTCACAGATATGTTAAGATTTATTGCTAAAGATAAAAGATTTAGTATTTCCGGTGCAAGCCGAATTTCAGGAATTATAACTCAAAGGTTTGTTCAATTTTTTGGCAAGTTTATTTAAAACTTAACATTTATTCCTAGGACTTTAATATTTTTCTTACTATTTTTTCAACTCTTGTTAGGTTTTTATTTTTCAACCTCTGCCCCCTATACAGAATTTTTTTTTATTTTTATGTATTACAAAGGTTTTCTACCAAAGTTGAGAAAAAGGCAGTGCCATATGCATCTTCACTGCATGAAAGCAAAGATGAAATACAGACCACAACTCTTCCAACTGAGGCAGATGTTGTGGTTATAGGAGGAGGGAGTGTGGGATGTAGTACAGCATACCACTTGGCTAAGATGGGAGTTGGGAAGGTTGTGTTGTTAGAGAAACATAAACTAACTGCTGGAACTACTTGGCACACTGCAGGTAATTTCCTTCTGTGAAAAAACACAGTTTCAAATTCTTTATAATTGAAATCTTTTTTTTATATATTGTTGATAGTTACCCTGACCCAATCTTGAGATGCCTTTGGCAGTTTAGCATATTATAACATAAAATTGCACTATAATTAAACTAATGATTAGGTGTTGGCTTAGCAGGAGTTTATTTTGTTTGTAACGCATAAGGGAGCTACAGAATAGCGAGTATCAAACCCAGAAACTCGTGTACGAAAGCCAAGTATTCTGTCCATTATACTATGCTGCCGAATCTTACTTAAAATTGCCATTTTTGTAACAATGCACCTTCTGTAATATATGAATTTTTTTAGGTTTATTATGGAGGTTGAACGGCCATGACACTGAAATACAAATTGTTGAACATACTCGTAAGCTGATGACAGAAATTCTCCCGAAAGAAACAGGTTTAGAGACAGGTTGGGTCCAAACTGGAGGAATGTTTACAGCTTACACTAAGGAAAGAATGGATGCTTACAAATATATGGCAACTGTGAGTTAGTTTTGATAAATTGGCCAAGATATGTTATAATTTTAGTGTAATAAACAAATGGTCTAATAATTTTTTAAACTTTTTTGTCAGATTTCGAAAGTTTTTGGTGTAGAATCACATATGTTGAAGAAAAATGAAATTAATGACATCCACCCACTAGTGGATGCTACGAACCTCATTGGAGCTAGCTATAGCCCACTTGATGGCACTATGGACCCGGCAGGAACTTGTGTTACCTACACCAGGGCTGCGGCTAAATATGGAGCTCAGGTAATTACAATTTTTTTGATTTTTAAAAATCAACTTGTGTGCTTTTACAAGTTACTAAATTGATGAAAAGTTGTTTTTTTTAATGATCTTTTTAATTTCACTGTTTTGTTTCTTGGGTTTATTTTAAGTTTAATAGTGCAAAATATCCCTATATTAACAATAAGACCTGTGCTCATATACTAACAAACCCTTCTCTTTGTTTGCATTAATATTAAGCAAGGATAATAAATAGAAACTTAAGATATACTTTAACAAACATGAACATTATTATAATTTGTCAAGGTTAAAAAAATTCTAAAAAAAGCTTTATTATTTTTTTAAAAAATTTTCTAAAAAAAGTTTTATTATTTGAGCCTGTATAAAATATGTTATACATTTCATATTCTTTTAATAAATAATTTTTTATAAATATTTTTTTTTCAGATAATAGAGGATTGTGGTGTTTTAGATATAAGCACTAAGGAAGACTCACTTGGAGTTAAGAGAATTGATTCAGTTACAACAAATCTGGGTGTGATTAAAACTAAAAATGTTGTCAGTTGTACTGGGGTTTGGGCCCCTTATATTGGACAGGTAATCTATTTATAACTTTATTTGCAGTGCAGTTTATGTTTAAAAAATGTTTTTTTACAAGACTATGTAAAAATAGGTTTTATAATTTAATATTTTTTAGATGGTTGGTGTTCCTGTGCCACAAGTGACATACAAGCATGCTTACATAGTGACAGAATCTATTGATGGGGTAAAAAATACCCCTAATGTTCGGGACCATGATGCTTCAGTGTATTTTAAAAGACAGGGTGATACTCTACAAATAGGAGGATATGAGGCTAACCCTATTCCACAGGAAAAGGTTAGTTTTCTGTTTTTTTCATTTAATTATTTAGAAATATATTCTTTTCAACTTTTTTTACTAAGGCAATGGTTCAAATTAAATTTAGGCCAAAGTTATTAAACTGTTATGTAAGAAAAAATGTTTAATATTCGTTGTTTTCAGGTTGACCAAGATTTTGCATTTGGCCTGTATGATTTAAACTGGGATGTTTTTGGTCGCCATCTTGAGTTGGCATGTGCAGCCATTCCCGCCATATCACAAACTGGAGTAAGATCAACTGTATGTGGACCAGGTAATTTGTTAGCAGATGCTTATGAATTTTAAACTTTTAAGAAAAAGCATAAACATAATTTAAATTTAAGATTTTCTTCTGTTACTTTTCCCACAGCTTATCTTTTTTTTTTCAGTAAAAATCATAAAATTTTAAATTTTCTAAAGAATCTTTTACTCCTGATCGCAACCCACTGCTTGGGGAATCACCCATTGTAAGAGGATTCTTTTACGGAAGTGGGTTCAACAGTGGGGGCATGATGTTAGGGGGCGGGGCAGGTAAACAACTTGCACACTGGGTAATAAATGGAAGACCAGAGATAGATATGTTTGCATGGGATATTAGGTTTGTAAAATAAAGAAGTTTTTTGGATCTTTTTTTTTCAATTTATTTTGTTTAAGTTGTAAAAAGTATTACTTTTTTCTGAAAAGCTATGGTATTGTTTGTGCCCATTTATTAGTAAAACAGTTTCTAATGTGATTACTATTGCAATTACTAGTTAAAGTATTGTATTTAAATTACAACCCCCAACTTTAAAATTTACAAGTTAAATCACATTATATGCTGACACTATTTGCAGGCGATTTCCTTCAAGTTTATTTACTAACAAGACTTGGTTGAATGAAAAATCTCATGAAGCTTATGCCAAACATTACAGTATAGCCTTCCATCATGATCAACCCTTGGCTGGAAGAAACCTAAGAAAAGATGCACTACACCAGGTTTATTGTTTTCACTAACTTTCTATATAATACAAGTCCAATTTAATTATGCCAAAGCTAATGTCTACATCTTAAAACTAACTTGGGAACTTATATAATGTTGTATTGTTTTTCATTCTAAGATGAAAATTATTTTTTTTTAATCGAAATTATATTTTAGACGCTACTTGATCGTGGATGTTTCTTTGAAGAAAAACACGGTTGGGAGCGACCTTCCTATTTTCCTACACCACTTCTACAACAAAGTAACCCCCTTAAGGTGTTAGGTTATGATTTTTATGGCAGTTATGATCATGACAAACACAAAGACTACTTGTACAACGATTTCTTGCTAAAAGATTATACTTTTAAGTACCCAGGAGATGTTCATAAGCAAGTGAGTTTCTTGTAAATTTTATGTGTTATATTAAAAGCAAACTTTTAGTATAAATTTTGTTTTTTGATATAAATAAAATTTATGTTATGGTTATATTTAGATTGGCAGAGAATGCCTGACCTGTCGAACCCATGCTGCTATGTTTAATCAAACTTATATGGGAAAATTGTTTATTAAAGGACCAGATGCTGACAAGGCCGCAAGGTGAATTGTTTTTTTCTAGTTTTAAAACTTTACAAGTGGGTATGGGATCCAGTTTATTTCATGTATTCCTGATTTTCTTTTCATTCTTACAGTTATAGTATATACACAAACTTAAAACATTAAACTTATTTTGTCATTTTTTTATTGTACATATTTTATTATTATTCTTGTTATTATAATTGATCAACCAAATACATGAATAGAAAATATAACTAAATATAAATATAACATTTAACATGCAGCAGTCTGAAAAAAGTAATGTTTGTCAATTAAAAACATATAAATATATAAACGTGTTTTAACTATTTTTTTTAATCTAGGCATATATTCTCACGAGATGTTAGCGGTGGAAAGAAATTAAACCCATGTACTTATACTTTAATGTTAAATGATAAAGGAGGTATTGAAGCTGATCTAGTTGTGGCAAAACTCAAAGATCAAAACGGAGGTGAATTTGTAACAACAAGTTAACTCTGTAATATATATTCTAATTTTAGTAACAATTCCTTTTTATAAATTGTAAAACAGTATTTCTATATTTTAAAATAAATATATAAATACATTGGCTTATATATATTTTAACATCAATTTTTTGGGTTTTTATTTTAAATTAGAACCTGAATATTACCTAACTGTTGGTGGGTATGCTGCTGAGTATTGCAAGGGGCATATTAGTGATCATCTTAACTCACTCGGACTTAATTGTACAATGGAAGATAGAACTGAGGAAATGGCAATATTAAGTTTACAGGGACCTGAAAGGTTTGGTTTTTAAAACAAACATTATTTTAACAAAAAGAGGCATGTGCTTATTATACAAAAATTGTGTTTTATTATTTGATTTACCTAGGCAGTACATTAAAAATGCAGTGTAAAAATGAAAGTTACGTTTTACCATCTTATTGCTCAGTTTAGAAATTTTACAAAAAATTATTGGAAATAAAAATCTCAGTAAATTGAAGTTTAGCCGATGGACACAAGAAAATATTTCTGGTTTGCCAGCTTTAATTATGAGGTAAACTTTTGATTAAAAAATTAGGTTAAGTCTATTTACACAATAAATATGTAGGGATAAACGTTTTAAATTTTTTGTTAGACTTTCATTTGTTGGTGAAATTGGTTATGAGATTCACTGTTCAATGGAGCATGCAAAGACAATCTATGATGTCATAATGAGCGAAGACAATGGAATTTGTGATGCTGGGTATAGGGCTTTAGAATCACTCAGTACAGAAATAGGTAGATACTTTAAAGTAAATACTTTAAACACTTTTCAAAAAGTAATTACTTTTATTTGCTTTTAAAACCACCTCTATTTATACCACTTTCTTTGTGTCGCTACAATTTCTACAGAATGCTTCTTTCAAAAAAATAAAAAATCTAACTGGAAAAATTTTTTTTCTTTAAATTTTTAAGCTGTCAAGATTTCTTTTTTTTTAGGATTTCACCATTGGGGTCACAGTATTAGAACTGATGACACTCCACTTGAATCACATTTAATGCATTTGTGCGACAAAGATGCTACCTATGTTGGAAGCAATGCTGTTAATAATATGAGGGAAACAAATCCTGATAAAATATTGGCTTGTTTTACAGTAGATGAGTAAGTGTATAGGCAAGAGACTGTTTTTTAGGAATTATTCATTTTCTTTTTTTAATTTAAAAAAATTTTTTTTTTTTTTTTAGTAAAGTTCAGTTATTAGGACATGAAGCCATTTATAAAGATGGCAAAATAGTTGGGTATGTAAGAAATGCTGTTCACGCCTTTGCTATGGATAAAGGAATTGCTTTTGGGTTGGTATCAAAATTTTTAAAAGCAGTTTTTTAATTTTTTTAGTTTAAACTTTAAAATTTAAATCTATTGAATAATAACATTGTTGCCAATTTTGATGCTTGAAAAGGTAATCTTAAATTGAAAGACTTCATTAACTTAACTGTGTTATATAGCTATAAAATTTATTTAAATTTCAGTTATGTTGATAATAAAATCCCAAATTTGATGGAGGGTAGTTATAACATTGAAGTAATTGGAACAAAATATCCAGCTAATATTCACAATGGAAGTCCATTTGATCCCAAATTCACAAGATTATTTGGAAAATATTTAGAACTAGATCAATCTAAATTTAAGGAAATTTTGAAGAGTTTGTAATTTTTGTGTTAATAATCAATAAATGAGCTTTGTAAAATATTTTTTTTGTTTTGCACAGTTTTGATGCTTAATTCTTATATGCAATGTAATTTCTGTATCTTTTTATATTGAAATATTTTATTTTATAATTATGTATAATTCTGTATTCTTCAAAACAACCATCTGTAATTTTTCAAAATATTTAATGCAATAATTCAATTAGTCCAGCCGTCGATTCATTGTTTATGTAAAACATTTTTTTTTTGGTGCAAATAATTTTTTAAAAGCATTTTTATTGCATTGCAATTTAAATTTTTAATTCCATTAACTGTGTGGTGTTAGTATTTTTATCATATTTTTTAATAGTAATATGCAAATCTGTAAATAAATTTAATTTAGCTTGTTTAAAAATTTGTTTGTGTTATTTTAATATTTATTTTAACAAAAATAGTTAAGATGAACTGGTAAACCCACAGGGAATTATTCATTGTTAACCATTGTTATTATAACAATGAATATGAAGAATTTAACAATAAAATGACAACGTTGATCATTTTTACAAATTCCTTGCTCGTTAATCATTTACAAATGTCTGATTAAAAATTTAGAACCATATGTTTAGAGGTCATATTTATTGATTAATAATATCTATTTAAAAAGAGTGGGTAGTTTGGTTGATAAGAAAGCATTAGTAATAATTTCTTTTTTTTAAATGATTAAACTAGTTTTAAGTTCGTGACGTATTAAGCAATTTGTTTTAAAAAAGTAAAATTTAAAAAATAAATACCTGAATTCTAGTGACAGTTAGCAAACGCCTTAATCTTGCGCTTGTACGTTCAGCCTATCATTACGAAGGGTTAAAAGGACAATTACGATTGTTTACGAAACAATCGAATCATGTAGATTCATCTATGACGACATAAACCATCATAAATTAACGAAGACAGTCGAAAATTAAATGAACTTTTTGTTTGTTTACAGTTGTCTTAAAATCTAGTGATTACAACTATTATAGTTATCATAATGATCTTTGTGACGTCACATTCCACAGCGGCAATCGGTGTGCAAAACCACTTAAAATTTTTTCAGTTGAAGTTTGTAAAAATTAGAGGTCAAATAGCTAAGTAGAATTTAGAATAAGATACTAAATATTTTTGTAGATTTTTTATCATATATATTTTCAATATATTTTATACTTTTTTTTAATCAGTTATAAAAATACAGTGTTATATATTCAAGGATAAAATGTATACCCAAGTTTGAAAATTTGAATTAAATGTTTAATTATTTTGTTAGTAATTCGAAATTAAAAATTGGTTCGATTTTAGTTTTTTATTTTTGCTTTTTTATAGCAATCGATAAATAGATTTCTTAATCGCAAAATCTGTTGCTACAAAAGAAAACAGAAAAATGTTGACTATAGTCGTCAAATGAGTTAAACAATGTGGGCATTGTAGCTAGTTTAAAAAAGTGCATTGAGTGACGCAATTTCCGGTTGGGTGATTAATAAATAATATTAAATTTCAAGTAAGATCACGTAGATAATCTGAGCGAAAAATAATTAAAATATTGAATTATACTGCGTCTTATTAATATTTAATTAAAAATCCTTTAAAAGTCAGTTGAAATAAATTATGGAATATCTGATATAAATTAGCTCAGAATAAAATTTAATTAAAAATCAAGCCTTTTTTTAAAGATTTCCGTTAAGTCAGCTAGTCTGTTAGTGCATTAACTGTTCAAAGAAAAATACTAACACAGATTTTACAGCGTACAGTAAAACCACATACATGACTGTTTAAATCAAATTATTATTGATCTCTCTTGAGCATTAGCTATGTAACACAAAACGTGAAACATAAGCCCTTGTCGTTTTAAATAAATATTATTGTTAGATCAGAAATTATTACCTACAAGTCAATGTAAAGATTAGGTAAAGTTTATAAAATTTTAAAGCATGAAATATTCAGATATTGTGAAAGTAATGTCATTCTATATGACAGCAAATTAAAGATATGATTTTAAAAACCACTTAGCTATGACATCATAATACAGCGAACTTAGTGGCTAAAGGTTAAGAAAACTTAGAAACTAAATTATGAATTATATTCGATTTAAAATATGTGAGAGCGTTTAAGGTATGTCAAATATGGAAATAATTCCAGTTTGAAAAATATTGCTCACCGTAAATATATGGTTAAAATATACATATGTTTTATGTCGCATATGTTATTTTGTGGCTATATACTTACTTACCTTTATGCCTGTTATCGCAAAATTTTTGTTTGAACAGTACGAATTCAAAGGAAAAGGTGTTATTGACACATTCTTAATGTTTGTTTAAACGCAATACTATAAGCTTTAATATAATTTTGTATTTCATTTTCTCATATAAGATTAAACTATTGGAAAGACGATTTGTAAATGACGTGTCAGTAAGACAATTTAGAATTTTAATATTCAGGTTTTAAGTTTTGCATTTTTAGCCCTATTTAGGCTTAATGTGAATGTGTTGACTATTGCTAAAATAATGCATATTTGTTGTTTGTGACGTCACTGAGAAAAAGACGCATGGGATATCCTGTCTTAGGATGGAAATTTTCTTATTGTTTTATTCCTTGTTGATATTTATAAAACAATTGCACTTAGTAAAAGGTAATTTACTTCCTTATAGGAATATCAATTTGTAAATAAACCTGCATATTTAATTATAACTATTCGATGATTTTTTGAAATTTTTTTTCCTTTAACAATATGATTTAAATTTAAAATTAGGTTTATATTAAATAAAAGTAATTGCTTAATTTTTGTCTAAGGTCAACAAACTTTGAAGGTTGCGGAAGGAATAGGGAATTACCCTAAAGTGTTAGCAACGGTAAATAATTCATTTTATGTGATCCAAAACCAGTGTTTTAATTTAATCCAGTAAAAGAAATCTTGACACTTATAAATAATACTTTATTTTGTGTTTAACAGCTTCCTTTTTATGACATCACAACGACAAAATGTTCTATAGATTCGGTTTCTTTCGTGCCCCCAAACGGTCAACGAACCCCACTTATACCCAAGTTGTTCGGAATCATGATCCAACCATTTCCAATTACGACAACGGCGAGTGACGTCACTACCTCATCTCACGTGACCACAGCAGTGCCATTAACGACTTCAAGCAGAACTACAAGTGTACATAATAGAACAAATGACGTCACAACTACGAACCTTAATCTAACAACAACTTATGACGTCACAACTACAAAACTAAATTTAACATCAGCCGATGACGTCACGACTCCAACATCTACGTTTACAGGTTCTTATGACGTCACAGCCACAAACCTTAACTTAACAACAGCTCGTGACGTAACAACGACGGATCGTGATGTCACAACAACAGCTCGTGACGTTACAACAACAGCTTACAAGGTCATATCAACGGGTCATGACGTTACAACAATGGGCCATAACGTCACAAAAATGGGTCATAACGTCACAAAAATGGGTCATAACCTCACAACAATGGGTTATGGCGTCACAACAATGGGTCATGAGGTCACAACTTCGCCTCAAAACAAAAAGTTCAGGAATATCGTTAAAAATAAAAAGCCAAAAGCGAAACGCGACATCAAAACTGAAAATAGAACTGCTGCAAGTGGCAATTTAATAAATAATTCTTTATCGTTACAAACTGTCCCGCCTACAACAACGGCTTCAATATACGATTATGACATCATTACAGACGATATACCGATATTAGAAGGAAAGTTGGTGCAACTTTACGACTTGGATCGCGAGAAGGCATCAAGTCACGTGATCACAGTCCATTGCAGTGACGTCAATGATACAGAAGTAAGTTATTTTTGTTTGCACAACCAGGCTTTGAATTTGGAAAAAAGGGGCTTTTTTAACTTTCTTTAATAACGATTAAAACATTTTTTTAGACTGAAGTGCCTTTTTGGTTTATAATTGAAGTAACTGACATCAATGACAACACACCAGTATTTGTTCCTTCTTCCTTAAATACTCAAATACCACCAAGTGTTCAATTCGGTAAGCTTATAAAAAATTAAACTTTCAAAAATTTGCAAAAAAAATGACATCAAGTTTTGGATTAAATTTTACTGTTTTTTTAAATATTTACTTTCTTAATTACCATATCTTGATTTGTTGTCTAGGTGACGTCATAATGCTCCCACGTGCGACGGACGCTGACGTAGGCATAAACGCTTTACTCAATTACAATTATGTATTGGGTACTCAACGAATTCATTTTAAAAATGGAACGAAATGTAAGACTTTAATCATTATTTATTCGTAATAAGGATAATAACTTTATTATTTACTATTTGGTTTTTACAAGCTTTTTAACTTTTTTGTTTTTTAGTTACAACGCCGTATCCTATTTTTTCGATATGGAAAACTGGACAAGTAATTTTAGCGACAGATTATGTTAAAGATAATATTGTGGTCACTTTCAAGATTGCGGTCAAGGATTTAGGGAGTAGAAGTGATGGTAAATATTCTTAAAAAATAAAAATTAATCTATTTTAAGTATTTTTTTTTCTACGTGTTGTTTTTGTTATAGGAAATCGGGCAACATCGACTGCTACGATTGTAGTCTGTAGTGATTGTGACGTCATACCCCCGTTAAATCCACGTGGTAACAATTTATTTTTAAGAATTGGCCATTTCATTTTATTTACATTATTCTACAAAATATCTTAAAAACCCGATTTTTTTAAAGCAGGTTTTCCAATCTGGGCGATTGTGGTTCCTTCTATTGTATTTGTTCTAGTGTTAAGCATTGTTTTGTTAGTGATTATTTTAAAATGGAGAAAACGAAGGAAACTGGCTCAATGCGTTCTAGTTATTGATGACGGTAAGAAAACACTTTCCTAAATCAAGTACCAACTTTCAACTTATTATATTAGAGCACAAAATATGCAGATTTAAACTTTAACTAACTGGTACTTTTGATTTTAGAATCGCTTCTTGCAAACGCAAGTGAATTGTAAGGTTGCAAATACAATACAGGTCGGATGACTTATCTTCTCATTGCACGAGAACAAAAAGCGACCTAAAGGATAAACTCTTGCCCTTTTTTCAGCATTGTTGTTCTGTGATTTAAAGTACACAAAAATCCTAAGCTCCACTGTATAATTGAGGCTTAACCTCACTAATTATTTAACAAATACTTTACGCACTGTGAATAGTAAAAATACAAAAAATACACAAATAAATAGCATAAATTCTGTCCTAATTTTTAAATGTAAGGGGTTAATAGAGCAGCCTGTATAGACAATTATAAATAAGCTTTTTTAGTTTGGTAATCCAAGGACCTAAAAATTTAAGTTCATCATAAAAAACGCAGAATTTTAACCATCGTAGTGATGTCTCATGTCACGAAACACTAACTACTTCTGCTCTTCGTTAACACGTGCGCTTTTTTATTTAGTTTGTTGATTTGGTTGCATCGTTTTTTGTAATTTTAAAACAAAAATAAAGGGTATATTTTACCTTGTTAAGTTATCTTTAAACCGCCAGTTAAGTTATTACAGTTATTTACATTAAATTTAACTTTAAATATGTCGTCCGGTTCAGAATCCGATAATGAAATGCCAGACGCCGTTCCGTTTCAAAACAGTAAAACACTAGCGTTAAAAGATATTCAAGATCTTAAGGAAAGTTTGGAAAGGTAAAACTTATTGTTTTTTAGTGAATAATAAAAAGATAAATCTGAAATTCTAATTTGTGAATTATAAAAACATTTATATTTTAGGGACAAAAGTGCTAAAAAGCAAGTTCAATATGAACGCGAACAGAGAAACCTCCAACAAAAAGTTAGATTTTAATATTCCGATTTTTAATACCTGAATAATATTATTTTTTATTTTTTATTTTTATTTTTTTTGCAGAAAAGCAAACTCCTCTCTGCAGAAGTTTTAAGAAAAGCAGATATTTCAATTAAAAACAAAGAAGAAAAAAGACAAATTTTAAACAAATTAAAAGATGATCAACTGAAGGAATTAAATGAAAAGTAAATGTGTTTCATTTATAAATATAAAATGTATTTTACCTTTATATCATTTTTTAACCCTTTTTTTAGAGCATTATTAGCTGACAATGATGAAGAAATATTTGAAGAAAAATATGTAAATTTAAATAAAATAAAACACAAGCCAGTGGATGATTCGGCAAAACAATTTTTGCAAGATAAACTTTATGGAAACAGAATTCACAGAGTCGATGCAAAAAAATTAAAAAGACTTCAACACAAAAGAAGCGTGAATAAAAACCACTGATTTCTCCCCCAAAAAACAACAAAAAAACAATTCTTAATGGGCATTAACCAATCAAAAAGTTGGTATCTATTTTTAATTATTAAACTAAGCCTCTCCTAATGCTCTTGTACATTTTAGAATATATATAAACTTTAATTAATTGTCTTAGATGCAGTGGGTTAAAAACAACAATTTCACAAAATCAGAAGGCAATTTTATGTTAACAGCAAACTAACTGTCGGTCTGAGTCACAATTCTTGGTGATAAATAAACTTTGGTTGTTGTTTTTTATTTTTAATAAATTTTATTTCTTTGTTTATAGCATTACATTTCTATACTGCAAACAACTACAAAAAAGCAGAGGTTGATAAAATTAATAATAAAACAACTGAACATATATGTAAGCTTTAAAATTAATAAAAACAAAACTAAGTATGTTTTTAAAAATGCAGAAAATTACTAAAATTAAATTGCTAGATTGCCAAAAATAGAGAAATATGAAATTTTTAAATTAAAAATATGATTAGAGTTTATCTACAATAGAGATACTGCAAAAATATTTTTAAAACAAATAAAACTTAGTTGTTACAAATATTAACTTAAAAAAAGATTATGCAAACTTATTACACAAGACCTTTAAAAATGATTACATTTATATAATAAAAAAAATTAAAATTCGGCAAGTTTAGATTTGATTAAACATCATTTCTCAAGTGCCTTTATAATTTAATTAACAAACACAATGTTTCAAACTTTTATAAGCTTTTTAAATACAACAATGTTTTTTTATGTGCATAGTAAAGGGACATAGAAAATAAAATTTAAACTTTTCTTGATTATGTGTGAAGCCTTAAATAAGTAATTTATAAATTGTTGAAATATTATTTAAAATTTGCATAAACCCAATTTAAGTTTTAAGAAACTTGTAATATTCACAAATTATATAAATTTGATTTTGGAAAAGTAATTATTTTGGATTTTTATGAATGCTTGCTGTGTTATTGCACATTTTAAGTATAAAAGATTAATTACAATATAATAATATAATATATATATCTTTGCAACCTTCATTTTCTTCACGCTTTGGAACCAAAAAATGAATCTAAAAAGTCAAAAACATAAAACATAATTTTACAAATTGCCTTATAATCTAAACTTTTAACACAAAATTTAATTTTTGGGCAAACATCAAGTTATTAACTTACAACTAGGCTGTAAAGTTTTTTGTTTTTAAAAAAAAAATATAAAAAATAAATTTTACTTCCAACTGGCTTTGGTGGAGATTTGGGGGAAGGTTCGGTCTCAACAGATTTCACTTTTAAGTTGGTTTCGGCCTGAATCTCATTTTCATATTCCCTGATGTTATCAAATGTCATATCTGAAGTTATTTTAGAATAGTTAGTCATCAGAAAAAATAATTTAATCAAAGATATTTCCATATCCTAGTCTTTATATCATACTCTTGTTTTTTTTCTCAAGGTTTTTTTGATGGAAATATTTGAAAAATTATAATACTAAGTTACTTACCATACCAAATATCAATCCACGCAAAAGCTTGCCTGTGACCCAATACTAGGATATCCCTGTTAAAATTTGCTACATTAATAATTTATTTTGCCATAAATTATAAATATAAAAGATACATATTTCCTAGTTTAAATTTTAGGACATGTCAATCAAATTACCAATGCACCAAACTTTAACAACGTCTTGCAGACAATGCATGCAACACGTGTATTGAAATATTTAATTAAAAAAGACAATTTTTTAACAAACAAAAGGTTAATTATATGAATCAATGTAATATTGCCAAAACCCTCTTTTTCTCTTATGCTTTACAAAAAAATCCATATATTTTCAATAAAATTTTGCCTAAAGGAATATATTTGATAAGTTAGTTTTCAGTACTATAAGGTGGATACCAAATTATATGCCAATATTTATTTTAAGCTAAACAACACATTGCTCGAACCTTATAACTTTATGAATGTAGGTTTCCACTTTACCCTGCATACCCCAAACTTCAAATTTAACTTCAACTAATTTATAAGAGCACATAATTGGATCTTGTGTGTCCTATTTAAACAACAATATATATAGGTAGGTTTACAAAGTTTGGACACATATATTTTTAGCATTTAAACTTAATTATAGAATGAAAAAGTTCTTACCCGCCACCCTTCCATAAGAGGGCCTCTTCCGGTTTTCTTTGATCGAAATTTCGTACAATCCTAAAAAAATGAGGAAAGAAGGGGTTAATTAAAAAGTTTGCTGCTTACAGGGAAGTTTGAGAGTTTTTTTAAAGATTGTGTGATTTGAATCCTTAATCACCTCATCAGCCTTGTAATGTTTTTCTGGGACAGGATCGAAAGCGAGGTCAATGTGTTCAACTTTTCTACCATCAAACTCTTCAACAGGAATCTCACCTCTTACCTATCATAAAAAAATAAAGACAAAACAAATATTGTTAATTTTTTTTTTTTAATATGTAAATTGGTATAAGAAAATAAAACATTTTGTTAAAATATAATATCGAATAATTATTAATTACATTTTCTGCAAAGCATCTTTACACAAATAATAAAAGCAATGTTTTATTTATTATTTTGATGACACTAATATGACAAGTATACAGATACTAATAAAATTGCTTTTAGTAATTAGAAGTGTCAATAAATATTTTACGACCATCTTTTTAATATTTTAACCAAGTACCTTTGCCGAGCTAAAGTCATCATTATCTCCCTTATTATTTTCATATCTGGTCTCAATATGGATTTGCAATCTCGGCAACCAAGGGCACTAAAAAATAAAATGCGAAATAAAGTGATAGGATTTAAATGTTATTGATTCCAAAGCACTTACACTTTGCGATTGATTTAAACAAAGGTTTTAAGATAATTGAATTACAAATATTAGAAAAAGTATAAAATAATATCAAAAAAAGTTAAGGGTAACTATTTTTATAAAATTTTTAAAGGGGATTTATGCCAAATTAATAATTAATATGTACATTACAATTTTTAAAATATTTTTATTGATTAAGTAGGTGAAGTAACTTATTTTTTAGGTTTAAAATTTTAGTCATGCTAAATAAACACTTAATATATGACACACTAATTTCTGTTTTGATAATGAGTATTAATTAAGTTTACATCCTTATTACTGTATTTGTTTTTTTTATCTTATGCATAATCTAAATCTCGTTTCCGTGAAGTTATTATTATGGGTTTAACATAGTTTCCCGTTTATTGACATAAAATATTACAAAAGAATTTTTTTAATACAAAGTTACTCACACTGTATTCTTTTTTGAAGAACATGAAAAACAAAAAATGATATTTATAATTTTGTTACATCATTAAATATGATTCACCATATATATTGTCTTGCTAAATTAATTCAATTTTGATAATTAAAAAATTAATACAAATATGTAAGTAATTTAATATATATATATATATACTTAAATTGCATATTAATTTTACCTGTAATTGTATAGGGATAATAATTCCAAGCTTTTTCAACAACATAAATACTTGGAAAAAATGATTTCGCCCAACTAGGAAGACGACTATAAAAACATAAAAACTTGATAAAATATTGTGGTTGTTAAGTTAACATTGACATAAACTCATATGACTTTACTGACAACTGCAATACATTATTGATTTGTTTAAATAGAAATGTTTTTAATGTCCAAAATAATGTCCAAATATTGTCACCAACTACTAATCAATAAAATATATTGAAGTGACATAGCAATGCTAACAAAAATGCATATATGCATCTGTATCATTCACCCTTGGGAATCCAAAATTACAAAAAGGGTGCATTTTTAATGGCTAAAATTTAAAATAAATAAGCAATAAATCACAATTTTTTTTACAGATTTATGATGTTCATAATTAAGTAATATTTCAATATATAACTTAATTAACACCTGCCATAAATCAGTTGAATAAGAAGGGTTTTATGTGATTTTTATTTTTAAAAAATCGAAATGGTGTGCGTTCAACAATAAAACATTAAAGTCCCACCATTAAATATATTTGAAAGAAATGTTTGCAAAAACACAAACTTGTTTAGGTGAATTCTTTTCTCAGTAAATTGTCCATTTCCAAAGTTCTCATCTTCACATGGCTCGTTGCACATTACTTCGACCCCCTCTCCCTCTACACTTTGTTCACTGCTATGACGATTAATCATGTATAATTGCCCCCTTCTGTACTGTTAATAAAAGAATATAAATTAAAATTGTAGGGCTTTGTTGAACAAAAGTTTTTAGTAATTAGCCTTTGCACATAAAAGAAAAATAAATATTGAAACAATCTAGTTTGCCATTAACTGATCAAAAATCAATATTTAAAAAAAAAATTATATTCATAGAAACTTAAGGTTTATATTAAAATTGAATATTTATTACCTCATCAACTGTCATTGGCATGCATATTCTGTATTCTTTCAGCAACATTTTTTTTCTTCTCATTTAAACAAATTGTAGTTGATTTAATTTTTAATTCATGTTAACAACAAATTAGTTTAAATGGCATGTTGATCTGCATAAAAAAATAACGTTTATTTATAAGACTTAACTGCCAAAGCATTTCAATATCAATATGTTAATCATAACCAGATAACTAACTGTCTGCTATCATATGATTGACGAGCTGTATGGTATGCTACGCTTTGCACATACGGGCATGCGTCATTCATATACTAAAACAGAACAAACTATGTAAACTAGGTCGTGGTAACTGGTAACCAAACGCAACTAAAACACCATAGCCATATAGCCGACGCAATAAGCAGAACGATTTTGTTCCTGCATAACTGGTAAACGCCCGACCTAAACTGTAAAATCTGCAATGATGCAAACTATTATAATTCACTTTAAAATTGTAACAAATAAGTATTTAATTGTACAGCATGCATTTAGCACTATTCTATATTGTAATTAAGTAATTTGAAAAACCCTTAAACCTGCAAGTCCTAAGTCCATTTTCAAATTTGTTTTCTATTTGTTTTTTCTTTTTTTTGTTTACATGTTACGGGTCGTTGATTAGTCTTCACTACAAATTGTGACGTTCTTATAAAACTATTTCCTAATTTATCCCCTTCAACTACCGCTTTTTATATGCTGAAATGCGAGTGTTGTAAAATTAATACGAAAGTCTAAAATTTACCACAAAAAAGGTTAAATTGAACCACGAAAGTTTGCAGATTTAATAAATGTTTTGCTTCAGGCAATTTAGCCTTTTCAATTTAAACTTGACATAAGCATAAAACTTTTTAAATTAGGGCGATATATATATTTACATTATACAGATAAAAACGGTGTTTAATGTAAAAGTAAGCGTAATTAGAAAAATATAACATAATATGTATTTACAAAAATTACAAAAACGAGTGTAAAGCTTAAAAAAAATATTTTTAATTATTCAAATCAATATCTATTTAAAAAAAATGTTACCTGTTTTTACAAAAATGTTTTTAAAAAAACAGCAGAATTAAGACACTTTGAACTATAAAAATATAATATATATTTGTGGATAATATATGTAAACAGTAATTAATCTTCCAAACCTAGTGCTAAAACAAAATGGTTAAAATCAATGTCTTCATCCCTTTCTACACCCGCTTCTTCCATTAATTTGTCGACTTCTTGTTCCGTAGGGTGGCGCAAGTAAGCTTGTAACGTCTTTTTTAGATCTCCTCTCGATATCAAACCATCGCTGTCTTTATCGAGCACCTGGAACAAATTTACGATAAGCATTTTTATCACAGTTTTGCCAAATATTTATTACTTTAAAGAACACGAGTTTAGCTTTGTACTGATGAAACTAACTCAAAAAGCAAACATAATTTTTTAACCATCTAAAAATTTATTCCCTAAAACTTACTGAAAACGCAGTTTTAGCATCTAATTCGTATATGTGCTTTTGATTAATTTTGTCGTTAGCAATTTGAACAAAAGTCTCGAAATTGATGACATCTTTGCTGTCAGCATCTTGCGACGACGCATGGGGATTGTCGTCAGCAACCTTGTGATTTAACATCGACTTTATTTCGCTTTTTGTAGGAAAAAATCCTTGACTTGACATGATTTTCTGAAAGTCGTCCAAACTTATTGAACCATTGTTGTTAAAATCAAACAGCTCAAATATTTCTTGCAATTCTTGTTTGCTAGTTGTTATAAATGATCGGCTTTTATTCATGTCTTTCATATTATCACTAATTTATATAAAACTTTTATAAATTCTATAAAAAAACAACTATCAAACTAAAGTGTTATTGCTTCTCGACACTTTTAAATAAAAAAATATGCAAATTATTGTATCGGTAAAATTTTAAGACTGTCGGTTTAAGTCTCTGTAATTGCTATGACTGACAAGATGTTTTATAGTTTTGATGCCGACGGCTAAAGACAAACAAGGGTTTAAGTGTAAGCAAAAGGCGTGTTTGTGGATTTTAAACTTTACCTTATTTAATATTATAAAAAAAAACTTAAATATAATCCCAAACAAAAGACATTTGTTTAATTTTTATTTAACTATAGTCGCAGCGGGCACAAAATACACACTTTAAAAAGAATACAATGTCTATACTGTAGATTTGGTGTCAGCGAAAACCTTACCTTCATTAAACAATGAGAAAGCTTTTCGCACTTTAATTAAAATGTAAAAAAAAAAATTTATATAATTTTTTTAATTTATTGAAAGCTTAAAAAACTTGAAATAATATTTAAATTGACACACAACAATATAAAGAGTCGATTCTAACTGTAAAACGCAATAACGAGTTACTAAAGAAAGAATAAAATATTATACAGATAGATTTAAATACAATAAGATTAAAACAAACATTTGCACACTTTATACAAAGTGAAAAAAAAACTTGTTTAACGGTTGTTAGCATACAGCTTTATTTACATTTTAACAAAAACAAGTTAAAAACTGTTTGTAAAAATTTCTGCCTTTTTTATTTAAAAAAAAGAAAAAATCCTGGCTAAAACTTATCGTAAAGCTATATAAGGGTAAACCACGCTCAGGCGACTTTTTCGTAATGTGACCGGATGTTATACAACGCAACATCAACTATTATATATTGAATTACAATTTTTCATATTTTAAGTTATATGTTGGTTTTTAACGCCCTTGTTAAAGATTTAACTAAATGTTTTTTTTCATTAATTTTGTAATAATATTAGTTTTACGTTCTTAAAACATAAAAAAAATTTTAGTGAGGCTTACCAGATAATATTATTTAATTGTTGCGTAAGAAGTATAAAATATTGACATTATTATATTTAAAGCTTGGTTTATGCTGTTAAACGACGTTGTTTTGGTTGACCAATTTGTTTGGAAATAACAGCATAATTTCGTATGTGCCTTGTGAGTAATTTTTATTTTTAATTTTAAGCTAATCGACTAAACGTGACAAAGTAATGTTAATTAAACAAATTTATACCAATAGACAGGTTTTAATCACAAAAATTACTTTCAATTAGAATGTGATGCCAAAAATGATGTTCAACAAGTTAATTTTTACAGAAAAATTAGACCATTAAAATGAATAGATTTTATGAATCCAGTCAAATTGTTTCAAAATATTTGCAGTACCGCCCCAAATTAGTACAAGAAATTGCAACATATATAATTTCTAACATGAGAAAAAATGGTAAAACCAAAAACCTTAATAAATGGGGGACCCTATTAGATGTCGCATGTGGAAGCGGACAGGCAACTGCTTTGTTAGGTCCATATTTTGATAAAGTTTATGGAATTGATATAAGTGAGCAACAAATATTAATGGCTAGGAAAATACATAAAAACAAAGGTTACCAGTTTCAAGTTGCTGCTGCTGAAAATTTACCCATTGAAAGCCCAAGTATTGACTTAGTTTTGTGCTCAGTTGCAGCACATTGGTTTGATTATAACAAGTTTGTATCAGAAGCTTGGCGAGTACTTAAACCAGGCGGCCATATTGCAATATTTTGTTATTTTTTTCCGGAAATTGCTTACCCAACCGTAGAAGCTAAAAATTCACCGAAACTGGCCAAAAGAAAAACATATGCTGCACAACAACTTTTGAAAACATTTGTCGAACAGTGCAATAATCATCCCAATATAGTACATCATCTTTTTGATCAAAAATACGACGACATATTTAAAAATCTACCTGGTGAAAATAAAGTTATCGATCGGTCACTAGTTTTAAAAATCAAAGGAACTTTAAGTGATTTACGTGGTCATTTCGAATCAAATGAAAACTATGTCGAGCATATCACATCCGTTCGTAACAGTTTAGCAAAAAAGGAAGAAATTTTTGACAAAAACAAACATGATATTTTGGAAAAATTTATACAGGAAATTAAATTGGCCTGGAATGTAAAAGAAATGAAAAATGAGGATGTTCGTGTTGATCAAATATACAAAACCTGCACAATTGTTAGTCAGAAACCTTTTTGTTAGTTTAAAAATAATGCTGGCTGTTTTGTTGTATTAATCTTATCAACCTATACAATTTTATACAAAATATTTTTTTGCAGTGTTTACATGCGTTACATGATTAAATTGTGATTTTTATGTCGTAATACTTTAAAAAATTAGCGTTTTTTAAATTTGATATTTTTTTGTTTAAAGTTATTTGATATAAATTTAATGTATCATACCTGCAATATTTTAAATTTAAAACGAAAATATCAACTAAAAACAAAACAATATCAAAAATTTTTTAAACGCAAATCGGTTATATTTTTTGTTTCGATTTAACGTTGTTTTGTGAACGACGAAAAATCGTAGTTTGTGTCTGTGGAAAATCTTGTTTTTATCTAAAAAATAAAAATGAATCAACAACATTTATCTGGAGGTATGTCTAATTCGTTACACCCCCACACTTTAGCTAGCAGTCAGCCTTTACCACAACAAATTTCGTCTGGTATGATGCAATCTAGTCAGGTAACAAAAAACTTCTGCAATTTTACGTAATATTTTTATTAGGCATTTTTGTGTAATTTTAAACATCTTGAATAATAAAAGCTATTTTACAAAATCAATTATATAGTCGTTTTACATAAATATTAATTTTTTTAATCCCCACTGATCTCGTGCTATAGCACCCTAGAGTAAGGCGCTATAAACGCCAAACGGTATAAACTCCTGCTGAGCCAGCACTTGATCAGCAGCATAATTATTGGGCAATTATAATCTATATAATATCCCAAACTGCCACAGGCAACTCGAGTGGGTCGGAGTAACTGATGTTACTCTATGTTTAAGTCGTGCAATCGACTTTCCCACATCGAGGATAAAAATATATACAAAAAAAAGGACATAAAAATTTAAAAAAGGCATTTTTTATTTAGATGGGAGGTGGGCCTGCGCCTTTACATCTTCCCAACCCAAGTTACCAGCAGCCAAACAACCAACACCAGATTGCTTATAAACACCAGGTATTTGGTGCACAGCAACAGGAAGATGACCTTAACAAACAAAATGGTATTAAGAAATCCAAAAAACAGAACCTTTTCCTTTTAACAATTTTTTGATGCTATGCCCTAATTGTCAATATTTCAATCTTTCTTGGTAAAATTTATTTATATGCATTTAACACAGTTTGTTAATTTATGAATTATTGTATTTTATGACCAATTGAATTTTTGTATATATTTAGAAAGGGGAACTGATTTCTTAAGACCAGCTCCAAGTCCAGCTACAAGAATGAACATGGTAGGAATTTGGTTTTTATTTATTGTTTAGTAGAAAGCATATAAATAGGAATTGGATTGTTTAAGAATTTTTGTTAAATATTTATGTAAAAAAAATATCAAGCTTCGTTTTTATTTACTAGTAATAAACGCTTTTAAATAAAATACTTGTTTTACATTAATTATTTATTTTTAAGGGACCGCCATCTGTCTCTGCAGCCACCCCTTACATGTCCACTTTGACCCCAATGACCCCTAAAACTCCTGCTGACCTTGGTGTGGGACCTCCTCAATTGCAGTAAGTATAAAATAGAATTTATTTTTATTTTAACTTAACTAGAATTGTTCATACAAGTTTTATGATTGTTGTAGGTTTATTAATGTTTTTGTTTATTTTCAGAAACATTGTTTCTACTGTCAACCTTGATTGTAAACTTGACCTAAAAAAGATTGCATTGCATGCCAGAAATGCTGAGTACAACCCAAAAGTAAGTTGTGTTTATAAATTTAAAATTTTTACTGGTTTTAAAAATTGGTAACTTTTGTTTTGTTTAGGTATTTGAATTTTTTTATATTTTAAGCAACGAAAAAAGGTTTACAGATTAGCTACTTATCTAAAATTGTCTATTTCAGCGATTTGCTGCAGTTATTATGAGGATCCGAGAACCCAGGACCACTGCTCTAATTTTCAGCTCGGGAAAAATGGTTTGCACCGGTGCAAAAAGTGAAAATGAGTCTCGTTTAGCTGCCAGAAAATATGCGAGAGTAGTACAAAAGTTGGACTTTCCTGCAAAGTTTTTGGATTTTAAAATACAGAATATGGTCGGCAGTGTTGATGTTAAATTCCCAATTAGACTTGAAGGGTTAGTTCTTACCCACAGTCAGTTCTCAAGGTGGGTATCTAATAACTACTAAGTTTTATAGACTTTTTTTTATTTTAAATTAATAGTTCTCAAATAGTTCTCTAAAATTGCTAATCTAAAAATGAGAATAATAAAATAGAATGACCATTTAAGTGATATATAGAGTAATATAATAGCGTCTAAATTGTATATATATTTTAAATTGATACAAAATAATTTTTGCATTTTAGTTACGAACCAGAATTGTTTCCTGGTTTGATATACAGAATGGTGAAACCTCGAATTGTTCTACTTATATTTGTGTCTGGAAAAGTAGTTCTAACAGGTAAAATGAGTTCAAAAGATATATTTTCTATACAAAAATGTAATTTTATTTCATCTATAAATGATAGTTGGATTATTTTGTTATTTTTTGTTTTGTTTAATTTTGCAATGTAACTGCAAATGTAACTTTTTTTGCTTTTTCTAGGAGCAAAAGTTCGACATGAAATAGACGAAGCCTTTAACAATATTTACCCAATACTTAAGGGGTTCAGAAAAACCGCGTGATCATATTCTCCACTGCCACAGTTGCTACAATTCCACTATGTTCTAAATATCATGTTGTCATAAAATCAGTTCTTTTTATAACTACGTTAGCTGAGGTTTATTTTCCCATTTTTTTATTTCTTTTTAAGTTTACAGCCGAATGTTAAGACCTTAGGAGGAGTATGAATATATTTATAGGGGTTATGATGATTTTTTAATGGTCTTTGTGACAGGTTTTGTTACTTACAAATTATTCTTTTTAGGGTTCTAATTTTCCTTTATGTTTTGTTTATTATGATTTTGCAAATAAAAAGTTATCACAAAAATATGTTCCATTGCTGTATTTAAAATTTAATAAATACTAGAAAAAATTATAAAATAATGCTAATGGTTTTTATATACCAAAACTAGTTAAACTTTATTTGTAATAGTTAAATATTTAATTATTCCGCCATTTCTACAGCAATGCCGCATTTCGCTCAATCAGCATAATTCCGACTTATTCCTTATTCCGCATTGATATACACAGCGAAAGATTTTTCGTTTTATTGTTTTCGCATTTTCTAAGTTTACGCTTTGAAAGACAATGAGCTATAGTTTAACATTCATTAAAGTGTTTAGATTAAACAGGTTTTTGTAGGTTGAAAGCATATTTAAGAGGTGTTAATTTCATTAATTATTAGTCAGTCTGTTTGTTTTTTGATATTTTGAAAAAATAAAAAACGGATCTTATTTTCAGATTTAAAATTTTTACACTTATTTTTATATTAATAACTATGATAAATTATTTTTGTATGTATTAGTGATACTTCAACTGTTATAGGCTTACAACTATTTAACTTTGTTTAACTTTATACTTGCAGGCTTTATTAAATTAATTAAAAAATGCAAAGTTAAAAGAAAAGTCAGAAAGTGCTTAGTTTCAATGTAAAATGACAGCAACATTGTTGCAATATGCCGCATGAAAGCAATTTTGTCCAAGTCTCTAACACAAGCAAGCACAAACCTTTCAGATCACTTTCTGCACCAGTTACAACAAGGTTAATACAACTTCTGCTAAATTGTTTATAGCTTTTTTCTAATTATATAAATATGTGCACATTATTTTAATGTTAAATGCACATTATTTTGCCTTTAAATTAAGGCATTTATATACAAATTAATGTTGAGACAATGTTTTCTTGCAGACAATCATTAATAGAAGTTACAGATACAGAAAGCAAGTTTCCAAGGATAGAAGAATGTGAACATTTTCATTATGACTCAGTTGATTACGGAAAAATCAAAGTAAATTCAAATATATAAATCATATTTATTTTCGAACCTGATGTTATACAAATGCTTCAAGAAAATTACTTTTTAAATAAGCCAAATAAAATGTTTTAATGTAAAACCATTAGCAAATCACAGTTTGTAAAAAAAATCAAAGTAAATAATACAAAAAAAATGAATAGGCCTATCAAAATTAAACATTTTTATTTGTAATTTTATATATATTTTTAGGTTGCATTATTAGAAGACACCACAGATGGTTTAAAAATAAATGGTTCGTTTAATTTTGAGGATTGCAGACCAGTTTTTGGTGTGAGGATAACATGTCAGGTAAGAATTTTATCACTTTTTTAAACAGCTTAGTAAACAATTGTAGCCCTTTTTCATTTAAAACCCTTAATTAATTCAGTATAAATTAAAAGTATATTATTCAAGTAATCATAATATTGTTTTGTTGTTATAATTTTTGTAGTATCAAATTTCAATTATTGATATCAATTTTTCTGTTATATTTTCTGACCATTTATGTTGTTAAATTAATCACCTTCTGTTTTAAATTTGAAAGTAATATTTTATAGGGAAATTCTTGTGTGGTAAGACGAAGTTTGTCGCACTTTCAAACCTTAGATAAATGGTTGCATGAATGTGTTTATGACCGAAGTTTTTCACAACTTCCACCTATCGTCGAATCTGAATTAATCACCAAAACTATCAGCGTGAGTTTTACATCAAAAAAGTTGCAAATTTTAATAATTTTTGTAGTCCATACCCCTTCCTCTTTTTGTCTCTTTTCTTAATAAGTGACCAAATGATATATATATATATATTTAAATATAAAAACTTGCAACCATATTTTTAAATGCTATACTAATTTAAAACAGTTGTTTTAAAAAGGCAAAAACTGATTTAAAATGAACTGAAAAATACCATTTAATAAATTGAAAAACTGTGTGACTAAAATTATAAATTTTTAACCTTTTAACAGATTATTCAAAATCGACTTCGAATTTACCTCCAACAACTAACCTCCCTCACTAGAGGTGATATAAGTAGCGGGATTGCATGTGCCCCAGTCTTACATTGGCTTGAAATTGACAATCATGGACGTAACCTGGCTCCACATGCACTTGGTGATGTGGCAGATATTAATATACCGGCTGTGGCAGCAGCACGAGTTGTGAGAAGGTATCAAGCACAAGAAGATGATGATATAAGTCTGGAGGTAAGTTAGAAGTTTGAGTTGTAATAGTAATTTTTTTTTTTGATTTTATTTATTTTTAAATATTAAATAAAAAAGTCATTTTCTTTGCTTTAACAGAATTTTTTACTTTTCTTAGGTGGGTGACATGGTTTCCATTATAGAAATGGGGGCGACAGGTTGGTGGAGGGGTAAACAAGGGTTAAAAGTGGGGTCTTTCCCCTCCCAGTGTGTTCGAAGGATAAATAGTGCCACTGACGTTATTGCCACGCATGAGCGTCCTTTTTCACCCCCTTTGCATGGAGTTGGGTCACCAAGTAAGCCGAGTAAGTTTTAATATTTTTAATTTTTTATCCCTCCCAATTTTTCTTTGATGTTTAAAAAAAAAATTTTATTCACTTTTTATTTTTTACAGTTACAAGAAAACATGGAAAATTTATGGAGTTTTTAAGATCATTTCTGGACACTAGACCATCAAAAGCTCAACTTAAAAGAAAGGGAATTTTAAGAGAGCGGGTTTTTGGTTGCGATTTGGGGGAATTTCTACACAGATCTGGGGATGAAAGTAAGAAGAACAAAATTTTTTCTTTTTTAATTTAAAATATAAACCCTGTCAATTAATTAACTATGTTCAATATAGATTTAAATATTCATTTATGTTTTAAAATGCAGTGTTTTAATTTGAATTTTAAATTTTTTTAGTTCCACTAGTTGTTACTGATTGCACAAAGTTTGTGGAACAACATGGAATTGTAGATGGAATATATCGCATCTCTGGTGTCGCGTCGCATATTCGGTTTCTGCGTTACGAGTTTGATTCTGACCGTAGGCCAGATTTGGAGAAGGATATTGTAGGATTACCTAACAATGCTCATGTACCTGGGATGTCAAAAAATGGAAATTTAATCTGTGATCCTCATAGTGTTGCAGGACTCTGTAAACTTTATTTCAGGTTAGTTTTTTGATTTTTGAATAAATAATTTGCCATTAGAGAGTAAATTCAGTTTCATATTAAGACTTTTAACTTTAAGCAGGTTAGAAAAATGACTTTAAAATACAATTTAGTAAAAATAGGGCAATTGAAATAATACATTTCGCACTATATGATTTCTTAAAGTTAAAATAAGTATATTATTTATAACATCACAAATCGACACAACATTTAAATTACTTTTTAATTATCTATTTTTGTCCCTAATAAAACATGTTTTTAGTTAATGAAATTTTATATCCAAATCTTCTTAACCCAAATCTAGACAAATTTTTCAATGGTTTAAATGTAAAATATTTTAATTAGCACTTGTGCATCTTATAATTAGTGTTTTGTCTGACTAAAACGACAGTTTTCTTACCATTAAATTAAGCTGTGTATAACATGATGTCACCTTGTAATTAAGACTATTTATTTCACATTTTAACAAGTTATATTTTGCTAGTAAGGCTTCAGAATAACTTTTTTGTGTTACAATTTTTTTATATTTTTTAACCTTTTTTATTTATTTTCACAAACCATTAGTTATATATATTTTTTGTTGATTTTTTTATCGAATATTTTTGTTATAAATTGTTGTTTTATTTTTTGATTTATGACTATAAAACAACCCGTCAATTTTCATTTAAAAAATAATTCAATTTTTCTTTCATTGAAGTCTATTTTTATGCTGTGGTTTAAGAGTATTAATATTTAATGATGCTGCAGGGCAGATTTTTCTAACAAATTAATGAATCATTTGTCTATAAAGTTATACATAGTGACAGTTTTGATTTCAGAAAAAAATTATCAAATTTTAAAATGACCTTTATTGAAATTTCTATTTTTAGTAAATCATAAAAAGTTGAATTTTTTTTTATTCAATTTCTGAACAATATACAATATAATTAAAAAAAAACTAAGATTAAATAAATTTAAATTGTCTTTTCACATATGAATCAAATTAAACTTTGTTTTTGTCCAGAGAACTACCCAATCCCTTATTGACGTACCAACTTTATGACCGATTTGCAAGTGCAGTTACAGAATATGAGGCAGAGGAAAGATTATTAAAAGTTCATGACGTTATTCAACAACTACCACCTCCACATTACAGGTAAAATGATTAATGTATTAATTAAGTGTTTTCATTAAGTGTTAGTTATTTAATCATGTTAATTTGTTTTTTAGGTTTTTAGCCTTTTTTTTTAAAAACGTCTGATGTGCAAATCTAATTTTAATTTAGGGTAATAAGATAAATAATTAATGAGGTTGTGATTTTTAAGGAAAAATCAATAATAATGTAACAAAATTACTTAATACCAAGGTGTGTTTTGTTTTACATTTAAAAATGACATTTATTAAGTAATTATTAAATGTTGCTCATGTTAATATTTAAAAAAAAAGAAAATAATTTTTTTAATTTAAGAAAAAAAAAATTTATTACCAATTTTATTTTTTTAGAACTCTTAAACACCTTATCACACATTTACGATTCATGGCCCAACGTGATGCCAACACTTCAATGCATTGCAGGAACTTAGCTATAGTGTGGGCACCGAATTTACTGAGATCTAGGGACTTAGAGGCCGGGTTAGCAGCCTTTACCGAAGCCAGAGTTCAATCTGTTGTGACTGAATTTCTTATTGTAAATGGAGATTTATTGTTTAGTGATAAGCTTCAAACCAAGCAATATGACGCAGGTAAGTGCACTTTGCTATCTCGTAACCTTTTATTGAAATGTAAATTGTGTGATATCACAAAAAATTGTTAAATAAGTAAATTTCTTTATTTTAAAACTTTATTTTTTTTTCGCCTCCATAGAGCACAAACCTCCCCGTCCTCGATCCCTTATGATCCTTCCCCCTCCTAAGCTGATCAGCTTGGAGGAAGCACAAGCAAGATCCAGAGGAGGAATGGTAGCTCCTGCATCTTCCGACAGCCTCAACATCTCAGATCTTAGCACCACAGCTACTCCGAGGATGAGGAGTCAGGAAGGAAAATCTTCTTCTTATGAAAGAAGGTAACAAAATTGTGTTTTAAAAATTTTTGGTTTATTTTTATGTTTGAATGAAAAAACATTTTTTGTTCTATTCTGGGTTGTTATTTTTTTGTAATGTTTTGTTTTTGTTTAAAATTCACTTTAACGTATAAACTTATATAAGTTATAGCCTATTTTATTGGTACTTTTAGTTTTTATGAATTTTGCACAAAATACTAGCATTCATTTTTAAAGTTAAAATTAAAACGTAGATATTTGATATTACTTATACTTAAGCAAAACAAATTATGCAAAAAATTGAGGTTCATATTTAAAATAGTTTATGGTTTGTTATCCCTTATATTTAAGTGTCTCTTAACATTTTATAAGACCTAGAAATATATTCAAGTTTAAGTTGAAAAGCCCTAAGTTATACATGCTGAAAAAAGCTTGTTTTAGTAGCTTTTGTTATGTTGCATAAAAAACTTTTTCGTAATTTAGTATTTTGTTGTAATTTTGTGATGTTGATTGTCAATTATTTTATTTGGCCTGCCCCATTTACTAACTTCATTTACTGAACCTATTTGGCTGCCTAACATTTAATTTCAATTAACATTTAAAGTTCTATTTAGCAGTGTAGATAGGTTGATAACGTTAACAGGGTAACAGGATTGTTTTATATTTATATGTTCATGGTTTACTTTTTTCTTAGATTTTTGGATAGCCTAAAAGTTTAAATTTTTTACACTAAAAAACTTAAGCACAAGGAATTAACCACTAACGATAATTGAACCTTTCTTTAACTTATCTAATTTTTATCTGTTTTTATTGTAAAGCAACAAATATATTTTTTCTTTTTCAAAAGTCAAATTTTTAAGCTTTTAAATGTTATAGATAAACACAAAACAAAATTATCCTTTATTCCAATTTCTATTCTAATTAAATAATTTTTTTTACTTTAATTTTTTATCATAAAAAATAGTTTTAAATATTTAAATTAAATTTATGGTGACAGACGTCGTTCTTATGGTGACTTCTCGCAAAAACGACGTAACCGTCATGTCACGATAAGTGAGCTACTTACTCAAAACGATAACAAGCCGGCCGACACACAAACTAAAACCAACATTGATAATGACAAAGAATCTCGCAGAAAATCCTCTCAACTTTAATTTCTATTTCTTTTTTTGCTCCGATTATAATTTGCAGCCCTACCCTTATCTTGCAATCTGCAAAATTAATTTTTTTCAGAGCAAAAAATTAATTTAAAAAAATTTAATTTTTTCAACTTTTACTTAAAGTTTAACAAACCTAATATAAAACCCTTTTCTTTGGTTTAATTTGCAGCTTTCTTGTAGTGCCCTAACCTCAGCATTTAGCTTTCATTTAAGTTTGGGTTTCGTTGATTACTGATCAAAAGTTTTACGTAGCTGTAAATATGCAACTAATATTTAGTTTTTTAGTAGTTTTTATTATCATCGCTTTTGAGTAGCAATTGTTTTATTTATTTTAGCTGCCACTATGAGTTTTTGTAATAATCGGTACAAAAATTCTTAAAAACGAACATTTTTTTTACAGAAAAAGGAGAAAAATTACTTAAATTCAAAACACGTTTTTTTTTAATTTTTATGCAAAAATTCTATTAGTTTAAATAATTTTAAGAATTGCATGAAGATTTTATGAAATTTTAATTTAATGCATGTTGAATCGATTCACTTTTTTGTTATTTGTTTGCACTTTGTTTGTTTTGCATGTTTTTTTTGTTTTCTACCTTTTTCGAAATCTTGCATGTAACCTTGTCACTTTATTTATAACCTTTGTGACATCATAATCTGCGAGATTAAGTTGTTGTTTGTTTTCGTGAGTTCAAAATCTGCATTGGTGGTTATGTAAGTTTTCTTCTGTTTTACTTTTCACGATTTTTAACCTTAAATTTAAAAGCACTTTAATTTTTTACTTGTTTAAATGTAAAATTAAATTAACTTTTAACAAAAAATATTAAAAATTGGCTTAACAGTTATGTTCTTGTTAAAAGTGCATTAAAGTAATCTAAAAGTTGTGTTTGATTGTTGTATTCATGTTAGTTGTTATTTTTATTTATTTTTCCAACACATTAAACAAATACAGTTTTATTGATATTTTTAACAAGTAAATTATTCTTAATATTTTAATGTAGAAAACGTGGGCATAAGAGAGGTGCCGGCTCTTCCACTCTGCCCCATAATTACTCATCTCGGGTTAAAAAACAAGGTAAATAAAAGATTTTTATAGCAGTAATGCAGTGATTTTAAATCACAACATTTTTTAATACTATACCAAAATTATTATGGAGTTTTCACTTAAAAGAGTTGCACTTTTAAAAAAAATTGTGTAAACCATATAATTAAGAAAACTTCAATGGAATTAATTTAAAGCTCATAAAAAAAACGAGTCCTAACTTTTTTCCCTAGTTTAAATTACAAATATATACTTATTTAAATTTGAATTATACCATGTTGTTAGGTGGTGTGCTTCATCAATATACAGATCATCTTGGTTCTGTTGAAGAATTAAGAACACCGGGAGAAATGTCACCAACCAACAAACATTTTGGTTGGAAAACCAAACTTGGAAGTTTACTGAAAAAAGGACATGGCAACTCTGTGCAAAGACAAGGTAAAATTGCTTTTAAATTTAAGGTGTAAAATTGATAAAAAAATTTAAAAATTAGGACATTTTTTAATTCAATTGAAATTTGATATTATATTGCCCATTTCCTGTTTATATTAATTCAAAGCATTTCTAACAGGAACACATAAGTTAAAGCATAACTTCTACCAACCAAAATAAATATGCTTAATAAGGGAATTATTTTTTATTTTGTTTAAAGTATTACTGGATCTTTTAATCTTAAAAAAACAAAATGTTAAAAAAATATGATTTTGTAAAAAATTTCCTTTATCAATTATTTTTTTTATCTTTAGCATCTCTACGTAGATGTCAGAGTGATGATTCTTTAGTTTCTCACGGTTCCCAACAAAAATTATCAAAAGTAAAGCGACCCCTTGACTTTTCAAAATCATCTTTAACTCATGCTGTATCACTAGAGGTCAGGCTTAATACATAACTGTTAAAAAAACAGAAGAAAATTTGTTTTCAAAACTACATCAGACCTTAAAAATATAACATTTACTCAGGGTCCTGGTATGTTGGAACGAGAATTCCCCGAACCCCAAACTTCCCCCGTAGTTTTGCGACATCACACGACAGTGGATGGCGATAAAGAGAATAAATCTCGAAAACGACATTCACGCCCTGCAGGTGGAATTTATTCGGGGAAAATCAGTCCCACGAAAAGTGGAAATCATCCTTTTCATCCCACTTTTTTACCCCTGAAAAACAAGTAAATTAAATTTTATTAATATAGATTTAATTTATTTTCATGGAATTTTTGCCAAGCAAAAAAAGTTTGTTTTTATAAACTTATATTTTTTGTTTTCAGGCCCACAGAGCCAAGTAATGAGTTAATTAGAAGTTGTAGTCCATTCTCTGGCCTTGCATCTGACTTTCCAAGCATCATGGGTGAAAGGGGGTTAGATTTTGACCCACTTAATTACAGACCCTCTGTACTTTTAAAAGGTATTAATTTTGTTCTTGCAGTTTGAAGTCTGGAAATTTAAACCAAGTTTAAGTTTATTTTTATTTGTTCAATGGTACTCCTAGAATGTTTAAATTTATTATAACTTTTTTATAACAAATTTTGAAAAGTAGAATTTTTTTTAGCAAAAACACCAGAACTGGTAGAAAACAATTCCGATGACAATGCCATGGTTACCATCAAAAGGGTAGCCTCAGAGCAGTCGTTAACTGGTGAACCAATGTTTGCTGCCATATCAACAGTAAAACAAACCTCGTCACAAAACAAAAACAACAATCAAAAAATTCACCAAACCAGGTCTAAAACTTCAAAACTTGAAGAATTAACTTCGGAATCAATCGATTTTGATAATTCTGGTTCAAAATCAGCTCGTTCTGTTAAAAAACAATCAACTTTTGCAAGAGATCAACTCTTAAAGCGTATTTCTTTAAAGGAAAATGTAAGAAGTCATAGAAAACAAGAAATAGCAAGCCATTTCAAAGAGAAATCTATTAAAAATATTGATAAATTAACAGCTGATGATTGCGTTTTTGTTTCTGATAATTTTAAAAAACAAACCAAACTAAGTGCAGCAGAATTACTTGGCGTGTCTCCTCGAAAATTAAGTCCAGATCGGGAAAACAATTTAAAATCAATGAAAATTAACAAAACTAAACAGACTGAAAAAATTTCGAATATATATAACGAAGAAGGTAATTCTGAATTACCAAACAATGAAGATACGAATGATTTACATCTTGATTTGAACGAGAACTTTAAAGTTTTGGATTTAAAAGATAAAGAAACGGTCACGACTTTAAACAAAGAAGCTTCAATTGATTTCACAACTTCTAATAAACGATACAGTGTTCAGTGTTATTCCATACCAGAAGATAAGGGTCTTCAGAAAAAATCTCATTATGGTTCATTTATTGCTCTTGTTGGTCTAAAACCAGATGAAAAACAGTCCCAAAATTATAATCAAAGTGATCAAAGCAGCTCAAAATCACATCGAAAATTAAATAAAACCTACAGTGAAAACTATACCACTCAACCACATAGTAGAAAGGATTTTAAGCAACCTCACTACCCAGCTAACCAATGGAGACAGCCCAATGTAAACCAAGTGTACAACAACTTGTCACATCAAAACAGCCATAATCATAATAATCATCCTAATTTTTTAAGTGAAAATTCAAATCGCTTTGAATCTAATGTTAAACTTGATCACCAGAATTATCCAATGTCGCAGAATTCACACAGTATGAAACTAGTAGGTTATCAATGTGATAAAACTTATTACGACAGCGAAGCTGGTCTTACTTATAAATCATCAGCACATTCTTGTACAGTTTACACTCCAAAACTTGACACATTTAACCCAGAAGGTAAACAAAGACAAGATTATATCGATTTGACCCCGCCAAAACCTGAGTTCATGAACTTATTTAACTCAAGTTCATCAAGGTACGAAAATCAACAGAAATTATATCACAACCGTTCACAAAGTGTTGATTCCTATCCATCTCATGATACCAATAATCACCAAAACTTGCACGATTTACCCACTCACACTGCAATACTACCTCAACGGCACCATTCCGTTACCACACAGCACCGCAACGGTACCACTTATCATCCGTTACCAGCACCAAGAAAGCATGGTCGATCTTTGTCAACTGGAGACGATACAGATCCTCATAATGTTCCGGAGTTTGCAAGGCCTATTCCTCTTCCAAGAAGATTATCAAGGTCCTCACCTCATGGACCTAGCTATCCTCCACCTTCTAATAGCAATAGTTGGAGCAATAGCAGAAGAAGACTCTCCGATTCAAGTAAGCTACATTTTAAAACAACATAATCAATATTATTTAATTTCTAATTTTTTTTTATAATTTAGGTCACCCATCACAATCTCATGACCAAAACCACCAATATAACTCACCTAATCCACCAAACACCACTTCTGACACGTCGAACAATTTTCCCATGACGTCATACGACAACCCAGGTACGTCATACAGCAATAAAACGTACGAGTATGTCGAAAACGTGGAGCCATATTTTGACAAACCCAATTACTACCACGAACAACAACATTCCTACCCTCCCCGTCGAAAATTATTTCACCAAAACCAGTTGGAACGCAGGGTTTTAAATCGCGACTTCGGCGAAAATAATTCCCAACGACAACAACATTTTGATGACGTCACTCGTCCGCATGACGTCATTCGCCCAACTCGTGACAACATTAATCCTCCCCATAGCAGCGTTCACCCACCACGTGATACCATTCGCCCATTTTGTGACGTCAGTTCCCCAGCTCGTGACGTCATTCACCACAGTTATGACGTCACGCCGCGTAAAAAGCAACAGCGCGCGTCGTACGCCGAGGGTATGTTGTTCAACAGGCAACAAAACACAAACAATTCCAATTATTCGCGAGCAAGTATTGCCTCGTTGAACTACTACCAGCACGAAACTTACGCTCCGCCCATCAGTCACGTGACTCCGGCGCAAGATTTTCCTGTCAATCAAGCGCAGTCCGCTTGCTCTAGTTTATCTTGGGTTTAAATTTTAATAAATAAAATTCGTATGCCTTTAAAACATTGGTTGAATTTGATTTAAATTCAAGTTTTTGTTACTTGATGGCTAAGTTCATAAAACATTTATTTACGCAAATAGTAAATATCAATAGGTTTTTTGTAACAAATTTAAGTTTGATCATGTTTTCCGCCATGCCAAAATCACCTTTTTTGCTTTTTTTTCTCACAATTTGAACTCTAAAATCGTCGCACTGTGAATTGACAATGCCATGGTGCATTTAAAACAGAGGTAATCTTCAAAAAATAAAGCGACTGTTAAGATATTAACTTAAAAAATGATTTGCTGTGTTTTTGAAAATAATCTGTTATTCCAATTCGCACTGTTTAGGTTGAACAAATGATAGCATTCCTTTTTGTTAAAGTGTTGTGTTAAGGCTGTGTTATTTTTAAGAGAAAAGTATTATTACTTGCAATTGAGTTATCAGACTTTATCACTACCCGGTACACTTAAATATTTTTTCCCCTTTTTTATGTTTACTGATTAAGGTGCAAAAGAAAATTTATATCTCAGTTTATAGCAAAATAGTTTATGTAAAAGAGTTGATTTTTCCTAACTATTTTTTTACTTACATGTTTCTGAAAATATTTAGTATGTTGCTTAAATGGTCATTGTGTTGATTTTCATATTTATTCATTGTGTTATATTTGCACATTTAATGGTATTTGTTAAGCAACTGTTTATATTAAAAATAAGCCATTTTTAAGGCTTAACAAAGAGCAAATTAAATTTATTTAAGCATAAAAAGTAACAAAGTTCGTTTTTAAAATCGTGTTTTAAAGGAATTAAATATGTTTATTCTTGGCAATTCTTTTTCTTTTAAATTAATGTCGATTTTTTTTGTTATAAGCTACCGCGTCATTGCAATATCGAAATAAACAAAAGCAAAACTTAGTTATTTTGTGGAAGCACATCAATTTTTTTTTATCAATTTTAAAAGAAGTTTGTGGCAGTTGTTTAGGAAATGTAGATGAACAAATGATCTACAAAGGCGTGCTAATAGCTGTACAAATAAATCTTATTACCACCTTTAACTGCTAGAAAATAAATATGTGATAAACATTAATATTTGTAGATTAATTCCGTGCCCTACCTTATTATTTACTTTACATTCAGTCACATTACATTACGTTGCGCAATGTTGTCATAACGCCAAACTTCTATTATTAGTTATGACGCGTAAAGTTGTTTCTTAGCAACTACAGCAAAAGAAAAAAGATTTATGAATTCGTTTTGAGTATAAAAAGCTTCCCTTTGTTCGGAAAGTAATTCGATTCTGTTGTGACGTGGAAGGGTTAACCATGGCAGTTCAAGTCGTGTTCACTTCGCTTACATCGCAATTTCACTGGAAAGAAACCATCGTCAAAGACCACACGTGATTTCATCAAAATTGGCGCTGCTTTCATGCAGTTCCACCCCTTCTTTCATGCAGTTTCACCCCTTCTTTTTGTCGGAAGACTCCAAAACTTCTTGACAACCCTAATTCCCTTCCACACCCGGTCCATGTGAATTTCTTGCCCAAAGCGGCCGTGCAGTCACCTTTTATAGTGCTTAGCGACGGGTAGGATCTTACAAGGGCCACCTATGGTACTAAATTTAACAAAAAAGTGTGCTACTTTGCATTTTATTTTTTTGCTGATGCCTTTGGTGGCCCTTTGGAAAGTGACAACGTTCCCACAAATTTTAGTTAGCTTAGTAAAGTATTTGTACGTTATAGAACGTAATTTTTTTAAAGATACAGTCCACCAAATGATATTTTTAAAGTTATAAAACCTTTGTGTGTGTACAAACATCATATCTATGACGGCATGATTATGACGCGTATATTTGTTTCCTAGCAACCTAGTAAAAAGAAAAAGGCAACGTTTTTTTATTGGAGTATAAAAGGCATCGCTCGCTTACCGATGTAACTCGATTCTGTTGTGACGTGGAAGGGTTAACCATGGCAGTTCAAGTCGTGTTCACTTCGCTTACATCGCAATTTCATTGGAAAGAAACCGTCGTGTTGGAGAAATAACACCACGCCCACAGCACTGATTTCATCGAAATTGGCGCTGCTTTCATGCAGTTCCACCCCTTCTTTCCGTCGGAAGCCTCAAAAACTTCTTGACAACCCCAATTCCCTTCCACACCCGGTCCTTGTGAATTTCTTGCCCAAAGCGGCCGTGCAGTCACCTTTTATGGTGCTTAGCGGCGGGTAAGATCTTCCAAGGGCCACCAAAGGTTTAAAATTTAATAAAAAAGTGTGATACTATGCAAATCACTTTTTTGTTGGTACCGAGTTGGTGGCCCAATGGAATTAACAACAGTGATGTAGTTTTAAGTAATTTCCCACCCACTAACCACCTTATGTAATACTAAAATTGTTTATAAATATAACATAATTGTTATATTTGTATCCTGCCATTTTAGTGGTCCTAGTTATTTCTGATTTGTTATTAAACATAAACTACTTCTGTGCCAGTCTTTATATTGGCCAAAAATGCAAAAGTAAGCAAAGATTTTGTTACACTGTTTTATTGAAAATAACAACTTTCGCCTACATATTTAGGGCATGTCAAAATTAAAATTAAATTTACATAAAAAATAAACAATGCTAACATTTAACATTCTAAATAAGATTAGAAACGAAATCAACTACAACATTATTATTCATTGAAACTTAGTACTGAAAGTTAATTTATTGTTAGTACAGCATAATCTAAAATAAATCCTTTAAAATGAGTAAATAATGGTTTTTAACAAATTTATCGCCAACACAATTGCAACTAAAATAACATTTTTACATTTTACAGTGAAATTTTTTGTTTAATACACTTCCAGATTTGTTCTAAGGTCACCAACTTTGCTAACTTTGGTATGTCATTAGGTTTAATCAAATCAGATTCCACAACATGGGTTGCATTTTCTATTTCATACTCTTCAATAACATCGCCATTACATGCCACCACATGTCGTTTTAAAAGTTTAAAGTCTGAAATATCCTTAGGAATATAAATCTGAACCCCTTTGAAAACATCATTCAAAAAATCAGCTTGTCCAGCCTTAAGTAACTCAGAACCACTTGCGTTTGATATTTCTGATGACTTTTTCTTTGATTTTGTTGAGGTAGATGGTTTGTCAAGTAGTAAGGATATGTCAGATTCTTCTTTTGACTTTTCGAACAAAATATGTAGTCTTTTTAAAGATGTTGCTGTTTCCCAATCTTTGTCTTTGCGAATTTTTGTCACTCTTGGAAAACGAACAGACAATCCATCAGCAGTATGTAAATCAGACTTTGTAAATTCTGTTCCAGTAATTTCCCAAACTGGAGCCTTCTTTGGATCTTCAACAACCAAATCTGGGACATGCTGCTTGCTTACATTAAGCCAGGCAGGTACTTTACTGTAATCCTTGCTTATTTTAATGGTTTTAAGTTCTTTGTTGATTTTTTCAAGGGTTTTATCGTCATGACCATTACCTACTTTTGTCACAGTGCACCATCGCTTCTTTACATGGTCATAAACTCCCATTAAAAACACTGACATCAGCCCTCCCTTGTTACCAGTACCATAATAAGCACCAAGAACCACAAGATCCGCAGTATCAGCCATCTGACCCTGCATTAGATAATCTTTTTTAACTTTAAGCCAATGGCGTTTTCCAGGTTCATAGAGGCCTCTTATGTCTTTTAAAACAAGACCTTCCAATCCTTCCTTAATAACTCTGATAATCATATTTTTAAGATCATCGGGCTTGTTAACATATTTCATTTCAGATAACATAACACGATTTGGTATCTCTGTCATGTTTTCTTCTAAATATTTGCGCCTCTCCTTCATCGATAATTTCATTAAATTTTTCCCATTGAAATGAAGAATGTCGAAAACAAACAAGCAAACATTTGCATCTTGAAATTTTGATTTCTTGTGAACACCTAAAGTACCAAATGGAAGTGGGTTACTTGTTTTATTGTCCACCAACAAAACTTCACTGTCCAAAATCATGCTATTGCCACCTGGAAAAGCTTTTGGTATATGCTCTTCAAAATGTGCAATTTTATGCTTTTGCACTGGCTTAAGACTTCTGCTGTAAAACTGGAAATCACCTTCCTTCATATGAAGTTGTACTCTTTCACCATCATACTTGATCTCGGAATACATTCCGTTTGGACACTTTTTTATTGCTTGTTCAACTGATTTGCAGGCTTCAGCTAACATTGGAGCTACAGGTGTCATTAGTGAAGCCCTGATTTCAAGCTCTTTGGTTCCATTCTTCTTTTTTTCAAAAATCCGATCAATAACATCTTTTAAATCTTTGGATGCTTTAAATGCTTCATGCGCGTTTGAATCTAGTGCATCCAAGATATGCTTAGGGCCAGCAGTTATTTTAAGGTCTCCTTTGATCAAACGAACAATGGTTTTTAGGTCATTTGCAGTACATTTTTTTGTGATTGTTTTCAGTAAAGTCATCTGGTCCTCTTCACGAGTAAGTTTGGATAACCTCTCAAGATAATTATCAACATCATGTACAGTAAGATTGCTTTTCTTTAAAGGAGGGCACGATATACTGGATTCAAAGAATGTAAAAACTGTTTCGGAAACGTCACCTTGCTCCAAATCTTCAACCATTTCATCTAGATCTTGCACAAAAATTTGACTGAACAATTTGACTAGTTGTTTGCTTTGAAGATTGTAAATTCTTTTAATTGACCCTGGCATAAGAAGCTTAACAATCATATACACATCACCAGTGAAACCGTTTCCAGACGTACCCTTTTCCAGGAATCGTTTTAAGATGTTAGATTTCTCATTATAGCTTGCTTCTTCTGCAACAGCTCCACACAAACGTCGAAATTCACGAAATTGATCATCTTTGGAAATAGAAACTTTAGGTTTTATGTCGATAGGAGACACTGACACAGATGTCGTTGGACTGTCTTTTTTAGGAGATGTTTTAATGCTTGTTTTTGCAGGGGGAGCGCTTGTTACTGGGTCAGAAGCCTTTCGCTTCTTTGGGGTACCCTTTTTAGGCGTTTTCTTTTTAGCTTGTGCCTCACATAACGTTTTAATAAGTGACCTAATCTCATCCTTTTCCTCATCTTTCATGTCCACAAATCCCTCTAAATCACTGGGATCCTCAATCTTTTTTGTTGTAGCTCTTGCACGTTCAAAAGTTAGAAAAATGCATGGGATATGATGGTACTGTTTCATCGTGCCTTCGCCATCTGAGAAAAAATTTGGAGTCACTTTTGCGATCCGAGCCGCCCCCTTTTCGATCGGTTGCTTGCATTTTTTGCAGTTTGATTTTCGCTTGCTGTAATCGCAAGAAAATTTCGTGGAATTTGAGTCATCCATTTAAACATAAAAAGTTAGACCAGAACTTTATAACAAGAAACCTAATTACGAAGAAAATGCAATTTAAAATTAGTCAGAATTTAAATGAATAAAGTGTTTAAAACAAAAAATAATCTAGCAGTTTAACTTTGCCCGAATTAAACTGTATAAGTCAAGTTAAAAACTAATAACAATTGAAAAGCGTGGAGTATTTATATGTATGTGTTGTCAGGGAATTTAACTGTGTTTTTTTACATTGTGAAACCAATCGGCAGAAGACGGGCATGCCTGCTCGTATTTATTTGACTTTTATTACATCACAATACGTAATTTACGTTTGAACGAGCTGGACTGACAACGGTTTTAGTACCGCATGATTGCTCACGGGGAAAAACATCAGATTTATTATGATTTCTATTTAGAGCACGTGCAACTTCGTTTTCTAATAGTTTTAATATATAATTTTCTAGGCAAGCATGTTAAAAACATGTTAAATAATGTAACAAAAACTAATTTTACATATGGTAAAAGGTAAATTTAAATAGCATGGGTAAAAAAGTAGACTTAAGATAGAATGGTGAAATAAACTAAGTAACTAATATTAAAAAAAGTTGAGAAGATTATTTAATTGAAGTAATAAGAAAGTGTTGATAACATGCAGTTGTTGACAAACTTTACTTTGTAGTCAGTTGTCAGAAAAATGTTTGGAACTAAGCCCATAAAGTAACTTTCCAACCAAAAGCTTTTAAATAACTTCTGTAGGGATTTCAAGTACTGAACTTATATATAACTAAAAGGTTATTTTTTTATTTATTTCACATAACATTTATTGTACAATAGAAACAGCTTATTCCATAAATTTAATATACGATAATAACAGCTTGTCGAATATATAAATGTACAAATTAAAGTTGCTATTTGAGAAGAAAATCGGACAGCGACACAGCAAAAACATTTAAAAACAATAACTTAGATTAAAGTTATGATTGGCTTTTAAAACAAACATCAGCATGTAGTTATACAAATGTTAGTAACAGTTTAATTTTGCAATTTTTTTATTCACAGCAACTTTTCAAGTGCCGGGCGATATTTAAGTTAAAATAAAATACTGATAAAATGAAAAAGGTAGAACAGGGATTATCTTTTGGTTGTTGCAAATTCTTCAGCTTCAGTTTTGCCGGTCAATCTTTGGTATAACATTACTCCTGCACCACATGCTAACAATCCGGCCTGAAAAACAAGATTATTTATTTGAAAAAAAAGAGAACTTTTGCTACTATTGTCATTTAAAGTAAAACCACAAACTGCTTACTCTACTTTAAACATCACAAAGGTAATAATTAATTTATCTTATTACTTGGTCAAAAACTTTTAACATATTACATATTATATCTGTAAAGATATTAATAGCCTGTTACCTATTTGGGCGTAATATAATATTAAAAAGGTGCATTTTCAAAGGCTAGTATATTAAAACAGTAACATGTCTTTTAACTTACAAATGAGCCTTGTGCTGCAAGCCGCATATTAATTAGGTACAACGAAAGTCGAATATTTCTTTTTCTGATTCCGTAAAATCCAACAGCAACTATGCTAGTAAGCAAGCCAACTCCTAAAAAATCAATAAAAAAAAACATTTTAATAACCTTGTTTGGTTGTTTAAATAAAACTTTAAAAATTATTTAATACTATGTGCTTATTTTATTTTTAATTTAAACAATTTACCTGTATAAAACAGAGTTTTGTCAGGTTTATTATGTTTTCCAGACATGTTGTTTTAATATTTTGGCCTATATATTAAATTTATTTCAAGGTAACAATGCAATAACTAGAAATTAAAAAAAAATTCATTTCAGATATTTGTTCATAAACGTTTATTTCACGAATTACATGCAGGTAAATTTTAAAATTCTGACTATTAAAACTAAAAACAGTTTATTCAACACAGACGGACAGACAAACAGAGGTAAACCTTAAAATTAATTTATTCAAATATACTTGAGGTAAGTAAACAAAAAACTCGCAAAGTCACTTCCTTGAACTTCTTTTATAACTAATAAAGTGGGATGATTCAACTCAATACGTGAAATTATAAATAACCAAACGACCTTTAACTTTTACAAAGTTTGCCTTTTTCTTTTTTTTAAAGAAAGAGTATTACGCAATATCAATTCTAATATATATCGTTATATAACGTTGTTAACACCCCAAGGTTAAGGTTATACTAGTAATGGCTAACGTTAAATGAATAACATCTGAAAGTTGATAGTTATTTGTCAAAACAGGAGAAAGAATCAAAATAATGTTGTTTACGCCGAAATTTCGTCATTTGTTCATTTTAGGGAATTTCCCCTAAAATTTATATCACGTAGGATAAAAACTTTTGGGCACTATGTAAAAGGCGGAGTGCTTGTGCAGAGTGTTCTGTTTGATTTTTTTATTGACGTAACTTATGATGACGTCATCAGAATGTTATGTTGGTACGATGATAGCATAAGGTTAACATACAACCATCTGTGGTACTTAAAATGTAGAAAACTATACCCAGCAGATACTGATAAATGATAATAACTTTTAGGCGGACATGACGTCATAACCCATGTGTGCTACATTTTTATTCCCCCAATTCTATAGTAAATTTACTTTTTAATCGGATGAAGCTAACTTTAAGTTGGCACAAAGGGGGTGACGCAGTCAATGGGTGCATTATATGACGAAATAATGTATTTCAATTATCAGTTTTTGGGCGGTAATGACGTTATAACCCCTGTGTCCCACGTTTTTATTGCCCAGTCCCAAAAGTAAATTCAATTTGCAATCGAACGATACTATCTAGAAGTTTCTGTATTTCCTATATGTTAAAAAACTTTTACATAACAAGTTACAGTCGCTTATATTCATGTACACTATATTAGGCAACCTATTCGTAATTAATTCTTAATTTTATTTAAATTTTTTCACTTTTTCTATTTTAAATATTACGCTAGGTTAACACACAAAAATGGATTAAAACATTTGAATGTAAAGGTTTAAACAGAATTCTTAATTTAAGTTATTTTAATAAAGTTTTTTAACAGAACATTATAATTTGAAAATTAAAAAAAAATTTAACTTTTATTGGGGAAACACTAATTTTTAAACTTTTTTGTCACGGTATCGTTATCAGTAAAAGGTGCGAAATCGGCACTTTTTTGAAGTGATTTTTGCGCGTTTTACTGATAGCATGAGCAAAATTTTCTATTTTGTTAGTAGTTTATTGATTTTTTAAGAATGTTAATAAATAATATTAATATATATTTACCAGAGCCTATAAAGAAACAAGAAGACAAGTAATATATCAATAAATGGAAATATTTTAAGGTAAGTTAATTTCGTAAAAAATATTATAATATTTAAAAAAAAATTTTTAAAGCAAACAAAGCAAGCATAGACAATCGTCGATTTAAAAAATGTTGTTTTCACAAATTGAATTTTTAAACCAGCTACATACAGATATACTTTAACGTTTATATTTTTAAAAATTATTATAGCCTATATTTAAAATTTTGTTATTTAAAAGATATTCAAATCATGATTGGATTATCAGGATCTGGACTGAGCAATTGATCTGCATACACTTTCTTTACAACTAACAGATGTGGTAGGGACATAGTCTGGAAAATAGGGCAGTTTTGACACTATCTAGCGTTATTGTGATTGTGCTTATACAGGTACCCAAATTTTAATCTTGTGTGTACACGCTGCATTATTTTTCAGACTAGGTAAGGTTTTACTCATTTTTTCATTTGCTTTTTTTTATGTTATTAAGATTTATGTCTTATAGCAAAGGTGGTCAATAAATCATTTAACTTTGGCAATTACTAAAATAATAAACTCTGTAAAATTTAGAATTTTAAAGTGACTATAAAAATTATCAGATGCTAGGTTTCTAACAATGCAAACTGTTAATATCAGTTTCGATAATCTTATTTTTTTAGGATTAATTTTAACAATTATTTGAACTTGTGTTATGTTTCTATCTATTAACGAATAGGTAGTTATCAACACTCATTAAGGTTAAATTTTTAAATAACTGTGCCCACCTTTGCCTAACAGGTTTATAGTAAATGTGCTTGTCATATAAAAACAAGAAGTATTTAAATCTACCAAAATGACAGTTTATTTACCCTGGCACAATTTTGTTTTTTAGATATAAAAGGCTTTGTAAATATTGATGTAAATATCTATGATTTGTTTTATGTTCTTCTTGTTACCATATGGCATTTACATTCACTATAAAACCAGATTAACTTTTTTATTTGTGCTAATTGTTAGTTTAATTAACGGATATCAGTATGTGTTTTTATGTTTTTATGTTTTATGTATAAAGTAACATGTTTGGACCTAATATATACTATATGCCTTGTGGCATTCACCTTGCTGACATCTTTTTAGTTAAGTAACGTAGCCATGTGGCATCTTTATAATTCTTTGTACTCTGTGCACATTCCAAGAATGCTTTTGCCTGCTAAAATGGCTAAGTTATTTTATGGTCCACAGGTAGCATACATGCTGCTGCGCGTTCTAAAAATAGATCTCTACATAGAAACGGCAAACAGATTGCTTAAACGCTTTTGGCATGGAGTGTTAAATTTAAAAAAAAACATTAAAATCCAAAAAATTGTTTCAAATTAAAATACTGTCATGGGATTGTTTAATTTTGGTAGGATAACATAAAATAAGCAAAAATTTTTCTAAATTTTGAAAAAAACTTAAAAAAAAAAATTAATCTTTTATTAAAAAAATAAAAAATTATGTACAAATTTATGTCAAAATTATTGATACAATGATTGGTAGTTCAACTTATAGCCATGTAATGCAATGTAGTTTTTTTAAAACCTAAATTTAATATATTCTAGCCTATGTTAAAACTAAATCAAAAAAATTTTTTTGAAAAAACTAAATATGACAAAATTTAAATAATAATAAGAATTTTTTTCTTAAACAACATTTACATACCTAAAAAAAATAAGTAGTTGTTAAAAAAAACAAACTGCTTTAATCTTTCTTTATTTGCAAAAAAAATACTGAAAAAGATGTTAAGCCAATAACTAATTTATTTTTTATTAACAATAATCAAAATATATGAAGTTTAAATATTTTTTTTCTTTTTTTAAATATTATAGTGTGGTCATTCGAGGCGAACCCACTAAAATATTAAAACCTTTTTTTTTTTTTAATTATTGTAGTGTGGTTGCTCTTTGAGTACTCACTACAATACTAAAATTTTTTTATATTTATATATACATTGAATAATAAATAATTTTTTTAAAAAACTCTTTTCGATATTAAAGTGTGGTCGTTCCTGGAGTACCCACTTTAGTATAAAACAATTTTCAACAAAACATAAACACAAAAAAACTTGTGCAAATATTGCAAAATATGAAACTGACATCAATCTGCATATCTTTTGGACACTGATTTTGAGCTTAATTATTCAATAAAAATGAAACGTTAAAACAAACTTTCCAAGAAGCAAAAAAAATGAAATGTTAAAACAAACTTTCCAAGAAGCATTACTGTCAAAAAAACTATGATGTTGTAAGATGGACAACAAATCTAAGAACAGTAAAAGAGCTAATCATCATGCTGATACACCAAGTTATAATTCTACTTATGAATTAAAAAACAAGGAAAAATAAAATATTTTGCTGGTGAATCAAGAAAGAAAAAAATGTGCCTCAAAAAAACTAAAAACTATTTTTACGTAACGAACAAGTAGAATAGTAATAAATTGAAAATTATCTGAAATGGAAAGCAAAAACAAAAAAAACTATGCAGATGTTATGCAAATTTTACTTCAACAAATTTACGAATAACTAAAAATATTACTGTGGTACATAAAAGAAGCATTGAAAAGAAATATAAAAGAATTTAAAAAGCAATACTGAAGAAAAAGTTTTACACATGACATACGCAGTATAAAAATACTTGAACATCGTTTCTTTTTTAAGATTTGAGGTTCATTTTTGCTGTTGTTATGCTCTACAAAATAAAACTTACTCTGAAAAAACATTGAAAACACTAAAAGCATGTTAAAAACCCTTTTAAAAAAAGTGAAAAAAGGGAAATCAAGGAAAAATAAATAAAAATATTTTGCTGATGAACCAAAAATGAAAAAAATGTGCATAAAAAAACTAAAAACTATTTTTATGTAACAACAAGTAAAATAGTGATGGTTGAAAATTTTCTGAAATTTAGAGCAAAACTAAAAAAACTGTGCAGACAAGACATTATGCTAATTTTACTTCAATGAATTTACGAACAACTAAAATGCTGCTGTGTTACATTAAATAAAGCCTTGAAAAGAAATAAAGAGCTTTAAAAAACAATACTGAGTAAAGAATAATACACACGTACTGCAGTATAAAAACTTGGACATCGTTTCTTTTTAAAATTTGAGGTTCATTTTTGCTGTTGTTATGCTCTAACAAAATAAAACTTACTATGAAAAAACATTGTAAACACTAAAAGCATGTTAAAAACTATTTTGAAAAAAGGAAAAACTAAATTGCTTACAAAAACATGCCAAACTACAATGTTAATTTAAAGAAAACTGTTGGAAAAGAAAAATTGGTGGAAAGTGAATAATAACAAATTTCCAAGCAAAGTTAACCAAACAGCTGGTTATTGAATTGTGTATTTTCAAAGCACAATTAAAAAGTAACCATGCAAAGAAAATTCAAAGAGTGACGACTTAAAAAAAACTTTTGTCAAGCTTCAACAAATATTTTGCAAAAAACACACAATTAACAATATGTGGTGTTAGTTTATTCCTGGCAAACTTAACACAACACATGTATACAATACATTAATAACACAAAATTAAACTTCTTTGTTTTTAATTAAAGTGTGTTCATTCTTTGTGATCACAATGTCCTTTTTCTTATTTTTTTTTAATACCGAAGCTAATATAAGCTTTGTAAAAAAAGCATGTATATACAAAATTTTTAAAATTTAAAAGTATGGATTTTGTTGAAAAAAATTTAACATGCATAAAATAAAATTATTTAAACTTATATTTTGATGTTTATTGTTATAAAATTCCTTAACATCTTTATGGTCAAATTTATACTAAAACTATTAAAATATGTAAAATGTTGTAGGCAAAAAAATTTAAAAATTTTATTTTTTTTAAAAAAATTTAAAAATTTTATTTTTTAATTAAAACTAAATTCAAAATTGCATAAGGACAATTTTTAACTCCAAAACTAAATTTTACATTGCTATATATGCACTACCAAGTTATTCTTATTATCCTACCATAAACAATCCCATGATAGATTAAAATGACTCTGTGCCAAAAGTTTTTAAACAATCTAAACCGTTTCACAGGGTCTATTTTTAGAAACCGTATGCAGAATTATGCTACAGGTGTGTCATGAAATAGCTTACTCATTTTTGCTCGGTAACATTCTGGCATGTGTGCATGGTATAAAGATTGTAAATATTGCTATTATGGTTATGATATTTGACTAAAAAAGAAGCCAGTTAATGTGCATGCCATCAGGCATAAGGTGTCTATTTTTTTTAAATGTTGTTATTATATACATGACACATACAAACATAAAATATTTTTGTTGTTATCCTTTTTTTTTTGAATATATAAATTTTATTTTGTACAACCTTCATTAATTTTAATTAAAATTTGTTTTGTTTAATGAACAATTGTTCGAATTAATCACTTTTATTTTACAGTTGTCAAATGAACTCTTGTACTTCACAGTCCTTGCTACTTTTCTTTCGTACTTTATGATCCTTACTAATACTGGGGACCATAAAGTACAAAAGTTCTGTTTGTTTTAACAAGATGTTGTTATTATTTAGGTTTATGACAATTTTATTAAAAAAAGGTTTAAAGAAAGTAGTTCAATTCTTTCCAAAAAAATCCTGAATCAGAATAAAATATCACTAATAAGTATGGTAAGCATTATATAATTAAATTAAAAACTCTTTTTATTTTCAAATGTGGAATTTTGTTGAGTAAGTGTTATTTTCTCATTTAAACTTATAAGTATAGTTTTTAAAGTAAATGATTTTTATTTTTAAAGTAATATACATATTAAAAATAATGAACAAAAGATTTAGTATTTATTCATCTAACTAATTTCTCAGTTCGACATATTTGTTTAGAATAACTGAACGTAAAAAAGAACAATCAAGATTTCTGCAACCCAAGGAAGTTTTTATTTGCGAGCACTCACGTAAAAACTTTTTTAAATATTTATAATTTTTTAGGCGCTTTAAATTATGCTTATTTTTTTTTCTTTAATTAAGTCAACAACCCTATTGATAAAGAAAGCAAATTTTTCACGTTCTTGGCCATTCTCACTGCCTTTGCACCTAAGACCAGGAAGACAGTTGTTAATCCCACCAACTTGTGTACAAATTTTAGAAAAATTAAACAATTGGATTAGTTAAAATCAACTCAAAAACTTTACTCCTGGTAAGCTTATTTCTGTAATCAAATTAAGTTAAGATATAAATATATTTTTCTGACTAAAGTTGTGGTAGGCACATTTTGTATTACCTTTGTAAATTTTGCAGAATTATTTATCAATAAAGGGTTATGAAAGTTTGTTATAGTACCTTACAATTCTAACTAAATTTTATTATTTTGTTACAGTCTATAGTACTTTTTACTTTTATTATCACAAAGCCTTTGAAGCGATTATAACATAGTTATTTTACCAACATTTTTTTAAAGCCTAGATAGGATCGAACAAATAAAGTAAGCTTATTTCTTGGCTAAATTAACTTTAAATAAATGTTTTATTGTGAAAATATAGTCTTAAAAGCCACTTATTTGTAAGAACCTCCTCAGATTAATTTAAATATGGGTAAGCACATTTTCAGTTTACAGTAAAATTTTGGAATGCAAAAAAACTAATAATTTTGAAAAAGCACTTTTTATATATTTAACAATTGTATTTTTCTTTCGGAACAAAAATTGGTATTTTATTCAGAAAATGTAATCTAGATAAACATTACCAAAGATATACATTATATTTAAACACTAGGCCTACCTTATTTTTTTGTTTCTTAATTTTTTTTGTTCCTTAATTTTTTTGTTTCATATTTTTTAACTGATAGGATAAATATGTTAAGAATAACAAACAGAAAAAATATTAATAACTAATTTTTATTTTTGCTTATTTCTACAGTTGTAACCTTTCTACCTTATCAGAAGATGAAATCAGTTGTCAATAAAAAATACCTAATAAAAAAGAATTAGATCTCTGTGTGGGCCTCACGAGTGAGTTTAAAAGTTATATACATGTTTTTTAAACGGTAATCTTCATATTTAACATTTTAAACTTTTATTAATGCAGCTGACCTATCAGATCAGACTTTACCAAGCCTATCTGGATTGGCTTATTCACCAATTTTGGGACTATTTCGTGACTGTTGTACCTAACCCTTTAAGCCATTGTTATTAACTAAGCATCTTGTGTTCAGGTTTAAGTAAGTAACTTTAGGTAAGCTTATTTCTGTAACATAATTAGTTCTAAGCTTATTTTTGTAACTAAATTATAAATACTTTCCTTTGTTGGAATAAATTTTTGGTAGACACACTACTTTTTACAAAGCTTTTTTTACAAAACAATAACTTTAAAAAAGCATTTTTTATAAATTTACCGAAGATTTTAATATTTTAGCCTGACAAAAATGATATTTTACACAGAAAATGCAATCTAGATAATTGCTTCAAAAATATTTAAAAAAAGTACGATCAGGAAATGTGCATACCCTCTGTAAGTACTTCAAACTTGGTTTTTGTAATAAAAAAATAATATTTTGATTTATAGAATTTAATAAACTATTTAATAACTAATGTTACTCTATTAGAAACCTTTCAACCTTCAAAAAGATAACCTAATACCGATAAAAAAAATTGAATAATCTTTTTATTGTATGTACTAAAAGTAAGCAACTTTTTCAATATGAAAGTTATTTATGTTTTTAATTTAAATTTTTATAATAACTTACTACATTTTTATTTTTTTAGTTTGTAAATTTAAAAAAAAGAAAAACTTTCAAAGACAAGGGGAAACCAAACAAAAACTTTAATGGTCTTTGGATATTAATAAATTGAAGAAACAGTTGTCGAAATTGGACTAGTATTGATTATCTCAGAAGTCCTTCAACCTACACTAAAGGTTTAAATGAAACTGAAATATCATATAAATTTACCACCATATATATTTAAATACTGGGTAGACACTAGTCTAACGTTACATCTGGATTGGCCCTTCTAACAATTTTCGGACTGTTTTGAGACCGTTGCCACCTTCTTTGTGTGTGCACCACAGTAAGTACTTTTTTATTTTACATCTTTAAATTTATAGTATTCTAATTACATTTTAAACTTTCATTTATAGTCTCCGAGACCAACATTGTTATTGAACCCAGCATCTTGTGTCCAAGATTAAGAAAGATTAAACTACTGGCTTAAATAAAACCAACTTGAAAACTTTACTCTGGGTAAGCTTATTTCTGTGACTAAATTACCATGTTTTGATTTAGATAAACATGTTTTGTTCGAATCAAATCTTAATAGGCACATTTTGTAATATTTTTCGATTGATACCTTAAATTAATTTAAATATAAAACCTTTTTTTAGTAGGCCCTTTTACAAACCTATTACTTCTAATAAATACTTTATATAAATTTAACAAACATTATTCATTTTAGCACAACAAATTGGTGATTTCTTTATTATGTAATCTAGAAAATTGTCACGCTAACAAAGATAGGCCTATACAAAAAAATTACTTACTATATTAATTTGTCCCTGTTTTATTCTACTGATAGTTTGTTAATTAAAATTTGCAAGATTATTCATTATTAGTAGGTTATAAAAGTTTGTTTTGTAACCCACTATACCAAATCAGGTTAAAGTATTTTACTAGTTTAAAATATCAAACTAAAATTTTTATATTTATCTAAAAAAAAAATTATATTTATCTACTATTTTTTACTTGTTTTTTTAGTTTCAACCTTTAAACCTCTCAAGAAGGTGAAGTCAGCTGTCAATTAAACATTTTTATCAAAGAATAAGTATCAAGAAATTTGAGTGCTCTTATGTATGTACTTTAACTCATTTTTGGTAAAATAAATTTAATATAACAATTTAGAATACTGTATAAAATATTTAATCAACTCTCATATTATTTTAGTTACTGTATTAGAAGTCTTCTAAGAAAAAGAATTTTTGTTATTGAACCTAGCCTTTTGTGTCCAAGTTTAAGTAAGATTAAACAACAAATCTTAACTTGAAAACTTTCTTTGGGTGAGTTTATCTTTGTAACTAAATTACTTTTAGATAAATATTTCTTTATTTACATAAAGGTTGTTTTTTGTGTAAAAACCTTTTTAAAGTAATAAAATATGGGTAGGCACTTTTTATAGTATTTTTATGTTAGCATCTACGAACAATTTAAGTATGAGTAGGTCCTTTTGTTGTTTAACCTATTTTTAGGTAAGCCTTTGTACAAACCAATCACTTTTAAAAAAAGCTCTTTTTTATAATTTTAACAAACATCTTTTATTTAAGTTCAACGAAATTGATATTTTACTCAAAAAATGTAATCTAGATAAATGACAAGGAAGATATACCAAAAAGTACAGTAAAATTTTTATTTGAATATTTTTTTTAATTTAAAAAAAAACTTAACATAATTTTTTTGTCTCTGTATAAAATAAATTCGCTTGTCTTATAATAGTTTATTAAATAAAAGTTTTAAATTTTATTTTCGCTTGTTTATCTAGTGACCTTTCAACCTCTCAGAAAGGAGAAGTCGATTGTTGATTAAATCATGTTATTAAATAAAGATCAAGAAATGTGCATACACTCATGTAAGTACTTTGGCTCAGTTTTTAAATTTTTTTCAATAATTTTTCAATTTATAATATTTGTTAAAAAAACTTGGATTTCTCTATTATTAGGAATCTTCCAACCTTTATTAAGATAACCTAAACCTGATAAAAAAGAATTAAATAATGATTTTTAAAAAAAATTATATATGTAAGAAACACTTGCTACACCACACATGAGGTCATGGGTTTAATCCCCACTGCTCTCATGCTGTAGCGCCCTTGAGTAAGGCGGTATAAACGGTATGAACTCCTGCTGAGCCAGCACTTAATCAGCAGCATAATTATCGGGCAAATATAATCTATAATATCCCAAACTGCCACAGGCAACTTGAGACTGGGTCGAAGTAACTGATGTTACTCTACGTTAAATGCACATTCGACTTTCCCACATTGAGGATAAAGATATATACAAAAAAATGTTATTGAACTTTTATCTATTTAGTTGTAAATGTCAAGGAAGAAAAAAACTTTTCAAGACAAAGATGAACCAAACAAAAAACTTTAATGACCTTTTAGTATTATTAAAAAAAAAAGTCGTCAATATTGGATCAGTCTTGCCCTATCCTACTCTATAATTTTGATACTGGGTGGACAATAGAATCATATAAATTTACCACCATATATATTTAAATACTGGGTAGACACTAGTCTAACGTTACATCTGGATTGGTCCTTCCTCCTTTAGTGAACCTATCCTTTTAAGTTCAAGTTAAACTGATATATCGACTCTATTTACCAACTCTATAATTTTGATTCTGGGTAGACAATAATATAGTTTTACACCTGGATTGGCCTTTTCCTCCTTATTAAACCTACTCTTAAAAATCATTAGTATCCATTAGAAATCTCGCGATATTCAACAAAAATAAAACTTTACCTAGAAAATAACCTAAACTCGATGAAAAAGAAAGAAATATTATTTTCCTTGCTTGTGCACCAAAAGTAAGTAACTTTTGTATTATAATAAACCTAGTGTTTAATTTTAAAGCATTCTAATTACATTTTAACCTTTATTTATAGTTTCAAGATTTTTGCCCTACGTTCTTGAAGACATTGTTATTAAAACTAACATTTTGCGTCTAAGTTTAAGAACGATTAAGCAATCAGCTTAAATCCCACCAACTCGTAAGCTTATTAGGATAAGCTTATTTCTGTGACCAACTTACCTTTAAATAAACTACTTAATTTTTTTAATGAAGTCTTGTTAGGCAAATTTGGGAAAGCGCTTTCTAAGTTTGACTATAACTCTTATTAGGCACCTTGACAAACCAATAACTGCACAAAAAGGCTGCCACAAGCTTTAATATGTTATTTCAATTGAGTATGTTTTATTTTTAATAACTTTTTTTTAAATTTTTAGGGCAAAGTTGTTTGAACGTGGCAGGTTCTCCAGTAGATTGTAATGCTGGACAATTCAGCCCAGAAGGATCTTCACTCTGTATTGTAAGTAGCCTAAAAAAAGTTTATTTTAGATTTTTAAAAACAAATTGAAAACGAGTCAATCTTAATTTATTAAATTTTAATATAAATGTTTTTAATTTTAATAAATGTTTACTTTTTAGCCTAAATTAGAAAATTTGAAATCTATAAATAGATGCAATAGTTGGCAAATTTTTGACCTTTTTTCTTATTTTTGTTTTAATTTTTTTGTTTTCAGCCATGTGAAAGTGGGCATTACAGTGGGGCAAAAGCTTCAGTTTGTTTGCCTTGTTCAGCTGGTAAGGAGTGTGTAGGGGGTGTGGAAAATAATTGTTTAGCTGGAACATCCTCTATCGCTGGAAGTGGAATTTGCGAGGCCTGTCTTCCTGGTAAAACATTAAAATGACATATTTTTAATTTATGATTTAAAGCCAAAAAAGGCTATTCGTGGTTTAATTCCTACTGCTCCCATGCTGTAGTGCTTATAAAACAGTTTCAAGTTTAAAAAAAGTAAAAAATTTTAATTAGTAATATTTGAGTTTTTTGACAAGGCTAACTTGGGTTCAATCCCCACTGCTTTTTAAGCTGTAGCCCATAAAAATAGGAATATTTTTTAGGTTTTGATCAGTAATATTTTAAACTGCTAAAGCCAACTTAAAGAAGTTACTCTATGTTTAAGATGTGAAGTCGGCTTTTCAACATCGAGGATAAAAAATAAAATCTAAAATTTGGATCCCAGGCTACATTAAAGTAACTAATGTCATACTACTAATATAGTTACAACTGCAAAGTAGGCATTTCCACATTAAAAACAATTACATTTTTTTTGTATACATCTTTATCCTCGATGTGGGAAAGTCGAATGCGCGACTTAAACATAGAGTAACATCAGTTACTCCGACCCAGTCTCGAGTTGCCTGTGGCAGTTTGGGATATTATAAATTATAATTGCCCGGTAATTATGCTGCTAATTAAGTGCTGGCTCAGCAAGAGTTATACCGTTTATAGGGCCTTACTCAAGGGCGCAACAGCATTAGAGCAGTGGGGATTGAACCCACAACCTCGTGTGTGGTGTAACAAGTGTTCTTACCACTACACCACGCTGCCGGTCAATTATACTTATAACATTATACTTATTACAATAAAAATTTTGTATTTTAGATCAGCATACTGATGGGAAACCACAGGCAAGTACATGTTTGCAATGTCCAGCAGGATCTTCATGTACTAATCCAGCTGATGCTCCTACCCCATGTAGCAATGGTGAATTTAGTCACCTAAATGATGTAAGTAACTTTTTTTAATAATTAGTTGTCTTGTTTGTGTTTATGTATTTTTTTTATATCTTCATCTTTGATGTGGAAAGGTTGACTGCACGACCTAAACATAGGGTAACATCAGCTACCCTGACCCAGTCTTAAGTTGCTTTTGGCAACTTGGGATATTATAGAATATATTTGCTCGATAACTAAACTGCTCATTAAGTATTGGCTTAGCAGAGTTTATACTGCATAAAGTGCCTTACTCAAGGGCGCTACAGCATGAGAGCAGTGGAGACTGAACCCACATTTTGTGGTCTTTGGTTCGGTACTCACTGCCTCCATGCTGTAGTGATTTTATGTAGGGCTTTATAAACAGTATAAACTGTTATGAAACCTTATTTCTTATTGTTAAAGTTAACTTAAGACTTGGTAAGGGTAGCAAATGTTACTCTATGTTTAGGCTGTAGTATCAGCCTTCCCACATTGAGGATAAATTTAAAAAAAAAAAATATGTAGAAAAATTTGTATTTTTTAAAGGCCATCTGCTCTATTTGTCCTGCTGGTTTTTACTGCCCAGTTTCACCAGCTTCTCCAACACAATGTCCAATAGGGACATACTCAACTACTGGAGCATATACTGCATGCATTAATTGTCCTGGAGGGCAATCTTGTGAAGATCGCGGTGAACTACCAGTAGGGTGCGGTGATGGAACTTACTCTTTGCTGGTAAATTATAATACTTTAGTTGGAAAATTAAAATTTTTTTTTTCATTATATATTTTTTTAATAGTTAAAAATTAAATTTTTTTTTGGTGTAAATTTAAATCATAGGCATGCACTTTTAATGCAATAATAATAAATACATATATATTACACTTAATGTTCTGTTAAATGGGTTTTAGAGTTAGATTGTTGTTAAAAAATTGTTTTCGTAAAAAAATGTTGACTACAATTTAAGATAAAAAAAAGGAAATTTTGTAAATTAGTTTTTTGTAAATTTCGGTAAACTTGTTTTAAAAAACTTGGTAAACTTATTTCGAAAAAAAGGTAACTTAAATTTGTTCTAATAGTAAAATAAAGGTTAATAAAATTAATTAAAAAAGAGTTAACTTTTTTTAATGCTATATTAAAAATTAATCTGAAATCCTTTTTAAGGGGGATGCTCCATGTAGTGATTGTCCAGCTGATTTTTCATGTGTGGACAAAAGTGTAAGTCCAGTAGCTTGTGGATCAGGAGACTATAGTGCTAGTAAACAAAGTACTTGTGAGCCTTGTCCAGTTGGTAAGAGTCAACAAAATGTTATTTTTTTATTCAATATTGTAAGGTGTAGTGGTTAGAACACTTGGCTTTACTACATGAGGTCCTGGGCTCGATCCCCACTGCTCTCATGCTGTAGCGCCCTTGAGCAATGTGCTATAAACAATATAAACCCCTGTTGAGCCAGCTCTTAATCAGCTTTTTAATTATCGGGCAATTATAATCTATAATATCCCAAACTGTCAAAGGCAACTCAAGGCTGGGTTGGGGTAACTTATGTTACTCTATGTTTAGGTCATGAAGCCGACCTTTCCGCATCAAGAATAAATTTATATATAAAAAAAATATGTAGATATATATAAAAAACTACCATATTCAACTCAATGCTGAAATAATTTATTTAATGTCATCCTATATTTAGGTTGTAAAATCGTTATTTTATATTAAATATTTACTTACTTGTTTAAATACATTGTTTAAAAATTTTGTTTTTCAGGATATTCTTGTGCTGATGCATCTATTGCTCCTTATAAATGCCCTGTAGGAACAACAACACATGGTTCGCAAGGAGCAACAACTTGTGATGCTTGCCCAACTGGATCATCTTGCGCCGACCCTGAGTAAATAAAATTTATTTTGTTCTTTTTGTTCTTAGATATATTTATCCTTGATTTGTGAAGGTTGACTTTACGACCTAAACATAGAATAAAACTAGTTACTCTGACTCAGTCTTGAGTTGCCTATGGCAGTTTGTGATATTTTAGATTATAACTGCCTGATAATTTAGCTGCTGATTAAGTGCTGGCTCAGCTGGAGTTTGTACCGTTTATAGCGCCTTACTCAAGGGTGCTACAGCATAAGAGCACTGAGGTTCAAACCTAGGACATCATGTAGTAAAGAAAGTGTTATGTTCTGACCTTTACATCACACTTCCGGTTTTATTTTTAAAGGATGATTTTAAATAATTTCTATAGTAAAAATATTTTAAAGTATTTGTGCAAAAGTTTTCTTGGAAAATTTGACCTTAAACTGTTTTTTTTGTTTAGTTTATTAGTTTATTTATTTAAAATATTGTGATCTTAATTTTTTAGGACTGCTCCTGTAAATTGTTCGACCGGAAGTTATCTTCCTCCTGGAAGCTCAGAATGTCAAGCTTGTCCAGCTGGAGCTAGCTGCTCTGGGGTAAGTTGCTTTGACCAAAAATATTTAGTCATAAGTTTATAAAAAAAGGCAATATTTAATGGGTAATCAATAATTATACTCTTTATTATATTGTATTACTTTTTATTATCATGAAGTAGTGCTAAGGACATTTGGCTTTGCTATATAAGGGTTGAGGTTTATTCCTACTGTTTTTATTCTATAGAGACTATAAGTATTTAACTACTGCCAAGTCAGATTTCACCACCATGAGGTTGTGGGTTCAATCCTCACTGCTCTTATGCTGTAGCACCCTTAAGTAAGGTGCTGTAACTGGTATGAACTCCTGCTGAGCCAGCACTTAATCAGCAGCATAATTAATGGGCAATTATAAACTATATAATATCCTAAATTGCTTAAGGCAAACCGAGACTGGGTTGGAGTAACTAATGTTACTTGATGTTTAGGTTGCGCATTCAACCTTTCCACATTGATGATAAGTTATATATATAAAAAAAAAATAATTATATCTTAAACTGTCGAAGTCAACTTAAGACTTGGTCTGGGTAGGAATTGCTAACAGTAATAATTACAACTGTCTTCAACTAAGTATTACTATAACCATTTAATGTAATGCTGAGTATATATACAAACTTTATTTTTTTAGAGTGTTGCTACTGCTTGTCTATCCGGTACTTATTCTCTTTATGGTGAAACAACTTGTACAGACTGTGATCCTGGATTTGCTTGTCCTTATATTGATCAGGCCTCTATAGTAACATGCCAAGAAGGTTAGCATAATTTGATTAAATTAATTCAATAGTTATTTTAAGGTTATGTATGGACTTAATTTTGTAATTTTGATTTTAATTTGGAGACAAGGGTTTAGTGGCTATAGTATATGAGGTTTTAGGTTCAATTTTTAAATTGTATAAACTTTTGTTGAGGCAAAAACGTAATGGCAGTTTTTTATATATATCATTTTTCTCGATGTGGGAAGGTTGACTACACGGCCTAAACATAGAGTAACATCAGTTACTCCGACCCAGTCTGGAGTTGCCTTTAACAGTTTGGGATATTATAGATTATAATTGCCCGAAGTTACGGTGCTGATTAAGTGCTGGCCACTTTTGTTTAATAACATTCAAAACTGCAACAGTTAAATTGGGACTGGGGTAACAAATATTACTTAAGTTTAGGCTGTGTAGTTGACCTTTTTACATCAAGGATAAATAATAAAGTGTATTTTTGCATATTTTTTAAATTAAAATATTTTTGATAGTTGTATATTTTTAAATTTGATTTATAAGTTAATTAAATGATATATCACAAATTCTAAACAGGAACGTATTCATTGGCGAAGCAAACATCATGTACCCCCTTGCCCACCAGGTTTTGAATGTCCAGATACAGATTCAGACATGAACATGACAGCTTGTGGAACTGGTTTTTACTCATTTGGGGGGCAGAAGACTTGCACCGAATGTACTGCTGGTCAGATATGTCCAAACACAGATGGAAGCGGAAATGTATTTTGTTTACCGGTAAGTTTGTTTTGTTTGAATTTTATTTTTTATCTTTTTTATCTGAATTATGAAATTATTTTTGCAGGGGTTGACTTTGTTTTATTATATATAGATTTTTAAATCACATTTAGTTTTTTTAGCTTAAAATGTGGTATTAAATGTGTGTCATTTTTCTTTTTAAAAACTAGTCGATTTTATCTTATGCACCAGTCTTATGCGCCACAAACTGCAGTTTTATTATTTTTGTAGGCCTGTAGATTGGTTATATTTATATATAGTTTCACTAAGCTCATTAGATATAGAATTATTTTTTTTTTTTTTAAATTCTTATTTTACATTTTGTTCAAATTTTATTTTATAGCAAGCCTAAACCAGGTTTTATATTATTTTTAGGGTACTTGGTCTTTAGCTGGAGCAACTATGTGTCAAAATTGTGTTGCTGGTACAGCTTGTTCCTATACTAATAGTAATTTAGTGATTACTTGTCAGCCTGGGTATTATGCTGTCGCCGACCAAACAGTATGTATTTCATTTTTCTTTATTTATCGTCAAGTAAAGTTTTACATGTTTATCTAAAAATAAACCGTTAGCATGGTGTATTGGTTGGAACACTTGCCACATTAGGTTCTGGGTTCAATCTTCACTGTTTGCATGCTGTAACCCTTACGTAAGATGCTATAAACAGTATGTACCCTTGCTAAGCTGGAAAGCACCGGCAGTATGGTGTAGTGGTCAGAACATTTTCTACACTGAATGAGATCCTTGGTTTGATCCCCAGTGATCTTTTGCTGTGCGCCCTTGAGTAAGGAGCTTTAAACAGTATGAACTCCTGCTGAATCAAAACTTAATTAGCAGCTTAATTATCGTGCAATTATAATCTATGATATCTCAAACTGCCAAAGCTAATTTGGTAATGACTTGGGGTAACTAATGTTGCTCTATGTTTAGGTCATGAAGATGTATAAATAAAAAAAATATTTTTATGTTTTTTTGTAATAAAATGTTTTGTTTTTTAGATCTGTACAAAATGTCCAGCAGGATATTTTTGTTCCTCAACAACAACTGCCACCCCCCAATCATGTGACAGTGGTTCATATAGCATAGGTGGTAAAGATGCTTGCACCGACTGTCAGCCTGGCACAGCTTGTCCGACTGTTTTTACTGCTTTCGTAATTACATGTCCGGTTGGAACATTTGCTGAAGCCAAAAAAACGGTTAGTAAAATTGTTTTTTTTAAGAAGATTAAAAAACCAGCAGCAAAGTAAAGTGGTTAGAACACATGGCTTCATTACATGAGGTCATGGGTTTGATTCCACTGTTTTCTTGCTGTAGCACCCTTGAGTAAGATGCTATAAAACAGATAAACTCCTGCTGACCCAACGCTTAATCAGCAGTATAATTTTTGGGCGATTATAATTTATAATATTCCAAACTGACGAAGGCAACTTGAGACTGGGTCAGGGTAACTGTTGTTACTCTATGTTTAGGTCGTAAAGTTGACCTTCTCATAATGAGGATAAATAAATTTACTGGCAGCGTGGTGTAGTGGTAAGAACTCTTGCTACACCACACATGAGGTCGTGGGTTCAATCCCCACTGATCTCATGCTGTAGCACCCTTGAGTAAGGCGCTATAAACTGTATGAACTCCTGCTGAGCCAGTACTTAATCAGCAGTATAATTATCGGGCAATTATGGTCTCTATAATATCCAAAACTGCCACAGGCAACTTGAGACTGGGTTGGAGTAACTTATGTTACTCTATGTTTAAGTCGCGCAATTGACTTTCCCACATTGAGGATAAAGATATGTACAAAAAAAAAAATAAATAAATAAAAAAAAATATTTTATTTACTTTTGGCTTTTTTTTACATTTTGTCCAAATAATTTTTTTAGGCTTGTACTACTTGCCCGAAGGAACAATACTGTGAAGTTACTACATCACTAGGGGTAGCTTGTCCTACTGGTACTTATAGTTTAGGTGGACAAATAGCTTGTACAGATTGCCCTGCTGGGTTTCAGTGTGCTGATAATACAATTGCACCAGTGACATGTCCTGCAGGTACTTTAAATTAAATTAAGTTCTAAGCATTTCTAGTAATGGTATTGCTATTTTAATACTATAGGTTGGGCATTTGCTACTTAAAATAAGGGGTTATAATAAAGAGATCATTTTTTCATCCATAACAAATTAAACTGTTACAAACCAGTATTAAGTCTGTTTATCATAAAAATACCAAATGATTATGCTATGATTATACCGGCAGCGTGGTGTAGTGGTAAGAACTTTTGCTACACCACACATGAGGTCAGGGGTTCAATCCTCACTGATCTCATGCTGTAGCGCCCTTGAGTAAGGCGTTATATAGGGTATGAACTCCTGCTGAGCCAGCACTTAATCAGCAGCATAATTATCGGGCAATTATAATCTATAATATCCCAAACAGCCACAGGCAACTCGAGACTGGGTCGGAGTAATTGCGATGTTACTCTATGTTTAAGTCGCGCATTCGACTTTCCCACATCGAGGATAAAGATATATACAAAAAAAAATGATTGTTATTTTTCTTAATTTATCAAAGAGGTCTTTACAGTCTTAGGCTTACATTTGTTATCCTAAACCTTTATGTATTGCATTTGCCAGTTTTGGATATTATAAACTGTGTAATTTTGTCCAATTATTAGGTTATCAGTTGGCTTTTTTTTTGGCATGTCAGCAGTAGGAATCAAACACAGGATCTTATGTAGTATGACTGAGTGTTCCTACTACTATTTAAAGTTTAACTTATCTAACTTTTAAAATATAGCATTGGTTTTTGGTTTATTTTGTTTATTTTACAGGTACATATTCCCCTGCAAAAGCAACAATGTGTACAGATTGTAATGCTAGTTATTTATGCGGTGAAGCAAGCACAAATCCTACTCCTGAGGATGGAATTTGTCCACTAGGTAAAACAAATTTTTTTATGAAAAATACTTTAAAATTAAAAAAATCAATTTTTTTACATATAAATTTAATAAAGTTATAAGTAAAATAGAAAAAAAATGTACGCTCAATTTTTATTATAAATAACTATAATATATAATGGCAAATAAAATTGGGTCAACGGTGTATTTAAAGTTGTTTATATTTTAAGGATTTTATTGTGAATTGGGGGCTACTGTAGCACAACCTTGTTTACCAGCATTTTATGGTGCAACAGTCCAATTAGAATCTCAAGCAGAATGTACTGATTGCCCTGAAGGTAATTAATATCACTAGTTAAATACTTAACCCTACAGGCTGCATTTTTGTTTATTTGGCCAGTTACTATTTAATCTATGTTGTAATATGGTTGCAATAAAAATTTGCCTTTAAAAATTTTCCACGGGCAAAAAACAGCAGTTTTTTTTAATTTTAAAGGTTTACTAATTAACTTCTGTATTTTTTTTTTTTGTATATATCTTTATCCTCGATGTGGGAAAGCGCGACTTAAACATAGAGTAACATCAGTTACTCCGACCCAGTCTCAAGTTGCCTGTGGCAGTTTGGGATATTATAGATTATAATTGCCCGATAATTATACTGCTGATTAAGTACTGGATCAGCAGGAGTTCATACCGTTTATAGCGCCTTACTCAAGGGTGCTACAGCATAAGATCAGTGGGGATTGAACCCATGACCTCATGTGTGGTGTAGCAAGTGTTCTTACCACTACACCACGCTGCCGGATCTATTGTCTATTTAGCTTTATTATATATAAATTTAAGAATAGCACAAAAACACAATGTTTTATATTATTCTTACTATTCTAATACTATTCTTTGATTGCGATAAAAAATAAAAATTTTTGAAAAAAAAAAATTGAATGTTCGTGTGATAATATTTGCATAACATGTATTGGTAATATGACACTTAAAAAATTATTTATTTTAAATTTGGTTTAGGTTATTTTTGTGAAGAAGGCACTGCTGGTACTCCTACTGTTGCTAATATATGTGCAAGAGGAGCATTCTGTCCAATTAATACTGAAAGCTCTGGCGAACATCCATGTCCAGCTGGTACATATGGTCCTGACCTTCAGAAAGTTAATGAAGTTTCTGCATGTAAGGATTGCCCTGCGGGAAGATATTGCCAAAAACGTAATAACAGATTTTTATTGTAACAAGTGTAATATTAGAAAAATTTTTTTGAAATTTTTATTTAAATTGTGTTGGACAAAATTGTCATTTTATATATATTCGGGTTATGCTAAAAAACCTAAAGTTTGAGATATAAGCAGTATTACTAAAAGCTACTTAGGTGTAAGCAAAGTGTGATTTTAAGTTTTATTGTATAGTTAAAGCAAGCAAGGTTATAGTTTAAGTTAATAGTAGTGATAGCATAGTTAGCCACATTTGCCTATTGTTTATTTTGTCCACTTTGCCTATAATATCCACTATAGGTTTTTAGAGTTGAAAAAAAATATATGAATATATCTTAAGCCTTAAACTAACAATTGGTTATTTAGATCAGCATTAGGATACTAATAAACGTTGGACTTAAGTACCTTATGCGCCCAAAATCTCAAATTTATGATAAAATTTTCTTTAAATTTAAAATTTTTTTAAGATTGTCCACATTGCCTATAATATCCACTATGGGTTTTTAGAGTTATGCATGTTTTGTAATTTTTTAATTTAATTTTTAAAAGTTTTTAATTTAAATTATTTTAGGTGGTGGGGCATGTGTTGATTGTCCTGCTGGACAGTACTGTGAATCGGGCACTGCCAATCCAGATACTTGTGATCAAGGTACATTTCAACCTGATATTAAACAAGTTAGTGCGGCTAACTGTGTGGAATGTACTGCTGGGCAAGTCTGTTCAACTACTGGCTTAACTGGACCTGATAAGCCTTGCAGTCCTGGGTAAGATATGTTTTGTACCATTTTTAAAAATTGATACAGACAGCGTGGTGTAGTAATCAAAACACTTGCTTTACTGCATGAGGTCCTGTGTTTAAGCCCTACTTCTTTTATCCTGTAAAGTTCATGATTAAGGCACTATAGACATTATGAACTCCTGCTGAGCCAGCACTTTTATATTTCATAATATTTTAAACTGCCAAAGGTAACTTGAGGCTGCGTTGGGGTAACTGATGTTACTTTATGTTGAGGTGGTACAGTTGACTTTCCTACATTAAGAATAAAAATATATACAAAAAATAAGGTTAAGCGATTGAGCAAAAGTCAAAAAAAAAAAGATTTCAGTGGGAATCGAACCTATTATCAACTTTATAGATAAGGTATAGATAAGGTAAGTCAACTTTATAGATAAGGTAGAAGTTTATTAACATGCCACCAATTGGAATTAAACCCACCACCTTTAGTGCCAGAAGCCAATTTTTTTTAACCAACTATCATTGTATTTTAAATAAAAAGCTTTAAATTTTATTATGTTTTAATTTTTATTGATTTTTAAGTAAATTAGTTTCAAATTTTATTGTATTTTAAATACCTTAGTTTTACACTTTATCATATTTTGAATAAGTTAAAACTTTAAATTTTATTTTTTAAAGTTACTTTTGTCCTGCTGGAAGTTATCTAGAAACAGCAAACCCCTGTCCAGCTGGGACTTTTACTGACCAATTTAATTTAACAATTGCTGACCAATGCGATATTTGTCCAGTGAGGTTTGCCTGTCTTGAAGGTTGGTAGATCTGTAAAAAGATTTTTTTTGTAAATTAAAAAAATTGAAAAATTAACAAAAAAAATAAAAATATTTTTAAGGTACTGGCGGAACAAACCAACCACCTTCCAACTGTGCTCAAGGTTATTATTGCCCCAATGGGACCCAATATACGACCCAACACCCATGCCCCGCAGGGTCATACTCAAACAAAACAAATTTAGCTTGGTTGGATGAATGTTGGGAATGTCCTAGGGGAGGGTGGTGTGTAAATGGGAGTAGCAGCCCCCAGGGGCCTTGCCCAGCGGGTAAGTCTTTTTTAACAGTTTATTATTTTTAAAGATTCAAAGTTTAACTTTAACTTTTGTTTGATGTTTAAAACATATTTTTTTGGATCACTTGTACTTTAGGTTCTTAGAAAAACTCTTGGACTTGTGGTCCTAGCTAATTCTCTTACACACCTTATGGTACTGCTGAATTCTTTATTAGACTTTACATTCCTGCCTAACAGTCCTACCTAATTTTCACACATTTTTTACTGACCGGCCTAATGCTAATGCTTTTCTGTATTTCATGGTCCTAGCTTATCCTCTCTTATTTAACAGATCTCGCTAATTCTTTCTTATACAGTCTAGTTCTAAGATTTTCTGCAAACCGCCATGTACGAGTGATCCAAATTTTTTTGATCTTAACTGCTTTCATACTGTAGCACCTTTAAGTAAAGTTTTAATACTAGTTTATTAGACACATAATTTTATTTTAAACTTTTATTTTCATTTTGTCATCCAGTTGCGACCTTTCAACCTCTCAGGAAGGAGAAATCAATCGTTGATTAAATTATTTTATTAAAAAAAATAAAGATTAAAAAATGTGCATACACTCATGTAAGTACTTTGGACTCAGTTTTTAAATTATAAAAATAATCTAACAATTTAAAGCATTTGATAAACTATTTAATCACTCACTTATTCCATTAGGAATCTTCCAACCTTTAATAAGATAACCTAAACTCGGTTAAAAAGAGTTGAATAATGTTTTCATTGCATGCAGTAAAGGAAAGTTACTTTTTCCATATAAAAGTTAGTTTAAATTAGTTTATGTTTTAAATCGTTTTAATATAACAAATATTTATTTTTTGTTGTTGTAAAGTTAAGGAAAAACTTCCCAAGATAAACGAAAACCTAAAAAAAAACTTTGACAATTGGTTAGTGGTTAACTTTAAGCAAAAGTAACATTTGGAAAAATTGGATTAAAAGCAAAAGAAACATTTGGAAAAATTGGATCAGACAAGCATAACCTCATATGTCTTTAATAAACCTACCCTTGAAGTATGGGTAAATTGAAATGTCGATGTATTTACTAAATTTACGATATATACTGCTGATTAACTACGAAAATCGATGCTTTTACTTTTTTTCATCCTATACTTTTTGTTTTGTGTTTTCTTGTTGTTTTGATTTCGGTGTTGTGTTATATTTTTGTTGTGCTTGTTTAGGTGCAGTACTTTAATTTTTAGTTAGGCTCTAAGGTAGGCAGAAACTTGGAAACTGTTAATCTTAAGCAAGGCGCCTTGCAAATATATTTTACGATAGGCACTTTTACTTAGAATTCAAGGTAGGCACTTGGTTTATAACTTTGATGCAAGCTCTTTTACTAACTATTCCATGTCGGCACTTTTACTTTAAAATTTTGGCTCAGAGATAGGATATATATAACCATAACTTAGACACTTTTAACTCTAAATTATAGGCAGGTCATATATACCCATAACTTTAAGAAAGGCACTTTTAATTATAACTTTAAGGTAAACACTTTTACCAATAACTTAAAAGTAGGCACTTTTACCTTGGGCTTTAAAAGAGAAACTTTTATCTATAACTTTGAGATAGGTACTTGTACCTATAAAACTTAAAGGAAAGCACTTTAACCTAAATATATAAAACAGGCATTTCATCTATATTTTAGGGGCAGGCACTTTAACCTTAAAGTAGGCATTTTTATCTATAACTTTAAAGTAGGCACCTTCATCTAAAACTTTAAAATAGGAACTTTTATCTCAAACTTAAAGGCAAGCATTTTAACCTTAAAGTAGTCACTTTTATGTATAACTATAAAGTATGGACTTTTACCTTCCACTTAGAGGTAGGCACTTCTATGTAAACTTTGATGTAGACTTTTTTGAGTTACTTTAACTTTAGAGGTAGGCACTTTAACTTTAAATAAGCTCTTGTATCTTTAACTTTAAGGTTTTACCTATAACACATAAGGAGGCATGTGTGGAAGTTTAACTTCGAGATAGGCACTTTTACTTATAGCACAGAAGTAAGAACTTTTTTCAATAACTTAGAGGTTAGGCATTTTTACCTATTCTTTAGAGGTAGGCACTTTTTCCAATATCTCAGAGAGTGGGCACTTTCACCAATACCTCAGAAGATAAACACTTTTACCTATCTTTTAGAGGTAGGCACTTTTTCCAATATCTCAGAGAGTGGGCACTTTCACCAAAATCTCAGAAGATAAACACTTTTACCTATCTTTTAGAGGTAGGCACTTTTTCCAATATCTCAGAGAGTGGGCACTTTCACCAATAACTCAGAAGATAAACACTTTTACCTATCTTTTAGAAGTAAGCATTTTTATCAATATCTCGAGAGGGCAGACAATTTTACCAATAACTCAGAGGTAGGAACTTTTACCTATAACTCAGAGGTAGGCACTTTTACCTATAACTCAGAGGTAGGCACTTTTACGTATAACTCAGAGGTAGGCACTTTTACCAATAACTCAGAGGTAAGCAATTAATGTCACTTATTGTTGGGAATGTGGCAATAAAAATGTGGCACACATGGGTTTAATGATCATTTCTGCCCAAAAACTGATAATCGAAATATGTAATTTCGTCATATATTGACCCCTGCATTACCTTTGTGCCAACTTTTAGATATTCTCATTCTATTGCAAATTAAATTTCTTTTAGGAATTGGCAATAGAAAAACTGGTAGCGTGGTGTAGTGGTAAGAACACTTGCTACACCACACATGGGGTCGTGGGTTCAATCCCCACTGATCTCATGCTGTAGCACCTTTGAGTAAGGCGCTATAAACGGTACGAACTCCTGCTCAGCCAGCACTTAATCAGCAGCATAATTACCGGGCAATTATAATCTATAATATCCCAAACTGCCACAGGCAACTCGAGACTGGGTCGGGGTAACAGTTGTTACTCTATGTATAAGTCGCGCATTCGACTTTCCCACATCGAGGATAAAGATATATACAAAAAAAATGTTGAACACAGGGGTTATGACGTCATTTCTGCCTAAAAATGATTATCTTTATGAACTTATAAACTATATAAACAAGGTAGAAATGGCTAGGTTTAAAAAAAAAAATATATGTTAAAGCACTAAAACTTTATTTTAATAAACAAATTCAAAATAGACAAAATAATTTAAACAATCAAATATTACAAAAAAAGGTTCTGATAATTAATGTTTTTGGGTAAAAAATTTGCCCAGAAAATCGGTGTGTTCTTGAACACCAACTTCGTTCTTAAAATAATCGTGAATGTGACATTCTTGTTTCCACATCATAACTGTTTCTTGCAACTCCATTTGTCCCTAAATCAAATTTCACAAAGTTAAAACATGAGAACTATAAATATAACAAAAACAAAATAGTAATTGGCAAGTTACAGTTTATCAAATATATTTAAAAACAGTAAGTAAATCTGAAAAGCACAAACTTGACTTGATTTAATAGCTTATAATGTTAAATGATTACCTTAACCACTAGTAGATCAATTGCACGCACATCTCTCACGTGAGCATTTCTAAGAAATTGTTCACGGATTTTATTCCGAACAATTTGTTTAGTATAAGGCAGACGAAATTGAAAAACTAAAACAATTTAATTTTTGACAAGTTTACACTTAAAAAACAACTATTAAATTTTTTTATACACAGAAATAAAAACTATTTTATTTACAAAAATATCTTCAATAAAATATAATAACTTGTAATGTTATTAAACCAAAGAACTTACTTATATCTGGGGCAGCTCGATACCACTGCTTATATAAGGTCAAAACCCTTCTTTTAGCTTCAACTGAATTTGTTGAGGAAATTGGTTTAACTGCAACTCCTTTAACAGCTCCTGCACTTCTTCTAATTAAATTTGAACTCATGGTTCGTACTCATGTATTTAAAAGTTAAATTAAAAAATCTGGGTTGTAAAATATAGGTTTAGTAAAGTGTTAATCAACTAATTTTAACAACATTACAAGATTTAGTATTTTTTCTTTAAATAACAGGTTATGTAAACTCGGGTTAAACTCGTTTCGACTTAGTTAAAGTTAACCTAATTTCAGACTTTTGCTGCTCAAGTTTTTTGTTTACATCACTAAAACATTAAAGTTAAAAATAATCCATTAGAAAAAAAAAGCGGAGAGTCGGACGAAATTGTCAGAATAGTTTTACGCATAATTTTTTATAATATAATTTATATAAATTTTTTTATTACTGACTATAAAAATGTTAACACAATTTCGAGTTACAAAACTTTTTTATTTGACCTAGTACATATATACTATAACAAGATACCACAAATGACTGCAAAATTGTACAACTTTTATTCCGCATTTTATTCGTCACACGTCACCGGCAATGTAAATATCGTTTCGCTCTGGTACGACATCGCGTCGTCAACATTAAAATAGAATTGTTTGCTAAATCGATTAAAATTACAAATAATAACCCATTTATTGTAATAATGTAAAGTTTTATCGATTTTTTAGTTAGAAGTGTTAAAGCTATTATATTTTGTACTCATAATATTAACTAAAAATGAACTAATATTGGCTAAATACGAAGGATAACGAATTGAAAAAGAAGATGTCTTCAGAAAAGACGTCCGGATTAAAACCTCCTTCAAAGTTGGTTAAAAAATCTGTTGCCAAACCAAGTAAGTTTCTTATTTTTCTTTTTTTTTTTCACAAACTAAATGTTGACATAAGTTTAAATCTTGTTTTTATAACCATGTGATGTTATATAATTGTAATAACTCCTCACATTTTAATTGTTTTTTTTTTGTATATATCTTTATCCTCGATGTGGGAAAGTCGAATGCGTGACTTAAACATAGAGTAACATAAGTTACTCCGTCCCAGTCTCGAGTTGCCTGTGGCAGTTTTTAAGTGCTGGCTCAGCAGGAGTTCTTACCGTTTATAGCGCCTTACTTAAGGGCGCTACAGCATAAGATCAGTGGGGATTGAACCCACGACCACATGTGTGGTGTAACAAGTGTTCTTACCACTACACCACGCTGCCGGTCTGTTCTACCTATTTCTGATATTATTGTATTTGTATGTTAATAAAGTTATTTTTAAAGGTGGAATTCCTCCCAAATCAGGAACACATTTAACTGCAACCACAACTAGTCTATCGAATGAAGATACATTTATTATAGGTAGCCTATATAATTGAAAAAAGTTTTCTGGCTTTATTTGTTTTACTACATAGCCTATTTATTAAAGTTGATACATTGTAGCTGTATTGTTAAATTTGGTCATATAAGAATAACTTTAACATATTCGTAATATCATGAAGGCCACTGTAGTGTTAATTAACAAAAGTTAATTTTCAGGTGACAAAGTTTATGTGACTGGGAACAAATTGGGTAGAATCCAGTTCTTGGGTGAAACTCAGTTTGCCCCAGGTCAGTGGGCCGGGGTTGTGTTGGATGAACCTGTCGGTAAAAATGATGGGTCAGTCGCGGGGGTTAAATATTTTCAGGTTAATAGCCTTACTTAAATAAGAGTGTTGATTTATAAATAGCCTATATAATATCATAAATTTTTTTTTTTAATTTAGTGTTTTAGAAAAAGTTTATTAAAAATTAAATTAACTTTTTAAATATTTTTAGTGTAAGCCATTGCACGGTGTTTTTACTCGAGTTAGTAAACTAATAAAAGCGGATGGAGGTCCACCAAAAACTACAGGTGTGTTATTATTATTATATGATTTATAAAAAAAAGTTTTAATTAAATTTTGTGAAATAACAATGAACTCATTTGTGTTATAAAGAACTTAGTAACATAACACTTTGGTTTTTAGAATCCACGTTTACAAAACCGAAAACCACAACAGCAAGGCCTTCTGCATTAACTGTTGAGAATGTCAAAGCTTCTACCACTTCTACTCCCGCTCCTAAGAAAAGTGGTAAGATAATGCATTCACTGTTTAGTTGATGGCTAAAAAATATGCAAAAAAATCTATAAATTTTGGGGACAAATTAAAAAACAGTTTTTTAATTTTTTAATTTCTGAAAACTTTTAATAATTTTAAATTTAAAATTTTTGTGGCGTTTGGCTAGGTATAAAATAAAAATTTAAAAGCTAATAGATGATTAATTTTTTGTCAGTTTTGTATACACAAGGACTTTTATAAAGGAGCTTTATTTTTATTGACAAAACCTTATCACTATTTACTTTGCCATTGTTTAATTTTTTATTTACCAAGTAATGACAGATGCCTGTGGTGTTCCATTTTATAAAAGATTTAAAACTTTGATGGTTTTTGTTATTTTTATATTTGACAATAAAATACAACTTTCATTTTTTATTTAACTTAATATTGATTTTTATTTTTCAACATTGGCAGTTTAATCAATAGTATTTACCAAACTTAAAATATATATAATTTTTTTTAATTTTAAACATAAATTTTTTAAAGGTTTGAGAAGTCCAACTGCTTCACTGAGAAGTTTAAAGTTAGGGGGAACCCCTAAAGTACAAAAACCTTCAGATACAAAAGTTGGAGACAAAGTTGTGGTCGGAGATAAAAATGGTAAAGCATAAAAATTTTGGAAAAAAAATTATCATTTGAAAAATTTGTTAATTTTAAAGACAGCAAAAACGATTAAAATAAACCAAGTATTTAACATAAATCAAAAAAAAAATTTGTATGATATTTGAAAAAATATTTGAAAAGCAGTTTACCTTATTTGTTAATATATTTTTGTGATGTCATTCACTTTTTCATTACAGGTATAGTAAAATTTATTGGTCAGACAGACTTTGCAAAGGGGCAGTGGGTTGGGGTTGAATTAGATGGTCCACAAGGAAAGAATGATGGTTCTGTTGCCGGAAAAAGGTAATTTAATTTAAAGATTTCCCAATTTATACTTGATGTAAAAAGGTCCCTTAAATACCTAATCAAATATTTAATTTTATGTTCTAGTCTCTAACTGTTTTCTCGGTTTAATTAAAAAATTAATTTTTGATTCAGATATTTTCAGTGTGCACCTAATCACGGTTTATTTGCTTTGGAAAAAAAAGTTCAAAAAATTGGAGCTTCTGGCACAGGTAATTTAAAAAAAAAATTGGCTTAACATTAAAGTAATTGTAAAAAATAAGTTTTCAAAACAGAACTAAAACAAATATTAAAGTTGTACACAAACCTAACATAAGTACTATTAAAATATATTTTCATGCAAGTTTTTGTTTTTGTTTTAGCAAAACCAAGAACAGGAATCAAATCTCCAAGTTCAAATGTATCAGTGAGCAGCATGAGTTCAATATCAAGTGTTAAACGACCAGCTGGCTTAAAAGTAAGTTGAATTATTTGGTTTAAAAGATAAAATCTACACACATTCAAAAAGTCATATTTCTTTGTTTACTTTTCAGCTTTGTAATAATAACTTACAACAGGTCTAAGGAAATAAAAGTTTATTTAAAATGTTTTTATTTCTATTGTTAAAAGATGAAAGAGTTTTTTTAAATAAATAAAACCTTTTAAAATAAACCAATTTTATTGAACATTTCATTCCTTATAACAAATCTTTAAAAGTGGGCATTTATTTACTTTTTTCTAAATAAATTAAACTTTTAACAATATAGTAATTTTTTTGTGTCCAATATTTGTATTTATAACAACTTTTTGGAAATGAGCATTCTTTTATTTTTACTTCTCTTAAGGGTTGTTTTGTTACTATTGTATATTAATAACAATGTTTAATACAGTATAAACACAAAGTTTTCATTTAACTTTCTTATCACATTCCCCTTTTTTTACATTTTTTTAATACTCAAATTTTTAGGCAAGGAAAGATGTTTCCTCTAGATATACCCAGAAAACTACTTCCACAGGTATGCAAGCATTACAAGAAGCATTAAAAGAGAAAGAAGAGCATGTTGATTCATTATTAGCTGAAAGAAATGAGTTTATGGAAATAAATTTACAAGCAGCAGAGAAACAAGCTTTACTAAAGAAAGTACAAGATGAATATGCAACAGTAGGTTTTATGTATATATATTTGTATTAAAGCGTCTCATAGTTAGTTAATTTTAGTAAAAACTCCATACTTTCAGAACTTTATTATTATTGTTTTATTGCATATATGCTTTATTAAACTATATAAATAGTTTTTATAAAATGTTAATATAGAGATTTTAACTTGGCCCCGAAAGAAATATTTATTTTGTTCTATGCGATAAAAAAAAAAATAGTTTTTTGTTTTTAGAAATATATATTTTTATATACCGAGTTGAATTTAAAAAATTATTTTTTGTTAATAATTTATTTTTTTTCTAGTATGTGGAATCAAAAGAAATAGAACTAGATGAACTTCGAAAATTAGTTCAGGAAGCTGACCAGGAAAAATTTCAACTTTCCAATCAACTTAAAGAAGAAAAAACTAAGGTGGAAGATCTTCAATTTCAGATAGAAGAAGGGCAAATTGATAAAGAAGATCTAGAAGTAAGAAATTATTTAATATTTTGACAAAAAAATGATAAAACTTAAAAAAAAATTTAAATCCTATAAATTCTTAAAAAAATGGTTATTGTACGATAGTTACAAAATATACTAAATTATTTTGTTAAAAAATTTTTTTTTAAATGAATTTATTTTATTTTGTTTTGGTTAAAGTTATAAAATAAGATTTACGAACTTTTTTTTCACGTTTGCATGCGCATGTATTTATAAAAAGTGCACGTTGAAACGAAAATAACAACTGCACCTTTTTTACTGACATTTATTTTCATTTTAACACTTTGAAAAAAGAATCAATTTCATACTGTTCAAGAAAAAAGCAAAGAGCTGGATTCCAGTCTTCAAATTGAGAGAAATCGGTCAAGAAGTTTGCAAACTAACTTGGAAAACACAAGGGTAACAAGAAATAGATTTCTTGTAGTGATCAGATGGTTAAATTTATATATTTGTAGGCATTAACATATTTTTATTGTCATATTACTTAAACAAGGCTTAAGGTGGCCTACAACTAAAATAAATTTGTTTTTTATTTAAAGCTTTATTAACCTTCAAATTAGTAAATGTAACTTTTTTAAATTTTTGTTAATGTTTAAATTTTTTTGGTTTTTGAGTTGACTCAAATTTAGGTTATTTTATGAAGCATGTAAAAATAACCTTTTTCCGACTGAGTTTTGTTAAAAACACAATTATGTTTATTTTTAACACAATTAAATTCTGGTTTGTGCATGGTTTAATGGTTGGTTTTTACTTGGCAAAAAAATAACAATTTCAGATATTATTTTTTTTTCTTAAGTGTTAAAATTTAATATTTTTTTTAAGGCTTTGACTGTAAATGATAGATCAGATTTATCAAAACTAAACGATGAATTATCAAGTTTAAGAAAGGAAAACGAAACCCTTCAAGATACAATTAAATTACTAGAAGAGGATAATTTGGATACGGTTTGTAAAAAAATTAAAATCATTTTTTCACATTAACTTTTTGATTTTCGTTCATTTACATAATTATAATTTAATATTTTTAATTTTTCATGAGTGTTTTTGTGTGTTAGTTAGTTGACTTTTTATAGCGCTAATCAGTTTATATCAGTAGTAAATTTGATTTTTAATATTTTCATTTTAATCACTTCACCTTTTTGATTAACATTTCACAAAAAATCAATTTTTTGCCTCAAAATTTTGGTGCCAGGCTTTAGATGAGTTTAGAGCAAAACTTTCAGCACAAGAAAAGGAGAAAGAAGATATGATGACGCAAATTAAAGAATTTAAACTAGAGATAGAAAATCTTAATAATGTAAGTTGTTTTTTATTTTAAGTTATTTTAATTTTAGGGTGTTTACATTTTTAAAAGTTTTTATAAAATAATTTTTTATTTTTTTTAATATGTGCATATATTGGCCCTTAAATATATGATTGAATTATTTCTTGACTACATATAAATTTTAGTTTTTGCCTATGTTTCTTTTTTTTGTAGACAAAAGAAGCAAACATGCAACAACTTGATGAGTTCAAATCATTATTGGACAATGCAAATAAACAAATTGAGATCAAAACTGTAGAGGTTAATGAAATAAAAACTAATCACAAATTAGAAATTCAAAATAAAGGAGATGGATCAACTGAAATGCAAGAAAAAACAAACAACTTAAACCAAGAAATAACTGATCTTAAACAAAAACTGGCTTCAAGTCAAAAAGAATCACAAACTGCAGCAGAAGAGCTTCAAAAATTAAAAGAAATGTTTCAGAAAACTGAGTTGGAGTTATCTGAAAAGAAAAACGAGAATGTTAAGCATGTTACGAATGTTGATCAACTAAAGAATTTGTTGCAGGCAACAGAAAAAGAGTTGAATGAAACAAAACAAGCTAAATCTGATTTCGAAACTGAAGTACAAGAGTTAAAGAATATTAAAATTAACTTTGAGGCACAAATTAGTAAACTAAAAAGCACGAATGAAGAAAGTCAAAGAGTTTTAGCAGAATCTCAAACCTTGGAAAAAAAGCAGAGAAAAGAAAATACTCAGCTTGCTGAAAAAGTCGAAATTTTGCAAAATTTAACAAAAGAAAACAATTTAAAAGAAAGTGAACAGATCGAAAAGTTGATTTCAAATATTGAAATCTTACAGAAAGAAAACCAGGAAATTGTTGAACAAAAATTAGTTTTACAAGAAAGTGACAATTTTTCTAAAACAAAATTATTAGAAAATGAATCTCATATTATCGAACTAAAAGAATCTTTAGAAAAAACAACAGAAAAACTCAACGAAATGACAAAAATTAACGAAGCGTTGGCAACAACCCATCAAGAGGCATCAGAAGAAATAAAACAATATAAGACTAAAATCGAAGAACTGTATTCTCAATTAGATGTAGCAAACCAAATCATCAGATCAACAAACGAAGAAATACAGGAATACGAAACAAAATTTGAACAAGAAAATGCAAAATTTCATCAACTGGAAATTGATTTAAATCGTTTTCGGTCTTTAGTTAAAGATGCTGATGAATTATCTAAATCCGATGCTAATTATAAAAGTTTAATTACCGATGAATTAAATGAATTAAAATCTAAAATGAGTGATTCCAATAAGGTATTTAAAATAATTGTTTTATGATTATTTTTTAATTTACTTTGATTTTTTTGTTAATTACATTTGCTTGTAATTTCTTTATCAAAACATGCATATTTTTTGTTACATGAACCTCATTTAAAAAATTATTGTGTGAAGCTAAAATTTTAACTATATTGTTTTTACTTACTGCTATTATGATATTATATTTTCAGCAGTGACTAAACCTTTTAATATATTATAGAAAATTATGAACCTCACTGAAATGTTGAATGAAGCAAATGCTAACAAGGATATTGCAGAGGCAAACTTGGCAACTGAAAAATCAAATTTCAATGACAGTGAAAGAAAATTAAATGAAGCAAATGAATTGCTTGAAACTAATATCAAGGTATAACATTTATCAATATTGATAATAGATATTATATATATATATAATTACATACATATAAATTGGATATATACCCAATATTTATATATTTAAATTGTATATATTGGACATAATATGTTATGTATAATATGTTCTATTTATGGCCCTTAAAAAATATGAAACTGCTGCTATGCAAAAATTTATTGCGACCACTTTCAAAAACAATTTAATCATTAATAACCCCACAAGTGGGAAAATATTAATGCCATCAGGCAAGGGTTAAACTACCTCCAATAATAACATTATTAAAAAAAAATTTACTGCATTTAAATTTGAAGATTTTAAATGTATTTTTTTAGAAATTAAATCTTGCTGATGAAGATATCACAAATTTAAAATCAGAGAACGAAAAAATTTCGAAACAACTTGAAGCAGAAACCAATCAAGCAAGCAGCTTGTTGGTTGAAAAAAAAAATATGTTGGAAAATTGGGAGGATTTGAAAGATAAATTCACTGAGACAAATCGAGTTTTAGAGAAAATACAACATGAGTTAAATGAGAAGTTAACGGTGTTAGATCATTTGGAAGCAAAGGTAAAAAACCTTGATAAAAAATTGTAACTGTTCTAAAATTTGTATTTTTTTACTGGAATTAGGCTTTGTATAGATTAAATTATTGACTTATATACTACTGAAAACTATTTTACCAAAAAGCTATTTTTCTGAACATCATTTTGCTGGCAATAAGACATTTTGTAATATCTCTTACACTCTAACCCCTTAGTTTAAAAAGGCCCTTAAATTAAAAAAAAATGTTACCTAACCTAAAATCGGTAAATGTTTTATTTACAATTTTTTTGATAAAAAAGGTTTTAAGTAAATGCATTTTCAGTAAATGCATGGTATAGTTTTTTGTGGCAATATGTTGCTAATGTTTGATAACGTTAAATAATATTTTTATTTATTTCTTAGTTACAAATTTTATATTTTTTAGGTAAAGCAATATGAAGAGGAAATAATAACTTTGAAGGAAAATTTAGAATTCGCAGAAGCAGAAGGTGAGCAGAAAAGTTTGCAATCTGTCAACAGTGGAAATCTGCTCCGAGACTCTCAAATGGAAGTCAAAACTTTGGAGGATAAGTTGAATAGTTTGATGGAGGAAAAGGGAGATACAGAGCAGGTTAAAACTATAATTGTTGATTATTTTGTTGTTAAATTTACTTTTAAAGTATTGTTGTGTTGTTATAATTAATACATTTTTTAGCAACAACGGTTTAGATTTAAAATACAAATAAATAGTTGTTTTTTTTCATTTTGGGTCATTAGTAAATACCACAATTTTTAAAATTGTTTTGTAACAAATTTTATAATTTTTTTAGAAATCATTTCATTATCTTGATCAAATCCAAGCTTTAGAAAAAGAAATAGGACAACATAAATCCAACTATGAAGTACAAACTAACTCACTCAATAAATTAAAAAATAACTTGGAGAAAAAATCTACAGAACATGAGACATTAACACAGGTTAGTCGGCTTATAACTTAACTTGTTTTAGAATACAAGTTTGGGTTTTGTAAAAAAACTTGGAAAATAAATTAAAAAAGGTTCAAATTTTTTCGGTCTTTCTAAAAATGATTTTGATTTATTGAAAAGTATTTATTTTTTTTTGTTGTTATAAATTTTACTTTTTTAAATTATAAAATATATGCAGAAATCTGAAGAACTACAAAGTAAATTTGATGAGCTAAATATAAGCCATGCTGACACATGCACAAAACTGGACAAATTTACCTTGGAGAATAACTCCCTTAACGAAAAAGTAAATAAACTAGAAGAACAAAATTTAAATATTGATCTAGAGAAATCGAATTTGTCAAAAAAAGTTGAAGATTTTACTCTCAAGAATAACGAGGCAAATAAAAACTTCGAATTGAAGAATGTTGAAAATAAAACACTCTGTGACCAGATTAGTGAACTTAACAAAGCAAAATGTAATCTTGAAAATGAAAAATCTGATCTCTCCAAGAAAATTGAAGAATTGACTACAAAAAATAATAAATCCATAAAAATCATTGAGTCAAAATTATCAGAAATCTCCACCTTAGAAGAAAATATAAATTCAATGAAAACCGAAAAAGAATCAGTAGAATCAAAGTTATCAGAATTAGAGAAAAAACTCAAAGAAACGGAATCAGAAAATACTTTGACCACTGAGAAACAGACACTAACAATAAGCAAACTTCAATCATTATGTGATGAATTAGAGAGTGACAAGGGACAAAGTATTGCTGATTATACCGAGCAGTTGATTATTGTTACTGAGTTGAAAGACAACTACGAGAAAAAATGTGATGACCATGACTTGTTAAAAAAGGTTTGTGGTTTGTTAAATTTAACTTAACAAAAACAATTGTGGTGTTTAGTGTCACTTTATAAATATATGGCAGCATGGTGTAGTAGAATAGTTGCTACACTACATAGGGTCGTTGGTTCGATCCCCACTGCTCCCATGCTGTAGCCCCCTTGAATATGGTACTATGAATGGTATGAACTCCTGCTAAGCCAGCACTTGATCATTACCATAATTATTGGGCAACTGTATTGTATATGTCCAAAACTGTCAAAGGCAACTCGACACTGGGTTAGGGTAACTGATGTTACTCTATGTTTAAATTTGCAACCTTTTCACATCGAGAATAAAGATATAAAAAATATATATATATATATATAAAATGAATTTTTGTTTTTTAAAACTTTTACATAAATATTTATTACTGGTAAAGTTACTAGTTTAACCAATATTTAATTTTTCTTTTGCTTTGTAGAAATCTGATGAATTACAAATTGAATTTGAAAATTTGGACAAAAATCATAAAGATGCAATCACAAAATCAATTGAATTATCATTGGAGATTAAAAATTTAATGGATCAGCTCAAAGATGCTAATGACCTCACCAATACAATGAAAAATGAAAAGGACAATCTTTCAAAAGAGATTCAAGAGTTGACTGATAAACACGCGGAATTAAATAACAATTATAGTTCTTTGCAAACTGAGAAAGAATTAACTGAATCAAAATTATCGGAATTAGAAACGAAATTTAAGGAGACCCAGTTGGCTTTGGAAAGTGAAAAAACTAATCTATCTCAAGAAATTCTAGAATTAAATACTAAAAACGACGAATTAAACAAAAATCTTGAAAATAAAGTAACAGAAATTAAAGATTTAAATCATAACTTTTGTACAGTAAAATCAGATAAAGAATCTGTCGAAGCAAAGTTGTCAGAATTGGAAATCAAACTAACTGAAGTTCAATCAGAAAATGCTTTAAATTTAGAGAAAAATTTGTCACAAATTACTAAATTAAATTCGATGTGTGAAATTTTGGAGACGGAAAAAAAACTACTGCTTGAAAATTCGAAATCATCAAACGAGACTTTAGTAGTACAAATAAATGATTTAAACAACAACAAAAAAGAATTATTATCCCAAATTGATAACCTTAACCAACAAATTCTTGAGTTGGAGAAATTCAACACTGTTGTGAAATCAGAAAAAGAAAATGTGTTAACTCAAATTGAAATTGTCACCACTAATAATCAAGCCTTGAGTAAGAACTTGAGTCAAAACTCTGAAACTATCGAAAATCAAAATACTCAAATAGAGGAATTAAACAAAAATCTTACTGATTTAAACTCGAAAATTGAAAATCTAAATCTTAAATTGAGTGGGTTAGAGCAAGAAAAATTAAACTCAGAATCCAAATTGAGTGAGTTACAAACTGAGCATTCTACTCTTACTGCACTTAATTCTGAAAATGAACTCAAACTCAAAGATGTTGAGCTAATTAAGTGTGAACTCGAGAAAGAAAAGATTCAAAATTTGAGTGAAATTGAAAAGTTAAAAAAGTTGGTGAATGAAGCAAATGTGAGCAATGAAAACTCGAAACAAAAAATTGAAAATTTGAGTGAAAAACTACAACTTACAATTAGTTCTGGGGATGCAAAAACCAATGATTTAAGGTAAAATTAACATTATTAAAACAAATTATACAAATATATCATTATTTTTTTTATTGGATTTTATAAGTCAATTTCATAAGGCAATTATGTTAGTTTTTATCATTTGCTTTAAAACTTGTATTTTTGTATGGTTTAGGACTATGGGCGATGGCCTCAGAACACAGTTAAAAGATATGGAATTAAATCACTCTTCAGTGAAAGAACAACTTGTTTTACTACAAACAACATCTCAAACTCAAATTGAGGACCATAAAAATAATCACTCAAAGTTAACCTCGGAGTTAGAAAACTTGACTCAAAAGAAAAATGAGCTTCAAAGTGAATTTGACGCGTTAAAAACAAAACAAGCCTCAACTGAATTTAGTTTAACAGATTTCAGAAATAAAAATGAGAATTTGAGTGAAAATGTCGTTAAAAAAGAGGCTACAATTTCTGAGTTAGAACAAAGGTAAATCTAAAAACTTTTTATCTCTTTAATAAAAGAATTTATTTAACTTTGTTATATTTTTTTTTGTATATTTCTTTATCCTCGATGTGGGAAAGTCGAATGTGCGACCTAAACATAGAGTAACATCAGTTACCCCGACCCAGTCCGAGTTGTCTGTGGCAGTTTTGGATATTATATAGATCATAATCGCCTGGTAATTATGCTGCTGATTAAGTGCTGGCTCAGCAGGAGTTCATACCATTTATAGCACCCTACTCAAGGGCTTTACAGCATGAGAGTAGTGGGGATTGAACCGAGACCTCAAGGTGGTATAGCAAGTGTTTTTACCACTACACCACGCTGCCAGTGATTTATATTTATTAGTGCTTTAATTTTTTATGATTTTTTTTCAGGTTGCAAAGTATTACTGAGGTACAAAATCAAAATAAATTACATTCGGAATCTACAATTGAATCTGTTAATAATCAACTTATTATAGTAAGTTTATAAGGGACAAAGTTGACAAAACTTTAAATTTTTTTCGGTTAGATATTTTTAGGCAAATTTTTTCATTTTTATTTTGTTATTTTTTTTTAGGTAACTAACGAAAAAGAAGCAATAAATATTAAATTTACACAATTGCAACAAGAAAGTAATACTAAAAACGAGGTGAATTTAATTAATAAATAATATTGCAATTAAATTAAATTTAAGGTTAGTTAAATTATTTAATTGAAAATTAAAATTATTAGTTAGTTTATAATTTATTGCTATTTAAATATCTTATATTATAAAAAAAACTGTTCAACTAAAGTAACTTTAAGGTATTTAAATATAAGAATAAAACATTTATAATTATAAAGTAAGTAATGGTATTAAAGTTAAGTGATTTATAATAGAAACTAACCTAAATTTATTTTTTTAACCTAAATATATTAACTTTGATTTTTTAACAAAATCTAATTTATGATGTTGTAATTACTACATGTAGAACCAAATTTGATTTTTTGTTCATTTTTAGAAAGTTTATTTCATTGTTTTGCTTGATTTTAGTAGTTTAATCACTATATCTTAAAACCAAATTGTACATTTAATTAAATTAATTTAATAGTATCATTAAATTAGTAAGGCTAAATATTTATGTACTGTAACAATTTTGTACAAAGTAAATTTATCTTATTGATATTTTGTACTTTTATGTTTAAAAAAACATAAATTGTTTTTGTTTTGTTTAATAAATCTTTTTATATGCTTAGAAATACCTTGAACTTAAAAAGGAATTTAATCAAATGGAAAACACAAATAAAGAAAATGTCGAAAAGTTGAATGTACTCAACAAACAAAATCAAGAGGTAATATTCTTTCATATTTTGTCGCCTTTTAAAGTAAAGCTTCTTATAACATTATTTTAAATTTATAATATTATTTTAATTTAAATTTTTAGGTTACAAATGAGAAAGAAGATTTAAATGTTAAATATACAGAATTACAAGAAGAAAACAACACTAATAATCAGGCATATTAACTTAATCAAATAATACTTTTGTTGCTTAATTTATTGGTAAATTTTTTTAATATAAAAACTACATTTGAAATGTTTTATTAGCTTCTTATAAAAATTTGTTTACAATTTTAGAAATATTTGGACTTGAAAAAGGCTTTTAATGAATTAGAAAATTCAAATACAGAAACTGTAAACAAATTAAATATGCTTGAAACACAAAGTCAGCAGGTGAGCTTAGCTGAAGATTTTATTATAGTTTTTTTTTATATATCTTTATCATTAATGTGAAAAGGTCGACTTCACTACCTAAACATAGAGTAACAGTTACCTCGACCCAGTCTTAAGTTGCCTTTAGCATTTTGGGATACTATAGAATATATAATTGTCTCATAATAACATTGCCAATAACTGCTGGCTCAGCAGGAGTTCATACTGTATAAAGCACCTTACTTGAGAGCGCTACAGCATGAGAGCTGTTGGGATCGAACCTATGACCTCATGTAGTGTAGCAATTGTTCTGCACTATGCTGCTGGGTTTAAGTTATCTTTAATTATATTTAAAACCATTATTACAAAAATTTGTGGCTAACTTTTATGATCTTACTTTCAGGTGACAACAGACAAAGAAGAAATAAATGTTAAATTATTACAGTTACAGCAAGAAAATATTCGCAAAGATAAGGTATTTATATATTTAAAAAGATGATTTTTTAAGTGATATACTTACATAAATCTTATTTAATTTTTTTGTTTTTATTAGAAATTTTCTGACTTAGAAAAAACATTCAATGATTTGAAAAAATCAAATAATGAGATACTTGAGAAATATAATTTACTTGAAGCTCAGAGTCAGCAAGTAAGTGAACATTTTATCATAAAGTAATACCTTTGCCTTAATTTATTAACTAAAATAAAATGAAATTTGTGGCCAACTTTTTTGATTTTACTTTTAGGTGACCACCGACAAGGAAGAAATAAATGTTAACTTATTACAACTACAGCAAGAACATAGTAGCAAAGATGAGGTATTGTATATACACACAATTAACTTTAAATCATAAAAAACATATATATTTTACCAACTAAGCTTACATTAACAAAATACTATGTAAATTAACTGATGTTTTAAAAAAAAATTAATGATTTTATTTATTAGAAATTTTCTGAATTGGAAAAAGCATTCAATGATTTACAAAATTCAAACCAAGAGGTTCTTGATAAATATAACTTACTCGAAACTCAAAATAAAGAGGTATTAAGGAAAACAAATCGTTTAAAATTAATGTATTTTATATTTTGTAACCCTTAATAACAATACAGTGTTGATATATTTTATTGTTTTAAATTTAGGTGATGAATGAAAAAGAAGAAATTAACAATAATTTGATACAACTAGAACAAGAAAACAATAGCAACAATCAGGTGGTTATTACTTTAGGGTTTTTACAACAATGTAAAATACTGATAAATATAGAAACTCATCTAAATTTAATGTTTTTTACTTTATAATATAAAATTGTATTTTATAGAAATACATTGACCTGGAAAAAGATTTTAATGAGCTGAAAAATACAAATAAAGACACTCACGAAAAACTTAATTTACTAGAAACACAAAATCAAGAGGTAAAAGTACAATTTTTGGTGAATATTTTATTTTTTTGACGTCACTTTGTTTACAATTAACAATTTAACATGACGTCCATATTTTAAGGCATTAAATGTAAAAGAGGGACATGAACAGAAACTAAAACTTATGGAAAAAAGGTAAATGATTTACTTAAACTGCACTTACGTAAACACCTAAAATAGTTTTTAAAATTAATTTTGGTAGGTTTTTCTAATTAAACCCTAATTTGACGTATTGTAAGTTTTTATTATCTTAGTTTTTGTTAAATTTTTGACTTGAAACTTACACTTTAGTTAATAATAATAATAATACACTGCTAAATTGTGTTTATTATTATGCTTTTTAGTGTGTTTACTACTTTAACTAAACACTTGTAGTTTAAATTAATTTGTTAAAATTTATTGCAGTGCACTTGATATAGAGGAAAGGTATTCAATTCATATTATTTTGCATGAATTGTATTTCTATTTAAAGTTTATAAGCTGAATAATGTTTTAATGTACTATTTTATATAGAACATAAATTTGTAAACTTGCATAATATATTTATTTAAAAAAAATATATATCACAACATGATATTTGCTTACAAAATGCATGTATAATTTTTATTTTTTGTTAAACTGTTGTAAATATAATATGAAAAAATAAATGTTCTCTGATATTTATTTTTAACTTAATTTTTTCCCAGGGAAAATGTTCTAAAAAGGGAATTTTCCCAAGAAAGAGAATCATTGCAAAGGTCTCTTGATATAACAGCTTCACTTATTGAAGAGAAAAATAAAGAAATTCAAACTTGTAAAGAGGTAAACAAATTAACTACAAGATTTGGTTTAAAATTTTAGTACATTTTTGGTCCACTGTTTTATAGGAACTTGACATTTGATAGTAAATTTCGTACATTATTTTTATTGATGTTTTCAGAACTTACAAGCGAACAAGATACAACTTGATCAATTTGAATTAAATCTTAAACATGTTGAAAATGAAAAGTTTCTTCTTAAACAAGATGTCGAAAAATTAAAACAACAAACTTCATTGGGCACAGGTAAAAAGATAGAAGAAAAATAAAACATCAATTTTTACACAAACAGTGATCTTTTATTTTAAAGCCTTATGTATTAGTTAGACATATCTGTGTTGTGTACGAATATTTATTATATAAAAAAAACTTTATTTTTTACAGAGTCCAATCAAGTTGTGAGCCAAAATGGGGGTTCCTCTGATTTTCTTAACACAGTAATAGTTGATCAACAACAAAAAATCACAAAACTTAATCAGAGAATCGTGGAACTTGAGAATATGATGGTGAATGGAAATAATTATGACAGGGATCTAGATGATGATGGGTAGGATTTGTTGTTAATTACTAATTATTTGAGTTTACAATTTGGGTAGATAATTAATGTATTGGTATTGTTTTGGTAGTAGCAAATGGATTGATTTTATTAATTTAATTATGAATAAACCAGCCTATATTTTCCAACTATTTTAGTCACTTCGTAAAGCACAGCTTTAAAAACCTAGAAAATTTTTTTTTTTTTTACCTTTTTTCAATTTTAAAGTGATCCTTCAAGAACTATAGCCCCTCGGTTGTTTTGTGATATTTGTGACATCTTTGATGCTCATGACACAGAAGATTGTCCGACACAGAGCATGGAGGATCCGGAAGCAGGACACGGATCGTTGCATCATTATCAGAGAGGAGAAGAGAGACCATACTGTGAAAATTGTGAAGGTCTTTAAATTAATTTAAATTAAGCATCAAATTATTTTTTTTTGTAAATTACTGTCTTAGAATTATTACTTTAAACTTCTGTTTAACTAAACTTCTGTTTAACTATTTAGGTTATATTTTACGTTTTAATTCAGTTTTTTTTACCAATCTATTTACAGTGTCTAATTAAACATGTTCAGTCAAAAGGGTAAAATATAAATTGAAATAATACCATGGGTTTTTGTTATAACAACTCTTTGCAATTTTTTTTGAGATGTACTAACTGTTTATTTTGAGTTGAATTAAAAAATTTTAACTACTAAATTTTTAAGTCTATTTATTTAAATATATTTAAAAAGTTATTCCCTTAAATGTATAGAATAATTTATTTTACACTACGGGATTACCACAAACCTTAAAAAATATATAGTTTTTTAGTTTAAAAGTTGTTGTTAAACAAATATCTTTTTTATTTCTTAGTGTTTGGACACTGGACGAACGATTGTGAAGAAGAACAAATGTATTAATTATTTACAAATTATTTTTTTAACCATGTTATTTGTACTAATATGCATGTTTCATCAGTTTTAAATTTCTTTCTGTTGCTTTTGTTGAATTCATTATAATTTTTTCTGCCTTCTCGTGTTGATTTTTGTTTGTACTCAATTTTGTAGCTAAATATGTACAGAGAATATTAAAATAATTGTTGGGCTTAAGCAAAAACATTTAAAGGTTCTAGTGTGTCTAATTTTTAGTTACTTTTCTTGGCAAGGATAAGTTAAAAGGCCAGAGAAGCTTGGTTTGGATCCTTTTAATTACACGTTTTTTGTCAGAGATAAGTGGTGTTTATACTTTAAAAAAAGGTTTATTTTTAAGTTATGTATTTGTTAAATTACTTTAGCCACATAGGGTTCTATTTCTAGTGGAAAACAAAACGTCTTTTAAGCTATTAAATTTAAACATTTACCAAAGTTTAATAATTTAACCCTATTTAATTTTTTATAGTTAAATCAATTATCTTAAATACCAATATCTATTATTACTTAGAAATTATAACAATAAGTTTGGCATTCATGGGGATAAATAGAAGTTATATAAAAAGCGGTTATAACCTCTGTTTAAATAAGTTCTCGTGATTGCAATGACCTTTCCTCATTTTTTTAATTAGTAAGGCTTTTAAAACGTTATAATGCTTTGTTTAGATATCAGTTGTTTACTTCCACCATTAACTAAGAAAAAGCGCTTGTTATTTTGTTAAAAATGTTAAAAGAAAAGTGTTTAATGTCGCCCAACAGCGAGTTCGTGGGAGCAGTCAGTGAGTCAGCTAAGTAATAACAAGCTAATTAGCTAAACCGCCGCGGGGTGCTGACTAAGCAGTTTGTAAAATGCGGTTGTAAAACTTGTAAACAAAAAACAATTTTTGTAAATATCAACTATTTTTTATTGCATGCAGTTATAACAATTGTCAATCTGTTTGCCTTTTTAGACTGACAGGCTGTTAAATTTTTAGAGTAAACTTTTAAACTATGTCTTATTGCCGCAAAGAAGGCAAAGATACAATTATATTTGCCACAGAAGAATTTCTATCAACCCCAAGCACAGAAACTTTAGCACCTGACAATAAAAGTGACATTGACACTAGTAATGCTAGCGCTATTTTACCAAATGGTGAGATAAATTGGGACTGTCCCTGTTTAGGAAATCTTCCCAGTGGGCCATGTGGCCCTGCATTTAAAGAAGCATTCTCATGTTGGGTGGAAAACAGAGACGACGAAGAAAACTTTGCAAGTAATTGTTTTGAGAATTTTACAAAATGGGAATATTGTTTAGCCGAGAATAAAGAAATTTATAGAACGTCAGATGACGATGTAAGTACAGATTCCAAAACAGACAATTTTAAAGAAACTGAAAATGAAGAACAAACAAAACAAATAGAGTCGTCTGAACAGTTGTCGTCAACTGTAAATCCTGAATCTAATCGGGCAATTGCAGCTGCTTCAGTTAAGGAATAATTTATATGAATATAAACTACAATGTGTAGTTTTTTATATTTGATTTACTGTAAGGTTTAATAATTTAATTGTGTGCTGTTTTTAACAACATTAATTTGTGTTTAAATAATTATATATTTACAAAGTAACTGTTTTCGAATTTCAATCATAGATCTTAATTTTGTAGGCTTACTTTTATTACAAAAATTAACCCAACCTTTTTTTTGAAAATCCAGGTTTAGAAATTTTTAAATGTTTTAGTTTTCGTAAATAGAAAAAATGAGTGAATATGATTCAATAATTCAATCAAACAGAGGATCTTCTTATGGTTCGTGTGTAAGAACTGCTACGAAATCAACAGTTTCATATTACAAACACCACCTTCAACCTTCCGATACTTTGCAAGGATTGTCTTTAAAATATGGGACTACTACTGAAGAATTAAGAAGAGTAAATAAACTTTATAGTTCAGATACCATTTTTCTTAAAGAGGTGTTGTTAATTCCTGAAAGTAACATCCCATCTACATCAAGTCAATGTCTTACAGAAAACAAACCTAACAGTGAAGTCACGAAATCAAGTTTGGTTGAAAAAGTTAAAACAAAGGAAACCGCTTCTGTAAAAATAGACGAAAATGGTAAGAAATCTGAGAAAAGTGCTCCAGTAATTGAAGTAAGCCAAGAGCAAGATGCATTCTCGTTTTTAAAGCAATTAGACTCTAAGATATTAGCCGGTAAAAAGGCGACTGAAAACTATCGCGCACCAGACGTCTATTCAGAAGAAGTCAACTCTACGAGGATATTTGAAGATAATCCTTTAAATCATAAAACAGTTTTCTCACATAAGGGTAATGCTGGTGGCTTGTTAAATCTTTAATTTGTGTGGTTTTTATTGTTTTAGTTTTTTCACTGTAGTATGTTTGTCAATTAAGGTTTTTATTGTTTTTTTTTTCACTGTGTAATGTTTAGCTTAATTTTATTTTATGCACAACACTAAAATTGTCCTTCACCAACGCTTGACCAAAAGTACTTAAATCATAAGAACTGAAATAAATGTAAGGGCTCTACAATACATATATATTATTTTAAATAAAGGACAACATTTTCTTATATTTAGCTTAAATACAATAGCACATTTTTTTTTTTTTTATCTGTGCAAATTTCTATGAAATTATGTACTAGTTTTGTGCTTTATTATATATGTTATTTTCTTATGATATATACATATATTCATTTATATAGGCTATATATACTGTATAGATGTTTTTTTATTTTATTACTTGTGTTTTTGTTGTAAAGTAAGCAATTGAGAAGTTATTGCAAACTTAATTTTTTGTTTTTATTTTTAAACTCTTCCTTTTTGTTTATCATACTTGCACAATGATAAATTCATGTTTTTGTAGTTTGGGAAACAATTGATAACTTACAATAGTAATTCTCAAAAATCAAGTACTTTTATTTTTATATATATTTTCTAAGCTATATCTTGTCTGTAATGTGCTAGTTCAAAATAAATGTAGTTTTCTTTATCTTAAATTTTGTTTTATTTATCAGGTTAATGGTAGGAGTTGTTAACAAATGTTTAACCTACTTGTTAATTTGATGATTAATTAACCAATCAACACAGAACATCAACATGGTAAATATTTGGTTTTGTTTAATTTTGTTTATGGTAATTACTAAACAGTCAAAATTATTGTTAAAGATGAGTAATATGCATTGTTTTTTTGATACATCAACTTTAAATCATTGATTAAAAAAAACAATAGAATATTTAATTAGTGGGTTGCTTTTTGTTGTTATATATAATTTTGCTGACTCTTTATTTTTTTACATAATAAATATAATTGTTTTTAATAAAGCAACGTACCTAAAAATATATAGCATGATAACAGTCCATTAACAATATACTAATTATAGTTTTATTACAATGAAAAGACTAATAATGAATAGGACTGTTGAATAGATGCTCATCGATAGTAATAATCAGTCAATCTTGCAATTTTAAGTGACTGTTACAGGCCTGTCGCTCCCATAAGTTGTATATTCAGATTTGTACATGTGTGGTATGGACATAACTTCTTTGGAACCTGGTTTAGCAATTACCCAAGGCGTGTCTATCGGGCAGGAAAAGATTTCCTTAAGTTTTATATCTGATGGTTTTCTGTATGAATCCGTAACCAGTGTGCTTAAACCTATAAAATAAAATCAATAGTTATTAAATTATAACTGAATTTATTACTTAGACTTGAAGTGGAGTCTGGTTTATATGTTATTTTATTTCCGACCAATATTCATTTATAAATGATCTTTAATTACGAAAGTTATTTCGTTACCGGTATGTGGGACTGGGACCATTGGTTTAGGAAGTCGGGGTATTTTCGAGGGAGTAGTAAACCAAGTTGGGTCCCTCATTGGATGGGGCTCTCTTGGCACTGAGTTTTTGGGTAAGGGGTTAAGTTTTGACCCATGACCCCATGCTTTCGGGTACTCTTCACATTCCCAATAAGTTGATGCATCTTTTTTAGGGTAATCTAGCAGCTCTTCTCTAAGAAAAACACAAAGAAAAATAAATTTCCTTTTTTTTAATATTGGATTGTCTTTATTTGATTACTAATAATACAGTGCTCTTTTTTCTCCACCAACTTTAATAGCTAATCTTACCTTTTAAACGATCTCCAAGCCTGTTGAGATGTACTGATATAAACATCATTTAAATTAAGCATTTGCTTGTCTCTTATAAAGAAAGGCCTTCCTGAAACTGCTTTGTTTTGTGTGCTTCCTATAACCTTCTGTGAGGGGCCCTGTTTATGATGTTGGGATAAAACAAATGGTTGTGGGCCGGCTTTAAAATTTGTGTTCAAGGAGAGACCACGACTGCCATTGTACTTTGTTTTCATTTCTGATGATTGGAATCCCATTGTAAGTGGCGTTCGCCATTCCCTTGGTTGTAACTGTAAAGACATATCATAAAATTAACAGCTATTGTACAATATTATAAAAATAATATATCTGAATGGTCTTTTAAATAATAGCATATTGTATTTTAACATACATTCTTTATGTTTTATAAGTAGAAAATTTTACCTGCAGTGGAAAGGTATCTGTTGAAATAATTATTAAGGCGTTAGCTTGTTTAAATTAAAAATAAACCAGTAGCTTTTCTGTTGAACTAAACTATAATTTAACTTAATTTACTAACCTGTGTTCTTGTTGAAGAATCATATGCATTCATTTTTATAAATTTATGAGCTTCTTGTTCAAATTTATAATTCAACTAAATCTTACTACAATTTTTTTTTATCTTATAACCTCATCTTAACTTTATTGTGATGTCATAAAGAACTGATTTATATGTTAAATAACTATAGGCCATCTAGACCCTTTAAATACCTAACTACTTTGTCTAACTTAACATTTTGTTTTGCTATAACTTATCTCATTTGAGCTTATAGATTTCGTTAAACTATATTTAAATCAAGAAAATAGTATGGTATTAATGGTATATCTAGCTAACAAAAAATATAGTAAGATAAAGTATAAACAAATCAATGTAATAAATTACTTTTTTAAACCTGCTTTTATTTTTACAGTTGAGGTAGATATTAAACAAAAAAATAATGATTGGTGAAGTTAATTTTGTTTCTTGATTAATGAATATTTCTCCATGGTTGTTTTACCTTTTCAATATTGTCCTTCACATAATGAACTTTCCATGAACCTGGGGCTTTTTTGTAGCTGGGGTGAGAAAGAACCCCGCCCATGTGTTTAAAATTGTGGGTGGTTCCTGTTGTTGTGTCATAATGGTTTATAACTTGATCATTTGGGGTAACTTGGTCAGGGGCAGTTAATGGGGGTGGTAGGGGATCATTAATAGTTCTCTAAAAAATGAATTTATTTAAGTAGAAATAGTCTATGTACAATGTTTAAAAGATTCTTTTTTAATAATTGTCTGATTGTATTTTCTGTCTAATGAAGGTGACAAATCTTGGTATTTATTTAAATTACTTGTTATGTGGAATATTTAAACTTTTACAACCAATTATGGTAACTAAAGTAAGCTATTTTGACCTGCTTAATATTTTTTTAAATATACAATTCCATAACAAAAAGGCAGAAACCAATTAAGGACAGAAAAAGATATTTTTCTATTTAAATACTTACTCTAAAGTTAGAAGGTGGAAAATAATATCCTTTAGAATAATAATGACCACAGCCGGTGCTTGTTAGGTTAAGATCATGTCGATTTAAGTCTGACCCAACTTCGCCATGTCCCCTACGCAATTCCATTATAATTAACCTGCGCCCAAAGTTTAGTCGCCCTTTGATTTTTCAGTTATATCGGCCTAGCAAATTGACAATATAAGTTCTTAATGACCCTTATTTCGGTATTATGTATTATAAAGCTAAAAAATACAATAAAAATGGTTAAACCTACAATTTTTTTTACTTTCAGCTCTCTTTAGATGTTTTTTAATTATTAAATCCTAGCACAAAATGTTTTAGCGGCGTTTATTGCCATGGCGACGAAAATATTGTCAATAAAGTCACGTGGTATTAAGTGTTTCCAAATAATTTTTTTAATAACAATGATTAATTTTTTTTGATTAGATTGTTTTTTATTAAAGTTCGAATGTGAATAATTCTATACAACCATTTTTGGCAATAAAACGTGTGACATTGGTTTAACGCTTGTTGATGACTTTTTTTAACATGATTTTTTTTATTCTATTGATTTATAATTTTGCGTTCCATAAATATGTTTGAACCGAAAATTCTGGAATTTCAATTTGTGCCTGACCCTGAGAAACGTCGGTAATTGTCGCGCTAATAACCGAATCCGAAGTATTGAGAACAATTAGCACAATTCTATTGTTTGTTTCGTCGTAAAACGAAGTAAATTTTAAGCTGCTGTTGTCGTTTGGTCCACTGATTTCGATTCTAACCGAACCTTCAGGGAGAAATTTGCTAAAAAAAATAACATTTTTGTATTTCTAATTTTCCAAATCGTTGGTAAATAAAAAAGCGTTTAGATTTGTTATTTAGTAGACTTAAAAACGTTATTCTATCTACTAATAAAATTTGAATAATTTGTAAAATACCTAAAATGTCCCATATGATAATACGTTGGTTGTTTATAAAACTCATCATTTTTGCTATTCACTATGATCGGAGCATCAACAAAATTTCCAACCCAGTTCGGTCCCCCTTCTAAATCTAATGCAAAATTCCAATCTACCCAACCAGTTACCCAGTTGTTTAAATCCTGGGCAAAATTTCTCATTATTAAGTCATACTTTGATAGAACGAATGTGTTGAATAATAAAAAATGTAGTCAGGTGTATGTTTTAATTACCTCAAGTATATCCACACTATATCTCTGACCTCGAAACCAGTCACCAAGTTTAACGTGACTTGTAGTAAAAGGAAGATACCCACCACAAGCTTCTGTTCCGAGAATAAAATAATCGGGAAACAAGTTGTGCATATCAGTAAGAATTTGAGGGTTAGTGATAAAATCCATATACCTACACATGTCAAGAATTATTTTTAATATTGATTATCGCCTGTGTAGTAAGGGTTATGCGAATAATTATGGCGTAGTTTTATGTACCAGTGTACTCCTATTCCATCCACATATTTTGCTGCTTCCGCGTCGTTTAAAACGGAATCCGCAAAATTGGGAACAAATGGCCTCTGACCATCTCCTATTATAAGAATTAGATTACCATGTCCTCTTGCTTCCAGTGTAGGTCCCTAAGAGTAAAAAACTTTCGTCGATTACAGATTTCTTGTAAAAAAAAGGTTACGAATAAGGCATATTAGTCTGTTTAAAATGGTTTATTTGCTATTGTAAGACATGGTGCATGTTTTACATTTTTTTTTTTTCTTACCAAGTCAACTTTAACAAAATCTCGTTGGTCCTCTGGTGAAAAACCCATGCACTGAAAGGAAAAGTTTTTTGAAAATGCAGCCATTGGTTCGTTTTGTGCTGTTAAACCCCATAACTCTATCCCGTTGCTTTTATATTCTTCAACAAACCTGTAGGTAAAATATTTAATGCCACTTTGCATTAGTGTATTGAAAACTTGATATGTTTTTTTGCAACTTTTGCTAAACCAAAAAACATTTACCTTGGTTTGAAAGATGTCAAATGCATAAATCAATAACTTAGTTAATTATACTTACTAACCTTGCAAAGTAAAGAGCCCATGCTTGGTAGTATTCACCTCCAGCCTCCCCCTTTAAAAATCCGTTTCCCGTCAGTTGGTTGTTTGTTTTCATCCAGGCGGGGGCGCTCCAGGGACTTGCAAATAACTTGATTGGGTGTTTTGAAATAGCTTGCGCTTTTTTAATAATCGGAATCTACAAAGATTAATGGCAATAATGTTTTTTTTTGTGGATCGAAACTCAATAAAACGTTACCTTTAAAGTAAAATCTTCATCTTGTAACTTAAATTTGCTCATTTCAAAGTCATCAGGCTCATCAGCATACGTGTAAAGTCGCGTTGAGAAATCACAACTTGCCATTGGTATTCTAGCAATATTATATTCAATGCCTATACAGAGAGTTGTTAAATATTTTTTACTGACTGTATCATAATATAATTGTTTCAGGTATGCCAAAATACATTGTGTGCAAATCTGCTTTGTTTGCCTAACTATATGTTTTAACCACAACCGGTCGATAGAACAAACAAATACAATTTGCAAAGATTTTAAAATAGGATGAATTATAAAAGGCACCTGTATCAGAAAATAATGTTGCATAAAAGTGTTCTTGCGTTTTTTCGGACAAACTAAGAATATTAATACCAGCTGCATCAGTAAATGCACCTCCAAAACCCTTAATTTTCTGGTATCTGTTTGCCGATTTTAAATCAACAGTAAAGTTGGTATCTTTAAAAAATGTTGTTTATAATTTTAATATACGCAATTTTTGTATACATACTTCAGAAGTTAGTATTTTTCTGCGCTTAAATATAGTTAGTGTAACTAGCCAACTTACGATATAGTAGAAATTTATTTTTTGTTAACATAAATTGTTATTACCTGATTGCAAATTAGTGTTTTCGAACGCCAACATTTTTTCTGCAAATCGCAAGCCGCTCTTTGTTGAGGTGTAGAATAAAACTTTTCCTGTTTCAATGTCAGGTATTGGAGCAATGGAGTCGCAATAAGTGGAGTTGCAAACACAGACGTACGAATCATATTCGAACTGGCGTGGAATGCATGATTTTGAAATTAGAGGCTCTGCAAGGATAGTAAAAGTTTTACAATTAGGGTTAATATTTGCAATTTTATACGGAAATTGTTAAATGTTTATTCGTTATAAAAAATAACCCTTTTCTAGCACTTTATCGTAGTTACGTACATCTGGTGCTGTGTATTAACCTCGCACTGCAAACGAAAGGTAATTATACAGTTTCCGTAAAACAATACACATTTTAAGTTGCCATTACTCAAATCCTTTAAAACCTAGTTTTATTAAATATATTTTCACCTTGGTTGGTATTTTCTTGAGGTGATGTCGGCAAAAAGACAACCAGAAGTGAAGAAATTAAACCTATCGCTATCAAGACTAAACTAGTTATTGCTATAAATTGCTTTCCCATTTTTCTAAAATATTATACCTTTTAAAATATAAAAGTTATGTTAACATTTGTTTGTAGTGAGTTCATTGCACTATTACAAAAATTGACAAATGCAATAATCTACCAAGATATACACATTGAAAATCTGCCGTTTTTGCACTTTTTTACGAATTTACGATTATTTACCTAAATGTTGATTATTGATTAAATGATTGTATGAAGGACTTTGCTCTCTAAATATAGGTGGTGTGTAAATGAGCAGGTTATTGGATTACCTACGTTTTTTTTTATTTAAACAGATACAGTTTGTTACATATAAACGTTTAAATTGAATAACAATATGTTTTCCTAGCTTGGTATATTTGTTTATAATAAAAATGTACGATACGGTATATTCCTATTTTAAATCCTTGTATGAATTCTGTATACCCAATATAACATAACAAGATGATTCACTTAACAATGTGATTTACAGGAAATTCTATCGGGGGATGTTTTTATATATTTTATCTAAGATTTTAATGGGCACTTTACAGGATATTAGCACGAAATGATCAATTTTATTAGCATGAAAGGATCAATTTTTTAAATGTTAGCATGAAATGATCAATTTTTTAAATGTTAATCTTGTTTAAAACAAATGATAAATTTTTTTCTTTTAGGCAACTCAATGTTGGGCATCACCAACATCTACTGGGGATGGGGAAGGAGTTAATAGATTTGACATTCTTATTAATAGGTAAGATAATACTAATTAAATATTACAATTACTACTTTGCCTATCTTACTTCATGTAATATGTTAACATTTTAATTGCAGTTGTTCAGCAGATAGTTCAAGTATTACAAATTATGACAACAAGGTAGAATTTTCTTTTGAGTCATTTGAATGGAAAGATTCAGCGGTTCCACTTATATATGTTCACTGTAGCTCAGTTTTATGTAACGAAGTACTTAATCATACATGCCGAAATTTGGTATGTTAATTTACTTAGATTGTACTTTTACTTTAACATTAACTTCATCATGAACTGGACTCTACTAAACTTCTATAGATAAATTTGATTTTATATAAGAACTGGTATATAAATTCAATTTTAATTTGGTTTGATTAAAGCCATGTGGAGTAACAAAACGTTCATTAAACACTGAGATTGGTCATGTGGTCAGCGTTGGACCACTAAAAATGGAGAACTCTCTAAAGACATTATGTAAAATTGTAAGCATTTATTCCATTTGACTCAGTTCTTTTATAATGCATAAAAGCAACCGTAATAGTGTACTTTTCTGCTGCAGAACAATGGAGGTTGTGAAGATATATGTTTAACTGTGGACATAAAAATTGTTTGTACATGTTCACCAAGAAAAATATTAAGTGAAGATGGAGTAACTTGCATTAATGTTGTTTATGAAGGTAGTTAAATATTTGTTTAAAAAGTTGGTTGTGTAGAATTTAATTAGTTATTTCTTTTTTTTGCAGAAGAAATTCATTTGCGAAATGAAAAAAACTATAACATTTTCCTGATTAGCATTGTTGTCGTGCTTTTACTATTTTCCATGTTGATATTTAACCGTTTAAGAAAAAAACAGCCCAAAGTATATGTTAAATAGATGACTTTACTACCTCTTGATATTTATATTACTTGTATATTAGTATTACTCAAGTATCATCTTATATTTTTTTTGTATTATACCATTGTTTACTTTTTGTTAAAAGATTTATTACCTTAACTGTATATTAAATATTAAAGTTTTGAAACTGAATATTAAAATGTTTTGAAATTAGGAGAAAACTAATTGAGGACATTTATATATTTTAAAAAATATCAAAAAGAGTTGACAACCTTGAACACGTGCGTCATCAATTTCATTTATTGACAACTAAATTTATTTAACTTAGCGATCTAATAACGAAAAAAATAATAAATTTTAAACGCATTCTTTAAAGTAAAAGGTAAAAATTAACTTGGTAAAATGGATCCTGCTGATGCCCAACGACTTGCGGCAGAGTTAGAGGTAGAAATGATGGCAGACATGTATTCGAGGTAAACAGAAAGTATATTTTTTGCTTGCCTTTGCCGGTTTTGCGGTTTATAACTATAATAAAATTGCTTAATACATTAAAACATGTTTGTAAGATTTAATTTTAAAATTAACACTGATATACTCCTATTAGTATTTTGTATTTTTTTGTATATATCTTTATCCTCGATGTGGGAAGGTCGAATGCGCGGGCTAAACTAGTGGCGGTTTGGGATATTTTAGATTATAATTGCTTGGTAATTATGCTGCTGATTAAGTGCTGGCTTAGCAGGAGTTTATACCGTTTTATAGCACCTTACTCAAGGACGCTACAGCATGAGAACAGTGGGAATTGAACCCACGACTTCATGGTGGTGTAGCAGTGTTCTTATCACTACACTACGCTGCCAGTTAACTTTGGTGTAATGTGAACAGTTTAAGTTTGGACATTAAATTAAAATTGTCCCATCTTACTTACATTATACAGTTTACAAAAAGCAAAATTTTTCAATAATGTTGAATACTGAAAATTGTTTATCTAATAAGAATTTTATAAAATAAATATGATTTTAAGAGTAGTTGTTTTTATTATTTAAATAATTTAATTGTAATAAAATCAATAATTTTATAGTAACAAAAATTTAATAGTAACAATAATTTTATAGTAATAAAATGAAAATTTTGGAAATTTAAGTTTGTAAAAATAGTTTTGTAAATATCTTAATAAATTTAGAATGACCCAGTGTTGCCAAAAAAAGTGTATAAGTACTCATTATGGTAGTGGTGATCTTGAAAAAGGTGAATCGGTTTGTATCGATCGATGTGTTGCAAAATATTTGGACATTCATGAAAAAATAGGAAAACAATTAACACAAATTTCTAAAAACGATGAAGAAGCAATGAATGCTGTAACTAATACACCAGTTGCTAAAACTCCTTAGTCTTAAAACTTTGTATTTTTAATTAAATTTTTTAGTGTGTTTATGAAGGCATTTTTTAAGGTGCTAATCTAAAAAAATATTTTTGACGTTTTTGTCAAATGTTGCTGCTATCCACTTAAAACCTAAAGTTATATTAAAGACACATTTACACTGTGTTTAAATATATATTAATATCATTTTGTTTTGCTTGAAATATTTTCACGTGAGAATTTGTCTTGCAAATACAATTTAAATTTAAAGTTTTTATTTTCTTTCGACTAAAACTATCCAGTTTATTGCAATTTTGTTATTTATATATTTAAAAAAATAAAGGTATAAGTTTACTTTTCAGAAAAAAATTTGACACAAAAAACAAATAATCACAACTTAAAATGTTAAATATATATCGATACTGATCATTAACTTAAAAACCCTTTTTATCATAAAACTAAACAGTAGTTAAACAAAGGTAAAATACAAATATTGTTTATGTGCAAATTACAGTATAAACAAACACCAAGATTGTTGACATGGTTATAACATTCTAATGTTAGAGTTAAGGCTAGAGCAACTAGAAACTACAAAACAAACTTTTCACATTACATTTTTCTTTCATAAGATCCCTTTTCTTCCTAAGTTAGAATAGAACACAATTGTTAGTTGATACAGCACAGAGACTCCTACACAAACTAAAGTATTAAAAGGATAACACTAACGCCTACAAACAACGCTTTTCATTTCAAGAGTTTGTTTTGTTAAAACATTTTGATATATTGCATATAGAAAAATGTGTTAGTAATTGCAGGGGTTATTTATTAAGCTTTTTTATTTTAAGATAAATCAATATTGTTTATTTTCTCTTTCCTCCCATTTTTCTAATATTACATCCTAAAAAGTTAAAAGTTTGTTTGTTTTGTTTCAAAAAAATTTTAACCATGTTACAAATCAGTATAATTAGAAATTTTATTAATTATTAAAATGATAATAACAACATATTGCTATTGCTAATCTAATTGTGTGTTAAACTATTCAGATACATTAATATTTGATTACAGCTATTGGCACATTTTTTATTGTCTTAAAACTGTAATGAACTAAAATGCTGAGTTTTTATTCTTTATTTCTTTTTTTTCTGTCTTTCAGTTTAGGAAGATCACCTTTGTCCAATTTTTTACACCAATCTTCTTTCTGACTCTTAAAACAAAACATAAATATCAATTCATCCAAATATCACTTTAACTAAATGATCTTTACTTTGTTTAGAATTAATTGGTTAATAATGGCATGCATCAAATTGAATCCTTTGCAAATAGTTCACTGATTTAACTTGTTGTATACTCCCTGCATTTATTTTTTACTACAAGATTTTTTTTGTTGACGTAAACTTACTTGTTGTTGTAGTTGAACTTGCATTTTTCTTCCTATGCCCTGTAGTTCATTGATTGTATTTTCTTTTAACCTGACCTGGAGAGTTTTCTCTTCCAATTTGGTTTCTAATTTGGCACAATTGTCGCACTAAACATAAAATAATATACAGGTAAATAAAATTCCAATGTAACTTACTAAAATTTCCAACCGGCAGCGTGGTGTAGTGGTAGAATAATTGCTACACCACCATGACGTTGTGGGTTTAATCCTCACTGCTCTCATGCTGTAGGGCCCTTGTGTAAGTCGCTATAAACGGTATGAACTCCTGCCGAGCCAGCACTTAATCGGCAGCATAACTACCAGGCAATTATAATTTATATATTATCCCAAACTGCTAAAGGCAACTCGAGACTGGTTCGGAGTAACTGATGTTACTGTATGTTTAGATCGCGCATTCGACTTTCCCACATCGAGGATAAAGATATATACAAAAATAAAAAACTTCAGAAGGTTAAAAAATACAACTAAGATGGTAATTTTAGCTTAGGTTATAAGATTTTATTTAATTGTTGCCTTACTTTTTAATTTTGTAAAATATAGATATTTTATATTAAAATCAATCTACCTGTTTTGGTTTCATTAAAACATATTTTAGTTTTTGTTGTAAATCTCTAGCTTCTTGTGCTTGTTTAATTAAATCTTTTTTTAACTCTTCAAGTTGCTGTTGTCTTTCTCTAAATGATATATTGAAAAAATTAAAAAAGTTAGGCCTATGTTTTTATAAAAAAGCTTAAAATTTACTGTGAGTTTTTTCCAATGCTTTCTGCCATTCTATGTTTTAACATATTCATCTTTTCATTCTTTTCTTTAATCTCTTGTGCATGTGTTTCCTTCAAATCTTTGATTTTTTGTTCATACTGAAAACAATTTCAACAATTATTTTTATATTCTACTTACATATCTTATTTAATTATGAGTCATCTAGGTACAAAACTGCATAAAAAATTATCATTTTATGGTATTCAATTAAATAAATATAACAAAATAAAATTTTTACTTCTTCTATAATAGATTTAATTTTTTCTTCATAATCAAGTTGCATTTGATCTTTTTCCAGTTTGTTTTCTTGTAAAGTTTGTTCTGAAAGTTTAAGAGCTTCTTTTGTGTGGGAATGTTGAACTTCAGCCTCATTTAATTTCTCTTCATATTGTTTTTCCTAAATTAATTACAAAATACAAAAACTTTAATATTTTTTATTTATTTGTTAGGATCTAACTAAAAAATATTATTTGATTTAAAACGGGTTATGGAATATTTCATAATCTCTATTTTATTAAAAATGATTGTAAATTATAAAAAATAATTTGTTAGACTTAAATTAAACGGTTTAAACAAATATATTTTGCTGTACATTTGTTTGAATTGTAAGTTTCAGATTATTGCAAGTTTCAACTTTTTGTTTAATTTCAGATCTTAATTGGGAAATAAGTTTTTTTAAGGCTGATATTTGATCTCTCAATTTTTTTTCACGATCCTACAAAATAAATTAATCAAAATAATTATATATACTTTAAATGTGATAATTTCCTAAAAAAGGTAGTCTATATTTTAAAATTAAGAGCTGTTCTACCTAATATCATTTTTATTTTTTGCTCAAAATAAAATTAAGTGCTACAAACCAAAAACTCTTTTTCCTTTGCAAAATCTCTGTCGGTGTTTGTAGGAACAGTAACTTGAGTTTTTTGTATTTGGTTGATGTGAAGGGCAGGATCATTTCTAAAAAATCAAGTTATGGAAAAAACATTCATAAAGGGCAAAAGCAAATTTAAACAAGTTTACCTGCACACTAGAAAAGGTTATATATACAATGTAAAAAAAACAGTACAAAGTCAAAAAATAAACATATTGAACATATTATATTTCTATTACTACCTAAATGCTTGTGGACTTGGTCCTTGTTGCAGTCGCATTGAACCTAAAGATCTCATTCCACTACTTTTTGCTCTGGAACTTCGAGGTGTTTTTGACATTTTACTTTTGATTTATTGGGATGAAAATATTTAAAAATAACTTTAAGCTTTAATCAAGCTACGAAATTTACAGTAAAACGTTACAGTACTCACTTCTAAAATCTTAAATTTTAATATTTGATTATAATAAAAATAAAAATTAACAAAACTTTTTACTTTTCCCAAAAAATATATTTGGCGTTGTTTGTAGCCAAGACTATGGTTCCGGGTGAGTGAATCCTGAAGATATAAGCGTTATAGAATCATAATAAAGTTATTTTAGCGATTTTTTAATCGTTTGTTTTAAGACATACTCTTTTTAAACAAGATATTAAATAGATTTAATAAATGAAAATGTTTTTGCAACAAAATAATTTTTCCCTAATATATTTGCTAAGAAAACCCTTTTTTGTAAGGTTCCAAAAAAAATTCAAGTTGAAGCATGGAGTAAACTATTAAATATTTATATAAAATAACTAGTTACTACGTTGTAAATTTAGTTTTTATGCAGTAATTAACATTTATTTTATTGTTACATAAAATAAACTGTGAGAGAAACTTATTTATTATAGTTTTAAATGAATGACCGATTGTTGGTGCACAAAAAAGAAAAAGGGAAAATGTCGTCTGTTTCTCTTAATACATCACAGTAACGCAAAGGTTTAGAAAGAGACCAATCGAAAAACGAAAACAGCCGTGGTTGCAGTTATAATATGTCCGGCGTGTTAGTTTCTAAAATTGCTATTAGTTTTTAGTTAAATATATTTTAATGTCGCTAAGAATATTTAGCAAGGTTTGTTGCTGCTGTGTTGCAGAACTGGGTGTTACCTGTTTAAATAAACAATGCAGAAGTTAATAAACAGTTAATATACCGACAGCTGACGTATACGATACCGAAAAAGGGTTACTTAAACACCAAACGAACGGCAGTGTTTAGTCTCTACACATAACTTGCGAATATTATTTAATGGTATTAATCAGTTAATGTATTTCTAACAGCAGCATTAAACAATACGTTGACAATTACCAATTGTTAATCTATTTAACTTACGTCTGTACGTGTAGAATCTAACATAAACAACTGCATTGTTTTAATTGTTTATGAATAATGGTATTACAATTTTAATTATCAAATAAGTATTACCGTTAATTAAACATGGCTGGAGCAGAAGCAACTGTGCATAGAATGGTAGTTGAAGCACCTGAAATTCCTGCTAGACTTTTAAAAGGAAGCAAATTTTTAAAATGGAATGGAGACGTGAGAAATTTATTTGTTTTTATTTTCATTTTTAATTTAATACAATTTGATGACTAAGGTGTAAAAATTTCTTTAAATTCAATTTTATAAATAGTTTGAAAATTTTAGATAATATATTTGTAAAGTAGAGAGACTAATCTTTTAAGACACACTAGACAATAAAAAGTACTAAAATACTTACCACAATAAACATTGTTAAACTTATTGATTTGTGGTTTTCTTTTGTAATTGAACAGTAAGTAAATAAATTGGTTATTGAGCCATAAACATAAAAGATTCAGTAAATGAACATAAAACAATACAAAAAAAAATGATTTTTTAAACATTTAAACCAAACTTTTAATTTAAACTTTTTTAAGTGCTAAATTGGTTTATTTTTTATAACTTTTTTTATTTTTAGTATTTTTTTAGTATAAATTGTTTTTTTTTAAACTGTTTACCAGGATTTTACTATTCAGTCTGGTTGTTTTATACCAATATAAATTTTATAACTTATCTTTAATTTGGTATTTTTTAGGACTCTACAGTTGGATTACCTATCACTTTAAGAGTTGATCCAAAAGGATTTCTTATTTTTTGGCAAGAACCAAACAAGGTAATTTACTTTTTATACAAAAAGTAAAAATATATATATAGTTAAAAAATTGTTAAATAATAAAAAATAAATTCTAGAAATTTATATAGGTTTACAATAAAAAAATATTGGTAATTTTTTTAATCTTTATTAAGGTTTGTTAAATAAGCCTTTAATACACTAGCAGGCTTTATGTAAATTCCATAGTAATTTTTCCCTCAAATTTGAAGGACGTTTCCTATTGATCGATAAAAAAGACAAACAAATATTAGATTAAGGTTATATAGTGTGGATTTAAACTGTTTTATTAATTGATTTATATGGGCTGTGTGAATGGCTTTAATATGTACTTAGTCTTTATGGCTTTTACAAAACAAAAACAAAATAAATGTAAATATATCATTATGTGCCATTGTGTTTCTTAGCTTACACCAGCATGTATAATACTTAGGAATTTTTGAACTAATTATCATGAAATGATGTTGGGTTTTTTTGTTTTGCTTTTTGTGAGTCTAAAAGGAAATGTTGGAAAGTGTTATTAGTCATTTTTCACTTTGTCACTAACCATTTCATCACAACATTTTCAAGATTACTTAGTTTCACATTTGAATAAAAAAATTTACTCTAAATTCCACCTAAAACACTTTATAAACAGATTCTTGTTTTAATTTATTAAAATAAAATATTAAATCTTGTTTTAAGGATACTGAATGTTTGGAAATTTCTAACATTAGAGACACAAGATATGGAAAATATGCTAAAGAACCAAAGGTATGCACAGTAAAAATTAATGTTAATTATTTTTGATAAAATCTAAATAAAATATATATTTAAAAAAGTTTTATTTATATTTTTTACTTTTTAAGAAGTGTCAAATTTTGAAACACATTTTTATCTTAATTGCTATAAGTTGTTACTTTTTGCATATAAATCATAGGCTTGTTACTTTAAATCCTAAGTACTGAAAAGGATTTCCTTTCTATATTTACCATGTTAAATATTGACTGACAGGTATGATGATATAGATGGGTTAGATTGAACTTAATCTTTAAGCTTTAACAGCTTTAAAAATACATTAATATTTGAGTTCATTTTTTATTATAGTAGCCTATATAGAATAATATGAAGTGTTATAAATGAATATTTTAAGTTCTTTGTTTTCTATGGCTCTATCTTGAATTTTTTTATGATACATTTTTTGTGAGTTTTTTTATTATTTTTCTTTTATTTTCCCTAAACAGCAAGACAAACTTGAAAAATTGGTTCAAAATATAGGGGTAAGATAATCAAAAAAAAGCTGTCATATTATTTCGGTGCCATTTCGGTGCATGTGGTTAATAAGAATATTAACACAAAATATTGGTGATACACTTTGTGTACTATGCATGTTCATTATGTATTTTTTATGTTGATTTTTGGAGAAAAAATGGTGCATAAAGAAAACAAATCTGTCGATTATCAGATTTTGTCAAAATGTTTTAACTGCATTTTTTGTTTTTTACCAAAATAAGGAAACTTCTTTTTTTGGACACAAAGACTATTTTTTATAGAAATTATTTTATGTTGTATTGTGCTATACTGAGTCAGTTGAATTAGTATTGGGTTGGTATAAGGTGCAGATTGAATGGATGCAAAATTTTGGTGCAAATTTGTATGTATTGTCAAAAATTGGTCAACTTAAATGAAGTTGTTATTTTTAAATTTGATTGTATATGTGTTGATTTTTTATTAAAAACCAGTCATAACCTTTGTATATGATTTGTAAACACTTTTTGTTTTAATTTTTTTTAATAAAATTATCAAAACAAAAAACATTTAATTTAACTTGGTAGTTTTAATTTTTATCTTGGTTTGTAGTAAAGCTTAACTGAAAAATAAAACACACAGTAATATCTAAGCAGTTGCAATTAATAATTTAAACGGTAAGTATTTGCGCAACAGACAATTTTTATCACACCATGCCACATTATTTGCTTTTTGTTTCGAGTTAAAATACATAAATTATTAATAGTTATTCCATATTTGTTAAAAATTTAAAAAAAAAAAATTTTTAAAAATTTAAAAAAATTATATTTTTAGGATCCACAGCTTGGTAAAATGGTTTGTAACTCGAATATTCCATTGTTTGAGAAATGTTTCACTATTGTTTATGGACCTAAACTTGTAGATTTAAACTTCTTGAACTTTGTAGCTGTTGAAGTTAACCCACAAGCTGTTGTCAAGGTAATAATTTTAACGTTATATGTCACCTCAGCATAAAGGGTGTAGTATGTAAATTTTTATAAGTTTGTAGCTTTATTTTTAGTCAAAAATACCCTTCGGAATTTTTTTTTGTAAATTATTTTTTATTTACCAAACTTACTTTTTATAATTTTTTTGAATTCTTTTTTTTCGCATTGTTGTGCTTTTATTTGTTCACTTTAAGCGAACTTACGTTTAAATCAAATTATTATTAAATACTTCCCTTTTCAATTTACATTAATCATCTCCTATTAATATCACACTTTGAAGTATTTGTTGGTGATTAAAAATGTTTCTATTTATTGTATATATCTAAATAAAGGTTTAAAACTTTTAAATATTTAAAATACGGCAATTATACATTTTGGAATTAAAAAATGTTTTTGTATTTAGGTGAATTACTACACATAATTATTACATTCCAAAATATATATTTTCACTTATATTTTTTAATAACTTTTTAGGAATGGGCAGATTTTTTGTTAAAACTTGCTTATCATCCCACCACAAGACACATATCTGTTCAGACTTCTATAGAAAAAGCGTAAGTAACAATTTTACTCAATTTCAAATCTACTAATACTTCTACAAAGCTTTTGTATCCAAACGTTATGGTTGAAGGATCTGTTATGTATTCTTACCATTTTTTTAAACGTTTTTTTTATTGAAAATACTAAAAATAGTTTGTTCTGGTTGATTAAATGACTTTGCTATATTTAGTCTGTAAAAATTTTACCATTTTTTATTTTTTTAGTTTTTTTGACAAATGGTATAAAAAAATGGCAAATTGTATTATTTAATATACATTTAATAAAGTGATATATTTTAATACTGAGATATTTTGTTATGTAATTTTAGAAATAAACTGTAAACATGACATTTAATAAAGACAACATTTACAGTTTTGTTTATTTACTGTAAACACAAGCCTCATTTACAGAAAATCTTGCTAACACTTTTGTTTAGAACTTTCATAACAATTAAAAAACGAGAATTGGGTCAAGTTATTATTGTATTATTTACCGGGTTATTATTTTTCAATTTAGATTCACAAAATTGAAATTGGAGACTAACCAATTTGGAGAAATTCCTGTAAGAAAGTAAGCAGCCCAGTCAATCATTTTTATCTTTAATTTTTTTAAATTAGAAATTACAATTATGACATTTAAAAAGCCTATCCCGATGGTACTCATAATTTTAATGATGCTTAAAAATGTCAATTTAATATTGCAGTCTTGTTTGTATGACACAAAGCACAGTAATTTGTACCTGCCTGGCATTAAATGATAACCACTAAACATCCTGTTTTGTATGTTATTAGGTTGTTAAAAACCCTCGGTGGCCGGTCAAAAAGAGTTGAAAATGCACTTACATCAGTCGGCCTTATTTCTGGAAAGGTAAAAATTCCTTTTTCTTAAAATATATTTTTAGGATTTTGTCAAAAACAAAAAATTTTAAATGGGTTTTTGGTGTGTGGTTAATTTTTCTACTGTTTTTTGAGTGTGTTCAATTTAAAATAAGCAATATTATTTAAACGAACATCACAATACTACAGCTTCGTAATCCCTCTTAAGTAAAAGTATATAAAGTAGGTTAAGGTATAATGTACATTTTCAATATATGCAATCCTTAATTGACTTAATTGGTATGATGGTTAATTGTTAAAGTCAATTAACATTTTTATGTGCCTTTAAGTGATTGGTAATGGTAATTGTTAAAGGGTTCATATTATAAAAAATAAATTTGTATTTATAATACTATAAAAACACAAAAATATTTTTTTAAAGTTTTAATTTTTAATTTTTTAATTGCTTTAACATCCTAGATGTGGGAAGAAAAACAGGTAAAATGACATTAATTTAAGCAGCAATTTAACACACGCAATTTTTTATGATTTTATTTGCAATTAAAATGATCAACATTCAAAAATTAATAATCAATTTAGTATTTTTTCATATTTATATGTGTTTTTAATTTTTGTAATTTTTAATTGGATATATTTGATGTATTTTTGTGATTGTGGACAACTTTTTAATTAAATTTGTGTGATTAATTACCTAAATGTTGTTTGTTGATATAATGTGTTGTGTAATTAGCGGATAAGTTTAATGTAGGAGTTGTGTAAAAGTAAATATTCAGCATATAGTTGTCTGCTTGTGCAATTTAATTTTATCAATTTTAAATTTAATTTATGTCAACTCAGGTAAAATTTACTGATATTTAAATGACTTACTAAATATTAGTTAAATTTAAATACAATTTTAAGTTTAAAAAATTTATAGTAAACTATGTTTTTTTAAATTATTTTTTTGGTATTATTTTAATATGAATTTAGTTTATATACTGTGGTTGACAAAATGTGCTGATGATATGCACTGATTGGCGTCCTGTTATGATTAAATTACCTGATAAATTTCCTGTATCCTAATTATTCATTTATCAAATTCTTACAAAAATTTCATGCATTTGTGTAAGCCTTAATTGAAAAAAAATGTAAAAATTTAAATATTTACAAACTTGAGTAATTAATAAGTAGGCTGTTATTTACTTTTAATACTTCCTTGTGTTTTTTAAGTCTGTAGTAACTTATAAAATGACGCAGCAAATAATTACTTTTATTTGCTGTTTTTGTGGTATTTTTTAGGACAAATTTATATTTTTTTTGCTATCATTATTTTTACATTTACGATATCACAACAAAATTTTTGTAACCACTTTTTTTAAGTGTTTTTTATTTGAAATATGTGTTAGTGACTGAGTTTATAGAAATTTATAGAAATTTACTTAAAAATTAGGAACATTATTAAGTGTGTTAACTTATTATATAACTAGTGAATAAAATTATTTTTGTGTTGTTTTTAGCAAAAGGATCAGACCATTGACCCAACCCAGTTTCAACTAACCCAATTTAAAAAAGTTTTACAACTGAGTTGCCATCGACCTGAAATGGATCTCGTGTTTTCAGAAATGTGAGTTGAGCATGTTATTTATAGTCTTAGTGTATCATGTCGGCCCTTATTTCAGGAAGATTACTACATTATTACCAGCCAATTAACCTTTATACCTAAGCATGGCAGAACACATTAAATGACTGATATTTCCTAATCTTTTTATAAAAAAATTTTTTTAATTCAAAACTAAAATTTTAAGATAATATTTTTGTTACAAATAATTTGTTTTATATTTTTTTACTATCATTTTATTGTATTTTTTATCTAATTGCAAAAACAACCTTAGGCTTTATTGTTATTTCAAGTTAATTTACTTTTGGTTTTTATTCTATATTTAGATTTAATATAAAACATTAGACAATAAGTTCAAAAAAATACTAGACTATCCAGCTCAAACATAATTTGTAAATTTTTTAAGTTATTTTAATTACGCCATTGATGTAACTCTATATCTTAAACCAAATAATTATATTTAATAGGGGCACTGGGGCGAAAAAAATGTACGTCCATCAACAAAAGTTTAAAGATTTTGTCAACACTGTACAGCGCGACCCAAAACTTTTGGAAATTTTGTATCCGAAGAAAACAGATGACCAAGCTGTAGATTTGATTAGAGATTACGAACCTAATCAGATGTTCGCTAATAAAAGTAATTATTATTTTTTTTTGTCACAAAATTATTATTTTTTTCAGTAAATTTGTAACAAAATTATATACTAAAAATTATTTTTTTTAACAAAATGCCTTTAGTTTAATTTTAGTTTGTTGTAAAATAATTTAAAAATTTTATCAGTTATTTTTGATGTTGACCCCTTTAGAATACAAAATTTTTCAAAAAAAGCGACATTCTTCCATTCTATTTTAAGATTTTTCTATGTGGTTTTAAAAACGTGACAATCAGACAATATCAGTTTACTTTAAAGTACTGTTTATCATTGCAGTGGTGCGTTGTGTGTTTGATTGATTGCCATCAAGTATAATAAAGAATAAAATGTAAACATTTCATTACTCATCGTAGTTATATCGCGACAGCTAATGACTTACTAATTAGAAATACAAACTGGAGCAATGATTTTGTGTTGATTTTAATTTTGATTTTAAAGTTATTAAGCAAAACCCAAGACTTTTTATATGTTTTTTTTTGGTTTAAAGTCTTAAGCCTATAAGGTTTCTATGTTTTCTAACATTTACTTAATCAACATTTTTTCTGTAATCCATAGCCTCTAAAAGTCGAAAATATATTTTGAAGTCAATAAACGTTGTTTGTTACTTTGTTTAAATGTATGGTAAAAACAGTTTTTTTCTCATCATGTTGGAATTACCCACATTTTTTTTTAACTATTCAACTTTTTAAAAAAAAAAAATAAATATTTTCCAGGTCAATTAACATTAGAAGGTTTGGATGCTTACCTGCAATCTGACGAAAACCACATTATAGGAATTGAGAGATATGCTGAACATCAAGACATGAGCTTTCCCATGTCTTTTTACTTTATTAACTCATCACATAATACTTACTTAACAGGTATGGGGATTTAAGAATAAAATAATTTAATTAAAAAAAACAGTTTATTTTAAAAATTTATTATTTTTGTAATTAAAATTTTAAAATAAAACTCTTTTTTTAAGGCAATCAATATCGTTCCAAGTCAACTGCTGAGATGTATCGTCAAGTTTTGCTCACTGGGTGTCGCTGTGTTGAGCTCGATTGTTGGGACGGTGACGAGGAACCAATCATTAACCACGGATTTACGCTCTGTTCCCCCGTCTTGTTTAGAGAAGTTATTGAAGCGATCAACGAATGTGCTTTTAAAACTTCCCCGTATCCTGTTGTGTTGTCATTCGAGAACCATGTTGACAAGTAAACTATCACATTGTTATTTGCATTGTTTTTGACATTGTTTAAGACTCTTCTCACTATCATTATACTTTTATAATATTGTAGTGTGGTTTTATTGTTTTTGCCCATGGTTTGTGTTTTTAAAATTGTTTTTAATCAAAATTTTCACATTATTTGTTACTTTTTAAATATGAACATTATAGGGTATGTTTAAGTACACTATTTGCACAAAGAATAAAATTTAAACATTGTTTTTGGAAGAATTTAATTTATTTTATTTTTTAATCTTTTTTTTATTTTATCAGCCCCCAACAACAAGCAAAGATGGCGCAATATTGCAGGGACATTTTTGGAGACAAGTTATTAGTTGATCCTATCGAAGGTTTTAACGTAAGTAGTTAAACAAAAAAATTGATTACATTTATACTTCTTGATGTTGAACATAAAATAATTTAAAAGCATTTATTTTTTCATGTTTATCAGTTGTTAATATCTATATTTTTCATTAAGTTTAGTGCTTATGGATAATTTTTGTATTTTATCGTTTCAGATTGAACCATGTAAACCGTTGCCACCCCCCAAAAAATTAATGTACAAAATTATTGTAAAAAACAAGAAACAAAAAACTACAGTGCCAGGTAGTTAATAATATCAAATAGTTTTAAAATGTTTTTCAAAATTTAAATATATACATTTTTTATAAACTATTTCTTGTTATTATAATGAATAAAAAAAAACGGTTTGGTTGAAAAAATTCAACTTTATTTTGTTAAATAAAAAAATGTTTATTGGAAAGTTATTGATTTTGATCAAATAGTTTGATCAATTATGTATACTAATTTCTATAAATTTAATTAACCCGAGTCATTGGTCAATAAATTTACCCCATAATCTTTAAACATGAAAATTTGCGCATAGTTTTAAATATTAAAATGGGTTAAAAAATATATTAATTAAAAAATTAAACGTAAAAAAATATTTATAGTTTCCAAACTTCAAGATAAAGAAGAAGTAAAAGGTAAGAACTTGAAAAATATTTTTAAATTAATATTAAAAGTCAAAAGATATTGAATCTATATTTTTGAAATAAATGAATAAATTTTGCATGAAAGGCACGGTAAAATATTTAATCCCACGATAAAATAAATAAAGTAGACATTTGTAATTTGTCTCCTAGTAACTAATTTTAGTAATAAAATTTGGAAATTATTTAATATTTAAACAAATATTTTTTGTTTTACTTGTCAATTTATTTTAGCTTTTTTTGTTGAAAATTATTATTTTACATTTTCATCACCGTTTTGTTTTAAAAAGTATATCATTGACATGGCTGCCATGTGCAATGCAAATATTTGTTTTTATTTTATTTTTTATTTTTGCTCGAAAATCAAAAAGAACCTAAACACAAGAGGGGGTCAAACGCATCAGAAATCAATATAACTTTGTCGTCGTCGGCAACTAACTCCCCCCAGAGAAACCTTCATTCAAGAACAGTTTCATCAAATGCACTACATAGTCCAACAAAAGCCCCCCGTCCATCAGCGAGGTCGCAGTCAGCGGCCTCAAGTTTATCAAAACCAATTTCCCCCCTCGGACATAAACATGTCACTACCCCTGACACCCCTACGAACTTCCTAAATGGGTATGGCCCTGATGGGGTAAAGCGTAAAGCCACGTTAAAATCTTCATCTATGGAGAGAAACACAATATTAGAAGAACCAAACTCAGGTTTTTTGTTTTGTTAAAAATCAATAATTTGTAAGTACATAACTGCAATCAGGGATATTTAAGATCTTTAATTTTACAGGGCAATTTTTCATCTTTTGATTTTTGTCATAACGGTCATTTTTGCATTTTTGCATGTTATTATGTTGTCAAGTCCATAATGTCTTAAGTTTAATATCAAATCTTTAAAGATTTTAATAAATTAAATTGACTAACCTAAAAATTGATTATTAAAGCAATTCCTTTAAAGTAATTTGAAATAAAAATTACTTTAATATCAGTGATTTGTTAAGCGATATATAAATTTCTATATTATTTTGTTATTATTTTGATTTATTCTTGATGTGGGAAGGCCAACTTTTTATAAATGGGCTTCTTCACCAAATTCTTTATTTATTTATTTTTTATTAGATGATACTAAAACAGAAACTGTTGAAACTCCACAACCAACTGACAAAGAAGATAAAAAAGAAAGTGATCAAAAACCAGAGGTCAGAAAACCAACCATAAAAGAGAATGGGGAAGAAAAAAGGGAGATTGTAGAAGAGAAAAAGGTGAATGGAGAGAAGGTGGAAAATGGGGGAGGGAAACCCAAAGATGAAAATGAAGAGCAAAAAACAGAAGAAAAAGATGGTGAATCAAAGGAAACAAAAGTTAACACAACTATTGGTTAGTTTGTAAAAAAATTCAAAAAATTTTTCTAAACTTAAAAAAAATTCAAAAAATTTATAACTTTTGGTCTAAATATATATTTTTTATGCAAAAATTGGGGGTTAAGTTATAACCATACCCATATATATTAATTTAGTAAATGATTAAACTAAGATAAGACTTAAGTGTTCCTTGAAATTTGATTGTAAATTATGCTTATCAAGTGCTTTTTTCAAGTACAATGTCACATGATATCATATGTAAATTTTCTTTTTTGTTGATGTAGTAATTTATGTTTTCCTTTTTTGACATGGCTGTCAGTTTACCAAACAAATATTCACAGAATTAAGAATATATTTTTGTTATTTTCTTGGATTTTAAAATTTTATAATTTGGTTTTAATTTTCAATTTTTTTTTTTATGTTTAAAAAATTTTTATTTCTAAAATTTAAAAAAAATATTTTTACTCTTTCCAAAGATGAGGAGGATGATGACAGTGAGGATGAGGGAAGTTTGAGCAACTTGGAGTTTGAGGAGAATGCGAAGGAATGTGGTACAGCATTGAAGGAAAGTAAAGCTTACGAGGCAATGTCAGCTCTGGTGAACTATGTTCAACCTGTCAGGTAAAAAGTTTTCAATTTATTTTTTATATAGCAGTTGATTAAAATTTTAAGTTTTAGTAGAATCAATAAATTAATTTTTATTAATATAAATCTGAAAAATTTGGCATATATCCCTTTAATTAGTTTAATGATGTTGTAAAATGTTAAGCTAAAATGCTAATTTGCATTTTAAATGTTTATCTTTTCTGTTTAGTGGAACTATAAATATCTGAAAAGTTAACATTTATTTAGTTAATTAGTTTTAAGAAGATGTAAAATGTGATTAGTTTTAAGCAGAATTACTAATTTACATTTTTGAAGTAACAACTAATTTTTTAAGAAATTTTTTTACTTCTAAAAAATGTTTTGTAATAATGTAAAAAGAATCTTTATGTTTTTTTTTAAATATTAGAATGATGACAGAAGTTACAAATACTTATATAAATGCTTGAAAATATGTTTGGTCTAATTCTAATTTTTTTGAAATCACAAAATAAATTTTTTTGTAAAATGAAAAAAATATCCTTTTAATAAAAAACTTTAAATGATTGTTACTGACTTTAAAAAAAAATTTTTTTTTAGATTCAAATCTTTCGACCAATCAAAACGTCGCAATCGATCACATGAGATCTCCTCCTTTACCGAGACAGCGGCCATGCGGATGTTGACTTACTATCCTCGTGAGTTTGTTAGTTACAACCGTAGGCAGACGAGTCGTATTTACCCTAAAGGTGCCAGAATGGATTCTTCGAATTACATGCCTCATGTGTTTTGGAATGCGGGTTGTCAGTTTGTGGCATTAAACTTTCAAGTTCTAGGTAAAGTACAACAACTTTTTTAAAACTAAATTATTTTTTGATAACGTTAATTTTACTAAAAGGTAATTTAGTCAAAATTTTACATTTTTTAAAAATTTTTGTATTTTGTAGAAAAAAATTTTTAAATTTTTTGTTTTGTATTTTTTAGACTTGCCGATGCAGTTGAATCTTGGTTTGTTTGAGTTTAACGGAAGTACTGGTTATTTATTAAAACCTGATATCATGAAAACTATCGGGCGACAATTTGATCCATTTTCCAAAACCATAGACGGAGTGGTTGCTACATCTATTTCCATCAAGGTTATTTATTTAAATTTTTTATGCAAATTTTTTATAGTTACACCTGTATTTTGTGTATTTTGGATTATTTTTCCAATAATCCATTCAAGGTCATTTTTAATTTTAATGAAAAATGGTGTGATTTTGTATATTTTAAGCTATTTCTATTTGTTTGGTTTAAAAACACAATGTGAAAGGCAAATAGTGTGCGTGAATATTAAAGCCATTTAGCCTAAACTGTTATGCCATGATCGGTTTACCAAACTTTTGGTCTTTTTAATATCTTTTATGATTTTAATTTATAATTAAATAAAAAAAAATTAATTTTAAATCTTAAAAATCCATTTTTGTTTAGATAATATCAGGACAGTATTTGTCTACATCGAAGATAAGTACATACGTTGAAGTGGAAACATATGGTTTACCAGAAGACACAAACCGCAAGAAATTTAAGACGAAAACGATTGACAATAATTCGATCAACCCCCACTACGATTCACCTGCTTTCTTGTTTCAAAATGTAGATTTTTTTAATTTTAAAAGTTGAATTTTCGTATAAGAATTAAATATTAATATCTGTTTAAAATTTTTACAAAAGTTTATTATTGTTGTTTACAAAAAAATTTCAATATCTTAACGCTTTGGCGGAAATTTTTAGATTATCTTGCCTCAGATGGCTACGTTAAGAATAGCAGTCATGGATAACAGCAACAACTTAATTGGGCATCGATTGTTCCCCATAGAAGGCATAAGACCTGGTTACAGGTAAAAAAACAGCCAATTTAACACTTTTTAATTAAAAAAAAAACTTGTTTTTAGTTTGTAAAAATTTAAAAATACTTTTTTTTTTAGGTACATTACACTAAGGAATGAAGGGAATCAACCACTTACAATGCCCTCACTTTTTATTCATCTTGAAGTAAAAGATTTTGTGCCTGAAGAGTTACAAAGTAAGTTTTTAAAACAGTCACTAATATAACTACAGCATATGTTTTATTAGGACTGTGTAGCATTAGTTAAATATAACTGAAGATATTTTTACGAGCATTACTATCAAAGTTATGTGAAAATATAATACAGAAAATAAATTAAACAAAAATAGTTCTTACATGCCTTTTTTGTTATTTTTTTTCTTTTTAAATTTTAATTTTTTTCTATAGTGTTTTCTGATGCACTTGCAAACCCAATCAAATATTTAAGTGATAAAGATAAGGAAGAAGAAGTTAGACAACAAAGAGGAAAGGCTCTCAAGCTATTAATGGACAATGAGGAATTTGAAAAACTTCCCCCCATTTTTCCACAGCGCAGTAGTGCTGCTAATAGCATGGTGACAAACATTTTGTATTATATTCACTTTTAAATAAGTTTTTAAAATATTTTTAAAGTAAATAAAAAAAAAATTTTCTGTAAAATTTTTTTTATTTTTTTGTAAAAATTTTTAAATTTTTTTTGTAGAATGATGGGTCTAAACCGTCACCGGGAAAACCCCCTGGTAGACCCAATAGCATAGATTCTTTTTCTTCGGGCCAGAATCCAAACAAATTACCCCCTTTTCCCTCGGGCAAACCCCCACCACAGAAAAGTCCAGAAATAGACTGGGAATTTTGTGAGTTTTTTTTAACGTGGTTTTAAGTATTTATATATTTTTTTAATTATTGTGTTGAGTTTTCAAAACTTTTGTTTTTAATTTTTGAATTTTAGTCCAGAGTTTCGAACCCCAGAATTTGAATGACATCAAATTGGGAAAACAATTTCAGAAGCTTGTCAAAGAAGAAGAAAAGAAATTATCTAAAGTAATGAAAAAACATAAGGAGGTAAATAAACCAATCTAATCACTATTCTAAAAACGTAAAAGTTCTATTGTTTTGTTTTATGAATTTTCACAAAAATAATCATCTTTTTAGGAATTTACAAGATGTTACAAAGAAATGTTTCCTTCCGGCAGAAAACCTTTTTTCAGTTTAAACAGAAGAAGCATAAGTTTGTTATTTTAAATTTTTTATTAATTAATAAGTCTAATAGGAACTTTAGTTAATTGCCTGCACCACAAATGGCAGTTTTTTATATTATTGTGGCCTTTTAGTAATTATAATTATGACAGTATAAAGTGACGATGATTTTAATTATGACATCACAGATTCTTCAATGTCATCAATAGACACCAATCCTGCTCTACCAGAGGAGGCAAAGAAAGATGAGTTGATTAAACTCCTCAAAGAGCAATTTAATGAAGAGAGGAAGATTCAAATAGAAGATGTGCCTAACGTAAATTTGTTTTTATATTATTTTAAATGAAATTTCCGAAAAAATTATGCCAAATTTTTAAAGATATAAATAACACATTTTAAATGAATTTTTAGTATATAGAAAAATTCGGGAACGTTGTAAAAATAAATCAGCAGCAAGAAAGGAGGAAATTGGAAGAAATCAGCAAAATGTATTTTAAAACTTAAAAATCTAAATTTTAGCTGCTTTTATTTTTTATTTTAATTTTTATTTCGTTTTTCAAAATGCACGACATACAGCATCTAAACTATTTAGGGAGGAGACTAAAGTCCAGAAGCAGAAAGATGTGGAGAAAGAAGCTAAGATGAAGATGATACCGGTTAATTTGTCTCCGGATCAAATCCTCAAAAGGAAAAAGGACATCACGCAAAACCACATCAAAGCTTGTGTTAATATTCGCTCAAATGTAAGTTTAAAAAATTAAAAATTTAATTTTTTATAATTTTTTTAAATATTTTTTTGTTTACTTGCAAATGTAGTTAATTGCAAAACAACATAATCGTGAAAACGGGGTAAAGGAACAACAGGACGAGATATTCGGAAATCTTGAACTAGAAAGAAAAAATGTAAGCATCTAAAAACCAATTTTGTAAATCTCTTTTTTTTTAAATAAATTGCAAAATAAATTTTAAATATTTAAAAAAAAAATTTTATAGATGATGGAAAAAATTGATCGTGAATATCAAGAAAATGTGAACAACGTAAACAAAATTTATGAGATTCGGCGCTCAGAACTCACTTCAAGTAAGCCAAAACGACACAGTTCATTTTCTGAAAATAACTGTGAATTTATTACCTATTTATAACAACATTTTTATACATTTTATGATAAAAAAAATTAAAAAATTTTTCAGGATTTTTTAATTAAAAATCGATATTTTTTTGATTCATGTTTTTTGTTTGCAAATAGTTTTTTTTTATTTTATTTTGCTTTAAAGCTGCCTTTAGTTTAACTACTTTTTTTCTGTCTGACATCAGGTTTTTTGCACTACTTTATGCTATCTATATTTTCTATAAATTTTCTTTTTTTCAACTTTAAAATTTTTGTAAAATTATTCTAACAAGTTTACTTTAAATGCTAACACTCGCCAAACCTATTTTTTAACAAAATTCTAACTTTTTTTAAAGTATAAAACTTATTTTCACTAACATTTAAATTACCTTTATAAAATTCTAAAACTACGAAAATTATATATAATATGTCTAAATTTGAGCTACAATTTTTTTTTAAGTAATGATATTATATATTAATGCATGGTTAATATCCCCTTTTGATTTTTACATTATTTTTGTAATATTTTAACAACAGTTAAAAACCAGTAATAGCTTTATTTAATTAGCAATATTTTTTTGCATGAAAACCTAATTTTTTGGGGGAATGTTTTTCTATCATTATTTCATTGTCAATTTATTTTGCCATTTTTGAAAAATATTAATTTTATTTATTATATTTTAGTTTTCGAAAAAAAAATTGTTATAATTATGTGATTTGTTCAATTCAGGTGCTAAAAAATGTTGTATAATTAGATTTAAATTGTACAATTATTTGAAAATTGTTTTTAATATTTCTATGTATTACTTCTTATTAATTGCACTATTTTTTTCAAAATGAGTTTATTATAATCGACGAAATTCCTTAATTTCATTTCTTCTTTCTTGTACTTTTTATTGTAACAATTTAGTAATTTCTCAAAAGTAAATTTAAATTTTGTAAAATCTTCAACTGATTCTAAAAATAGTTAACTTTTACTTTTATTTATTTTCAAATTTTTTTTTACAAAATGCTAAATTTTAATTAATAAACTTCTTTTTTTTTAAATTTCTTAATGTATATTATGTGACCATTTAAACTATAACTGAAAGTGACATTTTGCAAAATTAGCCTTTTATCTTCCCACTCATTACAAACAATAAAAAAAGGTAAGAATATATTTTTTATATATTAAATTATTTTGTATAGATTTTTATGTATACATGCTTTTTTGATTATTTTTTACACATGTTAGTTAAATCATTAATGTGTTATATTATTTCTGCATGATAAAAAAATGAATTTTATTTCTAAAAACAATAAGTAAGACCTTTTTATATTTTGTAAATTTGCATTTTTCATATCGATGTAAAAAGAACATTTAAAATTTATTTATTTTTTGCAAATTGTTTTTGTTTTTATAGGGCTTTAGTTATATATTAAAATTCAAAATTTTTTTACTTTTGTATAAAATGAAATTTAATAAATTTTTGCCAACTTTTAGCGCTTAAAATCCCTTCAAGATCCGAAGAACGAAGAAATTCATCGGGTCAAATGTTTCACAACGGAATTTAATTTTACCAAAAATTTTTTGTAGTCTAGAAAATTTTAATTCTAATTTTTATTTCTGAATTAAATTTTTTGCAGTAGTATCAAAAGCTCAGAATAATGGGCTTTGCACTTTTATCAACTCACTTATTTTGTTTTTTATGCACATTTTGTCAATATATACGTCAAATTTTTTGCAAATTTAAAATTATCTTGTATTTTTGCTTATTCCTTTTTCAGTAATTAAAAGTTTTCATTTCATGGGTTTAATTTGAATTGCATAATATTTAATTTGGGTAATTTGTACAAATTTAAATTGTAATGATTTTATTTGATAATTTATATAACCAATTTATGATTAATTGTGTAATGTAACTGAACTGCGAACAATCAGTAATTTTATAATTTGACAAATTTGAAAAATCTAATTTTTTTTTCATTTTTTCCAGCTGGTCACCTATTTGTTCATAGCAGTTCAAAAAGTTAAAAAAAACCTGGTAAAAATATTAGCAAATTTGGTGATTTAGTTGTAGCTTATCTTAATAAGGGTGGTAAAAACAAAATAATCTTGTTTTTACAAAACTTTTATTTGAAACAAAAAAAATAAATTTTGACTTTTATCTAACAGGTGAAATGGCATTAGTGTGTTATTTTTAAATGTTAATTTGTGGTGTTTCGTGGTATTTTAGTTGGCAAAATAATTTTTGTGTAGTGCGTAATATTTTGTATTTTTTTGGTGTATTTAGCTGCATGTACTGCATGAAAAGTTTGTGCATGTTTATTGTAAATTTCATTGCTAGTTTCGAGTAATTGCTGACTGTTTTAAACTTGATTAATCATTTTTGCTTTCAAATAAAAACAGGTGATACAAGAAGAAAATCCGATCCATCCAATACTTTACCTTCAAGAAAGAAATTATCGCTTTTTAAAGCCAAATCGTTGCAAACAAGTTAAAAAAACGAGGCCATATTTTAAAATTTTGTACTTGAAATTTTTGTACAATATTTTTTCTGTGTGACATTTTAACCCATTTGATAAATAGCTGTTTCATTTATTTATTTTTAACGTTTTTACAAACTTTAAGGTGTTTTGAAATTTAATTTACAATTTTTTGAAGCATTTTCATTTTAGTTATCACTTTTCTATATCAACTTATCATTTTCTTAAACTAAAGACTTCATTAAAAAAAGGTTAATATATGTATATATTGTACAATCAAATTTTTAAACATTATTTCCAAATTAAATATTGTTAAAATATTAAAATTGTAGATTATTAAGTGCACTTAAAGATAATTTGTTCAGTAATTTTGTGCAATAGTTTTTTTATTATTCTAACTAACTTCATAAAAACAGGCCTTACATTTTTGTTGTAAATTTCAACTAATATTAGATAAGTATATTTTTAAATGTACCTGATTATTATCATATAGTACAAAATATTTTACTTGTTATGAAGCATTAAGTTAAATAATGCACTTCAAAATGTGACAAATTTTTGCACACAAATTCCTATAAAGGGTATATTTTTAGAATTTGTTTTTTTTCCAAAATTTTGATGTTGTAAAAATTTGTGCATTGTGTTGACCAAAATGTTTATTAGGTACATTTCAGTTATATAGTCCTGTTAATCATATATACAAACCAGTTACTTGTGTTTATAAACTGGTTTTGTATTTTTGTATCTCAAATGAAACAATACATTTTTGTGTTTTTGTGCAACATTTATGTTTATTTTACTATGATCGAAATTTGAAAACGTTGCGAATAAGCGGTAGGGGGTGCGCTGTTTGTTTTTTGTATATATCTGATTATTAAAATTAAATGTATTGGAAAATAAGTGTGTTTCGTTACTGGTTGGGTTTAATTGATTTTTTTGTATATATCTTTATCATCGATGTGGTGAAGTCAAATTCGAGACTTAAACATAGAGTAACATCAGTTACTTTGACCCAGTCTCGAGTTGCCTGTGGCAGTTTGGGATATTATATAGATTATAATTGTCCGATAATTATGCTGCTGATTAAGTGCTGCCTCAGCAGGAGTTCATACCATTTAAAGTGCCTTACTCAAGGTTGCTACAGCATGAGATCAGTGGGGATTGAACCCACGACCTCATGTATGGTATAGTAATTAATTGATTTATTTAAATAATTTGAACTTGTTTGACAAATTCAAATGTTATATGTGTAAAAGCAGTTTTAATATAGATTTTACAGTTTAATTATAAGCAAAAATCTCAATGAAAAATTAATAAATAAAACTAAAACCATTTTATCTGCTTTTTTTTAGTAAACTCGACTTTTGCTAAAATCCAATTTTTTTACGAAAGCGAAACATAGCTACGTCACTTTGGAATGCAGCGTTCAATTACCTAAAGCGCCCTGTTTTTCGCTTTTTTTAAACTACGTTTTTCAATATCACATTTTGTAAACATGAGACAATTTTATTTTTAGTTCAATTTACTATATTTTAACAAAAACAAACTAAGTTGATTTGTTTGGGAAAGAAATTTAATTTTCTTTGCGGAAAGGATTATTTTAATGCAGAAAAAAATGACGTCATCACTTTGTCATAAATACATCAAGACTTTGCAGTATTTAACCAAAGGTAAGCCCTTGCAAAATCTTATAAAAACATTAATATTTAAAATTAAGACTAATATACTTTAATATTGTATTATGGTTAATCTTGTATTGAATTTTAATGACTCATTTTCATGCGCTCATCAGCTTGGCTATTTTATTTTACCACCACCTACAGTAGATCAACGTAATTGCATTGTCGTAAGTAGATCAATTTAACTGTATTACAATTGCGATGTACGAGTAGTGCGACTATTTTAGTTAGGTTTTAAGTTTTTCACCATGATTTTTAATAGTTGTAGTTTCGATTTAGTGCTAAATTTAATTTTAAGCATATTACATCTAAAGTAACATCAAGACTTAACGAAAAATAGTAGGCGTTACTTAAAATATTTGAAAATTTACATTCGCTTTGGTTCAGTGACTATTTTTAAAACACAAACAGAAATTTATTTCGTCAAACTTGAATTATTTAAAGTTGTTTTTTTAATTATTTTGCGATCGTCACGGTCTATAAAAAAAACGAATCCGTCGTTTAAAATCCATGTCGCAACAAAATAATTATTTGTGTTCAGGTTCGGTAAAGCTGACTTAAATCAAGTTAGTAGCGAGGTTTCGTTAATGAACTAAATTAAGAAAGACATGTTGTAATAGATAATGTAATTAATGCTATATTTTGTAGGTGGTTTCGTCACAGAGTGATCTATATTTAAACTTTATCTCTTTCAAAATCATCATACGGTAACTTGCAAGGCGGAAATGACGTCTGAAAAGTAGGAGTAAATATAAAACTAGTCGACTTTATGACGCCGTAAAAAGTGGAGATAGCGCATTTAACAAACGTAACGAAAACCAGAGTTGACGTAACTAAAACCATTTTTCTATTCTTTGTTATGCTTCAATAAGCTACAGATTGAATTACAACTGCGTTTGACTATTCTCTTTACTAAACCTTAACCGCATAAACCCTTTGTATGGAGTTGCAGGTATACAGGCAAAAGTATATAAAGGAAGTTAACATGTTGCAGCAATTAAAGATCTTAGATGCGAAGAAAAGTGGTTTAACGTCATTTGAATACATAATATTTTTGTATACTAAAAAAGTGCACAGAGTTTAAATAACACCTGACAATAAAAGACAGATAAATTACAAAGGCTCGACTTAAAAATAAGGTTTTGCAACCTATGGTGTAATCTTTTATGGTTCCTTGTACATAAAACCAAAACTAGCATAAAATTTACATTTTAGTATAAAATTTTTTTTGTGGGTAAAAGTACCAACTGCGCTGCACGATCAATTTGACACAGGAATTTTTTAGGTGTATTGATTCGCATTTTTTTTACCGATTAGACCAGCAGTAGATATATTATGATATAAAAAAAACTTTTTGAAAGCGAATCAAAAACTTTTTGAAAGAATCAAGGTTTTCTTTGTTTTGTTATTTATTTAAGTGCACTCGCCATTGAATTTCTTTTATTCGCTAACTCAAAAAACTAAAAAAAAGAGAAAGATTGAAGCACGAATCGGGGGTTTCTGATTTACACATATATGTTTTTTTGTGGTTTAAGCATGTGACACAGACCTTATAGCATGTGACACTAACACAAAATATTTATTTTAAAGGAATTCAACTGAGCTAAGTTACGTTAAGAAATGAAAATGTTTAAATCGCAAGTGATGACGATTGCTGTCAAAGTTTTGATTTTCTTTATCTTGAATTTACAATTGGGGTTCGCTCAGACCTTACAAGGTATACAAAGATTGTTATTTATTGTTGTACCAGTATTCAAGTGTATTTATTTAGTAGGGGTTATACTTTTACAAAGGCTTAGTTAGCGAAGCTATGGTTAAAAAAACATTATACATTGAATGTCAAAAAAAAACTAAAAATTTGATAACCGGCTACACTAAAATGACGTTTAAAAATGTAAATACTATTTCACATTTTTGAATTATTCAAGCAATTTTAGTGCACATCTAAGTATAATTTTTTTTATACAGTTATTTTTGATTTGGCCGATCCAATGGCTGGTTTAAAACTTAACTGGGGGTGACGTTTGTTACTCTTAACCAGTCTCAAATTGCTATTAACACATGACCTTTTATATTTACCTGCTTATCACCTATTCCCCCCCCCCTCCCCCAAAAAAAAAAACTTGAAATAAATTTTTTTAACAGCGCCCTCAACTGTTGCTGTTCCGGAATCATTAACTACCAGTACAAGTTTCGATGTGACCTTTGACCCATTGAGTGGCGCAGTAAGCTACCAGGTTCGGTTTTCTCCCCAACACGATCCAGCTAATGTAGCAATTACTAATGGAGCCACATCTCCAATCACAATATCAGTAAGCCAAATTTATTTTGTCAAAACTAAAAAGTTTTATTTTCTTTTATTGACATTGTGTTAAAGTATTTTATTTTTAATTCTTATTTTTTGTTCTAGACAAATTTAATGGCCAACTTGAACTATGACGTACAAGTTCGTGGTGTTGATGTCAACGGTGTTTCGGGGAATTTAAGTGACATCATCGTAGCAAGAACAGGTTTTATGTTTTATTTAATTTGACCGTATTAAATTACTTTGTCTTTTATCAGTTACAATGCAAAAAATTAACCGCCTATATTGTCTTAAAAAAAAAGAATTAAAAAGTGGATATTTAGGTTCTATACACAAATTACTCAAAACTTAAATTTCAAAACCTAATTTTTGTTATTATTATTTAAATAGCGCCCTCCGGTGCTAACATCTCTAGTTTTATTTCCACTCCTGAGTTTATTACCGTTTTCATTGAGCCAAATCCCGGTGCTACAAGCTGGGAAATTGAATACACAAACTTGGATACAAATGTGATCAACACTGTTATTGTACCGGACGGTATAACGCCTGCTACTTCTTATTTGGCAATGTAAGATTTATGCACAATCTCTAAAATAATTTATTAAACTATTGTGAATCCTATGTGTAGTGATTTGCATATGGCTGTTTGTATCTTATAGCCTCTGTTATTAAAATTTATGTGTTTATTTACTAGAATTCGAAATCTAACGGCAAATACAGAATACAGTGTAAGAGCACGAGTCAGAACACTATTCGGATCAAGTCCCTTTTCTGCAGTACAAAGCCCGTATGGACCTCCAGTTACAATCACTACAGGTATTTTAATAAACTGTTTATTGGTAAAGCACCCAGCGTCTGCTTTAAGTGAAAATAGCAAGGCACTGGTGCGAATCATACTTCGAACTTTTAAACCGCAATACGATGTTACGACTTGTACGCAAGTATTACTGAATTTTAAGACGGTTCTTTATTGCCACCTTGCTGCAAGTTTTTTAAGGTTGACTTTGTCACTTTGTTACATACGTTCTGTATTATCAGTTAAAGTTTTTAGTCAGCGTTTTACACAAAGCAAGCCTAAGAATAAACAAAACAAATCTGCTCTTTAGATTTCAACTCAATATACTAACAAGTAAACCGGCAGCGTAGTGTAGTGGTAAGAACACTTGCTATTTCACACATGGGGTCGTGGGTTCAATCCCCACTGACCTTATGCTGTGGCGCCCTTGAGTAAGGCGCTATAAACGGTACAAACTCGTGCCGAGCCTGCACTTAATCAGCAGTATAATTATCGGGCAATTATAATCTATATAATATCCCAATCTGCCACAGGCAACTCGAGACTGGGTCGGAGTAACTGATGTTACTCTGTGTTTAAGTTATGCATTCGACTTTCCCACATCGAGGATAAAGATAAAAAAAATAAAAGTAAAGTAAGCTTATTTTTAAATTAAAGGAATGGCTTCCGGATTTGGAAGAGTGCAGTCAACAACTAGATCGTTTACTGCAAGTGATATCAGCAACGAAACATTTAGAAACGAAATATCGGCGGATCTTACAACAGCCTATATGGCTTTATCTGCCAATGTGGCCAGCGTACAAGTTATTGAACTGAATGATGATAGTTTTGTTGATCATGAAATATTTTTTCTTGATAGTTTAAATATTCCAAGCAATGCTGATTTGATAGCTACACCTTTGTCCTCGATGTTTGGAAATAATACTGTAATGGCTACTTCAGCTGGAAGTAAATATAAGTATTAAATTTTACCGAAATTTGTGTAAAAATTTTTATGAAATTAATAGACATTTTCCGAAAAAAGTGACAGCCCTTCAAATCAAGTCTGTTTTTTTTCAATCTGTAGGTCGATTCGATGGTGCTTACGCATTTACCTCAAATGATCTTATAGCATACGTCTCTGACAATAGTCCACCATGTCTCAGTAGGGATATACGAAATTGGAATTTGTATTCGGGTAACGGACTGCTTGGGGCTCATACCTTTGCAATTCCTGGCTCCTCTGATTCTAGCGCACAGACACAAACTGAAGTAGAATTTACAAACAGTGGTTAGTTTGTTATTATCCTAATATTGCCTAATAGTTTAAACTGATTCTTATTCAATAACCTTAGGTTATTCGAACCTTTGGTTAAACAACATTTACATAATACAATAAAATTTTTTACCAATATTTGTGATATTGGGGTCACGTATGTTGTTCGGCTCCAGACAAAACAACGTGTCGTTTACTATAGGAGAGAATCCGTAATCTGTAGGTAATACATCTCTCGCACCGTAATCCAGACAAGAGAATTTAGTAGAGCCATAGTGTAATTATGTTTTGTCTAGAACCGGACAACGTACATGATCCGATATCTGCAAGTGTGTATTTCTTTTTAGATATTCGCGATGTTACAAATAGTGCCACTGTTTTTAACTTATCGGAAAACACGATTTACGGAATTGAACAAAACTATTATTTGGGTTGCCGGAATGCAGTCTACGAAAGAAAATATTACGATGCAACAAGTATAGCAACTAGACAAGACTTTCGACGATATTCTGTTATATTTACTACAAGTAATTTACCCAATCTATATAATAGATTATCTTTATCTTTAAATGTACTTTTTGTGAGGTCAATGACTAAACAGCTAAAACATATTTAATCTTAAGTTATTATCGTCAGATTGGTGTTTTAGTGATCTGGTATATTGCCTTATTATAAACCTTTTTGATTTTTTGGATCAATAAATAACGTTCTATTTTTTGGCAACAGTTTATTTTAACCAGTTTTGACTTTTATGGATTGCAACTTGTTTTTATTTGCAGATCCAGGTCCTGTGATGACAAACAACTTTATTGCTTCTTACCCACAAAGTGCCGAAGTAACCAGTGCCACAATTATTCTACCTTCTACCACAACAGAAAGGGCAACAGGCTACAGGTTTTATTACAGTGGAATAGAAGTTGGAAGATTAACTCAAAATGACTTGGACGGATCAAACACCTACCAAGTCAGAATTTACATTTTTTTATGTGTTTTTAAGCTTTTCTTAAAAACTCAGCAATTTTTTGCGTAAATAAATATTATTCGTTTAATTTTTGCGCAAATAATCTTATTAAAAAACATTGGTATTATTTTTAGGTCCAACTTAGCACATTACCTTCAAACATGAATATTTCTATCGATGTAGAAGTCAGTGTTCGGTCAGCTTCCAACAACACTTTATCATCACCAAACTCAACTTTTAGTATTTTTACGGGTTTGTGTAAATTGATATTAGTAACTTTTCTAAAAAAAATAACACTTTGTATATGATTCTATCGGTATAATTTTTGTATTTCTTTTTATAAAATTTGAATAGCTAAGCAAGTGATTAAATTGGTTTTAGATGTTGTTGAATGCAATATTAGTGACAACTGCGATTCCAATGCTACTTGTACAAACACAATAGGATCATTTACTTGTGCTTGTAATGTTGGATACAGTGGCGATGGAGTAAACTGCACTGATGAAAATGAATGTGAATTAATGACAGATAATTGTGATGATAATGCCAATTGCTCTAACACCGGAGGGTCATTTGCTTGTTCCTGCAACTCTGGATATTCTGGAAATGGAGTAAACTGCGCAGACATCGATGAATGTGAATTAATGACAGATAATTGTGATGATAATGCCAATTGCTCTAACACAATAGGGTCATTTACTTGTGCCTGCAATGCTGGCTATTCTGGAGATGGAGTAAACTGCGCAGACATCGATGAATGTGAATTAATGACAGATAATTGTGATGATAATGCCAATTGCTCTAACACTAACGGGTCTTTTACTTGTACTTGTAATAATGGATATTCTGGAAATGGAGTAAACTGCGCGGACATCGATGAATGTGAACTGATGACAGATAATTGTCATGACAATGCTATCTGCAATAACACTATTGGAAATTTCACCTGTAGTTGTAATGCAGGATTTAGTGGGGATGGGGTATCTTGTACATATCAGCCCTGTCAAAATGTTTCCAGTTGCAATGAAAACTCTACGTGTGTAGTAACAGGACCTTCTACTGATAGCTGCGTCTGCTTAACTGGATACACGGGTAATGGAGAAACCTGTAATGATTTTAATGAATGTGCTTTAATGACAGACAATTGTCATGATAACGCTAACTGCTCTAATACAATTGGATCATTTACTTGTACATGTAACATCGGGTATTCTGGAAATGGAATAAACTGTGTAGACATTAATGAATGTGCTCTAATGACTGGCAATTGTCATAACAATGCTACTTGCAATAACAGAAATGGTTCATTTACTTGTACTTGTAATGAAGGATTTACTGGAAATGGGGTAAATTGTGGTTATGAACATTGCCAAAACGTTTTAACTTGCAGTCCCAATTCTACGTGTGTAGTGACAGGACCTTTTTCTGACGAATGTATCTGTTCACCTGGATTTTCTGGTGATGGAGAAACTTGCGCTGACGAAAATGAATGTGAATTAATGACAGACAATTGTCATGATAACGCTTACTGCTCTAATACAGTTGGATCATTTACTTGTACATGTAACATCGGGTATTCTGGAAATGGAATAAACTGTGTAGACATTAATGAATGTGCTCTAATAACTGACAATTGTCATAACAATGCTACTTGCAATAACAGAAATGGTTCATTTACTTGTACTTGTAATGAAGGATTTACTGGAAATGGGGTAAATTGTGGTTATGAACATTGCCAAAACGTTTTAACTTGCAGTCCCAATTCTACGTGTGTAGTGACAGGACCTTTTTCTGACGAATGTATCTGTTTACCTGGATATTCTGGTGATGAAGAAACTTGCACTGACGTAAATGAATGTGATTTAATGACAGACAATTGTCATGATAACGCAACTTGCTCTAACACAGCTGGATCGTTTACTTGTGCTTGCAACAACGGCTATTCTGGTGATGGGGTAAACTGTGTGGATATATTTGAATGTGATTTAACAAATCCTTTGCATAATTGTCACGAAAATGCCACTTGCTCCAACATAATTGGAGGTTTTACATGCAATTGTAACGCTGGATTTATAGGAAACGGTAATGAATGTAGGTGCGGAGATGTAACAATAGCAGAGGCATGTTCCTCTGACAATCTAAATCAAAACTGTTTGTTTGGAGGTTTATGTTCTATATCAGAATCAAGTAAGTTTTTACTGATTATTTAAAATAATTTTTTACATTAACAAACTAATGTAATTGCATTTTTTAAATAGATTATTGTGCTGTAGGTAAATTTACACAACTCTAAACTAAAGACGAGATTATTAATAAACTTGTGTTTAAGGTTCGGAAGGCGTGCAGTACATGTGTAATTCATGTCTAGGAACGCTTAGGAACAATTGCGTGACAAGTTTGATCGTTTGCGAGCCTAACTACTGCGAACAGCCTGGCGTATGTGGTAACCATGGAAATACAATGTGTGTTAGCGAGAATTCTGGAAGATTTGCGTGCGTTTGTCCTCCTGGAAGCACGTTAAATTCGGACTTAACTTTATGTAAGTAAAAGTTTTGATCCTTAGACTGCCATTAAAAAAAATTTATGATGTATGTACTACAGATTTAAGTTGTTGTTATAGTATTTGTTTAATAAAATTAATTTCTTTAATTTTAGGTGTCATAGCCGGCCTGCAACCTTGGTTACAAGCAGTTATCAGCATAATAGTGATTCTTGTGGTTTTTATAATCGTTCTTAGTGCTTATATGTGTTGGAAAAGTCGAAGGGTAAATTATTAACAAAGCTTTTTGTTCAAAAACAGCGGGAAATGTAAAAATATAAACATTTTCTTTTTTCATTTAGGAATCAAAATCTAACTTCGTATAATGATGGAATTGAGAAATATTCCAACCCAAAACAAAATTAAAAACATTATCACTATTCAACTTTTTGTTTTATGTAATTTTTTTTAACCTAAATGTTCACCATACTTTTCTATTTAACGACGATTGTGCTTTTAACCAAAATCATTTTATCGCTAAGTTCTATTTTTCACTTCAATCATTTTTTGCCTTGGGGTGGTTATTCGTTATTTCGCAGTTTCTCTTTCTTTTTCAGCATTCCATACTCTCCACTGGTTCTCTTTTAAGATTTTAGTTAAGGCAAAAGTTAGGTAGTTTAACTTTATATTGTATTGTTTGATTATAAAATATGGATATCTTACTGTTTGGAATATATATGCGGTACACTCAAACAACATTTCAAATATTAAAGGTACAGAAATTTTAACTTTTTTGTTGTTGTAAAAATATGCAGTAGTTTTGAATTTTTTATGTTGCATTGTAAGTGTATATATTTTTAACAGTTTTTTAGTTTTGTGTTTTTTTTTTCAACCTTTCAAAGTTCTTTGTCATTTCATTAAACTTATCATATCACTAAGTCTTTGTTTTTACTATTGGGTGGTCATTTACTATCCTTAATTAACTAAATCCATTCGGTTGAACCAAATATTTATTACACCAACTAATACGAATATTTATCCATAAACATAACGTTTACTAGAGTATATACCTTAAGAACATATTTTTATGCTCTGTGATATAATAATTCAAAACATCATTCTACTTATAGAATTGGAGAATATATATTTATGGTATATATAGAGTATATGTATAAATATTTCAAACAACTATAAAAGTGAAGAGATATTTGGAAAAATATGTAAAGTTAATAAGATCGTTCGAGAACTTTTAAAAAAGCTCCGAGTATTTTGATAGGTTTGTTGATTGTTTTATTGCTGCGGGGTAACAGGTGGTTGTTCCATATTGCATGGCTCTAAAGTAGCTTGAAACAAAATTACAAATTTAAGAATTCTATATTATTAAAAGTTGTAGTAATCGTAAATTTAATTTTAAAAAAGTTTGGAAAAAATCAACCCGTTTGTTAATAAATATAAATTTTGAATTTTTGTAAGGTTTTAATTTTGTTTTCTATATAGCATCCCTGACCCGCTGTATTAAAAGCAAACATTAGGTTCTGTATAAGGTATATAGACCAGCACATGTGGCCACTAACTATGTTGTTTTAGGCATTTTTTAAATTTTGCATAGATATGTTTAATATGCTTACCAAAATGACAACATAACCCTGTCCATCCTAATGGACAAAGGCATTCGTTGTTGTTATGAATTCCGCCATTTTCACATATTCTCTCGCACATTCTCTGTTCCACTAAACTCGTGTTATTACACTCAATGCCTCCACAACTTGATAATCCTGTAACTGTTCGGCTGCGGGTTTGTTCTCCCTCGTCCCCACATCCCACCGAACATTCCGACCATTCACCCCATTCGCTCACGCTGCAATTTTCTTTAAATAAATAATTTAATTAGTAGTAAACAAATTTAAAATAATATTCTAATTTCCTATATGACATATAATATACATCTAAGTTTTAAAATAAAAAACAATATATTTTACCAGGACAACATCCTTCCCCACAACCTCTTGATTCTGTCGCATTTTCCGAACATTCTGCACCGCCACAGGATGCCGCTGTTAAGATCGTTCTATTCCGTGACATCATGCCTCCTTCACAGTCTTGACTGCAACTAATTTACAAAACAAGGTAGTTAATATGTAATTGCACCTATTGCTAGATAAAAACTCATTATTTTAAAATATTTTGTTACAACCTTTTGGCGGTTTATAAACCAGAAAAACACCCTAACAGTATCAGTTATTAAAGATTTATATAAATAAAAACAAGTAAATACCTGCTGAACTCGGACCATTCTGTCCACGCACAATCTATCATACAACATGTTACATTACAATCTCGGGTTTCTTGAGAATTAACTGAACAATTCTCCCCCCCACATGTCTCTTCGATAACCATTCTATTTCGTTGTTGTTGGCCTAACAAAAGATTTTAAGACTTTTTAATCCAACAAATATTTGTAAAATTTAAAGGCACTTTTTAATCTTAATATATTTAATTGCAAAATGCTTACTCACCAGTTCCACAAGTTTCTGAACATGCTCCCCAGTTTCCCCAATCTCTTACTTCACAGTTAACTGGACAACATACATCTTCATTACAACTCCTATAACACAAAACTCAAGGTTACATGGCTTTAATTGAGGCTACATTTTCTAAATTTCCTTTCTTTATAATTTCAAACATTACCTGTGTTAGATATTTGTTTGTTTACCTTTCCATGGTTGTTTGGCCTTCGCAAGGGTCGCCTCCATTAAAGGGCCCAACTTCAAATCTAATTCTGGTTTGGGTTCCTTGTTGACAAGTTGTTGAACAGTCACTCCATTCCTGCCATTCAGTTAACTGGCAATCAATGGAACAAGGCTGTACATTACATGGCTGTGATTCGAATGGCATTTCATCACATTCAATACCTCCACAACTATCCAAAGTTTCAATGTCCCGAGTTCTTACCATAAAACCTCCACCACAAGCAAGTGTACAGTTTCCGAATGCACTCCATTCACCAAATGAGCAATCAATCGGGCAACATTGTGCTCCACAGGCTACAGTTTCAGAAGAAGTGCCAGAACATTCATTACCTCCGCAGCTACTTGGAGTTAGAATTTCTCTTGTTCTTGTTCTTTCACCGTTTCCACATGTCTGAGAACAATCTCCAAATTCTGCCCATTCGCTCCAAGTACATTCTACAGGACAACACTGTGTGGAACAGTTTATTGATTCGATCATTGCTCCCTCACATTCTAGACCACCACATTGACTGCTCTCTTCTATTGATCTATATCTTGTCATTTCACCCCCACCACAAGTGGAGGAACATGATTTGAAATCACTCCATTCTCCATATTGACAATCCACTGCGCAACAATCAGTGTTGCATTTCTCTATTTCAGTTTCCGGCCCTGTACACGACATACCACCGCATTCAGCAACTTGTTCAATGGATCTTGTCCTTCTTCTTTGTCCTCCTCCACAGCTAGCTGAACATAAATTAAATTCACTCCAGGTTCCGTATCTACAATCGACAGGACAACACTGATCGTTACATATTACAGTTTCAGAGGATTGTCCTTCACACATTTTGCCTCCACAGCTGTTAGGAACTAACACTGTTCTACTTCGGGACGTTCTCCCACCTCCACATGTTAGTGAACAATCATCAAATTTCTGCCATTCACTCCACTGACAATCCACAGGACAGCATTGGCTGTTGCACACTTGTCTGTCAAATGTTGTTCCTCCACATGTACTGCCACCACAAGAAGGACTACCATCTATTGATCTATATCGTGTTCTTTGTCCGCCACCACAAGTTGTAGAACATGTTCCAAAAACACCCCAAGAACTTAGCGAACAAGACACAGGACAACAGTTAGAGTTGCATGTTCTCGTATCAGTCGAAGGGCCAATGCAAGCATCTCCACCACATCGAGCACTGACTACAATTGACCTTGTTCTAGTCATTGATCCAAGTCCACAAGTTTTCGAACATCTACCAAACTGACTCCAGCTTCCCCATCTACAATTCCTTGGGCAGCATTGTGTGTTACAAGTTTTTGTTCCTTTTAAACCAGGGCAACCTGTTCCACCACATTTTGGTTCAACCACAATGCTTCTATATCTTTCCCGTTGACCACTACCACACGATTGTGAACAGCTACCGTACCCCTCCCAGGGTGTGTACACGCAGTTTACACGACAGCACTGTGTGTTACATTTTCGAACTTCACCTGTAGATCCTCGACAAGGTATTCCACCGTTACTGTTATCTGTTTGAATATTTCTTGTTCTTGTTTGATGACCGCCTCCACATGTTGCTGTACATCTTCCATAAGAGCTCCATCGACTCCAAACACAATTTTGTGGAACTCTTCTTCTTCGGCGACGACGACCGAAGAATAAACTAAAATTAATCATTAAAAATATTTACTGATCTTTAATCTCTGTAAATGTCTCATTTAAATTTAACATATTGGATTTAGTATTTTCCGTGTTTTTTATTTATAAAGCTCTTAAGGCTGTACGATTATTCAACTTTCTTTCAAGTTTTATTTTCGAATATTACTTTCCAAGTATGTAAGTTTTAATTACCCATGTGCTTGATCTTGAACTAAAGCAATAATAAGAAGACCCAAGATGTATAAGCAAAGCTTCATTTCACCTATCTAGACTAGCAATAGATGTAATTAAGACTCACTTAGTTAGCAATATAAACTTTTAGTGTAACTTTCTTATAAACATTAAACGTTCACTTAAGGATGTTGTATTAATTTATTGCTTCCTATATTCGTGATATAAGGAGAATAAAACTTGAACAATAAACAAACTAAGGCTGTGAATTATAAACAAAAACATTGAAAAATTTGTCTTATCGTGATCTTGCAATGTATTTGTTTTGTCTAAAACTTAATAAACAACAACAGTAAAAAGATATGATATAAAAACAAAAAACAACTTGAACTTAATCACTGAAATTTAATTTTCAAAAAGACTTAGGCAAGTTTGTGCATTTAAAATAGTTACTCTGTAAATGGAAAGTTTTAAAAAATTATCTCGTTTTTAATTCTTTTAATATAAAGATTTTAGTTTTTTGTAAAAACATATATTTATCTCTTCTTTATTATTCTTAACATATTTTCCTAATTCTGGTAAACCTTAAAATTTTTCTTTAATATTACACAACTAATATTTTTTTTAACAAAACATTAATACAAAGCCATTTTATTGGTATAAGGAAACACTTAGATAGAACACAGTACATTTTATAAAGTACAACACTGCTTAAAATACATTTTACTAAAAATCTAGAATATGCACTCAAAGTATATGCTATTAAGTTACAACGATTTTGTTATTGGTATATAAATATATATTTTTTGAATAAATATAATTAAATTAAGGTTATTCTGCCGGAGTTACAGGAGGTTGTTCCTGATCACATTCTTCCAAGGTACCTTGAACAAAAAATATTAATTTTAACCTTTAGTTAATTAAAACTAAAATAAAATTAAATATTTTTAAACAAACTATTAAAAAATTACTTTCTGTTTTGATAAGTTTACCTTAACCTTTTATATCACTAACAAAAGAATAACTTTAAACTACAGATTGATATCCAGCTCTTTACAATATTTACCAATTTGACAACACAGTCCTGTCCAACCCAATGGACAAAAACATTCGTTATTGTTCAAAACTCCACCATTTTCACAAATCCTTTCGCACGACCTTCGATCTACTAAATTTGTATCCCTGCATTCCACTCCCCCACAACTTGATAACCCAGTGACCCTTCGTCTGCGAGTTTGTTCCCCCTCGTCCCCACACGTCACGGGACACTCCGACCATTCACCCCATTCGCTTGTGCTGCAGTTTTCTTTAAACAAACATAAAGTAATACTTTATTTTCAACATATTATTAATCTAAATTTTTAAAATGAAAACAATATATTTTACCAGGACAACATCCTTCTCCACAATCTGTTGACTCTGTTGCATTTTCCGAACATTCTGCACCGCCACAAGATGCTGCTGTTAAGATCGTTCTACTCCGCGACGTCATGCCTCCTTCACAGTCTTGACTGCAACTATTCAACAACAAAAAACGGTAGTGTTTGTTTTCTCTTATCTTTAATTTTTAAAACGGCATTTTAAACATAAAAATGTAATAAACTATAAAGCTTTACTTGCTAAAAGCTGTCCACGTAGCCCACACGCAATCCATTGGACAACAAGTTACATTACAGTCCCGAGTTTCTCCCGAACAAATTTCTCCTTCACATGTCTCTTCATCTATCTCTCTACTTCGTTGTTGTTGACCTTGAAATAAGTTTAATATTATTGTTTTTATTTTAAGTAGATGTAGGCACGATCTCAAACATATATTTAGAATTAAGAATGTATATTGTTTTGGTAGCTTACCATTTCCGCAAGATTCTGAACATTCTCCCCAATTTCCCCATTGTCTTTCTTCACAATTGACTGGACAACATACTTCTTCATTACAAGATCTATAACATATGATGCCATAACTTTATTTTCTCCATATACTTTGACAACATGTGCTTAGCACTTTATGACATTTAAGAGTACAATTTAAACATTTTAATTTTAAAAATGTGTTATTATAAGAATAGATATAAACTCACCTTTCCATGGTTGTCTGACCTTCGCAAGGTTCACCACCATCCAAAGGACCAATTTCAAATCTTATTCTTGTTTGGGTTCCTTGTCGACATGTTCTTGAACAGTCACTCCATTCCTGCCATTCAGTTAACTGACAATCAATTGGACAAGGCTGTGTATTACATGACTGTGTTTCAAATGGCATTTCATCACATTCATCGCCTCCACAACTGTCCAAGGTTTCGAGATCCCGAGTTCTTATCATATACCCACCTCCACAAGAATGTGAGCAGTTTCCAAATTCACTCCATTCCCCAAATGCGCAATTAACAGGACAACATTGCAGGCTGCATTCCTCCATATCAATGGGCATATCAGCACATTCATTACCTCCGCAGCTACTTGGAATTAAAATTTCTCTTGTTCTTGTTCTTTCTCCGTTTCCACACGTTCGAGAACAATCTCCGAATTCTGCCCATTCGCTCCAAGTACAATCTACTGGACAACATTGTGTTGAACAGTTCATTGTTTCCTCCATTGGACCATCACAATCTACACCTCCACATTGACTGCTTACTTCTACATGTCTATATCTTGTCATTTCACCACCATTACAAGTGGCAGAGCATGAATTAAAGTCACTCCATTCTCCATATTGACAATCCACTGCGCAACAATCAGTGTTGCATTTCTCTATTTCACTTTCCGGTCCTGTACAAGACATTCCACCACATTCAGCAATTTGTTCAATAGGTCGAGTTCTTTTTCTTTGTCCGCCTCCACAGCTTGCTGAGCAAGATTCAAATTCACTCCAGTTTCCATATACACAATCAACAGAACAACACTGATTGTTACAATTTACGGTCTCGTTGGATTGTCCTTCACACATGTCTCCTCCACAACTGTTTGGTACTAAAACTGCTCTACTTCGGGAGGTAAGACCACCACCACAGGTTCTCGAACAATCGTTAAACTCGCTCCATTCACCCAACTGGCAATCCACAGGACAACATTGGGTGTTGCACAGTTCGCTTTCAGAAAGAGGTCCTCTGCATACACTTCCACCACATTGAGGGCTAACTGTTATAGCTCTGTATCTCGTCGTCCTGCCGCCTCCACAAGAAGCTGTACATGTAGTAAAGGCGCCCCAAGAACCAAGAGAACAAGACACCGGACAGCAGTTAGAGTTGCATGTTCTGGTGTCAGTTGAGGATCCAACGCAAGCGTCTCCTCCACAACGAGCACTGACCGCAATTGATCTTGATCTGGTCATTATTCCAAGCCCACATGTTTTTGAACATCTACCAAATTGACCCCAACTTCCCCAACGACCATGCACTGGACAGCATTGTGTGTTACACCTTCTCTTTTCACTTTTGTGATAACATTTTCGCCCGCCAAATAGACTTAGAACTGCTGTGGACCTATATCTTGTTTGGTCGCCTCCACCACAAGAACGAGAACATACACTATATGCCCCCCAAGGTCCCATGCGGCAATCAACTGGACAAGGTTGAATGTTACACTTTTGAATATCGGTGTTAGCTCCTGGGCAAGGTTTTCCCACATCGTTGCTATTTCTGCGAATATCTCTAGTCCTTATTCGTTGACCTCCTCCACAACTGGCTGTACACCTTCCAAATCCTTTCCAACTAGACCACGAGCAGTTTATTGGTGTTCGTCTACGACGTCCTCTGCGACTTTTAATAAAAAAAAATTGTAAGTGAATATAACTGCAAATTTATGCTTTTTCTTACTTACACCTTTTACTTTAGGCTATTAAGCTGCTTAAATTGTTTTAAATATAGAGATTGAGAATCATTTGCAATATATTGAAACTTTCTTTTTTATATATTTACCCAAAAATAAATGCATTTGCATCCAATGTTAAAATAAGAATCGCAAACATATACAAGCAAAGTTTCATCTTGAATTTAATGTAATTTAGACCATAGTTAGCAATATAAACTTTTGGTGTAAGTTTCTTATAAACATTAAACGTTCACTTAAGGATGTTGTATTAATTTATTGCTTCCTATATTCGTGATATAAGAAAAATAAAACTTGAACAATAAACAAACTAAAGCTGTAAATAATAAACAAACCTGCTAAAAATTCGTCGTTTCGTGATCCCGCGAACAAATTGACTTAAAACTTACGCAGCCTTTAATAACAGTAAGTTTCAGGGTTGTTGGCTGACGAAAATTTTTTTCTTCTGTGAATTATTGTGTGGGCGATAAAATTATACTGAATAAATCTTTTACCTTTTAACAGAAGCCTTTCTCGAAAGCCGTTTTTTATAATTTTTAATAAAAAGTTTTGGATATCATAACCAAAACCCAGGCTTGAAATTGCTAGTGCCTGTTTTAAATGTAACGGAAATTTGGTAGCAAGTGATCATTTTCTGCCTACTCTAAAATTTTACTATAACATATTGGCGTTTAAAAAAAGATCATTTTAAAAGATTGTTTTAGACGTTTCTTCGATGAAAAATGCGTTGCAGCCGCCAAATGTGAACATTTCGCCTAAAAATAAACAGTAAACTTAATTTTAAGCATGTTAAACATAGCCTAAAAATACCTTTTTCCTAAAATTTGTGCAAAAATATGTAGGCTATTTACCGCTAAAAATTTTCCGTTTCAAATTTTTTGAAATTGTTTTTTTTTTATTTGAACTTTTATTGTAATCTTTTCGCTACTTTAATATAATTTTAATTGTGTTTTGTTGAACATTAGCTAATATTTTTTACATTTAAAATTTAAATCATTAAATAATTTCTATTTTTAGAAATTAGTCAAGCGAAGTATCACGTTACAGGGAAACAGAATGTTATTGTTGTTGGGAAATCCCCTAGAGGTAAAGTATTGTAAGGTAGGTACCGATTTATTTTTAACTTTTTGCTTTGTATTGACGAAACATTTAAACTTTTTCTATGTAGTAAGATATAGCTTTTATAATGGCTAAAAAACTTGCAGCAATCTTTAACAGTTCGACCTTAATTTCTGACTCCGAAGGTAAGGTTTTTGTAAAAAAGCAGTAATATAAGAAATAATTGTGTAAATAGAATACTATAAGCTATTTGGAGATTAGAGATTAGTTTACTGCGTATTTTCATTTACTTTTTGCTGGAAATTTATTTTTAAATTTTATTAATTTTAGATGATGAAGAAGAAGAGGAAGATAACTTGTCGCTGCGAGCTTACCAAATAGAACTCGCAGAGCCTGCATTAAGAGGAGAAAATTGTATAATTGTTGCTCCAACAGGTTTATAAATAATTTGAATTAAATGTATGATTAAAGTATGATGGGATAAGTTATATTTATTGTTCAACTAAAACTTTAATTAAGATTAAAAATTGCTTTTAACATTAACTTCTAGGCAGTGGAAAAACAAGAGTTGCCACTAAAATATGCCAAGAACACATGAAAAAAAATTCCAAAGCCAAAATCATTTTCTTGGTACCAACAGTACCCCTTGTAAACCAACAATACAAATCATTGAGGCAGTAAGAATATTAGTTTTAGAATCTAAATTCATTTTAATAAAATAGTTTTTTTAAATATTTTTTATTGTTTAGTTTGTCACCTTTTAATAACAATAATTTTATTGTCAAAATCCACTGGAATATATAGAAATCCTTTTTATAATGTAAACTATTTTTTTATTTTATTAGATATCTTGAAAATGAGAATGGAAATGTAGTTAACTATCTAAGCGGTGAAATAAGTCAAATGGTGCCTGTTAAAGCAACATTAACAGAGTCAATCATAACAGTCATGACACCACAAATACTGAAAAATAGACTAAACTCATATGATAACACTAGGTACAAAAGTTAATTTGCCCATTTTTTGTACAAATAGTTTTTGACTGTTATGTTTTATGTTACGAAAACAACATTAAAATCTTAGGGTGTAGTCAAAAAAATTTAAAATGTTGTTTTTAAAGTGATAAGTCAGAGTTGTTGAACATTCAAGAAATAAGTTTGATTATTTTTGATGAATGTCACCATGCTGTTCAGAGGCACCCTTACAATCAAATCATGGGAATTTATTTTGATGAAAAATATGAAAACCATCTACCACTTCCACAAGTTAAAATGAAATAATTTTCTTCCCTATTATAAATAAAAAAAATATTAAGTGAGCGATTGCATATTATTTTTCAACGGCAGCTTGGTGTGGTGATAAGAACACTTGCTACACCACACATGAGGTCTTATGTTCAATCCCCACTGAGCAATGCTGTAGCACCCTTGAGTAAGGCGCTATAATTGGTACGAACTCCTGCTGAGCCACCACTTAATCAGCAGCATAATTATCAGGCAATTATAATTTATAATATCCCAAACAGCCACAGACAACTCAAGACTGGGTCAAGGTAACTGATGTTACTCATGTTTAAGTTGCGCAATCGACTTTCCAACATCGAGGATAAATATAGGCTAATACAAAAAAATATTTTAATTTATATCTAGTATTTTATTTTCCTTTTTCCATATTCTCAGTAAACATGAATTTTATTAAACAATTTTTATAGAGGTGAAAAATTTTTATTAAATGTTGGAAAAAATATCACTCTTTTATTAATTTTAAAGTATGCTATAAAAAAGTAAATTAAAATAATAATTTTTTGTTAGATTGTTGGTTTGACTGCCTCACCAGGTATTGGAAAGGGGGAAGAACCAGAAAAGGCATTGGAATCAATTTTAATATTAATGGCGAATATGAATGTAACACAAAATCCCGTCTTGGTTCGTGAAAACATTCAAGAATTAGAACAATACAACAGGAAACAAAAAAAAGAAAGTTAGTTTTTTTTAACTTAATTTTAGTTTAAATACTTAGAGCATCCAACTTTGTACAATTTTAAGATTATGCATTGTTTTGTAAGCTATTAAAACAAAAGACTTTTTTTGATAGAGCATGTTTTTTTGTGTTACAGAAACATGATGAATGCTTGTAAATTTTTGCTTTTGTAACGGTTGAAATGCAATAAGTAGATTTTGACTAATATTCTTACCATTTTGGAACTAAATTTGTAAATAATTAATAAATTTGGTTTTATTTTAAAGTTGTTATTGCTGTATTAAAACCTGACACAGACACATTTACTCCAAGAATTTCAAAGATAATGACAACCATTGAATCCCAGATGAAAGATGAATGTAATTGTTTAATTATCTTTGCAAAAAAAATAAAACTTTTGAGAAATTTAAAATTGCATTTTGGCCTAACCGCTTAAAAAAAACTTTCGTGAAATTTTAATTACCAAATTTCACATTTTTAGTTTACAAGATCAATGAAGAAAATATAATTTTTCCTCAAAAAGGAACTGAGCAGTATGTTCAATTTATCGTTGAATTTAGCAAGATTGCTGTTGTTCTTCCCAGGATAGGTCCTAGAAGAAAACTTATTAATTATGCAAACAATCTAAGGGTATGAAAATATTTAATTTTTCAACTAAAATTTTTCAACCAATTTCAATATTAACACATAGTAATCTTTAATTAGAAGCGTACAACATTGAACATAAAATATTTTATTTAAATTGTAGAAATACAACGATTCACTCGAAATAAACGATCATGTTCGGGCAACTGATGCAGTTAAATATATTGACGAAGATTTGTTTGAAAATGAACCCCGAAATTCAATTAAAGAATATTTAAAAAAACTTTATGAGGAATACAGTATGTTATTATTTAACTTACTTCTTTAAAGCTGTAATTTTATCATTGTTTGACTGATGTAGGTATGCTTTGCAACAATTACTTAATGTTGTTTAATATTTAGTGGTTCCAAATTGTTAAAGATTAAAGTAAATTATGACTAATAAAGTTGTTTTTAATTATCAGTGTTATATTTTAGTGAAAGATTACGAACCAACACATGTTAATCCAATGCTGACAAATCTTGAAAATCAAATTTTGAAACATTTTCAAAAAAAGCCAGACTCAAAGTGTATTGTTTTTGCTCGAACTAGAGCTATTGCCGCTGGTTTAGTGTTGTTTTTACAGGCAAATAAGAAGCTTCAACCACTGCAGTTAGATGCTAGTTATTTAACAGGCACCAATGCAAAACAAACAGAATATGGTAAATTTGTTTTTTTGTGTAGTTTTTGTGTTTACTCACCCTTGTTAAAGGGATGACTTCACAAATTAAGGTTGGCTTAATGGCCCAAACAAAGGGATATATCAGTCACCCAAACCAGCCTTAAATTGTTTTTGGCAGTTTTGCCTATTATAGATTACAGTAGTCTGTTAATTGACCTGCTGATTGGTTTTTGGCTTAGCAGGAGTTTACATCATTCATATCGCTTTGTACAAGGGTCATACAGCATTAAAGCATCGGGAATCGGACCCAGAACCTCATGTAGTAAAGTCAAGTGTTGTAACCACTACACACTGCTGCCAGTAAGATATGTTGTTGGTGGTAACCTATGTTAAAGCAGTAAAACATACCAATATATTCATGTAAAAGAAAATTTATTTTTGTACATAAAATAGGAATGACTCCTGCAATGCAGGATACAGTGGTGCAGTCATTTAAAGGAAATTGCAAGTTGATTGTAGCAACTTCAGTAGCTGAAGAAGGTTTGGATATACAATCCTGCAACATGATCATAACCTACAACTACTCTACTTCCGAAATTGGTTCTGTTCAAAGAATTGGTAATTTTTAATTGCTACTCTTGTTTTCTCTATGTAAGAAGGCGAACTGTATGCAGCCCTATTATAGGATAGCTTACAGTTTTAAGTTGTATTTGCCTACCTACTATTAGGCTTTTCAACTATGCTTAGTTATCAAGAAAATTCAAAACTATGCTTAATTATCAATACATTACTTATATTTTTTGTTTATAAGGTCGGGCAAGAGCTGGAAATGTCAGGATTGTGATTATTTCGCATGAAGATAGTAAATTTATTAAGTTGGAAAACAAGAATAAGTTGAATGCAGAACTTACAAAACTGACTTTAAACAAGATGTACGAACTACCTTCCAGTGAGATTAAAGAAAGGGTAACTACTACTTTTATGACAATATTATAAAAATATTACCACTAACGCAATAATATAAAATGACAATTGTAACTTAAGACTTTGCATAGAAATTACAAGAACCCGTTTTTTCGTTGTATGTGGTTTAAATAGATTTGAATATCTAACAGGTTTTAGAGAAGCAAGTTGAATTAAAAGGGGTAAGAATTCATGAAAAACAACTTCCCACTGAGGATATGAGAGAGCCTGCTTCTAAATCAGTTTGGCTATTGAGTTGCAAAGAGTGTAGAACTGAGGTTATATCGTCTAACAAACTTGCATTATTAAATAAACAGGTACAGTTACAAGTTTACTCTTAACTCTTTTGGAAAGTAAATAAAAACATTTTATATTAGCACCACATTGCAGCAGATGTTAATTTTCGAATGAAGGCCAGGTTTGTAGATCTGAAGAACCCAAGACGAATTGGAGACGATGAATATACAGTTGGAAAAATTTACTGTAATAATTCAGGTTGCAGGTACATTAATTTGTATTTTCTTAGTTGCATTTTGTACTTAATGCAACAAATTGATGCATTTATTATTACTCTTGTATTTTGTATCTATACTTTTTTTTGATTAAAAATGTTTTTATATTGCAATTAAGTTTGTGACCTAGTTAGTTTTCAAATATCATGAAATGATTCGTAAGAAATTCTAAAACCAGACAGAATTTTTTTTAGATCGGATTGGGGAAATAGGATGAAATACAAAAACTGTTTTTTGTCTGTTATTAAAATAAGCGGCTTCGTAATGGAAAAAGGAGGTGAAACAAAGCATGCAGCGAAATGGAAAAATGCACCTTTTAAGGTAACACATGCGATTACTTTTCCAGAAATTGCTGAAATTATTGGAGATTACACTCATTAAAGTTATAACAAACAGTTTAGATGACTTTAATAATGCATTTTTAATATTAATAATTTTAAATATTTAGATATAGGTATTTCAATTTGTGAGATTTTATACTTTTTGCCTTTTGGATAATATTGCATAGGATTTGTGCTTTACTGTTGTCTTACTGTAGTAAAAGTATTTTAGAGTTTATATAATGTATATAGATAGATGTTTTTATTAGTTTTAATTCAATTATGATTTGCATTTAACCAATTTGTTAAATATTTTTAATCAGTCTTGTTTTTATTAAATATATATATTTAGAAATTTAATTTCTATTTATGCTCTTAATATTTATAAAGTTCTAATATTTTAAATGAAATTTAATATTTATTTTAAGTTCAGATTTTTATTTTGTTTTAACATTGATTTGTGCATTATTTTTCATTTGCACATGATTAAAATCTAGAAATTTTTGTACATTAATATAAATAAATATTTATTTATATGATTTTTTTGTACAAGGGTATAGCACAAATTACTTTTTTCGTGCGATAATATTGTTTTCTTTATTAGAATAAATGTAATTTTAATATTTAAAAACAATAATTAACTTTTATTGTAGATTAAAATTTTGTAAAATATTTAAATTTTTAACCGTTATAAATTTATAATATGTTTGATTAATTGTATAATAAATCTTATCAGATGCTTACGTTTTTTGCATATTTTTGTTCAATTTTTAATAAAAAGGATTGACTAGCTATCTTCATATTCTTCTTGGTCTGGTGATATGGTTTTAATCATCATAAGAGTTGCCTTGAGTGAGTAATCAACTTCATTATGCCAAGTTCTCCAGTTAATTCCGTAGCAGTCTTCTCTATTGCAACTGGTTAAGTCTTCTCTACTGACATATCTACCGTTCAAGTTTGCATCAGCACATGCCTTATACCACCATCCACCGTTTTGTAATTTGGCACAATTTGTAAAGGCTTAAAAACAAAAAATGGGGTGTTATTTACTTTAAAATAGAGATTTTGGATCACTTGTATCTTGCAGTTCTTAGAAAAAAAGGTTCTACTATAAGATCCTAGCTAATTCTCTATTGTACTCTACGGTCCTTTCTGATTCTCTTTTGTCATTCACGGGCTTAGCGAATGCGTTTTCGTACTTTACGGTCTTACCTAATTCTCTCTTGTACTTTACGGTCTTAAGTTTTTCCGAAAACCATAAGAAACAAGTGATCCGAGAATTTTGTAATGGGAGTAAGCTGGTTAAAATTGAAATTGGGAAGTTACTAATTACCTCTACCCTCGTACATGCACGGATCGCATACATCATTATCGAGATCACGTGTTCCGAATCTAGTTAGGTAAAGATTTCTAGAACCATCTTCAGTCATTCCACGCATAGCGTAACCAGCCGTTCCACGGTATGCTCCAAACCTTAATAAACAACAAAAATGCTAGTCATAAGTAATAATCAAGGACGCTTTACTTTGGCAAGGTAACTAAACTTTAAAAAGTAAATCTGGCAACAAAAGTTACCAATTTAGTCTACCTGATACTGTAGTAAAAAAAGCAAAGTTTCATCTTGAATTTAATGTAATTTAGACTATAGTTAGCAATATATACTTTTGGTGTAACTTTCTTATAAACATTAAACGTTCACTTAAGGATGTTGTAATAATTTATTGCTTCCTATATTCGTGATATAAGAAAAATAAAACTTGAACAATAAACAAACTAAAGCTGTAAATGATAAACAAACCTGCTAAAAATTCGTCTTTTCGTGATGCCGCGAACAAATTGACTTAAAACTTACACAGCATTTAATAACAGTAAGTTTCAGAGTTATTGGCTGACAAAATTTTTTTTTTCTGTGAAATATTGTGTGGGCGATAAAATTATACTGAATAAATCTTTTACCTTTTAACAGAAGCCTTTCTCAAAAGCCGTTTTTTATAATTTTTAATAAAAAGTTTTGGATATCATACCAAAACTCAGGTTTGAAATTGCTAGTGCCTGTTTTAAATGTAACGAAATTTGGTAGTAAGTGATCATTTTCTGCCTACACTAAAAAAAAAATTTTACGATAATAAATCGGTGTTTAAAAAACGAAACTTTTAAAAAGATTGTTTTAGACATTTTTTCGATTACGAGTGAAAATGCGTTGCAGCCGCCAAATGTGAACATTTCGCCTAAAAATAAACAGTAAACTAAATTTTAAGCATGTTAACCATAGCCTAAAAAATACTTTGGAATTGTTTTTTTTTTATTTGAACTTTTATTGTAATCTTTTCGCTACTTTAATATAATTTTAATTGTGTTTTGTTGAACATTAGCTAATATTTTTTACATTTAAAATTTAAATCATTAAATAATTTCTATTTTTAGAAATTAGTCAAGCGAAGTATCACGTTACAGAGAAACAGAATGTTATTGTTGTTGGGAAATCCCCTAGAGGTAAAATATTGTAAGGTAGGTACCGATTTATTTTTAACTTTTCGCTTTGTATTGAGGAAACATTTAAGCTTTATCTATGTAGTAAGATATAGCTTTTATAATGGCTACGAAACTTGCAGCAATCTTTAACAGTTCGACCTTAATTTCTGACTTCGAAAGTAAGGTTTTTGTAAAAAAGCAGTATTATGAAGAATGATTGTTTTTGTATTTGCAGTTATTTTGCATTATCAAAAGTTTTTTTTTTAAATCTGTATAACTTAAGACCTTTTTTTAATAGTACCTATAAATTAGTGAATAAAATAGCTATTTGGAGATTAGAAATTAGTTTACTGCATATTTTCATTTACTTTTTGCTGGAAATTTATTTTTAAATTTAATTAATTTTAGATGATGAAGAAGAAGAGGAAGATAACTTGTCGCTGCGAGCTTACCAAATAGAACTCGCAGAGCCTGCATTAAGAGGAGAAAATTGTATAATTGTTGCTCCAACAGGTTTATAAATAATTTGAATTAAATGTATGGTTAAAGTATGGTGGGATAAGTTATATTTATTGTTCAACTAAAAATTTATTTAGTTTAAAAATTGCTTTTAACATTAACTTCTAGGCAGTGGAAAAACAAGAGTTGCCACTAAAATATGCCAAGAACACATGAAAAAAAATTCCAAAGCTAAAATCATCTTCTTAGTACCGACAGTACCCCTTGTAAACCAACAATACAAATCATTAAGGCAGTAAGAATATTAGTTTTAGAATCTAAATTCATTTTAATAAAATAGTTTTTTTTAAATACTTTTTATTGTTTAGTTTGTTCACCTTTTAGTTACAATAATTTTAATGTTAAAATCCTATAGAATATAAAGAAATACTATTTTTATGATGAAAAATTTATTAATTTTTTTTTATTAGTTATCTTGAGAATGAAAACGGAAATGTAGTTAACTATCTAAGCGGTGAAATAAGTCCAATGGTGCCTGTTAAAGCAACATTAACGGAGTCAATTGTAACTGTCATGACACCACAAATACTGAAAGATAGGCTAAAATCATATGATAACACTAGGTACAAAATTTAATTTGCCTATTGTTTGTACAAATAGTTCTTAACTTTTATGTTTTATGTTACGAAAACAACATTAAATTTTTGGGTGTAGTCAAAAAAATTTAAAATGTTGTTTTTAAAGTGATAAGTCAGAGTTGTTGAACATTCAAGAAATAAGTTTGATTATTTTTGATGAATGTCACCATGCTGTTCAGAGGCATCCTTACAATCAAATCATGGGAATATATTTTGATGAAAAATATGAAAACCATCTACTACTTCCACAGGTTTATATAAAATAATTTTCTCCCCTATTATAAATAAAAAAAATATTAAGTGAGCAATTGCATAATAATTTTTCACCGGCAGCTTGGTGTGGTGATAAGAACACTTGCTACACCACACATGAGGTCGTGGGTTCAATCTCCACTGAGCTCATGCTGTAGCACCCTTGAGTAAGGCGCTATAAACGATACGAACTTCATTAAGCCACCACTTAATCAGCAGCATAATTACCGGGCAATTATAATCTATATTATCCTAAACAGCCACAGACAACTTGAGACTGGGTCGGAGTAACTGATGTTACTCATGTTTAAGTCGCGCAATCGACTTTTCAACATCGAGAATAAGGATATATACAAAAAAAAAAATTTAATCTATATATATCTAGTATTTTATTTTCCTTTTTACAATTTCTCAGTAAACATGAATTTTATTAAACAATTTTTATAGAGGTGATAAATTTTTATTAAATGTTGGAAAAAATATCACTTTTTTATTAATTTTAAAGTATGCTCTAAAAAAGTAAATTAAAATAATATTTTTTTGTTAGATTGTTGGTTTGACTGCCTCACCAGGTATTGGAAAGGGGGAAGAACCAGAAAAGGCATTGGAATCAATTTTAATATTGATGGCGAATATGGATGTAACGCAAAATCCAATCTTGGTTCGTGAAAACATTGAGGAGTTAAATCAATATGACAGCAAACAAAAAGAAGAAAGTTGGTTGATTAAATTTATTTTAGTTAAGCTTCAACTTTTAAATCTTTTTTTTTTTAATATTTAAAACGACTTGGTGTTTAATTAAACATAGTTTCAACTAGCCCCAACAATGATTAGTATGCAGGTTAAACCTTTTATTTGTTTGGGGGATTAAAGAATGGTAATATTTGTATAACCAACACATGACTGAAGGCCTATAAAAACATTTCTTTTGTATTGGAGATGTACTATTATTTTACACATTGTTTATGAAGATGCCCAATATTGTTTAGTAATTGTTTTTTATTAATAAATATTATTTTATTTTAAGTTGTCATTGCTGTTCTAAAACCTGACAAAGACACATTTACCCCAAGAATTTCGAAAATTATGAGAACTATTGAATCCTGGATAAGTGTTGAATGTAAATATTAAATTAGATTAAAAACTAATACTTAAAAATTACTAGAAAATTAAAGTTTACCTTTTTTTAATGCTAGTGCTTTAAAAATAAGTTAATAAACATGTGGAAAACGATATTTAAAAATGTAACTTTGATATTTTAGATGAAAACTACAATCAGTCAGTTGTAAGTTTTCCTGAACAAGGCACTGAGCATTATGTTCAATTTATTGTTGAATTTTACAATAAGGAAGCAGCTGTACATCCTGTTGATGAGATAAGTCGAAAACTTATTAACTATGCAACTCATTTAAGGGTTATTACTTATTTTATTTTGTTAATTAAATATAAGATAACAGCTTTAATGTAATTTTTATAAATTACATTCTTTTTACGTATTTCGTTTTAAAATAATAATGTAATCAGAATTCAGCAAGGACAATTTTTTAATTCTAGAAATACAACGATTCACTTGAAATAAATGATCATGTTCGGGCAATTGATGCAGTGCGATATATTGATGAAAACTTATTTGAAAATATGGCCCGTAATTCAATTGAACGGCAGTTGAAACAACTTTATGAACAACACAGTATGTTATTAATTTGGTTTTCACCATTTTTTTTTCGAATTGGTAATTAGGGTCCTAAAGAATGATCCTTAGTAACTTTAACTTGTACTATATGTCCAAGTAATAAAGTTAATACATTTTTCGATGCATTTTTATTATTTAGTGGAGGATTACGAACCGATGCATATTAACCCAATGTTAACTAATCTTCAAGAGGAAATTTTAAAACAATTTCAAGACAAGCCAGACTCAAAGTGTATTGTTTTTGCTCGAACTAGAGCAATTGCTGCTGGTTTGGTGTGGTTTATACAGGCAAATAAGAAGCTTAGACCTCTGAATTTAAATGCTAGTCGTTTAACAGGCACCAATGCAAAACAGACAGAATTTGGTAAGATTTGTTAATTTTTAGGTATTGTTTTTTTAACGGAATATTTTTCCTTAATGTGGAAAGGTTGACTCCCACAAGACCTACACATGAAGTTATATTAGTTACCTGACCTAGTTTGAGGTGGCAGTTAAAAATACTATAGATTCTGAATGTCAAAAGTTAAACTGTGCTCTCAGTGGCCTTACAGCATGAAAGCAGTGGGGATCGAACCTAGGGCCTCATGCAGTTGAGCCAAGTGTTTTATACACTACACTCTGCTGGTAATATGTGTTGTTAGTGGTAATATAAATTATAAGCGGTAATAAACTTATTTTTTGTACTTAAAATAGGAATGACTCCTGCAATGCAGAATACAGTCGTGCAATCATTCAAAGGAAATTGCAAGTTGATTGTAGCAACTTCAGTAGCTGAAGAAGGTTTGGATATACAATCCTGCAACATGATCATTACTTACAACTATTCCACCTCTGAAATTGGATCTGTTCAAAGAATTGGTAATATTTTTCAGCTACATTAGTAAATTGAAAAAGTCAACTATTGTTAGGTTGTGACGCTGGCCTTTTCACTTTGGCTTCAGTTTTGAAGTATATTAAATTAAATATTATTTTTAAGCTTAGAAAACTTGGTCCAACTATTTCATACTTTTTAAAATGTTTGATTTTTTGTTATTTGAAAGGTCGTGCAAGAGCAGACAGAATCAAAACTGTGATAATTTCACACAAAGACAGCAAATTTATTAATCTGGAGAGGAAAAATCAATTGAATGCAGAACGAACAAAACTAACATTAGATAAAATGTATCAACTTTCTCCCAATGAAATTAAAGAAAGGGTATTTATTAATTACTAAAATTTGTGTGTCTTGTGTAACAAGATCATAAAAAAAGTATTTATTAGTAGAACTTAAGACAATGCTTTGGTAAGAACCTGAATTTTGAAATGTTATGGAATTAAATTGTTTTTTATTTTGATGTTAGGTTTTAGAGAAGCAAGTTGAATTTAAAATAGATAGAGATCTAGAGAAACATATATCAACTGAGGATATGAGAGAGTCTGCTTCTGAATCAGTTTGGATATTAAGTTGCAAAGAGTGTAGAACTGAGGTTATATCGTCTAACAAACTTGCAGTATTGAATAATCAGGTACATTTATCAAGTTTACACTTCTAATTCTTCAGTAAACATTTTATTAAAAATTAAATCAATTTTTTTTTTCAATACGAAAAATTAATATTTTTAAATATTTTGTTGTCTAACTGATGAAACTTTCTATTTAGCACCATATTGCAGCGGATGTTAATTTTTGTAACGTGGCTTTTTATAAAGACTATTCGACTCCAGAACAAATTCGAGAGGATGAATATATGGTTGGCAAAATTTACTGTAATAATTCAGAATGCGGGTACAACTATTACTTTTTATTTTTTCTTTAAAACCAACAGTACTTTAACTAAATGCAGCAAATTAGTTACATGTATTACTAAGATTTATTATTTTTTATATAATGTTTTGTTATAGCCTATTGTTACCTAATTTTTTTTTAACTATCCTAAACAAAATAAATATTAGTCTGCTGAGAGATTTAGATATACAGCAGCACACTAAAAAAAAATTATATACGCAAAGTAAAAATGTAAGGCCACTTGAACTGTTTTTTTAAACCAAAATGCAAATTTAATTTTAAAAAATTCTTTTTTTTATTTTTAGAAAAGATTGGGGAGTTAGAATGAAATACAAAAGGTGTTTTTTATCTGTGATTAAAATAAGTAGCTTTATTATGCAAAAAGGAGATGTAATTAAGTTTAAAAAAAAGTGGAAAGATGCACCTTTCAAGGTAACACGTGCGATTACTTTTCAAGAAATTGCTGAAATTAGTGGATTTTACACTTATTGAATTATAATCTATATTTTTTTATAGTTTACTTGACTTTTAAAATGCATTTTCAATATTATTAATTTTTAATGTATTTAATGTAAATATTTTAATTGTTATATCTTATGTTTTTTGCCTTTTGGATAATTTTGCATGTGATTTGTGCTTTACTTGTTTTTTAGTGTAGTGAAAGTAATTAAGAGTTTATATAATGTATATAGATAGAGGTTTTAACAGTTTTAATTTGGCTACGATTTGTATTATAAGCAAATCATAGGTTTGTAAAATATTTATAATTAATATTGTTTTTATTAAATATATATTTGAAAATTTTATCTCTATTTATGCTCTTAATATTTATAAAGTTCTAATATTTTAAATAAAATTTAATATTTATTTTAAGTTCAGATTTTTTATTTTGTTTTAACATTGATTTGTGCACTATTATTTATTTGCACATGATTAAAATCTAGAAATTTTTGTACAATAATATTTATATATTTATTTATATAATTTTTTTGTACAAGGGTATAGCACAAATTATCTTTTTCGTGCGATAATATTATTTTCTTTATTAGAGTAAATGTAATTGTAATATTTAAAAACAAATAATTAATTTATAAATTATAGATTTAAAAATATGTAAAATATTTAAATTTTTAACCGTTATAAATTTATAATATGTTTGATTAATTGTATAATAAATCTTATCAGATGCTTACGTTTTTTGCATATTTTTGTTTAATTTTTAATAAAATGTATTGACTAGCTATCTTCATATTCTTCTTGGTCTGGTGATATGGTTTTAATCATCATAAGAGTTGCCTTAAGTGAGTAATCAACTTCATTATGCCAAGTTCTCCAGTTAATTCCGTAGCAGTCTTCTCTATTGCAACTGGTTAAGTCTTCTCTACTGACATATCTACCGTTCAAGTTTGCATCAGCACATGCCTTATACCACCATCCACCGTTTTGTAATTTGGCACAATTTGTAAAGGCTTAAAAACAAAAAATGGGGTGTTATTTACTTTAAAATAGAGATTTTGGTTTACTTGCACTTTACAGTTCTCAGAAAAAGAAAAGTTCTACATCACGGCCCTCGCTAATTCTCTATTGTACTTTACGGTCCCACCTAATTCTTTTTTGTGAGTTTTTTAGAGAACCATAAATTACAAGTGATCCGAGAATTTTGTAATGGAAGTAAGCTGGTTAAAATTTAAATCGAAAAATTACCTCTACCCTCGTACATGCACGGATCGCATACGTCATTATCGAGATCACGTGTTCCGAACCTAGTTAGGTAAAGATTTCTAGAACCATCTTCAGTCATTCCACGCATAGCGTCACCAGCCGTTCCACGGTATGCTCCGAACCTTAATAAACAACAAAAAGGCTTGTCATAAATAATAATCAAAAACGCTTTACTTTGGTAAGGTAACTAAAATTTAAAAAGTAAATCTGGCAACAAAAGTTACCAATTAAGACTACCTGATACTGTAGTAATCCCGAGAGCTTGAGACCTTGAAACCGTCGTATTCAGCATACGCTCTGTTATTTTCCCAGTCCAGCAATACGATATGAAGTCTGTATGTGTTTTGGTTTGTTAGTTGGTGGATTTTTTCATTGCCGAGCCAGAATTCACCTTCTACATTACCGAAACCTTTATGAAAAAATATAGTTTTGATAAAAATTAGAAACTTTTTAAATACTGGCGAGGTTACTAGTTAAAGAAAATGTACAATAAAAAAGGTATAGGACAAATATAGACAGTTATAACCTAATTTCTTCACCTTAACTTTACTTTTTGCAAATAACTATAAAGACGAAGGTATTTTACCAAGCGCATAATCATTCCAGTCTCTGTCAAAGGTTTCGGATCCATCTCTTCTTCGTTGTATAACAGTCCAACCCCCTCCATAATAACTTTGCTCACAATAAACATCAAACTGTTCTCGGGATTGCCACGGCATGACTCGGTAAGATCCTGATTCGGTGTACCCCATATCGAATAACTCTTGGCAGTCTGAAAATACAAAGTTATTTAGAATTCTTGTGAAGATAACTTTCAGCAAATTTGTTGCCAAAAAATGTAAAGGTTTGATTAGTAAAAACTCACAATGGATTTGTTACTTTTAAAAGGGACTTGAAATGCAACTAAAAATATAAAATTCACATTGCTCTGAATTATTTTAATATATATTCTATATTGCAAGTAGTTTAAAGGTTTAAGACGCGTGGAATTTAAAAGCGTTTTGCGTTCTCTGCTTCAAACTACATTTACGCTTTGGTTTGAACGTTGCTACAGTTTGGTATGCTATGTTGTGTAAGTAATTTAAACGGTGAGTTAACTTTTGAATATATCTACAATTTAAACAAAGTTTTATACGCTTTTGTCAAGTTACTTTAAAAGCTTATATAGTCTAGAAACAAGACTAAACAATGATCAAGAATAATGACATTAGAACATAGATATACAAGAATTTAAACTTCAATGGAATTAATAAAAATCTTTTGTGATAACATTACAAGAAAACTATTAAGTAAGATTTAGATTTAAATGTTCTTGAAGAAATCTGTGATTAATATATATTTTACTACTTGTTAATTTAAGTATATGTTACTTTATACTAAATCAATTTAATATTGTCGAGGGTTTATAGGGTTAACAAATATAAAAATATTATTATTTTGATTTTAAAATGATGCACTTTTTGGCCCTGGGCTAGTTCTAGCTTTATTAAATTGTGTTTAAGTTTAACTAATTTGTTTTTTAACGCTAAGATGACCGAGGCATCATAGGTCATATTGTGATTGATTATAATTTCGTAAACTCTGCTGATAGGGACACATAAAGAAAATAAATTAGTTTATTATTTTTTGTCTAAAAATTTTATGTGATTATATGTAAGACATTTCAAGTTGTTGATAAAATAATCCTATAATATAATATTTCAAGACACTTAGGACAAAAAAACGCGAAACATAATCAATATTAACGTAGATTATTACCGGTAGAGGGCAGTTCTGTGCTGTACTACACAAAGAAAAATATTTATATTTCTTTAGTTGGCTGGTAGTGTATTATACCGTTTATGACATCGACTCACGAGCCGATAGGTTTTAGGTTCGAGCCGCACCAAAACCATACATTTGCCTATAAGCCCTTTTACCGATAACTCAAACAATTCATAAAAAGTAATGGGACATTAAAAAAACGTAAATGTTTTTTGAGTTAATAAATGCTGTAGGTAAATAGAGCAATAAAGAGCCCTTTACAAAGCAGTGACGTCACAATGTGACGTTTGTTTTGATATATAGGCTGGATTGTCGAAATAATTCGCAGAAACACGGAACCCGAATTTTTCGCGGGAAAAAAATAAACCCGGATTTTCCAAGAAATTTTAAAGTACAATGAAAATAAAAATATTGACCATGAAATTCCATAACCAAAAAAATGAATATATATAAGGCTTACTTTATCATTTCAATTAGTTATTAAGTTGTACATTCTGCAAGTGTAAAGTTCTGTTAGGAAAAAAAGTTAACTACACTTAGAATACTAGTTTTTTTTAAGGCAGTTTTAAATTCATTTTTAAATCACATTGAATCCGTAAAATGATATTTTATTCTCAGTAAAATAGCGACAATAATATCACTAATATAACAGCTGAATTATTTATTTTATAAAATTTATATGCAAATTTTTTTGCCCTTTACGAAGTTTACATTCTTCGCTATGTAATGATCTGTTATTAAGGTTACGTACGCTATTTGTTTATGTTGGCAACTGATTGTTTATACATATATTATTTTAGAAGGGTTAAGTTTAATAAAATATTTTAAATAAAAATTTTGAATTTTTGTTTATATAAATCGATTTGATAAATTGTTAACCAAATAAAATAAACAATTTTTCGTGATTAACGAAAGCACGAATTTTTAAGTGAGCTTGTTATGGTAATGGATTAAATTTGTCATGATCCTATCTCGGTTGTTTTGTTTAACAACTTATTGGGATTATAAAGATAACAAATATTTTAACGTCAACATTATAGCATTGTGTCCATTTATGGTAGCACAAAAAAAAAACAATTTGCAAAAAAATTTGGGATAAAAATTAGAGATGGTAAAAATGAAACTTTGTATACATTTTTATGAATAAAATTCCGTGTTGTTAAATGCCTAACTTGATTGTTGTAGTTTAAAATCATATTATTTTTTATTTGAATTGATATTTGCTTTATGGTCCTCGGTCTTTTCTTGTCGCGTGTTTCCAAATTCTACACGTGACTGTATGGCCTCTTGGGTCATGATTTACGAGGACGACAAATTTGCCCAGTGACGTAACAGGCATCGTATAAACTTCGCATGTGGCCACTATCTTAGACTGAAGTTAAAGAAATATAGGGTAGAAAGTGTAGCAATTATAATAAGATAAGAAAGTAAAAATTTGACTGACCTAAATATAAAACTTTTTTAAGTAAAATTTCTTACCGAATGCGTTAGAGTTTAGTTAGAAAAATAAATATTTGATTTTTGTTGAAATTTTTTTGTCTTATGTTTTTATGTACGACATAGTTTGTTTGCTTTCATTTAAAACAATGTTTCAAGCTTCAGGAAATAAGATTGAGATGATTAAATACCGATTTTTCCCAGTAATTTAAAAACGGTAAAGTTATCCACTATTAAAACGATGATTAGGTGTAATTTAAACTGAATTTTTAACCGCGTTGCTGTAACTAAAAACACGCTAATCTTGCTTAATATCCAACAACGGTTCACAAGTTTTGCAAAACTGCTACTTGAATAAATATCAAAGTCGTACCTTTAAGCGTTTAGTCGGTGCTTTCCAAAATATTTAAGTTTAAGTTTGTTTTATGAACACTATGATTACCTTGTGAACATTCTATTTAAAAGGTTTATTAGTCACGTTTTTTTTCCTGGTGTTACTTTTGCTTTTTAATTAGTCTTTAAATTTTGAAGTAACGTTATTCGAATTCGAAATAATGGATAATATATGTTCCTTCATATGCGGTTTATTTTTTGTAATACAAAGAAATATAGGCTTATGTAAGTAAAAATAAGCTCTAATATTAAATTAAATTTGACTTTTTGCAGCATAAGATGTCTTTATAGTTGTACTCTTTGAATAATTGTATGTTTAACAAAGTAAACTTGTAAACTTACGTAGGTTTTGTTTATCCATTATGCAAAACGTAAGGTGAAAAATCAATAGCAAAAAATCAATCGCGCTAGTTTTTAAAAAATAAAGGAAACAAAATATAAATTTTTAATTAATTCAAACTTTAAAAAAAGTATTTGCTAACAATACCTTTCACCGCAAAGTACAATTACAAAACAAAAATTGGTTATTGAATTAAATCAATTTTTGCTAAAATAGGATTTTGTAAAGGTTTGTATGTTTGCAGGACGATTTTTACATAGTTAGATTTTAAAGATTTGGTATTTAAGTTTTGTCATTTTTCGCTAGCAAGTTCATGTTAAGCAGATAGGAGATAGATAGTGTTGTTTTTGACAGGAAAAGTGCCGTAAGTACGTCCTAAAAATCATGTGCGAAGCATTAGAACGTAAAAAGTTGGACTTAGGACTTTTAATTCCTTCCGTCCGCTACTTATAACCTTTTTAACTCTTTAGCAAACCATAAACCCATTCTTACGCTATAAGTTATAGAAAAAGGGCGACAAATGGCAATAAAGAGTTATAATTAGGAAATTTGGGGTTTTAAAAATAGACCGAAAACAATATCAACTAATTGTTGTTTTGTGGTCACGTGACTTTTAAACTTAAATAACCCGGATACAAAATAGAAGCAGTGACGTCACTTCCGGGGTAATTGTGTGGCTAATTAGGATGCAAACCGGTGAACTATAACGTATTATCTGAATTGTATTGCAGACGACATTTAAACAAAAATTTGCAAAAAAATTGTATTTTAAATTAAAATTTTAATTAGATTAAAATTTTAGCAAAAAAAAACAAAAAAATAAATATTTTGAATTTAAATTTAATTAGTTTAGAAAATTAAAATATTTGGATTAAAATTTCAAGAGTTAAGTAATTTTTTGGTTAAGTAGTTGAAACAACATACCATTTATGATTACAACTTATTAACCCGTTAAGTTTTGGAAATATTTGAAAACAACAATTATCAGCTTTCAATTGACGTCATCGCCTGCGATTTGCCGATTCGCTGTGATTTTTCGCAAATAATTGTTATTATGACGTCACTAACCATGATTCATACCGGTTAGAATTAGTTAATTTGGCTTAAATATTGGGATTTAGATTAAAACTTGTTTTTTGAGATTGAATAACTTAAAATCTTTAAATTTTTAAATGGTTGTAACTAATTTTAAGTAAAAAAACTGTAAAAACGCAAAAAAACAGCAGTTTAAAATAATTCATAACTTTCTAACTAATTAAAAAAAATTTTTTTTGTAAATGTACAATAATATCATTAAAGTTAAAACCAATTGTAAAGTTGTTATGGCAAACAAGAATTAAATAGATATATACTAAACTAAAGACGTAAATATGTTGTAGCATTTTGTAAACAAGTTTTGATATTTTTGGATCAATAATATTTTTAAAGGCCATTGCGTATTAATTATCTCGTTAAGCTTAGGTTAAAATTAAGAATTTTCTTTTCTTTTGTTTTTTTAGTTTATATTTGGTTCTATTTTTGCGGTTTAATTAAATTACTTTCAACTTGCGACTTAAAGGGCCGATGCGTTGTCTTTCGCTTGTTACTATGACGTCACAATCCTCGAAATCCAACGCAACGATGACGCATCAATTAAGTTGCCAGTCATTGTGATATAAAATCAATTGTTTGTTGATTTGTTTAAATCAAAACAAATAAATTAAAATAATGTAAATAAACTGTCGGAATTTTTTTAAAGATTTTCGAAAATATTTTGGACTGAAAAAATTCTTATTTTCGATTGAAACTAAAAAATCAAAATTATTTATCGGCCATTGTTTCTTAAAAACCTATCTTTTAAATTGATTTTTGGATTAAAACTATCATATGGTAAATAATAATAAGGTATTTTATTGTTCAACGTTTAAACTGTTGAAATGAAATATTATAATATGGAATTAGGGTAACCTAAGGTCCCGTAATTTTTTCTTTGACGTAACTATCACAAAAACCTCCAATTCTCGACGTGCTTATTTTTTACCCGCAAAGCGCATATTAAGCGAATCAGTTCTATTGTGAAAATTCATCCGCGTTTTTTTTTTTTTTTCTGACGTCATATATTCCGTGAAATTGTGTAATCCCGTAATTAAGATTTTGAACACACCTCCTTAATCTTGTGTACGAAAAACGTGCGTTTTGTAAGTGTGTGAACTTCAGATGCAGTTAAAAGTCAATTAGGTTTTGTTTGTTTGGCATTTTGTTTGATCTTGTATTTATTATATGGCATTTAAACGGATAATTCCATAATCTGTATCGAAAATTCACCTTGATAATTAGATCAAATTTGGGAAGCTTTATCTTTTTAAATCTTTAATCGATATGTCAAGTTTTATAGCTGATATGATTATAAAAATGCAATTTTTAAGCGCGCAAATAATAAAGCTATTATGTAATGTAATCGACTCTCTAAAAAACGTTTTTAAAATTTTTACTTCAAAATCAAAGATTTTTGGTTTTAAAAATTTTGTTTGAAGAAAACGCTAAATCACTGTACATAAGTATCTGCTTGTTTACTAAGTCGTAAGCTAGTCAAATAATATAATATTTATGCCCGTACCACAAATAGGAAAACTTATTTTACGTTGGCTGTATACACAAATGATTTATTTATTATTTTTTGGTCAAATTAAGAAGAATTGTAGTCACATGTTGTTGGTGTTAAATGCAATAGTTAAGTAATGTGTTGTATTACTGGAATTTCGTGCCTGCAATTGAGATATTTACTGTGTTAATAATTTGTTGCCGCCCCCTTAAAACGTTATCGGAAATTTTGTCAAAAATACTTCTAGGTAAAAAAATATTTTTGAGTTCTACCCTTAAGGAAACTTAAGCTTGTATTTTAAACCACAATAAACAAATTAAAAATGATCATGCAATTCTAGCACGTACCATATTTTTTATCCTAAAAAACATGTTTTGATGGTTTTACATTTTATTTTAAGTGGATATGGTAAATTATGGTATCAGTATAATTATTTTGAGATGTCTTTATAAATATGTATTAGAGTTCAACAACTAGTGGATATTCTTAGTTGTGCGTTTTAATTCATTGACGCGAATATGAGAAACGTCTCAGCTATATTAAATTTAACTTGTATATTAAAAGTAACGAAACATTATTTCAAAAATATATATATTTGTTTATTACAGTTTAGCGTAGTTGTTAATCCGGTTTTTAAATTAGAAACGCTAACTTAGAATACGTGTTAGTTTGCTTATAGCGATAGTATTGGTGAAACCATAACAGTCCCTTATTATAACATATATAAAAATCATAGACTTCATGTAGGGAACTTTTACACTAGGCTAATAAGACTGTAAGCCATTTGTTGTGATTAGGCTGTACCACAACCGACAAAATGCGAAGGTTTATCCAGGAAATTAGGAAATCAACTGAGGATATGATTTGTATATGTTATAGAAAGCGTTGTACTAGAAAGACTGCCAGGCATATAAGCCTACCTTAAATGCTTTTGAATGTTATTGGAATCAAGTAAACCGAAAGAGAAAATCAGTTTACCTGAATTCTTTGCGCTCGACACGGTTGTGCTAATTTGATATTTTTAGCCGACATTTTTAAAAGAAAGATTAATTTACGAAAATGTTTTAAGCCGTCGAAGGTCAGTTCTATTTGACGAGCACTACTTGTCAGTTTCTTATTTGTTTTTAGCCTGTCTTGCTTGGCACAACTTTGCTTGGATAGTGAGGTAGGGCGAAATTGTAAATATTTCAATTTTAAATTTTTGGCATTCTTAACGAGGCATGATTTAAAGCTCGGTTGGTCAGTGGGCTTTTTTGTATTTTTAATTTAAAAATGCAAAATAAATAAAAAAAATTTATTATTGCACCAGCCGAATTTAAAGTTGTTTTACACTTTTATCTTATAGATGGTGTTGGTCAATTTAAAACCTAAAAATTTTTGTCACAGCGCGTTTTAAGAAAATATAAACAAAACCTGGTGTAATTCAGCTAGTGTAAACAGAGCAATCCTTAATGATATGGAAGACGTATTAAAAAATCAAAACATAGCTGAAGGTAAACGTGACATAATACGTTGAGAATGAACTCAGTTTTAGTTCTGGGAAAGCGGCTAACATGCCGTGGGCATTATTTTTTTAAGTGCCTGCTTATGGGCCTTAAATCGAACTGTTCTATTAATTAAACTGCACTTAGCTTAAGCTTAGTTACAGCATCAACATGTAGTTGAAGAGCGGGTGTAATAATATAAGGCAGAGTTGCGAAAATTTTACGGTCGATAAGATTTAAAAATTTACGGAAATTTTTTGGTTTCTAAGTTGCCTTGATATTTAATGCTGTTTGTGTTTTAAATGGGAAAGCCTAGTTTGGTTTTATTTATTTAATGTTCCGGCTACATATATTAAGATAGTTCAGGTTGCGGAGGAATTATGTTTAGGGTTATTTTCAAAATATTAGAAAGGGAAATTTCGCTGATGTTGCTTGTCCGTAATTCCCGCCTTCGAAGTTCCCTATCAAAATCGCTTGCGCGTAAATTAACAAGTTGCGCCATACGCGATCAGTTACGTCATTTTTAAACAACTCGAGTCTGGCACAAAAGTCAACAACAAATTGATTCCAATTGCTTAAGCTTAAAAAACGGATAAACACCGGTAGTGACAGTTTACATATAATTGGCTACGCTTTCTATACATTTGAGTAGCAGCTAATATAAATGTGTCGCGCTATTACAGGCTTACACTCGACAATAGTCGATTGTCGTGACCGCATATATGACTATGACGTAGTTTGAAGTGATAAATAAACAAGGCTGAGTGAGTCGGGGGCTGGCAAAGTTCAATAACGTCATGGCGGGTTGTAACGATGAAGTGTTGCAATGAAATGTAGGCTTCTTGTTCTTGGGGGAGAACAACTGGTTTACAGATTAAAAATTTAAAAGTTAGCAAAATGTAGCTTTAAAAGTTTGGACTAGTCTTTCGGCATGTAAGAGTTTGTCGAAATTCAGGGGATTTTAGAATAAAAATTAGTGAATAGTGGGCAGAATTTAGGCTTGGCGTCTGTTTACATTTTTCCCTAAAATTATCCAATCCTAAACTCATAACAGGTTGAAAAATATCAGTCAGTCTTGTTTTAATGAAGTGTTTACATGTGTTTTATGGTGTCGCTAAACTTGTCGGGGTTCGTCTAAATATTTCGCGGTGGTATGAGGAAACCGTTTAAACCAAACCCTATTTTTAAGGTACGAAAGATTATCAGGTTTTAATAAAATTAACTAAAAAGTGAAATGTTATGATACGGACATCTTTCCCTTTAAAACTACCTATGACGTCACAAATGGAAAGCACGTGGTATATTGAGCGTGACGTACCCTTCTGTAACCCTTTTCTGTGCCAACCCAAAACCAACGAAACCACAGTTGCATTATGGGAATGTATGCCTTCGGAATGCAAGCGAAAACTTGAAGTTGTCATCGCACTGCTCTCAATGCTGGCTTTCTTTACAACTATATTCAACATCATGGCCTTGGTCGCCAGCCTGTCGTCTAACACACGACGTCTGTTACATAGGAACCCAACCATGCTGAATTATTCCACGTATGTCGTTTCCATGGCTGTTGCTGACTTGCTAGTTGGTGCAGTCGTACTACCTCTTATTACAGCGTACTTCTACTTAAATGTCACCGCACCACGACAGTTAAATACTAACTACACGGAATCCTACCATGCAATTATAACCCACAATTCCACTGCACAAGACATTGTCGGTAATAACACCGAGGTTAATGTAACTGGCGATCAAGGTGTTTTAATTGGCTCGAATTTGGCAACGAACAATAATATTTTTACACTTGAATGTGAAGATAAATCGAGCCTTGAAGCTTTGAAAACTTGCGTGGGAGTCTTGACTCATTTGACGATTTTTGTGTCGTTGTTTACACTCGCCAGCGCAAGTGCGGACCGCTTTTACACTTCCACTAATCCAATTAGTCACAAATCAATCAAGTTTTCAGGGTAAGTAAAATCAAGTTTTAAAAAAATTTTTAGAAAAAAAATTACAATTTCAAGAAAACTAAAAAAGTGTATTTGATATAGATAATATATAATCACCATTTCCGTATAATATTCGACTACGGAATATGATCCTTTATCTAATATCAAGTTCCTATCGCCTTATTAGCTAATTGAATTATATCCTTCTTAAATTCACATCAAATATTGATATAATCTCGATACGTTGTGTTATCCTGGAGCATCTGGTTTTTCATTAATTTTTCATCGTTACTTGTCTAGAAAGCATACCTTAGTTCGTAATTTGACTGAAGGTGCCGATATTTAGTTGTAATCCTTGAGCTATTGATTAAATTAATCGCTTGCTGACCGCAGCCTTGCATTTAACGTCGCATATGATTAGACATTATCTGGGACTTAAGTCGGATTCGTGTCATTTTTTGGGCATGTACTTTGTAATTTCACCTCAGCGCGTCGCAATTGAATAAGATTTTCATTTGTATGTCACCTTTATTATTAGTGGTTTAAGTTCACATGGATTAAAATATGCCAGGTATTTTAAAACCAAAATGTATTAAAATATTTTTTTTGTTTTTTTTTTAGCTCAAGACTAAGTCGCATCAATTCCTTAAAATTCCCAAAATTCAGACCCGCCAAAATCAACAGGTCGACATTTTTCGTCATTTTTATCTGGATTTTGGGTCTGGTGTTTTCCCTAACCCCACTGGGGTTATCCCCCGTGGTTAAATACGAAACCGTGGGTCACATATTCGTTTTTTTATCCTCGACAGAGATATATACCTCAATATTAATGTGGTAAGTAAAATCGTGATTTTTTTATCAAAAATTGATTATTTTGGGCGTTTTGTAATCACTTAAGGAGAAAAAACAGATAACGTAATGCGTAATAAAGTTTTATCTAGTGTTCGCAGATTAACATTTTCCGTTTTTTTATGTGACATTTCCTGTTTTTGCTGTTATTAGGATCTCTTTAATTTTGTATTAACCCTATAAGCAATTAAATTTTAATCTGTGACCTTGATTTTAGTTACGTCGTGTTTCTATCTTTGCCTCTCTTGGTCACGTGGTTGTTCAGTTTTCTTATTTGTCTTACGCTCTGGCGACGCAAGCGGCGATTAAGAAGCGCTCATTCTTCTAAGTCTTCGCTGCATAAAGCTAGCAGGCGTAAGATATCCGAGACAAACCGACCTCACCCGAGCATGAGTGAGTCACGTGTCATGAGTGACGTTAAAGACACGGAGGGCTATCCGATGGTTTTTGAAGACGACAGTTCGCAGGTTCGAACCTCGGACTCGCCCCCGACCCCGATTGTAGAGCGCCCACTACTGGATCGAAAAAAGCGTCGCCCTTCCAGTTTTGACGCGACTTTGTTACCCCAGGTCGAACAACTGATGAAACTGAAAAACGCAAGGGGAAATTCCCTAGAGGATGAAACAGCGCCGAACGTGGCTGTTGAGGACTCGATAAAGTCGTCTGCTAGTTTTGTGGCGATGAGATTACTGTATCGCCGCAGTTGGAGCGGAATCGTCGAGGAATCAGGTTTAGTTGCCAAATCATCGCTTGATGTGCGAAGAAAGATTCCGCAAACGCCTTCTCCGCGCCCGCTCAGAAACTCAGATAGTCCAATACCGAGTTTACCAATGCATAATTCACTAGGTGACAGCAAAGGTGACATTTCGCGGCCACCAGTTAGGCGAGCCAATCGCATGCAGCGAAGACGATCTTCGGTTTACAGAGCTAGGGAGCTACTTAAATCCAAGTCTTTCGAAACAAATATTGCCAAGACTCTAATCGCTGTTGTCGTGACCATAACTCTGGCTGTGTTACCATTACTAACTGTGATGATACGTATGAGCACATACAGTGATACACAATATCTTAGAAGTGACGTCACCACCTTTGTTGTGGCGGTTATAATTTTGTTTTCGAACAGTTTTTGGAACTTTGTAATATATGGCGCTAGGATGCCGTATTTCAGGCAATCAGTGTTGCGAATTGCACGCAGAAGCATGCGCAGATTAAAGGGACTTACTTGCAGTCTAAAACTCTCACTTTTCTGTCGGAATCTGACTCGAAAAGTCGGAAAAAGAGATGATTATGAAATCAGAAATACTTCTACTGAAATGCGAGGTTGTCGAAGGGAAATGTTCGTCGTTCGATCATGTGACGGTAGAAACAAAAAATCTCGGATGACAGTTTGAAAGAAAATTAGCAACACTTGAATTCCACTTCAAAAGTTTAAATATTCAAAAAGTAGCGGCATTTTTTCATTTTTTCGGTTAAGAATCTCTTGCAAATTTGAACTTAGCCAATAGAATCTATCATACTACAAATTCAAAGTGTTTTGTTTTAAAACAATTTTCGTTTAAGTGTTTTAACTTTTGTTCCAAACACACTTAAAGTAAAACGTATGTGTTAGAATTAGTTTCATAACCTTGATACTATACAAGTACGTCTAAGGGTAATTGATGCCTTTTGTACATATCTGTTTATAGCATTTTATTTATTCTTAAAATTTGTAGTTTTTTGTTTTTATGGCTGCCTAAGTTTTGCAGTATTCTACTTAAAGTTTTATATTAGACAATCATTTTCTAGTTGTTTGTTTTCACTATTTTTCTGTACTTGATTTTATTATTTGTAAAGTTTCATCATATTTTTTTCTTTTTTTACTGTGCGCGTAATATTGCCAAATTGTGTTTTGTTTTTAATAAAATAATGTTCCAATTCAAAAACAATTGTAGCCAATAATATAATTTATATATAAGCCAGGAAATTTAACCTATGCAATAACGATATAGACCTAAAGGATCAATATTTGCTAAACATTTTTAAACAATTAAAATACTTAATGATTGCACATCCATTAAAAAATAAATCCATTTTTATTACCTAGACTTACCGTTAGGTGGCGAGTCGGGTTGTGGGTGGGTGGTGGGGGTAAGCAGCGGAAGTCGAAGGCCGTCACTTCCGGCTTCTGACAACCAGTTTTCAATTCGCGCCACTCGCTCCTTAGCGTCGACAGCGGTCGATTTTGCGTCGCGAATTTTAATATCGATGCTTGATAGAGTGGCTGGGGAAATTCCTGTATTGCTACCACCGTTGGACCCCAATGTCGTGTTGTGAAACGCAACTACGCCCTCTAGCGATTCCAGTTTTTCGACTAAAAAATCTGTCTAAAATCAAAACGGCATAACAATTAACAGATTTTTAAATTTTGACTGAAATTTTATTAAGTATTTAAATAAAAATAAATTCAGACGTTTATGTTTAGTACATTAATATTTAAAACATTTTTAATTTAAAATTTAAATTACCTTTCTACTAAGTCTGTGATTATTTTCTCTTAGCTCACGATTTTGCGAAGACAGAATATCATTTTGTTCTCGTATTATCTTCTCCAAATCCTCGCCGGACTTTTAAAATTTAAAAAAATGTTGTTAAATTAGAAATAAAAACTTTAATTCATAAAAATGGGTCTTATAGTTTTAGTCAATAAGTATAATTTAAACAAAATTTTTTTTAATAATAACGCTTAAATTACCTTGACTTTTCTCAATAGATGTCGGTTATGTCGTTTTAAAGTGTCGATAGTTGTGTTTAAAGATGTTATAAGTTGTTCGTTTTGTATATTGTTGTTGCTTAACTGAAGCTGAACTTTGTGTGAGATTAATGTTGGAATAGTTTGAATCAAAGTAGTTACCTGAAAAAAAAGGTAAACTTTGGCTTGGTATAAATAATATTTGTGTATGATTTAAACTTAATATTATTTGCCAGGTCAGGATAAAAACTGCTGGTCGTAATAGGTTCGTAACACGTTAAATATTGCACACTACAACCTATCATTTCTCTGTATTTTCTAATATGCTGACATTTCTAAAATTCAGAACAGTAGTTTGAAATAACTGCAAGGGTTTCAAATCACCAGCCAAAGTTTTATCGTTAGAGTCGCAGGTGATGTAAAAACGTAAGAAATATAGTTTGCTATCCTAGGGTGACTTAGCACCATGTTACTTACATCTGTTGATGCTTGTTGAACTGCGGTTTGCCCCTCACTCAATAAAACTTCCAACTCCCCAACTGATTCATTCACATAGCTTATTAAATATTGACTTAGATTTTGTTGCAAGTTCTGAATCGAGTCTGTTAATTCCTGATAATTGGTTGCGTTGGCGTTTTCAAATTTATTGATCAGTTCTTGTATTTGATCTGAAAATATGTTTATCACGTGGTTTGCAATAATTTTTTATAAAAATTTAAATAAAAAATAAATTTAATTTACTTATAAGATTATAAAAAATCAAAATTTGTACCAGTTAAAGTAGCTTCAACTTTTCCGATTCTTCGTTTTAACTTACACGTAGAAGGGCATTCTACTTTAGAATCAACGACCTAAAATAATATCAAGGAAAGTGAATCAAAAGAAACATCTTAAAACATATATTCACTAGCTGATAGGTTTTAAAATTCATTTACCTTGCTTTTAGCTTTTTCTTTTTTCGCATTACTTATCGGCATATATAACACAAATGCACAAAACAAAACAAAATACACTGAATGTTTCATATTCAAGTAGCTGCGTTATTATTTTATACCCAAGTTAAACACATACAAAGTGCAAAAATTACTATTATCTTTCTCAAAATAAAGATACTTAATATGTATCATTAACTAAGATCTAGTCGTGACTAGAGCGTATTCTAGTAATCATTTGTTTGCTCTAGACAATGTGTTAGGGTAAGTGTGTACTCAGGCGGGGCATAAACCTTGTTTAACAATTAACTGAGATTTGTTTGTTTGTCTATAGGTTTTAGTATTTTGTCTATTTTGCATTTCGCTGCTTTAGAGTGTAAATGTCGATCTTTTGCCTGATATGCAATTGTGTTAAACTACTGTTGGTTAATGTAACTGATTTTATTTTTCGTTATACTATTTGTCTAATCCTTATGATTGTTTTTTTTATTTGTTGGCAAATAAAAAATGTTTGTTTGTTAGAAAAACATACGATAAAAATTGACGATGCAAAAACGATAAAAATTGACGATTAAACTTGATATGAACTGAGCATACCCAAGAAAGGGTCACGTGTTCAGATTTTAAAATTTCTTGCGCTTTTTGCGAACCCGGGGTCATAAACCTCAATTTCTGCCTTTTAATCAAAGCGCTTCAACCTAAATCGTTTTTATTCGACATATAAATCCTTTGTTTATTTACAGCCCACGTTCTTTAAGTGTTTACATTAACTTGTATTAAATCTTTAAAAAAATCGGGTTAACAAAAATATACAACATTTCAAACAAGTTAAAAATGTTATTTTTAAAAATATAATTTTTAATCAATTAAAGCAGAGAAAAGTCGAGTCACATGGCCTTTGTTTAAAACCTATGCATTAAGTAAGTATTGTCTTACAAGTACGTCATATGTTATAAAGAAACACCTTTTGCTTTGGGACTATTTCTATAAAAGTGTTAAAGCATAAGAGAGTAAACTTATATTTTAGTATTATGTTATCACTAAGCGAGGCAAAACTAATCCGATTATTAATTTGTAGGTAACGATTTCACATCATTAACCCAAACCTTGTAAGAAAAAAAATAGGATTTAAAGTATATTAAAAACAAAACCGAAAAAAAATGTTTTTAACATTTGCCGGTTCTGTGTTTGGGTAATCCCCTGTGTAGATCATTGTCATTGTTTACAAAAATATTTGCGACCAAATTTAAAATCGGTTATCACGTTATTTTTTCAGCCGGAAATTTTAGTTGCAACGTGCATTATTGCAGACAAGTAATTTATTTAATTTAACTACGTCAGATTTAAGCGTTGACTAACGGTTGTGGATGATTAATTATCTACGTGAAAAACTGCATAGTTATATGAGTAAGCGCTGAAGCTTAACAAACGTTATTAGCAGATTAGGCAGGAAGATAGATGAAAGAGCAATTAAATAACAAATATTTACTGTTTTGTACTTTTTATATGTTAAAATAAATAAATGCAACATAAATTATAAATTAATATATATATATATATGATAAATATGCATGAGTTAATTTGATAATTTATAAATAGAATAGAAAAATATTTGTTTAAGAGTTTATTATTCTAAGTTGAAGTTGTTTAAAATATATAACGTTTTTATTTAATTTTTTTAGGATAAAAAATTAACTTTTAGCCCCCATATTAATTAACATGAAAATCAAAACATTAATATTTCTCGGTTTGTTGTATCTCTTATACTTATTACTCGGTGCTGGTGTGTTTTTCTCAATGGAAAGAGGAATTGAAATTGAACAATGTGAAGTTGCCAAGGCTTATAAAAAACAAATCATGAATCAGACTATGACTGGCAATTTTACAAGAGAAGATTTAGTGAATTTAATTGATGTAGGTTTGGCAAAAAATAATTTATGTAATACTGTTACACTTTTTGTTTATCTAAAACCAATATACTTAATAGGTATTACATTTGAATATATTTGTGTGTATGTATACAATTTTTAGCGTTTAGATTTTTTTTCGGTTTTGTAAATTATTAAAAATATTTTTTTTTTAATTACAGGTTCTTAGAGTTTTTACAGATCATGATATTGACTTCCGGGGTAACATAAGCTGTCCAAGTAATTGGGATTTTCAAAGTTCATTTTTTTTCTCAGGGACAATCATTACAACTATTGGTGATTTTTTTTATAATTTTAAAATAAACTTTCTAGCATTTCATATTCGAAAGAGTAATATAATGAAATTATTATGTCTGATCAATGTATATTGTTTTTCAAAAAGGATCTGTTATATTTTTTAAAGGTTATGGTCATATTGCACCCACTACAGATAGAAGTCGAATGTTTTGTGTAATCTATGCAATAATTGGAATACCTCTGTTTGGTATTATGTTTAATACACTTGGGTTAATGTTTGCAGCACTTATTAACAAAATAGCTGGGCCTATTGATCACCAGGTACTTTCCCATTTAAATATTAGGTTTAATAATTTTTTGGGGGCGAAAATGAATTATAAAAATTCAATTTATTTAGTGTAGTAGTATTAAAAAAATATTGCTATAGACTATTTATATTCTGTAATTGAAATAGAGTGCCACCCATTTCAAACTATGTTTTATACCTACTCATTATTTATAAATAATGAAAATACTTATACAGGATACAAATAATAATAACTTATCACCTTGTCATGTCATAAATTATTAAACTCAATTATAAACACACCAGTTTTTATACACTTATATAAATAGAAAAATATTATAAAAATATAAGTTATCAGAGTATAACTTTTACCCTGTTAGTGTATTGGCTTAACTTACTGTGATTTAATTATCAAGGGATTACATTGAATTAAAATTCTAATGCCTTAAGTGTCTCAAAGCCATGATGACATAAAATTTAATTTAAATTTTTTTAATCAAAATTGCCAAAAAAAATTTGCATATTTTTGATTACAGAATATAAAGCCCTGGCTTAAAAACATCATCATTTTTGGAATTTTCATGTTTATTGGGTTTGTTCTATTTATGTGCATACCATCATTTGTATTTACTTATGTAGAGGGTTGGCCTTATCACATCAGTCTTTATTATTGTTTTATCACTCTAACCACTATTGGGTTTGGAGATTATGTTGCAGGTATTTAAATTTTTAATAAAAAAAGTAAAAAATTTAAATTTAGAAAATGTTTATATGTTTTTTGCCTAAAATTTTATTTAATAATTATATATATATACTAAAAACATTTTTTTATTATTTTTATATAAATTAGTTAAAAAAAATCATTGTTTTTTAAATTAATAGGGGAGAATCCAAAAATAGATTACATTGAATTATATCGAGTTATGGTATTTTTCTGGATTTTATTTGGCCTTGCATTTATGATTACCCTTATTGCAAGTGTAGCTGATCGAATGTCTAAAAGTAAGTTAATTCAATTTTTCTATTTTTGGTGTTTTTTTTTTTAATTTCTTATAAAAAAAAAAATAAATGAAGAACATTATTTTTATTATTTGAGGGAAAATTTTTAAATTGTTACCTTTTATAAAAATGTTTATATTACCCTTAGAGAATATCTTAATAAATTTGAGTATGTGGTAAACATATGTCACCATACAAACATGTTATAACCTAAGCAATCAAATCTTATCTGTGCCATTTGTTTTTATTGACTTAGTAAAGATAACCTACATACTGTGGTAGTCTATAAATCTTAATTTAGTTGCCATTTTTTACAAAAAAATTACAAAAAGATATACATATTTATTTTTAAATTTTGAATAAATAAATACCTAAAACTTTTATATTTAGAAATATAATTTTTTTTTTTAATATTTTTAGCCACCAAAAATATCAAAAAGGAAATAGAACAGCGTCGCCAGAGTAAAAGTTTTGGTTTTGGAACAAAAAAATCAATTAATGGCTCATCAGAAAATGATAAAGTAGTAGAAGTAAGTGCAAGTAATGATAGTAGTATAAAAAGCGAAGAGAAAAAAGAAAAAGACGAAAAAGGGAATGATAATAAAAACGAAGTAACTGCCTAAATTTTATGCAAAATATATTCTCTTGCCAAAAATAATTTAATCATGCCCTTTACATAACTAATTTAATATTTTTTGCAGTAAACAATTAATTTTTACAACTTGAATCAGGTATTTAATATAAATTGTTAATGTCAAAATACACAATTTTATATTTTTAGAAAAACTATGTTTTTAGAATTTTATATATTGCATTATCTTTTATTAAAACTTAACGTTAGAGCCCTTATTAGGTGTGTCCTTAGTGGTATGTTACCTGTGTGTATAGTTGTCCAGTGTTATTTGTTATTTTTTATGCCTTATCCTCACTTTAAAATAAAATCAAAATGTTGTATCATAAAATATTGCCTTTTTTGCAAAGCACACAATATGTTTGTAAATTAATTAATTTGTTTTTAACCTTGTTGTTTTAAATTTTATTTTTTGAATAAAGATGAAATCAAATTTAACATGTTTTTTTTTTTTATTATTTTTCTTAAAATTAATATTCTTTCTATTTTAGTAACTTAAGCTCTTTATAACATATATTTTCTGGTTATTAATAATACTGAAATGTTATTAACTTGACCTTAAAAACCACGTTATTGCTTAAGCATTTAAAATTCAAATATTATAAATATTTAAGTAAGTTATTGGAAACACTGATATGACGTATTTGGGGAAATCACCAACACGTTACAATTTTGCAAAATCTTTGAAAAAAATTGCATTTCTGGATTGATTATAAGAATGAATTAATATGTTTTAAAACAGTAAAGATTTGGGAAAAAAAATGTTACAAAAGTGTAGTTCAATAAGTCTTTTAAACTGCTAGGTTAAAAAGTATTTGTTTATTGAATATTTGTTTTATATTTACAAATACGTTTAATGTTTTAAATGTTTTTAGTTTTTAGACAATAAGTCTAGTTTTAAAAGTTAGTTGTGGACATAAATCGACAAGATGAGTGATGTATTAAGTTTTGAGGTTATAATTCCAAACATGTGTATATTTTTTACACTTATAATGTTTGCTACTGGAATGTAAGTATTATGTCAGAAAAAAATATTTTGTATTACCAATATTAAAAGTGTTTTTAAATAGATATTATCTGTCTTTAATTATAGTTGATTAAAACTTGTTTAATTATTTTCAGTCCTCAATGCTGGCAAATGATGGTTCAGCGTTCCACAAAAAATGTTTCTTTCTTGGTATTTTTGATGACAAATGTTAGGTAAGTTGGACAATTTTTAATGACTATTAAAGTTTTTAAATTTTTTCTACTTTCAACTTTGTAAATGTTTTTTTTTGTTGTTTTTTAGTAATTTGTCGTGGATAATTTACGCACAAATGACAAACAACCAAACAGTTATTTTTGTGAACGTAGTCGGATCTATTTTGCAAGTTATTTATATGATTGTTTATGTGTATTACTCTACCGACAAGGTAAGTTATGTGTTTTAAATATATTGTTCTTTTTGAATAATAATTTGGTTTCAAATATAAATTTTTATTATCTTTATTAGCTCAAGAATTTGTTTCACTCATTTGTTGCCCTAATCTCAATAATGACTGGTTGGTTTATTGCAACAAGAGTCCTCGACAGCTCAGAAGTTGCCATCAATATTTCGGGGATTGTTTGTTGTTGTATTACTGTCTTGATGTTTTCATCACCCTTGGCTGAAATTGTGAGTTTGGGTATTTTATTCTCAACCTTTTTCTAACTTTTTTTCCTTAGTGAACTTTGAACAAAATTCTATCATTAACAGTTTATATTTAAACAATATTCCTGGATTAATATAGAAAACAGTTTATGAAGAAAAATCAACGGCTAGTATCTCTTTCCCACTAACAATTACTTCATTTTTGGTTGGGTTTTCTTGGACTTGTTATGGAATTTCATTAAAAGATAGCTTCATTGTGGTGAGTAGTACGTTTATATTTATTGCTTAAGACAAATAAATTGCCAATTGTAGGGCAAGCTATCGACTAGTAGATTTTATAAATTTTGTGATTTTTTCAGATCCCTAACTTTCTGGGAATGTTATCCAGCATTGTGCGATTTTATTTCTTTTACAAATATCCATCTAAGCCCATGCTTCCCTACTAAAAATATGGTATAACCATTTCAGAAAAATTTGTACCCAAATTTTTACTTTTTAAAGTATATTTTAAATTCTTTATAACACAAGCCAGTATATTATATATGTGGCATTACTTATTTTTTAACATAATATGTATATTTGCTGTTAGCTTTAAGCCATTTTTATTATATTGTTGTAAATTGCCCATATATTTACTAATATATGCAATATTACAATTTGAAAAATCGATTTTATAAATTTTCATTTTTTTTGTGTTAATTTAAATAATTTATTTAAAATTTTTAGACTTCACTACCTAATTTTTTTAAAGTTAAGCAGGGTAAATTAACAAGTGTAACAGGTTAAACTTTGTTTCATTTTTTCAAATATTCATATCAGCTTGCCCTTTTTTACAAACCAGTTATAATTTTAATATATTAGTTTTTTACATGTCTGTAACATTAATTTTAGTTAACTGTTTTATTATTAAACATTGTAATAGTATTATATGATGTCATCTTATATTTATTTACTTTAAAATATAATTGGTTACCTTTTAAAACAAGTATTTGATCATTTTATCTAAAAAAATATTTGATTTTAGTATGATTTCATATTTATATACATTAATCTTAGTTGCTGTGATAAGTTTTTAAAAATTAACATTGATAACATCAGAAGTGTGATTTTTCAATAATGTTTTTCATATAAAAGGTAAGTTTCATTTTATTGAAAAATTAATTTTATTTTTATTTCTGTCTTTTAAATTAAATTATTTTTCAGGATTGAAAGATTGATTGATATTGTCTGGGAGTTTTCTTCTAAACTAACATAGATTTCAAGCAAAACAAGACACTTCACCTTACTATTTTTCAAATGAAAAACTGAAAAACCTACAGCATGTTGCATGCATATTTTCAAGGGTCCAGTACCTAAATATTTAAAAAAATATACATAACCAGAATTTTTTGATATTATATTTAAAAACGATTTTTTAACATGGATTTTTGTAGATACTGTAGCATATGCGATAAAGAAAAAAGGAAGTTATTGACACTACCGGAAATCGACTAAAAACAATGATGCTTGGTCCATTTTCATAAGAATTTTCTTTAAAATTACTGAGATTAAAATAACAAAGAAGCATTTATTTTATTTTTTTGTTAAATTACGTTTATAATTTTCTGTAGCACATGTGCCGTTCGTGTATAAAATTCTCATTCAATGGCACACAGTTGTGATATTGGTTGGTTTCAACATATTTTAAACGTGGGGCGTCATTGGTTATATCTTTGTAGGCTACAAGCTCACACTTTCCCTCCTTAACCAGTTGCTTGAGTTTGTTGTCAATAGTTGCAATGTAGGACATAATTACATCTGGACCTTCTACTACATCGTATCTTAAATCGAAAACTAACAACCCCGCGACACGCAGCAGACCAAAGAATTTATCCAAGTGATCAGCGCTTAAATAATTAGGAAAAAACCCATGGCCAACAATTATAACGTCATAACTTTCTTTGGGTAAAAGGGTTGGCCCATTCAATTTTATAATTTCGGTATACAGTTTGTTGTATACATTTTGTAGTTTGGCGGCTTCGTTAAGCATACCTTGTGAGCCATCAACACCTTCCATATTTCCTGTAAAACCAGCTTTGCGCAAACATTTACCAATTATACCAGTACCACAACACACATCTAAAATCGTACAATTCTTATCCAAATATTGATCTATTTCTATCTGTTCTAGAAGAAGGTTGACTAATTTTTGATGAATAGATAAAACCTTCTGTTCCATATGTAATGAATATCCAGAACCTATTTTATCAAAAAAAGAAGCAACTGAATTCGAATCATTTTCTTTTATTTTAAACCAATCTGCAAAGTCTTTGAAGAAATTTTCACTGCCATCTTTTGGATCAAAGTAAGACATTCTTAAATATTTCAAAATTCAACACTGCTCCGCTGAATTGCACTAGTAGCTGTGATCAAATAATTAATTTTGTTACCAATATGCGTTCTTTTTCCTTTTTCCTTTTTGGTGTTTGTTTAGTTGTTTTCTTTTTGCTAAATGAGCACCGCCCCTTTTTAAAAATAGATAACGTAAACCAATTGCTTGAAAAATTTAATGTAGGTTAACGGTATTTGTATCGTAAATTGATCGGAAAAGTATTTCAAAAAACTTTTGAAAATCTTGAAAAAGTTATTTTATATTGCATGGCCTATAATGCAAAAACGTCTATGCCAAACAAAAAACAATAATAGTAATACTGAATTTGCAATAAATCTTTTAATTAAATTTTGAAACTTGTAATTGAATTTTTTAAATTATGAATTGCTAAAGTTGACATACGATATAAATGAATGAATGAAGATAAAAATTTGGCGCTGTCAAACACTTAAAAAATGAAAACAAAAAAAATATTTTGGAATAGTGCAATCAGCATTGATATTTTTTGACATTAAAAAAAGAGTTTGTTATAATTTTCTATAGCAGTTGTGGCTTGTATGTATAAAATCCTCTTCTAAAGGTACCATGTTGTTATAGCTGTTTGTTTCTAGATATTGCATGCGAGGAACACAATCATCAAGGTCTTGGCGAACCACAACCTCACATTTTCCATCTTCAACAAGTTGGTCTAATTTCTTGTTGATCTTTTCAATGTAAGTCATCATTTTGTCAGGACCTTCCACTTTATCGTATTTAAAAATCATTAAGCCACCAACACTTAAAAAATCCAAAAGTATTTCCAAGTGCTCAGCATTTAAAAAACTTGGAAAAAATGCATGACCAGCAATGATTACGTCATAGTTTTTCTTGGGTATTAGCGTAGGCTGACCTGGCATAAGAACTTCTGTATACAGTTTGTTGTACACATTTTCTAACTTAGCGGCTTCGTTGAGCATACCTTGTGAGCCATCAACACCTTCTATATTTCCAGTAAAACCAGCTTTGCGCAAACACTGACCAATTATACCAGTACCACAACACACATCTAAAATGAAACAATTCTTGTCCAAATTTTCGTCAAGTTCTACTTGTTTAAATAATAGATTTACCAACTTCTGGTGAATGAATGTGCTGGTTGTTTTCATATGCAAAGTGTAGCCAGAACTAATTTTATCAAACAGTGAAATGACTGAATTCTTATCATGATCTTTTATTTGATTAACTTCGGCAAAATCCTTGAAAAAATATTTCTCTTCCATCTTTTGAATCTGAATACGACATTTTCAACTGTTGACTGTTAGACTGACATATCCGCCTTGCAGGCAGTTTACGCTTGTGATTTAGTGATACGCTTGTGATTTAGCGCAGAGGTTAAAGAGAAATTTGGTCATCAATAAATCTGTCTTAATATTTAAAAAAAAACTTTAAACAAAACTTTGTAATTTAATATTATATTCATTTTTTATTTAATTATACGCCCTGTAGACATTGTGTTATATGCAAGTTTTGAAAACCCTGTTTGTAATTATATTAAATGTAATTATATTAAATATTTTTTTTGTAAAAAATAATAAGGGTCTTTTATGTGAAATTTAGTTTATTTTTGGTCAAGTGGGAATTATATATATAAATAATGTTTTAGCAATTGCAAAATTTTAAATTTTTTCTGGTTTTTGGGTTAATGATTTCAAGGAAATGTTAAATTGTTTCCGCCGTTAAAATTTTTAACAACCATTATAAAACAGATTTTTAAAACCACACAACCAAAATTTAAGCACAGCACAATTTAGTTTGTGTAGCTTTATATTATATTTTAAACATTAAGATCACTTATTTTAAAAATTTTGTACTTAACACAATATTTGTGATAACAGCAGAAAGGAAGTAATTGACACAGCCGGAAATTTACACTTTGTAATGTTTAGAAAAGATTATAACTAGGGATCATAAAACAACAGTGATATTAAAGCATATATTTTTAGCTTTGTTTTTAGAAAATTACGTTTCTAATTTTCTATAGCACATAAGGCGTACGTGCATAAACTTTTCTTTAAAGGGATTCCAGCCATTGAACTTATTGGTTTCAACATATTGTATACGAGTAGCTTCTTCGTTGATATCCGTAGAAGCTACAAGCTCACATTTTTCTTTCTTTACTATTTGATTTAATTTGTGGTCGATCGTTTCAATGTAGGACATCATTAAGTTTGGGCCTTCCACAATATCGTATCTTAAATCAAAAACTAACAAGCCACCAATAAGTAGCAGACCTAAGAATATATCCATGTGGTCAGCTTTAAAATATTTAGGAAAAGGCGCAAGGCCAATAATCACAGCGTCATAATTTTGCTTGGCTAGAAGTGTTGGTCCTTCTGATGTTATAATTTCTGTATCTAACTTGTCGCATACATATCCCAACTTGGCAGCTTCGTTGAGCATACCTTGTGAGCCATCAACACCTTCTACATTTCTAGTAAAACCAGCTTTGCTTCTACATTTCTAGTAAAAAAACCAGCCTTGTGAGCCATCAACACCTTCTACATTTCTAGTAAAACCAGCTTTTGCGCAAACACTGACCAATTATACCAGTACCACAGCATACATCTAAAATGGAACAATTTATGTCCAAATTTTTATTTTTTTTCTATTTGGTCCAAAAGAAAATACTTAACTTTTGATGAACAGATAATATAACTGGACCCATAGAGATTGAGTATCCAGGGGTAATTTTATCAAAAACAGAAACAACTGCATTCGAATCATTATTACTTATTTCGAAATATTCCGTAAAGTCTTTTTCGCTTCCATTCTTTGGGTCAAAATATGACATTTAAAGCTATTTTTTATATAATCTTGCCTTGCAAATTAAACAAGTACATATAAAAACTATTGATTTTTTTTATTATGTATAGAATACGGATTTTTTCTTATTTGCTGTTGCTTTTTTCAATGTTACTGGTCGTGTTTAGATATACGCTATTAATATTTTTACAAATTTGTAAATAATGCAGATAACTATTTTGGCATATTATGCTAATTTAACTAAAAAAAAATGCCAACACTATTTGTCTAGGCACAAATACATGAAACAAATCAAGCACAAATACATAATTTTTTTAGTAAGAATTTTTATTTGATTGAGTATATTGCATAACGTTAAATATCAATGACGGGATGTTAACATATAACGATTAGTATATATTTGGATTAATTTACTGTAAATTTTCAATCTCCACAACAACAAAAACATTTAGAACATACTTATTACTTTATGCCATTTTTTGATTGTAAATTAAAAATACAGGCACGACCGGAAATTTAAAACTTATTTTAGTCAATATGATTTATAAGCCCTTCAATTAATATAACAAAAAAATATGAGATCAACGGGTCACGTAGCATAGCGGAATATTACGTTGGTAACTAATTAATACTTAAGGTGGCATTTTTTAAAAGTTGTTGATTATAATTTTTTATAGCAAACATGGCGCTCGTGGATGAAGTTTTTCTTTAACCGCACGATGGTGTCATAGTCGTTGGTTTCCACATATTTTATACGTGGGGCTAACTCGTTGATATCTTTAGAAACGATAAGCTTACATTTTCCTTCCTTAACCATTTGTGCTAACTTTTGATCGATGGTTTCGATGTAGGACATTAACCCGTCCTCGCCTTCCTTAACGTCGTATCTGAAATTAAATACTAACAAACCCCCAACGCGTAGCAATCCCAGAATCATTTCCAAATGATTAGCGCTAAGATAATTTGGAAAAAATGCATGGCCTAGAACAACAACGTCATAGGTTTGTTTTGGCAATATAGAAGTGCCCTCGGGTGTAAGAAGTGCTGTATACAGTTTGCTGTATACATTTTTTAGCTTGGCAGCTTCGTTAATCATACCTTGTGAGCCATCGACACCTTCTATATTTCCAGTAAAACCAGCTTTTCGCAAACACTGAGCGACTATACCAGTACCACAGCAGACATCTAAAATCGAACAATTCTTGTCCAAATTTTTGTCTTGTTCTATTTGTTTCGACAAAAGGCTAACTAGTTGTTCAAACACTGGTGAAACAATAGGGCTCATATGAACAGTATATCCAGAGCTAATTTTATCAAAAAGTGAAATAACTGATTTCGTATTATCGACTTTTATCCAGTGAGCAAAGTCCTGAAAAAAATTTTCTTCTCCATCTGTTTGGTCTAAGTACGACATTTTCATATAATTCTAAACAACAATATCAATGCTTGACTGGCTTGCACCTGTTAATAGTGTAACATTTATTTTGAATACAAAAAAGCGCACGATTTTCCCTTTTTTAACCTGTTCATGAAAAATGAGATAACGCTAACCACAACAAATTTTAAAATCAATTTATCATAACAAATTTTCATGATTTTTAAAGCAGAAAATTATTTAGTTTTTTGGCTTACATTATTTCAATATCTTCCCCTGTGTTATAAATTTTTTTAATTTTTTTTATTAATAAATCAAATCTTGTCATAAGGACAGTAACATTATTCAAAATTTCAACCTATTAATATTTATTAATATTTCCGCATACAAAATGTATATTATGTTGTATTCGAATTTGCTAAAAAAGAGGCAGTATTGGCCAAATTTTGAGGTTTAGTGTTTTGATAGTTCAATAAAAATTTTAAAATATTTAAAAAACAAAAGGTAAACGTATTATACATAAGATAAAATAATATTTGCAATATAAAAATAAAATCTATTTTTATCATTCTAAAAAATATATTTTAATCAAAGTTATCTAAACGGCACAATTTCAAAATTTCTTTGAGGTGTTGTGATACATGAGTTATAAAAATGTAGTATAAAAATAAAGTGATGAGGTTATTTTGGTATTATTATAGGAGCATTGGCATTCAATTTAAAAATTTTGGTATTTCCGTAAACAGTTAGTTGTTTCCGTTTGTTTTTAACTCAAATTTTGTTGCTGTTTTTATTTCAAAATTTCATCTTATTTATTCAAGAAGCTTTCGTAAGCACAACCTTCTTTCGTGGACAAAGTCTGAACTTGTTTGATTTTGTTTCAAAGGATTGACGTATTTCAGTCTTGGTGAAGCCCCTTCTACACAAGAGTCAACAAGACGTTCGCATTTTCCATCTTTCACAAGTTCATCCAACTTCTTGTCAATCTTGGCAACATAGGTCATCATTTCATCAGGTTCCCCCACAATGTCGTACTTTAAGTTGAACAATAATAAACCACCAACACGTAAGAAATCTAGTAATATTTCAATATGTTCAGCATCGAGATGTCTTGGAAAAAATGCATGGCCAGCTATAACTACGTCATAGTTCTTGACTGGTATTGTTTTACTGCCATTGATCAAAAGAACTTCTGTATACAGTTTGTTGTACACGTTTTCTAATTTGGCAGCTTCGTTAAGCATACCTTGTGAGCCATCTACACCTTCTATTTTTCCAGTAAAACCAGCTTTGCGCAAACACTGACCAACTATACCAGTACCACATGCCACGTCCAATATCGAGCAACTCTTGTCCAAATTTTCATTAACTTTTATTTGCTGGGAAAGCAGATTAACCAAATTCTGGTCCACCGTGGTATTAATCTTCTCCATATGTAAATTATATCTGGTGCTAAGATTATCATACAAAGGACTTGTCGACCTATTTTCAACGTCTGCTTTCCTCTTCATTTTTGCAAAGTCTTTAAGAAAATTGTCAATTCCATGTTTTGAGTCAAAATTTGACATTTCAAAAACTAGTTGATATTACTTGTGTCTTGCTTTCTTCAAAACCTAGTTTTAACATTAAACAAATCCTAATATTTAGGTCGTGCTACTTTTTCATTAAACGTACATGTGTTTTACTCGTTTTGAACTATAACTAGTAACCATAACACAAGATTTGTGTCGCAAAATTTTATTAATTAGCTGTGTGATAAAGCATTTTAACTAGTAAAGGATATTACAAATTAGTAGTTTTTACATGTAAGCTCAGCAAACAACCGGACACGTAAGGTTACATAATACATTTAGCCACTTGAAATACGTTGTTAGTTATGTTAGTAAAATGCATGGTAGACACTATATCGGAAATGCGTGTATAACATACGGACGTACTTCACATGACCTATAGTTGATTACTTTAAACATTAAATGAGGCAAAAGAAAAGGTCGCAGTATTGACGTTGATATTCGTGTAAGGGCAAGTTATATTTTCTGAAAACATTGGTGTCTTTCGTGAATGTATTCGGCTTTCGTTTGAAACCCTTTTATTGGCTGATCGTATTTTAGTCGGGGTGTCACTCCATCTATTTCACGAGCAGCTAGAAGTTTACATTTTCCAACTTTTACCAATTCGTTCATTTTTGCGTCAATGCTGTTAATATAGAAAGTTATTTCATTTGGTTTATCAGTAACTTCGTAGCTTAAGTTAAACAAAAACAGACCTCCAGAACGTAAAAATCCAAGCAGCAATTCTATTTCATTGGCAGTCAGGTAGTTAGGGTAAAATGCATGCCCGACTATTACTACATCATAATATTGTTTTGGCAAGGAAGTAAAACCATACGGCGTTAGAATTTCGTTATACAGCTTGTTGTATACTTTATCTAACTTAGTGGCTTCGTTGAGCATACCTTGTGAGCCATCGACACCTTCTATATTTCCAGTAAAACTAGCTTTGCGCAAGCAGTTACCAACTATACCAGTACCACAGCATACATCTAAAATCGAACAGTTCTTGTCCAAATTTTTATCAAATTCTATTTGTTCAGAAAGCAAATTAATAAGCTTTTGGTGGACAGGAACATTAATATTTTCCATGTGCAGGGTGAACCCAGGGCCAAGTTGGTCATATAACTTCATCACTGAACTAACATCACCATTTTCTATGTTATTCAAACGCGATAAATCTTTAAAAAAATTGTCACTGCCATCGTTGGAATCAAAATACGACATTTTAAAAACTTTTAACAAACAAATTAAATCAAGTCGTGTCAGTTACATAAAAAATAAGCTGGCCTTTACATGAAAAAGGCACCACGTTAAGCATTCACTTTGACAAACAAAACAAATTATAACTTTTGTGTTTTTAGGCATCCCAGTCATTTATTACTTAAATAACTTTATTTACATGAAAGTATATGTTAACAAAATTCACAAGAATTTTTGTCATATTATAGAAAACTATTTCACTTAATTCACGTTTTATTAAAAAATAAATGGCTAAAAACGTCATTTTTTATTAACCTCCATTTCTCCTTTAAATAAATATTAAACGATAACGAAACACATTTTTTCTTTGCATGATTTGTTTTTTTTTGGACGATAATGATAACACCCATTTGCATACAAATTAATATTTTATGATTTTTAATCCTTTATAAAAGTTTTACTATGAATTGATAACCATATGACATACTGCGTAGACTTTTACTTTGTAATACAAAACGGATGTAATTACTCGTATAACACCAGTTTCAAGAAATGTTGTTTGTTAAAATGAACATACCGAACATACTGAACATACCGAGCAGGAAATGTATAAACATATGCCCTAAACCAGCCTGTTAATGAAATGTATGTAAATTAAAATGGTGTCATCTGAATTTGCTTTTGGGTTTTTATTTGTTTTATAATTTTCGAAGGCAATGATGAGTTTCGTGAACGTATTTCTCATTCGAATCATGCCCCTTGATTGATTGATAATACTTCAATCGTTTCGATACCCCATCCACGTCATTTGCAACATGCTCGCATTTTCCACGTTTGACCAATTCGTCCATTTTTGCGTGAATGCTTTCAATATAGGTCTGCAATTCGTTCGGTCTCTCAATAGTGTCATATCGTAAGTTAAACAAGAATAGGCCACCAACACGTAAACGTTCCAGCAACATTTCTATTTCATTAGCAGTAAGATAACTAGGGTAGAAAGCATGCCCAACAATAACAATGTCATATTTTTCCTTTGGCAACGATGTCTCTTTATCTGACGAAAGAATTTCTGTATAGAACTTGTCGTAAACCTTCTCCAACTTTGCTGCTTCTTTAAGCATGCCCTGTGAACCATCAACACCTTCTATACTTCCAGTGAAACCAGCTCTGCGCAAACACTGACCAATTATACCAGTACCACAGCATACATCTAAGATCGGGCAATTCTTGTCCAAATTTTTACTTTTTTCTATTTGTTCGGAAAGCAAATCCATTAACTTTTTATATACAGGAAGATTGATATCTTCCATGTGCAAAGTAAACGCAGGACCAAGTAGGTCATATATCTTTAACACTGAACTTAAATCACCATCTTCTACCTTGTTTAGAACAGCGAAATCTTTAAAAAAGTTATCCTTTCCATCCTTAGGATCGAAGTAGGACATTCTACTAATAATATGTACTTTAATTAAATTTAGCTATCCACAATTAACCAAGCAACTTGTTATTCAAATGTTAACTTTACTTTTAAACTTCACAAAACGCGACTCGAAAAGCATTAAAGCTTTTTTCTTTTTTGAACAAATAAATCTTAATCTCTTTTTTTGGTTATCCTCAAAGAATGAAAAAATATGTACATAAAACCAAAACAATTATTTTTATTTTTTTAACCTTATGACTTTTTGGTATTACTTTTTTTAATACAATTTAAAATTTTTAATTAAATTTATTTTAGTCAATTGTACAGCACCAATATGTGTTTTACGCAATATTTACTTGTATTATAAAGTAGTTTTTTTATATAAATGCTTTATTTTAAATTTGTCTCCTAGCATTTGGGTTAGTTTATTGTTGCTTACATTGCAAGTTTAAAGATAACAAAAGATGGCTGTTTATTTAGCACACAAAGTCAGGTACACTAGTAGAGTGGTACCTATTTTCAGGGTTTGTTTATTAAGCGAAAACTAACAATTTTCACTATATTGTTACATTATAACATTTACACACTTTTTGCACTTGATATTGTTATCAATTTTTATTTAGGTTATCTATAATTTTCGATAGCAATAATGCGTTTCGTGCAAGAATTCGGCCTTTGATTTGTACTCTTTGTTTGGCTCGTAAAATTTCAATCGTTTTGAGATTCCATCAACATCACAGGCGACAAGAAGTTCACATTTTCCAACAGTCAACAACTCGTTCATCTTTGTGTGAATACTGTTAATATACTCTTTTACTTCACTAGGTCCCTCCACAATTTCATAGGCTAAGTTAAACAAAAATAGACCACCAGATCGCAAAAATCCAAGTAGTACTTCTATTTCGCTAGCTGAAAGGTAACTCGGGTAGAAAGCATGCCCGACAATAACTACATCATAATTGTTTATTGGCAAAGATGTCACTTTATCAGCCGTCAGAATTTCTGTATACAGTTTGTCGTATACATTTTCCAACTTGGCAGCTTCGTTGAGCATACCTTGTGAGCCATCAACACCTTCTATATTTCCAGTAAAACCAGCTTTGCGCAAACATTGACCAACTATACCAGTACCACAACATACATCTAAAACCGAGCAATTCTTGTTTAAACTTTTATTTTTCTCTATTTGTTCGGAAAGCAAATTAATAAGTTTTTCATATATAGGAATATTAATATCTTCCATATGCAGAGTAAACCCAGGACCAAGTTGATCATATATCTATAAAACTGAACTAACATCACCATCTTCTACTTTGTTTAGATCAGCAAAATCTTTAAAAAAGTTATCGCTTCCTTCCTTAGAATCAAAATAGGACATTTTGCTTAGGATCAAAGTAGAACAAACTAGCGTTCAGTTACCTGGTTTTGTGTAAAATGATTGCAAAAATCTAAATGTTGTCAAACTGGGCCTGGAGCGGTTAGAAATCCGATTGTTACATTGATCGCCGTTTCGATAGATTGCGTTATTGGGTCTGTTAATTACACTGTTTATAGTTTGACCGGTAAAACGTCGTCATTCGCCTTACATTTCTTGACGCCCGAACCAATTTTAATGACGTGTCGGTTCAGCAAACTTGTTTAAACTTACCGGATAAAGAGTAAAGCACTTGCTACAATTTTAATGCATTGTAGGTAACAAATGCATGTTCTTCAAAAGTATACCTACTTTGTTATATGATAAAAAACTACTTATTTCTTAATGGATTTATTTAAGCGCAATGAATTGCAAAATCATGGACCAAAGTATCTACAATATATTGTAATCACCAACATTTAAAAAATATACTATACACAACTTGAAATTACAACATTTTTTAACTATAAAATTAATTTATGTTACATTTCAGCAATATAGTGAAAAACATAACACAAATAATTAAAATAATGTACAAGTAATACTAAAGTAAAAAAAAACGCAACCAATGAAATATTTCAAATCATTTTTATATAAAAGAATTAATCTCGGGAAAAGATAACTAATTTTTAAACAAATTTTAAGTTTTAAACTTTATTATCAGCCCAACTGTTATCGCTTTGTAGATACATAGTTTGGCCAAGGACTCTTGATCTTTCAGCTGCAAAAACTAGCTGATGGCTGTATAGGGAATCATCAATTCCACTCTTAATCAAGTTTGGATCATTAAACTATAAAAAATAGATCAAATTAACATTTTTCTAGGTGCATTTAACTTATATTTTAATTTATGTTCAAAAGCTAACTTCAGACAATTACCAAAATTTTTTTTTTCGAAAAAAAATATTAAAATAAATGATTTACCTGAATGGCTTTTATAAATGACAACATAAGATGATAGTCAGCCCCATCATGTCCTCTCATGGATGCTGGGGCATCAGATGTACAATTATAATCCGTAGATTGTCTTGTAAGAAAGTCATAATGTTTCACATTTTTACCCCCATCATATGTTATCTCACCCTTCGTTCCAAACACTTTTGTTTTTCTCTGGCAAATGCTCTCAGTAAAAGCAATCATTGTAAAAGATGCGGTTGTGCCATCTTTAAATTCCATGTTCACCACCTTAAATTTTTAAATCATGTAATATAAAAAAATCTAAATTCATAAAATTGTTTTTAGAAATATTTACACAAATTTGATCCCGACTGCTTTATGCTGTAGTGCCATTGAGAAAGGCATTATAAACAGGTTTACCTTCTGCTGACCCGACTCTTAATCATCGTACATTTATAATCTATAATATCCAAAACTGCCAAGGGCAACTCGAGGCTGGGTTAGGGTAATATTTGTTACTCTATGTTTAGGTTGTGACAGCAACCTTTCAGTTAAGGATAAAAATATATAAAAAAGTTAACTTAAAGCAATTAAATTAAGATTTATAGAATACTATATAAGAAGGAATGGTGATACACTAAAATGGTTTGGCAAAATTTAACTTAAACTTTACCTGATTATCACAAACATCATTATCACATTCATAAACACATCTTCCATATGGTCCTTTTTTTAACTTGTCCTCTAACACTTTTATATCTTCAATGTCAGTAACTATATTAATAGGCCAGCCATAATATCCACATTTCGCTCGATCTAAGTAAATTTGTTTGGCCGAGTATGGGCAAGTGGACTCTACCTGACAATCCATGCATCGATTTGAAGCATTTTTTGGCTGTTAGTGAATTTTAAATAATTAGTTGCATTCGATAACTGTTTTTATACAAAGTTAATTTAAAAATATATATTTTAAGGGTATATGGTATATACGAATGCTAGTCACTTCGGTCCACAGACACTTCAGCCTGCAGTTTTTTCTTAAAGATATCTGCGAGCCAAAGTGATTGGCTATTATACATACTTTATTTTTTTTATTAAAATGTTGTAGAGATCCAAAGGACGAAAGTTTTGTGCATTTTTTGTCCATCCAGTAATGAATGAGATCAATATCATGGCATGATTTTGCCAGTAATGAAAATGAACTTTCCTTTTCATTTCTCCAATTTCCTCTCACATAGGAATGTGCAAAGTGATAAAATCCAACCTTGGGAAAAAGTTTAAAGTTAGACTTATGATCTCAAATTAAAAATTGATTAAATACCCTTTTAATTATGCCATTTAATGGTACAACATTTACACAAACATTTAAAAAAATGTTTCTATATTATTTATTGATTTGCTGCAAGAAAATGTTACATTAAAAAAAAATGAAAATTAAAAATTGCTTATGTAACTCATACTGGTTCAAAATGATGGATATTCACAATATCTCCTATAATTCCAGAATCTATTATCTCCTTAATTTTAACATTTGGTGGATAGTATCTTAATACATGACAGATACACAACATTACTTTGTTTTCTTTGCAAGCTTTTGCTATTTTAACACAATCCTGTTCTTTTGTCTATAAATTAAACCATTATTTTTTAAATGAAATTTTTTTATTTATATACTTTTAATGACCCTAATAACTGTAATTTAAAATAACTTTTATAGATATACATATACCATGAAAAATTTTTAATATCTTTAAAGTTAAAAAAACATTTTTACAGCCATTGGTTTTTCAAGAAGAATATGATATTTCTTATTTGCCATGGTAAGAGCAACTTCTTTGTGAGTTCTGTCTGGTGTACAAATAAAAACCACCTCAGCCATTTTATCCAACTTTGCAAATTCCCTGTAATCTAAAAAAAAGTTTATAAAGTTGTTAAGTTAGTCCAACATTTATTTTGTCATTTATTAGACAAAATGATGCATATAAAAGTTAAAACAAACCTGTAAATAAGTGTTCATCTTTTATGTCAAATTTTTTTTGAAAATGTGCTAAAGTTTGTTTCATTGGATCCACTATTGCCACTATTTTTAACTAAGCATAAAATAAAAGGTAGACTTTATAAAACATTGTTAAATAATTTAAAATTATATAATTTGTGTGATACCTGTTTGGGAAAAATGTTGGCAAATTCTGCGTAAGTTTTTCCTCTTTGTCCACCACCAATAACAACACAAGTTATCTGTCTTTCCATTTTAATAAATCAAGTACAAAACCTGCAAATATACCAGATAATATACAAAAATAACAAACTTACAAACACTATATATAACTTAATTTTGTCTAAAATTTATTTTTGTGTTATGTAAACAACATTTGTTAGGTAGTGACGTCATTCTTGGGCACGTGCTTTATAAATCGTCCTCAAAAAGTAAACAAACCAATATTTAATATATGATTTCTATAACGTGTTGAAGTTATTTAGTTTTTTTTATAAGTATTTATTGTTAAATAAGGATTTATTACTATAATATCATTTAATATATAAATTTTTTATTAGTTTTTTTTACAGTTTAATTTCTAATTTTAAAGTAGCGTAACATCTAAGATGAATAATTTATAAGCACGAAATTGTTTTCAACACAGTTATAACGATATTCAAACAAAAGCTTCAAAATTGAATATATACATAACATCTATATATATATATATTAATCTAAAATAGTATTACTGAACAAGCTTGTACAGTATAAAGCGACGATTTCTTATTATTCAAACAACCTGACTAACATTTGTTTATACTCGTCTAACGGGCCGTGCTATATTAGCTAGTTGTTTTATTACATACGGTTTAGATTCTTGAAAAAGAAACTAGGTTTTAATATAATTGACAACAGATTTCTCATATGCTGTGTAACTGATCGGTTTGTTATGAATTGTTGTAGAATGCAAAGTAAAGGCACAGGAAGCATACATCCTTGTATTTTGGTTTAGTATAAGACAATAATGACGATGATATGATTATTTGTCGTTTAGGAAACATATGAGGAAAACTCGCCTTGTAATTTTAAGAGAAAGTTTTAAATTAGTTAAAAATACACTGTAAGAAACTTCTTAAAAATACCTAAAGAGTAGCTAGTACGACAGTTAAAGTTTTTTCAATTTTAAAGGAATGCTTTAAGCGTTTAAACTTTAATGAATTTTGAACAGCATAGATTTTGACATAAACTGCACTGGTGGTAAATTTCAGTAAGGAAATTTTGCGTAGGCTTTCACAGCGTATAGTATACGTAATATCTCCGCTTGTAAATCTTTTTTAAACAAATGCGTTAGGTAGTTACCAGTTTGCGTACTGGGAAACTCATAATAACCTTTTTGTAACGGAATTGTAAACAAAAAATGCCTTTTTGTTCAGGATATTATAATAGGCACTGATATTTCGTAACTACTTTATGACTAACACAGCTTTAGAGCTTCCGTTGCTGGCTCTACTGCCTGTAAAATCATATTGTAGTACAGTCAAAAAGTATGTGCAGGTCTGTTTAAAAGTTTTAAACGACTTATTAATAGTTAAAGGGGATTTTCTAAAGCTTTCAGCATTACAAAAAATGCATTATTAGTGTTAGAAGTATACTGTATGCTATTATATAGACATTTATAGTTTGACACTATAGAATTCAAAATTAAATTAAATACCAGATAATTAGTATTCAATAAACAAAGCGTCTAATAAGAAATCATATAGAACGGTTGAGGTAATATTTGTATAAGGGTTTTATTGAAAAGGTTTAATTATTGATTCTCAGGGTGTATCGTAAGAATAGAATCTAATATGTAGTCTATAAGCGTTAGAATATTCCAACCTATACTGTTTGTTATGATACGTAGGACAGGGCTGTTTATTTTTATGAAAAACAGCCTAGGTACTTTTTAAAGTATTTATTTTTACATATTGTTCACGTTTTCTGTTAGTTTAACCAGAGTAGGTCTAAAGTTATTAGCCAACGTTTAATTTAATTTCGAAAAATTCTGTTTTTTGATTCAAAATAAAAATGGTTTAATTAATTATTTTTACAGAAAATTTTTAAAATGAATCCCGTGGTTAGTTTAGTAACTGCTTCATGCCTCGTTTTTGGTTCTTTAGTGACGTCATACATAGCAATGACGTCACCGAAATGGATCTCAACTTGTGTTCCCGTAACAGCAATCTTATTCGATAATGACATTGTGGATTTATCACATTTGGAAGCCAGCAAAAAATCAGTTTTTTCGTCCTTAATGGAAAATGATATCGTCACTAATGATGGGAGTATTGATATAGAATTTATACCAGAGGTAGGTTAATAAATTAGTTAACATACTACAAATTGTAGGGTAACAATTTGTATGGCGTAAATATAAAACCTTAAAAAGAGACTTGGACTCGATATATATAAAAAAATTAGATTCACATTCTCTTAAAAGATTATTCTCCTAAACCGTGACAATTATTACCAAACCTTTACATTGAAAAGCCCGGGTTTTAATGTTTGTATAACTGTCAGGAGACAATGAATTGCTATTTGTTCAACACCGCGATCTCTATAGGCTGGTACCTTCGTTTTGTCTATGTGTTTTTATTCTTTTTTATACAAATATTACAAAAGCTTTTTTTTAAATCTCGTATGATACCAACGTATCGTTGGGAATGTATTTAATTTGATTTTTTTACTTTTACGAGTAAGCCTTTCAACAAATATTTCGTTAAAACCGTTTTTGATTTCTATTTTAAATCTAAACAGCTGAAAGGCCTAAACGTTTAAAAATAAACGATTTAGAAAAATAGTTTTTAAAGTTAAATCTATGTAAAAAAATATTAAACATTTCCAAAATTATTTTTTTTTATGTCCTAAGTTAAAGTTTATTGGATCTTTTTTAAAGTTCAATTTTAAGTAAATACCGTAGGTTTATAGTTTTCAAATGTTAAAGTTTAACTGCTAATGTGCTTTAATGGAATCACAATACACACACACTGGCATACTTTACCGACGATTAAACTAGGTCGTTTGTTTATGTTACAGAAACGGAAGCTTTACAACGAAATTTTAACCAAAGAGATTTGCCTTTCGCAAGGTTTTTTTGGTTATTGCATTTATGGAGATGCAATTTATTCATTTGAAGATTATCAATTGTATTTTACTTCTAATAAAGGTTTGTTAAGTGTATTTATTGAAACAATAAACGTTTATATATAGATTTTATGTCACGATAAATTCAAATTTGTTTATGTTTAGAGCGAAAGTGGGCGAAACCTGAAAAAACAACCGTTGTTACTATTATATTAAGTGCTAGTTTGTCAATTCTTTCAGTTTTGCTGATCAGCTTTTCGGTTTATCAAATTGCTAATACCAAGTTTTCACAATTAAACGAAATTTTGATTTACTGCTCAATATTTTTCTTATTTATTTCGGGTAAGAAATACTTGTATGAAAAATTGGCCACTACTTTATTGATAAAATTAGTTCAATGTACACTAAATTGCATATTTTGTATAAAGTATTTTAATTATTCTCGTTATATTATTTTCTGTGCTTTTTTAAGGGACTTTGTGCTTACTTGGTCTTTTACCAATGACCATTTTATCTCGTTCGTATTCAAACGATCGATCCCAGTTCTACAACGATATGCTCGTTAGCATTAATTTAGTTTATTCAAAAATCTTACAAATAAACTGGAAAATGAAAGACTTACCAGGTGAATTATGGAAATTATAAAAAGAAACCACTTTGTATACCTTTGTACTTAGGTTATATCTTATCTTGGCGACATTAGAAAAGTATACAACCATTTGTTTAAATTTTAAAACAAATCTTGATATCTTTATTTTCTCTTTAAGCCAAAAGCGCTTTATGTTTCATTCAAATAAAGGGTGTGTTGTTTGTGAAAATTTAGGTTTCGTTCTGTGCCTACTTTTAAAGCTATAGGCTTTTAGTTGACGTCACTATGAATATATTTTTGTTACAGATGCACAAATTTGGTCTCGTCGCGTAGCAACCAACATGCGGAATTTAGGATTGGATCGGGATTTTTATTTGGTTTTATTTTCTTCGTTTCTTTTGTTTTCCGCTTGTTGTGTTTTGCTTATTCGAAATCGAAATTCGGTCGATAGATTTGACAATAGACTTTCTGGTCAATCTAAACGCTATAGTAAACAGGTATATTCGTTAACACCATTTTAATGTATTTTTATACTAAGCTGAAATACTTAATTAATCGAAACTAATTTTCTTATTACAGATTGAATAAAATGTGAAAATAGCTATGAATTTTTATCACCCCTGGCAGTACAACGACGTAGTCTATGCAACTATACACTGTTGGTAGACTGTACAAAATAAATTCGTGTCTCTTTGATCATCCGCTAGACGTCGCTCTATGTACCATTTTCTTAATGTCACTTTGTCATTCATGTAATTTTTGGGAATAAATTCATTTTGTAAGCGCAATACATATTTTTTTAACGCAATGCCTTCATAAAATAAATTATATTAAAACAATCTTTATTATGTAATGGGTAAAAAAGTTTAATCACCATAATTCTGTCGTAGAAATAATTTTGTACCAACTTTGTGCCTTTAACGAAATGTAATAATGAATATTAAATACCTATTTGTTTAAGGTTACTTAAACGCCAGTGGTTTACATTTAAACAATTTTTTGATCGTCTTACTTTATTAAATTAAATGTAACGAAAACGGAATTTGAAAAAAAAAAATTTGGCGGGAAAAATATATGTGAACCTATACATCATAGATAATTTAATTTTTATTGAATATTACATTTCTTGAGGTTTTGAAATCAATAAAAATCATGTTTAATATTCGAAATATGGTTATAAATGTTTCACAAATACCGGTATTTTTATAAGAACCAACGGTTTTTATAAAAATAATACCTGGTGTTACATTAACAGAAGAAAACAGAGATATGGCGCCTTATTTTAAATCTAGTACTTTTTAAAAGATTTTTTGATTTTTGGTTTCATTTACGATAAGATAGATGGCTTGAGTAAGAACGTCAGTACGCAACCTAACTTCGTAATATTATATAGTCGCTCCCCCGTTTCGTTCCATTTCATCTAAAAAGCCCCGATTGGGTCATTTTTCACCCACTTTTTTAGGGTCAGTGTATTTAAAAAGAGAACCGAAATGCGTTAATGTTTTTTTAAGTAGATAAACTGAAAATTGGACTTAAAGTTAGAAAATGTTAATAAGTATGTTATAAGTGCTAACAATAATATCTCGGTTTAATTAGAGAATACCAAAATTTGCTTAAACAAGCTAAAAGATAGCCTAAGTAAGAAAAATCCATTGTTAATGGATTTAAGGTTTTGAGATTGTATATAGAAAGCAGTGGTAAATATATAAATAAAACAAGAACTTAGATGCATTTTATTAACTTTTTAAAGTCACGCCAAATGATTTGGGAAAATTACTACAAACTTTTTACTGACATCGGACCCCAAAACTACTTCACAAGTGCAATAGTTTACGTCACAACAATTTAGAAACCAGTGCCTCAATCAAAAAATTAAAAAGTTAAAAAAATAAGCTTTTGGAGGTATTATAAAAGTTATAGAACAACTGGTGTGATATAAATAGCAGAGTCTAACAAGACGTTAATTTTAAAACTTTATATAACCAGCTATTCATGTTCATATCAAAAGTCATAACAAAATAATTTTGGCTAAAAATTTTAAAATTCGAAAATTTGAACAAGCAAACTTAAAATTTTTTTGATGTGATTTCGAGCGTGAAACTGGTAGAAAAAAAATCTGTTCTGGCTTTTTAAAACAACGTGACCTGAAATTTAAACTTTTAAACTTAAAATCTGTCAAAAAAATAAATTATTTTTTTTAATAATAGTACTACTAAAAATTTTTTTTAATATATAACCTGCGTTTCATTTGTTCCCACCGTTTTTTTTTAACTTTTCTATAATATTAAAATAATATCCGTCAATCATCAGACTTTAACGTTAACAAAACGGTTATTTCAATTCAAAGTTATCAATCATTTTCAATCGCGTCTTTTTTTGTTTTTATAATAATTCAGGACCTCAAGTTTTAGGTAACTAATTTAACTACTAGCTTTAGGCAAGTTAGAGTAAATTGAAATAGCGCACAATTTAAAAGCGATCGACGAATCAAAGTCATTCAGATAAATTAAAGAAGGTATAAAATTTAATTTCAAGAAGTAAAACTTAGTTAAGTGTTAGAAAACAATAAAATAAAACAGAAATGTAACGAAATAACATCACGTATTCACGAAAGAATTTACATATACTAGGTAATTTACCGCAACAGATTTATTAGCATATTGCCCGCTTTTTTTTTTACAAGTTATTAAATAAGTTGTGTTTGACAACTTTATTGCTCAACAACTTAAACAACTAACAGTGGGTTTTCTTATGTTTTTTTAAAAGCAAAGGTTTTTATGCTAGCTTAAAACAATATTTGCATCTAATCTCATGTTAAAGTTGATCTCGTAAAAAGACAATAAAGTTAAACATTAAGCGGATGTTGCTGCAAAGTGAAAAACAAAAAGCGGAATTTAAATAAAACTGCAAGGTAATTAAACAGCTGTTTTTTATAAAATTTATTTTAAAATTTTATTTAAAAAAAAAACTAACAATATTAATTTATTTCAGTTTCTAGAGATTGACATTAACGAAAAAAATACAAAAGCTTAAATGGCTTGGCATTTGCTGGAAAAAGTTATCGAACATTCTGCCCCACATTCGACCATATTTGGAAAATGGTGGATCGCGATAATGTTCGTATTTAGAATAATCGTGGTTGCCAGCATCGGAGACACTGTCTATTCAGACGAACAAGACGAGTTTGTGTGCAACACTAGGCAACCAGGTGACGTCATCGTTAAATTTGTGACGTCATATTTTTATAACGTTCATTTTTTTACCTGGCGCGTTGTTATATTTTAATATCGTGACGTCTTGTTTGTTTTTTACTTCTTTTTTTTTTATTTATGACGTCATTATAACATAAGTTACGTGGTGACCACCCAGAGTCAAGAATTAATTTATATTTATTGGTTTTAAAAAAAGGAAATTTGGGTCGCAATTTGTTGTTAACGTCATTGTTACGAAGCGTGTATTGTTTTGAACTTTAACCAAATTAACTTTTGTTTTACCAAAACAAAGTTACAACCTTAATGCTTATATAGGCACGATTTAACATACGCTTAACATACTTTAAATAGATTTAACTCATGCTAATACCAACAAAAATGCTTGTAGAATAAATACTTAAATGTCTTTATAGGTTGCAAGCAAGTTTGCTACAATTTATTTGCCCCAATTTCTCATATTCGATTTTGGGCTTTTCAAATCATTGCGACCGGCACACCAAGTGTAGTAAGTACTTTACCTAAACAATTAGGTAAACACTTTCTGTAATAGACAATAAATTAAAAAATAATTCGTTTTTTTATTGTGTCTTGAATGTAGATCTATATATCGAAAATCTTGATTTATGTTTAGTTTTTTATCACGTACGCTATGCACAAATTAGCAATAATCCCAAACAAAGAGGAAAATAATAACCCCGGTAAAGATGCAGAAACTCAAACGATTTGGCGTCGTGCCTCGATTTTAAACAAAAAAAGAAAAGAAAGTCGAGATAGTGAGAAAAAACAACTATTCGATGAAAAATTGTAAATATTTTTGCCAATTAAATTAAGCTGTAATTGTGAAAGTTGTTCTTAACATGAGATTTAGCGCTTCGTATATTTGTTAATGTCATGAAGTTTAAATTATTACTTTAAAACAAATAATTTAAAAGTTGTTATAGATAAAACCAAATTCAACAAGCTTAAAATTAATTATTGAATATAAATGTCAAGTTTATGTATTTAACTTTATTTCAACATTTTACATGTTGACCTCCAAACCCATTCATTATATGATAAACGTGTTAACAAATATTTAACAAAGTTTTATAAAATTCTTCTTATTAAATTTATTGAATAAACTAATAAAGTTGATTTTAAAGAGAAATTTTTACCACTTTGGGTTTAACAACATTTAATTTACAACCAGAATAAAACTTTGTTTCTCTTTAAACTTTTAATGCTTTATTAGTTTAAGTAATAGCAAATTGAATTTTTTTTTTATATTCGTTTTACTTTTTTTAAGTTCCGAAAAAACGCGAAGTTCAAATCGAAGCCCTTTATCTTATGATGAAGTAACTGTAAGAGATTATGTGAATACACCGTCATCTGATCCTCCAAAATACGAAAAAGTAATTTTTTTACAATGTTTTTATTTAAAGTCTATATTAGTTTTATATTTTTTTATTATTAAACGCAGACTAGCCGGGAAGCAATAATCAAAAACACAAAAACTTCAATATTAAAGGCTTATATAGTAAACGTTGTTGTTCGAATGTTAATTGAAATAGCATGCGTTTACGCACAGGTAAATATTTAATTTTTTACCAAAAAAAGTTTAACTTAAATGTTTGATCCCATTGTTTTTAACCTATTATTACTAAGATTTAGTTTCAAATCCTATAAGGCGACAATGGGCGTCTAGATTTGAAAACCTATTACGTTTCATAATAGCTTTAAAGTTGACGTATTTTATTCTTATAACTTACTTACTATTACCGACTTAATAATAATATTAGATTTCAAACTAAATAATCCTATATAGTAAAACTATAATTCTATCCTTGTTCTAAACTATGTCTTTGAGATTTGGAAAAAAAAATTTAAAAAAATATCTAAAGTATTTAACCTAATATTTTTTACAGTATTACATGTACACTTGGAGTGTCAACGAATTATTCGAATGTATCCATTATCCCTGTCCCAAAATAGTTGAATGTTACGTTTCAAGACCAATGGAAAAAACATTTTTTCTTTATTTTATGTTCGTAGTAGGAGTTATTTGCATTTTTATCAACGTAGTCGAGCTACATTACCTAGGAGTGCTTAAAATCAAGCGAATCTGTAAGAAAAAAACAATTAATGTAAAACAAGACCAGTTGCTAGGCACTGTGGATGAATATTATCCTAGCAACGGCTTACCCATGGGAAGGGTGATTATCCGCGAACCCACAGCGCCACCTGGGTATTATATTCCGAACGTCGACCCCCCGGATATCCCGTATAAGTCCCCGTCAAACGGTTTTCCCCCTATTCGATTACGGGCCGCCAGTTTTACTACGTCAGAAAGTGACGTCACGAGCGACGGGGAAGCGTCATCGGTCGGGACGATTAACCATGCTCGCTCTAAAAACTCAAGGCTGTATTTGTAAACGTTTAAGTTTACTTTTGAATATAAATTGTGCCTTCTTATACAAATAAATTAAGTTTTTTATAAAATTCGTTATCGATTAGCTTCATCTTAAAAATATAAAACCTAAAGCATAAAAACGTGATATAAATCATAGAAAGAAGTAAGCACAAAAATACAATACAACTTACTTTTAAGGCATAGTCCGCGTCAAAAAATTTGTTAAAATAAGTTTTATAATGCTTATGTTATTAACTAAATCACCACCAACAACTTAAAGATAATTATCATGTCGCGTGAAGCGTAAGAATTTTAGAAAAAATTCGTCAAATATTAACTTTTATAGTAATTATGTTTTGTTTTTAGATTGTTTGGTCTTTAAGGAACCTCATTATTTTTAATTTACACATAGTCCAAATTGCTTAATGACTTGTTAATTAAATAATTGAACACTACCACATGCAAATAAAATTTAACATAAATACATTTCTGTATATAATATGTTTATTCGTGAGACACATAAGGGTAAGACGTTGGTTTGGCAAATAAATTAAAAAAAGTCTAAATGGCGCGGCTTTTACTGGAAAATGCAATCGAACATTTTGCCCCATATTCTACTTTATTTCGAAAATGGTGGATTGCAATAATGTTTGTGTTTAGAATAATTGTTGTTGTGAGCATCGGAGACACGGTTTACTCAGACGAACAGACTGAGTTCGTTTGCAATACCAAGCAACCAGGTGATATTGCTAATAACTTTTTTATGTAAAAAGAAAAAGACAATTAAATACAGCCTAAAAAATAATAAATTACAAAAAAAAAACAGGTCGAATATGCAGTGTAGCAAATATTTCCGAATCTATTTATTCAAAAATAAATGCAGTTTTAGTTTTAAAATATTATAGATTCGATTTCCAGAAATTTTAATTTTAGTCTTTACTTGATATAGGTTGCAAGCAAGTTTGCTACAATTTATTTGCTCCAATTTCTCATATTCGATTTTGGGCTTTTCAAATCATAGCGACCGCCACACCGAGTGTAGTAAGTACTTAAATCAAACAACAAACTGAACACTTTCTATATAAGACTATACATTTAAAAAGTAAATCTATGCAGGTTAAGCGTTAATTATATCAAAGCATATGCATTTATTTTTCTACGTTTAAAGTGTGGTTGTTAATTGCTTTGTGTTATGTTTAGCTTTTTATCACGTACGCTATGCACAAATCAGCAATAATCCCAAACAAAGAGAATAATAATAATTTGAGCAAAGATGCAGAAACTCAAACAATTTGGCGACGCGCTTCAGTTTTAAACAAAAGATGGAAAAAAGGTCATACGGAACTAATTTCTGGGTAAATCATATTATCCCTTTTAAGGTTACTTTTAATATTAGAATTAACGTTAAGTCACCACCCTTTTTACGCCCACTTGTAAAAAAAATTGTAAAACAAAAGGGTATTTTATTAGTTATATTAATACTCTGTTTATTTGTTATTTGTTAAGATTTCTTAGAATTAATATTTTATTTATACACAGGTTAAATAAATATTATGTTCAAATGTTTTGCAAAATCCCCCCTTTAAAAGGTGGCTTAGGTAAACTAAATTGCAACACATTAGAGTTAAAATTTAATTTTACACAAGTGATCACTCTTCGTTTACATTTACACATAGGGTCGCATGAACAACGTCATTTCTTCTATTTTGTTATTTAAACCAAATTTGTTTTAATTTTTACTTAAGTTTTAAAAAGTCACAAAGCTTTAATCAACACTCCCTCATCTGTAGTGATGTAACTTTAAAAGACAACCGTGCTTCATGTGCATCACCACAAAATGCAAAAGTAAAATTTTAAAATAAATTTTGTTTTATCTTAATATTTTTATTATTTATTGATGCCGCAAGGGGGTATCGCAATTCACTGTACTTTATTAGTTTTCAAATTTGTAAAATAAATTCTAAAAACTTTTTTTTGATAAATACTTAAAATATTTACCATTTTTTCAAGGTTTGCAAAGAAAAAATTATTCAAAACATTAAAAATTTAATATTAAAAGCGTACATCATCACTCTTGTCATTAGTACATTAATCGAAGCAGCATGCACTTACGCACAGGTAACTGTAAATTTGCTTTGTTGTAAAGTTAAGTCCTATATATAAATGAACTTAACAAAATACCCATTATGATTAAAATGTCCCATTCATTAAATCCACACCAGAACTTATTTTATTTTATTTAGTATTACTTGTTTGATTGGAGTGTTAAGGAGATATTTGAATGTACACATAATTCTTGCCCAAATACGGTTCAGTGTTACGTATCAAGATCAATGGAAAAAACCTTTTTTCTTTATTTCATGTTTGGGGTAGGAATAATTTGCATTCTAATCAACTTATTTGAGCTACATTACCTAGGAGTACTTAAAATTAAGCAAAGCTGCAAGAAAATGGCAATTAGTGTAAAACAAGATCAGTTGCTAGGCACTGTGGATGAATATTACCCTAGCAACGGTTTATCGAGGGGTAGGGTGATTATTCATGGAACCACAGTGCCACATGGGTACTATATCCCATACGTTGATCCCCCAGATATCCCATATAAGTCCCTGTCAAAAGTTAGTTTCACTACGTCAGAAAGAGACGTCACGAGCGACGGGGAAGCGTCATCGGTTTGGACAATTAACCACGCTCGCTCAAAGAACTCCAGACTCTATGTGTAAATTGAAAATATTTATAATGAAAAAACGCTTGAATTCAATTTTAAATATCTCGCGCTCATAATTTTATGCAATCAAGTATTTTCTTGTTTTTTAATTTATATCGATTTTTTTTTCTCCACAAAAAATGAGTTTTAGTAAAAAATTGTAGCCCAGAGGCAAATTTTTTTAAACAATATTTAAATATTAGGTTCTAGCTCAAATGAGACATCTTGAGGTAAAAAAAAACAAGTTTTTGACACAAATTTCACGTTAGAAATTTATTTACATAATAATGTTTATCTACAAGCTTAGCTTTGCAGATACAAAAAAATAAAAACAAAAAAATTACAGAAAATTTATAAACTAATATACGCAACCAAGACTTGAGCATAACAAGCTTTTAATAAATCTACGGCCTTGCCAAGAAAAACTGAAAATTTCGCATAACAAAACGACAAATACAGATAAAAAAAAGTTTTTTTTGATAGGTTGGTTTAAATGCCTATGAAGCTGTGCTCTTTCGTCGAGTTTTAGGTGGTTCAGAAAGTTTTAGATCTGATTTGATTACTCGTTCTGGTGAATCGAGCTGTGAAGCTGAACAAAAAACTAGTTTTAGATCGGTTTATATGCACAGTTAAGTAACATTTACGGAAAGAACGGGTTATAGCTTTCTGAATGGAATGTGTTATAACAACAGTACTTTGTTAAATTGCATATATAACTATCCAATATATTCATTGCTTGGTTGGTTTTAAAAAGCTTTTGACAATACTTGTTTAAAACGCCTACAACCCTATATAGTAATATTACCTGAATCTCAGAAGACTGTAATTGTTATACTTCTTATAAATCAACTTACCTATGTATTTCTTTGCGCTTGAAACACGGGATAACGTACGAGCTGGCAGTTCGTCTTCTTGCTGATCTGTGTTCAGGTTTTTAACTCTGTATTCTAATACAGTTGTTAGTAAATCGGGTCGGCAACACAGCTCAAATACATGTTCGATAAAACTTAAGTCGTCTGCAAAGCAAGTAAAATACACAAAATTTTATACACATTACATATTGGAGGGTTATAATAAAAGTATTTGCAACTTAGATAAACATTAACTGAAACCTAGAATTCGTGGTTTATACTAAGCTATGTTATGATTAATATGGCTGTGACTTTAAATGACTATTAGTCAGTCTGTTTAGGGAGTTAGAATTATATTACACACCATTCAAGCGTACATAAACATTTCTATAAATTAAGTCACAAGTTCTAAGTTAACTTAATGGCTCTACATCTTACCACTTGTTAATAACAGTTTATCGCAAAGCCATTGAAACCATTGAGCATTCGACGACAACTTTTCTAATTCCTTTTCGTCTACTCCGTCGATATCATCTTTAGATGCATTTAACAAAGAACTTAAATCCTCTGGTTTTAGTTTTTCCGATAGGTTAGATACCAAATCACTAAGGGGTTTAGTAATAGCCATATTATACACTTATACACAGTAAGAAAGGAATTTTAATACCTAAACACACAACGTACAAGCGATTATGATATTATAAGTCATGAAAGTAAATGTTTACTTTATGATATAAAACGAAAATGTAAAAACACTAGAATAATAATCTCGTAAGGCTTAAGTTTTTACCTAAATCTGTTTCTCTTTGCTCTAATTTTAAAGTATTTAAACTACTTAAGTCTAACTTTATTAGTAAAATGTTATGGTTTGTTTACCCATCAATGTAACAGTTTCTTTTGAAAGTTTCGGTTAATATTCGTTTTTTGTATTATAATGCCTGTGAGCAATTTCTTATTCAATATACAGTATAGCACATTAATAAAGCCTAAATACAATAAACCATTAGGCTGCCTAACCAAATATGTTACTGTTTAGTTTGTTTGCGTTAAAGTTAGTCATCCAAAATATAGGCGATAGCATAGGCTCAGCCGGTACCTATGTTATCTTACACAAGCTCTCCTTTGTGAAAAATCGCTTCGCTTGGTTGGACATTCCAGTCTCAAGTGCTACGAGCGGAAACAACATCAAAAAGTTACCTTTTCTGTTTCCCTGAGGGGAAATTGTATGCCTTAATGCTGTTATTATATGTCCAATTTTAACATTTGTGCTAACGCAACATTGTTATTAGAGCAATTACACGCTAGCGAGTTCTCGAAATCCAGTAGCATTGAATTTATTAAAAACTAGCATTTAAATCAATTTGATTTTCTATTACTATATAAATGTTATTTTTTACCGCAAAAATAGTTTTAACATTTGAAATTAATATAATAGAAGGCTAAGTATTCATAAATTGAATAATTTATAATCTTCGAGTCGCTTATCCTTTACTATTAACACACGTTATTGATCTTCTGTCAGTCGTTTTTAAATTGGTTCCCATTTAAAATTGTGGTTTTTTACTTAGACATATAACATTAATTCACTGTACTGAAGTTAACTTTATAAACGCATTTAGTTTTTTTTTTTTTGTAAAAGTACACTCCTTTTTAACTCATTAAAAATGTGATATTTTTTGTTACATTTTTAGTTATGTAACTTAACTATTACTAATTTAAAATGTCGCTTTAATAATATAACTGTCAATATTTTTCTTACATGTCTAAACTTGTATTCACGCAGCTTGTATGTATTTAACGCCAAGGCTAAGTCAACATGTCTAGCTAGAACCCGTAGGCCAAATTAAATATGGGCTTGACATATACACAACGTTCTTTTAATGTCAAAAAAACCTTAATTGTACTGCTTTCGATTTATGTTTATTTAAATATCAACTTGTTTTTCTGATAGTCGTTTTTGTAGTATGCGATATTTAAATAATCATAATTATTTTATTTTTTATTTAACGGTATATATATATAATCTATTTCGAAACGCTAATAAATAACATTTAAAACTGCATTTTCTTTTTATACATTTTTAATTTAATATAATATATTGCTTGTCTTTTACAATTTTTTTGTTTTATTCTTATTATAAAAATAATTTTATTCTTCTAAAAAATATTGTTACGTTTTTTGTTGAAATTATATTTGTCACATCTCGATTACAACGTATGTTTCTTTTATTATTGTTTAAAACTCCATGAGGTTATCGCAAGATTTTTAACAGGCAAAAGTTAGTAAATAATATAAACCTTTCTAGATAGTGTTTTAAAAAAATTAAAAATGAATACGATTGTTTTGGATAATGGGGCTAACTCTTTAAAAGTTGGTCAAGATAGTAGCACAATTCAAACTATACCAAATTGTATTTTTCGTTCGAAAAACGAAAGAAGAAAAAATTTTATTTCAAACCAGCTCGATACTTGCAAAGATTTTTCGAGTCTTTTCTTTTTGTTGCCGTTCCAGAAAGGATATCTTCTAAACTGGGACGTGCAAAGACAAGTGTGGGATTTTTTATTCGGACGAGACAACTTAAATTTAAAATGCAACGACACCTCGCTAATAATTACGGAACCTCATTTTAACTTCACATCAATTCAGGAGGCAATGAACGAGATATTCTTTGAGGAATATGAGTTTAAAAGTCTTCTAAGAACCAACCCCACAACTCTTTCATGTCATCAATACATAAGTGAAAATGCAGGTGAAAATTGCTGTTTAATAGTTGATAGTGGTTTTTCCTTTACTCACATTGCTCCTTATCATAAACACAAAAAAATAGTCGAAGGCGTTTGTAGAATCGATGTTGGTGGTAAATTATTATCCAATCATTTAAAAGAAGTAATTTCATACCAGCAGTTACAAGTTATGGATGAAACCTATGTTATGAATCAAGTTAAAGAAGATTCATGTTTTGTGAGCATGGATTTTCAAAAAGATATGTCCTTGTGTCGGAAAAAGGGTGTTGAAAACACTGTTGTTAGAGATTATATTTTACCCGATTATACTCACATTAAACGTGGTTACCTTAAAACACTCGACGAACCATCAAAAGACCAAAAAACTAAAACTCAGGAACAAAAAATCCGACTTTCGGTCGAAAGATTTAAAATTCCTGAAATAATTTTTCATCCTTCTGACGTTGGTATCTCACAAATGGGCTTACCTGAAGCAATTTTATATTCAGTATCAAAATGCCCCCAAGAATTACAACCCCACATGTTAAGAAATGTTGTTTTAACTGGAGGCAACTGTCTGTTTCCAAACTTTTTAGAAAGATTAAAACAAGATGTAAGAAGTTTGGCTCCTGATTATTTAGATGTTGATATTCACTTACCGAAAAATCCAATCACATATGCCTGTCAGGGTGGATTACATTGGGCAAATAATGGAAATATATCTGAACATTGGTTAACTTTAGAGGAATATCAAGAAGGAGGGCAATCTGCATGTGCAAGACAGTTTTCCGATATATAAAATGGCCTAAGACACCTGTGTTATAGAATAAGAATGGTTTGTTATAAACAATTTAATGTTTGCCAAACAACGTATAACTTAATCATATAAAGCAGTTTTAAATTCTTAAAATCAATTTTTAATTTGAAATTACTCTTTTCAATGCAAAAGTTAATATGCTTATGTTTATGCATGGGGTAGACATGGCCTACATCAAAATTTGTTTGCATAAAATAATAAATATTTGGTTTGTTTACAGTTTAATGTTGACAATGAATCACAACAACAAAACTGTTTTTAGTCAACACTCTTTCACGTTAAATTTTATTTAGTTAATTCTAAATTTTTCAATTAATGTTAATTTTTTTTACCATGCTTAATTTAGGTATTTTGATTTTGCATGATTTAATAATTTGCTGTTTAAGTTTTTGAAATGTGTACCCTTCAAAGTATATCCTATAAAGATGTTCTCAATAACATTGATGTTTCAAGTTCAATTGAGAAAGCCTTTGGTAAAAATGGATTGGGTATAATCTTGTTAAAAGATTTTCCAAATTTTCAAGAAGAACGTCTAGCTTTGTTTCATACAATTCGAAAGTTTGCGAATTTGCCTGAATGTGTAAGAAATAAATATTCTCGACCTGATGCTAATTATGCAGTTGGTTGGTCCCATGGAAAAGAAAGAATGAAAAAGGGAACTCCTGATCAAAGAAAGGGATCTTATTATGTTAACTCGACAGAATTAGAGTCAACTGATGATTTAAAAAAGAAATATCCTGAGACATATGGAGATAATGTATGGCCTGATGAAGAGCTACCTGGATTAAAAAGTGCCTACATAAAGATGATGAAGCTGCAATTAAAAGTTGGAGGAATTATGTTAAAATTATTAGACAGTTATCTTCATGTTTTAACTGGTGAAAAGCATGACAAGGAAAAGTTTTATAACATGATAGCAAAGTCGAATAACTGCACTGGACGAATTTTGCATTACTTTCAAAACACAAATAAAAATTCAATGGATGACTTTGATGGTCTGTGTGGCTGGCATTTAGATCATGGTTATTTAACAGTTCTTTTATCTCCCTTGTACTTAGATTTACAAGGGGAAAGGGTTAAAAAACCTGATAATTGCGGCTTGCATGTTAAATCACCAACTGGCGAAGTAATTGCAATAGACATACCTGAAGACTGCTTTGCAATTCAAACTGGCGAAATGCTGCAAGTTTTAAGTGGAGGCTTTCTTCGTGCAACTGCTCATTGTGTAAAGCCTTTTTTAGAGTGTTTAATAACAAGAGAACAGTTTGTACTGTTCTTGGATAGCTTTCCTGAGCAGAAAATTGAGTTGCCAAATTATTCATTGAGTTATGAAGAAGTTATTCATACACCACATCTCCCTGAAAATGTTCCAAAATTAGAAAATCGTCTTGTTAATGCTGAAACTTATAGAGATTTTGGTAGTAATTCATTTAAAGCCTACTATGCTTAATCATAAATTGTTTTTTGTTTAATTTTACAATCACATACACATTACTTATTGCACATTTAGTGTTTCTGTGTTTTTTCACTGCCAAATATGTACTGTAATCACAAAATATGGTGTTAATATCAGCTTAATGGATACTCTTAGACTAAGGATACTTTAGCATAAAATTAATCGGGAATTATTTTTCTATTTTTAGAAACCTGTTAAAAAATAATTAAAAAAAAATGTCTGTTGCCCTTTGTGAGGGTAGTGGTGATGATAACATTCCAGTTGTAGTTCGTCCAAATAAAAGTGAAATCGACCACTGTGCTCAACTGGCTGAAAATATCGGAGATCTTGTCTTAAAAGAAGATTACCATGATGTAACTTTTGTTGTAGACGGACAACATTTCCCTGCCCACCGTGTTATATTAGCAGCACGATGTTCTTATTTTCGAGCTTTGTTGTTTGGTGGCATGAGAGAGTCAGTCCCATCGGCTGTGATTAATATCGGTGATGCCTCAGCAATTGCATTCGAAATTTTACTCAAGTATATTTACACTGGAAAAATGAACCTGAACGACATGAAGGAGATGCATATTATTGAAATCCTGCAATTATCCAACAAGTATGGGTTTGATGCTCTGGAGAAGGATATTTCTGTTCATCTAAAAAGCACACTGACTCCGCAAAATGCATGTGTTATTTATGACATTTCATTGCTTTATTGCCTCACAGATTTAAATGTTGCCACCTCTGAGTTTATGGATCGCAATGCTCTTGAAGTTTTAGGTTGCAATGAATTTACGAAGATGTCTCTTGATGCTGTGTATACTATTCTACAACGAGATTCATTCTGTGTACCAGAGAAACACATTTTTAAAAGCATAGAGATGTGGTGTCTTGCAAATCCAATACCGAATGAAAACCAGGAGGGCTATAAAGCTGAGAAGAAGAAGAGAGATGTGTTACTCTCTGCTGTTCGACTTCCTCTTATCCCTTTACCTGATCTTTTAAACGTTGTTCGGCCAACAGGTTTAGTACCATCAGAGATTTTACTCGATGCTATAAAAGCACAATCAGAGTGTAGTGACAAGGAGTTAGAATATCGTGGCATTTTAATGCCAGACATAAACATCGCAACAGCTCAGCATGGTGCACAAGTGGTTCAAGGTGAAATGTGTGCTTCACTTTTGGACGGCGACACAAGAAATTATGACTTGGATCGTGGATATACGAGGCACGATATTAATGATAGTGGGGATGTTAACTGCCGAACAGAAAGATGTATTAAAGTGAAACTTGGCCAACCTTCTATAATTAATCGAATTCGGCTTTTGCTGTGGGATAAGGATAGTCGGTCATATTCATATTACATTGAGGTTTCTATGGATGATAAGGATTGGGTGTTGGTTGTTGATTACTCAAAGTATTTTTGTCGCTCCTGGCAAGATCTGCCCTTTCCAGACAAAGTCGTTAGGTTTATCCGAATCGTGGGTACTCGAAATTCAATCAACAAGCTTTTTCATCTTGTTGCCTTGGAGGCAATGTACAGTACACAAGAAGTTAGACTTCATAACGGGATTGTTGTTGCCACTGAAAACATAGCAACGGTCGACAAAAGTGCTTGTATTATTGAAGGGGTAAGCAGAGACAGGAATGCACTGATTAACGGGGATACTACAACTTATGATTGGGATTCTGGTTACACTTGCCATCAACTTGGGAATGGTTCTATCATCGTTCAACTTGCACAGCCCTATGTATTTAGTTCAATGCGTTTACTGCTATGGGACATTGATGAAAGAAGTTACAGTTTTTATGTTGAAGTGTCCAAGGATAAAGAAAATTGGAAGATTGTTGCTGACAAGAGAAATGAAGAATGTGTGTCTTGGGTGGTGCTTGAATTTGACAGGGTTGCCGCCACTTTTATTCGAATTATAGGCACCGGAAACACTGCAAACGAGGTGTTTCACTGTGTTCATTTCGAATGTCCTTCCTCCACTCTTCCTGTGAGTTATAAAGATCAATATCTTAGTGATACAGCTTCGACAACTAATGAGGAGAACAATATTGAGGAAGTGGAGAAAGATACAACTCCTCCTGGCAGAGCTGATTCAAATTAACATTTATTTCGTTTTTCCCAGATTACAACTTTTGTTGATATTGTTTATTTTACTAATTTTTATAGTTCCATTATTTAATTGACATATTTTTTTTTTCGAATTAATTTGGGCATTATTTTTCTTTTTCCATTTTGATATAAATTCCGAAGAATTAATTGTTAAAGTCTTGTGTATAAAAGTGTAATGTTTAAAATATAAACAACTTTTTTCTCTTTTTATAACTTGGTGTATTTTATTTGTATTTAATTAGTGTTGCATAAGGTACAACTTATTTGTAATTTGAAAACGTATTAATTTAAAAAACATAAATTGGTTATTTAATAATTTGGTTCTTCACTGTTAAAACGTTTTTTAAGTTTAATACCTGCTTTTTGTAATAGTACATTTAATTTTAGGGAGTTTTTTGTAATACCGCAATCAGTTTTAAAAGTTTTTTTAAGCAAAAATTAAAAGCAAGGTGTAATTGCTAATAATATTTATCTTTGTAAAAGTTCAAATTGTGTTTTAAAACTTGTTGAACTAAGTTACTTTTTTCTTTGGTATCCTTCGTAATTATAATTGTATTGTAGTGTTTGCCAAACGTTTTTTTTTAATAATATTTTGTTATCAATTTTCAGTATAGTTCCTCTTAATATCAAACACTTTTTGTTTTATAAAAAGTTGTTATAAAACATTGTACATGCTTGTTTAAACTTTATAATATATAATGCATTTAAATATAAAGGACTTCTTTGTAACAAGTGGTGTAAATGGCAGCTATTTTTGGAAATAGAAAATGGTATAAAATCCTAATTACGACATATATAAAATAAACAAAGGTAGACGATCACGTGTAATTTGTCATGTGACCACAGGGGCATGACAGATACTGATGACATCATAGTCACGTGGCAACTCGTGAGAAAACGTAAACATAAGCGACTGCAATTGGTTACAAAAGCGTCAGCTGTTATACAAAATGTGGGCAGTCAATTAACGTTGTTGTTTTTTTGGTGTTTTGTAAACAAAAGGATTATTTAGTCCAGACGGAAAGGTGGCTATACGAACGGACTGTCTGTGTATTGTTAAATTTTATCAGATAGCTTAACTGCTTAGAAAAAAATCTAAACGTTAAAAAGTCAAAAAAAAATCTGAACGTTAAAAAAGTTTTTTTTGATAATTGACGATTGCAACCTTTATTTTTTTACGATTTTTATTTTGTGTTGTTTAACACATGTTACTTTTTAGAAAATTACTGAACACGTATAAAATAATTGTTATGGACAACTACCGAATTTCAAAACAAGGTTCTGTTGATGATTTTGTGTTAATTGATTCAAATAATTCAACTTCAGAAGCTGAAGAAGAAAACAGAAGACCAAGTGCCAGTTATGAATTTGTTGAGAATAGCCAGGAAGAGGAAAAACCAAAAAATCTTATATTTTCTGCAATAACTTCAGATGAACTGAATAAGTATTTTGATTTGGAAGGTAGGCTAGTACAGGAATCCAATCTACAAAAATCCTTATTTTATGGTGGTGCGGAGGAAAATGTTAGACGCAAAATATGGACATTTTTATTTGGTCTTTATCCAATGCTGTCAACTGCATTAGAGCGAAAAGAACTAGACATTGAAAATCATTATAAATATCATGCGCTACGTTCACGATGTTTCATGTATTTAAATGAACCAAGCAAAGATCCATATGATGACAATCTTGTTATATCAAATGATTCTAACGTGGATTATTATTTAAGTGATGAATTGGACTTACCGAGACATAGTACATGTATTTCTGATGATTCTTTTTTTTCACATAAACATCACATGAACACTGCCAAAGTTTATGCTGGTAAGCAAAACATTGAGTTAAGTACCGTTGACTCTTGGTATCGAGTGATAAAAAAAGACATACCCAGGACGGATCGCGATCATCCTTACTTCGAAAACATGGATGAAGAATGCTCAGAAAAAATGAAAAATATTCTTGTTACTTTTGGATTTTTTCACCCAAATGTCGGCTATGTACAGGTATTTATTTAGATATTGAGCATTTAAATATAAAAATATCATCTGTTTTATATACCTTTAAACAATTTATTTTCTATTATTAATATGTTTAGGGTATGAACGACATTTTAACAAGATTTTTGGTGGTATTGGACAATGAGGTTGATGCTTACTGGTGTTTCTCACATTATATGGAGGGTTGTGCGAGGGATTTTGAAGAGGATGGAATGGTGGAAAAAGTAACCCTCGTTCAAAATCTTTTAAAAGATTTAGAACCAAACTTATACAGGTAAAATCCTTTAATTTTGTAAATTTCTGATATTTTAATTCCAGTAAATTTGTGCATGTTTTTATTCTTTTTTTAATTTTATTTCAGTTTTCATTATTTAAAGTTATTTTTATAAATGTGTATTTGCTTCAATTACTTAAATACTATTTATATTGCTAATGTACCCTATTAATACGTAATTAATAATTAACTGCATGTACTGTCAGCCTTATTGTTTTAATTGCCAACAAAATTAGGTTTGCCTAATTACATTAATATGTAAACAAAACAAAATAAATTGGTATTAAAAGCAATAGACGGCCACACAATGTTTAAGAAAATAAAAACAAAAAAGTTGAAAAAAAAAATATATATTCTTTTTTTTAATTAAAATTTTTAATGGTTTTGATTTGTTAACCTAATACTATTTGAAATATATAGAATTTAAATAAAAACAATAATCTAAAAACCATTTTATTTTTATAGCCACCTGGCTGATTGTGATGTAGAAGATCTAGTTTTTGTTCATAGATGGTTACTCGTTTCATTTAAACGAGAATTTGACTACAATGAGTCGATTAAATACTTTGAAATTGCACAATCTCAATTTTTGGAGCTCGATTCTCCATTAGCAATCTCAGTACAGGAAGAACAACATAGATTGGAGGTTTACTATTATTTTAAAATTTTGAAAAACATTAATGTTTTAAAACTAATTTTTCTCTTAAAATTTTACCCTTACATTTTTAGGTGAAAAAAGACCAGGGTAAGATTCGAACCCCGAACCACGTCGCTAAAATCCCCAAATACACTTATGAAATATTTGTGTGCGTCGCTGTAATAATGCTTAAACGGCAACAGTTTTTAGCCTGCACTGAAGCATCAGATGTATTTCATATTGCATGTAATATTCGGGGCTCTTTAAATTTACAAGAAGTCCATTCCAAAGCTTACGAATTATTTTATCTCTTCTGTCAAAAATCAGTAACCGATCAGTACGAACAAAGCAAGAATCCCAATCTTATAACTTCAATTTCAAATGTGTTTAAGCAGTTATCTGCTACCAAAAATACAATTCCGTTGCCAAAAATATCTTTAGATAATGTTTCATCTATTATAAAAAATAAATGGGATAGCATTTCATAAAACTGGTTATGCTAGATAAAATAATTTTTTTAGTAAAAATATAAGTCATATTTTTCTTAGTTAAATATTACTCAGGGTATTTTTTTTATTTTTGATTATTTTTTTGTTTGTTTTTTATTACACTCACTTTATGCAAGATAATCTTCATTAAATTTCCTTCTTTTTAATGTTTTAGATGTAGAAGGTGTTTTTGAATTGCACCTTAGAAGCAGTTTTGTACTATTGCTTTATAATAATTGTTTTTAAAACAATGTTAAATTAGTAAGGTGCTTTTATTCAAAAATTATTTTTAGCTGTTGTAGAATTCTTCAAGGCTGTTGTAGAATTCTTCAGCAAACTATGCCCTAATATTGTTTTAAATACATGTTATTAAATATTTTATTTATAGTAGAAATATTTACTTTAAATAAAGTTAAATTTTTTATTTGTTTTGGTCTTACTAAAAATATAAAGCATAATGTGTTTTCCTAATAGTTTTAAACTAGATCTAAATTTTTTAACCCTTGAATTTCCAAAAGGGTTCTAAAATATTAAAGATTAAGTTAGTATGCGCACATATTTTTATGTTGTTTTATTGTGACTGATGGTATAAATAGCATTTGTGCAAATATAAGTTGCAAAAAAAGGTTATTGCATGACTATGATTAAATATGGCGTGGTTAAATGTATGACAATACAAAAATTAAATAAGAAAGTTAAACATAAAAACCATGTTAAATTAGAAAAATAAACTAACATTTTGCAATTTCAATTTTTTTTAAATTAAACTAATTTAAAATTTTAAAATAAAAAAACCTAAAAAAGTTGACATTTACTGCTTTTGTTCAAAAACATAAAATTGCATACACTTAAGAAAACTGCAAATTAAATTATTTTAACTGAGGAAGAACAATTAAAGGATGCATAAAAAATTGGTATTGACGGCATTGCATTTTACTAGTATTGCCTATGTCCACTACAAACTAAAAAGCTATTGGTCACTAGTTCTGAACGAGTTTTTAAACAGTAAAGGTGTAAAAGAAGACAGTGCGAACTTAAAAACTAATTTTAGGAAGCCCAAAAGCCTTTTTTACATTTAAAATACAAGAAAATGCTATATAAGGTGTAACTTTTGAAAAAAGAAAAGTTTTATTATTGAATGCAGCAATCTGTAGATGAATCAGTCAAGTATCCTTAAATATATAAAATAGTTGTCATACAGTTACACAGAAAAAAAACACAGTTATTTTACATAAAAACATAAATTGTTTATTTAAAGACATTGTATGCTTAGAAAAGGTATGGTAAATTATCATATTTTTATGTAGTGTAATATTTAATTTTTTTTATAAATTTACCTTGTCTCTTGATGACTATTTCAACAATTTTCAAATATTCGTAAAAGTCAATGTTATTCGATTGATCCCTATCTACCTCTTTCATCAGTTCCTTCATTTCGCTTATACTTATTTTCAATCCACATACATCTTGAAGTACCTCGTAAAGCTATAATAAATATTTCTTTAATGACTATAACATATGATGGTATGAATATCAAGCTTGGTAAAGATATCTTAATTTATATAATTATATACCTCTGGTAAATCTAAACTGAAATCATTGTTTTTGTTGTATTTACAAAAGTTTTCCCATTGTTGAGTGACCTGTTAATAATTAAATGTAAGATATAAAGTGTAGAATTAAAAATCAATAGGAAAATGTCCCATATAAAGTATATAATAAAAAGCAACCTTACATTTCATTGCATTTGTAAAGGCCAAATATTGAATAAATATTTACTGATGTAGATTTAATTACCTGGTTCATATTTAAGTAAGGAAAATGTTGTTTGATCAGCATAATGTTTGCTCTTCCTGTAACTTTACTAACAAGTTGTGGGTGGGGAAGTTTTTTTGTCACTACTAAAAAGGATAACTTTGTAAAATATTCAAATATATTACAAAATAAAATGAGCATATGATTAAAATTGTTTTATTGAAATATTTCTACCTGGTTTGGTTGAATGATATGTTGAATGGTTTGTTTGTAGAAATGAGTTCTTGGCACTAATAGGTCTTTTGGTGTTTTCTTTTACAATTTCTAAAACATTGTGGTACAAAAAATGACACTTATTAAGTATTAAACATGTAAACCAATAATATAAAAAAAATTCTAGTTCTTATTATTTTTATAATCCTACTTGGTCTAACAGCACTAACGCTGTTGGATCTTATTTTTACATCAGTTGGTAACAAAAAATCTCCCATTCCCCCTTCATTTTGTGTTTTAGTTTCTTTGTTGTCATTTTTTGGACTAGATCTTAAAATAATAAATTTAATAAAAAAGTGAAATATAATAATTATTCTTTTGATTGAATATAAGTTTATACCTTTTTTCATAACCTGTTGGTGTATTTAGATCTTTGGTTGAGCTTTTGTAATGTGGAGGTAAACTTGATTTATTTTCTGATAAATTTCCCTTTTGTGCTAACTCGTGTATGTAACGCAACATGGCCTGCACAAAAAAAATTTATTCATTACAACTTAATTAAATCTGATTTTTTTTAAAGATTTTAATTAGAGTTGTATTATTTGAATATTCTAGTAAATGTTTATTATATAACACCTGATATTTAACTTTTTCCGGATCTGGGCTAAATTTTCTTCCAGGTTTTTCAGATTCCCAAGCACAAACTAGACCCCTTAACACAGAAACCTCTTATTAAATTAATAAAAAAAGTTAGTATAATTACCAAGTAATTTTTGCTCTTTTGCAACTACAATGTAAATTATCTATAACAGTAACTTTATGTAAAGTAGAATATAGTTATTTAAATTTATTTGTTAAAAAGAATTTTATTACCTAAAGTCCTGTTGTAGTCCGTTCATGCAACCAATAATTGCTTGTTGCTGATTTTCTAAATCATGTTTTAACCGAAAAATTTCCTTTAACAATATAAAAGGTTTAGGTTTTTATGAATTTGTTATGTATTTTTGTAATTGTTTTAGTGTTGTCTACCTGATCTTTTAAGTAAATTTGCCGATTTGCATGGTTCAGTTTCTCGAATGAATGGTCATAGGTTGGAATTATTTCACTCTTTACTTTAACTCTTGTCACTTCATATTCTAACTTCTACAATGTAATAAATTAATTTGTTAAAGGAAGTTAAGTAGAAATCATATTATTTTTTTTTGACTTTACAAAGTTATATCAATAATGTTTGGTTTAAATTACTTTAATTTTGTTTTTCATGGTCAGACATTTTTCTTTATATTTTTCACGCTCAAGTGCTAACTTATTAGTTAGATTTTCGAGTTGAAGTTGGTGTTTTTCTTCGAGATCTGTGTATTTGTTTTGCCAATCAATAAATGATGAGTTTGCCTGCAAACTAAAAACACAAGAAATGCTTTGTAATACTTTAATTCTCTGTGAATTATAAATTATAAAAAATGTGAATTACTATTCAATTTTCTCCAAAGCAATCTTTAATTGTTCGTCAAGATTATTGATGCGGGAACACCAGTTTTCTTTTTCCCTTTTTCGTTCATCTAACTTTGTTGTAGCAAGTTTTAATTCTCTTTTGTTATTTTCAAATTCAACTAATAAGAGGGTACAACATATCATCAAGTTATTGTAATACAACAAAGTATTGGCAGATAATTGTATAGTAAGTTTTTTTCATAAAATTGTTCACTGGTATTTTAAAATACAATCTCTATGATTACTGGGGTACCTATAAACTATACAGGATCGAATGGATCGAATAGATCGAATTGATCGAATGGATCGAATGTATATCAAATTGTTATCGAATGGATCAAATGGATAGAATGGAACAAAAATATTGCATAAATCAAACCCTAACCCCGACCCTCACCCATTCAGAATAAGCATAATGCATGTAATCCATTCGGTCCATTCGATCCGTTTGGTCCATTCGATCCATTTGGTTTATTCGAAAACCATTTGATATACGTTTGGGTACATTCTATTTATTCGATCCATTCGATCCATTCGATCCTGTATAGTATATATACCGTGATTACTGTAATAAACATTGTGGTTTACTTTTTAAATTCCGTAACTGTTCAGCTATTTTCACTTCATTGTTTGATCTTCTTTTAAGAGATTGAAGAAGAGTGGCTTTGCATGAATCAAATGCAATGATTAAACTCTGAAGAAATCTGTCTGCTTCTATTCTGCTGTACCTAGAATTTGAACTACATTTATAATATAGCTCCTTTTAATTTATTTAAATAATAATATTTAAACTGCAAAATTTGATGAAAAATGTGTAAATTTTATAGTTTAAATACATATTAACTTTACAAAATACTAGGTTGAAGAAAAATAACAAAATCATTTTAAAAATTTTTTAAAACATTTAAACAAATACTTTAAAGCTATTCCATTAGCAGTCATGGCTCTTAAACGAGGTCGATTTAAATGTGATCCATGGCTGTGTAAGTTTTTGTATTCAACCAATTTTTTTGTTCTTTGTTGTTTGTTTGTTATGCTTGATGTCCACCATAAATATCTATCATGTATTCCTTTAAATAATTCCTCATCCTAAATTGTTAAAATATAAAATTTTATTAAACCAATGCCGAAAACAAAAACATTAAAACTATCAGGTAAATATGATAAAAGAAAAATGTATGTTAAATTAAAATATAACAAACAAACCAAAATATTTAAATTCTTTGTCATGGCAAAATAAGAATCAGTTCCTTCATGTCTACTGCTTATTATTCCACCAATTGCATTTAAAACACAAACAACCGCTGTTCTAATATCATGTAAATGATCAACAGTAAAAACCTCTTCCTTGGAAACTAAACTATCTAATTTCTGGGATTTATTCATTCTAAAAATAAATTTAAATCAAAGGTTAAAGGTTTATTTTATCCATATGTTACCTAAAACAATTTAACTATTTAGTATATTAAAAACATATTACAGAAAATATAATTTTTAAAAAGAAATAAAAGTTTAAAATATATGATAAGTAAATAAATGCATGTAAAAACATAAAATGTTTGACTTTTACTTTTTTATTTCTAGTTTTAATATCAAATTTGTTAAAAAAATAAATTGATTTACCTTTACTGTAAGTCTTTAATTAAGCCATTCTAGAAAATTTAATTTTTCATTTTATTGTTGTTTACATTGATTACCATGGACAATACGTCACGGTTCAAAGTATATTTAAAATAAAAGTTTATCCCCAGAAAAGTTTTATAATTAAAAACTTGAAGTTGAGTTTTACTTTATAAAAAATGAACATAGTAAGATTTAAAAATTAAAAGCTTTTAATAATGTTGTATATTTAATTTTTCTGGTTTAAATTGTTTTTAGTTAAAATATTTACATACTTTTTATCAATGAAAAACAGAAAGTATACGTAGTACAAAAACTTGTTATGTTGTCACAATAAACTTTATGTAAACAACATGTAAAATACTATGAAAAAATATTTCACGAGACTGCCTTAAAATCGGTATATATAAAATAAAATGCAGTGTCAAAACGATTGGAGAAATAGCGTTGCAATTTTACAAGATCACGCTGCGAAAAATATTGAGCTAAAAAATAGTAAGTGTTTATAATAAAAGTCCATTCGATAAGTGTTTTTTTTTGCATTTTTAGTATGTATAAAGAGGTTGCTTTTTAAAAAATTAAAATCAGTATCTGAATTTTGTGAAAATAATCTGTAATAATTAGCCCCAGAAATCCAAGGTCATATAGAAAGTTTAATTGAATGCGTTGAGAGTTTATTCAAAGAAAGAACTCAGCTAAGATCGGAATGGGAGGAAAATACAATAAAAGCTGGTAGTCTGCAACGTAAACATAATGAGTTAGAAAAAGAAAGAAGTAAAGAATGGGTAACAATATTGTAACAAATCCGCCATCTTGTAGTTTACGCTAAGTGTTATCAGGTCCTAGTCACGTGTTTACACCATAAGTCACGTACTGACACCTTTTCTTTATCACGTGATTTGTTAGTTAACTGTTTCAAAAGTATTGTACGTTAGTTTTCGTGTTACGAGTTTGTGGACGATTGTTCGTTAAACTTCGCGCAAAAAACTACTTTAAATATAACTACGGCTTTCATACAAAAGAATATCAGGCAAATTTACGTTACAATATTGTAAAAATATTTCACTGAGTTAGCAATTAGTAATAAAAGATTATAAATAAGTATTAGAATACGCATTTAGTCAAACTATTTTATAGAAGTATTAATATTATTATAAGTATTGATTTAAAATTAAATTGTAAAACGTTTATGATATTTTAATGCAGTATGATATTATATTGTTTTTGTTGTGTTGAGTCACGTGATAAAAAATACCCTATTTTACTAATTTTTATAAACAGCGCGTAGTTTGACCAACAAGCAATTATTAATATTAGTTTTAATACTATATTATTGAAAACTATATTAATCTAGGTCTTAGGAAATTGTTTGATTTAGAAATAAGATTGTTTAAAAAAAAAGATTGCAGCTGTAAGCGCAGCTAAAGAACAGAATGACGAATCAATTCAAGAAGTCAAACAAATTACTGAAGACATACAAACTGAAATGGATCAAGCAATTCAGGTTTTTATATTTGTTTGTTGTTATGTTTCAATATTTTATATTATTAATACACTGAAGTAGATCTCATAAAGTATAGAGTTTAACTCTTACGGCATATAAAAATTTTTTGTAGAAAGCTAGGCAATTAAACTATGAGAATAAATCGCTTGAAGTAAAGGCAGAAGAAGCAAAGCTAATGTGGCCTCAATTATCAGCCATGATGGACACAACCATGCAAAAAAAGGTTGAGCTCCAAATTAAAGTTAACGAGACAAGGTTAAAAAAATTTTCTTGTATTTGTAATATATTTTAAAAATAATAAAAAAATGTTTTACCACGCATTTTATATAAATAAAATGTTATCTTACCAAAACTAATGTTTTACATTATATAATACTGTATACAAACAACGGCAGCGTGGTGTAGTGGTAAGATCACTTGCTACACCACATGGGTTGTTAGTTCAATCCCCACTTCTCTTATGCTGTAGCACCTTTGAGTAAGGCAATAAAAACGGTATAAACTCCTGCTGAACCAGCACTTAATCAGCAGCATAATTATCAGGCAATTATAATCTATAACATTTCCAAACTGCCACAGGCAACTCGAGACTGGGTCGGGGTAACAGTTGTTACTCTATGTTTAGTATGCGCATTGTCCCTCCCACATCGAGGATAAAGATATATACAAAAAATATATTCAGTTTGATAATGATTTCATATATGTTTTTTATTGAACTTCAATTAAAACATGTGTTTTAACTTTATATTACAATCAGATGTAAAACTGTTGAATCACATCAGAGAGCAGTTGCTTTGTTTGGCGAATGTGAGGAAATTGAATTAGACATTGAGAATTATTGGAAATATTGCTGCGTGCAAGCAAATAAAATTAAATCAGCTGCTGATATCTGGAAGGCAGAAGTAATTAATTTCTTTATTTTATTTCTTGATAATTTTTTTGTTCATAGTAATGTATTTTAAACGAAGGGATTAAAAAACAATTTAAGTTTGGATTATTATTCTTGTACAGGTAATTTATAAATCTTTTTTAAATCATATTTTGGCAATTTCCATTAATATATATAAAGCACTTTTAAATTTTGATGTTGATTAATTATACTTATTGTTTTATAATTGTCACTCTAGTGTTACACTAGATATTAACCTCTTCCAACTATTCTTTTTATTACAAAGATTTTAAAACAAGATGTAAAAACTAATGAGGCTAAAGTTGAGATGGATGATCTACAGGAGGAGACAAGATGGTCACAGACAAGAAATTTAAAAGCTAACATGGAAAAAAAGGCAGAAGAAGAAAAACTGGCCCAGTTAGAGAAAAAGGTAAGTTTTTTTTTATGTATTTAGTGTTTATAATAAGATTAAAATTTTTTAAAAAGTTTTATTTTTTAAATTTTTTATTGAAGTTTTTTATTTTTTAAAGTTTTTACTAAGTTGTGCTATTGTACAATTATTTTTTAAATATATTAAGTGTCTTTAAACCATATCATTACGCAAAAAAATACTTTGTATTTTTAAGCTATTGTACCTAAATTTTATTCTCATTTTCAGACTGAGGGATTTAAACAACAAGTAAGATTGAAATTAAATGAAAAAGGAGAAATTGAAACTGAAATAAAAAACAAACAACTTCAATTGAGTTGGTTTCGAGATGACTATGAGGTTGGGTTAAATTAAATACCAAGTTTTAAACAAAATTTTATAGCAGTTAGGTTTATAAACGAGTTTGATCTGTCTGACAGCGTGATGTAGTAGAAAGAACACTTGCTACACCACATATGAGGTCGTTGGTTGAATTCCCACTGATCTCATGCTGTAGCGCTCTTGAGTAAGGTGCTGTAAACAGTATAAACTCCTGATGAGCCAGAACTCAATCAGGAGTATAATTATCGTGCAATTATAATTTATAATATCTCAAACTGTTACAGGCAACTGGAGACTTGGTCGGAGTAACTGATCTTACTCTATGTTTAAGTGACTTTTCCACATCAAGGATGAAGATATATACAAAAAAAATAAAATAAAATCTGCACTGTTTCTTTAAAATAAAAACTTTTTTTAAGCAAGACTATTTTTTAAGACAGTGATATTGGTAAGACTTGAATTTATATCAGACTTTTTCTTAATTAGAATTTTTGTTATAGCAACATATTAAAGAGTTAGAAGATAATGATGCCAAGACAAGAGAAGAATGCATGGAAACCTATAAGTTCGGAAAAACACTTGAAATTAAAAAATTGATGGTGACTGAAAGGCTGACAGAGGTAAGCCTTGATCAAGACAAGAAAGAAGAGAAAAAAAGAAAAAGGAGAAATGAACTAATGGAAATAACAAGCATGGTAGGAATTAACTTGATTTTCTGTAACAACTTTGTTCATCTTTTGTAATTTTTAGTATATATTTGTGTTTCAAAAACTAATTTGTCACATGCTATACCTTTGTTAGAACCAAACAAAAAATTACCAAAAATATTTTAATTATTAAAAAAAAAAATTGCAAAAACAAAATTTTAAAGTAATAAAAATTGGTAATTTTTTTTTATAGATGAATATGGTGGTAGCAGATGAAGCCACAGCCCGAGCGGCAAGAATGAAATACAAGAAGAGTTTGATTACAGTTGGAGAAACTAGAGATCAAATGGAACGAATGTTCTCCCTTCAATTAAACAAATTAAACAAGACTGTCGAAAAGGAAAGAAAACTAAGGTAGGCCTATCTTATATGTAGGCCTATACATTTTGCTCTTTTTTTACTTATTTAAATGTAGATTATTAGTTGATAAAACTACATATTTTTTTTGTATATATCTTTATCCTCGATGTGGGAAAGTCGATTTGCGCGACTTAAACATAGAGTAACATCAGTTACCCTGACCCAGTCTCGAGTTGCCTGTAGCAGTTTGGGTTATTATAGATTATAACTGCCCGATAATTATGCTGCTGATTAAGTGCTGGCTTGGCAGAAGTTCATACCGTTTATAGCGCCCTTGAGTACAGGATGAGATCAGTGGGGATTAAACCCACGACCTCACGTGTGATGTAGCAAGTGTTCTTACCACTACACCACGCTGCCGTTTAATTCACTATACTTGGTAAATTTTAATACACTTAGTGTTTTTTGTTAATATTTATTAATTTTAAATAAAATAGCAATAATTGTTATTAAAAATTTGTTTTCTTACCAAATTTAGTAATATTAGTTAACACATGTTTTTAAACCTTTTTTTTAAAGAATGGTACAGTTAATAATGTTATAAACTTTTTGAATTGTTTTTTTCTTATTTATGTAATGTAGAAAGAAACATTTAAGCCACTGGGAGGATTCTGTAACTGTTTTAAAGCATTGGAACAAAGTAACGAAAGAATACTTTGAGAAATCTGAAAACGACATTAAAAAATCACTGTAAGAAACAAATTAATATTTTTTTGTGTTTAGAATAGATTTAAAAAATACAAACATGTACAAATTATCTAAATGTAGAATTAAATTAAATTTTAAATGAAGACAACTCAAAGATGATTACAAAAATGAATATGATGAATTAATGAAAAAAATTGCGGAACTAGATATTCAGGAGGCTGAACTAAGACTTAAGATTACTAAAAAACAGAAAAAATTAGGCATCATGACAAAAAATTTTATCAGAAAAATTGATGTTATCAACAAGAGCATTGAAACTAAAACGGTTTTTAACTAGCCTTAAGATTAACATATTAGAAACTAAATATTAGAAAATTATATATAAGTTCTATCTAAACCTCATATTATACTTAAAATAAATTTGGTGTTTTCTTTAGACTGAGAATGAAATTTTACTTCAAGCTAAAATAGCTTTGGACCTGGAATATGACAGAATTCTAAATCAGTTTTATAAATATTCCTCTCGGTATGAAAGTTTTGTCGAAAAATTAATGGATCTTAATCGACAACAGAAAAATATAATACTTGAAACGAAAAACTGCAAACAAAAATTACAACGTAAGTTATAATAAAAAAGTTTGGAATAAAAATGGGTCAAAAATATAAAAATAAAAGTTTAAATATAATTAAATCTATATTTAACTTAAACAGCTGATAATTTATATTAAAATTGCATTTGTAGATTTAATTTTGCCACAAATACGCATGAAAAATGAACTTGACGAGATAAATCATGAAGCCATAGAACAGTTGAAGCGTTTTAAAGCAGAACTTGAAGCAATTGGAATTAAAATTGCAAAACTCATTGGACTTAATGATGAAATTGAACTAAAAAATTTTGTTTTTAAAAAAGAATGTAATGAAATTACGTTAAATCTTGGAGGTTGGTTTTATACATTAGTTTTTATTACAGTATGTAAATTCAAAGTTAATTTTTTCTATGTTTAACTTAGTAATAGGAGCATATGCATGTTAAAACTGTTATCAAAAACCTATTAAGTTTTGTGTTTATAGATATACTCATACTGGTTATTTAAATATTAAAAACTGATTTATTAGGTATCGACATAAGACAACACCTTCATCGAAATATAACAAGCAAGTTTGTAGATCTATCTCAGTGGCGACGTCACCATTTATATTTAATCAAAATGGAACAAGATTTAGCTGACGAATTTACTTTAAAAACTCAGCAAGATCAGGGAAAAATAGTTTTTGTTAAAGTAAGTAGCTATTACAATTGGCAACCTAATGCTCTATGACTATGTTTATTCAAAACTGCAAAGTTATGTAATTTTAATTGTGTTATAAACTTTACATTACCGATTTACACAAATACAAATTTCTCTAACTTTTAGTTTTGTGTCAATCAACGAAAACTAAAGCTAGAAAATCTGACAAGCGAATTTAAAACCCTTATTTTAAATTTCACTGATTTCTTGTCTTCTGCAAACAAGATCGAAAAATAAAGGTAAAATAATTAAAATATATATAACATTTTACAACATAATATCCTTATGACACCAATTAAATCTGTGCATCGTGTACATATAAAATCATGTACAAAAACTTTGATTTACTATAACGATTGCAGTGACGTTAAGTACCTTATTTAAAAAAAATCACTAAAATATTCTAATTTCTATAAACGTTATGGCTATATTACATTTCGTAAAAATACTAGAAAACAAAAAATTAGACCAGTTTGAATTTGTGTTTTGGTCAATACTGACCCCAAATAAACCATTAACATTGGAGGCAAATATACACTCGTACAAAAAAATTTCAAAAACAATTATTTTTTTAATTTTAAAACGTTTTACTATACCAACCGCAAAGATGTTAGGAGGCCATTTTTTAAATATTACCGAAAATATTAATATTCAAAAAAGTTATGCCCATTTAACATAAATATTCCTAAATCTCAAATATTAAAATAAATTGTTTTAATGGGAACGCAATTAATTAACTTAAACACTAGATAAAAGAGTTTGCAAATATATTTAAAAATAAAAAAGTTAGAGCAAAACTTTGTTTTAACCTATTCTGATACTAAATAACCCTGTGACGTCATCAGCATAAATAAACCGAACTAAAAATTTGAAAAAAAAAATTTTTTTGAAAAAAAAATATGTTAGGACCATATTTTTTAAATATTACAGAAAAATATTAATATTCATAAAAGTTATTCCTATATAACCTAAATGTTGCGAATTCTTGAATATCAAAAAAAAATTGTTTGAATGGTAGCGAACGTCATCAGCATATAAAAACCTAAACAAAAAAATAAATATTTTTTTTTTAATTGTAAAATCGTTTTGCTATAACAACTTTATTGACGTAAGGAACCTTTTTTTAAATATTACCAAAAAATATTAATATTTATAAAAGTTATGGAAATATAACATAAATGTTGCTAAATCTTAAATATTAAAAGAAATTGTTCAAATGGAAACGCAATTGATTAACTTAAACACTAGATAAAGAAATTTGCAAAAATATTGAAAAATAAAAAGAGTGAATTTTTGTTTTAACTCATTCTGATACTAAATGACGTCATCAGAATAAATAAACTAAAAAATAAATTTTTTAATCTTAAAATCGTTTTACCGTACCAATCAAAAATGTGTTAGGACTCTATTTTTTAAATATTACCGAAAAATATTAATATTCATTAAAGTTATTCCTATATAACATATTTTTTTTTTAAATATTGTCAATTCTTGAATATCAAAATAAATTGTTTTAATGGAGCTGAATTTATATAATTTAAATACTTAATAAAAAAATTCGAGAAAAATCTTAATAATTAAGAATTGGGGTAAATTTTTGTTTGAACAGGTTTTGAAATTTTAAACAGGGTAAATAACTTCTACCATTGTATTTCAGAAATTTTGAAGAAAGAATATTGCAATACTGTATATGAACAAAAGAATTTATTGTTTTTTATGCCAAAAATATATATCTTTAACGTATTTTAAAACAAATTATTTTTTTTGAATTGTTTTTATTTTCGTTTATGTAAGCAAATATGTAAGTTGCATTCGGTTGGTTCGATATATATATTTTTTTTTTTTTTTAAACAAAAAATATTTTTAAATATGTTTTTTAATTACTAATAAACATAAGAACCAATTCTGAACGCCTAACATCAATCTTCAATTTTGAATAAATAAACAACTATTAAAATATAATAAACAAAAAGCAATTAATTTTTAAATCCGCTTTTAAGTTTTTAATATCATAATATATAACTGGCTAAAGTTTAAAAACCTGATAAAACTCTTTAAATTTTAATGAACAAACATCTATTGATTAGTAAAAAGTGATAAAAATTAAATTTTTAATTCATTTTTAAGTTTTTAATATCATAATATATAACTGACTAAAGTTTACAAACCTGATAACAATCTTTAAATTTTAATAAACATACACTTAGTAATTAGTAACATTTAAATTTTGAGAATAGAAGGATCAAAAAACAATATTTTTATAAACAACATATTAAAATTTCAAAAGTTTTAAAGTACCAAAACAAAAAATATTTTAAACCAAAATTTGGATTAGTAAGAATAAAAAACATTAAAAATAATAATAATAATAGATATAATAACAATAACAAAATGTTTCGAAATCTAAGATTTCGAACCATAACAATAATATTGACAATAACAATATGTTTTGAAATCTAAGATTTCGAACTATAATAAATTTATTTGGGCTCTTAACTGGATTCGAACTTGGGGAGTTTGATCGAAAGTCGAGGGTACTAACTTTCAATCCATGAGGGTGGATAATTACGCTTTACATTATTGCAACTACATCATTTAAAAAAAAAAATTAAAACTAAAAAAAATGTTTAAATTAACAACAATATTAACCTAAAAGATTATGATTTTTTACTTTGTTTTAATAAACTTAACAGCCAAAATTGTCAATAATGCAATAACAATATTTAAATATTTTGAACACGTGACTTAAAGAGACGTAACAGTATGTGTTATTAAAAGGATTACGATTGACTACATTATACATTACTTTTAATGATTTAACATCTGAAGTAACATCACTGACGTAAACTGAAGTAACATCACTGACTTTGTCTAAACGTTAAAGCATTGATTCTACAAAATGATATAATGTTTGATATAAAAAAATGATATAAAAAAAAAAAATTTTTTTAGTTTTAAATCGTTTTACCATACCAACCAAAAATGTGTTAGGACTCTATTTTTTAAATATTACCGAAAAACATTAATATTCATAAAAGTTATTAAAAAATAATAAATTTTGATATTCAAGAATTGGCAATATTTAAAAAAAAATTGTCAACATTTATGTAATATAGGATATATGCATATGACCTCACCGGGTCACTTAAAGGCCAACTGGCCAAAACCAAAAATTTGTCCAAACTTTTTTATTTTAAATTTTTTTTGCAAATTTCTTTATCTGGGATTTAAGTTAGACAAGTGCGCATCTAATAAAGCAATTAATTTTGGATTTTAAGATTTGGCAATTTTTATGTAATATGCACATAACTTTTATGAATATTAATATTTTTGAAAATTATTCTTAAAATAGGTTCATAACGTAACTGCAGTTGTTTTGGTAAATTGAATTTCAAATTAAAAAAAAAAAATGTTGTATAAACTTATAATTATATATGCACACCGGGGTCACTTAAAGGCCAACTGGCCAAAACAAAAATTTGTCCTAACTTTTTTATTTTAAATTTTTTTTGCAAATTTCTTTATCTGGGATTTAAGTTAGACAAGTGCGCATCTAATAAAGCAATTCATTTTGGATTTTAAGATTTGGCAATTTTTATGTAATATGCACATAACTTTTATGAATATTAATAATTTTGAAAAATATTATTAAAATAGGTTCATAACGTTACTGCAGTTGTTTTGGTAAATTGAATTTCAAATTAAAAAAAAAATTTTTGAATAAACTTATAATTATATATGCATATGACCTCACCGGGTCACTTAAAGGCCAACTGGCCAAAACAAAAATTTGTCCAAATTTTTTTATTTTAAATTTTTTTTGCAAATTTATTTATCTGGGATTTAAGTTAGACAAGTGCGCATCTAATAAAGCAATTAATTTTGGATTTTAAGATTTGGCAATTTTTATGTAATATGCACATAACTTTTATGAATATTAATATTTTTTAAAAATATTCTTAAAATAGGTTCATAACGTTACTGCAGTTGTTTTGGTAAATTGAATTTCAAATTAAAAAAAAAAAATTTTTGTATAAACTTATAATTATATATGCATATGACCTCACCGGGGTCACTTAAAGGCCAACTGGCCAAAATAAAAATTTGTCCTAACTTTTTTATTTTAAATTTTTTTTGCAAATTTCTTTATCTGGGATTTAAGTTAGACAAGTGCGCATCTAATAAAGCAATTAATTTTGGATTTTAAGATTTGGCAAATTTTATGTAATATGCACATAACTTTTATGAATATTAATATTATTTAAAAATATTCTTAAAATAAGTTCATAACGTTACTGCAGTTGTTTTGGTAAATTGAATTTTAAATTAAAAAAAAAATTTTTGTATAAACTTATAATTATATATGCATATGACCTCACCGGAGTCACTTAAAGGCCAACTGGCCAAAACAAAAATTTGTCCTAATTTTTTTATTTTAAATTTTTTTTGCAAATTTCTTTATCTGGAATTTAAGTTAGACAAGTGCGCATCTAATAAAGCAATTAATTTTGGATTTTAAGATTTGGCAATTTTTATGTAATATGCAGATAACTTTTATGAATATTAATATTTTTTAAAAATATTCTTAAAATAGGTTCATAACGTTACTGCAGTTGTTTTGGTAAATTGAATATCAAATTAAAAAAAAAAAATTTTTGTATAAACTTATAATTATATATGCATATGACCTCACCGGGGTCACTTAAAGGCCAACTGGCCAAAACAAAAATTTGTCCTAACTTTTTTATTTTAAATTTTTTTTGCAAATTTCTTTATCTGGGATTTAAGTTGGACAAGTGCGCATCTAATAAAGCAATTAATTTTGGATTTTAAGATTTGGCAATTTTTATGTAATATGCACATAACTTTTATGAATATTAATATTTTTTAAAAATATTCTTAAAATAGGTTCATAACGTTACTGCAGTTGTTTTGGTAAATTAAATTTTAAATTTAAAAAAAAAAAACTTTGTATAAACTTATAATTATATATGCATATGACCTCACCGGGGTCACTTAAAGGCCAACTGGCCAAAACAAAAATTTGTCCTAACTTTTTTATTTTAAATTTTTTTTGCAAATTTCTTTATCTGGGATTTAAGTTAGACAAGTGCGCATCTAATAAAGCAATTAATTTTGGATTTTAAGATTTGGCAATTTTTATGTAATATGCACATAACTTTTATAAATATTAATATTTTTGAAAAATATTCTTAAAATAGGTTCATAACGTTACTGCAGTTGTTTTGGTAAATTGAATTTCAAATTAAAAAAAAAAAATGTTGTATAAACTTATAATTATATATGCACACCGGGGTCACTTAAAAGCCAACTGGCCAAAACAAAAATTTGTCCTAACTTTTTTATTTTAAATTTTTTTTGCAAATTTCTTTATCTGGGATTTAAGTTAGACAAGTGCGCATCTAATAAAGCAATTCATTTTGGATTTTAAGATTTGGCAATTTTTATGTAATATGCACATAACTTTTATGAATATTAATAATTTTGAAAAATATTATTAAAATAGGTTCATAACGTTACTGCAGTTGTTTTGGTAAATTGAATTTCAAATTAAAAAAAAAATTTTTGAATAAACTTATAATTATATATGCATATGACCTCACCGGGTCACTTAAAGGCCAACTGGCCAAAACAAAAATTTGTCCAAACTTTTTTATTTTAAATTTTTTTTGCAAATTTATTTATCTGGGATTTAAGTTAGACAAGTGCGCATCTAATAAAGCAATTAATTTTGGATTTTAAGATTTGGCAATTTTTATGTAATATGCACATAACTTTTATGAATATTAATATTTTTTAAAAATATTCTTAAAATAGGTTCATAACGTTACTGCAGTTGTTTTGGTAAATTGAATTTCAAATTAAAAAAAAAAAATTTTTGTATAAACTTATAATTATATATGCATATGACCTCACCGGGGTCACTTAAAGGCCAACTGGCCAAAATAAAAATTTGTCCTAACTTTTTTATTTTAAATTTTTTTTGCAAATTTCTTTATCTGGGATTTAAGTTAGACAAGTGCGCATCTAATAAAGCAATTAATTTTGGATTTTAAGATTTGGCAAATTTTATGTAATATGCACATAACTTTTATGAATATTAATATTATTTAAAAATATTCTTAAAATAGGTTCATAACGTTACTGCAGTTGTTTTGGTAAATTGAATTTTAAATTAAAAAAAAAATTTTTGTATAAACTTATAATTATATATGCATATGACCTCACCGGAGTCACTTAAAGGCCAACTGGCCAAAACAAAAATTTGTCCTAATTTTTTATTTTAAATTTTTTTTGCAAATTTCTTTATCTGGGATTTAAGTTGGACAAGTGCGCATCTAATAAAGCAATTAATTTTGGATTTTAAGATTTGGCAATTTTTATGTAATATGCACATAACTTTTATGAATATTAATATTTTTTAAAAATATTCTTAAAATAGGTTCATAACGTTACTGCAGTTGTTTTGGTAAATTAAATTTCAAATTTAAAAAAAAAAAACTTTGTATAAACTTATAATTATATATGCATATGACCTCACCGGGGTCACTTAAAGGCCAACTGGCCAAAACAAAAATTTGTCCTAATTTTTTATTTTAAATTTTTTTTGCAAATTTCTTTATCTGGGATTTAAGTTGGACAAGTGCGCATCTAATAAAGCAATTAATTTTGGATTTTAAGATTTGGCAATTTTTATGTAATATGCACATAACTTTTATAAATATTAATATTTTTGAAAAATGTTCTTAAAATAGGTTCATAACGTTACTGCAGTTGTTTTGGTAAATTGAATTTCAAATTAAAAAAAAAAAATGTTGTATAAACTTATAATTATATATGCACACCCGGGTCACTTAAAGGCCAACTGGCCAAAACAAAAATTTGTCCTAACTTTTTTATTTTAAATTTTTTTTGCAAATTTCTTTATCTGGGATTTAAGTTAGACAAGTGCGCATCTAATAAAGCAATTCATTTTGGATTTTAAGATTTGGCAATTTTTATGTAATATGCACATAACTTTTATGAATATTAATAATTTTGAAAAATATTATTAAAATAGGTTCATAACGTTACTGCAGTTGTTTTGGTAAATTGAATTTTAAATTAAAAAAAAAATTTTTGAATAAACTTATAATTATATATGCATATGACCTCACCGGGTCACTTAAAGGCCAACTGGCCAAAACAAAAATTTGTCCAAACTTTTTTATTTTAAATTTTTTTTGCAAATTTCTTTATCTGGGATTTAAGTTAGACAAGTGCGCATCTAATAAAGCAATTAAGTTTGGATTTTAAGATTTGGCAATTTTTATGTAATATGCACACAACTTTTATGAATATTAATATTTTTTAAAAATATTCTTAAAATAGGTTCATAACGTTACTGCAGTTGTTTTGGTAAATTGAATTTCAAATTAAAAAAAAAAAATTTTTGTATAAACTTATAATTATATATGCATATGACCTCACCGGGGTCACTTAAAGGCCAACTGGCCAAAATAAAAATTTGTCCTAACTTTTTTATTTTAAATTTTTTTTGCAAATTTCTTTATCTGGGATTTAAGTTAGACAAGTGCGCATCTAATAAAGCAATTCATTTTGGATTTTAAGATTTGGCAAATTTTATGTAATATGCACATAACTTTTATGAATATTAATATTATTTAAAAATATTCTTAAAATAGGTTCATAACGTTACTGCAGTTGTTTTGGTAAATTGAATTTCAAATTAAAAAAAAAATTTTTGAATAAACTTATAATTATATATGCATATGACCTCACCCGGTCACTTAAAGGCCAACTGGCCAAAACAAAAATTTGTCCAAACTTTTTTATTTTAAATTTTTTTTGCAAATTTATTTATCTGGGATTTAAGTTAGACAAGTGCGCATCTAATAAAGCAATTAAGTTTGGATTTTAAGATTTGGCAATTTTTATGTAATATGCACACAACTTTTATGAATATTAATATTTTTTAAAAATATTCTTAAAATAGGTTCATAACGTTACTGCAGTTGTTTTGGTAAATTGAATTTCAAATTAAAAAAAAAAAATTTTTGTATAAACTTATAATTATATATGCATATGACCTCACCGGGGTCACTTAAAGGCCAACTGGCCAAAATAAAAATTTGTCCTAACTTTTTTATTTTAAATTTTTTTTGCAAATTTCTTTATCTGGGATTTAAGTTAGACAAGTGCGCATCTAATAAAGCAATTAATTTTGGATTTTAAGATTTGGCAAATTTTATGTAATATGCACATAACTTTTATGAATATTAATATTATTTAAAAATATTCTTAAAATAGGTTCATAACGTTACTGCAGTTGTTTTGGTAAATTGAATTTTAAATTAAAAAAAAAATTTTTGTATAAACTTATAATTATATATGCATATGACCTCACTGGAGTCACTTAAAGGCCAACTGGCCAAAACAAAAATTTGTCCTAATTTTTTATTTTAAATTTTTTTTGCAAATTTCTTTATCTGGGATTTAAGTTGGACAAGTGCGCATCTAACAAAGCAATTAATTTTGGATTTTAAGATTTGGCAATTTTTATGTAATATGCACATAACTTTTATGAATATTAATATTTTTTAAAAATATTCTTAAAATAGGTTCATAACGTTACTGCAGTTGTTTTGGTAAATTAAATTTCAAATTTAAAAAAAAAAAACTTTGTATAAACTTATAATTATATATGCATATGACCTCACCGGGGTCACTTAAAGGCCAACTGGCCAAAACAAAAATTTGTCCTAACTTTTTTATTTTAAATTTTTTTTGCAAATTTCTTTATCTGGGATTTAAGTTAGACAAGTGCGCATCTAATAAAGCAATTAATTTTGGATTTTAAGATTTGGCAATTTTTATGTAATATGCACATAACTTTTATAAATATTAATATTTTTGAAAAATATTCTTAAAATAGGTTGATAACGTTACTGCAGTTGTTGCAGTAAATTGAATTTCAAATTTAAAAAAAAAAAATTTTGTATAAATTTATAATTATATATGCATATGACCTCACCGGGGTCACTTAAAGGCCAACTGGCCAAAACAAAAATTTGTCCTAACTTTTTTATTTTAAATTTTTTTTGCAAATTTCTTTATCTGGGATTTAAGTTAAACAAGTGCGCATCTAATAAAGCAATTAATTTTGGATTTTAAGATTTGGCAATTTTTATGTAATATGCACATAACTTTTATGAATATTAATATTTTTGAAAAATATTCTTAAAATAGGTTCATAACGTTACTGCAGTTGTTTCAGTAAATTGAATTTCAAATTTAAAAAAAAAAAATTTTGTATAAATTTATAATTATATATGCATATGGCCTCACCGGGGTCACTTAAAAGCCAACTGGCCAAAACAAAAATTTGTCCTAATTTTTTTATTTTAAATTTTTTTTGCAAATTTCTTTATCTGGAATTTAAGTTAGACAAGTGCGCATCTAATAAAGCAATTAATTTTGGATTTTAAGATTTGGCAATTTTTATGTAATATGCAGATAACTTTTATGAATTATTTTTTAAAAATATTCTTAAAATAGGTTTATAACGTTACTGCAGTTGTTTCAGTAAATTGAATTTCAAATTTAAAAAAAAAAAATTTTGTATAAATTTATAATTATATATGCATATGACCTCACCGGGGTCACTTAAAGGCCAACTGGCCAAAACAAAAATTTGTCCTAATTTTTTTATTTTAAATTTTTTTTGCAAATTTCTTTATCTGGAATTTAAGTTAGACAAGTGCGCATCTAATAAAGCAATTAATTTTGGATTTTAAGATTTGGCAATTTTTATGTAATATGCAGATAACTTTTATGAATTATTTTTTAAAAATATTCTTAAAATAGGTTCATAACGTTACTGCAGTTGTTTTGGTAAATTGAATTTCAAATTAAAAAAAAAAAAATTTTTGTATAAACTTATAATTATATATGCATATGACCTCACCGGGGTCACTTAAAGGCCAACTGGCCAAAACAAAAATTTGTCCTAACTTTTTTATTTTAAATTTTTTTTGCAAATTTCTTTATCTGGAATTTAAGTTAGACAAGTGCGCATCTAATAAAGCAATTAATTTTGGATTTTAAGATTTGGCAATTTTTATGTAATATGCACATAACTTTTATGAATTATTTTTTAAAAATATTCTTAAAATAGGTTCATAACGTTACTGCAGTTGTTTTGGTAAATTGAATTTCAAATTAAAAAAAAATAAATTTGTATAAACTTATAATTATATATGCATATGACCTCACCGGGTCACTTAAAGGCCAACTGGCCAAAACAAAAATTTGTCCTAACTTTTTTATTTTAAATTTTTTTTGCAAATTTTTCATCTGAGATTTAAGTTAGACAAGTGCGCATCTAATAAAGCAATTAATTTTGGATTTTAAGATTTGGCAATTTTTATGAAATATGCACATAACTTTTATGAATATTAATATTTTTGAAAAATATTCTTAAAATAGGTTCATAACGTTACTGCAGTTGTTTTGGTAAATTGAAGTTCAAATTAAAAAAAAAAAGAAAATTTTGTATAAACTTATAATTATATATGCATATGACTTCACCGGGTCACTTAAAGGCCAACTGGCCAAAACAAAAATTTGTCCTAACTGTTTTATTTTAAATTTTTTTTGCAAATTTCTTTATCTGGGATTTAAGTTGCGCATCTAATAAAGCAATTAATTTTGGATTTTAAGATTTGGCAATTTTTATGTAATATGCACATAACTTTTATGAATATTAATATTTTTTTTTAAATATTTTTTAAATAGGTTCATAACGTTACTGCAGTTGTTTTGGTAAATTGAATTTCGAATTTAAAAAAAAAAATTTGTATAAACTTATAATTATATATGCATATGACCTCACCGGGTCACTTAAAGGCTAACTGGCCAAAACAAAAATTTGTCGTAACTTTTTTATTTTAAATTTTTTTTGCAAATTTCTTTATCTGGGATTTAAGTTAGACAAGTGCGCATCTAATAAAGCAATTAATTTTGGATTTTAAGATTTGGCAATTTTTATGTAATATGCACATAACTTTTATGAATATTAATATTTTTTTTAAATATTCCTAAAATAGGTTCATAACGTTACTGCAGTTGTTTTGGTAAATTGAATTTCAAATTAAAAAAAAAAAAATTTTTGTATAAACTTATAATTATATATGCATATGACCTCACCGGGGTCACTTAAAGGCCAACTGGCCAAAACAAAAATTTGTCCTAACTTTTTTATTTTAAATTTTTTTTGCAAATTTCTTTATCTGGAATTTAAGTTAGACAAGTGCGCATCTAATAAAGCAATTAATTTTAGATTTTAAGATTTGGCAATTTTTATGTAATATGCACATAACTTTTATGAATTATTTTTTAAAAATATTCTTAAAATAGGTTCATAACGTTACTGCAGTTGTTTTGGTAAATTGAATTTCAAATTAAAAAAAAATAAATTTGTATAAACTTATAATTATATATGCATATGACTTCACCGGGTCACTTAAAGGCCAACTGGCCAAAACAAAAATTTGTCCTAACTTTTTTATTTTAAATTTTTTTTGCAAATTTTTTTATCTGAGATTTAAGTTAGACAAGTGCGCATCTAATAAAGCAATTAATTTTGGATTTTAAGATTTGGCAATTTTTATGAAATATGCACATAACTTTTATGAATATTAATATTTTTGAAAAATATTCTTAAAATAGGTTCATAACGTTACTGCAGTTGTTTTGGTAAATTGAAGTTCAAATTAAAAAAAAAAAGAAAATTTTGTATAAACTTATAATTATATATGCATATGACTTCACCGGGTCACTTAAAGGCCAACTGGCCAAAACAAAAATTTGTCTTAACTGTTTTATTTTAAATTTTTTTTGCAAATTTCTTTATCTGGGATTTAAGTTGCGCATCTAATAAAGCAATTAATTTTGGATTTTAAGATTTGGCAATTTTTATGTAATATGCACATAACTTTTATGAATATTAATATTTTTTTTTAAATATTTTTTAAATAGGTTCATAACGTTACTGCAGTTGTTTTGGTAAATTGAATTTCGAATTTAAAAAAAAAAATTTGTATAAACTTATAATTATATATGCATATGACCTCACCGGGTCACTTAAAGGCTAACTGGCCAAAACAAAAATTTGTCGTAACTTTTTTATTTTAAATTTTTTTTGCAAATTTCTTTATCTGGGATTTAAGTTAGACAAGTGCGCATCTAATAAAGCAATTAATTTTGGATTTTAAGATTTGGCAATTTTTATGTAATATGCACATAACTTTTATGAATATTAATATTTTTTTTAAATATTCCTAAAATAGGTTCATAACGTTACTGCAGTTGTTTTGGTAAATTGAATTTCAAATTAAAAAAAAAAAAATTTTTGTATAAACTTATAATTATATATGCATATGACCTCACCGGGGTCACTTAAAGGCCAACTGGCCAAAACAAAAATTTGTCGTAACTTTTTTATTTTAAATTTTTTTTGCAAATTTCTTTATCTGGGATTTAAGTTAGACAAGTGCGCATCTAATGAAGCAATTAATTTTGGATTTTAAGATTTGGCAATTTTTATGTAATATGCACATTACTTTTATGAATATTAATATTTTTTTTTAAATATTTTTTAAATAGGTTCATAACGTTACTGCAGTTGTTTTGGTAAATTGAATTTCGAATTTAAAAAAAAAAAATTGTATAAACTTATAATTATATATGCATATGACCTAACCGGGTCACTTAAAGGCCAACTGGCCAAAACAAAAATTTGTCCTAACTTTTTTATTTTAAATTTTTTTTGCAAATTTCTTTATCTGGGATTTAAGTTAGACAAGTGCGCATCTAATAAAGCAATTAATTTTGGATTTTAAGATTTGGCAATTTTTATGTAACATGCACATAACTTTTATGAATATTAATATTTTTGAAAAATATTCTTAAAATAGGTTCATAACGTTACTGCAGTTGTTTTGGTAAATTAAATTTCAAATTTAAAAAAAAAAAAATTTTGTATAAACTTATAATTATATATGCATATGACCTCACCGGGGTCACTTAAAGGCCAACTGGCCAAAACAAAAATTTGTCTTAACTTTTTTATTTTAAATTTTTTTTGCAAATTTCTTTATCTGGGATTTAAGTTAGACAAGTGCGCATCTAATAAAGCAATTAATTTTGGATTTTAAGATTTGGCAATTTTTATGTAATATGCACATAACTTTTATGAATTATTTTTTAAAAATATTCTTAAAATAGGTTCATAACGTTACTGCAGTTGTTTTGGTAAATTGAATTTCAAATTTAAAAAAAATAAATTTGTATAAACTTATAATTATATATGCATATGACCTCACCGGGGTCACTTAAAGGCCAACTGGCCAAAACAAAAATTTGTCCTAACTTTTTTATTTTAAATTTTTTTTGCAAATTTCTTTATCTGGGATTTAAGTTAGACAAGTGCGCATCTAATAAAGCAATTAATTTTGGATTTTAAGATTTGGCAATTTTTATGAAATATGCACATAACTTTTATGAATATTAATATTTTTGAAAAATATTCTTAAAATAGGTTCATAACGTTACTGCAGTTGTTTTGGTAAATTGAAGTTCAAATTAAAAAAAAAAAGAAAATTTTGTATAAACTTATAATTATATATGCATATGACCTCACCGGGTCACTTAAAGGCCAACTGGCCAAAACAAAAATTTGTCCTAACTGTTTTATTTTAAATTTTTTTTGCAAATTTCTTTATCTGGGATTTAAGTTGCGCATCTAATAAAGCAATTAATTTTGGATTTTAAGATTTGGCAATTTTTATGTAATATGCACATAACTTTTATGAATATTAATATTTTTTTTTAAATATTTTTTAAATAGGTTCATAACGTTACTGCAGTTGTTTTGGTAAATTGAATTTCGAATTTAAAAAAAAAAATTTGTATAAACTTATAATTATATATGCATATGACCTCACCGGGTCACTTAAAGGCTAACTGGCCAAAACAAAAATTTGTCCTAACTTTTTTATTTTAAATTTTTTTTGCAAATTTCTTTATCTGGGATTTAAGTTAGACAAGTGCGCATCTAATAAAGCAATTAATTTTGGATTTTAAGATTTGGCAATTTTTATGTAATATGCACATTACTTTTATGAATATTAATATTTTTTTTTAAATATTTTTTAGATAGGTTCATAACGTTACTGCAGTTGTTTTGGTAAATTGAATTTCGAATTTAAAAAAAAAAAATTGTATAAACTTATAATTATATATGCATATGACCTAACCGGGTCAATTAAAGGCCAACTGGCCAAAACAAAAATTTGTCCTAACTTTTTTATTTTAAATTTTTTTTGCAAATTTCTTTATCTGGGATTTAAGTTAGACAAGTGTGCATCTAATAAAGCAATTAATTTTGGATTTTAAGATTTGGCAATTTTTATGTAACATGCACATAACTTTTATGAATATTAATATTTTTGAAAAATATTCTTAAAATAGGTTCATAACGTTACTGCAGTTGTTTTGGTAAATTAAATTTCAAATTTAAAAAAAAAAAAATTTTGTATAAACTTATAATTATATATGCATATGACCTCACCGGGGTCACTTAAAGGCCAACTGGCCAAAACAAAAATTTGTCTTAACTTTTTTATTTTAAATTTTTTTTGCAAATTTCTTTATCTGGGATTTAAGTTAGACAAGTGCGCATCTAATAAAGCAATTAATTTTGGATTTTAAGATTTGGCAATTTTTATGTAATATGCACATAACTTTTATGAATTATTTTTTAAAAATATTCTTAAAATAGGTTCATAACGTTACTGCAGTTGTTTTGGTAAATTGAATTTCAAATTAAAAAAAAATAAATTTGTATAAACTTATAATTATATATGCATATGACCTCACCGGGGTCACTTAAAGGCCAACTGGCCAAAACAAAAATTTGTCCTAACTTTTTTATTTTAAATTTTTTTTGCAAATTTCTTTATCTGGGATTTAAGTTAGACAAGTGCGCATCTAATAAAGCAATTAATTTTGGATTTTAAGATTTGGCAATTTTTATGAAATATGCACATAACTTTTATGAATATTAATATTTTTTTTTAAATATTTTTTAAATAGGTTCATAACGTTACTGCAGTTGTTTTGGTAAATTGAATTTCGAATTTAAAAAAAAAAATTTGTATAAACTTATAATTATATATGCATATGACCTCACCGGGTCACTTAAAGGCTAACTGGCCAAAACAAAAATTTGTCCTAACTTTTTTATTTTAAATTTTTTTTGCAAATTTCTTTATCTGGGATTTAAGTTAGACAAGTGCGCATCTAATAAAGCAATTAATTTTGGATTTTAAGATTTGGCAATTTTTATATAATATGCACATAACTTTTATGAATATTAATATTTTTGAAAAATATTCTTAAATTAGGTTCATAACGTTACTGCAGTTGTTTTGGTAAATTGAATTTCAAATTAAAAAAAAAAAATTTTTGTATAAACTTATAATTATATATGCATATGACCTCACCGGGGTCACTTAAAGGCCAACTGGCCAAAACAAAAATTTGTCGTAACTTTTTTATTTTAAATTTTTTTTGCAAATTTCTTTATCTGGGATTTAAGTTAGACAAGTGCGCATCTAATAAAGCAATTAATTTTGGATTTTAAGATTTGGCAATTTTTATGTAATATGCACATAACTTTTATGAATATTAATATTTTTTTTTTAAATATTCTTAAAATAGGTTCATAACGTTACTGCAGTTGTTTTGGTAAATTGAATTTCAAATTAAAAAAAAAATTTTGCATAAACTTATAATTATATATGCATATGACCTCACCGGGGTCACTTAAAGGCCAACTGGCCAAAACAAAAATTTGTCCTAACTGTTTTATTTTAAATTTTTTTTGCAAATTTCTTTATCTGGGATTTAAGTTAGACAAGTGCGCATCTAATAAAGCAATTAATTTTGGATTTTAAGATTTGGCAATTTTTATGTAATATGCACATAACTTTTATGAATATTAATATTTTTTTAAAATATTCTTAAAATAGGTTCATAACGTTACTGCAGTTGTTTTGGTAAATTGAATTTCAAATTAAAAAAAAAAAAATTTTTGTATAAACTTATAATTATATATGCATATGACCTGACCTCACCGGGGTCACTTAAAGGCCAACTGGCCAAAACAAAAATTTGTCCTAACTTTTTTATTTTAAATTTTTTTGCAAATTTCTTTATCTGGGATTTAAGTTAGACAAGTGCGCATCTAATAAAGCAATTAATTTTGGATTTTAAGATTTGGCAATTTTTATGTAATATGCACATAACTTTTATGAATATTAATATTTTTGAAAAATATTCTTAAAATAGGTTCATAACGTTACTGCAGTTGTTTTGGTAAATTGAATTTCAAATTAAAAAAAAAAAAAATTTTTGTATAAACTTATAATTATATATGCATATGACCTGACCTCACCGGGGTCACTTAAAGGCCAACTGGCCAAAACAAAAATTTGTCCTAACTTTTTTATTTTAAATTTTTTTGCAAATTTCTTTATCTGGGATTTAAGTTAGACAAGTGCGCATCTAATAAAGCAATTAATTTTGGATTTTAAGATTTGGCAATTTTTATGTAATATGCACATAACTTTTATGAATATTAATATTTTTGAAAAATATTCTTAAAATAGGTTCATAACGTTACTGCAGTTGTTTTGGTAAATTGAATTTCAAATTAAAAAAAAAAAAAATTTTTGTATAAACTTATAATTATATATGCATATGACCTGACCTCACCGGGGTCACTTAAAGGCCAACTGGCCAAAACAAAAATTTGTCCTAACTTTTTTATTTTAAATTTTTTTGCAAATTTCTTTATCTGGGATTTAAGTTAGACAAGTGCGCATATAATAAAGCAATTAATTTTGGATTTTAAGATTTGGCAATTTTTATGTAATATGCACATAACTTTTATGAATATTAATATTTTTGAAAAATATTCTTAAAATAGGTTCATAACGTTACTGCAGTTGTTTTGGTAAATTGAAATTCAAATTAAAAAAAAAAAGAAAATTTTGTATAAACTTATAATTATATATGCATATGACCTCACCGGGGTCACTTAAAGGCCAACTGGCCAAAACAAAAATTTGTCCTAACTGTTTTATTTTAAATTTTTTTTGCAAATTTTTTTATCTGGGATTTAAGTTGCGCATCTAATAAAGCAATTAATTTTGGATTTTAAGATTTGGCAATTTTTATGTAATATGCACATAACTTTTATGAATATTAATATTTTTTTTTAAATATTTTTTAAATAGGTTCATAACGTTACTGCAGTTGTTTTGGTAAATTGAATTTCGAATTTAAAAAAAAAAATTTGTATAAACTTATAATTATATATGCATATGACCTCACCGGGTCACTTAAAGGCTAACTGGCCAAAACAAAAATTTGTCCTAACTTTTTTATTTTAAATTTTTTTTGCAAATTTCTTTATCTGGGATTTAAGTTAGACAAGTGCGCATCTAATAAAGCAATTAATTTTGGATTTTAAGATTTGGCAATTTTTATATAATATGCACATAACTTTTATGAATATTAATATTTTTGAAAAATATTCTTAAATTAGGTTCATAACGTTACTGCAGTTGTTTTGGTAAATTGAATTTCAAATTAAAAAAAAAAAATTTTTGTATAAACTTATAATTATATATGCATATGACCTCACCGGGGTCACTTAAAGGCCAACTGGCCAAAACAAAAATTTGTCGTAACTTTTTTATTTTAAATTTTTTTTGCAAATTTCTTTATCTGGGATTTAAGTTAGACAAGTGCGCATCTAATAAAGCAATTAATTTTGGATTTTAAGATTTGGCAATTTTTATGTAATATGCACATAACTTTTATGAATATTAATATTTTTTTTTTAAATATTCTTAAAATAGGTTCATAACGTTACTGCAGTTGTTTTGGTAAATTGAATTTCAAATTAAAAAAAAAATTTTGCATAAACTTATAATTATATATGCATATGACCTCACCGGGGTCACTTAAAGGCCAACTGGCCAAAACAAAAATTTGTCCTAACTGTTTTATTTTAAATTTTTTTTGCAAATTTCTTTATCTGGGATTTAAGTTAGACAAGTGCGCATCTAATAAAGCAATTAATTTTGGATTTTAAGATTTGGCAATTTTTATGTAATATGCACATAACTTTTATGAATATTAATATTTTTTTAAAATATTCTTAAAATAGGTTCATAACGTTACTGCAGTTGTTTTGGTAAATTGAATTTCAAATTAAAAAAAAAAAAATTTTTGTATAAACTTATAATTATATATGCATATGACCTGACCTCACCGGGGTCACTTAAAGGCCAACTGGCCAAAACAAAAATTTGTCCTAACTTTTTTATTTTAAATTTTTTTGCAAATTTCTTTATCTGGGATTTAAGTTAGACAAGTGCGCATCTAATAAAGCAATTAATTTTGGATTTTAAGATTTGGCAATTTTTATGTAATATGCACATAACTTTTATGAATATTAATATTTTTGAAAAATATTCTTAAAATAGGTTCATAACGTTACTGCAGTTGTTTTGGTAAATTGAATTTCAAATTAAAAAAAAAAAAATTTTTGTATAAACTTATAATTATATATGCATATGACCTGACCTCACCGGGGTCACTTAAAGGCCAACTGGCCAAAACAAAAATTTGTCCTAACTTTTTTATTTTAAATTTTTTTGCAAATTTCTTTATCTGGGATTTAAGTTAGACAAGTGCGCATATAATAAAGCAATTAATTTTGGATTTTAAGATTTGGCAATTTTTATGTAATATGCACATAACTTTTATGAATATTAATATTTTTGAAAAATATTCTTAAAATAGGTTCATAACGTTACTGCAGTTGTTTTGGTAAATTGAAATTCAAATTAAAAAAAAAAAGAAAATTTTGTATAAACTTATAATTATATATGCATATGACCTCACCGGGGTCACTTAAAGGCCAACTGGCCAAAACAAAAATTTGTCCTAACTGTTTTATTTTAAATTTTTTTTGCAAATTTTTTTATCTGGGATTTAAGTTGCGCATCTAATAAAGCAATTAATTTTGGATTTTAAGATTTGGCAATTTTTATGTAATATGCACATAACTTTTATGAATATTAATATTTTTTTTTAAATATTTTTTAAATAGGTTCATAACGTTACTGCAGTTGTTTTGGTAAATTGAATTTCGAATTTAAAAAAAAAAATTTGTATAAACTTATAATTATATATGCATATGACCTCACCGGGTCACTTAAAGGCTAACTGGCCAAAACAAAAATTTGTCGTAACTTTTTTATTTTAAATTTTTTTTGCAAATTTCTTTATCTGGGATTTAAGTTAGACAAGTGCGCATCTAATAAAGCAATTAATTTTGGATTTTAAGATTTGGCAATTTTTATGTAATATGCACATAACTTTTATGAATATTAATATTTTTTTTAAATATTCCTAAAATAGGTTCATAACGTTACTGCAGTTGTTTTGGTAAATTGAATTTCAAATTAAAAAAAAAAAAATTTTTGTATAAACTTATAATTATATATGCATATGACCTCACCGGGGTCACTTAAAGGCCAACTGGCCAAAACAAAAATTTGTCCTAACTTTTATATTTTAAATTTTTTTTGCAAATTTCTTTATCTGGGATTTAAGTTAGACAAGTGCGCATCTAATAAAGCAATTAATTTTGGATTTTAAGATTTGGCAATTTTTATGTAATATGCACATTACTTTTATGAATATTAATATTTTTTTTTAAATATTTTTTAAATAGGTTCATAACGTTACTGCAGTTGTTTTGGTAAATTGAATTTCGAATTAAAAAAAAAAAAATTGTATAAACTTATAATTATATATGCATATGACCTAACCGGGTCACTTAAAGGCCAACTGGCCAAAACAAAAATTTGTCCTAACTTTTTTATTTTAAATTTTTTTTGCAAATTTCTTTATCTGGGATTTAAGTTAGACAAGTGCGCATCTAATAAAGCAATTAATTTTGGATTTTAAGATTTGGCAATTTTTATGTAACATGCACATAACTTTTATGAATATTAATATTTTTGAAAAATATTCTTAAAATAGGTTCATAACGTTACTGCAGTTGTTTTGGTAAATTAAACTTCAAATTTAAAAAAAAAAAAATTTTGTATAAACTTATAATTATATATGCATATGACCTCACCGGGGTCACTTAAAGGCCAACTGGCTAAAACAAAAATTTGTCCTAACTTTTTTATTTTAAATTTTTTTTGCAAATTTCTTTATCTGGGATTTAAGTTAAACAAGTGCGCATCTAATAAAGCAATTAATTTTGGATTTTAAGATTTGGCAATTTTTATGTAATATGCACATAACTTTTATGAATATTAATATTTTTGAAAAATATTCTTAAAATAGGTTCATAACGTTACTGCAGTTGTTTCAGTAAATTGAATTTCAAATTTAAAAAAAAAAAATTTTGTATAAATTTATAATTATATATGCATATGGCCTCACCGGGGTCACTTAAAAGCCAACTGGCCAAAACAAAAATTTGTCCTAATTTTTTTATTTTAAATTTTTTTTGCAAATTTCTTTATCTGGAATTTAAGTTAGACAAGTGCGCATCTAATAAAGCAATTAATTTTGGATTTTAAGATTTGGCAATTTTTATGTAATATGCAGATAACTTTTATGAATTATTTTTTAAAAATATTCTTAAAATAGGTTTATAACGTTACTGCAGTTGTTTCAGTAAATTGAATTTCAAATTTAAAAAAAAAAAATTTTGTATAAATTTATAATTATATATGCATATGACCTCACCGGGGTCACTTAAAGGCCAACTGGCCAAAACAAAAATTTGTCCTAATTTTTTTATTTTAAATTTTTTTTGCAAATTTCTTTATCTGGAATTTAAGTTAGACAAGTGCGCATCTAATAAAGCAATTAATTTTGGATTTTAAGATTTGGCAATTTTTATGTAATATGCAGATAACTTTTATGAATTATTTTTTAAAAATATTCTTAAAATAGGTTCATAACGTTACTGCAGTTGTTTTGGTAAATTGAATTTCAAATTAAAAAAAAAAAAATTTTTGTATAAACTTATAATTATATATGCATATGACCTCACCGGGGTCACTTAAAGGCCAACTGGCCAAAACAAAAATTTGTCCTAACTTTTTTATTTTAAATTTTTTTTGCAAATTTCTTTATCTGGAATTTAAGTTAGACAAGTGCACATCTAATAAAGCAATTAATTTTGGATTTTAAGATTTGGCAATTTTTATGTAATATGCACATAACTTTTATGAATTATTTTTTAAAAATATTCTTAAAATAGGTTCATAACGTTACTGCAGTTGTTTTGGTAAATTGAATTTCAAATTAAAAAAAAATAAATTTGTATAAACTTATAATTATATATGCATATGACCTCACCGGGTCACTTAAAGGCCAACTGGCCAAAACAAAAATTTGTCCTAACTTTTTTATTTTAAATTTTTTTTGCAAATTTTTTTATCTGAGATTTAAGTTAGACAAGTGCGCATCTAATAAAGCAATTAATTTTGGATTTTAAGATTTGGCAATTTTTATGAAATATGCACATAACTTTTATGAATATTAATATTTTTGAAAAATATTCTTAAAATAGGTTCATAACGTTACTGCAGTTGTTTTGGTAAATTGAAGTTCAAATTAAAAAAAAAAAGAAAATTTTGTATAAACTTATAATTATATATGCATATGACTTCACCGGGTCACTTAAAGGCCAACTGGCCAAAACAAAAATTTGTCCTAACTGTTTTATTTTAAATTTTTTTTGCAAATTTCTTTATCTGGGATTTAAGTTGCGCATCTAATAAAGCAATTAATTTTGGATTTTAAGATTTGGCAATTTTTATGTAATATGCACATAACTTTTATGAATATTAATATTTTTTTTTAAATATTTTTTAAATAGGTTCATAACGTTACTGCAGTTGTTTTGGTAAATTGAATTTCGAATTTAAAAAAAAAAATTTGTATAAACTTATAATTATATATGCATATGACCTCACCGGGTCACTTAAAGGCTAACTGGCCAAAACAAAAATTTGTCGTAACTTTTTTATTTTAAATTTTTTTTGCAAATTTCTTTATCTGGGATTTAAGTTAGACAAGTGCGCATCTAATAAAGCAATTAATTTTGGATTTTAAGATTTGGCAATTTTTATGTAATATGCACATAACTTTTATGAATATTAATATTTTTTTTAAATATTCCTAAAATAGGTTCATAACGTTACTGCAGTTGTTTTGGTAAATTGAATTTCAAATTAAAAAAAAAAAAATTTTTGTATAAACTTATAATTATATATGCATATGACCTCACCGGGGTCACTTAAAGGCCAACTGGCCAAAACAAAAATTTGTCCTAACTTTTTTATTTTAAATTTTTTTTGCAAATTTCTTTATCTGGAATTTAAGTTAGACAAGTGCGCATCTAATAAAGCAATTAATTTTAGATTTTAAGATTTGGCAATTTTTATGTAATATGCACATAACTTTTATGAATTATTTTTTAAAAATATTCTTAAAATAGGTTCATAACGTTACTGCAGTTGTTTTGGTAAATTGAATTTCAAATTAAAAAAAAATAAATTTGTATAAACTTATAATTATATATGCATATGACTTCACCGGGTCACTTAAAGGCCAACTGGCCAAAACAAAAATTTGTCCTAACTTTTTTATTTTAAATTTTTTTTGCAAATTTTTTTATCTGAGATTTAAGTTAGACAAGTGCGCATCTAATAAAGCAATTAATTTTGGATTTTAAGATTTGGCAATTTTTATGAATTATGCACATAACTTTTATGAATATTAATATTTTTGAAAAATATTCTTAAAATAGGTTCATAACGTTACTGCAGTTGTTTTGGTAAATTGAAGTTCAAATTAAAAAAAAAAAGAAAATTTTGTATAAACTTATAATTATATATGCATATGACTTCACCGGGTCACTTAAAGGCCAACTGGCCAAAACAAAAATTTGTCCTAACTGTTTTATTTTAAATTTTTTTTGCAAATTTCTTTATCTGGGATTTAAGTTGCGCATCTAATAAAGCAATTAATTTTGGATTTTAAGATTTGGCAATTTTTATGTAATATGCACATAACTTTTATGAATATTAATATTTTTTTTTAAATATTTTTTAAATAGGTTCATAACGTTACTGCAGTTGTTTTGGTAAATTGAATTTCGAATTTAAAAAAAAAAATTTGTATAAACTTATAATTATATATGCATATGACCTCACCGGGTCACTTAAAGGCTAACTGGCCAAAACAAAAATTTGTCGTAACTTTTTTATTTTAAATTTTTTTTGCAAATTTCTTTATCTGGGATTTAAGTTAGACAAGTGCGCATCTAATAAAGCAATTAATTTTGGATTTTAAGATTTGGCAATTTTTATGTAATATGCACATAACTTTTATGAATATTAATATTTTTTTTAAATATTCCTAAAATAGGTTCATAACGTTACTGCAGTTGTTTTGGTAAATTGAATTTCAAATTAAAAAAAAAAAAATTTTTGTATAAACTTATAATTATATATGCATATGACCTCACCGGGGTCACTTAAAGGCCAACTGGCCAAAACAAAAATTTGTCGTAACTTTTTTATTTTAAATTTTTTTTGCAAATTTCTTTATCTGGGATTTAAGTTAGACAAGTGCGCATCTAATGAAGCAATTAATTTTGGATTTTAAGATTTGGCAATTTTTATGTAATATGCACATTACTTTTATGAATATTAATATTTTTTTTTAAATATTTTTTAAATAGGTTCATAACGTTACTGCAGTTGTTTTGGTAAATTGAATTTCGAATTTAAAAAAAAAAAATTGTATAAACTTATAATTATATATGCATATGACCTAACCGGGTCACTTAAAGGCCAACTGGCCAAAACAAAAATTTGTCCTAACTTTTTTATTTTAAATTTTTTTTGCAAATTTCTTTATCTGGGATTTAAGTTAGACAAGTGCGCATCTAATAAAGCAATTAATTTTGGATTTTAAGATTTGGCAATTTTTATGTAACATGCACATAACTTTTATGAATATTAATATTTTTGAAAAATATTCTTAAAATAGGTTCATAACGTTACTGCAGTTGTTTTGGTAAATTAAATTTCAAATTTAAAAAAAAAAAAATTTTGTATAAACTTATAATTATATATGCATATGACCTCACCGGGGTCACTTAAAGGCCAACTGGCCAAAACAAAAATTTGTCTTAACTTTTTTATTTTAAATTTTTTTTGCAAATTTCTTTATCTGGGATTTAAGTTAGACAAGTGCGCATCTAATAAAGCAATTAATTTTGGATTTTAAGATTTGGCAATTTTTATGTAATATGCACATAACTTTTATGAATTATTTTTTAAAAATATTCTTAAAATAGGTTCATAACGTTACTGCAGTTGTTTTGGTAAATTGAATTTCAAATTTAAAAAAAATAAATTTGTATAAACTTATAATTATATATGCATATGACCTCACCGGGGTCACTTAAAGGCCAACTGGCCAAAACAAAAATTTGTCCTAACTTTTTTATTTTAAATTTTTTTTGCAAATTTCTTTATCTGGGATTTAAGTTAGACAAGTGCGCATCTAATAAAGCAATTAATTTTGGATTTTAAGATTTGGCAATTTTTATGAAATATGCACATAACTTTTATGAATATTAATATTTTTGAAAAATATTCTTAAAATAGGTTCATAACGTTACTGCAGTTGTTTTGGTAAATTGAAGTTCAAATTAAAAAAAAAAGAAAATTTTGTATAAACTTATAATTATATATGCATATGACCTCACCGGGTCACTTAAAGGCCAACTGGCCAAAACAAAAATTTGTCCTAACTGTTTTATTTTAAATTTTTTTTGCAAATTTCTTTATCTGGGATTTAAGTTGCGCATCTAATAAAGCAATTAATTTTGGATTTTAAGATTTGGCAATTTTTATGTAATATGCACATAACTTTTATGAATATTAATATTTTTTTTTAAATATTTTTTAAATAGGTTCATAACGTTACTGCAGTTGTTTTGGTAAATTGAATTTCGAATTTAAAAAAAAAAATTTGTATAAACTTATAATTATATATGCATATGACCTCACCGGGTCACTTAAAGGCTAACTGGCCAAAACAAAAATTTGTCCTAACTTTTTTATTTTAAATTTTTTTTGCAAATTTCTTTATCTGGGATTTAAGTTAGACAAGTGCGCATCTAATAAAGCAATTAATTTTGGATTTTAAGATTTGGCAATTTTTATGTAATATGCACATTACTTTTATGAATATTAATATTTTTTTTTAAATATTTTTTAGATAGGTTCATAACGTTACTGCAGTTGTTTTGGTAAATTGAATTTCGAATTTAAAAAAAAAAAATTGTATAAACTTATAATTATATATGCATATGACCTAACCGGGTCACTTAAAGGCCAACTGGCCAAAACAAAAATTTGTCCTAACTTTTTTATTTTAAATTTTTTTTGCAAATTTCTTTATCTGGGATTTAAGTTAGACAAGTGTGCATCTAATAAAGCAATTAATTTTGGATTTTAAGATTTGGCAATTTTTATGTAACATGCACATAACTTTTATGAATATTAATATTTTTGAAAAATATTCTTAAAATAGGTTCATAACGTTACTGCAGTTGTTTTGGTAAATTAAATTTCAAATTTAAAAAAAAAAAAATTTTGTATAAACTTATAATTATATATGCATATGACCTCACCGGGGTCACTTAAAGGCCAACTGGCCAAAACAAAAATTTGTCTTAACTTTTTTATTTTAAATTTTTTTTGCAAATTTCTTTATCTGGGATTTAAGTTAGACAAGTGCGCATCTAATAAAGCAATTAATTTTGGATTTTAAGATTTGGCAATTTTTATGTAATATGCACATAACTTTTATGAATTATTTTTTAAAAATATTCTTAAAATAGGTTCATAACGTTACTGCAGTTGTTTTGGTAAATTGAATTTCAAATTAAAAAAAAATAAATTTGTATAAACTTATAATTATATATGCATATGACCTCACCGGGGTCACTTAAAGGCCAACTGGCCAAAACAAAAATTTGTCCTAACTTTTTTATTTTAAATTTTTTTTGCAAATTTCTTTATCTGGGATTTAAGTTAGACAAGTGCGCATCTAATAAAGCAATTAATTTTGGATTTTAAGATTTGGCAATTTTTATGAAATATGCACATAACTTTTATGAATATTAATATTTTTTTTTAAATATTTTTTAAATAGGTTCATAACGTTACTGCAGTTGTTTTGGTAAATTGAATTTCGAATTTAAAAAAAAAAATTTGTATAAACTTATAATTATATATGCATATGACCTCACCGGGTCACTTAAAGGCTAACTGGCCAAAACAAAAATTTGTCCTAACTTTTTTATTTTAAATTTTTTTGCAAATTTCTTTATCTGGGATTTAAGTTAGACAAGTGCGCATCTAATAAAGCAATTAATTTTGGATTTTAAGATTTGGCAATTTTTATGAAATATGCACATAACTTTTATGAATATTAATATTTTTTTTTAAATATTTTTTAAATAGGTTCATAACGTTACTGCAGTTGTTTTGGTAAATTGAATTTCGAATTTAAAAAAAAAAATTTGTATAAACTTATAATTATATATGCATATGACCTCACCGGGTCACTTAAAGGCTAACTGGCCAAAACAAAAATTTGTCCTAACTTTTTTATTTTAAATTTTTTTTGCAAATTTCTTTATCTGGGATTTAAGTTAGACAAGTGCGCATCTAATAAAGCAATTAATTTTGGATTTTAAGATTTGGCAATTTTTATATAATATGCACATAACTTTTATGAATATTAATATTTTTGAAAAATATTCTTAAATTAGGTTCATAACGTTACTGCAGTTGTTTTGGTAAATTGAATTTCAAATTAAAAAAAAAAAATTTTTGTATAAACTTATAATTATATATGCATATGACCTCACCGGGGTCACTTAAAGGCCAACTGGCCAAAACAAAAATTTGTCGTAACTTTTTTATTTTAAATTTTTTTTGCAAATTTCTTTATCTGGGATTTAAGTTAGACAAGTGCGCATCTAATAAAGCAATTAATTTTGGATTTTAAGATTTGGCAATTTTTATGTAATATGCACATAACTTTTATGAATATTAATATTTTTTTTTTAAATATTCTTAAAATAGGTTCATAACGTTACTGCAGTTGTTTTGGTAAATTGAATTTCAAATTAAAAAAAAAATTTTGCATAAACTTATAATTATATATGCATATGACCTCACCGGGGTCACTTAAAGGCCAACTGGCCAAAACAAAAATTTGTCCTAACTGTTTTATTTTAAATTTTTTTTGCAAATTTCTTTATCTGGGATTTAAGTTAGACAAGTGCGCATCTAATAAAGCAATTAATTTTGGATTTTAAGATTTGGCAATTTTTATGTAATATGCACATAACTTTTATGAATATTAATATTTTTTTAAAATATTCTTAAAATAGGTTCATAACGTTACTGCAGTTGTTTTGGTAAATTGAATTTCAAATTAAAAAAAAAAAAATTTTTGTATAAACTTATAATTATATATGCATATGACCTGACCTCACCGGGGTCACTTAAAGGCCAACTGGCCAAAACAAAAATTTGTCCTAACTTTTTTATTTTAAATTTTTTTGCAAATTTCTTTATCTGGGATTTAAGTTAGACAAGTGCGCATCTAATAAAGCAATTAATTTTGGATTTTAAGATTTGGCAATTTTTATGTAATATGCACATAACTTTTATGAATATTAATATTTTTGAAAAATATTCTTAAAATAGGTTCATAACGTTACTGCAGTTGTTTTGGTAAATTGAATTTCAAATTAAAAAAAAAAAAAATTTTTGTATAAACTTATAATTATATATGCATATGACCTGACCTCACCGGGGTCACTTAAAGGCCAACTGGCCAAAACAAAAATTTGTCCTAACTTTTTTATTTTAAATTTTTTTGCAAATTTCTTTATCTGGGATTTAAGTTAGACAAGTGCGCATCTAATAAAGCAATTAATTTTGGATTTTAAGATTTGGCAATTTTTATGTAATATGCACATAACTTTTATGAATATTAATATTTTTGAAAAATATTCTTAAAATAGGTTCATAACGTTACTGCAGTTGTTTTGGTAAATTGAATTTCAAATTAAAAAAAAAAAAAATTTTTGTATAAACTTATAATTATATATGCATATGACCTGACCTCACCGGGGTCACTTAAAGGCCAACTGGCCAAAACAAAAATTTGTCCTAACTTTTTTATTTTAAATTTTTTTGCAAATTTCTTTATCTGGGATTTAAGTTAGACAAGTGCGCATATAATAAAGCAATTAATTTTGGATTTTAAGATTTGGCAATTTTTATGTAATATGCACATAACTTTTATGAATATTAATATTTTTGAAAAATATTCTTAAAATAGGTTCATAACGTTACTGCAGTTGTTTTGGTAAATTGAAATTCAAATTAAAAAAAAAAAGAAAATTTTGTATAAACTTATAATTATATATGCATATGACCTCACCGGGGTCACTTAAAGGCCAACTGGCCAAAACAAAAATTTGTCGTAACTTTTTTATTTTAAATTTTTTTTGCAAATTTCTTTATCTGGGATTTAAGTTAGACAAGTGCGCATCTAATAAAGCAATTAATTTTGGATTTTAAGATTTGGCAATTTTTATGTAATATGCACATAACTTTTATGAATATTAATATTTTTTTTTTAAATATTCTTAAAATAGGTTCATAACGTTACTGCAGTTGTTTTGGTAAATTGAATTTCAAATTAAAAAAAAAATTTTGCATAAACTTATAATTATATATGCATATGACCTCACCGGGGTCACTTAAAGGCCAACTGGCCAAAACAAAAATTTGTCCTAACTGTTTTATTTTAAATTTTTTTTGCAAATTTCTTTATCTGGGATTTAAGTTAGACAAGTGCGCATCTAATAAAGCAATTAATTTTGGATTTTAAGATTTGGCAATTTTTATGTAATATGCACATAACTTTTATGAATATTAATATTTTTTTAAAATATTCTTAAAATAGGTTCATAACGTTACTGCAGTTGTTTTGGTAAATTGAATTTCAAATTAAAAAAAAAAAAATTTTTGTATAAACTTATAATTATATATGCATATGACCTGACCTCACCGGGGTCACTTAAAGGCCAACTGGCCAAAACAAAAATTTGTCGTAACTTTTTTATTTTAAATTTTTTTGCAAATTTCTTTATCTGGGATTTAAGTTAGACAAGTGCGCATCTAATAAAGCAATTAATTTTGGATTTTAAGATTTGGCAATTTTTATGTAATATGCACATAACTTTTATGAATATTAATATTTTTGAAAAATATTCTTAAAATAGGTTCATAACGTTACTGCAGTTGTTTTGGTAAATTGAATTTCAAATTAAAAAAAAAAAAAATTTTTGTATAAACTTATAATTATATATGCATATGACCTGACCTCACCGGGGTCACTTAAAGGCCAACTGGCCAAAACAAAAATTTGTCCTAACTTTTTTATTTTAAATTTTTTTGCAAATTTCTTTATCTGGGATTTAAGTTAGACAAGTGCGCATCTAATAAAGCAATTAATTTTGGATTTTAAGATTTGGCAATTTTTATGTAATATGCACATAACTTTTATGAATATTAATATTTTTGAAAAATATTCTTAAAATAGGTTCATAACGTTACTGCAGTTGTTTTGGTAAATTGAATTTCAAATTAAAAAAAAAAAAAATTTTTGTATAAACTTATAATTATATATGCATATGACCTGACCTCACCGGGGTCACTTAAAGGCCAACTGGCCAAAACAAAAATTTGTCCTAACTTTTTTATTTTAAATTTTTTTGCAAATTTCTTTATCTGGGATTTAAGTTAGACAAGTGCGCATATAATAAAGCAATTAATTTTGGATTTTAAGATTTGGCAATTTTTATGTAATATGCACATAACTTTTATGAATATTAATATTTTTGAAAAATATTCTTAAAATAGGTTCATAACGTTACTGCAGTTGTTTTGGTAAATTGAAATTCAAATTAAAAAAAAAAAGAAAATTTTGTATAAACTTATAATTATATATGCATATGACCTCACCGGGGTCACTTAAAGGCCAACTGGCCAAAACAAAAATTTGTCCTAACTGTTTTATTTTAAATTTTTTTTGCAAATTTTTTTATCTGGGATTTAAGTTGCGCATCTAATAAAGCAATTAATTTTGGATTTTAAGATTTGGCAATTTTTATGTAATATGCACATAACTTTTATGAATATTAATATTTTTTTTTAAATATTTTTTAAATAGGTTCATAACGTTACTGCAGTTGTTTTGGTAAATTGAATTTCGAATTTAAAAAAAAAAATTTGTATAAACTTATAATTATATATGCATATGACCTCACCGGGTCACTTAAAGGCTAACTGGCCAAAACAAAAATTTGTCCTAACTTTTTTATTTTAAATTTTTTTTGCAAATTTCTTTATCTGGGATTTAAGTTAGACAAGTGCGCATCTAATAAAGCAATTAATTTTGGATTTTAAGATTTGGCAATTTTTATATAATATGCACATAACTTTTATGAATATTAATATTTTTGAAAAATATTCTTAAATTAGGTTCATAACGTTACTGCAGTTGTTTTGGTAAATTGAATTTCAAATTAAAAAAAAAAAATTTTTGTATAAACTTATAATTATATATGCATATGACCTCACCGGGGTCACTTAAAGGCCAACTGGCCAAAACAAAAATTTGTCGTAACTTTTTTATTTTAAATTTTTTTTGCAAATTTCTTTATCTGGGATTTAAGTTAGACAAGTGCGCATCTAATAAAGCAATTAATTTTGGATTTTAAGATTTGGCAATTTTTATGTAATATGCACATAACTTTTATGAATATTAATATTTTTTTTTTAAATATTCTTAAAATAGGTTCATAACGTTACTGCAGTTGTTTTGGTAAATTGAATTTCAAATTAAAAAAAAAATTTTGCATAAACTTATAATTATATATGCATATGACCTCACCGGGGTCACTTAAAGGCCAACTGGCCAAAACAAAAATTTGTCCTAACTGTTTTATTTTAAATTTTTTTTGCAAATTTCTTTATCTGGGATTTAAGTTAGACAAGTGCGCATCTAATAAAGCAATTAATTTTGGATTTTAAGATTTGGCAATTTTTATGTAATATGCACATAACTTTTATGAATATTAATATTTTTTTAAAATATTCTTAAAATAGGTTCATAACGTTACTGCAGTTGTTTTGGTAAATTGAATTTCAAATTAAAAAAAAAAAAATTTTTGTATAAACTTATAATTATATATGCATATGACCTGACCTCACCGGGGTCACTTAAAGGCCAACTGGCCAAAACAAAAATTTGTCCTAACTTTTTTATTTTAAATTTTTTTGCAAATTTCTTTATCTGGGATTTAAGTTAGACAAGTGCGCATCTAATAAAGCAATTAATTTTGGATTTTAAGATTTGGCAATTTTTATGTAATATGCACATAACTTTTATGAATATTAATATTTTTGAAAAATATTCTTAAAATAGGTTCATAACGTTACTGCAGTTGTTTTGGTAAATTGAATTTCAAATTAAAAAAAAAAAAAATTTTTGTATAAACTTATAATTATATATGCATATGACCTGACCTCACCGGGGTCACTTAAAGGCCAACTGGCCAAAACAAAAATTTGTCCTAACTTTTTTATTTTAAATTTTTTTGCAAATTTCTTTATCTGGGATTTAAGTTAGACAAGTGCGCATATAATAAAGCAATTAATTTTGGATTTTAAGATTTGGCAATTTTTATGTAATATGCACATAACTTTTATGAATATTAATATTTTTGAAAAATATTCTTAAAATAGGTTCATAACGTTACTGCAGTTGTTTTGGTAAATTGAAATTCAAATTAAAAAAAAAAAGAAAATTTTGTATAAACTTATAATTATATATGCATATGACCTCACCGGGGTCACTTAAAGGCCAACTGGCCAAAACAAAAATTTGTCCTAACTGTTTTATTTTAAATTTTTTTTGCAAATTTTTTTATCTGGGATTTAAGTTGCGCATCTAATAAAGCAATTAATTTTGGATTTTAAGATTTGGCAATTTTTATGTAATATGCACATAACTTTTATGAATATTAATATTTTTTTTTAAATATTTTTTAAATAGGTTCATAACGTTACTGCAGTTGTTTTGGTAAATTGAATTTCGAATTTAAAAAAAAAAATTTGTATAAACTTATAATTATATATGCATATGACCTCACCGGGTCACTTAAAGGCTAACTGGCCAAAACAAAAATTTGTCGTAACTTTTTTATTTTAAATTTTTTTTGCAAATTTCTTTATCTGGGATTTAAGTTAGACAAGTGCGCATCTAATAAAGCAATTAATTTTGGATTTTAAGATTTGGCAATTTTTATGTAATATGCACATAACTTTTATGAATATTAATATTTTTTTTAAATATTCCTAAAATAGGTTCATAACGTTACTGCAGTTGTTTTGGTAAATTGAATTTCAAATTAAAAAAAAAAAAATTTTTGTATAAACTTATAATTATATATGCATATGACCTCACCGGGGTCACTTAAAGGCCAACTGGCCAAAACAAAAATTTGTCCTAACTTTTATATTTTAAATTTTTTTTGCAAATTTCTTTATCTGGGATTTAAGTTAGACAAGTGCGCATCTAATAAAGCAATTAATTTTGGATTTTAAGATTTGGCAATTTTTATGTAATATGCACATTACTTTTATGAATATTAATATTTTTTTTTAAATATTTTTTAAATAGGTTCATAACGTTACTGCAGTTGTTTTGGTAAATTGAATTTCGAATTAAAAAAAAAAAAATTGTATAAACTTATAATTATATATGCATATGACCTAACCGGGTCACTTAAAGGCCAACTGGCCAAAACAAAAATTTGTCCTAACTTTTTTATTTTAAATTTTTTTTGCAAATTTCTTTATCTGGGATTTAAGTTAGACAAGTGCGCATCTAATAAAGCAATTAATTTTGGATTTTAAGATTTGGCAATTTTTATGTAACATGCACATAACTTTTATGAATATTAATATTTTTGAAAAATATTCTTAAAATAGGTTCATAACGTTACTGCAGTTGTTTTGGTAAATTAAACTTCAAATTTAAAAAAAAAAAAATTTTGTATAAACTTATAATTATATATGCATATGACCTCACCGGGGTCACTTAAAGGCCAACTGGCTAAAACAAAAATTTGTCCTAACTTTTTTATTTTAAATTTTTTTTGCAAATTTCTTTATCTGGGATTTAAGTTAAACAAGTGCGCATCTAATAAAGCAATTAATTTTGGATTTTAAGATTTGGCAATTTTTATGTAATATGCACATAACTTTTATGAATATTAATATTTTTGAAAAATATTCTTAAAATAGGTTCATAACGTTACTGCAGTTGTTTCAGTAAATTGAATTTCAAATTTAAAAAAAAAAAATTTTGTATAAATTTATAATTATATATGCATATGGCCTCACCGGGGTCACTTAAAAGCCAACTGGCCAAAACAAAAATTTGTCCTAATTTTTTTATTTTAAATTTTTTTTGCAAATTTCTTTATCTGGAATTTAAGTTAGACAAGTGCGCATCTAATAAAGCAATTAATTTTGGATTTTAAGATTTGGCAATTTTTATGTAATATGCAGATAACTTTTATGAATTATTTTTTAAAAATATTCTTAAAATAGGTTTATAACGTTACTGCAGTTGTTTCAGTAAATTGAATTTCAAATTTAAAAAAAAAAAATTTTGTATAAATTTATAATTATATATGCATATGACCTCACCGGGGTCACTTAAAGGCCAACTGGCCAAAACAAAAATTTGTCCTAATTTTTTTATTTTAAATTTTTTTTGCAAATTTCTTTATCTGGGATTTAAGTTAGACAAGTGCGCATCTAATAAAGCAATTAATTTTGGATTTTAAGATTTGGCAATTTTTATGTAATATGCACATAACTTTTATGAATATTAATATTTTTTTTAAATATTCCTAAAATAGGTTCATAACGTTACTGCAGTTGTTTTGGTAAATTGAATTTCAAATTAAAAAAAAAAAAATTTTTGTATAAACTTATAATTATATATGCATATGACCTCACCGGGGTCACTTAAAGGCCAACTGGCCAAAACAAAAATTTGTCCTAACTTTTATATTTTAAATTTTTTTTGCAAATTTCTTTATCTGGGATTTAAGTTAGACAAGTGCGCATCTAATAAAGCAATTAATTTTGGATTTTAAGATTTGGCAATTTTTATGTAATATGCACATTACTTTTATGAATATTAATATTTTTTTTTAAATATTTTTTAAATAGGTTCATAACGTTACTGCAGTTGTTTTGGTAAATTGAATTTCGAATTAAAAAAAAAAAAATTGTATAAACTTATAATTATATATGCATATGACCTAACCGGGTCACTTAAAGGCCAACTGGCCAAAACAAAAATTTGTCCTAACTTTTTTATTTTAAATTTTTTTTGCAAATTTCTTTATCTGGGATTTAAGTTAGACAAGTGCGCATCTAATAAAGCAATTAATTTTGGATTTTAAGATTTGGCAATTTTTATGTAACATGCACATAACTTTTATGAATATTAATATTTTTGAAAAATATTCTTAAAATAGGTTCATAACGTTACTGCAGTTGTTTTGGTAAATTAAACTTCAAATTTAAAAAAAAAAAAATTTTGTATAAACTTATAATTATATATGCATATGACCTCACCGGGGTCACTTAAAGGCCAACTGGCTAAAACAAAAATTTGTCCTAACTTTTTTATTTTAAATTTTTTTTGCAAATTTCTTTATCTGGGATTTAAGTTAAACAAGTGCGCATCTAATAAAGCAATTAATTTTGGATTTTAAGATTTGGCAATTTTTATGTAATATGCACATAACTTTTATGAATATTAATATTTTTGAAAAATATTCTTAAAATAGGTTCATAACGTTACTGCAGTTGTTTCAGTAAATTGAATTTCAAATTTAAAAAAAAAAAATTTTGTATAAATTTATAATTATATATGCATATGGCCTCACCGGGGTCACTTAAAAGCCAACTGGCCAAAACAAAAATTTGTCCTAATTTTTTTATTTTAAATTTTTTTTGCAAATTTCTTTATCTGGAATTTAAGTTAGACAAGTGCGCATCTAATAAAGCAATTAATTTTGGATTTTAAGATTTGGCAATTTTTATGTAATATGCAGATAACTTTTATGAATTATTTTTTAAAAATATTCTTAAAATAGGTTTATAACGTTACTGCAGTTGTTTCAGTAAATTGAATTTCAAATTTAAAAAAAAAAAATTTTGTATAAATTTATAATTATATATGCATATGACCTCACCGGGGTCACTTAAAGGCCAACTGGCCAAAACAAAAATTTGTCCTAATTTTTTTATTTTAAATTTTTTTTGCAAATTTCTTTATCTGGAATTTAAGTTAGACAAGTGCGCATCTAATAAAGCAATTAATTTTGGATTTTAAGATTTGGCAATTTTTATGTAATATGCAGATAACTTTTATGAATTATTTTTTAAAAATATTCTTAAAATAGGTTCATAACGTTACTGCAGTTGTTTTGGTAAATTGAATTTCAAATTAAAAAAAAAAAAATTTTTGTATAAACTTATAATTATATATGCATATGACCTCACCGGGGTCACTTAAAGGCCAACTGGCCAAAACAAAAATTTGTCCTAACTTTTTTATTTTAAATTTTTTTTGCAAATTTCTTTATCTGGAATTTAAGTTAGACAAGTGCGCATCTAATAAAGCAATTAATTTTGGATTTTAAGATTTGGCAATTTTTATGTAATATGCACATAACTTTTATGAATTATTTTTTAAAAATATTCTTAAAATAGGTTCATAACGTTACTGCAGTTGTTTTGGTAAATTGAATTTCAAATTAAAAAAAAATAAATTTGTATAAACTTATAATTATATATGCATATGACCTCACCGGGTCACTTAAAGGCCAACTGGCCAAAACAAAAATTTGTCCTAACTTTTTTATTTTAAATTTTTTTTGCAAATTTTTTTATCTGAGATTTAAGTTAGACAAGTGCGCATCTAATAAAGCAATTAATTTTGGATTTTAAGATTTGGCAATTTTTATGAAATATGCACATAACTTTTATGAATATTAATATTTTTGAAAAATATTCTTAAAATAGGTTCATAACGTTACTGCAGTTGTTTTGGTAAATTGAAGTTCAAATTAAAAAAAAAAAGAAAATTTTGTATAAACTTATAATTATATATGCATATGACTTCACCGGGTCACTTAAAGGCCAACTGGCCAAAACAAAAATTTGTCCTAACTGTTTTATTTTAAATTTTTTTTGCAAATTTCTTTATCTGGGATTTAAGTTGCGCATCTAATAAAGCAATTAATTTTGGATTTTAAGATTTGGCAATTTTTATGTAATATGCACATAACTTTTATGAATATTAATATTTTTTTTTAAATATTTTTTAAATAGGTTCATAACGTTACTGCAGTTGTTTTGGTAAATTGAATTTCGAATTTAAAAAAAAAAATTTGTATAAACTTATAATTATATATGCATATGACCTCACCGGGTCACTTAAAGGCTAACTGGCCAAAACAAAAATTTGTCGTAACTTTTTTATTTTAAATTTTTTTTGCAAATTTCTTTATCTGGGATTTAAGTTAGACAAGTGCGCATCTAATAAAGCAATTAATTTTGGATTTTAAGATTTGGCAATTTTTATGTAATATGCACATAACTTTTATGAATATTAATATTTTTTTTAAATATTCCTAAAATAGGTTCATAACGTTACTGCAGTTGTTTTGGTAAATTGAATTTCAAATTAAAAAAAAAAAAATTTTTGTATAAACTTATAATTATATATGCATATGACCTCACCGGGGTCACTTAAAGGCCAACTGGCCAAAACAAAAATTTGTCCTAACTTTTTTATTTTAAATTTTTTTTGCAAATTTCTTTATCTGGAATTTAAGTTAGACAAGTGCGCATCTAATAAAGCAATTAATTTTAGATTTTAAGATTTGGCAATTTTTATGTAATATGCACATAACTTTTATGAATTATTTTTTAAAAATATTCTTAAAATAGGTTCATAACGTTACTGCAGTTGTTTTGGTAAATTGAATTTCAAATTAAAAAAAAATAAATTTGTATAAACTTATAATTATATATGCATATGACTTCACCGGGTCACTTAAAGGCCAACTGGCCAAAACAAAAATTTGTCCTAACTTTTTTATTTTAAATTTTTTTTGCAAATTTTTTTATCTGAGATTTAAGTTAGACAAGTGCGCATCTAATAAAGCAATTAATTTTGGATTTTAAGATTTGGCAATTTTTATGAATTATGCACATAACTTTTATGAATATTAATATTTTTGAAAAATATTCTTAAAATAGGTTCATAACGTTACTGCAGTTGTTTTGGTAAATTGAAGTTCAAATTAAAAAAAAAAAGAAAATTTTGTATAAACTTATAATTATATATGCATATGACTTCACCGGGTCACTTAAAGGCCAACTGGCCAAAACAAAAATTTGTCCTAACTGTTTTATTTTAAATTTTTTTTGCAAATTTCTTTATCTGGGATTTAAGTTGCGCATCTAATAAAGCAATTAATTTTGGATTTTAAGATTTGGCAATTTTTATGTAATATGCACATAACTTTTATGAATATTAATATTTTTTTTTAAATATTTTTTAAATAGGTTCATAACGTTACTGCAGTTGTTTTGGTAAATTGAATTTCGAATTTAAAAAAAAAAATTTGTATAAACTTATAATTATATATGCATATGACCTCACCGGGTCACTTAAAGGCTAACTGGCCAAAACAAAAATTTGTCGTAACTTTTTTATTTTAAATTTTTTTTGCAAATTTCTTTATCTGGGATTTAAGTTAGACAAGTGCGCATCTAATAAAGCAATTAATTTTGGATTTTAAGATTTGGCAATTTTTATGTAATATGCACATAACTTTTATGAATATTAATATTTTTTTTAAATATTCCTAAAATAGGTTCATAACGTTACTGCAGTTGTTTTGGTAAATTGAATTTCAAATTAAAAAAAAAAAAATTTTTGTATAAACTTATAATTATATATGCATATGACCTCACCGGGGTCACTTAAAGGCCAACTGGCCAAAACAAAAATTTGTCGTAACTTTTTTATTTTAAATTTTTTTTGCAAATTTCTTTATCTGGGATTTAAGTTAGACAAGTGCGCATCTAATGAAGCAATTAATTTTGGATTTTAAGATTTGGCAATTTTTATGTAATATGCACATTACTTTTATGAATATTAATATTTTTTTTTAAATATTTTTTAAATAGGTTCATAACGTTACTGCAGTTGTTTTGGTAAATTGAATTTCGAATTTAAAAAAAAAAAATTGTATAAACTTATAATTATATATGCATATGACCTAACCGGGTCACTTAAAGGCCAACTGGCCAAAACAAAAATTTGTCCTAACTTTTTTATTTTAAATTTTTTTTGCAAATTTCTTTATCTGGGATTTAAGTTAGACAAGTGCGCATCTAATAAAGCAATTAATTTTGGATTTTAAGATTTGGCAATTTTTATGTAACATGCACATAACTTTTATGAATATTAATATTTTTGAAAAATATTCTTAAAATAGGTTCATAACGTTACTGCAGTTGTTTTGGTAAATTAAATTTCAAATTTAAAAAAAAAAAAATTTTGTATAAACTTATAATTATATATGCATATGACCTCACCGGGGTCACTTAAAGGCCAACTGGCCAAAACAAAAATTTGTCTTAACTTTTTTATTTTAAATTTTTTTTGCAAATTTCTTTATCTGGGATTTAAGTTAGACAAGTGCGCATCTAATAAAGCAATTAATTTTGGATTTTAAGATTTGGCAATTTTTATGTAATATGCACATAACTTTTATGAATTATTTTTTAAAAATATTCTTAAAATAGGTTCATAACGTTACTGCAGTTGTTTTGGTAAATTGAATTTCAAATTTAAAAAAAATAAATTTGTATAAACTTATAATTATATATGCATATGACCTCACCGGGGTCACTTAAAGGCCAACTGGCCAAAACAAAAATTTGTCCTAACTTTTTTATTTTAAATTTTTTTTGCAAATTTCTTTATCTGGGATTTAAGTTAGACAAGTGCGCATCTAATAAAGCAATTAATTTTGGATTTTAAGATTTGGCAATTTTTATGAAATATGCACATAACTTTTATGAATATTAATATTTTTGAAAAATATTCTTAAAATAGGTTCATAACGTTACTGCAGTTGTTTTGGTAAATTGAAGTTCAAATTAAAAAAAAAAGAAAATTTTGTATAAACTTATAATTATATATGCATATGACCTCACCGGGTCACTTAAAGGCCAACTGGCCAAAACAAAAATTTGTCCTAACTGTTTTATTTTAAATTTTTTTTGCAAATTTCTTTATCTGGGATTTAAGTTGCGCATCTAATAAAGCAATTAATTTTGGATTTTAAGATTTGGCAATTTTTATGTAATATGCACATAACTTTTATGAATATTAATATTTTTTTTTAAATATTTTTTAAATAGGTTCATAACGTTACTGCAGTTGTTTTGGTAAATTGAATTTCGAATTTAAAAAAAAAAATTTGTATAAACTTATAATTATATATGCATATGACCTCACCGGGTCACTTAAAGGCTAACTGGCCAAAACAAAAATTTGTCCTAACTTTTTTATTTTAAATTTTTTTTGCAAATTTCTTTATCTGGGATTTAAGTTAGACAAGTGCGCATCTAATAAAGCAATTAATTTTGGATTTTAAGATTTGGCAATTTTTATGTAATATGCACATTACTTTTATGAATATTAATATTTTTTTTTAAATATTTTTTAGATAGGTTCATAACGTTACTGCAGTTGTTTTGGTAAATTGAATTTCGAATTTAAAAAAAAAAAATTGTATAAACTTATAATTATATATGCATATGACCTAACCGGGTCACTTAAAGGCCAACTGGCCAAAACAAAAATTTGTCCTAACTTTTTTATTTTAAATTTTTTTTGCAAATTTCTTTATCTGGGATTTAAGTTAGACAAGTGTGCATCTAATAAAGCAATTAATTTTGGATTTTAAGATTTGGCAATTTTTATGTAACATGCACATAACTTTTATGAATATTAATATTTTTGAAAAATATTCTTAAAATAGGTTCATAACGTTACTGCAGTTGTTTTGGTAAATTAAATTTCAAATTTAAAAAAAAAAAAATTTTGTATAAACTTATAATTATATATGCATATGACCTCACCGGGGTCACTTAAAGGCCAACTGGCCAAAACAAAAATTTGTCTTAACTTTTTTATTTTAAATTTTTTTTGCAAATTTCTTTATCTGGGATTTAAGTTAGACAAGTGCGCATCTAATAAAGCAATTAATTTTGGATTTTAAGATTTGGCAATTTTTATGTAATATGCACATAACTTTTATGAATTATTTTTTAAAAATATTCTTAAAATAGGTTCATAACGTTACTGCAGTTGTTTTGGTAAATTGAATTTCAAATTAAAAAAAAATAAATTTGTATAAACTTATAATTATATATGCATATGACCTCACCGGGGTCACTTAAAGGCCAACTGGCCAAAACAAAAATTTGTCCTAACTTTTTTATTTTAAATTTTTTTTGCAAATTTCTTTATCTGGGATTTAAGTTAGACAAGTGCGCATCTAATAAAGCAATTAATTTTGGATTTTAAGATTTGGCAATTTTTATGAAATATGCACATAACTTTTATGAATATTAATATTTTTTTTTAAATATTTTTTAAATAGGTTCATAACGTTACTGCAGTTGTTTTGGTAAATTGAATTTCGAATTTAAAAAAAAAAATTTGTATAAACTTATAATTATATATGCATATGACCTCACCGGGTCACTTAAAGGCTAACTGGCCAAAACAAAAATTTGTCCTAACTTTTTTATTTTAAATTTTTTTTGCAAATTTCTTTATCTGGGATTTAAGTTAGACAAGTGCGCATCTAATAAAGCAATTAATTTTGGATTTTAAGATTTGGCAATTTTTATATAATATGCACATAACTTTTATGAATATTAATATTTTTGAAAAATATTCTTAAATTAGGTTCATAACGTTACTGCAGTTGTTTTGGTAAATTGAATTTCAAATTAAAAAAAAAAAATTTTTGTATAAACTTATAATTATATATGCATATGACCTCACCGGGGTCACTTAAAGGCCAACTGGCCAAAACAAAAATTTGTCGTAACTTTTTTATTTTAAATTTTTTTTGCAAATTTCTTTATCTGGGATTTAAGTTAGACAAGTGCGCATCTAATAAAGCAATTAATTTTGGATTTTAAAATTTCGCAATTTTTATGTAATATGCACATAACTTTTATGAATATTAATATTTTTTTTTTAAATATTCTTAAAATAGGTTCATAACGTTACTGCAGTTGTTTTGGTAAATTGAATTTCAAATTAAAAAAAAAATTTTGCATAAACTTATAATTATATATGCATATGACCTCACCGGGGTCACTTAAAGGCCAACTGGCCAAAACAAAAATTTGTCCTAACTGTTTTATTTTAAATTTTTTTTGCAAATTTCTTTATCTGGGATTTAAGTTAGACAAGTGCGCATCTAATAAAGCAATTAATTTTGGATTTTAAGATTTGGCAATTTTTATGTAATATGCACATAACTTTTATGAATATTAATATTTTTTTAAAATATTCTTAAAATAGGTTCATAACGTTACTGCAGTTGTTTTGGTAAATTGAATTTCAAATTAAAAAAAAAAAAATTTTTGTATAAACTTATAATTATATATGCATATGACCTGACCTCACCGGGGTCACTTAAAGGCCAACTGGCCAAAACAAAAATTTGTCCTAACTTTTTTATTTTAAATTTTTTTGCAAATTTCTTTATCTGGGATTTAAGTTAGACAAGTGCGCATCTAATAAAGCAATTAATTTTGGATTTTAAGATTTGGCAATTTTTATGTAATATGCACATAACTTTTATGAATATTAATATTTTTGAAAAATATTCTTAAAATAGGTTCATAACGTTACTGCAGTTGTTTTGGTAAATTGAATTTCAAATTAAAAAAAAAAAAAATTTTTGTATAAACTTATAATTATATATGCATATGACCTGACCTCACCGGGGTCACTTAAAGGCCAACTGGCCAAAACAAAAATTTGTCCTAACTTTTTTATTTTAAATTTTTTTGCAAATTTCTTTATCTGGGATTTAAGTTAGACAAGTGCGCATATAATAAAGCAATTAATTTTGGATTTTAAGATTTGGCAATTTTTATGTAATATGCACATAACTTTTATGAATATTAATATTTTTGAAAAATATTCTTAAAATAGGTTCATAACGTTACTGCAGTTGTTTTGGTAAATTGAAGTTCAAATTAAAAAAAAAAAGAAAATTTTGTATAAACTTATAATTATATATGCATATGACCTCACCGGGTCACTTAAAGGCCTATTGGCCAAAACAAAAATTTGTCCTAACTGTTTTATTTTAAATTTTTTTTGCAAATTTCTTTATCTGGGATTTAAGTTGCGCATCTAATAAAGCAATTAATTTTGGATTTTAAGATTTGGCAATTTTTATGTAATATGCACATAACTTTTATGAATATTAATATTTTTTTTTAAATATTTTTTAAATAGGTTCATAACGTTACTGCAGTTGTTTTGGTAAATTGAATTTCGAATTTAAAAAAAAAAATTTGTATAAACTTATAATTATATATGCATATGACCTCACCGGGTCACTTAAAGGCTAACTGGCCAAAACAAAAATTTGTCCTAACTTTTTTATTTTAAATTTTTTTTGCAAATTTCTTTATCTGGGATTTAAGTTAGACAAGTGCGCATCTAATAAAGCAATTAATTTTGGATTTTAAGATTTGGCAATTTTTATATAATATGCACATAACTTTTATGAATATTAATATTTTTGAAAAATATTCTTAAATTAGGTTCATAACGTTACTGCAGTTGTTTTGGTAAATTGAATTTCAAATTAAAAAAAAAAAATTTTTGTATAAACTTATAATTATATATGCATATGACCTCACCGGGGTCACTTAAAGGCCAACTGGCCAAAACAAAAATTTGTCGTAACTTTTTTATTTTAAATTTTTTTTGCAAATTTCTTTATCTGGGATTTAAGTTAGACAAGTGCGCATCTAATAAAGCAATTAATTTTGGATTTTAAGATTTGGCAATTTTTATGTAATATGCACATAACTTTTATGAATATTAATATTTTTTTTTTAAATATTCTTAAAATAGGTTCATAACGTTACTGCAGTTGTTTTGGTAAATTGAATTTCAAATTAAAAAAAAAATTTTGCATAAACTTATAATTATATATGCATATGACCTCACCGGGGTCACTTAAAGGCCAACTGGCCAAAACAAAAATTTGTCCTAACTGTTTTATTTTAAATTTTTTTTGCAAATTTCTTTATCTGGGATTTAAGTTAGACAAGTGCGCATCTAATAAAGCAATTAATTTTGGATTTTAAGATTTGGCAATTTTTATGTAATATGCACATAACTTTTATGAATATTAATATTTTTTTAAAACATTCTTAAAATAGGTTCATAACGTTACTGCAGTTGTTTTGGTAAATTGAATTTCAAATTAAAAAAAAAAAAATTTTTGTATAAACTTATAATTATATATGCATATGACCTGACCTCACCGGGGTCACTTAAAGGCCAACTGGCCAAAACAAAAATTTGTCCTAACTTTTTTATTTTAAATTTTTTTGCAAATTTCTTTATCTGGGATTTAAGTTAGACAAGTGCGCATCTAATAAAGCAATTAATTTTGGATTTTAAGATTTGGCAATTTTTATGTAATATGCACATAACTTTTATGAATATTAATATTTTTGAAAAATATTCTTAAAATAGGTTCATAACGTTACTGCAGTTGTTTTGGTAAATTGAATTTCAAATTAAAAAAAAAAAAAATTTTTGTATAAACTTATAATTATATATGCATATGACCTGACCTCACCGGGGTCACTTAAAGGCCAACTGGCCAAAACAAAAATTTGTCCTAACTTTTTTATTTTAAATTTTTTTGCAAATTTCTTTATCTGGGATTTAAGTTAGACAAGTGCGCATATAATAAAGCAATTAATTTTGGATTTTAAGATTTGGCAATTTTTATGTAATATGCACATAACTTTTATGAATATTAATATTTTTGAAAAATATTCTTAAAATAGGTTCATAACGTTACTGCAGTTGTTTTGGTAAATTGAAGTTCAAATTAAAAAAAAAAAGAAAATTTTGTATAAACTTATAATTATATATGCATATGACCTCACCGGGGTCACTTAAAGGCCAACTGGCCAAAACAAAAATTTGTCCTAACTGTTTTATTTTAAATTTTTTTTGCAAATTTTTTTATCTGGGATTTAAGTTGCGCATCTAATAAAGCAATTAATTTTGGATTTTAAGATTTGGCAATTTTTATGTAATATGCACATAACTTTTATGAATATTAATATTTTTTTTTAAATATTTTTTAAATAGGTTCATAACGTTACTGCAGTTGTTTTGGTAAATTGAATTTCGAATTTAAAAAAAAAAATTTGTATAAACTTATAATTATATATGCATATGACCTCACCGGGTCACTTAAAGGCTAACTGGCCAAAACAAAAATTTGTCGTAACTTTTTTATTTTAAATTTTTTTTGCAAATTTCTTTATCTGGGATTTAAGTTAGACAAGTGCGCATCTAATAAAGCAATTAATTTTGGATTTTAAGATTTGGCAATTTTTATGTAATATGCACATAACTTTTATGAATATTAATATTTTTTTTAAATATTCCTAAAATAGGTTCATAACGTTACTGCAGTTGTTTTGGTAAATTGAATTTCAAATTAAAAAAAAAAAAATTTTTGTATGAACTTATAATTATATATGCATATGACCTCACCGGGGTCACTTAAAGGCCAACTGGCCAAAACAAAAATTTGTCCTAACTTTTATATTTTAAATTTTTTTTGCAAATTTCTTTATCTGGGATTTAAGTTAGACAAGTGCGCATCTAATAAAGCAATTAATTTTGGATTTTAAGATTTGGCAATTTTTATGTAATATGCACATTACTTTTATGAATATTAATATTTTTTTTTAAATATTTTTTAAATAGGTTCATAACGTTACTGCAGTTGTTTTGGTAAATTGAATTTCGAATTAAAAAAAAAAAAATTGTATAAACTTATAATTATATATGCATATGACCTAACCGGGTCACTTAAAGGCCAACTGGCCAAAACAAAAATTTGTCCTAACTTTTTTATTTTAAATTTTTTTTGCAAATTTCTTTATCTGGGATTTAAGTTAGACAAGTGCGCATCTAATAAAGCAATTAATTTTGGATTTTAAGATTTGGCAATTTTTATGTAACATGCACATAACTTTTATGAATATTAATATTTTTGAAAAATATTCTTAAAATAGGTTCATAACGTTACTGCAGTTGTTTTGGTAAATTAAACTTCAAATTTAAAAAAAAAAAAATTTTGTATAAACTTATAATTATATATGCATATGACCTCACCGGGGTCACTTAAAGGCCAACTGGCTAAAACAAAAATTTGTCCTAACTTTTTTATTTTAAATTTTTTTTGCAAATTTCTTTATCTGGGATTTAAGTTAGACAAGTGCGCATCTAATAAAGCAATTAATTTTGGATTTTAAGATTTGGCAATTTTTATGAAATATGCACATAACTTTTATGAATATTAATATTTTTGAAAAATATTCTTAAAATAGGTTCATAACGTTACTGCAGTTGTTTTAGTAAATTGAATTTCAAATTAAAAAAAAAAAAATTTTGTATAAACTTATAATTATATATGCATATGACCCCACCGGGGTCACTTAAAAGCCAACTGGCCAAAACAAAAATTTGTCCTAATTTTTTTATTTTAAATTTTTTTTGCAAATTTCTTTATCTGGGATTTAAGTTAGACAAGTGCGCATCTAATAAAGCAATTAATTTTGGATTTTAAGATTTGGCAATTTTTATGTAATATGCACATAACTTTTATGAATATTAATATTTTTTTTTTAAATATTCTTAAAATAGGTTCATAACGTTACTGCAGTTGTTTTGGTAAATTGAATTTCAAATTAAAAAAAAATTTTGCATAAACTTATAATTATATATGCATATGACCTCACCGGGGTCACTTAAAGGCCAACTGGCCAAAACAAAAATTTGTCCTAACTGTTTTATTTTAAATTTTTTTTGCAAATTTCTTTATCTGGGATTTAAGTTAGACAAGTGCGCATCTAATAAAGCAATTAATTTTGGATTTTAAGATTTGGCAATTTTTATGTAATATGCACATAACTTTTATGAATATTAATATTTTTTTAAAATATTCTTAAAATAGGTTCATAACGTTACTGCAGTTGTTTTGGTAAATTGAATTTCAAATTAAAAAAAAAAAAATTTTTGTATAAACTTATAATTATATATGCATATGACCTGACCTCACCGGGGTCACTTAAAGGCCAACTGGCCAAAACAAAAATTTGTCCTAACTTTTTTATTTTAAATTTTTTTGCAAATTTCTTTATCTGGGATTTAAGTTAGACAAGTGCGCATCTAATAAAGCAATTAATTTTGGATTTTAAGATTTGGCAATTTTTATGTAATATGCACATAACTTTTATGAATATTAATATTTTTGAAAAATATTCTTAAAATAGGTTCATAACGTTACTGCAGTTGTTTTGGTAAATTGAATTTCAAATTAAAAAAAAAAAAAATTTTTGTATAAACTTATAATTATATATGCATATGACCTGACCTCACCGGGGTCACTTAAAGGCCAACTGGCCAAAACAAAAATTTGTCCTAACTTTTTTATTTTAAATTTTTTTGCAAATTTCTTTATCTGGGATTTAAGTTGCGCATCTAATAAAGCAATTAATTTTGGATTTTAAGATTTGGCAATTTTTATGTAATATGCACATAACTTTTATGAATATTAATATTTTTTTTTAAATATTTTTTAAATAGGTTCATAACGTTACTGCAGTTGTTTTGGTAAATTGAATTTCGAATTTAAAAAAAAAAATTTGTATAAACTTATAATTATATATGCATATGACCTCACCGGGTCACTTAAAGGCTAACTGGCCAAAACAAAAATTTGTCGTAACTTTTTTATTTTAAATTTTTTTTGCAAATTTCTTTATCTGGGATTTAAGTTAGACAAGTGCGCATCTAATAAAGCAATTAATTTTGGATTTTAAGATTTGGCAATTTTTATGTAATATGCACATAACTTTTATGAATATTAATATTTTTTTTAAATATTCCTAAAATAGGTTCATAACGTTACTGCAGTTGTTTTGGTAAATTGAATTTCAAATTAAAAAAAAAAAAATTTTTGTATAAACTTATAATTATATATGCATATGACCTCACCGGGGTCACTTAAAGGCCAACTGGCCAAAACAAAAATTTGTCCTAACTTTTATATTTTAAATTTTTTTTGCAAATTTCTTTATCTGGGATTTAAGTTAGACAAGTGCGCATCTAATAAAGCAATTAATTTTGGATTTTAAGATTTGGCAATTTTTATGTAATATGCACATTACTTTTATGAATATTAATATTTTTTTTTAAATATTTTTTAAATAGGTTCATAACGTTACTGCAGTTGTTTTGGTAAATTGAATTTCGAATTAAAAAAAAAAAAATTGTATAAACTTATAATTATATATGCATATGACCTAACCGGGTCACTTAAAGGCCAACTGGCCAAAACAAAAATTTGTCCTAACTTTTTTATTTTAAATTTTTTTTGCAAATTTCTTTATCTGGGATTTAAGTTAGACAAGTGCGCATCTAATAAAGCAATTAATTTTGGATTTTAAGATTTGGCAATTTTTATGTAACATGCACATAACTTTTATGAATATTAATATTTTTGAAAAATATTCTTAAAATAGGTTCATAACGTTACTGCAGTTGTTTTGGTAAATTAAATTTCAAATTTAAAAAAAAAAAAATTTTGTATAAACTTATAATTATATATGCATATGACCTCACCGGGGTCACTTAAAGGCCAACTGGCTAAAACAAAAATTTGTCCTAACTTTTTTATTTTAAATTTTTTTTGCAAATTTCTTTATCTGGGATTTAAGTTAGACAAGTGCGCATCTAATAAAGCAATTAATTTTGGATTTTAAGTTTTGGCAATTTTTATGAAATATGCACATAACTTTTATGAATATTAATATTTTTGAAAAATATTCTTAAAATAGGTTCATAACGTTACTGCAGTTGTTTTAGTAAATTGAATTTCAAATTTAAAAAAAAAAAATTTTGTATAAACTTATAATTATATATGCATATGACCCCACCGGGGTCACTTAAAAGCCAACTGGCCAAAACAAAAATTTGTCCTAATTTTTTTATTTTAAATTTTTTTTGCAAATTTCTTTATCTGGGATTTAAGTTAGACAAGTGCGCATCTAATAAAGCAATTAATTTTGGATTTTAAGATTTGGCAATTTTTATGTAATATGCACATAACTTTTATGAATATTAATATTTTTTAAAAATATTCTTAAAATAGGTTCATAACGTTACTGCAGTTGTTTTGGTAAATTGAATTTCAAATTAAAAAAAAAAAATTTTTGTATAAACTTATAATTATATATGCATATGATCTCACCGGGGTCACTTAAAGGCCAACTGGCCAAAACAAAAATTTGTCCTAATTTTTTTATTTTAAATTTTTTTTGCAAATTCTTTTATCTGGGATTTAAGTTAGACAAGTGCGCATCTAATAAAGCAATTAATTTTGGATTTTAAGATTTGGCAATTTTTATGTAATATGCACATAACTTTTATGAATATTAATATTTTTGAAAAATATTCTTAAAATAGGTTCATAACGTTACTGCAGTTGTTTTGGTAAATTGAATTTCAAATTAAAAAAAAAAAATTTTTGTATAAACTTATAATTATATATGCATATGACCTCACCGGGGTCACTTAAAGGCCAACTGGCCAAAACAAAAATTTGTCGTAACTTTTTTATTTTAAATTTTTTTTGCAAATTTCTTTATCTGGGATTTAAGTTAGACAAGTGCGCATCTAATAAAGCAATTAATTTTGGATTTTAAGATTTGGCAATTTTTATGTAATATGCACATAACTTTTATGAATATTAATATTTTTTTTTTAAATATTCTTAAAATAGGTTCATAACGTTACTGCAGTTGTTTTGGTAAATTGAATTTCAAATTAAAAAAAAAATTTTGCATAAACTTATAATTATATATGCATATGACCTCACCGGGGTCACTTAAAGGCCAACTGGCCAAAACAAAAATTTGTCCTAACTTTTTTATTTTAAATTTTTTTTGCAAATTTCTTTATCTGGGATTTAAGTTAGACAAGTGCGCATCTAATAAAGCAATTAATTTTGGATTTTAAGATTTGGCAATTTTTATGTAATATGCACATAACTTTTATAAATATTAATATTTTTGAAAAATATTCTTAAAATAGGTTCATAACGTTACTGCAGTTGTTTTAGTAAATTGAATTTCAAATTTAAAAAAAAAAAATTTTGTATAAACTTATAATTATATATGCATATGACCTCACCGGGGTCACTTAAAAGCCAACTGGCCAAAACAAAAATTTGTCCTAATTTTTTTATTTTAAATTTTTTTTGCAAATTTCTTTATCTGGGATTTAAGTTAGACAAGTGCGCATCTAATAAAGCAATTAATTTTGGATTTTAGATTTGGCAATTTTTATGTAATATGCACATAACTTTTATGAATATTAATATTTTTTAAAAATATTCTTAAAATAGGTTCATAACGTTACTGCAGTTGTTTTGGTAAATTGAATTTCAAATTAAAAAAAAAAAATTTTTGTATAAACTTATAATTATATATGCATATGATCTCACCGGGGTCACTTAAAGGCCAACTGGCCAAAACAAAAATTTGTCCTAATTTTTTTATTTTAAATTTTTTTTGCAAATTCTTTTATCTGGGATTTAAGTTAGACAAGTGCGCATCTAATAAAGCAATTAATTTTGGATTTTAAGATTTGGCAATTTTTATGTAATATGCACATAACTTTTATGAATATTAATATTTTTTTTTTAAATATTCTTAAAATAGGTTCATAACGTTACTGCAGTTGTTTTGGTAAATTGAATTTCAAATTAAAAAAAAAATTTTGCATAAACTTATAATTATATATGCATATGACCTCACCGGGGTCACTTAAAGACCAACTGGCCAAAACAAAAATTTGTCCTAACTGTTTTATTTTAAATTTTTTTTGCAAATTTCTTTATCTGGGATTTAAGTTAGACAAGTGCGCATCTAATAAAGCAATTAATTTTGGATTTTAAGATTTGGCAATTTTTATGTAATATGCACATAACTTTTATGAATATTAATATTTTTTTTAAATATTCTTAAAATAGGTTCATAACGTTACTGCAGTTGTTTTGGTAAATTGAATTTCAAATTAAAAAAAAAAAAATTTTTGTATAAACTTATAATTATATATGCATATGACCTGACCTCACCGGGGTCACTTAAATGCCAACTGGCCAAAACAAAAATTTGTCCTAACTTTTTTATTTTAAATTTTTTTGCAAATTTCTTTATCTGGGATTTAAGTTAGACAAGTGCGCATCTAATAAAGCAATTAATTTTGGATTTTAAGATTTGGCAATTTTTATGTAATATGCACATAACTTTTATGAATATTAATATTTTTGAAAAATATTCTTAAAATAGGTTCATAACGTTACTGCAGTTGTTTTGGTAAATTGAATTTCAAATTAAAAAAAAAAAAAAATTTTTGTATAAACTTATAATTATATATGCATATGACCTCACCGGGGTCACTTAAAGGCCAACTGGCCAAAACAAAAATTTGTCCTAACTTTTTTATTTTAAATTTTATTGCAAATTTCTTTATCTGGGATTTAAGTTAGACAAGTGCGCATATAATAAAGCAATTAATTTTGGATTTTAAGATTTGGCAATTTTTATGTAATATGCACATTACTTTTATGAATATTAATATTTTTTTTTAAATATTTTTTAAATAGGTTCATAACGTTACTGCAGTTGTTTTGGTAAATTGAACTTCGAATTTAAAAAAAAAAAAATTTTGCATAAACTTATAATTATATATGCATCACTTAAAGGCCAACTGGCCAAAACAAAAATTTGTCGTAACTTTTTTATTTTAAATTTTTTTTGCAAATTTTTTTATCTGGGATTTAAGTTAAACTAGTGCGCATCTAATAAAGCAATTAATTTTGGATTTTAAGATTTGGCAATTTTATGTAATATGCACATAACTTTTATGAATATTAATATTTTTGAAAAATATTCTTAAAATAGGTTCATAACGTTACTGCAGTTGTTTTGGTAAATTGAATTTCAAATTAAAAAAAAAAAAATATTTTTGTATAAACTTATAATTATATATGCATATGACCTCACCGGAGTCACTTAAAGGCCAACTGGCCAAAACAAAAATTTGTCCTAACTTTTTTATTTTAAATTTTTTTGCAAATTCCTTTATCTGGGATTTAAGTTAGACAAGTGCGCATATAATAAAGCAGTTAATTTTGGATTTTAAGATTTGGCAATTTTTATGTAATATGCACATAACTTTTATGAATATTAATATTTTTTTTAAATATTCTTAAAATAGGTTCATAACGTTACTGCAGTTGTTTTGGTAAATTGAATTTCAAATTAAAAAAAAAAAAAAATTTTTGTATAAACTTATAATTATATATGCATATGACCTCACCGGGGTCACTTAAAGGCCAACTGGCCAAAACAAAAATTTGTCCTAACTTTTTTATTTTAAAATTTTTTTGCAAATTTTTTTATCTGGGATTTAAGTTAGACAAGTGCGCATCTAATAAAGCAATTAATTTTGAATTTTAAGATTTGGCAATTTTTATGTAATATGCACATAACTTTTATGAATATTAATATTTTTTTTAAATATTCTTAAAATAGGTTCATAACGTTACTGCATTTGTTCTGGTAAATTGAATTTCAAATTTAAAAAAAAAAATTTGCATAAACTTATAATTATATATGCATATGACCTCACCGGGTCACTTAAAGGCCAACTGGCCAAAACAAAAATTTGTCGTAACTTTTTTATTTTAAATTTTTTTTGCAAATTTCTTTATCTGGGATTTAAGTTAGACAAGTGCGCATTTAATAAAGCAATTAATTTTGGATTTTAAGATTTGGCAATTTTTATGTAATATGCACATAACTTTTATGAATATTAATATTTTTGAAAAATATTCTTAAAATAGGTTCATAACGTTACTGCAGTTGTTTTGGTAAATTGAATTTCAAATTTAAAAAAAAAAATTTTGTATAAACTTATAATTATATATGCATATGACCTCACCGGGGTCACTTAAAGGCCAACTAGCCAAAACAAAAATTTGTCCTAACTTTTTTATTTTAAATTTTTTTTTCAAATTTCTTTATTTGGGATTTAAGTTAGACAAGTGCGCATCTAATAAAGCAATTAATTTTGGATTTCAAAATTTGGCAATTTTTATGTAATATGCACATAACTTTTATGAACATTAATATTTAAAAAAAATATTCTTAAAATAGGTTCATAACGTTACTGCAGTTGTTTTGGTAAATTGAATTTTAAATTTAAAAAAAAAAAATTTTTGTATCAACTTATAATTATATATGCATATGACCTCACCGGGGTCACTTAAAGGCCAACTGGCCAAAACAAAAATTTGTCCTAATTTTTTTATTTTAAATTTTTTTTGCAAATTTCTTTATCTGAGATTTAAGTTAAACAAGTGCGCATCTAATAAAGCAATTAATTTTGGATTTTAAGATTTGGCAATTTTTCTGTAATATGCACATAACTTTTATTAATATTAATATTTTTTAAAAATATTCTTAAAATAGGTTCATAACGTTACTGCAGTTGTTTTGGTAAATTGAATTTTAAATTTAAAAAAAAAAAATTTTTGTATAAACTTATAATTATATATGCATATGACCTCACCGGGGTCACTTAAAGGCCACCTGGCCAAAACAAAAATTTGTCCTAACTTTTTTATTTTAAATTTTTTTTGCAAATTTTTTTATCTGAGATTTAAGTTAAACAAGTGCGCATCTAATAAAGCAATTAATTTTGGATTTTAAGATTTGGCAATTTTTCTGTAATATGCACATAACTTTTATTAATATTAATATTTTTTTTAAATATTCTTAAAATAGGTTCATAACGTTACTGCAGTTGTTTTGGTAAATTGAATTTCAAATTAAAAAAAAAAATTTTTTGTATAAACTTATAATTATATATGCATATGACCTCACCGGGGTCACTTAAAGGCCAACTGGCCAAAACAAAAATTTGTCCTAATTTTTTTATTTTAAATTTTTTTTGCAAATTTTTTTATCTGGGATTTAAGTTAGACAAGTGCGCATCTAATAAAGCAATTAATTTTGGATTTTAAGATTTGGCAATTTTTATGTAATATGCACATAACTTATATGAATATTAATATTATTTAAAAATATTCTTAAAATAGGTTCATAACGTTACTGCAGTTGTTCTGGTAAATTGAATTTCAAATTTAAAAAAAAAAATTTGCATAAACTTATAATTATATATGCATATGACCTCACCGGGTCACTTAAAGGCCAACTGGCCAAAACAAAAATTTGTCGTAACTTTTTTATTTTAAATTTTTTTTGCAAATTTCTTTATCTGGGATTTAAGTTAGACAAGTGCGCATCTAATAAAGCAATTAATTTTGGATTTTAAGATTTGGCAATTTTTATGTAATATGCACATAACTTTTATGAATATTAATATTTTTTAAAAATATTCTTAAAATAGGTTCATAACGTTACTGCAGTTGTTTTGGTAAATTAAATTTCAAATTTAAAAAAAAAAAAATTTTGTATAAACTTATAATTATATATGCATATGACCTCACCGGGGTCACTTAAAGGCCAACTGGCCAAAACAAAAATTTGTCCTAACTTTTTTATTTTAAATTTTTTTTTTAAATTTCTTTATCTGGGATTTAAGTTAGACAAGTGCGCATCTAATAAAGCAATTAATTTTGGATTTTAAGATTTGGCAATTTTTATGTAATATGCACATAACTTTTATGAATATTAATATTTTTTTTTAAATATTTTTTAAATAGGTTCATAACGTTACTGCAGTTGTTTTGGTAAATTGAATTTCGAATTTAAAAAAAAAAAAATTTTGCATAAACTTATAATTATATATGCATATGACCTCACCGGGTCACTTAAAGGCCAACTGGCCAAAACAAAAATTTGTCGTAACTTTTTTATTTTAAATTTTTTTTGCAAATTTTTTTATCTGGGATTTAAGTTAGACAAGTGCGCATCTAATAAAGCAATTAATTTTGGATTTTAAGATTTGGCAATTTTATGTAATATGCACATAACTTTTATGAATATTAATATTTTTGAAAAATATTCTTAAAATAGGTTCATAACGTTACTGCAGTTGTTTTGGTAAATTGAATTTCAAATTAAAAAAAAAAAAAATTTTTGTATAAACTTATAATTATATATGCATATGACCTCACCGGGGTCACTTAAAGGCCAACTGGCCAAAACAAAAATTTGTCCTAACTTTTTTATTTTAAATTTTTTTTGCAAATTTCTTTATCTGGGATTTAAGTTAGAAAAGTGCGCATCTAATAAAGCAATTAATTTTGGATTTTAAGATTTGGCAATTTTTATGTAATATGCACATTACTTTTATGAATATTAATATTTTTTTTTAAATATTTTTTAAATAGGTTCATAACGTTACTGCAGTTGTTTTGGTAAATTGAATTTTGAATTTAAAAAAAAAAAAATTTTGCATAAACTTATAATTATATATGCATATGACCTCACCGGGTCACTTAAAGGCCAACTGGCCAAAACAAAAATTTGTCGTAACTTTTTTATTTTAAATTTTTTTTGCAAATTTTTTTATCTGGGATTTAAGTTAGACAAGTGCGCATCTAATAAAGCAATTAATTTTGGATTTTAAGATTTGGCAATTTTTATGTAATATGCACATTACTTTTATGAATATTAATATTTTTTTTTAAATATTTTTTAAATAGGTTCATAACGTTACTACAGTTGTTTTGGTAAATTGAACTTCGAATTTAAAAAAAAAAAAATTTTGCATAAACTTATAATTATATATGCATATGACCTCACCGGGTCACTTAAAGGCCAACTGGCCAAAACAAAAATTTGTCGTAACTTTTTTATTTTAAATTTTTTTTGCAAATTTTTATATCTGGGATTTAAGTTAGACAAGTGCGCATCTAATAAAGCATTTAATTTTGGATTTTAAGATTTGGCAATTTTATGTAATATGCACATAACTTTTATGAATATTAATATTTTTGAAAAATATTCTTAAAATAGGTTCATAACGTTACTGCAGTTGTTTTGGTAAATTGAATTTCAAATTAAAAAAAAAAAAAATTTTTGTATAAACTTATAATTATATATGCATATGACCTCACCGGGGTCACTTAAAGGCCAACTGGCCAAAACAAAAATTTGTCCTAACTTTTTTATTTTAAATTTTTTTTGCAAATTTCTTTATCTGGGATTTAAGTTAGAAAAGTGCGCATCTAATAAAGCAATTAATTTTGGATTTTAAGATTTGGCAATTTTTATGTAATATGCACATAACTTTTATGAATATTAATATTTTTTTTTAAATATTTTTTAAATAGGTTCATAACGTTACTGCAGTTGTTTTGGTAAATTGAATTTCGAATTTAAAAAAAAAAAAATTTTGCATAAACTTATAATTATATATGCATATGACCTCACCGGGTCACTTAAAGGCCAACTGGCCAAAACAAAAATTTGTCGTAACTTTTTTATTTTAAATTTTTTTTGCAAATTTATTTATCTGGGATTTAAGTTAGACAAGTGCGCATCTAATAAAGCAATTAATTTTGGATTTTAAGATTTGGCAATTTTATGTAATATGCACATAACTTTTATGAATATTAATATTTTTGAAAAATATTCTTAAAATAGGTTCATAACGTTACTGCAGTTGTTTTGGTAAATTGAATTTCAAATTAAAAAAAAAAAAATATTTTTGTATAAACTTATAATTATATATGCATATGACCTCACCGGGTCACTTAAAGGCCAACTGGCCAAAACAAAAATTTGTCGTAACTTTTTTATTTTAAATTTTTTTTGCAAATTTTTTTATCTGGGATTTAAGTTAGACAAGTGCGCATCTAATAAAGCAATTAATTTTGGATTTTAAGATTTGGCAATTTTAATGTAATATGCACATAACTTTTATGAATATTAATATTTTTTTTAAATATTCTTAAAATAGGTTCATAACGTTACTGCAGTTGTTTTGGTAAATTGAATTTCAAATTAAAAAAAAAAAAAAATTTTTGTATAAACTTATAATTATATATGCATATGACCTCACCGGAGTCACTTAAAGGCCAACTGGCCAAAACAAAAATTTGTCCTAACTTTTTTATTTTAAATTTTTTTTGCAAATTTCTTTATCTGGGATTTAAGTTAGACAAGTGCGCATCTAATAAAGCAATTAATTTTGGATTTTAAGATTTGGCAATTTTTATGTAATATGCACATTACTTTTATGAATATTAATATTTTTTTTTAAATATTCTTAAAATAGGTTCATAACGTTACTGCAGTTGTTTTGGTAAATTGAATTTCAAATTTAAAAAAAAAAATTTTGTATAAACTTATAATTATATATGCATATGACCTCACCGGGGTCACTTAAAGGCCAACTGGCCAAAACAAAAATTTGTCCTAACTTTTTTATTTTAAATTTTTTTTTTAAATTTCTTTATCTGGGATTTAAGTTAGACAAGTGCGCATCTAATAAAGCAATTAATTTTGGATTTCAAGATTTGGCAAATTTTATGTAATATGCACATAACTTTTATGAATATTAATATTTTAAAAAAATATTCTTAAAATTGGTTCATAACGTTACTGCAGTTGTTTTGGTAAATTGAATTTTAAATTTAAAAAAAAAAAATTTTTGTATCAACTTATAATTATATATGCATATGACCTCACCGGGGTCACTTAAAGGCCAACTGGCCAAAACAAAAATTTGTCCTAATTTTTTTATTTTAAATTTTTTTTGCAAATTTCTTTATCTGGGATTTAAGTTAGACAAGTGCGCATCTAATAAAGCAATTAATTTTGGATTTCAAGATTTGGCAATTTTTATGTAATATGCACATAACTTTTATGATTATTAATATTTTTAAAAAATATTCTTAAAATAGGTTCATAACGTTACTGCAGTTGTTTTGGTAAATTGAATTTTAAATTTAAAAAAAAAAAAATTTTGTATAAACTTATAATTATATATGCATATGACCTCACCGGGGTCACTTAAAGGCCAACTGGCCAAAACAAAAATTTGTCCTAACTTTTTTATTTTAAATTTTTTTTGCAAATTTCTTTATCTGGGATTTAAGTTAGACAAGTGCGCATCTAATAAAGCAATTAATTTTGGATTTTAAGATTTGGCAATTTTTATGTAATATGCACATAACTTTTATGAATATTAATATTTTTTTTTAAATATTTTTTAAATAGGTTCATAACGTTACTGCAGTTGTTTTGGTAAATTGAATTTCGAATTTAAAAAAAAAAAAATTTTGCATAAACTTATAATTATATATGCATATGACCTCACCGGGTCACTTAAAGGCCAACTGGCCAAAACAAAAATTTGTCGTAACTTTTTTATTTTAAATTTTTTTTGCAAATTTTTTTATCTGGGATTTAAGTTAGACAAGTGCGCATCTAATAAAGCAATTAATTTTGGATTTTAAGATTTGGCAATTTTATGTAATATGCACATAACTTTTATGAATATTAATATTTTTGAAAAATATTCTTAAAATAGGTTCATAACGTTACTGCAGTTGTTTTGGTAAATTGAATTTCAAATTAAAAAAAAAAAAAATTTTTGTATAAACTTATAATTATATATGCATATGACCTCACCGGGGTCACTTAAAGGCCAACTGGCCAAAACAAAAATTTGTCCTAACTTTTTTATTTTAAATTTTTTTTGCAAATTTCTTTATCTGGGATTTAAGTTAGAAAAGTGCGCATCTAATAAAGCAATTAATTTTGGATTTTAAGATTTGGCAATTTTTATGTAATATGCACATTACTTTTATGAATATTAATATTTTTTTTTAAATATTTTTTAAATAGGTTCATAACGTTACTGCAGTTGTTTTGGTAAATTGAATTTTGAATTTAAAAAAAAAAAAATTTTGCATAAACTTATAATTATATATGCATATGACCTCACCGGGTCACTTAAAGGCCAACTGGCCAAAACAAAAATTTGTCGTAACTTTTTTATTTTAAATTTTTTTTGCAAATTTTTTTATCTGGGATTTAAGTTAGACAAGTGCGCATCTAATAAAGCAATTAATTTTGGATTTTAAGATTTGGCAATTTTTATGTAATATGCACATTACTTTTATGAATATTAATATTTTTTTTTAAATATTTTTTAAATAGGTTCATAACGTTACTGCAGTTGTTTTGGTAAATTGAACTTCGAATTTAAAAAAAAAAAAATTTTGCATAAACTTATAATTATATATGCATATGACCTCACCGGGTCACTTAAAGGCCAACTGGCCAAAACAAAAATTTGTCGTAACTTTTTTATTTTAAATTTTTTTTGCAAATTTTTATATCTGGGATTTAAGTTAGACAAGTGCGCATCTAATAAAGCATTTAATTTTGGATTTTAAGATTTGGCAATTTTATGTAATATGCACATAACTTTTATGAATATTAATATTTTTGAAAAATATTCTTAAAATAGGTTCATAACGTTACTGCAGTTGTTTTGGTAAATTGAATTTCAAATTAAAAAAAAAAAAAATTTTTGTATAAACTTATAATTATATATGCATATGACCTCACCGGGGTCACTTAAAGGCCAACTGGCCAAAACAAAAATTTGTCCTAACTTTTTTATTTTAAATTTTTTTTGCAAATTTCTTTATCTGGGATTTAAGTTAGAAAAGTGCGCATCTAATAAAGCAATTAATTTTGGATTTTAAGATTTGGCAATTTTTATGTAATATGCACATAACTTTTATGAATATTAATATTTTTTTTTAAATATTTTTTAAATAGGTTCATAACGTTACTGCAGTTGTTTTGGTAAATTGAATTTCGAATTTAAAAAAAAAAAAATTTTGCATAAACTTATAATTATATATGCATATGACCTCACCGGGTCACTTAAAGGCCAACTGGCCAAAACAAAAATTTGTCGTAACTTTTTTATTTTAAATTTTTTTTGCAAATTTATTTATCTGGGATTTAAGTTAGACAAGTGCGCATCTAATAAAGCAATTAATTTTGGATTTTAAGATTTGGCAATTTTATGTAATATGCACATAACTTTTATGAATATTAATATTTTTGAAAAATATTCTTAAAATAGGTTCATAACGTTACTGCAGTTGTTTTGGTAAATTGAATTTCAAATTAAAAAAAAAAAAATATTTTTGTATAAACTTATAATTATATATGCATATGACCTCACCGGGTCACTTAAAGGCCAACTGGCCAAAACAAAAATTTGTCGTAACTTTTTTATTTTAAATTTTTTTTGCAAATTTTTTTATCTGGGATTTAAGTTAGACAAGTGCGCATCTAATAAAGCAATTAATTTTGGATTTTAAGATTTGGCAATTTTAATGTAATATGCACATAACTTTTATGAATATTAATATTTTTTTTAAATATTCTTAAAATAGGTTCATAACGTTACTGCAGTTGTTTTGGTAAATTGAATTTCAAATTAAAAAAAAAAAAAAATTTTTGTATAAACTTATAATTATATATGCATATGACCTCACCGGAGTCACTTAAAGGCCAACTGGCCAAAACAAAAATTTGTCCTAACTTTTTTATTTTAAATTTTTTTTGCAAATTTCTTTATCTGGGATTTAAGTTAGACAAGTGCGCATCTAATAAAGCAATTAATTTTGGATTTTAAGATTTGGCAATTTTTATGTAATATGCACATTACTTTTATGAATATTAATATTTTTTTTTAAATATTCTTAAAATAGGTTCATAACGTTACTGCAGTTGTTTTGGTAAATTGAATTTCAAATTTAAAAAAAAAAATTTTGTATAAACTTATAATTATATATGCATATGACCTCACCGGGGTCACTTAAAGGCCAACTGGCCAAAACAAAAATTTGTCCTAACTTTTTTATTTTAAATTTTTTTTTTAAATTTCTTTATCTGGGATTTAAGTTAGACAAGTGCGCATTTAATAAAGCAATTAATTTTGGATTTCAAGATTTGGCAAATTTTATGTAATATGCACATAACTTTTATGAATATTAATATTTTAAAAAAATATTCTTAAAATAGGTTCATAACGTTACTGCAGTTGTTTTGGTAAATTGAATTTTAAATTTAAAAAAAAAAAATTTTTGTATCAACTTATAATTATATATGCATATGACCTCACCGGGGTCACTTAAAGGCCAACTGGCCAAAACAAAAATTTGTCCTAATTTTTTTATTTTAAATTTTTTTTGCAAATTTCTTTATCTGGGATTTAAGTTAGACAAGTGCGCATCTAATAAAGCAATTAATTTTGGATTTCAAGATTTGGCAATTTTTATGTAATATGCACATAACTTTTATGATTATTAATATTTTTAAAAAATATTCTTAAAATAGGTTCATAACGTTACTGCAGTTGTTTTGGTAAATTGAATTTTAAATTTAAAAAAAAAAAAATTTTGTATAAACTTATAATTATATATGCATATGACCTCACCGGGGTCACTTAAAGGCCAACTGGCCAAAACAAAAATTTGTCCTAACTTTTTTATTTTAAATTTTTTTTGCAAATTTCTTTATCTGGGATTTAAGTTAGACAAGTGCGCATCTAATAAAGCAATTAATTTTAGATTTTAAGATTTGGCAATTTTTCTGTAATATGCACATAACTTTTATTAATATTAATATTTTTGAAAAATATTCTTAAAATAGGTTCATAACGTTACTGCAGTTGTTCTGGTAAATTGAATTTCAAATTTAAAAAAAAAAATTTGCATAAACTTATAATTATATATGCATATGACCTCACCGGGTCACTTAAAGGCCAACTGGCCAAAACAAAAATTTGTCGTAACTTTTTTATTTTAAATTTTTTTTGCAAATTTCTTTATCTGGGGTTTAAGTTAAACAAGTGCGCATCTAATAAAGCAATTAATTTTGGATTTTAAGATTTGGCAATTTTTATGTAATATGCACATAACTTATATGAATATTAATATTATTTAAAAATATTCTTAAAATAGGTTCATAACGTTACTGCAGTTGTTTTGGTAAATTGAATTTCAAATTTAAAAAAAAAAATTTGCATAAACTTATAATTATATATGCATATGACCTCACCGGGGTCACTTAAAGGCCAACTGGCCAAAACAAAAATTTGTCCTAATTTTTTTATTTTCAATTTTTTTTGCAAATTTCTTTATCTGGGGTTTAAGTTAAACAAGTGCGCATCTAATAAAGCAATTAATTTTGGATTTTAAGATTTGGCAATTTTTATGTAATATGCACATAACTTATATGAATATTAATATTATTTAAAAATATTCTTAAAATAGGTTCATAACGTTACTGCAGTTGTTCTGGTAAATTGAATTTCAAATTTAAAAAAAAAAATTTGCATAAACTTATAATTATATATGCATATGACCTCACCGGGTCACTTAAAGGCCAACTGGCCAAAATAAAAATTTGTCGTAACTTTTTTATTTTAAATTTTTTTTGCAAATTTCTTTATCTGGGGTTTAAGTTAGACAAGTGCGCATCTAATAAAACAATTAATTTTGGATTTTAAGATTTGGCAATTTTTATGTAATATGCACATAACTTTTATGAATATTAATATTTTTTAAAAATATTCTTAAAATAGGTTCATAACGTTACTGCAGTTGTTTTGGTAAATTGAATTTCAAATTTAAAAAAAAAAATTTTGTATAAACTTATAATTATATATGCATATGACCTCACCGGGGTCACTTAAAGGCCAACTGGCCAAAACAAAAATTTGTCCTAACTTTTTTATTTTAAATTTTTTTTTTAAATTTCTTTATCTGGGATTTAAGTTAGACAAGTGCGCATCTAATAAAGCAATTAATTTTGGATTTCAAGATTTGGCAATTTTTATGTAATATGCACATAACTTTTATGAATATTAATATTTTAAAAAAATATTCTTAAAATAGGTTCATAACGTTACTGCAGTTGTTTTGGTATATTGAATTTTAAATTTAAAAAAAAAAAATTTTTGTATCAACTTATAATTATATATGCATATGACCTCACCGGGGTCACTTAAAAGCCAACTGGCCAAAACATAAATTTGTCCTAATTTTTTTATTTTAAATTTTTTTTGCAAATTTCTTTATCTGGGATTTAAGTTAGACAAGTGCGCATCTAATAAAGCAATTAATTTTGGATTTCAAGATTTGGCAATTTTTATGTAATATGCACATAACTTTTATGAATATTAATATTTTTAAAAAATATTCTTAAAATAGGTTCATAACGTTACTGCAGTTGTTTTGGTAAATTGAATTTTAAATTTAAAAAGAAAAAAAAATTTTGTATAAACTTATAATTATATATGCATATGACCTCACCGGGGTCACTTAAAGGCCAACTGGCCAAAACAAAAATTTGTCCTAACTTTTTTATTATAAATTTTTTTTGCAAATTTCTTTATCTGAGATTTAAGTTAAACAAGTGCGCATCTAATAAAGCAATTAATTTTGGATTTTAAGATTTGGCAATTTTTATGTAATATGCACATAACTTTTATTAATATTAATATTTTTGAAAAATATTCTTAAAATAGGTTCATAACGTTACTGCAGTTGTTCTGGTAAATTGAATTTCAAATTTAAAAAAAAAAATTTGCATAAACTTATAATTATATATGCATATGACCTCACCGGGTCACTTAAAGGCCAACTGGCCAAAACAAAAATTTGTCGTAACTTTTTTATTTTAAATTTTTTTTGCAAATTTCTTTATCTGGGGTTTAAGTTAAACAAGTGCGCATCTAATAAAGCAATTAATTTTGGATTTTAAGATTTGGCAATTTTTATGTAATATGCACATAACTTTTATGAATATTAATATTTTTGAAAAATATTCTTAAAATAGGTTCATAACGTTACTGCAGTTGTTTTGGTAAATTGAATTTCAAATTAAAAAAAAAAAATATTTGTATAAACTTATAATTATATATGCATATGACCTCACCGGGGTCACTTAAAGGCCAACTGGCCAAAACAAAAATTTGTCCTAACTTTTTTATTTTAAATTTTTTTTGCAAATTTCTTTATCTGAGATTTAAGTTAAACAAGTGCGCATCTAATAAAGCAATTAATTTTGGATTTTAAGATTTGGCAATTTTTCTGTAATATGCACATAACTTTTATTAATATTAATATTTTTTTTAAATATTCTTAAAATATGTTCATAACGTTACTGCAGTTGTTTTGGTAAATTGAATTTCAAATTAAAAAAAAAAAATTTTTGTATAAACTTATAATTATATATGCATATGACCTCACCGGGGTCACTTAAAGGCCAACTGGCCAAAACAAAAATTTGTCCTAATTTTTTTATTTTCAATTTTTTTTGCAAATTTCTTTATCTGGGGTTTAAGTTAAACAAGTGCGCATCTAATAAAGCAATTAATTTTGGATTTTAAGATTTGGCAATTTTTATGTAATATGCACATAACTTATATGAATATTAATATTATTTAAAAATATTCTTAAAATAGGTTCATAACGTTACTGCAGTTGTTCTGGTAAATTGAATTTCAAATTTAAAAAAAAAAATTTGCATAAACTTATAATTATATATGCATATGACCTCACCGGGTCACTTAAAGGCCAACTGGCCAAAATAAAAATTTGTCGTAACTTTTTTATTTTAAATTTTTTTTGCAAATTTCTTTATCTGGGATTTAAGTTAGACAAGTGCGCATCTAATAAAACAATTAATTTTGAATTTTAAGATTTGGCAATTTTTATGTAATATGCACATAACTTTTATGAATATTAATATTTTTTAAAAATATTCTTAAAATAGGTTCATAACATTACTGCAGTTGTTTTGGTAAATTGAATTTCAAATTTAAAAAAAAAAATTTTGTATAAACTTATAATTATATATGCATATGACCTCACCGGGGTCACTTAAAGGCCAACTGGCCAAAACAAAAATTTGTCCTAACTTTTTTATTTTAAATTTTTTTTTTAAATTTCTTTATCTGGGATTTAAGTTGAACAAGTGCGCATCTAATAAAGCAATTAATTTTGGATTTCAAGATTTGGCAATTTTTATGTAATATGCACATAACTTTTATGAATATTAATATTTTAAAAAAATATTCTTAAAATAGGTTCATAACGTTACTGCAGTTGTTTTGGTATATTGAATTTTAAATTTAAAAAAAAAAAATTTTTGTATCAACTTATAATTATATATGCATATGACCTCACCGGGGTCACTTAAAGGCCAACTGGCCAAAACAATAATTTGTCCTAACTTTTTTATTTTAAATTTTTTTTGCAAATTTCTTTATCTGGGATTTAAGTTAGACAAGTGCGCATCTAATAAAGCAATTAATTTTGGATTTCAAGATTTGGCAATTTTTATGTAATATGCACATAACTTTTATGAATATTAATATTTTTAAAAAATATTCTTAAAATAGGTTCATAACGTTACTGCAGTTGTTTTGGTAAATTGAATTTTAAATTTAAAAAGAAAAAAAAATTTTGTATAAACTTATAATTATATATGCATATGACCTCACCGGGGTCACTTAAAGGCCAACTGGCCAAAACAAAAATTTGTCCTAACTTTTTTATTATAAATTTTTTTTGCAAATTTCTTTATCTGAGATTTAAGTTAAACAAGTGCGCATCTAATAAAGCAATTAATTTTGGATTTTAAGATTTGGCAATTTTTATGTAATATGCACATAACTTTTATTAATATTAATATTTTTGAAAAATATTCTTAAAATAGGTTCATAACGTTACTGCAGTTGTTCTGGTAAATTGAATTTCAAATTTAAAAAAAAAAATTTGCATAAACTTATAATTATATATGCATATGACCTCACCGGGTCACTTAAAGGCCAACTGGCCAAAACAAAAATTTGTCGTAACTTTTTTATTTTAAATTTTTTTTGCAAATTTCTTTATCTGGGGTTTAAGTTAAACAAGTGCGCATCTAATAAAGCAATTAATTTTGGATTTTAAGATTTGGCAATTTTTATGTAATATGCACATAACTTTTATGAATATTAATATTTTTGAAAAATATTCTTAAAATAGGTTCATAACGTTACTGCAGTTGTTTTGGTAAATTGAATTTCAAATTAAAAAAAAAAAATATTTTTGTATAAACTTATAATTATATATGCATATGACCTCACCGAGTCACTTAAAGGCCAACTGGCCAAAACAAAAATTTGTCCTAACTTTTTTATTTTAAATTTTTTTGCAAATTCCTTTATCTGGGGTTTAAGTTAAACAAGTGCGCATCTAATAAAGCAATTAATTTTGGATTTTAAGATTTGGCAATTTTTATGTAATATGCACATAACTTTTATGAATATTAATATTTTTGAAAAATATTCTTAAAATAGGTTCATAACGTTACTGCAGTTGTTTTGGTAAATTGAATTTCAAATTAAAAAAAAAAAATATTTTTGTATAAACTTATAATTATATATGCATATGACCTCACCGAGTCACTTAAAGGCCAACTGGCCAAAACAAAAATTTGTCCTAACTTTTTTATTTTAAATTTTTTTGCAAATTCCTTTATCTGGGATTTAAGTTAGACAAGTGCGCATATAATAAAGCAATTAATTTTGGATTTTAAGATTTGGCAATTTTTATGTAATATGCACATAACTTTTATGAATATTAATATTTTTGAAAAATATTCTTAAAATAGGTTCATAACGTTACTGCAGTTGTTTTGGTAAATTGAATTTCAAATTAAAAAAAAAAAAATATTTTTGTATAAACTTATAATTATATATGCATATGACCTCACCGGGGTCACTTAAAGGCCAACTGGCCAAAACAAAAATTTGTCCTAATTTTTTTATTTTAAATTTTTTTTGCAAATTTTTTTATCTGGGATTTAAGTTAGACAAGTGCGCATCTAATAAAGCAATTAATTTTGGATTTCAAAATTTGGCAATTTTTATGTAATATGCACATAACTTTTATGAATATTAATATTTTAAAAAAATATTCTTAAAATAGGTTCATAACGTTACTGCAGTTGTTTTGGTAAATTGAATTTTAAATTTAAAAAAAAAAAATTTTTGTATCAACTTATAATTATATATACATATGACCTCACCGGGGTCACTTAAAGGCCAACTGGCCAAAACAAAAATTTGTCGTAATTTTTTTATTTTAAATTTTTTTTGCAAATTTCTTTATCTGGGATTTAAGTTAGACAAGTGCGCATCTAATAAAGCAATTAATTTTGGATTTCAAGATTTGGCAATTTTTATGTAATATGCACATAACTTTTATGAATATTAATATTTTTAAAAAATATTCTTAAAATAGGTTCATAACGTTACTGCAGTTGTTTTGGTAAATTGAATTTTAAATTTAAAAAAAAAAAAATTTTGTATAAACTTATAATTATATATGCATATGACCTCACCGGGGTCACTTAAAGGCCAACTGGCCAAAACAAAAATTTGTTCTAACTTTTTTATTTTAAATTTTTTTTGCAAATTTCTTTATCTGAGATTTAAGTTAAACAAGTGCGCATCTAATAAAGCAATTAATTTTGGATTTTAAGATTTGGCAATTTTTATGTAATATGCACATAACTTTTATTAATATTAATATTTTTGAAAAATATTCTTAAAATAGGTTCATAACGTTACTGCAGTTGTTCTGGTAAATTGAATTTCAAATTTAAAAAAAAAAATTTGCATAAACTTATAATTATATATGCATATGACCTCACCGGGTCACTTAAAGGCCAACTGGCCAAAACAAAAATTTGTCGTAACTTTTTTATTTTAAATTTTTTTTGCAAATTTCTTTATCTGGGGTTTAAGTTAAACAAGTGCGCATCTAATAAAGCAATTAATTTTGGATTTTAAGATTTGGCAATTTTTATGTAATATGCACATAACTTTTATGAATATTAATATTTTTTTAAAATATTCTTAAAATAGGTTCATAACGTTACTGCAGTTGTTTTGGTAAATTGAATTTCAAATTTAAAAAAAAAAATTTTGTATAAACTTATAATTATATATGCATATGACCTCACCGGGGTCACTTAAAGGCCAACTGGCCAAAACAAAAATTTGTCCTAACTTTTTTATTTTAAATTTTTTTTGCAAATTTCTTTATCTGAGATTTAAGTTAAACAAGTGCACATCTAATAAAACAATTAATTTTGGATTTTAAGATTTGGCAATTTTTATGTAATATGCACATAACTTTTATTAATATTAATATTTTTGAAAAATATTCTTAAAATAGGTTCATAACGTTACTGCAGTTGTTCTGGTAAATTGAATTTCAAATTTAAAAAAAAAAATTTGCATAAACTTATAATTATATATGCATATGACCTCACCGGGTCACTTAAAGGCCAACTGGCCAAAACAAAAATTTGTCGTAACTTTTTTATTTTAAATTTTTTTTGCAAATTTCTTTATCTGGGGTTTAAGTTAAACAAGTGCGCATCTAATAAAGCAATTAATTTTGGATTTTAAGATTTGGCAATTTTTATGTAATATGCACATAACTTATATGAATATTAATATTATTTAAAAATATTCTTAAAATAGGTTCATAACGTTACTGCAGTTGTTCTGGTAAATTGAATTTCAAATTTAAAAAAAAAAATTTGCATAAACTTATAATTATATATGCATATGACCTCACCGGGTCACTTAAAGGCCAACTGGCCAAAACAATAATTTGTCCTAACTTTTTTATTTTAAATTTTTTTTGCAAATTTCTTTATCTGGGATTTAAGTTAGACAAGTGCGCATCTAATAAAGCAATTAATTTTGGATTTTAAGATTTGGCAATTTTTATGTAATATGCACATAACTTTTATGAATATTAATATTTTTTTTAAATATTCTTAAAATAGGTTCATAACGTTACTGCAGTTGTTTTGGTAAATTGAATTTCAAATTTAAAAAAAAAAATTTTTGTATAAACTTATAATTATATATGCATATGACCTCACCGGGGTCACTTAAAGGCCAACTGGCCAAAACAAAAATTTGCCTTATTTTTTTATTTTCAATTTTTTTTGCAAATTTCTTTATCTGGGGTTTAAGTTAAACAAGTGCGCATCTAATAAAACAATTAATTTTGGATTTTAAGATTTGGCAATTTTTATGTAATATGCAAATTACTTTTATGAATATTAATATTTTTTTTAAATATTCTTAAAATAGGTTCATAACTTTAATGCAGTTGTTTTGGTAAATTGAATTTCAAATTTAAAAAAAAAATATTTTTGTATAAACTTATAATTATATATGCATATGACCTCACCGGGTCACTTTAAGGCCAACTGGCCAAAACAAAAATTTGTCCTAACTTTTTTATTTTAAATTTTTTTTGCAAATTTTTTTATCTGAGATTTAAGTTAGACAAGTGCGCATCTAATAAAGCAATTAATTTTAGATTTTAAGATTTGGCAATCTTTATGTAATATGCACATAACTTTTATGAATATTAATATTATTTAAAAATATTTTTAAAATAGGTTCATAACGTTACTGCAGTTGTTTTGGTAAATTGAATTTCTAATTTAAAAAAAAAAAATTTTGTATAAACTTATAATTATATATGCATATGACCTCACCGGGTTACTTAAAGGCCAACTGGCCAAAACAAAAATTTGTCTTAACTTTTTTATTTTAAATTTTTTTTGCAAATTTCTTTATCTGGGATTTAAGTTAGACAAGTGCGCATCTAATAAAGCAATTAATTTTAGATTTTAAGATTTAGCAATCTTTATGTAATATGCACATAACTTTTATGAATATTAATATTATTTAAAAATATTTTTAAAATAGGTTCATAACGTTACTGCAGTTGTTTTGGTAAATTGAATTTCTAATTTAAAAAAAAAAATTTGTATAAACTTATAATTATATATGCATATGACCTCACCGGGTTACTTAAAGGCCAACTGGCCAAAACAAAAATTTGTCCTAACTTTTTTATTTTAAATTTTTTTTGCAAATTTCTTTATCTGTGATTTAAGTTAGACAAGTGCGCATCTAATAAAGCAATTCATTTTGGATTTTAAGATTTGACAAGTTTTATGTAATATGCACATAACTTTTATGAATATTAATATTTTTTTTAAATATTCTTAAAATAGGTTTATAACGTTACTGCAGTTGTTTTGGTAAATTGAAAAAAATAAATGTTTAAATTAACAACAAATTAACAACAATATTAACTTAAAAGTTTATGATTTTTTACTTTGTTTTAATAAACTTAACGGTCAAAATTGTCAATAATGCAATTACAATATTTAAAGATTGTATTTTAAAATATTGTAAAGGATTACGATTGACTACATTATACATTACTTTTAATGATTTATTATCTGAAGAAACATCACTGACGTAAACTGAAGTAACATCACTGACTTTGTCTAAATGTTGAAGCATTGATTCTACAAAATGATATAATGTTTCTGTTTTGTTTTCTGCACTGATTGATTGTAGAGGTCTGAATTAACTCTTTAGAACCTAGGAAAATACTAAAAATAAGTTTAAATTTAAATTTCTAATCGATTTCCAATAAAATCTTTTTTTTCAGTTGCTCACTTAACCTATCAATGCAACCAAACGGTTCTATTTAATAGTACAAACATTTTTTAAGCTATAGTCATCAGAGATTGTTGTTTATTTTATATGTTTAACAGCATCAAGAATTAAACAACAACGTAGATATAAATGTATACAATTGATCTTTTGTTAACGATATTTTTAAATATTTATTTTCTGGGTTTTTCTAAGATACGGGATACTAAATATCCACTAAGACTTTTTCCAGTTATTATGTTCAGGTCGTTTATAAACCAACATTTCGTGAATTGATGGTTAGTTGGATTATAAACGGATCTTTCTTGAACATCCAATCCTTTGTTTCTAAATTATTAAGAAAAAAGTTACACAACGTTTACGTTTTACTAAATACGAAAAAAAAATTTAAAATTATTTTTTGAATTTCCAAGAAATATTGTTTTAAAAGGTTTATTGGAGAGTTGCGTTAATTTTTCTTAAAATAATTCAAAATTGTAAAAAAATATTAAAATTAAATTATAAAATATTAACACATAAAATAAATACAATTTAATAACTAAAAGGTTTAATTGCTAACACTTATTAAAACATTTTATATTAACTTACTTAATTCGTAGAATTGCATTGTCACCCCGGTAAGGTAAGAAATTAATAAAGGCCGAAAAATGTTCTTTTTTCCGGGGAAAAATGGCAAGAATTCCTGTCATTCGTTCCGAAAAACCAATATGTTCTTCAACTCTTAGGTCAACATGATCCAAGACTCCAGGAAGCTTACTATGTGTGAACACCTGTATGTTAAAAGCGTTACTACTAAAACCAACTTGCCTTATTTTTGTTACATTTAAGTATTACATTAGTTGATAAATATATATTATTTAAACTATTTATTGATATGTATCTAAACTAGTGCTAAGTGGTACAGTTAATGAATGTCATAACCAAACCGTTTTTTTACAAGTAAAGCAGCAAATCTCCAGTCTAAAATATGGTAAAGTAAATACTTTAAATTTCAAATGTAGTAAGCTAATGTTAAATTGTTTAAAGTCACCTCAAACTGTACACGGTTTTTGATTGAAACTGTCACTAATGACGAGAATTCTGTGCCAGGCAAAATTTCAATTAATACTCCACGTTTTTGCGTTGTAAGTAATGCTGAAGTAGTAAACTTCCATTGCTGAAACTTTCCCACCTCGATTAGTACCTCACTTGGCATTATCTAAATGGATTTTCGTTTTTTAAGTTTACCAAGGTAAGATGTTTTTGATGAAATATAAAATTAAACTGTTTATTTTTCAACGAATATTTTGATATTGCTAAAAAAATATTCTTACTGTAATTTGCACCCCGTGATTTGCAAATACGATTCCAATTTCTGAGATTAATGTGCTGGAATCTTTTTCTTTCGAATCTTTAGCAAATTTTGCGTTTACAGCAATCCCAGATATAATATCATGTACAATATTATATATCTAAAAGATATAAAAAATAACACTTTTAAGAAATAATTTAGTTTTAAAGTGTAAACTTAAATAGGCAGTTAATTTGAAATGGTTGCTCTTGAAATAATTAAAATTTTTTAAACAAGTTAATCAACATACCCGCTTAGGTTTAGCTGACGTGTTAAAACATATACTGAGTTGGTTATGCAACTGCAATACAATTTGTGGGTTTACTTTTACTTCCTTCTGGACATCTAAAATAGATATTGCTTTCTTAAGTTTTGTTTTCGGTGCTGTGTCAAGACTTAGTAGTTGAACATAAGTTTTTTTGGGATCTTCATTAGATGGCGTCGGCCTTTCTATAATCAACGCCGTAAGGGCTGGAGCGACCAAATTAAATCTAAAATAAGTATTTGTAAATGCTTCTTAATACATTATTGGTCCCTTAAAATTATAGTTTTATGGGATAAATGTATAGCAATGTTAAATGCTTATATAAAAAAGTTATCAGTCCAATTAAAAATTAGATAGGCCAAAGGGCTACATTAACAGGGCAGTAAACACATCCAATCTTATTTTAATTAACATACTGAAGAGCTTTTGCTATAACAAAATTTCGAATATTCAATTCGTCAGCTTCGTCAGTGGCTCTAAGTTGACGAAGTAGTCCATTTAATTCTAGAAAGTTTCTTAATTGTATTGGAAATTGTGTTATCTGTATAACAAACATGTTAACAATACAGTTAGTATTAAAACTTTTCTTATTTTACTAATCTTAAATAAGTTATATAGTCTTAGAATGACACAGAAAAACAAAGTACGTTAGAAAGCATATATTTAAAATGCATGACACTTACATCAACTTCTGTATTCGAACATATCCCAGATAAATCAGTAGGAAGAGCAACTTGGTTGATATCTATGCTATTTTTATCATCTCTTACCGCTAACGAAAAATAAAAACATATTTTGAAAACTTTAAGTAAAAATAAAAAATAATTATTTTGATCGCACCTTTCTAATTTTTTTTTTACGTTTTTATTACCCAATTTTACTATAGAATCGATTTTGTTTAGTTTTAGTAATTGGTTTTACCTCGTATGCTAAACGGAATTTCGCCATCTTCAAATTGTAATTGTGATTGGGGATCTATTTCGCCAACTACAACTAATTCTTGACCACTAAAGCCATACATTAAAGATTTGAAACAATATATTTTTAGAAATTATAACATAATTAACTAATAACGTTTATTACAAAATATTATGCGTTTGGCAATATTTACAATTGTGGCAATTTTAAATTAAAATTTTATTTTCTTGAAAAATATATATTTGATTAAAGTTTTTACTGAACACTTGTTGGTAAGTTACAAAAAATACACTATTATAAGTACGCAATGCTATTTAGAAAAGTGTAAATAATTAACATAATCTAAGTTAAAACATTTCCAAAAAACAAAAAAAGTTAAACGAACCTTCCGATTCGATCAAATCGGCTTGTTGACACAAGTTCAATAAATCCAGGCGGATAACTTATGTCAATTTCTGCTGCTATGGGAACAGATATTTCGCCATAAAAATTTGAAATCTAAAATTTAAATAAATGACCAAATAAAAAAATATTTATTTTAAGCATAAACCCGTTGTTTGTGACAACTTTTCGTACCTGAATGTGTGCGTCAATATCTTCAAAAATCTGCACGAAAGAACCTTTATTTCGAGCGGCAAGCCCAGCTAAAAATCGGGAATCAACCAAAGAACCAAAACCAATCGTATTTATTCCAAATCTATTTCTTAAGATTAAAAAATATATAAAATGTTTCTAACAGTTTTAGCCTTAAAAAAATTTACATATAACAAATTTAAAAAACTACATATAACAAATTTAAATATTTTTTTCAATCAAAAGTTTTCTGTAAAATAAATACCTATTTAATTCGGTGACACTAGTCAAAATGGTAGTGGAGTTAGTTTCACCAACATTTGGTCGACCATCGGTTAAAAATACAATGAAGTTAGATGCTGGATCTGTTAAATAAACAATTGTGTTAGCAAATGTTTAAATATTAGCAAGATTTAAATAATTTAAATTAACCATTCAACTTTTTTTTATTTTTTTTTTTAACTTTTTTTTTTTTTAACTAAACAGTTCAGTAAAATCTATAACAAAATTTCAATATATAAAAACGCTATTTATTTAAATAAGCTATTAATACTTGTTTCGGTTGTTGCTGTGTTTTCTAATAAAGATATCGACATTTCAAGTGGAGTTAAAATATCTGTAGCACCCTGAGGGACAACTGTTCGCAAAAATTCTTTTGCATTTGCAATATTTCTTGCATTTCCCACCATCATAACTTCAGGCCGCCAGACTGTGGTAATTGTATTAAATACAATTATGTTGAAGGTATCCTATAAAATATATATTTTAACGTTACCAAAAAATTAAAACAGGAAAAACAAAAATTGTCAATAAAAAAATTAAAGAATTTTGTAAACGTAGTTTGATAATAAAATAAATAAAAAACTATAGAACAACAAACTATTTAACACGTACAAACAGTAAATAGCCATGCTTCCTTTAATAAAGTCATAACCAGTCCTCTGTTTCTTTGAATCACATATATTTAAATTTAATTTTTAATTTTTAACTTGCATTGGTAGTTAGTTCATCCAAAATAACGTTCATAGCTTGCCTAAGTTGTGAAATCCTACGACCAAACATTGAGCCAGATATGTCAAGAGTGAAAACAACTCTCTTAGCAAGTATATCGAAATCAGGCACGTAGAAATGAACAATAACACTAAAAAGTGAAATTGGAAATTGGAAATAGCAAAAATAAAAGAAAGAAGATATACCTATTTTATTAAAACAGGAATTAATAATTTAGAGCGTTGATATCTTTTGCTTTAAGTTCTTTTAGTAATGATTTCGTTAAATTTTACAAACTTATTAGCCCAGCTAACTATAATTTTAAAATCACAAATATACTCTTTATCATTTGGGGCAAGTCCAGCCTTACTTACTCTCCTACTGATAAATAATTTCCAGATTGGCTTCCCTGTACACTATATTCAATGCCAAACCTTCCGTTCAAACCAAAGGGCGAGTTTCTTGTTTGCTCTTCAGCACTTGGTTGGTACATTACTTGAGCATTATTTCTAAAAATCAAAGTTGAAACTTTTTACTTATCTCTAAAGCGGTATTAATAATTTTGGTAGATAAAATAAATAACTAATTTTTGTGTTATACATCTAACTTATGCCAACTTCAAGAGACACGAATATAAGCAAATGTTTGTTACGATTCTACCAAGCAAATATGCTCTGTACATACCCTCGAATATTCGTTACAGGAAATATTTCTCGTGGGCCAGTAGTAGTTTGTTGGCTGTTAAAGCCAAGAACCCTGAAATTTTCGATATTGTTTGTCTCGCATATCCGTATGTCGATTGAAAAATTTAAAACTGCTTGTGGCATAGCAATAGCCAGGTCAAACATATATCTGTAACAAAATACAAAGCAAAATGTTTAATTTACACTACACTAAACATTGGTTGTTGGATCAGTTAAATTAACCTACTGGATGCTTATTTTTTTGAATATCTTTATTACCAATATGAATAGGTCGACTTCACGTTACCCCGACCCAGTCTCCATTTGACTTTGGCAGTTAAAAATATTATAGATCACAATTTTGAGCTGCTTGTTAAGTATTGGCTCAGCTTAAGTTGATACTGTTTATAGCGGCTTACTTAAGGGCGCTACAGCTTGTGAGCTGTAGGGTCAACCCCAGAATTATTTTTCTGTTTAGTTATGTTTGTTTACTTACCTTCCTCTTTTCTGTTGGACTAATTGTTGATATGTAAGTTGAATTGTTACCTCAGAAAATGGTTCAACTCTTACAAAGGTTCGAAAAATCCGATCTGAAAACTCACGAGCAGCAATGTGACCAATTAAACGGAGGGTTCGCTTAAAAAAACAAAAACTATTTTATTTTTTTAAATTTAATGTTTACGTTATGTTTTTCCCAATGTGAGTTTTTTTTTAAAGTGGCAGACTAAAAATTAGTTTACTTGCATTTTGTATTAAGTAAACTTACAGCAATAGACTCTGCTTCCACTCGAGCAACAAAAATAACTCCATCTATTGTCAGGGTAAAATTCGAGATAAAAGCATTGGCTGGTAGTAATACAAAAAATTCGGAATTGCGGGCAACATTTGCGCTATAAAGCAAAATTAAAAAATAATTTTTCAAATTAAAGAATGAAATTTAAAATTTGATTTGATTTAAATAAAGCCAATGCTTCTACATACACACAAAAAAAACAAATTTCTTACCTATTGTGGACTATGCTGGTTATAACAGTTTGTGCAAAACGAGAAGTAATGTCGGATCTCATATGGAAACTTGTTATGCTTGGTGTCGATCTTTGTCCCACCACTAAACGGCATGTTGTTGCAATTGGCGACATAAGTGGAAAGTTTGGCGATTTTGCTGTTTGAAAAAAGGCACATTTAAAAAAACAACCTGGCAGAAATTTCAAAGTTCTATTTGAAACTGAACTTACCAATGATTGTTATTACTACCGAAGTCCCGAAAGGCGTTTTGTTGTTTGCAACTATCTGAAAGGTTGCACTTTCCGATCGAGTTGAATCAACCTCTACAGAACTCGGTGATAGTGATCCGTTTACTACAAACCTGTTCTGATTATCGTAAACACCCAAATCAAATTCTTCGGTAAATGGACCAAAGTGATTAAGATTAAAAGAAACAACCACCGGTTTGTTGTCTGGCCTTGAAAAAAAATAAAAAATAATTCAACTCAACTACATTCTTAAACAAAGAAAATATTATTGCATACACTAGAAAAAAGAAAAAATATTTACATAAACACTTAAAATTTGTTAAAAATATGGCAAAGATTTACCTTAAAATTACATTCTCAAAATTATTACAGGTAATTTTAAGATCGACAAATTCAATCTCGCGAGGTAGTACTCGAGTAAATGCAAATCCATTTCGGTCAACCCCCGAAACTGAGATTAGGAATGCCCCTCTAGGTGGGTTGGTTAAAGGAACTCGTAAATTATTTGATCTTGGAAAGGCAACACTGCAAAAAATATTTTGTTGACAACCCTGAGAATTATTTAAATTTTAACACACAATTTAAATCTGATTTTAAAAATCAAAACAATAAATTTAAAGTAAAAAGTACCATAACATACAATATTTTATTTACTCGCTGAAGTCGTAATTATTTTTTGTTAGTTTTAAACAAATATGTATATTTTATATAATAAATAACTCGCCTGTGAGATTGAATAACTACCCCAGTAATCGGGTTAACGCAGTTTATTGATGATATTTCTTCTTCTGGCAGTTTCCCAAAAGTATCCAACAAAACAATAATTTTATCTTCGCTAATAGGCTGCCCTTTTAGAAAAAAAAGATAAACTGTTATATTAAAAAATAAACTAATTCTTTTTATATATTTAATTAAGGTCGACTTTACGACCTTAACATAGAGTAACATCCGTTACTTAGACCCAGTCTCAAGTTGCCTACCTCAGTTTAAGATATTATAGGTTATAATTGCCCGATAATTAGACTGCTGATCAAGTATTGACTCAGCAGAAGTTTATACCGTTTATGGCATCTTACTCAAGGGTGCTACAGCATAAAAGCAGTGAAAATCCAACCCATGACCATGTATGGTAAAGTCAAGTGTTTTGACCACTACAATCTAATCTAAAACTTACTGTCATTAAATCTTTCAAGAACAACGTTTCCGCCAATAGTAACATTCTTGGCTAGGGTGACAATAACACCAAGAGTACTTCTAGCCGTGATCTAAAAAAACAAATTGCTGTAGTTTAACTTTTGTCCCTTTTCCTAAATAACAGGTAAAAACAAACATTAAAGTAAAATAGGGGAAAAAGGAAAAAACACTTTGATAATTTAAAACATGCCATATGTCATAGTTGTTATACATTACCACATCTTTGTCATGACATAAAATATTTTTATGCAAAAAGTGGTATTTACTCTAGCTCTGCACTCCGTTCCCTCATCAAAAAAACCTTCAAGCCTCCATTCTCCAAAGTTTTCTTCAACCAAAATTCGACCTTCAAACGCTCCCCCTCTTTCCACAACATCCTTTAAAAATATTTAAAATATTGTTTTTGGTAAGTTCCCTTTAACTTGTCAATGTCATCAGGTAATAAAGATTCTTTAATTACTAGGAAAAGATTTTCCTGAACAGTTTAAATTACCTAAATATTCACCAACAAATACATTTTTAAATGCAAATACCTATTTATCAAAATACTTAAAAAAAGGGTTAAAAATATAATAAAATAGGGTAGTGATATAGTTTAATAAGGTTAAAATTTTTCACTTACCAATATGTTTAAAAAGGTGTCACCAACTTCGGCAAAGGCATCAATGCAGCCTCCTGTTAATTTTATGAAAACTTCCGAGATTGAGGAATCAACGTTGAAAAATATTACAGGCTCGTCTGTAACAAATAATGAGATAAATTTTTTGTATTTATAAACTAAAAAGCTAAATAAAATGTTTTAAAAAAAAACATAAAGTGCATTTCAAAATAAAAGTAACTTATTTTTAACTGCGTCATCTAAACTAAAAAGTGATAAAGAGATATACTCAAGCACTTTACCTTTTTAAAGATAATATACTAAAAGTCAACATACCTACAGTTAGCGTTTGTATTACAAGATCAACAGTAGACTGTCGAACAGAATCGAGTAATAAAGTTGCCATAGCAATATCTCGATCAGAAGTAGAAAAAATAAGATATTGTCCATTAGTTCGATCAGCAATATATCTAAACAAGTCACCTCCATATAGAAATGATGATGTGTTACATCTCAAATTATATAAAGGACCACCCGGTATTGTAGTATCTCTAAAAATAAAAATAACGTAAAATTTTATAATAATTTCTAATTTAACAAATTTATAAAAATTTTAGAAAAAGTTAATATACCGTTCATCAAAACATGTATTTTGTCTCACATCTGCTGTCAAGAGAAAAGTTATTGTTATATCTTTTTGCTGAGCTTGTGATACGACAGTGTGCTAAAAATTTACATTTAAAAGTTGAACAAAAATACAAGTTAATAATATTCCAAGCTAGCAAATGCAACTTATACAAAGTCGGTTTCTACAAATAACTTAAACAGGCCTAAACAGATGTAACGCTTTTTGTCTAATAGTCCTTCGTATAATAACCTGTAGTAATATCTATAGTATTTTATTGCGTAAGATTTACGCCAACCGTCGACAAACTCGTAACACCAATACTAATACAATACAATTTAACACTCTAGGTGTAAACACGTGACATAGAATAGAAGACTTAAGAGTAAACAACAATATGGCGGATTTGTTACACACAGCACCTTTATAAAATAGTTTATTTTGATAATAATATTAATAAAAGTTTGTCTATTTTACCAGCAAGCATATGTAAAAACTTTATGCACCTGAAGTTCAACGTCCTTTGCATCATTATCTGTAAACACAAATATTGTTGAACCAAACCGACTACTTTCAATCGCTTGAAGAATTCCTCCAAGAGCTAATTCAGGTCTATCCCCTCCCCCATTTGCAACCAAACTACAACGACGAAGTATTTTTAACGCAAATAAGTACAGACATCATTTTGTTATTTTATAAAATAACTGTTTTATGTGTTTAAATAATAAATTTTTATAAATTTACACAAATAACAAAAAAAGAAAAAAATGGATCATATGTACTTTACGTCTCTTATTAAAACTCTTGTACTTCGCAATCCCATCTAATTTTCTCTCGTACTTTATTGGCCTAGCTTTTTTTTCCTAGCGTATTTTACGGTCTTTTTTTCATCCGTACTTTACGATACTTACATTTTTTTTAAAACCGTTAAGTACAAGTGATCCGAAAAATGTATAGCTTACGCGAAAACAGATTCGTTAAATACCCTGGGATCAGTAGTTACAGTTGCAGTAAGAACTTCTGGATCATTAAACGGAGCCAAAACAAAATCTTGTGGTTGATCTATTGAATCCAATCTTTCAGTTAATATAACCTATGACAAAACGTAATAAGTAAAATAATGTGAATTGTATAGCTATAGCCTATATTTTTAGCAATAAAGTGTTAAAATTATACTGAAAATAAATGTAAAAGAAATCTTTTCTTGTTAAATAACTTTAATTGTTTTTAAAAACATTTATGTTCAAAAACTTACCTCTACTCTTTCTTTAACACTTTGAATAACCTCGCGCATGCTTCCTGTTGTATCTATGGCAACGGATAATGATGTCCCAGTTCCTAACTCGAGAAACCGACCAAACAAAGCCTCACCCAATTGATTTCGTAGCCTAGGTAAAAAACAAAACACAAAAAATTACTTCAGATAATAAAAAAAAACGTTTGGTAACCTTTTTCTAACAAAAAGTAACTGTTTGGTAAAAATAAAAAAACAACTATAGGAAATAAATTATAAAATCTAAAGTTTTTTTAATTAACAGATTTATTATTTTTAAAAGAAAATTTTTAAAACAAATAAAATATTCCAAATTACCTTGACAATTCTGCCTCAATTGTAAGTTTTACGTCTTCAAATCTTCGAGTACGCACGCATCGAGAATTGTCCCAAAATCTTGAATCGGGTAACTGATCTCCTACATCTAGATACAAAAGTAATCCGAACCTCTCCCGAGCTAGATCAAGACTAGCGTGAGTTCCCGCTCTTGCGGACGCGTAAATGTTGTTCCGAAGAACCACCCGATCCCGGTCGCTACCTTGCGGACCCGCGGGACCCGGATCTGCGTACAGCATTCTAAGAATCACCTGTTCAAAATTTCTAGAAGTCGCTTGAGGTCCGTAGTGAGCTAAAAAGACAGCAGACGGAGTGAAATCGCGAATTTTGTTAAGATCGAACGGAGAATTGTCTCCACGAAGATTGTCCGCAAAATAGGATGCCGCAAACTCCGAAAGGGTCCGAGTGAGAAATGGGCGAAAGTATTCACACACCCTTAGTGGCCTTGAATCTGGTGGTGGTATCACACCTTTAACTAAATTTAACCATAGCGAAAACAAAAGAATTCTCGCGAAAATCATGTTGATTTTAGAAAGCCTAAATTACTAAATAAAATACAAATTACTAGCACAAATGATCCGTTTTTGCTTTCTTAATCATAAATTTAATTCATTATTGCACAAAATACCTATTACTGACTATACCCAAACTTGGTGTATGCACTAATGAAATAAAAAAACGTTTTTCTTATCTGTTACTAATATTATGCTTTTTAATACGACTAGGTTTATTTTTTCAATTCTTCTATATTTCTAATATTAGTATATGTTTGTCTTTATATTGTTACATTGACAATAAACGCTGCAGAATACGCCCAAATACTCATACGCAGCGCATATAACACATAAGTAAACCATAGCAACTTGACATTCTAGTTTAACTACATGCTGAGGTTTCAACACGTCTTTTTGTGTTTACAAAATATAAGCGTTAGTTGATTTGAAACCTTAAGCACAATCCAGATAATTTAAATTCAATGAGGCAGACGTGTTATCTTACCCGAGGCCAATTTCAAGCCTTTTTTAATTTCTAGGAAGCCTGTCTGATAAAATTAAATTAAAATCGAAAATCTACCTAAAATATTTTGCATATTGTAAGAATAAAAATAAAAAAACACAAAGTTGTAATATATAGACTAACAATAATATATTATTAAATATACAATATTATATAATTAAATAAATATTTTTAAGACTCTATTTTTTGTTTTATATTACAAAGCTAATGTTACATACTATAAACTAACTCATTGCTAAAAATAAATATTTTGAACTTTTATTATACATTTACTTATGGTTAAAAAAAATTGATTTTAATATTAATTAGGCCAACAGATTCGCTGTGCCCAAGATTAAATTTTTTGTTTACGAAATTGTAATCTACCGATTTTAAATCAGATAATGTGAATCATAAAAGTAGTTCAGAGTTTTAAAAAAAAAAATTAATAAAAAAATTGATTGAATTATTTTTAAATTTAGATAACAAACGAAAACTTTAACCTATTTGGTAGAAAACAATAAAATATTATTAAATTAAAAATATATGATAACTTTTTGTTTAATTACAAATCGATTAATTTATTATTATAGTTTTACAAATGTCGACAAACAAATTAAAGAATATTTACAATGTGGGGTTGCTAACAAACTAGCAGCTATATAGTATTAAATTCTCTATACCAATGTTTAAAGATAACCCAAGATTTTTGTATATATTTATAATTGAATTAAAACATTTCTATATGCCTGTTGGTTTATACTTAATGATAACGTTGTAGTCTACTATTTAATTATTGTGCTTTATTACTAAAAAAAATAATAGTTGAACAAATGCATCCTAATTATTATCAAGTCAATATTTACGGTTTGTAAGTAGTTAATCGGTCCAAAGTCTGCTTAAACCTAACCAAGCGTTCTTTACCGGTTAAACTTAAAATTAAGTTAATAAAGTCACAAGAGTTACTTATTTACAAAAATTCAAAAAATAAAAACTAGTAATAAAGTTTATCAATTGTGATTCTATTTCAGCGATTTGTTTTGATTTTTAAGAATTAGCAATATTTATGTAATATAGGCATAAATTTTATAAATATTAATATTTTTTACTAATATTTTAAAAATGGACTCCTAACTTTATTGCAGTTGTTGTTGTACAACGATTTTAAAAATTTAAAAAAAAATTTTTTAATTTTTGTTTAGGTTTTATATATGCTGATGACGTATCGTTACTCATAATTGTAAGGTTTAAAATACAAGTAAGTTTTTTTTTAATATTTTTGGAATGTTTTTGTGTTTTAGCGTTTTTTGTATTTCATGCTCAATCATTTTTGAATCTGTTTTAAGATGTGCTTAACATATACTCAATAATAATATCCTTTTTGTTAATAAAAGAAACAACACTGTGTTACAGGTAACAGTGGAAAGTAAAAACTATTACATTTTAACGATCTGGTTTTCCACAATCAGACAATATAAATTTAAGCTAAAATCGATAACATATAATAAATAAATAACTAACTTAAAAGGCATAAAAAGCCTTCTTTTGCAAAATTTAAGCATTTTTTGCTATTATAAGTATCATTTACCACTAAAAGTTTTTTTCCAGGGCTTTCATAAAGTGTCGTACACTATCCCAAACGGTATCGCCCTTTTATAGTAATAAAAATTGAATCGAAAAAAATTAAATATTTATTTTTAGAGAAATGTTGATATTTATAACGTGTTAACCATTGAGTTATTAACACCGTCAACCACAATTTATAAAACACAAACATACCATTTAAAGACATTTTGCTTTGTTCAGTTGGGTTTTAAGTTTAAATCAAACGTGATATCGCGATTGAAGTTAAAGGTTTTTCTAAAAAATCCAACTCAACCAGTTTATCATTTACTGACACCTTGGAATTGGATGATTTGTTTTGTTCGAATAAATTAAAGCAGTCAAGATAGTTTTTTAATTCACTATTATTTTTTCTGTTTTTTTGCTATTTGTTTAACCCTTTTTCAATTTTGTACAAAACTCTTAATTTTGTACATAATTTATTTAAGTTATGCCTGTAAGCTGTGAAAATATAAATACCAAAATATTACAAATTACATAACAAAAACTTATTTTTTTAAAGATAATGGGCTTACAAAATGTCACTTACAGACTAACAACTGGCACTGTAATAACCCGCAGTTAACAAACATAAAAACGAAACCCACCCAGTCAGTAAGCTTAAAACTACCGCTAATAAAAACAAAAAAAAAATCATTCTTAATAACAGATTCAAATAAATTCGATCTTTTACTTTTTTAAAACAAGCGTTCACGAGCCAACTTTTTAAAACTTCAAAAAAAGAATTTGTTTCGCGCGTTAATTTTTAAATAAGAAAAAGGCTATCAGTGGATTAAAGCTGTAAAGTTGCATCACAATTTTTTTAAATTATTTCGTTTCTAAAATTAAAAATATAAAACTAAAATAGGCAAAATACTGATGTTATTTTTAAGACATTTTGTAAATTTTAAATAGTAAATAATTTTTTAATTTTTTGTAATAAAATTAGTTTTAAATTCAAGTGGTTTACAAGCAAGATGTTTGACTTTTTAAATGCCAAAGTTTTATGGTAATTTAAAATAAAACATTTAGGTTTAAGCGTTTTTTTGTAACTTGCTTAAACATTTGTAAAACGACGTTAGATATTAACTTTACTTTAAAGTATATTAATTTCTGTGTAAAAAATGTTATTAAATACGTTAAAACTACCCAAAAACAATTTTAATATTTTTTTTAAATATAACGTATTTGCAATACGTTTAACTAAAGTAAAGCAAACGTCACTTTACTTTTCGTCACTACGTCACTATACTTAATGTTTTTAAAACATTTTAAAAGTTATATTAGCGTTTAGTGTTAGCTGGGAAGTTGATGTTGGACATAATTTATTTGTTTTTGGGATCATAGGATGTCGTCGGCCTTTCTATAATCAACGCCGTAAGGGCTGGAGCGACCAGATTTAACCTAGAATAAGTATTTGTAAATGCTTTTGAGTACATTATTGGTCCCTTAAAATTATAGTTTTATGGAATAAATGTATAGCAATGTTAAATGCTTATATAAAAAAGTTATCAGTCCAATTAAAAATTAGATAGGCCAAAGGTCTACATTAACAGGGCAGTAAACACATCCAATCTTATTTTAATTAACATACTGAAGAGCTTTTGCTATAACAAAATTTCGAATATCCAATTTGTCAGCTTCGTCAGTGGCTCTAAGTTGACGAAGTAGTCCATTCAGTTCTAGGAAGTTTCTTAATCGTATTGGAAATTGTGTTATCTGTATATCAAACATGTTTACAATATCGTTGATATCAAAACTATTTTTATTTTTCCAACCCTAAATAACTGATATAGTCTTAGAATGACACAGAAATACAAAATACATTAGAATATATTTGAAATGCATGACACTTACATCAACTTCTGAATTCGAACATATCCCAGATAAATCAGTAGGAAGAGCAACCATGTTGATATCTATGCTAGGTATGTTATCTCTTACAGCTGAAAAAAATTAAAAAATAATTTATAAAAATAGAATTAAAAATAAAAAAATAAGTGTATTAATAGCACTATATTATATTTTTTTTGTGTTTCGTTAACGAATTTTACTATAGAATTGATTTTGTTTATTTAAAGGAAATGGTTATACCTCGTATGCTAAATAGGATATCGCCGACTTCAAATTGTAATTGTGATTGGGGATCTATTTCGCCTACTACAACTAATTGACCACTAAAGCCATACATTGAAGATTTAAAACAATATATTTTTAAAAATTATAACATAACTAAAACAACTAATAACGTTTATTACAAAATATTATGCGTTTGGCAATATTTACAAATGTGGCACTTTTAAATTCAAATATTATATTCTTTATACACTTCATTAAAGATTTACTGAACACTTGTTGGTAAGTTACAAAACATGGATTATTACAAGTATACAAATCTATTTATAAAAGTGTAAATACCCAAATATAAACTAAGTCAAAACATATCAAATTTAACGACAAAATAGTGTTAAACAAACCGTTCAATTCGGTCAAATCGACTTGTTGACAAAATTTCAATAAATCCAGGCGGATAACTAATGTCAACTTCTGCTGCTATGGGAACAGATATTTCTCCATAAAAATTTGAAATCTAAAATTTAAATAATGACCAAATAAAAAAATAGGTATTTTAAGAACAAACACGTTGTTTATGACAACTTTTTGTACCTGAATGTGTGCGTCAATATCTTCAAAAATCTGCACAAAAGAACCTTTATTTCGAGCGGCAAGCCCAGCTAAAAATCGGGAATCAACCAAAGAACCAAAACCAATTGTATTTATTCCAAATCTTTTACTTAAAATAAAAAAATATGTAATAAACTACTTAACAATAAGTTTTTAACAGTTTAAGCTTAAGAAAAAATCTTCTGTAAAGTAAATACTTAATTAATTCGTTGACGCTAATCAAAATGGAAGTGGAGTTAGTTTCACCAACATTTGGTCGACCATCGGTTAAAAATACAATAAAGTTAGATGCTGGATCTGTTAAAAAATCAATTGTGTTAGCAGATGTTTAAGTATTAGCAAGATTTAAATAATTTAAATTAACCATTCAACTTTTTTTTATTTTTTTAACTTGTTTTGTTTTTTTTAACTAAATAGTTAAGTAAAATCTATAACAAAATTTAAATATACAAAAACTCTTTATTTAAATAAGCTATTAATACTTGTTTCGGTTGTTGCTGTGTTTTCTAATAAAGATATCGACATTTCAAGTGGAGTTAAAATATCTGTAGCACCCTGAGGGACAACTGTTCGCAAAAATTCTTTTGCATTTGCAATATTTCTTGCATTTCCCACCATCATAACTTCAGGCTGCCAGACTGTGGTGATTGTATTAAATACAATTATGTTGAAGGTATCCTAAAATACATATATTTTTACGTTACAAAAAAATTAAAATAGAAAAAAAAAAATTGTCAATAAAAAATTAAAGAATTTTGTAAACGTAGTTTGATAATAAATAAATAAAAAACTATAAAACAACAAACTTTTTAACATGTACAAACAGTAAATAACCATGCTTGCTTTGATAAAGTCATAACTAGTCCTCTGTTTCTTTGAATCACATATAATTAAATTTTATTTTTAATTAACATTGTTATACAAAGTTTAACTTGCATTGGTAGTTAGTTCATCCAAAATAACGTTCATAGCTTGCCTAAGTTGTGTTATCCTACGACCAAACATTGAGCCAGATATGTCAAGAGTGAAAACAACTCTCTTAGCAAGTGTATCAAAATCAGGCACGTAGAAATGAACAATAACACTAAAGAGTAAAATTAAAAATTGTAAATTACAAAAAAAACAAGAAAGAAGATATACCTATTTTACTAAAACAGAAATTAATAATTTAGAGCGTTAATATATTTTGCTTTAAGTAATGTTAGTAATGATTTCGTTAAATTTTACAAACTTATTAGCTTAGCTAACTATAATTTTAAAATCACAAATATACTCTTTATCATTTAGGACAAGTCCAGCCTTACTTACTCTCCTACTAATAAATAATTTCCAGATTGGCTTCCCTGAACGCTATATTCAATGCCAAATCTTCCGTTCAAACCATAAGGTGAGTTTCTTGTTTGCTCTTCAACACTTGGTTGGTACATTACTTGAGCATTATTTCTAAACATTAAAATCTGTTAAAGTTCTTATTAAAAAGGAGTATTATTAATTTTGGAAAATTAAATAAATAACTAATTTTCTGGGGTTTTATGTAACTAACTAATGCCAACTTCGGGGCGTTAGAAACTGTTAAAAAGAAACAGATGGACGGAAACAAATGAAAACGAAACAAATGGAAACGAAACAAATGGAAACGAAACAAATGGAACCGAATTAAATGGAAAGAGACAAATGGAACCGAAACAAATGGAACGGAAATAGTTGAAAGGAAAACAAATGGAACGGATTTTAATGAAGCGGATTTCTTTGACGGATAACTTTTTAACGAAAAAAAAATTAACGGAAACAAATGGTAAAAAACTAACGAACCGGAAACAAATGAAACGGATTTTAAGAAGCGGATTTCGTTGACGGATAACTTTTTGGCGGAAAAAAAATTAACGGAAACAAATAAAAAAAAACTAACAAACCGGAAACAAATGGAACGGATTTTAATTAAGCGGAATTTTTTAACGGATAACTTTTTGGCGGAAAAAAATTAACGGAAACAAATGAAAAAAACTAACGAACCGAAAACAAAAAACTAACAAACCGGAACTTTTTTCTTTTCAAAAAACCCGCTTTACTTTTCAAAAAATCCGCTTTAAATTAATTAATTGTTAAAAATCCGCTTTTTTAAAATCCGTTCCATTCGTTTTCATTTTTTTAAAATCCGCCTTTAAAATTGATCCGTCAAAATCCGCTTTTAAAAATCTGTTCCATTTGTTTCCACTTTTTAAAAGTCCGCCTTAAAAATTAATCCGTCAAAATCCGCTTTTATGAAATCCGTTTCAACTGTTTCCGTTCCATTTGTTTCCTTTCCAATTGTTTCGTTTCCATTTGTTTCGTTTCCATTTGTTTCGTTTCCATTTGTTTCGTTTCCATTTGTTTCGTTTCCATTTGTTTCCTTTCCATCTGTTTCCTTTCCAATTGTTTCGTTTCCATTTGATTCGTTTTCATTTGTTTCGTTTCCATTTGTTTCGTTTCCATTTGTTTCCTTTCCATTTATTTCCTTTCCATTTATATCCGTTCAAACAATTTCTTTCCAATAGAGTCGGCGTCCCCCCAACTTCAAGAGACATAAATATAAGCTAATGTTTGTTACAATTTTACCAAGAAAATATGCTTTGTACCTACCCTCGAATATTCGTTACAGGAAATATTTCTCGTGGGCCAGTAGTAGTTTGTTGGCTGTTAAAGCCAAGAACCCTAAAATTTCCAATACTGTTTGTCTCGCATATCCTTATGTCGATAGAAAAATTAAAAACGGCTTGTGGCATAGCAATAGCCAGGTCAAACATATATCTGTAACAAAAAACTGAACTAGAATGTCTGATTTATATTACAAAATACATTGCTTGTTAAATCAGTTACATTGACTTACTGGGTGCTTATTTTTTTGAATATCTTTATTCTTAACATAAAAGAGTCGACTTCACGTTACCCCGACCTAGTTTAGAGTTGACTTTGGCAGTTTAATTACCCAAAAGTTAAGCTGCTAATTAGATGTTTGCTTAGCAGGAGTTGATAATGTTATATAGCGCTTTACTGAAGGCCGCTACAGCTTAAAGCAGCAAGTTGTGAACTCAAAATTATTTATCTGTTTAGTTGTATTTGTTTCCTTACCTTCCTCGTTTTTGTTGAACCAGTTGTTGGTATGTAAGCTGAATTGTTACGTCGGAAAATGGTTCAACTCTTACAAAGGTTCGAAAAATTCGATCTGAAAACTCACGAGCAGCAATGTAACCAATTAAACGGAGGGTTCGCTTAAAAAAGCGAAAACTAGTTTATTTTTTTAAATTGAATAGTTGTGTTTGTGACTTTTTTTTAAAGTAGCAGATTAAAAAATATTTTACTTGCTTTTTGTATTAAGTAAACTTACAGCAATAGACTCTGCTTCCACTCGAGCAACAAAAATAACTCCATCTATTGTCAGGGTAAAATTCGAGATAAAAGCATTGGCTGGTAGTAATACAAAAAATTCGGAATTGCGGGCAACATTTGCGCTATAAAGCAAAATTAAAAAGTAATTTTTCAAATTAAAGAATGAAATTTAAAATTTGATTTGATTTAAATAAAGCCAATGCTTCTACATACACACAAAAAAAAATTCTTACCTATTGTGGACTATGCTGGTTATAACAGTTTGTGCAAAACGAGAAGTAATATCGGATCTCATATGGAAACTTGTTATGCTTGGTGTCGATCTTTGTCCCACCACTAAACGGCATGTTGTTGCAATTGGCGACATAAGTGGAAAGTAGGACGCTTTTGCTGTTTAAAAAAAGGCACATTTAAAAAAAACAACCCGGCCGAAATTTCAAAGTTTTAATTTAACTTAAACTCACCAATGATTGTTATTACTACCGAAGTCCCGAAAGGCGTTTTGTCGTTTGCAACTACCTGAAAGGTTGCACTTTTCGATGTAGTTGAATCAATCCCTACAGAACTCGGTGATAGTGATCCGTTTACTACAAACCTGTTCTGATTATCGTAAACACCCAAATCAAATTCATCATAAAATGGTCCAAAGTAGTTAAGATTGAAAGAAACAAGAACCGGTTTGTTGTCTGGCCTTGAAAAAAAATCAAAAAATAATTTCAACTAAACTACAATATAAAACATAGAGAATATCATTGCATACACTAGAAAAACCGGCAGCGTTTGCATACACTAGAAAAACCGGTGGATCCGGAATAACTAATGTTACTCTATGTTAAGGTCACGCACTCGACCTTTTTACATCGAGGATAAAGATATATACAAAAAAGGAAAATATTTACATCAAAAAACTTAACATTTGTTAAAAGTATGGCAAAGATTTACCTTAAAATTACATTTTTAAAATTATGACAGGTAATTTCAAGATCGACAAATTCAATCTCACGAGGTAGTACACGAGTAAATGCAAACCCATTTCGGTCAACCCCCGAAACTGAGATCAGAAAACCCCCTCTAGGTGGGTTGGTTAAGGGAACTCGAAAATTGTTTAATCCTGGATTGACAACACTGCAAAATAAACTTTTTGGCAACACTAAGATTTTTTCATAATTTTGCAACTTTATTTAAATTTATTTTTAAAATTCAAAACGATAATTTAAAAGAAAAAAAAACATAAAATTTATTAGTTTGAAACAAATTGGTATGTTTATAATAAAGAATTTGCCTGTGAGGTAGAATAACTTCCCCAGTAATCGGGTTAACGCAGTTTATTGATGATATTTCTTCTTCTGGTAGTTTGCCAAAAGTATCCAACAAAACAACAATTTTATCTGCGCTACGAGGCTGCCCTGTAAAAAGAGATAAAAAATTGTTACATTGAAGAATAAACTAAAAACATTTTTATATATTTAATTATTTGTAATGTGTAAAAGTCGACTTCAAGACCGTAACATTCGTTATCCCGACCCAGTCTCGAGTTGCCTACGACATTTTAAGGTGAACTTTATAAGCCCGATAATTAGACTGTTAATTAAGTCTTGACTAACACATTATGTAGTGAAGCCAAGTGATCTGACCACTTCAATTTTATCTACTTACTGTCATTAAATCTTTCAAGAACAACGTTTACGCCAATAGTAACATGTTTAGCTAGGGTGACAATAACACCGAGAGTACTTCTAGCTGTGATCTAAAAAAAATCCCTTTTTTAAATAACAAAAAAAATCCCCTTTTTTAAATAACAGGTAAAAACAAACCTTGGAGTGCAAAAATTTGAAACATGTGATATGTTATTGTAGTTATTTATATACTACCACATACGACATAAAACATTTTATTGCCAAACTCGGTATTTACTCTAGCCCTGCACTCCGTTTCCCGATCAAAAAAACCTTCAAGTCTCCATTCTCCAAAGTTTTCTTCAACCAAAATTCGACCTTCGAATGCTCCCCCTCTTTCCACAACATCCTTTATAAATATTCAAAATATTATTTTTGTTAAGTTCTCTTTAACTTGTCTGTCATCAGGTGATGAAGATTTTTTTATTACTAGGAAAAGATCTTCCTGAACAGTTTAAATTACCTACATATTCACCAACAAATACATTTTTAAATGCAAATACCTAATTATCCAAATACTTTAAAAAACAGTTAAAAAAATATAATAAAATAGGGTAGTAATATAGTTTAATAAGGTTGAAATTTTTCGCTTACCAAAATGTTTAAAAAATTGCTACCAACTTCGGCAAAGGCACCAATGCAACCTCCTGTTAATTTGATAAAAACTTCTGAGATTGAAGAATCAACATTAAAAAATATTACAGGTTCGTCTGTAACAGATAAGGAGATAAAGTTTTTGTATTTGTAAGCTAAAAAGCTAAATTAAATGTTTTTAAAAAGAACATTGAGTGTACTTCATGTTTTTAAATGAGTTATTCTAACTAAAAAGTCGTCTTGATAAAGTGATATACTAAAGCACTTTACTTTTTTAAAGATAATATAAGTTAACATACCTACAGTTAGCGTTTGTATTACAAGATCAACAGTAGACTGTCGAACAGAATCGAGTAACGAAGTTGCCATAGCAATATCTCGGTCTTGGTCATCAGTGGAAAAAATAAGATATTGTCCATTGGTTTGATCAGCAATATATCTAAACAAGTCAGCTCCATATAGAAATGATTCTGTATTACATCGCAAATTATATAACGGACCACCTGGTAATGTAGTATCTCTAAAAATAAAAATGTATTAACTTAAAAATTTATATATTTTTTTTAAATTAACAAATTTATAAAACTATGAGATAAAGTTAACATACCGTCCATCAAAACATGTATTTTGTCTCACATCTTGTGTCAAGAGAAAAGTTATTGTTATATCTTTTTGCTGAGCTTGTGATACGACAGTGTGCTAAAAATTTACATTTAAAAGTTGAACAAAAATACAAGTTAATAATATTCCAAGCTAGCAAATGCAACTTATACAAAGTCGGTTTCTACAAATAACTTAAACGGGTCTAAACAGATGTAACGCTTTTGTCTAATAGTCCTTCGTATAATAACCTGTAGTAATGTCTACAGTATTTATTGCGTAAGATTTACGACAACTGTCCACAAACAGTTAAAGCAACAAGTCACGTGATACAGAACACGTGATAATGATAAGGTGTAAAGACGAGACTCTAGGTGTAAACACGTGACATAGAATAGATAAGACTTAAGAGTAAACAACAATATGGCGGATTTGTTACACACAGCACCTTTTTAAAATAGTTTATTTTGATAATAATCTAAATAAAAGTTTGTCTATTTTACCAGTAAGAATATGTAAAAACTTTAAGCACCTGAAGTTCAACGTCCTTTGCATCATTATCTGTAAACACAAATATTGTTGAACCAAACCGACTACTTTCAATCGCTTGAAGAATTCCTCCAAGAGCTAACTTAGGTCTATCCCCTCCCCCATTTGCAACCAAACTAAAACGACAAAGTATTAATTAGCAACGCAAAACATTCTTAGTTGAATTGTGACAAAATTATTAAATAAGATTACTTTTGCACATGTTAAATAAAAAAAATAAAAAAGGGATCGCTTGTACTTCACGGTTCTTATTAAAACTTTTGTACTTTGTGGCCATAGCAAATTCTCTTTTATACTTTACGGTCCCACCTAATTTTGTCCCGTTAGTTACTGGCCTAGCTGATATTTCCTAGCGTATTTTAAGGTTTTTGCAAATTCTCTCTGGTACGTTTACGGTCTTTACAATTTACGAAAACCGTTAAGTACAAGTGATACGAAAAATGTATGACTTACGCGAAAACAGATTCGTTAAATACCCTGGGATCAGTAGTTACAGTTGCAGTGAGAACTTCTGGATCGTTAAACGGAGCCAAAACAAAATCTCGTGGTTGGTCTATTGAATCCAATCTTTCAGCCAATATAACCTATAACAAAACGTAAATAAATAGCTTTTTTTAAACTAAATAAAATAGTAAAGCTATAGCCTATATTTCAGCAATAAAATATATTTGCATTTATATTTAAAAACAATTGAGACTCACCCCAACTCGCTCTTTAACACTTTGGATCACAGGACCCATGCCTTCTGTTGTATCTATGGCTACGGATAACGATGTCCCAGTCCCTACTAACTCGAGAAACCGACCAAACAAAGCCTCACCCAATTGATTTCGTAGCCTAGACAAAAAAAGATACTAGGAAAATTTACTCAAGATAATATAAAAAAAAACGTTTACAAACCTTTTCCTAGCAAAAAATTAATTGTTTGGTAAAAATAAAAAACAACTATAGGAAGTGAATGATGAAATCTAAAGTTTTTTTTAATTAACGGATTTATTATTTTTGAAAGCAAATTATTTATTAAAATAAATAAAATATTCCAAATTACCTTGACAATTCTGCCTCAATTGTAAGTTTTACGTCTTCAAATCTTCGAGTACGCACGCATCGAGAATTGTCCCAAAGTCTTGAACGAAGTAACAGATCTCCTACCTCTAGATACAAAAGTAATCCAAATCTTTCCCGAGCTAGATCAAGACTAGCGTGAGTTCCCGCTCTTGCGGACGCGTAAATGTTGTTCCGAAGAACCACCCGATCCCGGTCGCTACCTTGCGGACCCGCGGGACCCGGATCTGCGTACAGCATTCTAAGAATCACCTGTTCAAAATTTCTAGAAGTCGCTTGAGGTCCGTAGTGAGCTAAAAAGACAGCAGACGGAGTGAAATCGCGAATTTTGTTAAGATCGAACGGAGAATTGTCTCCACGAAGATTGTCCGCAAAATAGGATGCCGCAAACTCCGAAAGGGTCCGAGTAAGAAATGGGCGAAAGTATTCACACACCCTTAGTGGTCTTGAATCTGGTGGTGGTATCACACCTTTAACTAAATTTAACCATAGCGAAAACAAAAGAATTCTCGCGAAAATCATGTTGATTTTAAAAAGCCTAAATTACTAAATAAAATACAAATTACTAGCACAAATGGTCCGTTTTTGCTTTCTTAATCATGAATTTAATTCATCATTGACTAAAATACCTATTACTGACTATACCCAAACTTGGTGTATGCACTAATGAAATAAAAAACGTTTTTCTTATCTGTTACTAATATTATGCTTTTTAATACGACTAGGTTTATTTTTTCAATTCTTCTATATTTCTAATATTAGTATATGTTTGTCTTTATATTGTTACATTGACAATAAACGCTGCAGAATACGCCCAAATACTCATACGCAGCGGCATATAACACATAAGTAAACCATAGCAACTTGACATTTTAATTTAACTACATGTTGAGGTTTCAACACGTCTTTTTGTGTTTACAAAATATATGCGTTAGTTGATTTGAAACCTTAAGCACAATCCAGATAATTTAAATTCAACGACGCAGACGTGTTGTGTTATCTTACCTGAGGCCAATTTCAAGCCTTTTTTAATTTCTAGGAAGCCTGTCTGATAAAATTAAATTAAAATCGAAAATCTACAAACATTATTTTGCATATTGTAAAAACAAAAAATAGAAATACAAAATCATAATAAAAATAGATAACAATATTTTATATCAAACATACAATACTATATATTTAAATAAATATTTTTAAGACTTAGATAATGTGAATCATAAAAGTAGTTTAAAGTTTTAAAAAAAATATTAATAAAAAAATTGATTAAATCATTTTTAAATTCAGATAACAAACGAAGACTTTAACCTATTTGGAAGAAAACAATAAAATATTATAAAATAAAAAATATGATAACTTTTTGTTTAATTACAAACCGATTAATTTATTATTATAGTTTTACAAATGTCGACAAACAAATTAAAGAATATTTACAATGTGCGGTTGCCAACAACTAGCAGCTATACAAAGTTGGCCTCGCATATTTTATATTTTTATTTTTTTTATAGTGATTGCAAATTTAAAAATTGGATTAACTTATGTAGTGTAAAATTTTCTATACCAATGTTTAAAGATGACCCAAATAGGTTTTTGTATATTTATATAATATTAAATTTGAACATTTGTAGTATTGTTGGTTTATACTTAATGATAACTTTGTAGTCTACTATTTAATTATTGTGCTTTATTTCTAAAAAAATAATAGTTAAACAAATGCATGCTAATTATTATCAAGTCAATATTAACGGTTTGTAAGTAGTTAATCTGCCCAAAGTCTGCTTAAACCTAACCAAGCGTTCTTTGCCGGTTACACTAAAATTGTGTAAATAAAGTCACAAGAGTTAATTATTTACAAAAATTACTTCTTAAATGAAAAATAACACCGGTAAGCTTATAACCAAATGGTGACAAGTTGACAGAGGGCTACGAATCGTTAGTTGAACGTAAAATTGAATATCTACTTATAAAGAATAAATGATAACGTTAGCTATTTTATTTTCAACTATATTTTAGTTAGACTTTTGGATCAAGTGGGGCGGTAAATAAACATTACCAACAGAACGGCAAGTGCAAAATACACACAGACAAGGTATTATAAATGTAACGTTACAGGTGCAAAATTAAGCTAAATACAAGACGAGGTTAAATAAAAGGCACGCCTACTAAACCTGTGTTAAATTATTTAGAAAGGGAAATAATTGAAGCATAACTTACAATATACTACGTTGCAGTATTCGCTGAGTTTTACATAGTATTGCCTTGACAGATAACTACTACGTATCCGGTATAGTTGTATCATAGAAATTTATGCTGCAAAATGTTATTTTATTTCGAGATTTAAATTTTTTAGGGTTATTGGTAATATTGACAATAAAGATTGTAACAAAATAAAAAGGATTTCGTTGTTAGGATTAGATAAACTTGAACACTATGGGAGGTAAAGCTGTATTTCAAGCCATAATTTTTCTAATTAATTATTTGCTAGTACTATCTAGTTGTGGTAAGTTTTAATATCACTTAACTTTATTGTAAAAATTAATTTAGCTAATAAGTAACAGCAGCAGTTATCAGGTTACTTACATAGTAAACATTTCTAGATCTTATTGTACAAACAAACCACGGCCCAGTACGGGGTACGACTCGGTATGCATTAGACTCAGAAAGGCCGGTGTTTTCATACTTCGGGGTTCAGTTCGCGCGATCCACAGATTATATGTTTCGGTTCCGGCCGCCGGTTAGTCCATGGTCGTGGTCGGAGGTACGAGATTGCACGGACGAAAACGTCCCATTTTGCCAGCAGGTTCGTTAATAATTTCCGTGAATTACAAATTGCCTTAGCGAAAAAAAAAACAAGTTTTTCGGCTTCGAGTTTTGAAAAGCCTCAGGCAGTTTTTGTTCCCTATTAAATTACATGTAAAACTGACAATCTTTAGGCTTGTTTAAACGAAGTATTACTATCTTAAAATTAAAATTACAAGTATCATGTGGTTTTTATTCAGGATCGAAAACACTTAAACTTTTTTCGCAACAACACTTATTTTAAATACTTGATCGATGATGATCACCCTTTAAGCGAAGATTGTTTGACTGTTAATGTTTTTTCACCAACTCACCCATCTAACATTAAAAAACATTTACCAGTAAGTACAAAAGTATATTAAAAATTGTTTTAAGTAAAACATAATATTTATTCCTTCAGAGATATTATTCAATTTAATAATCTTATAGCTACACACTTAAAGTATCTTGCAAGTATAAAAGACGTTAAACAAATAAACTCCCTAAATAAGGTTGTTGTATGGATATACGGCGGGGGTCTTAAAATTTCAGCAACAACGAACAAACTGTGGATGTTGCCAGCTTTCGAAGATGTTATTCTGGTCACAGTTAACTACAGGGTCTCGTTGTTTGGGTTTTTATCAACCAATGATAAATGGGCGGAAGGGAATTCGGCTTTCAGAGACCAGGTCAAGGGATTGGAATGGGTCAGGTAAACACACAAAATTCGTATTTAAGTAAGTAAGGAATATACAAATTTTTAAAGTCAATTTAGCGACATTAATAGTCGGTTTCTTATTTTAACACTAAAAATTTTTAGAGATAATATTCGAAATTTTGGTGGAAACCCTGACAAAGTGACGATCATAGGCGAGTCAGCTGGCGGATTTTGTGTTTCTGCCCACCTGGTGTCGCCACTGAGTCGAGGTTTATTTCACGGCGTTGTGGCGCTAAGTGGCGCTGCGGAGATGCCGGTTAACTTCGTGGTATACCAGAAAGAAAAGGCGGCCAAGTAAATTATTTTTTAAATTTAATTGATTTTCAAAGACAAAATTCTACATAAATGTTACCGAAATTAAATTGGCTTTAAAAAAATAACTTCTTAAAATTTGTAGATTTATAATCCTTTTTTTACGACAGAATGCTAAAGGCACTCAACTGCGAGTTTCACGACAATGGGATCAGCATAACTTGCCTACGTAATCATAACGTGACGTCATCGATGTTGATTGATACAGCCAACAAACTTAACTTAGTAAGTTTTAAAATGCTTTCTTTTAAATAAAATTACAAGCACGCAGTGGGAATCGAACCCTGAACTTATTGTAGTAATGTCAGTGCCCTGATCACATCTGCTTATGTCAGCTAACTTAAGAAAAATTTCAATCGTTAAATAATAAATTTACATTTAAAATATTTTAGAAATTCGATGCAAATATTGATGGTGAATTTTTGCCCGAGCCACCTTATAAGTTATTAGAAGAAGGTAAATTTGATCGAGAAGTTCCCGTTTTAATTGGAGTGGTTTCAGGGGAATTTGATTACACGATAGGACGAAGATTTATATTGGGTTTTAAAGATGGTAAATTATAATTTTTTTACTCTTTTTTAGTACAGTTTAAATTTTTTTAAATAATAATTGTATTTTTATTATTAACAATGCGACTTTTATGTTTAGAAATTGTGTTAGATTCCCAAGGGGCAAAAAATCTCATTTTTGGACAACTTGAAACCTTTTATCCAGAAGTTGCTAAAAACGAAGAAAAATTGAACGAATTCTATAACCTTTATGTTGGGAATTCCCCGGTCGGTGGTTTTATGAAAGGAGTTGTTGATTTCTTCACCGATTTGTTTTTTAATTCGAAATCTGTAAAAATGGCGACTAAATTAAAAGGTAAATGTGTTACATAATATGCAAAAATTGTGTGTTGTATAATCTTGTATCACTCTACGCAGCTTAGAAAACGATTTTGTTTAATTTAACAGAACATGGATCTGATGTATATCTCATGGAGTTAGATTCCAGACCAACTTTTTACCAAACCACAAATTTATTTAAACGTCCCTACAACTTCAACAGAGCGGATCACACTGATGATTTATTGTTCATGTTTGGTTTTCCATTTTTGGAAACTTTAAACAAAAATGGAATCCAATTTACTCAAAAGGAAAAAGATTTAAGTCGCAAAATGATGAAGTCCCTGGCAAATTTTGCAGAAACCGGGTAAAAAATAAAATTTTGTAGAAAAATAATAACTAGTAAAAATTGATTTATTTTTGTTTTTTTTCTTAGAAATCCAAATACAAAGATGACGTCACGACCGTGGAAAAAGTTCCCTTTCTACGTTTTGATCAAAGATTTTGAGTTAAAAAACGAAACCAACTTTCAAAATCAAAGAATGAAAATTTGGGAGAATTTACCTCCAGTTTTCCAACATCGAGTCCAGCCTAAAACGGATGAATTATGACGTCACAAATTCAAACAACCACAAAAGATTTGCAAACAAATTTAAAAAGAAAAAAGTCCTTTTTTTTGTATTATCATAATTAGCATAAATTAAATCATTGTGAATATAACCAGTGTACGATTGTATGCAAATTAACTTAATGTTTTAAAGACATTTTTAAAACTGAAATATTGATTTACAAAAATACAAAAAAGTGGCAAATTTATTAAGTGTCATTCGTGAAAATGCTACTTTTATTAAATTTTTTTTTTGTTACATTGTAGACAAAGAATTAAGTTATAGCGTGCTGTAATAACCTTATTAGGCTTTGTAACACTTTGAAAAATTTACCTTCTGTTCTTCAACATCGAATTTAATTGACAAATGACGTCCATATAGAATATTATGACGTCATTTTTAAAGAAAAACAGAGCGTCTGACATGATTTTTATTAAATCATCAAAATATGGAACTGTTTTAAATTATATTTTTACAAAGTTGGTCCAAGCAAATCTTATTCAACAAATTTTAAATTGTAGAATTGGAAAAAAGGCATATAGGTAATTTAAAAAAAAAATCCAGAATGCCAAGATTTAATATCCAGGTTATAAGTAAGAGGGACTAAGTAACCAATTTTATAAAAAAAAATTTTAAAATTAAAATAAATTTTGGTATGATCAACAGTATCAGTAATTGAACACGTTACAAAAAATGCTACAGAATACAAAAAAAAACAAAATGATCAAAAAAAACGACTACAATGTCAATGTAAGCCTACAAAAAATGGGACAAAAGAAACGCAAAAGGTTTTAATTTAATTCAGCAAGAACCCTTGAAATTAGAAATTTTCAAAATTTTGATTAAAAAAATAACCAAGACAAACAAGGACTAAGCAGGTAAATCGACAATCTAAACAAGCAGTGGCGTCATATTACGTCACTTTTCGTTTTTTATTCGACCTGTAATTGCTAAGACCTGATTTGTTAAGTTTATTATCAAAGTAATGTTGTAAGTTGGTGGCAGTTTTAGCAATAAGCGATTTCGATTCGTTGTACAAATGACAGTTTGTAAAAATTTGGTCGACATCAATAATAAACTCACCTAAAAAAACAAAAAAGTGATAAAATTTTTCAATTTTTGGTTATGTAGTTCATGTTTAGCTTATTAAAACTTACTTGGTGTTTCGTATTGAACGTTTTTAAGTTTCTTTTGAATGGTGCTCAAATCCATCGGAAATTTAATAATATCATAATAATCCGGCACCTATATAAAAACAACTTTAAAGTGAGTAACAGAAAAGACAAAAAAGGATTAAAAATTTGAGCATGATAAGTTGGTTACCTCTTTTTTACTGACAGGCTCTACAAACGGCCAACTGTCTTTATGTCTTATTAGCTCCAACAATATCTCTTGACATGTCGTCAGATCTTTCCACGGTCCAGTGGACCTCCTTTTACTCCCACTTCTCTCACTTTCTTCTGAGTGACCTTAAAAAAATATCAAAAATTATAATCATATTTAAAAAAAATAATATATATATATTTTTTTTCTATATATATCTTTATTCTCGATGTGGAAAGGTCGAATGCGCGACCTAAACATAGAGTAAGCAAGTTTGGGATATTATAGAGACTATAATTGCCTGGTAATTATGCTGCTGAATAATTCTGGCTCAGCAGAAGTTTATGCTGTTTAAAGCACCTTACTTAAGGGCGCTACAGCATGAGAGCAGTGGGGATTGAATCCACGACTTCATGGTGGTGTAGCAAGTGCTCTTACCACTACACCAGGCTGCCGGTTTTATATTAATTTGAATAATTTATAACTAACCACTTCTTCTTGTGTTTGGTTTCTTCTGATTTTTAGAACTTGTATTTTTCTTTTTGGAATGTTTTTGAGTGATCTTACAAGTTAGATTCTTTTTCACAACTCTTTCCTCTTCCGAGCTAAAAATAAAAATATTTATTATTAATTTGTTAACTTGAAAAACATAGAAAAAAAGATTTTAATATCAAAACCTCTCAAGGCGATCTTGATCAAATTCCTCCGAATCCTCCACCTCTTCAACTTCCTCCTCTTCATCCGATTCTTCCGAGCTTTCATCCTGGTAAAAAAATTACTTCTTTGTTATATATTGGTCGAAAATATTATTAATTAAATAAAGAAAATAATTTCAGACCTGGGAGAAACTTTTGGTTCGAATTCTTTTCCTTGGACTTAAAGTTTTTGTCTGTTTTGGTCGACAATCAGGACAATACCAATTCCCAGCGGGAACATTCTGGAAAATAAAAATTTTTAAGCAATCACAAAAAATATTAAGATAAAAATTAAATAAAAAAAATATATAAATTTAAAAATAAAAAGTAATCCAAAATTCTAAAAATTTTGTGAGTTTCTTACCTTAAGTAAAGGTCTGAGACAATACATATGATGACCTCTATCACAAGAATCACACAACAACATCTTCTCTGCATCCCCTTTTCTTCTGCAGATTCGACATTTCGCATTTAACACGGATTTCGACCATAACACAGAGCTCTCTAGCGTGGCCAAGTGAAGAAAGATCTAAAAATAAAAAGACAAAAAGTTGTTAATTTGTATAAAAATACAAAAATTTTTTTAAATAATTAAAACTTTACTTGAGACATGGAGGAACATTGAAGAAGAGATTTCTCCCATCTTCGCAGCAACTTCCCGCTTTCCTTCTTCATTGTCTCCTCATCTTTCTCTTTGATCGACTTCGATCTTGTTCGTGTGTCAACTGCAAATCCTAAAATTCAAAAAAAAATTCGAAAATCAATTTTTTATACACAAAAAACAAAAAATTAAAAAAAAATCTTTTTTTTTTAGGTTTAACAATAAAAAAAAAAGTATTTACCGAGTGGGGATTTCAAATATTTGCGGTCGATACTTTTTTCAACAATGAGTAAACACTTTGCCAACTCTTGTATGACGTTTGCATCTGTGTCCATGTCATCATTAACCTCCGATTTAACCTTTGAACCTAGAGGAAATGACACTGATGGTTCACAAACAACTTCGTCATCGGAAAATGACTCAGCAATTTCTATGTCATCATTATCTAAAAATTAAAAAAAGATTATATAATAAAAATATGTTTTATATGCAGTACTATTTATGTAAAAAAACATAAAAAAATTTCACTTAAGATTTAAAAGTTTTACAAACCTTGTTTATTGTTTAAAGTAAAATCAACGAGAATATTTTTCTCATATTTGTATCCGGTTGAAATTGATTCTCTCCACAAAATTCTATCTTCAACCTTTTAAAATAAATTTTGTTTTCATTTAAATCCATTTTTGACTCCTTGTTTTCATTAAAATCAATTTTTAAAATAACAATACAAAAAAAATAAAGTTTAAACCCAAAAAATACTGAATGTAAATATTTACCAAAGTTGAGCCTAAAGTTCCGCCCCATATTTTACTTTCAAGTTCAAGTATTTGGTCCCTTAATGATTTCTCCAATTTATCCTCGCAACTTAAAGTTGAGAAATTCACAAGAGGCGAAGATATTTCGCTTTTAAACTAAAAAAAAACGGCGAAAAAATTTTAGAAAAAAATTGATAATTAAAAAACTTAAAGTTTAATTAATTTTTTTTAAATTTTTATTTACCTTTAAGCTATTGGCCCATATGATAGGTTTATGTAAATTGTCGATAATTCTGTTTTTATCAAAAATTAAATTTGCTAAAAGTTTAGATTCCCTGAATCCTCTGTTGTTTAAAGAAAGAGATAAATTCTCAATCTCTTCTGCTGACTTGTAAAGGTACCACCTAAAAAAATTTTAAAAACCATTTTACGGAAATTATGTAATGTTCCCTAAAATTAAAATGCACCATTTTTAATAAATTTATAAATAAAAAATTTAAAAAATTTGTACCTGTGTTTTTTTCCCTGTGTCCTCTGATAACTCTCGTTCACATATTTATTAATATTAACCAAAGTGATAAATGGTTGATTTGCATCATTTAAATTGGTCATATTGTCACCATTTGACCCCTTACAATCAATAACAACATTGGTTTGGGTGCTGCAACCATTTTTGGCTTGGTTGTTTGATGGTGTATTATTGGTACCCTGCTGGTGTTTTAAACCAGCAGCTAATGGTGATTGAATGGAAATTGGTCCCGAATTTTGGTTAAAAATTTTTAGTTGACCCACCGGGGTATTTGGAGTTGAGGTACCACTTAACCCAGGGGTACTACGCCCGGATGTGGAGCTAAATATTTCTGGTTTCTTCTGATTGGTTCGGATTGTAAGTAGATCGTCGGTAAGTAGGTCGTCAACGTATTCTTCCACTAAAATTCCAGGTATCGAATCAATATTCCAATATCGACGATAATATCTAAAAATAGTAATTTAAATTTCTTTAAAAGTTAAATGCTTAAAAATTAGTAATCCAAATTTAAAATAAAAAAAAATAATTTAAAATAAAAATTATCAATTAATGATTAAAATTTAAAGAAAAATTAAAAGAAAAAGGCGTTTTGTTTCATATAAAAATAATAAAAAGCTTTTTCCTTTACATAAAATAATAATTAAAAACCTAAATATATTTATTTACCTGTCTTGTCCAAGGGACATGGTATGATAAACTTTCTGAAACTTGTGAATATTTTGACAATGTTTTTGTTGTCGAAATTCCCAAGCTTCTATGGCTTGATTTTCCTCTTCTCCCATTTGTCGGATTTTTTTCTGGAAAAGTTAAAAATTTCAAATAAAAAAGGATTTTAATTTGTTTTTATTTTCATTTTTTGTGAGGATTTTTTTTTATTTTTTTTTTTTTGGAAGGATTTTTTTTTAACTTTTTTTTTGTAAAGATTTTTTTAATTTTTAAAACCTTTTTTTCCTCCAAAGTTAAAGGTCTTGGTTCTCCATTCTCCTCACTTTTTCTCCTCCTCAAAATTCTTTCTTCTTCCTTTTCCTCTCTACAGACATCATACAATATATATAAAAACATGACACAATAAAATTTATATTAAATTTAAAAAAAATTAAAACTCACGGAAGTCCTTGTTCCGCTCTTCTCAGTTTGTCCTCAATTTCTTTCAACCTTGCTTGTTTTTCGAGGTTTTGTTGTTCAGTACTCCACTTTATTCTAAAAAAAAAGAAAATTAAATTAATCCATATATAATGTAGCTTATGCAATATATATACATATATATATGTATGTCCAATTTATAGCACAGCAATATAAATGAAATTGCCGTTTGTGGTGTGCTCGTTGATTATTATGTGCAAATATTAGGTGTGAATTGCGACCATATTACAACAATTAAAATCCCAACCAAAGGGCAGGCTATAAACTAGTTTGTACAAAAACTACTAAAATAAAAAGATATTTCTTGAAACAGCTTAACATAAAACAGATGTGTAATAACGTTAATAAACAGAAAGCATTTAAATTTTTAAAAAATAATGAAATCTAATTTAAAACCTTTCATTAGCTGCTTCCTTTTTTCTTTTACTCTCGGCATATTTATCTTCACGGTACGCCGATTTTGCTTGGTTTAATTTTTCCCAAGTTTCTTCCAAATAATCTCGAGGGGTGACAAAACTCAACAAGTGATCGGACAAACACAATAACAAGCACAATTTCTCTTCTACAACAATAAAATAAAAGATTGTTACAAGAATTTTTTTTAAATAAATTAAAATATTTTAGTTACCTTTTTTTAAAAATTTTTCAAATAAACAATAAAATGTATTGCCAAAAATCATAAATTTACCTTGTTCAAGATCAAACACACTAACAGTTGCAAGTTTTTCAATAAGTTGGGGTCTGTCCAGACACAACCTTAACATTGTATCATCGTTCGGGTTGTACCCACCTCTATGTTGAAACCTCCACAATCTATCTGCACTACGAGCCCTTGCACATGATGTAAGGCAATATAAACGTAATATCTAAATAAAAACAAAGAAATTTTTAAAGGAGGCATATCAAAAGTAAATGTAGGTTTAAAATTAAAAATATGAAAAAATTTTAAATCTTATATATTTTTTAAAGCTTTATTAAGCAAATATTTTCATAAAATTAAAGTTAGGCAAAGGGCAAGGCAATTTTTAATACTTTAATCTTTTTTACATTGTAAACATAACTTTACAAACAAAAAATACTCTAAAAACAAATTTTCTTAAATTTAAATAAAATTTTATAAACTTTGGTTATTTTTACCTCAGACAAAGTGTAACTGTCTAGTTCCAGTTTCTTTAATGAACAACCCTGATATAAAATTGGCCACATTGCTGTTACAGTTGCATTTGCTTGCAATGTATCTTCATTCGGGATTTCAGTAACTTGGTCTGCCAACTCTACAATAAAAAAAACAATGTCATATTAAGCTCGAGAAAATATTAGGAAAAAAAGAACATTTTTTGGGAATTATTTTACAAAATCTTTTTTAGAAATCATTTTACTTGGAGGTCAGGCTTGTTGAATTAAAAATTTAAGAAATAATGGGATCACTTGTACTTCACGGCTCTCAGAAAAACTTTTGGAATTAACGGCCCTCGCTAAATTCCTCTTGTAATTTACGTTTACAGTCCTAATTTTTTTTAAGAACTGTAAAGTAAAAGTGAATCAAATTTTGCAAACCTTTGTCTCCCTTTTTGATGTGGACTTCATCTGATCCTTCTTCCTCTTCTCCCTGTGTCCGGAAGAGATTAGAGAGAAAGAAGAAGAACAATTCACAAAGTGGTCCATCATGATCATGTGACTGAATGGCTTCCACCAGAAGCTCTAAGTAACAATGGTAACAATGTAAAATTAAAAATACAATGTTTTTTAGCTTGTTGCTACAATACAACAAATTATCCTAAATTACAAAATGTGAAACTTTTTACAATATCTCCATTTTTTTAATAAAGTTTTTACCAATATTTACTCCTTTGGGAAATTCGTCAACTGCATCAAATAATTCCCCGAAAGCATTAAAGAATTCTAACAAAGAAAGAATTTGACCAAATAACGAAGGTTCTATTGGACAGTGTATCTCGTTGGGAACTGGTAAGTCCTAAAAAGTTTTAAAAAATAGAAATAAATTTAAAGACATGACTAATATCAAAAATAAAAATTCGAACACAGTAATGCTGACAATCATTTGGTAACAAGAGTTATTTTTTTTTTTAAATTTGTTTTACTTTCAGGTCATCACATTCCAAATCATCTCTTGGTCGATTCCATTCTCGTAGATATTCCGACAATTTTCGTTTTTCCTCTAATTTCTGAAGTCGCATCTGTTAAAATTATTTTAAATTATTAGATAAATTATTAAGGTTAAATGTTAGGATTAAATTACATTCCAAATTTAGGTTTAAAAATACAACTTTACTTACATTTTCCCTTTCTATTTTTAATCTTAGTAAGTCTTCTTCTTTTTCACGTTGCCTTTTTTCTTTGTCCAACTTTGCCAATTCTCTGGCTCTCTCATTATTTTCAGCCCTTTTTCTTTTTTGTTCTTCTTTCTCTCTTTTCCTTAGATACAAATTGTTTTTATTAGAATTTAAAAAAATTATGTAATTTTAAAAATATTAACAAAAAAATAGGTCAATGAACTTACAATAATTTTTGCTTTTCTTCCTTAGCTTGTTTTTGTTTAAATTTTTCCTTTAATATCTGCAGCCTTGAATTATCTATGTTTTCACCTAAAAGTTTTAAAATATTTACTTTTTCTAAAAAATATTTTTCAAAATTAAAAAAAAAGTTTTAAAAATTAAAAAATAAAATTATTACCTTTCTTAGAGACTCCATTAACCTATAAAAAAAAGAATATAAATTATAACTTATGAATTTACAAATAATTTATAAACATTTTTTATTTTATAAACAAAAATTAAAATACAAATATACATTAAACATTTAATTATGACATGCCCTTACTTCACCTATTAAGTGCATTATATTAATCTCTTAACAAAAACAAAATAGTAATTATCTATACCCTGGTTATTAAGTAGCATTTAATTAATGCAAGTTTATATATGCAAGGTATGTGAACTTTATAATTATATAGCGTTATAGAAAAAATTATGTGAATATTTTATTTTAATAAATATTACAAAATTTTATTTGCCAGCTTAGATAGATATATTTTAAATTTTAAGTTTAGTAATTATTTAAAAAAATAATAATTTGATTTGTTGTTTCATGGATTAAATTAAATAGGTTTTTAAAGTTAATAATTGAAACTGTTTAAATATAATCATACTTGTTAACCTATAGAAAAGTGTCAAAATTAAAATTATTTAATCTTAAAAAAGTTTTGTATAGATTACTCAGAATCAGAAAATTTTAAAGTAGATAAATTTAAATTTAATTTCAAACAAAACATTTCGAAATTTCCAAAATTATAAAACCATTAATAATACAAAATATCAAAAAAAATTAAAATATAATTATTTTACATATGCAAAAATGAGTCAGTGGGTGTTACAATCTTATGTGAAATCTTTTTACTTTGTGTCAATTCAAAACTTGTTTATTTTTTTTGTAATACCAAAACAGATGGACACAAGAGATAAAAAATACAAAAGTTTAAACATTTTTTAAAACAAATATTGACATTTTCAGAGCAATTTTTTTTAAATAAAATTTTTCTTAAATCCTAAAATTAAACTTAATGCATTGGCATGTCAAAAACTAAACCAAACTAAACTTGAAATTAAAAAGCAAATGTCAAAATGTCAAAAACCAAAAATTGATAAATTACTTAGAAATAAATTATAAAAAATCTGTTTCATTTAAAAACAATGATCATGATGTTTAGATAACAGACAGACAACCACAAAACTTAAGTCAAGTTGGTTCAAAACCGTGACAAAAATATTACATTATAACAACTCTAAAATTAACTTTATTTCTGTTAGATCGATATCTGTGATAGTTCATTTAGCCTGCAATTTTCTAACACAACAGCATAAGTAATTGGATATCAGTTCGATCTAACATTTGTTAGATTCGGAGCGTCATAATTTAAATAGAAAACAAATCACTTAACTGTTCTCATTTCACCTTAGGGGTTTTAGAGAAAACTTGATATCAAATTAATTTTTTTACACATTTTTTAGGTTTTTGATAGAAAAGAAAACTTTTTTTTATACAGGCTAAACAACAAAACTTTTAGATTAAATTTAAGAATAAAAGATATATATTTTGTATACGAAAAAGTGTCTTTTTTAAATTTTTCTATTAAAAATTACAGATTTAAGTTTTAGAAGACACAAAAAAATGATGCTGATTAAAAAGTTTTTTTCAACAATATTTTTTATATTGCTATATACTGAAATAAACTATGCACAAAGAGGTAGAAGAATATCATTGTAAGTATGTTTAAATATTTCCCAAATTATAATTTAAATCAAAAAAATAATCAAACTTTAAAAAAAATGCAACAAAAATAAACAGCATCATTTTTTTTTATTTAAACTAACTTTGTTTTTTTAGCAATTGCAACTATTATGAGTTTAAGTTGACGGTCAGATGCTTATTAGGAAGACTGGATGTTTATTTACCAAGGTTAAAAGTGCCAGTTAATACAAGGAGTATTGAAACTGTACACAGTTCACTTAGAAATACTAATTTGTATCAGGTAAATACAAAAACTAAAATTAAATATTTAAAACATTCACAAAAACTTATTAAAACTAAAACTAAATGCTCAACAATACATTTCTTAGCTAAATTTATTTTTTTTACATTTGTTGATGTATTTTAATGTTTCAGAACCAGATTTTAAAAGATCTACCTGATCTAATGTTATTGGATTTAAGTTTTAACAATATTGAAGAATTACCTCCAAACTTTCTACAATACAACCCACAACTAACAACTTTTAATATTAAAAATAACAGAATAAGTGTAATGCCAGAAGACCTATTTACAGTAAGTAAAAATATTAAGATTATTTTTGTATTTGGATAAATAAAATAAATTCTAAATGTAGTTTGGTTTAGTTGTAAGAATATGTAAGAAATTTTTATAGTAATAAAAATATCATTATTTAAAAATATTTTCTAAAAAAAAATATATATTTAAAAATATTTCATATTAAAAAAATATTTAAAAATATTTCATATTAAAAATGTTTTTCAGAAGATTTTAACACTTTTACATTACTAAAATTATTTTTAAGGAATAACCATTAATATTACAGAACAATACCAAACTTAAGAACATAGACTTAAGTAACAACAAAATAGTTCAACTGAGTCCGGAGCTGTTTGCAAATAATCAAATACTTGAAACTATTGAACTATGGGGTAACAGGATAACCACTCTACCAGAAGATTTATTCAGGTAAAATAAAAATTTTAAAAAAATGTGTTTTTTTAAGTCAAATGTATTATTTTGTAAAGAAGATATTAAAAAAAAATATATATATAAACTGTTTTATAAATTCACAATTTAACTGAAAACACCGCCAAGGGCTATTGTAAAACCAATAAATAAAAACTTATCAAAATACACAATTCATTATAACTTCAATCAATTTATATAATGAATGTAGTATATTATATAATTTTATTATGAAAAACTGAAATCATTTTACCAAATATTAAAAAAAAAAAAAAAAAAAAAACTAAAAAGATTAAAACAAAGTTTCTAAAATTATAAAAATATTTTTTTTCAGAAATAACAGAGAAATTAGCAAAATTGGATTAAGTTGGAACAAATTAACATTTCTACCCGAAAGTTTATTCACCAACGTTGCCAAACTAAAAGAAATCTCTTTTCTAAACAACAATCTTAAATGCCTACCCACTGGAATATTTCGCGGAAATACTATTTTAAAAAAGGTTAAAAAAATAAACACATTTCTATTTCTTGAATCTAACTATAAACTAAGACAATTTGTAACACTTAAACAATAAAACAAATCCTAAAATCTTTGCACTACAATATATATTTTAAATTGTTTTATTATTTTTAGGTTCATTTAGGTTACAACGACTTACAAATATTACCAGATGATTTATTTGTGAACAACTTAGAGCTTGCTAGTGTAAGGTTATGGGCAAACCAACTGTCTTGTGTCCCACAAAACTTATTCAAAAACAACAAAAAATTACAGTAAGAATATCAAGTTATATTTTGGCTGTAAAAATTTTTTAAATTAAACATAAACAAAATAAAAAAAAAATGAATTCTTACAATTTTTAAAACCAGTTTAAAAAAGCAAAGTAAAAGATATCAAATCCAAAAACCTGTTTTTTTACTTTTACCTTTTTTAAATATTTTCTAACAGGTATGTTAACTTTTTACTTCGCAACCGCGATTTAAAATGGAGTTTAAGACAGAGATTCTCAAACACTCAATCTTACAACAACATAAAAGATCTACGTGAAATATTGAAAAGATTGGGAAATGAAACTTGTAAGAAATACTCGTGCGATTGGGAACCAACAACAGAAACATTAGATTGTAGTTACAGGTATAAAAAATTAGACACAACTTTTCATAAAAGAAAACTTAAAAAAAAAGATGAAATTTATTTATACTTTGTATTATCGAGAAAAAAAAGAGAATTTTAAAATAAGGTGATGACATCATTTTTTTTTAGAAATCTAACTGGAGTAGAAGAATTACAAGAGGTATGCGAAAGAGTTCGCCATCTTAAACTAAACGGAAACAAATTAAGTGACTCTGAACAATTTGAAGCCTTACTTGGAAGTTTAACTGACCTGAGGTAAGAACTTTAAATAGTAACAACTTTAAAATTTATAAATATTTTTTAACATATTTATAAAAGTGCAACAAAAATTCATAGAATTTTAGAAGTTAATAATTTTCAAATTTAAAACAATTTTTAGGACAATAGAGTTGCAAGATAATGAATTTCAAGGAGTGTTGTACAATCAAATGTTTATGAATGCTCCATTTTTATCCTCAGTTGACATGAGTTCAAATTCAATCACAAACTTGCCAGGACAACTATTTCAATCTAACTCGTTTTTACAAGTAATCGTATTCATATTTGCCAACACTAGTCTCAATTTTTTATATATAGTTTATTCGAATTAAAAGCCATTAGCTTAGTTTTTGGTTCACATTTCAAGTACTTGTAATATTTAACTAATAAAACTGTTAGTGCTATGAAACATACCCAAAGGTTATAAGGTTTTGGTAGATGAAAAAACATTATTTTTTAATCATTGTGCTTACCTACACATAAACTACATTACAATTATCTATACATTACTACTATTTATTTTAAACATTTTTTGTAGAGGGTCAATTTGCAACACAACAAAATACGTGAACTTCCAAAGCAAATTTTTAACGAAAATGTCCAACTACAAAGCATAGATTTGGCCATGAATGAAATAACAGAAATTCCAATAAATAGTTTTGAACAAAATGGCCTTCTAGAAAAAGTGGATTTTTCTCAAAATTTGATTGAAGAGGTAGTTTTATTATTACTCAAAAAAAAACAATTTGACAAAGTTGATGGATCACCAAAAATAAAGTTAAATAAAAACTCATTATTTTTAGATTAACGGTGATATATTTGAAAATAATCCAAATATAAGGGTCATCGATTTTACAAATAACAGAATAAAAAATGAGCTGAATTCATCATTTGTTGAAAATGGACAAAACTTAGAAGCACTTTTACTAAGCGGTAATGTTTCAAGACAATACTTTCATTAGAAATGTGTATTTTGACTAAGTTTTGTATATAGTAGCTTTCAAAATTGTCCTTTAGGGCTTTTGAAAATTATCTTAATAAATTACCTTGCAAGTCTAACAGGCCTTAAAAAAAATTTAGAAAAAAACTTTTTAATTTATACAAAAAATTCATTTTTAAAGGGAATCGAATTATTGGGGTAACCGAAAACTTTAACCCGACAACTACGCAACAAGAAAAAACACAAGAAATTAACTTATCTGGAAACAACCTAATGGCAATGCCTTCTGGTTTACTACAAACTAAACCATCTGTAGTAGTTTTAAGACTAAACAAAAATAACATTAACAATTTAAAAGAAGATATTTTACACAACAACTCCGAGTTAGTGTTAATTGATCTTTCAAACAACAGATTTACTAAAATTTATGAGTTTACTTTTCAAAATAATAACAAGCTCGAAGAAATGATTTTGGATTCAAATGCTCTTACCGAACTTCCACCCGATTTATTAGCAAATAATGCGGCGTTAAAAACATTCAGCGCAACAGGAAACAAAATTCGGTCGATACCAGAGAATTTTTTCTGGAGAAACATGGAATTACGAGAAGTCAGGTTATCAGATAATCAAATTGGGATGGCTGGTTTACCACAGAATCTGTTCATAGCGAACCCAAGTTTAAAATATTTATCTCTGGGCGGAAATTCGATTAAAGAGTTGCCAGATTTTTTCTTTCAAACCTCGAACCAATTGTCACAAATTTACCTCCAGAAAAATGAGATCAAAAAAATTAATCCGAAAAGTTTCGAGATGTCGAAAGGTTTATTCGATGCGGTGACATCATCGATTAATTTACCAAGCATAGATGAAAATTCAGAAAGTGGAACTGCATTAATCAAGGTAAGTTAACATAAAAGGTTTAAACAAAATTTATTACCTCCTAGAATATAATTTGTAACACCATAAAAAAGACAAAAAATGTGTAAAACACAGCCAACCTTAAAGGTTATAGACACTAAGTTGTAAGTATTAGAAGAGAAATTATATGAATTTGTAAAATTTTATATAAATATATATATACAGACAATATTTAATTAAAAAACACTTGGTTTTTCTTTGTTTACTTATTAACTACTTTCTATTACTTTATAGTTATTGCAAGAATTTCTACAATCGACTACCAACAATGAAAATTCTATAGCAAACATTCTGAGATTTTTAACCACAATAGATTTAAGAAGAAATCCAAAACTGACAAGTTTATCAACATTATTTTCTGGGCGCAACAGCGTCGTGAAATTTTTCGAAAACATACAACAACAACAACAACAACCAACTAGTGTTTAATAAAATACATTAATTTAGGTCTAGTTTACAATATATAAATAAATTTTGAGCTCATAAGATTTTTATTTTTTTGTTGTTTTTATTCTAAAATTTTCCGAATATATTTTGGTTTTAAGCTGTATTTTGTTATCATTACTTTGTGTTGATAATTGAGTAATTGTATTTTCACTTTTTTATTAGCTTGTCATTGTGTATATATGTGTTTACACTTTAAATAGAATCACAATCTGTCTTAGATTCTGGTAATTTAAAAAACTCTAAATGCTTTGAAGCACTCTAGTATACAGAAAATACAGAACTAATATTTTCTGACCTAAGTCATTGAAAAAAAATTTAATTATTATGATCATGAAAAAAAATTACATATTTTCTAAAAAATAATATAAATTTCCTACCTTTTTGGTCTTCTGAATTTTAGGTGATGAAGATGAAAAAATCATTTTTGGTCCAATAAAAAGATCTTCCCAGTGCAAAGAGGCAAGACCATGTTTTTTTGCAATTTTTGTCTAAAAAAAGAAAATCTAAGTAAATAGAAAAATATATAGCAAAATAAAACAGAAAAAAAACATAATACAGAATTAAAAAAATAAATGTGAAGTATTTTTTTATTGACAAGGTGAATGAATTAAAATATTTTTACCGTAACAATGTAGGGATCTGTTGACAAATTTTGAAGTTTTGTGCAGTTAACCTTCAAAAATAATCGACATCCTGTGCGTGTAAAAACACCTTGTTTTCGTCTAAAAAAGAGAAAAAATGTAAAAAAGAAAAAAATGTAAACAAATGTAAAAATAATATTATATTATGTATAGGCCTATATTAAATAAAAATTTAGATTTTAAAAAAAGAAATATTGAATTAAAAAAAATTTAGATTTCTATGCCAACATTTTTATAAAGTTTTTATGATTTTACCTTATGCATTCATATGGAACAATTTCTTCTTTCCCGTCTTTTAATGACTGAACTTTATATTTTATCTCATTAGCTTCTAAAGGTTTTGACCTAGGGTAACTAAACAAAATCATTTTGAAAATTAATTGATTTTAAAACTTTTTCAACAACAATTTATATATGCCCCTACTAAAACAGTAAGTTCATTTTCAATTAGTATATACAGCCTTACTTTTGCTTAAATATAAAAGGATAAAAAAATTTTTAAAAAAAAATTACGATGAAAGTGGAAGATCTTCTTCGCTTGAACTACTTTCATTTCCATTTATTTCAGTTTTAATTCCCCCATTTATAGGGGGCGGTGGAAGAGGGGTCACCGGTAAAACTTCAACAACCCGATAAGAATACCTAAAATTTTAAAACATTTTCACAATTAAATAAAAAATTTGTTATTACTAGAGTAACAATTAATAAATAAAAACAATAAGTAATATATTTTTTATACCAAATTATAAAACCTTATGAACGAATTATATGTTTATATATATGTCCAGTTTAAAGACCTTCAAAGTGCCATTTGTGGTGATCAGGTAAATTATCATGAACATATATTAGTTGCAAGTAGCAATCATATTAACAAAATTTAAATTACGTCTGTATAGCATGCAATTTTTTTTTGTACATATATTTCTTTATCCTCGATGATTTAGGGTTGAATGTGCAACCTAAACAGAGTAATAACTGTTACTCCAACCCAGTCTTGAATTGTCTGTGGCATTTTGGAATATTACCGCTTATAGCGCCTTACTCTAGGGCGCTACAGCATGAGAGCAGTAAGGATTTGACCCACAACCTTATGTGGTGTAGCAAGTGTTCTTACCAATACACCACGCTCCCGGTTTAAATTAACCAGTTAATATAAATGTGATACCATTTTTACTTTTTTATGCATTTTAAATCTTAAAAAATATTCAAGTTGCCTACTTTTTGGTTTTTGTAAAGAAATCAACATCTTCTCCGACAAAATATTTTTCCTTTAGAAAAGAGTAAATATCTTCATTTAAATCATCAATTCGATTTCGTTCCGATAATCCAACAAGATAGAGAATTGGTTTCTAGAACATTAAATAAATTTTACTTTCGTTTTTATTATTATTAATGGTTAGTGTATGCAATGTAACAAAAAATTAATTTTGAAAAGAAAATTGCTATATATAATTTTTATTTTATTACTTATATATAGTTTGACAAAAAAAGCTTATTAAAGCTATAACCCATACCCTATGAAAAAGATACCAAATTTTTATCGAAATTAATAAAAAAAATTACTTATATATATATAAATTTTAACAAAAATAATTTTCAAAAGTAAAGCAAGTTATAGGTTTTAAGAAATCTATTAAATTTTGCAATAACCTGTAAGCTAACAGGAAAGTTTAACAATTTCTTTTTAGCATGTTCTTCACTTTCCAAAGCCTCCTGATAAGTTAGGTTTGGTTTGGCTGTAATTGCACAACTCCAAACTAAACTGTTGCACAAAATCGTTCGTTCATAAAAGTCACTAAAAATAACAAAATAAATGGGTCAATGAAAAACCTAAAAAATATTAAAAGTAAGACAAATAACATAATTTCCTTAACTTAGTTTGGAGTTAGTAGTAAGTTAATAAAGAGCTATACAAAAAAATATAAATCCAATAAAAAAACAAGTATATACATAGAGGACCAAAAGCTTCGGCCATGAGAAGCTTCGGCCTGCAAAAAATGCGGGGGTCGGTGACGAAATTGCCGCGTAAAATGTCAGCTTAAGACCATATTTTACAGATATTCAAAATAAAATTTGACAAAAAGTATAATACATAAAATAATTTTAAGAAGTTGTTACGATAAATATATATGTTAGTTTTTAGAATATTTATTTTATATATATATATATATATATACCAGAAATATATAAATATTTAGATACAAAAATTAAATAAACATAGTATATATGAATGCCAGACACTTCGGCCAAATTTTTTTTTCAAAACAGCGGGGATTTTGCATTTTAATTACCGCGAGAAATTTTATTTTGCGTAGTTATATACAGTTTTTTAGACAGTATTTGAAACAAAATAAGCAGTTATGTAATATTTTTTTTAAATAATAATGTGCAAAAACATGTAATCTTTCTTTTAGCGTGTCAATTTTTTAATTTTACAAACTTAAACCTATAAAAAACTAGTTTTGAAAGCGCGCGCTTTTAGGTGACGGAAGACAATGCATAATGTTATCTCGTATTTTGCCAAATAGTGCCGCTTTTCCAAACAATATTTAAAGAAAATGGAGCGTTAATTTTTTATTTTTTACACTGAGAATTATTCATAAATATGTTATCTTTCTTTTCCTGTGTCAATTTTTTAATTTTACAAACTAAAACCTATAAAAAACTAATTTTGAAAGCGCGCGCTTTTAGGTGACATAAGACATTGCATTATGATATCGCGTATTTTGCGAAAGGGGGGCCGTCTTTCTAAACGATATTTGAAGAAAATAGATCATTAATTAATCTCATTAATTAAAAGAATATTTATTTTTTTTAAAATTTTTGTTTCTTTTACCAAATTTCATTTAAAATATCGGTAAAATATGTTCTTGCGTTAAAGGTATACGCGGGCTTACCGCTACAGGCTCCCCGCAGTATAATGAAAAATTTCGCAGGCCGAAAGCGATTAGTTGTAAAATTTTGCAGGCCAAAAGCACCCGTTTTTAATTCGTTTTAAAAAAAGGTTTTTGAAACAAAAATTTAAACAAAAATAAATATTCTAAAAACTAACATTTGTCATTAATGTAACAACTAATAAAAACTTTTATATATACTGTACTTTATTAAAAATTTTATTTTGAATATTGGTAAAATATGGTCTTACGCTGACTTAATACACGGGAATTTCATTGCCGACTCCCCGCCGTTTTTTTTGCAGGACAAATCTTTTGGCAACTTTTTAAACGTTTTTTTCGTTGTGCGAAAGCAATTAGTCGTAAAATTTTGCAGGCCAAAAGCACCCGTCTTTAATTCGTTTTAAAAAAAGGTTTTTGAAACAAAAATTTTTAAAAAAATAAATATTCCAAAAACCAACATATGTCATTGACGTGACAACCAATAAAAACTTTTATATATACAGTGCTTTATGCAAAATTTTATTTTGAATATCGGTAAAATATGGTCTTACACTGACTTTATACACGGGAATTTCATCGCCGACTCCCCGCCGTTTTTTTTGCAGGACGAATCTTCTGGCAACTGTTTAAACGTTATATTCTCTGTGTTTTAGTATATCAATTTATATACATTAACACGGGCAACAACTAATAACATATTTATGCACATTCTTCAGTGTAAAAAATGAAAAATTAAAGCTCTATTTTCTTCAAATATTGTTTGGAAAGGCGGCACTATTTGGCAAAATACGAGATATCATTATGCATTGTCCTCCGTCACCTAAAAGCGCGTGCTTTCAAAATTAGTTTTTCATAGGTTTTAGTTTGTAAAATTAGAAAATTGACACGTCAAAAGAAAGATAACATGTTCTTGCACATTATTATTAAAAAAAAATATTAATTTACTGCTTATTTTGTTTCAAATACTGTCTAAAAAACTGTATATAACTACGCTAAAATAAAATTTCTTGCGGTAATTAAAATGCAAAATCCCCGCTGTTTTGAAAAAAAAAATTTGGCCAAAGTGTCTTGGCCGAAATGTCCGGGGGCCGAAGTGTCTGGTTACCAGATATATATATATATACATAAAACATAAATAAAATAAGCTGTATTTCAGAAATATGTTTTTTATATATTTATAGTCTAAATTGACATACAATAAAATATTAATAAACTTAACACTTACTCATATTCACGAAACAATTCATTTGTGAGCGTGCAATGAAAAACTTTTTCATTCGGATCCAAATCTTCCGGAAGAGGGTTCGGAGTAAAAGGTTTGCGATGCAACAAAGGCATCTTTACACCATCAACAATATTTTTAAATATATTTTAAATTAACCACCGTTTAAAGAAATTTTGAAACCTAAAAAAAATATATTTAATAGTCAAGAACACAAAAACAGACTTACTTAGCTGCCTGCCTTGGCAGGTTGGGTAATAAGTAAATGAAGAACATAAATATCAATCTGTCAATCAACCACGTCTAATAATACCTTCTGTCCTTTCATATGTAATATTTTTTTGCGTTTTTTGACAGTTTAAATTTGCACACTAATAAACTAAATGCTAAAAAGTCTCAAAAAACTCAGCTTTCTAAAGTTGACGATTGAGGATAAACGATAAAACTGTAAATAAAGTGTAGCTTTTATTGTTCCGTAATTGACAATTGTACTGGCGTGTAGTACTATATTTACTAAAAACAGTGAATAAATATAATTATCTGTAATTGGTAACCTTGGCACTACTTAACCTAACTTAGATTCCTATTTTAAAAACGAAACCAAAATTTATAAATCAAAAATATAACAAAAAACATGGCCCGGTTAAAACTAAAACAATAAAACTTGTAACTCAATGTGTCCCTATTTGGCGCCACAATACAAAATAGAATATATTTTAAAATATTTAATAATTTTTATATATTAATAAATTAATAAAAGCCTAAATATTTAATTAAATGCAAAATTTATTTTGTTATTGCTAATTAAATTTATCAATAGTTTTGTTTACTTTATGTATAATTATCTCATTGCTAAAAATATATTAATTTATATAATATTTAAATCAATTAGTTTTTAAATTTTTAAAATATTTTTTTAAGTAAAATAACACCCTTATTTTACAATTTTTTTGTTAAAAAAATACAAATTCCAAAATGTCTAAAAAATAGTTATTATAATAATGCAATGCCAACCTTGCAATTTTTCTAGTTGCCGCGAAAACAGGGGATTTCCCTCAAATAAATCCTTAAAACCAAAGTTTTGTAAATTATTTTTTGTTTTATTAATATAAATTAAAAATAAAAACTATTTTTGACTATTTATTAGCAAAAACATGGCTCATAAAGTAAAGTCCAAAATTGTATCCACTTTTAAAATGAATGGCTTAACGCTAAGAAGGTAGAATTAAAAGCTTTTTTATTAAAAAAAATTTTTTTTAAATAATTTTTTTTTAATTTAGTGAGGCTACAAGTTACATCACTGAAGTTTTGTCAACGTTGAACGAAGTTGAAAGGGAAGATTGGATTGATAAAATAGTGGAGGCTGTTCAAAATCAAAACTGTAAAATATTAACTTTTGTTAAACTTATATTTTATGTAATAGAAATGCCCTAAAATAGCAAAGTTTTATATTTTACAAAAAAACTCTAATAAATTATTTTAATATTGTTTAGTAATTTTCAGAACATAACTTGTTATATTATATTTGTTTAGTATCCAGCAATATAATAGACACAGAAATACTAAAACTTGCCCTGAAAGACTGTGAGACAGGAACCGAAGAAAATAAGTAAAAAACTTTCTTTTAGAAACTAATAAATAAGATAACAAAAATAAATTTTTTTTTTGTTTTAGTGACCAAGTCCTGGGCGTGTTCGATGCTTTTGATTTCCCCAAGTTTATTTACAAAACAGAGAAAAAGAAGTTTTTTAAGTAAAAATTGCAACTGTATCTAAATTATAATATATCCTTTTTTTAGTTTCAAAACATTAAATGATTAATTTTTATTCAAAATCAAATTTTTTAACAAAATATTTTAGCACTTCTGATTTGGGATTACCTCAGCCTAAATTACTGGGTAGTTGTGATGACAAAGCGAACATGTATCGTGATCGGTATATTATTCTTTATCAGAGAACCTCAAGACATCATCTTTTCACACCTCCCATACCAGGTTATAAGAATAAAAACCAAATAGCACAAATCCAATGTAGCATTCCCCCCTATTTACCTTATATATTTTGGTACATGTATCTTGTAGCAAAGTAATTTTAGATTTTTTTTCTTAAATTTTGACCAATATTTTAAGGTTTAGAAGAGGTCAATGCAAAAAAATTTCAGATGCGAAAAGTTGAATATCTGTTAGGTTGTTCCTCTAAGTTAAAAGATATTATTGTACTTGGTATGCTTACCCAACTAGTGGAGGTATATTCATTTTAAATTCTTTTTTTTGGGGGTGCATACTAAATTTGTAGATTGACACATTTTTTGATACTTTTAGACGAAATTTTACTTAGAAGATCTAACTGGAACAGTGCAATTGGATCTTTCTGAAGCTGTATCCTTTATATATAAAAAAGAATAAAAATAATATAAGTTAAATATAAATTAAAGTACATATATAAAACTAAAACAAAAAATATGTGTGTTTTTCTTAACTTTTTAAATTTAAATAGACATTTCACCCCGGAATATTTACAGAGAATAGTTTTGTGTTAGCGGAAGGATCGTACGAAAATAATTTATTCCATGTTACTGCAATTGGTTTTCCACCTCCTGAAACTTCACAAACAACAAGGTAAAGTAATTAGTTTTTATTCTCTAACATTTGATATGACATTAAATATTAATTTCATTTAAAAAATTATTTATTTTTCAGGTCTTATTATGGAAATATTAATTTTTTTGGAGGAGATTCGCCTTTGTGTGCAAAGGCTTCGGTTAAACTTCAAGAAATTGAAAAAGAGAACAAATATGAAAACATGATATTTTTATCAGAAGTCTTTTTAGACAAGGTAAACAAAAAATAAATGAATTCCTAATAATATTTAAGACTTATTTATCAACAATTATTAATTTCGAGTTTAAATTTTTTTTTTAATTTACATTTTTCTAGAGAATTGTTCTAAAAAAATTGGAAACTCTATTCTTGGGGTTTAGGGACCACCCCCCAATTTGTTTTGTGTTCTCGGGGCCTTTCTGTTCAGACTCCTACAATGATAATCACTCAAAAATATTGAAAAAGAGTCTCGACGAGCTGGCAAAAATTATTGTTCGCTTTCCACTTATGCTACAAAAGTTTGTTAAAATATTTATCTAATTTATTAGAATAATTTTTTAATGTTAATTTTTTCTATCGTTAATCCTATACTAAGGTAAATAATAACACTAGATAATGGGTTTAATTCACAAAACATTCATGTTACATACCACCCCTGAAAGGGGCATTAAAATTTTTTACTTTAGCTGACTTCAAAAACCCAACAAAAAATAAATTCAAAGTTTTGGTATTTGTATTTTTAGAAGTAAAATGGTGTTTGTGCCTTCCAAGGAAGACCTATGGGAAAGTTCAATGTTACCAAGACCTGGTTTACCAAGTAATTTAACTGAAGATTTTAGAAAAAAAGTTCCTAATTCTGAATTTACATCGAACCCATGCCGGTAAAAAATTTACTGAGTTTCTGTTTTAATATAAGTTTTACACCCTTATTTAAATTAAAGAAAAGTTTTTTTCAAATAAAAAGGATTGGATTTTGGTAAGTTTAATGTTTTTTTTTAGAATTCAATATTGCACGCAAGAAATTGTGATAATCCGTGAAAATATGGTCAGAAAAATGTGCAGAAACGCGATACATGCTCCAAAAAATGACATATGTACCCAAGTAATTTAATGTTCACAATAGTAAAAATCTGCAAACGTTTTCTTACTTTGTTTTAACTAAATCTTGTGTTTGTTGCAGTTTGTGAAAAGTATTTTGGCGCAGGGTCATCTAACCCCCCTACCCCTTATTGTCTGTCCCGTACATTGGACGTTCAATCATGCCTTAAGTTTATATCCTGTTCCAGATGTTATTGTTTTTAACGACCATTCATGTGAAAGTTTTAACATTGAACATCTTAACTGCACTTGCATTAATCCAGTAAGTAATTTCATACACGTATATTTTTAACACACTTGGGTGTATCTTATTTTTGTTGTCGTTATTTTTAGGGGACATTTTCAACTGGGGACTTTAACTTTACGGTTTATTATCCATCGAATAAAGAGGTAGAAGACAGCAAAGTAGAAGATTAGCCTTAAATCATAACAGTTTAAACACATGTAAATTATCTCTCGTTGCCACTTTAGTTTTGGTATAAACTGTTGCTATATTTGTTATGTTAATAAAAATACCATGAACATAAGTTGTTTACTACTTAATATATATAAATGTACCAACGTAAAGTTAAAGCTAGCCTCGTAAACTTGTTTGTAAGGAAGAAAACAGCTGTAAATATCGTAATATCGCTCAAGTTCAACACGATTTAACAGCTTTATTGTGTAGACATTAGGGGGAATAACATTGACCAATATTTGTCTGCAGTCGGTTTCACATGAGCCGTTTATTACGAACTTGGTTTGCAAGTCACGTAGGCAAGATTAGCAACGTTTTTTTTATGATTTAGTCGACGTAAGAGGCTTGACAAAAAAAACGAAAACATACCGTTAGCTTTAATATGTAAAGTTGTATTGGTTATTTGATATTTAGATTCAAACTTGATAAAAAGGTTTTTATTTCAAGTCAAGTTGTACTACATGTCTATAGAGCAAAAACATATTGAATGTTTGGTGGTTTGATGTTTTATATCTCTCAACAGTTTAACTATCTTTAAAATGTAGGAACATATTTTTAAAAAAAGTCGTTCTATTTTAAAATGATAGCCTGCTGCACAATATTGAAGAGGTTGTGTATTTTCTAAACATTGATGTTTATTTGTAAAGAAAATACATCTTTCATTGCCTTTATAAAGTAAGCAATACTTGTAATAATTTGTGCTTGGAAATACATCAGTTAACAGTTCTTACAAGTTACAAGAATGATACCAATAGTGGATTTTAGCAAACTTGCAGTTGATAGGAAAATAACTGCATCACTCAATCGAATCGGAGATGAAATTTACAAAGCTTTTTCGACGATTGGGTTTGTGTATTTAAAAAACACAGGAATTTCAACTGAGATTATAAAAAAAGCTCATGAGGGCACAAGGTTCTTTTTCGAGAAGTCAATGCAGGAGAAAAAGAAATTCGACAGAGATCGTGAAACTAATTTCGGTTATATTGGGATAGAGGGTGAGCAGGTGGACCAAACTCGGCCAGGTGATTTTAGAGAAACCTTTAACATTGGTGGACAAGCACTTAACGAGGCAAATTTACCTGTTTGGCCTAGTAAGGAATTTGCTAAAATTTCAATTGACTTGATCGAATCGTGCAAAAAGCTGACTTTAAATATCCTTAAAGCTTTGGCAATTGGCATGAAACTAAATGACCCAGATTACTTCTCCAAAGCTCATTCTTTACTTAACTTGGAAGGCAATGCAAGCCATATGCGATTTCTCTACTATCCAGTCGTGGAAAAAAGTCAATTGAAACCAGGACAAGTAAGACTTGGTGAGCATTCTGATTATGGATCAATAACTTTGCTTTTTCAAGATCAAATCGGCGGCCTTCAGGTAAAAACTGATTTACTAAAGTAAAATATTATTCTAAAAAAACTCATAAATGTAACTTTGAGTTAAACTCTTATTTTTCAAGATCGTTAAAGAAATAAATTAAAAACTGTATGTGATTAAATTAAGGTTCAAAATATGGAAGGTGAATTTATTGATGCAACACCGATTGAAGGAACAGTTTTAGTAAATATTGGAGATATTTTACAATTTTGGACCGGTAATAAATTGAAATCTACAAAGCATAGAATTTTAATTCCCAAAACAGGAAAACAAAACGTCGTCAGAAGATCGATTGTGTTCTTTTCGAGAGGAACCAATGACCGCTATCGAATATTACAAAGAAAAATTACTTTTAATGCATAAATAAACAACTAACTATATATAAGCAACATCAAAATTTGTTTTAAACGTTGTTTTTTTTTAAAACATCTGTATAAATGTATGCTGTAAAATAACAAACTATTTTAATAAACGTGTTTTCACACAATTTTTTTATTGTATCTTCTAGAAATGGTTTTTGTCTACTTAATTACCAAAAATAAATTTGCTTTGTAAAAAGTTTACGACAACCCAATAGACAATTGCTTTGTAAAGACGATTATTAAATTACTAAATTTAAAAATAATAACATGTTTTAATTTATAAATTAATTTGATCATGTTTTCTAATGATTAAATTATTAATTACTGTACTTTTTTGTTATTATCATTAAAACGCGAAAAACTTTTAAAAAAGTTAGTCAAAATGTTTGTGGCTACTTTTTAGAAAAGTTTCGCATAAAGCAACGAAGATTAATTGCACACACTGTCAACATATGCAAAAACTAAACAAAATCCGACAAGAGTTAGTTACCATATGCGTAAATTCAGTTGATAGTTGATGTTATTAGTTTTTCCTTAAGTTAAACATCGTACAATATCTCACCAAAGGTTTAAAACCTCGTCGTATAGAAATGATACCAATAGTTGATTTTAGTGAGCTTGCAATCTATCAAGAGTCTGACAAAATACCGAACCAAATCGGAGATGAAATTTACAAAGCTTTTTCTACAGTTGGTTTCGTATATTTGAAAAACACAGGAATTTCAACTGAAGTCATTAACAAGGCCAACAAAGGGACAAAAACCTTCTTTGAACGATCAGTTAACGAAAAAAGAGAATTTAAGAGAAATCCAAAAAATAATTTCGGGTATGTTGGGATTAATTGTGAGCGCTTGGAACAATCTCGGCCAGGTGATTACAGAGAGGCGTTTAACATGATCGGTGAAGCATTTAACGACACTGACTTACCTGTTTGGCCTAGTAAGGAATTCGCTGAAATTGCAACTGATTTCGTCCAATCGTGCAAAAAACTGACTTTAAATATTCTTAAAGCTTTGGCAATTGGCATGAAACTAAATGACCCAGATTGCTTCTCCAAAGCTCATTCTTTACTTAACTTAAAAGGCAATGCAAGTTACCTGCGATTTCTATATTATCCAGTCGTGGAAAGCAGTCAATTGAAACCAGGACAAGTAAGACTTGGTGAGCATTCTGATTTTGGATCCATAACTTTGCTTTTTCAAGACCAAGTAGGCGGCCTTCAGGTAAAAGCTAAGTTACTAAAGTATAGTTTAAAATTAATTATACTCAAAATTGTAACTTAATTTAAAACTTAACCTTTTACCAACTTTAATGCTGAACAAATTGTAAAACTGTATGTAATTTTATTAAGGTTCAAAATATGGAAGGTGAATATATCGATGCAACACCAATTGAAGGAACGGTTGTAGTTAATATCGGAGATATTTTACAATTTTGGACCGGTAATAAATTGAAATCTACAAAACATCGAATTTTGGTTCCCAAAACGGGAAATCAAAATGTCGTCAGAAGATCGATTATCTACTTTGCGAAACCGAATAATGACGTAATAATTAGTGAGGTGCTTAAATGCAAAGATTCAAAGTTTAACTCTGAAACTACAGTTTCCACGAAGCAAATTACTGCATTGGAGTACTACAAAATAAAATTAGATAACATAATTATATGAGCAACATTAGTTATCTTAATAAACAGCATGGTTCTCATTTTTCTTTACTTTATAATATTATGTATTCGGATTACCGTCATTTCACCGAAAATCATATTTCTTAAAAACACCATTTTACCGACAAAAAGTTATTTTTATTTAACCCCTTTTACTCATTTCCTTCTACGGAAAATGTCTCTTAACTTCAAAACAAAAAATTTACCTAAAAGTTGTTTTTAAAATTTTGGTTTTGCAGAAAACCTATTTTTGGTCGAATAGCTACCATTGTATTTATAAATATATAACCAAGATTCCCTACTATCATTATAACAGTAAAAATCTTTTTTAATCTTTTAACTATTTAAATACTTAAAAAAATTTACATTTGTAACCAAGTTTACAAATAAAATAAAAGTTGTCACAGCAAAATATTTCTTTTATTATAAATCATATTCTGTAGGTCAGAAAAAAAAGGTTTGTAACAAAATATAGAAATTCGTGTTTGTAAAATAATTTTAGAAATTCATAAAATAGGCAACAGAGATTAATTACAATCTTTACTTACAGGAAAGTGTTAGTACGCTACAGCTTCCAGTTACAGGAAAGTGTTAGTAATTATGAGCACAAAATTAATTTTTTCAATAGGTTTTCTGATACTGGTTGGCCATTGTGCGATATCGTACTGAATATTTAAAAGCCTTGCAGTGTAAAAATGATACCTATAGTAGATTTTAGTGAACTTGCAATTGATCAGAAATCAAATGAATCACCAAACCGAATCGGAGATGAAATTTATAAGGCGTTTTCTACAGTCGGTTTTGTGTATTTAAAAAACACAGGGATTTCAATGAAGGCTATTAACAAAGCTAATAATGGGACAAAATCTTTTTTTAAACAATCAGCAAACGAAAAACAAAAATTTAATAGAGACCCAAAAACTAATTTCGGTTATGTTGGGGCTGACTGTGAGCAAGTAAACCAAAATAGACCAGGTGATTTTAGAGAGGCGTTTAACGTGGGCGGAAAAGCACTAAACGACACTGACTTACCTGTTTGGCCTAATAAAGAATTCGCCAAAATTTCAATTGATTTGATCGAATCGTGCAAAAAGCTGACTTTGAATATTCTCAAAGCTTTGGCAATTGGCATGAAACTAAATGACCCAGATTACTTCTCCAAGGCTCACTCATTACTTAACTTGATAGGCAATGCAAGTCACATGAGATTTTTATACTATCCAGTCGTGGAAGATAGTTATTTAAAACCAGGACAAGTAAGACTTGGTGAGCATTCTGATCTTGGTTCCATAACTTTGCTTTTTCAAGACCAAGTCGGCGGCCTTCAGGTGAAACTAATATATATTTTATTTTGGTAAGACTTGTAGTTTTATATAATATAAACCGTTTTTTTATGATTGCGTTCATAAATAAATTGTATAACTGTTTGTGTTTATGTATAGGTTCAAAATTTGAAGGGTGAATATATCGATGCAACACCGATTGAAGGAACAGTTTTAGTAAATATCGGAGATATTTTACAATTCTGGACCGGTGGTAGATTGAAATCTACAAAACATCGAATTTTGGTTCCCAAAACGGGAAATCAAAATGTCGTCAGAAGATCGATTGTGTACTTCGGAAAACCAAATGATGACGTCATAATAAATAAGGTTCTAGATAGCAAGGATTCAAAATTTGATTCCACAACTGCATCTTTTAAGAAGCCAATCACTGCTATAGAATACTACAACGAAGAACAAGGAAAGGCTTATAGTTAAACAATCTAAGCTTACTTTTATATATGTTTAGCAGGCTTTTTATTTTTATCTACTTGTGTTTGAATCACTGTCATATCATTAAAAACTATTATTCAGAAAACAATAACGCAAAAAAGGTTATTTAACCGTCGATAATTTTTTTTCTAACCTTTTGTACACCTATTTTACGCTGGAAAATGCCCTTTAATTAAAAAAAATTAACCTAAATGTCGTTTTTAAATTTTGGGGATTTCAGGAAATGTTTATTTTGCAAAAATTTACCATTGCATTTACAACCATATGCCTAAGATTTTCCACTATAACCAAATCATTAAAAACTTTTTAAGCTTTCAACTGTTAAAACTACACCCAACCGGTAGCCTGGTGTAGTGGTAAAAACTCTTGCTACACCACACATGAGGTCGTGGGTTAAATCCCCACTGATCTCATGCTGTAGCGCCCTTGATTAAGGCGCTATAAACAGTATAAACTCCTGCTGAGCCAGCACTTAATCAGCAGCATAATTATCGGGCAATTATAGTCTCTATAAAATCCCAAACTGCCACAGGCAACTCGAGACTGGGTCGTAGTAACTTATGTTACTCTATGTTTAAGTCGCGCATTCGACTTTCCCACATCGAGGATAAAGATATATACAAAAAAAAAAAAAAAAATGTAAAATCTTTATAATTTGTAATCAAGAAATAAAAATAAAAGTTGTCACAGAGATATATTGCTTTTATTTTGGATCGTAGGTCAAGAAAATTTATGTGTAGCAAAATATCGATTAAATAAAAAAATAAATGTCGGCTTACGCCTGGGTTTTAAAACAAGTTTAAAATTTTATTTATCCCATTTTAAAAATCTTGGTCACCCACAATATATTTTAAAATCTCCAGCAAATGTTCCTTTAAAGATTTTTGAGCCTCAATTTTTTTCAAGGTCCTTTGAATTGCGATTTATTCGATTTTCCCTTTGAACACCAAGGAATAAATTTGGAGAAAGCGTGCGACATGTACCGATGCAAGAATATAATTGAGCGCGTTGGTATGTCCGGTACACACGACCGAAAGCTTCGACAACAAATAACCTTTTTGAGCAATCCATCATTGTCCATGCACGTAAAGAACCTTTCCGATATAAACATGATTTTATGTTGGGAGAATATCCAAAAACATCCTACAAAACCTAACCTAGTTATTTGTAAGTGTGACCAAAAGCTTAAGTTAAACTCATCTAACTAGCTCTTGAAAACTAGTAGACCATCGTACAATATTGTACTAAAGTTCTTTTTACAGTTTTAGTTTAGAAATGATACCAATAGTTGATTTTAGTGATCTTGCAATTGATCAGAAATCAACTGCATCACCAAACCGAATCGGGGATGAAATTTACAAAGCCCTTTCTACAGTCGGTTTTGTGTATTTAAAAAACACAGGGATTTCTATTGAGGCCATTAACAAAGCCAATAATGGGACAACATCTTTTTTTGAGCAATCAGCAAATGAAAAACGAGAATTCAATAGAGACCCAAAAACTAATTTTGGGTATATCGGGGTTGATTGTGAGCGAATAAACCCCACAAAACCAGGGGACGTTAGAGAAGCTTTTAACGTGGGAGGAGAAGCACTAAACAACACTGACTTACCTGTTTGGCCTAGCAAAGAATTTACCGAAATGTCAATTGATTTGATCGAATCGTGCAAAAAGCTGACTTTTAATATCCTTAAAGCTTTGGCAATTGGCATGAAACTTAATGACCCAGATTACTTCTCAAAAAGTCACTCTTTAATCAATTTAGAAGGCAATGCAAGCCATATGCGATTTTTATATTATCCAGTCGTGGAAAATAGCCATTTAAAACCAGGACAAATAAGACTTGGTGAGCATTCTGATTATGGATCAATAACTTTGCTTTTTCAAGATCAAGTCGGCGGCCTTCAGGTAAAAACTGATTTACTAAAGTAAAATATTATTCTAAAAAAACTCATAAATGTAACTTTAAGTTAAACTCGTTTTTTTCAAGATTGTTAAAGAAATAAATTAAAAACTGTATGTGATTAAATTAAGGTTCAAAATATGGAAGGTAAATTTATTGATGCAACACCGATTGAAGAAACGGTTGTGGTTAATATCGGAGATATTTTACAGTTTTGGACCGGTAATATATTGAAATCTACAAAGCATAGAATTTTAGTTTCCAAAACAGGAAAAAAAAACGTCGTCAGAAGATCGATTGTGTACTTTTCGAGACCAAACAACGACGTGATAATAAACTCTGTTCTAAAATACAAGGATTCTAAGTTAAATGCTAAAACTGTTGAGCCAAAAAAAACAATGACCGCTATCGAATATTACAAAGAAAAATTACTTTTAATGCATAAATAAACAACTAACTATATAAGCAACATAAAATTTGGTTTTAACATTGAGATATTTAACATTGTATGCTGTAAAAAAATACGAGCTTTTTTAATTACTGTGTTTTTAACAAGTTATTTTATGTTGTAACTTTTATAAAAGGTATAAGTTTGCCTACTTGACTACCAAAAATAAACTTGTTTTGTAGAAAGGTTACCGAAAACCATTAGACAGTAGCTTTGTAAAGACGATCTTCAAGTTTCTAATTTTAAAATCAATGATATGTTTTAATTTATGAATAACTTGTTTTCTAATGATTAATTTATTAATTACTGTACTTTTTTGTTATTATCATTAAAACGCGAAAAACTTTAAAAAAAGTTAGCCAAAATGTTTGTGGCTACATTTTACAGAAGTTTTGCATAAAGCAACGAAGATTAATTGCACACACTGTCAACATATGCAATTTCTAAACAAAAACCGACAAGGGTAATTTACCATATGCGTAAATTCAGTTGATAGTTGGTGTTAGTCTTTCCTTAAGTTAAACATCGTACACTATCTCACCAAAGGTTTAAAACCTCGTCGTATAGAAATGATACCAATAGTTGATTTTAGTGAACTTGCAATCAATCAAGAGTCTGACAAAATACCGAACCAAATCGGAGATGAAATTTATAAGGCTTTTTCTACAGTTGGTTTTGTGTATTTAAAAAACACAGGAATTCCTATTGAAGCAATTAACAAAGCTAATAATGGGACAAAATCTTTTTTTAAACAATCAGCAAATGAAAAACAAAAATTTAATAGAGACCCAAAAACTAATTTCGGTTATGTTGGGGTTGACTGTGAGCAAGTAAACCAAGATAGACCAGGTGATTTTAGAGAGGCGTTTAACGTGGGCGGAAAAGCACTAAACGACACTGACTTACCTGTTTGGCCTAATAAAGAATTCGCCAAAATTTCAATTGATTTGATCGAATCGTGCAAAAAGCTGACTTTGAATATTCTCAAAGCTTTGGCAATTGGCATGAAACTAAATGACCCAGATTACTTCTCAAAAAGTCACTCTTTAATTAATTCAGAAGGCAATGCAAGCCACATGAGATTTTTATATTATCCAGTCGTGGAAAATAGTCATTTAAAACCTGGACAAGTAAGACTTGGTGAGCATTCTGATTATGGATCAATAACTTTGCTTTTTCAAGATCAAGTCGGTGGCCTTCAGGTTAAACTAATATAGATTTTTATTTAGAAACTGTTATGATTGTAACCTAATATAAAAACCCAATTTTTTAACAATTGCATTAAATTGTAAAACTGTATGTGATTATTTTAAGGTTCAAAATATGGAAGATGGATATATCGATGCAACACCGATTGAAGGAACAGTTGTTGTTAATATCGGAGATATTTTACAATTCTGGACTGGTGGTAAATTAAAATCTACAAAACATCGAATTTGGGTTCCCAAAACAGAAAGTCAAAATGTTGTGAGAAGATCGATTGCCTACTTCGCTAAACCAAATGATGACGTCATAATTAATGGAGTTCCAGATGGCAAAAATTCGAAATATACAACCACATCTTCTACAAAGTCAATAACTGCTATAGAATACTACAACCAGGAATTAGAAAAAATATATAGTTAAACTAAGCAGGCTCTCTTTCATATATGTTCAGTAGCCTATGTTGTTTATTATATCTTATTTAAAATGTGATGTATATAAATTTTTATCATTTTCACCGAAAGTTTACCATTTCTTTCAACCTTTCTGAGTTCTATTTCTTTTAGGGGAATGCTTCCTAAATATCAAAACAAACTATCTAAACGTCGTTAACGAAGTTTTGGTTTTCCGAAAAAGTATATTTGTTAAAAAGTATTACCATTGTACCATAGAACCGAGATCTATCATCGTTAACAGTAAAACTTTTCAATCCTTCAACTATTTAAACATTTAAAATTTTTTAACATTTGTAATCAAGGAAAAAAATAAAGTTGTTAAAATAAAATTTGTCTTCGACTATGAAATAGGTCAGGAAAAAAGATTTGAAGCAAAATATTGATCAAATCGAAAACTAAATGTCGGTTTACGCCGGAGTTTTGAAAAGTGCCGAAAATATTTTTTTACCTCGGTTTAGTTACCTTTGTCACCCACAATATGTTTTAAAACCCAAGGATAAGTTTTTCCTAAAGATTTTGGGCCTTCTCTAAATTATTTCGGGGTCAATTGGATAGTGATTAATTTTTTTTTCCATTAACCATTAGGCCACAACAAAATTATAAAATTGGGATAGGCCTATTGTAACAAAGTTTGTAACATCAAATTAGTGTGAAGATAACATATAGTGTGAACGTAAGTACTCAAATGCGACTTTTTTTATCCAGTCGTGGAAGACAGTTAACTAAAACCAGGACAAGTAAGACTTGGTGAGAACTCGGATTTAGGATCTGAAGCAAGCAATAATTTTGCTTTTTCAAGACCTAGTAAAGTTAAACTCTCGTTTTTTACGAATATATTAGAAGTTGGATTGTGAAGCTGTTATTTTTAATACAGCATGCTTTTTATAGTATAACTAAAGGCCATACTGTTATTTGGATTACTGTCATATCACCGAAAAGCAGTTTTACTAAATAAAATAAACAATTGACCGAGACTTATATGTCCAAAAACGCCGTTTTACCGACAATGAGACATTTTTCTATTATCCCCGTCTTTAACCTAATCCCAATCAGAGAAATGCCCTTTGATTTAAAAAAAAATTACTAACAATAACATAATAGTTAAAACCTTTTAATTTTTCTTTTAAAATATCTAAAATTTTTATCATTTGTAATCAAGGAATAAAATAAAAGTTGTCACAGCGAAATATTTCTTCTATTATAGATCACATTCTGTAGGTCAGGAAATATGGTTTGTAACAAGATATCGATCAAATGGAAAACTAAATGTCGGTTTACGCCGGGGTTTTGAAACGAATCCAAAAGCTCTTTTACCCCATTCGAATACCCTTGGTCACCCACAATATATTTTAAAACCCCCGGAAAAGTTTCTTCCAAAGATTGTTGGGCCTTTGCCCGATTTATCTCCGGTTCAATTGGGTTTTGATTTATTTGTTTTTCCCATTCACCATTAGGCCATAAAGAAGTTTGTAAAATCTGAAAATAAATTAACAAAAATTGTTTAAAATATTTTAATAATGACAATGTAAAGCAACGGTAAAAGTCACTAGGCTACATTTAAATGTAAACCCAGCAGCGTGGTGTAATGGTCAGAACACTCTTCTATTATACACAAAGTTCTGGGTTTGATTCCCAGTGATCTGATGCTGAAGCCCCTTTGAGTAAGGCGTTATAAACAGTGCGAACTCCTGCTGAGCCTGGGTCGGGGTAACTGTTTTTACTCTATGTTTGGGTCGCGCATTCAACCTTCCCTCATCGAGGATAAAGATATATATAAAAAAAGGTAATGTGCTTAGGAGTACTTACTCCTGCCCAAACATAATTTGCATTTAACAGAAAATAAATTAAATTTGCAGGAAATGTTTAAGCAGGAAGAAGTAATTAATCACAAACTTACATGCAAATAATGAATCCACATTTCCTTTTGAGTTAATTGTTTGGTTTTTACCGAAACAAATTCTTTTACAAATCTAGCTACAGCTAGAAAGGACAGAGTATGAATTCCTAATTTAATTCCCCAAACATGAAAAACCAAGTTAAAAACTTGACCTAAATACAAATATAAGAATTTAATAATTTCATAACTACATTGCATAAACATTAGACATTTAACTAACCTGGAAGAGCATATTCATTTAAATTAACAACAACCCCTTCATTAAAATTTGAAGGTTGGTCACAACCGTCAGCCTGTGTCCGTCGGATAGCAGAATAATGACTGTGAAACCTTGTCCGATTCTGTAAGATATTATCTGGTAATCTCCAGCCAAAAGACATTTCATTTGCATTTTTTGGACCATTGAAAGGTTGATAATCACGAATACCACTTTCAAAAACTGCCAAGTCAGTTTTTTTGCCATAAACAATGCTTTTAAGCATTGTCACAGGCCCCCGCAACTTGTTTTGTTGAGAATTAGAAAATGAAGGCTCATTTGTGTTGTTTGTGGTGGGCTCTGTGGTACTCGGTATACTAATTGGCAATGATTCAGGTTTTATTATCGCAATGTCTTCAATCTGTAATAGTTTCTGACTGTCATCAATTTGAAAGGTTTCGTTTATTTTCAATGACGCAGATCCAATCAATTCTTGGAAAGCACTTTTCAACATTTTATCAAACCTTAAAATAAAATAATTGTTACCAAAAAAGAAGATGTTATTACTAAGAACAAATTATAGAGGTTTAAACAAAGGTGATGTCTATATTACCTGGGTATGTATTCTGAGGGTTTTCTAACATAGGCAATCCTTGGGTCAGAATTATAAGCAAAAAATTCTCGTAATTCTGGACTTTTTGCAACTTCCGGGTAAAAACAAAGCTACAAATATATAAGGAAAAATGGAAAAAAAAATGTTAAAAATGTGTTTAAAGTAGTATACATACTTCTCTTAAGTAAGCTTGTAAAAATCTTCTTCTTTTTTCGATATATTCTTTGTCCATGTTTCCTATCGGCATTGGGAACATTCTGGAAGGTCCTTTTACTTTTAAGACGATTTTACGAATTAATTTGTTTTCGTTTAAACTCTCCTGGAGAGTCAAAAACTCTCTAAACCGGCGCTGAACCTAAAAATTTTTTAATAGAAAAAAATCAGTTAAAATTTTTTATTTTAATTTAAGATAAAACATTTTGAGTATAGTTCGGCAATTGTCAATCAATATTACTGTACAGTATTTTAAAATATATATAAAGCAAAAAAGATTTAAACCCCATAAATTAAACACTGTCATTACTGAAAATAAATATATAACACCTTAAATTGCCCAGACACTAATAAAAATAAAATAAACCATAAAATAATAAATCTTTAAATTGATTTATTGGCCTTTTTAATTGAAAAATTTTAAACTATATATATCCTAAAAATTTTAAAAATATAATTTTGAAACTAATGTAATATATACCTGAAATTCTTCTAAATTTGAATGATCATCAGCATTTTGTTCATTTATTTTATTTTTGTCATTATTATTAAAAGGCGAAAAATATTGGATTTTGTATAATGTATATTTTGCGCCCCCTTCAAATGTTTCTTCAATATTGATTGCTTTGGTTATTTTTATTCGTTGAAACATTGGTTTTTCTTTAGCAGTAGATCTACAAAATTCATAATTAAAAAGCATTGTGTAACTGGAGAGTAAATTTCAACTAAAATGATATTTCTTGCACTTGTATAAGGAAACAAGTATTTTTAAATTTGATTAAGTGCTGTTTGAAAATGTCAAAGACCTACAGCTTTAAGCAACCCTTACACTAACTTAAAGCTATTCACTTAACTGTTTAAAAGTAATGGTCTCCTAGTAAAAGTACAAAAAATTGCCAGAATAAGTAAAAAATAAACCCTGACTAAAAGCAAGATAGAATAAAATATAATTTAAAAGAAAACATAATAAAAAACAACCATTTACCCCCCAGAAGTTGAAGGCTTTGTTCTTAGAAGTTTGGTTGAAACAAAACTATGCGTATGTGATGTGTCAATTATTTGGGAAAAGTGTGATTGGTTAGCTGATAATGGCAAACTATCATCAATTTCTTGCTCACTTGAAATCGATTGTGAACTATCTGACATAATTGTTGGGTTACGTTCTCGGTGATTCTCATGGGAAGCTTGACTTGTACTTTGTATTTGCGTCAAGTCGATTTCATCTTGATTAAGTTTGTTTTCGATCTGCGAGTAACGAACGCTTAGGTCTGGAATGTCGTCGACAAATTTAACCTCACTTGAGGGCGTGTTTTTATTTGATTCAACATTTTGGTTACTTTCAATTTTATTTTCATCAGTTGTAGAACTTGTTTGAGTGTCTTCACTCGACTGACTGTCCTCATCTGACACATTCTTCATGACATCATCATCATCATCCACAATGACATCATCATCTAAGATTTTCGGGATAACACTATTTATCCAGTTAGGGTCACTTAACATATCAATAAAAGAACTTAATACGTTTTGTGAGATCAACTCTCTGACCAAGTAGAGACCAGAACCACTTAGTGTATAATCTTCAGGTAATAACCCTTTTAACAAAACAGTTACGATAGATCTGATGTGATCATTTTCAGTGTCTGGTGGGTTTGACATCGCCAAATGTCCGTTCAGTTTCTCATAGGATACGACGACTAATTGCTCACGCCTAGTAATAATATCGTAAAATCAAATTTTATTTTCACAATCATTTGTTGATTTTTAGAAAGAATTGCTTTAATTTTTGTTAAAAATAACTATTTTGAACAGTCAACAGTATATAAATTTGCATATATACTAAATATAACAACATCCTAACAATAATAAATAAAAAAACAATTGCATTTCTGATAAGATCAGACAAATTAATGCCATCAATAACATTAAATAAGTAAAATCTAACTTACCTTTGTGAATCATGTTGTGCTGGACCAGCATACTCCAGTGCTTTCTTATAACAAGAATAATGATGCGTCAAGCGACTCAGCAAAACCAGGGTAAGTTTATTCGAATCAACGAGTGAAACTCTTTTTCTTACTTCTGTAAAAAGAAATTCGAATAACTCAAAGGCTTCTTGTACAAAGTGGACGTCGTCACTCACAGTGTTATACCTAAATAAAAATGTTATGTTATTTAATATGAATATTTTTTAAGTACTAAAATATGTTATTTAATGATAAAATTAAAAATGACGCAGTATGCATACAATATTTTTCAGAAAATGAGAGAAAAAAAAAGATTTTCACCATTACACTACTTTATATTTCTCACCAATCTAGTATAAAGTCTCTCACAATATGACCGATTAATTCACGCAACTTTCTGGAAATTTCGTCATCATAATTAAAAGCTATTTCATTCTCCCTCAAATTTTCGTTTATTTTTTTCCTTCCGATTTTTAATTCTAATAAAAATGATTGTGTTTGTAATATTATATTTAAAGTTATTAAATAACAAAACTGAAATTTTAAAACAAAAATATACAAAACACAAAACATTTTAACTTAATGGGCCTACTCAATATTTTAATGATCTTAACAAAAAAAATGTAATATATTTACCTTTAATAAACAAATGTAGTAATGGTTGTTCAGTTGGCAACAGTGTATCAGTGATAACAAGAAAATAAATCAATATTATCACAACAAAACAGGATAAAAGTGAACAAAACATGAACGAAAACGAGGATAACTGAACCCAGATGGAGAAAAATATTACAAAAAATATTAAGGTCGTTGAAAAATCCATTTTTTTGTCCTGTAATTTTAAAAATATTTTGGTGAAACTAAAGTTTGGGTTTATATATTTTAACAATGTTTTTTGTTTTTGCTTGACATAAAAACCTTTGCATAATAAAAAAAATAGCAAATCTTTTAGCTAAATTGATTCCTAAATTGCCTATTTTTCATCCTAAAGTAATTACCCTATATTTAAACTAAAATTACCTTATAATTTAATACTCTTGTTGAAGTAAAATAGTTTGCAGATCTTTATCACTTTTAACTTCTTGCTTGCAAATATTCATTGCTTTACAAAGCATAATAGCTAATATGTGTTTGCACTGCAAATAAAATAACAACATTTAAATTTAATCAACATTTTGTTTGTTGAACAAAAGTCAAAATTTAACAACAAATGACTTAATTTAACTAAAAATAAAAAAATAGTTTGTAATGATCTTCGTACATAAATGTGTAAAACCACTTTGATATCCCAGTTTAGTTATTTATACATAAATGTGTAAAACCACTTTGATATCCCAGTTTAGTTATTTATTAACCTATAGTTTTCATAGGCCTGTTAAACTTTTATTGACTGATTTTACCCAAACCTCTGTATTTTTTTTATTGTGTTGCAAACAATGAATTCAATTTTATTAATACCACCCTACTCACCAAAATAAGTTCCTTTCTTTTTACAACACCATATTGAAATGAAAGACATGGACAAAATTGCAAAGACGATAAACAATTATAAACTCGACCAGAGTTACCAATTACCTAAAAATAAACATTAAAAAATCAATAATTAACAAAAAACAAATTATTCTAATTAAAAACAGAACTATGTAAGCTATATACTTTGTATTTTACCTCCGTTAAAACCAATTTAAATAACGTAAACAATATTTTTGTTTATATAAAATATTTATATTTTATAAAATTTATACATGTAACTTCCTTTGTACCAAAACATTAAATAGGGTAACTAAAAATTGCAAAGTCACTTTTGCAAATTATCAAAATGTCAGAACATACTAAGTCATGCTAAAACGCTATTCAATAAAATTAGAATTTATTTTATATATATATTATTGAAAAATTAAAAATAACAAACAATTTTCATTGGTATATTAAATTAAATAAAAACACAAATGGCATTTTTTATTATAATAATATAAATAAGAATATTTTTTAAAAGCACTTACTTGATATATTTCACTTTGGTTTGGCGAAAAAATTTGAGTAACACAACGTTTATCAACTAAATCTAATGCTGGTAACAAAGGCTGTCCATATACACAATTTAATCTAAAATAAATTTTTTTCTGGTTAATATTTTAAACAAAAAAAGATAAGATATAACAATTTAAATGCCTATAATCTTTAACAAATCATTAGTTTAAAAGTTTTAAAATAGCCTAATGCATTACTTACAAAAAAATAACTGTTATCAGAATATATAAAAAAATATTTTATTTAAGATACAAGTATTAACATTATTATTTAATTTTATACAGAATTTTTAACATAAAATAATATAACTGTATTACTTACGCTGATAGAACATTATCACTCACTAAAAAAATAAAAAATTATTAAAAAAACAATAAAACAATATCTTAAAATTTAAATTGTATGAGAAGTTCAATCCAATATGCAATATTACTGTCTAACTGTCTGTCTTATCGTCTGGACTGTTTATGAGTTTTGAGTAGGCTATGACAAAAACTGATAAAAGCATACATAGTCATACATTCTAAAATAATATATACATATATATATATATATATATCGGTTTACAGGTCTATTACTTGTTCAAGTAAATTAAAGATTAATTTTGTCATTTATCCAACGCATTAACGAATTGTTCATTGTACTTCTTTTTGTTATTGTTTTAATCTGTCAAAAAAGAGACATTAAAAAAACTTACATTCGTTAAAGTTTTTGTATTCTTCACTTATTTCTAAAAAAAGCTTTTCACAAACAATTTCAACAATCGTATTCATTTAAAATTAAACTTAATTCTTTTTGAAATTGATATAAATTTCCAACAATAAATGACGTAAAATTTCCCCTAAGTAAGTTTCGACAGGGCTTATGACTTTAAACGATTTTAAAACTATTTAGTAAACAAGGGGATAACCTAAATTATTTTTACTATCAGTGTAAATAGAAAATATATATTCACAATTAATGCGACGGGGAAAAATGACAAAATCAAATTAATAATTTAAAAAATACTATATATATTATGGATTACATAAAGATTTTAAGTATTCTATGGCCAAAGGTGGGCACTAAACCGTTAATGCGTTAATCTTGAATTAACGAAGTTAAATTTTTCGATAAAATTTAACTTTTAAGTTAACTTTAAAAATCGTTAACGGACCTGTTAATTTTCGTTAAATTGTGCTTCCGTTAAATTAAGTCCGTTAATTTAATATTTTTACAAGTTTACCATGGTAATAAAAAAAGTTTATATGTTTTATTCTGCCGTTTATTGGGTTTAATCGTTTCAATTTTAAACGATGTATGCCACTACCATCTGACCGCTCTTATTTGGGCATTCTTTCAGTTTTGAAAACGTCTTTTAAACTTACGTTTGTATAGTTAAAATGTCAACTAAGATAAAAACTGATGTTTTTTTTAAAATAAGGTCGTTTCTTTGTTTGTTTTATTTAAGTTTTAACGTTAACAGATAACTACCGTTACATTTTGTTTAATTTAACTTATTAACGTTAACGAAGTTACTGTACTATGTAACAAATTATCACTTAACGAAGTTACTTTCTCGGTTAACTGTGCCCACCTACGTCTATGGCATGTTCACCAAAAGTAAATCAATACAAAAGTAAACAGATTATATAACAATAATAAATTTTTTGATGTTTACCGTTTTAATTAAAAATTTTGCTTGGTAATAAAAACTTCGACAATAAAACTAATATCTAATTTTTGTAGGCCTCAAGTTTAAGTTAAAAATTAGTTTGAATTTAGTAAAAGGAATAATATAATTAAGAACATACAATATCATATAGAATATCAATTAGCCAGTTGTATTAGTAACTTAACTGCCGCGTGAATAATAATTTTTAATTAGCAATTTTATTAGTTAGCTAAATTAGTATAATGAAAGGTTTTGTTGCTATATTTAATTATTTTTTATAATTTTCGCAAACAAAGATGTCGTTCGTGCATAAATTCTGTGTTTGATTTTTCTTCTTTAGTCGGTTCAACGTATTTGAGTCGTGGGGAAACCCCATCTACTTCACAAACAACAACACATTCGCATTTTCCATCCTTGACAAGTTCATCCAATTTTTTGTCGATCTTGGCAATAAAAGTCATCATTTCGTCCGGTCCCTCGACAACATCATACTTCAAGTTGAACAATAATAAACCTCCAACACGTAACAAATCTAACAGCATTTTAATATGACCAGCTTCCAGGTGGTTTGGAAAAAACGCATGAACTGTTATAATCACATCAAACTGTTGCTTTGGAAGAGAGTTATCTCCGTCAGGCGTAAGAATTTCTCTGTGCAATTTGTTGTACACATTTTCTAACTTGCGAGCTTCGCTAAGCATACCTTGTGAGCCATCAACACCTTCTATATTTCCAGTGAAACCAGCTTTGCGCATATGTTGACCCACTCTACCAGTACCACAGCATACATCCAAAATTGAACAACTTTTGTCCAAATGTTTGTCCAGATCAGCTTGCTTAGACAGAAGATTTACTAGGTGTTGTATTGGTTTACTTGATGTTCCCATGTGAAAAGTATACCCAGGACTGATTTTGTCATAAACATCAAAAAATTGGCTTTTATTCTCCCATATATTCAACAGGCCAAAGTCTTTAAAAAACTGTTCACTTCCATTCTTTGAGTCAAAGTAAGACATTTTATGTAAATACAGCCTTAACGTAAACTACAAAAAAAAATTTACCAAAATAAAAACGGCGAACCCAAACTTTTAAATCGTTGTTTGCCGCAATACTAAATGTTTTTTCTATTAACCAAGAACTATTCAAAGTTTTAAGAAAATGTATCTGAACTGCCTAGATTACAATTATTATGTAAAAGTTTTTTTTTTATAATAGCATTAAAATTTTATGATTTGGTGAATGTCTAATATTTTTTATGAGCAACTTCTTTACGACCTTACTTTTATTAACGTTTAATGTCTTCTCTAATATAGTGTCTGCTTAGGCACATCGATTCATATGAGATTTTTTTTTTCAATTTATATGAGAAGTTTTATAGGTAAAATATTTTGTAAAATTTTTCTATCGCTTGAGGCTACAAAGTAGCTTGTCTTAAAACACAGAAGTTCTTAAAAACACAAACTAAAATAACTCTTTGATGTTAATTTGACATAAAGCTGCAATGAATAATACACGGAGGACAATGCATAATGATATCTCGTACTTTGCCAAATAGTGCCGCCTTTCCAAACAATATTTGAAGAAAATAGAGCTTTAATTTTTCATTTTTTACACTGAAGACTATCCATAAATATGTTATTGGTTGTTGCCCGTGTTAATGTATATAAATTGATATACTAAAACACAAAGAATATAACGTTTAAAGAGTTGCCAGAAGATTCGTCCTGCAAAAAAACGGCGGGGAGTCGGCGATGAAATTCCCGTGTATAAAGTCAGCGTAAGACCATATTTTACCGATATTCAAAATAAAATTTTGCATAAAGTACTGTATATATAAAAGTTTTTATTGGTTGTCACGTTAATGACATATGTTGGTTTTTGGAATATTTATTTTTTTTTAAATTTTTGTTTCAAAAACTATTTTTTAAAACGAACTAAAGACGGGTGCTTTTGGCCTGCAAAATTTTACGACTAATCGCTTTCGGCCCGCGAAATTTTTCATTAAACTGAGGGGAACCTGCAACGTAAAGCCCGCGTATACCTTTAACGCAAGACCATAGTTTACCGATATTTTAAATGAAATTTGGCAAAAAGTACAATAGTTAAAAAAGTTTTAACCGGTTGTTAAGATAAATATATATGTTAGTTTTTAGAATAATTTAATTTTTAAAGATTTTTATCTTGAAAACGTAATTTTAAAAGGCATTAAAGAGAAACCTTCTCCGTTCGTAATTTAGTTTTTGACATTTAAATCATTATAGAAACTGTTAAACTAATTATATCCTAATTTTAAAATCAAATAAAATTTAAGTATAGACTGTACTTTTTGCAAAATTATATTTTAAATATCGATAAAATATGATATAACAGTAAAATTAAAATTTCGCAGGCCGAAAGCGATTAGTCGTAAAATTTTGCAGGCCAAAAGCACCCGTCTTTAGTTCGTTTTAAAAAATGGTTTTTGAAACAAAAATTTAAAAAAAAATAAATATTCCAAAAACCAACATATGTCATTAACGTGACAACCAATAAAAACTTTTATATATACAGTACTTTATGCAAAATTTTATTTTGAATATCGGTAAAATATGGTCTTACGCTGACTTTATACACGGGAATTTCATCGCCGACTCCCCGCCGTTTTTTTGCAGGACGAATCTTTTGGCAACTCTTTAAACGTTATATTCTTTGTGTTTTAGTATATCAATTTTTATACATTAACACGGGCAACAACCAATAACATATTTATGGATAGTCTTCAGTGTAAAAAATGAAAAATTAAAGCTCTATTTTCTTCAAATATTGTTTGGAAAGGCGGCACTATTTGGCAAAGTACGAGATATCATTATGCATTGTCCTCCATCACCTAAAAGTGCGTGCTTTCAAAATTAGTTTTTTATAGGTTTTAGTTTGTAAAATTAGAAAATTGACACGGCAAAAGAAAGATAACATGTTCTTGCACATTTTTATTAAAAAAAAATATTAATTTACTGCTTATTTTGCTTCAAATACTGTCTAAAAAACTGTATATAACTACGCAAAAATAAAATTTCTCGCGGTAATTAAAATGCAAAATCCCCGCTGTTTTGAAAAAAAAATTTTGGCCGAAGTGTCTTGGCCGAAATGTCCGGGGGCCGAAGTGTCTGGCATTCGTCTGGACTGTTTATGAGTATTGAGTAGGCTATGACAAAAACTGATAAAAGCATACATAGTCATACATTCTAAAATAATATATATATATATATATATATATATATATATATATATATATATATATCGGTTTACAGGTCTATTACTTGTTCAAGTAAATTAAAGATTAATTTTGTCATTTATCCAACGCATTAACGAATTGTTCATTGTACTTCTTTTTGTTATTGTTTTAATCTGTCAAAAAAAAGACATTAAAAAAACTTACATTCGTTAAAGTTTTTGTATTCTTCACTTATTTCTAAAAAAAGCTTTTCACAAACAATTTCAACAATCGTATTCATTTAAAATTAAACTTAATTCTTTTTGAAATTGATATAAATTTCCAACAAAAAATTTCCCCTAAGTAAGTTTCGACAGGGCTTATGACTTAAAACTATTTTAAAACTATTTAGTAAATAAGAGGATAACCTAAATTATTTTTACTTTCAGTGTAAATAGAAAATATATATTCACAACTAATGCGACAGAAAGAAATGACAAAATCAATTTAATGATTTAAAAAATACCATATATATTATGGATTACATAAATAGTTTAAGTATTCTCCAAAGGTGGGCACTAAACCGTTAATGCGTTAATCTTTAATTAACGAAGTTAAATTTTTCGATAAAATTTAACTTTTAAGTTAACTTTAAAAATCGTTAACGGACCTGTTAACTTTTGTTAAATTGTGCTTCCATTAAATTAAGTCCGTTAATTTAATATTTTTACAAGTTTACCATGGTAATATAAAAGTTTATATGTTTTATTTTGCCGTTTATTGGGTTTAATCGTTTCAATTTTAAACGATGTATGACACGATGTATGACAGTTACTGTACTATGTAACGAATTATCACTTAACGAAGTTACTTTCTCGGTTAACTGTGCCCACCTACGTCTATGGCATGGTCACCAAAAGTAAATCAATACAAAAGTAAACAGATTATATAACAATAATACATTTTTTGATGTTTACCTTTTTAATTAAAAATTTTGCTTGGTAATAAAAACTTCGACAATAAAACTAATATCTAATTTTTGTAGGCTACAAGTTTAAGTTTAAAATTAGTTTGGATTTAGTAAAAGGAATAATATAATTAAGAACATACAATATCATATAGAATATCAATTAGCCAGTTGTATTAGTAACTTAATTGCCGCGTGAATAATAATTTTTAATTAGCAATTTTATTAGTTAGCTAAATTAGTATAATGAAAGGTTTTGTTGCTATTTTTAATTATTTTTTATAATTTTCGCAAACAAAGATGTCGTTCGTGCACAAATTCTGTGTTTAATTTTTTTTCTTTAGTCGGGTCAACGTATTTGAGTCGTGGGGAAACCCCATCTACGTCACAAACAACAACACGTTCGCATTTTCCATCCTTGACAAGTTCATCCAATTTTTTGTCAATCTTGGCAATAAAAGTCATCATTTCGTCAGGTCCCTCGACAACATCATACTTCAAGTTGAACAATAATAAACCCCCAACGCGTAACAAATCTAACAGCATTTTAATATGACCAGCTTCCAGGTGGTTTGAAAAAAACGCATGAACTGTTATAATCACATCAAACTGTTGCTTTGGAAGAGAGTTATCTCCGTCAGGCGTAAGAATTTCTCTGTGCAATTTGTTGTACACATTTTCTAACTTGCGAGCTTCGCTAAGCATACCTTGTGAGCCATCAACACCTTCTATATTTCCAGTGAAACCAGCTTTGCGCATATGTTGACCCACTCTACCAGTACCACAGCATACATCCAAAATTGAACAACTTTTGTCCAAATGTTTGTCCAGATCAACTTGCTTAGACAGAAGATTTACTAGGTGTTGTATTGGTTTACTTGATGTTCCCATGTGAAAAGTAAACCCAGGACTGATTTTGTCATATACATCAAAAAATTGGCTTCTATTCTCCCATATATTCGACAGGCCAAAGTCTTTAAAAAACTGTTCACTTCCATTCTTTGAGTCAAAGTAAGACATTTTTATGTAGATACAGCCTTAACGTAAACTACCAAAAAAAATTAACCAAAATAAAAACGGCGAACCCAAACTTTTAAATCGCTATTTGCCGCAATACCAAATGTCTTTTTTATTAACCAAAAACAATTTGGAGTTTTTCGAAAATGTATCTGAACTGCCTAGATTACAATTATTAAAAAATACTTTTTTTATAATAGCATTAAAAATTTTATGATTCGGTAAATGTCGAATAATTTTTATGAGCAACTTCTTTACAACCTTACTTTTATTAACGTTTTATGTCTTCTCTAATATAGTGTCTGCTTAGGCACATCGATTCATATGAGATTTTTTTTTTTCAATTTATATGAGAAGTTTTATAGGTAAAATATTTTGTAAAATTTTTCTATCGCTTGAGGCTAATGAATAGGTTGTCTTAAAACACAGAAGTTCTTAAAAACACAAACTAAAATAACTCTTTGTTGTTAATTTGACATAAGGCTGCAATGAATAATACAATTTTCGTCAACGGTGGTTTTCGAAAAAAAAAACAATTATATAGGTCACAAATATTACATTACTACTTTAGCTACGGGCAAACAAAACGATTGGTCAATGATCAACAGGTCTTATCACAAATAACAATTGTTAAAATATTGTTTGATACCATTAAAATAAATTAAATCAAAAAAATTAGTGGCACATTAAAATTTTAGTATTTATAAACAGAAAAAATAAATGTTTTTTAGTAATGTAGTATGATACATTTACAACAATGTTACAATTTTTACATTAAGTTATAATTTTTACAACAGTGTTATATTTTTTTGTAACAATATTGTCTTTCGTGTATAAACTCGATGTTTGTTTGCTTGCCTTGGACTGGGTTAGTGTATTTAAGTCGTGGGGAAACTCCATCTACGTCACAAACGAGAATGCATTTACATTTTCCACTCTTGGCAAGTTCGTCTAATTTTTTGTTAAGCTTGGCAACATACTTCATCATTTCGTCAGGCCCCTCGACAATATCATATTTTATGTTAAACAGTAATAAACCACCAACACGTAAGAATTCAAACAACATCTCTAAATGATCGGCATCAAGATAGTTAGGAAAAAAAGCGTGACCAACAACTACTACGTCATAATTTTGCTTAGGTAAAAAGGTTCGGCCATCCGGTTTCAGAAACTCTGTATACAGTTTGTTGTATACATTTTTTAACTTGGCAGCTTCGTTAATCATACCTTGTGAGCCATCAACACCTTCTATATTTCCAGTAAAACCAGCTTTGCGCAAACACTGACCAACTATGCCAGTACCACAGGCCACGTCCAATATAGAACAATTCTTATCTAAATGTTGATCTATTTCTATCTGCTCTAGCAGAAAACCAATTAATTTTTGAAAAACGGGTAAAACCTTTTGATCCATATGAGTTGAGTACCCAGCACTTATTTTATCAAAAAGAGAAACAACTGCATTTTCATCATTGTCTTTTATTTTTAGCCAATCGGAAAAATCTTTAAAGAAATTTTCACTACCATCTTTCGGGTCGAAATACGACATCTTAATTTTTAGGCTACTTTTATTGTTTTACGCCCTTTCTAAAAGTTAACTTGTTAAAGTGATTTCACCAACAAATATGATGATGTATTAAAAAGGGAAATGGTCTTTTCACCTGACTTAATCAAAAGTCGTGACGGATTTAAAAAATTTAATCACAGCTAACAAAAATTGTTACCTAAATAACAGTCGGTTTTTATAAACAATAGTTGGTTTTAAAGTTTAGCTAGCAGTAAACATTTTCCAACATTTTATAACTGGTATCACTACAAAAGTTTTTTAAAACCGTCCTTAGCTTGGTATAACTTTTTAAAAAATGTTATTGCCAAACCAAAAAGTATTAAAAGTAAGGTTACAAAATTTCATAAAAACGAAAGCAAAAGCTTAAAAGTTTGTAATCTTAACGTGTTTTTAGTAACACTTGATTTGTTTATTTAATAGTTTATTGTGGCTAATAACTTGTTCAAACATTAAAACTGCCAAACACAAAGTAAATATAAATCCTGTGGCTAATACCTTGACTGTTATCATACACAAACTTGTTGTCACCAATATCACAAATGTTTTTATTAAACGCTGATCTTTTATGAGTTAAATATTCATAATGGCCACGAGTCTAATCTCGTTGCAATGCAACATTTAATAAATGGAATTTCACACATTTTAGGTTGACAATATTTTATTAAACACAAACCGCCGAGATAAATAGTTTCAAAAGATAAAAAAATTTTACGATAATTAAAATCTTTAAAAAATTAATGTTTAAATCTAATATTTCAATTTTTCTTCATAAGGTGTTGTTTAAAAATTGCTTTTAACTGACTTGCAACCAAGTCACAATTTTTTGTAACATAGCCGCCTTTCATGAATAAATTCAACTTGACTTTGGTCCCCCTGAATCGGATTTACGTATTTTAGACGTGGTAAGCTCCCTTCACAATCAAATCGACATTCACATTTTCCAGCCTTGACAAGCTCTTCTAACTTCTTGTCAACCTTGGCAACATAGGTCATCATTTCGTCAGGTTCATCAACAATATCATACTTCAAGTTAAATAAGAATAGACCACCAACACGTAAAAATTCAAACAACATTTCTAAATGATCGGCATCAAAATAATTAGGAAAGAATGCGTAAGTAACAATAACTATGTCATACTTTTTCTTGGGTATTTGTGATTTACCATCAAGGGTAAGAACTTCTGTATACAATTTGTTGTAGATATATTCTAACTTGGTAGCTTCGTTAATCATACCTTGTGAGCCATCAACACCTTCTATAATTTCAGTAAAACCAGCTTTTCGCAAACACTGGCCGACTATACCAGTACCACAGGCCACATCTAAGATCGAACAATTTTTATCTAAATGTGGATCTATTTCTATATGCCCTAGTAGAAGGCTTAAAAGTTTTTGATAAACATTTAAACACTTTTGTCCATGTGTAATGGATAACCAGAACTTATTTTATCAAAAACAGAAATAACTAAATTTGTATCATTTTCTTTGACGTTTTTTAAATCTGAAAAATCCTTAAAGAAATTTTTGCTTCCATCTCTTAAGTCAAAATAAGACATTTTTACGTTTCGAATATTTGTGTTATTTCAAACGCCTTTAATTTTCTTGATGGAAGAAAATTTGTAAATGATGCATTGCCAAAAAATAGATCGTTTCTTTATCTTGCTTGAACAATTTCCGAAATGTTCTCGAATTACCTTTGGCAATTTAATATAGTATTAGCTAAGTATTATTGCCTAAATATTAACTAGCTCTATGACTTTTACTTTTAAAAAAGAAAAAAACGTTAGCATCTTAATCAAGAACGCTTGGTTAAAGAACGCTTGGTTAATCATCTTAATCAAGAACGCAGGATCTATGAAGGAAAGCCAAATGCTTTTGGTTCATCCAATTATCGCCATTCTTGGCGTCAAAAAAAATTCCACTGCGAATTCAAAAGATATCAAAAAAAAACCTTCAAAATTTATTTAAGAAACGTATTTTCTGGTATACATGATTTTTAATCCCGATTTAAAATAAATTGTTGCTATTGTTCAAACATCTTAACTGTCAAAGACAAAATACATTTAATCACCGCGGCGAATACCTTGACCGTTATTATATACAAACTAGTTGTTACCAATATCACAAGTTTCTTTATTAAACACTGAACCTTTTATTAAATAAATATTCAATGATAGTCACAAGTATAATATCGTTGCAATGCAACATTTACTAATATATTTCACACAAACTTGTTATGACAAATTTTATTTAACATTAACCGCCGTGATAAATAGTTTTAATAGATGAAAAATTTATTGGTTTATTAAAATCTTCTAAAAATTAATGTAAAGATTTATTGAAATGATTTTTGCTGGTATAGTGTATTTTAAAAATTGCTGTCAACTGACTTGCAACCAGGTCACAATTTTTTGTAACATAGCTGTCTTTCATGCATGAATTCAACTTGGTTTTGCTCCCCTTTAACTGGATTTACGTATTTCAGACGTGGTGCGATCCCATCACAATCAAATCGACATTCACATTTTCCAGCCTTGACAAGTTCTTCCAACCGTTTGTCAACCTTGGCAACAAAAGCCATCGTTTCATCTTGTCCATCGACAATATCGTACTTTAAGTTAAACAACAATAAACCACCATCACGTAAATATTCAAACAACATTTCTATGTGTTCAGCTTCGAGATAATTTGGAAAGAATGCATAGGTGACATTTACTATGTCATATTTTTCCTTGGGTATTTGTGATTTAGCATCAGGACTAAGAATTTCTGTATACAGTTTGTTGTACACATTCTGTAACTTGGTAGCTTCGTCAATCATACCTTGTGAGCCATCAACACCTTCTATATTTCCAGTAAAACCAGCTTTGCGCAAACACAGACCGACTACACCAGTGCCACAGGCCACATCCAAAATCGAACAATTCTTGTCCAAATTTTCATCAAGTTCTATTTGCTCTAGTAAGAGGCTTAAAAGTTTTTGATGAACATTGGAAAACTTTTGGTTCACATGCATTTGGTAACCAGAACTTATTTTATTAAAAACAGAAATAACTGAATTTGTATCGTTTTCTTTGATGTTTTCCAAACCTGAAAAATCTTTGAAGAAATTCTCGCTACCATTTTTTAAGTCAAAATAAGACATTTTTAGATTTCAGATATTCGTATTATTTCTAACCTTTCAAACTTATACTGACGAAAGAAATTTAGCCAACATATGTTGCACTGCCAAAAGAGAAACTGTTTCCTTATCCTGTTCGAAAAATTTGCAGTTCTCGAGTTTCCTATGGCTGCAAAATAATCTGTTGTACGATTTTAAGCATGATAAAAGAAAGAAACATTTCCATCTTACTTAAAAACGCTGCGATATGCAATTATTAAAATTCGAACCTAGCATCTAATAAAGCAAAGCCAAATGTTTTAACCATTAAAATATCATTATTATTTTGTATTGTCAACTTTTTTACTGGTTAAAATTTTCCAAAACATATTTGTTTTTTGCGAACCTATTCGACGTTTGATTGACGTTCCATTATTGGGGTTTAGATATTATAACCTACGTCATAATCAAATACACGTTTGCATTTTCCATCCTTGACAAGCTCTTCCATCTTTTTGTTAATCTTCGCAACATCATTTCGTCAAAAGATTGACCGTAGGGCAGGCCCTGAACTATAATTACTATCAAAACAACACGACGGGACATTTTGAGTACACCAATTATTTTTAAATACACATTTTTGAAGTAAATTATACTTTATATCTTTTAATAAAAAACTAGCTAACTAAAATATCGTCACTTTTCAAATTAAAAATGTCCAAAATATTATTAAAAATTTGACCGAAATAGTATTTTTTTAATACGATGTTAGAAAATATTTTAAACAATTTTCGGCTTTAAAAATTTTTAGAAAAACGTATTTAAATGCAAAGCAAAACACTTTTAAAATTTTAAGATATTATCTTTGCCCATTTTAAAGTGCCTGTGAACAGAATATATTCTATACAAGCTTAATTACGCATACAAACCTAACCCCTCTGCTATTATTATAAATCAATCAAAATTAGATAACGAATTTCATGGGTGATTAGGTTAGGTAAATAAACCTAATTCGTGCGATTTTGCGGCTTAAACTCAACAGTTTGGTGAAAATACATTATAACAGCTAGTGATTTAAAATGTCTTACTTTGATCCTAAAGATGGAAAAGACAATTTTCTTAAAGATTTCGCAACTGTGAGAAAGATAAAAGATGGCGACGTTACATCAGTGATTTCCCTGTTTGATAAACTTAGTTCAGCATTTAATTTACATATGACAATATTGAATAACCACATTCAGCAGAATTTAATAACTATGTTAAGCAAACAATTACATCTTGAAGAAAATTTGGACAAGAAATGCTCGATTTTGGATGTATGTTGTGGTACTGGTCTGATGGGGCAATGTTTGCGCAAAGCTGGTTTTACTGGAAATATAGAAGGTGTTGATGGCTCACAAGGTATGCTCAACGAAGCTGCCAAGCTGAAGAATGTATACAATAAACTGTATACAGAAATTCTTAGTCCGGATCAAATATCGTCTTTGCCTAAAAATTGTTATGACGTTGTAATTGCCAGTTATTCATTCTTCCCTGGCTACCTGGATGCTGATCACATTGAAATGTTGTTTCAATTCTTAAGTGTTGGTGGTTTATTTTTGTTTAACTTAAATTACGATATCGTTAATGGACCTGACAAGATGATGACCTATGTAAAGAAGATCGAAAAGAAATTGAATGAGCTTGTCAAAGATAAAAGATGCAAGCTTATTGTTGTCTGTGACGTAGATGGGATCTCCCCACGAGTAAAGTATGTGGATCCTTGCATAGAAAACGAAAATTTTGTCCACGAAAGGCAACATTGTTTTAAAAAGTTATAAACTAATTTCACGTGTATGTTTTGTTGTAATCATATTCTAATTTTGTAGCTTTGTTAAACATGCCTTGTAAGTTTTTTTAACAAAATAAAGCAACAATTTTCAACAAGTTTAATCATTTTTTATAGTTAAACTGTTTACCTTATGTCCAGTCAATATTACTACTGAGGTATTATTAGTAAAAAAACGCACAACAATTTCTTGATAAATAACCATGTCGTGAAATGTAAAACCAGCAGGAAAGGGAAACATATCTTTTAAAACATATGCGTTAGACTTCGACAGTACACTACAACAAAAAGCTAATATAAGTGTAGTTGCTGTTTACCAAACAAAACATTCATTCTTTTTTATAATAACGGTTAAGGATAACGGTCGTATATTTATTTCGACTTTGCTAGTTGAAGTGCTTAGTTAAAAACCTATTAGTTAGCATAAAATACGTTACCTTAAGATTTGGATAATTTATTTTACTTTCGGCTTGGCATTAAAATATATTTTTTCGTAAAATTTTTCAGAACTGCAGAGTGTTTAAAATAATTAGTATTAACTGTAGAAAATGTCTTACTCTGATGAGAAAAATGGAAGCAATGCATTTTTTAAGGACTTTTTTGAACTTTTGACTGTACGAGATAACGATATCTTAGTAAGCAAACTTTTTGATAAACTAAGTTCGGGATACGATTTGCACATGGAGGAAGCTAACTTTCCTATTCTAAAAAACTTGGTCGGTCTTCTTTTAAAACAAGTAGAACTTGATGAAAATTTGGACAAGAATTGTTCGATTTTAGATGTGGCCTGTGGTACTGGTATAATTGGTCTTTGTTTGCGAAAAGCTGGTTTTACTGGAAATATAGAAGGTGTTGATGGCTCACAAGGTATGCTGAACAAAGCGGCAAAGTTGGAGAAGGTATACGACAAGCTGTACACAGAAGTGCTTTCGCCAGAAAAGACTACATTATTGCCGAAGCAAAACTACGATGTGGTAATTGCTGGCCATGCATTTTTTCCTAGCTATCTCGATGCCGATCATTTAGAAATGTTGTTTGAATATCTACGTGTTGGTGGTCTATTCTTATTTAACTTGAAGTATGATGTTGTCGAGGGACCTGACGAAATGATGGCCTATGTTGCCAAGATTAATAAAAAGTTAGAGGAGCTTGTCAAGGCTGAAAAATGCAAACGTCTTTTTGGTTGTGACGTAGATGGGGTTTCCCCTCGACTGAAATTTGTCAACCCAATAAAGAAAAAAGAATCACACGTCGAATATGTTCACGAATCACAACTATGTTTTCAAAAATTGTAATGAAAATAAAAATTGTTGCATGTAAATAGTATCTCATCACATTTGTAAATTAAAAGGGTAATTTAAATTCTTTATTTGTTGGTGTACAATAACAAACGTATTTCATTGTCAAGAATACTTGGCTTCAGATATGAAGCAATGAGTTGTTTTAAAAACCTTAACTGATTTCATCTTGTAGCGATATTAAGTAAAATTTTAACAATTTTTCCCGCCAAGCCTAATGCTGTTTAGTTTTTTTCTAATTCATGCTAATTTATTTCGAATTTATAACAAAATATTTTATCGAAATTGAATTTTTGCTTTTATTAGTAATCTATACGCACTTCATATTGCTAAGGAGATTACATTTTTTTCTTGACCATTTTTAATCTGCCCTAAATCAGTCACGATATTTGGCGAGATTTTTGGCGAGATCACAGCACCGTATGTTTTAGTGAAATTACTGTCGCCAGTATAAGTTCAAATCATTTTAAATGAAACTAGAACTACAAATGTCTTATTTTGATCCAAATGATGGAAGTGACAAATTTTTTAGAGATTTTTCCGATACTAAAAAAGTAAAAGAAAATGATACAAATTCAGTTATTTCTATTTTTGATAAAATAAGTTCTGGATACTTGTTACATATGGACCAAAATGTATTACCCATTAATCAAAAATTAGTCAGTCTTCTACTAAAACAAATAGAATTTGATGAAACACTAGACAAAAATTGCTCCATTTTAGATATATGCTGTGGTACTGGTATAGTTGGTCAGTGTTTGCGCAAAGCTGGTTTTATTGGAAATATAGAAGGTGTTGATGGCTCACAAGGTATGCTCAACGAAGCGGCAAAGTTAGGAAACGTGTACAACAAACTGTATACAGAAGTTCTTACCCCTGATGGTAACACACAAATACCCAAGGAAAAGTTTGACGTAGTAATTGTTGCTTATGCATTCTTTCCTAATTATCTCGATGCTGATCACTTAGAAATGTTGTTTAAATATCTACGTGTTGGTGGTCTATTCTTGTTCAACTTGAAGTACGATATTTTCGATAAACCTGACAAAATAATGACTTATGTTGCCAAGATTGATAAAAAGTTAAAGGACCTTGTCAGAGATGGAAAATGCGAATGTCTTGTTAATTCTGACGTAGATGGGGTTTCTCCACGTCTGAAATACGTCAATCCAATAAGACCGGAACAAAATCAAGTTGATTTCGTGCACGAAAGAAAACATTGTTACAAAAAATTATAATATGTCGAAAAACTTACTGACACTTATTTTTAAAATGCACCTCATTAAATAGAATCGCAAACCTAGGAATTATGTTTGGCCTGAAACATTTATACGACAGTTTATGTTAAGTTATTTAATAATATTTCGTGACCAACAAGTTACACGAGATTTAATCACAAATGTTGCTTTGCAGCAAATAAAACATAAGTGACCCTCCTGTGACCTTTAGGAATACTTTTATGTAAAATAGTTGGCTGATTATTAAAACGAATTGTCATAGTGTTTTTGAAAAAAATAGGTTAAGATATATAGCCCCGGGTATTATACTTACTTTGCCTTAGATAATTAGGATGTTTATACGATCCGCTAAGCATAATTATACATCTAAAAAAGCTATGTTTTAAAAAAACTGAAAAAAAATTCGTAAAGTTCAAGTGCGTATAATGAACAAATGAGCACCGAATAAAATTTTACGTAATAAACATTAATAATTTAATACAACAAAAGTTGGTAAACTTAGTATAGGAACAAGTTATACAGGCCAGATATTTGGACAAAATAAGTTTAATTATTGACATACGCTGTGGGCTGTAGTACTGTTTTAATAGGTCAATGTTCGCGTAAGGCTGAATTTACTGAAAATATAAAAGATGTTGATGGCTCACAAGGTAACAAAGTGTACTAAACGAAGCGGCGAACTTAGAAAATGTTTAAAACAATTTATAACCGAAATTCTTTAGCCTGATGATTCATCACTAAATAAGCGAGACGCTATAATTGTTTTAAAACTTTTTAATCCAATTCACATATATGTTAAGAACTAAACATTCGTTTGGCGCTGTTTATTAAATTAAAATCAATTTTTGAATTGATTATGTAAGTACGTAAGGAAATTAAAATAGGAAAACTATCTCAGAAGTAGGAAGTAAAACGTGACTGTTAATGTGTTCTATTTTTTATTAATTAACTTGTTTAATTCAGGTTTGAATGAATTAAAAACAAATTATTACTTTTTGTTAAGGGAATTTATTATTAACTCATTTTAAAAGGGCAGTAAATTAGTTTAGATGGGCATTTCTTGCATGGCCAATAAAGCGTGGAAGAATAATTTGTGGAATTTAAATAAATAAGAAAAGCTAAATGATCTTACTAAGTATTTATTAATTATGTAAAAGCGTAAAAGTTTATAGCATGTGCACCTAAACAGTTGATTTGGCAATACTGTATATAGTTTTTAATTTGTAACCAACAGTTTAAGTTTGCCTTTAAACTTAAAAAATAACTAGATGACATTTTTTCTTGTCTAGTGCTTATAGGTTACAATATGGTTGTGCAATCATTTACCATTTTTATTATGTAAACAGCAGTCTAAGTTCTCGTCAAAAGTGAACGGTTTAAACGAAGTCAACTGAAAGTCGTAAGCGTCGTTGAAATGTCGTATTTTGACCCAACCAAAGGTAGTGACAACTTTTTTAAAGATTTCTCAAACGTCAAAAATGTAGAAGATGGTGATTGTAAATCAGTTATTTCACTGTTCGATAAAATAAGTCCTGGTTATGATATCCACATGAATCCAATTAACACGATTTTACAGCAAGAATTGGTCAACTTACTATTGGAACGAATTAAACTTGAAGAAAATTTAGATCAGAATTGTTCGATTTTGGATGTAGCCTGTGGTACTGGTATAGCTGGTCAGTGCTTGCGCAAATCTGGCTTTACTGGAAATATAGAAGGTGTTTATAGCTCACAAGGTATGATTAACCAAGCTGCCAAGCTAAAAAATGTTTACGACAAGCTGTATACTGAAATTCTAACGCCGTATGGTTATACTTCCTTGCCAAAACAAAACTATGACGTAGTAATTGTAAGTCATGCTTTTTACCCGAATTATTTAAAGTAAAACCAACTTTTCGCAAACACTGGCCGACTATACCAGTACCACAGGCCACATCTAAGATCGAACAATTTTTATCTAAACGTGGATCTATTTCTATCTGCCCTAGTAGAAGGCTTAAAAGTTTTTGATAAACATTTAAACACTTTTGTCCATGTGTAATGGATAACCAGAACTTATTTTATCAAAAACAGAAATAACTGAATTTGTATCATTTTCTTTGACGTTTTTTAAATCTGAAAAATCCTTAAAGAAATTTTTGCTTCCATCTCTTAAGTCAAAATAAGACATTTTTACGTTTCGAATATTTGTGTTATTTCAAACGCCTTTAATTTTCTTGATGGAAGAAAATTTGTAAATGATGCATTGCCAAAAAATAGATCGTTTCCTTATCTTGCTTGAACAATTTCCGAAATGTTCTCGAATTACCTTTGGCAATTTAATATAGTATTAGCTAAGTATTATTGCCTAAATATTAACTAGCTCTATAACTTTTACTTTTAAAAAAGAAAAAAACGTTAGCATCTTAATCAAGAACGCTTGGTTAAAGAACGCTTGGTTAATCATCTTAATCAAGAACGCAGGATCTAATGAAGGAAAGCCAAATGCTTTTGGTTCATCCAATTATCGCCATTCTTGGCGTCAAAAAAAATTCCACTGCGAATTCAAAAGATATCAAAAAAAAACCTTCAAAATTTATTTAAGAAACGTATTTTCTGGTATACATGATTTTTAATCCCGATTTAAAATAAATTGTTGCTATTGTTCAAACATCTTAACTGTCAAAGACAAAATACATTTAATCTCCGCGGCGAATACCTTGACCGTTATTATATACAAACTAGTTGTTACCAATATCACAAGTTTCTTTATTAAACACTGAACCTCTTATTAAATAAATATTCAATGATAGTCACAAGTATAATATCGTTGCAATGCAACATTTACTAATATATTTCACACAAACTTGTTATGACAAATTTTATTTAACATTAACCGCCGTGATAAATAGTTTTAATAGATGAAAAATTTATTGGTTTATTAAAATCTTCTAAAAATTAATGTAAAGATTTATTGAAGTGATTTTTGCTGGTATAGTGTATTTTAAAAATTGCTGTCAACTGACTTGCAACCAGGTCACAATTTTTTGTAACATAGCTGTCTTTCATGCATGAATTCAACTTGGTTTTGCTCCCCTTTAACTGGATTTAAGTATTTCAGACGTGGTGCGATCCCATCACAATCAAATCGACATTCACATTTTCCAGCCTTGACAAGTTCTTCCAACCGTTTGTCAACCTTGGCAACAAAAGCCATCGTTTCATCTTGTCCATCGACAATATCGTACTTTAAGTTAAACAACAATAAACCACCATCACGTAAATATTCAAACAACATTTCTATGTGTTCAGCTTCGAGATAATTTGGAAAGAATGCATAGGTGACATTTACTATGTCATATTTTTCCTTGGGTATTTGTGATTTAGCATCAGGACTAAGAATTTCTGTATACAGTTTGTTGTACACATTCTGTAACTTGGTAGCTTCGTCAATCATACCTTGTGAGCCATCAACACCTTCTATATTTCCAGTAAAACCAGCTTTGCGCAAACACAGACCGACTACACCAGTGCCACAGGCCACATCCAAAATCGAACAATTCTTGTCCAAATTTTCATCAAGTTCTATTTGCTCTAGTAAGAGGCTTAAAAGTTTTTGATGAACATTGGAAAACTTTTGGTTCACATGCATTTGGTAACCAGAACTTATTTTATTAAAAACAGAAATAACTGAATTTGTATCGTTTTCTTTGATGTTTTCCAAACCTGAAAAATCTTTGAAGAAATTCTCGCTACCATTTTTTAAGTCAAAATAAGACATTTTTAGATTTCAGATATTCGTATTATTTCTAACCTTTCAAACTTATACTGACGAAAGAAATTTAGCCAACATATGTTGCACTGCCAAAAGAGAAACTGTTTCCTTATCCTGTTCGAAAAATTTGCAGTTCTCGAGTTTCCTATGGCTGCAAAATAATCTGTTGTACGATTTTAAGCATGATAAAAGAAAGAAACATTTCCATCTTACTTAAAAACGCTGCGATATGCAATTATTAAAATTCGAACCTAGCATCTAATAAAGCAAAGCCAAATGTTTTAACCATTAAAATATCATTATTATTTTGTATTGTCAACTTTTTTACTGGTTAAAATTTTCCAAAACATATTTGTTTTTTGCGAACCTATTCGACGTTTGATTGACGTTCCATTATTGGGGTTTAGATATTATAACCTACGTCATAATCAAATACACGTTTGCATTTTCCATCCTTGACAAGCTCTTCCATCTTTTTGTTAATCTTCGCAACATCATTTCGTCAAAAGATTGACCGTAGGGCAGGCCCTGAACTATAATTACTATCAAAACAACACGACGGGACATTTTGAGTACACCAATTATTTTTAAATACACATTTTTGAAGTAAATTATACTTTATATCTTTTAATAAAAAACTAGCTAACTAAAATATCGTCACTTTTCAAATTAAAAATGTCCAAAATATTATTAAAAATTTGACCGAAATAGTATTTTTTTAATACGATGTTAGAAAATATTTTAAACAATTTTCGGCTTTAAAAATTTTTAGAAAAACGTATTTAAATGCAAAGCAAAACACTTTTAAAATTTTAAGATATTATCTTTGCCCATTTTAAAGTGCCTGTGAACAGAATATATTCTATACAAGCTTAATTACGCATACAAACCTAACCCCTCTGCTATTATTATAAATCAATCAAAATTAGATAACGAATTTCATGGGTGATTAGGTTAGGTAAATAAACCTAATTCGTGCGATTTTGCGGCTTAAACTCAACAGTTTGGTGAAAATACATTATAACAGCTAGTGATTTAAAATGTCTTACTTTGATCCTAAAGATGGAAAAGACAATTTTCTTAAAGATTTCGCAACTGTGAGAAAGATAAAAGATGGCGACGTTACATCAGTGATTTCCCTGTTTGATAAACTTAGTTCAGCATTTAATTTACATATGACAATATTGAATAACCACATTCAGCAGAATTTAATAACTATGTTAAGCAAACAATTACATCTTGAAGAAAATTTGGACAAGAAATGCTCGATTTTGGATGTATGTTGTGGTACTGGTCTGATGGGGCAATGTTTGCGCAAAGCTGGTTTTACTGGAAATATAGAAGGTGTTGATGGCTCACAAGGTATGCTCAACGAAGCTGCCAAGCTGAAGAATGTATACAATAAACTGTATACAGAAATTCTTAGTCCGGATCAAATATCGTCTTTGCCTAAAAATTGTTATGACGTTGTAATTGCCAGTTATTCATTCTTCCCTGGCTACCTGGATGCTGATCACATTGAAATGTTGTTTCAATTCTTAAGTGTTGGTGGTTTATTTTTGTTTAACTTAAATTACGATATCGTTAATGGACCTGACAAGATGATGACCTATGTAAAGAAGATCGAAAAGAAATTGAATGAGCTTGTCAAAGATAAAAGATGCAAGCTTATTGTTGTCTGTGACGTAGATGGGATCTCCCCACGAGTAAAGTATGTGGATCCTTGCATAGAAAACGAAAATTTTGTCCACGAAAGGCAACATTGTTTTAAAAAGTTATAAACTAATTTCACGTGTATGTTTTGTTGTAATCATATTCTAATTTTGTAGCTTTGTTAAACATGCCTTGTAAGTTTTTTTAACAAAATAAAGCAACAATTTTCAACAAGTTTAATCATTTTTTATAGTTAAACTGTTTACCTTATGTCCAGTCAATATTACTACTGAGGTATTATTAGTAAAAAAACGCACAACAATTTCTTGATAAATAACCATGTCGTGAAATGTAAAACCAGCAGGAAAGGGAAACATATCTTTTAAAACATATGCGTTAGACTTCGACAGTACACTACAACAAAAAGCTAATATAAGTGTAGTTGCTGTTTACCAAACAAAACATTCATTCTTTTTTATAATAACGGTTAAGGATAACGGTCGTATATTTATTTCGACTTTGCTAGTTGAAGTGCTTAGTTAAAAACCTATTAGTTAGCATAAAATACGTTACCTTAAGATTTGGATAATTTATTTTACTTTCGGCTTGGCATTAAAATATATTTTTTCGTAAAATTTTTCAGAACTGCAGAGTGTTTAAAATAATTAGTATTAACTGTAGAAAATGTCTTACTCTGATGAGAAAAATGGAAGCAATGCATTTTTTAAGGACTTTTTTGAACTTTTGACTGTACGAGATAACGATATCTTAGTAAGCAAACTTTTTGATAAACTAAGTTCGGGATACGATTTGCACATGGAGGAAGCTAACTTTCCTATTCTAAAAAACTTGGTCGGTCTTCTTTTAAAACAAGTAGAACTTGATGAAAATTTGGACAAGAATTGTTCGATTTTAGATGTGGCCTGTGGTACTGGTATAATTGGTCTTTGTTTGCGAAAAGCTGGTTTTACTGGAAATATAGAAGGTGTTGATGGCTCACAAGGTATGCTGAACAAAGCGGCAAAGTTGGAGAAGGTATACGACAAGCTGTACACAGAAGTGCTTTCGCCAGAAAAGACTACATTATTGCCGAAGCAAAACTACGATGTGGTAATTGCTGGCCATGCATTTTTTCCTAGCTATCTCGATGCCGATCATTTAGAAATGTTGTTTGAATATCTACGTGTTGGTGGTCTATTCTTATTTAACTTGAAGTATGATGTTGTCGAGGGACCTGACGAAATGATGGCCTATGTTGCCAAGATTAATAAAAAGTTAGAGGAGCTTGTCAAGGCTGAAAAATGCAAACGTCTTTTTGGTTGTGACGTAGATGGGGTTTCCCCTCGACTGAAATTTGTCAACCCAATAAAGAAAAAAGAATCACACGTCGAATATGTTCACGAATCACAACTATGTTTTCAAAAATTGTAATGAAAATAAAAATTGTTGCATGTAAATAGTATCTCATCACATTTGTTAATTAAAAGGGTAATTTAAATTCTTTATTTGTTGGTGTACAATAACAAACGTATTTCATTGTCAAGAATACTTGGCTTCAGATATGAAGCAATGAGTTGTTTTAAAAACCTTAACTGATTTCATCTTGTAGCGATATTAAGTAAAATTTTAACAATTTTTCCCGCCAAGCCTAATGCTGTTTAGTTTTTTTCTAATTCATGCTAATTTATTTCGAATTTATAACAAAATATTTTATCGAAATTGAATTTTTGCTTTTATTAGTAATCTATACGCACTTCATATTGCTAAGGAGATTACATTTTTTTCTTGACCATTTTTAATCTGCCCTAAATCAGTCACGATATTTGGCGAGATTTTTGGCGAGATCACAGCACCGTATGTTTTAGTGAAATTACTGTCGCCAGTATAAGTTCAAATCATTTTAAATGAAACTAGAACTACAAATGTCTTATTTTGATCCAAATGATGGAAGTGACAAATTTTTTAGAGATTTTTCCGATACTAAAAAAGTAAAAGAAAATGATACAAATTCAGTTATTTCTATTTTTGATAAAATAAGTTCTGGATACTTGTTACATATGGACCAAAATGTATTACCCATTAATCAAAAATTAGTCAGTCTTCTACTAAAACAAATAGAATTTGATGAAACACTAGACAAAAATTGCTCCATTTTAGATATATGCTGTGGTACTGGTATAGTTGGTCAGTGTTTGCGCAAAGCTGGTTTTATTGGAAATATAGAAGGTGTTGATGGCTCACAAGGTATGCTCAACGAAGCGGCAAAGTTAGGAAACGTGTACAACAAACTGTATACAGAAGTTCTTACCCCTGATGGTAACACACAAATACCCAAGGAAAAGTTTGACGTAGTAATTGTTGCTTATGCATTCTTTCCTAATTATCTCGATGCTGATCACTTAGAAATGTTGTTTAAATATCTACGTGTTGGTGGTCTATTCTTGTTCAACTTGAAGTACGATATTTTCGATAAACCTGACAAAATAATGACTTATGTTGCCAAGATTGATAAAAAGTTAAAGGACCTTGTCAGAGATGGAAAATGCGAATGTCTTGTTAATTCTGACGTAGATGGGGTTTCTCCACGTCTGAAATACGTCAATCCAATAAGACCGGAACAAAATCAAGTTGATTTCGTGCACGAAAGAAAACATTGTTACAAAAAATTATAATTTGTCGAAAAACTTACTGACACTTATTTTTAAAATGCACCTCATTAAATAGAATCGCAAACCTAGGAATTATGTTTGGCCTGAAACATTTATACGACAGTTTATGTTAAGTTATTTAATAATATTTCGTGACCAACAAGTTACACGAGATTTAATCACAAATGTTGCTTTGCAGCAAATAAACCATAAGTGACCCTCCTGTGACCTTTAGGAATACTTTTATGTAAAATAGTTGGCTGATTATTAAATCGAATTGTCATAGTGTTTTTGATTAAAATAGGTTAAGATATATAGCCCCGGGTATTATACTTACTTTGCCTTAGATAATCAAGATGTTTGTACGATCTACTAAGCATAATTATACATCTAAAAAAGGCAAACTATGTTTTAAAAAACTGAAAATTCGTAAAGTTAATAACTTTAAAATTTTCGCAAATGCATATAAAGAACAAATCAGCACCGAATAAAATTTTACGTAATAAACATTAATAATTCAATACAACAAAAGTTGGTAAACTTAGTATAGGAACAAGTTATACAAGCCAGATATTTGGACAAAATTAGTTTAATTATTGACATACGCTGTGGGCTGTAGTACTGTTTTAATAGTGTTCGCGTAAGGCTGATTTTACTGAAAATATGAAAGATGTTGATGGCTCACAATGTAACAAAGTGGGCTTAACGAAGCGGCCAACTTAGAAAATGTTTAAAACAATTTATAACCGAAATTCTTTAGCCTGATGATTCATCACTAAATAAGCGAGACGCTATAATTGTTTTAAAACTTTTTAATCCAATTCACATATATGTTAAGAACTAAACATTCGTTTGGCGCTGTTTATTAAATTAAAATCAATTCTCTGAATTGATTATGTAAGTACGTAAGAGAATTAAAATAGGAAAAATATGGTAGAAGTAGGAAGTAAAACGTGACTGTTAATGTGTTCTATTTCAAACTAACGTCATATGTTTTATTAATTAACTTGTTTAATTCAGGTTTGAATAAATTAAAAACAAATTATTACTTTTTGTTAAGGAAATTTATTATTAACTCATTTTTAAAGAGCAATTAGTTTAGATAGGCATTGCTTGCAAGGCCAGTAAAGCGTGGAAGAATAATTTGTTAAACTTAAATAAATAAGAAAAGCTAAATGATCTTACTAAGTATTTATTAATTATGTGAAAGCGTAAAAGTTTATAGCATGTACAGTTAAACAGTTGATTTGGCAATACTGTATATAGTTTTTAATTTGTAACCAACAATTTAAGTTTGCCTTTAAACTTAAAAAATAACTAGATGACATTTTTTCTTATCTAGTGCTTATAGGTTACAATATGGTTGTGCAATCATTTACCATTTTTATTATGTAAACAGCAGTCTAAGTTCTCGTCAAAAGTGAACGGTTTAAACGAAGTCAACTGAAAGTCGTAAGCGTCGTTGAAATGTCGTATTTTGACCCAACCAAAGGTAGTGACAACTTTTTTAAAGATTTCTCAAACGTCAAAAATGTAGAAGATGGTGATTGTAAATCAGTTATTTCACTGTTCGATAAAATTAGTCCTGGTTATGATATCCACATGAATCCAATTAACACGATTTTACAGCAAGAATTGGTCAACTTACTATTGGAACGAATTAAACTTGAAGAAAATTTAGATCAGAATTGTTCGATTTTGGATGTAGCCTGTGGTACTGGTATAGCTGGTCAGTGCTTGCGCAAATCTGGCTTTACTGGTAATATAGAAGGTGTTGATGGCTCACAAGGTATGATTAACGAAGCTGCAAAGTTAGAAAATGTTTACGACAAGCTGTATACCGAAATTCTAACGCCGTATGGTTCTACTTCCTTGCCAAAACAAAACTATGACGTAGTAATTTTAGGTCATGCTTTTTACCCGAATTATTTAGGTGCTGATCACATGGAAAAATTGTTAGAATTTTTATGTGTTGGTGGTCTACTACTGTTTAACATACAGTATGAGATTGTCGAAAAGCCTAACAAAATGACCGACTACATTAACAGGATTAAACTAAAAATGGAAGAGTTAGTAAATGAAAAAAAATGCGAGCATCTTGTTATTCGTAACTTAGACGGGGTTTCCCCTAGACTGAAATACTTTGGCCCTCTCAATTCAACGCAGAACCCACCAAAAGATGATGATTTTGTTCATGAAGAACAACTTTGTTTTAAAAAATTGTAGAACAAATTTTAAAAGCTGTATTATTGATTACTTTTATATCCTTCCGTCACTTTTTTACACCCGTAACCAAGTTTTACTGTCGGCATCAAGAAATTTTATGTCAATAAAAATTAATGAATTTACACAACTGAGTGGGTCATACTAAAATACGCCCGGGAGGCCCGGGGGGGCGGGATAGGCCCGGGGGGGCGGGATAGGCCCGGGGGGCCGGGATAGTCCCGGGGAGCCCAAGGTGAGTCATAGAGCTTTTTTGGTATTTATTTTAGTTCCGGGGTGTTTATATTAGGCCCAGGGTGGTAATATAAGTCCCGGGTGGTTTATACAAAATTGTATAAGGCCCCAGGTATTTTATACGAGTTTTTATGAGGCCCGGGGTGTTTAAATGAGGCTCGGGATGTTTTATAGAAATTTTTATGATGCCCGGGGTGTTTTATACGAATTTTTATGAGGCCCGGGGTGTTTAAATAAGGCCCGGGGTGTTTTAAACGAGTTTTTATGAGGCCCGGGGTGTTTAAATGAGGCACGGGGACTTTTATACAAATTTTTATAAAACCCGGGGTGTTTAAATAATGCCAGGGGTGTTCGAGTCTATTTAGGCCCAAGGTGTTGATATGGCGGCCGGGGTTTTAATATAAGGCCCGGTGTGTTTTATACGAGTTTATGTAAAGGCCCGCGTTTATATGAGGCTCTATTAGTTGGTTTTAACATCGAAAAAAATTTCAATTTTCAACTTTTATTGAATTAAATCGACCATCAAATTACCATATTTTCAATATTGTCTCGTCTAAACTAAAAAAAAAACACCGAAGCTCTTCGACTGACCCCTCGCCTTACCACCGAAGCTCTTCGACTGACCCCTCGCCTTCCGCACATACCCCAGACCCCCCGGGCCTACCCCGGGCCTCCCGGGCGTATTTTAGTAGGACCGCAACTTGAGTTGTTATGTCGGATCCTCTAAATAATTTATGTGCAATGCAATAAGTGTAACAAGTTCAAATATCGTTAAACTAAACTGCTGGATAGATTAAATAAGTTGTCTGCGCAGTTGCACACTCTGTTGCAAAGACCAAGTTAGTTTTTACTTTTATTTTCTGGGTGCAGGTGGTAACACCAAAAACTAATAAGTGGGTTGTCTGGGCATATGTTGTTTTTTTCCAAATGTTCAGTCTGTAATAACTGTGCAAGTGTGCAGTTTTGTTTGATAAGGTTTATGATATTGTCGAGGGACCTGACGAAATGATGACCTATGTTGCCAAGATTGACAAGAAGTTAAAGAATCGGACTTAATCTACCTGACGAAAATATATATTTGACGGATCAACGGATCGAACGGATTAATGGATCAAGTTTTATTAAATGAATCGAATATATATTAAATAGATATTACATAATTCAAATGCATATTTGACGGATATTTAATTAAACAAAAAGTTTTCATGAATTAAACCCTTACCCTAACCCTCACCTATTCAGATTACCCATTAACACATCCGACCCATTCGATCCTTCTATCCATATAATAGTCAATCAATCCATACGATCCGAAAATATATTCTCGTCAGGTGGATTAAGTTGTAATCGAAGTTAAAGTGGCTTGTCAAGGATGGATTGCAAACGTGTATTTGGTTGTGACGTGGATGGGGTTTCCCCTGGACTAAAATATATATATATAAATTTTAGCTTTAAGGTTATAAAACATGCGATAACTGCAATGTTTGCTTACTAAAAGTGCATGTTTTAAAGTATGTGTGTAACTTTTTTTTTTTCTAAACAGACTATTAATATTATTGCAGCTAAATATTTAAAATGTCTTATTCTAATTCAAACGATGGAAGGAACAAATTTTTTAAAGATTTTTCAGAAAAACTGAACATGAAAGATGATGATTATAAATCTACTACTGAGTTATTTGATAAACTCAGTTCAGGATATGATTTGTACATGGTAGAAATTAACACCCCAGTTCTCGACAAGTTAGTCAGCTTCTTATCCGAACAGATAAAACTTAACAAAAATTTGGTTTGATTTTAGACGTAGCCTGTGGTACAGGTATAGTTGGTCAGTGCTTGCGCAAAGCTGGTTTTACTGGAATTATAGAAGGTGTTGATGGCTCACAAGGTATGATTGACAAAGCTGCCAAGCTACAGAATGTGTACAACAAACTGTATACAGAAATTCTGATGCCCGAAGGTAGTACTTTTATTCAAAAGCAAAGTTATGATGTAGTTGTTGCTGGCTATGCTTTTTTTCCTGGTTGTCTATATGTTGATCACATCGAAATGTTGTTCAACTTATTGCAAGTTGGAGGATTATTTGTGTTCAACCTTAGACATGATTCTAGTAAATCATCCGACAAAATGAAGGCCTACATGGCCGAAATCGACGCAAAATTAGATCAACTTGTTGAAAAGAAAAAATGTCAACGGTTGGCTATTTGTGAAGATAATGATTTATCACAACGAATAAAATTTATCGATGAACCAGAACAATTCACGTAAAATATCTTTGCTTTCAAAAACTATAAAACTTAACTAACTTTTAGATCCATAATGCATGCAAAATTAAAGATCCAGAAAAATGTGGTGATAAAATATTATAAATACAAACTTTGTTTCAACATTGCATAACTTTTTTGTTTCGAGCAACATTTAAAATTTTATAAAACACAGTTGCAAATGAAAGAACAATTTGTTTAGGGTTCAAGTTAAAAGCGATATTAGGTTAAGTAAAATTTAAAAAAAAACTTGTAATACAATTTGGTAATGAACAAACAAAGTCAAGAAGCCAGTGTTAGGCACAGCCAATAACAATGTCCCTAAATAAACAAATCAAATCAAATCTAACTAGTTTATATAACTAAGAGAGAACTTTTTATAGTTCAACGAGTATTCGGTTCAAGTTGCATTTGATCGATTCTAACCAGATAACAACATGGCATTTGTAGCGAATTAATTGATTTTAATTTCGATTTTTAAGAACTGTCCTTAGTTGTTGGTTGTTCACAAGAATAGAAAATTCTGGCTAAATCTTACGGAAATAAACGCTGAATTTAATTAAGTCTAAATCCATGTTTATTGAGTGGCGTCCGTTCAGCAGAACGAAATTGCCTAACTGTTTTTAAAACGAACATTTGCACTTAATAAATAGCAGAAATAAATCGTTGGAAAAATATTTCAATACCAGACAAACGAGGTTAAAGTTCCCATGTAAAAAGAGTTGTTAAATAACCCGCAAATTCGATAAGGAAGTTATAGTTAAAAGCATTGGAATTTATTATTAAAATATGGAGGAAAAATACGTCAAAGCTTGTCAGCAAATAAATAACAATTCCATTTTAAATCAACGTTAAAAACTATTCGTTTATAAAATTAAAAGTTAGCGTATGTGGATTTATCCAAAATAAGCTGCACATTCTCATTGCATACTGCAAAAACAGCTTTAATTTTTATTTTTGTGATTAAACTAGACAGCAAGTTTAGGCCTATCTTAAAGCAGTTTAATAGCATGTTATTGTTAACTATTTTTCTGAACCGATGAAACAGAATGTTGTGCCAAAGATACAAAATGAAATGTATGCTGAAGCGACAAGACGTGATCAAGTTAAAGGGGAAATCCCTATGACGTTACACGTTTGTTGTGACGCATTTCCATAAAAGATCAATATTGCTAGGCTAGATGCTTTATATACAAGTTCAAGGAAGTAATATGTATTCGTTTTAAAGATTATTGGTTTTAAATTCAATGTTTGTAAAGCATAAAAATGCGTACTTAATAAGGCAGTACCAATAGTTAAGGAAATAGACAAATTAATTATTACATTCAAATATATATTTTTTGTTTAATTTTTTGCAGTAAAAATTGAAGCAAGTTTTTAAAATATTTATTAAAATGTACTAAAGTATTTTTTACTTGTTTATAAACACAGATATAAAATAAACACAGAATGTCCAAAAATACTACAGACTTGAGTACAATTGTTTGCCAAAATTGTAAGCTTTCATTTCAATATTGCCCTGTATGTGGCAATGAACTTGAGAGGTCATTATATATAAATTGTGAATGTAAAATCTATTTCAAATTTTGCCCTCGATGTGGAAAACAAATTGACAAAAAGTCAGAAGTTTTAGAACCATTATCACCCAATACTTTAAGAATTGCAACTTGGAATATTAAAGATTTAACCCTTGATAAAGCAGACCGAGAGTCAATTCAAAATGCATTTTGTAAAGCTATTTATCTCAATCAAATTCATATTTTGGCAATTCAAGAACTAAAGGGCAAGGACAACCACCAAGTTTTGACAACCTTAGTAAATACACTGAACAAAAGAAAAAATCTGATGTGGGAATTTGTGATTTCGGATACTGGTTGTGGTAAGACATTCGCAGGGCAGGAATATCCTGCTTTTATGTGGAATTCTCAAGCTTTCGGGAAGGAAATTGTACTCCAGGATTCTTTCTTAAAAAAAAGATTTACAAGAAATCCATTTTTTGCAACATTTAAAGTAAGTAACAAAATGTTCAAGCTTTGGTAATACATTATCCATAAGTAAAAGTTTTATTTTTTTCAATTTCTTTTTTGAATTTAGGTTAACAAACATGTCTTGACCTTCATCAGTGTACATTTGAAAGCCAAGAATAATAAAACCTCGAAAAATATTTTAATCGGGGAGATAAGAAATTTATGTACAATTTTACCTAATGACAAACACATTATTCTTCTTGGTGATTTTAACCTAGATTCAAACAACAATCCATTTAACAATTTAAAAACTGAACTAAGAGAAGTTGCACCTTTGGGTAAACCAACATGTAGTACAAATTGCTATGATCAGATTTGGGTGAGCAAATCTATAAATTCAGAAGTTGAAACAAACTTCGATGTAATAAAAAATGACTACATTCAAACTGTGTCAGATCACAAATTAGTTTATGCAGATATTCTCTTAGATAAAATCGATCAAATACCCAAGCTTATAACTCCTGTGGTTAAACAAGAAAATAAGATTAGGCAAGTAGGCTATGGTACATCATATTCCAAGCCTATAATTCATTGTAAAAGCCCAATTACAAATCGAAACTGTACAAAGGTCAATCCTATACAACAAAAAGAAATTTCTTACTGTGTTAATCAAATTTCAGAAAATGCCAAAATTTCAAGAAGCAGTAATGATCAAACTTCTAGCCTTAAAACTTATTCCGATTATTTTCCACATTTAAGCCAAATCCAATTTCAAAAACAAGATTCTGATTATAGCGATTGCTCAACTTCAAGCGATGAAAGAATATTCGAAAATGATCGATATTCAAAACTAATTCTAAATTCCAAATATGATAGTAGTTCAACTTCAAGCAATGACGAAATATCAGAAGCTGCTAATTCAAGACTAGATCTAGATTTTATTTATGGTGGCAGCATAACTTCAAGTGATGATGAAATATCAGAAACTAATTATTATTCAAATGTAATTCTTCGTTCAGATTATGGTTACAGCTCTACTTCGAGTGATGGCGAAATTTCAGAGAATGAACATTTAAGTCTGTATCACGAATTCATTAACAGCAGCAGCATAACTTCAAGCGATGATGACTTATCAGAAAATAATCAATATTCAAGAAAATGCCACGAAGGCTGTAGCATATACTACAACAGAGGTCATAAATATTAGTCTGGCCAGGGTTATGGCTAATAGTAACACTATCTTTCACACAATTACTTTTATATATACTTTAATCATTGTAAATTATTTTTTCACAACATAATATAAGTACTCTTATTTTTTTTTAAAGTATTTTACTAATGAACCAGCATACCTATAACAAACTATAACTTTGATTGCTCTCATGTAAATAGACTTAATGTAGTACACAGTCTTTATAACTCTCTTGTATCGCCAAGCGGTCGTCAATAGACGTAACAACAACCACTATGCGCACGTTCGAGCCATAATAATAATTTCCAATACATGTAAGATGAAAATAGGTAATTACATTAACGAGGTTGTTAATTATGTGTTTTGTTGAATACTAACCAACAAAACGAGGTAAAAATATCAGCATAACTAAAAATGTTACTTGGAAAGCATAGGGAGTTGTGCGCAATTATTCGTGTAGCGACCTAATCACGAAAACTGACTTTTTATTGGTAAACTGCCAAATAGGCTAAACAAAGTCAAACATTAAGACAAGGTTTTTAATTATTTGTTTATAATTGAAACGAAGTGTGAATACCAGTCTTACCCAAAAAACACCCTTAAAACCCACAGTAGTGGTGCGGGCATTCGTTATTAATGACCAAAAGAAAAACTTTAATAAGACAGTAGGGAAATTTCCTGGGACGTAAATGTCTTTTGTGACGCATTTTCTAAAACGCCCGTTGTTATACCTAAACATACAAGTTTAGGGAAGTAAAAAAATATATTCGTTTAAGGATTATTGGTTTAAAATCGAAAACAACTAATTTAGGAAAAACGGACTACATACAACATTAGCACAAAATATGCTTTAATAAATTAAAATTCCAAGAATTGGTCAACTTACTATTGGAACAAATTAAACTTGAAGAAAATTTAGATCAGAATTGTTCGATTTTGGATGTAGCCTGTGGTACTGGTATAGCTGGTCAGTGCTTGCGCGAATCGGGTTTTACTGGAAATTTAGAAGGTGTTTATGGTTCACAAGGTATGCTAAACGAAGCTGCTAAGTTAAAGAATGTGTACAACCAGCTGCATTTAGAAGTATTCACGCAATAAGAAATATCAATAATGCCGAAGCAAAACTTCGATGTAGTTATTGCAGGCCATGCATTTTTTCCAATTTTTCTTAATGCTGTTAGCTTAGAGATGTTGTTATTTCTTACGTGTTGGTGGTCTATTTTTGTCTATCATGAAACACGATATTGTCAAAGGACCTAACCAAATAATGGCCTATGTTGCCAAGATTGACAAAGAAACGTAAAAGAAAAGAATTCACAAGTCAAATATGTTCACGAAAGACATTTATGTTTTCATAAATTGTAATTGAAAAAAATGTTTCTAACAACTAACTTACGTAACAAATACTGTATTCTAACACATCAGTTAACTAGATAATAAAATTGTATTTGTTTAGTAAACGCTTTGCTTCACAGTATAAGGGGTATGGGATCTTTTTCAAAAATTTTAACCGATTTTAAATTGTAGCGCTTTTGAGTTAAATTTTAACGTTTCTTTTGCTAACATAAAAGCGGTTCAAACGCCTAAAGGAAATACTTTAGTGCCAAAAAATAAACTTATGACGTGGTAAATATTAGCTTTAAGGTGATAAAACATTATGCGATAACTGCGATGTTTGCTTACTAAAAGTACATGTTTTAAATTGTGTAACTTACTATTTAGATCGATGGGCAAGTTAAAAAGTTTTCTAAACAGACTAATAATATTGCAGTTAAATATTTAAAATGTCTTATTCTGATTCGAACGATGGTAGGAACAATTTCTTTAAAGATTTTTCCGAAAAACTGAACATTAAAGATGGTGATTATAAATCAACTACGGAGTTATTTGACAAACTTAGTTCAGGATATGATTTGTACATGGTAGAAATTAACACCCCAGTACATGACAAGTTGGTCAGCATCTTATCCGAACAGATAAAACTTAACAAAAACTTGGATAAAAATTGTTCGATTTTAGACGTAGCCTGTGGTACTGGTATAGTTGGCCAGTGTTTACGCAAAGCTGGTTTTACTGGAATTATAGAAGGTGTTGATGGCTCACAAGGTATGATTGACGAAGCTGCCAAGCTACACAATGTGTACAACAAACTGTATACAGAAATTCTGATGCCCGAAGGTAGTACTTTAATGCAAAAGCAAAGTTATGATGTAGTTGTTGCTGGCCATGCTTTTTTTCCTGGTTATCTATATGTTGATCACATCGAAATGTTGTTTGACCTATTGCAAGTTGGAGGATTATTTGTGTTCAACCTTAGGCATGATTCCAGTAAATCCTCCGACAAAATGAAGGCCTACATGGCTGAAATAGACGCAAAATTAGATCAACTTGTTAAAAAGAAAAAATGTCAACGTCTGGCTATTTGTGAAGATAATGATTTATCTCAACGAATGAAATTTATTGATGAACCAGAACAAAACCAATCAAAAATTGGTTTTGTTCACACAAAATATCTTTGTTTAAAAAAAATATAAAACTTAATCAATTTTTAAATCCATAATGAATGCAAAAATAAAGAGCCGAATAATTGTAGTGGTAAAATGTTAGGCTTTGTTTCAACGTTGCATAGCTTGTTTGTTTCGAGCAAAATTTGAAATTTTATAACACGCAGTTGCAAATGGAAGAACTCTTTTTATGCAATTTGCTTAGGGTTCAAGTGAAAAGCGATATTAGGCTAAGTAAACTTAAAAAATCGAACTGTAATACAGTTTGGTAATGAACAAACAAAGTCAACAAACCAGTGCTTGGCACAGACGAGAACAACATCCCAAAATAAACAAATCGCATGTAACCAGTTTATGTAATTAAAGAGAGAACTCTTTATAATACAACGTCAAGATTAAAGCAATAGAACGTTACTAGGCAGAAAATTTCATTTTATATTATTGAAGAAATTGTTTTACAAAATGTCTTATTTTGACCCGATCAATGGAGAGGACAATTATTTTAGGGATTTTTCTGAAAAAAATAGTTTTGAAGAAGGTGATAGCAGTTTAGTTATCGCACTCTTTGACAAAGTGAGTTCTGGCTATGATTTGCATATGGGAGAAATAAATTTACCTGTACAGGAAAAGTTAGTCAACATATTTTCCGAACAAATAGAACTAGATGGAAGTTTGGATAAAAGTTGTTCGATCTTGGATGTATGCTGCGGTACTGGTCAACTGGGTCAATGTATGCGAAAAGCTGGTTTTACTGGAAATATAGAAGGTGTTGATGGCTCACAAGGTATGCTTAACGAAGCTGCAAAGTTGGAAAATGTATACGACAAATTGTATAAAGAAATGCTTACGCCTGATAAAGCGACATCTTTGCCAATAAACAATTATGATGTGGTTATTGCTGGTTATGCATTTTTTCCATGTAGTCTAGAAGCATATCACATCGAAATGTTGTTTGATTGCTTACGTGTTGGTGGTCTATTTTTATTTAACTTGAAATACGACGTTGTTAAAGTGCCAACTAAAATGATGAACTACGAGGCAAAAATTGAAGAAAAATTAGATGAACTTGTTCAAAAGGGTAAATGCAAACGTTTAGTTGTATTTGACGATAATCAAGGCTCTCGAAGATTAAAATATATGACTCCGGAAGCAGAGAATCTTTTACAAGTTGATTTTGTTCATGCAAGGCATTATGGTTTTCAAAAACTTTAAAAAGAATATCGAATACCTGTTGTGCTATTATTAATTTTTTGCGTTTGTAATTAAAGTTAAGTGTTCCGGTCGGTAATTGGCTTCTTATAATCCCGTTTTTTTTTATCGTTTTGTTGATAACCGTAAATGCTATCGAGTATCGCACAACTGAACACAATTTAAAGACAACAGTTTTAACTCATATGGCAGATGAGCTTTAAAAAACTTTCTGGCCGCAACACACGACTTCCTGCTCAATATACCTAGAGATTTTAGAATTGTACGTTGGTAATACTTTTAAAAGCGCTGTATCCTTTACAAGTTGATTTTATTCATGAAAGGCAATTTTGTTTTCAAAAACTATAAAAAGAATGTTGAATGACTGTTGTGCTATTAATAATATTTAGCAATGGTTTGTTAATACCAGTACATGTAATCAGATCTATCTAAATTATTGATCAAGGATTTAATCAATTACTTAAAAATATAAACATTGATTCTCATTAGACATAAATTCTCATTAGACCAATTTGCAAGAATTATTTTTAATAATTTTTTTTGTCGGTGTACCTAATAAACATTAAATATATTAATGCACTTTTAACAATTTATTTTGTCTCTTTACATACAAGAACAGCTTTAATTTTTATTTTTGCGATGAAACTAGACAGCAAGTTTAGGCCTATCTTAAAGCAGTTTAATAGCATGTTATTGTTAACTTTTTTTCTGAACCGATGAAACAGAATGTTGTGCCAAAGATACAAAATGAAATGTATGCTGAAGCGACAAAACGTGATCAAGTTAAAGGGGAAATCCCCATGACGTTACACGTTTGTTGTGACGCATTTCCATAAAAGGATCAATATTGCTTTAGGCTAGATGCTTTATATACAAGTTCAAGGAAGTAATATGTATTCGTTTTAAAGATTATTGGTTTTAAATTCAACGTTTGGAAAGCATAAAAATGCGTACTTAATAAGGCAGTGCCAATAGTTAGATAAATAGACAAAATATTAGTTGTATTTAAATAAATTTATATTGTATAATTTTTGCTGTAAAATTAAAGCAATATTTTATAATAATTAATTAAAATGTACTAAAGTATTTTTTACTTGTTTATAAACACAGATATAAAATAAACACAGAATGTCCAAAAATACTACAGTCTTGAGTACAATTGTTTGCCAAAATTGTAAGCTTTCATTTCAATATTGCCCTGTATGTGGCAATGAACTTGAAAGGGTATTATATATAAATTGTGAATGTAAAAGCTATTTCAAATTTTGCCCCCGATGTGGAAAACAAATTGACAAAAAGCCAGAAATTTTAAAACCATTATCATCCAATACTCTAAGAATTGCAACTTGGAATATTAAAGATTTAACCCTTGATAAAGCAGACCGAGAGTCAATTCAAAATGCATTTTGTAAAGCTATTTATCTCAATCAAATTCATATTTTGGCAATTCAAGAACTAAAGGGCAAAGATAACCACAAAGTTTTGACAACCTTAGTAAATACACTGAACAAAAGAAAAAATCTGATGTGGGAATTTGTGATTTCGGATACTGGTTGTGGTAGGACATTCGCGGGGCAGGAATATCCTGCTTTTATGTGGAATTCTCAAGCTGTTCAGAATGGAATTGTATTACAGGGTTCTTTCTTAAAAAAAAGATTTACAAGAAATCCATTTTTTGCAACATTTAAAGTAAGTAACAAAATGTTCAAGCTTTGGTGATACATTTTCCATAAGTAAAAGTTTTATTTTTTTCAATTTCTTTTTTGAATTTAGGTTAACAAACATGTCTTGACCTTCATCAGTGTACATTTGAAAGCCAAGAATAATAAAACCGCGAAAAATACTTTAAACGAGGAGATAAGAAGTTTATGTACAATTTTACCTAATGACAAACACATTATTCTTCTTGGTGATTTTAACCTAGATTCAAACAACAATCCATTTAACAATTTAAAAACTGAACTAAGAGAAGTTGCACCTTTGGGTAAACCAACATGTAGTACAAATTGCTATGATCAGATTTGGGTGAGCAAATCTATAAATTCAGAAGTTGAAACAAATTTCAAAGTAATAAAAGATAAATACATTCAAGATGTGTCAGATCACAAATTAGTTTATGCAGATATTCTCTTAGATAAAATCGATCAAATACCCAAGCTTATAACTCCTGTGGTTAAACAAGAAAATAAGATTAGGCAAGTAGGCTATGGTACATCATATTCCCAGACCTATAATTCATTGTAAAAGCCCAATTACGAATCAAAACTGTACAAAGGTCAATCCTATACAACAAAAAGAAATTTCTTTCTGTGTTAATCAAATTTCAGAAAATGCCAAAATTTCAAGAAGCAGTAGTGATCAAACTTCTAGTCTTAAAACTTATTCCGATTATTTTCCACATTTTAGCCAAATCCAATTTCAAAAACAAGATTCTGATTATAGCGATTGCTCAACTTCAAGCGATGAAAGAATATTCGAAAATGATCGATATTCAAAACTAATTCTAAATTCCAAATATGATAGTAGTTCAACTTCAAGCAATGACGAAATATCAGAAGCTGCTAATTCAAGACTAGATCTAGATTTTATTTATGGTGGCAGCATAACTTCAAGTGATGATGAACTATCAGAAACTAATTATTATTCAAATGTAATTCTTCGTTCAGATTATGGTTACAGCTCCACTTCGAGTGATGGCTAAATTTTAAAGAACGAACATTCAAGTCTGTATCACGAATTCATTAACAGCAGCAGCATAACTTCAAGCGATGACGAATTATCAGAAAATAATCAATATTCAAGAAAATGCCACGAAGGCTGTAGCATATACTACAACAGAGGTCATAAATATTAGTCTGGCCAGGGTTATGGCTAATATTAACAAAATCTTTCACACAATTACTTTTATATATACTTTAATCATTGTAAATTATTTTTTCACAACAGAATATAAGTACTCTTATTTTTTTTTAAAGTATTTTGCTAATGAACCAGCATACCTTTAAAGACTTATAGTACACATAGAAAAAATGTACGCAAATTGACTATATTATCACCACTATGATAACAAACTATAACTTTAATTGCTCTCATGTAAATAGACTTAATGTAGTACACAGTCTTTATAACTTACTCGGTAATTATCGCCAAGCGGTCGTCAATAGACGTAACAACAACCACTATGCGCACGTTCGAGCCATAATAATAATTTCCAATACATGTAAGATGAAAATAGGTAATTACATTAACGAGGTTGTTAATTATATGTTTTAATCAAAGAAAAGAACATACCAACAACCTGATATGTTGTTTTGTTGAATAATAACCAACAAAACGAGGTAAAAATATCAGCATAACTAAAAATGTTACTTGGAAAGCATAGGGAGTTGTGCGCAATTATTCGTGTAGCGACCTAATCACGAAAACTGACTTTTTATTGGTAAACTGCCAAATAGGCTAAACAAAGTCAACCATTAAGACAAGGTTATTAATTGCTTGTTTATACACGAAACGAAGTGTGAATACCAGTCTTTTACCCAAAAAACACCCTTAAAACCCACGGTATTGATGCGGGCATTCGTTATTAATGAGCGAAAGAAAAACTTTAATAGGATAGTTAGGAAATTCCTGTGACGTAAATGTCTTTTGTGACGCATTTCCTAAAACGCCCGTTATTATGGCAGTTGGTAAAACACGGATCCTTATGGACATTGCCGGATATTTTTTTCTAGGCAGTTACGCTCAAAATTAAATGTCCTGAATAATTCTAAACTGTTTATTACAGTGAAACTTGTTATAATTTATGTTTTGGTACTAATTACTATATTAAAACCTGCAAATAACATGTATTTTTGTATTACAATATGTGCATCATGGATATTTTTCCATTGATTGTTACGTCACAATACGTTTATCATGGATATTTTTATATCGGTTAACATACTGTGTTATGTCCATTATCGATTTATTAAAATTTTTAAAATTGATTTATTAGCGGGAGATCACTTTTAGTGAGCATTGGCATTTCATGCTATCTTACGGCTGCTAAATATTTTTTACTCCCAATCTTATAGATTAAATAAAAATATCCGTGATACAGTTTAACTATATAGTAGGCAATATAAAAATATATGTGATACAGTTTAACTATATAATAACCGATATAAAAATATCCGTGATACAGTTTAACTATATAGTAGGCAATATAAAAATATCTGTGATACAGTACTGTTACGTAACAATGGACACAAAAATATCCGGGTTTTACCCACACCCCGTTATTATTCCTAAACATACAAGTTTAGGGAAGTGAAAAAATATATTCGTTTAAGGATTATTGGTTTAAAACTGAAAACAACTAAATTAGGAAAAACGGACTACATACAACATTAGCACAAAATATGCTTTATTAAATTAAAATTTGAATTTAAATATTTATTTATTATTGTTTGCAATAACAATTAAAGCAAAAGCTAGATAGAAAAAAAAACTGCAGTAAACCAAAAAGTAAAGACAAAAATGTCTAGGTATTCGTCTAAATCAAGTATAACTGTTTGTCAACAATGTGACTTTATATTTCGATATTGCCCAAAGTGTGGCAGCGATTTTTTTTCATTTTACAACAACTGTGAATGTAATTACTATTTTAAATATTGTCCTCGATGTGGAAAACAAATCGACAAAAAGCCAGAATTTTTAAAACCATTAAACTCATCCAATACCAATACCCTAAGAATTGCAACTTGGAACATTCAAGATATGAATTTGGAAAAAGCAAGCCGAAAATACATTCAAAATGCATTTTATAAAGCTATCTATGACAATAACATTCATCTAATAGCAATACAAGAACTTAAGGGGAAAGATAAAGAACAAGAATTTGCCCTACAAGCATTAGTGGATAAGCTAAATGAAAGAAAAAGTGAAAAATGGAATTTCATGATTTCGAATACTTATTCTGGTAGAACGTATGCAGGAATGGAATATCCTGCTTTTATTTGGAATTCTCAAGCTATAAAAGGAGGAATCAAACTCACAGACTTCTTCTTAATAAAAAGGTTTACAAGAAGTCCATTTTTAGCAACATTTAAGGTAAAAGTTTATTAATTATTATGAATTTAAATAATGAAACCCAACATTACAAGCAAATAATGCCCATATAGTAAAAAATTATTTACATTTTATGAGTATATACTTCAGTTTATCAAGAATGTTACATTTACAATCTATTTTTGATTATTTTAGATCAACAAACATTTCTTCACCTTCATTAACATACACTTAAAAGCAGCTTCCGCTACTGATAAGAAGTCAATAAGTAAATTAAACAATGAAGTGTCCAGTGTTCCTGAAATCTTACCTGAAAATGGACACACAATTCTTCTTGGTGATTTTAACATGGATCAAAAAAACAAAGCATTTGATAAGTTAAAAGCAGCATTAAAATATGTGGCCCCATTTGAAAAATCAACATGTGGTATAAATTACTACGATCAGATTTGGGTGAGCAAATCTATAAATTCAGAAGTTATAACAAACTTTGACGTGATCAAAAATGACTTCATTCAAACTGTGTCTAATCACAACTTAGTTTGGGCAGATATTTGCTTAGATAAAATCAATCAAAATACTACATTTACTCCTTTTCCAATTAAACAAGAAGAGGATTTTCTTGATTTTGAAAACCTAATTGGTAGTCAAAACAGAACGTATGACAAACCTATACAAGCAAAAGAAAGATCTTACGGTGTTGGTCGAATTACCAAAGATTCAAATTACAGCAATTCAAGATCATCCCCAAGAACGATTGAACAAAGATTAACTTCACCTTATTCTCAAAGTATAATTGAAAATGAACAACACTACTCAAGACTGATTTTTAATTCTAACTATGGTGGTCGTTCAACTCCGAGCAATAAAGAATTTGTGGAAAGTATCACTTATTCAGATGAGTTTGTTGATTCTGATTATGATTATGATTTTGCTTCTGATTCTGATTATGATTATGATTTTGCTTCTGATTCTTATTGGTAGAATGACTAATCATTGGATGACTAAACATTGGAGAACGAACATACCACTCCATATAATAAAATAACTTACAGTAGCAACATAACTTTTTTTTTGTGTGTTTATGGTGCTAACATCTACAAGAGTTGTAAATGAACTTCCTTGAAGTTTATGGCATTGACTGTTTGAGGTCATATTTAATACCTTTGCTTTGGTCATGGCTACAAAAGATATTAGCTGATATATTAATTTAAACTTTACACAAATTCATTTAAAATATTTTAATACAATCAAAAAAAAAATTTCCTATAGAAATAAGAAAAATATTCTTATTATTGAGAAAAATTTTAAAATTTTACATTCCCGTAGCAACTTGTATTTAACAATTAGCTTTTAAGGCGGCCTTTAATAGACATTTTTTTTAAATTAGACGAAAAACTAGCCTAAACACAGCGCAATTCTTTATGTATTTACTTCCACAAAACAAACTAGTTAACGCGATATGTGCGACTTTTTAAAACATTTTGTTTAATATTATTTCTATACAAGCGTCCTTATACAACAACCAACAAAGTCACTAATACTAAACACCACTAAACTTATTATAACTTAATTTTTTTCTTGCACAGTTTTAATACAAAAGAATAGACAAATTTAATGGTCTTATATTGTATCTATATTGCCCGCTATATTTATCTTAGTATTTTTTTAACTAACTTTATCAATTAAATTAACCATGCTTTTACTATAATTTATATTAAAACTATGCTTAAAGTAATGTTATAACAAGTACAAAATATGGTGTGAAAGATATTTGGCCCTTTTCCACCTAGAATACCACACATTTATTTAAACCTTAATTAATAATAGGCTATGTCAACATATTACTCTTTTAATTTCAAATAGCTATTAAAATACCTATAATTTTAATCGTGTATGTAAGCTAAAATCTTTTTTTGTAGTTGTTTTTTGTTTATAGGCTATAGTTGTATTATGTTGTTTAATTCGATGTATAATAAACCAAAATTTAGTGTGTACCTTGTAACCCTGTTCAAAAAATAACCCTGTTCAAAAAATGTCTAGACAGGCAAATAAAATCCCATGATTTTACCATACCGTAACGTTTGTTGTCATCGTAAAATAAAGTGGCAAAAGAGTGCAAATACAAGGATATAAACTTTATTTCCGCAAAGTTGTTTTTAAGCCTAAGTTTTGGTCTCGGTTTTATTTAATACAACTTCTACGAAAAGTTAAAAATGAGCGATGTTAGCAAGATAGAAAAAAAAAACTTTTTAGTGGAATAACACGCTATAGTAAACCAAAAAAATAAAGACAAAAATGTCTAGGTATTCGTCTAAATCAAGTATAACTGTTTGTCAACAAATGTGACTTTGTATTTCAATATTGCCCAAAGTGTGGCAGTGATTTTTTTTCATTACACAGGATTTGTGAATGTAAAAACTATTTTAAATATTGTCCTCGATGTGGAGAACAAATCAACAAAAAGCCAGAATTTTTAAAACCTTCAAAATCATCCAATACCAATACCTTCTGTTTATAAAATTATATCAAAATATTTTAGTTATTAAGTTTTTAACCTAAAAAAATAGATATCAAAGAAATATATTTACCCACGTTTTTTTTAAATTGTTTTACAGCGTTTTCACATTATGCAATTTGATTTTATATAATCTAGTTGCTTTAAATTAATTGACTTTTTTGATAATATTTAACTGAATTTGAATTTATTAATAGATTTAATATAATTTTTAAAAAAATAAATATCTTCGAAAACCATACGGCTATTGTATTGTTATCAACGAAAGGTAACCATACGGCTATTGTATTGTTGAAATTGTGAACAGGTCTAGTCAGGAGAATAAATACATGTTTATTCGCCAGTAGTGTAATACAGGTCTTTTGTAACGGGAACAAGCTCAAGAAACGAAATACTTATCTTGGTTTCGTTTTTAGACCATCAAGTGTTTTAGATAAGTAAGAAAACAGGCAAAAAAGTGGAAAAAACGTTAAATTTATTTAAATAGATATTTATAAAACACAAATATAATACGAAATATGTCAATCTTCCCAAATTTATCATCATTTTGTACAAGTTGCAAATTTGAGTTTAAATTTACTCCCCTCTCCCAATCTTGCGCATGTACAAATGCGCTTAAATATTATCCCCATTGTGGGGATCACATTAAGAAACTTAGTCGGTTAGTTTCACCTTTACCACCAAACATTTTGAGAATTGCAACCTGGAATGTCCAAGATATGAACTTCGAAAAAGCAAGTCGAAAATCGGTAAAAAACGCATTTTGTGAAACTATACATAAACATAAAATTGACTTATTGGCAATACAAGAATTAAAAGGGAAAGATCATAAACAAGCTTTGGAAAGTTTAGTAAATAATTTGAATAGTAGAGATAATGTTTTGTGGGATTCTGCTATTTCCACAATATTTTCTGGTAGGGCATTTGGGGGAATGGAATATCCTGCTTTTATTTGGAATTCTCGGGCTTTTGAAGAAATAAGTTGTACAAAACTCAATTTAATAAAACGGTTTACAAGAAAACCTTGTTATGCTGAATTTCAGGTAATAGATAATAACTGTTGTTTATAAATAAGTTACAGTCAAGAAGTTTTTTCAGTTAAGTAAAATAATCTAGTATTGGCACATTTAAAATCACTACGACAAGCCAATAACTTATTTTTATAAGTTAGTTCTTACCTAAATTAAGGCTTAGCTTTAAAAAAATTATATATGTATATATATATATATATTATAGAACAAATAATGCAGCAATAATTTTTATTAGTGGGGTGTTAACGAAGCCAAATAAAACCATAAAAATAATAGTCATGTACGTTTTATAAGAAAATTTAAAAAGATAACATTAATATTAAAACTTGTTTCTTTTGGCCTTTTTAGATAGGCAAATATTTGTTGACTATCATCAACATCCATTTAAAAGCAAGCGGGGTTAGTAAAAAGTCGAAAAATATTTTAAAAAGTGAGATTGGAAATTTACACCAGATCGTACCAAAAAATAAACATACAATTCTTCTTGGTGATTTTAACATGGATTCAAACAACTATGCATTTAACAATTTAAAAACAGAATTAGGAGAAGTTGCACCTTCGGGTAAACCAACATGTAGTACAAATTGCTATGATCAGATTTGGGTGAGCAAATCTATAAATTCAGAAGTTGAAACAAATTTCGACGTGATTGAAACCGACGGCACCCAAGTAGTGTCAAATCACAACTTAGTTTGGGCAGATATAGATTTGAATGAAATAACCGAAATTTAACATTTTTGCAGAAACTCCCATTTAATTAAAAGTTCCAAAATAAATGCAGTTTAGTAAAGGCATTTATTTTTATAACTATCTCCCAAGCCACAACGAAATAGTTTTCTTGCGTATTCTTTTACATAACCAAAAAGCTACCCTAAATATAGCGCAATTTTCTTACATTCACTTTTACATTACAAACATAGGCCTACGTATTGCAAAATTTCAAATTATTAAGAATCCAAATAAAAACCTTATATAATTTTTTATAGAAGTTCAGTACATGATTTTCTTTGTATGTTATTTTTATACCCATATTTTTGTATAAATTTTATTTGTGTAGGCCTATGTTTTGGTAGACTATTTTTTTGAGTTGCTTTTTGTTTATAGGCTATAGTTGTATTATGTTGTTTAATTTGATGTATAATAAACCAAAATTTAGTGTGTACATTGTAATAACTATAACCCTGTTCAAAAAATTTATAGACTAGCAAATAAAATCCCGTAATTTTAGCAAAAAGTGAAAATACAAGGATATAAACCATATTTCTGCAGTTGTTTAAGGTTTAATACAATTTCTACAAAGAGTTAAGAATGAGCAATAATATCTAGTAAATAATGATCAAACAGGCGAACGTAACGAGTAACATTATTTACAAAAAAAAAACAATTAAAAATATTTGGTTACTAAAAGTAGTTGGTTAAAATAGCTTCGTTAAGCAGAAACACATGTTTGGGCCTTCGTTAAGCAGCAAAACTTTAATAAAACAGTAGGGAAATTCCCTGTGACGTAAAATGTCTTTTGTGACGTTTTTCCTAAAACGCCTGTTATTATTCCTAAACATACAAGTTTAGGGAAGTGAAAAAATATACTCGTTGGTTTAAAACTGAAAACCACTGAAGTAGGAAAAACGGACTACATACAACATTAGCACAAAATATGCTTTATTAAATTAAAATTCGAAATTAAATATTTATTTATTATTGTTTGCAATAACAATTAAAGCAAAAGCAAGATAGAAAAAAAACTTTTTAGTGGAATAACACGCTATGCAGTAAACCAAAAAAATAAAGACAAAAATGTCTAGGTATTCGTCTAAATCAAGTATAACTGTTTGTCAACAATGTGACTTTGTATTTCAATATTGCCCAAAGTGTGGCAGTGATTTTTTTTCATTACACAAGATGTGTGAATGTAAAAACTATTTCAAATATTGTCCTCGATGTGGAGAACAAATCGACAAAAAGCCAGAAATTTTTAAACCATTGAAATCATCCAATACCAATACCCTAAGAATTGCAAGTTGGAACATTCAAGATATGGATTTGGAAAAAGCAAGCCGAAAATACATTCAAAATGCATTTTGTAAAGCTATCTATGACAATAACATTCATCTAATGGCAATACAAGAACTTAAGGGAAAAGATAATGAACAAGAATTTGCCCTACAAACATTAGTAGATAAGCTGAATGAAACAAAAAATGAAAAATGGAATTTCATGATTTCGAATACATATTCTGGTAGAGCGTATGCAGGAATGGAATATCCTGCTTTTATTTGGAATTCTCAGGCTATAAGAGGAGGAATCAAACTCACATACTCCTCCTTAATGAAAAGGTTTACAAGAAATCCATTTTTAGCAACATTTAAGGTAAAAGTTTATTAATTATTATGGTTTTAAATAATGAAACCCAACATTAAAAGCAAATAATGCCCATGTAGTAAAAAATTGTTTACATTTTATAAGTATATACTTTAGTTTTATCAAGAGTATTACATTTACAATCTATTTTTGATTATTTTAGATCAACAAACATTCCTTGACCTTCATCAACATACACTTGAAAGCAGCTTCCGCTACCGATAAGAAGTCGATAAAGACACTGAACTATGAAGTGTCCAGTGTTCCTGAAATCTTACCTAAAAATGGACACACAATTCTTTTTGGTGACTTTAACATGGATCAAAAAAACAAGGCCTTCGATAAGTTAAAAAGAGAATTAAAATATGTAGCCCCATTTGAAAAACCAACATGTGGTAACAATTGCTATGATCAAATTTGGGTGAGCAAATCTATAAATTCAGAATTTGAAACAAATTTTGACGTGATCAAAAATGATTCCATTCAAACTGTGTCTAACCACAACTTGGTTTGGGCAGATATTCATTTAGATAAAATCGATCAAAATACTACTTTTCTTCCTTCTCCAATTAAACAAGAAGCTAGTACATCATTAGAGGATTTTCTTGATTTTGAAAACCTAATTGGGAATCAAAACAGTACATATGACATTCCTATACAAGCAAAAGAAAAATCTCATGGTGTTGGTCAAATTTCAGGTAGAGGAAAAACACCAAAAAACAGTCGTGGAAAAACTCGTGGTCGAGGTCAAACTGCTAGAACAGGGAATTTTCCTAATACTGGTTTTGACTCCACTATTCAAAGCAAAATACTGTTAAATGATCAAAATTCCGGACAGGATAGCAGCAAGAGCCCTGGCCGTGGCAAGTACATCCGTCGTGGCCGCGGCAAGTCCACTGGTTAGAGTTATGGTTACTACCAATGCTCAGGTTAATAGTTTGAGAGACATAAACTACAACATTTTTAGATTTTATAAAACTTTTATTTAATGTTATACCTAAATACAAATTAGGATTTTAGTTTTTACATTGTAGATAACTGTGTTGTTTTTTGTATTTACACATACATTTATATATTCTTTAACTTTTTTAGCTTATAAACAATTTGATAATGCTTCATTTTAATGTTTTAGGTATATTTTCCGATATAGTATTACTAACCTGTGCAACTGTGTTTTTATAGAGTATTAATTTGTTTTTGCTATATATGCACTAATGTTCGTGTCTTGTAGGCAATAAGCATTGTGACTTGTAGTCGGTACCGTAAGCTGTTATTATCCTTAACCGCAAATAGAGATTGTTTATAGAAATAAAAAAAATAATATAGCATTTTGCTTTACTAAACCATATATAGTTAACAAAAACAAACCAACGTATTGCTTAAAAAACTCACGCTTTCCGTATAAAGCAAACTAATATGCATGCTAAGGATATAACTTGTATGCTAACACGTGGTCACTGACTTCGCACTGACGTCATAGGAATGAAGATTTTTGCATTAAAGGGATTTATTACGTAACTTTCGTAACATAAAAATCAAAGAATAACAGAAGTAGTTTACGTAATAAAATATTAATTTTTTAAGATTATTAAAAACGGCTTTTTGAAGGAACTGCATAAAAGGACAATAAACATAAGATTAATCTTTTTATTTCTTACAGTTTTGCTGTAAAAATCTCCTAGTGCATGTACTTAAAAACCAAAAAACAATTTCCAGAATGAGCCAGGTAAACAATCTTAAACCTAAAACACCACACAAGCAGTAACCACGTTTATTTATTTTTTGTCAAAGTTCTCTGCTATTCTGCATGTTCGACCGTTTTTTGTTCAATAAAGTAATCCAAATCGTACTGTTGTCAAAACCATACAAACAAAAAAAAAATATTTTGGTTTTGCCCGAATACCAGGAAGTATCAAAAATTCAAAAAACAGTAGTGGTCAAATTTCTAGCCAATATTCTAAAAAACAAGATCCTGATTATAGCAGTTGCTTAACCTCAAGCAATAAAAGAATATTTGAAAATGATCGATATTCGAAAATGATTCAAAATTTCAACTTAAGGACTAAATCTAGTGATAATTCAAGACCAGATCTAGATTTTATTTATGGTGGCAGCATAACTTCAAGTGATGATGAACTATCAGAAACTAATTATTATTCAAATGTGATTCTTCGTTCAGATTATGGTTACAGCTCTTCTTCGAGTGATGGCTAAATTTTAGAGAACGAGCATACAAGTCTGTATCATGGATTCATTAACAGCAGCAGCATAACTTCAAACGATGACGAATTATCAGAAAATAATCAATATTTAAGTCATAACAGTAGAAAGGGTTTTGTTTAAAATGCCAAAACCTACCAAGGCTGTAGCACATACTACAACAGAAGTTATAAATATTAGTCTGGCCAGGGTTATGGCTAATATTAACAATATCTTTAACACAATTACTTTTATACTTTAATCATTGTAAATTATTTTTTCACAACAACTAATGAACCAGCATACCTTTAAAGGCCAATAGTACACATAGAGAAAACGTACACAAAATGACTATAATATCACCACTATTACTATTATAACAAACTATAACTTTGATTGTTAATTGACTTAATGTAGTACACAGCCTTTATAACTCTCTCGTATCGCCAAGCGGTCGTCAATAGACGTAACAACAACCACACGATCGAGCCATAATAATAATTTCCAATACATGTAAGATGAAAATAGGTAATTACATTAACGAGGTTGTTAATTATATGTTTTAATCAAAAAGAAGAACATACCAACAACCTAATATGTTGTTTTGTTGAATAATAACCAACAAAACGAGGTAAAAATATCAGGATAACTAAAAATGTTACTTGGAAAGCATAGGGAGTTGTGCGCAATTATTAGTGTAGCGACCTAATAACGAAAACTGACTTTTTATTGGTAAACTGCCAAATAGGCTAAACAAAGTCAAACATTAAGACAAGGTTATTAATTGTTTGTTTATAACTGAAACGAAGTGTGAATACAAGTCTTACCCAAAAAACACCCTTAAAACCCACGGTATTGATGCGGGCATTCGTTATTAATGAGCGAAAGAAAAACTTTAATAGGATAGTTAGGAAATTCCTGTGACGTAAATGTCTTTTGTGACGCATTTCCTAAAACGCCCGTTATTATGGCAGTTGGTAAAACCCGGATCCTTATGGACATTGCCGGATATTTTTTTCTAGGCAGTTACGCTCAAAATTAAATGTCCTGAATAATTCTAAACTGTTTATTACAGTGAAACTTGTTATAATTTATGTTTTGGTACTAATTATTATATTAAAACCTGCAAATAACATGTATTTTTGTATTACAATATGTGCATCATGGATATTTTTCCATTGATTGTTACGTCACAATACGTTTATCATGGATATTTTTGTATTAGTTAACATACTGTGTTATGTCCATTATCGATTTATTAAAATTTTTAAAATTGATTTATTAGCGGGAGATCACTTTTAGTGAGCATTGGCATTTCATGCTATCTTACGGCTGCGAAATATTTTTTACTCCCAATCTTATAGATTAAATAAAAATATCCGTGATACAGTTTAACTATAAAGTAGGCAATATAAAAATATCCCTGATACAGTTTAACTATATATTAACCGATACAAAAATATCCGTGATACAGTTTAACTATATAGTAGGCAATATAAAAATATCCGTGATACAGTTTTACTATATATAAACTGACATAAAAATATCCGTGATACAGTTTAACTATATATTAACCGATACAAAAATATCCGTGATACAGTTTAACTATATATTAACCGATACAAAAATATCCGTGATACAAAAAATCCATCAATATCCGTGGATATCCGGGTTTTACCCACACCCCTTTATTATTCCTAAACATACAAGTTTAGGGAAGTGAAAAAATATATTCGTTTAAGGATTATTGGTTTAAAACTGAAAACAACTAAATTAGGAAAAACGGACTACATACAACATTAGCACAAAATATGCTTTATTAAATTAAAATTTGAATTTAAATATTTATTTACTATTGTTTGCAATAACAATTAAAGCAAAAGCTAGATAGAAAAAAAAACTGCAGTAAACCAAAAAGTAAAGACAAAAATGTCTAGGTATTCGTCTAAATCAAGTATAACTGTTCGTCAACAATGTGACTCTATATTTCAATATTGCCGAAAGTGTGGCAGTGATTTTTCATTTTACAACAACTGTGAATGTAATAACTATTTCAAATATTGTCCTCGATGTGGAGAACAAATCGACAAAAAGCCAGAATTTTTAAAACCATTAAACTCATCCAATACCAATACCCTAAGAATTGCAACTTGGAACATTCAAGATATGAATTTGGAAAAAGCAAACCGAAAATACATTCAAAATGCATTTTTTAAAGCTATCTATGACAATAACATTCATCTAATGGCAATACAAGAACTTAAGGGAAAAGATAATGAACAACAATTTGCCCTACAAGCATTAGTGGATAAGCTGAATGAAAGAAAAAGTGAAAAATGGAATTTCATGATTTCGAATACTTATTCTGGTAGAATGTATGCAGGAATGGAATATCCTGCTTTTATTTGGAATTCTCAAGCTATAAAAGGAGGAATCAAACTCACAGACTTCTTCTTAATAAAAAGGTTTACAAGAAGTCCATTTTCAGCAACATTTAAGGTAAAAGTTTATTAATTATTATGGTTTTAAATAATAAAACCCAACATTACAAGCAAATAATGCCCATGTAGTAAAAAATTGTTTACATTTTATAAGTATATACTTTAGTTTTATCAAGAGTATTACATTTACAATCTATTTTTGATTATTTTAGATCAACAAACATTCCTTGACCTTTATCAACATACACTTAAAAGCAGCTTCTGCTACCGATAAGAAGTCGATAAAGACACTAAACTATGAAGTGTCCAGTGTTCCTGAAATCTTACATAAAAATGGACCCACAATTCTTCTTGGTGACTTTAACATGGATCAAAAAAACAAGGCCTTCGATAAGTTAGAAAGAGAATTAAAATATGTAGCCCCATTTGAAAAACCAACATGTGGTACCAATTGCTATGATCAGATTTGGGTGAGCAAATCTATAAATTCCGAAGTTGAAACAAATTTCGACGTGATCAAAAATGACTCCATTCAAACTGTGTCTAACCACAACTTAGTTTGGGCAGATATTCATTTAGATAAAATCGATCAAAATACTACTTTTCTTCCTTCTCCAATTAAACAAGAAGCTAGTACATCATTAGAGGATTTTCTTGATTTTGAAAACCTAATTGGGAATCAAAACAGTACATATGACATTCCTATACAAGCAAAAGAAAGATCTCATGGTGTTGGTCAAATTTCAGGTAGAGGAAAAACACCAAAAAAAAGTCGTGGAAAAACTCGTGGTCGAGGTCAAACTGCTAGAACAGGGAATTTTCCTAATACTGGTTTTGACTCCACTATTCAAAGCAAAATACTGTTAAATGATCAAAATTCCGGACAGGATAGCAGCAAGAGCCCTGGCCGTGGCAAGTACATCCGTCGTGGCCGCGGCAAGTCCACTGGTTAGAGTTATGGTTACTACCAATGCTCAGGTTAATAGTTTGAGAGACATAAACTACAACATTTTTAGATTTTATAAAACTTTTATTTAATGTTATACCTAAATACAAATTAGGATTTTAGTTTTTACATTGTAGATAACTGTGTTGTTTTTTGTATTTACACATACATTTATATATTCTTTAACTTTTTTAGCTTATAAACAATTTGATAATGCTTCATTTTAATGTTATAGGTATGTTTTCCGATATAGTATTACTAACCTGTGCAACTGTTGTTAAGTCCATTTATATGAAAACTGATTTATATTTTCTCATTAATTTTAAATACAATTTCACACTCGGTTGGTCACCATTAGCCGCTATTGTGCGCTTCTTTTGGATCGCCTTATCGCCTGGTCATTTCAAGTTTTTCCCTTTTTTCCAGCGTTCTTAGTCACGTGATTTGTGTTTCGCCTTTTTTGTCTTTATTTGTATCGTAACTTGGAATAATTTTGGAATTCTACTTTTAGTACGCCATATATTTAGAATACGATTCGCCCTGTTCTAACATTTCATAAATGGTCTTTAGTTAGTTTTTGTTAAAAGTAATATTGATTTGTAAGTGTTAAGCCAGTATTGTTTTTTGTTAATTGTTTTTCTTGTGTACTGAATATTGAATACATTGTATAGTATTTCAATTGTTGTATTAGTCGAGTTAGACAGTTGCAATTCTGGGCCCATTATCGGTATTATTTTCATATTAACTGAGATCAATCTGTGATCAAGGGGCGTATTTTATTCTCCGATCAACCTATTGTTGGTCACGTGGGGTATAGTTAGACAAACCCTACAACTGTGTTTTTATAAAATATTAGTTTGTTTTTGCTATATATGCACTAATGTTCGTGTCTTGTAAGCAATAAGCATTGTGACTTGTAGTTGGTACCGTAAGCTGTTGTTATCCTTAACCGCAAATAGAGATTGTTTATAAAAATAAAATGATATAGCATTTTGCTTTACTAAACCATATATAGTTAAAAAACAAACAAACGTATAACAAAAACAAACAAACGTATTGCTTTGAAACCTTACGCTTCTCTTGTTAGGAGAACTGAACACTATGCTCGCTAATGATAGAATGCTAACACGTGGTTACTGACGTCATAGGAAGATTTTCGCATTAACGGGATTTATGACGTAACTTTTGTAACATAAAAATCATAGAATGACAGAAGTAGTTTAATAAAATATATTGTTTTTTAAGATAATAATTAAAAAACGGCTTTTTGAAGGAACTGTAACTACAAAAGGACAATACATATAAGATTAATCTTTTTATTTCTTACAGTTTTGCTGTCAAAATCTCCTAGTGCATGTACTTAAAAACAAAAAAATATTTCCAGAATAAGCCAGGTAAACAACCTTAAATCTAAAACACCACACAAGCAGTAACCACGTTTATTTATTTTTTGTTAAAGTTCTTTGCTTTTCTGCATGTTCGACCGTTTTTTGTTCAATGAATAACCCCTTTCTTCTTCTAACGGAGTTCATATATTTTGCCCCCTGATTTTCGACATCAGACTTTTCACCAAAATGTTGAATTTCTTCTTCAGTTGTTGGTACCCAAAAAGGATCACTGCTTACAACCTTAAGATACACAAAAACTTTTAACATTCACATGTAAATAAATACAGTTGCAGGTTAAAACAAGAACCATTTTAATGCCTAAAATATTAAACAATAACCCTCGCTAAACAACAACGAAATACATATCCTAGTACAATATATAAACTAATTATTACCTCCCAATGACTAAACACAAGTTGTGGTGATGCAAGTCCACTGGTTTTCTTTCTAATCTCTTCAGCAAACCCAAAACTTTCAGCAACTGGTAAAGTAGCAACAATGTTAAACGAACTGGTTCCTTCTCTCATTTCTTCACTGACAACACGACCTTCACGACGGCCTAGCACAGCATAGACCTTACCTGTAGATAGATTGTTTATTAATAATTTTTAAAAAAGTAAACTACAAATTAAAATGTTAAACAAACCTAAAACTTCAGCTGTTGCCTGAATATCGCAGGTATACATTGCTGCCATTAAGCGCTGCGGTTGAGCTTGAAATGACTTCCTAAATGCATCTTTACTTGTTGATATCAACTGACCAGATAAAGGTCCATAAAAATGTCGGTCAGGCCTAAAAAAAGACTCGATCAAAAATTGAACTTTCTTTAAATAAAATATATAAATTTGAAAATAATTACTTTGTTGTTTCTGGAGTTATATTTTCTTCTTTAAAATTAACAATTTTGTCGGATTTAATGTTGCCTAGACCACTATTTTTACTTATATTATTATCTGAAATTTTATTTTGCCCAGATGATGATTTAGAATTGCTGTCATCTGGGCTTAAAAAGTCCCATTTTTCAACAAAAAAACAAACCCCTTGCATGGGTTCTTCACATAAAGGTCCTGACAATGAGGCTAACTGAAAACCACTAACTATACTATGATCACACTCTCTGTAATTACTAATCTCACTTTCAACGTCATCACTAATTTTAACTTGATTTTCAATGCATTGCCATATAGAAGGTCTATTGTAATCTTCAATTTTGTTTACGAGCAAATTTGGCCCATTGCCACGTGGACCAAATGACCAAATTTGGTTAGTCGTGTTTTTCCACTTCCGCCTTCCATTTGATGTAAATGTAGTTTCTAGTTGTTCTTTAAATTTTCGGAGTTTCTCAAGAGTTAATTCTTGAACTTGGAGTTGGGATAGAACAGATAAAATGATTTCTTGTTCTTCTGTGTTGTTGTTTTCTTCAGGTAAATTTAATTCACTTTCTCCCTTAAAAATAAAAACAATTTATTAAAGACAATAAAACTAGCAACTATAAAACAGTTTATTGTTTTCTTTAACCTCTGCATTGTCCCCTGTGCTGCTACTGGTACTAATCATTCTTTTTCTTCTTTTTTGTTGAAAAATTTCTTTAAACAAACTTTCTATTTTCATAAGGACTTTGATGTCATCAGAATGGTCTTCTAACAGTTTACTTATTTCAGGGGGCAAAGGAATAGCTCTATAAAATACAGGAGTTTTATTTAAAAAAATTTAAATAAAAAGAAAATGCACATGTACATATAATTACCTAGTGGTTAATGAGCACAATTTATTGGAGGTCTGCAAACAAATAATTCCTTCTTTCGTATTTGTTGATTTTTTTGTATTCAGTAATTCCAGCTCGCCAGAAACTCCATTCACATTTTCTTAAAAAAGTTTTTAAAAACATAAAATTGTGGATTCTAAAAAATACTAACTTAAAAAATAGAAATTCTAAAACAACATAAAAAAATATTTTTTTATTTTAGTAGTCCATTAACAAAAACAAAATAGTAAAAAAAAATTAAACATAAAATTTATAAAAAAAAAAAAAACTTTTACCCTTTTCTTTTACAACCCATTTTTGCATAATATTTTTATCTTGATTTCCAATGAGTTCGTTCCTCATATCAACCTTGGGTCTAGGAATAATTGTTTCACGAAAAGGAACGATGGGCTCCGATGCATTTATTTCTATCTTGGCAAATCTTTCTCGAAGGTCACTTAGACATCTTTGCAAATGAACCTCCCCAGCAGCAACTATCACATGTTCTCCCGTTTCTTGAACGATTACTTGAACACAGGGGTCACTCTGGTTCAATAACCTTAACCCTTCAACTAAGATGTCCATATCAGCTAAAAAAAGAGATTAGACTTTGGTAAAACATAAGCATACTTGTTTGAGTATCAATTATGTAAAATACTTAACAAAAAAACTTAACTAAGAGGTAAAATAGATAGTTTTTATTTTTTTAGGTTAGCATTAATACACATAAAGAATTTAGATTAAACAATACTTTTAATTTAAAAACATTTTTTATTAGACCAATTACCGATAATTTACCCTACCTAAATACTTGGGGTCAACAGCCACCCTTATAATTGGTGCAACATCATGAGATAAAGCATTGAATGGAGGACACATAACGTTACTGCATAATGTTGCTGAGTTTAAAACATGATCTTCCAATCCACCTATACCTACAGAAAAATTGTTTAAATTGTCATTGTACTGTAAACATAAACGGTGATATCTGTTTTGATCTGAAAGTGATTAAATCAAAAAAAATAAAAAATAAGATTTTTACTTAGACACATTAACAAACCAATAATAGCTCCAGCAGGAGCCTCATTAACTTGATGTAAATCCCTTCCCATCCATAAATACAAATTATTAACTTCAACTAGTGATACATACGGACTTAATGTTAATAGTTCTTCATTGGTAAGATTCTGATATAAAACAGAAGTTTTAGGTTATAATTACATAATGAAAGTACAGTATAACATCTGATAATTTTAAACCTTGGGTTTAATATCTCCGGCCAGATATAAAAAATGTTTTATTTTATTTTTAATTATCTACCTGTTTATTTTCAAATAGCCCTGGATCATGTTTAGGACCCAAAACAAACAACCTAGCCCCAATTTTTAATGTCCCGCTAAACACTCTTGCAAAAGCAACGAATTCCTGACCAGGTAAATTTTGTTTGTCCTCATTTTTTGTTTCACTAGTTATAGTATCATCTGTCTTCTGTGTGTTTTCATCCATATTTTTCTCTATTGTTTCGGCATTGTTGGCAGTCAAATATTTTAATTTTGCAGCTTCTCTTCGTTGTTCAAGTTCAATTTTAGTGAAAGGTCTAAAAAAAGGTTATTCAAAAAACAATATTCAGATTTTTTTAAAGTATATATATTCAATTCCTGCCAACCTTGATTTATTTTGTGGTAATAATTTTGAATCAACGGCGACCATTTTTGAAACAAGAACTATGACAGAATTAGATTCAGGACTACAGTTCAGAAAATCTAAAAAATAATAAATGGGATTTGACTAAATTTTAAATTTAGTTCTTTAGGTTTATTTTAATCCACAAACCTTGTTTGAGATCTTGGGTTTGTTTCGGTAGTGATGTAAATGACTTGTTAGTTCCACACATTAGGTTTTCCACTCGTTCTTCCAACATTTCAGTTGGGTTCGGCACATGTTGGCATATACTTGCTTAAAAAATTCATATAAACAAAAATAAATCCAACTTCCTTTAAGAAAAAAAAATAAATAACATACAAAAATAACCAAATTAGTAAAATCTTAAAACATTTAGCAACAACAGCAAATAATTTATAGAAAAATAAGATACTTACAAAATATTGCATCTGATAATGGCAGCCATTGGCTGCAAATGGTTTTTAAATAAGTTTTTGAATCAGATTTTCCTAATCTTACGTCTCTTGGTGTGATCTTTAGATTTAAACTTTTGGTTATCTTCTCAATTTTTTCATCATCCCTAAAAATTTATAAAAAAAAATGAAAATATACTAAATGATATTATTGTTTAAAAAAACAGTTCATTGTTTAAAAAAAACATGATATTGTCAAAATTAATGTGAAGTGACTTACTTTATTTCGAGAACGTTAGTATACAGGGACCAAATATTTTCCAAAATAAATTGAACAAATAATGGTTTCTTTGACTTAGGCTGTTAACATAAAAAAAAACACAAAGTTAAAAATGTCAAACGGATCTAATATATGATTGCCTTTGCAAAATATTTAGTTTTTTATGCATTAATTATATTTTAAACAAGAAGCTGATCTACATTATAAACATAAGTAATTTTTGTTAACCTAATCCAGTCTTTTTTATTAGATTTAAATAATATTAATAACCTAATTACTAACTGTATTATTCCTTACTAATAATGTTTACCTGAGCTCCTTTCATTATTTTCTTTGCTTTCATACTCACATAATAATCTCCCCACAAGGTTTTTCTTAAAACTTCTTCCCTTATTCCCAACTTTTTTGAAAACAATTTTGCAAAATGATGAATTCTAAAATTATTTAAACTCAACTTTACAAATTTCTCGAATATCACAGTTTAAAAAGCACTTGCATATATAAAATTTTTTGGGCAAAATAAATTATTGTAATAATTTTTTCATACGTGAAATTTTTGTTAAACTTGACAAATGTTATAATTAAAACACAATAATTTACTGAATAATAATTAAATTACAACTTTAAATTCACCTGAATGCCCATCCATCCTGTGCACTACAAAACACAACATTTCCTTGATCTGGTGAAAAATAAAGTTTTGAATCGTCTTCATTACCTAAACCACTACTCCAATCATAAGTCTGTAGAATATATTTTAACTGTTAAAAAATACTTTAATATAAAATTGTTTACTATTTAAAAGAATTAGTACAAAAAAAAACACAAATATATATACCATACTTTTTTAGATTGTCAAAATTGATACCGTATTAGAATATTTAAAATTAATGCCCTTTTTTTTTTTTGTATATATCTTTATCCTCGATGTTAGAAAGTCGACTGCGCGACTTAAATATAGAGTAACATCAGTTACATCAGTTACTCCGACCCAGTCTATAATGAATGGCAACTTCAAACAATTTTATATATTTGGTTTATTTTTATACTTACAATCTCTCCTTCCTTATTCTCAGTGATGTTTGATTGAGTTTGTTGGGCAGTTTTTTCCATCACCTCAGCAGAATATAAACTCCCAGTCACAGCATTCACCTTAAAAATTTCATATTAGTTTAAAAGGTTGTTCTTCAAATAACAAAAAGTTACTTAAAAAAATAAAACGATCATGAATAGCAAATATATATTTTTTATTCTCGAATATTATACACCACTACAAACAAAAATTATATACATATAAACCAACAATTAAAAAAAAGTTTACCTGTTCTAATACTTGTTGTAAATGTAGATAAGCTTCCATTGGTGAATATTTAAGTTCTGTGATTAAACGATCAAGTTTGTTTAAAACTAAAATTGGTTTTAGTTTTTCTAACCAAGCCTGCCGGAGAACAGCCTGGGTCTGTAAATTAAAACAAAAAAATCAAATTGAAAAAAAAACAAAACACAGATTTAAAAGAGCGAAAGAACATTTAATAGATTAATGATGGTATGTACATAATTATACCATACATAATTAAAAATATTAAGATCCTCTATTTACACAAAAAAAGTATGAAGTACAAGTAAAATAAGGACAATTTTAACATAATTTATTTAAAATAAAAATATTTTTAAAAATTATAAAGCCAAAAATTTGGATATTGTCCTTAATATTCTCACCTGTGGACAAACTCCTTCCACAACATCAACCACAACAAGTGCCCCATCACACAATCTTACAGCCGTAGAGACTTCACTTCCAAAATCAACATGACCGGGAGAGTCCATCAAATTAATTAAATAATTTATTGCACTTTCTAAACAAAAAAAGTTGTGTAAAGCATAACCAAGAAAATTTTTTTTTCAAGATGTATATACAATTAAATTTATTAGAATAACTGGTTGGAAAAATACCATTTTAAGACATCAACTGTTAAAAAACAAATAGGGTAACAGATATATATAAATAAAACAAATACAGTCAAAAAAAAAATTCTATATACAGGAAAGTTGAATTTATAATATAAAAACTAGTAAATACCATGGAAATAAAGATAAATAGGACTACCTGGGTCAAGATATTGAAGAGAGATTGCACTTGACTTCATAGTTATTCCTCTTTGTTGTTCTTCCTCTCTGTCATCCAAATATCTGAGCTAAAAAAATTATTATTAAATTTATATATTTTCACATTATATTGTGTTTAATTTAATCTTACCTTGCCAGCAAGTCTACTTGAAATAATTCCATTACTTGCAATAAGCGAATCAGCCAAAGTTGTTTTGCCTATAATTAATAAGATGTTAATTGTTCAAAAAAATTAAGTTTTTAATTTAAAGAAAAAAATGTTGTATGTTATCTAATAACTTACCATGATCAACGTGTGCTAATATGCAAATATTTCGAACATTTTCGTTTTTCTTTTGTAAGTCTTCCAACTTTTTTGTTAAAGAGGTCATTTTTTCCAATCAATTATTTAGTTGTTGGTTCGTAATTAACACCTTTTAAACGTTGCACATAAAAAAATTTTACCTTAACACTAAACACAATATTAAACTTAATAATGAAATAACGCGATTCAACAAACACACATGCAAAATTAAACCTAAAATTAAAAAAAAATTTCAACTAAAAAAACAGCTTTATAAACAAACTATATGGACAATATTACAATATTTGTTATTGAAAACAGGTTAACATGCATTTCAGAAGGTTTTAACAAAAACAATACTTACATAAACGAACTCTTTGCCTTTTTGTCGGTCGTCTAATATTGTAATATTGCACAACAACAAAGCAATAACATTAAGCGTGACGTCATATTCAAAGCACACGTGCGAATCTGAGAGAACGCACAAAAAACGCAAATATGAGAGAGTCGGATGACAATTTCATTATACCCAATCTGATCCGTTATCCTTAATATCTAAAGTTGGTTTGAACCTAACTTTTTATATTAAAAAATATTGTTCCATATATTTTATACTCATTCTGCTGGTATTTTATTATTGGCAATGATTAGTAAGATGACATTTCTTTAAATCGGTGGGTTTTCCATGCCAAAAATATACTGTTTGAAGCCGAAGGTAAAATACCTAACAACTACTTCGTTTATACCTTTTGTGCAAGTCCACAAACAACTTTTTAAAAAAACTTTTCTAATTACATTTCTGGTGAATGACGCAAGGTAGTTACAATGCAAAATTTAATGGCATATAAAAAGCGTATTTCAGGATAACAATAAAAATAGAAAATTGCACAAAATACGAAGTTAAATAGGAAATCAGCATTTTTAACTTCTTGATTTAAAAAATCATGCTATGTAAATGCAATGGCTAAATATATTTATAACTACATAACTGATTATAACTACATTTTTACTGTAATTTTAAATAAGAAAAGCAAAAAATCATATTTATCCAAATTAATTTATATTAAAGATATTAAAATATTTCGTTACGAAAAATTTTTGGAAAGTTTAGCAGATTTGTAATCAGATCGCAGTTGAACAAAAGTGTGTAAAACCGTTCGATCAAGATTGGCAAACTGATCACCAGAGCAAACCTAAAATAATATAGATAAAAAAGTTATTCTAAAACTTACCAATAAAGTGTGTAAAAATATGCTAACAAATTAATCCTAGCTAAAAGCTAACATTTCATAATTTAATATAAATTAAAAAAAAATTATTGGTAAGCTATTGCTCTAAATGATAACTCAGTAAACAAAGATTTAAAAAGAATTACCTGTCTTAAGTTTTCGGGTGCAACAACCAACAAATTACATAATGAGTGAAGGCTGTTAAATAATGATGTCACAAATGGAATTTTTAAATGCTCAGCACATTTTCTAAAGAATAAAAAAATTAAAATTTTAAAAATGTTATCCCAAAATATATAGGTTATTTAAATAAAAATAAGTTCATTTTTTCTATTTATTAAAGAGAAAATAAAGTTTATAAACAGACTAGATTTTGTAAGGCTAACATTTTATATAAATAGCAACTCAGAAATATTATTTGTACAAAAATATCCATTAATACCTATTATCCCCCCAATAGAAATAATATTTACATATGCTCATAATGTATTTGTTTTTTTCTATTCATACCTTCCTTACAAAGATATTTTATACCCTTAAATAAATCTTAAAAATTCAATTTATTTAACACAATATCACAATTGATGTAGAATTAAAAACTAACAATTTTTAAATTTAAAAAATGTACAAACTCCATACATTACTAATTTAAACTATAGCCCTAGAGCCTAACCAATAACTTCTAAAAAATACCAAATCTCTTTAAAATTTAATACATAAAGATCGCTTACCCATATTCACTAACATCACATATCGCCATCATTCCACCCATTGAACTAAATGAATATTGCTGAAGATGTTCGTAAATTAATCGATGAAATCTTGTTCCAAATTCTTTCAACACTGCCTCCACATTATTACCATCTAATGAAGATCGAATGTTGTCAATCTTCTTGCGAACATAAACACACAACTGGAAAAAAATTGTTTTTTATTATAAATAATGTTGAAGTAAAAAAATGTTTTTCAAAACCTTAAAAAATCCATAAAAAGTTAAAGCAAATTTAGTGTAAAGCTGATGTCTTAATTATTCTTTAAATAAAAAAAAACATTTAAAAATAACCAAAAATTTATATTTTAAAAAATATTTAAAAATTATTTTAACTTACAATCTGACAAGCAGTAGTGTATTGCATCTGCGGAGGTTGATCCGTGGTAAAATCACTCTTCCTCTGCTTGCTCCGGATTAAATGTCGCATCCACCCGATCACTGATGATAAACAACGATCGATTCCTAAGTCCAGCTGGACCTCCATCCTCTCTCGTAACTTCTTCTTCTTTTGCAAACAATCACTTTAAAAAAATGTTATATATTTAAAAAACAGAATTTTTATTTTAAAAAACAACAAAAAAATTAAAGATGTAAACAAAATTAATAAAAATATTAAACTTATTTTTTTTAATCGCTGTTAAAAAACAAACCTATACTGGGGTGATGAGCTAACTAGAGGAAGTAAAGTATCACTAAATTGTTTCTCAAATAAATGGAAAATTGTGTTCGTCTGTTGAACAACATCAATGAAATAAATATTTGGTTCGTTCTAAAAAAAAAAAATTAAATCAAGTTAAAAAACTAAATTTTGTAAAATTCTTTTAAAAATTAAAAAAAAAATTAAAATACTAACCTTTGGCTCGAAAGAAGGAATAGCTAACAACCCAAGATCAATGGCATACTCAATATGCTGCCTGCATAAATACTCTAACAATAACTCAAAAATCACCATTGCATTTGCGGGCAAGTTGTTCACTGAAGATAAGGTTTTACATCTTGCTAAACCCATTTTCGTCTCCTATAAAAACACAATTTAATAACAAAAATATATTTTTTTACAAAAAAAACATACATATAATTTGTACAGCCTTTTTAAACATAAATTTAAAGATACTTACTTGAAGCAAGTTGATGGTTAGCTCCTGCGACAAATAAGTCTCACCAACGTTTTGTTCATTAGAAGAACTACCACCGAATCTTATACTGGTTTTATCAGTAATAACTGCTTTTAAGTCCTGATAACCTGTTAAGTAACAAAAAATATTCAATTTTTGCCTATAACGTTAGTGTTAGTAGTACAATACCATAACAGTGTTAAATATGGAAATTTTTTAATTAACCTGAATGTAAAGATTTTTTGGTGTGATTTTTTGAATCGTAAAATCGTTGTGATATCATCATTGCCTTTTCTTTCAGGAAAGTCTCTTCCACTTTTATGTAAGAACTCAAATATGTCTACAAAAAAAAAGTTAGTTCATATAATTATGGTATATTTATGTTGGGTATTAAAGTATGTTAGATTTATATTTCTTTAAATTAGCATAAAATATAACATCACATAAACTAGAGCAACTTTTTTAAAAAAACACCATTTTTTATATTTATTAAATTTGACTTACCTTAAAAATACTTTTTGTTAACTTTGTCAGAAAGTTGGAATCTGAGCCAAGTTTAAAATGAGATAACTTATCTGATAAATCAATTGTCTTCCCATAAAGCATGTACAAATGCTGGAGATACCTAAAATTAAAAAATGATATAAAGTCAATAAAAACTATAATTGCTATTGTATGTTTTAACATAAAATTATTTTATCTAGTACTTACTTTTCAGGGTCGGTATTCCTATGTTCTTTTAGTTTAGACTCCACAAAATCACTCAGTTTGGTTTGATAAATTCTTGCAACCAGTTTACCCATCACTTGTTCTGGTGTTGTGAACACATCTAATATCATCTTAACAAAAAACATTAAACAAATTTAATTATAAGATATTTAAAAAAAAAAATGTCAGTTTTTTTTAATAAAAAATAAGATATATACAATTATTTTTAAAATTAAATAGGCTAACATTCAAATCTACTTCATTTCATAACCTGCCATAAGAATTATGAAATAATAATAGACATATAAGATTCGAAATATTGAGTCAACTATAAAAAAGAATTACCTTGTGCACTTTGGAGCACAGAGTATTAACTTCTGCAAAAATGTCGTTGCCTTGATAGAATGAATTCGTGATACTTTCGTCAATAAATGCATCAATACAATATTGATAACCTAGCAAAAATATTAAAAAGGTTCAAAGTTAAGGTAAAAAACAAAGACAAAATTGAATGCAAATTGAAATGCAAGGGTCAAACCTTTAAAATGAGAAAGCGTTGAAGCCAAATCCTTCATTTTAGCAACTTCATCATTTCTGTGTGCTTCTTTGAACTCATTCAATAATTCTTGTTCAATAGAATGATATTTCGATACTATCTTGCCTTTTACCTAAAAAAAATAAATTTCCTTGGTAAAAAAATCACCTAAGTTTGCTGTATGTAAAAACAATTTCATTGAAATTGTTTAATACCTTTGCAAATCTGTCATACGGTAGCTCTTGAGCAATAAGATGAAGTTTATGAACAATGTCGGCAGCATCTCTTACTTTGTATTGGTTTACAAACACCTCAGATGTAAATTCCCCAGTCAGAAACTCATCAAAATATCTGTTATTAAAAAAATAATCAAACATTTTTTTGTCTAGGTAATTAAGTGTAAATTGTACTTTGTCCACACTAAAAATCACACAAATAAACCAATTTGGCAGTTGCTAGTTTTTAGATACAAACTGTTAGAAAAACTATACTTAAATATGGTAATTACTTCATAAGTTTAAGAGCTTCTGCTGCATGTGTTCGAGGTGTGTTAACTCCTTCTAATTGATCGCCAAGATGAACAACCTTGGTTGCTACATAGTTGATTCTATCTTCGAGTGACTAACAATAAATCCAAAAAAATATTAAAAAGCAAAATGAATAGAGTACAACAAAAAGAAAATACTAATAAAGTATTTTAATAGAGATAATTTTTTTAATTTGTATTAATAACAAACATTTATTCGAGGTTAAATATTTAATTTAAAATACAAAATGATTGACCATATAAAGGTTAGCCAGTATTGTAACAAAAGAGATTTAATATTGTTTTTTTGTATAGGCTATAATATATATTTATCCTCGATAAGAGAAGGTCAAATGGGCAACCTTAACATAGAATAACATCAGTTACTCCAACCCAGTCTCGAGTCGTTGCAGTTTGGGATATTATAGAGACTATAATTGCCCGGTTTTTATGCTGCTAATTAAGTGCTTGCTCAGCAGGAGTTTTTACCGTTTATAACGCCTTAATCATGGATGCTACAGCATAAGAGCCGTGGGGATTAAACCCACAACCTCATGGTAGTGTAGCAAGCGTTCTTACCACTATATTGCACTGCCAGTATATTTAAATGTATATACAACTTTTACAAAGCCAACCTAATTAAATAAAATTAAAATACACTTACAACAAATAGTATATGCATAACATGTACCTAGTTAAAATATAAATGGTTAAATAATAGAAATTACCTGAAAATGCGTGAATGCAACTTGATTGCTTTTTTGTAAATCAGAAACTTTCTCGGAATGACCTCGAGACTCTCTTGTCAAATTTGTTTCAAGTTTTTCAACTTTTCGCTGAATTCTTGAGTCTAGTAATCTGAGCTCGGTAATGTGAGCTATAAACTCGTTGCACAGTTGCTAAAATAAAATAAAAATGTTTTATCTGGTTTAGAAATAGAGCATTCTGGCTTAAATGTAAATGTTAAAATTGTTAAACAAAAAACCTCTGGATTAAAGCCTTGTGCTCCTCCCTTTGTTCCACCTCCGTGAGTCCTCCAAGCTAATCGTTCAACGTACTCATCCGGATCAAAAGGATCCTCAAACAGTTCCGCGGATGCCATTTTCACTTTCTTTTTGTGTCTTCTCAAACATAAATAATAAACAATCAAAAAGTAACTTTTACACCACGCGTAAATAATTTCCGACGCGTTAAGAAATCGCGTTCAAGCGTAACTACTTTTAGATAATAAAGCGAAAAAAAGGCATAAAAGCTGTAAAAAGTGTTATGGTACTGCTACTAAATTCTTTTGTAAATGCTGTTGATTGTAAAAAATCTATTATATCAATGTTTTTATTTATTCGGCTTTAGGCATACAATATGCATTCAATGACGTAAAAACAACTACGGTGTGGTGTAAATTTTTGAACATTGTTTCGTTCTTACCATTCTCTTTACTTCTGAATTTCCTTAACTGCTACATAATATGAATAAAAAGCTTAAAGTTTTTTATTGCGGCCAGTTGAATATAAAAGCCAACACGTAAGCAAAATGGGCGTCGGCTTGTAAGTTCGTTGTTCGTAAGCTCGTATTCAAAGTCGTGGTGAGTGGGACGTAAAACTTTACTGTTTACATTTTGATTAGACGGACGCTATCTTGTTACATGTAGTAGTTAACTGGGTTAGTGGTATACTGTAAAACCCTGTCTTTTGTACTGGACAGCTGTAGTATCGTAGTGGCGCGTATTTTGCTTGTAAGATCTAAAGATGTTTATAAAGTATTTTTAAAGAAAACTTTAAATATAATTTTGTATCATTTTTGTTCTTATAGATAACGTGTATATAAAGCTTAAAAGAAATTTATTTAGTTTATTTTCTAAGCATCCAGTACAACTTATATCCTCCAAAATGCCTAACCTGTTTACCGTAGACTTCCCTCCAGTTGTTGACAACAAAATTAAAACAATCGAGTTTTTAGAAGCCTGTGAGAAGATACCAGAATTTTTTGACCTGCTTGGAGGAAAAGTATTCTATCCCGTCAAAAATGATGTGGTAAAAAATATCGAAAAAATCAAAAAGCGATATTTGGAGAAGCCTTGTGATTTCGAGTACATCATGGATATTATCTTAAATGAAAGACTCGAAAATGAAAAAAAGTTAAAGGCAGTGGATGGAAATGGAATAGCAACTAATGCACTGATGTGGCTCAAACGAGGGTTGCAGTTAATTGCGTTGTTCTTGGAGCATCTTCTTTTAAATGATTATGATCCAAATCCGGAAAACCTCAAGAGTTGTGTTCAAATTGCTTACAAAAATTCACTGCAAAAGTACCATGGATGGATGGTTGGTAAGGTGGTTACTATGGCAACCAATGCATGTCCATATCGTGCGGATTTCATGAAATCTTTACAGCAAAGCGAGGGGCTGAATGAGGAACAAACATTGGCTCGAATTAAGGAGTATTTGGTCAATTTTAAAGCAAATGTGGATTTAATTTATGAAATCTATAACAAAACTGGTGCAGAGAAAGATGATAAGGCATAAGCTATTTGTGCCTATGTTAAGTCCAACAAAATTTAGTCAATGTTGCGAATTTGTATTAGTAATTAGTGCCTTCTACTTTTATTGTTTTTAAAGTGTGTTGACCACTTTGGCTTCAATATTGTAGCAAAAATAAAATAAACCAACCTAATTTGCTAGCATTTTTTATCTTTATACTGGTATTTTAATAATACATTGTTTTGTGTGATTTTTTGTTTTGATATTGTATTAACTAATTATTCATTAAATATAATAATAATCAACACAAATTACATTCCTATTGCTTCCTTTAAAAAACATTAATCATGTTTTCTGTTGTTGTAACAGTATAGTACATTAATTGCTATATTTTGTAATATATAAATTGGTACAGTATGTGATTTATACTTTTTTTGGAATAAAAGCATTTAATTAACTACCATAATAACTTAATAGAAAAGTGTTGCAAAATTTTTCAGGAATTCTTACTTAAAATTTGTGCACCGATAATAAATATTTTCTCTGATTTTTAACATGGTTTTACTATTCATTTTTATTGTACAACTATGTTGTATGTTATGAATTGTGCTATTGTAGCATCGTGTATTTATATTTGTTGGCATTTTTGCAGTTTTTACTTTGTACTAATGGAACACTAATTTATGCAATTAGTTTGACTATATTGTCGCTTTTAATTATCTGTTAATTAGTTGTTAAATTTTGCTTTAAATAACAATTTTGCATTTGAATAGCACACTGCACTTGGTCAAATGACCAAATGTTTTGTAATTATTTCTGTTAAAAAAATAAATTCTTTGCACTAATTATCAATTCCTATTATTTTAAAGATTTGTTAGGCAGGGATGTTACTAAGCAGGAAATAACTACACAAAATATAAATATTTAGCCCCGAGTATGTTGCAAATAGCTGACATTTTACCAAAATAGGTTTTAGTTATTTTGTTGGTGATAATGGGTTAAACAACTATTATTTTTCTTCCGGCGGTGGGCGCTAAGTGTGCTATTGCGTTGTCATGACAATTTTATAAGCCTTGGAACCTTAGCTTCATTAACAGACGTTTATTAACTTGGTCTAAAACGTATTTAGGGACAAAATTCGCGAAATGGCTAGACCACGACAGTTTCCACCCCATGGAATGGAAGACTACGATTTAGGGGCACTTTCTGATGAACAACAAATAAAACTAAGCAATTTTAAGGTCAGGAGTTAGTTTTCATATGTGTTTATCCTAAATGTAGAAAAAGATGTCTTTATAATAGGCTTGAGCGCCATAGGAGTAACACTGCTGTTAATTTTTTGCTATAACAGGTATATTTAAATACTAAAATTGTTGTTTTAAAGATTAAAACCCGAATGCAAAATGAAGATTATCTTCGAACTCATCCAGAAGTAGAATTATTAATTTCAGGATTTTTAAGGTAAAGAAATTAAATTTTTAAACCATTTGTTGTTAATAACAGGAGTTCATACCGTTTATAGCACCTTACCCAAGGGCGCTACAGCATGAGAGCAGTTGGGATCAAACCCAAAACCTCATGTAGTGTAGCAAGTGTTTTAACTACCACACCTTGCCGCCGGTGCTATGTTAAAAAGGTTTTACATTTTTATATTTAAAAAACAAACCAAAGTTACTGAAACAAAATTCTTTAAACTTCAGAGAACTTTTACTTAACCGGCCAGCTCAGGTTCGGGAATTTGCAGCATCCTACTTTACTCACCCAAATTTAAAAGAGGCCATAAATCAAAAAGTTAATGAGCAACGGAAAAGTAAATAGCACTCAGCATCACAGAAACTTAAACAAACACTAACCCAGTTTGCTGCCTTGCATTTTTGAAACCTTATTTTACAAAAATAACACTTGAAATGTATGTGATATCTTTATTAAAAAAAACATATATAATTATAAAAGAAAATTTGTTCATGATCAATTCCATGTTCGTGTTAATTTCATCATATTTGGTGTTCTTTCTTTATTATCCTTTATATTTTCATTTGCACCCAATTCGATTAAAGTCTTAACTGCATTTAAATTGCCTTCTTTATAAGCAAGGTGTAAAGCAGTTTGGCCGCCAGAAGCTAACCCTGTTTTAATTTGTGTGTTTGGGTTGAAATTAAGTGTTTTTATGAGGTAAGTTATAGAACTACATTGTCCTGCTTCTGAGGCTATATGTAAACAGTTTCGGCCAATTTTATCAACCAATTTATAACTGTTTAAATCAGCTTGATGTAGTGAAGATATTGTTTTAACATCACCACTTCTAATTGCATCCATTAACGCAACACTACCGCATGAATCTTTTATGTCAGTTCTGTATGAAAAACAAGAATGCATTATTAATATTGTATATATGGCTTCTATTTTAAAACACATGACTAATACAGTTAAATGTTACAACACTTATACCTTAAACGTATGATGGAACGCATAGCATATTGTTTGAAATAATTTAAATAAACTAACGAGTATAATACCTGGCTATATCTGAACAATTTGTTAAAAGAAATTCAACAATTGCCGATCTGCCATTTAAAGCTGCAGTATGTAATGGAGTTCTACCATTATTACTAACAGTATTGCAAATTTCAGATGCCCTTGTAATTAAAAAACTAATCATTTCAATATCACCATCACGTACACAAACGTGAAAACAGTTCCATCCGTCCTAAAAAGTTTAAATAAATGATGTCATTATTTTGTAATATGTTTACTTTAGTGGTTTTTATAAGCTAATACTTTGTAAGCTTTTAAGGTTAAAAGTCTAGAGTCCATTTATGAATGTATTTAAGTAATACATTGTGAAGATAAGAAGGTTAAATTAATGAAATCCCTGAAGGTTAAAAACTAAACCTCCAAGACTAACACTAAAAAATATGAGTATATCTAATAGATTACGCTATTTTTTATTATCCTTAGTATATATATATAAGTATTTATATACCGTAAATTATCCCAAAATTTTTTCCTAAAGTTTACATATTTTAGGTGGAAAAATGATTGTATATACTTACTGCATAAAGTTTAAATTTAACTTGACCAAAAAAATAAATTTCAAAAATAACTGACCTTGTTTTTAAGCATAGGATTAGCCCCGGCATTTATCAACAACAATAAGACTTCAACATTTTGTTGTCGAGTGCAGGCCATCAACAATGGTGTCCACCCCGCTCGTTTGAGGGGATCGACTTTCACACCACAGCCGAGAAGATATTCAACAACATCTGCATGTCCCATTGAAGATGCCTCATGTAGCAAAGTTTTGCCATCTAGGTTTGTTTTCTCTAAGTGTGCATCATAACTTTTGTGAACATATTTTAACATCAAAATTTTGCCGTGGCGTGCCATTAAATGCATTGGAGAATCACCAGATTTTTTGTGCACAGAATTGATAAGTTCATAACGATCTGCATCAGTTAGTTTATTAAAATATTCCTCAAATTTTAAGCATGATTTATGCTGAATAATTTTCCAAACCTCTTGTAAATTAAACATCAGTTGTTGAAATCTTCTAGGGCTTGATTTAAAGCTTTTATGTCTGCTCGGTGTTTCATTAAATATTGACCTTCAAAATGGAAAACTGGAATGTCGAATTTATATTTGTTCCACCATTTAATATTTTCCTTTTTCGTGATATCAATTTCTTCCAGTCTAAACTAAAAAAAATAATTTTTAGATAAATTGTTATGGATACACTATAAACTAATATATATAACAATAACTCACCTTATCAAAAAGGGGTTTTAATTCTTCTTTAGCAATATCACATAAAGGACAAGGATCCTTTGTGTATAATGTTAAAACCGGCAGTTTTTTAGAACTATAAGCCCGAATAGAATTTTTCACATTTAATAAACGTACTATTCTTAACATTCTAACACAAAATTCTATTAATTTAATATGGTTTAATATTTAATTGCATACAAAATATTTGCAATGGCTCTATATAATTAAAATATTCAGCTATAAACATATGTATACACTACTAATCTTATACATTTCAATTGATTTTATATTTTACCATGTACAACATTTTAATCTCATTAAATAATTTAACATTTTAAACTGCCAACAAAATAAACACCAAGCAAAATCTTTTAAATTTAAAAATATTTAACAAATATAAAAATAGAGTAATTTTAGAGAAAAATTGTACTACAAACACAAATCAAGTTTCTAAAATAATACCCAAATAAATTTTAAAAAACAGGTAGGTCAGTAAATTAATTGTTAATTAAAATTAGCACTTGTGAGTAAATCCGGCACAAAATTTTAATTAACCCTGAAGTTGTTTGACTTTTGCAATGTACTTTGCTTCTGCTTCATCTTTTGCCATTCCCTTTACCTTTTCCCATGCATCCCACTTTGCTTTTCCCTTAAAGTCCATCATTCCAGGTCTTTCCGTGTTGACATCACCAACAGTAGCTTGCTTGTAAAAGCCATATAACTCTAGTAAATCATTATCACTTGGTTTTGTTGGCAACTTTTTTGCATCATCTGCGGCTTTAAGAAAAGCTTCTGACATGATTAACAGTTAAATTTAAAATTGTTTAAAAAGTGGGGAAAAAGTAGTGTTCTTTCTAAAAACAAAAACTATAGTTATCCCATACGCTTTTAACCTGTAGTCACCGACATCTGCACATAACGTTAACGTATCTATTTCACTTCCCAGCCTTCCTCTGCAACCGTTTAAAATAAAATAAGGTCACGTTACATTTGCATTCTCGTTACAGCGAAAGTTCTCTTTCTATTTTTTCATACTATCATTTATCCTTAATCTGGGCTATCCCATGTTTTAGTTTTTATACTAAAATATATAGGTAAAGTAATGTTGATATTCATTATAACAGTTAGTTTGGCATACAAAATAAATTAAATACTGTTTTAAGTTTGGTGAGAGAACACGGGCAACGTGATGTAGTAGTCAGAACACTTACTACGCTACAAGAGGAGGAGGTCGTTGGTTCGATCCTTTTTGTTCTCATGATAAAGTGCTCCTAAGTAAGGCCATATACGCGATAGAAAAGCCTTCTGAAGCGCGAGTTAATCAGCAGCAAAATGATCAAACCATTACATTCTATAACATCCCAAACTGCTGAAGGCAAATTAAGACTGGGTGGGGGTAACTGATGTTACTCTATGTTTAGGTTACGCATTCGACCTTTCCATATCGACAAAAAGATATACTTAAAAGAAACTACTTTTTAACATTACATTATTAAGCAATATTTGTGGCTTAATAACTACAAAACCTTTTTTTTCTTGCAGTTACTTTATTAACACCAAAAATGAACAAAACGAATTTATACAATAAGGAAAAGGAAATATGCCAAAAAATTACTGTTAACAAATTTAAAATAAAAGCTCAAAACTTAAAGAACCACCAGACCTACAACATGTTAACTTTTGTTAATTAAAGTACTGTAGATAACACAACAGCTTTACTAAACATTAAAAACATTAGGCTTATAAATCATGAATAAATGCAAAAATCTTTTATCTTGAAATAAAACGTATAGATTATAAATTTTTTTCATAAGCTTAAGCGAAAAAAGTTTATTTTAAACTATAGCTTAATGTTATGAAAAAAAAAAAAAACTAATTAAAAGTTTGAACAAAAAAACCCAAACTGCTAATAATGAGTATAATGTATAACATAACAAGCAAAGCTAACATGAAAACTTCAAAGTCAATCAACAAATTTTAGTCTTTAGATCACACATTAATATATACACACAAAGACGCCAAAAATATGTACAAAGTGAACTGCTCTCTTTCGTCTTAGATATCATCGATGTCAAAGTCATCTTCTGTCTCGCCGTTGGTTACAACTGGTTTGTGGTTGTTACCATTGGTTACTGAAGCATTAACTGCAACGGGTTTGTCTTCCATCTGAAGTTTTGTGCCAGCTCTCTCAGTGTACTCGATCTCAATCTAAAAAAACACAAAAAATTTAAAAAAAATCTAAACATTGGCTAAGAAAAGAATAACCAATGTGACCACAATTATCATAATGACACCATAAGGTTTAATTATAACATCACAAACCTCTTCTTCCTCCTCACTGCTTTCTTCTTCTGCTTCCTTCAACCAGTTGATGACCGGAGTAGCTTTGGCATGAATTGCTTTACTAAGTTCCTTTGTCACATATTTTTTACTTGGCCGTTCTCCCCATTCCAACAAAACCTCTTCGTCGATAATGTCCAAATCGTATAACTCCTACAAAAAAATTATTTCCCAAAAAATTTGTTACAAAACAACATTTCCCAAAAAATAAAATTTTAATAAATTAGGTATTTGTTAATTACCTTTATGATATGAGCTACTTTGGGCAACAAAGTTTTGCGGTGAAGCTCGACAGTTTTCTCAAATGCACCAAGCAATGCTTTTTGGGCTTTTTTGTTCCCATGACAGAGCTATATTAGAAAACAATGATTATATGATTAGTATTGATGACTTTAATTGGCACAGAAATCAATAGTTTTATTGGCCAGACAGGAGAAATACTTAATGAGAAAGAAACTGCAATAAATCACTTGTTTGCCATGGATAAAAAAAAATCTTTTGTCTGCCTAAAATTTTTTTTTTTGAGTTTGAAACAACGTGACTAATAACACATAAATTATCACAACCGTTACAAAAACATGACTATCAACAGTCAACACCTTATAATTTTCACCACACCATATCATTTCTCTATTGATAGGAAACTTTACATATATATTCGGTTACATAAGGTTGTTGACTGAAGTGAATCGACTACCAAGCACTTTTAGTACGTGGTACTTGCATATATATTGCGCAAGTAAGTAAATAATGATCAGTTAGTTACATATGTTAATATTTGAATTTTTTATGGTTACTTAAATTCTAACATAGGTTTAGTTATAAAATAAAAATTAAATATTTTGTCTAATAATTACCCGAAGAAAATGATTTTTGTAAGTTTTGATTTGTTCCTTCATGTTTTCATCACATAAAAGTTCAACCAAGATCAATGGGGCTTTACTTTTCATATCTAAACGTTCAGCTTCATTTGCAATATCCTTGGATGCCTGTAAAACAAAGATAAAAATATAAAAAAACAAGAAAAACTTACATAAACTAGTTAAAATTTTTTTAATCATGAGTAATTTGATTTCAACACAATCAGGACATGTTTTAAGTTTCTGCTTAATTAGATTTGAGGCTATATATAGACAGCCCACTATAATATGGAAATTCCAAATTTCTGTTTAAATAATTAAAATAGAGCCCTTAGCATTACCTATTACAATGTTTATATATTGGTATGAATTGTAATTTAATTAAAAATTTTTAACTGTGCCAAAATATAAATTATGTTATTTAATAATTTGAAAATTATTTTTGAATAAAACGTATAAAAAAAAATTATTTGAATGAAATGTACAAAAAAGCTACATTTATCGCACATTGAAATGTGATATATTATAAAACAGGAAATAACGTTAAATTTATCATACATGACAAAATTCCGTTTTTTTTACAGTCATATATTTTATGTTTAAAACTGTATGATGTAATTGAATATTAATATTTATTGTGACAATTTTATTATAAAGGACCAAATATTTTACCAATTTAAACATTGTTTTGACGGTGTGTAGATGCCATAAACTATTAAATTTCGTTTTAAAGTGCAATACACTGATGTAACTTCATAAAGGTATTAAATGTAAGATTTATATGTAAACACTTCATAATTTAACTTCTAATATAACATAGCCTGAAGTAATATGTACATTACAGTTAAAGTTTACCAAGTTGCAAAACAACATTTTAAAAGTTTTGTTATTTTCTTTGTTCGAGTGATTATGTAGCAAAGCTATTTAACTTTTTTTATCAAGTCTTTTTAAATAAAATTTTCTAATTATTGTTTAAAAAAGTTTTTAATAAAAAATAATAACTTAGGCTATAGCTTTTTTTTAATTTCTTTTATTTTAAATTTTGCTTTGAAATTATAATTAAGTTGTTAAAAAAACTTACAGTAATTGTGTTGATATCTCCAGAGTTAATTAGTTTTTTAATAAAACCATAAAGCATGTTGGCACGCTCGGTTGGAGTACGTTCCAAATCATCGGTCATAGCAAGAGTTTTGACACCGAGGGCAATCTCGTTCATTCTCGCTGCCACGGCTTCATCGGAGATGTCAACTGACCAATCACCATCGTCTTCATATCCATTTGTCGCAACATTAGTTGGCGACTAAAAAAAAATCAATTTGTTGTTAAAACTTTAAAAATTGGGTTTAAAATATTGATAGGATATTTCATGCTATGTTGAAAACTGAGTGAAATAAAAACATCTCCCACAAAGAGAGTAAAAATTTACAAAATACAAAGATATTAAGTTTCATAACAACAAATACAACTATAAATCCACCTTTTGTTTGTCAGAATCTCCATTACTATGTTCCTCCTCGCTTGAGTGTCCTTCTTTGCCATTTTTGCCGTTCTTCTCTTTCTTATCTTTTTGGGGCGGGTTTTTTGTGATGTAAGTGCAGAGCTTGTGACGCAAATCGACCAAATCTTGGTGACCACAAGCCTTACATACCAATCCAATTGTGCCACGTTTGCTGTTGACAATCTGAGAAAAAAACATTTAAATGTTATTTTAAAAAGCCTTTTTTACAAAACTTCCATTTTAAATAATACAAAGTTAAAGTTTTTCAGAAATTATAGCAGACAAAAACAGTTACTAAACAAATGTGTTTATTTTTAATTGTGCACCATTGTTGTTTCTGGGTTTTCGCATTCTGTGCAGAGAACAAATTTTTTGATGAAACCATCGAGCATGTCTTGAAGTCGACCGCTTTCGTGAGAGCCGTTCACAATGTAGCGATCATTTTTAGCGTCAATGTGTGTCTGTGCCCCCAATTCACATCCAAAAAATTTACATGTATCTAAAAAAAGGGCAAATAAGTTTTAATAATAAAAAACTGATCTTTAAAAAAGTAAAAAACTGTGCTTTGACATGAGTTTAATTATTAACAACAGAGTAAAATTGTGGAAAAACTCTTACAAGTAGGTGGTCTTCCGAGGGCTTTGGCCACATCACACATGTTAACAATAACTGTTTTGACACCATTTCCTTTTCCTTCAACCTATATTCAACCATGTGAAAATATTAGAACAGGCTGTTTTACAGATTACTAGACTCAAAAAATAATTTAATACATAATTTTTGGAGGAAACTGGTTCTTAAAAAAGAAATCATATGGTGACATGTTAATATAAATATTTTTGGGCACAAATTTTAAAAGTTCAGCTAACCTTGGCTATAATACTCGGCATTTTGTAGCGGTAAAATACATCTTTGACTTCTCTGTTGACATTAACTTGCGACATTTTTTCGATTCGGTTACGATTACGTTATTAGAACTTTTGAAGTGAAGAATATTTTTTTTCAATTTTTTTTTGTTTTGTTTTTGTGCGGTTTTAGAACATTTGCATATGTGTTTTATTGGTTTGAGATTTTTGACATTGGCTTGAAAATCAACTGGCTTTTGAAGTAATCTCCCATTCAGACCTGTGCCTATACTTGAGAAGGTGTGATAACATGTAGAAACGTAAGGATTGTGATGTAATAAGCCCTCCAGTCTTATATTGGACAAGACAGCGTGATTATATATCCGATCTTTAAAAATAATCATTTTTTAAATAATGAAAACACCAAACAGCAAAACCATAATATTGTTAATGATATAGTTTTTAATTTGTCAAATTATAAAGCACAAATCATGCATTTTATACCCTAAAAATACTTACTTCTTTTAATGGAAAAATACATAAACACTTTGGGTCGGCTTCAAAACAGATAAAAAGCTTCAAGATTTTAAAAGAAGTTTAAAAATAAAATCTAAAATACAAATTCAACTATTTTAAAATTTATATTATTCAGTAGTTAATAGTTAATTACTAAATCTAGACCGTTTTAGATACAATTTTAGATACAACTTCTAAATTTTACGGAACCGTACTAACGTTTTTTTGACAGCCAGACAACGTCAAATGTAGAAAAAATACAATTGACAAAGCCTCTAGACTATCTGATATTTTTTCTAAGCCCAAACCAATAGTTTTAATCTTATACAATTTTATTCTTTTAGACCTGACACGTTTTATTTCTAGAAACCGCTCGAAAAAAAAGTTCGCTGTGGAAAATTACTCGGCCGTTGTTGTTTTCTTTTGCGCAATAGCAACCTGTAATAGCCCGGATGTTCTTTAACGTCAATCGAAAATTTTTCAAGCGTAAAAACACGAGGCAACGTAAAATTTTTGATATCTATTTAATGTTTATGATGCAATAACAAATTTTTTTTTAAATAATTAATTAAAAAAATTATTCAAAAACTAATTTGAATTATTACTAACTAGAAGACAAGCCCTTTAAAATGATAGAAATCCAAACTGAGAGTAAAGTTCGGGTAGTCAATACAGATGATGCTAACTCCGAATTGCCACAAAGAAACAAAGGATTAAAAGATCAGTTTTGGATAGTAGTTTTTGCAATAATCTTGCTGTTGGTAGCTGTATTTTCAGGCTATGCGTTTCGTAAATGTATACCTTCAAGATTCTTTCGTGGGGTAATGTTTGCGGAGGCAGTGCTAGTACAGTAGTGAAGTTTACAAACGTTAGTGATTCAGGAAAGCTTAAATCAGAGTTCCCATATGTATGGACTCCACACTTTCTTTTACATGAATGTATTGTAAAAAGTGAAGCTACGATTATTAAAATTTGCGTCAAAACATGCCCCGAGTTAAATAACTCGACAGACTTTGATCAAGAAATGTGCTTGCAGATATTTCAAACAAATGATTACGATACAACATCCACTAACATAAACAATATTTGTACAAATTTAACAAACATGGAATCGTCAGCAGAAAATTGCAGAGACGAAAGGTAAGGTCAAATAGACATGTTATAGTGACTAAGAAAGCTACACTTGTCTAGTAACTTTTTGTTAGTTTAGACTAAGAAATCACTCTCAAATAGCTATCAGCAGTCGATGTTTGCCAGAAAGTATTGTAAAAGATTCCTTTGTCACCGTTGAATCATTTATAACCATTTGGCACTACGTTCTCACAGATCTTCTGACATGCGCAGACATAATTTGCATATCAGTTGGACTAGCTATGTTAGGAAGCGTGTTTTCCTGTATAGCAATTATTAGATACCCGAAGCATGCGTATTTGCATTGTATCATATGGTGTATATTCCTTACTTTTTGTTCGAGTGCCTATTTGGTTTATAAAACTTGGGTTGACTTTTGGGAGCCTTGGAAAACAGAAATTTTTTTTATCCAGCCTTTTTACGTTTCTGCAGCTTCAGCTTGTTTTACATGCGCTTGTTTGTTAGTGTTGATGTTAATTGCGTGGTTGAAAAGATCAATGCACAAGAAAGCCAGGGGTTTTATGATTGAATCGGGGTTTTATGATATGACTTTTTTTCTGGTTGCTAACACAAAGTTGTATTTTTTATTGATTGTAATGTATACTCTCAACTGCTACGCTTGAGTGTCCTCCTTTGCCATTTTTGCCGTTCTTCTCTTTCTTATCTTTTTGGGGCGGGTTTTTTGTGATGTAAGTGCAAAGCTTGTGACGCAAATCGACCAAATCTTGGTGACCACAAGCCTTACATACCAATCCAATTGTGCCAGGTTTGCTGTTGACAATCTGAGAAAAAACATTTAAATGTTATTTTAAAAACCCTTTTTTACAAAACTTCCATTTTAAATAATAAAAAGTTAAAGTTTGTGAGAAATTATATCAGACAAAAACAGTTACTAAACAAATGTGTTTATTTTTAATTGTGCACCATTGTTGTTTCTGGGTTTTCGCATTCTGTGCAAAGAACAAATTTTTTGATGAAACCATCGAGCATGTCTTGAAGTTGACCGCTTTCGTGAGAGCCGTTCACAATGTAGCGACCATTTTTAGCGTCAATGTGTGTCTGTGAACCCAATTCACATCCAAAAAATTTACATATATCTAAAAAAAGGGCAAATAAGTTTTAATAATAAAAAACTGCTCTTTAAAATGGGGACGCGGAATTTGAGGGAATGGAAAGTGAAGGAACGGAAATTGAAGGAACGGAAAATGAAGAAACCGGAAAATGAAGGAACGGAAAATGAAGGAACCGGAAAATGAAGGAACAGAAAATGAAGGAACCGAAAAATGAAGGAACGGAAAATGAAGGAACCGGAAAATGAAGGAACGGAAATTGAAGGAAAGTGAAAAAATGAGAGGCGGAATCTTAAAAAAATAAAACGCGGAAATTCCGTTGACTGTTTATTTGTATTTAAGTCAATATTATTTTAGAAATAAAACAGCATTTTATAGAAGAGGGTTAGGGTATGCTGGGGTAATAAAAATTAACTCATTATCGCTTATCAGTTCTTGAATAAATGACAGTAATCCTAAATAAACAGTCAATGGTGTTTCCGCGTTTTAGTATTTAAGATTCCGCCCTCTCCTTTTTTGCTTTCCTTCATTTTCCGGTTCCTTCATTTTCCGTTTCCTTCATTTTCCGTTCCTTCATTTTCCGGTTCCTTCATTTTCCGTTCCTTCATTTTCCGGTTCCTTCATTTTCCGTTCCTTCATTTTCCGTTCCTTCAATTTCCATTCCCTCATTTTCAGTCGACCCTTTAAAATAGTAAAAAACTGTGCTTTGACATGAGTTTAATTTAAATTATTAACAACAGAGTAAAATTGTGGAAAAACTCTTACAAGTTGGTGGTCTTCCGAGGGCTTTGGCCACATCACACATGTTAACAATAACTGTTTTGACACCATTTCCTTCTCCTTCAACCTATTCAACCATGTGAAAATATTAGAACAGGCTGTTTTACAGATTACTAGACTTAAAAAATAATTTAATACATAATTTTTGGAGGAAACTGGTTCTTAAAAAAGAAATCATATGGTGACATGTTAATATAAAAATTTTTGGGCACAAATTTTTTTTTTAAAAGTTCAGCTAACCTTGGCTATAATACTCGGCATTTTGTAGCGGTAAAATACATCTTTGACTTCTCTGTTGATATTAACTAGCGACATTTTTTCTGTTACGATTACGTTATTAGAACTTTTGAAGTGAAGAATATTTTTTTTCAATTTTGTTTTGTTTTTGTGCGGTTTTAGAACATTTGCATATGTGTTTTATTGGTTTGAGATTTTTGACGGGTCCTACTAATTACCGGACCGCACGGGACCGCACCGGACCATATTTAAAGTGTCTAATTACCGGACCGCACGGAATCAAATGAGGTGTCTAATTACCGCACGGGATCATATATGAAGTGTCTAATTACCGCACTGGACTACATGGGATCATATATGAAGTGTCTAATCACCGCACGGGATCATATATGAAGTGTCTAATTACCGCACAGGACCGCACATAATCATATATGAAGTGTCTAATTACCGCACTGGACTGCATGGGATCATATATGAAGTGTCTAATTACCGCACTGGACTACATGGGATCATATATGAAGTGTCTAATCACCGCACGGGATCATATATGAAGTGTCTAATTACCGCACAGGACCGCACATAATCATATATGAAGTGTCTAATCACCGCACTGGACCGCACGGAATCATGTATGAAGTGTTTAATTACCGCACGGGATCAAGTATGAAGTGACTAATTACCGCACCGGACCGCATGGGATCTTATATAAAGTGTATTATAACCACACAGGACCACACAAATAACTTTAGTTACGGCACAAGTCGCTTGCTTCTGCTCAAAAATATAAAAGTTTTAGTTATTTAAGATACTTCTAATGACTAAAATTACATAAGACGACAAAGTAAATGATATTTTTTTAATGAAAGAACATATTTTTGAGTTTAAAAAAACAAAACTACAAAAGATTCTTGCAAAACGTGTTCTTCAAACAAAGGTGTATATGCATTTAAATTTAAATTTCAATATACGCAAATAATACATGACATCATGTTGGTAGTTTTAGTAATCTCGGCCATGCTTTATGAAAGGTAAAAACGAATAATTCACAGAAAATATAATAAAACACAGGGTCAATCAAATGACGCTACAACTTATTTTAATTGTAGCCTTCAGGTTAAATATAATTTTACTGTAAAATTTCTATCTTAAAAAGTTTATTTCAGTTTAAGTCTTAAAGATAATTATTTGATTGATTTTGAAATTCAAAACTGTACATCATTTTTTCAATTTTTTGATTGATCTTGTCTTGCTGGATTTGGGCCTTTTTCTTTGCCCTGGCTTTGTTGCAGTTTTTGTGACGTTGGCAACAAACTATTTTCCGCATTTTGCTTCCACCAAATTGATCTTAGTTTTTTGTTCGGAAATTTTGCATTTTAAAAACTTAATAAACAGATTTTTTCTTTGTTCGTTTCCCATCTCTACTCATTCTTTGTTACTCTTCACATACGCTTTAAATTTTTCGCATACAACATAGTTTCCCGTGCCATGTAGGCTACTACGTATATCCACAAGTTGTGTTTTGACAATGTTGTACAACTTCTCAATAAGTATCGGTAAAGAACGCGGCTTCCAATTAATGTCCAGTTTAATTATGTTGTTGATACTCTCACAGTTGTTGTTTGTCCACCATCCATCTTCCTTATTAAAACGCTGGGGACAAATAACAAACTGGAAAAGACGATGTTTTAAATGGACCGTAAAATAATTTTCAAAACAATCCAGTTCTTTGTTTTTTTCAAGGATTTGATTTGCCTCTTTTTCAAAATTTTCTTTGTTTTTTTTTGAAACAAGCCCAGCTTTACCAAAAATGCTGGAGATTATTTCATTCCTACGTTTTAAGTCTACACCTTCCTTGTCCTGCCAAAATTTTGTCACGTTATCTTTGACATGTTTGATGCAAAGAAAACTTTTTGAAACATTTTTTTGAAACATATGTCCAATGCTTTGGTCAAAGCCTTCTCATCGTCGCTTCCAATTGGAACTTTGACGTTAACATTCAAGTCGTTACACTCCAATTTAACATTAAGATGGGAAAAAAATGAACAATATGTACTGCATTTTCCATCCCAATGTAAGAATAATGGACCAACACAAATGGGGTGATCTTTGGTTTCCTTGCTGTTTACTTTAATGTTTTTGAACACAGTACCCAGTGCGGTAATTAGACACTTCATAAATGATCCCATGCGGTCCAGTGCGGTGATAAGACACTCTATATGATCTCGTGCGGTGATTAGACAATTCATATATGATCTCGTGCGGTGATTAGACACTTCATATATGATCTCGTGCGGTGATTAGACACTTCATATATGATCTCGTGCGGTCCGGTGCGGTAATTAGACACTTTAAATATGGTCCGGTGCGGTGATTAGTAGGACCGATTTTTGACATTGGGTTGAAAATCAACTGGCTTTTGAAGTAATCTCCCATTCAGACCTGTGCCTATACTTGAGAAGGTGTGATAACATGTAGAAACGTAAGGATTGTGATGTAATAAGCCCTCCAGTCTTATATTGGACAAGACAGCGTGGTTATATATCCGATCTTTAAAAATATTTATTTTTTAAATAATGAAAACACCAAACAGCAAAACCATAATATTGTTAATGATATAGTTTTTAATTTGCCAAATTATAAAGCACAAATCATGCATTTTATACCCTAAAAATACTTACTTCTTTTAATGGAAAAATACATAAACACTTTGGGTCGGCTTCAAAACAGATAAAAAGCTTCAAGATTTTAAATGAAGTTTAAAAATAAAATCTAAAATACAAATTCAACTATTTTAAAATTTATATTATTCAGTAGTTAACACTTAATTACTAAATCTAGACTGTTAGAGGTTTTAGATACAACTTTTAAATTTTACGGAACCGTACTAACGTTTTTTTGACAGCCAGACAACGTAAAAAGTAAAAAAAATACAATTGACAAAGCCTCTAGACTATCTAATATTATTTCTAAGCCCAAACCAATAGTTTTAATCTTATACAATTTTATTCTTATAGACCTTACACGTTTTATTTCTAGAAACCGCTCGAAAAAAAAGTTCGCCGTGGAAAATTACTCGGCCGTTGTTGTTTTCTTTTGCGCAATAGCAACCTGTAATAGCCCGGATGTTCTTTAACGTCAATCGAAAATTTTTCAAGCGTAAAAACACGAGGCAACGTAAAATTTTTGATATCTATTTAATGTTTATGATGCAATAACAAAATGTTTTTTAATAATTAATTAAAAAATTTATTTAAAAACTAATTTGAATTAATACTAACTACAAAACAAGCCATTTAAAATGATAGAAATCCAAACTGAGAGTAAAGTTCGGGTAGTCAATACAGATGATGCTAACTCCGAATTGCCACAAAGAAACAAAGGATTAAAAGATCAGTTTTGGATAGTAGTTTTTGCAATAATCTTGCTGTTGGTAGCTGTATTTTCAGGCTATGCGTTTCGTAAATGTATACCTTCAAGATTCTTTCGTGGGGTCGATTCGTGGGGTAATGTTTGCGGAGGCAGTGCTAGTACAGTAGTGAAGTTTACAAACGTTAGTGATTCAGGAAAGCTTAAATCAGAGTTCCCATATGTATGGACTCCACACTTTCTTTTACATGAATGTATTGTAAAAAGTGAAGCTATGATTATTAAAATTTGCGTCAAAACATGCCCCGAGTTAAATAACTCGACAGACTTTGATCAAGAAATGTGCTTGCAGATATTTCAAACAAATGATTACGATACAACATCCACTAACATAAACAATATTTGTACAAATTTAACAAGCATGGAATCGTCAGCAGAAAATTGCAGAGACGAAAGGTAAGGTCAAATAGACATGTTATAGTGACTAAGAAAGCTACATTTGTCTAGTAACCTTTTGTTAGTTTAGACTAAGAAATCACTCTCAAATAGCTATCAGCGGTCGATGTTTGCCAGAAAGTATTGTAAAAGATTCCTTTGTCACCGTTGAATCATATATAACCATTTGGCACTACGTTCTCACAGATCTTCTGACATGCGCAGACATAATTTGCATATCAGTTGGACTAGCTATGTTAGGAAGCGTGTTTTCCTGTATAGCAATTATTAGATACCCGAAGCATGCGTATTTGCATTGTATCATATGGTGTATATTCCTTACTTTTTGCTCGAGTGCCTATTTGGTTTATAAAACTTGGGTTGACTTTTGGGAGCCTTGGAAAACAGAATTTTTTTTTATCCAGCCTTTTTACGTTTCTGCAGCTTCAGCTTGTTTTACAAGCGCCTGTCTGTTAGTGTTGATGTTAATTGCGTGGTTGAAGAGAACAATGAACAAGAAAGCCAGGGGTTTTATGATTGAATCTTCCCGTTGCCTAAAGTTTATACCAAAATTACTCAGTCAACCAATTTGGACTTTTTTTCTGGTTGCTAACACAACGTTGTATTTTTTATTGATTGTAATGTATACTCTCAACTGCTACGAATTAGAACCAACAGAAAATGATACACAAGTAGTGGTTTCAACTTCTTCCAGGCTTGTTTCAAACCAATGGGTGTTTGTCATTGTTTTAATAGTTATCTATTTATGGTGCCTTAGTATTCTAAAAACTGGTCAAGAAACTTTAGTTTGTGGGGCAGTTTATCAATGGTACTTTGCCAAAAACAAGCAAAAAGTAATTCACCCAATTTCCAGGTCAACAAATTTATTGCTGAGATACAACATTGGAAGCGTTGTTGCTTGTTCATTTAATAGCTCAATAGTTCATGCTTTTGTTTCAAAATTTAAATTTAAATTACCCAAAGTTGCACCAAACGATGTGGAAAGCTTAAAAGAATGCAAATCGTACTTGTCGTACTTTTCGCCTTACTCTCCAGCCTCTATTGGAATCCACGGTAATGTAAAAGTAACTTGCTTATGTAACTACGACGACCCAGCCTTTGCAATCGAATGCGAGCTACCAACTATGCGCTCGCTTTGTAATGTCTATCTAAGCAAGGTTATAAAACCCGGCGAAAACAGTCTTAACGTTGGCCAGATCTTATACAAATCTCACAAGGCCGCTCGCTGGTGCTTGCGAGCAACTCACATGACGTACGTTTGCTTCTCGTTAGCCATATTTAACTTGTGTTCTATAACCAAGAAAGATCAAATTTATATAACTTTTATTCCTGCAACACTAACTTTTCTTGTTTCATATTTTGCATGTGGCCTCATCTTAAGCGTAATGACCTCGGTAATTGACGCAATAGCATTGTGTTTTCACCATGATTTAGCTCAAAATAATGGCAAAGATAAACAATATTATAGCTCGAGAGGCTTCGTAAATCGAATAACGGGAGCCAAGCTTGCCGAAACTGCAACTTATGGCGGAATCAACCGTATCAAGCGCAAGGAAATGATCAGTGAAAAGTTTAGGCTACAAGGAGAAGAAATAAAAAAACGAGAAGAGGAAATTCTGGCAAGGCATCGCCGAAAGTCAAACCATAAAGTCAAGCGAGGCCTTCAGCTGCAGCGTATACCAAAAGGAAATGTCTCTCGACTTAGCACGGGCCCTAGGATACATCGTTCTAGATCAAGGGTAGGATTAAACGAAGATTTAATACCAAGCTCACATTGTATCGAACCTGTAAAAACAAAAAGCGAAACTAAAAGCAGGCAAAGCATCAAAAAAATCGAAGATGTTTCTGACATACTTGAAACTAAAATCGAAGTTATTCCACCAAGTTCAAAGCAATACATTCCATCAACAAGCATTGAAAAAGCAAACGAAATTGAACCCCCGGTAATACACCAAAAAATCCCTACTATACATATTCCAGAACTTGAAAAACCCAACGTGCCAACGACGGTTGTGACACACGCTTATGAGGTAGCGCCTCCACCTAGCAAAAAAAGCCAGATAATTACATTTGACGACGGTCGAAAACCATTATCAATGTGGAACAAAATTTTACTGCGTGGCGTAAAGACGGTGGCACCGGGTCAAGTATCCCGCTACACTAACCCACCTATCCTGATAAGATCTGTTTACCCCAAAACGAATAGTAACGTCACTGATGACGATTTGGACGACAAGAGTTATGAGGCGAGGTTGTGGAACGAAGACATTTGGTGAAAATCGAATTTTTGCCAACTTTTTTTCGTTACATTATTGAATAAATGCAACAAAATTTTAATGGCATTTTTATTTTAAACTAACTTAATTTATCGAAACATAAATACTACAAGTAATTTAAAAATTTTTGAGTTGATTTATTTTTTTAAATAATTGATAAAACAAAACACTTAAGGTGTCTTAATAAGGTTGATTGCATAGAAAAAACAACAAAAATATTAGCACGAAAAAAAAGAAAAACACAAAATCAACACAATAATAAAATACTTTAAAAATTTGTAAGAGGATTAGGCAACAAAAATAACTTTCACACCATTTAGAAAATAAATAAAATAATAAAGGCACCATTAGAGATTAAGTTAATGTAAATATTTAGACATTCCGAAAGCTGCACTGCCAAAAATAAAAACATAAAAATAGCAAAATAGAAACTCAGGCCACAGCTTTTAAATAGCTAGCATTTTGACGAGATAAATAATAACAACTTTGCTAACTTTGTGCATGATAAAAAAAACAAAACGCACATAATAAAAAAACAAAGATTTTTCAAGTATAATTCAGATGCGTAAAAGCTATGGTTTAAAAAACAGTGTATAGCGTTGTTATGTGACGACATCAACCACTAAAAGCGCATATAATTTAAAATCGAATATGCAACAATAAATTAAAACAGTTTTAACCGTATTTAAAAGCGAAGGACGAAACTTTTATGAACTACTAAATACAACACTGTTAAAATAAAGGCTTTCGAGCAAAGGGTAATGCTGAAATAAATAGGTAGCAAAATGCCAGAACCGTACATAGAAACTTAGGATATAAACTATAACAAAGGCACTAACTAATCAATAAAAAATAAAAGCACAAATATTGTTCATTGGCAGAAATATGCCAAGTCTGTTTTACACCTTACGAAAAGTAATAGCAAGCCTCGAGCACAACGCATGGCAGTATTACAGTGAGAAAATGGCTTAGAAACTTTAGGTTACAGCATCCTCTACAGCCTACATTTTGCCTCTAGTCAGGATTGTTTTTTTATCGTCAAAACAATTGTCTCTGTAATAATACCGATTAAATCATTACGACATTTTCTTCGCCACAATGCTTCACTTGATTAGCGGAAGACGTTTACCGAACTGTCAATCCACTCTTTAGTCATCGGCAGAAATGACGTCATTTACGTACGAAGGGAATTAATCAGATTAGGAATGTTGTTACACCGTTTCTTGCGCGTATTTCTTTTCCACCACCGGCGTTGTTGAACTACTCGATTTACTTCCGAATACGTCATCGCTTATCGAAACCTCATTCTCGTTTTCCTCGACAAGGGTCGTGATCGTGCCGCGACGGTGCTCCTGGCATGCCACAATTGAGCTACTATCGCTGTCCGATTTTGACATCCTGGAAGGCTCCATCGTGGTTTCGTTGAATCGGGAGAAATCAACGTTGTAATTGCCCTTTGTTTTGCATTTGGAGATAATAGGAACAAACCTAAAAAAAGAAACAAGTTTAAAAACAAAATAAAACGAGTTAGTTTTGGCTAGTGACTTAAGACTGTAAACAGGCAGCCTATAGATGTTATGAGAATTTGATACATGAAAATTAATTAATTTGCGCCGGTATATACACCAAAAACGTTCCGGTAGATTACAAGCACTGACCAGTCGACCTATTGCTTAAGGCCATATGGTACAGCCTACCCAAAATATACAAAATACAACAACAACACGGCATTACTGCATTCGACTACATGTCTAGAACCTTGCAAAACGTATCTCATGCATCTTGCAAGGTCATATTAAAGGATTTCGTTTTTAAATCTTGATAAGCTTCAGTAAAACAGGTTGTTAGAGAAAGATTACAAACACACGACTAACTTAGTCATCGAAAAAGAAGGTTTCAACTGACACTGATCCGATACATATCGGCAAGAAAACGGAAAACAGTAAACTTGACAAACGACTTCATTTCGACCTCGTATTTTATTTATTAATAAACGAATTAGTAAGCGTACACGATTTTTTATGTTTGAAACACGTTTTTTTAGGTCTTAATTACATTTGAGAAAGATTTATGTTGTTTATTTTGCAACTATTTTAATACCAGATTTCGAACCAAATTTTATTTTTAATACTTCTGTTTTTCAAACACAAAATTGTAAAATGATGTTGTTTTAAAACTAAAAAGGTAATGTTAGCTTACCTATGACCGAATAAAACCTCCGAGCTTAGATAGGAAGTTTGTGCAAGCATCGTCAACCCTGTTGACTCAATTGTCCCCGACAACATAAAGATCAGTTCAAATTGGTTAACTTCACTACTGTACATCTTTGATCTATAACCTAAATTAAAAACAAATTTAAAATTAAAATTTAATATAAGCGTTATTGTTATAAGCATTAAGTAGCACGTTGCGCTATCAAGTATTGCAATTGCAGAGCTAATTTAGCAAATTTTACCTAAATTTTGATAATGAGTTTATCTTGTATACATATAAACAAAAAATATAAACCTAGATGGATTACTCATTATATAACTAAATTGTTATTGCCCGAAAATAAAGCCGTGTTTGATTTGTCCTAATTTAACCGAACGATGTATATATATATGCACGTACGCTCGGTCCGTTATAATAACACTGCATTAAGAGCATTGATGAGTGAGTCACTTATAGCCAATCGAAAAACATTCTTGTTTTGCATGTGTCACTCAAAAAAGGTGCTACGAGGTCAGGCCAGTTATTTTATATTTAAAAGTGTCAAAATTTGGAGTTTTTTCTTACCGAAAAGAGGACTGTCTTCGTCGATGACGTGACAGTATTCGATTGGAGCTGTCAGAAGTGTTGCATTTGCATTTTTGAATTCGAGTTCCCTTTGTTCGAGAATTTTCTGATGCCCGTCCGTTTTTTCGTAATTTTCAGCACCTAGTAAAAAAACAAATAAATTTAAACTTGAACTTTACACACTTTATAATCTAAAAGTAAATAGATCTCATTTTTCAACTAGTAAGTTACAATTTTAACAGCCTGTTGTTTTTTGTTTGCTTTACAGTTTTATTTATTTAGCAAACAAATGTTGCTTGAACAACCACTTAAATTCTTGCAGGTAACTCAGGCCTAAAAGTAACACGATTTCGCAATAGCAATTCAACTTTGCCCTTAAGGTTTAAAAATCGAACGAAAACTACTTAAAATTTGTGATTTTAACTTACCTCGTAATGTAATTACTCTTGCCCGAACGTTAACACTTAGAAGTAAACTTTTCCTCAAATTGGCAAATCGGACTAGAAGACATCTAAAAAAAAGTTATATTGATTTTAAAAATAAAATTTTAGGCAATTTATGGGGTACTAAAATCGATAAACTGAATTTAGCAAAATACATCATAGGTTAACAGTAATAAAGTTAACGATATTGGCCTACGTGATTTAATGTGCTGATAACTTGTAATTTACCTTTTTTATTGCACGATTTTGGTTAACTTTACATATTATTAAATCGCAACAGGATGCCATGACAAACAATTTACAAAAAAATGACTCAACGGCATTACAATAAAAAATACTTAAAGGTAAATATTTTTATATTTCCAAATCAGAAATCCGATTTAAAAAAGTAAATATTATTGAAACCCAAAACTTGCACGTAATTTTTTGCCTTAAGCCTTCTTAAATTTCAAAAAGAATTATATTTAATGATTTAATATCAAATTGCATAACAAAACTTACCGCTTTCCGTCCCGCATACAGATCACTGCATTATGGGAGAACTTAGTTGTTTTTACTCTTGCGTCGGGTCGAGCAATACGGGCATAACACACACCTATAACCCAAGTGTCAAAGATCCCTGACACAATACATTGGATGGTTAAACAGGCAACTGCTGCAGGACATTCAGGTGTGATTGTACGAGTACCATAACCTAAAATACAAATTTTTTGTTAAATTTTTAAAAATACATTTTTGTGATCTTTAAAGTTTTTTGAGACGTTTCTTATTTCAAGTCTTGTAGGTATAGAGTTCGAATCTAAGCCAAGGCAAAATAGGTCAATATGCAATGACAAAATTAAACTAAGATGGTAAAACTGTGTTATATTTTAAAATAGTAACTTATCGCATATCTAATTAGCAAGCAGACCACCCATTTAACATATACGGATATCTCTAATAATAATTAAAATTTGGCCAATAACAAATCTATATAAGACAGTTGTTTTGATTGGCCTAGAAGTTAAATTTAGATATGGTAATGTCACGGGCTTATATATATTTCCCCAGAGATTAATTAAAACCTGAATATTTCATGAAATTATTGCGTCAAGTTATGGGAGAAATGTTGAATTGTGTTTGAGGTTAAGATTTAGGTAGCAGCCCACACATTAATATATAAAAACAAACATTTTTAACAACTTTTGTCATTTTAAAGTGTGTTGAAAATTAATTACAATCTAAAAGTTAATTAATTTGGTGTTTTTATTTTTGAACAAAAGGCTTACCTATCGTTGTCTCCGATTCCATGGAGAACAAAAACCCGGAAACAAAATCGTAAACTTGAAAAACGCAAGGATCGCCTTCCGCCTTCTCCACCATTTCGCTGACGTTCGTTAGGTTTGTGATATCGATTAATGCTTTTGCTGGCACGCCGAAGATTTTGGCGTAGTCGTTATTTAAGGCTGCGAATAACCAGTAGATCACACCGAATATGATCCAGTGACTGACGTAAACTGAGATTGTTATAAATAGAACCCACGACCAACTTGAGTCGATTAAAGTTGTAAAAATGTCGCTGGAGTATCGACTCCATAAATCCATTTTACCGTTGTCCTAAAAAAAACAGGTCAAAATTAAAAAAGGGGGTCTACATAAAAATTGTGAGAAATAATATATAAAAAAAATCTTAAAGCTTTGCATACATTCCCCCCCCCTCCCCTATTTTTTTAATTTTGATCTTTTTTATTGTGTCTTGTATAAAATAACATTAAATTTACCTTTATTGTTATATTAGATGACCCGTCCTTATTCATCATACGAGGTCCATAACCAAAATCATTTCCGGATACACATTTTGCCATTTTCGGTCGATCCGAGTTCGACATTGCACGCATCGACGATAATTGCACGCTGTGGTTACGCCACGGCGTGTTCTTGTGGCCGGTATGTTGAAAGTCATGTTTATTGTTGCGCGGCATTCGACCGGTCCGGTGCGACCTGCGCCGATTCACCGGCGGTTGCTGGATCCGAAAGTTCACCGATCTGTTGTGGTTGATTTCGTTGCGGGACGCCGAGAAGTGGCGCTTCTTGCGATTGTTGTTTGAGTTTGAGTTGTTAACCTTAGGAGAGGATGAAGTTTCGGTGGAGTGGACTCGGGTGAGTTTTGCTTTTCGTCGTGGGACCGAATCTCGTCCCTGGTCGCTTTCGTCCCCGCTTGATTCGATCGGGCACTTGATTAAACTTACGGTAACCTCGTTAGGGTCAAAATCAAGCTCGGGGTCGGGTTCGAAATCGCTGTTTAAGGATATCAAGGAGTCGTCACGTGAATCACTGGAGTGTGACCCTTGCACATCACGTGGGAAAACAGAGTACGAATGCAAATTGTTTCGAAAACTTCCGGGTTTACTTCGAAGACCAGTTATATCCGATTTTGTTGAGTATTGTCGGTTGACTTTGTTGTGAAGTTGAGGGCTCGGGTCGCCTTCGCTGTTGTTGTTTCGGTCTCTAAGGTCACAGGGTCCGGATGCGTCCGAATCGTCGCTGCTAACAATATGATAATTTTGCACTGCAGATTTTGAGTATAACATTGGGCTGTGTTCACAAGTAATATCATCCCTAAATTCTGAGTTATACGATGTCATTGCGTTTGCATATGTGCCTATTTAGTTTATTTTATCTATAGAATAACCAAAAATAATTTAAATTACAAAATATTAACTTATATAGTATTTTTAGCGGTAATTCGCGTCTAATATTTGCGGAAAATTATGACACAATTTTGGGAAGCCTCTTATCAGGCCCGTAGTACTACTTAAAATCAATGCAAGTTTTAGTGGAAACAGGAGTTACAATACCTATTCTTAGCACGACAAACCAGTGCTATTCGTCTAATCCCGTCTGGCTGTAAAACCAGAAAAATGCATGTATTCAGTTTGCCCACTAATCCATAACTAGTCCCGTTGTTTATTATGCATTTGAAACACTCAATCACGATTTCGGGATCTTTTCTAAAGTCGCCGCTTTTTCGCAACTCTCTTATTAGTTCAGTCGGAGTTCAGAAAGTAACATGTTGAAGTTTACACGCGTCAATGTTATTAATAGAAGGTTAGAAGGCTATTAACTTTCAATCATGACAAAAGCTAACGCATGCGTGGAGTTATATGCGCGCCGTACGTAACAGAGATATGATTTTGCCGTGAGGTAAATAAATTTATTTTTAAACTTTAACATGTGATGTGTTTAAAATTACTTTTAACTTAGACTGCATGTCGACATTCACATTTTAAAAACAACTTAAGTTTTAATTAAAAAATTAAATATTTATCATATCAAGAAAAAAAACTTGTCAAAAACTATTTTAAAAGTTCGTCAAAAATTAAAAACGCCTTTTTTTAGCCAATAGCAGTACCCCTATCTACACACCCCCTGTTTTCTAATAATTTTAAAATATAGTGTATCAGTTACCTTAATGTAATTAAAATGACCCTACTGACAATGCAACAAAATGTGAGGTAATAAAAGGTTAAGAGTACACAAGTAATACTATACAAAAAATAACAAACTAGCTGAATGATACAAAACCTACGCTCACTATATACTATATCTTGTTACCAGTTAATAAATAGAACTTGCGTCAAAAAATTAGCGCTATTTATTTCTTGATAAATCAACAAAAATTTCTCTAATTTCTGATTTTGATTTATTTGTTTTTTATTATTATGCGTTTTTACTGCCGCGCGACTGTCATTCAATTATAAATATTTTGTTTTTAATGTTTATGTGTGGTTTTCGTTCAGTGTAATTCCTCTACTCAACCATACTATGCACGAGCGCTGACAACTTCCTATGCGGCTATATTCATTTCCCCTTCACACTATAAAGCTCATTTTTTATATTGCCTTCTTCTCAACGCGATATGCTCCTATCCTATACCTTTTCACCAGCTGGGTTTTAAGCGCGAACCAAAAACTTCAACTTTTTCATGTTACTGGTAACATGAGATTGTGCGATTATGTCTCGGGTGTTTAGCGGTCTTGTTTAATGCCATATCACGTACGAGTTATGTCTCATATCCCGGGCTCAAAGTGACGTTACCTTGAATTTATTTTTGGATTTTTGAAATCGGAATAAAGCGATCTAGTGTGTTTCTGCGAATACAAATTGATGTAACCCGAAAAATAAACATATGTAGTTAATTACTTAACACTGGCTTTGAACTTTATAATTAAAAAAAACTTAGGTCCATATTGTTTACATAAAAACTATATTTTTCTAATTAATTACTTAAATCTTGTATAGCTAACATTCTAACAACAAGCTAACAAAGTTTAAAAAACGTGTAAAAATTTATACCTTTACGCATAACCACAACAAAACGTAAAAAAACACCGAATTTTTTTTCCAATTGACATAAAAACCCCCCATGAACAATTACCGGGCTAGTTCGGGCGTTAAAAGTGATTTCATTTGATCGCATTACGGCAACAAACTGACGCAAGCGAATGACTACAACGTGCGCTCCAACGAAAAACAAATCTGAAATTCTCGATACGAATATAAAACTGACGTTTTTTCAACCACTAGTAGGTAAATTAAAACAAAAATAACGAAAATTAATTCATAATCTTTTAAAAGGAGAATCGTGTAGTTTTAAATGAAAACAAATAGAAATGAAAAAAAATGATTTAAAAATATTTCATTTATAGGAACTGGCAAAGGCATCAACAAATAATTATTTCTTCTTAATGAAAATTAATAAACAGGCAAAAACGTGATATGGGTATTTAAAATATTTAAAAAAAAGGTGTTAAATATATAAGTTGTAAAAAAACTTATTAAGCCAGAAGTATTTAAAATTAAATATTTTTAATTACTTTTATTGATTAGAAACTGTCGTATAGTTGTTGAAAATTATCAATAATTTAAAAATAGAATGATACAATGTTTTGTTCATAAGTCAAGCAAGTTCAAAATTAATTAAATTACAAAAATTAACAAAACAGACTACATCAAAAATTAAATTCTCAATAAACTGTTTCACAAAATTTAACTTTTTTATGATTATATTTGAAAATATGCAAAATTGCGAAATTGTATGTAATGTTAAACATTTCAAAACGTTCTGATATTTTATATTAATAGATTTATATCGAAAATGAACTTTGTGGGTTAACCAAGTTACCTAGCACACGCGACCCAGAGAATATCACTCACATATTTTAAACTTTTTTGGGCGTTCATTTCTCCAAGATCAAACAGCAATTTTATGTTTTTTAATTAAATATTTATCGTCCGACCAACGTTTAATCCGTCTTCTTATAACATTTTAAACAATATTCAAGCGAAAAAAATGCCGCCAAGCAATTTTGCGAAAGGTTACAGGCCTTGTCCTGTGTTGCTAGTCAAAACATATTAACATGTAGTTAAGTAACGAAAAGAGGTCAAATGGCGGGCCATATTTATAAGAAGAAATACTTGAACTATGTGTATTAAATATTCCTGTTGTGGTACAGCGATTTAGGCAGGTTTAGACAACATTAGGTATGCCTTTTTAAGGTATCGTGCATTTGATCAAAAACTTGAAAAAGATAGGACCGATGCCATAACTAGTTTTTAATCATCAAAATTTAATTATCTCAGCATTAACATTTAACATAAAACGTTTTGATATTCCGTAAAATGTACGTAACACAACTGAATATGCGTAATCGTTACAGGTATTAGCCTTAATATATCTCAAAACTTATCAGACAAAAATATACTTGAACTGCGTATGCGATATACATCATAGTTAAAAATAAGACAATAATAAAATGATAAAGGCATCAGTCTTGACATTTCTTATTAAAATTACTTGTGATATTTGGAATTTTAATCTAAAATACACACAATACCTTATTAAAAAACAATTATTTTGTATTGAGAAATGTCTGAAGTAATCTCCCACAGAAAAGTAATTATCCAACAAAAGGAAAAAGTCATGGTGTTATAAAAGTACAACAAAAAATAATAAATAATGTAACATTTTTACAAAAGATGTACGTTGGGACCAATGTTTTTATATTTTTTACTATTTAAAGTTTAAATTATTATACTAAAATTGCAGGAAGTTAAAAAAAAACATTTAAAAAACATTTTATAAACTTTATACCGATTTTTTACTTAACCTTAATTTTTTTACCATTTTTGCAAATTTATAAAAAAAAAAATTCAAAACAAAATATTTTTTTATCCGCAATAATTTGGCCTGATTTAAAATCTTGTAAACCCAATAAAGAGATAAATCAAATTGACATAACATGGCAATAATAAATAAACAATACAAAACTTAACGTGTTTTAATCTTAATCGCCTCATTAATGTAACAAGAAAAAAAAATCGTGTATTTTCAGTGCCTTACATAATACCTATTATAGACGGCGGAAAATAGGCCTAAAAGGTGGAATTAATATTTTAATGCGATTAGGTGAAAAGTTAACGCCATTTTAGGCAGCAAAACCATTACACTTTATGCAAGCTGATTAAATAGAAGATATATCCTTAATATAAATAGTCGTGATCTGAAATACACATGCTTAGCGTGATTTCGAACCGCAGTTGTATCCGATTTGTGTTTATGTCCGTGCCACCGGTAATTATTCTCACACCACATTATTTCCGAAACTTGTAAATGTAAACTATTTCACGCCCTGAAATGCCACCATGTCATTATGAATAATTAAACGAGTATTTTCTCTTTTTGTGCAGGGTAAACTAACGTTAATAGCAAGCTTAAAAACTGTTAAAATCCTCTAAAAAAACAAGTGTAATTTAAACCCACAATTAGTCAGTAGTAGCCCTTTTAACTTTATACAACTAAACCAATTAACTTTACAATTTGGTTACCCCTATTTAACCATAAAGGACTTTAAACGGTCAGGTTAACATATATTGTTAAGGGTCAACTTATTCAGGCGTTAAATAGAGGGTCCACAGTTGAAATTTGAACCCAGAACCTAAACTACGGAAACCAAATTCTTTTTTTCATTGTAAAAATAAAGTTTTTACTTAAATTTTTTTGAATTTATATGAATCCAGTAATATTGGATAAGCGTTTTGTTATTTAATATGACCTTGAGATTTAAGTCTTAAAAAGATTAATGTCTTCTGCCCGGTTCTTAACTTTCTTAAAATACCCACAATAATTTTAAACACTTAAAATCGTGACAAGACAATTATTTTTATGTAATCACAAAAAAACGAACATATCTGAAAATATATGTAAAAACAACTGTTTAAGATTAAAGTTTATGCAACCGTATTTTTTAATAATTATTTCGTAAAATGTGGTATCTTTTAACTTGTATTTGATATATGAGTAATCAAAATTTAAAATTATTTTTAATTTAAAAATGTCAGAAGTTTAACAAAGGTTAAATATGATTAATTGTCAAGATACATCTAGTATAATGTTAAATTATCATTAATATCACTTTTTAAATTCAAGATAAATATGCAAAAGTATTACAAATTTTATTTTGTGTAGAACAATGTCCTAAAAATTAAATTAATAAAAAATAATAACTCTTACTAAACATTAAATATTCAAAATTTAAACCTTTCTATCGTATTACTCTTAACATTCAATGTATACCTCAATAAGTAAGTCCCTTTAAAATCATTTTTAACATTGTAAATATATATCAAATTGTTTTTTTTACAGGGATACAATATATATTACTATATACGCGCTTAACTATAAAACAAACTATAAAAAAAAACTATATTTAAAACAACCCAAAAAAATAGAATCTTTTTTTAATTAAAAAAAAAATGACACATTTTAAAATCGCTTCACCGAGGTATATCTAACATTCATCACTATACTTTATAACATATATAAACGTATCATAAACCAAAGAACACTTAGAATTTTAAGTGTATAGCATGTGTGGTCTGCATATCCAATGTAACCCGGATCAAACGATATTTTATGTCGGAAAATGTTAGAAAAAACCGCCGGCAACGATTTAATGAATGACTTCGACAGATTTTCGCATCGCGTATAGCTTTTAAAGCCGGTAAAATTGACGCACTGACTTCTGACAATGGATAAACTTGATATTTTAATTATACGCTTCCGTGTATTGGGTTTTAATTCCAGGAACACAATATTTTTTAAATGACATATTTTAATTAAAAAAAAACGCAAAAATTTAAATCCTAAACCGCTAAAATGTAAAATACAACGTTATTAGGTAGCTCAGCAATTGTAAAGTAATATTTAATTCGCGAAAAAAAGTTTTTTTCAAAAAAATTTTTTTTAATTTTTTAAAATTTATAAAAAGAAAATTGGACTGCAAATATTATCACAGAACTACGACTACATTGGTGTTCAACTTCTTTGTTAGATTAAGTATGTAAACATTCTTGCACGCTTGATTTCAAACTAAGACGTTTAACTTCAATTACCCCAAAAATAAAAACCATTTTGTTTCAAATTTGCGCAAAATTTTACACCACGAACTCTTTTTAACTTTAATATATATATATAAAATTATGACGTCATAGTACGTCACATATACGTCATTCGCGACAATGGGGTCATTGTTACAACAATGCTACCTCACAAACTAACGGGGGCCTCGATATTTAGGGGTTAAACCTAATGTCACGTGATACAATGGGTAAAGGTGAAAGGGAGGCAGAGATGTGAGTTATTTATGAATGGGTAAATGATTCTGTAGAAAAAGTGAATAAAAAACAAATATTGAGTTTATTTTAGAGATGTTTACTGAGTTTCGTCCAAATTCCAAGGTAATGGGGTGTTAAAAAATTTCAAAAAATTTTAAACAAAAATCGAAAATGTGCAAAAACAAGTTTATCGAAAAATTTGTTCAAAAAATTCGTTAAAAAATTAAAAAAAAGAGATTTATGTGTAAAATATAAACTATAAATTATATTACCCTAAACTTGACAATGATAAATTTACACACAAATATCCACCTATATAATTTAAAATGTTTATTAAAAGAAACGAAATTCCAAAGATATCTAAATTCAATAAAACAAAGAGAAGTCAAAAACGGATAACATATCAATCAAAAATTTAAAATTCCATCTTTACAATTTAAAAAATGCCAGGTATACCATTTCAAAAACCCCCGATTTATATAGAAAGGAGTCATAGCTTGATAATGTGTTTATTTTTAAACGCGTGTGTAGAAAGAGTGGATAACAATGCCCGGATGTTAAAGGTTTATTTAAAACGTAAACAACACTTTTAAAAAGTTTGGTAAATTTATACCATGATTTTTATACAGAATACTTCATAATTTACAGTTTTTAAATATATTTTATGTGTTTTTTACGTGTGAAAAGTAGCGGGTCTTTCTTTAAAATGTAAATATTTATTTAAAGTTGTTTTAAATCCCTAAAAGTCTAAACCTACAATAACAATAAACAAACCCGAAACATGGCAAAATATTCAAGTAGTTATCCACCCACTTCACTTTGCCCATAAACACTTTTGAAAATCAATATTATTTTGACATAGCGTTAAAAAACAAAAAAAAAGTTTGATACATTAAATAAATTGCATTTTAAAATTTCAAAATTTTTAGAGATGCTCAAAATTGCAAATTAAAAGACGTTGAACAACATAATTTTTAAAGCACCTTATACGTTCTTTCTTTTTAACCTATTCATTATTATATAAAAAATGCAAACCGAAATACATTAATTTAATTTACTAAAAACACATCACATTCAATTACTGTCGTCGAGCTATATACATCTTTGCTATTCATCGTTCAAGTTAGTTTAATTACAGCCTAACTACATAAGTATATTACCATAATAGATCAATAAACACTATCTTAAACAAACAGTTTGCTGTTAAAACGTCACGTCATCAATTCGGTATTTTGCACAACAATTGAATAAATAATATTGCTGTCATAACAAGAAATGTGCATTACTTTGTTGGTAAATAGTATGTTAACGTTTTATTGCGCTTTTATTAGTGTATTGGTTAGCTATATTGAGCGATAAAAAATGTACCTTGATTTTTTTTAAATTTAAACTTATTTGTTTTAAATGTTTTATTTGTAAAAATTTTGCTAAAAAAAAATTTTTAACTTCATTTTTTTACGCCCTAAATTGGGTAATAAAAATATATTTAAGTTTAGGATCAAGACTTTACACGAATAAAAACGCAAAACTAGACAACTTTGGAATTTACATTTATTAAATAAGGTCAAAACATTCGTAAATCAAAACATGAACAAACATAAAATATATTTATCAAACAAACCTAGCTTAATCAGCTTTAAATCAAATGCAATTACAGTAACATAAAAACTGACTCATCGAATAAATTTGCACGATTTTTTACACCCAGCCATTAAAACGTCAAAATAAATCATTGTAGCACAATTGCCTATACACCCTTCTTTCAACTAAACTTTGACCTAACTGAGCACTTGTTATCGCGACACTTGTTTTAGAAATCCCCATAGTTAATAAGTACCTATGGGTGCACACTGTTTGCTCAATATTGCATAATGGCATAACTTTTATATCAAAAAAAACCTGACGTTAGCTCATAGGTTGTTTAAATATTAAATATGCACAACCTATGTTATTTATATGTTACCTGACTTTGCAATGCCGTATGCTCTTATGTGACTATAATATAACCTGATAACCTTGATATTAAACGTTGTTGGTCCTTTTATTAGGGCATAAACTTTTTTTCAAATGTAAATATTGAACGACAGCGAAGAATGGATGTTATTGTGTTAAAGGTAGGACAATTACCGAAATAAATAAAGAGAAAAATAATTATTCGAGAACTCACGCGAAGTCAGCGATTTTTGGAGGGCATTTAAATTTCGATGGGTCACGAAAACAAGCTGCTGACCGCTCGTTCAAATATTTTTTGTTTTAAAGTCCGAAGTCTAAACCTGATTTGGGAATCGAATTTTGAGAAAAGATTTTAAATTTTAAATTAAAAGTTAAACAAAATATTTGATCAAAGGGAGAAAAAAATGAACATTTTTGAGCATTTGGAAATATATTTAAATAGGTGAAAGATCGTACAAAATAATTTATTGTTGAACATTTTAAATATATTTATTGTTAAATTTCTTTAAATTTACATAATTGATATCAAAAAAATAATTGTTTTCTATAAGTTTTCCAATTTTAAATTTAAAAATAGATTTCTAAAATAGTTTTTAATTGGGTCGCAACCAATTACCACGTGTTACCTACATTTGTGTTTAAAAATAGAAATTTAAATATTTTAAAACTTTAATTAATTAATCATCGTCAAAAAACTTGTGAAATTTGACAAGAAAATTTAAGTTATTTTTGTAGTCCGATATTAACACGCAATTAAAACACAAGAAAGGTATAAAAATAGGCAAGTGAACCTCTTTAAAAAATTTAAACAAAATTGTAAAAAAAGAAATTTTTTAAATAAAATAGAAAGGGGAAAAAATAAATTATAAAGTTTTAAAATTTAATTCGATTTTTTATTTGTTGAGTATTAAAATATGGGTGAATGACCTATAGGTGTTTTAATAATCATATTTTATAGGGTATAAAAATTATTAAAGTTATTAAATCGCAAACGCAAAGTCATCCATGATAGAAATTTACAAAATATTTTTTATTTTTTTATCTAAAAATTTTCCAAAATTTTTCCCAAAAAATTACAAAAGTAACTGAGTTATCAATTCTAACTATTCAAATTCGTACTGTTGTTTATACATGGAAAAATACGAGATTCAACAAAGGCAGTATTTACATTGAACCAAGGTAACTGGAATATCCAATTCAATAAAAGCCAATTTTTAAAGAAAAATATATCGAAGTTCAAAGTAATATTTTCGTACATGTAATAAGATATATATTCTAAACAAACCAAAGTAATGACGATCAATCGGAATATATTTTTATTTTTTGACATAATTTGATAATAAACAATAAAAGTCAATAAAAAATTATAATTTTTAAATTTAAAACACCAACCTTTAGTATTAAGCATAAAAATTGATTTACCTTTTTTAAATCAAATTGGCATTTTTAAATTATTCACTAAAAATTTTGTTTTAAGGCAAACGTAAAAAAAATTGTTTAATAAGTTCAACAACATGAAATAACCTTTACAAAAAATCTGTTAAAAATATCACAACTCTTCCGGTATTAATTAAGCCTTCGTCTTAAGTAAAACCTAAATACCAAATCACGGCAGGTCAAGGTATTAAAGATATCGTGTAATGTACGTTTAAATATCGGATGATGTTACTTCAAATCGCCTTAAATTCTCCCTCGAATAAAACCTCCCAGCAAGCTTAAAAGTTATTTTTAAGCACCAACGTTTCTGGAGCGAAATAGCACCTGTCAGATTTGTTTATAAATCGTAATCTCACAGTCGGATTATCATGTAAGTTTGCGAACCGCGTGATTTAATACGCGTAAACGATATATGCGAGCGTGCGAGTAGTAATTACTTTTTTATGCAACATTTTAAAAAGAAATTTTTGTCGGGGAAAGTCGTGATGTACAATAAGTGTTTTGCCCTTGTGTTTGGTATAGGAAGATTAAGGGATTCCTAATTAGGCAAGATTGAATCTTAAAGTTGTTTTAATCGGTTGGAGAAATCACGAATTTATTGTGTAAAACTTGTTTACCAAATAATCTTGTTTCGATTTTGTGTTTTTTTCTCGTGTTTGCTAAATATCGGATCAATTAAAAATATCCGAGGTAATTAAAGTTCAAATTTTTAACAAAAAAACAGCATTTTGTAATCCTTATTTAGTTATACAAAATTCAATTAATGTAATACAAAACATGTTATTTTACTTACCTTGTCACGTAATAAAATCTTTCGTTTTTGAATGGTTGACACTTTTGATTGATTGAAATGGTTTGAAATTGAAAATTAATTTTTACTTTTAACTACGCACAGTCTAAAAAAAATAATAAATTGATTAAATAACTAAAATAGTCGAATCAAGGTTTTATTGTATTTATTGTTTGGAAATTAGTAACGCAAGTTACTTAAATTCATTTTATATAATTTATTTACAAAAACAGAATTGACTATTACTAAACAAGAAAAAAATAAAGATATTAAATTATTATTAATTTTTGTAGTCGATTTTTGTAACGAAACGCACAAAAAAGTGGTTTGCACAAAAAATCGTTACAGCGATTTCGTGAAACAGTCACGCGATAGCTGCAAAAATTTTCAACCTTATCCGAAAATTTATTTATTTTGACTGGGCTGCAACGAAGAGATAAAACTTAATGTCATATTTCCAATAAACATCGCAGCGTAAAATCAAGACATTTAAATAATAATATAGCGGGGCATAAAAGAGGCGAAGATTATATAATCTAACCAGAATCGCATTAAAATTTTTGAAAAAAAGAATTTTAGTCAGAATATTATTTAACATAAACCTAGTCGCGTGCGTTGAACTAACGACTTTTACTCTTATCAGACAGTATTGTATATAGGATAAACATGTTACTACTCTACTTTAGGACTAACGGGTTGATTTTAAATCATGTGGCTATATAAGATCTTGAAATTTAACACTTAATGGCTAAAAATACTCAAGTCAAAAGTTAAGATAATATTTAAATAAAACCGAGACAATGAAAATCCATTTTGGGGTCGCGCGACTTTTTTGTTCCGTACCTTATAAAGAATGCACAACGTTATGTGGATATAATAAACACGTGGATACACAGAGTTGCAAAGCAAGTTAATCAATCACAAAAAGTGACAGTTTAAAAAATTTTGGGCGTAAGGCGAAGTAACATTTTGAATATAAACAAACAAAATTTTGCAACGTTAAAAAAACGGCAATCTCATACAGAGAAAGTTAAAATCCGTAATTATCTAGCAAAAATAAAATAGAGAACAACAAAAACTAACGTGAGATACCTAATTTTAAACTACATTTAATTGACGTTAAGGAAAAAACCCTTATTTGACCGAAGGCATTGACATTCTCAGGAATATATATCGACTCAGTTTCGTAAATCCAAAAATACATATTTGTGTTTAGATGCGCTGATAAAATCTAACACTTTGAATGTACTCGTATGCCTACGCATACTTCCCTCTATTTATTTAACTAAATTCTAAGAACATTATAATTATTATGCAAACATCCGAACAATATTTTATCAGTTAATTAATTATTAAAAAAAGAAACAAAAAGTAAATATTTTTCAATAGCAAAAAATTCCCAAAATTTTTTTCTAATTCTTTTTTTAACTCGGTAAACTGTGACAACTACATTTGCATATTGAGTGAGATTTATGGTTCCTTGAACCTCACAAAAATAGAATTATTACGCTATTTTCCTACACCACTTCACACTTGATTTAACATGAAAAATTACTTAGATTTTTCCACCATATCTGAAAGCGAAGCTATCCATAACTCTGAAAATTGAGATGTCAATTATACGCCCGCTAACCCAATTAGCAAACGTGAACGTTTCGACTCTCGGGAGACGTCTAAAATGCGCGCATTTCAAAGCGCCGTAACCTCGCAACGTGACAAGTTTAAATACGTTCGTGACGTCACGTTTCCGTCGTTGACATGTGATTACGTCACGTCAATCAGAAACTGTAAAGTTTCTTGATATGAGATTAATACCTCGGGTTAAGTATCTGACTTCAACAAAAGTTTAAATCACGAATTATAAAATAAATTAATTATTTAATATAAATTGGCACCAGTTTGTAATTTAATTAGTATACTTAATCAAATTATTTATTAGTTAGAATGTTTCCTAGCAATTCTGCTAAACATTTTCTGCAACTCTTTGCCAGTTCAGCCTACAGACAACATCCTAAATAACTTTTAAAATGACTGATTCCATGTATACTTGTGCTACAACTTATATCTAGAAGTTTAGTCTTCTACTAAATCTTCTAATTTGCTTTGCCTTTACAAGTATATATATTAAAGAAATATAAATAAATAGCTTGCAATAAACTGACAATTAAACTGCAACAACGACCTATCCCCTGTCCTACGATACTAATTACAAACAATTATGCAAATTAAATTGCAACCCTTGATGTATATAAAACTTTATAATAATGTTTTATTTTTAAGGTTTAGTTCATAACAAAAAAATTTTACTTGAAAATTGCGTTACGCTACTGAATGTTATCCCAAGGACGTAGTGCTACGCTGTATTCCCATAAGACTACAGGGTAAAAATAATTCCTAATTAATACTGGCACTTTTTTATTATTTTAATATACAGCTATAGGTAAAGGCTGCACTAAAATAAAATAATTAATAGTAACAACTTAGGCAGGAAATATATGAAAAATATTTTAAAGGCGCAAAATATTGTTTTTATAAACTTTTTATGCTCTATTGAGGATGCGTTTTTCGTCGATTCAGTCAATAAAAAATATGAATAAACATTACTTTTGACTAAAACCTTTTTTCAAGAATGCGAATTTTTCTTTGACAATTTTCAAAAAAAATTATAAGAAAAAAAATATTTTTTCGAAAGTGCTAACTGACTTTGCCTGTATATCAAAACATAAACAGTTAGTTATTTAACATAATATTAACAAACAGCCAAAAAAACGTTGCAAAAATTATCCAAAGAAATAAAACTGGCAATTTCTCCCATACTTACCGTACACAGACTTGCTAATTTATTTAATTTTTCGGTACAAACAATAAAAAAATGCAAATGCAGTTAGTTGTACTTATATAACGACGCAATAAAATGACTGTTGTTAGGTAGTAAATAGAAACATGAATTTATGAAACTGTCAACGGAAAAACAAAGCTACCTATAATTAAGCAGCTTAACGAGATAATAAAGCCATTCGGGGTCACAGTTAAATTTTATTTTACTGGAAACTACTTACTGCAACGCATTGTTAAATAGAGAGTGGCGATAAAATTACGTAATTGCACATAAAATATAAAAATATACACATTAATGTCATACTCTATTAGAACTACCATTTTTTTTAATTTCTTCACTAGATTTAACATTTTTTGCAACTGAATTTTTTAATGATTACTTAAAGTTTTATTTACATTAAGCGAGTCTGCAATTTAAAAACAAAAGTCCCAATTATTTCTCATGGGAGGTCCTCATCCTTAGGCCTCCTTTGATAACAAATAAGCATTCATTTTAGTATTAAATACATCAAACAAAAAGGGGGGGTTTATACACCAATGCATACGGCAAACTAATAATTCAAGCTTTTCAAAATCCTATTGTTTTGCAAGGCAATAATTTTAAAAAACAATAAATAAACCAGAATATTTTATCAAAACAAAAAAAAAATTTATTTATTAATACATTTTTGACTTTTCCTATCATTTCACAAGTCTAAGACAATTTTAATATGGTGCTCTACTTCTAATAACGCCATTTGACGGTTGCACGTGTATTTAAGCGATAAAAATCACCACCAGAAACTGCTTAGGCCGTCAAAAACCATCAAACGAAGGTAATTGAATTAGACTTAATTACAAGTATTGCAACATCAACAAAATCAGTAGCGTAACCTGGTTATACAAAGATAAAGTAACTAACTACATTGTCTATGTTAAATATCTTGCCAAGGAGAAACAAATTAGCAAGGTCAAATATAATTTTTTAAATTTTTTTAAAAAATCAGAAAAATTATAGCGTGCACAAGTAACCGATATTTGATTATTTTATAAACCTCAAACGCCTACGAAAAATAAGAATTCCAATTCCTCGTGCGAATTAAAACCCTAAGAAAATAAATACCACCAACTCGCGTTTACAGTTAAACATATTTTAAATTAAAAACCTTGTTCATTTACGGAAACAAATATAACTTACAAGCGAAAAAACCTTAATCTAAAAGATCGTGATCGAGATTCAGTCGTTAAGGTCAGAGATCAAATCTAATTGTGACGTCACGGTGGGCGGATAATAGTAATCGATACAAGGAACGATAAGTTTTAATGAGCAATCGTTGAAATGTGTTCAAAATGACGCAAATATTAAAAGATTATTCGTGTTGATCTGACATTTTATGTCACGTTTTAAAACCTGATAAGCTGTTGTTATTTTTTTTGATAAAAATTGAAAGTTATAAAACCTGCCAATTATTAATTCTAAAAATCCGAGAGCTAGAAATGACGTAACGACTGGACCACAAAAATATGGAAATTTTTTTTAAATTAATTTTAAGTGTATTACATATCAAATATGCAAAAAATTGTAATAACATTACAGTAACCGGCAATTAAACTAAATAATAACCAAGTTTTAAGAAAATTTTCTTAAATATACATCGTACTAACCTTTTTTCTTGTATAATTTCTAGTTATTCGCAACCGCACGGCTTCCCGCATTTAATCTCGTTCTCCCACATCCGCCGGGTTGCGCTAGAGTTATGTTGTGACGTCACGAGCATGTCGTTCTCACACTTGTCATCGCAAATCCAATTTGGATTCTTTAAAATAAATTAAAATTTCAAAATAAAAAATTTTTTTTTTAATTTTGTAAAATAATTGTGTAAATTAGGTTACGTTAAGCCTTAAATGAATAAGCATTTTTTAAAAGCAAACTTTTAAAAATATAACGTTGTCATCCCCTATCACGTGAACTACGCCCTAATTAAACATAATTCAATGAGAAATGATACATTAAAAGAGACGACCTTCAAAAACATAAAACTATAATTAATAAGAAAGGTAAGAAAGCCACAAAGCTAATAAAGAGCGTACATAAAATGTTAAAAACAAATTTAACACGTCAAATCACATGACGTAATGACCTCTGTTTTTTAAACTTTTTACATGTGTTCGTTTTGTTATGACGTTTTTTTCACGTATTTAACATTAAATAATATTTAAACGCTTTAATATTACATGTGTTGATACAGATTTAACTTCGACTTACTCGTAGGATTTTAGGGTGAATGACCGATAACCAAATACCCATCGATACATCCTCGCCCTGATACTTAAACAACACCTCCCGGTTCCGCGTCAACCATTCGGAGACCGGGCGTGACACCATGTTCCCGGCACCGCATGCGAATGCAGGATACAAAGATGACGTGTATTGGTATTCAGCCCACTTGCCCCACCTATCGACGGGTGTGTCGTGACGAAAATTACCGAGCCAGGTGATTTTTTGTGCAGCTTCAGAATGAGTTGTTAGCATCTAAATTAAAAAATTTTTTTAACATTTTTATAAATTTAAACAGCATTTTGGTCAAAAATAAGTTATAAAACTACACAAAAACATATAAACTGGCAACGTGGCGTGGTAGTCATAAATCTTGACTTCACTAATTGACATCATGGGTTTGAACTCCACTGCTTTATGCTGGAGCGACCTTGCGTAAGGTACTATAAACGGTGTGAACTCCTGCTAAGCCAATACTTAATTAATAAGTTTAATTATAAGGCAATTATAATCTATAATATCCCAAACTACCAAAGGCAACTCGAGACTTGGTCGGGGTAAAAATGTTACCCTATGTTTAAGAAATATAATTCTTTAATACGAAATAACATATCATTATTCTTACAAAATAATGCCAACGACTATCAAAAACTAACAAACTCTTACCTTTGATATTTTCTTTAAATTCACGTAACAGTCATCATCAACTTTTCCAATAAAATCAAATTTTAAATTTTCCGTTGCCCATGAATAAAACAATAATAATTTTTCGGGTAAATTTCGATAAACATCCACGAAATTTTGCTTAGAATTATCTACTGTTATTATATCGTTAAAATTAGATATTTCTTCTTTTAGTTTTATTTCAGTTTGTCTGGTGTGATTTTTCCATATTTTAAAAGCATTTGATCGGTTTTGGTTATATAGCTTAAAGTCGTCGACATCTAAAAATAGAAAATAAAAATTTTTAAATTTCTACACACTATATAAATAGTTTTTAAAATCTGAAAAATAATTTAAAAACTGATATTGTTAATATTAAAAAATAAAATAGTTAATTCCTGTACAAGCAAGTTAAAACATAAAATACATTGACCATTTAATAATGCAGTTTTGATTTTAAATCAATCATAGTTTTAAATTTTAAAAGTGTGTTAGTTTAAAGTTACCATGTATATAGTATTGAAATAGAGCTGGTAATATCATCAAGTTGTCAAATGTGAATGGCATAAATCTAGTTGGAAAATCCTCGTCAATATATCCATACCTAAAGCCCTGCAAATAATAATAGTTAAAGTTGTGGTATTTCTTTAATTAATGCATTAAAAATTCAAGGCATTATCTAGAAATCGTTTTATAAATATAAACTAACTATTACATATATATCTGGTTAATTTAAATTGTTAATGTATTTTTAAATCTAACTTTAATAGTAATAAATAGGCTACAAATTAATTAAGCTACAAAAAAACGGAATTATTTAACTTTCGGAAAATAAAATACAAACCCAAAAAAGTTAAATAACTTACTGGGCTAAATTTAACTCCAGGATTTATAACACTCGACATATTTAACTTAATCCCCGTAAAACCAAAACTATCGTCGTTATTAGGGTAGTGCACCACTATACCACCTTGAAACCCCTTTGGTAGCAAAAAAGGGGAAATTCGTTGATATTGTAAACAATTTTCATGTTCGCTTGTTTGTGGGCTTAAATGAAATTTTGTTGATACTACAAGAGCGTCCTAAAAATGATTTGCAAAGACAAAAACATTATTTTAAGTTTTAATATACTAGCTCTATTAAATTAAACGTAATTTTTATAGCCTTGCAGTTAATAAAACAAGTTATCTTTAGGTTTAAAAATATTTTAATTAGTTTTTTGTACGTCCTTACATTGTTTCCTAAATCCCGTAGTTCGACCAATATTTCAGCTTTTTTATCCAATCTAGAGTAACCACAAGGTACTGCTAGAGAGTTAACAACAATAGATTGTGTGATCTCAAAATCAAGAGCAACCAACTTAAATTCACTGCTGAATTGGTTAACTAATTGCTTTGTAGGTAAGATAGGGAATTTAGATGATAAATCTAAATTTATTTAAACATTTAAATTGGTTTAAAAAAATATTCAAACAATAAATGATACTTTGGCTTTACTACAAGGGGTCTTAGGTTCATTTCCCACTGCCTTTGTGCTGTAGTGCCATTGATAAAGGTGCTATAAATGGTATAAACTTCTGCTGAGCCAATACTAGATCAGCAGCTTCTAATTAGCAGGGAATTATATCCTATAATATTCTAAACTTCCAAAGGCAAGTCAAGACTTAGTTGAAGGAATCTGATGTTACTTTATGGTTTGGTTGTTAAGTCAACCTTACCACATCAAGGATAAATAAAGTGAAAAAAACATAATTCTTGGTTATCACCTTTAAAAATAGTCACCATTTAATAAGTAACATAATTTATTGTTTACTTTTACCACTTAACTAACCTATGTTACTCCAATCCTTTGCCTCAACACACTGATAAACATCAACTCTGTATTCAGGTGGAATTAAACAATCCCTATAACCAACTACAAATTTGACCAAAATCCTAAAACAAAAATAAATCAATTATTTTAAAGTTTTTTTATTTTGTAAAAAATACAGCAGCTATATTTTAATAACACATAAAAAAACACACAAAACAAAAACACAACTAAATCTTAACACATCTGCATAAAAAATTTACCAAAAATATTTAATTACAATAAAGTATTTTCGAGCCATAAACCTATCGGTTTAGTTACAAAATGACTTACAAAACTTGAAACCCCAATAATAACCAATGCAAAGGGTAAAGCAATTGGCAAAGTTAAACTCAGGGCTAATGAACTACACACAATTACATAAAACAATATCATGTAAATATAGAAAGCACTGTTGGTGTCATTTTGTGCCCAGATCAAAGCTGGAATGAAAAATAATTTTCCAGCACCACCGAGTAATATAGCTTTAACTATTGTGTTTGTTTTGAGAAATTGAAAAAAACATGTTAATCTTTTTAAAATGGAACTGTCAATATTTTGTGTAAAATCGCTACATTTGTCCTTCTTAATTTTGTTTTTGTGATTTAACACAAGTTTTTTTACCACAACACAAAAGAAAAAAATAATCACAAAAAACAAAATCAACTCGACGACCGAAATAAGAGTCATGACATAAAATTCGACTTGCTTCGCAGCTTGAAACAAAATATCATCATCCTTATTCAAGGTTGAATTGTTATTATAAGAAGGTGAAACAACCCATTTCATATAACCATCACAAAAAAGTGAAACCAAAGTTAATTTCCAATGCAAAAACCCGATATCTTGATTGAATAAAACATGTCGCCAAACTGGCCGACTTAACAACATTAAATCAAGTAAACATATTGTGACATCATACTCAATGTAACGGTCTACCGGTTCGCCGCATTTAGAGCAATGTTCAATTCTTAAATTTCCACTTTCAGAAAAAGATGAGTACAAACGTAAAGCTGGCGTTTCGCATTCAATGCATTTAAATGTTTTCGATTTTTGTGATGTCATTTTTGCTTTTTTTATCTTTTAATATGAATAAAGAATAAGGCAAAAAATAATTTAATGATAAAAAATTTAACTTACAGACTTACCGGTTAGTTGAATGTTTTAACCAAGTTTCTCTTATAACTTGACGTTGTTCAAAATGATCTCTTGCAGATAAAACACCTATCACAGCTTGGTAAGATCTTAAGTTTAAATTCTCACCTTTAAACATGAAATTGTCATTTTAAATTGCCCTTACCTTTATTGCTAAAATAAAATGACTGCAAAATTTAAGCAAAAAAGTAAATTAATATAGAAATTTGAAAATAAAAACGACAATCCAACAATTTAAATTTGATACGAAATTCAGTTAGTATAAAAAATTTAACAGATACAAGGTTACCTTAATTATATAATCTACAGATAATAATGTTTAATTCAACACTTACATGAATTGTTTACATAAATTTTTGCCAGAATAGCAATTAAAACAACAAATCTCGAAGAAATTAAAATTGTAAATTTATTAACGTTAACCATGCCTAAGGTTTCGAAAAAGAAAATCCCCTTAATGAGAAACAAAAACGGTGCCCTTTTATGGCACCGTCAATACTGGTACCAAAATTCACCAGATTGTATTAATATATTTAACATTTGCCTGTCGTTTTTTTTGCCAAATGAGCGTTGTTATATATTTTGCTGCCTTTTCGTATACTTCTATTTGTAAATTATTTATATGGTAAAGAAAACACAAAACTACCTGGAATAATGTTTATTGTATAATTACTTGAAAAAAGTATAAAGAAATTTAAGTATTAATTTAAAACTAGTTGGAAAAAATTTTGGGGATTTAAGATGATTACCCAAAATCACAGTGACACAAAAATTAACGACATTTAACAAAATAAATCTTATTTATTAATTTTTTAAAGTCACGCAAATACAGGGCGCAATAGTCCAATGCGTATTTCATACGATGCTGTTTTAAGTAAAAACGGTAAATTGGTTTGAATATTTTGCCAAAAATGACACTTGTGAATTTAAAATGCCTTTTTAATGTTGTTTAGCGTGATTGTGGTTGTTGTTAGATACCCCGTTGCTTGACCCGTTAGCTTTTCCATTGGTTTTCCCGTTTGTGTGAACATTGTTGTCATATTCTCTCGGATCTTCAACTTCTCTTACTTTTCCTGTTGCCAACTTGAAAGCTGTATCAACCATTAACTAATAAAGAAATGTATTTGTTTAATAAGGTTAAAAAATTAAGCTTTGTTAGTTAAGTACTCGTGTAGCCTAAGTACTAATAAAATATTTTTTATTAGAAAAAAAAAACAATATTGAAGAAAAATAGTAATAAGCCCAATTCAATTTAAAAAATTTAAAACAGGATATAATTATGTCAAGTTGCTAATCACCAAAATATATTTTGCAAAGTTACAAAATTGAAAAAAAATAGCTCAGCACAATATTAGTTTTGCTGATAACAATTACTTGGAATTTAAATTAGGCTTACATTCTATACTCCCAATAGATTTTAATAACGCAGCGTATAATTTAAGAAAACAAACTAAAATTCCACCTACTTTAAACCAATAAAGATGCATTCCCACGAGCACAAGAAGTAACACAATCCCGTTCGCATAAGTAAAAACTAATTCGTTATTTATATATGGACTAATGAAAGTTATGGCATAAATTGCTTTTAAGGGAAACCAGTAGAGTCGGAACAGAAACCTAAAAAGAGAAAGTTAATCTTAATTTAATTAAAAAAATTAAATATAACTTAGGAATAATTTTTATTTCAAGTATACAATTTCAGAACTTTCTGGCAAAAATCTTAAAACAATTCTTTAAAAAAAAATCTTATTTTACAACTCTCCAATTGCTTTGGTTCAAATTGATTTAACTAGCTGGAAATGTTAAGCTTGGGCAATCCGGGAATGTTAACTAAATAATTTATTTTAATCCAGACGGATTATTAACTCCCCAAAGACAACTATTTTATTTATGTATACAGGTTTAAAAGAAGGCCAGTTACAAAATTATTATCTTTAAAATAAAAATTGCCAGTTGCATTTTTATATTTTTATCGCAACTTTTAAAAAAAACCTCAAAAACAAATGTTTACTAAAAAAATTTAGTTCTTACCAAGATGACGTAAACAAAACGAATCCAATCGTCGTCAGCTTCCCACAAATTTTCCCGAATTTCCCTCCCTTAGTTTTGTAATAAAGGGTGAGCTTAGAAGCAGCGAGAATCGTATCACTATAATCATGACAGAAGAGAACCAGCAGACCATGGCGAGTGAAACTAAAGAAGAAGATGGGAATTATCTGATGACTTCATTTAAATTATGGCGCTCGTTGTTTTAGAAATGTGGAAATGTTTAACATAAAAAAATAAAGACTATTATTATTTTAAATTGACGCTTCACTAAAGCCAAGTGACTTTTAAAATTGCATTCTAAAATGTTCAGCAGAATATAAAAAATTTAAATATAAAATACATGAGAGTGTAAATTTTAAATACACTAGGCATATTTAAATCTAAAACTTTGATTAATTTTCTCACGACATAAGCATATTCTGTTGAGTGTATTTTAAAACTTCACTATAATTGTGTTAAAAATTAATAAATTTGCGTAGGCCTTAACAGTATCGTTTTAAAATCCACTCGAACTATTGTTTTAACTATAAGAGAAGCCCACTCATATCCTGTTGCTTACCTAAACATATACGAGCTGCCAAGCAATATAATGGAGGCAAAATGATGAATGACAATAAGCAGCGAATCCTTCCGCCACACATCCCAAAACATTGAGGCATACACTGCGTGACAATAGAAGCTGATTTGCATAAGATATGCCATATAGATATCGGTTGGAACATCTGATAACACTTTCCATTCTAAAAAAATTGTAAAACATATTACTGTTTTGACCCGCCAGCAAGAAATTAACTTACTGTTAGGGTAATTTTAATCAAAAGACACCTGAAAAAGTAACATAAAGTCAATATTTAAATATAAAAAAAATTCTATAAATAGAATTGAACTAAAAAAAATCCAAAAAGGACATATTTTTGTTTATTTTGACGTTTAAACGGTTCAGATGAATACATAGCAAGAAAATCAGTTGCCCTGGCAAAACACGACATTTGGTAATACAAAAGCAGTAGCAACTAACTGTGCGGAAGTAATTGAAAATCATTCAATTTAAAATATCCACGTTTAAAATTACCTTAGCGTATCCTATACTATAACACATTACCGAATTAGTAATTACGCAATCAACTGTTATCTTTAAGGTCTAGTTTTTTTAATCAATTATTTACTAACCTCTTGCTTGCTTGGCCGGGTTGGAAAATAGATCGTATTTGTACAAGACTAAATACGCAGTGTAAGACCAATTCGTGACCGAAAAAAGTAAGCGCCAAAAGTATTCTGGCACCTTTTTCTCCATTTTGGGTTCGAGTTTTGAAAACTTTGCGATGGGCTGTAAAAAAAACAGTAAATTATTTTACATTGGTAATAAACTGTATACAGTTCGTTGACACTTAGAAGTGCACTTAGCCAAAGGTAACCCCCAGCACACGTGTTTTACCAGCTCTTATGTGTTTTGCACACTAAATTATATCGTAGCCAATAACCATGTACAGTTTCAGAGAATATGAAATAAAAAACATTTACAAGAATATTCTTACCACAAAAATAAAGTAGCACAACCCAATTCGCAATAGTGTCCACAAGATGGCGCAAACGGCCACGGCGATGACGTCATTTAGCGTGCAAGATCCATACTTCTGCACTGCGGCCCACCATCCGTAAGGTGTGACGTCATAAAAGTTAAATTTGTCCCAGGATTGACTTAAACTGCCACCAACCGCTTTAAAAAATTCCAAATAGGTCGGAGTCACCGAATTTATTAATCCATTTGCTACCATAACGCGTTACCTATATACAGAACAAAACACAACAGTTAAACTAACTTGACATACTATAAATTTACCTACTTATTCTAACGGTTTTTTATTGACATTGTACGTTTATACACTCTCTTTGTTCAATAAAAACTAAACTCTGCTTGATTTTCGATTGTAAAAACAAACAAAGTCTTTTTATCCAAATTGTAACCTGGCTTCACTTCTGCCTATGTGTAAACTGTATTTTCTATTGGGCTAGCGTAAATAAGTTAAAAACTAAGGCGAATACAAAACGCACAGACAGATTTCCCTACAGGTTCCACTTTAAACCAATTTAGGATTCTTGCTTTTAAAGTAGCGGTAAGTAAGAGCACTTTAAAATCCTAATTAACCTTCTTTAATATTTAGTATTCAAACTGCTTTTAACATTTACCAAAAACAACGCCAAGTTTAAAAACATTTTAGCTATTCCCTTTTACATATTAGTCACAAATTATTACCAGTCAACAAATAATAAATCATATTTCGATGAATACTTGCTTGGTAGATCTAACGAATTCTTAAATCACTTAAGCAGCTGGTACTAGGCGCATACGTTTAAAAGGCGGTTGTTTGACTGAATAATTTATATTCGCATTGAATAAGATGCGAGTTAAATAGCACGTGGCGTGGAAGCGTTCTAAAGTCCAATACACAACGTTTTCACATGAACCTTTTGGTAACTTGGTATTAAATTACACAGCTACACAGCGACTTAAACTTGCCAAAAACGATTATATTTATACCAATTTCGAAAAAAATAAATTCCTGAAAAAATGACACACTTTATATACACTAGGGTTGTTTTTCTGCGTAAATTATGGCGTTAAAACGGGTTAAAAAGTCCCTAAATACCGGCGTAAATAGGGTGTAACAAAATCCCGCTTTTGTCACGAGGCAACGTTGCCATTGATGTGATTTAAACCAATGGATCGAATTTAATACAATAGCTACCAAGGCGTTCGGTTTGCCCATTTTATTTTGTTTAAATTGATCGATATACCACATTTAAATTAGGCGATATTCGTTTTTTTCTAAAATAATTTATAAAAAGTACTGTTTTTTATTAAAATTAAAAAGGCGCGCGTGAAAATTAAAACTTAAAATCGACCTATAAAATAAGCATTAACCTAATAATCACTTGAGTAAACGATATAAAATAGTAACAACTTTTACAAATTGAGTCGCTTCTTTCAAGTTTAATAGGGTATTAACTTATAATTATAGCCTGATAAAAGACTAAATAAACACAACTTTCGACCAACTAGACTTTCAAATTAAATTCCGAGTACCGTTGCTTTATTACTTGATTATAAATTTTATATTTCAAAAAAGTTTAACATTTATTAAATATACAAAATTTAGGTATACTCAAACAAGCTATATCGCTATTAATTTTTGTAGCTAATAAATGTTATCAATTTTCTATAAGAAGGCTGACTAAGCATCTTATTCACTAGACTTTATTGTGAAGAAATTTTAACTGTACTACTACAAATGCGCCTTACATTTTTCGCTGACAATTTTTTTTAAGTTATGAAGTGGTGCTATTGTGGTACGAGGCAAAAGAGTTAAAGAGAAAAAGGCAATTTAACAAATTACGTCATCATATCGTTCATTCACAAGACCCCCTGTCGTAGTTTTATTAAATATCAAATCTTTATAACTTTATTTATTAACTTTATTGAAAAAATTTGTATAATTTGCATATGCGAATATTGTTGTTGTTTTGGTACAGATAAAGCACAATGACGATATAACTGCTAAACAATCGCTATTGTTTCCTAACAATTATACGAAACACCCCTCTATGAAAAAAAAAACAGATTTTTTTAAAAAATTCAAAAAGTTGCTGAAATAAAGATTTAAGGAAATGGGATCGACGCCTTCAAAAGCAGGTCAGTGAAAAATTATTAAATAACTTCTAGAACCACGTGATTAAAGAAAATAGCCTTTAAAAACTATATTCAAAAAGTATTGAATTTACTACATTACTTGCAGTAAAAACAACAAGCTGCCCTTAAAAAAACGATAAGTCGTTCAAAATTTTTAAAATTAAAGGCTTTGATTTTCATAGCAACTTCTCACTCGAATACATCTTCGGCTCTAAGTGACGTAGGTGATGTTGAAGCGACGGATGCTCTCTCGGATGAGATCGTTCGTCTCTTTACCCTCCAGCAGACAGAGGAAGACGAGGAAGAGGTTGAAAAGAAGGAGCCAGACCAGGAGCAATGTTCGAGAAGGTTGTCAGACATTGCAGAAAGATTATTTTTGGTAGGTTAGCCATATTTTCGCTAATAAAGTTTTCCAAATAAATATATATCAAGTTTTAAATCCCATTCTAAGTTTTTTTTTCTACATTTTATTTTACAAAACATTTATATTTATTTTAATTAATCGTTTAAGGAACAACTTAAACTTAGCACTAAACCAGCAGTAGAAATGGGCAACGAGAAACCGATAGAAGTAGAATCGGAAGCTCGAAGAAGATTCCACAAACACAGGGCAACTAGAAGGCAATCCAGGGCTGTACCTTATTTAGTTACTGATAAACCAACAACAAATGGAACTGGGTAAAATTAGACTTCTAATTGGGTAGCCCCTTAGACTTCTAATTGGGTAGCCCTTAAATATTTTTGCAAAATAGTTTTTTGTTTTTACCTTTTTTTAACTTTACCCTTTTTTACGCCAACTTTTAAACAATTTTAATTAAAAAAACATATATTTATTTTAAGAGAATATTCTCGATCAATCTCTTTATAAATTACCTAGCTTTGCAATAGAGAAAGTCGAAATACAACCTGAAAGCACAGAGCCTAAAGCTATTCTTTCCCACACTCGTGCACCATCTAGCGAGGAGCTTAAAACGCAAGAAAAGATCACAAGTGCAGTTAAATTTGAACCTCCTGGTGTCACATCAAAAGAAGGGTTTTTAACTTCAAAAGATAGTGCGATCAACTTTCAGCGTGTTATTATTTCTGGAGAAGACAGCGATTTTCTTCAGGAGGTGTGACATGAAATATTATTTATTGATAAATAGATTTGGAACAGATATTGATAAATAGATTTGAAACAGATAAAAATCTGGTTTAGGATTAAACTAACTTTGAATAATTCATTTGAGACTCAAAAAAAGGACCCAAAATTTAGAATTTATAAAAATTTTATATTTGTAACACGTTGGTAATATATCCAAGAAGCTTGTTAAAGTTACCAAAAAATTTAATAAATTAAATTGAATGATGAATACAACTATGTATATTGGTACAGGAAATTCGCGATGTGGCTAGAAGTTTAATTCATGCTCTACGTACAAGACAATATTATATGAAACATTCACGACAAAATTTTAATACCACAGCTGACGAGGCTCTGTTCAAGGCAACAGGAAAAAAAAGCAAATTAGTTTACCCAGGCATGTAAAAAGATATTTCTAAACCATGGGCCCAATCCTAAAGTTTTTGACACATAAACCTTAACATTGCTCTTAGATTTCATTGATCCGATGGTGAAACCAATTTTGTTTCATGACGAGAAAACTTGGTCAACAGAAATGCGACAAGGGTTGGTAACAGTTGTTGATAAAGATTCAGACTCTGATGTCTTTCTTCCCTTTATTAACCGTGATCGGTTCATCGCAAATCGAAATTTACTTTATGCACTAGTAGCCGATGGCCCACTGTAAGAATATACCTATGTAAAGTTTTAAATTTCTTTCTATTTTTATTTAATATTTAAAACAATAAATAAGATTACTTAAAAGAAATAAACGTTAAGACAAGAAAGCATAGGATTTTGCTTTATCACTTCATTATAGCCAAAGGCCCAAAAGTGATTGCTTTAATCAGTTTTAAAAAAATATTTATTAACAGAAAAACGTTTTGCTACCGACGACTTTCCTACCTTAGAAAGAAGTTTGGTTTACATTGTTTGTTAAACGAACAAGCCGAGTCTGAAGCGATGAAAAATCCTGAGAAAGAAAATAAGCGAGATTTCTACAACGTCAGAAAAGTAACAAGAACGTCATTTAACACCCACGTCCTAATTTTGCTGTAAAAAACTACCTAAAATATAATAAGCACACCTACTTTAACAGATGATAAATAACCAAACTTGTAAAACTTAAAGGTCGATACTCATATTCATGCTGCAGCGTGCATGAGCCAAAAACACTTACTAGGATTTATACTAAACAAAGCAAAGAAGGAACCAGACAGAACCGTTTTATTAAAAGGGGGGAAAGGAATGACTTTAAATGAGGTATTTACATTGCATTTTCTTTACTAAAATAGTGACCTTACACTGTAAATTTAATTAAAAATTAATTATTTAAAATTGACAGGTGTTTAAAAGTTTGGAACTGGATCCTTCATATCTTAATGTGGACTCGCTTGATGTACATGCAGTACGTTAGTAGTTGTAATATCTTTTTTCTTAAACACTCTTTTATTATGTCGAGTTGATTTTTATCAAAAATATTTGTTTGTAGGATCGTCAAACGTTTCATAGATTTGATCGCTTCAACAACTTGTACAGTCCAATGGGAGCATCAGAACTTCGAGAAATATTTCTTAAAACAAGCAACGATATTGGTGGAGAATACTTTGCTGAAATTATTAAAGTTAGTTTAAAAAACTTTACGTTTTTAAAGGATCATAACGGCAATTACAAAATTGAAAAAAAATAACAGTAGGCCTATACAAAAAGTACTTAAATTAGCTAAACAACATAATTTTATCTTCAAGAATAAGTCAAATGTAAACTGTTTTTTTGTAAAACAATTTTTTCTTATTTTGTTATAATATTAGCAAGTTGAAAATTCGTTGGTCGAACAGAAATATCATTTGCTTGAACTTCGACTTTCGATATATGGTAAAAGTGTGGACGAATGGTTGGAGTTGGCCAAGTGGTTTAATAATCACAAGCTAGGAAGCACGCATATAAGATGGATGATACAAGTACCAAGGCTTTAGTGAGTAAAAAAAAAAAAACATACGTCTTATAAGTATAGTTACAAATTTAAATGATGCCCAGGTTTACTTCTTTTGCTAAAAAGAACAGTTGTTTTTAAATTTTTTAGTGACATGTACAAGTGCAAAGGAGTCGTCAGCTCGTTTGAAGAAATCTTAGAAAACGTTTTTCGACCAGTTTTCGAAGCTACAATCAAGCCTCAAAAACACAAAGAAATCAATTTATTTTTACGGTATCTCACCTGATTTTTAAACGAAATAATAAACTGTATACCATAAGGCATAAGCTATAGCGTTTACTATACTTTTTTGCAGTCACGTGGTTGGATTCGACAGCGTCGACGACGAATCAAAACAAGAAGCTGGTTTCATGAAAAAGACTTCCCCAACACCAGACGAATGGTTTCGCGAGACAAACCCCTCATATACTTACTATCTCTACTATATGTATGCTAATATTGCTCGGCTTAACCACTTAAGGCAGTAAGTTACAAGTTAACTTTAATCTGTTAGGAGTCGAGTAACGATTAAATCACAGTTCTAAAACTTTGATCTGTTTTGTAACGATAAAATTTCCTATTCTGAAATCGTAAAGATACTGCTAGGCGAATTCAGAAAAAGACTTACTCTGTTGCGTTATTACAGATTACAACTTAGGTCATTACAGTTTTTAGTAACACTAACTCTGTAAATTTAGTTCGCGAGGTATGAATACATTTACATTAAGACCACATTGCGGAGAAGCAGGTCACCACGATCATCTCTTAACAGCATTTATGCTGGCTGAAAATATTTCGCATGGACTTGTACTTAAAAAGGTTGAACTGTTTGTATATTTTCTGTATGACAATTTATAGCCCTTACTTCAAAACTGTAAGCTTGGTTTTACTTTAACTGGCAATCACATATATTTTGTTATGTAGTTTAATTTACTTACAAAAAATATATTTTACAGGTGCCAGTTTTACAATATCTTTACTACCTTAGCCAAATGGGAATTTGTATGTCCCCTCTTAGTAACAATCACTTATTCTTGGAGTACAACAAAAGTCCATTTCCTGATTATTTTGCGTTGGGTTTACGGGTTTGCCTTTCCACCGACGACCCTCTACAATTTCACTTAACAATGGAACCGCTTATGGAGGAATATGCTGTAGCCGCTCAAGTAAAAAAAAAGTTTTACAAAACAAGCCTAAACTTATTTTTTATCGCCAAAAAGTCACTGGTACAGGCTACTCGATTGTTTAAAATGGTAATTTTACTGATTAGGTTTGGAAGCTAAGTGTATGTGATATGTGTGAGCTAGCAAGAACCAGTGTTCAACTCAGTGGATTCTCTCACATCGAAAAACAAAAGTGGCTTGGCGATAACTACAGGTAAAAAACAAGCTAAACTGCTTATATTGTTGGCCAATGGCAAATTCTAAAGCAAATACTCTGACTGACTAGACCTACTTTAAAACATTAAAGTTGTCAAATAATCGCTACATTTTTTAACTTTAAAATGATAAAATTACTGATTTCAGAAAATCTGGTTCAGCTGGAAACGACTCGTGCAAAACAAATGTCCCAGAAATTCGAGTTGCATTTCGTGAGGAGACTCTCTTAGAAGAGTTAGATGACCTTTGTGTTGCTTTTAACCAACATTGTGCTGAAAATGTGGTAGTTAAACCTTCGGAACCTTAGCATGGCGACGTGGAAGGCTCTTGACCTAACGTGTCTTCATTGTGTATTGTGACTTTTGTAGTGCCGCGCGAAATTATTATAAAAATGATGTGGCTTGTTGGTCATTGAAACCTGTTTATATGTAAAAAATGTAATTTATTTAAAGCTAGCCCCCTAAGTATACCTAGGGTCACTCTACACTTTATCAGAAGTTGGAATTTAAGTTACTTCAGGAAGTGGAATCAAAATACTTTCATACTATAGCCAAGCAAAGTGACCACAAACAAGTTTATCAACCCAAAATAGGATGATGCTGTATTTAAAACGCGTTAAACAATATCATTTCACTACATACCAACAGCAACAATAAGAAAAAAGAATTAGCAATTTCCAAAATTATCCACCACGGCGATAAAGTTCATTTTTCTATAAGAAAAACAAGTTTATTATGTAGCAAAGCTACAATGGTACGACATACACAATGTATGTTAACTTTAAGAAATCAGTTTTACAATGCTTAAAATATTTTTTTTGGTAGCGACATGCTTAAATAAAACCATTTATTTTTCCCCTGTTTAAATTTTTATAACATTTTTAAACAATTTCAATACAAAAATTGAAAAACCGATTTAGAGAACAGCTTTTATACATAACAAACATCACCAGCTTAGCAAATAAATTGAGACAACAAAAAGTTCAAGTTTACATTCCTTTTATGGAATGCAGTTTTATAAATAAAAATTCTAGTTATATTTTATTAGGCTTTTAGTTTTTCTTTAAAAAAATAGAACTTTTAAAACAGCACACCTATTCATGCCACGAGTTGGTTAGAAATAGATTAGTTTAAAAAGTAACCCTAACACCAATATTTAGTCAACTATAATCTCTAATATTTATATAAAAGTAAAACTGGTATGCTAACTTTTACAAAGCAGTGATGGTTTCTTTAAAGCAGTGCTAGTATTAAAAAAGTCTTGTTTTAATTGGCTTTCATACAAAAAACTTTCGATTTTAAATCAAACATAAAGGCACGTGGCCAGAGAACAAAGTTCATTTCAAACAGCTTAAAACAGTTTGGAACTAGAGATAAAAGAAGTTATTGACCACGAGTGTCGATTGAAAGTTGTCAACAAAATTAACTCGGTACAATCTCGAAATAAAAGCCGCCGCTCTCTATTCCAACCTAGCGGCCAATTCATCTTCCTCGTTAGCCAGTTGTTCCAGTGCTTGCTCTTCTTGCAGAACCAGTTTTTCTTCCACTTGTTTTTCGATGTCTTCCAGTCCTTTTTCAGCAATAATTTGCTCCCGGGGTCGTGCCCCACCAAAAATAGCAGAGTTGGGGTTTGCAAGGGAGTTAACCGGGGCCCCCACTGTGCGCTTTTTAAGTTGAAGCCGGGGTCGATTACTTGCATCTTCTGTATTTTAAATAATATTAGTATTTATGAACAATGATTTATATTAGTAACACAAGATAAATACCTGGTGATGCCTCTTTAAATTCTGGTTCCCTTTGTTGGTTTTGGTTATGGTACCTGTCACGGTTTCCACCATAACCCCCTCTTTGTTCCTGGTAACCACCTCGATCCTGGTACCCCCTGTCATGGTAACCACCTTGTCTGTCATACCCTCCTTGATGTCTATCATACCCACCCCTACCTCTTCCTCTATGATTGTTGTAACCACCTCTACCGCCACCTTGTTGGTGATCAAAATCATGGTTGCGGTTGCCTAAAAAATTAATTTTAAAGTAAAAAAAATAGCAAAAAAATGGGTTTCACAAAAATTGTTACATTTTCACCAAAAAAAATTAAAAGTATATATATTTATGAATTTAACATTAATATGTCCATTACGGCAATTTAAAGCAAACAATTTTCCGCTTTAATGATCACCAGTAAAAGTTAAAGTAATTTTACACACATATGACTCATCAGCTTATCATAAGAACACACAAAAGTGTGTCAACTTTCACTTGAACAAAAATAACACACAGTTGTTTGTGCATATTATTTTCATTGCATTAAAAAGTTGAAGAGCCAATTCAAGGAAGTGTGTTAGATCCATAAGGGTAAGTTATTAAAATGTAAAAATAAAAATTAAAAAATTTCGTAAAATAGGATTTACCATAGTTTCCACCTCCTCTGTCTCCCTTAAATCCACCCCTCCCCCCTCTGCCGCCCCCTCTTCCTCGATTTGAGGCAACATTAACACGGAGGTATCGGTCTTCAAAATGCTTCAAAAATATTGCAAAAAAAAAAGATTTTTTAATGTGTAAACTACTTGCACTTTAAAATAAATGTTTGGTTTACTTTAAAAAATACTTACAGCATTATTGTAATCGAGTGCTGTTTTAAGTGAATTTAAATCTTCAAACTCAACATAACAAAATCCTTTGAACTTATCCGTTTCCTTGTCTCTCACCAAGCGAGTGTTTTTAATCTGAACATTAATAGAAAACATAACATTTTAAAACTAAACGTTTACAGTAATTTTTATTACATTTACAATTATACAGATTTAAAGTAGTTATCAAATACAATTTTATCACAGAAGCAATAACAAAGCCTACCGAACAGTCCTGAAAAATGAGATCGATATCACCTTGAACTGTTGCAGGTGGTAAATTACCCACAAAACAAGTGTAAGGTTCTTGTGTTGGGAGCTCTACTGGAGGTCGGCCACCCCCTCTACCTCCATGTTTGTAACCATCAAATCTTCTAATAAATAAAATATGATTATTAGAATTTGTTTTTTAAGATGGCTTACCCCCCTAAACAGACAATACTGAAGTACAGGATGATAGTCTAGGACCATAAGTAAACCTTAACAACAATACGTGAAATGCAGGACAGGACAGCATTTTTGTACATTTATACGGGATGAATGATGTATTTATGCATTTTGGTACCTATATGTGGGCTAAATGCTGTATTTTTGGATTAACTGTAAAGGCCAATCGATGATAAGAAATCGACTAAGGTAAAATTAGGAAACGGTATAAAAATCCTGTCCTTATCTGCATTTAGCAATTTTTTGTTAACGTTTACATACGTCCTCAGTATTTCCCGCACCGCGCAACTTTCCACGTCCCGTTTTTTTAGTACTACCACCCTAAACTTCATAAAAATTGCTTAATATTAAAAAAAATAAAGTAACTATTTATATATTTTAAAAAAAATTTTTTTATAACTTGTAAGCGATTTAGCAAAATATTGCAAATTGTTTATAAAATATATTGTCACATCTCGAAAATTTAAAATGTCAACCAATTTTTTGAATATTAAAAATAAAAAAACGATAGCTAAACGATGCAATTTGCAAGATATAATAGTTTTATATAATATCAAATAAAAAATAATTACCCTAACAAAAAGATAATAAACTATTTACTAAGTATTTTTAAATCTGTCAATAATTAAAAATTTTTAAAAAAACTTACGTCTGTACGTTAATAATTACAATCCGCCAATTTAAAAGTAGAATTAAATAACTTACCCTCCTTGACTGTAATTTCCACGGTCATTATATGCCATAATTTTCTTAAAATTATCCCTAGAACTGTAACAAGAAAATAGATTTTGATAAATATTAAACAAATAATTTGCAAAATAAGTCACGTTTTCACACGTTTTGTCAAAACTTCATTCACCACACTTCAGCGATTTTGTGGACAAACTAAAATATTAAAAATAGTGTTTCCCTTTTATTTATTTAAATTGAATAAAAAAACAAACTAATGTACCTATTTTAACTTACATATGGTTTAAATTTATGTATCAAAATTGAAAATTTTAAACCATATTAATATTGTCAGTATTCTTTTTCTTTTTCTTATAATTCAGCTAATCCCTCCCTAACCTCTTACCTACCCTGCCCCTTAACCTACCCCAACTAATGTACCTATTTTAACTTATATATGGTTTAAATTTATGTATCAAAATTGAAGATTTTAAACCATATTAATATTGTCAGTATTCTTTTTCTTTTTCTTATAATTCAGATAATCCCTCCGTAACCTTTTACCTACCCTGCCCCTTAAACTACCTCACCGCCCCATACTACTAATCTACCCTGACCACCTGACTCCCATACCCCGCAACCTTCCGTACTCCCATACCCCCAACCTACGCTACCTCCATACCCCCAACCTACGCTACCCCCATACCCCTAACCTTACCAACCCAACCCCTCATCTCCTTGACCCTGATTCCTCCATCCCGTAAGTAAAAAGAGACATCCATCCACAGATGGAGCTCTTTCCACTTGTCCAGCAAAAACAGGTTTCACCTAAAAAAACAAAATGAAAAAATGCATTTGTTAGATGGGGCTGTTCATGAAAACAGGAAAGTTAAAAGATACAAATGATTAGAACGAGCCCGCACATATGATCTCAATGTCTGCAAGTGCCATAAAATGTGATACTCATAGAAAATATAATTCTGTTTGTGGTGCTTAATTAAAATTTATTCTCCAAAATAAGTACGCACCACAAATAGTAAGATATTTATTTATAAGATGTAATAGCAAATGTGCAATTATCTATGGGGTCCCCCCTACAATTGAAATATAAGTCTTATGACGTTAGTCTAATGCCTTATAACATTGGAATGATATAATAAAAAGGCGGTAATGCTTTCGAAATACCACATAATAGTATATGTTCTGGAATATAACGTTTCTTTATTAAAAAATAAATATTTCAAATAGTTTTTTTTAATTTAATTAAAGTTAGGTGTAATATCAAAAAAGTAAAAACATGTTTAAATTTTTTGTATTTTACAATATTTTTTTTATTAATACATAAGAATAAAATTTCAAATTTATTAAATGTTATGGCGAACCCAAAAATAGAGAACTACCAATGACTAACACTTTTTTATTGTTACAACTGCCAAACCCGACCTCTTATCTACCTTGCCCTCCCTAACCTCTTACCTACTCTGCCCTCCCTAACCTCTTACCTACCCTGCCCCTTAACCTACCCCACTGCCCCATACTCCTAATCTACCCTGACCCCCATAACCCCTAACCATCCCTACTCCCATACCCTTAACTCACGCTACCACCATACCCGTAACCTTACCAACCGAACCCCTCATCTCCTTGACCCTGATTCCTCCATCCCGTAAGTAAAATGAGACATCCATCCACAGATGGAGCTCTTTCCACTTGTCCAGCAAAAACAGGTTTCACCTAAAAAAAACAAAATGAAAAATTCCATTTGTTAGATGGGGCTGTTAATGAAAACAGGAAAGTTAAAAGATACAAATGATTAGAACGAGCCCGCACATATAATCTCAATGTCTGCAAGTGCCATAAAATGTTATACGCATAAAAAAAAAATTTTGTTTGTGGTGACTAATTTAAATTTATTCTACAAAATTATTACGCACCACAAATAGTAAGATATTTATTTATAAGATGTAAGAGCAAATGTGCGATTATCTATGGGGTCCCCCCTACAATTAAAACATATGTCTTATGACATTAGTCTTATGCCTTATAACATCGAAACGGTATGGTAAAGAGGCGGTTCTGCTATCGAAATACCACATAACAGTATATGTTCTGAAATAGCCTTAATGTAACATTTATAAACTTAGGTTTATGTATTTAAAGTGATCAAACGATTTGAACTTCATTTTTATTTTGTCAATCATTTTTTGATGTAAAAGCTGTTCAGCGATGACTTAAAAAATTAATTTATTAATTAGCATAAATTTTTTACTATCTTTTTTATATTTAATTATTGTGCAAGTCGCGAAAAAATGGTAAACAGTTTTATTAGAGGATGACTTTTTAGTACTTGAAACCGTATAAAGCTTGCCTTAGTAGGTGGTGGTTCTAGTTATTATTAGTCAATTCGTTATCGCAATAGACCTACATTTTTTTAATACAGTAAAATCAACACCTTAAACAAAAATTGGATGACTCGAAAAGATCACAATCATATTAACAAACTAATAAAAATAGTGTTTTAAATATTAAATATAGACTGCAGTTTATAAAAAAGAGTGGCTCTAACGATGACATAAGCAGATTACGATAAACTGCAAATAAAAGACCAAATAATGAAACTCAGGTTAACCTTACATAAAGCTTTTTTTATATAAATTGTATTAGGGTTTAGTTAAACCCCATTAAAAACAATTGCAATGTTAGATGAATCATATTTATTTTGATATAAAACAATGTCATGCCCAATGGCACCTAATTAACAGATATTGCAACATTAACAATTAGCACAATATTAAAACAACACAATAGCAAATTGAAGAAATTTAAAAATAAAAACATTTGTAAAAAAAATTTGAAAATTAAATAGAAAATTTTGTTTTGTATTATTAAAAATGTTGTTTTGACTATATTGTGATGATTCAGCGATTAAATTTACTTCATTACATTTATATATTGCTATTGACGTCATTAGCTTTCGACAGACTGTGATATGATAGAATAACTTCCTTTTAATACTTGACACCGTTATGCATCAAGTTCTATTCAAATTTAATTAGCATCGGGTCAATATTAGTTGAACTTTTACAAAAGTTTTTTTTAAATATGCAAAAAAGGGTATTTAGAATTTTGATAAGAATACCACCATTATTTTTGGCACCAGAAAAACTCTGCGTTAAGGATGACACTTTTCTAAAATCTTTCACGCCTTCTACTGTGATAGAATCCCCAAAAAATGTTTAAAAACTATTTTAAAATATTCTTAAAAATTTATATCGACTTTCAATAACAAATAAGTAAGAAATTTCAGTTGTTATTCTCAACGCTGGAGCGACCTAGCGGCAAATCCTTGGTTGAAGAACATTTTCGAATTTGTGGATTGCACTTCAAACTTTTCTTTATGGAAAAATGCCGGTTGCTCCACCAAGCGATTGACTGTCGGTAGAACTTCTTGCGAAATTGCTTTGTGGCTAGGCAGTAAAACCAAGGCGCAAGTAAAGCGTTTAAAGACACGGACATACGATCTAGTTTGTACAACATGCATACTCTAAAAATGAAAATTAAAGTAATTATTTTGCGCCATTTTGTATTTAAATAAATTTAATAAATTAAAATAAATTGAAACAGGTTAGTTTGTATATTTTTCTACCTTTTATGCCTTTGTTCGAGTATAACTTCGGTAATAGTCAAAAAGGTAAAAACGAGCCCGCACAGTATCGAAAACACAATCACGTGAAGAAATTTCTTGATAAACTTTCTAACCAGACGGCTCTTAGAGTCGCTATTAAAAGCCATCGTGCTGGATAAGCTCATCCGGCGAGCCAAATGTTGTGAATTTTTCCAGTAATTTCGCATGATGTAAACAAATATAATCATAACGAATGTTGCAGGCACAAACATCAGTAAGATTGGAAATACAATGAAGTTGATATTTAACTAGAAATTAAAAAAAATAAAAGCTATTATATAATATGTAAAATGACTGTACATTCTATATAACTTAATATATAACACAAAACACCACTAAACGTTAGTCATTTAAAACTAAATATAGCTTGAATAAAAATACCCCCGCTTTAAGAAACCTAATTTACATCATTGTATAACATGTGTTTGTAATAAAAACTTTGAACACACCTCCCATTGATCTTTATCGCATAAAACTCCCGGCACGATAATAACAGTCAAACACACCACAGCTAATGTGTAAACCCAACCCGAAAGTAGCGTTGCCCACAATCTTGTTCTTGACATTCTGCGGTGGTAATCCATTGAATGGTGGCAATAATAAGCAATGTCTATGCCCAGTGAAGCCAAAGCCACATACGGTAGCATCACGAAGAATATAAACGCAGGTGCCCAGTAGTAACAAATTAAAAGGCATGTTGGAAGAGTTAGATCCGTTTGATTGTAATGCGAGTACAGATCTAAAATGTTGGAAACAAAAATCGCCATGCCGCAGAGCAAGTTACTTATGGCAAGATTAAGAACAAAAAGTTTGTTTTCCGGGTGGTGACGTGGCTGCTGTTGAACCTTCAACTTTATGCAAAAAGAATTTGAAACGATAATACCGCAGGAGAACAGAAGTCCGATAATAAGCTCCCAAAGCTGCCGAGGGCATGGGTTAAGCGGGTCATATTGGAATGGAAATGAAATATTTTGTGAATTTTCGACAGTGCTCGATTCAGGTTCAGGGCTGGCGGTAGGAAACATTGCTGACATGACTTTTGCAAAATTTATTCAATCAAACTATTCTTTAAATAAAGCATTATAAACGATTTCTGTAACAAAGTAATATTAATTTTTTATACAGTTATGGGAATATAAATAATATTTTTACGACGATTTTTCGATGGTCTTTAATTTTTGTTTACAAAATAAATAAACCTTACATTGATGCGCCTCAAAGTTTAGTGTATAAATACCGATTTAAACTTGTTGTACGTATGAGTAATAGCTTAAAATAACGGCAACGCGTAAATACCGAATTAAGGTCACAAATTTTATAAAATTAATTAATTTAATAAGTGAAGGTTACCGTAATTCGACCCTCATCCTATAAAAAAAAACTTCATAAAACATAAAATAAAAAACATTTTTAGCCAATAAGTAAGCGGAAGTTGCAACTAAATTTATATAAATAGCGACACATCCATAAACTAACTTGAACATTCTTTTTAAAGTTTTAAAAAGCCCTTGGTAAAATCAATTAACCTACAAATTCTAAATAAAACTTTCACCTGTAGAACACGCCCGCAATTTATATCAAAACATTGTGGTGTACTGAAAGCTAAACACCAAAACTACTTTATTATATTCTGATATTAAAAAAGTTCTTAGCTTAACTTTATGTTCTATAGAAACGATTTTGTATGGAAATTTCTATAGAAAAACTGCTTACATTTAACACTGCATCGACAATGCTGCAGGCTCATAACATAACATGCCTGCCACCATTTATAATCGATCTAAACAATATATTTCCTGTACGTTACGAAAAGCTGACGTCACCGTAGTGTCGTGTGCTTAACATCATACGACCAACAACAAATCCTTAATCTTCATGCAATCGTAAACAAGTTTAAATTAAGGAAAAAAATAATTGCAAACTAAAAGTGGCGCGTGGTGTGTAGCAAGATCTTACTTCGTTTGAGGTAGTTGTTTCTAATATGTTGCCAAACAACTCATTAATTACAATCAAAATCTAGGCTTATGTTCCGTTTAAATAAATTACTTTTGCTGGCTTTGACTTTTTTCAAACAAAAAACTTACAATAATTTTTTTTAACGTAGATTCTACTTTAGCCTTACTTGAAATGACCTACCTAAAAAACAAACATAAAAAAATAGGTTGTCTTTATGATTGAATTAAAAATAAATCACGGCTTTATTTAGAATACGGCCTCCTGATAAAGTTTTGGTTTAATCATACAATCCATTACACCCTCATTTCACCACATCCTGAAATAAAAATTAATATTGTTTTTTTCAATAGAATGTCTTACCGCTGAACTTTATTGAAATCTGAATTGCTTAAAAAATGTTACTTTTAAATTAAAATGTTATTCGTTCTTTTAATTACACTATAGCAAATCAAAAATATTTTTCTGTCCCTTTTATTTTTTAAAATAGATTTGCTTAGTCATTGTAGGCGAGGTCTTAAGAAAAACAAAAATCGGAACACCTTAAAAGTTGACTTTATCATATTTTACAAAGATTAAAATTATGAAATGTGTAAGTGCCAAAGTTATTCATCACGTGACACTATATCACGTGACCGACAAAAAGTCACATGTAGCTGATATTATTTCACCAGCGTTCTATTTTTATCCATTAAACAGCATCCGGTCAGATGTAAATCATCCAAATTTATTTCACCTTTAACAAATTCAGTTAGTGCCTATGAAATTGTTGGAATATTCTTTATCTTCCTAAGAACAGTAAAACTCTTATTATCAAATAATCTAATTTATTTGCTCAACTGCAAATAAAATTAAAATTTTCTTTCATATAAATAAATAATGCGAGTAATATACCTAATTAACACCTAAAACACATCCAGTTGGGGTTGGAAGATAAATTACTACTAGTCTTTGTTATTAAAAGTATATAATAGAACAATTTCTAACATAAATAACATTTTTTTTATAAATTTAAATATAATTTTAAAAAAGTCAGTGTTTTTCTAATTGAACTTATAGATAACAATATTAATTAATTTCGTTAAAATCTTTAAAGAAAGGTTTTAAAAACATTAATTATTAAACGTTTTCATATTTTACTGGCATTATTTAGATTTATTAAAGTGTAATTCGATAATTGTGTTATGTTCATAAATTAATTTAGTCCAAGAGTTTTAAATTATTTATATCTTCTAATGCAGAGCCACTTTAAGAATGCGATTTTAAAAATCCAGTTAATTTGCCAAAAAGTGTATTTTTGCTAAAAATAGTAGTTTTAAAACAATTTAAGTTTAACAATATTTATAATATTTATGGGTGGATTTAACAGTTTGGTTTTAAAAAAATGACTAAGCACAAATTATTACAATGTTATGTAGTCTAAATTGTTTTAAAGTGTCTGGGTGCCAAGCACATTAAAAACATTTCATATTTCTTACGTAAAAAAGCAATTTGTGTCGATTTTTTTATTTTAAAAACGCTTACACCAAATATTTGGTTGTTATGTTGCATGATGATTGACGCAAGGAAACTACTTGTGACGTCACTAACAAGAAACAATGGGCGCATGCGTACGCAATTTCAAATATCTGAACAGGAAAAAATATGTCCACAAAAAGTTGCTAGTCATTCTCACCAGGATTCTATTAAAAAAATCAAAGAAATGCAATACTGGCAAACGTAAAACAATTTTTCAAATCCCTTAAAATTTTATCTTAATTTTTTGATGGCAATGTAATGTAAAACAGGTTACTTTTTGCAAAATTTCTATTTTAGAATATTAAATTCAAGTTGAAACTTTCTTTTTTGGTTTCTTTTTTTTCTTTTTGGAAGAAACTGCCTTTTTCTCATTTTCAGTATCTGGTGCTGCTCTCTTTTTGTCACTATTAATAAAATAGTTTGTAATTAATTTCGAAGGACTACTTAATATGAATTTAAGTTCATTTACCTTTTTACACTTATAATATTTTGTTTTTTGCCACTGGATAGAGCTGTCTCCCAAGATTTGTCTGTCCCAGCAATTTCATACCTGCAGATAATTTTCAAATAATTACCAATTTTGTAAAACAATTTTAACAAAACAACAATAGAAATATAAAATATACTGTTTTAGGTTTAAGGATTCCAAAGTATTTTTCATTTCTTCTTTTTGTTTTCCAAGCACTTCAACAGCAGCTTCATCCTTCAAAAAAGTTCACAAAAATTTAGTCAGGCTTTATAAACTTAAAAACTTTTAAAATAATAAAATTTGAATTACCAATTCGTCATCTAATTTTTTCTCGATAGGGTTCATTCTGACATCATCAGCTGCATTAGCATCACCTAGTGTTGGTTTAAGTTTATTTTCGACATGGGATTTTTCGATCTCATTTAAAAAAGTTGTCAGTTTACGAAGAGTTCGATTAAATAAACCGAGAACCTAAATTGAAAAAAATAATAACAAAATAAAGCTACCAAACTGATGGATAATTTTTTTAAATATATTTACTTTTGTTGCTAAAAGGCCAACCATATATGACTTTAATGTAGATTATTAATATTAGTTATCCTGACCAAGTTTCAAGTTGACTTTAGCAGTTGGCTTATTTTTGATTTTTAATTGCCCGCTAAATATTCCGCTATTTCTATTTTGCTTGGCAAAAGTTTATAACATAAGCGTCTTACTCAAGTATGCTACAAAATAGAAGCAGTGGTAATAAAACACAAAACCTCATGTAGTGAAACTAAATGTTTTACCCATTACACAATGTTGAATATAAAATAAAATAAAGTAGTGAAAACCTGAGAGGAAGGTAAATCAATTTCCGCTGCAACCTGGTCTACACTTTTATGTTGAAGTCCCATTCCTATTAAGATTGCCTGTGTGTTAATAAACTATTTTTAACAACTTTTGTAAGGTTGATTTTAACTTCAAAATTGAAAAATATAAAATCAAAGGAATATAAAAATTAATTTAAAAATATAAAAATAAAATCTAACCAAGATTACAGTTATACATTTACCTTTTGTGCTACTGACAAAGAAGTTTTAATTTTTTCAAGAAAGAACAATCTGGCCAAGGTAGGTAAAAGATCCATTATTAAGTGATAGTCTGCCATACTTCGTGCATACATTTCCAATCGTTTCATATCATAACTACTCAAAAAAAAATCCATTTCTGTTTTTGATAGTGCAGTTGTCAAGTTTGTTTTTTTTCGTCTGTGTATTACTTGCAAAGCAGTAGATGGTTTAAAGACAGAGAATTGGTAGTTCAAGAGAGATACAAATCTACGTCGAAAATCTAATAACAAGAATAAATTGGCATGTTTAATTTTTTTAACTAATAACACGATTTTTATTATTAGGTCTGGATAAATTTTGCAAATTTTAATAAATAAATACCAAAACTACAAAAATTAGGATAATTTGTTAACCAATAAAGTTTACCATTAAAATAGGCTTCCTGCCATTTGTCATCAGTATCAGAGTTTAAAGCCTTTAACATTATACAAGAATGTTCCCCAGTTAAATCATTTGCAGTTTGGCGTAAATATACGGGGGAATACCCACTTCTGCTCCAAAACCTAAAATATGAAAAAAATTATTTACATCAGTATACAATATATTATAATCTACATATGAGGTTTAGTATAATAAATTATTAAATTTTTATAGTTATATTTTATTTTCACAAAAATTATTTTTTGTACTTGAGTAGAGGAGCAGTAAGTCCGTAAGAGACACCGACATAATCCAATTTCTCAGGTCTTCTTTCACCCAGTTTCCATAGCAACGGAGGAAGATTCTTACGAGGTGTTAACACTTCATCCATTAACCCAACATTCTTATTAAATCAAGAAAAAATAAAATTATTTGAAAAAACTTTAACAATACACACCTAATAATGTCAAGTTGCTTATTGTAGTTTAAAACATATTCCCTTTTATTCATTTTGTTTAGTAACAAACTTTTAAGCCCCACTGCTCTCATGCCGTAGTGCCCTTAGGTAAGGTGCTATAAACAGTATGAACTCCTACTGAACCAGAACTTAATCAGCAGCATAATTACCAGGCAACTATAATCTATATAATATCCCAAACTGCTGAAAAGGCAACTTGGGACTGGGTCAGAATAACTGATGTTACTCAATGCTTAGGTCGCACATTCACCCTTCCCACATCTAGAATAAAGATATATACAAAAAGAAGGCAACCTACATATATTTATAAAAAAATCTTTATAAAGTTGCAAAATGAATTAAAAATAATTTTAGAAACTATTTAAAAAAATAACTAATATAAGAACGATAAAAACAATAACAATAAAAATTATACAAGTATATAAACCTCACCTCATTAACAACATTTATGTTTTCAGGTTCATTTAAATTTTCATCCAAACCGGTGAATTTACCCTCATAATATTCCTCCAACATATTTAAAGCTCTGCTTCCATACCCCATTCCTTGATAGTCCGGGTGAGTTGCTATTCTAACCTAAAATCCCCAAAAAATTATTTAATTTTTTTAAATATTTTTATTTTTTATTTAGTATTTTTAAACTTTTTTAAATGTTGTTACCACTCTTGCTCCGGACAAACATGCAAAGTCATGATCCTGAAATTGTTCTGAAACGGTCCACGGGATCAAATCACCAGATGCTCTTTTTCCTCGAGATAAACTTGATCTTAGAAAATCTTTGCTAATTTCTCCTTCTAAACAAACCTAAAAAAAATCAGAATTTAAAAAAAAATTATGAAATTCAATTTTTAAAAATATTTTACATTTTAATTAAAACGACCTGCAAGACACAAAGAACATCAGGAAGAGATTTTTGCTCTGATGAAACTGGAGGAAGAAGACAGAAGATGTGGTGAGCTGGGGCGTCCGACAACATCTGAAGATCATTTGGAGAATTCTGAGGAAAAAAATGTCAAAAAAATTTCTAAAAAAAAAATAATAAAATTTTTATGTAATAAATGACTTTAACGGTCAACATACCTTGTAATGAGATGCAACATAGAGAGACATGAGACGTTGCAAGAAAGCTTCAGAAGCTTTGTGATAACAAAATAAAGCATCTCTGTTCACATAATATGTAAGAAATAAAGAGTTAAGAAAAATTATCGTTCCGAAAAATGCAAACTTTTTAAATAAAACAATTTGTAAGTTAATTGTGAAAGTTTATATTTTAATGTAGAAATATAATTCAAAGAAAATGTATTAAAATTTTAGGGTAAATAAACAAACACAATTTAATTCAAAATAAATATATTATTTTTAAAAAGGATATAAATCACAAGCATTGGGAGGTGGACAACCAACTGAAATACTATTGAAATCAGAAGTTGCACAATTTAGACAGAGTAGATTGTTCAACCAATCCTCGATGGGATCGAGTGGAGCGTAACGAACTGATTCTTCCAACGTTATTTCATGTAAACTTCTACCCAAAGGAGATTCACTCATCTTTAAAAATTAAATTATTTTTAAAATTATAATCAATAGGTCAATTGTAAAAAAATATATTTTTGTAATTTATTACTTATTTTTTTTGTGTATATCTTTATCTTCGATGTGGGAAGGTCAAATGCGCTACCTTAATAGAGTAACATCAGTTACTCCGACCCAGTTTTGAGATGCCTTAAGCAGTTTGGAATATTATATAAATTTTATTTGCCCAATAATTATGCTGCTGATTTAGTGCTGGCTCATCAGGAGTTTATATTGTTTAAAGGCGCTGCAGCATAAGACCAGTGGGGACTGAACCCACAACCTCATGTGATGTAGCAAGTGTTGTTCATACCACTACATCATGCTGTCGGTATTTAATATAAGGTAAAAGATATAATAATAAAATGAACCTGTTTGGTGGCAGTATTAAGAGTAACACTTTGTTGTCGAAGTTGTTTAACTAATTTTAATGACAACGATCTACCTGTTCCCTCATACCTTAAAAAAGTTTTAAACAGTTTTAAAACAGTAATTATTAATTTCTTACGATCAAATAGGAAACCAAATAAAAGACATTAAATGCAATCAATTTTAAATAAATTTAAACAATTCAGTACTTTACATAACATGCACAGTTAAAAACTCTTGATTTACCCATTGATTGTAGAAGACATAAACACAAGATATGGCCCCATTAGTTTTTGTACAAGAGGCAAAGGTATAGCTGCTGCTTCATCAATTACAAGCAACTCTGCTTGACTTAACTTTGCAGCATCACTAGGGTGAATATACTAAAAACATCAAGTGTTTTAGATATTAAGTAGGTAAATATAGAGAAAAAAATGTTAGTAGAATTTTTGATGTTGTAACTTAACACCACCCTAAAACTAGAGTAAATTTAAAATTCTTCCATTAATATAAATTACAATATTTGCAATAATTTAAAAAAAAATATAGAAGTAAACTTACCTGTATAGTTTGCCTGTGTTCTCGAAATACATTTACTCTGACAACAGCTTTGTTAAATTCTGGGTTGCTGCTTTGAATAAGTTCGTAATCCAAGTGCTCCTGAAATACAAGAGTAATTAAAAATTAATTTATTAATTTTAATATTATTTTTTAAGCTTACAAGGTTAAAAAACTCTTACTTGATATTCTAGAGCATCAAAACCCTTAAACACAAACTCAAACAAAGTTTTTAAATTCTCAGGACTCGGTGATGTCACAAAAATATTAGAGTAACTAAAAGCAACTGCAGTGGCCATCGCTAGACCCAAGGTAGCAGATTTACCTCTTCCACGAGCTTAAAACAAAAAAAGTAAAAATTAACTGTAATTTGTTAAGGCAAGATTCAAGTAAAAACATTACCTGCTGTCATGACAACAGTACTTCGAAGTGTTTTCTCGGAGATTGCTTCAACAAATTTTAACAAAGCTTTACCCTGGTCAACTGTCTTACAACAATTTATTATGGAGCCTATAGGTTGAGTGTCCTACATAAAAAAACAATATATACATTGTGTTTTATATATAATTTTAAAGACCATGTTCACATATATACAGACAACATGGTATAGTGGTCAGAGCACAATACATGAGGTACTATGTTTGATCCCCAGTGATCTCATGCTGTAGCTACCTTGAGTAAGGCACTGTAAACGGTATGGAATCCTGCTGAGCCAGCACCTAATCAGCAGCGTAATTAATGGGCAATTTTAATTTATAATATCCCAAACAGCCAATAGCAACTTGAGACTGGGTTGGGGTAACTGATGTTACTCTTTACGTCGCACATTCGACCTTTCCACATATATTTACATACACTTTTGTTTATTCATGTAGAAAATACATTTTTTTAAATTTATAAAAGTAACCTGCAAATCTTCTTTTAAGCCAATCAATTCCTTTTCCAGAGTTGTCAAAGATTCTTCAGCAGGCTTTATTGGAATGGGTTCAATATTTAATGAATTAGTAGAAACTGGCAACACTCTTAACTCATCATCAATCATCAGACAGTTTTTGCATGAAGCAACCGACAACAAAAACCTAAAAAAATGTTTTATTTAGAATACTAAAAAATTCTCTTTCATTTAAAAAAAGGTGTATGTCTAGGTAATTTATCTATTTATTAAAAATTTAACAAAAAAAAATATGCAAAATGTTAGTAGTTTTAAAACTTTATAATTTTTGTTTATATTTTGCTTAACCTTTCATTAAATCTTCCAACTACTTCGTTATGAGATTCAGTTCTATATCTTGCATGAACATCCTTTAAATTAAAAGTTAAAGTTGTTTAAATAACATAAATACACCTTATCAAACAATTTTAAAGGTAATAATCCAATATTATTACAACAAGAAAATTTAATATAAAAAAAAGGAAAATTTAAACAGATATTTAAATTAGAAATTTTGATCTTTATAAACAATTAAAACTTACCATAGTCAGGGTATAAAGTTGTTTTAAAGACTTCATAGATCGTAATAAAAAACAAATTATTCCTCCTCCTTCAACTGTTTCTATAGTTCTTGCCAGAAGATTGGGTGTCAGAGCTTCAAAGTCCTTTAAATTTAAATTGTTTTATTTAAAATTATGTGTGCAACAACAAGTGTAAAAAAAAAATTATTGGGTAAATCTTAAGTGGTATAATATAAAAAAGTTAAAGGTAATGTAATAACAAAAATGAAAACTGTCACATTGGAAAAATATAGTAAAAAAATTTAAAATATTATATATATACAAAAAATACATATATATTCTTTATATTCCAAACTTTAACTTTACCTTTTTTAAATTTATTTAATTTTAAATTTACCTGAAGTACACACATGCCATATGTGCTTCCCAAGATTTTATGTGTCTCGTTGTAGTAACAATATCGAACGTTAGTTGCTGCCACAAATAATTCGAAGGGATCGTTTTCATTAACATCAAGCGTCCCACTGCTAATTCTTTTTTGCATTTCTTTCATTCGCTTTTTTCTGTTACTAAACAAAAAGTATTTTTTGACAATTAAACTAAAAAAATTATTGTTTTAACTTAAACCTGGCCCATAGTCTGGTCTGGAAACTAGGGCAGTTTTCAACAAAACCTTAAGCATAGCAATTGGTGTAACTGCGAGACTACTCGTGCTAAAATTATTGGTCTACACAGACTTTTTGTTTGCATATTTAAAAAAGTTTTTTGGATACCAGGCATGCAAAATGCAAATTTCAGGTGTTTTAAACAAAAAATTTCTTGTGCACAATGCATTACTTTCCGAAATGAGACCTTGGTATATTAATATATATTCTCAGACCTTAATATATTAATATTTATACTTATTAGAAGGAAGTTAAAAGTGGTCACATATACCAAGTTAATAAACATTTTAAGAAATTAACAAATTAGAAACAAACAAACAACAACAAACAATATTAAATATATCTCAGATATTGTTTTGTATATGTATCCGCAATTTTAAATAACTTGGTTTTTAAATTTACTTACGTGCTAAAGCCCAGTTCCTTCTTATAACACCACAATACAGATGGCCTGGCTTTGACTTGGGCTTTAGACAACATGTGATGAAGTATCACAACTTGGTTACGACCCTTATCCCCAACGACAAAAAACATTGTTCGATGTTTTGTAGCCACTCCATTCTCAATAAGAACACGAATTCGATTGTCAACTTTCTTGCGGACCATGTTTAAAACTTTTAAACTAATTTTTTAAAGATTTGCGTCTTATTCTATGAGCAAAAAGTAATTGTATCAAAAAATGCGGTTATTTTTAAAATATTGTTTTTGCAAACTTTTTATTAATAAAATAAAACTTGTTACTTTTACACTTCTACCAATTAACACAGTTAAAATTATTAAAAAATTTAACTTTTTAAGATGTGATATAATCACATCTGCCATTTACTTTAAAAAACTACCTTAAAAATGATCTAAGCTTTGTAATATAACATTTCTGATTTGATGCCATGTGCTTTTTTATTTACATCAAATATTTCCACACTTTTGGCGCAGCTGAGTTTTTTTTAAGATGTCTATGAAAACATATTTTCTTAAAAAAACTTTTAAAAAAGTTGTACGCTTATTTATTACCAAATAACATCACCTATTTTTAGCTTAAATGTCAATGTACTATTCTATATTTATATTAAACTACAATTAAACTTATTTAAAAAAATATGGTTGGAATTCGTTTGATCCTTTTTATGAATATAGATTTAAAACGCTTATTAAATAAAATATAATAAAATAACCTTTTTAATAATTAAATCTAATTTCAACAAACAATTGCGCATTGATATCGCAAGATATAACTAAACATAAGATATAACTAAACTAAAGATATAACTAAAACAATAGGTTTGGAAATCTAAGATTTCGAACCATAATAATTCACATTATTTAAAATCGAGACACAAAATTAAGCAAATTAAAGGCAAGCTTTAAAGGCATTTACTACAATTTTCATGTCAACAAATATATTTAGATTTTATTTTACAAAAGCATCTTGTTTTCTTTACTAAAATAAACATGACATAACAATTTTATTAATTTACATTTCTAAAAAATATAAAATATTAGTATTGCAAATAATGTATACGTGAAGTATTATTTTGCAGCCTATAATTAAATAGTTTAAACAATATATTAATTGCAAAATAAATTTTCAAACAATTTTGTTTTTGAGTTGTAAATATTTGAGTTGTAAAATAAAAACTACTACTGTGTAGTAAAAAACAAATCATTTTTGTTTCTTCAACGAATTGCTTCAATATATAACCTCCTACCACTTGACGCCACTTATTATTTTAAACAAAAGTCAATACTTCTTTATATATAAATTTATAAAAGTTAAAAATATCCCAAAATAAGCCATTTTTATCGTTTTTCGTATATTATAAAGGTCAGTATACAATTTGTTTGCCCATATACGAACCATTGTTGGGTCCAACGCTATTGGTTATTTAGACTGCCATTTTTTGGTATTGCTGTAAACGCACAAAAAATAAAGTTTTTAATAGAAAAAACAAATTTATATTTTAAGGGGCACGTTTAAACTTGCTGTAGTTTATTTTAATGTTTTGGTAAACTTGAAAAAGAAAATTCTTTTTGAGTCATGCTTGATTGAGTTTGTTTACTTTTCTATCTGCGGTAAAATCAAAAAATATCGTTGCCAGGTTTCCAACGATGCTAGAGTTTCCAATGTTGTTTTTGTCCATACAGGACATTGTAAAGTAGCCACAAAACATTTCATATGACATATTCTCTACCACTTATATCGTAAGTGATATAAGAGAGTTGTTCGCTTTCCTTTTTCAAGGGGGATAAGGCTCTATAGTCTAGCAATTTTGCTCAAGTACACTTTAAAGTTCACTTTCCAAACATTGTAGGACGTGTATTTGTATACGGATTAATCTCGCTTTAGGGCTTAAAATATTTGTTTCTTTTTGCCATAATAAAGATGATTCGTTAATAAAATAGAAAGGTGAATCAATTGAAACTTTCAGATTAAAGTCTATAAATGAACATTGTCTAAAAGCCAAAAAATTGTATTTTTATCGTTTTAAAATACATTAACTTAAACTTTTAGATCAGTTTAGTTAAAATGGTGGATCTAGTATTGGATTTATATAACTTTGATGGTAGTGATGCAGAGGGCTCAAGATATGTGTTAACCAGTCCCAGATCACTTGAAGCTTGCTCAAGATTAAATATTAAACCTGTACAACTTTTACCCAAATCACTGGATGATTTCCACGACGAAAATGCGGGAAAATCACTGGAATTTATTAAGGTATGTTATAAATTTATATTTGTAATAAATAGCCTGCAAAAAAAGAAACTGCAAATTTTAAAATTATGTTTATAATTTAACTTATTTTGTAAGACCATATGTTGTATTATTATTTGAATTTATAGCTTATTTAGAGAAGCTTTTTTTGTCATTTTCACAGATTATGTTTAACGATTGGGATGAAAAAAGAAACCAAAAGTTGACAAGATGCAGAAAAGAAAGAGAAAAAATTATAATGGAAAAAAAAGTAAAAGAAAAATCAATAAAACTTTTAAACAGCACCACTGAAAAACCACAAAATGGAAAACACATTGGGTATAACACAAGACCTAATATATTTATTTCTAAATTACTAATTGTCTGGTAATCTACCAACGAAAGCATGACATAAACAAAACAGATTTTTTGAACAAATAAAAATTAAAAAATTATAATTATTGACATATTTTTTAGTTTAGTTTCCAAGACTAACAAAAGCTCTCGACCTAGTCTAAAAACACAAAGTGTTTTTGAGAAACACAAAGCCGCTACTTTAACAAAAAAGAAAGATATTAATCCAGGGTTGAGTGTTATTCCTTCCATTAACAATGAAGCACAAATAAATGGAAATAAAGAAACTAATTTAAATCAACTGCAACTTCCGGTTGCCAAAACTAATGAATATTTTTCAAGTAAATTACAGCAAACTTTGTGATATTGAATTTTAAAGAAATTTTAGAAATAAATATGGATTTAATTTTAAATATTTGATAGGCTATATTAATTTCGTTTTTGCATATTCAAAAAAATTAAGATAAAAAGTTGTTTATTTTCTTGAATAATAAACCTATTTTAAATGTTAGGTTTAGATACTCCAAGGTCAGATCGTTCAAGAAACTCATTGAACGAATATCATCGCGGTAAAAGATCAAGAAGTAAAAGTGAAGAACCACAATACCGGTTTGAAAAGTTACAAGTTTTGTTTTTTTAATAAAATACTTATATTTTAAGCAATTATTTTAACAACTTGGTAGCTTACACTTTTAACTTTTACAATTTATGTGTTTACCTACCCAGTTTTTAAAAATATATGCGGGTACAATTAGGTGACAATTATATTTTAAGTTTGTTATTTTTTTAGATTAAATAGAAATGTTGGTCCTGCTTTAAGTTTAAGATCTTCCTCAGTATTTAGTCAAGCCTCATCCAAGTTACCAAGTGGTTACATAACCCCGCAAATACAAGTACAAAAACTTTACCATGTATATAATAAAAAATTAAATGAGGATGTGGTTTATTGTGTAACATTACTGTGAATTTAAAATCTGTTACTTTTAATTGTTTAAGAGTATGACAAATAAGCCAATCAATAATACTTCAGCAAGTGCAAATAAAATTTTTAGCTCAAAAATGTTTACTTTCTGTTTTAATAGTCCTTTATTTAATAAGAATTTTTTTTTAAAAGAGAGATAAAAAACTGGTTGAGTTTATGAAAGAGAAACGAAGAAAGGAGAAAATAGATGAAAAAGAAAGGCAAAAGAAGGTCATCGATTGGAGTCTTGAGAAAAAACAAATTGAAAGAGTCAAGGTTTATGAATTTAAAAAAACCTTCTAAAAATTAAATTAACATTTAATCTTAAGACTAAAAATTTCTTAAAATACAAATTGGTAACAATTACATTATAAAAGAACCACCCTAGTCAATTGTTTTTAATTTTTAAATTTTTTAAAAACAAATAATTATCAACTATCGATATTGTATTTACAGAAAAGAGAAGAGCTGCTTCGACAAAAAGAGATAGCTGTGAGCCACCTAGGTTGGGAGAAAAAGGTGAGAGAAGGAGAAGAAAAAAGAAAGAAACAAATAATGAGAATGGAAGAGGAAAGACTAAGACAACAAGAAGCTGCAGAAGCCCTCACCCAATCTAATAAAGAAAAACAAGTAATTTTATTAAACATCAACAGTCTTTATTACCACATAATGTTATTCATCATACCAACAATAGTTACATAATGGTTGATTTTTTTTACATCAATGCATGCTGTGATACTCCATGCTTAATTATATTTTCTTACGTTTAGGAAAAACTTAGACTCCAACAAATTGAAGATAGAAAAAAGGCGGCACAAGAGAGAAAACTGCAACAAGAAAAGTCTCTTCATGCTGTAAATGAGGAAGTTTGGGTAACTGAATTTCTAAAACAAATATTTTAATTGTTATGTTTTGTAAAAAAAATTAATGAAAGTAATATATTTATGTATTTATTAATATTCAGCCAACATTATATTGGCATGCTTAAATAATTTGACTATGTAACATTTAGGCATTCCAGGAAGCAACTAATCATGACATTCAAGAAAGATTAGAGAAAGCAGAAAGAGTTAAACTTGAAAAAGAAATGCGTGAATTAGAAAAAGTGAGTTTTTTATTTACAAAATTAATATTCCCCAAAAAAATAATATTTTTTTTTTAAATAAAAAAATGAGTCTATGTTTTTTACCGAAATCTTACTAGGTAAAACTTATGAACAAAAGACAAAACGAAAGATTCCTCGAAGTTCAGAAAGAAGTAAAAAGAAGAAAGGATTTGGAAGAAAAACTAAAACTTGAAATACTTGAAGAAAAACTTGCAAAGGCAGAAGAAAATTACACAAAAAAGGTAACTACATATTTGTTCGTTACAATATTTTACAACTTTATTATGTGATGATAAGTTGTGTTAAAATATATTTTTTTTAGATTGTTGAACGAGATGTAACTTACAAAAACCAAGGCAAGGAAATCGAATTAAAAACCAAACAAACTAAAGAAAACCAGAAAAGATTGGACAAAGAAACAGAAGAAAAAATGAAATTAATCGCTGAGCACAAGGTTAAAAAAATCGAAGTTTACTATTTATTCTTAAAAAAATAGCCCAGAATAAATTTACGTCAAATTTTTTAATTTATTTTTCACATTCTTGATTTATACTCTAGCCTTAAGTGGTGAAATGTTGCAAATTATATAATCTAAAATTTAGACCAAACTTCTTGAAAAAGCCAACACAACAGCTTTAAAAAACAGACAAGAGAAATCAATCCGTGCACAAAAAATGAGAGTAACGCAAGAAGAAGGCTGGAAGAGAAATTTAACTTTTATTCAAGAAAGGGATAAGGAACATGTCAGGAAAACCATGGTAAAACATATTGTTTGAATAAGATATTTTTAATTGAATAGAATTAAAACAAATTTGAATTTTTTTAATATGACCGTCTTTTAAAAAGTTCCTTGAGCTTTTATTTTTATAAAATTAACTTAAAAAATAAAACAATAACACCTATGCCATAACAGTAGTTTAAGTTTATCGCAACTCTAACCAGTTTATCTATTTTAAAATCTAGGAGGATTTAGAGTTGAAAGAGAATCAATCCAAACGCCATTTGCAATTAAAAGAAGCGGCGTTCGAATTTTCAAGGGTCCATGCTAAAATCAACGAAGCAGAACGCGATATCGTTAAACGAGAATCTTCCAATTTCCATCAGATGGATCAACAAGCAAAGTTAATCGCAAAAATCGGTCGCGGGCCAAGATCTTCATTCGTTAATTACTCAACAGTTAAATTGGGTTAAAATGAACTCTATATTATACTACATTGCACTTACATTTGTGCATTTATTGTGTATTAGCGTAGCTGGATAAAAAAATTTAATCTTTTACATTAATTTTATTTTCTTTACAAACCCATGTCTTGGTAAGTACCTCATACATTTTTTCTGCTTGTACCAAATGATCTTTTACGATTTCTTTGGTAATTTTGATATTGTTTAAAGTCTATTTGTATATGTAATTTAAATTTTGTTTCTGCTGTTACTAAATTGTAAATAAAAATTTAATCGCTATAAATTTAACAAATTTGTATTTGTTTATTAAATATACTTATATTCTCAAACACAAAAAATCTTCCACACAAATTTAAAATTTTCAGGATTTCAGAAAAACCCATTTATCTCCCAATTTCCGATTCTGACCCTTTTTAAACTGCCAAGGAGCCGAGTCCTCCTCCACGAAGAGGCAATACTTCTCCCATTCTGGACCCCATAACTCCTCCATGGGACAGTAGACTTGCAGTTTGAACTCTCGATATTCCATATCTTCACATAGTCGCATAATCCTCTTTAACTCGGTGTTATGGACTGCCCATAGATTGTAAAAAGGGGTAAGGGTGGGTAACACGTTTAAGTCATCAATAACCTAGAAAAAATAAAGAGTTGGGTTAAAAACCTAATTTGTCACGATTTTAAAAAAAACTTATTAAAAAATGAAAAATACTTGATATTATGTACAAACACCATTTTTAAAACAAGTTTTGATTGCCTATTTTGTTAAAAATAATATAGATTAGCAAGTTTAAACTAAATACACATATAAGAAATAGGATAAACTTTAACTTATGCCACAAACGTTAAAATAAAAATAATAGAAAATAATAAAATAAAAAAATTAGGAACCAAAAAAAATTCTATGTATGTAAATCTATTATACCTTATATATACACAACTTTTTAAAACAAATGTTTACCTCTTGAACTGGCATTGGTTTCGACCAATCTAAATCAATAACATACACCCCTCTTTCCTTAGCTAGTGGAATGTAATGATTTTGGTAATATTCCTCAACTAGTTTGTAATACTCCAGCGGAAGTTTCTTTTCTGCTTCGTTGTTTCCAGCTTGAACTCGCTCATAACATTCCTCTGGTGGTACGTGAAGATAAAACACAATCTAAAATACATTAAAAAGTGTTATACTGGGCAGATATAGCCGACAGCATGGTGTAGTGGTTAGAATACCTAACAAAAGATCATAGGCTTTTGAGTAAAAAACTATGAACAAACAAGAAGCAGAAAACCACACAAAGAAAAAAAATATGTTTTACAGTACAGCATGTAATGTCAAGTTTTATTTAACCATGTTAAACTTACCTGAGGTGGAATAAAATTCTCATCGATTGCGATCCGAACCATTTCATAATGATCAAAATACTTTTGTGGCATCCAACCTAGCTTCTTCATTGCATGAACATGAACATCATCTGTGTAGAAGTTCCTTACAACACAAGTACCTTGGCCTTGGCGTAGTAAGTGAGCTGTAGCATCACAATACTGGTAATACCTGGACCTTAGCATAAACAGCTGGTGTCGCATGGTATGGACGATATCATTCGGATGTTGCAGATAGTGATTCAACTCAACATTTCTTGATAACTGCATCATCGATTCAGGGTTAGTGTACCAGGCAATTTTCTCGGGAGCAGCATTATTGTAAATATCTCTTTCGATGTCATAATTGACTGTCGCATGCGGGAAATAACGGAGATCGAGAATCTTGGAGAATTCTTCAGCAAATTTTGCCTTACCAGCAGAGATGTTACCCTCAACACAGAAAATTTTCGCCCATTTGTCGTGATCCAAATGATGCCTTGGCTGTGGAAACTTGAACTTCACAGTCTGTAGAAAGTTTCCCAAAACACTGTAATTAGCTTTTTGTAGCAGATAAACAGTTGAAATTTTGGAAATTTCAAGATTTTTAGCAGAAGCTAATTTTGAAGAAACCCTTCCGAAAATAAAAGTCCTTCCATGTAACATTCTTGTTGATGAAAAATAAAAATACCTTACATTTATTTTTATATCATCAGATCATTTTCTTAATCCTATAAAAATACACAATTAAAATTATTCTGGTATTTTCAAAGTTTTAATATTGATTATGTAAAGCAAATAATAAAATATATAATAATATTGTCTATGAAAATAAAAATAACTGAATAGGTAAAAAATAAAAACATTTGTCATCCGCAAAAACAGCCCGGCAACGACCAGAGGTAGCTGTATATTAAGCTGAAATAACTGTAATGCCCATTTTATTTTTAAGCTATTTTAACTGGCAACCAAAGTAAAAACAGCTAGGAAGAAACTTATGTTTAAAACGTCATTACTGGACTATTATCTTTGCCACCGGGAAGTAGAAGATTGTTTAGCCATTCGCAGCCGTTTTTATTAGCACTCGCCAAACAAAAACTTCTAAAAGTGATTTTGTTGACCTCAATATTGAAAATTGTGAAACGTATTGAGGACAAACTTACAATAATTTGTGATTTAAACAATATTGACATTTTTTTAATTATTCCATTGTTTAAACATTTATTAATATAAAGTTTAAAATTTAAAAACTAAAATTATTTTAATATAAAAATAAGTATAGACATCTGATAAGAATGCACATGGCGCCAAATACAAAAACAAACCAACTTAGAACGTCAGGGACAATTTTGTTGTTTCCTAGTTACGCAAACATATAAACAACTTGAATTTTTTGCATATAAGCAAGATGCCCAAACGAAAAAAAGAAGATGACTGCCCAAACCGCCTATTTTTATCCTACCTCAAAACCTGGAAAGACGAGGCAGCTGCTAAAGAAAGTAAAGCCAGTCACACTTACAATAAAGCTTACAAATCGTTGCTTAAGTATCCCTTGCCTTTGCAATGTGGCAAAGAAGCTTTAATTCTGGAATGTTTTGGTGATAAAATATGTGCTATGCTAGATTCTAAACTGGCAAAAGAAGCAAAAGATAAAGGTCTAACTGCAAGAGAGTATTTAGAAGAATCTAGAACGGTTTCAAACTCTTGGTGGGAATCATTAGAAAGTAAATCTGCAAGTACTCCAAAAGCTAAAGCTAAGAAAAAGGACACAACCAACAACAAAAGGTCAAGGGCTTATATTCCTGCTAGAAACTCTGGCGGATATGCTATTTTGTTGGCATTGTACCAAAATAAACATTCTGTTGAAAGCATGGGATACATGAAGAAGGATGACCTGCAAAGAAAGGCACAAAAATATTGCACTAAATCGTTTTCTGTACCTGATCCAGGAAGTCAATATACAGCCTGGAGCTCTATGGCAACTTTGCTAAACAAAGAGTTGGTCAAAAAATTTGGAAACCCTGCAAAATTTGAGCTAACTGAACCTGGAATCGAGCTAGCAGAAAAACTAGAATGTGTTTCACCCGATAAGAATGCACAACCTAAGATAAATAAATTTACTTTTAAAAATAAACAAAACAGTCCGACAGATCAATGTGATTTACCGAGCAAAAATAAAGTGCCAACACATGGTTATGTGCTTTCTGATTCTGACTCAGATGTAGTGGAAGTTAAGGACTTGCTAGCAACTAGCCCAAAATTATCATACACTGCAGACCCTAAACCAACTCATAATGTGGAGTTTAAATTAACACCAGAAAATTTTGATGTTTTGTTATGCATTGATTCAAGGGAAGTAAGTGGAGATAAAAGAAAAGCCGAAATGCGAAGAGAGATTTCAAGATTAAATATACCTCATGTGGAAAGAGTTTTGCAGATTGGGGATTTTATTTGGATTGCAAGAGAAAAAAACTCAAACTGTTCTGCACCTAAAGAGCTTGTATTGGATTATGTTGTCGAAAGAAAATGTATGTCGGATTTGGCACAATCAATCAAAGATGGCAGGTTTCGTGAACAGAAAATCAGACTTAAACAATGTGGTGTCAAGAACATAATTTATCTGGTTGAGGATTTTAATCAAATACAACATCAGAGTCTGCCTGAAAAAACCTTACGCCAAGCTTTATACAACACCTTAGTTAGCGATGGAATCTTCATTAAAAATTCAAAAAATATTGCGGCCACTGTGATGTACCTAGATAAAATGACAACACATATTCGGGAAATGTACAAAGACAAAACACTTATGGCATGTGATATGAATATTGTAGCATCAACTGCAAAAACAAATGGGCTTAACTGTAAACTACTTAGTTTCCATGACTTTAATGACGAAAGCATGAAATGTAGGGGTTTAACAGTAACTGATATGTTTATTCGACAATTGATGCAAATTCATGGGATGTCTTATGATAAAGCTTTAGCTGTAACACAAATCTATTCAACGCCAATAAAGCTGTACTTAAAATACGAGTCTCTGTGCTCAGATAAAGAAAAAGAGGAGTTGTTGATGAAAATTAAAACAGGATTGCTGGAGAGAAATTTAGGAATAAATTTAAGCCGATCTATTTATCATACATTTTGTCGTTAAAAAATATTCAAAACAAAGTATTTTCTGTTACTAAATACCAAGGTTTTCATATTAGGTTTGTTTTGCACTTTATTTACAATTCCAATAGTTAAATATTATTTGTCGCGACACTTTTTCCAAACATTGATTTGACAAGTTGATCTGTTGATTCATCTGTCCACGTACTTTGTCTCGATGGAGCCATAAAACTTATAAGTTTTGGGTGAATGTGGTACCTAGAATTAAGTGGATTCATTAATTGTCCTAAACTTGGGACATAAATAAAATTCCTAGGGTATTTATTTATTACCTTATTTTTCTTCCTTTGCTTGCCTTAGTGTCAACATTTTTCTTAACTTTCGTCTTTAAACGTTGAAGTTTTAACCAATGCCTAAAATCAAAAAGTGAAATACAATTTAAATTACATGAACATGTATTAGGAATTGTAGATAAAAGGTTACTAAGCGTTTATAAATACCTTGTCATTTCTATCGAGTCATTAGAAGGATTCGTTGTTGTAGTTGATTTCTGTTCAATAAATTGTCGAAGTAAATGTTGATAAAAATCATCGTCATCAAAAGTTTCTTCATTTCCTTGTTTTAAATGCGCATTGTGCTCAGTCTTAATATCATAAAAAATGATTAAAAAAGGTAAATCAGCACAAAATTATAGATACTAAAACAGCAAGAAATAAAAAAAAACATAAACTAAAAAAAAATATTTAATTTACCTCCAAATTTTCTTCTTTGTTTTCTAATGAAGTAGATGTTCCTAATACTCGATACTCTGACCTTTTAATCTGTGTTCTTTGGATTAATCTTTTCTGGTCCTTTAAAACATGATCTATATTCTCCACAGTGGGCCTCTCAAAGTTAGTAAAAGATTGCTGAAAAAAAACATAAATATAAATGTATGCATAAATTATATTTAACCGAAATAAAAAATATTCAGCACTTTATTAAAAAATTACCTTTTTGTTAACTTTACCAGAACCGAGTCTAGTTTTGTCGTACCAATGTGTTAAGATTTTGTTTCGATGTGTTTTTAAAATTGTTTGTCTTTTATCAATTTTTGTATTCCAATCTCCGGCAACTCTATAAATTACAATAATTTTTTATTAAAACTTTTGTCCATTACGGCAATATAAAACAAAAAATTTCTGCTTTAATGATCACCAGTAAAAGTTAAAGTAATTTCACACACATGTGACTCATCAGCTTATCACGGTAACACACGAAAGCATGTCAACTTTCACTCGAATAAAAATAACACACAATTGTTTGTGTACATTATTTTTATTGTATTGGAAAGTAGAAAAGCCAATTCAAGGAAATGTGTTTTAATAACTTAAGTAGCTATATATAGTATATTTTATAATCATCAAAAAACTTACTTTTCTGGTGGAGGAATTAGAATATTGGTTTCTTTATTCTGTTCTAATAATCTTGTTTGTAAGTCAAATAAAGATTTTAGTAAATTCTCTTGTGAGGAAGATGCAGCTTCCAAAAAGGAATTAGATTCATCCTAAAAAATTTTAAATAAAAAACATTTATAGTTTAAAAATATATTGTTAGTAATTCTAAGTAACTCTTTAAATACACAAAATATTAATAAATTAAAAGTTATATGTATTTAAATTCTGAACTTTGTTATGAAAATAAATCCGTTTACCTCTTTAACAAATTGTTGATATAAATTATTTTGAGGTAGTTGGTTTGCAAACATTAAAAGTTTTTGAACTCTAATTCTTGTTTCCAACAAATTTTCCCATAATTCTATTTAAATAAACACAATTTTTTTTTAAATAATATTAATAAAGTTAAGCCTCAGAAGATAAGATTTAAAATAAAAACCATAGATTTTTACAGTGAAATTTTTAATTTAGTATATATTAAATTTTAATCGAAAACTGTTGAGTGGAAAAAAAATACAACACGAAATAATAAGATATCGATTTAAAAATTTTATTTTAAATCTAAAAATAAAACTTTTATTATCACTTACGTATTTGATTTTTGGTTTCAGTTGATTTATGAACTTGTGTGTCCGGCTTCTTACTGAAGATCCCAGGGGCATATTTCTCCTCATCACTTAATCCCATTGCCTCATCTGAGTCAATCTCTTCACCGTCCGAATAATCATTCATCTAAACCCCCCAAAAAATAAGTGATTGTCCATACTATTTATCATTTCATTTTTTATATACCATAAAACCATATATATACACAAAAAAAACACTGTTGTTTTCTATATGTAAACTTGACTATGGGCAGTTTAAACTGATAAAATACTGCCTATCACAAAAAAACATTGCAAATAAAAAGAGCTCTATTAGCGCCATCCACTGACTTAAACGCGTATGAATAAAATAAATGCAAAAAGGCCAGAATTTGCAACAAAAGGGTAAGGTATAATAATTCCGTCCCTTTTCGCATTCAAAAACCAGGTGAGTGCAGCTAATAAAGCTCCAAATAAAATTTTATTATCTAGTTTACAATGTCACTAACATTGTCTCCACTTTCTTCATCTTGAATTTCATTTTCTGACAGATCGGAAACCGACATTTGCAAATCATTTTCACTTGAAAAATCTGAATCTTCATTTAGATCTTTTCTTGAAATAACTTCACCCTCATAATTAGAATCTTGATTTTCAAGTCTTAAGGTTTTTAGTCGAGGTGTATTATCATCATTAGGAAGATCCAAGTCTTGTTTGTTAACTAACTTTGCAGCAGTTTCTATTCATTAAAACACATAAATTACACACATATCCTGTTACACAGAAAAATAGTTTACAATACATTACCATATTACAAGATATTTACATTATTTGTAACTAGCTTAAAAAAATGAATTTATATAAGTTAAATTAACAGATTAAACATATTAGTTCGGGTAACAACTTGCCATCAAAATCATTATCTTCTGGATCAAACGATGGATTTGGATTTGCTAGTTTTGCTAACTCTTCAGCAATTGAAGCCATAGTTTGAAGATCTAAAAATAATAAATATTTAATCTAAACATTGAAGAATAAATCACATTACAGCCAATAAAAAATCAAAAGGTTTATATATACGCCTGTCTGCCAGTCTGGAAAGTACGGCACTGTCTGACTGTGCACACACGAGATTTTTTTCATTAAAAAAATGCACGCCTGGTTTCTTAAAAAAAATGTGCACGCGCAGTACTGACGCCTAAAACACGCTAAGATAAATCACGCGTGCACGCCTAAACCGGAAATTTTAGTACGCGTGCACGCGCGGTCACGCATTTTTTTACGCTTGCACGCACGAGATCTCGTCGAAAACTGCCCTACTTTCCAGACTTGCCTGTCTGTCTGCACGTTGCGTATTTTTTCCTTACATAACAAAGTATTCAATTATATAATACTCAAGATGCCAAGCATTAAACAAACAAATGTATCAAATGTATGCTGACAGACAGACAGAACAACAAACAAAATTTACATACAGTCAGTACAGTCAGACAGTTTATACAAAAGCTTGTTTTAAACGATAAAATTTAAAATATATTACTTTTAAAACTTTAAACTTAATATTTTTAATCTATTTCATATATTTAATAAGCGAAACTTACCTTAACGTGTGCAATAAGAAAATTTCTAAAATAATAACCACGTGCTTGAAAACAACACTGGAAAAAATAAGTTCAGTGACCCATAAAATAAGATTTCCCTTTTTTTATTTACTTATTAGTTTATCCTCGAATAATTTAATTTAAAACTTTTAAGCTCATTAATATAATAAACATTTATTTCTAACAAAAGTTTTTATAAATATCAATGATTTATTACTACAAAATTAAAGCACGTTAATTAATAAAAATTTCAGGCTATAAAATCCAAAAACTGAATATTGTAGAGTTTTATATAAAGTGTTTTTTGGTTGCTATTCTTGTAGGGTCACCATTTGTATAGTTAATTGTTATTTTAGTTTGGTTAACAGAGTATATTTTTTGCTGGTGATTTATTTAAGCTACTTCGCTGAACCTTACTAATTGATTAGCTAATTTGTAGACTACTTGATTGTATGTTACACTTTTTATTAGTGAAACGGTGAAAACTTGGCGATACATGATTACAAATGCGAATAATCGCAACGATAACTATAGGTTTAAGACATAATCTTTATCTGACCAAATATTAAGCAAAAAAATTAAATATATATAGGCAATTAGGGAAACAAAGTGATGTGTCACGTTAATTAGGGAAACAAGTGATGTGTCACAGCCTCTTGGTATTTTGTTGCAGTGGCTAGCTTCACAATGTCCATACACATAATATAAAACATCCTTTAATGTGCCATCTCTCATATCACTCCGTACTACGTAAATGGATTGGTTGCACAAGCAATCAATTCCACAATATCACAAAAATACAAAAAATAGTAAATTCATATAAAAAGAATTAACAATAGCTTTTAAACGTTTAAAAGATAAAAATTTACTTAGAAATCTATTTAAATTATTAACATAATTTGGTTAACTGCAATAAACTGGAGGAGTGCGAGTTAAAACGCCCATTAACTTTTTACTTAACAACTTCATAATCAGATTTTGGTTGAACATTTATGTAACTAGATTCACGATTAGAATGCATGATTTCATATTGAGAATTATTTGTCTCATCTTTCTGTAGGTATAAATATGTATTAATATTTAATTTCTTGAACTACCTTCACAAACAACTCAATCGTTATTATCCTTATCTAGCAATTTAAATAACAGAACAAGGTTAAAATCTGCATTTAAAATAAGTACAAAAATAAAAGTATAGTTTGTACCTTAACTTCAGGTGAAGATACGCTTGGGTCTAATGGAGTAAATGACAAATAATTTCTTGGTTCTAAATATAAAATTACTTAAAGAATTTAAATAAAGAAATATTTTTAATTTTATTAAAACATTAAATAACTTGGTCATAAAAAATATTGCTAATATTTTTATATAAATAATTTCAAGCTCGCAAGAAATTTCAACTTTAACATATTTTTTTCACCTTTAGTTACATGAACATTGTCATTAAGATTAGCATAATCCGAAAGTTCAGTTGTATTGCTATCAATCTAAAATATAAAAAATAAAGTGCATATAATAGGGTGGAAAAATCAAATAGACTTTTTAAATTCCAATATCAGCTTTTTTAGTATAATTCAGAAGTTCCCTTATAACCTTACAGATATATGACAAATAAATTAGGAATTTAAATATAGAATGTGAAGGCAACATAATAATGGCACAGTAAAAATTACAGTGTATGACTCATATGCTAACCTTAAAATAATCATTTATTGAAAGCAGAGCAACCTATATAAACTTTAAAATATTAAATTAAGACGTAAGTCAATTAACTTATTGAACTTACTGCAGTATTCGGTTCGTTTTCATGTTGCCGAGTTGTAGCCATATTTACTTCTACATAGGGCTCTAAAAAATATTAATACTTCAACCCTTAGATTTTCCTTTTATTATAGTTTTGAAACTAATTTATTATTTACCTTCATCAGTTTGTTTTTTAAAAAAGCATTTACCACCAGAACATTCTGATCCTAAATAAAACAAATTAAAAATATGTTTTTTACAATTATAGATATATAATCAAAATGTATAAAAAAAAGATTTTAAAAGACTTTAATTATTTAGAAATATACCCTTTTTTCTTCTTAGGAAATATAATCCTAAAACTCCAACCAAAATTAAAACAACAACTACAACCACCACAATAATAATTGTAATTGTTGTGTCCAAACCACCTGAACCACCAGGGCCAGTTGGTTCAATTGGTGTTGAATCAATAACATTAATATCAAATTCAACAGAAAGTGGTTGAGTAGGAAATGTAGGGGATTGAATAGTTAATGTATAACTACCATTGTCAGCTTGTGAAACCTAAAGTTTTTGATAAAAATACTTTATATTAAATTTTATTACTTTCAAAATATAGCTTTTATAAAAACCTTTTAATTTAATTGAATTTACAAAAGGGAGTAATGTTTGTAAAAGGTGTTACTTTACTTTAAGAAATTTATTTTTAAAATACTTTATTTTATATAAACAATTTTGTAGATTATATTACTAGATTATTTTTTTTATAAAATAAATTAAATATTTTTACTAAATTTACCTTATTTCTTGTAAATGTAAAAGTCTGTGTGTCACTTATATTTATGAGTGGGTTCCTATTATCATTAGCCACATTATTTCCTGCAATTCAATATAATTTTAATCCTTCTAAATCTTGTGTTTTGATATCCCATTAAAATAATAAAAAATACCGGCTAAAGTAAGACTTGAAAAAGTAGAAATTGGATTGGAAATAAATTGAAGTGTGCAAGTTCCAGTTTGATTGACAACCCAAGGTAATGAACATTCAACTTCTGGGGAGGGAAATGTTAGTCTGGGTGAATCTATTCAAGCAAAATTCAAAATAACTTGCATTAAATAATAAAATTTTTGTAACTTTAGTTATGACACTACTGTTGTTAATTTTTTTTAATTTTACAGCTTAATACAAAAATGGGTAAAATATATAAAACTTACACAAAACATCGATATATGTTCTTGCTTCTGAGCTTCCAAAAGCATCATTTGTTGAACAAATATAATTCCCAGTGTCATAAGGTTGTAAGGATGACAAATCAATCACAGAACTTGTGTCATCAATTGACCTGTTAATACTCGGTAAACTCCATTTAAATCTAGTTTCTAGCTCATATGAGTATTCAAAATTGCATATCAAAGTTGTTGAGTTATTTAAGTATAGTGTTGATATGTTGTTGGTTGTCTGTATTGCAGCATTTCCTAAAAATGCAATTTTTAGTTAAAAAAACTGTTAACAAAAGTATTCGATCTACAATACAATCTACATAAAAAGTATTTAAGTCTAAACAAATTTGTATAGCAACTAAATATTGGAAAAATTTATTTAATTAAGTATGTGAGTAGAAAAGGGTATAAATACAACTATTAACATAATAATGTTACATAATTATTACATAATTAATATAATCTTACAATAAATTTAAAAATTATTTATCATTTTTAATATTATTACTATATAACACAGTCAAATACTATGTCTATAATATAAAAACTAAAAAAATATTACTTTGTTCAGGAATTACTGTCACATTCTTTTTAGTACTTTGTGTTGAATCAACAGAATTTGAAGCATTACAAACCACAGTCCCAGAGTTATTTAATGGTTGATTGAATTGAGAGGAATTACTAAAATTATTCAAGTTGAAACAGTTTCCATTACATTGACACAAAACCCATAAATATTGTGGGTTAGGATTCCCATCACTTGAACAATTCATTATCAAATTTTGATTAGATCTGATTAAATACCCACTTGCTGAGTTTATTACAAACTTTGATGTTTGAATAATATTTGTTGGTAAACCCGGGGAATCTATTATTATTTAAAAAATTTTTACCTAGACGTAATTGATTTTATATGATACACAAGTTATTATAAAATGTATGATAATTAGTTAGAAAGGTAATTATTATTAACCTACATTGTACATTCAGTATTTTAATATTTGATCTTCCAGTTTGACTAAATTGTGGTAGTTGAGTAAATGGAGAATTTGCTTGACAATAAACTTGCTTACCATTGTCAGATGCTGTTAAATTTGATGTTGTAAAAGTTGAATCCTAAATATTTGTAGACCAAAATTTAGTAACGAAAACCCTGGTACAAACAATTGCTTTTGTGTCTATATGAAATAAATTAGTGTTTACCACATCTTGTTGATTTGAAGTATCTCCAATATAAAAAGTAGATGAAGTTGCATTAGGAATAACTTGATCATAATCACAAGTTAAATCTAATCCATTTCCTTCAATCACTGTTTTAACTCCATTTAATGTTACAGTTGGTGCTAAAAATTACAAAATTTATTTAAATACTTAACATTGTCTATAATTGAAATGTAAAACATGTTAAAATTAAATTTACCTATCCAGCATTGTAAATTATTTTGTCCACTCCAGATTGCATTTGCCAAACAAGTAGTTGTATTAGATGTAAGTTGACTTTCATTGGAATAAAATAACTCTCCATTGTTTGAACAATTAAATGTTCCAACTGAGTTGTAAATTCTAGATGTTGCAAGAACTTCAACACCGTTGGGCAAAGAGGAATTACAATCTTATAACAAAATACAAAAAAATGTTTGAATGATGTCGTTTTATTTTAACATTTTTTATTTACTTTAAAATATAGTAATAGCTATTTGAATATGTTTAAAAATTTACCTATAACACTTAGATACGTGCTTAAAGTTGAACCTATTCCACCAAAAATTGTTATGTTAAAATCCGTAGCTCTTAAATTATGCAATAAAAGAAAGGTTGTAATTTGTATCCCACTTGAGTTAATAGTGATAATTTGGTTACTGCAATATAGAAAAACTATTGATACATGGATAAAATTATTCACTAACTTTATCAATTTGGATTTATTTTACACTTACCTTATATTAACCCGAGCACTATATTCTGTTGGTTCTATAGTAACAGAAACATTGTTATTAAGGTATATGACTGTTCCAACATGTAACTGTAATAAAAAACAATATTATCATGCAATAAAAAACTTATTATCATGAATAAATAAATTTGATGTGAAAAATTTAATTTTATTGATAGTATAGGTTGAGAATTAAAATACAAATGAAACAGTATGTTTTATATTATTCACAAACCAATTGATAAACAAAGATAACCAAATAATAAATAACATTTACTGAGTTAATATTCCAAATAACAACACCCGGATTTGGTATAGAAACATTTACACTTGCTGTAACACTTGAGTTTGTTGATTGAAATGGAAATGATGACAGTAAAATCTCATCACTTAATATTGACTGTGCATCTGTAAAAATTTCCGAGATAGTGTTTGTTATATTTAAATAGGCTTTAATTTATTGTAATAATTTTTAACTATTTTAAACAAATTATTACAAAAAATCTATATATTTAAATATTAAGCTGATTTTTTTACAAAAATATTTTACGTAATTCAGTCTCACTTACTTGCAAAACTCCAAAACATTTGCACTACAATTAAACTAAAACAAGTTTTAATCATTCTGAGTTTCTCATTTACAATTTAAATAATTACAATAGCACAATATGTTCTTATACGGTAAAAATTACTAAGCAATCAAATCAAACTGACAAATAGATAAAACGAAACTAAAATTGCATAACCTTATCAAAACCAAACCACCTTATTGACTTTAGTTGTAAAAATTTAATTTGTTTGGATAGTGATAAAAAGGGGATTTTCCCAAAACTAACAATTTTGTTGTCAATTAAAACAAATCTTATTAATAATAATACATCAGCTTTTGGATTACTTAGACAAATTGTCATTTTTATTTACATTCAATAATACAGAAAATATGCTATGTAGGCCTAAAATATTGCACAAAAAATTATATACAAAAAACTAAAAATATAATAAGTGCCTTTTTCTGACTGTGCTGTCAAATAGTGTTGCAAAATAAATTTTACAAAAAAAACATAAAGCAAAACCATGACAATAATTTGTTACACATTATCATAAGGATTGTCTTTAATGGTTGAGTAGTCAGACTTTGGTTCAATATTTTGATAATGTTGTTGCGAGGTACTTGGTCCAGTGTTCTGTAAATTACAAAAAAATTACAAATTTTTTTACATTTATTTTTAAACAGCAAAATATTTGTTAACTTAAATTTTCTAAATATAAACAATATTATTGTAAGGGTTACCTGTAAGGGTGTTTCTGGATCAAGTGGGGTTAATGTTAGATAGCCATCCTCACCTAAACATTAAAATATTTTACAATTTAAAAATTATGTTATATAACATTGCTTTAATTTTTGTGAAAAAAATGATAACTTGTACTATTGTAGCAAACCAAGATTAAAATTACCTTTTACAACATTCACATTATTCTTGTAGTTTTCATAATCAGTTGATTGATTTGATTTAACCTTAATGTAGAAAAATATAACTAAAGTGTTAATAAATAGCATAATTAACATAAATATTTTTCACAAAGCTTATGAAGACATAATCATTTTAAAATGTAAATAGTACAAAAAAAAGTATATTAATATTTAAATAAAGTGTTTAACCTACTTGTTGTTGTTGTTGTTGTTGTTGTTGTTGTTGGTTTATTGTATTTCCCTGTATTGGTGATTCATACAAACCTAAAAATAGAAATAATTTAGCTAACTTCCATTCTAAACATGAATTAACAGGATGTTACTCATTAATTTTATTTTTTAAAACAACTACTTAAAATCGAATTTTATTTTGCTGATGTTCAAATTGTGGTTTATAAAATCCTTTTTTTAAACTGTTCATTAAATAATTTAAAAATACAAAAATAGCATACCATTGTCAATATGCATAGGCAAATTGTCTTGCTGTTGTGGGTTGTCAAATTGTTTATCTAAAAATATATTTAATATTAAAACTAAAGTTAAGGTTAAAAAAATTACAAAAATGTACATTTATACTTAAATGGAAAAAATTAATGTAAAATAGTAACTTGATATTTAAACCAACGTTAATATACAAATAGACAAATCTAAAGACTGTGTAAATATTCAAATTCAAATTATACCTTTTCTTCTTCGGCACCAAAGAAATAACAAAACTCCAGCCAAAATTGCAACAACAAAAACTACAACAATAATAATTATAATTGTTGTGTCCAAACCACCTGAACCACCAGGACCAATGGGATCAATTGGTGTTGAATCAACAACATTTACATTAAATTCAACAGAAAGTGGTTGAGTAGGAAATGTGGAAGATTGAATAGTAAATGTATAACTACCATTATCAGCTTGTGATACCTAAATACATAACATCCAGCTTTTATTTAATAAAAAACTACTAAAAAACATCATATTTAATTAAGTTAAACTTAAATAAGTAAACACATGATTTACCTTATTTCTTGTGAATGTAAAAGTCTGTGCATCACTTATATTGGTGAGTGGGTTCATATTATCATTTGCAACATTATTTCCTGGTTTAAAAATATAAATAATAATATCACATATTGTAAATTGCAATTTAAATTCCTACAGAATAAATATTTCACAATCAACACAATTTAAATTAAACTCTTAAAACTTTCCTTTGACATTTAATAATAACAAACCATTTAAAATAAGATTTGAAATAGTAGAAATTGGATTGGAAATAAATTGAAGTGTGCAAGTTCCAGTTTGATTGACAACCCAAGGTAATGAACATTCAACTTCTATGGGGGGGAATGTTTGTCTGGGTGAATCTATTAAAAAAGTTAGAAGTTAAAACAAATAAACAATTTTAGTTAAAAAAACATACACACTTTAAGTTAGACTTAAACCTACATTGTACATTTAGTGTGGCAATATTGGATCTTCCAGTTTGATTAAATTCTGGTAGTTGAGTAAATGGAGAATTTGCTTGACAATATACTTGCTTACCATTGTCAGATGCTGTTAAACTTGCTGTTGCAAAAGTTGAACCCTAAATATTCGTAGACCAAAATTAAGTAACAAAAGTTTTTCATTAACTATTGTATTTTTGTATGTAAACAAGTATTTACCACATCTTGTTGATTTGGAGTTTCTCCAATATAAAAAGTAGATGAAGTTACGTTAGGAATAACTTGATCATAATCACAAGTTAAATTCAATCTATTTCCTCCAATTACTGTTTCAACTCCATTTAATGTTACAGTGGGTGCTAAAAATTACAAAATTTATTTAAGAAACTTGCCCTTTCTGCAATGTATATTAAGTTAACACTACATTTACCTGTCCAGCATTGTAAATTATTTTGTCCATTCCACATTGCATTTGCCAAACAAGTAGTTGTATTAGATGTAAGTTGACTTCCATTTGAATAAAATAACTCTCCATTGTTGGAACAACTGAATGTTCCAACTGAGTTGTAAATTCTAGATGTTGCAACAACTTCAACATTATATGGAAAAGTAGAGGCACAGTCTAAAAGAATTTTAAATCTGTTAATATGGGATAACCTCTTTTAAAATATTTTTGTTCAACTATTTTTAAACCCTTTCTTATAAAGTGGTTAAAAGTGTTTTTACTGTTATAATACAATATCGAAAAAATTCGATCTTTAAATAAAATTAATTCCAAAAAATCTATGATATTGATAACTTTGAATTATTGTTACAACGCTAACAAACTAACTAACCTTGAACTACAATCACCCAAACTTGAGTTAAAACAGGTGTACCACTATTAGCACATCCTAAAGTAACATTAGATGAACTGGTAAGAGGTTGTAAAAAAGTGAGCTTGGAATAAATATTTCCATCTTCTATTACACAGGAGATTGAACTGGTGTTATAGCATTCCATAAAAACACCATTATAAAACTGTGTTAAACTTTCAGATTCAATCCAACCCCATGAACAATGACTAATATCAGCTGATTGTGGGATTGTGGCAGTTACAATTAAACCTGTGTAACCTGTTGCCCAGATGTCTCCATTTTGTGAAGTTGGAATCGTTGCTAGTTGGGCATTAACAACTATAAATAATTTTAAAAAAATAGGTCAACATAAAAAATTGTATTATAAAAACAAATCTTTAATAATGTAAATATTTAGTTAGCCATAGTTTACATTTCTAACCTATAGCTTGTTGTAAAAATGTTAAATATGACAAAATATATTTGCATCATTGAAAAAAAATTACTAACTTAAACCTTTTCTAACATACAAAACTAAAAAGATAATTTCCCTTTTGAAACATAAGAATGTTGAATAAAAATCAAAATAACGTTAAAAATACAAAAAATTAAAAACAAAATAAAACAATATGTTTTATATTATTTACAACTTATTAATAATCAATTAATGCAAAAGAATTACTTACCTGCATAACTGAACAATATATGTACAAAAATAAAATAAAACGTAAAACTTTTAATCATTTTGATTCAGTTCTTCATTTATTTTTATCTATAAAGCTATTTTACATTTAGTTTATAAAACCAAAAACTTTAAATCAAATGTAACACAAAAAACTTTTTTATTGATTAACTGAACAATTACAAGTAAATTCTAAAATATTTACATAAGCAATAAAAGGGGACTTCCCCAAATCTCATAACAATGTTGTCAATTAAAACAAAAATGGATTTAAAAAAATTTTAAAACTTATTAACATAAAAAATAATAACTTGCACATAAAATACAAAAAAATCCATTGTAAGAAAATTATTGCACAAAAAAAGTACATACAGAATTAAAACGGTGAAAGTATAATAAGTGCTTATAACTATAGCAAATAAAGTTATACAAAAGAAACAATTATTGAAATATTATAATAAATTGCTACACATTATCATAAGGATTGTCTTTAATAGTTGAGTAGTCAGAATTCGGTTTAATATTTTGGTAATGTTGTTGCGAGGTACTTGGTCCTGTGTTCTGTAAATTACAAAAAAATTACAAATTATTTTAGATTTATTTTTAAATTAGAAAATAATAGTTAGTTCAAATATGATAAATATTAACAATATTATTGTTACCTCTAAGGGTGTTTCTGGACCAAGTGGGGTTAATGTTAGATAGCCATCCGTACCTAAACATTAAAATACTTGGGAATTTAAAAATTAAGTTACATAAAATTGCTTTAATTTTTGTGAAAAAAATGATAACTTGTACTATTGTAGCAAACCAAGATTAAAATTACCTTTTACAACATTCACATTGTTCTTGTAGTTTTCATAATCAGTTGATTGATTTGGTTTAACCTTAATGTAAAAAAATATAACTAATGTGTTAATAAATAGCATAATTAACATAAATATTTTTCACAAAACTTTTAGAGACATAATTATTTTAAAATGTAAATAGTACAAAAACAAAAATATATAAATATTTAAATAAGATCTTGTAACCCACTTGTTGATGTTGGTTTATTGTATTTTCCTGTATTGGTGATTCATACAAACCTAAAAAATAGAAATAGTTTAGCTTATTTGCATTTTTACTGAATTTCAACTCATTAGTTTTATTTCTTAAAACAATTACTTTAAAATTAATTTTTATTTTGCTGATGTTTAAATTGTGGTTTATAAAATTCTTCTTTTTAAACTGTTCATTAAATATATTAAAAATATAAAAATAGCATACCATTGTCATTATGCATAGGCAAATTGTCATGCTGTTGTGGGTTGTCAAATTGTTTATCTAAAAATATATTTAATATTAAAACTAAAGTTTAGGTTAAAAAATTACAAAAACTTACATTTATATTTAAATGGAAAAAATTAATGTAAAATAGTAACTTGATATTTAAACCAACATTAATACACAAATAGACAAATCTAAAGACTGTGTAAATATTCAAATTCAAATTATACCTTTTCTTTTTCAAAACCAAATAAATATCAAAACTCCAGCCAAGATTGCAACAATAACAACTACAACAATAACAATTATAATTGTTGTGTCTAAACCACCAGAACCATCAGGGTCAATTGGTGTTGAATCAATAACATTCACATCAAATTTAACAGAAAGTGGTTGAGTAGGAAATGTAGGGGATTGAATAGTTAATGTATAACTACCATTGTCACCTTGTGATACCTAAATTACATTCAGTCTATATTATATAAAACAAAATTAATAAAAAACAATATATTTAATTAGGTTAAACTTAAATGAGTAAACACATGATTTACCTTATTTCTTGTAAATGTAAAAGTCTGTGAGTAACTTATATTGGCAAGTGGGTTCATATTATCATTTGCAATATTACTTCCTGGTATTGAAATTTAAATATTAATATCACACATTGTATGCTGCAATTTTAATTTCTGCAAAATATTTCACAATCAACTTATACAATTTAAAATAAACTCTTAAAACTTTCCTTTAATATTTAATAATATCAAACCATTTAAAGTAAGATTTGAAATAGTAGAAAGTGGATTGGAAATAAATTGAAGTGTGCAAGTTCCAGTTTGATTGACAACCCAAGGTAATGAACATTCAACTTCTGTGGGGAAAGATGCTAGTCTAGGTGAATCTATTTAAGCAAAAAATAATAAAATTGTAAAAAACTAACTAGATTATTATAAGTTTGGTTATAAATCATTTTATTGCTCAGTTTTTATAATTTTACAGATAAATACAAAGAAAGATATAACTATTTAAACTTACACAAAACATCAATATAAATTCTAGCTTCTGAGTTTCCAAAAGCATCATTTGTTGAACAAATATAAACTCCAGTGTCATAAGGTTGTAAGGATGACAACTCAATCACAGAACTTGTGTCATTAATTGGTCTGTTATTACTTGGTAAACTCCATTTAAATTGAGTATCCAGCTCATTTGAGTATTCAACATTACATGTCAAAGTTGTTGAGTTATTTAAGTACAGAGTTGTTATGTTGTTGTTTGTCTGTATTGTAGCTCTTCCTAAAAAAATGTTAAATTAAATATTCAACATGGTGTGAAAAAGCATGATACAATTTAAAAATATAGAAGATTAATTTTAGTATAGTACAAAAAATAATATGAAAAACATTTACATATATTCATACATAGATAAAAATAGAATCTATATCATACACCAGATAATACAACAAATTGAAGCCAATGTAAATATTAGCATAGGCAATCCGAGCAGGTTATTTACTTTATGACGTTCAACAGTTTTTACTATGTATTAGCCTTACTTAAATTAATAATTTACCCATTATTCCAAGTATTGTCAAAGACAAACAATCTGTTTAAAAAAGTTATTTAAAACTTACTTTGTTCAGGAATTACTGTCACATTTTCTTTATTACTTTGAGTTGAATCAACAGAATTTGTAGCATTACAAAACACTGTCCCAGAATCATTTAAAGGTTGATTAAACTCAGAAGAAATACTAAAATCTTTTATGTTGTAGCAGTTATTATTATTTTGACACAAAACCCATGAATACTGTGGAGTAGGATTTCCATCACTTGAACAACTCATTATCAAATTTTGATCAGATCTGATTAAATATCCACTTGCTGAGTTTATTACAAATTCTGATGTTTGTATAATGTTTGTTGGAAAACGAGGGGAATCTATTAATATTTAAATTATATTAAATATAAGAGTTAATATAAAATGTATGAAGTCTAGTTAAAAGGGTAATTATTTTAAACCTACATTGTACATTTAGTGTTTCAATATTTGATCTTCCAGTTTGACTAAATTCTGGTAGTTGCGTAAATGGAGAATTTGCTTGACAATATACTAGCTTACCATTGTCAGATGCTGTTAAACTTGCTGTTGTAAAAGTTAAACCCTAAAAATGTATAGACTGCATAATTTAGTAAAAAAAAAAACTTTAACTAACAACTGAAAATGTGTCTGTATAAATTAAATAAGTATTTACCACATCTTGTTGATTTAAAGTATTTCCATTATAAAAAGTAGATGAAGTTGCACTAGGAATAACTTGATCATATTCACAACTTAAATTCAATCCATTTCCTTCAATCACTGTTTCAACTCCATTTAATGTTACAGTGGGTGCTAGTAGTTTTATGCATATAAATAATTCCTCTTAAAATTCTAATATCTTATTTTATTAACTGTAGTGTTCTAACTACCGGAAGTGTGGTGTAGTAGTAAAAACAAAAGCTACACCACATGAGGTTGTGGGTTCAATCCCCACTGCTCTTATGCTATAGTGCCCTTTAGAAAGGTGGTATAAACGGTATAAACTCCTGCTGAGCCAGCACTTAATCAGCAGCATAATTACCGGGCAATTATAGTCTCTATAATATCCCAAACTGCCATAGGTAACTCGTAATTGGGTAGGAGTAACTAATGTTTCCCTGTGTTTAGGTCGCTCATTCGACCTTCCCACATCGAGGATAAAGATATTTGAAAAAAAACACTACCTGTCCAGCATTGTAAATTATTTTGTCCATTCCACATTGCATTTGCCAAACAAGTAGGTGTATTAGATGTTAGTTGACTTCCATTTGAATAAAATAACTCTCCATTATTAGAACAACTAAATTTTCCAACTGAGTTGTAAATTCTAGATGTTGCAAGAACTTCAACATTGTATGAAAGTGATGAATTACAATCTTAAAATAAGATTGTTTTTGCGTAAGGCTATTATCTAGTTTATTAAAATACTTACATTGCAAAAGTGTCTTTTGTTATTTAAATTTTACTACAACCTTCTACATTTTTTAAAAAACTCTTAAACCATTAAAAAACATACAAAAATTTTTGTTTAAAAAAATATACAAACAAAAAATTTACTATAAATAAAAAAGTTGTAATTACCAACAACATTAAGGTTAACATTTAAACGAGTGAAACTAAAAAAACTAATATTTGCATCGTTAGAACGTAATTGATGTAGAAGTAGATGAGTTGTAATTTGTATTTCACTTACACCAAAAGTAATATTCTCAAAACTATAAAAAATATATACATTTTAATGTATTATTAACATGTGCTAATTAAAAACTAAATTATCAAAACTTGATAAAATATAATTTTACTATCAGTTATATTGTGCTAACTTGGATGCAAAAAAGCAAAGGTGGGCACTAAACCGTTAATGCGTTAATCGTTAATTAACGAAGTTAAATTTTTAAATAAAATTTAACTTTTAAGTTAACTTTAAAAATCGTTAACGGACCTGTTAACTTTCGTTAAATTGTGCTTCCGTTAAATTAAATCCGTTAATTTAATATTTTTACAAGTTTACCATGGTAATATAAAAGTATATATATTTTATTTTGCCGTTTATTGGGTTTAATCGTTTCAATTTTAAAGGATGTATTGACGATGTATTGACTGACGTATAAACGATGTATTGACGACGATGACGATGTATTGAAATTTTAAACGATGCAGTTTTGAAAACGCCATTTAAACTTACGTTCGTGTAGTTAAAATATCAACTAAGATAAAAACTGCTGTTTTTTTAAATAGGGTCGTTTCTTTGTTTGTTTTATTTAAATTTTAACGTTAACGTTTATCGATAACTACCGTTACATTTTGTTTAATTTAACTTATTAACGTTAACGAAGTTAATATACTATGTAACGAATTACCACTTAACGAAGTTACTTTCTCGGTTAACTGTGCCCACCTTTGCAAAAAAGGTATATTTGTTTTTTCAACACAAAATACAAGTTTTTACATGGTAATATTACATAAGCTACCTTATTACTGCTCGGTCACCCAAGATGTTAGCTGGATCATAAGCAATTAAAACTTCACCACTTATATATCCTACTACTCCAACACTTATCTTTAAATTTAATATAAATGGGTTAATAATTTTAAAATAAACAGATGATAAAATACTTTATTAAATTTATAAAAGCTTTAACATGAAACTCTTACCAACAATTCTTATATTGTAAAGTTAAATAATAAATAATTATAAGAACCAAATACCTGTAATAAATTAAATAAAATGTTGTGACTGAAAATTTTAAACTTATTATTTTACCCCATTAACACTCCAAGTAACAACAGTTGCAGGTGGCATAGAAACATTTACATTTGCCGTAACACTTGAGTTCGTTGATTGAAATGGAAATGATGAAAGTAAAATCTCATCACCTAATATTGTTTGTGAATCTGTTAAATAACATACAAAGAGTTACATTTAATGGTTTAAATATACAATGCTAATTATTAAATGTTATTATCAAAAAAACTTGGATCTCTATTACTTTCGCACGTCTGAATTTAACAAGGCGTTATAACCTAAGTATGGCAATTGTTCAACCAGACATTAAAAATTAGTTAAAATATGTTTTAATGAGTATAACTTAGTCCACTTTACGAGTCAGATGTGTTAATGGGTAAACTGAGTATGAGGGTTAGGGTAAGGGTTTAATTTATGCAACCTCTGTGGTTTAATTACATGTGCAGCATTTTGGTTACACACCCTGTTTATGTAGGGCGTGCAAAACTAATAGAGATCCGAAAACTTAGTTTATTCTATATGTAACATTATAAGAGTAAAACAAACTAGTTTGTTAAAAAAAATTACTCACCTGCAAAACTCCAAAATAATTGTACAACTACTAAATAAAAAATAAAACTTTTAATCATTTTGTTCCAGTTTAATATATTGTGTTCTTTATTTATTTCATCTCAAGTATTTTTACAGTGTGTTTACAATAGTGAACAAACATAACACAATAAACTTTTCTATTATTTGACAAATCATTAATAGTAAATTGTTGAATATGTACATAAGCAGTGAAATGGGATTTTCCCAAATCTCAGAACAATGTTGTCAATTAAAATAAATTAAAAAAACTTTTAAAACTTATTAACATACAGAAATAATTACTTGCACATAAAATACAAAAAAAACATGCAACTTAAATTATTGCACAAAAAAGTATATACAGGATTAAAATGACAAAAGTATAATAAGTGCTTATAACTATTGCAAATAAAGTTCTACAGAAAAAACAAATGTTGAAATATCATGATAACTTGCTACACATTATCATAAGGATTGTCTTTGATAGTAGAGTAGTCAGAATTTGGTTTAATATTTTGGTAATGTTGTTGCGAGGTACTTGGTCCTGTATTCTGTAAATTACAAAGATTATCCAAATTGCTTTACACTTTTTTTCAATAGCAAAATAATGGTTTAATAAACTACTGTAGTAAATATTAACAATATTATTACCTCTAAAAGTGTTCCTGAACCCACTGGGGTTAATGTCAGATAGCCATCCTCACCTTAACATTTAAATACTTCAGAATTTCAAATAAAATTATGTTACATAAATTACTTTAATTTTCGTAAAAAAAATGATAACTGGTACTATAGTAGCAAACCAAAAATAAAATTACCTTTTACAACATTCACATTATTTTTGTAGTTTTCATAGTTAGTTGATTGATTTGATTTAACCTTAATGTAGAAAAATATAAATAAAGTGTTAATAAATAGCATAACTAACATAAAAATAGCACAAAAACAAAAGTATATAATTATTTAAATAAAGTATTAAACCTACTTGTTGATGTTGGTTTATTGTATTTCCCTGTATTGGTGATTCATACAAACCTAAAAATAGAAATAACTTAGTTTACTTCCATTTTTAACATGAATTAACATGATGTTACTCATTAATTTAATTTCTTAAAGAAATTACTTTAAAATTGATTTTTATTTTGCTGATGTTTAAATTGTGGTTTATAAAATTCTTCTTTTTAAACTGTTCATTAAATAGATTAAAAATACAAAAATACCAAACCATTGTCATTATGCATAGGCAAATTGTCTTGCTGTTGTGGGTTGTCAAATTGTTTATCTAAAAATATATTTAATATTAAAACTAAAGTTTAGGTTAAAAAATTACAAAAATGTACATTTATAATTAAATGAAAGAAATTAATATAAAACAGTAAACCAACGTTAATATCTAAAGACTGTGTAAATAATCAAATTATACCTTTTCTTCTTCGGCACCAAAGAAATAACAAAACTCCAACCAACAATAAAACAACAACAGCAATAATAATAATAATAATTATAATTGTTGTGTCTAAACCACCTGAACCAGCAGGACCATTGGGGTCAATTGGAGTTGAATCAACAACATTAACATCAAATTCAACAGAAAGTGGTTGAGTAGGAAATGTAGGGGATTGAATAGTTAATGTATAACTACCATTGTCAGCTTGTGATACCTAAATAACAGTCAGCTTATATTTTATAAAACAAAATTAATAAAAAACAATATATTTAATTAGGTTAAACTTAAATGAGTAAACACATGATTTACCCTATTTCTTGTAAATGTAAATGTCTGTGAGTCACTTATATTGGCAAGTGAGTTCATATTATCATTTGTCACATTACTTCCTGGTTTAAAAATACAAATAATATTATCACACATTGTAAACTGCAATTCAAATTCCTATAGAATAAATATTTCACAATCAACCTACACAATTAAAATTAAACTCTTAAAACTTTCCTTTGACATTTAATAATAACAAACCATTTAAAGTAAGATTTGAAATGGTAGAAAGTGGATTAGAAATAAATTGAAGTGTGCAAGTTCCAGTTTGATTGACAACCCAAGGTAATGAACATTCAACTTCTGTGTGGGGGAATGTTAGTCTGGGTGAATCTATTGAAAAAGTTAAAAGTTAAAACAAATAAACATTTTTAGTTACAAAAACATCCATACTTTAAGTTACGCTTAAACCTACATTGTACATTTAGTGTGGAAATATTTGATCTTCCAGTTTGACTAAATTCTGGTAGTTGAGTAAATGGAGAATTTGCTTGACAATATACTTGCTTACCATTGTCGGATGCTGTTAAACTTGCTGCTGTGAAAGTTAAACCCTAAAAATGTGTAGACCATAATTTAGTAAGAGAAACCTATTACCAACAACTGCATTTGTGTCTGTATAAATTAAATTATTTACCACATCTTGTTGATTTGGAGTTTTTCCAATATAAAAAGTAGATGAAGTTGCAATAGGAATAACTTGATCATAATCACAAGTTAAATTCAATCCATTTCCTTCAATCACTGTTTCAACTCCACTTAATGTCACAGTTGGTGCTAAAAATTGCAAAATTAGTTTACGAATTAGACATTTACTTCAATGGCTAGTTATATTCTCTTGACACTACAATTACCTGTCCAGCATTGTAAGTTATTTTGTCCACTCCACATTGCATTTGCCAAACAAGTAGTTGTATTAGATGTAAGTTGACTTTCATTTGAATAAAATACCTCTCCATTGTTTGAACAATTAAATGTTCCAACTGAGTTGTAAATTCTAGATGTTGCAAGAACTTCAACATTATAAGGAAAAGACAATCTACAATCTAATTAACAAATTAGCAATTTAAGTTAACTTTGTATATATATATTTTTTAAATGACTTTAAAGCTTTATTAAAGAGTAACTTTCAGTGAATTATATTTTTATAACCCTTCCATTCATTTTGACTTACCTTGAACAATAATCACCAAAACTTGATTTAAAACAGGTGTAGCACTATTATCAGAACATACCAGAGTAACATTAGATGAACTGGTAAGAGGGTTTAAAAAAGTGAGGTTTGAATAAATATTTCCATCTTCTATTACACAGGAGATTGAATCAGTGTTAGAGCATTCCATTAATATAGCACTATAAAACCCTACAGGACTTTCAGATTCAATCCAACTCCATAAACAAGAACTTATATCAGCTGATTGTGGTATTGTAGCAGTTACAATTAAACCTGTGTAACCTGTTGCCCAAACGTCTCCATTTTGTGAAGGTGGAATTGTTGCTAGTTTGGCATTAACAACTATAAATAATTTTAAAACATAGGTCAAACAGTTAAAAGAAAAATTGTTTTACAAAAATGTAGTGAGCCATAGTTTACATTTCTTACCTATAAAGCTTGTTGTAAAAATGTTAAATATGACAATATATATTTGCATCATTGAAAAAGAATTAGTAACATAAACATTTCTAACATACAAAAATTAAAAAGCTAATTTTTTTTGAGAACATAAAAATGTTGACAACAATAGAAAACAAATAAATTTTAATAAAATAGAGAATCAAAAACAATGTGTTTTATATTATTTACAACTTATTAATAATCAAGAATATACAAAGAATTACTCACCTGCATAACTAAACAATATATGCACAAAAATAAAATAAAACGCCAAACTTTTATTCACTTTGATTCAGTTCTTCATTTATTTTTATCTATAAAGCTATTTTACATTTAGTTCATGAAAGCAAAAACTTTAAACCAAATGGAACACAAAAAACTTTTATATTGATTAACTGAACGATTAGGAGTAAATTGTAAAATATTTACATAGCAGTATAAAGGGACTTCCCCAAATCTTAGAACAATGTTGTCAATTGAAATAAAAATATATTAAATAATATTTTTAAAACTTATTAACATAAAAAATAATCACTTGGACATAAAATACAAAAAAATTCATTGTAAGAAAATATTGCACAAAAAACGTGTATACAGAATTAAAACGATAAAAGTATAATAAGTGCTTTAACTATTACAAATAAAGTTCTACAAAAGAAACCAATGCTGAAATATTCTGATAACTTGCTACACATTATCATAAAGATTGTCTTTAATAGTTGAGTAGTCAGAATTTGGTTTAATATTTTGGTAATGTTGTTGCGAGGTACTTGGTCCTGTGTTTTGTAAATTACAAAAATTATTACAAATTGCTTTACACTTTTTTCGATAGCAAAATAATAGTTTATTAAACTATTGTAGTAAATATCAACATTATTATTACCTCTGAAGGTGTTCCTAGACCCACTGGGGTTAATGTCAGATAGCCATCCTCCCCTAAACATTGAAATATTTAGGAATTTCAAATAAAATTATGTTACATAAAGTTGCTTCAATTTTTGTAAAAAAATAATAACTGGTACTATAGTAATGATAGCATATCAAGATTAAATTTACCTTTTACAACATTCACATTATTCTTGTAGTTTTCATAATCAGTTGATTGATTTGGTTTAACCTTAATGTAGAAAAATATAACTTACAAGTTAATAAATAGCATAAATAATGTTAATCTTTTTCACAAAACTTATAGAGACATAATCATTTTAAAATGTAAATAGTATAAACAAAAACAAAAATATATAAATATTTAAATAGGATATTGTAAACCTACTTGTTGTTGGTTTATTGTATTTCCCTGTATTGGTGATTCGCACAAACCTAAAAATAGAAATAAGTTAGCTAGTTTGCATTTTTACTGAATTTTCAACATAAATTAAAAGAATGTTACTCATTAATTTAATTTCTTATAAGAATTACTTGGAATTTTATTTTGCTGATGTTTGAATGTTTGAATTGTGGTTTATAAAATTTCTTTTTTTGTGAACTGTTTATTTATTACATTAAAAATATAAAAATAGCATACCATTGTCATTATGCATAGAAAAATTATTTTGCCCTTGTGGGTTGTCAGATTGTTTTTCTAAAAATAGATTCAATAATAAAAAAAGTTAAGGTTTAAATAACAATTACAAAAACTTACATTTATATTTATATGTAAAATAAATTAATGTAAAAAAGTAACATTATATTTAAACCAATGTTAATATACTAAAGACTATGTAAATAATCAAATTAAGATTCTACCTGTTCTTTTTCCAAACCAAATACATATCAAAACTCCAGCCAAAATTACAACAACAACAACTACAACAATAACAATTATAATTGTTGTGTCCAAACCACCTGAACCATTAGGATCAACTGGTGTTGAATCAATAACATTAACATTAAATTCAACAGAAAGTGGTTGAGTAGGAAATGTGGAGGATTGAATAGTTAATGCATAACTACCATTGTCAGCATGTGATACCTAAATAAATATAAAATATATTTAGTTTAAAAGTGATAACAAATTTTACTACTGATCTACTAAATCAGGTATACAACAAATAAAAAAAATAATCTACCTTATTTCTCGTGAATGTATAAGTCTCTGAGTCCATTATATTAGTAAGTGGGTTGATATTATTATTAGCCACATTACTTCCTGGTATTTAAATATAAATATTAATAATAAAAGATATTAAGTTTCTATTATTTTATTTTTTTTTTTTTCATTAACTTTAAATAAATTACCGTTTAATCTAAGACTTGAAATAGTAGAAATTGGATTGGAAATAAATTGAAAAGTGCAAATTCCAGTTTGATTGACAACCCAAGGTAACGAACATTCAACTTCTGTGGAGGAAGATGTTAGTCTGGGTGAATCTATTAAAAAATAAAAAGTAAACAAACAAACAATTTCAGTTGAAAAAATATCCGAAAACCTACATTGCACATTTAGTGTTTCAATATTTGATCTTCCAGTTTGATTAAATTCTGGTAGTTGAGTAAATGGAGAATTTGCTCGACAATATACTTGCTTACCATTGTCAGATGCTGTTAAACTTGCTGTTGTAAAAGTTAAACCCTAAAAATTTGTGGGTCCCATATTTAAGTAAAAAAAAACATGTACTAACTATTGGATTAGCCTCTATATAAATCAAACAAGAATTTACCACATCTTGTTGATTTGAAGTATTTCCAATATGAAAAGTAAATGAAGTTGAATTAGGAATAACTTGATCATAATCACAAGATAAATTCAATCTACTTCCTTCAATCACTGTTTCAACTCCATTTAATGATACAGTTGGTGCTAAAAATGACAAATTTCATTTGGAGACTTGAAAGCTTTAATTGCAATGTATATCAGTCTAACATTACGATTACCTGTTCAGCATTGTAAATTATTTTGTCCACTCCACATTGCATTTGCCAAACAAGTAGTTGTATTAGATGTAAGTTGACTTTGATTTAAATAAAATAACTCTCCATTGTTAGAACAACTAAATGTTCCAACTGAGTTGTAAATTCTAGATGTTGCAAAAATTTCAACATTGTATAGAAGAGAAGAATTGCAATCTAATGATTAAAATTTATTTATATTAATTGGATTGTGTATAACTATATTTTTTTTATTAATTTTATGATTTATTTACAGCATGTTAATGTTAAATTAATGTAGTTAACAAACTAATTATTACTAACTTTGCACAAAAATAAACACAAGTAAATAAATAGGAGCTTTATCTGGTATTGTGCATGTCATTGAAATATTCAAGTTTGCAAATGAAGGAAGTTTAAACGTAAGTTGTGATGTAATGTAAGTAGAATCTTGTACACATGAAATGGTTTCATTTTCTCCATCACGAGGAGTACAACCTAAGTATTCAGGGAAAAAGGTGGAATCATCCAATTCTCCTCCATATTTCCATATACACGCAGCTGATATGTCAACTACCTCAAATCTTGCTTGTACAATAAAACCACTATAACTGGTTGCTAGAACACCAACTGATAAACCATTTGTTACATCTGGGATGGTTGTAATAGTGTTTACAGCAAACACACCTTTAAATATTTTTAACGTAATTTCAATTTTTGTTAGTGAGAATTAATAAAACACCAAATTTCAAGAAATTAAAACCTTTACAAAAAATGAATGCGACAGTAATTTAATTGTAAAATAAAAGAAATTATTTTGCAATATTTGGGTGATTATTTATAACTTATTGTATTAAATAAATTTATATTTTTCTATTTGTTAGAATTTAAATAAAAAATAAAACAAATGGTAAATGACTTACCTATAATGTTTGATAGAAAAAATACTAAACATTTAATTTGCATACTTCTTAAAATATAAGTTATCTCAATTTTAGAAAACATACCCAAACGAGATATTTTTGCATTTGTCAAACATTAAAAATAAATTGATATTAAGGGTATTTCCCAACAAAATAAACAACAACGTTGCCAAACTTTTTTTACATAAATAAAATATTTAACAAATTTAAAAAAAACTTGCAAATTTGAAAACAGACAGTTTTTATTAGTGTGGCGTATTTTAAAATTATATTAAATTATAATAAAAAAAATTCATTCAACTAAAGGATACTTTCCCAAACTTACAATATTGTTGTCAATTTAATTAATTTGGTATATATTGATAGATTAGCATTATAATTATTTAAACACATTATTAACATTTAAAAATGCAAAACATACGCCAAAGATAATAAAATGATTGCACAATTATATATACAAAATAACTGTCATAAAAATATGACAAGTGCTTTTAAATATTGCAAATTAAATATATGAAAGAAAACATAAAAATAAAAAAATAAAATAATATAATAACTTGTTAATTATCATAAGGATTGTCTTTAATAGTTGAGTAGTTCGAAATTGGTTTAATATTTTGGTAATGTTGTTGCGAGGTACTTGGTCCTGTGTTCTGTAAATTACAAAATTTTTACAGCTAACTTTACACTTTTTTTAGTTAGCAAAATATATGTTAAGTATTGGAAAGTAATGTAAAACAGTTCATTTACTAACAATAATAATATTACCTCTAAGGGTGTTTCTGGACCAAGTGGATTTAATGTCAAATAGCTTTCTTCACCTAAACAATAAAATACATGATAATTTTAATAAAATTTTATAACATTAAGTTGCTGTCATTCAAAAAAGAACAACAACTGGTACTGTGGTAGCAAACATAAGATTTTGAAAATTACCTTTTACAACATTTACATTATTTTTGTAGTTTTCATATTCAGTTGATTGATTTGGTTTAACCTTATACAAGTGTTTTCCAAAACTGTCATAATTTTAGAATGTAAATAGTACATAACATATTTAACCATATTTACTTGTTGATGTTGGTTTATTGTATTTCCCTGTATTTGTGATTCATACAAACCTAAAAATAGAAATAAGTTTAGCTAATTTGCATTTTTACTGAATTTTTAACATGAATTAACAGGATGTTACTTAATAATTTAATTTCTTAAAAGAATTACTCTAAAACTGTTTTCTGTTTTGCTGATGTTTAAATTGTGGTTCCTAAAATATTCTATTTTTAATTCTTTAATAAATATATTAAAAATATAAAAATAGCATACCATTGTAATTATGCATAGACAAATTGTCTTGCTGTTGTGGGTTGTCAAATTGTTTATCTAAAAATATATTTAGTATTAAAACTAAAGTTAAGGTTAAAAAATTACAAAAACTTACGTTTATATTTAAATGAAAAAAATTGAATGTAAAATAGTAACTTGATATTTAAACCAACGTTAATATACAAATAGACAAATCTAAAGACTGTGTAAATAATCAAATTAAAATTATACCTTTTCTTCTTCGGCACCAAAGAAATAACAAAACTCCAGCCAAAATTACAACAACAACAACTACAACAATAATAATTATAATTGTTGTGTCCAAACCACCTGAACCACCAGGACCATTTGGGTCAATTGGTGTTGAATCAATAACTTTTACATCAAATTCAACAGAAAGTGGTTGAGTAGAAAATATGGTGGATTGAATAGTTAATGTATAACTACCATTGTCAGCTTGTGATACCTAAAAAAAATATAAAAAATATTTAGTTGAAAGGTGATAAAAAACAATATATTTAATTAAGTTAAACTTAAATGAGTAAATACATGATTTACCTTATTTTTTGTAAATGAAAAGGTCTGTGAGTAACTTATATTGGCAAGTGGGTTCATATTATCATTTGCAACAATATATTCTGGTTTAAAAATATAAATAATAATATCACATATTGAAAACTGCAATTTAAATTCCTACAGAATAAATATTTCACAATCAACCTACTCAATTTAAATTAAACTCTTAAAACTTTCCTTTGAAATTTAATAATAACAAACCATTTAAAGTAAGACTTGAAATAGTAGAAAGTGGATTGGAAATAAATTGAAGTGTGCAAGTTCCAGTTTGATTGACAACCCAAGGTAGTAAACATTTAACTTTTGTGGATGGAGATGTTAGTCTGGGTGAATCTATTAAAGAAGTTAGAAGAAACAAACAATTTCAGTCGAAAAAACATACACACCTTAAGTCACACTAAACCTACATTGTACATTTAGTGTTTCAATATTTGATCTTCCAGTTTGACTAAATTCTGGTAGTTGCGTAAATGGAGATTTTGCTTGACAATATACTTGCTTACCATTGTCAGATGCTGTTAAATTTGTTGTTGTAAAAGTTGAACTCTAAATATTTGTAAACACCATATTGAAGCAAAAAAAAACATTTTACCCACAAATGCTTTCGAGTCTGTATAACCAAATAAATATTTACCACATCTTGTTGATTTAAAGTATCTTCAATATAAAAGGTAGATGAAGTTGCACTAGGAATAACTTGATCATAATCACAAGTTAAATTTAATCCATTTCCCTCAATCACTGTTTGAACTCCATTTAATGTAACAGTTGGTGCTAAAATTACAAAATTTATTTAAAACCAAACACTTTCCCTAATAACAATGTATACCATTCTACTGTTAAATTTACCTGTCCAGCATTGTAAATTATTTTGACCACTCCACATTGCATTTGCCAAACAAGTAGTTGTATCAGATGTAAGTTGACTTTGATTTGAATAAAAAAACTCTCCATTGTTAGAACAACTAAATGTTCCAACTAAGTTGTAAATTCTAGATGTTGCAAGTACTTCAACATTATATGGAAAAGTGGAAGCACAGTCTAAAATAATGTTAAGTCTGTTAATACAGGAAAACCTCTTTAAAATTTTTTTTTGTTAAACTATTTTTAAACCTTTTCTTATAAAGTAGTTAAAAGTCTTTTTACTGGTATAATACAATAAAAAAAAATCTCGATCTTTAAGTGAAGTTAATTCCAAAAATTTTTGATATTGATAACTTTGTATTATTATTACATCTTCAATAAACTAACTAACCTCGAACCACAATTACCCAAACTTGAGTTAAAACTGGAGTAAAACTACCATCAGCACATACTAAAGTAACATTAGATGAACTGGTAAGAGATTGTAAAAAGGTGAGGTTGGAATAAATATTTCCACCTTCTATTACACAGGAAAATGAACTGGTGTTATAGCATTCCATAAAAATACCACTATAAAACTGTGTTGGGCTTTCAGATTCAATCCAACTCCATGTACAAGAACTTATATCAGCTAATTGTGGTATTGTAGCAGTTACAATTAAACCTGTGTAACCTGTTACCCAAACATCTCCATTTTGTGAAGGTGGAATTGTTGCTAGTTGAGCATTAACAACTACAAATAATTTAAAAAATAGGTCAAACAGTCAAAAGAAAAATTGTTTCACCAAAAAATTCTTTAATAGTGTAAATATATAGTTAGCCATAGTTTTCTTTTCTCAACTATAAAGCTTGTTGCAAAAATGTTAAAAAAGTCAAAATATATTCGCATCATTAAAAAAAAATAGTAATATAAACCTTTTGTAACATACAAAATTAAAAAGATAATTTCCCTTCAGAACATAAGAATGTTGACAACAATAGAAATCAAATCAATTTTAATAAAAAAGAGAATCAAAAAAATAAAACAAAATGTTTTATATTATTTACAACTTATTAATAATTAAGAATATACAAAGAATTACTCACCTGCAAAGCTGAACAATATATGCACAAAAATAAAATAAAACGCCAAACTTTTATTCATTTTGATTCAGTTCTTCATTTATTTTTATCTATAAAGCTATTTTACATTTAGTTCATAAAAGTAAAAATTTTAAATCAAATGTAACACAGAAAACTTTTTTATTAATTAACTGAACGATTACGAGTAAATTGTAAAATATTTACATAGCAATAAAAAGGGACTTTCCCAAATCTCATAACAGTGTTGTCAATTAAAACAAAAATAGATTTAAAAAAATTTTAAAACTTATTAACATAAAAAATAATTACTTGCACATAAAATACAAAAAAATCCATTGTAAAAAAATTATTGCACAAAAAAGTGTATACAGAATTAAAACAATGAAAGAATAATAAGTGCTTAATAGTTATTGAAAATAAAGTTCTACAGAAAAAACAAATGTTGAAATATTATATTAAATTGCTACACATTATCATAAGAATTGTCTTTAATAGTTGAGTAGTCAGAACTTGGTTTAATATTTTGGTAATGTTGTTGCGAAGTACTTGGTCCTGTGTTCTGTAAATTACAAAAATTATTACAAATTGTTTTACACTTTTTTCGATAGCAAAATAATAGTTTATTAAACTATTGTAGTAAATATCAACATTATTATCACCTCTGAAGGTGTTCCTAGACCCACTGGGGTTAATGTCAGATAGCCATCCTCACCTAAACATTAAAATACTTAGGAATTTCAAATAAAATTATATTACATAACATTGCTTTAATTTTTGTAAAAAAATAATAACTGGAGCTATGGTGGCATACCACGATTAAATTTACCTTTTACAACATTCACATTATTCTTGTAGTTTTCATAATTAGTTGAATGATTTGGTTTAACCTTAATGTAGAAAAATATAACTTACATGTTAATAAATAAAATAAATAATGTAAATCTTTTTCACAAAACTTATAGAGACATAATCATTTTAAAATGTAAATAGTACAAAAAAAAGTATATTAATATTTATATAAGGTGTTTAACCTACTTGTTGTTGTTGGTTTATTGTATTTCCCTGTATTGGTGATTCGCACAAACCTAAAAATAGAAATTATTTAGCTAACTTGCATTTAACAAGATGTTACTTATTAAATCATTTTCTTAAAACAACTATATATTTTAAAATTGATTTTTATTTTGCTGATGTTCAAATTGTGGTTTATAAAATTCTTCTTTTTAAACCGTTAATTAAATAAATTAAAAATACAAAAATAGCAAACCATTGTCATTCGGCGTAGGCAAATTGTGTTGTTGTCGTAGGTTGTTAAATTGTTTATCTAAAAATATATTTATTATTAAAACTAAAGTTAAGGTTAAAAAATTACAAAAACTTAAATTTATACCAAAATGGAAAAAATTAATGTAAAATAGTAACTTGATATTTAAACCAACGTTAATATACAAATAGACAAATCTAAAGACTGTGTAAATAATCAAATTAAAATTATACCTTTTCTACTTCGGCACCAAAGAAATAACAAAACTCCAGCCAAAATTACAACAACAGCAACAACAATAATAATAATTATATTTGTTGTGTCCAAACCCCCTGACTCACCAGGACCATTGGGGTCGATTGGTGTTGAATCAACAACATTAGCATTAAATTCAACAGAAAGTGGTTGAGTAGGAAATGTAGAGGATTGAATAGTTAATGTATAACTACCATTGTCAGCTTGTGATACCTAAATAAAATATAAAAATTATTTAGTTGAAAGGTGATAAAAAGCAATATATTTAATTAAGTTAAACTTAAATGAGTAAACACATGATTTACCCTATTTCTTGTAAATATAAAAGTCTGTGAGTCACTTATATTGGTGAGTGGGTTCATATTATCATTTGCAACATTATTTCCTGGTTTTTAAATATAAATATTAATATCACACAATGTAAGCTGCAATTTTATTTCTTACAAAATATTTCACAATAAACTTATAAAATTTAAAATAAACTCTTAAAACCTTCCCTTAATATTTAATAATAACAAACCATTTAAAGTAAGATTTGAAATGGTAGAAAGTGGATTGGAAATAAATTGAAGTGTACAAGTTCCAGTTTGATTGACAATCCAAGGTAATGAACATTCAACTTCTGTGGAGGGAGATGTTAGTCTGGGTAAATCTATTAAAAACAGTTAAAAGTTAAAACAAACAAACAAACAATTTAAGTTGAAAAAACATTAACACTTTAAGTTACAATTAAACCTACATTGTACACTTAGTGTTTCAATATTTGATCTTCCAGTTTGACTAAATTCCGGTAGTTGAGTAAATGAAGAATTTGCTTGACAATATACTTGCTTACCATTGTCAGATGCTGTTAAATTTGCTGTTGTAAAAGTTAAACCCTAAATATTCGTAGACCAAAATTAAGTAACAAAAGTTTTTCATTAACTATTGTATTTTTGTATGTAAACAAGTATTTACCACATCTTGTGAATAAGAAGTGTCTCCAATATAAAAAAAAAATGAAGTTGAACTAGGAATAACTTGATCATAATCACAAGTTAAATTCAATCTAGTTCCTTCAATCACTGCTTCAACTCCATTTAATATTACAGTTGGTGCTAAAAATTACAAAAAATTTTTTAAGAATTGCACATTTTATTTAATTGCAATGCATATTATCTTACTGTTAAATTAACCTGTCCAACATTGTAAATTATTTTGTCCACTCCACATTGCATTTGCCAAACAAGTAGTTGTATTAGATGTAAGTTGACTTTGATTTGAATAAAATAACTTTCCATTGTTAGAACAACTAAATGTTCCAACTGAGTTGTAAATTCTAGGTGTTGTAAGAACTTCAACATTGTATGGAAGAGAAGAATTGCAATCTAAAGGTAAATAGTTACTTTTACTAAATGAATTGTATTTACTAGTGGACCAAAAAAATTAAAATAAACTGGGCGACATACGATTTTTACGTTTTAAAGTGGTTGTTAATGTGTGTATTTTTTATTGCTAACAAAAAAAATTATAAAACAGCATTCTAGAAACAACAGCTAATTAACAACTAGAATTACATATAAACTGGTTGGCTTTCGACAAAAATAGTTTATATAGAAAAAAAGGATTTCCGTACAACATTAATTTTTAATGTATTTTAAAAGATTTGACATTCCTAAAAATTCTAGTTTGCAGGATACAATTTTGCAAGGTAAAAAAAATTAAAAGAAAGCATTAATGCTTTTAAGCAGGAGACCAATTTTTGTTTGTCCAAAACTTTAAAAGTGTCGCTAGATCAAAAATACATCTAATTCTAAAATTTAAAACCCATTGTTGAATTAAAAAGTTATTACTGTAATGCAAATAAAACAGCTAAAAAAATTAGAAAGCATGCAAATAAATAACTTTATCACATTAATAACATCAAATTTTGTAGTGCATAGATAGTCTTAGTGAACGAATTAAAAACTTAAATATTTATGTTTTGTTGTTAATTTTATATTTTAAACCTATTTAAGTTGTAGTTATAATAACTTAATAAAATTAAACCTAATTTGATAACAAAATAAAATTAACTTACCTTGTACATAAATGAACACAGGTAAATTTACAAAAATATTATTATCAGCTCCCTGTAAACACTGCATTGAAATATTCATGTTTGATGATAAAGGAAGTTTAAATGTAATTTGTGATGTAATGTAGGAAGAATCTTGTACACATGAAATAGTTTCATTTTCTTCATCACGAGGAGTACAACTTTCATATGAGGGTCGAAATGGAATTCCATCAAGCTCACCTTCATATTTCCATACACATGTGGCTGAAATATCAACTACCTCAAATCTTGCTTGTACAATAAAACCACTATAACTGGTTGCTAAAACACCAACTGGTGAACCATTTGTTACATCTGGGATGGTTGCAATAGTGTTTACAGCAAACACACCTTTAAATATATATAATATAAATTAAATTAAAAAAAATTAAAACCTTTAAAAACAAACAACAAATAAATGTGACAATAATTTAATTGTAAAATAAGTAAAATTATTTTGCATTATTTGGGTAATTATAACTTATTGTATTAAACAAATTTATATTTTTCTGTTTGTTGAAATTTAAATAAAAAATAAAACAAATATTAAAAGACTTACCTATATTGTTTAATAGAAAAAATACTAAACATTTAATGTGCATACTTCTTAAAATATAAGTTACCTCAATTTTTTAGAAAACATTCTAGATCGAAATCTTTTTGCATTTGTCAATCATTTAAAATAAATTGATATTAAGGGTATTTCCCATAGAGATACTAATATATACACTAGAGTGGGCTTCGCATCCATTTTGTGTCGCAAATTGAAGACTGATTTGCCATACTCGCCAGAGTTGCCAAAGCAAAATTTAAACTTTTAGATTGTTTTTAGGAAACTAAAATAAACATTTTTTTTACCTTTAATTTAATCTATTTAAATCATTGATCAATAAAAAAATGTTATATTTTCATTAAAAAGCGAATTTTCTTAATTTTTTATCATTTTAAAGTGGTCTTCCAAACCTGTGCCATAGAGGTCTACTGTTTAATAAATATTTGTAAGAATCGAAGTGTTTTACTTGTATAGTGCTATTTTATACATTTTTTTGAAATTTTTGTATTAACGTTGCTAGACAATTTTTAGATTTTAACATAAAAATAATAAGTAAATTGTTTAAAAATTGCAAATGGCAACTCTGGCCAGTATGGCAAATCGGCCTTCAATTTGCGACATTTTGCAGTGAACAACTGCCTAGCAACACCTACTCTAGTGTATATATTAGTATCTCTATGGTATTTCCCAACAAAATGAATAACAACGTTGCCAAACTTTTTTTACATAAACAAAATATTTCACAAATTTAAAAAAAACTTGCAAATTTGAAAACAATCAGTTTTTATTAGTGTGGCGTATTTTAAAATTATTTTAAATTATAATAAAACACTTCATTCAACTAAAGGATACTTTCCCAAACTTACAATATTGTTGTCAATTTAATTAATTTGGTATATATTGATAGATTAGCATTATAATTATTTAAACACATTATTAACATTTAATAATGCAAAACATACGCCAAAGATAATAAAATGATTGCACAATTATATATACAAAATAACTATTATAAAAATATAACAAAGTGCTTTTAAATATTGCAAATTAAATTTTACAAAATGAAACATAAAACTGAAATATTTTATTAACATGTCAAATATTATTATAAGGATCGTCTTTAATAGTTGAGTAGTCAGAAGTTGGTTTAAAATTTTGGTAGTGTTGTTGCGAAGTACTCGGCCCTGTGTTCTGTAAATTACAAAATTTTTGCAGCTAACAATTTTTTTAGTTAGAGAAATATATGTTAAGTATTGTACTGTAAAGTAATGTAACACTTCATTTACCAACAATAATAATAATACCTCTAAGAGTGTTTCTGGACCGAGTGGATTTAATGTCAAATACCCATCTTCACCTAAACAATAAAATATATGATAATTCAACTGATACTGTGGTAGCAAACATAAGATTTTAAAATTACCTTTTATGACATTCACATTATTCTTGTAGTTTTCATATTCAGTTGATTGATTTGGTTTAACCTTAATGTAGAAAAAAATTAATTAACACTGTAAATTTTTCACAAAACTTATACAAGTGTTTTCCAAAACTGTCATAATTTTAGAATGTAAATAGTACATAACATATTTAACCATATTTACTTGTTGATGTTGGTTTATTGTATTTCCCTGTATTGGTGATTCATACAAACCTAAAAATAGAAATAAGTTTACCTAATTTGCATTTTTACTGAATTTTTAACATGAATTAACAGGATGTTACTCATTAATTTAATTTCTTAAAAGAATTACTCTAAAACTGTTTTCTGTTTTGCTGACGTTTAAATTGTGGTTCCTAAAATATTCTATTTTTAATTCTTTAATAAATATATTAAAAATATAAAAATAGCATACCATTGTAATTATGCATAGACAAATTGTCTTGCTGTTGTGGGTTGTCAAATTGTTTATCTAAAAATATATTTAGTATTAAAACTAAAGTTTAGGTTAAAAAATTACAAAAACTTACGTTTATATTTAAATGAAAAAAATTTAATGTAAAATAGTAACTTGATATTTAAACCAACGTTAATATACAAATAGACAAATCTAAAGACTGTGTAAATAATCAAATTAAAATTATACCTTTTCTTCTTCGGCACCAAAGAAATAACAAAACTCCAGCCAAAATTACAACAACTACAACAATAATAATTATAATTGTTGTGTCCAAACCACCTGAACCACCAGGACCATTTGGGTCAATCGGTGTTGAATCAATAACTTTTACATCAAATTCAACAGAAAGTGGTTGAGTAGGAAATATGGTGGATTGAATAGTTAAAAAAAAATATAAAAAATATTTAGTTGAAAGGTGATAAAAAACAATATATTTAATTAAGTTAAACTTAAATGAGTAAATACATGATTTACCCTATTTCTTGTAAATGAAAAGGTCTGTGAGTCACTTATATTGGCAAGTGGGTTCATATTATCATTTGCAACATTACTTCCTGGTTTAAAAATATAAATAATAATATCACATATTGTAAACTGCAATTCAAATTCCTACAGAATAAATATTTCACAATCAACCTACTCAATTTAAATTATACTCTCAAAACTTTTCTTTATTTTTAATAATAACAAACCATTTAAAGTGAGACTTAAAATAGTAGAAATTGGATTGAAAATAAATTGAAGTGTGCAAGTTCCAGTTTGATTGACAACCCAAGGTAATGAACATTCTACTTCCGTGGGGCTAGATGTTAGTCTGGGTGAATCTATTGAAGAAGTTAGAAAAAAAAACAATTTCAGTCAAAAAAACATCCACACTTTAAGTCACACTAAACCTACATTGTACATTCAATGTGGCAATATTGGATCTTCCAATTTGACTAAATTCTGGTAGTTGAGTAAATGGTGAATTCGCTTGACAAAATACTTGCTTACCATTGTCAGATGCTGTTAAACTTGCTGTTGTTAAATTTGAACCCTAAAGATTTGTAAACCAAAATTAGGTACTAAAAGTTTTTCAATAACTATTGTATTTTTGTATGTAAACAAGTATTTACCACCACTTGTTGATTTGGAGTATCTTCAATATAAAAAGTAGATAAAGTTGCACTAAGAATAACTTGATCATAATCACAAGTTAAATTTAATTTATTTCCTTCAATTACTGTTTGAACCCCACTCAATGTCACAGTGGGTGCTAAAAATTACAAAATTTGTTTAAAAAAACTTGCCCTTACTGCAATGTATATTAAGTTAACTACATTTACCTGTCCAGCATTGTAAATTATTCTGTCCATTCCACATTGCATTTGCCAAACAAGTAGTTGTATCAGATGTTAGTTGACTTTCGTTTAAATAAAATAACTCTCCAATATTAGACAAGTAAATGTTCCAACTGAGTTGTAAATTCTAGATGTTGCAAGAACTTCAACATTATATGGAAAAGTAGAAGCACAGTCTAAAAAATGTTAAGTCTGTTATTATAGAATAATCTCTTTAAAAATATTTTTGTTAAACTGTTTTTAAACCTTTATCATCAAGTTGTTAAAAGTGATTTTAATGTTATAATATATCAAAGAAAAAAATATGATTTTTAAATGAAATAAATTTCAAATAATCTATGATATCAAACTAACTAACCTTGAACAATTATCATCCAAAATTGAGTTAAAACAGGTGTGCCACTATCAGTACATAATAAAGTAACATTAGATAAACTGTTAAGAGGTTGTAAAAAGGTGAGGTTAGAATAAATATTTCCATTTTCTATTACACAGGAGATTGAATTAGTGTTATAGCATTCGAATATTATGGCATTATAAAACTGTGTTGAACTTTTAGATTCAATCCAACTCCATGTACAAACACTAATACCAGCTGATTGTGGTATTGTAGCAATTACAATTAAACCTGTGTAACCTGTTGCCCAAACATCTCCATTTTGTGAAGGTGGAATTGTTGCTAGTTGAGCATTAACAACTATAAATAATTTTAAAAAATAGGTCAACCAGTCAAATGAAAAATTGTTTTACAAAAAAACTCTTTAATAATGTAAATATATAGTTAGCCATAGTTTTCTTTTCTCACCTATAAAGCTTTGCAAAAATGTTAAATAAGTTGAAATATATTCGCATTATTAAAAAAATAGTAACTTAAACCTTTTGTAACATACAAAATTAAAAAGATAACTTCCCTTCAGAACATAAGAATGTTGACATCAATAGATATCAAATTAATTTTAATAATATAGAAAATCAAAAATTATGTTTTATATTATTTACAACCTATTAATAATCAATTATATACAAAAAATTACTCACCTGCATAACTGAACAAAATATGCACAAAAATATAATAAAACGCAAAACTTTTATTCATTTTGATTCAGTTCTTCATTTATTTTTATCTATCAAGCTATTTTACATTTAGTTCATATAAGCGAAAACTTTAAATCCAATGTAACACAAAAAACTTTTTTGTTAATTAACTGAACGATTACGAATAAATTGTAAAATATTTACATAGCCATAAAAAGGGACTTCCTCAAATCTCAGAACAATATTGTCAGTTAAAACAAAAAAAGATTTAAAAAAACTTTTAAAACTTATTAACATAAAAAATAATTACTTGCACATAAAATACAAAAAAAATTATTGAACTAAAATTATTGCCAAAAAAAGTATTTACAGAATTAAAATGATGAAAGTATAATAAGTGCATATCACTAATGCAAATAAAGTTCTACAAAAGAAACAAATGTCGAAATATTATAATAAATTGCTACACATTATCATAACGATTGTCTTTAATAGTTGAGTAGTCAGAATTTGGTTTAAAATTTTGATAATGTTGTTGCGAGATACTTGGTCCAGTGTTCTGTAAATTACAAAAATACTACAAATTGTTTTACATTTATTTTTTCGATAGCAAAATAATAGTTTATTAAACTATTGTATTAAATATCAACAATATTATTATTACCTCTAAAGGTGTTCCTGGACCAACTGGGGTTAATGTCAGATACCCATCTTCACCTAAACATTAAAATACTTCCGAATTTCAAATAAAATTATATTACACAACATTGGTTTAATTTTTGTGAAAAACATAATAACTGGTACTATGGTAATGGTAGCATACGAAGATTAAAATTACCTTTTACAACATTTACATTATTCTTGTAGTTTTCATAATCAGTTGAATGATTTGGTTTAACCTTAATGTAAAAAAATATAACTAACATGTTAATAAATAAAATAAATAATGTAAATTTTTCACAAAACTTATAGAGACATAATTATTTTAAAAGGTAAACAGTACAAAAAAAAGTATATTAATATTTAAATAAGATATTGTAACCCACTTGGTGATGTTGGTTTATTGTATTTCCCTGTATTGGTGATTCATACAAACCTAAAAATAAAAATAATTTAGCTTATTTGCATTTTTACTGAATTTTCAACATAAATTAACAAGATGTTACTTATTAATTTTATTTTTTAAAACAATCACTTTAAAATTGATTTATATTTTGCTAATGTTTGAATTGTGGTTTATAAAATTCCTTCTTTTTAAACTGTTCATTAAAAAATTAAAAATACAAAAATAGCGAACCATTGTCATTATGCATAGGCAAAATGTCTTGCTGTTGTGGGTTGTCAAATTGTTTATCTAAAAATATATTTATTATTAAAACTAAAGTTTAGGTTAAAAAATTACAAAAACTTACATTTATATTTAAATGAAAAAAATTTAATGCAAAATAGTACCTTGATATTTAAATCAACGTTAATATACAAATAGACAAATCTAAAGACTGTGTAAATAATCAAATTCAAATTATACCTTTTCTTTTTCGAAACCAAAAGTATATTGAAACTCCAGCCACGATTGCAACAACAACAACTACAACAATAACAATTATAATTGTTGTGTCCAAACCACCTGAACCACCAGAACCATTTGGGTCAATTGGTGTTGAATCAACAACATTTACATTAAACTCAACAGAAAGTGGTTGAGTAGGAAATGTAGGGGATTGAATAGTTAATGTATAACTACCATTGTCAGCTTGTGATACCTAAATTACATTCAGCTTATATTTTATAAAAAAAAACATTATATTCAATTTATGTTTTAAGCAAATTAGATAAAACATGATTTACCTTATTTCTTGTAAATGTAAAAGTCTGTGAGTCACTTATATTGGTGAGTGGGTTCATATTATCATTTGTAACATTATTTCCTGGTTTAAAAATATAAATAATTAAATCACACATTGTAAACTGCAATTTTATTCTTACAAAATACTGAACAATTAACCTATAAAATTTAAAATAAACTCTTAAAACTTTCTTTTAATATTTAATAATAACAAACCTTTTAAAGCAAGATTTGAAATATTAGAAGGTGGATTGGAAATAAATTGAAGTGTGCAAGTTCCAGTTTGATTGACAACCCAAGGTAATGAACATTCAACTTCTGTGGGGGGAGATGTTAGTCTGGATGAATCTATTAAAAAAGTTAAAAGTTAAAACAAACAAACAAGTTCAGTTAAAAAAAACATTCAAACTTTAAGTTACACTTAAACTTACATTGTACATTAAGTGTGGCAATATTCGATCTTCCAGTTTGACTTAATTCTGGTAGTTGAGTAAATGGAGAATTTGCTTGACAATATACTTGCTTACCATTGTCAGATGCTGTTAAACTTGCTGTTGTAAAAGTTGAACCCTAAAAATTTGTAAACCACAAAATTTAGTATCAAAAGGCCTTTCATTAACTATTATATTTGTGTCTGTACAAAATAAACAATTAATTACAACATCTTGTCGATTGGGAGTATTTCCAACATAAAAAGTAGATGAAGTTGCATTAGGAATAACTTGATCATAATCACAAGTTAAATTCAATCCATTTCCTTCAATTACTGTTTGAACTCCATTTAATGTTACAGTGGGTGCTAGTAATTTTATGCATTTTTAAAAAAATGCTAGTAATTTTATGCATATTTTAAAAAATGTAATATATTTTTTATCAACTGTAGTGTTCTAACTACCAGAAGTGTGTTGTAGAGGTACGAACAAAAGCCACACCACATGAGGTGGTGGGTTTAATCCCCACTGCCCTCATGCTGTAGCGCCCTTGAGTAAGGTGCTACAAACGATATAAACTTCTGCTGAGCCAGCACTTAATTAGCAGCATAATTACCAGGAAGTATAGTCTCTATAATATCCCAAACTGCCACAGGCAACTCGAAACTGGGTCAGAGTAACTGATGACTCTATGTTTGGGTCGCTCATTCAACCTTCCCACATCAAGGATAAAGATTTTTAAAAAAACACTACCTGTCCAGCATTGTAAATTATTTTGTCCACTCCACATTGCATTTGCCAAACAAGTAGTTGTATTAGAAGTTAGTTGACTTTCATTTAAATAAAATAACTCTCCGTTGTTATAACAACTAAATGTTCCAACCGAGTTGTAAGTTTTAGATGTTGCAAGAACTTTGACATTGTATGGAAGAGATGAATTACAATCTTATAATGGGGTTAAATTTTATATTTTTTAGTCATTCCAAAAATACCTTTAGTGATATTTAAATGTTGCTATTTTGTTGTTCAATTGGTTAAAATTACTAAACAACTCACTACATTTTTAAAATAATTAATTTACCTATTTAAAATAAACATACAATGAATTTTTTTTTACAAAGAAACAGATTTAGTATAATTTAAAAAAGATGTCATTACCAACAACGTTTAGGTTCACATTTAAAGGGGTGCTACCAGCTGCACCAAAAAAACTAATGTTTGCATCTGTAGAACTCAATCGATGCAGAAATAAAAAAGTTGTAATTTGTATTTCACTTACTCCAAAAGTAATGTTCTTATAACTGTATAAATATAAATATTTTAATTAGTTATGTATTATTGAAATGTGCTATTTTAATATTAAATTTTAAAAATTTATACAAACATAATTTTACAATCAATTATATGGTGCTAACTTAAATGAAAAATGGTTTAAAGGTGTTTTTTTCGCACAAAATGCTAATATATAAAAATACATGTTTAATATTATATAAGCTACCTTATAGTTGCTCGATCACCTAAGATGTTATCTGAATCATAAGCAACTACAACTTCACCACTTATATATCCTACTACTCCAACATATATCTGTAAATAAATTTAAATACATAAATGTTGTTAAGTTTAATTAAATTAAAAAAAAGCTTCTTACAGCGGTTTTATCTACAAGCCTAATATTAAGTAATTACACACTTTGGCCCGTCAACATTTCAGCTACCGGAAAAAAATTGTGTTTTTGTATACTTATAAACAGTTTTTGAGATAGTATTTAAAATAAAACTAGCATTAATTCAGACTGGCTTCCACTCGTTGTTTTGAAAAAAAAAGAGTAAGGGGTCTTGGCCAAAGTGTCTGGCCTTTCTAATATTGTAGAGTGTAATAATAAATGTATAAGTATACCCCATTAACTCTCCAAGAAATAAAAGTTGAAGGTGGTATAGAAACATTACCACTTGCTGTAACACTTGAGTTTATTGATTGAAATGGAAATGATGAAAGTAAAATCTCATCACTTAATATTGTTTGTGCATCTGTTAAAACATGCAAGTAGTTACATCTAATAGTTTAATTATACAAAGCTAATTACTAAATGATATTATCAAAATAACTAAGTTTATTATTTACGTAACATTATAAGAGTAAAACAAACTAGTTTGTTAAAAAAAATTACTCACCTGCAAAACTCCAAAATAATTGTACAACTACTAAATAAAAAATAAAACTTTTAATCATTTTGTTCCAGTTTAATATATTGTTTTCTTTATTTATTGCATCTCAAGTATTTTACAGTGTGTTTATAATAGTGAACAAACATAACACAATAAACTTTTCTTTTATTTGACAAATGATTAATAGTAAATTGTTAAATATGTACATAAGCAGTGAAATGGGATTTTCCCAAATCTCAGAACAGTGTTGTCAATTAAAATAAAATATATTTAAGAAAAATTATAAAACTTATTAACACAGAAAAATAATTACTTGCACATAAAATACAAAAAATCCATTAAACTAAAATTATTGCACAAAAAAGTGTATACAGAATTAAAACAATAAAAGAATAATAAGTGCTTAATTGTTATTGCAAATAAAGTTCTACAGAAAAAAAAATGTTGAAATATTACAACAAATTGCTACACATTATCATAAGGATTGTCTTTAATGGTTGAGTAGTCAGAATTTGGTTTAATATTTTGGTAATGTTGTTGCGAGGTACTTGGTCCTGTCTTCTGTGAATTACAAAAATTATTACAAATTGCTTTACATTTTTTTTTCGATAGCAAAAAAATAGTTTAATAAACTACTGTAGTAAATATCAACAATATTATTACCTCTGAAGGTGTTCCTAGACCCATTGGGGTTAATGTTAGTAAGCCATCCTCACCTTAACATTTGAATACTTCAGAATTTCAAATAAAATTATGTTACATAAAATTACTTTAATTTTCATAAAAAAAATGATAACTGGTACTATAGTAGCAACCAAGAATAAAATTACCTTTTACAACATTCACATTATTCTTGTAGTTTTCATAATCAGTTGATTGATTTGATTTAACCTTAATGTAGAAAAATATAAATAAAGTGTTAATAAATAGCATAACTAACATAAATATTTTTCACAAAACTTATAGAGACATAATCATTTTAAAATGTAAATAGCACAAAAACAAAAATATATAAATATTTAAATAAGATTTTGTAACCCACTTGTTGATATTGGTTTATTGTATTTCCCTGTATTGGTGATTCATACAAACCTAAAAATAGAAATAACTTAGTTTACTTCCATTTTTAACATGAATTAACATGATGTTACTCATTAATTTAATTTCTTAAAAGAATTACTTTATAACTGATTTTTATTTTGCTGATGTTTAAATTGTGGTTTATAAAATTCTTCTTTTTAAAGTGTTCATTAAATAGATTAAAAATACAAAAATAGCAAACCATTGTCATTATGCATAGGCAAATTGTCTTGCTGTTGTGGGTTGTCAAATTGTTTATCTAAAAATATATTAAATATTAAAACTAAAGTTTAGGTTAAAAAATTACAAAAACTTACATTTATATTTAAATAAAAAAAATTTAATGTAAAATAGTAACTTGATATTTAAACCAATGTTAATATACAAATAGACAAATCTAAAGACTGTGTAAATAATCAAATTCAAATTATACCTTTTCTTCTTCGGCACCAAATAAATGACAAAACTCCAGCCAAAATTACAACAACAAAAACTACAACAATAATAATTATAATTGTTGTGTCCAAACCACCTGAACCACCAGGACCATTTGGGTCAATCGGTGTTGAATCAATAACTTTTACATCAAATTCAACAGAAAGTGGTTGAGTAGGAAATATGGTGGATTGAATAGTTAAAAAAAAATATAAAAAATATTTAGTTGAAAGGTGATAAAAAACAATATATTTAATTAAGTTAAACTTAAATGAGTAAATACATGATTTACCCTATTTCTTGTAAATGAAAAGGTCTGTGAGTCACTTATATTGGCAAGTGGGTTCATATTATCATTTGCAACATTACTTCCTGGTTTAAAAATATAAATAATAATATCACATATTGTAAACTGCAATTCAAATTCCTACAGAATAAATATTTCACAATCAACCTACTCAATTTAAATTATACTCTCAAAACTTTTCTTTATTTTTAATAATAACAAACCATTTAAAGTGAGACTTAAAATAGTAGAAATTGGATTGAAAATAAATTGAAGTGTGCAAGTTCCAGTTTGATTGACAACCCAAGGTAATGAACATTCTACTTCCGTGGGGCTAGATGTTAGTCTGGGTGAATCTATTGAAGAAGTTAGAAAAAAAAACAATTTCAGTCAAAAAAACATCCACACTTTAAGTCACACTAAACCTACATTGTACATTCAATGTGGCAATATTGGATCTTCCAATTTGACTAAATTCTGGTAGTTGAGTAAATGGTGAATTCGCTTGACAAAATACTTGCTTACCATTGTCAGATGCTGTTAAACTTGCTGTTGTTAAATTTGAACCCTAAAGATTTGTAAACCAAAATTAGGTACTAAAAGTTTTTCAATAACTATTGTATTTTTGTATGTAAACAAGTATTTACCACCACTTGTTGATTTGGAGTATCTTCAATATAAAAAGTAGATAAAGTTGCACTAAGAATAACTTGATCATAATCACAAGTTAAATTTAATTTATTTCCTTCAATTACTGTTTGAACCCCACTCAATGTCACAGTGGGTGCTAAAAATTACAAAATTTGTTTAAAAAAACTTGCCCTTACTGCAATGTATATTAAGTTAACTACATTTACCTGTCCAGCATTGTAAATTATTCTGTCCATTCCACATTGCATTTGCCAAACAAGTAGTTGTATCAGATGTTAGTTGACTTTCGTTTAAATAAAATAACTCTCCAATATTAGACAAGTAAATGTTCCAACTGAGTTGTAAATTCTAGATGTTGCAAGAACTTCAACATTATATGGAAAAGTAGAAGCACAGTCTAAAAAATGTTAAGTCTGTTATTATAGAATAATCTCTTTAAAAATATTTTTGTTAAACTGTTTTTAAACCTTTATCATCAAGTTGTTAAAAGTGATTTTAATGTTATAATATATCAAAGAAAAAAATATGATTTTTAAATGAAATAAATTTCAAATAATCTATGATATCAAACTAACTAACCTTGAACAATTATCATCCAAAATTGAGTTAAAACAGGTGTGCCACTATCAGTACATAATAAAGTAACATTAGATAAACTGTTAAGAGGTTGTAAAAAGGTGAGGTTAGAATAAATATTTCCATTTTCTATTACACAGGAGATTGAATTAGTGTTATAGCATTCGAATATTATGGCATTATAAAACTGTGTTGAACTTTTAGATTCAATCCAACTCCATGTACAAACACTAATACCAGCTGATTGTGGTATTGTAGCAATTACAATTAAACCTGTGTAACCTGTTGCCCAAACATCTCCATTTTGTGAAGGTGGAATTGTTGCTAGTTGAGCATTAACAACTATAAATAATTTTAAAAAATAGGTCAACCAGTCAAATGAAAAATTGTTTTACAAAAAAACTCTTTAATAATGTAAATATATAGTTAGCCATAGTTTTCTTTTCTCACCTATAAAGCTTTGCAAAAATGTTAAATAAGTTGAAATATATTCGCATTATTAAAAAAATAGTAACTTAAACCTTTTGTAACATACAAAATTAAAAAGATAACTTCCCTTCAGAACATAAGAATGTTGACATCAATAGATATCAAATTAATTTTAATAATATAGAAAATCAAAAATTATGTTTTATATTATTTACAACCTATTAATAATCAATTATATACAAAAAATTACTCACCTGCATAACTGAACAAAATATGCACAAAAATATAATAAAACGCAAAACTTTTATTCATTTTGATTCAGTTCTTCATTTATTTTTATCTATCAAGCTATTTTACATTTAGTTCATATAAGCGAAAACTTTAAATCCAATGTAACACAAAAAACTTTTTTGTTAATTAACTGAACGATTACGAATAAATTGTAAAATATTTACATAGCCATAAAAAGGGACTTCCTCAAATCTCAGAACAATATTGTCAGTTAAAACAAAAAAAGATTTAAAAAAACTTTTAAAACTTATTAACATAAAAAATAATTACTTGCACATAAAATACAAAAAAAATTATTGAACTAAAATTATTGCCAAAAAAAGTATTTACAGAATTAAAATGATGAAAGTATAATAAGTGCATATCACTAATGCAAATAAAGTTCTACAAAAGAAACAAATGTCGAAATATTATAATAAATTGCTACACATTATCATAACGATTGTCTTTAATAGTTGAGTAGTCAGAATTTGGTTTAAAATTTTGATAATGTTGTTGCGAGATACTTGGTCCAGTGTTCTGTAAATTACAAAAATACTACAAATTGTTTTACATTTATTTTTTCGATAGCAAAATAATAGTTTATTAAACTATTGTATTAAATATCAACAATATTATTATTACCTCTAAAGGTGTTCCTGGACCAACTGGGGTTAATGTCAGATACCCATCTTCACCTAAACATTAAAATACTTCCGAATTTCAAATAAAATTATATTACACAACATTGGTTTAATTTTTGTGAAAAACATAATAACTGGTACTATGGTAATGGTAGCATACGAAGATTAAAATTACCTTTTACAACATTTACATTATTCTTGTAGTTTTCATAATCAGTTGAATGATTTGGTTTAACCTTAATGTAAAAAAATATAACTAACATGTTAATAAATAAAATAAATAATGTAAATTTTTCACAAAACTTATAGAGACATAATTATTTTAAAAGGTAAACAGTACAAAAAAAAGTATATTAATATTTAAATAAGATATTGTAACCCACTTGGTGATGTTGGTTTATTGTATTTCCCTGTATTGGTGATTCATACAAACCTAAAAATAAAAATAATTTAGCTTATTTGCATTTTTACTGAATTTTCAACATAAATTAACAAGATGTTACTTATTAATTTTATTTTTTAAAACAATCACTTTAAAATTGATTTATATTTTGCTAATGTTTGAATTGTGGTTTATAAAATTCCTTCTTTTTAAACTGTTCATTAAAAAATTAAAAATACAAAAATAGCGAACCATTGTCATTATGCATAGGCAAAATGTCTTGCTGTTGTGGGTTGTCAAATTGTTTATCTAAAAATATATTTATTATTAAAACTAAAGTTTAGGTTAAAAAATTACAAAAACTTACATTTATATTTAAATGAAAAAAATTTAATGCAAAATAGTACCTTGATATTTAAATCAACGTTAATATACAAATAGACAAATCTAAAGACTGTGTAAATAATCAAATTCAAATTATACCTTTTCTTTTTCGAAACCAAAAGTATATTGAAACTCCAGCCACGATTGCAACAACAACAACTACAACAATAACAATTATAATTGTTGTGTCCAAACCACCTGAACCACCAGAACCATTTGGGTCAATTGGTGTTGAATCAACAACATTTACATTAAACTCAACAGAAAGTGGTTGAGTAGGAAATGTAGGGGATTGAATAGTTAATGTATAACTACCATTGTCAGCTTGTGATACCTAAATTACATTCAGCTTATATTTTATAAAAAAAAACATTATATTCAATTTATGTTTTAAGCAAATTAGATAAAACATGATTTACCTTATTTCTTGTAAATGTAAAAGTCTGTGAGTCACTTATATTGGTGAGTGGGTTCATATTATCATTTGTAACATTATTTCCTGGTTTAAAAATATAAATAATTAAATCACACATTGTAAACTGCAATTTTATTCTTACAAAATACTGAACAATTAACCTATAAAATTTAAAATAAACTCTTAAAACTTTCTTTTAATATTTAATAATAACAAACCTTTTAAAGCAAGATTTGAAATATTAGAAGGTGGATTGGAAATAAATTGAAGTGTGCAAGTTCCAGTTTGATTGACAACCCAAGGTAATGAACATTCAACTTCTGTGGGGGGAGATGTTAGTCTGGATGAATCTATTAAAAAAGTTAAAAGTTAAAACAAACAAACAAGTTCAGTTAAAAAAAACATTCAAACTTTAAGTTACACTTAAACTTACATTGTACATTAAGTGTGGCAATATTCAATCTTCCAGTTTGACTTAATTCTGGTAGTTGAGTAAATGGAGAATTTGCTTGACAATATACTTGCTTACCATTGTCAGATGCTGTTAAACTTGCTGTTGTAAAAGTTGAACCCTAAAAATTTGTAAACCACAAAATTTAGTATCAAAAGGCCTTTCATTAACTATTATATTTGTGTCTGTACAAAATAAACAATTAATTACAACATCTTGTCGATTGGGAGTATTTCCAACATAAAAAGTAGATGAAGTTGCATTAGGAATAACTTGATCATAATCACAAGTTAAATTCAATCCATTTCCTTCAATTACTGTTTGAACTCCATTTAATGTTACAGTGGGTGCTAGTAATTTTATGCATTTTTAAAAAAATGCTAGTAATTTTATGCATATTTTAAAAAATGTAATATATTTTTTATCAACTGTAGTGTTCTAACTACCAGAAGTGTGTTGTAGAGGTACGAACAAAAGCCACACCACATGAGGTGGTGGGTTTAATCCCCACTGCCCTCATGCTGTAGCGCCCTTGAGTAAGGTGCTACAAACGATATAAACTTCTGCTGAGCCAGCACTTAATTAGCAGCATAATTACCAGGAAGTATAGTCTCTATAATATCCCAAACTGCCACAGGCAACTCGAAACTGGGTCAGAGTAACTGATGACTCTATGTTTGGGTCGCTCATTCAACCTTCCCACATCAAGGATAAAGATTTTTAAAAAAACACTACCTGTCCAGCATTGTAAATTATTTTGTCCACTCCACATTGCATTTGCCAAACAAGTAGTTGTATTAGAAGTTAGTTGACTTTCATTTAAATAAAATAACTCTCCGTTGTTATAACAACTAAATGTTCCAACCGAGTTGTAAGTTTTAGATGTTGCAAGAACTTTGACATTGTATGGAAGAGATGAATTACAATCTTATAATGGGGTTAAATTTTATATTTTTTAGTCATTCCAAAAATACCTTTAGTGATATTTAAATGTTGCTATTTTGTTGTTCAATTGGTTAAAATTACTAAACAACTCACTACATTTTTAAAATAATTAATTTACCTATTTAAAATAAACATACAATGAATTTTTTTTTACAAAGAAACAGATTTAGTATAATTTAAAAAAGATGTCATTACCAACAACGTTTAGGTTCACATTTAAAGGGGTGCTACCAGCTGCACCAAAAAAACTAATGTTTGCATCTGTAGAACTCAATCGATGCAGAAATAAAAAAGTTGTAATTTGTATTTCACTTACTCCAAAAGTAATGTTCTTATAACTGTATAAATATAAATATTTTAATTAGTTATGTATTATTGAAATGTGCTATTTTAATATTAAATTTTAAAAATTTATACAAACATAATTTTACAATCAATTATATGGTGCTAACTTAAATGAAAAATGGTTTAAAGGTGTTTTTTTCGCACAAAATGCTAATATATAAAAATACATGTTTAATATTATATAAGCTACCTTATAGTTGCTCGATCACCTAAGATGTTATCTGAATCATAAGCAACTACAACTTCACCACTTATATATCCTACTACTCCAACATATATCTGTAAATAAATTTAAATACATAAATGTTGTTAAGTTTAATTAAATTAAAAAAAAGCTTCTTACAGCGGTTTTATCTACAAGCCTAATATTAAGTAATTACACACTTTGGCCCGTCAACATTTCAGCTACCGGAAAAAAATTGTGTTTTTGTATACTTATAAACAGTTTTTGAGATAGTATTTAAAATAAAACTAGCATTAATTCAGACTGGCTTCCACTCGTTGTTTTGAAAAAAAAAGAGTAAGGGGTCTTGGCCAAAGTGTCTGGCCTTTCTAATATTGTAGAGTGTAATAATAAATGTATAAGTATACCCCATTAACTCTCCAAGAAATAAAAGTTGAAGGTGGTATAGAAACATTACCACTTGCTGTAACACTTGAGTTTATTGATTGAAATGGAAATGATGAAAGTAAAATCTCATCACTTAATATTGTTTGTGCATCTGTTAAAACATGCAAGTAGTTACATCTAATAGTTTAATTATACAAAGCTAATTACTAAATGATATTATCAAAATAACTAAGTTTATTATTTACGTAACATTATAAGAGTAAAACAAACTAGTTTGTTAAAAAAAATTACTCACCTGCAAAACTCCAAAATAATTGTACAACTACTAAATAAAAAATAAAACTTTTAATCATTTTGTTCCAGTTTAATATATTGTTTTCTTTATTTATTGCATCTCAAGTATTTTACAGTGTGTTTATAATAGTGAACAAACATAACACAATAAACTTTTCTTTTATTTGACAAATGATTAATAGTAAATTGTTAAATATGTACATAAGCAGTGAAATGGGATTTTCCCAAATCTCAGAACAGTGTTGTCAATTAAAATAAAATATATTTAAGAAAAATTATAAAACTTATTAACACAGAAAAATAATTACTTGCACATAAAATACAAAAAATCCATTAAACTAAAATTATTGCACAAAAAAGTGTATACAGAATTAAAACAATAAAAGAATAATAAGTGCTTAATTGTTATTGCAAATAAAGTTCTACAGAAAAAAAAATGTTGAAATATTACAACAAATTGCTACACATTATCATAAGGATTGTCTTTAATGGTTGAGTAGTCAGAATTTGGTTTAATATTTTGGTAATGTTGTTGCGAGGTACTTGGTCCTGTCTTCTGTGAATTACAAAAATTATTACAAATTGCTTTACATTTTTTTTTCGATAGCAAAAAAATAGTTTAATAAACTACTGTAGTAAATATCAACAATATTATTACCTCTGAAGGTGTTCCTAGACCCATTGGGGTTAATGTTAGTAAGCCATCCTCACCTTAACATTTGAATACTTCAGAATTTCAAATAAAATTATGTTACATAAAATTACTTTAATTTTCATAAAAAAAATGATAACTGGTACTATAGTAGCAACCAAGAATAAAATTACCTTTTACAACATTCACATTATTCTTGTAGTTTTCATAATCAGTTGATTGATTTGATTTAACCTTAATGTAGAAAAATATAAATAAAGTGTTAATAAATAGCATAACTAACATAAATATTTTTCACAAAACTTATAGAGACATAATCATTTTAAAATGTAAATAGCACAAAAACAAAAATATATAAATATTTAAATAAGATTTTGTAACCCACTTGTTGATATTGGTTTATTGTATTTCCCTGTATTGGTGATTCATACAAACCTAAAAATAGAAATAACTTAGTTTACTTCCATTTTTAACATGAATTAACATGATGTTACTCATTAATTTAATTTCTTAAAAGAATTACTTTATAACTGATTTTTATTTTGCTGATGTTTAAATTGTGGTTTATAAAATTCTTCTTTTTAAAGTGTTCATTAAATAGATTAAAAATACAAAAATAGCAAACCATTGTCATTATGCATAGGCAAATTGTCTTGCTGTTGTGGGTTGTCAAATTGTTTATCTAAAAATATATTAAATATTAAAACTAAAGTTTAGGTTAAAAAATTACAAAAACTTACATTTATATTTAAATAAAAAAAATTTAATGTAAAATAGTAACTTGATATTTAAACCAATGTTAATATACAAATAGACAAATCTAAAGACTGTGTAAATAATCAAATTCAAATTATACCTTTTCTTCTTCGGCACCAAATAAATGACAAAACTCCAGCCAAAATTACAACAACAAAAACTACAACAATAATAATTATAATTGTTGTGTCCAAACCACCTGAACCACCAGGACCATTTGGGTCAATTGGTGTTGAGTTAACAACATTTACATTAAATTCAACAGAAAGTGGTTGTGTAGGAAATGTAGGAGATTGAATAGTTAATGTATAACTACCATTGTCAGCTTGTGATACCTAAATAACATTCAACTTATATTTTATAAAACAAAATTAATAAAAAAAAAATATATTTGATTGGGTTAAACTTAGCAATACATTTGGTAATACCATTATTTTTAATGTTTAAGCAATTGAGTTAACACATGATTTACCTTATTTCTTGTAAATAAAAAGGTCTGTGAGTCACTTATATTGGTGAGTGGGTTCATATTATCATTTGCAACATTACTTCCTGGTTTAAAAATACAAATAATAATATCACACATTGTAAACTGCAATTCAAATTCTTACAAAATAAATATTTCACAATCAACCTACACAATTTAAATTAAACTCTTAAAACTTTTCTTTGACATTTAATAATAACAAACCATTTAAAGTAAGATTTAAAATAAGAGAAAGTGGATTGGAAATAAATTGAAGTGTGCAAGTTCCAGTTTGATTGACAACCCAAGATAATGAACATTCAACTTCTGTGGGGGGGGGGGGGTGTTAGTCTGGGTGAATCTATTAAAACAGTTAAAGTTAAAACAAATAAACAATTTTAGTTAAAAAAACATCCATACTTTAAGTTACACTTAAACTTACATTGTACATTTAGTGTAGAAATATTTGATCTTCCAGTTTGACTAAATTCCGGTAGTTGAGTAAATGGAGAATTTGCTTGACAATATACTTGCTTACCATTGTCAAATGCTGTTAAATTTGCTGTTGTAAAAGTTAAACCCTAAATATTCGTAGACCAAAATTAAGTAACAAAAGTTTTTCATATTGTATTTTTGTATGTAAACAAGTATTTACCACATCTTGTTGATTTGGAGTTTCTCCAATATAAAAAGTAGATAAAGTTGCATTAGGAATAACTTGATCATAATCACAAGTTAAATCTAATGTATTTCCTTCAATCAATGTTCGAACTTCACTTAATGTCACTGTGGGTGCTAAAAATTACAAAATTTATTTAAGAAACTTGCCCTTACTGCAATGTATATTAAGTTAAATACATTTACCTGTCCAGCATTGTAAATTATTCTGTCCATACCACATTGCATTTGCCAAACAAGTAGTTGTATCAGATGCAAGTTGACTTTGATTTGAATAAAATAATTCTTCATTATTTGAACAATTAAATGTTCCAACTGAGTTGTAAATTCTAGATGTTGCAAGAACTTCAACATTATATGGAAAAATAGAAACACAGTCTAAAAAATGTTAAGTCTGTTATTATAGAATAACTTCTTTAAAAATATTTTTGTTAAACTGTTTTTAAACCTTTATCATCAAGTTGTTAAAAGTGATTTTAATGTTATAATATATCAAAAAAAAAATATAATTTTTAAATTAAATAAATTAATAAATAATCTATGATATCAAACTAACTAACCTTGAACAATAATCACCCAAACTTGAGTTAAAACAAGAGTGGCACTACTATCAACACATACCAAAGTAACATTAGACGAACTGCTGAGAGGTTGCAAAAAGGTGAGGTTGGAATAAATATTTCCGTCTTCCATTACACAGGAGAATAAACTGGTGTTAAAGCATTCCATAAAAACAGCATTATAAAACTCTACTGAAGTTTCAGTTTCAATCCAACTCCACGCACAAGAACTAATACCAGCTGACTGTGGTATTGTAGCAGTTATAATTAAACCTGTGTAACCTGTTGCCCAAACATCTCCATTTTGTGAAGGTGGAATTGTTGCTAGTTGGGCATTAACAACTATAAATAATTTTGAAAAAATAGGTCAAGATAAAATTTGTACTATAAAAACAAATCCTCAACAATGTAAATATATATTTAGCCATACTTTTACATTTCTTACCTATAAAGCTTGTTGTAAAAATGTTAAATATAGCAAACTATATTTGCAAAAAAAATGGTAACATAAAACTAGTAACATTTTCTAACATACAAAATTAAAAAAATAATTTCTCTTTAAAACATAAGAATGTTGACATCAATAGAAATTAAATTAATTTTAATAATACAAAATAAAACAATATGTTTTATATTATTTACAACTTATTAATAATCAATTATATACAAAAAAATTACTCACCTGCATAACTGAACAATATATGCACAAAAATAAAATAAAACGCCAAACTTTTATTCATTTTGATTCAGTTCTTCATTTATTTTTATTTATAAAGCTATTTTACATTTAGTTCATGAAAGCAAAAACTTTAAACCAAATGTAACACAAAAAACTTCTTTATTAATTAACTGAACGATTACAAGTAAATTGTAAAATATTTACACAGCAATAAAAAGGGACTTTCCCAAATCTCAGAACAATGTTGTCAATTAAAACAAAATTAGATTAAAAAAAAACTTTTAAAACTTATTAACATAAAAAATAATTACTTGCACATAAAATACAAAAAAATCCATTGTAAGAAAATTATTGCACAAAAAAGTTTATACAGAATTAAAACAATGAAAGAATAATACGTGCTTAATAGTTATTGCAAATAAAGTTCTACAGAAAAAACAAATATTGAAATATTATGAAAACTTGCTACACATTATCATAAGGATTGTCTTTAATAGTTAAAGAGATGGTTCGGTCGTAGAGTTTCCTTTTTAAATATGTTAGAATTTTTCCAACTTGCACGTGGATACCATTATTTTAAAAATTGGTCAAGTAATTTTTGAGATATCGGGATTTGAAGGTAAATAGGGAAAGTCCCAACGCTCGCGAGTCACGTGACGCACGACGTCATCGTCGTAAGATCATATGCTGGCAGACATAGGAAAATGACCTTATTTTGTTCTCTCTGACCCGTTTGTTGTACTTTTTTATAAATTTTTTTTGCAGAAAACAAACTTAACATAAAAAGCAATATTTAGCCATATTATATAAGACATTTAGCCATAGTACATATTTTTTACTTTTAAAGTATTTTTAATTAGGTAGGCCGTATTTAAAAAAATTTAACAAATTATGGCTATGCTGTTAATTTTAAAAATTTACCAGCCAAAAACGCTTACAAACTTTTGCAAGAAAAAACAGGTCAACTTAAGGCAAAGTTTACCGTTAACACAGTCTTAGTTTTGTTTAAAATAAAATCACTTTATTGTTGTTAACTAATATATTGTCAAATTGTTCAAGTTAGCGTATTTAGCCTATATAGACGATATATACTTTATTTTGGTTATACTATAACAATTATTTTAGTTATATTTTTACAAGTATAAAGCACAAACTAAAGTTAAGAAGGGCAGCAAACACTATTATTTGTTGTCAGGGGTACAATTACTTACGTATATTGTACGTTGAAAATTGTTTGGTTTATTAATTAAAAAATCCATAAAATATTTAGTTTATAGTTTATTGATGTATTATATACTTTATGTGTCTTAATCCAAGTGACGTTTAGTGATTAGAACTAGTTTTATATGATACCCAACAAAATTGTCGGATATTTTAAGTTTTAAGCAAAACCTATACTGTTCTAACAGGTAAACTTTGCTTCAGTAACACTCAATTAACCTGTCTGTTTCTTGTAAGTGTTTGTCAACCAATCCTGGCCGTTTTTGGCTTGTAAATTTCTAAAATTAACAACATAACCTTAATTTGTTAGAATTTTTCAAATACAGCCTACCTAATTAAAAATACTTTAAAAGTAAAAAATGTCTTATATAATATGCCTAAATATTGCTTTTTATGTTAAGTTTGTTTTCTGCAAAAAAAAATTTAAAAAAAGTACAACAAACGGGTCAGAGAGGACAAAATATGGCCATTTTCCTATGTCTGCCAGCATATGATCTTACGACGATGACGTCGTGCGTCACGTGACTCGCGAGCGTTGGGACTTTCCCTATTTACAATATTTACCTTCAAATCCCGATATCTCAAAAAATACTTGACCAATTTTTAAAATAATGGTATCCTCGTGCAAGTTGGAAAAATTACAACATAATTAAAAAAGAAACTCTACGACCGAACCATCTCTTTAAGTAGTCAGAATTTGGTTTAATATTTTGGTAATATTGTTGCGAGGTACTTGGTCCTGTGTTCTGTAAATTACGAAATTTTTGCAGCTAACTTTAGTATTTTTTTAAGATAGCAAAATATATGTTAAGTATGTACTATAGAGTAATGTTAAACAGTTCATTTACCAACAATAATAATATTACCTCTAAGGATGTTTCTGGACCAAGTGGATTTAATGTCAAATAGCCATCTTCATCTAAACAATAAAGTACATAATAATTTTTGAAAAATCATATAACAATAAGTTGCTGTCATTTAAAAAAGAACAACAACTGGTATTTTTTTTTGTATATATCTTTATTCTTGATGTGGGAAAGTTGAATGCGCAACTTAAACATAGAGTAACATCAGTTACTCTGACCCAGTCTCGAGTTGCCTATGTCAGTTTTGTATATTATAGATTATAATTGCCCAATAATTATACTGCTGATTAAGTGCTGGCTTAGCAGGACTTCATACCGTTTATACCGCCTAACTCCAGGGCGCTACAGCATGAGGTCAGTGGGGATTGAACCCACGACCCCATGTGTGGTGTAGCAAGTGTTCTTACCACTACACCACGCTGCCGGCTTTAATTGTGGTAGCAAACATAATAAGATTTTAGAACTACCTTTTACAACATTTACATTATTCTTGTAGTTTTCATAATCAGTTGATTGATTTGGTTTAACCTTAATGTAGAAAAAATTAATTAACATGTTAATAAATAAAATAAATAATGTAAATTTTTAACAAAACTTCTACAAGTGTTTTCCAAAACCTTTTAGAACTGTAATCATTTTAGAATGTAAATAGTACATAATGTATTTAACCATATTTACTTGTTGATGTTGGTTTTCCGTATTTCCCTGTATTGGTGATTCATACAAACCTAAAAATAGGAATAATTTAGCTTACTGCCATTTTTACTGAATTTTTAACATGAATTAACAGGATGTTACTCATTAATTTTATTTCTTATAAGAATTACTTTAAAACTGATTTCTATTTTGCTGATGTTTTAATTGTGGTTTATAAAATTCCCTTTTTTGTGAACTGTTTATTTAATACATTAAAAATATAAAAATGGCATACCATTGTGATTATGCATAGACAAATTGTTTTGCATTTGTGGTTTGTCAGAATGTTTATCTAAAGATATATTTAATAATCAAACTAAAGTTGAGGTTTAAATAACAAATAAAAAAAATCAACTTTATATTTATATGTAAAAATAAATAATGTAAAACAGTTACCTAATATTTAAACCAACATTATCATACTAATAAACAAATCTAAAGCTGGATTAAATAATCAATTTAAAATACCTTTTCTTTTTCGAAACCAAACATATATCAAAACCCCAGCGACAATTGCAACAACAACAACTACAACAATAATAATTATAATTGTTGTGTCCAAGCTACCTGAACCACCAGGACCAATGGGGTCAATTGGTGTTGAATCAATTAAATTTACAACAAATTCAACAGAAAGTGGTTGAGTAGGAAATGTAGAAGATTGAATAGTTAATGTATAGCTACCATTGTCAGCTTGTGATACCTAATTAACATTCAGCTTATATTTTATAAAACAAAATTAATAAAAAACAATATATTTAATTAAGTTAAACTTAAATGAGTAAACACAAGATTTACCTTATTTCTTGTAAATAAAAAAGTCTGTGAGTGACTTATATTGGTGAGTGGGTTCATATTATCATTTGCAACATTACTTCCTGGTTTAAAAATATAAATAATAATATCACACATTGTAAACTGCAAATTCCCACAAAATAAAAATTTCACAAACAACCTACACAATTAAAATTAAACTCTTAAAACCTTCCTTTGACATTTAATAATCACAAACCATTTAAAGTAAGATTTGAAATGGTAGAAAGTGGATTGGAAATAAATTGAAGTGTGCAAGTTCCAGTTTGATTGACAACCCAAGGTAATGAACATTCAACTTCTGTGGGGGGAGATGTTAGTCTGGGTGAATCTATTAAAAAAGTTAGAGGTTAAAACAAACAAACAAGTTCAGTTAAAAAAAACATACACACTTTAAGTTACACTTAAACCTACATTGTACATTCAGTGTTTTAATATTCGATCTTCCAGTTTGACTAAATTCTGGTAAATGAGTAAATGGAGAATTTGCTTGACAATATACTTGCTTACCATTGTCAGATGCTGTTAAACTTGCTGTTGTAAAAGTTGAACCCTAAAAATTTGTAAACCACAAAATTTGGTATCAAAAGGCCTTTCATTAAATATTATATTTGTGTCTGTACAAAATAAACAATTAATTACAACATCTTGTCGATTTGGAGTATCTCCAATATAAAAAGTTGATGAAGTTGCACTAGGAATAACTTGATCATAATCACAAGTTAAATCCAATCCATTTCCTTCAATCACTGTTTCAACTCCATTTAATGTTACAGTGGGTGCTAGTAATTTTTTGCATATAAATATATCCTTTTAAAAAATGTAATATATTTTTTTATCAACTGTCGTGTTCTAACTACCAAAAGTGTGGTGTAGAGGTACGAACAAAAGCCACACCACATGAGGTGATGGGTTCAATCCCCACTGCCCTCATGCTGTAGCGCCCTTGAGTAAGGTGCTATAAACGATATAAACTTCTGCTGAGCCAGCACTTAATTAGCAGCATATTTACCAGGCAAGTATAGTCTCTATAATATTTCAAACTGCCACAGGCAACTCGAAACTGGATCAGAGTAACTGATGACTCTATGTTTGGGTCGCTCATTCAACCTTCCCACATCAAGGATAAAGATTTTTAAAAAAACACTATCTGTCCAGCATTGTAAATTATTTTGCCCACTCCACATTGCATTTGCCAAACAAGTAGTTGTATCAAATGTTAGTTGACTTTCATTTAAATAAAATAACTCTCCGTTGTTATAACAACTAAATGTTCCAACCGAGTTGTAAGTTTTAGATGTTGCAAGAACTTTGACATTGTATGGAAGAGATGAATTACAATCTTATAATGGGGTTAAATTTTATATTTTTTAGTCATTCCAAAAATACCTTTAGTGATATTTAAATGTTGTTATTTTGTTGTTCAGTTAGTTGAAAATTACTAAATTACTAAACAACTCGCTACATTTTTAAAAGAATTAATTTACCTATTTAAAATAAACATACTATGAATTCTTTTTTCAAAGAAACAAATTTACTATAATTAAAAAAAGATTACCAACAATGTTTAGGTTAACATTTAACGGAGGGCCACCAGCTGCACCAAAAAAACTAATGTTTGCATCTGTAGAACTCAATCGATGCAGAAATAAAAAAGTTGTAATTTGTACTTCACTCACTTCAAAAGTAATGTTTTTATAACTGTATAAATACAAATAATTTAATCAGTTATGTATTATTGAAATGGGATATTTTAATATTAAATTTTAGAAACTTAAACAAATATAATTTTACAATCAATTATATCGTGCTAGTTTAAATGTAGAAAGGCTTAAAGTTGTTTTTTGCACAAAATGCCATTATACCAAAATACATGTTTAATATTATATAAGCTACCTTAAAATTGCTCGATCACCCAAGATGTTTTCTGGATCATAAGCAACTACAACTTCACCACTTATATATCCTACTACTCCAACATTTATCTGTAAATAAATTTAAATACATAAATATTAACAAGTTTGTTTAAATTATAAAAAGCTTCTCACAACGGTTTTATCTACAATCCTAATATTACGTCCCCAGACACTTTGGCAAGTGGACACATCAGCTACCGCGCAAAAGTTATGTTTTTGTATACTTATAAACAGTTTTTCAGGTAGTAATTGAAAGAAAACTGGCAATAATTCAGACTGACTTCCACCCGCCGTTTTGAAGAAAAATCTAAGGACTGAGGGGTCTTGGTCAAAGTGTCTGGCATTCCTTATATTGTAGAGTGTAACAATAAATATATAAGTATACCCCATTAACTCTCCAAGTAACAACATTTATAGCTGGTAAATAAACATTTACACTTGCTGTAACACTTGAGTTTGTGGCTTGAAATGGAAATGATGAAAGTAAAATCTCATCACTTAATATTGTTTGTGAATCTGTAAAATAACATGCAAGTAGATACTTTTAATAGTTTAAATATACAAAGTTAACTATAGAATGTTATTATCAAAATAACTTCGTTTATTCTATACCTAACATTATAAGAGTAAAACAAACTAGTTTGTTAAAAAAAATTACTCACCTGCATAACTCCAAAATAATTGTACAACTACTAAATAAAAAAAAAAACTTTTACTCATTCTGTTCAAGTTTAATATATTGTTCTCTTTATTTATTTCATCTTAAGTATTTTTACAGTGTGTTTATAATAGTGAACAAACATAACACAATAAACTTTTCTATTATTTCACAAATGATTAATAGTAAATTGCTAAATATGTACAGAAGCAGTGAAATGGGATTTTCCCAAATCTCAGAACAATGTTGTCAATTAAAATAAAATATAATTAAGAAAAATTGTAAAACTTATTAACACAGAAAAATAATTACTTGCACATAAAATACAAAAAAATTCATTGTAAGAAAATTATTGCACAAAAAAAATGTATACAGAATTAAAACAATAAAAGTATAACAAGTGCAACTATTGCAAATAAAATTATACATAAGAAACAAATGTTGAAATATTATAAAAAACTTGCTACACATTATCATAAGGATTGTCTTTAATAGTTGAATAGTCAGAATTTGGGTTAATATTTTGGTAATGTTGTTGGGAGGTACTTGGTCCTGTGTTCTGTAAATTACAAAAATTATTACAAATTCCTTTACACTTTTTTTTCGATGGTAAAATAATAGTTTATTAAACTACTGTAGTAAATATCAACAATATTATTACCTCTAAAGGTGCTTCTGGAACCACTGGGGTTAATGTCAAATAGCCATCTTCACCTAAACATTTAAATACTTAGGAATTTCAAATAAAATACTACTGCACTACTGCAGCATACCAAGATTAATATTACCTTTCACAACATTCACATTATTCTTGTAGTTTTCATAATCAGTTGATTGATTTGGTTTAACCTTAATGTAGAAAAATATAACTAAAGTGTTAACAAATAGCATCAATAATGTAAATCTTTTTCAAAAAACTTATAGAGACCTAATCATTTTAAAAGGTAAATAGTACAAAAACAAAAGTATAACAATATTTAAATAAGGTGTTAAACCTACTTGTTGTTGTTGGTTTATTGTATTTCCCTGTATTGGTGATTTATACAAACCTAAAAATAGAAATAATTTAGCTTATTTGCAATTTTAACATACATTAACATGATGTTACTCATTAATTTAATTTCTTAAAGGAAGTACTGTTTACATGTTTACATTGTTGTTCCTAAAATTTCCTATTTTTAAACTGTTAATTAAATATATTAAAAATACAAAAATAGCAAACCATTGTCATTATGCATAGATAAATTATTTTGCCTTTGTGGGTTGTCAGAATGTTTATGTAAAAATAGATTTAATATTAAAACTGAAATTAAGGTTTAAATAACAATTACAAAAACTTACATTTATATTTATATGTAAAATAAATTAATGTAAAATAGTAAATTGATATTTAAAACCAACATTAATATACAAATAGACAAATCAAAAGACTGTTTAAATAATCAAATTAAAATTATACCTTTTCTTCTTTGGCACCAAAGAAATAACAAAACTCCAACCAACAATAAAACAAAAGCAACAACTATAATAATAATTATAATTGTTGTGTCCAAACCACCTGAACCACCAGGACCATTGGGGTCAATCGGTGTTGAATCAATAACATTAACATTAAATTCAACAAAAAGTGGTTGAGTAGGAAATGTAGGAGATTGAATAGTTAATGTATAACTACCATTGTCAGCTTGTGATACCTAAATTACATTTAGCTTATATTTTATAAAACAAAATTAATAAAAAACAATATATTTAATTAAGTTAAACTTAAATGAGTAAACACATGATTTACCTTATTTCTTGTAAATGAAAAGGTCTGTGAGTCACTTATATTGGTGAGTGGGTTCATGTTATCATTTGCAACATTACTTCCTGGTTTAAAAATATAAATAATAATATCACACATTGTGAACTGCAATTCAAATTCCTACAGAATAAATATTTCACAATCAATCTACAAAATTTAAATTAAACTCTTAAAACTTTCCTTTTACATTTAATAATAACAAACCTTTTAAAGTAAGATTTGAAGTAGTAGAAAGTGGATTGGAAATAAATTGAAGTGTACAAGTTCCAGTTTGATTGACAACCCAAGGTAATGAACATTCAACTTCTGTGGAAAGAGATGTGAGTCTGGGCGAATCTGTTAAAAAAGTTAGAAGTTAAAACAAACAAACAATTTCAGTTAAAAAAACATCTGAAAACCTACATTGCACATTTAGTGTCGCAATATTTGATCTTCCAGTTTGATTAAATTGCGGTAGTTGAGTAAATGGAGAATTTGCTTGACAATATACTTGTTTACCATTGTCAGATGCTGTTAAAATTGCTGTTGTAAAAGTTAAACCCTAAAAATATGTAAACACCATAATTTAGCAAGGAAAACCCTTTACTAACAACTGTATTTATATCTATATAAATTAAATAAATATTTACCACAATTGTTTGATTTGAAGTACCTCCAATATAAAAAGTAGATGAAGTTGCATTAGGAATAATTTGATCATAATCACAAGTTAAATCCAATCTATTTCCTTCAATCACTGTTTCAACTCCATTTAATGTTACAGCTGGTGCTAAAAATTACAAAATTTATTTAAGAAACTTGCCCTTACTGCAATGTTTAATAGGTTAACATTACATTTACCTATCCAGCATTGTAAATTATTTTGTCCACTCCACATTGCATTTGCCAAACAAGTAGTTGTATCAGATGTAAGTTGACTTTGATTTGAATAAAATAACTCTCCATTGTTTGAACAACTAAATGTTCCAACTGAGTTGTAAATTCTAGATGTTGCAAGAACTTCAACATTATATGGAAAAGTAGAGGCACAGTCTAAAAGTATTTTAAGTCTGTTAATATGTGATAACCTTTTTAAAAATATTTTTGTTAAACTAATTTTAAACCTTTACTTATAAAGTGGTTAAAAGCGTTTTTACTGTTATAATACGATAAAAAAAATTCCGATCTTTAAATGAAATTAATTCCAAAGAATTTTCGAGATTGATAACTTTGCATTATTGTTACAACTCTAACAAACTAACCAACCTTGAACAATAATTATCCAATCTTGAGTTAAAACAGGTGTAGCACTACTATCATAACATACCAAAGTAACATTAGACAAATTATTAAGAGGTTGTAAAAAGGTAAGGTTAGAATAAATATTTCCATCTTCTATTACACAGGAGATTGAATCAGTGTTCGAGCATTCCATAAAAACACCATTATAAAACTCTGTTGAACTTTCAGATTCAATCCAACTCCATGTACAAAGACTAATATTAGCTGATTGTGGTATTGTGGCAGTTACAATTAAACCTGTGTAACCTGTTGCCCAAACATCTCCATTTTGTGAAGGTGGAATTGTTGCTAGTTGGGCATTAACAACTATAAATAATTTTAAAAAATAGGTCAAGATAAAAATTGTATTATAAAAAACTCTTTAATAATGTAAATATATATTTAGCCATAGTTTTACATTTCCTACATATAAAGCTTGTTGCAAAAATGTTAAATAAGTCGAAATATATTCGCATTATTAAAAAAAAAGTAACATACAAAAATTGAAAAGATAATTCCCCTTTGAAACATAAGAATGTTGACAACAATAGAAATCAAATTAATTTTAATAAAATAGAGAATCAAAAACAAACAATATGTTTTATATTATTTACAACTTATTAATAATCAAGAATATACAAAAAAAATACTCACCTGCATAACTGAACAATATATGCACAAAAATATAATAAAACGCCAAACTTTTATTCATTTTGATTCAGTTCTTCATTTATTTTTATCTATAAAGCTATTTTACATTTAGTTTATAAAAGTAAAACTTTAAATCAAATGTAACACAAAAATTTTTTTTATTAATTAACTTAACGATTACGAGTAAATTGTAAAATATTTACTTAGCAATAAAAAGGGACTTCCCCAAATCTTAGAACAATGTTGTCAATTAAAATAAAAATAAATTAAAAAAACTTTTAAAATTTATTAACATAAAAAATAATAACTTGCACATAAAATACAAAAAAATCCATTCAACGGGGATACTTGGTCCTGTGTTCTGTAAATTACAAATATTTATTATTACTAGCTTTATTTCAAATTTAGATAAATAAATGTTTAATATTCTAACTATTGTTAATATTAACAATAATGTTGTTTGTTACCTGTAAGAGTGTTTCAGAACCAAGTTTGGTTAATGTCGAACAGCCATTTTCACCTAAACATTAAAACACTTCAAATAAATTAATATTACACACTGTGTATTTTTTGTGAAAACAAATAATACCTGGTATTATGGAAGCTTACTAAGGTTTAAATTACCTTTTACAACATTCACATTTTTTTTGTAGTTTTCATAATCAGTTGATTGATTTGGTTTAACCTTAATGTAGAAAAAATTAACTAAAGTGTTAATAAATAGCATAAATAATGTAAATCTTTTTTCACAAAACTTATAGAGGCTTAATCATTTTAGAATGTAAATAGTATATACAAAAACAAAAATATATAAATATATAAATAAGATATTGTAACCCACTTGTTGATGTTGGTTTATTGTATTTCCCTGTATTGGTGATTCATACAAACCTAAAAATAGAAATAATTTAGCTAACTTGCATTTTTAACATGAATTAACATGATGTTACTTATTAATTTAATTTCTTAAAGGAATTAATTTAAAATCGAATTTTATTTTGCTGATGTTCAAATTGTGGTTTATAAAATTCCTTTTTTTAAACTGTTCATTAAATAAATTAAAAATACAAAAATAGCAAACCATTGTCATTATGCATAGGCAAATTGTCTTGCTGTTGTGGGTTGTCAAATTGTTTATCTAAAAATATATTTAATATTAAAACTAAAGTTCAGGTTAAAAAATTACAAAAACTTACATTTATACTTAAATGGAAAAAATTAATGTAAAATAGTAACTTGATATTTAAACCAACGTTAATATACAAATAGACAAATCTAAAGACTGTGTAAATATTGAAATTCAAATTATACCTTTTCTTCTTCGGCACCAAAGAAATAACAAAACTCCAGCCAAAATTGCAAAAACAAAAACTACAATAATAATAATTATAATTGTTGTGTCCAAACCACCTGAACCACCAGGACTATTGGGATCAATTGGTGTTGAATCAACAACATTTACATTAAATTCAACAGAAAGTGGTTGAGTAGGAAATGTGGAAGATTGAATAGTAAATGTATAACTACCATTATCAGCTTGTGATACCTAAATACATAACATCCAGCTTTTATTTAATAAAAAATTAATAAAAAACATCATATTTAATTAAGTTAAACTTAAATAAGTAAACACATGATTTACCTTATTTCTTGTGAATGTAAAAGTCTGTGCATCACTTATATTGGTGAGTTGGTTCATATTATCATTTGCAACATTACTTCCTGGTTCAAAAATATAAATAATAATATCACATATTGTAAATTGTAATTTAAATTTCTACAGAATAAATATTTTACAATCAACCTACATAATTTAAATTAAACTCTTAAAACTTTTCTTTGATATTTAAAAATAACAAACCATTTAAAGTAAGACTTGAAATAGTAGAAAATGGATTGGAAATAAATTGAAGTGTACAAGTTCCAGTTTGATTGACAACCCAAGGTAATAAACATTCAACTTCTATGGAGAGAGATGTTAGTCTAGGTGAATCTATTAAAAACAGTTAAAGTTAAAACAAACAAACAATTTAAGTTAAAAAAACATCCATACTTTAAGTTACACTTAAACTTACATTGTACATTTAGTGTTTCAATATTTGATCTTCCAGTTTGATTAAATTCTGGTAGTTGAGTAAATGGAGAATTTGCTTGACAATATACTTGCTTACCATTGTCAAATGCTGTTAAACTTGCTGTTGTAAAATTTAAACCCTTAATATGTGTAAACCACATAAATTAGTAAGAAAAACCTTTTAATAGCAACTGCAAAAGTGCTTGTATAAATTAAACCATTTACCACATGTTGTTGATTTGGAGTATTTTCAATATAATAAGTAGATGAAGTTGTATTAGGAATAACTTGATCATAATCACAAGTTAAATCCAATCCATTTCCTTCAATCACTGTTTGAACTCCATTTAATGTCACAGTTGGTGCTAAAAATTACAAAATTAATGTAAGAACTAGACCTTTTATTTAATTACAATGTATATTATCTTACTGTTAAAATTACCTGTCCAGCATTGTAAATTATTCTGTCCATTCCACATTGCATTTGCCAAACAAGTAGTTGTATCAGATACAAGTTGACTTTCATTTGAATAAAATAACTCTCCATTGTTAGAACAATTAAATGTTCCAACTGAGTTGTAAGTTCTATTTGTTGCAAAAACTTCAACATTATATGGAAAAGTAGAGACACAATCTATAAAATGTTAAGTCTGTTATTGTAAAATAACCTAATTAAAAATATTTTTGTTAAACTATTTTTTTACCTTTTCTTATAAAATGGTTAAAAGTTTTTTTACTGGTATAATACAATAAAAAAAATTCCGATCTTTAAATGAAATTAATTCCAAATAATTTTTGATATTGATAACTTTACATTATTATTACAACTTCAATAAACTAACTAACCTTGAACCACAATCACCCAAACTTGAGTTAAAACTGGAGTAGCACTACTAGTAACACAAAATAAAGTAACATTAGATGAACTGGTAAGAGGTTGTAAAAAGGTGAGGTTAGAATAAATATTTCCATCTTCTATTACACAGGAGATTGAATTAGTGTTATAGCATTCCATAAAAATACCATTATAAAACTCTGTTGAACCTATAGATTCAATCCAACCCCATGTACAAGTAACATCAGCTGATTGTGGTATTGTAGCAGTTACAATTAAACCTGTGTAACCTGTTGCCCAAACATCTCCACTTTGTGAAGGTGGAATTGTTGCTAGATGTTGGCCATTGACAACTACAAATATTTTTTTAAAAATAGGTTAAGAGAAAAAAACAATCTTTAATAATGTAAATATATAGTTAGCCACAGTTTACATTTCTAACCTATAAAGGTTGTTGTAAAAATATTAAATATGACAAAATATATTTGCATCATTGAAAAAAAATTAGTAACATAAACCTTTTCTAACATACAAAAATTAAAAAGATAATTTCCCTTCAGAACATAAGAATGTTGACATCAATAGAAATCAAATTAATTTTAATAAAATAGAGAATCAAAAAAAAATAACACAATATGTTTTATATTATTTACAACTTTTTAATAATCAAGGATATACAAAGAATTACTCACCTGCAAAGCTAAACAATATAAGCACAAAAATAAAATTAAACGCCAAACTTTTATTCATTTTGATTCAGTTCTTCATTTATTTTTATCTATAAAGCTATTTTACATTTAGTTTATAAAAGCAAAAACTTTTAAATCAAATGTAACACAAAAAACCTTTTTATTAATTAACTGAACAAATACGAGGGGTCCTACTAATCACCACACGGCACCACACGGCTCACCACACGGCACCACACGGCTCACCACACGGCACCACACGGCACCACACGGCTCACCACACGGCACCACACGGCTCACCACACGGCACCACACGGCTCACCACACAGCTCACCACACACGGCACCACACGGCACTTACTAATTACCACACGGCACTTACTAATCACCACGCGATAGTTACTGATCACCACACGGCATGACACACCATCTACCAATCACCACACGGCACTTACCAATCACCACGCGACAGTTACCAATCACCACGCAATAGTTACTGATCACCACACGGCACGACACACCATCTACCAATCACCACACGGCACTTACCAATCACCACACGGCACTTACCAATCACCACGCGACAGTTACCAATCACCACGCGACAGTTACTGATCACCACACGGCACAACACGCCATTTACTAATCACCACACGGCACTAACCAATCACCACACAGCACTAACCAATCACCACACGGCACTCACCGATCACCACACGGCCCAAACCAATCACCACACACCATCTACTAATCACCACACACCATCTACTAATCACCACACACCATCTACTAATCACCACACGGCACTTACCAATCACCACGCGACAGTTACCAATCACCACGCGACAGTTACTGATCACCACACTGCACCACACGCCATTTACTAATCACCACACGGCACTAACCAATCACCACACAGCACTAACCAATCACCACACGGCACTCACCGATCACCACACGGCCCAAACCATCACCACACACCATCTACTAATCACCACACACCATCTACTAATCACCACACGGCACTTACCAATCACCACGCGACAGTTACTAATCACCACACGGCACTTACCAATCACCACGCGACAGTTACTAATCACCACACGGCACTCACTAATCACCACACGGCACTCACCGATCACCACACGGCACTAACCAATCATCACACACCATCTACTAATCACCCCCCGGCACTTACTAATTACTACACGGCACTTACTAATCACCACACGGCGCTTACTAATCACCGCACACCATCTACTAATCACCACACGGCGCTTACTAATCACCACACGGCACTTACAAATCACCACACACCATCTACTATTCACCACACGCCAATTTTTTTATTTTTTATTTAAAACGATCATAACACAACATAAGATTTTTATCAAAGCAAAAAGTCGAACATTTAAAATTTATTTATTAAGTTTTAATTTTTTTGTAGATTTTGATTTTTCCGCTTTTGGTCGTTTTCGTTGATTCGGTTTTCTAGCAATTTTTTTGATATCCGGTATGATCAAGTTTTTAGATTAGATTTGGGGTCGCCTGTGGTTTCCAGTCAATTTCTAGTTTTATTATGTTGTTAATGCTTTCGCAATTGTTGTTGGTCCAAAAGCCAAATTTTTTTTCTCGTTGAGATTTGTTTACATGTTTAAGAATTTTAAGTTTTAAAAATATTGTCCAAATTTGGGATATGTATCAAGGTTGTTTTGTAATTGATTTGCCACATCCGCAAATTCAATAGTGGTGTCTGCAGATACTAAACCATTTTGGCCAAAAATCTCGGACATTATTTTTTGCTAATTGCTTGTTTATTTATTAAAATTTAAAAATCGTTATTAACTTTTAAAATCTTGGTCAATTGTATATCATGATAATAGTAACTTAAAAATGAATCAAAATTATAATTTTTATTACTAATTACTAATTAATGAGTGTTTGTTTATTAAAATTTAAAGGTTGTTATTTATTTTTCATCTCTTGGTCAGTTGTATATTATGATATTAATAACTCAAAAATGAATTAAAATTTTAAGTTTTGTCACTAATTACTAATTAATAGGTGTTTGTTTATTAAAATTTAAAGGTTGTTATTAACTTTTGAAATCTTGGTTAATTGTTTATCATGATATCAATAACTTGAAAATAAGTTAAAAAATAAATTTTCGTCTGTTTATTTTATTTAAATGCTTATTTATTTAATAAAAAATAGGAATTGATATTAAGCATTGAAACTTTTGTCTTATGTTTATCATGGTATTAGTAATTTAAAATTTTATTTAAAAAATATAATATGTTTGATTTTTTTTTATTTAAATGCTGTTTGTTTATTAAAACTCAAATATAAAAAAAATGTAATATTCTTAGTTAAGGTTTATGCATTTCTATTTTATCTTTCAAAATTTATGGTATAAATAATCAAATAATTTCGAACCGTATTTTATTTATCAAATAAATCTAGTTATTAATTTGTACCCAAATCTAACTTCAAAAGCTTACGTATTTTCGCCATGGGAAGACAAAGTTGATTTGTTGGAAAAGTGATGCGGGTGAAGTCTTCTTCTATGTTTAGAATCTCATTTGTCCACATCCAACCAGAGCTCGAGTTATTAACTAAAAGGTCAGGGGAACTAAGTGTTGTGCGTCACTAAATTAGAGTCAATCACAACTTAACTTAATAACACATAAGCATAAAGTCTTTGTTTTAAGACGGTGCAAGCTGTTCCGATGGTAAAACGTAAAAAATGCTGTAACAAGTGAATAAGAAATGGTGTTTGGTGATTAGTATGCGGTGTGTGGTAATAAGTAGATGATGTGTGGTGATTAATTAGTAAATGGTGTGCGGTGATTAGTAAGTGGCGTGTGGTGATTAGTAGATGGTGTGTGGTGATTGGTTTGGGCCGTGTGGTGATCGGTGAGTGCCGTGTGGTGATTGGTTAGTGCTGTGTGGTGATTGGTTAGTGCCGTGTGGTGATTAGTAAATGGCGTGTTGTGCCGTGTGGTGATCAGTAACTTTCGCGTGGTGATTGGTAACTGTCGCGTGGTGATTGGTAAGTGCCGTGTGGTGATTGGTAAGTGCCGTGTGGTGATTGGTAGATGGTGTGTCGTGCCGTGTGGTGATCAGTAACTATCGCGTGGTGATTGGTAACTGTCGCGTGGTGATTGGTAAGTGCCGTGTGGTGATTGGTAGATGGTGTGTCGTGCCGTGTGGTGATCAGTAACTATCGCGTGGTGATTAGTAAGTGCCGTGTGTGGTGAGCCGTGTGGTGCCGTGTGGTGATTAGTAGGACCGAATACGAGTAAATTGTAAAATATTTACATAGCAATAAAAAGGGACTTTCCCAAATCTCAGAACAATGTTGTCAATTAAAACAAAAATAAATTAAAAAAAACTTTTAGAACTTATTAACATAAAAAATAATTACTTGCACATAAAATAGAAAAAAATCTATTGTAAGAAAATTATTGCACAAAAAATTGTATACAGAATTAAAACAATGAAAGAATAATAAATGCTTATAGTTATTGCAAATAAAGTTCTACAAAAGAAACAATTATTGAAATATTATAATAAATTGCTACACATTATCATAAGGATTGTCTTTAATAGTTTTGATTTGATTTAACCTTAATGTAGAAAAAAATAATTAACATGTTAATAAATAACATGAATAATGTTAATCTTTTTCACAAAACTTATAAAGACATAATCATTTTAAAATGTGAATAGCATATACAAAATTGAAAATATATAAATATTTAAATAAGATATTGTAACCCACTTGTTGATGTTGGTTTATTGTATTTCCTTTTAATGGTGATTCATACAAACCTAAAAATAGAAATAATTTAGCTTATTTGCATTTTTACTGAATTTTCAACATGAATTAACAGGATGTTACTCATTAATTTTATTTTTTAAAAACAATTAATTTATAATTAAATTTTATTTTGCAGATGTTTGAATTGTGGTTTATAAAATTCCTTCTTTTTAAACTGTTCATTAAATAAATTAAAAATATAAAAATAGCATACCATTGCCATTATGCATAGGCAAATTGTCTTGCTGCCGTAGGTTGTTAAATTGTTTATCTAAAAATATATTTAATATTAAAAAAGTTTAGGTTAAAAAATTATAAAAACTCACATTTATATTTAAATGGAAAAATTAATGTAAAATAGTAACTTGATATTTAAACCAACGTTAATATACTAATAGACAAATCTAAAGACTGTGTAAATAATCAAATTGAAATTAAACGTTTTCTTTTTCGACACCAAAGAAATAACAAAACTCCAACCAAAATTACAACAACTACAACAATAACAATTATTATTGTTGTGTCCAAACCACTTGAACCACCAGGACCATTTGGGTCAATTGGTGTTGGGTTAACAACATTTACATTAAATTCAACAGAAAGTGGATAAGTAGGAAATATGGTGGATTGAATAGTTAATGTATAACTACCATTGTCACCTTGTGATACCTAAAAAAAATATAAAGAATATTTAGTTGAAAGGTGATAAAAAACAATATATTTAATTAAGTTAAACTTAAATGAGTAAACACATGATTTACCATATTTCTTGTAAATGAAAATGACTGTGAGTCACTTATATTGGCAAGTGGGTTCATATTATCATTTGCCACAGTACTTCCTGGTTTTTAAATACAAATATTAATATCACACATTGTAAACTGCAATTTAAATTCCTACAGAATAAATATTTTACAATCAACCTACACAATTTAAATTTTTTAAAAATAAACCATTTAAAGTAAGACTAAAAATAGTAGAAAATGGATTGGAAATAAATTGAAGTGTGCAAGTTCCAGTTTGATTTACAACCCAAGGTAATGAACATTCAGCTTCTGTGGAGGGAGGTGTTAGTCTGGGTGAATCTATTAAAGAAGTTAGAAGAAACAAACAATTTCAGTCGAAAAAACAATCATACTTTAAGTCTCACTAAACCTACATTGTACATTTAGTGTGGCAATATTTGATCTTCCAGTTTGACTAAATTCTGGTAGTTGAGTGAATGGAGAATTTGCTTGACAATAAACTTGCTTACCATTGTCAGATGCTGTTAAACTTGCTGTTGTAAAAGTTGAACCCTAAAAATGTGTAAACCCAATATTTAAGTAAAAAAAAAACTTGTTGCAACTATTGCTTTCGTGTCTGTATAAAATGAATTAGTGTTTACCACATGTTGTTGATTTGGAGTATCTTCAAAATAAAAAGTAGATGAAATTGAACTAGGAATAACTTGATCATATTCACAAGTTAAATTCAATCCATTTCCTTCAATCTCTGTTTGAACTCCAGTCAATGATACAGTTGGTGCTAAAAATTAAAAAAAAACTTTAAAAACAAAAATATGCAACATTTGTTTATTTTCAAGTGTGATTACCTGTCCAGCATTGTAAATTATTTTGTCCACTCCACATTGCATTTGCCAAACAAGTAGTTGTATCAGATGTAGGTTGACTTTGATTTGAATAAAATAATTCTCCATTGTTGGAACAACTAAATGTTCCAACTGAGTTGTAAATTAAAGGTGGTTCTGATTCAACTTTAACATGGTATGAAAGGGAAGAATTACAATCTAAAATATAACAGTCATATTTAAAAAACTTATAAAAATTATATATAAGCTATGTAATGATTCAACTAAATTAAAAATAACATTAAATATAAAAAAGTTCAAAAAAATAAAATAAGTATTTTACCAACAACTGTTAAATTTGCTTCTAAAAAATCAACAGTATGTCCAACTGTTATGTTTAAATCAGAAGAACTTAAACTTTGTACAAGGAGATAAGTTGAAATTTGTGTTCCACTGGCATCAGAAGAAATTGTTTTAAAACTGAAGTTTACAATTGTTTTAATAAAAAGCAATGGAGTAAACAATAAAACTGCACCAATTAAACAATAAAACTGCACCAATTAAACATATAAATAAAAATACACCAGCCTATTTTCCAACTAAATTTTCTTCAACTGTTGCTTTAAATAAATATGATAAAAGAAATAAACACCAGTATACCTTCACAGTATCTTACCTTTTATAAATTTATTTAAAAAAATTAAACTTTAAGCTCTTTTTAAATGAAATTAATTCTATTTTACATTGTATTTTAAGATATTATATAATGTTTTGGTTGGAAATGGTTATCTATTAATTTTTGTATAAAATTGAACATTCAGAAATAGTAAACTTGAAATTATTTTACGTTATATTTGCTCGTTGATCTAGGTTATTAGCAGAATTATATGCAATCAAAATATTTCCACCATTCATTCCTATTTGTCCGACAGGAACCTCAAAAAATTTCAAACTGTGAGTAAAAATAACTTAACCAAGCAAGAATTTAGTTTTAAAAAATAATAAATAACTTTATTGTCTTTAAAATTAGTTTATTTTTACCTTATTAATAGACCAAAATATAGAACCAGAACCTATAAATTGAACATTTACACTTGCTGTAACACTTGAGTTAGTGGCCTGAACTGGAAATGATGAAAGTAAAATCTCATCACCTAAAATTGTCTGTGCATCTGTAAAATAACATGCAGATGAAATAGTTACATTTATTATACTTATTTATACAAAGCTAATTAATATTTATAATGCACAAATAAAAATTATATATTAGTTTATTTTAAATATAACATTAAAAAGAAAAGCGTGATGGTTGGTTTTAAATTAACAAAAATTTTTTTTTACCTGCATAACTGAACAATATATGCACAAAAATAAAAGAAAACGCGTATCTTATAATCATTCTGATTTAGTTTAACATATATTCATTTATAAAGCAATTCTACATTCAGTTCATAAAAGCAAAAACTTTAAATCAAATGTAACACAAAAAACTTTTTTATTAATTAACTGAACGATTACGAGTAAATTGTAAAATATTTACATAAGAAATAAGGAGGGACTTTCCCAAATCTCAAAACAATGTTGTCAATTAAAATAAATTAAAAAAAACTTTTAAAAGTTTATTAACATAAAAAATAATAACTTGCACATAAAATACAAAAAAATCCAATGTAAGAAAATTATTGCACAAAAAAGATGTATACAGAATTAAAACGATGAAAGTATAATAAGTGCCTATAACTATTGCAAATCAAGTTCTACAAAAGAAACAAATGTTGAAATATTATGATAACTTGCTACACATTATCATAAGGATTGTCTTTAATAGTTGAGTAGTCAGAATTTGGTTTAATATTTTGGTAATGTTGTTGCGAGGTACTTGGTCCTGTGTTCTGTAAATTACAAAAATTATTACTAATTGCTTTACACTTTTTGCGATAGCAAAATAATAGTTTAATAAACTACTGTAGTAAATATTAACATTATTATTACCTCTAAAGGTGTTCCTGAACCCACTGGGGTTAATGTCAGATAGCCATCCTCACCTTAACATTTAAATACTTCAGAATTTCAAATAAAATTATGTTACATAAAATTACTTTAATTTTCGTAAAAAAAATGATAACTGGTACTATAGTAGCAAACCAAGAATAAAATTACCTTTTACAACATTCACATTATTTTTGTAGTTTTCATAGTTAGTTGATTGATTTGATTTAACCTTAATGTAGAAAAATATAACTAAAGTGTTAATAAATAGCATAAATATTTTTCACAAAACTTATAAAGACATAATTATTTTAAAAGGTAAATAGTATAAAAAAAAGTATATCAATATTTAAATAAGGCGTTAAACCTACTTGTTGTTGTTGGTTTATTGTATTTTCCTGTATTGGTGATTCGTATAAACCTAAAAATAGAAATAACTTAGTTTACTTGCATTTTTAACATGAATTAACAAGATGTTACTCATCCATTTAATTTCTTGAAAGAATTACTTTAAAATCAAATTTTATTTTGCTGATGTATAAATTGTGGTTTATAAAATTCTTCTTTTTAAACCGTTCATTAAATAAATTAAAAATACAAAAACAGCATACCATTGTCATTATGCATAGGCAAATTATCTTGCTGTTGTGGGTTGTCAAATTGTTTATCTAAAAATATATTTAATATTAAAACTAAAGTTTAGGTTAAAAAATTACAAAAATGTACATTTATAATTAAATGGAAAAAATTAATATAAAACAGTAACTTGATATTTAAACCAACGTTAATATACATATAGACAAATCTAAAGACTGTAGATAATTAAATTCAAATTATACCTTTTCTTCTTCGGCACCAAAGAAATAACAAAACTCCAACCAACAATAAAACAACAGCAACAACAATAATAATAATTATAATTGTTGTGTCCAAACCACCTGAACTACTAGGACCACTTCGGTCAATTGGTGTTGAATCAACAACATTTACATTAAATTCAACAGAAAGTGGTAGAGTAGGAAATGTAGGGGATTGAATAGTTAATGTATAACTACCATTGTCAGCTTGTGATACCTAAATAACATTCAGCTTATATTTTATAAAACAAAATTAATAAAAAACAATATATTTAATTAAGTTAAACTTAAATGAGTAAACACATGATTTACCTTATTTCTTGTAAATGAAAAGGTCTGTGAGTCACTTATATTGGCAAGTGGGTTCATATTATCATTCGCAACATTACTTCCTGGTTTAAAAATATAAATAATAATATCACACATTGTGAACTGCAATTCAAATTCCTACAGAATAAATATTTCACAATCAATCTACAAAATTTAAATTAAACTCTTAAAACTTTCCTTTGACATTTAATAATAACAAACCATTTAAAGTAAGATTTGAAGTAGTAGAAAGTGGATTGGAAATAAATTGAAGTGTGCAAGTTCGAGTTTGATTGACAACCCAAGGTAATGAACATTCAACTTCTGTGGAGGGAGATGATAGTCTAGGTGAATCTATATAAAAAATAAAAAGTAAACAAAAAAGGATTTTAATTGACCCTTCATTACTTTATTTTATGCCTAAACCTACATTGTACAATCAGTGTTTTAATATTTGATCTTCCAGTTAGATTAAATTTTGGTAGTTGAGTAAATGGAGAATTTGCTTGACAATACACTTGTTTGCCATTGTCAGATGCTGTTAAACTTGCTGTTGTAAAAGTTGAACCCTAAAAATGTGTAAACCCAATATTTAAGTACGAAAAACCTTGTTCCAACCATTGCTTTTGTGTCTTTATAAATTAAATCATTAATAACCACATTTTGTTGATTTGAAGTATCTCCAATATAAAAAGTAGATGAAGTTGCACTAGGAATAACTTGATCATAATCACAAGTTAAATTTAATCCATTTCCTACAACTACTGTTTGAACTCCACTTGAAAATACAATTGGTGCTAAAAATTACAAAATTTATTTTAAACTAGACACTTTTCTTAATAACAATGTATACCATTCTACTGTTAAAATTACCTGTCCAGCATTGTAAATTATTTTGTCCACTCCACCTTGCATTTGCTAAACAAGTAGTTGTATCAGATGTAAGTTGACTTCCGTTTGAATAAAATAACTCTCCATTGTTTGAACAATTAAATGCTCCAACTGAGTTGTAAGTTTGAGATGTTGCAAGAACTTCAACATTGTAAGGAAAAGACAAACTACAATCTAATTAATAAATTAGCAAATAAAGTTAACTTTGTATATATATATATTTTTAAATGACGTCGAATCTTTATTAAAGAGTAACAACTTTAAGGAAGTTATATTTTTATAACGCATTCATTTTTTGGGGTACTTCAGAAACATAAAAATTATTGTTAAAAAAAATAATAATTATGTACTTAACCTTATAAAGGAATAAGATAGTCCTTAAAATACAAAAACTTACCTTGAACAATAATCACCCAAACTTGAGTTAAAACAGGAGTAGCACTACTATCAGCACATTCTAAAGTAACATTTGATAAACTGGTGAGAGGTTGTGAAAAAGTGAGGTTAGAAAAAATATTTCCATTTTCTATTACACAGGAGATTGAATCAGTGTTAGAGCATTCCATTAATATAGCATCATAAAACTCTGTTAAACTTTCAGATTCAATCCAACTCCATAAACAAGAACTAATATCAGCTGATTGTGGTATTGTGGCAGTTACAATTAAACCTGTGTAACCTGTTGCCCAAACATCTTCATTTTGAGAAGGTGGAATTGTTGCTAGTTGGGCATTAACAACTATAAATAATATAAAAAAATAGGTCAAGATAAAAACTAATCTTTAATAATGTAAATATATATTTAGCCATAGTTTTACATTTCTTACCTATAAAGCTTGTTGCAAAAATGTTAAATATGACAAAATATACTTGCAATATTAAAAAAAATTAGTAACATAAACCTTTTCTAACATACAAAACTAAAAAGATAATTTCCCTACTGAACATAAGAATGTTGACAACAATAGAAATCAAATTAATTTTAATACAATAGAGAATTAAAAACAAAAAAAAATGTTCTATATTATTCACAACTTATTAATAATCAAGAATATACAAAAGAATTACTCACCTGCATAACTGAACAAAATATGCACAAAAATAAAATAAAACGCCAAACTTTTATTCATTTTGATTCAGTTCTTCATTTATTTTTATCTATAAAGCTATTTTACATTTAGTTTATGAAAGTAAAAACTTTAAATCAAATGTAACACAAAAAACTTCTTTATTAATTAACTGAACGATTACGAGTAAATTGTAAAATATTAACATAGCAATAAAAAGGGACTTTCCCAAATCTCAGAACAATGTTGTCAATTAAAACAAAAATAAATTTTAAAAAACTTTTAAAACTTATTAACATAAAAATTAATAACTTGCACATAAAAAACAAAAAAAATCCATTGTAAGAAAATTATTGCACAAAAAAGATGTATACAGAATTAAACCAATAAAAGTATAACAAGTGCTTATAACTGTTGCAAATACAATTATACATGAGAAACAAATGTTGAAATATTATAAAAAACTTGTTACACATTATCATAAGGATTATCTTTAATGGTTGAGTAGTCAGAATTTGGTTTTAAATTTTGGTAATGTTGTTGCGAGGTACTTGGTCCTGTGTTCTGTAAATTACAAAAATTATCACAAATTGCTTTACACTTTCTTTCGATAGCAAAATAACAGTTTAATAAACTATTGGAGTAAATATCAACTATATTATTACCTCTAAAGGTGTCCCTGGACCAAGTGGGGTTAATGACAGATAGCCATCCTCACCTAAACATTTAAATACTTCAGAATTTCAAATAAAATTATGTTACATAAAATTACTTTAATTTTCGTAAAAAAAATGATAACTGGTACTATAGTAGCAAACCAAGAATAAAATTACCTTTTACAACATTCACATTATTTTTGTAGTTTTCATAGTTAGTTGATTGATTTGATTTAACCTTAATGTAGAAAAATATAAATAAAGTGTTAATAAATAGCATAACTAACATAAATATTTTTCACAAAACTTATAGAGACGTAATCATTTTAAAATGTAAATAGCACAAAAACAAAAGTATATAAATATTTAAATAAAGTATTAAACCTACTTGTTGATGTTGGTTTATTGTATTTCCCTGTATTGGTGATTCATACAAACCTAAAAAAAAAGAAATAACTTAGTTTATTTCCATTTTTAACATGAATTAACATGATGTTACTCATTAATTTAATTTCTTAAAGAAATTACTTTAAAATTGATTTTTATTTTGCTGATGTTCAAATTGTGGTTTATAAAATCTTCTTTTTAAACTGTTCATTAAATAAATTAATTAAAAATACAAAAATAGCATACCATTGTCATTATGCATAGGCAAATTGTCTTGCTGTTGTGGGTTGTCAAATTGTTTATCTAAAAATATATTTATTATTAAAACTAAAGTTTAGGTTAAAAAATTATAAAAACTTACATTTATACTTAAATGAAAAAAACTAAATGCAAAATAGTAACTTGATATTTAAACCAACGTTAATATACAAATAGACAAATCTAAAGACTGTGTAAATAATCAAAATAAAATTATACCTTTTCTTTTTTGAAACCAAAAGTACATCAAAACTCCAACCAACAATAAAACAACAACAACAACTACAATAATAATTATAATTGTTTGTGTCCAAACTACCTGAACCACTAGGACCATTTGGGTCAATTGGTGTTGAATCAATAACATTTACATCAAATTTAACAGAAAGTGGTTCAGTAGGAAATGTAGGGGATTGAATAGTTAATGTATAACTACCACTGTCAGCTTGTAATACCTAAATAACATTCAGCTTATATTTTATAAAACAAAATTAATAAATACATTATATTCATTTAAGTAAAACTTAGGAATACGTTTGTTAATACCAATATTTTTAATGTTTTAAGCAAATAAGTAAACACAGGATTTACCTTATTTCTTGTAAATGTGAAAGTCTGTGAGTCACTTATATAGGTGAGTGGGTTTATATTATCATTTGTAACATTACTTCCTGGTATTAAAATTTTAATATTAATATCACACATTATAAGCTGCAATTTTAATTTTTACAAAATATTTTACAATCAACTTGTACAATTTAAAATAAACTCTTAAAACCTTTTTTTAGTATTTAATAATAACAAACCATTTAAAGTAGGACTTAAAATGATAGAAAGTGGATTGGAAATAAATTGAAGTGTGCAAGTTCCAGTTTGATTGACAACCCAAGGTAATGAACATTCTACTTCCGTGGGGGGAGATGTTAGTCTGGGTGAATCTATTGAAGAAATTAGAAGAAACAAACAATTTTAGTTGAAGAAACATCCATACGTTAAGTCACACTAAACCTACATTGTACATTCAATGTGCCAATATTGGATCTTCCAGTTTGAATAAATTCTGGTAGTTGAGTAAATGGAGAATTGGCTTGACAAAATACTTGCTTACCATTGTCGAATGCTGTTAAACTTGCTGTTGTAAAAGTTGAACCCTAAAGATTTGTAAACCAAAATTAGGTACTAAAAGTTTTTCATTACCTATTGTATTTTTGTATGTAAACAAGTATTTACCACATCTTGTTGATTTGAAGTATCTCCAATATAAAAAGTAGATAAAGTTGCACTAAGAATAACTTGATCATAATCACAAGTTAAATCCAATCCATTTCCTTCAATCACTGTTTGAACTCCACTCAATGTCACAGTTGGTGCTAAAAATTACAAAATTTGTTTAAGAAACTTGCCCTTACTGCAATGTATATTAATTTAACTACATTTACCTGTCCAGCATTGTAAATTATTCTGTCCATTCCACATTGCATTTGCCAAACAAGTAGTTGTATCAGATGTAAGTTGACTTCCGTTTGAATAAAATAACTCTCCATTGTTAGAACAACTGAAAGTTCCAAGTGAGTTGTAAATTCTAGATGTTGCAATAACTTCAACATTATATGGAAAAGTAGAAGCACAGTCTAAAAAATGTTAAGTCTGTTATTATATAATAACCCTTTTTAAAAATATTTTTGTTAAACTGTTTTTAAACTTTTATCATCAAGTTGTTAAAAGTGATTTTAATGATGCAATATATCAAAAAAAATATATAATTTTTAAATGAAATAAATTTCAAATAATCTATGATATCAAACTAACTAACTTTGAACAATAATCACCCAAACTTGAGTTAAAATAAGAGTGGCACTATTATCAGCACATTCTAAAGTAAAATTAGACGAACTATTAAGAGGTTTTAAAAAGGTAAGATTAGAATAAATCTTTCCGTCTTCCATTACACAGGAGATTGAATTTGTGTTATAGCATTCCATAAAAACACTACTATAAAACTGTGTTAAACTTTCAGATTTAATCCAACTCCATGTACAAGAACTTATATCAGCTGATTGTGGTATTGTGGCAGTTACAATTAAACCTGTGTAACCTGTTGCCCAAACATCTCCACTTTGTGAAGGTGGAATTGTTGCTAGCTGAGCATTAACAACTATAAATAATTTTAAAAAATAGGTCAAACAGTCAAAATAAAAATTGCTTTACAAAAAAAACTCTTTAATAATGTAAATATATAGTTAGCCATAGTTTTACATTTCTTACCTATAAAGCTTGTTGCAAAAATGTTAAATAAGTCAAAATATATTCGCATTATTAAAAAAATAGTAACATGAACCTTTTGTAACATACAAAATTAAAAAGATAATTTCCTTTCAGAACATAAGAATGTTAACAACAATAGATATCAAATTAATTTTAATAAAAAAGAGAATCAAAAAAATAAAACAATATGTTTTATATTATTTACAACTTATTAATAATTAAGAATATACAAAGAATTACTCACCTGCATAACTAAACAATGTATGCACAAAAATAAAATAAAACGCCAAACTTTTATTCATTTTGATTCAGTTCTTCATTTATTTTTATTTATAAAGTTATTTTACATTTAGTTCATGAAAGCAAAAACTTTAAATCAAATGTAACACAAAAATTTTTTTTATTAATTAACTTAACGATTACGAGTAAATTGTAAAATATTTATATAAGCAATAAAAAGGGAGTTTCCCAAATCTCAGAACAATGTTGTCAATTAAAACAAAATTAAATTAAAAAAAAACTTTTAAAACTTATTAACATAAAAAATAATTACTTGCCCATAAAATACAAAAAAATCAAATGTAATAAAATTATTGCACAAAAAAGGTACATACAGAAATAAAACGATGAAAGTATAATAAGTGCTTATAATTATTGCAAATAAAGTTCTACAGAAAAAACAAATGTTGAAATATCATGACAACTTGCTACATATTATTATAAGGATTGTCTTTAATGGTAGAGTAGTCAGAATTTGGTTTAATATTTTGATAATGTTGTTGCGAGGTACTTGGTCCTGTGTTTTGTAAATTACAAAAATTATTACAAATTGCTTTACACTTTTTTCGATAGCAAAATAATAGTTTAATAAACTACTGTAGTAAATATTAACTATATTATTACCTCTAAAGGTGTTCCTGAACCCATTGGGGTTAATGTCAGATAGCCATCCTCACCTTAACATTTAAATACTTCAGAATTTCAAATAAAATTATTTTACATAAAATTGCTCTAATTTTTGTAAAAAAAAATTATAACTGGTACTATGGTAGCATACCAAGAATAAAATTACCTTCTACAACATTCACATTATTCTTGTAGTTTTCATAGTTAGTTGATTGATTTGATTTAACCTTAATGTAGAAAAATATAAATAAAGTGTTAATAAATAGCATAACTAACATAAAAATAGCACAAAAACAAAAGTATATAAATATTTAAATAAGATATTGTAACCAACTTGTTGATGTTGGTTTATTGTATTTCCCTGTATTGGTGATTCATACAAACCTAAAAATAAAAATAACTTAGTTTACTTCCATTTTTAACATGAATTAGCATGATGTTACTCATTAATTTAATTTCTTAAGGAAATTACTTTAAAATTGATTTTTATTTTGCTGATGTTTAAATTGTGGTTTATAAAATTCTTCTTTTTAAACTGTTCATTAAATAAATTAAAAATACAAAAATAGCAAACCATTGTCATTATGCATAGGCAAATTGTCTTGCTGCCGTAGGTTGTCAAATTGTTTATCTAAAAATATATTTAATATTAAAACTAAAGTTTAGGTTAAAAAATTACAAAAATGTACATTTATAATTAAATGAAAAAAATTAATATAAAACAGTAACTTGATATTTAAACCAACGTTAATATCTAAAGACTGAGTAAATAATCAAATTCAAATTATACCTTTTCTTCTTCGGCACCAAAGAAATAACAAAACTCCAACCAACAATAAAACAACAACAGCAATAATAATAATAATTATAATTGTTGTGTCCAAACCACCTGAACCAGCAGGACCATTGGGGTCAATTGGAGTTGAATCAACAACATTAACATCAAATTCAACAGAAAGTGGTTGAGTAGGAAACGTAGGGGATTGAATAGTTAATGTATAACTACCATTGTCAGCTTGTGATACCTAAATAACAGTCAGCTTATATTTTATAAAACAAAATTAATAAAAAACAATATATTTAATTAGGTTAAACTTAAATGAGTAAACACATGATTTACCCTATTTCTTGTAAATGTAAATGTCTGTGAGTCCCTTATATTGGCAAGTGAGTTCATATTATCATTTGCAACATTACTTCCTGGTTTAAAAATACAAATAATAATATCACACATTGTAAACTGCAATTCAAATTCCTACAGAATAAATATTTCACAATCAACCTACACAATTTAAATTAAACTCTTAAAACTTTCCTTTAATATTTAATATTAACAAACCATTTAAAGTAAGATTTGAAATAGTAGAAAGTGAATTGGAAATAAATTGAAGTGTGCAAGTTCCAGTTTGATTGACAACCCAAGGTAATGAACATTCAACTTCTGTGGATAGAGATGTTAGTCTGGGTGAATCTATTAAAAACAGTTAAAGTTGAAACAAATAAACAATTTTAGTTAAAAAAACATCCATACTTTAAGTTACACTTAAACTTACATTTTACATTTAGTGTTTCAATATTTGATCTTCCAGTTTGATTAAATTCTGGTAGTTGAGTAAATGGAGAATTTGTTTGACAATATACTTGCTTGCCATTGTCGGATGCTGTTAAACTTGCTGTTGTTAAAGTTGAACCCTAAAGATTTGTAGACCAAAATTAAGTAACAAAAGTTTTTCATAAACTATTGTATTTTTGTATGTAAACAAGTATTTACCACATCTTGTTGATTTGAAGTAGCTCCAATATAAAAAGTAGATAAAGTTGCACTAGGAATAACTTGATCATAATCACAAGTTAAATCCAATCTATTTCCTTCAATCACTGTTTTAACTCCATTTAATGTTACAGTTGGTGCTAAAAATGTCAAAAAAAGAAACTTTTCATTAATTGCTAGGTGATTATTTTGACATTACATTTACCTGTCCAGCATTGCAAATTATTTTGTCCACTCCACATTGCATTTGCCAAACAAGTAGTTGTATCAGATGTAAGTTGACTTTGATTTGAATAAAATAACCCTCCATTGTTAGAACAACTAAATGTTCCAACTGAGTTGTAGGTTTTAGATGTTGCAAGAACTTCAACGTTGTATGGAAGAAAAGAATTGCAATCTAATGATTAAAATTTATTTATATTATTTGAATTGTGTATTACTATATTTTTATCATTTAATTTTATGATTTATTTACTGCATGTTAAGGTTAAACTAATGTAGTTCACAAACTAATTTTTACTTACTTTGCACAAAAATAAACACAGGTAAATAAATATGAGTTTCATCTGCCAATGTGCATGTCATTGAAATATTCAAGTTTGCAAATGAAGGAAGTTTAAATGTAAGTTTTGATGTAATGTGAGTAGAATCATGTACACATGAAATGGTTTCATTTTCTCCATCACGCGGAGTACAGCCTAAGTATGGAGATTTAAATGGGGAATTATCCAATTCTCCTCCATATTTCCATAAACACGCAGCTGATAAGACTACCTCAAATCTTGCTTGTACAACGAAACCACTATAACTGGTTGCTAAAACACCAACTAGTGAACTATTTGTTACATCTGGGATGGTTGATATGGTGTTTACAGCAAGCACACCTTTAAATATATTTTAATATATATTAAATTTTTGTTAGCAAGAATTAATAAAACACTAAATTTCAAGAAATTGAAACCTTTAAAAACAACCAACAAATAAATGTGACAATAATTTAATTGTAAAATAAGTGAAATTATTTTACGATATTTGGGTGATTATAACTTATTGTAGTAAATAAATTTATATTTTTCTGTTTGTTGAAATTTAAATAAAACAAATGTTAAAATACTTACCTATAATGTTTAATAGAAAAAAAACTACAAATTTAATTTGCATACTTCTTAAAATATAAGTTACCTCAACTTTTAGAAAACATTCTCCATCAACAAACATTTAAAATAAATTGATATTAAGGGTATTTCCCAAAAAAATAAACAACAACGTTGCCAAACTTTTTTTTCACATAAATAAAACAAAATATTTAACAAATTTAAAAAAACTTGGAAAGTTGAAAACAGACAGTTTTTATTAGTGTGGCGTATTTTAAAATTATAATAAAAAAAATTCATTCAACTAAAGGATACTTTCCCAAACTAACAATATTGTTGTCAATTTAATTAATTTAGTATTTATTGATAGATTAGCATTATAATTTTTTAAACACATTATTAACATTTAATAACGCAAAAACGCAAAAAATACGCCAAAGATAATAAAATGATTGCACAATTATATATACAAAATACACAGTTTAAAAATATAATAAGTGCTTTTACATATTGCAAATTAAATTTTACAAAATAAAACATAAAATTGAAATATTATGTTAACATGTTAAATTTTATCATAAGGATCGTCTGTAATAGTTGAGTAGTCAGAATTTGGTTTAAAATTTTGGTAATGTTGTTGCGAGGTACTTGGCTCTGTGTTCTGTGAATTACAAAATTTTTGCAGCTAACAATTTTTTTAGTTAGCGAATTATATGTTAAGTATTGCACTGTAAAGTAATGTAACAGTTCATTTACCAACAATAATCATATTACCTCTAAGGGTGTTTCTGAACCAAGTGGATTTAATGTTAAATACCCATCTTCATCTAAACAATAAAATACATGATAATTTATAATAAAATTATATAACAATAAGTTGCTGTCATTTAAATAAGAACAACAACTGGTACTGTGGTGGCAAACATAAAATTAAAATTACCTTTAACAACATTCACATTATTCTTGTAGTTTTCATAATCAGTTGATTGATTTGTTTTAACCTTATTGTAGAAAAATATAAGTAAAGTGTTAATAAATGACATAAATAATGTAAATTTTTAACAAAACTTTTATACAAGTGTTTTCCAAAACCTATAGAACTGTAATCATTTTAGAATGTAAAAAGTGCATAATGTATTTCCCCCTATTTACTTGTTGATGTTGGTTTATTGTATTTTTCCGTATTGGTGATTCGTACAAACCTAAAAATAAAAATAATTAGCTTATTTGCATTTTTACGGAATTTTCAACATGAATTAACACGATGTTACTTATTATTTAAATTTCTTAAAAGAATTACTTTAAAACTGATTTCTATTTTGCTGATGTTTGAATTGTGGTTCCTAAAATTTCCTCTTTTTAATTGTTTATTAAATATATTAAAAATATAAAAATAGCATACCATTGTCATTATGCATATACAAATTATTTTGCTTTTGTGGGTTGTCAAATTGTTTATCTAAAAATATATTTAATATTAAACTAAAGTTAAGGTTAAAAAAATAATAACAAAAACTTACATATATACTTAAATGGAAAAAATTATTGTAAAATAGTAACTTGATATTTAAACCAACGTTAATATACAAATAGAAATTTCTAAAGACAACTTAAATAATTAAAATATACCTTTTCTTTTCTGAAACCAAAAAAATATCAAAACTCCAGCCACGATTGCAACAACAATTACAACAATAATAATTATAATTGTTGTGTCCAAGCCACCTGAACCACCAGGACCAATGGGGTCAATTGGTTTCGAGTCAACAACATTAACATCAAATTTAACAGAAAGTGGTTGAGTAGGAAATGTAGGGGATTGAATAGTTAATGTATAACTACCATTGTCAGCTTGTGATATCTAAATAATATTCAGCTTATATTTTCTAAAACAAAATTAATAAAAAACATCATATTTAAATAAGTTAAACTTAAATAAGTAAACACATGATTTACCTTATTTCTTCTAAATGTAAAAGTCTGTGAGTCACTTATATTGGTGAGTGGGTTCATATTATCATTTGTCACATTACTTCCTGGTTCAAAAATATAAATAATAATATCACACATTGTAAACTGCAATTTAAATTCCTACAGAATAAATATTTCACAATCAACCTACACAATCTAAATTAAACTCTTAAAACCTCCCCTTAACTTTAATAATAACAAACCATTTAAAGTAAGACTTGAAATAGTAGAAAGTGGATTGGAAATAAATTGAAGTGTACAAGTTCCAGTTTGATTGACAACCCAAGGTAATGAACGTTCAACTTCTGTGGATGTTAGTCTGGGTGAATCTATTAAAAAAGTTAGAAGTTAAAGCAAACAAACAATTTCAGTTAAAAAAACATCCGAAAACCTACATTGCACATTTAGTGTGGAAATATTTGATCTTCCAGTTTGATTAAATTCTGGTAGTTGAGTAAATGGAGAATTTGCTTGACAATAAACTTGCTTACCATTGTCAGATGCTGTTAAACTTGCTGTTGTGAAAGTTGAACCCTAAAAATATGTAACAATATATTTAAGAAAAAATGTTTTGCCAACCATTGTATTTGTGAGCATATAAATTAAATAAGTATTTACCACATCTTGTCGATTTGGTGCATCTCCAATATAAAAAATAGATGAAGTTGCATTAGGAATAACTTGATCATAATTACAAGTTAAATTTAATCCATTTCCTTCAATCTCTGTTTGAACTTCATTTAATGTTACAGTTGGTGCTAAAAATTGCAAAAAATAAAGTTGGATTTTTTATTAATTGCTAGGTATATTAAATTTAAGCAATTACCTGTCCAGCATTGTAAATTGTTTTGTCCACTCCACATTGCATTTGCCAAACAAGTAGTTGTATCAGATGTAAGTTGACTTTGATTTGAATAAAATAATTCTCCATTGTTAGAACAACTAAATGTTCCAACTGAGTTGTAAATTTTAGATGTTGCAAGAACTTCAACATTGAATGGAAGAGAGAAATTACAATCTAGTGAATAAAAGTTATTTATATTAATTGGATTGTGTATTACTATATTTTTATTATTTAATTTTATGATTTATTTACTGCATATTAATAATAAACAAATCTTGTTTACAAATTACTTAAAACATACTCTGCACAAAAATGAACACAGACAAATAAATAGGGTCTGCTTCTTGTATTGTGCATGTCATTGAAATATTCAAGTTTGTTAATGAAGGAAGTTTAAATGTAAGTTGTGATGTGATGTGAGTAGAATCTTGTACACATGAAATATTTTCACTTTCTCCATTACGAGGTGAACATCCTAAATATTCAGGGAAAAATGGAATAGAATCAAATTTCCCTCCATATTTCCATGCACAGGAAGCAGAAAAATCAACTACTTTAAACCTTGCTTGTGCAATAAAACCAATATAACTGGTTGCTAAAACACCAACTGGTGAACCATTTGTTACATCTGGAATGGTGGTAATAGTGTTTACAGCAAACACACCTTTAAATAATTCTTAATGTAAATTAAATTTTTGTTAGTGAGAATTAATTAAACACTAAATTTCAAGAAATTAAAACCTTTAAAAACAACCAACAAATAAATGTGACAATAATTTAATTGTAAAACGATAGAAATTATTTTGCAATATTGGGGTGATTATAACTTATTGTATTAAATAAATTAATATTTTTTTAGTTGTTAAAATTTAAATAAAAAATAAAACAAATGTTAAAAGACTTACCTACAATGTTTAATAGAAAAAATACTAAACATTTAATTTGCATACTTCTTAAAATATAAGTTATTTCAACTTTTTAGAAAACATACCCACACGAAATATTTTTGCATTTTAAATTGATATTAGGGTATTTCCCAACAAAATAAACAACAACGTTGCCAAACTTTTTTTACATAAATAAAACAAAATAATTGACAAATTTAAAAAAACTTGCAAATTTGAAAACAGACAGTTTTTATTAGTGTGGCGTATTTTAAAATTATATTAAATTATAATAAAAAAAATCATTCAACTAAGGATACTTTCCCAAACTTACAATGTTGTTGTCAAATTAATTAATTTAGTATTTATTGATAGATTAGCTTTTTTAAACACATTTATTAACATTTAATAACGCAAAAAAACGCCAAAGATAATAAAATGATTGCACAATTATATATACAAAATAACCATTATAAAAATATGACAAGTGCTTTTAAATATTGCAAATTAAATATATGAAAGAAAATACAAAAATAAAATATTATAATGACTTGTTAATTATCATAAGAATTGTCTTTAATAGTTGAGTAGTCTAAACGTGGTTTAAAATTTTGGTAATGTTGTTGCGAGGTACTTGGTCCTGTGTTCTGTAAATTACAAAATTTTTGCAGCTAACAATTTTTTTAGTTAGCGAATTATATGTTAAGTATTGTACTGTAATGTAGAGTAACAGTTTATTTACCAACAATAATAATATTACCTCTAAAAGTGTTTCTGGACCAAGTCGATTTAATGTTAAATACCCATCTTCACCTAAACAATAAAATACATGATAATTTATAATAAAATTATGTAACATTAAGTTGCTATCATTCAAAAAAAAAATGGTACTGTGGTAGCAAACATAAGATTTTTTTAAATTACCTTTTACGACATTCACATTATTCTTGTAGTTTTCATAATCAGTTGATTGATTTGGTTTAACCTTATTGTAGAAAAATATAACTAAAGTGTTAATAAATGACATAAATAATGTAAATTTTTAACAAAACTTTTATACAAGTGTTTTCCAAAACCTATAGAACTGTAATCATTTTAGAATGTAAATAGTACATAATGTTTTTAACCCTATTTACTTGTTGTTGTTAGTTTATTGTATTTCCCTATATTGGTGATTCATACAAACCTAAAAATAGAAATAATTTAGTTTACTTGCATTTTTAACATGAATTAACATGATGTTACTCAATAATTTAATTTCTTAAAAGAATTGCTTTAAAATCGAATTTTATTTTGCTGATGTTTAAATTGTGGTTTATAAAATTCCTTTTTTTAAACTGTTCATTAAATAAATTAAAAATACAAAAATAGCATACCATTGTCATTATGCATAGGCAAATTGTCTTGCTGTTGTGGGTTGTCAAATTGTTTATCTAAAAATATATTTAATATTAAAACTAAAGTTTAGGTTAAAAAATTACAAAAACTTACATTTATACTTAAATGGAAAAAATTATTGTAAAATCGTAACTTGATATTTAAACCAACGTTAATATACAAATAGAAAAATCTAAAGACTGTGTAAAAAATCAAACTAAAATTATACCTTTTCTTCTTCGGCACCAAAGAAATAACAAAACTCCAACCAACAATAAAACAACAGCTATAACAATAATAATAATTATAATTGTTGTGTCCAAACCACCTAAACCACCAGGGCCATTGGGGTCAATTGGTGTTGAATGGATAACAATTACACTAAATTCAAAAGAAAGTGGTTGAGTAGGAAATGTAGGGGATTGAATAGTTAATGTATAACTACCATTGTCAGCTTGTGATACCTAAATAAATAACATCCAACTTATATTTTATAAAACAAAATTAATAAAAAACATCATATTTAATTAAGTTAAACTTAAATAAGTAAACACATGATTTACCTTATTTCTTGTAAATGAAAAGGTTTGTGAGTCACTTATATTGGTGAGTGGGTTCATATTATTATTTGCAACATTACTTCCTGGTTCAAAAATATAAATAATAATATCACACATTGTAAGCTGCAATTTTAATTTCTACAGAATATTTCACAATCAACCTATACAATTTATATTAAACTCTTAAAACCTTCCTATAATTTTAATAATAACAAACCATTTAAAGTAAGACTTGAAATAGTAGAGAGTGGATTGGAAATAAATTGAAATGTGCAAGTTCCAGTTTGATTGGCAACCCAAGGTAATGAACATTCAACTTCTATGGAGGAAGATGTTGGTCTGGGTGAATCTATTAAAAACAGTTAAAATTAAAAGAAATAAACAATTTTAGTTAAAAAAACATCCATACTTTAAGTTACACTTAAACTTACATTGTACATTTAGTGTGGAAATATTTGATCTTCCAGTTTGACTAAATTCTGGTAGTTCAGTAAATGAAGAATTTGCTTGACAATATACTTGCTTACCATTCTCGGATGCTGTTAAACTTGCTGTTGTAAAAGTTGAACCCTAAAGATTTGTAGACCAAAATTAAGTAACAAAAGTTTTTCATTAACTATTGTGTTTTTGTATGTAAACAAGTATTTACCACATCTTGTTTATTTGAAGTAGCTCCAATATAAAAACTAGATAAAGTTGCACTAGGAATAACTTGATCATAATCACAAGTTAAATCCAATCCATTTCCTTCAATCACTGTTTGAACTCCATTTAATGTTACAGTTGGTGCTAAAAATTGCAAAAAATAAAGTTTAATTTTTTATCAATTGCTAGGTGCTAAAATTGCTAACCTAGCAATTGATAAAAAATTAAACTTTATTTTTTGCAATTTTTAGCACCAACTGTATCTAGACATTACATTTACCTGTCCAGCATTGTAAATTATTTTGTCCACTCCACATTGCATTTGCCAAACAAGTAGTTGTATTAGATGTAAGTAGTTGTATTAGACAAATAAAGTTAACTTTGTATATATATTTTTTTAAATCACTTTAAAGCTTTATTAAAGAGTAACTTTGAGTGAGTTATATTTTTATAACCCTCTCATTCATTTTGACTTACCTTGAACAATTATCACCTGAACTTGATTTAAAACAGGTGTAGCACTATTATCAGTACATCTTAAAGTAACATTAAATGAACTGTTAAGAGGTTGTAAAAAAGTGAGGTTTGAATAAATATTTCCATCTTCTATTACACAGGAGATTGAATCGGTGTTCGAGCATTCCATTAATATACCATTATAAAACCCTACTGTACTTTCAGATTCAATCCAAATCCATAAACAAGAACTAATATCAACTGATTGTGGTATTGTTGCAGTTACAATTAAACCTGTGTAACCTGTTGCCCAAACATCTCCATTTTGAGAAGATGGAATTGTTGCTAGCTGAGCATTAACAACTAAAAATAATTTAAAAAATAGGTTAAACAGTCAAAAGAAAAATTGTTTTACGAAATAACTTTTTATTAATGTAAATATATAGTGAGCCATAGTTTTACATTTCTTATCTATAAAGCTTGTTGTAAAAATGTTAAATATGACAAAATATATTCACATTATTAAAAAAAACTAGTAACATAAACATTTCTAACATACAAAAATTAAAAAAATAATTTCTCCTTAAAACATAAGAATGTTGACATCAATAAAAATCAAATTAATTTTAATAATACAAAAAATTAAAACAAAATCAAACAATATGTTTTAGTTATTTACAAACCAATTGATAATCAACGATATACAAAGAATTACTCACCTGCATAACTGAACAATATATGCAAAAAAATAAAATAAAACGCCAAACTTTTATTCATTTTGATTCAGTTCTTCATTTATTTTTATCTATAAAGTTATTTTACATTTAGTTTATAAAAGCAAAAACTTTAAACCAAATAAAACACAAAAACTTTTTTTTATTAATTAACTGAACGATTACGAGTAAATTGTAAAATATTTACATAGCCAAAAAAAAGGGACTTTCCCAAATCTCAGAACAATGTTGTCAATTAAAACAAAATTAAATTTAAAAAAACTTTTAAAACTTATTAACATGAAAAATAATTACTTGCACATAAAAAACAAAAAAATCCATTGTAAGAAAATTATTGCACAAAAAAGTGTATACAGAATTAAAACAATGAAAGTACAATAAGTGCTTAATAGTTATTACAAATAAAGTTCTACAAAAAAACAAATATTGAAATATTACAATAAATTGCTACACATTATCATAAGGATTGTCTTTAATAGTTGAGTAGTCAGAATTTGGTTTAATATTTTGGTAATGTTGTTGCGAGGTACTTGGTCCTGTGTTCTGTAAATTACAAAAATTATTACAAATTGCTTTACACTTTTTTTCGAATGCAAAATAATAGTTTAATAAACTATTGTAGTAAATATCAACATTATTATTACCTCTGAAGGTATTCCTAGACCCATTGAGGTTAATGTCAGATAGCCATCCTCACCTACACATTTAAATACTTCAGAATTTCAAATAAAATCATGTTACATAAAATTACTTTAATTTTCGTAAAAAAAATGATAACTGGTACTATGGTAGCATACCAAGATTAAAATTACCTTTCACAACATTCACATTATTCTTGCAGTTTTCATAGTTAGTTGATTGATTTGGTTTAACCTTAATGTAGAAAAATATAACTTACATGATAATAAATAAAATAAATAATGTGAATATTTTTCACAAAACTTATAAAGACATAATCATTTTAAAATGTAAATAGTACAAAAACAAAAATATATAAATATTTAAATAAAGTATTAAACCTACTTGTTGATGTTGGTTTATTGTATTTCCCTGTATTGGTGATTCATACAAACCTAAAAAAAAGAAATAACTTAGTTTATTTGCATTTTTAACATGAATTAACATGATGTTACTCATTAATTGAATTTGTTAAAGGAAGTACTTTAAAATCGAATTTTATTTTGCTGATGTTCAAATTGTGGTTTATAAAATCCTTTTTTTTAAACCGTTAACTAAATAAATTAAAAATACAAAAAAGGCAAACCATTGTTATTATGTATAGGCAAATTGTCTTGCTGTTGTGGGTTGTCAAATTGTTTATCTAAAAATATATTTAATATTAAAACTAAAGTTTAGGTTAAAAAATTACAAAAACTTACATTTATATTTAAATGCAAAAAATAATGTAAAATAGTAACATTATATTTAAACCAACATTAATATACATATAGACAAATCTAAAAACTGTGTAAATAATCAAATTAAAAGTATACCTTTTCTTTTTTTGAAACCAAAAGTACATCAAAACTCCAACCAACAATAAAACAACAACAACAACCACAATAACAATTATGATAGTTGTGTCCAAACGACCTGAACCACCAGGACCTTTGGGGTCAATTGGTGTTGAATCAATAACATTAACATCAAATTTAACAGAAAGTTGTTCAGTAGGAAATGCATGGGATTGAATAGTTAATGTATAACTACCATTGTTACCTTGTGATACCTAAATTACATTTAGTCTATATTATATAAACAAAATTAATAAAAAACAATATATTTAATTAAGTTAAACTTAAATGAGTAAACACATGATTTACCTTATTTCTTGTAAATGTAAAAGTCTGTGAGTAACTTATATTGGTAAGTGGGTTCATATTATCATTCGCAACATTACTTCCTGGTTTAAAAATATAAATAATAATATCACACATTGTAAACTGCAATTCAAATACCCACAAAATAAATATTTCACAATCAACCTACACAATTTAAATTAAACTCTTAAAACTTATCTTTGAAATTTAATAATAACAAACCATTTAAAGTAAGATTTAAAATGGTAGAAAGTGGATTCGAAATAAATTGAAGTGTACAAGTTCCAGTTTGATTGACAACCCAAGGTAATAAACATTCAACTACTGTGGATGAAGATGTTAGTCTGGGTGAATCTATTAAAAACAGTTAAAGTTAAAACAAATAAACAATTTTAGTTAAAAAAACATCCATACTTTAAGTTACACTTAAACTTACATTGTACATTTAGTGTGGCAATATTTAATCTTCCAGTTTGATTAAATTCTGGTAGTTGAATAAATGGAGAATTTGCTTGACAATATACTTGCTTACCATTGTCAGATGCTGTTAAACTTGCTGTTGTAAAAGTTGAACCCTAAAGATTTGTAGACCAAAATTAAGTAACAAAAGTTTTTCATTAACTATTGTATTTTTGTATTTAAACAAGTATTTACCACGTCTTGTTGATTTAAAGTAGCTCCAATATAAAAAGTAGATAAAGTTGCACTAGGAATAACTTGATCATAATCACAAGTTAAATCCAATTTATTTCCTTTAATCACTGTTTGAACTCCATTTAATATTACAGTTGGTGCTAAAAATTACAAAATTAATTTAAGAACTGCACAATTTCTTTAATTGCAATGCATATTATCTTACTGTTAAATTAACCAGTCCAACATTGTAAATTATTTTGTCCACTCCACATTGCATTTGCCAAACAAGTAGTTGTATCAGATGTAAGTTGACTTCCGTTTGAATAAAATAACTCTCCATTGTTGGAACAACTGAAAGTTCCAACTGAGTTGTAAGTTCTAGATGTTGCAAGAACTTTGACATTGTATGGAAGAGATGAATTACAATCATTCCAAAAATACCTTTAGTGATATTTAAATGTTGCTATTTTGTTGTTTAATTAGTTAAAAATTACTAAATAACTCTCTACATTTTAAAAGAATTAACATACCTATTTAAAATAAACATAGCATAAATTTTTTTCACAAAGAAACAAGTTTACTATAAATAAAAAAAGTTGTGATTACCAACAACATTTAGGTTCACACTTAAAGGAAGGCTACCAGCTGCACTAACACAACTAATATTTGCATCTGTAGAACTCAATCGTTGCAGAAATAAAAAAGTTGTAATTTGTAATTCACTTACTTCAAAAGTAATATTTTTATAACTGTATAAATACAAAAATTTTAATCAGTTATGTATTATTGAGATGTGCTATTTTAATATTACATTTTAAAAACTTATACAAATATAATTCTACAATGATTTATATGGTGCTAGCTTGAATGTAGAAAGGTTAAAAGTTTTTTTTTCTCACAAAATGCCAATTTCCGAAAATACATGTTTAATATTATATAAGTTACCTTAAAGTTGCTCGATCACCCAAGATGGTTTCTGGATCATAAGCAATTACAACTTCACCACTTATATATCCTACTACTCCAACATTTATCTGTAAATAAATTTAAGTTCATAAATATTAACAAGTTTATTTAAATTATAGAAAGCTTCTTACAACGGTTTTATCTACAATCCTAATATTAAGTAACCAGACACTTTGGCCAGTGGACACATCAGCTACCACAAAAAAATTATGTTTTTGTATACTTTTGAACAGTTTCCCAGATACGATTTAAAATAAAACTAGCAATAGTTCAGACTGACTTCCGCCTGCCTTTTTAAAAAAAAACCTAAGCACCGAGGGGTCTTGGCCAAAGTGGGTGGCATTCCTAAAATTGTAGAGTGTAACAATAAATATATAAGTGAACCTCATTAACTCTCCAAGTAACAACATTTGAAGGTGGTATAGAAACATTAACACTTGCTGTAACACTTGAGTTCGTTGATTGAAATGGAAATGATGAAAGTAAAATCTCATCACTTAATATTGTTTGTGAATCTGTTAAATAACATGCAAGTAGTTACATTTTATAGTTTAAATATACAAAGCTAATTATTTAATGTTATTATCAAAATAACTTTTATTCTATCTGTAACAATATAAGAGTAAAACAAACTAGTTTTACTCACCTGCAAAACTCCAAAATAATTTTACAACTACTAAATAAATAACAAAACTTTTAATCATTCTGTTCAAGTTTAATATATTGCTCTCTTTATTTATTTCATCTGCAAGTATTTTTACAGTGTGTTTATAATAGTGAACAAACATAACACAATAAACTTTTCTATTATTTCACAAATGATTAAAAGTAAATTGGTAAAAGTGCAATAGGGGTTGTGAGATTTTTTGCCACATGTGGTAAAAAAATGTGGCAAAAAATGTGGCGAAAAAATGTGGTAAAGAAATGTGGTAAAAAAAATGTGGTAAAAAAATGTGGCAAAAATTTATTTTTGTTAAATGTGGCATTATGATTTCGGAAAAAATGTGGTAAAAAAATGTGGCAAAAATACTTTTAGAAATGTGGAAAAATAATGCAGGTAAAAATAGAAAAATTTTAAATAACTGTTGCTTGGTAATCTATTCGTATTGATTGTTTAATGTTGTAATTGTATTTTTTTGCCTATACGGTGGGTGTTGAATTAAAAGAAGTAATTTGCATATTTTTGTTATTACGATCACATATATAAGTCGATTTGAAATTGTTATGATATAGTCGCAACTTATATATGCTATCGATAATTTACTCACGCACCACAAAGTGGTTTAAAAAAGTGTTGTATAGCGGTTATGTAACAGGAGTATAAGCCAAAAGGTTTAGGGTTTAGGTCGCATGAATGCCACATTATTCATCCTCGGGCCCAGAGTTCACGGCTAGCTTAAAAACGCGTCCCTACGACACACCCATGTAGCTTATTTTATACCCAAGAATTTTCGATTTTGTTTTCGTCTATTTAACTAAATTAAGCACAGACGTTAGTTTAAAGTGACGAAAGCATCATAAGGTTTTAATTTGTTGTATTAAGCGAAAAAAAGGTCGTTATTTGAAACAATATACAAGGAAAATTAACAATCATAATATCAAATTTTTTAGTAAACAGTTTCCAAATAAATGGAATTAATCATTTTCCTCTTCTACTTTATAAATATAAAACATGTAAAAAAATACAATTTAAAGTCAAGTTTCAATGTTCCGTTTTTTTTTTTTAAAATCGTCTTTAGTATCTTTTTTTTGATGCCTTTTCAATGTTGTTTTATAGAAAAATGCCATTCCACACGGTAGTGGGGCTGTTCGATTTAAATATCATTCACACAGCTACAGTTGATTGTGTTTTTTAACAGCCTATAGATATAAAAAAATAAATTTTTATGTAGTTAAAAATAAAACTAGATTTATTTGATAAATAAAAGATGGTTAAAATCATTTGATCATTTTTAAAATTAATCTTTAATAATAAACAAAGTTTTAACTCAGTTTGAAATTGTTGATATCAGAATATACATTACACTAAATTTTGAAAGCCTAATATAAAACTTTAATTTTTAATAAACAAACAAGCATTTAAATATATTAAACAAAAAAAATTAAAATTTTAATCCATTTTTGAGTTAATAATAATATGGAATATAACTGACCAAAACTCAAGAAATTAATAATAATCTTTAAATTTTTTAAAAAACAAATACCTATTAATAAGTAATCAATAAATTTAGAGAATGGGTAGCCTAAAACGCAGTATGATATTGTACAATATACTGAAGTTTTAGACTTATAAACTCTAAGGAGCAAAAGTTATCTTTATTCAAAATTGGGACAAGACAGAAAAGAATAAAAATAATAAGTATATTGACATAACAATATGTTTTGAAATCTAAGATTTCGACCATGATAATTTTAAAACGCATATAATTCTGTAATAGCATTGAATTGAATTTACCTGTTCGGCTTGATGTAAAGTTATGTTTTTTATTTGAGAAAGACCAAAAAATGTGGCTTCTGCTAGCAAAACATCGAAAACCAATGCTACTCCCTTGTTTTCAAATCCATCTCTGTAATAAAATAGGATATAAAAATAACATTTTTTTTGCATACTAGAAATTCTAAAGCATAAAAAAAATATAAAATTTACCCAACAAAAGTAAAAGCAATTTTTGTTAAGTAATGCACAATTCTTTCTGTGTCATCACCAAACACAGAAATATCCAATTCATGAATTCGTTTATCAGGAGCTGCATACTTTCGATCCCCGAATCTTTTTTCAAAATTTATCATTCTGTACAAAATTAATTATTAAAATACATTGTATATAATTGTTTAATAAGAATTTATATACCTTAAAAAAATATTAAATCAACCAATATTACCGATTTGATTTAACTTTTTTGTTCATGACATTATTGATGTGCACATCACAGTTTCCCATTAAAATATGGGACTTTATAGCTTTTTGATCAATTAAACCAATTTGATTGAAAATATTTTGCTTTTTTTTTTGTCGATCATCTTTACACTCCGGACAAAAATAACGTTTTGAAAGTTTTCGTGTGGACTGAATTTTTAAACATTGTAAATGATACCAATCACGACATTCACCCTCACAGAAGATCATTTTTTCATTTTTTTTAGGTTTTAGACAGTTTTTTCCTGCATGACACAGACTAAAGTTTGACGTAAATAAAATAGATACAGCATTTATTAAAAAATGGTTAATTGTTATGTAATTTTCAGGGCACTTTTTTCCAATTTTAAGAGAATCAAATGGATGTCTGTAGGTTAGATTATCTTTGGTATCACTGGTGCACACCCCATTATATTTTTTTTCTTTAAATAAGAATGATGATATTTTTGTAGCCAACCAGTTTCGTATAGCAACTGAATTTTCATGTTTGTATGGTAAATATTTTCCAGCACAAATATAAAACGCATTTAATAGCATTATAATACCGCAATCATAGGAGTTTCTTTGCAAAGTCGTATCCTCAGGCGCAATAATATACCACTTCGATATATCATCTTCATTACAAGTATTTTTTTTTATTTCATAATTAATGTACTCCAGTATTGGTGTAAGTACAGGTATCGAATAAGTGTGAGTTGAATCAAGATAAATTATTAAATGCTTCGATAAAAGCACAATGAGTAAACCCCAATGAAAGTTATTTCCAATATTAACAGGAAAAATCCAAATATCATTTTGGATAGGAGATTTTTTTTTTAACCATTTGCTGTAACCTGGATTAAGTTGTTTTTTAACCAACTTTAACCAGACAACAAAATGACAAGGAAAAGCCAGAACTTTTACAGATGCATTTACCAGATGTTCATGTTGAGTGCATATCTCAAGAAATGCATCTATGATGCCATCATTGACCTTGTTACCGATTTTTAAGCACTCGAAATCACATTTAGGCACTACTAAAGAACCACTGTCAGTTAAGATATCATGTCCAAGTGTTGGGAAATTACATTTAGGAGGCCAATTTTCAGTTACAGAAAGGGCAATACCCTTGGATAATTTAACGTTTTCAATTTCACTTGATGTTTTTTTTTCATTATCTTTTTCAATATCCTTCTTTTTTAGTATACATATTGATAATGAAGGAACATCATGTTTTTCAATATCTTCACATATTGGTAGTAAAACAGCAACATCTTTTTTAATATCTTTACATTTACGTAGTAAAAGGAGATCATCTTTAGTAGTATCCTTACATATTTGCAGTTGAAGAGCATCATCTTTTTCAATATCTTTACACTTAGGTAGTAAAGGGGCATCATCTTTATCAGTATCCTTACATATAATCAGTTGAAGAGCATCATCTTTTTCAATATCTTTACACTTAGGTAGTAAAGGGGCATCATCTTTATCAGTATCCTTACGTATAATCAGTTGAAGAGCATCATCTTTTTCAATATCTTTACACTTAGGTAGTAAAGGGGCATCATTTTCATCAGTATCCTTACATATAATCAGTTGAAGAGCATCATCTTTTTCAATATTTTTACACTTAGGTAATAAAAGGGCATCATTTTCATCAGTATGCTTACACATTGGCAGTGAAAGAACATCATCTTTTTCAATATCTTTACACTTAGGTAGTAAAAGGAGATCATCTTTAGTAGTATCCTTACATATTTGCAGTTGAAGAGCATCATCTTTTTCAATATCTTTACACTTAGGTAGTAAAGGGGCATCATCTTTATCAGTATCCTTACATATAATCAGTTGAAGAGCATCATCTTTTTCAATATTTTTACACTTAGGTAGTAAAAGGGCATCATTTTCATCAGTATGCTTACACATTGGCAGTGAAAGAGCATCATCTTTTTCAATATCTTTACACTTAGGTAGTAAAAGGGCATCATTTTCATCAGTATGCTTACATATTGACAGTGACAGAGGACCATCTTTATTTAAATTCTGACATATTGCATCTAAGCAAAAAGAAGACTCCTTTGAAACACTTAAAGCAATTGAGTAACCTTAAAAGACAAAAAAAAAATTTTATTAATATTTCTTCAAACTGTAGTATAATTAAAGAACTTTTTGTATATTTATAGAAATATTTTTAAGTATATATAAAAGTTAATTATGGCAAAGCAAAAAAGTGTTCTGCATTAAATCATTTTTAAATGTATATAAATGAACAAATAAAAAACTACATACATATGCTACTTGCTAGCCTTAATTTTTTTACTAGTTTTTTGTTTTATTAAAATACCTCTAAAATTTTGTTCAATTCTTTTAAGGCTTTTTTGGTTTTTTGTATTACACTCAAGTTGAAGACCAAGGCGGGTCATAAACAAAAAATTAACAACACTCATTGATGTAAATGAGGGTCTGCAACAAAAACATCCATTAAATATGTTGATATTTCAAATTTTAATGATTATTTTAACATTTAAAGTTCACTAACTTTCAAATATATAAAATTATCACTTAATACTGCAAGTTTTTAATAAAAATATTGTCACACCTATCCTTTTTCATACTGGCATTACACTGCTCAGCTATGCTAGAGTTCACTAATAAATTTTTACAAAACGATAGGTCCCTAAATGTTTTTTCTGGTCCCCTTTTTTTTGTTCTATTATGAAATTTGTCAGAAAGACTATAAAAATTGTTTTTCAAATCAGCTTCCACTGGCATCAAAAGGTCCTGATCTAATTTTTTTAAATTTTCTTCACTCCACTCAAATAACATTCCCATATTAGGGGAAAATAGTCCACGATGTCGATTTTCTCCATGGTGTGCTATCTGTTAGTCACACAAAACAATTTTCTATTTAATGCTAAGCATCTAAAATAAGTTTATAACACTTTTTTATGTAGCTACTGTTCTCATAAATACAAAATTAAATTTTTGTCTATAACAGTTATTTTTTTTATATAACCTGTCTCGAAATGTCAGACACAACAACATTAGGTTGCGTTTTAAAAGAAAGTAGGCCGTCAATATAATCTCTGGCACTTTCTTGTCTCAAGATATATTTAAAATAAACAGCAACTCCATGTGTGCATCTAAAGTGTACTACACCTCCTAATAAAACAATTAAAATTTAAAAAATATTTTTTACCGATTATAATCAAGTTTGTGATTTAAAACAGCATACCTCCACACTTCTTAACACTACGAAACATTTTAGGAAAAACATCCTTAAACAAAACTAACTCATTCAGTTTTATAATCATGTCATCTGTGCTTCCCGAGCTTGCTATGCCAGCAGCCGTGCACAACTCCCTTAATTTGTGCGAAGCACTCTAAAAATTAATTTAATTTATAAAAATTTTATTAAAAACAGAATGTTTTTACTTGTTATGTGTTATGAAACAGTGTTGAACAAAGATATATATACTTATAAAAAAAATGAGAACTAACAGAACTTATTAAAATTATTATTCCTAAATGCTTTTGCCAAACAATAAAGTCCTAAATGCTTTTGCCAAACAATTAGACTTGAAATCAACTTGGCTCATCTCTACTAAAAAATGTCACAAATTACAGATCAATTTGCCCTACTTGCTAGAGTAACCTTTTGCTGTTACAATAACTTCTGGACTGTTTACCTACCAGGCCAAGGTTTGCAAGACTAACAGTTAATAGTAAAACAGCAAAAAAATAATAAGCTTTTTAAGTAGAAGATATTTCTAATATTTTTTTAGCATAAACAGCAAATTAGCCCTTGATTTGCAGTACAAAATTGATACAAGGTCAGTCCAATTTTGTGAATTTATCAGTAACTCAGTATATATCTAATTTTACCTCATCCGTACTATGTAATGCTTCCAAAATTTCTTCATGAGAAACTGAAACATTTGTTAATTTTCTTTTATTGGAAACTTGAGATTGCACAACTGAAATTTTTCTATGTTCTGTATTAAAAAGAACATTCCCAGCCCTAGTCAAGGATCCCATCCAGGGTGCAATGGTATTGTATTTAATTTTTACCTTCCAAGGGTTTTGATTTGAATCTTAAAATAATAACATTTAAATAAATGCCAACAAACACAACTAATTATAAATAAAATAATTGTAATTTAAATTTGATTTTTAACATTTTATCCTACTAAAAAATCCCCGGCCAATAATTTCCTTGGAATAGTTTTGCCACATCACTTCAATATCAACCTTATCTAACTCTTTTTGGTCCAACTTCAGACAATCAACTGCGTATTATAAAAAACGCATTTTTTTAAAGTGCTATATTACAGAGTTTTGAAATTTTGTAAGTAATGTTTATAGCACTTTAGTATGGTTGACAATAAATCACAAAATGGCTTTAGAACTTTTAAAATATGTCTGTAGTACTAACAATTTAATTTTCAAAAACACTGGAAAATGATTAACATAAAAAACCAGGTTACCATATTTTTTCGTGTGACATAATAGCGTAGTTAGGGTATACAAGCTAGTTCTTTCTAAGTCATTACAAACAAGGCTTGCTTTTTCTTTTTTTTTAATTAATTTTGATTTTTTTTGTATTTATATATATATATAACTTAAAAATTAGGTAAAATCATTTAAAGTTAAAACCATTTTTGTGTTTAGTGACACCAACTTTATCAATTCTTGGGTAAAAAAATATTGCTAATATATGTTTTAAAGCAATTTTCTTAAAAATCATAAATTTAAAATATAAAATTATTTAAAGAGAAAATCAATATCGAATAAAAATTATATATATACATAAATTGATGCTAGAAATGCACCTGGACGCTGACAAGTATTTTTCTAATTGCCATCTGCTATGACAATTTTAGGAGAAATTCCACATTTTAAACAAGAAAAGTGATAATTGATATCGAGTAGGGCACAAAAATGATAAAATGCATTCCTAATGCTATCAATTTGATTAAGTGGTTCATTGAAAATCATATTTAATCCCGTTTCAACTCCAACATGATTCTATGAAGAAATACTTTAAAATATTTTTTTTTTAGTAAAATTGATGTTGTTAAAAACAAACCTCAATTCCTCTCATAAGGTATTGCATAAGTTTCAAGGAAAGCAACACTTTGTTGTTAAAATTATGAAATCCTGATGCATACTCCTGAAATCGAACTACGAATTTGCAATTAGCACAGTGGTAACTTGCAACAAGAATATCTAAATAATTATATTTTAGTTAGTATTTCATTTCTACTAGTTGTCAATTGCTAAAAAATCAAAAATTTTTACAACTTTATTCTTGTTCAATTAAAGAAAATTTGTAATCTGTTACCATTCCAGACTTTTCCCAAGCCATACACAGTAGCCTTCTTTCGTTTTTGTTCTAATAAGATTTTATTTGAACAATGCGGGCAGCAAACCTCTCCTGGAAAAAATATGTTTGGTGGTGACTTTTCCTCAATGTTATCTTTCAAGACAGTTGTTGGAATTTTTTCAAAACTTAAAAAATAATCCATTAAAATAATATCCTCCTCAGTTGGTAACTGGATTTCACTAAAAAAATATTAAAGATTTACAAAAAGAAATATTAAAATTTAAAATTTTTTTTACCTTTTTGTGTCTTTTTTTAATAAAGTGAAGTCTATTTGACTGACTAACCACTTGCATGCATTCTCATGATTGCAAGAATAATTTTGATTCGAGAATGGACATTTGCATGACAATCGTCCACTTTCTTTATCAAAGGTTACTCTAACTCTGTTAAATTTGCAATAATAATCAACTTTGTCAGTAAGCACTGAAAAATACATATGTTTGTCATTATAGCCCAGTGAAGCAAAGTCTGCATAAACAACCAAAGGTAAATTTTCCTCACAACTTTTAACATATATGTCATTTAAATAATTTTTTGTTGATAATGTTATAACTTGAAGAGTAAACAACTTCTGAAGACATGCTGTATTCAGTTCAGGAAAATTTTCAATCTGTGCATAAGGAACTGAACTTAAATGTATGCACTGTGTTGACGGATTATTATTATAGATTTGGTCACCCATCATTAAAGAAACACAATCTTCATTGCTACAAAGCTCAATTTGCAGGCGTTTGTGGCTACGCACATGGATTGGTGACAAACAGCCACTCTTTTTAAGTGCAACGAGAAAAATACCACTTTTTTTGTCTACACAAACAGCAGGAAGAATATTTACAGGTGTCCCATGTTGACACTCTTTATGTCGTCGCAGCGAAGCCGCACTTCCAAAGCATTTTTTACACATATTGCAGCTATTCTTTGTTGTATTTTCTTCTAACAAAGCTAACACAAAAATTAAATTTTAGCAACTTAAACTACATAAACTTACAAATTTTAAGAATAGTTTGTAGGTTTTATAAAAAAGTTCTAGTTTCTTACTATTAATTTTGAAATTTGAATCATCCTCTTCTTTTTTTTTTTCATCGTTTGTAGTTAATAATGATGTTGTACAACCCTCTAATCACACATTAAAAACTTATTTAGTTTATTTTAAAATTCAAGAAAATATTTGCAAAACGTACAAAAATAACTTGTGCATGTAAAAACCATATTTTAGAAGGTGACCACTTTGTCCAACAAAAATTGTTTCTTTGCATTTAAAGTATTACACAAAACTTTCTAAGACCCGACCTAATATTTGCAGCTAGACTAGTGATATTTAATTAATCATATATGGGCAATTCTCATTGGGAAAGTGTTTTTTAAAAAAAAATTAACTTAAATTATTTGTTTAATTAACTTACCTGTTTCTTTGGTTTTGATATTTAAAGTTTAAATTTAAAAAAATTTAGGCAAATATCTTTTTATAAGTGATTTTTTTTAAAAATTTAAAATGTACAAATTTTTTTGCACTTTTATGGCTATTTTAAGCAATAATTTTAAGTTAATATAAAAGTTAAAAAAACAGATTACAACAGATTTGTAAAGTGTTAGTATAAGAGGTTTAAACATATGCTTAACATAAGTTAAACAACAACTTCTATATTACAATTTAAAAATCAGCAATTTTTAAGTTTTTAACTTGTAAGAATATAGGTAATTCCGTTACCGAATTTACATAAAAAGTTTTATAACTTGAAATTTAATCAAATACAACTTTTAATATTTTTAATTCTCTGATTTTAGTTGTTAGGTACTATAAATAAAAACTAAACTTTAATGTTCCTTATCAATTCTATCTACAATAATGGTAACGAAATTACAACAACAGAGATTTTGTAGAAATGCTTATTCTGCCTGGTTTAAGTGATTTAAAATAATATTATTATTTTTATAAGTAAAAAAATGAAATGGCATTGTAATATAATATCCATTTTTTTTAATTTTGTGAGAAAGTAGTTTTGAAATTTATAAATTAGTTTTATGGGTACATATATTACTAAATAAAATTAAATAAAAATATTTATAGTTAACAAGTTGATTTTTAACTGATATTTGGCATATTCAAACAATATTATAAGCTATTTTACCCACTAGACTTATTGTTTTTGCATAATTATCCATTTTATTTAGGTGTAACAAATTGTTTCTGCGACATCAATTTTATTACTAATTTAGAGTTTAGCGATTTAGAATTTTAAACATGTTATGTTTGTTTGTTAATTTTATTTTTGGAGTTATGTTTGTAGTTTTTGTTAAAATGGCAGTAAGGAATTTTAAAATTTGGTTTGTTTGTTTGTTTCTGTTTAAGAGTTTATTTAAAAAAAAACCTAGTAGTTTTTAGTTTTGTAATTCCGTTACCAAGATTTTTTAAAAAATTTTTTAGTTAGGTTTGTTTCTTATTTTAACAGTACCTAAAACTATTTTTTTTAATTTTATCTGAATTTGAGTAAATTTAAGGCTAAAGTTACATGCCAAAATTCGACAGTGTCTTTCTGTTACTTAAAGTGTTATTCTGTTACCAGGTCTTTTAAGTTAATTTGTCAATAAATAAACATTTTTTAAACCCCAACTAAAAAAATTTGGTATCTTTTTGTTGCTTTCAATAAGGACAATTATTTACACATGTTTAATTTAAGTTAGTTTTTATAAAATTCAGACGAATTGGGATTAAGTATTACCCAACTTTTTATATCTAATTTATTGGCGTAATTCCGTTACCAAACATTTTTCAATTTTTAAGAAGCATAGAAGTTCGAACTGCACTTCTTTGCTTATAAAAATTTAGAATGGCAATATATGGGTTGTTTTAACTTAAAAAATGATTTCAATTTTATTAAAAAAAAAAATTATAGGTTTGTAAACCACAGTAATTGTAATTCCGTTACCGAAGAATTGCCCATATACATATTTGAACACTTACCATTAGTTATCTTTTCCACACTCAATTTTTTATTAACAATTTCAAGCACCCCGGAACACTTCGCAGCTAAAAATAATTTATAACGTATATATATACTAAAATTTTTAATAACTTACATTTAAACAAAAAAAAGATATTATCTTTTACAATTTCAAATAAGGTTAAAGTTTAATATAACAATTTTACTAAAGCACCTTTTTTTAACAAAAAAGAGATTTACCTTTGTAAAAACTATAAAATTAATAATAAATCATGTATACTTTTAATATGTCTAACAAAGGTTTCTTTTCTAGCATACACTTTTTTACAGTTTGGGCAGTGGAAGTGGCCATTACGTTCCGATGCAATAACTCCTCTACATTTTAAATTGCAAGAAACACTAAAACCTAAAAAAAGTTATGTTTTTTTAGTTCCGTTAGTCAATTAGTGTAGGCCAGCCTGGAAAGTAGAGCAGTTTTCGACGAGATCTCGTGCATGCAAGCGTAAAAAATTGTGACCGCGCGTGCACGCGTACTAAAATTTCCGGTCTAGGCATGCACGCGTGATATATGTTAGCGTGTTTTACTGCGCATGCACATTTTTTTAAGACACCAGGGGTGCAAAACGCTAATTTCAGGCGTGCATTTTTTTTAATGAAAAAAATCTCGTGCGTGCACGCTGCCCTACTATCCAGACTGGAGTGTAGGGTGGAAGGGGGTGCTGACAACTGGTAGCCAGTCACCTTTTTCTTGTTTAAAAAGGTTTAAGGCTGAATTGGCTAACACACTGACCACCTAAGCTATGTAGTACCTTTTTAATACATTAGCTCTGCAAAATTTGTTACCCTAACATTTAAATAAAAAGATTGGGTTGTTTTAAATTAAACCCTTCCTTAACATTTTACTGAAAAATTGCAGTTGCATTTTTATTTTAACTTAACTCTTTTCTAAATGAACGCCAGTCCTTTTAAAATGCAATAACAGCAGCAAAATTAGCAAAAAATAAATCGTTGTCGATGAATATGAATATACATACCGTTTCTTTTTTCTAAAAGATAAAAAACAGCCTTTTTAAAATGTTTTTTGCAGTGTGTCAGAAGCTCTTGGTGAGTTTTAAAACTACAGTTGCATAAATGACACTGCGTCCCACTTAGATAAATGTAAATATCTTCTAAGGAATCTCCGAAAAAACAATTTTTGTTGTTCATACTTGGTCACGAAAACAAAAAAGAATTCGTGCCCCAAAAAAGAAGGAAATTTCCACCACGCGTTTCAGTTTTAGTGGTAAACGGAAAAATGAATTAGTTTATTAAAAATAAAAAAATTGATTAGTACTTGCATATTTTGTACTTTATAAATAAAAGTTAATTAATAATTAATAAAACTACTATTGTTAAATATATTTTAAACCTAGTAAAGTATATATTTTAACTAAAAATGTATATATTTTTAGCCACATTAATAAAAGTATTTTACCACATTTTTTTACCACATTTTTTACCCACATTATTTTGCCACATTTTTTACCACATTTTTTTACCACATTTTTATGCCACATTATTTTTGCCACATTTTTAAAAACTATTTTTGCCACATTTTTTTTATCACATTTTTTTACCACATTTCTTTACCACATTTTTTCGCCACAATTTTTGCCACATTTTTTTACCACATGTGGCAAAAAATCTCACAACCCCTCCTCTAAAAGTGTATATAAGAAGTGAAATGGGATTTTCCCAAATCTTGAAACAGTGTTGTCAATTAAAATAAATTAAACATAAAAAACTTTTAAAACTTATTAACATAGAAAAATAATTACTTGCACATAAAACACAAAAAAATCCATTGTTATAAAATTATTGCACAAAAAACTATATGCATACACAAATTGTTTTGCTGTTGTGGGTTGTTAGATTTTTAAGCTAAAGATCTATTTAAAACAAAATTTAGGTTTAAATAACAAATATAAAAATATTCTCTTAAAAATTCTAATAACTTGTTTTATTAACTGTAGTGTTTTAAACAACCGGCAGCGTGGTGTAGTGGTAAGAACAATTGCTACACCACCATAAGGTCGTGGGTTTAATCCCCACTGCTCTCATGCTATAGCAACCTTTAGTAAGGCGCTATGAACTCCTGCTGATCCAGCACTTTATTAGCAGCATAACTACCGGTCAATTATAGTCTCTTTAATATCCCAAACCGCCACAGGGAACTTGAGACTGGGTCGGAGTAATTTACATTACTCTATGTTTAAGTCGCACATTCGACCTTCCCACATCGAGGATAAATATACATACAAATAAAATTACCTGTCCAACATTGTAAATTATTTTGTTCACTCCACATTGCATTTGCTAAACAAGAAGTTGTATCAGATGTAAGTTGACTTTGATTGGAATAAAATAACTCTCCATTGTTAGAACAATTAAATGTTCCAACTAAGTTGTAAGTTTTTTATGTTGCACGAATTTTACCATTGTATGTAGAATTGCAATCTAATAGAAGAATTAGCAAATAAATTTAACCTTATATATCTTTTTTTAATATGAAACTTTTATTTAGTAGTTTCATTAAAAAATGATTTTTAATCTTTATCAAAGTGTATCTTTTAGCTAGTTATATTTTCATAACCCAACCATTTAATTTTAGGCATATCAAAAACATAAAAACTATTGTTATAAAACAATAGTTATGTAATATTTTTAAATAGAATAAGATCCTTAAAATAGAAAAACTTACATCGAAAAATATTCACCCAAACTTAAGGTTAACACAAGTAAAGCACCACCATCAACACATTTTAAAGTAACATTAGATGAACTAGTAAGAGGTTGTAAAAAGGTAAGGTTATAATTAATATTTCCATCTTTTATTACAAAGAAGAGTGTATATTTTAAAATACAAAAAGTATTTTTTTAAATACAAAACATTTTTGAAAGGAATTTCCCCATTAAACATAAAAATGTTGCAAAAAATAGAAATAAATACACAAGTAATTTAGCCACATTTAAATTTTAATATTCATTTTTATTACCTAATTAAAGTAAATTGCTTATTAATTATTTTAACCCTGTTTAACTTAAAAATAAAATAAATAGAATAATGTACGCATTCATGTCAATAAAATAAATAGCCTATTCAAGAATGAACAAAATTTTATTTTGAAAAAAAATTTCTATAAATGAAAATTAAATTATAAAATTACACATAATAAAAATTAAAAACGTTTTTAATTGCTGTACAATACTACAAAAATATATATTTTTTACCATATAAGGTACAAAATGTATTATAAATACAAATGTTACATTGGTAGCAATTGCTATTATTAATAATTAAAATCAAGTATTTACTTAAGTGAGTGCAGAACCGTATTATATAAAAAAATACTACAAATTATAATGAAGTGCAACTTTTTTTTGTATTTTATTATCTTGTTTGTAATCTAAAATAAAATTTTTCAGTTAGGTATTTTTAATATTTGTTAATAGCACCCCACACATTCGAGTTAAAAAACCACACTTTAATTACCTTGTTTAATTTGTTTTTTATTAGTTATAGGGGTCCATATAATGGATTCTTTTTAGAGTTTTCTACAAATAAAAACATGGTTGTTCTTTAGAATATTTTGATTTATATGTTTAAACATTTTTTAATTTGTTTATAACATGCAAATTTTGATTTATTTGTTAACAATAAACCAAATAAACATTTAAGAATAAAATTCTACATGGAATAATTATATTTCTTTTAAAAAAACGTCAAAATGATTACATTATTTAAATATAAACCTTTTTAATTTTTTAAAGTATGTTTTTTAAGAAAATTTTTAAGCAAACAGAGTTACAACTGTGGGGTATTTTCAAGTTGCCAATTACAGTTTAAAACATGTTGTCTGAAAATAAATGTTTACCTTGAAGTGAACTGTTGTTATTTTGTAAAGAATCTTTGTGTGCAATCACCTTCATTCGATGATTTTTACCTTTTAAATAAAAAATGAAAAAAAATCCTATAAATTGTTCTAAAATTTTTAATTTAAAAAAAATATTTGAGTACTAAAAAAACTATATCATACATTAAAATTACCTTCTTTTACATTGTGTGCCTCCTGTCTTTTATTTTTTTCTTAAACACAAAACAAAAATTTACTTTCACTGACAATATGACATTCTGATATTTAGTTTGATAGTTAAAGTAAATAAAAAACTAACTATGAAAACAAAATTTTTAAAACTTACTTTTCTTATACTGTTTATTTTTCCTGTAAAATTGAACTGCAAAAAGAACCAGCATAAAGAGGGCGAAGCCTCCAATAGAGCAGGCTATAATGACTATTGTGGGATCAAATGCTTCAGGTGCCTTTGTAGTGGTTGACTTTGTTGTTGTTGACTGTGTTGTTTTTGTAACAGTTGTTTTTTCTTGGGATGTTGTCACTACTACATTCGACTGAGATGTGGTTTCCAGGTTACTGGTACTGGAAATAGTAGAGTCCGGCAGCAATGTAGTTGATATAGCTGGTGATTGTGACGTGTCTGGTGCAGAACTGGTGGCCATACCAGTTGTAGTTACATCTTGAGTGGTGGTTACTTCAGCTAAGATTTTTGAATAATTATAAAAACTCTTAAGTTTAGTGTGCTCTTACAATAAGAGATTAACAACATGCCTATTTATTACCTGTTAACCTTAACATTTTTGACTTGGTATCTATTAAATTCATAGTTGAATTTAAATGATCTAATCTTATAAGAAGCTCATTATCAGCTAATGTTAAATCATTTACGGTTAGAATAGTTGTGGTGGATGTATATACCCCAGGAACAGTAAAATTGGCTCTAAAATTTTAAAAACAATTTTTTTATATTACTATTGTAATGAGGCATTGTAAATAAGTAAATTAATTTTATTTTATTAAATATAAACTAAATTTTACTCTGCTTTAAGTCTTTTAGTTGTTCCCATGACATATACATTGATAACTCCGTAACTTTGACATTGAATGGTAAATTCTAAAACCTATTATTGATTAAACAGTTTTTGAAAATAAATTTAAGTTGAGAAAACAATTTTAAGCTGTATCTATGACAAAAAAATAAATTTAAGACATTTTAAAAAATAAGTTTTCTTTCAATTTTTTATAGTTTTTAAAATTTTAAAATATTTTTAATTTAAAAAATATTACCAGAATACTTACATCATTGACATACCAATTAATTTCATAATAAAGATCAGTAAAATCTGTGACTGTTGCTGTTACATTAACACTTGAACCAATAATAATTAAAGGATCGGATAATTCCAAATTTGATATTTCACTAGTAATGAAGCCAACTAAAAAAAAATAGTTGTTTTAAAAAAACTACCATAATATATATTTTATTAAAATGTTTTATATTTTAAGGGTAAACTTACAGTTTGTTACCAGTAAGAGGGCATACACAAAAAATTTCATTTTTTTAGCCTTTTAAAAACAATTATACTGAGTTCCTACTTTTTCTTTTATAATCAAAAATATTTTAATTTCTAAAAATGTATTAACTTCAAAAAATAATACCCTAAATACATTTCAATAAAATTCGACCTAAAATATATATTAAATGTTCTTTTAAACAAAATAACAATTAACTTTCATAAGCTAACTAATAAAAATTCAACTTTTTTAATTTATGTCTGATTTGTGTTTACCTAATGACATCTGCACACATTGCTTCAGTGCGTTAAGAGTTTATATTTATGAGTAACCAATTAAAGCAAATATCAATTAAAATTTTTAGTATTTATAAAAGAAAATCAAACATGTCTATTTTAAATCTTTGTTACTTACCATGCTATGTTAAATTTTGTTTAATAGTTGAACAAATAACATCTATTGTCTTTGAATTATTTTTTATGTTACCACCCTTTGTAAATATTTGTTTATATTAAAAAAAAATTACCTAAGATTTAATAAAATTATCTTCTAAAAATAAAACATGTATTAACATTATTATATTCTAAAGCAATGTTAAAAAATTCTTTATGAAATCTGTAAAAATTTTAATAAGTTTTTTTACAATACAGTCCCACCCGATTATTAACTTTGCACAATTACTTATTTATTTACAATGTAATTTGATCATACTAGTAAAATTTGTTGGCAATTGGTTTTAATTGGGCATAATCCAACCATTATAACGTCTTTAACATAATGCCTTTTTTTAAAGATTTGTTGGACTAAATCAATAAATTATTATTTTTGGGCATAACCAGGGTGATATATATGTACAAAAATGTTAAAATTATAAGTAAAAAAAGATAAAAAGAACAACATTTTTAAATATTTTAATTAAATCAAATGTACACGTAAATAAAGAAAATGTTTTGTTCTTTAAAAAAGAGGTTTTTTACTTGTAAATTTTTTATTTTAAAATGTTTCCGTAACTTTAAATTTAATTTATTAAAAATAACTGTAACCAACACCTAATATGTAGGTATATCAAAGATATAGAATAGGTCATTTAGTTTGTGTGTTTATCGATATTGTATCTTTTATTTAATATATTTATCTTTATTACTAAATATTTCCGGGTAGGTTTCGATGAAATCATATAATAGTTTATTAAATACAATTGCATACATAGATCACAGATACTATTTCAAATTTTTTTTTGTTTATGGCAAGTTTAAAAAAATAGTTATGAGGTAAATTTAAAAGGTATTTATATTTTGAAATTTAGAAACAAGTTAGGCCTATCTTATTTGAACAAATCAAAATTATGAAAATAAAATATTCAATAATATTTACAAATTATCAGTATTAAAGAACCATGAAAAGATACCCATGTTCTTTTAAATATGTACATTATTAAATTATAAAGGCTAATATTGTCAGTAAGAAGTAAAAAGAAAGGCAGCAAATTTTATTTTTATTGCCATTTGACAATATAGTGCCAGTAAATTAAAACAACTGAAAATTTATGAAAACTTGTAGATTTTTTTAAAACTAACACACAATTACTTGAATTAGGTTTGATGGCCAAATAATTTTTAAGTGTATATATTTTTAACTGGTTTGACCATGTTTTAATATAGAAACCTGTTAAATTAAATACTTTATTAGTGTTTAAACAATCGAACTAGTTTATCTATTTGTTGCTTTATATCTTGAATTGGTATTGTAATTTAAAGATCATGCTGTAGGTGTCACTGATATGTAAATTACCTAAACATTTTTAAAAAATATATATTTTTTTTTTTAAGTTTGTTGTAAAATTTAGTGTTCGTTAGTGGGCGCTAGATATCTACGTAGTTTGATAAGGAAGCGAAAATATAAGGAAATGACTACGCCTAAAAATGCGACAACAGTTCAACTTAGTACGTCATTCATTGATTTTCCATAGTTTAAACAGAACCACGCGTAGTTTACGTCATACAAGGAAATACGCTTATTTTTATTCACATAAAAAGGAGAAAAATGATTCACCCTCTGTGGAAATGTGACGTCAATTTTGAGAAATTTTCTTTTTTATTCAAGTTTTTTAATTCAGTTTAAAATTAATAGGCTAAGGTTATACGAAAATTTAACACAGACCATAGTTTGCTGTTTATTACTATGCAATATTACGGCATCGACTACATACATAAATATGTTGATTTGTGTTGCTATAGCGATTTTAACTATTAAACCACCAAATGCGCCAGTAAATTTTATGACATCGACTATAAAATTTATTGAATTTCGTGCTAATGCAAACTCTTTGAACTCTAAATATAAATTTTTAATAAAATTGCGAAACCAGCAAACAACATAACGAAAGTGAAACTAACACACAATTACTTAAATTAGGCTTGGTGGCCAAATTTTTTTTTAACTGGTTTGACCATGTTTTAATATAGAAACATATTAAATTAAACACCTTGTTTATGTTTAAACACTGGTTTATCTTTTTTGTTGCTTTATATCTTGCATTGGTTTTATCACTTAAAGATTATGCTGTAGGTGTCACTGATATGTAAATTACCTAAATATTTTTAAAAAATAGTTATTTTTTTTAAGTTTGTTGCAAAATTTTGTGTTCGTTAGTGGGCGCTAGATATCTACGTTATTTAAATAAGGAAGTCAAAATATAAGGAAATGACTACGCCTAAAAATGCGACAACAGTCCAACTCGGTACGTCATTCATTGATTTTCCATAGTTTAAACAAAACCACGCGTAGTTTACGTCATACAAGGAAATACGCTTCTTTTTATTCGCATAAAAGGGAGGAAAATGATTCACCCTTTGTGGAAATGTGACGTTAGTTTTGACCAATTTTCTTTTTTATTCAATTTTTTTAATTCAATTAAAAATTAATAGGTTTAGGTTATACGGAACATAAATATGTTTATTTGTGTTGCTGTAGCGATTTTAACTGTTAAACCACCAAATGCGCCTGTAAATTTTATGACATCAACTATAAAATTTATTGAATTTCGTGCTAACGCAAACTTTTTTAACTCTTAAGTTTAAATTTTTAATAAAATTGCGAAACCAGCAAACAACATAACGAAAGTGTACCTAGTGACGACAAAGCAAAGTGTTTGGTTGTATATTAACCTTAACTTGCTCAACAAATTATTCTTGTCATTTAGTTTGAAGTAAATAAAAGCAATCGCCTACGCATACAACGTTTTGCCGCCAAGCCAATAAATATTTTGGTTTGTTAACATATTTACGTCTAATTATTATTAAGCCTTTTTATGGAAAACAGTCTCAATACAACAATAATACTAATGGAAGTAATATAAAGTTGTTTAACTACTTCTTTCGCAAAATAAAGTATAACTCCAGCACAACAAAGACATACTGTGTTATACTTGCATGCTATTTATATTTTAACAGTAACTAACACAAGTTTTTTTAAACTTTTATTTCATGAATCAAAATATACAAAGAATTAATTAGATTTTTAATCTGCATAGGATAATACATTTTACAAAATTAAAAAATAACACACCAATTAATATAAGGTTTTTAAAAATTGCACATTTTTAATCACTAAGCTTCTTGTAATATGAGAATATGATTTTCAGTTTCGTATCCATTCAAAATGGCTATTTTAGGATTTTGTAATAGGAGTGTGGTAATCCATTTATTAATTATATTTCCTTTATATTATATACAGTGGAAAATTACCATACAAATAATACAGAAAATGTTAAATGAAGAAATAAATCTGTGGTAGGAAAAATGAAGTAAAAATAAAACAGTGGAAAAATTATATAATACAATTACAGGCTACAATGACATGTCCAATTAAACATAACTTCTTAAGAATATGCAGTGCATAATAAGTAAGTACAATATGGTAAACAACAACTTTAAATTAAAACAACTAAAATTTTAGGATATAAAAAGGCATAAGTTTATCATGGAACATAAATTAAAGTTGAAACTATGATTTTTGATTGGCAAAAAGTTTATCTTAAAGTCATGAATAGCATGAAATTAGCACTACATAAAACAAACTTTTGCTAAGTACCTTAAGTTAACAAAATGTAAATTTTTTGTTACTATAAAAAATCTTTAACTACTTGTATAATAAATAGATGCAACAACATTTAAATTCTATTTATAGATTTTTAAAAACCAGTTCTTTTTATATAAAATATATTTTAAGATAAATGCATAATTTAAGTTATTTGCATGAGAGTCGTGAATGCATGTTTTTCGATAAAAAAATAATTGCTTGAATAGGCTAAATCATTACAAAAAAGCAATTATAATAAATGACATTGTTTTATAAAAGCACAAATATTATTAGCGATTGAACATTTTCTTACAGTAAATATATATAAAGAGTCTTTTTTAAGCATTGCTTATTGGATTAACACGTGGAACTAGAAGGCAAAACACTATATTCTTTATTCATGTTGTCACTGGGGTAGTTTCCATACCTACTCTAGGAAAAAAACTTTAATTAACATATGTTAATTTATACTAAAAATAGTTAAACTATTTTTGTATGATAAACTACTAAAACATGCCAAAAATAACATAAATTAGGTATGGAGAAAGCAAAAGGTTTGTAGAATTTAATGGCATTTTGAAAATAGTTAAGTCAAAGTTGTAACATGCTTTCAAATTGCAAATAAACTAACAAAATTTTATGAGCGAAACTAATTCTAACATGCAAATTGCTTTTTGTATGAGAAATGTGTAACAAAAAAGTTTAAAATTTTTTTTTTAATAAAAGTGAAATTAAAGGTTCAACATAAAAGAAAGTAAACATAATTTTTAAAATTATGCGACAAGGCAACCTACTACTTTCTATATCTTGTTTGCTTTAGTAGTCCTGTGTAACAATGTTAAATATTTACATTTTGTGCAAAAAACATTTGAACACCTTTTTATTTCGCTATTCATAAAGTCATAAAGACCAGTTTTTTAATTATAAAAAAAGGGTATGTTTTATTGCCTAACTACATTTATTACACACAAAAACATCTTAAAAACTTTTAAATTAAACTGATAAACTTACATGAGAATCATTGCCATGTAGGTTGTCACCATTTCCTTAAAAATAGATAAGGTTATTACTTTGTATTTTACTTCCTTGTTTGAGTTGACATAAGATTGTATACCAGGAAACTGTTGGCTTATTTTAAAACTTTATTGTTTGCATTGAAGCATGGATTTGGTGCATAAAATAACAATTAAGATTGTGTAGTGTGTGGGATGAATGCATTGTGTTTAAACTATCAATATTATTTTAAATTGATTTTTTAATGACTAAGCCTTCCTTTTATCTTTGTTGCATTGTTGTAAATAAAAATCTTAATAAAATATTATTTTCAGTCTGTGTAGGCTAAAGGATTTGATTTTAAACTACAATAATTATAAAACTGCATTATTATATTATCTTTTTAGTTAAGCAAAATGATATTTACCTGGTGGCTTTGGTTTTTTGTTGGGTTTCTTAACCTCAGCATAGGCTTCATCAGGTGCTGATTTAAGACAATGAATGATTAATTATTGATAAATGATCACACAAACCTCAGATAAAGAGTTTTATGATGTTGAAACTTTAATCACTTATGTATAATTGCAAGTATTTTACATTATTATTTGACATAATTTACATGATAATATTAAACATAATAAATCAAATTATGTCAAAGATTTGGATACCATTGGATTTTGTTAAATTATTTACATAAAAATCAAAATATTTATTAATTGAAAAAAAATTTCAAACACAACTTTCCATATTTTTTTACAGAAATTTAAATACCAGGTGCTGTATTTTTCTTTCCTTTTTTCTTTTTGCTAAAGTTGACTTCAGCATAAGCCTCACTTACTCCTGCAGAAGTCGAGGGAGCATAAAGAGGATTTACTTTCTTCTCTTTCTCATTTTTGCCTAGAATATAAATAAAAATTTTGCAAAAAATTTTTAAAAATTATTATTTTTTTACGTACACATAAATACTACTACTACTAATCCATTGATATTTTACCAACACAATGTTTTTATGCATTATCTTATTATGACCAACCGTTTTTCTTTTTAGGCTTCTTGACTTCAGCATAAGCATCCTCAATAAAGTCAGGATTACCAGGTTGGTAAAGTGGGTTTACCTTTTCTTCCTTTTCCCCTTTACCTTTAAGCAAATATTTAAAAAATAAGCTTGGAAAATATGCATATAATAACAAAAAAGGGCTTTAAAAGATTTTTTTTTAATTAACCCTTTTTTTTCTTGTTTTTAGGTTTATCCACAACTGCATAAGCATCTTCTATTCCATTTCCACCAGAAGGTCCATACAATGGATTATTTCGCTCTTCCTTTTCACTGTTGTCTATAGAAAAAATTAATATTAAAAAAAAACTTTTTTTGAAATATGAAATGTATAATTACCCTTCTTTTTCTTTTTTCCTTTTGGTTTGTCCACAACAGCATAAGCTTCCTCTGCCCCAGTACATGAGGTATCATATAAGGGGTTGTCCCTTTCCACCTTTTCGTCTTTAATTATAAATATTTAATTTTTAACTCAATGATTTTCATAAACCTTAAATAAAAAATTTCTTTATGCAACAAAAACATTAGAAAACAAAAGTTTCAAATAATTTATTTAATTTAATGCTAAAATATTTGATTTTATCTTTTATTACCTTTCTTTTTCTTCTTATTTTTAGGTTTATTGACAGCAGCATAGGCACCTGCACCATTTCCACCCGAAGATGCATACAAGGGGTTATCTCTTTCTTCTACATTTAAAAAGCATTTTATTAATAATGTTTTTTAGCCTTTCAAATTTCAAAATGCATTTGTTAAATTAACATTCCAGAAAAAAACTTAACTCAAGATATTACCTCTTTCTTGAGCATGGGAGTTTGTGTCATATAATGGGTTATCTCTGGTTTCTCTTTCTATAAAATTAAATATAGTAATTATAGGCTATATAAAGCTAATTAAATCAATTCTTAAACAAACAGTTAAGAAAAACATAATTTTATAACATATTTATTTAGACATACCAGTTTGCATATTTTGAATGGGAATGGATGTGTTTTTATTTTCTGTTATAAAAAAATAATCAAGTTTGTTATTTAAAATTAATTAGAAAAACTTTAGTAAAAATATAGCAAAAATTTTTCTTAGTTTATTCAAAAATAAAAATTATACTGTTTTAATTTAAACATTCGAAAAAACTAACCACCGTTCTTTTTGTTATTTTTTCTTCTTCGACACCAAAGAAACACCAAAACTGCAACCAAGATTGCAACAACAACAACTACCACAATCACAATTATTATTGTTGTGTCCAAACCACCTGAACCACTAGGACCATTGGGATCAATTGGTGTTGAATCAATAACATTAACATTAAATTCAACAGAAAGTGGTCGAGTAGGAATTGTAGGGGATTGAATAGTTAATGTATAACTACCATTGTCAGCTTGTGATACCTACATAAAAATGCTTAGTTAATTTTTCTTAAATTTTTAAATAAACATTTTTTTTTATGTTAGAAAACACTCGATAAATGCATTTAGCTTAAATTGCATGTACATTTACAATATCAATATATTTTAATATTTTTAGCAAATAAGTTATTACTTAATTTACCTTATTCCTTGTGAATGTAAAAGTCTGTGAGTCACTTATATTGGTTAGTGGGTTCATATTATCATTTGCAACATTACTTCCTGGTTTTAAAATTTAAATAATAATATCACACATTATAAGCTGCAATTTTAATTCCTACAAAATATTTTACAATCAACTTATTTAAAATGAGCTCTTAAAACTTTTCTTTTATATTTAAAAATAACAAACCATTTAAAGTAAGATTTGAAATAGTAGAAAGCGGATTGGAAATAAATTGAAGTGTGCAAGTTCCAGTTTGATTGACAACCCAAGGTAATGAACATTCAACTTCTGTGAGGGGATTGGTTAGTCTGGGTGAATCTATTTGAAAAAAATTAACGTTAATGAATCTACACATAAATTTCATTTTCAGAATAATTGCAAAGCTGATTTGTTTTCTGTCTAAGTTAATATGCATAACTGAAGCACAAAATTATTGAAAATTATATTTTATTAGTGAGAAATCATCAGAACACAAATAAATTTGATTTTTCATCATAAAAATTAAAACTAAATTAATTAATGTACATTAACAAATATACCACAAAAAATATGGAAAAATAATATAAATAAAAAAACTTTTGGTATTTGAATTAATAACAACACAATTTATCTACAAACACACTTAATTTCAAATTAAATCTCGGCCTTTACATAAATTTGCGTCGTGATTATAAAAAAGATACAGAAATTTATTTCAAAAGTTAAAACTTATTTAAATAATAATAAACCCTCTAAAAATTGTAAAAATATGTTAAACATGAAAAGCTCTAAAACATGCAAATTTGAAAAACACTACAGTTTAACTTACATAAAACATCAATATATATTCTAACTTCTGATTTTCCAAAAGCATCATTTGTTAAACAAATATAATATCCAGTGTCATAAGGTTGTAAGGATGACAACTCAATCATAGAACTTGTGTCATTAATTGTTCTGTTATTACTTGGTAAACTCCATCTAAATTGAGTTTCTAGCTCATTTGAGTACTCCAAATTGCATGTCAAAGTTGTTGAGTTGTTTAAGTAAAGTGTTGTTTTGTTGTTGGTTGTCTTTATTGCAGCATTTCCTAACAATTAATTCAATTTTATTGTAAGTTTGGATAACATTTTTCAGGAAGATAATAAACCATAATTGTAAAATAAAAAAGAATTTTTGACATTATTTTGTACTAAATCATTTTGCTTACTTTGTTCAGGAATCACTAACACTTTTTCTTTGTTACTCCGTGTTGAATCAACTGAATTTGCAGCATTGCAAAAGACTGTCCCAGAATTATTTAAAGGTTGATTAAACTGAGAAAGATTACTGAAATTTTTTAAAGTGTGGCAGTTTACATTATCTTGACACAAAATCCATGAATATTGTGGGGTAGGATTTCCATCACTTGAACAACTCATTACCAAATTTTGATCAGATCTGATTAAATATCCACTTGCTAAGTTTATTACAAACTCTGATGTTTGAATAATATTTGTTGGTAAACGAGGAGAATCTGGCAATTTTTTTGTCTTTTTTAATATTGTTTAATAGAATCAAAACATAAAACACTTTATTTATTTGTTAGCAAAAAAGTAATACTATAACTTAATTTTAGTAAACCATTTCTACAACTAAAAACTAATTGAAATTTTTAAACTAATACTATAATTGGGATAATTTTTGTACTGTTAAGTTAACATTGTTTCAACATTAACTCTTACACAAAACTTTAATATTTATTCTAGCAGCTTAGTTTCCAAATGAGTTTTTTTTTATAAACTCATAAGGTTGAAAAGATGACAATCAATCAGAACTGCTTAATTTATTGTTCTGTTATTACTTGGTAAACTTCATTTAAATTGGTTGTCTAGCTCATTTGAGTAATAAAAAATGCATTTTAAAGTTAATGGGTTGTTTAAATACAGAAAGCCTGTTTACATGTGTGTTTAAAATAACTTCAAGATCGGTTCCGAATCGCAAAAAAGTGCTAATTTCAAATGCTTATATGCCCTCAGTTTACATGCGCTTTTTAAACCTTGTTGAAGTTCGCTTCGGTAAGTTGTTTGTTGTGGCTAAAACATTATCAAGTATGTCAGTTGGCAGTTTGTGTACGCTTATACCAGTAGTACACGTATATAATTTAATATTGTGTGAAAAATACAACAGTTATCTACATTAGCCAACTGTCCTTCTGGCTGTTTGATTTAGGCAGGCAAAACAAAATAAAATGATGTTTTATAAAAATTTTTGCAAACTAAAAGTCCATAGACTTGAACTTAAATTTTTGTTTCAGAACCGTGTTTGAGTTTCAAAACCACGTCTCCTAAGCGTACCGAACTCCAACACGGTTTAAGCGCCCTTGTTAACAGGCTTAGTTTTTTAGTTGATTAGTTGTTTAGTAGAGTTTACACTTAAACCTTTTTATCTAAATCTTTTACATTTGAATATATATGTAAACCCTATTTTAATTAAAACTGTTACATTTGGACCTTTTTATCTGCTCTAAACCTCTTCCCTTTTTATATGCTCTTAACATTTAAACCCTTAAACCTCTTCATTCGAACTACTTACAAATAAATCCTTCACTTGAACTTACAAATAAATCCTTCATCTAACATTAAAACTTCTTGTAACACTACTGTTGTGTTTATTTTTGCCACAACAATGCTGATTACTCAAAAAGTAGGGCTTTAGGTGTATTAGGTTTACAAATATAGGGGGTTAAGTTAAAAGTGGCTTAAATGTATGGAGTGTAAACAAAAGGTTTAGTTTAAGAGGGTTTAAATATCAAAAGGTTCGTAAAAAGGGGTTGAAATAAAATAGGCTTAAATAAGGGGTTTACTTGTAAGCTACATTTTTTTTTTTTAACTTACATTGCACATTCAGTGTTTCAATATTTGATCTTCCAGTTTGATTAAATTCTGATAGTTGAGTAAATGGAGAATTTGCTTGACAATATACTTCTTTACCATTGTCAGATGCTGTTAAATTTGCTGTTGTAAAAGTAGTACTCTTAAATACAATACAAAAAAATTAAAAGGTGTTAATGACTTTGTTAAATTCAGACCCAATGTTTTATTTTATAATTTCAGCATTTAAAAAATAGGGAGAAAAACATAAAGAGTGTCATAATAAATTATATTAATAATCAAGCATATCTTACAACATTTAGTATGGATTTACTATCTTCGATTTTGAAAGTAGATGAAGTTGCACTAGGAATAACTTGATCATAATCACAAGTTAAATCTAATCTATTTCCTTCAATCACTGTTTGAACTCCATTTAATGTTACAGTTGGTGCTGCAACAGAAAAAAGTTGGCTAGTTTTTAAAATCAAAACAACTTTTAAACTTAACAATGAAATAAGATGTTTTTTATAAAATTTTATTCTTTTGATTAGTAGAACAATGATATATATTAACAAGTTAAAATCTTTGTGATGAAGCTATTGCGAGTTTTGATTTTTTTTGTAAAATGGAAACTTGACACAAGAGGCAATATTTTGCCGTATTACAAAACCACATCTCCTGGTTTTATCAAATTTTTAATTAACAATGCCTGTCAGGTTTGGTTGGTAAAGGATCACAAAATTAAAAAAGCTCAGGTTAACCATGTATTATTAAGGTTAAGAATAGCAGTAAAAAATGAGTTTTGCTTAATGCCGATATACATATTACTGTCTAACAAATAGTTTTTCTTTTAAACTGTAGTGTTGGCTGCCAACTAATGTGTATTGTACATATAAAAAAGCACTAGGTATGTGTTATATTTTTTTAAATGTTTTAATCATTTAATGATGCATGGGACAATTTGAAAGCACAGCTAATTCTAGTTCACAATATCCTAATTATATTATTCACTAAACTGAATGTAAGTATAAAAAACCTTATACACACTGCATAAGTACATACAACATATAAAGTATTGCCTACTGCCTTTACTTTATTAGATTGTGTGCCCTAAAAATGACAATGTTGTCAGTTATTTTCAATTAAACAATAAAAATTTTAGGTTTAAAAGAAATTGATTTAAAGGGATGTAATAAACTCTCGTCGGAAATTCGGAGTGAGAGAATTATCACCTGTGGATTACAGTTTATCTCTTATGGTAAACGGCACGTTGTTTTGTCTAGACGTGGACAACATACGTGACCCAAAATAAGTATAGGAGAACCAAACAATTGATGCAATTATTTTTATTTTTTAAAATAACTGCTAGGCCTCAACAGCAGCATACCAATTGTTTTTACTACCCTCACTATTCCCTCGTACCACTTGGCTTAATAATGCAAAAAAAACATCTTCAAATTTTTAAAATGTCTTTTAAATTAAAATATTTTTTTAAATACTAAATTATTAAGCTACCAAAAATGTTATTACCTGTCCAGCATTGTAAATTATTTTGTCCACTCCACATTGCATTTGCCAAACATGTAGTTGTATTAGATGTAAGTTGACTTTGATTGGAATAAAACAACTCTTCATTGTTAGAACAACTAAATGTTCCATTTGAGTTGTAAATTAAAAGTGGTTCTGGTGATTCAACTTTAACATTGTATGGAAGAAAAGAATTGCAATCTTTAAAAAAATATTTCTAAATTTAAATAAAATCCTTAAAGTGTTATGTTACAGAGTTTTGCAATTTTGTAAATGATGTATATAGCATGTTAGTATGGTTGACAATGAATCATAAAATGGCTTTAAAACCTTTAAAAAATGTCTGTGGTACTTACAATTTAATTTTAAAAAATACTGGAAAATGATTAACATAAAAAACCAGGTTACCATATTTTTTGTGTGAGGTAGAAAGTACTAAGTAGCGTAGTGAATCTGTACACCACTTCATTTCAAACAGGGCTTCCCTTTTCTTTTTTTTAATTAATTTAAATTTTTTTTTTAAGTTGTATAACTTAAAAACTAGGTAAAATTATTTAAAGTAAAAATCATTTTTGTGTTCAGTGACACCAACCTTATTAATTTGTGAGTATAAAAATATCTCTAATATATGACTTTAAATAAATTTAAAAATATTTAAGTAACCTTGATTACCTGTAACATTAATTGCTATACTGAGGGAAAACAATGTCATACCAGCACCAGTACATTTCATTTTAATATCAAGATCTGCCGTAGCATGTTTAGCAAAGGTTAAATTGGACACAATATTGGTAGTTCCTGTGCAAGTGACTTCAACATTATCTATGTTAGAACCAACACAGCCACTTGAGCCCAAAAAAAACTGCCGAGAATCTGAATTATAATACCATGTGCAAATGCCTGTTTCATGTAAAGTAAAGCTGGATTGTACTATAAGCCCAACATATTCAGTAGCTAAATTTCTAGATTGATTTACACTTGATGGAATTGCAATGATAGTGTTTTGAGCTGAAGTAACTAGAAAATGCATTATGTTGTAAATTTAGCAGTTTTTCCAAATTTAAAAAATTTAAACCAATTTCTTTAAAGTATAAAATATACAAAGAAATAACTAACAATACCGAAATTTAATAAAAAATCAAATTATTTTATTGTACAGATAATATTAAAAGCATTATAGTTTATATAAAATTTATTTTCAGCTTTAATTACTATAAATTTAATTTATAGTGTTGTGCTTAACAAACACAATTATTACTAAAAAATATTGTGATTTAACCTAAAATTAAAAAAAAATTTACCACAAAATAAACCAATAAATAAATGTATTGTTAGCATATTTCAGAAAAATTCAATTTTTCTTTCTTCAATTATTTAAAGCTATTTTTAGATAAACTATATCACCCTTAGTTAAAGTACCTCTACACCTCCAAGTGTAAAAAAATGGATTTAATTTCTAAAAATATTAATAAAAGATTACAAACTTATATAATACTTTTTTTTAACCAAATTGGGAGATGGGCTTATGGGTTTAATTGGCACAAGTGCCAAGAAAATTTGCCAAAAATCTGCCGAACCATGTGCCAAACAAAAATCTAGTTTATTATTCAGCACCAGATATAAAATCCAGTTCAATATTTAGTCCTAAATTAAAAATTGCTGGTATTATTAGATTTAACATACATTCTGGATAAAAGGGTCTATATTACCCCTTACCAAAATCTTAATTTAAAATCTGGTGCCAAATAATGAACCAGGAACCGAAGTCTAACTTCACGCCGGTTCTTCAATTTGGTATTGTAGAATCAATTGTAATAAGTCTATTACAATCAATTCTAAGTTCAAGCTAGTTCAAAGTCATTGAATTGACATGTACAACAATTATTCTTGTTACAACGGGAGTTAACTCCAACCAAGCACTCTTAAATCGCTCTTACTGGGAATAAACCATGTAACCTGTAAGTAGAAGGCCAATGCCTTAACACTAAACAAACTTTTATTCCCTTCCAGTTTTGCTATAAATACTGAAACAATTTAAACTTTTATTACCAATCTACCAATAGTTGGTCATCGACCAGTCTGGAAAGTAGGACAGTTTTCAACAAGATCTCGTGCGTGCAAGCGTAAAAAATGGCGTGACCGCGCGTGCACGCGTACTACGATTTTCGGTCTAAGCGTGATTTATGTTGGCGTGCTTTACTTAAATCTGGCTTAAATAAACAAGGCGTCAGCATTGCGAGTGCACAAATTTTTTTAAAAACCAGGCGTGCAAAACGTTGATTTTGGGCGTGCATTTTTTTTCACCGAAAAAAATCTCGTGCGTGCACGCTGCCCTACTTTCCAGACTGGGTCATCGATCGTCACATTGCAGAACCAATCTATCGATAGTTGGTCACCGTCGCATCTCGCAACAACAGGACCTACAAACTGAGCTATCTTACTGTAACCGTAACGGAATGCCAGACACTTCGGCCCCCGGACACTTCGGCCAAAATTTTTTTTTCAAAACAGCGGGGATTTGGCATTTTAATTACCGCGATAAATTTTATTTCCGCGTAGTTATATACAGTTTTTTAGACAGTATTTGAAACAAAATAAGCAGTAAATTAATATTTTTTTTTTTAATAATAATGTGCAAGAACATGTTATCTTTGTTTTCCGGTGTCAATTTTTTAATTGTGCCAAATCCCCGCTGTTTTAAAAAAAAAATTTTGGCCGAAGTGTCTTGGCCGAAGTGTCCGGGGGCCGAAGTGTCTGGTTACCCAATGCGCCAAATGATAAATTTTGAGAAAATGTGCCAATGTTACCAAATAATTTTTCAATGTAGAAAATGTGCCAATGCTGCCAACTAATTTTTCTTATTTTACATTTATTTATCATGGATGTGAGAAGGTAAGCTTTAAGAGTATACGTGAAGCAACATTTGTTACACAGACCTAATTTCGAATTGACTTTGAGAGTTTGGGATATCATAGATTATAATCGCCAAATAATAAGCTGCTGGTTGAGTGTTGGCAGCAGAAGTTTATACCGCATACACCACTTTTCTTTATGATGTTACAGCATGAAAACAGTTAAAAACGAACTTAAGACCTTAAGTTATAAAATTATTTTGACCACTACACTATCATGCCAGTGTCACAATTTTTTATTTATTTTTTATTTGTTTTATTTTTTTTATTATTAATTATAATAAATTGATGTTAGTGTTTAAAATCTATTTCGATTATAAATAGGTATATCAAGGTAAAAGTGTTTTTAAAAATAAAATAAAAATAAATTTATTTATGCTATGATTAATCACAACAACTTTTTGTCTCATTTTTAAATCTTTTATTTAAAAAAAAATGTGATTTTTGTAAAAAGGTCGGAGACGTTTGTATTAAAAAAAACGCCAAAACTAAATTATCACAGCAATTTACATCCCTCTTAATTTTTTTAAATATTTAGTCTACTTGAAATAAAGTTATTTTTATTGTTTATATCAACGACGTGATCTTGCAACAAACTAAAAACTCATAAAATAAAAGCTATTTTATTTAAGTATTTTTTATTTATAGATATTTATACAAACGCAAAAATCAAAGTTAAACATTTAAATCGTATAATTTTTCTTAAACATTTTTTTATTTTAGTGTTTATTGGTGGAAAAACTTTAAATACAAATAAAAAAATGTAGTATAGGTAAAACGTAGTATTTTAAATACAATACGTTCATATATATAACTCATTTGTTTTCTAGCAATCTGTAGTAATAACCATATTTACTTCGATATTGAAATGCATTTGTAATTACGTTTATAAGTAACCATAAAACATATTATGTTTGTTGGGTTGTTTATTTGTATAAAAATCAAGCATGGCTTTTATTATTTAAGATTTTAATCAAATGTGTTTCTTGCATTATTGAAAATTTAACATCTTATAAACTATGTTCAAATTCCAGTTGAGTAATGTCATCCATTTTACAAATATTTATATATTTGTGTAACTGCAATATAATTAGTTAGCCAGTGGTGGGAGAGGGGTACAAGTTTTCCCCAAATACTCCCCCAAATAATATTTCCGGTCCTCCACAACTGACTCACCCTTTTCGGTCCTCGCTTGCATATCTACAAAGAAGTTTTATTTTTTTAAACCATTCTGAATCGTTAAAACTTTGATGTTAAACAATTAGCAGGTTTTACTGCCAATCCCCTCTTCTGCTATCTCCTCCAGCGAGCCTCCTTGCCTCCATGTGTATTTTTTTTTAAATATATACCTTTTAAGCATTTTGTACTAACAGAATAACAATAAATTAACTTCTCTACCAAATAATTCAATTGCAGTGTTACCTCTAACAACACATTTATTTTAAATTTAGTAAAATGCAAAAATAAATTTAAAACCAGCAAATGTAAAAAATAACTCACAGTCTATCTTTAATCTCCCTCCTTGAGATACTAAGAGAGCTAGGTTATAAGTAACAGAAATATTTGCAAGAGCTTGGCCCCCAAATGTATTGCCCGAAAAAGTTTTTTTTTTTTAATAATTATGGTTCGAAATCTTAGATTTTGAAACATATTGTTATTGTATTTATATTTATTATTATTATTAGGGTTCGAAATCTTAGATTTCAAAACATATTGTTATTGTCATTATATTTATTATGGTTCGAAATCTTAGATTTCGAAACATATTGTTATTGATAATAAAGTTTTCTGATCCTCCTATTTTCAAAATTGAATTATCACTAATTACTAATTAATAAGTGTTTGTTTATTAAAATTTAAAGATCGTTATTAATTTTTCAAATCTTGGTTATTATGATTAACTTAAAAATGAATTAAAATTTTAATTTTTACTACTAATTACTAATTAATAGGTGTTTGTTTATTAAAATTTAAGGATTATTATTAATTTTTCAAATCTTGGTCAATCATATATTATGACATGAGTTACATAAATACGAGTTAAAAAATTAATTTTTAAATGTTTATCATATTTAAATGCTTGTTTATTTAATAAAAATTAATAATTGTTGTTTAAGCGCAGAACAAAGAAAAAAAAAATTTTTAGTCTAATAATTAAAAAAAGGTATACGTAATATTTGATTAATTAGTTCAGTTAATATTTTTAATTAAGTTATGTTTATGTATAAATTTATTTACAATAAAGATTAATTTTAAAAATAATCAAAAATTTCAAACCATTTTTTATTTATCAAATAAATCTAGTTATGGTTCGAAATCTTAGATTTCGAAACATATTGTTATTGTCAGTTTTATTATTATTTTTATTTTTCTTACTCATCCGAACTTTGGTTCAAAATTACTTTTGATCTTGTTTATATAAAGTTCTGAAATTTTAGTATGTTTATAATAATATTGTGTTCCAATCCTGCTATTCTCAAAATTTAATTATTACTAATTACTAATTGCTTGTTTATTTATTAAAATTTTAAGATCGTTATTAATTCTTCAAATCTTGGTCAATTAAAAATTGTTATTATTTTGTTAAATCTTGGGCAATCGTATATTATTATATGAGTTACATATAAACGAATTAAAAATTAATTTTTGTTTGTTTGTCATATTTAAATGCTTGTTTATTCAATAAAAATTAGGGATTGTTATTTAAGCGCAGAACAAAAAAAAAAATTTAACTTTTTAGTCTAATAATTAAAAAAAGCTATACGTAATGTTTGATTAATTAGTTCAGTTTTTTTTAATTAAGTAATGTTTATGTATAATTTTATTTACAATAAAGATTAATTTTAAAAATATTCAAATAATTTCAAACCATTATTTATTTATCAAATAAATATAGTTGTTTTTATTCTTACTAGTCCGAATTTTGGTTCAAAATAACTTTTTTTCTAGCACTTTAAAAGTTTTCAAATTTTAGTATGTTGTTTGTCATAATAAAGTTTTCTGATTCTCCTATTTTCAAAATTGAATTATCACTAATTACTAACTAATAGGTGTTTGTTTAATAAAATTTAAAGATCGTTGTCAGGTTTTTAAATTTTGGTCAATTGTATATCATAATATTGGTAACTCAAAAATGAATTAAAATTTTAATTTTTATCACTAATTACCAAGTAATATGTGTTTGTTGATTAAAATTTAAAGGTTGTTATTATTTTTTTAAATTTTGGTCAATTGTATATCATGATATTGGTAACTCAAAAATGAATTAAAATTTTTATTTTTATTACTAATTACCAAGTAATATATGTTTGTTTATTAAAATTTAAAGGTTGTTATTATTTTTTTAAATCTTGGTCAATTGTATATCATGATATTAGTAACTCAAAAATGAATTAAAATTTTAATTTTTATTACTAATTACTAATTAATAGGTGTTTATTGATTAAAATTTAAAGATTGTTATTAATTTTTTAAATCCGGCCAATTCTATATCATGATAATGGTAACTCAAAAATTAATTAAAATTTTAAATTTTATCACTTATCAAGTAATAGGTGTTTGTTTATTAAAATTTAAAGGTTGTTATTATTTTTTTAAATCTTGGTCAATTGTATATCATGATATTAGTAACTCAAAAATAAATTAAAATTTTAAATTTTATCACTAATTACCAAGTAAAAAGTATTTGTTCATTAAAATTTAAAGGTTGTTTTTATTTTTTTAAATGTTCGTCAATTGTAAATCATGATATTAGTTAAAAAAAACAAGTTATAAAATTAATTTTTGTATGTTTATTATATTTTATAGCTTGTTTATTTAATAAAAATTAGGGATTGTTATTAAAGCGCAGAATAATGAAAAAATTTTAATTGTTTAGTCTAATAATTAAAAAAAGGTATACGTAATATTTGTTTAATTAGTTCAGGTAATATTTTTAATTAAGTAATGTTTATGCATAAATTTATTCCCAATAAAGAATAATTTTAAAAATAATCAAATAATTTCGAACCATTTTTTATTTATCAAATAAATCTAGTTATGGTTCGAAATCTTAGATTTCGAAACATATTGTTATTGTCATTATACTTATTATTATTATTATTATTATTATTATTATTTTTATTATTATTATTATTATTTTTATTCTTTCTAGTCCCAATTTTGAAAGAAGATATCTTTAGTTCCTTAGAATTTAAAAATCTCAAATTTTAGTATGTTGTTTATTATCAGATTATGTTTTCATTCTCCTATTTACAACATTTAATTATCACTAATTACTAATTAATAAGTGTTTATTTATTAAAATTTAAAGGTTGTTATTAACTTTTTAAATTTTGGTCAATTGTATAATATGATATTGGTAACTCAAAAATGAATTAAAATTTTAATTTTTATCACTAATTACTAATTAATAGGTGTTTATTTATTAAAATTTAAAGGTTGTTATTAATTTTTTAAATTTTGGTCAATTGTATAATACGATATTGGTAACTCAAAAATGAATTAAAATTTTAATTTTTATTACTAATTACTAATTAATAGGTGTTTATTTATTATAATTTAAAGGTTGTTATTAATTTTTAAAATTTTGGTCAATTGTATATCATGATATTAGTAACTCAAAAACGAATTAAAATTTTAATTTTTATCACTAATTACTAATTAATAGGTGTTTGTTTATTAAAATTTAAAGGTTGTTATTAACTTTTTAAATCTTGGTCAATTGTATATCATGATATTGCTAATTTAAAAATGAATTAAAATTAAAATTTTCATCATTAATTACTAATTAATGGGTGTTTGTTTATTCAAATTTAAAGATTGATATTAGGTTTTTAAATTTTGGTCGGTTATATCTTATTATATTTAAAATTTGAAAATAATTAAAAAATAATTCTTGTTTGTTTGTTATATTAAATGCTGGTTTGCTAATTAAAAATCAAAGGTATGTAATATTCTTAGTTAATGTTTATGCATATATTTTTTATTTATAAAATTTTATGTTAAAAATAATCAAATAATTTCGAACCATATTTTATTTATCAAATAAATCTAGTTATTTTTATTATTCTTACTTTTTTGAATTTTGGTTCAAAATAACTTTTGATCTTGTTTATATAAAGTTCTGAAATTTTAGTATGTTGTTTATAATAATATTGTGTTCCAATCCTCCTATTCTCAAAATTTAATTATTACTAATTACTAAGTGCTTGTTTATTTATTAAAATTTAAAGATCGTTATTTTTTCTTCAAATCTTGGTCAATTGTATATCATAATATTAGTAACTCAAGAATGAATAAAATTTTAATTTTTACCACTAATTACTAATTAATAGGTGTTTGTTTATTAAAATTTAAAGATTGTTATTTATTTTTTAAATTTTGATTAATTGTATATCATGATATTGGTAACTCAAAAATGAATTTTAATTTAAATTTTTACTACTAATTACCAAGTAATAGGTGTTTGTTTATTAAAATTTAAAAACTGTTATTATTTTTTAAATTTTGGTCAATCGTATATTATGATATGATTTACATAAAAATGAGTTAAAAAATTAATTTTTGTATGTTTATCATATTTAAATGCTTGTTTATTCCATAAAAACTAAAGATTGTTATTTTGGCGCAGAACAAAGAAAAAATTTTAATTTTTTAGTGTAATAATTAAAAAAGATATACATTGTGGCGTCGCAGACCGGAAGAGCCACTATTGTGAAAAATATAATAATTTTAATATTGTGAAAAATATAATAATTTTCCACTTCAACATAATATTTGATTAATTAGTTCAGTTAATATTTTTAATTAGGTAATGTTTGTCTATAAATTTATTTACAATAAAAATTAATTTTAAAAATAATCAAATAATTTCGAACCATTTTTTATTTATTAAATAAATCTAGTTATGGTTTGAAATCTTAGATTTCGAAACATATTGTTATTATCATTATATTTATTATTATGGTTCGAAATCTTAGATTTCGAAACATATTGTTATTGTCAGTGTATTTATTATTATGGTTCGAAATCTTAGATTTCGAAACATATTGTTATTATTATTATTATTATTATTATTATTATTATTTTTATTATTATTATTTTTATTCTTTCTAGTCCCAATTTTGAAAGAAGATATCTTTAGTTCCTTAGAATTTAAAAATCTGAAATTTTAGTATGTTGTTTATTATCAGATTATGTTTTCATTCTCCTATTTACAACATTTAATTATCACTAATTACTAATTAATAAGTGTTTATTTATTAAAATTTAAAGTTTGTTATTTATTTTTTAAATCTTGGTTAATTGTATATCATGATATCAGTAACTTAAAAATGAATTAAAATTTTAATTTTTATCACTAATTACTAATTAAAGGGTGTTTCTTTATTAAAATTTAAAGGTTGTTATTAATTTTTCAAATCTTGGTCAATTGTATATCATGATATTAGTAACTCAAAACTGAATTAAAATTTTAATTTTTAATCACTAAATACTAATTAATAAGTGTTTGTTTATTTAAATTTAAAGGTTGTTGTTAATTTTTTAAATTTTTGTCAATTGTATATTATGATATTAGTAACTCAAAAATAAATTAAAATTTTAATTTTTGACACTAATTACTAATAAATAGGTGTTTGTTTATTTAAATTTATTGATTGTTATTAGGTTTTTAAATTTTGGTCAGTTATATGTTATAATATTTATAACTTGAAAATGAAATAAAAATTAATTCTTGTTTGTTTATTATATTTAAATGCTTGTTTGTTGATTAAAAGTTAAAGTCCGATATTAAGCATTAAAAATTTGGTATGATGTATTTTAAAATATAAGTAGTTAAAAAACATATTTGAAAAAAAGGTTTCAATTGTTTATCATATTTAAATGCTTGTTTATTTAATTTAAATCAAAAATCAATTTAAGGAATTTAAAATTTGGTATAATCTATATCCTGATATAAACAACTTAAAACTGCGTTAAATATTAGTTTTTGTGTGTATAGTTTATATAAATGCTTGTTTGTTTATTCGAAGATATGTAATATTCTTAGTTGATGTTTATGCATTTCTTTTTTTATTTATAAAAATTCATGTTAAAAATAATCATATAATTTCGAACCATATTTTATTTATCAAATAAATCTAGTTTTTATTTTTATTCTTACTAGTCCAAAATTTGAAAGAAGATAACTTTTGTTCCTTAAAGTTTAAAAGTCTAAAATTTTAGTATGTTGTGTAATATTATAATGCGTTTGAGGCCTACTATTTACAATATTTAATTATCACTAATTACTAATTAGTAGGTGCTTGTTTATTAAAATTTAAAAGTTGTTCTTAATTTATCAAATCTTGGTCAATTGTATACCATAATATTTGTACCTTAAAAATTAATTAAAATTTTAATTTTTATTACCAATTACTAATTAATAGGGGTTTGTTTATTAAAATTTAAAGATTGTTATTTATTTTTTAAATGTTGGTTAATTGTATATTATGATATTGGTAACTCAAAAATAAATTAAAATTTTAATTTTTATCATTAATTACCAAGTAATTGGTATTTGTTTATTAAAATTTAAAGGTTGTTTTTATTTTTTTAAATCTGGTCAATTGTATATTATGATATAAGTTAAATAAAAACAAGTTAAAAAATTATTTTTTGTATGTTTATCATATTTAATAGGTTGTTTATTTAATAAAAATTAGGGATTGTTATTTAAGCGCAGAACAAGGAAAAAAAATAATTTTTAGTCTAATAATTAAAAAAAGCTATACGTAATATTTGTTTAATTAGTTCAGATAATATTTTTAATTAAGTAATGTTTATGCATACATTTATTTACAATAAAGATTAATTTTAAAAATAATCAAATAATTTCGAACCATTTTTTATTTATCAAATAAATATAATTTCTTATTGTAATCCTAATGAAAAAGTTTATAACTGAACAATATTTTTGGATTTACGCTGTAAAAACCGCCATTGTTACGTAAAGGCATATATTGTTATTTTTGTGTTACGCAACAGAGAAGAGAGAATACCAACAGCCAATCACTTACAATATTCTCATAAGTGGAACTCTAATAGATTAGGATCTCTATTATTGTGATGCCCACTTTAGTGTATATATTTAGATCTCTATGATCTCTATGGCTAGAACTGTTTGCGTGCGCCCCCAATGGTTGGTGGTAATCTGGTGAATCAACCTCTTGTAACAACCAACCGTGTTTAGCGTTTTTTTACATTTGTTTAACGTCACCAACAGACTAAGCACCACCATCTTTCTGGCAGAGAGCTGGCAGAGAGTAGCAGAAAATTTTGCTTGTGCGGATAATTATAAAAAAATAATGATTCCAAATATTTTTTGATCGTACAATACAAAAAAGAACGGGGTAAAAAAGCCCCTTTAAATAAAACAAAATGAAATCACTTAATGTATAATAAGTTAACAAGGTACTTAACAGTTTAAAATTAAAATAAAATTAAACAAAACATTAAAAAACTGTTAAAAACAGGAGTAAACTTTTGTACTAAACTTAAATACGTGTTATTACTGACGTCACAAATCGGGGGTTTTGACAACTTACCTATCATGTCGCTCCAATTTATTTTTGATATTTTGTAAAGAACAATGCACTTAATTACAAAATATCTTCAAAAAAGTGAACAAAATATTAGAAAGTGGTCAAATACAGATGTAAACTTTGTATTTTTGTAATATACGCTATAGAAGTGACGTCACAAATCGGGGGTTTTGACAACTTACCTATCATGTCGCTCCAATTTATTTTTGATATTTTGTGGAGGACAACGTACCCAACCACGACATATCTTCAGAAAAGTGAACAAAATATTAGAAAATGGTTAAATACAGGTGTAAACTTTGTATTTTCGTAATATACGCTATATAAGTGACGTCACAAATCGGGGGTTTTGACAACTTACCTATCATGTCGCTCCAATTTATTTTTGATATTTTGTAAAGAACAATGCACTTAATTACGACATATTTTCAAAAAAGTGAACAAAATATTAGAAAGTGGTCAAATGCAGGTGTAAACTTTGTATTTTCGTAATATACGCTATAGAAGTGACGTCACAAATCGGGGGTTTTGACAACTTACCTATCATGTCGCTCCAATTTATTTTTGATATTTTGTAAAGAACAATGCACTTAATTACGACATATCTTCAAAAAAGTGAACAAAATATTAGAAAGTGGTCAAATACAGGTGTAAACTTTGTATTTTCGTAATATACGCTATAGAAGTGACGTCACAAATCGGGGGTTTTGACAACTTACCTATCATGTCGCTCCAATTTATTTTTGATATTTTGTGGAGGACAACGTACCCAAATACGACATATTTTCAAAAAAGTGAACAAAATATTAGAAAGTGGTCAAATACAGGTGTAAACTTTGTATTTTCGTAATATACGCTATAGAAGTGACGTCACAAATCGGGGGTTTTGACAACTTACCTATCATGTCGCTCCAATTTATTTTTGATATTTTGTAAAGAACAATGCACTTAATTACGACATATCTTCAAAAAAGTGAACAAAATATTAGAAAGTGGTCAAATACAGGTGTAAACTTTGTATTTTCGTAATATACGCTATAGAAGTGACGTCACAAATCGGGGGTTTTGACAACTTACCTATCATGTCGCTCCAATTTATTTTTGATATTTTGTAAAGAACAATGCACTTAATTACGACATATCTTCAAAAAAGTGAACAAAATATTAGAAAGTGGTCAAATACAGGTGTAAACTTTGTATTTTCGTAATATACGTTATAGAAGTGACGTCACAAATCGGGGGTTTTGACAACTTACCTATCATGTCGCTCCAATTTATTTTTGATATTTTGTAAAGAACAACGCACTTAATTACTACATATTTTCAAAAAAGTGAACAAAATATTAGAAAGTGGTCAAATGCAGGTGTAAACTTTGTATTTTCGTAATATACGCTATAGAAGTGACGTCACAAATTGTGGGTTTTAACAACTTACCTATCATTTCGCTCCAATTTATTTTTTATATTTTTGAGGACAACGTACCCAACAACGACATTCCAAAATATATTAACATAAAATGTTTATTCCACAATTTTGGAAAAAATTTGCAATTTTGTAAAGTGTCATCCTAATTAAATATAATTTTTCCAAATTTTAAAGGGTGTTTTATTAATTTAATTCTATTTAAAATAGCTAAGTAAGAAAAATTAACCACATGCACTAAAGAAGTTAAATAGGCATCGACGACGTATTTTGAAAACCAACAGATGTTGTAATTAATGTAATATTGCATTATTTTATTATGCATATCATTGGAGTGATAAGAAAATATTGTTGCCAACATAAGCCAACGTATACTTTGATTATCAACATTGTTAAAAGCGATATCACAAAAATTGGTAACTTTAAAAAATTATCGTATAGACCAATTAGATTCGTAATATTTCAAATGTCAGCATTTATCATCTCATTTGTTTTAATTTTTAATTGGTTTATGGAGTGTTTTTGTAATAAATTTTGTTAATCTACCGATGGTAAAAGCCGTGAATTTGATGACGTATTTTCAAATTTTAGCCTTTTCGCTGATTCGTGTAAAATCCCTTGTTTCAGCGTTTTTGCTTTTTAAATGAAGAAACCACCAACGGCGTCATTTTAAATGGGGACTTCTTTTTTGCTTTAAAGGTTGTGTTTTTGCTTATGTTTTATCTTCCTTAATAAGTTTTCTACCCATTTTTAAATTAATGAATTCGCTTGAAAACTGTTTTTGGTTTCAATAATTTCTTTATGATATTCCTTTACGAAATGGTCCAAACCAGAGCTACGTTTACAATAAAAATATGTTTATTTAAGTTCCCTAAAATCTTGTTCTATTATACTTAGAGTAAGGTTGTTGGTTAAAACCGATTGTAAAGAACAGACCAGCATACTTTTAACAAGTGTGATTATCAAAATTGGAGCGACATAATAGGAAAGTTGTCAAAACACCAGATTTGTGACGTCACTTATATAGCGGATATTACGAAAATACAAAGTTTACACCTGTATTTGACCACTTTCTAATATTTTGTTCACTTTTTTGAAGGTATGTCGTGGTTGGGTGCGTTGTTCCTTACAAAATATCAAAAATAAATTGGAGCGACATGATAGGTAAGTTGTCAAAACTCCCGATTTGTGACGTCACTTCTATAGCGTATATTACGAAAACACAAAGTTTACACCTGCATTTGACCACTTTCTAATATTTTGTTCACTTTTTTGAAGATATATCGTGGTTGGGTACGTTGTCCTCCACAAAATATCAAAAATAAATTGGAGCGACATGATAGGTAAGTTGTCAAAACCCCCGATTTGTGACGTCACTTATATAGCGTCTACTACGAAAATACAAAGTTTACACCTGCATTTGACCACTTTCTAATATTTTGTTCACTTTGTTGAAGATATATCGTGGTTGGGTACGTTGTCCTCCACAAAATATTACAAATAAATTGGAGCGACATGATAGGTAAGTTGTCAAAACCCCGGATTTGTGACGTCACTTCTATAGCGTATATTACGAAAATACAAAGTTTACACCTGTATTTGACCACTTTCTAATATTTTGTTCACTTTTTTGAAGATATGTCGTGGTTGGGTACGTTGTCCTCCACAAAATATCAAAAATAAATTGGAGCGACATGATAGGTAAGTTGTCAAAACCCCCGATTTGTGACGTCACTTCTATAGCGTATATTACGAAAATACAAAGTTTACACCTGTATTTGACCACTTTCTAATATTTTGTTCACTTTTTTGAAGATATGTCGTAATTAAGTGCATTGTTCTTTACAAAATATCAAAAATAAATTGGAGCGACATGATAGGTAAGTTGTCAAAACCCCCGATTTGTGACGTCACTTCTATAGCGTATATTACAAAAATACAAAGTTTACACCTGTATTTGACCACTTTCTAATATTTTGTTCACTTTTTTGAAGATATATCGTGGTTGGGTACGTTGTCTTCCACAAAATATCAAAAATAAATTGGAGCGACATGATAGGTAAGTTGTCAAAACTCCCGATTTGTGACGTCACTTCTACAGCGTATATTACGAAAATACAAAGTTTACACCTGCATTTAACCACTTTCTAATATTTTGTTCACTTTTTTGAAGATATATGGTGGTTGGGTACGTTGTCCTCCACAAAATATCAAAAATAAATTGGAGCGACATGATAGGTAAGTTGTCAAAACCCCCGATTTGTGACGTCACTTCTATAGCGTATATTACGAAAATACAAAGTTTACACCTGTATTTGACCACTTTCTAATATTTTGTTCACTTTTTTGAAGATATGTCGTGGTTGGGTACGTTGTCCTCCACAAAATATCACAAATAAATTGGAGCGACATGATAGGTAAGTTGTCAAAACCCCCGATTTGTGACGTCACTTCTATAGCGTATATTACGAAAATACAAAGTTTACACCTGTATTTGACCACTTTCTAATATTTTGTTCACTTTTTTGAAGATATGTCGTAATTAAGTGCATTGTTCTTTACAAAATATCAAAAATAAATTGGAGCGACATGATAGGTAAGTTGTCAAAACCCCCGATTTGTGACGTCACTTCTACAGCGTATATTACGAAAATACAAAGTTTACACCTGTATTTGACCACTTTCTAATATTTTGTTCACTTTTTTGAAGATATGTCGTAATTAAGTACATTGTTCTTTACAAAATATTAAAATTAAATTGGAGCGACATGATAGGTAAGTTGTCAAAACCCCCGATTTGTGACGTCACTTCTATAGCGTATATTACGAAAATACAAAGTTTACACCTGTATTTGACCACTTTCTAATATTTTGTTCACTTTTTTGAAGATATGTCGTAATTAAGTACATTGTTTTTTACAAATATTAAAATTAAATTGGAGCGACATGATAGGTAAGTTGTCAAAACCCCCGATTTGTGACGTCACTTCTATAGCGTATATTACGAAAATACAAAGTTTACACCTGTATTTGACCACTTTCTAATATTTTGTTCACTTTTTTGAAGATATTTTGTAATTAAGTGCATTGTTCTTTACAAAATATCAAAAATAAATTGGAGCGACATGATAGGTAAGTTGTCAAAACCCCCGATTTGTGACGTCACTTCTACAGCGTATATTACGAAAATACAAAGTTTACACCTGATTTGACCACTTTCTAATATTTTGTTCACTTTTTTGAAGATATGTCGTAATTAGGTGCTTTGTTCTTTACAAAATATCAAAAATAAATTGGAGCGACATGATAGGTAAGTTGTCAAAACCCCCGATTTGTGACGTCACTTCTATAGCGTATATTACGAAAATACAAAGTTTACACCTGTATTTGACCACTTTCTAATATTTTGTTCACTTTTTTGAAGATATGTCGTGGTTGGGTACGTTGTCCTCCACAAAATATCAAAAATAAATTGGAGCGACATGATAGGTAAGTTGTCAAAACCCCCGATTTGTGACGTCACTTCTATAGCGTATATTACGAAAATACAAAGTTTACACCTGTATTTGACCACTTTCTAATATTTTGTTCACTTTTTTGAAGATATGTCGTGGTTGGGTACGTTGTCCTCCACAAAATATCAAAAATAAATTGGAGCGACATGCTAGGTAAGTTGTCAAAACCCCCGATTTGTGACGTCACTTCTATAGCGTATATTACGAAAATACAAAGTTTACACATGCATTTAACCACTTTCTAATATTTTGTTCACTTTTTTGAAGATATGTCGTGGTTGGGTACGTTGTTCTTTACAAAATATCAAAAATAAATTGGAGCGACATGATAGGTAAGTTGTCAAAACCCCCGATTTGTGACGTCAGTAATAACACGTAAATTAGTTCAGTACAAAAGTTTACTCCTGCTTTTAACAATTTTTCAATGTTTTGTTTAATTTTATTTTAATATTAAAGTGTTAAGATCCTTGTCAACTTATTCTATATTAGGTTTGATTTGAATTTGTTCCCTTTAAAGGGGCTATTTTACCTCGTTATTTTTTGTTTTGTACGATTATAAAATATTTGGAATCACTATTTTTTATAATTATCCGCCCAAGGAAAATTCTCTGCTACTCTCTGCCAGCTCTCTGGCAGAAAGGCGGTGGTGACTAAGCAGCTACGAGAACCAACCTGACAATACTTTGTTAGTCATTTTAAGGGTGCTGTAATATTATTTGTTAAGTAGAACAGTTTTAACATTTTACCCAAGTTTATGCAGATATGAATATTTTGAGAGTTTTTCTTTTGATTGGCTTGTCTATTTTTCAAGCTGGTAAATATTTAATAATTAATCACAACTAATTTTCTTTAATATTTTGCTAACAGTCAGACAGTATAACAATGATAAAAGAAAAAAATAATTTTGCCATAACTGCTTTCTTTCAGTGTCTAATAACCTAGAGTTTGTTAAGCTAATTTATTAATTTTAAGGGGGAGGTTTGAACTCAAAAATATAAATAACCAATTTACCTTATTAAAATTTCTTTAATCTACAACTAAATTGTTGTGGGTAATTTAATTTATTTAGTTTTTTTTTACTGTGACTCTATTACCTAATGTTAAACTTCGCAAAAATTAATTAAAAATGTGTGCAAATACAGTAATGACTGGCCTTCTCCAAACAGATAGCTAGTTTTTTTAAATCAAAGTTCTGTTCAGTTTGTATATATACAAACTATAAATTTGTTTTTTGACATCGCCTTAAGTTTGTTTTTTGACATTTTTTGTAAAGAGATTATCATAGATTTAATTTTACAAACCTTTGTTAATTAAAGTCAACTAGATTATTTAATATCGAGTTTTTAAGAGTGTAAACCTTACTGCCTCTAGGCTGTAGTGCTGTTGGGTAAGGTACTTTAGATGGTATAGACTCACACTGAGCCATATACCAATCGGCAAATTAATCAGTGAAACAAATGTTACTTCTGTTAGGGCCATAATGTTAGCTCTTCCAGATTGATAATAAAGAAATAAGCCTATAAAAAAATCATAAAAATATTTTGCTTTGTTTATATTACAGATTCACAAAGATTTTTAAATGATGAATTATTACTTTCATCATTTCCATATCAGGCTACGAACTCAAGTGTTACAGCAAGTGTAAATGTTTCTATGCCATTTCCATCTTCTCTTATTTGGTCAATTAATGGGGTATACCGTTTAATTGTTACTTAAAAGTACATAAATAAAATTTATTTTTGTTGACAATATTAAAACTTATATATTTTTGCATTACCTTAATTATGTAATACACTTTATCTATTGTAGAATAATAAAACAATCATAGTGTACATAACAAAATTTAGGTTAAGCATCCATTAAATCATGTTATTCCTTTTTACTTAACTCTACCCCCATTTTCTTTTACTTGAGTAACATTTTAAACCAAACACCAACACAGAAAAAAAAGTATATATAAAATATAACAAATTACACACCATACACAAAAAATACAAAACTTGGATTACTTTAAGTATGAGAAAGAATTTGCGAAGCTTGTAGAGTATGAGAGAGAGTAGGCAAGGACAGTAGAATAAGGAACCATAAAGTATAAAAAAGAACAGCAAAGTACAACAGTTGATTTCAGTTGTAAAAATAGAACTGTTCGACATTAAATGAGATAAATAATATACATCGGGTATAAAACTGATACATTTTAAGATAGTGAATTTAAATAAAAGTGTTGTGAGTTTGCTTAAAATCCAGATTGGGTAATCTGCAAATTAAATTGTTAATTAGCAGCAAGGACTGTATGTTATTTTACTTTGCAAACACTATTTGTTGTTTTTCTTGTAACGTCATTTTTATTTTTTTTTCCTGTAACCAATATGACATCCGCCTAAATAATCGAAAACATGTTGGCTAAATGAATATTTGCCTGAATACTAAAGTTTGAAAAATTACATCTTTCTAAAACTTAATTCAATATGTTTTTGAAAGTTAAAGTGCTTTTACCAAATAAAGGTTAGGGTAAGTTAGGGTTAATAAAATATGTCCTGTCGGCTTTTGGGGCATATAGACCATAAATAAAAGAGATTAAAATACAAAACAGAACCATAAAAAAAGGAGATAATTAGACAGGACTGATAGTACAAGAGAAAATTAGGCAGTACCCTAAAGTAGGAGAGAGAACTAATTAGGACTGCAAAGTAAGAAAGTAAATAGCTAAGACCGAAAAGGGTAATAGTGTTTCTAAGAACTGTAAACTATACATGACCAAAAATTGCTTTGCAAGTTCGCTAATTGGGTAAAAAATTATTTTTTAAGTTTGATTTATAAAGATTTAAGTTTGATTTATAAAGCAGATTATAATTTTTAAAGTTGAAAGTTTAAAATTTTCTAAATTAAAACTAACTTTTTAAAACTAAAACTATTTTTTATTTATGTGTTATACAACTCTGTGTTATATCTACAATATATGCTTTTATGGGTTATTTTTATGTTCTAACTGTCATGCATGTAAATATTGTATTTTTAAATATTAGAACAAACTTTGTATTATTAAACAGATAATATTGTACCGAGAATATTTTACCTAAAATATATTTTAATTTAAAAAAAAAGCTTATTTAAAAGTTTAGATATTTCATGACAAAACATTATAATTATCCAATTTATATATTATATTTATATACTTTTTTTATTAAAAGATTAGTGTTGGAACTATTGCAAACATTAACATGGGTGGTAATGTTACTATTACAGATGATCCCAATAACAATTTGAATGAGCGCTCACAAATAGGGTTAATTATTAATTTTCTATTATTGGTTAAATTACATTTAATTAATTTTCAACTGTGTACATTTTTTTTGTATGTATCTTTATCCTCGATGTGGGAGGGTCGAACACGCGACCTCAAGGGCGCTACAGCATGAGAGCAGTGGGGATTAAACCCAGGACCACATAGTGCTTTAGCAAGTGTTCTTACCACGCTGCCGGTTTTTACATATATATTATTGGGTATTATTGCTAATAAACGAGTAAGCTAGACAATTAAGCTGTTTTGTATTCACATTAATTTTATTTAAAATTATGTTTTAGTGTAGAAACAATTAATGTTGATGCAAGTGGAACAAAAAATATTACATCCTATTTTCTTGTTCAGTATTTAAATTCATCGGATTTAGTTGTTGCTGTTAGTGGAGGATCATCTTTTTTAAATGCAAATCTAAGTGTTGTTGGTATTTTAATTAATATTTTAATTATTTATCTTGGTAGGTCTTAATTTTGTTTTGATATATAAAATTTTTAGCTATTGTGGTACAAGTAGTGGATAAAGATTTAGAAATAGATTATTTAAATGGGTGCCAGTCAATCCGTACTCGGGTTTGTGTGTCCAAAACATTCGTACTCGAAACTTTTTCGCCTTTTGGACCATCTTATAAGCCTCTGTATTAAAAGGCGATCTGTACTTGGGCTATTTACATTTAATGTGAATAATATGTGTCGCAAGTTATTATTCATATCTCTTAAACAAATAAAAAAATGGATATAGGCGTTAGTATTGAATTATTGTGCTGTTGACATCATTTTTATCAGCTGTTTTTTTAACCATTATCGCAACGATTTCCAGTCGATCCGTACTCGAGTTCAAGTCGATCCGTAGGTGCAGTACCCTTTGTGCATATATGTGACGAATCGGTTTATTAAATATGGTTTATCTTAGTAGTAATATGCAACAAGTACTTACAACTTGCAAACGATACATTGTATTGTAAATAATTTTAATACAATTCAAGTGTACCGTCACACACAACTTAGCATACGACCAAAGAGTGTGCGTGCACAATTTTAATTTACAACAATGTGATGATTAAATAATTTTGTTATTAAAATATATTGTGTTATTTGTTTTTTGTTATATTTATAAATTTTAAAAAAGTTTTATTTTGAAGTTACGTATTTACGTTTAAAACAAGGCAATGATTAATTCTCGAAACCGTGTTTTACGTAACTAAAAGCGTAGGTTATTAAATGTTGAAAATTTTAATTATACACCAAAGTAGCCCGAGTACAAATCGCCCGTTGATACTGCGGATTACAAGGGGGTCTAAAAGGCAAAAAGCTTCCGCAAAGAAATTTCAAATTTTCCGTTGTTTAGAGTACGGATCAACTACCAACCATTGCAACTAAAACAGACGTATGATAAGTGCGCATCGATCTAAGTACAGATCGAATCGCAACTATTTAAATAGAACAGCATTTTTTGTAAATTTAAAAATATTGTCATTCTTTGCGGGATATCAATATTTAAATTATTAGGTAGGTAGTTTTAAAGGGGACCAGAAGCTTAGGCCATGAGAAGCTTCGGCCAGAAGGTTCGGCCTGCAAAAAACGCGGGGGGTCGGTGACGAAATCGCCGCGTAAAATGTCACTTTAAGACCATATTTTACCGATATTCAAAACAAACTTTGACAAAAAGTATTATACATAAAAAAATTTAAAAAGTTGTTACGAAAAATGTATATGTTAGTTTTTAGAATATTTTTTTTTTTAAATTTTTGTTTCAAAAATGTATTTTTAAAACGGATTAAAGACGGGCGCTTATGGCCTGCACGCGTTTTTTGCAGGCCGAACCGTTTGGCAACCGTTTTAAAGATATAACTGTTGAAGTTAAAAAATTTCAAATAAGGTAATTTTTGACGATCGTGAGTAAAATCTCTTGTGACATCATTGTTTGACCGGCAGCATGGTGTAGTGGTAAGAACACTTGCAACACCACACATAAGGTCGTGGGTTCGATCCCCACTGATCTCATGCTGTAGCGCCCTTGAGTAAGGTGCTATGTGGTGACACTTTTTCTTCTTAAAATCGTAAACTATTTTAAAAATATGTGTTCTATGAAAAGTTAGCTTCCTATTTCCCACTTTACTACTCCTTGATGACGGTCTGTCATTTTTTTAAGCTTATGTTTAGTGCTGTTTTAAAATATTAATACAAATTTTAACTACCTTTTTAATGACAACCAATCCAAATTAAGATAAAAATACACAAATATTTAGATTTCTGGTTAACTTGTTTAATATTTTTTTTTGTGTTTAAGATTGTCCCACCTCTTTACCTCAAGGTTTAAATGTTAATGTTAGTTTTGTTGGTGGAGCTGTTTATAATAGCCAAGGCGAATTTACATGTGCAAATGGTGCCTTGTTCGACTTAAGTAATAATCCTGTGTCTTCTGCTTTTACAACTTGTCAAGCTGATGCTACATGGACCAATCAGGATAATAGAGCCTGTTTAGGTTGGTTTGTTAAAAAAATCTATTTAATATTTGTTTTGGCTGAATTTAATTGTTAAAAAGTTGTTTGTAAAATATTGTTTAAACATTATGTCAATGAAAAATTGTGCAAAACATTATGTCAAAAGTTTTTTTAAAAAATTTATATATACTTTTAAGTTTGTGGATTTCTTACAATTTTTTTTGTGTTTTATTGTACTAACTAACAAAGGTATTTATTTTGTATTAAACTTGTTGTAACTAAAAAGTTATAGTTTGCATAGCCAATTTTTTTTTTTTTGTATTATACTTAAAGTGGAGGCAGAAAATTCAGTGAGTTGAGCTCTAATTTAGAAGATTTTGCATGTTTTCTTTTGTGATTTTTTAGATTTAGTTAATAGTTTTTCCCAATTTAAATGTTTAAAAAATGTTAAGTACTAAAGTAAATAAAACAAATGTACAATTAAAACACTCAATTTTACTGTTTTATTATTTAAAACTTGTAAAATTACATTACAAATTCTTGCATATGAATTTAGGTTTTAATTTTTTTAATAGCATCCACTACTAATGATTCAACTACTGGTTCAACAGATTTGTTTTCTTCTACTTCTGGTGGTATGTAATACTTGTGAATTTTTTAATATTGTTTTTTATCTAAAATTTGTCTTTAAAATGTAGGGCAACTTTTACTATAGCATTCAAACAACAAAAACAGTTAAAATATATGTAGTTAAGTTAATTGAGAACAATTGTTAGTATTAAATTGGGATTATATTCTTATTTTGTAATATATGTACTAGCTTTTTGAAAATGAGTTTATATATTTTTTTATAGAAATTATATTGAGAAATTTTAATTATACCAATATTTATATTAAATAATTTAGTTTCTTGTTTAAAAAGGTAATCACACGTTAAGTATTGAATTTAAAATTTAACAAAATAACTAGTTTTTTCTACAATTACCAATTTTGTAATTTTTATTTAACCTATCTCTTACCACAAAAAAATATTGTAAACCTACTGTTACTAATTTTATTTTTGTTGGGGTTTTGTAGAAATGAATATTTTACCTTTATTGTTGTTTTTTTTTATAATCTAGTAATTTATTCAACTACAACTAGCAATACAGCTCAAAATAGTGGTATGTTTATGGCATGTTAAAAAATAACCAGTGCTGTCAATATGCAAAAAATTTAATATTTATCTTCACTATAACTATAAGTGTTATTCACCGGTTATTTTTATAAAATAGTATTTGACTAAACAACAGTTGTAATTAACAGCAACACAACACCAAATTCTTTTTTTATTGGTAAACCAATAGACCAAATGATTGTTAAATATAACAAGTTGTCAGAATTCGATTTCTAAGAGATAATATATATATATGATAAACTATTTATTTATGGTTAAATTAAGTAGTTGATTCAACCATGAATGACACCACAAGAGAGTTTACACCTAATACTACACAGAAAAGTGGTATAATTTTGCACAAAATTAGTAACACATTAATTTAACCAGTTATTAATTGCTGCAGAATGTTAATAATAATTATAACAAAGCCCTACTTTTTGTAACTTTTGGTTTTTCATATTTAATTCTTCTGGTCTTGTAATACTAACTATCACAATTAGTGATGTAACTGTATGCACTTTAAGGTATCAGATGCTACTTGCATATAAAAAGTTTTATCGGCTTGGCTTTAAACAAAAAAAAATGGCAGCGCAATTCTTTTACCCACAGCATTTATTTTAGTTAGAAAATTTAAATTTATATGTATTTGTGTTTAAGTAAAATTCTTTGTAACAAAATAGTATTATTTTATTAACTTAAAACTTTAATTTTGGTATATTAGTTAAACTTAAATTTGTAAAAAAATTTGTTTTATTGTTTTATTGTTTTTACTCAGCAACAGTGCCAACTGCATCTAATTCTGGCAATGTCAGCAGCACAGAACCTAGCAGTAGCAGGGGTATGTTAATTAAATTCGTTAGAAAAAGGAAAAAACAATTTAGTTATAGAAAATCAAGATTGTAAAAAAGTTTTTGTTATTTTTAATTTATTAAATTGTGCATGAAAATTGGTTTACTTTATATTTTTTATTTACAAAAAAATGTCTTTTTGACTAAGTTGTGATGGATATTACATTGTTAAATTGTTTAAATAAGCATTTTTATACTTGATAGATTAAATGAAAAATAAGAGACTGCAAATGCAAACATAGGGTACATGTGTTTGGTTTAAGTAACTGTGTACAAGTAGGATTCTTTAAGTAACTGTGTAGAAGTATTCTTTAAGTAACTGTGTTCTTTAAGTAACTGTGTAGAAGTAGGATTCTTTCTATTCTACCTTATATAAAAATGTATCGTAAATTATATATAAATTTAAAACTTACTTGGTTTTTATGCACTTGGTGTTTACATGCTTCAAAATTGATGAAGTACGGCCATTTAAGGCTGCTAACCTGGTTCTTATTTTTAAACATTGCATAATTTGCAGAGGAAAGTGTGTGTAATTGTTCTAAAGTAAACTTTTTTTAAAGTTGATGTAATTTGTGGTTAAAAGATCTTGTTTACTTTGACTTAGATTATCATATATTAAACAATAAGTTTCACTTTAATTTTTTTAGCAGAAACCATGACTACCCTACCTATTGTTATTACACTCGATCCTAGATCAGGTAACACTTTATTAGGGTTTAATTTGAAAAAAAAACACTTGAATTACATGCAAATTGCAATCAAAAAATAATTTTCACTGCACGAAATAAATATGTTATAATTATACACTTTAATTTAGAATTTTGTTATTAAGAGATGTATAGCTATTTGTGTTTAAAAAAATTGGGTCAATAAATTAAACCACGTTGTTTTAGTTTATTTTTGCTAAGTATGGATAAAAGCTCTATAAAAATTGTTTTTTAGGTTTAATAATAATTGATAAATAATTTAAATTTACTTAGCTGAACACTTAAAAATATTAATCTTTGTGACAAGTTTATAATGCAAAGGTTTGTTTTATCTTTTTTTTTAAATTCTTTCGATGTTTAAAATATATTTTATAATTTTATTGAAAAAAAATGCTAAAAAGGATTTTGTTGATTATAATTAATTTTTTAAGGTAATTCTCATAAAGTAATTGTATTGTTATTTTATAAACCAATTAGAATAGCTTTATTTTAGTAATTAAAAATATTAAACTAATTTAAGTGGGGTTATTTCCTACTAACTAATTTTTTTTATTGCCCCATTTTATTTATAATTTCTTATGCAATTTAAATTGTAATTTTTTTTATTATACCCTTGCATGCATAACATTTTTATTACTTACAACAAATTTTTTAAACAAATGTCTTCACAGGTAATTCAAGTTGTGATACTGGATGTAAAGTTGGAATAGCAGTAGGAGTGCCTTGTGGAATTTTCATTATTTGTTTGGTTGTTTTTATTAAATGGCCGGGAGCAGCATGTTGTTTAGAAACCAATTTTATTGAATTTAGAAAGAAATTATGTTGTGAAGGTGTGTATTTAGTATATATATACCATTAAAAACATTAGATTGTTTTAATGTCTTACTATTTTGTTTATTTTTTTAAAGTACATTAGCTGATTATTACACTTTTAATGCATCATGTTTAAATATATTTACATTTTTTCAGTAGTAAAACTTTAAAATAGAGAAACTACTATTTGTAATTGCTGCATATAAACTGTAGTTCTTTATATTATTTTTTAAGTGATTTTTTTATTTGTAATTTGCATGAAAACTAATCAAAATAAGTTACATCACCCTTTTCCTTAAACTAATCACTACATGTCATGCTGAACATGTTATATTTTAGTTTTTTGGTTAACCATGTTAGGTGGCCTTATATTAATAATTTAACCCAATCACAGATAGTTCAAAAAATAATGGGAAAATATCTCCAGGTGAAGATACAGAAATGATATAACTTTAAAAAGGTTTGTTGTGCATTAATATAGGAGGTTTTACTAATATCACTTTTTTGTGTTTTTAGATTTTTTGTACTTGTGTGTAATTAATGTTATTGTTATGTTCAAGGAAAAGGGTGTGGCAAATATTAATTTTTTTTTTGGTCAGATTTTTCTAAAAACAATTTTCATACAAATTGTCTAAAAGTATAATCTTAAAATTATTAAATAATGTTGTGTCCTTGATTTAGTTGTTTATAATTAGCAACTTTGTTCATATTTATCATTTTTACAAAAACCTAAAAAAAAACAGTTTCAATTTTTTTTGAATTGCTTGAGGTGTATACCACAATCAATAACTTATACTTTAATTTTCACCAGATTAATCAATTTCTTGTCCGTCCTGTAAAAAGGTGGGTTTTCATTATTGCATTTTTTAATTATAATTGTTGCTAAGTCTTCGTTATTTAGTAAACAAATTTTCTTTAATTGATTTGGTTCAAAACTGAAAATGTTTTGTAGATCTTCATTCTCATTTAATTTTTGCTTAAAAGAAGTATAAAAAAATTAATAAATGTTTGTTTTGGGTAGATGAAGAAGAACAAAATGATGAGAATTCTTGTGAATTCTTGGAAACTAATTCCCCAGAAAATAAAAACACAAAAAATAATACATCGACAGAACCAGTTTAAGTAACTATACACACAAAATTAAATCCAGTTCTTAAAAGTAAATAAATATTTTTAACAAAACTTTTTTCCAAAACAGTCATTTTATACCAGCATGGAATTTAAACCTTTTTGAATATTTTTGAATATTTTAACTCTAGATTTTGAGTATTATTACTGTTATGCTAAGTATATTTTTGAATACTCTCTGGTTTATGTAGAAATTTCTTTATTTTATGCTATAGTATGCCTAATTTTAAATCTATAAAACTATATATTAATGCTTATATTTTTGTTGTATTTAAAAATGTAGTTGATTTTAATAATTTGTTTTATTTTTTTATTTTTAATTCTTTTAAAGAATTTCTTTATTTAATTTAAGTTTTTTTGTCTTAAATAATTATCTTCAATGTGGAAATTGGTTTGTGTTGTTTATTATCTTCCTTATCTGGTTGCATATTTAATTTCTGGTTCTGGGTTTAAATAATAACTGATTAAAATTTATATAAATTAACATTGGTATTTTAAGATTATTCCTCAAGGTATATGCACCTTCTTTATTATTATATGCATGCAATAATTTAATTATTATAAAATATTCAAAGTTCAAAATTGTCAATTTAAATTATAATAAAGTAATTGCACAACCAATATATGGATATATATTTTTTGAAAGGCAAACAGTATTTATAAAACATGGTCAAAGTTGTTCTTATTAAGAAATTACTAACAAGCTTTTGTTTATCATGTCAATATTATAGTGTGTTGTGCCTATAATTACATCACATCATTTAAGGAAATTAATTTTCAACTATCATAAACAAACTAACACAACGTGTTATAAATAAACTGTAGAACCATATAAATTACAAAAGGAAATGGTAGTATTATGTCATTAATAATACTTGCATTGTGCTAACAATATATTGATGTTTTAACAGTTTTAAATAAATAACAAAATTTTAAAGCTTAATTTTGCATTGGTATAAAGTTTACATAAATTACGCATATATTATTTATTATGCAAGGGGCATTATGTTCTTGTTTTTGTATAATATATTTTACTCTTTATGTACTTTATTAAGTATATTGTAATCAGGCCATTGTCTTGGTATTTTACTTCCGTGTATTTCAACATAAGCTATTAATATGATTCGCTATCACTTTACACAATAATGTCACGTCACTTTTTTTACGAAACTAGGCAGCGAAAAAGTTACTACGTCAGTCAATAAAAAGGACGAACTATCGATTTGTGAAATTTCAATTCCTGTTTTTTGTCTACTTAGTATGCTTTGTAAACAACAAAACGAAAGTCAACACCATTTCGAAGAAATACCGTTTGTTAAGTTTTATAGTGGGTAATAAACTTAGCAAAGCGGTTTTAATGCGGCATTTGGTATTTTTTGTACAAAGACATGTGGTAGATACATAAAATATTCTTTTAATGATACTGTTTGATTAAGATTAAAAATTAAATTATCATTGTTTAATTTTCAACGATTTATTTTTTTGGCCAATTCACTTTTATAAATAAAAGAAAGAACTGGGTAATATAAATTTACAACAAAAAATCTTTGAAAGTTGCAACTTTAACGCTTCTAACGAAATGTGTAACTTGATACGAAGTTTATTATTTCGAAAGAACCACCAGACCATTGTTTTAAAGCCAGACAAAACAAACTTGTCCGGACAAAGTCTGTTTACTTGATCATAGTCAATGTTTAAACAAAAGGGGTTTATTCTTGTAGCCTAGCAACAAAAATAAGAATTGTAAATATAACGGTTGTTTTTAATATTTGCATGACCAACAAAAATTGTATAGCCGACAAAACACCCAAAGCGCTTAAATTTGTTTTAAAAGTTTTTCTCAATGTGTTTATACAATAGGAATTTATAGTATTTAAATGAGGCCCAAGGTTTAAACAACTCCTGAAATTCCCAAGGTCTATTTTAGTATCGAAGGTTACTAATACACACACACAACACAATATTGGCTTTTGGGTTTCTATAGGACCACTTCGTAGTTGAAATAACAATGATTCAATATCTATAAGAAGTGGGGGTTACCTATCTGCTAAACGAATATGCAATATTTCTTTTATTAATAGTGTTTTTATTATTGGTTATATATTTTAAAAGCTTTGTTTGTTTATAAATTGACTAATTAAGTGTGGGATCATACTTCATAAGCGTCATATCCTCTCAGTAAGATTGATATCCTGGTATTAGTTACCACAAGCTGCTAAATGCTTATATATGTTGTGTAGAAAAATATTCTTAGTGATGCAACCAATTGTTTAAATAAATATTCAACTAAAAATAATAAATCATTGGCAGGGCCACAAACAAAATATTTGGAAAAGCCCCCGTGTTTTGCGTGAGCGCATATAAGCAATGTTTGAATTTTACATGCTGCAATAGTTATTTATACCCTGTTAAAAATAACCGCCACACCCTGATCACGTGATTTATACCAGTCTTATTCCTACTCCAAGGCGACACCTAGAACTGATACAATTTAGCTTTGAACTTTAACAAAATATCATACGCATTTAAGATTATTTATTAATTACAACCACTACTAAAACTTCGAATTTCTATAATATATGGACTAATATCTAGCGACTTTTTGGTAAATATATTGTAGAAAAACGCTTGCATATAAATTTTGTTTATATCAACGTAGAAATCTATATTTTTATATATATACCTAGGTGGACCAATTAATTTGTAGCTTATTTTGTATAATTCCATATAAGCTTACTTTTAACTTTCATAAGAAAATAGTTTTAACTCGGCACTTGTTTATCAACTTCACGGTATATATTTAAATTCTCTTTCACGTGTAAACCCTGTTCTTAGTAGCGCCTTTATTATTTTTAAAATTTTTTCGGCTTTACGTTAATTGCAAACGTTTTTATTCTTTAAACAAACAGTAAACTTAAGCGAAAAGGATTACATTAGAAAAAAGAATAAATGGTTAATGAAAATTATGACTTGGGTAAAAGAGAACGATCCTGGTGCAACTCTTATTCCATTTTCAGGAGTTTTCAAACAAAGGTATTTGGATATGGATGTAAGTGAGAGAGAAGCCTTGGTAAAAGAATCTGAAGGAAAAGCAAACTCTACGTTGACCAAAATTATCGTTAATGGATTTAAAGGTCTCGGCCTTCAATACTTCTTCACAGCCGAAGAAGACGAAGTCAGAGCTTGGTCAATAAAATCCAGAATGTTGGCACCTTAAGCAGCTGGAATAATTCACATGGATTTTGAGAAAGGATTTATCATGGCCGAGGTTATGAAATTTGATGATTTTAAGGAAAACGGATCAGAGGCAGCAACAAAAAGTGCAGAAAAGTACCGGCAGCAGGGAAGAAATTACATTGTTGAAGACGACGACATAATCTTCTTTAAGTTTAACACGCCTAGTCAACTAAAAAAATAAATAATATATTTTAAGATTGTCGTACGATCATTTAGCTGCTGTTTAGTAATTGGACTTTACAGAGGTCGTTTTAACCAAAAACATTGTTTAAAAAAATATGAATAATCATACAAGGTAGTGGATCTTAAACTAGTTGGTGTCTGAGTAAATAGGTTTACACATATAACTAATTAAGCGCGTATTTGGAAATTTCCATTTAGGTAATTGCTACAGTTTCAACCTTCTAATACGTTAGTTATTAAGTTTAAATTAGTTTCAAAAATTGCATTACATGTATACAAAAAAAACGAGTTTTTTTTCGAAAAATTGTTTTTCTTTGTTTTGCCTCTTACATTGCGGTAACATACTTTTAATTTTCAAAACCTTTTATTCAAGTAGTAAAACTTTTCCAAATTTCGATGTAGGAATGCCGACTTATAACTTAAACACAGGTGTAGTTTTTGTCACGACGATCAGTCTTAAGTCGACATAGGCATTTCGGGATATTATTAATAATAAATACCCGATTATTTTTCTGCCGAATGGTTTTAGTTCGGCAAAATGTCGTACCGCTTATAGCGTCTTATTTTAACGAATGAAAGCAGTGGGGATCAATACCTGGACTTACAGAACTTAATTTTTCATGGTTACCACTAATATTGATACTAAACATTAATAAAGTAAGGTTGCTTAGCACCGAATTGCAAGATTAATACACCAACAGCAAATCGCTCTTCCAACTCTTTTCCAACCGACAAGGAGAAAACTATGTAATGGTGAAAGATCAACAAACCACAAATTAAAAGTTAAATCTAAAATAAAAAAAATAAGTTTTAATCAAGGTTCTTATACGAAAGTAAATTTAAAAAGGAATACCGTTGTAAAAGTTTACTTTTATAGATATGAATCAATTTTTTAGAATAAAAAAAATGAAATATTACCTGAAAACGCTCCTCCAAACATATTTAAATTTGTTATTTTTTCACAAATAATAACTAGTGAATCGTAAAAAACAAACCAATTCACTTAAAATTTAACCTAGTCTTTTTTCATATTTTTCTTTCTTTTCACATCTACAATCTGTTCTTAGCAAAAAATTAAACTTAGTGGTGAAAGTTAAAGGGTTGTTTTCTATGTTTGCACAAATTTTTAGTAAGAAGTTCAGCTTCAATTCGCCAATGTTGAAAGCTTCCTAGGTACAATTTATCCTTTGTAATAAATAAACAAAATTATTACTGTAAATAGTTTGAATATGTTGAATATAAAGATAGACCTAAATGAAGTTAATTTTTACCTTTTTTGCAAATCTGAAGCCAACAGCATCTGTTGTTCTATTTTCTACACAAAAATGTGTTTCTTGGCAGAAATTTCACATTTGCCAAAAAATTTACTTAACTAGGAAGATTTTAAAAGGTTAGATTGTACAGGTAAACTAACAAAATTTATTTTTAAACACCTAAATGTCTTTAATTAATATAAGTTTTAGTCTATTCATTAGCAATTCCAATTAGTATTGGGCATCCAAAAATCTTGGAAGGTGATATGCTTTTAACTGATTTATCTTCAAGCTAAAAAATAAATGCACTTTAATAAAAAATACATTATAAATACAAATGTTACATTGGTAGCAAATGTTATTATTAATAATTAAAATCAAGTATTTAAAAACTACAAATTATAACGAAGTGCAACTTTTTTTTGTATTTTATTTTCTTGTCTGTAATTTAAAATAAAATTTATTTAGTTAAGTATTTTTAATATTTGTTAACAGCACCCTAAATTTACAAATTAAAAAAACAACATTTGAATTACCTTGTTTAAGTTGTTTCTTATTAGTTATAGGGGTCCATATAATGGATTCTTTTTAGAGTTTTCTAATAATAAAAACATGGTTATATGCTTTAGAACATTTTGAGAGATTTGTTTGAACATTTCTTAATTTGCTTACAACATTTGGTTACCGGCAGCGTGGTGTAGTGGTAAGAACACTTGCTACACTACCATGAGGTCGTAGGTTCAATCCCCACTGCTCTCATGCTGCAGCGCCCTCGAGTGAGGTGCTTTAAACGGTATGAACTCCTACTGAGCCAACACTTAATCAACAGCATAATTACCGGGCAATTATATTCTATAATATTCCAAACTGCTAAAGGCAACTTGAGACTGGGTCGGAGTAACAGTTGTCACTCTATGTTTAAGTCGCACATTCAACTTTCCCACATCGAGGATAAAGATACATACAAAAAAAAACATGCAAATTTTGATTTATTTGTTACCAATAAACCAAATAAAGATTTAAGAATAAAATTCTACATGGAATAATTATAAATCTTTTAAAAAACTGTCAAAATGACTACATTATTTAAATATAAACCTTTTTAATTTTTTAAAGTATGTTTTTTAAGAATAATTTTAAGCAAATTATCCTTGAAGTGAGCTGTTGTTGTTTTGTAAAGAATCTTTGTGTGCAATCACCTTCGTTCGATGATTTTTACCTTTTAAATAAAAAATTGAAAAAAATTCCTATAAATTGTGCTAAAATTTTAAATTTAAAAAAATTATTTGTGTACTAAAATTTGTTATCCATTTAGCTTTAAACTATATCATATATTAAAATTACCTTCTTTTACATTGTGTGCCTCCTGTCTTTTATTTTTTTCTTAAACACAAAACAAAAATTTACTTTCACTGACAATATGACATTTTGAAATTTAGTTTGATAGTTTAAGTAAATAAAAAAATAACTATGAAAACAAAATTTTAAAAACTTACTTTTCTTATACTGTTTATTTTTCCTGTAAAATTGAATGGCAAAAAGTACCAACATAAAGAGGGCGAAGCCTCCAATAGAGCAAGCTATAATGACTATTGTAGGATCAAATGCTTCAGGTGCCTTTGTAGTGGTTGACTTTGTTGTTGTTGACTTTGTTGTTTTTGTAACAGTTGTCTTTTCTTGGGATGTTGTCACTACTACATTCGACTGAGATGTGGTTTCCAGGTTACTGGTACTGGAAATAGTAGAGTCTGGCAGCAATGTAGTTGATATAGCTGGTGATTGTGCTGTGTCTGGTGCAGAACTGGTGTCCATACCTGTTGTAGTTACCTCTTGAGTGGTGGTTACTTCAGCTGGGATTTTTGAATAATTATGAAAACTCTTAAGTTTAGTGTGCTCTTACAATAAGAGATTAACAACATGCCTATTTATTACCTGTTAACCTTAACATTTTTGACTTGGTATCTATTAAATTCATAGTTGAATTTAAATGATCTAATCTTATTAGAAGCTCATTATCAGCTGATGTTAAATCATTTACTGTTAGAATAGTTGTAGTGGATGTATATATCCCAGGTACAGTAAAATCTGCTCTAAAATTTTAAAAACAAATTTTTTTTATATTACTATTGTAATGAGGCATTGTAAATAATTAAATTAATTTTATTAAATATAAACTAAATTTTACTCTGCTGCAAATCTTTTAGTTGTTTCAATGACATCTACATTAATAACTCCATAACTTTGACATTTAACGGTAAATTCTGAAACCTATTATTGATTAAACAGTTTTTAAAAATAAATTTTAGTTAAGAAAACACTTTTAAGCTGTATCTATGACAAAAAAAAAATGAAATTCAAGACATTTAAAAAAATAAGTTTTCTTTCAATTTTTTATAGTTTTTAAAATTTTTAAATATTTTTAATTTAAAAAATTTTACCAGAATACTTACATCATTGACATACCAATTAATTTCATAATAAAGATCAGTAAAATCTGTGACTGTTGCTGTTACATTAACACTTGAACCAATAATAATTAAAGGTTCGGATAATTCCAAATTTGATATTTCACTAGTAATGAAGCCAACAAAAAAAATTGTTGTTTTAAAAAACTACCCTAATATATATTTTATTAAAATGTTTTATATTTTAAGGGTAAACTTACAGTTTGTTACCAGTAATAGGGCATACACAAAATATTTCATTTTTTTAGCCTTTTAAAAACAATTATACTGAGTTCCTACTTTTTCTTTTATAATCAAAAATATTTTAATTTCTAAAAATGTATTAACTTCAAAAAATAATACCCTAAATACATTTCAATAAAATTCGACCTAAAATATATATTAAATGTTCTTTTAAACAAAATAACAATTAACTTTCATGAGCTAACTAATAAAAATTCAACTTTTTTAATTTATGTCTGATTTGTGTTTACCTAATGACATCTGCACACATTGCTTCAGTGCCTTAAGAGTTTATATTTATAAGTAACCAATTAAAGCAAATATCAATTAAAATTTTAGTATTTATAAAAGAAAATCAAACATGTCTATTTTAAATCTTTGCAATTTACCATGCTGTGTTAAGTTTTTTTTTTAATAGTTGAACAAATTAACATCTATAGTCTTTGAATTATTTTTTATGTTACCATCCTTTGTAAATATCTGTTTATATTTTAATAAAAAAATTACTTTGGATTTATTAAAAATGTCTTGTAAAAATAAAACATGTATTAATTATTAGTATATATAAAAGCTATGCTAAAAAATCTTTTATGAAATCTGTAAAATTTTAATAAGTTTAGTTACAATACAGTCCCACCTTATTATCAACTTTGCACAATTACTTAATATTTATTTACAATGTAATTTGATCATACTAGTAAAATTTGTTGGCAATTGGTTTTAATTGGGCATAATCCAACCATTATAACGTCTTTAACATAATGCTTATTTTTAAAGATTTGTTACACTAAATCAATAAATTATTATTTTTGGGCATAACCAGGGTGACATATATGTACAAAAATGTTAAAATTATTAGTAAAAAAAGATAAAAAAAACATTTTTAAATATTTTAATTAAATCAAATGTACACTTAAATAAAGAAAATGTTTTGTTCTTTAAAAGAGGTTTTTTACTTGTAAATTTTTTATTTTAACATGTTTCAGTAACTTTAAATTTAATTTATTAAAAATAACTGTAACCAACACCTAATATGTAGGTATATCAAAGATATAGAATAGGTCATTTAGTTTGTGTGTTTATCTATATTGTATCTTTTATTTAATATATTTATCTTTATTACTAAATATTTCCGGGTAGGTTTCGATGAAATCATATAATAGTTTATTAAATACAATTGCATACTTAGATCACAGATACTATTTCAAAGGAAACTTGGTACGGTGTTTGATCGTTTTTTATAAAACAATTTTTTTTTGTTTATGGCAAGTTTAAAAAAATAGTTATGAGGTAAATTTAAAAGGTATTTATATTTCGAAATTTAGAAACAAGTTAGGCCTATCTTGTTTAAACAAATTAAAATGATAAAAATAAAATATTCAATAATATTTACAAATTATCAGTATTAAAGAACCATAAATAGATACCTATATTCTTTTTAAATATGTACATTATTAAATTATAAAGGCTAATATTGTCAGTAAGAAATGAAAAGAAAGGCAGCAAATATTTTTTTTATTGCCATTTGACAATATAGTGCCAGTAAATTGAAACATTTAAAAAATTTACCAAAACTTTTAGAATTTTATAAAACTAACACACAATTACTTAAATTAGGTTTGGTGGCCAAATTATTTTTAACTGTTTTTTTTTAACTGGTTTGACCATGTCTTAATATAGAAACCTGTTAAATTAAATACCTTGTTTATGTTTAAACAGTAGAACTAGTTTATCTTTTTGTTGTTTTATATCTTGAATTGGTATTAACATTTAAAGACCATGCTGTAGGTGTCACTGATATGTAAATTACCTAAATATTTTTAAAAAGTAGTTATTTTTTTTAAGTTAGTTGCAAAATTTTGTGTTCGTTAGTGGGCGCTAGATATCTACGTAATTTAAATAAGGAAGTCAAAATATAAGAAAATGACTACGCCTAAAAATGCGACAACAGTCCAACTCGGTACGTCATTCATTGATTTTCCATAGTTTAAACAGAACCACGCGTAGTTCACGTCATACAAGGAAATACGCTTATTTTTATTCACATAAAAGGGAAGAAAATGATTCACCCTCTGTGAAAATGTGACGTCAATTTTGAGTAATTTTATTTTTTATTTAAGTTTTTTAATTTGATTTAAAATAATAGGCTTAGGTTATTCGGAAATTCGACACAAACTATAGTGCTTTAGTTTTCTGTTTATTACTATGCAAAATTATGGCATTGGCCACATACAAAACTATGTTGATTCGTGTTGCTGTAGCGATTTTAACTGTTGAACCACCAAATGCGTCAGTAAATTTTATAACATCGACTATAAAATTTATTGAACCTCGTGCTAATGCAAACTTTTTGAACTCTAATTATTATTAAGCCTTTATATGGAAACAGTCTTAATACAACAATAATACTAATGGAAGTAATTTAAAGTTGTTGAACTACTTTTTTTGCAAAATAAAGTACAACTCCAGCACAACAAAGACATACTGTGTTATACTTGCATGCTATTTATATTTTAAAAGTAACTAACACAAGTTTTTTTAAAGGTTTATTTCATGAATCAAAATAAACAAAGAATTAGTTAGATTTTTTATCTGCATAGAATAATACATTTTACAAAATTAAAAAATAACACAAAATTAATATAAGGTTTTTAAAAATTGCACATTTTTAATCACTAAGCTTCTTATAATAGGAGAATATGATTTTCAGTTTTATATCCATTCAAAATGGCTATTTTAGGATTTCGTAATAAGAGTGTGGTAATCCATTTATTAATTATATTTCCTTTATATTATATACAGTGGAAAATTACCATACAAATAATACAGAAAATGTTAAATGAAGAAATAAATCTGTGGTAGGAAAAATGAAGTAAAAATGAAACAGTGGAAAAATTATATAATACAATTACAGGCTACAATGACATGTCCAATTAAACATAACTTCTTAAGAATATGCAGTGCATAATAAGTAAGTACAATATGGTAAACAACAACTTTAAATTAAAACAACTAAAATTTTAGGATATAAAAAGGCATAAGTTTATCATGGAACATAAATTAAAGTTGAAACTATGATTTTTTGATTGGCAAAATGTTTATCTTAAAGTCATGAATAGCATGAAATTAGCACTACATAAAAAAAACTTTTGCTAAGTGCCATAAATTAACAAAATGTAAATTTTTTGTCACTATAAAAATATTTTAACTACTTGTATACTAAATGGATGCAACAACATTTTAATTCTATTTATAGATTTTTAAAAACCAGTTCTTTTTATATAAAATAAATTTTAAGATAAATGCATATTTTAAGTTATTTGCATGAAAGTCGTAAATGCATGTTTTTCTATAAAAAAATATTTGCTTGAATAAATCATTACAAAAAAATTATTATAAATGACACTGTTTTATAAAAGCACAAATATTATCAGCGATAAAACATTTTCTTACAGTAAATATATATATAAAAAAAGTCTTTTTTAAGCATTGCTTATTGAATTAACAAGTGGAATTAGAAGGCAAAACAGTATATTCTTTATTCATGTTGTCACTGGGGTAGTTTCCATACCTACTCTAAAAAAAAAACTTAAGTTAACATATGTTATTTTATACTAAAAATAGTTAAAAAATTTTGTATGGCAAATTACTAAAACATGTCAAAAACATCATGATTTAGGTATGGAAAAAGCAAAAGGTTTGTAGAATTTAGTGGCATTTTGAAAAAAGTTAAGTCAAGGATGTAAAACATGCTTTCAAATTGCAAATAAACTAATAAAATTTTATAAGCGAAACTAATTCTAACATGCAAATTGCTTATTGTATGAAAAATGTGTAACAAAAAAAGTTAAAATTTTTTTTTTTAATAAAGGTGAAATGAAAGGTTTAACATAAAAGAAAGTAAACATAATTTTTTAGTAATGTGACAAGGCAACCTACTACTTTCTATATCTTGTTTGCTTTAGTAGTCCTGTGTAACAATGTTAAATATTTATATTTTGTGCAAAAAACATTTTTTTCATTTTATTTCGATATACATAAAGCCAAGACCAGTTTTTTAATTATAAAAAAGGGTATGTTTTATCACTTAACTACATTTATTACACACAAAAACATTTTAAAAACTATTAAATTAAACTAATAAACTTACATGAGAATCATTGCCATGTAGGTTGTCACCATTTCCTTAAAATAGATAAGGTTATTACTTTGTAATTTACTTCCTTGTTTGAGTTGACATAAGATTGTATACCAGGAAACTGTTGGCTTATTTTTATACGTTATTGTTTGCATTAAAGCATGGATTTGGTGCATAAAATAACAATTGGCATTGTGTGGTGTGTGGGACGTATGCCTTGTGTTTAAACTAACAATATTATTTTAAATTGATTTTTAAATGACTAACCTTCCTTTTATCTTTGATGCGTTGTTGTAAATTAAAATCTTAATCAAATATTATTTTTTATATTATCTTTTTAGTTAAGCAAAATGATATTTACCTGGTGGCTTTGGTTTTTTGTTGGGTTTCTTAACCTCAGCATAGGCTTCATCAGGTGCTGATTTAACACAATGAATGATTAATTATTGACAAATGATCACACAAAGATCAGATAAAGAATTTTATGATGTTGAAACTTTAATCACTTACGTATAATTGCAAGTATTTTACATTATTATTTGACATAATTTACATGATAATATTAAACATAATAAATCAAATTATGTCAAAGATTTGAATACCATTGGATTTTGTTAAATTATTTACATAAAAATTAAAATATAAATATTTATTAATTGAAAAAAAATTTCGAACACAATTTTTCTACAGAAAACAATATTTTTACAGAAATTTAAATACCGGGTGCTGTATTTTTCTTTCCTTTCTTCTTTTTGCTAAAGTTGACCTCAGCATAAGCCTCACTTACTCCTGCAGAAGTCGAGGGAGCATAAAGAGGATTTACCTTCTCCTCTTTCTCATTTTTGCCTAGAATATAAATAAAAATTTTGCAAAAAAATTTTAAAAATTAATATTTTTTTACGTACACATAAATACTACTACTACTAATCCATTGTAATTTTACCAACACAATGTTTTTATGCATTATCTTATTATGACCAACCTTTTTTCTTTTTAGGCTTCTTGACTTCAGCATAAGCATCCTCAATAAAGTCAGGATCACCGGGTTGGTAAAGTGGGTTTACCTTTTCTTCCTTTTCCCCTTTACCTTTAGGCAAATATTTAAAAAATAAGCTTGGAAAATATGCATATAATAACAAAAAAAGGCTTTAAAAGATTTTTTTTTAATTAACCCTTTTTTTTCTTGTTTTTAGGTTTATCAACAACTGCATAAGCATCTTCTATTCCATTTCCACCAGAAGGTCCATACAATGGATTATTTCGCTCTTCCTTTTCACTGTTGTCTATAGAAAAAATTAATATTTAAAAAAAACTTTTATTGGAATATGAAATGTATAATTACCTTTCTTTTTCTTTTTTCCTTTTGGTTTGTCCACAACAGCATAAGCTTCCTCTGCCCCAGTACGTGAGGTATCATATAAGGGGTTGTCCCTTTCCACCTTTTCGTCTTTAATTACAAATATTTAATTTTTAATTCAATGATTTTCTTGAAACTTAAATAAAAAAATTCTTTATGCAACAAAAACATTAGAAAACAAAAGTTTCAAAAAATTTATTTAATTTAATGTTAAAATATTTGATTTTATCTTTTATTACCTTTCTTTTTCTTCTTATTTTTAGGTTTATTGACAGCTGCATAGGTACCTGCACCATTTCCACCCGAAGAGGTATACAAGGGGTTATCTCTTTCTTCTACATTTAAAAAGCATTTTATCAATTATGTTTTTTAGCCTTTCAAATTTTAAAATGCATTTGTTAAATTAACATTCCAGAAAAAAACTTAACTCAAGATATTACCTCTTTCTTGAGCATTGGAGTTTGTGTCATATAATGGGTTATCTCTGGTTTCTCTTTCTATAAAATTAAATATAGTAATTATAGGCTATATAAAGCTAATTAAATCAATTCTTAAACAAACAGTTAAGGAAAACATAATTTTATAACATATTTATTTAGACATACCAGTTTGCATATTTTGAATGGGAATGGATGTGTTTTTATTTTCTGTTATAAAAAAATAATTAAGTTTGTTATTTAAAATTAATTAGAAAAACTTTAGTAAAAATATAGCAAAATTTTTCTTAGTTTATTCAAAAATAAAAATTATACTGTTTTAATTTAAACATTCGAAAAAACTAACCACTGTTCTTTTTGTTATTTTTTCTTCTTCGACACCAAAGAAACACCAAAACTGCAACTAAGATTGCAACAACAACAACTACCACAATTATTATTGTTGTGTCCAAACCACCTGAACCACCAGGACCATTGGGGTCAATTGGAGTTGAATCAATAACATTAACATTAAATTCAACAGAAAGTGGTTGAGTACGAAATGTAGAGGATTGAATAGTTAATGTATAACTACCATTGTCAGCTTGTGATACCTACATAAAAATGCTTAGTTAATTTTTCTTAAATTTTTAAATAAACTTTTTTTTTTATAATGTTAGTAAACACTCAATAAATGCATTTAGCTTAAATTGCATGTACATTTACAATATCAATATATTTTAATATTTTTAGCAAATAAGTTATTACATAATTTACCTTATTCCTTGTGAATGTAAAAGTCTGTGAGTCACTTATATTGGTAAGTGTGTTCATATTATCATTTGCAACATTACTTCCTGGTTTTAAAATTTAAATAATAATATCACACATTATAAGCTGCAATTTTAATTTCTACAAAATATTTTACAACCGACTTATACAATTTAAAATGAGCTCTTAAAACTTTTCTTTATATTTAAAAATAACAAACCATTTAAAGTAAGATTTGAAATAGTAGAAAGCGGATTGGAAAAAAATTGAAGTGTGCAAGTTCCAGTTTGATTGACAACCCAAGGTAATGAACATTCAACTTCTGTGAGGGGATTGGTTAGTCTGGGTGAATCTATTTGAAAAAAATTAACGTTAATGAATCTACACATAAATTTCATTTTCAGAATAATTGCAAAGCTGATTTGTTTTCTGTCTAGGTTAATAACCTTAACTGAAGCACAAAATTATTGAAAATCATATTTTATTAGTAAGAAATCATCAGAATACAAATAAATTTGATTTTTTATCATAAAAATTAAAACTGAATTAATTTATGTATATACATTAATAAAACAATAACCTCCATATAAAATTAAAAAGGTAATACTGAATAAAAACATTTTCAGTGTTTAAATTTATAACAATTCAATTTGCAAGCAAATCTTACATCTACTAACACATTTTATTCTTAATTAATTATGTTCAATCTGTAAATTTTACAATTTTATCCATATTGGAATTTAAAAACATACAAAAGTTAATTTTAAAAGTGAGAACATATCTTAATAATAGTATACCCTCTAAAAGTTGTAAAAATAATTAAACATGAAAAGCTCTAAAACATGCGATGAACACTACAGTTTAACTTACATAAAACATCAATATAAATTCTAGCTTCTGAGTTTCCAAAAGCATCATTTGTTGAACAAATATAATCTCCAGTGTCATAAGGTTGTAAGGATGACAACTCAATCACAGAACTTGTGTCATCAATTGTTCTGTTATTACTTGGTAAACTCCATTTAAATTGAGTTTGTAGCTCATTTGAGTTTTCAAAATCGCAAGTTAAAGTTGTTGAGTTGTTTAAGTAAAAGGTTGTATTGTTGTTGTTTGTCTTTATTGCAGCATTTCCTAATAATAAAATATTTTCTATTATAAGTTTAAGTAACATTGATTAAAGTGCTAATAATAAACAATAGTTCTAAAATAAACAAACAATTTTTTCTTACTTTTTTCCGGGATCACTGTCATGTTGATTTTATTACTTTGAGTTGAATCAACAGAATTTGAAGCATTACAAAACACTGTCCCAGAATCATTTAAAGATTGGTTAAACTCAGAGGAAATACTTAATTCTTTTAAGTTGTAGCAGTTATTATTATTTTGACACAAAACCCATGAATATTGTGGGGTAGGATTTCCATCACTTGAACAACTCATTATTAAATATTGATCTGATCTGATTAAATATCCACTTGCTGAGTTTATCACAAATTCTGATGTTTGAATAATATTTGTTGGTGGTCGAGGAGAATCTGACAATTTTTATAAAATGAATTTACAATCAAAATCTCTTTTTTGTGACCATATTAAAACAACAAAAAGAAATACTATAAAATACACTGCAGTTTTTCATTTCTAAAACAAAAAAGAGCCCATATTACATGACATTCTGATGCTAACATAAAGGTCTATTTGACTACAAACTAATTTTTCTTTCTGATTAAAATATTTATCTTTTGATTAACAATTTAAAGTTACACAAAACACCAAAATAAATTCAAGATTCTGAGTTTCCAAAAGCATCACTTGTTGAACAAATATAAACTACAGAACCGAATGTTAAGTTTTTTGCAGTTGTGTAGGTACAAAGTTTTAATATTGGTAAATGTTTACAGTATAGCATTTCCTAACCTTAACTTAAAATTTGTTTATTTGATACACATTAATAAAAAATGTTTTATTTAAATTATCAAAACAGCACTAAATTTTGTAAAAGACATAAAATGTTTTTTTTTTACTAATGGATTTTTTATTTAATAATAGGTCTACTTTTTATTTTGCTTCACAATTAAAATTTTTTTAAATTAAATTGATACAACTGAACTATATTAAAAAGTAACAAAAACACAGTCACTAGCACTCTCTCAATACTCAATTTTAGCTATTTCAACACAATAGCCTACCCATTCGTAATCGGAACCAATTAAATATTGACCTGCTGAGTTTATTACAAACTCTGATGTTTGTTTAATTTTTGTTGGTAATTTTGTGGAAACTAAATTTAACTTATATTTAAAATCGTATTGGTAATTAAATTTCAAATTTCATTTATATTGTCTCTTTTCGTTGTCCATATCTTAAAAGTTATAATTGTTTCAAAACCTAACAAGTTAAAAACCAATAACTAACAAGAACATAATGCTTGCAATGTTAAAACAAACTTTTAACAATTAGGTATCTAAAAAAATTACCATTTTAAAAATCCTTTTTTTTTAAATTAAACTCAAACACTAAAAAAAAATTAAAATTGTTAATAATTCTCTACTTACATAATAATATTTTTGGTAATATAGACTGACCAAACATTTAATAAATTATAGACTGACCAAACATTTAATAAATTACAACTTACATTGTACATTTAGTGTGGCATTATTTGATCTTCCATACTGGGTAAATTCTGGTAGTTGAGTAAATGGAGAGTTTGCTTGACAAAATACTTGCTTGCCGTTGTCAGATGCTGTTAAACTTGCTGTTGTGAAAGTTAAACCCTGAAAAGTATTTATAAATTAATAATAAAACTATTATGTCATAGTATCACTAGAATAGAGAATTCAAAAGTATAATTCTGTTTATATAATATTTTTTTATATACTTTATAATGCATGCATTTCCACACTGTTTAAAAACCTTGTGCTGAAAGTCATATTTTGTGTTGTTTAGGACCATTAGCAATTGCAATTTAAAATTTACAAAACATTTAAGGTCTAATGTAATTATGGTTAATTACTTTAAAAATATCACTTGTTGCACCAAAATTACAATTATTTTATAAAAACGTGTCATTTTTTAAAACTGTACATCATGTTACAAATCTTATTTAGTTCAAATGCTTTGTGACAGTTGCTTGAGAACACCCTTACATTCAGGATAATAACATGTCAAACTTAGGTCACAAGGACATAAAAGCCTTAGAAATGGAACAAAAAAGGGTTACAATTTGAGCTACTTACAAAATTTACTATATAATATATACACTTAAATCTAATCAAAACATTAAACTCATAAATTTAATAAAAAATGTTATTTTTTACAATTAGACATAAAGTTATTCGAATTCAATCTTTTATCATCAAATGCATTAAAATACTACTTAATGGCAATATATTATTTTACAATTTTAATTCATATTAAATTATACGAATTTAATATGAATATCAAGGACTGTTAAAATCATTTAAATTACAATTTGTGAGTAAATTAGTAAAAAATAAGTTAACATGGCAATTATCAAACCTTTTTAGTCCATTAAAATTTTTATTGGATAAAATGGGGATTATTATTGCGCAGATTTGCTTATTACTTGAAAACATGACTTGCATGCCCTTAAAAAAATTGTAACAACAAATATTTAAAATCATAATTGCAATAAAATTTATTTAAATACTCAGTCATAAAATACATTTTGATAATTTGAATTTGCTACATACCAATTAAAATGTTGTAAGCATATGTAAGAACACATTTTCTGCATTTAATTTATTAAAATATTATCCAAGTAACTATCAATTGTAACTTTTTTAACATATATCAGTCAAATAAAAGTATGTATTCAAAAAATTTAAATGTTATAAAATAAATTCGCTGTTTTTTTTTATACAACACAAAAAAAATTTTAGACAATCGAACCAAACATTTTCTTAACTTCTGATAAAACATAACTAGGTTTACAAAAACAGTTATTTTTAACACTTTAGTTTAACCATATTTCAATAAATTTTATATAACAAAACGATAAAAAAACTTAATGTTAACTTATAACAAAATTAAAAATAAAAGTAAAACATAACTGCGATGCAATAAACAACAAAGGTTATTCTAGGTATTATACCCTTTTTTAAAAAAAAAAACATCTTCTTTGGAATAATACGATTAGATATCTTTTAGGGATGGGCCAATCGAATCCGAGTCCGAGTACTCGGCCCGAGTATTAAGCATATTTTAATACTCGTGCTCGTCGAGCATTTTTTAGAACTCGGACGCCGAGTAATAATTTGTCATTTAAGATCGTATACGATTTACTAAACATAAAAAACACGAGGTTTGCCTTTTTCTAATAATTTATAATCTACTCTTAATTATATTACGTTATTTAAGCAACAATTGCGCAACTAATACACTTTTTACTACACTTTTTTTACTAAATTTTACGCATAATAAGTTTGAGACTTTTCGTTTTTCGTTAACATTTTCGTTTGGACTTAAAATGATATTGCTATCAGCGGTAAGTAGTTTTGCCAACGTTAAACCTTTTATAATCCATAAATACGTGTTTTTTGGCAAATTTTGCAGTTTTAAAATTATGCGGGAAAGATTCTCGTGAACAGTTATATACGTTTAAATGACGTCATAACCGAGTACTAGGACTCGGCCGAGTATCGCGACAAAATACTCGGGCTCGTCGAATCCGAGTAATTTGGATTTCAGCCCATCCCTAATATCTTTACAACCCTATGACAATCAGTTTTAAGCAAAACCAACACTGTTTTAAAAAAAACGTTTTTTACTTTGATAACATTTAAATAACCTGCCTGCTTCCTACAGGGTTTGTAAGCCATTACCAACTGTGCCAGACAGGTAAACCGCCAAATTTAACAACATAACTGTGCTCTGTTAAAATTTTTTATTAACTCTATACTTAATAAAAAATCTCCTATACAACATTGCTTTTTTCTATTTTGCAAATTTTCTATTTTGCGAAAAATCCTGTTTTTAATGACTGTGAGCATGTAAACCTACATTGATGACCTAACAAGGCACTCCACTTAGGAGGGTGAAAAATGTCACATTTTTTTTTTTTTCTATTAATGGTATTCTTGTTAGCTTGAGAAAATGCCAATATATTAAAAAAATAACCCAGCATCGCAATTCATACTTAAATGGTTGTTTATTTTTTAAGTGAATAAATAATATACAAGTAAATATTATTACAAAGTCATTTTAAAAATGAATTTTTGTTTAAAAATGTAAGCCTGTCAAAAGGGTATCATCAGACAATATAAATATATATTTTTTTTGAATTAAACTATAGTATTATTTCAATTAAAACCAAGTTTAAGCTAAATGTTTATCAGAATTCATACTAATACCTGTACATACAATAATGTATTACAATAATGTATTACAATTAGGAATCGTACAATAATGTATTACAATTAGGAATTGCTTAAAAAAATGCAACACCAAGTGTTTGTTATTTTAAATATTTACCACATCTTGTTGATTAGAAGTATTTCCAATATAAAAAGTGGATGAAGTTGCATTAGGAATAACTTGATTATAATCACACGTTAAATCCAATCTACTCATTTCAATCACTGTTTCAACTCCATTTAATGTTACAGTTGGTGCTAAAAATTACAAAATTCATTAGAAAACTACACATTTTCTTTACATGCTGTGTATACCATCTAATTGTTAAAATTACCTGTCCAGCATTGTAAATTATTTTGTCCACTCCAAATTGCATTTGTCAAACAAGTAGTTGTATTAGATGTAAGTTGACTTTGATTTGAATAAAATAACTCTTCATTGTTCGAACAATTAAATGTTCCAACTGAGTTGTAAATTTTAGATGTTGAAAGAACTTCAACATTGTATGGAAGTGTGGAATTGCAATCTATGTATGATATAAAACAGTAAGGCAAAAATATCAAAACATCTTTTTAAATTATGATAGTTTATAACATCTGCTGTGATACATTCGTAATACAAAAATTTACCTATAACATTGAGATTCTGTATTGGTAATTGTGTAGCTCCACCTCGAATTGTTATATTTTTGTCTGAAGATTCAAGATTACTTAAAACAAGTTTTATCGAAGTAGAAGTAGGGGAAATGGGGTCATTTCTACAATGAAGTAAATTTATAATGTTATCATAACTTACATTTTTAGGTATTTTTAAACTTTAGCTTTTTCGAATTTTTTTACAGCAGTTTCATACTACATAGAAACTTATTGATATTTTAGTTTTAGAACTACATTCTGATATTTTTTTTAAGTAGGAACTAATAAAGTTAGAAATAAAACTGTTTAACTTACTCTAATACAACACGATCACTAAATGTTGAATTAGAATTAAAAATTAAAAATTCCCCCCCATCTAATGCAACAGTACCAACACTATTCTAAAATTTTAAAGTTAAAACAAAAATTTATTAAAAACTGAATCTTTAACAATTGTAATAAATTAATTTTTTAATATTCATGTTAAACAATTGTTTTAAAACTATCGCCTATATACAAGGTTATATTTTGTTATTGAAAGATTTAAAAACTATATAAAAGAAATTGAATTATTAAATCAATTTTAAAATGTACTTAATATTTTACTAATGTTGCAACCATTTTGTAATTTAATAATACATTAGTGTAGTTTAGTAAAAGCTATGAGGCTTGCCTATGGGATTAATGTAGCTAAACCAACTAAATTTTTTCCCCTTTTATGAATTAAAAGTTTTTTTTATAAAAAAAAATTTTTTACAAAATATTTTTCACATAAAATGTATTTTTGCTCCAGTTAAAAAGAATATTAAATAAAGTGCAAATATAAATTTTTTTTACTTTCAAACACCCACTTACTCCATTAATAAACCATTGAACAGAGGTTCCATCCAAAGGGTAAATTGCTGTGGCTGTTGCAGTAACACTGGAGTTTGTTGCTTGGTTAGGAAAAGTTGATAATTGTATCTCATTATCTTTGATGGTTTGTGCATCTGTAAACAATATAATGCAAAAAATCAAGATAAAATTCTAAATGCAAAAACTTATGTTAAACAAATTTTATATAAAATTTTAAAATGAATAAAATATAACTAAAAAAGTGTTCTTTTTTTCACAAAACTTAGGTGGTACATTAGATTTAAAAATATCATGTACAGAATAGGAATGCCAGACACTTCGGCCAAAATTTTTTTTAAAACAGTGGGGATTTTGCATTTTAATTACCGCGAGAAATTTTATTTTCGTGTAGTTATATACAGTTTTTTAGACATTATCTGAAAAAAAATCAGCAGTAAATTAATATGCAAGAACATGTTATCTTTCTTTTGGCGTGTCAATGTTTTAATTTTACAAACTAAAACCTATAAAAACTAATTTTGAAAGCGCACGCTTTTAGGTGACACAAGACGATGCCATATGATATATCGTATTTTGCGAAATGGGATCCGTTTTTCTAAACGATATTTGAAGAAAATAGATCAATAATTAATCATTTTTTACCATGAGGAGTGTGCATAAATATGTTATTAGTTATTGCCCATGTTAATGTATATAAATTTATATACTAAAACACAAAGAATAAAACGTTTAAAGGGTTGCCAGAAGATTTGTCCTGCAAAAAAACATCGGGAAGTTGGCGATGAAATTCCCGTGTATAAAGTCAGCGTAAGACCATGTTTTACAGTTATTCAAAATGAAATTTTACATAAAGTACACGCCAAAAGAAAGATAACATGTTCTTGCACATTATTATTAAAAAAAAATATTAATTTACTGCTTATTTTGTTTTCAAATACTGTCTAAAAAACTGAATAAAACTACGCGAAAATAAAATTTCTTGCGGTAATTAAAATGCAAAATCCCCGTTGTTTTGAAAAAAAAATTTTTGGCCGAAGTGTCCGGGGGCCAAAGTGTCTGGTTACCACAGACTAGAATATAGGTAACATTGCTATAAAAACTATTTAGTAATTCTTAAGACTACAAGTCTGCCAGTGGCCCAGTCTGGAAAGTAGGGCACTGTGCACGCACGAGATTTTTTTCATTAAAAAAAAATGCACGCCTTGAATTAGCGTTTTGCGCCTGGTTTCTTAAAAAAATGTGCACGCGCAGTACTGACGCCTAAAACACGCTAACATAAATCACGCGTGCACGCCTAGACCGGAAATTTTAGTACGCGTGCACGAGCGGTCTCGCATTTTTTACGCTTGCACGCACGAAATCTCGTCAAAAACTGCCCTACTTTCCAGACTGAGTGGCAATGTCTGGGCCATGACACTGGTAGCTACCCAATCTTCTATGTGAAAAAATTACAATTCTTACAAATAAATTGCTTACCTATCAGGCCTAATGCAAAAAAAAGTAATCTGACAAAATTTAATTGCATATTACCTAATACCTTAATAAATAAAACTTTACCACCAGTCAGCCAGCACTTAAATATAAAGTTTGGAGGAAAATTCCCCATTAAACAAACAAAAATGTTGCCAAATTTTTTCAGAAACTAAAAAATTTTAAAATCCGATTTTTCAGTTTGTTTATTAAACTATTTAAAAAATAAAACAGCCCTGTAAAGTTTATTAGGTTAGATTTAATATAAGTTTATTAGGTTATATTTAATATAGGCTCAGCAGGAGTTCATACTCTATGGTGGCCTATTAGTGCCACCACAATTTTACCTATAATTTTAGATAAAGCTACAAAAGTAAACGCATTTGCAAACGTAAACGCAAAGTCAAACGCATTTGCAAACGTAAACGCAAAGTCAAACGCATTTGCAAACGTAAACGCAAAGTCAAACGCATTTGCAAACGTAATCGCAAAGTCAAACGCATTTGCAAACGTAAACGCAAAATCAAACGCATTTGCAAACGTAATCGCAAAGTCAAACGCATTTGCAAACGTAAACGCAAAGTCAAACGCATTTGCAAACGTAAACGCAAAGTCAAACGCATTTGCAAACGTAAACGCAAAGTCAAACGCATTTGCAAACGTAAACGCAAAGTCAAACGCATTTGCAAACGTAAACGCAAAGTCAAACGCATTTGCAAACGTAAACGCAAAGTCAAACGCAATTGCAAACGTAATCGCAAAGTCAAACGCATTTGCAAACGTAAACGCAAAGTCAAACGCATTTGCAAACGTAAACGCAAAGTCAAACGCATTTGCAAACGCAAAGTCAAACGCATTTGCAAACGTAAACGCAAAGTCAAACGCATTTGCAAACGTAAACGCAAAGTCAAACGCATTTGCAAACGTAAACGCAAAGTCAAACGCATTTACAAACGTAAACGCAAAGTCAAACGCATTTGCAAACGTAAACGCAAAGTCGAACGCATTTGCAAACGCAAAGTCAAACGCAATTGCAAACGTAAACGCAAAGTCAAACGCGATTGCAAACGTAAACGCAAAGTCAAACGCATTCGCAAACGTAAACGCAAAGTAAAACGCATTTGCAAACGCAAATTTTGTTTTTCCGACCTGGCCGAAGAGTGCCAGTGCCAAGTGTTTCCATTCCAAAAAACGCATTTCTTTACATTTAATAATGCAATTTTCCATTTAAAGGGTATTAATTTTATGCAAGAATAGAAACTTTCTTTATTTTAGACATATGTGTTTGGTGATAATAAAAGATACTATTATTTATTAAAATTATACACATTAATTTGGTAACACTAAAAAGCATTTCCGCTTCACTGATTTGTGTTTTGGATTTGGCTGTCGTTTAGTACTTGCTTATCATTATAAATCTTACCAAGAGCAAATTTGTATACACGACAGAAAAAATAAAATATGATTATTAATTACTAGTGTATAGCTTCAAAAGAAAAGTTTATTTCAAACTTAGTAACAGGCAGCTAATAATTGTTAAAGGTAGTAAAAATGGGTCAGCTGACAATTGATATAAAACATGCTAGTGATGTGCCATTGCCAGATTACAAAACAAAACTTTTAAATATAGTTTTTAAAATAGGCTAGTTAAAATGACAGATATGTGGAACAAGTATAAGGAAGAAATGAAAAGAAAACGGTCAAAAGAACCTGAAACCAAAACAACGAGTAAGTTAAATACATCCCAAATTATTCAACAAAAGAGCATTACCATCCAAAGATGTAGCCCTGAAGTCTCAGGTAGAGCTCAAAAATACTCAAAAATTGGAGCTCGTGAGTTTGTTCCGTATTTTTTTGATGAGGTAAGCATTGAAAATATTAAAGAGGCTTGCAACAGTCATTTTTCATTTATAGAAGAAGATTTAACCTGCGATATTTTAGCTGGGGAACAAGGTCCCTCGTGTACCCTTCTTTCCCAATTACCCAATTTCAGAGTAGTTTACATTCGTGCTATTTCAGAAAAAATTAAATTAGTCCCTAATATTGAAATGGATAAAATAAGTGACCCAATGTCTTTGCCTTTGATTAAGAAAAAGAAAACTAGTAAGGACATCAGACAACAACAGCCTTGTTTGGAAATAAATTACCCTATTCCAAAAAGTTTATCTGTAATGGAAATGATAAAGTTAGGAAATGTTTACGAGGCCACAAATACAAAATTAAAAATCTCAGATTTCAATATTTTGAAACTGATGTGGACTTCTGAAATAGAAATAGACATTAAGATGGAAAAAAATAATTTTAGTGAAGGGGGTTTCAGAAAGGCCTATAAAGTGCAATCTTCCTCTAATATATTGCCTGGCACTTGGGTATTGAAAAAATATCTTCCAGAGACACTGGGTGCTTTAAAAGCAACAAATCAAACTCCAGAAGAGCATACGCGAAAAATTGTCCAAATGCATATGCTTGCAACCAATTTTGCTGCACAATTGGCAAAAACTGCTCAAGCATTATCTAATAAACAGTTTGGATATGTGCCAAAATACACTAGAATTTATTTTGGAAAACTTTTAAATGATGGGGATTGGGAGTTTGTTACCATAGAGGAATACATAGAAGGATCTTTTAAAAAGTACATATCAAATGATGGTAAAAAATGTGGTGACACTAATGCAGTTGCATTTCAAAAAGCTGCTTGTTTAGCCCACTTCAGTTATTCCCATTCTGATCAGCAGTTGCTCCTCACTGACCTCCAAGGCGGGATTTTAACATACACAGACCCTGAAATTGCATCTCTAAATCCAATAAATGATGACGGAAGCACACATTTTTGTGCTGGAAATATAGGACCAACTGCAATAACTAACTTTATTGCAGACCATGAATGCAATGATTATTGCAAACTGCTAGATTTAAAGATGTAAATGTTTTTGTTTTTACCCAATTTAACCATGACTTGTTGTACTGCTAGTAAAAGTAGGTGAAAAAATAAACTATTTAAATACACTGAACACTGACAATATTTTTTAGACTGAAATTTTACTTATCTTTATTAAAGTGTTTATGATTTTACATTTTCTCTCACTTTTATATGTTTGCTGTATATATAGATAAAATAAACTTGTGTTCCAAGAATTAATTTGATTATTTGAACAAATACCATACAGTTCACTGAAAATTACACAAATGAATACATAGTAATTTTTTAAAATATAAAGTGAGGGACATTATTAAGTTTAGATACAACAGCTTGTTTCAATAGCAAATAAGTTTCTACACACTTATTAGCAGATAATTGATAAGGGTCGGCAACACAGTTTTCAAACATACTCCTTTGAGCAGGTAACAAAAAATCATTGGGAACTTTAAGTACTTCTGATACATCAGCAACTTCCTTCAATTGAACATCTGTTAATGTTTGCCCTTCAAAAATATTAAATGCCTTAGCAACTTGACGTGTGACATTTGATCTCTAAGCATGGAAACTTTACAACATGTTGTTCTTATATTGCTTTCGTGGAATGATTTTAAAACAAGTTAAATAACATGCGTTAAAGATATTTAATATACATGGTCTGATGCATTATTAACTATAACTAACCACACTTTCTAAGTCCATATTTTTCTGGAAAATTGTATATATGATCAGGAATGCCATCAGGAAGATAAGTACTTTTTTGATAACGAATTCTATGGGTGTTCCAGTTATTGACAAAATCTTTCATCTCCCTTTCCAACACAGGTATGTACACAAATGCAAGTGCATCTCTGTTAAAAGGAAATGCATCCTAGAAAAACTTAATATATTTGGTTGGGAGTGTGATCTTTACCGGCAGCGTGGTGTAGTGGTCAGAACACTTGTTTACCATACACAGGGTCTTGGGTTCAATCCCCACGGCACTTAATCAGCAGCGTAATTATCGGGCAATTATAAATCTATAATATCCCAAACTGACACAGGCAATTCAAAACTGGGTTGGGGTAACTCTTGTTACTCTATGTTTAGGTCGCGCATTCGACCTTCCCACATCGAGGATAAAGATATAAAGGCCTATATACATCTTACCTGTCTAGGGCACTTTCAGGGTTGTAATGGCCATTATCTTTCAAAAACATTAATTGGCCTTTAAAATATTTTTCAAGTCTTCCATGCAATTCTTTCCACCATCTCTCAATCTATGTAAAAAATACACCACACTTTTATACACCTGATGTATAATAGTATAAATAGGATAAAGTATCTTTATTCCCCGAAAAAAATTATAATATATATATACAATTTTACAATACTATTTTATGTATATATACAATTTATATATAGTTTATAAGATAACAAACTTGATTTGAAGTTGATTTTCCATAGATGACTGTATTGCCCGCATTAGTAGCAATCTCAGAATACTGTCCTCTAAGAAATGCATGCAATGTAGCCATAATTCCAGTTTCTGTGCCTTTGTCAAGTCGAATAAATTTTGCAATAATTTTTTTCTCATACAAATAGTCAAAGTACCAACGTCCTATTAGTTTTGGGTCACAATTATCTTTCCAGATTCGAAGCCATAACAGCTTACGGCTGGCTGTATCAATACAGCCATAAACAGCTAGAGGAAAGGTACTTCTTTGAAAACCCATTAACTTACAATGTCCATCAAGTGAATGCACCCAATCGGACCCTTTACTAGTAAAATACCCCTTTTTAGGCCTTTTTTTTCCTGGTATTCTTGATTGAAGGCCTTCTGGGTCCAATTCTGACATTGCTGCATAGACAAGATCTCTTGGCACATTCATATTATGTTGAATTCTGAGTTTCTGTTGCATGGCTCTATATCCCAAAAATTTACCTGGTCCCTGAAGTTCCTTATGTACTGTTAGCTTGACTTCGTTTAAAGATATCGTTCGATTAGTATAAGTTATATTAAAATGTTGAAGACGGCGGCAGAGAGTCCTTAGGCTCCATGTATACTGAGGAAAGTCACGTTTAACAAAGTCAAGTATTTCTTTTCGCTTAAATAGTTTCTTTACTAAATCTTGTAAATGAGTGGCCAACTTATCATCACTTTTCCAATCAGGATTTACTAAATCATGTTTGGGTAAAGACATTTTAAAACTCTAGAGGGAACCTTAAAGGCCATAAAAACTGTTGGAATTAGAAAAAAATAAGTTACACAAACTCTGGTCTGCTGCTAAGCCAAAACCATTCGACAAGAGGCCAGCAACTATAATCAATAACATACTAAACAGGCAAAGAAAACTAATGACTAAGTCGCAGTAACAAAGATGTGAGTGAAGTTAGCCATTGCACATCCAGGAAAAAAATTAAAACTGCAAGCAACTTAAAATCTGATCACCTAGCTGCCTAGTTAATAGTCACCTTTAGTGTCGTGGTAGCTTAAGTTACTACCCGCCTAGGACTTGTATTTACCTTACACCTTGATATGAATGACAACAAACTTGTACAAAAACGCAATTTAAGAATTCTTCAGCAATCATGCGTTTTACCAGCTCATGACAAACATAGTTTCCAGTTAAATTTCGATAAATATTAAAATATTTTATTACAATTCTACACTTTGTATTTTTAAATTGCTTTTAATGCATATAAATAATACATTGCAGATGAATAAAAAATAGTTTTTTTAAATGTTTAACAACTTTTAACATTTTGTGATGGAAACACTGGCACTGGCACTCTTCGGCCAGGTCGAAAAAACAAAATTTGCGTTTGCAAATGCGTTTCACTTTGCGTTTACGTTTGCAAATGCGTTTGACTTTGCGTTTACGTTTGCAAATGCGTTTCACTTTGCGTTTACGTTTGCAAATGCGTTTGACTTTGCGTTTACGTTTGCGAATGCGTTTGACTTTGCGTTTACGTTTGCAAATGCGTTTGACTTTGCGTTTACGTTTGCAAATGCGTTTGACTTTGCGTTTACGTTTGCAAATGCGTTTGACTTTGCGTTTACGTTTGCAAATGCGTTTGACTTTGCGTTTACGTTTGCAAATGCGTTTGACTTTGCGTTTACGTTTGCAAATGCGTTTGACTTTGCGTTTACGTTTGCAAATGCGTTTGACTTTGCGTTTACGTTTGCAAATGCGTTTGACTTTGCGTTTACGTTTGCAAATGCGTTTGACTTTACGTTTACGTTTGCAAATGCGTTTGACTTTACGTTTGCAAATGCGTTTGACTTTGCGTTTACGTTTTCAAATGCGTTTGACTTTGCGTTTACGTTTGCAAATGCGTTTTACTTTGCGTTTACGTTTGCAAATGCGTTTGACTTTGCGTTTACATTTGCAAATGCGTTTGACTTTGCGTTTACGTTTGCAATTGCGTTTCACTTTGCGTTTACGTTTGCAAATGCGTTTGACTTTGCGTTTACGTTTGCAAATGCGTTTGACTTTGCAATTGCGTTTGACTTTGCGTTTACGTTTGACTTTACGTTTGCAATTGCGTTTGACTTCGCGTTTACGTTTGCAAATGCGTTTGACTTTACGTTTGCAAATGCGTTTGACTTTGCGTTTACGTTTGCAAATGCGTTTACTTTTGTAGCTTTATCTAAAACTGTAGGTAAAATTGTGGTGGCACTAATAGGCCACCATACATAAGATAACTGTTTTAAAAAAGAATAACCAAGAATAGAATCACATGTCAAAGGCAAACCACAGATTTTAAAAACAAATTTAAGATTAAAAGACATCAAAATAGGAGTTAATGTAAGGGTTGATGCAATCAAGAAACGATAACAAAAATAATTCCCACCAAGTGTGAAATAACTAAATTTAATTGTTTTTAATGTGAATAAAAGGTTAGCTTATGCACAAAAAGATACAAGATCAATGGGGATTGAACCCATGACCTTATGTGTGGTGTAGCAAGTGTTCTTACCACTACACCACGCTGCCGCTTTGTTCTGTATAGGGTATTTTAACCCACTTGATAATGGTCTATTGCATTTTCATGTATTAGTGATTCATACAATAGGGTATTTTAACCCACTTGATAATGGTTTATTGCATTTTCATGTATTAGTGATTCATACAATAGGGTATTTTAACCCACTTGATAATGGTTTATTGCATTTTCATATATTAGTGATTCATACAATAGGGTATTTTAACCCACTTGATAATGGTTTATTGCATTTTCATGTATTAGTGATTCATACAATAGGGTATTTTAACCCACTTGATAATGGTTTATTGCATTTTCATGTATTAGTGATTCATACAAACCTAAAAAATGAATAATTTACCTAACTCCATTTCTACTAATTTATTCTAATTTCTTAAAAGAATTACTTTAAAATCGATTTTTAAATTGCGGTTTATAAAATTCCTCCTTTTTTAACTTTTCTGGGTTGTTTATCTAAAAATATTTTCAAAAATAAAACTAAAGTTAAGGTTTAAATATCAATTACAAAAGCCTTCATTCATATGTATATGTGAAAATAATCAATGTAAAACGGTAACATGATATTTTATATTAATAGACGATTAAAAAAATTATCTAAATAATCAAATTAAAATTATACCTTGAAGCAAACCAGAATAACGCAGTATGTATCACTTTTCAGAAGGATTTTATTGCGATTAAAAGAAGGATTTTATTGCGACCAGCAATTTACGTAAATAAAATAGGTACGTAATCAAGGACTTTAAGCAAAAGGCATTTATTCTTTTTTGTATATATCTTTATCGTCAATGTGGGAAGGTCGAATGCCTGTCCTAAACATAGAGTAACATCAGTTACTCCGACCTGGTCTCGAGTTGCCTTTAGCAGTTTGGGATATTATATATATTATAATTGCCCAGTAATTATTAAGTGCTGGCTCAGCAAGAGTTTATACCGTTTATAGCGTCTTACTCAAGGACGCTACAGCACAAGGACAGTGGGGATTGAACCCACGACCTTATGTGTGGTGGAGCAAGTGTTCTTACCACTACACCACGTCGCCGGCTGTAATCGTTTGTAATCGTTATAATCATTTGTTTACATAATGGTCGCCGTTACATAGCTCCCCCACAAAACTATTTAATGTTACAGTGGTCGGCAACCACCGGGCCGCGGCCCGGTACCGGTCCATGAGCAGTAAGTTCTCGGGCCGTATTTTTTTCCAGTTTAAATGCTTAAAAACAAAACAGAAACGGCTTTTCTTTCTGATTTGTAAGCTTATTTTGTCGTAGAAACGTTTAAAAATTGTTTGAACTGTTTGATTTCATTCACACGAAAATGCAAAAAAAGTTTTTTTTTTTTAAAAGCTGATCCGCGAAAAAGATTTCAATTTTGAATCGGTCCGCAGTGCAAAAAAGGTTGCGGACCTCTGTGCTACGGTACAAATTGATCATGTGGTACAACTCGTCTTGTTGATTGTCTGGTTGACAAGATGGAATCGTGCTTTTTGATATTGGTAGGCGTTCTTCTTTCTGTTGCTGAAAAATTAACTTTCGGTGGTCGTTTGCGTTGGAGGGAACAGCAAGGGAAATTGGTTTTGTAATGTTTACAAAAGCTGGTTTGAGCCGATCAACTTGAATGGTTTCTTTGCGTTGGCCAATTTCTATTTGAAAAGTCTTAGCACCACGTGGTATAATTTTGTATGACCCAATGTAAGGGTGATGCAGTGCAGGCCGTTTACTATCTTTTCGCATGAAAACATAACCTTCCTTAAATAGTGAAGATGACAAAAAAATCTCTGATGTTGAGTGCCAATTGGTTGTCATCGGGGTTTGCTATTGTAATGTTTTACTTAGTTTGGATAAAATGTGGACATATTTTGGTTTTTTAAATTTTTGCCTGGTTCACCAACGAAATTCCAGAAACAGCAATTGTTTTGCCATAAACCAGTTCTGGTTTAGAGAATGTTTAAAGTCCTTTTTTGGGACCGTTCTTATTCCCCGTTCTTATTCCCAAAAAGCCCAAGGTGATTCGTCCACCTATTATTTAGAAGTTGTGCAATGAGAGCTCTCTTCAAATAACGATAAAAACGTTCAATCAACTAGCCCATTGGATTGTGGGTGGAAAGCTGTGGTGTGGTAAAGATGGGTCGACTGAAAATGAGGGAATGGAAATTGAAGGAACGGAAAATGAAGGAACGGAAAATGAAGGAACCGGAAAATGAAGGAACGGAAAATGAAGGAACCGGAAAATGAAGAAACGGAAAATGAAGGAAACGGAAAATGAAGGAACCGGAAAATGAAGGAAAGCAAAAAAGGAGAGGGCGGAATCTTAAATACTAAAACGCGGAAATACCGTTGACTGTTTATTTAGGATTACTGTCATTTATTCGAGATCTGATAAGCAATAATGAGTTAATTTTTATTACCCCAGCATACCCTAACTCTCTTCTATAAAATGCCCGTTAATTTCTAAAATAATATTGACTTAAATACAAATAAACAGTCAACGGAATTTCCGCGTTTTATTTTTTTAAGATTCCGCCTCTCCCTTTTTCAATTTCCGTTCCTTCATTTTCCGGTTCCTTCATTTTCCGGTTCCTTCATTTTCCGTTCCTTCAATTTCCGTTCCTTCATTTTCCATTCCCTCAAATTCCGCGTCCCCGTAAAGATGCATTTCTAATATTTGAAATGCCATAAAGAAGACGTAAACTGTAAACCACGATCTGAAGTTATGTCTTTAATAGGAATGGCTTCTGGCCATCTAGTGAATCAGTCCACAATAAAGAAAATGTAACATTATCCTCGCAACATGGGTAATGGTCTAATGTTAACATGCGAAAATGTCGATCAAACATGCTGAATTTTTTCGAGGGGCGATTTAGTGTGTTGATGTATTTTAGCATGCAACACATTGTTTGGCATTCAATCCAACTTCTATTCTAACCGTGCCAACAACTTGCTGAAAAAATTTTGCCGATGAGATGTCGTTGTTGGCAAAAATGTTGCAAAAGCAAAATGTGAGGTTTATGATTCGTAAACACCGTAAAGCTTTTCCTTCCAGAAAATAACGAAAACGGCGAACCGATTAAACAACGCTAATAACTCTCTATCAAAAACACTGTATTTGAATTCGGGATAGCGTAGATGTCTACTGAAGAACGCTAATGGCTTTCTCGCGTTTTGATAAAACTGTTCCAGTATTGAACCAACGTCTATATCAGCTGCATTAAAGACCAATCCCGTTGGAGCTTTGCTCAAAGAATGAAACAGCATTGCAGCGTCTGCCAGTGCCTTTTAGCTGGCGTAAAGACAGCTTGCAGACGTGGTGTCCACACCAGAAATTCTCGTTTTTGCTGAATGCCTCGTAGATAGGTCACATACCGGCGGCTAAAGGTAGAAATTTATCATGCCTGCAAATTTTTAAAGAGCCTTTATTGTAGTGGGAATTGGAAAATTTTAAAGTCCCTTTTTCAGTAACTCAATGGCCTAAAAAATTGATTTCCCAAGTTTACGTTTTGATATGTTAATAATTAAACCGTTTTTTTAAACAAAGTTCTGGCAGATTTTGAATGTGATCCTTTTCATTAGCGCTTGCCACTAAGATATTATCAAAATAAACAAAAAAAGTCGAGTGAACGACAAAACATGTCCATTAATCTTTACAATGCTTGGGCATTCGTAAACATTCAAAAAAGCCAAAAGGGGTTATAACTGCAGTTTTTGAAATGTTAGATTGGTTAACAGGAACTTGGTGATAGCCTTGAACAAGGTCCATTTTCGAAAAAAACTTAAAGCCAGCTATTGATTTAGAAAAATCCTAGATGTTTCGAAATAGGCTACAGCTTTAAAAACACTCAACTGCAGTGGACATGCTCCAAACATTTTATTACAGATTTTTTATAAATAAATTTTCTTAATAATATTGAAAATCATTATTGTTGTTCCTAACGAAAAAAAATAGTGAATTCAATGCGAACGAAACTTTATTTAATAAAAAAAATAATAATATTTTTAAAACTTACATATGTTATTAAGGTAACAACTAATAAAAACTTTTATATATACTGTACTTTATGCAAAATTTTATTTTGAATATCGGTAAAATATGGTCTTACGCTGACTTTATACACGGGAATTTCATCGCCGACTCCCCATCGTTTTTTTGCAGGACAAATCTTCTGGCAACTCTTTAAACGTTTTATTCTTTGTGTTTTAGTATATAAATTTATATACATTAACACGGGCAATAACTAATAACATATTTATGCACATTTTTAGTGTAAAAAATGATTAATTAATGACCTTATTTCTTCAAATATCGTTTAGAAAGACGGCCCCCATTTCGCAAAATACGAGATTTCATAACGCATCGTCTTGTGTCCCCTAAAAGTGCGCGCTTTCAAAATTAGTTTTTTATAGGTTTTAGTTTGTAAAATTAAAAAAATTGACACGGGAAAAGAAAGATAACATATTTATGCATAATCCTCAGTGTAAAAAAGGAAAAATTAACGCTCTATTTTCTTCAAATATTGTTTGGAAAGGCGGCACTATTTGGCAAAATACGAGATAACATTATGCATTGTCCTTCGTCACCTAAAAGCGCGCGCTTTCAAAATTAGTTTTTTATAGGTTTTAGTTTAAATAGTTAAAAAATTAACACGCCAAAAGAAAGATAATATATTTATACATAATCCTCAGTGTAAAAAATAAAAAATTAACGCTCTATTTTCTTCAAATATTGTTTGAAAAGGCGGCACTATTTGGCAAAATACGAGATAACATTTTGCATTGTCCTCCGTCACCTAAAAGCGCTCGCTTTCAAAATTAGTTTTTTATAGGTTTTAGTTTGTAAAGTTAAAAAATGACACGCCAAAAGAAAGATAACATGTTCTTGCACATTATTATTATAAAAAATATTAATTTACTGCTTATTTTATTTCAAATACTGTCTAAAACACTGTATAAAACTACGCGAAAATAAAATTTCTCGCGGTAATTAAAATGCAAAATCCCCGCTCTTTTGAAAAAAAAATTTTGGCCGAAGTGTCCGGAGGCCGAAGTGTCCGAGGGCAGAAGTGTGTGGTTACCGGACATGAAACCGACTGCAAGCCATAAGCGCCCGTCTTTAATCCATTTTAAAAATATGTTTTTGGGAAAAAAATATTTAAAAAAATAAATATTCCAAAAATAACATATATACTTATCGTAACAACAAATTAAAATTTTTTTATATACTATACTTTTCGTCAAATTTTATTTTCAGTTTCGATAAAATACGGCCTGACGAAAAATTGTGCAGGCCGAAAGTAAATTTTGCAGGCCATAAGCGCCCGTCTTTAATTCGTTTTAAAAATACATTTTTGGAACAAAAATTTTAAAAAAAATATTTTAAAATCTAGCATATACATTTTTCGTAACAACTTTTTAATTTTTTTTATGTGTAATACTTTTTGTTAAGTTTTGTTTTGAATATCGGTAAAATACGGTCTTAAATTGACATTTTATGGGACAATTTCGTCACCGCCCCCCCGCGTTTTTTGCAGGCCGAACCTTCTGGCCGAAGCTGGCAACCTTTTTAGGAATTTATTTAAATTCTTTACTTCTACTTTTTTTATATATACTGTTTGTTTTTCCTGTGAAATGAATCTGCAAAAAGTACCAACATAAAGAGGGCAACCCTCAAATAAAGCAAGCTATAATGACTATTGTGGGATCAAAAGTTTTAGTTGCCTTTGTTGTAGTTGACTCTGTTGTTGTTGACTTTGTTTTTTTTTGTAACAGTTGTCTTTTCTTGGGATGTTGTCACTACTACATTTGACTGAGATGTGGTGTCTAGCTTACTGGTAGTTGAAATGGTAGAATCTGATTGTGTGATTGTGTTAAGTCTGGTGCAGAACTGGTGTCTATACCAGTTGTAGTTACTTCTTAAATTGTGGTTACTTCAGCTAAGTTTTTTGATTAATATAAAAAGTTATATAACTGTCAAGTTTAGTGTGCTTTTTACACTAAAAAAATAACAACTTGGTTATAGTTTAATATCACCTGTTAATCTTAACATTTTGGATTCGGTATCTATTAAATTTGTATTTACTGTAAGAATAGTTGTAGTGGATGTAAAACTCCCAGGTACAATAAAATTAGCTCTGAAATTTTAAAAACAAACGTTTTTTATATCACTTTTGTAATGAGGTATTGTAAATAAGTAAATTAATTTTATTAGATATTAACTAAATTTTACTCTGCTGCAAGTCTTCTAGTTGTTCCAAGACATCTACATTAACAAATAAATTTAAGACATTTTAAAAATGAGTTTTCTTCATTTTTTTATAATTCTTGAAACTTTAAAATATTTTTAATTTAAAAAATATTATCAGCATACATACATCATTGACATACCAATTAATTTTATAATTTATTTTTTTATCTTGGTCAGTGAAATCTGTGACTGTTGCTGTTCCATTACTACTTAAACCGACAATAATTAAAGGTTCGTTTAAATCTAAATTTGATATATTGCTAGTAATGAAGCCAACTAAAAATAAAAATTGTTGTTTTAAAAAAACTTTGCTTATATATATTTGATTAAAATGTATAATATATATATAGGGTTAACATAAGTATATATAAAAGCAATGCTAACAAAAGCAAAGAATCCTTTTCGAAATCTGTGAAATTTTAATAAGTTTAATTACAATACAATCCTACTTATTATTAACTTTGCACGATTACTTATTATTTATTTACAATGTAATTTGATCATATTAGTAGAACTTATTGGCAATTGGTTTTAATTGGGCATAATTGAGACATCATTACAATGTTTTAATTATAATGCTTATTTTTAAAGATTTGTTCCACTAAATCAATAATTTATTATTTTTGAGCATAACCAGGGTGGTCTCTAAGCGCTACTTACTTTATAAGGCAAACGGCTATAGGCAGTTACAAATTTGTTGCCATATTAAATACTCCGGCATTTGACCACTAGGTGCCAGCTAAAGAGTATTTAGCATCATTTCAACACATTGTACATTGTTGGTGTTGAATTTTGAATCATTTGGTGTATGATTGACTGCGTTTATCATTATGTCAAAATCTGTGTCACATGCTGATCTTTTGTTGTCACAACAAGAGCGTCGCAGTGTAAAGCGACTTTTGGAAACATTACCAGGCTTTTATACCCGGGCTGAAAGCCTAATGCTAAACCCACAAGGGGCAAGTGCTTTAAAGCTGTTGCTACTCGAAATTAATGAATGCTACAATAAAATAATGTCCTTATGTGAGGAAGTGGCGGAAGAAGATTCTATGCCTGATACAAACTCTAAGAAAGAAGATGTTGTAACTTCAAAGGGAGAGTTTGATGCTCGTGTTTCTCAATGGCTAGAAAAGGTTGAAAAAAAGGGTGTGCAAGATGCTGTTAGCGTAAGAAGCATACGCAGTCACCGGACTCACTCGTCAGTTAGTACTTCTTCGTCTCGGAGGAGGGTAAAGGCACTGAACACCAGATCAGTGGCTCTGCAGCTTGATGCAGAACGCGCAGCCGAACAGGCTGAGAGGGAAATAAGGCAACTCGAAGATAAGCGCCTAGCCCTCGAAAGAGAAGCAGAAGAAAAGCGGCTTGCCTTGAAACGAGAAGAAGAAGAAAAGCAAAGACAAGCTGAAGAAAAACGCCTAGCTGTAGAAAGAGAGGCAGAGGAGAAACGTCTTGCATTAGAACGACGCCAACGTAAGGCAGAACAAGATCGAATCATGCGAGAGAACAACATAAAAAGAGAAATGATTTTAATCAAGCATGATAGGGAGGAAGAATTGTCTTGCATGTCTGAGATGTCCTCAATCCGTGGGGAGAGGATGGCTAAGGCTAGATTACCTAAGAAAGAGAGCCAACCTGTCCTTGAAGCGAAACAGACGGAAAAGGTTATGCCTACACATGATAGAAAGCCACTTCCATTCTTCACTGAACCGTTAAGGCAATTGAAAAGATCACCCCCAGTCTTAAGAAAGGTTACTGAACACAATTTTAAGTCAGAGATTGGAGAGCGGTTTTTACCTAAGCCACAAATTGCTCAATTTAATGGTGATCCACTGGAATATCGAGCATTTATGATTAAATTTGATTCCTTTATTGATGCCCGGCTTGCTGGTGACAAAACCTTGGTTCTTGTTTATTTAATTCAACATTGCGAGAAGCATGTTGTTGACCTTTTAATTCCTTACTCTGATGACACAATTAACGGGTATGATTTGGCGCGCCAGTGCCTTGAGTTCGAATTCGGATCTGCTCATAGAATAGCCAGAGCATGTGAGCGAAGTCTACACGAAATATCCAGTATCATTGATGACAAACCAGAATCTTTGCGTCGACTGTCTGTTAAGATTCAGAAATGTTTAAGTGCCCTTCAAAAAGTGCAATCAGCATCTGTTTTAGATACGGTTGATTTTATTAGTTCAATTGTGCAGAAATTGCCGCCAAATTTGCAGAAAGACTGGATAAAATACTCTGCTAAAGTTGAGGCAAAGGCAGGGTACTATGCTTGGTTCAATGATTTTGCGGAATTCATATTTCATTGTTCAAAAACTCTCAATTCTACTTATGGGCGAACTTTGGGCTCTGGATCTGGGAAAAGGCAAAAGAATATATTTCAACGTCGGGGTGTTGGAGTGCACAGCACTGAAGTGTCTGTGGCTACTCCGGAAGAGTCAAATAAGTCTGCTTGCAATGTTAGCAAGTTTAAGCCAACTTGTGTGGTCTGCAAAAAAGCCCATTATCTTGGCCAGTGCTATGAATTTCGAGGAAAATCTCTCCAGGAAAGAAGACCCTGGTGAAGAATTCAAGGCTGTGTTTTTGCTGTCTCAATCCTGGGCATTTTAGCAGGAAATGCGTAAAGAAGAAGTTGTGCTCGGTAAAGAGATGTAAGAGTGATGGACATCATTGGACTTTACATCCAGACGATAAGAAATCTTTAATCCTGGAAGTGGGCGCTGCTAAAGCTTCTGTAAACTCGGTTGCTATGGGAGGTACAGCATGTTGTTTAAATGTTGTGCCTGTTGTGGTTTTTTCTAGTGGAAGGGAGTTCAAGACATATGCGTTGCTTGATCCTGGCTCCTCGGCATCGTTTCGCATCCCAGAGCTAGTTCAGAACCTTAAATTGAAGGGAAAAACATGTAATCTGTGGTTGAAGACAGTGAACGGAGACAAGCTAGAAAAAACACAGACCTTCTCCTTTAAGGTGCGCTCAATGGATTGGGCATTTGATGCAGTCATTTCTCTCCAGGATGTAGTGATGGTGCCATCAATTCCAGCTTCTCCTAACCCTTTGCCCGAGGACTTTAATTTACAGCGGTATGACTAACTTAAAAAAATTTTGTTTCCTTTCATTGATCAGGGAAGGGTAACACTTCTGCTCGGAGCAAACCTTGCCGAGGTACATGAATGAAAGGTTGTCGCTTCTGGAAGCAGTTGTAATTCTCCGACAGTCATGAAGTTAAAATAGGGATTGTCACTTGTTGGGGGTCAGAGGTCGTTGTCGACAGCTGCTATGAATAATGTGGTGGTGACAAAGAGTTTGGAAAGTGAACTGTCACAGCCATTTGGGTCCAGTGTTGTATGTGAGATAGGAAGAGACCAGTCTGCAGAGGGTCGCCAAGTGTTCCAGATGTTAAAGGACACGGTGAAGTTGGTGGATGGTCACTATTGCCTACCACTGCCATGAAAAAGTTCCAAAGTTGAGTTGCCTGACAACATGTCATCTGCCTATAACCGTCTGAGATTCCTTCAGAGAAGATTTGCCAAGGATGGGGAGCTAAGGTTGAAATATCATTGGAAGATGCAATCGTATATAGATAGTAACTTTGCGGAGGAAATTAAACTCAGGGATTGTGTTAGTTTTGGTCGTGTGTGGTAATCTCCCTCACCATCATGTGGTAAAGCCCAACAAGATCAGAATTGTTTTTGATTGTGCTTCGGTCTGTTCAGGTGTTTCTTTAAATGACATGCTGTTCAGTGGGTCAGATCTAGTGAATTCGCTGGTTTGGGTGCTACTTCGTTTTCGGAAAAATCGAATAGCAATCGCTAGTGACATCAAGGAAATGTTTCATCAAGTTCGTGTCGCAGCTGATAGAGATGCATTTCGGTTTTTGTGGTGGCCAGGTGGTGATATGAGCAAGGATCCTGTGCCACATCGGATTTTAGTTCATTTGTTCGGAAGTCGAAGTTCTCCTTCTATTGCTGCTTTTTGTCTAAGGCAAGTTGCTGTTGAATTTGGGCATTTATTTCCACCAGAGACTTCTATTGTGGTAAGAAAAAACTTCTATGTTGACGATTGCTTGTTATCGGTGCAGACAGAAGAGGAAGGTATCGCAATAGCTGCTAATTTAAAAGAGCTGTTATTAAAGGCAGGGTTTGTGCTAACAAAGTGGTTATGCAACAGTCAGGCTGTGATGGACTCGTTGCCGGCAGAAAGTCATGCTAAATGCTTAACGGAATTGTCGCTAGGCGAATGATGTAGAGGAAAAGGTGCTCGGGGTTCATTGGTCAGTTTCAGGGGACAGATTCGAGTTCAAGGTTCGGCCAAAGGAAAACAGTTACGCTGTTAAGAGAAAGGTACTGGTTGGAGAAGGCAAGCATAGTAATCCGGAAGATTATTGACCAATGCGTTAGGTGTCGTCGTCGATACGGGAAGTCTGGGGAACAGTTTATGGCGGATTTGCCATATGCTTGCCTTCGTGTAGGTGAAAGTCCCTTTAGTCATGTCGGGATCGATTACTTTGGGCCTTTATTAGTAAAACAAGGAAGAAGTGAGGTCAAAAGGTGGGGAGCAATCTTCACATGTATGACTACTCGAGCTGTTCATCTGGAAGTGGCTTTTGGTCTCTCTTTTGATGAATTTCTATTAGTCTTTAGACGTTTTACTATGATGCGTTGTTGTGTTACACACATTTATTCAGACAATGGCACAAATTTTATTGGAGCCGAGAAGATTATGAAAGATGCAATAAGTGGTTGGAATCAGTCATTAATTGTAGATGAGTTTCGGCAAAAGGGGATTGTCTGGAAATTCAATCCATCAGGAGCAAGTCATTTTGGGGGGAGCTGGGAAAGACAAATTCGATCGGTGAGAAGAATTCTTCTATCTTTGGCAATGGGAAGAACTCACTCGGATTTAACCTTGAAGACGTTGTTTGTTGAAGTGGCAGCAATGATAAACTCAAGGCCACTTACACCTTTATCCTTTGCCCCTGGAAGTCAAAAGCCTTTGACTCCCAGTGATTTGTTGCTGTTGAGACCACCTCCAGTTTTGCCACCAGTTGTCACTACAGATCGGGATTGTTATGCTGCTGCTCGCTGGAGGCAAATTCAAAGACTTTCTGTTCACTTCTGGAATAGGTTTGTGAAGGAGTATTTGCCATATATTGCAATCCGTCCAAAATGGAGGGAGCAGCGCAGAAATTTTGCAGTGGGTGACATTGTGGCTATTGTTGACGAAGGTCTGCCCAGAGGTCAATGGAAAATGGGCAGGATTTTAGAGGTTTTTTCGGACAAGGTCGGATTCGTTAGATCAGTCTTTGTGAGAATTGGTCATTCTTACGTCCGGATACCAATTACAAAACTGTGTCTTCTTGTGGAAGCAGATGGAGGTTCCTCTAATAAAAGTAACCCAGGGATAAGGCCTGGTACCTCCCGTTAAGGGAACCAGGAGATGAGGATGGGTGCATCCCGTGAAGGGAACCCGGAGATAAAACCTAAGACAGGGGTGGAGCTGAAGACCCAGAAGCAGGCAGAGAAACTACCTTTGGTCGACGGGGAGGATGGGTCTTGTGAATGACTCAAAATGAACTTAGGACCCCTTAACTTTGTTTTCTTTTTTGTGTTCTTTTTTGTAGTGTTATTGTTTCGTGCGTATTCTCAAGAAAAAAATATGCTTTTTGTGTTCTTCATATTTTTGGGGGGAGTTTTAAATACGCGCTAATATGTTTATCCTCAATTTTGAATCGTATTGCGGTTAGTACTCTCATGCAATGTATTGCACCACATGTCGTAAAAGAACTTTCTAGAACAGTTATTAGAACTAATTGTTATCATAGTAAATCGTTACAATTTGGAAGAATTTTTATGTAATTTAGTTTTTACTGATATAATAGTTAATTGTTAATCACGGCGGATCTTTCATTGACTGATTGGAATTTGTAAAGTGTGATTGTTCACTTGGGTAGTACTGTTGGTTGACACTGTTTATCTGTTAGATCTTACTGACTGGATATCAGTGAGTGAGCAGCTTACCTTATTGTGTAACACTGCCCATTAAGAGTTGAACACCTTTTTTAATAACTGTGTTCATTACTGTTGTTGTATCACTGTTTTTGCCGAATTTGCCAGTATTTTGTGTGGTTAGCATACTGTGTTGGTAAGCTTAATTTGTGCCTTACTATAGTTAATACCTGTGTAGTTATTGTTATCGTATTTTTTGTATATTCACACGCGTTATTTGTTTCTTTTAGAAACTTCGGGTACTAATTCTTGAACGTGGATGAAATTTGTGTGCCATTATTCGTGTTAAATACATGTTAACGAAGTGGTTTTTTATCCAAGAAGAGTTATTGCTGTAGTGTGCCTCTAAGCGCTACTTACTTTTTTAAGCAAACGGCTAAATGCAGTTACAAATTTGTTGCCATATTAAATACTCCGGCATTTGACCACTAGGTGCCAGCTAAAGATTATTTAACAGTAACCTTTAAACTTAATCTATTAAAAATAACTGTAACCAACACCTAATATGTAGGTATATCAAAGATTTAGTTTGTGTGTTTATCGATATTGTATCTTTTATTTAATATATTTATCTTTAGTACTGAATATTTTCGGGTAGGTTTCGATGAAAAACTATGTTAGTTTATTAAATGCAATTGCATACATACATCACAGTTACTATTTCAATGGAAACCTGGTTCTGTGTTTGGTTGTATTTTAAAACTTACATGGGATTTTTTTCTTCTTGGTAATGACAAGAATAAAAAAAAATAGATGTGAGGTAAAATTTAGAAAGTAGTTGTAGGCTGTTTTCAAATTAAGGAACTAGTTAGGCCTATCTTATTTAAACAAGTGTAAATTATATAAATTAATTGTAACATCAAAAAAATATTAATGTTAAAGAACTATAATAAAAAAATAAATGTCTATATTCTTTTAAATAACAATATTAAATTATAAAGGCTAATATTAAAGGTGAGAAGTGTTAAGATGGTCAGAAAATTGTATTTTTATTATCACTTGACAATATAGTGCAAGTAAATTAAAATTAATAGAAATTTACTAATAATTAGAACAATTTTAAATCTAACATACAAGTACACAATCCAGCCCTTGAGCCAGGCGTTTACGGATACGAACACGTCACACGAACGGAAATGACTACGCCTAAAAATGCGATAATCAGTCCAACTTAGTACGTCATTCATTGATTTTCTTTAGTTTAAACAGAACCACGCGTAGTTTACGTCATACAAGGAAATACGCTTATTTTTATTTACATAAAAGGAAGGAAAATTATGTACCCTCTGTGGAAATATGACGTAAAATTTTTATATCCAAGATTTTAATTTAATTAAAATGATAGGCTGAGGTTACATACGGTAATTCGACCCAAACAACAGTTTGCTGTCTGTTACGATGCAATATTGGGGTATTGTCCCTATACAAAAATATGTTGACTTGTGTTGCTATAGCGATTTTAACTGTTAAACCCAAATGCGCCAGTAAATTTTATGACATCGACTATAAAGTTTAATGAATTTTGTGCTAATGCAAACTTTTTGAATATAAATTTTTAATAAAATTGCAAAACCAGCAAACAACATAAAGAAAGTGTACCTAGTGACGACGATGCAAAGTGTTTGGTTGTATATTAACCTTAACCTGCTTAAACAACTATTCTTATCATTTAGTTCGAAGTTAAAAAAACAATTAACCACACAGATAGCGTTCTGCCACTTAGCTGATAAATGTTTTGGGTTTGTTAACATAGGTATATCAAATTAATATTAAGCTTTAATATTAAAAACGATCATAATACAACAATAATACTAATGAAAGTAATTTAACTAATTATTTCGCAAAATAAAGTACAACTCCAGCACAACCAAGATATACTCTGTTATACTTGCATGCTATTTATATTTTAACAGTAACAAACACAAGTTTTTTTTAAGCTTTATTTCATGAATCAACAAAGAGTTAATTAGATTTTTAGTCTGCATAGAATAATACATTTTACAAAATTAAGAAATAACACACAAATTTATATAAGGTTTTGTAAAATTGTACATTTAGGATTATTAATTAATCACTATGCTTTTTGTAATAGGGTATTATAATTTTCAGTTTGATATCAGTTTTAAGTGGCTATTTAAGGATTTTGTAATAAGAGTGTGTTAATCCGTTCATTAATTATATTATTTTCTGTATTTTATATACAGTGGAAAATTACCAGACAAAAGGTACAGAAAATGTAAAATAAAGAATTAAATGGAAGTAAAAATAAAACAGTGGAAAATTATATATTACAATTATACATAAAAAAAACTTAATATTTAATTCGCTTACAATGACATGTCCATTTAAACACAACTTTTCAAGAATATGCAGTGAATAATAAGTAAGTACAATATGGTAAACAACAACTTTAAATTAAAAACAACTAAAATTTTAGGATATAAAAAGGCATAATAAGTTTATCATGCAACATAAATTAAAGTTGAAACTATGATTTTTGATTGGCAAAATGTTTATCTTAAAGTCATGAATAGCATGAAATTAGCACTACATAAAACAAACTTTTGCTAAGTGCCATAAATTAATAAAAACATACATTTTTGTGACTATAAAAAATCTTTAACTACTTGTATAATAAATAGATGCAACAACATTTTAACTTTATTCATAGATTTTTAAAAACCATTTTTTTGTATAAAATATATTTTAAAATAAATGCATATTTTAAGTTGTTTGCATGTAAGTCGTGAATGCATGTTTTTCGATAAAATAAATAATTGCTTGAATAAATCATTACAAAAAAACAATTATTATAAATGACACTGTTTTATAAAAGCACAAATATTATCAGCGATAAAACATTTTCTTACAGTAAATATATATAAAAAGAGTCTTTTTTAAGCATTGCTTATTGAATTAACAAGTGGAACTAGAAGGCAAAACACTATATTCTTTATTCATGTTGTTACTGGGGTAGTTTCCATACCTACTCTAGGAAAAAAACTTAAGTTAACATATGTTATTTTATACTATAAATAATTAAAAATTTTTGTATGGTAAACTACTAAAACATGCCAAAAACATCATGACTTAGGTACGGAAAAGCAAAAGGTTTGTAGAATTTAATGGCATTTTGAAAATAGTTAAGTCAAGGATGTAAACATGCTTTTAAATGCAAATAAACTAACAAAATTTTATAAGCGAAACTAATTCTAACATGCAAATTGCTTATTATATGAGAAATGTGTAACAAAAAAAATTTTTTTTTTAATAAAAGTAAAATTAAAGGTTCAACATAAAAGAAAGTAAACATAATTTTTTAAATTATGTGACAAGGTAACCTACTACTTTCTATATCTTGTTCGCTTTAGTAGTCCTGTGTAACAATGTTAAATATTTACATTTTGTGCAAAAATCATAAACACCTTTTATTTCGCTATTCATAAAGACCAGTATTTTATTCATAAATAAGGTATGTTTTGTTGCTTAACCACATTTATTACACACAAAATCATCTTAAAAACTATTAAATTAAACTGATAAACTTACATGAGAATCATTGCCATGTAGGTTGTCACCGTTTCCTTAAAAATAGATAAGGTTATTACTTTATATTTTACTTCCTTGTTTGAGTTGACATAAGATTGAATACCAGGAAACTGTTGGCTTATTTTAAAACTTTATTGTTTGCATTGAAGCATGGTGCATAAAATAACAATTAGGATTGTGTGGTGAGTGAGATGAATGCATTGTGTTTAATCTACCAATATTATTTTAAATTGATTTTTAAATGACTAAGCCTTCATTTTATCTTTGTTGCCTTGTTGTGAATTAAAATCTTAATCAAATATTATTTTTTATATTATCTTTTTAGTTAAATAAAATGATATTTACCTGGTGGCTTTGTTTTTTTGTTTGACTTGCTTACCTCAGCATAGGCTTCATTAGGTGCTGATTTAACACAATGAATGATTAATCATTGATAAATGATCACACAGTTCAAAAAAAGAATTTTATGATGTTAATACTTTAATTAGTATATTTATTTTATATCGATATTTAACTTAATTTACATAATAATACTAAACATAATTAATTAAAATTTGAAGTGTCAAAGATTTAAATACCATTGTATTTTGGTAAAATAACTACATAAAAATATAGAAATAAATTTTTATTAATTAAAAAAAAAATTCAAGCACAATTTTCTATTCTTTTTTTACAGAAATTTAAATACCTGGTGCTGTATTTTTTTTTCCCTTTTTCTTTTTGGTGAAGTTGACCTCAGCATAAGCCTCACTTACTCCTGCAGAAGTCGAGGGAGCATAAAGAGGATTTACCTTCTCCTCTTTCTCATTTTTGCCTAGAATATGGATAAAAACATTGCAAAAAAATTATGGGTTTACTTAAATTTCTTTAGTCTCAACTATGTATAAACTTAAATATTTACTACTAATTTATTGTTTTTATTTCAACGAAACATTTTTTCCACGGCGATACAATAAAATATATTTATATGATGCTGTTTATCTTGGCCAACAACCTTTTTTCTTCTTAGGTTTGTTGACTTCAGCATAAGCATCCTCAATAAAGGCAGGATCACCGGGTTGGTAGAGTGGATTTACCTTTTCCTCCTTTTCCCCTATACCCACAAGCAAATTATTAAAAACTTAGTTTAGAAAATACGCATTTATTCACAAAAAAAGATTTAAAAAACACATTCACCTTTTTTTTTCTTGTTTTTAGGTTTATCAACAACTGCATAAGCATCTTCTATTCCATTTCCACCAGAAGGCCCATACAATGGATTATTTCGCTCTTTCTTTTCACTGTTGTCTATAGAAAAAATTAATATTTAAAAAAACTTTTTTGGAATATGAAATGTATAATTACCTTTCTTTTTCTTTTTTCCTTTTGGTTTGTCCACAACAGCATAAGCTTCCTCTGCCCCAGTACGTGAGGTGTCATATAAGGGGTTGTTTCTTTCTACCTTATCATCTTTAATTAAAAAAGTTCAACCTTTAATTTAATGGTTTTCTTAAAAATTACATAAAAAAAATTTTATGCAACAAAAACATTAGAAAATCAAAGATGTGAATGATTTTTTTAATTTATTGCTAAAATAAGCACTAAAGCATTCTATCAAAATGGTTTATAGACTACTAATTTCTAAATGCATTTATGGAATTAACATCGTACAAAATATAATTTGTGTAACGTTAAACCAATGATTGTACCTCTTTCTTGAGCATTGGAGTTTGTGTCGTATAACGGGTTATCTCTAGTTTCCCTTTCTATATATTAAATATAGTAATAATATATACAGCTTATTAAATCAATTTTAAAATAAATAGTAAATAAAAACAAAATTTTCTAACATATTTATTTAGACATTATAAAGGAAACTAAATAAATTGTTTCGAAAAAACTTTTAACTAAATAAGCCAACATACCACTTTGCATATTTTGAATGGGAATGGAGGAGTTATTACTTTCTGTTATAAAAAATAATTAAGTTTTTATTTTAAAATTACTTTTAAAAATTAAGTGTGTTAATCTAAACATTTCTGTTATATTATCTGTAAAACCTAATCTTAGTTCAACTAAAAAGACATTTGTTTGAACGAAGACATTTAAAAAAATCTTACCATTCTTCTTATTGTTATTTTTTCTTCTTCGACACCAAAGAAAGACTAAAACCGCAACCAAGATTGCAACAACAACAACAACAATAACAATTATAATTGTTGTGTCCAAACCACCTGAACCACTAGGGTCAGTTGGTTCAATTGGAGTTGAATCAACAACATTAACATTAAATTCAACAGAAAGTGGTTCGGTAGGAAATGTAGGGGATTGAATAGTTAATGTATGACTACCATTGTCAGCGTGGGATACCTAGATAAAAATCTTCAATTAATTTTTTTTTAACTTTTAAGAAAAATGTCTTTTTATTATGTTAGTAAACACTGTATAAATTAGCTTAAATTGAATGTGCATTTTTTAACATTGATATATCGAATATTTTAAGCAAATATAAAAACACATGATTTACCTTATTTCTTGTAAATGTAAAAGTCTGTACATCACTTATATTGGTGAGTGGATTTTTATTATCATTTGCAACATTATTTTCTGGTATTAAAATAGTGATTTTAAGGTTGCATTTCTAAATTTTATGATAATTAACAACTAATCTATTTACAAACCATTTAAAGTAAGACTTGAAATAGTAGAAAGTGGATTGGAAATAAATTGAAGTGTGCAAGTTCCAGTTTGATTGACAACCCAAGGTAATGAACATTCAACTTTTATGGAGGGAGATGTTAGTCTGGGGAAATCTATTCGAAAAAAAAATTTATATTTATGAATTAATATTTATAAATTTACACATAAATTTAAATTTTAGAATAATTGCAATACCCGATTTGTTTTTTGTCTAAATTGATAAAACTAAACTGAAACACAAATTTATCAAAAACTATATTTTATTTGTGAGAAATCAACACAAAACAAACATCTTTAATTTTACATCAGATTTAAAAAAAAAAATTTTTGCATTTAAAATTATTTAATTTAAAAACATAAGAAACTTTTTGCAAGAAAATATTTACACTACAAACACATACATACTAAAATTTACCTTTATTGGGTCTGGTCTTTTAAAACCACAAAACAATTTTTATGCAGAAATTGCTAAGAATTTTACAAAATTATTGTTTTACAAAAAATAATTTTATAAAAATCTTAGGAATTGCTAAAAATTTTACAATTTTTTTGAGCCTACCAATTAATAAAAATATTTAAAAAGACATATATAATTGAATAAAATTTTACTAAAAAAATTTTTAATGCAAATTAAACACTACAACATGCAAATAGGAAAACACTACAGTTTAACTTAAACAAAACATCAATATATATTCTAGTTTCCGAGTTTCCAAAAGCATCATTTGTTAAACAAATATAAACTCCAGTGTCATTAAGTTGTCATTTATTAGTTGCCATAAAACTAATCAATATCTTTAAACTACTACAAACTGTTTTATTTTGCAGTTTAGCAATCATTGTTTAAAGATTTAAACGTAAACAAAACAATAATATACAATCTAGCTTTTGAGATTTAAAATTCATTATTTGTTGAACAAATATAATCTCATAAGACATAAAGTTGCAGGGATAACAACACAAACTTGTATTTAAATTAAGCTGTTATTTTTTGATAAATACTATTAGTATTGTGGGTTAGGATTTTCCCCACTTAAACAAATTAATATTTTCCGATCGAATTCACTTGTTGAGTTTGTTACAAATTTCTTTGTTTGTATATTGTTTGTTGGCAAACAAGATATATTTAATATAACATCTTAAAACTAAAAGTCATTTAAACTTAGTGTCAAAATTCAACATGACTAAATTTACAAAAAGAAATATTTACATGACTAAATTTACAAAAAAAAATATTTTTCATTAAGTCAAAAATATAAACACCTTAAATTTTTTAACCTTTTTTACTAATATAAAAATGTTTTTATTGAACTAAAAAATTAAACCTTATAAACAGACCAAACATTTGTTTAAAAACAACTTACATTGCACATTTAGTGTTGAAATATTTGATCTTCCAATGTTATTAAATTCTGGTAGTTGAGTAAAAGAAGAATTAGCTTGACAATATACTTGCTTACCATTGTCAAATGCTGTTAAACTTGCTGTTGTGAAAGTTGTACCCTGAAATTTAAAACATATATTAAATATTAATATTATATAATATATTATTTAATATATGTAATAAATGTATTATAGGAAAAAATGTTTTTTTTTTGCGAAACTGTAGGTTGCACTACAAATATCTTTTAATTTGCAAATTTTTCTGCAAAATGTATAATGATAGGAACAAGGTTAATTTATTTTTAGCTAGGCAAAAGTTGGAAAGTACAAATTGCATTGATGTATTCAAAATACAGTGCTAAAAGATCATGCAAGTTTGGTAAAACATGACATGAACCGGTTTACAAAAATAATAAATTTTTTTTTTTTTACGTCGATTTATACAAAAATTCTTTTAACGCACGACTGTTTTTGCACTTTTTTTTAAAGTTATTGCTTTAAAACAACATAAATATTTAGTTAATTTAAAATCTGAAAACATTAAAGTGCCTAAGGTTTTATACCCTTTTTTTGGAAAAAAAATTCAAGGCTTAAAACTTTAATAAAAGCCGTACCAAGTGTTTGCTAGCTTAAAATAAACAAGTATTTACCACATCTTGTGAATAAAAAAGTTCTCCAATATAAAAAGTAGATGAAGTTGCACAAGGAATAACTTGATCATAATCACAAGTTAAATTCAATCTATTTCCTTCAATCACTGTTTGAACTCCACTTAATAACACATTAGTAGGCGCTGTAATGTGTAAAGTTGAGATTTTACCTTATGAAATACATTTAGTGCTAGTCAAAAAATTTAAATTAGGTATCAGTTGCCCATTCCAAGGCGGTTTACCTGTCCAGCATTGTAAATTATTTTGTCCACTCCACATTGCATATGCCAAACAAGTAGTTGTATTAGATGTAAGTTGACTTCCATTTAAATAAAATAACTCTCCATTGTTAGTACAACTAAATGTCCCAACTGAGTTGTAAATTCTAGATAATGCAAGAACTTCAACATTGTATGAAAGTGTGGAATTGCAATCTATGTAAGATATAAATTAGTAAGGCGAAAATATCAAAACATCTTTTTAAATTATGATAGTTTATAACATCTGCTGTGATACATTCGTAATACAAAAATTTACCTATAACATTGAGATTCTGTATTGCTAATTGTGTAGCTCCAGCTAAAATCACTATAGTTTTATCCGAAGATCTAAGTTTACTGAACACAAGTTTTACCGAAGTAGAAGTAGAAGAAATAGGGTCCTTTCTACAATGAAGTAAATTTATAATGTTATCATAACTTACATTTTTAGGTATTTTTAAACTTTAGCTTTTTCGAATTTTTTTACAGCAGTTTCATACTACATAGAAACTTATTGATATTTTAGTTTTAGAACTACATTCTGATATTTTTTTTAAGTAGGAACTAATAAAGTTAGAAATAAAACTGTTCAACTTACTCTAATATAACACGATCACTAAATGTAGAATCAGAATTAATAATTATAAATTCTCCTTTATCTAATGCAACAGCACCAACGCCAACCTTACATTTTTAAGTTAAACAGAAATTTATAAAATACCGAATCTTTAACAATTATAATAAAGTCATTTTTTAATATTTATGTTAAACAATTAGGGTTGGTAGTAAGATGAATAGTTTTATTTGTAGTTCTAAAATCCATGTATATATATATACCATTTGTAAAAGTCATTTAATATGCTATTTATTTGCTATTTATTTAATGCCAAATTATCTTTTTTTGAGAGTTAGAATAAAAAATTATCTAAGTATGTTTTAAATTTGTCAAATAATTTTAAATTAAATAATAAATCTAAAGGTAGGTAAAACCTAGTGGTACTGCTAATATAATTTTAGATTGTTATAAAATTGTTTTACTTTCAAACACCCACTTACTCCATTAATAGCCCATGAAACAGAAGTTCCATCCAAAGTGTAAATTGCTGTGGCTGTTGCAGTAACACTGGAGTTTGTTGCTTGATTAAGAAAAGTTGATAGCATTAACTCATTATTTTTGATTGTTTGTGCATCTGTAAAATTTAAATATTACATTACTTACTATTTTTTATTTTTTTAACTGTGAAATCACTATTAAAAGATGTTAGCTTATAAACTATTTGTCAAAATTGTTCAAAAGAAGGTTAAAATTAAATTAAAACTGATAAACTTATAAATTTATTTATTTATTTTAAGTTGTAAGTAAGTTCTACAATCACTTTTGGTAAAATCATATTGAACTTAAAAACTTTTTATTTATAGATATCTTAAAAAATAACAGTAACATACATTAAAACATAAAATATATTTTCTGAGAGTAAATTAATATAGCCTAATTTTTTATTCAAATTTAACAGTTTTAAGTTTGTGATAAAAAAACTTCTGTAAATTTGGTATTAAATGATTTATATATAAAAGTTACATAATCGAAAACTGCATTAACCAACCCTTATTATACAAGTCCACACAAAAAAATCTAGAAAGTGTTATAGGGTCACATGGGGGGAATGAGTATAATCTGAAGTTTGATGAATTGTAATTTTTTTAACTTTTGCAAAAGAAAAGTTTTTTTGATTTAAAAATGACATTATGTATGTAGACAACATATATGTGTAATTTTACTACCTTGCTACAATTAAATTAGGTAGCTTTATTAATTTTTTTTTTAAATTGAGTATACTCATTTCACCCCATATGGTGGGGTAAAACAAGTATTTACTGGGTATATAAGAAGCATTTTGAAAAAGTTTTTTAACATAAAACAAAACACAACAAGTAAGTGTACTAACTTGTAGTTACTGTTTCAAACAAATTTTGACAACTGAAAGTATACTTTGAAAAACTAAATTTATTACGAAAGACAACTTTGTTTGTATTATTTTACAACCCCTGCCAACAATTAACAACATTTCACATATTTTTATTTTGTAAATTTAAAATAGTAAAATTATTGAATATAACCTCTATTAAGGTGCATTTGTTGGTACAGTTCAATACATAGGTTTTATAGTTGTAAAAAATAAAGATACTTGGCGCAAACAAGCTTTAAAGGTTAAAGATAGGTTAATTAATTATAATTTAGGTAACTTTTACGTAGTGCATAGTTAAACTTTTCTGTTAAACTGCCCTATTATACTAATATTTGTTAAACCCATTTTACCCCATGGTATTTTTTCTGTATACTCATTTTACCCCGATTTTAAATTTTCATTCTAATTTTACCTGTGAAAAAAAACAGAGGTTAAATACATAGTGGGTTTTAAACTTGGACGCATATGCAATAACTTACAGCAGTAGTTTTTTTTATGTTAAAAAGTATTAAAGAAAACATATATAAAGAAATAATTATTCTTTATTTATTTTATTATTATAACTTATCCTACACATTACTAAAAAGAAAAGTTTGTATTAACACAGAAAAAAATTAAGATAGGTTTTTATGTAACAAATATACTTATTTCCCCCCATACACTCATTTCACCCCATGTGACCCTACCTTTGATCTTCTTATTAACCATATGAATAAGAAACAAGTAAACCCATGGCATTGATCTTATTTATCAAAACTGATATCGATTTCCAATTTTATAAAATTAATTTACCCCTTAAAATTCTCCAGCATCTTTTTTTAAATTTTCAGTACAAATTTGGACGCCTCTAATAGTTATTGAATTAAAACATTAAGTTAAACCTTTTAACTGCCAAAAAGTTACACAAATAAACATTAAAATTTTACAAACCTGATATTACTATCAACGAAAAATAAACAATAATGGCAATTTGAAACTTCATTTATATATATGTAAGTTAAAAGTAATTCGTAGCTTAATTTTCTGTAAAATAAAGAAATTTAACAGTATATATATGTTAATTAATGAATTAGGAGTAAGACAGTGTGATAATAGAAAAAGTGTTTTGCGATCATTTTTACTAAGCAATAAAAATAGCTTATGCTAAAGGCAAAATAATGCATAAGAAATAAGCAAAAATACAATCAATATAAAACATGCTAAACCAGTACAAAAATGGGGATAGTATCAAATATGGGATTTATATTTAATTACCCTCAATGTAGAAAGGTCGTCATCACGACCTAAACATAAAGCAACATCAGCTACCCTGACCCAGCCTTGAGTTGCCTTTTGCAATTTAGTATATTATAGATTATAATTGCCCAATATTTATTCTGCTGATTAAGTATTACTTTACCAGAAGTTCGTATCATTAACAGGAGCTTACACAAGGGTGCTACAGCATGACAGCAGTGGGAATTAAACCCAGAACCTATGTAGTGAAGCCAAGTCATCCGACCACCACACTACACCACGTTGCTGGTATTTCCTTTTTCTACCTGCACATTATCCTGCGCTTTAGCATTGACAGTTATTATTGTTTACTAAAAATAATTGCAAAACACTTTCCCTTAAGCCCTTCCCTTTTCATTATCTAATTCAGTGCTTCACTTATTTCTGACATTCCCTACATTTTCTTATTTTATTTTTGATAAATGTGTTGTTATCCTGTCTGGCCAATGTGGGAATGAAAGGACTGCATATAATAGCCGATAACTAGTCTAGTTTTTGGCACCTTCAGTTCATGTTGCATGCGGTCCTATTGTAAAAAAAGGTACTTAATGCGAATACGGTCGACTTGAACCCGAGTACAGATTGCCTTGTGTGGATCAACCTAAGTACGAATTGACTGGCAATCTTTCCTAAGATGCTTTAAAGAGAAAAAACTATAACCTTATTCTGGAAGGTCAAATAATAGTTAACTGTTACTTAACAGCTTTACAATGGTAACTGTTTCGTGAATTAAATATATTGTTTGCATAATAATCATAAAAATTTTAATGATTAATATGTAATTTTGCCTGATGGCTACGTTTGGCTTTAAAAACAACATTTGCAACTAATCTAAAGGTGAAAAAATCTTTAAAAAATACAAAGACATATATACCTTTAAACAAGTTTTTAATTGCAACATGGTTAAAAAGAAATGTCAGATACTTTAAAAAAATTTTCAAATGCATTAAAACACGATGAATCGTGGAATGAAACACGATGAATCGTGTTTTAATGCATTTGAAAAATTTTTTTTAATGGTTATTGAAATCTTACTTGTGTTAAAGTATCTGACATTTCTTTTTAACCATGTTGCAATTAAAAACTTGTTTATAGGTATATATGTCTTTATATTTTTTAAATTTTTTCAGCTTAAGATTAGTTGCAAATGTTGTTTTTAAAGCCAAACGTAGCCATCAGGCCCGAAACTAAACATTCTTAAACCAAATAACCAATAAAACATTTTAATTATATAAAAATTGCTAAAATTTGTTAATTTTAACCATTCCTGCTTTAGTTTGTATTTTAAACATATACCATTGTTACACAACAGTTTGCCAGTTAACAGTTATTTGAACATAAACAGTTACCAGTATCTAACTACTGCGTGAAGTGAGGTTATGGTTATTTCCGCTTTAAAGCGCACAATATAACCGGCATGAAGTTAGACTCTGATTCCTGGTTCATTATCTGGCAGCAGATTCAACACAAAGACTTAAGGGGGGTAGGTCATAGAGGTAACCAGACACTTCGGCCCCCGGACACTTCGGCCAAATTTGTTTTTTCAAAACAGCGGGGATTTTTCATTTTAATTACCGCGAGAAATGTTATTTTCGCGTAGTTATATACAGTTTTTTAGACAGTATTTGAAACAAAATAAGCAGTAATTAATATTTTTTTTAATAATAATGTGCAAGAACATGTTATCTTTCTTTTCCAGTGTCAATTTTTCAATTTTACAAACTAAAACCTATAAAAAAAACTAATTTTGAAAGCGCGTGCTTTTAGGTACAAGACAATGCGTTATGATATCATGTGTTTTGCGAAATAGGGCCGTCTTTCTAAACAATATTTGAAGAAAAAAGATCTTTAATTTATTATTTTTTACATTAAAAAATGTGCATAAATATGTTATTAGTTATTGCCCGTGTTAATGTATATAAATTTATATACTAAAAAACAAATAATAAAACATTTAAAGAGTTGCCAGAAGATTCGTCCTGCAAAAAACAGCGGGGAGTCGGCCACATTTTACCAAAATTCAAAATAAAATTTTGCATAAAGTACAGTCAGTATATATTAAAGTTTTTATTGGTTGTTAAGTTAGTGACATATGTTGATTTTTAGAATATTTATTTTTTTTTTAATTTTTGTTTGAAAAACCTTTTTTTAAAACGAATTAAAGACGGGTGCTTTTGACCTGCAAAATTTTATCACTAATCGCTTTCGGCCTGCAAAATTTTTCACTAAACTGCGGGAAGCTTGCAGCGTTAAGCCCGCGTATACCTTTAACGCAAGACCATATTTTACCGATATTTTAAATAAAATTTGGCAATAGTTAAAAAGTTTTAAACGGTTGTTAAAATAAATATCTATGTTAATTTTAGTATAATTCAATATTTAAAGATTTTTATTTGTCTGGCATTCGCCATAGACCCTTTTTGCCCAGAATTGATTTTAAGGGAGTAGGTCATAGACCCTTTTTGCCCAGAATGGATTTTAAATCTGGTACTAAATAACTGAATAATACTGTCAATTTTAAATTTGAGGCTGAGCTGGATTTTGAATCTGGTGCTAAATAATAAACTACGAATTGACTTGAACCCTAGTACAGATTGCCTTGTGCGCACCACCCTGCCCTGACAGCCTGAGTATGTTTGGCAATTGGCAACCGAATTAATCATCCACTGACCGAAGTTGAAAGTGTCTGGCCTTTGTTGATTTAGGGTCACCACAAACAGACAAATACATCATGGCTTTTTGTAAGTCTATGATTAACCTAACTATTCTGCTATTAAAACTAAATTACTTATAGCAGTATAGTTCAGTAGTTTATGACTTCGCTTAACTTGATTTGTACTCAAGCTTTCTAGTTAATTTGACTTTACAGCTTCGAGATAACAGACTTTAATTTAGAAATGCGAATTATTTTGTACTTCACGAGTAACATCTCTTTTTTGATCCCTTTATTTTTAATTTTTTAATTTTCTGTTTCTTTATTTTTCGTTGCTTAAAATTCATTTCCCTATTTTGAGAAAAATTTTCGTGGCAAAAAATGTGGTGAAAAAATGTGACAAAAAATGTGGTAAAAAATGTTGCATAAAACTGTGGTAAAAAAATTATTCCGTTTATCATTAGAAACTAAAACGCATGGTAGAAAATTTTTCTTCTTTTAGTTTCTGCAAATAACGAGTCCTTTTTCGTTTTTTTGCAACTAAGTAGTTAGTATAAACAACAAGAATTGTTTTTTGGGGATTCCGTGCAAGATATTTATATTAATCTAAGTTGAACGCTTGTATTTTGTGCAACTGCGAATTTTAAAGTAACAAAGAGCTTCTGACACACTGCAAAAACATTTTGAAAAAAGCTGTTTTTAATACAGTACCAGAAGATTCGGCCTGCGAAAAACGTGTAGGACTTGTACTTAGTTATTTAATCGTAAAAGTTCATTGTTAACAAACTTATATCTTATATGATTATAAAATGATTATTAATTGGTGAATAATATGGTGTAGAGTTTATATTGTAACGTAAATTAGTCTTTCTGCCATTTCTACGTTTATCTGTTCCGTAAACTTCAAATCTCGCACCAAGATCAATATATAACAGATGTATTTACAAAACGATAATTAACACTACAAAGCAACCAAACACGACCGTTCATCTGGCTGTTCACTACGCCACACCCTTATTATTCATTTCTTTTTAACTTACAAGTCACGTGATACAGACAACAGAGATAAGATGTGCCCACGTGCATAAAGGTGTAAACACGTGACTAGGAACAGATAACGAGTAGACTACTTGATTGTATGTTAACAGTAGACTTTTATTAGTGAAACGGCGTAAACTTGGCGATACATGAATACAAATGCACATAATCGCAACGATAAGTATGGTTTAATAAGTATGGTTTAAATCTTTAACTAACTGAATATTAAGCAAAACAAATATATATAGGCGATTCAATGACTCAAATAAGGGAAACGAGTGATGTGTCACGCGTTATAAAATGATAAATGATTGACAGCACATTACGAAGTTAGTCCATAAACACAATTCCTCTTCTCGTGAAGCTTAAAGGGCCGTCTACACCAAGCGCGTGCGCCGCGTGCAGCGCAAAATTTTACGTTTGTTCTTTTATGTCAGGAATTACTCGAAAAGCTCTCCTTTTCGATTCGCGTTGTTCGCGAGCGAGTCGCTCTAGAAGCGACAGACGCGAATTTGGCGTGTCAATTGTACGCAAATAAGGCTATTAAAAGGCGACCTAATTCTGAAAACTTTTTGAAATTAATGCATAAAAGTCATTTTTAAACAAAAATAAATAAAAAATTTATATAGAGAACTTTTATGTAATCGCAATAAGTTCGCGTCTGGTGTAAACACTCGCCTACGCACAAAGTAAGTTCCTAAATTTCGCGTTGCGCGCTTCGCGTCCTATGTATGGGGTTTCTGGTGCGTCAGTGTTAATCCCTGATACAGCTGTATATCTTCGGGTTAATTAGGTTCTAACTGATATCGTGATTTCCGCACCAGGCGTTGCATAACTGATCATAATTTGTTTGTAGTTATTGGCCACTTGGTATTTTTTTATGCATTGGCTAGCTTTACGATGTCCATACATATAATACAAAATGTCCTTTAATGTGCCATCTCTTATATCACTCCGTGAAGGGATTGGTTGCACAAGCAATCAATTCCACATCATCCATTGCCAGAAAAAAAACGCTGTTGAAAAAATACAATAACACTATTTAAAGTATCAAATTTAAACAAATACCTTATAATTATTTAATAGTGATGCAAAAAATTACAAAGAAATATTATGATTAAAACGAAAAAAAACACAACAAGATTTAATTTTTAGGAATAAAAATATGCATATCTTTCATTTTATTGACATCCCTTTTATAACTTGTGTTATAATAGGTGTAATGCGTAATATTTTTTTTTAATATTTATTTTTTTTAGTTTTTAGTTATTTTTTTTGTAATTTATTTTTTTATAATATATTTTTGGTTTGTTAATGTTTTTATTTTGCGTTAATTTGTTTTGTACGTAATAAAGTATATTGTAAGTCGATGTTTTGATTCAGTGTTTCTATTGAGTTAATTGATAAATGCTAAAAAATTATTGTTATTTTTTTGATATTGGTATGACTTGTTGTTATTTCGTGATTGGAAGGTGTGTAAGTTTTTGTTGTCTTAGTTTTTTTTTAAAGTAGGAGTATTGTCTTATGGCGCCAGCATATGAACTTACGACGATGACGTCGTGCGTCACATGACCCGCGAGCGTAGGGATTTTCCCTATTTACAATATTTACCTTTAAATCTCGATATCTTAAAAACTACTTAATCAGTTTTAAAAATAATGGTATTCCCGTGCAAGTTGGAAAAATTTCAACATAATTAAAGAAGAAACCCTGCGACCACACCGTCTCTTTAAGTATCTACTATCTTTCAAGATTTATTTATTGGGTTTGGTGACCATGCCATAACATTCTTAAAATCTTTATGTAAACATTAATACTTTTGGCATGTTTTAAATCATTAAAATGATTTTGTCATTTTTTCCCGTTGCATTGTTGTAATATAAATTGTATATCGTATCTATTCTTTACTTTTATCAATGTGCGAAAAACCAAAATAAAAAAAAATAAAATTTAAACCGCAAAACTAATTTGTTCAACTGTTACCAGATACTGATAACTCTTCAGGCGACAAATTAAATTACAACACAAAAATGAACGTAAAAACGCTAAATTAAACTACATAATACATCTTACTTCATACAATTACTCCCTTAATATTGGAAAATCGAATATATAATTTTTAAACCAAGTAACAACCAATCCATCAAACAACTTAAAAATATGACTATAAGAAAACAGTCATTGAACAAGTTTATGAAATTAAATTTCTTGGACTTACCGTCATCCAAAATCTATTTGGAAATGACAAACATACTTACCATCCCTAATCTTAAGTCATATCCGTTATAGTATTACTGTTTGAAAAACATGGTAGTTTGAAAATTTAATCCAAAATTTAACATGTTTGCAATAATAATTTACTATGATTTCTTATTCCTACAATACCAACCAAGATAAAATTTCTTTGCCCACCCCTTTACTATCTCTTAAAAATCTTTTCATCCTTAAAACTAGATCTATAGTTTTTCGACAACAAAAAACTTTCTTTCCTCCTTATTTTAATAATTTCTTTCGTAACTCAAGCACCATTCACTCCAAAAATATTAGATGAAAATCTAAACTGCCAACTTCATATTTCAGCAAAACCCTGACACATCAATTAATCAAGTGCATAGGTGTTAAAACTTGAAATAAATTGCCTTACAAAATTTTTCAGCTAAACTGTTTAAACAAAACCTTTAATAAAACTTAAAAACCATCTATTGTCCCAAGTTATTTACCCAACCTTAAATTATGATTTTAAACACTTATAAACAAGTCAGTTTTTGTATTTGGAGTCATGTCTATGTCACCGTAAATTTCACCGTGAGTGTGCTATGCAATTGTTCATGTTCCGAAAGGCAGTCCATGCTAATAACAGGTTATGCCAAACTCGTGAAACAATCCTATTTTTCTATTTTTTTAATAATCTTTTTACTAAAATCTTTTTTAATAGCCCTATTTCTTTACTGAACCAAAATACTTACAATAATTTTTTTTATTACACTGGGTGCTACAATTTTAATACTGTAGCGAACTTTGTGCGCCCTTTTGGCCCTACCATTCCTTTGGGGCGTTACTTACTTCTCCTATCGTTTGGAACTTTCTTTTACTAAAGCGTTATCACTGTTTTTGTAAGCCACAATTAACTTTATTGGGTAAATGAGTATTGGTTGTTTTTATAAGAGATAATTATTCCGATTAGTTATTTCCGATATGTTTAATTTTTTGGATTCTATTTTATTACCATATTGTGTAAACTTTGTATTTTTGTAATATACGCTATATAAGTGACGTCACAAATCGGGGGTTTTGACAACTTACCTATCATGTCGCTCCAATTTATTTTTGACATTTCGTAAAGAACAACGCACTTAATTACGACATATTTTTAAAAAAGTAAACAAAATATTAGAAAGTGGTCAAATACAGGTGTAAACTTTGTATTTTCGTAATATACGCTATATAAGTGAAGTCACAAATCAGGGGTTTTGACAATTTACCTATCATGTCGCTCTAATTTATTTTTGATATTTTGTAAAGAACAACGCACTTAATTACGACATATCTTCAAAAATGTGAACAAAATATAAGAAAGTGGTCAAATAAAGGTGTAAACTTTGTATTTTCGTAATATACGGTATATAAGTGACGTCACAAATCGAAGGTTTTGACAACTTACCTAGCATGTCGCTCCAATTCTTTTTTTATATTTGGTGGAGGACAACATACCCAACCACAACATATCTTCAAAAATGTGAACAAAATATTAAAAAGTGGTCAAATACAGGTGTAAAGTTTTTATTTTCGTAATATACGCTATATAAGTGACGTCACAAATCGGGGGTTTTGACAACTTACCTATCATGTCGCTCCAATTTATTTTTGTTATTTTGTAAAGAACAACGCACTTAATTACGACATATCTTTAAAAAAGTGAACAAAATACTAGAGAGTGGTCAAATACAGGTGTAAATTTTGTATAATGTAATATACGCTATATAAGTGACGTCACAAATCGAGGGTTTTGACAACTTACCTATCTTGTCGCTCCAATTTATTTTTGATATTTTGTAAAGAACAACGCACTTAACCACGACATATCTTCAAAAAAGTGAACAAAATATTAGAAAGTGGTTAAATACAGGTGTAAGCTTTCTATTTTTGTAATATACGCCATATAAGTGACGTCACAAATCGGGGGTTTTGACAACTTACCTATCATGTCGCTCCAATTTATTTTTAATATTTTGTAAAGAAAAACGTATTCAATTATGAAATACTTTCAAAAAAGTAAACAAAATATTAGAAAGTAGTCAAATACAGGTGTAAACTTTGTATTTTCGTAATAAACGCTATATAAGTGACGTCACAAATCGGGGGTTTTAACAACTTACCTATCATGTCGCTCCAATTTATTTTTAATATTTTGTAAAGAAAAACGTACTCAATTATGAAATACTTTCAAAAAAGTGAACAAAATATTAAAAAGTGGTCAATACAGGTGTAATCTTTGCATCTTCGTAATATACGCTATATAAGTGACGTCACAAATCGGGGGTTTTGACAACTTACCTATCATGTCGCTCCAATTTATTTTTGATATTTTGTGGAGGACAACGTTCCCAACCACGACATATCTTCAAAAAAGTGAACAAAATATTAAAAAGTGGTCAAATACAGGTGTAAACTTTGTATTTTTGTAATATACGCTATATAAGTAACGTCACAAATCGGGGGTTTTATAATAAACTATTGTCTGCAAGTCAATGCACAGACAATGTTATGGCTCAAGAAATGATTCCCTTAATAAAAGCTTAATTAATGAAAAGTCTACAGAAAAGTTTGGAAAATATTTTGAAAAGGAGTGGTTACCAATATTTGATCAGTGGGCAGCTTGTTCAAGACAAATGTCAGCAATTATTACGAACATGTATTTAGAAGCCTTTCATCGTGTTTTTAAATACAACTACCTAGGTGGTAAATGCAACAAAAGAGTAGATAGGTAATTATTACACAAAAAAATTACAATAAAAATATTTTAACTATTCACCCTGGTTACTTATTTTGTTTAGATGTCTTCAAGCACTTATAGATTTTAGTGATGACATGGTTTTCAAACGGTTAACACAACTCGAAAAACAAAAGAAAGGTTGGCGACAACAAAAATCTTATGAAAGACACCAATCAATTCTTAAAATTAGTTCAAAATTAATTAAAAAAACAAATAAAAATACCTGGATAGTGCAAAGTTGTACCAGGCAAATTTTTTACACAGTCACACAAATTCAGGCAACTTGCACCATCTGCAGTCAAATGTGCAACAAATGTAAATGTTGCATTCACCAACATGACTGCACTTGTCTTGACAGGGGAGTACGCGGTATTTGCTGCAGACATATACATGCAGTGTGTATTTTAGAACATAAAGAAAAAACACCAAACTCATTAAACAAAAATCAAGAAAAAAAGTTACCGAATCCTAGTCAGATTTCCTCGTTTAATGGAACTTCTGAAACAGCCCTGGAAACTTCAAAATTTTTATGCACCTCGCTACATGGTATTTTGGCCAGCAAATACATACCTGTAGAAATTCACAATCAAATAATATCAAAGCTCAAGTCTTGCATAGCCCTTGCAGAACTTCAGCCGGAGCAACCAAATTTGATTTCATCTTGCAACAATGCCACAACCTTAAAAAATATCAACCGTCAAAGAAAATTTAAAAAGACAACAAAAAGTAAACCAAACTTATGCAACAAAACAACATTACCTGATATTGATGCAATTCAAAACAAGTTACTTACAACTTCCAAAACAATTTTATCAGGGCAAAATGAACACTCATATTCTGCAAGAATTACAGGTATAATATAATATAAATAGATGTACACAATTTTTTTATTCCTATAATTTATCCAAAAAAAACAATATTTAAGATATTAGTACGTGCAGGTTTTAACCGCTTCCCTACACCTGAAAATCTTTTTTTTTTTCTTTTTAAACCTCCTTTTCCTGTAAAACCTCCTCTTTAAATAACCTTTTACAAAAAAAAATATATATATATTAGATAATAATACATAAATGTGTTAAGGATTTGCTCAAAATATAAGCAAAAATGACCACATAACAAATGAAAACCAGAATGATAATCCTCCTTACAAATTTTCCAGTAAGTATACTTTTTTAACATACTTAACTACAGGTGTAAATAAAAGAATTATATATATAATATACTTACAGGTATTGAAAAGCTTTGGCACTCTAATCATGAAAACAGATTGGAAGTGATAGCAAATAAAGTCATGGTTAATAAAGAATCAATGTGCACGTTGAATGGAAAAAATTGGTTGTATGATACAGTCAGTTAAATAAAATTCTATTAAAATAAATAACTTATCTGAATTAATTTATCTTTAGTAAATACAAATTCTTTTAGGTAATGGAAGCTTTTATCACTGTCATTACAAACAACAACCAAGTACTTTCTTGGGAACCACTTTCAACTCTGTATGCAACAATGTGGTTTAATGATGGAAAAATAAGTGGATTTCAAAATCACAAATTTGTAAGATTTCCATAAAAAAAATTAACTATAATACATCCAAAAAAATTTGTTATATTTACCCATTTAGGTTCGCTCAATGAAAACAAATATAATTTCTCCCATCAACGTTCACAATAATCTTTGGATTTTAATGGCAAGTAGTGCTGAAATAATAAATAGAAGCAAAATTTTAGAAATATCATTTATAACTTTCATTTTTTAAAAAAAGGTTGCTAGGAAAAAGACTCAAAATTTGTTGATATACGATCCACAAGGAAAGGAAGCAGATTACATACCAATTATTTTTCGTAACTTTAGGTTAGTTGAAATAATACAATTTATTATGTATATATATATAATTTAAAATTTTATTTTTAGTAAATTTTGGTCTATTTACAAAAATGATAACACTACCTGGTCGCTCGCCATCATTTTACCCACATTATAATCAAGAAGATGGTTACAACTGTGGACCACTGACACTTATGGTAAAAATACTTGTTAAGTCATCTGTTATTTTTTAAAATCTTAATGACATTTTATGTTTTAGACTGCATATTACATCACCCTGGGAGGCAATACTGCAAATTTGTTAACAGATGAAATATCAGGTCAAAAATATAGAAAATTTATTGGATACAGTCTTTTAAATTTTACAGGTAATGCAAAACGCAAAACATTATATTTTATTTAGTAAATATATATTGAAAACTGTAATTAAAAATAAGTATTTTAGATGCAAAAGAGTTATTGAAAATTTGTGTTTTATATTCCTCTTTTATCAAGGAATTAAACAGTGAGGTAAAATATTAAATTTAACTAACTATCTATTTTGATCAATAAATAAATATATACCTACAATACATTTTCTTATCCTAAATTTGTTAAGGTGGTTTGTGTATGTGGTCGACCCTTTCATGTAGACTGTGCAATGCAACAAAATCTCAGCCTATGTAATTGTAAATACTGTAAGTTTGTTATAAGGCTGTTATAAGGACAATTTTTTTACAATGAATGTTACCATAATAGATGTAAAATATTAACAGGTGCCTAAACTTTGAAAAAAAATGGGATGTCCTTTTGTTAAATTTGATGTTTTTTAACTTACCAAAAATTTTTTTAAAAAAAAATAATATATATAATGATTAAACCAATAATCGTAAAATAAATATATTTTAATAGCAATAGTGTATAGTTTGGCCTACCTTTTCTATCAGTTTAGAAAGTTTAGAGTCAACAGTATCTTCAAGAAGTTGCCTTTGACTTGACAATCAATAACTATTACAAAAAACATTTAATTATTTGTTACTAAATATAATATAACCTACTACAAAGTAAGCTGTTTTAATTAATGCTAAATATGTATGTAGTTAAGACGTTATGATCAAAGCAGACAATTTTTTTTTGTTTTTTTACTTATTTAAACAGGCTGACAGACAGGCAATTCCTTAACAAAACTTAAAAGATATTTGTCAATTTTTAACGAGTATAAAAAACAATGAGCCGTGGCTAGAATCTGTAATTTTATTCATCAAATAATTATTTAAAATTTCTTACCTTATAATAAAGAAAAAATCATAACCGCATTCGACTAGCGCACATGTTAAAAAGAAGTACCCACAATTCCTAACAACACACCATCAAAAATTTCATTGAGGACAACTTTCAATTGTGACGTCACAATACCCCATTGGGACAAGTTGCAGAAAAAAAATGGCTTATTTAGACGCATGTGCAAATCGGCCTTCAATTTGCGACAATTTGCAGTGAACAACTGCCTAGCAACACCTACTCTAGTGTATATATTAGTATCTCTATGATCACAAGCTGTAAAGAGACTATACAAAAGTACGGAATGCGAGATAGTACGGGACCGTATGTAAACGTTAATAAAAATTCGCGGAATGCGGGACGGAGCGGCATTTTTGTACTTTACTGCGGGATAAATGCAGTCAAGGTCTGAGGAATGATGCGGGATTGCTTTTAAAGGCATGGGAATAAATATAATGATGCTAAATCGACTATAAAGTGCAAGGGAAGATTAAGGAAGGGTATAAAAATCCCGTCATTTTCCGCATTCAGCGTCTTTTTGTTAACGTTTACATACGGATTCAGTATTTCCCGCACCCCGCAACCTTTCGTATCCCGTATTTTAGTACTATCCGCTGTAAAGTCCATTTACCTAGAAGCTTAAGCTGTTAAGTACAAATTAAGTTAAGCAAAGACATAAACCTTGAGTAATTTAGTTTTAATAGTTAGTTTAATCATAGACTTTAGAAATAAAGGCCATGATGTATCTGTCTGTCTGTGATGACCCTAAATCAACGAATGCCAGACACTTCCAACTTTGGCTCGGTCCTCGGCCCATGAAATTTCTCTAAAATGGCAGGGTGAAAGCCTAAACAGCTAAAAGGCAGTTTAAAATACACTTCCTAAAAAAATTAAATAGGTAAAGTTAGGGGCAGGTGCCAGAAGATTTAGCCTGCAAAAAACGGCGGGAAGTTGGCAACCAAATTCTATGTATAAAGTTATAGTCTTAAAATTTTGTAGGCATAGAGCCCGTCTTTAATTTGTTTTAAATTTAGTTTTTGAGACATAAATCTTAAAAAATTATATTTTACAAAACTAACATAAGTCTTCATCAGAACAACCAATTAAAGCTTTTAAATATATACAGCACTTATATACAGCGCAAATTTTTTTTAGAATATTGGTAAAATATGGTATTACGCTTACATTACACGATTTCGTTGCCGACTCCCGTTTTTTGCAAGCTGAATCTTCTGGCCAAATTTTTTTGGCAACCGTTAGGTGACAATTTGGTACATGAGTTGCCAAAGGGTTGTCTTTTATAAAAATTTTCCTTTAATCCAGAAACACATTTAATCCAGAAAGATAACATGGGAAATGGCTAATAACATTGTTTTGCTAATTATTTTGTAAACAAATTTTTGATGAATTCTCTTTAATTATTGTTTAGAATAACAACATGGTTTGGCACAATACGTCATTGTTATAACATGTTTGCTTCTGTTGCCAAAAACCAGACCCTTTTAAACTAACTTTTGTATATTTTCAGTTTGTTTAAATAGAAAATTGACACAGGAAAGAAAAAACAACATATTTTTACATAATTCTTGAAAAAATTATTAGTTTTATTGCTCATTTTATTTTAAAGACTATCTGGAAACTGATGACAAAGAATAAAATTTTCTGCGGTAATTAAAATGTGTAGGCCCTTTTAACTAAATCTTTGGGGCGAGGTGTCGGTGGCGGAAGTGTCTGGATAGGATAAATCAAATTTAATAAACCGATTCATTACATATATGCACGTAATGCGAGTACGGATCGACTTAAACCCGGATGCGGATCGCCTTGTGGCATCTACCTGAGTACAGATTGAATGGCAACTGTTTTTGCCACATTTTATGTTTTTGTCTCTGTTAATATGTGCCCAACCAAAAATAAGTGCAGACACATACACTGTCAGTCTGTAATTGTCAGTTTGTCCCACAACTAACAATGTGTGTAGTTGTGAAAACGGGCCATTTACCCATTTAGTATAGTGTAACAATATGTACTAACATTATTACCTTTATTATACTTGTTGTACACATTGCATACATCCTATTCAGAGACCCCTATTATATGGACTAATCATTATGTAACAATAACTTTAAAAGAATGGGTCAACTGATATAAATTCCAATTCCACATTAAATCTACTGCTTTTATCTTATGTCCGTATTAGTTGTGATAGTGGATAAATAAAAAACAACTGGTAAAAAAGGGTTAACAACAAAATAATTCATTTTCACTAACATTAAAACAAATTGTATTTTTTAACACATTTATAAATAGGTGTATCCAAATATTTAAATTATAATATGTATATAGAAAGGGGGACCAGAAGGTTCGGCCTGCAAAAAACGCGGGGGGTCGGTGACGAAATTGCCGCGTAAAATGTCAGTTTAAGACCATATTTTACCGATATTCAAAATAAAATTTGACAAAAAGTATAATACATAAAAAAAATTTAATAAGTTGTTACTTTAAATATATATGTTAGTTTTTAGAATATTTATTTTTTTTTTAATTTTTGTTCCGAAAATGTATTTTTAAAACGGATTAAAGACGGGCGCTTATGGCCTGCATAATTTTTCATCTAACTGCGGGAAGTCCACGACGTAAAGCCCGCGTTTGATGTCAACGTAAGACCGTATTTTATCGAAATTTAAAAAAAAAAATTTAATTGGTTGTTACGTTAATGACATACGTTAGTTTTTAGAATATTAATTTTTTTTTAAATTTATGTTTCAAAAACTAATTTTAAAACGGATTAAATACAAGTGCTTTAGGCCTTCAAAATTTTACGACGAATCGCTTTCGGCCTGCGAAATTTTTCATTAAACTGCGGGGAGTCTGCAACGTAAAGCCCGCGTAAACCTTTAATGCAACCCCATATTTTACCAATATTCAAAATGAAATTTGGCAAAAAGTACAATAGTTAAAAAAGTTTTAACCTGTTGTTAAGATAAATATATATGATAATTTTTGGAATATTTTTTTTTTTTTAATTTTGTTCTCGAAAACGTAATTTTGAAACGCATTAAAGACGGACGCTTTTGAGGTCAAAATTTTGTGCTAGCGTACATCCCATTGATTTTAAACTTATATTATCAGGTTATTAGTTAAGGTTATTAGTTTTCAACATGTAAAAATTGTTTTTAATAAATCAAATTTTGGTATTTGTAAATTAGATTTTATTTTTTTAATTAATTTTAAGTTTCAGGTTTTTTTAAAACAAATTTGTTTTTTTGCAAATAAAAGTTTGTTTTTTGTTAAGTAATTGAATTTTTTTTAAATTAAATTTTGGTTTATGTAAAACAAATTTACGATTTTTTGTTTGTTTTTAGTTTTGATGAATTAGGAGTTTTCGGTTTGCTATTTGGCACCAAATTTAAAAAATAAAGCTGGTATAAGCTGAATTTTTAGTCTATTTTGAATTATTAGCTAAAGTTTAAAACTAGTGGTTATTAATAAACTAAAGTTCATAGCTGGGGTTAATTGATAAACTAAATATTGAATCTGGGGGTAAATAATAAACTAAAGTTTGAATCAGGGTGTAAATAATGAACTGTATTTTAAATTTGGGGCTGTTTATTGAAAAAACTTGGGATTTGATAACATTGTTTATGTTGTTGGGGCTAAATAATAAACTAAAGTTTTAAACTAGGGGTGATTAATAAACTATAGTTTGAATCGGGGGTAAATATTGCTTTGTATTTTAAATCTTAGGCTGTATATTAAATAAACTTGGATTTTTTATATAGTGGATTGAGTACAAAAGCGTAAAAAAATGATGTTTATCTTTTAAATAGTTGTTTTAAAGCAATTCATTTTTTTCCTAAAATTTTATGCTCATGTGTTTGTTATGTTTTTTTTTTATTTTTTAGAAATGCGTTTTATTTAAGTAGGATTAAAATTATAACTAAATTTTTCCGTAATTTCGTTTTAAATATTGATAATATAAGTTTAAAATCAATGGAATGTACGCTAACACGAAATTTTGACCTCAAAAGCGTCCGTCTTTAATGCGTTTTAAAATTACGTTTTCGAGAACAAAATTTAAAAAAAAATAAATATTCCAAAAATTATCATATATATTTATCTTAACAACAGGTTAAAACTTTTTTAACTATTGTACTTTTTGCCAAATTTCATTTTGAATATTGGTAAAATATGGGGTTGCATTAAAGGTATACGCGGGCTTTACGTTGCAGACTCCCCGCAGTTTAATGAAAAATTTCGCAGGCCGAAAGCGATTCGTCGTAAAATTTTGAAGGCCTAAAGCACTTGTATTTAATCCGTTTTAAAATTAGTTTTTGAAACATAAATTTAAAAAAAATTAATATTCTAAAAACTAACGTATGTCATTAACGTAACAACCAATTAAAATTTTTTTATATATTATACTTTTTGTCAAATTTTATTTTGAATTTCGATAAAATACGGTCTTACGTTGACATCAAACGCGGGCTTTACGTCGTGGACTTCCCGCAGTTAGATGAAAAATTATGCAGGCCATAAGCGCCCGTCTTTATTAATCCGTTTTAAAAATACATTTTTGGAACAAAAATTAAAAAAAAAAAAAATATTCTAAAAACTAACATATTTAAAGTAACAACTTATTAAATTTTTTTTTTGTCAAATTTTATTTTGAATATCGGTAAAATATGGTCTTAAACTGACATTTTACGCGGCAATTTCGTCACCGACCCCCCGCGTTTTTTGCAGGCCGAACCTTCTGGCCGAAGCTTCTCACGGCCGAAGCTTCTGGCAACCTATAGAAAGTACCCAATGCCACAAGATATTTACGATTATAGTGTCTTGCTTGACAGTTTGCAAGGCTAAACACTCCCACAGAGATATTTTAAATTTAAATTGACTAATTTAAATCAACAATCAATAGTTTATTACTTTTAAAAAACATTACACTAGAGGCGGCATTACGAAACTCGTTAAGTTAAATTTAACGATCTCGCTAATGCGTAAAAATTTAGCGAGCTATCTCGCTCGTTAACTAAATCGGTATTACGAAACCACCTAGTTCGTTAAAAATGAGAGAGTGCAAAAGAAAGAATTTTGAGCTACGCAAAGTGACGTTTCTTACGTTTTTACACAATATTACAGGCTACATCAAAGCGGCGATATTACATCATATCCACGGTACTTTTATACTGTCGTTTTCATAATGACAGTTAAAACTTGTACGCTTATTATATTTTATGGTAAGAATGGTGTTTAAGAACGCATTACTTAACAAAACAAAATATGTGTGTTTATACACTTGTGTTATTTAAACAAATAAAACATTTTGTCTCTAACAACTTTTAAAAAACCCTACTAGAAAGCCACGCTGAAAGAGTAAACCATTTGTTAATATCATAGTCCATACATACATTTGCACTTTGTTAATATAAACTATTTTATAATACATGTTTTTCTTTACATTCTTTAGGTTTATCAAAAGATAAATTAAATCGCGTATGGCCGATAGTTTAGTTGATAAATCGAAATACCAATATTTAAAGATATTTTTAAGCATTTATTTAGCTATTTTTTAAATTTTAAAATTTATTTTTTTCAATAACATGTAAGTATTTATGTACCGCAAAAATATTTTTAATGTTTAACATAGCAAAAATCAACCACTGTCATTCTACTAGAATTTTTTTTTTATAAATTCTAGCAGAACTCCGCATTTTTCCGCAAAATGTTGTGTTTACATAAAAAGTTAATTCGGCAATATAAAAATGTTAAGCTAGTAAAGAAATCATTACTTACTATTGTTTAATCTGCTATAGAATAAAATGTAAATTTTATTCTATAGATTGTTTTACAGAGGGTGCTTTTTAAGTAATAAGCTGGTATAAACCAATTTTATGCTAAAGTTGAAGTTTTACATTCGTTATTTGCAAAAGTTGTAGAGCGACGAAAAAACATTAAAGAAACCAAGATTTGCTCGGCCGTAATTTTAAATACTTTCCAACGATAAGAGTTGAAAAAAAATTTAACATTGCATAACTCTTATAACAAAGATAAAGTATTGTCATTTTTAAAGGCCACAAATGTTAATTACGTCAGTAGTTAAGCTAAAACTTATGGAAAAAAGTTGGATGAATCGGCCGAACGTCGACATTTGGGGCTATTTATAAATACTTTCCGACGATAGGAGTCGAAAAAATTTTTTAACCCGGCTTAATAGTTTAACAATAATTAAAATAGCAAAGTTTTGAGCGCCACATTTTACGTTTACAGCAGTTATTGACCCGAGAAATAACAAAAGAGAAACAAAGGCCCGCTCCGACCCGAAAAAACGAATCCCACTCTCCAGCAGAAAGTATATTCCGAAAATAGAATACAGCCCAAAATTTAACAATCAATTAGTAATGCCAAATAAACATTGTACGCCAAGTTTTGAGTTTCACACTTGTTATTTGCAAAAGTTGTAGAGCGACGAAAAAACATTAAAGAAACCAACATTTGCTCGGTCGTAATTTTAAATACTTTTCAACGATAGGAGTTGAAAAAAAATTTAACATTGCATAACTCTTATAACAAAGATAAAGTATTGTCATTTTTAAGGACAACAGATGTTAATTACGTCAGTAGTTAAGCTAAAACTTATCGAAAATAGTTTGATAAATCGGCCGAACGTAGACATTTGGAGCTATTTTTAAATACTTTCCGACGATAGGAATCGAAAAAAAATTTCAACCCGGCTTGATTGTTTAACAATAATTAAAATAGCAAAGTTTTGAGCGCCACATTTTACGTTTACAGCAGTTATTGACCCGAGAAATAACAAAAGAGAAACAAAGGCCCGCTCCGACCCGAAAAAACGAATCCCACTCTCCAGCAGAAAGTATATTCCGACAATAGAATACAGCCCAAAATTTAACAATCAATAAGTAATGCCAAATAAACATTGTACGCCAAGTTTTGAGTTTCACACTTGTTATTTGCAAAAGTTGTAGAGCGACGAAAAAACATTAAAGAAACCAAGATTTGCTCGGCCGTAATTATAAATACTTTCCGACGATAAGAGTTGAAAAAAAATTCAACATTGCATAACTCTTATAACAAAGATAAAGTATTGTCATTTTTAAGGACCACAAATGTTAATTACGTCAGTAGTTAATCTAAAACTTATCGAAAAAAGTTTGATAAATCAGCCGAACGTCGACATTTGGAGCTATTTTTAAATACTTTCCGACGATAGGAGTCGAAAAAATTTTTTTTAACCCGGCTTAATAGTTTAACAATAATTAAAATAGCAAAATTTTGAGCGCCACATTTTACGTTTACAGCAGTTATTGACCCGAGAAATAACAAAAGAGAAACAAAGGCCCGCTCCTACCCGAAAAAACAAATCCCACTCTCCAGCAGAAAGTATATTCCGACAATAGAATACTCTCCAAAATTTAATAATCAATAAGTAATGCCAAATAAACATTGTACGCCAAGTTTTGAGTTTCACAATCGTTGTTTGAGTTAAAAGAAAATTTAACACTGCACAACGGCCACAAATGTTAATTACGTCAGTAGTTCAGAAGAAATCTAAATTTCTAAAGAAAACAAATTTTAATAAATCGGCCGAACGTCGGCATTTCAAGCCGAATGCTTTAAATTTTAAATTTTAAGTTAACTTATTGAGCAATCTTTGTTTAAAGCCCGGATCCCACGACAAGGGGTTGCTCTTCATCCGGGAAAGAAGAAAAAATAGAAAAATAAAAAGGTGTTTTGTTGATAGTAATAAAGCAGTAAAAAAATTTAAAAGTCAATCGGTTAATACAAAAAATTAAATAAATGAAAACAAAAAAAGAACAGATAATAATAGAATTATTACAATTATATGAATTAAAAGATAGATTAAACGTAAAGGAATTAAAAAAAAGATTGTTTGCATAAGAGGCAAAAAATTTACAATAAAAATATAAAACTGAAATAAAAATTTGTTTCAAATCATTTCGATTAAAAAATAAAATATTCGGTTTTAAGTTGCCCTTATCACTTTGATATATTATCAGATTATAAACGTTTACCTGAACAGTAAGTTTTTGATTTCTTAAGAAAAGCCATAGAAAAGCATTTTAAATGTTGCGCACCTATAAACTAGATGTGTCAAGTTTGTCGCAATAGGTTAAGCAACGAATTCCTCATTCGTGGCAGATCTGGGTATATGTTTTGTTCTGTAAAACTGCATAAAAAATTATTAATCTAAAACTTGTCTTACATAATTTTCACAATAACCTATTTCTTTGTTTGACTCCTCGTAGCTTAATAGATAATGATAAAGATCATGTCTGTTATTTAAGATTGATGGTTTAAACAAAAAACGAATCCTGGTTTGAATAACGAGGTCACCGATTTTTTTTGTGGAATGCTCTGTATGCTGTTCCAGACAAAATTGATTTTTAATAAAAAAAGTTATGTTGCGATAAATATTTTCAGTTACGTGGGAACCAAACATATTGTATTGACTAAGTTTGTAATTGTGGCCCTTTAAAAACAAAGAATGACGATAACCAAATACAGTGTTTTTTGATTTATTAAATGGTAATCCAATGATAAAAATCTGATTTTGCACATTTTGTAACAATGGGCTACTTGTTTTTGGCCAAGAAACATCCTTCGCATAAATGTAATTACAGTCCAAAAAAAAAACTCTCGGGTTTTTGAATGTTAGTTGGTTCTGTTTCATGACTTTTTTTAGTTAGAATTAAATTTTTCTCGGAAACATCACAATTATGATTGTTGTCACCAAATATTGTAGTACCCTTTAACGTATAAAAAAATATATATCCGTTTGTATTAATGTCGTCGTAAGCCGTTTCAACAGTTTTGATTACTTTAGCAGCAGTGTCATCGCATTTATATATAATTTTGCCATTGTCCAAAATGTTATAAGTTATGTAATGACCAGAAACAAGAGATGCGCCCAAATGCACTACTACAGACCTTAACTCATAAGTTTTTTGAGTATTGCAAGCGGAATTAAAAAATTCTAAATGTTTGTCCGGACGAATTGTAGTTTGATTTTTTAGCTGAAGGCCTGCTCTTAGTAATGATATTACTAATAAATTTGGTGTATTAAAAAAATTGCAAGTATTAATATTTTTGCAGTTGCATTCTTGACAGTTATCTGGTTCATTTTTTGCTATAAAATAATTAAAAATATAACTTGATAATTTACTATCCTTAATTGTAGGGTTGATCGGAATTAACATTATATTAGGGGTTATTTGAAATTTTGCGGGACGAACAAAATTCCATGATTTGCAAGTTAAAACCGAACTACATGAAATTTCTGTGTCACAGCCGATTAAATTTAACAAGTCACAAAAATTACTACTTTTTACAAAAAATTCACTAGCGTCCTGTTGGTTTCCGAATTGTAAATTATAAATCGTACAAACTTTTTTTACGGTTTCTAAATGAAATTGATTATCAACGTTATCGTTTAAACTAATTGTATGAATTAATTGAAAAAGATTAAGCCAATCTGAATTTATAGTATTTATCATGGTTTCGGTTATGGAAAATGGTTCAACTATTGACATTAGAGCATGCATAACGGAATAAAACCAACATATGTTGTCACTGTTTAATAAGCCTGTGAAACGCAAATGTGCATTTGATACAATAGCTTGTATGCCAGAATTATAGTTTGTTGCAATTTTAAACAAGGTATAAACCACCCAACACCTGTATAAATCTAAATCCTAAAAAAAAACATTTTTAATTTTTGTATTTTCGCATAAAATGTCTGTTGTAAGACAGACACAAGCTCCACAATTATAACCATCTCGCTGTACAATAAGCGTACGCTGCGAAAAACTTATTTCGTCGGTAAAACCTAAGTCGTTAAGCAAGAAAATCATGTTGGTCTTAATAAGATTAATAAGTGAATAATTACTACCATCCGCCGAGTCATACAAAATTACACAACAATCAAGCCGCGTTAAAAATAACTGCTATAACTGCTGTAAACGTAAAATGTGGCGCTCAAAACTTTGCTATTTTAATTATTGTTAAACAATCAAGCCGCGTTAAAATTTTTTTTTCGATTCCTATCGTCGGAAAGTATTTAAAAATAGCTCCAAATGTCGACGTTCGGCCGATTTATCAAACTTTTTTCGATAAGTTTTAGCTTAACTACTGACGTAATTAACATTTGTGGCCCTTAAAAATGACAATACTTTATTTTTGTTATAAGAGTTATGCAATGTTAAATTTTTTTTCAACTCCTATCGTCGGAAAGTATTTAAAATTACGGCCGAGCAAATGTTGGTTTCTTTAATGTTTTTTCGTCGCTCTACAACTTTTGCAAATAATGAGTGCGAAACTCAAAACTTGGCGTACAATGTTTATTTGGCATTACTAATTGATTATTAAATTTTGGGCAGTATTCTATTGTCGGAATATACTTTCTGCTGGAGAGTGGGATTCGTTTTTTCGGGTAGGAGCGGGCCTTTGTTTCTCTTTTGTTATTTCTCGGGTCAATAACTGTTGTAAACGTAAAATGTGACGCTCAAAACTTTGCTATTTTAATTATTGTTAAACAATCAAGCCGCGTTAAAATTTTTTTTCGATTCCTATCGTCGGAAAGTATTTAAAAATAGCTCCAAATGTCGACGTTCGGCCGATTTATCAAACTTTTTTCGATAAGTTTTAGCTTAACTACTGACGTAATTAACATTTGTGGCCCTTAAAAATGACAATACTTTATCTTTGTTATAAGAGTTATGCAATGTTAATTTTTTTTTCAACTCCTATCGTCGGAAAGTATTTAAAATTACGGCCGAGCAAATGTTGGTTTCTTTAATGTTTTTTCGTCGCTCTACAACTTTTGCAAATAATGAGTGTGAAACTCAAAACTTGGCGTACAATGTTTATTTGGCATTACTAATTGATTATTAAATTTCGGGCTGTATTCTATTGTCGGAATATACTTTCTGCTGGAGAGTGGGATTCGTTTTTTCGGGTCGGAGCGGGCCTTTGTTTCTCTTTTGTTATTTCTCGGGTCAATAACTGCTGTAAACGTAAAATGTGGCGCTCAAAACTTTGCTATTTTAATTATTGTTAAACAATCAAGCCGCGTTAAAATTTTTTTTCGATTCCTATCGTCGAAAAGTATTTAAAAATAGCTCCAAATGTCGACGTTCGGCCGATTTATCAAACTTTTTTCGATAAGTTTTAGCTTAACTACTGACGTAATTAACATTTGTGGCCCTTAAAAATGACAATACTTTATCTTTGTTATAAGAGTTATGCAATGTTAAATTTTTTTTCAACTCCTATCGTCGGAAAGTATTTAAAATTACGGCCGAGCAAATGTTGGTTTCTTTAATGTTTTTTCGTCGCTCTACCAGTTTTGCAAATAACGAGTGTGAAACTCAAAATTTAGCTTATAAATTCTTTATAACAGCTTATTACTTAAAAAACACCTTCTGTAACACCATCTATAGAATAAATTTTCATTGTAGGTTAAATAATAGAAGGTAATGATTTCTTTACTAGCTTAACATTTTTGTATTACCGAGTTAACTTTTTTTATGTAAACACAACGTTTTGCGGAAAAATGCGGAGTTCTGCTAGGATTTAAAAAAAAAAAAATTCTAGCAGAATGACAGTGGTAAAAATCAAGGCAAAATACTCCTCGCTAGGTTAACGGATGGTAAATTCTACTCGCTAAATTTTGTGCTTTCTCGTTCGTTAAAACTGACATTTTTTGTTTCGTAATACCGATTTTCTCGCTAAGTGACGTTCTCGCTCGCTAATGACCTATAACTAACGAAATCGTTAACTTAACAAGTTTTGTAGTGCCGCCCTAGATATGCATATTGACCATATTGCCTATAGCAAAAAAATAAATTTTCCATGGATTGCAGTGTCTGCGGATTATGTTGTGCTGTGTTAAGTTGTCCAGTATTGGATAATCCAGTGTTGAATTGTCCTCGAGTTAATTTGAATGGTCAATTGATTTTCAAGTTGCAGCTTTAATTGCTAATTGCCCAGAGATATAACAATAGTATTTTTTAGTTTATTTAATTTAGTTTATTTAAAATTAATAATCGAGAAACACAGAAATTAAGAAAAACAATCATTAGCTTTTTTATTTGATAAATAAACACATAACAGTTTAAATAAACAGTTCTAATAAAGATAACGCATAAAGATAAACGATAAAAATTATTTGTTTTTACTAATTTAATGTACAGTTGATTTATATTATTTAAGCTTTTTAGTATTTTTTGTAAAGAATAAAATGAAAAATATTGGATCAGTGTTTTTTTTACTTGTTTCTGGTAAGAAAAATATAAAAAGTAAAAGTACGCCATACTACTTTAGTATTGACTTATAAATAGTATTTAAATTAAATAAATTTATTTTACATAGGTATTAACGTTATTTAAAAAAAAATTTTGACTAGTATTTAGTTGTTAAAGTAAATAAATTTACTTTTCATATGTTGTAGTTAGTTACGGTCAAGAAATCATTTCAACAATTCCTGTGGAAGTCAACAATACTGGTTCATTAGCCACCGGATATTCTAACTTTATAGTTCGTGCAACATTCAGTTTGGATCCATCAACTTCTAGTACAACAGCCTGTAATTGGGAATATGGAGGAACTTTAGATGCAATTTCATTTTATCCAGCAGGTTTAGGATGTAGAAACCGAACCGGAACTTTTGAAACAATAACTTGTGTTGAAGATGGGTCTTCAAATATTGTAACTGATCTTACATTTCTAAATTCTTCTTCAGCAGACATTAGGGTTAATATGGTCTGTGTTATAGGAGGTCCACCTGTTGTTCAGTTATCTGGAGTATATAATGTAATGGGTAAGCAAATTTTATAAAAAAAAATTTTATTGCCTCTTACTATAAAATATTATATTTTTATTTTAAACTAACCCTATTTATTTTTATGTTAATACTGTATATACAATATAGTTTTATGTTATTTAATGCCTTTTCTCCAGATTGTCCCACATCTTTACCAGAGGGTTTAAATGTTACTGTTACTTCTGGGGATGGAGCTGTTTATAACAGCATGGGTGAATTTACTTGTGCAAGAGGGGATTTAACTAACTCCAGTAATAACCTCGTGTCCTTTGCTTCTACAACTTGTCAGGCTGATGCTACATGGACCGACCAGGCAAATAGGATTTGTTTGGGTAGGTTTTAAGATAAAGTAACTTATAACAAGTTCATTCAATTAAATAAAAAAACCAGGCATGTTAATTATAGGACTTAAGAAATAAAATTTAATGGCAGGCTTTCATTTTTCTACTTTTACATGTTATTCTTGTAAATTATATTAAATTGTCCTTTATTAGCATCAATATTTTTTTTACAAATATATAGTGTGTTGAGATGTTTTTTTTTGTCAACTTGGTTTTAAGAATTTAAAAATGTTTAGTTACTTGTGATGCAACACTTGCTCCTATTGGCAATAGCGTAATAAACATTACTGAAAATCCAGTAGCAAATACTACAGTAAATTTAAGTTGTGTGTCTGGTTATAATAGTCCCCCAACAATATATTGTGGACCAGATGGCAATTGGAACTCTACCATTATTGTTAACTGTATAGAAGGTATATTAGTTTCTTAATCAATTCTAATCAATCAAATAGATATGTAATTCATTGCAGGTGATAATTGTGTTTTGATACAGCAGTATTAATTGGATTTCTGACTTTTACTTAGTTTACTGTATTAGGAAATTTAGAATTCTTAAAAACTAACAAGAATGTTCTTAGGAAAATGTCATATTTATGTAATTTAGGTATTAGCCTAAACCACGATAGTACAGTTTGCAAGTTGTTATTTTACAAAAAAACATTTACTATTACTGTTAAAGAAATAATGCAATTTATATTTTTAAAAACCTTTTATTGGTGCTTAAACTATTACCTGGTTTGTTTGTTTTTTAATTTATCACCAGTTTATTATCAGAGAAGGTTTCTGATTTCAGCTCTGTTTTGAGTTTTAAATAGGTTATTTAAGTACACTGAGTAGAAGTCAAATTTCTGTTTGCATGAAGATATGTTCTATTCACATTTAGTGGCTTATTTTGTTGTTATTATTTTTACAAACAGATGCTTTAATTTTTTGTGACCCATCCACTGCTACTAGTGATCCAATTTATGATATTTCTTTAGTAATTGGTCAGAATTTTACTGTAAATGATAGTCTTATCTTGCAGTGTTCTCCTGGTTATACAGGGGAAACCAGCACATTTTTTTGTGATGAAAGTGGTAATTGGACCGTTTCCATACTAAATAATTGCACACGGCAAGGTTTAAAATATTTTTTATGTTAGAGTTATTTAAATGCACGAAGCATGTAATGTCTTACACACCATGCAAAAATTAAATAGCAACAAATTTTTTAGGATTATTTTTGATAAATAAAAATAGGTAACATTTTAGGTTCCGATGGTACACAGTACACACTTTGATAGCACACCTTAATTTTAAAACTCCTTAGTTTTTACAATTTTTTAGTTGTATAATTTTGGGCCCGTTACAGCTATTACCACCACAATTACTATCCATAATCTGATTCACACTATATCTTAAAAAACTTGAACTTTTGTTTAACCCTAAGTTAGAACCTTGTTTAACCTCGCATGCACCATTAATATTAATTTTAAATACTTTGCCTTTTCTTTTTTTGGTAATGCATGCTTGGCTCTATTTTAGTAATCCCTTGTTTTTGGTATCTATAAAATGCATGTAAAAGTAACCATAACGAATTGTCTTACTTTGTTTATAATCACAATCTCAATTTTTTACCTGTATTCTCTAATTATACTTGTTTTTACAGAATTCTTTATTAATCGATTTTAATGATTTTTTAATTTATTTATTTTACCAACTTTTTAAGTCAATTTAACTTTTATTTGTTGTGAGGCAAATTGCATGTTTTGTATCTTCGATGTGTTTAATTTGTTTTGTGTAATTTTGAATTAGGTATATATTGTAATTGTACAAATACTTTAAATATTTGTATAATTTTGTCCAAATATGTGCTTGATGTTTTATTTTAGTTGAGTGTGATATTGCATCTGCACCTGTCAATGACAGTGGTCTTGAACTACCAGAAAACAATGTAGTTGCTAATTCAAACATTACATTAAATTGTTCTATTGGATATTTTGGGACAGGTGGCATTCTCATTTGCACTTTGGAAGGAAATTGGACTTTATCTAATGTTAATTGTACACAAAATGCTGGTAGCTAGTTTTTTATTGTTAATACATTTATTTGTGGAAGAGATTCTATTAAACAAAATTAACAATTTAGATGTTTTGCAGTGTACAGAAAGCAATTATTTCTTTTCCAGTTCTTTTTATCTAGGCGCATATCAGTACCAAATATTTATCAAAAATTTTTACACTTATTTAGTTGAAAAATGTTTTAACTCAACCTAACACTGTTTTATATTTTCCACTGGTGTTGAATTTTTTTTATAACTTTAAAACTAAAAAAAAAGTTATTAATAAACTACATTAGCATTAAAGTTTTCAAACTTACTATAGTGTAGTGTAATTTTTATTTGTCTAAGTTGGTTTTAATAACAACAAGAACTTAAATGTAATACATTAAATATTTAAGAAGGTGAAATTTTTAACAAATATTAAATATATTTAGTACTTTTTTATGTAAACTAAGTTGGAGTGGTTAATCATATCTACTTTAATTTGTTTTTTTAAGGTTTACCGGATTCTATGGGAGGTTGTAATCCTGGATGCATAGGAGGTATTATTGGAGGAACTCTTGCATTCATTTTAGCTATTGGAGTAGGAACTATAATATACAAAAAACATCGTAAGCAATTGTAAAAACTATAAAAATTATAAAAACTAAAAAAATGACATAGCCTACTGACCACTAAAATTTAAATGTTAAATGTTTCTACCGAAAGGTGACCTTGGCCATTTTTATCAATTTTAAATATTATTAAGTTAGTATGCCAAAGTTGCCAGATTCTTATTCTGCTAATTAATTTTGGTATTGTAAAAAAAAGTTAGGTTTGAGATTAACTTAGGGATTTTATTGGGGATTGAGTCAAGGACCTTACTTGTGCCCCATTACTTGTTTTTAAATTAAATATATATTCATTTTAAAAATACAATTTATTTTAATTATTCTTAAAAGATGTCATTTTTAATCTATTTTACTAATTTTTGTCCTGGTATATTGCATGCTTGTAATTGAACAAAAAATTAGCCTACCTAGTTGTTAATTATCGATATATTCAATAGAAATAGGCCAAGTAAAATCCTAATAAAAATCTTGTATTCCCTAGTTTAACTAAATTGTAATATCATTTTTTTATGCTCAAAATATTATTTACAACCAGTACTTTCACACTATAACTCTATTCAAACTAATTTTGAAAAACATTTTAACTTAAAACTTATTTTACATTCAATTTACAAACAGAATTTAATATTTTTTGTAATAAACTGCACAAACCGACATGTTTTTCTAATTGCGCTAAACAGCTTGAAAGTGTTTAATTTAAAATCAGATAAAATCTTATATACACCGATTTCCATTCAGTTGTTTAGGTTTTGTGTATAATAAAATTGTCCATTATTGTTCTAAATTTTACACATAAATTAGATATAAACAAAGAAAAAATATCACCAGTAAACACAGCTGAGCGCTTACAAATGATGGCTACCTAATGCAGGTGCTCACAACTATTTTATGTCTTTGGTTAAGTTGAGCTAAATGTTTACCTTTTTTTTCCAAAATTTTATTTGTTTAATTATAATTGTGTCAAGTTGGAATCACAAACTTGTTTTATTTGAAATTTATGTAACATAATTTAGCAAAAAAAAAATTAAACCAGCTTTTAATAATTGTACAATCATTAAAATGTTTTCCTCAATTTTACAGATTAATCAATTTCTTGTTAATGTTATAAAAGGTTGGTGAAAGTTAACCTTTATTTTATTGTATATTTTTCTAATTAAAAATATATATTAGTTTAATTTTCACATACTTTGTGGTGTTCAAAATAGCAGTTATTTTCTAGTTAAGCATTCCTTTAAAACTTTTACCTAAAAGTCGAATAAAAAACTAAATTAATGCTTGTAGATGATTGAAAAAAAAAACAAACGCCCCCCCCTAAATATGAAAGAAACAACATCTATCTCCACAAATAATGAAGAATCAGAAAGTTCCCAATCAACAAAATCAGTTTAAATAACTTTTGCACAAAATCAAATACAGTTATTAAAAGTAAATTAAAACTTCAAAAGTGTCAATAAATATTTACCGTCAGGTAACTTAATTTAACAGCAGCACAGTTTTTAAACCTCTTAATAGATTTAATAATTAATACTGGTTTTATTGTAGTACTACTGTTGTGCTTGGTATATTCATTATTAGGTTTTGGTTTAAGTAGAAATTGTTTTAATAACTTTTATAGCATGGTCAATATTGAACCTATTAAACTATGTATTGATGCTTTATTAAATATATTTTTGTTGTATTTAAAAATGTAGTTAATTTTAACAATTTATTTTATTTTTTTATTTTAAATTCTTTTAAAGAACTTTTTTTAATTTAAGTTTTTTTGTCTTAAATAATTTATCTTCAATGTAAAAATTGGTTTGTGTTGTTTATCATCTTCCTTATCTGGTTGCATATTTAATTTCTGGTTCTGGGTTTATATAAAAAATGATTAAAATTTATTTAAATTAACATTAGTATTTTAAGATTATTCCTCAAGGTATATGCACCTTCTTTATTATTATATGCATGCAATAATTTAATTATTATAAAATATTCAAAGTTCAAAATTGTCAATTTAAATTATAATAAAGTAATTGTACAACCAATATATGGATATATATTTTATGAAAGGCAAACAGTATTTATAAAACATGGTCAAAGTTGTTCTTATTAAGAAATTATTAACAAGCTTTTGTTTATCATGTCAATATTATAGTGTGTTGTGCCTATAATTACATCACATCATTTAAGGAAATTAATTTTCAACTTTCATAAACAAACTAACACAACGTGTTATAAATAAACTGTAGACCCATATAAATTACAAAAGGAAATGGTAATATCATGTCATTAATAATATGTTATGCATTGTGCTAACAATATATTGATGTTTTCACAGTTTTGAATAAATAGCAAAATTTTAAAGCCTAATTTTGCATTGGTATAAAGTTTACATAAATTACGCATATATTATTTATTATGTAAGGGGCATTATGTTCTTGTTTTTGTATAATAGATTTTACTCTTCATGTACTTTATTAAGTATATTGTAATCAGGCCATTGTCTTGGTATTTTACTTCCGTGTATTTCAACATCAGCTATTAATGTGATTCGCTATCACTTTACACAATAACGTCACGTGACTTTTCATACGAAACTAGGCAGCGAAGTTACTACGTCAGGTCAATAAAAAGAACGAACTATCGATTTGTGAAATTCCAATTCCTGTTTTTTCTCTACTTTGTATGCTTTGTAAACAACAAAACGAAAGTCAACACCATTTCGAAGAAATACCGTTTGTTAAGTTTTATAGTGGGTTATAAACTTAGCAAAGCGGTTTTAATGCGGCATTTGGTATTTTTTGTACAAAGACATGTGGTAGATACATAAAATATTCTTTTAATGATACTGTTGGAATTACATTCAAAATTGAATTATCATTGTTTAATTTTTACGGATTTAATTTTTTGGCCAATTCACTTTTATAAATAAAAGAAAGAATTGCGTAATATAAATTTACAACAAAAAATCTTTGTAAGTTGCAACTTTAACGCTTTTAACGAAATGTGTAACTTGATACTCAGTTTATTATTTCAAAAGAACCACCAGACCATTGTTTTAAAGCCAGACAAAGCAAACTTGTCCGGGCAAAGTCTGTTTACTTGATCATAGTCAATGTTTAAACAAAAAGGGTTTATTCTTGTAACGTAGCAACAAAAATAAGAAATGAAAATATAACGGTTGTTTTTAATGTTTGCATGGCCAACAAAAATTGTATAGCCGACAAAATACCCAAAGCGCTTAAATTTGTTTTAAAAGTTTTTCTCAATGTGTTTATACAATAGGAATTTCTAGTATTTAAATAAGGCCCAAGGTTTAAACAACTCCTGAAATTCCCAAGGTCTATTTTAGTATCGAAGGTTACCAATACACACACACAACACAATATGGGCTTTTGGGTTTCTATAGGACCGCTTCGTAGTTAAAATAACAATGATTCATTATTTAAAAGAAGTGGGGGTTACCTATCTGCTTAACGAATATGCAATATTTATTTTTTTAATAGTGTTTTTATTAATGGTTATATATTTTAAAAGCTTTGCTTGTTTATAAATTGACTAATTAAGTGTGGGATCATACTTCATAAGCGTCATATCATCGCAGTAAGATTAATATCCTGGTATTAGTTACCACAAGCTGCTAAATGCTTATATATGTTGTGTAGAAAAATATTCTTAGTGATGCAACCAATTGTATAAATAAATATTCAACTAAAAATAATAAATCATTGGCAGGGCCACAAACAAAATATTTGGAAAAGCCCCCGTGTTTTGCGTGAGCGCATATAAGCAATGTTTGAATTTTACATGCTGCAATAGTTATTTATACCCTGTTAAAAATAACCGCCACACCCTGATCACGTGATTTATACCAGTCTTATTCCTACTCCAAGGCGACACCTAGAACTGATACAATTTACCATTGAACTTTAACAAAATATCACGCGCATTTTAAAGGATTTATTAATTACAACCACTACTAAAACTTAGAATTTCTATAATATACGGACTAATATATAGGGACTTTTTGGTAAATATATTGTAGGAAAACGCTTGCATATAAATTTTGTTTATATCAACGTAGAAATATATATTTATATATATACCCATGTAGACCAATTAATTTGTAGCTTAGTTTTGTATAAATCCATATAAGCTTACTTTTAACTTTCATAAGAAAATAGTTTTAACTAGGCACTTGTTTATCAACTTTACGGTATATATTTAAATTCTCTTTCACGTGTAAACCCTGTTTTCAGTAGCGCCTTTAATATTTTTAAAGTTTTTTCGGCTTTACGTTAATTGCAAACGTTTTTATTTTTTAAACGAACGCTGTCCTATAAACATAGGTTTACACATATTCGGAAAATTTTTATTTTGGTAAATATTTATACAGTTTTAACCATCTGATGCGTCAGGTATTAAGTTTAAAATAGTTTCAAAAATTGCATTACATGTATACAAAAAAACGATTTTTTTTCGAAAAATCGTTTATACTTGTTTTGCGTCTTACATTTAGGTAACATATTTTTCCTTTTTAAAACCTATTGATCAAATAGTAAAACACAAGGGTAACATTTGTCACGACAACCCGGTCTTAAGTCGACAGTCATGATTGCTAATAAATACCCAATTATAAAGTCCATATCAGCCAAATACTGAATACCTCTAAATGTAGCCTTCGTTAGAAACACGCATTTTGAATAATCAAAGCCATCTCTACATAGCACATCAGCAATAGTTCTGTAAGAGCATGTACTGTCATCAGACTTTATTAAAAGTTCAGGTGGAAAAAGAGGCTTTTCCAATAGACATGCCTGGCGCAACTGATGGTTATTTGCTAGTGTGTGACAAACATTAATGAAATTTTGAGTTCGTCGAATTACACTTTTAAAGTAGGAATGCTTACTTTCAAAACGCAAAGTAGAAAAATGAGCAGTGGGGCCAAAGTTTAATATAGCCCATGGGTAATGGCGAATATAGTGATGTTTTGGGCGTAAACGTTTTTTGGGAAAACAAGATGCTCGCTTATGCAAGTAGCTATCAATAAGATATTGCAAATGACATATAGTTATGTGATCTACACTCTTAGCAACAACAATTTCTGTTATTGTTCTAAGACGCAAAATCAGTTTCCAAATAGAATCATCAGGGTCTAATATGTTATTATAAAGAAAAAGTGGAAGTAATCTTAAGAGGCAACAATTTTGACTAGCATTTCCAGAAAGTTTTGTAGAGGTAACTAAAGGGGTGGGTGGTTTACACAAAGTATCTAAATACATATATTTAAACGAGACCAACCGTGCATTTAGAAATTGCATAGTGAACCACCCTTTTTTAATTAAATTTAAAATGAAAAGCATTGTGTCATACTGAACTACTCCCTCCAAAAAATCATGGGCAAGACAAGGTGGCAACCCCGGAGCACACACATGATAATATTCAAGTTCATTAAAAATACTATTTTTTCTGATGCCTTTATAAGTAAAAATAGGATTGTTATCAGCATTGTTAGAAATATGATGGATAGCAGCATTATAAGTTGTAAGAGTGCGCATTAAATGGCAACATAAACAATTGTTTTCAAAATCTAACCAAGTAACACTACAAAAACGACATCGATAACGAGAGGTACTAAAGTTGGTTGTAAAGCCTCCCAACCAATGGCTTCCCAAATTGTCTCCGGTTATGCAAAGCAAAGTACCATAAATATTTGATTTCATACCTATGTCAATGCCCTCAGATTCCAAAATCTTTAAATCATTTACTAAGGGTTGAAATAGGTTAGTAATATTAGCCGAATTCAAATAGTTCTCTTTACATAAAAGTACAAGTTGAAATTTATCAATTTTTGAGCGATTCCATGGGTATATATTTGCCAAAGTGTAGTAAACACCTAGCACCTTATGCTTACGCTTTGCTGAACCTAATGGATTTACAATTTCAAATGCATCTTGGTACAACACTATTGAGATGGATTTTTGATTTTTTTTTAATAATAAATTACTTTTATACGCAAGACCATCATGAAAATCATTAAAAATTCCTGACTGATTGGCTGGCAGAGGATTTAAAAATTGATTTTGAACAGATTCATCAGTAAATAATGCTTTTAAAGTATCAATAATGGGCACATACTAAAAAGTAGCTTCTCCAAAAGAAGCATCACCACCAACATTTAAATACATTGCTACGGCAGCAACATATTTAAAATTTTCCTTAAAGTACTTATCACGACTATAAACTGATCGCAAAGGACCAGTTTTGTGCAGCGAATCGTAATTTGTAAGATTTTTTAGTTGAAACAAGATGGACTCTGTTTCTGGTAGGTCAATGTTATTTAAAACAGTTTGAAGAGTTTGGTAAACACTTTCAGAGTGATTAGCAATCAAATTTTGTACATGGACTATAATATAGTTCAAGGTGTTAGCTGGTATTAAGTAAACATACTGAAGCAAAAAATAGAAATAAGCCAAGTCTCTAGTAAAATCACCAGAATGAGTTGTAACAGTTGAAGTAACAGCTTGTTCATAACTTTTAGTACTAGTGTTATCATCAATATCGATAGGTAAAGGTTCTAAATAACATAAGGATGTTGCTGTGTTTTCTTGTGCTTCAGTTTGAAAGTGATGATGTCTTGAAATATGAGTAGAAAATGATGAAAGAACCTTGTATTTCTTGTTGCAGTTTGTTTCTGGGCATTTAACCTCATATCCATGACGAATATGCATTCTTAAATGCTTTCTTAACAAAGCACGTGAAAAGAATTCTTTCTTACACACTAAGCAATTAAGCTTAATAATACTAGTATCCATCTAATTTAATATCATTACTTACGTCTTTAAACCTAAGATAACTAAAACTTAAAATAAATCCTAAAAACGGATAAGTTACAAAAATTAACGCGCCAACTTGTCTAGAAACTACTTTTTTTTTTTGAACGTTACATCACAAAGGGCGAATATACGACCAATGGAGCGTAACGTCGACCATGCTGCTTTTCTTGCGTTTTAGTTGGTAAAAACGATTTTTTTAACACACATTAAATTAAAAATTAAAAACAATAAAGAGTAATAATTGTTACAAAGTTTAAAAATTTAAATGTCAATTTCAGGCAAAAAATAAACCTCGTATCGTGGTTTTGCATTAGAAAGCACAACAAAATACGTTTTGAAAAAAAAACTTTATAGTTGCGTTTTTTTGTTAAGTTTAACATTAGAGATTATAAATATTTTGTTTAAAACAAAAAATATCATGTTTTTTTAAAAAAATATGTTAAAAAAATTACTGCGAAATACCGTAAATCTGATTTACAAATGCTCTTCGTAAAAGTTTACGCCGCATTTGTAAGTAAAATGGTAAATTTACTGCATTTTTACAGTAAAAATGATATTTACATACATTAACACTGTAAATTTTACTATTTTTTTAACAGTGTATACTCAGCTGCAGGGCACAAAAAAAAATTACTATTGTCAGTAGTCAATATATTTTAAAATTGAAACTTGTAACTTGAGCAAGACTGTCTAAACGGTTTGGCTAAGATGTAAGACCGTAATTTACATTTGGCAAAGCAAATTTAGCATGACAAAAAACATTTTAACCAGTCAGTAATAATATTTAGTTACGGTAATAAAAAAACTTAGGCTGTTTGGTAATAAAAAAACAGTGAATATAAAGTAGTTTGACCAGACCACAGTATAACTTTGGCCAGACCGCAAATAAATTCTGGCCCGACCATAAAATAACTTTGGCCGTTTGGTTTCGTTAAAATAAATATTTTTTCTTTTTGTTACAAAATTTAGCACTAATCCTTAACCCTGGTAGAGTGAGCCCATTTTCCAACTCGCTTCAAAGCGCTTCAGTATTGCCCGTTTAAAAAAAAAATTACGAATAAAAGAAAGTAATAAATAAAAAAATACATGACTTGATTACATTTTATACATCTTTTTATTTAATGTTTATAGCATTAAATGTTATTAAGCCCGTTTGGTGCCATAACATAATATATAGAAAAACACGTACGTAGGCGAATCGGCTAGAAACAAGTATTGCTTTTGCCAACCGTCTTAAACTTTTGGAACGACTATAAAACAATTTAACTCTACCGAAAATAAAGGTTGCCCTGATCGTAATAACTTTTTTATATTGACTATAAATATATTCTGGCCCGACCACGAAATAACTTTGGCCAGATCGCAAATAAATTCTGGCCCGACCATAAAAGTAGTTTGGCCAGACCACAAAATAACTTTGGCCGGACGGCAAATAAATTCTGGCCCGACCATAAAGGTAGTTTAGATACCAACAAACTAGGCTGGCAATTCACAGTCGGACAGTATATATTTTAGTATTTTTATTGCCAGAATAAGTTTTTTATTTATAATTTTTAATTAATGATTATTATTTTTTGTTGCCAGAACAAGTATTATTTGTGTTAAACCGTTTATTTCTATAACTAATTAACAAACATGGATTATAGTTCAATACAGAAAAAACGACAAAAATGTACTTTATTTTTACTCGTAGTACTTTTTTTGTTTGTTAAAGGTAGGTAATATTATTATCTAAAAATCTTTAAATTTTATCCGCGTTGGTTACAAAAACATTTAATAAATTGTCATATTGAACTAACACGACTATTTGTTTATTTGGTAAAAAATAGTAGTGTAAATAGACAAAATATAGCCTAGTTAAATGATTGCCGGTCGAATTGTACTCAGGTCGATGCACCCAAAGCAATCTGTACTCGGGTTCAAGTTGCGGATCTCTATTACTTTCGCACGCCCGAATTTAACAAGGCGTTATAACCTAAATATGGCAATTGTTCAACCAGACATTAAAAGTTAATTGAAATATGTTTTAATGAGTATAACTTAGTCCGCTTTACGAGTCAGATGTGTTAATGGGTAAACTGAATATGTGAGGGTTAGGGTAAGGGTTTAATTTATGCAACCTCTTTGTTTAATTACATGTGCCGTATTTCGGTTACACACCCTGTTTATGTGGGGCGTGCGAAATTAATAGAGATCCCAAGTTGCTCCGTACTCGCATTGCGCAACCATAAATACAATTTAGGCGCATAATAGCAAGAATCAGTTTATTAAATATGATTTACCTTTGTAGTAGTAAGATGCGATAAATACTTACATATGGTACATTTATTGTGTTGTTAATAAATTCTAATACAACCTAAGTCCAAAAGTGAACCAAAAATTCAGGCACTCACAACTTAGAATACAACTAGTAAGGGTGCCTGCACTATTTTAAATTAGAACAAAAGATGATTAGATTAATTTTGATATTAAATATATATTTCCAAAGCCATTTTTTATATAACAAAAAGTGTCACATCAAAGCTACCTTTCTTATTTTACACCTTGGTTGCGATAAAGGTTAAAAGCAGCTGATAAAAAGATTTCAACAACATAGTAATTTATTATAACAAACATTGAAAAACACACTGCATTTTTACATACATTTATTAGTGAGTATATATATCCAATATGTATTTGTTTAAAATAAGATATATAGATAATAGCTAGCAACACATGATATTTACGGTTAACTTAAGTAGCCTAAGTACCAATCGGTCGTTGATACAGCGGCTTGCAAGACAGTCTAAAAGGCGTAAAACCCTCGCAAAGAAATTACAAAATTTTGCTTGTTTTGAATACTGATTGCCTAGGACCCATAAACCAGAGTACAGATCAACTGGCAACCACTTAAAATTAGGTGCCTTTTGTTACTAAACATAATATTTTAATCACATTTTTATGCTTGTTTTCCAGGTAATCATTGCACAAAGCAAAACTAATTTAATACGAAAGCTTATATAGAAAAATACTAAACTATTTGAATCATAATTAAAAAGGCCTTATTACCGACCTTAATAAGTCGTTAATATTTTTATTTTCAAGATGCACAAACTCAGCAGTTTGATTCAGAATTAAGTATAGAACCATTTCCAAACCAAGCATTGTTTTCCATGGTCACCGCTCAGATTAATGTAACATTTACAGGATCTTCAACTAATGTGATATGGAGAATAAATTCTGTAAGTTTTTTTTGTATATACTTATATATAATTTAAAATTTTAATTTTAATAGTTTACCTATCATACAGGCTAAACTATTTTTTGAAGCTTATGTTTGTTTATTTAAAATGTCAACATATTTAAAATGTCAACGTTTCTATAAAAAATATTTTTTTTATGTTTGTTTTAAATAAATTTTTAGTTTCTGATTGATAACTTAATTTTTTTATTGTTCACCTATGCCACCCTATTATATAAAGTCAATTTAAAATGATTGCATTACTAAGCATAACTATCTACAATAATAAGCTTTTGTGTACTAGTGTGTAGGGATGTGCCAAATCGTAAAAAGCTCGGCTCGTACAAGCATCTTAATTTTAAAAAAGCTCGGCCGAGCAATACGAGCTTTTGAATAGCGAAAATAAATACCTAAGTGACCTTTCGGTTCGTAACGCAAAATGTATGCCCGAAAAAAATACATAAATTTTTGTTGTGGACACGATTTTTTACAAGTTTTTTTTTAATTATTTGAATTAAATGTTATATCGCTGCAAGCTTGCTATAGATAAATAATTTAAAATTATATTGCTTTATTTAAAGAAGCGATTTAAAATCGTTAAAACGTACAGTGAAACGCCAAACAAACTTTACCGGTTTTAAGAAAATTGAAATAGGCTGAACTTAGGTTAGTGTTGTACTTTGTATTAAAATGCGAAAATTTACTTAAGCTTACGTAAATTCACATGAAGAAATGTAAGTATTTCGACATGACCAGGAGTTAACTGGTTACGAAGCGGGCTAGCAATAGCGCCCGCTGTCCTAAAAAGTCTTTCAATAAAAACACTAGTTGGCGGCGTGACAACAATTGAATAACAACGTCATATCTCGCGTGATATAATAAAACCATAGAGATACTAATATGTATATATTAGTATATTTATCGGTAAACCGACGAATTTTTCGCAGTGAGTTATTAAACTATTGCATTTAAAAAGTTATAACACTGGACGGCGTTCGATTTGCATTATAATGTAGCGAGAAGAAAAAAATTAATTTAGTTGATAATGCTCGGATAATTTAACGTGAAAGCTCGGCAAAAACCGAGCCTTTAAAATGCCTAGGCTCGTACACGAGTACGAGCCCGAGCACTCGGCTCGACACATCCCTACTAGTGGGTCGACTGAAAATGAGGGAATGGAAATTGAAGAAACGGAAAATGAAGGAACGGAAAATGAAGGAACGGAAAATGAAGGAACGGAAAATGAAGGAACCGGAAAATGAAGGAACGGAAAATGAAGGAACCGGAAAATGAAGGAACGGAAAATGAAGGAACCGGAAAATGAAGGAACGGAAATTGAAAGAAAGTGAAAAAAGGAGTAGCGGAATCCTAAAAAAATAAAACGCGGAAATACCGTTGACTATTTATTTAGGTTTACTGTCATTTATTTGAGAACTGATAAGCGATAATGAGTTAATTTTTATTACCCCAGCATACCCTAACCTTCTTCTATAAAATGCCCGTTTATTTCTAAAATAATGTCGACTTAAATACAAATAAATAGTCAACGGTATTTCCGCGTTTTATTTTTTTAGAATTCCGCCTCTCCTTTTTTCACTTTCCTTCAATTTCCGTTCCTTCATTTTCCGGTTACTTCATTTTCCGTTCCTTCATTTTCCGGTTCCTTTATTTTCCGTTCCTTCATTTTCCGGTTCCTTCATTTTCCGTTCCTTCATTTTCCGGTTCCTTCATTTTCCGTTCCTTCAATTTCCGTTCCTTCATTTTCCATTCCCTCAAATTCCGCGTCCCCCTACTAGTGTGTAAGGATATTGTTTTAAAGTCATATATTAGCGATATTTTTTTACTCAAAAATTGATAAAGTTGGTGTCACTGAAAACAAAATTGGTTTTAACTTAAAATAATTTCACCTACTTTTCAAGTTATACAACTTAAAAAAAAAAATTAAAATTAATTAAAAAAAAAGAAAAGGGAAGCCCTGTTTGTAATGACGTAAAAAGTACTAGCTTGTATACATTCACTACGCTACTTCGTACTTTTTACGTCACACAATAAAATATGGTAACCTGGTTTTTTATGTTAATCATTTTCCAGTATTTTTGAAAATTAAATTGTAAGTACCACAGACATCTTTTAAAGGTTCTAAAGCCATTTTGTGATTCAGTGTCAACCATACTAATGTGCTATATACATCACTTACAAAATTACAACACTCTGTAACATAACACTTTAAAGATAATAGATAAGCAACAAAACGGTAATGTCATATTTCGTTTTTTTAAGGTAAATATTCATTTACAAATGAAACATTTTTTAAGAAGTTGCTATTTAAAGTTAATTTTTAGTTTTACTTTGTCCAAAGATTACTAAATTTAAAATGTGCAAAATTCATTAATATATTTAATCTTGGTAGATAAAGTCATATTTAATAACTAAAAATTATCAAGGTAGTATTAAGTGGTGTAACTAACATATTGATATCATACTTTAAAGAAAAAATCAACAAAAGTAATAGTTAGTCTCAAAATTATATTTGTCTGTAATAAATAAAGTATTGTCAATAAAATTGTTTATGTAAACAAAATTTTATTTAAATAGGATATTGAAAAAGAATAAAAAATATTTTTTTTAACGCAGAACAATAACTTTCCTAATATATGTTAAATTTTTTTTTAAAGTTAATATAAAATTAATTCTTTTTTTGCATTTAAATTTTTTTATTCATTTTTATTTGTAGTATTTTATTCAGAAGTGATTTTTGGTATATATATAACTGTAATACCACTTCCTACAAAGGGTTTGTAATATTACAAGTTATATAAAATATAAATGATAAAATCTTAAAATTTGGCTATAGTAATGTAAATTTACAAATAAATGTATTTTAGATTGATGTTGGAGAGATTACTTATAATGGATCAACATTTAGTTTGTTGCCTATTTCAACATCTTATGACAGTGTCATAAACATTCGGTAAGTTTTATGTTTTGTTTGAACCAAGTTTTTACTTAATACCCTTTTTTTTAACCTTTTGTCTAAAATTAGTTTTATGGTTTAGCAACACCACACTGGTTTACTCTTAATGAAAGTTAACATTTTTTATTATGCATCAACTAAAAAAGGCTAATGTTTTTTAATTTTCGTAGTTTTAAAATTTTTAATTGTTTGTTATCACCACTAGTTTTAGTGTAAAAATCTAATATTTAAATATATACAAATGGTTTTGCTTTATTGCTTCTTATTGCAGACCAGAAGTCATAACTAGCTCACCTGCAGTTATAATAGCAATTTTGGAGATAACCAATATAACAGATTCTGAGAATACAATATCTGTAAGATCAACAAGCAATCCACCACTAATATTACTCCCCTTAAACGTGACAGGTATGATTAACTGACAAGACAATTAATACATAAATTTTTTGTAGCTAGAATTTTTTAGCCACTTAGTTTATCTGATTGAATCACAAGTAAATGTCTCTGTAAATACTTACAAGGCTTTAAAGTTTGTGATTTTTTCTTTATCTTTCATGCAGAAAGGTTGACTTCACGACTGTAACATAAAGTAACATTCATTACCCTGACCCGATCTCGAGTTCCCTTTTGCAGTTTAGGATATTATGGATTATAATTGCTTAATATAAAATTATTAGGTGTTGGTTTAGCAGAAGTTCATACAGTTTATAGTGTCATACTCGAAGACGCTAAACATTAAAGCATTTGAGATCAAACCCAGGACCTCATTTAGTGTTGCAAGTGTTCTGACCACTACACTAGACTGCCTTTAGATAAATAACAAATTTGTTACACCAATAGATACAGTTTAAGTTAAGAGTAAATTTTGTGATAACTGATGATAACTTTTTGAATTTAGAATGTCCCACATCTTTTCCAGGAGGTTTAGGTGTTACAGTTACTTCTGGGGATGGAGCTGTTTATAACAGCATGGGTGACTTTACTTGTGCAAATGGTGACTTAGTTGACTCAAGTAATACCCAAGTGTCTCCTGCTTCTACAACTTGTCAGGCTGATGCTACATGGACTGACCAGGCCAATCGAAACTGTTTAATAGGTGGGTGTATATTTTCTATATTTATATAACATATTACTTATTTTTGTTTGGTTTGTTTGCTTCTGTTATGAAGTGGAATAAAATTAAAAATAACATTAAATACTGTTTTTTTAATTACATAAAAGTTTTTAACAGATTTAAAAACATACCAACAAAATGTATTTAATTTTTAGTTGTTTTTTGTGTTTAAGTTAGTGGGTTGCGGTGTTTAGTTTAGCATAAAAAAGTTTAGATAGCAAGCAAATAATTTAAGCTAGACTTAGAAATATTATAATTGTTTTTCAAGTTTTTAGTGTGTTTATGTAGTTGCTATTATCATTAATAATAATGTTTAATGTAATAAAAATTTATAATAATAAAATTTACATAGCATGTTTACTAACTCAAAATGATTTTGTAGCAAAGGATTTTTTACTTACATTATGATATATTGTAAAAAAATTTAAAACAATTGAATGTTATATTATTTTGGACCCAGAGTTTTTATTTTATTTAATAGCCACAACAACCACTGCAACCACTACTAGCACTACTGCTAGTATTACTTCTACTTCTGGTATGTAGATTTAGTTGTGGTTTTACTTATACCAACTAGTTTTGATATATATACTTTGTTTATTTATATATATTTAATATCACATTTAATAATTTTAAACAGTATATTTATAATTTTTATTATCAAGGTCATAATACTTATAGTTTAGTTCAGACAATTACAATTTTTAGTGTTGAAACTTATTATCATTATCTAAAACGTAATATAGTTAAAAGTTCATGGTATTTGAAAGAAATGGGTAAATGTTGCTTAGAAAATACATTTTCTATGGAAGTACAAAAGAAAGGTGTAGCTTGATAAAAAAGGAGTACTATTAAAGCTATTTCCTTTAATATTGTTGTAAACTTATACAGGGATCTTAACAAAAAGCATTATGTGCATTGTTGTGTAAGAGTCAATTTGTGCAAAGTGTTTGTCGTCTAAAACCTAAATATACAAGTCACACAAAGCCTTTAACAAGTTAATTTAAACTATGGAGCTTTCTACAACCTTAAAATTGTTGTCTTTTGTTTTAAATCTAGTATTTATTTCAACGTCAAGTGACGTACTTAGCAATACTACACAAAACAACGGTATTTTCATAGCATGTTAAAAATAACTAATGCTGTTCATATGCACGTGCTAGCAATATTTGTCTTCACTTTAATTATTAGTTTTATTCACCAGTTATTTCTATTAAATAGTTTTTGACTAAACAACAGTTGTAATAAACAGCAACACCATACCAAAGCCATCCCTAATGGTAAACCAATAGATTAAATAATTGTTAGGTATAACAAGTTGTCTAAATTTGATGCTGAATGATAAAAAATATATATTATAAACTATTTATTTTGGTTAAATTAAGTAGTTAATCCAACCATAAATAACACTTCAAGAAAGATTACACCTAATACTACACAGAACAGTGGTATAATTATGCACAACATTAGTAATTGATTTAACCATGTAATAATTTCTGCAGAATGTTAATGATAATTATTACAAAATACCTTAATTTTTGTAACTTTTGTCAATATTTAATTCTTCTGATCTTGTGATATTAACTATCACATTTAGTGATTTAACTGTATGCACTTTAAGGTATTTAGATGTTACTTGCATATCAACAGTTAAGAAAAATAATCTATAGGCTTTTCTTTTAAGATTTATTAACTTGGCTTTAAACCAAAAAATGGCATGTGCACTTTTTTTCTCTACAGCATTTGTTTAATTTATATGTTTTTGTATTTAAGAAAATTTCTTTGTAACGAAATAGTATTATTTGATTAACCTTTAGTTATTATAATTTGGTATATTAGTCAAATATAAATTTTTATAAATTTTTGTTTTATTGTTTTTACTCGGCAACAGTGTCAACTACAGATGACAGCAGTACAAAATCTAGCAGTGGTTTGTTATTCATATTTGTTAGAAAAGAAAAACAATTTAGTTATAGAAAATTAAGATTTGAAAATTCATGTTGTTTTTATAATTTTATTTAGTAAATTTGTGCATGAAAATTTATTTATTTTTTCTTCAACTATTATATAACATTTTTGTTTGGTTGAGTTAATAGGTGTTTTATTCTACTAAGGTTAAAAAATTAATGTTTACACTAAACAAAAGAAAAAGCTTAGTTGTACTGTGTACTGTTATTTTTAAACTTAGCCACACTTGCTTGACAATCACATGGTGTTAACAGGCCCAACATTTTTAAGATGCAGAAGCTTAGGGTCACTAAAATGCAACTGTTTTAAAAAATTTTTATTTTTTGCATTAAAAAGTGTGTTTATATAACTTAAAATGAAGTTTTTTTTTATGTTTAGGTATTAAAATTAAAACTATTTTGTTAACAATGTCTTAGATATAAAAATTTAACCAATAAGTTTAAATTTTTAAATATTTTTAACAGATGAAAAACCTCGAGGTAATATATGCAAGAACATGCTATTGTTTAATTTTGCCAAAAAAAAATAAATTACAAGCAAACTGAATTTAAAAATTAACTTTTATTGCATGAAATAATTCTGTTTAATTTTGCAATTTACTTGCAATTTTTTTTATAAAGAAAGAAAAAAAATATTAATGTTTTAAAATAAATTTTGAGCTATAATTTATCTAATACAAAGTGATTTTAGTTTATAATTTTATTTAATTCAATATTGGTATTTGTTCAAGATAATTTTGTGTTTTACTGTTTTGCACACACCTAAAGGATAATGGGTATTTTATTTTTAATTTTCTTTACGTTGGAGTATGGAAAATTTTTTTTTTATAGCCTAAAGATGTTTTTTATCAAAACTTCTGTCCCTGTTATTAAAAACCAATAGGAACTCGTAATATTATTTATATAGTGTTTGTCTCATTTTCACCCAGAAATGGTTAATACTTTTTCACCCAGAAATGGTTAATACTAATTTAATGTATTATTAAGCATTTAGTTCAATAATTTTATTAATTTAACTAAAATGTTTTTAATTGGGGTTATCTTATACAAACCCAATATTTAGATAAATAATTAACCAAATTATATTTTTTTAATTGTTAGTCCCTTTTTAACTTATTTGATTTTTGAATCACTGCGAGTTGCTTTAAGAACTGTGCATACAAACCTTATACCCATATAGAACAAACAATACATACCATATAGCAAACTTTTATATTTTCATTTACAGGATCTGATGCATTATCACTCGGAGAAATAGTTGGATTAGTCGTAGGTTTAACTTTTGCACTACTTTTCATTATCTGGTTATGTCTTGCCTGTTATTGCCCTGAAAAAGAATGGTTAACATGCTGTTGTACATCATGCTTTGAAGAACTAAAAGAAAAATGCTGTTTCCCTTGCTGTTTTTGTTGTTTAAATGGTTTGTATTTTATTTAAACAATAAACTTGACATAGTCTTAAATATTTAAATTTTATATTTCTGGTAATTAATTAAAGAAAAGCTGTCTGTGAATGATGCACATAGCACAATATTTTTATACTTTTTTTGCCAAATTAAATAAAGTAATTGCAGTTTTTTTGATAATTTGCATGAAAACTAATCAATATAAGTTACATCACCCTTTTCCATAACTAACCACTACATGTCATGCTGAACATGTTATTCTATAGTTTTTTACTAAACTATGTTAGGGGTGGCCTTGTATTAATAATTTAACCCAATCACAGATAGTTCAAAAAATAATGGGAAAATATCTCCAGATGAAGATACAGAAATGATATAACTTTAAAAAGGTTTGTTGTGCATTAATATAGGAGGTTTTACTAATATCATTTTTTTTGTGTTTTTAGATTTTTTGTACTTTTGTGTAATTAATGTTATTGTTATGTTTAAGGAAAAGGGTGTGGCAAATATTAATTTTTTTTTGTCAGATTTTTTCTAAAAACAATTTTCATACAAATTGTCTAAAAGTATAATCTTCAAATTATTACATAATGTTGTGTCCTTGATTTAGTTGTTTATAATTAGCAACTTTGTTCATATTTATCATTTTTACAAAAACCTAAAAAAAAAAACAGTTTCAATTTTTTTTAAATTGCTTGAGGTGTATACCACAATCAATAACTTATACTTTAATTTTCACCAGATTAATCAATTTCTTGTCCGTCCTGTAAAAAGGTTGGTTTTCATTATTGCATTTTTTAATTATAATTGTTGCTAAGTCTTCGTTATTTAGTAAACAAATTTTCTTTAATTGATTTGGTTCAAAACTGAAAATGTTTTGTAGATCTTTATTCTCATTTAATTTTTGCCTAAAAAACGTATAAAAAAATTAATAAATGTTTGTTTTGGGTAGTTGAAGAAAAACAAAATGATGAAAATCCTTCGGAACCCAATCAGTTGAAAACTAATTCCTCAGAAAATAAAAACACAGAAAATAATACATCGACAGATCCAGTTTAAAGAACTTCGCACACAAATTGATTTTGGTACTTAAAAGTTAAAAAAAATAAAAAAACAGTTGTTTAATACCAGCATAGATTTTAATTCTATTCCAATATTGTCAATAACTTAACCCTAGTTTTAAGTAAATTTTTAAATATTCTGCTTATGTAGAAATTTCTTTATTTTATGCTATAGCATGCCTAATTTTAACCTATTAAACTATGTATTAATGCTTATATTTTTGTTGTATTTAAAAATGTAGTTGATTTTAATAATTTGTTTTATTTTTTTATTTTAAATTCTTTTATAGAATTTCTTTATTTAATTTAAGTTTTTTTGTCTTGAATAATTAATCTTCAATGTGGAAATTGGTTTGTGTTGTTTATTATCTTCCTTACTTATCTGGTTGCATATTTAATTTCTGGTTCTGGGTTTAAATAATAACTGATTAAAATTTATTTAAATTAACATTAGTATTTTAAGATTATTCCTCAAGGTATATGCACCTTCTTTATTATTATATGCATGCAATAATTTAATTATAAAATATTCAAAGTTCAAAATTGTCAATTTAAATTATAATAAAGTAATTGCACAACCAATATATGGACATATATTTTATGAAAGGCAAACAGTATTTATAAAACATGGTCAAAGTTGTTTTTATTAAGAAATTATTAACAAGCTTTTGTTTATCATGTCAATATTATAGTGTGTTGTGTCTATAGTTACATCACATCATTTAAGGAAATTAATTTTCAACTATCATAAACAAACTAACACAACGTGTTATAAATAAACTGTAGACACATATAAATTACAAAAGGAAATGGTAATATTATGTCATTAATAATAGTTTATGCTTTGTGCTAACAATATTTCTATGTTTTAACAGTTTTAAATAAATAACAAAATTTTACACTGGTATAAAGTTTACATAAATTACGCATATATTATTTATTATGTAAGGGGCCTTATGTTCTTGTTTTTGTATAATAGATTTTACTCTTCATCTACTTTATTAAGTATATTGTAATCAGGCCATTGTCTTGGTATTTTACTTCCGTGTATTTCAACATCAGCTATTAATATAATTCGCTATCACTTTACACAATAACGTCACGTGACTTTTCATACGAAACTAGGCAGCGAACCAAAGTTACTACGTCAGGTCAATAAAAAGAACGCACTATCGATTTGTGAAATTCCAATTCCTGTTTTTTCTCTACTTAGTATGCTTTGTAAACAACAAAACGAAAGTCAACACCATTTCGAAGAAATACCGTTTGTTAAGTTTTATAGTGGGTAATAAACTTAGCAAAGCGATTTTAATGCGGCATTTGGTATTTTTTGTACAAAGACATGTGGTAGATACATAAAATATTCTTTTAATGATACTGTTGGATTTAGATTAAAAATAAAATTATCATTGTTTAATTTCCAACGAATTATTTTTTTGGCCAATTCACTTTTATAAATAAAAGAAAAAACTGGGTAATATAAATTTACAACAAAAAATCTTTGTAAGTTGCAACTTTAACGCTTTTAACAAAATGTGTAACTTGATACTCAGTTTATTATTTCGAAAGAACCACCAGACCATTGTTTTAAAGCCAGACAAAGCAAACTTGTCCGGGCAAAGTCTGTTTACTTGATCATAGTCAATGTTTAAACAAAAAAGGGTTATTCTTGTAACGTAGCAACAAAAAATAAGAAATGAAAATAAAACGGTTGTTTTTAATGTTTGCATGGCCAACAAAAATTGTATAGTCGACAAAATACCCAAAGTGCTCAAATTTGTTTTAAAAGTTTTTTTTAATGTATTTATACAATAGAAATTTATAGTATTTAAATGAGGCCCAAGGTTTAAACAACTCCTGAAATTCCCAAGGTCTATTTTAGTATCGAAGGTTACCAATACACACACACACAACACAATATTGGCTTTTGGGTTTCTATAGGACCACTTCGTAGTTGAAATAACAATGATTCAATATCTATAAGAAGTGGGGGTTACCTATCTGCTTAACGAATATGCAATATTTATTTTATTAATGGTTATATATTTTAAAAGCTTTGTTTGTTTATAAATTGACTAATTAAGTGTGGGATCATACTTCATAAGCGTCATATCCTTGCAGTAAGATTGATATCCTGGTATTAGTTACCACAAGCTGCTAAATGCTTATATATGTTGTGTAGAAAAATATTCTTAGTGATGCAACCAATTGTTTAAATAAATATTCAACTAAAAATAATAAATCATTGGCAGGCCCACAAACAAAATATTTGGAAAAGCCCCCGTGTTTTGCGTGAGCGCATATAAGCAATGTTTGAATTTTACATGCTGCAATAGTTATTTATACCCTGTTAAAAATAACCGCCCCACCCTGATCACGTGATTTATACCAGTCTTATTCCTACTCCAAGGCGACACCTAGAACTGATACAATTCACCATTGAACTTTAACAGAATATCACGCGCATTTTAAATGATTTATTAATTACAACCACTACTAAAACTTAGAATTTCTACAATATATGGACTAATATCTAGGGACTTTTTGGTAAATATATTGTAGAAAAACGCTTGCATATAAATTTTGTTTATATCAACGTAGATCTATATATTTATATATATACCCAGGTGGACCAATTAATTTGTAGCTTATTTTGTATAATTCCATATAACTTACTTTTAACTTTCGTAAAGAAATCGTTTTAACTAGGCACTTGTTTATTAACTTCACGGTATATATTTAAATTATCTTTTCTTGTGTAAACCCTGTTCTTAGTAGCGCATTTAATATTTTTAAAGTTTTTTCGATTTACGTTAATTGCAAACGTTTTTATTTTTTAAACAAACGCTGTCCTATAAACATAGGTTTACACATATTCGGAAAATTTTTATTTTGGTAATTATTTATACAGTTTTAACCATCTGATACGTCAGGTATTAAGTTTAAAATATTTTCAAAAATTGCATTACATGTATACAAAAAAACGAGTTTTTTTTCGAAAAATCGTTTATACTTGTTTTGCCTCTTACATTGCGGTAACATATTTTTAATTTTCAAAACCTTTTATTCAAGTAGTAAAACTTTTGCGAATTTCGATGTAGGAATGCGGACCTATAACTCAAACACAGGTGTAATATTTGTCACGGCGACCAGTCTTAAGTCGACATAGACATTTCGGGATATTATTAATAATAAATACCCGATTATTTATCTGACGAATGGTTTTAGTTCGGCAAAATGGTGTACCGATTATGGAGCCTTTTTTCAACGTATGAAAGCAGCGGGGATCAAAACCTAGACTTACAGAACTTAATTTTTCATGGTTACTACTAATTGATACTAAACATTAACAAAGAAAGGTTGCTTAGCACCCAATTGCAAGATTAATTCACCAACAGCAAATCGCCCTTCCAACTCTTTTCCAACCGACAAGGAGAAAACTAAGTAATGGTGAAAGATCAACAAATCATAAAGTAAACAGCAGCACAAATCAAAAGTTATATCTTAAACAAAAAACAGGTTTTAAATAAGGTTCTTTTATTTAAGTAAATTTAAAAAAGAATACAGTTGAAAAAGTTTACTTTTATAGATAGGAATCAATTCTTTAGAATAAAATAAAATGAAACGTTCCTGAAAACGCTCCCCCCAACATATTTAAATTTGTTATTTTTTCACAAATAACAACTGGTGAATTGTAAAAAAACAAACCAATTCAATTAAAATTTAACCTAGTCTTTTTTCATATTTTTCTTTCTTTTCACATCTACAATCTGTTCTTAGCTTAGCAATTAAACTTAGTGGTGGAAGTTAAAAGGTTGTTTTCTATGTTTGCACAAATTTTTAGTAAGAAGTCCAGCTTTAATCCGCCAATGTGGAAAGCTTCCTAGGTACAATTTATCCCTTATAATAAATAAACAAAATTATTACTGTAAATAGTTCGAATATGTTGAATATAAATATAGACCTAAATGAAGTTAATTTTTACCTTTTCTGCAAATCTGAAGCCAACAGTATCTGTTATTCTATTTTCTACACAATAAGGTGTTTCTTGGCAGAAATTTCACATTTGCCAAAACATTTACTTAACTAGGAAGATATTAAAAGGTTAGATTGTACAGGTAAACTAACAAAATTTATTTTTAAACACCTAAATGTTTTCAATTAATATAAGTTTTAGTTCAATCATCAGCAATTTCAATTATTATTGGGCATCCAAAAATCTTGCAAGATGATATGCTATTAACTGATTTATTTTGTCCAGCTAAAAAGTAAATGCACTTTAATAAAAAATTTAAATCATTTATAATTTAAAAAAAGTCGAATATAAATATAAATTGCTAAATTTTACCTGAACTATAAATGTTCAAACACCTGAAAAAATTACATAGTTTATTTGTAATTTAAATTGAGGCAAATAAAGTTGAAAAAATAGGATATAATTTTTTACCTTTTAAACTGTATAAAATACTAAACAACAACACCTTAAAAAAGCCTCGTAATGCCTGATGATTTAGCCACTGAAGCTAAATTGCGTAACGAAAAAAACACATTGCTCCCGAGTATATTGTTGGTTGTACTGATGTTACCAAACTAAAAAAAAGCAAATTTAAAAAAATATTTTTGTATCCTAATCAATGGTTGCTATTAGTTGGTTGATTAACCTACATTTGCCTACTGTTCAACCTACCTTGAGAAATTGTATAAAATGTATACACAAAAATTCGAAAAAGGTCAATCAGATTAATATATATATCTAAAAAAATACTATAATAAAAATCAAAAAAAAATCACTAAGTAAAAAAATTTTTAAATGTTTTTGACCAGAAAGTAAATAATGGCTGTTTGGAACTAAATTTGTTTTTTAATTTAAACTTAAGGTGGGACTAAAACATTTTAATTTATAAAGCAAAATTTACTTATAATTAGTAACATTATTAGCATAAGTCCATTAGATAAACCAAGTATTTAAATCATTTAGTTTTTTTATAATTTTGCATAAAATATATTTTAACATTTATTAATAATTGTATATGAGATATCAATATACCCAAAGTCTACCGTAAAACGGTATAATTGCTATATAGATGAAAAAAATTTAAATTGCCCTATTTAGGATGTATTAATTTTGTTAATACCTCAATACAGAAGCCATTCAATTTCTTACTATTTAGATGAAATTATGTAACTCCAACATTTTAGTGAAATTGATAAAGTTATTTATGCCTAGTTTGAGTTTAATTTTAAGCCATTGCCACAATTTTTTTTAATTTTAATATTGTTTCTTACAAAATTTAAAGACCCTTAACAATTAAATTCATTACATCATAATAATTTAAAAAAATAATGTGTCCTTTTATATAAAATTGTTTTATATATTAACCAAATGTAATAAAAAAAACTACAAAAAAGGTTAAATATAAATTTGACATATTTGAATTGTGTGCTGGTAGAGAAAAAAAAATTTTTGCATATAAAAAAACTAATTTTAAACAAAAAAATAATAAGTGCAAATTTTTTTTTAATTTGTTAACAATATTACCATTTTAACTTGGTATAGGCTATACTAATTTATCTTAAGAAAAAAAATAATACTTGAAAACTTATATGCATGCATGCATAAAGAATATGAATCTCATTCTTAGTCATTATATTGATTAAAATAGTATCTTTAGTTTTTATATATTTATATTTCTTACTAAATATTTCCGGGTGGGTTTTTAATAAAATCATATGATCATATTTTACTCAGAAGCATTGAAATCACCAGACAATGAAGTTACATTTCGATGATAACATGCTTCTGTATTAGATCATAGGTTGAATTCTGCAAAGACAATCTTTGTGAAATTTGCAATGAAAAAATTAAAAGAAACTGTATACAAGGTAAATTTATTAAGATATTTAATGTTTTTTTAGTAATTTGTTTTTAATGTTTTAAAAACAAACTATTAGAAATTTTAAATTTAACTGTAGGAATCTCTTAAACAGTTAAGTAACAAAATCAATAAAAAAATATTTTAAGTTTTTAAAAGACTATATTTCTGCCTATTTTAAAAATGTTTTTAATATAATTATTAGGGAAGACTTATTAAATAAAATGCAATTTAAATAAAAGTTTCTTTAGTCTAAATTAATTATATACAGTTTGATTATACATGAAAATTCAATCATATTTAAAAGATTTAATTGCTAACTTCAGTTACTCAAAAATATTATAAAGTTATACTTAAATTAAGACTATTGTGTTTTAACAAATTGCTGTAAATATACGATCTTGGTTTATAAGTTTTTAATTAGTTTTACTAAACCTAACAAGATATTACAATGTTAAAGCATTACACCAAGTTGGTGTTAGTTAAAATTTAAAATCAAGTAGAATAAGCCCAACATGTTTTTAGTTATTTAGACAACAATAGGAAAAGTTATAAAAAAGTACCAGCAAGCAACATAACTTTAATAAGGCCTTAAAGGCAGGTTTTTGTGTTAAAAAAGACAGGGTACCAAAAATATAATAAACTGGATTAAACTTTTTCCTTTATTTTAAATTTTGTACCTGTTCAACATTTTGATGGTTTGTAATATGTTAACATTTTCGGTCAGATGATTCTACTTGTCATTGTTAATAAATAAATGGCAGTTTTTTGCACTGTAATTGGTACACTATAAAACAAAATTAGGGTTGTGCATTAAAAATATAAAAGCCATTTAACAAAGGCTTAAATTGTCTAGCCTATTTGAAGTTTTTCAACTTTTTAGACCAAAATTAAAAAACGATATTAGTAAAACTTTACACTAAGATTACAAGTAGAAATACCGACCATTGACCTAGTTATTAAAAAATTATTATATATTGTTTAGTTATTTAAAGTTGTTAAAAAAAAATATGGAAATAAAGGTGTTTGTTACCATCAGACAAAAAGTTTACAATTTTTCTTTTGAATCCTAGAAGTTCATGAAAACCACGTTTTTTGATCAATGAGGTTAACCTTACATAGAAATCAATAAAATACAAATTTAAAAACAGATTTTATTTTATTATAATAAAAAAATTCATATTGGCCGAAACTAACATTTTTATTTCGGTTTAAAATATATAGTAATTTTGAACTTAAAATTACGATCACTTTGGTGTTATTTTAAACTAATCGATTTTTGTTAGAAAAAACCTTTAAGGCGACAGATCTAACGTTGCGTTGCGCTACATTACGATACGTAATCTTGCAACATTTATGTCCTTTTATACGTCACGATAAAAAAATTTATTTCGTCTTTACACAATTTTTTTTAGCTTTGTAGCTTATTTTAAACCCGCATTAGCTCACTCTAATTTTAAATAGGCCCTATAAAATCTTAAAATTAAATTTTTAGGAAGTTGTTATTAATTTGCTAAAAAGCTTAAACCTATTTTTATCCTTATTTTAATGAGTAGTATGATTGCTTTTAACTATAATTTGGTTATCGAATTTTGGTTTATATTTAACAACTATTTTGGCATAGGAACCTTAAACCAGATTTTCAGGTATTAATTCAAATTTTTGTAACTATTGGTTTTCACTTTTGCTAATGTTTGTTTTAAAACCAGGCTACAAATTTTTTTTCTACAGACGCCACCCAATAACCATTGATTAAAACGTTTCTTAAAGAGTTCAACGATTAAGCCGCATCAATGCCACACTGTTTGTCCTTGAGGCCCCATCACCATAAAGTGACCAAAAAGTACGTTTGTAGGTTGCAAAATGTAGAACAACTATACAGGACCAATGTTAGGTAGTGTATGTAGTTTAGTTAAACTACTATCGCCTAATTTCTATAAAATAAAATTTACATAAGATTACATTGATTTTATTCTGCATAGGATAAAACGATTTAAAAAATATAACAGTATTTGGAAAATAGGTTTTAAAAATTGCACGTTTTATGATTAACAGTCGTTAGTTTGATACGTTAATATTGCAGATTTTGATTGCACATCATAAATTTATATTTAAAATTATATATAACAGTGTGGGTTTATCTTTTTTAAAGATTCATTTACAGTGTTTTGGATACAGTAAAAATTTAGAACACGGTAGTACAAAAATACAAAATGTGAAGAATTTTAAAATGCTAACCAGTGGAAATAAAAATTAAAAAAAAAATTTACATTAAAAAGTGAATACATATTAATAGGCATAAAAATGACATTTTTGTGTAAATATAATTCGTATAGATCTCAACTGTCACTGGAATATAAGTAAATACAACACATTTTTTAAACAAAAAAAAATTATTTAAAAAAAAGGCATTATTAAAAAAAAGTTTATAATTGAACATAATTTAAGCGAAACTTTTGAATTTTAATTTAAAAAATGTTAATCAAGATATGAACTACAAATAATATTAAAATTACCATATTTAAATAAAAAAATTCAAATAAGTGCTACAAATAAACAAATAGAAAGGTTGTGACTACAAAATTTTTAGTTCTATGTATAAAAAAAGAAATGCAACAATATTTTAATTTCTTTACAGACAGAAGTTTTTTTTTTTATATAATAATATTTAAAAAAAAATAACATAATTTTTTTCTAAATAATTTTATGTATGCTGTGAGAACATGTTTTTTAGACAAAAATTGCTTTTATAAAGTCTTAAAACATTTGAATTATGTTAATAATAAACACTTAAAATAAGACTGTATAACAATAGCATATATATTATCAGCTATTAAACATTTTCTTACAGTAAATATATATAAAAAGAATCTTTTTTAAGCATTGCTTATTGGATTAACAAGTGGAACTAGAAGGCCGAAACAGTATATTCTTTATTTATGTTGTCACTGGCGTAGTTTTTAAGCCCAATCTTAAGATAAAAAAACTTTAGTTAATATATTACATTTAAAATTATTAAAACTTTATACAAAATTTATAACAAAAGTGCTATTAGGTGTACCTAGATAGCATCTAGGTCTTTAATTAGCTATGAATGGTTAGTTTATGATAAAAAACATGCAATGAGTCTAACTTAATTACATGCTTGTGTAAGTTATCACAAGTAGCAAACGAAATATTAATTTTTATGTTACATAATTTATTTTATTCAAATGCAAAATTTTTATAAAAGTTAGTTGAATGTTTAAACAAAAGAAAGTAAACATAATTTTTTAAATTATGTGACAAGGCAACCTACTACTTTTATACATCTCGTTTGCTTTAGTAGTCCTGTGTAACAATGTTCAATATTTAATTGTTGTTTTAACCAACTAAATTTAAATAACATTTTTTTACCCAAAAATCTAGACCTTTAAAATCAAAAAAAAAATTTTCTTTTGACTTACATGAGAATCATTGCCATGTAGATCGTCACCATCTCCTTAAAAATAGATAAGGTTATTACTTTGTCTTTTACTTCCTTGTTTGAGTTGACATAAGATTGTATACCAGGAAACTGTTGGCTTATTTTTATACGTTATTGTTTGCATTAAAGCATGTATTTGGTGCATAAAATAACAATTGGCATTGTGTGGTGTGTGGGACGTATGCCTTGTGTTTAAACCAACAATATTATTTTAAATTGATTTTTAAATGACTAAGCCTTCCTTTTATCTTTGTTGCATTGTTGTAAATTAAAATCTTAATGAAATATTATTTTCGGTCTGCATATAAGTATAAAAATTGCATTAATGGTGAACTATCTTTTTATATAGTTACCTGGTGGCTTTGGTTTTTTGTTTGACTTGTTAACCTCTGCATAGGCTTCATCAGGTGCTAATTTACATATTAAATGATTAATCATTGAAAAAGATTTTTTTGATGTTGATAAATGAATTCTTTACATGTTATTGCATGGCTAATTTATTTAAGCTTTATATATTTTTAAGTGAATAAATTCAAATAAAGGCAGATGCATCATATTTGGAAAACTTTAACAAATTAATTCTATAAGAATTAAAAAATTAAATTTCAAAGATTTAAAATTCTATAAACCTTCTTTAAATACATATTTACAGAAAATTAAATACCAGGTGCTGTATTTTTCTTTCCTTTCTTTTTTTTGCTAAAGTTGACCTCAGCATAAGCCTCACTTACTCCTGCAGAAGTGGATGGAGCATAAAGAGGGTTGACCCTCTCCTCCTTCTCATTTTTGCCTAGAATATAGAGAAAAATATTGCAATAAAATTACCATTTTGCAAGTAATTGTTTACTTAAATTTTCTTAGGCCCAACCATGTATTATATAATTATTTGCTAATATATACAAATTTTATTATAATTGCAGTTATCATTTTTATTTGTTGTAAACAAAAACCTTTTTTCTTCTTAGGTTTGTTGACTTCAGCATAAGCATCCTCAATTAAGTCAGGATCACCGGGTTGGTAAAGTGGGTTTACCTTTTCCTCCTTTTCCCCTTTACCAATAGATAGGACAATCAGAAAGCTTTAAAAACGTTTTTAATCAAAAATAGTTTTAAAAGAATATCACTAAAGTTCACCCTTTTTCTTTTTGTTTTTAGGTTTATCAACAACAGCATAGGCTTCTTCTATTTCATTTCCACTACCAGAGGGTCCATACAATGGATTATTTCGCTCTTCTTTTTCACTGTTGTCTACAGAAAAAGTATGAATTATAAAAAATCATTTTTTTAAATGAAAAGTATTTTTACCTTTCTTTTTCTTTTTTCCTTTTGATTTGTCCACAACAGCATAAGCTTCCTCTGCTCCAATTCGCGAGGTACCATATAAGGGGTTGTCCCTTTCCACCTTTTCATCTTTAACTGAAATATTAAAAATCAATAAATGAACTCTAAATTTAAATTTCTTTTTTCAATTTTCTAAAATAAACATTTAAAATAGTAACTGCAACAAAAACCATAAGAAAAAGTGAAGTTTTACAATTTATCTAATTTGAAGCTATTGAAAGCAATTTTTGTTCTAAACTATTTTTTATCACCTTTCTTTATCTTTTTAGGTTTATTGACAGCAGCATAGACGTCTGCACCATTTCCACCTTAAGAGATATACAATGGGTTATCTCTTTCTTTTACATTTATAAAACTTTCTGTCAATAATGTTTTTTAGCCTACTAATTTGTAAAAAACAATTGTGTTTTCACATTGCTAAAGTTAACAACTGGTTTCTGTAACCTCGGACACAAATTTTTACTTCTTTCTTTAGTAAAAGAGGATTGTTTCAATAAACGAGCAGAAAAAAGGTATTTTTACAAAACTTTTGACTGAATTTTCATACAACAATATAATTACAACTATAATTTATAATATCCTAAACTAGCAAAGGCAACTTAAGTCTTGGTCAGAATAACTGATGTTACTCTATGTTTATGTAGTAAAGTCGACCTTCCCACATCAAGAATAAATAGGTATAAAAAAGTGAACATACCACTATGCATATTTTAAATGGGAGTGGTGTTGTTTATACTTTCTGTTATAAAAAAATATTAAAATCTAAAAGTGTATTTTGAAATTAATTTATAAAAAAACTTCATAAAAACTTACCATTTTTCTTTTTGTTATTTTTTCTTCTTTGGCACCAAAGATATAACAAAACTCCAACCAACAATAAAACAACAACAACAACTACAATAATAATTATAATTGTTGTGTCCAAGCCATTTAAACTACCGGGTCCATTAGGGTCAATCGGTGTTGAATCAAAAACATTTACATCAAATTCAACAGAAAGTAGTTGAGTAGGAAATGTAGGGGATTGAATAGTTAATGTAAAACTACCATTGTCAGCTTGTGATACCTAAATGAAAAATGATCAATATGAAATTAACACTGGGTTTTAAAAAAGCAATCTATCAATTTCATTAAACAAATTGTTGTTAAAAAAATCTTATTTTACATATTATATAATTTAATCAAAAATTTTTTAAATAAAATAACTACATAAATTAACACAAGATTTACCTTATTTCTTGTAAATGAAAAAGTCTGTGAGTCACTTATATAGGTGAGTGGTTTCATATTATCATTTGCAACATTACTTCCTGCCAAAAAAAATCTAATTTTAATCCCTCATAAACTGATGTTTTAAAACCATTTAAATAATAAAAAATTTCCTGCTAAAATAAGATTAAAACTATTTGTTATTAATTCAAAATTACAAACCATTTAAAGTAAGACTTGAAATTGTAGAAAGTGGATTAGAAATAAATTGAAGTGTGCAAGTTCCAGTTTGATTGACAACCCAAGGTAATGAACATTTAACTTTTGTGGACGGAGATGTTAGCCTAGGGGAATCTATTTTACGAAAAAAAGGTTGATAAAATTTAAACTTTCTAATTTACAAAAAAATTAAATAAAATCCTTAGGAGTAAAAAACCTAATTTTTTTCTTAATTAATACACTATAATAAACTACATAGTTTTAAAAAACTATATTTTATTATTAATTATTTGCAGTATTAAAAACAATGATAAAACAATAGACAAAACAAATCAATATTACATGTAAAAGGTGTTATGCATGAATATTGTGGGTTAGGATTTTTATTAATTAAAATCCCAACAAGTTATTAACAGATTTCGATCTGATTTGATTAAATATCCACTTTCTAATTTTATTACAAACTCTGATGTTTAATTATTATTGGTTTGTAAACTGTGTTATTATAGTATGGATATTTTGTACAACTAGACCCAAAATAAGTCTACTGGTAACCTGTTAAACCAATACAAAAATATAAAGTAAAAGTTAACATAAAAATGATCTATAACAGTTAAACAACTTTACTTTAACATCTTATTATTAACATAAGACATTGTTATGTCATATTTTCTTTTATTTTTTGACTTGGCTACTAACTAAAACTGTAGATCTAAAAAAATGCCTTTACTGTTTTTACTTTTTTTTGACTTAACACAAAATATTATAAATTAAAAATCTGCAAATAATTGCACTTTACTTAAATTTACTATGTGCTTTGTTAAATAATCTTACAGCTCAACAAAAATTAATTTTAAAAATTGTTTATACATAAACTTTAAACATTTAAAACAACAAACAAGCTATGCAAAACAGGATAAAAAAAATTATCGGCATTTTAATGTTAGGAATAAATTTGTTCATTAACTACTCACATTGTACATTTAGTGTTTCAATATTTGATCTTCCAGTTTGACTAAATTCTGGTAGTTGAGTAAATGGAGAATTTGCTTGACAATATACTTGCTTACCATTGTCAGATGCTGTTAAACTTGCTGTTGTAAAAGTTAAACCCTAAAAATTTATAACAAAAAATATTTGTTAAATGTTTGAATTTAAGAATCCAAAAAGGCTAAAAATTGTTTTTTTAATTAAATGGTATAAATTAAAAATTTAAAAGCAAAAGAATTACTATTTAGCAGACAAAATTAAGAACTTTATTCTGAAAAGTAAACAAAAATTAATAAGTATTTACAATATCTTGTTGATTTGGAGTTTCTCCAATATAAAAAGTAGATGAAGTTGCACTAGGAATAATTTGATCATAATCACAAGTTAAATTTAATCTACTTCCTTCAATCACTGTTTCAACTTCATTTAATATTACAGTTGGAGCTGTGGTATACATTTGTTTTTTTACCAGATATTTTATGCAATAAATTAATTTATTTTTAAAATGAATATTTTAGGTAAAATTTCTAACAATATGAGTGAATTTAAGATAAAGTATGTATTGTTTATATTTTTAAATGTGTTGTTTAATATCCAAATTAAATCTATAACCATTTAGTAGAAGTTAAGTCAATAAGTTCTCAAGAAAAAGGGTGATCCAAAACAAAATTTACATTTCCAATAACCAGTGTAATATATTACCTGTCCAGCATTGTAAATTTTTCTGTCCACTCCACATTGCATTTGCCAAACAAGTAGTTGTATTAGATGTAAGTTGTCTTTGATTTGAATAAAATAACTCTCCATTGTTAGAACAACTAAATGTTCCAACTGAGTTGTAGGTTTTGTTTGTTGCAATAATTTCAACATTGTATGGAAATGTGGAACTACAATCTAAAACAATAAATCAAGTGTGATTTCATTTCTAAATAAGTTTATGTTAAAATATATTAATATACCCAAGTTAAATTATAAGTGAATCTAAACAATCACTGATAGAAACGGATAATATAAAAAAAAATTAGCAAAATATAAAAAGTTTGGTTCTTCACTTTATTTTAATACATTTATATTATTTAAAAATCTTCTATGTTACACAAATTTTATTATTAATAGTTTTATTACAAAAAATTGCCTAGTAATGGTAAAATAATAAAGGTTCTACAATTGTGCTAGTAATCATTCTAACTCAAGAAAATCACACAAAACAGCTACAAATATATAAGAAACTTTTATAAAATAACTAACCTTGAACAATAATCACCCAAACTTGAGTTAAAACAGGAATAGCACTACTATTAGCACATACTAAAGTAACATTAGATGAACTGTTAAGAGGTTGTAAAAAAGTGAGGTTAGAATAAATATTTCCATCTTCTATTACACAGGAGAATGAACTGGTGTTAAAGCATTCCATAAAAACAGCATTATAAAACTCTGTTGGACTTTCAGATTCAATCCAACTCCATGAACAATGATTAATATCAGCTGATTGTGGTATTGTAGCAGTTACAATTAAATATGCGTAACCTGTTGCCCAAACATCTCCATTTTGTAAAGGTGGAATTGTTGCTAGTTGAGCATTAACAACTACAAATAATTAAAAAAAAATATGTCAAGATAAAAATATATTAAAAACCTTTAAACTATAAAAAATTAAAATTCTTACCAAATAGATCTAATGCCAGAAAAATAAATTTATAAAAATTTGAATGCATATTTAAAAAAAAAAACCAACTACCAGAAATAAGAAATCGTTATTAGCATTCTTTCCTCAATGATTAATAATAATCTCCATGGTCTTTTTAGTATCTCTTAGTCTTTCCCCTATACTAAGTGTTGTACCCATGGTACGGCACATGTGTCACAAAAATTTGTTGTTTTTTTCAAAAATTTATTTTAAATTAAAATATGAAATTATAACATTTAGCACAAAACAGTTTAATATTTAAATAATTCAACAATGAGTAAAATAGAAATACAATAACGTAATAAAAAAACCTCGCGATGATTTGTTCAGGCTTATTTTTGCTCGATACAGTTGTTAGTAAATTTTAATGATTTAATTGTATATTTGCGGAATTTAAAATTTAAAATTACCAACGCTGTCTGGATATTTCAAATAAGTTGGTAAAAATCCTTGCAGCCTTAGCATACAAGCTTAGCGCTATTACCATACGGCCTTACTGTAGGCTACGATATTCGTTAATAGTGTAACAATCGAGTCTGATTGTCTTCCGTAAGAAAAGTCGTATTATAATTTAGAGTTTATTATTGCGAAAAGATACACATACAACCGTTCACAATCATAAAATAGATAAAACTTAAGATTAAGAGTAAACAACAATATGGCGGATTTGTTACAGGAATAACAACTTTCTTCAATTCTTTTTCGAAAAGAGCTAGTTAATTTGGAGATGCGTAGAAACACACAAATACAAATACTAAGCTCAAATTACCAGGTAAGGGTATTCTTAGAAATATTACACATGACGTAAAGTGATCTTTTACTTAACATAACCTGCTAGATAATAATATGATATAGCGATTTTGATGATTTAACAAATAGATGTATGAAGAACAAATACCATACCGAATCTGTTTTTTTTTAATAATGATTTTAAAAGATTAAAATCGTAATCGACAGAATAGAATCAGAACCGACGAAATAAGATCACAACCGACGGAATAAGATCACAACCGACGGAATAAGATCATAACCGACGGAATAAGATCACAATCGACGGAATAAGATTACAACCTACGAAATTAGATCATAACCGACGAAATAAGATCACAACCGACGGAATAAGATCACAATCGACAGAATAAGATTCACAACCGACGGAATAAGATCACAACCGACGGAATAGAATCACAACCAACGGAATAAGATCAAGACCGAAGGAATAAGATCATAACCGACGAAATAAGACCACAACCAACGAATTGAGATCACAACCAACGGAATAAGATCACAATCGACGAAATAAAAGTGAAAATTTTAGAAACAAAAAAAAAATTATATCCTTTTTTTTAAAGAAAACTGATTTACATTTTTCTAGTTTTGGGTTGCTTTTATAACTTAGCAATAATATTTGTACTATTAACCTGACTATAAAAGCAAAAAAGCATAAAAAATAATATGCTAAGGAAGGAAAAATTAATCGCTTTGGGGTTCACTTCATGCATACTGCAAAAAGTTATGCACTAAATTTCCTTTTGTATCAGATTGATTTTGTTTATATTCGTATTATTTTGTAAAATGGTCGTAACGGTTATAACGGTTTTACAAAAACTTATCTTACAAAAACAATAAAAAAAAATAAATAAAAACAAAAAAACATTTTACTTTCGTTAAGTTCAATAATAGTTGTTTAAAACTAAACCTTTTTATTTTGGATGTTACCACAGGCAAAATATAATATCGTTATAAAAAGTTTTCGTGAAGTGAACACTAATATATTAAATTTGCTAAGTTTTTGATTGTAGTTATTTTTAAAATAATCGAAGTACCATATAAAACGTCTTGGATTCATCAAAACGAAATCTATTCGATTGCTTAAATAAATAAACTTGATTTAACCATTTTTCATTTACTTGCGATTTAAATTATTTTTTTTTAGATGGCATATTTATTTTAATCCATTAAATTTAGCAAGTACAGCAGGGTCGCCTTGCAAATGTTATATATATATCTTTATCCTCGATGTGGGAAAGTCAAATGCGCGACTTAAACATAGAGTAACATCAGTTACTCCGACCCAGTCTCGAGTTGCCTGTGGCAGTTTGGGATATTATAGATTATAATTGCCCGATAATTATACTGCTGATCAAGTGCTGGCTCAGCAGGAGTTCACACCGTTTATAGCGCCTTACTCAAGGGCGCTACAGCATGAGATCAGTGAGGATTAAACCCACGACCTCATTAGTGGTGTAGCAAGTGTTCTTACCACTACACCACGCTGCCGGTAAATATTCAACAAGCAAAAATATTATCAAGTTTGGTTACAAGAGAATAGTCTAAGATTTCACACCTTTTCAAATTAAAAAAAAAAGTTTTATAAGCCATAACAGGTAATTGGTCTAGCATCAGAGTAGTTTATTTTAGTTTAAACCTATAGGCTATGGCCAATTTTATTACAACTAACAGTGGTTTGAGTTTTTAATTTAGTTCTAAAATTAAAAATAAAATAGTAATTAAAAAAAATTGGAAAACGGTAATTTAACAGAATTTAACCTTTGTGCATGGTTTAAAAACATAATATATGAAAAAAATTGACAAAAATAAAATTTTACACTCATATACTAATGCACATGCTTTACAATTACAGTAGAACATAATTACAGAAGTAAGATTGCAATATACACAAGAATTGCACAAATACAAAAAAACTTAAAATTATAGTTAAAATTTTAAATTACTAATTAGTTAATTGTAATACTCTGTTAAACATAGCCTAAATCTTAAAAATCTTTCTGGCAATGTACAGCTACATTTTCATATTTTTCTTTTCGCCTCACATTTGCATATTCACCCTTAAACAAATCAGCACATTTAATCTTTTACTAAGTTTAGGGTAATAATAGATATATTTAAATAATTGTTAAAATGCATAATCTTTAGAAAACCTTACATCTTCTTGAATTCTTTGAGATGTAGGAGAAAAGGATAAGCCTTAAAAAATGTGGGTTTATTATTGAATTAAAACAATAATTATATTACAAGTTACTGGCTTATTGTTACCTGGGTGAGAAGTTGTTGTAGAAACTTTTTGCTAAAACAATGAAGTCATATTATAACATTAACAAAAAAAAAAGAATTGTTAATAAACCAGAACCAAATCTTGTTAATATTTGAACACAATTAATTTAAAAAGTAAAAATAAAGCTAATATAAACAAAACTTACCTATAGATTGATTAAAATTAATATATGCTTCATTTTCACCTAATGTAAAGTTGTTTAGTTTTAAAAAAATATAAAAACATTTAAATAACCATTTTAAACAAAACTGGCAGAGAAACATTGTGTAAGAATGTCAGTTTTGTTTAAAATGGTTATATAAGGGCAATTTTCATTACAAACATAGTGTTTCAGTGGTAAAATAAAGGTTTATGAATAAACTACTAATAAAATCAAAAATTAAAACCAATACCTTGCTGAAATTGTTGCTTAGTGCATTTCCTTTGTGTTGTAATATTATTATTTTTGTTGTTAAAATGGACATGCATCCATGATGAAATAAGTAAAACAGCAAGTATGGCAAGCCCACAACATAATCCAATAATGACTGATTGATTCGTATTTTTGTTATCTGCGTCTTGATAACTTACTTCAACATTAAACTTAATTAAAAGTATTTCTCTAGGAAAATTGGACAATATAATGTGGGCTACATATTCCCCTTGATCTTCAAAAGAAACCTTAAGTAAATAATATAGAAGAAAAAATTAAAACAATGTTAAATAGGTGTTTGATTATTCACAGGTTTTAAAAATAAAAAAAACCTTTTCTTGAAACAGCAGTGCTATCTGTTGCATTTCTTGATTTTCGAAATTTAAAAAATATGTGTTCAAAGAGCTCGGTTTACCTTCACAGTAATAATATCTAAACTGATTTTTAGTTAATAAAATAAGTAAGCAAACTTACCATTTTTGGTAAGACTTATGGAATCAGCAAGTGGATTAGAAGAGAAAATCCCATAACAGCTGCCGGTTTGATTAACTATCCAAAAACAGTTTATTTTTTTTATCTCAGATTGAGGAGCATCTTTAAAAATAAAAAATGCAATTAAAATAGAAAAAAAATAACCTTTTGGATTTTGCACAAAAACTATTTTAAACCCACATTGCACATTAAGTGTGGCAATATTTGATCTTCCACTTTCGTTAAATTTTGGTAGTTGAGTAAATGGAGAATTCGCTGGACAATATACTTGCTTACCATTGTCAGATGCTGTTAAACTTGCTGTTGTGAAAGTTGAACCCTAAAGGTATAAAATAAATAATAATAGTTTTATTTTTTAACCAAAAATGTTAATAAAATAAACTTTTATTAAATGCTGAAAAATATAAAATTAAGCATAATATTATTATTTCAGCTGTTTAAATAAATATATATTACGAACATTATTGTAAAAAATGAACAAAAATAAAGTTTACCACATCTTGTTGATTTGAAATATCTCCAATATAAAAAATAGATGAAGTTGCACTAGGAATAACTTGATCATAATCACAAGTTAAATTCAATCTACTTCCTTCAATTACTGTTTCAACTCCACTTAGTGTTACTATTGGGGCTGTTATGTACAAATTTTACCAGATATTTAATTAAGTAAACTAAATTTTATATTTTCTAAGTGTGTAATATTACTAAGTGATATTAATTTTTAAGTGTGTGATATTAGCTTTTTGGATTGCCTATTCTTTGTTCTTGTGTAATAATTGAGAACCTATGAGGCATAAATGGAAGTTTTTATTTTTGCCTTTCATTTGCAAAATTGTCATGCTGCTTTTTGCTATTGTAAGTTTATTATGATTGCATTTTTTTTAACTAAGTGTTATGTTCTTTGTGGTAAGTTGAGGTTTTAACTATTATGTTGGATTTACTATTACAGTTAATGTTAATATCTGTTTTTGATATTTTGTTTTAATTTGGTATTTATTCATGTTTATTTTTTACCTAATAAACAAAATATGAGCGATAAGGTTTTCAGGTAGTAACTAGATTTATTAAATTAACAAAAAATTCCACTTGTTACTTTAACAGGACAACTTGTTTGTTTGTATAAATTTTTACTAAAATGATTGTAAAAATTTTTTTTGATTTTGTAAGCCTAGATTTGATAACATTGTGTAAAATAATACCAGTCCAGCATTGTAAACTATTTTGTCCACTCCACATTGCATTTGCCAAACAAGTAGTTGTATCAGATGTAAGTTGACTTTCATTTGAATAAAATAACCCTCCATTGTTAGAACAACTAAATGTTCCAACTGAGTTGTAAATTCTAGATGTTGCAACAACTTCAACATTGCATGGAAATGTTGAATCACATTCTAGAACAATAAATCAAGTTTTATTTTATTTCTAATCAAGTCTATGTAAAAATATATTAATATACACATGGTAATCGTCGTATCTAAAAAATTACTGATATGAAGGACAATATAACAAAATTGTTGTAAAATATAAAAGTTTTGGTTTTGTACTTCATTCTCAAAATTTATATTGTTTTAAGTATACGCAACAGAACACAAGTTTTACTTCAATAGTTTTATTACTTAACCAAAAAAAAGATTTTACAATTGCCCTAGTGGCGATCCCATCTATAACCTCCTTTTTGCAAATTCTCATAAAAACCATCTAACAATAAACTCTTATAAAATAACCAACCTTGAACAATAATCACCCAAACTTGAGTTAAAACAGGTGTAGCACTATTATCAACACAAAACAAAGTAACATTAAATGAGCTGGTAAGAGGTTGTAAAAAAGTGAGATTCGAATAAATATTTCCATCTTTTATTACACAGGAGATTGAATCAGTGTTAGAGCATTCCATTAATACAAAATCATAAAACCCAACAGGACTTTCAGATTCAATCAAACTCCATGCACAAGAACTAATATCAGCTGATTGTGGTATTGTAGCAGTTACAATTAAACCTTTGTAACCTGTTGCCCAAACATCTCCACTTTGTGAAGGTGGAATCGCTGTAAACTCACCTCTTGATAATGGAACAACTTAAAAATAGGAAAATAATTATCCACAGTATAAAGAAAAAATATAAATATTGGTGGTGCCTACAATTTTTAACATAATTTTTTAAAAATTTTACCCAAAAGTAAATTCAAGATATAAATTTTGACATATTTGATCCATGAGAAAACCTAAACACAATAATGGTGACATAACTATTTAAAGTTTTAATGGGGTTTATTAGCTAGATTTTATTTAAAAATAACTGTATAAATATATATACAGTATTTATCAAAAAATTAATTGCGACATAGCTTATTTGTCTAAACTAAAATCAAACAAACAGTTTCTTCTTAAATATTTTAGCTTAGTGTATATATATATATCAATTAAATTAACTAATAACAACACTCTATACAAACTTAACAATGAGCATTGTAACTAACTTTGTTCGACAACAGCATTGTAGTCACCTACTCAGGTAATATAAAATATCAAACCCTTTGTTACTTTGTGATTATTACTGAAGATTACAGAGCTATCTACACAGCTAGTATTGGGTTGTAATCATATAGTTAATGCTTGCAGAATAATTTTTTAAACAAATACTGTGCAAAAACATGCTGCTATTTAGTAACTGTGTTAACACTTTAATATATATCTAAAACTTTAAAAAAAAAAATTTAGGGCCAATACGAAAAGTAAGTTGTCAATTGGTGGAATTTCCTAATAAATTGGTGAAATTTCCTAATAAATGCCTTAACTCAAGAAAATATTTCATGCAAAAATTAATATATTTTTTAAATAAATATTGATAAAAATTTGTTGACATTTAATTCCCATGTTAACTTTTAAAATCTAAATGTTAAAACTTATTTAAAATTAAGCACTTCATGAAGGGATTGTGCGGGCACAGGGTTTATGTTTTAATTATGTTGAAATTTTTCTAACTTGCACAAAAATATCAATGCTATTAGATTGGTCAAGTAGTTGACCTGTAAGTGTTTGTAAGCTAATATTAATCGTTTTTGAACGGTAGACTTTTAACAGATAAAATTAACAAACAGATATAACCTAGACTTTTAACAGATAAAATTAACAAACAGATATAACCTTTTTTTGTTATAATTTTTTAAATACAGCCTACCTAATTAAAAATACTTTGAAAGTAATAAATATTTTACATGGTATAGCTAAATTTTGCCTTTTATGCAAAGTTTGTTCTCTGCAAAAAAACTATAAAAGAAAACGATAGATCGCTGAGAAACGACAAAAATAGGATATTTTTCTATGTCTGCCAAAATATGAACTTACGACGATAAAGTCGTGGATCACGTGACTCGCGAGTGTGGGGATTTTCCCTATTTAGAATTTTTCAACTTCAAACCCTGATATCTCAAAAACTACTTAATCAATTTTAAAAATAATGGTTTTATCGAGCAAGTTAAAAAAGTTACCTTGCGGTAAAAGTTAAAAGTTACCAATAGAAAATAAAGGAACCGCCTCGATTCACTTAAAACATCCCGGAAGCGACAGGGAAGTAAAATATGTATATTACACTATTAGGACCCTTAAAACTTCACTGCCGAAAACATGTGCAGTTGTTATATTAAATAATTTTTTAAATTAAGTGAGATAGATGTCATTTAGTCTGATACATTTAAATAGTCGGCACGTGAAATAAATAATAACTTATATTTGCAAATATTATTCAGTATAGAAATTCATAGTATAATAATTAATTTTTATTTAACTATTGTTTAAAATAACGACATTATTTTGAAAATACAACCAATCAACAACTTACATTGTTTTCGTCACTTTAAAGACAACAATTTTTGCACATTGTTAAAAAGAATTATTAATTAATTCCTTCTTTGAAAACTCTTCATATACAAATTTATTTTTTTATTTTTAATTAAAATGTAAACTTCTTGCTGTTTTAACAAAAGTATTTTTTGTGCCGAGGTATCTGCTGGCTGAAGGGACTGGCTATCTTTCTGCATCAGGTCCCACTAGTAGTTACCACACAGTGACTATTTACCACACAATGCGCGTTGACTGTTTGTTGACTGTTTTTTGAGGATGTTGTCATTTGATTAAAAAAACAAATACCGACAATAACAATAGGACACTTCTTTAACTCCAGCCTTAATCCTCTTTAAAAAATGCCGTTAGTTCTTCTTAATACAAAAAAAGGATTAAAAAATTTCCTTGTTTTTTTTTTGTGTTAAATGTATAATTAGTAAATGTATAAATAGTGTGATAATTAGTAGGAACGTTCTACATCACATATTGACAAATTTGTGATGTAGAATGTAGAAATTTTGACAAATTTTGTTAATTTAACTTTTTTTAATAATTGTGTTTAAATTTCAGAAGGTTTTTACCATAAATTCCAAAGGTTAAATTTAGCTATATTTCATTTTCCGGTTCCTTTATTTTCCGTTTCTTTTATTTTCCGTTCCTTCATTTTCCGGTTCCTTCATTTTCCGTTCCTTTATTTTCCGGTTTCTTCATTTTCCGTTCCTTCATTTTCCGGTTCCTTCATTTTCCGTTCCTTCAATTTCCATTCCCTCATTTTCAGTCGACCCAATATTTATACCATTATCTTATCTTCTCTTTAGTTTATAGTAGATTTCGCATCGTTCCTAGTCATTTAAAGTCAATCACACTTATTCCTTACCATTTTGCAAATACCGTAGTCATCCCGCAGCAAAGTACAAAAATGTCGTCACGTCCCGCATTCCGCAAATTTTTGTTAATGTTTACATTTAGTATTGTCCCGTCTGCCGAAGTCACAGAGTTAGAGTTAAGTTCAACAAAATTTTACTTATGAAACTTGTTATATATTGATTGTAAATCTTCCACGTGCAGACATTAAATTCCTTTTTTTTTAATTTGCAGTTATCCAGATATTATAATCAGATAATTATTTGTTACCAAACCTTTAATGAAGTGTTTCTAAGTTTTAGGAATTAAGCTTTACTTTTAACAAGATTCGTTACAAAAAATTACCTTTTTAAAAAATCCTAATATGTTTTTGTGGTTTAAAACCGGTTTTGTTGCAGTTTTACTGATTTTACTCAACATTTCAGGTAGGTTTTGGCTTTGATTTATTGGTAAGAATAAAGACAGTCTGACAGTCCACAGCCTTAAAATATTTGCAAACCATTAATCAGTCTTTAAATGTCTCTGTCATTTTTTGTTTATTGTGTGGACTTTAGTTTTTTAACTTTGTTAGCAATTTTTTCAATTACCAAAAATATTTGCTTTTTGTTACTTAACTTATAAAGGATAGTTAGTTGTTAGTTTAGGTAACCAGACACTTCGGCCCCCGGACACTTCGGCCAAGACACTTCGGCCAAAATTTTTTTTTCAAAATAGCGGGGATTTTGCATTTTAATTACCGCGAGAAATTTTATTTTCGCGTAGTTTTATACAGCTTTTTAGACAGTATTTGAAACAAAATAAGCAGTAAATTAATATTTTTTTTTAATAATAATGTGCAAGAACATGTTATCTTTCTTTTGGCGTGTCAATTTTTTAATTTTACAAACTAAAACCTATAAAAAACTAATTTTGAAAGAGCGCACTTTTAGGTGACGGAGGACAATCCATAATGATATCTCGTATTTTGCCAAATAGTGCCGCCTTTCCAAACAATATTTGAAGAAAATAGAGCGTTAATTTTTCATTTTTTACACTAAGGATTATGCATAAATATGTTATCTTTCTTTTCCCGTGTCAATTTTTTAATTTTACAAACTAAAACCTATAAAAAACTAATTTTGAAAGCGCGCGCTTTTAGGTGACACAAGACGATGCATTATGATATCACGTATTTTGCGAAATGGGGGCCGTCTTTCTAAACGATATTTGAAGAAAATAGATCATTTTTTATACTGAGGAATGTGCATAAATATGTTATTAGTTATTGTCCGTGATAATGTATATAAATTTATAAACTAAAACACAAAGAATGAAACGTTTAAAGAGTTGCCAGAAGATTTGTCCTGCAAAAAAACGGCGGGGAGTCGACGATGAAATTCCCGTGTATATAGTCAGCGCAAGACCATATTTTACTGATATTCAAAATAAAATTTTGCATAAAGTACAGTATATATAAAAGTTTTTATTAGTTGTTACCTTAATGACATATGTTAGTTTTTAAAATATTATTTTTTTTTAATTTTTGTTTTTTTTACCAAATTTTATTTAAAATATCGGTAAAATATGTTCTTGCGTTAAAGGTATGCGCGGGCTTAACGCTGCAGGCTCCTCGCAGTTTAATGAAAAATTTCGCAGGCCGAAAGCGATTAGTCGTAAAATTTTGAAGGCCAAAAGCACCCGTCTTTAATTCGTTTTAAAAAAAGGTTTTTGAAACAAAAATTAAAAAAAAAAAATAATATTCTAAAAACTAACATATGTCATTAAGGTAACAACTAATAAAAACTTTTATATATACTGTACTTTATGCAAAATTTTATTTTGAATATCGGTAAAATATGGTCTTGCGCTGAATATATACACGGGAATTTTATCGCCGACTCCCCGCCGTTTTTTTTCGGGACAAATCTTCTGGCAACTCTATAAACATTTTATTCTTTGTGTTTTAGTATATAAATTTATATACATTAACACGAGCAATAACTAATAACATATTTATGCACATTCCTCAGTGTAAAAAATGATTAATTCATGATCTATTTTCTTCAAAGATCGTTTAGAAAGACGGCCCGGCCCCCATTTCGCAAAATACGTGATATCATAATGCATCGTCTTGTGTCACCTAAAAGCGCGCGCTTTCAAAATTAGTTTTTTATAGGTTTTAGTTTGTAAAATTAAAAAATTGACACGGGAAAAGAAAGATAACATATTTATGCATAATACTCAATGGAAAAAATAAAAAATTAACGCTCTATTTTCTTCAAATATTGTTTGGAAAGGCGGCACTATTTGGCAAAATACGAGATAACATTATGCATTGTCCTCCGTCACCTAAAAGCGCGCGCTTTCAAAATTAGTTTTTTATAGGTTTTAGTTTGTAAAATTAAAAAATTGACACGCCAAAAGAAAGATAACATGTTCTTGCACATTATTATGTTTTTTATTTTTTTTAACTTGAAAAGTTTTTATTTTTATTAACATAAATTATTTTTTATGTCAAAATTCCGTTGTGTGGTTTACTATTTTTAAATGGTAAATATACTTAACAATTACACTAACTGCATCAATTTCTAATATCTTTTTTGCTGTAGGTGCCTCTTTTTTAATTAAAAATTCTGATGTTAAAACATACAACATTAAAATTAAAAATTTATTTTAAATTTTTTTTTTCATTTTTTTTTCTGTATGCATCGCGAAATTTAATAACTGTGATATATTCAAAGTTCAAACTTGTTATTCATCGGTTTTATATGTAATAAAGTTAACACGCAACAAACATGTAAGGTTTTTTTGCAAGGCAATTATAGGAATTGTGCAGAATATATTAATCTTAAAAAATTACAATATTTTTAAAGCTTAATTTTGCATTGGTATAAAGTTTAAATAAATTACGCATATATCATTTATTGTGTAAGGGGCATTATGTTCTTGCTTTTGTATAATAGATTTCACTTCTTTGTGTACCAAGCTATTGTCTTGAAATTTTATTTCCGTGTATTTCAACGTCTGCTATTAATATGATTCGCTATCAATTTACACAAAAATATCACGTGAGTTTTTATACAAAACCAGACAGCAAAGCAAAGTCACAACACCAGCAAAAAAAAAGACGAACCATCGCGAAAATATAATTCCCGTTTTATTTTCTGCTTTGTAAACAACATACCAAAAGTCAACACCATTTAAATAAATCTTGTTGTTGGCTTATAAACTTAGCAACTTAGTCTTTGTTATAGACCAAGTCTTTGTTGGTTGCTAAGTTGGCTTATAAACTTAGCAACCACATTTTAAAAGGCATTTGGTCTTTGTTATACGAAGGCAGATAACATACACAAAAATATTTTTTGAACAGTAAATTAAATTCAAAATCGAAATTGTATTGTTTAACTTCTAACGGCTTACGTGATTTGTTCAATTAAAAAAAGGGATGGGGAATATAAATTTACAATCTCGTATAGTTGTAAGTTTTTACAGTTGATCGCAACTATAACGCTCCTAAATAGAACAAGTAACCTAATGCGAAGTTTATTATTTTGAAGAAACCACTAGTCCATTGTTTTAAAGCCAGACAAAGCAAACTTGTGTCTGGGCAAAGTCTGTTCACTTGATCACAACGTTTAAACGAAAGTGATTAACGTAGAAACAAAAATAAGAATTGTATATACAACGGTTGTTTTTGCATGGTTAACAAAAATTGTATAGTCGACAAAATACCTTCGTAGTTAAAATAACAATCATTCAATATTTATAAGAAGTGGGGGTTACCTATCTGCTTAACGAATATGCAATATTTATTTTATTAATAGTGTTTTTATTAATGGTTATATATTTTAAAAGCTTTGCTTGTTTATATATTGACTAATTAAGTGTGGGATCATATTTTATAAGCGTCATATCCTTGCAGTAAGATTGATATCCTGGTATTAGTTACCACAAGCTGCTAAATGCTTATATATGTTGTGTAGAAAAATATTCTAAGTGATGCAACCAATTGTATATAAATATTCAACTGAAAATAACAAATCATTGACAGGGCCACAAACGAAATATTTGGAAAAGCCCCCGTGTTTTTGTATATATTTAAATTCTTTTTTCACGTGTAAACTCTGTTTTTATTAGAGCCTTTATTATTTTTTGGCTTTACGTTAATTGCAAACGTTGTTATTCTTTAAACTAATGCCATTTTATAAACAAAGGTTTACACACAAAACTAATTTAGCGCGTATTTGGAAAATTTCCTTTTAAGTAATTGCTGCAGTTTTAACCTTTTGATACGTTAGTTATTAAGTTTAAAATAGTTTCAAAAATTGCATTACATGCATATAAAAAAAACGAGTTTTTACTTGTTTTGCGTCTTACATTGCGGTAACATATTTTTCATATTCAAAACCTATTAATCAAATAGTAAAACACAAAGGCAACATTTGTCACGACGACCCGGTCTTAAGTCGACAGTCATGATTGCTAATAGATACCCAATTATAAAGTTTGGCAAAATGTCGTACCGATTATAGCGCCTCATTTCAATGCATGAAAGCAGCAGGGATTAAAACCTGGACCTACAGAACTTAATTTTTATGGTCACTACTAATATTGGTACTAAATATTAATAAAATTAGGTTGCTTAGCACCGAATTGCAAGATTAATACATCAACAGCAAATCGCTCTTCCAACTCTTTTCCAACTGACAAGGAGAAAACTAAGTTTTTTTTTATTTTGGTTTTTCGCACTTTGAAGGTATTAATGTTTACGTAAAGATTTTAAGTATGTTATGCCATGGTTACTAAACCCAAAAATAATAGTGAAAGATCAACAAATCAGAAAGTAAACGGCAGCACAAATCAAAAGTTATATCTTAAACAAAAAAAAACAGGTTTTGAATAAGGTACTTTTACTTTACAGTAAAAAAAGTTTACTTTTATAGATATGAATCAATTCTTTAAAACAAAATGTTACCTGAAAACGCTCCTGTAGCGAATCTAATTAAAAAAAACTGTTCTTTAGTGGTTAGTTGATACAAGAATATAACATTCTGGCTAATTCTTACGGAAATAAACTTTGAATTTAAGTAATGTCTAAATCCATGTTTATTGAGTGGCGTCCGTTGACCAGAACGAAATTGCCTAACTGTTTTTAAAACGAACGTTCGTACTTAATAAAAAGAGGAAATGAATCGTTGAAAAAATGATTCAATACCAGAAAAACGAGGTTAGAGTTCCCATGTGAAAAGAGATGTTAAATAACCCGCAAATTGGATAAACAAGTTATAGTTAAAAGCATTGGAACTTATTATTTAAATAGGGAGAAAAAAATACGTCAAAGCTTGACAGCAACTAAATAACAATTCCATTTCAAATCAACATCAAAAACTGTTTGTTTATAAAATTAAAAGTTAGCTTTTGGGGATTTATCCAAAATAAGCTACACTCCCCCCAACATATTTAAATTTGTTATTTTTTCACAAATAACAACTGGTGAATCGTAAAAAACAAACCAATTCACTTAAAATTTAACCTCATCTAGAATTAAACATTACCTATATTCTCACTTCAAAAAAAAAACTTCATATTTCTCTTTTCTTATTCTTAACAATAAATTAAACTTTAACAATATTGAGAGTTGTAAAAGTTGGAAAGTTGTTTTTTATGATTGCACAAATTTTTAGTTGGGAGTCAAGCTTCAATCAGCCAATATGGGAAGCTTCGGTACATTTTATCCTTTATAATAAATAAACAATGTTATTACTGTAAATTGTTGAAATATGTTAAATATAAATATAGACCCTAAATAAAGTTAATTTTTACCTTCTCTGAAAATCTAAAGCCAACAGCATGTGTTTTTTTTCACCGAATGTTTTTCTTGGCAGAAATTTCACATTAGCCAAAAAAATTACTTAACTAAGAAATTATTACAACGTTAGATTGTACAGGTAAACTAACAAAATTTATTTTTAAACACCTAAATGTTTTAATTGATATAAGTTTTAGTCTATTCATCAGCAATTTTAATTAGTATTGGGCATCCAGGAATCTTGGAAGGTGATATGCTGTTAACTGATTTATTTAGTCCAGCTAAAAAATAAATGCACTTTAATAAAAAAATTTAAAACCATTTATAATTTAGAAAAAGTCGAATATAAATATAAATTGCTAAATTTTACCTAAACTATAAATGTTCAAACACCTGAAAAAATTACATAATTTATTTGTAATTTAAATTGGGGCAAATAAAGTTGAAAAAATAGGATATAATTTCTTACCTTTTAAACTGTATAAAATACTAAACAATAACACCTTAAAAAAGCCTCGTAATGCCTGATGATTTAGCCACTGCAGCTAAATTGCGTGATAAAAAAAGCACACTGCTCCCGAGTATATTGTTGGTTGTACTGATGTTACCAAACTAAAAAAAAAGCAAATTTAAAAATATATTTTTGTATCCTAATCAATGGTTGCTATTAGTTGGTTGATAAACCTACATTTGCCTACTGTTTAACTCCCTTTCAAAAATTGTATAAAACGTATATACAAAAATTTAAAAAAGGTCAATCAGATTAATATATATATCTAAAAATACTATAATAAAAAATAAAAAAAAAGAATCACTAATTAAAAAAAGTTTTAAATGTTTTTGACCAGAAAGTAAATAATGGCTGTTTGGAACTAAATATGTTTTTTAATTAAAACTTAAGGTGCAATTAAAACATTTTAATTTATAAAGCAAAATTTACTTCTAATTAGTAAAATTATTAGCATAAGTCCATTAGACAAACCATATATTTTAATCATTTAGTTTTTTTATAATTTTGCCTAAAATATATTTTAACATTTATTAATAATTGTATATCAATATACCCAAAGTCTACCTTAAAACGGTAAAATTGCTATATAGATGAAAAAAATTTAAATTGCCCTATTTAGGATGTATTAATTTCGTTAATACCTCAATACAGAAGCCATTCAATTTCTTATTTAGTTGAAATTATGTAACTTCAACATTTTATTGAAATTGATAAAGTTACTTATGCCTAGTTTGAGTTTAATTTTAAGCCATTGCCACAATTTTTTTTAATTTTAATATTGATTCTTACAAAATTTAAAGACCCTTAACAATTAAATTCATAACATCATAATAATTTAAAAAAATAATGTGTCCTTTTATATAAAATTGTTTTATATATTAACCAAATGAAATAAAAAAAACTACAAAAAAGTTTAAATATAAATTTGACATATTTAAATGGCGTGCTGGTAGAGAAAAAAAAAAATTTGCATATATATATAAAAAAAATAATTTTAAACAAAAAAATAATAAGTGCTAATTTTTTTTTAATTTGTTAACAATATTACCATTTTAACTTGGTATAGGCTATACTAATTTATTTTAAGAAAAAAAATAATTCTTGAAAACTAATATGCATGCATGCATAAAGAATATGAATCTCATTCTTAGTCAGTATATTGATTAAAATAGTATCTTTAGTTTTTATATATTTATATTTCTTACTAAATATTTCCGTGTGGGTTTTCAATAAAATCATATGATCATATTTTACTCAGAAGCATTGAAATCACCAGACAATGAAGTTACATTTCGATGATAACTTGCTTCTGTATCAGATCTTAGGCTGAATTCTGCAAAGACAATCTTTGTTAAGTTTGCAAGAAAAAATTATAAGAAACTGGATACAAGGTAAATTTATTAAGATATTTGAACATTTTTTAGTAATTCGTTTTTTTTATGTTTTAAAAAAGAAACCTTTAAAAATTCACAATTAAAATGTAAAAAAATCTTGAACAGTCAATTAACAAAATTAAAAAAAAATTATTTCAAGTTATAATAAGACAAAATTTTTACCTATTTAAAAATGTTTTTAATATAAGTATTAAATGAAAAAAATAAAATAAAAATTTTTGTAACCTAAATCATTTACATTTATTTTTATACATAAAATTCAATCATATTTAAAAGATTTAATTGATAACTTTAGTTACTCAAAAATATTATTTAGTTTTACTGAAATTAAGATAATTTTTGTAAATCTACTTTCTTGGTTTATAAGTTTTCAATTAGTTTTACTAAACCTAACAAGATATTACAATGTTAAGGCATTACACCAAGTTGGTGTTAGTTAAAATTTAAAAGCAAGTAGAATAAGCCCAACATGTTTTCAGTTATTTAGACAACAATAGGAAAAGTTATAAAAAAGTACCAGCAAGCAACATAACTTTAATAAGGCCTTAAAGGCAGGTTTTTGTGTTAAAAAGAAAGGATACCAAAACTATAATAAACTGGATTAAATTTTTTTCTTTATTTTAAATTTTGTACCTGTTCAACATTTTGATGGTTTGTAATATGTTAACATTTTCGGTCAGATGATTCTACTTGTCATTGTTAATAAATAAATAGCAATTTTTGTATGCAATTGTTACACTAAAAACAAAATTAAGGTTGTGCATTAAAAATATAAAAGCCATTTAACAAAGGCTTTAATTGTCTAGCCTATTTGAAGTTTTTCAACTTTTCAGACTAAAATTAAAAAACCAATAATAGTAAAACTTTACACTAAGATTACAAGTAGAAATACCGCCCATTGGCCTGGTTATTAAAAAAATTTTATTTATTGTTTAGTTATTTAAAGTTGTTAAAAACAAAATATGGAATTAAAGGTGTTTGTTACCATCAGACAATTTTTTTTCCATCAAGTTTACAATTTTTTTTTTGAATCCTAAAAGTTCATGGAAACCACGTTTTTTTAATTAATGACGTTGGGCCGTACATAGAAATCAATAAAATCAGACAGATTTTTTTTTTTTAAATAAAAAATTAATATTGGCCGAAACTAAATTTTTAATCGGGTTTTAAAAAAAATATAGCAATTTTGATTAAAATTACTTAAAATTATGGCCATTTAGATGTTATTTTAAACTAACTGATTTTTGTTATAAAGAACCTTTAAAGCCTGTTCATACGACAAGTCTAACGTTGTTTTCAAATGGATTTTAAATGGTTACATTCTTACTTTACGTTACACTGCTTAAGCCATGTAAACGGGCCTTTAAACGTATAATTGCTTAGGTTCGAATCATAGAGTTGAAAGAGGTAAAATACACGTAACCTTAAAAATGTTATGTCACTTAAAAAAGTATTATACGTCACGGTAAAAATTTTTGTTATTTTTATAGAATATTTGTTATTTTTATGGAATATTTGTTTGTTTTTTATGGAATATTTGTTAATTTTTGTTATTTTTATGGAATATTTGTTAGCTTTGTAGCTTTTTTGGATAAACGCGCATAAACTTACTTTAATTTCAAATACGCTTGTAAAAAACGTTTTTAATATCGAATTATCATTGAATTGTTATTAGTTTACTGACAAGTTTTTTAACGTACTTTTATCCCCATTTTAATCAGTAGTTCAAATGCCTTTCCCTTCAATCTGGTTATCGAATTTGCGGTTTATATTTAATAATTTTTTTTGGCATAGGAACTTTAAACTAGATTTTCTGGTATTAATCCAAATTTTTAAACCATTTATTTCACCTTATATTAAGTGCTATTGTTTGTTTTAAAACCAGGCTACAAATTTTTGTTGTACCAAACAGACGCCACCCAATAACCATGAATTAAATTTTCTTAAATTCAGAGTTTAACGATTGAGATGCATAAATGCCACACTATTTATCCTTGAGGCCCCATCACCATAAAGTGACCAAAAAGTACGTTTGTAGGTTGCAAAATGTAGAACAACTACAGGACCAATGTTAGGTAGTGTTTGTAGTTGAACTACTATTGCCTAACTTATATAAAATAAAATATACGTAAGATTACATTGATTTTACTCTGCATAGGATAAAACAATTTACAAAATAACACAGTATTTGGAAAAAGGGTTTTAAAAATTGCACATTTTATGATGATTAACAGTCGTTAGTTTGTTACGTTAATATTGCAGATTTTGATTGCACATTATAAATTTATATTTAAAAATATATATAACAGTGTGGGGTTATCTTTTTTTAAAGATTCATTTACAGTGTTTTGGATACAGCAAAAATTTAGAAAACAAGTAGTACAAAAATACAAAATGTGAAGATTTTAAAATTGCTAACCAGTGGAAATAAAAATTAAAACAAAATTTTACATTAAAAAGTAAATACATATTAATAGGCAAAAAAATGATAATTTTGTGTAAATATAGTTCTTATAAATCTCAACTGTCACTGGAATATAAGTAAATACAATATGGAATACAACACATTTTTAAAACAAAAAAAAAATTAAAAAAAGGCATTATTTTAAAAAAGTTTATAATGGAACAAAATTTTAAGCAAAACCTTTGAATCTTAATTTAAAAAATGTTAATCAAGTCATGAACTACAAATGATATTAAAATTACCATATTAAGTCAAAAAATTTAAATAAGTGCTACAAATAAATAAATAGAAAGGTTGTGACTACAAAATTTTTAGTTCTATGTATAAAAAAATAAATGCAACAATATTTTAATTTCTTCACAGACAGAAGTTTTTTTTTTCATATAATAATATTTAAAAAAAATAACATAATTTTTTTCTAAATAATTTTATGTATGCTGTGAAAACGTGTTTTTTAGACAAAAATTGCTTTTATAAAGTCTTAAAACATTTGAAATATGTTAATAATAAACACTTAAAATAAGACTGTATAATAAAAGCATATATATTATCAGCGATTAAACATTTTCTTACAGTAAATATATATAAAAAGAGTCTTTTTTAAGCATTGCTTATTGGATTATAAAGTGAAACTAGAAGGCCGAAACAGTATATTCTTTATTCATGTTGTCACTGAAGTAGTTTTTAAGCCCAATCTTAAGATAAAAAAAACTTTAGTTAATATATTACATTTGAAATTAATAAAACTTTATACAAAATTTAAAACAAAAGTGCTATTAGGTGTACCCAGATAGCATCACAGATTTTAATTAGCTATGAATTGTTAGTTTATGAGAAGAAACATGCTACAAGTTTAACTAAATTACATGCTTATGTAAGTTATCACAAGTAGCAAACAAAAAATTAGTTTTTATGTGAAATAATTTATTCAAATGCAAAAATTTTGAATAAAAGTTAGTTGAATGTTTAAACAAAAGAAAGTAAACATAATCTTTAAACTGTGTAACAAGGCCACCTACTACTTTTATTAATCTTGTTTGCTTTAGTAGTCCTGTGTAATAATGTTAAATATTTAATTGTTGTTTTACCCAACTATATTTAAATAACATTTTTCTACCCAAATTTAAGAAATAAAATCAAGATTTTTTTTTTCTTTTAACTTACATGAGAATCATTGCCCTGTAGATCGTCACCATCTCCTTAAAAATAGATAAGGTTATTACTTTGTATTTTACTTCCTTGTTTGAGTTGACATAAGATTGTCTACCAGGAAACTGTTGGCTTATTTTAAAACTTTATTGTTTGCATTGAAGCATGGATTTGGTGCATAAAATAACAATTAAAATTGTGTGGTGTGTGGGATGAATGCATTGTGTTTAAACTACCAATATTATTTTAAATTGATTTTTTAATGACTAAGCCTTCCTTTTATCTTTGTTGCATTGTTGTAAATTAAAATCTTAATAAAATATTATTTTCGGTCTGCATATAAGTATAAAAATTGCATTAATGGTAAACTATCTTTTTATATAGTTACCTGGTGGCTTTGGTTTTTTGTTTGACTTGTTAACCTCTGCATAGGCTTCATCGGGTGCTAATTTACATATTAAATGATTAATCATAAAAAAGGATTTTTTTGATGTTGATAAATGAATTCTTTACATATTATTGCATTGCTAATTTATTTAAGGTTTATATATTTTTAAGTGTATAAATTCAAATAAAGGCATTTGCATCATGTTTGGAAAAATAAATTTTTAACAAATTAATTTTATAAGAATTAAAAAATGAAATTTAAAATACCATAAACCTTCTTTAAATACACATTTACAGAAATTTAAATACCAGGTGCCGAGTTTTTCTTTCCTTTCTTTTTTTTGGTAAAGTTGACCTCAGCATAAGCCTCACTTACTCCTGCAGAAGTGGAGGGAGCATAAAGAGGATTCACCTTCTCCTCTTTCTCATTTTTGCCTAGAATATAGATAAGAATATTGCAAAAAATTATCATTTTGCAAGTAATTGTTTACTTTAATTTTCTTAGTCCCAACCATGTATTATATAATTATTTGCTAATATATACAGATTTTATTATAGTTATCATTTTTATTTGTTGTAAACAAAAACCTTTTTTTTTCTTAGGTTTGTTGACTTCAGCATAAGCATCCTCAATAAAGTCAGGATCACCGGGTTGGTAAAGTGGGTTTACCTTTTTCTCCTTTTCCCCTTTACCAATAAATAGGACAATTAGAAGGCTTTAAAAACATTTTTGATCAAAAATAAGTTTAAAAGATTATCACTAAAGTTCACCCTTTTTCTTTTTGTTTTTAGGTTTATCAACAACAGCATAGGCTTCTTCTATTCCATTTCCACTACCAGAGTGTCCATACAATGGATTAATTCGCTCTTCTTTTTCACTGTTGTCTACAGAAAAGTTTGAATTAAAAAAAATCATTTTTTAAATGAACAATATTTGTACCTTTCTTTTTCTTTTTTCCTTTTGATTTGTCCACAACAGCATAAGCCTCCTCTGCTCCAATTCGCGAGGTCCCATATAAGGGATTGTCCCTTTCAACCTTTTCATCTTTAACTGAAATATTAAAAATCATAAATGAACCCTAAAATTTAAATTTATTTTTTTAATATTCTAAAATAAAAATTTAAAATAGTAACTGCAACAAAAACCATAAAAAAAAGTGGAGTTTTTCAATTTGTCTAATTTAGAGCTATTGAAAGCAATTTTTGTTCTAAACTATTTTTTATTACCTTTCTTTATCTTTTTAGGTTTATTAACAGCAGCATAGACGTCTGCACCATTTCCACCTGAAGAGATATACAATGAGCTATCTCTTTCTTTTACATTTATGAAACTTTCTGTCAATAATGTTTTTTAGCCTACTAATTTGTAAAAAACAATTGTGTTTTCACATTGCTAAAGTTAACATCTGGATTCTGTAACCTCCGACACAAAATTTTTACTTCTTTCATCAGCCAAAGGGAAATGTGTCAATAAATGAGCAGAAAAAAAAGGTATTTTTAGAAAACTTTAAACTGAATTTCCACAAAACAACATAACTAAAATTATAATCTATAATATTCTAAACTGGCAAAGGAAACTGAAGACTTGGTCAGGATAACAAATGTTACTCTATGTTTAGGTAGTAAAGTCGACTCTCTCCACATCAAGAATAAATAGGTATAAAAAAGTGAACATACCACTATGCATATTTTAAATTGGGGTGATGGTGTTAATACTTTCTGTTATAAAAAAATATTAAAATCTAAAAATGAATTTTAAGATTACTTTTAAAAATTTGTAAAAAAACTTTATAAAAACTTACCATTTTCCTTTTTGTTATTTTTTCTTCTTCGGCACCAAAGAAATAACAAAACCCCAACCAACAATAAAACAACAGCAACAACTACAATAATAATTATAATTGTTGTGTCCAAGCCATTTAAACTACCAGGACCATTGGGGTCAATTGGTGTTGAGTCAGCAACATTTACATTAAACTCAACAGAAAGTGGTTGAGCAGGAAATGTAGGGGATTGAATAGTTAATGTATAACTACCATTGTCAGTTTGTGATACCTAAATAAAAAATGATCAATATTACATTACTGAGTTTAAAATAGCAATCTATCAATTTCGTAAAACTAAGTGTTAACAAAAATTTTTTTTAAGTGAAATAGCCAAACAAATTAATACATATTTTACCTTATTTCTTGTAAATGAAAAGGTCTGTGAGTCACTTATATTGGTGATTGGGTTCATATTATCATTTGTCACATTATTTTCTGCCAAAAAAAATCGAATTTTAATTCCTCATAAACTGATGTTTTAAACCATAAAAATAATAACAAACCATTTAAAGTAAGACTTGAAAGAGTAGAAAGTGGATTGGAAATAAATTGAAGTGTGCAAGTTCCAGTTTGATTGACAACCCAAGGTAATAAACATTTAACTTCAGTGGAGGGGGATGTAAGTCTGGGTGAATCTATTTAAAAAAAAAGGTTAATAAAATTTAAAATTTACGAAAAAATTAAATAAAATCCTTGATAGTAAAAACTCTATTTTTTTCTAAATTAATACACTATAATAAACTACATAGTTTTAAAAAACTATATTTTAATAATAAAAAATTATTTGCAGTATTAAAAACAATGATAAAAAAATAGACAAAAATTGTATCTACAAATTTATTTTTGAATTAAATTGCAATGGCATATTCCAGCTTATTCAAGTAATCAAGATTACATGTAAAAGGTGTTACGCATGAATATTGTGGGCTAGGATTTCTTTTAATTGAAATCCCAACAAGTTATTAACAGATTTCGATCTGATTTGATTAAATATCTACTTTCTAATTTTTTTACAAACTCTGATGTTTTAATATTATTGGTTTGTAAACTGTGTAATTGTAGTATAGATATTTTGTACAAATAAAAAATAGGTCTACTGGCAACCTGTTAAACCAATACAAAATAAAGTAAAAGATAACATAAAAATGAACTATAACAGTTAAACAACCTTACTTTAACATCTTTTTATTAACATAAGACATTGTTACGTCATATTTTCTTTAATTTTTTTGACTTAGCTACTAACTAAAACTGTAGTCTAAAAAGATGCCTTTACTATTTTTAATTTTTTTTGACTTAACATGAAATATTATAAAATAAAAATCTGAAAATAATTGAATTTTACCTAAATTTACTAAGTACTTTGTTAAATAAAATTATAGCTTAACAAAAATTAATTTTAAAAATTGTTTATACATAAACTGTAAACATTTAAAACAACAAACAAGCATATCAAAAACAAAAATATAAGTTGTTATATAATGCTATACAATACAAGATAAAAGAAAATTATCAGCATTTTAATGTTAGGAATAAATTTGTTCATTAACTACTCACATTGCACATTTAGTGTTGTAATACTTGATCTTCCAGTTTGACTAAATTCTGTTAGTTGGGTAAATGAAGAATTTGCTTGACAATATACTTGCTTACCATTGTCAGATGCTGTTAAACTTGCTGTTGTAAAAGTTGAACCCTAAAAATTTATAACAAAAAATATTTGTTAAATGTTTGATTTTAAGAATCCTTAAAAAAATGCTTAAAATTTTTTTTTTAAATTAAATGGTATAAATTAAAAAATTAAAGCAAAAGATTTATTATTCAGCAGTCTAAATTAATAAAAATTACAAACAAAATTCCAAAAAGTAAAAAAAATTAATAATATTTACAAAATCTTGTGGATTTGGAGTTCCTCCAATATAAAAAGTAGATAAAGTTGCACTAGGAATAACTTGATCATAATCACAAGTTAAATTCAATCCATTTCCTTCAATCACTGTTTTAACTCCACTTAAAGTGACAGTTGGAGCTGTGGTATATCTTTTTTTCTTACCAGATATTTTATTTAATAAACTAAATTAATTTATTATTAAGATGAATATTTAGGTAAAATTTCTAATAATATGAGTAATTTTAAGATAAAGTATGTATTGTTTATATTTTTAAACGTGTTAAATATCCAAATTAAATCTATACCCATTTAGTAGAAATTAAGTCAATAAGTTCTCAAGAAAAAGGGTGATCCAAAACAAAATTTACATTTCCAATAACCAGTGCAATTAATATATTACCTGTCCAGCATTGTAAATTGTTTTGTCCACTCCACATTGCATTTGCTAAACAAGTAGTTGTATCAGATGTAAGTTGACTTTGATTTGAATAAAATAACTTTCCATTGTTAGAACAACTAAATGTTCCAACTGAGTTATAGGTTTTATTTATTGCAATAATTTCAACATTGTATGGAAATGTGAAACTACAATCTGGAACAATAAATCAAGTTTGAGTTCATTTCTAAATAAGTTTATGTAAAAATATATATTAATATACTCAAGTTAAATAATGGGTGTACCTAAACAATTGCTGATATGAAGGACAATATAAAAAAAATTTGCAAAATATTAAAAATTTGGTTCTACTTTATTCTAATACATTTATAATATTTTGATAATCTGCCATGTAACACAAATTTTATTATGGGTAGTTTTATTACCAAAATGGCCTAGTCATTGTAAAATAATACAGGTTTTACAATTGCGTTTGTAATGATTTAAATTTTTTTGCTATAGATATATAAGTTGAGTAACAAAATATTAAACTGCACCAATCCTTAATTACATGAAACAGCTATGTATTTAAATATTTTTTGAATAAATAAAATAACACTTTGTATTATTGCTACATTTTTTTAAGAAACCATCAAATATTAAACTGTTATATACCAACCTTGAACAATAATCACCCAAACTTGAGTTAAAACAGGAGTAGCACTCATATCAGCACAAAACAAAGTAACATTAAATGAACTGGTAAGAGGTTGTAAAAAGGTGAGGTTAGAATAAATATTTCCATCTTCTATTATACAGGAGATTGAACTGTTGTTATGACATTCCATGAAAACAGCATTATAAAACCTTAATGGACTATTAGATTCAATCCAACTCCATGAACAAAAGGTAATATGAGCTGATTGTGGTATTGTAGCAGATACAATTAAACCTGTGTAACTTGTTGCCCAAACATCTTTACTTTGTAAAGGTGGGATTGTTGCTAGCTGAGCATTAACAACTACAAATAATAATTTTAAAAGTCATAAATATATATTAGCAACCTTTTAACTTAAAAAAAAACACTCACCGAATAGATCAACTCCCAGAAAAATGATTGTTACAAAATTTGAATACATAGTTCTGTATTTAAAAAAAAACAACCACCAGACCAGCTATTGAAAAAATGGAACCTACATTTGCACATAGAGATACTAATAATATATGTATATTAATGTTAGTATCTCTATGCATTAGCACCCCTTTCCTTATACTAACAGGGTGTTGTAATCGATGTCTAGCACATGTGTCACCAAAATTTTTTTTTTAAATTTATTATAAATTAAAATATTAAACCGCATATAATAACATTTTACACAAGTAAATTTACTATTTAAATAATTCAAATATTTATTAAAAAAGGAACAGCTTGCGTAACGTATTAAAAAAATAACCGCACGATAATTTGTTTAGGCTTAAATCCGCTCAATTTAGTTGTTTGTAAAGTTCAATTCATTATGGTTCGAAATCTTAGATTTCGAAACATATTGTTATTGTCATTATATTTATTATTATGGTTCGAAATCTTAGATTTCGAAACATATTGTTATTGTCAGTGTATTTATTATGGTTCGAAATCTTAGATTTCGAAACATATTGTTATTGTCATTATGGTTCGAAATCTTTGATTTCGAAACATATTGTTATTGTCAGTGTATTTATTATTATTATTGTTTTTATTCTTTCTAGTCAGAATTTTGAAAGACGATAACTTTTGTTCTTTAAAAGTAAAAGTTCTAAATTTTTAGTATGTTTGTTATTATCCCAACGAATCGCAAACCTCCTATTTACGACATTTAATTATCACTAATTACTAACTAATAGGTGTTTGTTTATTAAAATTTAAAGGTTGTTTTTAATTTTTTAAATCTTGGTCAATTGTATATTATGATATTACTAACTTAAAAATAAATTAAAATTTTAATTTTTATCACTAATTACTTAATAATAGGTGTTTGTTTATTAAAATTTAAAGGTTGTTATTAATTTCTTAAATTTTTGTCAATTGTATATCATGATATTAGTAACTCAAAAACGAATTTAATTTTTGTCACTAATTACTAATTAATAGGTGTTTGTTTATTTAAATTTAAAGATTGTTATTAGGTTTTTAAATTTTGGTCGGTTTTATCTTATAATATTTATAATTCGAAAATAAATTAAAAAATAATTTTTGTTTGTTTTTTATATTTAAATGCTGGTTAGTTCATTAAAAATTAAAGTTCGACATTAAGCATTAAAAATTTGGTATGATGTATTTTATAATATAAGTAATTAAAAAACATATTAGAAAAATAATTTTCGTTTATTATGGTTCGAAATCTTAGATTTCGAAACATATTGTTATTGTCAGTGTATTTATTATTATTATTATTATTATTATTATTGTTTTTATTCTTTCTAGTCAGAATTTTGAAAGACGATAACTTTTGTTCTTTAAATCTAAAAGTTCTAAATTTTTAGTATGTTTGTTATTATCCCAACGAATCGCAAACCTCCTATTTACGACATTTAATTATCACTAATTACTAATTAATATATTTTATTATTAAAATTTAAATGTTAAATTTTCTTAAATTTTAATATGTTGTTGTTATTATTATATGTTGCTGTTTAAAATAAATATTTAACTTTAGCTAATTATCGTTTAATAATTTTTGGTTTATTTATAAAATAATGGATCAGAGTGAGTTTAACGCTTGAATGATTCAATAGCGTTCTGGTCGATGTCAAATATCGTCTTTTTCGCTGTCTGTGTTGAAGTAAAAAGTATTGGTTGAAAGTATAAGTAAAATATGAAAATCTAAGTTAAATGTGTGTAAAAGTTTCTACTCAAAAACGGTATAAAAATTAATTTTTGGTTGTTTATAATAAATATTAATTGCTTGTTTTTTATTAAAAATCAAATCAATATTTGGTTGTTACATTTTTATTGATTTAAAATCATGATACAAATGATAAATTTTATAAAATCTCCATAATATTGTGCAAAGAACATTTATTCGATAATTATATTATAAAGTTTAATACATAAAATGGAATTTTGTGTTGGTTTAATGAATTTTTATCACGTTGGTTATGCTGTATTTTTTCTTTGTTTGTGAGTTTAACGCTTGAATAATTTAATAGCGTTTTGATCGCCGTCAAAAATCGTCCTTTTCGCTGTCTATTAAAGTAAAAAATATTGGTTGAAAATTTAAGTAAAATGTTAAAGTATAAGTCAAAAATGTGTAAATTTTGTTTTTTTAATTTTTTTGTTATTATTATATTTTAATACTCGTTTGATTACTAAAAAATTAAGATCGGTATTTTGCTTTTAAATTTAGTTTACTTTTCTATTACAATATCAATAAATGCGTGTTCGTTAGGTTTAAATATAAAAAAGTTCATATTTAAATTTATAATTTAATTAATAAACCTACTAAATAAATTATATTTATAAAAAGAATCAAACGATTTCGAACCATATTTTATTTATCAAATAAATCTAGTTATTATTATTATGGTTCAAAATCTTAGATTTCGAAACATATTGTTATTGTCATTATATTTATTATTATTATTATTATTATTGTTTTTATTCTTATTTGACGAATTTTGAAAGACGATAACTGTTGTTCTTTAAAAGTAAAAGTTCTAAATTTTTAGTATGTTTGTTATTATCCTAACGAATCGCAAACCTCCTATTTACGACATTTAAATGTCACTAATTACTAATTAATATATTTTATTATTAAAATTTAAAGATTAAATTTTCTGAAATTTTAATATGTTGTAGGTATTATTATTTTGTATGTTGCTATTTAAAATGAAGATTTAACTCTAGCTAAATATCGTTTAATCATTATTTTAGTTTTTTTTATAAAATAACGAATCAGTGTGAGTTTAACGCTTGAATAATTTAATAGCGTTCTGGTCGCCGTCAAAAATCGTCCTTTTCGCTGTCAATTGAAGTAAAAAATATTGGTTGAAAATTTAAGTAAAATGTTAAAGGATAAGTCAAAAATGTGTAAAAATTTTTTTTTAATTGTTTTGTTATTATTATATTTTAATACTCGTTTAATTACTAAAAAATTAAGATCGGTATTTTGCTTTTAAATTTAGTTTACTTTTCTATTACAATATCAATGAATGCGTGTTCGTTTGTTAAAATTAGGTTTAAATATAAAAAAGTTCATATTTAAATCTATAATTTAATTAATAAACCTACTAAATAAATTATATTCATAAAAAAGAATCAAACGATTTCGAACCATATTTTATTTATCAAATAAATCTAGTTATTGTTTTTATTCTTATTTGACAAATTTTGAAAGACGATAACTTTTGTTCTTTAAAACTAAAAGTTCTAAATTTTTAGTATGTTTGTTATTATCCCAACGAATCGCAAACCTCCTATTAACGACATTTAAATGTCACTAATTACTAATTAATATATTTTATTATTAAAATTTAAAGATTAAATTTGCTGAAATTTTAATATGTTGTTGGTATTATTATTTTGTATGTTGCTATTTAAAATAAAGATTTAACTCTAGCTAAATATCGTTTAATCATTATTTTAGTTTTTTTATAAAATAACGAATCAGTGTGAGTTTAACGCTTGAATAATTTAATAGCGTTCTGGTCGCCGTCAAAAATCGTCCTTTTCGCTGTCCATTAAAGTAAAAAATATTGGTTGAAAATTTAAGTAAAATGTTAAAATATAAGTAAGCAATGTGTAAAATTTTCGTTTTAATTGTTTTGTTATTATTATATTTTAATACTTGTTTGATTACTAAAAAATTAAGATCGGTATTTTGCTTTTAAATTTAGTTTACTTTTATATTACAATATCAATGAGTGCGTGTTCGCTTGTTAAAATTAGGTTTAAATATAAAAAAGTTCATATTTAAATTTATAATTTAATTAATAAACCTACTAAATAAATTATATTTATAAAAAAAATCAAACAATTTCGAACCATATTTTATTTATCAAATAAATCTAGTATTTATTATTATTATGGTTCGAAATCTTAGATTTCGAAACATATTGTTATTGTCATTATATTTATTATTATTATGGTTCGAAATCTTAGATTTCGAAACATATTGTTATTGTCATTATATTTATTATTATTATTATTGTTTTTATTCTTATTTGACGAATTTTGAAAGACGATAACTTTTGTTCTTTAAAACTAAAAGTTCTAAATTTTTAGTATGTTTGTTATTATCCCAACGAATCGCAAACCTCCTATTAACGACATTTAATTATTACTAATTACTAATTAATATATTTTATTATTAAAATTTAAAGATTAAATTTGCTAAAATTTTAATATGTTGTTGGTATTATTATTTTGTATGTTGCTATTTAAAATGAAGATTTAACTCTAGCTAAATATCGTTTAATCATTATTATTTTTTTTTTTTTATAAAATAATGAATCAGTGTGAGTTTAACGCTTGAATAATTTAATAGCGTTCTGGTCGCCGTCAAAAATCGTCCTTTTCGCTGTCCATTAAAGTAAAAAATATTGGTTGAAAATTTAAGTAAAATGTTAAAATATAAGTAAAAAATGTGTAAAATTTTTGTTTTAATTGTTTTGTTATTATTATATTTTAATACTTGTTTGATTACTAAAAAATTAAGATCGGTATTTTGCTTTTAAATTTAGTTTACTTTTATATTACAATATCAATGAATGCGTGTTCGTTTGTTAAAATTAGGTTTAAATATAAAAAATTTCATATTTAAATTTATAATTTAATTAATAAACCTACTAAATAAATTATATTTATAAAAATGAATCAAACGATTTCGAACCATATTTTATTTATCAAATAAATCTAGTTGTTTTTATTCTTATTTGACGAATTTTGAAAGACGATAACTTTTGTTCTTTAAAACTAAAAGTTCTGAATTTTTAGTATGTTTGTTATTATCCCAACAAATCGCAAACCTCCTATTAACGACATTTAATTATCACTAATTACTAATTAATATATTTTATTATTAAAATTTAAAGATTAAATTTGCTGAAATTTTAATATGTTGTTGGTATTATTATTTTGTATGTTGCTATTTAAAATGAAGATTTAACTCTAGCTAAATATCGTTTAATCATTATTTTTGTTTTTTATAAAATAATGAATCAGTGTGAGTTTAACGCTTGAATAATTTAATAGCGTTCTGGTCGCCGTCAAAAATCGTCCTTTTCGCTGTCCATTAAAGTAAAAAATATTGGTTGAAAATTTAAGTAAAATGTTAAAATATAAGTAAAAAATGTGTAAAATTTTTGTTTTAATTGTTTTGTTATTATTATATTTTAATACTTGTTTGATTACTAAAAAATTAAGATCGGTATTTTGCTTTTAAATTTAGTTTACTTTTATATTACAATATCAATAAGTGCGTGTTCGCTTGTTAAAATTAGGTTTAAATATACAAAAGTTTATATTTAAATTTATAATTTAATTAATAAACCTACTAAATAAATTATATTTATAAAAAAGAATCAAATAATTTCGAACCATATTTTATTTATCAAATAAATCTAGTTATTATTATTGTTTTTATTCTTATTTGACGAATTTTGAAAGACGATAACTTTTGTTCTTTAAAACTAAAAGTTCTGAATTTTTAGTATGTTTGTTATTATCCCAACGAATCGCAAACCTCCTATTAACGACATTTAATTATCACTAATTACTAATTAATATATTTTATTATTAAAATTTAAAGATTAAATTTGCTGAAATTTTAATATGTTGTTGGTATTATTATTTTGTATGTTGCTATTTAAAATGAAGATTTAACTCTAGCTAAATATCGTTTAATCATTATTTTTGTTTTTTATAAAATAATGAATCAGTGTGAGTTTAACGCTTGAATAATTTAATAGCGTTCTGGTCGCCGTCAAAAATCGTCCTTTTCGCTGTCCATTAAAGTAAAAAATATTGGTTGAAAATTTAAGTAAAATGTTAAAATATAAGTAAAAAATGTGTAAAATTTTTGTTTTAATTGTTTTGTTATTATTATATTTTAATACTTGTTTGATTACTAAAAAATTAAGATCGGTATTTTGCTTTTAAATTTAGTTTACTTTTATATTACAATATCAATAAGTGCGTGTTCGCTTGTTAAAATTAGGTTTAAATATACAAAAGTTTATATTTAAATTTATAATTTAATTAATAAACCTACTAAATAAATTATATTTATAAAAAAGAATCAAATAATTTCGAACCATATTTTATTTATCAAATAAATCTAGTTTATCATATTTAAATGCTTGTTTATTTAATAAAATTTAATTTTAAGAATTTAAAATTTACTATAATTTATATCCTTATATCACCAACTTAAAACTGGGTTAAATATTAGTTTTTGTTTGTATAATATATATAAATGCTTGTTTGTTTATTAAAAATCAAAGATTTGTAATATTCTTAGTTAATGTTTGTGCATATCTTTTTTTATTTATAAAAAATTATGTTAAAAATAATCAAATATTTTCGAACCATATTTTATTTATCAAATAAATCTAGTTATATTTATTATTGTTTTTATTCTTATTTGACAAATTTTGAAAGACGATAACTTTTGTTCTTTAAAACTAAAAGTTCTAAATTTTTAGTATGTTTGTTATTATCCCAACGAATCGCAAACCTCCTATTAACGACATTTAAATGTCACTAATTACTAATTAATATATTTTATTATTAAAATTTAAAGATTAAATTTGCTGAAATTTTAATATGTTGTTGGTATTATTATTTTGTATGTTGCTATTTAAAATGAAGATTTAACTCTAGCTAAATATCGTTTAATCATTATTTTAGTTTTTTTATAAAATAACGAATCAGTCTGAGTTTAACGCTTGAATAATTTAATAGCGTTCTGGTCGCCGTCAAAAATCGTCCTTTTCGCTGTCCATTAAAGTAAAAAATATTGGTTGAAAATTTAAGTAAAATGTTAAAATATAAGTAAACAATGTGTAAAATTTTCGTTTTAATTGTTTTGTTATTATTATATTTTAATACTTGTTTGATTACTAAAAAATTAAGATCGGTATTTTGCTTTTAAATTTAGTTTACTTTTATATTACAATATCAATGAGTGCGTGTTCGCTTGTTAAAATTAGGTTTAAATATAAAAAAGTTCATATTTAAATTTATAATTTAATTAATAAACCTACTAAATAAATTATATTTATAAAAAAAATCAAACAATTTCGAACCATATTTTATTTATCAAATAAATCTAGTTATTATGGTTCGAAATCTTAGATTTCGAAACATATTGTTATTGTCCGTATATTTATTATTATGGTTCGAAATCTTAGATTTCGAAACATATTGTTATTGTCCGTATATTTATTATTATTTTTATTTTTATTCTTACTAATCCGAATTTTGAAATCGAATAACTTTTGTTTTTGTTTATATAAAATTTTAAAATTTTAGTATGTTGTTTATTATCATATCGTGTTTCAATCCTCCTACTTTGATAAATTAAATATTATTAATTAGTAATTAATAGGTGTTTGTTTATTAAAATTTAGAGATCGTTATTAAGTTTTCAAATTTTTGTCAGTTATATATCATAATATTAATAACTCGAAAATAGATAAAAAATTTAATTTTTGTTTGTTTATTATATTTAATTGTCAATTTTATTATTTTTATTCTTACTTTTTTGAATTTTGAAATAGAATAACTTTTGATCTTGTATATATTAAGTTCTAAAATTTTAGTATGTTGTTTATAATAATATTGTGTTCCAATCCTCCTATTTTCAAAATTTAATTATTACTAATTACTAATTGATTGTTTATTTATTAAAATTTAAAGATTGTTATTAATTCTTCAAATCTTGGTCAATTGTATATCATAATATTAGTAACTCAAAAATGATTTAAAATTTTAATTTTTACCACTAATTAATAATTAATAGGTGTTTGTTTATTAAAATTTAAAGATTGTTATTAAATTTTCAAATCTTGGTGAATTGTATATTATGATATTAGTAACTCAAAAATAAATTAAAATTTTAATTTTTATCACTAATCACTAATTAATAGGTGTTTGTTTATTAAAATTTAAAGATATTGTTATTAATTCTTTAAATCTTGGTCAATTGTATATCATAATATTAGTAACTCAAAAATGAATTAAAATTTTAATTTTTACCATTAATTACTAATTAATAGGTGTTTGTTTATTAAAATTTAAAGATTGTTATTAATTTTTTAAATCTTAGTCAATTGTATATTATGATATTAGTAACTCAAAAATAAATTAAAATTTTAATTTTTATCACTAATCACTAATTAATAGGTGTTTGTTTATTAAAATTTAAAAAGATTGTTATTAATTCTTTAAATCTTGGTCAATTGTATATCATAATATTAGTAACTCAAAAATGAATTAAAATTTTAATTTTTACCATTAATTACTAATTAATAGGTGTTTGTTTATTAAAATTTAAAGATTGTTATTAATTTTTTAAATCTTGGTCAATTGTATATTATGATATTAGTAATTCAAAAAAGAATTAAAATTTTAATTTTTATCACTAATTAATAGGTGTTTGTTTATTAAAATTTAAAGATTATTGTTTATTTTTTAAATTTTGGTTAATTGAATATCATGATATTGGTAACTCAAAAATGAATTAAAATTGTAATTTTTATTATTAATTACCAAGCCATAAGTGTTTGTTTATTAGAATTTAAAAATTGTTATTATTTTTTTCAATCTTGGTCAATCGTATATTATGATATGATTTACATAAAAACGAGTTAAAAAATTAACTTATGTATGTTTATCATATTTAAATGCTTGTTTATTCCATAAAAACTAAAGATGGTTGTTTAAGCGCAGAACAAAAAAAAAAATTAATTTGTTAGTGTAATAATTAAAAAAAGTACATGTAATATTTGGTTAATAAGTTTAGTTAATATTTTTAATTAGGTAATGTTTGTCTATAAATTTATTTACAATAAAGATTAATTTTAAAAATAATCATATAATTTCGAACCATTTTTTATTTATCAAATAAATCTAGTTATTTTTATTTTTATTCTTACTAATCCGAATTTTGAAATCGAATAACTTTTGTTCTTTAAAACTAAAAGTTCTAAATTTTTAGTATGTTTGTTATTATCCCAACGAATCGCAAACCTCCTATTTACAACTTTTAATTATCACTAATTACTAATTAATATATTTTATTATTAAAATTAAAAGATTAAAATTTCTGAAATTTTAATATGTTGCTGGTATTATTATTTTGTATGTTGCTATTTAAAATGAAGATTTAACTCTAGCTAAATATCGTTTAATCATTATTTTTGTTTTTTTATAAAATAATGAATCAGTGTGAGTTTAACGCGTGAATAATTTAATAGCGTTCTGGTCGCCGTCAAAAATCGTCCTTATCGCTGTCCATTAAAGTAAAAAATAATGGTTGAAAATTTAAGTAAAATGTTAAAATATAAGTAAAAAATGTGTAAAATTTTTGTTTTAATTGTTTTGTTATTATTATATTTCAATACTTGTTTGATTACTAAAAATTAAGATCTGTATTTTGCTTTTAAATTTAGTTTACTTTTATATTACAATATCAATGAAAGCGTGTTCGCTTGTTAAAATTAGGTTTAAATATAAAAAAGTTCATATTTAAATTTATAATTTAATTAATAAACCTACTAAATAAATTATATTTATAAAAAAGAATCAAACGATTTCGAACCATATTTTATTTATCAAATAAATCTAGTTATTGTTTTTATTCTTTCTAGTCAGAATTTTGAAAGACGATAACTTTTGTTCTTTAAATCTAAAAGTTCTAAATTTTTAGTATGTTTGTTATTATCCCAACGAATCGCAAACCTCCTATTTACGACATTTAATTATCACTAATTACTAATTAATATATTTTATTATTAAAATTTAAATGTTAAATTTTCTGAAATTTTAATATGTTGTTGCTATTATTATTATTATTTTGTATGTTGCTGTTTAAAATAAATATTTAACTTTAGCTAATTATCGTTTAATTATTTTGGGTTTATTTATAAAATAATGGATCAGAGTGAGTTTAACGCTTGAATGATTTAATAGCGTTCTGGTCGCCGTCAAATATCGTCTTTTTCGCTGTCTGAGTTGAAGTAAAAAGTATTGGTTGAAAGTATAAGTAAAATATGAAAATCTAAGTTAAATGTGTGTAAAAGTTTCTACTCAAAAACGGTATAAAAATTAATTTTTGGTTGTTTATAATAAATATTAATTGCTTGTTTTTTATTAAAAATCAAATCAATATTTGGTTGTTACATTTTTATTGATTTAAAATCATGATACAAATGGTAAATTTTATAAAATCTCCATAATATTGTGCAAAGAACATTTATTCGATAATTATATTATAAAGTTTAATACATAAATTGGAATTTTGTGTTGGTTAAATGAATTTTTATCGCGTTGGTTATGCTTTCTTTTTTCTTTGTTTAATAAGTTTTATCTTTTCTTATTTTTAGGGTCGCCGGACTGGACTAGTTTTATTTCTATTGTTCTAGGGTCTAACTTAATTTTAAGGTCGCGGGTCTGGACTAGTTTTATTTCTATTGTTCTAGTATTTAAATTTATAATTTATTTAATAAACTTACTAAATAAATTATATTTATAAAAAGAATCAAACGATTTCGAACCATATTTTATTTATCAAATAAATCTAGTATTTATTATTATGGTTCGAAATCTTAGATTTCGAAACATATTGTTATTGTCATTATACTTATTATTATGGTTCGAAATCTTAGATTTCGAAACATATTGTTATTGTCATTATATTTATTATTATTATGGTTCGAAATCTTAGATTTCGAAACATATTGTTATTGTCATTATATTTATTATTATTATTGTTTTTATTCTTATTTGACGAATTTTGAAAGACGATAACTTTTGTTCTTTAAAACTAAAAGTTCTAAATTTTTAGTATGTTTGTTATTATCTCAACGAATCGCAAACCTCCTATTCACGACATTTAATTATCACTAATTACTAATTAATATATTTTATTATTAAAATTTAAAGATTAAATTTTCTGAAATTTTAATATGTTGTTGGTATTATTATTTTGTATGTTGCTATTTAAAATGAAGATTTAACTCTAGCTAAATATCGTTTAATCATTATTTTTGTTTTTTTATAAAATAATGAATCAGTGTGAGTTTAACGCTTGAATAATTTAATAGCGTTCTGGTCGCCGTCAAAAATCGTCCTTTTCGCTGTCCATTAAAGTAAAAAATATTGGTTGAAAATTTAAGTAAAATGTTAAAATATAAGTAAAAAATGTGTAAAATTTTTGTTTTAATTGTTTTGTTATTATTATATTTTAATACTTGTTTGTTTACTAAAAAATTAAGATTGGTATTTTGCTTTTAAATTTAGTTTACTTTTATATTACAATATCAATGAGTGCGTGTTCACTTGTTAAAATTAGGTTTAAATATAAAAAAGTTCATATTTAAATTTATAATTTAATTAATAAACCTACTAAATAAATTATATTTATAAAAAAGAATCAAACAATTTCGAACCATATTTTATTTATCAAATAAATCTAGTTATTATTATTATTGTTTTTATTCTTATTTGACAAATTTTGAAAGACGATAACTTTTGTTCTTTAAAACTAAAAGTTCTAAATTTTTAGTATGTTTGTTATTATCCCAACGAATCGCAAACCTCCTATTAACGACATTTAAATGTCACTAATTACTAATTAATATATTTTATTATTAAAATTTAAAGATTAAATTTTCTGAAATTTTAATATGTTGTTGGTATTATTATTTTGTATGTTGCTATTTAAAATGAAGATTTAACTCTAGCTAAATATTGTTTAATCATTATTTTAGTTTTTTTATAAAATAACGAATCAGTGTGAGTTTAACGCTTGAATAATTTAATAGCGTTCTGGTCGCCGTCAAAAATCGTCCTTTTCGCTGTCCATTAAAGTAAAAAATATTGGTTGAAAATTTAAGTAAAATGTTAAAATATAAGTAAACAATGTGTAAAATTTTAGTTTTAATTGTTTTGTTATTATTATATTTTAATACTTGTTTGATTACTAAAAAATTAAGATCGGTATTTTGCTTTTAAATTTAGTTTACTTTTATATTACAATATCAATGAGTGCGTGTTCGCTTGTTAAAATTAGGTTTAAATATAAAAAAGTTCATATTTAAATTTATAATTTAATTAATAAACCTACTAAATAAATTATATTTATAAAAAAAATCAAACAATTTCGAACCATATTTTATTTATCAAATAAATCTAGTTATTATTATTTTTATTCTTTCTAGTCCCAATTTTGAAAGAAGATATCTTTAGTATCTTAGAATTTAAAAATCTGAAATTTTAGTATGTTATTTATTATCAGATTATGTTTTCATCTCCTATTTACAACATTTAATTATCACTAATTACTAATTAATAAGTGTTTATTTATTAAAATTTAAAGTTTGTTATTTATTTTTAAAATCTTGGTCAATTGTATATCATGATATCAGTAACTCAAAAATGAATTAAAATTTTAATTTTTATCACTAATTACTAATTAAAGGGTGTTTCTTTATTAAAATTTAAAGGTTGTTATTAATTTTTAAAATCTTGGTCAATTGTATATCATGATATTAGTAACTCAAAACTGAATTAAAATTTTAATTTTTAATCACTAAATACTAATTAATAAGTGTTTGTTTATTTAAATTTAAAGGTTGTTGTTAATTTTTTAAATTTTTGTCAATTGTATATTATGATATTAGTAACTCAAAAATAAATTAAAATTTTAATTTTTGACACTAATTACTAATAAATAGGTGTTTGTTTATTTAAATTTAATGATTTTTATTAGGTTTTTAAATTTTGGTCAGTTATATGTTATAATATTTATAACTTGAAAATGAAATAAAAATTAATTCATGTTTGTTTATTATATTTAAATGCTTGTTTGTTGATTAAAAGTTTAAGTCCGATATTAAGCATTAAAAATTTGGTTTGATGTATTTTAAAATATAAGTAGTTAAAAAACATATTTGAAAAATAAGTTTTAATTGTTTATCATATTTAAATGCTTGTTTATTTAATTTAAATCAAAAATCAATTTTAGGAATTTAAAATTTACTATAATCTATATCCTGATATAAACAACTTAAAACTGCGTTAAATATTAGTTTTTGTGTGTATAGTATATATAAATGCTTGTTTGTTTATTCGAAGATATGTAATATTCTTAGTTAATGTTTATGTATATCTTTTTTTATTTAGAAAAATTTATGTTAAAAATAATCAAATAATTTCGAACCATATTTTATTTATCAAATAAATCTAGTTGTTTTTATTCTTATTTGACGAATTTTGAAAGACGATAACTTTTGTTCTTTAAAAGTAAAAGTTCTAAATTTTTAGTATGTTTTTTATTATCCCAACGAATCGCAAACCTCCTATTTACGACATTTAAATGTCACTAATTACTAATTAATATATTTTATTATTAAAATTTAAAGATTAAATTTTCTGAAATTTTAATATGTTGTTGGTATTATTATTTTGTATGTTGGTATTTAAAATGAAGATTTAACTCTAGTTATTTATTGAAAAAGGGCACTCTTATATTGTCGCTTTTTTTATTTTTCGGGAATGTAATTCAGTTACAAAAATTGTTTTTCTTTTAATCTTCTTTAAAAATACCATAGATGTCTGGTCACTGATAAGTTTGTAACAATGCTTGCAGCCTTACCATACAAGCTTAGCCCTATTGTCTTTAGCTTTGTTGATTGGCAAAAAAACTTTAAATTGACCTTTAATTCTTTTTCGAAAACGGTTCGTTTAATTTTGATGAAACTACGACATTTAAAAATGATTTGCGACATTAACAAATTAAAATTAAAATTATTCTTTCTGTGGTAAATTGTACATGATAACAACACAAAAAAAATTAACAAAAGTAGTAATTTAGTGGTACGCCGTATTATGAACAATTTAAAGAAATAAAACTGAAAATTTAAAGAAAAAAAAATACATTCTTTTTTTGGAAGAAGATTGATTCACACCTTTTTCCGGTTTAGGGTTACTTTTATAGCTTTTCAATAATATTTGGACTATTTAAAATCATATCAAAATCAGAAGATAACTCAAAAAATGCTATGCTAAGGCATTAAAAATTATTCGCTCTGTCTCCATTCCATGCATTTTGAAATCATTTATGCATCGAATTTGCTTTCGTATCAGTTTTTGTTAATATTTATATTGTTTTGTAAAATGGTAAAAAAGGTAATAACTGTTTCAAAAACAATTGTCTAATGTAAGTTACACAAAAACTACTTTTATAGAATAACTATAAAAATCATGTTCAAGTTAATTTTAGTTGTTTAAATACTAAATCGAAACCTGTAATGCCATGATAAATAGTTTCCATAAGGTAGATACTATTGCTAAGTTTATGACCGCAGTCATTTTAATATGTTTGAAGTAGCATATAAAACGTCTTTGGATCCATTAATTTTTTTATAAAGTCTAAGAATTTATAATCTATGTGCCACACGAATAAATGTAGCTTGCCAAAACGACAGTAAATGGCGACACAATGTTTTATTTTATTTTTTAACAGTTAAAATAAATAAGCAACTTACTAAATAATATATGTGCAGTAGTGTGGCATGAATAGCATAAACAAATAAACTGGTTTTGTTTTTTTGTACCTAAGTTTTTATTTTTTAGACGCGGTCTTAAAAATTTTATTACTACCGGTCCTCCCTTTAGAAATTGCAAATCGTGCGCTGGTCGACGTTGCAGCCATTTTTATTTTATTGCGTTAAATTTGCTTGGAGTTAAAGACAGTTCAAATTAATTTTTTAGATTGCGTTTCTATTTTAATTTACAAACACCTATCCAAAACTATTTTCGACAATATTTTTTGTGCAAATGATTTTAAGCATAGGGATTTTGAATTCCGCACTAATAAACTTCGTAAACTAGAACGTGGCTTGCCTGACGTAACATTTAAACCATGTCAGGTTAGTAATTAAATAACTCTAGAAAGTCCAGCAGAGTCCTTTGGCTACAAAAAAAGTCTTAGTTTTCACACTCTTTAAATTAAAAAAAATAAGTTGTAAAAATTTATAATTTTAATGAAAACAAATATTTGATTCTTAAGCCACAACAGGTAATTGTTCAAGCATTAAAGAAGTTTATTTTAGTATTAACATATATAGTCGATTTTATTACAACTAACAGTGTGAGTTTATAATTTAGTTCTAATATTAAAAATAAAATAATTAAAAATGACAAAAATAGTAACTAAAAAAATTTAGAAAACAATAATTTACCAGAATTTACCCTTTATGCATGGTAAAAAAAAACAAAATAAACTTAAAAAATTGACAAAAATACAATAATTTTATTTAAAGAATAAAATATTACACTCATATATCAATGCACATATTTTACAATTACAGTAAACATAATTGCAGAAGTAAAGTTGCAATAAATAAAAAAATGCATAAATACGAAAAACTTGAATTTACAATTAAAATTTTAAATTACTAATTAGTTTATTGTAATACTCTGTTAAACATAAATCCTAAAGATCTTTCTGGCAATGTCCAGCTACATTTTCATATTTTTCTTTTTGTCTCACATTTGCATATTCACCCTTTAACAAATTAGCACATTTAATCTTTAACTAAATTTAGGGCAATAACAGATATATTTAATAATTGTTAAAATGCATAATCTTTAGAAAACCTTACATCTTCTTGAATTCTTTGAGATGTAGGAGAAAAGGATAAGCCTTAAGAAAATTAAAAGTTTTTTAATAAGTTAAAACAATATTTGTATTACAAGTTACTGGCTGATTGTTACCTGGGTGGGAAGTTGTTGTAGAAACTTTTTGCTAAAACAATGAAATCATATTATAACATTAACAAAACAAAAATTAATTGTTAATAAACCAGAACCAAATCTTGTTACTACTTAAATAGAATTAATTCGAAATGTAAAAATAAATCTAATATAAACAAAACTTACCTTTATAGATTGATTAAAATTAATATATGCTCCATTTTCACCTAATGTAAAGTTGTTTAGTTTTAAAAAAATATAAAAACATTTAAATAACCATTTTAAACAAAACTGGCAGAGAAACATTGTGTAAGAATGTCAGTTTTGTTTAAAATGGTTATATAAGGGCAATTTTCATTACAAACATAGTGTTTCAGTGGTAAGATAAAGGTTTATGAATAAACTATTAATAAAATCAAAAATTAAAACCAATACCTTGCTGAAATTGTTGCTTCGGGCATTTTCTTTGTGTTGTAATATTATTTTTTTTGTTGTTAAAATGGACATACATCCATGATGAAATAAGTAAAACAGCAAGTATGGCAAGCCCACAACATAATCCAATAATGACTGATTGATTCGTATTTTTGTTATCTGCGTCTTGATAACTTACTTCAACATTAAACTTAATTAAAAGTATTTCTCTAGGAAAATTGGACAATATAATGTGGGCTACATATTCTCCTTGATCTTCAAAAGAAACCTTAAGTAAATAATATAGGAGAAAAAAATTAAAACAATGTTAAATAGGTGTTTGATTATTCACAGGTTTTAAAAATAAAAGAAACCTTTTTTTGAAACAGCAGTGCTATCTGTTGCATTTCTTGATTTTCGAAATTTAAAAAATATGTGTTCAAAGAGCTCGGTTTACCTTCACAGTAATAACATCTAAACTGATTTTTAGTTAATAAAATAAGTAAGCAAACTTACCATTTTTGGTAAGACTAATAGAATCAGCTAGTGGATTAGAAGAAAAAATCCCATAACAGCTGCCAGTTTGATTAACTATCCAAAAACAGTTTATTTTTTTTATTTCAGATTGAGGAGCATCTTTAAAAATAAAAAATGCAATTAAAATAGAAAAAAAATAACCTTTTGGATTTTGCACAAAAACTATTTTAAACCCACATTGCACAATAAGTGTGGCAATATTTGATCTTTCACTTTCGTTAAATTCGGGTAGTTGAGTAAATGGAGAATTTGCTTGACAATATACTTGCTTACCATTGTCAGATGCAGTTAAATTTGCTGTTGTAAAAGTTAAACCCTAAAGGTATAAAATAAATAATAATAGTTTTATTTTTCAACCAAAAATGTTAATAAAATAAACTTTTATTAAATGCTGAGAAATATAAAATTAAGCATAATATTATTATTTCAGCTGTTTAAATAAATAAATATAATGAATTTTATTGTAAAAAATGAACAAAAATAAAGTTTACCACATCTTGTTGATTTGAAGTAGTTCCAATATAAAAAGTAGATGAAGTTGTACTAGGAATAACTTGATCATAATCACAAGTTAAATTCAATCCATTTCCTTCAATCACTGTTTCAACTCCACTTAGTGTTACTATTGGGGCTGTTATGTACAAATTTTACCAGATATTTAATTAGGTAAACTAAATTTTATATTTTCTAAGTGTGTAATATTACTAAATGATATTAATTTTTAAGTGTGTGATATTAGCTTTTTTGTATAGCCTATTCTTTGTTCTTGTGTAATAATTGAGAACCTATGAGGCATAAATGGAAGCTTTTATTTTTGCCTTTCATTTGCAAAATTGTCATGCTGCTTTTTGCTATTGTAAGTTTATTATGATTGCATTTTTTTTAACTTAGTGTTATGTTCTTTGTGGTAAGTTGAGGTTTTAACTATTATGTTGGATTTACTATTACAGTTAATGTTAATATCTGTTTTTGATATTTTGTTTTAATTTGGTATTTGTTCATGTTTATTTTTTACCTAATAAACAAAATATGAGCGATAAGGTTTTCAGGTAGTAACTAGATTTATTAAATTAACAAAAAATCCCACATGTTACTTTAACAGGACAACTTGTTTGTTTGTATAAATTTTTACTAAAATGATTGTGAAAATTTTTTTTGATTTTGTAAGCCAAGCTTTAAAAACATGCATTCAATGACGGTTAAATATAATAGCCAAAATAAATAACCATTCAGTAGAAAAACGAGACAAAATCTAGATTTAATAACATTGTGTAAAATAATACCTGTCCAGCATTGTAAATTATTTTGTCCACTCCACGTTGCATTTGCCAAACAAGTAGTTGTATCAGATGTAAGTTGACTTTCATTTGAATAAAATAACTCTCCATTGTTAGAACAACTAAATGTTCCAACTGAGTTGTAGGTTTTGTTTGTTGCAATAATTTCAACATTGTATGGAAATGTTGAATCACATTCTAGAACAATAAATCAAGTTTTATTTTATTTTTAATCAAGTCTATGTAAAAATATATTAATATACCCATGGTAATCGACATATCTAAAAAATTACTGATATGAAGGACAATATAACAAAATTGTTGTAAAATATAAAAGTTTTAGTTTTGTACTTCATTCTAAAAATTTATATTGTTTTAATAATCCACTACAGAACATAAGTTTTGTTTTCGATAGTTTTATTACTAAACCCAAAAAAGGTGCAGAGCAAAAAAAAAAATTTTACAATTGCCCTAGTGGCGATCCCATCTATAACCTTCTTTTTGCTAATTCTCATAAAAACCGTAATAAACTCTCATAAAATAACCAACCTTGAACAATAATCACCCAAACTTGAGTTAAAACAGGTGTAGAACTACTATCAACACATACTAAAGTAACATTAGATGAACTGGTAAGAGGTTGTAAAAAGGTGAGGTTGGAATAAATATTTCCATCTTCTATTACACAGGAGATTGAATTAGTGTCAGAGCATTCCATAAAAACAGCATTATAAAACCTTAATGGACTATTAAATTCAATCAAACTCCATGAACAAAAGGTAATATGAGCTGATTGTGGTATTGTAGCAGTTACAATTAAATCTGTGTAACCTGTTGCCCAAACATCTCCATTTTGTGAAGATGGAATTGTTGCTAACTGGCCACTTGACAATGAACCAACTTAAAAATAGGAAAATAATTATCCACAGTATAAAGAAAAAATATAAATATTGGTGGTGCCTACAATTTTTAACATACTTTAAAAAAAGTATTACCCAAAAGTAAATTCAAGATATAAATTTTGACATATGAAATCGATGAGAAAACCTAAACACAATAATGGTGACATAACTATTTAAAGTTCTGATGTAAAATAACTGTATAAATATATATACAGTATTTATCAAAAAATTAATTGCGACATAGCTTATTTGTCTAAACTAAAATCAAACAAACAGTTCCTTCTTAAAAATTTTAGCTTGGTGTATATATCTATATATATATCAATTAAATTAACTAATTACAACACTTTATACAAACATAACGAACAGCATTGTAACTTACTTTATTTGACAACAGCATTTTGGTGACCTACCCAGGTAATATAAAATATTAAATCCTTTATTACTTTGTGATATTACTGAAGATTGCAGAGCTATCTACACAGTTAGTATTGGGTTGTAAACATAAAATTAATGCTTGCAGAAAATTTTTTTTAACAAATAATGTGCAAAAACATGCTGCTATTTAGTAACTGTGTTAACACTTTAATATATATCTAAAATTAAAAAAATAAAGTTAGGTATAAAGTTAGGGCCAATACGGAATGTGAGCCGTCGATTGGTGAAATTTCTTAATAAATGCCCTAACTCGAGAAATAATTTTAAGCAAAAATCTATATATTTTTTTAATTAATATTGATGAAAATTTGTTGAGATTTAAATTACATGTTAACTTTTAAAATTTGAATGTTAAAACTTATTTAAAATGAAGCACTTCTAGAAGGGATTGTGCGGGCACAGGGTTTATTTTTTAATTATGTTGAAATTTTTCTAACTTGCACAAAAATATCAATGCTATTAGACTGGTCAGGTAGTTGACCTGTAAGTGTTTGTAAGCTAATATTTATCATTTTTGAAATGTAGACTTTCAAAATTAACAACATTCAGATATAACCTTATTTTGTTATAATTTTTTAAATTGACCGGTAGTGGTAAGAACTCTTGCTACACAACACATGAGGTCCTGGGTTCAATCCCCACTGATTTCATGCTGTAGCGCCCTTGAGTAAGGCGCTATAAACGGTATGAACTCCTGCTGAGCCAGCACTTAATCAGCAGCATAATTACCGGGCAATTATAGTCTTTATAATATCTCAAACTGCCACAGGCAACTCGAGACTGGGTCGGAGTAACTTATGTTACTCTATGTTTAAGTCGCGCATTCGACTTTCCCACATCAAGGATAAAGATATACAAAAAAAAAATACAGCCTACCTAATTAAAAATACTTTGAAAGTAATAAATGTCTTATATGATATAGCTAAATTTTGCTTTTTATGCAAAGTTTGTTTTCCGCAAAAAAATGATAAAAGAAAACGATAAATCGCTTAAAAATGACAAAAATAGGATATTTTTTTATGTCTGCCAAAAGGGGACCAGAAGCTTCGGCCAGAAGGTTCGGCCTGAAAAAAACGCGGGGGGGTCGGTGACGAAATTGCCGCGTAAAATGTCAGTTTAAGACCATATTTTACAGATATTCAAAATAAAATTTGACAAAAAGTATAATAAATAAAAAAAAATTTAAAAGTTGTTAAGAAAAATGTATACGTTAGTTTTTAGAATATTTATTTTTTTTTTAAATTTTTGTTCCAAAAATGTATTTTTAAAACGGATTAAAGACGGGCGCTTTTGGCCTGCACTATTTTTCATTTAACTGCGGGAAGTCCATGGCGTAAAACCCGCGTTTGAAATCAACGTAAGACCGTATTTTATCAAATTTCAAAATAAAATTTGACAAAAAGTGTATAATATACAAAAATTTTAATTGGTTGTTACGATAAATACATATGTTAGTTTTTAGAAGATTTATTTTTTTAAAGATTTTTTCCCCAAAAACGTATTTTTAAAATGGATTAAAGACGGCCGCTTTTGGCTTGCAAAATTTACTTTCGGTCTGCGTAATTTTTATCTATCTGCGGGAATCCACAACATAATCCCCGCGTTTGATGTCAACGTAAGACCGTATTTTATCGAAATTTAAATTAAAATTTGACAATAGGATAATATATGAAAAAATTTTAATTGGTTGTTACGTTAATGACATATGTCGTGCTGCGAAATTTTAATTTCACTGATATACCATATTTTACAGATATTTAAAATATAATTTTGCAATAAGTACAATCTATAAAGAAATTTTGGGTGGTTTTGACACTTAAGATTTATCTTAGTTTAACTGATACTTAAATGATTTTTATATCAAAAACTAAATTTAGGACGGAGAAGATTTTGCCTTAAGTTATTAGTTTTCAACATGTAAAAATTGTTTTCAATAAATCAAATTTTGGTATTTGTAAATAAGATTTTGTTTTTTTTTAATTACTTTTAAGTTTTAGGTTTTTTTAAAACAAAGTTGTTTTTTTGTAAATTTTTTGTTAAGTAATTGAATTTTTAAATTAAATTTTGGTTTATTTAAAACAAATTTAGGATTTTTTGTTTGTTTTTAGTTTCAATGGTTTAGAAGTTTACGGTTTGCTATTTGGCACCAAACTTAAAAAGTAAAGCTGGTTTAAGCTAAATTTTTAGTCTATTTTTAAATTATAAACTAAGTTCAAAAACTAGTGGTTATCAATAAATTAAAGTTTATAGCTGGTGTTAATTAATAAATTAAAGATTGAATCCGGGGGTAAATAATAAATTGTATTTTAAATTTGGGGCTGTTTATTGAAAAAAATTGGGATTTGATAACATTTTTTATGTTGTTGGGGCTAAATAATAAACAAAAGTTTTAAACTGGGGGTAATTAATAAACAATAGTTTGAGTTTATCTTTTAAATAATTGTTTTAAAGCAATTCCTTTTTTTTTCTAAAAGTTTATTCTTATGTGTTTGTTAAGGTTTTTTTATTTAAAATTTTTTTTTAAATTTTCAATTAAAATTTTTTTATATACTATACTTTTTGTCAAATTTTATTTTCAGTTTCGATAAAATACGTCTTTACGTTGACATCAAACGCGGGCTTTACGCCGTGGACTTCCCGCAGTTAGATGAAAAATTGTGCAGGCCATAAGCGCCCGTCTTTAATCCCGTTTTAAAAATACATTTTTGAAACAAAAATTTAAAAAAAATAAATATTCTAAAAACTAACATATACATTTTTTAAAATATGGTCTTAAACTGACATTTTACGCGGCAATTTCGTCACCGACCCACCGCGTTTTTTGAACTTACGACGATAACGTCGTGGGTCACGTGACTCGCGAGTGTGGGGATTTTCCCTATTTAGAATTTTTCAACTTCAAACCCTGTTATCTCGAAAACTACTTGATCAATTTTAAAAATAGTGGTTTTATCGTGCAAGTTAAAAAAGTTACCCTGCAGCCGCACAATTCATTTAAGTAGCGAGATTAACAGTTTTTTTTATTTGTTGAATATCCAGGGACGCGGTATTTGAGGAAAAAGAAAATAAAGAACCGCCTCGATTAACTTAAAACAGCACGGAAGCGATAGGGAAGTAAAAGATGTATATTACACTATTAAGACCCTTAAAACTTCACTGTTAAAAACATGTGCAGGTGTTATATTAAATATTTTTTTAAATTAAGTGAGATAGATGTTATTCAGTCTGATACATTTAAATAGTGGGCACGTGAAATAAGTAATAACTTATATTTGCAAAAATTATTCAGTATAGAAATTTATAGTATAATAATTAATTTTTATTTAACTATTGTTTGAAATAACGACATTATTTTGAAAATACAACCAATCAACAACTTACATTGCTTTCTTCACTCTAAAGACAACAATTTTTGCACATTGTTAAAAAGAATTATTAATTAATTCCTTATATAAAAACTCTTCATATACAAATTTTTTTTTTTTTAATTAAAATGTAAACTTCTTGCTGTTTTAACAAAAGTATTCTTTGTGCCGAGGTATCTGCTGGCTGAAAGGACTGGCTATCTTTCTACATCAGGTCTCACTAGTAGTTACCACACAGTGACTATTTACCACACAGGACGTGTTGACTGTTTGTTGACTGTTTTTTTGAGGATATCGTCATTTGGTTAAAAAAACAAATACCGACAATAACAGTAGGACACTTCTTTAACTCCAGCCTTAATCCTCTTTGAAAAATGCCGTTAGTTCTTCTTAATACAAAAAAAGATTAAAAAATTTCCTTATTTTTTTTTGTGTTAAATGTATAATTAGTAAATGTATAAATAGTGTGATAATTAGTAGGAACCTTCTACATCACATATTGACAAATTTGTGATGTAGAATGTAGAAATTTTAACAAATTTTGTTAATTTAACCTTTTTTAATAATTGTGTTTAAATTTCAGAAGGTTTTTACCATAAATTCCAAAGGTTAAATTTAGCTATACTTCATTTTCCGGTTCCTTTATTTTCCGTTTCCTTTATTTTCCGTTCCTTCATTTTCCGGTTCCTTCATTTTCCGTTCCTTTATTTTCCGGTTTCTTCATTTTCCGTTCCTTCATTTTCCGGTTCCTTCATTTTCCGTTCCTTCAATTTCCATTACCTCATTTTCAGTCGACCCAATATTTATACCATTTTCTTATCTTCTCTTTAGTTTATAGTACAAAGTTTTACTTATGAAACTTGTTATATATTGATTGTAAATCTTCCACGTGCAGACATTAAATTCCTTTATTTTAATTTGCAGTTATCCAGATATTATAATCAGATAATTATTTGTTACCAAACCTTTAATGAAGTGTTTCTAAGTTTTAGGAATTAAGCTTTACTTTTAACAAGATTCGTTACAAAAATTTACCTTTTTAAAAAATGCTAATATGTTTTTGTGGTTTAAAACCGGTTTTGTTGCAGTTTTACTGATTTTACTCAACATTTCAGGTAGGTTTTGGCTTTGATTTATTGGTAAGAATAAAGACAGTCTGACAGTCCACAGCCTTAAAATATTTGCAAACCATTAATCAGTCTTTAAATGTCTCTGTCATTTTTTGTTTATTGTGTGGACTTTAGTTTTTTAACTTTGTTAGCAATTTTTTCAATTACCAAAAATATTTGCTTTTTGTTACTTAACTTATAAAGGATAGTTAGTTGTTAGTTTAGGTAACCAGACACTTCGGCCCCCGGACACTTCGGCCAAGACACTTCGGCCAAAATTTTTTTTTCAAAATAGCGGGGATTTTGCATTTTAATTACCGCGAGAAATTTTATTTTCGCGTAGTTTTATACAGTTTTTTAGACAGTATTTGAAACAAAATAAGCAGTAAATTAATATTTTTTTTTTAATAATAATGTGCAAGAACATGTTATCTTTCTTTTGGCGTGTCAATTTTTTAATTTTACAAACTAAAACCTATAAAAAACTAATTTTGAAAGAGCGCACTTTTAGGTGACGGAGGACAATCCATAATGATATCTCGTATTTTGCCAAATAGTGCCGCCTTTCCAAACAATATTTGAAGAAAATAGAGCGTTAATTTTTCATTTTTTACACTAAGGATTATGCATAAATATGTTATCTTTCTTTTCCCGTGTCAATTTTTTAATTTTACAAACTAAAACCTATAAAAAACTAATTTTGAAAGCGCGCGCTTTTAGGTGACACAAGACGATGCATTATGATATCACGTATTTTGCGAAATGGGGGCCGTCTTTCCAAACGATATTTGAAGAAAATAGATCATTAATTAATCATTTTTTATACTGAGGAATGTGCATAAATATGTTATTAGTTATTGTCCGTGATAATGTATATAAATTTATAAACTAAAACACAAAGAATGAAACGTTTAAAGAGTTGCCAGAAGATTTGTCCTGCAAAAAAACGGCGGGGAGTCGACGATGAAATTCCCGTGTATATAGTCAGCGCAAGACCATATTTTACTGATATTCAAAATAAAATTTTGCATAAAGTACAGTATATATAAAAGTTTTTATTAGTTGTTACCTTAATAACATATGTTAGTTTTTTAAATATTATTTTTTTTTAATTTTTGTTTTTTTTACCAAATTTTATTTAAAATATCGGTAAAATATGTTCTTGCGTTAAAGGTATGCGCGGGCTTAACGCTGCAGGCTTCTCGCTGTTTAATGAAAAATTTCGCAGGCCGAAAGCGATTAGTCGTAAAATTTTGAAGGCCAAAAGCACCCGTCTTTAATTCGTTTTAAAAAAAGGTTTTTGAAACAAAAATTAAAAAAAAAAATAATATTCTAAAAACTAACATATGTCATTAAGGTAACAACTAATAAAAACTTTTATATATACTGTACTTTATGCAAAATTTTATTTTGAATATCGGTAAAATATGGTCTTGCGCTGAATATATACACGGGAATTTTATCGCCGACTCCCCGCCGTTTTTTTTCGGGACAAATCTTCTGGCAACTCTATAAACATTTTATTCTTTGTGTTTTAGTATATAAATTTATATACATTAACACGAGCAATAACTAATAACATATTTATGCACATTCCTCAGTGTAAAAAATGATTAATTCATGATCTATTTTCTTCAAAGATCGTTTAGAAAGACGGCCCCCATTTCGCAAAATACGTGATATCATAATGCATCGTCTTGTGTCACTTAAAAGCGCGCGCTTTCAAAATTAGTTTTTTATAGGTTTTAGTTTGTAAAATTAAAAAATTGACACGGGAAAAGAAAGATAACATATTTATGCATAATACTCAATGGAAAAAATAAAAAATTAACGCTCTATTTTCTTCAAATATTGTTTGGAAAGGCGGCACTATTTGGCAAAATACGAGATAACATTATGCATTGTCCTCCGTCACCTAAAAGCGCGCGCTTTCAAAATTAGTTTTTTATAGGTTTTAGTTTGTAAAATTAAAAAATTGACACGCCAAAAGAAAGATAACATGTTCTTGCACATTATTATGTTTTTTATTTTTTTTAACTTGAAAAGTTTTTATTTTTATTAACATAAATTATTTTTTATGTCAAAATTCCGTTGTGTGGTTTACTATTTTTAAATGGTAAATATACTTAACAATTACACTAACTGCATCAATTTCTAATATCTTTTTTGCTGTAGGTGCCTCTTTTTTAATTAAAAATTCTGATGTTAAAACATACAACATTAAAATTAAAAATTTATTTTAAATTTTTTTTTTCATTTTTTTTTTCTGTATGCATCGCGAAATTTAATAACTGTGATATATTCAAAGTTCAAACTTGTTATTCATCGGTGTTATATGTAATAAAGTTAACACGCAACAAACATGTAAGGTTTTTTTGCAAGGCAATTATAGGAATTGTGCAGAATATATTAATCTTAAAAAATTACAATATTTTTAAAGCTTAATTTTGCATTGGTATAAAGTTTAAATAAATTACGCATATATCATTTATTGTGTAAGGGGCATTATGTTCTTGCTTTTGTATAATAGATTTCACTTCTTTGTGTACCAAGCTATTGTCTTGAAATTTTATTTCCGTGTATTTCAACGTCTGCTATTAATATGATTCGCTATCAATTTACACAAAAATATCACGTGAGTTTTCATACAAAACCAAACAGCAAAGCAAAGTCACAACACCAGCAAAAAAAAAGACGAACCATCGCGAAAATATAATTCCCGTTTTATTTTCTGCTTTGTAAACAACATACCAAAAGTCAACACCATTTAAATAAATCTTGTTGTTGGCTTATAAACTTAGCAACTTAGTCTTTGTTATAGACCAAGTCTTTGTTGGTTGCTAAGTTGGCTTATAAACTTAGCAACCACATTTTAAAAGGCATTTGGTCTTTGTTATACGAAGGCAGATAACATACACAAAAATATTTTTTGAACAGTAAATTAAATTCAAAATCGAAATTGTATTGTTTAACTTCTAACGGCTTACGTGATTTGTTCAATTAAAAAAAGGGATGGGGAATATAAATTTACAATCTCGTATAGTTGTAAGTTTTTACAGTTGATCGCAACTATAACGCTCCTAAATAGAACAAGTAACCTAATGCGAAGTTTATTATTTTAAAGAAACCACTAGTCCATTGTTTTAAAGCCAGACAAAGCAAACTTGTGTCTGGGCAAAGTCTGTTCACTTGATCACAACGTTTAAACGAAAGTGATTAACGTAGAAACAAAAATAAGAATTGTATATATATAACGGTTGTTTTTGCATGGTTAACAAAAATTGTATAGTCGACAAAATACCTTCGTAGTTAAAATAACAATCATTCAATATTTATAAGACGTGGGGGTTACCTATCTGCTTAACGAATATGCAATATTTATTTTATTAATAGTGTTTTTATTAATGGTTATATATTTTAAAAGCTTTGCTTGTTTATAAATTGACTAATTAAGTGTGGGATCATATTTTATAAGCGTCATATCCTTGCAGTAAGATTGATATCCTGTTTGGTTACCACAAGCTGCTAAATGCTTATATATGTTGTGTAGAAAAATATTCTTAGTGATGCAACCAATTGTATATAAATATTCAACTGAAAATAACAAATCATTGACAGGGCCACAAACGAAATATTTGGAAAAGCCCCCGTGTTTTTGTATATATTTAAATTCTTTTTTCACGTGTAAACTCTGTTTTTATTAGAGCCTTTATTATTTTTTGGCTTTACGTTAATTGCAAACGTTGTTATTCTTTAAACTAATGCCATTTTATAAACAAAGGTTTACACACAAAACTAATTTAGCGCGTATTTGGAAAATTTCCTTTTAAGTAATTGCTACAGTTTTAACCTTCTGATACGTTATTAAGTTTAAAATAGTTTCAAAAATTGCATTACATGTATATAAAAAAACGAGTTTTTACTTGTTTTGCGTCTTACATTGCGGTAACATATTTTTCATATTCAAAACCTATTAATCAAATAGTAAAACACAAAGGCAACATTTGTCACGACGACCCGGTCTTAAGTCGACAGTCATGATTGCTAATAGATACCCAATTATAAAGTTTGGCAAAATGTCGTACCGATTATAGCGCCTCATTTCAATGCATGAAAGCAGCAGGGATTAAAACCTGGACCTACAGAACTTAATTTTTATGGTCACTACTAATATTGGTACTAAATATTAATAAAGTTAGGTTGCTTAGCACCGAATTGCAAGATTAATACATCAACAGCAAATCGCTCTTCCAACTCTTTTCCAACTGACAAGGAGAAAACTAAGTTTTTTTTTATTTTGGTTTTTCGCACTTTGAAGGTATTAATGTTTACGTAAAGATTTTAAGTATGTTATGCCATGGTTACCAAACCCAAAAATAATAGTGAAAGATCAACAAATCAGAAAGTAAACGGCAGCACAAATCAAAAGTTATATCTTAAACAAAAAAAAACAGGTTTTGAATAAGGTTCTTTTACTTTACAGTAAAAAATACAGTAAAAAAAGTTTACTTTTATAGATATGAATCAATTCTTTAAAACAAAATGTTACCTGAAAACGCTCCTGTAGCGAATCTAATTAAAAAAACTGTTCTTTAGTGGTTAGTTGATACAAGAATATAACATTCTGGCTAATTCTTACGGAAATAAACTTTGAATTTAAGTAATGTCTAAATCCATGTTTATTGAGTGGCGTCCGTTGACCAGAACGAAATTGCCTAACTGTTTTTAAAACGAACATTCGTACTTAATAAAAAGAGGAAATGAATCGTTGAAAAAATGATTCAATACCAGAAAAACGAGGTTAGAGTTCCCATGTGAAAAGAGATGTTAAATAACCCGCAAATTGGATAAACAAGTTATAGTTAAAAGCATTGGAACTTATTATTTAAACAGGGAGAAAAAAATACGTCAAAGCTTGACAGCAACTAAATAACAATTCCATTTCAAATCAACATCAAAAACTGTTTGTTTATAAAATTAAAAGTTAGCTTTTGCGGATTTATCCAAAATAAGCTACACTCCCCCCAACATATTTAAATTTGTTATTTTTTCACAAATAACAACTGGTGAATCGTAAAAAACAAACCAATTCACTTAAAATTTAACCTTATCTAGAATTAAACATTACCTATACTCTCACTTCAAAAAAAAAACTTCATATTTCTCTTTTCTTATTCTTAACAATAAATTAAACTTTAACAATACTGAGAGTGGTAAAAGTTGGAAAGTTGTTTTTTATGATTGCACAAATTTTTAGTTGGGAGTCAAGCTTCAATCAGCCAACGTGGGAAGCTTCGGTACATTTTATCCTTTATAATAAATAAACAATGTTATTACTGTAAATTGTTGAAATATGTTAAATATAAATATAGACCCTAAATAAAGTTAATTTTTACCTTCTCTGAAAATCTGAAGCCAACAGCATGTGTTTTTTTTCACCGAATGTTTTTCTTGGCAGAAATTTCACATTAGCCAAAAAATTTACTTAACTAAGAAATTATTACAACGTTAGATTGTACAGGTAAACTAACAAAATTGATTTTTAAACACCTAAATGTTTTTAATTGATATAAGTTTTAGTCTATTCATCAGCAATTTTAATTAGTATTGGGCATCCAGGAATCTTGGAAGGTAATATGCTGTTAACTGATTTATTTAGTCCAGCTAAAAAATAAATGCACTTTAATAAAAAAATTTAAAACTATTTATAATTTAGAAAAAGTCGAATATAAATATAAATTGCTAAATTTTACCTGAACTATAAATGTTCAAACACCTAAAAAAAATTAAAAACATAGTTTATTTGTAATTTAAATTGGGGCAAATAAAGTTGAAAAAATAGGATATAATTTCTTACCTTTTAAACTGTATAAAATACTAAACAATAACACCTTAAAAAAGCCTCGTAATGCCTGATGATTTAGCCACTGTAGCTAAATTGCGTGATAAAAAAAGCACACTGCTCCCGAGTATATTGTTGGTTGTACTGATGTTACCAAACTAAAAAGAATGCAAATTTAAAAAAATATTTTTGTATCCTAATCAATGGTTATTAGTTGGTTGATAAGCTATTAGTTGGTTGATAAACCTACATTTGCCTACTGTTTAACTCCCTTTGAAAAATTGTATAAAACGTATATCCAAAAATTTAAAAAAGGTCAATCAGATTAATCTTAAAATACTATAATAAAAAATCAAAAAAAAAGAATCACTAATTAAAAAAAGTTTTAAATGTTTTTGACCAGAAAGTAAATAATGGCTGTTTGGAACTAAATATGTTTTTTAATTTAAACTTGAGGTGCGATTAAAACAGTTTAATTTATAAAGCAAAATTTACTTCATATTAGTAAAGTTATTAGCATAAGTCCATTAGACAAACTAAGTATTTTAATCATTTAGTTTTTTTATAATTTTGCATAAAATGTATTTGAACATTTATTAATAATTGTATATGAGATATTAATATACCCAAAGTCTACCTTAAAACGGTATAATTGCTATATAGATCGAAAAAATTTAAATTGCCCTATTTAGGATGTATTAATTTCGTTAATACCTCAATACAGAAGCCATTCAATTTCTTACTATTTAGATGAAATTATGTAACTTCAACATTTTATTGAAATTTATAAAGTTATTTATGTCTAGTTTGAGTTTAATTTTAAGCCATTGCCACAATTTTTTTAATTTTAATATTGTTTCTTACAAAATTTAAAGACCCTTAACAATTAAATTCATTACATCATAATAATTTAAAAAAATAATGTGTCCTTCTATATAAAATTCTTTTATATATTAACCAAATGTAATAAAAAAAACTACAAAAAAGTTTAAATTTAAATTTGACATATTTGAATGGCGTGCTGGTAGAGAAAAAAAAATAAAAAAAAGTTTGTGCATATAAAAAAACTAATTTTAAACAAAAAATAATAAGTGCTAAATTTTTTTTTTAATTTGTTAAATTTGTTAACATTTTAACTTGGTATTAATTTATCTCAAAAAGGAAAAATAATACTTATACACTAATATGCACACATGCATAAAAAGATAGATCTCATTCTTAGTCATTATATTGATTAAAATAGTATCTTTAGTTTTTATATATTTATATTTTTTACTAATTATTTCCGGGTGGGTTTTCAATAAAATCATATGATCATATTTTACTCAGAAGCATTGAAATCACCAGACAATAAAGTTACATTTCGATGATAACTTGCTTCTGTATCAGATCATAGGTTGAATTCTGCGAAAACAATCTTTGTTGAATTTGCAATGAAAAAATTAAAAGAAACTGTATACAAGGTAAATTTATTAAGATATTTAAAAAAATTTTTAGTAATTCGTTTTTAATGTTTTAAAAAACAAAGTATTAGAAATTTTAAATTTAAATGTAGAAATCTCTTAGACAGTTAAGTAACAAAATTAATAAAAAAATATTTTAAGTTTTTAAAAGACAATATTTCTGCCTATTTTAAAAATGTTTTTAATATAATTATTAGGGAAGACATATTAAATAAAATGCAATTAAAATAAAAGTTTCTTTAGTCTAAATTAATTATATACAATTTTATATTATGCATAAAAATTCAATCATATTTAAAAGATTTAATTGCTAACTTTAGTTACTCAAAAATATTATTAATAAGTTATATGTACTTAAATTAACACAATTGTGTTGTAACAAATTTCTGTAACTATACGATCCTGGTTTATAAGTTTTTTTAGGAAAGATATTACAATGTTAAAGCATTACACCAAGTTGGTGTTAGTTAAAATTTAAAAGCAAGTAGAATAAGCCCAACATGTTTTTAGTTATTTAGACAACTATAGGAAAAGTTATAAAAAGGTACCAGCAAGCAACATAATTTTAATAAGGCCTTAAAAGCAGGTTTTTGTGTTAAAAAAGACAGGATACCAAACATATAATAAACTGGATAAAATTTTTTCCTTTATTTTAAATTTTGTATATACCTGTTCAACATTTTGATGGTTTGTAATATGTTTACATTTTTGGTCAAATGATTCTACTTGTCATTGTCAATAAATAAATAGCAATTTTTTGGCACTGTAATTGGTACACTATAAAACAAAATTAAGTTTGTGCATTAAAAATATTTGTGCATTAAAAATATAAAAGCCATTTAACAAAAGTTTTAATTGTTTAGCCTATATGAAGTTTTTCAACTTTTCAGACTAAAATTAAAAAACCGATATTAGTAAAACTTTACACTAAGATTACAAGTAGAAATACCACCTATTGGCCTAGTTAATAAGTAATTATATTATATTGTTCAGTTATTTAAAGTTGTTAAAAACAAAATATTGAATTAAAGGTGTTTGTTACCATCAGACAAGTTTTTTTCCATCAAGTTTACAAATTTTTCTTTTAAATCCTAGAAGTTCATGGAAACCACGTTTTTTGATCAATGAGGTTAACCTTACATAGAAATCAATAAAATACAAATTTAAAAACAAATTTTATGATTATTAAAACAAAAAAATTCATATTGGCCAAACTAACATTTTTATTCTGGTTTAAAAAATATATTAATTTTGAACTTAACCGATTTTTAATTAAAAAAACCTTTAAGACGACAGGTCTAACGTTGCGTGGCGCTACATTACGATACGTAATCTTGCAAGTTCTTGATTTCTAATTAAATCATAAAAGTATCTAATAATAGCTTACCGCTTACAAAATCTTGCGTAAATTTTGCATAATTTCGTGTGCGTGAACCCCTCTGTTAATTTTAAATGGTTACGCAACATGTAGAGTTGGAAGAGGTAAAATACACGTCACTTTAAAGAAACAATATGTCCATTAAAAACGAATTATACGTCTCGATATAAATTTTTGTTTCGTCTTTATACAATTTTTTTTAGCTTTGTAGCTTATTTTAAATCCACATTAGCTTACTCTAATTTTAAATAGGCTTTATGAAATCTTAATATTGAATTTTTAGGAAGTTGTTATTAATTTGCTGAAAAGCTTAAATCTACTTTTATCCTTATTTTAATAAGTAGTATGATTGTTTTTACCTATAATTTGGTTATCAAATTTTGGTTTATATTTAACAACTATTTTCGCATAGGAACTTTAAACTAGTTTTTCTGGTATTGACCCTTTTTTTTAACTTTTTATTTACGGTTTATACATGGTGCAAATGTTTGTTTTATAGACAAGATAAGCAATTTCATTATACTGAACGGACGTCACCCAATAAACATGAATTAAGATGTTCCTTAAATTCAGAGTTCAACAATTCAGCCGCATTATTTCCACACTATTAATCCTTGAGCCCGATCACCATTTAGGTAACTAAAAATACGTATGTTGGTTGACGCTAGATTAAAATACGCTTTACTAATTCAAAGTTTACTAATTCTAGCAAAAGCCTTACATTGTATTTGCAAAATGTAGAACAACTACAGGACCAATGTTAGGTAGTGTATATAGTTAAACTACTATCGAAAAATTTCTATAAATTAAAATTTACGTAAGATTACATTGATTTTATTCTGCATAGGATAAAACAATTTACAAAATAACACAGTATTTGGAAAATAGGTTTTAAAAAATGCACATTTTATAATGATTAACAGTGGTTAGTTTGTTACGTTAATATTGCGATTTTGATTGCACATTATAAATTTATATTTAAAAATAACAGTGTGGGGTTATCTTTTTTAAAGATTCATTTACAGTGTTTTGGATAAACTTAGAAAATAAGTAATACAAAAATACAAAATGTGAAGATTTTAAAAGTGCTAACCAGTGGAAATAAAAATCAAAACAAAAATTTACATTAAAAAGTGAATACATATTAATAGGCATAAAAATGACATTTTTGTGTAAATATAATTCTCATAGATCTTAACTGTCACTGGAATATAAGTTAATACAATATGGAATACAACACATTTTTAAAACAACAAAAAAAATTTAAAAAGGCATTATTTAAAAAAAGTTTATAATGAAACATAATTTTAAGCGAATTTTTTGAATTTTAATTTAAAAAATGTTAATCAAGTCATGAACTACAAATGATATTAAAATTACCATATTTGGTCAAAAAATTCAAATAAGTGCTACAAATGAACAAATAGAATGGTGGGGACTACAAGATTTTTAGTTCTATGTATAAAAAAATAAATGCAACAATATTTTAATTTCTTTACAGACAGTAGGTTTTTTTTTATATATATAATATTTAAAAAAAATTCCAATTTTTACTAAATAATTTTAAGAATGCTGTGAAAACGTGTTTTTTAGACAAAAATTGCTTTTATAAAGTCTTAAAACATTTGAAATATCTTAATAAACACTTAAAATAAGACTGTTTAATAATAACATATATATTATCAGCGATTAAACATTTTCTTACAGTAAATATATATAAAGAGTCATTTTTAAGCATTGCTTCTTGGATTAATAAGTGGAACTAGAAGGCCGAAACAGTATATTCTTTATTTGTGTTGTCACTAGGGTAGTTTTTAAGCCCAATCTTAGGATAAAAAAAACTTTAGTTAATATATTACATTTGAAATTCATAAAACTTTATACAAAATTTAAAACAAAAATGCTATTAGGTGTAAGTAGATAGCATCACAGACTTTAATTATCTATGAATTGTTAGTTTATGAGAAGAAACATGCTATAAGTTTAACTAAATTACATGCTTGTGTAAGTTATCACAAGTGGCAAACGAAAAATTAATTTTTATGTGAAATAATTTATTCAAATGCAAAATTTTTGAATAAAAGTTAGTTGAATGTTTAAACAAAAGAAAGTAAATATAATTTTTAAAAATTATGTGACAAGGCAAACCTACTACTTTTATTAATCTTGTTTGCTTTAGTAGTCCTGTGTAATAATGTTAAATATTTAATTGTTGTTTTACCCAACTATATTTAAATAACATTTTCTACCCAAATTTAAGAAATAAAATCAAGTTTTTTTTTCTTTTAACTTACATGAGAATCATTGCCATGTAGATCGTCACCATCTCCTTAAAAATAGATAAGGTTATTACTTTGTATTTTACTTCCTTGTTTGAGTTGACATAAGATTGTATATCAGGAAACTGTTGGCTTATTTTAAAACTTTATTGTTTGCATTGAAGCATGGATTTGGTGCATAAAATAACAATTGGCATTGCGTGGTTTGTGGGATGAATGCATTGTGTTTAAACTACCAATATTTTTTTAATTTGATTTTTTAATGACTAAGCCTTCCTTTTATCTTTGTTGCGTTGTTGTAAATTAAAATCTTAACAAAATATGATTTTCGGTCTACATATAAGTATAAAAATTGCATCAATGGTGAACTATCTTTTTATATATTTACCTGGTGGCTTTGGTTTTTTGTTTGACTTGTTAACCTCTGCATAGGCTTCATCGGGTGCTAATTTACATATTAAATGATTAATCATTGAAAAGGATTTTTTTGATGTAGATAAATGAATTCTTTACATATTATTGCATGGCTAATTCACTTAAGCTATATATAATATAAAGTGTATAAATTCAAATAAAGGCAGATGCATCATATTTGGAAAATTTTAACAAATTAATTCTATAAAAATTAAAAAATTAAATTTAAAAGTTTTAAAATTATATAAACCTTCTTTAAATACACATTTACAGAAATTTAAATACCAGGTGCTGTATTTTTCTTTCCTTTTTTCTTTTTGCTAAAGTTGACCTCAGCATAAGCCTCATTTACTCCTGCAGAAGTGGAGGGAGCATAAAGAGGATTTACCTTCTCCTCTTTCTCATTTTTGCCTAGAATATAAATAAAAATTTTGCAAAAAAATTATAAAAATTATTATTTTTTCACATACACATAAATACTACTACTACTAATCCATTGATATTTTACCAACACAATGTTTTTATGCAATATCTTATTATGATGCCTTTTTCTTGATGACCAACCTTTTTTCTTCTTAGGCTTCTTGACTTCAGCATAAGCATCCTCAATAAAGTCAGGATCACCGGGTTGGTAAAGTGGGTTTACCTTTTCCTCCTTTTCCCCTTTACCAATAAATAGGACAATTAGAAGGCTTTAAAAACATTTTTGATCAAAAATAAATTGAAAGATGATTACTAAAGTTCACCCTTTTTCTTTTTGGGTTTATCAACAACAGCATAGGCTTCTTCTATTTCATTTCCACTACCAGAGGGTCCATACAATGGATTAATTCGCTCTTCTTTTTCACTGTTGTCTACAGAAAAAGTTTGAATTATAAAAAATCATTTTTTTAAATGAAACATGTTTTTACCTTTCTTTTTCTTTTTTCCTTTTGATTTGTCCACAACAGCATAAGCTTCCTCTGCTCCAATTCGCGAGGTATCATATAAAGGGTTGTCCCTTTCCACCTTTTCATCTTTAACTGAAATATTAAAAATCATAAATAAACTCTAAAATCTAAATTTAATTTTTCAATTTTTTAAAATAAATATTTAAATTAGTAACTGCAACAAAAACCATAAGAAAAAGTGGAGTTTTACAATTTATCTAATTAAGATCTATTGAAAGCAATTTTTGTTCTAGACTATTTTTGATCACCTTTCTTTATCTTTTTAGGTTTATTGACAGCAGCATAGACGTCTGCACCATTTCCACCTGAAGAGGTATACAATGGGTTATCTTTTTCTTTTACATTTATAAAACTTTCTGTCAATAATGTTTTTTAGCCTACTAATTTGTAAAAAGCAATTGTGTTTTCACATTGCTAAAGTTTACATCTGGTTTCTGTAACCTCGGACACAAAATTTTTACTTCTTTCATCAGCCAAAGGGAAATGTGTCAATAAATGAACAGAAAAAAAGGTATTTCTACAAAACTTTTAACTAAATTTTCACATAACAATATAATTACAACTATAATTTATAGTATCCTGAACTGGCAAAGGCAACTTAAGTCTTGGTCAGAATAACTGATGTTACTCTATGTTTATGTGGTAAAGTTTCCCACATCAAGAATAAATAGGTATAAAAAAGTGAACATACCACTATGCATATTTTAAATGGGGGTGATGGTGTTAATACTTTCTGTTGTAAAAATATATTAAAATCTAAAAGAATGTGTATTTTGAGATTACTTTTAAAATTTTGTAAAAAAACTCTAAAAACTTGCCATTTTTCTTCATGTTATTATTTCTTCTTCGGCACCAAAGAAATAACAAAACTCCAACCAACAATAAAACAACAACAACAACCACAATAATAATAATAATTGTTGTGTCTAAGCCATTTAAACTACCAGGACCATTGGGGTCAATTGGTTTCGAGTCAACAACATTTACATCAAATTCAACCAAAAGTGGTTGAGTAGGAAATGTAGAGGATTGAATAGTTAATGTATAACTACCATTGTCAACCTGTGATACCTAATTTAAAAATGGTTAGTTTAATTTTATTTTAAAACTTGTATAAAACAGATCCTTTTTTATTATGTTAGTAAACAGTAAAAAAATGCAACTGGTTTATAAATGACATATACATTTTAAAACCAATATTTTCAAATGTATTAAGTGACTTATTCACCTTGGATCGCATGAATGTAAAGGTCTGTGAGTCTTTGATATTGGTAAGTGGGTTCACATTATCATTTGTCCTATTACTTCCTGGTATTAAAAATAAATAGTTATATTACATTTTAAGTCTACATTTCTAGATTTTATGATAATTAACAACTAACCTATACATGTCAAAAATTATCTTAAACTTTTTTTTAATTTTAATAATAACAAACCATTTGAAGCAAGATTAAAAATAGTAGAAAGTGGATTGGAAATAAATTGAAGTGTGCAAGTTCCAGTTTGATTAACAACCCAAGGTAATGAACATTCAACTTCTGGAGAGAAAGATGTTAGTCTGGGTGAATCTATTTTATAAAAAGGTTGATACATTTAAAATTTACTAATTTACGAAAAAATAAATAAAATCCAGTAAAAAAAGTAGTAAAAAAACAAGTTTTTTTCCACCCTAGTACACTATAATGAACCACATAGTTTTAAAAAACTATACTTTATTATTAAATGTTTGTAATAAAAAAAAAGACAAAAACTGTATCTACAAATTCATTTTGAATTAAATTGCAATGGCAATAGCCAGCTTATTAAAGTAATCAAGATTACATTTAAAAGGTGTTACGCATAAATATTGTGGGTTAGGATTTCTATTAATTGAAATACCAACAAATTATTATGAAATTTTGATCTGATTAAATATCCACTTTTTAATTTTATTACAAACTCTGTGTTTAAATATTATTGGTTTGTAAACTGTGTAATTGTAGTATGGATATTTTATACAATAGACCCAAAATGGGTTTACTGGCAACCTGTTAAACCAATACAAGAATATAAAGTAAAAGTTAACATACAAATAAATTATATAACAGTTAAACAACCTTACTTTAACATCTTTTTATTAACATAACACATTGTTACGTCATATTTTCTTTAATTTTTTTGACTTTGCTACTAACTAAAATTGTAGATCTAAAAAGATTCCTTTATTATTTTTAATTTTTTTTGACTTAACATGAAATATTATAAAATAAAAATCTGTAAATAATTGAATTTTACCTAAATTTACAAGGTACTTTGTTAAATAATGTTACAGCTCAACGAAAATTAATTTTAAAAATTGTTTATACATAAACTGTAAACATTTAAAACAACAAACAAGCATATCAGAAAACAAATTTATAAGTTGTTATATAATGCTATGCAATACAAGATAAAAAAAAATTATCGGCATTTTAATGTTAGGAATAAATTTGTTCATAAACTACTCACATTGCACATTTAGTGTGAAAATTTTTGATCTTCCAGTTTGATTAAATTCTGGTAGTTGAGTAAATGGAGAATTTGCTTGACAATATACTTGCTTACCATTGTCAGTTGCTGTTAAATTTGCTGTTGTGAAAGTTGAACCCTAAAAATTTATAACAAAAAATATTTGTTAAATGTTTGATTTTAAGAATCCAAAAATGCTGAGAATTTTTTTTTTAATTAAATGGTATAAATTAAAAAATTAAAAGCAAAAGATTTATTATTTGGCAGATAAAATCAATAAAATTAAGAACTTTATTCTGAAAAGTGAACAAAAATTAATAAGTATTTACAGCATTTTGTTGATTTAGAGCATCTCCAATATAAAAAGTAGATGAAGTTGCATTAGGAATAACTTGATCATAATCACAAATTAAATTCAATCCATTTCCTTCAATTACTATTTTAACTCCATTTAATGTGACAGCTGGAGCTGTGATATACATTTGTTTTCTTACCAGATATATTATTTACTAAATTAATTTATTTTTCAGATGAATAATTTCAAAAAACATTTAATCTGCTAGGTAAAATTTTTAATAATATGATTGATTTTAAGATAAAGTATGTATTGTTTATATTTTTAAATGTGTTGTTTAATATCCAAATTAAATATATAAGGGCAATTCTTCGGTAACGGAATTACAATTACTGTGGTTTACAAACTTATAATTATTTTTTTTAATATAATTGAAATCATTTTTTAAGTTAAAATAACCCATATATTGCCATTCTAAATTTTTAAAAGCATAGAAGTCCAATTCGAACATCTATGCTTCTTAAAAATTAAAAAATGTTTGGTAACGGAATACCGCCAATAAATTAGATATAAAAAGTTGGGTAATACTTAATCCCAATTCGTCTGAATTTTATAAAAATCAACTTAAATTAAACATGTGTAAATAATTGTCCTTATTAAAAGCAACAAAAAGATACCAAATTTTTTTAGTTGAGGTTTAAAAAATATTTATTTATTGACAAATTAACTTAAAAAAACCTGGTAACGGAATTACACTTTAAGTAACAGAATGACACTGTCTAATTTTGGCATGTAACTTTAGTCTTAAATTTACTCAATTTCAGATAAAATTAATAAAAAAAGTTTTAGGTACTGTTAAAATAAGAAACAAACCTAACTAAAAATTAAAAAAAAAATCTTGGTAACGGAATTACAAAACTGAAAACTACTAGGTTTTTTTTAAATAAACTCTTAAACAGAACAAAACAAACCAAATTTTAAAATCTCTAACTAACATTTTAACAAAAACTACAAACATAACTGCAAATATAAAATTAACAAACAAACATAACATGTTTAAAACTCTAAATGGCTAAATTCTAAATTAGTAATAAAATTGATGTCGCAGAAACAATTTGTTACACCTAAATAAAACGAATAATTATGCAAAAACAATAAGTTTTGTGGGTAAATTAGTTTAAAATATTGTGTGAATATGCCAAATATGAGTTAAAAATCAACTTGTTAGCTATGAATATTTTTATTTAATTTTATTTAGTAATATATGTACCCATAAAACAAATTTATAAATTTCAGAACTACCTTCTCACAAAATTAAAAAAATGGATATTATATTACAATGCCATTTCATTTTTTTACTAATAAAAATAATTAAATTAATTTAAATCATTTAAACCAGGCAAAATAAGCATTTCTACAAAATTCCTGATGTTGTAATTCCGTTACCCGTAATTCCGTTACTATTATTGTAGATAAAATTGATAAGGAATATTAAAAATAATAAAAGTCGTATTGGATTAAATTTCAAGTTATAAAACTTTTTATGTAATTTCGGTAATGGAATTACCTATATTTTTACAAGTTAAAAACTTAAAAATTGCTGATTTTTAAATTGTAATATAGAATTTGTTGTTAAACTTATGTTAAGCATATGTTTAAACCTCTTATACTAACACATTACAAATCTGTTGTAATCGGTTTTGTAACTTTTATATTAACTTAAAATTATTGCTTAAAATAGCCATAAAAGTGCAAAAAAATTTGTACATTTTTAATTTAAAAAAAAAATCACTTGTAAAAAATAATTTGCCTAAATTTTTTTAAATTTAAACTTTAAATATCAAAACCAAAGAAACGGGTAAGTCAATAAAACAAATAACTTAAGTTAGTTTTTTTTTTAAAACACTTTCCCAATAAGAATTGCCCATAACCATTCAGTAGAAATTAAGTTAATAAGTTCTCAAGAAAAAGGGTGATCCAAAACAAAATTTATATTTTTAATAACCAGTGCAATTAATATATTGTCCAGCATTGTAAATTATTATTATACCTGTCCAGCATTGTAAATTATTCTGTCCACTCCACATTGCATTTGCCAAACAAGTAGTTGTATTAGATGTAAGTTGAATTCCATTTGAATAAAATAATTCTCCATTGTTAGAACAACTAAATGTTCCAACTGAGTTGTAAATTCTAGATGTTGCAATAACTTTAACATTGTATGGAAATGTGGAATCACATTCTAGAACAATAAATTAAGTTTTATTTTATTTGTAAGTATGTCTATGTAAAAAATATATCAATATAAACATGTTAAATAAATGGGTATATGTAAACAACTTCTTGTATAAAGAAAAATATAATAAATTTGTAAAATATAAAAGGTTTGGTTCTTCACTTCATTCTAATACTTTTTTTTATTATTTTATCAATTGCTATGTATGACACAAATTTTATTGATAGTTTTTGTTACCAAAATGACCTAGTAATTGTAAAATAATAAAATATTTTAAAATTCGCTATTAATGATCCCAACTAGACAACATTTTTTGATAGGGTTAGCATAAAAAATCTAAACTGTACCAATCTACAATAACACAAAACAGCCAAAAATATATAAAACTCTCATAAAATAACCAACCTTGAACAATAATTACTGAAACTTGAGTTAAAACAGGATCACTTGTATTAGCACATATTAAAGTAACATTAGTTGAACTGGTAAGAGGTTGTAAAAAAGTGAGGTTGGAATAAATATTTCCATCTTCTATTACACAGGAGATTGAACTGGTGTTGTAGCATTCCATAAAAACAGCATTATAAAACTGTGTTGGGCTTTCAGATTCAATCCAACCCCATGTACAAAGATTTATATTAGCTGATTGTAGTATTGTGGCAGTTACAATTAAACCTGTGTAACCTGTTGCCCAAACATCTCCATTTTGTAAAGACGGAATTGTTGCTAGTTGGGCTTTAACAACTACAAATAATAATTTTAAAGGTCATAAATAAATATTAGCAACTTTTTAACCCAAAAAAAAACGCTCACCAAATAGATCAAATCTCAGAAAAATGATTATTACAAAATTTGAATACATATTTAAAAAAACAACCACCAGACCAGCTACTGAAAATATAGAACCTACATTAGCACCCTTTCCCTTATACTAACAGGGTGTTGTAACCGATGTCTAGCACATGTGTCACAAATTTTTTTTAAAATTTATTATAAATTAAAATAATCGTATATAATAACATTTTACACAAGTAAATTTACTATTTAAATAATTTAAATATTTATTAAAATAGAAACTGCTTGCGTGACGTATTAAAAAAATAACTGCACGATGATTTGTTTAGGCTTAAATCCGTTCACTTTAGTTATTTGTAAAGTTCAATGCATTTTTATTGTATATTGCAGAGTGCAAATTACCATCGTGAAATGTCTCTTTCGTTAAACAGTTTAATTTTAATTTCAGGTTCATATGCACATGCATTGTTATATATTGAAAAAGGGCACTCTTATATTAACGCTGGCTAGTGTGTTGTTATGTCCTTTTTTATTTTTCGGGAATGTAATTCAGTTACAAAAATTGTTTTTCTTTTAATCTTCTTTTAAATTACCACAGATGTCTGGTCACTGATAAGTTTGTAACAATGCTTGCAACCTTATCATACAAGCTTAGCCCTATTGTCTATAGCTTTGTTGATTGGCAAAAAAAACTTTAAATTGACCTTTAATTCTTTTTTGAAAACGGCTTGTTTAACTTTGATGAAACTACGACATTTAAAAATGATTTGCGACATTAACGAAATAAAATTAAAATCATTCTTTTTTTGGTAAATTGTACATGATAACAACACAAAAAAATTTAACGAAAGTAGTAATATGTTAGTGTTATGCGGTATTATAAACAATTTAATGAACTCAAACTTAAAATTTAAGAAAAAAACATTGCATTATTTTTTGAAAGAAGATTGATTCATATTTTTTCCGGTTTAGGGTTACTTTTATAACTTCGCAATAATATTTCGACTATTTAAAATTAAAAATTAAAATCAGAAGGCAACTCAAAAAATGCTATGCTAAGGCATTAAAAATTATTCGCTCTGTCTCCATTCCATGCATTTTGAAATCATGTATGCATCGAACTTGCTTTCGTATCAGTTTTTGTTAATATTTATATTGTTTTGTAAAGTGGTAAAAAAGTTATAACTGTTTTAAAAACAATTGTCTAATGTAAGTTACACAAAAACTACTTTATAGAATAACTATAAAAATCATGTTGAAGTTAATTTTGGTTGTTTAAATACTAAATCGAAACCTTTTGTTTTAGATGCTATCTTGTTACCACAGGCAAAATGTAATACCATGATAAATAATTTACATAAGATAGATACTATTGCTAAGTTAATGATCGAATTTATTTTAAAATGTTTGAAGTAGCATATAAAACGTCTTTGGATCCATTAATTTTTTTATAAAGTCTAAGAATTTATAATCTATGTGCCACACGAATAAATGTAGCTTGCAAAACGACAGTAAATGGCAAAACAATGTTTTATTTCATAACAGTTAAAATAAACAAGCAACTTACTAAAAAATAGTGTGGCATAAACAAATAAATTGGTTTTGTTTTTTGTACGCAAGTTTTTATTCTTTAGTCTCGGTCTTAAAAATTTTATTACTACCGGTCCTCACGCACTTTATGTAGAAATTCAAAATCGTGCGCTGTTCGACGTTGTAACATTTTTTTTTTATTTATTGCGTTCAATTTGCTTGGTGATAATGACAGTTCAAATTGATTTTTTAGATTGCATTTTTATATTAATCTACAAACACCTAACTAAAATTTTTTTTCTGATACTCTAGGCATTTTATTGCGCAATTGATTTAAAGCATAGGAATTTTAAATTCCGAACAAATAAACTTTGTGAACTATAACGTGGCTTGTCTGACTTAACATTTAAACCATGTCAGGTTAGTAATTAATTAACTTTAGAAAGTACAGCACAGTCCTTGGGCTACAAAAGGAAAGTCTTAGGTTCCACACTCTTTATATTGAAAAAAAATATTCAGTTGTAAAATTTCTAATTTTAATAAAAACAAATATTTGACTCTCAAGCCACAACAGCTAATTGGTCAAGCATTAAAGTAGTTTATTTGAGTTTTAACCTATATAGTAAATTTTATTACAACGAACAGTGGATTAAGTTTTAGTTTTAATATTAAAAATACAATTAGGTTCTAATATTAAAAGTAAAATAATTTAAATGGACAAAAAAACTAATTAAAAAAATTTGGAAAACAATAATTTAACAGAATTGTAAAAAATTGACAAAAATACAGTGTCTCGATTTAGAGAATAAAATAGTAATGCACATGCTTTACAATTACAGTACAACATAATTACACAAGTAAGATTGCATTATACATACAAATTGCACGAATCAAAAAAAAACTAAAATTACAGTTAAAATTTTAAATTACTAATTAGTTGTAATGCTGTTAAACATAGCCTAAATTTTAAAGATCTTTTTGGCATTGTACAGCTACATTTTCATATTTTTCTTTTTGTCTCACATTTGCATATTCACCCTTTAACAAATTAGCATATTTAATCTTTAACTAAATTAGGGCAATAACAAATATATTTAAATAATTGTTAAAATGCATAATCTTTAGAAAACCTTACATCTTCTTGAATTCTTTGAGATGTAGGAGAAACGGATAAGCCTTTGTTGTAGAAACTTTTTGCTAAAACAATGAAATCATGTTATAACATTAACAAAAAAAAGGAATTGTTAATAAACCAGAACCAAATCTTGTTAATATTTGAATACAATTAATTTAAAAAGTAAAAATATAGCTAATATAAACAAAACTTACCTTTATAGATTGATTAAAATTAATATATGCTCCTTTTTCACTTAATGTAAAGTTGTTTAGTTAAAAAAAATATAAAACTATTAAAATTGTTATATATGAGGCCAATTTCCAATACAAACATAATGTTTTAGTAGTAAAATAAAGGTTTGTGAGTAAGCTATCAAAAATTATAACTAAAACCTTGCTGAAATTGTGAAAAACCTTGCTGAAATTGCGTTGCTATTTCATTGTTTTTGTAGTTAAAATGGACATACATCCATGATGAAATAAGTAAAACAGCGAGTAAAGCAAGCCCACAACATAATCCAATAATGACTGATTGGTTTGAATTTTTATTATCCGCATCTTGATAACTTACTTCAACATTAAACTTAATTAAAAGTATTTCTTTAGGAAAATTGGACAATATAATGTGGGCTACATATTCTCCTTGATCTTCAAAAGAAACCTTAAGTAAATAGTAGAGGGGAAAAAAATTAAAACATTGTTAAATATGTGTTTTATTATTCACAGGATGTAAAAATATAAAAATAATCGAAACCTTTTCTTGAATCAGCAGTGCTATCTGTTGCATTTCTTGATTTTCGGAATTTAAAAAAGATATTTTCAAAGAGCTTGGTTTACCTTTACAGTAATAACATCTAAACTAATTATTAGTTAATAAAATAAGTAAGCAAACTTACCATTTTTGGTAAGACTAATAGAATCAGCTAGCGGATTAGAAGAGAAAATCCCATAACAGCTGCCAGTTTGATTAACTATCCAAAAACAGTTTATTTTTTTTATCTCAGATTGAGGAGCATCTTTAAAAATAAAAAATGCAATTAAAATAGAAAAAAAATAACCTTTTGTATTTTGCACAAAAACTATTTTAAACCCACATTGCACATTAATTTGCTTGACAATATACTTGCTTACCATTGTCAGATGCTGTTAAACTTGCTGTTGTAAAAGCTAAATTCTAAAAGTATAAATTAAATATTTTTGTTAAATGTATTATTTTTCAACCAAAAATGTTAATAAAATAAACTTTTATTAAATGCTAAAAAATAAAAAATTAAGCATAATATTATTATTTCAGCTGTTTAAATAAATATATATTATGAACTTTATTGTAAAAAGTGAACAAAAATAATGTTTACCACATCTTGTTGATTTGGGGTTTCTCCAATATAAAAAGTAGAGGAAGTTGCATTAGGGATAACTTGATCATAATCACAAGTTAAATTCAATCTTTTTCCTTCAATCACTGTTTCAGCTCTATTTAGTGTTACTATTGGGGCTGTTATGTACAAATTTTACCAGATATTCAATTAAGTAAACTAAATTAATTTATTTTTTAAATAAATAATTAATTATAAACAACATTTAATCACAAATTTTATATTTTTAATCCTTCAAAAAATTTTTTTTTGCGGCTTAACACAAATTTTATATTTTCTAAGTGTGTGATGTTACTAAGTAATATTAGTTTCTAAGTGTGTGATGTTACGAAGTGATATTAATTTCTAAGTGTATGATGTTACTAAGTGATATTAATTTCTAAGTGTATGATGTTACTAAGTGATATTAATTTCTAAGTGTGTGATGTTACTAAGTGATATTAATTTCTAAGTGTGTGATGTTACTAAGTGATATTAATTTCTAAGTGTGTGATATTAGCTTTTTTGTATATTCTTTGTTCTTTTGTAATATTTAAGAACTTATGAGGCATAAATGGAAGTTTTTATTTTTGCCTTTTATTTGCAAAATTGTCATGCTGCTTTTTGCTATTGTAAGTTTATTATGATTGCATTTTTTTTGACTTAGTGTTATGTTTTTTGTGGTAAGTTGAGGTTTTAACTATTATGTTGGATGTACTATTACAGTTAATGTTAATATCTGTTTTTGATATTTTGTTTTAATTTGGTATTTATTCATGTTCAATTTTTACCTAACAAACAAAATATGAGCGATAAGGTTTTGTGGTAGTAACTAGATTTATTAAATTAACAAAAAATCCCACATGTCACTTTAAGGTGACAACCTGTTTGTTTGTATAAATTTTTACAAAAATGATTGTGAATATTTTTTTGTTTTTGTAAGCCAAGCTTTAAAAACATGCATTCAACATTGGCGACGGTTAAATTTAATAGCCAAAATAAATAACCATTCAGGTGAAATTTGGTCACTTACAAATGTTTAGCGAAAACAAGACAAAATCTAGATTTATTAACATTGTGTAAAATAATACCTGTCCAGCATTGTAAATTATTTTGTCCACTCCACATTGCATTTGCCAAACAAGTAGTTGTATCAGATGTAAGTTGACTTTGATTGGAATAAAATAACTCTCCTTTATTAGAACAATTAAAGGTTCCAACTGAGTTATAAATTCTAGATGTTGCAACAACTTCAACATTGTATGGAAATGTTGAATCACATTCTAGAACAATAAAGCAAGTTTTATTTTATTTCTAATCAAGTCTATGTAAAAATATATTAATATACCCATGTTAAATAATCGACGTATCTAAAAAATTACTGATATGAAGGACAATATAACAAAATTGTTGTAAAATATAAAAGTTTTGGTTTTGTACTTCATTCTCAAAATTTATATTGTTTTAAGTATTCGCTACAGAACATAAGTTTTAATTCGATAGTTTTATTACTTAACCAAAAAAGATGCTTAGCAAAAAAAAGATTTTACAATTGCCCTAGTGGCGATCCCATCTATAACCTCCTTTTTGCAAATTCTCATAAAAACCATCTCATAACAAACTTTCATAAAATAACTAACCTTGAACAATAATCACCCAAACTTCAGTTAAAACAAGTGTAGAACTACTATTAGTACATAATAAAGTAACATTAGATGAACTGTTAAGAGGTTGTAAAATGGTGAGGTTAGAATAAATATTTCCATCTTCTATTACACAGGAGACTGAATCAGTGTTAGAGCATTCCATAAAAACAGCACTATAAAACGGTGTTGGGCCTTCAGATTTAATCGAAGTCCATGAACAAAAACTAACATCAGTTGATTGTGGTATTGTAGCAGTTACAATTAAACCTGTGTAACCTGTTGCCCAAACATCTCCACTTTGTGAAGGTGGAATTGTTGCTAACTGGCCACTTGACAATGAAAAAACTAAAAAAAAAGTAAATAATTATCCATGGCATAAAGAAAAAACATAAATATTGGTGGTGCCTACGATTTTAACAAAAAAAAAATAATTTTTACCCAAAAGTAAATTCAAGATATAAATTTTGACATATTTGATCCATGAGAAAACCTAAACACAATAATGGTGACATAACTATTTAAAGTTCTGATGGGGTTTATTGGGTAGATTTTATTAAAAAAATAACTGTATAAATATATATACAGTATTTATCATAAAATTAATTGCGACATAGCTTATTTGTCCAAACTAAAATCAAACAAACAGTTTCTTCTTAAAAATTTTAGCTTAGTGTATATAAATATATCAATTAAATTAACTAATAACAACACTCTATACAAACATAACAAACAGCATCGTAACTTACTTTGTTCGACAACAGCATTGTAGTCACCTACTCAGATAATATAAAATATCAAACCCTTTGTTACTTTGTGATTATTACTGAAGATTGCAGAGCTATCAACACAGTTAGTATTAGATTGTAAACATAAACTTAATGCTTGCAGAAAATTATTTTAACAAATAATGTGCAAAAACATGCTGCTATTTAGTAACTGTGTTAACACTTTAATATATATCTAAAACTTGAAAACAAAAAATTTAGGGCCAATACGAAAAGTAAGTTGTCGATTGGTGGAATTTCCTAATAAATTGGTGAAATTTCCTAATAAATGCCTTAACTCAAGAAAATATTTCATGCAAAAATTAATATATTTTTTAAATAAATATTGATAAAAATTTGTTGACATTTAATTCCCATGTTAACTTTTAAAATCTAAATGTTAAAACTTATTTAAAATTAAGCACTTTATGAAGGGCACAGGGTTTATGTTTTAATTATGTTGAAATTTTTCTAACTTGCACAAAAATATCAATGCTATTAGATTGGTCAAGTAGTTGACCTGTAAGTGTTTGTAAGCTAATATTAATCGTTTTTGAACGGTAGACTTTTAACAGATAAAATTAACAAACAGATATAACCTAGACTTTTAACAGATAAAATTAACAAACAGATATAACCTTTTTTTGTTATAATTTTTTAAATACAGCCTACCTAATTAGAAATACTTTGAAAGTAATAAATGTTTTACATGGTATAGCTAAATTTTGCCTTTTATGCAAAGTTTGTTCTCTGCAAAAAACTATAAAAGAAAACGATAGATCGCTTAGGAACGACAAAAATAGGATATTTTTCTATGTCCGCCAAAATATGAACTTACGACGATAACGTCGTGGGTCACGTGACTCGCGAGTGTGGGGATTTTCCCTATTTAGAATTTTTCAACTTCAAACCCTGATATCTCAAAAACTACTTAATCAATTTTAAAAATAATGGTTTTATCGAGCAAGTTAAAAAAGTTACCTTGCGGTAAAAGTTAAAAGTTACCAATAGAAAATAAAGGAACCGCCTCGATTCACTTAAAACATCCCGGAAGCGACAGGGAAGTAAAATATGTATATTACACTATTAGGACCCTTAAAACTTCACTGCCGAAAACATGTGCAGTTGTTATATTAAATAATTTTTTAAATTAAGTGAGATAGATGTCATTTAGTCTGATACATTTAAATAGTCGGCACGTGAAATAAATAATAACTTATATTTGCAAATATTATTCAGTATAGAAATTCATAGTATAATAATTAATTTTTATTTAACTATTGTTTGAAATAACGACATTATTTCGAAAATACAACCAATCAACAACTTACATTGCTTTCGTCACTTTAAAGACAACAATTTTGCACATTGTTAAAAAGAATCATTAATTAATTCCTTATATAAAAACTCTTCATTACAATTTTTTTTTATTTTTAATTAAAATGTAAACTTCTTGCTGTTTTAACAAAAGTATTCTTTGTGCCGAGGTATCTGCTGGCTAAAGGGACTGGCTATCTTTCTACATCAGGTTCCACTAGGAGTTACCACACAGTGACTATTTACCACACAGGACGCGTTGACTGTTTGTTAACTGTTATTTTGAGGATATCGTCATTTGATTAAAAAAACAAATACCGACAATAACAATAGGATACTTCTTTAACTCCAACCTTAATCCTCTTTGAAAAATGCCGTTAGTTCTTCTTAATACAAAAAAAGATTAAAAAATTTCCTTATTTTTTTTTTGTGTTAAATGTATAATTAGTAAATGTATAAATAGTGTGATAATTAGTAGGAACGTTCTACATCACATATTGACAAATTTGTGATGTAGAATGTAGAAATTTTAACAAATTTTGTTAATTTAACTTTTTTTATAATTGTGTTTAAATTTCAGAAGGTTTTTACCATAAATCCCAAAGGTTAAATTTAGCTATAAACTGTATTTTTTTGTGCCATGTGCGGGGATGCGTAGGAATCTCATGCAAGTAATATGACCACAAAAGGACTAAGCTCAAATTACCAGATTAAAGTTTTTTTAGGAATATTACACATGACGTAAAGTGACCCTATACTTAACATAACCTACTAGATAATAATATAATATATCGATTTTGATGATTTGACAAATAGATGTATGAAGAACAAATACCATATCGGAATAAAATTTAGTTTTCAGTAATAATTTTAAAAGATTAAGATCGTAATCGACAGAATAGAATCACAACCGACGGAATAAGATCACAATCGACAGAATAAGATAGCAATCGACGGAATAAGATCACGACCGACGGAATAAGATCACAATCGACGGAATAAGATCACAACCGACAGAATAAGATCACAACCGACGGAATAAGATCACAACCGACGGAATAAGATCGCAATCAACGGAATAAGATCACAGCCGAAGGAATAAAATCGCGATCGACGGAATAAGATCTAAACCGACGGAATAAGATCACAACCGACGGAATAAAATCACAATCGACGGAATAAGATCGCAATCAACGGAATAAGATCACGACCGACGGAATAAGATCACAATCGACGGAATAAGATCACAACCGACGGAATAAGATCGCAATCGACGGAATAAGGTCACAACCGACGACTAATATTACTTTTGAAAATAAAGGGCGTTTCCCAGAAGAGGGTTTGGATAATGGGGTTAATAAAAATTGTCTTATTAAGTATTTGGTTTTAAATTAACAGACAGTAATCTTATATAAACAGCCAATGCGATTTTCGTGTTTTTTTATATTTTTTTAAATTGTAATCTTATTTCTTCGATTGAGATTTTATTCCATCGCTTGTGATCTTATTCCGTCGGTTGTGATCTTATTTCGTCGGTTGAGATCTTATTCCGGCGATTGTGACCTTATTCCGTCGGTTGAGATCTTGTTCCGTCAGTTGCGATCTTATTCCCTTGGTTGCGATCTTATTCCGTCGATTGTGATCCTATTCCGTTGGTTGTAATCTTATTCCGTCGGTTGTAATCTTATTCCGTCGGTTGCGATCTTATTCCGTCGATTGTGATCTTATTCCGTCGGTTGTAATCTTATTCCGCCGGTTGCGATCTTATTTCGTCGGTTGCGATTTTACAGCCAACTTGAGATAAGTCTGATAGGAGAATCTTATAGCAGTTTTTATTTAAATAAGTTTAATATTATTTTCACTATGGAAGCAATTACTACTGTGATGCTATTCTGTCAAAGTTTTTATTCATTCGAGTTGATATAAATACGTTAGTTGTTCAATTCTTAGGTGATACTATTCTTGTAATGATTTTGTTACTGGCTTTATCTAATTACGGTAAATGAAATTTTTTTCCTAAAATATCTAAATCCGTTTATGATCTTATTGATGGCATCCGATTAAGATCGTAATCGACAGAATAGAATCACAACTGACGGAATAAGATCACAGCCGACGAAATAAGATCACGACCGACGGAATAAGATCACAACCGTCGAAATAAGATCACAACCGACGGAATAAGATCACAACCGACGGAATAGTATCACAACCGACGGAATAAGATCACAACCGTCGAAATAAGATCACAACCGACGGAATAAGATCACAACCGACGGAATAAGATCACAACCGACGGAATAAGATCACAACCGACGGAATAAGATCACAACCGTCGAAATAAGATCACAACCGACGGAATAAGATCACAACCGACGGAGTAAGATCACAACCGACGGAATAAGATCACAATCGTCGGAATAAGATCAAAACCGTCGAAATAAGACCACAACCAAGGGAATAAGATCGCAATCGACGGAATAAGGTCACAACCGACGACTAATATTACTTTTGAAAATAAAGGGCGTTTCCCAGAAGAGGGTTTGGATAATGGGTTTAATAAAAATTGTCTTATTAAGTATTTGGTTTTAAATTAACAGACAGTAATCTTATATAAACAGCCAATGCGATTTTCGTGTTTTTTTATATTTTTTTAAATTGTAATCTTATTTCTTCGATTGAGATTTTATTCCATCGCTTGTGATCTTATTCCGTCGGTTGTGATCTTATTTCGTCGGTTGAGATCTTATTCCGGCGATTGTGACCTTATTCCGTCGGTTGAGATCTTGTTCCGTCAGTTGCGATCTTATTCCCTTGGTTGCGATCTTATTCCGTCGATTGTGATCCTATTCCGTTGGTTGTAATCTTATTCCGTCGGTTGTAATCTTATTCCGTCGGTTGCGATCTTATTCCGTCGATTGTGATCTTATTCCGTCGGTTGTAATCTTATTCCGCCGGTTGCGATCTTATTTCGTCGGTTGCGATTTTACAGCCAACTTGAGATAAGTCTGATAGGAGAATCTTATAGCAGTTTTTATTTAAATAAGTTTAATATTATTTTCACTATGGAAGCAATTACTACTGTGATGCTATTCTGTCAAAGTTTTTATTCATTCGAGTTGATATAAATACGTTAGTTGTTCAATTCTTAGGTGATACTATTCTTGTAATGATTTTGTTACTGGCTTTATCTAATTACGGTAAATGAAATTTTTTTCCTAAAATATCTAAATCCGTTTATGATCTTATTGATGGCATCCGATTAAGATCGTAATCGACAGAATAGAATCACAACTGACGGAATAAGATCACAGCCGACGAAATAAGATCACGACCGACGGAATAAGATCACAACCGTCGAAATAAGATCACAACCGACGGAATAAGATCACAACCGACGGAATAGTATCACAACCGACGGAATAAGATCACAACCGTCGAAATAAGATCACAACCGACGGAATAAGATCACAACCGACGGAATAAGATCACAACCGACGGAATAAGATCACAACCGACGGAATAAGATCACAACCGTCGAAATAAGATCACAACCGACGGAATAAGATCACAACCGACGGAATAAGATCACAACCGACGGAATAAGATCACAATCGTCGGAATAAGATCAAAACCGTCGAAATAAGACCACAACCGACGGAATAGGATCACAACCGACGGAATAAGATCACAACCGACGGAATAGGATCACAATCGTCGGAATAAGATCAAAACCAACAGAATAAGATCACAACCGACGGAATAAGATCACAACCGACGGAATAAGATCAAAACCGTCGGAATAAGATCAAAACCGTCGAAATATGATCACAATCGACGGAATAAGATCACAACCGACGAAATAGGATCACAATCGTCGAAATAAGATCAAAACCAACAGAATAAGATCACAACCGACGGAATAAGATCACAATCGACGAAATAGGATCACAATCATCGGAATAAGATCAAAACCGTCGAAATAAGATCACAACCGACGGAATAAGATCACAACCGACGGAATAAGATCACAACCGACGGAATAGAATCACAACCAACGGAATAAGATCACAATCGTCGGAAGAAGATCAAAACCGAGGGAATAAGATCACAACCGACGGAATAGGATCACAACCGACGGAATAAGATCACAATCGTCGGAAGAAGATCAAAACCGACGGAATAAGATCACAACCGACGGAATAAGATCACAACCGACGGAATAGGATCACAATCGTCGGAATAAGATCAAAACCAACAGAATAAGATCACAACCGACGGAATAAGATCACAACCGACGGAATAAGATCACAACCGTCGAAATAAGATCAAAACCGACGGAATAAGATCACAACCGACGGAATAGGATCAAAACCGTCAAAATAAGACCACAACCGACGGAATAGGATCACAACCGACGGAATAAGATCACAACCGACGGAATAGGATCACAATCGTCGGAAGAAGATCAAAACCAACAGAATAAGATCACAACCGACGGAATAAGATCACAACCGACGGAATAAGATCAAAACCGTCGGAATAAGATCAAAACCGTCGAAATAAGATCACAATCGACGGAATAAGATCACAACCGACGAAATAGGATCACAATCGTCGAAATAAGATCAAAACCAACAGAATAAGATCACAACCGACGGAATAAGATCACAATCGACGAAATAGGATCACAATCATCGGAATAAGATCAAAACCGTCGAAATAAGATCACAACCGACGGAATAAGATCACAACCGACGGAATAAGATCACAACCGACGGAATAGAATCACAACCGACGGAATAAGATCACAATCGTCGGAAGAAGATCAAAACCGACGGAATAAGATCACAACCGACGGAATAGGATCACAACCGACAGAATAAGATCACAATCGTCGGAAGAAGATCAAAACCGACGGAATAAGATCACAACCGACGGAATAGGATCACAACCGACGGAATAAGATCACAATCGTCGGAAGAAGATCAAAACCGACGGAATAAGATCACAACCGACGGAATAGGATCACAACCGACGGAATAAGATCACAATCGTCGGAAGAAGATCAAAACCGTCGAAATAAGATCAAAACCGTCGAAATAAGATCACAACCGACGGAATAAGTTCACAACTGACGGAATAGGATTACAACCGACGGAATAGGATCACAACCGACGGAATAAGATCACAACCGACGGAATAGAATCACAACCGACGGAATAAGATGACAATCGTCGGAAGAAGATCAAAACCGACGGAATAAGATCACAACCGACGGAATAGGATCACAACCGACGGAATAAGATCACAATCGTCGGAAGAAGATCAAAACCGACGGAATAAGATCACAACCGACGGAATAGGATCACAACCGACGGAATAAGATCACAATCGTCGGAAGAAGATCAAAACCGACGGAATAAGATCACAACCGACGGAATAGGATCACAACCGACGGAATAAGATCACAATCGTCGGAAGAAGATCAAAACCGTCGAAATAAGATCAAAACCGTCGAAATAAGATCACAACCGAAGGAATAAGATCACAACTGACGGAATAGGATTACAACCGACGAAATAGGATCACAATCGTCGGAATAAGATCAAAACCAACAGAATAAGATCAAAACCAACAGAATAAGATCACAACCGACGGAATAAGATCACAACCGAACGGAATAAGATCACAACAAAGTTAGAAATAAAAGTTAAAATTTTAGAAAAAACAAAACATCGCATCCTTTGTTTCAAAAGAAAATTGATTTACATTTTTACTGATTTTGGGTTGCTTTTATAACTTGGTGATAATATTTGTACTATTTATATACCTGACTATAAAAGCAGAAAAAGCATGAGAAATAGTGTGCTAAGGAAGGAAAAATTAATCGCTTTGGGGTCCACTTCATGCATACTGAAACATTTATGCACTAAATTTCCTTTTGTATCAGATTTTGTTTATATTCGTATTATTTTGTAAAATGGTCGAAAAGTTTATACCGGTTTTACAGAAACTTGTCTTGTCAAAATTAAAAAATAAAAACATTTTACGTTAAGTTCAATATTAGTTGTTAAAACTAAACCTTTTTACTTTGGATGTTACCACAGGCAAAATGTAATATAGTGATAAAAGGTTTTTGTAAAGTAAACACTAATATATTGAATTTGCTAAGTTTTTGATTGTAGTTATTTTAAAATAATCGAAGTACCATATAAAACGTCTTGGATTCATCATTTTTTTTCTAATGATTTATAATATATGTGCTACACAAACAAATGAAGCTTGCCAAAACGAAATCCATTCGATTGCTTAAATAAATAAACTTGATTTAACAATTTTTCATTTACTTGCGATTTAAATTATTTTTTTTTAGATTCCATATTTATTTTAATCTAAAAACACTTAACCAAAACTATTTCCGATTATATTTTAAAAATTTTATCCACAAATGTATCTAAGCACGAGGATTTTAATTGTTTTCCATTACCTTTTAGTTAATAACTGACATAACAAACACATTTTTGTTGCATATAAAAACCTTGCCTTGTTTTGGTTTAACAAATTTTTGTGAGGGTGGACGAATCAAAGGCGTCCGTAGTGTAACTTGAGATTCTGCAAGCCTTAGTAATCTAGAATGTGGTTTGCCTGGCTTAACATTTAAGTTATGTCATCTTAGTAATAAATGAACTTTAGCAAGTACAGCAGAGTCGCCTTGCCAATATTATATTTAACTAAGAAAAATAACCCTATGTTTGGCTACAAAAGGATAGTTTTAGATTTTATACCCTTTCAAAAATTGAAAAAAAATTTTTCACAAGCCATAACAGGTAATTGGTCTAACATCGGAGTAGTTTATTTTAGTTTAAACCTATAGGCTATAGTTAATTTTATAACAACTAACAGTTGTTTGAGTTTATAATTTAGTTGTAATACTAAAAATAAAATATTTAAAATGGACAAAAATAGTAATTAAAAAAATTTGAAAAACGGTAATTAAACAGAATTTAATCTTTTTGTATGGTACAAAAACAAAATATACTTAAAAAATTGACAAAAATACAGTGACTTTATTCAAAGAATTAAATATTACACTCTTATATTAATGCACATATTTTTCAATTGCAGTACAACATAATTGCAGAAGCAAAGTTGCAATAAAAAAAAATTGCACAAATACAAAAAACTTGAATTTACAGTTAAAATTTTAAATTACTGATTAGTTAATTGTAATACTTTGTTAAACATAGCCTAAATGTTAAAGATCTTCCTGGCAGTGTACAGCTACATTTTCATATTTTTCTTTTTGTCTCACATTTGCATATTCACCCTTAAACAAACCAGCACGTTTAATAATAATCAAATTTAGGGTATAATAACAGATATATTTAAATAATTGTTAGAATGCATAATCTTCAGAAAACCTTACATCTCCTTGAATTCTTTGAGGTGTAGGAGAAAAGGATAAGCCTTAAAAAATGTATGGGTTTATTATTGAATTAAAACAATAATTATATTACAAGTTACTGGCTTATTGTTACCTAGGTGAGAAGTTGTTGTAGAAACTTTTTGCTAAAACAATGAAATCATGTTATAACATTAACAAAAAAAAAATTAATTGTTAATAAACCAGAACCAAATCCTGTTACTACTTGAATACAATTAATTTAAAAAGTAAAAATAAAGCTAATATAAACAAACCTACCTTTATAGATCGATTAAAATTAATACATGCTCCATTTTCACCTAATGTAGAGTTGTTTAGTTTTAAAAAAATATAAAAACATTTAAATAACCATTTTAAACAAAAATGTCAGAGAAACATCATGTAGGAATGTCCGTTTTGTTTAAAATAGTTATATAAAGGCAATTTTCATTACAAACATAGTGTTTCAGTGGTAAAATAAAGGTTTATGAATAAACTATTAATAAAATCAAAAATTATAACCAATACCTTGCTGAAATTGTTGCTTAGTGCATTTTCTTTGTGTTGTAATATTATTTTTTTTGTTGTTAAAATGGACATACATCCATGATGAAATAAGTAAAACAGCAAGTATGGCAAGCCCACAACATAATCCAATAATGACTGATTGATTCGTATTTTTGTTATCTGCGTCTTGATAACTTACTTCAACATTAAACTTAATTAAAAGTATTTCTCTAGGAAAATTGGACAATATAATGTGGGCTACATATTCTCCTTGATCTTCAAAAGAAACCTTAAGTAAATAATATAGGAGAAAAAAATTAAAACAATGTTAAATAGGTGTTTGATTATTCACAAGTTTTAAAAATAAAAGAAACCTTTTTTTGAAACAGCAGTGCTATCTGTTGCATTTCTTGATTTTCGGAATTTAAAAAATATGTGCTTAAAGAGCTCGGTTTACCTTCACAGTAATAACATCTAAACTGATTTTTAGTTAATAAAATAAGTAAGCAAACTTACCATTTTTGGTAAGACTTATAGAATCAGCTAGTGGATTAGAAGAAAAAATCCCATAACAACTGCCAGTTTGATTAACTATCCAAAAACAGTTTATTTTTTTTATCTCAGATTGAGGAGCATCTTTAAAAATAAAAAAAATGCAACTAAAATAGAAAAAAAATAACCTTTTGGATTTTGCACAAAAACTATTTTAAACCCACATTGCACATTAAGTGTGGCAATATTTGATCTTCCACTTTCGTTAAATTCTGGTAGTTGAGTAAATGGAGAATTTGCTTGACAATATACTTGCTTACCATTGTCAGATGCTGTTAAACTTGATGTTGTGAAAGTTGAACCCTAAAGGTATAAAATAAATATTTTTGTTAATAGTTTTATTTTTTAACCAAAAATGTTAATAAAATAAACTTTTATTAAATGCTAAAAAATATAAAATTAAGCATAATATTATTATTTCAGCTGTTTAAATAAATATATATTACGAACTTTATTGTAAAAAATGAACAAAAATAATGTTTACCACATCTTGTTGATTTGGAGTATTTCCAATATAAAAAGTAGATGAAGTTGCACTAGGAATAACTTGATCATATTCACAAGTTAAATCCAATCCATTTCCTTCAATTACTGTTTCAACTCCACTTAGTGTTACAGTTGGTGCTGTTATGTACAAATTTTACCAGATATTCAATAAGGTAAACTAAATTTTATATTTTCTAAGTGTGTGATATTACTAAGTGATATTAATTTTTAAGTGTGTGATATTAGCTTTTTTGTATAGCCTATTCTTTGTTCTTGTGTAATAATTGAGAACTTATGAGACATAAATGGGAGTTTTTATTTTTGCCTTTCATTTGTAAAATTGTCAAGCTGCTTTTTGCTATTGTAAGTTTATTATGATTGCATTTTTTTGACTTAGTATTATGTTCTTTGTGGTAAGTTGAGGTTTTAACTATTATATTGGATTTACTATTACAGTTAATGTTAATATCTGTTTTTGATATTTTGTTTTAATTTGGTATTTATTTATGTTCATTTTTTACCTAATAAACAAAATATGAGCGATAAGGTTTTCTGGTAGTAACTAGATTTATTAAATTAACAAAAAATCCCACATGTTACTTTAACAGGACAACTTGTTTGTTTGTATAAATTTTTACTAAAATGATTGTGAAATTTTTTTTTGATTTTGTAAGCCAAGCTTTAAAAACATGCATTCAACGTTGGTGACGGTTAAATATAATAGCCAAAATAAATAACCATTCAGTAGAAAAACGAGACAAAATCTAGATTTAATAACATTGTGTAAAATAATACCTGTCCAGCATTGTAAATTATTTTGTCCACTCCACATTGCATTTGCCAAACAAATAGTTGTATTAGATGTAAGTTGACTTTCATTTGAATAAAATAACTCTCCATTGTTAGAACAACTAAATGTTCCAACTGAGTTGTAGGTTTTGTTTGTTGCAATAATTTCAACATTGTATGGAAATGTTATATCACATTCTAGAACAATAAATCAAGTTTTATTTTATTTCTAATCAAGTCTATGTAAAAATATATTAATATACCCATGGTAATCGACGTATCTAAAAAATTACTGATATGAAGGACAATATAACAAAATTGTTGTAAAATATAAAAGTTTTGGTTTTGTACTTCATTCTCAAAATTTATATTGTTTTAAGTATATGCTACAGAACATAAGTTTTATTTCGATAGTTTTATTACTTAACCAAAAAAAGATGCTTAGCAAAAAAAAAAATTTTACAATTGCCCTAGTGGCGATTCCATCTATAACCTCCTTTTTGCAAATTCTCACAAAAATCATCTAATAATAAACTTTCATAAAATAACTAACCTTGAACAATAATCACCAAAAATTGAGTTAAAACAGGTGAAGCACTACTATCAGAACATCTTAAAGTAACATTAGATGAACTGTTAAGAGGTTGTAAAAAGGTGAGGTTAGAATAAATATTTCCATCTTTTATTACACAGGAGAATGAACTGGTGTTAAAGCATTCCATAAAAACAGCATTATAAAAATCTGTTGAACTTTCAGATTCAATCCAAGCCCATGTACAAAAACTAATATCAGCTGATTGTGGTATTGTAGCAGTTACAATTAAACCTGTGTAACCTGTTGCCCAAACATCTCCACTTTGTGAAGGTGGAATTGTTGCTAACTGGCCACTTGACAATGAAACAACTAAAAAAAAGGTAAATAATTATCCATGGCATAAAGAAAAAACATAAATATTGGTGGTGCCTACGATTTTAACAAAAAAAAATTTTTACCCAAAAGTAAATTCAAGATATAAATTTTGACATATTTGATCCATGAGAAAACCTAAACACAATAATGGTGACATAACTATTTAAAGTTCTGATGGGGTTTATTGGGTAGATTTTATTAAAAAAATAACTGTATAAATATATATACAGTATTTATCAAAAAATTAATTGTGACATAGCTTATTTGTCTAAACTAAAATCAAACAAACAGTTCCTTCTTAAATATTTTAGCTTAGTGTATATCAATTAAATTAACTAATAACAACACTCTATACAAACTTAACAAAGAGCATTGTAACTTACTTTGTTCGACAACAGCATTGTAGTCACCTACTCAGGTAATATAAAATATCAAACCCTCTTGTTACTTTGTGATTATTACTGAAGATTGCAGAGCTATCTACACAGTTAGTATTGGGTTGTAAACATAAAATTAATGCTTGCAGAAAATTTTTTAACAAATAATGTGCAAAAACATGCTGCTATTTAGTAACTGTGTTAACTCTTTAATAAATATCTAAAACTTAAAAAAAAAATTTAGAGCTAATACGAAAAGTAAGTTGTCGATTGGTGGAATTTCCTAATAAATTGGTGAAATTTCCTAATAAATGCCTTAACTCAAGAAAATATTTAATGCAAAAATTAATATATTTTTTAAATAAATATTGATAAAAATTTGTTGACATTTAATTCCCATGTTAACTTTAAAATCTAAATGTTAAAACTTATTTAAAATTAAGCACTTCATGTGCGGGCACAGGGTTTATGTTTTAATTATGATGAAATTTTTCTAACTTGCACAAAAATATCAATGCTATTAGATTGGCCAAGTTGTTGACCTGTAAGTGTTTGTAAGCTAATATTAATCGTTTTTGAACGGTAGACTTGCAAAATTAACAACAGATATAACCTTATTTTGTTATAATTTTTTTAATACAGTGGTATAACTAAATTTATATAATATATCTAAATTTTGCCTTTTATGCAAAGTTTGTTCTCTGCAAAAAAACTATAAAAGAAAACGATAGATCGCTTAGAAATGACAAAAATAGGATATTTTTCTATGTCTGCCAAAATATGAACTTACGACGATAACATCGTGGGTCACGTGACTCGCGAGTGTGGGGATTTTCCCTATTTAGAATTTTTCAACTTCAAACCCTGATATCTCAAAAACTACTTAATTAATTTTAAAAATAATGGTTTTATGGTGCAAGTTAAAAAAGTTACCTTGCGGCCGCACAATTCATTTAAGTAGCGAGATTAACAGTGTTTTTTATTTGTTGGATATCCGTGGACGAAGTATTTGAGGGAATAGAAAATAAAGGAGCTGCTTCAATTCACTTTAAACAGCCCGGGAGCGACAGGGAAGTAAAATATGTATAAACTAGTAGGATCCTTAAAACCTCATTGCCGAAAACATTGCTATTTGCAGGTGTTATAATGAGCACTTTCTTAAATTATGTGAGATAAATGTCATTCAGTCCGATATATTTAAATAGTAGACACGTGAAATAAATAAAAACTTATATTTGCAAAATTTATTCAGTATAGAAATTCATGATATAATAGTAAATTTTTATTTCAATAACGAAATTATTTCGAAAAATACTACTAATCAACAACTTACATTGCTTTCATCACTCTAAAGACAACATATTTTTGCACATTGTTAAAAAAAATTATTGATTGATTGCTTATTTAAAACTTTGTATAAATACACAAATCATTTTTTTTTCGTTTTATTTAGAATGTGAACTCCTTGCTAGTTGCTGTTCTAACAAAAATATTTTTTGTGTCTTGGTGTCTGCTGGCTGAAGGGACTGGCTATCTTTCTAAATCAGGTCCTACTAGTAGTTACCACACAGTGATTATTTACCACACAGGACGCGCTGACTGTTTGTTGACTGTTTTTTTGAGGATATCGTCATTTGTTAAAAAAAAACAAATACCGACAATAACAATAGGACACTTCTTTAACCTCAGCCTTAACCCTCTTTGAAAAATGCCGTTAGTTTCTCTAAATACAAAAAAAGGATTAAAAAATGTCCTTATTTTTTTTGTGTGTTAAATGTATAATTAGTAAATGTAAAATTAGTGTGGTAATTAGTAGGAACGTTCTACATCACATACCCAATGATCAAATTTTGTTAATTTAACCTTTTTAATAATTGTGTTTATATTTTAGAAGGTTTTTACCATAAATTCCAAATGTTAAATTTAGCTATAATCTTTTTTTTTTCTGCCATGTGCTTCTATCCCGGACTTGTTTCTGTTTTTAAATATTTGGAATCACTGAACGAAAAATATTTGGAATAAATATTTGAAATCACTGAACGAAATATTCAGTGATTCCAAATATTTAAAATTTAACGTATAGAAAAATAAATTATAGATAATAGCTGAAATAATAATAAATCAGTAAATTTAGCGGCATTTAAGATAACCCAAGTAGCTGATGAGAAAAATCAGTTGAAAAATGTTAAGCTGTGGGGCTACTTTTAAACGTTTGCCGAATAGCACTAAAATACGGGGTGCGGAAAGTTGATGGGTGCAGGAAATGGCGAAACCGTCTGTAAACGTTTATAAAATAAAAGAACGTAATATTTATACCTTTTTCTTATCATCCCTTAAGTTTACAGTAGATTATAATCAATCACATTTATCCCTTACCCTTTTGAAAATACCGTATTCATCCCGCAGCAAAGTACAAAAATGCCGTCACGTCCCGCATTCCGCAAATTTTTGTTAACGTTTACATTCAGCATTGTCTCGTTTGCCGTAATCACAGACAGCCAGAGTTAAAATAAATTTTAACAAAGTTTTATATGTTAAACTTGTTATATATTGATTGTAAATATTTCACGTGCAGGCATTAGGCATTGAATTTCATTTTTTTAATTTTGCAAATACAGATATTACAATCAGATAATTATTTGTTACCAAACCTTTAATGCAGTGTTTCTAAGTTTTAGAAATTAAGCTTTATTTTTATCAAGATTCGTTATAAAAATTTACCTTTTTAAAAAATGATAATATGTTTTTGTGGTTTAAAACCGGTTTTGTTGCAGTTTTACTGATTTTACTCAACATTTCAGGTAGGTTTTGCCTTTGATTTATTGGTAAAAATAAAGACAGTCTGACAGTCCACAGCCTTAAAATGTTTGCAAACCATTAATCAGTCTTTAAATGTCTTTGTCATTTTTTGTTTATTGTGTGGACTTCAGTTTTTTAACTTTGTTAGCAATTTTTTCAATTACCAAAAATATTTGCTTTTTGTTACTTAACTTATAAAGTATAGTTAGTTGTTAGTTTATACTCAAAACTTGAATTTTAAACTGCTGTTGCTATGGATTCATGTCTTTCATAAAATCTTTTGCTGGGCAGATATTGTTTTTATAATATGCTGTTGTAACATATTGACATAATTTTTTTAAATTTGGTGATATCCCTAAATTTTATAATAGAAAAACTAATATGCATATATATTCACTTTTTAAAAATTGTATATATATAAGCTTTATTTTATTTTGTAAAAGTCTGGTTTAAGTGTAACAGGTACTTTAAAAAATTATCACATGTTTTTTTTAGATGTGGGACTTTCTCAAGACATCGTTTCACCAGTAACTGGAGAACCAGGCGCAAGATCATTTGGATCCAATTTAACATTAACTACAACTGCAAGTTCTTCAAGTACAACTTCATGGACATTTACTTGGTCAATAGACAATGTAAGATTTATATTGTAGAAATTGAAATAGAACTTAAACAAACTTGCATAAAATATAACTGGCGAGCATAAAGCAGCATATTTTCACAAGCAAAATTTTTTTACATAAAAAACAACTTTAAAACAAAAAAAAACAAAAAAAGTCGCATATTGGGTTTACTTTTTTGGCGTAATTAAACATTCAACATTTTTTTAATTTTTAAAGTATCTGCTTATCCTATTTAAGAGTAACCAAACTGTAAAATAACAAAAGTCACATGGTTTATTGAAAGGTTGATGCAATTCTTATTTTTATTTTATCAAAAAAACAAAAATTTATAATGTTATTTTGCTCAACTGGCCTAGTGTTTCTTAGCACAAATTTACAATGTAAGCATAGCTCACATAAATTTGTTTGGTATACTTTATTTTTTTTTATAAATGCTTTAGTGCATGTTAGTAAGAATGTTTGTTAGTTACATAAAATATGTTTTTAGGAATTTTATCTGCAAAATTCTGGTCCCAAATTTATGACACGCAAAATGAAAATTTGTATTTTTTGTAAAAATGACATTAATTAATTTACAGGTTTAAAATTTGATATGAAAAAATAGCGTTAATTACACATCCTATAAAATCAATGCTACTAATATGTTTTTTTGTGAGAAAGAAAACATATAAACTTATTTAATGTGTTTTAATCGAAGATACCAAAAAATTCAACCAAACCCAAGCCAATTGGTGTAATATATTAAGGCTAATAAAACAATTATAATATTTTTAGACTGTTGTGGCAACAATTTCAGTTTCAGTGACTTCTTCAAGAACGGTTGTTTCAATTGTGCCAACAATGTACCAACCAAACATCGTTGTGTATGTGCCCATATTTAATATTTGTTTTCACATTTTGCATATTTTTTAATTAAAATAACTTTATAAACTTGTATTGCAAAAAAACATTGTTTTTAAACTCAAATTTTTTTATTTGTTTATTTTAGTCCGAATCCTGTTACTTCAGATTATTCAAACATTACAGCACAGTTAATATTCAATCCCTTGGACTTATCATATAATGAATTGGAAGTTAAGGCAGATTTTAGCCCAAGTATAGGTTCAAGAGCAGAAACATTTGTGTTGAATGTAAGAGGTATGTAATTGTTAATTTAATTCATTTGCTCATTTTTGTACTTTTTACTATTGTTTGAAATTCGCAAAAGTAGTATTAAAAATTTATATTACTATAACTAATAAGAATCAGTAAGTTAAAACTGAACTTTACTTAGTAATTTTTATCTGAATGCTCACAGGGACCTAAAATGGTATCAAAAATTACAGTTTCTTATGAAGCAGTAGTGCACAACTTTTGCATCACTTTCTATTTGTTTTAATTTTTTTGTTTGCTGGTTTTAATGTAACTAGATTTTTTTAAGTTAACCCAATAAAAAGCAATTTAAAATTTAGGGTGTGAAAATCCGAACCCTATGTTGTATTTCATTTCACCAAATGATCCATGTGGCTTTCAATGCACTAGAACTTTTTCATGTAACACAGGGTACACTGGAACTGGTGTTACGGCAACTTGCATGGAAGATGCAGCATGGAGTGTACTTCCTAGTTGTACCCAGGGTAAGTTGTAACTTGTTTATAAATATGTACAGACTAACTAATGTGAAAAGTTTAGAGGGGCCAACCATCAAGATGAACCTAAAAATGACAAAGCAGTTACGTAAAAACATTTTGGAGTCCCTTAGTATTTTTATAAATACAAACTAAAAACTTTAGTAATTTTTGTATTAGAGTTGATCCTATTTGATAAAGTAGGTTTAAATGATTTAATTTATGATCTTCTATAACTTAAAAAAAAACAACTTTTATTTAGGTAGCTTTTTTAAAAAAATAAATAATTCGCTTACAATTATAAAGTTGCATTTGTGCACCTTTTTTGTGTGGTTTTAACTTACTAACCCAAAACTCTTGATTGTTTTTTTAAAATAAGATGTGATAGATTTGTTATTATTGGATACACAAATTTTTCTTTTACTTTTGTGAAGTGTTGGTAGCATTGCTTTAAGTTTAATGTAGGGGTATTGTTGTTTTTCATAGATTTAGCGTGTTCATGAAATAGATTTAGCTTGTTCAAGATTTGTAGAAAGATTTTAGTTAACTGTTTTATTTTTTGGTAACATCGTTGTCAGCTGTAACAAAACAGAGGCGGTTCCAGCAATAACACGACGTCCATCCTAATATATTAAAATGTTTGTTATTTTGCCGATGGAAAATAATATGTCAACGCTTGTAAAATAAGTGTAAAATATTTATAATCAAGTAATGCAATTTTATATTATAAGCTATTTAATACAAATGAAAATAAGTTTAGGCTTTACACAGTTGTACAACTTAACATTTCAATTTTACTATTTATTTACAAGATAAAATTATATAAACACACTTTTAAACAAGATAACTTACTTTTATTTTAATATAATTTTCCCATATTGATGATTAAAAAAGTAATAAACTATCGCTTCAAAATTTAACCTTTTTCAAGTTGCTGCAACCGCCCCATGTCACAACTGTTTCATAATAGAATAAGTTGTTTTTCATTTATTTTTGTAAACTAGTTACAACTACAGCCATCCCAACTACATCAGCTCAACTTTCAACTTCATCAGTCACAATTTCTGGTACGTTAACATAGCAATTTATTACAAAACTAAATTGGAATATATATTAACAATCAGAATATATTAGAACATTTACTGTTAATTTAAGTTGTATATAAGGGTTTTACCCGAAATTGCTTTATTAATAAAATATTAATTTATTTAAATGCTTTAAAAATAATAAGTACAGTGGCAACAGAAAGGCTAACTACAATATGTTATTTTTATGAATTTGTTATTGGGTAAAGCTAACTGTTTTTAACTATAAATTTTGCTTAAAGGGGCACTATTAAGTTTTCTTAGATTTTGTAATAAGGTAAGTTTTTTAATTTTTGATGTAAACAGCAACATTCTCATTTGTGGCATTAATTTTAGTATATATTTAGTTTTAACATTTATTTTAGTTCTGTTGGTCATTAAAAGAAAACAGGTTGTTCAAAAAAAAAATTATTTTATTGTTTTTAAATATATAGTAAATGATTCAACTACAAAAGACTTTACTAGCAATACAACACAAAACAGGGGTATGTTTATGGCATGTTAAAATTTAACCTCTCTTGTAATATTCACGAACAAGTTGTATTTGTCCTCGTTATATTAATTAGGTGTTTATCACAAGTTGTTTTTATTAAATATAGATTTTGACTCAACAACAGTTTTAATAATGATCAACACCACGCCAAATACTACACTTAATGGTAAACTTACAAATAAATAAATTGTACAAAATACGTTAAATCGTCACAATTTGATTTGTGTGTTAAATGAAAAACAATATGTATGACAATTTGTTTAATTTTATTTTGGTTAAATTTAGTAGTTAACTCAACGATAAATGACACCACAAGTAATACTACACTTAATACAACACAGAACAATGGTTTGTTTATAACGTCATAGCAAATTGATTTAACTATGCATCTATTGCTGCAGTATGTAAATAACAAATATAACAAATCACCTCGTTTTAGGTTGGGCAATATTTAACTCTTCTAATACTATTATATTAACTTTGATTACTTCTAGTAATGTTAATGTTTATTTATAAGAATATAAACTTGCATAATGGTTGAGAATTATTGCTTGCTCTATTTTAAGTTTCCTGGCTTTGCTTTAAACTCAGAAAATGGCATGCGCATTTCTCTATAACAATTTTTTGATTTAAATTATCCAAATTTAAAATGTATTTTTGTTTAAAAAATTGTCTTTGTAATTGGATAAATTTTATTTATTTGGTATATATACTAGTTCAAAATAATTTTGTAAAAATTTTTGTTTTAATTTTCCTACTTAGCAACAGTGCCAACTACAATTAACTCTAACAATGTCAGCAGCACAAAACCTAGCGGTGGTATGTAATTTATATTTGTTCGAAAAGCGAAACCAATTTTGTTATAGAAAATTAAGATTGTCAAAAGTTTATGTTCTTTTAATTTAATAAATTTGCATAATTTTTTTTATTTGAAGCTAATAGATGTTTTGTTCCTTTACGGTTTAAAAAAGAATGTTTACACTAAACACAAAGTTAGAGAGACTGTAATTGCAAGGCAAAGGTTATATACGTAAAAGTGTTTATATGCAAAGTTAGATTGTTTTTGAGTAGGCCTATCTCACTGGCAACATTAGAATTGTTTTCCTATAATATAAACCTAAAAATTTACCTTATTTACTATGCATAAACGTTGTCAAATGTTTAAAATGGGTGAATTGTTAAAGAAACTAAATCTTAAGGTCACTAAAGTAGGTTTAAATAATTTAAAAAATACTTTTGTCCGTTTATTTATGTTAGATGAACAAAAATCCAACAGTAAGTTTAATTTTGTTTAGATTTTTAGCAGAAATTCCTATAGTACTTATGAATTTTTGTTAGTCAGGTAATACCTTCAGAAACATATCATGGTGTGTTTTTGCAAAAGAACTTTAATTACATGTAGCTGATTTTAAAAATTAATTTTGCGTGGCATGAAATAATTCTGTTTAGTTATATATACATTTTAATTTGTAACTGGTGTTTTAATTTTTGGTGCAAAATCTGATGCCCTATTCGAAAAAAGGTTTTATAGTTAATAAGGTTCACAGGCAATTGATAAATAAGAAATATTTTTTGCAGATTTACATATTTATAAAATATTTGGTATAATATTTTTATATTTCAAGTAGCGTTAAAAGTATGAAAAATCAATATATTACATACAGTGTTTTAAATTTAATTTTTGCACTTAGTATTTTTTAAATATAGTAAGTATAAAAAATATGGTAAGTATAAATTTTTTAATGCATTGTTTGGGTTTATTGTAATAAAATTGGTAATAATTTCTTCAATTATTTTTTTTAATTGCACAGCATTTAATTTAAAAATTTTGGACCTATACACCTTCAATATTTAGATAAATTAAAAAGTAATTCAATAAGCTTTTCTTTTTTTAATTAGTAATTTTTTTAATAGGTTTTTAAATTTTTGTTTAGTAAAATTTGTCTTTAAGAACTGCACACACAAAGCCCATATTTATAAAAAAATTAATATAATGCAACACACAAATACATTTTCATTTACAGAATGTTCTGCATTATGTACACCCGGAGAAATAGTTGGATTAGTCATAGGATTGGTTCTTTTAGTTATCTTAATATGGTTCATTCTGGCTGTCTGTTGGCCAATCTTAGCATGTTGTTGTTCAGCCTGGTTTTTAGAATTTAGAAAATTTCCCTGCCTGGAAAGTTAGTATTTTACTTAATAAAAAAATAAGTCTGTTTAAACATGTACAATATTAAATTACTTTTTTTGGTAATCTGCTATTATCTAGTAGATAACTTTAAATGCATCATACCATTAGTGCTTAAAAATGTTTTTATTTTAAAAATGCAAAGTAGAGTATATAATATGGTATTTCTATTTATTCTTTTAGATAGTAAAATTTTTAGACTAATTGTTTTGTTTGTAATTTGCATGACAACTAATTAATCAAGTCACGTCACCCTTTTCCTTAAACTAACCACTACATGTCATGCTGAACATTTTATTCTTTTATTTTTCGGGTAACTATGTAAGGTGGCCTTATATTAATTATTTAACCCAATCACAGATAGTCCAAAAAATAATGGGAAAATAGCTCCAGGTGAAGATACAGAAATGATATAACTTTAAAAAGGTTTGTTGTGCATTAATATAGGAGGTTTTACTAATATCAGTTTCATAATTTCAAGATATTTTTTTTGTCTTTGATAATGTTATTGTTATGTTTCAGGAAAAGGGTGTGGCAAATATAAAATTTTTTTGTGTCAAATTTTCTGAAACTTAAAAAAACTTTTTGAATTTTTCTTAAATTTCTTTTGTGTGTACCACAATTAATAACTTAGCTTTACTTTTTACCAGATTAATCAATTTCTTGTCTGTGCTGTATAAGGTTGGTTTTTATAGTTTTATAGTTTAATAGTTTTATTTTTCAAATATCAGTGTCAATTCTTTGTAAATATTTTTTAATTGATTTGGTTTAAAGTATCAAGTGTTTTGTAGATTTTTAACCTTCATTAACTTATGCTTGAAAGACAAAAAAACATTATTTTTTTTGTTTTGGGTAGATGATGAAGACTTCTGCTGAAGTACAAACTACTTTGGAATATATACCCCCAAACAATTAAAACAAATAAAATTCTACACCGGCACATCCAGTTTAACGAACTTTTTTACAAAATTAAATCTATTACTTAAAATAAAAAAAAAAACTGTTTCCAAAAAAAGACATTAAAAATTAAGCAAAATATATTGCAATGAAAATAAAGTCTAGTTAAATTTTTTTTTTATAAATTTTTTGTAGTTTTTTCTTTTACACTTAAAAAAAATTATTGGTCAATTTAAGTATATAAAAAATAAAAAAGCTACAAACCCTTTTTTTCCAACAAAACAATATAAAAGCAACAATATCCATCCCCACTATCAACAAAAAAATTAAAAAATTCTAAAAGGATAAATTTAACAACAGAATAATTTTTAAACTTCCTTTGTATTTTTTTTTAACTTAGTATTAAATTTTTAAAATAATTGAAATTATGTTTAAATACTTTAAGTATATTGCATTTTTTATATTTTATAGCATATCTTGTTTTAGCCTATTAAACTATGTATTAATATTTTGTCGATTATAAATCGTTGTTGTATTTAAAAATGTCTTCAATTTTACCATCTTTTTATTTTTTAAGTGCTGTAAATAATTTTTTTTGAACTTGAAAAGTTTTTTTATTTTATTTTAACTTGAAAAGTTTTTATTTTTTTTAACTTGAAAAGTTTTTATTTTAATTTAAAAAATTTTTTTATTTTTTTTAACTTGAAAAGTTTTTATTTTTTTTTAATTTGAAAAGTTTTTATTTTTTTTAACATAAATTATTTTTTATGTCAAAATTCCGTTGTGTGGTTTACTATTTTTAAATGGTAAATAAACTTAACAATTACACTAACTGCATCAATTTCTAACATCTTTTTTTGCTGTAGATGCCTCTTTTTTAATTAAAAAATCTAATGTTAAAACATACAACATTAAAATTAAAAAATCATTTAAAAATTTTTTTTTCATCTTTTTATTTCTGTATGCATCGCAAAATTTAATAACTGTGATATATCCAAAGTTCAAAATTGTTATTCATCGGTGTTATATGTAATAAAGTTAACACGCAACAAACATGTAAGGTTTTTTTGCAAGGCAATTATAGAAACTGTGCAGAATATATTAATCTTAAAAAATTACAATATTTTTAAAGCTTAATTTTGCATTGGTATAAAGTTTAAATAAATTACGCATATATCATTTATTGTGTAAGGAGCATTATGTTCTTGTTTTTGTATAATAGATTTCACTTCTTTGTGTACCAAGCTATTGTCTTGAAATTTTATTTCCGTGTATTTCAACGTCTGCTATTAATATGATTCGCTATCAATTTACACAAAAATATCACGTGAGTTTTTATACAAAACCAGACAGCAAAGCAAAGTCACAACACCAGCAAAAAAAAGACGAACCATCGCGAAAATATAATTCCCGTTTTATTTTCTGCTTTGTAAACAACATACCAAAAGTCAACACCATTTAAATAAATCTTGTTGGTGGCTTATAAACTTAGCAACTTAGTCTTTGTTATAGACCAAGTCTTTGTTGGTTGCTAAGTTGGCTTATAAACTTAGCAACCACATTTTAAAAGGCTTTGGTCTTTGTTATACGAAGGCAGATAACATACACAAAAATATTTTTTGAACAGTAAATTCAAAATCGAAATTGTATTGTTTAACTTTTAACGGCTTACGTGATTTGTTCAATTAAAAAAAGGGATGGGGAATATAAATTTACAATCTCGTATAGTTGTAAGTTTTTACAGTTGATCGCAACTATAACGCTCCTAAATAGAACAAGTAACCTAATGCGAAGTTTATTGTTTTGAAGAAACCACTAGTCCATCGTTTTAAAGCCAGACAAAGCAAACTTGTGTCTGGGTAAAGTCTGTTTACTTGATCATAACGTTTAAACGAAAGTGATTAACGTAGCAACAAAAATAAGAATTCTTTATACAACGGTTGTTTTTGCATGGTTAACAAAAATTGTATAGTCGACAAAATACCTTCGTAGTTAAAATAACAATCATTCAATATTTATAAGAAGTGGGGGTTACCTATCTGCTTAACGAATATGCAATATTTATTTTATTAATAGTGTTTTTATTAATGGTTATATATTTTAAAAGCTTTGCTTGTTTATAAATTGACTAATTAAGTGGGAGATCATATTTTATAAGCGTCATATCCTTGCAGTAAGATTGATATCCTGGTATTAGTTACCACAAGCTGCTAAATGCTTATATATGTTGTGTAGAAAAATATTCTTAGTGATGCAACCAATTGTATATAAATATTCCACTGAAAATAACAAATCATTGACAGGGCCACAAACGAAATATTTGGAAAAGCCCCCGTGTTTTTGTATATATTTAAATTCTTTTTTCACGTGTAAACTCTGTTTTTAGTAGAGCCTTTATTATTTTTCGGCTTTACGTTAATTGCAAACATTGTTATTCTTTAATCTAATGCCATCTTATAAACAAAGGTTTACACACATAACTAATTTAGCGCGTATTTGGAAAATTTCCTTTTAAGTAATTGCTACAGTTTTAACCTTCTAATACGTTATTAAGTTTAAAATAGTTTCAAAAATTGCATTACATGTATATAAAAAAACGAGTTTTTACTTGTTTTACGTCTTACATTGCGGTAACATATTTTTCATATTCAAAACCTATTAATCAAATAGTAAAACACAAAGGTAACATTTGTCACGACGACCCGGTCTTAAGTCGACAGTCATGATTGCTAATAGATACCCAATTATAAAGTTTGGCAAAATGTCGTACCGATTATAGCGCCTCATTTCAATGCATGAAAGCAGCGGGGATTAAAACCTGGACCTACAGAACTTAATTTTTATTGTCACCACTAATATTGGTACTAAATATTAATAAAGTAAAGTTGATTAGCACCGAATTGCAAGCTTAATACATCAACAGCAAATCGCTCTTCCAACCGACAAGGAGAAAACTAAGTTTTTTTTTTATTTTGGTTTTTCGCACATTAATAAAAGTAAATAATAAATGCGACGGGAAAAAATGACAAAATCAATTTAACGATTTAAAACATGCCGAAGGTATTAATGTTTACATAAAGATTTTAAGTATGTTATGGCATGGTCACCAAACCCAAAATTAATAGTAAAAGATCAACAAATCAGAAAGTAAACGGCAGCACAAATCAAAAGTTATATCTTAAACAAAAAAAAACAGGCTTTGAATAAAGTTCTTTTACTTAAGTAAATTTAAAAAATACAGTTAAAAAACTTTACTTTTATAGATATGAATCAATTCTTTAAAATAAAAGAAAATGAAATGTTACCTGAAAACGCTCCTGTAGCGAATTTAATTTTAAAAAACTGTTCTTTAGTGGTTAGTTTATACAAGAATATAACATTCTGGCTAATTCTTACGGAAATAAACTTTGAATTTAAGTAATGTCTAAATCCATGTTTATTGAGTGGCGCCCGTTCAGCAGAACAAAATTGCCTAACTGTTTTTAAAACGAACATTCGTACTTAATAAAAAGAAATGAATCGTTGAAAAAAATGATTCAATACCAGAAAAACGAGGTTAGAGTTTCCATGTGAAAAGAGTTGTTAAATAACCCGCAAATTCGATAAACAAGTTATAGTTAAAAGCATTGAAACTTATTATTTAAATAGGGAGAAAAAATACGTCAAAGCTTGACAGCAAATAAATAACAATTCCATTTCAAATCAACATCAAAAACTGTTTGTTTTTAAAATTAAAAGTTAGCTTATGCGGATTTATCCAAAATAAGCTACACTCCCCCCAACATATTTAAATTTGTTATTTTTTCACAAATAACAACTGGTGAATCATAAAAACAAACCAATTCACTTAAAATTTAACCTCATCTAGAATTAAACATTACCTATATTCTCACATTAAAAAAAAACTTCATATTTCTTTTTTCTTATTCTTAACAATAAATTAAACTTTAACAATACTGAAAGTGGTAAAAGTTGGAAGGTTGTTTTTTATGATTGCACAAATTTTTAGTTGGGAGTCAAGCTTCAATCAGCCAATGTGGGAAGCTTCGGTACATTTTATCCTTTATAATAAATAAACAATGTTATTACTGTAAATTGTTGAAATATAAATATAGACCCTAAATAAAGTTAATTTTTACCTTCTCTGAAAATCTGAAGCCAACAGCATATGTTTTTTTTTCACCGAATGTTTTTCTTGGCAGAAATTTCACATTAGCCAAAAAATTTACTTAACTAAGAAATTATTACAACGTTAGATTGTACAGGTAAACTAACAAAATTTATTTTTAAACACCTAAATGTTTTTAATTGATATAAGTTTTAGTCTATTCATCAGCAATTTTAATTAGTATTGGGCATCCAGGAATCTTGGAAGGTAATATGCTGTTAACTGATTTATTTAGTCCAGCTAAAAAATAAATGCACTTTAATAAAAAAATTTAAAACCATTTATAATTTAGAAAAAGTTAGATGGAAATATAAATTGCTAAATTTTACCTGGACTATAAATGTTCAAACACCTGAAAAAAATTAAAAACAGAGTTTATTTGTAATTTAAATTGGGGCAACTAAAGTTGAAAAAATAGGATACAATTTCTTACCTTTTAAACTCTTTAAAATACTTAACAACAACACCTTAAAAAAGCCTCGTAATGCCCGATGATTTAGCCACTGCAGCTAAATTGCGTGATAAAAAAAGCACACTGCTCCCGAGTATATTGTTGGTTGTACTGATGTTACCAAACTAAAAAGAATGCAAATTTAAAAAAATATTTTTGTATCCTAATCAATGGTTGCTAGTAGTTGGTTGATAAACCTACATTTGCCTACTGTTTAACTCCCTTTGAAAAATTGTATAAAACGTATATCCAAAAATTTAAAAAAGGTCAATCAGATTAATATATATATCTAAAAATACTATAATAAAAAATCAAAAAAAAGAATCACTAATTAAAAAAAGTTTTAAATGTTTTTGACCAGAAAGTAAATAATGGCTGTTTGGAACTAAATATGTTTTTTAATTAAAACTTAAGGTACAATTAAAACATTTTAATTTATAAAGCAAAATTTACTTCTAATTAGTAAAATTATTAGCATAAGTCCATTAGACAAACCATATATTTTAATCATTTAGTTTTTTTATAATTTTGCCTAAAATATATTTTAACATTTATTAATAATTGTATATCAATATACCCAAAGTCTACCTTAAAACGGTATAATTGCTATATAGATGAAAAAAATTTAAATTGCTCTATTTAGGATGTATTAATTTCGTTAATACCTCAATACAGAAGCCATTCAATTTCTTATTTAGTTGAAATTATGTAACTTCAACATTTTATTGAAATTGATAAAGTTACTTATGCCTAGTTTGAGTTTAATTTTAAGCCATTGCCACAATTTTTTTTAATTTTAATATTGTTTCTTACAAAATTTAAAGACCCTTAACAATTAAATTCATAACATCATAATAATTTAAAAAAATAATGTGTCCTTTTATATAAAATTGTTTTATATATTAACCAAATGAAATAAAAAAAACTACAAAAAAGTTTAAATATAAATTTGACATATTTAAATGGCGTGCTGGTAGAAAAAAAAATTTTTTGCCTATATATAAAAAAACTAATTTTAAACAAAAAAATAATAAGTGCTAATTTTTTTTTAATTTGTTAACAATATTACCATTTTAACTTGGTATAGGCTATACTAATTTATTTTAAGAAAAAAAATAATTCTTGAAAACTAATATGCATGCATGCATAAAGAATATCAATCTCATTCTTAGTCAGTATATTGATTAAAATAGTATCTTTAGTTTTTATATATTTATATTTCTTACTAAATATTTCCGTGTGGGTTTTCAATAAAATCATATGATCATATTTTACTCAGAAGCATTGAAATCACCAGACAATGAAGTTACATTTCGATGATAACTTGCTTCTGTATCAGATCTTAGGCTGAATTCTGCAAAGACAATCTTTGTTAAGTTTGCAAGAAAAAATTATAAGAAACTGGATACAAGGTAAATTTATTAAGATATTTGAACATTTTTTAGTAATTCGTTTTTTTTATGTTTTAAAAAAGAAACCTTTAAAAATTCACAATTAAAATGTAAAAAAATCTTGAACAGTCAATTAACAAAATTAAAAAAAAATTATTTCAAGTTATAATAAGACAAAATTTTTACCTATTTAAAAATGTTTTTAATATAATTATTAAATGAAAAAAATAAAATAAAAATTTTTGTAACCTAAATCATTTACATTTATTTTTATACATAAAATTCAATCATATTTAAAAGATTTAATTGATAACTTTAGTTACTCAAAAATATTATTTAGTTTTACTGAAATTAAGATAATTTTCGTAAATCTACTTTCTTGGTTTATAAGTTTTCAATTAGTTTTACTAAACCTAACAAGATATTACAATGTTAAGGCATTACACCAAGTTGGTGTTAGTTATAATTTAAAAGCAAGTAGAATAAGCCCAACATGTTTTTAGTTATTTAGACAACAATAGGAAAAGTTATAAAAAGGTACCAGCAAGCAACATAACTTTAATAAGGCCTTAACGGCAGGTTTTTGTGTTAAAAAGAAAGGATACCAAAACTATAATAAACTGGATTAAATTTTTTTCTTTATTTTAAATTTTGTACCTGTTCAACATTTTGATGGTTTGTAATATGTTAACATTTTCGGTCAGATGATTCTACTTGTCATTGTTAATAAATAAATAGCGATTTTTGTATGCAATTGTTACACTAAAAACAAAATTAAGGTTGTGCATTAAAAATATTAAAGCCATTTAACAAAGGCTTTAATTGTCTAGCCTGTTTGAAGTTTTTCAACTTTTCAGACTAAAATTAAAAAACCAATAATAGTAAAACTTTACACTAAGATTACAAGTAGAAATACCGCCCATTGGCCTGGTTATTAAAAAAAATTTATTTATTGTTTAGTTATTTAAAGTTGTTAAAAACAAAATATGGAATTAAAGGTGTTTGTTACCATCAGACAATTTTTTTTCCATCAAGTTAACAATTTTTTTTTTGAATCTTAAAAGTTCATGGAAACCACGTTTTTTTAATTAATGACGTTGGGCCGTACATAGAAATCAATAAAATCAGACAGATTTTTTTTTTTAAATAAAAAATTAATATTGGCCGAAACTAAATTTTTAATCGGGTTTTAAAAAAATATAGCAATTTTGATTAAAATTACTTAAAATTATGGCCATTTAGGTGTTATTTTAAACTAACTGATTTTTGTTATAAAGAACCTTTAAGGCCTGTTCATACGACAAGTCTAACGTTGTTTTCAAATGGATTTTAAATGGTTACGCATTCTTACTTTACGTTACACTGCTTAAGCCATGTAAACGGGCCTTTAAACGTATAATTGCTTAGGTTCGAATCATAGAGTTGAAAGAGGTAAAATACACGTAACCTTAAAAATGTTATGTCACTTAAAAAAGTATTATACGTCACGGTAAAAATTTTTGTTATTTTTATAGAATATTTGTTATTTTTATGGAATATTTGTTTGTTTTTTATGGAATATTTGTTAATTTTTGTTATTTTTATGGAATATTTGTTAGCTTTGTAGCTTTTTTGGATAAACGCGCATAAACTTACTTTAATTTCAAATACGCTTGTAAAAAACGTTTTTAATATCGAATTATCATTGAATTGTTATTAGTTTACTGACAAGTTTTTTAACGTACTTTCATCCCCATTTTAATCAGTAGTTCAAATGCCTTTCCCTTCAATTTGGTTATCGAATTTGCGGTTTATATTTAATAATTTTTTTTGGCATAGGAACTTTAAACTAGATTTTCTGGTATTAATCCAAATTTTTAAACCATTTATTTCACCTTATATTAAGTGCTATTGTTTGTTTTAAAAACAGGCTACAAATTTTTGTTGTACCAAACAGACGCCACCCAATAACCATGAATTAAATTTTCTTAAATTCAGAGTTTAACGATTGAGATGCATAAATGCCACACTATTTATCCTTGAGGCCCCATCACCATAAAGTGACCAAAAAGTACGTTTGTAGGTTGCAAAATGTAGAACAACTACAGGACCAATGTTAGGTAGTGTTTGTAGTTGAACTACTATTGCCTAACTTATATAAAATAAAATATACGTAAGATTACATTGATTTTACTCTGCATAGGATAAAACAATTTACAAAATAACACAGTATTTGGAAAAAGGGTTTTAAAAATTGCACATTTTATGATGATTAACAGTCGTTAGTTTGTTACGTTAATATTGCAGATTTTGATTGCACATTATAAATTTATATTTAAAAATATATATAACAGTGTGGGGTTATCTTTTTTAAAGATTCATTTACAGTGTTTTGGATACAGCAAAAATTTAGAAAACAAGTAGTACAAAAATACAAAATGTGAAGATTTTAAAAGTGCTAACCAGTGGAAATAAAAATTAAAACAAAATTTTACATTAAAAAGTAAATACATATTAATAGGCAAAAAAATGATAATTTTGTGTAAATTTAGTTCTTATAAATCTCAACTGTCACTGGAATATAAGTAAATACAATATAGAATGCAACACATTTTTAAAAAAACAAAAAAAAATTAAAAAAAAAGGCATTATTTTAAAAAAGTTTATCATTGAACATAACTTTAACCGAAACTTTTGAATTATAATTCGAAAAATGTTAATCAAGCCATGAACCATAAATGATATTAAAATTACCATATTTAAGTCAAAAAATTCAAATAAGTGCTACAAATGAACAAATAGAATGGTTGTCACCTCAAAATTTTTAGTGCTATGTATAAAAAAAATAAATGCAACAATATTTTAATTTCATTTACAGACAGTAGGGTTTTTTTATATAATAATTTTTAAAAAAATAACATAATTTTTACTAAATAATTTTAGGTATCCTGTGAAAACGTGTTTTTTAGACAATAATTGCTTTTATAAAGTCTTAAAACATTTGAAATATGCTAATAAACACTTAAAATAAGACTGTATAATAAAAGTATATATATTAAACATTTTCTTACAATAAATATATATAAAGAGTCTTTTATAAGCATTGCTTCTTGGATTAACAAGTGGAACTAGAAGGTCGAAACGGTATATTCTTTATTTATGTTGTCACTGGTGTAGTTTTTAAGCTCAATCTTAAGATAAAAAAATTTTAGTTAATATATTACATTTGAAATTAATAAAACTTTATACAAAATTTAAGACAAAAGTGCTATTAGGTGTACCTAGATAGATCACGGACTTTAATTAGCTATGAAATGTTAGTTTATAATAAGAAACATGCTATAAGTTTAACTAAATTACATGCTTGTGTAAGTTATCACAAGTAGCAAACGAAAAATTAGTTTTTATGTGAAATAATTTATTCAAATGCAAAATTTTTGAATAAAAGTTAGTTAAATGTTTAAACAAAAGAAAGTAAACATAATTTTTTGTACTATGTGACAAGGCAAACCTACTACTTTTATTAATCTTGTTTGCTTTAGTAGTCCTGTGTAATAATGTTGAATATTTAATTGTTGTTTTACCCAACTATATTTAAATAACATTTTTCTACCCAAATTTAAGAAATAAAATCAAGATTTTTTTTTCTTTTAACTTACATGAGAATCATTGCCATGTAGATCGTCACCATCTCCTTAAAAAGAGATAAGGTTATTACTTCGTATTTTACTTCCTTGTTTGAGTTGACATAAGATTGTATACCAGGAAACTATTGGCTTATTTTAAAACTTTATTGTTTGCATTGAAGCATGGATTTGGTGCATAAAATAACAATTAAGATTGTGTGGTGTGTGGGATGAATGCATTGTGTTTAAACTACCAATATTATTTTAAACTGATTTTTAAATGACTAAGCCTTCCTTTTACCTTTGTTGCGTTGTTGTAAAATAAAATATTATTTTCGGTGTGCATTTAAGTATAAAAATTGCATTAATGGTGAACTATCTTTTTATATAGTTACCTGGTGGCTTTGGTTTTTTGTTTGACTTGTTAACCTCTGCATAGGCTTCATCAGGTGCTTAATTACATATTAAATGATTAATCATTGAAAAAGATTTTTTTGATGTTGATAAATGAATTTTTTACATATTATTACATTGCTAATTTACTTAAGCTATATATAATATAAAGTGTATAAATTTAAATAAAGGCAGATGCATCATGTTTGGAAAATTTTACCAAATTAATTTTATAAAAATTAAAAAATTAAATTTCAAAGATTTAAAATACCATAAACCTTCTTTAAATACACATTTACAGAAATTTAAATACCTGGTGCTGGATTTTTCTTTCCTTTCTTCTTTTTGCTAAAGTTGACCTCAGCATAAGCCTCACTTACTCCTGCAGAAGTGGAGGGAGCATAAAGAGGATTTACCTTCTCCTCTTTCTCATTTTTGCCTGGAATATATTTAGGACATTGCAATAAATTATTGTTTTGCAAGTAAATGTTTACTTATATTTTCTTAGTCCCAATCATGTATTATATAACTATTTGCTAATATATACAAATTTTATTATAATTGCAGTTCATTTTTGTTTTTTTTCTTCATTTTTTATTTGTATTTGTTGAAAACAAAAACCTTTTTTCTTCTTAGGTTTGTTGACTTCAGCATAAGCATCCTCAATAAAGTCAGAATCACCGGGTTGGTAAAGTGGGTTTACCTTTTCCTCCTTTTCCCCTTTACAAATAAATAGAACAATTAGAAGGCTTTAAAAACATTTTTGATCAAAAATAAATTTAAAAGATTATCAATAAAGTTCACCCTTTTTCTTTTTGTTTTTAGGTTTATCAACAACAGCATAGGCCTCTTCTATTTCATTTCCACCAGAAGGTCCATACAATGGATTATTTCGCTCTTCTTTTTCACTGTTGTCTACAGAAAAAGTTTGAATTAAAAAAATATTTTTTTTAAATGAAAAGTGTTTTTACCTTTCTTTTTCTTTTTTTCTTTTGGTTTGTCCACAACAGCATAAGCTTCCTCTGCTCCAATTCGCGAGGTCCCATATAAGGGGTTGTCCCTTTCAACCTTTTCATCTTTAACTGAAATATTAAAAATCATAAATAAATTCTAAAATTTAAATTTATTATTTCAATTTTCTAAAATAAATATTTTAAATAGTAACTGCAACAAAAACCATAAGAAAAAGTGAAGTTTTACAATTTGTCTAATTAAGAGCTATTGAAAGCAATTTTTGTTCTAAACTATTTTTTATCACCTTTCTTTATCTTTTTAGGTTTATTGACAGCAGCATAGACGTCTGCACCATTTCCACCTGAAGAGATATACAATGAGCTATCTCTTTCTTTTACATTTATAAAACTTTCTGTCAATAATGTTTTTTAGCCTACTAATTTGTAAAAAGCAATTGTGTTTTCACATTGCTAAAGTTTACATCTGGTTTCTATAACCTCGGACACAAATTTTTCACTTCTTTCTTTAGTAAAAGAGGATTGTGTCAATAAACGAGCAGAAAAAAAGGTATTTCTACAAAACTTTTGACTGAATTTTCATATAACAATATAATTACAACTATAACTTATAATATCCTAAACTAGCAAAGGCAACTTAAGTCTTGGTCAGAATAACTGATGTTACTCTATGTTTATGTAGTAAAGTCGACCTTCCCACATCAAGAATAAATAGGTATAAAAAAGTGAACATACCACTATGCATATTTTAAATTGGGGTGATGGTGTTAATACTTTCTGTTACAAAAAAATATTAAAATCTAAAAATGAATTTTGAGATTACTTTTAAAAATTTGTAAAAAAACTTTATAAAAACTTACCATTTTTCTTTTTGTTAGTTTTTCTTCTTCGGCACCAAAGAAATAGCAAAACCCCAACCAACAATAAAACAACAGCAACAACTACAATAATAATTATGATTGTTGTGTCCAAGCCATTTAAACTACCAGGACCAATGGGGTCAATTGGTGTTGAATCAATTACATTTACATTAAATTCAACAGAAAGTGGTTGAGTAGGAAATGTAGGGGATTGAATAGTTAATGTATAACTACCATTGTCAGCTTGTGATACCTAAATAAAAAAAGATCAATATTACATTAACACTGGGTTTAAAATAGAAATTTATCAATTTCGTTAAACTAAGTGTTAATAAAAAAATCTTAGTTTGCATAATATATAATTTAATAAAAAAATTTTTTACATGAAATAACTACATAAATTAACACATGATTTACCTTATTTCTTGTAAAAGTATAAGTCTGTGAGTCACTTATATTGGTGACTGGTTTCATATTATCATTCGCAACATTACTTTCTGCCAAAAAAAAATCTAATTTTAATCCCTCATAAACTGATGTTTTAAAACCATAAAAATAATAACAAACCATTTAAAGTAAGATTTGAAATAGTAGAAAGTGGATTGGAAATAAATGGAAGTGTGCAAGTTCCAGTTTGATTGACAACCCAAGGTAATGAACATTCAACTTCTGTGGAGGAAGATGTTTGTCTGGGTGAATCTATTTTACAAAAAAAGGTTGATAAAATTTAAAATTTACTATTTATGAAAAAATTAAATAAAATCCAGTAAAAAAAAATAGTAAAAAATTTTTTTTTTTTCGAAATTAGTACACTATAATAAACCACATAGTTTTAAAAAACTATATTTTTTTTAATAATTGTTTGCAGTATTAAAAACAATGATAAAACAATAGACAAAAATTGTATCTACAAATTTATTTTTTAATTAAATTGCAATGGCATATTCCAGCTTATTCAAGTAATCAAGATTACATGTAAAAGGTGTTACGCATGAATATTGTGGGCTAGGATTTCTATTAATTGAAATCCCAACAAGTTATTAACAGATTTCGATCTGATTTGATTAAATATCTACTTTCTAATTTTTTTACAAACTCTGATGTTTTAATAATATTGGTTTGTAAACTGTGTAATTGTAGTATGAATATTTTATACAAATAGACCCAAAATAGGTCTAATGGCAACCTGTTAAACCAATACAAAAATATAAAGTAAAAGTTAACATAAAAATGAATTATACCAGTTAAACAACCTTATTTTAACATCTTTTTATTAACATAAGACATTGTTAAGTCATATTTTCTTTTATTTTTTGACTTTGCTACTAACTAAAATTGTAGATCTAAAAAGATGCCTTTACTAATTTTACTTTTTTTTGACTTAACATGAAATATTATAAAATAAAAATCTGTAAATAATTGAATTTTACCTAAATTTACTAGGTACTTTGTTGAATAATGTTACAGCTCAACAAAAATTAATTTTAAAAATTGTTTATACATAAACTGTAAACATTTAAAACAACAAACAAGCATATCAGAAAACAAATATGAGTTGTTATATGAATATATACGCTAAGCAATACAAGATAAAAAAAATTTATTGGTATTTTAATGTTAGAAATAAATTTGTTTATTACCTAGGCCTACTCACATTGTACATTCAGTGTAGAAATATTTGATCTTCCAGTTTGACTAAATTCTGGTAGTTGAGTAAATAAAGAATTTGCTTGACAATATACTTGCTTACCATTGTCAGATGCTGTTAAATTTGCTGTTGTGAAAGTTGAACCCTAAATATTTATAACAAAAAATATTTGTTAAATGTTTGATTTTTAGAATCCAAAAATGCTAAAAAACTGGTATAAATTAAAAAGTTAAAAGCAAAAGATTTATTATTTGGCAGACAAAATTAATAAAAATTAAGATCTTTATTCTGAAAAGTGAACAAAAATTAATAAGTATTAACCACATCTTGTTGATTTGGAGTTTCTCCAATATAAAAAGTAGATGAAGTTGCATTAGGAATTACTTGATCATAATCACAAATTAAATTTAATCTATTTCCTTCAATCACTGTTTGAACTTCATTTAATGATACAGTTGGTGCTGTGATATACATTTTTCTTACCAGAAATTTTATTTAATAAACTAAATTAATTTATTATTCAAATAAATAAATTAAGAAAACATTCAATCTGATAGGTAAAATTTCTAATAATATGATTAATTTTAAGCTAAAGTAATAATATGATTAATTTTAAGCCAAATTAAATCTATACCCATTAAGTAGAAATTAAGTCAATAAGTTCTCGAGAAATAAGGTGATTTCAAAACAAAATTTACATTCCCAATAACCAGTTTAATATATTACCTGTCCAGCATTGTAAATTATTTTGTCCACTCCACATTGCATTTGCCAAACAAGTAGTTGTATTAGTTAAAAGTTGAATTTTATTTGAATAATATAACTCTCCATTCTTAGAACAACTAAATGTTCCAACTGAGTTGTAGGTTTTGTTTGTTGCAATAATTTCAACATTGTATGGAAATGTGGAACTACAATCTAAAACAATAAATCAAGTGTGATTTTATTTCTAAATAAGTTTATGTTAAAATATATTAATATACTCAAGTTAAATTATAAGTTAATCTAAACAGTTACTGATAGAAACGGACAATATAAAAAAAAAATTAGCAAAACTTAAAAAATGTGGTTCTTCACTTTATTTTAATACATTTATATTATTTTAATAATCTTCTATGTTACACAAATTTTATTATTGGTAGTTTTATTACAAAAAATTGCCTAGTAAATGTTAAATAATAAAGGTTCTACAATTGTGCTAGTAATGATTCTAACTCAAGAAAATCACACAAAACAGCTACAAATATATATAATAAACTTTTATAAAATAACTAACCTTGAACAATAATCACCCAAACTTGAGTTAAAACAGGTCTAGCACTACTATCAGCACATTCCAAAGTAACATTAGATGAACTGTTAAGAGGTTGTAAAAAAGTGAGGTTAGATAAAATATTTTTATCTTCTATTACACAGGAGATTGAATCAGAGTTCGAGCATCCCATAAAAACAGCATTATAAAACTCTGTTTGACTTTCAGATTCAATCCAAACCCATGTACAAGTACTAATATCAGCTGGTTGTGGTACTGTAGCAGTTACAATTAAACCTGTGTAACCTGTTGCCCAAACATCTCCATTTCGTGAAAGTGGAATCGTTGATAGTTGAGCATTAACAACTACAAATATTAATTTTAAAAGTCAAAATAAAAAAATATTATGAACCCTCAGACCTTTAAACTATCTTATAAAAAATTAAAATACTTACCAAATGGATATAATGCCAGAAAAATAAATATAATAAAATTTAAATGCATATTTTGAAAAAAAATAACCAGCTACCAGAAATAAGAAATCGCTACCCGCATTATTTTCTCAATGATTTATAATAAACAGGGTTTACTGTATATCATTGTCTTTCCCTCATAGTAAGTGTTGTACCCGATGTATGGCACATGTGTCACAAAAATTTGTTGTTCTATTTTAAAAATTTATTGTAAATTAAAATAATAACATTTAGCACAAATCAGTTTAATATTTAAATAATTTAACAATGCATTAAAGTAGGAATGCACTTACATATTAATAAGGTTTTTTTTCGCTTGATAGAGTTGTTTGTAAAGTTCAATAATTCTCTGTTGCGGAATATAATTTACGATCGTAAATACTTGCTTTAGTTAAGCAATTTTATTTTAGTTTCAGGTTTATATGAATGCACATACATTGTTATATATTGAGCACTATTAAATCACTGTTTAAATGTCGATAATTAGTGTGTTGGTAATATGTTAACTTTTCTTCCTCGGGAATGAAATAAAATTTTAAAAACAAAAAAACATCATATCCTTTTTTTAAACCTTTGCAAAATATTGGTACTATTTACCTGAAAAAACATGAGAAATAATATGCTAAGGCAGGTAAAATTAATCGCTTTGGGGTCCATGACATGCATACTGCAAAAATTTATGCACTGAACTAAATTCCCTTTTTGTTAGAATTTGTTTATATTCTTATTATTTTGTAAAATGATCGAAAAGGGTATAACGGTTTCACAAAAACTTGTCTAACGTAAAATTAAAACAAATATTTTTACTTTGGTTAAGTTTAATATTATTCAAAATGTAATGTCGTGATGAATAGTTTTAATGAAGTTGACACTAATATATTGAATTTGCTAAGTTTTGATCGGGTTTATTTAAAATATCTGAGTAGTCTGAGTAGCATATAAAAAGTATATCTGAGTAGCATATAAAACGTCTTGGATTCACCTTTTTTTATAAAGTCTAAGGATTTATAATATATGTGCTACACAAACAAATGAACTTGCCAAAACTAAATCTTTACAATTTTTTTAAATAAATAAACTTGTTTTGATTTATTGTACGCAAGTTTCGTGCGCCGGTCGCCGTTGCAACCATTTTTCATTTATTTGCGACTCAAATTGTTTTTTTTTAGATTGCATTTTTATTTCAATCTAAAAACACCTAACCAAAAATATTTCTAATAATATTTTGAACAGTTTATTGCACAAATGAATCTAAGCACCAGGAGTTTAGTTGTTTTCCATTATTCTTTAATTAATAACTGACATATCAAACACATTTTTGTTTCATAAAAAGAAAACCTTGCCTTGTTTTAGTTTAACAAATTTTTGTTGGGGCGGATGAATCAAACGCGTCCTTAATGTAACTTTAAATTCTGCACTAATAACTTCCGTAATCCAGAATGTGGTTTGCCTGGCTTAGCATTTAAGTTTTGTCAGCTTAGTAATGAAAAAATCTAGCAAGTACAGCAGAGTCGCCTTGAAGGAAAAATATAACCTTAAGTTTGGCTACAAGACGATAGTCTTAGATTTCACACCTTTTTAAATTGAAATAAAATAATTCGCAAGCCATAACAGGTAATCTGTCCTGCATCAGAGTAGTTTAGTTTATTTTATGCATGGTATAAAAATAAAATATACTTAAAAAAATGACAAAAATACAGTGATTTTATTCAAAGAATAAAATATTACAGTCATATATTATTGCAAATACTTTACAATTACAGTACAACATAATTGCAGAAGTAAAGTTGCAATAAATAAAAAATTTGAACAAACACAAAAAACTTGAATTTACAATTAAAATTTTTAATGACTAATTAGTTAATTGTAATACTCCATTAGCCTAAATGTTAAAGATTCTCTTGGCAATATACAGCTACATTTTCATATTTTTCTTTTTGTCTAACATTTGCATATTCGCCCTTTAACAAATTAGCACATTTAATCTCTTACTAAATTTAGGGCAATAACAGATGTATTTAAATAATTGTTAGAATGCATAATGTTTATAAAACCTTACATCTTCTTGAATTCTTTGAGATGTAGGAGAAAGGGATAAGCCTTAAAAAATGTATGGGTTTATTATTGAATTAAAACAATAATTGTATTACAAGTTACTGGCTTATTGTTACCTGGGTGAGAAGTTGTTGTAGAAACTTTTTGCTAAAACAATGAAATCATATTATAACTTTAACAAAAAAAAAATTAATTGTTAATAAACCTGAACCAAATCTTGTTACTACTTAAATAGAATTAATTTAAAAAGTAAAAATAAAGCTAATATAAACATAACTTACCTTTGAAGATTGATTAAAATTAATATATGCTCCATTTTCACCTAACGTAAAGTTGTTTAGTTTTAAAAAAAATCAAAAATGTTAAAATAACCATTTTAAACAAAACTGTCAGAGAAACATCGTGTAGCAATGTCAGTTTTGTTTAAAATGGTTATATAAAGGCAATTTTCATTACAAACATAGTGTTTTAGTATTAAGATAAAGGTTTATGAATAAACTTTTAAAAAAATTAAAAATTATAACCAAAACCTTGCTGAAATTGTTGCTTAGGGCATTTTCTTTGTGTTGTAATATTATTTTTTTTGTTGTTAAAATGAACATACATCCATGATGAAATAAGTAAAACAGTAACTATGGCAAGCCCACAACATAATCCAATAATGACTGATTGATTCGTATTTTTATTATCCGCATCTTGATAACTTACTTCAACATTAAACTTAATTACAAGTATTTCTCTAGGAAAATTGGACAATATAATGTGGGCTTCATATTCCCCTTGATCTTCAAAAGAAACCTTAAGTAAATAGTATGGGAGAAAAAAATTAAAACAATGTTAAATAGGTGTTTGATCATTCACAGGTTTTAAAAATAAAAGAAACCTTTTCTTGAAACAGCAGTGCTATCTGTTGCATTTCTTGATTTTCGGAATTTAAAAAATATGTGTTCAAAGAGCTCGATTTACCTTCACAGTAATAATATCTAAACTGATTTTTAGTTAATGAAATAAGTTAACAAACTTACTATTTTTGGTAAGACCAATAGAATCAGCTAGTGGATTAGAAGAGAAAGTCGCATGACAGCTACCAGTTTGATTAACTATCCAAAAACAATTTATTTTTTTTATCTCAGATTGAGGAGCATCTTTAAAAATAAAAAATGCAAGTAAAATAGGAAAAACATACCCTCTTGAATTCTGCACGAAAAACAGTGAAAAATTTAAGATTTTATGTTAATTTTATTGAACTATTTAAACCTACATTGTACATTTAATATTTGAATATTTGATCTTCCAGTTTGACTAAATTCTGGTAGTTGAGTAAATGGAGAATTTGCTTGACAATATACTTGCATACCATTGTCAGATGCTGTTAAACTTGCTGTTGTAAAAGTTAAACCCTAAAAGTATAAAATAAATATTTTTGTTTAATATTCTATTTTTTAACCAAAAATGTTAGTAAAAAAAACTTTTATTAAATGCTAAAAAATATAAAATTAAAAGCATAATATTATTATTTTAGCTGTTTAAATAAATATATATCACGAACATCATTGTAAAAAGTAAACAAAAATAATGTTTACCCTATCTTGTTTATTTGAGGTATTTCCAATATAAAAAGTAGATGAAGTTGCACTAGGAATAACTTGATCATAATCACAAGTTAAATTCAATCTATTTCCTTCAATCACTGTTTAAACTCCACTTAGTGTTACTATTGGGGCTGTTATGTACAAATTTTATCAGATATACAATTAAGTAAACTAAATTAATTTATTTTTTAAATAAATAATTAATTATAAACAACATTTAACCACAAACTTTATATTTTTAATCCTTTAACAAATTTGATTTTTTGCGGTTTAACACAAATTTTATATTTTTAATTTCTCAGTGTGTGATATTAGCTCTTTTGTATATTCTTTGTTCTTTTGTAATATTTGAGAACTTATGAGGCATAAATGGAAATTTTTAGTTTGTTCTGGTTAAAGTTAATATGACCTTATTTTTGCCTTTTATGCAAAATTGTCATGCTGCTTTTTGCTATTGTAAGTTTATTATGATTACATTTTTTTTGACTTAGCATTATGTTCTTTGTGGTAAGTTGAGGTTTTAACTATTAGGTTGGATTTACTATTACGAATAATGTTAATATCTGTTTTTGATATTTTGTTTAATTTGGTATTTATTCATGTTCATTTTTACCTAATAAACAAAATATGAGCGATAAGGTTTTTCTGGTAGTAACTAGATTTATTAAATTAACAAAAAATCCCACATGTTACTTTAACGTGACAACCTGTTTTTTTGTATAAATTTTTACTAAAATGATTGTGAATATTTTTTTGTTTTTGTAAGCCAAGCTTTAAAAACATGCATTCAACATTGGTGGCGGTTAAATTTATAAGCCAAAATAAATAACCATTTAGTAGAAACTTGGTCACTAACAAATGTTTAGCAAAAACGAGACAAAATCTATATTTAATAACATTGTGTAAAATAATACCTGTCCAGCATTGTAAATTATTTTGTCCACTCCACTTTGCATTTGCCAAACAAGTAGTTGTATCAGATGTAAGTTGACTTTCATTCGAATAAAATAACTCTCCATTGTTAGAACAACTAAATGTTCCAACTGAGTTGTAAGTTCTAGATGTTGTAAAAACTTCAACATTGTATGGATATGTGGAATTACATTCTAGAACAATAAATCAAGTTTTCTGTTTTTTTATTTCTGAATAAGTCTATGTTAAAATATTTGATAATAAACATTTTAAATAATGGGTATGTAAACAATTATTGGTATGAAAAAAATAAAATAAGTTTGTTGTAAAAAATTTAAAGTTTTGTACTTTATTCTAATACATTTCTTTTATTTAATAATTTGCTACAGAACACAAATTTATATTACTGGTAGTTTAGTTACCAAAGTAGCTTAGCAAAAATAAAAAGATTTTACAATTGCCCTAGTGGTAATCCTATATATAACCGCATAATTGCTAATTCTCATAAAAATAAAAACTCTCATAAAATAACCAACCTTGAACAACAATCACCCAAACCAGAGTTAAAACAGGAAAAGCACTCTCATTAAAACATATTTGAGTAACATTAGATGAACTGGTAAGAGGTTGTAAAAAAGTGAGGTTAGAATAAATATTTCCATCTTTTATTGCACAGAAGATTGAATCAGTGTTAGAGCATTCCATAAAAACAGCACTATAAAATTCTGTTTGACTTTCAGACTCAATCCAAGCCCATGTACAAGAACTTGTATCACCTGATTGTGGTATTGTAGCAGTTACAATTAAACCTGTGTAACCTGTTGCCCAAACATCTCCACTTCGAGAAGGTGGAATTGTTGCTAACTGGCCACTTGACAATGAAACAACTGAAAAATAGGTAAATGATTATCCATAGTATAAAGAAATAAAATAAATATTGGTGGCGCCTACAATTTTTAACATACTTAAAAAAACCTTAAAAACTTTTACCCAAAAGTAAATTCAAGATATAAATTTTGACATATTTGATCCATGAGAAAACCTAAACACAATAATGGTTCTGTATTACATGGAGTTTTGAAAGATCTTTTTGAGTAAATTTAATTAAAAAAAAAACTGTAAGCAAAATATATATATATAATAATTGTGTCATGGCTTAATAGTCTATACTAAAATCGAACAAACAGTTTGGTCTTAAACATTTTTAGCTTAGTGTATCCTATAAATTGCCAATTGGAACAATCTATACAAACTTAACAGACAACATTCTAACTTACTTTGTTTGGCAACGGCATTGTGGTCTCAGGTAATATAAAATATCAAACCCTTTGTTACTTTGTGATTATTACTGAAGATTGCAAAGCTATCTACACAGTTAGTATTTGGTTGTAAACATAAACTTAATGCTTGCAGAAAATTTTTTTAACAAATAATGTGCAAAAATGCTGCTATTAAGTAACTGTGTTAACACTTTAATATATATCTAAAACTTAAATAAAAATAAAGTTAGCGCCAATACAGAATGTGAGTTGTCGATTGGTGGAAAAAAAAAAATCTTAATAAGTGCCTTAACTCAAAGAAATATTTCAAGCAAAAATCTATATATTTTTTAAATTAATAGTGATAAAAAATTTGTTGACATTTAATTCTCATGTTAACTTTTAAAATTTGAATGTAAAAACTTGTTTAAAATTAAGCACAAAATATTTAAAATTAAGCACTTCTAGAAGGGATTGTGGGGGCATAGGGTTTATTTTTTAATTATGTTAAAATTTTTTTATGTTGCATAAAAATATCAATGCTATTAGATTGGTCAAGTAATTGACATGTAAGTGTTTGTAAGCTAATATTAATCGTTTTTGAACGGTAGACTTGCAAAATTAACAACTTTCAGATATTTTTTTTCAGATATTTTATTACAATTTTTTAAATACAGCCTACCTAATTAAAAATACTTTAAAAGTAATAAATGTCTTATATAATATGGCTAAATTTTGCTTTTTATGCAAAGTTTGTTTTCTGCAAAAAAAATATAAAAGAAAACGATAGACCGCTTAGAAATGACAAAATAAGGATATTTTTCTATATCCGCCAAAATATGAACTTACCACGACAACGTCGTGGGTCACGTGACTCGCAAGTGTGGGGATTTTCCCTATTTAAAATTTTTCAACTTCAAACCCTGAAATCTCGAAAACTACTTAATCAATTTTAAAAATAATGGTTTTATCGTGCAAGTTTAAAAAGTTACCTTGCGGCCGCATAATTCATTTAAGTAGCGAGATTAACAGTGTTTTTTATTTGTTGAATATCCAGGGACGTGGTATTTGAGGAAATAGAAAATAAAGGAACCGCCTCGATTCACTTAAAACAGCTCGGAAGCGACAGGGAAGTGAAGATGTGTATTACAATATTAGGATCCTTAAAACTTCACTGCCGAAAACATGTGCAGTTGTTATATTAATCAAATTTTTTAAATTAAGTGAGATAGATGTTATATTCAGTCTGATACATTTAAATAGTGGGCACTTGAAATAAATAATAACTTATATTTGCAAAAATTATTCAGTATAGAAATTCATAGTATAATAATTAATTTTTATTTAAATATTGTTTGAAATAACGACATTATTTTGAAAATACAACCAATCAACAACTTGCATTGCTTTCTTCACTTTAAAGACAACAATTTTTGCACATTGTTAAAAAGAATTATTAATTAATTCCTTATTTAAAAACTCTTCATATACAAATCATTTTATTTTTTATTTTTAATTAAAATGTAAACTTCTTGCTGTTTTAACAAAATTATTTTTTGTGCCAAGGTATCTGCTGGCTAAAGGGACTGGCTATCTTTCTACATCAGGTCCCACTAGTAGTTACCACACAGTGACTATTTACCACACAGGACGCGTTGACTGTTTGTTGACTGTTTTTTTGAGGATATCGTCATTTGATTAAAAAAACAAATACCGATAATAACAATAGGACACTTCTTTAGCTCCAGCCTTAACCCTCTTTAAAAAATGCCCATAGTTCTTCTTAATACAAAAAAAGATTAAAAAAATTTTCTTATTTTTTTTTGTGTTAAATGTATAATTAGTAAATGTATAAATAGTGTGATAATTAGTAGGAACGTTCTACATCACATATTGACAAATTTGTGATGTAGAATGTAGAAATTTTGACAAATTTTGTTAATTTAACTTTTTTTAATAATTGTGTTTAAATTTCAGAAGGTTTTTACCATAAATTCCAAAGGTTAAATTTAGCTATACTTCATTTTCCGGTTCCTTTATTTTCCGTTTCCTTTATTTTCCGTTCCTTCATTTTCCGTTCCTTTATTTTCCGTTCCTTCATTTTCCGGTTCCTTCATTTTCCGTTCCTTCATTTTCCGGTTCCTTCATTTTCCGTTCATTCAATTTCCATTCCCTCATTTTCAGTCGACCCAATATTTATACCATTTTTTTATCTTCTTTTTAGTTTATAGTAAATTTCGCATCGTTCCTAGTCATTTAAAGTCAATCACACTTATCCCTTACCATTTTGCAAATACCGTATTCATCCCGCAGCAAAGTACAAAAATGTCGTCACGTCCCGCATTCCGCAAATTTTTGTTAATGTTTACATTTAGTATTGTCCCGTCTGCCGAAGTCACAGAGTTAGAGTTAAGTTCAACAAAGTTTTACTTATGAAACTTGTTATATATTGATTGTAAATCTTCCACGTGCAGACATTGAATTCCTTTTTTTTTAATTTGCAGTTATCCAGATATTATAATCAGATAATTATTTGTTACCAAACCTTTAATGAAGTGTTTCTAAGTTTTAGAAATTAAGCTTTATTTTTAACAAGATTCGTTACAAAAATTTACCTTTTTAAAAAATGATAATATGTTTTTGTGGTTTAAAACCGGTTTTGTTGCAGTTTTACTGATTTTACTCAACATTTCAGGTAGGTTTTGCCTTTGATTTATTGGTAAAAATAAAGACAGTCTGACAGTCCACAGCCTTAAAATATTTGCAAACCATTAATCAGTCTTTAAATGTTTCTGTCATTTTTTGTTTATTGTGTGGACTTCAGTTTTTTAACTTTGTTAGCAATTTTTTCAATTACCAAAAATATTTGCTTTTTGTTACTCTACTTATAAAGGATAGTTAGTTGTTAGTTTATACTCAAAACTGAAATTTTAAACCGCTGTTGCTGTGGATTCATGTCCTTCATAAAATCCTTTGCTGGGCTGATATTGTTTTTATAATATGCTGTTGTAACATACTGACACAATTTTTTTAAATTTGGTGATATCCCTAAATTTTATAATAGCAAAACTAATATGCATATATATTCACTTTTTAAAAATTGTATATATAGGCTTTATTTTATTTTATAAAAGTCTGGTTTAAGTGTAACAGGTACTTTAAAAAATTATCACATATTTTTTAGATGTGGGACTTTCTCAAGACATCGTTTCACCAGTAACTGGAGAACCAGGCGCAAGATTATTTGGATCCAATCTAACATTAACTACAACTGCAAGTTCTTCAAGTACAACTTCATGGACATTTACTTGGTCAATAGACAATGTAAGATTTATATTGTAGAAATTGAAATAGAACTTAAACAAACTTGCATAAAATATAACTGGCATGCATAAAGCAGCATATTTTCACAAGCAAAATTTTTTTACATAAAAAACAACTTTAAAACAAAAAATTTGCTACAAGGCCAGTTTTATAACACTAGATTGGCATGCAGATGCGCACAAAGTCGCATATTGGGTTCACTTTTTTGGCGTAATTGAACATTCAACATTTTTTTAATTTTTAAAGTATCTGCTTATCCTATTTAAGAGTAACCAAACTGTAAAATAACAAAACTCACATGGTTTATTGAACGGTTGATGCAATTCTTATTTTTATTTTATCAAAAAAACAAAAATTTATAATGTCATTTTGCTCAACTGGCCTAGTGTTTCTTAGCACAAATTTACAATGTAAGCATAGCTCACATAAATTTGTTTGGTATACTTTATTTTTTTTTATAAATGCTTTAGTGCAAGTTAGTAACAATGTTTGTTAGTTACATAAAATATGTTTTTAAGAATTTTATCTGCAAAATTCCTGTCCCAACTTTATGACACTCAAAATGAAAATTTGTAGTTTCTGTAAAAATGACATTAAATAATTCACAGGTTTAAAATTTAATATGAAAAAATAGCATTAATTTCACATCTTATAAAAACAATGCTACTAATATGTTTCTTTGTGAGAAAGAAAACATATATTATATGAATAAACTTATTTAATGTGTTTTAATTGAAGATACCAAAAAATTCAACCAAACCCAAGCCAATTGGTGTAATATATTAAGGCTAATAAAACAATTATAATATTTTTAGACTGTTGTTGCAACAATTTCAGTTTCAGTGACTTCTTCAAGAACGGTTGTTTCAATTGTGTCATCAATATACCAATCAAACATCGTTGTGTATGTGCCCATATTTGTTATTTGTTTTCACATTTTGCATATTTTTTAATTAAAAAAACTTTATAAACTTGTATTGCAAAAAACTGTTGTTTTTAAACTCAAATTTTTTTATTTGTTTATTTTAGTCCGAATCCTGTTACTTCAGATTATTCAAACATTACAGCACAGTTAATATTCAATCCCTTGGACTTATCATATAATGAATTGGAAGTTAAGGCAGATTTTAGCCCAAGTATAGGTTCAAGAGCAGAAACATTTATGTTGAATGTAAGAGGTATGTAATTGTTAATTTAATTCATTTGCTCATTTTTGTACTTTTTACTATTGTTTAAAATTCGCAAAAGTAGTATTAAAAATTTATATTAGTATAACTAATAAGAATCAGTAAGTTAAAACTGAACTTTACTTAGGAATTTTTATCTGAATGCTCACAGGGACCTAAAATGGTATCAAAAATTACAGTTTCTTATGAAGCAGTAGTGCACAGCTTTTGCATCACTTTCTATTTGTTTTAATTTTTTCGTTTGCTGGTTTTAATGTAACTAGATTTTTTTAAGTTAACCCAATAAAAAGCAATTTAAAACTTAGGGTGTGAAAATCCGAACCCTATGTTGTATGTCATTTCATCAAATGATTCATGTGGCTTTCAATGCTCTAGAACTTTTTCATGTAACACAGGGTACACTGGAGCTGCTGTTACAGCAACTTGCATGGAAGATACAGCATGGAGTGTACTTCCTAGTTGTACCCAGGGTAAGTTGTAACTTGTTTATAAATATGTACAGACTAACTAATGTGAAAAGTTTAGAGGGGCCAACCATCAAGATAAACCTAAAATTGACAAAGCAGTTACGTAAAAACATTTTGGAGTCCCTTAGTACTTTTATAAATACAAACTAAAAACTTTAGTAATTTTTGTATTAGAGTTGATCCTATTTGATACAGTAGGTTTAAATTTTTCAATGTATGAGCCGCTAGAACTTAAAAAAACAAGTTTTATTAAACAGTCTTTTTAAATATATATAAATAATTCACTTACAAATATAAAGTTGCATTTGTGCACCTTTTTTGTGTGGTTTTAAAATACTAACCCAAATTCTTGATTGTTTTTTTAAAATAAGATGTGATGGATTTGTTATTATTGTATACACAAATTTTTCTTTTACCTTTTGTAAAGTGTTGGTAGCATTGCTTTAAGTTTAAGGTAGAGGTATTTTTGTTTTTCATAGATTTAGCGTGTTCATGAAATAGATTTAGCTTGTTCAAGATTTGTAGAAAGATTTTAGTTAACTGTTTTATTTTTTGGTAACATCGTTGTCAGCTGTAACAAAACAGAGGCGGTTCCAGCGATAACACAACGTCCATCCTAATATATTAAAATGTTTGTTATTTTGCCGATGGAAAATAATATGTCAACGCTTGTAAAATAAGTGTAAAATATTTATAATCAAGTAATGCAATTTTATATTATAGGCTATTTAATACAAATGAAAATGAGTTTAGGCTTTACACCGTTGTACAACTTAACATTTAAATTTTACTATTTATTTGCAAGATAAAATAATATAAACACACTTTTAAACAAGACAACTTACTTTTATTTTAATATAATTTTTCCATATTGATGATTAAAAAAGTAATAAACAATCGCTTCTAAATTTAACCTTTTTCAAGTTGCTGCAACCGCTCCATGTCACAACTGTTTCATAATAGAATAAGTTTTTTTTCATTTATTTTTGTAAACTTAGTTACTACTACAGCCATCCCAACTACATCAGCTCAACTTTCAACTTCATCAGTCACGATTATTGGTACGTTAACATAGCAATTTATTACAAAACTAAATTAGAATATATACTAACAATCAGAATATATTAAAACATTTACTGTTAATTTAACTTGTATATAAGGGTTTTACCCGAAATAGCTTTAAGAATGAAATAATAATTTATTTAAGTTTTAAAAGAAGTATAGTGGCAACAGAAAGGCTAACTACAATATGTTATTTTTATGAATTTGTAATTGGGTAAAGCTAACTGTTTTTTAACTAAAAATTTTGCATAAATGGGCACTATTAAATTTTCTTAGATTTTGTAATAAGGTAAGTTTTTTAATTTTTGATGTAAACAGCAACATTCTCATTTGTGGCATTAATTTTAGTATACATTTAGTTTTAACATTTATTTTAGTTCTGTTGGTCATTAAACGAGTTCTGTTGGTCATTTAATGACAAAACAGGGGTATGTTTATGGCATGTTAAAATTTAACCACTCTTGTAATATTCACGAACAAGTTTTATTTGTCCTTGTTATATTAATTAGGTGTTTATCACAAGTTGTTTTTATTAAATATAGTTTTTGACTCAACAACAGTTTTAATAATGATCAACACCACGCCAAATACTACACTTAATGGTAAACTTACAAATAAATAAATTGTACAAAATACGTTAAATCGTCACAATTTGATTTGTATGTTAAATGAAAAACAATATGTATAACAATTTGTTTAATTATATTTTGGTTAAATTTAGTAGTTAACTCAACGATAAATAGCACCACAAGTAATACTACACCTAATACAACACAGAACAATGGTTTGTGTATAACATCATAGAAAATTTATTTAACTATGCATCTACTGCTGCAGTATGTAAATAACAAATACAACAAATCACCTTCGTTTTTTAGGTTGGGCAATATTTAACTCTTCTGATACTATTATATTAACTTTGATTACTTCTAGTAATGTTAATGTTTATTTATAAGAATATAAACTTGCATAATGGTTGAGAATTATTGCTTGCTCTATTTTAAGTTTCCTGGCTTTGCTTTAAACTCAGAAAATGGCATGCGCATTTCTCTATAACAATTTTTTGATTTAAATTATCCAAATTTAAAATGTATTTTTGTTTAAAAAATTGTCTTTGTAATTGGATAAATTTTATTTATTTGGTATATATACTAGTTAAAAATAATTTTGTAAAAATTTTTGTTTTAATTTTCCTACTTAGCAACAGTGCCAACTACAATTAACTCTAACAATGTCAGCAGCACAAAACCTAGCGGTGGTATGTAATTTATTTTTGTTCGAAAAGCGAAACCAATTTTGTTATAGAAAATTAAGATTGTCAAAAGTTTATGTTCTTTTAATTTAATAAATTTGCATAATTTTTTTTATTTGAAGCTAATAGATGTTTTGTTCCTTTATACTTTAAAAAAAAATGTTTACACTAAACACAAAGTTAGAGAGACTGTAATTGCAAGGCAAAGGTTATATATGTAAAAGTGTTTAAACTTATATGCAAAGTTAGATTGTTTTTGAGTAGGCCTATCTCACTGGCAATATTAGAATTGTTTTCCTATAACATAAACCTAAAAATTTACCTTATTTACTATGCATAAACGTTGTCAAATGCTTAAAATAGGTAAATTGTTAAAGATACTAAATTGTAGGGTCACTAAAGTGGGTTCATATAATTTTAAAAATACTTTTGTCTGTTTATTTATTTATGTTAGATAACCAAAAATCCAACAGTAAGTTTAATTTTGTTTAGATTTTTAACAGGAGTTCCTATAGTACTTATTAAAGGTAATATCTTCAGAAACATATCATGGTGTGTTTTTGCAAAAAAACTTAAACTACATGTAACTGATTTTAAAAATTAATTTTGCGTGGCATGAAATAATTCTGTTCAGTTATATATACATTTTAATTTGTAACTGGTGTTTTAATTTTTGGTGCAAAATCTGATGCCCTATTCGAAAAAAGGTTTTATAGTTAATAAGGTTCACAGGCAATTGATAAATAAGAAATATTTTTTGCAGATTTACATATTTATAAAATATTTGGTATAATATTTTTATATTTCAAGTAGCGTTAAAAGTATGAAAAATCAATATATTACATACAGTGTTTTAAATTTAATTTTTGCACTTATTATTTAAATATGGTAAGTATAAATCTTTTAATGCATTGTTTGGGTTTATTGTAATAAAATTGGTAATAATTTCTTCAATTATTTTTTTTTTAATTGCACAGCATTTAATTTAAAAATTTGGGACCTATACACCTTCAATATTTAAATAAATTAAAAAGTAATTCAATAAGCTTTTCTTTTTTTAATTAGTAATTTTTTTAATAGGTTTTTAAATTTTTGTTTAGTAAAATTTGTCTTTAAGAACTGCACACACAAAGCCCATATTTATAAAAAAATTAATATAATGCAACACACAAATACATTTGCATTTACAGAATGTTCTGCATTATGTACACCCGGAGAAATAGTTGGATTAGTCATAGGATTGATTCTTTTAGTTATCTTAATATGGTTCATTCTGGCTGTCAATTGGCCAGACTCAGCATTGACATGTTGTTGTACAGCCTGGTTTATAATATTTAGAATAAAATATCCCTGCCTGAAAGGTTAGTATTTTACTTATTAAAAAAATAAGTCTGTTTAAACATGTACAATCTTAAATTACTTTTTTGGTTAATGAAGTTGCTTTTAACTAGTAGATAACTTTAAATGCATCATACCATTAGTGCTTAAAAATGTTATTTTTTTTTTAAATAAAAAGTAAGAGTATATAATATGGTATTTCTATTTATTCTTTTAGATAGTAAAATTTTAGACTAATTGTTTTGTTTGTAATTTGCATGACAACTAATTAATCAAGTCATGTCACCCTTTTCCTTAAACTAACCACTACATGTCATGCTAAACATTTTAATCTTTTATTTTTTGGGTAAATATGTAAGGTGGCCTTATATTAATTATTTAACCCAATCACAGATAGTCCAAAAAATAATGGGAAAATAGCTCCAGGTGAAGATACAGAAATGATATAACTTTAAAAAGGTTTGTTGTGCAATAATATAGGAGGTTTTACTAATATCATTTTTATAATTTCAAGATATTTGTTTTTGTCTTTGATAATGTTATTGTTATGTTTCAGGAAAAGGGTGTGGCAAATATAAATTTTTTTTTGTGTCAAATTTTTTTGAAACTTAAAAAAACTTTTTTAATTTTTCTTAAATTTCTTATGTGTGTACCACAATTAATATCTTAGCTTTACTTTTTACCAGATTAATCAATTTCTTGTCTGTGCTATAAAAGGTTGGTTTTTATAGTTTAATAGTTTTATTTTCCAAATATTAGTGTCAAGTCTTTGTAAATATTTTTTAATTGATTTGGTTTAAAGTATCAAGTGTGTTGTAGATTTTTAACCTTCATTAACTTATGCTTGAAAGACAAAAAACGTTATTTTTGTTTTGAGTAGTTGATGAAGACGAAGACTTCTGCTGAAGTACAAACCACTTTGGAATATATACCCCCAAACAGATAAAACAAATAAAATTCTACACCGGCACATCCAGTTTAAAGAACTTTTTTACAAAATTAAATCTATTACTTAAAATAAAAAAAAACTTTCCAAAAAAAGACATTAAAAATTGAGCAAAATATATTGCAATGAAAATAAAGTCTAGTTAAATTTTTTTTATAAATTTTTTGTAGTTTTTTCTTTTACACTTAAAAAAAATTTATTGGTTAATTTGAGTATATAAAAAATAAAAAAGCTACAAACCCTCTTTTTTTTAACAAAACAATATGAAAGCAACAATATCCTATCCCACTATGATAAATTTAACAACAGAATAATTTTTAAACTTACTTTGTATTTTTTTAACTTAGTATTAAATTTTTAAAAATATTGAAATTATGTTTAAATGCACAGTATATTGCGTTTTTTATATTTTATAGCATATCTTGTTTTAGCCTATTAAACTATGTATTAATATTTTGTCGATTATAAATCGTTGTTGTATTTAAAAATGTCTTCAATTTTAGCATCTTTTTATTTTTTAATTGCTGTAAATAATTTTTTTTGAACTTGAAAAGTTTTTATTTTTTTAAACATAAATTATTTTTTATGTAAAAGTTCCGTTGTGTGGTTAACTATTTTTAAATGGTAAATATACTTAACAATTACACTAACTGCATCAATTTCTAACATCTTTTTTGCTGTAGGTGCCTCTTTTTTTAATAAAAAAATCTAATGTTAAAACATACAACATTAAAATTAAAAATTATTTTTTTCATCTTTTTTTTTCTGTGTGCATCGCGAAATTTAATAACTGTGATATATCCAAAGTTCAAAATTGTTATTTATTAGTGTTATATGTAATAAAGTTAACACGCAACTAAAATGTAAGTTTTTTTTTTGCAAGGCAATTATAGAAACTGTGCAGAATATATTAATCTTAAAAAATTACAATATTTTTAAAGCTTAATTTTGCATTGGTATAAATATTATATAAATTACGCATATATCATTTATTATGTAAGGGGCATTAGGTTCTTGTTTTTGTATAACAGATTTCACTTCTTTGTGTACCAAGCTATTGTCTTGATATTTTATTTCCGTGTATTTCAACATAAGCTATTAATATGATTCGCTATCAATTTACACAATAATATCACGTGAGTTTTCAAACAAAACCAGACAGCGAAGCAAAGTCACAACACCAGCAAAAAAAAAGACGAACCATCGCGAAAATATAATTCTCGTTTTATTTTCTGCTTTGTAAACAACATACCAAAAGTCAACACCATTTAAATAAATCCTGTTGGTGGCTTATAAACTTAGCAACTTAGTCTTTGTTATAGACCAAGTTTTTGTTGGTTGCTAAGTTGGCTTATAAACTTAGCAACCAAATTTTAAAAGGCATTTGGTCTTTGTTATACAAAGGCAGATAACATATACAAAAATATTTTTTGAACAGTAAATTAAATTCAAAATCGAAATTGTATTGTTTAACTTCTAACGGCTTACGTGATTTGTTCAATTAAAAAAAGGGATGGGGAATATAAATTTACAATTTCGTATAGTTGTAAGTTTTTACAGTTGATCGCAACTATAACGCTCCTGAATAGAACAAGTAACCTAATGCGAAGTTTATTATTTTGAAGAAACCACTAGTCCATTGTTTTAAAGGCTGACAAAGCTAACTTGTCTGGGCAAAGTCTGTTCACTTGATCATAACGTTTAAACAAAAGTGATTAACGTAGCAACAAAAATAAGAATTATATATACATCGGTTGTTTTTGCATGGTTAACAAAAATTGTATAGTCGACAAAATACCTTCGTAGTTAAAATAACAATCATTCAATATTTGTAAGAAGTGGGGGTTACCTATCTGCTTAACGAATATTAATGGTTATATTTTTTAAAAGCTTTGCTTGTTTATAAATTGACTAAGTAAGTGTGGGATCATACTTCATAAGCGTCATATCCTTGCAGTAAAATTGATATCCTGGTATTAGTTACCACAAGCTGCTAAATGCTTATATATGTTGTGTAGAAAAATATTTTTAGTGATGCAACCAATGGTATATAAATATTCAACTGAAAATAACAAATCATTGGCAGGGCCACAAACAAAATATTAGGAAAAGCCCCCGTGTTTTTGTATATATTTAAATTCTTTTTTCACGTGTAAACTCTGTTTTTAGTAGAGCCTTTATTATTTTTCGGCTTTACGTTAATTGCAAACGTTGTTATTCTTTAAATCGCAAACCTCCTATTATTATTATTATTGTTTTTATTCTTTCTAGTCAGAATTTTGAAAGACGATAACTTTTGTTCTTTAAAACTAAAAGTTCTAAATTTTTAGTATGTTTGTTATTATCCCAACGAATCGCAAACCTCCTACTTATGACATTTAATTATCACTAATTACTAATTAATAGGTGTTTGTTTATTAAAATTTAAAGGTTGTTATTAATTTTTTAAATCTTGGTCAATTGTATATTATGATATTACTAACTCAAAAATAAATTAAAATTTTAATTTTTATCACTAATTACTTAATAATAGGTGTTTATTTATTAAAATTTAAAGTTTGTTATTAATTTTTTAAATTTTTGTCAATTGTATATCATGATATCAGTAACTCAAAAATGAATTAAAATTTTAATTTTTATCACTAATTACTAATTAAAAGGTGTTTCTTTATTAAAATTTGAAGGTTGTTATTAATTTTTCAAATCTTGGTCAATTGTATATCATGATATTAGTAACTCAAAACTGAATTAAAATTTTAATTTTTAATCACTAAATACTAATTAATAAGTGTTTGTTTATTTAAATTTAATTGTTTTTATTCTTATTTGACAAATTTTGAAAGACGATAACTTTTGTTCTTTAAAACTAAAAGTTCTGAATTTTTAGTATGTTTGTTATTATCCCAACGAATCGCAAACCTCCTATTAACGACATTTAAATGTCACTAATTACTAATTAATATATTTTATTATTAAAATTTAAAGATTAAATTTGCTGAAATTTTAATATGTTGTTGGTATTATTATTTTGTATGTTGCTATTTAAAATGAAGATTTAACTCTAGCTAAATATCGTTTAATCATTATTTTAGTTTTTTTATAAAATAACGAATCAGTCTGAGTTTAACGCTTGAATAATTTAATAGCGTTCTGGTCGCCGTCAAAAATCGTCCTTTTCGCTGTCCATTAAAGTAAAAAATATTGGTTGAAAATTTAAGTAAAATGTTAAAATATAAGTAAACAATGTGTAAAATTTTCGTTTTAATTGTTTTGTTATTATTATATTTTAATACTTGTTTGATTACTAAAAAATTAAGATCGGTATTTTGCTTTTAAATTTAGTTTACTTTTATATTACAATATCTATGAGTGCGTGTTCGCTTGTTAAAATTAGGTTTAAATATAAAAAATTTCATATTTAAATTTATAATTTAATTAATAAACCTACTAAATAAATTATATTTATAAAAAAAATCAAACAATTTCGAACCATATTTTATTTATCAAATAAATCTAGTTATTATTATTATTGTTTTTATTCTTTCTAGTCAGAATTTTGAAAGACGATAACTTTTGTTCTTTAAAACAAAAAGTTCTAAAATTTTAGTATGTTTGTTATTATCCCAACGAATCGCAAACCTCCTATTTACGACATTTAATTATCACTAATTACTAATTAATAGGTGTTTGTTTATTAAAATTTAAAGATTGTTATTAATTTTTTAAATTTTGGTCAATTGTATATTATGATATGACTAACTCAAAAATAAATTAAAATTTTAATTTTTATCACTAATTACTAATTAATAGGTGTTTATTTATTAAAATTTAAAGATTGTTATTTATTTTTTAAATCTTAGCCATTTGTTTATCATGATATTGGTAACTCAAAAATGAATTAAAATTTTGAATTTTATCACTAATTACTAATTAATAGGTGTTTATTTAATAAAATTTAAAGTTTGTTATTTATTTTTTAAATCTCGGCCATTTGTATATCATGATATTGGTAACTCAAAAATGAATTAAAATTTTAATTTTTATTGCTAATTACTAATTAATAGGTGTTTATTTAATAAAATTTAAAAATTGTTAATTATTTTTTCAATCTTGGCCATTTGTATATCATGATACTAGTAACTCAAAAATGAATTAAAATTTTAATTTTTATCACCAATTAATAAATTATGGGTGTTTAGTGATTAAAATTTAAAGGTTGTTATTAATTTTTAAATTTTTGTCAATTGTATATCATGATATTAGTAACTCAAAAACGAATTTAATTTTTGTCACTAATTACTAATTAATAGGTGTTTGTTTATTTAAATTTAAAGATTGTTATTAGGTTTTTAAATTTTGGTCGGTTTTATCTTATAATATTTATAATTCGAAAAAAAATTAAAAAATAATTCTTGTTTGTTTTTTATATTTAAATGCTGGTTTGTTCATTAAAAATTAAAGTTCGACATTAAGCATTAAAAATTTGGTATGGTGTATTTTATAATATAAGTAATTAAAAAACATATTAGAAAAATAATTTTCGTTTATTTATCATATTTAAATGCTTGTTTATTTAATAAAAATCAATTTTAAGAATTTAAAATTTACTATAATTTATATCCTAATATCACCAACTTAAAACTGGGTTAAATATTAGTTTTTGTTTGTATTATATATATAAATGCTTGTTTGTTTATTAAAAATCAAAGGTTTGTAATATTCTTAGTTAATGTTTATGCATGTCTTTTTTTATTTATAAAAATTTATGTTAAAAATAATCAAATATTTTCGAACCATATTTTATTTATCAAATAAATCTAGTTATTATTATTATTATTATTATTATGGTTCGAAATCTTAGATTTCGAAACATATTGTTATTGTCATTATATTTATTATTATTATTATTATTATGGTTCGAAATCTTAGATTTCGAAACATATTGTTATTGTCAGTGTATTTATTATTATTATTGTTTTTATTCTTTCTAGTCAGAATTTTGAAAGACGATAACTTTTGTTCTTTAAAACTAAAAGTTCTAAATTTTTAGTATGTTTGTTATTATCCCAACGAATCGCAAACCTCCTATTAACGACATTTAATTATCACTAATTACTAATTAATATATTTTATTATTAAAATTTAAAGATTAAATTTGCTGAAATTTTAATATGTTGTTGGTATTATTATTTTGTATGTTGCTATTTAAAATGAATATTTAACTCTAGCTAAATATCGTTTAATCATTATTTTTGTTTTTTTATAAAATAATGAATCAGTGTGAGTTTAACGCGTGAATAATTTAATAGCGTTCTGGTCGCCGTCAAAAATCGTTCTTTTCGCTGTCCATTAAAGTAAAAAATAATGGTTGAAAATTTAAGTAAAATGTTAAAATATAAGTAAAAAATATGTAAAATTTTTGTTTTAATTGTTTTGTTATTATTATATTTTAATACTTGTTTGATTACTAAAAATTAAGATCTGTATTTTGCTTTTAAATTTAGTTTACTTTTATATTACAATATCAATGAGTGCGTGTTCGCTTGTTAAAATTAGGTTTAAATATAAAAAAGTTCATATTTAAATTTATAATTTAATTAATAAACCTACTAAATAAATTATATTTATAAAAAAGAATCAAACGATTTCGAACTATATTTTATTTATCAAATAAATCTAGTTATTATGGTTCGAAATCTTAGATTTCGAAACATATTGTTATTGTCAGTGTATTTATGGTTCGAAATCTTAGATTTCGAAACATATTGTTATTGTCATTATATTTATTGTTTTTATTCTTATTTGACGAATTTTGAAAGACGATAACTTTTGTTCTTTAAAACTAAAAGTTCTGAATTTTTAGTATGTTTGTTATTATCCCAACGAATCGCAAACCTCCTATTAACGACATTTAATTATCACTAATTACTAATTAATATATTTTATTATTAAAATTTAAAGATTAAATTTGCTGAAATTTTAATATGTTGTTGGTATTATTTTTTTGTATGTTGCTATTTAAAATGAAGATTTAACTCTAGCTAAATATCGTTTAATCATTATTTTTGTTTTTTATAAAATAATGAATCAGTGTGAGTTTAACGCTTGAATAATTTAATAGCGTTCTGGTCGCCGTCAAAAATCGTCCTATTCGCTGTCCATTAAAGTAAAAAATATTGGTTGAAAATTTAAGTAAAATGTTAAAATATAAGTAAAAAATGTGTAAAATTTTTGTTTTAATTGTTTTGTTATTATTATATTTTAATACTTGTTTGATTACTAAAAAATTAAGATCGGTATTTTGCTTTTAAATTTAGTTTACTTTTATATTACAATATCAATAAGTGCGTGTTCGCTTGTTAAAATTAGGTTTAAATATACAAAAGTTCATATTTATTATATTTATTATTGTTTTTATTCTTAATCGACAAATTTTGAAAGACGATAACTTTTGTTCTTTAAAACTAAAAGTTCTAAATTTTTAGTATGTTTGTTATTATCCCAACGAATCGCAAACCTCCTATTAACGACATTTAAATGTCACTAATTACTAATTAATATATTTTAATTTTAAAATTTAAAGATTAAATTTTCTGAAATTTTAATATGTTGTTGGTATTATTATTTTGTATGTTGCTATTTAAAATGAAGATTTAACTCTAGCTAAATATCGTTTAATCATTATTTTATTTTTTTTATAAAATAACGAATCAGTCTGAGTTTAACGCTTGAATAATTTAATAGCGTTCTGGTCGCCGTCAAAAATCGTCCTTTTCGCTGTCCATTAAAGTAAAAAATATTGGTTGAAAATTTAAGTAAAATGTTAAAATATAAGTAAACAATGTGTAAAATTTTCGTTTTAATTGTTTTGTTATTATTATATTTTAATACTTGTTTGATTACTAAAAAATTAAGATCGGTATTTTGCTTTTAAATTTAGTTTACTTTTATATTACAATATCAATGAGTGCGTGTTCGCTTGTTAAAATTAGGTTTAAATATAAAAAAGTTCATATTTAAATTTATAATTTAATTAATAAACCTACTAAATAAATTATATTTATAAAAAAAATCAAACAATTTCGAACCATATTTTATTTATCAAATAAATCTAGTTATTATTATTATTGTTTTTATTCTTTCTAGTCAGAATTTTGAGAGACGATAACTTTTGTTCTTTAAATCTAAAAGTTCTAAATTTTTAGTATGTTTGTTATTATTCCAACGAATCGCAAACCTCCTATTTACGACATTTAATTATCACTAATTACTAATTAATATATTTTATTATTAAAATTTAAATGTTAAATTTTCTGAAATTTTAATATGTTGTTGCTATTATTATTATTATTTTGTATGTTGCTGTTTAAAATAAATATTTAACTTTAGCTAATTATCGTTTAATAATTTTTGGTTTATTTATAAAATAATGGATCAGAGTGAGTTTAACGCTTGAATGATTTAATAGCGTTCTGGTCGCCGTCAAATATCGTCTTTTTCGCTGTCTGTGTTGAAGTAAAAAGTATTGGTTGAAAGTATAAGTAAAATATGAAAATCTAAGTTAAATGTGTGTAAAAGTTTCTACTCAAAAACGGTATAAAAATTAATTTTTGGTTGTTTATAATAAATATTAATTGCTTGTTTTTTATTAAAAATCAAATCAATATTTGGTTGTTACATTTTTATTGATTTAAAATCATGATACAAATGGTAAATTTTATAAAATCTCCATAATATTGTGCAAAGAACATTTATTCGATAATTATATTATAAAGTTTAATACATAAATTGGAATTTTGTGTTGGTTTAATGAATTTTTATCACGTTGGTTATGCTCTATTTTTTCTTTGTTTAATAAGTTTTATCTTTTCTTATTTTTAGGGTCGCGGGACTGGACTAGTTTTATTTCTATTGTTCTAGGGTCTAACTTGATTTTAAGGTCGCGGGTCTGGTCTAGTTTTATTTCTATTGTTCTAGGGTCTAACTTCCTATGCGTGGTCTTTATCGCCTTGGTCACGCCTTCATTTATCTTTGTTTAATGATTTCTTGTCTTTTTACGGTGTCGAGACTGGATTCGGTTTGTATTGTTCTACACTATTAATTTCTGTAAGCGTCGTAAAAAATTTCCATCCCGTAGTTTGTGCTCCATTTGCGATTACTTAATGAGTTTTTTGTTTAAATCTAGCGTGTTAATCTTTCTTTAATTATTATGGTTCGAATTCCCAGAGAATTTTATTTTGGTCATTTTTTCTTTTTTTACTTTTTGTCTTATATAAACCGCTCCAGTCCCTTGTTAATCATTGTTATTTTTAAATTCTAATGGTATTTTGTTTTTAGTTATAGTAGTATTTTGTTTGTTGGCAGGAGATTCTTTATATAGTCATCAGATTGTTATTATTTTATTTGTTCATGATTATATTTTTTACAGTTTACTATATGGAGGCAATTATTTTAGATTAAGAATGATAATTTAGCAAATTTAAATTATAAAAAAATTATAAACTTCTTGTAGTTTTTTTATTGCTGTTTTATTCACTAAACGATGTATTTCGAAAAGTATAGAGTGACTAGCACTATAAAAAATGTTTGTAGTCTATTAAACATTAGAAGTTAAAATACTTATAATTTATATTTCAGCACAGTTTATTTCAAATATATTATTTTTTCAACTATCATTACAATGCCAAAGCGAAAATCTCACAATCAAATTTTGATTGATCAAAAACGAAAAAGAAGAGCTTTAAAAGCAGCTAGTGAAGCTGATTTAGAAGGCCCCTTTAAGAGGGCTAAAGACAAGAAAGAATATTATAAAGACAATAAGTCGTTGTATTCACAAAGAGATCGTGTAAGGTACTTAGCAAATCCACAGTACTCTAAAGACATTGCCAAAAAAAATTACGAAGAAAATCCCGAAAAAAAGAAACAGACGAGCCGCAATAAATATTTGTCGAACCCGCAATACACTATTTCAAAGATGGTTTCACGGTATAACGAAAATCCCGAGTATACAAAGGAGAGAACACGACAACGTTACCAAACAAATCCCGCTTATGTTAAGAATATGACAAAGGAAAAATACAGAATCAATCCCGAGTACACAAAGAATATGACACAGGAAAAATACAGAACCAATCCCGAGTACACAAAGAATATGACACAGGAAAAATACAGAACCAATCCCGAGTACACAAAGAATATGACACAGGAAAAATACAGAACCAATCCCGAGTACACAAAGAATATGACACAGGAAATATACAGAACCAATCCCGAGTACACAAAGAATATGACACAGGAAAAATACAGAACCAATCCCGAGTACACAAAGAAGATGACACAGGAAAAATACAGAACCAATCCCGAGTACACAAAGAATATGACACAGGAAAAATACAGAACCAATCCCGAGTACACAAAGAAGATGACACAGGAAAAATACAGAACCAATCCCGAGTACACAAAGAATATGACACAGGAAATATACAGAACCAATCCCGAGTACACAAAGAATATGACACAGGAAAAATATAGAACCAATCCCGAGTACACAAAGAATATGACACAGGAAAAATACAGAACCAATCCCGAGTACACAAAGAATATGACACAGGAAAAATACAGAACCAATCCCGAGTACACAAAGAATATGACACAGGAAAAATACAGAACCAATCCCGAGTACACAAAGAATATGACACAGGAAAAATACAGAACCAATCCCGAGTACACAAAGAAGATGACACAGGAAAAATACAAGAAAAATCCATCATACACGATCAACAAAGTTTTAGAATATAACAAGTTAAGACCGGATCAACCACAAAAAAGAAGAAAAAAACAATACGAAAAAGTTAAACTTGTCCAAAGTAAAAACGTCGAAGCCGCAATTAGTTTGTTTCAAGCCAAATCAAGAAAAATGTGTGAATATCCTTGCAATATTTGCCATCGCATTTTTTGGAGGGATTCTGTGGTTCAACTAAATATTATAAAACACCAAGCCCACGCTTATACTACCGAATTGGAACATCATGGCCTCAAATGGATCTGTTCAACCTGCAAGCGACATCTTCTAAAGGATTCCATTCCTCCCCAAGCCTATATAAACAATTTTGCCTTACCTACACCAGATCTTCCAGCGTTAAATGACTTGGAAAGACATCTGATATCTCCAGTCATTCCTTTTATGAAAGTAATTTCGTTGCCGAAAGGAATGATGAAGGGTGTTCATGGTCCAGTCATTTGCGTTCGGAGTGACGTCGAAGAAACCGCCAAAGTTTTGCCGCGATCCCTAAATGATGACACCTTTATCAGGGTCAAGCTGAAACGAAAACTCAAGTACAAAGGGTATCATTTATATCGTTACGTCAACGTGCAAAACATTCGTATCTGGTCGAAATATCTTAAGGAGAATCACCCAGCATACAAAGGTCAGTAACATGTTAGCTAATTTATATAATATTGTGTTAAGCTTAATATAAATTTCATAATGTGAAATTTCATCACAAATCGTAAAATCGCAACAAGTATTAAGCCTGAAAAACACACAATAAACGTTATTTTAAATCGCTATAAAGGTTAACTAATCACTAATAGTTATTTTAAACGTAAATTTAGGCGATTTTGGTAAATTATGACGTAACAATGGCAAAGGCTTAGTTTTTAAATAGGTTTTGTGTAACATTTTTGCGCTTTAAATTTTTGCAATATGTTAACGTGAATATGTTTTAGCAAAAGGTTATTTAAGTATAACTTATATTTATTTACTAAACAAGCCTAGAAAATAGGTAAGAACTACCCTAACGATAGACAAATAAAACGGAGGCTAGTCAGCGTGTAAAAATCTTAATCTGTCTGACTGCCATTTTTTTGGTTGCTTAAAAGGAAATTAAACTAATTTAAAATACAAAAAAATTTGAACAACACTGACTATTTTTTTTTATAAAAAATTGTGTTATTAACCAGACTTGTAATGACTTTACAGATATAGTAATTGACGAAGCACAGTTATTGGAATGGAATCCTGAGGTTGAACAAGAAAGGTTAAATGAAGACAAAAATTCAGGTTAAGATTTTAAGTAACTTTGGTATAAAGAAATTTTACCTGCTATCGTGGTTGGAGGGTTTTAACACCAAGCCACACCCAGCGACTAGAGCTTAATCACTTAGCTTGGCAAAACCACTTTGCAATCGGCGGGAAAAATTTCACGAAACCCTTTCCGATTGCTGTGGCTGCTTTCGCTTGTGAGCTGCTAGCCATGTACCAGATTTCAGCGGGCAAACAATGCATAACATGTGTGCAAAGTGCTGAGTGAAAGTGAATGTCAGCAATGTGAGCATACTTTCATCTGGCGTGATCGCTTCTCAGTCTTTGGGCCTTAGATCCAGCAATAGTGCCAACGACGTCACTACACTTGATCTTAGCCCTAGGGGCCGAGAAGCGATCGGGTAAAATTTCGAGAAGCGATCGGGTAAAATATATGTAATTTTAATTTGACCCAAAAAACTTTTTACATAATTTAAAGTTTATTTATAGAAAGTATATAATAGTTTATAAAATGATTTATCAAGCTAGTTAACCTTGTATTTTTAATAATTATTTTTTTACTATCTTATTTATAGTGTTTAAAATAAAATTACAGATGAGGAGCAAGTAGGTATGAGGGAAAGCAACAGTGGGGGCATATATAAAATCATCGTTGAAATTCTTTTTGGAGATGATGAGTTAAGTATTGCTTCAACTGATGGTCAAGGGGTGAGTATTGCTTCGACTGATGGTCAAGGGGTGAGTATTGCTTCGACTGATGGTCAAGGGGTGGGTATTGCTTCAACTGATGGCATAGGGGTAAGTAATTTCACTTTTGATGGTGACCAGGTAAGTCATGAGGTAGGTATGGATAAAGTAGAAACAGATTTTACCCAATCTACTGCTCCTCTTTATACTTGTTTTCAGCCTACAGATTTTGCCAAGCATGTTAGTGATGCAATCCATGATGATGTACTGTGCCTGGCTCCAGCTGAGAATAACACTCCACTCATGGCTATCCGAAATGAGGCTTTGGCTTTTCCATCAATTTTTTGTGATGGAGCAAACACTTTCGAAGAGGAGCGGCCTCAAAAAATTGGGATTGGTGCCTATTGTAACCGTCAGCTTTTTTCTTATTACAATATTTTTTCTAGTGACCCCACTTATATTTTTTATTTACAGTATGTTAAAGAGATAACCGAGTTAATGTCTTCAATTTCCATTGCTATGAGAAAAAATAAGTCGCCTTTGTTAACTACTATTACTCCTAAAATATTACTTAATCAAGATTCTTTAAGAAATATATTTAGGAATGATGAAGGTTACAAGTTTATGAAAACTGTAAGAGGATCACCAGCCTACTGGGAGAAAACAATGAATGATTTGTTTGCTATGATCAGGTAGCTGGGATTACCAACATTTTTTTGCAGTTTTTCAGCAGGTATATTTTACATTTATTTTTATGGTAATTTTAAATATAATTTTTTAACATTTATTATATAAAAAATTGTAAATAAAAAAGCAAATTATTCATATTTTTTAATGTTTTAAAAAATGTTTTCTCTTTTATTTTAAAAGGTGACCGCCGTTGGAAGGAGATTGTTCAGAGCATTTGCAAGCAATTAAATGTGGAGTACAAGGAAGACTTTAGTTGGTCTGAGTACTGTCAGTTGATTGCGAGCAATCCTGTGATGGCTGCGAGGATGTTTGATCGACGAACCAAATGCTTCTTTCATGATTTGTTGATGAACAAATCAAATCCAGTGGGAGAAGTTGTTGATTATTTTTACAGGGTAGAGTTTCAGGCTAGAGGTTGGCCACACATTCATGCTTTGCTGTGGATCAAGGATGCTCCTGTGTTTAAACATGATGATCCTGAAATCATCCGTGCGTTCATTGATCAACATATAACTTGTGAGATTCCTGATCCAGAGGTCGATCCAAAGCTTTATGAGATGGTCACTTCTACACAGACTCATAGCAAGAGACACACCCGATCCTGTAGAAAGAAAAACAAAACTTGTCGTTTTAATTTCCCTCGTAAAATATCTAATCGTACTTTTATATCTAAACCTAAAAATACAGCAAACAAATTAGAGGATGCTAAAAAAGTATTACTTCTTATTTTGGAAGCTATTAAAGAGCTAAATGAGAGTAATATTTTTTCTGCATCTGAAATTTTTAAGTTTGCTTGTATATCCCAAGATGAATTTGAAGACGCTGTTAATATTTTAGGTACACGAAACCAGGTTGTTTTAAAACGCAATTCGGAAGAGATGTGGATAAATCCCTACAACCCAAATTTACTTCGCGCATGGAATGCAAATATGGACATCCAATATGTTTTAGATCCATACAGGTATTATAATATATACAGTTTTATAAATTTTTTTTATGTGCTATAAAGTTACATTTGACCTAGACAATATCAATTGTAAAAGTCATAATTAATTTTTATTTTAATTTCACAGTTGTGTTATGTACATTCTCTCCTACATTACTAAGGAGGAGAGGGAAGTTGGAATGTTCATTAAACAAGCACAGAAGGAGGCGCGTGAAGGAAATTTGGATGCGATGAAAGAACTGAAGTCACTTTCTAATGTCTATCTTAGTCATCGGGAAGTGTCTGTGATGGAAGCGATCTATCGTGTTGGGGGTTTACCATTGAAATAGTGTACCAGAGATGTTGTTTTTATACCTGTGGATGCTGACAGTACCAGGTTAGTTTCGTTAGTCTTACAAATAACATGAAAAATAAAGAATTTTTTATATGTTTATTAGCTTTCTATAATTGTATAATTTAAAGTTAATCTCAGGTAATTTCAATATTAAATTAGTGCACTTTGTTAGATCAGATGTTAAATATCAGGTATAAAATATGCAATATTATTGTTATGTATGGGTTATCGAAGAGCTTTGGTTTTAAACTTCACTTTTATTTTAAGGATTTCTTTACCATTGTCAGTATTACAATCGCAAGCGGAAGATGGCATTCAAAATATGTGGATGACGAGTTTAATGGATCGTTATCTTAATCGACCTGATTTGCAACAATTCCAGAATCTCTGTTTGGCGGAATTCTGTTCCAAATATAGAGTAATTTATGATGATTCAAAAGATGGAGCAGATGATGGAGATGTGTCAGAGTATTCTGTGTTTTTACTAAAAAATGACATGGGTCGTATTAAGAAACGGTGAGCTACACGTTTTTTCATGATGTATAATGTGTTTTACCTATTCCAATTAAAAATTACATAAAATATTTTTTTGTTTTAAAATTTTTTTTTTGTCTACATAGCCTATAAAGTAAGAATAACAACTATTTTTATACCGTTTTTTTAATTATATATTTAGAATGGGACGGTCTGCAGTGATTAAACACTGTAAGCTCAATAAAGAACGAGACGGTGATCAATATTTTGAAAGAATCTTGCGATTGTACTTTCCTCATCGTAATATAAAAGAACTCATACCTGATGGTCATAGCACTTACGAAGATTTTTATGAAAACGGAGAAATTTTCACAACAGATTCTGTTTTGAATGTGAAGGATGTTGTAATTAACAACATGGCGGACTTCACAAGCCACATTGAAGAAGCATTGGAAACAGCGGCAGAATCGATGGATCTGGAAGATCTTGAAGATGCTTGGGCAAACTTAGCTCCCCAAACTGAATCAGATCGACTGGAATTGAAGGACCTTAAAAAATCTGACGTTGTTGATAGTGAAGAAGAAGAGGTGCCAGCTGAACTGACTGTTGTGAAAAATCTCCCAACTTCTCAAATTTCCGAATGTGTGAGTGCTCAACCATCAATTGCTTATGCTGAGGGTATGAATATGATACGGACTTTAAACGGTAATCAACATGCTATATTCAACTATGTACGTCTTTGGTGTTTAAAAAAATTACATGAAGACACTCCTGAACCTTTAAGACTATTTTTGACTGGTGGTGCTGGAACTGGAAAAAGCCATATGATTCACTGTATTTTCTTTGAAATGCAACGTGTTTTTCAAAGAGCAGTTGACACTCCGGATAGTTCTTCTGTGTTATTAATTGCTCCAACAGGTGTCTCTGCTTTTGCCATAGGGGGTCAAACCATTCATCATGCTTTTCGTATCAGTCCAGGAATGAGGCTGAATCACATGAAAGGTCTTACTGAAGAAACTGCAAACACACTACGATCACAATATCAAAATCTTAAACTTTTAATTATCGATGAAATTTCAATGGTCAGCAAGGAAATGTTAGGTGTCATTAGCGAACGTCTTAATCAAATTCTTCGACCAAATTTAAAAAATTCTTCTTTTGGAAATGTTGGTGTGATTGCAGTAGGTGACTTTCATCAGCTTCCTCCTGTCAAAGCTCGTGCTTTGTATGATGTTGATCCTGGCTCCCTCCTTCCTGAACACTGGCTTCATTTCAAAGTTCACCATCTTGATGAAATTGTGAGGCAGAAAGGTGACCAACAGTTTGCGACAATGCTAAACAGACTTCGAGTCAAAGTTAACACAATCATTCAAAAATCAGACGATGAATTACTTCAATCTAAAATTTTAAACAAAGATACTAATTTGGGTAGTAATATTTTGCACATATTTGGCACTAATCGTGAAGTTAATATGCACAATTCTAGAGTTATTGAAAAACTGGACAATCTGTACGACTTGAAAGCTGTTGACATTTCGAAAAATTTGAGTGGAAAAACCTGTATTGAATCTGTGAATTTTAAATATCCTGCAGCAGCCTATCAAAAAACTATAATTTTTGATGGGGTTATTCAAGTTGCCGTGGGATGTCGTGTCATGATCTTGGTGAACATTGACGTAGCTGATGGTATCTGCAACGGTTGTATTGGAACTGTAAGATGCATCATTGAGGGTGAAATGAAATATGGTCTTCCCCGATACATCGGAATCTCATTTGATTCCTCTAAGGTTGGGAAAAATCGTAGATTAAAACAACCGTACTACAAAGAGGTTGGTGAAGATTGTCTTTTGATCGAACCACATCTTTGCCAACCAATTAGATCTGGGACCAAAACTTACAGCAGATACCAGTTTCCAATACGTCTTTGTTATGCCTGCACTGTTCACAAAATCCAAGGGATGACACTTCAAAATGCAGTCGTTGACATGGCTAAGATTAATCGCGCAGGTAACTTGATTAGTTTAATATTGTACATAAAAAATGTAAAGTCAATTTTTTATGTTAAACTACATTTCTAAATAAATTATTTATGTTTTTTAGGACAAGCTTATGTCGCTTTAAGTAGATGTCAAGAATTAAAAGGATTGCATCTCAAAAATTATAATTCGGACTTTATCCATACCAAACATTCGATTATTCAAGCTGTGGAAAAAATGCCTAAAATTATTTCGCATCAACTATTCCCCATTCAAACTTTAAAGCAACATGATTCTCATTTAGTAATAACTGCAATTAATGCACAATCTTTATCTTTGCATATTGATGATTTCAAATCCTACCATGAACTTTTAAAATCAGATGTTATTTGTGTCAGTGAAACATGGTGTAAAGAGACAGATTTAACTACGAGGTACTTTTACTTTATTTAGTTATCTATATATTTACTTGTTTGTTTTAATAATTTTTAGTTGATGAACTAATAATCTCTTACAGTCGCTAATTAACTCAATTTACATTATTTTTAGGTTTGAAATCGAAAGCCATTTCCTTTTACGATTTGACCGAAACAAAGGATCGCGAGGTGGTGGCATAATTATTTACATAAAAAACAATTTGAATCATCAATTTCTTGAACAATATTCGGACTCCTATTATAATCAAATCATGTGTGTCAAAGTTAAAGATTGTGTTATATGCGCAGTGTACAGGCCCCCCAATTCAACAACTACCAACTTTCTAAGATTTATTTTAAAAATTCAAAAATCTTATGGCACTGTAATTTTATTGGGTGATTTCAATGAAGATTTATTAAGGTAATTTTTAATTCATTATAAGGTTTAATAGGAAATATTTTTAAATTATATATAGATTATAATTTTCTTATACACTAATTTTATTATTGAACATATTGTGGTTATTTAAAAAGATTATTTTTAAATTTTAGTGATCGGAGACTTCCTATAAATGAAGAATTGGTCGAAAACAAATTTCTGCAATTAATGAAGACTTCTACAACAACAAACAACACCTTGTTAGATCACATTTATACTTCAAAAAAGCTATCTTGTCATGTGGGAATTCTTTCTGTGCATTTCAGTTACCACAACGCCATTTATATCGCCTTATGCAACAATGAAAATTGTGAATATAATCAAGGTAAATCACTAACCAAAAATAAGTTTAAAATTTTTAAATTTTTCATAAGTTTATGTTGTATTTATAATATTTTTTTTTACTCTACAGCTGCTGCAAATCATTTTTCTTTGGAACATATCAGTAATAAGACTCTACAAACTAATTTTAAATCCGAAACTCCAATCATTCAAGTTAAATCTAGTAAAAACCACATAAAACTTCAAGTTAATTCATACAACCTTTCGGACAACACTCTTATTCGTGGCAAAGCTCGAGTTATCGATTTTATGGCAAGTAGAGTTTCTCATGATTTGGTTGATTCTTTAAGAAGAATTGGTTTCAACGTGACAGCAACTATCAACGATTCTCAACGTGGATATTCTTGTGGATACATCGGCATTGGAGCAAGCTGGTCAATCTATCACACATTGGATAAACTCACCTATACCAATTAATTTGTTAAAACGGGGCATTTTAAATGGCCCCACACGCCATTCAAGGCGACGACACCCACACAATAATGTTAGAATTGTTATAGTTAACACTGTTGAACAGTCGGCTGAGCGTTGTAATGAAGTAGCTGGTGCACATTGGTTTACTGTTGCTTATGAATTCGATTGATGCTTTTAAATTATTTAAATTTTAAAATTCTTTTTTATTTATTGTATTATGATTATTTATTTTTATTTTATTTATTCTATATTAGCTGATTTTTGTTTATTTCTGCATTGACCTATACCCTTTTATTTTTCTTTGCTTTAATTGATCTTATTTTTTCTTTTTGATTGATCTATACACTTTTCTTTACTTTAATTGACTATACTTTTTCTTTGTTTTTAATTGACAAATTTTCTTTTTTTGTAATTGATCTTTACCTTTTCTTTTCTTTGTTTCTGTTAACCTAAAAACTTTTTACTTTTAAACATATTATACACCTTTTCTACACTCTTATTAATCTTTAACTATTTTTTTTTAACTTTTTTTATATATACTTTACTTTTTACCATTTTTTCCTGGATAAAAGCAACCCCTTGTCGTGGGATCTGGGCTTTAAACTAAGATTGCTTATTTATTTTAAAATTCGTTATTAACACTTCTTTAATTGAGAGTCTAATGCTTACCAAAAACAAATAAATACATATATTTTTATGTAATTACCAACAGCATCTCTATATTAAATTTATATATTGTTTTTTTTTCCAATGTTTAATATATATTTACTGTTGCTATTGATTTTTGTATACTTATTTAGAAAATGTTGGTTGTAAGATTAATTTTTTAGCAATTTGTACCATTCCTAAATCTTTTAAAATAATGCTACATCTATAAAACATATAAATATATATTTTGTTGCATTTTTTCAACATTTCTTTGTCACTTTTGTTCTTTTATTATTCTTCAAGTAATTTTAGGAACGTGTTTACAATTTTTTTATGTTTTACACTTTTAAAGGCAGTCAAAACTTAAAAATTTCCAAAGCAATAAAATAGTTTCCTTACATAACTTAAGGAAAATATTATTTTTAAGAAAACTTTGTGAGAACAAAATTTTTTTTAATGAATATTTCTATAATTACTTTTTTAACTAATTCATAACTTTAACAATGTCCCAACAATTTGTTGTAAACCTAATTTAATTACATCAAGGCATTTATGGGAACAAAGCCCCATTGTTCTTAGCCTTGGTACTAAAATATATTTATTAAGCAAAGTTATTTAGACTTTAAAGGGAGGTTGAATTTGCTAGCTAACCAAGTAATAAAATTGTTATTTTTCAATACATTATGTAAAAACAATAAAATGCAACACAGTATAAGAGAAACATGTAAAATTGTTTTTTTTTATAATACTTTAAACTAATAGATGTTATATTCGCTTGTTGAAGAATGTGGTGTTGTGGTGTGATTAGGATATTTATTTATAAAGGTGAGTCTTATGGGCTTTTAACGTGACATTAAGGCGACTTGAACATAAAATCTTATGGCTTCCAATTTAGTGCAGTGACCGATATACTATGCTAATAAACAGACACACGTTAATTGAACTTAAAAATATATAATAAATTCCAAAGTGTTATATATTAAAAATTATTTGCTTTTTTGTATAAATTAGGGTGTCCTAATTGTTACATGTAATCATTCACACCAAAGCCTGTGTTGCAAAAGCCTAACAGAACCCATCTATTTAATAAAATTATTTATTTAAAGCTATCAAGGGTTAAACTTATTTTGGCCTTTTTAAAAAAGGGAATGTGTTGTCCGTTTTTTTCCTATTTAAAATTTTAACATGAAAATAAAGAAATTGATTATTTTAAGTTCAACTTGTATGGTTAAAACTGCCTTTTAATTTAAGATAAGACTATTTTATACAGTTTATTAAGCGAAAACATGAAGTACACATACATTAGCACACAAAAAAACAAAATATTTACATTTATTTACACAGACCACTTTACTTTTTAAAATTTAAAAATGAGGCAGTATTTAGTGTCCACAATAATTTTTACAAAATCATTGTCCAACAACAAACAAGCAATATCTTCGTCTTCATTGGTTATGTCAATATTGAAAAAATTTGTTAGTACAGTATTACATAAGGAAAGATTGTATTGTTTGTCACCGTCAAAGAAGTCGAGGTTAATATTGCAAACTAGAGTAAGGTTTTTCATTTTTAAAAGTCTGTGACATAGTTGGCATTTGCCAACCTTTGGGTTTGCAGTAACCGAAACTTCGCCCTCACACTTGTTTGCATTACATTTAAGGTAATGTTTTATTTTAGAAACGGAATTAATTTCCCCATTTAGAGCAAAGGGATCACTTGCTTCTATAGTTGAGATAGTTTCAACTTCACCTATCTCCACTATAGAAGTCAAGTGATTAAATTTGCAGTAAGTAAAAACTCCAAACTTAGTATGCTCTAAATAGGTGATCTCGTAGCTTTTATTTATTTTTAAGGTATTAACAAATTTTTCCCATAAAATTATGCCGATTGAGTTTGTATTGTCGGCGACAACAACAAATTGTCGTTGCACCGAATTGCCTTTAAGAAAAGTTAACAATGGCGAGTCCACTTGAACCACTTTAATTCTAATGGAACATGGTTCGACGTCGTTGGTGACTAAAATGTCGTTTAAAGTTAAAAGTTTAAAATCTTCGGGAATATATACCAAATTTCGGTTGGAAGCTTCACAGATATTGCCGGGATTGACAATAATTTGAAGTTTGTCGCCATAATTTGCCCCCGATTTTCTAACTGAAACCCCGCGAGCGATAATCGGCGTTTTATCATCGGCAAATTTTGCAAATTTCGGTTGTTGTTCGTGGTCAAACGAAATAAGAGGTAATTTTCGTTTGCCAGCAGCAACTTCTGCGGTAAAATATGATTTTACTCTGCCCTGCTTTACCGGGGAAACCTTCATGGGAATGATATGCAAGCTAACGTTTTTGCGCTCTTCGTTAATGTTTTCTGCGTCTATTTCTTCGTGCGAGGTGGATTGTTTGTTCTAAAAGTTCTAAATTTTTAGTATGTTTGTTATTATCCCAACGAATCGCAAACCTCCTATTTACGACATTTAATTATCACTAATTACTAATTAATAGGTGTTTGTTTATTAAAATTTAATGGTTGTTATTAATTTTTTAAATCTTGGTCAATTGTATATTATGATATTACTAACTCAAAAATAAATTAAAATTTTAATTTTTATCACTAATTACTTAATAATAGGTGTTTATTTATTAAAATTTAAAGTTTGTTATTTATTTTTTAAATCTTGGTCAATTGTATATCATGATATCAGTAACTCAAAAATAAATTAAAATTTTAATTTTTATCACTAATTACTAATTAAAAGGTGTTTCTTTATTAAAATTTAAAGGTTGTTATTAATTTTTCAAATCTTGGTCAATTGTATATCATGATATTAGTAACTCAAAACTGAATTAAAATTTTAATTTTTAATCACTAAATACTAATTATTAAGTGTTTGTTTATTTAAATTTAAAGGTTGTTGTTAATTTTTTAAATTTTTGTCAATTGTATATTATGATATTAGTAACTCAAAAATAAATTAAAATTTTAATTTTTAACACTAATTACTAATAAATAGGTGTTTGTTTATTTAAATTTAATGATTGTTATTAGATTTTTTAATTTTGGTCAGTTATATGTTATAATATTTATAACTTGAAAATGAAATAAAAATTAATTCTTGTTTGTTTATTATATTTAAATGCTTGTTTGTTGATTAAAAGTTAAAGTCCGATATTAAGCATTAAAAATTTGGTATAATGTATTTTAAAATATAAGTAGTTGAAAAACATATTTGAAAAATAAGTTTCAATTGTTTATCATATTTAAATGCTTGTTTATTTAATTTAAATCAAAAATCAATTTTAGGAATTTAAAATTTGGTATCATCTATATCCTGATATAAACAACTTAAAACTGCGTTAAATATTAGTTTTTGTGTGTATAGTATATATAAATGCTTGTTTGTTTATTCGAAGATATGTAATATTCTTAGTTAATGTTTATGCATATCTTTTTTTATTTATAAAAATTTATGTTAAAAATAATCAAAAAATTTCGAACCATATTTTATTTATCAAATAAATCTAGTTATTATTATTATTATGGTTCGAAATCTTAGATTTCGAAACATATTGTTATTGTCATTATGGTTCGAAATCTTCGATTTCGAAACATATTGTTATTGTCATTATATTTATTGTTTTTATTCTTATTTGACGAATTTTGAAAGACGATAACTTTTGTTCTTTAAAACTAAAAGTTCTAAATTTTTAGTATGTTTGTTATTATCCCAACGAATCGCAAACCTCCTATTCACGACATTTAATTATCACTAATTACTAATTAATATATTTTATTATTAAAATTTAAAGATTAAATTTTCTGAAATTTTAATATGTTGTTGGTATTATTATTTTGTATGTTGCTATTTAAAATGAAGATTTAACTCTAGCTAAATATCGTTTAATCATTATTTTTGTTTTTTTATAAAATATTGAATCAGTGTGAGTTTAACGCTTGAATAATTTAATAGCGTTCTGGTCGCCGTCAAAAATCGTCCTTTTCGCTGTCCATTAAAGTAAAAAATATTAGTTGAAAATTTAAGTAAAATGTTAAAATATAAGTAAAAAATGTGTAAAATTTTTGTTTTAATTGTTTTGTTATTATTATATTTTAATACTTGTTTGTTTACTAAAAAATTAAGATCGGTATTTTGCTTTTAAATTTAGTTTACTTTTATATTACAATATCAATGAATGCGTGTTCGTTTGTTAAAATTAGGTTTAAATATAAAAAAGTTCATATTTAAATTTATAAATTAATTAATAAACCTACTAAATAAATTATATTTATAAAATAGAATCAAACAATTTCGAACCATATTTTATTTATCAAATAAATCTAGTTAAGTTTAAAATAGTTTCAAAAATTGCATTACATGTATACAAAAAAACGAGTTTTTTTTAAAAACGAGTTACTTGTTTTGCCTCTTACATTACAGTAACATATTTCTCATTTTCAAAACCTATTCATCAAATAGTAAAACACAAAGGTAACATTTGTCACGACGACCCGGTCTTAAGTCGACAGTCATGATTGGTAATAAATACGCAATTATAAAGTTTGGCAGAATGTCGTACCGATTATAACGCCTCATTTCAATGCATGAAAGCAAATGCATGAAAGGGGATTAAAATCTGGACTTACAGAACTTAATTTTTTATGGTTACTACTAATATTGATACCAAACATTAATAAAGTAAGGTTGCTTAGTACCGAATTGCAAGATTAATGCACCAACAACAAATCGCTCTTCCAACCAACAAGGAGAAAACTAAGTAACGGTGAAAGATCAACAAACAACAAAGTAAACGGCGGCACAAAAGTCATATCTTAAACAAAAAAACAGGTTTTAAATAAGGTTCTTTCACTCAAGTAAATTTAAAAAAGAATACAGTTAAAAAAGTTACTTTTATAGATATGAATCAATTCTTAAAAATAAAAGAAAATGTTACCTGAAAACGCTCCGTCCAATATATTTAAATTTGTTACTCTTTCACAAATAACAACTGGTAAATCGTAAAAAACAAACCAATTCACCTAAAATTTAACCTAATTTTTTTTTTATATTTTTCTTTCTTTTCACATCTACAATATGTTCTTAGCAAAAAATTAAACTTAGTGGTGAAAGTTAAAGGGTTGTTTTCTATCTTTGCACAAATTTTTAGTTGGAAGTCAACCTTTAATCTGCCAATGTGAAAAGCTTTCTAGGTACAATTTATCCTTTATAATAAATAAACAAAATTATTACTGTAAATAATTTGAATATGTTAAATATAAATATAGACCTAAATGAAGTCAATTTTTACCTTCTCTGCAAATCTGAAGCCAACAGCATCTGTTTTTTTCACACAATAATGTTTTTCTTGGCAGAAATTTCACTTTAGCCAAAAAATTTACTTAACTAGGAAGATATTAAAAGGTCAACTAACAAAATTTAACAGATCAACTAACAAAATTTATTTTTAAACACCTAAATGTTTTTAATTAGTATAAGTTTAGTTCATTCATCAGCAATTTCAATTAGTATTGGGCATCCAAAAATCTTGGAGGTAATATGCTGTTAACTGATTTATCTTTAAGTTAAAAAATAAATGCACTTTATTAAAAAAATTTAAATCATTTATAATTTAGAAAAAGTCGAATAGAAATATAAATTGCTAAATTTTACCTGAACTATAAATGTTCAAACACCTGAAAAAATTACAGAGTTTATTTGTGATTTAAATTGGCGCAAATAAGGTTAAAAAATAGAATACAATTTCTTACCTTTTAAACTCTGTAAAATACTTAACAACAACACCTTAAAAAAGCCTCGTAATGCCTGATGATTTAGCCACTGCAGCTAAATTGCGTGATAAAAAAAGCACACTGCTCCCGAGTATATTGTTGGTTGTACTAATGTTACCAAACTAAAAACAATGCAAATTTAAAAAAATATTTTTGTATCCTAATCAATGGTTGCTATTAGTTGGTTAATAAACCTACATTTGCCTACTGTTCAACACCCCTTGAGAAATTGTATAGAACGTAGATACAAAAATTTAAAAAAGGTCAATCAGATTAATATATATATCTAAAAAAATACTAAAATAAAAAATCAAAAAAAAAAGAATCACTAATTAAAAAATTTTTTTAAGGTTTTTGACCAGAAAGTATATAATGGCTGTTCGGAACTAAATATATTTTTTAATTTAAACTTAAGGTGGGACTAAAACATTATAATTTATAAAGCAAAATTTACTTCAAATTAGTAACATTATTAGCATAAGTCCATTAGACAAAACTAGTATTTAAATCATTTAGTTTTTTTATAATTTTGCATAAAATATATTTTAATATTTATTAATAATTGTATATGAGATATTAATATACCCAAAGTCTACCTTAAAACGGTATAATTGCTATATAGATCGAAAAAATTTAAATTGCCCTATTTAGGATGTATTAATTTCGTTATTACCTCAATACAGAAGCCATTTAATTTCTTACTATTTAGATAAAATTATGTAACTCTATTGAAAATTATGTAAGAAATTATGTAAAGGTTATTTATGCCTAATTTAAGTTTAATTTTAGGCCATTGCCACAATTTTATTTTAATTTTAATATTGTTTCTTACAAAATTTAAAAACCCTTAACAATTAAATTCATGACATCATATTAATTTTGAAAAATAATGTGTCCTTCTATATTAATTTGTTTTATATATTAACCAAATGTAATAAAAAAAACTACAAAAAAGGTTAAATATAAATTTGACATATTTGAATGACGTGCTGGTAGAGAAAAAAAAATTTTGCATATAAAAAAACTAATTTTAAACAAAAAATAATAAGTGCTAATTTTTTTTTAATTTGTTAACAATATTACCATTTTAACTTGGTATAGGCTATACTAATTTATTTTAAGAAAAAAAATAATTCTTGAAAACTAATATGCATGCATGCATAAAGAATATGAATCTCATTCTTAGTCATTATATTGAATAAAATAGTATCTTTAGTTTTTATATATTTATATTTCTTACTAAATATTTCCGGGTGGGTTTTCAATAAAATCATATGATCATATTTTACTCAGAAGCATTGAAATCACCAGACAACAAAGTAACATTTCGATGATAACTTGCTTCTGTATCAGATCTTAGGCTGAATTCTGCAAAGACAATCTTTGTTAAATTTGCAATGAAAAAATTAAAAGAAACTGTATACAAGGTAAATTTATTAAGATATTTAATGTTTTTTTAGTAATTCGTTTTTAATGTTTTAAAAAACAAACTATTAGAAATTTTAAATTTAAATGTAGAAATCTCTTAGACAGTTAAATAACAAAATCAATAAAAAATATTTTAAGTTTTTAAAAGACAATATTTCTGCCTATTTTAAAAATGTTTTTAATATAATTATTAGGGAAGACATATTAAATAAAATGCAATTAAAATAGAAGTTTCTTTAGTCTAAATTAATTATATACAATTTTATTTTATACATAAAAATTCAATCACAATTAAAAGATTTAATTGCTAACTTCAGTTACTCAAAAATATTACAAAGTTATACTTAAATTAAGACTATTGTGTTTTAACAAATTGCTGTAAATATACGATCTTGGTTTATAAGTTTTTAATTAGTTTTACTAAACCTAACAAGATATTACAATGTTAGAGTATTACACCAAGTTGGTGTTAAATAAAATTAAAAGCAAGTAGAATAAGCCCAACATGTTTTTAGTTATTTAGACAACAATAAGAAAAGTTATAAAAAGGTACCAGCAAGCAACATAACTTTAATAGGGCCTTAAAGTCAGGTTTTTGTGTTAAAAAAGACATTATACCAAAAATATAATAAACTGGATTAATTTTTTCTTTATTTTAAATTTTGTACCTGTTCAACATTTTGATGGTTTGTGATATGTTTACATCTTTGGTCAAATGATTCTGCTTGTCATTGTTAATAAATAAATAGCAATTTTTTGTATGTAATTGTTACACTAAAAACAAAATTAGGGTTGTGCATTAAAAATATAAAAGCAATTACCAAAGGCTTTAATTGTCTAGCCTATTTGAAGTTTTTCAACTTTTCAGACTAAAATTAAAAAGCCGATATTAGTAAAACTTTACACTAAGATTACAAGTAGAAATACCGCTCATTGGCTTAGTTATTACAAAATTATTATATATTGTTTAGTTATTTGAAGTTGTTAAAAACAAAATATGGAATTAAAGGTGTTTGTTACCATCAGACAATTTTTTTCCATCAAGTTAACAATTTTTTTTTTGAATCCTAAAATCCACGAAAACCACGTTTTTTTAATTAATGACGTTAGCCGTACATAGAAATCAATAAAATCAGACAGATTTTTTTTAATAAAATAAAAAAATTAATATTGGCCGAAACCAACAATTTTAATCGGGTTTTAAAAAAATCATGCAATTTTGATTAAAATTACTTAAAATTATGGCCATTTAGGTGTTATTTTAAACTAACTGATTTTTGTTATGAAGCCCCTTTAAGGCCTGTTCACACGACAAGTCTAACGTTGTTTTCAAATGGATTTTAAATGGTTACGCATTCTTACTTTACGTTACATTGCTTAAGCCATGTGAACGGGCCTTTAAACGTATAATTGCTTAGGTTCAAAACATAGAGTTAAAAGAGGTAAAATACACGTAACTTTAAAAATGTTATGTCACTTAAAAAAGTATTATACGTCACGGTAAAAATTTTTGATATTTTTATAGAATATTTGTTAGCTTGGTAGCTTTTTTGGATAAACGCGCATAAGCTTACTTTAATTTCAAATACGCCTGTAAAAGATGTTTTTAATATCGAATTACCATTAAATTGTTATTAGTTTACTACTTTTATCCCCATTTTAATAAGTAGTTCAAATGCCTTTCGCTTCAATTTGGTTATCGAATTTGCGGTTTATATTTAACAACTCTTTTTGGCATAGAAATTTTAAACTAGATTTTCAGGTATTAATTCAAATTTTTAAATTATTGGTTTTCACTTTTTATCAAGTACAAATGTTTGTTTTAAAACCAGGCTACAAATTTTTGTTCTACTTAACAGACGCCACCCAATAACCATTGATTAAAACGTTTCTTAAAGAGTTCAACGATTAAGCCGCATTAATGCCACTGTTTATCCTTGAGCCCGATCACCATCACGTAACTAAAAATACGTTTGTTGGTTGCAGATTAAGCTTACTAATGTAAGCAATATTCTTGCATTTTATTTGGTACAGGTCCAATATTAGGTAGTGTATGTAGTTAAACTACTATCGCCTAATTTCTATAGATTAAAATATACGTAAGATTACATTGATTTTATTCTGCATAGGATAAAACAATTTACAAAATAACACAGTATTTGGAAAAAGGGTTTTAAAAATTGCACATTTTATGATTAACAGTCGTTAGTTTGTTACGTTAATATTGCAGATTTTGATTGCACATTATAAATTTATATTTAAAAATATATATAACAGTGTGGGGTTATCTTTTTTAAAGATTCATTTACAGTGATTTGGATACAGTAAAAATTTGGAAAACAAGTAGTACAAAAATACAGAATGTGAAGAATTTAAAAGTGCTAACCAGTGGAAATAAAAATTAAAAAAAAAACTTACATTAAAAAGTGAATACATATTAATAGGCATAAAAACGACATTTTTGTGTAAATAAAGTTCTTAAAGATCTTAACTGTCACTGGAATATAAGTAAATGCAATATGGAATACAACACATTTTTAAAACAAAAAAAAAATAAAAAAATTCATTATTTTAAAAAAGTTTATAATTGAACATAACTTTAACCGAAACTTTTGAATTTTAATTCAAAAATGTTAATCAAGTCATGAACTATAAATAATATTAACATTACCATATTTGGTCAAAAAATTCAAATAAGTGCTACAAATAAACAAATAGAAAGGTTGTGACTACAAGATTTTTAGTTCTATGTATAAAAAAAATGCAACAATATTTTAATTTCTTTACAGACAGTAATTTTTTTTTATATAATAATATTTTTATAATATTCCAATTTTTATTAATTAATTTTATGTATGCTGTGAAAACGAGTTTTTTAGACAATAATTGCTTTTATAAATTCTTAAAACGTTTGAATTATGTTAATAAACACTTAAAATAAGACTGTATAATAATAGCATATATATTATCAGCAATTAAACATTTTCTTACAGTAAATATATATAAAGAATCTTTTATAAGCATTGCTTCTTGGATTATTAAGTGGAACTAGAAGGCCGAAACAGTATATTCTTTATTTATGTTGTCACTGGTGTAGTTTTTAAGCCCAATCTTAGGATAAAAAAATTTTTAGTTAATATATTACATTTTAAATTAATAAAACTTTATACAAAAAAATAAAAAAAATTTTTGTAAAATTTAAAACAAAAGTGCTATTAGGTGTTCCCAGATAGCATCACAGACTTTAATTAGCTATAAATTGTTAGTTTATGATATGAAACATGCTAAAAGTTTAACTAAATTACATGCTTGTGTAAGTTATCACAAGTAGCAAACGAAATATTAGTTTTTATGTTATATAATTTATTTTATTCAAATGCAAAATTTTTGATAAAAAGTTAGTTGAATGTTTAAACAAAAGAAAGTAAACATAATTTTTTAAATTATGTGACAAGGCAACCTACTACTTTTAAACATCTCGTTTGCGTTAGTAGTCCTGTGTAACAATGTTAAATATTCAATTGTTGCTTTAACCAACTAAATTTAAATAACATTTTTTTACCCAAATTTAAGAAATAAAATCAGGAATTTTTTTTTAACTTACATGAGAATCATTGCCATGTAGATCGTCACCATCTCCTTAAAAATAGATAAGGTTATTACTTTGTATTTTACTTCCTTGTTTGAGTTGACATAAGATTGTATACCAGGAAACTGTTGGCTTATTTTTATACGTTATTGTTTGCATTAAAGCATGGATTTGGTGCATAAAATAACAATTAAGATTGTGTGGTGTGTGGGATGAATGCATTGTGTTTAAACTACCAATATTATTTTAAATTGATTTTTTAATGACTGAGCCTTCCTTTTATCTTTGTTGCGTTGTTGTAAATTAAAATCTTAATAAAAAATATTATTTTCGGTCTGCATATAAGTATAAAAATTGCATCAATGGTGAACTATCTTTTTATATAGTTACCTGGTGGCTTTGGTTTTTTGTTTGACTTGTTAACCTCTGCATAGGCTTCATCAGGTGCTTAATTACATATTAAATGATTAAAAATTGAAAAGATTTTTTTGATGTTGATAAATGAATTTTTTACATGTTATTGTATGGCTAATTTACTTAAGCTATATATAATATAAAGTGTATAAATTTAAATAAAGGCAGATGCATCATGTTTGAAAAATTTTAACAAATTAATTTTATAAGAATTAAAAAATTAAATTTCAAAGATTTAAAATTCTATAAACCTTCTTTAAATATACATTTACAGAAATTTAAATACCTGGTGCTGTATTTTTCTTTCCTTTCTTTTTTTTGCTAAAGTTGACTTCAGCATAAGCCTCATTTACTCCTGCAGAAGTGGAGGGAGCATAAAGAGGATTTACCTTTTCCTCTTTCTCATTTTTGCCTAAAATATAGATAAAAATATTGCAAAAAATTATCATTTTGCAAGTAATTGTTTACTTAAATTTTCTTAGTCCAAACCATGTATTATATAATTATTTGCTAATATATACAAATTTTAATATAATTGCAGTTATCATTTTTATTTGTTGAAAACAAAAACCTTTTTTCTTCTTAGGTTTGTTGACTTCAGCATAAGCATCCTCAATGAAGTCAGGATCACCAGGTTGATAGAGTGGGTTTACCTTTTCCTCCTTTTCACCTTTACCAATAAATAGAACAATTAGAAGGCTTTAAAAACATTTTTGATCAAAAGTAGTTTTAAAAGATTATCTCTAAAGTTTACCCTTTTTTTTCTTGTTTTTAGGTTTATCAACAACAGTATAGGCTTCTTCTATTCCATTTCCACAACCAGATGGTCCATACAATGAATTAATTCGCTCTTCTTTTTCACTGTTGTCTACAGAAAAAGTTTGAATTATAAAAAATCATTTTTTTAAATGAAACATGTTTTTACCTTTCTTTTTCTTTTTTCCTTTAGATTTGTCCACAACAGCATAAGCTTCCTCTGCTCCAATTCGCGAGGTACCATATAAGGGATTGCCCCTTTCCACCTTTTCATCTTTAACTGAAATGTTAAAAATCATAAATGAACCCCAAAATTTAAATTTATTTTTTAATTTTCTAAAATAAAAATTTAAAATAGTAACTGCAACAAAAACCATAAGAAAAAGTGGAGTTTTACAATTTATCTAATTAAGAGCTATTGAAAGCAATTTTTGTTCTAAACTATTTTTCATCACCTTTCTTTATCTTTTTAGGTTTATTGACAGCAGCATAGACGTCTGCACCATTTCCACCTGAAGAGATATGCAATGAGTTATCTCTTTCTTCTACATTTAAAAAGCATTTTATCAATAACTTGTTTAGCCTACTAATTTGTAAAAAAGCAATTGTGTTTTCACATTGCTAAAGTTAACATCTGGATTCTGTAACCTCGGACACAAAACTTTTACTTCTTTCATTAGCAAAAGGGGATTGTGTCAATAAACGAGCAGAAAAAAAGGTATTTCTACAAAACTTTTAACTGAATTTTCACATAACAATATATTTACAACTATAATTTATAATATCCTAAACTAGCAAAGGCAACTTAAGTCTTGGTCAGGATGTTACTCTATGTTTAGGTAGTAAAGTCAACCTTCCCACATCAAGAATAAATAGGTATAAAAAAGTGAACATACCACTATGCATATTTTAAATGGGGGTGATGGTGTTATTACTTTCTGTTATAAAAAAAAATTAAAATCTAAAAGTGTATTTTGAGTTTACTTTTAAAAATTTGCAAAAAACTTAAATAAAACTTGCCATTTTTCTTTACGCTGTTTTTTCTTCTTCGACACCAAAGAAATAACAAAACCCCAACCAACAATAAAACAACAACAACAACTACAATAATAATTATAATTGTTGTGTCCAAGCCATTTGAACCACCAGGACCTTTGGGGTCAATCGGTGTTGAATCAAAAACATTTACATCAAATTCAACAGAAAGTAGTTGAGTAGGAAATGTAGGGGATTGAATAGTTAATGTATAACTACCATTGTCAGCTTGTGATACCTATATAAAAACTGATAAATTTTACATTAACACTGGGTTTTAAAACAGCAATCTTTCAATTTCATTAAACAAATTGTTGTTAAAAAAATCTTATTTTACATAATATATAATTTAATCAAAAATTTTTTAAATAAAATAACTACATAAATTAACACAAGATTAACCTTATTTCTTGTAAATGAAAAAGTCTGTGAGTCACTTATATTGGTGAGTGGTTTCATATTATCATTTGCAACATTACTTCCTGCCAAAAAAAATCTAATTTTAATCCCTCATAAACTGATGTTTTAAAACCATTTAAATAATAAAAAATTTCCTGCTAAAATAAGATTAAAACTATTTGTTAATAATTCAAAATTACAAACCATTTAAAGTAAGACTTGAAATATTAGAAAGTGGATTGGAAATAAATTGAAGTGTGCAAGTTCCAGTTTGATTGACAACCCAAGGTAATGAACATTCAACTTCTGTGGAGGGAGATGTTAGTCTGGGTGAATCTATTTTAAAAAAAAGGTTGATAAAATTTAAAATTTACTAATTTACAAAAAAATTAAATAAAATCCAGTAAAAAAAGGTAGTAAAAAACAATTTTTTTTCTCCAAATTAGTACACTATAATGAACCACATAGTTTTAAAAAATTATATATTTTTTAAATAATTATTTACAGTATTATAAACAATAATAAAACCATAGACAAAAATTGTGTCTACAAATTTATTTTTGAATTTTGCCAACTTATTTAAGTAACCAAGATTACATGTAAAAGGTGTTATGCATAAATATTGTGGGTTAGGATTTCTATTAATCGACTTCCCAACAAGTTATTAACAGATTTGATCTGATTAAATATACACTTCCTAATTTTATTACAAACTCTGATGTTTAAATATTATTGGTTTGTAAACTGTGTAATTCTAGTATAGATATTTTGTACAAATAGACCCAAAATAGGTTTACTGGCAAACCAATACAAAAATATAAAGTAAAAGTTAACATACAAATGAATTATAAAAGTTAAACAACTTTACTTAGTAAAACAACCTTAAAAGTAAAACAACCTTAACATTTTTTATTAACATAAGACATTGTTACGTCATATTTTTTTTAATTTTTTTGACTTAGCTACTAACTAAAACTGTAGTCTAAAAAGATGCCTTTACTATTTTTAATTTTTTTTAATTAACATGAAATATTATAAAATAAAAATCTGTAAATAATTGAATTTTACCTAAATTTACTAGGTTCTTTGTTAAATAATGTTACAGCTCAACAAAAAATAATTTTAAAAATAGTTTATATTTTTTTATTTATTTTTTTTGTATATATCTTTATCCTCAATGTGGGAAAGTTGAATGTGCGACTTAAACATAGAATAACATAAGTTCCTCCGACCCAGTCACGAGTTGCCTGTGGCAATTTGGGATATTATAGAGACTATAATTTGCCGGTAACTATGCTGCTGATTAAGTGCTGGCTCAGCAGGAGTTCATACCGTTTATAGCGCCTTACTCAAGGGCGCTACAGCATGAGATCAGTGGGGATTGAACCCACGACCTCATGTGTGGTATAGCAAGAGTTCTTACCACTACACCACGCTGCCGGTTCACACCACAATGCCGGTTCAATACATAAACAGTAAACATTCAAAACAACAAACAAGCATATCAGGAAACAAATATAAGTTGTTATATAAATATATACGCTATGCAATACAAGATAAAAAAAAATTTATCAGTATTTTTATGTTAGGAAAAAATTTGTTCATTAACTACTCACATTGTACATTTAACGTAAAAATATTTGATCTTCCAGTTTGATTAAATTTCGGTAGTTGAGTAAATGAAGAGTTTGCTTGACAATATACTTGCTTACCATTGTCAGATGCTACAAGGTTTGCTGTTGTAAAATTTAAACCCTAAAAATTTATAACAAAAAATATTTGTTAAATGTTTGATTTTTAAAATCTAAAAATGCTAAAAAAAATTTTTTTTAATTAAATGGTATGAATTAAAAAATTAAAAGCAAAAGATTTATTATTTAGCAGATAAAATTAATAAAAATTAAGAACTTTATTCTGAAAAGTAAACAAAAATTAAGTATTTACAACATTTTGTTGATTTGAAGTATCTCCAATATAAAAAGTAGATGAAGTTGCATTAGGAATAACTTGATCATAATCACAAGTTAAATCTAATCCATTTCCTTCAACCACTGTTTCAACTCCATTTAATGTTACAGTTGGTGCTGTGATATGCATTTGTTTTCTTACCAGATATTTTATTTATTTAACTAAATTAATTTATTTTTTAAATAAATAATTTAGGAAAATATTTAATATGCTAGGTTAAATTTCTAATAATATGAGTGATTTTAAGATAAAGTATGTATTGTTTATATTTTTAAATGTGTTGTTTAATATCCAAATTAAATCTATAACCATTTAGTAAACATTAAGTCAATAAGTTCTCAAGAAATAAGGTGATCTAAACAAAATTTACATTTCCAATAACTCGTGTAATATATTACCTTTCCAGCATTGTAAACCATTTTGTCCAGTCCACATTGCATTTGCCAAACAAGTAGTTGTATAAGATGTAAGTTGACTTCCATTTGAATAAAATAACTCTCCATTGTTTGTACAATTAAATGTTCCAACTGAGTTGTGAATTCTAGATGTTGCAAGAACTTCAACATTGTATGGAAATGTGGAACCACAATCTAGAACAATAAATCAAGTTTGATTTCATTTTTAAATAACTTTATGTAAAAATATATTAATATACTCAAGTTAAATAATGGGTGTATCTAAACAATTGCTGATATGAAGGACAACATAAAAAAAATTTGCAAAATATTAAAAATTTGGTCCTTTACTTTATTCTAATTTATAATATTTTAATAATCCGCTATGTTACACATATTTTATTATTGGTAGTTTTATTACCAAAATGGCCTAGGCATTGTAAAATAATACCGGTTTTACAATTGCATTTTAATGGTTTTAATTTTTTTCTGATAAATATCTAAGTTGGGTAAGAAAATATTAAACTGCACTAATCCTTAATTACATGAAACAGTTATGTATTTAAATATTTTTTGAATAAATAAAATTACACTTTGTATTATTCCTACATTTTAAAGAAACCCTCAAATATGAAACTGTTATTTACCAACCTTGAACCACAATCACCCAAACTTGAGTTAAAACAGGTGTAGCACTACTATCAGCACATATTAAAGTAACATTAGATGAACTGTTAAGAGGTTGTAAAAAGGTGAGGTTAGAATAAATATTTTCATCTTCTATTACACAGGAGAATGAACTGGTGTTAGAGCATTCCATAAAAACACCACTATAAAACGGTGTTGGGCTTTCAGATTTAATCGAAGTCCATGAACAAAAACTAACATCAGTTGTTTGTGGTATTGTAGCAGTTACAATTAAACCTGTGTAACCTGTTGCCCAAACATCTCCACTTTGTGAAGGTGGAATTGTTGCTAGTTGGGCTTTAACAACTGCAAATAATAATTTTAAAGGTCATAAATATATATTAGCAACCTTTTAATTTAAAAAAAACGCTTACCAAATAGATCAAATCCCAGAAAGATGATTATAACAAAATTGAAATTCATATTTAAAAAAACAACCACCACACAGCCAGAGCAGCTACTGAAATATTAAAACTTTTTTTAGCACCAATAGTCTCATCGAGCGGTTAGAAAAGCCGGGTCCAAACCTTCGAGCGGTTAGAAAAGCCGGGTCCAAACCTTCTTCGTGTGGTTCTCTCCTTTTTTGCGATTTGCAAGGCGGCACGTGTCCGCATGTTTTTCCGCATAGCATTGTAACAGAAATCGTAATAGCTGTCGATCTGAATTTTTACACGCGAATAGGTGGATAACAACTACCTATTTAAAGACTAGCTGAATAAGCAGTCTGACACCCAGCTCATTTTAGCATTGCTTCTTTTTGCAGTTATGTGTAGCTATTTTTGGATAATATCATTTGTATTTTAGTACCACCATAACCGTCAGCGTGGTGTAGTGGTAAAAACACTTGTTACACCACATTGAAGCCATTGTGGTTGTGGGTTTAATCCCCACTGCTTTCATGCTGTAGCGCCTTCAGTTAGTTGATTTATACGGTATAAACTCCTGCTAAGCAAACACTTAATGAGCTTAACTATCGGCAATTATAATCACATAATATTCTGAACTTCTAAAAGGCAACCCGAGACTGGGGTTTGACCTTTCCAAATCAAAAAAAAAGTCTTGTTTAATGCTGTGTTTTAGATACTTTTTACAATACTTTTTGTCTTTACAAATCCAAATTATTTCTTTTTGAATACAAAGCAACTTCATATTTTGTAAACATACTAATAAAATAGTTTAAAAAAGAACTTATTACTAACAAGCAATTTTTTTTCTTAGAATCAAGTATGAGCTTTTCTAAAATTATTCTTAACAAATAACAACCACATCAAACTTTAATCTATATAACTCAAATTAAATCATTTATTTCTCTTCAAGCTACACTAAAGTTGTCAAATCATCTAATAACTTTTTGTAAAAAAACTAATCTTTTTTTAATGTTTGCAGTGATTGCATAAAAATGTTTCATGGCTTGCAAATTGTTTTTTTCCTGTACAAGAAAAATGTACCCAACGAGAGCAACTTTTGCATTGAACCTAAACACAGAGTTATGTACTGTCTATTATCCCTATTTTCTGAATTAAAAAAATTTAAACATGTATGTTTGACTAACCCATGAAGAATTTTCAAGTTCGATGTTGCTATTGCAATGAACACAAAAACACTGTAAGTCTTTTTTATCTAAACATTAAACATTGTTTTTATTATTAAAGCCTATAGTATTTAAACGAATAAAACATTTTATTTAGATTTAAACTTCACTGAATATTTTAACTTAAACTTTGCTTAATATCTTTAGGACTTCCTGCTAACTATTTGTCTTTTTAAGGTTTATGATTCCTTAAACATACTTGTTAACTGCAATAACATGTTTCCAATATATTTTCTATAAAAATCTGTCGAAACTTTATCTGTTTTTATATTTTCCATTAGACCCTTTGTCTGTATTGCTTCTGCAGCCTAAAATTTGATTTTATAGTTAATAATGCCATCTAGTTTTTTATTTTTAGATTTACTACTATTTTACTTTCTGATAAATTATTTGAACGGGTAAATTTGCTAAACTACTTTAAACTTTCTTGGTTTTAGTTTACCATGATTGATAAGGGTCCGCAATTATACCCATCAACTTGTTTTGCATGGTTCGAATAACTTCCCTTAAAATGTCTTTTGCCCATTGGAAAGTAATACTTCCAAAAGTTTCTGTAGAGGTATACACATACAATAAATATTTTTTAGTTTATTTATTGTCAGATGATAATTTTTACCTTAAATTTTGCAATAAAATTTGATTAATGCTCGCTTCGTTACCCATAGGATCATATAAAAAAACATTGTGTTCCTGAAGGGTCTATATAAACATAAAAAATAAAAAACGCAGCCTAAGAAAAATCATGAAACAAATGCTTACTTGCATTACATTTACAAATTAGTCTAAATCCATATAAATGACCCTGTGTACGTACCATTAAAACCCAATGTTGTCCAATGTTAACTGGAGAAATCCAGTTCATTTTTTTTATTATGCCAAACTGTAAAAATTAAAAGAGTTAAAAATATCCTGTTTATTTTGTATTTATAGAATAATTAAAAATTAATTTAATGTTGATCTTGCATATATACCATTATATAAATATATGTATTGTCTTACCAACTTGCTATTTTCCTTCAGATTTTTATCAAACTTTCCATGAAAAAACCAAAGTGAAGATGTATGAGTCGATATTGGTATCCAGTTTGTGTTGTGCTATCAAGTTAAAACATATGGTAGTATTTTATGCTAACTAGACTTACTAATAAAAAGTGGTTAAAATAATATTTGGATATTTCTAACTTATTCACCTTTTGCGTTATTGCAAACACTGCAGCATCCATAATCTAAATTATGATTTTGTTTAGAGAACAGTTAGTGTTAATTTAACTTATTTTAAACTGTAAAGTTTTTACTTTTAGGCTTTATGTAATACCTTATCGTCAAGCCAATTGTTGCCCGATAAAAGCAAAAGCTCATTTTTGGTTAAGTATAGGTTCTGTGCAATGGCTTCAACCCGGCTGCCACAATGTTGAGAGGACCAAAGATTTTCTATTTCTATAAAAAAAGGTAGGAACTTTTATTCTCATTAATAGATAAAATTTACCCATTTAGTACGGTCTGATTTGCAATCAGTGTAATACTTTCGTATTTTGCTTTAATTTGTTTATCTTCTTTTTTTGTTTTTTGGTAGCTATCCCTCATTTCCTTCACTTCAGGTTCTAAAAAAATATTTATTCAAGAAATATTTTATAATTGTAAATACCCTACTAATTTTAAAGCTTTACTTTTCCAAAAATACAATGGATAATAATTAATTAATTTTAGTTTTTTAACCTGTTTCTAGTTCAGGCAGAATTTTTGCATATGTATGTTCGGGTTGCCATGATTGTATTGTTGGAGCTTCCCCAATTAGATTTTCCTTAATTAATTCTCTTTCTTTAAAATTTGGGTTATTATAAGTTCTTTCTTTGTTTACAGTTTTTGAAGTTTTATAAAATTTTCTTTGTGGTGTGATTTTTTTATTGGGTGGTGTCATAATTTTTTCCTTGTTTTTGAACTGAGTTTTCAAATTAATTGGATTGGTTAAATTGCTTATACTTATACACGATTTAAGTTTTTCAATTATCAATTTAGATTGGTTATCACTTAATTGTTTTGTTGCAAGTATTCCTTGTAATGTTAAGGCCAAATCACGAGCTTGGTTAATTGGATTTATAATTTGAGAAATTTCGTTAAGAGTTGTGGAATGTTCTTTTTGAGTAGTATTGGCTGCTGTAACTTTTATTTTTTTTAAATTTTGTTTTCTTATGCAAATGAAATGAATATGTTTGCAAATTGTCCCTTTAATTAGATGATCTAAACATGTGCACGTGTAATTGTGAATGCACACATTGCAATCTTCACATTTTAAATGGCAATTTTGTGAACATTGCTTATTAGTTTTCGTGATAATATACTCATTTTCAGACTGTTCGCTCTGTACAAGGTAAACATCTTTTTTTTTAATATTGTAATCTCCCTTCATTTTTTTAGCACTCACATGCCTTTCTTTAATTTGATTTAGTTTCCACCCATGTTTATTTTTTTCCAGTCTTTCCAATCTTTTGAAAACCAAGTTTTCTTCAAAGTCCAGCAGACTTTTAATGCACCTATAATAATGTAATTATTGGTTAATTTGTTTAATTTATTGTCATTGTTATATACTGATCAACTTACTTATCGACTCTTTTGCTACATTTTCCTCCCAAATAATTGTACTTAAATACTTTATGGAAAGCTTCCACATACATATTGGTGTTGATGTTTGAGCCCTTTCTTGAACAAGTAGACCATTGTTCAAAAATGGGAAACCACTCTTTTTCAAAATATAGCCCAAATTTATGTGTAATTTCGGTTTCTAAAAGACTGTCTTTTAGTTCTATAAGCATAGATTTTGCCTCTAAATATTCTCCAGTTTGACTCACTGTTAAAAGCTTTTTATAAATTTCTTTTCGCAAAATGTGATCCTTGGGACAAAAAGGTTTCATTAAATAATATTAAATATATTTAAATATAAATAAAAGAATAATACTATAATTTAAAACATTTTGCTTACATTTATTAGATTTAATTTCCCTGTCCAGTCTTTGTGAACATGCCATGAACACAAAAGTTTTTGGGGAGTGCAATTAAAAACTTCACTCCAAACACGATAAAATTGAGGGGCCTTATCAGACATGAAATATTGAGGGGATGGAACCACAATTTTAAATTGATCAAAAAAGGTATTTTTTATTGAATAAAAAACGGTAAAAGAACATTAGCACTTTCCCTATTGCAAATCATCCAGGCAACTGGAGCATCGCAACCAAATTCATCAACAATAAGGATTGTTACCAATTTGAAATCATATGCATTAGTGCCATGGGTTGAATCCATACATATGACATTGTGCCCAAATTTTTTTAAAAGGTTTAACATATATGTTGTAGTAAAAGCTACACAAAAATCACCATTTTCAAAATGTAACGCTTTGGCTCCTTGTTCCTTATACACTAGCACTTTAACCTAAAGAAAACAATGTAGCTTATAAAATATATTGTATTATTTAAATTTATGTAATTCTTTTTGTTTTATTTGGAATAGTTATATAACTAAATTTTAAACTTTCTATTGTTACATTTTGACTTTTTTTCATTTCTTCTACCAGAATCTCAACACTCAAGCAATCATTGGAATGTTTTATAGAGTTGTTAAGATTTAATGAATTTTGAAAATTGTTTAAATCTTGGCGTGAGACCATGTGAATTCTCTGATATTTAGTTTTTGGTTGACAGGTAGATCTAATATCTTTTAAAATTCTTTTTGAGGTGACACCAATAGCTAATTTTCCTAGAAATAACCATTTATTTTCTTAAAATTTTAAAGCAATAAAAATCACCCCAATTATTGTTGAAATAAATGTACCTTGTAATTTAATTTTGTCCATTTTAGGAACTGAAATGTGACCTAAACTTATGCTGTGGCCATAGTGCAGCAGTGACCCAATCACTTGCACTTTTCCCCCTACAAGTTGTTTTGCAAGAAAAGATGCGGTACACATTTGTCCAATTTTCCGAGTACCTTGCGATTTTAAATGGCGCTCGCCCTCAACAGAAGTACTTTTGAAAAAACCACTCCTATTACATTTATATTTGAAACTAAATAACCCATTGATGGCTTTCGTCGTGTCTTTGTGTACAAAGTACGAAGCATTTTTTTTTTCTACATCAGCTTTCCAATTTAAAAAATCTGTAAATTTTTTTACAATTATAAGATTGTAATAATTTTTAAATGAAATAGTTGTTTTTTCAATATTATTAATTTAAATTTATAACCTTCTTGTGTATTAAATGTTTGATTTATTTCTTCCCCTTCAATTTTGTGTTTAATTTTAAGGTGATTACGTAAATCGTCGATAAACATAAAACCCTTGGTACAATCATTTTCTTTGCAGAACACATTGAATTGTTTCACCTAGATATGTAAATATTCAGAAAGCTTGTGTATTGGTTTATATTATGATTCTTTAGTACATGTTACATTTACTTTCTTTTTTAGGTTTTAATTTGTAGATGGACTTTTTTAAATTTACCTTGCTGTGAACGTTATTCAGGTGATAGTAAAAAGTTGATTTCTTGCTTGTTTTAAAGGTGCATTTTTTACAAAGATACTCCACCATGTTTTAATTTTAATTATAAGTTGTGGGTGTTTTTTAACTGTTCTTAGTTTTATTTTCAAAATAATTTAGTTTTCCCGCTATTTTTTACGACATTTTATGTTGTATTAGAAGTGGTTTTACTTAATATTTGGTCTAAATAAATTTAATTCATTTCTTTCCCGTATGCTTGAAGTATAAAATTGTATATATATGTGATTTATCATAATACAGTCTTGAAAATGTATTTATTATGTTTTGTTTAGCTTTGACCATGTTTTATTTTAATTAAAATTAAAAATTTAATGAATTAATATACGGGCTTAACGAATTTGGAATGACAACTGTGACGTCAAAATGGCAATAAGTTTTGAAAATCATAATCATTGGCGCATGTCTAAGAGAAAAGAGAGAGAGCAATAAGAAAAAGGTTTGAAGTTGGACCCGGCCTTTCTAACCGTTCGTGTCTCATAGTAACAAGGTGTTGTAACCGTTGTCTAGCACATGTGTCACAACAATTTTTTTGTTAAAAATTTATTATAACTTAAAATTATAAACTGTATTTAATAACATTTTAAACAAATCAGTTTAGTATCTAAATAATTTAATTATTTATTAAAATTAAAACAGCTTGCGTAACCTTTTAAAAAAATAACCGCACTATGATTTGTTTAGGCTTAAATCCGCTAAATTTAGTTGTTCGTAAAGTTCAATGCATTTTTATTGTATATTGCAAAATGCAAATTACCATCGTAAAATGTCTTTTTTACTAAACAATTAAATTTTAATTTTAGGTTCATATCGGACATGCTATGTTATATAATATGTAGGAAAAGCACTTAGCATCGCAATCAATTACGCTGCAAAGGCTTTCCTAGCCTCAAAACAGCTGTGGTGCTGGTTCACAAAGAACGGCAAAAATCACCTGCATTGACAGCCGTGATGTTTTCCGCCGATCAAAAGCAAAAATATTTACAAACTTTACCAACACCATTAACCCGAACCAATCTATTATGAAGTACAAAAAAGAATACGTAAGAACCCCTTCTCAGGCAAAATAATAACTTTCGTTCTGTGAACCCAAATAACTGTGCAAACTCGCTGCCATTCTATGCGGTTAAAAGCCGTGCAAATTTATTAACTATAAGAGAATTACAAAGAAACAATATTCATATGTATTGGTTACTTAAAAGGGTATAAAAACTAAGAAATGCCTTTTTATTCAAGGACAGATCTAATTACCCATAAGGTAATTAGAATTACCAAATTTATTGCGTCATTATATTGAAATAGTTAAACATTGTATAGACGCATCGCCCCAATTTTGAATTTAGGTTATATCTCGATAACATTTCCTGTTGTTGTTCAGTTTTTACTATATAGTAAAAACCTATAAAAAAAACATTATCAATAGTGACATAGTTTTTCTATGTATGCGTCAGATTTTTACTGAAAATATTTTTTCCTGAAATTTGTGATAATTAATTAAATTGATATAGAATTACCATCCATTTTTAATTGACAGTGAAACGTACAGCCATGTAATGTAGTTTTGTATTATTTAACCCAGTTTATTATTTATTTTCGCATCGCAGAATAATTTAGTTTGTGTCTATTATGTACCATTTGATTAATGTGTCGCTTTACGTGGAAGGAGAAGTTGTGAGTGTGTTGTATTTTTTTGATAATTGTGATTGTGGAGAAAGAAGTTAGTGTATTTTATATGATAATGATGTCAGTTTAGAAATGATTTAGCGTAATGTAATATTGTAATATTATCGCCCCCATTTTTGTATATATATTGTTATCAATAAAGTATGTTAGCCAGAATTCTATTTGATAAGGTTTTACCTAGGAATTTAGTTAAGTATTTTAATACATTGCTGGACCTTTCTGTCACTCACCTGACCCAATTCCCTACAGATAAAAAAGGCATTATTATATTGTCGCGGGCTAGTGTGTTGTTATGTTATCTTTTCTTTTTCGGGAATGTAATTCAGTTTCAAAAATTGTTTTTCTTTCATTTTTTCTTTTAAAATTACCACAGATGTCTGGTTACAGATAAGTTGGTAACAATTCTTGCAGCCTTACCTTACAAGCTTAGCCTTATTGTCTTTAGCTTTGTTGATTGGCGAAAATTCTTTTTCGTATACGGCTCGTTTAATTTTGATGAAACTATGATATTTAAAAACAATTTGCGACATTAACGAATTAAAATTAAAATCATTCTTTTTGTGGTAAATTGTACACGATAACAACACAAAAAAATTTAACGGCGGTAGTAATATGTTAGTGGTACGTGGTATTACAAACCAATTGTTGTGTCCATTATCGATCTTATTAAAAATTTGAAATGATTTATTAGCGGGAGGTCACTTTTAGTGAGCTTCGGCGTTTCATGCTGAATCATTCGGCTTGATCCCAGCTGCGGGAGATTTTTCACTCCCCATCGTCATTTATGACGCACTTGTTGTTCTGTTTATCGATAATGCTTTGTATTTTCTTTATTGTTTGTAAGCGTTTTCTCCTATTTTATTTCGCTTTAAATAACTGACAATATAGCTTTTTGGTCAGTTCGCTGGACGTAAAAACTCATAAATAAGTAAGGCCGAAGTAAGGTTTAACACACAATTAGACTTTCGCTTTTATACTTAATTTGTTGATTATATACTTTGTAGTTTGTGTTTTATGTCATATTTTTGTGTCGCATTTATTTCGCATTTCCTGTAGTTTCAATTCTGATTAAAAGCCGCTTGTACAGATTACATTTGGTAGATTGAATCCTTGGGCAGGTTTTGGTAATAAGTTAGCGAGTTTGATTTAACACGACTATTTTGTGTATTTTAATTAAGTGTGGCTTTCTTATCGATGCTCATCTTTACAGCGTACTCTATTGGGGTTTAATAATTGTTTAAGCCACAGTAGGAGTGTATTAGATCCTACATTGCGAGATTTATGAGTTTTACCTTAGTAAGATTTGGAAAGTTGTTAGGTATTACTTGTGCGTAGTTAAAAGCATTTTTTGTGTGCTAATTTGTGATAGTTAGCTTTTGCGAAGTTGTTGAATATAAGATTCAATAACTTGTGTGTGTGGTTAATAATATACATAGGGTTTTGTTAATTAAGTTGTTAATTAATTTTTGTAAAATATGGAGGAAGGAAACGTCACTTCTCCCGCCGTAACAACGGAAGGTATGGTTGTTACTTCGTCCACCACTGTGGACACTTCGACTAGTAAAACTGTTACTAAGTCGGGACCTTTGGGGTCAAAGGAAGATCGTACATATGCTCTATCGGCATTTACCCGATGTGAGAACAAACTTTGCAAAGAAATAGAAGCAGAGTGTTCTGATAGTAAAGAAGTCACAAGGTTAAAGGGTGACTTTGATACGGCCTACGAAAGAGTTGTAGGCGCGTGCAAGAATTATATTTCCCAGTCAGAGGGAGATGTAAGAACCTCCGCTACTTCAAAGTTGAAGGAAGTAGAACAGCGGAAAGTTGTAGCCGACAATCGGTACCAGGCATATTTGGAGACCTGTGTCCGTAAAACTTCTTCAAGAGCAGGTTCTGTTGCCGGACGGTCGATCAGATCTGGTCGCTCGCACCGCAGCAGACGAAGCGTTGAAGCTCTCGAAGAAAATGTGGAAGTTGTCCGCTCAACAGCTGAGTTTATGAAACAGCGTCACGAAATTGACAAACTTCAAGATGAACTTGAAGCCCAGCGCCAAGAAAGGGAACTTGAAGCCCAGCGCCAAGAAAGGGAACTTGAAGCTAAGCGCCAGCGGCAGGAGCTTGAAGCCCAGAGAAAAGTTAAAGAGTTAAACAGGAAACGCGAGGAACTTAAAATGCAAAAACAAATTGTTCATGCACAAGAAAAGGTTCGTTTTGCTGAGAGATACGAAGATAGCGAATTTGGCTCCGACATCTCTGAGGTTTTGCCTTTAAGACTGAAACAATATGCTGCAAAGCCTGTTACCGAACCAGAAGTGAACTTTAATGAAACATCATTGTCGCATTTACGAATATACGAAGGCGACAAATCACATCGCTCAATAAAGGCAGCGGGGCCGGCACCAACTGCAGTTTCACCGGCATTGGCACATCGACCAAAGCCGTCCGTATTAGCGGACCCGAGGGATTATCTTTCCGGCCAAGAGGATCGTGTTTATGACCGACCTCAACCTGTTCAGCAGCATCAACCGCCATTTTCAAGTTTTGATTTTGCCACGCCAAAGATTGAGTTGGATAGCTTCAGTGGCAACGTGTTACAATACTTGGGATTTATAAGACGTTTTGAAGAATTTGTTGAACGTAGAATTCACGATAACAGTGCCCGTTTAAGTTTTCTACTTAAATATTATACTGGGGAGGCCCTACAAGCGATTTGCGGTTGTGACGTCATTGCAGACCGAACAAAGGCATACCGTGAGGCACGACTTAGACTGCATGAAAAGTACAATCAGCCTGATATACTCAAAGAAGCCGCAATGAATAAAATAGTGAATGCACCAAAACTAAAGGAGTTTGATGCCGACGGCTGGAACACATTTGCCGACGAACTTTACTTTTGTGCTTGTACTTTAAGTGCAGGTGGCTTTGAATATGACCTTAACAGTCAAGACACAATCTTCAAAGTCTTACGAAGATTTCCAGAAAATGCTTGGAAAAGTTACAAAGAATTCGCTAATGACATGGAAGATCATGGCAAGACACCAACATTTGAAGATGTTATGTTGTTCGTAAAAAGAATTGCGAAACATCAACGTCGATCTTTACACCGCCTGCAGCTTGAACGGGACTGCAGGTCAAAGGTGCCCACTGCCCAATACACCGCTAGAGGTAAGGCAACCCGCCTTGGTCGTGTATCCGCTGCTGTTGAAAAGGAAAGCAACAAAAGAAGATATAATGGTCCTGTGCAAAAGTGCACATCTTGCAGTGAACACCACCCTTTATGGCAATGTGGAGTTTTCAAATCAAAAACCCCACAAGATCGACGTGAGCACGTAAAAAACAAACGCTTATGTTTTCAATGCTTTCGAGCAGGACATCAGTCCCGAGATTGTAAATATGACAAAGGCTGTAGGGATTGTGGCAAGAGACATAATACTCTCCTGCATATTAATATTCCGCCAAGTAGCGCCGAGGCTAGTGCGGAGCCGCAAAGCGAGTCAGCTATTGTGGCATGCAACGAGGTTTCCCACAACAGCGTAAAAAATGTGAAACGTTTCAAGATTGTGCCAGTTAAAGTTTGGGGCAACAATCAAAGTAATTTTGTGAAAACATACGCCTTTCTAGATGACGGTTCAGATACAAGTATTTGCACTGCAAGCCTTGCAAAGAAATTGGGTCTCAAGGAGACAAAGGAACATATCGAGCTCTACACAGCAAATTCGGTAACAAGCCATGGGAGCCGAGTTGACTCGTTATATGTAAAGGGGATCAATGAAACAGAATCGTTTAATGTCGAAAAACTTTTGGTGCTCGACCATATTGTCAACGTAAGTGACAGCATTCCTACGGAAAAGGTGGCAAACATGTATCCGCATCTGCGTGACCTGAAGTTTCCTGAACTTAAATCAAAATCAGTGGAGCTGCTTTTGGGAAACAACGTTCACGATGCATTCAGGGTTTCTGAATGGCGTTACGGCAAAAAGGGCCAGCCTTTCGGGTTACACACGGCCTTAGGCTGGACATTGTTTGGCTCGCTCGGACCATAATATAAAGAAACAATCGCAACGAATAAATGTTAACTTTATGCATGAACCTGAACAAGTATCAGCATCATGCAGCGACATTTTAAATGTCTTGTCGAGCGACTTTCATGACTTTGATTGTGAGCAAAGGAGCGAAATGTCATTAAACGACAAAAGGGCTTTAAAAATTATGGATAAAACAGTTTTGCGGAACGGCGAACACTATGAAATCGGATTACCATGGAAAGAGGAATATATCAAACTTCCGAAGAATAGGAAAATGGCACTTCAAAGGCTGCAATCTTTGAAGAAGAAGTTTATTGCTAACCCTAATATTTTTAGGCAATATAGGGAGAAAATTGATGAATATGTAAAATTAGGACATGCCACTGTATTAGCTAATAGGAACTGCTTAAATGATATAACGTGGTATATACCACACCACTGTACGGGCCCTAAGTTCCGTATAGTGTTTGATTGTGCTGCGAAACACTGCGGTGTTTCGTTAAATGATGTTTTATTACAGGGGCCTGACCTTACTAACAGTCTGGTGGGAGTGCTTTTGCGCTTTCGCCAAGGGGCTATTGCCCTTGTGGCAGATATTAAAGGCATGTTCCATCAGGTTTTTGTGAGACCATGTGATCGTGATGCCATGCGATTTTTGTGGTGGCCCGATAATGACCTTTCTCGAGCCCCAGTTGACTATCAGATGAACGTGCATATTTTCGGTGCAACTTCGTCGCCAAGCTGTGCGTCATATGCGCTTAGGAAAACTGCTGACGACAACGCAACAAAAGCAGATAAGAATGTTGTAAATACTATTAAGCGTAACTTTTATGTAGATGATTTGTTAAAGTCGTGTAAGTCTGTTGATGATACTGTAGAACTTATATCTGCTATTTCACCGCTTCTTAAAAGCGGTGGCTTTCATTTAACGAAATACATTAGTAATAACAGGTCCGTACTATCGTCAATCCCAGCGTGTGACTTGGCATCTTCGGTGGTAAATTTAGACTTACACGAACTGCCAACCGAGCGAGCGCTTGGTGTGTATTGGAACACCTCTTTAGACCGTTTCGAGGTAAAGGTAAACGTTCAAACTAAACCGTCCACGAGACGCGGTATACTATCGATGGTAAGTCAGGTATATGACCCATTGGGTTTTTCTTCTCCATTTATTCTTCCTGCACGCAAACTTTTACAGAAAGCATGTTCTGCACAGTTGGGCTGGGACGATCTGGTTCCAGAACAACATATTAACACTTGGAATAATTGGCTTAACACTCTTGTTGATTTAGAGCACATTAGTATACCCAGATGTTTTAAACCTGTAAATGTTGATTATTGTTGTATTGAGCTGCACACGTTTAGTGATGCTAGCAATGTGGGTTATGGTGCTGTTAGTTATCTACGCATGATTGATTTGCATGGAAATATTTATTTGTCTTTTGTAATGGGGAAGGCACGTGTTTCTCCCCTTAAGCCTGTAAGCGTACCCCGACTCGAACTTACGGCGGCCGTGGTAGCCGTAAAACTCAGCGACCTTATACGTCGAGAACTGGAATATAAAATTGACAATGTTTATTTATAGACTGATTCTACAACCGTTCTCCAATACATTACAAACACATCAACGCGATTTCAAACCTTTGTCGCTAATCGATTAGAAATGATTCATTCGCTTTCGAAACCAGAACAGTGGATGCATGTTGACACAAAGCGAAATCCCGCTGACATTGCATCAAGAGGCTTAATGCCTAATGAACTGCACAAGGCAGACCTGTGGTTTAAAGGCCCAACCTTTCTTTATAAGACAGTCGAACATTGGCCGGTTCGCCCTGCTATCTTGCCGTTATTGACCGCCGATCTTAAGGTCAAGTCAGTGACCTTGTGTAATGTTGTTTGCAGTGATCAATTTAGTTTACTGCGTTTGTGGCGTCGTTATTCTTCGTTTACAAACCTACAACGAGCAACCGCCTGGATTCTGCGATATCGCACCTTTTTGTTATGGAAGGTGTCTCAACGGAAAGCTAAATCTAACGACAAATACGCCATTCCTGAATTTTTATCGCTAAAAGAACTAAATAGCGCAACAGCTGCCATTGTGCGGGCAGTTCAACGACAATCTTTTTCCGAGGTGATCAATCAACTTCATGACCACCAAACTTTTTACGAGCCTTTACAATTCAAGTCTAAGCAACATCTAAATAAATCAAAACAGCTTAGCACTTTAAGAAAGCTAAGCCCGGTTTTAGTTAAAGGCATTATGTACGTTGGTGGCAGGCTACATAATTCAACCGTCCCTCTAATCACCAAACATCCGATGATTCTTCCATCTAACCATGTTGTAACTGAACTTATTGTGACAAACTATCATAACAGGCATGGGCATTCGGGAACAATTCATGTCTTGTCCGCCATTCGAGAACGTTTTTGGATTCTACGCGGACAAGCCACTGTCAGAAGGATTCTAAGAGGCTGTAGAAAATGCCGATTTTGGTCTGCTAAAGTGGGGGAACAAATTATGGCCACTTTACCGATGCCGAGGGTCACTTCAAATAATCCTCCATTTACATGTGTGGGAGTTGACTACATGGGGCCAATTCTCACAAAAAGTGGTAGAAGTCAAGTTAAACGATATGCTTGTATTTTTACTTGCATGGCTACTCGGGCTATTCACATCGAAGTAGCCCAATCCTTAGAAACAAGTGCTTTTATTGATGCTTACCGCCGATTCTCGTCTCGCCGCTTGGGTCCAAAAAGAATTTATAGCGATAACGGCACAAACTTTGTTGGGGCCGAGAGAGAGCTACGAGAAGGCATCAGGAGATGGAATAAAAAGCAAATTCACGACGCGCTCCTACAAAACGAGATTGATTGGAGTTTTAATCTGCCAGCTGCGAGTCACCAAGGCGGAGTCTGGGAGCGGATGATACGATCCGTTCGGAAAATCATGAGGCTAATAATGGACGAAACCATTCTTGACGATTTTTCACTTTTAACCTTGATGGCTGAGGTGGAACGAATCTTGAACAGCAGACCTCTGGTGCCACTCAGCGATGACTGCAAAGATGAATTGGCATTGACGCCAAGTATGTTGCTAAAAGGAGCAATAGACAATGACCTGCCTCCAGACACGTTTGTCAAGGCAGACGGTTACAGGCGATCGTGGAGGTTGGTTCAACTTCTTGCTGATCAATTTTGGGACCGATGGACCAAAGAGTATTTGCCTTTGTTACAATTGCGACAAAAATGGCTTCAACCGATGAGGAATTTCACGGTTGGCGACGTGGTTTTAATCGTTAATGAGAACGCGAAGAGAGGACTCTGGCCGAAGGGGATTGTCGAGAAGTGCATTAAAGACAAGAACGGGATGGTGCGCCGTGTCCAGGTGCGCACTGCATATGCTACCTTAACCCGAGACATTCGCAAAATTTGCCTTTTAGAAGGGGTCGCATAAATTTGTATTTTCGATGTTTTATTTGTGTTTGTATTTACGCCTGCATGCCTCACAGTTTTTCTTCTTTACACTTTCATATCATTTTTGTAAAACGTATTTTTGTGATAGGTGTGCCTTGTATTGCATGAACTGACACACTTGCTACCTTATAGATGTAGCGTTAGTTTTATCGTTATTATATGTTATACGTAATGTTAACTGAATACTTTGTATTTTTGTTGAAGTTTCGAATGCATAGTTATTGTGTTTATTTCTTGTATTTTGTTATCGTATAATGAACATTTTTGTTGTTAAATGCCCTCGTGTTATTACACTCTGTCATTTGGGGCCGGTATGTTATGTCCATTATCGATCTTATTAAAAATTTGAAATGATTTATTAGCGGAAGGTCACTTTTAGTGAGCTTCGGCGTTTCATGCTGAATCATTCGGCTTGATCCCAGCTGCGGGAGATTTTTCACTCCCCATCGTCATTTATGACGCACTTGTTGTTCTGTTTATCGATAATGCTTTGTATTTTCTTTATTGTTTGTAAGCGCTTTCTCCTATTTTATTTCGCTTTAAATAACTGACAATATAGCTTTTTGGTCAGTTCGCTGGACGTAAAAACTCATAAATAAGTAAGGCCGAAGTAAGGTTTAACACACAATTAGACTTTCGCTTTTATACTTAATTTGTTGATTATATACTTTGTATTTTGTGTTTTATGTCATATTTTTGTGTCGCATTTATTTCGCATTTCCTGTAGTTTCAATTCTGATTAAAAGCCGCTTGTACAGATTACATTTGGTAGATTGAATCCTTGGGCAGGTTTTGGTAATAAGTTAGCGAGTTTGATTTAACACGACTATTTTGTGTATTTTAATTAAGTGTGGCTTTCTTATCGATGCTCATCTTTACAGCGTACTCTATTGGGGTTTAATAATTGTTTAAGCCACAGTAGGAGTGTATTAGATCCTACACCAATAAACAATTTAAAGAAATAAAAGTTAAAATTTTTGGAGGAAAAAATTTTTTTTTCCTTTTTGGAAGAAGATTGATTCACATTTTTTTTCGGTTTAGGGTTACTTTTATAGCTTCGCAATAATTTTTGAACTATTTAAAATACTATAAAAACCAGAAGAACTCAAAAAATGATATGCTAAGGCATTAAAAATTATTTGCTCTGTCTCCATTCCATGCATTTTGAAATCATATATACATCGAATTTTTTTTCGTATCAGTTTTTGTAAATATTTGTATTGTTTTGTTAAGTGGTAAAAAAGTTATGTTTTTATTTTATAACAGTAAAATAAATAAGCAACTTACTTAAGACTAGTGTGGCATGAATAGGCATAAATAAACAAATAAACTGGTTTTGTTTTTTTGTACGCAAGTTTTTATTCTTTAGACCCGGTCTTAAAATTTTTATTACTACCGGCGTTAAATTTTCTTGGGGGTAGTGACGGTTCAAATTAATTTTTTAGATTGCATTTTTATTTTAATTTACAAACACCTAACCAAATTTTTTCTGACAATACTCTAGGGATTTTATTGTGCAATTGATTCTAAGCATAGGACTTTTAAATTCTGCATCAATAAACTTCGTAAACTAGAACGTGGCTTGTCTGACTTAAAATTTAAACCATGTCAGGTTAGTAATTAATTAACTTTAGAAAGTACAGCACTGTCCTTGGGCTACAAAAGGAAAGTCTTAGGTTCCACACTCTTTATATTAAAAAAAATAATCAGTTGTAAAAATTTCTAATTTTAATAAAAACAAATATTTGATTCTCAAGCCACAACAGCTAATTGGTCAAGCATTAAAGTAGTTTATTTGAGTTTTAACCTATATAGTCAATTTTATTACAACAAACAGTGGATTAAGTTTTAGTTCTAATATTAAAAATACAATTTGGTTCTAATATTAAAAGTAAAATAATTTAAATGGACAAAAAAACTAATAAAAAAAAACAAAAAAACCAACATAATTACATAAGTAAGATTGCATTATACATACAAATTGCACGAATCAAAAAAAAAATAAAATTACAGTTAAAATTTTAAATTACTAATTAGTTGTAATGCTGTTAAACATTGCCTAAATTTTAAAGATCTTTTTGGCATTGTACATCTACATTTTCATATTTTCCTTTTTGTCTCACATTTGCATATTCACCCTTTAACAAATTAGCACAATTAATATTTTACTAAATTTAGGGCAATAACAGATATATTTAAATAATTGTTAAAATGCATAATGTTTAGAAAACCTTACATCTTCTTGAATTCTTTGAGATGTAGGAGAAAAGGATAAGCCTTAAAAATGTATGGCTTTATTATTAAATTAAAACAATAATTGTATTACAAGTTACTGGCTTATTGTTACCTAGGTGAGAAGTTGTTGTAGAAACTTTTTGCTAAAACAATGAAATTATATTATAACATTAACAAAAAAATAAAAATAATTGTTAATAAACCAGAACCAAATCTTGTTACTACTTAAATAGAATTAATTCAAAATGTAAAAATAAAGCCTTTAAAAACAAAACTTACCTTTGAAGATTGATTAAAATTAATATAGGCTCCATTTTCACCTAATGTAAAGTTGTTTAGTTTTAAAAAAATATAAAAACATTTAAATAACCATTTTAAACAAAACTGTCAGAGAAAGATTGTGTAAGAATGTCAGTTTTGTTTAAAATGGTTATATAGGGGAAATTTTCATTACAAACATAGTGTTTCAGTGGTAAGATAAAGGTTTATAAATAAACTATTAATAAAATCAAAAATTAAAACCAATACCTTGCTGAAATTGTTGCTTCGGGCATTTTCTTTGTGTTGTAACATTATTTTTTTTGTAGTTAAAATGGGTATACATCCATGATGAAATAAGTAAAACAGCAAGTATGGAAAGCCCGCAACATAGTCCAATAATGACTGGCTGATTTATATTTATACAATCCGCATCTTGATAACTTACTTTAACATTAAACTTAATTAAAAGTATTTCTTTAAGAAACTTGGACAATATAATGTGGGCTATATATTCTCCTTGATCTTTAAAAGAAACCTAAGGAAATATTATGCGGAAAAAAATAAAAACAATGTTTGGTAGGTGTTTTAAATTTTCACAGGTTTTAAAAATATAAAAATAATTGAAACCTTTTCTTGAATCAGCAGTGCTATCTGTTGCATTTCTTGATTTTCGGAATTTAAAAAATATGTTTTCAAAGAGCTTGGTTTACCTTCACAGTAATAATATCTAAACTAATTATTAGTAAATAAAATAAGTAAGCAAACTTACCATCTTTGGTAAGACTTATAGAATCAGCTAGTGGATTAGAAGAGAAAATCCCATAACAACTGCCACTTAGATTAACTATCCAAAAACAATTTATTTTTTTTATCTCAGATTGAGGAGCATCTTAAAAAATAAAAAATTCAATTAAAATAGAAAAGACATAACCTCTTGGATTTTGCACAAAAATATTACAAAAACTATTTTAAACCTACATTGTACATTTAATGTTGCAATATTTGATCTTCCAGTTTGACCAAATTCTGGTAGTTGAGTAAATGGAGAATTTGCTTGACAATATACTTGCTTACCATTGTCAGATGCTGTTAAACTTGCTGTTGTAAAAGCTAAATTCTAAAAGTTAAAATAAAATATTTTTGTTAAATGTATTATTTTTCAACCAAACATGTTAATAAAATAAACTTTTATTAAATGCTAAAAAATAAAAAATTAAGCATAATATTATTATTTCAGCTGTTTAAATAAATATATATTATAAACTTTATTGTAAAAAGTGAACAAAAATAATGTTTACCACATCTTGTTGATTTGGGGTTTCTCCAATATAAAAAGTAGAGGAAGTTGCATTAGGGATAACTTGATCATAATCACAAGTTAAATTCAATCTATTTCCTTCAATCACTGTTTCAACTCTATTTAGTGTTACTATTGGGGCTGTTATGTACAAATTTTACCAGATATTCAATTAAGTAAACTAAATTAATTTATTTTTTTAAATAAATAATTAATTATAAACAACATTTAATCACAAATTTTATATTTTTAATCCTTCAAAAATTTTTTTTTTGCGGCTTAACACAAATTTTATATTTTCTAAGTGTGTGACTAAGTAATATTAGTTTCTAAGTGTGTGATGTTACTAAGTGATATTAATTTCAAAGTGTGTGATGTTACTAAGTGATATTATTTCAAAGTGTGTGATGTTACTAAGTGATATTATTTCTAAGTGTGTGATGTTACTAAGTGATATTATTTCTAAGTGTGTGATGTTACTAAGTGATATTAATTTCAAAGTGTGTGTTGTTACTAAGTGATATTAATTTCTAAGTGTGTGATGTTACTAAGTGATATTAATTTCTAAGTGTGTGATATTAGCTTTTTTGTATATTCTTTGTTCTTTTGTAATATTTGAGAACTTATGGGGCATAAATGGAAGTTTTTATTTTTGCCTTTTATTTGCAAAATTGTCATGCTGCTTTTTGCTATTGTAAGTTTATTATGATTGCATTTTTTTTTACTTAGTGTTATGTTTTTTGTGGTAAGTTGAGGTTTTAACTATTATGTTGGATTTACTATTACAGTTAATGTTAATATCTGTTTTTGATATTTTGTTTTAATTTGGTATTTATTCATGTTTATTTTTTACCTAACAAACAAAATATGAGCGATAAGGTTTTGTGGTAGTAACTAGATTTATTAAATTAACAAAAAATCCCACATGTCACTTTAACGTGACAACCTGTTTGTTTGTATAAATTTTTACTAAAATGATTGTGAATATTTTTTTGTTTTTGTAAGCCAAGCTTTAACAACATGCATTCAACATTGGCGCCGGTTAAATTTAATAGCCAAAATAAATAACCATTCAGGTGAAATTTGGTCACTTACAAATGTTTAGCGAAAACGAGACAAAATCTAGATTTATTAACATTGTGTAAAATAATACCTGTCCAGCATTGTAAATTATTTTGTCCACTCCACATTGCATTTGCCAAACAAGTAGTTGTATCAGATATAAGTTGACTTTGATTGGAATAAAATAACTCTCCTTTATTAGAACAATTAAAGGTTCCAACTGAGTTATAAATTCTAGATGTTGCAACAACTTCAACATTGTATGGAAATGTTGAATCACATTCTAGAACAATAAAGCAAGTTTTATTTTATTTCTAATCAAGTCTATGTAAAAATATATTAATATACCCATGTTAAATAATCGACGTATCTAAAAAATTACTGATATGAAGGACAATTTAACAAAATTGTTGTAAAATATGAAAGTTTTGGTTTTGTACTTCATTCTTAAAATTTTTATTGTTTTAAGTAGCCTATACGCTACAGAACATAAGTTTTGTTATCGATAGTTTTTGATAGTTACTTAATTATCGATAGTTACTTAACCAAAAAAAGTTATCGATAGTTACTTAACCAAAAAAAGATGCAGAGCAAAAAAAAATATTTTACAATTGCCCTACTGGCGATCCCATCTATAACCTCCTTTTTGCAAATTCTCATAAAAACCATCTCATAATAAACTTTCATAAAATAACTAACCTTGAACAATAATCACCCAAACTTGAGTTAAAACAGGTGTAGCACTACTATCAGCACATAATAAAGTAACATTAGATGAACTGTTAAGAGGTTGTAAAAAGGTGAGGTTAGAATAGATATTTCCATCTTCTATTACACAGGAGACTGAATTAGTGTTAGAGCATTCCATAAAAACACCACTATAAAACGGTGTTGGGGCTTCAGATTTAATCGAAGTCCATGAACAAAAACTAACATCAGTTGATTGTGGTATTGTAGCAGTTACAATTAAACCTGTATAACCTGTTGCCCAAACATCTCCACTTTGTGAAGGTGGAATTGTTGCTAACTGGCCACTTGACAATGAAACAACTAAAAAAAAGGTAAATAATTATCCATGGCATAAAGAAAAAACATAAATATTGGTGGTGCCTACGATTAAATTCAAGATATAAATTTTGACATATTTGATCCATGAGAAAACCTAAACACAATAATGGTGACATAACTATTTAAAGTTCTGATGGGGTTTATTGGGTAGATTTTATTAAAAAAATAACTGTAAATATATATAAATTATTTATTAAAAAATTAATTGCGACATAGCTTATTTGTCTAAACTAAAATCAAACAAACAGTTCCTTCTTTAATATTTTTAGCTTAGTGTATATATATATATATCAATTAAATTTACTAATAACAACACTCTATACAAACTTAACAAACAGCATTGTAACTTACTTTATTTGACAACAGCATTGTTGTCACCTACTCAGGTAATATAAAATATCAAACCCTCTTGTTACTTTGTGATTATTACTGAAGATTGCAGAGCTATCTACACAGTTAGTATTAGGTTGTAAACATAAACTTAACGCTTGTAGAATATTTTTTTAACAAATAATGTGCAAAAACATGCTGCTATTTGGTAATTTTGTTTTATGCTGCTATTTAGTAAACACTTTAATATATATCTAAAACTTAAAAGAAAAATAAAGTTAGGGCCAATACGGAATGTGAGTTGTCGAGTGGTGAAATTTCTTAATAAACCCCTTAACTCAAGAAAATATTTCAAGCAAAAATCTATATATTTTAATTATGCTTCTGAATAAGTGCTGGCTTAGCAGGAGTTTGATAGTGCTGGCTCAACAGGAGTTCATACCGTTTATAGCGCCTACTCAAGGGCGCTACAGCATGAGATCAGAGGGGATTGAACCCCAGACCTCATGTCTTACCACTACACCACGCTGCAGGTCCTTTTTTTTAAATTAAGCACAAAATATTTAAAATTCAGCACTTCTTGAAGGGATTGTGCAGCCACCGTAGGGTTTATTTTTTATGTTGAAATTTTTCTAACTTGCACGAGAATACCATTACTATTAGATTGGTCAAGTAGTTCCCTGTAGGTGTTTGTTTAACAACATAACCTTATTTTGTTGTAATTTTATAAATACAGCCTACCCAATTAAAAATACTTTAAAAGTAATAAATGTCTTATATAATATAGCTAAATTTTGCTTTTTATGCAAAGTTTGTTTTTTGCAAAAAAAACTATAAAAGAAAACGATAGACCGCTTAAAAATGACAAAATAAGAATATCTTCTTATGTCTGCCAAAATATGAATTTACGACGATAACGTTGTGGGTCACGTGACTCGCGATTGTGGGGATTTTCCCTATTTAGAATTTTTCAACTTCAAACCCCGATATCTCGAAAACTACTTAATCAATTTTAAAGATAATGGTATTATAGTGCAAGTTAAAATTTTTTTTTAACATAATTAAAATAAACCCTGCGGCCCCACAATTCATTCAATTAGCGAGATTAACAGTGTTTTTTATTTGTTGGATATCCGTGGACGAAGTATTTGAGGGAATAGAGAATGAAGGAGCTGCTTCGATTCACTTTAAACAGCACGGAAGCGACAGGGAAGTAAAATATGTATAAACTAGTAGGACTCTTAAAACCTCACTGCCGTAACATTGCTATTTGCAGGTGTTATAATGAGCACTTTTGTAAAGTATGTGATATAGATATCATTTAGTCCGATATATTTAAATAGTAGACACGTGAAATAAATAAAAACTTATATTTGCAAAAATTATTCAGTATAGAAATTCATGATATAATAGTAAATTTTTATTTCAATCACGAAATTATTTCGAAAAATACTACTAATCAACAACTTACATTGTTTTCGTCACTCTAAAGACAACATATTTTTGCACAATGTTAAAAAAATTATTGATTGATTGCTTATTTGAAAACTTTTTATAAATACACAAATAATTTTTTTTTGTTTTATTTAGAATGTAAATCCTTGCTAGTTGCTGTTCTAACAAAAAAGTTGCTGTTCTAACAAAAAAAATTTTGTGTCTTGGTGTCTGCTGGCTAAAGGGACTGGTTATCTTTCTAAATCAGGTCCTACTAGTAGTTACCACACAGTGACTATTTACCACACAGGACGCGTTGACTGTTTGTTGACTGTTTTTTTGAGGATATCGTCATTTGATTAAAAAAACAAATACTGATAATGACAACAGGACACTTCTTTAGCTCCAGCCTTAATCCTCTTTGAAAAATGCCGTTAGTTCTTCTAAATACAAAAAAAGATTAAAAAATGTCCTTATTTTTTTTGTGTGTTAAATGTATAATTAGTAAATGTAAAATTAGTGTGGTAATTAGTAGGAACGTTCTACATCACATACCCAATGATCAAATTTTGTTAATTTAACCTTTTTTAATAATTGTGTTTATATTTTAGAAGGTTTTTACCATAAATTCCAAATGTTAAATTTAGCTATAATCTTTTTTTTTCTGCCATGTGCTTCTATCCCGGACTTGTTTCTGTTTTTAAATATTTGGAATCACTGAACGAAAAATATTTGGAATAAATATTTGAAATCACTGAACGAAATATTCAGTGATTCCAAATATTTAAAATTTAACGTATAGAAAAATAAATTATAGATCATAGCTGAAATAATAATAAATCAGTAAATTTAGCGGCATTTAAGATAACCCAAGTAGCTGATGAGAAAAATCAGTTGAAAAATGTTAAGCTGTGGGGCTACTTTTAAACGTTTGCCGAATAGCACTAAAATACGGGGTGCGGAAAGTTGATGGGTGCAGGAAATGGCGAAACCGTCTTTAAACGTTTATAAAATAAAAGAACGTAATATTTATACCTTTTTCTTATCATCCCTTAAGTTTACAGTAGATTATAATCAATCACATTTATCCCTTACCCTTTTGAAAATACCGTATTCATCCCGCAGCAAAGTACAAAAATGCCGTCACGTCCCGCATTCCGCAAATTTTTGTTAACGTTTACATTCAGCATTGTCTCGTTTGCCGTAATCACAGACAGCCAGAGTTAAAATAAATTTTAACAAAGTTTTATATGTTAAACTTGTTATATATTGATTGTAAATATTTCACGTGCAGGCATTAGGCATTGAATTCCATTTTTTTAATTTTGCAAATACAGATATTACAATCAGATAATTATTTGTTACCAAACCTTTAATGCAGTGTTTGTAAGTTTTAGAAATTAAGCTTTATTTTTATCAAGATTCGTTATAAAAATTTACCTTTTTAAAAATGATAATATGTTTTTGTGGTTTAAAACCGGTTTTGTTGCAGTTTTACTGATTTTACTCAACATTTCAGGTAGGTTTTCCCTTTGATTTATTGGTAAAAATAAAGACAGTCTGACATTCCACAGCCTTAAAATGTTTGCAAACCATTAATCAGTCTTTAAATGTCTTTGTCATTTTTTGTTTATTGTGTGGACTTCAGTTTTTTAACTTTGTTAGCAATTTTTTCAATTACCAAAAATATTTGCTTTTTGTTACTTAACTTATAAAGTATAGTTAGTTGTTAGTTTATACTCAAAACTGGAATTTTAAACTGCTGTTGCTATGGATTCATGTCTTTCATAAAATCTTTTGCTGGGCAGATATTGTTTTTATAATATACTGTTGTAACATATTGACATAATTTTTTTAAATTTGGTGATATCCCTAAATTTTATAATAGAAAAACTAATATGCATATATATTCACTTTTTAAAAATTGTATATATAAGCTTTATTTTATTTTGTAAAAGTCTGGTTTAAGTGTAACAGGTACTTTAAAAAATTATCACATGTTTTTTTTAGATGTGGGACTTTCTCAAGACATCGTTTCACCAGTAACTGGAGAACCAGGCGCAAGATCATTTGGATCCAATTTAACATTAACTACAACTGCAAGTTCTTCAAGTACAACTTCATGGACATTTACTTGGTCAATAGACAATGTAAGATTTATATTGTAGAAATTGAAATAGAACTTAAACAAACTTGCATAAAATATAACTGGCGAGCATAAAGCAGCTTATTTTCACAAGCAAAATTTTTTTACATAAAAAACAACTTTAAAACAAAAAATTTGCTACTGGGCCAGTTTTATAACACTAGATTGGCATGCAGATGCGCACAAAGTCGCATATTGGGTTTACTTTTTTGGCGTAATTAAACATTCAACATTTTTTTAATTTTTAAAGTATCTGCTTATCCTATTTAAGAGTAACCAAACTGTAAAATAACAAAACTCACATGGTTTATTGAAAGGTTGATGCAATTCTTATTTTTATTTTATCAAAAAGACAAAAATTTATAATGTTATTTTGCTCAACTGGCCTAGTGTTTCTTAGCACAAATTTACAATGTAAGCTTAGCTCACATAAATTTGTTTGGTATACTTTATTTTTTTTTATAAATGCTTTAGTGCAAGTTAGTAACAATGTTTGTTAGTTACATAAAATATGTTTTTAAGAATTTTATCTGCAAAATTCTGGTCCCAAATTTATGACACGCAAAATGAAAATTTGTATTTTTTGTAAAAATGACATTAATTAATTTACAGGTTTAAAATTTGATATGAAAAAATAGCGTTAATTACACATCCTATAAAATCAATGCTACTAATATGTTTTTTTGTGAGAAAGAAAACATATAAACTTATTTAATGTGTTTTAATCGAAGATACCAAAAAATTCAACCAAACCCAAGCCAATTGGTGTAATATATTAAGGCTAATAAAACAATTATAATATTTTTAGACTGTTGTGGCAACAATTTCAGTTTCAGTGACTTCTTCAAGAACGGTTGTTTCAATTGTGCCAACAATATACCAACCAAACATCGTTGTGTATGTGCCCATATTTAATATTTGTTTTCACATTTTGCATATTTTTTAATTAAAATAACTTTATAAACTTGTATTGCAAAAAAACATTGTTTTTAAACTCAAATTTTTTTATTTGTTTATTTTAGTCCGAATCCTGTTACTTCAGATTATTCAAACATTACAGCACAGTTAATATTCAATCCCTTGGACTTAGCATATAATGAATTGGAAGTTAAGGCAGATTTTAGCCCAAGTATAGGTTCAAGAGCAGAAACATTTATGTTGAATGTAAGAGGTATGTAATTGTTAATTTAATTCATTTGCTCATTTTTGTACTTTTTACTATTGTTTGAAATTCGCAAAAGTAGTATTAAAAATTTATATTACTATAACTAATAAGAATCAGTAAGTTAAAACTGAACTTTACTTAGGAATTTTTATCTGAATACTCACAGGGACCTAAAATGGTATCAAAAATTACAGTTTCTTATGAAGCAGTAGTGCACAACTTTTGCATCACTTTCTATTTGTTTTAATTTTTTTGTTTGCTGGTTTTAATGTAACTAGATTTTTTTAAGTTAACCCAATAAAAAGCAATTTAAAATTTAGGGTGTGAAAATCCGAACCCTATGTTGTATGTCATTTCATCAAATGATTCATGTGGCTTTCAATGCTCTAGAACTTTTTCATGTAACACAGGGTACACTGGAGCTGATGTTACAGCAACTTGCATGGAAGATGCAGCATGGAGTGTACTTCCTAGTTGTACCCAAAGTAAGTTGTAACTTGTTTATAAATATGTACAGACTAACTAATGTGAAAAGTTTAGAGGGACCAACCATCAAAGTAAACCTAAAAATGACAAAGCAGTTGTATACATAAAAACATTTTGGAGTCCCTTAGTACTTTTATAAATACAAACTGAAAACTTTAGTAATTTTTGTATTGGGGTTGATCCTATGTAATTCAGTAGGTTTAAATTTTTCAATGTATGAGACGCTAGAACTTAAAAAAACAAGTTTTTTTTAAACAGTCTTTTTAAAAATATAAATAATTCACTTACAATTATAAAGTTGCATTTGTGCATCTTTTCTGTGTGGTTTTAAATATACTAACCCAAATTCTTTAATTTTTTTTTAAAATAAGATGTGATAGATTTGTTATTATTGTATACACAAATTATTCTTTTACTTTTGTGAAGTGTTGGTAGCATTGCTTTAAGTTTAATGTAGAGGTATTTTTGTTTTTCGTAGATTTAGCGTGTTCATGAAATAGATTTAGCTTGTTCAAGATTTGTAGAAAGATTTTAGTTAATTGTTTTATTTTTTGGTAACATCGTTGTCAGCTGTAACTAAACAGAGGCGGTTCCAGCAATAACACAACGTCCATCTTAATATATTTAAATGTTTGTTATTTTGCCGATGAAAAATAATATGTCAACGCTTGTAAAATAAGTGTAAAATGTTTATAATCAAGTAATGCAATTTTATATCATATTTAATACAAATGAAAATAAGTTTAGGCTTTACACCATTGTACAACTTAACTTTTCGATTTTACTATTTATTTACAAGATAAAATTATATAAACACACTTTTAAACAAGATAACTTACTTTTATTTTAATATAATTTTTCCATATTGTTGATTAAAAAAGTAATAAACAATCGCTTCTAAATTTAACCTTTTTCAAGTTGCTGCAACCGCTCCATGTCACAACTGTTTCATAATAGAATAAGTTTTTTTTCATTTATTTTTGTAAACTAGTTACAACTACAGCCATCCCAACTACATCAGCTCAACTTTCAACTTCATCAGTCACAATTTCTGGTACGTTAACATAGCAATTTATTACAAAACTAAATTGGAATATATATTAACAATCAGAATATATTAGTACATTTACTGTTAATTTAAGTTGTATATAAGGGTTTTACCCAAAATTGCTTTATTAATAAAATATTAATTTATTTAAATGTTTTAAAAAATAATAAGTACAGTGGCAACAGAAAGGCTAACTACAATATGTTATTTTTATGAATTTGTTATTGGGTAAAGCTAACTGTTTTTAACTATAAATTTTGCATAAAGGGCACTATTAAGTTTTCTTTGATTTTGTAATAAGGTAAGTTTTTTAATATTTGTTGTAAATAGCAACATTCTCATTTGTGGCATTAATTTTAGTATATATTTAGTTTTAACATTTATTTTAGTTCTGTTGGTCATTAAAAGAAAACAGGTTGTCCAAAAAAAAATTATTTTTATTGTTTTTAAATATATAGTAAATGATTCAACTACAAAAGACTTTACTAGCAATACAACACAAAACAGTGGTATGTTTATGGCATGTTAAAATTTAACCACTCTTGTAATATTCACGAACAAGTTGTATTTGTCCTCGTTATTATCATTAGGTGTTTATCACAAGTTGTTTTTATTAAATATAGTTTTTTACTCAACAACAGTTTTAATAACGATCAACACCACGCCAAATACTACACTTAATGGTAAACTTACAAATAAATAAATTGTACAATATACGTTAAATTGTCACAATTTGATTTGTGTGTTAAATGAAAAACAATATGTATGACAATTTGTTTAAATATATTTTGGTTAAATTTAGTAGTTAACTCAACGATAAATGACACCACAAGTAATACTACACCTAAAACAACACAGAACAATGGTTTGTGTATAACATCATAGCAAATTTATTTAACTATGCATCTACTGCTGCAGTATGTAAATAACAAATACAACAAATCACCTTCGTTTTTTATGTTGGGCAATATTTAACTCTTCTGATACTATTATATTAACTTTGATTGCTTCTAGTAATGTTAATGTGTATTTATAAGAATATGAACTTGCATAATGGTTGAGAATTATTGCTTGCTCTATTTTAAGTTTCCTGGCTTTGCTTTAAACTCAGAAAATGGCATGCGCATTTCTCTATAACAATTTTTGATTTAAATTATCCAAATTTAAAATGTATTTTTGTTTAAAAAATTGTCTTTGTAATTGGATAAATTTTTTTTTATTTGGTATACTAGTTAAAAATAATTTTGTAAAAATTTTTGTTTTATTGTTTCTACTTAGCATCAGTGCCAACTACAATTAACTCTAACAATGTCAGCAGCACAAAACCTAGTGATGGTATGTCATTTATATTTGTTCGAAAAGCGAAACCAATTTAGTAACAAAAAATCATGGTTGAAATAGTTTATGTTTTTTTTATTTTGTTTTTTGCATCATTTTTTTTGTTTAAAGCTATTGATGTTCTGTTCTTCTAAGCTTTAAAAAAGAATGTTCACGCTAAACACAAAGTAAAAAAGACTGTAATTGCAAGGCAAAGATTATATATGTAAAAGTGTTTAAACTTGTATGCAAAGTTAGATTGTTTTTGAGTTGGCCTATCTCACTGGCAACATTAGAATTGTTTTCCTATAACATAAACCTAAAAATTTACCTTATTTACTATGCATAAACGTTATCAAATGTTTAAAATAGGTAAATTGTTAAAGATACTAAATTGTAGGGTCACTAAAGTTGGTTCATATAATTTAAAAAATACTTTTGTCTGTTTATTTATTTATGTTAGATAAACAAAAATCCAACAGTAAATTTAATTTTGTTTAGATTTTTAACAGGAATTCCTATAGTACTTATTAAAGGTAATATCTTCAGAAACATATCATGGTGTGTTTTTGCAAAAAAAACTTTAATTACATGTAACTGATTTTAAAAATTAATTTTGCGTGGCATGAAATAATTCTGTTCAGTTATATATACATTTTAATTTGTAACTGGTGTTTTAATTTTTGGTGCAAAATCTGATGCCCTATTCGAAAAACGGTTTTATAGTTAATAAGGTTCACAGGCAATTGTTAAATAAGATATATTATTTCCACATTTACATATTTATAAATATTTGGTATAACATTTTTATATTTCAAGTAGCGTTAAAAGTATGAAAAATCCATTTATTACATACAGTGTTTTAAATTTAATTTTTGCACTTAGTATTTAAATAAGATAAGTATAAATCTTGTAATGCATTGTTTGGGTCTATTGTAATAAAATTAGTAATAATTTTTCAATTATTTTTTTTTAATTGCACAGCATTTAATTTAAAAATTTTGGGCCTATACACCCTCAATATTTAGATAAATTAATTAGTAATTCAATAAGCTTTTCTTTTTTTAAGTAGTAATTTTTTTAGTAGGCTATTAAATTTTCGTTCAGTAAAATTTGTCTTTAAGAACTGCACACACAAAGCCCATATTTATAAAAAAAAACTAATATAATGCAACACTTGCATTTACATTTACAGAATGTGATGCATTATGTTCACCTGGAGAAATAGCTGGATTAGTCATAGGATTGATTATCTTACTTATCTTAATATGGTTCATTCTGGCTGTCTGTTGGCCAAACTTAGCATGTTGTTGTTCAGCCTGGTTTATAGCATTTAGAAAAAAATTTCCCTGCGTGGAAGGTTAGTATTTTACTTAAAAAAAATAAGTCTGTTTAAACATGTATAATCTTAAATTACGAAGTTGCTTTTAACTAGTAATTAACTTTAAATGCATCATACCATTAGTGCTTAAAAAATTTTTTTTTTTTAAAATAAAAAGTAGAGTATATAATATGGTATTTCTATTTATTCTTTTAGATAGTAAAATTTTAGACTAATTATTTTGTTTGTAATTTGCATGACAACTAATTTTGTAAGTCACATCACCCTTTTCCTTAAACTAACTACTACATGTCATGCTGAACATTTTATTCTTTTATTTTTTGGGTAACTATGTAAGGTGGCCTTATATTAATTATTTAACCCAATCACAGATAGTCCAAAAAATAATGGGAAAATATCTCCAGGTGAAGATACAGAAATGATATAACTTTAAAGAGGTTTGTTGTGCATTAATATAGGAGGTTTTATTAATATCAATTTTATAATTTCAAGATCTTTGTTTTTGCTTTTGATAATGTTATTGTTATGTTTCAGGAAAAGGGTGTGGCAAATATAAAATTTTTTTGTGTTAAATTTTTTCTGAAACTTAAATTTTTTTTTTAAATTTTCCTTAAATTTCTTATGTGTGTACCACAATTAATAACTTGGCTGTACTTTTTACCAGATTAATCAATTTCTTGTCTGTGCTGTAAAAGGTTGGTTTTTATAGTTTAATAGTTTTATTTTCCAAATATTAGTGTCAAGTCTTTGTGAATATTTTTTGATTGATTTGGTTTAAAGTATCAAGTGTTTTGTAGATTTTTAACCTTCATTAACTTATGCTTAAAAAACAAAAAAAAAAGTTATTTTTGTTTTGAGTAGATGATGAAGACGATAAGACTGAAGTACAAACTACTTTGGAATATATACCCCCAAACAATGAAAACAAATAAAATTCTACACCAGCACAAAAGAATTAAAATTATGTTTAAATACTTTAAGTATATTGCGTTTTTTATATTTTATAGCATATCTTGTTTTAGCCTATTAAACTATGTATTAATATTTTGTCGATTATAAATCGTTGTTGTATTTAAAAATGTCTTCAATTTTAGCATCTTTTTATTTTTTAAGTGCTGTAAATAATTTTTTTTTTGAACCTGAAAAGTTTTTATTTTTTTTTAACTTGAAAAGTTTTTATTTTTTTAACATAAATTTTTTTTTTATGTCAAAGTGCTGTTGTGTGGTTTGTTATTTTTAAATGGTAAATATACTTAACAATTACAATAACTGCATCAATTTCTAACATCTCTTTTGCTGTAGGTCCCTCTTTTTTTAGTAAAAAAATCTAATGTTAAAACATACAACATTAAAATTAAAAAAACATTTAAAATTTTTTTTTTCATTTTTTTTTTCTGTATGCATCGCGAAATTTAATAACTGTGATATATCCAAAGTTCAATAATTGTTATTTGTAGGTATTATGTATAATAAAATTAACACGCAACAAACATGTAAGGTTTTTTTTGCAAGGCAATTATAGGAATTGTGCAGTAACTATATATTAATCTTAAAATTAAAAAATTACAATACTTTTAAAGCTTAATTTTGCATTGGTATAAAGTTTAAATAAATTACGCATATATTTTTTATTATGTAAGGGCCATTATGTTCTTGTTTTTGTATAATAGATTTCACTTCTTTGGGTACCAAGCTATTGTCTTGATGTTTTATTTCCGTGTATTTCAACGTCAGCTATTGATTTGATCCGCTATCAATTTACACAAAAACATCACGTGAGCTTTTATACAAAACCAGACAGCGAAGCAAAGTTACAACACCAGCAAAATAAAAAAGACGAACTAACAAATCGCAAAAATACAATTCCCGTTTTTTTTTCTGCTTTGTAAACAACATACCAAAAGTCAACACTATTTGAATAAATCCTGTTGGTGGCTTATAAACTCAGCAACTTAGTCTTTGTTATAGACCAAGTTTTTGTTGGTTGCTAAGTTGGCTAATAAACTTAGCAACCAAATTTTAAAAGGCATTTGGTCTTTGTTATACGAAGGCAGATAACATATACAAAAATATTTTTTAAATTAAATTCAAAATCGAAATTGTATTGTTTAACTTTTAACGGCTTACGTGATTTTTTCAATTAAAAAAAGGGATGGGGAATATAAATTTACAATCTTGTATAGTTGTAAGTTTTTACAGTTGATCGCAACTATAACGCTCCTGAATAGAACAAGTAACCTGATGCGAAGTTTATTATTGAAGAAACCACTAGTCCACTGTTTTAAAGCCAGACAAAACAAACTTGTCCGGGCAAAGTCTATTCACTTGATCATAATGTTTGTACGAAAGTAATTATTTTTGTAACGTAGCAACAAAAATAAGAATTGTAAATACAACGGGTGTTTTTGCATGGTTAATGAAAATTGTATAGTCGACAAAATACCCAAAGTGCTCAAATTTGTTTTCAAAGTTTTTCTCAATGTGTTTATACAATAGAAGTTTATAGTATTTAAATGAGGCCCAAGGTTTAAACAACTCCTGAAATTCCCAGGGTTTGTTTTGGTAACGAAGGTTACTAATACACACACACACAAACACACAATAATGGCTTTTAGGTTTCTATAGGACCGCTTCGTAGTTAAAACAACAATGATTCAATATTTATAAGAAATGTGGGTTACCTATCTGTTTGACAATTATGCAATATTATGTTTTTAATGGTATTAATTTATTAATTTAAAGCTTTGCTTGTTTATAAATTGACTAATTAAGTGGGAGATCATATTTTATAAGCGTCATATCCTTGCAATAATGGATTAATATCCTGGTATTCGTTACCACAAGCTGCTAAATGCTTATATATGTTGTGTGTGTAAATATACTTGATGCAATCAATTGTATAAATAAATATGCAACTGAAAATAACAAACGATTAGCAGGGCCACAAACAAAATATTTGGAAAAGCCCCCGTGTTTTGCGTGAGCGCATACTTTACCGTATAAGCAATTGTCTGAATTTTACATGCTGCAATAGTTATTTATACCCTGTTAAAAATAACCGCCACACCCTGATCACGTGATTTATGCCAGTCTTTTTCCTACTCCAAGGCGACACCTACAGCTTTACATTCGTCATTGAGCTTAATATCATGATGTACGTTTAAGATTATTTGTACCAGTATTTAGTTGCAATTACTATTGAATAAAAAATTAAAAGGGACTTATATCGGTTTAATGTTTTAATAAACTTCTGTAAAAGCTTTTGTGTTTCTCTGGGTAAAAAAAAAATACATTTGCATACTAGTTTTGGGTTTGTTTTGTTTATAGCAACCGAATTGTCGGCAAAATTTAAAAAATAGGGTTTCCTAATCCTTTTTCTATTGTGGTTTTTAAATAAATTTTGTATTTTTCGTGCTGTGAAGATGAAAACATTTAATTTATTTTTATAGAAAAGCGATTTCATTTTTACACAAGTTTTTTCGAAGTAAAAGCGATAATAATTTCTGTTACCCATTTACATTTATACAAAAAAAGTAATAAAATCTTTATCAATAAATTTGTAACAAAATGAGTTGATTAGGCCGCGATGAACATTTGTTAAAAAATATATAAAAGTTTTGGTGAAGCAATTGTAACCACATCTATAATAAACACGTGATATACAACTAGAAAGTTAGGGAACAGCTAACGAGCGACACCAAATGCGAAAATGTGATTTCCAAATATACAATTACGTCATCGTTTTGGCTCCAGCAAAAATCTACATAAATGTACCTTTAACCAATTATATTTTTAGTTGTTTTTCTCTTCATAAATAATTTATTTGTTGAATATTTTAAGTAGCGCAACAAAAGTTATACTGAATTTAATTTTTTTTTATTAGCTGTTTGATTTGCTAGTTTTATTTTTTTATTTAATGTCAATTAAACATTGAAATTAAAATGATATATTTTTTTAATTATTTGTTTAAAATAACATATTGTTCAGAATATTTTTATTCGTAACAAAAATATATTTTGGCAACACTACGGTTACGTTTAGGGAAACTACATTTAGAAAAATCACCGACATTTTAGATTGTAACTTAATCCACCTGACGAGAATATATTTTCGGATCGTATGGATTGATTGACTATTAGATGGATAGAAGGATCGAAAGGGTTGGATGTGTTAATGGGTAATCTGAATAGGTGAGGGTTAGGGTAAGGGTTTAATTTATGAAAACTTTTTGTTTAATTAAATATCCGTCAAATATGCATTTGAATTATGTAATATCTATTTAATATATATTCGATTCAGTTAATAAAACTTGATCCATTAATCCGTTCGATCCGTTGATCCGTCAAATATATGTTTTCGTCAGGTAGATTAAGTCAGATTCGACATTTTAAATTCAAAACAATAAGTTGCAAAAACTTTTTTTTATTGGTTTTAATTAAAATAAAAAATATAAAATTTTCCGCTGGGTTAATTCATATTAGTGTAATAAACTGCTTTAAAAAAGTTTTAAAAAGAAACTTATTATATTTAAAGCTAAGCAACGGTAACCACGTGCTATATTCAGATGTATATACAGGTTTACCCACGTGTTTAGTGATACTGATTTGGTGCTATAAAAATTTCCAAACTGTTTTTTTTTATTTTGCTAGATGAAAGTTAACCATTGAATTTTTTTCTTTAAACGGCAAAAATATGGAGATATAAAGACACAGGTAAGTTTTATTTTATATATATTTGTTAATTGGGCAATCAAAAAAAAATGTTAATACTACTATACAAGTTATTATTTGGAATTATTTAGGTTGGTTCTTTAATTTTGATCAGATGTCGTAACTTTGATGAGAAAATTCTTGTTTGTTTAATATTGTTCAAATTTTGCGAAAGACAATTATAGGACCTGAACTTTATCTAAAATCAACACATTAAAAGTAAATGTGCTGATAAGCAGATAAGATACAGTCCTTAAATAGACATCTTTTATCTTAATACTGTTCTATTCAATCATTATTAAAGTAAGGTTAGTAAAGTTTTTAAGAAAATTGTTTTTAGAGAAATTAAATAATGTTTCTTCAGTTATTTTTTGTTGCATTAATTCAAGGTTGGTTTCAAATTTTTATACAAATTAATATTTTAGTTAAGCATAGTTAAGTAATTTAAATTTGCTATCTTCTGGTCTATATTTTTGTAAAAACAGTTTAGGCTACGGTAAATTTTAAAATATTAGTTTTTAAATATATATACACTTAACTTTTATAATAATTCATTTTATGTTTTTTTATTAGTTTCTTTTTCTCAAAATACAATTACAACTACACCATCAATTAATGGTGGGGTTATAGCAAAGGGCTATAGTGGGTTCATTGTGAGGGCAACTTTTGAAGAAGTACCTTCAACTTCAACAATATGCAACTGGGTTTATGGTGGTGAACTGGATAAACAAGCTTTTTACTATGCGGCTTTTGGTTGTACTGATCGCACAGGAGCTAGTGAGACAATAACATGCACACAAGACCCTTCAACGAACATTATTACTACCGATTTAACATTTTTAAATCCACTCTCTTTAGATTTGATTGTAAAAATGGAATGTGGCGATAGCAGTGGAGTATTATTATTATCACTAAATGTTTATATTGGTGTACAAGGTAAGAATTTAAAAAAAAATAATTACAAATACGTCTTAGAAGCCTTTTATATACCTAATACTATCTAAAAACAATAAAAAAAAATGTAATATAAAATTAATTTTAAAGAGAGTATAAGTTGTTTAATGCTCTTTTTTAGATTGTCCCACTTCTTTATCAGGGGATTTAGAGGTTGTAGTTACTTCTGGGGATGGAGCTGTTTATAACAGCATGGGTGAATTTACTTGTGCAAATGGTGACTTAGTTGACTCCAGTAATAACCTTGTGTCTTCTGCTTCTACAACTTGTCAAGCTGATGCTACATAGACTAATCAGGCAAACCGAAATTGTGTTTTGGGTAACTTTATTTAAATTTAATTTATTTAGGCTATGTTTTATAAAGTTAAAAATTTTTTACAGTAAATGAGCCAATAAAATTTAAATTATTTAGAATTAAAACATATAGAATTTAGATGGTGAAGCAAATTAGTTTATAATATTTCAAAATAATTAATTTTTTGATGTAGAGTAACTATTATTAATTTGTATGCCCTTGTGTATAATATATAGTATATTAAAAATAGAAGAAACCAAACTACAAACATTGTAAAAAACAGTCAACTGCTTTGTAAAATTAAAATGCATTATTTATAACTTGTTGATTTATTTTAATGTTTTGATGATTCTTTTTGGTTTTAAACCTATAGCAACCACCCATAGGCCCGGCGGCGGCGGTGGCCTCAACATTACCTATATCATCACTACACCGGGAGGTAGTAAAATGTATATATAATAAAATATTGGTTTTAATTCAATTGAAAAAAGTCAAGTATTTTCGCCCACTACTTGATTGTATTTAAAACAAACATAAGATTTAACATATAAAAGGTTGTATTAGCTGTTTTTTGTAAGTTTTGTTTACAAACTGGTTTATTTATTGTACAACCACATCACAATTTAAATATTTTTTTGCAGTTCCAATACAACCAAAATAAATCAGTTTTAGCTTAAGGTTCCTTATAAAATGAAAATGGTGAAGAATAAAAAATGGTCTATAAAAGTGGTAAATAATTTAAAATTGTATAAACGCGGTGCCTAATTATGTGAAATTATGTAATATATTGTCTTTAGCAAGGGTGCTAAAATAATAATTTTATGTTATTGTATATGTGTCTTAGTTAAACATGTATCAACTCAATATTAATTATAATAACCTTATTTATTTGCAATATTTAATTCTTTTTCTACCAACAAAAAAATGAGTTTTTAAATATTTAAATTAAAAAAATTTATTTAAAAAAGTTTTCAATTCTAAGTTTATGTTCAATTCTCTAAATTACAAAATAAACTATACAATTAACATAGCTTAAGTAGTCGGTATTATAATATTACGTTTTTGGTACCTTTTACCAATGTAAAGGGCGTTACTACACATGACATGATATTGAAATTTCGTGTTTTAAAAGCAAAGAGTAAAAAATGTTCGCTCAATTCTTTATTATATTAGGAGCTTTACATTCATGTATATAAATATTATATCTCAACCTATACTTTATTAACTGTTTTGATTAGGGCACTGACCTGGTATTACATTTCCATGTATTTTAAACTGAGCTATAAATATATTTCGCTCTGTTATAATATAAAGCTAAAGCATGTTTTTTATGAAAGGGTTTTGTGCTTTGTACGTAACAAATGAAAGCTGAAATTATTTGAAAAAATTACGGATTGTTAAGTTTAGTGGTCACTAAAAAATAATTTTGCAAATCATATCAAATACTAACCTTGTTTAAAGTTTAGGTAAAGTTGTGAAGTGAGTAACAGTTAGTAAATTTAAGAATACATATATTAGTAAGTAAAATATGTGAAGTTATTACAAAAGTTTTGTTGCAGCAAGTTTATATTTAAAATAAAATAAACATATAGGTTATTTTTCATTTTTTTTTCAAAGGGTTTGAAAATGATATTCTACGTATTTTTTGTTGCTTTAATTCAAGGTTTGTTATATTTTTAAACAATTTTATATTGAAATATTTACTTAGTCAAATGATTTTGATTTGCTATATGGTTGTGTCAGACTTTAGCAACTTATAAAGAATTAGTTTTCATTGTGCTTGAATTTAGAAAAAAAAACATGTTTAATCAGCTATGCGAATATTTACAGTTTCCTTGTCTCAAAATACAATAACAACTATTCCATCTAATGGCCAAGTAGCAACAGGTTACCCTGGACTTATTGTTAGTGCAACATTTGCAGAAGTGCCTTCAACAATATGCAACTGGGTTTATGGTGGTGAATTGGATACACAAGCATTTTATTACCCGTCCTTAGATTGTGTTGATCGTACTGGGTCTAACGAGGCAATAACATGCACAAAAGACCCTTTAACTAGTGTTGTAACTTCTGATTTGACATTATTCGACCCAGTTTTTATAAATTTAAATGTGGGGATGATTTGTTCGGACGGCAGTAAAGACCATGTGTCATTAAATGTGACTGTAAATGTACAAGGTGAAAGTTAATATGCGAAAGTTATTATTTTAAAATCGGTATCTTACGGATATATAAGATTGATTTAACAAGCACTTACAAGTTGTTTTGTTTTTGTCCCATTGTCCCAATTGTCCCACCTCTTTATCGGAGGATTTAGGTCTTATCGTTACATCCGAGGGTGGAGCTGTTTATAACAGCATGGGCCAATTTACATGTGCACGTGGTTACTTAGTTGATTTCAGTGATAACTCTTTGCCTTCTGCTACTACTTGTCAAGCTAATGCTACATGGACTAAACAGGGAAATAGAAATTGTTACGGTTAGTTTGTTAACAAATATAATAAAAAGTTAAACAAATTGTAAAAATTTATATAAAAAAGTTTTATAAGTTTAGAACATGCATTATTTGTATTTTAGTTTATTTCCAAAAATTTAGTGTTAGTTACTAAATTTAAATAAAAACTAAATTACTTTTAAAGTACAATTCTTGCATTTTATAAACTCTGAATTTTGTTTTCATTTAAATAGTCTTAGCACCATCTTCGAACAAAACAGTAGTTCGTGCCACTTTAACGCATACAGGTACTACAACATATGTATATAAATATAGGATTTAAATATTTACATTAAAGTTAACTTTATTTAAAACACGACATTACCTTGTATAGGAATTTTAGTAAGGTTTTATGTTTTATATGTATTTTACAAACAATTTACAATTAATCCTTTTTTACAGTGATAGACCCTTAAAGACCAAAATAAATGGTTTCGACTACTTTCTAAAACCTAAAGTTTCTTTATGTAGTGGTGTAATATGTTAATTTTATTTAATTATTCATGTTTATCGTATAATTTAATAATTTGGCGAATTTTTGTTCTTAAAATGCGTCAAAAATTTTGTTAATCCGTTGGTTAAGTAGATGCTCTGTTTTTAAACCTTAAATGATAAAATTACAACTTAAATAATTTTTTATGACGAATGAAGAAAGTTTAACGAACTTAAGTATTACAAAATATTCCAGTTGTACTAACACAATCGGCCTTATGGGTTTTAGAAAAATGTTTATTAATTTTAAACTTAATTGAGGCCACTTGAGATTTTATAACAAAAATAAGATATTTAATATTTATTTGTTAAATACTTTATGTAACGCAATTAAAGTGATACTAAACTTAAATTGCATTTTTTATTAGCTGTTTGATTTGCTAGTTTTATTTTTTTATTTAATGCCAGTTAAACATTGAAATTAAAATGATACATTTTTTTTAATTATTTGTTTAAAATAACATATTTTTCTTTAAAAAATATTTTTATTCGTAACAAAAATATATTTTGGCAACACTACAGTTACGTTTAGGGAAACTACCTTAAAAAAATCACCAACATTTTAAATTCAAAACAATAAGTTGCAAAAACTTTTTTTTATTGGTTTTAATTAAAATGAAAAATATTAAATTTTACGCTGGGTTAATTCATATTAGTGTAATAAACTGCTTTAAAAAAGCTTTAAAAAGAAACTTATTATATTTAAAGCTAAGCAACGGTAACCACGTGCTATATTCAGATGTATATACAGGTTTACCCACGTGTTTAGTGATACTGATTTGGTGCTATAAAAATTTCTAAACTGTTTTTTTTTTATTTTGCTAGATAAAAGTTAACCATTGAATTTTTTTCTTTAAACGTCAAAAATATGGAGATATAAAGACACAGGTAAATTTTATTTTTTTTGTCAATTGGGCAATTAAAAAAAAATGTTTATACTACTATACAAGTTATTATTTCGAACTATTTAGGTTGGTTCCTAAAGCAAATAATTTTGATCAGATGTTGTAACTTTTATGAGAAAATTCCTGTTTGTTTAATATTGTTCAAATTTTGCGAAAGACAATTATACTACCTGAACTTTATCTAAAATCAACACATTAAAAGTAAATGTGCTGACAAGCAGATAAGATACAGTCCTTAAATAGACATCCAATGTCTTAGTACTGTTCTATTCAATCATTATTAAAGTAAGGTTAACAAAGTTTTTAAAAAAATTGTATTTACAAAACTTAAAAAATGTTTTTTCAGTTATTTTTTGTGATTTTAATTCAAGGTGGGTTTAAAATTTTTAAAACAATTTAATATCTTGGTTTAGCTTAGTCAAACTATTTTAATTTGATTTCTCATGCTGTATATTTTTATATTAACAGTTCAGGCTGCGGTAAATTTTAAAATATCAGTTTTTGAATATATATACACTTAATTTTTATATTAATTTACTTTATGTTATTTTTATTAGTTTCCTTTTCTCAAGATACAATTACAACTATACCATTAACTGATGGTGGGGTTATAGCAAAGGGCTATACTGGGTTCATTGTGAGTGCAACTTTTGAAGAAGTACCTTTAACTTCAACAATATGCAACTGGGTTTATGGTGGTGAACTGGACGCATCAGCTTTTTACTATGCGGCTTTTGGTTGTACTGATCGCACAGGGGCTAGTGAGACAATAAAATGTACACAACACCCTTTAACAAAGATAATTTCTACCAATTTGACATTTTTAAATCCACTCTCTTCGGATTTGATTGTAAAAATGGAATGTGGCGATGGCAGTGGAGTACTGTTATCACTAAATGTTAATATTGGTGTACAAGGTAAGAATTTAAAAAAAAATCCTAATACTACCTAAAAACCAAAAAAAAATGTAATATAAAATTAATTTAAAAGACACTTCCAAATTGTTAATGCTTTTATTAGATTGTCCCACATCTTTACCAGGAGGTTTAAATGTTACTGTTACTTCTGGTGGTGAAGCTGTTTATAACAGCATAGGTGAATTTACTTGTGCAAATGGTGACTTAGTTGACTCAAGTAATAACCCTGTGTCCACTAATACAACAACTTGTCAAGCTGATACAACATGGACCAACCAGGAAAATAGGATTTGTTTGGGTAGGTTTTAAGATAAAGTAACTTACAATAAGTTTATTCAATTAAATAAAAAAATCCAGGCATGTTAATTATAGGACTGAAGAAATAAAATTTAATGGCAGGCTTTCTTTTTTCTACTTTTACATGTTATTCTTGTAAATTATATTAAATTGTCCTTTTGTCAGCATCAATATTTTTTATATAAGGTGTTTAGATGTTTTTTTTTTGTCAACTTGGTTTTAAGAATTTAAAAATGTTTAGTTACTTGTGATGCAACACTTGCTCCTATTGGCAATAGCGTAATAAAAATTACTGAAAATCCAGTAGCAAATACTACAGTAAATTTAAGTTGTGTGCCTGGTTATAATAGTCCCCCAACAATATATTGTGGACCAGATGGCAATTGGAACTCTACCATTATTGTTAACTGTATAGAAGATATATTAGTTTCTTAATCAATTCTAATCAATCAAATAGATATGTAATTCATTGCAGGTGATAATTGTGTTTTGGTACAGCAGTATTAATTAAATATCTGACTTTTACTTAGTTTACTGTATTAGAATATTTAAAATCCTCAAAAACTAACAAGAACGTTCTTAGGAAAATGTCATATTTGTGTAATTTAGGTATTAGCCTAAACCACGATAGTACAGTTTGCAAGTTGTTATTTTACAAAAAAACATTTACTATTACTGTTAAAGAAGTAATGCAATTTATATTTTTAAAAACCTTTTATTGGTGCTAACACTATTACTTAATTTGTTTGTTTTTTTTATTTCTCATCAGTTTATTATAATAAAAGGTTTCTGAATTTAGCTGTTTTGAGTTTTATTTAGTCAATTTAAGTACACTGAGTAAAAGTCTTTTTGGTTTTAAACCTATACAAACCTATACCACTTCAACCCATAGGCCCGGCGGCGGCGGCGGCGGCCTCAACATTACCTATATTATCACTACACCGGGAGGTGTTTAAATATATATATAATAAATATTGGTTTAAATTCAATTAAAAAACCTAAGTATTTTCGCCCACTACTTAATTGTATTTAAAACAAATATAAGATTTAACCTATAGAAGGTTGTATTAGCTGTTTTTTGTAAGTTTTGTTTACAAACTGGTTTATTTATTGTACAACCACATCACAATTTAAATATTTTTTTGCAGTTCCAATACAACCAAAGTAAATCAGTTTTGGCTAAAATGAAAATGGTGAAGAATAAAAAATGGTCTATAAAAGTGGTAAATAATTTAAATTGTATAAACGCGGTGCCCAATTATGTGAAATTATGTAATATATTGTCTTTAGCAAGGGTGCTTAAATAATAATTTTATGTTATTGTATCTGTGTCTTAGTTATACTTGTATCAACTCAATATTAATTATAATAACCTTATTTATTTGCAATATTTAATTCTTTTTTTTCTACAAAAAAAAAATTTTGAGTTTTAAAATATTTAAATTAAAAAAAATTATTTAAAAAAGTTTTAAATTCTAAGTTCATGTTCAATTTTCTAAATTACAAAATAAACTATACAATTAACATAGATCAAGTAGTCAGTATTATAATATTACGTTTTTGATAACTTTTACCAATGTAAAGGGCATTACTACACATGACATGATATTGAAATTTAGTGTTTTATAAGCAGAAAGTAAAAAATATCCGCCTAATTCTTTATTATATTAGGAGCTTTACATTCATGTATATAAATATTATATATCAACCTATACTTTATTAGCTGTTCCAATTAGGGCACTGACCTGGTATCACATTTCCATGTATTTTAAACTGAGCTATAAATAAATTTTGCTCTGTTATAATATAAAGCAAAAGCATGTTTTTTTATAAAAGGGTTGAGTGCTTCGAACATACCAAATGAAAGCTGAAATTATTTAAAAAAATTACGGATTGTTAAGTTTAGTGGTCGCTAAAAAATAATTTTGCAAGTTATATCAAACATTAACCTTGTTTAAAGTTTAGGTAAAGTTGTGAGGTTGAGTAGCAGTTAGTAAATTTAAGAATATATATATTAGTAAGTAAAATACGTGGAGTTATTACAAAAGTTTTGTTGCAGTAAGTTTAAATTTAAAATAGATAAACATAGACGTTATTTTTCATAGCTTTTTGTTGCTTAATATTATAGAAAAGTTAAACGATTTTTTTTTTAAATTTTGCAAACAAAATTTTGTAAAAAAAGATTTGAAATGATATACCACGCATTTTTCGTTACTTTGATTCAAGGTTTGTTATATTTTTAAACGATTTCATATTGAAATATTTACTTAATCAAATAATTTTGATTTGCTATATGGTTGTGTCAGACTTTAGCAACTTATAAAGTATTAGTTTTAATTGTGCTTGTATTTAGAAAAAAAAACATGTTTAATCAGCTATGCGAATATTTACAGGTTCCTTATCTCAAAATACAATAACAACTATTTCATTGCATGTGCAGTTATGTTGAATAATGTAATAAATTGTCATTTACATGTTTAAATAATAGCGAACAATAAAATAAAAAAAAATTAACTTTAAAATATGACATTGTTATACTAAATTTACCTTATTAAGAATGTATAGCAATCAATATTAATAATAGTAAATTTATTTATATGCATAATATATTTTTGTTTTGTTAACAAAAAATAGGCTACATCTGATTCGATCTGTCACAATTTAAAGCTATGGCATGTTTTTACGTAAAGTCGAATTATCGATTCGTTTTTATAGATTTTAAATTTTGATTTTCATTAATTTTATTTGAGCTTTGTCAATATTTAAATAAAAGCTAATTTTTTTTCAACGAATTACAGGTTGTTAAGTTTAATGGTTGCTAATAAAAATGATATTGCGAGGCACACCAAATTTTGACCTTGAATAAAGTTTATATAAAGTCGCGTAGTTAAGTAATCATCAGTTTTACACTCTTTATTTGATAGCTAAATGTAGCTCATTTTATTAAAAGTTTTAATATTCTTTAGTATTTTTTTTCCTAAACCAGGTTTAAAATTTTTAACCTCATTTTGAATAGGCGTACATCAGTTAAATACGTGAAGTGATAACGAAAATTTCGAAAAACTTTGTTGCGGCAGGTTAATATTTAAAACAAAATAAACTTTTATGTTATTTCTTATAGCTAATCATTGGCGTAAGTTAAACAAATATTTTTTAAATTTTGTAAAGAAAATTTTGAAAGAAACTTTAGAACATGTTTTTTTACATATTTTTCGTTGCTTTAATCCAAGGTTTGTTATATTTTTATACGACTTTATATTAAAATGTTAACCTTATTAAGTAATTTTGATTTGCTATACGGTTGTGTCAGACTTTAACAACTTATAAAGTATTAGTTTTAATTGTGCTTGAATTTAGAAAAAAAAACATGTTTAATCAGTTATGCGAATATTTACAGTTTCCTTATCTCAAAATACAATAACAACTATTCCATCGCATGGGCAAGTAGCAACAGGTTACCCTGGGCTTGTTGTTAGTGCAATATTTGCAGAAGTGCCTTCAACAATATGCAACTGGGTTTATGGTGGTGAATTGGATACACAAGCATTTTATTACCCGTCTTTATATTGCGTTAATCGTACTGGGTCTAATGAGACAATAACATGTACAAAAGATACTTTTACTAATATTATTACTTCCAGTTTAACATTATTCTACCCAGTTTTCTCTAATGTATCTGTGGACATGATATGTTGGGATGGTAGCGAAGCTCAAGTATCATTAAGTGTTACTATTAACGTAACAGGTAAAAATAAATATTTAAAAATTAATATTTTTAAATCGGTAGCCTACGGCAATATTTGCTTAATTTAACAGACACTTACAAGCTGTTTTGTTTTAAGATTGTCCCACATCTTTACCTGGGGGTTTAGGTGTTACAGTTATTTCTGTTGGTGGAGCTGTTTATAGCAGCATAGGTGAATTTACATGTGGAAGTGGTGACTTAGTTGACTTAAGTAATAACCCTGTGTCTTCTTATACAACAACTTGTCAAGCTGATACAACATGGACCAACCAGGAAAATAGAGCCTGTTTAGGTGGGTTTGTTAAAAAATATATGTTGTTCTTGCTTTATATAATAAATATTAACACGAACTGTGCAAAATGGTATTAATATGTTCCGTAAAACTAGCCCATTGCATTATTTGTGGTTTAGTTTGTTTTGCAACTTTATATTAAAGTCAATTTACTCGCTACAATTTTTGTTACTAAATCATAGATATTTATTTAGTAGCCACAACAACCGCTTCAAATCTTACAACATCAGCTTCAAATCCTACAACAGCAGCTTCTACTACTTTTCCTACTATTCCAAGTACATTAACACGAGTATTTAAATAGTTGTTATAAATAGATTCGAATATTTTAATTCCAATTAAAATTATTTAAAACACAACATTATTAATAAAAGGTTTTCTCTTAGTTGTTTAACGTTTTGTATTTACTATACAAACAATTTACGTTTTACTTTATTTTAAAGGTGGACCCCGAAGACCAAAATAGAAAAGTTTTGACTAAATTTTAAAACAAAAATTTCTTCTTGTAGTGGCCTGATTATTGTTTTTTTTTTTAATTTTTTTGTGTTAATTATATTAATTAATTAATTGTTAAATGTTTAGGCTTTAAATGTGTGAAAATTTTTTTTTACAAAACACTTTAAATTTTGGTTGCAACACGTTACCCGTTAGTTCAGTAGATGCTTTGTTTTTTTAATTTTGAAGCGGTAAAATTGCAACATTTATCAATTTGTTTTGTTTGCTTTAGTTGTATAAACAAATTTAGTAAACTTAAGTAATATAAGGTATTTATTTATTAGCTGTTTGGTTTGCTAGTTTTATCTTTTTTATTTAGTGCCAGTTAAACATTAGAATTCGAATAATATTTTGGCAACACCATGGTTACGTTTATGGAAACTACCTTAAAAAAATCACCGACATTTTAAATTCAAAACAATAAGTTGCAAAAACTTTTTTTTATTGGTTTTAATTAAAATAAAAAATATAAAATTTTCCGCTGGGTTAATTCATATTAGTGTAATAAACTGCTTTAAAAAAGTTTTAAAAAAGAAACTTATTATAATTAAAGCTAAGAAACGGCAACCACGTGCTATATTCAGTTTTATGTACTGTCAGACTGTATGTACAGGTTTTTCACCCACCTGTTTAGTGATACTGATTTGGTACTATAAATAATTTTAAAATGTTTTTTTATACTTGTTTTGCTGGATGAAAGTTGACCATTGGATTTTTTTCTTTAAACGACAAAATATGGAAATATAAAGACGTAGGTAAATTTTATTTTATATTTGTTAATTCAGCAATCAAAAAAAATGTTAGTACCACTATACAAGTTATTATTTGGAATTATTTAGGTTGGTTCTTAAAACAAATAATTTTGATCAAATGTTGTACCTTTGATGAGAAAATTCCTGTTTGTTTAATATTGTTCAAATTTTGTGAAAGACAATTATACTACCTTTAGACAATTATACAACATTAAAAGTAAATGTGCTGATAAGCAGATAAGATACAGTCCTTAAATATACATCCTATATCTTAGTACTGTTCTATTCAATCTTTATTAAAGTAAGGTTAACAAAGTTCTTAAGAAAATTGTTTTTAGAAAACTAAAAAAATGTTTTTTCAGTTATTTTTTGTGATTTTAATTCAAGGTGGGTTTCAAATTTTTAAAACAATTTAATATTTTAGTTCAGCTTAGTCAAATTATTTTAATTTGCTTTCTTATGCTGTATATTTTTATAATAACAGTTTAGGCTACGGTAAATTTTAAAATATTAGATTTTGAATATATAGACACATAACTTTTATATTAATTCACTTTATGTTATATTTATTAGTTTCTTTTTTGCAAGATACTATTACAACTATACCATCAACTAATGGAGGGGTTATAGCAAAGGGCTATACTGGGTTCATTGTGAGGGCAACTTTTGAAGAAGTACCTTCAACTTCAACAATATGCAACTGGGTTTATGGTGGTAAACTTGATGCATTAACTTTTTTCTATGCAGCTTTTGGTTGCACTGATCGCACAGGGACTCATGAGACAATAACATGTACACAAGACCATTTAACAAACATAATTACTACCGATTTGACATTTTAAAATCCACTCTCTTTAGATTTGACTATAAAAATGGAATGTGGCGTTAGCAGTGAGTATTATTACCGCTAAATGTGAATATTAGTGTACAAGGTAGAAACTTGTTTTTTAAAAAAAAAATTTTACAAACCCTTTTTTGTGATATAAAATTAATTTAAAAGAAAGTAAAAATTTGTTAATGTTTTTTTTAGATTGTCCCACTTTTTTATCAGGTGTTTTAAATGTTGCTGTTACTTCTGGAGTTGAGGCTTTTTATAACAGCATGGGGCAGTTTACTTGTGCAAGAGGTGATTTAACTAACTCCAGTAATAACCCTGTGTCTTCTAATACAACAACTTGTCAAGCTGATGCTACATGGACTGACCAGAAAAATAGAGCCTGTTTAGGTTGGTTTGTTTAAAAATATATGTTGTTCTTGTCTTATATATTTAAATAACTACACAAAATGTGAAAAGAGATTTTAACGTGTTTTGTAAAATTAGGACATGCATTGATTGTAGTTTAGTTTATTTCCAGTGATTGGGTATTAGTTATTAAATTAAAATTAAAACTAAATTAATTTTTTTTTATACTCTGAATTTTGGCTTTTTATAAACTCCTTATTTATTTGCATAATTTAGTCCTTTTTCTACCAACAGAAAATAAAATTTTGAATTTTAAAGTATTTAAATTAAAAAAAAAATTAATTGAAAAATTTTAAATTCTAAGTTTATGTTGTAACGTTTATTTGCCTAATAGTCTTTTGTATGAAACCATTTTAATCTTATAGAATTTTATTGCGAAAAGGTTCACAAACAACCGTTTACAAGCTTGTACCACGAATACCACATATAATACATTGCAACAAGTTTAACTAATAAATCACGTGATACAACCCACGTGATAGAGATAACGGTGTAAACACGTGACTTGAGGTGTAAACACGTGACTATAGGTACAGATAACACTTAGCGTAAACAAGAAAATGGTGGATTCGTCACAATGTTCAATTTTCTAAATTACAAAATAAACTATACAATTAACATGGCTTAAGTAGTCTTTATCATAATATTACGTTTTTGATAACTTTTACCAATGTAAAGGGCGTTACTACATATGACATGATACTGAAACTTCGTGTTTTAAAAGCAGAGAGTAAAAAATGTTCGCTCAATTCTTTATTATATTAGGAGCCTTACATTCATGTTTATGGTATAATATTTCAACCTATAGTCTATTAACTGTTTTGATTAGGGCACTGACCTGGTATTACATTTCCATGTATTTTAAACTAAGCTATAAATATATTTCGCTTTGTTATAATAGAAAAATAAAGCTTGTTTTTATTATGGAAGGGTTTTGTGCTTCGTACATATCAAATAAAAGCTAAAATTATTAAAAAAAATACGGATTGTTAAGTTTATCAAATATTAACCTTGTTTAAAGTTTAGGTAAAATTGCAAGGTTGAGTAACAGGTAGTTAGAAAAATTTAAGAAAATTAAGTAAAATACGCGCTGTGGAGTTGTTACAAATATTTTGTTGCAGCAAGTTTTTATTTAAAATAAAATAAACTTGCATGTTATTTTTTATAGATAATTATTGCTTAATATTATAAAATAGTTAAACATTTATTTTTTTAAATTTGCAAACAAAATTTTGTAAAAAAAAGGTTTGAAAATGCTATTCTACGTATTTTTCGTTACTTTGATTCAAGGTTTGTTATATTTTTAAACGATTTTATATTAAAATATTTACCTAATTAAGTAATTTTGATTTGCTATACGGTTGTGTCAGACTTTAGCAACTTATAAAGCATTAGTTTTAATTGTGCTTGAATTTAGAAAAAAACATGTTTAATCAGTTATGCGAATGTTTACAGGTTCGTTATCTCAAAATACAATAACAACTATTCCATCAAATGGCCAAGTAGCAACAGGTTACCCTGGACTTATCGTTAGTGCAACATTTGCAGAAGTGCCTTCAACAATATGCAACTGGGTTTATGGTGGTGAATTGGATACACAAGCATTTTATTACCCGTCTTTATATTGCGTTGATCGTACTGGGTCTAATGAGGCAATAACATGCACAAAAGATACTGTTACTAATATTATTACTTCCAATTTAACATTGTTCGACCCAGTTTTCTCTAATGTAAATGTGGACATGATATGTTGGGATGGTAGCGAAGCTCAAGTATCATTAAGCGTTACTATTAACGTAACAGGTAAAAATAAATATTTAAAAATTAATATTTTTAAATCGGTAGCCTACGGTAATATTTGCTTAATTTAACAGACACTTACAAGCTGTTTTGTTTTAAGATTGTCCCACATCTTTACCTGGGGGTTTAAATGTTACTGTTACTTCTGGGGATGAAGCTGTTTATAACAGCATGGGTGAATTTACTTGTGCAAGTGGTGACTTAGTTGACTAAAGTAATAACCCTGTGTCTTCTTATACAACTTGTCAAGCTGATGCTACATGGACCAATCAGGAAAATAGGATCTGTTTAGGTTGGTTTGTTAAAAAATATACACTGTGTTTTTGTTTTATATAATAAAAATTACACAAACTGTGCAAAATGGTATTAATATGTTTCGTAAAACTAGAACATTGTATTATTTGTGGTTTAGTTTTTTTTGCAAACTTTAAATTAAAGTCAAGTTACTCGCTACAATACTTGTTAGTAAAACATAGACTTTTATTATAGCGTTAACAACTGCTTTAGATACTACAACATCAGCTTCTACTGCTTTTACTTATCCAGGTACATCAAATTGTAAATTCAAAGAGTTGTTTAACATAGATTCGAATGTTTACAAAAATAACTTTATTTAAAACACAACATTATTTATAAAAGGTTTTCTTTTAGTTGTTTAACGTTTTGTATTCATTATATAAACAATTTACGCTTTACTTTATTTTAAAGGTGAACGCCGAAGACCAAAATAGAAAAGATTTGACTAAATTTTAAAACAAAAATTTCTTCTTGTAGTGGTGTGATTATTATTTTTCAAATTTTTTTTTGTTAATTATATTAATTAATGGAATGTTTTAAATGTGTGAAAAAAATTGTACATAACACTTTAAATTTTGGTTGCAACACGTTACCCGTTAGTCAAGTAGATGCTTTGTTTTTTTTAAATTTTGAAGCGGTAATATTGCGACATTTATCAATTTGTTTTGTTTGCTTTAGTTGTATAAAAAAAAAATAGTAAACGTTAGTAATAAAAAATATTTCAGTTTAACTTAGTACAATCAGCACTTTAAGTTTTTGGAGAAAAAAATGTTAGCTTTAAACTTGATTTAGGCAACATGAGATTTAATCACAAAAAAATTAAAAAAAAAGAGGTTTGTATTAGGAGAACTTTATACTTCTAGTTTACACATCTGTTATTCCCGATTGGCATTCAAAGTTACTCCATTTTCACTTATGCACAAGTGGGCGATAGAGTTTTATCTTAAAAAGGTAATCAGTTTTTATATCTATATTTCGTTACTTGTGTAACTTGATTTTTTTAATTATTTTAGGTAGATTTGGCAATCATATTTGTTTGTTAATTAACATCGGTAGTGTGATAATAATATCACCATGTTTTTACGTTATTCCTAACAACTATCTGTACAAATTTCTAATAAAGAAAAAAACAGCATGGGATAAATTTCGTTTTGAGCAGTTTCCATGATTTTGAATTGACTCAACAATTTTCCATGTTTTACGTAAAAAAAATACTTAAAAATATTTTATAGCTTTTATGTTTGTTTAGGATGTTAATTAATTTTATTGAAAAATGTACTAAACCTCTATACTAGCAGACAAATATATTTTAAAAAACATATATTTTTAAATACGGTGCTGTTAAAAAAAAGGATGTCAAAAAAAATTAAATTACTACAGATTAGAAATGCTCTAATAACATTTATTATATTATATTTAATACGGATATATAGAAACATAATTTTTTAGGTTTTCGTCCAAACAAACCGGCATTTAAATCTAACTCACATGGGAAATATAAATAGCTTTTCGTGTGTGGTTTGTCAAGTAAGGTGATATTACCGTTTGCTCCTTACCACCTACCTCGAAAACTTAACAACTATTTGATAAACATCAGAAACAAATAAAAACCATAATTTGCAACTTTAGAATGATTTATTTTAACTTATGAACATTGTAGCATAGAAAACATAAACGTTGCCATGTCAAATAAAAGTACAAACAAGTTTTCGAACTTGTATGATCGTCCCCAGCTGCATTACAAGCTGTCTATCTTAACACGAAAACTAATTACAAAACCGCTAATGACTGTCTACGCGTGAGAGTTCAAAGTTCTTTGATTTTAAACCTGTCAGATTTTGAAGGCTAATGAGACAGTCACTCAGCAATTTAGCCCACTGCACGAAACTATTCTAACCAAATGCTAATCAGTGGGCTTGTTTGATCAGCAAGGTCAATTTTTTCTTTACTGGCTAAAACAACAAACCGCTAGATAATAGGCCTAATATGTTCTTCAGTGAAAGTGTTAATCTTTAGCCTTTATTAACTAATACCATAACAATATCTTGGAGTTGAATCTTTGAGGCTTGCCTGCTAAATAAGCAAAGTTCAAGTTGAGTAAAGACACCGACTTTAAAAAATGTTGCGTTTTAGAAGGCACACTTTTTCATGCGCTCCTTAATAGGGTATACAAAATATTACTCACGATTGTTATACGGTAATTAAGTTTTGGTCTACCAAATTCTGTTTTTATTTGCTTAGCTTCTGCAATAAATTATCATACTTGGGGTAATAACAACAGGTTATGTATTAACACGGTTGGATAGGGCAATCGCGTACGTTTTTAAAAATAATGCAAAATTTATGATTTTGGACCAAAAAATATAAATAAAATTATACTTTTATTTTTTCAGTAAACTTTTATGTTAAGTTCATTTGCTTTAATTCTTCGCTGGTTTAGCCAGGAATTGATATCTGTGCGAATTCTTTCAATATCCGAGTCTTGTTGACTATGACCGTGAGATTGTCCAAGGCCTAAATCTATTCAATACTAACCTTTAAACTTGGCTTTGATCTCAAATAAAGACCAGTTTGTTGTGTTTTAAATAACGTGGGGTTAGGTGTGTCAAATTTTGTAAACAAAAATCAAGGTTAGATAATTTAGGCTTCATGTGAATAAGTATCGTATGATCTTACTGGATTTTAAAGCAAATAAGCCTTGCTTTTATTTCAAATGATCTGGAACGATGTAATGGTCTAGACGATTAAACTTCAATGATGTGAACAATTTAAAATATTTTAATAATAAAACTTATGCAACATGTGTAAATATAGTTATATAAGATTAATAAACTTTTAAGTGTCATGTCCCTTACTCACAAAATACCGGTTGTTAGTTATAACACTGATTGACATTTTAACATGTATTGCGACTTTTCTTTAAGGTGAAATGTTAGGAATTTGATTAATGTTATATTGGAAAATTTCTGTTTTTGTTAAGCGTGTCAGACAGTTGTCGCATGATGTCAGTAAACACTCGCTGAATCAAAGCGTTCTCGCATTTCGTTCAAATTTATAAAAGCGCCATGTCGTTATTACAGGTTCCATTACACACTTGCTATTTTGCAAATGTCGTGTGTTGAATTTGTGCTGTTGTCTGTCTGTTTATGACGTCAACTATAATGTTGACAACAACAACAAGCGGCCAAGTGGAATTCCAACAAAATTGTGACAAATTTCAATTACCAAAAGCAGTTTCATTTTCCAGGCCCGTGCATAATTTAATTAGAGTATTTGTCTTGACAAGAGGTGCTTATAATATGCGGCCACGTGTCCAAGTGCTGGAAAAAAAACTATTGTCAAACAACACTTCGTTTTTAAGGTTCTTGTAATGTAGCCACTTCAAGCTTTTCATTATACGCTGTTTGCGAAATGCAATGTGTCAACACAGCTGTAAAAACTTTAAATCCTTACTCCCATTTGAACTTACTAATTGTAAAAGTTTAAACCATGTTCATAGCTCAGACAAAGTGACGTATTAGCCTATGATTTGGCACCCAAGAATGTTTTGCAGACCCTGAAAAGCGCACTGGGTCGAAATTAGCGGAAAAATCGCAAGTAGAAAGTGTTTATAATGACTGACTACCGCATGACGTTTTCATGTGTTCACTTTTCCTCGCTCCGTGTGATATAAGACATCATCTTTGTAATTGAGCACCAGTGTTTGTTTTGTAGAACGATTAGAGCATTAAAGCATAACAAACGCGAGCACTTTCGGGTGATGAAATCTTTTTTGGTCAGAGTTTAAAAATTTGCTTGGACCAATCTATCTTTGTACGTTTTAATCCGGGAAAATGGCCGCGAGCCGAGTTTGCCCGGAAAGTACAAGTGTGTTGCTAGCTTCTGCGTCACTAATACCGTTTAATTATGTGATTTGCTACCGCCAAATTTAGCTGCGGTTTAAAATAAGATGTTTTAAATTAAATTTAACATTTATGTTAGAAAAAAGTCTTTCTTTAAGACAAAAAAGGTTTAAAAATATTTTTATGTTTGCTAATGTTGTGTGAATTCTTCCCAGGGCTTTTACTTGTTTTGTCATGCTTTTCGTGTTGTTTAAAAACACGCTTAGCTGAATAAGTAAATGACCTTAGCTGTCGACATAACTCATTTACAAGACTGTGTAACCATAAACAGGTGCATGTTGCACACATTTTATCTTTGCAAAATTAGAAAATTTATAAAGAGAAAAAACTTTGTTTTCGAAATTTTATTTTTTTAATGTTTTTGTCAAACGCTAGTGCAATAATTTTTTTTAATATGTAAAAGATAATAACTGTTGGTGCACATGGACTGAGGTTAAAAAATACATATTGCTTTTACGCAGGTGTTTTACGGTTAAATATAAATATAGAATTTAATTATTAAGTTTACTAAACAGAACACTTTTAATCAGGAATATAAACCTCTAATTAGTAGGTGTGTTTATACGAGCAACTTTAAGCCGTTTTAACACAAGCTTTTGTGAGGTTTAGCTCATAAATATCCTGCGAAACATAAACAAACTTGTTTGACAACTGACAGGTTATTGTTTCCCTTTTTCGTATATTCTCTCCCGTCCACAGATGTCGCTAGAGTCACATAAGGTTAATCCGCTTAAGTATACGATCTTAGCATGTCCAATTGCCGGTTTGTCGTCCGCTCATTCGAAGTCAAATTTTCCGGTTAAGGTTAGTAATTTGGGAAGCAAACTAGCACTTTGCGGCCGCTAAATAAATTCGGCGCACGTGCCAACCGAGTAATGAGTGTGACCTGGGCCCGAACTAAGTTTATTCACGCGTAGCACATATCAAGTAGAAGGCTACGAGGTGTTTGTTATCAAATCAAAACTCAGCATTCCGCCAGCGTGCCCAGGTGCGATACCGAGACGTGTAATTTCCAACTTAGCCCGAAAAATCACTGGTTCTAAGCCTCGCCTTATAAACTAACACTTCTTCTTAGGGTCGAATATGTACGGCTTACACCCAGTGTGTTACCAAGCGTTTGGTTTTGCTTCCGCTATAAGTTGATGTATAACGTCATCACTACCCAGTGCGTAATATCGTGGCATAAGCAGGATTACTGGCATTATTTACAATCTGTATATATCTTGGGAATCCAGCGCACCTGGTCACTGGGTAAGGTTTGACAAAATAGTTTAGATGATTCACTAATAGTTTTACTGCGGCTAACAACAGCTGACTTTTCCATTTTTTACTTGGATTTTATTTTGTCCACATTAGGTTTTATTAGCTTGCAAATCCAGCTGGCTTTACGTTAAAGTCAACTCGATAGTCGATGGTAAATATTTCGGACATTTTTCTCATGGCCTCGTTTTTCAATGTCATTTCGTCCAAGATTTTCTTTTATCTCTAAACGACATTGAATCTGCTTGTAAACAACATACTTCACACTTTTTGACTGTTTTGTCAACACTTTTCTACGTTTTATCTTGAAGTTGTTAAGGTGAAATGCAGGCGTGAATTGTTCGTTTGATTTTGTCAACAAATAAGTTTTCGTCCGTGCTGAATTGGGTTTAACTTATCTTGATATTTGCAAGGAAATATAAAACTTTAAACGTCACACTACTACAAAACATGTAAGAAAAGGGCAATTTCGGTAAATAAAAAACGTTTAACTCAATGCAGGCCTAAAAGAGAGATAATAAAAATAAATATTTTATTTATTATTAAAAATAAATATTTTAAATATTGTACAATGGTAATAAAAAGTGTGTTTATAAATTACCCTGTTTTTTAAAGGCACAAACTGTAAACCATATATAGCAAGCGTTAAACCATAATTTTAACTTCTGGGAAAGTCCGGATATATAAACATACAAATCCCCTTGTTTATAGGGTGGAGTGTCAATAAATAAACCCCTAACTTTAAAGGATTAAACGTATTTTAAGAAATAAAAAAAATATTATAATTCTTGATCGAAGGAACTAAATAAGACAAGTAACAGGACAAACGATTTCCTTTTAACAATTTTTTAAAGTAAAATCACGTGATTTACGTTTCAACGATTTAGAAAAACAGACATCCTTAAATCTTTAAATTTTTGGTAAGTTTTAAAAGTGTGAGAATTTGGTTAAAAATTAATCCAAAAATTCTCCAAAATCTAGACAGATTTTTCAATTTTTTGTCACTAATATTTTCATGAGAACTCGACATTTCCCACCAATAAATACTTACTGGAGATTACGTTTGTTAATATCCAAACCGGTAAAATAAATAAAATATGGTTTCGCTCTGATGACGTATATAAACATGACGTCATAACCTGATAGGAGATCACCCACAAGGCTATTTTATCATAATAATGCCAACCGTGGCATAGATTAATGATATTTAGTTTGATACAGGTGAAAAAAGTAAATAAAGATTTTTAAAAGCTTAATGGTGTTTTTAGTTCAACATTGTTATCTTATTTAATTGTTTGCTGTTAGTTAACTTTTGTGGTTATTTGGATTTTAGTAAAATCTAAAAATGGGAATAACTTTTTCGTTTTTTTTTATCGTGACATATTTTTGCCAAGATAACGTTTTTTACGTAACAAAATACCGCGTAAGTTTTACGCAATCAAACGTTAGTTGTCGCCCCCGTTTTTGGCCACGCTTAATGCACCCATGACAATTTTCCTATTAATTCCACATCGCTAACATAAGTCGGATATTCCTTTGTAGCATGCGACAAAAATGACGCAAATCTCAGGTAATCAAATCTTACCAGTAAGTGCTTGCCTGATTAGGCTAACTGGTCACTCGGAACATGTAAATGCCTTATGAAATCTAACAAATAGCCTGTTTAGTTTAAGTGTTCATGTCAGTTAACAAATCATTGTAGCGATGTGTTATTTACATTTCAATGAGCACAAATTAACGCGGCGTTTATAGATATACAATCTTAATTTATTGTCTACTATGGAGAATTATAAAACTATCAACAAAATGTTGTCATCATTTTTTTTGGAGTACGAAGTCGGGTTATAAAAAGGGTAAAACTTTCTCAGGGAACCGTGAATCACTTTTCTGTCTTTGAAAATGATTTATGATTATCAAAGATAAAGTTCACCCTAAACCCTAAAAATGATAATCCACTTTGGCGTTTGTATTAAAAGATCATGACGTCATTCTTGGTTTTAAAATTACGTTTCCATTTATCGCTCTGGAAATTGATACTCAAAATAGTTGAAATTTAATGTCGTCGTTTATACCGGTTTAAGCCATGAATATGTGCCTCGAAAAGCCTTTGAAGTTATTCATGTTTTACCAAGTCTGACGTAACATGATTGTGTGTAAAAATCTAAAATGAGATAACTAATACAAATCTGTTTCGCTCAATGATTACTGTCATAACAATCGCACCACTTTGAATCGCTGACAATGAATATCTTCGACATCTTATCAACCGTCTACTTGTAAAAAATTCCACAGCATATTGTTACTTAGTAACAGATAAACAGTTAAAAATACCATCCATGTTTTAGGTATACTGTAATTGGTTATGTAATTTCTCAAAAAATATTTAGGATTTTTGCTCCAACAAATATGTTTACATGTATAACAATTGCATTCTCACTATTTGTTAATAACAACTTGTCAGTTTACGTGTTTAAAAACAACTTTGTCAATGTAAACTCCGTCGAAAGTTAGCAGGGATCAATTAACTTGCCGACCCATTATTTTAAGCGCAAAACTTTGTGTTCCTAAACTGTTAGACAGGTTGATATTAACATGAGAAGCAATTAAGGTCGACCAGTTCCATGCTCGAGCAAGGATGGTATTAGTCGCTGATTCGTGTTGTTTTAGGCATACTTACTGTCACCCTCTTATCACACATCCTTGACAAATCTTGTTCACTTAGTTTGACTCCTTGAAAGCAACCAGTTAAATACTAAAAGAAGCTCCGCACGCAAAGCTATGCCGACATTCCACAACGTGTTATGTGGGATTTCAAATACCCTGGCTCATGTGTTTTATACAAAACGTCACAAACCTTTTTTAAAAGCAAAAATACAAGTTGTGATAATAACTTCAAGTATCTAAAGGCAAAAATATTAATATTGATAGTTTAAGATTATAATTTTCTTTAAATCATGGCCTTAGTTAAAATTCCTTAAAAATTTTGTCAGTTCCAAATCGATTACGTCAGAGGCTTCTGAGTTATTTAGTTTCACTTTATTTCGAATTCAGTCTAATCCCGAGATCGATTTCAATGTCTAAAAACAACAACTTTTCGTCGTACGGTCACAATGCATATCAGGTTGTTTCGTAAACCTTAGTTCCACAAACAGTCTGAGGCACTATTTAATGCATTAAAATCTTAGGTTTACGCGACTGTAAAAACACAGACGGTTTTTTTTGCGACGATCTTCCGTTTCCATGCATTTTCTTCAAACAAGCTCCAATTCCTCTTAAGTTCAAAGCTTTATTTGATGTTAAATTAACTAAACTAAACATTGCATCAGCTGAATAATTACTAAATTGTAATCAGGATATCACGGTAATATCCTGTTAAAATTAACCGTATTTTGTTTAAATAAGGAGAATCAGTTTTGTGGCATTTAAGTGGCTAGATGTCGCCAAAACTAGCCATGACGTAAAGGACACTGGACATTGATGCCATTGATAATGACCATACGTCCAAACTTGGAAAACTCTGTCGCCAATTCAATGACCAACTATCTAATGTTGTCCATTGCAAAGTATTTGATTACGGGGTTGATATAAAAATAGTTATTTTAATTTAATTACATATTGATCAGGGCAATATCAAATATTTTAATCGACCATTAGCGTCTTTGGCCAATTGACCTTTTTTTCGTGATGTCAATTGCTCTACTCCTAAAATATCCGGCACTTACATAAAAACAATTACAATTCGATCAAAAAAATGATCATTTTATTAAGATTGATGTCACAACTTCTGTTGAAGTAATGTCGTATTCATTGTTCAGTCAGTTCAATTATGACATCACAAGTACAGCATTGTTGCGTTGTTTATTTCCGTTCGAACCATTTGGATTTTAACCACGAGGACGCTGGGTTCGATTTCAGCGGTAAACAAAAATGCTTCCGAATTTTGACCCCGACTATTGTAGAGTGTTTCTTATTCTTACAGAGTAAACTCACCTACGAAAACCACAAGTCTATTTGCAAAATAAATCATAGACCAGTTCGCACCTGTTACGTGTGTACAAAATTGTATCACTTTAAACTAATGTTAGTTTTAGAACAATTGTTACTTGTTGTTTAGTGTCGAAAGGGAACACCGCAAAATGTCGACCGTTACCGTTTTGTAAGTTCAATTAAGTTTGCATTCAAACAAAAATTATTTTCAAAATCTGTCCTCGTATTTTTTCCCGTTTTAACAATAAACCTAAAAATACCAGCTGTAGATTTTTTTCCCAAAATATTTTGGCGCCTTTTTTTCATCACGTGACACAAAACACATTAAGTTGTGCTGTGAACACTCAAATAGTGCAACGCAAAACTATGCAGGTCAAGGGATTACGTTTGTCATAATATTTGTCCTCTACGAACCTTGTTTATTTCTTAGTTTGAAAATATTTCAAAGTTTTGTCTTTATGTTGATTGACCAGTGCAAGCTGTGGGTGTTTTAATGCCAAATATCTTAACCGCTTTACTACGAAATACATTTTAAAGGGGAAAACCATTTGGCAAATGTAGCAAATTAATATTGCATGGAATAGTATTTTCGCATATCACTAAAAACCTTTTGAACAAATGCAAATATACTCAAAACTAAGAAATACATTTTACCAATATTTTGATAAACACTTTTTTAAAATTAAGGGGCCTTATTCAAGATTAGGGTAATAAAAATTTCCTGTGGCAATTTATATTCTTAAGCGACACCGTGTGACTCTTGCACAAACAGACTGATTAATGACCACCCGACTGGTCAAGGTTTCGGTCATTTTCGTTCATTGATGGTCGTTAATGTAGCGGCAAATGGTGACGAATTACTTTTTAATTGCACCACATTTGCTATCAAAATATCTTGCAAACATGACACTAGCGAATTTTCTTTTAAGTTACTTTTACTTGAATGGTAAGATTAGACCATTACATTTAGTGGAATGCTTTTAAACTTAGTGTTATGCAAGAAAATCTAATGGCCATCCATTATAGGGATTTTGTTCTGTTTTCTCATAACTTTAAGCAGTTAATCATAGCATAAAAATGCAAGTTTGAGAGTTGGTTTGGTAAACATTTTTGCAAACAATTGTGCCTTTGACCATCCTAGTTTAACTCAGGGTCGCACTGAAATTAAAAGATACGCAATGTTGACAGCTTAAGTTCTCTGTGGGTTTTTATGGGATTTCATAATTATTACCTTCAGCAAAATGATTGATCCGATGCCAAGGAAATTGAATCCTTCTTCGCTAGGCTAAACACAAGCTGCTGTCATGCACCTGCTGGTAATCTACATAAGTATGCCGCACCAAGGCCGGTTCATTAGGACTTTAACAGTCCATACACGAGCCTTGCCTTTGCATGCAACCAGTTGTAGTTATTTTAGGTATATTTATCTTGTAAAATGCGTGCGTGCAGCCCCGAAACGCCAAATGTTTCCGTTTTAACTTGTTGTTCACGAAATTGGTTTATTTGTTGTGGGTAAGCTTAGCTGGGGATGATCTATGTTCTTAACGACAGTTTATTGAATTTTTATTTTGTGTACTGAAACATACCTGTTTAAAGGTTATTTTATTTCGGTGTGCTTAAAAAAAGTATATACAATGTTGTTATATACTTCGGTCGATGTGTTTGTTTAATGTTATTTTTATATCATTTTGTAGCTATCGTTATTTTTATGCAAGTTAATTGGTCATTTCATCTTACATTCATCTTGTACATTTCAACTCTTTAAGCCATTGTTTTTATTTTTAATCTGAAAAACAAATAATTAGGGACAAAGTTGATGGGGCTTTTATGCGTCGGTGGTCGACTGTGAGAAAGCTATTTGTAACCTAACACCAGCCTGAACATTCCCTCGGCAGAAGTCAGCCTTTCCCAGTAAAGTTTTGCGACAACAGACATCGAGAATTACCGGTAAGCTTCCCCGGTATAAATACCCGCCCTTTTCTTTTTTTGATTTATGCTCCAGAGTTATGGAGTATGACGAAAAATTAACCTTTCTATTCCGGCATCTGCTTGTGTGGCGGTTACATTACGTAGGCCGTGAGAACCAGACTTGCCAGCTTTAATATCCAGCGATTTGTCATAACAATGCAGCGCAACACATCACTCTTTTAAGTTTGGAAAGCTTAAAATAATGTTTATTCAACGAACAAAAGCGCTGAGTAACGTGACACTACCCTACCTCATCCTGTATATAGTAACCTGATCTCGTGTACGTTTTCACCGGGCTTAGTGCGATTTTAACCGTCAATCTAACGCAAGGTAAGCTCCGTATTTATCCAATGCATTCCTAAGTAATGACACTATTAAACCGGGGGTACCCGATAGTGTGAATATCAAACAAGAGGTGTAGATTGTCGTTTGTTTTAGGCGCTTATTGATTTGTTTTCGTATCACATGTTTCTGAGTTGTCGTTATCGGATTGTCTTCAAATCGCAATTGTTGCCAAATAAAGGCTTGAAGAGTTGGGTGTTCTTATCTATTGTGGGACAAATTTCCGATCAAAAGAAATAATTGTTAATTGACTTAACCGGCATGCTTTGCCAATCGATCGCTGGGAAATATCATAATAGTAATTGAAGAGCTCTTCTTTGGTGAAGTTGTGAGATAATGAAGTGTTTAATCAAAAAACTTGTATTGTCCTCTATTTCTTCTCAAGGATCTCGGCTTGTTGCGAGTTTATGTAAGGCGGTATGCCCTAAAACAACTAACAACACTGTTGGTGTTGCGTTGGCCTTTCAAACACCGAAAACAAAATCACACAAGCGGTCAACACCTGGCTTGAACATACTTGTCACCTTCAGTACAAGCTTCAGTCTTGTTTTGTTTATTGTGTTTTAATAGAGTGGACGCGTGAAATATCTGAGCTGGTTTCCTAGATGATTTCAAAGTTTACCCCGTGTGAAAAAGATATGGAATTTAATTTGCCTATATATTATGCTAGACTATGTTACGAAATCACGTATGCTATACAATTATAACAAAACGTCATGTGCTTTTAACAAATGGAAAATGATATTTTTTCGGCAAATTATGATGTCATAAATTCTTTGGAAAAATTTAAAGAATTTTTCTCACATTTCCATCCAACTTACTTGGGTGTAACGCCCTTAAGATTCCCCTGTTTGTTATTTTAATGACAAAAATAAAGCCTTTAAAATTACATCCATTACAAATGTTCGTGACTATAAATAGGCAACACAAAATCAGACAAGGTAATAACCATTCCGTTACATTAGCTGGCGTCCTAGATAGCATATCTACGAATATCACAGTTTGCTAAAATAAAATATGATTGACAACTTACCAACACATTCCACTTATTTGGTGGCTAGACTTTAACATGCTATTTTGCTCACACAAAAGACCTTGCTCTAATGTGGTTTGTAAAAAATGAAAATAAATTTTTAGGATGTCAAAAGTCTTGTACCATACAGGGCTTAACCCTGTTTATAATAGTCGCCTGTAGTTCTAAGTAAAACAGGGGTCACTGTGTGTTTAACCCCAAGTGGTAACTGCACATTTTTTGGGTATTTGCCACAACATTTTGAAGTCGTTTCGGTTCCTTTGGATTTAGAAAGGTTAATGATTTTTTGCTTAGCTGCTGGCGCCATTTTGTCAAATAAAGAAGAAAAATAAGCTGACAAGATTTTGTTTTGGTGAAGGGACTGGGTTTTTAAAATTAAGAAATTCCTGCACGTTTTTAAAAACTGTAAAAATGTACAAGACAACGAAGAATTGCTACATTTTTACATGTTTTGCCAGTCAGCAATTTAAACAATTAAAATAATTTTTAAACATTAACTAAGATTGGTCATTGCGTTATTTGCTTATCACCCTAATCGTTGGACAATTAAAAATTAATTCAAAAACTAAATATTTGTTTACTGCTTAATGTGTATTTTAGTAAAACGAAAGGTCGCCGAACGCAGCCTACGCAAAACTAATTCCACTTTAGTAATAGGTTCGCTTACAAACATTAGGCTTCGATAATAATGATGATGAATGTGATCTTCTAAAAGCTGTTTGCTTTTGAATTAAGTTATTTTACATCTTCGTTGAATCACCTGTTTCCGTGTGTGCTAAGTCAAGTAGGAAAATAACCATTTGCGGGCCGTGGGCTGGTATTTGCGCGCACAATTTGTTGACAAAAATTTACCCAAACAAATTTTGCACCCATTGGCAAAATCCAACAAATTAGCAATCCATCTTCTGTAGTGTATATGTCTAATTTCTTGGCCTATTGCTTTAAATTCTAGTCAAGAACGCGTATCGCAATATCCTGGCTAGCAAATTATTTTAGTTTCAACAGCAAATCAAATTAGAGACCCAAACAACGGTCAGCTGTTTTATTTTAGCTGAAGTACCAGCGGTTTCCTTACATGGGTCTTACAAACTGCCCAGCTGAATATTTTAAATATTTTTAATTTTAAGCATATAATTTTAGAAATTTTGTAATATGGTAATGTTCAAAAAAATGTCAGGAACATTTTTATTTTAATTTATAAATTTGTGTTTTTTTTTAATAATAAACTGTTGTGCTTTGAAGAAAACTGTGATAAACACAAAAGTGAACAATGTCCCAGATTTTCTCAATTTTAAACAAATCCTTTTTTATTGTACCGAAATATTAAAACTCGCTGGAAATAAAAGCGCTTTTAGAAACTAAATTAGATTTTATCAAAACATTGCGACGATTATAGCGACCTTTTTGGCAATTTTCCTTTGAAGTTTTTTCCACCTTCCAATATCCAATTATGCTCTATTAGGACTAATACCAACGATTTAAAAAAAAACGGTAAAAGGCAATTTGGAAATAGTTCGTTTTGCTTCGTTTAAATAAAGGAAATGCCCGAGATTTTTACTAATTTTTACCCTAAAAGTCAATTATAGAAAACCCTGTTTTAATGGCTCGGAAAACGCCACCTGGCTTTCTTAAAACAGGTGCTTGACGTCATTACTATCGCTACAGCTAAATCGCGATGAAGGATGTTTTATTATTTGTAAACAATAGAAACCGAACATGTTTGTTTTTCGCGGTTCAGAGTTCCGCTGTGATTTTTGGGGTAAAAAGATTTGCGTTTTAAAAACAGCTGTTATCAATTAAGGTTTAGGCAGAGTTTAATCAGTCCTAGGAATCGTTTTTTCAGCTCGGTCGCCTTCTTTGAAACTGTTTAGTAAACATATTTCTTTCCGGCTGATTCCCACTTGGCGGTTGCTAAAAATTTTTTACTCCGTTTACTCAGCTTCGACCATTAATCCGCGCTCTCCACTTTCGGATCGTTTCGAGTTGTTGTTTCGTCGAATCAAAAACCCGCCAGGTCACGTGATCGATCTTCCTCAGGTCACGTGACGGAAGCGCTTAGTGGCAGACAGGCTCGGATCAGTGCCTGGGAGTTTTCGCGTCAAGACAAACATTTTTCTAACATAACCGAGAAGGGAAAAAGCGAAATGTAAACAGCATGAGGACATTTATCTTATCTGGGCATGTTAACCCCCCTACATTGATCGATCTTTGTGGAAACTGTGACCACCCGCACTTAACTTGCGACCGTGGAGATAAATGGATTAATCCTCAACTGTGAAGAAATTAAACAAACAAGAACTATTCAAACTGATAAAGACAAAATTCAATAAAAAAAACACAAAAAATATGTAAATAAGATTTTCACAATCCTAATTTAATCATACTGTTTTGCTTTGAAGAAAACTTTGTTTTTTTGTTAAAAAATTTTGTTAGAAATATGTTTTGTTTTTACAAATATACTAAAGACATTACAGACATTTAAAATTTTCAATACTGCAATAAAATTGAATCTTATTTAACATTTAAATTAAAGCTTGTAGCGGAATTCGTGCTTTGTTTTTTGCGGTTTTATAGAAAATCGTTTTTGTTGCCTAATATGCTGCAAGCTTGTTTGGTGTTAAGCAAAAGCGAACAAGTGCACGCCTTAACAATGTAAAGCGTTTTACAAAAGTTAGCCTTTGCTTAAGTGGCTTAATGGTATAAGAAAATAACAAGTACATTTAATCTATAGGTATAGCATAAGAATTAAAGCTAGTTGTTCCTTTTTAACCCCAATCGAGATAATGACCTTTACTTTGGTTCAGTTCTGATAATATAAAACTGCAATGCGATAGCCAGTTTCTGGCCGAGGTCATGGCCTTTACATGTTTTGCAGTTAGCCAGTTAGCTAATGCGCATTGACCCTAACCTTGCGACATTGTAACACTCCCCCTGATAATTAGGAAGCGTCGAGTTATGTATGAAGATAAGGAATACGGTCCGGATATGTTAGCTGTAAAGTAAGTCGTGTTTTAATCTGTACAGATCGATTAGGCCACCTAGGACTTGGTAAAACTATTCCGAACGGCGGACACTCGACCGACTGACCAGCAGCAGCTGTATATGGATCAAATGCACTAACTGTCACAGGCTTGCAGGTGAGGCGTGTTTCCTTTTGTTCTTATCAGCAAATGTTTTGTTATGACCTGTCACGACTAATGTACGACCTTGTACAAAAAGTAGTTTTGTCAGAAAATTCCATAATTGTTAGTCAGGGACCGGCTCAAACACCAATGAGTGATATATTACATTTTTATGCAATAGTTAATCAACCGTTCTAAATATTATTTGATGTGTAAAAATATGTAACAATCATTGGAACACTTTTCGTTTACCGTCCTTTAGCAATTTTTTTACTGTTACCGATCTTGCCAAATTTTCCTTTTTTCGAAGGACCGTAAACTACAAGTGGTCCCAACCACTTAATATCCATATGAATATTACGTATGGTAATGTTTTAGTTTTTGGGCGTGTAATTCTAAAGTTGTTTGGAATGTTTTACAATTTTACAAATGTCACTAAGGCGTGGAACATAGAAATTGTAACCAAAAATAGGCATCGAATGTTATAAATACCTTAAATGGGTTGTGTGACAAATTAAATTTAATATATTGTATGTTAAAATCACAATCACTTTTAAAATTTGGATTTAAATGTTTCCATTTCACAAAAGTTAGAAACAAAATTTAAATCAATGGAGATTTGCTTAAGATAAAATGTATATTTAGCTTTTAAGTAATTGAAGTAATAACACCTGTTTGAAGAGTACAAGTTACATTAATCATGCACCGCAAAAAGGATTAGGCACTTCTAATCTGATTGTGGATTTAACTGTCATAATATTATATCTGCCAATCACTAAAAACTCGTCAATGTCAAGAATTCAGTGCGTAAATCAGCTGTGTAAATAGACCGTGTATGCTCTCATTAGCAACATATCGGCCCTATACTAGCATGAAATTGCTTGTAAACAAGCAGTGCTTAAGGTGTCAATGATTTAAGGTATGATACGGCATGTGTGGCATACGCAGAAACGATTACAATCGGCCCTAGCGAACGCAGTGCGGGAAAACGTTTTGTAATTGATTTCAAGCTCGTTTAAAACGAATTAAAATATTTGACTTAGCCTTTATTTAACTATGAGCTGCCCGGTAAATTATTTACGGAAACTTTGTCCGAAAAAATGCCGATCTGTAGCGATATATCTTCGTTACGGTTTAAGATAGCAATATGTTTAACAAAATGGTGTTAAACGCTTGAGATCTGTATCAAGGCGTAAAAGTGACGTGTCATCGTAAGAAACTGTTTCGCGTGGGCAAAAAGTTTAAACCCTTACACAAATCAGCAATAATCGTTCAGCAAATATTGACGTAAATCAACGTAAAACGCGCGCCGGTAACCGACGCCTATGAATAAAACTTAACTGTCTTTGAGTCGACAACTCGGGTTCAAATCGATTTTTCACGGTCTTTTTTTTACAACACAGATTAAATTATAATATTTTAAAATTAAAATTTTATTAACTGCTAAGGCTCTGAACTGAAATTGGAAAATTACCCTTTTTTGTATACCATTTACAATAATAACGTTAACTATCCTTGATTAATATTTTTGTATTATTTGAAACACCGAAGTTGTACACCCTATTTCCGATGCCATTGGTTTACAACTTGAGTTTTATTTTTGGCAATGTCAGGAATTCCACTTCACGTGTGAGATATGCCAAAGGGCACCTATGCAATATCACAGCTTGTTTAATATATTCTCGTAATTGTCAGATAAGAAATATGTGTTAATTCCGAGGTACCAGTACTTGCGATTATCACAGATCGCGACCTATCATCAGATTACTGCGCTTAAATGTCTAAAAAGCGGAGAAAAGTTGCAAATTACATGTTTCTCATACCTATAATTAACACATTATACTGACCGGACGCTTTATTAAACGCTTACCATCAAGTGCATGCATTGTGTCGATTTCATATTTGATTAACAAGAAAACTTAAAATCACTTGGCTTTGATAAAGAGTTAAGTGTTGTTTACTTCTATAGCAAGAGTGGCAATTATAATGCAGATGTGCTATAAGTGTTAACCTTATTTTAGGTTTAAGCATACAGGAATTTAGTCACTTCAAAATCTTGCTATTGTGTAGGGCTTAACATTGGGATACGTTTTGTAATGTTTTTGCTATGTTTAATCAGTTCCACGTGAAGCGTAAGTAAGTGTTCTTCTGTGTATTGATCAACAGGCACCAAACTTTCTAAACGCCGATTTGTTTTTAGCCTAAACAACTTGGCGCAGCTGCACTCGCTGATCTTCCACCTTAAATTTGCGCCTGCAAATGTTAACTGCGTTTGATTTGTGCCGTGGCAGTATGTAGGTCTGGTTAATTATAAGTCACACAGTTCGATTTAAGGCAAATTCTTTTACTGGTGGCGAAAGAGACTTCGCAGAACTGGAGAGAATTTTGTGCGTCTTTAACGCTTCGTTAATCCAGAATGTCGGGAAAAAGTCACTAGGCGACAGTTTTTAGATTGTCACGCTATATGGTAGGAATGACATAGTCTTCCTGTCATTTTAACCCTTGCTGCAACTGTTCTATTAAAGCCTTTACATATTCTACGCCGTTCAGACATATTTATATTGGTTAAACTATTTTTTAGCCTAAAATATTTTCTATTTAAACAAGTATATATTTTCAATATTTCCCCTTGCAACTACCTTTATTTCGAGCATTATTATCACAAAGTTTTATATCAATTTCCTTCAGTTTAATTCTGTACAAAATATAAAATAGTAAACTGTAAAAAAGATGTCATTTCACGCAACAAGAAAAAGAAACGCTGGCAAAGTTATTTGCAAAATGGAATAAAATAAAACAAAGATATCGTTTTAAAAATGGATAAAAAATTGAAGCTTATGTTGTCAAGAATATTCTTAATTAAAATATGATTGAGAAAAAATTAGTTTTTGATAGCGTATCACTATTTTTCTACAGCAAAAACTTGAATAAGAAATCATTACGAAATGTGTCAAAATTTTAACAATAACGCCTCTTTAAATAAGCGAAAATTTTCGGTAATTTTTTTTATTCATCGTCTGTTTGCGTAAAATGGCATAACCCATCGTAATGGTGGTGTGAAGACTGATCAAATCTAAAGTTTATTTTTGTTAAGTTTATAAATATTCGGAATTTTATTTATACCCAGGCCACGTTGTTGTTTACAAAACTATCAGCAAAAAAGAAATAGCTTATAGGAGCCACGCCAAAAAACTTAGCAAAAATAATAATAACACTCAACAAAAAAACAAAATTGAAACAAAAAAAATAATAAATAATGAAATAATGCTGAAGCAATACATTAAAATCGACGATTGAAATAGGTTTGGTTTAGAGTATGGTATACAACAACTTCTCGAAATAGCTTATTGACAAAAACGAAACACCAGCCATTAAAGCATTAATGATGCAATAAAGTTAAAATCATATTGAAGTGGTTAAAATATCGTAACTTTTATTGCTTTTAATGCCGTCCAAACCGTAGAATTTACCCTTAATGACACGAGGTAGCTATACAGCGCACGTATACCCTACTACATTGATATATTGGTGTGTTTGTTTTTTTGCTTAAATGTTTTTGGCAAGAATTTTTTCGATTTCAAATCCGAGTCGCCGATTATCTTGCAACCCATTGTCACGTGATCTACCTCTATCAGTCACGTGGTTCCGTTCTCCACTAGCCGGTTAGCGTGACGTCACTATTTTGCCTGTTCGCGTGGAAACTCTTGCTATGCCGAGCAACACATTTGATTTGTTGGCTATCGACAACCGCATGCGCCGACTTCCATGTCATGGTAAGTTTTTAGTAACACTATACTCTGGTCGTCGTAGTATAGCATCGACAGGGAATTAAGCTCGGTTGGCACGCAACAGGGCTTAGAAGAGGCCTCCGGTTTTACCGAATTAACGAACGACTGCACGATGGCGTGGTTCGTAGCGTTCATATGCGCCGACAGCGGGAACTCACAAAGTCCCTCGCAAAAGTATGCTTTGTAGCCATGCGGGGCGACAATCCAATCGTTCCAGCCTACGTCTTTAAAGTCCACGTAAAGATCGTGTCGCTGACAGTTGCGACGGCGACGATGCTTCCTTCGCTTCTTTTTTGAACTGTTCGTGTTTTTTCGGCTACTTCTTCGCGTTCTACGCTGCAGGTTTGTATTTTTGCCGTCGTGGGAATATGTGAGCAACTTTGGTCTACCGTGGTGCCATTCGTCGTTTGAAACGTCCTTGTGTAAAGAACGACGAAGCCTAACGTGCGACTTGTGGTCACCCTCGGGTTCCCCGCCGTCTTTCTCCCGGACCACCTCGACCAAAAGCCCGTGATTGTCCTCGTGCTTATTCGTGGCCCATTTCATTGAGGCAAGGCTAACATCAAACCTTTCCCAAGTGGAGTTGCGAGAGTCTACCAGCCTCGTATCCAGTAAGCGAGTAATAGGTTCCTGCAACCGAAGGCCCGGGTTTTTCGCGACTTGATTTTTTGTATTGTCAGGTAACTTGATAATCTCGTATATGTTAATCCTATGAATATGGTGCTCGTCCAGGTTAATGTGTTGCGCTACCGCTTCTCTGTGGAGTAAGAGTTCTGACGCTCCGATTACCTCGTGGTTAGGAATGCTGCTGACATCAAACCGAAGTCGAATGTGATTTTCAGGCATTCCTTCTAAGTGTTCGTCTTCATCTAAAAAATAAAGTAAAAATTAAAAAATGTGTAAAATAAATAAATATGTTCGAACTATGGCTAAGTACATATTAACACCGACGCAGCGTTTTTATTGTATTACAAATTCCCGAAAGTTGGTAATATTTTATCAAATACAACACTGTAAAGCATATAAGGTCAAAACAAAGGGGTTCATTTAAAAGTTTTTTATTTGCTCAGCAACAAAGCCAATCTTGGTGTTGATTTATTGCAAGTGTCGCACACTTTGCTATGTCCGGAAAACAATGCAATTATCTGCCCTCGTGCATACATAATCAAACAAGAGGGGGGCGAGCAAACATCTAATGGGATTACATTATGCGATAAGAAAAGTTAATGATAAATATATCGGGCCAGCACCGAGCCAGACAGTTTGACTATTGGTCGGAAATTCGGGAATGTCGTACAAAACCTGACTCTTTGTTGAATGCCTTGTTGAAAGCGCGATTTAACAATGAAGTCGCGCGTGCACAGTGTTTCGGGATCTTGCAAAGGTTGATTTTTGGTCAAATGTTATTGTTTTGTGATAGTTGTGTAATTATGTAAAGACAATTGAACGGCGCCGTTTTTAGACATGTCTGTTGGTTTAAATAGACGTAGAACCTACTTTGTATTCTAACATGTTTATAAACACCATTCATTAATCACTATACCCAATATTTAGCAAAAAAATAAATTTTATTTAAAAAACGTGTTGCTAATTTTAATTTTAAAATTGTTTATTTTGATTTTTCTAATTTGTATATTATCGTATCTATATTTTAATTAATTTTGAGTGACGTTGATGTATATGAAAAATCTAATTAAAAACGCCAGCCCATTTTTCCTTTTAGTGGCGGTAATTTATAACTATACGATCGTATCTTCCTTCCAATATTCATGTAATAATCATGTGTATTTATCTTGGTTAAAATTCAATAAACGAGAGCCATTATCATTCGGTCAGATCAAGCTCTAATCACATATTAAAAACGCGGGGTGGGCCTTGTTTTAAATCTGCCAATCTCCCTATTACGTCACAATACGTTTCTTATTAAATATCGGTCACACGCCTATATGCGCGATGGGAAACTATCCGACTTTCAAAACTAATAAACGACAGCCCCTAATCCGACCGACACGTGACACGATACGTCATCATCTCGTTATATTTATATCGGAAGCGGCATGTGACGTCATCGATCATGGTTTTTGATAGGATTTGTGTTTTGTGAGTTAAGTTGTGGTGGCTTATAGTTTAATGAGAATAGAACGCGCGAGACGGAGACTTGTAATTAATGCCTTTCGTATTTCCTCTACGGTCAACTACATGATAAAAACAGGGTTTTGGCTTGTTTCAGTGCCGGCCTAAAAGTTCCCAGAGAAATATTTTTTTTTAAATTTCGCACACACTCCAATCGAGTTCAAAAATTTTACCCCAAATTGCGAAATGTTTTGTCTGCACACTGGCGATGGACGCCAACCCTACACACCCAACTCTACACCTTGTTTCAATAACAAAAAAATAACATCACGACACATTCTTTCCCGAAAAAACGAAATCGAAAAAATGTAGCTTTACAAAAAAAACTCTGTCTTTCATTCTAAATTATTGATGTTCACAGCGTGTATTAAATTTTGATAAACAATTTTATTTATAATATTTAACCCATTAACGTTTAAAAATGTTATTATTAGAAAGTTTCGCTCGTAGATTGTAAATGAATTGTATCGAAACGTCGTTGTTAAGTTATAAATATTATTGATAAATTGGGTATAACAGCAATGGCGCGAAACGCAAATATACACACAGACTAAAATAAACGACTTACCGATATGATGAAAACTTCTCGCAGTGTTGGTTTTACTGGTAATTTCATCGCCTGGTAAATCGAACCCAGTTTCCCAGGTCGAAACGATGTTGTGCTGCGGTTCGTATGTATCTCCCATGTGCGCTTTATACAAATGCTGCATAATACGCGGTATTTGCTTGTCGCTTGACGGCGTAGGCCTGCGCTTAAGTCCAAACATGTTTAATAAAGTCTTCTCAAACTCGACTACAATTGTTTCTTCGTCTTCTTGAGCACTGTCGCCGTTTTTAGCGGCCTGTCTAATTAAGTTTTTCCGGCCGACGTCGGGTAGAAGTCCCGAGCTCAAGTCGATGAATAAATGCAGAAGTAAGGTTCCAAGTAACGTCCAGTCGGCTAAAGCAACCATCATCACTGTAATTCCTTTAACTTGAACAGTTCAATTAAATTCAATAAAATGCAGACTGAAATTTTTTTTAATCCGAACTGACGTGGTCCACAGCGTTCATCGTTTACAATAAGCTACTAGTCACCGGTCAATTTTTGCCTACGATCCTTCTGTAAAATAGAGAAAAACGAATGGTTAGACAACTTCACGTGAGCACAACCTCGGCGTAATGAAGTCTGGAGATAAATCGAAACGGGCGAAACAAAAATTCGCTGCGAGAGAGTTGCCGAAAAAAAGTTGCCCGCCGACTATAATTAAATCGTAACTTCGGACTCTTTATAATGTATTAGTAGTCGGTTATAGACGTACAAAATCCTATTGCATTAACAGTATGTGATTGCGAAAAATAATTTACACGTGTATTGTCATTTACGTAACGACGCATTTTTTAAAAAATATTTAAAAATTTGATCGCTAAATTTTTTTTTTTTGATAGGCTTAACTTAATCAAATATCAGTGAATATAGAACGTGAATTGTTACCAAAAACAACTTAGTAATTACATATCAAATATTACAACATGCAGAACAAAAGTATTTTTTGCCTTCCTGAAAATTCCATTTAAATATGTTTTTATACAGAATGTCATAAAGCTAAATCTATATGCTCACGACTTAGAAGTACACTGATTTACAAAGCCGGACAAATAATATGTTTTTTAACAAAGCGAGTCAGGTTTTATTGTGCTTGCTGCTCCTAATCTGTTTGTTTTGCAATGGGCTAAAAACCGAAGCGTTTTATGGATTTATTTGTCCTAACCGGTAACTAGACTTTGAAGGGAAAAATTGGACGGTGCTTTGATTTAGGATGACCATTGGTCTGCCCGACACGCTTATAAGATTTTTAACACGCACAAAAATTTCTTCACCCAAAATCGATTTTGAATTTTTTTTTTTAAATGATTTTTCATAAATTTTTGTAAATTTTTAAAAAGAGTTTCGAAAATTTTTAACAAGACGCTGATAGATAAATCGTCATAACCCCCCTTTCACCTTTCTGACTGTATTCAAATTTTGTTGTATCTAGTTTTGCTTTGAACTTGAACATATAGCCTTGCAAAAACAAGGTTTTAACATATTTCGTTGCAAAACTTACCTAAAAACATGTACTACATATACCTCCCAATCTATTTACAAGAGGAGTGAATATAGTAAAACAACATTAATCACAAACCTAGTATGTTGTTCTACTGACAGTTAAAATAATAACATAGCCACGTGACTTTTTAGTGCTGGCCAAGTTCGACTTGACATGCGTTTAATCCTTTAATTGGCCAGTCGTAAACCCGTTTTGTTTTATTTGTTTAACAATATTAGCCTTGTTTTTGTGCAAAGCTGCTACTTAAAGTGGCATTAAAAATATTTTAAAGGTAAGACCGACGGCTATATGTTTACGCTAGAAAATTAAATAATTTTTTTTATTCTAAAAGTAAAGGGCAATAATTTTACATTTAAAAAAATAGATATTGATTGATATATTATTTAAATAACAAATATCACATAACAAATAGCGTAAATTCCACCTAAATTGAATTTCCGTTCAAAAATAAACTAGTGTTAAAATCCATATTATTATTACTCCTTATACATCTAATAGTGATGCCAGATATATCTTCTTAATAAATAAATTTTAGTTAGGTTTTAAAATTTTGTTGGTGTATTGCGGTTAAAAGTTTTATTCTTATTGTAAATTGGTAATAAATGTACTGATTTATAGAGTTATGCAATGCGTAATTTAACAAAAAAAGTTTATAAAAAACACCTAAAAAATTTTACTTAAAAATAACAGCAACAAAATTTAAAAAAAAATTTTTTTTCTAAAAATCTCATAAAAAATGTCTTTCTATAAGTATTCACCAAATGCCGGTAAACCTATAATTTGAACGACATAAACGCCAACGTGCCCTTGTCCTTGTGGTTAACGACTTCCTTCTAGTTAAAAGATAAAAGTTTAATTTCGAAACCTAAACCTACAAAATATGCATTCTGTCAACTGAATACTTAATGAGAAAACAAAGCTTTCGTTCTACTGCGTTCCAGGTATAATTTATTACTAATTAACTCGGTGTATTAATTGTCAATTCTGCTTGTTTTTTACTCCCGTTATCTAGTAATGTAAATTACTGAGTTAAACGCAAATATGTTCGCAATTCTGTACTCAAATCAGCAAATATATGCTATAACTTGATTTCATATTTTTGACATGCCGTTTTTGTAATTTAAAATTTTAGTTTTGTAAAATATGACCATCAGTTTTCTGAATATTAAATCATTTAAATTTTAAAGTATTTATGTGTAAGCTAATATAGCTTTGCGTGCAGACTTATAAGTTCAGCGTGCGACCAAGTTATGTTGTTGTTCCTTGTACACTTCTAACACAAGTACATTCGCAAGAGGGTTAAAATAACATAGAGTCTTGGCCTTGACGACCGCTATTAAAAAGCGTTGCTCATAGATCTTGTACAAGTGTAGACGAAAACTTACAAATCAACAAGGTCAACAGCGACGCGTTATTACGCAAATGGTAACCCAATCGTATTTTTCCCGCCCTTTTTTCGCCAACGTTAATCTAGATACCGACTTAAACACTTGGGTTAACATATGCGAAACTGCTATATATTTATTAAAGCACTTAACGCGTTTTCATTCAAGCGTTCGGCTATGATGCCCGTTTGAATGAATCTGGCATTGAAGCGATACTAATGAACAAGTGCTTATCGTACAAACAAATTTAACATTCGAGCTATATACAATTGTCCATCAAAGTGTGCGACCGCTATCTTAAAGATTTAATTGAAATTATTATTAAATTTACAAGCTAGGGGACTTTTTAGTAAGCAAAGTGTGTTGAATATGTTTGATCTATTACTGCCAGTCGATTTCATGTTTAGCTCTTAATATCGAGACGTCGTATAATTAGGCGAAACAAAATGGCTGCTTAGCAAAGAACCAATGCCGCGTTTTAGCATCATCAATCTGTTTATAAATAAAACCGGGTACCCAGGTCATACTAACAGGAAATGAACTGCCGAGGCCTGTCAATCATTTCCAGTAGAAGTTAATGCGGAAAATGTACGCGCACCGCTAACTGGTTTATATCTACTTGAACCGTAAAAAAAATCCCAAGCCAGAGTTTATAGGTCTCTGTCACAGAACATCTATTTAACGCTTTACTCGGAATGTGATGTTAGCATAATCAATATTGATGAAAGAAAAAGTCTAGGATCGGGTATTTGGTGTTGTTTTTGGAAACGTGTTTTGTAAATTACGCTGATTTACGGAGCATAAACCATGAGCTGGGGACTTAGATTGATGGACGTTTTATGCTATAAACTTACGGCCAAATTTTACCAAGAAAAATAAAATTGCGCCTTTTAAAATTCCTGCCAAAAAAGAAAAATTTAAATGTTTTATAAAATACTTAAAATTAAAATAAGGAAAAAAAAAAGAAAAGTATGCAACATGCCTTAAAATGTCAGGAAATCAAAAAAGGGGTTGTTTATATAAAAAATTTCATTTTTATCTCAATTACAAAACCATTAAAAACTTAACAAAATTCGTGCTGTACCGTTAAAAGCACAAAAACCGACACTTAATAATTTTTTATTAAAAAAAACGAAAAATAAGTTGAACAGTTTATTATCAGTGTCAGAAATATATGACGATGATCGATGGTTTATAAACTGGACGCCTGCACTTCTTATATTTGTAGCACCTCGGGCAACTTAAGACATGGATTAGCGTTATTGATTTTCATAAAGTGGTCAACTTTTCGGGCTTTTGTTACAAATTTTAACAACTTCAACCAAGCGTTATAATATAGGGTTTTAATATTTTAAAATATTAAGGACTAAAAAATACGATTTTGGCGCGTAAAATATTTTGATTTAACTTATAGATAAACCTAATAAAATGCCAATTATTTTAGGCTAAACACAATTAACCCTTATTATTATAACATAAACATTACTTAAAACTTTAAATAATGAGTAAATGTCACAAAATTAAAAAGTAATTCGTGAGCGCTTTAAAAACTAGCCAGGCATGCACAATCGAATCCCAGAAATCCCAACCTATTCTCCTTAAGCGAAATCACATTATGCAATAATACAAGGGGTATAAAATAAACGGCCTAATAACAGGCCTCATTCGTCGATATGACGCCAGGTAATTGCTTAGATTCGTATCAAGTACCTCCGTCTACATCTGATTCGTATTGGATTACAAAACCATAAAAAAACGAAGTCCCAAAATTGAGCGCTGCAAATTTGTAGGTACGACAAGTTTTCAGTAAGCTTCGGGTATTGGGATTTTCTCCGCTTAATTTCGGCCTCGTTTTGTGATTTATAGATCCTCCGATAACACAGCAAACAGTTTACATATGCATAATAATCGCTATTTCCGAATTATAACTTAATCGAACGAAATTAAATCAATATGGGTTTAAATGTAAGGCCTACGCATTTCAGCTCTGCGCCTACTCTAACCTAACCGCGGCACTATTTACTGTGATGTCTGATTCGGAATATTTCCTATAACGAAAATGATTTATGAGCCCACTGCGACACTTTTGCAAATAAAAGCCGGCTCGGCAGGGGAAAACTCGTAAGTTATAACTATATAGCTGTTCGGTGGGATTGACTTATTTAAACCAAAGGTGCATTAACTCTTGTCAGCTCGAATCGGAAATCTGACGTAAATTCTGTATGTGCAATCGTAACTATTCCGTTGGCAAATAAAAGAGGGTGTGCGCTTTAAATAAATATACGTCAAAAATAACAAAATTAAACCATACTAAATTAAGTGCATAGGTTTGAAATAGGGTAATTTTCACATAGCTTAGATAGTTTAAAAATCGACTCTTATGCGTTTAGAGATTTGTATATAAGATGTAGTATATGAAGCATAGCCCAGACCTACGCCCAGTCTGTACAAGCAATAACATAGAACACGATACAGAGAAAAGGGATAGGGGAAAATAGATTTTACCCTATATAAGGCAGGGTCAATATCTTAAAATCTATATTCTTTTATTTAAGCGTCGCCGGATATCCAAATGGCCGAAAGGGGACGTTTTTAAAGGGCTTTAAAAGCAATTTAACGGTCATAACATCTCATAAAAATACTTGCTCGCCAATAAGGTTTAACCCAGGTGGTCTAATGGGTCAGATATACTTGTGTTGATATAACTCAGCTATACATTACTTTCCGTTACAAACGGCTAAAAGCTATATACTTATTAATTATTTTGTCATTTTCTGATACTTCATTTTGAATTTGGGTTTACTTTTTAGAATATGTAGAGAAAAAAACGCTTAGTAAAAAGCATACACAAATATAACTGCATTTAAAAATTTAAACAAGCATTTAAAATAGTCTAAAACCTGTCATAAATGGTTGAAAAATGTGCAAGTAAAACCGCACTAAAGTTGTGCCAACTTAAAATATTGATTTCAGTATTCTGACAACTGAAAGGTATTGTTGGGTAAAGTCTTGGGTTAAGATTACCAGATTACGTCAGTAGTTTCGATTTTTCACAATATCAGGCACGTTCTATTTGCAATGGCCTTAACAGCCTAAAATATCGCACTACAAGAGCTAGAATAATACAAAACATAACAAAACACATATTTCGAAAATTTTAAAGTTCCAAAAAACCCTTACCCTAAAATATTCGCAATTTTAAAGTTTCGTTAAGATATCAAATTACTTATATTAAATGCTTGAATGATTGCGTTGTTTAAAAAAAAGACAACGTGTTTTGCTATTTGCAAGAAAATTATATAAGCAAATATTAACAATATTTTAAAGCCTTATCATAGTCACGTTTTTTACATTAACAAAATAGAATACAGTTACATTAATCGCGTCTTTGTCCGGTAATTTCAGGTTTGTATAATTTTTGCTTATTGACAACTCTACGAACTTAAAAAGGTTAATAATAGTTTGACATTACAAATTTTATCTCGAATTTTTCATTCAAATTTTTTCAAACCACGAATGTAAAATTGTTTATGATAACATAAAATTGCCGGTTCCTATCCCCCGTTTAAAAAAAGAAACCAGCAGTTAGAGTAACCCAATACTGCCCCTGAACAGTACGTAGCTTTGTAATGTTTAAATCTATATAGCTTTATGACGCGCTGCTGCGGGATTTAGAGCACACGTATTTTTAAAGATAGGTTTTGGGGTAAGAAAGCGGGTAAACAGCTATTACTTTTTCAAAGAAAGCCAGAACACACTGGGCTAATAACCACTGTTGTAAATCCAATAATCGTTTGCCAGATTTAAGTTCAGTTTCCGTTACTTTGTTACGACTGAAATGTATCGCTATTGTTATTTCGAATTGGAACAAAAGTGTATGAAAATGGACCATTGGGTATCGAAATTCGGGTTTAACATTCTTGTAAAATTACCAACTATTTATAAATGTATCTACGGCAAAGTCATTTAAGTTTACTGTGCATTTTGTGTTCAATATAACGTTTTGGGTAAATTTTCGGTAATGGCTCGTCCATAATTAAAGTAAATTGAAAGCATTTTGACCTTCGGCCCTTTTAATGCTTTGTTTGGTGCGACTGGCAAAAATTTTGAGCCAATTAGCGAGGCTTTAAATATGCTGGATCACTTTTCCGAGCAGTTGATTTTTGCATCGTACAATTTCACGCTAGGTTGTATGCCTGGCACGTAAAGCATAAGATTGGATTAGCAAAAATTCTCAACATCAACGACCGGTCCGCTTTCTGTCAAGCTTAGCTTTAATTACATACCCCTGTGCAATGCCTTTTCACTTAACTGTTCCCTAATTAGTTGTTGTATTGCTGTAGCCTGGTCAGCTTTAACAAATGCAGTTTATCTTTACACTGTCACTCTTAATGATCTATTACAGGCGTTGGCGTATATACAAATGAAGGACAAATTGTCTGATAGTGGCCTTATATTTTGAAAACATTTTCCTATGCTTAAAGCCCTGTTTAAAGCAACCCAATTGACGACTAACTCTACAAAAGAAGTTAAGGCGTCAGGTCTGTGAAACTTTATGCATTAAAACAGATTTAATTTGCTAATAGGCGACCAACTTTTGGGCTATATATAGCACTAATACATATCTATTGACATCATGTTTAAATACACTTTAACCACTGCCCTATATCTACAACACTATCAACTTGGCTTTGATAAAAAGCGCCCGGCTCCGTGCAGGCTGCTTGCTATACAAAGCCTCCCAAAATACATTGTATAACGAATTTATAACTAATTGGTGGCGAAAAAAAGACACAAAACACAAAATGAAAGCCGTCGGGACGACCCAAATCAACCACGAGGTAACTTAGCTCGTTAACCCTAACCACAAACTGAGATTTCACCGCACAGTGCGTTGCTTTAAACTTGATATCGCATTAAAACTTAATAAATATAGAGCCCGAAATCGTACGCGCGTATGCCAATATATACCGTAAGCGAAAGTATTCCGAGTTTAACCTTTAGAGATGGCCCACCCACATTCTGTAATAGCCTTTAAACTCCGGGTGCTTTTATTTAAAGTTTAAGGCGCTCAAGATATTTAAAAGCGTGCATTAAGGTGCGATGCAATACCCAACGCGTCACTATATACGTAATAAAAGCCTAAGCGGGCGGAAAAAGTCAGGTGTATAAGCTATTTAATTGCCATGAATTATTCTAATCCGAAGTACGAGTTTGCTGGCGTCGAATGTCATTCGCGTGATAGTTCAATAGGAGGAAATTTTGAATTAAACGTTGTACAAGCCAGCAGGAGTTTGTTGTCCTATAATTAACACTAACCATCTCGATAAGTTAATATCCTAATGCAGCGAACGCAGGCTGACAATTAGGCTGAAAGATTAATTAAAAATCACGGTTTGATTATAGTGTATGGCCAGGTAATATAGGGCTATCTATATCCTGGTTCAAAATTTGCATGAATAATAATACTTACTTTTAAAGCTGTGGCACAATTTTCTTAATTCGATTTTTCTTTCGCAAAACTTTTCTTTTGTAAATCCGAAATTCTGTTTCGTCGATGCTTATAAACAGAAAGTAACGGGCAAATTAAACCTTAAACACCTGAAATTACTAAACCTGTTAAAGAATAGAAATTGATTTGAAAAGTTATTAAAAATTTAATTACGAATAACGAAAGCAAATTCGCACCTGTAAATCGTATATCATTTGCAAGCTTTTCGGCCCAAAAATACAGCTTCGCGGTACATGCTTACTCTTAATTAGTTTTCAAGATTAATATGCACCTGTTTTAGCACTATACACGCTAACCACACTGACATAAGAGTTATTGCAAATTACATTGGCGATAGATAGTTGTATTGCGCTAATGTACATTAGACTACATGCAATAAGCCTATAAGACAACAGGTGACCTGCTCGTTTTGCAATAAAGCTAGCTATTATTTCCATCTGAAATGTTGCAATTACCCACTTAGTACTTGTTGTTAACAATAATTCGCAACTTAAAATGTGTAGATCCCACGCGCTATAGAACAACAGGCAACCGACAGGTAGTAATTAAAACGCGGAAAGCCTATTATTCGGTTTGTCGTAATACTTAAATGTACGGAACAAACTTATAAAATCGATTTCCCGATTTTCGTGAACAAAAATTTGATGAATTGAATTTTCGTTTTTGACGTTTCGATAATTTCATTTTGTTTAGAAAGTTAAGGGCAATGCGATTTACTCAGCTTTTGTAAACGTTTCGTTTTAAGCGGAAGAAAAATAGCCCAATCTTTTCACAAATCATTTATTTTAAAAACACGAGGCTCTATCGGTTTCGATTTGGCATAATTTATGTACAATAAAAAAATAAATCGGAAAAAATTTCGCAAAATGTTTATTTATATCGAAATAGCAAGCAGAAATTTTGAATGATGGATATTCCATCGCGCCTTTCGTTTATTTATTTACACGAAAGTTTGATGGATATAAAATTAACGACGTTATTAAATGGACGATTTGCATTAAAAAAAAACTAATAAAAATTTGACAACTCGGCGTAATTTGCCCTACATAAAAAACTCAAAAATTACCAAGTAAAAATCAAGTTGAAATGGATTGCAAATATTGTGATAAATGATTAAAACCTATTTAAACGTAATATCAAAGGCGGTTTGTAAAACGTTATAATTTACGGTGATTTTTGCGAAATCCAAATTCATATTTCAACCGCAAGTGCTTACAAGCCATTACACTGTACCTTATAGTAGTTCGCTCGGGTTAATGGTGCTCTATTATCGTAACTTGGCTTGTCAGATGCCTATCTAGCATCGAGATGTCTGTAGATTCGTAATGCAATTTGATGTGGGCCTTGCTCTAACATTGTTTGTAAATAACTGACATGTACAAGCGATCTGTCATCGTAATATTCCTCCCGCACTACTTTAGCAGGCGCGTTGTGATAGCGTTCGAGTATAGCTGAGTATGGTATAAGTATATGTACGCTACGACCATTTAAATCCACACACTTGCTTAAACGCGTGCGATTTTTTTCAGTATAAAAGAAATCAAAAACAAAAACAATGACTCAATATCCATTGAGTGTTCCTGTTTTATTCGCTCGACCCCAGACTATACCTCGGGCCCGACATCCCGGCGCCGACCAGAAAAAAGGGTCGAAATGGCGCCGATCCACCACCTTTCGCTCCTTCGTTTTCTGTGCGCGGATAATGGATTGGGGGCCTCGTCACAATTAAAACGATATTATAAAAACGAAACAAAGGATCTCGGGACGGCAAGAAAACTTTTACGTAATTCCTAACGTGGAGCGGTCAATGGCGCAGTTATTTACTCAAAAACAGCAAATACCTTGTACAAAAACATTTGTTCAATACATACAAGTACCTTATAGTAGCCCAGGTGCATTACATAGTTTTCGTTCCAGGTTACGCACATCAAAGCTCAAAAATTGCATTTTACCGAGCCATGCGTAACGGTAAATATTTATCCTCAATAACGTACAGCTGCTAATCGCATAATAAGATGATATTTTTGTACTTATTTCTCCTTTTCAAAAACCTCTGATCCTGTTTTAGGTTACGCTGGCTCGAAAATTTATGACTTACTGTGCTTATACGAAAATCTGTGGCGCTTTGAAAACAACTTTTAAATCTTGTTGACCGCCATTAATTTAGCAAACAAACTTTAAAACGGCCATTTACTACCGACCTTTAACAACTATATTGAGCAAGCCAGTCGAAATATTGAGCAAACTGAAAACAGTGAACACACATATTACACGTTACAGTATTAGCTCATCATCTCAACTTTTTGTTTAATTAGTCGAGCCTTACTCAGTTGTGTAGGTTTTCTTATCGCTGATATTGGCAATATAACACATTAATATTCCAACCTAGCGAACCTATTACGTAACACTTTTAATTTTAAGCTGTTTTTTGTTAATATTTTAGCAGTTTTTGTGATACTTGTTCTCATATTAAACAAATGATGACTAATCTTTATTTGAACAATAACTGAACACACAGCATTACACTTTTAATTAAAAACTAATACGAAATAACTTAAATCTAATAGATAACATTTTTGTCCTTACTTTAAACTGCATTAAAATAATAAAACCCTGGAAATAACTAATACCTGTGGTCTGTCCAAAGTCGAAGTACATTAAATAGTTCTAATAAATTATTAGCCACATTTACTCGTAAAATTCCGCCCTAAATTCTCCTCTGAATTCCCGCGTTCGGCGATCGAAAATTGCCGGTCTTATCTTGGTCTCCGTACTCGAGAACAACTAGCGCGTACTGACGACTGTTTAAAGAGGCATCTGTGCCGATGTTTTTTTAAACCCGTGCGTAATTTTTGGCGTATATAATCAAACTGTTTGCCCTATTCGATATACCTTACTATAACCGAATCGATATAATCCGAGATTTTAAATTTCGGATTTTAGACGGAGCCATTCTAAATTTTGATTTCTTCATTTTTAAATAATTTCTTCAATTTTAATTTCTATCTTTTGAGGGTTGAAATTATTTTTCTAAATTGTCCCCAATTTTTGTTTTGCTTTTATACAGTTCTTTACCTTTTTCTATTGGTTTTAGTTTCCATTTACAGCCAAGTCATCTTAACGTTAAAGGTGCTTCAGTAGAGCGAAAAGTCCTGTCGTAAAAAACTAAATTCATAACTCCAATTTCGCTTTATAATCGTCTGATAGATCGGGCCATGTTTTGCGCAACTAACACCCACTTAAAATGTTGACCCTCTGCCTCATATTAAATATAGGGGTGTTTTAACGTCGCTTTAATGCCTGTGCTGGGTGATGATACGCAAACAACACATTAAAATGTCTTTGCTTTTCTATAACTTACATTGCTAAGCCCAGCTGGGCAAACACCATCCCAACGAATATCAAATAGAAGGCGTGCCATTAGGCTTTAAAGTATTGTACATGATTTGTCCATATCGAGTTGAAAACCGATTGACAATTTCAAGTGCTATCAAACAGTAATTATATCCATTAGTTTGCAAGAGTAAAGCGAAGTCGAGCTTATTAAACCTTAATGGGTGTAATAATAAGTTTATTGAAGGCATGAATCGGTAAACATACACAATTCGCAGTCAGCTCTCTATTCCACCATGCGGATACATAAATGTAGTTAATACGTTTTATTGACTAGAATTAGGTAAAATATATAATGTTAAAAACGTGTATTTTTTAGGATTTAATTTAAATAATTTGAATTTTAGCGTTAGTCACTATTAGCAATACAATGATTATAAATATTGGTTAAGTACCGCAAGCATTTCCAGCAAACGTCAATTTAATTAAAAAACAGATTAAAATTTAGGGCCAAAATAATAATATTTATAGATCACGTGGCCACAATTTGCATCAAACTCAAAATTAACAACCCCACAGTCAACAAAGAAGTTGCCGCTTTTCTTTGATTTTTAATGTGAACGCCCTAACCCTTGGCGCCAATTAGATAAATATTACCGTTAAAAATATACATCCATGCCTTATATTGCGTAGCTATAAATCATTGAATCGATTTTTAATAATATAAATAATTAGTGGTCGCAAAATAATACGATTGCAACTTGCTATTTGTATTAAACTGTTATAGCTACGAAGGTGTATATTTCTATATACGTTTATAGGTCTTAAAGTTTTAAAATCTATTGTGGGAAGTTTTTAGTATATATTTGTTACCCATAAAGTTTATGTACGTTATACCTGCGTGGTTTTAACGTATACCAAGTTGGCTAGACGTTGTATAAACTGTATAAATCATGCCTAGATGGAAAATGTTTCTACGTACCGGTGTAAATTTATTTGCCCTATATTACGTTGGCCTTATTAAAATATAATTGCATTTTTTACAATATTAGCAATAAAAGTTTCGACATCCAAATAAACATCAAAATGGTGCAATTTTCGTAAAAATTCTGGTAAATATTGAGCTTGAAAACTTCACGCATAAAGCAGACATTTTTTATAAAAAAAATATATTTACCAGCATGAAAATATAATTGTACTCTTCAATTTTTTGTTATATGTGTGAAATGAAATACGTTTCACATTTCACCTCGTTTTTGTAGTATTTGTTTTTGCCGGTGACATTTTTAAAGCTGTGGTTAAGGTCCACGAAAGTTTGTCGAGTACTTTTATATACCTCATTTACTAATCTTCAAATATCAGTTTACTGACCCCAACAAATAGACTTTTTCCTATTTTTAAGAAACAAACAGAAACCTAAGTTTACGTGTCAACGCCGAAAAACAATTGCTATGCATACAGTTTGGTGTTAGATTAGTTAGTTAAAACCGCAGATATGAAACTAATACCGTGTTGTGGGCACCACAACAAAACGGAGCGGAATAAGGGAATTCAACCTCTTATCGCAAGGTCACATGCGACAATTATGTTTGTATGTAGGTTACGATTGATTTTACGCCAACGCAAAATTGCAAAAAACGATTCCAAGTTTACATTTCAAAACGAAATTTTAACTTTTACATTTTAACATTACTTCTAAACAACAACATCTTACTAATATTGTTTGCCTATTTTTATGATAAGGCATGGTTTTTAGTATATAACCTCATAGTTACATTCGTCAAACTTTTAGTTTGTAAAAAAAAAGACTAAATTGTTTTTGATTGCATGAAATTCCAAGTGTTAATATGTAAGATACTCGGCACCACGTGAAATTTAACCCAGTAGTTTGATGTTCTTGGCGATCCAATACTTTAACTAATTGTCAAGTGCCAGTTGAAGTTACCACCTAACGCGGCCGGAAAAGGATACATTTTTATGCCCTTAATCAGGGTAAATTTACACTTGTTTTACAACTAATCTGACGCGTCTCTAATAAAAACCCAAAGTCGTGTTAAAAGGGGTAACTCGACCCCTTATGTATCTTGTTCTAAAATAGCGATCTTGAACAAGATTGGGACGAAAAGACGACACCTTTTTAGCACTTAATTAAATTTACATTAATCAAAGCCAACTAAATTGAATTTTAAAACACTTTCATATCCAATTGTAATTTATATCAAGCTGATAATATATATGGATAGGCGTATTAGATAAAATTGCGCAAATTGTCGCTAATTGCTTAAATTTTACAATTACACTGCTGAGTTTATTTTAAGAAATGACACAACATATTATCGCTTACCACACAGGGTTACGTTTAGGTTATTGCAAGTTGAAGTACAAGGTAATTTAATCTGCTAGTTATCTCAAAAACCCGTTGGAATATCTCCAAAGTATATATAAGCCAGTTTAGGGGGATCGCTATCACGCAATAAGGTCTAAAAAATATATTTTAATTTCGATTTAAGAGGTTTCGAACGTGACTGTCGGAATTCTTATATTACGATGTTCTGTTTTAATGGATTTAAAGCGACAATTTTCGGCTATGTGTGGTCTGAAATTTAACCTAAAAACACGCCGGGACGTGACCTTTCGCTATCCTAGGATCCCACAGGATTGCAAATGACTTATATTTAAAATTGGATCTATTTGTTGTAAAACTGGATACTTTTCGGTTTAAGTCCATGACGTCGAAAATATTCAGAACGCAGGTGTAAAAGTGAAATGCAATCCCACCTGTTGCTCGCAAAACTTACTGAGGAAACAATAAATAATAAATAGCCTAACTGATGGTACAACGCCTCGCATAAAGAGCACACTTTTTGCCACTTGACCAACCAAGAATAGCTTATGTGGCATTCTTTAATATATTATACCCACGAAATAGACATGATTGCGCAAATCAAAATTCATAACTATTTTATTTCGTGCACGTCTGTTACAAATAGCGGTGGTATTAACAACAACAAACTATGAAATTCTTTGTTTATGGTTACATAAACTCGTTATAGCGTTAAATGAGGCATCATAATTGATGTTATAAATTTTTATATTTTCCGTGATTTTAAAAACGACCTCGCAATGACATTAATGATATCACAAAAAATTTCCAGAGGTAATTTTTACCAGACTGTTTAACTTTTTTTGACCCCTCCTAGACATACCCACATCCCTAAAAAACGAACCGAATAATTTTTCACTTTTTTATTTTAATAAAATAGAGTAATTTTTAGACAATACCAACAAAATAAAAAAATTAAATTAAAATTATTTCTTTTTCGAACTTTACAACTCATCTGCATCCACATGCTTCAATAACCATATCTTCATATTGCCTTAACACTACATTATCCGAGTTATCCAAATACAACAACGACACCGGTTTCAACCTTGTCGGGACACAACACGGCATGGGGGATTTCCCGGGGTCAACAGAGTTCATCATCGTCATCAGCATTGCGTGGTTGGTCCCGTTGAGTGCACCACCAAGTGGGAAGGGGCAGTCGCCCGCGCACCTGTAGACTTGAAATCGAGCGGGGGCGATAACCCAGTCTGACCATCCGACATCTTTAAAATCGATCCACAATGGATAACGTTGACAGATCGTGCTTTTTCTGACACGTTGTTTAGGTAAATAAGAATTATCTGTTGATTTTTTAGCCTTAGAGTCCTTGATATTTTTATTCTTTGAGGATAAATCACGTTTCTCTCGAACTAACTCGTTGTGTTCATCCCCACTGTCTGGACATTGCGTCTGGTCGACGGACACTATCACAAGCTTTGGTGTTTCGCTAACAACACACTTTTCCTTGTTTGCGGTCATCATTTGTCTTTCAAAACTCGAACTTGTTGTTTCCGTGATAATTAGTACTGCGCGAGAAGTTACATCTGCTTGAACTTGGCGTTTGGAAAACTCTTTGTGCCACTTTAATACTAAAGTTTGTACCTGAAGAGAGTCGGTCTGTATGTCACTTGTTTGACCGTGATTGATTGTCACATTTCTTTTGCTGATCAAACTACCAAAGTGATCAACCAAATCTGAAATATTCTTTTCGTGTAGTTTGCTTGAACGATTTTTATTTATTAGAGCACTAGCTGAATTCTGTTTTAGTCTATGTACAAAGTGGCCCCACTTTTTATTTGGAATTACGTAAATTTTGTATTGGTATACTGTTCCAGCACGATTTGAAATCCACTTATTTTGATTTATATCGGAAGGTGGTGGTATGTAAATCATGGAAGATTTGATTTTTTCGTGCTCCAAAAACACGCCACGAAGAGAAAACCGCAACTCGGTCACAACTGTGTTATCATCTTGATACAAAATTCCGCCTAAACACAAAAAATATCAATTAAACTCGTGTTTTTATTTAAGTACGAACAGTTCAAATCCCTTAATGTATACCTCCCACTTGACTAGCTACAAACTAAGGGTACTTGCATTACAAGGCTATAATAGAAACCTTAGAAGACCTCTCGCCACCTTTAACAGGATTAGAGGTTTCAAAACTTGACTTTGAAGCCCTAAGGTGCTAAAAGGTTTTTTCTTTTTGAAATTCTGTAATCTTTGAACGCAGATGACTACTTAACCACAATTGGGTTAAGAAAGTTTAAAAATCTTTAGTTACGCCCCCAAATTTAAATCAAACAACATGATATTGGGCGCTTGAGTACTGTTAGTATTCATTTAGTTGACATTCAACCAGACTATTATCTACACATTAACATTTACTTGACCTACCCTTATTCTGTAGGCTCCGAACGACGTGACCTGGGGTACCGGGTTGTCCACATTGGGCTGATGAGGTCGATTCAAAATGTTGCATTTGCAAATACATTTCAGACATTAGGCTGGGCACTTGTTTCTTTGCCAACGTTTCTTCCAAGAAGTTTTTCTCTTCGTTAGAACTAATTTTCTGATAATTCTCATTATTTTTGATACTGTTTCTACTTGTCTTTATAGCGTTTCGAATTTGTACTAAGTCAAACGGGCTGTCGTTCGACTGTACGTGTTTTTTAATTTGCAACATATCCTTTGCAGGTTTATAGTTTAAACTGCAGCAAGTACTGAATAAGAGGCTGAATAATACTTGTTGTAAGCAGCTGTTTAACATTGTTCTTGTCTGTGTGACTAACACTGTTTGACATTTGGTCAATTTATACAAACATAACCTGTTTTTTACCTTACACCTTGGACCTTGCCAGATAACGTTATCAGGATTACTTTATCGAAGAAAAACTTAATTTAAAACCACAGTGTTTGCGTTAGCAGCGTTGACCGCCATTGCTAGAGATAATCAAAAAACAAACAGGCCTTGCGACGGCACCGAAAATCAAGCAAACAATAAACAAGATTAACGGTATGCAAAATAGATGAAGGAAATTTAACAAGGATTTATGTAATAAGGTGATTTCATTTATACTTACACAAAACGTCGTTAATCTTCTGACTTATACAAATATACCAACGCAACGAAAATTTTTGAACTTTGCCAAAGCTTACGTCAACCTACATAAACTTCAAAATTATAAATCACCAATTTTTGCCACTGTTCCTTACATTCCATATAGGTACAAGAAGCTGAGTCAGAAACTATTGTGCCATTTATATCCGGCTTATTGATATGATATACCACGATGTTTTTAAAAGCAATTTACATTACTTCTTTCGCCTGACATCAAACGCTAAGCCTGTAAAGCATTTTAAACGTGTCGTCCTGGCACTGTAGCTGTGATTTTTTACAAGTACTTTAAGGTGTTTTAGGTTCTGCGATTACAGCTTTTCGGCATACAACAAAAAACGATGTTTATATTTCTAAACCGGGCACGCTGTTACCGAAAACACATGTTGACTTAACACTTGGCAGTTGTTTAAACGCCGTAAAAGTCGCTAACCACAATAATCTTAAGACACATAAAGCAAAACTTTGTTCCACTTTCAATGGCTAATAGTTTTATTACATTTACTTAACTTATAATACGCGCATAACAAAAAAATAATCAAACACTCACGTAAAGTTTTTTTAAACAATAAAATTTTAGAAAAATAGCAAAATCTAACTTTGAATACCTTAATCTACAGCTAGTTATTACTTGAACACGGCTAAAATTGAATAATAATAAAATTTAAAGTGACTTGCTTTTTATTAAAAACTAAACAGCAATGCCGAATTGTATTTGTGGTTAATTATGTGCAAAATGCTAACTCACCATTATAGTCGTGTGCCGTTTTGTAGTTTTCTTTCATGAGCACCCTTACACAGTGCGCAAAACTCCTTAAAAAATACTTCAAACCGCACTTATTCGCGTTTTTCGCACTTTCTATAATTAGAAATAAAATTCGACTATTGAACTAGATTTGGGCTCTAAGAAGTTAAGCTGTGGCTTTTGAAACAAAAGTAAAAGTAACCGCATGACAATTGTAGCCTACTACAACTTTTACAAGCACTAAATGGCAAAACTCCTTGCTAAGTTGACCCAGAATTTTAATGACTGAAAGCTTAAATCCTTAGCAATACGAATAGACTACTGACATTTTATCTTTAATGTAAAATCCTTAAAATATGTCTAATTAAAAAATAATTAGGTATTTCATTATGCATAGCACACCATTTACTTTAACAAACTTTAAATTTATATTTTAATACTGGAGTTATGTAAATAAGTTTTAACTTTTTCAGAAAACCCGGCAACTTTCTCCTATGCAATTGACCACCTTTGACAATATAATGAACGTAAACCTACAAAGATTAATAACCACATCAGAACGAAGGCACCATTATGCTTGGATAAGGATCAAAAAAGTGGTAAAGAGTTGCCTTAATTACGTATAAATAGGATAATCCTGTTGTTATATAGATTCTTATAAAATAATTGCGGCTCGTAATGCTTTTAAAGTTAAAGTAAGAGTAGCCCATGTTTTATTAAAATAGTTATTCGGCTTATTTTTATATTACTTGTGTGGTATTATTATTAATTTTGTTTAAACCTTAATATTGTAATAATTTTAATTAAAAAACAAATAAAAAAAATTCTCCCCGTCGGGGAATCGAACCCCGGTCTCCCGCGTGACAGGCGGGGATACTCACCACTATACTAACGAGGACACGTTTGAACGAGCGCTAATAACGCGATAGTATACGCGTAACTCATGCGGTGTTTTACCCCATCTGCCGACTGAAAAATTGTAACATTTTAATTTTTTTATTCATAAAACATTTTTTATATACCCGATTTTTTGTTAAATTGTGCATTTTGACCATATGGAAACCTAAATGAGAGACATAAACATAAGGCTTTATGGTCTAGTTCGGATATATTTACATAGCATGTTGTTTATAAGCTTTTACATAACGAATTAAAAGGGCTTACACTATTTTTATGAAAAAATTATACCGTTTATTTCCAAGTATATTTAAAAGGTTAAGTTTTTTTTTGTACTATTTTTAAATTTTTCCACCTGTCCAAACATAAAAATCATCCTTGCCAAGAATATAAATGTCACTAATATGTATTTGAGTTGCCCATCCTATCAGTACACAACATGAGATTTAGGTTTTATAAGCTTCATTACGTTTCGTTTTGGTATAAATATACATAGTACAATATTATTGGGTAAATATTATGAAAAATTATCTCAAATAGGCAGCACTATTTTAGTTATTAAAATATATTGATACGTAATTGACCACTTTACAGGTTTTACTGGGGCTAACCAGAAAAAAATATTTGTAAAATTTTTAAAATATGGGCAATAAAAATGCAAAAATGCGACAACCGTGCGAGCAAAACTATTAACGTATTCCCACATAGTCAGTGACGTCACCATAATACTTGTCGGAAAAATAATTTTTCTTTGTCGAGGATTTGATTATAAGGAAAAAATTCGCTGATTTTCGGGAATAACAGAATTTACGATTTCCCATTCTACCACGCGAACATTTCTTGTCACGCGACCTTCTACCCACGTGGTCCAAGTGGAGGTGAATCGAATATTGTGACGTCACATTTAATTAGTCATAGGCGGGTAGACGTGAGTGATTGACAAGATTTTGTGCGCCTTTTATTCAATTTAATATATTTAATTTTTTTTGGTTAGATTTTTTGTAAAATTTCGAATAAAAAACTAATCATTTTGTAAAAAAAAGTTATAAATCTCTTAACTTTACCAACCATTTAATTTTAGATTAATTTATAAGTGAATTATTTGACATAGAAAATTAGGTTTAATTTTTCTTGTGCCCATGACTAATTCTACAGAGTCACACTAGCTCTTACTACCCGACTTTTTGGCTAAGATTTAGGGATTAGGAACAAAATAAATGTTTATGCTAAGTGTTTGTCCGTGGGTTCGAACCCTAAGCCCCGCGCTTTGATGTTTTTATGATTTCATAAATTTAAAATTAGAGCTCGATGAAGGAGGTCCAAAATTTTACATTTCTGGATTAGAAAAATATTTTATATTCGTTAATGAAATAACTTTTGCACACGTTAAAAATAAAAAAAAATTGGTTTCTAGTGCAAAATAATTAAATAAAATCTTATTAATTTTAACAAACGAAATTTTTATATTCAATTAATCAAAAATCAAAATTTGTGAAAAATTTTTTTTTAGTAGATCACATGACCCCTAATTTTTCTCACTCGCGACAGAAGTCTTATTTCGTGGAAAAAATGCACAATAAAATTTGATTGACAGGTCGCCTTGGATTTGAACAGAATCAATCCATTTAATTTTTATGTAAACACCAACTAATTTGTCTGATAAAACGTACCGCACGCGAAGTCACAAACGGCTCCTACTTGCTCGTAAAACTCGTCTCAACTTTTGCTTCTCACGCGAGTTCCTTAAAATTAATTTCCAAAATTTTGCTAAATAAGGAATGCTAAAAATGGCGCAATTTTTGGCGGTGATTTGAGTTTAATAAATTGGCGAAAATTAAGTAAAAAATTCACGTAATTAAAATGTGTTTTTCAGACAAGTGCAGAAATTGTTATGGAAAATTTTCCTTTTTAAATAATGGATTTACACCATATGCATTTCACGTTTACATTAAAGACACAAAATATTTAAATTAGGCAGAAGTTAAAAGTCTATTTTTTTAACGCAATTTACCATTTTAGACATTAAGTACTTTATGTCTAGATTTAAAGAAATTATAGAATTTTTTAAATGGTCATAAAACATATTTTCAAATTCTCCACGAAAACGACACATTTTAAGTGCAATGTTTAACACGTTTTTATTTTGCAATTTTTTTTATTAAAATTTTTTACTCTTAAGTAATAACACTTTTAAATGGTTTTAAATAGGTAAAATTTAAAGTGCCCGTTTAACATAAAATATAGACAGCGAAGCAATAAAAAGTGCATTAAAATATTTTTTCAACTAAAAAAAGCAATTTTTTTCTATACATTAAATTTTAACACAATTTTTTTTATACATTACATTTTAACACATTTAATTTTAACACAAGAAAATAACACTTAAAAAAAGAAAAATGAAGAAGTGCAATAATAAGTATAGGCATTTTAGCTAAAATAAACTTAACACATAATTAATTTTGTTCTAAATTAACACCATGAGAAGTACATATTACAAAATTACTTAATACAAAAAAAATTTTTTCGCAACAGGAGATTTATTCCGAGGTTAAGATGGCGTCGTTTTCCTTCCCCCACCACCAAAGTCTGATGGTTTTATCCTTGCTGCAGGTAACCAAAAATTTTCTTGTGTACTAAAAAAAAGAGTGGTATTATTTGAAAAAAAAATTAAAAATTGTAATATGGAATTAAAGTAGAACACAGGGCCTTAAATTAGGAATTAATACTAATGTACAAAAAACTAACCTGAACCCCAGTGACCTCGTCAGTATGACCTTGCATAACCCTCATACACGTCATCGTCATTAATTCCCACTCTTTGACCAGTTTGTCGCTATAACGAAAAAAGATATACAGTAAAACCATATGCCACAAGCAGGCTCAATTAAAATCCAATCTTAAAATTTTAATCTTAAAAAAGTTAACCCACCTTGAGGCTGTATAAAATCTCCCCCCGTAAAACGAAATATCGTTGATTTGTTTCGAGTGCGCTTTAACCGACTCCATAGGCTTACCATCCCCATCTAGCGACCAGAATATTACCGTGCCGTCAAAATCCCCGCTCACTATAAGACTTCGTTGTCGCTAAAAATCATTTTTTAACACAAATTTAAATATTAAGTATTTTTATTGAAAGGTTTGCTTGTAGACACCCACATTTTGAAATAGTTATAATTGTTTACCTCTATTGCATTAACAGCGCTTTTATGTCCTTCTAATTTTTTTAGTAATTTGCCATTGTCAGGATCGGACAAGGTTATTAACCTAAATACAATCAGATAATTTTATCTTTATAAACTAACAAAATTGTATAAAAAGCACTTAGATTCTTATCCCAATCCTAATAGGGCTACGTCACCAAAAATTTTTATGAATTTTCGTATATTTATTTTAGATAAAAATAAAAAATATTCTTACTTGTCCGTTCCTCCGGTAATGATAAGTTTATCCTGATATGATAAACACTGAATAGCACCGACATGATGTTTAATAACACGTTGACACAACCCGCTCTTAATACTCCATACTCTACATGTACCATCGTATGAACACGAAACACTAAAAATTTAAAAAATATTTCATTAGTTTTTTTTATATTTATTTATTTTCGATTTGGAAAGGTTGACTTTACAACCCTAACATGTCATAGAAAAACATTAGTTACCCAGTCTAGAGTTGCCCTTGACAATATTATAGATTAATAATACCCGTTTAGTACACGCTGCTGATTAAGTGTTGGCTCAGGAGAAGTTTATACCGTTTGAAGCGCCTTACTCAAGGGTGCTACAGCATGAAAGCACTGGGATTCAAACCTAGGACCTCATGTAGTGAAGCCAAGTGTTCTAACCACTACACCACACTGTTAAAAACAGTTATTTTATTGTATGATATTACATGTAATTATTATCCACGGCGATTCCTGATACAGTATCAGTATGACCATTCATCGTTTTTATGCGCTTCTCCATAGGACAATCAAACACGGATACAGTTGTATCCCAAGATGCTACGAATAAAGTTCGACATTTTTCGTCCGAACCTACCGCCATTGAAAGAACACTACCTGTAAATTTTTTTACTAAATTTACTGAAAAAAAATAGTGAAAAAATTACCCTACTTGAACAAGCAAATTATAATAGAGCATTTATGGAATAAAATTAACAGTAATCTTTAATAGTAAAAAAAAGTCTTTAATGTACAAAATAGTACTGAACCTTTTAAACAGTCCTCCATTTTGGAGAAAGTTTCTCCTTTGGTTGACCACACCCTAATTTTCCTATCCATCCCACCACTAAATATTCTTTTTCCATGGCACATTATTGTCATTACTGGTCCTCGATGACCCTTTAAATGTTAAACAACAAGCATAAATTTTAGAAAAATATAAAAATTAAGTTACTTGATGATAGTTAAAACTTTGTCCAATTTTTATTACAATATTTTATATGTTGCTTTTGGTTATGATCTTCATGATCTTATAATATTAACAATATTTTTTTAATTAGGGTTTACAAAATAAATAAATATATAAATTTTACCTCTAGGATTTGAACTTTACTGAGGGGCAACACATTGCTATCAACAAGCCAGAATCTAAGAAATAAAAAAGGTAATTTAGAAAAATTATTATATAAAATCATAGCAAGTATATACAAGACAAAGCATTTTTTTTCAAATTTAAAAGTAAAAAATAGTGACATAAAAATCTTACCCCCCTGAGCCACTAGTGGGGGCTTTAGTTATATAATCAACTGAGATTGGAACTCCCTCTTCTTGAAAAATATTCATTTCATCATCAGAAAACATCTGATACATAATATCAACATCATAACATCGATCGCTGCGATTCGCCTCCGATCCCGTGTCAGTGTCTTTTAACTCTGAAAAAATTAGTATTTAAGAAAAAGGGGATAAACTAGTTATAGTTTTAAACAGAATCAATCTGGAATATAAGCGCATTAAATTAGTAAAAGAGATAATTATAAGCTACAAAGTTCAGTAAAGACTACTACAAATCCCACAACATTTTTACATAAAATTTATACATTTGTATGTTGACTATGGCTAAGGTAATGTTAGTTAAGTTTAAATCAAAGGTATTGCTTAGGTTTTAACATTCAACAAGCTACATTTAGAAAGGAAATTTTGGTATGTGAGTTAGTGTATAACATATTAGTAAGGTTAGTATAAAACTAAGATAGGGCAGAACTTTCCTCTTGCAAGATGTTAGTGTCATTTGTCATTCTGCGAAAAATATTAACAAGGAATCAAATCCCACTAACAAACTACATTTTTAAACCTTCAGTTATATTTTTCCACATTTGTAGGAAACCCCCTGGCCCCTTACTTTCTTGGGTTTCATTTACCCTATTCTCTAATATGAGAGGATCTTTTATTTCATCAGGAGTAATTTTATTATTATCATCATTATCAAAAGTATCTGATAGTTAGAAAAATGAAAAAATATTTAAAGTTAAACTTTAAGTAAGAAATATTAAAAAAAAACTAAGTAAAGTTACCTTTGTTATATTTTGAGTCTCCAAGTATTTTCTTTTGAGAGCGAGGCACTATAAATATTAACAAATATATTTTGGTTTTTCAGTACAGCTTTTTGTTATTAGCAGAAAATACTAGTAAGGATTTTTTATGTTAAAATTTGCACTGAATATTATTTTCACCTGGTTTATTAGCAGGTTTAAAAGATTTCAACTTCCAAAAAGGAATATAATCTTTGTATTTCGCAGCAATGGAGTCTAGATTTTCTTCATCCATGCTTTCAGTTCCGTCTAAATAAATTTTAAGAAGTTTAGAAATGTTGACGTTTTTCATAGAAATTTAAATATTATACTACAGTTTTTTATTAAGTAAAGAAGAAATAAAGAGCAAGTTATTACCAGTATATTGATGAGCTGGATGCAGTATTGAAGCTATCTTTGAAGCATTAGTCATCAAACGTCTTCTAACCTCAAAGTATGCTTGCTTCCAATCTAAAGTCTCATTGTCGCAAGCATTCATTTCAATTATATTGATGATATTTGGGACCTCAAATTGCTCTCCTGAATATGTAAATATATTTAGGAAAAAAAAAGTTGTTTTTGTGTAAGTGTTAATTAATTCAGTGGTATATATTTTTAAGAATACATAGAGTTAAGTAAGGGTCAGTTCATTTTTATATTTTATCATTTTACCCAATTCTTCACACTTGTAAATCCAAATCGACTCAGTTTGTGCTATGCAGTACCACTTTTTACTAACTAAACTTATATTCAGCAAATCTTCAGCAGGCAAGTTTTTAAAAACATTTAACCAATATTTCTCTGACAGAACATCGACTGTAGTTTCAGCAGAAGAGGCTAAAAATAATTTGCAAGTATTGTAAGCAATGTCAAGTTTTAAAAAAAGGAAGGCCTGTAATTATTTTATTTATTTTAAGCTGTTTAGCATATTTGAAGACCTTATAGGAAAAAGTTTCTACTTGAACTTAAAACTTACTTTCAGTAAGTTTATTCTTAATGATATCAGCCATGTATTTAACCGTAGTAGTTTCAGCTAAGGCCAGTAGTTCAAGAAGGAGTCTAACTCTTTGGAATTCCTCCCAAGGAGTAATCCACTTAAAAAAAACACACTTAGTAATTTTATAAGCTATATTTAAAATTAACCTTAACTACATTCCGTTTAATTGGGTTGTAATATCTAATCCAAATAATATTTCATATGTTATTACATTTCTTACCTCCCAAATTTGTTTGAGTTGTTCTCGAAATTGCTCTTTTAATCTTACTCTGTTTGCTTCAACTTTATTAGAGGTTGACCACAGTTTGGCAGGTTTATAAAGTTGTGGAAGTGTAGGTATAGGAACTGTATTTCTTTCAGGAATTATTCTGCTCAAGAATTTATAATAAAGATCACACAAATTAAGTCCAATAACACAATAAACCTTTATTAAAAATATTCTTACTTCTTAACGAAATCATTTCCAACTTTACTTTTGGTGGAAATATATTGCCCCTTGTTTAAAGCCTTGGTTGAGAAGAAATCTTCAGTGTTAAGTTGCAATGAAGTTAGACCACTTCTAGTTTCGATATCCCCACTTGACTTATCAGCTGGCCCCATCTCCCATATAGATGCCTTGGAATCTGGCCTCACCAAGCTACAATACAACTTAAGGTAAAGAGGTATATTAACTAAATTACAAAATTTATGAATAAATATATTTTATACAAGATATTCAAAATTGTAAATACAAAATTTTAAAACGAAATTCTACTTTTCTTTTTTGCTTCCCCGTTTTCTTCTATAATCTGGTCGTTTCTTTTTTTCTTTTTTATTAGGTGTGCCTCTGCTTGGAGGGTTACTTTGTGGAGATCTGGGTGACTTTAAGGGTGATGTTGCTTCCTCGATTGGGGACAAACTTGGAGCAATGGATTGAGACGAGCTCGTTGGACTTCCTCGAATTTTTTCGTTCATTAACGATGCATGCAATGGGTTCATAATACTTTGAACAACTTGAGGTAATTTTTCTGTTGGTGATTTCTCGATTTCATCAATGGGCGAGAGATTTCTTGAGCTACCACCACTCTGACTAAATTCAATGCTTTTGTTAAGCATTCTTCTTCTTTCCAAGAGACTGAAGTCTTTTTGTTCTTTATCATGAATAGGAGAATGGGATAAAAAAGCTGATTTTAAGGGTTGTAAGATTGTTGGTTCTTTTTCTTGAAGTTTTGTTATAACAGGTGTAACTTCTTTTATAGAAGCTCTTACACGTTTCATTGGATATTTTTCAGATAAATTTGCAAGAAAGTCTCTGTGAAAAACAGATTCAACAGCAATAGATAAACTACGAAGTTGAGATTTTGAAAATCTATTTGCAAGTCCTGCTAGAAGTATTTTGTGCTGCCAAGTTTGCCATGTTTCAAACCATTTAAGAATTGATTTTCTGGTATGAGAAGTGTCTTGCCTTGCTTGGGCCTGTTTTGTTTGTAATGCCTTTTCATCATAAAATATACCATGAGGGTGTGGTTGAAAATAGCTGTTATCAATTTTGTTGTTGATAGGTGGTATGATCAGAGAATTTGTTGGAGAAATAAAGTTCAAACCAAAAGTTGTCTCGCTCTCAAGAATTTCCATTTTGCCATTTAAAAAGGTAAAAATCTAAGATATTATTATTTTATTTTTTTTTATTATATTAACATATTAACAATTTATTAATGGGCCTAACTAAATAGGTTTTTAAAATATTAAAGAATATTAAATCAATTTATTTAAATTACTATAACATATACTTACATATTATTTTTGCTTTACAATATTTCCAATTATTGCATAAAATGCAATAATTTTGGCGCGTTTTGCTTAATACAGGAAGCGTTGATTGTTACCCTGACATCGGATTTAGGAGCAATGTTGCCAAAACGTTTAATATATTTTTTGAACAATATTAATTAATTGTTTTTTTTTAACAAAATTAAAATAATAAAATAAAATATACGGTCTATAAATAAACAGTTTTTCTTATAAAAACGTTAAAGTGTGTAAAGGTAAAATGATAAATTTTTTTGGAAACTGCTGGTGCAATAAAACGTGACCAGTGATCCAGAAAGGTAAACAAATTTATACAATGCAAAGATCATAAAGCGTTGCACAATGTCAGCATTTTTAAGATGCATTTAATGGGACTTTTACCCGTTCTGGAGGATTTTTAAATTTGTTATCCTCATGGTTTCATGTATTTCACCAAATTAAAGATTTGCCAACTTGTTTTTTGCATTGATTAAAGCTTTGTTTAATCAAATTTTAGGACTGTCAGACTGCTAAATTTGAAAAACATACTACATACACAGCGTACCTACTAATTAAACTACTCTTGTATTTTATTGAAGGCATGTAATTTATTATTTTAAATTTTGTAAATTGGTTCAATTATTTATCAAAATGTCACGGACAAATCGTTTATTAATAAATAGTGTTGAGAATTGTGTTGACGAGATGTTGGAAGGAATTGTGCTCCAAAATCCCAGTCTCCGACTCCTTGAAGGTCATCGAGTTATCATCCGAGAAGATGTGGATGAATTTTGTAAATCAAATCGGGTTACAACAATTTGTGGAGGAGGTTCGGGGCACGAACCATTTGCTGGGGGTTTTGTAGGGCAGGGGATGCTTACTGCTGCAGTTGCTGGCTCTGTCTTCGCATCACCGCCTCCTAATCATATTCTAGCTGCTATAAAAGCGGTCAAATCTTCTGCTGGTACACTTGTTATTGTTGCAAATTACACCGGAGATCGTCTCAACTTTGGTATAGCTTTGGAAAGAGCAAAAGCATTGGGAATTAAAGTCGATATGACCGTGGTGGGCGAAGATTGTGCTTTGGAAAGTAATGATAAAACTGCTGGAAGACGAGGGTTAGTAGGGATTGTTAACATTATAAAAATTGCCGGTGCATTAGCAGAACAAGGAAAAAGTCTGGAGGAAATTATTGCGATCTCATCTGAAGCTGCAAAAAACATGGGGACTATAGGAGTAAGTTTAACAGGTTGTTCTATACCTGGAAGCGGTAGTTCATTTGAACTGGATAGTTCTCAGATGGAGCTTGGTCTGGGTGCACATGGGGAAGCAGGAGTCAAAAGGATGACTATTCTGTCAGCCGATAAAACTGTTGAAGCTATGTTAGATCACATGACTAACCCTAAAAATGCAAGTGGTTTCTTGCTTAAGAAAGATATAAAAGTCTCTGTTATTATCAACAACCTTGGTGGATTATCGGAATTAGAAGTTCACATTCTTGCTCGAAAACTAATTTTGTTGTTGGAAGAAAGAGGAGTTAAGGTGGAACGATTTTATAATGGTCATTTGATGACATCACTCGACATGTCTGGTCTTAATCTGAATATTATGGAACTAAACGATGTTATTATCCAAGCATTGGATGCCGAAACAAATGCTGCTGCATGGCCAAGAGTTTCTAAATCAGTTTCCACTGGATTTCGAAGGGTAAATAACCCTCAAATTGTTGTAAAAGATGATGAAAATTTAGCAGCTTCGGTCAATAAGCTAGATGATGCTAATAAACAATCAAGTAAGATGTTGTTAGCTATCATTAGAAAAGCATGCCAAGCTCTTATTAAACAAGAAGCACACTTAAATGAATTGGATACATCAGCTGGAGATGGGGATTGTGGTTCTACTTTAAAACGCGGCACAACGGAAATTTTGTCAAAAATTGATACATGGGGGAACTATAGTATGGCTGATATACTTTTGCAAGTTGCAAGATGTGCCGAAAACACTATGGGAGGGGCATCGGGCGGTCTATACAGTTTATTTTTCACTGCTGCATCACATCATGCAAAATCCAACACTGCCGAGTCGTGGTTAAAATGTCTAGATGCTGGTAATTCAGCAATAAGTAAGTATGGAGGGGCAGAAGCAGGGGACAGGACTATGTTAGACCCTTTGGCAGCTACACAAACTATACTAAAATACTCACTGAAAATGAATTCCAATGAACTTTTAAAAGAAATTGCAAGATGTGCTAATTTGGCTGCCGAGGGAACAGTTACTATGAAAGCCAAGGCTGGAAGAGCGAGTTACGTCGAGTCTTCTCTCCTTACCCAGCCAGATCCAGGGGCTACAGCAGTTGCTATTTGGTTAAATGCTGTCTATGAAGCTTTCAGTGAACAATAAATTTAAATTATCTTTTTCTGAATATGTGTTGAAGGTAGCATTAGAAATGTGAGTATATAAGTCATTGTTAAAATACCTTATAATACATTAAGGGGACTATAGAGGTCATTGTTAAAATACCTTATAATACATTAAGGGGACTATAGAGGTCATTGTTAAAATACCTTATAATACATTAAGGGGACTATAGAGGTCATTGTTAAAATACCTTATAATACATTAAGGGGACTATAGAGGTCATTTTTAAAATACCTTATAATACAGTTCTTAGTTTAATTAAACATTTTTAAATTCTTCTTTATAATTTTTAGTATATATAAGATGTATTTATGTAAAAAAAACTATGCAAAAAACATGTTTTAATTAAATGTTTTAATGATTTGTGGCAAGTTAATTTGTTGTATTATATTTTATTTGTTTCACGTTAAATATTTTTTGTTTTTAAATTAATAAATCATAAAGCTTTTAATTTCTTCTTTATTCGTTATAATATTTTGAAAATATTTGGTTCACCTAATTAATAAATGTTGTTGTACAATTACAGATTAAGTTACAAAGTTAATTTATTTTAAACATATTAAAAAATGGCAGAAAAACCTTTTATTCTTGGCTCATTATGTGATCAACAATATGGTCTGCCTTCTCAGTATGTTGAGGAAATACGAAAAAATTTTGAATTAGTTTTAGTAGCTGATTTTGAAAGCAACCCATCCAAATATGCTGAAAAAATCATTGGAATACTTTCTTACCATGCCAAACCAAAGGTAAGTTAAAATATATATTTATTTAGTTTGTCTTTTGGTTTTATACAATAAAAGTTAATAAAAACCTTATTAAATTATCTAGCATTCATGCAATAAACAATTTTTTTTATGTTATTGGCATTTCTTTATTTTACAGGTTACCAAAACACTTTTAGAAAAACTTCCAAACCTTAAAGTTGTTGCTGTTAATGGAGTAGGATACAATCATCTTGATGTTGATCTTATAAAATCTTTTGGAGTAAAAATATCAAACTCACCCGGTGTTTTGGATGAGACGGTTGCTGACCTGGCACTTGCTCTTTTGTTGACAGCAGGAAGAGATATTTATCAAAGTAAGAAATGTTTTATAATTAAGTTTTTTTAAAAAACTCTGATTTATTTTGTTTTATTGGTTTTATGTTAATTTAACCAAAACACAATGTTATAACGACTTTGCCCTAAACAAACCAACCTTTTTCTTATTAATTTATGTAAATAAAATAATTTTTTCAGAGGTTGCATTGCCATTAGGTTAAGTTGTCCAAAAGTTAGGTTGAATTCGATTCAAATTGTTTGGTCACTGATGTATTTTGAAATAAGATCTACCTTATCAAATAACTATTTTGAAAACATACTTCTAAATCCTTCCCTTAAATGCCAGATTTTAATATAAAATTACATTCTGTTATAGATATACAGTATGCTATGAGCCCAGAGACAACCCGTCTTGAAGAGAATAGATGGAGTGTTGATGTTAATGGAACGACTTTGGGAATAGTCGGAATGGGTAGAATTGGATTTAAAATAGCTCAGAGAGCAAAAAGTTTTAAAATGGAGATTTTGTATCATAACAGAAACAGAAAGTAAGTAAAATTAATTTTTTTTTTTTTGTAAAACTTATATTCTATTGTTTTTACATGGCTATAAGCTAAAACAGAAAAAAAAAATTTTTTTTTGCTACTATTTTTGTTTTAAAACTACGTTTAATTTTTTTAGATCTCCTTCTGATGAGACAGAAATAAATGCAACTTATTACAAAGATTTAAATGAGATGTTACCATTATGTGACTATGTTGTTGTGGTTGTTTGTCTCACACCAGAAACAACTAAGATGTTTGGTACAAAACAGTTTCAACTAATGAAAAAATCTGCAATTTTCATAAATGTATCCAGAGGTTATTATTTAGTTTTTAATTACCATTTGGTATTTACAAGAATTACGATTTTTTGGTAAAAAATGTTTTTTAAAAACTCTTAAAAGTAACGTAACCAATTTTATTAAATTATGACATTTTTATTAAAATTTATACATTTTGTTCATTGGTATGACTTTTATGTAGGTGATGTTGTTGACCAGGATGCTTTGGTCAAAGCATTGAAGGAAAATCAAATAAGATCCGCAGCACTGGATGTAACCAGTCCCGAGCCTTTACCACGAGACCACGAACTACTGAAACTTAAAAATGTGATTATAACACCACACCAGGGCAGTGCCACATTACAAACAAGAGTACAAATGCTCCGAAAAGCTTTGAATAATGTTACCGCTGCTGTAAATGGAAACCCACTGCCAGATGAAATACCTTATTAACTATTTCATTAAAAATTAAAGAAAAAAAAACATTTAATTATTCTTCATATTTTTTAATTGTACTGAATTTTTATGTTTATATTATTATTATTAATTAAAAAGTGTTAATTTTTTATGAATGTGTATTTATGAAATTATGTGCTATTAATCGTCCTGTGCAAATGAACCCTAATCTGCCAATTATGTTAAATTATTAACTATGCAATTCTTCATTAACATTTTTCTGTATTTTGCAGGTGTATAGGTTTATTTTTATTTAAATAAAAAAAATGTTTTGAAGCTGCTGCTAACGAAAAGTAATTTTCATTTTTCAACCCATAACTGGTAAGTTTTAAACTCTAAATTTACTAACTAAAGTTACTTTGGAATAATAGTTTACTTTTAATTTATATTTTATTTTTAATTTATATTTTTAAATTTGTTTTGTAGAAGTATAAAAATGGAGGAAAATGAAAATGGTGGAGTTGCATTGGAATTCGAACTTCCTTTATTGGATTATAGTTTAAATGAAGCCAAACCATTCAAGTGCAAAGTGTGCACAAAGTCTTTTAAAAAAAACAATCAACTAAACAAACACATACAAACTCACTCCACTAAAAAATCTGCTGCAAACAAAAAACTGCAATGCAGCTACTGTCCTTCTACTTTTGCACAAAAAAGATCTTTAAAAAATCATGAAGATATGCAGCATAACAAAAACTTTAAACCCAAAGAGAAATGCGTGGTGTGCGAAAAATTGTTTTACACCAAAGATAAGTTAAGGAGGCATATGTTTTTGCACAGTGGGAGAAAACCACACGAATGCCAGTACTGCGAGAAGCACTTTGCCGACAAATCCAATCTTAAATCACATCTGCAAACACACGAGAAAAATCCAAAATTTGTGTGTGAAATTTGCGAGAAAAAATTCGCTAAGAATCTATCGTTGCAGAATCACATAAAAGCTCACAACGGCGAAAGAGATTTCACTTGTGATGTGTGTAATAAAGGTTTTACAAACAATGACCACCTAACCAGTCACATGACCGTACATTTGGATGAAAAACCGTTTCAATGTCCCATTTGTGGCAACATTTACCGCTTAAAGTACTTAGTGTTGAGTCATATTAGACGTAAACACAAAACAGAACCAGACGTTTCTTTATCTTACCTGTAGACATATAAAACAATTAAAAACTTTTGCTGTTTTGTTTTCCTTTTGTACAATTTTTTAGTAAAGTTTGCTGCCTTTTTTACACAAGTTATTTTTTTTAAGATACAGATTTTAAGTTTTTACAGTAACAGGAAAAATTAATTGTTATTTTCTAAAACCGTTTAAATAAAAGAGAAAGTAACTGTTTTTCTCCCATTCTAAAACGTAAGTTGTTTGTTTTAAATTTTTAATAATTAACTTGTGGAAAAGTACCTGGTATAGTAACTTAAGGTATAAAATAAATGTAGATTAGTTTATATAATATTAATATTGACTCTTGAAAAAATTTTATATTACAGATAAATTGTTTACATTTTTATGTAAGTATTTTCACAAAAGATCTTACTAAAATTTAATATGGAGGAAAACGAAGATTTCCGGCCTTTGATTTTAAGAATTTGTGACCGAATTTCCGATTTTGAAGCCTTAAAATATCAATGCAAAGATGATATTGGCAGAGGAAAAATGGAAAAAATAAAAAGCGCATTGGAGTTATTTACAGTTTTAGAAGAACGTGACAGAATTTCTGCTGACAATGTTGACTTTTTGATTAAAATATTAACAAACATTCGTCGCAAAGACTTGGTAAAGCACGTCCAAGCATATAAAAACAAATGGCTATCTGAAGAAATGCTAACTTTTAAAACGTTTTCCGATTACGAAGAGCCAGCAAAACTTAACGCTGTACCGTTTTCCAATCCTGAAGTAAGTAATTATCAAGAACCCGAGTTTACAGATATCAGTGAACCAACTTTTGTAACACAACAACAACAACAGGCACAAAATGAAAGCGAGAGCCTAGATCCGCTAGTACAAAATTTAATTACATTTGTATCAGAACGATTGTCTCACAACTGGCAAGTTTTAGCACGATATCTAAATGTTCCTGATGGAGTGATAAGTCAATCTGTTTATAATTACCATCACAATATGAAGCAACAAATTGTGGAATCATTGTCGTGGTGGGGAAGGTATATTATTTATATATATAATGGAGCTAAGTGAATACTATATATATTTTAGCACTGTTAAATTGGTAAAACTGCAGTTTTCAGTGTGTTGGGAAATGTAAGTTAATAGTTGCGACCATATTACGACAAATAAAATTCCGACTGTAGGTCAGGCTATCGACTAATCATTTTTGATGCCGTAAATTATGTTTTAGCTTGGTTAGTTTTAATACAAACTAATTTGTTTTAATGCTGTTATGTAGGAATGGAAATGGGACTGTCCCTGAAATGATTAATGCAGCCAGACAAAGTCAAAAAATTGACTTGGCAGAAGCAATCGAAACGCATTTTTTACCTTCTTTTACAAGATACTAAACTATTGAAGAATTTTATTTAAAACAATACAAATCTTCAAATCTACAACAAAAACACTTGTTTTATTTATTTTATTTTTATAGTAATTCACATGTGTTGCTACCATGTACATATTTTATTATTTGGATATTTTTAACGATTTTTTATGGTTTATAAATGTTCTTGTTAATGTAAAACTCATCATGTGCAAATTGTGATTGTAAATGTCACAGTCATTGCTTAACAAACTTGATAAACATAAAATTGTTTTATTATTGACAGTTAATAAAGCATAACATGAACCTTTTGAAAATCAACTGTACGCCCATATAAAACAAGAACTTTGCTGGATAAATAATACTAGATCTAATAACATACTTTCCATTTAAGCAGAAAAAATCTTATTGGCCTACTAAGCGTTACATTTATAAAGCAAAAATATGCAATTTTTTTTAAATTTTACCAAAGTTTGAAATGCACATTTGATACAGTTTTCTTTTCAAGAAAGGAATTACACAAATTTGAAGTGCATTTAAGGGTAAGTGAAAATTGTTTTAGAAGTCATTTACCGGCAATCTGAAGGCCTTTTTTCAGAGTATTTTTTGGTCTGTTCTTCGGCCACTTTATTAAACTTGCTTCGATCTTTAGTGTATTCCTCTGCAACATCTCCTCTCAAAGGATGATCCGCTTGAGGACTTTTAAGAATATCCGACAATGCTCTTAAAACTAAAAATAAATTTCTGGTTAGGTTCATATCTAAAAAAGCAAAAGCTAAGTGCAAGGGTGAAAAAACACGATTTTTTATTATTATCAAATAAGGCACATACTAAACAGCTATTCTAATACACAAAGTTTGTTTTATTAATTATTAGTAGTTTAATAGTAAATAAAAGCAGCGTGGTGTAGTGGTAAGAACACTTGCTACACCACACATGAGGTCGTGGGTTCAATCCCCACTGCTCTCATGCTGTAGCGCCCTTGAGTAAGGCGCTATAAACGGTATAAACTCCTGCTGAGCCAGCACTTAATCAGCAGCATAATTACCGGGCAATTATAGTCTCTATAATATCCCAAACTGCCACAGGCAACTCGAGACTGGGTCGGAGTAACTTATGTTACTCTTTGTTTAAGTCGCGCATTCGACTTTCCCACATCGAGGATAAAGATATATACAAAAAAAAACAACCTTGATCTGCTTTAGTCGCAGGCTTCCAATTTTCGGGACTAATAATTGGAAGACAAATTTGGCCTTTCTCATCAATGTTAGGGTGATAAATTCTAGTTTTAAACAATATTTTTGGTGGCTTGAATGGATATTCGGTTGGAAAAGTAATAATTATTTTAAATGCTCCTTTGCTATAGGGTACCGATTGCTAAAAAAAAAGAAAATAATGGTAATTAATATTTTACCATGAAAAACTTTCTTTAGTAATCTACAATTTTACATACTGGAGTTAGTAACATCTTCCACTCTAGAATATTCTTTTCTGTATCTTCCGGATCAATAAATCTGTACAACTTATTTTCAGGAGCAGATTTTTGAATAGACATTAGCTCCTAAAAATTAAAAAAAGTAATAATATACCCATAAAAACGTACACGTGGATTTGTATTACAATGCCCCATTCATTAAAACAAAGATTAGTAAATAAACACTGATGTTAATAAATGATAATTTACAAATGTTAACTATCTTACAATATTTTACAAAAAAAATAAGTATAAACAGATAAATAATTTTCTTACCTTTTGTAGTCTTCTGTTGCCTGGCCCAGACATGGTAATGGTTATTTGTACAAATATTTAATACCTTATGTTTTTATGAATGCCTAGTATTAATGTTGAGTCCAAATATAGAAAGATAGATCGGTTACACAACCCTTTTGTTGTGACGATTTTTAAAAGGTAAGTAATCTACCAGTATGACGTCATTAACTAAGCACGGTTAAAAACTATTTTTAACATTTACCCTATTTTGTGTTTTTCTATATGTAAATAATTTTTTTGTGGGTATACAGAATGCATTTTTTTCTATAATGTGCAATAACATTGTTTTAAAGTTATTTTTATTTTTGAGGATAAACTACTACTTTCAAATACAGTACTTTAAAAAAAATTTGGCAACACACTTATAATAAGGTGAACTCCCATAACTGAAACGTTATAAACACGTTCATTGCATAAAATCAAAATTAGTTTACAAATATATGTTCGAATTTTAGCAGTTAATGCAATGGATGAACATCAGCAAGATGCCAATTCGGCGCTCATGGAACTAGATAAAGGTACAGTAACATTTTTGCAAGAAATATGTAAACGTAAAAAAGAATTTAAGCATTTTAATTTGGTTAAATAAACATTTCCTTTAATCGTTTTACAATTAATTCTTCAAAAAAACTGTAAAATTTATTTTAAACTATCATTTAGGTTTAAGAGCTCATAAAGTTGGTGAACAATGTGAAGCAATTGTCAGATTTCCGAGTTTATTTTCTCGATTTCCTTTTCCCATTTTAATTAACTCAGCCTTCTTCAAACTTGCTGACACCTTTAGAACTGGGTAAAATTTAACATTTATTTGCTAATTAGTATAACTAGAAATTATTTTTCTGATCTTTTGTCTGATATTATAAGTTTCTGTTAGTTTGTGGTTCTCTGACATTTACGAAAAACTTTTAATTTTAAACCTTTTTTTTTATAAAACCTGATTTTTTATTTATAAATTGGCCAAATTTTAGTAGAAAAGCTACTAAATTTTAGTAGAAAAGCTAATTTTATTGGAAATTTATTTAACAGCAACAACTTTATTCGACTTTGTATTCTGAGAGTTGCACAACAAAGCAACAAACACTTGGATAAAATATTAAATGTTGATGAATTTATGAAGAGAATTTACATGGTAATTCATAGTAATGATCCATATGCAAGAGCAATTACTTTAAGGTAAGTTGAAAAATTGTAAAAACGATTTTTAAACTTTATTTTTTGTTTTTTTAAACACCGAACATCAACTTTACAACCTAAAATCAGATTAACTTCCGTTACCCAATTCCAGTAAATTTTGTTTTTTTTGTATTATAGAACCAAATAAGTAGAGATCGAACTCAGAATATCATGTTGTTTTGCATATTACATGTGTGGGTTACATACCTTACCAAATTCCTGTTATTTTAATAAAGTTTTTATTGTTTAATTATTTTTTTTATTTGGTCTATTATGCATACACTGATTTATTTTCATTAGCCTATGCTAAATGCTTAATTATTTTTACTTAACTATTTATATCTATTTAGTTATACTTATATTTGTAATTTTTTTTGATACGCAGAATGCTTGGGAGTGTAGCTTGTGTGATAAGTGAGAAGAAGAATGTTCATCACAGCATCCAACTTGGTCTTGACTCCCATGATCGGGTCGAGCAAGATGCAGCAATATTTGCAACCATTCAATTTGCTTCGTACTCACATGAGTTTGCTTCAGGAATTTGCAACAAGATTGCAACAATGTTACAAGGTTGTTTTTAAATGTTAGGATAGTTAATAAACTATGTTTAATTCTAATACATTTCTTTATAGTTATGTAACTGTTGTAATTAAAACATGGTAGAAAAATTAAATTATTTGAAATACAATACATAAGTAGGAGTATATAAATTTTTTGTTATAAGTTTTATCTAGTTTTATTTTAAAAAAAGTGTCCTGTTATGATAAATACAATAAATGTTAAAACTGATGTTTATTTTTAGAAACAGAATTTTAAAATATACTAAAACCAAATTTTTAAAATAAACTTATTTTTTTATCAGGGTTATCAACTCCTCTAGAGATAAAATTAAAATTAATTCCAGTCATGCAGCACATGCATCATGATGTTCAAATATCAACTAAAGCACGCCAAGTTTTACAAGATCTTCTTCCCTCTTACCCAGCTCAGGATTTTGTTTTAATAACTTTGGCAACTCTTACTAATTTGTCTCTACATTCATTGGTGGATATTCCTGCACAAGTAAGTATAAACTAAATCTTTCTTTTAAAGTTTAAACTCATTTTATTAGCAATAAATTAAAAAATCAAGTGAACTTCAGTTACCCTAACCTGGCCTCGAGTTGACTTGTAGTTTATGATATTATAGATTACAATTGCCCGATAATCAAGCTGTTGGTTAAATACTGGCTTAACAAGAGTTAATAGTGTTTATAGCGCCTTCATCAAGGATGCTACAGCATAAGGGCAATGCAGATTAAACTCAGGACCTCATGGATTGAAGCCAGATGTTCTTGTGTCTTAACTACTACACCAAACTGCCTATAATTTATTAGTAAAAAATAAACTGCATTAAAAATAACAAATTACCAGTCTTAAATTTATAAAAAGTGTTTTTGTCGATTGGTTCAGGTTTCTTTGTTGCTTCAAAATCTTCGATGTGATCCTCGGGAAGCTGTGAAGTCAGATTCTCTTCACAATCTCAACATCTTGGCCACAAAGGCACCTCATCTGTGGAATTCTGATGACATTAATCAACTTTGTAAAGTAAAAATATAACAATGATATTTTGTTAAACATGTTTAATAAGCTTTAAATGTTCAAAATTTTTTTGTTAGTCATTTAAGCTGGAGACGATATCAGTGAGCCACAGACGAGGAATAATTTTAGTTCTTTGTACTCTAATGAAATCTGATTCGTTTGTGGACATAGATTTTAAGCAAGGTAAATAAATAGCAGCATAATAATATTCTGATTGTTTAAAAATAATTTAAAATTTATCTAAAAACAATGTTTATTACAATAAAACTACTAGTAACATAAGTTTTACTGACTTCATTTAGGAAAGCCCATATTTAGTAAGCCTTCATAAAAAGTTTTGTTTAAAATAAAATTTGTAAATTTTTAGAGAGTTTACTTTTACAACTCTGCCAACAATGTTGTTACGATATTGATGTTATTCAAGCTGCATTAGCAACCAAACTCTTTTCTTTAATCACAAAACATGTGACACGGCTAAATGATCACCGACAATTAGAGTTCCGAAATGAGTCAATAGAATCAGCCGAGGCATTGTTGTTGATGTTGGTGCCCACTAGTGATAAAAGTGTTAAAGATCGGAAAGCGTTACAGGTGGAAATATAATTTGTTAGTTGAAATTTTTAAAATTTGTATTTAATTCTACTCAATATATTCAAGAAATTAAATTAAGTCTATGTTGGAATGACTTCTCTACATTCTTAAAATCTTTATAAAATCTTTTTATTATTTTTCTAGATTGTTCTGCCTTGCTTGCATCGTCTTTGCAGTGCATCAAAAGAAAGTGATATTAAACTTGCTTCTGTAGTTACTAGTTTGCTGGAAAGTGAAAATATTTGTGGAAATTCAAACACAACTAAAATGTTGTTGGAAACTTTGGCTTCTATCGCTTCTAACAGGTTAAAAACAAAATTAAAATAGCTGGCTTATTATTTTTTTACTGTTTAAATTAAAATAGATATAAAAAAATGTAAATTATTTTATTTTCAATAATTTTAAATTCTAAAATTTTTTTTGTTTTAAAGCCAACATTCAGGTTTATTAAGTTCATCTAAAAACCAATTTTTTGAGCTACTGGAAAAAGTAATTTCTAATGAAGACAACACAAACAATCAACAAAAAGTAGCTGTAAGTTTTAACATTTAAATATCGAACTTAGAGAAATAGGAAAATTAAAAAAGGCACTGTTTAATAGTGTGTAAAGAGGCAAATAGTAATAATTTACTTAAAATTTTTTGCAGACTCTGTTGTGCTACTTATTATTTCTTTCCAATCGGGATTTAAATCATTCTCGATTTCCGAGTAAAATAGTTGACAAAATTAACAACTCAAACCTTAATCATTGGACACTGTACAGAATTGCTAGACAAGCATCAAGAGTGGTAAAATGACATAAAATTATTTTTTTACAAGATTCTAATTGAATGTATTATACAAATAGTATTTTTATTATAAATTTAAGGGAGTTAGTAACAATAAATGTCATACTTTAAAATGTTTTTAGGCCTTTTTTGGTTTTATTTTAAATTCTTTTATTTATTTTCTGTAGGGAGAACACAAAGTAGCTCATGAAATTTTCTCCAAAACTTCTCACTCAGTTGCATCAGAAAGTCATTATTTTTGGTTGGTTGCATTAGCTGACTTGTCCTTGGCTGAATCCATTATCTGTGATAATTTTGGAGGTGGCAAAAAATGGAATTCACAAAATTCAAAAGCACTTATGGATGCCATTCATAGTTACCATGAAGCCAATACTTCCATGGCAGTAAGTTATTATCATATACAAGTCAAAAATGGCATAACCTGCACTAAGATTGTATAATACAACTTTTAGCTAACAGCATAATCTCTATAATGTCCCAAACTGCTCAAGGCAACCCAAGACTGGTTTGGAGTTACTCTATGTTTAAGTTGCGCATTCGACCTTTCCACATCGAGGATAAAGATATATACAAAAAAAACTGCTGACCTGTGACGAAACCGTAAATAGTGCAGAGCATTATCATTATTATTTAAGACACCAACATTAATAGCATTTACTCCTAATAGGATTTTATGTTAGTTATGGTTTATGAAAAATAATTGAAGTTTTTCTCGTATATCTGTCTGGCTTCTTACCTTCAACTATAAAAAACAATATATTGTTTAGGCAGCAGTAACACCAAATCACTCCTTAAACTTCCAATGTTTGTATTCCCGTTTGCGCTGTGAAACTCTTCAGGCACATAATCAACTTTTAAAAGTTTGTTCGTTAATTCGATCTTCTCCCCCCTCTGCATTGTCAGCAGTGACATCTAGTGGTGAAGGTGGATCACATGACACGGGAGAACAAGGAATCTTAATAACACAGGTTTACCCATTATTTTTGTCATTATTATGTTATGGAATCAGACTTTATAATTACTAAAAACAGTTTTGTGTTTAATTTAGATGAAGCAATGTGCAGATTGGTTTTCATCAGTTGATAGAAGTTACAGTAACTTACATCTAACTTCATTTGATTGTGATCCTTCTACTCTAGCCAATTTGGACATGTAAGTTAAAACTTATTGTACTTTAAATATACACCTTTGCAACTTTTCTATTACAGCCATATATTTTGTACAAAAATAATTAATCTTTTACAATATTTGTTTTTTAGATTGCAACAATCTTGCTCTATAATGGCCTATATCATTGATATATTGGTTTTGTCTAGAAGGTAAATCAATAATTAAAATTTTTAATACTTATTTAAGAAAATTTTAATTGAAAGAAACAATAAAAAAAGTTTTTTGTTTAATTTTATTAACAGTGGTTCAATAGCTTTGAAGAATGGATCCTTGGATACAGTTGCAACTAATTCAGATGACAGTCATCACGTTAGGGTAACCATCTTTTACATTTTGAGTATTTCCACATTTTTCAGACTTTTTGTGAGCATTTTGTAAAATAACTAAATCTTTTTATTATGTTAATGTTGTAGTCCTTAAAGAATGCCTTCTCTAAAGTAATGTCACAAGTTGCCGAAGTTATAAAATCTGAAAATGAAAATTTAAGCCAACCAATTAGTCATAAGGTAAACGGTTAATAAATTTGCGAAGTATTTATATTTAACTTTACATTTTCAAAATGATTCTAATGTTATTTTATTTTAAAATTGTTTTTGAGACTGGATAGCCTTGCCCTTTTTTCAACTAATAATTATAAATTTATGATATTTTTATTTAATTCTAGCATACAGAATGTCTAGTGAAGTGTTCATCCATCATATTGTCTGTTTCGATGTCTTTCCCAAGATATTTTTACCAAAGTCTGCAAACAACAAACATCAAGGTATATTTAAGATATATTTAAATAAAACAATAAATAAATGATATTTTTACCCTAAAAAGTAACTAAAATATAACATTTCAATTTGATTTTTAATTTAAAATTACTTTTTTGAAGCTTGCAATCTCACCAAGCCAACGTGGAACAAATGAACCAGTTAGTGTTGAAATAAGTCAACATCTTGCCCTTAAAGTTGAAGGGGTCATCCAACATGAAAACAGCCAATCACAAGATGATGATGTCACAAATACAAACATCATACATGAGCGAGCGGAGTTACAAAAGTTTAGAAGCGTTGACAAAATCAAACTTGTTTTAAAGAAAGTGAAGCAAGGTCAAGTTAAAGTAACAAATAGCAAGGTAAGATTTTGCAAAAAAAGTTATATAGTTCATCACATCTTTAATTTGGAATGAATATTAATTTGTTTTTATTCAGGTTGATGAAGGCACAACTGAATTGGAACAAATAGTTGATTCCCATAATGATTATTTTAGCACCCAATTTCTCATTCAATTTCCATTTGCAGGTAAAAGTTTTTTGTATATAATTACCTAATAATTTTATTTTATTATTTAATTGAGTAAAGCTAAAGAAAAAATTTGCTTTAACTATGCAATTAAATATGTTTTGGTATATTATGCTAGCTTTAAGTTAGAAATTTTTATTTTTATTTTTCAGGAATTTATAATATTCACATAGACACTATAGTCAAGGATAAGGATGGGGTTTGGTGGAACACAGGACCTAAAGAAACAGTTTTGGTTAAAAGTTATGATGATGCTGCAAGAATTCATGCACAAACCCAACAAAGTGCTGCAAGGGGCGGTCGCTAATACATTATAATTAGGAAAGTGCTTATTTTTGTGTGAAAAATTGAAATGCTTCTGTTAACTATATAAACCAAAAAAAATGGTTTCTTTATTTTATTTTTTTCTTGTACGCCAATTTATCCTAGCTTGCTTTTGTTACATACAGTATTTGCTGCTCAATAAAGTCACTGCAATAAGATTCACTTGTTTTTAAGTAGTAACATACAAAACAAGAAAGAATTTTTAGTTATTAAAAAAAACAGCGCAATATTTCTTGTGTTACAACCAAAGTTGAGCACCAAACAGTTATTTGTGAGTTAACGGAGTTAAATTTTCGTTGATTTACAGGGTTAAAGGGGTATCGATAACTTTTGAAAATAAAATACAGTAATACACACAATTATTATTTATAAACTATTGCATTTAAATGTAATCCTTATTTGTTATGTATGCTTATGTCTTAAAGCTCTTACATTGTGCGTTTTATAAAAGCATAACCTAATAGATGTATAGTTTCATATAAAGATGTTTTAAAGTATATTCAGTTTAATAAAATATTAATAACTATGTTAGTTTAAATATAAAAAACATTTAGGCACGACAGAAATTAGAAACTGGGGATAAATATTATTTTCGTAATTATTTAAAAAAACAATTAGCGTTGGAATGTCAGCACAAGAGTTGCTAGACAAAAAACCCGGGAACGTGTTTTTTTGACGTCACAGATTGGTTCTCTTTAGGTTGCGCTTTTGCGATGCGCGTGTTTTTTAGCTCTGTTCTAAGATGTGTCTTTTTTGGCGAGTTTGCTGGTTTTAAACTTATGTTCTTAAATAATTTATCTGTATTTGTTTTTAAAAACTGATAATGGATTGTAAACGCGTCTTTTAATAGTTTGTCACTAATTCTTTTTTGGTAATTTGATGGTTAAATTTTTACCCTACTAGAATATTAAGTGTTTTTGTTAGATATTAAAGCTAGACATAAATAATATAGATTAATATGCTGGCCTTTTTACTAATATTAAAGTTTGCCAAATTAAAGCAGATTTTTATGGAAAATGTAATAAATTAAAAATGGCGCGAATTTTTTTGTAAGTGTTATTCGTTAAATATTGCAAATTGTTTTAACCAAAGTCATATAAAGGGTTGGTTTCGGTTTTACCTAACGAAATATAGCGTTAGAACATTTAATTATTATACGCAAACTAAATAGATTAAAAATGAACGGTTTCACTGTTTTAAAATTGTTTTTTGTGTGTTGTAATAGTACAAATTGCACAATTGTTGCAATTACGCGTTTAATGTTATAATACAGATTATAATACAATCACTTGGAAACCGTGCCAAAAGGCGTTATCCAAACGGCGTGTAAAATAAAGGAATTTGGATGTTTTGAAATTGCCATCGGTTGTTAACCCTTAAATCCAATTTGTCAACTATCGTTGCCATTGTTTGAAACACGTGGCACTCAGTCGCCTAGCCTTGTTTGGTTAGTTGGTTAATAAATTAAGAATTTTATTATAGCATTGTTATCATCATAAAACAATATACATTATAATATTTGACTTTGTTATATATATCATTAATTTAAAAATATTAAAAACATTTTTAGATTGTTTTTAAATATATGAATTTCTTTTGGCTATAAGGCTGCTGCGGACTCAATTGGAAAATTTAAACTATTTGCTGGATCTGAGTGAGTTCAAAAACTTTATTGTAAAAAAATGACTTTCTGCAGACACTAACAATATTATAAATGGACAACATCTTTGATTTTAAAACAGAAAATTAACATAGTAATGCAAAGCATTTTAAAGACAATTTTTACATCAATATATTTTATTTTTTATATTAAAAGTATATACTTATGTTGTTTCAATTGAAAACTTGCGCAATAATTGTAATATAATGTTAAAACACAATTTTATACCTGGTTAACTTTATTTTAATAGAAGGTAGGCCTAGCAATAATATAATGATTTAAAATAATTTGTCAACTAAACTATTGGTGTTGAGTACTCGCGAATAGATTCACGATAACTTTAAAAATCCGAACAATATTTTATTCTAAAAGTTTGGAAACCGTGTTTATAAATTTTTAATAATCTATTCCCTGCCCCAAATTTGCATGTATGCTGCATGAACTGCATGTTTTTTTTTGCATGGTGTTATTACTAACTGCATATGCTTTTTGCGATCATATTTACCAGCACTGAAGCGAGCTTTTGCGAAATTGGCATTTTTTAAAAAGTTATAAGCATGGCATTTTAAAATTTTGGTTTAAGTATTGCTTTCGATCTTTAAAGTTACGTGAATCTATTCGCTACTACTTAGCACCACTAGTTAAGTTAACTTTTGTTTTAAATTGGCATATTAATGTTCGGTACTACTAGACATTAAAATTAGGTTAAACTGAGTTAGTATCTTACACAAAAGTGGTTCAATAGTATGTTTTTATTCATTTTTAATGCTGGAATTTGAAAAACAATGGTGTTTGGAAACAATGACAATTACTGATTACATTATAAATAATGACAATTTATACTGACAATAAAAAAACATGGTAATAGACACTTGCATAAAAACCATGGCAGTTGGTAATTAAGCAACTTATATTAACATTTATAACAAATATATATTTTGGGGTTGTGACTAATGCAATGTGCATTTATCACCGGTTTTCAGAGGATTAAAACTTGGATCATTTATTGGAAAGAATTTATCATAATTGAACTGGAACAATGCGTTTTTTTATTGGAAGGAATTTATCAGAATGTAATATTGGATTTTTTATGGAAAGGAATTTATCGAAAAGGAAAATTGGATTTTTTTATTAAAAGGAATTTATCGGACCGAAAAAGTGAATTTTTTTATTGGACGGAATTAATCGGAAAGTAATTCTGGATTTTTGTTAAAAGGAATTTATCAGGAAAGGAATACTGGATTTTTTTAAAGGAAGGAATTAATTGGATTGGAATATATTTGGAAGGAATTTATCGAAAGGGAATACTGAATTTTTTATTGAAAGGAATTTATCAGAAAAGGAATACTAGATTTTTCGTATTAGAAGAAATTTATTGGAAAGGAAAATTGTAATTTTTCTTTTTAAAGAAATTTATTGGAAAGGAATACTGCGATTTTTTATTGAGGAATTCATCGGAAAGGAAAATTGGAATTTTTAATAGAGGGAATATCGTGACAATTCATTGGATAAAATTCCTTTGAAAAAAAAACTACTCTAATGAAGAATGTGAATTTTTTTTCAACCTTGCTTACGAACACGTAACACCAACATCAACACTGGCTAATGAGAAGAACAATCTACATGCTGAAAAATAAAATAACCTTTTAATGAAATTCAGCTTGATGACCTGTTTTTGAAACACCATCCTATACAATGCAATGCTTTAAACTACAATAAAGTTTAACCCTCTTAGTCAATCCAGATATTCAGGTGAATTTTATTTTATTAAGGTTAAACTTTTGCTAATTTTTTTATGGCAATTGTTAAAGGGTAAATGTTGCTTTCATTTTTTTATTTACATATTCTTGACGTGAAACGGTTGACTTTGCAGCTCTAACATTTGCCACTGTATTTAAGTCCTGAGTTGTTTTTTGCAGTTTAAGACATTATTGATTACATTTTTGGAGTAGTAGTCTGCTAAAATAGCTTTAACTTTGGGGGATAAGGTTAACAATTTTTTCAATATATATAGTAAATCTAAAATTAAAATAACTTTTTTTTTTTAGTGCAACTAACTCTTTGTTTACCCATTGTATCTGGCCCACAATCTTTTAACAAATGATATTTTTCAACAAAGAAAATGTAAAGGTGCCGACTAATCATTTCATTTAAAAGGCAAAGTTGTCACGATATAAGGTAAATTTGTAACGACTTTTTTTTCTATTGCTGGTCTTTAACATAAAAATTGCATATATATATATATATTGTTTTTTTAATGTTTTATTTATTTTAGGTAACTTTGTAATAAAGTTTCTCGATATATACAAGAAACCAGTTAAACAGCTAAACAATCCAATTTCAACAGGTATGTTTCTGACAGCTGATAAAAAGTTTAAAAAATTTCAGGTTTAAACTGCAAAAAATTATTTTTAATTTAAAAAAAAAAAAATTGTATATATATATATATATAAAAAGCTTAAAATTAATTACAATTTCAATTTTACAGGCAAAGCTACAACGCCTAATTTGGATAAAGGCTTTTTATATAAAAGCAATGAAGCTAAAAGCTATTTACAACAAAGGTGATTAGCAACTTTATTCTTAATTAACAATTAAACTGTAATATTTTTTAATTAAACTGGTGATTAAAACATTTTGTAGTTCCTAAAACTATTTATTTTTATTAAGACAAATAAGTAATTACCTAAATTGCAAACTGGTCTATTACATATATATATATATATATTTATTAAGCTTTTTATTATGTTTTAAAAGGCTTTGAAATGATTTTCCCTTAACTAAGGCACCCAATTCTGGATTCTAAAATACTACACACTAACATCAGCAATTCTATTGTGAGATACATCACGATTTTATCTTTCGAGACAATTTTCGACTGCACATCAAACTTTGAATTTTGCTGTGTACAATTTAAATCTGCTCTGCTCTAGGTGATTTAATTTTTATAAATTTTTTGATAATTTACTAAGTGTTTTAACAATTTAAATACCTGGAAATTAGGTAATTGCTTTTTGTTAAAATTTAACCTAGAAAATTACAATTTCAGGTTAATTTTTTATTTTTTGTAATCTAAAAATTGTTCTTATATTTTAGGTGTTCAATTTCGCAAAGATCCTCTGTACATAATATAAAGGATACCACAATTCGAACCTCTATTAAATTATGGCTGAACCTTCGCACACAATATATGGAGAGGCATAAATCAATTTATTCTGGAAGGCAGAGTTATCACGATATATGGTAAATATTTTACACTGTTTTTATTCTTAATTGGTTTGGCTTTTATGATTTTTTGTGATATAATTAAGCAAGCTTTTTGTTTATTACAGATAACTTTATAACAAGTTTCCCGCTTCGAAGAAATCGATTAAACAGTTAAACAATCTAATTTTATCAGGTAACTAAAAACAAGTTAATTTTTTTAAAAGTTATTAACCGGCAGCGTGGTGTAGTGGTAAGAACACTTGCTACACCACCATGAGGTTGTGGGTTTAATCCCCACTGCTCTCATGCTGTAGCGCCCCCTGAGGCGCTATAAATGGTATAAACTCTTGCTGAGCCAGCACTTCATCAGCAGCATAATTACCAGGCAATTATAGTCTCTATAATATCCCAAACTGCCACAGGCAACTCGAGACTCGGAGTAACTGATGTTACTCTATGTTTAGGTCGCGCATTCGACCTTCCCACATCGAGGATAAAGATACATACAAAAAAAAAGTTATAAATTTTAAACATTATTAGAAGGTACAATCTAATTTTAAAAATTAATTTAGAAATATATTTAATTTTTACAGGCTACGAAACCAAATTTGGATAAAGGGTTTTAACATAAGAGCAAATTCTACAACAGCCACCTCATTGTGAGATGCACCCGACGTTATTTTTTGGCCAATTTTGAACAGTTTAATTGGCATGAAAAATTAAAAATTTTGCTGTGAAAAATTTAAATCTACTTCTGCTTCAGGTAATTCGAAATTCTTAAAATATATACTTCACCCTTAGAATTAAAATTTTTTGTTTAATTTGATAGTTAATATTTGCATTTATTAAAAAATAAAATTCCTAGAAATTAAGTTTTTGTTTCTTATTAGTAGTAAATTTACAAAAATTCAAGTTTAAATTGTTTGTTTTCATAATCTATATATAAATTGTTTTTAAATTCCAGGAATTTTAATATGCAAATATTCTTGGAACTTTCTTAAAGTCAATTATATAATAAAGGACACATCAATATACAAGATGACCATTTCGAAAAATTTATTCTTTTTTCTTCAGGTAATTTTATTTTTTTTTTAAGAAAGCTTATTCAGTTCATTTATGTTTAAAAAAACTCACAATTATTTAAGCTTTTTTTTCCTGTTATTGAACTTTCTAAAAAATTTTCAATAAATTCAAATCTGTTTTTAAATTTTAGGCATTCTCGCACGAAAAAACCTAAGAAAAACTGCCCTTTTACTATTAATATAAATTTCTATCAAAAAACCATCATTGCAACTCGATTTGCATTCATATAAACAAAGGTTTCTGGTCAAAATTTATTTTCAAGTTTCTGCTGGGACAACAACTTTCAACTTTCACTAGTATGACAACTTTCTGCCATTAAACATTTGACACAACAATTTGGATCTACACTTCTACAGGTAATTATGTTTTTTTGGTTATTCTAAAATATTGATAATAGTACAATGTTAAAGATATCCATAAATAATCGTTTTTTATTATGATTACTGAAAGTATTAAAAACCCAAACTTAATCATTCAATTAACAAAGCTAAAGCACAAACGATATAAGGTAAGTACAATTTATTATAACTGCTGTATATATATATATATATATATGTTCAATTTATAGGCCTCCAAATAAAATATCAACTACTGTTTGTATTACAAGTAAATTATCATGGTCAAAAATTAGATAATATTTGCAAACATGTTAACAAATATAATACAGCAAATATGACTGGCAATTGACAATATATATATATTGAAATAGTGCAAATGTAAAATTGACTTTTGTTTGCTAAAAGACATGCCAATTCCATATTTTTTAAAGTAGAATAGCCTATATATACAAAACCTTTAATATATATATTAAATTTATTTTAGGCAATATATATATACATATTTTTATTTTAGATTGCTGTTTATACTGAAAATAAAGCAAATATAAAGACAAGTTTACAGCAATACTATCCAATATTAAATGGTAAATGTATTAATATTTTATATGCATATATATATTTATATGTAAAATTAATTTTAAACTTCTTATGTTTTAAGTTAACCAAGTAATTGCTTACTGATATTGGCTGTAATCATTTTATTACAAAACTTATCGTAAAATATTGTAGTTAGTTTGTATCACTAAATTTTGATTAAAATTGATATAAATAACAACATTTACTGGTCTACTTTTACATAACATTATAAATTTTTTCTCTTTTTTTAGGCAAATTGACACTACCTAAGTTGGGAGTTTAAGGCCATTTATGCAAAAGGTAATTACATTTTTGAAAATCGTCTCTAATTTTAACGAGACATAATTAAGTGCCAAGGTAAATAAAAAACTTTATTTTACTTATTTGATCTTTACAGAATGGTGATTTCGCAAAAATGGACTTAATAATCAATTCAAAAACTTGGATCTATTTGGCTCCAGGTAATTTTTATTTGGGTTTTTAAGAAAGCTTATTAAAAGTACTTCGCGTTTCTCTTTTGCATTTAATTAATTTAATTTTTTAGCTAAATTTTAGTTAACTAAAAATTGTTTTTAGATTTCAGGCATCATGTTCTATCTACGAAAACCTGGCCTATACCAACAGCAATATCTACCTTAAAACTTCAACTTTACATTATCGCAACTTGGTTTGCAATTTTTAAAACAACAAAGTTTTAATCTAAATAAAGAAATAATGTCAAATTTAAATGGGACGACAACTTTCTACCATGGATGTTGATCTATGTATCAAACATTTAACAAACCTTGACTTTATTGAGCCACGGTTTAATGCTAAACAATCCAACCCTAACAGGTAACTAAAAAATAATCAAGCTTGACTTTAAATACTAATGATAGAAATACATGTTTTTAGTTTTGTTCCCTAAAATTAATTTTGAATATATCTTCTGTTTATAGACAAATTTACACTGTCCGATTTGGATCAAGACTTTTAAAATCAAAGCAAGGAAGTTTACTGTAGTGCTAAAAATAAAGAAATAAAAAAGACAATGTTACAGCTAAACTATCCAATAACAAAAGGTATATAAAACCTTTTTAATGTTTTTAATGTAAGAGTCAGGTAAAGCAATTTCAAACATTAAATGTTATCAGTTTACAAATAATTACTTTTAATCGGAGAGCTTAAATCATTTCAATGCCAAGGTAAATGCCATGTTTAGTAGTTGTTATATGCAAAATTTTACTTTATTTGATTTTTTTTACAGAATGGTTTAAGAAAGATGATTCTGCCAAAACGGACTTAAACATTTTTTTTCGTACACAACATAATGCATTCTAAAATTTGGATCTATTTGGCTTCAGGTAATTTTTATTTGGGTTTTCAAGAAAACTTAATAAAGAAATTTCAAGTTTTTCTGTTGCATTTTATTAATTTTATTTTTTTCAGCTAAATTTCAATTAACTAAAAATTGTTTTAATTACAGGTATTCTATTCTATAAAAACACTAATGGAATTCTGGCCTACTACTTCCAAACAACAAAATCTACCTAAAACCTTTAACTTCACATCATTGCAACTTGGTTTGCAATCATTTAAACAAAATTTTCCGATCTAAATATAGAGAAACCGTTGAATCCAACTTGGACGACAACTTTCTACCATGGATGTTAATTAATATATTAAACATTCAACAACCATCGACTCTATTGAACTATGGTTTAATTCTGAACTATCCAACCTTAACAGGTAACTAGAAAATATTTATGTTGGCTTTAAATACTAACGATAAAAATATTTTTAAACTGGACATATTCGAATACTAAGGTAGATAGCATATCTAAGTAGTTACTAGATGTAAAAATTTACTTAATATATTTTATTTCAGCAGAATGGTTTAAAAATGATGATTCTGCAAAATTAACATAATGGTTTCTATTGGAACAACTGATAACCTATTTTAAAATTTAGATCTATTTGGTTTCAGGTAATTTTTGTTTGAATTTATAAGATACTTATTCAAATTATTCCGAGTTTTTTGTTTCATTTTATTAAATTATTTTTTAGCTAAATTTCAATTAACTAAAATTTTTTTTAGATTTCAGGTATTCTGTTCTATTAAACACTTATGGAATCCTAGCCTGCACCTGTAAACAACAATATCTATCTTAAAACTTCAACTTCACATCATCGCAACTTGGTCAAATTTAAATGGGACAACAACTTTCTACCATGGATGTTAATTAATATATTAAACATTCAACAACTATTGACTCTATTCACCCATGGTTTTTCACCCAACTTTTTTTTACCCAACTTTTAACAGGTAACTAAAAAATATTTAATTTTTAATTGAAAAAAGTCATAAATAAAATATTTTATTTTTGTAGTTTTGTGTCCCAAAATCAATCTTGAATTTATTCTATGTTTGTAGGCAAAGTTACATTGCTAGAAGGCTTTAGTTAAGTTATCTCTGCAAACAAGACTACAGATTCAACAGTTTTCAAATGTTCAATAAACTACACTTTTAAAGGTAATTAAATTATTTTAAATAATCTAATGCGAATAAGAGTTTGAAACAAAGGTTCAAAAATCGTTAGGTTATTAAAGAATACAACAAAAACACAATGTTTGAGATCCAAAAATTACAATTTTTGTATTTTTTTACAGAAGGAATTGAAGACGCAAACTTAATTATTTAATTAGCAAAGCTACAGCAATAGCAAAATTAGGTAGGCACAACTCTGTTTTATATTTAAATAAACAAAAAAGAAAAACACAAAAAATAAAGAATCTTGTGTATGTTTTAAGACGTACCAGAATTATTTTATGTATCCAGTAGAATATGTGACAAAGGTGTCGAATTTTTAAATATGGTAAATTAATTTATTTATTTTATTGTCACTTTAGTTAACAGTATTTTTATTTTAGATTGCTGTACATACAACAAAGCAAATAAAAGGACGTTCACAGCTAATAATCGTCAAATCCAAATAAAACGACAACTTTCTACCATAGATGTTTATCAATATATTAAACATTCAACAACCCTGAACACTACTAAATTTAATACTCAACAATCGAACTCTTACAGGTAATTTTTTTTGTGTATATATATCTTTATCCTTGATGTGGAAAATTTAAGTTCTACTTGAAATATTAATAATAAAAATATTGTACTTTTCTAGTTCTTTGTCTAAAAATTAAACTTGATTTTATCTTCTGTTTGTAGGCATGTTAGAGATCCATTAATAATTGCTTATATATTATTTTTACAGAAGGAATTAAAGACATCGACTTGATCATTCAATCAACAAAGATTATTCAATACAACTGAAAACAAAGCAGTTAAAAAACAAGATCATTGCTGAACTATCCAAGAATAAAAGGTAAGCTTTTTTTAAACAAACTGGCTAAAATAATTTCAAACTTCTAATGTTTTCAGTTTACCAAGTCGTTATGTTATTTCATTTTGGCTGTAACCATTTTTAAGTAAAACTGATTTTAAAATATTCCAGTTTGTGTTAATAAACTTTGATTAAGATTAATATAAATAGCAACATTTATTAATGTATTTTAAAGTAAAATAATAAAATTATTTTTTTTAGGCAAAGTTAAACACAATGTCTAAAAGGCAAAGTTAAACACAATGTCTAAAAGTTAAACACAATGTCTAAAAGGCAAAGTTAAACACAATGTCTAAAAGTTAAACACAATGTCTAAAAGGCAAAGTTAAACACAATGTCTAAAAGTTAAACACAATGTCTAAAAGGCAAAGTTAAACACAATGTCTAAATTTGGATTAAGGCTTTTTAAAATAAAAGCAATAAAGTTAAAAGCAATTCATTCTAAAGGTATTACAATTTCTAATCATTACATTTTATATTAAACTAGACATAATTAAATGCCAAGGTAGAAAGCATATCTAAGCAGGAGTTTAGTGTAAAACTTTATATATATATTATTTTAACAGAATGGTTTAAGAATGATATTTCTACAAAAATGAGAGTCAAGATTTCTATTCTTACACCGGATAAATTTCAAAAGTTCAAAAATTTGAATCTATTTGGTTCCAGGTAATTTTTATTTGGGTTTTTAACTTATTAAAATTATTTCAAATTTTGCTGTTGCCTTATATTTAATTAATTTTTTTAATTCCTATTAACCGAAAATTTTTTTTTTTTCTAGAGATTTCGCTGTACAAAATCACTCTGAAATTTCTCGCCTATCACTGCTAACAACATTTCCTACCTGAAAACTTGCAATTTCACATCATTGCAACTCAGTTTTTAATCATTTAAACAAAGTTTTCAACCTTAATATAAAGAAAATCCTCAAATCCAACTTGGGTGACAACTTTCTACGATGGATGTTGCTTAATGTATCAAACACACATCAACCCTCAACTCTATTGAACCTAGTTCGATGCTTAACAATCTAATTCTACCAGGTAACTAAAAATATTAAAGTTTGACTTAAAAATCAGTAACGATAAAACTGTTTTTTTTTCTAGTATCCCAAAATAAATCCTAAATTATTTATCTTGTTTTAATAGGCAAAGTTACATTGCCATAAACTTTAATATTAAACTAGACATATTTAAATGCCAAGGTAAGTGGCATGCTTGAGTAGTTACTAAATGCAAAACTTTAACATTCTTTATTTTACCTCTACAGAATGGTTTCAAACAATAATGTCGCAAAATAAGCATGTGGATTTCTGCTCAAAAATGAGATAATCAATTCAAAAATTTGGATCGATTTGGCTCCAGGTAATTTATTGGGTGCTTTTGAAGATAATTTATATTTTTCTATTGCTTTTTTTGGCATTCAAAAGGTTATACAATAATTATGCATTAACCTAATACTGGTCAATTTAGATGTGTGCTTAGATAAAAATTCTTTTTTAATGTAAAACTCTTTTTCAACAACATAAAACTTTTAAATAAATTTCCTATCTTACAAACTTATTTTATTTTAGACATCTTTCTATGACATGGATTCTGCTTTAGACTACACAACCAAACCTCAGTGGTTCTACTACCACACAATTCAATCTACGTGGTGTAACACCACACAATCTCTACACACTACACAATCGAACTTTAGTGGTGTAATACCTCATTAATTAAGTTAATTAACTCTATCTCTTTTACTATTTAAACTCTTCTTGTTAATTTTCACTAGGCTAAGATAGCTCTAATGTGTGTAATGCTTCGCCTCCTGGCACTTTTCAATTTTCAACTAACTGCAACATTGTTGCAACTAAGGCCCTTAAACAAATAGGGTTAATGGGGGGGTCATGTTAGGATAGGTTAGGATAATGGGGGGGGGGTCCTTAAACTGTAAACTTAAGTAACACAACTTTGATAATTTTATTAACTGATATATTTAAACATCTGTAAAGTAATTTCGCATCAAATCTGGATGTATACGGATATCGGTAAACGCGCAATTCGGATAACCGATCGCAATTTCGGCTGCTCTCCATCATATCAGTTTTCTAACTGGTATGATCTTTTCATTATCTTTCTAATTAAAAGTTTGGTCAAGTATTTTCCATGCTTGGGTTAAACTTTTTCTATATAATGTAAATGTTGTGACATGAGTCGAAGTCTTCGCAGAGCAAAAAAGGAGGAAAAAGATTTTGGATGAAGTCTTCAAATTTTTGTAAAATATTAAATTTTATTTGTAATTTGTAAAATGGTTTTTAAAGGTTTTAAAAAAGTTGATAGTAGATAATTTGTGTTGATAATTCGTGCTGCTGATGGATTTTTAAACTTTTATCGAACTCTGACTTCCAAACTCAGGACTGAAGATGAAATATAACAAACTCGGGGCTGAAGAAAGTCAGGACCGAAGATGGAGCAAATAAAGGTTGGTGTTATGATAACCACTAATGTGGTGTCATAGTTCAAGTTAAATTCTTTCAGAAAAGAATTTTAACTTAAAAAAATTCTTACAAAAAAGAATTTTAACACTTAAATGTGTTATAATATTACTAGTGTGATATTTTGTGTTGCGACGCTTGAATAAATCATTTATTCTTCAATTCTTCCGTAAAAGAATTTAAATTTAAATCGCTCCGATTCCGATGCTTTACTCTCGTTTGCGATTCCGTTGTATGTAGTTGCAGCAGAAAGTAGAACTGAGATAAAATTATGCAATTTTGGAAATTAAAAAAAATGGCAGATTTAGCAAATAATTCTTGTAAAAAGTTTTAAAAAGCATTTAGTTACTTATAGAATACAGTTATAAAATTTGTAGACTTAGAAAATTTGTAGACTTAGTAATTTTCAAGTTAGAAAATTTGAAGACTTAGTAATTTTCAAGTTATAAAATTTGTAGACTTAGATATTTCCAATAAAGAAATATTTTAATTTAGCTCGGTGGTTTAAGTAATTTATTTAGTTTAAATTTGGAAAAAATTTGGACTCAACAAGACTCAACATTTTCAAGTCATCTAACAACTTCAATTTTTGGGCAAGTATGGTCCCCAATGCAAGTATCTCGCTGGCATATTTTTTTTACCCAACTAACTCCTAACCATTTCCTTTTTTCAGCTCTACAGGCTAACTAAGATTAACCCCTAACCATTTTCTTTTTTCAGCTCTACAGGTTAACTAAAATTAACCCTAACCCATTTTCTTTTAAGGTTTTTAGGTTAACAATCTAACAATCTAAAATTGGGGGAATCAAAATATCAATCACATCATCACAGTTATACAGTATTACAGTTCAGTTCATGTTACTTTAAGTTATTCGTTTTTAGTGGTTCAGAACCAATCGCAACCAGACCGATATTCTGCTAATATGTACAACCACCGAGAGTTAGTTTTAGTCCGCTGTATACATCCAAAGGTTTTTATCGGGTTTTATGGGTTTCTGACCTTACCTCCTCCCGACGACTCCCATAAAATTCCGGTGTTGGCCTAGAACTAACCCATTGCTTTCTGGTTGACCTTGTCGTGGTGCAATGGCTTATCACCAACAAACCAGAGTGTCCTGGTTTTGATATCCAAAATTTTAAATTACAAAAAATTATTTTTTCGAAAAAAATTAAATAAAAAAATAATCAAAACCAGGTCACAAAAATTATTAAAAACAATGTTACTAATTCTTAAAATAAAATTGATTTAAGATTTAAGCAAAAAAATATTTGATTAAATAAAAATGAGAACCTTCAATTGATTTAAAATTAATCTTATATTTTTTTTTTTTAGATTTTAAGACAACTACTTAGGTTAATATAGTTGAAGTGTTGTTAATTAGTAATGTATAAAATTTGGATTTTCATTGGAAAACTTCAACTGTTTGCTGGATTTGAGTTAAGATTTTGAAAACTTTTACTATTATGTGGAAAACTGTTATGCAGAGTTAAATGGAATTTGAAAACTTTAACCGTTATTCAAATTTGAGTGAGTTACAAAACTTTATTGTAACAAAAATAACTTTATACAGACTTTAACAATATTACAAACAATGACTGTATATTATAAACAGACAATTAAGATATTATAGTGCAAAGCAATTTTTATACATTTATTTACGCATGATTGTAGTATATATATAATGTTAAAAACACTTATTTATACATTTTTAACCTAATTTTTAATATACTGTTTATTAATTTCTATATCTTATGATACATTTTTATCTTAATTTTTAATATATAGTCGAAACAAAATATCGTTTCACTATAAAATGATACAATAATATTATTTTTAAAGCACAAATTTATACATTTTTAACTAATTTTTATATAAATATATATTTTATTAATTTTTACCATATTTGTAATTATGTCGTTTTACTATAAAACGAACGTAATAATTTTTTTATTTGTCAACTGAACTAACTGTAAACATTTTATAGCTCTACTGTTAAAAGTGATTATGTTGTTTTACATGACAACCCTACGCAATATTTGTAGTATATCTATAATGCTAAAAACACAAATTTATACCTGGTTAATTTAATTTTAATAAAAGGTGTGCCTAGCAATAATATAAAAATTTAAAACATTCTATCAACTAAACTAATGGTGTTGAGTACTTGCGATTAGATTCACGATAATTTTAAAAACTCGTTAACAATATTTCGTTCCAAGTTTAGATTTTAAGTTTATAAATTAATGTCCCTTTCTTACCATCCCTTCCCAAATTGCATGTATGCTGCATGAACTGCATGGGTTTTATTTTTTGCATGGTGTTACTAACTGCTGCTGCTGCTGCTGCTGCTGCTGCTGCTGCATTTGCTTTTTGCGATCATAATTATCAGCGCTCTAGTGAGCTTTTGCATAATCATTATCCCTTTTATAAACTTGGCTTTCTAAAATTTTTGGATTAAGTATAGTTTTCGGTTTTTAAGGTTACGTGAATCTATTCGCTACTACTTTGTATCGTTAGTAAAGTTGACATTTTTTTTAAATTGGCATATTATTGTTAGGTATTACTGGACATTAAAGTTGAGTTAAACTGAGTTAGTTTTAATATAAAACACAAACTAGTTGAAATTTATATTTTATTCATTTTTTTTAAACTTTAAATTAACAAACAATTGCATAAACAAAAAAAAACAATAATGTGTGAATGACAATTGACAATTAACTAATGACAATTTAACAAGTATATACATTAAAAAACAATATCAAATGACAATTATACAAGCCATAGTAACATTTATGACAAAAACCTAATGGCAATGCAACTGTAAAATTCGTTTTGCATTTAACTTGGAACAAAGGAGGAATTATTAGAACAAAGGAGGAACTATTGGAACAAAGAAGCAACTATTGGAACAAAGGAGAGAAGGAGCAACTATTGGAACGAAGGAGCAACTATTGGAACAAAGGAGCAACTATTGGAACAAAGGAGCAACTATTGGAACAAAGGAGCAACTATTGGAACAAAGGAGCAACTATTGGAACAAAGGAGGAACTATTGGAACACAGGAGCAACTATTGGAACAAAGGAGCAACTATTGGAACAAAGGAGCAACTATTGGAACAAAGGAGCAACTATTGGAACAAAGGAGCAACTATTGGAACAAAGGAGCAACTATTGGAACAAAGGAGCAACTATTGGAACAAAGGAGCAACTATTGGAACAAAGGAGCAACTATTGGAACAAAGGAGGAACTATTGGAACAAAGGAGGAACTATTGGAACTATTGGAACAAAGGAGGAACTATTGGAACAAAGGAGAAACTATTGGAACAAAGGAGGAACTATTAAAGTAAGGGAGGAATTATTGGAACAAAGGAGGAACTATCAGAACAAAGGAGAAACTATTGGAACAAAGGAGGAACTATTAAAGTAAGGGAGGAATTATTGGAACAAAGGAGGAACTATCAGAACAAAGGAGGAACTTTTGAAGCAAAAAGGAATTAGTAAAGCAAATGGGAATTATTGGAACAAAGGAATGATTATTAAAGCAAAAGAGGAATTCTGTTTTCTTGGAGAAAATAACATCTATGCCAAAATGGTTAACATCATTCTGAGGAGAAGGATTTAAAGACACGAACTTGATCATTTATTTTAGCAATAAGGATATAGGTAAATATATTTCTTGTTGTTATTATAATATATAATTGTGCATAACAGTTTTTTTAAATAAGAACTGCAATGATAAAATTTTCTATGTAACACCACAATTTTTGGATTGATTTCCAAACTAACAATATTTGCAACTAACAAAAATTTTTTTTCATGTTGAAATGATTAACATCATCCTGTTCAATATGGTTTGCTAACACTATTCTGTTGGATGGAGGGATTTAAAGACGCAGATTTAATCATTCATTTTACAAAGCTACAGCAATTACGATATAAGGTAAATATATCTGGTTATTAAACCAATTTATAATAAGGCAATATGTAAGAGAACTAATATATAACGAAAAATAAAAATTGTGTTTATAATTTTAGACATGCCTGGTTAACATTTTCTATTTGATAGAATAATATGGCATGGTTACCAAACCTTTAAAAAGTAAGTTTTATCAAACTAATAATATTAACATTTAATTTTAATTTAATTTTAGATTGCTGTACGAATTACAAAAAAGCAAACAAGAAGACAAGTTCACTGTTAAACTATCCAATATTAAAAGGTAATTTCAATTTTCTAAAATGTTGTTAGTAACTGATATTAAATTGGCCACGTTAATGTGTGATGCAATTTTTTAACATTTTTTGTATATATATTAAATTAAATAAAAGTTTGTTTTTACAGGCAAAGTTACAACGCCTAATTTGGATTAGGGCTTTTAACATAAAAGCAATGAAGTTTAAAGCCATTCACACTAAAGGTTGGTACATATCTTGTATTATCTGTAATAAATTAAACATTATTGAATGCCAAATTTAAATAGTATGTAGAGTTATTAAATTTATTAAATACAAAAGTTTAATTTCCTTTTATTTTCACAGAACGGTTTAAGAATGATAATTCTGCAAAATGGGCAACGTGGATTTGTTAGATCTTCAACTGCTGCAAGGTAAGTTTTATTTTTTGTCTTTTTAAAATTACTTGATTTTTTTTCATATATATTACATTCCTCACTAATTTTCTCTGGTATTTTAAGGTCCTTGCTTATTATTTCTTATACTTTACAGACTTTGGCTGATTTTCTTCTGTACTTCACAATCCATTTTTATTTTCGCTTATATTTAAAGATCCCATAAGGGCATGCAAAGTAAAAATGGTCCAAAAATTAAAAAAATTTATAAAAAGCATTAATTGTGCAATAGTGGAAGATTTTAATAAAAAAATCTTAAAATTGATATTTTTAAAGAAGGGATTTAAAGACGCGGACTTAATCATTCATTTAACAAAGCTACAGCAATTACGATATAAGGTAAATATCTGGTTGTTATTTAAATTTGTAATAGTGCCTAACAAAATAACGTAAAATCTTACCTTTTGTTAAATATTAAGGCGTGTCATAGAGAAAGTTTGTTTATGCTAAACATAATCAAATAATTTTAAACCCTATTTTATTTATCAAATAAATCTAGTTTTGGGATTGGTATCAAACTCTAAAAAATTTAATTTTAATAAAAAATTTTTCCAAATTAACAATATTTGCAACTAACATTATTTTTTCTGTTTTTAGATTGCTGTACATATTAAAAATAAAGTAAATTGGAAGACAGGTTCACTGTTAAACTATCCAAAAATTAAAGGTAATTTTTATTTCCAAAAACACTTTTATTAAAAGCTATTTACTTATCTTAACTGATGTAAATATATTTTCTATTAAACTGGTAAAAAAATAGTTGGATCACTTGTGTTTTATGATCCCCAGACAACTTTTAGACCTTGTGGTCCTAGCTAACACTAATTCTCACTTGTACTTTGTGGTCTTTGTTAAATTTCTTGATATATATTAAGATTTTCACTTATTCTTTCTCGCACTTTAATGTCCTCGTTATTCTCTAATTGTTTACTGTCCTTACTAATTCTAAAATCTTTTTCTTACTTGACGATATATTTTCTAATTTTCTCTCATACCTTCTCGTTAATTCTCTTTCTTATTTCATGTTTCTTGCTAAATCTTTCTGTACCTTTACGAATTTTGCTAATTCTTTTTTATACTTTACAGTTTAAATTTTTTAAAGGGGGGTACCTAAAAGTATATATATGTGTAATTAAAATAGTTTATTTGATTGGTTATACATTCACTAAAATTAGTTATTTCTAACATATTAATTAAAATTTTTATTTTGACAGGCAAAGTTACAACGCCTAATTTGGATTAGGGCTTTTAACATAAAAGCAATGAAGTTTAAAGCCATTCACACTAAAGGTTAGTATATCTCTAATATTATCTGTAATAAACTAAAAATTATTAAATGACAAAAAGTAAGTAGTGCAAAGTTTTTAAACACAAAAGTTTAATTTATTTTATTTTAACAGAATGGTTTAAGAATGATAATTCCGCAAAATGGGCAACGTGGAATTGTTAGACATTCAACTGCTTCAAAAGTATGTTTTAGTTTATTTTTATAATTTTCATTGAACTTAGTCTTAAAATGGATTTGTAACATTGTTTAGTTTTATTAAATTGTTCCCTGTATCTTATTTGGTATTTAAATTGTTAAACATTACATTGTTTTGCAATAACCAAACTAACTTGACAAAATAAATAATAAGTGTTCCTATGATAAAAACTTAATTTTAAAGTACGATCAATTTTGTAATAATCTCAAATTTTTAAATAGTTTTTTTTACAATTATTTTTTGTTTTAGGAAACCCTAAACCCTTTAAGCGGTGGATTTTACTCCAAACTACACAATCAAACCTCATCGATGAACCCTTTTTAAAGTTAAGTTAAATTCGTGTTTATATTGTATATACAGAATTTTTTTTGGTATTTTAGTTAAATATAATTCTTTATGCCATAACTTAAATTATTGGACAACATGAATATTTTTGTGTATATGGTTAGTCTTAGCATTATTTTTTTAAAAATTTTTGCCCTTTTTTTTCATATAGGATTTTAATGTAAAATAAAATCAAATACGTAAGTTTCTTTTTTTTCTTACAATGGTTTATTTGTTTTAGAGATCCTTTTATCGTTCCATAATGTGGATTCTACTTCAGACTACACAACCAAACCTCAGTGGTTTTATTACCACACAATTCAATCTGCGTGGTGTAACACCACACAATCTCTACACACTACAAAATCGAACCTCAGTGGTGTAATACCTCATTAATTAAGTTAATTAACTCTTATCTCTTTTACTATTTAAACTCTTTTTGTTAATTTTCACTAGGCTAAGATAGCTCTAATGTGTGTAATGCTTCGCCTCCTGGCACTTTCCAATTTTCAACTAACTGCAACATTGTTGCAACTAAGGCCCTTAAACAAATAGGGTTAATGGGGGGGTCATGTTAGGATAGGTTAGGATAATGGGGGGGTCCTTAAACTGTGAACTTAAGTAACACAACTTTGATAATTTTAATAACTAATATATTTAAACATCTGTAAAGAGGACAAGCCTCACTCGGTTTTTGTAATTTCGCATCAAATCTGGATGTATACGGATATCGGTAAACTCGCAATTCGGATAACCGATCGCAATTTCCGCCGCTCTCCATCATATCAGTTTTCTAACTGGTATGATCTTTTCATTATCTTTCTAATTAAAAGTTTGGTCAAGTATTTTCCATGCTTGGGTTAAACTTTTTCTATGTAATGTAAATGTTGTGACATGAGTCGAAGTCTTCGCAGAGCAAAAAAGGAGGAAAAAGATTTTGGATGAAGTCTTCAAATTTTTGTAAAATATTAAATTTTATTTGTAATTTGTAAAATGTTTTTTAAAGGTTTTTAAAAAGTTGATAGTAGATAATTTGTGTTGATAATTTGTGCTGCTGATGGATTTTTAAACTTTTATCGAACTCTGACCCCCAAACTCAGGACTGAAGATGAAAAATAACGAACTCGGGACTGAAGAAAGTCAGTATTAAAGAATGAAGATGGAGCAAATAAAGGTTGGTGCTATGATAGCCACTAATGTGGTGTCATAGTTCAAGTTAAATTCTTTCAGAAAAGAATTTTAACTTAAAAAAATTCTTACAAAAAAGAATTTTAACGCTTAAATGTGTTATTATAATACTAGTGTGATATTTTGTGTTGCGACGCTTAAATAAAACATTTATTCTTCAATTCTTCCGTAAAAGAATTTGAATTTAAATTGCTCTGATTCCGACGCTTTACTCTCGTTTGCGATTTTGTCTGATGTAGTTGCAGCGGAAAGCAGAACTGAGAAAAAATTATGCAATTTTGGAAATTAAAAAAAATGGCAGATTTAGCAAATAATTCTTGTAAAAAGTTTTAAAAAGCATTTAGTTACTTATAGAATACAGTTATAAAATTTGTAGACTTAGTTATTTTCAAGTTAGAAAATTTGTAGACTTAGTAATTCACAAGTTAGAAATTTGAAGACTTAGATATTTCCAATAAAGAAATATTTTAATTTAGCTCGGTGGTTTAGGTAATTTATTTAGTTTAAATTTGAAAAATAATTCAAGACTCAACATTTTCAAGTCATCTAACAACTTCAATTTTTGGGTAAGTGTGGTCCCCATTGTAAGTATCTCGCTGGCATATTTTTTTCACCCAACTAACCCCTAACCATTTTCTTTTTCAGCTCTACAGGCTAACTAAGATTAACCCCTAACCACTTTCTTTTTTCAGCTCTACAGGCTAACTAAGATTAACCCAAACCCATTTTCTTAAAAGGTTTTCAGGTTAACAATCTAACAATCTAAAATTGGGGGAATCAAAATATCAATCACATCATCACAGTTTAACAGTTTTACAGTTCAGTTCATGTTACTTTAAGTTATTCGTTTTTAGTGGTTCAGAACCAATCGCAATCAGACCGATATTCTGCTAATATGTACAACCACCGAGAGTTAGTTTTAGTCTGCCGTATACATCCAAAGGTTTTTGCCAGGTTTTATGGGTTTCTGACCTTACCTCCTCCTGACGACTCCCATAAAATTCTGGTGTTGGCCTAGAACTAACCCATTGCTTTCTGGTTGACCTTGTCGTGGTGCAATGGCTTATCACCAACAAACCAGAGTGTCTTAGTTTTGATATTAACGAAAATTTGTTTAAAAAAAAATAAAACCAGAACATTAAAAATTATTTAAACAACATTGTAAACTTTTAAAATATTAAATAAAACAAGGAAAATATTAAGCAATAGATAATTGTTATAAAGAAATTAAAATTAAACACCCAAAATAAAGTAAACACCAATTAGAATTTTAATTTTTTTTAAATTAATTATTTTTTGTTTTTTTAGAAAAAAGGAAAATTGACCTTCATTTTATTATATTTAAATTTTAGTATTATTTTTTCATGTGTTTAGTATATTATTTTTAAATTAATTTTTGTTATATAATTTAAAGCCAGTTTTTGCAAAGCTGGTATTGTTACAATAAATTAATTCAAAGTATATATTTTTCCTATTTCATTTAAATAATTTTTTTGATTTTTATTTTTCTTTACTTATTTTGTTTAAATAAATTTACTTTATTAAAGCCTTTTTTAAATGCAAGTTTCTAAGGGGTTTAAAACTAAGAAAAAAATGATATAGCTTTTTTATTCATGTGATAAATATTAGGTTACTAATAATAACACAATGTTTAACAACACAAATTGTAAAGGAATTTGTTAAAACACAATATTGTAACAATTAAAATATTAGTAAATTTTTTTCTAATGCATTATTAAAAGAGATTTTCATTCTGAAAAATTCTATATTAAATTGATATATTGAATAAAAAAATGAATTTGTTTTGCCAATAAATTGCATATTAAAATTAATATCTTTAAGTTAAGTTCATACAAAACTTAATAAAAAAATGTAGTTTAGTTTCTAAACGCCTCATATACTAGTAGACAATTCATTTTTCTGTTACATCAACAACCCTTTGTTAAAATATTGGGCACCCACGTTGCTGTTTATCCAGGCTGCTTAGAGACCCTGGACGACGTGTCATAAATATAACATTCGAACGTAAAAACCAAACTTAACCCACTTATCCCTGAAATCAACTAAATCAGTTTATTATGTCCACGTGGTTGTTAATTTAACTCAAAAGCCGTTACCACTTATCTCTAGCAGCCGGCAACACTTGAATTTTATATCAAAAATCAATTTTTACATCGTAGTGCGGAGTTCTCGAGATTTTTTTATTTCAAAAATTTGGATTTGGCACATCCTGATTGGTGCAGAATGTACACGCGATTGGGACGACTGTGACGTTAAAAATCGATAATTTGAACAAGTAACTTGTTATACCGGCGTTTTGCCTACTACTCGACCTTATTCTTTAAAAAAGAGGTCGTAAATGGTTGTGTAAATTAACAGATGGTAAATTTGGCGTGGTGTAGAATGCTATATTTTAACATTGCAAACTTTAGCTGTTTTGAAAAAAAACGTGAAATTTTTTTAATTGTAGACATTATAATACGAAGGAAACGCAATAAAAAAGGTTATATTTGTGCGATATCTGATATGTGATGACTTATATGGCTTTTTCATAAAATCGTTTAGTTTTGGGTAACATTTTAAAATTTACGCTAGCGAATTAGCGAACCTTTATTTAGGGATAAGATGTATTTTCGTATTTATAAAAAAAAATTTAACCTTTAGTAAGGCACGTTATGTGTGAATTGTTTAATGAAAAAAAATTAACCAAATTATTTTCAACAATAATTTTCACAAATATAGCTTTAAAATAGAATTAAAAACTCTCCTGTTGAGGATAAAATTTTGTCTGATTAAAATATGTCTAGTCACGTAACGGCCGAGTGATTATGTTGTTACGCTGACTCAACCAAACAAATTGTCATCGATTTTTTTGTAAACGTGTTATTGAAACATCAATTTTTAATGAAAGAAAAGCAAAATGCAAGGTTTTTGTTATTGTTTGCAGCCTTTTCAAACAAGGCAGCATAAAAAATACATAATTACGCATTTAATTAAGATAAAACTATTGTAGTATTAACGCAATTTGTTCAAGTCTAAGGCTTTAAGCTATTTAAGATAGTAAGAACACTCAAACTGTCAAACAATAATACGTAAATGTTATAACATGTAGAAATAAAGAGCTAAAACATAATTTAAATAAATATGGCTTACATTTCTTACATATTTTTAGATTTTATACATTTGTAAATAATATATATAGGTCTAGTTTATTAATATTACAATCATCATGAATTTTAATCATTGTAATAAATTACTTTTTATATTACCCATCATTGCCATTATGTCAACTGTTATTGAAGCCAAAACAGCTTGCGAAGGTTGCAAGGATTTGGTTGATGGAATTTTAAAGGTAATTATCTAATCAATAATTAAAAGGAAAATAGATTAAGCAGTTTAAAAAAGAAATTTAGCATTTAACTGTCTTTAAATTATTGTTAAAAAAAAGAATAAAGTTAAAACTAAGGTTCTTAAATTATTGTAAAAATTTATTTTATTATTGAGGACCCAAAAGACTTTATTTAAAATTTTGTTTTCAGGGTTTAGATCGATCTAAAAACAAAAACTTTGAGGGTGGAGATGTTGCTTGGGAGGAGAAAAAAAATTTGAAATTTAAAACGAGCGAAACACGATTGGTTGAAATATTAGAACATGCTTGCCCCAAAGATAATTTTCAGTGCAATAAAGTCTTAGAGGAAAATGATGAAACAATTGAAACATGGTACAAAACAATGTAAGTATTTTCAATTTAGTTTCTTCTAGATTTAATTAAAAGGTTCAATTAATTTTTGTTTTACAATAAAAAGTCTTTTACTAAGTTAATAAATTGCATTTTTTAAATTTCTGAAAAGAATTATATTCATTTTGGTATTTATTCTATTGTCTTATATCAACTGATATTATGTGTCAATTTAATTTTAAATTACAGATAATTTTATTTATAATTATTTTTAGGCAAGATGATAAACCACTCCATGATTATCTTTGTATTGAAAAAGCTGCAGTTTGTTGTACAGACAATAAATTTGGTGAAGATTGTGCTGGTAAGAAAAAAGAAAACAAATTAAAAAAAAAATCGAAATAATTTAGTATCACCTAAAATTGCTTGTATTTTAATATGTTTATACATAAAGGTGTAACTGTTACTAATTTACATTTTTTTTTCTTTTTTTTTAGATTGTCCAAAAGGAGAATCAGATGAAATTTGTTTTGGACATGGTTCATGTGAGGTTAGTTTTAACTAATTTTTCTAAATTATACCAAAATTAAATTTAAAAAAAGAAAAATAAAGAAATCAGTCAATTATTTGTTTTTCATTTTTTTAATATCATATTTTATGATCTACCCCTTGTAACAAAAATTGTTTGATGTTTTTTATCTAATTTCCAATTTTTACTAATTTAACCTCAAAATGGAATTGTTTCAATTTATGATGTCCGAAATTTTATTTTAATATGGAACAGGATGTAGTACTTACAACACATGAAGTACCTCTTAAATTATTGATTTTTGTTCATCAACTTATTAACAATTACAACTTTATCTAATCATTTTCTGGTCAAAAGGATTTTTTATTGTTAAATATTATGAATTGTATAAAAAAATAAATTTTAAATTTTTTAAATATTAATTTAGGGTGCTGGTGACAAAGCAGGTTCAGGAAAATGTGTTTGTGATGCTGGTTATACCGGAGAACTTTGTAATGAATGTGCTGACCGTTATTTTAAAGCTTTCTCCAACGATACATACACTCTTTGTACTTGTAAGTAAAACATAGTAATTCAAAAAATTCGAATAAAAACAAATAAGTAAAATTAAAATAAAACAACTCACGAATAATAGTATTATTTTTAGAAAAATATTTTTCAATTTTTTTTCAGTATGTCACGATACTTGCCAGACATGCACAGGAGCAAACGAAACAGAGTGCTCCACCTGTAAAGATGGATACAGAGAAGAGCATGGAGAAGAAGATAAACCAATGACTTGTGTTGACATCAACGAATGTGTTCAACAAAGAGATTTGTGCCCTGTAGGTCAATATTGCGCAAACACCGAAGGTTCTTATAAATGTGAAGGTATGTAAATTAATTTTAAATTGTAACAAAATTATTCTATTTTTTAAGGATATTTGTATATTTAAACTTGTTATTTTTATTGCAATACGATATATCTTGTTATATATACTGCATGTAATTGTAATGTTTACTCAACTACCTAAAATTAAATGTCTATTATAAATAATGTATTTTTTTTGCATGGTGTGATATTTCATATTGTAAATTTTTTATACTGTTTTTGTGCTTATTGTCGTTTTTATTATAACTGTATTGAACCACCTTAGAATGGAAGTGTCATCCTATGTGTGAAAAGTGTTACGGACCTTCAAACGCAAACTGTTTTGCATGTGCACAGGGTGCTATCATGAGACACCCTTTTATTTGCCAAGGTTCATTTTAGCAAAATTAAATTAACTCATAATGAATTCATTATGAATTTTACAGATTGTAATCCTTTATGTTTTTCCTGTTTTGGTCCTCATTTTTCCCATTGTTTCAACTGTACTCAGGGCTCCATTATGAGAATTCCATATTATTGTCAAGGTTATATTAAAGTCATGTTAGCATAATTTTCATATGGGTTATCATTTTGGTAAATTGAATAGGGTTTTGAATCAAAAATTTTAATTCATGTTGGGTCATCATTTATCATAATTTAATATCCTATTTTTGACATTATTAGAATTGGGAATTTAATTGGGATTTATTTACCACATTTCACAAAGTGTATTACATTAAACTACTATAACAGTACACTGTAGCTTTGCAAAATGTATATATTTTGTTATGTTTACTAATAATATGTATTATTTATATAGTAAAACTTAATCACAATATACCAGTTTATAAATATTTTTTTAAAACATAAAACTTAGTGAACTGAATTATGCATGGTAGTTATGTAGAGTAGTTTTAATCATTTTCTGTAATTTGTTGATTTAATTAAATGGTAATTTAATTGTAACAAATCACATTAAAATCAATTAAAAAATTTGTTAATGAAATTTTGGACACTGATTGAACTTGGATATTTAATTAGACATTGACGAATGCGCAAGTGGAGCAATCTGTCTCGGCATGTACGAAGTCTGCGTTAACACCCCAGGTCATTACAAATGCGAGTGTGCCCGCTTCTTCAGACGTGATCCTGTTTCGGGACAATGCCAACCTGACCCCGCAATATATTCTCGATATCTCCCTCATCGAGCAAAGAAGGACGAACCTAAGGTCGAAGCGCCACCTGCTGATGAAAAGAAGGACGACGAGGGTGAATATTGCGAAAATAACTCGGAAAAATGTAGCAAAAATGATATCATGAACGATGATTCATTAGACCTAGAAGACGATACTCTTAGTGATGACGATATTATGAGACTCGTAGTGGCTGTAGTTATTTGCTTGATCGGCACTGCCGCATCAAAGGGTAGCTTGGTTTGGGGTTTACTGTTTTTTTTCTCACTTTTTCTGACAGCTCTGTGGTGGGCATCGGATAAAACTGAACAAATAGCCCACAGTTTTATGCGATCATATACTGCTAAACAAGGACATAACGAATTTTAAATCAAAAATTTAAACATTTGTTTTATCTACATTGTAATTGAGCTTTACAATTGTATACTAATGCTTATTAACTAGCTTTTAGTAATTTGGTAACTTCAATTATATATCTAGCCATAATATTTTTTTATTTTTGATATATTTCAGTTGTAATTTTCTTCATATCAAAATACTAACATTTAAAAATGTTTCACTGTGTAAATTATCGCATTTCTGTACAACATTTTTATTTTCTGTAACAGTAGCTTATATGCAGTATTTAAAAACTAACATACACAATATTTACAAAAATATTTGACTTGCCAATGAACTTTTATTTTTTTGCAGTAATATTATGTTTTGCAAGCATTATGTTAATAAATAACATATTATTTTGTTTAGCTGAAAATGATGTTTATCTGTCACATTAAGATAAATATTATTAACTGTTAATTCCTGTTATGTTAAGAATAGAATATAACTAATATTTTGCTTTTTTAATCTAGTCGATAAAACTGAAACAACGGAAGAACCGGAGAAAAAAGAAGAGGTAAAAGAAAAAGTAGAAGATGAAGAAACTAAACAAGAATTATAAATCCGGTGCCTGATGTCATCAAAAAAACATTTCTAGAAAATTTGTGCAATTTTTTTTATTTGTTTATCAAACGTAGGGTGCTGGGCCATAGAAAATGATGAAGCAATTATCTTCAAGAATAATTAGTTTTGGTGTGGTTAAGTAGTAGTTGGAATTATTGCACAATGAAGTTTTACTTGAAATAAAAATGCCCATATCTAAATTAGTGTTTAATTACTTTATATTAACAATAAAAAAGCCTATAGTTTCAGTTTTTAGAAGTTGCATTTATATGTATTGCCTAGTAAAATTCAAGGACAAGGATAAAAAGAGTTTTTAATAAAAGAAAATTTTTTAAGAAAGTTAAGTCTAAATAGCCAGATTAGAGTTGTTTTTTTATTATCTGGCAGTTTGGTAGATATATAATTCATATTCGGATAGTATTGTATTTATTAACTTCTTGTTAAGCTTCCCTTTATTAACAATTGTTTTATTTAGGCATGCAAATGAATAACAACATTTTGCCTTAATGCAAAACAGATGTATCCTCACAACAATGTAAGCATTCTGAATCACTAAATTACAATTGACTGTCTTCCTTCCATGCTGGATTGTCTTCATATAAAAAGGTATATCTTATATCCCTGTTAATATATTGTTAAAGTATGCAACAGTTAAGTTAGTTAAGGCTTACACTAATTAATTTTAATGAATTGTAGGATATAAATTAAATGTTTTAATTAGAAATTCATAGAATTAATTTTACCATTATTATATTTAGTTTAGTATAGGGTGTTGTGTTATTTTATTTGTGTCTAAGCTAAATTCAGTCATGAAGTTTTTAGCTTTGTTGTACTGTGTGGGAATATGCATTAACAAGATTAGTGCAAGTAAATCCATTTTGCTTATTTCTTAAATATTTTAAATAATTTCTTATATTGCCATATTATTTACTTTATATATGTTTAAAAATCAGTAGAAACATTTTAATTGATTTTTATAAATATAAAATAGTATAAATTAAATTAAAAAAGTAAATCAAATTATATTATATTTTACAAAATATATAAAGTTAAATTTTTTTTATTCAGTACTCGTTGAAAATTGTGAGTGGACAGAATTTTATGACCGAGATGATCCAACCCAATTGGGTGATTTTGAGACCTTGAAACATTTTTTTCGAGAATACCCTGAAGAAATTTGTGAGAACCCACAAGCTGTTAGAGCAAGAAATATTGAAACCCAAGATTTGGCTCAGTTCGATGACCCCGGTTTAATTGAGATAAGCATAAAACTTGGGTTTTCTTGTACCAACACGTACGAAGGAAATTGTGCAGATTATGAAGTTCAGTTTTGCTGTCCTCCAAGTAATTTCAATTATTTAACTATTGTATAAAAATATTATTAGAAATTAACAATTTTTTATTTAAACATGTCTATTTTTTGTGTTTTAAAAGTTCACTTTCCTTTTTTTCCTTTGTCTTTAACTTCACATACCAAATATTTTAACTTTTAGAGCCATTTGATGAATGCAAATATGGCAAATGGACTCGATGGTTAAATTGTGATTCACCAGACGGGGATTGTGACTGTGAAACGTTACCACTCTTACGACATCAATATCCTGAACAAATTTGTGCCAATCCAACTGCTATTGATGCTCGGGTTGCAACCACGCAGAAACATTATACAACATCTGGTCAAAAGGTGACGATTTCACCCGATCATGGTTTGGTTTGTTTAAATGTTGGTCGACAAAGATGTTTGGATTATGAAGTCAGGTTTTGTTGTCCCAAACGTAAGTTTTCACATTTTAGGTTTTAATAAAGTATTGTAGATTGAGAATTATTATACATTTTTGGAGGGTGTTTTAAATAAAAAGTAACTAACAAAAAGGGGTAAATCAATTTATATTTTTTATTTGTTTATAGTAAAAATTTAAACGTATTTACAATATTTTATTCGTATGTTAATTAATTTTATATTTTTTAATGATTTATTATTTTTAAATTAAGGTTATTTTCTTTGTTTAGGCAAAGAACCAATTTGTTATGGAGGATATTGGACTGGTTATTTTGATCAAGACGATCCTGATGGCCTTGGAGATTGGGAGACTTTAAAGAGTCTTCGGGAGGACTACAGGGAGCAGATTTGTGAGTTCCCAATCTCTCTGGATGCAAGAGTTGTTGGAACATGTGAACCTTACTTGAGTGCTGGACAGAAAGTGACAATTAATACTATCGATGGTTTTAGTTGTAAAAATGTCGGGCAAACATGTTTAGATTACGAAGTTCGGTTTTGCTGTCCTCAAGGTAAAATTAATTTATGTTTATTTTTATAACAGCTTTAAAAATTATACTTTAAAAATGTTAAAATTAAGGCATTAGATTTTATGAATTTGAATAATTAAGTAGGGGTTAAATAGTTAAAATGTTTCCTATTGGATTAATTCGATATATTGTTCTTAAATCTGATTTCCTGTTTACCAAGGAAAAACAGGAATTGAATAATAGGATGTTTTATTCGTTAGGAAATGTTGATCAAACTCAGTCTTTGTTTAAATTAGGATGTTTGTGTATAGCAAACAATTGTGCTGCTTATGTTATTGTTAAATAGGATTTTCCAAGCTGTTTATTGTGTTAAAGAAACATAAATTACATTTAAATTTATTAGCTGAAAATTGCTCATTCTAAAATGTGAAGTCTATTTCAACTCTTTTTTAATTTTAAAGATTTTTTTTATTTTTGAATTTATGAATTGTGTTTGAAAATTGATATTCTATTTTTTCGATCTAAATTAATTGTATTTTTGTAAAGAGTTATCCAAAATTTTCCACTTTTAACAAATGGTAAATTTTTCAGATGAACCAGAAGTTGAATGTTTTGGCGAATGGACGGAATTTTTCGACCGTGATGACCCAACAGAGAAAGGAGATTATGAAACTCTTTCTCTTCTTCACAGAGACTACCCAGAGTCGATCTGTAAATATCCAAGCGGTATTGTGGCGCGAACAGTAAAGTCACAAACTTCTTATCAAAAACAAGCCCAGATTTTAACAGTTTCAAATGAGCATGGGTTATCATGTGATAATGTTGGGCAAATATGTGATGATTATGAAGTTGCATTCTGTTGCCCAGTTGGTAAGAAAATAAACTTAAGAACAATTCATGTTGAATTTTTATTTTACTGTTGTTTAAAGAAAATATATACAGCAGAAAGCCCCATGGTCCTACTAATTTGCTTGACAAGTGTAAAAAAAATAAGGACTAAAGTACTATTAACTGGTTGTTGGTTTAATTTCCACTGCTTTCATGCTGTAGCGCACTTGAGTAAGGCGCTTTAAAACGGTAGAAACTTCTGCTTGGCTAGCACTTATTCGGCAGCATAATAATCTGGCAATTATAATCTATAATATCCCAAACTGCTACAGGCAACTCAAGATTTGGTCGGGGTAACAGTTGTTACCCCATGTTTAGGTTGCGCATTCGGCCTTTTCACATCTAGAATAAAAATATTTACCCAAAAAAATGTGTAAATATTAGAATATTATTCTAACTAATATGTATTTTAAATCAACAGAGGTGCCCTGTGAATGCGAAAATGGTGAATGGAGTGAATATTTTAACATTGACACTCCCAATAAGGAAGGTGATTTTGAAACCCTGACAGATATTCGAAAACTTTACCCAGAAATTTGCCCATATCCATCTGCTATCGACGTCAGGCTGTTTAACGGTGATCACTACTCTCTGTCAGGGGAAAATGTCCATTTAAGTCTACAGAAAGGCTTTAAATGTGTAAATACCAAAGAACAAATGTGCTCTGATTATAAGATCAGATTTTGCTGTCCACTTGGTAAGATAAGTACTTTGGTTTTAACTTTTATAAAAAAATATTTTAAATGCTTAAACTATTAGTTAATATTTAATCTCAAGGAAATAGTTTTTCTGAATATAAACTTTTTTGTAAGTAATTTAAAGCTTAAAATGTTTGTTAAATTAATTTTTAGCAAATGTAAAATTTGTGCAATTTTTTTATTTGTTTATCAAATGTAGGATGCTGGGATGTAGAAAGTGATGAAGCAGTTAATCTTCAAGAATAATTAGTTTTGGTGTGGTTATGTAGTAGTTGGAATTATTGCACAATGAAATTTTAGTTAAAATAAAATCCCCAAGTCTAATTCAGTGTTTAATTACTTTATATTACCTATAAAAAAGTCTATAGTTTTAGTTTTAAAAAAATCATTTTAACATATTGTTTAGTATAAAATCAAAAGTAAATATCTAAAAAATATTTAAGTGATAGATTTAATTGCCTTGTCGTTGAACAACATTAAAATTTGAAAAAAAATGGATGTAGAATCCAAATAGACTGATAGAATTTGTTTTTTTATCTTGTGGTTTATTTTTTACATTGAATGTTGTTTATTCATACCTCTTTATGTTAATTATATACTATTTATCTCTTTTTATTAAGTCAAAAGGAAATGGTTTTATTGAAACGTTTTTTGATCTAAAAACATTTAAGTCATCAGGTAAATAAATACATTAATAAATATTAAATCTAGATTAACATATTTGAGTATTTATTCATATTCGGATAGTATTGTACTTATTTACTGTTTGTTAAGCTTCCCCTTATTAACAATTGTTTTATTTAGGCATGTAAATGAATAACAACATTTTGCCTTAATGCAAAACAGATGTATCCTCACAACAATGTGATAATTCTGAATCACTGAATTACAATTGACTGTCTTCCTTCCATGCTGGATTGTCTTCATATAAAAAGGTATATCTTATATCCCTGTTAATATATTGTTAAACTATGCACTACAGTACGTTTAGGCTTCTACAATCTATTTAAGTTAATTGTTGATTATTAGTTATTTGAAAATATGTTTTAATCATAGGTTAATAAAATTAATAGTACTTTTAATAAATTTAGTTTAGTAGTTTGTGTGATATTATTACCTCTAAGCTGAATTCAGTTATGAAGATTTTAGCTTTGTTGTTGTGTGTGGAAATATGCATAAACAGTATTAGTGCAAGTAAATACTTTTTAATATCTTTTTTTGTTATAACCTTATCATATTTTTTTTCTTGATTACTATTAAAGTATTTACAACATTAAAAATGCAGAAGGAACATTTAATTTTTAAATTTTTTTTTTAAACTGTAAAAATAAGTTAATTACATTATACTTCACTTGTGTTCAAAATATATTTTAAAATGTTAAAAATATATATTTTTAGTACCAGTTGAAAATTGTGAGTGGACAGAATTTTATGACCGAGATGATCCAACCCAGTTGGGTGATTTTGAGACCTTGAAACATTATTTTCGTGAATACCCAGAAGAAATTTGTGAGAACCCACAAGCTGTTAGAGCAAGAAATATTGAAACCCAAGATTTGGCTCAGTTCGATGACCCAGGTTTAATTGAAATAAGCATAAAACATGGGTTTTCTTGTACCAACACATATGAGGGAAATTGTGCAGATTATGAAGTTCAATTTTGCTGTCCTCCAAGTAATTTAAATTATTATAAATATTATTTTAAATTAACATTTTTCATTTAAACATGTCAATTTTTTGTGTTTTTTAAAAGTCCATTTTGCCTTTGTCTTTTACACATTAATAGTAAGAGTTAATTTCACATAAAAAATATTTTAACTTTTAGAGCCATTTGATGAATGCAAATATGGCGAATGGACCCGATGGTTAAATTGTGATTCACCAGACGGGGATTGTGACTGTGAAACGTTACCGCTCCTACGACATCAATATCCTGAACAAATTTGTGCCAATCCAACTGCTATTGATGCTCGGGTTGCAACCACGCAGAAACATTATACAACATCTGGTCAGAAGGTGACGATTTCACCTGATCATGGTTTGGTTTGTTTAAATGTTGGACGACAAAGATGTTTGGATTATGAAGTCAGGTTTTGTTGTCCTAAACGTAAGTTTTCACATTGGAAATTTTAATAAAGTATTGTAGTTAGAAAATTATTACACATTTTTGGGGGGTGTTTTAAATAAAAAGTAACTAACAAAAAGGGGTGCATCAATTTATATTTTTTTATTTGGTTATTGTAAAAATTTAAACGTATGTACAATATTTTATTTGTATGTAAATTAATTTTATGTTTTTGTTAATTTATTATTTTGAAATCAAGTTCATTTTTATTGTTTAGGCAAAGAACCAATTTGTTATGGAGGATATTGGACTGGTTATTTTGATCAAGACGATCCTGACGGCCTTGGAGATTGGGAGACTTTAAAGAGCCTTCGGGAGGACTACAGGGAGCAGATTTGTGAGTTCCCAATCTCTCTGGATGCAAGAGTTGTTGGAACATGTGAACCTTACTTGAGTGCTGGACAGAAAGTGACAATTAATACGATTGATGGTTTTAGTTGTAAAAATGTCGGGCAAACATGTTTAGATTACGAAGTTCGGTTTTGTTGTCCTCAAGGTAAAATTGATTCATGTTTATTTTTATAACACCTTTAAAAAAATGTTAAAATTAAGGTATTAGATTTTATGAATTTAAATAATTAAGTAGGGGGTAAATAGTTGAAATGTTTCCTATTGGGTTAATTTGATATATTGTTCCTAAATCTGTTTTCCTGTTTACCAAGGAAAAACAGGAATTGAATAATAGGATGTTTTATTCATTAGGAAATGTCCATCAAACTTAGTCTTTGTTTAAATTAGGATGTTTGTGTGTATAGCAAACAATTGTGCTGCTTATGTTATTGTTAAATAGGATTTCCCCAGCTGTGTATTGTGTTAAAGAAACATAAATTACATTTAAATTTATATCCTGAATATTACTCATCCTAAAATGTAAAGTCTATTTCAACTCTTTTTTAATTTTAAAGATTTTTTTTATTTTTGAATTTATGAATTGTGTTTAAAAATTGATAGCCTATTCTATTTTCTCGATATAAAAATAATTGTATTTTTGTAAAGAGTTATCCAAAATTTTCCACTTTTAACAAATGTTAAATTTTTCAGATGAACCAGAAGTTGAATGTTTTGGAGAATGGACAGAATTTTTTGATCGGGATGACCCAACAGAGAAAGGAGATTATGAAACCCTTTCTCTTCTTCACAGAGACTACCCGGAGTCGATCTGTAAATATCCGAGCGGTATTGTGGCACGAACAGTAAAGTCACAAACTTCTTATCAAAAACAAGCCCAGATTTTAACAGTTTCAAATGAGCATGGGTTATCATGTGACAATGTCGGGCAAAAATGTGATGATTATGAAGTTGCATTCTGTTGTCCAGTTGGTAAGAAAATAAACTTAAAAATAAATTAAATTTTTATTTTACTGTTGTTTAAAGAAAAATTATACTGCAGAAAGCCATTTTGGTCCTACTAAGTTTGATTGACAAGTGCTAAAAAGGCTTAAAGTAATATTAACTGGCAGCAGCTAAGTGTAGTGGCAAGAACACTTGCTACACCACATAAGGTCGTGGGTTCAATCCCCACAGCTCTCATGCTGTAGCACCCTTGAGTAAGGTGCTATAAACGATATGAACTCCTGTTAAGCCTGAACTTAATCAGTAGCAGAATTATTGGGCAATTATAATCTATAACATCCCAAACTGCCACAGACAACTCAAGACTGGGTCGGAGTAATTGAAGTTACTCTATGTTTAGGGTGTGCATTTGACCTTACCACATCAAGGATAAAGATATATACAAAAAAATTTGTATATTATACTAACTAACATTTGTTTTAAATTAACAGAAGTGCCATGTGAATGTGAAAATGGTGAATGGAGTGAATATTTTAACATTGACACTCCCAATAAGGAAGGTGATTTTGAAACCCTGACAGATATTCGAAAACTTCACCCAGAAATTTGCCCATATCCATCTGCCATCGACGTCAGGCTGTTTAACGGTGATCACTACTCTCTGTCTGGGGAAAATGTCCATTTAAGTCTACAGAAAGGGTTTAAATGTGTAAATACCAAAGAACAAGTGTGCTCTGATTATAAGATCAGATTTTGCTGTCCACTTGGTAAGATTTTGATTTTAAACTTTTAATGTAATGTTTTTTAAGTAGTTCTTTGAACAATCTTTTAAATTCCTAAATTATGGGTTGAAATTTAATCTTAAAAAAAAGGTTTTTGTGAATATTAAACCTTTTCTATCTAATTTTAGATTTAAAATGTTTGTTAAATTAATTTTTAGGTTGTTTTAGTGACATATCAACAACAACAACAACAATGATAGTAACTACAACACAAGAAACAACAACCACTGCAACAGATACAACAACCACAACACCAGAAATATCAACCACAACACCAGAAATATCAACCACGACACCAGATATAACAACCACTACACCAGAAATATCAACCACTACACCAGAAATATCAACCACTACACCAGATATAACTACTACAACAGGATATACTACCACTGCTGATGTAACTAATCACACTGTGGCCATTACTGGTAATTGTATTTTTTATTAAATTTGTAGAATATAAGACAAAGTTACTATTCTCATAACCATTATTATAGTAACAAATAATTTTTATCAGTAAACATTTATTTAAATATATTTTTTATATTTAAATTATTAACTAGTACTAGGTAATGCTTAACTGCCTAGTTTTTTTTTAAATAATGTGATTATATTAACAAATTTTTAAACTGAAAAAACTATTGGTTGCAGATGTGACATGCTATGTGATTGGAGATCCCCACTACTACACATTTGACAATGTTATTCACCATTTTCAAGGTCCATGTCTTTATGAGCTTGTCACCACTTTGGATAATTCCGTGTGTGGTCAATTACCAAACATTACGATTTTGGTAAATTCCTTTTAAATGTAGCTTAGTTTTTATGTAATTTTTATAATTTTGTCAATTTTACTAAAAATAAAAAAACATATTATTTATTTTTTTTAAATTAGACTCAGAATGAGTACAGGGGATCTTTAACAGTTACTTGGTTGAGTTTTGTTCTGATTTACTTTGATGGATATGAAATCAAATTGGATAAACTTTTCTCTACTGAGGTATGTTTATTTTTGTATGAATTATTATTTAGTATTTTTCTAAATATTAGAATCATTTGCACTTTTTGTTTTTTTTAAAAAATCTACCTATCTTAGTTTAACATTTTTGTTGTTATTTAAATGGCAAGAAAATTGCTTTATTTTAAGTTCTTATTAAAAGGGTCCTATGCATAACAATTTTTTATTGTTGTTGTTAAAAAGTTAACTTACCTTTATTATCAGGTAAATGGTGACCCAATTTTGATCTTGCCAGTTGGTGATGTGTTCAGTGATGATGTAGTAGTTATAAGAAGAGATGGTCGTTTTATTATTGTGGACACCATATTTGGCCTAACAGTAAGATGGGATGGAAATCATTACCTTGTTGTAACAATTCCTTCCACTTATGCTGGATGTGTCGAGGGTATATTTTCAATATTTTTTTGTGTTTTGGTTGTTTTTGATTTAGCATTTTTAGTTAAATTTTTTAAGTTCTATAATATTTTATCTTTGAAAAGTTTTAATTGTTAAAAAGTATAAATATTTAAATGATTTTTTTTGCGTTATTTTAAACTTTTAGGAATTTAAATAAAATTAACATTGAAATAAAAAAGAATAAAGAATTTTTTATAATAATTACTGACAATGAGTTGTTTTTAATTAATTTATTTTTTTAGGTTTATGTGGATTTTTTGACTTTAATCCAATGAACGACTTTCAAGTTAAAGACACTAACATAGTTGCTGCTTCAGTAAATGAATTTGGCAATAGTTATCTAGTTGGACCAATGTAAATATTTCAGAGCCTGTGTTATTTCAAAATTTTTTACACACAACTTTATTGAGTTTTATTATATCTTTATCAAAGTAAAAATAATGCTAATTATATCAAGTTGCAATTGTATAGGTATTTTTAAATTTTTTTTTATTAAAAATTTAGTGTATTAACAAAAGTCTCATACCAGTTTTAATTTTTTTTTCTTTTGAAGTCCCTGTCTATTTGTGGTTTCTGAACCTTGTGAAAACACTGATGAAATTAATCAAATTTGTTCACCAATCTTAGATGATTGCTTTGCAGATTGTGCAGCTACAGTTGACATACAATTCTACTACACTGTGAGTAAAAAATGTTAAGGATGGTTTACTTAATATTTCTTACACATAAATAATCTAGTGTCTGTTATTTCATTTTTAAAATTATTTTTTTTCATATTTAGTCTTGTCAGTATGATGCTTGTGCTTTGGAGGAACTCTTTGATTATTCTAATTTATGTTCTTTAATAGAAGAATGTGAGTACAATGGATATGAAACATGCCCCAAAGGTAATTTTAATATATCGGCATAATATAAAACCTGTTCAGCCACACTTATAACAAATTCTACTTAAACACAGCAGTAAAAAGTAATGACTTTTATGTTTTTTTTTTAATTTTAAATGTTTAATTTTTAAATTTAGTGTGTTCCTATCCACCAGTACTGGAGAATGGGGGTTACGCTGTAGATGTAGAAGGGCCTCCCTATAGCGCTGGTGTTATTGGTGTAACAATGGTTTTCTGTGATTTCGGATATCAATTAGTTGGAGAGCTAAACAATATTGAATGTCAAATTGATGGAACTTTTGCTCTTTTAAATGCATTCTGTGAAGAAATAGGTAAATTCACTGTCTGTTACATAAATAAGCTTTTTATGTTCTTGTAAGAAATTTTTTAAAAAAATTGGCAATTTTGCCCCTATACTGGATGAAATTTGCGTGAAAATCATTGGTATTAGTAAAATTTTGTCAAACTTTATTTCTTTTAAATTTAAAAATTTGTTCTTTTATATGTAATATAATTTTTATATTTAGAGTGCACAGAATTGCCTGTGCTTGAAAATGGAGATTTTAGCATTTTAACTGAAGGACCTTATGAAGTCGGCCTAGTTCCTGTAGTTATGCCTTTTTGTGATACTGGGTTTGAATTAATTGGAGAGTTAAACAGTATTGAATGCCAAGATGATGGGAATTTTGCCCCAATAGATGCATTCTGTGAGGAAGTCATAGGTAAAATATTTTTTTTTATGAAAATATATTCAATTTTTGATGGTACTGGTTTAAAAATTGTTATTTTCAGTAAAAAACCTTTTGTAACTTTAATTTTATATTTAGAGTGCACTGAATTGCCTGTGCTGGTTAATGGAGGTTTCGCCGTTAGGGTAGATGGACCACCTTTTGAAGTCGGCATTATTCCTGTATTTAGGCCTTTTTGTGAATTTGGATTTGAATTAGTAGGAGAGTTAAACAGCATTGAATGCCAAGATGATGGAAACTTTGCCCCAATAGATGCATTCTGTGAAGAAATTATAAGTATAAGACTCTATTTTTATGAAAAAAAAGTTAAGTTTAAAAAAGGGTATTTTCCGATAAAAAAATCTTGGGTAATTTAAAATTGTTTTATTTAGTGTGCAATGAACTACCTATACTTGAAAATGGAGGTTTTGATATAAGAGTAGGATTACCACCTTACACCATTGGGGTTATTGAAGTTGTAAATGTCTTCTGTGATAATGGATATCAATTAGTTGGAGAGTTAAACAACATAGTATGCCAAGATGATGGTTTCTTTGCACCGATAGATGCATTCTGTGAAGAAAGTAAAAATCTTAATTTAATATAAAAACTTGATTTAAGTATTTAAATCAAAAACAGTTTTAAAAACTTCACAATTAACTAGCTAAAATTTGAACTAAAAAATAGTAGCAATCAAAACTATTATAAGTATGATAAGGTTACCAAGCAATTCTAAGCTATTAGCATATTTATTTAATTTTTAGTTTTTGTTTTATTTTATAGTGTTAACCTGGTAATGTTATAGATTTACTGATCTATCAAGCAGTTAATTTCTAGTTCTCTAACTTTATTTGTCGTTTAATAATTTCAGTATCATTTGTGTATTGCACTGCGAGTGGTGATCCTCATTACAGGACATTTGATGGTGGATTCCATCACTTTCAGGGTGGTTGTCTCTACGAGCTAGTTACAACTATTAATAGTAACTCAAGTTGCACTAATTCTCAGTTTCGTATTCTGGTAAATATTAATTGTTTTACTTAAGGGACTAACAGTTTATAAATTCTGAGTATCATTTTTTTAAACAGACTAGAAATGTACACAGATATGGGAATACGGGCGTTTCTTACGTGGAAGCACTTTTTGTTGAATATTCTGGGATTCAGATTTTTGTCGATCAGAGTCACGTTCCAATGGTAACTTTTTGTAAACCAAATGTGAAATTCTTTAAAGATTATTAACAAAAATTAAAAAACGAATTAATTTACAGGTAAATAACAGCGTTATTTCTATACCATATACAACTGGAGGTTTGGCAATACATCAAAACAGTGGAAGTGTTACAATCATCACTCCATTTGGTTTAGAAATTCGATGGTTTCGATCAAGTATTTATGTGTCTTTGCCAACCATTTATGCTGACTGTGTAGAAGGTTAGGGTTTAACTGTTCACATGTTTGCTTATTAAATAAAGTGAACTATAATGACTTTGGGCAATTTTATGCAATATATATTCTAACAGGTTTATGTGGCTTCTTTAATTTTGATCCGAGTGATGATTGGAAAGTAAAAGGATCAAATTTAATAGCCTTAGATCTGAATGTGTTTGGAAACAGTTACCTTGTTCCAGGGTAAGCCTTTTGTCTGTAAAATTTAAAAGCAAGATTTTTTTTCTAATGCTGTTTAAATCTATATTGTGGTGTTTTTGCTGAGATAATGCCAGTATGTTATTGGCTTGATCAAAAGCAGGTGTATTGTGTACTCTACAAAAGGTTGGTATACTTTATTATTCTTATTTTTCTATTTTAAACATTGTTTTTTATTTATTGTTTCAGTTCTTGTCTGTTCACACCTGAGGACCCCCCGATTTGTGTAGACTCGGATGTTGGATTACAATTTTGTTCTGTGTACCAGAGTCCCTGCGCAACAATTTGTCGAGAAGAAATTGGAGTAGAATATTGGGAGTTTTTGTACGAGGTAACCTATGAAATATTATAAATTAATAATGCAATTGCCACTGCGTTTTTTAAGGTATTTTAATTTACAAAAACTGTCTGTTTTTTAGTCATGTTTGTTTGACTTTTGCATTGGTGGAGAAAATACAACCTATTCAAATTTTGATGTTTTGAATGAAAGATGTGGACGAGTTAGATCAGCCAGTTGTGCCCCTGGTTAGTATCTCATTTTTTCTGAGTAAACGATTTTTGCACATTTTTAAAACTTTTCTTAATATCATGCAAACTGCTGATATCAAGTGAAAGTAAAAAAAAATCATTTTATTTAAAAAAAAACTATACTAACTTTTGTTGTTTCAAATTAGCTAAAAAAAATTTTTTTTAGTTTGTTCTTTTCCCCCTGTTCTTGAAAACGGTAGGTATAATTTAACACAAAGAGGTCCACCATTTAGTGTTGGTTCGTATGATGTAGTAAACCTCTCTTGTAATATCGGATATCAGCTAATTCGCCAGTTAAACAGCATTGAATGCCGAAGCGACGGCACCTTTTCTCCGTTAGGAACAATTTGTGTAGATAACCGAATTCTTCCCATTTTTACACAAGTTTAAGTCCAGAAGATAAGCTTTTGTGATTAAATCTTGGGTAAATGTACTTTTGTATGCTTCTGGTACGACCATTTTCTGGTACGACCATTACAAAAATAGCACGTTAATGTATTCTTATATAGCTTTATAATAAACAGAATTATCTTAAATTTATCTTATTATAATAACTCTTAGTAGGTCAATATGTTTTTAAGAACAATTTTAAAGTTTCTTTTTTTACTTATTAATTTAAGGAAAGGTAACAACGTTATTAAGTTTTTAAATTTAGTTTTTCGCGCAACAAATTAGTTATGGTTAAAAAAATGGTATCTTTGTATGTATGTCTTTTTAAACAATAGGCTACATTAGTTTACGATCGAAAACAAAATTTAAGCAAAGGTGGGCACTAAACCGTTAATGCGTTAATCGTTAATTAACGAAGTTAAATTTTTCGATAAAATTTAACTTTTAAGTTAACTTTAAAAATCGTTAACGAAACTGTTAACTTTCGTTAAATTGTGCTTCCGTTAAATTAAATCCGTTAATTTAATTTTTTTACAAGTTTACCATGGTAATATAAAAGTATATATGTTTTATTTTGCTGTTTATTGGGTTTAATCGTTTCAATTTTAAAGGATGTATTGACGATTATTGACTGACGTATAAACGATGTATTGACGACGATGACGATGTATTGAAATTTTAAACGATGCAGTTTTGAAAACGTCATTTAAACTTACGTTCGTGTAGTTAAAATATCAACTAAGATAAAAACTGCTGTTTTTTTTTAAATAGGGTCGTTTCTTTGTTTGTTTTATTTAAATTTTAACGTTAACGTTTATAGATAACTACCGTTACATTTTGTTATAACTATATATAACTATAAAAAGTTAAATTAAGAATTTGGCAATAAAAGATTAAATCAGAGTTTTTATTTAAAACCCCATTTTTACCGGGGTGATTTTTAGTTTCATATTTGTGAATTCGCCATTCCAAAGAAAAGGAGCCAATCCAAAACCATCTTAAGATTTTCCTATAAAAAAGGTGTTCTTACTGAATTTTTTGGTATTGAATTATGGTACTATTATGACTATCTCAAGAAACATAAATTAACCCAGTAAATTGCCTGTAAATTAATAAACCAGGTGCTTGATTGGGTTAGTTAAGAACGAATTAAAAACAAAAATATTAGTAAGTACTGTTCCAATCTTGTCCAAGTTGTGACGTCATGGTGTTTGCCATGCTGTCCATGATGTTTTTCGAAACTTCTCCTACTGCGAAAGTTTTTTGATGCATTTGAGCTGTCATGTTTGAAACCTGCATGACGATTAGCTCGCCACTTGCGGTGATATTGACAACTGTTAAGATCATCTAAAACAAACAAAATATTAATTTTGTTCACACAAAACTATAAAAAAATCATTGCTATGCAAAAAATACTGGTATATACCCCGCTCATTGTCATGGCTTCTTCCAAAGTTTCGTTCTCCATCATAACCATCATTGACATATCCATATTATGTTGATTCAACATTACTCCATCTCCTAACACAGACATAAGTGGCTCGTTTTCACACATTCTTATCATCATGGATCTGAATTAAAAATAAAACGGTATCATTAGGTTGTTCTATTGAATGTCATTTTGTACCTGTTTCTGTTACCGTATTGCTGAAATCCTGGAATCAACCCAGCCATTCGCTTTGTATTCAGCAAATCTTGCATTGCTTCTGGTGCCTGTTTGCAATTTAAAACAATAGTATATAAACTTAGATAAACTCGATATTAGTAAGCACTTACGTTTTCCTGAGTAACAATATACTCGCTGGCTCTTAACAGGTAAAAAACATTGAGGTAAGTTCGACTAAAATATGAGTTTGTTACAGCTTGCATTTCTTCAGTGGATTCACTGAATTCAGCCAACGGACCGGGCTCATAGTCATACCTGTAATGTTAAAAATATAATTATTTTAGGTATTTCAAGTCTAATTAGGGGTTAATTTCGATTTGATTTTATTAACGTTGGTTAGGACTAGACAACACTTGGACGTTCATTTATTGCATGTTGTGTTGTGTGCTTAATTACTTTAAGTATATTTTGCTAACCTTGTATCAAGTAAAAGGGTGGGCACAATTGTTCCATCAAAATAAAATATCATGCCTTCTTCTGTTATCTCATAATTCTGAAGAGTGGTTAAATCCATCGAAGCAATGTTGATCATCGTAGGCAATACTCTGAAGCGATCATCATTGGCGTTAATATCCTGAAACCTAACACCTAGAAATTGCGACATAGACGAACAAATTTAAAAAAAAATTCATGTGTGCATTAAAATTAAGTTTATCTAACTTATTTTAATCTATTGATTAAATTAAAGTTTCTAAATTAAAGTACTTACGTCAGAGCTTATTTGTTGTCGCAGCATAGGCTACCAAGGTAAAGTTCTTGAAAATCTTCGTTAATTTCTTCATTTTTAATAAAATCAAGATCAAATGGGGACGTGATGTTACATAATATTTCAGCTCTCTATAAAAAAAATTTTAAGTTAAGTTTCTTTAAAAACACATCTTTTTGAGATTATGAATATATTTATGTGTTGGTGTGCTGAGCCTTTAAAGCTCTTTAAAATAAATTGCAAATTAGCATACTTTATATAAGCCACTGCTTGTTATAAAGGCTCAATGTTGCAGTCGAAATTGTAAATTTGAAAGCATGGCACTAAAATTCACAGTTTGCATTTTGATAACTCTATCAAAATAGAAAAGATCATAAAAATTTTAGACTTAGATTGTAAGCTTAGCTTTTTAAGATTCAGGATAAAAATAGCAAAGCTACATTTAAACTTACTGTTACGATTTTGCCTGATATTTTTTGTATAATAAGCCTTATTAATATTTTATAGTACTTTATTGCGAAATATTAACACATAACCGTCCACAACTCGCATCACGAATACCTCATACATAACATTTCAATACTTTTTAACTAACAAGTCACGTGGTACAGCTCACGTGATAGAGAGAAGGTGTAAACACGTGACTATAGGTGTAAACACGTGGCTAAATGCAGATAACAACTTCAAGTAAATAAGAAAATGGCGAATTCGTTACATTACCTATGACCGACTTTTTTTAACTTGTTCTAATATGTGATCTGTGATTAAATCTAATGTTGCCTTTTCCGAAAAGTGTATAGATCTAGCATTAACTCTAAAAAGCAACATTTGTTTTTAAATATGCGTCAGTTGAACCTTAATTGATTAAATTTAATACAAATTATTCTAAAATGTTTTAAAAAAAAATTTTGCATACTCGCTTAGTTCAAAACTTAGAGTAAAAACATCAGATGGCATTTTAATAAATGTTCCTCCCAAATTGATAAACTGCGAAGGACGGTTGGTTCCAATATTCATAACAGGTAGCATAACGCAGCTAAAATTTAATTTTAATAAACATTTAACAAAAAAATTGAGGTAATTTAACCGTTTTAAAATCTCAAGTAAAATTTTACTTTTTTCGATTCCTTTCCGATTTAACCGAACTTTAAATCCAGGCATAGTCTGAGAGTTCACCATGCAAAATATTGCAAGTAGTCCAATCAGTATTAGCTTTATCTTTAAATGCAAGTTATACACTTTTCCAACTTTTAAAAAAAAAACTGAACTAAACCAAAATAATATTATAAAAATTTCACTAAACAGATATAAGCTAGATATATTTATTTATTAATGTACTTGTTTACATATGTTGATGGTACGAGACTGTATTCTAACACATTTTGCATTCGTTTTTTCGTAAAAAGCATTTTATACAAGTCTTTATGTTAAGTTTATATAAACATGATGTTCAATTTTTCTTAACCTAAAACTTTGCAAAGAAGTAGATTTGGTATTGCATCTTTTGCACGCTTTTAGGTCATGATTTAAGCTACTATATACACTCCGGGCAAATGCATTAATAATTTCTTAGGATTGTGTTTAAGATTTGTAAATGTAATCATACTGATTAAATGGCTAGAATATTTGAAGCGACATTTAATGCGACCTGGTCGGTATTTAGGTCAATGTTGCTTCTTAAAAATTTTACACGCTGAAGGAAACGAGTAAATGATATTTGTTTTAGTTTGATATCTTCTGATGACATTTTTATTGTTTGGAATGAAAGATGTGAACGAGTTTTTACAGAAACTTGTAATCATCATGGTTTGTTTTTATTATATCTTCATAGTAAACAGAATTATCTTTTACTTATTTATTAACTGTAACAACAGTATTTAAAAATCCGAATAAAAAATTATGTTTTGTATAATAAACAACTTTGATGTTCCATTTTTATCATTTTATTCAAGAAAATATACGAAAAAAAGCATCTAGCTTTTACGACTTTTTAAACCACACAAACTTGATTTATTATATTATTAGTTCAAGGTCGAAAACAGCAGTTAAGCATTCGAGAATGATTATTATATTATTTGTTCAAGGTCGAAAACAGCAGTTAAGCATTCGAGCACAACAAATTGACCTCATTAGTGCTATACCTCCTTCGATTTCAGCTTTTTCCTGTGAAAAATTAAGTAACTCAATTTATTGGCTTGATAATCAATTATGTGAATTTGCTTAAAGATAAACCTCATATCATATTAAAGTGTTTTGTTTGTGTCCTTACTAGTTTTGATATATTAGCTATGGATTTAAATTAACCAGAATTAATTAATTATAAAAAAACTTGTATTTACCGGGGTGATTTTTACTTTTATATTTGTTAACACTCCATTCCCAACAAATGGAGGCAATCCAAAACCAGGTTGAAATCTTCCTGTAAAAACGTTTCCCAACTAAGTTCTTATAATTATTAAGTTGTGATATCACATCGACTATTTAAGTACCAAGAATTAACTTAGAGAATTGCAGGTAAACTAATACATCAACCAGATGCTTGGTTGTGCTATGTAAAGACAAATAAAAATACGAATAAATATTTATAAGTACTGTTCCATTCTTGTCCAAGTTGTGACGTCATCCTTTGGGCCATTTCGTCCATCGTGTTCTTTGCAACCTTTCCTACTTTAAAAGTTTTCTGATGCATTAGAGCTGTCATGTTTGAAACCTGCACAAAAATCTTATCTCCACTTGTGGTGATATACCCAACTGTTGAGACCATCTAAAACAAATAGAATACTTTTATGTCTTACTATTCACTGTGTATTGGTAACGCTAAACATTAAAACATGCAAAACGAACTTGCTATATACCCCGTTCATTGTCATTGCTTCATCTAAAGTATCGTTCTCCATCATAACCATCATTGACATATCCATGTTATGTTGATTTAATATTACTCCATCTCCTAACACAGACATAGGTGGACCGACTTCACGCATTCTTATCATCATTGGCCTGATCGTGAAAATACGTCAAAATATTTAAGAATTAGCTTGCTTAAAAAAAATTTTGATATACCTGTTACCGTATTGATGAAATCCTGGGATCATCCCACTTATTCGTTTTGTGTTTAGCAACTCTTGCATTTCTTCTGGTGCCTGTTTGCAATTTAAAACAATAGTTCTTAAGGTCAGTTAAATTCGATATTAATAAACATTTACATTTTCTTGGGTAACAATATGTTCGGTGACACCTAACAGATAAAACACATGGAAGTATGTTCGACTAAAATGTGAGTTTGTTACAGCTTGCATTTCTTCGGTAGATTCACTGAATTCACCTAAAGGCTCCGGCTCATAGTCATAACTGTGACGTATAATATATAATAATTTTAGATATTTTAGGCCCAAGTGCGACTTAAAATTGTTTTATCTTTTTAATAGGATTAACCTTGATCGAATCTAGACAACACTTGTTCGTTTATATATTGTATGTTGTGTCTTTTAATGCCTTCAGGATATATTTGCTAACCTTGTGTTAGGAAAAAGAGAAGGCACTATGGATCCGTCGAAATAAAATATCAAGCCTTCTTCTGTGATCTCATGATTTTGAACTGCGGTCAAGTCCATTGAAGCGATGTCGTTCGGCGAAGGCAGCACTCTAAAACGGTTAATATCACCGTCTACTTCCTCAACCCTAACTTGTAGAAAGTGAGACATAGACGAACAAATCTAAATAAAAAATGTTTGGATTTTAATACATAAAACTGAAATAATTATCCATTTAAAAAATTTTGAACAACTCTATTTGATCTATTGGTTAACTCAACATTTTTTGGTTAAAATACTTACACCAGAGCTAATTTGTTGTCGCAGCATACCAAGGTAAAGTTCTTGAAAATCGTTGTTAAGTTCTTGGTCAAGTTTGCCATTTTTATTAAAACGAAGGTCAAAATCAGATATGATCACACAAGAAACTTCTCTCCTCTGTAATTTTTTTTATATTGTAACGTAAACTTGCCTTTAGTATTTTGTATAAAATATATATTAATATTTATTAGTATTTTATTGCAAAAAGTTACGTGCAACCGTCCACTAGCTCGTATCATGAATACTACCATACAATACAACCAAATACATTTAAGCTTACAAATCACGTGTTTCAGAACACGTGATAAATTTACGGTGTAAACACGTGATTTAAGGTGTAAACACGTGACTAGGAACAGATAACACTAAACGTAAATGGCAGATTCGTTACAATATGTTTAACAAAAAATTAATTTTGAACAAGTTTTATGTTAAGTATTTAAACTAATACTAAACATACACCATATAAGCTGTTGCTTGTTACAGTAGGGGTAATACGAAGTTGAAATTGTAAATTTAAAAGCACGGCACTTAAACTCCCTGTCTGGATTTTGATTACCCTGTCAATAAAGAAAGTTTACAGTTTATGTTGGAACTGTTTAGGTTATTTAACTTTAACGACAAAATAAAAATTTTCACTAAAAACTACTTAGAACTTACCCATCAGCGTTTGTTATATTAAGAAGAAATCTACCATCTAGTTTAACCCGTTTTAAGATGTGGTTTGTAATTACAACTTGATCCTCTACCAGCAAATCTAATGTTGCTTCTGGCGAAAACTTTACAGATCTAGCAGTTACTCTAATAAAACATTAGTTTAGAAGATTTTATGTAGGTTTGTTACACTTTAGAATTTTTTTAATACATTACTTTTAAATTTACTACAAAAATACTGGTTTTGCTTGTATAGTTTTCTTTATTTTAATAATTTTATTAAAAAAATTGAGAAATTGTTTGCATACTCGCTTAGTCCAAGGCTTGTAGTCAAAACGTCAGACAGTATTTCGATAAATGAATCTTCGAGCTTAATAAACTGCGAAGGGTTTCTCGTTCCAATAAGCGCAACGGGTCGCATAACACCTTAAAAACAAATTTAAAATACATGGTAACATATTTTTAGTTAAACTTATTTAAAAGTTTAAGATTTTTAAGTTTAATTTTTACTTCTTTCGAGTCCCTTCCGATTTAGCCTAACTTTTATTCCAGGCATATTCTGAGATTTTACCAAGCAAAATATTGCCAGCAAACCGAAAACTATTAACTTCATCTTTAAATGCAACTAATACACTTTTAAAAATTTCTGTAAAACAGTTAGCTTATAACAGCCTTGTTTTAGTAATCTATTTTTTCAACAAATAACTAAAATATACTTTATTATGTTTTTAGCAATTTATATTATTAGAAATTTAAACCCGCAAACAAACTTATTTTACACTCGTTTTTTGGTGAAGTTATTTTAGTACACAATACGCCTTTAAATAAAGTTTAAAATAGACAATTTATTAATCTTTCCATATCCTGAAGACGTTGCAAGGAAATAGATATGTTATTGCACCTTTGCACGCTTTTGAGCTACGACTTAAGCTACCATATACACCCCGGGCATATGTACTGGCATTTTTTATGGATTATATTGAAAATTTGCAGGTGAATGAATTTTAGCTTATAGGCTTAATTGTCCTGAAGCGACATTTAATGTATACGTGACCTAAACGGTGTTTAGGCCAATTCTTGCTTCTATAAAAGTAACATATTGCAACGTTTTTACACATTTCGATAGAAAGGGATAATCGACTTAATCGATGCGTATTTTGATTAATGTGTTTAATAACACATACTATAAATTTAGAAATGTAATTTTCGGGCTACTTAAGTTTTTACCGCATATAAACACATTAAATTATTATACAACAAAATTCTTTATAAAAAATATTTTTAAATTGTTTCAAGTTTTAATTGGCAGTAATTTTTTGCAACCAAATTTATTTATTTTAAGCTTTGGTGTATGTAGGTTTTCGGGTATTCATGAAGCTTGGCTTAGTATATTTCATCAAAAATAAATATGGTATTGCATTTATTTTACAAATTTACAAGACAGAAACATTCTTAGTTTGTTGTTAATTAAACAATATTACATCTTTCCTTGTACTACATCTCCTTCAATCTCTATTTTGTCCTAAAAAGAAATGACATGTGTTTTTATATAAGGTTTCGTCAGGGAACATTATATTATATTTAAACATAACTTAAACATAACTTATTGTTTAAATGAATACAATAGGCCTTGTCGAAAAGGTTGTTGAAATGTATGCACTGTAACTAAAAAAATTTGGTAAGAATTATACACTATTAATTTAAAAAATTAAATTTTTACCAGAGTGATTTTAAGTTTTGTATTTTCAATCAGGCTATTTCCAAGAAATGGAGGCAAACTAAAACCATCACTTAATCCACCTAAACAAAAATATTTTTATTAAAAGTTATAAGTACAACAACTCTTGTCATTAAAAGTAAATAAACAAATTAAAAAACAAAAATGAAACTGACAAAAAAAAACTATTTAAAGTTTTAAAGATATATAGAAAATCGATAAGCAGGTATTAACATTTGTTACTTATAATAATAATAATAATAATAACAAAAATTAAAAACGTACTGTTCCAGAAGTCTTGTATTGGTGGCAACATAGTATCTGCCATGTTGTCCATGATGTTTTTAGAGACTGTTCCAACTTTAAAAGTTTTCTGGTGCATTTGAGCCGTCATGTTTGAAAGTTGGGTGATAAATAACCGGTCATTGACTGTAGTGGTAGAGACGGCTGCAATTATCTAAAATAGGTGAAGAACAAAGTAAATTCTTAAATATTAAACCCTTTTATATATTTAAAATGTATTACTAAAAATGACACAAAGCTAGACAATTTGGTGAATAAACAACTACAGTACATACCCCGTTCATTGTCATTGCTTCATCTAACGTGTCGTTCTCCATCATAACCATCATTGACATATCCATATTGTACTGGTTAAACATCACTCCATCTCCTAGTACGGACACGGTAGGTCCAACTTCACGCATTCTTATCATCATTGATCTAAATTAAAAATAAAACGGTATCATGAGGTTGTTCTATTGAATGTCATTTTCTAGCTGGTATACCTGTTACCGTATTGCTGAAATCCTGGAATCAACCCAGCCATTCGCTTTGTATTAAGCAAATTTCGCAATTCTTCCGGTGCCTGTTTGTAATATAAAAATAAACAACACTTCGTCTAGCGCCAGTTTAAATTATCAAGATTTCGAACATTTTGATAACATTTTGTTAAAAAATTTAATAAACTTACGTTTTCTTGGGTAACATCAAACTGGCTAACCCCTAAAAGATAAAAAACGTTGAGGTAAGTATGACCGAAATATGAGTTTGATACTGCCTGAACATCTTCGGTCGATTCACTAAATTCAGCTAACGGCCCGGGTTCAAAATCATATCTATAATACAACATACCTTGGTGAACGTTAAGACTATAATAGATTAAGCATTAGGCTAACGTTTTTTGTCTATGAAGTAAAGTGCCTAAATTATAAATTTGCTGCTAACCTTGTATCAGGAATAAAGGTGGGAACAACAGTTCCGTCGAAATAAAATATCATGCCTTCTTCTGTGATCTCATGATTTTGAACTGCGGTTAAGTCCATTGAAGCAATGTCCAATCGTGAAGAAATTAATCCAAATTGATCATCACTGAAGTTTAGTTGTTCAGCCAAAACGACTAGAAAACTGGTCATAGACGAACAAATCTAAACAGAATTGATTGTATTTGATTTAAATACATGAATATATATTTAAAAATTAATTTTACACCACATCAATATGTTGTGGTTAGCTTAAGAAAATATACTATTAAGTTACTTACACGAGCATTAATTTGTTTCCGTAGCATACCGAGGTAAAGCTCCTGGAAATCTTGGTTAATTTCCTCATTTTCAATAAAATCGAGGTCAAATGGGGAAGTTATGTCGCATATTGGTTCGGCATTCTGTAAAAAAATAATTTCTTTTCATAGAAAAACAACTTATGGTAATAAAAGCTTTAGTATATTTTAAAGTGGTTGTGTAGCCTAATGGTTAAGATTAGAGCTTGTTTACAATACCGGTTGTCAATTAGGGCTTTGAACATTTAAAATTGCTACTAAATAAAACTTACCCCGTATTTTTCCATTGCTTGTTATAAAGACTCGATGATGCAGTCGAAATCGTAAACTTGAAAGCATGGCACTGAAACTCCCAGTTTGCATTCTGATCACTCTGTTTAAATAATAAAAAATGCGTTTGCCAGCTTACCGATAAAAGTCAGCAATTGAGTAGTCTTTTTACATCAAAGATTTATAAACATAAAAAATATAATTTCTACATTGGAGTTTACCTGTCACCGACTGATATGTTAAGGAGAAATCGACCATTTATTTCAACCTGTTCTAACACGTGATCTGTGATTATAACTTGATCTTCGACCGACCAACTTAATTCGGAATTTGCCGAGAATTGAACAGATCTAGCATTAACTCTAAAAAAAACGACATAAGCTTTCAGGGAAGCAAAATGTGACCTATTGTAGTTAAAAATTTAAATAATTTTCTAGTTTTTTATACACTATTTAGGTTGAAAAGTTACAAAACAAGAAGATTAATCTAAATACTAATAACAGTTTTTATATATACTCGCTTATTCCAAAGCTCAGCACAAAAATGTCTGATGGCATTTCGATAAATGATTCCTTCATATTAATAAACTGCGTAGGGTGATTGGTTCCAATAAATCTGACAACTTGCAGAATTCCTTAAAAACGTTATATTAGATTAGTTAAAAGCACTTTGTTACCTAATAATTTTTATTATTATTTACCTTTATCAAGAGCACCACGATTTGCCCGAACTTTTAGTCCAGGCATAGTCTGAGAGTTAACTAAGCAAAATATTGCCAGCAATCCAATAATTATTAGCTTCATTTTTAAATGCAACTAATATAACTTTTAATTACCTAAGTCATAAAAATAATTTAAAACATTTTACTGATTAGACTTATTTAATTTAGTCATCTATTTTATTCAAAATTTTCTCATCTTAAGCTAAATTATGAGTTTTTAATAACGATAGCACGAAACTAAGGGTATTAAAACCAACTTTGCATTCGATTTATGTAAAATTATTTTATACAGAATAAGCCTATTACATAAGTTTAGATAGGCATGTTGTTAAACCTTTCCTAAGTTAATACGTTGCAAGAAAATAGATATGTTATTGCATCTTTTGCACGCTTTTATGTCACGATTTAAGCTACCATATACGCCCTAGGCTTATCTAGTGGCAATTTAGGAAAAATTTTGCAATTTGCAGAATAATAAATATTGATTAACCTCAAGATTATCCTGAAGTCACCCTTGTTAAGTTTATGTGACCTGGTCGGTATTTCGACCAAAAAGTTTTAATGTGGTAAGTGTTTTGCTTACGTCAAGACTAAGAGTGAAAGAAAATGACAATTGTATTTTTTAAATTACCTAAAGGTATAAGGTGTTTAAGTTTGACAGGGTGTTTTTAACTTATTTTCTTGTTGTATTCTATTAAATGTAACCAACTACATTGGCTATCTTTATTCTACTGTACTTTTAATAAATCTTTTAATTTTAGCCTTGGACATAAATTACTCTTCAGAGAGTAAATCCAACTCAAACAGTTTTGATGCAGCTTAAATCCAACTCAAACAGTTTTGATGCAGCTTATACCTATTCGCTTATGTAACATATTACAAAACAACTACATATTACTTTATTTTTATATAAGTTAAGTATATATTTTAGCAAAAGGCTAAAACTCTTGGCTACTCTTTAAATAATAAAATCTAAAATTATTCTCGTTTAATGTGTTTTTATTAGATCGAATTTTAGGTTTTTATTTCTTAACATTCGACTCAGATTTTTTTTCAATAAAATAAGCAACGTTTTTAAAAATGAAATGTTTTAGACAATTTAAGTTTTTTAAGCATAATAACAGGTGCGACTTATTTTACATTACTTTGTTTTCATAAAAAAAATATTTTAAAATTGATTTTCAAACATTGTTAAACCGTTGATGTGGGCAAGTTTTTGAGTATTATTAAAACTTTGCTAAGTATATCTCATCGAAGATACATATGTTATTGCATTTATTTTACAAGTTTACAAATTTACAAGACAGCAATGTTTTATTTTATTATTAATATACAATGTTACATATTTCCTCGTACCATATCTCCAGCAATCTCTATTTTGTCCTAAAAAATGACATATATCTTAAAAGTTTTAATAAAAACATTGAATAGTAACTTTTAAACATATTTTATTGTTTTAATATATACCATAAGCTTTATCTGAGAAGTTATAAAAACAAATGCACCCTTACTAAAGTTTGGTAAGGCGATTACACAATTAATTTAAATATTTTATTTTTACCGGAGTTATTTCAAGTTTAGTGTTTCCAATCAGGCTGTTACCAATAAATGGAGGTAATCTAAAACCACCAGTTAATCCACCTAAACAAAATATTTTTATCTAAAATAAAAACTACAAGAACTTTAAAAAAAAATAACAAACTGAAAAATAAAAACAAAATTAATAGAATAAAAATTGATTTAAAGTTTTAAAGTAAAATTAAAGAGCTATAAGCAAGTTATAAAGTTTGTTATCTTGAAAACAAATTTAAATATAAAAAATAAAAACAAACTGTTCCAAAATGTTCGTAGTTGTGGCATCATAGTGTCCGCCATGCGGTCCATGATGATTTTTGGGACTTCTCCTACTTTGAAAGTTTTCTGATGCATTTGAGCGGTCATGTTTGAAATTTGGATAACGAATAACTGGTCATCGACTGTAGTTGTCAAAACGGCTGTGATCATCTAAAAAAATAAGGAACAGATTAAATAACTTAATAAACGTGGCTATTAAACCATTTAATAAATTAAAGATGAATTACTAAAAATGCAATGAAGCTAGATTATTTAAAAAAAATGCAAATGAAGCTAGATGAATTTAAACAACAAACTGAAATTGTGATAAAACTATTATTTCATATAACAGACCGAGTTCATTGTCATTGCTTCATCTAATGTATCGTCCTCCATCATAACCATCATTGACATATCCATATTGTATTGATTATAAGTAACTCCATTGCCTAACACAGCCGTAGGTGGTGCAACTTCACGCATTCTTATCATCATTGACCTAATTAAAATATATATTAACGTCATGAGATGTTTGTATTTAATGAACACAATTTTCTAGCTGGTATACCTGTTACCGTATTGCTGAAATCCTGGGATCAACCCAGCCATTCGTTTCGTATTCAGCAATTCTCGTAATTCTTCTGGTGCCTGTTTAAAACATAAAAATAAACAATACTTAGGCTCAAATATAATTTAACTACACTTTAAGAGCATTTTATTAAAAAAAAATATTTTATTTACGTTTTCTGGTGTAACATCGAACTGGCTAACCCCTAAAAGATAGAAAACGTTGACTAAAGATTCACTAAAATACGAGTTTGATATTGCCTGAATATCTTCGGTAGATTCACTAAATTCAGCCAACGGCCCAGGCACAAAATCATATCTGTAGCATATCAAAATCAAGTATAGTTACAACTTAGTTGTTATTAGGGTTATAATAGATTAAGCACTAAGCCAACATTTTTACCCAATAAATGCCCTAAATACATTTTGTTGCTAACCTTGTATTGGGAAGAAATGTAGGCACGATAGTTCCGGCAAAGTAAAATATCATGCCATCATCTGTGATCTCATGATTTTGAACTGCCATTAAGTCCATTGAAGCAGTGTTGAATCGTGAAGGCATTAATACAAATCGATCATCGTTACTGTTTAATTGTGCAGCCAAAACGACTAGAAAACTGGTCATAGACGAACAAATCTAAACAAAATATTGTCGTTTAAGATAAGTAAATTTGTCAGCACTAAAAATTAATTTTAAACTACCTCTAAAGGATTCTGGTAATTCAGGCAATCATACTATTAAATTACTTACACGAGCATTAATTTGTTGTCGCAGCATGCCAAGGTAAAGTTCTTGAAAATCTGGGTTAATTTCCTCATTTTCAATAAAATCGAGGTCAAACGGCGATGTTATGTCGCATATTGGTTCGGCATTCTGTAAAAAACAATTCCCCTTTTTATTAAACGACAATTTATGGCAATAAAAGATTTGTAGAATATTTCCAAAGGGCTGTGTTTAAACTGTAGTCTACCCCATATTTTCCATTGCTTGTTATAAAGACTCCATGGCGCAGTCGAAATTGTAGACTTGATAGCATTGCTCTAAAACTTCCAGTTTGCATTTTGATCACCCTGTTTAATTAAAAAAAGAAAATAAGGAATTAAGGTTTAGTTTGTAAAGTCAGCCTTACAACATTGGATAAACATAATAATATTCAACTAAAACTATAGATTATAGCTAACCTGTCACCAACTGATATGTTAAGGAGAAATCGACCTTCTATTTCAACCTGTTCTAATACGTGATCTGTAATTATAACTTGATCTTCGACCGACCAACTTAATTCGGAATTTGCCGAGAATTGAACAGATCTAGCATTAACTCTAAGCAACAACATTTGATTTTAAATATGTGCAATATACTAGTTAGTTTTACAATTTTTAACAATTTGTATGTTTTTTACTCATTAGTTTGCAAAGTTACAAAACAAAAACGATTTAAAAAATAGTTTTTTGTATACTCGCTAATTCCAAAGCTTAGTGTAAAAATGTCAGAAGGCATTTCAAGAAAATTTTCTTTCATATTAATAAACTGCGAAGGATTATTGGTTCCAATAAATCTGACAAATTGCATAATTCCTAAAGATCATAATATTAAGTTATTTTTTTTAATGTATTGCGTATTTAGTTGAATTAATTTATGCTTTACCTTTATCAAGACCTCCCTGGTTTACCCGAACTTTTAATCCAGGCATAGTCTGAGAGTTGACCAAATAAAATATTGCCAGCAGTCCAATAACTATTAGTTTCATCTTTAAATGCAACTAATACAACTTTATAAATTTATTTTAAAATGCCTGAATTCAAAAAATAAATATAAAACATTTTACCAAATAGACTTATTTAATTTAGTTATTTATTTTTTTTAGAATTTTTCTATTTATAAATGAGACTGGTAATTTTTTTTTCGTTAGTAAAAAACAAAGGGTATAAAAACTAACTTTGCATTTTTTTTGTAAAATTATTTTTCTACACGATATGCCATTACACGAAGCTTAAATAGGCACGATTTTAACCTTTTTTATAACACGATTTAAATGTTTTAAGACGGTAGGTATGTTATTGCATCTTTTGCAAGCTTTAATGCTGCAATTTAAGCTACCATTTACGCTTCAGGCATATCTACTGGCAATTCAGGAAAATTTTTTTTTAATGACTAAATGTTAGATTATCCTTAAAACGCATTTGTCAGCGTTTATGTGACCTGGTCGGTATTTTGGTCAAAAACGTTTTTGTGTTGTAACATTTTTTGCACACGATAGGGTTAGCAAATAGGTGGCAAATGTTCTTTCTTAAATGACTTTTTTTTAGGAATTTTTAACACAGTTGTACAAACACAATATAAAACCGTAGTCACATTTAAAAAAAATGTCATATGTTACTTTTTTACGTTACTACACTGTTTAATTAGAATTTAATTTTAAACCTTAATTTAACCGCTTTATTTTACTCAAGTTCAACTTTGTTCTAAAAAAAAAAAATTGTAACTTCTTATCAAAATCCTTTATGTAACATATATATATTTCTTTTTTTGAAGTAGGCTAGAACTATTGGTTTTATTTTCTATAATTACACAACAAGATATTTTTCGGTCGAAGTGTTTTATGGGATAGAATTTTAAGTTTCTATTTCTTAACATTTAACTAACATTCTTTATTTAGTAAAAAATAAGTTAAATTTTGGTAATGTTCTATTTGTGGTAGTTAAGTTTATTAAAGCACAAAAACAAGTGCGAGTTATTTTATATCAATGTTCGTTTTTTTTGAGTTTTTGAAATTGATTTAATTTTTACTCTAGTATTTTATTTATTGCAATTAAAAACTTCATTTAAAGTGTTGATATAAACAGGTTTTTGATCATTTTATTTTTTTTATTACACTCACATTTGGTATTGATTTTTTTACAAATATACAAGACAGAAATAATTTTGACTAAATATCATTTAAATAATATTACATTTTCTATTGTACCATATCTCCTTCAATCTCCACTTTGTCCTAAAAAGAGATCATATGTGCATTGTAGGATTTATTTCAAAATTAAAAAGTATGTCAAAAAGGTTATATAAAATGCAAATAAAATATTGGTAAGATAAATACTGCATTTTTAAAAAAAATTTATAATTACTGGAGCAATTCTAAGTTTAATATTTTCAATTAGGCTATTTCCAATTAACGGGGGAAGTCCAAAACTATTATTAAATCTACCTAAAGAAATTACTTTTATTTGGAGTTAATAATATTACAATTCTTGCCATTAAAACTTAAAGAACAAATTGAAAATATTAAACAAAACCAATAAAATAAAATTAATCTAAAGTTTTAAACAAAAATCAAAGAGCTATTAGCAGGTAATCCTATTTGTTTCTTTGTGAATAAACTTATATATTAAAAAATAAAAATAAACTGTTCCAAAAGCCTTGCAGTTGTGACACCACAGTGTCTGCCATGTTGTCCATAATGTTTTTAGAGACTGTTCCAATTTTAAAAGTTTTCTGGTGCATTTGAGCAGTCATGTTTGAAAGTTGATTGATTAATAACTGGTCATGAACCGTAGTGGTTGAAACACCTGAGATTATCTGAAATAAACATAGGACAGGCTAAATAACCTAGTATCAACTTGGCTTAAAATCAATAAGATTGTTATAGAGCCATCTAATTTACTTAAAACAAAATAACAAACTAAAGCATTTTTAAGAATTATGACAAGGATTTGTAAAGAAATGAATATTAACTTAAAACCTAGATTATCCTAAAGCGACATTTGCAAATGTAAATGTGACTTGGTCAGTATTTAAGCCAAATTTTATTTTTGCAAAAAAGATGATATTAAATTGCAACTCTGCACGATTTAAATAATGATTTGAGATAACATAAACCCTTCTGGCGTTCAGCTGAATTTTTTAAATACAAGTTCAACTTAGTATATCCAGTTCAAATAACTACAAAATGTATGCTAGATCATTTTGGCGCTTATAGATAGATTTTTCAAATACCCGTTTAACTTAGTATACCTAGTTCAAATACCTACAAAATGTATGCTAAATTATTTTGTTGCAATATTATTGGTGAACTTTGGTCTTCAGGCCAATTTTGCACCAATAAACTCATAAAATTGTAATGTTTGTTTTAAAGTTTTGTATATTTTTTTACAGTTTGAAATAAAATTTTAACATATTTTTTTCTCCCTAATGCACTTTACTTTACAAATTTACATACGCCTTATTGCAAAAATTAGTATAAAATAGTGCTTTACAGCTTCTAAAACGTATTTATTAGCGCTAGCTTATTATTTGTGTGTTTGGAATAACTTTTTTTATGAGTTAAAAGTATTGTATTGTAAATTTAACGTTTAAAAGGTGATTTTTTTGTGATAAAATTTACTATTTTGATGTTTTCCAGTAAAATGTTTTATTAGCACACACATTAGGCGAAACTTAATCTTTTACAAGTTTGTTGCACATATACAAAAGACTCGTTATTTAACAAGTTACATTTATGGACCAAGACAGCAGGAAAGTAGCAGACGACAACAAATGTAATCTCCTCCACTCTCTAATTTTTTGATCGAGCTCCGTTTTTTTCGGGAAAAGATATCCTGGATTTCGAGCTCTAAAAATGACATCATAACAGTTACATCAGCAAACAAAATGTCAGCCAGTTTATAAGATTTTTTAAGTTTATAAGATTTACTTATGTTCACCTTTTTTAAAAGCTTCACGATTTGCTTGAACTCTCAATCCAGGCATGTTTTTAGAGTTAGCCATGCAGACCAATGCTAGAAATCCAAATACTATAGCAAGCTTCATTTTTTGCAACTAATACAGTTATAAATACTGATCTATTAGTGTGATTTTATAATATGTTTTATTAAACAGACTTTTTATTTACGAATCTGCTTAAACAATATTAAAGTTATTTTAAATGTTTTTTTTAATATGACTTAACTCTAAATAAATTTACTTTTGTTTTCCTTCATCATATGTAATGTTATTGTACGCCTGCAGCAAGACTGTTTTTTAAAACAATTGACTATTGTTTCCCATGTTATTGTTCCTCTTTTTTGATGGATTGATGTTACTCTATACACCCCGGGCTTATGGACAAACATTTCTCCGGCAATTTTAACTTTATTTGGCTTTTTAAATGTGGTTTTAGTACCATTCCAATGTAACCTAGTGGTCGGTATTTGGGCGTCTGTAATATTTATGTTTAAATCGATAAAAACATGTTTGTGTTATTTAGTTTTTGTGTAACGTTTTAAATAAGGTCATTCATGTGTGAAAATAGCAAGACAATAATTAATTAAAACTGTTTAAATTTTTTTTTTAACTGTCAAGCAAGGCAGATCTTTTAATATACCACTACAATTTCGAATTGCATTTATTGTACATATATAAACGTTAATGTTATTCAAAATAAAACGTTTATGTTCTAATCATTACTAAGTCCCCACCAACCTCCATTTTATCCTAAAAAGCAATAAATATCCAAATTTAGCCAAACATTTTAAACCAAGCATAACTACTCTTGCTTGCAAATTGATTTAAACAAAACTAACCTAAATTGTTAAGGCCTTAGAACTTTTAAGTAAATACTTTGAAACTTTTCTTATGTTAATGTTACAATATAAATGTTTTGTCAATATAGAATAAATACTTGTTATAAATTAATATATTCACCGGTGTTATTTGAAGGTTCATGTTTGCAAATCCAGCGTTTCCAATAAATGCCGGAAATCCGAAACCGCCTGCTAATCTTCCTAAAAGATAATTTAAAATGTATTTTTTTTAAATTTGTATTTATATTATTTAACAAAAATTGCAATTTCTTAATTACAAATCTAATTAAAATTCTTTAAATGATTAAAAGTTTATACATACACTAACATAAAAACCAATTTAAACATTAGACATACGACCCTTTTTTTAGCAATATTGTTGTTATTTAAAATATTTTAGTATATTTATTATTACTGTTCCATTCTTCCCGAAGTTCTGACGTCATCGTATTTGTCATGATATTCATAATGTTGGCAGGGACTCTTCCAACTTTAAAAGTTTTCTGCTGCATTCGCGGATTCATGCTTAAAAAACGAATAAAGAAATAGTCGTTGTCTTCAGTAACTGTTGAAACAGTATCCATGCCCTATGAAAAAACAAAAAAATATTTTGCCACATATTTTTTTCAACATTTTTTTAATGCCCTGAAATTAAACAAGTTGACATTATTATATATAGCCAGGTTAAATAAATGTCAACCACAAAGCCCTATTTATTAAGTATTTAAGTTCAGTAAGTTTACCCCTTGCATTGCCATTGCTTCATCCAAAGTTCCGTTTTCCATCATAACCATCATTGACATTTCTACACTGTGTTGATCGATAATAACTCCATCACCAAGTTCTGAAGTTGACGGGGCTGTTTGTCGCATTCTTATCATCATAGGTCTAAAAAATATCCAAAAGCATGCGATAAATATTTACCGCCTCAAGGGTAATGTTATTTTGTAAAAGGTGTAACACTATGTTGTTTGCGACATCATTTAGTGTGTATAAAGATTATTGAAAGACACACAAGTTTTTGAAAATACGGTACCTGTTTCCGTACTGCTCAAATCCTGGAATTAGACCGGCCATTCGTTTTGTATTTAGCAGCTCTCTTAAATCTTCAGGTGCCTGTTTATAGCATACTAATCAAAAAACTATATACGCCAAATGTGCATATTAAAACAATAAAATATTGGTGGTTTAGTTTAATTATGTTTTTTATTGCCTACGTTTTCTTGGGTAATGACAAAATTGCCCTGGTTTAAAAGATAATAAGAATTGCCAAGAGTCTGGCTAAAATAGGAATTAGTAATCAATTGCAGATCTTCAGTAGATTGACTAAAATCCGCCAACTGGGTGGGTCCATAGTCATAGCTGTTGTAAATAATACTTAATTATTATAAACATTTTATATTAGTTTAATATATTTCATGTTTTCTTTTTAACGTACGTGGTGTCAGGCATAGTTATTGGGATAATCATTCCGTTAAAATAAAATATAATCCCTTCTTCCGTTATCTCAAAATTTTGAGTTGCGGTCAAGTCAATCATGGCAACGGTTAATGGGCTTGGCAATATTGCAAAACGATTATCATTGCCAAAAGTTTGACTGGAGAAAATACCTAACAAACGAGTCATTGATGAACAAATCTAATAAAATAAAAAATTTGTTTAGTTACATTCCCACGTATAATAAATAACTGCGTTAAACTATTTTAATTTTTTTCTAGTTTTTTGGGTAATTAAAAAATTGTCTTGCTTTTAGCTTAACGCTTGATAAGGAAGTATGAACCATTCCATAATATGAGTGAATGTGATTTAAAACATCTTGTATTTTTACTATTTTTAGTTGAAATTAAGTCTAAGGTTTGTTACTTACACCAGAGCTTATTTGTTGTCGCAGCATACCGAGGTAAAGTTCTCGAAAATCTTCGTCAATTTCTTCATTTTCGATAAAATCTAGATCAAATGGAGATGTAATATCACATAATGGAACTGTAGTCTATAAAAATATTTGTAAAAAATAAGTTTTAATAAAATAGCCTGTAGTAACGATTTTGCCTGATATTCTTTTGATAGTAAGCTGTACTATTAATTTATAGTTTATTATTGCGATAGGTTACGTGCAACCGTCCACTATAGCTTGCATCACGAATACTCATCTAATAAAATACATTTAAACAGTTAAAGCAACAAGTCACGTGATAATGATAAGGTGGAAAAACGAGACTCTAGGTGTAAACACGTGACATAGAATAGATAAGACTTAAGAGTAAACAACAATATGGCGGATTTGTTTCTCTATATTAGTAATAGGGAAAAGTATACATACCGAAATTCTACCGGAATTTGTAATTTGAGGTTTGTGAATCAATCGAAATCCTAAACCTGAAAGCATTGCACTAAAACTTCCTGTTTGGGTTTTGATGATGCTGTTAAAAAAAATATTTGTGGTATATATGCTAAAGTGCATGCTACATTAAATATTAAGTTAGTATGTTATACGCGGGTGCTCACTTGTTACCAGCCGATATGTTAAGGAGAAAACGACCTTGTATCTCAACCTGTTCTAAAACATGTTCTGTAAATACAACTTGATCTTCGATCGACCAGCTTAAATCAGAAGTTGGCGTAAATAGAACCGAAATAGCAATTACACTAAAAAAACAATTTATGTTTTACAAAATGCTAAATGTTAGTGACGTTTTTCGAATGCAAGACTAGAAATATTGCGAAAACTTTGCATTTCATCAGCGTTTATTGTCACAGAATTTTATTAAAATTGAGGTTAAATTGTAATTTTTTTATGTTTTTTGTTCGAAAAAATGTAAAATGTACATATACAATTGCTTACTTGCCTAATCCAAACCTCAGCGTTAAAATTTCAGAAGGCATTTCGATAGAAGTCTCCTCCATACTAATAAACGCAGATGGATTTCCACTTCCAACAAATCTAGTAAACTGTGTAAAGCCTAAAAATATTTTGTAGTTAAAATAATTAAGAAAACTGATTTATCAAAAATAAAATATATTTTAAAAAAGTGAACATAAAAGATTTACTTTTGTCTATAGCTCCACGATTCGCTCGTATTTTCATTCCAGGGATAGTTTGAGAGTAAACCATGCAAAAAATTGCAAGCAATCCAATAATTATTAGTTTCATCTTTAAATGCAACTAATTTAACTCTTTATAAATACCAATTGAACTTAAAGAAAATATATCTAAATTTAAAATTTTTAATTTATTTCACTTTCCTTTCTATTTTATATAACCACAATACGAAATATTTTTTAGGTTAGTTAACAATGGCAAAATCTAAAATTTTAAAACAGACAATTTATATTCACCTTAAAAAAGAAAAAAATTAGAAACCATTTGCTGCATTTATGTTTGATTTTATATCAAGATTTTGCTTATACACCCGGGGGCTTTCAACGTATAACATTTTTACATGAATTTAAGCATAAACTATTGATCAAAAATTCGATTACTTGAGGGTTATGTTCAACTAGCAAATAAATTATTAGTTGCTTTTTATTAGGTTTATGCGACCTGATTGCCACTAAAAAAAGTATAAAATTAATTTAATTTTAACTACCAACATGGGCACTTTTTGGCTTTTTAAAACTGAAACTATTAGTTTGTTTTTTGTTATACTCTTTTTTTGGTTAATTTTTTTCTATTCTATAGTTTTCTAGGTGCACAATTGCCAACTAGGCCTTTGTGTTTTGTGTAATCAGAATATACTGTGTTTGTGTTTAATATGATATCTATGAAATCGGTGAATCCCCCTTAATTTGTCGTAACTGTAGCTGTTATATAACATAAATGTAAACAAAGTAAGAGTGTACTTTGTACGTGCAGTTAAATTTGTTTTACATTTGTATCAGGTGAATGACAACGATGCTTCGTATAACTGTTGTTGGTGGGGGAATAATTGGTCTATCTTCAGCTTATGCTTTATCAAAAGAGTACCCGAATTCACATATTACCCTTGTTGCTAAAGATTTAAGTCCAAATTTAGTAAGGTAAAAATTTCAAAAGTTTAGAGTGTATAAATTATATTTTGTACTGTTTGTATGCCATAAGTTGATTTTTAAAATAAAAATCGACACTTAAATTCTACTAATTAAAGTCAACAAGTAACATTAAATGCATTATTCAATGTTAAATAAACCTTTTTTTTAAACAGTGACCATGCTTTTGGTCTTGCATTAAATCGCAGCAACAATATAACAGATGGACCAAATGTGATGCACAATGTTTTAAAAACAATAGATTATTGTAAAAATATGCATCCCACAACCGCTGAGTTTGCAGGAATAAGAAAAAGAGGTTTCTTTTTCTTAGCCAACCACGACACAAAAGAGGGCCTTCAAAAACAATGTAATTAAACTTTTTTAACCAAATAAAATAAGAATTTAATGCTACAAAACTAACTTTTTTTGTTAAAGGTTTTTTTTTATTTATACAGCAAAAAATAGAAAATTACATAAGTTTTTATTATTTTATTTTAATCCAAATGTTTTAACCTTAGTTGAAATACTGTTTATTTTTTTATTCAGTAAATCCACTAATAGAGACTGTCGGGCCTTTAAGAAAAATTTCTTCAACTGAAATGAAAAATCTTGGATTTACTTTTCAAAACAAAGATCTTCAATTGGTATTCAAGGGTGAAACTATTACAGAAACATCGTTGCATGGTTTTGTTTCTTCTGTTTATATATTCGATACTGGAAAATATTTACAATGGCTTTTAAATGAATTAAAAGCTTTGACTTTAAGGTTTTTTTGTGTTTTTTTATTTTAATTTTGAATGTTTTTGTTTTTAGTTATCTTACTATACTGTAGAACTTAAGTTATATAACAATGGTATTTGTAATAGGCATAGTACTTAGGGTAACATACCAATATAGTGCTACTATTATTAAGGTTAAAAATTATCCTTTTTATTTTTTAGCAATGGTTCAAAACGGTTCGAACTAAAAAGTAAAAATCTTTACTCACTAAATGAAGTTGAGAATTGTGATCTTGTGGTTAATTGTTCAGGTGTAGGTGCAAGGGATTTATGTAATGATGTTAATGTTATTCCAATTAGAGGTGAGTAATATCTATATTTTTTGGGGTATAATTTCAATTTAATGGGCTTGTTAAATTTTGTGCTTCATTACATGTTTGCTGCATTATTTTTGTGTTCAAGTCTTATAATGAAAATTTTTTAGAGATTTACATAAATGTGTTTAACTTATTTGGCTTATCAACTTGTTAAAGTGAAAAAACTTTGTTTATTTTTAATTTGTAACGTTTTTACATTAACCATTAAATTTGATTATATAATATTTATAAATACTAAACAGTAAACACGTGAATGTTCACGAATCCTTTTTTTGTTTACATTGTTTTGTAATGTATTTTAAAACGGAAGTAACGGTATACACATAATGCTTTTGTCATGCTTTTTCGTGCCAAAAAAACTGAAATATATATTATTTTTTACACATTCACATTATATTTTATATATATAATTTTTTTTTTTTAATTTTAAATGTTTTAATTTTTTAGGCCAGTATCTTCGTATTGAACTGCCCGATCTTGAATCGTTGGTTGTAGCGGGAAATACAGTTTTATGTCCACGGCAAAATGATGTTTGTCTTGGTTCTTTGTACCAAATGAATCGCACAGACACTGATACGAATGAGGTTGATAACGATGATGTGTTTAAACGATGTTCTGTACTTGTTCCTCGAATTAAAACGGCTAAAATTACGAAGGTATGTTGTTTTTGTGATATAAAGGTTTTTAGAAGTATAAGACGGTAGTGTTGTAATGAATCCATCATTTTTTTATTTATATAAAAGTGTTATCTGCATTTAGTCACGTGTTTACACCTATCGTCACGTGTTTACACATTCTCTCTATCATGTAGGCTGTACCACGTGACTTGTTTGTTAAAATGTATCGAAATGTTATGTATAAAAGTAATCGTGATACAAGTTGTGGAAGACTGTACGTAATCTTACGCGATGAAATCTTGTTAATATTACTACGGCTTAATATACAAAAGACTATCGGGCAAATTACCTTACAGTGTTTTTGTTCTATCAAAGGCAATAACCTTTCCACGTAGATTAGGGTGGTAAACGAGGTTACTACATTAACTGCTATTATTAATTAACTGTCTTACAGCTAAGAGTGTGTTTTTTTTTTAAATAATAATTTAAGGCATAAATGTTATTTTTTGATTTTTTTTTATGAATTGAGCAATTACTAAAAAATTTAAAATTGACTTAATATAAACAGAAAGCGGCAGGGATTCGTCCTGGTAGAATAGGAGGCGCGCGCATGGAATTAGAATGGCTAAATCGTAAAAATCCAACCGGTTTAGAGCCTGCAAAATTTCCAGTAATTCATAATTATGGTCACTCAGGAAAAGGTGTTGCTCAGCATTGGGGATGTGCCTTAGAAGTAGTTAAGTTATCGAAGTCAGCTTTAAATACTATATCTAAGCTATAATTATACTAGTGTATAGATTTTTTTATAATTTAAATATAATTATTATAAGCAACTTTAACTGTACATATTTTGTTAAATATATTTTTAATTATCCAATTTTTGTATTTTAAAAAAAATTATATAAGTTATTATTTTAACTTTAATCTTAAAACGTAACAAATATGCAGTAGCAAAACTAATTTGGTGATTTTTATGTAACGACTAACATAACCTAATACCTATTTGCATGTTACTAATAATCTATATTTTGGAGGTATTATGGTGTTAGCTTAACATCGAATAATATTTCTTGGTAAATCTGGCGTGTTATAATTTATTGCTTGTACATTTAAGCAGACTGATTCGACCTTTTAATCGCTTTATAATTTACAATCTAAGTCAATTATTATGTTTGTTAATTGATATAAATATAAAAAATTACAATTTTTTTTTTATCTACTATAATAAATTATTTAGTCTCGTTCACAAAAATCCTAAATTATGAAATTATATTTTTTTCTTGCTTGTGTGGTTTGTTACAGCGACTGAAGCGTGGGCGCACGTTTACATTGTTTATTATTAAACTTGTGTAATTATTGATGATACATTATCATTAGCAAGCTTCCGCAAATGAATATTGAATAAATTAAATGATAGTGTTAACTAGTGTTGTGGTTTATATAATATGTAACGTTTAACCAAAAAGGCATATTGCGATTGTTAACTGGTTGTAGTTAGATAGCTGAAGCCAAAAAATATACCCAATGCAGATATGGTTTGTAATATAAAGTGACAATTTCTACATACAATTTTTCATATAGTTTAAACTTTAAAACTGCATATGCTTATAAACTGTTGGCGGTTCGACACAATAATAATTCGTTTTATCCAAGTAATGCTAGAAACGGCGTGAAACGGGTTAAGCGGAAATACTAATATCCGTTTTGCGCTTAAGATGTTTTCTACTACATATTTTTTTTAGATAGTCAGGTACAAATTGTGTGGTTAAATATCAATTCAGGCTAAATTTATGTTGTTATTAAGCACTTAACTGGTTAAATAGATAATCACGTTATCGGCAATGCTATGAAACGAGAAACTGTAATTTTGACTTAATTTCATTTTGTTAATAGTATTATGTATTTCAGGTTGTAAATAGTATTATGTATTGCATTAAATAAGTCGAAGTTTTACAAAAAATGGTATTTAAAAGCTTTCGTGAAGCTTGTGCCCCGTTTTTGGGTTCTTTTTACTCGTTTCTTGCAACGATTTCTATATGTTTATTTGGATTAACTTTCAAATATGTTTCCAGGCCATCTGGTTTACAAGCCACATTCGTTCTGATGTGTGTGTTTTACATGGCATCTCTTCCAGTTACAACATACAAACTAGTTTATCTAAAAAAGACCCCAAGTAGCCTTCCATTGAAGATTTATATTTATTTTTTGATGTGTATTTTATCTGGAATCTGCGCATGTTTGTTAACTGTAGTAGCTCTCGAGTATAGTTCAATTGCTGATGTATATGCGATTGGCAGTTCTTACATGATACCAATGCTGTTATTTTCTTATTTATTTTTAAATGGTAAGGGTAATCTCAGTAAGGTAGTATAATTAAATAAAAAAAATTATTATGAAAATTCCTGAAACGTCTTGAAATAAATTATAACCAATGGTAGCCTTAGATTTGTTGTTTAGAAAAACCGCACTGGGTTGAAATATTGTTGGCACTCGCTTCGGTCGGCGGTATTTTTTTGGTGGCAAGACCATCTTTTCTTTTTGATCAGGGGATCGTGTACGATTTACCCCAAATCAAAGGACTGGTGTTTGCATGTGCAATCTGCATTGCCATGGCAATACGTTTGACATGTGATAGCAAAATATCTTCATTTATCAATAATTCTGTTATATTATTATGGACGGGTGGTCTTGGAGCTTTTCTAACGTTAATCATAATAGGGTTTCTGCATTCTAATTGGTTTTTGCCTGTTCGAATGGACTGCTTGTGGTATACCTTAGGAGCGCTGTTTGCACTTATTAGTCGCATTTTGCTTATACAAGCTGTCAAGATCGAAAGAACCAATCGTGTTGGGATGATATATAGTAGCCAGGTGTTTCTTGCTTATGTTTTTGACACTGTAGTAACGAGTAGTCCACCGAATTACATTTCCGTTATTGGCGGCACTGTGATTGTGTTTTCATCTGTGGCTTCGTTATTGTTAAAAGTTTGGATCGTTAAACGAAAAAAGAAACAAAACAATGTTATACCAAACTAATTGTGGATTTTATTTAATTTATAATTTTATTATTAATGCAACTAACCGTAACAATATGTGGGTAAAACAATAAATCTACAATAAAATATATTTATTTTTTTTACATATATATATTTTTTTTCTATAAATTTACAATTATTATATGCGCAATTACTATTCTTATTCAAAAAATAAATTTACTTTTTTACATTTTTAGTACGTAATACAAAAGTTAAAGTGTGCGGTATAAAGAAAGAAGCACTAACTTTAAAACCTATTTATTTTACTTGGTAGGTTACATTAAAAGTATTTTCGTTTTAAGAAATGTTTATATGATTTGAATTTCTAGTTGACGTTCGTGAATACTTAAAAATGTTTTTATTAAAGTGGATATTGGTTTACGATTAGGTAAAAATAACAATTCATTCTGTAAAACCTAAATAATACATACACTAGCCTAGATATATTAAATTAGTCAAAAGTTATAACATTCGTATTAATATTTGCAAAAACGTTAAAATTAAAAAAAAATTTTTGATTTTTATTGGCCTTACTCACATTTCAGATAATATATTTTTTCAAATAAAACAAAGTTAACACTACTTATACAAAACAAAAGTCACACTCATTTTATATTTGCATAAACCGTATATAGCTTGTGACGTCATTAGGCCATATCAATAGGTAAATTTTTTCAAAAAAATCTATATTTTTAAGTTAAAATTAAAGTGTTTAAATTAGTGCGTCGTAGTCCAAATAACGTATTTTCGAATAAATATTAACATTAATTATTATAGTCAAAAGTTTTGACGCTTTTTTTTAACAATTGTATAAACTTCAAAATTATAAAATAAATATTTTATTTCTGCCATAAACCTAACTAACATCCAAGAAAAAGTTTTTTTTTTTGAAATACTGGTTTTATATCTTTGCGTAACCTAATTTTTTTTTCAATAAAGGTTTTTTATTTCGAAAACCTGATTATGATTGTAGCGTTCTTTCCTTGCACAAACCTTATCTCAAATTCGTCTCATTTGTAAAGTGCTTGTCTAGAGTGAAGTTGTATGTAGTAACAGTCTAGCTTGGTTAAGTAATATAGTATTTTAAGTTAAATCACATTATAATAAAATTTTAAAGTTGTAGCGTATTGTTTAAAACGAATGAGAATAACTAACTAAAGCGTCATATTACTACTCAAATTGGTATGCTTTTTTTGAAGAAATTGAAAAACAATTGGTATGCTTTTTTGATAAAAATTTAACTTTTAAACAGTCATTTGACTGTATCATTAAATGCGCAATAGTAAAAACAAGGCATTTTTTAATTGAATTTCTAGTTTTATTCGTATAGTCAAAAGTTATGACACTTTTATTATATTGTGCACAAACTTTAAATCTAAAAAAACAATACGTTTATTTTATTCGTACAAGCCTAACTAACACTAAAGAAAAAACATTTTTCAAAAAAACTTAGTAAAACAAAAGTTACACTGTTTTTATATGCACGTAACCTATATAGCTTGTGACGTCATCAGGCAAAAGTTTATAGTTGTTTTTTTTTTAGAAAAATTTTAAATTTTTAAATTTAAGTTTGACTGTATCATTAATTGCGCAGTAGTCTACTCATTTTTAAAATGATTTTTAAATTTGTTAATATAGACCAAAGTTATGACACTTTTATTAATATTTGTATAAACTTTATAATTAAAATTTTTTTTTTATACTTGTACAAGCATAACTAACACTAAAGAAAAAAAGTTTTTCAAAAAAACTTAGTAAAACAAAAGGTACACTGTTTATATATGCATGTAACGTATATAGCTTGTGACGTCATCAGGCCAATAGTAATAAGTGTTAAATTAAATTTGATTTTATCATTAAACGCGCAGTTGTCTAAACAGCGTATTTTTAAATGAAATTTTAATTTTTTTTAAATAGTCGCAAGTTATGACATTTTTATTAATATTTGTATAAAATTCAAAATTAAAAAAAATTATTTCATTCGATTTTTTTTAACCTAAATAAGGTTCAAGTTAAAACATTTTTTAATAATTCTTAGTAAATCAAAAGCTATCCTGGTATTATATGTACACGAAACCTATATAGCCTGTGACGTCATCAGACCAATAATATTACGTGCATTTTTTCCAATTTTTTTTTTTTTAAATTCAAATTTGACTTTATTATTAAACGCTTAGTAATAAAATTTGCAATAATTTTAAAATTGAAAAAAAAATTTTTATCTGATTCGTTTTGGCCTAACTAACATTTAAGTTGAAACTCTCCTCGAATATATTTAGTAAAACAAAAGTTATGACATATTTATTTACACTTGATCTAATTTTTTTTTCGAATTTTTGTTACAGTCTGAAACTAAAATATAAGTTTAAAACGTCGGTTAAAGAAATGCGATGTACCTATGTGGTAGGAGCGTTAGGTTATGACACTAATGGTTGCTGGTTCGATTCCGAGCGTGGTGATTGAAATCTTATTTAAATTAATTAAAATTAATTTTGGTTCAAAATCTAAGAATCTTAGAAAAATATTTGTTCTGTTGGAACTGCACAGGTTCAACTAACGTGTTTGCAAAATAATTTTTGCAAAATATTTTTCGAAAATCTTAATATTCATAAAAGTTATGATACTTTTATTAGAAATTGATGAAATCTCAAAACCTAAAATATTATATTTTATTAGACGCACATTGGCCTAACTTACATTCAAGATAAAACATTTCGCAAAAATTTTTAGAAAAACAAAAGTTTCGGCTAATTTTTGTTCTGGGTTTAATTAGGTCACGTGATATTTTTGGCCAATGATATTGCATACAAATTAAAAAAAAATAAAAAATTTTAAATCCAAGAATAATTGTTCTATTAAAACCGCACAAGTTCAGTTGCCGTGTTTACAAAATATTTTACGAAAATATTAAAATTCATAAGAGTTATGACGTTTTTATTAAAAATTTATGAAATTTTAAAAGTTAAATTTTATATTTTATTAAACGAGCATTGGCCTAACTTATATTTAAGATAAAACATTTCGCAAAAAATTTCAGTAGAACAAAAGTATGAATTTTTATTTTCGGTTTAATTAGGTCACGTGATATTTTTGGCCAATGCTATTGCATACAAATTTAAAAATAAAATCACATCTTTTTAAACACAACATTTTACCTGTAATTAATTTTAATTAAATAAAGAGAAGAATTCAACCAACACTTTCAGAATCGAACATTCGATCATTAGACTCAGATTATCAATCCCTTATCACTAAGCTACGAGGCATTTCTTCAAACGATGTTTTAAACTTATATTAAGGTTTTTTAGACTGTAGCTACATTTCAAAAAAAGGCGATCAGCTGTAAATAAATATTTGATAACTTTTGATTTACTGAAAATATTCGAGATATGATTTAACTTAAATGTTAGTTAGACCAAAACGACCAAAACAAACAAAATATATTTTTTAATTTTAAAGTTAATGCAAATATTAATAAAATGATCCTAACTTTTGACTATATTAAAACAATTAAAAATCCAATTTAAAAATACGTTGTTTACACAATTGCGCATTCATTGATAAAGTCAAATAGATGTTTAATTTCGGGATTTGAAATTTTACGAAAATTTAGTAAATATGTCATAACTTTATTAATATTAAATATTTTTTCATAATTTTTTTGAAATAGGATATTTAGACCAGTGCAGTTCTATTGGTTTGGTTTAAATTCGATTTAAATTTTTCATTTTTTTTGAAATTTTTATTGGCCCACTCACTTTATATAGTACCAATATATGGGGGGGGGGGGCAATAATTTTTTGCCCTCACTTTTTTATTTTTGGATTTTTTCGCAAATTTCTTTATCTCTTATGTTAGTTAGGGCAATGTGCATCAAATAAGATGTTTAATTTCGGGATTTGAAATTTTACGAAAATTTAGTAAATATGTCATAACTTTATTAATATTAAATATTTTTTCATAATTTTTTTGAAATAGGATATTTAGACCAGTGCGGTTCTATTGGTTTGGTTTAAATTTGATTTAAATTTTTAAATTTTTTTGAAATTTTTATTGGCCCACTTTATATAGTACCAATATATGGGGGGGGGGGCAATAATTTTTTGCCCTTATTTTTTATTTTTGGATTTTTTCGCAAATTTCTTTATCTCTTATGTTAGTTAGGGCAATGCGCATCAAATAAGATGTTTAATTTCGGGATTTGAAATTTTACGAAAATTTAGTAAATATGTCATAACTTTATTAATATTAAATATTTTTTCATAATTTTTTCGAAATAGGATATTTAGACCAGTGAGGTTCTATTGGTTTGGTTTAAATTCGATTTAAATTTTTCAATTTTTTTGAAATTTTTATTGGCCCACTTTATATAGTTCCAATATATGGGGGGGGGGGGGGGGGCAATAATTTTTTGCCCTAACTTTTTTATTTTTGGATTTTTTCGCAAATTTCTTTATCTCTTATGTTAGTTAGGGCAATGCGCATCAAATAAGATGTTTAATTTCGGGATTTGAAATTTTACGAAAATTTAGTAAATATGTCATAACTTTATTAATATTAAATATTTTTTCATAATTTTTTGGAAATAGGATATTTAGACCAGTGAGGTTCTATTGGTTTGGTTTAAATTCGATTTAAATTTTTCAATTTTTTTTAAATTTTTATTGGCCCACTTTATATAGTTCCAATATATGGGGGGGAGGGGGGGGGGCAATAATTTTTTGCCCTAATTTTTGGATTTTTTCGCAAATTTCTTTATCTCTTATGTTAGTTAGGGCAATGCGCATCAAATAAGATGTTTAATTTCGGGATTTAAAATTTTACGAAAATTTAGTAAATATGTCATAACTTTATTAATATTGAATATTTTTTCATAATTTTTTTGAAATAGGATATTTAGACTAGTGCGGTTCTATTGGTTTGGTTTAAATTCGATTTAAATTTTTCATTTTTTTTGAAATTTTTATTGGCCCACTCACTTTATATAGTACCAATATATGGGGGGGGGGAGGGCAATAATTTTTTGCCCTCACTTTTTTATTTTTGGATTTTTTCGCAAATTTCTTTATCTCTTATGTTAGTTAGGGCAATGTGCATCAAATAAGATGTTTAATTTCGGGATTTGAAATTTTACGAAAATTTAGTAAATATGTCATAACTTTATTAATATTAAATATTTTTTCATAATTTTTTTGAAATAGGATATTTAGACCAGTGCGGTTCTATTGGTTTGGTTTAAATTTGATTTAAATTTTTAAATTTTTTTGAAATTTTTATTGGCCCACTTTATATAGTACCAATATATGGGGGGGGGGGGGCAATAATTTTTTGCCCTTATTTTTTATTTTTGGATTTTTTCGCAAATTTCTTTATCTCTTATGTTAGTTAGGGCAATGCGCATCAAATAAGATGTTTAATTTCGGGATTTGAAATTTTACGAAAATTTAGTAAATATGTCATAACTTTATTAATATTAAATATTTTTTCATAATTTTTTCGAAATAGGATATTTAGACCAGTGAGGTTCTATTGGTTTGGTTTAAATTCGATTTAAATTTTTCAATTTTTTTGAAATTTTTATTGGCCCACTTTATATAGTTCCAATATATGGGGGGGGGGGGGCAATAATTTTTTGCCCTAACTTTTTTATTTTTGGATTTTTTCGCAAATTTCTTTATCTCTTATGTTAGTTAGGGCAATGCGCATCAAATAAGATGTTTAATTTCGGGATTTGAAATTTTACGAAAATTTAGTAAATATGTCATAACTTTATTAATATTAAATATTTTTTCATAATTTTTTTGAAATAGGATATTTAGACCAGTGAGGTTCTATTGGTTTGGTTTAAATTCGATTTAAATTTTTCATTTTTTTTGAAATTTTTATTGGCCCACTCACTTTATATAGTACCAATATATGGGGGGGGGGGGCAATAATTTTTTGCCCTCACTTTTTTATTTTTGGATTTTTTCGCAAATTTCTTTATCTCTTATGTTAGTTAGGGCAATGTGCATCAAATAAGATGTTTAATTTCGGGATTTGAAATTTTACGAAAATTTAGTAAATATGTCATAACTTTATTAATATTAAATATTTTTTCATAATTTTTTTGAAATAGGATATTTAGACCAGTGCGGTTCTATTGGTTTGGTTTAAATTTGATTTAAATTTTTAAATTTTTTTGAAATTTTTATTGGCCCACTTTATATAGTACCAATATATGGGGGGGGGGGGCAATAATTTTTTGCCCTTATTTTTTATTTTTGGATTTTTTCGCAAATTTCTTTATCTCTTATGTTAGTTAGGGCAATGCGCATCAAATAAGATGTTTAATTTCGGGATTTGAAATTTTACGAAAATTTAGTAAATATGTCATAACTTTATTAATATTAAATATTTTTTCATAATTTTTTCGAAATAGGATATTTAGACCAGTGAGGTTCTATTGGTTTGGTTTAAATTCGATTTAAATTTTTCAATTTTTTTGAAATTTTTATTGGCCCACTTTATATAGTTCCAATATATGGGGGGGGGGGGGCAATAATTTTTTGCCCTAACTTTTTTATTTTTGGATTTTTTCGCAAATTTCTTTATCTCTTATGTTAGTTAGAGCAATGCGCATCAAATAAGATGTTTAATTTCGGGATTTGAAATTTTACGAAAATTTAGTAAATATGTCATAACTTTATTAATATTAAATATTTTTTCATAATTTTTTGGAAATAGGATATTTAGACCAGTGAGGTTCTATTGGTTTGGTTTAAATTCGATTTAAATTTTTCAATTTTTTTTAAATTTTTATTGGCCCACTTTATATAGTTCCAATATATGGGGGGGAGGGGGGGGGGCAATAATTTTTTGCCCTAATTTTTTTATTTTTGGATTTTTTCGCAAATTTCTTTATCTCTTATGTTAGTTAGGGCAATGCGCATCAAATAAGATGTTTAATTTCGGGATTTGAAATTTTACGAAAATTTAGTAAATATGTCATAACTTTATTAATATTAAATATTTTTTCATAATTTTTTTGAAATAGGATATTTAGACCAGTGAGGTTCTATTGGTTTGGTTTAAATTCGATTTAAATTTTTCAATTTTTTTTAAATTTTTATTGGCCCACTTAATATAGTACCCATATATGGGGGGGAGGGGGGGGGGCAATAATTTTTTGCCCTAATTTTTGGATTTTTTCGCAAATTTCTTTATCTCTTATGTTAGTTAGGGCAATGCGCATCAAATAAGATGTTTAATTTCGGGATTTGAAATTTTACGAAAATTTAGTAAATATGTCATAACTTTATTAATATTAAATATTTTTTCATAATTTTTTTGAAATAAGATATTTAGACCAGTGCGGTTCTATTGGTTTGGTTTAAACTCCATTTAAATTTTTCAATTTTTTTGAAATTTTTATTGGCCTACTTTATATAGTTCTAATTTATGGGGGGGGGGGGGCAATAATTTTTTGCCTTAACTTTTTTATTTTTGGATTTTTTCGCAAATTTTTTTATCTCTTATGTTAGTTAGGGCAATGCGCATCAAATAAGATGTTTAATTTCGGGATTTAAAATTTTACGAAAATTTAGTAAATATGTCATAACTTTATTAATATTAAATATTTTTTCATAATTTTTTGGAAATAGGATATTTAGACCAGTGAGGTTCTATTGGTTTGGTTTAAATTCGATTTAAATTTTTCAATTTTTTTTAAATTTTTATTGGCCCACTTTATATAGTTCCAATATATGGGGGGGGGGGGGGGGCAATAATTTTTTGCCCTAACTTTTTTATTTTTGGATTTTTTCGCAAATTTCTTTATCTCTTATGTTAGTTAGGGCAATGCGCATCAAATAAGATGTTTAATTTCGGGATTTGAAATTTTACGAAAATTTAGTAAATATGTCATAACTTTATTAATATTAAATATTTTTTCATAATTTTTTGGAAATAGGATATTTAGACCAGTGAGGTTCTATTGGTTTGGTTTAAATTCGATTTAAATTTTTCAATTTTTTTTAAATTTTTATTGGCCCACTTTATATAGTTCCAATATATGGGGGGGAGGGGGGGGGGCAATAATTTTTTGCCTTAACTTTTTTATTTTTGGATTTTTTCGCAAATTTTTTTATCTCTTATGTTAGTTAGGGCAATGCGCATCAAATAAGATGTTTAATTTCGGGATTTAAAATTTTACGAAAATTTAGTAAATATGTCATAACTTTATTAATATTGAATATTTTTTCATAATTTTTTTGAAATAGGATATTTAGACTAGTGCGGTTATATTGGTTTGGTTTAAATTCGATTTAAATTTTTCAATTTTTTTGAAATTTTATTGGCCCACTTTATATAGTACCAATATGTGGGGGGGGCAATAATTTTTTGCCCTAACTTTTTTATTTTTGAATTTTTTCGCAAATTTCTTTATCTCTTATGTTAGTTAGGGCAATGCGCATCAAATAAGATGTTTAATTTCGGGATTTGAAATTTTACGAAAATTTAGTAAATATGTCATAACTTTATTAATATTAAATATTTTTTCATAATTTTTTCGAAATACGATATTTAGACCAGTGAGGTTCTATTGGTTTGGTTTAAATTCGATTTAAATTTTTCAATTTTTTTGAAATTTTTATTGGCCCACTTTATATAGTTCCAATATATGGGGGGGGGGGGGCAATAATTTTTTGCCCTAACTTTTTTATTTTTGGATTTTTTCGCAAATTTCTTTATCTCTTATGTTAGTTAGGGCAATGCGCATCAAATAAGATGTTTAATTTCGGGATTTGAAATTTTACGAAAATTTAGTAAATATGTCATAACTTTATTAATATTAAATATTTTTTCATAATTTTTTGGAAATAGGATATTTAGACCAGTGAGGTTCTATTGGTTTGGTTTAAATTCGATTTAAATTTTTCAATTTTTTTTAAATTTTTATTGGCCCACTTTATATAGTTCCAATATATGGGGGGGAGGGGGGGGGGCAATAATTTTTTGCCCTAATTTTTTTATTTTTGGATTTTTTCGCAAATTTCTTTATCTCTTATGTTAGTTAGGGCAATGCGCATCAAATAAGATGTTTAATTTCGGGATTTGAAATTTTACGAAAATTTAGTAAATATGTCATAACTTTATTAATATTAAATATTTTTTCATAATTTTTTTTTAAATAGGATATTTAGACCAGTGCGGTTCTATTAGTTTGGTTTAAATTCGATTTAAATTTTTAAATTTTTTTGAAATTTTTATTGGCCCACTTTATATAGTACCCATATATGGGGGGGAGGGGGGGGGGCAATAATTTTTTGCCCTAATTTTTGGATTTTTTCGCAAATTTCTTTATCTCTTATGTTAGTTAGGGCAATGCGCATCAAATAAGATGTTTAATTTCGGGATTTAAAATTTTACGAAAATTTAGTAAATATGTCATAACTTTATTAATATTAAATATTTTTTCATAATTTTTTGGAAATAGGATATTTAGACCAGTGAGGTTCTATTGGTTTGGTTTAAATTCGATTTAAATTTTTCAATTTTTTTTAAATTTTTATTGGCCCACTTTATATAGTTCCAATATATGGGGGGGGGGGGGGGGCAATAATTTTTTGCCCTAACTTTTTTATTTTTGGATTTTTTCGCAAATTTCTTTATCTCTTATGTTAGTTAGGGCAATGCGCATCAAATAAGATGTTTAATTTCGGGATTTGAAATTTTACGAAAATTTAGTAAATATGTCATAACTTTATTAATATTAAATATTTTTTCATAATTTTTTGGAAATAGGATATTTAGACCAGTGAGGTTCTATTGGTTTGGTTTAAATTCGATTTAAATTTTTCAATTTTTTTTAAATTTTTATTGGCCCACTTTATATAGTTCCAATATATGGGGGGGAGGGGGGGGGGCAATAATTTTTTGCCCTAATTTTTGGATTTTTTCGCAAATTTCTTTATCTCTTATGTTAGTTAGGGCAATGCGCATCAAATAAGATGTTTAATTTCGGGATTTAAAATTTTACGAAAATTTAGTAAATATGTCATAACTTTATTAATATTGAATATTTTTTCATAATTTTTTTGAAATAGGATATTTAGACTAGTGCGGTTCTATTGGTTTGGTTTAAATTCGATTTAAATTTTTCATTTTTTTTGAAATTTTTATTGGCCCACTCACTTTATATAGTACCAATATATGGGGGGGGGGAGGGCAATAATTTTTTGCCCTCACTTTTTTATTTTTGGATTTTTTCGCAAATTTCTTTATCTCTTATGTTAGTTAGGGCAATGTGCATCAAATAAGATGTTTAATTTCGGGATTTGAAATTTTACGAAAATTTAGTAAATATGTCATAACTTTATTAATATTAAATATTTTTTCATAATTTTTTTGAAATAGGATATTTAGACCAGTGCGGTTCTATTGGTTTGGTTTAAATTTGATTTAAATTTTTAAATTTTTTTGAAATTTTTATTGGCCCACTTTATATAGTACCAATATATGGGGGGGGGGGCAATAATTTTTTGCCCTTATTTTTTATTTTTGGATTTTTTCGCAAATTTCTTTATCTCTTATGTTAGTTAGGGCAATGCGCATCAAATAAGATGTTTAATTTCGGGATTTGAAATTTTACGAAAATTTAGTAAATATGTCATAACTTTATTAATATTAAATATTTTTTCATAATTTTTTCGAAATAGGATATTTAGACCAGTGAGGTTCTATTGGTTTGGTTTAAATTCGATTTAAATTTTTCAATTTTTTTGAAATTTTTATTGGCCCACTTTATATAGTTCCAATATATGGGGGGGGGGGGGGGCAATAATTTTTTGCCCTAACTTTTTTATTTTTGGATTTTTTCGCAAATTTCTTTATCTCTTATGTTAGTTAGGGCAATGCGCATCAAATAAGATGTTTAATTTCGGGATTTGAAATTTTACGAAAATTTAGTAAATATGTCATAACTTTATTAATATTAAATATTTTTTCATAATTTTTTTGAAATAGGATATTTAGACCAGTGAGGTTCTATTGGTTTGGTTTAAATTCGATTTAAATTTTTCATTTTTTTTGAAATTTTTATTGGCCCACTCACTTTATATAGTACCAATATATGGGGGGGGGGGGCAATAATTTTTTGCCCTCACTTTTTTATTTTTGGATTTTTTCGCAAATTTCTTTATCTCTTATGTTAGTTAGGGCAATGTGCATCAAATAAGATGTTTAATTTCGGGATTTGAAATTTTACGAAAATTTAGTAAATATGTCATAACTTTATTAATATTAAATATTTTTTCATAATTTTTTTGAAATAGTATATTTAGACCAGTGCGGTTCTATTGGTTTGGTTTAAATATGATTTAAATTTTTAAATTTTTTTGAAATTTTTATTGGCCCACTTTATATAGTACCAATATATGGGGGGGGGGGGGGGCAATAATTTTTTGCCCTTATTTTTTATTTTTGGATTTTTTCGCAAATTTCTTTATCTCTTATGTTAGTTAGGGCAATGCGCATCAAATAAGATGTTTAATTTCGGGATTTGAAATTTTACGAAAATTTAGTAAATATGTCATAACTTTATTAATATTAAATATTTTTTCATAATTTTTTCGAAATAGGATATTTAGACCAGTGAGGTTCTATTGGTTTGGTTTAAATTCGATTTAAATTTTTCAATTTTTTTGAAATTTTTATTGGCCCACTTTATATAGTTCCAATATATGGGGGGGGGGGGCAATAATTTTTTGCCCTAACTTTTTTATTTTTGGATTTTTTCGCAAATTTCTTTATCTCTTATGTTAGTTAGAGCAATGCGCATCAAATAAGATGTTTAATTTCGGGATTTGAAATTTTACGAAAATTTAGTAAATATGTCATAACTTTATTAATATTAAATATTTTTTCATAATTTTTTGGAAATAGGATATTTAGACCAGTGAGGTTCTATTGGTTTGGTTTAAATTCGATTTAAATTTTTCAATTTTTTTTAAATTTTTATTGGCCCACTTTATATAGTTCCAATATATGGGGGGGAGGGGGGGGGGCAATAATTTTTTGCCCTAATTTTTTTATTTTTGGATTTTTTCGCAAATTTCTTTATCTCTTATGTTAGTTAGGGCAATGCGCATCAAATAAGATGTTTAATTTCGGGATTTGAAATTTTACGAAAATTTAGTAAATATGTCATAACTTTATTAATATTAAATATTTTTTCATAATTTTTTTGAAATAGGATATTTAGACCAGTGAGGTTCTATTGGTTTGGTTTAAATTCGATTTAAATTTTTAAATTTTTTTGAAATTTTTATTGGCCCACTTAATATAGTACCCATATATGGGGGGGAGGGGGGGGGGCAATAATTTTTTGCCCTAATTTTTGGATTTTTTCGCAAATTTCTTTATCTCTTATGTTAGTTAGGGCAATGCGCATCAAATAAGATGTTTAATTTCGGGATTTGAAATTTTACGAAAATTTAGTAAATATGTCATAACTTTATTAATATTAAATATTTTTTCATAATTTTTTTGAAATAAGATATTTAGACCAGTGCGGTTCTATTGGTTTGGTTTAAACTCCATTTAAATTTTTCAATTTTTTTGAAATTTTTATTGGCCTACTTTATATAGTTCTAATTTATGGGGGGGGGGGGGGCAATAATTTTTTGCCTTAACTTTTTTATTTTTGGATTTTTTCGCAAATTTTTTTATCTCTTATGTTAGTTAGGGCAATGCGCATCAAATAAGATGTTTAATTTCGGGATTTAAAATTTTACGAAAATTTAGTAAATATGTCATAACTTTATTAATATTGAATATTTTTTCATAATTTTTTTGAAATAGGATATTTAGACTAGTGCGGTTATATTGGTTTGGTTTAAATTCGATTTAAATTTTTCAATTTTTTTGAAATTTTATTGGCCCACTTTATATAGTACCAATATATGGGGGGGGCAATAATTTTTTGCCCTAACTTTTTTATTTTTGAATTTTTTCGCAAATTTCTTTATCTCTTATGTTAGTTAGGGCAATGCGCATCAAATAAGATGTTTAATTTCGGGATTTGAAATTTTACGAAAATTTAGTAAATGTGTCATAACTTTATTAATATTAAATATTTTTTCATAATTTTTTTGAAATAGGATATTTAGACCAGTGAGGTTCTATTGGTTTGGTTTAAATTCGATTTAAATTTTTAAATTTTTTTGAAATTTTTATTGGCCCACTTTATATAGTACCCATATATGGGGGGGAGGGGGGGGGGCAATAATTTTTTGCCCTAATTTTTGGATTTTTTCGCAAATTTCTTTATCTCTTATGTTAGTTAGGGCAATGCGCATCAAATAAGATGTTTAATTTCGGGATTTGAAATTTTACGAAAATTTAGTAAATATGTCATAACTTTATTAATATTAAATATTTTTTCATAATTTTTTTGAAATAAGATATTTAGACCAGTGCGGTTCTATTGGTTTGGTTTAAACTCCATTTAAATTTTTCAATTTTTTTGAAATTTTTATTGGCCTACTTTATATAGTTCTAATTTATGGGGGGGGGGGGGCAATAATTTTTTGCCTTAACTTTTTTATTTTTGGATTTTTTCGCAAATTTTTTTATCTCTTATGTTAGTTAGGGCAATGCGCATCAAATAAGATGTTTAATTTCGGGATTTAAAATTTTACGAAAATTTAGTAAATATGTCATAACTTTATTAATATTGAATATTTTTTCATAATTTTTTTGAAATAGGATATTTAGACTAGTGCGGTTATATTGGTTTGGTTTAAATTCGATTTAAATTTTTCAATTTTTTTGAAATTTTATTGGCCCACTTTATATAGTACCAATATATGGGGGGGGCAATAATTTTTTGCCCTAACTTTTTTATTTTTGAATTTTTTCGCAAATTTCTTTATCTCTTATGTTAGTTAGGGCAATGCGCATCAAATAAGATGTTTAATTTCGGGATTTGAAATTTTACGAAAATTTAGTAAATGTGTCATAACTTTATTAATATTAAATATTTTTTCATAATTTTTTTGAAATAGGATATTTAGACCAGTGAGGTTCTATTGGTTTGGTTTAAATTCGATTTAAATTTTTAAATTTTTTTGAAATTTTTATTGGCCCACTTTATATAGTACCCATATATGGGGGGGAGGGGGGGGGCAATAATTTTTTGCCCTAATTTTTGGATTTTTTCGCAAATTTCTTTATCTCTTATGTTAGTTAGGGCAATGCGCATCAAATAAGATGTTTAATTTCGGGATTTGAAATTTTACGAAAATTTAGTAAATATGTCATAACTTTATTAATATTAAATATTTTTTCATAATTTTTTTGAAATAGGATATTTAGACCAGTGCGGTTCTATTGGTTTGGTTTAAACTCCATTTAAATTTTTCAATTTTTTTGAAATTTTTATTGGCCTACTTTATATAGTTCTAATTTATGGGGGGGGGGGGGGCAATAATTTTTTGCCTTAACTTTTTTATTTTTGGATTTTTTCGCAAATTTTTTTATCTCTTATGTTAGTTAGGGCAATGCGCATCAAATAAGATGTTTAATTTCGGGATTTAAAATTTTACGAAAATTTAGTAAATATGTCATAACTTTATTAATATTGAATATTTTTTCATAATTTTTTTGAAATAGGATATTTAGACTAGTGCGGTTATATTGGTTTGGTTTAAATTCGATTTAAATTTTTCAATTTTTTTGAAATTTTATTGGCCCACTTTATATAGTACCAATATGTGGGGGGGGCAATAATTTTTTGCCCTAACTTTTTTATTTTTGAATTTTTTCGCAAATTTCTTTATCTCTTATGTTAGTTAGGGCAATGCGCATCAAATAAGATGTTTAATTTCGGGATTTGAAATTTTACGAAAATTTAGTAAATATGTCATAACTTTATTAATATTAAATATTTTTTCATAATTTTTTCGAAATACGATATTTAGACCAGTGAGGTTCTATTGGTTTGGTTTAAATTCGATTTAAATTTTTCAATTTTTTTGAAATTTTTATTGGCCCACTTTATATAGTTCCAATATATGGGGGGGGGGGGGGCAATAATTTTTTGCCCTAACTTTTTTATTTTTGGATTTTTTCGCAAATTTCTTTATCTCTTATGTTAGTTAGGGCAATGCGCATCAAATAAGATGTTTAATTTCGGGATTTGAAATTTTACGAAAATTTAGTAAATATGTCATAACTTTATTAATATTAAATATTTTTTCATAATTTTTTGGAAATAGGATATTTAGACCAGTGAGGTTCTATTGGTTTGGTTTAAATTCGATTTAAATTTTTCAATTTTTTTTAAATTTTTATTGGCCCACTTTATATAGTTCCAATATATGGGGGGGAGGGGGGGGGGGCAATAATTTTTTGCCCTAATTTTTTTATTTTTGGATTTTTTCGCAAATTTCTTTATCTCTTATGTTAGTTAGGGCAATGCGCATCAAATAAGATGTTTAATTTCGGGATTTGAAATTTTACGAAATTTTAGTAAATATGTCATAACTTTATTAATATTAAATATTTTTTCATAATTTTTTTTTAAATAGGATATTTAGACCAGTGCGGTTCTATTAGTTTGGTTTAAATTCGATTTAAATTTTTAAATTTTTTTGAAATTTTTATTGGCCCACTTTATATAGTACCCATATATGGGGGGGAGGGGGGGGGGCAATAATTTTTTGCCCTAATTTTTGGATTTTTTCGCAAATTTCTTTATCTCTTATGTTAGTTAGGGCAATGCGCATCAAATAAGATGTTTAATTTCGGGATTTAAAATTTTACGAAAATTTAGTAAATATGTCATAACTTTATTAATATTAAATATTTTTTCATAATTTTTTGGAAATAGGATATTTAGACCAGTGAGGTTCTATTGGTTTGGTTTAAATTCGATTTAAATTTTTCAATTTTTTTTAAATTTTTATTGGCCCACTTTATATAGTTCCAATATATGGGGGGGAGGGGGGGGGGGCAATAATTTTTTGCCCTAATTTTTTTATTTTTGGATTTTTTCGCAAATTTCTTTATCTCTTATGTTAGTTAGGGCAATGCGCATCAAATAAGATGTTTAATTTCGGGATTTGAAATTTTACGAAAATTTAGTAAATATGTCATAACTTTATTAATATTAAATATTTTTTCATAATTTTTTTGAAATAGGATATTTAGACCAGTGAGGTTCTATTGGTTTGGTTTAAATTCGATTTAAATTTTTAAATTTTTTTGAAATTTTTATTGGCCCACTTTATATAGTACCCATATATGGGGGGGAGGGGGGGGGGGCAATAATTTTTTGCCCTAATTTTTGGATTTTTTCGCAAATTTCTTTATCTCTTATGTTAGTTAGGGCAATGCGCATCAAATAAGATGTTTAATTTCGGGATTTAAAATTTTACGAAAATTTAGTAAATATGTCATAACTTTATTAATATTGAATATTTTTTCATAATTTTTTTGAAATAGGATATTTAGACTAGTGCGGTTCTATTGGTTTGGTTTAAATTCGATTTAAATTTTTCATTTTTTTTGAAATTTTTATTGGCCCACTCACTTTATATAGTACCAATATATGGGGGGGGGGAGGGCAATAATTTTTTGCCCTCACTTTTTTATTTTTGGATTTTTTCGCAAATTTCTTTATCTCTTATGTTAGTTAGGGCAATGTGCATCAAATAAGATGTTTAATTTCGGGATTTGAAATTTTACGAAAATTTAGTAAATATGTCATAACTTTATTAATATTAAATATTTTTTCATAATTTTTTGGAAATAGGATATTTAGACCAGTGAGGTTCTATTGGTTTGGTTTAAATTCGATTTAAATTTTTCAATTTTTTTTAAATTTTTATTGGCCCACTTTATATAGTTCCAATATATGGGGGGGAGGGGGGGGGGCAATAATTTTTTGCCCTAATTTTTGGATTTTTTCGCAAATTTCTTTATCTCTTATGTTAGTTAGGGCAATGCGCATCAAATAAGATGTTTAATTTCGGGATTTAAAATTTTACGAAAATTTAGTAAATATGTCATAACTTTATTAATATTGAATATTTTTTCATAATTTTTTTGAAATAGGATATTTAGACTAGTGCGGTTCTATTGGTTTGGTTTAAATTCGATTTAAATTTTTCATTTTTTTTGAAATTTTTATTGGCCCACTCACTTTATATAGTACCAATATATGGGGGGGGGGAGGGCAATAATTTTTTGCCCTCACTTTTTTATTTTTGGATTTTTTCGCAAATTTCTTTATCTCTTATGTTAGTTAGGGCAATGTGCATCAAATAAGATGTTTAATTTCGGGATTTGAAATTTTACGAAAATTTAGTAAATATGTCATAACTTTATTAATATTAAATATTTTTTCATAATTTTTTTGAAATAGGATATTTAGACCAGTGCGGTTCTATTGGTTTGGTTTAAATTTGATTTAAATTTTTAAATTTTTTTGAAATTTTTATTGGCCCACTTTATATAGTACCAATATATGGGGGGGGGGGGCAATAATTTTTTGCCCTTATTTTTTATTTTTGGATTTTTTCGCAAATTTCTTTATCTCTTATGTTAGTTAGGGCAATGCGCATCAAATAAGATGTTTAATTTCGGGATTTGAAATTTTACGAAAATTTAGTAAATATGTCATAACTTTATTAATATTAAATATTTTTTCATAATTTTTTCGAAATAGGATATTTAGACCAGTGAGGTTCTATTGGTTTGGTTTAAATTCGATTTAAATTTTTCAATTTTTTTGAAATTTTTATTGGCCCACTTTATATAGTTCCAATATATGGGGGGGGGGGGGCAATAATTTTTTGCCCTAACTTTTTTATTTTTGGATTTTTTCGCAAATTTCTTTATCTCTTATGTTAGTTAGGGCAATGCGCATCAAATAAGATGTTTAATTTCGGGATTTGAAATTTTACGAAAATTTAGTAAATATGTCATAACTTTATTAATATTAAATATTTTTTCATAATTTTTTTGAAATAGGATATTTAGACCAGTGAGGTTCTATTGGTTTGGTTTAAATTCGATTTAAATTTTTCATTTTTTTTGAAATTTTTATTGGCCCACTCACTTTATATAGTACCAATATATGGGGGGGGGGGGCAATAATTTTTTGCCCTCACTTTTTTATTTTTGGATTTTTTCGCAAATTTCTTTATCTCTTATGTTAGTTAGGGCAATGTGCATCAAATAAGATGTTTAATTTCGGGATTTGAAATTTTACGAAAATTTAGTAAATATGTCATAACTTTATTAATATTAAATATTTTTTCATAATTTTTTTGAAATAGGATATTTAGACCAGTGCGGTTCTATTGGTTTGGTTTAAATTTGATTTAAATTTTTAAATTTTTTTGAAATTTTTATTGGCCCACTTTATATAGTACCAATATATGGGGGGGGGGGGGGGCAATAATTTTTTGCCCTTATTTTTTATTTTTGGATTTTTTCGCAAATTTCTTTATCTCTTATGTTAGTTAGGGCAATGCGCATCAAATAAGATGTTTAATTTCGGGATTTGAAATTTTACGAAAATTTAGTAAATATGTCATAACTTTATTAATATTAAATATTTTTTCATAATTTTTTCGAAATAGGATATTTAGACCAGTGAGGTTCTATTGGTTTGGTTTAAATTCGATTTAAATTTTTCAATTTTTTTGAAATTTTTATTGGCCCACTTTATATAGTTCCAATATATGGGGGGGGGGGGGCAATAATTTTTTGCCCTAACTTTTTTATTTTTGGATTTTTTCGCAAATTTCTTTATCTCTTATGTTAGTTAGAGCAATGCGCATCAAATAAGATGTTTAATTTCGGGATTTGAAATTTTACGAAAATTTAGTAAATATGTCATAACTTTATTAATATTAAATATTTTTTCATAATTTTTTGGAAATAGGATATTTAGACCAGTGAGGTTCTATTGGTTTGGTTTAAATTCGATTTAAATTTTTCAATTTTTTTTAAATTTTTATTGGCCCACTTTATATAGTTCCAATATATGGGGGGGAGGGGGGGGGGCAATAATTTTTTGCCCTAATTTTTTTATTTTTGGATTTTTTCGCAAATTTCTTTATCTCTTATGTTAGTTAGGGCAATGCGCATCAAATAAGATGTTTAATTTCGGGATTTGAAATTTTACGAAAATTTAGTAAATATGTCATAACTTTATTAATATTAAATATTTTTTCATAATTTTTTTGAAATAGGATATTTAGACCAGTGAGGTTCTATTGGTTTGGTTTAAATTCGATTTAAATTTTTCAATTTTTTTTAAATTTTTATTGGCCCACTTAATATAGTACCCATATATGGGGGGGAGGGGGGGGGGCAATAATTTTTTGCCCTAATTTTTGGATTTTTTCGCAAATTTCTTTATCTCTTATGTTAGTTAGGGCAATGCGCATCAAATAAGATGTTTAATTTCGGGATTTGAAATTTTACGAAAATTTAGTAAATATGTCATAACTTTATTAATATTAAATATTTTTTCATAATTTTTTTGAAATAAGATATTTAGACCAGTGCGGTTCTATTGGTTTGGTTTAAACTCCATTTAAATTTTTCAATTTTTTTGAAATTTTTATTGGCCTACTTTATATAGTTCTAATTTATGGGGGGGGGGGGGGCAATAATTTTTTGCCTTAACTTTTTTATTTTTGGATTTTTTCGCAAATTTTTTTATCTCTTATGTTAGTTAGGGCAATGCGCATCAAATAAGATGTTTAATTTCGGGATTTAAAATTTTACGAAAATTTAGTAAATATGTCATAACTTTATTAATATTGAATATTTTTTCATAATTTTTTTGAAATAGGATATTTAGACTAGTGCGGTTATATTGGTTTGGTTTAAATTCGATTTAAATTTTTCAATTTTTTTGAAATTTTATTGGCCCACTTTATATAGTACCAATATATGGGGGGGGCAATAATTTTTTGCCCTAACTTTTTTATTTTTGAATTTTTTCGCAAATTTCTTTATCTCTTATGTTAGTTAGGGCAATGCGCATCAAATAAGATGTTTAATTTCGGGATTTGAAATTTTACGAAAATTTAGTAAATGTGTCATAACTTTATTAATATTAAATATTTTTTCATAATTTTTTTGAAATAGGATATTTAGACCAGTGAGGTTCTATTGGTTTGGTTTAAATTCGATTTAAATTTTTAAATTTTTTTGAAATTTTTATTGGCCCACTTTATATAGTACCCATATATGGGGGGGAGGGGGGGGGGCAATAATTTTTTGCCCTAATTTTTGGATTTTTTCGCAAATTTCTTTATCTCTTATGTTAGTTAGGGCAATGCGCATCAAATAAGATGTTTAATTTCGGGATTTGAAATTTTACGAAAATTTAGTAAATATGTCATAACTTTATTAATATTAAATATTTTTTCATAATTTTTTTGAAATAAGATATTTAGACCAGTGCGGTTCTATTGGTTTGGTTTAAACTCCATTTAAATTTTTCAATTTTTTTGAAATTTTTATTGGCCTACTTTATATAGTTCTAATTTATGGGGGGGGGGGGGGCAATAATTTTTTGCCTTAACTTTTTTATTTTTGGATTTTTTCGCAAATTTTTTTATCTCTTATGTTAGTTAGGGCAATGCGCATCAAATAAGATGTTTAATTTCGGGATTTAAAATTTTACGAAAATTTAGTAAATATGTCATAACTTTATTAATATTGAATATTTTTTCATAATTTTTTTGAAATAGGATATTTAGACTAGTGCGGTTATATTGGTTTGGTTTAAATTCGATTTAAATTTTTCAATTTTTTTGAAATTTTATTGGCCCACTTTATATAGTACCAATATATGGGGGGGGCAATAATTTTTTGCCCTAACTTTTTTATTTTTGAATTTTTTCGCAAATTTCTTTATCTCTTATGTTAGTTAGGGCAATGCGCATCAAATAAGATGTTTAATTTCGGGATTTGAAATTTTACGAAAATTTAGTAAATGTGTCATAACTTTATTAATATTAAATATTTTTTCATAATTTTTTTGAAATAGGATATTTAGACCAGTGAGGTTCTATTGGTTTGGTTTAAATTCGATTTAAATTTTTAAATTTTTTTGAAATTTTTATTGGCCCACTTTATATAGTACCCATATATGGGGGGGAGGGGGGGGGCAATAATTTTTTGCCCTAATTTTTGGATTTTTTCGCAAATTTCTTTATCTCTTATGTTAGTTAGGGCAATGCGCATCAAATAAGATGTTTAATTTCGGGATTTGAAATTTTACGAAAATTTAGTAAATATGTCATAACTTTATTAATATTAAATATTTTTTCATAATTTTTTTGAAATAGGATATTTAGACCAGTGCGGTTCTATTGGTTTGGTTTAAACTCCATTTAAATTTTTCAATTTTTTTGAAATTTTTATTGGCCTACTTTATATAGTTCTAATTTATGGGGGGGGGGGCAATAATTTTTTGCCTTAACTTTTTTATTTTTGGATTTTTTCGCAAATTTTTTTATCTCTTATGTTAGTTAGGGCAATGCGCATCAAATAAGATGTTTAATTTCGGGATTTAAAATTTTACGAAAATTTAGTAAATATGTCATAACTTTATTAATATTGAATATTTTTTCATAATTTTTTTGAAATAGGATATTTAGACTAGTGCGGTTATATTGGTTTGGTTTAAATTCGATTTAAATTTTTCAATTTTTTTGAAATTTTATTGGCCCACTTTATATAGTACCAATATGTGGGGGGGGCAATAATTTTTTGCCCTAACTTTTTTATTTTTGAATTTTTTCGCAAATTTCTTTATCTCTTATGTTAGTTAGGGCAATGCGCATCAAATAAGATGTTTAATTTCGGGATTTGAAATTTTACGAAAATTTAGTAAATATGTCATAACTTTATTAATATTAAATATTTTTTCATAATTTTTTCGAAATACGATATTTAGACCAGTGAGGTTCTATTGGTTTGGTTTAAATTCGATTTAAATTTTTCAATTTTTTTGAAATTTTTATTGGCCCACTTTATATAGTTCCAATATATGGGGGGGGGGGGGCAATAATTTTTTGCCCTAACTTTTTTATTTTTGGATTTTTTCGCAAATTTCTTTATCTCTTATGTTAGTTAGGGCAATGCGCATCAAATAAGATGTTTAATTTCGGGATTTGAAATTTTACGAAAATTTAGTAAATATGTCATAACTTTATTAATATTAAATATTTTTTCATAATTTTTTGGAAATAGGATATTTAGACCAGTGAGGTTCTATTGGTTTGGTTTAAATTCGATTTAAATTTTTCAATTTTTTTTAAATTTTTATTGGCCCACTTTATATAGTTCCAATATATGGGGGGGAGGGGGGGGGGCAATAATTTTTTGCCCTAATTTTTTTATTTTTGGATTTTTTCGCAAATTTCTTTATCTCTTATGTTAGTTAGGGCAATGCGCATCAAATAAGATGTTTAATTTCGGGATTTGAAATTTTACGAAAATTTAGTAAATATGTCATAACTTTATTAATATTAAATATTTTTTCATAATTTTTTTTTAAATAGGATATTTAGACCAGTGCGGTTCTATTAGTTTGGTTTAAATTCGATTTAAATTTTTAAATTTTTTTGAAATTTTTATTGGCCCACTTTATATAGTACCCATATATGGGGGGGAGGGGGGGGGGCAATAATTTTTTGCCCTAATTTTTGGATTTTTTCGCAAATTTCTTTATCTCTTATGTTAGTTAGGGCAATGCGCATCAAATAAGATGTTTAATTTCGGGATTTAAAATTTTACGAAAATTTAGTAAATATGTCATAACTTTATTAATATTAAATATTTTTTCATAATTTTTTGGAAATAGGATATTTAGACCAGTGAGGTTCTATTGGTTTGGTTTAAATTCGATTTAAATTTTTCAATTTTTTTTAAATTTTTATTGGCCCACTTTATATAGTTCCAATATATGGGGGGGGGGGGGGGGGCAATAATTTTTTGCCCTAACTTTTTTATTTTTGGATTTTTTCGCAAATTTCTTTATCTCTTATGTTAGTTAGGGCAATGCGCATCAAATAAGATGTTTAATTTCGGGATTTGAAATTTTACGAAAATTTAGTAAATATGTCATAACTTTATTAATATTAAATATTTTTTCATAATTTTTTGGAAATAGGATATTTAGACCAGTGAGGTTCTATTGGTTTGGTTTAAATTCGATTTAAATTTTTCAATTTTTTTTAAATTTTTATTGGCCCACTTTATATAGTTCCAATATATGGGGGGGAGGGGGGGGGGCAATAATTTTTTGCCCTAATTTTTGGATTTTTTCGCAAATTTCTTTATCTCTTATGTTAGTTAGGGCAATGCGCATCAAATAAGATGTTTAATTTCGGGATTTAAAATTTTACGAAAATTTAGTAAATATGTCATAACTTTATTAATATTGAATATTTTTTCATAATTTTTTTGAAATAGGATATTTAGACTAGTGCGGTTCTATTGGTTTGGTTTAAATTCGATTTAAATTTTTCATTTTTTTTGAAATTTTTATTGGCCCACTCACTTTATATAGTACCAATATATGGGGGGGGGGAGGGCAATAATTTTTTGCCCTCACTTTTTTATTTTTGGATTTTTTCGCAAATTTCTTTATCTCTTATGTTAGTTAGGGCAATGTGCATCAAATAAGATGTTTAATTTCGGGATTTGAAATTTTACGAAAATTTAGTAAATATGTCATAACTTTATTAATATTAAATATTTTTTCATAATTTTTTTGAAATAGGATATTTAGACCAGTGCGGTTCTATTGGTTTGGTTTAAATTTGATTTAAATTTTTAAATTTTTTTGAAATTTTTATTGGCCCACTTTATATAGTACCAATATATGGGGGGGGGGGCAATAATTTTTTGCCCTTATTTTTTATTTTTGGATTTTTTCGCAAATTTCTTTATCTCTTATGTTAGTTAGGGCAATGCGCATCAAATAAGATGTTTAATTTCGGGATTTGAAATTTTACGAAAATTTAGTAAATATGTCATAACTTTATTAATATTAAATATTTTTTCATAATTTTTTCGAAATAGGATATTTAGACCAGTGAGGTTCTATTGGTTTGGTTTAAATTCGATTTAAATTTTTCAATTTTTTTGAAATTTTTATTGGCCCACTTTATATAGTTCCAATATATGGGGGGGGGGGGGCAATAATTTTTTGCCCTAACTTTTTTATTTTTGGATTTTTTCGCAAATTTCTTTATCTCTTATGTTAGTTAGGGCAATGCGCATCAAATAAGATGTTTAATTTCGGGATTTGAAATTTTACGAAAATTTAGTAAATATGTCATAACTTTATTAATATTAAATATTTTTTCATAATTTTTTTGAAATAGGATATTTAGACCAGTGAGGTTCTATTGGTTTGGTTTAAATTCGATTTAAATTTTTCATTTTTTTTGAAATTTTTATTGGCCCACTCACTTTATATAGTACCAATATATGGGGGGGGGGGGCAATAATTTTTTGCCCTCACTTTTTTATTTTTGGATTTTTTCGCAAATTTCTTTATCTCTTATGTTAGTTAGGGCAATGTGCATCAAATAAGATGTTTAATTTCGGGATTTGAAATTTTACGAAAATTTAGTAAATATGTCATAACTTTATTAATATTAAATATTTTTTCATAATTTTTTTGAAATAGGATATTTAGACCAGTGCGGTTCTATTGGTTTGGTTTAAATATGATTTAAATTTTTAAATTTTTTTGAAATTTTTATTGGCCCACTTTATATAGTACCAATATATGGGGGGGGGGGGGGGGGGCAATAATTTTTTGCCCTTATTTTTTATTTTTGGATTTTTTCGCAAATTTCTTTATCTCTTATGTTAGTTAGGGCAATGCGCATCAAATAAGATGTTTAATTTCGGGATTTGAAATTTTACGAAAATTTAGTAAATATGTCATAACTTTATTAATATTAAATATTTTTTCATAATTTTTTCGAAATAGGATATTTAGACCAGTGAGGTTCTATTGGTTTGGTTTAAATTCGATTTAAATTTTTCAATTTTTTTGAAATTTTTATTGGCCCACTTTATATAGTTCCAATATATGGGGGGGGGGGGGCAATAATTTTTTGCCCTAACTTTTTTATTTTTGGATTTTTTCGCAAATTTCTTTATCTCTTATGTTAGTTAGAGCAATGCGCATCAAATAAGATGTTTAATTTCGGGATTTGAAATTTTACGAAAATTTAGTAAATATGTCATAACTTTATTAATATTAAATATTTTTTCATAATTTTTTGGAAATAGGATATTTAGACCAGTGAGGTTCTATTGGTTTGGTTTAAATTCGATTTAAATTTTTCAATTTTTTTTAAATTTTTATTGGCCCACTTTATATAGTTCCAATATATGGGGGGGAGGGGGGGGGGCAATAATTTTTTGCCCTAATTTTTTTATTTTTGGATTTTTTCGCAAATTTCTTTATCTCTTATGTTAGTTAGGGCAATGCGCATCAAATAAGATGTTTAATTTCGGGATTTGAAATTTTACGAAAATTTAGTAAATATGTCATAACTTTATTAATATTAAATATTTTTTCATAATTTTTTTGAAATAGGATATTTAGACCAGTGAGGTTCTATTGGTTTGGTTTAAATTCGATTTAAATTTTTAAATTTTTTTGAAATTTTTATTGGCCCACTTAATATAGTACCCATATATGGGGGGGAGGGGGGGGGGCAATAATTTTTTGCCCTAATTTTTGGATTTTTTCGCAAATTTCTTTATCTCTTATGTTAGTTAGGGCAATGCGCATCAAATAAGATGTTTAATTTCGGGATTTGAAATTTTACGAAAATTTAGTAAATATGTCATAACTTTATTAATATTAAATATTTTTTCATAATTTTTTTGAAATAAGATATTTAGACCAGTGCGGTTCTATTGGTTTGGTTTAAACTCCATTTAAATTTTTCAATTTTTTTGAAATTTTTATTGGCCTACTTTATATAGTTCTAATTTATGGGGGGGGGGGGGCAATAATTTTTTGCCTTAACTTTTTTATTTTTGGATTTTTTCGCAAATTTTTTTATCTCTTATGTTAGTTAGGGCAATGCGCATCAAATAAGATGTTTAATTTCGGGATTTAAAATTTTACGAAAATTTAGTAAATATGTCATAACTTTATTAATATTGAATATTTTTTCATAATTTTTTTGAAATAGGATATTTAGACTAGTGCGGTTATATTGGTTTGGTTTAAATTCGATTTAAATTTTTCAATTTTTTTGAAATTTTATTGGCCCACTTTATATAGTACCAATATATGGGGGGGGCAATAATTTTTTGCCCTAACTTTTTTATTTTTGAATTTTTTCGCAAATTTCTTTATCTCTTATGTTAGTTAGGGCAATGCGCATCAAATAAGATGTTTAATTTCGGGATTTGAAATTTTACGAAAATTTAGTAAATGTGTCATAACTTTATTAATATTAAATATTTTTTCATAATTTTTTTGAAATAGGATATTTAGACCAGTGAGGTTCTATTGGTTTGGTTTAAATTCGATTTAAATTTTTAAATTTTTTTGAAATTTTTATTGGCCCACTTTATATAGTACCCATATATGGGGGGGAGGGGGGGGGGCAATAATTTTTTGCCCTAATTTTTGGATTTTTTCGCAAATTTCTTTATCTCTTATGTTAGTTAGGGCAATGCGCATCAAATAAGATGTTTAATTTCGGGATTTGAAATTTTACGAAAATTTAGTAAATATGTCATAACTTTATTAATATTAAATATTTTTTCATAATTTTTTTGAAATAAGATATTTAGACCAGTGCGGTTCTATTGGTTTGGTTTAAACTCCATTTAAATTTTTCAATTTTTTTGAAATTTTTATTGGCCTACTTTATATAGTTCTAATTTATGGGGGGGGGGGGGGGCAATAATTTTTTGCCTTAACTTTTTTATTTTTGGATTTTTTCGCAAATTTTTTTATCTCTTATGTTAGTTAGGGCAATGCGCATCAAATAAGATGTTTAATTTCGGGATTTAAAATTTTACGAAAATTTAGTAAATATGTCATAACTTTATTAATATTGAATATTTTTTCATAATTTTTTTGAAATAGGATATTTAGACTAGTGCGGTTATATTGGTTTGGTTTAAATTCGATTTAAATTTTTCAATTTTTTTGAAATTTTATTGGCCCACTTTATATAGTACCAATATATGGGGGGGGCAATAATTTTTTGCCCTAACTTTTTTATTTTTGAATTTTTTCGCAAATTTCTTTATCTCTTATGTTAGTTAGGGCAATGCGCATCAAATAAGATGTTTAATTTCGGGATTTGAAATTTTACGAAAATTTAGTAAATGTGTCATAACTTTATTAATATTAAATATTTTTTCATAATTTTTTTGAAATAGGATATTTAGACCAGTGAGGTTCTATTGGTTTGGTTTAAATTCGATTTAAATTTTTAAATTTTTTTGAAATTTTTATTGGCCCACTTTATATAGTACCCATATATGGGGGGGAGGGGGGGGGCAATAATTTTTTGCCCTAATTTTTGGATTTTTTCGCAAATTTCTTTATCTCTTATGTTAGTTAGGGCAATGCGCATCAAATAAGATGTTTAATTTCGGGATTTGAAATTTTACGAAAATTTAGTAAATATGTCATAACTTTATTAATATTAAATATTTTTTCATAATTTTTTTGAAATAGGATATTTAGACCAGTGCGGTTCTATTGGTTTGGTTTAAACTCCATTTAAATTTTTCAATTTTTTTGAAATTTTTATTGGCCTACTTTATATAGTTCTAATTTATGGGGGGGGGGGGGCAATAATTTTTTGCCTTAACTTTTTTATTTTTGGATTTTTTCGCAAATTTTTTTATCTCTTATGTTAGTTAGGGCAATGCGCATCAAATAAGATGTTTAATTTCGGGATTTAAAATTTTACGAAAATTTAGTAAATATGTCATAACTTTATTAATATTGAATATTTTTTCATAATTTTTTTGAAATAGGATATTTAGACTAGTGCGGTTATATTGGTTTGGTTTAAATTCGATTTAAATTTTTCAATTTTTTTGAAATTTTATTGGCCCACTTTATATAGTACCAATATGTGGGGGGGGCAATAATTTTTTGCCCTAACTTTTTTATTTTTGAATTTTTTCGCAAATTTCTTTATCTCTTATGTTAGTTAGGGCAATGCGCATCAAATAAGATGTTTAATTTCGGGATTTGAAATTTTACGAAAATTTAGTAAATATGTCATAACTTTATTAATATTAAATATTTTTTCATAATTTTTTGGAAATAGGATATTTAGACCAGTGAGGTTCTATTGGTTTGGTTTAAATTCGATTTAAATTTTTCAATTTTTTTGAAATTTTTATTGGCCCACTTTATATAGTTCCAATATATGGGGGGGGGGGGGGCAATAATTTTTTGCCCTAACTTTTTTATTTTTGGATTTTTTGCAAATTTCTTTATCTCTTATGTTAGTTAGGGCAATGCGCATCAAATAAGATGTTTAATTTCGGGATTTGAAATTTTACGAAAATTTAGTAAATATGTCATAACTTTATTAATATTAAATATTTTTTCATAAGTTTTTTAAAATAGGATATTTAGACCAGTTCGGTTGTATTGGTTTGGTTTAAATTCGATTAAATTTTTCAATTTTTTTGAAATTTTTATTGGCCCACTTTATATAGTTCTAATTTATGGGGGGGGGCAATAATTTTTTGCCCTAACTTTTTTATTTTTGAATTTTTTCGCAAATTTCTTTATCTCCTATGTTAGTTAGGGCAATGCGCATCAAATAAGATGTTTAATTTCGGGATTTGAAATTTTACGAAAATTTAGTAAATGTGTCATAACTTTATTAATATTAAATATTTTTTCATAATTTTTTTGAAATAGGATATTTAGACCATTGCGGTTCTATTGGTTTGGTTTAAATTCGATTTAAATTTTTAAATTTTTTTGAAATTTTATTGGCCCACTTTATATAGTACCAATATATGGGGGGGGGCAATAATTTTTTGCCCTAACTTTTTTATTTTTGGATTTTTTTGCAAATTTCTTTATCTCTTATGTTAGTTAGGGCAATGCGCATCAAATAAGATGTTTAATTTCGGGATTTGAAATTTTACGAAAATTTAGTAAATATGTCATAACTTTATTAATATTAAATATTTTTTCATAATTTTTTTAAAATAGGTTATTTAGACCAGTGCGGTTCTATTGGTTTGGTTTAAATTCGATTTAAATTTTTCAATTTTTTTGAAATTTTTATTGGCCCACTTTATATAGTTCTAATTTATGGGGGGGGGGGGGGCAATAATTTTTTGCCCTAACTTTTTTATTTTTGGATTTTTTCGAAAATTTCTTTATCTCTTATGTTAGTTAGGGCAATACGCATCAAATAAGATGTTTAATTTCGGGATTTGAAATTTTACGAAAATTTAGTAAATGTGTCATAACTTTATTAATATTAAATATTTTTTCATAATTTTTTTGAAATAGGATATTTAGACCAGTACGGTTCTATTGGTTTGGTTTAAATTCGATTTAAATTTTTAAATTTTTTTTTGAAATTTTTATTGGCCCACTTTATATAGTTCCAATTTATGGGGGGGTGGGGGGCAATAATTTTTTGCCCTAACTTTTTTATTTTTGGATTTTATCGCAAATTTCTTTATCTCTTATGTTAGTTAGGGCAATGCGCATCAAATAAGATGTTTAATTTCGGGATTTGAAATTTTACGAAAATTTAGTAAATTTGTCATAACTTTATTAATATTAAATATTTTTTCATAATTTTTTGGAAATAGAATATTTAGACCAGTGAGGTTCTATTGGTTTGGTTTAAATTCGATTTAAATTTTTCAATTTTTTTGAAATTTTTATTGGCCCACTTTATATAGTTCCAATATATGGTGGGGGGGGGCAATAATTTTTTGCCCTAATTTTTTTATTTTTGGATTTTTTTGCAAATTTCTTCATCTCTTATGTTGGTTAGGGCAATGCGCATCAAATAAGATGTTTAATTTCGGGATTTGAAATTTTACGAAAATTTAGTAAATATGTCATAACTTTATTAATATTAAATATTTTTTCATAATTTTTTTGAAATAGGATATTTAGACCAGTGCAGTTCTATTAGTTTGGTTTAAATTCGATTTAAATATTTTAATTCTTTTGAAATTTTTATTGGCCCAATTTATACAGTACCAATATATGGGGGGGGGGGGGGGCAATAATTTTTTGCCCTAACTTTTTTATTTTTGGATTTTTTTGCAAATTTCTTTATCTCTTATGTTCGTTAGGGCAATGCGCATCAAATAAGATGTTTAATTTCGGGATTTGAAATTTTACGAAAATTAAGTAAATATGTCATAACTTTATTAATATTAAATATTTTTTCATAATTTTTTTGAAATAGGATATTTACACCAGTGCAGTTCTATTAGTTTTGTTTAAATTCGATTTAAATTTTTCAATTTTTTTTGAAATTTTTATTAGCCCACTTTATATAGTACCAATATATGTGGGGTGGGGGGGCAATCATTTTTTGCCCTAATTTTTTTATTTTTGGATTTTTTTGCAAATTTTTTTATCTCTTATGTTAGTTAGGGCAATGCGCATCAAATAAGATGTTTAATTTCTGGATTTGAAATTTTACGAAAATTTAGTAAATATGTCATAACTTTATTAATATTGAATATTTTTTCATAATTTTGTTGAAATAGGATATTTAGACCAGTGCGGTTCTATTGGTTTGGTTTAAATTCGATTTAAATCTTTCAATTTTTTTTGAAATTTTTATTAGCCCACTTTATATAGTACCAATATATGTGGGGTGGGGGGGCAATAATTTTTTGCCCTAATTTTTTTATTTTTGGATTTTTTTGCAAATTTTTTTATCTCTTATGTTAGTTAGGGCAATGCGCATCAAATAAGATGTTTAATTTCGGGATTTGAAATTTTACGAAAATTTAGTAAATATGTCATAACTTTATTAATATTAAATATTTTTTCATAATTTTTTGGAAATAAAATATTTAGACCAGTGAGGTTCTATTGGTTTGGTTTAAATTCGATTTAAATTTTTCAATTTTTTTGAAATTTTTATTGGCCCACTTTATGTAGTACCAATATATGGGGCGGGGGCAATAATTTTTTGCCCTAATTTTTTTATTTTTGGATTTTTTCGCAAATTTCTTTATCTCTTATGTTAGTTAGGGCAATGCGCATCAAATAAGATGTTTAATTTCGGGATTTAAAATTTTACGAAAATTTAGTAAATATGTCATAACTTTATTAATATTGAATATTTTTTCATAATTTTTTTGAAATAGGATATTTAGACCAGTGCGGTTCTATTGGTTTGGTTTAAATTCGATTTAAATTTTTAAATTTTTTTGAAATTTTATTGGCCCACTTTATATAGTACCAATATATGGGGGGGGGGGGCAATAATTTTTTGCCCTAATTTTTTTATTTTTGGATTTTTTTGCAAATTTCTTTATCTCTTATGTTAGTTAGGGCAATGCGCATCAAATAAGATGTTTAATTTCGGGATTTGAAATTTTACGAAAATTTAGTAAATATGTCATAACTTTATTAATATTAAATATTTTTTCATAATTTTTTTGAAATAGGATATTTAGACCAGTGAGGTTTGGTTTAAATTCGATTTAAATTTTTAATTTTTTTTTAAATTTTTATTGGCCCACTTTATATAGCACCAATATATTGGGGGTGGGGGGGCAATAATTTTTTGCCCTAACTTTTTTATTTTTGGATTTTATTTGCAAATACTTTTATCTATTATGTTAGTTAGGGCAATGCGCATCAAATAAGATGTTTAATTTCGGGATTTAAAATTTTGCGAAAATTTAGTAAATATGTCATAACTTTATTAATATTAAATATTTTTTCATAATTTTTTTTTAAATAGGATATTTAGACCAGTGCGGTTCTATTAGTTTGGTTTAAATTTGATTTAATTTTTTAATTTTTTTGAAATTTTTATTGGCCCACTTTATACAGTACCAATATATGGGGGGGGGGCAATAATTTTTTGCCCTAACTTTTTTATTTTTGGATTTTTTTGCAAATTTCTTTATCTCTTATGTTAGTTAGGGCAATGCGCATCAAATAAGATGTTTAATTTCGGGATTTGAAATTTTACGAAAATTTAGTAAATATGTCATAACTTTATTAATATTAAATATTTTTTCATAATTTTTTTGAAATAGGATATTTACACCAGTGCAGTTCTATTAATTTGGTTTAAATTCGATTTAAATTTTTCATTTTTTTTAAATTTTTATTGGCCCACTTTATATAGTACCAATATATGTGGGGGGGAGGGCAATAATTTTTTGCCCTAATTTTTTTATTTTTGGATTTTTTTGCAAATTTCTTTATCTTTTATGTTAGTTAGGGCAATGCGCATCAAATAAGATGTTTAATTTCGGGATTTGAAATTTTACGAAAATTTAGTAAATATGTCATAACTTTATTAATATTAAATATTTTTTCATAATTTTTTTTGAAATAGGATATTTAGACCAGTGAGGTTCTATTGGTTTGGTTTAAATTCGATTTAAATTTTTCAATTTTTTTGAAATTTTTATTGGCCCACTTTATATAGTTCCAATTTATGGGGGGGGGAGGGCAATAATTTTTTGCCCTAACTTTTTTAATTTTGAATTTTTTTGCAAATTTTTTTATTTCTTATGTTAGTTAGGGCAATGCGCATCAAATAAGATGTTCAATTTCGGGATTTGAAATTTTGCAAAAATTTAGTAAATATGTCATAACTTTATTAATATTAAATATTTTTTTATAATTTTTTTGAAATAGGATATTTACACCTGTGAGGTTCTATTGGTTTAGTTTAAATTTGATTTAAATTTTTCATTTTTTTTGACCAGTGCGGTTCTATACATTTAAGCTTATAAATCACGTGTTTCAGAACACGTGATAAGTTAACGGTGTAATATATAAAAAACCAGTTTACTTTTATATATAAAACCAGTTCACAACATTGATTTTTGATGTAGAATTTATTATATTCAGCACACTACAATAAGCTATGGATATATATGATTGGTCCACTACGTTTTCAGATAACAACATTTACTTTGCAAAAAATGGATATGAATATCAAAAAGTATTATTTATACAAATTACAGATTTTGAATACCAGAAAATTAGCAACCTTACATTTAAAGCACACTTACGAATATTTTTATCAAACAATTTCATCGAGTAACATTACATGCAAAACTACATTTAATTTTACAGAAAAAAATGAAGAGTACGGGTTTAAACTACTACATTTGTTGACGTATTATAAAAATTTAAAAAAAGGCTTTAACTATATGGAAATGAAGAAATAGGTTATTTATTGTACTCTGAAATGGTTTATCATATATTAAACGATAATGGATACATTTGTTTGTAATACGCTAAATAGTGTAACTAAAATCTACAAGCTTAATACTAATTATTAAATAGCTGCTCGGTGAAGGCAATATAATCATAAGCCTCAAATATACTGACTCCTTGAGCATCGTAGTATGGTGGCATGTTGGCAAGGCAGTACTCTGCCTGCTCTGGACTCAGGTTCTAGGAAAGAGTAACATGTATAATGTTAGCAAGGAAATTCTATTTAGGCTATAACTTGCCTTTTAAAAAAAATGGCATAGTTTAGCGTATATAAATTGTAACGATATAATTTATTAATCAGTTAAGCAAAAACAGTTAAGTAAGTAATGAATTGGTAGTCAGCAATAAAATACAACATAATACAAAAAAGGTAAAAGATAAGACTGTAGCCCAGACTTCTTATCAGGCAAAATCACGTGTCAATGAGGGGCCGCTACAGTAGATTTGTTAAAAATCAAAGAAAAGGAAAAAAAATCGCAACACAAACTAAATGTTGTCCAAAGTTTGCTTTTATTTATACACAAATATTAAACTCTACTTTATATAATAATGCGAGAACAGTAAATTGTAAAATTTTACCTGTTTTAGTTCCTGCTTGGTGACATAAGGCTTTCCTTCTGAACTCAGAGCTCTGAAAGCACTTTCAACTTCTTCACTTGACTTCACATTCTCGGTTTCTCTGCTTATCATAAATCCCATGTACTCCTGTAATGACACCACACCGTCTCTGTACAAATATTTATAATTTTTTTTAAATGGGGTTAAAATACAAAACAAAACTGATAAAAAAAAATTGCAAATGTAACATAATTTAGAAAATTGGAAAACAACAAATTTAAAATAGTAAATTAACTCAATTTTTATTCAAAAATATTTCAAAATTTAAAAATAGAAAATATTTCACCTGTTGGGATCTACTATGTCCAGGATGTTCTGATACTCTGGATCTTCCTCCCCTTCTTCCACCATCGGAAGATCATAACCGAGAGATCGGAGGCAGGATTTAAACTCATGATGCTCCAGCTTTCCAGTTTTATCTTTGTCGAAATGTTTGAACATAATTGAGAATTCTTTCAAGGCCTCCTCTGTTACTCCGGTCATATTTCTGGAATAAAAAAATGGAAAATAAAAAAAAATAAATACAAAGTTAGAGGGGATCTAATTTGTTACGAAACAAAGAGGTATTTTACCTAAACAAGTAAATACAAAATGATACACATTTACTAATTAATATTTCTACATAACACTTACGTATATTAAAATAACAAAAACAGAAATAAAATGTTTTCAGAACAACAAATAAAAATAAATCATAAACATATTTGAAAATATTTAGTTCAACTCAATTTCTTAATATGGTATCTGTCAAGACAAAACTATCATATTAAAATTCACTGATATTATATTATTAGAACAATACTAAAACAAGACGACTTTAGCCATAGTATAGTAAGAACACAAAAGACAGAAAATGAAAAAAAATAAAGCCTCACTTTACCTTGCTTGTATTTGTTGTTCAAGTGAATGTTGCATTCTCATAGCAAGTTGTTCAAGTTGATCCCATTGTTGAGCCAGACCTAAAGCCGAGTGCTCAGTGTAAGTGTTGTCCAAAATCAATGCTGACTCAAGCTCTGCTGCGAGTTTCTCAACTTCTTTTAACTCATCCTTGAGTAAAAAAAGTGAGTTTAAAAATTTTTAAAACCTTTTCTGATATTTTTTTTACAGAATAAACTTTTAAACTTACTTTTCTTTCCTTGACTTCCACAGATTTAAGTTTTGTTGCCTCAAGTTGAGATTCCAAGGTTCCTGACTCCTCCATTAATGTTGCTCTAAAAATTAAAAAAACGATTAAATGTTTTGTACAAATTTAACGAACTTTGATGGAAACGCTGTAGAGAAAAATCTTTAATATTATTGATATGTTAATCATGAACTGCGGCAGTACTAACCACCCCCCCCCCCACACCCCTCAAAAAAAAATTAAAAAACAAAGTTGAAGAAAGTTAAAAAAAAAAATAAACATGTTTAAAATGCAATGGAAAATAGGGTGATGTATAGCATGTTAATGCATACATTAATAAACTTAAACTATGCAGTAATTTGGTTAACAACCTGGATAATATAGAGTCAGTAGAAGGGCAGTATACAAGACGATATTTCATGACACGAACAACATGCTTACGAAGAAAACTTGAAGAAAAAGGGTGAAAAAGAAATAAACGTTTTAAAACTCGAAAAGTATGAGTATGAAATACAAATGTTATCAACTACATTAAATCTTAATTATATCTTAAAGAGTTTTTTAAGAAATGTTTAAGTCAACTTATAAAAATGTAAAGATGAAAATGTAAATTTATAGGATGAAAGAAAGATGAATTAGAAGTACCCAGCAGTAAAGTATGATCTAAATAAATCAAAAAAGCAAAATGAAATCAAATTTGAAAAATATATACAGAAGGTACATTAAAAAAGTAACTTAACTATTGGTTAAGTAAAATTTTATTACAAAAAGCCTAAATTGAAAAAAAAAATTTGGAAAAGTAAATACACAAAAACCTTATTATATTTTACCTGGTCTCAGTTAGCCAGTTATGGAATGAGTTTGCTTGTTTGGCAAATTTCTTTCTCATAACATCGTTGCTTTCTTGTCTTTCCAGTTCTTTCTTCAGTTCCAAATCCCTTTCACTCATCATTCTCTGTCAAAAATAACAAATTTAGGAAAATTAATAAAACAAAATGGCATTCTATATACACAAAATAAAAATTTAAAATTTTCTCAAAATCGGATTTTATTTGTATTTACTTTACATCAAGTACATAAAAATGAAAAATGTAAGTAAAAAAGTTATCTAAATTTTTACCTGCACAGCGATCCAAGTTTGTTGCAGAGTTTTTCTTGTGAACCAAGTGTAAGGATTCTTACTTCTCTTCCTACTTGATTTCACTTTAACTTTAAAAATTAAAAAAAAATTTAAGTCAATAAAAACTGTTCAAAAACAAAAATTTTAAATAACAAATTTTTTGTTTAAATTAATAACTCACCTTGTTTATTCCCACTTTTCTGCTCCTCTTCATCAGATGATGATGAAGAGGATGAATTCTCATTTGAGGAGGAGTGATCCAACTTATTGAGCTTGTCATCGATCTCATACAACTCATTCAACTCTTCCTTTGCTTCTCCAAGAGTTTGTTGAAAGCTCTGATGCTCTTTAAGAAGAAGCTGAAGAAAAAAAATTACATAAAATTAATTTGAAAAAATAAAAATCCATCTACATAAAAAATATAACCTAAAAATTAAAATTAAAAATTTATTGGGATAAGGGTGTTATAAAAGTTATTTTGTAGCTACATAGTATAGATAATTTAGTTTTTATAATTAAAATAGTTAAACAAAAAACAAATATAATTTTGATAATAATAACACATACAAAGTTAAACTCAAAGCTATGCCCAAGTTACAGTTTTTTAAAAATTTAAATTCAACTAACAAATTTTAGTCAAAATTTGACTAATTACTACATTAAAAAACTATCACTAACCTGAATTTCCATGATTGAATGACATCGAACAGGATCGGTTAAATCCTCTTCAACATTCTCAAACCACGAGTTAAATGCAGATGCCTTCTTTGCAAACAACAAACACAAATCGTTGACTCCTCTCAACCTATTTTGAGACTTCTCAAGCTCCGATCTTCGAGATGAGGATGCAGATTTTAGCTCCTCCCAACTAAAAAAAAATTTATTTATATTTTACATTTTAGTTAAAAAAACTACCAACTTAAAATCTATTTTAACATAGAAGGGGATTTTTAAACTTATTTTACAATATTTTTTTATAAATAAATATGTTTTACCGTTTCATAAGAGAAGCATGTCTCTCCTTAATTGCATCAGATTGTTGATGATCAGCTTCAACCAATTGATCTTTCAGAGTTGTAATATTCGAGATTCCTTCGTGTTCGAATGCATTTAAACCAGCCTCAAATGTTTCCTAAAAGAAAACAATAAATTAGTGTTAAACAATATATATAATATTGCATGTATAAAATAAACACAATAACCTTACCTGTTTGACAATAAGAGCTTGTACATTAGAGAGGTCATCTCCAAAATCATCAGACTTTAAAGATTTTTCCTTTTCTTCTATCCAGCTTTCCACCAAATCAGCCTAAAAAGGAACCAGAATTTAAATATTAATAAAAACAACTCTACTAAACTAGAGCGCTGGTACAGGAATTTTTTTATACCTTCCAGTTGAATTGTAGAAAGGCTGAAGTATCTCGAAGTTGACTTCTTCTTTTTGATCCTGCCTCATCCAACTTTCTCTGTTTATCCCTGATCACATCCAGCTCCTCTGCAATCTCTGTTGAGTGAGGATTTTCCTAGTTGAATAAGAAAAAATTAAAGGTCACAAATAAAGAAAAAAATTAAATTTTTACTTAAATTTACTTATAAATTAACTACCTGATCAATCAGATTTTTTCCCACTTTTTCAATATCGTTAACTCGATCTCGATGTACACTCAAGTCTATGTCAAATGCCTCGTGTTTAGCGAGTAAACTCTGCGCTGCTGCGAGTGAAGAACTTACATCTCGAGACTCGAGGACTCCCATCTGCTCACTTATCCAACTCGACTCCTCCTCAAGATCAGCTCTGTTTAAGTAAAGTGTGAGTGAATTTTGAGTGGAGACAAAAAACCTAATTTTAAACTTAGAAAAATGTTATTTAAGTTGGATATCTTAAAACTTTACTTATATTTAAATCAATATTTATACAAGTTCATACCAACAAACAACATTGCTGTTTTAAGTTTATTTATCCCAACTCTAAACTTAAATTTGCTTTACCTGAATTGTTGGAAATCTTGAGCTTGAGTAAGTCTTATACTTCGCTCATTCGACAATTCTTTGAGTGAGTTCCAGTTCTCACTCAACTGATTCAATCTTTGATCAATTTCATCCTCGTGGATGGTTGCACTTTCTTGTATCTTCTTTCCAGATTCCTTTAATAAAAAAACATTCTTAAAACTTTTTAAAAAATATTGCGTAGATTTAAAACAAAAGTTTGGCTTACAGTAAGTCTCTCGATATTAGCCTCATAGGAGTTAATTTCATTCTCAATTCGTTTCTGTTTCTTGCGTAAGTTGTTGATACTCGTCAGATCCCTTCCACAATCTGCACTGCTCACCAACAATTTCTTCTCACTAAAGAATACAAAAAACATTAAAATAAATAAATCAAAATTTCAAGTATCAACTTTTTTTCAATAATGATTTTTACTTAATCCATGCCTCCTCTTCAGTAAGATCCTGGAAGAGTTGTTGGATGGTCAAACTCTCCTGAAGTTTTCCTCTTCGACTCTTTGTCAGATCCTTGATATTCTGAAATCTGAAAAAAAATGAATGATTAAAAATATTTTAATTTTCAGGAAAAAATTTATAAATTCTAAAGCTTTATGAAAGTCGTGCCCTGAGAAAAATATTTTTTTATTTTTACCTTTCCTCAATTGAATCTCTCTTCGCTTCCACTGCTGATTTATCAAGAGCATCAGAGTCATCAGCTTTCTCCAGGAGAAGAGCTGCGTGTTTGGAAAGCTCCCTAGCTCGATCCTCGTGAGCTGCAACATCCGCTTCCAAAAGTTTTTGCTTTTTAAGGAGGTTTGAAACAGAAGGAACATCTTTACCAACATCTTCTGATGCAAGTAGAGCTTCAACCTGAAAAAAAATTAAAACAAAAATTTTTTTGGATTAAAAATTTATTTCAAATTAAATTCTTAAGATACGAATTTTTTATATATTTCAATTTTTATAATGTTGTTTATGTAGTTTATTTATTTTTAACCAAAAATCAAGTGCACCATTTACCTCAGACATCCAAAACTCAAGATCCTTAACAGCGGTGATAAAATTTTGTTGCTGGTTTGCCTCCTTCAGTTTATCTCCCTTCTCAGCTGATTTATCAACCAAGTTCTGCCATTCTTCACCCAACTTCTCAATTCGGGCCTGAAAAACGTTTTAAGTATGTTAAAATTAAAATTTTTTGCTGAGAAATTAAAAAGCAATGAAAACTTAGTTGGTTTAATTTGTAACTGTTACACCTTTGCGACTAATTATCATAAAAAAAATTAAATTAATAATTTTCAATCATTTTTACTTGCATAGCCTATATAAAATTTCCATAAGAGGCAAAAAATATTACAACAAAAATCTATAAAACAATTTAGAAAAAACATATTTGAAAACTGATTTTGTTACCTGTACAGCATCTTCAGATCCAGCACATTGATGAGTGTCAATAAGTTGTTGTCCAACACCGATGATAGCTTGAATCCTTTCCTTGTTTGCCTCCAACTCAGCCTCAAATGCTTGGTGTTTCTGATGTTTGCTCTTAAAGAAAAATAATTAAATTCAAATTTTTTAATTAAATTTTTGTTATTAAATTAATTTTTTTATGAATTAGCAATTGAGGCCAAGTTAAAATAAATAATAAAAATTAAGAAATGGAAAGCACTTTTTACTTGAAAATGCAAATAAAATTGTAATATTATTAAATATATGTATTTCTAACGATAAATAATACACATTTATAAATTTACATTTAGTAGATAATCATTTAACATCACTTTTAGCACAACAAGGGAATTTAATCAAACATTTTAACTTTAATATGTTAATTTAATTATATTGTTTAATAATTACTATTAGTAAGTGAAAAATCAGGCATTTTTAAAATACCAAATTAATTAACTTATATTTTAAATGAATAATTAAATTTAACATAAATAAGTCTTATTGCCAAAAGAAAAATACTAAAATATATTTTTCATAATTTTTTTTATATTAAAGCAGTTCAAATTTGTATTTAAAAAAATATTTTTAGGTATTTCTCGTTATTGCAAGCATTTGGTCAAAATAAAAATACAATTTGCTGCATTTTGGTGTTCATAAGTTAAACATTAAATTTTTAAAATATTTTTTTTAGTTTGGGGTAATAAAATAGCAAATTAAAAAGCATGGTTAAAATTTCAGTGACAAGTGTGCTAAGGTGATAAATTAAAGTGTTTTGATTGGCTTAAATATTTGTTTAATATATACCATTCCACTTTCTCTGTCCTGATAATAACAAACTTTTTAATTTACATTTGATGACGTTCCATTTTATAAAAATACCATATGAAAATATGAAAATTTTTTTTAAAAAGTTAGATTAAAATAAACTGAGTTAAAAAAAAAAAACTCAAAAAGTTTAGTAAAATATCATTCTAATTTTTTTTTTTAATTTTTTTTTATAAATTCTAGTTTTCTAAAAAGTTTATTTTCAAAAAATATTTTAAAAATAACAAAATTTAAAAATAAATAAACTTAATATAATAACTGTACATACATACATAAGTATAAAACAAAAACAAATTTAATTTAAATAAAACACCTGAATATTGGTTGGATCCTTATAAGTATCATCAGTGGCAGTTTGAAGTTTGTCAGCAATCCAAGCTTCAGCCTCATCAGCATCTCTACTAAACTGTTGCAGGGTTTGGGTCTCACCCAATTTCGATCGCTTGTCTATTAAAGCAGCTTTCAATTTTTGCCAACTAAACAAAAAAAATAAAAATTATATTTTTGAAAAAAAAAATTTTTAATTTAGTTTTTTAAATATTCCTAAACAAAAAAAAAGTCAACACATAAATAAATATACTGTAAAATTGTCAACAAAAAACATATTTTGACAAACAAAACATTTTAGATTTACCGGTCTTGTATTTCTTCTGCTTTATCTCCAATCTGTTCCTTTGCATAATGCTCAGGATCATTTTCCATCAACCTACAAGCTGTTGTTTGGATCGAAACAATCTTGGCTTCTTGTAAACCAATTGCTCGGTCGAAATCTTCGTGTTTTTTGATCAAGGATTCAACAGAGTCAAGACTGTCACCTGTAAACAGAATGTTGTACACTTAGAATACATTATCATATAATATGAAAAAATAAGCATCTTTACAAATTTAAAAAGTAAACCAAAAAAATTAAAATTAATTTTAAAATTGAAGAAAAAAATATAAAGTAAAAATCACACTGTTACTAAAAAAATTTAAATATTAAAAAATTAAATTATATAGTTGTCCAACCTGATTCCTCACTAGCAAGGAAAGCTTCTCTTCCCTCCATCCAAACCTCCGCATTATCACAATCTCTCAGGAACAAATGGAGTTGAAGACATTGCTCAAGGAGGATGCGACGAGCTGCCCAAGCTCTAAAAAAAAATCATAAATAAAAAAAAATTGTTTCTAAAAACAAAAGCTTTTATTTAATATAAATTTTTTGATTTTTTTTACTTTTCTAGTTCTTCTCTCTCATTAGAACAAGCTTGAACTGCAGCATCAATCTCCTTTGCACTTGAGTGTTCGTTACTCACTAACAAGTCAGCTTGGTGTTCCAAGGTGTGAAAGGATGGAGATCGTGCATCCATGTCTGCTCTGTGCTCCTGTTAAAAAATAAACTTTAAAAAAACTATGTTTATTTTAACATTTTTTGAGAAAAAGGTGAAAATTACAGAAACATATAAATTAAGAGCCAGAAAAATAATACTTAGCTTCCAAAAATTTACTTCAAAGTGAGTAAATTTGCTTAAACACAAAATAGTTTTTAATTTTTCTAATTTTTACATTTTTTCGATAATACAACACACCAACATACCTGATGTCTTTGTAGTAGAGCCTCAGCTGCAGGAATACTATCAGCAACCTCATTACTTGCAACTTGTGCGTTCATGTGAGTCAACCATCTCTGTAATTCCTGTTTGTCAGCCAGGAATCGTTGCAAGTCGTAACTGTCTGAAAGTGCTCGTTTTCTACCTTCAGCCTGTGTGAAAGTTTGATGTTTAAAAATTATAATTTAGAAATATTTTTTACAAAAGCCAAGTTACATTACGAAGACCTAAAAAATGTATTTTAAATTAAAACAAGCAAAAAATTTATCGCAAAAAATTTGATTTTTGATTCAAAATTTGATTTACATTTTAATCTCTAAAAATCTTAAAATATAACTGAAACTTAAAATCATACCTTAGCAACCAAATCATTCCAAGCTTGATTGATCTCAGTTCTCTTCATCTGGATGCTTTCATCTTGCTCCGGATGTTGCTCCATCAACTTAGAAGCATCTTCATCCAGAGAGTGAACTCTTTCTCCGAGTGCTCCAAGATCTCGCTCCAAACCTTCGTGTTTACGTTGAAGAGCCTAAAAAAATTTTTTTTTGTAGATTTATTTTATTTAAAAAGTGTAAAATTAATTTTAATTGAACTTAGCTTATTTCTTTAACCTTACATACCTGTACTGTAGGTAAATCAGATCCAACATTATCAGTATCAAGTGCATTACTCTTCTCATCAATCCATTCTTTTGTCTCATCTGCATCTCTGTAATGCAAGCATTTATTTATAAAAAGGTTAGTGATTGAACACAGTTGATAAACAAGTACTAATAACGAACCTGAAAAATCGTTGAACTTGTTGGGCTGATCCAAGGTTGCTGTTTTGTTCGTCAACTAATTTGTGCAACAATTCCCATTTTTCGTTCAAATCCTAACATAAAATACATTCAAAGTTTTAAGCTTCAAAAAATTTATTAGAGTAAAATTCTAACAGCCGTATCTTAAGTTACTAAGAGTATAAAGTATCACAAATTACAAAAAAGTATTTTTTAAAAATATTCATACTTTTTACAAATTGTAATATCACAATTTTCACAAACATGCTATGATACATACAACATAAACTTTTAATAAACAAAATGCTTTGTATGCTATTATAAATAGAATATGTGTTTATATACAACAAGCAGAAGCAAATGAGGTTTTAAAACAGTTTTGAATGGAGTTTGAACAACATTGAATATGTAATGATACACACTTAACCTACCACTTGAGTTATAAAGTTGGGCCTTGATTGCAAAGGCTAATAGAACAAAATTGTAAGTTTAAAATTAAGTCAAAAAGCCTTATACCATAGCTCTATAGTAAAAAATCAATAAAATAATAGCATATTTGTAAAGCAGAAAAAAAAAATGTGAAAAAAACACAAACAAAAAATAATAATAAAAATTAAAATTATTTTGCAAATAAATAAAGAATTTTTTTACCTTGACTTTTTCAGCCACGATTTTGTCATCATCTATTCCAACTGCATCCACCTCCATCTGAGATCCTCCAGACTCGCTTGACGATGAAGAAGAGGAAGAGTGAGAGGAGTGGGTGGATTTGGCATCTTCATCCTTATCCTCCTTGTTGTCTTTGGGATCATCCAGATCAAGTGATCTTGCCTCAGCGTTGAGCTCCTCAACTCTTTTTTCCTTGGCTTTTAAATCCTAAAATAATTTAAAAAAACGAAGTAATAAAAATGAAAAATAAATAAATGAAACAAATTATAACTATGGGTAGTAAAGACATCTAATTAAGTTTTTTTTTATTAAAAAATGTTTTTTTTTACCTTCTGAAAGTCATCCAATTTTTTCTGCAACTTTTCCACTTGCGCCAAACCTCCCTCTTCCTCCTGCTGCTCTTTTTGGTCCTCCTCCACTTTGTAAGAAGATGCAAGCTCTTCCTTGTCATTCATCCATCGAAGCAAGTCATCACATTCTCGAGAAAGGGCATGTCGTCGACGGGAACGCTCTAACGCATCTCGTCTCAAATCACCAGAAACTTTAAGCTCATCATAACTTGAAAAAATAAAAATTTTAAAAACATTTATTCAAAAAAATTTTAACTAAAAATACAGGTTTTGACTTAAAAAACAAAAGTTTAAATATTTAGAAAAAGAACCAAAACACAGGAAATTTTTTATACAGCAATAAAAGTTTATTTATAATTTAAGTTCTCCAAAAACATTGATGGCATAAATTATAACTTACTCGTTTTCAATTTGTTTTTGTCTTCCTAAGATCGTCGCAACCTCCTCTTTTTCCTCCTCTTCCTCATTCTCACTTTCTTCTCCTACATCCTCCTGAGAGAGCTTTTGGAGATGAGAGGAGGGAACGAATCCTTGTCGATCTTTGCTCTCAACCTTCCACCAATCCTGAAGAAAATAAAATTTATTAAAAATTAAAAAAAAGGATTTTTGTTAAACCAAAATAAAATTTTAATGAATAAAAAAATTAAATAAAATTCAAACATTTTTAAATAAAAAATTTAAAAAGTTATACAAAACATTCAACTTAAATATGTAACAATAAAACTTGAAGTGTTTTGTAAAATAACCAGTTTTTATAAAAAATAAATTAAAATCACAAAATAAAAAAATTTAACTTTTTTCATTTACTTTGTTGTAAGAAGACACCAGCGTAAGAACGTCATCTTTATGAACAGATAATTCCCGAGGAGATTTTTCTTTATAATCGTGTAAAACTCTTACTTTTTCCACTTCTCCTTCTTTCGCCCACGGACTTTGAAGCTGAAAAATATATTTAATTTGAAGTAATAATTTTAGAAAAGATTAAAATAAAAACAGTTTTGTAACCATAAAAAAAATAATTTTTTCTTTAATAAATCTTTAAAATAAAATTTTTGATTAAAAAAAACAATTTTATATTTTTAGTCTAAATTAACCTTGCACTCTTCTGCTTCCTTGTGGAGAGATTTAATTGATCCTTCGTATGCCTCAATGTCACCCATAAGTGACTCGTGTTTCTTCATCAATGACTCAGCAGAATCTTCATCAGCACCAACATCTCCAGATGCAATGACTAAGCGTTTTTCCTGATAAAACAAAAAAAATTAATAAAAAAATATTTTTAAAAAATTCTGGTAATCTTTTAAAAAGCAAAAAAGAAAAATCTTTTAAAAAGCACAAAGCTAAAAATTGTATTTTTTACCTCAATCCAGACTTGGGCATCGTTAGCATTAGCAAGATAGATTTGAGCTTTTAAAGAATCGTCTAAATCCTGTTCTCTCTGCTTTGATGCAAGTCCAAGTTTTTTCCATTCTTCTTTCAGATTGTTGGATCTGTCATCTGCTTCTTTCGCTTCATAATGACCTAAAATTTGGAGAAAAATTAACAAAAAATTTTAAATATATTTTTTTTAATTTAACTGCATAGAAAAAACTTTTTTTTAATTTTTAATAAAAAATTAAAAACATATCAATTTAAAATGCCCCCAAAAAAATGTTAAGTAATGATTAAAAAATATTTAAACACAAATAATATAAAAATAGATATTATTTTAGTAAATAATACAATAAGCTATTTGTTCTTTGTTAAAAGATTTCTTAAAAATTTGAATAAAAATTTAGTTTACCTTCTTCAATAAACTGGTTTGCTTTCTCACAAACTGAATCCAACTGAGGTTCATGAGCTGACAACTCACTCAAAAATATCTGATGTTTTTTTACCAAATTCCTTACGCTCATCAAATCTTTACCTGTGATCAAGTGTTCGAAAATTCATCAAAAATATTTTAAAAGTTGATATTTTACTTGAATGTAAAATACTTGTAAAAAATAGTAACAAAAAAATTAAAAATTATTATTTAAAAACTTTGAAGAAAGTCTTACCAATATTGGTGGAGTTAACAATAGGCCATTTATCCTGTATCCATTCCTGTTCATCTTGAATATCTCGGAATAATAATTTGCTTTTCAATGACTCAGCTAATTTCTCTCTTCGTGTTGTCATTGGGACCTATAAAATAAAAATTTTAAATAATACTAACACTTTATCGCATTTTTTTATAAAATATTGAGACGGTTTTTTTGCAGAACTGACCTCCAAAGCTTTGTATCTAGCAAGTACTTGTTCTTGTTTTACTTGTATTGGTTCAGCATTAAAGTGACCTTCTTCAGCAAACTTTAAACTCTGTCTTTCAATTCCATCCACTCTTTCCTACAAAGTAATTTAAAAATTAAGTTTTAATTTTTAAATCAAATTTTAATATTTAAAGTGCTCAATAACCTTAAAAAAAAAATTCACATATTTTTTTAAAAGTCTAACCTTATGAACTTGAACATCCACTTCCAATAGCTGATGCCTCTTGATCAGGGAGGAGACCGACTGGACATCTTTTCCAAGATCCTCAGATGCAAGTGAACCTTCCACTTCCTCCATCCAACGATTGAGATCGGAGCAAGATCGGTTGTAAACTTGCTCAGCACATGCCTCTGTTAATCTTGTTCCTAAAAAAATGTGGAAAATACTTATAAAAAATAAAAAAAATTTTATAAAAATAAATTTTTTACATTTATTAGTTTATAATTATAATATGTAGTAAATTGTAAGTAAAAGTATGGTACGCTATAAGTAAAAAATTTAACTTCCAAAGTTGAATAGTTTAGACATTTAAAAAAAATTAACTACGTACTTCTAATTTCACAATTCTTCAACAGTTCCTCCCATTTTTCCTTGATATCTTTAATCTCCTCTTCAATTTCATCTTTAGCATAATGCTCAGCTTCCACAAGATCCTTTGCTTGCTGGATGCAAGCATCGACTCGCTCTTCACTTGCTCTTACCTCATCTTCAAACACTAGATGTCTCTGAAGCTTGCCTCGAACATTTGTTGGATCCTAAAACATCATTGTAAAAAAATTAAAATATTAATTTTTTCGTTAATAATTTATTGCCATTTTTAAATAAATTACCTAATAAATATAAATTAAATCATAAAATTGTTTATATTCTACCTTGTAGCATTCATCAGTTGCCGTTTTGTTCTTTTCTTCAATCCATGACTTAAGGTTATGGGCATCTCTCTCAAACATTCTCAACTTGAATGCATTGTCCAAAGCCAACTTGCGAACCAATATTCCATCTTTAAGCAACTTGTGCCTTTGCAGCAACTAAAAAGTATAAAATATATTTATTGTTTTACCAAAAAAATTAATATTAAATAGAAAAATTCCGGCTAAAATTAAAAAATGAAAAATATTAATATCTTACAGCATCTCTTCTCTTCCCAATGTCCTCAGAAGAATAATGCTCCTTTTCAATAAGTCTTGATGCAACCTCATCCACTGAGTTGATCTTGTCCTCTTGCGCCGATGAAGACTTTGTAAAGTCGTCATGTTTGCGAAGTAGAGTCTGGACCGCATCTAAAGAGTCTCCAAGATCAGTTTGGGAGAGAAGAGTTTCCTAAAAAATAAAAATAAAAATTTAATTTTTAAAATATAAAATATTTAGACAATTACCAATTAAAAAAAAATTACTTACTCCAAAAAAAAGTAGACTTCAGACTTAAAACAATTAATTTTTCTCACAAAAATATTTATAAACTTAAGTTTCCATACCTGAGTTGTCATCCAAGATTCAGCTTGTTCTGCATCCCTGTTGAACAAAGCAAGATGTAAACATTGTTCGTACAAAGCTTGCCTCTCATCCCATGTTTGTAACAAGGTTTGGTGCCGGTCTGAAACCTTGGTGAGTTGTTCTGGAATAATGCCAGGCTCTGTGCTGGTCTTGGTCTTTATTTCCCTGTAAAATAAATATAAAGTTCTGACCCATGGTGAAAATAAAGCAGTACTTCTGGCATAGTCATTAATAATTTAATGCATTGATTTGAAAAATAATGTTTAAAAATTTATGTTCTAGAGTCTACGTTTAAATATTTTAACAAACAAGTTAATAAGTTAAAAGAAAGATTTAACAGACAGGGTCAAATTAAGGTTATGCAACATCGTTATTTTTCTTGAATAAACAAGAAATTTTATGCGCTTCTTAGAGTTTAATTTAATTTTACAGTTTTTTTTCAGCAACTTTATTTGCTTGTGCGGATACGAATTAAGTAAAACAAAAAAAGTGCAAACCCTAGATTGTAACGGTTGAAACGCACTGTTTTAAAAAACTTGGGCATGCAAAATAACAGTAGCATAGACTATAAAATCTGAGCTGATTTTGAAGCACTTCTTTAATTTAAAAAGAGTAAAAAATAGATCTGTAAAAATTCTGTAGTTTTCCCTTTTTTAAGCTTGTGTTTATTACTAAAAATAAACTTTTTTCTTACTTTTCTTCGTCAGAATCAGAGGAGTCAGAACTGGAGCTCGAATCAGAAGAAGAATCTTTGTCCTCCGCCTCAATTTCCACAACAATGAGGGTGGATGCGGGATGATCTTCCCGAATTAACCTTTCTCCAAACTCCTGGACATGTGAGAAACTGCTCTCTTGTGCTCCAATCTCACCCTAATAACAAAATTTTTATTTAATAAAAATTAAATAAAAAAAAAATTAAATTTAAAAAAGAATATTTAAAATAAAGTTGTTACTTTATGTTCCTGGTGTTTATCAACAAGTGCTTCAGCTCCAGCGACATCTAGCGCCAGCTCGTCCGACACAATTCTCGATTCAATATCATCCGTCCACAACAACAGGTTATGGCATTCAGATAAAAATTTCTAAAAAATACAACAAATAAATAAATATAAAACTAAAATTATAATTTTTAATATATATAGTAAAAATATTTTAAATTTTATTTTTAACTTTTTTTTACCATTTAAAAATTTTGGTTAACAAACCTGCAAGTCATAACTCTGGTTCAATCGATTTTTCCTTTGCTCAGCAACTTCGGTAACTTTCTTCCAATTATCTTTGATCTCATCTCGTTGATTAGCAACTGATACATCTCCATGTTCTTTCTCAATTCTGTCAGCTTCATCACATAACTTAGTGACCTGTAAAATTAAAAGGCTATAATAAAAAGACATTTTTAAAATTAAAAGATAGGCTATATGTTAAACAAAAAATTTTTTATGCATTTTTGTAGTAGCCTGCAAAACAATGCTTTTTTATTGATAGTTATGCTAAAATTTCTGTAGTTTAATAAAAAGAAAATGTGCTAGATTGTTAAAGTAAGAGTAATGTTGTAACTTGATTAAGTTAATATATACCTAGGGTAAAAAAATAAAAAAAGATGTTACAATTAGCTTTTATTTATATTTTTTTTACCTTAACTTCCAGTGCTTCCAAATCTCTTTCTATCCCTTCGTGTTTTCGTTGTAACGCTTGCACAGACTCAACATCACTACCAATGTCATCCGAGTGCAACATCTTCTCTTTTTCCTTCATCCAGGAGATCGTTTCATCCACATCTCTAAGAGCAAAATTTATAAATTAAAAAAATAATCTTTCAAAATTTGAAAGTTGCAAATTAATACACAAATATCTGCGATAATTATGTTTTTTTTATATATTGTGGTGAAATTTAACATAAAAAAACAGCAAAAATATTAAATAAATATTAAAGCCTAATCTGAATACCAATAACTTTTTTTTTTTTGAAAAAGTCTTACACACACCGTTTAAACATGTGAACTTCCATAGCAGCATTGATTGCTTGGTTTCGTTGTTGAGCTTTTGAGTTCAATTCCTCCCAGGACTTGTTGACCTCTTCTTCCTTGGTTCGGATGGTGTCATGTTCCGGATGTTGTTCTTCCTCAACCTTTAAGGAATTATTAAAAATAAATTTACTTAAAATGATAATACTGATATGTTATTAATAAAACCTTTAAAATATAACTAAAAATAAAAAATACTGAAAATCCATCAGTTCTTGTTCTTATAAATTGTTTAATTTATGGATCTAATCCTGAAGTACATTACTATGTTTATTTGGTAGCCTATAGGGCCAGTTATATTAGTTAGTACAAAAACAGGGTCATAAAAAATATTATTTTAAAGTCGTACCAATTTATGGGCTTCAGAATTGACATCTTTCACTCTTTCATTGTAGCCTTGCAATTCACTTAAAAACTCATCATACTTAGCTCTAAGCATTATTATATGATCCAAATCCTTTCCACAATCTGTTGATGATGCAATTGCCTCCTAAAAAAAATCACAAAAAATTTTTGCATACAATAAAAACAAAATTTAAAAAAAAACTTTTTTAAAAAAATAACCCAAAATTTTTAAATATATATATACAGTTAAATCCATATTTAATTATTTATGTTACCTTATCCAAATTATTTTTTAATCTTAACCAAAAAAAAAACATTTACCTTGTCTTTAATCCAGTATAAGACTTCATCACATCTTTTAATAAATGCAACCAGAGATGAAGTTTGATGCAATCTTACTCCACGAAGTTTAAGGGCTTCCAGCAGATCTTCCCATTCTTTATGTAATTCTTCCAGTCTAGCCTGTTTAAGTGTAGAAAATGAAGATTTAGATATAAGTCAAATGTATTAAAAAACAAATTTAAAAAATTTTTGGGTGAAGAAAAAAGCATTTATATATAAAAATTTTAATTTCAAAAAATTGGGTTAGAAATAAACAATAGACATGTAAAAAAATTTACCGGTAAATTTAAAAGTATCACATTCTGTAGCTGTGTGAATGTTTAAATTTAAAACTTATTCAAAGTTTTTTCCAATACAGTGAACAGCTATTGAGCCAGACAAAAAATCAATAAAGAAACAAAATCGGCTTTACAATAAAATCACTCCTATTTCTATAGAGAAAAGTTAACCCAAATTACTCTTTTTGCTCTTAACAAGAGAATAAAAGAAACAAGAGAAAGAGCGAGTAGGCACTTGAAGCCTATCTCATGTGATAACGTAATTGTTTATTCTCTCTCTGTAAGGGCAGGGCCCATTAAAGTCTATTAATTATTTACAGATTTGTTAGTAGCGTGGTATGGCATGCTTTTGTAATGGTGGCATACCAAAAGGCTATAAAATAAAAATCTGAAAATTCTAAACCGGTGAATTACATAAAACAATAAAATTTGTTTGTGTAAAACTGCTATTAAAAACTGAAAGAATGAATAAAATTCTTTCCATGTTAAAATCAATTTCCCAGACAATTTATTAATAAAACCTAAAACAAAAAGTCTTCTATTTTAATTTTACCTCCACAATTTCTTTGTTGACTTCAATTTTAATCAAGTTGTTGCCATCATCATCTAATTTTGTCAAAGTTCCCGAATTAGCTTTAACCTCTGCTTCCAATGCACTGTGTTTTTGGAGCCTAACCTGTTAAAAATACAAACAATTTTATAAAAAAATATTAAAACAGAAATGACAAAATAAAAAATATTTTTATTGGCTATCTTATTAAATTAAAATCTTAAGTTCTATTAAACCAATTTTTAATTTTTTAATTTAAAATAACAATTAGAACAAATTAATATTATTCTAATTTAAAATATTATATATATAAAATAAAACAATATAAATATATATACATACAAACAATAAATAGGCCTACATAAACAGGCATTTTTAATCAAAAATTTAATAAAATTAAACCTCCAAGTTGGTTGTATCTTTCCAACTTTCATCCTTAGCAGTTTCCATTCTCTCGTTCATCCATTTTTCAAACTCCCCGGCATCTCTCATGAATTGTTGAAATTTTAAAAGGCTGCCCAAATTTTGTCGGCGGGCTTGCAATGCATCTTTGTAGGCCTAAAACGTTATTTACCATATTTTAAGTTTAGTTAACAGAAAGAATATATATATTTATACTATTTAAAATATGGAAATATTTTATGAACATTTTATTGTTGTGATACTGAATTATGGCTATTTATATTTCATTAAAATAAAAAAATAAACAAAAAAATAAATCTTAGACCAACACACTTCTATAAAAATATTTTTACAATTTATTAGTATTTTTTTACCTTATATTGTGATAAAACTTGTTTCCTTCTTGCAGCAATGTCCGCTGCAGTTTCAAGTTGAGCATAACTTGCCTCTGACATTTTGTTGTCAATACAGATAATTATGCGCTTGTTAAAGTTTTCTAAAAATAAATCAACTATAAAGTAACTGAACAGCTAAATTAAATAGCAAGTTATAGCTATCAATCACTACAATTAGCTGATCAGTCAGGAAAAAAACTCGTCTGCCTTGTTTTTTAGTTTATGTTAAATATTTGCTAACTAATGTAATTTTAATTTTTTAATTTTGCGAAACTAATAAGTAAATGTAAAGTTATAAAGTCTCGGTTAATTTCTTTTTATTTGCTTGCCTGTCAGCCTGTCAGCCTGTAAAACCCTTACTTAATACAGCAAAATTAAACCGGTAATGCAAACAATGCGATTTTTGATTTTGTATTGATTTAAATAGCTGTTGTAACTGTAAAAGACAAAAAGTGTCACCCCCTGATTTCGTGGCCGCGTCACAAGCTCAAAATTTTTACGACTGTGTTCTTTGTTAAATAAAATTAAGTTTTTTTATAAAAGTTTTTTTTAAACAAGATAGCTAATAATTAAAAAATCTTATAATCATAAATATTCAACATAAAAAAATGAATTAGTAGTATTTTAAATAAATAAGTTTAACAAAATACACAATATTTTGTACAACAAAAATTAGGACAGTAGAAACTAAGTAAAAGTAAAATCAAAGCAGACTAAATGAATTAAAACTGCAGTAAAATTTGTTTTCGTACCGTTGGAGTTGTAAGCAAAAAAACAAACAAAAAATGATTTGTTGTTAATTATTTTTTAGCACATAAAACAATTTGTTAATTTTTGTTTATTCACAACGCAGTTTCATTGTAGTTGCCATTAACGCTACGTCAAATCCTTTCCAAGTATTCCATAAGATATTGTTCCACGAACCTTCCGACATACCCCATTTTCCATTTAAATTAACCGAGTAACAATCCCTACTCCACCAACCTGTATGAAAAAAAGCTTTTTATGTTTAGCGAACCCAATATATGTTATATAGATAACAGTTACCTCCATTGTCGTTGCCGTTTAAACATTTGTTGCCGGCGTTAAACTTCGCGCCATCCAGGGGCCCCAATCCGTCGCCAGCTGTTCCAGTATAACCGCCAACATGCAGGCGATACTTCGTACCTTGACCACTAAGTGAAAACGCACTAAAAATAATGTTTTTTAAGACTAAAGGATAAACTAAGATTTGTTATTAATTGCCGATTGCAGAACTTAAACGTGGGTAATTAAAAATGTCACAAAGTTACTTGTAGGGTACTTAATTCATCCGGCTTAAGAACTCTATAATCATACAATGAAATAGGTAAGTGTTGACCTGTATTCAGCAAAAGCATGATCTTCTTTAAAATCCCAGATATCAACTCTAAGTCTACATCCTCGCAAATATGTCATGTCGTAGATTTTTGCCAATCCTTTAAAGAATTTTTATTAATATATGTTTAAAAGTGATTTGTCATTTTATAAATCAAAATAGCTACAGTTTTATATTTAAGTTAGGAATGTAAAAGTGGAAATTAGTTATATTGTACAAAATAACTTTATAGATTTATACTAGGTTAACAATATCATACCAATCCAAAATTCTTTCTCCAAGCAACCAAATCCTTCTTCGTATTCGCTAAATGGTTTTTGAAAATCTTCATGTCCGTTAAACCTACGCTGAACTACCTAAAAAATCAAGTTTAAAAATTTTACGTCACAACTATTATATTGTTATGCATGCAATTAAAAATACGTCAACAAATTATTGTGCAAATTTAATATAAACAAAATAACTTACTGTCCACCCTCCGTCACAAAATACTTTTTCTCCATTAACATCTGTTCCATTTCTTAACCACTGCACACCGTAAACTGACGACGAAGCGCAACTAGTTGGTCTTAATGAAATTTCTAAATCTAAAAAAAATGATTGGCATAAAAAATTATCACATTAAAAATAAATCACTGGCTTGCAGTTTAATGTTTTAAAAATCACAGAGAGAAATTTATAACGCTATAGCGAGTCACGTGATGTGTGAAAAAATGTTAGTTTAATTAAAAAAAACTGTGGCTTTATGATTTCTATAAGTAATACTTAACCTTTTAAATAATTAGAAGTGTCCACCAGATATTGAGCCACCTCTTCATCTTCAACTTGAACTCTTTGTACTGAAGCAAGTTTCCCACATTCAGACCATGCTACAACAATTAAACTTTTCAAATTTTTAACTCAATTAATATATGTAGTGATTATATATTTTATAAGCACTTATTCTTGTGTTTTTTATATTTGTGCAACTTACTTTTATCACGTGCTAAATTACATTGGGTCCTATTCTCCGTGACGTAATCACCAACGAGTTCCCATTGACTACTTACCACTTCAGATATACAGTAAATCTAAATTTTACAAAGACAAATTTTGGTACGTCCCCCATTTCTTACTACAGGAAAATTTAAGGTAAAAAAATGATTTTATTTACCTCATGTTTTGATTCATAGTTCATAGACATGTAGTGAAGGTTATACATGCGAGTTGACTCGTCTTCCAACTGGTTTACACAAAATAACAATTAAAACATTGTTTTAATTTTTAATTTAAATATAAACAATTCTTTATTTAAATCAAAATTAAAAGAAATATAATTTTAAAACCTGTACAGTTCCACAGTGTATTCTTTGAATTAGATCCCAGTTCTGATAAGGGTAAAATAATATGTTCAGATAGTCCGCCAAAATTCCATCAAACCTTTTCGTTAGCTTCGTAAGTTCAGTGTTGTTTAACATCATAGGTCCAAGTCCACTAGCTTTCACATTTGATATTTCCAGCATAAACATTGGTATAATGACAAGAAAATAACCCAAGATTCTCATTTTAAAGTAATTTATTACCAAAATTAAGTAAAACATAAAACAATTACAAAATCAATGCTTCTGTTTATCAACTACGGGCAACTATAAAAGCTTTACTTTATTTAGCGTTTTTGATTTGAATGTTTAGTTACAACAGGCGTTGTAGTTTTTAAATAACAATTTTCCCTAACAATCTTGTTAAAAGCAATAACGTCAAAAATTCATTCAATTACCACAAAATTTCAATAACTTTTACATTCTACGACCGGAAATTTTTTTGGTCAAATTTGATGAGAAGGGAAGTAATAACTAGTTAGAGCTTGTTTACATTTGACGTTTAATATAGTCTATTAAACTATGGCACAAAGTTATCATTATTTAAAAGTGCGTCAAAATTATATTTTAAAGTAGATCAAAATTTTTTGGAAAAACATCTCACAATAAATATTCAGTGTGTTATTTTAAAACTAAAACTACTCGTAATTCGTAAATTTCTAAAAAAAATATTTAAATAACCCCCTCTATGATTTATTCATAAAAATGTGTATGCAAAAATAACTTCCAAGCAAATGTAAACACAAAAACTCGCTTTCCAGAAAGTCGTGTTTTTTTAAATGAAAGTCGACAAGATAAAAGTTTTATTTTTAATTTGTGGCTTTAATCCCACGTCAAAAGCTGCATTAATAATGTAAAAAGTTAGACAGTTATGTCTAATTTAAGAAAATTGGGAAATTTTTTAGAATCTTTGCATCATGTTTTTGAAGAAAAGTGACCCTGTGACGTCATCTGATATGACGTAATTACATGGCGCGGTTTTCATATGCAAATATATGAAGATGTATAAACTTTGAATGTAATCTGTTTTTAAAAAAAAAAACTAAAAAGTATTTCTAAAAATGTAAATTAATTTTAAAAAATATATATATATTTTTTGTTACACTAAACACCTGATATTAAGTTACTATTTCTATAGAGCAGTTGTGTGAAATTTCTGCCCAGACGAATAATTATCGACGACAGTCAAACTAATTCGATTTGCGCCGCATATATAATTAATTTAACATAAAGTTTATAACAGATTACATCTTTACATCATAATCAACATTAATTATAAATTACCCCAAAAAGATACGATCCAGTTTTGGCTATATATACCCACGAATCTTTTAATGTTAAGAAAGTTGTAGTTGAACTTAAAGACTAAGAAATTGTATTGAAAAAAAGGTTTTAAAAATGATTAAAATATAACATATTAACCGATTAGTAATACCATGGAGTGGTTACCAAGTTAAACTTAATTTTTTAGCCAAAAATTGCATTTTTTTACAGAAAAAAAGAGTTAATATATTTTTAAAAACAATTAAAAATGGTTCGTTTAGTAATTCTTATAGCTGTAGCGTTAGTTGCACAAGTTTTTTTCTGCCACGAAACCAATGCCATTAGCCTAAAAGCTTTTTGTAAGTGCGTGGGAAGGCCAAAAATCTTCAAATGCTATCGGTATTGTCAACTTATGTCTGTGCTACACAACAGCGGTAACCATGCAAATGGTATGTTTACGACTGGAAAAAGATCATTCGAAGTAGACCCAGAGCAGCCGTATTTGGAAGATGATATTGAACCCGACAATACAGATCTTAACAAACGTGCTGAAAACACCTTAGATAACGGCTACCTGAAAAGTCTTTGCAATTTGTTTGAAGGAGCTTATATTTGTCAATACTTGGGCTATACTGAGGACGATTTATAAGTTTTTTCAGTGATTTTTTTGGATTTTGACACGGGCGTTTATTTTTAATACATTCTTGCATACTAAACATTTTTGTGGTGATTTTAAATTTTTTATTTGAATTATATTAAAATGGAATGAAAAGTAGTTTAACAAGCGTAAAACAATTTTGTAGCAAACCGAGTTTGCAAATACAAAAAAAACATGATTAAAAAAACATTAAGTATCTTGATTATTATTTATTACTTATTTTATTAAAATAGGCTGTCAATCTATCTGACTTATTGTCGCAAAACGACACAAAGTCATTCTCAAAATCGCTTATTTTAAACTCGTCGAATGCCGACAAACGCCATCGCTTAGTGAGCATATAATTCGCCGACCAATAAAATCCAGTGTTTTCAAGTTCAGAAGCAGTAATATACTGTTGTGGGATAGGGTAACTACTTTTACTGCCTGGCGCGGGTCTATGTTTCAGGCTAATTGAGTGACGCTGTACGGTGGTTGAATGTAGCGGGATTTGCGCAAAGACTTGACCGGTAAAATGTACAAAACATTGCGAATCAGAGTCGGTTAGATGTTGCTGATTTCGGCCGTTGGCTTCTGTGCATAAATCACGTAAAAACCCAAACCTAAAAAGGAAAAGGTTGAAAAATTAAAAAGACAAATTAAACGGAAAAATAAAATGAAGTTTAAGAGTTAGTTACCTTGTTAGAATTAACTGCATTAGTTTTAAAATAATTTTTCGAAATTCTTCGGGATTCTTTAAATACTCTAGAAAAATACAAAACAGGTAACGTTTTATACTCCATAACTAGATGTATGACATACTACGACCAGTATTGCAAAAAATTCAATAAAACCATTGAAATTTATTTACACTTACCTTGAAAATTGGCATTTTGTGACAAGGATTTTAAGTTAAGTGGAACAAAGAGAGGACTTCTTAACGGTCCGCTGGTTCCCGATCTCGGAAAAGAAAAAGGGTCGCTCGGAACAGGGAAGAGAAAAAGGTCACACCTGGGTGCTTCTCTCCACCACATTTGTAACTATTAAAAAAGAAAAAAAAAACATTAAAACCATAAACCACATTATGGATGACACCATCTAAAATCACCACACGAACCATTTCAAACAAACAGGTTGCTGTAGCAACCATCCATTGAAGTTGGAAACAAAACACCAGCGAGTCGGAACCAACGCTGGTTTGAGTAGAATAATTGACGTCGCACCATTCAGAGCGTTGGGTTTGTTGTCTGTTTTTTAATGGGACTCGAACTGTTTTGTACTAAAATAATATCAACACGTAGGTTTTAATAGCAGTAGTTAAAAGCCAGAGTCAGATTTTTACCCTAAAGTCTTTAATACAATTTTCAGTACTGGTATACCCTTACATTTAGACCAAGGTTTTAAAAATTTTATTTTTCGGTTATTTAATTCGGTTTAAAAATAGATGAATAACATATTAATTTGACAATTTAATATGACTTCTAATCGGCAGCGTGATGTAGTGGTAAGAATGCTTTCTACACCATCATGAGGTTGTGGGTTTAATCCTCACTGCTCTCATGCTGTAGCGCCCATGAGTAAGGTGTTATAAACGGTATAAACTCCTGCTGAGCCAGCACTTAATCAGCAGCATAATTATCGGGCAATTTTAATCTATATAATATCACAAATTGCTAATGGCAACTCAAGACTGGGTCAGAGTTACTGATGTTACTCTATGTTTAGGTCACACAGTCGACTTTTTCACATAAAAGATAAAGATATATCCAAAAAAACTTTCAGAAAAAAACCTTACCTTGGGTTGATAAAATCCTTTCGCATTCTCCTTGGCAGGAGTTACAAAAAAAGCCCCTGATTTACCCTTGTGGGTTGGAAATATTGGTTTGTTTTCGTTTTCAATCATCTCTAAATCCTTTCTCTTTATCGCAATTTCAAACCAAGCATTTTGAAAAGTTTTAAATGGATTGTTGTTGTGAGATAGAGGTGGATTGCTATATTGGTAACTGGTAGGATCTTCAACTGCATCAATTTAAAAAATGTCAAAGATAATTATTGTAAAGTTTTGTAAAAAAAAAGAAATTTGCAATTAAAATAATATCAAAATTTAATAAAATTTAGCTAACTTTATTAAAAAAAAATAAATACATAAAAAAAAATTAATTTTTATTTAAAAAAAATGACAAATATAATCAATATTTTTTATATATACTTACGTTCAAATCCAGCATTAGAGGGCAGAATACAGTAAAAAATACAACCATAAATAAATGGGTGACTTGGTTCAAGTGAGGCATGTAATATCAACTTGTGTTTTCGCATGTTCTGAACCACAATATTCAATTTAAATTATATTTTATTAAGTAAACAAATCAATCTTAAAGTATGAGATACCGTAAATTTGTAATTTATGTCAAATGAGTTTAAATAAAAGATTCATATATACCTCAAACAACTGGCAAGCTTTTGTAATATCTTGTAAACCAGCAATATTACTTAATGCCCAGTGAACTGCTTCTAAACTTGTAAAACTTGACTTTGGTAAACTATTTCGTTCTGGTACGAAATATATTCCAGTGCTGCACAAAAAAGTGTAAAAACAAATTTAGGAGTTTTTTTAATTTAAATGGTGAACATTGGATTTTGTCCAATTTAAATATAGTATTTTATCCACTTGAACAAAATTTTATTAAGTGGTTAAGTAGGAATATTTTAAACTAAAAATTACGCTTCATTCTTCATGGCATTAATGATTTCCCTGTATTCAGAATGTTCATTTAATTCTTGATGTTGATAAGTAGCTGTTGGTCTTTTTGGTGTAAACTGTTTGTCGTCTGTGCTCCAATTCACCTAGAAAGCAACCAAAATAATAAACATTTATCAAAAACATCTCATAAATAAATACAAAATAAGTGTCCGTTTATTATACTGAATAGCATAGTGTAGTACCGGCAGCATGGTGTAGTGGTCAGAACACTTGACTTCACTACATAAGGTTTAAACTCCTGCTGACCTAATACTTAATCAGCATCTTAATTATCATGCACTTATAATCTATAATATTCTTAACTATCATAGGCAAGTTAAAACTGGGTCAGGTTAACAGATGTTACTTTATGTTTAGGTCATGAAGTCGACCCTCCCACATCAGATATATATAAATAAATAAATTTAATCTTAAAAAATTTACCTTGTTGGAAATAGGCAGAGGTTCAATATTCTGATCCAATCCAAAACTATCTACATAATTTTTAGCAGGGGTTGATCTGTCACTTGATGGGGTACTGGAGTTAGGTCTTGAAGTAGGTCGACTGTGGGGAGTAGGAGTGGAGGGGTTAGATGTTTGGAAAGATAGGATTGGTTGAGAGGAAAAAGATTTACCCAATGGAGTGTGAAGATTGCTGGATGACTTTGTCATCGACTAAAATTAAATTTTGAATAATTTAAAGATGGGACAGACAAAGTTAATATGGATTTACAAAGTCCAATAGTCTTAAGTTCAATACCCACTTCTGTCCTGACATCTTTTAGTAAAGAACTTGCTTCTAGTAAATCTATAATTAGCAGTTCATAAATAACTCTTACTAAAACAATAATAAACTCAACTAAAAAAGTTACATGGATTTTCCCTTTAGAGTCAGTCTTTTCACCATTGTAGAATTAAAAAAAAAATTTAACTAAAGGTACACAAATATAATGAGTTTTACCCATGATCTTCTTGCATTTTGTGAGTTTCTTCGTTTCATCTTGTTCATCTGCTCAACAAACCTCACAAAACCACTTAACATTGCAGTACAACTTCCATCTGTATTCTCATGTGAACTACAACATAAAATTTCAAAAAAAAAAAAATCTTCAAAACCAAAATTATAAAAAAATTAATGTTTCAAAATAATATTTATTTTTTTATATTTATTAATCCTGAATGTGGTAAGATCAAATTCTCCATCTGAACATAAAGTAACATCAGTTACCTTGACCATGCTGTTAATTAAGTGTGGGCTTTTTAGGAGTTCATACAGTTTTAAGCGCCTTACTTAAAGGAGGTACAGCATAAGAGCAGTGAGAATAAAACCCAGGACAGCGTGCAATGAAGCCAAGGAACTGATCAATAAACCATGTTATTTTATTTATTTTTTCTTTTACATGATTTTTAAATTTGCTGATAACTATGTATAAAAATAGAAATTAAAATAGCCTTACGTATCACATAGACAACCATCGAATACATCATAGTGTAATTCCCCTTCATTATTTGACTTGAATGTTCTAAGGAAGTTAAGCTGTTTGATGGGAGAAGGTAGGACCATGAATTTTGCTTTCCAACATTTAATATCCTAAAAAAATGTTGACAAATATTGTTATAACATTTCAATGTGGTATAAAACAACTATTGGCACCTAAATACGTATGAGCTGCTACACAAAGACTACATAGATAAGGTACTGAGTTCAATCCCCACTGCTTTTATAATGTAGTCCAAGTACGGCACTATGATTGGCATAAACTCATGCAAAGTCAAAAACCAATCAGCAATTTCTTTATTGAACAATTACAATTAATAATATTTCAACTGGTACTTTATGTTTAGGCGAAAAGGCCATATTTACACTAAAGATAAATAAATACAAAGGAGTGTTGATTTATATATTTAATGAAAGTTAAATATAGTTTAGGCTCACCATGCAACTTCTGATGTTGTAATCAATTTGATCGCAAACGTAATCATCAAAATAATTCCAATAAATATATTCAACTTTCTCGTGAGAAAATGAACTACGTGCCGTTTGAAACTTGCTTCTGGTTTGAGGCCACAACATGTAGTAGTAATCTAATGTTACTGTCACAAATGGGTGCCTAAAAGTAAATATTCTTAAATAAAAATTACCCTTTTTTAATTTTACGACAATTGAATAGAAAAACTGAACTTTGAGAATATAGCACACAGAAATTACTTAGGTTTATATATTTTGACTTCAATCATGTCTTCAGTTCGAGATAATTTGATGACATGGTATTGTCGACCATGACTCAGCATATACATGTCAGTTGCTGCTTCAAAATCCATATTCCCAATTACTGCACAATTAAGAATAATTTCTATAATCGTAACATAATAATATATATACAAAGTAATCAGTTTTATTCATTTTTTTCCAAATTTCATAAAATCTTTTTAAAAATAAAATTTTTTTAACTCACGTGAGAAAAATTGTTGGTGTGAGTCTCGGAACGAACTCTCACTTTGACTCGGACTTACAAGAGTCGTACCACTGCTTGTACTATCCTGATTTCTCATTCTTTTTGATTGTTTAATTATCTGGAAACCCTGACAAAGCCGCTGATTGACGAGTTCAAGAAAAATTTCTCGGACATTCCGTAGTTCAACACTCTCGGTTTTGGAGCGCAGTTGATCATCACTAGAACTTAAAAAATAAATTTATATATTTCGTATTAAAATAAAATTAAACAAAAAGAAAAATCTAATGTACATTTTTTATATTTGTTTAACCTCGATGTGAAAAATTCGACAAAACATTAGTTACCCCAAGTCTTGAGTTGCCTAGCAGTTTGGGATATTATTGATTTATAATTACCTGATAATAAGGCTGTTGATTAAGAGTTGGCTTAACAGGAGTTTATATCGATTTTAGCGCCTTAGTCAAGTGTGCTACAGCATGAGATAAGTGAAGATCAAACCCAAAATCTCATGTAGTGAAGTCAAGCATACTAACCACTACATCACGCTGCCGGTAAACGATTTTTACCTAACTGAAATCCACAATAGCAAATATAAAACAATATTAATTAAAAATTATTTTACCTTGTATCACAGGACATTTCATCAGGTATAATATTATAAGAATAATCCACACAAGAGTTAGTTAAATGTGAGGCAGTTGGACAGTAATCTGTTGTAATTGGAAGACAAGCCGGGCATTTAAGTGATTTCCAATCTAAACCTAAAAAAAATTAAATTTAAAATAAGCATAATTTTTGAAATAAATTGGGGTAAAAATGATAAGATTCTACAATATTTTTTTACTTAAAAAAACTATTTTATAATTTAAAACAATAAATAAGGGTAAATATAAAGAAATAAACCACTATGAAAAATTATATCTGCATTTATCACTACACTACTACTAACCAGACACTTTTCATGCAAAAAAATTCAAAAACCTAAAATTAAATAAAATTAAAATAGCATGCCAGTATTGGTCTTTGATGTCCACTGGGTGTCGCCAGCAATTCCCCAAATCCAACTGAGTCCGTAACTTGAGATCGGTTTGTTGAGCTGAATACCTTGGTAACATTAAAAAGCAGAAAAAATTGATTTATGTTTTCATGCGACAATAGCTGAAATATCTTACAAAAATACAATTACCAGATGAAAAATATATAAAAAAAATATTAACATGATAAATATTTAAATGGATTAATTTGGAACCTCAAAATTTGATCTTATTTTTAGCATAAATTACAGTGATTTTAGCATAAATTACAGTGAAAATTGCAAAAAAAACATATATATCCCATTTCAGTGTTTTATATATGTTAGCTAAGCATAATGAATAAAAAGTTTTTCTAATTTATATGTAATATTTCTCAATTACCTTAATTCAATTCATTAAAAATTAGTTTTAACAAACTAAAAATATTCACACAACACCATGCAAACACCACAATCCTCATTAAAACAATTTAAATTAGGCTAAAAAAGATATCACAACTTTACCAAAAAAACAAACCCAATATATATAAATTAATTTAACCACACCCGAATACAACATTGAATTAAAATATCTAACATTTAGATCAAAGTAATTCAAAAACACATACTATATACAACAAAAAACAGACTAACCTCTTCCAAGAGCAAAACCATCAGCAGGACTTAGGTCAAGGTCGTCACTGCCACAACTTTTACTTGCATTTGATGAAGTCACACTACTAACACTTGTGCTTAGAGATGAACAGTTTGGTAACACATGCTCTGTGCTAAACCTGAACAATTAATTTTTTAAGATAGGTTTTTTATATTTTTATCAAGAAAAAGTGTGATATTGTGATGCGTTTGACCTATCCGTAAATTGGGGGCTTAGGGGCGAATAATGTGCAATTAGTGCGACTCAAACCCGAAACCTTTCGAGTCATAGTCGCTGCCATAAATAAACTAAAATACCAAATAACTGGGCAAAATTTTTAAGTGTTTATGTTAAGACGAAAGTATTCTCACAATGCTTAATGTAAATGAAATAAGTTAAATTAAAAGATGACAATATAAAAAAATAAACTATCATAAAATCAAATGTAAGTTTACAAATGTAAAAAACAATACTTTAAAAATTGAAATAAAAAAAAACTAAAAACAACATTTATTATTTTAAACACACTTAAATTAGTATAAAGCATTTTAAATTTATCCTTAAAAATATTAAAAAAACAAAAAACATGCTCACCCTATGTAAGGTGAACTTGAAAATCTTGTCGGTGAATTTAAATTTGATCCATGTAACGTAGATGAATCATCTCCTAGAATTGAGTCAGATGTTTTTCGATCCCGATAACTTGCCACGTTTTGGTGATGCATGACTAGCGCCTCACCCTGAGGACCCCTAGGGTAAGTGTGCACCCATCTGCGTCGGTTAGCAGTAAGGGGAGCAAACATATGAAGGGGGTTAAAGGGGTTAAAAAGAGCACGACGATTGGATGACATCATTGTACGGGAGGAACTTGCACTTCCCACGACAAATCTTACTCCAAAGTTATCCTCCTAAAATTTAAATTAGGATTGTAATCAAAATGTGACCAAGCAGAAAAAAATTTTCAATATTCTGAATTAAACAAAAATTTAAATATTTTTATTGTCTCAATCTTACTTTGGTGGGTTTAACAAATTTGTCGTTTAAAGCAGCACCCATAGATCTTGCAACCCCTTCCCTTTGATTCCTTAAAAGATGAGGATGTTTTGATCCAGGGATGTGGACAGGTAAAGTGATTGTTGATCTTCCTAGATTCTCATCTGATAAAACCTAAAAAAAATCAATTTTTATTTCAAGTTAACCAGAAAAAAATGGTGTATAAATGTTAAATTTTGAAAAAGTACATAAATTATAATTATTTTCAAAACAAACCATGATATTTTACAAACATCTTATTTTTAGTTACTTACTCTTGTTTGTTTCCAGTCATCACTTAAATTTCTTGTCCGGTTTTGTTTTTTTTCCTGAATAAAGTTTTTGAGAGAAGTGTCCGATAAAGTTTGTTTCCAATTTGAGAAAATATTTGGGTTACATGAAAAAACCTAAAAATAAAAAAAAAAATTAAAACGTTAGTACAACTTTAAAAATTACTATCAAAATAAAATTAATATTTTTTAAAGAAGTTAATACTTTTGCCTTTTAAAACAATATTGGCTGAAATACCTTACTTTTTTAGTTGGGACTATATTACACCGGCAATTGACTAGCCAGTTTAAAATATTACTCAAAAATTTGATAAATAAAACTATACAAAAAACTTAAAAAACTAGAAACCTGTTTGTCATAAGCTTCATAATCAGTCAAAGGCACAATGGGCAACTCTTTCGGTTCCACTGTTTTATCAGAATTTGTTATGTATTCATTGTTTATTAAATTAATCGAAGTGATTTTTTTGGGTAGTAAAGGAGGAACTTGTATTCGAGGAATATATGTAATGTTCGTAGTTCCTAAAATCAATAACTTATCAGAATTGAAACAGTTACATTATATTTAAAAAAGTTTTAGTAGTAACTAATTTTTTTTTAGAACTTGTTTATTTTATGGATTAATACAAAAAAAAATTGACAGTTTATCATAGTCAGGTGCTAAAAAGAAGACCAAAGGACCTCAGGTTTGAACACTACTGCAAACATTTTAAATATTTTTTTTTAAATTTGGCAGAGTAAAACATACTTTTGTCCCAATTAAACAGGTTAATAAAAAAGTTAATGTTTTGATACTACACTGGGTCAATAAAATACCAAACAAGCATTTGTAGCTCAAGACAAGAAAGTAGTTTAAAAAAATTATTTTAAATTGTAACATACCATCATCAGGAAATGGGTTGGAGGTATAAAAACTATGATTTATCCAATGTGGAATATTAAAATCTGGACTATTTTGTTGAAAATTCTCACCATTGTTTGCTACCCATGGTGCATTACTAGTCCTAGAAACAAAAAATGCTAAATTAATATCAAAAGTGATATTTTTTAAAATAGGCAAATATTTTTAAGTTACCAAAGTCGCAGGAACAAAAATAAACCATTACAAAACCTGCTCACCATTTCTTTTTGTTGCTGTATTGAAACTTAAACAGGGGAACAGCATGTAGTGGTTGCTGTCCAAGACAAATCAGATCGCTTCCAATTCCATTATCAATCATTCTTTCCTTGGTTAATATTGTGAGATCTCGATCAACATCAAATACTCCAACACCTGCAATATTAATACAAGTTAAGAGTTAAGCAAAGTAAAGGATTTGTTGATAATTTTGTTTTTATAAATACTAGATATTTTTAACCATTTATTTTGTAGTTACTCTAGCTAATATTTAAGTTTTTTTATATTTTTTAATTATCAATGTAAAAAGGTCGACAACCTAAACATAGAGTAACATCAGTTACTCTAACCCAGTCTCGTCTTGCCATTGACAGTTTGCAATATCATACTATTAGTAGCGCTATTAAGGGTTCTACAGCATAAGAAGAGTGGGGATCAAACTGGAGACCTTATGTAGTGAACCCAAGTGTTCTGACCACTACATCACGCTGTTGGGTTTTATTTACTAAAAATGTAAAAGTCAATAGACAAGAATGAATTTTACTTTTTAAACTTGTATCTTACCTGGTGTAATACAGACGACAATTTGTCCAGTTCTGTCAAAGTTACGATTATTATGATGACGTTCAAACACGTTTAACGACATGTTGATTGCCTCCAAGAAATTACCTTGTGCTGCTGTTGAGTTTTTAGATTTCGGGCAACCAGGAATAGTAGTAATTTCATCATATTCTGGAAAAATTAAAAAAACTAAAATAAAAACAATATTTTAATTTTTAAGAAAACTTTTTTAGTTTCATTACTAACTTACTATGGAACAATTTTTTAAGAGTTGTAATCAAAGGAGTACAGTCTTCTATTCTACCCATTTGTACAACACACTTGTAAAAATCCATGTAAAATTTTCCACAGTAGTCTCTCCTTACAACTTCTCTCACGTTTTCAGGAAACTCGTTAATGTCATCAGCTTGATAAAATCTCCTGCAAAAATAATCATTAGATTTATTTTGTTATTTTTATATAAAAACTTAGTGCTTTTTTAAGGACATAAACATTGCACTGTTTTAAGATGGAAATATCTGGGTTTAATTCTGAATCTTCTGAGCTTTAAAGGTTCTGTGTTTATAGTGTTATCATGTCATAGCATAACCACAAATAAAAAAGAGTATTAAATTGATGTTTTAACTAGGCATAAATGTATCTACATTATAATTAAACAGGAAATACCTTGAAAAAAGAACCAATGTTAATTCATGGCAGCATTTTTTATCCTTCCATTTTGTAAATAATTCCTAAAAATATTTACACAGAAAAAATGTTATAAGAGTAGGTTACATTTAAAAATGTACCATTATATTGTACTGGAAAACTAAAGCGTTAAATTTTTTTTAATAAAAGCGAATGTCCATATTTTTTTAAGAACTTACTCTTAAAAATCCATCCACAGCCCTTTCAAATTGCAAGTAACCATAACCATCATAATGCCACATCTCCCTGCTCATTTGAACAAAAACATAAACTTTAGCTGTTGAGGACCTTAGAACAAAGTTTGTACTATCACTGATGTATCCACATCTGACTTTTACTGCATTTGCCCACAACTCACTAACCTAAATAAGATTAAATTGTTTTTAGTATACAGTGTATATATATACACACAAAATTAATACACGATTCTCAAAGAATTTGAATCATAAGTTTGGATTATAAAATATCATGGTTCATACACTTATAATATTATATGATAAAATAGCGAATGCCCCTACAAATTAAAAAATGTATGCAACTATTAATAGCATTGTGATAACAAAAAAAAATCAGGCTTAAAGCCATTAATTGCATTTATTATACGTGGTATGTTTGGTATGTTCACTTAAATAAAAAAAAAGTATATACCTGTGCTCTTATTCCACAGAAGTTCACCTTTCCATCAATATAAGTACAAGTATTTTGTAAATGTTTCTTCATTCTCCACATATCACTTCTACTTATGTATTGATCTTTAAAAGATACTTCAAGAAGATCTATTGTTACCTCCTACATAAAAAAATTAGGTAAAATAAAAAGGGCTTTAACACAAAATTTGTATTTCAAGGCAAATTTTACACATTTTTAAATTAAATTATAGTTCCTACATCTGGGTCCGCTTTAACAACATAGACATCATGAAACACTTGAAGATTAAATGCTCCAGCAAGTCCCTTTTCAATACTGATTGTGTCTTTTCCTAATCTGTCATCGTCTCTTATGGACTTTACCTAAATTAAAAACCACAATTCAAAAATAGATTCATAGAAACATAATATTTAATAGTTATATAGCAATAACATGTGGAAACATACAGCACAAAACAATTTTTTTGTATATATCTTTATCCTCGATGTGATAAGGTCGAATGCGCGACCTAAACATAGAGTAACATCAGTTACCCCAACCCAGTCTCGAGTTCCCTGTATCAGTTTGGGATAACATAGATAATAATTGCCCGGTAATTATTCTGCTGACTAAGTGCTGGCTCAGCAGGAGTTCATACCATTTATAGCACCTTACTCAAGATAAATAGAGACTACACTCAGGACCTGATGTAGTGTGATAAATGTTCTGACCACTACACCATGCCAGTATAAAAGTAAATAGCATTTTAAAAGTTGTATAGCAATATTTAAAAGTTGTGTACCAATATTTAGAAGTTGTATAGCAATACTGTGTGGAAATATACAACACAAAACAAAATATGGATTGTAACAAAATATAACCAATCTTTAGTCTGCCAGTAGAAATTACAGCAACACAAATACAAGTTTTATTTATGGAGTTAACGTATAGTTTATTAATAAATTATTTTGTTTAGGTTTTGGTAAACAATCCTTAACTTTTATAAATACGAGGGTTAGTTGGCAGGCTGGGGTATGTAAATATTGTAACATGTATATATCACTAACTGACTAACCTGAATTAAGACAAAGTTTTCTGGCAAATGATTGCAATGATAAATCTTTAATAAATCATTCAGTTGAATATCATGAAAATCACTTCCATTAAAAACCAAAGCTTCGTCTATAAAAAATAGTTTAACAAACCGATAAATTACTTTCGTTTTTTGTAAAAAACTAACCACGATTTTTACAGAAAACTTACCGCTAAAATTTGCCTGGTGTATTTTGAGTTTACACTGCTTCATGGCAATATATACTTAATAGCAAACAGGTTGTTTTAATTCATTTAATCTGTCTGTACTTTACTGTATTACAAAAACAAAAAAAAATGTGCTTTTTGATAAATTCCCCTTAAACATTACTATAAACATAATTCGACACTAGTGGACCCTATTTTAAACAAATTATTATTTTGTTTTTTCTTTATATGAAAACATAATATTAAGTGAATATTTTTTTAAATAAAAAAAATATGCATAAACATAACTACGTAAAAATGTTAAATAAATTAAAAAATCAAATATTAAGTTTTAACAACAAAAATTAAAGTTTTAACAGAGCAATCTTTAACTTTATAATGAACAATTAGAAATTTTAAAAATTGTAACAACTAAGATTTTGAACCATAATAATAAATGATTGGAAATAATGTTTTCAAAACTTTATTTTCAAATGTATTCTGAATCGGTTCTTTTTCTTCGTTTCAAAACAAAACAAGAAGTTCTAAAAAACAAAAACGTTAAAAAAACTAAAAATGTTTATTTATACATTTTAGAATATTGCTAATAGACTTAAAAAAATAGACAGTTTTCGTTGTTTCTTTTTTTGTTTACCGTTGTTTTTCTAAGTTTAAAGCATCCTGATTCGAATCAGGTAAAGGTATGTTGGCTGTTTCTGGCAGTAAAGGAATAAGAAAACAACAAGCTAAACAAAATCCACCCATGGCATAAAATGGAATTGAATGATCAACCGATTCACCTACAAATATCTAACATTATTATTTATTTAAAAGTTTAATTTGTAAGAAATAATTTGTTAATACATTGTGTTTAAAAAATATACTATGACATGTTTAGCATTTATTACTTTCAATGCAAAAAAAAGACTTTACGTCCTAAACATTTTTACCCGACCAAGTCTCGAATATATTGTGCTAGTTTGGCTTATAAATAACCCAATTGCCCGATAACTTGCTAATTTATTATATATATAGTAAATAGCTTTACACAGATATAGTATTAAATTACAAATTTTATACTAAAAGCTATAATAATTATAATTAAAAACAGTCACCTGCAAATATAAGAAAAGGTGAAAGAATAGATGCAACTCTAGCGGACATTGAAGTTATTCCAACACTTGTATTTCTTAACAAGGTCGGAAATAATTCCATGGTGTAGAAAGTAACAATGTTTATAAATCCAGTGATAAATAATTTGCCTAACATGGCGCTTACTACCCCGGCGATCACGTGATCTAAACAAATTTTATTGAATTAGGTACTAAGTGTGATAATTTTATACATAGAAACCGATCATTAAAATTAAAAAATATTATTACCAAAAAATTAGATTACTTACAATTTCTACAAAATGGAGTTGCAATAAAACTAAAAGCTGAAAGACTTAACGATAGAAAGGTTACAGTTCTTCGTTTTAACTTATTCCAAAATAAGAAAATAAATATTCCTGCAATAACATCAGTACTACTACTAATTAAACAGCTCACGTACATGTCTCCTCCTAAATTTGAAGAGTTTAATGTGCTAGTAAAATATCCAAGATAACCAACATTCCTACAAAATAAAATGTTTAAGATTTTATTAGGTAACAAACGAGATTTTATTAAACTAGATTTTGTTTAATTTATATAAAATGTGTGCAAAAATAGTTTATATATATACACTTAGATACTTTAAAATTATTTTTACTTATGTCATAAGAAGCACATTATTTTTAACACTGCATGCTTTTAAAGAATAACATATTTGTTATTGCGTGTAATTACAGGACAAATCAAAATATATTTGTAGTGTTAAGGTAGACTAACCATAAAATGCATAGTACAATAATTCGAGTTCGAAAAACCGGAATTTTCAACAGAAGTAATGGAGACGAAGACCCTAACTTATCTTTTTGCTGGACTAAAACCTTAAATCACATATGTTTAGTTGCAACACTAGAAATTGAATATGCTGTAATACTTTAGTGTTTTGTGACAATTTTTGACTAAAATGTATTGTACTTAAACAAAATAAAGGAACATACGGCACGCTGAATGTTCAGAGTTTTAATCATACAACATATAATAAAAATTTATAACTTATACCTCCTCAGCTTGTTTATGGTGGTCCCAACTATTCTCCAAATTACTTTGGACAGTTTGTGTTGTTTTAATTTTGTTCTGTTTTAACCAATGTGGAGATTCGGGAAGAAAAAAACTAAAAAGGTAAATACAAAAAATAACAGTATCAGAACAGTGTATATTTTTGATGTAAAAAACATTAGTGTATATGTTTTGACAGTTTTGCAGTGCCGTTTTTTAAATATAAACTATAACAATGCTTGTTAAAAGTTACCTTATAAGCAATATAACAAACACAGAAACAATAGACGTGGTGCGAGGTAACCAGACCCAGTTTTTTGCAAAATAAGCGACCAGAGGTACAAACGAAAAGCCGATTCCCCATCCAGTTAAGATATATAATAAGGCTATCGAGGTATGCTTTACCGAAACCATTTCAGGTGCTTCAAAATAGAATAACCAAAATATACAGTGAGGTGATATAACAATTATGTGTATAATAATAGTATAAATTAAACAGCTTTAACAATATTTAAAGAATGAATTTTAAAACTACACTAAAGATATAACAAGCATTGGTTAATTTATTAACAAACTTACCATACACATATGTTGTAATGTAAACCAGAATATAAACCATTCCCGTGAGAAATATTAAAGCTAAGAAGAAGGAGTAGGTTGGTGAAAAAGAGAGAATTAGATTCATACAAGCATGCACAATAACACTGACTTGAAGTATAGGTTTTCTGCCAAATCTGAAAAGAATTTTTTTCATTTTGCAACTAAGAAATAAAGTTATGTTATAGGACTGTGATTTAATTAATAAAATATACTTTTAATAACACTTTTATAAAAAATAAATCTACCTATCAGATAATGGGCCGCCAATCAAGCTTCCAAAAAGCACACCAGTCATAAACATCGCTTGCATTATCGGTCTTTTCCATGAATTTTCACATACAAGGTTGAACTATAAAAATGTTAAAATTAAATTTCAGTTGCTTTCCTAACTTTTTTAAACTAAACAAACTCACATCAGATACAGATGTTGGACCATATGTCATGTCATATATCAAACCAGTTGTACATGTTGAACTATATTGGTTATTTGATGTGGTTTCGTTTGGTTCAGAAGTGTTATAAAAATATAAAGGTCTGCGTATAAAAAATAAAATTTAACAAAGTATATTCAACTTAGCGAACTGTATATGAATAAACTTTAAAGCAAATGTTTACCCTTGACATAAATAGATTGTGTTGTTGGTTTGAGTGAATGAATAATTTCCGTTGTCGCTGCTCTGTTAATTTAACAAAATAGCATATTCATTATTTAAAAAATTATATACATCTTAGTATATATATTTTAATCTATGTTTTATTTTGGTGTAAGAACTCAGTTCCGAGCCAAACAGAAGTCAAAACTACAAAGCGACCAAGGTCTTGGAATCCAAAATTTTAAAAATGCTACAAAAAATCTCTTAAACAAATTACTGTTGAATTGTTATTCAAATTGCAGCGATGTGCTGGTGTGTAGTACATAAATACTGGTGTTACTACAGTAAAACAACACATCCCAGCTGTAAATGCAAGAATACCAAGATTTCGTCTATCTATCCAATCAAAATTGTCTAACTTTTCTTCACTTGAAAGTTTGTCATTCATAATGCTATGTTAATATATTGCCTATAAAACTTAAAAAAATAACAAAGTGATTATATAAAATTCTGCAGCACTTGTTTTGATACCTTTCGCCCTAGGTACCAAAACACTTTATGATCATTTCACATCCTTTTAATAGGCAGGATACGGCGTGTTTTGTTAAATATCTTACTGCAAAATAAAACGTGAATAAGCTTTAATAAATGTTTATGTTTTCATATTTTAGTCAACTCACAATATAAAGTAAAGATACTTAATATCTAAATATTTGCTTATTTAATAACTTTAGCCCATTTTATAACAATTCAGTGTATACCATTTTTTTAACTATTTTTGCAAGTGTTACATATCTTTTTGCTTTCGTTGATTTATGTTTAACTTAACCTTGAAGCTGTTTTTTGGGAGTACCAAATGTCTTGTCACTAATTATATGTATGCTATTCATGTATACGCATATATGCATTGCTTTCATAGTTCACACAGTTAACGTAGCTAAAGTAAAATACATACATTTAACACATATTTATTTATGTAAACTAAACTGCAAAACACACTAATCAAATCATTATGCAGGTTTGGCAAAATATATTACGTTCATGTTCACTGCGCGCCTTAAGGCCCGTATATCTTAACATGGCTTAGCATCTGGTTACAACATATAAATATACATAATTGTGTTTTGCAACACGCTATTTTAACATTAAAGTTTCATTATTAAGTATAATAAGTATTTGTCTAAGCGTTTTCAATCTTTTAATATTAAGCATATTACATTTAAAATAAACAGCATGCATACAAAGGACTAACCAAACATGAGAACTTTATTAATTATCTTAGTATATATTAAAGTAAAATACACAAAAATTATCAATCTAACTAAAAATTATTTTTTAGTATTTTTTTTGCTAACAAACTATGCTACTAAACACTGCTGCACATCGGAAATGATAGCTAATGTTAATCAATAGTCACAACAGAATGGATTAATTGATGAACGACTTTAGATCATTTTTAAACTTGCCGTATTATATTTGTTTCGTTACATGTTCAAGTACTTTTACATACAATAACGTTAAAACTGTTTCTGCCTGAGAGTTTTCAAAGAATAATATAAACATTTTTTGTTTTGCGCAAATGTAATATAGCTTATTGTTATATAGCTTTTCGCACATGTTTGTTCGCACATGATTGAATAAGTTTTTTATGTTTTTTTGGAAGTGTGTTTAAATTCTACAGCGTATTTAAGTTTTGTATTAAACACATTTGCACCTTGTTATATAATATTTCACTAAGGTCACATTTATTGTTGGAGTGAAACTTACTGCCCCAGGTTCGATCCCCAGCTGCTGCTATGTAGCGATGTATTTATCTGCAGTTCTAAAACTTATGTCTTTGAACGCAGAAATCAATCGGCAAGCCAATTATCAACAAATTTACTTACAAACAAATTGTTCTTAAATAATAATGTTTTTTTTTTTTTTTTTTTTTTTTAGGAGGTTAGGTATGGTAAGGTGAAAATCTGACAATGAATTTTTTTCTATTTTTATCGAAATGACACCACCATGACTTTTGTTCGTGTATTGAATTTTACAAAACGTGATTTAAATTTAACCAAAATTTGAATTTTAAATAACTATTTTAATCCCAATTTGTTTTCGCAGATTAGCAAATCGTTCGTATTGTTTATATTTAATAAAAAACCCACGTAAAAACTTTAAAAAGTGACAAAATGAGATCATCGTAGCAGTCTAGACTTAAGCAGAACATGCAGAAATGCAAAAAAAAATCTTTCAAATTTATTAAAAAAACAACCAAAATCTTTCCACCAAAATGTAATTATTTAAAATGTTTATTTTACTTACCCAAATCAGTCATATAATTAGCCCACCTATGTAGATGTTATTTTCCGTCTAATATATGTCGTAGATGTCGATCTATTTCGTATAAAATCCCCGCCAGCACTGACAACAAATAAGGAGAATGGAACTAAACAATCACACGGTAACAACAAGTATAGAAGAGTGTGGGTAACTGTGGCTACGATAACAAGTAAAGAGAGAACTTACCCGAGCTGTAAATAACAACTCCGTCATAACTTGGTCGTTATACTTAACGTACTGGGTGCATAAATCGATCTGCAAAAAAGGTTTTAGGCTGTATAAGTGTGTTTATATAATTGGAACCGGAATAAAAATGCATAATAGTTTAGTTTAGAACTAGTTTAAGCTAGGTAAATATATAATAGGAAAACTTACGTACATAGCATAATGTACTAAATGTTTTAATATTTATTAGGTATATTTTTATAAAAACAAAAATTTAATTTGTTTTTTTTACACAAATATTTAATTTTTAGGTTAAAATAACAATAAAAAAAGTAAGTGAAAAGAAAATATTATTAATCTTTTTTATATTCATTTAACTGAATTTTTGCGAATTTAGATTTAAGTAAAAAATTCAAAATAAATGAAAAAAACTATTTCAAAGCAATGGTGGATTTGCAAAACCAAATGGTTGTTAACAGAAATAAAGACCAGTGGTTTCAATCATACTGGAACCAGACAATTAGTCCAAACCCCATGAACGGAATTCCAAGACAACAAAATTTTAACAATTTCAGAAAAGAAAATGGTTTAAAATATCCTGTTCAAAATTACCAAAATGGAAGACATCAAATAAGAAGGCCGCCAAGTAAGTTATTAATATTTTACCAATAATTTAATTCGCGGTGGTGAGGTCATACTTCGACAAACAGTATCGCTTGTTTGCACTGGCGCTCACAAAAATGACGTCACGGTGTGTACACTAATTTGATTGTTTGTTATAGTGTTTCAACGTGCGCCCACCTAGCCCATGACGTCATCGTTTTATTATGATTTAATTTACCTTGCGGTTTAAAATAGACAAAAAAAAATTTACAACCAAAATATTTAAAACAGAAATTATTGTTCATAGCAACCCCACTTTAAAAACCTAATATGAAAAACCCATAGACAAAGACCCATTTTATAATTTATTTTCTAACCCTGCTCTTACACGCTTGATTTAACCCGGTTACGCGTGACTGATTTTCAATACACAGGGGAGTATAGGGACTAAGACGCTCGAGTCTCGATATATATCGTTAACTGTAATGTTGCGATCGTCTGTGTTAGTTTTCGGTCGTAATAGTTTTCGTAGACTTTTGATTTTATCGTTTTTTGAGTTGAAAATATATTACTTAAAATATTAAGAGGCCGTATGGTAAATAGGTTTATAGTTTAATTTATTTAAAAAATTGGCCTTGGATAAAGATCGATAGAAATAGTTAGTTTGAGATTAGAATAAAGAATAAAATGTTGAATTAATTGTTTTGAAATTACCATATTTTAAAGAGAAATATTATACCAACATTTTGGACAAATTAAATTTACTTTTTTGGGTTATTTTTCGGATTAACTTTCCTCATATAAAAATCAATATAGCTTGTTATTAAAATTCAATTTTAAGAGCCCTTCAAATTGTTCAATCAATTATTAATAAGTTTAGCTTTTCATCCATGAGTTTTGTTAATAACTTAATTATTAAACAAGCTTAGCCAAAAAACACTGAGTTAAAATTTAAATTGAATTAGCAACCTAACTTTGCAAATGCGTTTACCTATTAAGGTTTTTCTATTTTCCTTAATTTTCATGTTAAATGTGCCGTAGGCAGTTAGCTAGTTGACTTATTTTTTCTATGTAACTTAAACGATATAGCCGCTTTAGGCAACGATTTTTCGCATACATTTACGAGATATAAAGAAATAATATCTTTATAATGTGTTGGGGTCGTGTCTGTATGTAGTTCGTGCAAAAAATGACTATTGCGAAATTCTATTGCAGTTTAGTTATTTTATTTTAGGCTAGGTTAAATTTAAAAAAAATGTAAGCAAAAGATGGGTAAAAATGGTACATTAAAACAGATAAGATAAAGGTATTTATTCTGGAAAATTAAATAAAAAATTACAATCACAATTCCAGGTTATCTTGTTAATATTCCCTTATACTTAAAGCCAATTTTTTTCCTGTTTCAGGAATAATAAACAGGAAAATAGATATCTAGTTCAATTAATAAAGGCTTTACAGTAAGGAGGAAATATAACAAACTTAATTTGAAACTGTACCAGGACGCAGCATGCCTCTATCTGTTAATGATCCATCATTTACTTAAATTATCGACCAATGTATATAATTATAACGCTATGTTAACGCTTGGTGTAAGTTAAAGCATGTGTTTAATGTCGTACACAAACGTAATACACCAAATTATGTAACTTTTCTCTTAAAAGCAAAGCTATTTAATTTAACGCGGATAAGAAAAAATATTTTTTTTTAAATAAATTATTAAACCCCAACAATTTTGTAGAACAAAATTAAATCTACTACTAACTTAAAAAAAATATTTTTAAGGTCCATTTAAAAATTATTTTTTTTGTTTTATTAACCATATGAAATTACATAGAGTACTAGTATTATAAATTATTAATAATAAAAATTATTAAGGGGTGAAAGGCTAAAAAACACCTTGCAGACATGGAATTAAGAACCTTGTTTTTAAAGCTGTCTGTAATGGTGTTTTGATGATATCTTTTCATCAAAATTGTTAGTCATCGTTTAATTTCGTAGGCGACAGATGATTTTTCAAAACCTAATTCGTTATTCACGTTCAAAAGTTTGTCACCATGTAAACAGGGACGTAATAACATCAAAAAAATATTGCTAATTAAAGACCTCTATAGTAAAAGGGGATAGTTATTTGTTGGAGCCCCAATCTATAGAACATTGTTTAATTTTGGCCAGCTTTACTTTGTATAGCACGTGATCTACTTACAAAATATAGGTCAGCTTTTAGTGTGTAAATACAGTCGTTAAACGTTCTTAAAGCGGGTACATACGGACCTGCTAATTTGATGGCCTAATTTGCAACGAGCGCTCATCTCAGACCAATGTTTATTTTGTTGTAATAATACCTATTCAGGCCTTTGTCGACTCTTCGTTGTGACGCAGCGCGGACGCTTTTGTAACTCGGCGACTTCGCGTTGTGAGAAAAACCGCGCTCGCAATATCGGATTTCCGCCATTGTTCCAGAACTGATCATTACTCGTGACGTCACCTGGCCCTTTAATTCATGAAAGGAAACGCACGGACGAGCTTGGTTGTTGTGAAATCGGGTTTCGTGTTTTTTTGCGCAAAAAGTTATATAAGAATTTTAAAAATGTGACTATTCAGCAATACATAATTAAATCAATTTTTGATCAATATTATAAAAAAAAATTTCAAAAAGAAATGTTTTTTGAAATGAAAATTAAACAATTTTTTTGATTTTAAAATCAGGCTTAAATAGAAGTTTAAAATAAAAAAAAAATTTTATGATTTAAAAAAAAATTGATGATTCACGTTATGTAATCAGCTACGTCATGCTTACGTCATCAAGACTTACGTCACGTCGTCATTGGAAACCTAGCACGAGAAATACGAGAACGAAAATGCAATTCTAATTACGTGATACAAAACGAACAAAGGTAACAATGATTTTTATTAATTTTTGATAAATTGAAAAAAAATAAATAAAATTTGTTTATAAATTGTTTTTAATTAGATTTTTGTATTTAAAAAAAATGTTAATTTATTATTTTTTTTTTGCATTTTTCTTTTTTATATATATAAGAACACGTGTTTGATAATTAAAGGAAAATTATCTATGCAAATTTATACTTTGTGGTATTATTGAAATAACAAACTTTAAATTTTTGTTCTGCAATCTTTATTATAACCTAATTTCGTTTTAATCCAAAAAAATAATAAAAAAAATATTTTTTCCAAATTGTTTAAAAAAATGCTGAGGTTGCGCGTTTTGCTTGACTGACTTTTGTATTTGTTTGGTCAGGCGTGACCTTGATATTTAACTTTAAATCTTTAAACTTTTCATCTTCTTATAACTTTTATTAATATCTCAAGTTAGATGAAATTTAATGATAGCCAAACCCAGTTTAATAATGTCATGTGTATTTAAAATCATGTTTTATATCTTTATATTTAACAACTCTTTAGATGTAGGGTTATCGGTTTGGGTAATGGCTATGCGGTGTAAACTGTTATATAATAAGAAAAATCATGTAGAAAAATCTTTAAGGATTTAGGCTTGGATTATATACTTAATTTTGTTTATTTTTTTCTAAAAATTAATGTATTGTTAAATATATCTATTTCCTGTTACTTTTTTGTTGATGCGTAAAAAATTTTAATATAATTAAAATAAAAATTTTAAACAATTAAATAATAAGAAGAAACAAATTTTTGTATTTAAAAAAAATTATTTTTTCGAAGTTTTTTCAGCGTTTAGAATTAAATTAACTTGGTATTTTATATTTTAAATATTTGCGCTCAATCCATTTCTTATCGGGTTTATTGTTTATATATTTACTGTCGTAGTTTCAATATTTAACCCACCGCAATTAAGTTAATAATTATGGTAAACACAAGATTTTCCGCTATACGTTAAAATCGTAAATTTGCGACCATATTTGTAAATCTTTATCTTATCTTACGTTATCGCATTTCCGCCTGTTTGACTGTCCACAACGTGACGTCATATGCGTAGGAATAACATATGACGTCATTTGATTGACAGGTATTTGAAATTATGCAATACTATTTTTGCATTCCCAACAAACTAAAAAATCGATTTTATTTTTAGATCAAACTTATTCGACAATAGTCAGACCTTTCTACCTCATACGTCATCAACTATTACGTCATCAGCAATGGACGTCATGGATTTAAATCCGACACTGCCTTCAAGCGGTGCAAACAATAATTTTCTAGAATTAACTTTGGGAGAAACCGGAATGTTATTAAACCCGGAAGTTAAAGGTCGAATACCGTCATCAACGGACGCCGCGACCACGCCATCGTCGCTCGACACGCGCACTGTCGATGACGTCATCATGTCGTCATCGGGGGTCGATTACCCCCCCAACGTGGCGATATCCCCCGGGTCGTGTAAAAGCCCCTTCTGTTGTACGTCGCCGGGATATTGTAATTTCCCCTACCACAATCACAATTCCAGGTAAAAATAAGTTTAAATTTTGTTTTAAAAATAAAATCAGGATAAAAAAAGTGAAAAAGCTGTTTAAAATAAATAAGATAAACAGAGAAGAATATTATAACTATAAGGCATAGTAACAGATAAAACTACTTCTTAAAAACTTTTAAATGGAGTTTAAATAAAACGTTGCTATTTGCTATTAAGATATACATTTCGCTTAAACAAATTTTAAATAGTTTTTTAAGCCATTTAGTTACACATAATGGCAAACGCCCTTTGTTATAATATTTATCTTTTAAAAAAAATTAAGTACTGAACTAATATTTTCTTCTTTTTGTAATTTATTTGACAACAAATCAATATTAAATCATTTGGTTATCTGACATTTTACATACTTACGATTTAAAAAAAAAAAGAAATCTGTTTTTACTTTTAATTTATAAACATTTAATAAACCATATGATCGTACGATAAATTTAAAAAAAGAATTTCTGAGCTATATAATGACTATATTCGGTTAAAGTTTATCTGTGTTGAGATTTAATGTAAAAATATCAACCGGATATTAAAATATTAAAAATCATTTTATATGGTAAATTTATATTGATTATTTAGATAATGTCTTTGTAATCTTTAAGATTTTGTTTGATATTATTCTCTGAGGAGTACATGTCACAATGTCAGCAATATAAAGTACATTATTAGTTTTTATCAATGCAGTGAAAATTTAATAAAGTTTAAGCCCATTTTTAAGAAGTTTGATTATTAAATTAAATTAAATTTTATGTGTGTTCACATTAAAAAATAACTATTTTCTAGGTGCAAGTTACTATTTTTAAAATAAAAATACACATTTTATGTTTGTGTCTGAATTAAACTTTCTTTGCTTTTTTACTCTATTAACTTTATTATTTTTTTGGTAATGATATTTTGGTTATTTAGAAACTCTGTTCCTACAACAATACGAAGACCAACGACAAGTATCGACTCCCATGATTCAGTTAACCGAACCCGAAGCGATCCCTTCCACAGAGACCAGGTTTTTATCCCGGACTCGGCAGAAAATTCCGCGGAGTCAAATCGGACTTACTCCCGCGAATTTCGTCGCCTTTCCGTGCCTGCTATGCACGAACATTTGCCCGTAATCAAACATGATCAAATATCGTTACCCGCGCTAAGCGAACATCATGACATCACAATAAGTGACGTCATGCCCCCGATGATGTCGCTTTCGTCGTCATCACGGTCGTCGAGCGAGTCGTCGATTTTTAACGACTCCCCGCTGATCGAGACCCCGTTATTGGGGCCCGATGCAGACGTGCTAAGCATGATAAAAACCGAAGTGACGAACACTGGGTTTGAGAGAGCAGACCCCATTAAACCCCTTTTTAATTCAAGTTCGCACGTACGAAGAAGCCCTCCGCCCCCGAACGTCACCCTGAACCCGGAAAAACACAAACGAAGCACTGTACCCCAGGGTAAGTGGAAATAACCCCAGTTGTGTGTGTTTAATTGACTTTTTTATGATGTAACACCCAATATTTTTTTGATAATTGTTAGAGTGATGTATATTAACTTTGACCAATCTATTTTAGTTTACTTAATAAATGATATTGCTTTTGCTCTATTTAATTATTATAAATCATAAAATGCAAATAAAAAATTATATTTGTGCTATCCTGTCGTAAAAAAAGTTTTAAATAAAAGAATTAAGATTGTTTTTTTTCCTGATCAAATTTTTTTTAAATTTTACAGACCCAGCCTCGTGGAGTAGAAACAACGTCAAAGAATGGCTCACTTGGGCGATAAAGGAATTTAAATTAGAAGATTTGGAGCTAAAAAAATTTTCAACTACGGACGGGTACAAAATATGCCAGATGACAATGCGAGATTTTTGTCGAGTTACTTCGAAAACTAATTCCGAAGCCATTTTAAACCAGCTTGCCATACTTAAACAGAGTATGTATTTCCGTCTATGTTTATCTTGTATTTGTAAATGTAACCTTACTTAATGAAATGTCAGAAAATATTGATGTTATGACGAATTATATAATTTTCGTGTTATGTACTTGATATTAATAACGGAAATAAACATGACCAATTACAACTTGATCAACCTTCACTTAACAAGCTTGCTACCTTATTTTCTCCTAACTAAAGAAAACGATAATTTTATCCAAATTTTGAGATTACGTTTTAAAATATTTATCATGGTATTATTTTTTTTTAGATGCGTCTGGGTCTTCGTCTCCATTTAATGGAGTTTTGGATCCGTTTCAGGCAGCCTTAACCAGACAACCTGACTGTAAAGATCCCTATAAACTGTTTGGACCAATTTGTATGGAACTATCAAACCCAGGTAAAAAATAAATTCAATATGCTCTAATTTTTAATGATACACAACTTAAAAATAAATCGACCTAACACTTAGCCCAAAACAAATTATTTTATTTTTCTTAGGGCTGAGTTTGTTAAAACAAACTTTAAGTTTTATTATGTAGGTTGGTCTAAAGTTAGGCGAGTTGAATCTAAGACTAAGTTGTATTTAAATTAAGTTATTACTTGGTCAATTTGACATGTAGTCATTTGGTGTCTGTTCGTCTCGTCATTTAAACCATCATTTTTCCCACAATTTAAACCATGTTTGTTATACGCTAGGGTCAAGTCAAATACAACTGTGGCAATTCCTTATGGAACTCCTGACAGCATCATCAAACGCCCCGTGTATTGCATGGGAGGGAGTTACTGGTCAATTTAAAATGGTCGACCCAGATGAGGTCGCACGTCGCTGGGGGGAGCGAAAGAGCAAACCGAATATGAACTACGATAAATTAAGTCGAGCTCTAAGGTAAAATAAAATTTTAAATTTTTGGTTTTATCAAAAAAATATTAATTGTTTAGCGTTGTGATGTGCTTTTTTTAGCTATTCATTTGATATAAGTAAGCAATTAAAATTTGTTATATATTTTTGTCTATTTTTTATAAACTACATTTTTTAATACTTTTTGATATTTTTTAGGTATTATTACGATAAAAGTTTAATGACAAAGGTACACGGGAAAAGATATGCCTACAAGTTCGACTTTAACGGCATCTACCAAACTTTACAAATGAACGCAAAACCCCCTTCTAATCAACCTAGTTTATTTTATAGGTAAAAAATAAATTTGCTAAAATTTAAACTTTTAATGCTATGTGGTTGAAAAATTATGTTAAACACTAAAGTGCAATGCTTTAAAGCGACAGTTAAGTTTAACATCTTACTCCTTTAGCTTAATTGACCTCTAACCGAAGGTCAGAATTTTCGGGGTTTTCGGGGATTCACAATTATTAACTTGATTTAAAAATTGTAAAAAAATAACGACTAAATATACATACGTTGCTTTGACCTAATTTCACCCCTTTTATATATTTATAACTTCATAACAATTCTAAGAAATAACCAATATTAATGTTATAAAAATACAGTAATTTAAAAAATAATAATAACTTAATTTTTGAATACTGACATTCATAGTCGCATTATTAAGCATATTTAACATAAAATATCAAAAAAATTCTACCTTCAAGTTTTTTATTCCTTTTAATATTTTAGTTCTCGCCAGTCGCGAGTACGACAACAAGCCAGAATGTCACTTTGTCAACTCCGTAAATTATCCCAAGCTGGTATGATCCCACCGGGAATGACCGACCCACCTAACTCAACATTGTAGGAATACAAAAACCTTATTTTTACAATGCAATTACATCTGAAAAGTTTTGCAAAAAAAAGAAATTTAATATGATCAAGTTATTGTTAAGCTTTTTTAAATAGCTTCAAGTTTTGACATAGTTTTTTGTCATCACGGGTTTAAATTACACTTTCATTAAATAAATATAAAATGTACACTTTTGTAGGAATGTAAAATATAAAAGTATATAAAATTAGGGTAATATAAAATACATAAACTTTCTTTGTACACCATTTGTAACTTAATTTTACACCAGCATTGATTTTGACATCTTTCTAGAAATTATATAACGCCAGTACAAATATATTAATTTGATCCAATTAAGGGTTAAATTAATATATTTTATTTTTTATTTTTTTTTTATTATTTTATAATATTGGTTACATATTTCTACAACATATTTTACAAATACAAACGCAAAACCTTTTTTTTGTTTTTTTATATTTGTAGAATTATTTTCAATTATTTTAATGTATTTCGAAGCTGCCAAATTGCACATGTATTTATTGTTAATATTATACTGTACATTCAATTACCCAGCTAAGCTGTTTAAAAAATTAGTAAATTTTTCCTAATTTTTTTACTTTTTGATAAAAAACTTTTTCTAGTATTTCCTTACTTCAAGACAATTTTTGTTTTTACACTTGTTTAAAGCCGAATACAAAAACTTTAAAACTGTCTGTATTATATACATAAACCTAAATACTATAGACTTTATATATTCTTTATATTTTAACAAGCGCGTATTACTATTTAAATTCCATACATAAGATATTACATTAGGTTAACATTAACACAAGCTACATATAAACTGCTATGTTGTATGCAACAAAAACTTTAATTATTTTCTATTTTTAACTTAATACCAATGCAACCTACTGCTTTAACTAAACCTTAGTTCTGCTTAAGTTGGGAGTAAAGTTAAGGCGTTTGTTCTATAAGTAATTTTAGTTCGTTTTTGCTCAAGGAGAAAAATGGAAAAACGCGTTTTAAATCTTACAAAAAAAACAGGCATAACGTTTTTTCAACAGGTTTATTCATTAACTGCGATCAATTTTTTTATTTTTAAATAAACTACAGATTCTATATACTTTAGTTGTTGCAGGTTAATAAGTTATAACATATACATAAAGTTTATTTGTACTAATTTTTTAAACGATGAATTTAAAATAAATCAAGTTCAATAAGGAACTTTAAGTAACGTGATCACAATTCAAAAATGAGAATGCATATAAACCTAAATAAACAAAAAGTAAAATAAGCTTGCATATAAAAATGTATTATAGATGTAAAGCAGTACTAAAACTTTATAAATATTGCAATTTTCTTAATTCATATATTTAACAAACAATCACCCATCACCTGATGTCGCCAAAGCTCTCCCGAAGCAAAGCAAAACATTTGTTGGCCGTTTAAAATATATATACAATATCAACAAAAGAATTTCACGCCGAATTTGCTTAATAGATGTACATTAAAAAAGAACAATAAAGTACTATTAGTTTATATGGACTATAAACAGCGAAAATAAAACAGAGTTCAGTTATTTTACATTAACAAGCCTAAAAATAAAATGCTGGAAGCATTAAATTAAAACAGCAGAATATTGCACAAAAAATAAATTTAAAAAGATTTTAATTTCTCGATACAAATTGCAACGGCCGAAATACAATGTTTGTTGTCTTCGCCTTCGTCCACTGGCCAACTGTACTGAGGAACTATAATTTCGGACTTGACTGCAATCACACCGGCGTTTTTCAATTTTTCTAGTTGGAAATCGACTCGTTTTCTGAAACTCTGATTCCCGTCAGTAGCTCGTGTTGTGAAATATATCAAGCCTTGCGGTTTAACAACTCTAACCAAATCCTGATAAAGTGAAAAACGTGTATTTAGTCTTCAACTAAAAATAATAAAAACAGTAAAAATAGTCGTGTGATAGGTTGACTGATTGTTTCCGAGACTAAACGTTATCATGGCTTTTTTGAGTTTTTTTTTTTGAGGTTTGATATGCAATGGCGTTGCAAAATTTTATTTTAAAAATAAACAAGTTGACTTACTGGTAAGCATTCGGGTTGAATTAATGCCGGAACCATTGCGCAACAGCATACCACGCCGTCATAGGTGTCGCTCGGGAGCGGCATCGGTTTATCCTCAAGTAGAATATGTTGGGTGTGGTTCCTGTTTGCATAAAATTGTGACGTTGTTTAAGTAAAAGAACAGTTCAAAATGGTAGGTTGTAATTTTAAAAGTGAAAAGTTATTTGAGGAGTCTTTTACACTCTTGTTGTACAACGCATTGAGCTATTCTTTTTACTTAAAACCTTATTTTTTGCTTACTTGTACAATCCTTTTTCTGCAGCCTTTCCCAGCATTTTACTGTTACCATCAACGGCGTCAATTCTGCCTTTGAAATCTAACTTATTTAACGCAATCGCCATTTGGCCAGTTCCTAAAAACAATTTTTCAAATAAGTTTTTAAGATATAATTCAATTTTTATTTTTATATGAAAACTAACCTGCTCCAACGTCTAGAATTACAAAATTTGAATCGTTCCATTGCCGATCGGAAATAAAATTAAACATGCTTTCCGCCATGTAATCCGGCACTTTGTAGTCCAAAACCTAAATATTTTTTATATCTTTAACAAAATTTCCAAAATTTTAAAAAAATATATTTTTTTTCAAAATATTTTTTTTTGCAAATATTTTTTTTTGCAAATTACCTCCAAATCTTTCTCGTAATGTTGTGACCAGTAATCGTAATACTTCATGGTATGTTCTGTATCATAATCTCCAATAATATTCTGAACTCGGGTAAGGGATTCGCTGCTTTGTTCAGTCGATGGTCTTCGCCAATGCTTGTCTGGTACAATTTGAGCCATTTTAGTTTTTAATTCAAACTTGTTTAAAAATATCGGAAAAAAGCCTAAATATCTGAACATTTTTGACGAAAAAAAACGGTTTGGTTATATTTTTATTTTGTTATAATATCTGATTCTTATTGTTCAATAGTTTTAGTACTTTTAATAATTATTGTCTGAGCATAAATAAGGCATTGTTGTTTTCTAACAATTATTACACATTTTTTACTTAAATTTTATTTTTAATATTTTAACTTTAAGGTAAAATCATCTTAAGCTTTTAAAATTTTTTTTTTGTCAAAATATTTTGGGCGAAGATTTTTATAAGTTTTCATTTCTTTGTTCAAATTTCGCTTAGTCATTTTACTTATTAAAATCGCCTCAATAAATTTTGCTATGTCATAGGTTATTGAGAATGGTAGTAAGACATGACTTTTATATTTTAACAAAATATTGGATGACTTTATTTAACTTATTAACATTAAAAAAAATTTAAAATTATCACATTTTTTCTTAAATATTACTTTATTTAAACAAAAAAAAAATCGTTTTAATATTATTTCTTTTTAACAATTTTAATTAAAAAATAACCAATAAAAGTTACTAATATCTCATTAAAAAAATAAAATATTTTTGCTTTTTATTTTCAGTAACGAATACCAGTCGAAAATTTATCGACTGAGCGTTATGATGTCGAACACTATTATATATAACCCTATAGCGATGACGCGAAATGTTGTTTAATTTATAACCAAGTTTCTTAACCAGTTTAAACTGGTGTTCTATACCTCCTCCAATTAGAAGTAACCGTGTTTTTGTAATAAAAAACTTTTTGAATGTCACGCTTTCTTTCTTCAGCCAAAAAAATGACAACTGACAAATTGAACACAAAACACTGTGTAAAACTAGGAAGTTACAGACCGATTACTCATAAACGTCAAAACTTGTATTTAAATTTTCTTATCCGTGATTTGCTAATTGAAATCTAGTTTTAACTATATCTCTAACTTCTAAGAATCCCTAACAATGTCTAAAAAATTCTTAAAAATAAAACATTATCAATTTAAAATACTGTAATTTCTCTTCTAAAAAACGAACAAATTTTGATAACACGTAAATTATATCACAAATTTGTATAATCAAATCATATTAGCAAATTAGTTAAACATTTAAATGAAGGAAATGACTATTGTTAGACGTGTATTGTGATGCTACTTTTATGATTAATTTTCTTTAAATTATCCTACACAAGCATCTTTATATTACCCTACACATACTTTTAAACTACTGTTCAATGAGCCAATATAAGAATCTAAATTTAACATTAATTCTAAACTAGGCAAAATAGATTATATTTTATAAATCAGACCTTTATAACACAAATAACGTATCCTAAAAGGCTAAAAAGTAACCTTGACTATAGTTAAGCCTTGCTCAATGATTAAGACCAATACGTGTCATATAAAACGAGAAAGGCAACCAACAAAGCATGACGCAATTTTACGTCAAACAGAAAATTATCGATTTTATCAAAAATTAATTTAGATAAAGTAACACACAAAGTATATTTATATTAAATACTAACTATAATTTATATTTTAAATAAAACTATAAGAAAAACAAGGGTCTATAACATGACAAGTTTTAAAATTCAATTTAATGTTTAACTTTATAATGAGTCATGCAATGAATTGAGCATATGCTTTAAAGGGGGAAGGAACACAGTAATGGCTCTAACAGATTCAGAGTTTTAATAGTTAAAATATGAAAATAAAAATAGCAGAAATGAAGCCATAGTGTAACCTATAAAATTTTTTGAATTTTCAATGATTTTTTCTGTGATAATTTTTATAAAAAACACACACAAAAATAGTTATTTTATTTCACATTTTTTTTGCACAAAAATATTAAAATTTTTGTTATTTTTTCGGATTTAAAAATTTGTTTTTTTTTTGGTATAATTTTTCCTCCTTTACTTGCGAAAAAACACCTCCTTCCGCGTCAAAATCCGGTTCTATCCGGTTTCTTATAGTTTGAACCAACCTTTGCAAGTACAGTTTACTGTTTAAACTGGTATAAGGGGTAACAAAACACTTCATTCTAAAACACACAAAGAACTTATTTTAACGTTTCAGTAAATGGATAAGGGAAAATTAAACAAAGGCTATAACAAAACTGAATCGCTTTTAAAAATATTATTTTTAAAAGCTTTTTTTATTTAACTTCATGGCTTATACCAAACAATAAAAGTTTTATATTAATATAATAAAAATTACAAAAAGGAATAAAAGTTTTTATTTTTTATTTATTGATAAAAGCAATTTAATTTTTACGTTAATAGGACATAAACTTACCAAAAAACTTTTGAGATTAAATTTAAGACTTATAAGTGTACTGTTGTTGCTTAAAATACATGCCCAAGGCTGTTACATTATAAAACTTTTCTTGTTTTGCAAGTGAGAAGTTCCATATTCAACCAACAGCTGCAAAATAAAAGACAAATATTGAGGCAATTATGAACTGCTTGCTAAGCATTAAAATATAGTGTTGTTCTTTGCAACTGTTTAAACTTTAACACAGTGAAGTGCTTAAAATAGTTTAATGACACTTAAACATGTTCAAATATTCTACGTCACGAAACGCAGTGAGGGGTGACGATCAACACGATTTTTTTGAGCAAACATAAACTGCTCAGGAGCGCCAACTTACGTTTAAATATATTATACAAAATATTTTAATGTTTACATGCGAATTCGTAAAAAAAATACAAACGTTGTTGTAAAATTTAATATAAATACGAATTATAGAAAAATACAATGATTAATATAAATATTAATTATAAAATTGTTAAATTAAAAAAAAACTTACCCATTTTTTAATTTTTTTTTAACACAGACAAAAAATGTTAAATTTTTATTCGATGATTTACAAACGTTAAAAATAAAGTTTTTAAAAATGATAAACTTTTTAAAACTAAATAACAAAAATATTTAACTTATTTTAATTAATAAGTTTTTTCCTTATAATACAAAACTAATAAAAATATTATTGTATTTATTAACTTTGAATTTCTAAAAAATCTAATAACTACATTTTTTTTTAATAAAAAATAATTAACTGAAAACTTAAAAAAAAGCTCTCTAAAATTTCAACGTTGTTCTGCTTGTAGCAGCGACTGCGAAGCGCTGAAAGGGGAAAGAAAAATCTCGATGCTCGCTTTTAAACAAACATTTTAGTCTACATACAGTCGTACCAACCAATGAATTTGGGGATAAACAATATTGCAAGTTACTAGATTCTAATACTTTTTTAACGTAAAAAATGTTGTAATATTTTAATTTACAAATTAGATAAAAATTAAGCCATTGCCAAAAATGATATTTTTGCTAAGTTGTGATGTCAAATAAAATACAAGACTCTTATAATTTAAACTAACTATATGTTTTTAAATTATAAACAGCTAATAAGTAATTAGCATTTTTAAGATAAATCTAGAGAATTCTCCATAAAAAGAGTTCATATTTTTATAAAAAAACGTACATATTAAAAAAGGAAATTAAAACAAACCAACTTCGAAAATTAACGTTTAAAAAATACAATCATATAAACATTTTCCTCATTGAGGTTTAACATGCCTTTTATTTTTAACTCTAACAGTATTTTAAATTTAAATTCAATTTTTTTAAACCCAAGATGTTCATATAAGCAAAAAAGGAACATTTTTAAGTCATCAAAATAATATTTTCTACAACTTTAATTGACATTCGGGTTAAACCCGTAACATTTATATAGCGTTGTAAACAATTTAAATAAAAGTTAACACAACGCTTGCATTTATTTATTTAACCTAATCTTCGCTTGTGTCGCTTTCAAATAAAAAAGTTTTTTTATAAAATGTATTTACATTTTTGAGGTTGTAAAAGTATTGTATAAAAAATTGAGTTTTGAGCGTATTGAAACAGATAAGTTATTTAACGTTAAAACATATTTAAAACTTGTAAACACTTTCGCATTAAAAATAAATTAGGCACAAATATTTTTAGTACCTAAAATATTTTACACAATAACTAAATTACTTATTTTATCTGATAACTAATGCAATGATGTAACTAAATTTAGATATTTCAGGACCATCAAATAAAATGTAAAATTGTTTAACTAAATACAAAAAAAAATTAAAATATATAACATCCAAATTACATATTTGTTTTAATGAATTTGTTTTTATCTTTTGTAATATATTATTTAGGCAGTTCTTAGTCATTTTTTGATATGTTAACCTTTCAAATTTTTGTCTACAAATGTTTTGTTAATATTCTTTCATATTGTGAGCAGTAACCTGCAACAACTTTTGAAGAAAGATGGTAATAGAACCTTTAAAAAAATAAAAATAATTACCAACTAGATTCAAGTTAATTTTTTATGTAAATTAAACTTCTTAACTAAGCGTCGTTATTTTTTTAAAAAACACTAAATTCAACAGCATATATTTACTTTAAAAAAAAAATTAATACATATCACTTACCCATGCATTTAATTTTGACCTTGAAGTGAACAAGAGGATAATAAAATATGAGCCCACTTATTATAAATAAAGTTGAATATAGATATGCCAAACTTGGTTGGGTGATAATAGGATAAAATATCAAATATAAAGCAACAACTACAACAAGGATCGGAATTAGTAGAGGAACCTTTAATAATAACAACATGTCAATGTTAATACTATGCCTAAAGTTTACTTCACTTAACAACAGCTTGTGAGCATTAATACTGTACAATTTACTATAGTTTACCTTGTATGGTCGCTTTCTATTCGGTTGTTTGTATCTAAGATATAGTAAAGCTAATGCGGATCCACCATGAAATACCCACATACTAAAACTAAAGTAAATCAACAAAGAATCAAAGTCGTTTGGAATCAACGCCAGCAACGCTAAAAAACTCTAAAAAAATACAAAAAAGTAACTAAGATACTGTTATTAGGGTTAAAGCAAATGATAGCACAAAATTTAATTTGCAAACGTTTTTAAACTTTTATTACTTTACAATTGTAGTACAATGTATTACAATACATAAGTGTTAGGTCATGTTAAACATTGCAAAATTGCAAATAAAATTTTGTAGTAAAAACACACAACACTAAGGATGTGATACAATATTCCTATAACACTCACATTAAACATGATAGCTGGTATGGGTGTCACCCGGTTGTAGTTAACCATAGCTAGAACTTTTGGCATGTGGCCTCCTCTAGCTGCTACGTAAAGAATTCTAGAAACAATACAACCAAGGTTTTACAAAATATAGTTATTTAACTACATTTTTTTTATAAAACCTTAACAAGTTATAAGATTATAAAACATATAAAGTTACCTGGGGCTAGTTATGGTGTATCCGTTACAACCCCCAAATGTTGAAATTGCAACTCCAAGCGGCATAATCCAAGCTATTGGACCAAGTAGTTTGACTCCAAACGTCTAAATCAAAACCTTTCTTAGTTACATATTTGTGTTACAGTTAATTGTATTAAAAAAATAACGTTATGCCGACATGTTGTGCGAAACGTTATAATAACAATATTAGGAGTCGACAAAACAACCGTTATAGTAACAATATAATCAAGTTATTGAAAACTTTTATAAAACGTTTTAAAGGCGTTATATTGTTAGCTGGGTTGGTAGTAATTGAAGGCCGATTGCAAGTAAATTTGTTTATTGACCCCATGTACTTTTAAGTACCCACTTTTATAAAAACACTCCTACTTGAAAACTTACCACTGCAACTGCTCTAGAAGCAAACATTTCAACGAGAGATAAACCAGCCAGGTAAGCGATGTTAGTGAGTAAATATACGAATGTTACGAATGGTATTCCTATCATAATAGCCCGAGGAAGATTTCTATAAAAAATTGGTCACTGAATTTTGAATTTTGAAGATTCAGGAATCACTTTTGTTAGATTTATTTTCAACTTTTAGGAGTACCTACACAATTGGGTTTTGCAGTTCTTCAGTGATGTAATTCAATTGATTCCAACCGTCAAATGCCCAAAATCCTTGATATAACGAAGTTCCAACAGTGTTCCACTGTATAGGGTTGTTAAACATATTGTTCATATTGGTAGTTGTACCTATAGTACAAAATTAAACTATTTAAATACCAATAGTTCTCAAACAACATCAATTAGGGATAGTTATCCAAGTATATATTATATTAAAGAATAAGATCAACTTTAAAGCCTGTTCAATGTGGCTGTCAATACACCATTTAACATTGGGTTTGCTTAAACCTTTTATAAGAAAATACAATAATACATCACAATGTTTTTAAATTAGGCAATTAATTTAGCAATTTGAACTTTATTATTTATTTGCTACTTGTCATAAACTATAACTTATTACCGATACATTTAATCAAACTGGTTAGTCTCAACGGAAATGTTAAAGGTATTCACAAAACACATTACGATTAATGCGAAATACCTAAATAAATATTTAAAAACTTTATAAATTAAATAATTTAAAATCGCATAAATTTTCCAACCTGTAGAAAGTGAGTAAATTCCTGTTATTATTATAATTAGTAACACTATAAGTTTGGCCGCTGTGAAAATTATTTGTGTTCGTTCAGCAATTTTCACACTGAAGCAGTTAAAGAAAGTGACCAATACTAAAAAATAAAAATTTAGAAAATGAAAAATATTTAACAACACTTTCTTAAAAATATATTATTTTTTATTTCGTTTTTAATCTTTGACACTTTTCCTTATTTAGGTACTTGATACTTACATATGCATATCGCCGCAGCTAGCTTAACCGATAATACAGGAATTTCTTCACAATCGGGAAAAAACGGTTTAATTAAATATTCGCCAAAAACAAGACCTAAAACAAATTAAATGTTAAATTCGAAAATTAAAACCAAAAACTAAATATTCTTATCGTTCTAAATACAGTATCAGACATTTTAACTTAAAAAATCCAATGTATATTTCTACTTTATAACAAAAAATTTATTTATGGGTATTGGCACATTAATATTGTTTTTATTGATTTTACCTAGCATAGCAACTGCTGAAGGCTTGAGTACAATTGAAGATGTCCATGCAAATAAAAAAGCAGGAACTGGACCAAACGCTTCTTTAAGATAAGGATACTCTGCACCTGACTTTGGTATCATCGTGCCAAGCTCAGCATAAGATAGAGATCCTAAAACATAAAAAGTAATATACGATTTTTCTAGTGTAAGCACTACGTTTTTTTTAATTTTTTTATTGAATTAGTTTTAGAGATAAATTTAGCGATCTTGGGAACCGAACACAAGAGCACATGTAGTGACGTTGATATTAAAAACAAACCAATGTTCCAATTATTTTTTATACTTACCACATGTTGCAACAAGACCGCAGAGTAACCAAATCACCAAACTAGCTCCGATCGAATTCACATTTGCCAGAACTCCAACCGGTGAAATAAAAATCCCACTTCCAATCATACTTCCGACAATTATACTCACTCCACCAAGTAGGGTAATCTGAACAACAGGTTATAGGTTTTACTTAATAATGTGAGCTATTAAAATGTTAAATTTTAATAAAATATTTTACAATTTTAAATCAGGTGTATTTACAATATAGGTTGATTTAAGTGATCGTATGTGAAAAAATGTAAATTTGTTAGGTTCTATTTTTTAATTTAATTTTTTTTTACATAAATATAGCACATTCTTTATTTATATAAACTGTTCTAGTTTATGGTGGGTTTAAATTTCAAAAGCACACACAATTTTTGACAATTTCCGAAAGCCATGCTAAAATTACAAAAAAAATATCGTAAACATTGCAGTATACGGAATTTAATTACACCAAAACGAAAAACAATTTTATTATTTTAACTACAGAATATTATTTATAATACATTGTGTGTCGTTTAAAGTTTTAAAACCTGATATATATTTCATAGTTGCGCAATGTAAAATTTAGACACAAAAGTGTAATGTATACAATGGAAACGGTGTTCAGTTACCTTTCTACTAATTGTAGTTCATTGACCTCAATATAAAAATAAATTTATACAATAAAACTTAACATTTTTGAAACAAAACTATACGTTTTGTATGTTTTAAAATGTGTAATTTTTTAACATATGCTGAATTAAAATTTAGATGTACTTCTCTTTTTAGTTGCAACTTTTCATCTTTTTCGTTATTTTTAAGATTGTTGTTGGTGCTGTTAGTAATTTCGTCATTGTTCAACGTGTTATTACTCTCCATGCTTTTAACCTTATAAACCTATATCTACAGACTATTTTTTTTTAATATAAATATAATAATTAGTAAACCTTAGTTGAATTTACAGATTGCGGAAACTTTTAGATTGCGGAAACTGCTTCTGTTTACATTATACATCATCCATCACGGGCACTGCTAAACTAAAATTAAACTGGCTGGCAATATAGAACTCTACCTCTTGAAAAATTGGTAAACAACATTGAATCTAAGCTGATAGTAATTTGTTAGGTTGTTCAAGTGTCTCAACTGCAACAAAAATCGATAAATTATTAAAGTTGTTTTAAATAATAATAACCGATCATAAATTATTGCTCGACAACTGAACTGTTTTATTTACTCGTAAAACCACGAGTTAAATTATGCGTTCCAATTACTACTTGACTATAAATCCTTTGTCCATTACGCACAGAACTATATTTAAACAATTTCTTAGTCTTTGTACAAGATGCTAAAGCTACAATCCAAGTAAAACCCAGCTAGTGTTTGTTTTAAACGTGTTGAGTACCTTCTACCTTATCAATATAACTAACACCAACATGTGGCTACGTTGTGGATCTTTTTTTCCGAACACGCGCCCAGTTTCAAATTCCAATAAAAAAATAGAACGCAAAATTGACAAAGCGGAACTATCGCGTGATCGATTAAAAAAATAAAAAGTATCTCTGATATTTAGCTATAGTTATTGACAGCCAATTTGGAATTTAAATCTTCGAAATTTGCCTTACGGCTGTTACTATTTGTTGCCAAATGTATTCGCAACAAACAAACTTTAAATTTTATTTGTTTACGTTTTTTTAACATATTTGTTATATTTGCAAATTTTACTAAGACTTTAATACAACAACAACATATTTCTATTTTAATGGCTGAAAAAATAACAATAAAAAATATTTTATTTTTTCTAAAATTTTGTTAATTAAGTTTTTTATAAAAAAATTATTTATAAAGTAGGAGTTTAATGATGTAAATAAAAGATTTTGTTATTAATCTTTGTTAAATTACAGATTATAGGCAAGATATTAAATAGATTAAATTATTTACAAAATAAACTGATAAACACTACTTATTTATTATAACAACACAAAATTTTATTTTTAACACAAATTTGAAAGCTTTACAATTTATTGTCGTTGTATTTTTAAAATAGCTCCAATAATCGGACCCAAAAAATTGAAATCTGTAAACGCAACTCGAGCGCCCACGTGCGGCTACAAAATTTTAAATTAATACTTTTGAGATAGGGCGCAGTCTTTTCTGCACAAAACCTTTTTTCAGCCTTTTCGACTTATTGTTTAAAATAGTTTAAGCAGAACCACAGTTACACGTCAACATATTATTATTTTTTACCATAAAAGGTGAAAGATTTGCTCGTTTGACAAAAAAAGAACTCTTTTGACAAACGTAACGGAAAATTTTAAAAGGCTCAATCTAGTTCCCGTATTTTTCGCTTAAGAATTAGTCGGTTGTTAAAAACTAATACAAAATGAGGCAAATTTAACTTAAAAAAAATAGCAGAAAGTAAGGTTTAAAACCAAAAAAAAGATAATAGAAAAAAAAAACTTTTTTTTCTAGCAAGATTTAAATAAAAATGTAACGTTTTTTGGCATTTATTTAATTAAAAATTGTTAGATTTTTGTATTTGCAAGCTAACAAATTAATACAAAATTTTGAACAGATTTGAAAATTATGTTTATTGACAGTTTCAAAATTTCTTGCGTTAATATTGATTTTTAAAGTGGCGATGATAAGTTAATTTGTGTCGATCGTTGTGAATATTATAAATGCTTTCCTGTAATATAAACTGCCAGTCTGCTGTCCTTTTTATGCTGTGTCAACAATAGTGATCAAATACCAACCTTATAGAATTACCATAGCTACCTTGGATAGTTAGTTAGGAAATTAGGTAAATTTCAAAGCTGTTAGTATTTTATATTAGAACTACTTACTAACAGTTTAGTTTAATGCAGTTTTCAACATACTATTTCTCAAAGGTTTAGTAATAAAAAGGAAACGAATGACGTAATATTATTTAGAAGAAGTCAATACTATATATAAGATAGGAAATTTAAAATTAACGAAGGTTTTAAGAAAACTTTTTTATGTATTGGAAATAATTTACATCATGCTTTTTAGTTGTTACAGTTTTGAGTAGGTTAGTCTAAAACATATGTTTAAAACAGTAGTGCGCTAACAACAATCATTCTATACTAGGTTAATTTTAAAAACAGAAGCTTGATTGTATATAATTGCTAGTTAGAATAACAAAAGCGCGAAAGGAAGCTAAAGTATAGCTCTTATAATATTTATCTACAGTTGTGTAAATGCATATTAAAAAAACAATAAATTTAAACAATGTAAATAAATAAAAACAAAACTGTTTTGCAGTATATAAATAGATAAAGTTTGTATAACCGAAACTGCGCTATAATTGGGTTTCAAAATTGCAAAATCGGTAATTAACTCGAGCGCCAACGTGCGGAAACAAATATTTCGAGTCGGTGCTTTTGAGATCGCGTGCGACTTATTGCTTAATAGGCATTTTTTTCAGCTTTTTTAAATTGTTATCAATACTCATCAAAGCAGAACCATAGTTCCACGTCAGCAAAATATAATTTTTCCATATAAGGTTGTGGATTCGCTTGTTTGACAAATAAAGAACAACACTGTCAAACGTCATGGAAAATTTTGAGCACCCAAAACTAGTTCCCGTTTTTTTCGTTTAAGATTTAATCTAATTAAAAACTAATAAAAAAATGCGTAATTTAAAAAAGTATATATAGTTTATAAGTTAATGTAAATTAGAGATTAGTTTCAAACATGTTTTGATACATTAGGATAAAAGCTATAACAACAAACATCTTTAACTAAGTTAATGTTCAAAACATAAGAAATAAGATTTGAAAAATATCTTTGTTTTATAGATTACAATTTTGTAATAATTTTAAATTAAACTATTAAAAACATGGCGGAAATAACATGTAAGTTTTCTTTTTAAATATTTTGTTAAACCAAATTTTAAAATTTTGATTTGTACTTTTTCGTGATATTTAAACGTTCTCAACAATTAAAATTAGTACGACTGAGATTTTCACTAACAATTAAAGGCTTGATTTTTAAGTGACAGTCGGAAAAACAGACTGTGATATTTTGACTCATGACATTGCTCTTATGATGAAATTTGCAAATTTTCCTGTTCGTCTTGAAGCACACGTGAAAAATCTGATTAACCACAAAAAAACAGGAAGAAAAACATATTTTTATGGAAGTAAGAATTTTTATAATAATACAAAGTTAAATAATAATGTCTAAAGAGTGTATTTTACGTTTTTTTACTAATCAATTTAAATTAAAAAGAAACTTTAACTTACTTAGCTAAAACATGTCTAAGTTTTTTAAATAGTTCAATTAAAAGTGTTATTTAACAGAGCCCAAAATGGAAGGCTTCACAAATCCCCAAAAGCTAGCATCTACGATTGAATTCAGTACAGAATCAAACGGAAATCGAAAATCAGTTGCCAACCATGCAGCAAGTTTGGCAATGGTTTTACAAACCTACGACCCAATTTATTTACACCTGAGACAAAACTAAAAAAATCACTAAACAGCTAACTTTGAATATGAACAACTGACTCTAAAACATAAAGCTTCTTCCAGATACGTACACAACATTTTTAAAAAGCAACAACTTTACCATAAACAGAAATTAAAATTTTTTTTATTGTCACAAATAGATTTTTGCTTACTGACTAAGCTAAAAAAAGGCATAATTACATAAAATTTATGTTGTATTTTTTATAAAATGAAACAGTTTTGCGAAAAAATTATTTGTAGCATTCTTAATGAATAGTATGTTCTTCTATTAAAGTTTTTTTTGTACATTTTATATTTGTTTATAGAACTAGTTAAATGAAATATAAAAATAAAATTTAAAAATTTTTTGGTGGTGTAATATAATTGATATAATGATTTATACTAACCTAAAATTAAATCTTTTTCACTCTTTTTAGACAACAACTTTACAAATATATTTAAAATAATAAAAAAGTTGAAGCGACAAGTAAGTGATGTTTGAAATTCTCATATACAAATTACAATAAATTTGTTAAAGTTTACAGGCCACATTTAACCGTATATTGCCAACATAACATATATATATATATTTACCTTTATTAATTAAAAAATAAAAATAACTTTTGTTGTGATATAAAATGTAAAAAAAAATTTTTAGATTTTTTTGAAGATGGGGGAAGTCACAGGCAAGCTAAATTTTTTTCTAAAAATATTAGTTGTTTTGTATTACTAAAATTGTTTTGTAATACTAATATAGTACGAAATTTTTTTTTAATCTGGTAAACGGACATACATTTCAATGCCATTTACCGTTGACTTATAAAATTATTTTTGTTTAAAAAGTAACAATACCTGGTCAAATTAGCAGTGGGGAAGCTGTTCGTTACTGCAGGAGTGGCAACGTGCTGAATGGTTTGGCAAGAAAAGCACTCGAAGTAAACAACTTATCTCACAAAGGTAAACGCAAAAGTTTTTTTAAGTATAATTTTTACATATACAATATAGTTTCTATATCTATTACAACATTTATTACTGTTTGAAACAAATTATATTAAATTTTTTATTATACAGAGATCAAAAACATAAAATGCAGCCATGACAACGTTCAACTTACTTTGCAAGCAGGCGGAACTGTCACATTAACAGTCGAATATTATTAGTTTTACTGTTATATCAACAAAGTTTTACAAAAAATGAAATAATTATTAAAAAAATCATTTCATATACCCTACTTAATTACTTAAATAATTTTTAAAGACTTAGCCTTTTATTGTGTTTCTAACATACATTATAAAATTTATTGAAATAAATTTTAACAAGTAATACCTTTAATATATTTTTTACTTGAACAACCAACTTGAATAAACACCAACAAATTATGTCAATGTAAAATCATGTAAATATAATTTTTTTTATACATTTACCTTAAGTTATATAATCTGAAATACTGACTGTTTAAAAACAAACAAAAAACGTTTTTTTTTATTTGTGATAGTATACACAAGATAGGGTATATCAGTGACTGATAGTATACACAAGATAGGGTATTTCAAAATAACGAAGGTTTTAAGAAAACCTTTTTGTGTATTGGGAATTTTACAATATGCTAGACTGTTTGAGCTAAATAAATTGCTAGGTTTGTGTAACCAAAACCGCGCTATATGCCGATTGGGTAGCTTTACGTCGGTCAAGTATTATTTTTACCATATAAGGCAATGGATTCGCTCGTTTAACAGATAAAGAGCAACACTCCAAACGTCACAGAAAATTTTGAGACGCCCAATACAAGTTCCCGTTTTTTTCTTTTAAGATTTAATCTAATTATTAAAAAAAAACTAATAAAAAATGTGCAATTTAAAAAAAATATATATACTTTATAAGTAAATGTAAATTAGTATTTTAATTTGCTAAAAATATTTTTTTTTTAAATTGTGGAAAAATCTGTTATAATAATAATACAGATATAATAATATAGTAATACAGAAAAAAAATGGTTTGCAGGTTTACATACAGTATTTAAGCGCAAATTAAACACGGATAATTAATTAAGACCAAAAATGTGAGTGTTTAAACACTCCAGTTAAAACTTTTCATGATAAACAAGCGAATAATCATAGTAATGATGACCATTTTTATTTCCTATTTTCTATACATTTTTTTATATATTTGAAAAATTGTTATTGTATAAATAACATCGTTATGATTATTTTAAACAGATCCGATGAAGCGTGATTTTCAAAGCGACTTGGAACCCACCATTAGGTTTAGCACTGATGCGAATAAAGAAAAACTGTTGATCGCTGGTCATGAGGGAAGATTTCATATGGCTCGGATTAATAACACCGATACGATGTATTTCCATGTCTATTGTTAATTCAGACACCTTTAAAAATATGTGAATAATTTTTTTAGTAGTTGTATGTATTTTAAATTTAGTCTCAAAGGTCATTTTTTTATTGTTGCAATTGTACTGTAATATTAATAATTGCTATAGTTTGGAAATTACTATTACAACTAAGATTTATTTTCGAAATAAATCTAACAGTTTAGTTTAATGCAGTTTTCAACATACTATTTCTCAAAGGTTTAGTAATAAAAAGGAAACGAATGACGTAATATTATAAGTAGTTGATACTAAATATAAGATAGGAAATTTAAAATTAACGAAGGTTTTAAGAAAACTTTTTTATGTATTGGAAATAATTTACATCATGCTTTTTAGTTGTTACAGTTTTGAGTAGGTAAGTTTAAAACATATGTTTAAAACAGTAGTGCGCTAACAAAAAGTGCGGAAAAAAATATTTCGAGTCGGTGATTTAGAGATCGCGTGCGACTTATTATTTAATAGGCTTTTTTACAGCTTTTTTGAATTGTTATGAATACTTATCAAAGCAGAACCATAGTTCCACGTCAGCAAGGTACAATTTTTTTTATATAAGGTTATGGATTCGCTTGTTTGACAAATAAAAAACAACATTGTCAAACGTCATGGAAAATTTTGAGACGCCCAAAACTTAGTTAGATTTTTTGAAAAAAAATTAAAAATAGTAATAACTGTCTTCTGTTAAATAAAAGATTATAAATCTTTTTTTAGACTTGTTCAAAAATGACATAATATACAGGCAAGTTATAAAAATTATTTTAATTTGTTCTAAAACTCGTAATTCTAGTTTTAACAAATAAAACTTAATGTTCTGTGAAAAAAAACATGCTTCTACATAATCATAAATAGTTTTTTACAGCATCTTTCGGGCATTGGTGGAGTGTCATTACAGGCTCTGACATGGCACAAATATTAATGTATCACGAATTTGTGCAAAGGTTGGATGCTCACGTAAGAAATGTAGTCAAAGGAGGTCAACCCTATGGAGGCAAGTATTTTAATTTGCTAAAAAATTTTTTTTTTAAATTGTGGACAATCTGTTATAATAATAATACAGATATAATAATATAATAATACAGAAAAAAAATGGTTTGCAGGTTTACATACAGTATTTAGACATACGCAAATTAAACACGAATAATTAATTAAGACCAAAAATTTAAGTGTTTAAACACTCCAGTTAAAAATTTTTAAGTTGAACAAGCGAATAACCATAATAATAATGACCATTTTTGTTTCCTATTTTCTATACATTTTTTATATATTTGAAAAAGTTTTATTGTATGAATAACATCGTTATGATTATCTTAAACAGATCCGATGAAGCGTGATTTCCAAAGCGACTTGGAACCCACTATTAGGTTTAGCACTGATGCGAATAAAGAAAAACTGTTGATCGCTGGTCATGAGGGAAGATTTCATATGGCTCGGATTAATAACACCGATACGATGTATTTCCATGTCTATTGTTAATTCAGACACTTTTAAAAATATGTAAATAATTTTTTTAGTAGTTGTATGTATTTTTTAAATTTAGTCTCGAAGATCATTTTTTTATTGTTGCAATTGTACTGTAATATTAATGCAATTAAAACTTAAAAATAGTCTTTTATCCATTTAAAGTCAACAACATTTTATAAGTTTACACTCTTTTTTATTTCACAATTTTTAAAATGTTTTTTTTTAATTTTTTAAGAAAACCTGTTATGTATACAATGGTAAAATTAAAAATAAATATTTACATATTTCGTTGTACACTACAATTTGTTTAATTGGTTGTATTTTCCTAAAAGTGGGGTTTTTACTAAATTAACCTTTTCAGTAATTTATACATCAAATATTATTTTACGTTGTCATACAAAAATACAATGATTTGCATCACGTAAATCAGAACATGTTTTTAAAGCTAGGTTTAAACTATTAAACAGATTGAAGTTGGTAGGCTAATTGCTATAGTTTGGAAATTACGATTACAACTATCGAACAAAGATTTATTTTCGAAATAAATCAACTATTTAACTCATTGTGTTACAAACCCTAATCAACGAAGGTTACGTTAAGCACTATGTGAAAAAAGTTGGATGCTAATAAAAACATTTCAACTTGTATTTAAACCACTCGATTCAATTCAAAGAATTATTTTATTTTTTAAATAACAACACGCTCCAAGAAACCAAAACCTTTTAACTTTGTGTTATTTAACAGCGCCGAAAAAATAGCGTCTACAAACCTTAAAACCTATAGTTAACAACCAAATTCACCACAGAAGCATGTAACAGGTTTGGCAATACTAGTAAGCCTAAAAAGCTAACTTTAAAAACGAAGTTAACTTATCATATACCGCCATCCGGTTACTTTAAACTAGGTTATATATTCAATCACTTATATAACATGCCAAAATATATCATTTTAACATTGCTGCATTGTTGTTTAATTTTCAAGACTTTCTATATTGCAACAGATTGTAATTTATTAATATCAAATAACATTATGTAAGTGCTCCACATTTTTTAAAATAAGAGCAATATTTCATTTGTTATACAAATAAAACAAAAGATAAATTACAGCTACGTGCAAACTCATGGACTTGTGGTTGGCCCAAGTTGGAACTGACAACCTGTACGGGTTGAAACATGCTCACGATCTCAAGGTTGACACAGGTTAGAACTGTTAACAATTAACAGATTTTACAAAAACGTTTTTATGATTGAACTTTGTTTAAAATTTAAATAAATTACCCAACAAACATAAAGTTTTTTTAAGTAGCTAACAGCAATGTGCTCATGTACTCAAGGTTGTTACAGGTTAAAACTGTTAACAATTAACAGATTTTAAATAAATATTTTTAAAATAGACTTTGTTTAAATTCTAAATAAATTGCAAAACGAACAAATCTTTTTAATAGGAACATGCTCACGATCTTAAGGTTGATACAGGTTAGAACTGTTAACAATTAACAGATTTCAAGTAAATGTTTTGAAAATACATTTTAAATAAAATTTAAATAAATTGCATAACAAACAACAACCCTAGCGCCTTTATTAATTTTTTGACCTGCAAAAATTATTACCTCAATTAAAAATCTCAAGTTTAATTAAGTTAAAAAAATATTTTTCATAAATTATGTTAGCACCAATGTCAAATGACGTCGTAACATAAATTGTTATATCTAACCTAAAATTGGCGAAGTAAGTTGGGCAATTTATTAACTCTTGTCATATTGTGCTAAAAATGCATTTTTTAAAAGTAATCTTAAAATTGTAACTAATACTGTTTTTCATTTTCTTCAAGTTAATAAACAGCAACAACAAAGTAGGTAAAATAACACATTTGTTAGAAATAAACAAATATTTCAACATTTTTGTTAAAGTCTATGTGATGTTGCATACTTTTAACAAAGTAATATATAAACAAATAGCTTAATTTTACATTTTTTGGAAAAATAAAATTTAATCAATTATAAAATAAAATGTTGGCATTATTAAAAACACGCAAAATTTAAATATGCATTGTACCCGTATATTTAATAACTTAATTTCCTGCTAAAATATAGCATTTCAACATTGCTGCATTGTTGTTTAATTTGCAAGACTTTCTATATTGCAACAGATTGTAATTTATTAATATCAAATAACATTATGTAAGTGCTCCACATTTTTTTAAATAAGAGCAATATTTTATTTGTTATCCAAATAAAACAAAAGATAAATTACAGCTACGTGCAAACTCATGGACTTGTGGTTGGCCCAAGTTGGAACTGACAAGCTATATGATTTGTTTTTTTTAATAGGACTATGAGTTGTTACGAGTTGAAACATGCTCACGATCTTAAGGTTGATACAGGTTAAAACTGATAACAATTAACAGATTTCAAGTAAATGTTTTGGAAATACATTTTAAATAAAATATAAATAAATTGCACAACAAACAACAACCCTTAGCGCTTTTATTAATTTTTTGACCTGCAAAAATTATTACCTCAATTAAAAATCTCAGGTTTAATTAAGTTAAAAAAATATTTTCCATAAATTCTGTTAGCACCAATACCAAATGCCCTAGTAACATAAATTGTTATATCTAAACTTAAAATCGTCAAAATAAGTGGAGCAATTTAGTAACTCTTGTCATATTGTGCTAAAAATGCATTTTTAAAAGTAATCTTAAAATTGTAACTAATATTGTTTTTCATTTTCTCCATGTTAATAAACAGCAACAGCAAAGTAGGTAAAATAACACATTTGTTAGTTATAAACAAATATTTCAATATTTTTGTTTCAACATTGCTACATTTTTGTTTAATTTGCAAGACTTTCTATATTGCAACAGATTGTAATTTATTAATTTCAAATAACATTATGTAAGTGCTCCACATTTTTTAATATAAGAGCAATATTTTATTTGTTATCCAAATAAAACAAAAGATAAATTACAGCTACGTGGAAACTCATGGACTTGTGGTTGGCCCAGGTTGGAACTGACAAGCTATATGATTTGTTTTTTTAATAGGACTATGAGTTGTTACGGGTTGAAACATGCTCACGACCTTAAGGTTGATACAGGTTAGAACTGTTAACAATTAACAGATTTCAAATAAATGTTTACTGGCCTTATTTAAAATTCTGACAACATCAGCGTATGAGATCATGCCGCTAAACGAAAAAAGCTGCATCATTCAAAATATATAAAAGAGATTCTGTATTAATAAAAATTCATTTAAATACCTTACAAAACAAAATTTTTGGCTTTAAGAATAGTTAATTGCGCTATAGGTTTTATTTTTTTAAACTACACTTTAAAAATGTAAGATATTTTATTTTTATGTTTTTGTTAAAGTGTATAGTGTAAATATAGAAAATTAGTTTAGTTTTGATTTTAGAGCTGTGTTGGGCATAGGGTGGGTTTTAAAAACAAATGGCTCTAAAAATCGAACCGAAAAAATTTAAATCTGTAAACGCAACTCGAGCGCTCACGTGCCATTCGACCATTCGACTTGTTGTTTAAAGATAATTAGGCAGAGCCAAAGTTTATCGGCAACATATTATTATTTTTACCATGAAAGGTGAAAGATTTGCTCGTTTGACAAAAAAAGAACTCTTCTGACAAACGTGACGGAAAATTTTTGACCAAATCTAGTTCTCGTTTTTCTCGCTTAAAAATTTGTCGGTTGTTAAAAAATATTACAAAATAAGGGAATTTGTTTAAAACTAAAAAAGAATAATAGAAAAAAAATTTTTTTTCTAGCAAGATTTAAATAAAAATGTTAACGCATTTTTGCAATTATTTAATAACAAATAGTTACGAAAATTGTTACACAAACTGCCAGTATGCTGTCCTTTTTATGCTGTGTCAACAATAGTATAGTCAAATACTAACCTTATAGAATTATTATAGTTATCTTAGCTAGTAAGTTAGAAATTCATGTGAATTTCAAAGCTGTTAGTACTTCAAATTAGAACTACTTACTGTTTAAAAACAAATAAAAAACAAATGACGTAATATTATTTATCAGTAACTGATATTATGTACAAGATAGGGTATTTCAAATTAACGAAGGTTTTAAGAAAACCTTTTTGTGTATTGGGAATTTTACAATATGCTAGACTGTTTGCGCTATATATATTGCTTAAGTTTATGTAACCGAAACCGCGCTATAGGCCGATTGGGTAGCTTTACGTCGGTAAAGTATTATTTTTACCATATAAGGCAATGGATTCGCTCGTTTAACAGATAAAGAGCAACACTTTCAAACGTCATGGAAAATTTTGAGACGCCTAAAACTAGTTCCCGTTTTCTCGTTTTAGATGTAATATAATTAAAAACCAATAAAAAAATGCGCAATTTAAAAAAAGTATATATAGTTTATAAGAAAATGTAAATTAAAGATTAGTTTTAAAATGGTTTTGATACGTTAGGATAAACATCTTTAACTAAATTAATGTACAAAACAAATTTTAGATCTTATAAGTATTTTGTAGTAAATTTAATCAAATCTTTGTTTTATAGATTACAATTTTGTAATAATTTTAAATAAAACTATTAAAAGCATGGTGGAAATAACATGTAAGTTTTCCCTTTAAATATTATGTTAAACCAAAGTTTGATTTGCTCTTTTTTGTGATATTTAAACGTTTTCAAAAATTCGTACGGCTGGGAATTTAACTAACAATTAAACGCTTGTTTTTTAAGTGACAGACTGTGATATTTCGACCCATGACATTGCTCTTATGATGAAATTTAAAGACTTTCCTGTTCGTCTTGAAGCACACGTGAAAAATCTAATTAACGACAGAAGAACAGGACAAAAAACATATCCTTATGGAAGTAAGAATTATAATCAATATGTTTATTGATATTTTAATATAACTTAACCTGTTAATTATTATGTATTACAACAATTTTATTAATATAAATTGTTTTACAGAGCCAAAAATGAAAATTTTTTGTAATAATGAAAACTTAGAATCTACGATTGAATTCAGTACAGCTTTAGATAAAAATCGTAAATCCATTGCCAACCACGCAGCAAAGTTAAGAATGGTTCTGCAAACCTACGACCCAATTTACTTCCACCTTAGACAAAACTAAAAAAATCGCTAAACGGCTAACTTTGAATATGAACAACTAACTCTGAAATAAAAACCTTTCTCCAGATACGTACACAAATTTTTAAAAAGCAACAACTTTACCATAAACAGACATTTAAAAATTTTTTATTGTCACAAATAGATTTTTGCTTACTGACTAAGCTAAACAAAGGCATAATTACATTAAATTTATGTTGTATTTTTTATAAAATGAAACAATTTTTAAAAAAAATTATTTGTAGCATTCTTAATGAATAGTATGTTCTTCTATTAAAGTTTTTTTTGTACATTTTATATTTGTTTATAGAACTAGTTAAATGAAATATAAAAATAAAATTTAAAAATTTTTTGGTGGTGTAATATAATTGATATAATGATTTATACTAACCTAAAATTAAAACTTTTTCACTCTTTTTAGACAACAACTTTACAAATATCTTTAAAATAATAAAAAAGTTGAAGCGACAAGTAAGTGATGTTTGAAATTCTCATATACAAATTACAATAAATTTGTTAAAGTTTACAGGCCACATTTAACCGTATATTGCCAACATAACATATATATATATATTTACCTTTATTAATTAAAAAATAAAAATAACTTTTGTTGTGATATAAAATGTAAAAAAAATGTTTAGATTTTTTTGAAGATGGGGGAAGTCACAGGCAAGTTACATTTTTTTCTAAAAATATTAGTTGTTGTGCATTAATAAAATATGTTAATATAGTACGAAATTTTTTTTTAATCTGGTAAAACGGACATACATTTCAATGCCATTTAACGTTGACTTATAAAATTATTTTTGTTTAATTTTTAAAGTAACAATACCTGGTGATATTAGCGGAAGCGATGCTGTTAGGTGCTGCATGAGTGACAACGTGCTGCTTTGTTTGGCAAAAAAAGCACTCAAAGTAAAAAAAAGATCTTACACAGGTAAACGCAAAAGTTTTTTTAAGTATAATTTTTACATATACACTATAGTTTCTATATCTATTACAACATTAATCACTGTTTGAAACAAATTATATTAAAATTTTTATTACACAGAGATCACAGACATAAGAAGTCATGGCGAATATGACATTCAAGGTGCTTTGCAAGCAGACAGAACTGTCACATTAACAGTCGAATATTATTAGTAATATTGTTATATCAACAAAATTTTACAAAAAATTAAAATAATTATTAAAAAAATAATTCCAAATATTCTACTTAATTACTTTAATAATTTTTAAAGTCTAAGCCGTTTGAATGTGTTTCTAACATACATTATAAAATTTATTGAAATAACTTTTTAAATACGTGATTAATATTTTTTTCAAAAATTTAATATAAAATCTTCACAAATAATTGTGTAAACTAATGAATTATAAATGTTTAACAAGTTATACCATAAATTTTTTTTCTGCTTAAACAACCAACTTGAATAAATATCAACAAATTATGTCAATGTAAAATCATGTGACTATAAATTTTTTATAGAATTACCTTAAGTTAAATATTCCTACTTATCATTAAATCGTGTTATTTTAGCAAAAGCAATGATGTTATAAAAATCAAATAATAAAATTTACTAAAATAAATTATATGTTCTTATAGTTATTTTTTTAATTTAGAACTTAGAGTTCCAGTTTTTAATGTTTTAAGGCTCAAAGCTAAGCGTCTAAGAAATTTAACTTAGAAACTCCTTAGTCAGTCGTGATTGTGATTTTGTGGTTTGTACATTTTTATCGAACGTGAGTACAAATACTAACTAATTAGTATTTATATTACTAAAAAATAAAGTATTCAAAATAAAAATGTGTAGCAACAGAAAAAAAGATTGTTGTAATATTTTTTTGTTTTGATGTTTTTGATTTTGTTAGAGATATGTAGAATGGTTTACGAAATTCAAACCAAGTATCTAGACGCAGCAGACAAACTTGTTAACCTTGATAAACGATCTTTTTATGGAAGCATATGAAAAGGAATTGTACTTAAAAGTGACAAGAACAGTGAAGCTCTGTTAAATGTCAAAGCTTTAAAATATCTTAACCTTGAAATTGATAAAATTTAAGATATAAACAATTGGGTTTAAATAGAGTTTCAAACAACTACTACAGTGTTTCTTTTTAATAAATTTAGGTAGTTTGTAAAATGGTTATTAAATAATTTTTTATATATGTGTTGGTTTTACATTTTAAATAAGTATTTTGTTTTACAAACTTTTATTTGTTTTATATTTATAATCAATTTAACTCAAAATCAAATTGTAATGTAAAAGTTTTTTTTTATTTTACTGAAACGTAAACTGTTTTTAAAATAAATAGAAGTTTTGAAATACAAAAAATATTTAAATTGAAATTCTTTATTTACTACACTTAAATAATCAATAATTTGACCAATACACCAAACTGCAACTTCTGTATTGTATTTTGAGGTAATTGACAATAATCCTTTCGGAAAGGTACTGGGGATGAAGGGTCTTTTGGAACCTATTTTAACTTTTATAACCCGGTCTTTGTCAGGCTCTGTAAAAAATTAAATCTGTAAATAAAAACATAGGTATGCTAGGATACTAAAGCTACTATGTTTTGATTTGAGTGCAACAATTAGGCATAACTAAAGCTTAAGCAATATGCTCTTAATAATTAGCTGCAGAACTCTTATTTTAACTTTTGAAATTGACATACCTAATGTCCTACAGTCGGTACACCCTTTACACACGGTACACCCTTTACAAAGTAACCACAAAATTTAAAATGTCTTAATAAAATAAATGCAAAAATATTTTTAATCAAAACTTTATAAGGTTGTTACAGTAATAGTTAATTTATGAATGATTACGCTTTTGCAGGTCACCCAACCTTATTGCCAGACACGACCAAATCTCTTGAAACTAAATTTCTTGAATTCGAAGAAAATAGTACAGACCGCTACAGGAGCTTCTAGAAAAAGTAAAAATAGTACAGACCGCTACAGGAGCTTTTAAAAAAAGTAAAGTCGGTTTAAGAGGAATGGTAATTGACTTTCACATTCTCATTAATTGTGATTTTGTAGTTTGTACAATTTCATCAAACGTAAGTACAAACAATGATTAATAAGTTGTAATTAAACTTTCTCAGTATAACTTTATCTTGAAATATGATATTTTTATTTTTATTATTTTGATTTTAGTAACTTTGTTACAGATATGTAGAATGGTTTACAAAATTCTCCAAACCAAATATGTAGACGCAGCAGATAAACTTGTTAATCTTGATAGACGTTATTTTTATGCGGCCGTAAATAAAAAAATTATACTTAAAAGTGATAAGAACAGTGAAGCTCTGTTAAATGCAAACGCTTTAAAATATCTTAATTTTGAATTTGATGAAATTAAAGATATCAACAATTGAGTTTAAATAAAAGTTAATGAACACCTATATTTGTTTAGTCTATGTAAAGTCTACATCTTGTGATTATAAAATAAAGATAAATAATTTGCGTTTTTCTTTATATAAATGTTTTTTGTTAAAATAAAAAAAAAAATTTTGTTCCACAAACTTAATTTTATTTATCCTTAAGTTGCATGTTAAACATGTAAAAAATAAATTAAACAACAAAATTGTTTAAAAAAATGATGAACTTTTAATTAAAATTTTGGTTTGATATCCGATGCTATCCTTGGCATTTCACTTAAATAAAGGTGTTAGGCTTTGCTCAAAAATTAAATCTGAATAAAGCTACATTACATAAGGAATAACTTTACTGTGTTTTTTAATTTGTCAAGGACAACCGTCTTTAATCTGTTTAAGACATACTGTTTATTTTTATTAAAATTAATTTTTTTTTCTTTACATTACAATTTGACTTTAAATTATATTGTTTAGTGTTGTAGTTTTAGAAACTTAAATTTGTAACAATTAAAATTAAATAAAGTAATACGCTGCCACTTTAAGTCGCTATAGCAGATACTTTAGAGATCCCCCACTCTAACATTTGGTTTTGTATCAAGTGTTTAAAACAACATTTTATAAGTTTACACTCTTTTTTATTTCACAATTTTTAAAATGTTTATTTTTTTTATTTTTTAAGAAAACCTGTTATGTATACAATGGTAAAATTAAAAATAAATATTTACATATTTCGTTGTACACTACAATTAGTTTAATTGGTTGTATTTTCCTAAAAGTGGGGTTTTTACCAAATTAAACTTTTTACCAATTTATATATCAAATATTATTTTACGTTGTCATACAAAATTACAATGTTTTGTATCACGTAAATCAGAACATGTTTTTAAAGCTAGGTTTAAACTATTAAACAGATTGAAGTTGGTAGGCTAATTGCTATAGTTTGGAAATTACGATTACAACTATCGAACAAAGATTTATTTTCGAAATAAATCAACTATTTAACTCATTGTGTTACAAACCCTAATCAACGAAGGTTACGTTAAGCACTATGTGAAAAGAGTTGGTTGCTAATAAAAAAATTTCAACTTGTATTTAAACCATTATTTTATTTTAAATCTGTTAAAAAAAGTTTTATTGATGATGAACTTCAAAGATTTTCCCGTTAGTCTTAATGCACACGTTAAAAATCTAATTTATACACGTTAAAATCCATAAACCCAAATTTAAATAACAATGCCTTAAAAAGGTTTTTTATGAGGTTTTACCGAATCGATTTAATTTAAAGAATTATTTTATTTTTTAAATAAAAACACGCTTCAAGAAACCAAAACCTTTTAACTTTGTGATATTTAACAGCGCCGAAAAAAAAGCGTCTACAAACCTTAAAACCTGACAAGCTATATGATTTGTTTTTTTAATAGGACTATGAGTTGTTACGGGTTGAAACATGCTCACGACCTTAAGGTTGATACAGGTTAGAACTGTTAACAATTAACAGATTTCAAATAAATGTTTACTGGCCTTATTTAAAATTCTGACAACATCAGCGTATGAGATCATGCCGCTAAACGAAAAAAGCTGCATCATTCGAAATTATAATAGTTTATAAGTAAATGTAAATTAAAGATTAGTTTTAAAATGATTTTGATACGTTAGGATAAACATCTTTAACTATAAATTAATGTACAAAACAGATTTTAGATCTTATAAGTATTTTGTAGTAAATTTAATCAAATCTTTGTTTTATAGATTACAATTTTGTAATAATTGTAAATAAAACTATTAAAAGCATGGTGGAAATAACATGTAAGTTTTCCCTTTAAATATTATGTTAAACCAAAGTTTGATTTGCTCTTTTTTGTGATATTTAAACGTTTTCAAAAATTCGTACGGCTGGGAATTTAACTAACAATTAAACGTTTGTTTTTTAAGTGACAGACTGTGATATTTCGACCCATGACATTGCGATGATGATGAAATTTAAAGACTTTCCTGTTCGTCTTGAAGCACACGTGAAAAATCTGATTAACGGCAGAAGAACAGGACAAAAAACATATCCTTATGGAAGTAAGAATTATAATCAATATGTATATTGATATTTTAATATAACTTAACCTGTTAATTATTATGTATTACAACAATAAGATTTTATTAATATAAATTGTTTTACAGAGCCCAAAATGGAAATTTTTTGTAATAATGAAAACTTAGAATCTACAATTGAATTCAGTACAGCTTTTTTACAGGCCACATGCAACCGTAAAGTTTACAGGCCACATGCAACCGTATATAGCCAACATAGCAAATTTTTTAAATTGATATATATTTATTAAATAAAAAATTAAAATAACTTTTGTTGTGATATAAAGTGTAAAAAAAATTTTTTAGATTTTTTTGAAGATGCCGGAAGTCAGAGGCAAGCTAAATTTTTTTCTAAAAATATAAGTTGTTTTATGTCACTAAAATATGTTCATATAGTATAATTTTTTTTTAATTTAGAAAAACTTTGGTAAAAAAATACATACATTTCAATTCCATTTAACGTTGACTTATAAATTTATATTTGTTAAACTTTTAAAGTAACAATACCTGGTCAAATTACCAGTGGGCAAGCTGTTAGTTGCTGCAGGAGTGGCAACGTGCTGAATAGTTTGGCAAGAAAAGCACTTGAAGTAAACAACTTATCTCACAAAGGTAAACGCAAAAGTTTTTAAAGTATAATTTGTACATATACAATATAGTGTCTTTATCTATTACAACATTTATCACTGTTTGAAACAAATTATATTAAAATTTTTATTATACAGAGATCAAAAACATAACATGCAGCCATGGCGAGTATGACATTCAAGGTGCTTTGCAAGCAGACAGAACTGTCACATTAACAGTCGAATATTATTAGTAATATTGTTATATCAACAAAATTTTACAAAAAAATAAAATAATTATTAAAAAAATAATTCCATATATTCTGCTTAATTACTTTAATAATTTTTAAAGTCTAAGCCGTTTGAATGTGTTTCTAACATACATTATAAAATTTATTGAAATAACTTTTTAAATACGTGATTAATATTTTTTTCAAAAATTTAATATAAAATAAATTCACAAATAATTGTGTAAACTAATGAATTATAAATGTTTAACAAGCTATACCATAAATTTTTTTTCTGCTTAAACAACCAACTTGAATAAATATCAACAAATTATGTCAATGTAAAATTATGTTAGTATAAATTTTTTATAGAATTACCTTAAGTTAAATATTCATACTTATTATTAAATCGTGTTATTTTAGCAAAAGCAATGATGTTATAAAAATCAAATAATAAAATTTACTAAAATAAATTATATGTTCTTATAGTTATTTTTTTAATGTAGAACTTAGAGTTCCAGAAATTTAACTTAGAAACTGAAATTAAACTTAGAAACTGCTTAGTCAGTCTTAATTGTGATTTTTGTGGTTTGTACATTTTCATCAAACGTGAGTACAAGTATTAAATAGTTAGTGTATTACTTAAAAATAAAGTATTTAAAATAAAAATGTGTAGCAACAGAAAAAAAGATTGTTGTAATATTATTTTGTTTTGATGTTATTGATTTTGTTAGAGAAATGTAGAATGGTTCACGAAATCCTTCAAACCGAGTATCTAGACGCAGCAGACAAACTTGTTAACCTTGATAAACGATCTTTTTATGGAAGCATATGAAGAGGAATTGTACTTAAAAGTGACAAGAACAGTGAAGCTCTGTTAAATGTCAAAGCTTTAAAATATCTTAACCTTGAAATTGATAAAATTTAAGATATAACCAATTGGGTTTAAATAGAGTTTCAAACAACTACTACAGTGTTTCTTTTTAATAAATTTAGGTAGTTCGTAAAATGGTTATTAAATAATTTTTTATATATGTGTTGGTTTTACATTTTAAATAAGTATTTTGTTTTACAAACTTTTATTTATTTTTTATTTATAATCAATTTAACTTAAGTTCAAATTGTAATGTAAAAGTTTTTTTTTATTTCACTCAAACGTAAACTGTTTTTAAAATAAGTTTTAAAATACAATAATATATCTAAATTGTTTTAAAATACAAAAATATGATGCAATTATATTAAAAAATATGATTACTTTCACTAAAATAATTTTTATTAATAGTTGTATGTATTTCTAACTTAGGCCCTAAAAATCTATTTCTGTTGCAATTGAACTATAATATTATTGCAATTGAAACGTAAAAGTAGTCCGTTTATCCATTTATAGCAAACAACATTTTATAAAGTTAAATTTTTTGTAAAAAACAGAGTGTTCTTCACAAGTTTTGAAAAGTCTTTTTTTATTTTAAGAACAGCAGTTTTGTTTACAAAATAGTTAATCTAAAAATAATTATTCACAAACTCAAAAAATGTTTAACGTTGTCACAAAAATGCAACAACAAACATTTTAGAAATTTCTACATTTAAGTTTATTTTTGCAACACTTGCATTGGAAAATGTTTTAGACCTAGGTTTAAACCATTTAGCATATTGAATTTGGTAGGATAATTGCTATAGTTTAGAAACTACGATTACAACTATCAAACGAAGATTTATTTATAAATCAACTATTTAATTCATTGTGTTACAAACCCTAAATCTACAAAGGTTAAGTTTAGCACTATGAAAAGAGTTATAGTTGCTAAACAGTATTTTAAAATATAGTTAAACCATTTTTTTACTTTAAATCTGTTAAAATAAGTTATATAGTTATGTAATTATAATTTATAATAGTTGGCACTTGCGAGTAAACTATGATTTAGCTAGCAACTTTACTTGTAGTAAATTTAAAAATCTTATTTTATAAATTATAATCTTTTTTATAAAAAAAAAAAACTTTTAAAAACTTGCGGGAAAAGACATGTACGTTATCCTTTTAAATATTATGTTAAACTGCAATTTAAATATATAACGTGTACTTTTTTTGATACTTAACCGTTCTTTAAAGTTTTTTTCTATTTTACCGACACTTCTATTTCACTGAAAATAAACTATATTTTTTCAATCACTTACGTAACATGCCAAATTATATCATTTCAAAATTGCTACTTTGTTGTTTAAAATGCAATATATTTTTATATTGCAACAGATTGTAATTTATTAAAATCAAATAACATTATGTAAGTGCTCCACAATTTTTTTTGTTATCCAAATAATTTAAAATGTAAATCACAGCTAGGCTACGTGCAAACTCATGACCTTGAGGTTGGGAAAAGTCGGAACTGACAAGCTATAATTAGACTTCAAGTTGTCACGGGTTGAAACTTTTAACAAATAACAGATTTCAAATAAATGTTTACTGGCTTTATCTAAAATTCCGACAATATCAGCATATGAGATCATGCCTCTTAACAAAAAAGCAATGTCATGCATCTTTTGGAGTATATAAAAGAGTGCCCCTATTAATAAAAATTCATTTGAAAACTTTACAGAACAAAATTTTTGTCTTTGAGAATAGTTAATTGCGTTAAAGGTTTTATTTTTTTAACTGAACTTTAGAAATGAAAAAATTTACAGGTAAGTTGTTGTGTTTTAATGTTTTCGTTGATGTGTATGGTGTCAATATAAAAAAATGGTTTAGTTTTAATTTTAAAGCTACGGGGGCTTAAAGTGGTTTTCAAGGGACAAATATTTTTATTTATTTGTAAAACCGTTATAGTTACTCATTTTTTAATAATTATTGAATTGTAACAGTCGGAAAAACAAACTGTGATATTTCAACTCATGATATTACGATAATGATGACATTCGATGACTTTGCTGAACGTCTTGAAGCACATGTAAAAAATCTTATTAACGATAAGAAAACAGGACAAAAAACATATTCGTATGGAAGTAAGAGTTATAATCAATATGTATATTGATATTTTAATATAATTTAACCTGTTAATTATTATGTATTTAAAGAGTTAGACTTGATTAATATAAATTGTTTTACAGATCCCAAAATAAAAACTTTTTGTAATAATAAAAAGCTAGAATCTACGATTGAATTCAGTACAGCTTTAGATAAAAATCGTAAATCCATTGCCAACCATGCAGCAAAATTAAGAATGGTTCTACAAACCTACGACCCAATTTACATTCACATAACGCAAAACTAGTAATCTCTAAACAGCTAACTTTGAATATGAACAACTAACTTCAAAACAAAAAGCTTACCCCCAAGATACGTACCTAATATTTAAGGAACAACTTTAACATAAACAGACATTTTCATTTAACGAATATCGATTAAAAAAACTTTTTATTAAAAAAATATTTTTGTTGCCAAATGTAGATTTTTGCTTTCTGACTAGCTAAACAAAAGCACAAACGCATGAAATTTATGTTTTATTTTTTATAAAATGAAAAAAATGTTGCCAAAAAATGTGTAGCAATCTTAATTAATACTACGTTATTCTCTTAAATATTTTTGAACATTTTTTACTTGTTTATAGAACTAATTATTTAAAATAAAATTTAAATTTTTTTGGTGTTGTAATAGAATTGATAAAATGATTTATACTAACCTAAAATTAAAACTTTTTTACTCTTTTTAGACAACAATATTACAAATATCTTTAAAATAATAAAAAAGTTGAAGCGACAAGTAAGTTATGTTTGAAATCTCATATACAAATTACAATAAATTTGTTAAAGTTTACCGGCCACATTCAACCGTATATAGTCAACATAACATATTTTTTAGATTGATAAATATTTACCCATTTTAATTAAAAAATTACAATCACTTTTTTTGTTAATTAAAATGTAAAAAAAAACTATTTTAGATTTTTTTGAACATGCCGGAAATCAAAGGCAAGTTAAATTTTTTTCTAAAAATTTTAGTTGTTTTTATATCACTAAAATATGTTCATATGGTATAAATTTTTTTTTTAATTTGGTAAAGCGGACATACATTTTAATGCCATTAAACGTTGACTTATAAACTTATATTTGTTAAACTTTTAAAGAAACAATACCTGGAGACAACATTACAACTAAGGACGCTGCTATTTGCTGCGATACAAGCGACGTGCTGAAAAGTTTGGCAGAAAAAGCACTGAAAGTAAACAACTTATCCAAAAAAAGTAAGCGTAAACGTTCTTTAAGTATAATTTGTACATATACACTTTAGTGTCTATATATTATTTAAAACATTCATCACTGTTTAAAACAAATTATATTAAATTTTAATATACAGAGATCACAAACATAAAATGCAGCCATGACGACGTTCATCGTATTTTGCTAGCAGACGGATCTGTTACATTAACAGTCGAATATGAATAGTTCTACTGTTATATCAACAAAGTTTTACAAAAAATAAAATAATTATTAATAATAATTCTATATATCCTGCTAAATTCATTATAAAAAAAATGTTAAAATCTAAAGCGTTTTATTGTGTTTCTAACTTACATTATACAATTTATTGAAATATTTTTTAAATGTGGGATTAATATTTTTTCATAAATTTCAATATGAAATAAATTCAAAAAATAAAAATAAATATAAAAGACTATACAATATCAAGAACAAAACGTCTCAGAACATCTAAAAGAAACCAATAGGTTTTGAAAGTAATTTCCATGTTCTGGTATCTTAAAAACAGTTGCAGATAGCTTTGTATACTTACAATTTCATTCATTTACATATTAATACTTTTCTGTATAAATTTTTTTGGGCACATGTGTTTTATTATTAAAATAAGATTCGATTTATAGAAGTTCCAGTTTTAATGTTTTTGAACTTAAACCATGGTGTTTAGGCAATTTAATTTAGAAACTGTATAGTTAATCTTAATACAGCTAAGTGAAACCAGAGAATATATTAACAGAACCTTTAAATAAAAATAATACCATAAAACTTTATCAACAAAAAATACAAAAAAATAAAACATTTTTAAAATGTGCCCTTTCAAAAATATGATCGTATCGCAGTATTTTAAAACCCACATTGTTTGTTTAACATTACAATTTTACCATAAATAGAACTGTTAAGTGTTGTAGTTTTTTTTATAAATTTGTAACAATTAAAATAAATAAAGTAATACGCTGCCACGCTGAGTCGCTATAGCAGAAATTTAGGAGATCCCCCAAAATCGCGTTTAGTTTTTTATCAGGTGCTTAAAGAAATAGTTTAAATTAACTAGCATTTTTAACGTATAACAATTAGTTTTTACTCAATAGCTTTTCTGGGTTTGGACTTACATCATTGTATACATTAAACTTATTAAAACAAGTTATATATTAAAAAAATGAAAGTTACAACTATACAAATATTTATTTTATTTGTTGCCACATGTGCGTGTATTCACATCGCAGTTAATTACTGGTAAATGTATTTTAACTTGTAGTGTTTAAATCAGTAGTAAAAATCCAAGTGTTTTAAATCATCAAAGTTAATATTTACATTTCTCACAGGCAAATAGAAAATATAGAAAAAGAAATTAAGACAGTAGCGTCAACGGCGCACCCTTTACAAAGTAACCACAAAATTTAAAATGTCTTAATGATATAAATGCAAGAATATTTTTAATCAAAACGTTATAAGGTTGTTACAGTAATAGTTAATTTATGAATGATTACGCTTTTGCAGGTCACCCAACCTTATTGCCAGACACGACCAAATCTCTTGAAACTGAATTTCTTGAATTTGAAGAAAAAGTTAAAGAAAAAATTATTAAACTGCAGGTTTAAAAATAATTTAACAATTTTTGCCTGTGTTTAAAAAAAATTAATGAATTAAGTTCTTAATGACTACATTTTACAAAATTATAGAACCCACCAACTTTTGATGAAATAAGATTACTTATATGCGAAATGAATCAACCGGGTTGTGGATGGGGTTGTTTAATGCATCAAGTAGCTAGATGTATGTTTGAGGCACTGGGAACTAATAGAACCATGATTCTACATTTAACCAAATCCCAGTATGGAATTGAAAATATCTACAACATGTTTCCAAATCTAAATAAATGCATAGAATGTAGGACATTAGGTATGTCAATTTCAAAAGTTAAAATAAGAGTTCTGCAGCTAATTATTAAGAGCATATTGCTTAAGCTTTAGTTATGCCTAATTGTTGCACTCAAATCAAAACATAGTAGCTTTAGTATCCTAGCATACCTATGTTTTTATTTACAGATTTAATTTTTTACAGAGCCTGACAAAGACCGGGTTATAAAAGTTAAAATAGGTTCCAAAAGACCCTTCATCCCCGGTACCTTTCCGAAAGGATTATTGTCAATTACCTCAAAATACAATACAGAAGTTGCAGTTTGGTGGATTGGTCAAATTATTGATTATTTAAGTGTAGTAAATAAAGAATTTCAACAAGAAATAAACGAATACAAACAAAGCCTGGGAATTGTAAAAAGCAGAAAGGAACCAATTGTCGGGTAAAATGTTGGCAAAATATAATTTAAAATCTTGCTTATTGATAAGCAAAGCAAAACATTAGTACATTGTAACGTTCTCACATTGAAGTTGTTTGCTTTTAAAACCTTACATATCTTAAATGAACAACTAAGTTAATGATTACACATTGATAATATCAAGGGCAAATCTTAAACTTCAATTTAGTTTTCAGGGAGCAAGCAAACAATTTTAATTGAACACGGCTTATCAATTTAATAAATTACCCTTTGTATATATTTTTATTGATAACGTTGACTTAAAATAAACACTTTATTTAATTTAAATCGATAAAATTGTTCAAGAATTCATATTCGACGTACCGACAAATTACGAAGAGAAGCTAAATTTATACCAAACGATGTGTATATGAAGCATGTGGAAAAATGGTACGAAAACATGACAGTTCAAACTGGCAACTATTCCATACCCAGAACAGTTTTTGTTGCAACTGATGACAAAACAGCTATACCCGAGTTACGCAAACAGTATGTTTAATCTAACATATGTTATATTTTCAGCCCAATGTAATTTGTAAGCATTTTGACATTAATTGAAAGAAAATGCTTTTAAAACAAAAACAAAGTATGTGCCATGTAAATTAATGTACCGAAAATTATCTTTATTCTAAAAATATCTTGTTTTTAAGATACAAGAATTACACGTTTCTATACGATGAAAAAATAGTACAGACCGCTACAGGAGCTTCTAGAAAAAGTAAAGTCGGTTTAAGAGGAATGGTAATTGACTTTCACATTCTCATTAATTGTGATTTTGTAGTATGTACAATTTCATCAAACGTAAGTACAAACAATGATTAATTAGTTGTAATTAAAGTTTTGTCTTTATCTAAAAATTTGTAATACTTTATCTAAAAATTTGATATTTTTATTTTTATTATTTTGATTTTAGTAACTTTGTTACAGATATGTAGAATGGTTTACGAAATTCTCCAAACCAAATATGTAGACGCAGCAGATAAACTTGTTAATCTTGATAGACGTTATTTTTATGCGGCCGTAAATAAAAAAATTATACTTAAAAGTGACAAGAACAGCAAAGCTCTGTTAAATGCAAACGCTTTAAAATATCTTAATTTTGAATTTGATGAAATTGAAGATATCAACAATTGGGTTTAAATAAAAGTTAATGAACACCTATATTTGTTTAGTCTATGTAAAGTCTACATCTTGTGATTATAAAATAAAGATAAATAATTTGCGTTTTTCTTTATATAAATGTTTTTTGTTAAAATAAAAAAAAAACTATTTTGTTCCACAAACTTATTTTTATATATCCTTAAGTTGCATGTTAAAAATCTAAGAAATAAATTAAACAACAAAATTGTTTAAAAAAATGATGAACTTTTTAACTTAAAATTTTAGTTTAATATCCGATGCTAGCCTTGGCATTTCACTTAAATAAAGGTGTTGGGCTTCGCTTAAAAATTAAATCTGAATAAGGCTACATTACATAAGGAATAACTTTACTGTGTTTTTTAATTTGTCGAGGACAACCGTCTTTAATCTGTTTAAGACATACTGTTTATTTTTATTAAAATTAAATTTTTTTTCTTTACATTACAATTTGACTTTAAATTATATTGTTTAGTGTTGTAGTTTTACAAACTAAAATTTGTAACAATTAAAATTAAATAAAGTAATACGCTGCCACTTTAAGTCGCTATAGCAGATACTTTAGAGATTCCCCACTCTAACATTTGGTTTTGTATCAAGTGTTTAAAAGAATAGTTTAAATTAATAAAAATTTCTCAACGTGAGTAAATTAGTTTTTTACCTAAAAACTTTTTTGCGTTTGCTTTCTTTTTGTTTTAGCTTAGACTTAAACCATTATATACATTGAACTTGATGGAAATAGGTTATATAGTTTAGAAATGAAGGTTACAACTATACAACTATTTATTTTATTTGTTGCCGCGTGCGCGTGTATTCACATCGCATTTAGTTACAGGTAAATAAACTTTAACTTTTAGTCTTTAATTAGTAGCTAAGTGTTTTAAATTAAAGTTATTTTTTATATTTCTCACAGAAAAATAAAAAATATTAAACAAAAAATAAAAGCAATAGTTGTGCCAGCACCACGACCCTTTCAAAGTAAGTAGAACACCCCAAATCGCCTAATAATATTTAATACAGAGATTTAACCAAACAAGTTAAAATAATACAGTAAAAGTTTATTTAATCAAGCATTCACAGGTCAACCAAAGTTACTGCCAAATACAACCAAATCTCTTGAAACTGAATTTTTTGAATTTGGTGAAAAAGTTAAAGAAAAAATTATTAAATTGCAGGTTAAAAAATAGTTTAATAATTTTTGCCTGTGTTAAAAAATAATTAATGATTTAAGTTTTTAATGACTACACTTTACAAAATCATAGAACCCACCAGCTTTTGATAAAATAAGATTACTTATATGCGAAATGAATCAACCGGGTTGTGGATGGGGTTGTTTAATGCATCAAGTAGCTAGATGTATGTTTGAGGCACTGGGAACTAATAGAACCATGATTCTACATTTAACCAAATCCCAGTATGGAATTGAAAATATCTACAACATGTTTCCAAATCTAAATAAATGCAAGGGCTGTAGAACATTAGGTATGTTCATTTTGTAAGAGTTTATATTGCAAGCTAATTTTGTTTAAGAATATAACTATTTACTGCAAGCATATTCGTTAAGTTTTAAACAATTTTGTAACTCAATTAAGACACAATGGCTTTAGTATTCTAACATACCCAATCTACTATTATTCACAGAACGTCATTTCTGTTTTTATAGAGCCTGACAATGACCGGGTCATAAGAATTAAAATGGTCTCTAAAAAATTCTTTCTTCCGGGTACCTTTCCCATGGGATTATTGTCAATTACCTCAAAATACAACACAGAAGTTGCAGTTTGGTGGATTGGTCAAGTTATGAACTATTTAAATGTAGTCAATGACGAATTTCAACAGGAAATAGACGTTTACCAACATAGTTTGAAAGTTGTGAAAAGGAAAAAGCATCCTGTTGTCGGGTAAAATGTTGAAAAAATGTTATTTAAAATCTTGTCTAAAAAAAGTAATTAAAAAGCCCGACACTATTGTATTGTAACGTTCTCACTTTTACGTTTATTTACTTTATACACCTTTTATATCTTGAATAAACAGACGGGTTAAAAGGATTAAACCTTAATATTACCAAGAACTTATTGATATTCAAAAAATAAAATTCAAGCCGAATTATCAATTTAATTTTTGTGTTTTAATTTTATATTGTTAGCTTAAAATAAACAACTTAATCAATATATATTTTTTTTAAATAAGAATTCATATTCGACGAACCGACAAATTACAACAAGATGCTACATTTATATCAAACGATGTTTACATGAAGCATGTGGAAAAATGGTATGAAAATCTAGCTCTGAAAACTGGCAACTATTCCATACCCCGAACAGTTTTTGTTGCGACTGATGACAAAACAGCTATACCTGAGTTACGCAAACAGTATGTTAAACTAATATATGTTTAAAATTTATCTTTAAGTATCTTGTAAGCAGTTTTTTATATTTGCAAGGGCACAAAATACTTTTGGGACAAAAACAAAATCCGCCACGCAGCCATTTATAAATTGCTTTAAAAAAGTTATGTTTATTCTAAACATGTATTGTTTTTAAGATACAAAAATTACACGTTTCTCTACGATAAAAAAAATAGTACAAGATGCTTCAGAAGCATTAAGAAAAAGTAAAAACGGTTTAAAAGGAGTGGTTATGGATTTTCATCTTCTTGTTGCTTGTGATTTTGTAGTTTGTACATTTTCATCAAACGTAAGTACAAGTAATAATTAATTAGTATTTGTATTTCCTAAAAAATAAAATATTCAAAGTAAAAATGTGTAGCAACAAAAAAAATATATTTGTAATTTTTTTTATTTTGATGTACTAACCTTGTTTTAGATATGTAGAATGGTTTACGAAATTCTTCAAACCAAATATGTAGACGCAGCGGACAGACTTGTTAATCTTGATAGACGTTATTTTTATGGAGGGATAGCAAAAAGAATTGTGCTTATAAGTGATAAGAACAGTGAAGCTCTGTTAAATGCCAACGCTTTAAAATATCCTAATTTTGAATTTAATAAAATTAAAGATATAAACAATTGGGTTTAAGTAGAGGTTAATACATTTACAATTTTTTTTTGTTAAGCCATAGTAGTTTGTATAATGGTTATTAAATAATTTTTTTATACATGTGTTGGTTTTACATTTGAAAAAAAGAGGTTTAAGTATTTTATTCGACGAACTTTTATTTATTTATTTTTTTTTTTTTTTTATGGTTTAATTGCTAATTTTATGTTCTATATTTTTCTAATACAAGTTAAAAATGTATTTAACAGCGAAATAATGCAAAAATTGTCTATTTTGAAATAAAATTCGCAACCAATATCGTTAATCGATTTCAGACAAGAAACTTTAAGGTGCTAAAACTTACTTTATATTTTTAACATGAAATTGTTTTAGTGTAAGAAAAATGCTGTCTTGAGAATAACTCATAACGTTAACAAAAACAAAGTAATTCAATAAATATCTATCGTACATTTAAAAAACGTCACTTGACTGCTTGTCAAAACAATTGCGTTTAAAATCTTTTACGCGTTTTCTACCGACCTACGCAAACAATATCACAAGACTTTTATCAGTTGGCGTCACATAGTAAAAAATAAACCACGCAATTGTGGATTAATCAATAGACATAAGTTAATATGTTTTAGATTTATTTACACAGTTTATATGATAGTAAAATATCTGCAATGAATATATCTGTTGTATTCAACTTAGTGTTTTCTCTGGCCCATTTTGATCCAGGTATGTAACTTTAAATAAGTATATAACTATTAATCGTAATGTAAGGACAAGTGTAAAAGTAAAAATTAAAAAAAATCATTCTAGTTGAAATATCTTAAGACTCTGTAGCCTAAAAACCAATATATCAGATTCAAGTGTATTTTTTAAACGATCTGTCAGTACGCTTTGCTTTTACCAAAAAAATACATAAAATAAAGACTATGTTATTACAGGTAATGTGATAACGTTCGATAATAGCTTGTACGTGTTCCATCCAAACATAGTAAACAGTTTCGAACTTGCTGAAAAGGCTTGTTTGAGCACAGGTTCTTCGCTTCTAAAAATTGAAAGCAAGAGTGTGCAAAATTTCCTTAAAGACGAACTAAGCAAAAGATATGGAAATACCACAGGCAAGTATTAATGAAAGCTTGATAAAACAAAATATCAAGTAGTAGTTACTTACATGATGTATATATAAAGAATAAGTTAGTGATAGTTTTGTATTATATATATAGGAAATATCACGTTCGGTGTTTTAACCGGTGGCGGGCGTATTGCACAGCAAAAATTATGGATGTGGGACGACTCCGATGTATTCTTCCACCAATCGTTATTTCAAGCTGTTAATGGAGCTTATAATTCTTGGATTCGAACTGATGGAAGAATAGAACCTGATAGTGATCACCTGAGAGTAATACCGTGTTCAAAGGTGAATAAACTTTAAAAATAAAATAAATAAATACCTGTTTTGCTTTTTAACAAATCACTTGACGCAGCTTTAAAATTAGTTGCATTGCCAAAAGGCAATACCAAATTTTTTTTAAATTTCAACATCTAATAATAAATACATTAAATGTAAAATTTAATTTTTAGTTGGTGATGTTGCCAGGCAAGTGGCATTGGAACTGGGCGGATATAAGATGTGATGAATCTGATTATTCCTTTTATCCAGTTTGTCAAACTAAAATGAGTAAATAACATAACGTTAAAACAAATTAAATTATTCTCTTTAGTTAAGTTTGTAAGCGGTACAATTGTGCTGTAAAAGTTTTTTATTTTTTACTTTCCATTAAAAAAATATAATTTATTAATAATTTTTTTTTGTTATTAGATAAGTACGTGTTATTGGTATCCGACCAAGAAACTATTCATGCAAATAAAGGAGACACCATCAATATAAAAATCCGCTCAAATCAAAATCTTCAAAACTTAAAATTTAAAATAACTCCTGGCCAATTTTATGATAAAACATATAACAAAAACAACCAAAATATTTCGAAATTTTCGATCGTTACTGAACTTAACAATAATCAGTTTACAATACCCAATGTTTCATATTTACATAATGGAGTATACACTTTGGAAAGTTATAGAAATAACAGTGTTAAAACACAGACTAAATTTGTAATTCACGTCAACGGTAAGTACGTAACTATAACTATTATTAATATACACAATTTAAACAACATCATTTTTGTATCGCAGATCTATCTGATATAACTATATATCGTTTCACGTTTAATGATGATAGTTATAATAAAGTCGAATACATCGACTGCGTTGTTAAAGGATATCCAATACCTAACATAACTTGGGTAAAATCGAACGACAAATTTTGTGAATTTAAAGGTATAGTATTTATATTAATTATACTGTGTTACGTGTTTTGCCAAAATAACATAAAAGTAAAATGCTAAGTGGGTGTTCTTAAATGATATTCAATATAACCCACACATCATAAGTTAGTATATAAAATCTCCCCACTCAAATTAAATGGGATTAGTTTGCCATGCTAAGTTTTAAAGTAACATTATTAACACAGATAAATCTCTACATCAAAATGACGTCACTTTCTATGACGTCACTGGCCAGGAGGAATACACAAAGCGCGTTAGAATGTTGTTTAACTCAATTAACATTGAAGACTTCGGAATCTACAAGTGTACAGCCAGCAATGGGGCAATAACAAAAAACCAGTCAATTACTTTATATGGTAAAAATTTTGTTATTGTTGATTTAATAGAAGTAGGCCCATATTTGAATAAACTATAGCGCCAATGCACAACTGTTACTACAACTAAAAGATATAAAATACAACCTTTCAAAATGATCTTTTTTTAACTAATCACCACGTTTGTTTATAAATCTAAATTTACATTTCCAGTTCTAAACTGTAATAAAAAAAATTATTAATATTAGGAAACCACATTGAAGATCTGTTAAAAATAAATGTTCACATTCTTACAAATGACGGGGTAACTGTAACAATAAAATGGTTACATAAAGCAACCTTACATGGGTACGAAGATGTTACATACGGGGTAAATATTAAAATATTCAAACGCCTTGCACTTGTTATAGTTAATATATATTACGCATATACTTGCTTTAACACAAAAACTATTTTAAACATATTGTTTTTACATAAATATTCGAAAAAGGGGTTTTTAACTAACAGTTAAATTATACCCCAGGCATTATATTCAACATACTAAAATTTAATAACCAAAATGAATAAACTTTAGCTGTATTTGTATGCACAATCTAGCAGTTGTGAAAAAAGCATAACAAACATTCAATTTCCAACAAACAGCTTTACATTCACCGATTTATGCAAAGATACAGTTTACAACTTCACAGTAAGTAATAATTAAAAAAAAGATTGATGATAAATTTATCAACATGTCTATAAAGCAACTATTACTGTCTTCACTTATAGATTGTTACAAGCATTTTAACCTGCAAAGATGCGAGTTCTACAAGTCATGGTCAATTTACAACAGGTAACCAATAAAATAGTTACTAATTTACCTCATTAAGCTATAAAAACTAATTTCTTAAGGATATAGCCAATCTACCGACGGAGGCGATATTGCAGCCATTATTCTAGCTTTACTACTACTAGCTTGCATAATATACGGAGCATTCTACATGTAAGTTTATAAATATATAAAGATATATTTAAATTAAAATTCATAAGCATAAATTAACACAATTAGACGGAGAGCTCAAAAATCGACTCGCTATATAGTCAACTGGTTTAACGCTTTGCGAAAACCTGGTTCGGTAAGGCTAGACAACGGTTATGTTGCAGCACAAGAAAATAATCAACTAGGGGTTGAAGGAATATATTCAGTTGCTAGAGAAAGTCCGATGCGACGATTAGCGGCTGATAATAGACAAACACAACAAATTCAAAACAGTTCGTATCTTACAATGCGCGGTAATGGGCACTCTTTACCAGAAGGTGAGAAAATTAACTCATGGCATATGCTAATTGTAATATATTTATGCTAAACGTAACATAATACTTATCATTACACATAAAGTAATTTTGAAATAAATTATTATATAATATTTACAACATTTTAGCCTACTTGTATTCGACTGTACAGCGAAATGAAGATTCTGAAATTATTCAGGCAGATAATGTCAACAACGAATACGAATTCTAAAATTCCAATGCTTTTACCATGTTTTATTGTGGCGAATAATTATTTTTATACAACCTTGTAACAGTTATTAAAATATTTTTATAAACATATGCTTTCTATTTAAAAAAATTCATATAAGCTACATGATCAAATGTATTTAAAAAACGTATTAAAAAATGTTTTTAACACATAACATAGCGTAAACTGGCCTAAGCTAAACTGGTGTAACTTGATTAGGGCAAAATCACAAGAAGCGTTTTTTTACAAAAAGCGAGAAACTGGTGAAACAAAAACACGCGTTTACAAAGCTTCAGGAATTTGTGCTTTATAAATTTTTCCTTAACAAAGATTTCTAGTAACACTATTTACTGAACACATATGAAACCTTATTTATTTAAAACATAAACGTTTGTTATATACACGCAATCTTAACGAAATTCTATGTTATCAAAATCGTAAAATTATACATAAACAATATGCATCTAATTTGCCACATAAATTTATAAAATAAATACACAATCTGCTGACTTAATATCTTTATAACCATTACTTAAAAATCGTACTAAAGCTTAACAAAAACATTTTAGCCCAAATTAAAAACTAACTATACGAAATGTCTGTACTACCTGCCTAAACACAAAATAGCTAATATATAACTAGCATACCCTAACCTTAAGCTTGATACGTAACACTATTGCATAAAAACACAAGCGCACAACCTTAAACATAAACTGGAAAAAAAATCTAACATCACCTAACACTAAAATTTAAAACATATAATAATGTACAATCCTCATTAACTTTCATCACATAGCGAAAGTGGTCGGCCTCCCATATTGCTCTGTGGGAGGCCTCCCATTTAAACTTTCCAACTGTTGCTGCATTGCAAAAATAACCCATGTTGTAAATAAAACAATGCCATTTGTGGTGTTTGTACAAAATAAATTTATTTTATGTTGCTTATATGTGTTTGGTTTGCAAAAAATTTAAAACAGCGAGATCTTGTGTTTAAGTATTTACTTACCTAGTTTTGCATAAACTTAACTTTAGTTTAATGTTACAAGTTCAACCCAGCTTCAATGTGTTTTGTTATTTAGTAGCTTGAGGTGTATATGTTATCACTAAAAAATACATGATCGATTTTCGGATTAAATTTAAAATCGTGCAAAGCAAAAAAGTATTCATTTCTAAGAAAATGCATTAAAAAGTTTTAACACTAGTCCCTTTGAATAAAATACTAAGGTTAAAAAGTTGGTGCATCAGAAATTTTAAAACAATAAAAGTTTACTCGTTAAATAGAAAAGCTTGCTTAAGACATTTTAAATTGCAATGTTCAATTAAACTTTGTTAGAAAATTAAAAATTTAAACAAGATTTTATAATTACAAGTATTAGTTGCATTTAAAAATGAAGCTTATAGTTATTGGACTGCTGGCAATATTTTGCTTGGTTAACTCTCAGACTATGCCTGGAATGAAAATACGAGCAAATCGTGGAGGTCTTGAAAAAAGTAATTATCAGTAACTTTTATTCTTAGTAACAATTATTTAGGCTATAACATGTAAAAGTAAATAAATATCAACAACAATGTAATAAAGTCAAGGTCTAAAAACGTTTTAAACTGTGAACTAACCGATATTTTTAGCAATTTTAAGAGATATAAGACGTGGTGAAATGTTTCCTTCGTTTTTTATTAACTTGGGAGATACATCTGTTTTGTTATTTTTTTACATTCACAAATGCCTACTAAAAAGACCTTCATTCTATTCAACCAAAGTTTATACAAAAATTCATGCAACCATAACCATTCGGTATAGCGGACTATGTAAATCCTAATATGTTTCTAACTAAACCTCTTAATTTAGGGTTAAAGCTACATATTTACGATTCTCATCTTCTGAACTAAGTTTGTCAGTAGAGGATCAAGTTGTGATAACAGATAACATGTTGGAAGAAGTTATTATTGAAGGCCAAGTTATACTGAACATATTGTTTAATGACATGTAAGATTTAATATCACTATTATTATTACAAAATTAGTTACATGTTTGTCACACAAAATATTTTACAGTTCGTTCAAGAAACAGGAAGGGAAATTTACAGCAAGTATTTACAATTTGGAAATCCGCCTTTTCCACAAACCAGCAATAGATGAAAACGGAAAGTATGAAGTAAGTAGCATTTTGAAACTTATTTTTTATTCAATACAATTGTGCAATTAGGTTTTATTTTGCACAATTACTTCAACTTTAATCTAAACAGATGTTTTATTTCTAAAGATACTTTTATTTCTAAAATTTCAACTTTGTCTTATACTATACTTATAAAACATCTCGTTACAGCTAGCAAAGGCAACGTGCAGTGTGATGTCTCAAGTAACCGTTGCCATTACTAAGTTTCCAAACAATATTCCAGATATGTTTCAAACTCAATATCTTGGAATGTTGCGTCAACAAATTAAAGCAGGGGTAAGCAAACTGCTAAAAAAATTTAAAATCACATGAGTTATTGTTATTTGTAATTATATTCTTTAGGTATGTGCATCTTTAGTTCGTACCCTTGCCTTTGCTGGTAAGGGTATTAATTTAGGTGTAAGTCGATTTGGAAATATTAAAAATCGACCATATATGTTGAACTTGACAGCAGTAAGAAATGTAACTGTGGATGAGTATGGGTTGGTTTTCTATCTTGACGGAAAGTAATACCTCGAAGTATGCCAGAAATAACGTGAGTACATTAATTTAGGTTAAATATGAGCTAATTTTCCTACATTTTCTAAAAACTAACAACGTTTTCGTTATACTGTTAAATGCAAAAAAATAAAGTTTGGAATGGTTTAGGTACGACTTTGAGCCTGGACAATTAAGTGAATTTAGTGAACCTAGAAATGATTGGCAGGTGCTTTCTAACAAATATTTTACACAATGCTTTATGGCAAGTTGGCATGCAGTTGGCTTTGGTAGAGAAACTATTACTGCAAATCAGGTGGCTGCTATAACATTACGTAAAATAAAAATGTAGTGTGTTTTTACAAATTTTCATATGTAAAAAAATAATTAACAGGCCCCTGAGCACATGCAACATATGTTTAGTACGGGAGGGATGGACAATATGATTTCAGGATTTCGTAAAGAATATGGTGATATTGAAAGGTTTGTTTTTATCATTAAAGGTGATAAAAGCTTGTTTTTATTTATATATGCATTGCCTTTTTTATTCCATAGCATTTCGTAAAGTATATGGTAATACAAACAAGTAAAAGTTTTGAAAACTAAATTTTAAACTTGTCTTATGGTGATTTTCATATAACATATTTAAAGCATATGTTTTTCTTTTCTTTCCAAAATTTTTAGGTATTTTAATTTTGGTCCAATACATTAATTAGTTCAATACATAATAGATTGTTAACTTGATTTAGGCCAATGGTTATGATGACAGATGACCAACTACAACCAGTATCGAGACTTGAAGATGGTGTAGTTATACAAACCCGAAGTGGCATGGATATAATGATGATGGTAGTAATGGAAGACGGTAGCATGGAAGAAGCGATGACAATGCGATGGGTAACCTTGTTATCTTTTTAAACCAGATTGTTTTCTTAAAAGTGGCTTCTACCTTTATTTAACATAACGTAAGATGGCTTTATTTACCATAAGCTACCTAAGATAGTCTTACATGAAAAAATTAATTTAAAATTAATATAAAGTATGTCTTGCCATTATTACGTTGAATTTTAAATTTCTGTAGGATTTAGAAGCTACGACGACGCTTACAGTTAACGGTTCCATCTTCAACACAAACATAATAAAAATTAATGCCAGTATGAAACAGGTGGCTTTTAAAGTGGGAAAAGTTCCCGATGACGTCATGAACGAAATGATGACCAATATTACTGCAATGTTTCAGGATCGATGGAATTGTTAGTAAATTTAGTTTTTACACTTATCTCCAACCTGCCACTTTAGATGGGTTTTAAAAGTAACCAATTATTTATTAATGTTTAGATGCGTTAAGAATAGGCTTTGAACTACCACCTCTTATTTCATTTTCTTCAATTGGTAACGCTGACATGACAATAACACCGGTAAATATAAATTACATACTTATAAAAGTTATAAAGTTAACATAAAAACCATTTTTATGATTTCGATAAACTGTGTTTAGGATAAACTGGAAAGCCACTGCACACTTGACCCGCGGGTGACAAAGACGTAAAAATTTTAAAGCGCGTACATGTTGACATCAAGAATAAATTTACCAGCTATAACTCTATTCCTTTTAAAATGTAAATATAACAATTGGTGTTATGATACTTTAAAACAAGTTTAAAAATATGGTCAAGACTCTGGGTGAAATCTATAGCACTTTTGCTGTAACATTCATTAATTATTTTTTGCAAACATAAGCATTCTTAATTTTCGAGTTTTATACTAACATATATTGTTTGTTTGTGTATATAGAACTAACAAATAACCTATAAAACACCAAATGGATACGAAGAAATTTGTTTATTCCAATTTTTTTTTTTTTAAATAAATAAACTTATACATTTGGTTAAGATAAATTCTTCATTTAAATTAAGTAACAAAAGTATCCGTGTTCTTGAAAAGATAAATATCAGAAAGTATTGCGTGCAAACCACGGCGTAAACTTTGTAATTTCATGCAATAAAATGAAAATATCTTATCTAACTTCAAACAGTAAGTAAGCAAACGACATGGCTTTTCGAGTAAAAATGTAAAACCAAGTTCACACAACAAACAGTCTGATCGTATCAATAAATAAATCCAGTTAAGCAATATTACTTTGGTTTAAATTTTTTTTAACAAGCAGCAATTTATAGTTTCTTCAGTAACCTATTTAAATTATTCTTAAGTTACCAAGTAATAACATATATAAGCATAATATAGGAAAAACTCTTATAAAAACTAAAAACTTTTAGCTACATCTGACAGGCGGCTTCCCCTATTTAGATTTAAATGCTAAGAATCTGGAGTTACCTTATAAATATATAAAAAAAAACTTTAAGGCAAATAATAGCATATGTCAAGTTGTGAAGTGCTTCTTTATGATATTTTAAGTGTTTTAATAAAAATAAAATAAAAGTTTACAAAGGTTTGCAAGTAGTTTAAATTTAATTTTTTTTTTTTTGAAATAAATTCATCTATTCAATTTTGTTGGCTCATAGCTTCCTTCAGGTGTATACACATAGGTGGGCACAATTAACCGAAAAAGTAACTTCGTTACATAGTGATTCGTTACACAATACCTTAACTTCGTTAACATCAATTAGTGAAATTAAATAGAATGTAACTCAAGTTATTGATAACCGTTAACGTTAACATTTAAATTAAACAATCCTTTCGCATCAAATCGCAGTTTAGTTACACTTTTGAATGAAAAAAAAATATTTTACAAAAAAGTTTTCTAGCGTTATAGCTTTCAATTATCAAAAACTGGCAATAAGAATGTGGTACACGGGGATTGTGACGTCATTTCCGCTCAGCTACGCACCGTTTTTTACTTACTCACTCCTTCCGGCCTACCCTATCCTCTTACCCCCGCCTACCTTTTCCTCTTACCCCACCCAGCCTACCTCTTTCCTCTTTACCCCACCCAGCCTACCTTTTCCTCTTCCCTCCTTTCGACCCCTTAAACCTCTTACCTACCATTTCCTATCTTACCTTGACCCTGATTCCTCCATCCCGCAAGTGAAAAGAGACATCCATCCACAGACGGAGCTCTTTCCACTTGTCCAGCAAAAACAGCTTTCATCTAGAAAAATAAACTAGGGCATCAAGTTTTATCACAAAAAGTGATAAATAACTTATACCCCTTGCGTTTGGTAGATGGGACTGTTAATGAAAACAGGAAAGTTAAAAGATACAAATGATTAGAACGAGCCCGCACATATGATCTCAATATCGTGAAGTGCCATAAAATGTTATACGCATAAAAAAAAAATTTTGTTTGTGGTGACTAATTTAAATTTATTCTACAAAATTATTACGCACCACAAATAGTAAGATATTTATTTATAAGATGTAAGAGCAAATGTGCAATTAACGGTGGGTCCCCCCCCAACATTTAATACCAATGTCTTATGACTTTAGTTTAAAGGGGACGTGTCATATTATAGTGTGATACGGTAAAAATGCGTTAATTCCTAACATTTATTAACTTAGATTTAAAAAATTGAGATAACGAACTTATATTAACGGAAGCACAATTTAACGAAAGTTAACAGGTCCGATAATACTTTTTAAAGTTGACTTAAAAGTTAAATTATTACGCAAAAGTTCACTTCGTTAATCAACGATTAGCGGGTTAACGGTTTAGTGCCCACCTTTGTGTATACATTATTATTAAAACTCACCTTGCATATTTTCGAATTAAAAAGATCGTGCATAGCAGCTAAAAAGAAGATAACATTTCCACGAAAATGGAAAATAAATCAAAAACTAAATTATAAAGCGATCAGTTTAAGTTTAACATCGCCAAGGTTAAAAAAGTAGCTTTACCTTAGTAGATATTTTCTGTTTTGCATTTAAATTAAAAGTAATTTGTACCAAAAGAGGTTTATGTTAGCAATAAAAATAAAGTTAGTTAACAGCTGGCAAGCGACAATTGCCCAAAATGATTTGTTTTTATATATAACTTTATTAAATTACTACAGATATTTAACATATATTTGTTTTAAATATATATGCAAGATGATTAACAATTATTGGATTGCTGACAATATCATGCCTGGTAACATCTCAAGATGTAATGTCGGGTATGAAACTTAGAGCAAACTGTAGTGGACTTGAATCAGGTAAAATTTCAAATTACCACTTTGCAACTATTTTTATCATAAAATAATGGGTTTGATCCTTACTTCTACCATGCTGTAATACTTTCACGTCTTGTCCAATTAAACAAACCACTTGTCCAATTAAACAAACCAGCAAGTTTGTAATCAATAATACCATATAAAATTAAAAAGTTGGTTTATAGTTACACGTTACCCTATGTTTATTCCAAGGAAAACATTGATTTAATAATAAAATAAAATGTGGTTGAAATTTTTTAGCAATCTTTAAAAATGTTAGACGTGGAGAAGTTTTTCCCTCTTTATTTTTTAATATGGAAGATGCAACTGTTGATAACCCTAACAAAGATAATACCTTGATGGTTAGCTATGCATTGACAGGGTTAGTTCATTTATTTACTTTTAAACTTTGTACGATAATATTTTAAGTAAATCTAATTTTTATTCACCAAAGTTAAAAAATGGGTTTCAGAATTTCTAAAATTTTAAACAAGAATATTTATTTAGAGTAAAAGCTAAATCTTTACGATTTTCAAAAAAAAAATTAAATTTTAGTCTTTATCACTAACATAGTAAACTCGTCCGCCATAATGACACAGACCACTTTTAAAGTAGGCCAAGTTTCCTATGACGTAATGAACGAAATGCAGAACGATATTGCTACCGTTTTACAAACTCGCTGGAACAGTTTGTTCTTTTTATTTTTTATATGTATTAATTCCAATCGTGAGCTAACTTTATCTTAATTGAAACGCTACAAAGTGGAAGCAATGGCCAACAACTTAACAATATTTTTTTAAATGAGACAGGTGAATATATAATTAAACTAAATTTTGTTTTTTCGTATTATTTGTTTTTGATGTTGAAAAGACACGATTGCAGTATGAACACAATAATATACCTAGTTTTTCTAACCCTGTATCTAGAAAGTACCGAAAATAAGAATACTAAGAATCAAACCTAAAACCTCTTGCGGGGAAGCCAAGTGTTTTAACAAATACACGTCGTTATGTTTGCTAATCATTTTTTTAATGCAGGGCAAGGTGGAGCTTCAGGCTTTTATAAGATCAGATGACTAATTCAAAAAAATTTTTTTTTTTAAATTTACCACATATTTTTTATCTTAAAAAAATTAAATTTTATAAATACAGCTTAAACTCAGTATTGTAATATTTGTACAATTTTATTAAAAGTAACGCTTTTTACTCTTCTTTTAACCCTAACTTGTTTGTGTAACTAACCTTTGAGTAGTGTAGCTTTCTTAAAATTTAATTTTTTGGATAAGAATAAAATTTTTGTTTGATTTAAACCTATTGCTTAATGATAAGAATATTCTTAATTTTTCCAGATTTAAATTTTTTGGAGAATAAAGCCGGCTAATTTTTTTCGTAATAAAATAGCTTGAGGTGTATATGTTAACACTTTTACTTACATTCCATTTAATCGAATTAAAATAAAAATCGTGCTGTACAGTGAAAAAAAAATAATTACAACTTCCACGAAATGCAAAAAAGTAAAGATATTAAATTTAAGGCGATCAACTTAATATTAAATTAACTGCGGATTAAAAGAACGCTACCAGTAGCTACTTTTTTCACTTTTTGCGTTTCAGAATCACAAACAAGGCCTAAATTTGACTTGGAGTATAGGATATGCTAAAATAATAACAAGAATCAGCTAACAGCAAGAAGGCAATCATACTAAATTTAAAACTATGTTGGGATAATACAGATTGTCGAAACTACTTTTGGTAAATTTTATTTATAACATTGGCAAGATGAAATTAACAATTATTGGATTGTTTGCAGTATTGTGCCTGGTAAAATCTCAGGATGTAATGCCCGGTATAAAACTTCGAGCTAACCGTGGTGGACTTGAATCAGGTAATTTTTTTTATTGAAATATTATAAATGTTAAGTTATCGAATCTTTAGAATTTTAATATGGCCTTTTTACATTTCGGATAAATCAGCACAAAATTTATGCGATTTACTGCTAAGTTGTAGCCTAAGACTAGTTGTTTGTAGAAAATAAAATATACCGCATTTTTCAGCAATTTTTAGAAATGTTAGAAGTGGCGAATTTTTTCCTTCTGAGTTTATCAATATGGAAGATGCAGTTGTTGATAAACTGAATGAAGATGACGAATTACTGGTTAAATATGCATTGACAGGGTTAGTTGATTTTTTAAAACATTTAACATTATATACCAGCTATGGTAATAATATATTCAAATTGAGTTTTAAATTGAATTGCATATTTATCAAAATTCTAAAAAGGTTGAAAATGACAGTATTCTATAAACCTAAATACCCAACATTATTTTTTAAATCTTGAGATATTAAAGCAAATTTTTTTATTAATTTTGTAATTTAAAGCAAATTTATTTTATTAGAGTAAAAGCTAAATCTTTACGATTTTCACCCGATCCTACATTGGAAATTTCGGTTGAGAAACAGGTTGTTACTACAGACCACATGTTAGAAGAGGTTATAATTGAAGGTCAAATCGCTTTTAACATCTTGTTTGATGGCAAGTAAGTATAACTGTTAGGCCATGACCAGTTTTTTTTTTGATTAACATTGTTATAATATATTAAGTAATACCCCAGTAACAGACCTGTTTTACTAGCGTTCTAAAAAAACAAGAAGGCCAGTTTACAGCCAACATTTCAAACTTACAACTTCAGTTCATTCATAAACCTGTGATAGCGGATAACGGAAGATATGACGTAAGCAATAAATCAACAACTAAATATGACTTTACCAAAAAAACTTAAAAAAATTACAAAAAAAAGTTTTTCGTAAAATATTAAAAAAATATTTTTTACAGTAACGCTATATCTTTTAATTTACAAAAGATTCAAAATCTTTTTGGTAACAAGTTATAATTTTTTTTAGATTGGTGCATCAACATGTAGTATTACATCTAGTATAAATGTCGCTTTCATAGAATTTCCAAGCAATATTCTTCCTACCTTTCAAACTCAATTTTTCAGCATGTTGCGTCAGCAAGTCAATGTTGGAGTAAGTAATTTGTAAAAATTTATTTCTAACTGCCAATACAACCACATTAAACGATATCTTTTTTATTTTTTAGAAATGTAGGAACAAATTTACATAAAATCTTAACAGAACTTTGCTTTCTTTTTATTTAGTTATGTGCATCAATAGTTCGTTCATTTTCCATATCAATGAGCGACAAGCTTCCGTCTCCATTTGGAAATATTAAAAACCGTCCGGCTGTAATGGACTTGAGGGCAGTAAGAAACATAACTGTAGATGAATATGGAATGATCTTTTACCTTGATGGAAAAGTTGCACCCATAACTATGCCAGAAATAACGTAATAACATAACCTTTACATTTTTTTTCATTTTATGTAACTAGTTTAAATTACCAATTTAGGCTGTTATACATAATCTCGGCAAGATATTTTTATTTAAGCTTGCTTTTCTTTAGCTATAATTTTGGACCTGGCGAATTAGGGGAATTTAGTGAACCGACAAAAGATTGGCAAGTAATTGCAACCGATTATTTTGGCCGGTGTTTAGCCACCACGTGGTATATTTTGGCCCCAAGTAATACTATTACTGCTGAAGAGGTAATTAACAAAGCTAAACAATCAACATTTACATTAACTATCAATAACAACCGAATAACTTTCGAAAGAACCTTTTTTACAATTTAGGCTCCTGAAAACATGCAACATATGTTTAGTACGGGAGAAATGGGCAATATGATTTCAGGATTTCGTGATGAATATGGTGATACTGATAGGTTTGTTAAAATATTATAACAACCTTTTATATCAAAAACATAACAACATTTTTTTATATATGTTTTGCTATAGCATTAAAGTATAAGCTAAATCCATATAAGGTTATAGCTTATGTTATTTTTACATGACTATACTTAATAATTTAAATTTTTAGGCCAATGATGATGATGGCAGATGAATTTAAACAACCTCTTTCGAGACTGGGAGACGGTGTAATTATCGAAACACGAGGTATGAATATTAAAATGATGGTGGTAATGGAAGATGGGAGTTTAGATGAAGCAATGGCCATGCAAGGGGTAGATAAATAATACTCTTTCGAAAGCTAAACATTTATATAGTTAACTTTAGTAAATGATAATGCTGGTAGCAAAATATTTTACACTGCTTGAAATTAATTTTTTTTTAAATCTGTATTTTTAAAGTTATACCTTAACGTTTTTTAAAACTTAAAGGATGTGACTGTTAAATCCTTTGTTTCTACTGCTGGATCTATTTTCAATACCAATATTGTAAACTTGTCTGCCGTTATGACCCAAACCACTTTCAAGGTAGGAAGAGTTTCCGATGACGAAATGAACGAAATGCAAAACGATGTTGCTACTATTTTACAAGATCGTTGGAATGGTTTACTGTTTTTATTTTTAACTTTTTAATTGTAACGCTCACTAATGTAAAAAGGTCAACTTTGCAGCCTGTACATAGATGTTTGTTACCTTAATTCATTTACAGAAATTTTTTAACAATGACACGTTGTTACCCCTTAAATTACCCGGCTAATAGTTTTTTAAACTCTATAGAAGTAATGACGGTCGTAAATTTTGTATTTTTAGCTGCGACAGCAGTAGGATTTGAACTACCTCCACCTATTACACCCTTTGCAAGCCTGAAAAATATAGAAATTGAAATCACGCAGGTAAATATAAAATCAAATTAGATTTTAGTTTCTCTGTATATCTCTGTATATACCTAAATAGAATTTCTATTGTTATATTGCAGGAAAAAGTTGAGCTTCAAGCGAGCATGGGGTGAACTACAATCATGTAAATTGAGAAGAAAATTAAAATATGGGCCTTATGAATTCTATATTTTATCACGCAATAAATTAATGCATTAAAAAATGACAATATAGAATTTAGTGTTATATTATAGCTTTATTAAATTTTATCATTTTGTTTCCGTAATTTTTTTTAACCCTACTTGCTAGTGTAACTACTTTATTAGAAATGTTTTGTAGCTTTAACTGGATAACAACTTTGTAGGATTTTAACTAAAGCAAATAATAATAATCACTAAGTTGGTATTTTGCATAAATTAATTATGAATATACAAGACTTACGACCAAATAAAATATTAACCTCAACACATAATCTAAAGCTGTCCAAGAAAAAACCTTAGGGTACCAGTATTTCACTAAAGGTTTTAACACAAAAACAATATGTTGCTGAACTTAAGGTATGCAGGTAAATGGGTTAACATAGGTTTTTACTATAACATGGTATTTTATTTACTTTATTCAACATACGAAAATATTCGTCAGGTTAAAAAGCATTCGTTTAAACCAAGTAAAAAGTAAGTTTATAAAACTTAGGCCTACAGGCTTACTTACCATTTGACTTTTTTGTAAGTACAATTTATTGAAAAAAAATATATATATATTGAGTTCCTGTTGAGTGCTATAGTTGTTAAGTGACCTAACAAATTTGTTTTTTTGTTTTTTTGGTAATTAAAAATCTTTCATTTATTACTTAATTCTTTGCCAGTCATCGTTACTGTAAATTGTTTTTAAATCTGAAATAAAACGTTACCTTAATTCACCTTCAGATTTTTTGTAAAATAAACCCAAAAACTACATATTTTTGTGGTTTTATAGCCAAAGGGGTATATGTTATCACAAAAATTTAGCATGACATTTTTTTAGATTAAACCGGTAAACATGGATATTTGCCAAAAGGAAATAACATTTCTACGAAAATGCACTTGAAAAACTTGAATAATTACACCTATAAAAGAAAGCTCTGATTAAAAAAAGGTTACTTTAGATTGCGACCTTAGGTGGTTAATCCTGTTTTTGCGTTTAAAAAACACTAAGTGAAGAACGTTACATATTTTAAATAAACGTTTAAACCAGCTTAATACTATATTAATAATTTAAAGTAACGCTGTCCCTTTGCAGAAGGTGATAATATTTTATATTAAATTGTATTAAATATATTGGTATGATGAAGCTAACGATTATTGGATTGCTGGCAATATTGGGTTTGGTGAACTCCGAAGACTTTAGATCTGGCATAAAAATTCGTGCAAACCGCCCTGCTCTTGAGAAAGGTATTTTTTTAAATAACTTGAATTGTTTACCAAAGATTAAAAAACAAATACCCAAGAAAAAATCATCCTAAAAAGGTTTTTGGTCCAACATAATAAAAGTTAAAAAAGAGTAATTGTAGATTTTTAATCTTACCCATACTGTTTAGCAATTTTTAGAAATGTAAGATTAGGGGAATTTTTTCCTTCTGCGTTTATTAACATGGAAGATGCAGTCGTTAGTGAATCGAATGAAGAAGACACTTTTATGATTGATTATGCACTAACAGGGTCGGTTAATTTATTTTTTAAGTCAATTTTTAATTAAGTTTTTTTTTAAGTTGTCCTTTTTTAACAGACTGTGGTATTTATTACAAAAATTAAGATTGGTAGTTATTTATACTCTATATATACTACTTGTTTACTATTAAAAAAATATTTTGTTTATTTAGAGTTAGAGCAAAATCTTTACGATTTACGCCTATTTCTGATTTGAGTTTGTCCGTGGAAGACCAAGTTGTGATAACAGATCACATGTTGGCAGAAGTTGTTATTGAAGGCCGGGTCGCACTGAACATTTTGTTTGGCGATGCGTAAGTATTATTATTATATGCTTCAATTTTCTTTAATTGGCATCATATAAATAAACAGCTATATATATACTTGTTAATATATACAGAACTTTAATGAAACAAGAGGGACAGTTTACAGCACGAATTTCAAATTTACAAATTCGACTTTTTACCAGACCAACCATAGCTAAACACGGTCGATATGAGGTAAATGAGTGGCCAAGCGTTTTACTATAGTTTAACTGGCTGTGTTGTGTTAAGAAAGCACAAAATATGTAATTTTTTTTAGATTGGGGCATCAACCTGCAGTATAACATCAAAAATAAATGTGGCTTTTACTGAATTTCCAAGCAGTATTTCCAATATGTTTCTAACCCAATATTTTAGCATGTTGCGTCAACAAATCAATACTGGAGTAAGTATGTTAAGAAAGCATCTACACAGAAAAACATTTTGTTTATTAATTTAAAGTTAATATAGCATGGTACGTTAGGCTGTCTTCACTAAGAGTCTAATACTGAAGTTTTTTAATTTCAGATATGTGCTTCAATAGCTCGATCTTTTATAAGGCCCGACGAGAAATATTTTTCAAAATCGATTCGATTTGGAAATATTAAAAATCGTCCAGCTATGATGGACATGTCGGCAGTAAGAAATGTAACTGTGGATGAATACGGATTAGTATTTTATCTTGACGGAAAAGTTATACCCAGAAGTATGCCAGAAACAACGTATGTATGAAATCAAAGCTAAATTTTGTGTTTTATTTGATTTTTACATCTTTAAAATTACCAAGAAAAATTTTAATACAGACTTTCATTTACGATTTCGTTAATGCCAATTTTTTTTAGCTATAACTTTAAGCCTGGTGAGTTGGGTGAATTTAGTAAACCGACAAATGATTGGCAAGTTGTAACAAACGATTACTTTGGTCGATGTTTAGTAAACACGTGGTACCTGTTGGGTGCATCAAGAGATAACATTACTGCTGAAGAGGTAAATATAAGACTTTAAACTTTATAACTGACTAACAACTCCAAAAGAAGTTTTAGAAGTAATTTATTACGATTTAATCTAACAGGCTCCTGAGAACATGCAACATATGTTTAGTACAGGGGGGATGGGCAATATGATTTCAGAATTTCGCGAAGTATATGGCGACACTGATAGGTATGTTTAAATTTAATATTAGTTTTAACTTGTTTTAATAAAGATATTGGTTAATATACAATAATTTAACATACATAAACATATATTCTCCAATTTTAATATCATGTTGTTATTGTTACTATTATATGACACCTTGATTTAAATTTTCAGGCCAATGATGATGATGGTAGATGAATATAAACTTCCCCTTTCAAGACTTGAGGACGGTGTAGTTATTGGAACACGAGGTATGGATATTAAAATGATGGTGGTAATGGAAGATGGGAGCTTAGATGAAGCAATGGCCATGCAAGGGGTTAATGAAAAAAATTTATTGGTTGTTAAGCATCATGAGAATACTTTTCATCGGATTGAAATTAATTTTGTTTTGTTGAATAGGATGTGGATTTCATATCGACTGTAGTTACCATCGATTCTGTATTTAATACCAATATTATAAACTCTTCTGCCATAATGACTCAGACGACCTTTAAAGTAGGAGAAGTTTCCGATGACGTAATGAACGAGATGCAGAACGATGTTGCTACTATTTTACAAGATCGTTGGAACGGTTTGTTTTTTTTAGGATTTTGGTAAATACACAGTAAAAAAGCTTCATACTTACAAATGAAATAAATTTTAATCAGTAATAATATTTATGGCTAAAAAAAATCTTATGTTATGCTTTTTAAATAAAAAATTTTTTTTAGCTTTGACAAGAGTAGGATTTGAGATGCCTCCACCTATTACTCTAAGTGCCAGCCTAAGAAATATTGAAATAGAAATCACGAAGGTGAACATTAAATAGAATAGTGTTATAGTTGTTAACTTTTATTTAATGAAAATGTTTTTTATTGACTTGTTAACAAAAAAATTGCAGGGAAAGATCGAGCTTCAAGCTACCATGGAATTAGATTCGATGATGTAAAAAGAAAAATACCTCAGAAAATTCAGTTTGTTTAAATTAAAATTCATAGTGTATAAGTTCTAACCATTTACAAAATAAAATTTTATAAAAAGCATTTTGTTGGTTTGTAATCATTTTGTTTCCTCTTTAAAAAACACCTCTTTTGATGCACAATTTTAACTCGAGCTTACGCTTTTGTATAACTAACTACTTGGTGGTATAGAAAAGTTTTGTAATGTTGTAAAAATAGAAATTTTGATAATATTTTGTTTCTTTGCAATATCAATGTAAAAAAGCCATCCTATTTTTAAGTATATTCTGTAACTTTGTGTTCGGTCACAGTAGCATTTTAATCTGAAATTGCTGCAAATTCACAACGGAACTAATTTGTTATCTAATCTAGCCCTATAAACAATAAACAGATACCTCAATAATGTTGCAAGTGTAAATGCCAAAGCAAAGTTTGATCACACTGATAAGGAAAGTTTGGCAACCTTGGTAAGGTTAGTATTATGTAGTCAACAACGGTATGAAGCATCGGTATTGGACGACTTAGAACCGCCTCCTAATAATGATTATACCTTTCAGCAATAAATGCGCGATATTTAACTGCCCGGGTATCCTTACACAGCGTAATATGACCGAACTTGACGAAAAATCTGGTGCAAAGCAGGGTGTATATTAAAATGGAAAAAATATGTGACCTGCATTACAGAGTAGCAAATCACAATGAAAAAACTATTTTAAAAATCTATATTTATTTTTCTACAAAATTTAAATTAGATAAAATGCAACAATTAATACAACAAAATGAAACTACAATCATAACAGTGTTAAGTTGAATTTAATTTTTAGATTAACGTCTGCCTGGTCTCCATGAAATGTTATTGAGACCCTGAAACTGCCGCTTTAACATATTGTTGTCAGCCCAATCCGAACTAAGATGAGTACTATCTTCCGTTTCCTCCAACTTCTTTAACTCCTCCTGTCTCCTGTATGCTTGCAGCATCATCTGCTTTTTCTGTTCCTCGTTGACGACTGGCTCTCTTCCTGGAGGACCTGTCCCCCTTTTCTGAAGTTTGACCACAATCTTCGTCTTTTCGTTTTTTCCAACATAATCGAGTAGTTGTTTTCCAGTTTGCATTTCTTTTCCGGCCCACCACAGTGATCCTTGATCCTCTGGGATGACCTTTAATGACGCCTGTGTTCCAGACAGGTCCTCTTCTCCATCAAACTCCATTTTAATAGGGTCATGTGGGGGTAAACCCATGGGGTAAACAATGGTTACAGCTCCTCGAAGTTGGTCAAGCGTGTCTTTAAGAAATTCTTTTGTGACAACAAAATTTGATTCAACAAGTTTTTTGTTAATATTCGCTTTTGCTTCTTTTATAGTATTAGTTAAAACCTCAGCCATCTTCTCCTTGGGAGCAATCCCATTTCTTCTTCCAATGTCGTCTCGATGAAAAACTCCACCACCACTCGGAATGCACTTATCCTCCCACTCATCTTTTAACTTGAGCTCTGTTATCTGCTCATCTGTAAGTCCTTGCATATTGGGAGGGAGAAGAATTCCATGGGACGCTAGAGCCTCAATTTCGACGCATAATCTTTCGATTTTAAGTCGGTCATTGTAAAGTTTGACTAATTCTTCTTGCAGTTTGTCAATGGCAATAGATGTGGTTGTGTCATATAAAAATTGACTTTCCTCTCCATTTTTAACATGCAGTCTAACCATGATTGATTTAGAAGTGGTATTACCAAATACAGGACTTATCTAGCAACAAACCTTATACAACAAACCAAATTAAATTTTTTAGTTGAAATCCTAAACCGTCATTATAAATGTTAACTGATTTACGCTTTAACCAGTTGCCAGTTAATAATATACTCGTAATTTCTGACAAACGGCATAGCTATCTACCCAAGTAATTTACTGTCCTTAAGGTTTCTTTTTTTACAAATTACATTATTAAGTTAACAGTTAATAAAATACAAAAGCGATGTCTGCCTGAACAATTCTAAACAAATTTTAACAAAGCTTGATTTAAAAATCGAGAAATTTCCAAACAAACTATTCACGCATGATTAAATTTAAAAACATGTCATTTTATATTTTTTAACCTAAAGCAAGAGTTTCTTAAAAAAGATTACCAAATGTTTAATATAAAAAAATAAGATTAAAAATATACCAGGATTTTTATAATCAAGCAGAAAAGATCAGTTACCACATTTTGTAACACGCATGACCAACTGCAATTTGTAAACATATAAGCATGTTGAGATTAACAACTTACTAAACGTCTTTTTTCATTTTGAATAGAAACAAACAGTTGTCTTAAATCGGGTATTAAATTTTACATTAAAGTATACCAAAATAACAACCTAACAAAGTGTAACCCAAAACAGATAAGGCCAACCTATAAGTCAACGATGTCCTTAGTTGCAAATTGTTTAAAATTTCGATCACGAATCTCAACGAGAACTAAAAGTTTAATATCCAATAACGGTAAACTCACCATAAATGGTGGGTTTAAACTAAGTTTATCCCAATATTCAACAAATACAGAGGATAATGAGACACTTGATTCAAATGAGCTAGCTTTAAAAAATTTGGATATCACGCTTTTAAAACCACACCCTGAATGGAGAAATGTGGCTGCAGGCCCAGTGTTGGGTGAGGGGATTTATGAAAAACTTTGGAAACATTTTATCGAAACCGGAGACCCAGAGGTGCAAAAGAAAGTTCATGATAAGAATTGGAAAGAATACATGGAAAATTTTGGATTTTCGCCAATTGATTACCTCGATTCAGAAGGTAAACTAGCAGTAACAAAAAAAAAGTTTTTATCCAATTAATAAAAAATAACAAATGTTGGTAGCATTTCTATATATAAATGGTAATTTACATACATTAATTTTTGACCTGACATACTTTTTACAGACTATGAAGAACTATATCCCAATGGAACCTTGATATGGAAGAACTACTTTAGAAACAAATGTGGAGCTATACAAACACAAAAACCAAGAAAATCCTGTTATGTATGCTTAAAAATTTATTCATGTTTTTACATTTTCAAATCTAAATATTCATAATCATTTTCTGTTTAGAAAGGGGGAAAACTAGCTAGCGGATCACCATGCCCATTGTGTAGAGATCCAAAAATACTGATCACTTACAATGTAATATTTTTTTGTAATTTTAAATATAGTGCAAAACAATAACTTCCAACTTTTGTAATAAAAATACTACCAACTAATTTACCTTTTTTCCAGTTTTTTATGTAAAATAAATTTTAATGTGTTTAACTTTATTTAGAATGTTCGTATATTGCAACAATACATTGACGAAGTTACCGGACAAACTTTAAATCCATTAAGAACTGGATCGTGTGGCTTTAGACATGAACAACTTACACAAGCAATTTCATTGGCACAAAATCTGGGTAAATGAAGATTATAAAATGTACATCTAATGTCTTGTGCCAATAATAATTCGCACATTTTTTAAATATGTATAAATTAATTTTGCTGACATTAAACTAACAACCCTTTTTATTGCAGGTTATCTGCCAAAGAACGTTGGGTTTGTAAAGTTTAATTTGGAGGATTATAAAGTGAACCATGCTGCTTTGTAACTGGAAAACCTTATGTACATGTGTTTTATTTTAAAATAAAAAAAAATATTAAATGAAGGATTATTTTAAACGAGAAGCTTTGAACTTGGATATCCTTTTGGTTGGTTTAGATTGACTTTCAATTTCTGTGTGTGAAATTGAAGGATGTTCTTTAACAACATCCGATACCCCAAACTAAAATAAAAAGGCATGGTAATACATAAATATTAACTTGTGAGCTGTTTATTAGAATACATACTTACCATTACATTTGTTTTGTGTGCTGTCGTTGGTAAAACTTTTTCTTTGACAGTTTTGATTTCTTTGTTTTTGTCTGTTTTTAAAATGGATTTTGTAGGTTTTTGAGTAACAATATTTCCTGGATTTAACTCATGTTCTATTTTTTCCGACTGCTTCTGTATTAGTAAAATGCTTAGTTGCTCATAAAAATTGTATGTGTAATATAACAAACCTTTTCTGTTGGGGTATGTTTAAACCTTATAGTTACAGTATTAGGTACTTGGTCATCTGAATCACTGCTATCTGCATCTCTCCCTGTTGGTAACTTATAGGAATTTAAATCCTTATTCCAGGATACCCTCTTTGATTTATCAAAACTTTTTGAGTCTACATCAGAGTTTTTGTTATCCGTCATTTCAGAGTTTCTAGTATCAGGATTGGAGACATCACTAAGTGAATCTCTGTAAAGTTTATACTTGAATATAAATTTGGATATAAATTAAATGTTAAAATAAACCAAATATATAAGTTGTTAAATAATAATGTTAATTTGATTTGAAAAATATGTTTTAATTAAAAAGTTTAAATTTTTTCCAACTCTTCTGCATCCTCCTCTTCTTCAAGTCTTTCCAGTTCATCCAAACGGGACATTAACTCCTCATCATTCATGCACTACAATAAAATGTATAAAATTTTCATTGAGATAGTAAAAATTGTTTCACTTAATCAGATTAATAAAACTCACACTTTTAACAGCAATTTCTTTTTCCTCATGTGAGAGAGGCTTCTTTTCTTTCACACGACTAATTCTCTTTTTTCTGCTTGGGTGAACATAATCAGCAGAAACCTCCTTTAAATAAAAATAATTTTAATTTTAAGTGTTCTCATATTCATATAAACATAGAAAACATATTTACCTCCTTAATTTCTATTCCTTTATCTCCTTCTGCATTACTCAATTCTTGTAAGTTAAATTCAGATTTTTTCTCCAAATTTGTTAAAGTTTTATTTAAATCTTCGATATTTTTATTGACTGTTTCTAAACGATGCTCTATAATTTTTAATCCCTAAACATATTTTAAAAATTATACAACTGCATGTTCAAATAGTAAAAAACATATTAAAAATAACTGTTTTAAAATGAAAGATACAATTTAACTGTGTACTACCTGACTACATGTAGTTTCTGCAAACCAGGAGTCCCCTAAATGAACGAGTAATTCATTTGTGTGTATTAATTGACCTGGCATGAAAGCAAGGGGACCAAATGGAACCTATTTATGCAACAATTAAATGGTAAATTATTTAAATTTTTAAGAAAAAATGTTGCAAGTGCATTATTATAAAATGTATTTAATTTTTGTTAGAATTACTGTGTTATTATCTTGTAGTGTACCAGATGAAACACTTTTTAAAATATATCAATTTAAAATAAACTCAAAAAATAGTTTTACCATGACATCCTGTGTTAGTTTTAGTGGAAGGGTGGATAATCGCTTTGATAAATTATCATAATCTTCTTTTGCATTTTCCCTAATTACAATTTTACAAAGCATATTAAATTTTAGATATATAATTTACTACCTATTATTAATATAAATAAAGAAACCAATAATAACTATAACTTGTAATAAAAATATAAAATGGGCAACCAATAACTGAAAATTAGAAAAATAATGACAGAATGCGCATTTTTAAAATTGCATTTAATTTTTTCTAAATAGTTTACCAGTGTTTTAAATGAGATTGGACTTCTGCAATAGCTTGGCCATGAACTTGTTGAAGCCGTTCTGCACCTCCTACCTTGTTAGATTCATCTGACATTGTGTTAGTATTGCATAAATACGAACAAAACCTTATAGTAAATTTATAACACACACGAATGTAAACAACACAAGGCACATGTTCCTAGTGACGTCACCCTAAAACCTTGTATTATAAGATTTCTATACAATAGTGTACAACAAATGCTTTAAACTGTCGTTTACGAAAAATAAAACTTGTGTAAAATAATTATTAAAAAAATGATATACTAAATAAAATAAGAATGCTCTATTACCTGTTATTTTTAAGTTATAAATGTGTAGTAAACTAACACACGTGCATTGGTTCAACGATGTACAATGTAAACACGCGAAAATACAATGTAAACACGCATTAAAGTTCTAAATAAACTTCCAAAATGCAGTATTTTGTTTTAATAGCATGTAAATCGTAGTTAGAAGTATAAATATTATGGACGAAGCATCGCAATCAATTTGCGAAGTTGAAGTTTATTGGAATTGTGATTCTCCTACGGCAAACGACTGGAAACAATATCAAGGTAATTACAAATTAACAAGTTCACTTTAACTGTTTCACTGCTATCATTTGCAAATGATCTCTGAATGTTGAAATTAACACAAATATGTTAAAAAAAACGTGAACAAAGGTATCGTTAATATATTATAAACAACTACCTCAATTTTGTATTAGATCATCTCTTTGAATTTTACTTTAAACTGTTAAATGTATTTTTTTTTAAATGAATACTATTTTTGTAGCCCCAGGTAGTTTAGAACGTTCATACACAAAGTGGGGAACCCAGACACAAAGATCTCAACAGTTTCGAAATTTTAGGCGAGAAACAAAAGAACATGCTGTAAGTCATTTTTAAATAAATAGGCCTATTATAAATTTGCCAATTTGAAAAAACTTAAAATGTATTGACTTAAATATTTTGTTGATAGAAACCAGGTTCAAGTAATAATGCAAATATTTGTGACACCAAACGATATGATAAAGCAAGAAACTTAATTGATCAATTTCGAAAATTCTCCAATGATACTGGTAAACAAAAAATTATGTTTTTGTAAAAATTAATAGTTCTTGTTATACAATTCCTATAATACAATTTTGCTATAAAATCAACTTAACACTTTTTAGATCATGAATTTAATAACTCGATGGAAATGGTTTTTGAAATGTCAGGCCGTCATGAAGATTTACCTTCTTCTGTTTCAACCAATGCTGTTGCTTTTACAAACAAAAATGACCATAATATTGGTGAATAATAATCCTTTAACAACCATAAATTATTATGTTTAAAATGGCAAAACTTTTTTAGCTGTTGAACATATAAAATTGCAAAAAGATCTGTAAAAATATTATTTTGTTAAAGATGAACCTACAGACTGGGATGAAGATTTGTTTTTGAATACATCAGGTGTAAATCAACATGAAAATGTACTCAATAACATGAAAAGTCCTGTCCAAGTATGCCATGTTTAATTTTGTTACTTATAAATATATAATTAACAAAGTATTAATTAAATTCTTAAATTTTATGAATAAGTTACCTTAAAATAAATTATTTTTTGAATCTGTTTAGCCTTTAAAGCCATCAAAGTCGACAAGTACTCCAAAAGGCGATGCAAAACATGAAAAATGTAAAAAAAGATCAACCAAGACACCTCTTAAAACAAAAGACCCATTACCTCAACCAATAAATGGTGACATAAAAACTGCCGACGATTGTTTAAAGTTTTTTATGTCAACAAACTCGCCGAAATCACAAAAACTAAAAAGTATGAGCAGAAAAAGACCACCGAAAAGGCAATCCCAAGTTAGTTCAACAAATACTAAACAAACACAACCAAAAAGTTCGCCAGTATTAAATCCAAAGAAAACAACACCCAAAAGAAATAGTATTTCACCCAAACCTCTTCAAAGCTGCATTTCTAATAAAACTGTAACAACGTCAAAATTAAGTTGCAATATTGAAACTAAACGAAAAGTAACCCCAAAACGAAAGGCGTCAGATAATTTCGATAACAGTATTTCTGAAGATATTCTAAACAACTTGGTGATGGAAGACAGTTGGAGTGACGATATACTTTCTAATCCTTCAGATAAAGTTAAAACAACACCTCGACTATACAACTATGAATCCATATTATCACCTATTAAATTAGTTGACTCTGACAAAAAAACAAAAATTAAAACTAATCATAAAGCCCTCTTATTCAACAAAGATGCTAATATAAAAACTAAACCATCATTTACATTTAAAAAAACGAAAGAAACAATTCACGACAAAAATAAATTAAATCCAAAACAAAGTTCTTTAGAACAACAGCAAAATAAACAAAAGTCAAATGCTTCTTTCAAATCAGATATTAAAACAAGAACGATACTAAATCCAACAAACAATAGTAAAGAGGATTTATTTTTGATGGAAGAAGATGATAGTATGTTATTGGAAGCTGTTATTTTAACTGAATCACAAAAAGAAAAACAAGGTAAACTACTTCAGAGTGACATATTTTATAAAATACTTTTTTAGTAGAAAGTTTGTAATAATAAACTCTACAGAATTGTTAAACAATTCTACTGAATTTTCTCTACAGAATTGTTAAACAATTACACCACTAATTACACCAACTAAAAACTTTTGGTTAAACTCATCAACAACTGTATAAATTACTTTAAATTATTTACAAATTTTTTTATTAGAAATTGAAGAAAAGAAATCCCCAGTCACCTTATCACAACGAAAATATTCTCAAGCTGAGATTGAACTTAAAAAACAAGCTGCACTAAAAAAACGACCAAAACTAGATTCATATGTCAAAAACAAATCAAATTTTGCAACGAAAAACACAGTCACAAACACCAAAACTCTATCAAATCAAGAACATAAACCTTTTACCAGATCACAAAAAGCTACGTCTTCTAGCAAAAATGGCAATATAAAAAGTGCAAATATACCAACAAACAATAATAACACAAAATCGAACTTTATTGAAAACACTTTAACAAAAACAAAGAATCCAATACTGGAAAGATGCAAGAAAGAAGATAGTTGTATTTTTTCATCAGATGACGACGATTTGTTAATGGGTATTGAAGAATTTACACAATCTCAATCAAAAAAACAAAATCAAGGTAAGCAACCGTAAAAAAATAAAAAATTATGCTTTAAAACATAAACCAGTGCCTTTTTTATAAGGCAGTGTAACAAAATTTATCTATCTCGAATAAATAAACATAAACTATTTTAAATTTTTGGTTTACTGTCATATCTAACAATGTTTCACAATGTTTTTAGTTGATATTTTTAATAAGTAAACTTTATAGAAACAGCATGTACTGCATTATGGCAGCTTATAATATCCCAATCATTTCCTTTATAGAAACAACAAACAAATTTAAACCAACATCCTTAACAACCGGAAATGTAAGAAATAATACAACAAACAATAACACAATAGTAAAAGAAACAACTTCTATGAAGACTTTGTCATCTAAATGCACTCTAGCTGAAATCGAAAGAAAAAAACAAGAAGCTTTAAAAAGACGATTACAAAAACATCAAAAACGTTAAATTATTTTAAAAAATCATAAAAAATTTAATCTACTTCAATTTACGTCAAATTTTTTATTTAATGCAATATTTTTTATTTTTTTTTTCAAGTCATCAAATGGTTTAGTTTGCTGTGATTTTTTAGTGCACACTTTACACCATTTCCGTAAATCCCTAGTTTACCTTCTGTGTAAGTTCTGTTAAAAACGCAATACTAATTAAGCGTACTTTCGCGCAAACCTCGTATTTATTTTTTGTTATGGCGTAAAAAACGCAAATCATAAACGCTCATCAATTCATGACACGACTTAACGTCACAATGCATATATCCTGAAATAAAATTTATCACGCACAGAACATCGTAATTTGACGTCATATTTTGTGACTATAAAACATACGAGATTGATAAGATGCATCATCAGACCGCGATATTGTACACAATTATTAATTAGAAACGCAAATTCGAGCGACCATTTTAAAATTATTACTAACTAAATTATTAATTAATTATATACTTCGATAACAAAAACATCCGTTTTTAAAAAAAAGACGGGCTAAAAAATTAACCCAGGGACAGTCTATTGGTGAGATATGTATTTTCGAAAGCTGTTAAGTAGTAATTTTAGTTCCATAAAACCAAGAGCTTATAGCACAGTTAAGCATAATGAGAAGACATGGGATCTAATGAGTTACAGGTAAGAAAGCGAATATATTAGCCTAAAAACTAAAGCGTCTACATAACTTAAGATCATAGAAAGTTATTCATTTACGAATTTTTAAGATATATATTTTAAATATTATTTATTTTTGCATAAACAATACTCCCGAATATTTATTAAACCCTTGAAATAGTGGCCTAATAGTCAAAAAAAGGTTATTATGAGAAGCGCGTAAAAATGCGTCAAAATAAAAAATCGGTAAACGTTAAATGATGTTATTAATTAGTTAATTCATCTCATAAACAAACTTACGTAATTAACAACAAATTTAGTTGCTTCTAAACATAAATATGTGAATAACTTTAGCTACATACACTCGTTCGGTATGTATTCGTGATTTTCTTATATTTAAAAAACGACTTGTCATTCTCTTAAAAAATTTTGTTTCTATTTTCAACCATCAGGAGTTAGTAAAGTCCATTAATAGTTTCTTTTATTTATTTTTAGGTATTTCGTTCCAGTACAAACAAGATATCGTGACAATAACGGCAATGGTCATCTGTATGAATCTGTATATCATAATATGATGTTATCAGTTACCCAATGGTTTATTAAAAGGTAAGTAGTCGTTTAACATACTCGTGTAGTTTCGTTGGCATTGTCTGCGTATTACTATGACGTTGCATTATGTAACACTAACAACGCAGCACATTTTTACGTAGCCTTACATACCCAAATTTGACATCGCTAAAGAACAGACAATAACTAAAAGAATATTCTCAGGTATATACAAAACCCTGGCGATTACAAGCAGTTTCTGGTTCAAAATCACTGCGATAAAAGGTAAAAAAAACACAAAATAGGATAAATATTTTATAACATTCGCAATAATGTGTTTATGAATTTTACAATTATGTTTGTAGATCAAACTTAGGTTACCCACAACCGATAATCGCTGGATTGGGGATAAAAAAATTCGACAACGAAAAAATTCAGTTTACTTGCGCGTTTTTTGGACCAAATTCTGACGTTATAGATCAAATACCAAGTAATCTACAGATTTCACAGACTGGGTGCTTGCTTGAAAATAAAGAAATACTCGAACTGGCTGAAAATTACGAACACACAGCTTCAACTGTTGGCGAGCAGGTGTTACAGTTTCAACCTTCAGATAATTCAAATGTACAAAATAGTTTACCACCGAAACTTATGGAAGGAATGCGCCTTCTTGAATTAGATAAATCACTAGATGTGACAATTATTAAAATGTAAATTTTGTTATATAGCTTAAAATGTGCAATATTGATGTATTTTTTTGATTTTTATACTATTCATATTCTTGTATGTATTTGATATTTATGTAGATTTGTATTTTCGAAAATAAAAAATAGTCAATTTAAAGCAATCTTTTACAAATAACTAAGTGTATTTTTGTAATTATACACAGCGAAAAAAAGACACTTATTTATGCGTAGCTTATCCATACTATCTCACTAAACTTATATTTATTTTGTTAGGCTATAAAGCATACCACCATATTCAAAATATAATTCAATTTATTTACAATTTTACACGTTTGCCAGGTTTGGCAACTTTGGCCGGAGCGCTGAAAGAGTTACTAAAATAGCTTCTTCGGTGCGTATAGTTCTACTTCCTTGAGTTGGACAGGTGTTTAAATAATTATCAAACAAATCCTTGGGATCTGTAAAGTCTTCCAACTGTTCATCCGCCTCTAATGCAAATTCTAACCCTTGTACCCCTCCAAAAACCACCAAAAGATGTTTAAATTCAGGTAACTTAAATTCGTCGACCGAGTTGCCGCGCTCCGATGTACCTATTGTGACGTCATACTTACCGGTGTCTTTAAAGGGACAGTTAACTAAGGCTTGGCTGAGACTACTTGCCAGCCGAACAGAATAACCCCAATAAATACTCGACTTTATTCGGGGGTAATCTGGGGGTACCACCTTTGCCTGGAGATATTTTTTGTGTTTCTCTTCTTCTGGTAACAACTGGACTGTGACTCGAACATTGGGTTGAAGTATTTTATCGACTTGAACTAGTTTAAGGGTCCCGCAATTTGCGAACGAACCCTTACCGGATTTAACGGGCCTATCTAATATCACGCCTTCTCTATATTTCGCTACATCTTCAGTGCGCATATGATGCGGGCAGTCTAGCGGGTTTAAAATACCAGCGTATTGTAAATCGTGGTGTTTCGGAAAAAACGATTTTCGTAAATATTGCGGGCATTCGAGGTACTGTAAAATTCGCGCTAGCTGTACGTTACAATTTCCCTTTTTTCCCACCCCCGTGAATTCACCTTCCGTCGTTTTTTTGTCTTCGTCGTCGTTTTCGCTTTCATCATAAACAACTATTTCGTCAACCTGATTTTATAGAAAATATTTTTTTGATAAAAACAAAACCTTTTTCTTTTGCAATTGGTCAAAATTAAGTTACGATACACATTCGAATTAATGTGCTTCAAATAGATAAAAAATACTTAGATTAGCAAAACTAAAATGAACAAAAATCTAATTTGTTTTTTAATATCATGTTTTTAAATAGAAACTTACCTGAAAAACAACACAAGCTCTTGCTATTTGACCAGCAAGATAAGCTCTTAATTCTGGTGATTGGGCATTGTCCAGTATAGAGCCTGGTATAGCAACACTTACTGTATACAATCTACCAGTTTCCTTTTTTTCCTTTGCAACTTCTTCTTCAGCTGCCTTTTTCTTAATTTCATCGTCTCTTTTTTTAGCAAACTCTTTTTCCAGTTTTTGTATTTTCCGTTGTTCTTTTTCCAATTTAATTTCGGCTTTTCGCTTGGCTTTTAAATCAGTAACATTTTTTTTCTTTTTGTCCATCATTCTAAATATTAGAAACCCCTAGTTTTCTAAAAATATTAAATAAATAATTTAGTAACGATAATAAAAAATAATTTTGCACTAGATTACCATTTCAACTCATGGCACATCAATAAATATGTTTCAAAATATTAAAAACAATAAATATTGCATTTAAACACAATAACAGTGTGTCAACATCAACAACAAAAACAAAAAAATAAACAGTGTGAAAGTAAAAACACTTATTTAAAGATATTAAAGCATAAACAGTATTGTTATTTCTTTGAATTAAAGTAGCTTGGCGTAACCGAACGTGCTATAGCTGCCCATAGCGCTTTACCAGCTTCCTGTTGAACATCAGCATCGGTTATTACATCAGTGGTTATTTGTCTTCCAAGTTCACTACCCTGGTCATGAACTAACTTTGAAGCTAACACAGATTTGAAGAACTCAGCAAGCATTATTTTAACCTGAGAAAATTAAGTTTATTATTAAAAAAAGGCAAATATAATTTAAAAATGGAAATATTTGCAAATATAAAATTATAAAGTAAGATTTAGAATACGATGCCTGTAATAGTCTATAGAATTAAAGTCGTGAAGCAAATGTACCTCTTCTGTAGTTGTAACATTATTTATTAAGTTCTCCACTGAAAGTTTTATGCCAGGATCCTGTAAAATTAATTCTACTTGTGACATTACAACAATTCTTGTGTCTTCAGCTTCTAAAATTCCAAGTAAAATCTCCTAAAAAAAAACATTTAAAAATTTAACAAAACATTTGATAAATTAATTTTTGGGGTCATTAACATAAGACGAAAACAGAAAACTAACCAATACAACAAAAGTAATTTTACTGTCAACAGTATTAATATTTTGTTTTATTTGATGTATATACCTTTAACTTAGTTGCAACATATTCAACAAATTCTTCTTTTTGAATTACAGAAAGAAGCAATTCCGATAATGAGTCTTTAGTTTCTTCACTCAATAAAATACCTGCCAAATATTGAAAACTTAAACTTATATATTTAAATACATAATTAATTGACAAGTTATATTTAAAAATGTAGTATATATTTATTTTGATTTTACTATAGGCCAATGCAACATAAAAAGAAGAAAGATTAACATAGTTTTTGGTAAACATAAACAACTTATTTACTTCTTAAAAATATTTCTGTTTGTTGTTTAATTTCCTGATCATGCAAAATATTGTTGACAACCAATTTCGAAAGTTGTTCGGCGTTATTTTGTAACTTATCATCTTCCAATGACTTACTGGCTACAGTCGACACCTCATCTACCACCAATGACCTCATACTGTCTCTTACAAAGTATAAGTAAGAACCTACAAGATATGATTAGGTTAAAATAAATCATTTATAAAATGGAAAGTATAAATTTGATCAGAATTTTTATTAATTTAAAAAACATTTCATACCTCCAGAGATTACAGCAACAAAAATTCCAAATGTAAATTTTCCTTTCCATGAATAATATTTTTTAGTGGAATGCAATAATTTCTTAAGAGCATTTTCCAAATTGTTTAAGGATCCAAAATTGTGATTTTCTTCTGGTTTTGTTATATTCGTTTTTTCTGTATTTTGATTTGATAAATGCCGAGGCAACAGTTTGTTTGTGTTTTTAACATTGACATATCTAAATCTAAGTTTAATCAATGTTCTTATGAACATATTTTAAAAGATACAGTACAAAACTCTTTTTCTCTACTATCACAAAACAAAATTGAACGATCAGACGATGAAAAACTTAAACAAACTGACAAATAAAAATACTAACAGATATTTTAGAGACACTGTTTTTTGTCTATACACAAGTGCAAGATTTTTTATAGTTAATCAAGTACAAACAAAACTTTACCGCACGTAAACTACAAAACTTTCACAACCTGAATTCGATTTGTAAACAAATGTCAATGTAAAAAACACGTGGGTATGTTAATAATTTATCCCCACCGCAACGCATCAATATCCATACTATAAACATACTAAACTATGCGTCATTTTATTTAAATAATCATTTTAAAAAACATTAAATAAAATGATCAACCAACAATTTTATTACTTTGTTATTACTTTAAAAATGTTCGTTTTGAAAAACTATGACGTCATTGTTTGTTTACATTTTAGCGTGCTGCAATAACAAGGTACATACATATAACTGCAAATCAGCGGTGGTTAAAGTTATTTTACATGACTAAAAATATTGAAATTGGTTAATTTAGCACAATGAAACAACTTCTAAAATTGTCTCCCTTTATTGTTGGTAGAAGATGTTTAACTAATGATGCTGAGAAAAAATTATGGGGTATTTCAACGTATAGGTATTGTTTTTAATTTTGTTTCTTTTTTGTTTAATAAAAAATATAATTTAAATGTTTATTTTATCAAATTATTTCATTGACCTATGTGCCATATTCTAATTTTTATTTTTAGATACTTTATGCTGATTCAAACCAGATTTATTGATAATGATATGTATTCACATGTAAACTATGCAAAATATTTTCATTTTGTTGGTCTAATGATGAGAAGCACCACAGCTATGTGAGATCTTATACATATATTTTTTATGCTATTTAATGTAATTTTTTATTATTTTTAAATAAAGCATTAATGGAAGAGCCTCTAAATTTTAGGAAGATTAAAGATTTTGATAAAAGATTTCATCATGTAACTGCACGAACAGATTGTGTTTACAGGCAAGTTGATTGTTACATAACTGCTACTTACTATTTTATTTATTTGTATATGTTTAAAACTAAAAAAAAATTGAATTTTATAGATAAAATTTTTTTTATACCACATACATTTATGTTTTTACTAAGGTTTTAAAATGAAATTGGTTTTATTTATTGTGTAGAAAACAAATGAGCTTTCCTGATTTGATATTAGGGGGAGCTGTGTTCAGTAAAATTGGTAATTCAAGTTCTCAACTAAAAGTTGGATTATTTGCACCTTTCCAATCCGGAGATCCTTATAAGTTGTTAAATATTGGTTATAGGGGTTCATATGCCAAGGATTTAGACATGGATAAAGTTAAAGGAATGTACGAAAATGAAGCTTCTATATTAGCTTCTGCTACCAATGTTTTAATTGACATTAATACAGGCAGACCTGTACCTAAAATGCCTTCTGATGTTAGTGATCATTTTGCAAAATTAATGCTTTAAAATTTTTTGTAAAATGCTTTTTAAAACATTCAACAAATTGTGTTTCTTATACTTTTAAACTTTTAGCAAATTGTATATCTTATACTTTTGAACTTTTTTATTTTATTATGTGGATTTTTTGCTATTCTAATCTTATCCAAAATAACTAACACAACTTGTAAATTATTTATATTTTTGTATTTAGTTGCAACAGTTTTTATATTGCCTTAATCTTTAATTTTAACCTAATAAAACTGGCTTATTAATAAAAAATTCATTGCAAAACTACTTTTTATTTACTATCAAAAGATATATGTATATATAGAATAATTAAATAAAAATCTTTAAATACACTTAGTTAACCAAAAAAATTCATTTTATATTTGGAAACTCTGACTAAACAAACACGTGCTCTGATGACGTTTTGTTTACTTTTTGCAAAAATAAAACACAATATCCCTGCTGCAAAAAATGTTGGTTTCAGGAATTAAACGTATTTCTCAGATAATCCCATCACCCTATATTACAAAGAGAAGAAATCTTGCAAATGATGTAGATAAAAGATTATGGGATATTTCGAGCTATAGGTGTTCGTTTAGTTTTATAACTCCATGCTAAGTAAAATAAACTAAAACTGGTATATGTCATATATGGTGACCCATGACCTTTACCGTTATATCGAACTCATTTTTAGTTGTCTATAAACTAATTATCAATCATTTCTAACAGGTATCTGATGCCTATTCAAACCAGATTCAATGATAATGACATATATTCACATATCAACTATGCCATGTATTTCAACTACTTTTCTGTTATAACAAGAGCTGTCACAGCAATGTAAGAGTAATTAACTTTTTTGTGTGTAACTTTGGTGTAAATTTTATACTTAAGTGATAAAAATATAAGTGCATCCCAAAATTTGCTAAAAATTAACAAAAAAATGTCTGTCCTAAAATAATAACCTTTTTTTAAGGCCGAACATGGATTTTGACAAAAAATATGTTCACGTTACAGCGAAAATAGAGTGCATTTACAAGTAAGTATTAACCCCCAATCATGTTGTTGACTGATACAAGACAACATATTTCACCCATTTCTTTTTCAACAGAAAACAGATGTGCTTTCCAGACACACTTCTAGCAGGAGCTGTCTATTCACATTTAGGAAAATCCAGTACACGTATACACGTTGCTTTATTTAATCCTATTAAAGAATGTGACCCATGTAAAGACATAGGACTTGACCTTAGAGGTTCTTATGCAAATACTTTAAACATGGAAAAAGTGAAGGAAATGTATGAAAGTGATGCAGCAATTTTATCTACAGCTACGCTCGTACTGCTGGATAGTAAAAGCAAAAAACCCGTGCTCGAAATGCCAAAAATGTTGTTGGAACATTATAAAAAGTTGACATTGTGATTTGAATGCTTTGTGACCTTTTTTCATAGAAATATCTACCTTATTTTTTATGTAAGGATTAATGTATAATATATTAAAAACTTCTTCAATTTTTACAGTATACAATTTTATTTATAATTTTTTTTTAATTAAACAAAAAGCTACAAATTTATTTCCGTCTTTTTTTGCCCTTTTGTTTTTGTTTCATTTTTTTCTCCTTCAATTTCCTTGCCCTCACAATCTGTTCAGGTCGCTTGAGTTCAGATTTAACTTGTTTACTAACTTTAAATTTATTTCGAACATCAAAGTTTTTGCGTCCCCCTTAAAAAAATTTATAACATTAATTGCTATGCATGTTCAGTTTAATTTAAATACAACTAAAACTTTAGTTTGTAAATGTCAACACAATAACCGTCTTATAAAGCATGGTAAGCAATTAAGATTTCTCCAGTGCTATTTAATATAGGAAAGTTCAGTACTTATTCAACTATTATTGAGCACAATAAGTTATCTACTTTCCACTTGCAACAATTTCCTAATTAACAATAAGATTTAAAAATATAAAAAAAATTACAAATACCTCCTCTCCAATCATTATTAAGTTGGTTTTGATTGTCGTGATCCTTTTCATCAAATTTCGATCTCTTTTTCCAGTCAGCATAAATATTTTTCTTGTAAGTTGACGAAATAACAGCCCCGCTCTCAGTTCTGATTTTCTTTTTAGCGTTACCATGACCGATGTCTTGAGCATTGACAAACCGCTTCCGCTTTCGGTCCCAAACCTTTTTCTGTGTTTTTTGTTGTCTAAGCTAAACAGACAATAAGTTTTTAATAATTTTTTGGAAGTCCTTTTTATAATAAATATCCAGAAAAACTGAATTATTATAAATACTTGTTTGTCTTCGTCTCCCATTAAATCCATAGCAACATTTGCTGCTTGTTTTGAGAATGAAGTTTGGCTGGACAGAATGCTCAAACTAAAGTAAAAATTTAATCAGTAAATATTACGATAATTACTAATCCTTCCGATAAAAATGTGCTGTAGTACTAAATTGAATAGCAAGTCGATTCTAAATTTCATTTTTTATAAACATTTTTAACTTACCCAGTTTCAGAATGATGATCTTTTGGTTTATATTCAATATAAAAATCATCATCTTTTATATTATTTTTACGAATCTTTCTTTTAGGTTTTTTCTTGGGTACAAATTCTTTGTTTAAGGTAGAGGTAGGATTAACAACTTTGTCAAAAACTTCCTAAAATTAGGAAACAAAATTATTAAAAATGAATTAAGACCTTAATATCTGTATAAGTTTTTTTTTAATAAATTCTTTGTTCGAATAAACTTACATTTAAAACTTCATCTTTAACTACTTCTTCTTTATTAGTTCTTGGAAATATGTCGACACTAAATTAAAACTATTATTTTAACTTTCCATAAAAATATAAGTTGCATATAAATTTAAAAAATTGTAGATTAAACTTTAACTTTTTTACCTCTGTGCTATTTTATTTTGTTCAATTTTTGCTTTTAATTTATCTTGAAATTTTTCGATGAATTTGTTGTTTCTTTTTCGAGTTTTCTTCATTACAATTGCACCATTACTTTTTGTGGTAGCACCAATTTCAAATATCGTCTAAACAAAATTAAATATTATATTTTAAACACCTCAAACTGGGTTTCAGGTGATAGGCAATATCTTATATTTAGATATCAAGTCTACACCTTTTACATTGAGGATAAATATTATAAGATCTAAACGTAAAAATTTAATTTATCAAAAAATGGTTTTCTTTTTAATAATATGTAAACACAATAACCGTCTTATAAAGCATGGTAAGCAATTAAGATTTCTCCAGTGCTATTTAATATAGGAAAGTTCAGTACTTATTTAACTATTATTGAGCACAATAAGTTATCTTCTTTCCATTAATAACGTTCAGTAACTAATTAAAAATATGTAAAAAAGTGTAAACCTAAAAATCCTTACCGAATTTGGCTTATAATCTCTTACACCAGATAAGAGTAATAATCTTGCATTATCTGATTCATTCATATAATTATCTATTAAACAAAAATTCATTGTTTTATTTGAAAAATTAAATTTAAAACTATTAAATATATATTTGTTAAAATAAACCTAAAAAAAAGAATTAAAATTTAAGTTACTAGTTGAAAAACAAAAAACTTCAGTGTAGATAAATTTAACATAATGTTTTACCATAAACTGGATGAAATCCTATTTTAGTTGTTATTAAAATTTCTTTTGCTCTTTTTATCGATTCGTTTGCAGCTGGGGGTCTAGATCTCAGGTATTGTCTAAAACAAATTTTAATGCTAAATATTGCTGTATTTAAATTGCATATAATATGATACATGTCAGTTTTAAATTATTGTTTATTTCTTTTTAAATAATAAAAAAAGTTTTTTTTATTTTGGAATAATGTAAACACAATAACCGTCTTATAAAGCATGGTAAGCAATTAAGATTTCTCCTGTGCTATTCAATATAGGAAAGTTCAGTACTTATTCAACTAATATTGAGCACAATAAGTTATCTACTTTCCAAAGACAAACAAAATTAAGTAAACACCAATTTACACTAAAAAATATAAAATAAAAGTTTTAAAGAAATAAATATTATATTAAAAGCGTTATTAACTTACTTGTAGGCATTTTCAGATACAGTTTTCTTGTCAGAAAGGTCAGAGTTGTGAGATAAAGTCTTCATAGTTGCCATTTCTTCATCTATAATAACTTGTGGAACACAGCCATATACAGTATCCCATTCTAAAATCATATCAAGGGTTAAGCTTTGGATTTAAGTCAAAATGTAGTTTAAAAGTAATTAAATAGGGTAAAAGCATTCCTAACTGATATTGAATCAAATTTAAAGCCTTTTTAATATTTTTAACTGATTTTTTTTAAAAGTTTGTATGTGCCGTAACTGTCCGCACTATGTGTATTGTGTATAGCGGAGTTCTCAAGCACAAGTTAATATAGGAAAGTCTCAGTGCTTAATGAAGTCTACTTCATTTCATCAAGGTATCTGCTTCCCATTTAAAAAAAAATTAAACACTTTTAAATAAAAAAATTAAAGTTCATTCCAAATCAACTAAGTAAACAACGTTAAAAAGTATTTTTTTTAACCTTGATATTTCACTCCAGGTTTGGCGAAGTTTATCGGTTTTCCAAGGAAGAGATGAAGATCGATCACAAATGCCAGTTCATCAGAGGACACTAAAGAAAAAGCATTTCCTGTTCTTCCTGCTCTTGCCACTCTTCCTGTTTAGATAAAAATTAAACTGTTTAAGCCAAAATTCAAAAATAATTTTAAACAAATTTAAAACTCATAAATGTATTGTATTCTATTAAACTTACCGACTCTATGAACAAAAAGTTTGGATTTTGACGGAAAACTAAAATTCACGACATTATCCAACATTGGAATATCCAATCCTCTTGCTGCTACATCGGTTACAAGTAAGATCATTGTTTTTCGATTTCGAAATTTTGCGATGTTTATTTTTCTTGCTGTTTGATCAAGGCTACTGTAAACATAGGATACACTCATACCACAAAACCCTAAAACCTGTCAAATTTTTGATATAATATTAGCTAAAATAAGATAACAAGTATTTCTTTGAAATCTTTCTTATACTTAAGAATAAACAAATACAAAAATATCGCTTTATAATAACAATTTTTTTTAATTTTATGCAAGAAAGTAAGTGCATTTATCATAATGATATTGCAATTAAATTACATTTTAGGACAACAAAATTCTTACATCTTTTATATACTCCACGTGATGTTTGGTGGCAACGAAGACAACAGTTTGTTCATTTTCTTTAAAAACATCTCTCAACAGGTGAATTAAGGTCGGTAATTTGTGCTCTATTCGAACTTGAAGAAATCTTAACTAAAAAACAATTTTTAAAATAAAAAAAAAATAGAACCTTTAATGTTTTTTTAAAATCAAATTAGATTTTTAATCAACAAGTTTTCAACAAAAAAAAAAATCAACAATTTTTGTAATTTTCTTACTTTTAGTTGATCACTTAATTTGGAGTCGACGTCCAATCTCACTAGAGTAGGATCGTTTAATCCAGCTTTAGCAAACTCCACTAATTGTTTAGGAAGAGTTGCAGAAAACAGAAGAGTTTGGCGATCTTCCGGAAGTCTTCGAAGGATCTCGTGAAGATGCTCCTGGAAGCCAAGTTCAAATAATCTAGAAATCAATTAAAAATTTTTTTTTTTTTTTTTTGATTTTAATGTAAGAGTATTGTTTTAACTTCTTGTTTTTTTGTTTAAATAAATATTAAACTATAACACTTCTTACCTATCAGCCTCATCAAATACAACATATTGAACACACTGCAACCTGAACTCCATTTCAACGAGAATGTGCATCAATCTACCAGGTGTGGCGATAATTATGTCTGGGTTTTCATGTATTGCTGAAAACTGGTCATCCATTTTATCACCTCCAAGTATACACGCTGTTTTTAGAGTGGTAAACTTACCGAGCTAACATAAACAAAAAAATATAATTGTAAATTTTAATTTAGTTCATAATAATTGCTGTTGGTTATTGGAATTAGAATAATGTGAAAACCTTTTATTACATTACTTATATACATATTTAACTATTAAAAGGGCATATTTACTTAATACTTTAACAATTTCCATTTTTATTTAAGGACAGCTCAATAAACATTAGCCTATTTTAAAATATAAAATTATAGATAATATATAAGAATTTTACAACAGGCGTTAAAATCTAAAAAATTGAATTTTTACTTAAAACATAAGCCAAATTTATTATCAAAAACCTTGACTTACATCTTTAACAAATTTAAGAGTCTGTAAAGCCAACTCTCGTGTTGGTGAAAGCAGCAACGCCCTTGCACCAACATTACTTTGTCTTTGTTGTAACTTCTCAAACAACGGAATCAAAAAAGCAGCAGTTTTTCCACTGCCGGTTCGTGCCATCGCTACAACATCTTTGTCACTCATTATAAGTGGGACACACTAAAAATTAACAAAGATAAATAGTATATAATATATATATTTTTTTTTGGTAAAATGTAATATATATTTATATATATATTTCAAATAGAGATTTGTAACCAAGATAAAATTACCTTTCTTTGAATGGGAGTAGGAACTTTGTAACCTTTTCTTATGATTCCCTTAAAAACAGGATGGCAAAGACCTAAAAAACAATATACATATACAATAAATATCTGGACCTTTAGGAGAAACAGAGGGCAAAAAAAACATAAAATTTAGTGCGTTTAGTGCGACCTCTAAACATTTTTAATACAAATAAAATAATTCATTAACAAACATTATAGAAGTAATTAAATGTTTTGTTTTTGACAATGTTAATTAGTTAATGCCATAAGTTTATATTAGAGATTAACATAATGCTCAAATTTTTTTTATAGTAACAACAAAATTAACAAACCCATAGATTGAAATCCGCCGGACTTTTTCTTCTTTCTGTTCATCTGCGTTACGAGCTTTCTTGTGTTCAGCTCCTCCTCAGATTTGTATCCATCATCCAACATTGAGACAATGTCGTTGATGTTTCCTCTAGAAGTTGACTCTTCATTGCAACTGCTCTCTGCATCCGAATCCTGATCCTTAAAAAATTTTGAAGCATCAAGTTTTGTAAAAAAATGTTTGTTTACATTTTTTGTTAAAAAAACAGTTTGGTCAGTTGGTGTTAAAATTTTAACTGTCACCTAAATGATTATTAAATCTACATAATTTGTTTCTAAATATCACAGTATATAACATATTTTAATAGCGTTAAAGTTTACAACTAAATCTGAATACAAAAATGGAACTACACACGTGCTAAACTGCAAGCATAATTTTTTTCGATTTTACGCTAATAGAAACTAAATTTCACAACATTTAAATAAATTTATCGTAAAAAGATTAATTATATTTTTATATATTTTATATATTTACCTCATTTTTCAACATATTTTTGCTATTTTGCTCCGTTTCAACTTTTCTTCGAAAAAGTTATCTTAACGTGGAAAAAACCTGTGACGTCACCAGCACATGGTTTTTAACGGGAGTAAACACTTTTTAAAAAAAAAAATAAATTAAAAGTTGCTGCTAAGAATACAATTTTTTTTAAACGGTTTGTTTACATTTTTCTTAACATCTGTTTTACAATAACAAACGTTATCATTGGAATGCATCCCATAATATGAAGTCAAGTGTTTAGCAACTTATGTAATACGACTAGACAGCTAGATAATATGGTGATTTGAATTTCTTTTTGACAGTTTGGTGTAAAATAAATTAATATTAAACTCGGATTTTCGAAATTTTGTGCTATACATACTGACATAAATAAATGTCTATTAAGTCAAACGGTAAGAATTTTGTTACTATTACATTATATTTAGATTCACTCTGTTAGGGTGTCAAACTATGGGTTTAAGCAAAAACGTAGTTGTTATTTTTTTAATTGTATTATTTCGAGTTGTACACTCTGAACTTGACTACTTTGCCCAACAAGAAGCGTTTAAAGGAATAAGCAAAGATCATGTTAATATTGATGTAAACATGGAAGATACAGTTCATGCTTTAGAAAAAGTTGTTTTTTATTTTGGGAAAATAAAGAAAAGAGCGACTGTTGATTTGGCTTTTGGAATGCAAGGGGTTCATGGTAAAATTGCTACTTTAAATTATTTCTAAATAAATGTGCTCATTTATTTTAGTGTTTAAAATTTTACCTATTATTGTGGCTATATGTAATTGAAAAAGAATTTTCAAGAAAACCTAAACATGAATTATTTAATAAAATAATTTTTAAGCCTTTTGGTAAATAATTAATAATGCAAGGTAAATAATTAATAATGCTTTTTATTTGAGGCGAGCTAACGAGGATATTAACAATGGAAAAGGAAGGAAGATATTCTCTATTGACTTCCCAGGCAAACTTTCTAACTCGACTTAAGGAACTTCATGTTTATACTAAAGAATATATACAAGATTCACTTCCTTATATTAAGCTAAACAGTAGAGAGTAAGAAATATTTAAAAAATATTCCTATTTGCAAAAGTAAAAATATCATATTATATAAGATTATTACATTATTTTTATGAAAATCAAATTTTCACACAACTTACAAATATGTTCTAATATAAGTAGCCTACTATAAATAGTGAATGTATTTTTTAACCTCAATTTTCTGTTGGTTTCAGATATTATAAAAGTTTTTATACAATAATTAAAAACCCCTGGATGCCCTATGAGCTGCCTCCCCAAGTTACATCAATTAATCGCATTGATATTTTTCCTAATTTTACTTTGAAAGGTTTGTTAAAAAAACATAAGTGAAACTTATAAAGAAATAATATTTAATTTTGACAAATTTGAAAGATGAAAATGTATTCGGCCAAACTAAATCCACTAATTTTATTGCCAATTATTTATATAACTCAATGCTGTTTCATTTGTGACCTACAAAAAATAGAAAAATTTAATTTATATATAATACACAGCATTGAATGAAGATGAAAGCGATGTATGCATGCAATTATTTCTTGACCCGAATAAAGCCCAATTATGCAACCTTGGCGATTGTTTTAATAAAATGACACAAATGGGAGGAACATTTTACAATCCCACTCACCAAATTTTATGGCTCTTGTTAGGTGAACAGGTAAAGATTTGCACAAATCGAACTTTTAATCTAAAAGACAAATTAACATTAAAAGTAATTTACTACGTTTTAACAAAAATATGACATGATCTTTTGACAAAGAAAAATAACCTTACTTAAGGCGGGATGTCGCAGCGTCTTAGAGGAGGAAGGAAGAGAGATGTTTCCTGGAGGACTGGATGAGATGTTAAAAGTAAAATGTGCTGGGGTTGCTCTGGAGATGGAGGCACTGGCAAAGAAGGAGGTTGCAGAAACGTTCAGAGATGTTTTCTTAGAACAAGGTTACAATTGCTACCTTTGTTATTACAGTTCCCAAAAAACCTAAACACACTTAAATTGACTTATCTAATAGTTATCATACACTAATGTTTCACCAATTATTAACCTGTTACTGCTTTATAACACAGACTATGCTTTTCTACCACTTATACTTTGTTTTTTACTGACTTCTTACCATCTCATTTTTAATAGGTTTTATCTGTGGTAAACTTGGTTTTATGGACGCAGTAAAACCGGCTTATCTGTTATCTGCATTAAAGTGGCAAAATTTGAACACGGGTTGTTATTCACAATCTCATCAAGATGAAGTGGAAAGGGAAAGCGATGAATCATTAAATGAGTTTATGTTCTGGATAAACATGAAAAAGTAGGACACCCAAATTAATTAAATATTTTAAATACCGTATTTGTTGCAACTGCTGAATAATATTGTGATCATATTTTAAATAGCAATAACCCTAAACTTTGAGCATACTGTTATACATAACTCAGTAAAGGCTATACCTTTGTAATCATTTTTGTTATTAATGTTTAAAGGGAGGATTGGAGATCAAGAAACTTGCTCGTTGACACTTTTTTACCTGGTAATATTTTAAAATATATATTTAAATATAATCTACTACCGGTAATATTACAAACTTTCAAATCAATATTAACATTGTAATTTAAAAAGCTGATACAATATGTTGTATATATATAGTCAATTACTATTACTACACTGGGTTTACTGTTTATCTTGAAAGGTAGATATTTCATGTGACAAATTGTTGTTTTTTTACAGACAAATGCAGTACCCACATGACTGCAGTAGCTGCCGGTTTTCTCGCTGTATCTTTGCGCTTATTCTTTGACCCGGTGTACAAACGCTCCCAACTCGACGAATATTTAAAACTAAGTCCTCCACCCCAACTACCCCAAAATAATCCACACGTTTTTCCTAAAATTTTTGCTCTTTGCTTACTCGTTGGACTGGCTCTGTATTTAAAAAGAAAATACAGAAGGGTATTAAATTTTTTGATTGCACTAACTGATGACCTAAAAGGTAGAATTAAAAATCTAAAAAAAGTGGATCATGTTGTTTAGAATAAATTATATTACTACCCATTTGTTTTCTAAACTTATTAATATTTTAAGCCATGTCAACTTTTCATTTAATGTCTAAAAAAAATTATTAAATTTAGTTGTAAAAAATACTAATAATGACTTTTAATATAATAACTTTTTATTGGTTTTAAAAACCTGCCATACCTTTTTTCTTTTTGTGCTTCATATTTTTAAAGGTAGCTGTCTTATTTAAATTATGTAAAGCTAAAAAACAAACGTTAAACAATTTTTTTTAATTTTGCAATACCCACTGTGCAAATTATAAAGTGTCTTATTTGTCAATAAGTATAAGCAATTTTTCATGATCTATTTGCAGTATACTTATTTCCTTTCGAATATTTGCCTTAGTAGTAGGTGTAATAGAAAATTGTATGTTTGTAAAATACTGTATTATGTTACACTGAATTTTTTGTACTTGTACTTATATAGTCGATTTATACTCAGAAGTTATACATGTTTGTTTGTACTTTCTCACATTGTCAATATTCAGTTACTTTACGCACTAAACATTATTTCAAGTGCACGTTACATAAATATATGTGTATTATTATTATTGCATTGTATGTCAACCTTATTATTTGTTTTTTATTTCAGATATTTAGGGGAAGAGTGTTAAAATGTATACTGTAGAAAAGTGCGGTGTTTGTGTGAAAAAAAAGTTGCTTTGTGTGTTGTATGTTGACCAATCGACAAACCAAAACAGATGTAGAGAAATTCCAGTGAGGAATTTCAAAGAAAACACAAGTAATGTTATAATTATTACATAATAAAAATAAACTCTATTTTGAAAATAAATATTATAAAAATTCAAAACAACAGTAAATTAAACATGATATTTATGGGTTGTCTTTTATGTTTTGCCTTTTTCACACAAATTACATTTTGATTTAACAGATGTTGCAAGATATGCCGAACAGTTCAAAAAGAACCAACGTCATCAGACTTTGTTATCTGGGATACCAACGATTCTTATTGAAAAAATGCTTTATATAATACAAGGACATTTACGAGGTATTTTAACATAAACAAAAGTAAATTTAACAACATACCATATTACTATAAAAAAAACTTAATGTCAAATTATTAAGCTAAATTATAAACACTTTTATAGTTTAATGACAATTTAAGTTATTGAACAACATCACAAAATGTACTTAAAAAAGTTCATGTTTTTAAGGTTTAAGCATAGAAGATGCTAAAAAAGTTGCAATCAGAGAAACCACAATTGACCCAGATACTGACTTAAATAAACTGGAAAAAGACCAAGTATTTTATTTTATTATCTTTTTGCCTTAAATAATTTTTTTTATTAAAAATTTAAAAGTTTGCTATAAAACGTTATTGAAAAACAAACCAAAATTCCTAAAATATTTAAGAAAATAAATGATAACAAAGACCATTGTTACAAAGCTTTATGTTATAAATAATGTTTTTTTACAGATTGATAAAGCAAAAAAAATCATGGAACAGGATTTTGTTAAGAATCAAATTAAACCAAATGATCCGGAATATGAATACGATATTGAGGTAAAATACAAAATAAATCATTTTTTATAAGGATTAAAAACAAGTAAACTAATAACATTTATAAACAAACTAAAAATTTGGCATCAATTGACTATTACTGATCTACAGACAATGTAAATTAAAAACTACTTATTGATAAGGCTGTTAAGTCAACTTTTTAACATTAAAGATTTAGTATTAAATCTATTCGTGAAAACTTTGTTTTTAAGGTGGATTATGACCAAGAAAAACCTATTGAAAGTTGCGGTTGGGATTCAGAAAGCGACCAAGGCGATTTTTAAAACTTTTTAATTTTGTTAAAATTGAATAACTTCCATTATGTAGCACCTTAAATTTGTTATATTTTATTGATTGTAATTTTCACTGTGTCAAATAGTTTTTAATAAAATAGTTTTCTATAAGAAATGACTTTTTGATTTTCAAATTAGTGAAAGTTGAACTCGATTTTATGTTGCAGAAAAGACAGAAAAAGCTGAAAGTGATTTTAAAGAAAAAATCAAGAAAAATAAGGAAGATAAGATAACTAAAAACAATAAAGTTAAAGAAATTAATCAAGGGACAAAATTTAAACAAAGCACAATTCAAACCCAAAATAGCCCCAAAGAAATAAACACTCAGGCCAATAAAATTTCTTATATAGAATCACAACATATTCAAACTAAACCTAATACAAGTTCAATTGTTGTCAGATCAGAATTAAAACAAGGTGCCAATACTTCAAATAAACCTATAGAAGTTAAAAAACAAACTGAAAAACTAGAAAAAAAACTTCAATTTCATCAAAGTACTAAAAGCAATCAGACCAAAAAAACAAATTCAAAAAACAAAAGGTACTTAGACATAGATTTAAGGACCGACCAAAGCACAACAACTATTGCAACTAAATTAAAGCAGGAGACAAATATCAAAAAAGAAACAAAAATCCAATCAGAAAAAAATCTGGATACAGAATTAAAAACGGAACAAAGATTTGAATGTGTACTTGAGTTTATAAGCAGAATGAATAAGGACATAAAATTAAGAAAGCAATTTATTCAAAAAATGGAAAATGATTTCGATATTTGTTCCTTTTTTCAATTGTTATTTAAAATAAAGTTTTTTGATCCTTACAAAACAATATGGTTTCCAACATGGTTTGGCTTTACATATCTTGAGTTTATGGTATTTTATGAGAAAAACAGAATATTAGCAAGCGCTAAATACAAAATAAAAAGCTCAAAAAAAAGTTTCTTTCAAAAAGTAATACAGTTGAATATGAAACATGGTATCCTAAACAGCGAACATCGAATTTCTCAATATTCAAATATTGTTTATTTGAAATTAACTAACAAAAATTACTTAAGTGGAAGTGGAAAAAAAGAAATTCAACAAGATAATGTAGAAAGTGATCAAAATGTTTTGAAGGTGAAACAAAATGATTCAGACAAAAATAATGTTGTACAAAGTAAAGACAATCTTCTTAACAAAACAAATCTGGAAGATAAACAAACTGATCTAGAAAACAAACATTTTACATCAGAAAGTAAACGAGAAATTCTAGAAGGTGAGAATTCTGCTCTAGGAATAGAACAAACCATACCAACAAATCAGCCATTTGTTCGACAAAATGAAGAAACAGTTCTAGAAAAGAAAAACCTCATTCTAGAATGTGAAACTAAAACTCCAGAAAGTCAACAAATCAGTTTAGAAAGTGAAGACGTAGATCTAAATGATGAACAAAACAATTCAGAACAGGAAGAAAATGTTCTAGAAAAAGAACAACTCATTTTAGAAAATATACTTGAAGTTCTAGAAAGTGAATACAAAGTTCTAAAACCAAGTGTTTTAGAAATTAAGAACAAGAATATAGATAGTGAACAAAGTATCACAGAAAATAAACAGAGCCTTACAGAAAATAAATGTACTAATTTAGAAAGCAAACCCACTTCTGTAGAAGAGAAAGAGAAAAATAAAGTCCTAGAGAGTAAAAAAATTGATTTAGAAACAGAAAATATCATCAGTTCCTTAATACAAGATGAAGATTCGCTTATTCAAGATACAAGTACTATAAGTGGCGTCTTTATGCCAGAAGAAGTACCAAGCATTGAATTTTTTGAAATGGAAAAAAGTGTGTCACCATCAACACAAAAAGAACTTTCCAAAATTAGGGAAGAAGAAAAAAAAGAAAGAAAGTTTAAGAATGAATTAACACAAGACAAAAATAAACTTGAAACCAATGAGAATTCAGATAATTCGGAAAATTATGTGTTTGTTGGTTATAAAATGCTTTTTACATTATGCAACGAAATGCCTGTTGAATTCCTTAATAAAACCATGACTAATAAGAACAAAAGATTCTGCTGATTTAAACAGTGATTTTAATGATATAAAGGTAATCATTTTTAAACGTAAAAAACTTAAACCTTGAAATATAATTAACACAATTTATTGGGTAATCATTTTTAAACGTAAAAAACTTAAACCTTGAAATATAATTAACACAATTTATTTTTTATTTTTAGAATACATTTTCTGAGTGACCAAGATATAAGAATTTTCTAAAATTTCTGTTAATTTTTAAGACTGTAATTATTTAATTTTCCATAACTTGTTTCATATTTTGTTTTTATTAAAAGGCGATTGTAAAAAACTATATATTTTGAGTTGATTTTTTGAGTAAATTGATTAAAACCACAAAAATTTAATAAAAAAATATAAAAAAACTTGATGAAATTAAAATTGCTTGTAAATAAAGAAATAAAAAACTGTTGACATATTAAAAAACAAAAACAATTGACTGGTATTAACATTTACAAAGCCTGGCAGACTTTGTACAATAAAATCTAAGGTTAAATAAAATAATCTAATTTGTACAAATAAAATCTAAATTTCTTTTTATATCAATTTAGCTAACCATACTTTTGGTCAATTATAAGTTTTTAAAGACTTTAATCAACAAGCCTAAAACAACTACTATAACAAAATAAGCCAAACCAGCACATTTACTGCTAAAAGACCACAGTTGCATCCAGTTACGAGTAGTACACTCTTTCCAATCTGTTATTTTAAATAATTATTTTCAACGTACTTTGTTTTAAGTTTGAGTAATATTTAACTGTTAAACAAACAATGTTTAAATTAACCACTGAAAAATCGATTGTTTAAATTACTAAACCTAGTTTCATTTTTGAGGTATTTTTATGTCTAATAGGCCTATTTATTTGGTGGAATTTAATAACATGTTTTACTTATCTAAATTAATAACAGCCAGCAAGGTTGAGCAGTGGTTTAAACCTTTGGCTATCCACTTTAAAGATTTAAAGGACAAATATAAAATAACATGCTAAATTTTAAACAAATAAATTAAAAAATAAAATTTATAATAACTTTTATTATTTACCTTTGTATTTTACCAAAAAAAGTTGCCTTCTCAGTGTAGATTGGTAGGTAGGGACCATTTTGTTGTTCCCAAATGTTAAATTACAAACATGGTTGCACACAATAGCAAGTATTTGGGCCATGTCATAGTTAAGTTCTAAATATAGTAGGTTGAAAAAGTTAACTTAAATATACAACTTAGAAATATTTTTATAGATTTAACTACAAAATGAAAAGAAAACTCTTATTTTAAATAATAATTATTAGCACTGGCGTAAATATATTCACAAATTTACAATTCACAGTACATATTATCCATATTTTTACTTACTTTCCTGCACTATGAACTTATCAATTGCATGAGTCAGATGTTTCAAAAATCCACCAACATACGCAACAGTATCTAAACCCACACAGCAAAAATTGATTAAACTTTATTTATGTTTAAGACAGTTTTTTTAAAGATACAGTCATTACAAAATATTATCAAAATTTACAATATTTTTAACAATTATAGTTATTGAGTTGTTACTATTCTTGGCATCACCACAGGACTTGTTAAAGCATTCTTAAATACTAACACTTGCTTAGCCCAAATTTATTAAATAAAATATGATCAAAAAATTACTTTTAGATGTAGGATAGCACATCAGTATGTCAGCATTAGCTGGCAATGAAGAGAAATCTTGCTTAAGAAGATCTGCTCTTGTTTGTGTGTTGTTATGACTGATTTCCTCATCTTCATTTCCACGGCAAATCTAAACATAAACCCATGCCTTATTTTAGATTTTCATCCTTATTATAAAAAAAATTAAATAACGTCATAATCAACTTACCTCTGGAATAAATATTTTAGGTTTTCCCATCAAGTTTTTACATTGTTTGCCCAAGAATGGGTCAATAACAGTGTTTTTAAAATCCATTCTAGCATCCGTAGCCAAAATTGCACCATTTTCACCACCATGGGACAAAACAGCTACAATAATCAGAGAACAGCTTTTCCTTATGCTTTCTCTAAAAGCCTCGATTTTCTAAAATTATGATTTTTTTTAAATGGTGTTACTAAACATAACATGGAGGTGACAGACAAATGGTCTTTCCAAATTTTTTGAGCCCTGTTTTTTGCATTAGATTAAAAGTTAGTCACGTTATAAAAGCTTGCCTTAACCTTTAACTTGAACTAAACCAATATGGTATTTAGTTGGCTAATATGGACATAAAACATGATAAACAAAAACACAACCACTGTGGCCAAAATAGCAACTTAAATAAACATTGACTTAACTCTTGTATTTGCAGCTAGCCACAAGCAGTATCTAGAAACTGAAAATTAAATAAAATATTAATTTGTAATTTACCTGTATCATTTCTCCTTGAGATAAATTATTGTGGTACTTGATATTATCTTCAGGGATGCCCAGGTTTTTCAACACCTCTTTAAAATCCAACGCTTCAGTTTCGGAGTTTTTAATAAACCGGTGTCTTTTCTTTGATACGACATTTTCTAAAATTTCATTAATAAATAAGTAGAAGTAATCTGTTTTAAAAATTAAATATCAAAATTTTATTGAAAAAAAGAAACCTAGCTGATAACTTCCAACTGAATAAAAGTTCTATGGACTATTAGATAAAGTTGAAAGGGAAAAATACACAACATAATTTAAGAATAAACTAGTACATCAATTTTTTTACTCAAGTTTTTTATGCATTAAGGATAACAAAACTAATTATTTAAATCAACATTAGATTATGGCAACAGAAAAAATAAAAATTTAATGATTTAAAATATGCTATGAATATTTCGCATAATTTTATAGACCAAGACTGTGTGTGTTAATACATTTTGCATCTTGTCTTTAATTAAATGTTTTTATAATTAACTTTATGCAGTTAAAGGCTAGCCTGTGTTTTAAAATTTTCTTACATCTATTTAAATAAGATTGCTATTATTTATAGAATACATAAAAAACTGTTTTAATTTTGTTAAGATATAATAACATGTTCTTACTTTTAAATTTGTCGTTGTTTATAATTAAGACCTGAGTAGTCTTTGGATCAACATCATAACTTTCTGGACATTCAATTACACAATTTTCTGACTTGTTTTTCCTACTACTTTGATAAACTTCTTTTGGTTTATGTACATCTACACAAAAAAAGGACATTAGCTGTTGGGTATTAAACAATAAGTTTTAGATCATGTGTAGATTAAGGTCCTTCAAACATTTTTGGACAGTAAAAATAGTAGAATGCGAGAACTTTAAAAGTAACAATATATATTATTACTAGATATATTGTGAATGTAAAGCTTTTTTTTGTATATATCTTTATCCTCGATGTGGGAAAGTCGACTGCGCGACTTAAACATAAAGTAACATCAGTTACTCCGACCCAGTCTCGAGTTGCCTGTGGCAGTTTGGGATATTATAGAGATTATAATTGTCCGGTAATTATGCTACTGATAAAGTGCTGGCTAAGCAGGAGTTCATACCGTTTATAGCGCCTTACTCAAGGGTGCTACAGCATGAGATCAGTGGGGATTGAACCCACGACCTCATGTGTGGTGTAGCAAGAGTTCTTATCACTACACCACGCTGCTGGTTCATATATTATAACAAGATAATGAAACTAGATTTAAAGTAAATATTGGGTTAGGGTATATTTCATAAAACTGTCAAAGTAGGAATAAATTTGGCAAAGACCAAGGAGCTCTATTAGCGTCGCCAGCCAAGTTTATAAAATGCAAAAAGGCCAGAATTTTTATAACTTTACCCTAATCTTCCCTTGTACATTCTGCAATAATCTTAGTACTACTCGTTTAAACCGGCGGACGACGCTAATAGAGCTCCCTTCTTTAATTTATACAAGGCAAATTAATCAATACCCAATGAGCAAAATTTAAATAAAAACTCTTTACCCAATTCCCTAGTTGGTATTCTTCGACTCATTTTTATATAGAAATTGGCCTAACAAATACTGTAAATCAATTGGTAGGCAAACGAACAAAATGACAACTTAATCAAATGGTTATAATACGTTTATAGATAAATGTTTAACTTTGAATCACCTGATTACTTTTGGTTCCTCTTTATTTTCCTTCCGGTCTACCTGTTGGCTTCGTTTGCATACTACAAATATTTTACGTAAAAATAGGGGGTTTCCCTAATACTCGGGCAAAATAGAAATTCGTTGTAGTTAAAAAAATTACACAAACACTTTTTATATTATTTTATCTTCTTTTTAAATTTAAAACCATACAATATAAAGTTTGTAAATTAATATTTTACAAAGTTACAAAACCAAGTGTTCTAGAAATTAAGAACAAGAATATAGATAGTGAACAAAGTATCAGAGAAAATAAACAGAGCCCTACAGAAAAAAAAGCAAACCCACTTCTGTAGAAGAGAAAGAGAAAAATAAAGTTCTAGAGAGTGAAAAAATTGATTTAAGAACAGAAAATAACATGAATTCCTTAATACTGGATGAAGATTCGCTTATTCAAGATACAAGTATTAGAAGTGGCGTGTTTATGCCAGAAGAAGTACCAAGCATTGAATTTTTTGAAATGGAAAAAAGTGTGTCACCATCAACACAAAAAGATCTTTCCAAAAAAATTAAAAAAGAAGAAAAAATAAAAGGAAGTTAAAGAATGAATTAACACAAGGCGAAAGAAAGCTCGAAACCAATGAGAATTTAGATAATTCCGAAAATTATGTGTTTGTTGGTTATAAAATGCTCTTTACATTATGCAACGAATTGCCAGCCGAATATGACAAAGTATAATTTATAAAACTTAAGACTTCAACTTTTAAATAGAATTAGGTCATATGTTTAAATATTTAACACATCTTTTTTTTGATTTTTAGGGCACCTTTTTAGAGTGATCAAGATACAAGAATTTACTAAAATTTATTTTGTATATATAATATTTTTGAAGGCAATGCATGGTTAGTTTTATATATGATAAAATTGCACAATTTAATTTGATTAAAAAAAATATTTAAAAATGCAAAATTTTGAAAAAAAATTCTAAAAAAACTTGATCAGTTTTAAATTGCTGATAAAAAAATAAAAATGTACAAAACTTTTACTAAAAAAAACATACATGTAAAAACGTCTACTACTATTTACACTCTAACCCAACAATATTTTATTAATAATTTAAATTGGGCAAATAAAATTTAATTAAAAAACGGCACCTTCTTTTTTCAAATTAACATATACAACATGTTAATGCTATAATAAAAAAAACTGTATATACCTTTTTTTCAATAAGCCCTAAAGTAATTATTCAGAACTTCAAACAACAATATACCCAAAAGCACTAAAACAAAATCATGCAAGATGAAAAATTCTTTAAAGAATGTATCGGTTTGACTTCCAGTGTTACATTTTTTCACACCTTTTAATATAAATAATATTTCATTTTTTTATAGAGCATAGCAACACTTGTAATTAATTCTGAAACGTTAGTTAATTAAAAAATGTTTTTTTATGTGAACCGGCTTATCTAAAAACAAAAGCAAAAATTTATCAAAGTTAACTCCATATTTACCTTCATGTTTTGTTAAATGAAGTTGCCTTCTTAATGTGGATTGATAGGTGGGCACTATTTTATTGCCTTCAAATGATAAATTACATACATGGTTGCACACAGTAGTCAGTATTTGGGCAATATCATAGTTACATTCTGAAATTTAATAGTTACACTGTTACATATTTATTATAATAAATAAAGTAAACTAAAATAAATTTTAAAAAATAGTATTCTAAAGTTGAAAAGTTTTTTTTATGCTATTTAATTTATGTCCAAAATCTTAAATAAGAATTTGACAAAACTAATAAGTGATTTTTTTACTTTCTCTAACTATGAACTTATCAATTGCATGGGTCAGATGTTTCAAGAATCCACCAACATATGTAACAGTGTCTAAAAATGCAGCATAATTTTATAAAGCCCTTACTGGTAAAAACAATGCGCAAATTTCAAATGATAAATTTTAAACAAAAATACTTTCTGATGTGGGATAGCACAAAAGTACATCGGAATTAAATGGCAAGCTAAAAACGTCTTGGACAAAGGGACCTGCTCTTGATTGTATATCATTCACACTACAACTACGCTCAAATTTTCTTCCACGGCAAACCTTAAATAGGTATACTTTTGAAAAAAAAGGTATACGTATATTTTTGATAAGTGACAATTATAAAATATTTTTTTCAATAACATGTAATGATTAAGATTACTGATTATGGGTTGAAATTCCACATTACATAAGAGATTTGACCACTTACTTCTGGGATAAAAATTTTGGGTTTTCCAATAAGATTTGGGCAATTGTCTCCCAAAAATTTGTCCATAACATTGGTTTTAAAATCAATTATGCCATCTGTAGCATAAATTAATCCATTTTGAGCACCATGAGATAAAACAACTACAATAACCAACGAGCAATTTTTCAGTATATTTTTTGCAAAACTTTTGATAACCTAAAAAAAAATACTTTTATAATTACCTACAATAAACAACACCATCATTTTTAATGGTGTTAATGTATACATTTAAAATACTATCTTGCAAAAAATATCATACTAATAAATTGAATTTTTTTTACTTTTGCCATTTCTCCATTGGTTAAGTTGTTCTTTAACATAATATTGTTTTCAAGAACTCCAAATTTAATTAATACTCTTTTAAAATTTTCAGCTTCTTGTAATGACTTTGGTAAATTTTCAACATTTAGATTTTCTATATAACAAAAAAACTTTTTTTAAAGAAAAAGGCTTGTTAAATATTACAAATTTCGAATATGTATTAAATAAAAATAGTCCTTTAAATAGAAATTCCATGTACATGAGTTAATTTTTAGCTATGACAAAAAAGTGCTCTGCATTACTTTGTTTGATTCACCGGCAGCGTGGTGTAGTGGTAAGAACACTTGCTACACCACCATGAGGTCGTGGGTTTAATCACCACTGATCTCATGCTGTAGCGTCCTTGAGTAAGGCGCAATAAACGGTAAGAACTCCTTCTGAGCCAGCACTTAATCAGCAGCATAATTATCGAGCAATTATAATCTATATTATTCCAAACTGCCGCAGGCAACTCGAGACTGGGTCGGAGTAACAAATGTGACTCTATGTTTAAGTCGTGCATTCGACTTTTCCACATCGAGGATAAAGATATATACAAAAAAAAAAAAAAAACTTAACATAATGCTTACTTTTAAATGTGTCATTGTTAATAATAAGGACTTGTGTAGTTTTTGAGTCCACATCATAACTTTCTGATGGTTTTATTAAAGGAATGTCATCTTCTTCATTTTCACTGGAAACGGTATTGTTGTTCCCGGCATCTCCAGGTAAGATTACCTGATCCATTCCCACTGCAAATCAAAGTGCCCCCAAGCAAAATGTTAATGGTACTTTTTTTTAACCCATATTAAACTAACAGAAGGCAAATAAACTGATAAAACCTAGATCAACATTAACAAAGTATATAAATTAATCAGATAATAGACTTTAAAAAAAAATTTAAAAAATAAATAAATACCCTAAAACTATTCTAAAATATCAATCGTAAAAAAACAATAATATGACAGTTAATAGTTTTTTGCCCTTTTCGTCTTTAATACATTCTTTAATAAAAATGTAATTCCTAAAGTTATAAAGTTTAAACTTATACCCCAAACTTTCTATATTTTCTACAAAATCTATGTGAATATACAATTAAATGACATTAGTTTTGTCAAAAAATTATTATAATAATAATATAGGATGTAACTACTTAAAACAACTAAACGATAAACAGTCTCCTAAATACAATAAATAGATTAGTTATGCCACCTGATACCTACAGACCTAAGTTTCAATTCCTTATTTCATTGTTGAATTTTAGTTCCTCTTTTCCTGTTTTTCTATTGTGCATGGTTCAATAATTCCATACATTTTCTTGCCTAGGTAGTTTTTCTTTTCTGTACAATCAAGACATAAAAGTTTAAATAAAAATCTGCAAATACACTTTTTTATGAGTCATTGACTTATTACCAAAATATGAAAACAACATTTTGCCAACAATGAGACAACTTTTCAACATTTTCCTCTCCAACCCCTTCTTTAGAATATTATGTTTTTCAACTTTTTTAAAAAGGGTCTAAATTTGGTTAAAAGTTAGTTTTAAAATTTAGTTTCGGCAAAATCTTTTTTTAATATCTTCTTTTGAATAAAATTAAATATTTAAAAAATAACCAAAAAAAACTTTAATAATTTGTTTGTAAATTAATATTTTAAAACATTTTAACAACAACAACAACAAATGAAAGCAAGTTATTGGGAATAATTGCAAAAACATAATATAAAAAGGTTTTATTTATTTGTATTGCTTTTCCTTATCTATATAATAATTACCACCATTTCATAATTATAAAATTAAAATATAAGTGCAACAAACTTCAAATTTGACATTTCATATAGAATTGCAGCAAAACTAATTGGTATCCTTATTTAGAGCATAAAATAACTGAATTACTTGTGAAATTATACATTTAAAAGCACCATGTAATAAAAACCGGATAAAAATTAATAAAGAAAATTTTAACTACACCGTAACAATAAATTTTATACAAATTACAGTGGCTAATATATTTATATACCAAACATAAAAATTATCTTATAAAAAACAGAAAGAAAATATATACAACAATTAAATATATGTATATGTAAAAGATTTGTGATCTTAACTCTAGTTACAGCACCATTAAATAAAATGTTAATTTTCTGTGTGTCAATGTAAAATGTGTTGAATAAAGACTGCAAAATAAATAAAAATTTGTTCGATCATTTTTAAAATTTGCAATAAAGTAAATTTTTATAAAAAATAGTAAAAAATAATTAGCAGCACAAGTTAAAAATTTATTTTACAACAATTCATCATGCTCTGGTAGAGTTTCTGCCGTTTCCATTTTATTTCTGTTGCCCAATCTTTTGTAAATATTCTTTTTAATGGAAACGCCGCTGGATTTGGTTGGAGACGTCGGACTTTTTGGGAACACTGCCACATTTTCTTCTAAAATTTAAATTTACAATTTAGAAATTTTATACATTAAAAAATACACCGTATATTTGTTTGGAGAAAAATATTTTAAATACAATATTTTAGTTTTAGTTATTAAATAAGAAATTAGTTTTCAAATTCACCATGTTAAATGTGTATGGAGAAGAGTTAATGGTTTTGTCAATGTTTGTTATTATATATGTTACTGTTAAACAAAAATTAAACTGGCGATTTAAAAAAAAACATGCTTTTTGCCACTATTTTTCGATAAAAAGTGCTTAATATTTTGATATTAACATGCTCTTGAAACACTAGTCACATGCTATTTTATCTGAAATTGAATAAAAAAATTTGGACGAAAAATAAAAAAATTGTCACCACATGCCATGAAATGTCCACTATGAAGTATGACATGGGTCACAGATATTTGTGACCATTGTACCATGTTATTTTGTGGCACATTTGTGCCACAGTGTTATCAGAGTGAAAATCTTACCTTTCATGGCAGTTTAAGAATTATCAGCTGTTTAAAGTATTTCAAGAAAAAATTACCTTATTATTTTAAAAAATGTTTTTTATCAATTTAAAATTCAAATTAAATTTTTAGTTTACTGCTAACCAAATAGTGGCAGAAAAAGCATTGATTTGTTTTACAAAACAATTTAAATTAATACAAAAAATCACTTCGGAGATACAATAGCTCATGCAACAACTAAACTACATCGTCGTATAGCTTAGCACTACATTATCCTCGGTGAATTACAAAAGCAATTATGTACCTTCATCGTTAAACTTAGTTAGGCTTAGTTTATCAGGTCGATTAGAGGTCACAGAGTTTTGTCTGGCAAAAAGGGGACGGACACGGGTGCTACTGCTTGATGTTCGGGATACAACTGTTTTACCATTCAAACCATTACTTTCTAAAAAAAAATTACAAACTATAATTTTAATCCAATGACATTTAATTAATGTTAAATTTTTTTTTTATCAATTACTCAAAGTTTTTAGTTGTGTTTTATCATTTTTTTGTTGTCCATATTCTATTTAACAAACAAGTCAACGAAGTTTTTAAAGGTTTTTAAGACTATGGTTCAATTATTTTAATTTTGCAAAAAAAATTCCAGTATTGAGATAAAAAAGGAGTGCCCATAAATTATATTCTTTACAATTTCAATATTTCAAACACAATAACAGCGTTGTTTATTTTCAAAAGATAATCCAAAAACCATAATTTCATCAACGTCATAATAAAACCCCATTATTTTATCCAAAAATTTATTCTTGTTTAAGTAATTATATCTGAAAACATAATTATACCTACGATTGTATAAATACACACACAAAAATTTAAACAATTTACATAAAGTCCTAAAAATGATTAATTGAATATTTGGTTACTTTTTGTTACATAAAAAAGTAAACAAGACGTCAATCTTTTTGCTTTGCCATCATAAATTGAATTTGCTGCCCTTAAGGCAAGCTTAAAATTGGAATTTAAATCCAATTAGATAAGTTGTGTTTTGTACAAACACATTTCGCAAAATAAATAAGATTACAGTCATGGTAGAAATATGCAAAAATATTTTGCAAAAAACACTTTAAATAAACAACATGTCAAAACAACTTGTATATTTTAGTTTTTATTTAATAATAAGAACAATTTGTATTTGGTTTTGCATTGCAGAAAGTTATAAATAATTTAAAGTTTGAAAACCAATTGAAATGTGTATTACCTTCATTATTTCCTGCTAGGAGTTGGGCTCTTTCAATTTGTTCCTTTTCCCTTAACATTGAAATACAAGTTTCAATCATTGAGTTCATCATTGGAGCCTAATTGATTAAAAAAAAAGTTTATAAATTACAACAAAATATTAAAAAAATTTCAATTTGTATTTTTTATACCTCTTTCGATAAAATTTGCAACAGTTTATTTGTCTTCGTTTTCTCGTCATCAAACTCAAGAAAGAGACTTGGTAGCTCCTCTTCATCACTCTCCTCTCCTTCTTCCTCCTCCTCCCCTTTATTTGCAGCTGTTGTCATTTCCCAGTTGTATTCATCATGCAGCAAACCAATAAGTACATGCTTGCAAAGGGAAACAATGGATAAAATTTGAAAACTAGTAGGCTTTGTAATATATAAAAAAAATTGATAATAAAGTGTTTTTTGCAACATTTATATTAAACTTCGTTTTTATTATGTTTCAGTTTTTGATAGAGCCTACATTTTTTACCTTTTTTTCAACATCTATTAGCCACAAACCATCAGTGTTGATAGCAACTTTAACTAACATTTGTGATTGGGTTTGAAACCATGACGATAATGTTTTGTTTTGTGCTTTCTCTACATATCCATTAAACAATACACTTCTGTAAAATAATATAACAAGGAATTTTAAATGGCCAGATGATTTAAACAAAATATTTCTAAAAAAATCTCTTTTTAACAGAAAACAAAATATCGAAACTACATAAATAAAAAGTTTACACAATTTAAAGAAAAAAATAAATGCATCTGTATAAAAAGTTAAACAAAATAAGTGTTACAAAATTTTGTTTCTTACCCATAATAAGGAAGCTGCCAGCATATTTTCATAGATTCCAAGGTGGTGTTAAGAGTTGTTTCTTTTGCAGCTTTCTTGGCACATTCAACTATTCTGTCTTCTATTGAAGTTTGACGCATTAAAAATGAACGACGAGGTTTTGCCATATGGGTGGGCACAAAACTTTGAAGGTTTTCTCTATAAAAAAAGGTCTTGATATTTTAAATATGTGACTTATCAATAACTTGTGCATGGTGTAGTGACTGGAACACTTTACTACATAAGGTCCTGGTTTTAATTCCTACTGCTTTTATGCTGTAGCACCCTTTAGTAAGATGCTATAAATGGTAAAAACTTGGGCTTAGCCAAAAATTATTGTAGAATTATAATCAATAATTTTTTAACTATATATTATAAAAATCAATGCAAAAATGGGTTGGCTGATGTTACCTCTGTTTTTTAGACTGTGTAGTCGAGCTTTTTACATTAGGAATAAATATATACATTCCTAATGTGAAAAAATTTAAAACCTTAAATTTGACTTACAACTAAGTTTAACACGAATTTTAGTTGAGCATATAATAATATTTTTTATAAGTTTAGTGACCTATGCGAAAATAAAATGACATCGTTCTTTATTTGGATATGCTTAAATACACATTCTATATTTGTATAAACATGTTGACTTAAGCCTACCTTACAGGGCTGGTTTAAAAATTTTTTAAAAAGTATTTAGCAAAATTTTTTAAAGATAATAAATTTTTACAAAATAATACAAAAGAGAACGGAATAAAAGCTTTTGTCTACTGGAAAAAAATATGATTTAAAATATGGAGAATTAACATATAAAACTATTGTAAGGAGAATTTATACTTGATTGTTTCCTTGTCACTGTTGACACACATTAGTGCTCCCAATTGTTCAACGTCTTCGGGGTCACAAGGAAAAACACCTAGGAGGTAAATTTTGAATAATAAATATCAAGTTACAAAACTTTTTTGGAGGTAAATTAAACAATAAACTACAGTTCTTGAAACAGAAGTTTTAAAATGTTTAAATAAAATAGGCCAAATTTTAATAATAGACTTGGGTTACCTACATTTATTTTAAGTTGAAAAGATTAAGGTTTGTACCAGACCTAAGCACTTTAAATATAAATTTAATTTTAATATAGCAAAGGAGAAATGAAATTCCATGTTTAAATAGATTACATCAAATATTTAACACACATAATTAAACTTTCTATTTATAGATGTAATACAACTTTAATTACAAAGTAGTATGGAGGGTTTTTTTTTTATATTAAAAAATTATTATTAAATGTCTGTCAATAAATTACAGTTTTTAACTTTATTTACAATTCCGTATGTTTGCTCTGGCTTCCAGCAACAAAACGCTTAAAATTGATTCATCCGTTATTTGAATTTCCTCGTCTTTGGTAAGAAAAGCACTTCTCCGAAATAACAAAGCAGGCTCATCTGTAATTGTCATGTATTACTATGAATCATTGTCATTTATGTTTGTTAAAAATCAATACAAGTGTGTAAAGGTGTTATATATTCAAAATAAAAGGCTTAATATATAACCTGCTTTTAATTACCAATTTATTAATTATTAGTTCAAAACATATTGTACTTAATTTTGTTGGAAAAAATTGCTGTTTTTAATACTTTTATGTTTATATATATTTTTTTAGGGTTAATTTATTTAATTTAAATTTAATTTTGTTAATTATTTAAACAATTATTAAACCTTGTGCTTTTTCGTTATCACTTTCCATTGAAAATCGATCTACCAGCATTGGCCATTGTTTAACCATTCTGAACGGGATATGATGAGGTTTTAATTGAACGTCTGAATAAATTTTTGTTTATATTTGTTTCTATTTTATTATAATCAGTATGAAAACAGTTTTAAAAATATTTATTTTGGCAAACCCACTCAAAATTAAAAAAAAACTATTTAGCTAAATAATTTTTGTTTTCAGAAAAACAATATTTTGTTTTGTTTTTATTAATTAGCTTACCTAACAAGGGGGATTTTAACCATATTGCGAAGCACTTTTTAGCTAAAGCATCAGGCAGTTGCAAGATACTAATCATCTGTTGTAAATACTGGGCTGTTGTTACATTTTTGCCGTTAGGAATTGTAAATTGGTGACCGGAATTGTCGGATAAATATACAACAACGTTTAAAGACATATTGGCGTTTTGTAGTATCTCAATATTTAAATACAGATACTTAATTTTAGCTCATTTTTTACAAGTATTGCTCTTATAAAACTCTGGTTAAAACAAAAAATAAGTAATTATACAACATATCGTCAACTGTTAACTAAATAAAACAGTAAATAACATTAACAAGCTGATTAACTGTTTTATATATTTAAATACACAACCGAACCAACGCAACAGACATTTTTTACGAAGTAAAATATATAAAAGCATGTCATAGGATTGCCCCTGCATCCTTTTTTTGCTGTTTCTCTCATTTTTCCCTTTTTCTCCAAAAACTTATTCTCTTAAATTTTAAAAATTGTTTTTTTTTTGCAAATTAATCAGCAAAAAACATATATTTTAACTTTATGACATTCCTAGTTACAAAAAAAGCAAACTAACTATAAAAATTGCAACATATCTGTTTCAAATATAGCAAAACTAGTAAATTAGTATCCATAAGGTAATTTCCATATTAACTTAGGGGGTTTCCCAGAAGACAAGAAAAGTAAACAAACAAAAATTTAATCGTCAGCAAAAAATGTATTGAGAACGTGCACCAAAAATGCATTTTTGTTTATAAAATAATTGCACGAATGTTAAAACTTATTCGCCATAACAAACTTGGTAACATTTTAAACTCACATTTAAGAACTATAAGCAACGTTAATACAGTTAATTTAAACAAAACGCAATTAAAAATGGATCAGAAAGTCAAAACAACTCCAAAAGATGTAAGAAGGTTAATTCGAGCGGAGACTTATGGAGCTGATGCGACAGCATTTTCGTGCCCAGGTGATTAATATCAAATATATAAAAAGAAATAACTGATATTATTTAATCCTCATAATCTTGTTTTATTAGGATACAAACAGGCCAATCTGGCCATAGTTCCAAGCAAATATGCAGAGGATTTCTACACCGTTGCTAAGGGAACAAAAGGGGCTTTACCTATTTTGTACAAAAGCAAAGTGGGTGAATTTTCTGCCGGACCACTAGGTGTTGATATTGATGTGAGAACTGATTTGATGAACTACAATGTCATTGAAAATGGAGTGATCACTAAACATGTTACAAACCTTTTGGGTATTACATGTAATTTTAAATATTTTTTGCATTGTAAACAATAAAAAACAAGGCAAGTAATCCATATGGAAATATTGATGGTTCGAATCCCACCTCTAGCAAATTAATAGTACATTTTAGTCTTAATGGTAATAACATTTAAAAGTACTTTAAATAAAAATACTAAAAAATTCTTATTTTATTGTAGATTATGATTTAAGTGACTATGTTGTCTTCTACATCGGCTGTAGTTTTTCTTTCTATGGAATTCTAATAAAGAATAATATCATCACCATACCAGACAAAGATAAAAGTTTAAATGTTGCAATGTATAAAACAAATATTGATATCTACAAGTCTGGGGTATTTAATGGGAAAATGGTCATCAGTATGAGGTATATTAAGAAAGAGAAGTTGTCGGATCTGGCAACTCTAACTTTCCCTTTGGATGATGTTCATGGAGCACCAGTGCATTATGGGAACCCAGGTAAAGAATATTTGTTTTTTAAACTAACAATTATTACATTCTCTTTAGTTTTTGCAATAAAAGATATCAATATTATTGATTTTATAAATAAAATGTCTAATAGTTCGCAATTTTGTAAAAGACTTTTTTGTTTTGTTTTAGCTTTGATTGGAATAAACGTAGACGAAAACAATCTTGGATCTAAAATGATTTGCAATGACGGAGAAGTTGCAGCTTACTTCTGTTGTGGGGTATCTGGTGCCATGGCTTTAAAATCTGCAAACTTAGAGCTTGCTTTCTCTCACAAGCCTGGCAACATGTTAATCACTGATGTATTACAAGAAGATGTTGTCATTGAAACGGAAGACAAAAACAAAATAGCTCGTGTTATAGAGTTCGACAGCAAGGGGGGAAAATACAGTGTCATGTCGGTTGCTACTTTAGATAAGTTAAATCTTCTTGATAAATTGATTCAGCAAGATCCCGGAAATCGTGGGATTGCCAATTTGGTCGTTGAAGGTGATTTTGCTAAAGCAACTGCTGCTTTATCTCATGCTGATTCCGTGGCTTTAATAACTGGGTTTCCTTGCAACGACTCTGACCCACCTGATGAAACAGATGGATTGCCAGGTAAAAAAAAAATTTTAATCCAAAAATTCAAGTAACCGGTAGCGTAGTGATAAGAACTCTTGCTACACCACACATGAGGTCGTGGGTTCAATCCCCACTGATCTCATGCTGTAGCGCCCTTGAGTAAGGCGCTATAAACGGTATAAACTCCTGCTGAGCCAGCACTTAATCAGTAGCATAATTACCGGGCAATTATAGTCTCTATAATATCCCAAACTGCCACAGGCAACTCAAGACTGGGTCGGAGTAACTGATGTTACTCTATGTTTAAATCGTGCATTCGACTTTCCCACATCGAGAATAAATTTATATACAAAAAAAAAAAAGTAAGAATTTTGGGTGTAAAAATTGAGTTAATATAGGAATTTTTTTGACCCCTTTTTTAAGAGAGCACAATATTTTAATTTCTGGATACCTAAATCTGTATAATAAATCCACTATCTTATTGTAGCCCATTCTTAAATGTGTTTATTATTATTTGTAGGGATAATAAGTTTGGGAGCTGTTCTACAAGCCCTTGGCAAACAAGTTACTGTCATTGTTGAAGAATCATCTGTTTCCATGTATTGTGACATCTTTAAGAATTGTTTAAACGAAGGTTTGATCAAGGAAGAGTTTTGTGTAAAATCAAGTGAGACAATAAAAGTAGATGAGTTGTTGTTTAAAAGTAATGGACAACCTTTTTATGACGTTGTATTAGCTTCCGAAAGAATAGGCAAGGGCACAGATGGAAGGTAAGATTGAACTGCTAAATAAAAACTCAATCAAAATTTAATATTAGTTTTTGATGTAGTTTTTTTTATTTTATTTTGTTTTTTCGCGCATTGATAAAAGTAAATAATAAATACGATATGCAATTAATATTACAACAATGCAACGGGAAAAAATGACAAAATCAATTTAATGATTTAAAACATGCCAAAAGTATTAATGTTTACATGAAGATTTTAATTATTTTATGGCATGGTCACCAAACCCAGATTACATGCTGCTTTTGTTTAAATAGAACACACTAAGCTAAAAAAATTTGTTGCATCTTATTTTATTCCTGCATGTATTAGATATTATGGTATGAAAGGAAAAGATTTATCACATTTGGTGGATCCAAAAATCGACGATATTTTCCAAACAGCATCTGAATGTAGTTTGATCACTACAATTGGAATTGGAGATGGGGGAAATGAATTAGGAATGGGAAAAGTGATCGAAAATATAAAAAGATTTATACCAGGTGGAGAAAAAATAGGATGCGTTGTTTCAGCGAAGTTATTGATCTCAGCAGGTAAGTGAGCAATTTTTTCTTATGATAAATTTGACTTTAATAACAATTTTTTTGATTTAGGGGTATCAAATTGGGGATGTTATTCGCTTGGTCTTGGGTTATATGCATTGAGATCCTGTCCTATGCATGACAGATACTTTCGGAGGGCTGTTGGGTTTCCCGTTGATGTAGTTGAACAAATGGGACAGTTTTTACCGACAGTACAGAGGGTAAATAACTCACTACAACAAGTGATGTTATTTTAAATAATTTCTTTTTATTGGACCTAAGAAAATATTTATTTTGTTGAAAATAAAACATTTTAATAATCTAGAGTATGCTGTGTAAATGTCAATTCTTGTCTTGCAAAATTCTTGTATGAAGATAATTTAAACTCAACTAGATCTTAAAAATTATTACATTTTTTACTTTTTTAGGAACGTAAAATATTGGAAATTGTTGAATCTTTTGGCATAAAGGATGGTATAAGGCCAGACCAATCTTGTTCTGTTGACAGTTTATTTTTCGACAACGAACACACGACCATACTGAAGGAAATGATTAATGTTGTAAAAATATAAATTAACAAATTTTGTTAAAAATATGTATATATGCAGGAAATTATGTTACGATACAAAATCCTAAAAATTATAAAGTGATTTTAGTGTAACAAATCCTGTAATGCTGCTTATACCCAAATGCAATCTAACTTGTTAATAAAAAATAAAAACTTGTATTTTTTTTTATTTATTTATATAACGAAACTGAAAGAAAAAAATACGAAAAAATAAATTGTTACAAAAACTACTGAAATTGTGGCAAGGTTTAAAAAATATGGCCTCAAAAATAATGCTAAGGCACAATCTACGTAATTTTTTTACTTTTGCAATAAAAAAGTGTTAATTTTCAAGCAGCATAAAAAACAAATGTGAAGAATAAGCAAAGAAATGATAACGAATACAAACATTTTAATTTGATTTCATTTAATTAAAAAAACTGAATTATTTAATATAAAACAAAACAAATTGTCTTTTAAAATAAAATCAGATAACATAATTGGACGGAAACGTAAAAAAGGAAGCCCCAACTTTTAAAAATAAATAAAAACATGATTGAAAAAAACTCAAAATTAAAAATGGGGTCAATGAATTCGTGTGGTGTTAAAATCACCAAAAATAAAGAAAAAAATGTCTTTAAAATAAAACCTTTTCATGATTGTAGTATGGGTCTATGGTATATAAAGCTCAGGTAGGATTGGTCAACTAACTATATGTAAAATTCATTGAAGTTATTTTCAACAAATGGTCGAAAATTTTTTACACAATCACTTCCTTGAAGCTTTCAATGTAACCTCTTGGCCTTGACCCTAACATTGCTGAATTATAACAAGTTTTCAGGGTTTGTTTTGGGGAATACCCGTTTACTCCTGCATGGTACGAAATCGGCCTCCGTTGATTTTCGTTTTTCTCATGTTTGGTGCGCAACAATACCTCGGGCTTGTGAGGGGTGAATGTCTTATGACCCAGGGGTTTATGTGGGGTGTGACCGGGACCCCCTAATTGTTTATTGTTAGAGTTTTGTGCCGATACGGGACGTTTTTGGGTTTTGCTGTCAGAAAGTTTACGGTGCTGAGCTGCGATGGTTTTCTGGCAGGCATCGCTCATTTTCCTGTGGTGCACAGCATCATGATCATTATAAATCCCCCTTGTGGGCATTGTGGAAGAGTTATATTGTCCAATAGATGGAGGTAGACCCACAAATGCGGAGGGAATGTCCTTGTGGCGATCGCTGCGACTTAATGGGGTCAACAAATCATCATAACTTTTGTTTGAGGTAAGTGCTTGACCGAAATGTGCACCATTTGGATCTTCATTATCCAATGGGAAGATTTCGTGAGCATCGTGAAGAGACTTATGACGTTGATGTCGTTTGTGATGATGTCGCTCATGAGACCCCTCAACCTTCGACTTTGACCTTCGGTGTCGTTTATCATTGTTGGTTTTCGACAAAATGTCGTTGCAGGAATTGTGGTCAGAGTTTTTCTTTTGTTGGTTCTGTTCCTTGCAAGATTTAACACTCCGAACTTTCTTGTGCTGCTCTAGTGGTTCTTGTGAATATCGTCGTCCATTTTGTTTCTCAGATAAAGTCCTAAAATAATTTAAAAATTTAGCAAAAAATTCCAAAACTTAGTTTTAAATAAATTGACAAAATTTTAATTTTTTTACCTGTGTTGTCTTGGTATAGTGTGGGTGTCATCGTAATAAGTACCAGACCCCTGCCTGGAACCCAGAAACAAAGGTGTGGGTTCAACAGTTGCAACGTGTTGTTCATAAGAGGGTAACTTTAGGGTCCCATTGCCAACTAATGGGGTCACTTCATGAGTGGAAACCCTTTGAGGTTCCGTTTCTAAATCTGGGATCAAATCAAATTCTGGGAAAGCATTGGGGTAGGATTTATAAGTGGGGGAAATCCCATTTTCTGTTGGATTAACACAGTCGGCCTCGATAGCTGATAGATCGGGGTGCTGGTCACCCTCAATTCGGGGTGCATACCCATTTTCTGGGTAAAACTCGTTTTTTTGGGTGTCAATTATTTCTGCGGTCTTAGATTGGGTCGTGTTGGTATCAAGGTGCATCGGAGCTGGTGTTTTTGGTTCCTGGGGTTGACTGATGACGTCATCACCTCTGACGTCAGAGGACTCTTTCACAAGAGTGGTCGCCTCACTGTTTAGTGTTTGGCCACTGTTACACGTTTCAGAGGTACTAATGGTTTCTAAAATCAAAAAATAAAATTTTATTTTAGAAAATTTAAAAAAAATTAAGTTCAAATAATTAAAAGTTAAAACTTACCTGAGTTAGTATTGGTTTGCTGCATTGAGGTGAGGTCACTCACGCTCAAACTCTTATGCGCTGGCGCCTCCAAGTGTTCCTGAGTGATGAAAATGACTTCGCCCCTAGGTGGAGTATCGTGGTCAATGGGATCAAAATCGTCAACAAACGCGTTATCTAAAAAAAAATAAAAACACATAAAATTTAAAAATGAATGAAATAATAAAATAACCAAGGCCAAGTTTTCTTTAAAAATTCTTTTTAATTTACCATTGCTGTCAATTTCTTCGTCTTCCTCGTCATGTCGTTGTTTGATGTCGGTCTCAATACCTGAAGTATGAGAACTTCCATGACTTGTACTCGAGTTGTAAGATTTGTAAACTTTACTACGTTCTAAATGGATCAAAATATTTAAATTTTTTAAACTATTTAAATTTTAATGATTTTTGTTCAATTTTTTCAAAAAAAAATTAAGTAAATTTTTAGTAACATAAATGGAACTTGAGAATTTTTTTTTACCTTCTTTACTTTTGTTCGAGGCTGGACTGACAGTGACGTCATTACTCCCTGCAATAAAATCAATTTCTCGGTCGTGGTCTAAATTTTTTCCACTTATGTAACTTTCACGATATTGTCGTTTTGCTAAAAAAAAAAAAAAAAATTTACATTTATAGAATTTTTTTAAAACGAAAAACAATTTTACAAAAAAATTTAAAAAATTTTGGGCAAAAAAAATTGCTGAATGTTAATGTGATAAAACACAGATCAAAATTTACAACAACAGAAAAAACATTTAAGCACATCACGCCACCCTATACAAAATCCATATCACCAGCTGTAAGATTTTAAGCAATAAAAAATCAATTTTAAATCAAGCTTTACAACACAGTCTGTTTTATATCCTACATAAAAGCAAGCAACGTACAACGGAATCATGTTAAATAGATACAACGTCAAAAATATCCTTTTATCGTATGTTCGACTTCAAATTTAAGCTAAAAAAATAGTTCAAGTCACGTAGTTTTATCGTAGTTGGATGACATAATAAATAAGTATGTTTAAATTTAAGTTTTGACACAAAGACTTACTTTTAACGTGTCATTGGATATTAAAAGGAAAAATAGTCTGTTTTGGCACGAGTTCGTTAAAATAATATATGTCGCAATTTGTATTTTTTTTGTTTGTTGTTTTAAAAAAAAAGCATTTAAAATTTACAAAAAATTTAACTTAATTGCTAACCTTAGCATAAACTCGTATATTAAAATATAGAAATCCGTAAATTTTGCTTCCTTATAAATGTATAAAAATATAGACCCAAAATACAACAGATATACATTTTCCGATATATATATATTTATAAATATCATGCGGCATATGTTATAAATAACTAGAAAATGTGAATTAATTGTAAAACAAGTATTTTTTATGTTAAAATACATTTTTATTTTATTTTCCTGTGTGAAATTTTGCCAATATAATTTGCGATATCGTGTTTTTATCTGTATAACATGACTCACAAAATGTTAAGGTTTTAGATTATTAACCACATTTACTTGTTTAAAATGTAAATGTTTGATAATAAACATGGAGTTGCTAAGAAACAAATAAATTAATAGGAGTTTGTAATTTTTAACGTTGATTGACAATTTTGTTTTCAAAAAAATAATTTTTTTTTTTTTATTCGGTTATACTAATAACTTAACGAAAGATAAAAATATACACAAAATTTTTTGCCCATATTATTAAAAACAATTTATTGACACTTTAAATTTTTTTTTTAGCGTTATGATCTACGTCAAATTTTTTTCCTTTCCAGATTCGGTAAAACGTTTTTTCGGTAAAGTGGTTTTCGGTTATGTGTCATTAATTTATTTTTAAAGGTCTGATAAAATAGCATGTTATTTTTGTATGTTTTAGATTACAAACCGATTCATAGTTACCGTAAATTAAAAATAAATATTACATTTTCTCAATACCTTATTCCAAAAAAATACTATAACCACCAGACAAAAATAAACAACATTTAAAAAATCTTTGTATGGAAAATTGATAAGACTACGAATATATTACTATACAAATACACTTATCTTGCGAGATATAAGTTTTTAAAAATAAAATAAAAATCTTTAAAAAAACTTACTTTGTTTTGGAACGAATGGAGTTAGACTCATGTATTGAGAATGGGTATCTCTTAATAATCTGAGCAAGTACTTGGATCTAGCATGGCTGCCGGTATAGTAAGTCAACCTGCGACTTGCGGGCTGGTCCTCTGGGTAAATCTCAAAACGACGAGCCTGAAAGAAAAAAAAAATTTTACATTTTTTAAAAGAATTTTTAAACCATTTTTTTTCAATTATTTTTTTTTAATTTATGATAAAATTAAAGATCCCTTTTTCAGAAAAATCGACCATCTTACCACGAAGAGTAGTTGTCCCACTTTGCTCCATGGAAACTCTAGATTAAGAATGTTTGAGCTTGAATGTTTGTGTTGTGATATATGATGGATTCGAATTCCCATGTGATAAATACACAACAATACTGAGGGCTCCGTTTCTTTTTTAGTCTAAAAATAAAAAAAATTAAAATATAAGAAAGTTTTACAGCAAAAATTTACTAAAGAAATTAAAAAAATTGAAATTTCAATTTTAACTTGATAATGTTTAAAAAAACAAAAATTGAAAAAATTTTGCGCATTTTATCTTATTCGGAATTGTTTTTGTAAATTATCTTAAAAAGGAATAAGGTCACGTGATTTTTCTGTAAACAGCCTCCTATCATTAAAACCCGCAAAAATTCGATCGAAATAAAAACCGCATAATATCAATTCACAGTCCTATAATAAACACTATGGGTGTTCTAATACATATATATATAAATATATATATAATAACAAAAATAACTTTCTATATAAACATAAGTGGCAAAAATGAACCACATACTTTCGTACAAATACGAGTGAGCAATTTTCGACTTTCAAATGACACGTTAAAGTGAATTTAAAGTGCGTATGTGCTTAAACAAGTTGTTTTACAAGCTACTACATCAAAACAAGCTATAACAACATTCCTTTTAAATACTAGGTAGAGGCATGCGCGGTGTAAATGGGTTTATTGTTTAAATATTAAAAGTTTAACATTTCGGCTTTCATATTTAAAGGATATAAGCGTGCCTTATTAAACATAATATTATTTCCGTACTTTAGAATATTTTTTTCTAGTGTTTTTAAATGTTTAGTTTACAAATCTGGGTTTGGTGACCATGCCATAATACACTATAAAATCTTTGTATAAACATTATTACTTTTGGCATGTTTTAAATTATTAAATTGATTTTGTCATTTTTTTCCCGTCGCATTGTTGTAATATTAATTGTATATCGTATTTATTATTTACTTTTATCAATGCGCAAAAAAAAAAAATAAAAAAAAAATTAAAAAGTAGAAAAATTAAAATGGCAATGCTTTAGGTGGGATTTGAACTCCAGGCCAAAAGTCAGGACCCAAAACGTACCGAAAACTAAACCATTGTTATCATTTATATTTTGTCTATACATAAAGGAGTCTTAACCGATTTATTTACGTTTTAAAAAGACAATAAAAAACTCTTATTTTGCTAGACGTCTACATTTTTACATACATAAGTTAAACAAAAAGCAATACCTGAGACTAATTAACCATTTAACCACAAACCCAGCATAAACAAAGCAACCAAAATTAAAAAGTGCCTAATTTTCAGACAGTCTAAGATTTTAACACCATTGTTAGTTAAAAAAAAAGTTAATCCCGTGTTAGTTTATGTTAATCTCATGTCTGTATTTTTGGCTTAAAAAATTTTGTGTCTTGATTCGGGTTCAAATTACGGTTCAAACAATGGGGTCGTGTTACTTTGCCAGCGTCTGGAAAAGAATAGTAAACACTGTCTACGTCACGCACGTTTGTGACGTCATAATCAAAGCGAGTCACGAGTTTTGGTAATTTTTGGGGCGATTTGGGAATTTGTAAATCACGGTTTTTGAATCCCCGTTGTTTTAATTTTATTTGTTTTTTGAAAAAAATGACGTCACAATTTTTATAAAATTTTCTCCTTTTAGTAAAAGTATACAAAACAAAATTATTCATTTTTTAAGTTAAATTTTGATTCCAAATGACGCAAATAAACAGCGGGAAACCGACATACAAAAAATTATGAAAAAAATTCCCTAAAATTTGCAAAAAAAATAAACTCGAAATCTAAAGTCAATTCTCGTGTTTTGATTTCGCACCATGACATCACAATAGAAATATTATGACGTCCGCCACGGGTGGCCAATCATATCCATTTATTTCTTTGAAGTATATTTTATAACCTTGTGTTAGATACAAAACAAAATTTTATCGTTTTTTATTATGTAAAAAAAAATAAAAACTGACCCAAATGCAATTGAGTTTTATGTTCAATTAGCGATATTTTTTTTACGACTTAGCTTTCATTTTAAAGTACAAAAAATTTAATTTAAAATTAACTTTAATCAAAAAATGCAGCTCCAAATATCTTTCTTTTTTTTGGGATGACCAGCAAAAACCACAAAACATTTAATTAACAGCACATACCTCACAGCTCATTTAACATACAGCCTATTCCAAAGCCGTATAATACCTATTCCGATTGTCCGAAATAAGAACCGGTAATAACCAGTTTAAACTGGTAATCCAGCGTATCGAAATTAGCCCAAAATATTACGTAATGGTAAAGGAATAGGGTTAGAATTAGTAACTTAAACTAGAGGTTTACGGAACGCGTACGCGCCAGAGGTTAACGGCACCTGATAGGTAATTGTTTTCTTAAACTTTAATAAATAATAAATTCGCAAAATTTTAAATTTTAATACACGAAATATAGGTTTAAAAATCGAATCAATATTAGATGAAAATTTGAACTCAAATTATTTTAACATTATGTTATGATCGTTACATGCATCAACCAAAGGTAAATAAGTTATTAAATCTCAACTACTTAAGACTTAAGTAGACTCTTAAAGGTAAAATTTCAAAAAATCGGCCGCTTTGAAATCGCAAGATTTTTGTTTGTAGGCCCAGCTGGGGGTCATTTTAAGTGACCATTGCTTGAAAACTGACCAGGCGGTTACGTCATTTACGGACACTGTAACGTCATAGCAGTTGTTTTTATGACGTCAAGATTTAAAGAGAATTTCGTGTTAAAATTTATTGCGATTTTAAATTTTTAGCAAGAATTTTAAAAAAGGTTAAAAAAATTTAAAAATGGGATAAATTTTTTTTTTTAAATATTCTAAATGTTTTGATGCGATTACAAAACAGCAAGAATTTGACCTTTTCTTATCCGTTCCTACCAAGCGAGACAAGAATTTAATAAAGCCCGAAATTCTCCTTTTAATTTGAAGGAAACGTTTTGTGATTTTAAACCTAATGTTGTTGTAAAATTCCAAAAATGCTAAAGTGGGTTAGCGTTTTTTATTGAAAAGCAAATGGTTGTAGTGTTGTGATTTCCCAATTAGAACATCCGAATTAAAAAAAAAACTTTTTTTTGTTTTTTTGCCCTCCCCCCCCCTCCAAAAAAAAATTTTAAATTTGATTTTTTTACCTTGAATAGTTTGTAGTAATGTACAGGTACGTCATCAATACACGAAGCATCTTTAATATATTCAGCTTGGGCGTTAAATATAGAGGTTTGAGATAACTCGGCGTGTTTCTTCGGTAAATGAGCCCATAAATACTCGTCGTTCCAATGCTCTAAAAACTAAAAAAAATTGGGATAAATTTAGGGGTAAGAACATTTTTTTTTTTAAATTGGGTAAAATGTTTAATATTTTTTTGCAATATAATAAAACGTTACTATTTATTTATGAAATCTAAAAAAATTGGTTCTCTTCAAAAAACTAAAACTCTTCAAAAAAAAAATCTTCAAAAACAAAAAAATGTAAAAAAATTCCCTAAATAAAAAATGTTTACCCAAGATGGGGCGTAGTCTTTTGGGTCGAAGTAGTGACCGTGGTGTGACACTGGGTCGAAAGTGCCAAGGTCAAGATGAAGAGCAGTAGCGGCTAGAGTAAAGATGACCTCATCTTGAGTGGTGACTTTAGATTGTAGGACGTTACGTTTTAGTTGGAGGTAATAATGGTGGCGTGACTGTTGATCACTGTAGAAAAAAATTGTTAAAAATGCATTTAAAAAAACAAAAAAAATCCTAATTAAATTGTAATAATTTAAAAGTCATAAAAAAATTTTGTCTTATGTTCTAATGTAAAAAATTTTTTTTTTGAATAAAGAGTTTAAAATTTTAATTATTATGCCAAATTGCATGGTCAACTTTTAAACAAAGGTCATAATTTTAGCATGGTTAACTGACGCTGTAAGGCAGCAAATGTAGACCATTTAGTAAACAAAAAAAACACAACCCTGCCCACTTAACATATCTTATTGCATGGTCAAACTTTAACAAAACCAACAACCAAAACTACACCAGAAATACTCAAGCAGAAGGCTTTGAAATTTGACCTATGGTCAGTTAAAGAATGTGGCCTCAATTATCGCTATACTCTAATGGCCGGCTTATCAACGCGACAGCAGACTGACAGTCACCAGTTATTAGCAGTCATTAGCATATGTATGTCATCTGAAATTTGTTTACGAATTGGTTAACATGCCCTGTTTAATTTACGACCTTGTTTTATGTGCATAGTGATAAGTGATATGTAAGAAGTTGTTAAACTGTTAAGTGAATGCTGTAAATGTTACAATACGTCTTCTGTTCAACTTTAAATATTTGTTTTGGAATTTATTAGGTTTAAAGGAGCGAAAAAATCTTGATATTTTTAAGCAATTGTCGAGTGATTTATTTTTATTGCAAAAAAACGCGAAAATTTATTTCACTTATATAGTAATTGTACAAAATTATTATAACGTAATTATATATAAATATAATCAATTACAACTAAAATTAAACTCCCTTATACGTTTAAAATAATTATATAATTTTTTAAAAATCACAATTTTTTAATATATTTTTTGTGCCCTTTTTATTTTTCCCATTTTTTGCATTTAAACCAACATTTATGTTAATATTTAAATAAAAATTAAACATCTTGAGTAATGATTTTTGTCAATCTAAAAGCCTGTCACGGCAAACGCAAGAATTTGCTTATAAAACAGGTCGGGCACTTAAACACAGGGATACCTAAGTACCACTTAACTTCACCACAACTTCCTACGCGTGGTCACGTGACCACCACAAACACGTGTTGCAAAAAAATGCAACAAGAAAATATCTATCGAAATTTTGATTTTTTTTTATTAATTTATCTGTAAAAATAATTTTATCTAAAAAATGTGATAATTATATATTTTTATTTTATTTTATTAATTTGTTCTGACTACTACATACGCCCTTTTATTAGTTAATGACTTAATTTGACCAATAAAAACACGTTTTAGTATAGGTACAGCGTGAGAAAAATCTGTAATGTTTTATTTAATTTAATTTGCGTTAATTAGATGATTGTAAAGTGTTTAAATACAAGTTTGGTTAAACGTTTAAAAATTAGATTACGTATACAGTTTAATAATTAATAATAAAATAAAAAATAATTTTAATATAAATTTTAATAAAAATTTTCGATATACCAGTTTTGATATTAATTAATAAAAAACTAAATATATAAATAAAAAAAATAAAAAAGAATATCCTAAAAATTTACTTAGATCCAATCAGTCAGTATAGTATATATACTTAACCGATAAACTATGCCTGCTATTTTGGTCAACATTTTAAAGGGATTTCGGCTTCAATGCTTTAAGTTCACGCCAGCCAAGTCAGGGCATTAACCCCAGGTTATACACAAATCTAACTTATTTCTATATATACCACTTGGCATGTTATAAAAGGTCGAATTCCTGACTTTCAAAAGTGGGTAATTATGAGATTTTTGGGTACCGCTTTAAACCGTTATGGTTGGCTTACGATAATGCCCTACATTCTAAGGCAAAAATCTAGGTGAAGTTTTTGTTATGGGTAGGTTGGCAAAAAAAATAAATGCCTTTAAAAATTATATTTATTTTTTTATTTTTGTATTACGTTAGTTGGCTTACTACTAAAATTTAAAATGTGTTTAAAAAGTGTCAATAAGTTTTCTATCTTATTAAATACCTAAAAAATGACCAAATAAAAATAAGGTAAATTTATATCAAAAAATGATCACATTTCTATTACCTAATAAGGTTAATAAAAACCACATAAAATTATAATGAATGATGTAATATTAAATTGTATAAATCATTATGAACGGTCAGTCGTCTGCGAATTACAATCTGATTCATAATACGATGACGTCATATAACAATAGATATAAGTATAGTAATACTGATGATTTTAGGTATTAGTATGACGAAAATGACTGGATTTTAAAACAAAAATTTTAATGGTGTTTTCAGAATTTTTAAATTTTTAAAACACTTTATTTTTTAAATTAATTTTTTAATGGGTTTTTTATGCGTTAATGTTTAGAAACTTATAAAACTCTACATTTTTTCGAAGAATTTTAACTTTTTTTTAATATATTTTGGGTTGGGATAAAATAATTTTAATTAAAACTTAACAAAATCTAACTGCTTAACTAAATGTAAAACGCCTTGTAAAAAAAGCTGCGCGGGGAAGCTCTGCGCAGGTCCACTCTTACGCAATGCGCAATAGAGTGTTGCACTTTGACTTTGTTTAAAAATTGGATTTTTTTTCATTGAATCATACCCAAACAGTGCGCAAATTGTAACCCATATATATCCAGCCTAACCCTCTACACCTTTGGGGTCATGGTCTGGTTATGGGTGACTGATTTCCTTATTTGTGTGAGTGCAAAACTTGTAACGAAATCCAAAAACTAGAAGTTTTCTACTGTTTTGGTTTGGTTTTTACGGTCGCACGAAGTTAACGTTTCGCGAAAAAAATTCATTTTACAACCCTTTAAAAACCTTAACAATTTCTTTAAGTTACTAATGGGCGCGTGAAGATTCCACAATTACGTTATAGGGTTGAAAACAAATTTTAATCTTTCTAAATAAGTTTTAACCAAAAATAATATCAAATTTACAACGACGCAAAATACAATTTTTCTCAAATTCAGACAAACAAAAACAAAAAGTTAATTTGAGATACCTATTTGCTAACTAAATGCGATCGAATGTCAACAAAAACAAAAAGATTATCCTTGCGATTTTATGGAAGTTATTTAATATTTGTCTGTGAGGCGTCGGCAAATTTCAAAGTCGTTTTATAATATAAAAAGATAAAATTATTGTTTTGAAGTCGCGTGAACATGACATGAAGTTTACTTTATAAGTTTTATTATTTCTTTGATGTTCAATTTTAAAATATATATTTTTCTAAATATTGAATATTTTTGTATTTCTTATTGACATAACAGTGCCCAAAATAAACTATTAATAATATGAAAATATTAACATATTTAAAAAATAGATATATATTTAAGTATTTAAAGTATTAAAATTTTAACTTACCATATTAGTTTAGGATGTTCTACATAATATTGAACTTGAAATTGAAGAGTAAATACAGATGTTGGTTGAACGCTAAGATCACTTCCCTGTAAAAAAATAAATTAAAATTTAATATTTTCGAAACAATTAAAAAAATGTTAAATAAATGCAAAAAATTTTACAATAATAAAGTGTATTATTCATTTATTTTTATGCAATAAAAAAATTGTGTAAACATATTTTTAAAATTAAAAAAAATATTTAAAAGTTTAAAAAAATTTAAGATTTAGTTACTAGTTTAACAACATATTTTCATATTATAAAACCCATTCCGTTCCGAGTTTTACAATATCAGGACGGTACAAAAAATATATATTATAGCCCACGGCGCTGTAGTAGAAACGTGTATACACACTATTAGCGACTCCGTATATACAAAATATTTGCACATAACTATAACCCTATCGTCTACAATCGCCTTAAAATTGGTCACGTGACCACGAAAATAATACCTCGTTGTTGAAAAGACGTTAGAGGTTGTCTGTAGTAAGTTTGTTTATTTAACATATATACACATGGGGTTTTTTGTTTATTTGATTTAGAATATCGGAGGTGGATTTAATCTAGTTTGGTTACTACTAAAAAGAAATGCCAAGTTGATTAAGAGAAATTGCTTATTAACAAAGTCCAAAAACGCAAAGTTGAAAGAAGTAAATAAACAGTTTAAAAATACACGCTTTTATAAGCATATCTTAAACACGGTTAACTATCTAGCGAGAAAGATAGAATCCTAAAATGCAGCCTTATTCTGCAAAATCACAAAATTTGATCACTGCCCACGTGACTACATTACTTTGTACCACTTCATCTTCTATTTAAAAGTCGGCCTATCCACAACACAGGCCAAGTTAAGCACTACAATTACAATCAAACCAATTTCGAAGCTATTACTTAAGCGCAGTTTTCGGCGTAAAGTTCGATTGAAAATTTATTTTAAATGCCGGCCTGCAGGATTGCATAATATAATCAAAAACACTGATGATTAGTTAAAAATATTGCGGGCAAAAAAGTGTTAAAATTGCTGGTTTAATAAACGCAATTATTTAATAGTTAGCTATTTTTCCAAAGCATTAACATTTTTTATTCCTATTTATAGCGAAATTAGTATAGCGAAATTAGTAAAGCGATCCAAAAAATATGTCAATTTGTGGTTTCATAATCTTGATATTAACATTTTCAGAAATTCGATTTTGTATATTTATACCAAGATTGCATCTTCAGATTTAATCTATACATGACAAGATTGTCAAATTTCAATAAACATTTAGAAAAAAAAGTGGCATTATAAACTTTGGTAAGCGAATACCCGTTAAAGTCTGCAAATCTAAATATCATATAAAAAGTTTTGTTTTAAATTAAAGTAATCTTATATGGATATGTTATAAATCCCTTTATAATTGCCAGGTGTAGGAAATTACCGTTTGAGATTACTGTAGAATATATCTCTCGCTTTGTCACGGTATATATTGGTTTATTGTGTATTAAATTGGATGTAATAGTGTATAAAACGACGATAACGTTAGCTTAAATGCGATCTAAATTCGTCGAGCAATAACGGTCTGGAGCCCTCGAATTTACGGCAAAACCACACAATACAAACCCTCGCGCGAACACCAGTCATTTAATCGGGCTCCACCTGCGTAACAACACCCCTATTATGACGTCACAATAAAAAAACTTCATTGCAAATCGAAACCGGTACTTGGCGCAGTGGAAAAATGGTATTTTTGCTCAAAAATCGCTGCTAAACAACTCGGACAATAGAGTGGTGCGTAGCCGCTAATTAAAGACAAATAGAGCACACAAACAAGTCCTTGAGTATTAATTGCATTAACAATAAACACCTTTGACAATTAGCACGCAGTAATTAAATGGGTTTATTTGATAACATAGAGGTAGTGGGAAAAAATATCAGACAACGGCCAAAGCAAAAAAAATAGAAATTTAAACCAAAAATTATTAAATATATACTTGATAATATTTTGTTATTAGTTGGGGATTAATAATTTTGTAATACCGATTAAAAATAGATTAAAAAATGTATATAAATAAAAAAGAACAAAAACCACATCCTATATACTTCCTTTAAGGAAACAAACCGTGTTTAATAACAAACTTTTAAATAAATTTACGTAACGTAAAATATATTTATATGAGAGTTTTTTCAACTTATAAAAACAAACGCCAATATTCCGACTGTAAATACTAAATATTTTTAAAATCGATTTCAATTAGTTTAAATAAAAATAAATAAATTTAAATTTTGTAAAATTTATAACAAAAATACCTATGTTTATGCAACGTATATTCATAGGGCAATTCGGTTTTTAAATAATACAAAATCCTTAACAAAATAGGTTGTTCAAATTTAAACGTTGTTCAAAGAGCTTTTTGAGTAGGATGAAAGTGCCCTGTTTTTAAGTTAAGTGAAACAAAGCAACAGTTACACTTAAACTTCAGAGAATATATATTTTAACATATCTATATATTTAAGTGTTGTGTGTAAAGGCCTAAACACTTCGTACGCAAAGAAAAAAACATAAAATTAATTTTTTAATTTTTTTTTTTTTTAACCCAATCTTAAATGTAAACTTCTTAACTGTAAAATTTTCTACTTTTAAAATATTTGATTTTAACATTCCGTAATAAAAAATTTGCTACAAGATGACCTATAAATTCTTACAAAATAGATATCTTGCTTATCAGGCATAGGCCAGCTTTTTTTGTTTGAACAGTTAACTGGCCAAAGTAAACAACGTTTTAACGTGATGACCGGACACAAAAAAGGTTTTTAGAAGGAATGCGTTGTGTTTTATATCACACAGGTGCATATAACAAAACGTCTATTCCTTAGGAATGCTAATAAAATACTACATTTTACAGAGCTATAGACCATATAAAAACACAACAAAATTTACACATTAGGAAAATGAGTTGACTACGGAACAAAGTTGATGTCAACAGGGTAATACTAATTAGGTTGGGTAAATACACCACTAATTATATTAGTTTGTTGTTTTTATTTATTTGTTATTAATTATTAACTCACCCTTCGTTTAAGGTCCTTTCCCCATTCCTTTGGCGCGTATTTTGATAAACGTTGTCGCAAATCAAGAAATCTATGTTCTTTTTCTGTATAGAAATGACAAAAATAATAAAAAATGCAACATTTATTAAAATTATTTACATAAAACACAGGAATATATATTTTACCAATAAAAGTTGTCAGTCCGAAGAATTTGCTTTCTTTAATCTGGTGCATGCTGCATATCTGCTCGAACACTTCTTTAACGAGGGCTTTGGCCTGTTATAAAAATAAGTATATAAACACATGCTGGCAAGCTATTAGATTAGCTATTTTAAGTATGCAAATACCAGTAAAACGCAACCCTTTCTTAAAGCCTTGTGAATAAGGCCAAATTATACTGACTTGTGGTTCTTCAATAAAATGTAGTTTAGTTTATAGGGACAAAGGATCAATTTAAAGTACCTTTTTAAACACATTGAATAGGCTTAATACACAAACAAAACTTACCTCAAAAACTAAGAGCACTGAATCGCCTGTAAGAAGGTGAACACGGACGGGTTTCTTGCCGGAATTCGACTTCATTTTCGCGGCGGCAATTATCGCTTCAAGCCCGATGTTCGAGCTCGACCTAATTGAGTCGTACAAGCTATCCCTTACAAACGATGTATTGTAATCCCCGTTGTGCTGTTGACAAGTCAAAGCTTTTCTACAAACAATGGCCGATCGGTCATCCGTAAACGCTGTGCTTGTAGAACCAGCCAATTGATCGTCGTCGTTAGCTGTTGTGCGATCAAGTTGTGTTACGTCTTTGTTATTAATGCTCGACAATACAGACTTTGGTAATTTAGAAATATCTTCTGTATTCAAACTAGACTCCGTACTACTACGACTACTATCGGGTTGTTGTTTTTTAACGTTTTTACGTTGGTAGGGAGGCGTGTTAAGCGCGCTCAAAGAGTAGGAATTTCGGCCTAAACACTGCCTTAAATCCGCACTTATTTTGCCTTGGTTAAAATCCGATTTTTGCTTCTTTTTGTATGGTGCCAAGCAACGAATTGGTCCCTTATAGCTAAAAAATATTGAAAAAAATGTAAATTAAAAAGGGTTATACTAATATTGTTCATATTTAGTATTTAAGTACGCCATCTTTTACCTAGTCAAGTTACTATTACATATTTTTACTATCATTTGTCGTATAATCTTACTGCGAGAATTTTTAAATATTTAAATAATAAAATATGTACATTTAATGCTCTATATAGAATTATACAGGCCTGCATAATAGCTTATAAGTGAAATAACTAATTTATTATAGACCCATGAACTAGGCCTATCGCTTTCATTTACGCTAATCGAGAATGTTATTCTAGCGCATCTTTCAAACCTATTTTAACGCGTCTCTCGCTATGTAATTCAGAGCTCGATTTAACGCTGCACGCCCGACCGATTTTACTATCGTGCCTTTTTCTCTTTTTTTCGACTGTAAGAAAAAATGTTTTCTCTTTTACGAAAGACTTGATGTGAAAAGTCAAATTGGGAATGAAAATGAACTTTAAATATCAAATTAACTGATAAAAAAAAATGCCATTCTATTTCACCTAAATCTGAAACATAATAAAATAATATATAGACTACTGTTAAATTCCATTTTGTGTTTTCACTAAATTGCAGTTGCGAAATGAATAGCTGATGATTCATGTGAAAAAATGTGATATCATAAATATGCGTGGGTTACGCTATATAAGTGTTTCGCGACGCTAAAATTTCATTGAATTCAAAAAATTTTGGATTACGATAAATGGGTAAATCTACAATATGGGTGTTATGACTTATCATAGATTGTTACATTTTGAAGAATATATTATGAAGTTTAAACTTTCAACTACGTTTTTGTCAAAAAACGTAAAACGCTAACAAATAATCATTAATTAAATTTTAAAGTTTAATTTATCGTGAACAAAAATTTAATGAAGTTATTTTTGTTTTGCGAAAAAAAACTTAATTAAATTTTGACGCTTTAATCAAACAAATAAAGTTAATAAGGTCAATTGCTTTTATTTGTGGTTCAATTGATTGCCCGCTTAACAGATTAACACGCTAATCTTTATCTGTTAAAATAATAACTTTACAGTACACAAATAGAGGAAAAATTTCGCAAAACGTAAAAATACCGGCGTATTAATCTTAAAAACAAGATTTAAACTGAAATCTTTGCTTTGTTTATGTGATAGCAAATGCTAAATTTATTTTTAGAATTGGAATACTGTAATACGGATTAACTTAACTGTCATCGTTCATCATTTTGTAATTAGTTTTTCGCATGCAAATTTATTATTGTCTATATCCAATGAAAATTCCTAAAAGCGTTTCACTTTTTTTAAATAACGTTAATGTTGCTTGCCTATTAGAAAATACTGTTTATTAAAAGCACCTATTTCGCTTTTATTAAACTAATATTTGTATATACAAATATGCGGTGGCACTTCTGCCAATGTTGTAACTCTTTTGTTCAAATAAAAAAAAATGAGTTCGCTATTAAAATATTACTACGGGTACTTATTTTCTTTACTAGATTTTAAAACGGTACTTAACTTTAATTTACCTATAACATGACGTCATTTTATAGAGTCTAACAAAAAGCGTTACAAAAATACCTCACAAAAGGTCAATTGTTCGGTGAAAAGAATTTAAACAAACCCATTTTACAAATTCAATTTTAAATAAAATATAAGTTTTTGAATCTCTGCTTTAAACAGTTACTACTAAACAATTACCAAACTTTAAACACAACTTTAAACCTACCATTTAGAGCACTTTGAAAACATGTGGTCCGTCCCTTTTCTAATACGCACACTTTTAATACAGGAACATGTAAGGCAGCGTATTTCGTCAAACTTAGCCCTGGAGACTGGCTGTTCATTTGTTTCAGTTTTTTGCGACTGTTCTTCAACAATTTCATCGAGTTTCTCAATTAAAAAATCAGGTGTAAGTGTGTGTATCTTGAAGTCTTGGGACCTAGTTTTTCGTGTGTGTAATCTGGGTGGCTGAAATCCAAGATCCGGCGAAGATACACTTTTTGAACGAAGATTTTTCCACATTTTTGTAATTAAATTTCTTTTTTAACACTAATTTATACAATTGCTAAACATTTATTAAGATAATCAACAATAATAAATACCCTTTCAGTCACCTTATATTGACAGTTAAATATTATAGTCGTTGTCCATTACAGTCAGTACTGCAAAACGTTAGCCTAGTTCTGCAAAACGTTAGCCTAGTTCTGTTATAGTTGCCAAGTTTTTTTTGGAACTTTAACAAAGGCCTCGTGGCACCTTATTCTAGAACTGATATTTACTTTGATCTATCGGTTTAATTTCTTTCTTTTTTTGGCAGTGAGGAACTTTAAAATTTGAAGAGAAACACAAAAATCGCCTAATCTCACTCTAGTATAATGTAACGTCATAATACGTTATGTCAAACTTTTTCTAAATCAATTTTGCCGTTACTCTTTTTTTAAAGTAACGATATATACTATTAAGATTAATCTTTTTACTAATATTTTTTGAAATTTTTAATTAGTCCTTTTAAATCAAAATATTCTATAACAATCGCTATATAAACCATACAAAATATAAACGCACAGTAAATTTTACAATGTATTCAAAGATTGAAAGACTTCCTATTGTAAGATATTGTGACTGACGACTTAGCCTTGTTTATGATGTATACCTAACCTAAAAGGCTACACTTTTCAACCCACGTAAAAAATATTTACGATAACGTCACAAATTTAAGAATAGGGCTAATATTGGGGTTTACAATATTTTTTCAGTTCACGCTTACGGTATAAAGATACCTCAAGCTATACATATTAGCTTAAAACGAGTAAACACAGGTTTGAAGTGCAATAGTATTGCTTATTTACAAGAATAGAGAATCCCACAAAATATCAATTTACTTCCGTTATTATTTTTTAAGCGACTTTTAAGGCAAGAACGTCTTTTCACCGTAGCTAGCTGCTGCATAAACTAACGCTGCTATCTATCGGCGAAATTAGTTTACAAATAACAAACTTATTTCTTAACCACTAATTCAATACTAAGTACATATTTAAATTCTGATTTTTGTTTGTAGACAGCAACAACTTACGTACGTCTAATATTTATCAATATAAATATATCCACATTTACACGAAACAGCTTAACCCAGATTGCTGAAGTTTTAACTGTTCTTGCATAGAAGTCTCAATATAACAACGTTTTATATTAACAGAATAAATTTGCTTAAAAAAGTAAATAGAACCAATTTTAATTTTAACTAAATGACATTCCTAGTTTTAGTGACATCCGAATCAAATTCTTTCTCTGTCTTTTAAGTAAATAAAGGTTGCACGTTTGTTAAAGGCACTCCTCTTACTAAATAAACTTTCTCCGACGACAAAGTTTTTGCGGTGTCGTTAAACTGAATAACTTTTTTATAAACTAAGCTCTAGTTAAGCGCAAGTTGAATAGATTTATTTTGACTAAACAAAAAGCGCGCGACCGAGCGTCTTTTCACATTTTCGTTTTCACAACGATTAAATTTCTATTTTCTAATTAAATTTTGATATATTTGAAAAATGTTTGCAATTTGTTTTTTACACATTAAAACATATAATTTTGCCATTTCTAATAAAAATATATTTTAATGAGCTGTTATTTCATTTAATGAATACAAGGGTTTTATATTTTTAGTGATTTTTTTTGCTTATACACACCAAAATAATAAAGAAGTAGAGTTTATTGGAAATCTAAACAATTGTTCACAATACCCATCTAATCATCAGCATTACTCTTTTTATGTTTTTCTGATTTGGACAAGGCTTTATAAATCTTTTTCTTAGCTTCTTTGTTTCTAAATCGGTTTTTAATTTCCTCTTTTGCTAACATTTTCTTGTGGAATGCAAGCTTTTCTTTGCGATCTTCTTTTTTGCGACGCTTTTTGTCTTTGTCCAGGGTATGTAATGCATCCAATAATGCTGCCATCTAATAAAAATATATTTAGTTTTTTAGAATAAATAAACTTTGGAGTTTTAAAATTTTTTAAGAAGATTTATTCAATATTTACCTGTCTTTCTTTTGGTTCCCTAATTACAGCAGTTTTAACAAGTTTTTCTTTTTTGCTTAATTTTTTAGCTCGTTGATTCTTTGGCTTGGATTTAAATGGAAGACTCTTTTGTAAAGTGGATGGGATCTTTACACTGTTGAACAACCTACCTTCTGGTCTTTTAATGGGCTAAAAAAAGAAACAAAATTGATTTTTGTCCAGAAATGAAACACAAAAAATGCTTTTTAACTGCATGATAAAAATTACTATTACCTTATAAAGTGAGTCTTCATTAACAGTTGGTTTCGAACCTTGTTCATATCTCAGTTGTCCAACAGTTTTCATGGCAGACCATGTGTCCTTGTTGCTTAGCAACAGATTGCTAACCACCACATACATGCGCGGTACCTAAATTTTATTTTATAATAAAATATTAAAAGACCAAAAAAATAAATTACCAAAAAATATAAAATCTTACTTGAACTGGGTACCAGGTTCGACAAAACACAATGTCGCTCATTATCACTTTATCTTCAAACATAGCCCGAAAACTTCCTGGGGGCCCTAAGTTACCCTTTTTATTATTCGTACCCCCGACAGCTTTCTTAACATGACCCCTTATGCCACTCACAGTCCTAATAGCTGCTCCCTCAAATTTAGCAACCTCTAATTGGCTGTTAAACATGCCCTGCAATAAAATGTAATGTATTGTTGTGAGTTAAATAATATTTAAATCTAAAAAATAAAACTTGTATAAAATAAATCTTACCTTAATAAAACAAGTGTTCTTGTATATTTTGTATGGATAACCAACCAACTTTAACTTTTTAACAAGTTGAGTACTTGCATCAGATTCAAGTATGGTTCCTGTTGCTGCTATCCTAAAATCAGGTGTTGAACCACTGATAGATTGAACACCTAGAAACCCTGTAGCCTAAGAAAAAAAAACTAGTCATATAAACCTCAAAAATAGTATCAAGAATTTAAACTTACAAACAAATATTTAAAAAAATATACTTTTGTAAAAAATAAATTTTAAATACATTTTATACTAAAACATTTAAGTTTAACATTAACAAACCTGTGGGGTGATAGGCCCCCAAAACAGAGCACAACAATGCATGTGTTGGGGGGTGTACTTAACCATTCTTTGTCTTAGGTTATGGTCTTCCATGTAGTACATGGGTAACGTTTGAAACCTTCTCCATCCCACGGAAACTATAAGAGGATCTCTGGTCTGTATTCAATAAACATTTAGTTATGTTTTATACCATATTCGGCACAGCATATACATTCATCAAAAACCCAAAAAATGCAACAAAACTATAAACTATAGCTTTTTAGATTGGTGTTGATTAAAAGAAATATGTTTTTGTGTACTTTAATTTAAAAAGAACTAATACAATTGTAAAATAGAATTTTAAAGACAAGAATTTTTTTAAATTGTCTTTAATATTTTACCTTAAGAATCCTTTTATACCAGCGATGTCTTTTTACCCTCGTTCTAAGATACCCCATTGTTTTCTCTGCTGCTAATAACCCCCCTAATATTAGGGGGTAGTTAGGGTCAAAGTTTTTAACAAATTCGCAAGGAACTTCTTTTAGCTCGAGCCTCACATACAAGCCCGGTCTAAAAAGTTAAAAAAATAAGTAAATTAAATTTTATTCATTTTAACTGATTTAAATTGCAATTTAATTTTCTAAAAAAAATTTAGTAGAAATTACCTAAATCCCTCATAATTAATTCGTTCATTGTCATCCATGTTAGCAAACTCCTCTCTGTTTAGTTTGGCTTGTTCATCTAATTCTCTTTTCACATCATCAAACAATGTAGTCTCTCCCTGTAAGTTTTATTTAAATTATTTATCTTGTTAAAAAAGTGCTATTCAGAATGAGTTTAAATAAAAACGATTTAAGAATTCTATTTATTTTTTATATGCAAACCTTTGCTAAATTTCCAGATGATTTTTCAATGTCATAATTTCGATCAAATGCTGCTTTTAATTTCTCTTTTCTTTCTCTTCTTTTTTCTTTCAATCTTGCTTCTCTATCTTTTTTAGACTAAACAAAAAAATGATAAAAATTAAATAAAAATACCTATAAAATGCTAATAATGTTAAACTAAAATTTTACAAACCTCCCCACCAACATTGGCAACTTCATCTTTATCGTTGCCCTTTTCCCCTGTTTCTCTCACTTCACCAAAACTCTCTCCTGTTTCAAGATCTTCAAAATCACCATAAATTTCATCATCCTTAAAAGGTATTCCAAATTAAGAGACACAAATTTAACATATATTATAAGACATAATTATTGCGAACTGTAAAGATTAAGTTAACTTATTTTTTTCCTTTTTGATTACCTGATCTAATAAAGTTTTAGCGTCTTCCCCCTCTTGCCATTTTCCTGTTACAAAACAATCAGAAATAGTCTCCCTTAACTCCTGAACTTTCAACCAATCACGAATGTTCTTAATGATAGATCTTGTGCAGTCAACACTATCGCGACTATTTCTATAAAAAATATTAGGAATAATTTTTATAAAAAAAAAACGTTTTAAGATAAAATAATTTTTTTTCTTACTTGTCCATGTTTGCTTTTCTAGTAACTTTAAACAATCCTCCAGCAATATTTTCTTCTTCTCCCTCCTCCTCTTCTTCTTTTCCTCCAACAAGATCGTTCCCGTACACCAATCTTCGCAGGTTTGTTGACGATGCCTGTCTCTGTAAAACAAAAATCATTTTATTATTTTAAATAACATAAATCAAATTTTTTTTTAATAAAATTAACATTAAGTTGAAGAAAATATATAAAAAAGTTATGTTTTGTGTCGCTAATTTTTTTAATTTTTAACAAAAATTAAGCAACTCACCTCAATAAAAGATTTGTGAGCCTTTTGTTTAAGGTCAACTTTCCAAGTTAGTGAAGAATCTTCTTTGGTATCTAAAAATAAATTAAACCATTTTTTACACACATTTCAACTAGGTTTTTGTAAATAAAAACAAACAAAAAATGATTTTATTTTACTTTTTCTAGTTGTATCAGGATTGTTTTTTGTTTGAATCTCCTCCATTTCCGAATCTTCTGCTGACTCGTCCTCATCATCTGCTGACTCATCTTCACCACTACTTGCCGACTCATTTTCTTCTTCTGACTCGGCAATATCTTCTAGTATGTTACTGGTATCTCTTGACTCGTCTTCTTCATCTGATGACTCATCACTATTATCTGATGACTCAGCATCAATCTCTTTTTTTAATTGACCTTTGGCATCAGAGTAAAGTTCGTCATCACTTGAACTTTCATCACTAGAGGGCTGAGTGGTTTTGGTTTCCATGGTAACATCTTGGTCTTGGTCTTCCATTGAAATATCAGAGTCTTCAAAAAATTAACAAAAATTGTTTACATTTTATATATATTAAACTCAACAAAAATTAATAAAAAAAGTAGTTACTGAGAAAAAAGTTTTTACCTTCATCACTGTCATCTTCTACTCCACTGTCATCTGCTTTAGTGACATCATTATCAGAATCGACGACATCGTCATTAAAGTTAGTGACATCATCAGTAAACACAGCTCTTCTTCTGATCCTACCATCGGAAGAGATGACTTTTTTCTCTTCTGGCATCTTAATGTCAATCAACCTAAAAATATAAAATTAATAAATGTAAAAAGAAAATTGAAAATTTAAGTATTAAAAAAAAATTAACGTGATTTATTAAATGAACATATGGGTATAATTTTTTTGCTAAATTATTAAACTTTTTACTTTTCAGCATCCTTGTTGCTGATTGGTTGATTTCCCTTGAACAAAGTGAGATTACTTTCAGCTAATTTTAGGTCGATTGTTTTGTTGGAATCCACCATTGATGTTACAAGCATCTCATCTTCATCCTAAAATTATTTAAAAAAACTTTTCAACAGATTTTAAAATTCAGATTTTAGTAGAAATTATTTGTTAAAAGAAAACCAATAATTTAACTAAAAAATTACATAATAGAAAATAAATTTAAAAAGATATTTATTCACTTCTTCAACATTTTTCTTCTCGGCTCCTTCTTCTACATCAATATAAACCGCATCCTTGTCGTACACGATTCCTCCGACGCCTGACATTGGAGCATAAATCATTCTCTCTCGGACATCAAGTGATCTTGATTTAAAAGATTAGATTTTTAACAAGTTTTAATCATTTTGGCAAGACTGAATTCCATTTTTTATTTTGGTACGAGTTCACATTATAGGTCTAATTTTTAAATTTGATAATTTTAAAACAAATATGAAAAGTTAAATCTAAGGTTTACCTTCTTTTTTTATTATCACCTCTCTCAGGTAATGGACATGGGTCGGGAATAAGTGAAATGTCATGAAGGTAAAAATCACCACAACCTTAAAAATTAAACATGGTAGATTCCATTAAAAAAGCTTATTAATTTACAAATATACATAAAATAAACTACATTTTAATTGTAAATGATAAACAATAGAAAATAAAGCAACACTTCCAATAACAGAAGTACCAATAACAGAAAGAATTGTTTCCTAAAATAAATATATACCCTTAAAAATTTATGATAGAACTAAGTTTACAGTTTACCAGGAATATGAACAGTGGTGTCTTGTTTAAGATGTGTTCCTCTAACATATCCATAAATTGAAACATTTCTGTCTGTTGTCGGTTCAATTCTCAACTTTTCTGGGTCAGTTATATCTTCCATTCTATTAAAAAAAAAATTATTTGTTGTCAAAAAAGCCTAAAAGTAAACATTTAAAAGAGATACAAAAAATACAGAAAAAAGGTTAACTATCATGTAAATAAACTATATACAATTAAATATATTAAAAAACTGTTATATTTAAAACGCCATAATTTTAAAATGTTGGTTATACACAACCCTACCTATCAGCAACCACATATGAATGTGATGTCCTCCATACTAAAGGTCTAAACTTCATAACACTCACAAATCTACATAAGTTTCTTATTTCCGTTCTTTGATATTCACCAAACACCATCCCACTTAGGTAGAACAACTTTGCCCCCTAAAATATAAACAAAAGTATTACCACCTTAAAGCAATGCATTTATTAGTTTTTAAATAAAAAAAATAATGGGCTTAGCTTTATTAAACAACTACAACATATAACTTTTCATCCAATATATTTACATAAGTTTGTACATACTTGGTATAATTCTGTCCAGAACCTATGTTTTAATGCCTTTTTTGTTTTCTTTAAAACTTTTGGTTGCTTAAAAGTATCCAGATGGGTTAAAATTCCCATCACTTTAGGAAAACCGTGAACCTAAAAGTATAGAAAAAAAAACATAGTTTGGTATTTACAAAGCAGATAATGATGACTTATTAAAAAAAAATTTAATTAATAAATGGGTAAGATAATAAATCTTACTTGACAAATGTTTAAAAATTCAAATGTCTCCATTTCAAATCCAAAACTAGCATCAATCAAAAGCAGTATCTAAAAAAATGAATTAGTTTATTTTTTAATCTTTTTAAATTATTGACTGTTTTGGTTTAACATTACTCTTCAATATTTAAAATTTTACGCAACAAATGGTTTTACCAAGTCAGCAACTTTAGCAATGTCAATCATTGAAGTAAGATCATTATTACATTCAATAATTGTTAATCTTCGACTTTTACCAGACACAAGCGTCACTGGTCCCTACATAAAAATATGAAGAAAATTAACATCTTTAATATAAAAAGAACATATATATATAGTTTTATTTTTGGATCACGTTAACTGTCCGTACCTCAACAAAAAAAAGTTACGTTTTCAAAACCAGTGAATTCAGGAGTTGCGTAATATTTACGAGATAGCTCTCTCGCAATGTAGCCTATGCCAATAAATAATAAACAATAAATAATAAACATTAGCTATAAATTACTACATTTTAGTGTAATATAACTTAATTAAACTGTAATATAGTTTAATTAAACAGTTATAAGTTTGATTATGTCCCAAATTAGGCAGTACGCTTGTTGATTAACAATAGTCGTCAGACAAGACCTATTGTTTTAAGTTTGCGACTTTACTGAACACCGCTGGTTGTTTTGCAGACATCATCTTAGTCTTTAAATATATATACCCTTACCCCAACCCCATCTAAGTTTGTTGTTAGAGAGAACCACACAAAACGAAAAAGGCGTTGCGTAGGAGAGTTTTGTACAAGCTACGAGTAAATTTGGGAGGTACGTAGTGTTTATCAGTTTTGTGTGGGTACGGACAGTTAACGTGAACCTTATTTTTTATTGGGTTTTAAAAAACCACATTCTAACTATTATTGATTTCTGAATATTGTGATTTAAAAGCAGTTCTTTCTGTCAACCTTAAACCTTATTCAAAACCAGGTAATAGTCACTACTCTGCACTCTAAGTCAACAAAACATCTAATTAGGCACATAAATATATAAGGTACATTATCATCAAATGTAAAAGTAGCCTTTAAACATCAAAAAATGCATATATGTAAAGAAGTTCAACTCTGAAAAACATTCAAAAATATTAAACAACCTTTATGTTGGAGATTTTCTCTCTTGTATAGTTTTTAATAATACATTGCATCAGAGTTGTTTTTCCAACTTTGGGAGGACCAACAATTGCCACAACAACAGGAGGAGGAACTACAGGAGTTCGATCAACAACTGGGATGTGGTGCTTTTTTGACTTCACATCTTGGGCTCTGAAAATAAACAAATTTTGATTGAGATTAAATTTGTAATTTGTACCAGGCTGCCGGGGTTTGTACTAAATTCTCACTTATAAATATTTTTTTTAAATATAGAATTTTATGTTACATTTTACCTTCTGAATGCCTTGTTAAACTTGTTGGCACTTTGGATTGCGAAAGCTTTCGGGTTTCGCAACTTAGTGTCAGCATCTTGCTTTTTTGCTTTTCTTTTCTCGACTTTTCTACCTGCATGTCTAGTTCTGTGTGGCTTTGCAGTCTGTTCTGTATTCTCCATAGCAATATATTTTAATTGGGTACGAATTATACCGCATATATAACCTAATAAGCTTAAGTTTTATCAAATTAGTAGTTTTTTTCCAAACGTCAACAAAAACTACACGTGCTTTCTAACGCGGGTCACTCAAGCGAAAAGTCAATCAAAATTTTATCAAATTTATTTATCCTCAATAAAAAAATTAACATTTTCATGACATTAACATGAGAGAATTTTGTTAGAAGATCCAGTTTCTAGATTTTTAGTTTTTTAAAATAATGTGGGTTATAACATACGATTATTAGTCAATCGATTGGTTTTTGGCTAGGCAAGACCCTAAGATCGTTGACGGCGCCTTTAACCGCGCTGCAATAGCGAACGCATAGATTTCAACCTCCAAGACCTAAAACCTTAGGGCCTAGTATTGTAAGCTCTACAACATCCAATTGCATCTATTTATATGAAAAAAAGGTTGATTTAACATTGAGCAAAAACAACACACATTTAGTATTCGGTTTTTATACAATTTTATTCATGTTCATTATGTTTAAAAAGCATTGTACAAAGGCATTAATATACATTAAGAGCTATTTACAATACAGTGATATAGGTGAGATGGAAGAAAAAGGTTGGCATAAAAGTGCTAAGGCTAAAAACTAAGAGATAAATAAGTGCAGTTTTTGCATAACTTGTTAAATAAGAACGACCATTTTTTTCACGTTGTTAACATCCCTGGATAGGTCGTCCCGAACCAGTTTAATTTTTGCGTTGATTATTCGGTTTGTTGTGTCGATAATTTCTTTCACAGAATCAAACCCGTCTCGATATTCCTGTTTCAATCTGGCTAATTCTGACTCAATGTGCAAACTCATTTGATCCAGGCGATTTTTGACGTCATTTCGTTTTAAATTTTCGGCGACGTCCTCGCGACATTTACGACATTCCTCGTGGCATTCGTCGACTGATCGCTGTAGAGATTCGATTCTTTCCATGACTTTGTTCTCAAAACTTTCCTAAAAAAAGGTATTGTAAGGTAATGGTCTTCGTTTAACATGCATTACTTGCTATAAATTTTTGCGATTACTTTTTTAATAAAAAATACATTATATCATTAAGAAACAAATTGTTATATATATATTTTTAGGTCAAATCTCTGGAATATTATACAACTGTTTTACCTGTTTTTGTTGGCTTATATTCGAGTTAAGTTCAACGATCTGCATAAGTTGTTGCTCAATTCTAAGCCTCTCTGTCTCCCCCCAGCGTTTGTTACTTTCGATCGTTAATCTTAAATCTTCAACCATTCTCTGTGAATTGAAGAAGACAAAAAAAAATTAAAAAGGGAATTAAAATAAATTCAAAAAAGAATTTAATACAACCACAAGCACTGATATAATTAATAAATTAGCAAAAAAAGTTGTAAAAAAATATAATGTAAAATAAATATTAAAATTTTTAAACCTTAATGCGAAAGTCGATGGTTTCAAGTTGTTTAGAACTTGTTCCTTGCATGGATTCAATTCTGTTTTCCTGTGAACTTAACAGGTAATCAATCCTCTTTGTCAACTCAGAAACCTGAAATAATAAAAATTCCACATAAATAAATTAAACGTCACATGTAATATAAAAAAAAATTATCAAAAATTATGCTATATTCATTTAAGTTTTAATACAAAATAAATAATATTAGTTTTTAATGTCATACGCTAAAATAACTAAAATTTGGCATAAAAACAACATAGAAAAAAATCAATTAATAACAATTCACTCTGTTTTGTGACTGGTTAATAAAAATAGGCTTTAAATAAAACTTTTTGCTCTTCACAATAAACTCGAGAGTACTCAAGTAAAACCAGTACCTCATTTTCCAGTTTATTGGCTTTTGTTTTGTTACTCTCAGCTATTTGCTTCAAACGTTCGTTTTCAATTTGAACATTGCTTGAAGCTGATCTCATGTCTTGAGCTAGTCTTGCTATTGATGTATCACATCTAAATAAATAAAAAATATAAATATTCAACGCAAGAATATAAGAAAACAGTAAAAACTTAAAAACACAAAATAAAGCAAAAACTATACAGACAAAAAATAAAATAATGATAGAAAAAGGTTTATATAAACTTTATTTTTGATGGTTTTAACAATTTTCTACCCTAATACATGAACATTATATATATTAGTATTTAAATAGTCATTTTATTAAAAATGTTAAAAAAAATGGAAAAAAATTTAAATCATTTTTACCTTACCACCCTTCCCCTTAAATCAGCAACTCCTGATTGAGCAAGATGTTCAACATTTTTACTCTGGAAGTTTGCATTTTGAAAATGAGAGTCTCTCATTGACATCTTTAAACAATAATAACATAAATTTGAAACTAAGTGAGTACCAAATTTATAAAAAAAGAGTAACACAATAAAATAGATAGAAAAAATTGCATTTAAAAGCTAAAAATGCTAAAAATTCATGAAAATTGTAAAATCAAAAATTTGAATACTTTTCCATAAAATTAGACAAAAATTGATAAACATTAGTAAACTAACCTCATATTTAACAGCTTCTATATCCCTGCTTAACCTTTTTACAGTATTGGTTATAGTTTTAATGTGTTCGTGCCATAATTGCTGCAATGCTCCATCCATACTTGAAGGTCTCACGTTATCAACCAATTTATCTTTTAACTAAAAAACAAATAAATAAATTTTAAACAAAAGTTTTTTTTGAACGAAATAAAAAGTAAAGCAATACTGAAAGAAAACAAGATTAAAGTAGAATCCTTTGCAAATTCTTGAAAATAATTAACTTTTTCATACTTTGTGTATGTTTTTGTGATGACTGCTACTCAAAAATACAACACAAGTCTTCATAAACAAAATAGGCAAAATACTAAACAATTTTTTTTTTAAATTGTTATAAATTTGTTACCAAAAAATTAATTTCATCGAGTCAAAATTAATTTTTGTGTACATACCAACCTCATAAGCTTTTTCAATTAGTGCTCTGGTCGTTTTTTCTTGTTCAAAAACTCTTTCTTCTAGGTTAGATATTTTTCCTTGACGTTTTGGTACTCTAAACATTTCATCATATTATTTGAAAGTCCTTTAAATTATAATAATTTACCACATAATTTATGCTTTTAAAGAGACAACATTAAGCTCTAGTAAAAGTTTAAAATCTATGGTTTTAATATTTAGCAGCAACTTAATAAATTGTGTTAGAATTTTTAACAAATTATAGGGTAGTACTAAAATACGGGAAGTTGCGGGGTGCGGGAAATACCGAAGCCATATGTAAACGTTAACAAAGGAACGCTGAATGCGGAAAAGGACGGACTTTTTATACCCTTCCCTAATTTTCCCTTGTGCTTTATATTCAATTTCGCATCATTTCTTGACCTTTAAAGTCAATCCCGCATCACCCCTTAGCCCTTTAGATAAAAACAGCAATCATCCCGCAGAAAAGTACAAAAATTCCGTTCCGTCCTGCATTCCGCAAATTTTTGTTAATGTTTACATACGGTCCCGCACTATCCCGCATCCCGTACTTTAGTATTGTCCCAAATTATATGATAATGAAATAGTTAACATTTATTTTTAAATTTAAATTATTTACCTTTGCACAATGTAATCAGATTCTTTATATCTTTGATTTTCCTCACCCATTCTCTAACCTAGAGGTTTAATCTAAATTAACATAAAAAATATTTGTTAAAATATTAGTAACTTCATAATGGTTCGCTTTAACGTTTGCTATTACGTACAAAAATACGTAACTTTTTACGTGAAGGACGTCGGCATTTGTTGTCTTGTTAAATGTAGCTGTTGCGCCAATAATTTTTTCATTTATTTATCCTCGATGTTTTAGATGATTTTGACCATTCCATCTGCCGATTGTTATCAGCCCTACTACCGTCCATACGTGGCATTTTACTTGATGTTCATTAGTTTTTTTACTTCACTACGTAAACTTGTAGTCTAAATGTTTACTCATTTTTTTTAACAAAAGTTGTTGTTAAGCCTTTTAAGGGTATTTTTAACGACAGTTAATTATCATTGTAAAATTTAAGTTAGTATTTATGTGTTAAGGGCTCTCATAAATCCAAGTAGGCAAAACTTGTTTACGTAGATAAGCCAACATAACTTCTTATAAAAAGTAAAAAAACAAGTTATTTTTGCTTTAACACTAACAATTTATTTATTCTACTCGTACGTAGTAAAATACATTGAGGTAAGACTAAGATGCCCTAGGGTCCTTTATTAATATTTAAGAAGTTTATTTAAATCTTAGTTGGTGTCTATAAAAATCGTATCCCAAAATAAAAACCATTAGAATAGATATTTATTTAGTCGCCGGCTGAAAAACTTTAAAAGAGAAATAACAAACAAGAAGGCCAGGTTTAGAAATTTTTAAAAATGATTCAATAGCGATAAGAGCCTACCATTTAAAAAATAAATTAAAAATCATTAGAATTAAAAAAATTCAGGCTACAACGCGTGTTATTTATCAATCATTTGCGGTTTCCTTTTGCTATAAAAGTGGTTTGTACAATAAGCAGTTTAATTTGGCACAAAACGATTTTGTAGATGTTACCTTAGAAATACGACCTAAAATTACACAGAAAAATAACAACAAGAACTTTATATTAATCGTAGAATAATGCTATGTTGATATATAATATCAAATACCGTCATTAATAACACGAAGTTCGCTATAATTTATTACCTGTCTTATGTGCCCTTAATTATATACGTGATGTTGTGGTTTAAAACATGAAAACGCTGTTTTAAAACTAGATATATTTTGATTTTAAAAAGAAACAAAAGTTAAGAAATTTAAGTTAGAAAAAAATGTTTTAAAGGTAGGCCTATTCATAAGCAGATTTAAAAAAACTTGGCAAATACTACAAGAAAACTACAGAAAGATTTAAAGAAACTTACAAACCATTGGGTTTTTATTTTATTTTGTTCAACCTGCCAGCATGATGAATTATGAAACCAACGTAACTAACTCAACCAATGTAACAAAGGTTTTCGTATTTCTACCATTTTGCGATTCCACACAACTAACAGACTGCTCTGATATACCTGTTAAGAGTTGCAGCACTTGTAGCATACCTAATGCTGCTATATATATTACCTGTTGTTTTCTATTTGGTATGTTTATTATAGCTGGAAATTCAATAGTTATTTGGACTTCTGTAAACGAACACGCAAATATAAATAGAACAAATGCCTTTAAAACATCAATGGCGGTTGCTGACATTTTAACAGGTATGTTTTGGAAGTACCATATACTGTTGTGTTACCTAAAAGTTTAACCAGTATAAATTATATTCAAAGTAATATTATAACATATTAAAAAATTGAGACATAACCACTCTAGCAATGTACAGACAGTATATTCTAATTTATACATGTATAATTTTACAGGGCTTCAGCTTTTAATTATTGTTCCATACAACTTTTTTTGGACAATCCATGCGACCTTTGACGAAATACGTGAGGTTCAAAGCTCGTGGAAAGGTTCATTGCAGGCAAATGCTGCTGGAATATTTTATAACCTTGGATTCGTAGCTTCCCTTTACCATCTGGTTTACTTTGGGATATTTCGCATATATGCCATCCGATTTCCATTCAAATACAAGTCACAAAATCCCAATAAGTTTAACTTGGGATTGGTCTTGATTTGGATTTTAGCTTTGCTTGTATCAGCAACTCCACGTAAGTGTTATAAACCATTTATTTATTTATTTATTAAGTGAATCACCATTAGCCCTTGCATTACCACAAGTTACCTGATGTCATTTTGCTATATTCTGTTTAGCTAGCTGAACTTTAGTTGATAGTGACCAAAATTTACAACTTAAACTAACCTTGTTTTAACAGTTCTGCTGTCAAATGAAATGCTTTTTTCCTATTATCCAACGCTCATGATATTTACTTTTCAACCAGTAGATTTTACTCATAACCTTACTGGGGCTATTGTATCAACTGTTGTGCTAACTGCTGCGCCTCTTGTTATAATGGTAATTGTTTTTTAAATATGATATAAATAATGGAAGGTTTATAGCTATTTTAAATTAATAAAAATACTTTTAGACTGTTATCACTATCGGAACTTACATTCTTGCCCGATTTAAAATGAAGAAAAGAAGAAATATAACCACGCGTACATGCCGGGTTAGAAATGTGGCTTACAAAAACGAAACATCAATGTTATGGACAGTTATTATAATGCAAACTGGGTTTACACTTACTATACGTAAGACAATAGTCTAAGTTGATAAAAGCATGACAAGAAAACTTTAAAAGTATAATTAAAAATTAGATAAACATTTATACTCATTGCATGTTCAAGTTCTTTAATTGATTTTGTCTTTTTAATGGTTGCATTTATCTTGTAGTTATTGTGTGCCCTGCACAAAACTAAACTAACAAAAACACTTTTTTTATAGTTCCACAATTGTTGTCTGTAATGATGTTTTATAAAAGTCATATGGAAGGCTTAAACGCCTCAACTGCTCTAGCAGTTTGCTTTTTTTTGACAATGTGTAACAGGTAATATGGGCTTCATTTTTAAATTAAAAGAGTGGTTGAATTTTTAACATTTCATTTTTCATATTATTTTACAGCGTCGTAAACGTATGGGTATATAGTGCTCGTGAAAAGTATTTTAAAGCTTGTCTAATGTGTTTACTAAAATTCAAGCGACCTCCATCCGGGCGTTCTGTGCTTCTAAAAAGGCTAAGAGATGATGCTATTATACAATAAGACGAAACTGTTTTACTTTTGGGTAGTTTCTAGAAGTCGGGAATTAAAGAGAACACGCTTTTGCCTTATTTGGACCGACTTAAGCTTGCCAGCTTATTTTGTATAATTTTATATAAAATTGATTATTGGTTGATATTTACATATTTTAACTAGTTTCTTAATCGCTTTTTATATTGCACATTGTCAATGCATTTATATGTGTGTATTTATTACAAATGTTTTTTGAATATTTCTGTAATTTCATATACTAACAAAATACAATAAATACAAAATCCCCAATAACGATAGTGTATCGAAAAAAAGAAGCCAATAAATGTTTTCAAACGTTAATTTTTTTCAAAAGATGACATCAAAAAAATATGAATTCTCAAGGGAAAAAAATCGCAATCATTTTTTGAGTCAGAATTTTTTTCAAAGTAAAAAAATGAATTTTTTGAACTAAACTGAACTTTAAGCTTGTAATGCGTTCAAGAAACTTATTCAAAATCAGGGTTTTTTCTTAGTATAACAAAGCCCTCAATAACTGGAGTAAGGGCAATGTATTCTTCTGTAGCTAACTCAGCACGTTCTCCGTATGCCAACAACACTGGCGTAGTGTGAGTTTGAAAACCTAAAAATAAAAATTTGAATAAAATAAAAAAAAGTTCGGTAGTGTGGTGAACCGGTCATGGCGACGGACTATGAGCCGAAAAGTTTTGGGTTCGAGTCTCACCAACGCCACACTATTCGCCACAATAAAAAAGGAAAAACTAAGGAAGGACCTACCCCCTTAAATTAAAAAAAAAATATTTGACATACCTGTAATAGTTTTTGGCTTTCCTGCTTGGCCTACAACATCAACAGCTTGACCAACTCTTACACTTATCGGAAGCGGTTGTAGGTCTTCATTAAAAGTAACCAACATTCTTGGTTGAATAGCTGGGACCAAAGTGTAGAGAAGGTAGTGACTTTTCCCTAGGATACCTAAAAAAAAGTGTTTACCAAAGTCAGCAAAAATTTTACAAAACTTTAAAAAATTACCTTAAAATAACCAACTTACTGTTTTTAACATCCAAGAAAGCAGTGATAACTGACATCAGTGCTGCCATGGCAACTGGGCTCATTAGTTGTCTGTCGCTGTGGTAAGGTTGTAAAGTCAAAGTGCCCTAAAAAATTCAGAATATTAAAAATTTTCAAACACAAATGTTTTTTTATATTTTTTAAGTTTACCTTTCCTAAGTGAACCAACCCTTGAGCAAGTCTGACCAAAAACAGGTTGCTGGCATCTTTGGAATAATAAACAGCCAGGTTTCTAAGCATTTGGGCTAACCTGGCATTGTTTGTACCTAAGATAAATAAAATTCCAAATAAGTGGCTATCAAAAAATGGTTAACCCCCTCTTTATTAAAAAAAAAAATTTATATTAAAAACTTAATAATATAAAAAATACCACAAGTGCTTACCACTGCCTACTAGTGCCATGCCAAATATAGAGTTATGTACAACTTCTGTATCAGAGTCATGACTGAATTTTGATAAAGTGTCGAGAATATGGAGTTGTGGGTTAGATACAGAGGTTAGGGCTAAAGCAAGTGGTACAGTTCGACGCACAGCTAAATCTCCATATCGGTACTACAAATAATATACAAGTTTTAGATGATTACAACTAAGAACAAAAAAACTAAATTTAAAAAAAAAAATTTAACAAATTTAAAAAAAAATAAATAAAACAGTAATGTAATATTTATCATTAAGCCAAAAGTTTACAAATCAAAAATTATATTAAAAAGTTTACAAATCAAAAATTATACCAGAAATTAAATTAAAAAACATCTAAGTGATATAAATCAACTAATTAATCTGTTAATTAAATTTCATTTTTTTGTGCTAATTTTCAAAACTTACTAAGTGGCTAAAACTTCTAAAAGCCATCTCAGCTCCAATTTCTTCTCCCAATGAAATCAATCCTACTCCCAACACTGCTGCTGCGTGCTTCGTCATCCCCCAATCCGAAGAGGAGGAAGAGGATTTGCTTTTCTTGTCCTCACTCTATAAAAAAATAAAAATTAAATTAACAATATATTGGTGACTTTTGTTATTGTATGTACAATACTAATGTAACCATTGTACTTATTAATTATCACCTTAATGGTAATATATTGTAAGTACAACAGGTAGATTAATATACCAAAACATTGGCTCAACTATTTATTAAAAAAATAGCTGGAATTTGACAGTCTTGGATACCCAAACAAATATACACCCAAAAAAAATACTTTGAAATATTGTAAAAAAATTAAAATTTACCTTTGATTTTGAATCATCTTTTTTGCTCTTAGATGAAGAGGATTCAGAGGTTGTTTCCTTCTTCTTTTCTCCCTCTTCCTCCTTTTCAGCACTCTCTGTGCAAATGTGCAACATCTGTTGGACTTTCAGAACATTTCCGGTACCTAAGATAAAAAAGTAGTTCATAAATACTAGGAACAACATCATTAAATTCTAAAAGTCATTTTAAAAGTAGCTTTTTTTTAAAAGTAACTGAAGATATAAACAACTTTGGTATTTTTGCTTACCAGCATAGGCACAAACTTCTACAAGAACTGAAGCGAAGCCCTTGAGAGGTTCAGGAACAACTTGAAGGGCAACTAAGATTGTATCAACTGCATCTTGCTTGCCTGTAATGTAAAACAGGATTAAAAAATTTAATCAAAAATTTAATAAAAAAAAAATTTAATTTTCAAAAGTAAAAATCAAAAAATTATTTTATTTTTACGAACCTAGGTAGGTAAGAGCCAAAGCAAGAGCAATGTATTTGGCATGAGTCTCCTTTAATTCAGATTCCGAACGTTCGATAAGAATTTGTAACAAAGCTGATGTAACTTCTCCATTACAAGTTCCCACCGATATTAAACCTAATGCTAACGATGTAATTCCAATGACCTGAAAATTAACAAAATTTTTTTGAAAATTAAAAAAAATCATAAAATAAAAGGTAGTTTGGGTTCTTGTCAAGTTAGTAAGTTTAACAAAATTATTAAGAACATTATAAGTTCTATTCAATTAATATAACATTAGTTCATAAAAAAATTATAAATTAGAATTTATTTTTAATAAAAAAGCAAAATAATTTAAACATTAAAAATATTTAGTATCAATAATATTACCAACCTCCATATTAGATTTAGAATCCCCCAAAACTGGAGTTAACAAAGAAACCAAATCCATTCTATTTGATCCCGCATAAGCTAAGCCAAGTCTGCAAAAAAAAATAATAAATCAGTGAAAAAAGGGTAATGTAATATTATCACCTAACAGATATAACTTTTTTGTAATTTCTGTATAAATTCTAATCGTATATTTTTATTTCATCTTACCCTAGTATAGAGCCAACCCTCATAATGTTGCTATTATGAAGAACATAGTCAGATAACAAGGCTAATGCTGGATCACATTCATTTCTTACTCCTGTGTTTACAATACCACATGCTAGTAGTGCTCCTAAAAGTTAAAAAATTAAATTAAAACTAAATCTTAGTAAAAGATTATTAATACTTTTTAAATCGAAATTAAGTTCTATGAAATAGTTGAAAAATACTTTAAAAATTAGTCAAAATTTAACAAAATTATGTCACAAACCTGATTTAATGTAATCCTCGGAAGAGTAAAGATACTTGTCGATTTGTGTCAAACCTCCATCAACATCCCACAATAAAACAAGACCCAATGATGCTGTAGCAGCTAACATGCCTGTACACAAAATATTTTTAATTGTAAAAAATCTTAATATACAAAAAAATAATATATACATTACTTACCATGGTCTTTGTTCTTGTAAATCCATTTATTTCCTTCTCCTGTAAGTAATTTGTCCTCACCAAAAGCAGCGTTAACAAAGCCGTTTACGTATGACGATGCAAGATTCATTCGTGCTGAGTCAACATTAGTTGAACCCATTCCTGGTCCTAAAATTTTTTTTAAAAATTTAAATTTTAAAAAATATTTTATTTGTTTTAATTATAGGCTATAAATAAATCCTTATTTTAGCTTACTGTTATTTTCTAAGTGAGTTTTGTAAATATCTTCTGGAGTTTTAGCTTCAAGAATATCAAGTTCTCTGTTAAATAAACATATTTATTGAATATTTAAAAGTGGGCATGTCTTTTAAATAAAAATTACACAAAAAATATTACAATCTAAATTACAGTTAATATAAATATACATTTTATTTAAAACTTATCAATAACGCTCAAAGGCATCTTTAAACCATTTAACAGAGGCTAAAATAGAATATAATATCATAATACAAACAAAAAGTAAACATTTTTGGATAAGTTTTTCACATTTTTATTTACCTTGCCAGAGCAATAAAGTTCATGTTAAGATGAGAGTTGGAGAGGATCTCAGTAAGATCATCTGTGTCAGCATCCATAACATCTCCTAACTCCAAGTAAGCTTGTTGTCTTCCCAGAGCATATGCAAGTTGTTTTTGAATGGATCTAGAAAAAAAATTTAATGTTTATATAAAAAAATCGTAAACTGTATTTATGTAAAACAGTAATACTATCTAAAGTAAGAAAAATTTTTTTTTTTTTTTTAAGTTATAACTCGTGAAAAATATTTTTGGTTAATCTAAAAAAAGTGAAAAAATTGTAAACTGCATAAATCTATAATATGAATATAGATAATAACCGAAAAATACCTTAATTTAGGTCTTAAAAATAACAATTAAATTCAATATGCTGACGTAGTTGAAACCAATATAAAATGATTTTTAAAAAAGCTAAAAGCATTTTAAATCTATAATAATTATTAACTTTTTAAAAAAAATTAAGAAATGAGCCCAAATTTAACACCATTAAGTCTAAACTTACAAATCTTTGCAAGAAAGAAAAATATCTTCAATAAGTTCCATGTCATTGAGTTGCATCGCAAGTCTCATTGCTTCCGGTAAACAATCAAATTTACGAAATATTTGCACAGCACATTGAAGCAGGTTTGTGTTTTCCGGCTCAGCGGTGTATGGCACACAACTAAGACACAAATCAGTTACAACTTTCAATCAAATTATTACAAAAAATTTTTACTTATTATAAATAAATTTTTTTAAATTTTTTATTTATAGTACGAAGTGTTTTTTTTATACTAAATATTTTAATAGAAAATTTATCTACGTATTTAAACAAAAACACAAATCAAATAATTTAAGAGTTAATAAAAACTGCAATTTACCTGACAAGATACAAACAGACTCTGGGGTAAGTAGTTTTGTCAATAAAATTCAAAATCAAATCCAGTTTTTCAATCTCCATGAGTAAATCACATGCTTCTGTCTCAGCATTGTGCTTCATGTCATAAGGAACAATATCCTAAAAAGGAAAAAAAAACATTATTCAAATAAAATACAACTTATGATAAACAGAACAAAAAATTATAAAAAATTTATTGACCAGTAATGTTATTTTTTAAACTGTATATACAATATTAAGAGGTTATTTTTTTTACCTGTACAATATTAAGAAGTTCAGCGAGTTTCATTTTCGAGTTTTCAGCTTCAGGATCGATATCTTGCCATTCAGCTGAGATTTCACCAGATATATGTCTACAAATTATCAGGAAAAAAATTACTTTTAACAAGAACATTGACAATTTTACTATTTTTTGGCTTATCACAGCACCCAAACTGACTAATTAATGATCTGATTTTGAACTTAAATTGAAAGAACTAAATGCTTAAATTTAGGCAATAGATTCTAAGACAGGACATTTTCAAACAAAATTTACCAAAATATATATTTAGGTAATTTTATACTTGTATACCCATGAATATTAGTAAATAACATTTTACTTACCTCACATATTCATGCCCCCATGATCCGATCTCTTCTTGAGAACCAAGAAGTCGATATTTTAAACATTCTCTCTCTTCTGAGATTGTCATACCAAGAACTGATATTATATCAGCACAAAATCTCTACAAACAAAAATTAATTAGGTTTCCTTATTAAATAAATAAAATGTCAGCCACATCAAATTTGCTTTTGTAACTTTGATGTTTACCTTGTTTTCTATGTCTTCAATTTTTTCATATATTTCCTTTAATGTCCCATAATGTTGCCGAAGAAATTTAAGAGGTTTAGGAACGGCAGTGATGGATGCAGTCGAGGATCGAATCTTGGATCTTAAGATTTCCAAAGATTGACGATAAAGATTAACATCACTTTCCTAACAAAAATTAATATTATTTGATTAGTCCTACCAAATAAAAAGTTTATATATATATATACAATATTTTTTTTTAAAAAAGTGTGATTTAAAATCTTACATTTAATCGTTCAATGCACAAATTAAGTTCATCTAAAAGTTGCTTGTCTTCTTCGCTCTAAAAAAATTATAATAATTAATTTTAACATTTTGAATATACCAGGCATTGAATAAGGCAAATACTAATTTTTAACTTACTAATTCTGGTTCTTCCTCTTCCTTTTTATCCTTCTTTGTGTCCTCTGATTTTGAATCATCCTTTGGTTTAGTTTCCTTTTTTTCAGTAGTTGGTGCCATATTTTATTTTAAAAGCCCACAATATATTTCCTAAATAATAACTAAATCTAGAAACAACAAAAGAATATGTTATGTAGAAATCAGTAATTATATTAAATCAGGATTACTAATTACTGTAAATTACATTTATAAAAGACTTAATTAGGCAAACCAGCAATCAGCCAATTTATGATTTTTTTTCATGTTTATGTTGACCATATAAAATAATTCCAAAATATTTCTACATAGTTGTGCCAAGTAAATATTGCTGAGTCGTTTTATACTCTTCATAATCTAAAGCATTAGTGTTTCTTTCTTGTTTCATTTTTTTCATGTACTGAAACTGCACCTCCCATTCCTTATCCGTGATCTTTGAAACATTTTTTTTCATCGCTTCTTGAATATGCTTCGGTAATTTCTCAATTTCCCATTTGTGAACATGCATTGCAACACCATAAGGAATATTGCGCTGTATATATTCCAGGTATATGTTCATAGTGGATTGTGTTAAATATTTAAGCTGCAATACCCGACGATAAGTCCTTGCTTCGTATTGTGTCCGATGCTTTTTATAAATGTGAACAGATCTCAGCAATGTCATCCTGTCATTAATAAATTTAATGTCAAGGACTCCATTTACAGTTATATCCAATTCCTTAGCTGCTATTGAACAATATTCTAAGTAGCTTTCTAAAACTTCTAATTCGTGGCCGAGCACCAAAATGTCCATCGCACGATAAAGTTTTTCTGATGATTTTAAAGTAACAACATCTTCTGAATCTTCATTAGTTTTTGTAATTTTACTTTTTTTTGATGAAAAATTACATTTTGGCAAGAATGTGTTCGTTAAATTTTGTGTTTTATTGGGCAACACGTAGTGTGGGGTTGACGTGTTTAATTGGGTTTTAAACCATGACTTGCTATGAAAACTTGAAACATTTATGCAGGATGCTATTTTTGATTGAGATTTAAGCAAGGGTAATATTCTTTGAGAACAAACCAAACTACTCATTTCACCTTTTCACAAACTTAATATACCTACACATATGCGATAAATAATTCAACTAAATAATTTTAACTCAATTAGTTTAACAAACTTTAATAAAACGTTTTGTCTTTTATATGTTAACTTTTGTTTATTATAACTACCAGCCTACTTAAACCACTTTATGTTTAGTCTTGGTAGTTTAATATACAGATATTTGTTTTATATAATTTGTGTAGCATTACACCCTAAGATGTATATTTATCAAACAATAACTACAACGTAAAGAACGGCATGAATGAGCCAGCAAATTTGAAAGCATCGTCTAGCGGTTTTAAATAAAAGTTACATATTTTTTTGTTTTATTGTTTTATCCTCAAATGTATTACTTTTGAGTAACACCTAAACAATTAAAATTAAACGAATAAATTAACTTTTAAAAGCAGATTGGGTAAAAAAAGAGTCAAGCTGTAGTTGTAATACGAACAACACAACATTTAAAAAATGTATTTATTTACCCTGTGTGAAGTATTTTTCCATACGCCGTAAAGGAAGTGGGTCTATTAGGCAACTATTTTAATAATATTAATATATCCTGGTTCCTTGCTATTAATAATAGCAACAGATAACACACCGTAGGGCTTAAGAGTAAAAGCAAGTTAAACAAGATATGTCAGTATTATTAGATTTGATTGTTTTGTTTTTATTTGCATCGTCGTGCACAGCAGATGTAAATGTATCAAAAGTTGCATTAAAATCGGGGCATCTAAGTAAGTATATAAAAGCACACGACGTGTATAATTTACTATAAAACAAGCTTACAGTTTGCTTTAAAAAATAGTTTAAACAATTTATTTTAGTGCCTGTAATTGGCTTTGGAACGCTCAGACTTAAGGAAAAAACATATCAACTAACAAAGGAAGCTATTGACATTGGATACAGGTAGGTAGCAAAATACTTTCACGCCGAAAGAATGCGACATTTAACTCCGTTACTTTTCCAAGATTATTTGACGCTGCAAAAGAACATAAAACATATACTAAAGAGACTTCAGAAGAAGCTGTTGGAAGAGCCATTGCGGACAGTGGAATACCTCGTTCAGAGTTTTTCATAACAACGAAAATATTACCAAAGTAAGCTTCAGCTGATAAGCCTTGTTTAAAACACTCATCTTAGTAGTCTGTCTATCTATTTAAACTAGACTTTTAATTAAAAAAAAACAATTATTAATATTTGCAGTGACTTTGATTTAGTGAAGTGTAGAAATGCTGTAGATAACTCGTTAAACGCCCTTCGAACAAGTTACATTGATCTTCTGATGATTCATTATCCTGAATGCGAACCTTCAGATCCAAGTTGCAAACAAACAGGTAGTAGACATTAAAAGTTTTCTATTTTCTAAGGTAACTGATTTAAAATGATTCCCTTTTTACTTATAGTAAAATCCTTTTCCCTAAAAATCTACAAGTTTATAAACTTTTTGTAAGATTAGAAACTTGGATAAGATTTACGAAATTTGGAGATACAAACATTCTATCTTTTCATTCAGTAACATTCGTGGAAGCCTGGAAAAATATGGAACAACTTGTCAGAGAGGGCAAAGTGAGAGATTTAGGCGTAAGTAATTTCTACGTTGAAGAAATTGAAAAAGTTTGGATGGAAAGCAAAATCAAACCATCGGTGGTGCAAAATTGGTTCGATCCATATTACGAAGAGACAAGCCTTCTACACCTGTCTAGAATGAACAGGATAGCAGTTCAAGCACATAGCACTCTCGGTTTGTATATAAAAGGATATTATTTACTATAGTTTAAACGTCATTCATTGTGAAAGCGTGCGTATAATTGAAGTATTCATTAGAGTTCGCTTAAATACTAATTATACTAAGGTTTGACAGGGTTGACACTTGCTTTACCTTTCTTGTGCCAATTATGTCAAAGTCTTAGCTTTTTTGCAGCATATTTTGTATTGACATTGTTAAAAGAAGCATGTCACAACGCATGTACACATTTAAATGAATTTGTTATATATGGTAAATTAAATGCTGCTTCAATAAATTGATCTTTTTAACTGGTACAACTTTGAATGACAGCTTTGCAACTTCCCAATACAAAAATGACCGTAAAGATACATATTACATTGTCATCTCAAAAAAGCAAAAGTGCTATTACACATTTTTATTCAAATGTTTAAATGAATAAATGATATTACAAACTAAATTTTGACTTAAAATCTATTTCTTTATAAAGGAGCCGCGTATATTGACGACGGTATGAAAACCAATCCTATTTTGAACAACAAGTTAATAAAGGAAATTGCGAACAAAAACAATCTAACTCCCAGTAACGTCATCTTAGGTTGGGTGCTAAGCAAAAATGTCACTCTAGTTGTCGGTTCAACTAACATTACACACATGCAACAAAATCTAGAAAGGTATCCAATAAATAATATTAATTGTATAATTACGAAAATTTTTTGAAAAAATTATAATTAATTTATTTTTGTGCCAAGTGTAAAATCTTTTTTACTTAGGTTAATGAATAAAAAATGTAGAAGTTTAAAATTTATTTTGATTTGTAATCATATTTTTTTAGTTTTAAGATCAAACTGGATAAAGATGATCTCATTAAAATCGATGGTCTTAATGGAAGGGACCCGAAACATTTTGATGTAGATTCTAAATCTATCTTTACACATTTGATTCACCGTTTCAGAGATTTATTTACAAATTTAATTGGTCCTGCTTCGTCAAAATTTGGAGAACTATAAAAAAAACTTTAAAATATATATTTGTTATTATCGCTTTAGGCTTGGGAAATTAATTTTCATTTGTAAATTTGAAAAGTTTTTGGCCACCAGTAAGTTATAGCTTTTTTTGTTGATTTTTAAAGAGGAAGCAAAAGATTCGTTTTGTGGCAATAAAATGTTAATATCTATAATCACCTCGACCTAATTTTTAAAATTTTTATTTGCGCGTTTTTACACAAAAAACGCAGACGTAGTGGTTAAAAAATCGTGCGTAAAAAACAATGACGAATCAGAAACGGCAAAGGGAGAAATAGCTTCCTTCTCAACCTATACGAGATCTGTCATTACGGGTGGCTGATTTATGTTGTTGAGTTCGGCCAGTTAATGCCATGGTCTGACTGTGGCTTTAGAAAAGGATATACACATATAGAATTGTCAACAGTTACGTAACACAAAACATTTTGTTTTTATTTTTAGATAGAAACAGACAAGCAAATCTCATTTATAACCAACCTATATACGTATATAGTTGTAGTATTGGGCGTAGGCAATTATCTATTATGAGTTCGCACAAAAATTGGATCCATTACAAAGTTCTGTCAAAATTTGAAATAAATTGTTTTCATTTCCTGATTGGTTAGAAACGATAACAATTTGTTAAATTTGGAAAGTTCTTTAGTTGCCGGAATAAACAATTATAGCCTTCGGTGTATAAACACTTTGACGATGTTCACAGATTAAGACTAAAACCTAACATTACACTGAACTTGATAAAATTGTTTTACTTAAAATTGGAACAACAAAGGCAAGATTCCAAGGAAAATTAACATTGTTAAAGTTGTAAACATTGTTTGCAACATGCCAATTCTTAGAAAAGAAATATCATTTGAGGTTTTATTCAGAAAGGTTAGGATTGCGCAAAAAGCTTCAAGTTTTCCTTGGCACATGGTTACTAAAAGTTTCAAAGAAGACTTTGTAAATCCGTGAAAACTATTACGCAAGTGTTACCATTTTTAGATTTATATTCGTCTTTTGAAATGCCAATCAAAATATTGTAAATGTACTAACTGTAGTTTAGATTTATATTAACCTAGGGTTTATAATATATTTTTTATAGCACAGTAGCAAGGCAAAAAAAAACAAATCGTTAGCAAAGTTAACACATTTTGCAAATTTTTATTTAGCGCTTTCATTAGCAGGTTGTTGATCATTAATAACTTTAAAATATCCCAAATTAATTAATGACATTCAACAACATATCCCGTTGGAATATATTGATAACTGTTCTTGTGATATTCACATTTTCCCACTGGACAATTAAATCAGGTAAAGCATTCGATTTTGATATTTTTGAATAAATATTTGATTTTTTAAATATACAAACCCATTAAAAGTCATTATAACAAACTCTAAATATTATTTTTAATATGAGAACTTCTATGGCATTAAAGTTATTTGGATATAATTCCCTTTTTTAGTTATATTTAAATAAATGTGATGTTGTGACGTGTTTTTAGCTATATTACAACAGCGTGTGACATTGATCCAGGTCGAACACAAACCTTTTGCCCCGTAACCCAATGCAATGACTGGTATACCTGGCATAATTATATATTTAATATATAATATTTAAATTTTGCAGGCAATGCCGAAAACCCATGTCCATCTGGTATGATGAGTTGTGGGGAAGGACTGAAGTGTATTTATAGAGGTCAATTCTGTGACGGGATTGTGGATTGCCCGTAAATATCTTTGCTTTCTATTTTGTGTTTAAATTTTTGATCCTGACAAGTGTCTAGCCAATGTAGATTATTTCATGTCAATCTAGCAATGGGTCGTGATTACTCTTTTTTAAATTTGTGTTGTAATAAATGCATATCGCAAAAAGATCAAAGATTTTTAAATTGCTTTAAAGCATAAATATAAACCACGAATTGATTACGCATTAGTAATATAAGAATTTAATAGTTTTAAAGTTTCTTTGATCTATGTACATAACAAAGGTTAAATTTATTAACACCAAACTTAATGGACCCTTAAAAAATGTCATGTCATTGCATAAACGATATAACTTGATATAATATACCCATTTAACTTTAGAAATGGAAACGATGAGGTCTTATATAACCAAACTATACATGCATTTTCGAATGGGAGTATCTGCAGATTAATGCGAAATGGTGTAAGAAGAGCATGCTACATAGGCTACGATTATATTTGCGACCACGAGTTAGACTGCTTTTTTGGTAAGAAAATGGAACGCTCTGTTGATTTCCTATACCTAAGTTTTGTCCGACTTAAAGTAACGAGAAAAAAAATCTGAAATTAGTTTTCGGTCGAACAATTTTTGTAGGCTTATTGTTATTAAATCTAAATCTTTATAAGGACTATATGAACTGTACGAAAATGTCAAAAAAAAGAGTTATGCAAAGTACGCAAAACTTGCTAAAACATTTTAATTTAATTGTAAAATTAAAATTGGTATGAGCCATTTGAATAAACAAAAATAAATCTTTCTAGATTCAACCCCGCTACAAATTATGATTTGTTTTCAATATTCAAATTAATAAAATAGAAAACACCACGTGTTCAAACGCAAAGCTGTTTTAAATTGTGAACCACCATTAAACAAAAAATATTTAAAATATTTTTCTACCTATTTAAATCTATTAAAAATTTCAATAATATTTTTTTAGGAAAGGACGAAAGTAATTGTGAACATACATTTGAATGTAATGAGGACAATGATTTTTTTCGATTACGAGTCCAGTTTTGTGATGGACGAGTAGATTGTCCTGGAAATGCCGACGAACTAAAATACAGGTTCGAAAAATATTGTCGTAAATTCAGTAGTGTGGTATACTGGTAAAAACATCAAGTTAGGGATCGAAACGTTTCAGGTTTGGGCCCCTAATAATGTCGCACTATAAGCTCCTGAGCGCGGCGTTTGCTGGAGGACGAAAAACATGCCCCACTAGCTTGCCCAAAGCAAAAAAATCAAAAAATACTGTGGTAGTATGTATATTTAATAGTGTGATCACCTAGTTGCGGATCCAAATATGTTGGGTTTGATCCCCTAATGCCTTACTAAAAAGTCCCTGAGCCCGGCGTTTACTATTGGCAGAAAAACATGTTCTACTAACCCGCCCAAAACAAAAAATTTAAAAATTATCAATGTGATCAACGTTTACAACTAGTTTAAAAAAAGACTTTGTCAGTGCAACATATTAATAATTTAGCAAATAATTGCAACCGAAATAAAAGCCGCAGATTAAATTTGTAATAACATGTTGTGGACTGTGATTATTTTGTCACCTTTGCAATATAACATTTACCAAAAATGTTATAATAACCATAGCTATTTCAACTGGTGAAAATGTTACATTATTGCAAATTCAAATGCAATGACCAGCATAAAAATACCGTTTATATTTAATTTAAATGTAATACACAACTTGATTAAACGATTAACGCTGTGCGTAAATGTGTGATTAATCATTTTGTTATATAACAAATAAAACGAAATACAGGAAAAAATATTTGTTACACTTTTAATAGAATAAATAATTGAATATAAAGTATTACATTTAACATTTATTTTGAAAATCTAAGTAACTTTGTTTTATCATTCACATATTTTTTAAATATTTTCTCAGTCCCGGAGCAGACGGTTTTCAGTGCGGAGTCACGAAAACTTTGTTGACAAATTTTTGCCAGTTACCTTACAAATATGTTTGTGATGGAACAGATGATTGTGATGATGGAACGGACGAATGTTTTTGCAACAACGAAACCGAAACATTTAGCAACCAAACCTTAACAAACAATCGTACCCAAGGTAAAATTAGGACCCCCACTTTTACCCCCTCCAAAAAGCCCCCAAAAATTGTTTTACCATATAGCTGCTTATTTATATAAACAAAATACACAATCAAATCTTATTATTTTAATTAAAAACATATTTTTGTTTAATACTTTGCTATTTAAAAGATTGCTTTAATATTTGACACTTAAACAAAATAGCATGCAGAACTTTATAAAAATGGGTAAAGTTTGTACGATTCTAGTCCAAAATTAACAAGTGCTATCTTGTTAGTTACATGTTGTTGTAGCCACAAAAATGTGCAAAAATTATATCAAATATAAACCTTTCGGAATTAAATACATTAATTATAAAAATGATGACACTTCCTGCGTGGGTACGTGCCGTAAATCATTATTTTAAATAACAATGCTTTACATGGGACAAAACTTAACTGAACTTGCAAAAACTACTGATATCTGCATACAAAAATTTTCACTTTTTTGTTAATTTTCTTTCTTTTTATTTTTTAGATTTTTATCGTAATCAGCGCTGTTTTCGATGTTTGGACAGAAGTTTGGTTATTTCTGGTGTCAAAACTTGCAACGGAATTTTCGATTGCGACGATTTATCTGATGAATGTTTGTGTGCCAAAAATAGCAGGGTAAAACCGCCTGAACTTTGCAAGCAAGTCTGTAAAGGTAAACAACCCCCCTTACTTATATTAATTATATTAGGTTTTAGCTGATTATTAATTGCAAACATCGAATGTGATTTGTTTTTTATTGATTATGCCTAAATTTCCCTTTTTAAAAGTGTTAAAAAAATAATTTTTATACAAATTTAACTTCTAATATTTCTTTACCAAAGCATAAAGTCAATTCACTTTTTTTTTTATTAAAAGTTTCTAATTATTTTTTAAACGATTATTTCTTTAAAGTTGGCGAAAATTGTGCTAACTGCGAAGTAGGCGAAGTCATGTGCAGTCTTCCTAGCAACAAAACCGACAACGTCACTTGTATATCACGAGCCCAGGTTTGTGATCAAACTTTTGATTGTCCGAATCACGAGGATGAAGAACGGGAGTTTTGTGGGTGGAATTCAACGCAGTTGTTTTTCTGCAATGACGGGATCTCGTTTATTGATCAGTTCAGGCGATGTGATGGTATTTAAATGTTTCTAAATGTTTTAAATTCAAAGTGTATGAGTAAACTTCGCATAATCAAAAATTATTGAATAAATGTACAAGGGTTTTCTAAAGCATCTCATAACTTAGCACAAAGTTAAAAATAAATAAACACAAAGACTCTCAATTTAAATATACTTGACCTTTCAATAACATATTTCAATCGCTTGTACATTTGCAGCGTGTTTATGATAATATTAAACTAAATTAAAGGTATAGTGGATTGCTATGATGGTTCAGATGAAGAAGATTGTGATGTTCTTTATTTCTGTAAAAAAGACCTCACATTTGATACAGGTTAGTAAGTTGAAATAAAGCACTGACATAATTTACATATAGCTGTAAAACAGATATACAAAAGTCGACAAAAAAATTGTACCAACAAACCAACTTTATAACTAACACACGACTTTTTTTGTGGAAATATATAGAATAAAATAATTATTATTCGAATAGCCCAAATATTACAAGATATGTGACATCAACTTACTTCCATTAGATTTTGCAAACCCAACATATGCAATAGCCTGCGACAAAATTTCAGAATGCGAAGATTTAGATGACGAATGTAATGCTACCATGTGTGGACCAGATTTACCAGCTTATTGTAACTTTGTTCGAGGAGATATGGGATTTATGTAAGAAATTATTTAACCCTTATATAACTGTAAATATAATGCGTTTAATAAGCCAATTGGCAAAGTTTCTGCAACGTTACATATGTACTATATAGTCTATAAAAGGAAATTTTTTACACAAATAACATTATATATAATACAAGAATTAATATGATTTTCTATGTACTTTAGTTGTCCTTTTACCCAATCAGCGTTAATTGGGAAAGAAATATGTGATGGCTATCCAACCTGTAATGATATAACTCCATATTTGTCAGAAGATGAGTTACATTGTCCTAACAGGTAAAGTTCAATTTACTTTTATTTATTAAAAAAAAATATAAAAAACTGTTGTTCAAAATGTGTAACAAAATTATTTTTTTAGATTTTATTGTGCTGATCTCGGTAAAGGGAGTTTACCGACCCACATCCCGAATACATCTTATTGTGATGCAATTACTGATTGCTTTGATGGGAGCGACGAACTTAATTGTTCGTTAGCTACTCACTTTTACTGCGACGGGGGCAACGTACCATACATACCACGTAACAAGGTAAAAATTTAAAGGGCCTTTTTTTATTAAAAACAAGTGTTTTGAAACGCTTTTTGTTAAATCATTTAATATTACTGATCCTTACTAATTACGGGATAGTTTCACAAGATATATCATCTAACAACAAAAAATATTTTTTACCTATTACGTGTTAGTCACTATGTTAGTGACACGGTTGTCTGGTTTTATAAAAAATTATTCATCTAAAATTGGGGGCAAAAGAATGAGTCATCATTTGTTTACAATTTTTCCTATGAAAATGCTTGCTAATTTTAAATAACACAGTTCAGATATCAGCAAAACAATGATAGTAACATTTAACACCCCTTCCCTTTAACCAAAAAAACAAGTCTCCTAATGGGTTTAAGTTCAAAAAAACAAATTATTTATAGTCATTTAGTTAAATAATATATTAAAATATCAACTTTATTTTTAATTAAGGTTTGTAATGGGATACAAGATTGTGAAAATGGTCAAGATGAGTGCCAAAACTGTGCTGTAACTGAATTTTCTTCCGACAAATTTCTCATAAACTCTTACTTTTTACAAGCCTCCATTTGGATAATGGGTAAACTAAATTATATCTATCATTTATACGACATCAAAATTACATACGGATTCTAGTTACAACAAAATTTGTATATTTTAGCCATTCTTGCCTTATTGGGAAATATCTACGTGGTTGGAGAAAATGTTGTTTATTTACACAAAAAGTGGAATTCAATTAGTCAGCTAGGCTTGGGAAATCGTTTGCTTATCATCAATCTTGCTATAGCTGACCTTTTTATAGGAGTAAATAATAAATTAAACGCTATTTTATGGATTTATAATTATTGAAACGATTTCTTCCGTTTCGTTTTTGCAATACATTAAAAACGACAAAAGACAATTTATTCAATATATGTCCATGCGGTTAGCATTAAATGGCAAGCATTTATATTTCCAACAAAACCCAAAAAATTTCTAATTTTTCGGAATCACGTGACATTTGTTTATTTATTTTTAGGCGTACCTCCTTGCTGTTGCAATAACAAATGTGGTCTACCAAAATAGGTATTGTACTGCTGACATTCAATGGCGTGGTAGTTCGCACTGTGTTTGGCTCGGATGTTTGGTGATACTTGGAGCTGAAGCGTCTGTGTTTATTTTGACTATCATGACAACACAACGACTTGTTATAATATCAAGGTGAATACGTTAACCAAATTTAAGTACTGATTTATAATTGACAAACATTTTCAGCGCTTAACGGTCAAAAATAAATTACTGATTTCGTATTTTAGGCCAATTACAAATGACAGAACACATCGCATGTTCGTATATATGACAATACTGGGATGGATTATTGCTCTCGCTATTGCTATAATACCGACCATCGAAGCATCAATGTTCTATTTTCTGTCCGGAATTTGGTAAGTTTGTATATAGCAATACTGCATTCCAAATAAACACTGTTAAATGCGCTGATATTTTAAATAAAATCTACAAATATACTGTAGAAATATATAGTCAGAAATGACCATTCTACCAAACACTAATCCATAAATTAAAATTTCCTTTTTTCTGCTATGGTAATATTGATTTAAAGAAATAACAAACTAATTGTTGTATTTAGGTATAGAAATAATCCATATTTGACTATTTCATCTAAGTCCGAAGTTGAGGAGTTTGTTAGAAAGCTTTGGACGTTTCAAAACCAAAGCGATATGCCGTTCAGTGCAAATACAACAGGGTAAGAAAAACCCCATTTTTATCTAACTATTAAACGAACAAAACCCCCCAAAATATACCCAGTAATATACAATATTTTTTTATAGTCTTTATGAATGGGAAACGTTATTGAGCTCGGTTTCCCGACTTAACCCTGACTACGAGCCAGAAATTTACTTTGGCTATTATGCTGCCGACGGGGTGTGTTTACCCCGGCTTTTTCCTGACCCAAGCAAGGATCAGTCTTTTGGCTATTCGCTGTTTATTATTGTACTTAACTTTTTTGCATTTGTTTACATGCTTGTGGCGTACATTGCAATATATAGGTAAGTTTTAAAACCAGTTTTAACTGAAACTTATTTATGATATGTTAATGAGCTGAATTTTAGTTAGATAAACAATTATACGGCGTACCAACAGCACAAGTTATTTAGCAATTTAAAGTAAAAAAAAACTTACGATTTTTCCAGAATAAGTACAATGAGGGCGAAACAAGCTGGTCGAGATGGCACAAGCACAACATTCCAGAGAAAAGTTACAAGAATTGTTGTCACCAATTTTTGCTGTTGGATTCCAATCTGCGTGATGGCATTTATTTCAGTTGCAGGTGAATTTAAAAACTATCTAAACCTAATACCTTTAATATCAAGTTTTTAACATGATAGTCACGAAACATGCTTTTTTATTGTAAAAATAAAGCCAAAATAACTTTATTACTCCGACCAAAACAAAAACCACATGTTTTGAATTTGCCGCATACTCATTCAACTGTTAAATATTATATTATTTCTATGTTGCAAACTATTTTAGTTTGTCCCCGATCGCAAATGGCATAAAACCTAATAAACAAAGTTGTTACACACTATTTTTTTTAGAAACATACATATCTTAATTTAATACTTGGTAAATTCTTATCATTGATATTTATTTCTTATAAACAGGCGTTCGTTTATCGGGCGAAGCCTACGCTGCTGCAGCTATTATATTGCTTCCAATTAATAGTGCAGCCAACCCGTTTTTATACACCAACTTGCCAGATGTATTATGGAAGAGACTTCTACCTGTCCGTCGGCTGATAAGCGGACTTTACAAGGAGACCAGAGAAAGAGCGTTTAGTGTGGATATGTCAAAATCAGTATCTGGTTTCAATACCTCAAGTAAGTCTTCTTTAGATGTATCAATTTTTAAAGATTGCACTATTTTAACATATTGAATTTTACTAAGTAATGCCTTCATTTGATTACAGACAAGACTACAAACTCTACCCCTATTGGTACACCTCAAGTTACCCCTAAAAATCGAACTAGTAAATCTGAAATACCAAACATATCTTCAAGACTTTAAGTTACTTGTGTGTGTATAAATAATATTGTATTGTTACTTTAAGTTGTTTAGCATTGTGTTTTATATCTTTGTATGTTTTGTTGATTTATATGTGCATTTTTATAATGATTTATTGTGCCATTATTACCTGATCTTCTCAAAAAATTTTATTTTTTTAGCCTATCTTATTAGCATATTAGCTAGTACGTTTAACTATCAAAAATATATTGATGCATTATAAGTTATTTACTAATGTATAAGTATTGTAAATAAATATCTAAACAAAAAGATAGTTAGACAAGATGTTTTCCTATTTAGCACCATTTTACCTTCCCACATTCTTTTTTTGTTTGTTTTTTATTGTGTTTGTTTTAAGTTCCTTTTTCTTCAATACAATATTACAATAAAAGCAAAGTAATTTATTTGTTTTAATACACGATACAGTGTAAAAATAAACGCTTCGAAATATTTAAAAACTACTGAAACAAAAATAAAATAAAGTAAACCGAGAAATTGACCCAAAAAATATTTATAAAAGTTTTTGTTTAACAAAAACGAAGCTTTTAGAAAATAAAACAAAGTTAAAATAAACAAAAGAAATTTAATTTGAGAAATATAAAACATGATTTGAATTTCATCTTTATATAAAAATTGATGATTTTGTAAAGAATTGCACCTTGTATCTTAAATAGATTCCCCCAATGACTGATTTACCAAAATTTCCAGCAAAACACAAATAGAAGATTGTTGAATGTTGAAAGAATTCAAAAAAATGACGTCACTAAGTGTCATGACGTAACTACAACATGACGTCAGACAATGATCATTTTGTGGTACATAATTTCATCATTAAAAATTCCAAATCTTCATTACTGTTGTTTTTTTAAATATGGATCTTAACAAACAAAAAAAGAAATACGTCACTGTGATGACGTAACATCACATCCGTGACGTCATATAATGTCCACGTAACCGGCCGAGGTTTATTATTCGAATCGAACCCTATGTTTAATACATTCGTTATTTTTGTGAGTTAGCGCACCGCACCGACGCGGCGCCAGACTCCCGAGTATATGCCCGTGACGTCATGGTAACGTCATCAGACCGAGGTTTCGCTCTGCATTTGGAGGACGAACCGGTGCGAGGAGGGTTCGATGAATTCCTCTTGAAGTCGGACGCGAGGCGAACGACGAACTGTCACAACGAGGCCGTATTCAGGTTGATCAAGTCGAAAGACTGAACCTTCCTAAAATTTATAAAAATTTCATGTTTTAAAATTAACTTTTATTCTTTAACTTAGTAATTTTTATATTATTGAATATGCTTTTCCAAAAAAAAATTATTTTTTTATGAATAGTGAATCTATTTTAAATGCTACTGTTTTTTGAAAGCTTGTTAATTTATCTTTAAAAATTAAATTACTATGTTTAACAATACTAATTTAAGTTACCTTAAGCATGTTAACAAGAGGTTCGTCACTGATTAATTTCCATTCACTTGAATCATGTCGGGGGTCGTAAGTTAGGTAGGGACCAGGATGTAAAAATCTAAATTAATAAACAGGTGAATATTTAATTATAAAAAATAGGAAAGAATAAAGTTAAAGGTTCTCAAAAATAGGAATTCAAAATAAAAAAAATTACTAAAAAATACAATTCGAAAGAATTTTTTTTTTAATTTATTTAAAAAAACGGTATTTCTAAAATTTTCAAAGTTATTTAGTTGTTTTTAAAAAAGATGCTTGACAAATACCAAGGTAGTTGTTAAAACATACTGTAAAAAAAAACAAACATTATTGACAGATTGATTTGCTTTATTGCAAATAAAAACAAAAAATTATTTTTAAAAAGAAAAAATCGTTCAACAGTTAAACAAAAACTTCATAATTTTTTTTTTAAATCTACATATACATTCCAATAGCAAACTAACAACAAAAATATATAAAAATTTGTTCATACCTCTGTAAGAAAGCTTTAGGTGTCATATCATTCTTGATACAGAAAGCTAAATGTTTAAGAATATCTGTTACTTCATAATGTTGATGTTGTCTCGTAGTTCGCAAATATTTCTGAATAGAACGAGCTAAAGCTGGGAAAATCGCCTAATAACAAAAAATATTAATTATTAACTGTAAGAAAAATAAGTACATTGCAAATTTTTTAAACAAAAAGTAATATACTCAATAAATAAACAACCTTTTTGGCATTTCAATTAAAAAATAATACATAAGCATAAAAATATAGCATTTGACATAAAACTTTATAATAATATTAACAACTTACATTAGCAGCAGCTTTGGGGTCCATAACACCATTAGCAAGTGCAGATTTTGACTTTGAATTTAATTCATGATCAGTTGCCCTTCTTATATGAGTGAATGCATCTTCAGTTGCTGCCACTAATCTAAAATACAACACAATTAACTTATTAAAAAATAATTTTTTTTATAAGTAGGATTTATGCTTGTTGAAGGTATTTTGGACAAAGAATAAAATATTATCCTTGTAACAAAATTTTTGCAAAAGTACAATAGAATTCCAATAAAAAGAGCAGTTAAACTTTATGATCCAAACAATAAAGGATTTATGACATTTTTTATTCACTTTTTACCTCCTTAAATAAAACTGAAATAAAACAAACATTGTAAAAAAATATAAAAGATTTTTGGATAAAAATAGATTTTAAAGTTATTAATATTAAAATTCTTTAAATAAAAAAGATTTTTTACCTTGCCTTCCTTTTTCTTACTCTTCTCTCATATTCAGCTTCTTCGTAATATCTCTCATTATGACCAGCATCTCTTCTTCTAGCCACGGCAGCAATTATAGCCTGGTTCTTCCCAGTTTGATCATTACCTGGCTGACCTATGCAACAACAAAAAAATGTTAAAATCTGATTTAAAAAATTTCAAAATCTTTAAAATTTTTTGGTATATATATATATTTAGTTTTGAATTTTGACTTAAAAAATTACAAATTATTTTATTTTTATATTATACAACAAATTTGTGATTTTCAAATTTTTTCTTGTGCTTACGGATTAAAACATTATCAGTTTTTTATTTTTAATTATATTTACTTGTTTATGCCTTAGGCCAAAACTGACTTAAATTAATCTTTAGTTAGACAAACCAAACAAATTAATTTTACATCATTACATTAAAATAAATATATAAACAAAATATATTTATCCAATTAAAAAATATAAACAAATTAACACCAAATTTTTTTTTTTAAGACTTACCATCGATTTCATAAACTTTAAAATTTTGGTTATTAATTTGTTTCATTCTTGCACTTCTTGAAGGCATTCTCATTAAAGCTGGGTTGTATACAGGGAAGTCACAATAATATTTCTCTAATACCCAAACACTACATCTTTGTATACTAAAAAAAATTAATAAAATATTTTAGAGTAACTAATATTTGAATATTATCGAGTTAATTATTGTACAAATTAACAAAAAATTTCTGTATAAATAAATTTTGTTAAATTTAAAAAATCAAATTATAAAGCCATTAGGGCTAAAACAGATATATCTTCTAAATTTTACTCATATAAAATTATTTTTTAAAAATCTCAAAAATCTTTAAAAATTAATAAGAATAAATTTTTACCTTAAATCCCCGATATTATAAAATCTTCTTTCCCCATCAGTCGTTCTAATAACCTCAAGCAACAAAGTGGTCTGTAGGTGGCGCAATTCAAGAAGGACGAGAGAGAGGTAGTGAACAAAAAGAAGGCAATTCGTGAAACTGTCCGCAAATGAAACAATCGGCTAAAAAAAGAAAAAAATTTAATAAAACTATAAACAAAATTAATTTGGTTTTGTATTGGACCCTATAAAATATAAACAGACCCATTTAAAATCGTTTTTTTTGGTCATCTACAAAATTGTGACCCAATAAATTGAAATACACCAGCAATGCATAAATATTTAACACACACAGTATGTAATTTCATAGCACACCCACTCAAGAGGTCCATGTCAAGTGCACTCAAATTTTTATGTCAACATTTCAGCGTGTCACAACGAGCTACTGTACAAAATGTTCACAATAGCTCGCCATGTTTTGTTAAATGTGATGCCACCTATTTATAGTTTAGTGGCTGGCTATATAAATAACACTGTCATTAAAAAAACATTAAGAAATGGACAATAAATGACTGAATTAAGTTAATAATAGAAGAATGTGCTCAAAAATGTTTATCTATGTTTTTATTCTTGTCTAAAATGGTCAAATTTTTATGTTTATGAATACCAACTTTAAAAAATTGGTCTATAATCTTTATTAGACTTATACTTTGTTAAAAGCTTGGTTTAATGAAAAATTCACTAATTTAAATATTGAATATTAGCTCTTGAAAAAACACAATTTTAAAAACTGACAAAAATCCACTTAGGATTACAAATGATGTTTTCAAAAAGAAATACAAGATTTATGACGTGCTAAACTGTATACTCGATACTAACTACTTGGGTAATATTTAAGTGGGCTAGACGTAGGGACTGCATTTAATAAGATTACAGACTAAACACTGTTAAGACTTTAGGCTGTTATCTGTAATAGGAACACTTGCAAATTTGAAAGGGTCAATTGGAAAAAGATAAGTAAAAAGAAATATTTAAAATTTCCAAATTAAGCTTTGCTAAGGAAAAATAAGAAAACCTTTTCTGAATTTTATAAAGTTCAAAATTTTAATTTTAAAATTCCATTTTTCTTTTACCTGAAATTGGTCAACTTGTTCGTCCAAGATCCAGATCCCATAAAACAACCAATAAGTAAGTGTGATAAGAACAACTAACACCATTATTAGGGCCCTGTAAGTTCAAATTAAATATAAACAGGTGTAAAGTGTCAAACATAGGATTATTGATAACATGATCTTAGATATTAATCAAGATAAAAACATGTTTTTTTTAAGTTATTATTTTATCAATATATTATATTGGATTTTTTGTTGTTTTAATAAATTTATTTTTTGTAATTAAGTTTGGCAAATCTTTTTTTAAAACCTGTTGTATTTTTAATGCAACAAAAATTGAATAATAAAATTTTTTGAATTTACCAAAAACTTTTTTTTACCTGAACATAAAAACTCTGGGCATACTTGTGCGTTGTCTTCTGAAGAAGATTGCCCATGCAGCAATTAATAAGATGAGAAGTTTAAAAGACATCCCAATCAAAAGCCCCTGAAAAAATAAAATAATTATATACAAAAAAATTTGTAAAAATGTAATAGTCATCATGTATAAATAAATTAAAGCAATTAATTTTTTTTTAATTTAGAACATTCTATTTTTAATTTTATATACTAATAATTTTCTATACCTTGCAAGCAGTTTCGCATCTTTCAATTGGGCTAAGAGTTAAAAACTTCGGAAGAACCACAAATGCGATGGGGGATAAATAAGATAAGAAGGCACATACAATCGTGGCATAAAATCCGCAATCATGAAAACCCATGGAAGCTTCATTATGCTAAAAAAATAAAAAATTTAAATAAAAGAAATTAAATAAAAAATATGCATACACCTATATAGTATACTCTCATAAGGGTATTTTGTTATTCATTTTATAAAAACCAACTTTAAGCATAATTTTAAATTTATAATAAATATTTAATAATGTTGTAAACCAACACAGATGCTTTTATTTATGTTTCGTTATTAAAACCAAAAAATAAAATCATCTAAAACTCTATACAAAAAAATTATATCTAAATTTTTATTCAATTTAATTTAGTTGATTATTTGTTAAATAGTTACCTTGGTAAGTTTAGCAAGTGACTCATTACTAAGTTGAGTGACATCGGTTGTTGCTGATATAAAAGTATTCGTTTCTCCCCAATTATCATCATGCTAAAAGTACAAAAATAATTCATTTTCCTTGATATTAAAATTTAAAAATTAACTACGCAAAAATAATTACAAAGTCAAAAATTATATAATTAAATTGTAATTTTGTTTCAGTAACTTTTGTATCATAGTTAGAGGTAGAATATTGAATTTTTTATAAAATGAGATGTAATGGTTATTTATCATCTACTTCAGGAAGTTATAACAAATTTCAGGATATATTAAAATCAAAATTTCTAAATAATATTCTTAACAAGTAAAAATCTTAAATTTTTACAATTCCAAACAACAAGAATTTTACACGTTTTACATTTTTCTACAAAAACAGTTTGTGTTTGATGTAGCTACAAAATGTTACAGTTTAGTTTGTTTAGTGCGCAAGTCAGCATTGGTAAGTGCAGATTCATGTTATTAAACAAACTCAGTGCTCTGCTCTAATCACTGTTACATCAGATGGTTAACATACACTTGAACTGGGTTACCAATATTAAACAAACAACATAAAAGTTTAATATCAAAGCCAAGAATTCAGAAAAGTTTTTGATTAAGGAGGGTCTCTAGTCCTCAAATATTGGTTAAGTTATTACATTGAAAATTTTATGTGCTATTTTACCTATTTTAAAAAATACAAAAATTACTTTTAGTCAAGAAAATAAAAGCTACATTTAATTTAAACACCCTATATTTTGATTTATTACTCTTAAAAACACTTAAAATTTGTTTTTAAAAATTTCAGCTCCAATTACCATTTGACAAGACCGTAATTGTTCAAACAAATAAACCTAAAACCATTAAAACAGAGTTTGTAAAGTAAGAAACAACAAACAGTAACTCAATTACAACCACGCTTTGAATTTACAAAGTTTTCACAAATGTTTTATGTAAATACAGTTAGCTCTATAGCCAGTGTGAGTAGTCTGTCGTTAAACACTGTGAAATGAGCGAAAATCAATCAACAGACCAATTGTATTCTTATGATAACAAGTATAGGATTTCACATACATTTAAGGGTGGCTGATAGTTTTAAAAAAAATCTCGAAAACTGAGGTAATTGATGCAAAAATATAATGAGAAAAAAACTCAAATTTGCCACAAAAATAAATATATTATTGGTCAAACAATAATTTACTTGATTTCATGGCCAATTTTCATACTTCAGTCATAATAATTATTACAAATACCCACTACAGTCTATTTTTAAATTACATAATGAACACTGAACTTTAAATTACTATTCACGATCACTCATTAGATTTTCTCACAAAACTTAAATTATTTGCCAACATTCAAACTCGTATAAGTATGTTGTTATAAAGAACTTTAAATATTCAAACACCGTGACACAAATTGATGATTGACAATACCATAAAATTTGATAATCAGTCTTCAATTAAAAAGGCAAACAAAAATCCTAAAATGTCAATCAAGGAAAAAATAATTTTATTAAGGACCACACCTAGCTATTGATATTAAATAAACAACACTTTTTATATTTATATCATGACATAGCATTGTAAGATATCAAAAAGTTTAAATTGTGTATGTGCATTGGCTTTAAGGTAGTCTGCTTATTTAATTAAAATATAATGCAGTGTGTAAAAAAACTTTATATATATAGTAAAATGGCATGCTTAATAATTTTTTTTTTTAGCAAAAAAATATGGCCTATTAATTTTTAAATTCTTATAAAAATAAATATATACCAATTTAATTAGCTATAAGATATAATTAAAATATATCAGGATTTGGAATCTTACTTACATCTGGCATGTTAACTGTTAGTGCTCCTTCATTATTCCTGCTGTCATGACGACCTCCCATCGGAGGGGTACGGATAGTGACTGTTTTCTCACCTTTACAAAAAAAATTTAATTTAAAAAAAAATTTAAAAACATCATGCAAAAATTTTACATAAAAAAGTCATGCTAATGATTGAATTGAGTTAGTCAATCAATTAAAAACTTTGACACATTATTATTAGTTTTTAAATCAAAAAAAATAATTATTAAATCAACAATTTTAGTTAGTTGAGTAAATAATATTAATAATAATAGTTTTGTATTACACACAAGGTACAAGCAAAATGAATTTCAATCAATAGACCAATGATTTTTTGAACATTATTTGCACTTTTTGATTGTTTTAGTTATAAAGTTTAATAATAGTAGCAATGCAGCAATTGTTAAAACACCAAATTAAAACCAAAACAATAGCAACAGCACTTTCAGCAATAAAACAAAATAGGTTAATCTTAAAAAATTTAAAAATTAATAAATCTATATATAAATTAATAAATTTTATAAGCAAATTCGTGCCCACATAGAATTGTTTACATTTTTTTAAACAACAAAATTATTCATTTAAATCCTAAATAAAATAAATGACATTATTTATTAATTCTCATAAAAATTTTTGAGCTTGGAATTATTTAACGTAATCCAAACATGATAACACGCCCAAAATAATTTGTTATTCGAAAGTTTTAAGAAGCCACGAACACTACCACATAATCTAACTGTTGCTGAAAGCCAAACATGCCGAAATTCATGATTTTTAAAATTTAATCAAAATTTTAACAGCCAGCAATAATCAGGCAGACATGCTTGCTTTTTTAATTTATAAATTTGTTTTTGGTTTTTAAACTTGGGCACAACCAAAGCTGATTTATAGACATGCAAATATTTAAAAAATTAATTAAAATATTTAAATTAAATAATTTAAACTAATTTAATTAATCACATAATTTTCAAACCAAAAAGAATTATTAAATAAATTTTTAAAAATATGTATATATATATATATAAAAAATAAATAAATGATTTATTTTTTTTTAATAATAAATTTTAATATTTTAGGACTTTAATAATTTGTATTTTATTCATTTTTTTTGCTTGTTTCTGTTGTGTAATACAAACCTCCATTACTATCAGCATCTACATTACTACCTCGCGGTCTGTGCCGCCTCTTTTCATTCTGTGACCTGTGGCGTCTGTGGCCGCGGCGGGATCTTTCAGATCTAAAAACACAAATCAGTTACAACATCAATTTTACCTATATAAGGACTTAAAATAGAGAAAGTTGTTTGTAGATATGATAAAAGATTATTTTATATGAGTCATATAATTAGTGACACATTTTGGCAATAAAATCTGTTTTTGACAAACATGAAAAAAAATTTTGTGAAAATTATGAACATTTTTATTATAATTTCAAAAAAAAAAAATATATACTTAGAAATTTTGCCCAATGTTGATTTTAGAATATTTACGATGTTTATTTAACTTTATACAGAAGTAAAATGATATTAAAATAAGGTATTTGCCTGTTTGTTGTTACTGAGTATTCAGATTCGCAATCCAATTTGTCTGTGTCCATTTTTGTGCCAATTACCATCCAAATTTTCAATAAATCCAATTAATTTTTTTTCGTCTGGTAGTTTAATTTTAAAAATTTTTAAACTAGAATAAAAACTAAAAAAATCTGTAAAACAAATTTAAATTTTTTAATCAATAAAGGCTACACTTCACAACAAAGCCCCCATTTATATTTGGTTTAAATTGTGACAAATAAAAAATGATAAATTGTTTTATCAAACAACACGTGACACGTTAACCAGCTGTGTACTCAAAATTTCAAAACGCGAGGTTTGAAATTAAATAAGTGGAACTTTATACAAAAAAATGTCCAAATTTTTTGAACAATCAGGACTATAATTTTTAAACTCGTTTTTTTTGTGGTATACTATTCCCGTATTTCTATTTTTAGCTACACTAAATTGTCACGCCAGCGACATGTGCAAAGCGTACTTTAAAATAAATTTACATTTCGCGTCTGGCTACACGCTTAGCAAGCTGAAAACTGATAAGAAAAGCAATAAAAAAAGACATGAGGCATTGGTATGTCAACGCAAAGTCAAAAAGCCACAACCAAAACATTGCGAAGTCAACCAAATCGGCGCAGGCATGTTAAAGGAATTTGAGAATATAAAACGCAAGACAGACCACTCAAAATCGCACAAAGTTCGTACATTTTTAAATGGCTCATAGTACGTTTTAAATCTGGTTTACAAACCCCTTATTTTCTAAATAATATACATTGAGTAACACGGTAAATTGGCTATTCATAGCTTACATTTCTTACTAATGATTGTGTACCTATATATATGTATCTGGCCTTTAAATAATACGGGGTATACTAACTTACTGAATCATAGGCCCACTGTTCAATCCACTGTTTACTACTGTTTTTACAATCACATATACAAAAGCAAATCTCTATTTTCAAGTGGCCAACTGAACGACACATACCAGTAACTTTCACTTTAAAACAACTACTTCAAAACCAAAACCAACCACCAATATATAAACAGATTCCCATTCCAGGTATTTAAGACCTAGGAAATGCGAAGCAAGTCGGGCACGACTAAGTTTTGTCTAATCCGACTGTGCAAATACAAGCAGTTGGACGTTGTGTGAAACTGAAAAGGAAATTGTAGAAAGTACGGGTAAGGGAATGCGCCAGACAATGGGGGATTAGGATTAGGCGACAAGTATTAACGCCTTGGGGTTCAGTCGGCAAACAAAGGGAACGGGAAATTACAACAAAAAGTTAAATAAAATGTGGTAACTTATTTGGTCATTAGGAAAAAACAAGGAGTTTTAGGAAAGTTGTTTATAAACACCCATCTTAACTTTACATGCTTGTTTTAAAAACATAACAACGTTAAAAGTATGGTCTGCAAAAACAAATATTTTACAACAATTTTTCTATAACATTTCCTGATTAGGTTTTTATCAATTTTTTTAACGAAAAATGTTTAAAACTGTTGAAAATATGCGACAGGTCACGGGAGTAAATTTTAACTTCCTGTGTTCCCGCATTAGTTTTTTTAAGGGACAGAAGTTAAAACTACAAGGAATTTCTCGCTTTAAAAAAGTTTAAATATAGAACAGTATCTTCAACCAGTTAAACAAAATTGACATTATCTTTGTAAAAAAAAATTGAAAGTAAAAAGATTTTTGTATGTATTTACTTTTTTATAGAATATATAGAAGTGTATGAAAGCATTAACTACTAGCATATAAATTAACTTTTCTTGTATTATAAACTCTACTTTTAAAACCTATGGCCTTGCAAAAAATCTTTTGTGTTTGTGTATTTGTCAAGTAACGACCATTTCTATTATCCAAATCAAAGATCATTGAAAACGGGTGCATTCACTCAATTTAACAAAAGCCTTCATGGCGTTTTGTTATCGTACTGTCGTCGGTTATTTTACAGACGACTTAGCACATTGTCGAAAAAAACTGAATAAATAATTGAAGAGCCGAAGAATTGAACTAAATTGCGTAAAATCATCGTTCATTGACAGCCAATAAAATACATAATTAGGCCAATCAAGAATTAATTAAATTAACTTGATTCTTATTAAAATGCAATGCTAATTATAGGCATTTGAAAAATCAGAAAAAAAAACGAATTTTAATATAATCGTTTTTTTCAAGACCGTTTAAAACTGTTGACTCTGATAAAATACTTTCTCAATACCTTACAATAAATCAAGCTTTCAAAAACAAGTCATGGTAAACAAAAAAACTGACTTCACAGTTTATTCGATGTAACGATAAGCAAAAATCAAAGTTTTTCGGGGCGAAACATAATTCAAAATTTAACGGAGATTTTGATCAAATTCTCTCCAACCATAAACTAGATCTTCTGATATATTAAACAACTGGTTGCCTATTAAGCATGGGCATAATATTAAGTTCAAATAAGTTATAAAAAGACTGTCATAGGTTATATAAAAAAGTAACCTTTTATCTAAAAAAAACTTTTCACAAACTTTCACAAACCATAAAAATAATTTAAAACTGCAATCTAGACTCAAAAGCCTATACAGATAGTAAATATTTTTTACACTCTTCTTTGTAAAGTCACATTAGCTCGTCAAATCCAATTCAATTAAATTAACGTCTTATGTTGTAAAATACAAACAAATAAATTTTGATTTTGAACATGCCAATGTCATATACTAACGCCTATCTTAACCACATGCCGATTGATTGATAGAAAACTATAAAGCAGGCTCCAGTTAGGCGGAATGTTGAAACATCAGCAACGAGCTATCTTATCAGATATCAAGTCACCCTTTATCGACGAAATGGAAACAAATTACCCCTAACTTTATCTAAATCTTACCTTGTACTACCTAAAGAGTTATCTTCACATACAAATTATAAAAAATTATCTTTCTTATATTTTTTCTGTTTTTCAGGATTTCTAGATTGTAATCTAGCGCGTCTTCTATTTTGAACAATAACTGCTCTACTAATGTAATAAACATTGCCTCGCAAAACATAAAAGCTGTTGTTTGGCTAAGGAAAATTTTAAAAGCCTTGGATGCGAAAACCAATAGAACAGCACGTCCAAAAACGTTAATAATTTACCAAACAACTGATATGTTTGCCTACATTTCAAAGGCTGGGTTTATATAATTATAATTCGCTATTTACTCTCTTATGCCACAGCTTTAAAATCTCTTTCAAAATTTCATAACCCTCAAAGCCTTTTTTGGTTGTTTCACCCAAACTTTTTCTTAAATCTGGTTAAAATCTAAGCCCCAAAGGTTAATAAACAGTCAGCTAAAACGCAATTATAGGCTAAAATTTCACGCGCTAAGCCTGACTCACACAACACAAAACAGATACCCGATAAAGCTGCCAAGAAACACAACCCTATTTCTGCAAAAAAATAAACAAACACGAAAAAACACCACGAAATGACGTCACGGGGAGGGCATTATTCCCAAGACAATCGTTACTGTTTTAAACCCCCTTAGAAGCTTAGAAACGCGCGGAAATCGCAATTTAGGGATTTCCATAATCCCCTGGCATTTTTATTCGATAACAAGCGGCAAATTAACTACACAATCCCCTGAAAAAATTTCACTCAGGGTCCAGATTTGATAGCAGGGTATGGCCATTGTCCAGCAAAATAATTGATTTTCGCATGATAAATAGTAATCTCAAAACAGTCTTTATACAATACTTGTCACGCCAATATCAAAAAAGTAAAAATTTTTATCAAAATCTGTGAAGCGCAATAATTGAAGCATTTCAATTGCTTTATAATAAGAGTGCTACAGCCATAAATCAAAGAGGGCGTGTTTAATGTTTTGAACGATCACACCTGGGTGTGCAGTTAAAGAGATAATTCTTTGATTTACCGACACCTGTCAAAAGACTTCAAAATACGAAACTACTTCAATCAAAATATTTACCTTAAATAAATATCTCACATTCAAAAGTCATACACCCATTTATGTTTATGATTTTGGTAAGCCCCAATCTGTAGACCCCATTCAATTTAAATCCCAAAAGCCGCCTCCCAAAACAAGTAGTTCACTAAAAGTTCGCGTGTGCAAGTAATTATATCACGAGATCATAAAACACGTCGTGATGCGCTCACAAGATACCTTAATAAGTCGTCATAAATCTTAATTAAAAAATTCCAAAAATATTTGATTTCTGTTTTTTTTTTTGACAAAGTTACTAGTAACTAAAATTTTTAAGTTACATAATAAATGTTTTAAACAATACAATGCATCTAAAATCGCAATTTAAATTTTCTCTTGGCAATCTTGAGTGTTGAAATAAAGACACATTTCGACTAAATTAGAAACACTTAACAAATGAGGTCACGTGTCAACTTCAGTACACAAGAACTCATCCAAGTATGAAAGTAAAGTAGAAAATGTTAAATGGGGCAAAATCACATCATCTTACATCTTACTTTAAAATGTGTAACAAAAATTTATAGTCAAACTTTATATATGTTTCTACAAGAAGAATATAAGCAAGTTTCATACAAGCAAACCTTAATAATAATCCATATAGATCCAATAACAGACACAACTGCAATTCAGAAGACTCTTGTAGCTGTAATAAGTCACACGTAACTGATTTGAGATTGAACTTATGTTTGACGATGCGCATACACATTCCTCATATTTCGCAGTTGATAAGTAAACTTATACTTAACAACAAACAATGTTGAAATAACATTGGCGCAAGTGAGGGTGGTAAAAATCCACGCCGAAAACATAAACAAAAATTACCTAAATAAAATTGCTATATAACTAATTTTTGCAAGTTAAAGTTTTGTGATGATATTTGACATGCATTGTAAAGGAAAAGTTTAGTATTTTAATATCTACAATTTCAACTTTATCTTTTGCCTATGCTGCTTTACAGGTTGTGAATTACAACTCTTAAATTTCAAGTAAACAGAGTCATGACCTCTTAACTTAGTATTTAGTCACGTGACCTTAGTGCATCGCATATAGTCTTGGCGAAGAAAAGGTTTATAAAACAATTTTTTGTTTGCTTTGAATTAAATTAATAACGCAGAAACCACCCACGACTTGACTTTGCAAAAACCTTCAGACAGAATACATTTATGTTTACCTTACCTTAACTTCAAGCTACAGAACAACACGAAAGCCTGTGTACCTGCGTTGTTTAACATGCCGATTAGCTATCTGGTAATGTTAAGAGTGCATATTTTTTTACAGATTACACAAACATTACAGCTAAAATTTAAACACTAAGGCCCTTGAACAGTTAGAGCAATGTTTACCTACTTGAGGTAGCGTTTAACTGCATAAGATTAATTATTAATTTTAGCGTCAGTTGTGTTTTAACTTGTACTGCTACTGCTTACTGTTTGTTTAGGCTATTGCTAGCTCTGACATTTTTTTAAAGTAGGCCTAAGCATTCAAAAGTTACATAAAGTTGTTAAGCATATTGTTTGTAAACAGTTCTCTAATAATGGTATAAATATTTTGCAGTTGCTTATCATTACTTTTTTGACAAGGCTGACATACTTTCAAACAAAAGCCGGAACCGGTTTAATAAAATGAAACAAAATAATCATTACTCTTGACAGTTATACTCTTGTTACAGACCAAAAATTTAACTAAAATTTTCTCCTTATATCTTATTACCAACTCACTTACTTAACGGTTATTTCATTTGGGCGGATAACCGCATTTTAGTAATGCGATTAAAAACAAAATATTCAGCAACGTTTAAAACAAACGAGGTAAAAAAAAGGACTTTCTAGATTTATATCTGTTACCACATGTAGAAAAAGGATTAAATATATCCAAATGTAACTAAGTTCTTCTGACAAATACCTTAACTTCTGTAACAAAAACAAACTTTTAACGAATGGTGGTAAAAATAACTTTTTCGTAATAGTCTGCTAGCATCTAAATTTAAAATCCCTCTTAACTAGAACAAAGCGATTCGTTTTGGTAACACTTCATTCCGTACTGCGTGATCGCCGTTAATTACTGGGCTATACCGATTACAAGCAGTCTTCACAACTCGACACAAAAGATCGAGCTCTCGCCTGAAACAATGGCGGAAAACGGGGCCGCTATACAGAAAGCAGCCTCAAAGGCAACTTGCCTTTTTCGCGCGCATTTTAAGTAGCCAATTTTTTTGTTAACGTCGATAGCTTAAGGCCATAAAAATCGCAGTCTTGCATTTGAACGGCACATCAAGGAAAATTGAGCAATTAACTGGTCGTGACGTCATCAAGTAGCTGTGATGTCATCACAAAGGCTCGTTATAGTTTTTTTAAAGTTCTTTGTTTAAATAGGAGCAAACAAACGATGAGGTTAACCTTTGTTTATAAAATTGAAACAAATAAAATAAATGGCACGGATTTGCTAATTAAATAAATCTAGGTCAAATAAACAACTTTAAACACTTTCGAACTAAATTGCAACGTTATTCAAATTTAAATATATCTAAATAAAATTCCAACACTGTGTTATTTTATAAATAAAAACCTAACTGACCAAGTTTTTAAATTCTTTTTGCCATCACTATTTACTAATGACTTTAAACTTAAACATAACATTTTTTTACCAGCCTTGCGAAAAGCTCTTAAATTTTATGTTTAAATAAATATAAAATAAAAATTTATAGCTCACTAAACAAACTATTTCGATTCCATTACGACCCAAAATCTCACACTAGTTTTAAAGCCAAATCATTTGAAATGGTGAGCTAAGTATGACGCATAGAACAGCCAGCGCTACTTAAAAGCTTTAGTTTTTTTAAAAGCACAAATAAACAAAACGTTAATACGAGCACTTTTTGCCCTGGCAAACCGCAAGTACTTTAACCGAGCTATAAAACGCGCATATCACACCCTAAAAATTCGTCCTTATTCCTGCTACAAATGTTACAGCATCCTTTCTGGCCGTTCGGGCACGTTTAAAAATTCTGGGATCGATTACAGTCACGGTTTAAACGGTCGCTGGGGCTTTTCTTTGATAGCTGTTTTAGTCCCAAAGGTCTGTCTGGGTTTGGCCTAAGTAAACAGCAAAGTTGTGTCGATATTTTTCACAATGGCGTCGAAAAATGTCAGTACAAGATGGGCAAATGTAGACCTTGGTCACACTAATGTATAATTTGCTAAAACTGTATTTGTTTGCACTTTAGACTGATAAAACTACCAGTTTATTAAGACAGTTCTAATAACTAATATCTGTGTAAATAGCCATTCATAATATTCAAATTAAAAATAAGTAAGCTTAAATTATCTAGAAATCTTATAATATTTTAAAATCCACATTAAAAATATATTTCAGAAAAATTATAGATTGGCGCCACTGTTTAACCGGGCGCCTATGTCTTTCTATCGTTCATGGTCTAAATCGAACGACACTAGAAATGGTAACGTACATGATCGTATTACTCTTATACCTCATGATTATAACAAACCATTCATTATAACACCACCGTAGCCCAGTTTGAAAATTATATCGAAAAGGACGTGAAATCGCTTTTGTTCCCAATTTCTAAAGATCGAATGTGGATTGTAAAGCTACTTCGTTACTGAGCAAAATACAAGTTGAAAATTATAAATTAAATTATAAAAATATAAATAGGCATAAATGTGTTAATATGGTAGTAAAAGCGACTTTTAAAATGTTATAGTAAACTAATTTTACGTCTAAAATTTTAATTTAAATAATTTGAACGAAAAAAAATTAAAATTGAACGTTAAATGCTAAATTCAGGGTGGCGAAATATCACTCAAATTTTCATAAACAACAAAAGTTGGTTCGAAGGCGTATTTACCAGTCAACCACAAAGTTCAAATAAAAACAATTCTGTCCGAACGAAATATTAAAAATCGCTGAGCTTAAAAAATATAAGAATGTTAAACCTAAAATAACGAGGTTCTTGTCCCACGTACTAAACCTTAATTACAACGGTGAGGTATTTCAGTAATGATAATTATTAAATATAATAACAGCTTATAAATTCGAAAAACTTAACAACATTTTTAATTTTTGAAAAATTTAAATTTTATTCTAAAAAACACAACTTGCAACTTTTAATTTGAATAATGGCAAATGCTTTTTAATAGTGAATAAAACTACTTAAAATTCCATAACAATATTACTTAATAAACTCTTTAAATTAATAGGGTTAAATGTTACATTTTACTGATACAATTTTCTTTAAATGTTTAACATGTCATAATATACTGAAGAGAAATGTTACGACAACTTACACAAGCGTGCCTATGTTAATCCTATAGCGTTTGTATTGATAAGAAATAAACAACATTAGGCTATTTGTCGATACACAAACAACACAGATTTACAATTTTCATTCTCAAAATAAAAAAAGACTCTTAAACTAACTTAAAATGTTTCTAGTATTTCAATATTTTTTCTACATTTTTTAAAGAAATTTGTATTTAAAAAAACTAATGTTTTTAACTTTGAAACGCATATTAAAGGTTATAAAAAGTAACCAATATCATCCAATATCCTCTAAGCGACATAAGCCCTTTACTTAGTTTCCGAAAACGATAGATTACCTAAACACGCTGTTGAGAAAATATCAATATTTTCATTTCAAAATGACTGGTTGAATAAGAACGAAGCGGGTCAGTTAAAAAAGTAGAAAAACAAAAACAAAAAACAACCCAAAACACGAAATATTCACAACACACCTGTACCAGAAAAACCTTAATCTGACATTAAGCTCTTTATTTTAAATCGTTCTTAATTAATAAGAGATAATAAGCGAGTTATGGTCTTGCGCGAGATGTCCTTAATCTTAGATTTGCATTAAATGAATGACCACAGCTGTACCAAGCATTACATGTGTCATATTGGCAGATTATCCTTAAATTAACATACCTATACCAAGCCCTCCGGCCTCTTACTCAAGTTATAATCCCCTCTTGGCATTTTGACCCAATACTGTCGCGAGTAAAGAGTTATATTTACTGTTGAAAGATTACCCATTCTGTAACCCTTTAATATTAGGAAGCGAAAACGTTTTCCTACTTAAGTGATGGTTTATATAATTTAATATCATCTGATGAAGTGTTATATTTTATGGCTTCTGGCAAGATTTTTTTTGATAAAAATTTACCCAGTGTATCCTGATTAATATCAAACTATCACCAATTTCAAGTTTATTATTTTATTTTGTATAATTTTTTTAACTGTCACTATTTGAATATTGAGCTAGTTAACTGTTTTAATAAATTATAACCTATTAACCCAAATAACCATTTAAAAATTTGAGTTTTTACCTTAACTTTAAAATCAAAAAATTTAAACCTTACAGCAAGACTGTCTGACCGGCAAGCTAACTGTTAAAAAAAATAAAAAAGGGCAATAAATTCCCTTTTTTAAATAAACCTTTGTTAAAAAATGTAGTGGAAAAGTATGACTAGCCACAATAATATTCCTACTTTTTCAATACAAAACAACGACTTTTTCTTAAAATTCTCACAAACTCAAAAAATCGTATATACGTGCTAAGCCTTTACAATATATCACAGCTCTCTATATAAAAGAAACTACGATCTGTTAACAAAAGAAGATTTCTATCCCGTCGAGAAACAGTCTTTTGTGTAAAAGCACTTCACCGCCACTAAGGAGCGCTTGGGCTCTGTTACTCCGTGTTATACTAATGTAAAAGTACGCGTGTGTGTAGTGTGTGTAATCTAACGTTTACATTATGCTATGATCTGATAATTTAGCGCTGATCAAGTGATTTTATCGCATAAATTTTACATCTGGCCGTTTTAGTAAGGTAAACTTTATATTACTACTTAACTGTAACCTGTTTTGAAATTGTAGAACCTTTTACCTTTTTCAACCAAGTTCAAGATAAGTTTAAAAAAACAGTTTTAAATATTTTAAAACATTCGTTAACTTTGTCTTATCACATTTATGCTATTATCAGACTTAAAAATATAAACAAAATATAACATATAAAATTAACTAAACTGACTTTAAACTTAACGCCTTCTACGAAAATTACTTTCGCTACTATTCACAAATACACAGAAATTACAGGTTTAAACAATGTATTGGACTAGCCTATATAACGCCAACCGTGAACAGTTGCTCTATATCCCCAACTAGCGGAAACATAAAAATTGATAAACTCAAACTCGTTTTCAAAAAATAAAAGTTATTTTTTTACAGTATTTATATTACAAACAATATTGAACTTTTACAATAAAAAAATACAAAACATTATATAATTATATTTCATAACCCAATAAATATTAAATTTTAAAGTTACTTACTTACATCATTCCTAAGGTTCACTGTAGTACGCTTAACCTAACAATGCCTCATATAAAAGCTATACCAAAACCCACATACAAAACTCCAAGCAAAATTGATTCACAATCAAGTAATCAGCGTTAATTAAGAAGCTAGCCCAACATTTCACGTGTTGCATATTTTAACTCAATTTCGCAATCTTGCGCGACTAAAAAAGCACTTCTGACCAAGTTTCAACCAAAAGTTATTTATTTTCAGTTTGCTTAGTTGGTGTAAGGTTCCTTTGTTTAACAAATTCTATATCGTTTAAAATATGAAGTTATTTAATTTACTATGGTAAGTAGATTATGTATAAATATGGACTAAGGAAAAGATTTTATTGCATCAAAATATCGGTGAAATAATTTCTTATTAAAATGTAACTGGGTGTGTTTTTCTTTCAGTGTATTTACTTTGGCTGCCGGAGTGTTCGCAGAACCTTGTGTGAAGGACTCTGTCGACATTGGTTTTATGGTCGACACTTCGTATACCGGGAGTTTAAATTATGCTGCAAATCTTCGAACTTTTATCCAGAATTCTGTTGAACGTTTCTACACCGGTGACCAATACTTAAAGGTGAGTAAATCTAAGTAAGGTTTGTTCTACCATCTTAATCAACACAACATTTTTTAGGTTGGTTTCTTCAAGTATGGCGTGATTGAATCCAGTGCATTTACTACCAATGTTGGTTCGGCCATCGTTAGTTTTTCACCGAGTTCGACCCAGTTCAATTTGCTTGGAGCAATTCAATCTGGAATGGATAAGTTCTCGCAAAGCAATGGCGCTAGATTGGTATCTTCAAAGGTTAGTTTTTGAATTTAAGTTTTAAATGTTTTTTGATCGCTCATATTTAAATGATAATTGGCAGTTGTAACTGTGATCTAATGATACTTATATTTATTTTTACAGATCCTTGTTGTGGTTACTGGCGCGACGTTGACCAACAGCTTTAGTAGCTTAGACCTTCTAAGCTTACAGTCACAACGCAGTATCACGGTCATTGTGGTCGGTGTTGGACACCCGGTTTACGGCGTTGGTTTAACCTCGATTGCTCATAAAGATGGTGTTGTGGTACTTGGCACAAGTGGTAAGTGTACCTTGAATAAGACACACGTTTATTTAGGGGTATAACCACCAGCATTTTGTCATTATTTTGTTTTTTAGACAATTTGGCCACTTCGCAAGCCCTTGCCACCAAGTTTTCGGTAATGTTCCCATGCGGTTACTGTTCATCATCGACAGTTTGTAACGGTGGATCGTGCGCCAAAGGTCTCTGCGATTGTCCAAGCGGGCTTGAAGGTCATTACTGTAGTTCATTGCAGCCCATCGGAAATGAATGCAACTTAAAGCCTTGTATTTCACCTTGTACCTGCGTGCCGTCTTGTCGCCACGAGGGAGGCTACTACTGCGTTGGGCCAGATGGAAAATTGGGAAAAAACTGCAACATACGTAAGTATTAATTATGTATTATGTAACATCATATATTTTATATTAACACGTTTAATTTGCAGAACCACCTCAACTGAGCTGCCACGGAAGTTCGATTTCGGTTTCAATTCCGCAAGAGTTTGTCAGGGACCAAGCCTCGCCAGGTAACCAAATGTATATGTACATGTCGCCACATGAAATCCCTTACTCTAGCACCGGTGATAAAAGCTGCCAAGGTATACAGGGTTTTCTTTCTGTTTGAATATAAACTTTAGGTTACAATTTTGAGCTGTTTCATTAGCGAAAAAATTGTGGGTGCAACACCTTAAATATTTGGTTGTACTTTTTTTGCAGTTACCACACTTTCCAGTGGATCGTTTTACTCTTTATCCGTCCCCGTTCCATTTACTGCATGTGGCACGATCAAAGGCCAATCCCCTGAAGGTGTCGTCTCCTTTTCAAACGTTGTTTGGTTGAATCACTACGATCCCGTCCACGACATGCCAGTACCCGTAATTCAGTTCACATGTTACTACAACGGAAGCTACCAGGTCTTGTCCGCAATTCAACCAGTGTAAGTTAAACATTTTTAATCGTACTACCAACAAAAATATTTGCAAAATTATTGTCTTGTATTCTGTGTTTAGTGTTGACGATGTTCGAGTGGACTTGCAAGATGACATTTCAACTGGTACAGCCTCGATCGAGTTTTGCAAAATCGCTGGCACTTGCTTGTCGGCGTGCCCGCCTATGTATACCGTCACTGGTGGCGCTGTTTACACCGTAGCTCAGTACATCAACCTTCGAATGACTGTCCATAACGAGCAACAACAGGTAAAAAATAATTTAAAAAAACTTATTGTTTGAACCTTTCTTCGTTATAAAATGTTTTTCCTTTGTTTAGAAAGTTAAGTTATTTTACTACCTGATTATTTAGTATTAAATTTATTTTAATTTCGTATCAATTATTTTTAGGGTGTTAATACTAGTATGCTACATGCTGTTGTAGTAGCTATGTTCCTAACCTGCCACGGAGATGATTCTGACACGAATCAAATTTCGGTTATCGCCGACGGCTGCCCTGCTATTGGCTTTCCCAGTCGAATACATTTCAACGGGAAGAGTGATTCGGTTTGCATCTCGTTTAAGGTTCCACGTATTTCCGATTGTATGGGCATATTCTACATCCATGCAAAGTTGGTTCAAATGCATGTCGACGATATTAGAAACCTAAAGGTAACTACTTAAATATTCTTCAATTTAAAATTTGATGGCAATTTTGAAATTAGGGTTAAAAATGAAAGATTTTGCATACATACAAGCGACAAATTCCTATAGTTCCAACTGTTAAATTTTTTTAGAAGATTTTTTCACTTTTTTAAATTTGTTCTTATTTTTTTCAGGCATGTACTGGCGTTCACAACCGAAAGATGAGGTCGGTCATCTTAGACGGACCTCGCATTCCTTCTAACAAAACACAATCCATTTCTCTCCATAACATTGGACCGATCTACTACTTAGACGAAAAAGAAGGCCGAGGCGAGACCAAAATGTTCCCGGATTCTGACGTCATAATAGTACCGGGCACCGCCAAGGTTTCCCAACCGCTCCCGGCTTACCACAGTGCACTGGTTACTGCTTGTATTATTTTAAGCGTTTTTGCGACGCTTCTGCTGTGCTCTGCTTTATTTTGGAAAGTTCGTTATTCGAAATAGTTTCATATTTTTTGATGTCGTGTTATGTAAATGTTTTAAGTTTCATATTTTCGTCAATAAAATATAAGATGATATAATATAACAATATTTGGATTATTTCAAATTAGTAGAATTTAATTAAATGGGTCTTACAAAACATTTTGATTTAATTATATTAAAAATACCGTAGTACAGACTACGTAATAATATTACCATTACAAAAAATTAGCGTAAAAAATCACAGGTTGTGGTGTACAATATTTATGGTTTTGCAACCACGTTACATCTAAACAATTTTAAATGATAAGCAACCTTATATCAATAAAAAAATACATTTAAATAATTTTCGTACATGTTAATTTTTTTTGTTTATTAGAAATTAAACAAAAATACTTAAAAATATCAAGTAATATCAAAAAATATTCTAAAAACCACTAGTTGTGGTGCGCAATATTTCTTGCTTTTCGACCAAAATTAATGGTAACCTACCAAAAATGAACTAAAATATTTAATATTCACGGTATACATCATTTTGTCAAAATAACTAGTCGATAGATAATAGCTTCTTACAGCCAGTATTTCGTTTGTCGCAATATAGTCACAACTCACAACTATAATATTTGCCCGCAATAATATACCCAAGCACCAAAGCCCAAGTTTATTTAGTAGTCCTTCAAATTAGACATACACACAAAAATATATGTCGACTACTAAGCTTTATCATGAGTAAATGTTTATTTGATCAATCATTTAATTTTGAGGCAAAATTGTAAGGTTTACTAAAGCTCTATTTCCGAATTCGTGGTTACTTAAACAAGTCTCTTGTGATGATAACAAACTGCCAAATATTAATATATATTCAATTATCTTTTATTGCAACAAATAACAAGAAACGTGAAACAATAACGAAAATGGAACAACTGCGCCACGACAATCGAGGCGAAAGGAACAATTATTTTTCGATGACGTCACGTCGACGTAAAAAGAAAACCGAAACAAAAACCAAAAGCAAAAGGACCAGACAACCAAGCGCGGCTGCTGCAACAAGTACCATCGGTGAAAGACCATTATTTTGAACCACTGGACCAGACTCTGTGGATGGTGGTTCAAAATTCTCCAGCTCCTTAGCGAGGACCACCGATCTTGGATCGGAATCAGGAAAGAGGTTAGATCTAGATTTTCCGTCAGCAACATCCAGGAGCACGTAGATGGGTCCGATGCTGTGTTGGGAAACCGTAGAATTGTGAGGTTCAAGAGAACGTTTGGTACGCCCACTAGTGGACACGTAACCGCGGTTGTTGGGGCATCTCTAAAAATAAATTAAATATATTCAGATTACAAATAAAACTTGGTACTTCCAACTAAATATCACATTTAAGTTTTGTAAAAATAAATGTATTAATTACCTGTAAATTACTTTTGTGAATCATTTCCATAGTAGCATGAATATAGAAAGTGTTCGAGTAGGTGCCTCCACATTTCACGCGGGGTACTTTGAAGGAAATACAAACCGAGAGGCCTACACCAGCAACATTAATGCGAGCATTTAAATGGCCAACTTCGCAGCCTCCAGTGAGTAACTGTAATGTTGGACTTCCTGGGTTGCTAGAACATGATATATAGAGATCGTCAACGATGGCTACGAATTCGTTATTTGTAGTTTCAACCTAAAAAGTAAATCTTTTTTTAAGTTTCTGCAATGTATATATTAAAGCTAACGCAAAATATAGTAAGGTAAAAACTAATTAAGAAAGGTTGGTGTTTTTTAAGTTTTAGTATAAAAATTGAATAAACAACCTACCACGGAGTCTCCAATATTAATGATGCTGAGCCTTAAATTAATAAGCTCACTAATCGTGTATACGGCGCCCTCGTTAACAGTAAACAGTGCTGGACAAGCGCTGGGGCAAGTCGAGGCAATCTTGCAAAGCTCGACATTTGTTGAACCAAATTTGGATTCGTCGCTTTCAGTTATTTGAACTTCGTCAACACTAAAAAAAAAATTTTAATTTGTAGTTTTTTTTAAATTATTTATCCTCGATGTGGAAAAGTCGACCTTAACATGTACAAACATTCGTTCACCCGACCCAGTCTTGAATTATCGTTGACAGTTCAAAATATTACGGTTATAATTGCTTGATAATTAGGCTGCTGTTCGTATTGTTTGCTCAGTAGTTTATACCTTTAATAGCGCCTTACTTAAGGCCGCTACAGCATAAGAGCATTGAGAATCAAAGCCAAGACCTCGTGTAGTAATGCCAAGTCTTCTGGCCACTACTCCTTGCTGCCTAAGTTATTATGTCGCAAAAATACTGTACTTACACTGGCCTAAGGGAATCCAACACTGAATAAGAGCTGTTGTACCAGCAGGTGACCCCTACAATAGGAACAGGAATTGTAAATGACGACCCGTCGACGTCTAACCAAATCGTGTTTTGAAATCTCATGGATGCATCCTTCGCAAGGAATTTGCTGGTTCCACAACCATTAAAGGGAAGCGGGAGTGAAAGAGTAAAACGACCGTTTGACGTAGTCGTCGCTAAAAATAGTGAAAAAGATTTGTTTTTGCTTTAAGTAACACTACAAAATTTAAAAACCATAAGTTTTGACACCATTCTAAATAAATGATATTAACAGTACCTTTACAGTAACTGTCGGTGCCATAGTTGGTGTATGTTTGTGCCATCGCGATATAACTTCCAGTCGTGTCCCTACCATAGTATTCATTAACGAACCCGGACGGTACAGTTATAGTGATCACGTGCTTTTCGCAAGTAACAGTTGGAGCAGCTAAAAAACAAACAAGTTTAGTAAATTTTATTGTTTGGATTTTTATTTGGAATTCTAAACACCAAATTTACATAAATTACTGTCGATTAATTTATAGTAACCAAGATTTTAACAGTTTAAATCCAGTACTTACGGATGTTACAGGTTTTGCCAACATATCCATCCTCGCGACTAACACAATAATAACCAGACTGATGTTTACATGAAGGAACACATTCACAACTCAGTAGACAGGGGTTTGGAGAACACGGGTTTGTACCGATGGGTGAAGATACAGTAGAAGCCGTTGCACAAATGTTGTCGGCCAGTGCCTTTTTAAGCGCGTAGTTACTGCCCAAACCTTGAAAAAAAAAACATAAAATTGTATTTATTTAAAAAGAATAAAACTATTTTTTATGCTTACCGTCTAGATTGCCGACACCGACAAAATTAATGTTTTGGAAAAAGAACTTTGGCAGAGTCGAAGCTACCATAGCAACGTAAGTTTTCAAGTTTCTCTGAATCAGCAATTGTGTCAACGTGGCAGACGGAGTGTGGTGCGATGACGTCACCAAAACCAGAATCTAAAAAACACAATATGAAAAGTGTCAAAACATAGATTAAGACTATCTTTATGGTGATATTAGGTACGTTCAGTACTATTTAATTAAATTTAAACTCTAGTTCAAAGGCCTAATTATTACAAACTTTAACAATCACACCTTGTCGCTACTGGCGGTCGAACCATGTGCTTCCGAAAATAGATCAGCTCCATAACCCAACGATAACGAGGAATCCATTGCAGTCTCTTGCCAAGTCCAGGTTAAACTATCAACCATGGCCGCCAAGTTGGACATTGGCCTAAAATCCGAGATAACGCTCGAAGTTCTGCCGTGGTATACAGCCAGAGAAAACTAAAAAAAACATTGGTAAAAAAATTAGCTGTTTTATAACTTTGTCTAGATCTAACGTTCGTGTATCAAATTTACGAACCTTGGCGTATCCGGACACACCTGCAAAATCAGAGACAGAGTTCATGATGAAGCTTTTCACGTTGTAGAGGTAAGCGATGTGCAAATGGGAATCTACTACAACAGCGATGTCTACTGGGTTACAACCGGTTTGGCCATCCACGAAAATGAAAGAAAGTAAAAGAAAACTGTAACAAAATTTAACATTAAAATTTTAATAAAACTTTATCTATATATTAATTCAATTTTAAAATGATACAGTACTTACCTTAATGAAATAATAAACCTCATTTTGGACGTAATTTAAACTGAACAAAATCAAAACCAACACCAGACTTTTACAACTAAGAAATAAAAATTAAAGGTCGCACGTGGTTGTTTTAAAGAAAGAAAGCCGCGCTTTGAAATTCCTGCGTTTTTGTAATCAGCGCCTAATTGCAATGAAAATATGCCAACGTTTTACGCAGCGTTGTCAATTACTTTAACTAAAATTAAATAAAGATTTAAAATAACAATTTTCACATTAGCCTACCTTTCATTTTGTTGGTGCTTCAGAAAGGAAAAATTATTGACACTTTTTAAGTTATTTAAAGTAAAAAAGATCCCAAAAAACAAAAGCTACTTTAAATAAACAAAATATATTATGTCATAAAGTGTTTTTGACCAAACAACTTATTTTTTATTATTTCTTTTAAAATCAGCGGGAATATAATCGCGCCCTGTTAGCGCCAAAAAGAAGTGAAAAAGGTCGCAATAACAAAGAACTTGAAACAGCTGTGTTATTATCGGAGCTATTATGGTTAGATGTAGACTGGCACCTTGTAATAGTGTTAAAAAGGTAAAAGGAAAAATGAACTTATAAAACAGGGCTTCATATCTCTAACATTATAACATTTTAGTTAGTAGTGTAAAAAACAGCAAATTTAGGTACAGAATCCTTTATTTTATTGACTTTAGTCTATGCACATTTTTTTTGTTTGGTAAACCGGATCTAAATTTTTAAATTGTAAACCGTTAGAATTAATAAACAAGTTTATGACGTATTTTAAACCAGATGTTAGACCCCCGGATGTCAAAATCGCTAAAACGAACGTAAAAGCCGCGTGAAGAAATATCTGAGTTGTGATTGGTTAATTTCAATTGACGTCATTTACCAGTCGTTTAGTATTGCGTTAGGTTGTTAAAATTCTTTTGAAAATCGCAAAAAAAATTAGTTTTCATAGGAATTTGTGCTGGTCAGTTGGTTTTTAGTATATAAAACAATAAAGTCTTTAATTTTAACGGGTTTTGTTTTTCTTTCTTAGATTTTACTGAAGTTTAACCTGATTTTAAACCAATTCTTTAAATACACAAAATGTCAGACAAGTTAGACCTTTCACTCGATGATATCATCAAAATCACCAAGAAATCGAAAAACACACGGGGCCGAGGTGGAAGAGGGGGCAATCGTCGGGGTACTGGCGGAGTCAGCCGAGGCGGAGTCGGCCAAGCACGAAAACGAGGTACGGAAATTCGGAAAGCTCAATGTTGGAATTTTTCTATGGAGTCTTCTGTGTTTTGCTCATGGAAACAGACTTTTTTATATAAAAACAATTAAATATGTGGTTTTTACGTACTTTGCGTGAAACCACCAAAAATAGCAGTTATCTGCTTATTACATAAATATAATTATATTTATATTACAAGCACTCTATTTTTACAATTCCTATAATGAATTGTAATATTGTGCTTATTCTATAATCTGATATATTGAGTTTGAGCCTGGAAAAAAAGTTTATTCCGTTTAATTTGAGTTCGAGAAATAAGTCTTCTGAAAGTAGATTAAGATACAGGTTTTGGTTGGTTTGTCAGTTTGTTTGGAAGCAGAGGGGCATCGTTTTGTTGCCTTTGTGTTACCCGACAGCAAATTTTTTGCCTGCATTTTTCTGCACGTACACCCGCTTATTCTCCATTGGGAATTATTCTGCTAGGTTTCAACGGGCCTCGAGGACGTGGAGGACGGCAGCAGCAAGGACAGCAATTCACCCGCTCCGGAAAGACGCCGAACGACAAATGGGATCATGACATGTACAGCCAGGGTAAAGGGAACGCATTCCAAAACAGAGGAAATACAGCTCCAGCTGCTAGGTGAGAATCCAACATTAATTTACATAAAACAAAATTGCTTTTAATTGTACATTATATCTTTTGTTAACTGTGTGTCTTGTGTTATTCTAACTCAACATTTTCTGTTCCAGAGGAGGGAACGGTAAATTAGTGGTGTCCAACTTAGATTTTGGGGTCTCCGACAGCGACATTACTGAATTATTTTCTGAGTTTGGTGCTCTTAGACGATCTACTGTTCATTACGACAAATCTGGACGATCAATTGGTACTGCCGATGTTCATTTTGAAAGAAGAGCTGATGCGGCAAAAGTATTTTCCAATTCTTTCCTTCATTTTTAAATTTTTTTTAAACATAGCATTTTTTTTAACTTGTTCAAAAGGCTCGAACATTTGCTAAATTTAATGTTTATTTCTTTTTTCTAGGCACTTAAACAGTACAATGGGGTCCCCTTAGATGGTCGTGTAATGCAGATCAAGTTCGTTGACGGAGATCCCGCTGGTCAAACCATGAACAACAGAGTTGGACAGAAGCAAAACTTTAACAACTCTGGCGGCAACCGTGGTAACACCAGTAAGTTTATTTCTTAACATCGCAAGCTTTAAAGAATATTTGTCTCCGAAAATTTTTAACATTTTTTAAAATTTTTTTAGGAAGTGGAAGAGGATCTGGTGGTGGCAGAGGTCGAGGTAGAGGTGGTGGACGAGGAGGTGGAAGACAACCAAAGAAAGAAGTTTCTGCTGAGGAGTTAGACAAACAACTCGACGCTTACATCTCCAACAACAAAATGGAGGAAGATTGAAAAATTCTTGCCCAAGAAAAAAAAATCGAAAACACAAACTAGAAACAACTATGTCCACATTACTTGTTGATATTTGTAAATTTATGGGACAATATCCTCATGACTGCCCATATGTAACTTGCATAAAAACTGGTTAATTTTATCTATTTCTACCGTATCTGTAGCTAAAATTACACGTAGTTAGATGTTGGTGGGATTCGCGATGATGTTTTATCTTGAAGCCTTTTTATTATTAGTTCATTTAAAAATTTTGCAATTTTTCCTGTTAAAATAAAACATTTTTAGTATTATTATAAACCCATGCTATGTTTGCATAGTTTAAAGTAGGTTTTAAGGTTGTTAATCTATAAGATTTCACTAGATTATTTTAAAGCAATTCAAAATGCCAATAAACCATGTTTTTTGACATTAAAGAAAGGGCAATTTTGTTATCATATGGGTTTCTAAAGAAGCCGGAAACAGCTTAATTCTACCAATAAATATATTTTAAACTGATTAAATATATCATATTTACAAGGCTACTTTCTTTACATGTAAGGTGTGGTTTATACATTAATACCTCTTAAAATCACTAATTTCTACAAGATAAAAAATATTTTATATTTAAGGCAATTTAATTAAATTTCAATTCACCTAGATATAATAAGCAAGTAAGTACAAAAATTCTAAGTAACAGAAGTAATCATTAAAAAAAATTTTCTAATTTAAAAGCCTTATATATATCGACACCACTATGCACAATAAGGCTAAACAGCATAAACACTGTGTAATTTACTACTATACGTATAAGTACCATCATATTTATAAGCACAAACAAAAAACAATGTCAAGGAATTTACATATTGCAAAATAATGAAAAATACTGAATAGGAAAAAAAATAAATTCCTTTGCTAGATTTTCTAAAAATATAAATATCTCAAACCAAAGGCAATGAAGTAAGAGTACAAACAAAAAACAATTCTTCATAAATTTAAATTGAAGGATCCAGCAAGGAACTAAAAGTAAAAAAGGTCAATAAATTAAAATTTGAAAATCTTTGAAAAATTTGAAAAATAGTTTAACAAATTGAAGAAATAGGTGTAAATTAGGCCATGTTTTGTAATTTAGCTAAGCTTCAAACCTACCATTAAGTTTATATGTAAATTAAAATAGCATACATTGCATAAACATTTAAGTTTCACTAACATGCAAATACATTCAAAACAAAATTTTATTTAAACTATATATTCTGGCTAATGTTATTGAATTTTCAAAATACACAATTCCTAAAAAAAATTGAACACTGCTTCAAGGTTTAATAGTCTACTTTTTAATAACATGCTCTTTAATTAGAATCTACTATTATACAAACCTTGTTATCCTCTATTTTTTTTATACGTGCCTTGTTTAGTATCTATAATTAGGATATATATTGCAAAATTTTTATTTATATTTAACTAAACCGCCTAAGCAACTAAAATATTGTTTCCATACCTACAGCGTATCTAATCCAAGACCATACCTGTTTTATTTTAAGCTTTTTTACACTCTAGTCTTGTTTTTTTAAAGTCTTTCATTGGCCTAGTTGTATAAAATACTAAAACTTGAAATAATTTTACAAAATACTCAATTTAAAAATGACCAAAATATTAGTACAAACAATACTATTTGAAATAAAAATGGATCAATATTAAAACTAGATAATATTGATAGTTTAATATCATGCATTTAAAGTGGTATTACAGTGTTACAGTAATCACATGTTAAGGTTACAAACATCACAGACAAATACATAGGTTGAACTTACTGTTGATCTTGTTCAGCTGGAGATTGAAATAATGTATAAATTTCTTTCTTAATAAGTCGAGATAGAAGCTAAAAAACATAAAAAAATAAAATACTATATTGGATTGGGGTGCTAAAATTTTTTACAGATGTAAGAATGACTTTTAAAAGTATATACTTACTATAAAAGCGGCAACATTTGCAGATATTAACATATAAAACACATTGTTCCAACCAGTTGGTGATATTAAACCTGTGAGTAGAGGACCTATGGCAGCTCCTAAAAAAAATAATTTTTTTTAACAAATTTCGTAATCAAAAAACACTTACAATAGATTTTGGTCATCAATTTTTTTTAAGTAAATAAATGGGTTTTTAATATTTTTGGCTAAAAAAATAATTTATATTGGTTTCAAAGCACGCTAATTATTCTAAATTCTTAGTAAAGGTGTTAATTAACTTACCTATAGACCCAGTACCATCAATTATAGCTGTTACAGTAGAAAGTGCTTTGGCATTACCTTTTAATACTGAAAAACAAATGTTATTACCAAAATATGAAAACATAATCATACAAAAATTTATTGTTTTTTTACAAAAAAATTAGAACTGACATTGCAAAAAAACTTAAAATTTGTTTACCAGAATGGGTTCCAAGATCGGCTGACACAGCAGTAGTAATAAGTGCATAAGGTCCATTTACGAATGCACCGGTAAGTATAAGTAAGACTATGTTAACTGTCATACTTACTCCAGCAAATGTGTTATACAAGTACATCTAAACACATAAAATGCAATAATTAAAAAGCAATTAAAAATTTAACTTTTAAAAAAAAAAAGCATTTTAAAATTATGTTAAACCAAAATTAACCCAATAAAACAATATAAATCAAAAATAAAACTAAAAAGTTGTATATTTTTTTTTGTAAATGGAGAAGACTTATTAATATTTCCGCTCAAAATATTATTTTAACTTACCATAACAGCTCCGACAATTAGCATCATACCACAAGTGATTGCTCTTCCACTCATTCTATCTGATATAACACCCGCAGTAATTCCACCAAATATACCTCCAACATCAAACAGTGTACTCATTAGTCCAGAGTTAGTTGTACTTAAAGTGGCTGTAAGTGTAAAAATATTTAAATATATTAATGAGTTTTTCAAAATTATTGATAGTAAACTAAAAGTCAGGAATGAGTCTTATGAATAAATGTCATATTTTTGCGGTATTAATAATGAAATGTTTTTGTAATAACATTTGAATATTATTTTTAACCTAAAAAATTGTCTCTTGTACATTCTTGGTAATATTATTGTAAAGGTCTATAAATCATTAATTTCAACACTGCAATTAAATTGTAACAGCGCAATAACATAACAATTACATTTGTACAATGTTGCAAAAAATAAATATTTACATTTTGCTAAGGCATAAAAGTATGTAAATAAAGCCTTTAGTTTTATATACTTTTTTAATTAAATTGTAAACAAACAATAATTTTAAACTTTTTTATTTAAAAAAAAAACAATCTTCGTTTAATAACCCGGCTGTTTGTGAGCTATATCATTATATCCTATTTATAAAATAAAAGACCGCATTTTTTATAATGAACTTACAAGTGTTTTTGATGTAAAAAGGCAACCAGAACAAGAAAGTGTAGCTCACCAACTTGGCAAACAAAAGGCAAAGGGCAAACTCCACAACACCCTAAAAAACAACATCAATACAAATGTAAATTGAAATATAAGTTGTTGTAAATACCCAAAACCTTTCAAAAAATAAGTACATACTAAACAATTCTTAGTATATTGTGGGAGTTTATTTATCCAGTTCTGTTTTTCAAAACAAAATGATGAATAAGCAAACCACCATATCATAGGGCAAAATAACATAGGGCCAAATAAAACAAACAATTAAAATTAAACCAATTGCTTTAACAATAAGTTAAAGTAAAAATGCATTTAAAAAATTACAATTACTTACTGGTATTGTTAAGGCAGTGAAAAACCCAATAGCTTTAGCTTCACTTTTTTTAGAAGAATTTGAAACGTTAATTTCAACTTCTCCTGAATTTTGAATTCCGTTATAATTTCGATTTTCATCATTTTTGATATTTTCATTTTCCTACAAAAGGGTGGAAAAAAATTAATACGGTTTCATCGCGTAACAAGTATAAAACATATTTTTATATTCTTTATTGTAAAAAATATAAATATTGTTTACCTCATTTTCAGGTAAAGGTTGGTAGTAAGTTATACCTGTTTTTACATCTTCTGGACCTAATAAATAATTGAGAGAATATAAAAATATTACATAAATAAAATAAAAAGAGATTAAGTATCCTAAAAGTTAAGCAAAATGTAATTTAAAACTCAATAAGTCAGTTTTTTTACAGGCTATTAAAAACCCCAATAAAAAAGCTATGTTTTATAATGCATATTAAACAAAAATTTTTTAGAAACCAAATTTTGACACTTTAAAAAATTGAAATGAACAAATTTAACAAGTCATACTTTCAATAAGGACAAGAAAGCAAACGATCCCAAGGAACCCAATGATAGCACCCGGAACAATAAAGGATAAACCCCATTGTGTACTAACAAACACTGAAGCTATGATCGATCCAAATATGTTTCCAAATGAGGTATGTGAGTTCCACACCCCCATAATCAAACCCCGTCTAAAAATGTTAAGTTCAATTTGTTTATTAACTTTTATTTTTTAATTAAAATTAACATTTTGTATTTTAAGTTTTTTATTTAAAAAAAAAATTTTTTTTTTAAATTTTGTTCATAAATATATATTACAATTTTTAAAGTTTTTTTAAACCTTTCTTTTCCAAACCAATTTCCAACGCAAGTAACTACTCCAGGCCACCCTGTAGATTGCACCAAACCATTTAAAACCTAATACAATGTAGCTGCGTTAATACAGATTAAAAAGCTAAAAATACTACATGAACTCCTAAAAAAGTTTATATATTTAAATGTTTTTTTTAAAATAATACAAAGATGTGTGATTCTGTTACCTGAGCAATTATGTAGAAAGAAATGGAATGAATTTCAGCAAAACTTCCGATTCCAAACATGGAGGTAAATATTCCAGATAAAACCATTCCAATGCTTAAAAAATATCGAAGTGGAACTCTTTCCGCTATGATACCACTAAAATAAAATTATTTTTTATTAATTTATATTTTTTTTTAAATTAATGGGGATATATAAAAACAAAATACAAACATTATATAAAAAATGTCTTATAAAAAGTGATCAAACTTACCTAAAAAACATTCCAATTGCGTATGTGAACAAAAAAGCATAGTCAAGTTCCCCAAATAGTGATTTATAATCGGGTTGATCTAATATAAATACAACAATCTATCACACAACAGATTATTGGAAATTTCCGTAAATTTTTACCATAATAACATTTTAAACTTGTAGACACAGGACTAGAGTGTTTTAACTTTATATTTTCAATACACATTTTTAATTTCATATGCTATTTAATATACAAAACTTAAAAGTAATAGTAACACTGACTTACCAAATGGTGCAAAATCGCACCAAGTTCCATTTTTGGAATGGTTTGAAGGGACCGAAGTGGCAGGTATGCTTGATGCTGCTTCCAGACTAAGAGAAGGTGCGTGGCTTCCAAACCAAGGACTAAACTCGAAACCGGAAGTCAATTTACTGCAGTTTCGATGTAATTGACTCTAAAACAAATCATTAGTAATGTTAAAATTACTTTTTTATTTCTATATCATTATCTTTATAATTAATCCCATATATATATAAACTAAAGCCATTTTTAAAATTTTTAAATAATAGGCTAAACAAAAAAAGTACAAAGTATAAAAAAGATAAGTAAATGGCTTTTATATAATAAGAAACTTACTTTTACGATGCTGAGAGGTTTTCTGCTGATGTGGTATGACATATAAGCAAAGAATGTTAAAACCAACATCCCATACCGGTATCTAGACAACAAAAAACATTTATTTAATATATAAAATAAGGACTAAAATGGGATCTCATTCTAAGGGATCTCATTCTTACTGTTTGTGTTATGGTAGTTTATAAGTTAGTAAGTTTACTCACACATTATCTCGTCTTTTGGATGGTACATTTGAGGTAGTTAAAATGGCAATTAGAGGTGGTAACTTTGCCATTTTTCCAATTCAAATTCACAATTATTTTAGTACATTTAACTAAGCCAAATACAGTGACATTGTAATATTAAATTGACTAAAACAAATTCTATTAGAAACAAACCTGTTTATAAAAACGGCGTATTATACAAATTTAAAATTACTATGATCTGGCACAAACTAAAAAAAGGGCTAAAATTACAAACAAGACATACAAAAAATAAAGATAGGCTGTCTAGGTATAATTGTTGAACACTAGTCTGCTAGTTACCGTGTGATCAGCTGATCGATCGTTATTGATGGATAGCTTAAAAAAAGACAAACCATGTCCTAGTGCCTAGTAGTAACCACAGAACTATCGAATTTTTTTTTAATAATTAAAAGGTGGAAATTCAATAGGCGCAAAAAACCAACAAGACAAAAAGAACACGCGTTTATGCTTTTTAGCCGGAGGCATTGAGTTACAGCTGTTGTGTTCAGATATTAAAAGTTTTAATTAATCTTTTTCACTGCTATTTATTTTTATAGTTTTATATATTTAACAAAATTAAAAGGAATTATCTGATTTCTTTGAAATAAAATGTCTGAAAAGAGTTTAATTAAACGTATCGTTTTTCCTGAACAACAAACAACCCTGGCGTACCTTTTGTCCTTTTTGTTGTTTATTTTTTTGGCTCGGAAAATACTTTTTTAAAATGAACTTTATCCTCTTTCCCCTAATGAGATAATACACACTTGACAAGGCGATCCTAACAATAGCCTACCCTATCGACTTGTCTTTCGTATATAAACAGTCGTATTAGCTAAGGGATGGGTTATTAATCAAATTCAAAGAACAAAGGATTATCAAATTATTGAGCTTAAAGCGAAGGCAAACATCACTTGGGATTGTAAGGCGATACGGGTATATCGATTTTTTGCAGAGTCACGCTTTGTTAGTCTTGAAGATTTAATATTTAAAACAATTCAATTCACCGGGATATCATGATGATACACAATAAATACTCACGTGCCCTGTGACGTAGTATAACGTACCATGAGTAGGCTTTCCGGTAAAGACATGACAGGCATTTAATCAAAAGTATATAAACAGAAGGATAAGTGTAAGTTCGTTAAAAAACTGTATTATACTTGCTTAGCGAGACTGGCTTTACAGGTATAGAAAGTACCACAAAACATGCTAAAAATTTGTTTTTAATAACACCAAATTCAGCTGAGTATTTATTGTGTTGCTTATTATATAAAGTGTTTTAAGTGAGGCTTGGTACACTTAACCACAAGTTAAATGAATAAAGTGAGCCAATAAAAGTAGTTTTTGCTAGAAAAATTAGTTGTGGTCCACCAAAAATTTAAAAGTTAAACCAAGCATAAATATCATGAAATAACAACTTTCGGTAACAGCTTAGCCAGCGGGTTAAATGTAGTCTAGCGTTTTGCTTCAATGCGCTATAACTGTTTTAGAACACAGCTATACAGACTTTAATGTAACTAAACAAGTTTCTTATTTTTTTAGAAACTTTAAACTATTTTTAAGCTAAAAATAATCTACTGCATCTGCACAATGTCTAAGATTGAATCAGAAATCAAACAGAAAATTAAAGACAACAAAATCATGATGTTCAGCAAAACTTTTTGCCCATTTTGTAAAAAGGTTAAAGCCATTTTTGCTGGTAAGTTGTTAAAATAAAGACCATTAGATAAGGTTTACATTAAGCAGAGTTTACGAGCAATGGTTATGGGCTGAACCTACGTTTCTAATTTTGCTTACTACCGCTTCCTTGTTCTTGTCTAAAAGGTTAAAGCCAAATTTGGTTAAAGGGTTACGCTAAAAAACAATAATAATTTTGCCGTATTTAAAAACTTACCGGTTGGGTTAATAACCAAGCAATATAGTTAACAAAATCTTTAAAGGCTAAGGTCAATACCGAAAGTTAACCATTTGTTAAGACTGTAAAATCAGCCTTCTTATATTTTAACTAAAAAAAGGAAAAAAATATTGGCAAAATCAGAAAAACAACCAACAAAATAGACAGGCTATCACATTAGGCGGTGTAGTCGGCCTTACTGCATGAAGCATAAATCGATATTTAAAACAAATTTGTTGCTATACCTTTCAATGGTATACGTAGCATTCAAAACTTTAACATAATTTCAATTCTTTGTAGAGCTAGAAGTTCAATACACTGCATTTGAGCTAGACCTAATTGATAACGGAACGGAATATCAAGACGAACTTGGAAAAATTACTGGCGCACGTTCGGTGCCACGTGTTTTCATCAACGGAAAATTTATCGGTGGTGCTTCAGACGTGGAAGCCTTACATAAGAAGGGAGAATTAATTGAAATTATTAATCAACAATCTTAGATTTATTTGCTTGTAATGTTTTATAACCAGAAATATATTTGGATATGTATATTGCTTTGTTATGATGCTGTCTGTAATGTACTTTTAGTTAATGAACTCTGTATTAATATATAAAAACATGTATTAAAATGTAAACAAATATTGCTCGTTTTCAATCGTTTTTTTAATATTGTGGTTAAGACTTTTATTTATAATAAAAACAAGTTTGTTTAATTTAAATAAAATTAAGGATAAAATAGATTAAACATTAAATTTAATATTTTAAAATCCTTTATGTAGCCTACTAATGCTAGATTAAATTCATAAGCGTTTATTTATAATTATTAAAGAGCTTTATACATTAGTATATACAAAGGTGGGCTATACATTACAAAACAAACTTCATGAATAAATCATGATCAAGAAAAAGGGCTTTATTCGAAATCCATTTCTTCGTTGTCAATATTATAAAATCATATAAAACACCTTATAACATTAAGCGCTGAAGTACTAAAAATGAGTAAATTTGATCACCTTAAACTTCAAAGCGAAGACGATGTAAAGTTATGGAAAAAAATATTTGAGAAGAAGGTTGTTACATTAGTAGACGACAGGTGACAAAATTTAAAATTAGTCTGAATTAGTATTGTAAAGTACTAAAATTTCATTTTGCCTAGATTTGATTGTGTAAAATGCGAAGGAATGGTTTCATTTCCAGTCAATTTGCGATGCGACCATCGTATCTGCAGCACGTGTGTAACCGAGTTGTGCAAGGAAAGGGAACGATTGTTGTGTCCAAAGGACAAAACACCTACCGAACGATCAGAAGTAAAATTGTTTATTTGCAATAGTTATTTATCACTTTTCTTGTCTAGTGAACAAAATAACCTCTCCGGCTTTAATGTTTAGATGTATATCGACAATAAGTTGCTTGAAGAAATAAACGTCTTGGAAACCATATGTCCTTATCAAAACATGGGATGTGAATGGACGGGCCAGTTAGGATCTTATATGGTAAAAGCTGAAAATTTTATTTCGTTAACGTACAAGTTTATATTTTGATTATTAACAGTTAAACCTTATCAATATTTAACTAGGTTCACATCAAAGAATGCAAATATCATAATGTTGAGTTTGGAAATGACGAAGACTTAACTGAAGACGGGGAAGAGAACAACGAGGAGGAGTTGTGCAACAAATGTGAATTCTGCCTAAAATCGATTACAGCTGAATATGAGATTGAACACTTGAAGGAATGCACTGAGTTTCCAATCAATTGTCCGAATTCATGTAGTGATAAAGTACAAATAAATTATTCTGAGAACAAATATGCCTTAAACTATAATCTTACTAATGTTTAAATCGAATATATTATTAGAATTACGTTGAATTTTTTTAATAGAAAATACCGCGTGCAAGTTTGGAAGAACATCTTAAACGAGATTGTGTTCTGGGAGAAATCGAATGCAAATACAACAACATCGGATGCACCTTTACTGTACGTTTAAATAACCAAATAGCATACCAACTGTTATTTTAAATACTAATATATAAAGTTGTGTAAAATAACACCTACGTTGCTAGGGCTCGCGTAAAAATGTACTTGAACACGAAAAAGAAGCGTCATCACAACATTTCGAAATACTTTGTGAACAGACAAGTCGACAAAGTCTTCAGATATCGGAGCTTACATTTTTGCTACAACGACAAGAAATTATAATCAACACACAACAACTACAGGTATGCATTTAACTAGTTTTATAATTTCGATATCTTCGGTAAGTGTAGCAACTAGCCTAGTTATATAAGCATTTTAACTTAAATGCTTGTTACTGAATCAAAGTTAAAAAACATCAGCAAGAACTCTCAAACCAAACTGATGTGGAAGATAAAAGATTGGGAAAGTAAAATGAGAGATGCAGTTTCGGGAAAGCGACCAATTTTGTGTAGTCCTCCTTTCTTTACGTCACATCATCAGTTTAAACTTGCAGTTTCGCTTCTGCCAAACGGTGATGGAAAGGGTAAGAAAAACAGTATTAGAATTCAAGGTCACTTATTAAGCTTATGTTAAGCCTACTTTCATTAGGCTTTTTATTTTATACAGCAAAGGGCAGTTTTATGTCGGTTTACGTAAGGATTTGCAAGAGCGAATACGATGGACTTTTAGTTTGGCCGTTTAACTTGAGTTTAGATATTTGTTTGGTCGATCAAAGCCAAGACCCACGAGCTGCTATCAATCACATTTATACCTTGAATCCAAACCCTTGTAAAGTAAGACAAAATAAATAATAAAGTTACATATATTTAGGCTTTATTGTTTTTAAATTATTTTTGACGAATTCAGCTTAGATTTATATAATATATTTTGTACACAACTAAAAATTGAATTAAGACACTTTCATAACTTTAAACTATAAACCAATCTAGACTGGGTTCAATTTACCTCTTTTTAGAAAAATCTACCATTTTTGGGACGACCTACAGCCGAAGCAAACCCAAGTTTTGGGGCTCAGAGATTTATTTCGCTTGCCAACTTAGCCAAAAAAGATTACATTCGCGAAGACGCAGTTTGTATTCGGATCTCTCTTACCAAAAACGAGTAAACTACTTCTAAAGCATAATTTATTGCATCCACAGTAACAACATTTTATCAAATACATATCGTTGTTTATTTTTTATTAAAATTACAGTTACCAAAGATTTTTAGAGGTAAAATTGCACAGACTAACGTATATACTTTTTCGTGTACAGTATATTGTAAATAACGTAAAGGAATATATAAACAATTAACTACGACGAAAATACGTCTTGTATAATTTTCATTTCTATATCTTGAACATCATAATGCCATAAATCAATCATAAATATGACTCTATCTAAATGTGAATTGCGCAATAGACTTGAAGTTTCGCTATGAACTGAATGTAAATATGAATCGTCGAATAATAAACATTTTCCTTTTGTCCACTTAGACATTGATCCATTTACAGTAAGTGTATAATTTGGTGGGGTAATTAATCCTAAAAATTAATATAAATATATATTTGTTGTGAATGTATAAACATTTTACACATTTACTGGCAGCGTTGTGTAGTTGTCAGAACACTTCCTACATTACACAAGGTCCTAGGTTCTAACCCCTAGTAATTTCATACTGAAGCGCCCTTAAGTTAGACACTATAAATGGTATGAACTCCTGCTGAGCCAGCACTTAATCAGCAGCTTAATTATCGGGCAATTATAATCTATAATATCTCAAACTGCCACGGGCAATTCAAGACTGGGTCGGGTAACAGTTGTTACTCAATGTTTAGGTGGCGCATTCTACCTTTCCACATTGAGGATAAATATATATATAAAAAAAATTGTATGAACATTTTATAAATACCCAAATGACATCTTGTCCTAACATTGCAAGGTCCATAATGTTCTGTAATATTAGTGCCAGGTTTTAACACAGAAAAACAAGCATTTCCAAAAGTGCAGTTTTTGAGAAATCTTTGTAAGTTATTTAAAATATTCAATGTTGATGGGCATTGATTTGTATTGGATACAATCTGAAATATATTAGATTGAATCATTACATATTTAATTTATTAATGTCAGTATTAAAATAAAAGGCTATCAATTAATTTATGATACATAAATTTGTATATTTTTTAAACCAGTAGCATATAAGTATTTGGCATTTTTGTATTTTAATCATACCTCTAACCCTTGATTAAATAAATAAAAAGTATTCCAACTTCCAGTAGGTGTTTCATTCATTTTCCAACCATTCTCTTCACTTAACTCTAAACTTATTTTTAAAAATTCGTCATAAATGATTGAAAAATTGTCCTCCAAAAGTTGTACATCAAATTGATGTAACTCAGACTTAATATAAGGTGTGGATTTTACATCAGGAAGGTAAAAAACAGGAGGTTTTTGATCAATATCGTCTAGATCTTCAATTTTAGAAATTGCCCAACTGTCTAGCCTAGAGTAGGAACTAATATCATCAACTTTTAGATTCTGTTTAATTTGTTTATATTTATCTACTTCAAAGTTCTTGAGTTGTTTCGAGTTACATCTTACACAATAAGGATCATTGCAGAATTCATAATTTTTCGTTGAATCGGAATAAATTTGTTCTTTTTTGTTTTTTCTTAGGTAAAATATGTATAATAAAGTTAGTAACAGTACACCAACTAAATTGGAAAAATAATCACTTTGGTAAATTACATTAATAAAATTGAAATCCATAGTTTTTATTTCTTAAACCTGTAAAATTAAAATTGAATTAGTAATATCATTGCAGCAATGGTATGTAATAAATTCGGATAATAATGTGAACACTTGCAGAAAAACAATGCTAAAAATTAGGTAGAATATCTTGAACATTACAAAAATCTAGATTTTTTGAGAACACAATTTGAATGCTTTTTAAAAGGTGGCAATGTAAAAAAAACTGTTTAACAAATTAAAATTCATAATGTGTCATTAAAATTGTGATGGATTTTTAAAAATTTAACATTTTTGTGGTAACATAATTGCAAAATTAAAAAAAAAACAGTTTTAAGATATTACATATCCCTGCCTAATTTTAATTATCAAAATTGCATAGCTTAAAAAAATGAAATAAATTAGAAACAATATTTAAAACATGATTATGACAAAGTAGCACGTTGATTTCCAGAATAATAATTTTTCTCAGCTGTCGGGTCTCTTGACCGGACAAAATTAGAATACAAGTTCTCCAAACTAATTCTCTCCTTCATAGTTAAAGAAGGCTGTGTAGAATCCAAACTGTTTTGCAAATGGCAATTCTGAATCAAAATTGGATCTAGTGCTTCAGATTTGGTTTCATTTTCAACATGCAGAGTGTCGCTGTGGTAGTGAGATTGGCAAATTACTTCGGTTGATTTTAAAACATATTCTGAGGTAACTTTAGTTAACCCTATATGTATAGTGGGGTAAAATGTTACACACTGCTCCATTGGTTGTGTAGTTATGGTCTCTGCTTCCAAGTCAAGGCCAACTACATCAGTACTTGATGAGCATTGGCTCGCACCGTAACAGATCTTGTAATCTTTTTTAGACTGTTGCTTTAACTTGTTGACTTTTTTGATCAACTCATCATGGTTTGCTTTAAAGTCATCAGCAAAGTTCGATGCACCTTGCAGTATTTGTTCATGGTCATATGATGGCATATCCATTAGGTCATTAGATTGATACAGGTCATCAAACTCAAGTTGTGGTGAAATGGTGGATGATGATGAACCAAGAGAAAACTCTGCCTCAGAAACATTTAAATCATGAAGATTATGAATGGACTCTAATTGTGCATTGTAGAGCAATGCCTTTAAATCTGCACCGCTGAAATTCTCACATGATTTACTCAGAGCTCTTAGATCGATATTGTCAGATAAAGGTAGGTTTGTAGTTAGGGACAACAAAATCTCATATCTTTCTTGTTCATTAGGCATTGGGCAATACAAAAGATTATCCAATCTTCCTGGGCGTAACAAAGCGGGGTCAAGCAAATCTGGTCGACTGGATGCTGCCATTACTGTGACCCCTACCAAAGGTTCAACCCCATCTAAATGGGTCAGTAGTTGGTTAACAACTCTATCTGTGACTCCAGTACTGTCATGTCCACGAGGCGGGGCTAGAGAATCAAATTCGTCAAAAAACAACACACAAGGTGCAGCCGATTTTGCTCTTGAAAAAACGTCTCGAACAGCTGCCTCACTTGCTCCAATATACTTACTCAAAAGTTCAGGTCCTTTAATTGAGATAAAGTTAAGCTTACATTCATTTGCAACTACCCCAGCTATCAGTGTTTTTCCGCAACCAGGAGGACCAAATAACAACACTCCAGATTGTGCCTGTAAACCGCAATCTTTAAACACTTGAGCATATTTGATGGGCCACACAAGTTGTTCAATAAGTTTGTCTTTAACAGTTGACAAACCACCTACGTGTTTCCATGTTAAGGGACTTGGTTTATGTAGCTTGGTGTTCATAAGAGCAGTGGGTGTAAAGCCCTCTATTGATAAAACAATATCAGAAACTTGCAAACCTGGGTTTAAATTAGGTTCGATGTCGGTAACTTTTAATTTCAACTTTCTTTTTTGTACGAAGTGTGAAGATCTGCGAGCTATTTTCACTAAATCAGCTGCTGCATAGCCCTCAGTTTTATTGAGTATTTCATCGATATCAGATGGACATTTGTATTTTGTAAAGTTCTGTGTAATGGAACGAAGCATTATGTCCCTGTTTACTCGATTGGGAAGATCAATATGAATGTGTTTGCTGTAGAAATGTGACCTAGAATTCACAAAACAAGCATGGAGAGATGATTTCGACTTTGCGGTTACAATTATTGAAACTCTTTGTGATGGTTCCCAAGTATTTCCTTTTTTACCAGCAAGTTTATTAAAAAAAATTTTCACAACAGAAAGAACTTGAAGAACATAAATCGCATCGGGACTTCTTTCTTCATCTAAAGAAACCAACGGCAAAAGATGATCCAAATCATCCAGTAGAACAACAGAAGGTTGTCTCCATAAAGCTTCAGATAAAATCTTGTCGAAATGCTTTGCTATATTTTCAGGCTTTTTTCCTTTAAATTGACCACATGATACATAATGAACATATGCATGCAAGTTTGAATCAGAACCAAATTGGTTTAAAACACTACGGCATAAAGTTGTCTTACCGACTCCTTTATTACCAGTCACAAGGATAGAAATTGGATTCAAGCCAGAACCATTTTTTGACAATGCATTGGATAAAGGACGGGAGCCTAATGAGTGCTCTATAAACTGAATAATGGTGTCATATTCTTGTTTTAATCCTTGGCAGTTTACTGAAAATGTTTCAGTGGGGATTTGCATGTCTAATTCATTTAACGTTGGAATATTTATTTGTTGTTCAGATTCCACAAAATTAATTTTAATGAGGCTAAGGTCATTAGAATTAATAAGAAATGTGTTATTGATAATTTGGTCTTTAGTTTCAATCTGTTTATCGCATTCAATATCCGACACCACAACTTCAAGAATGTGATCACAATTTTCCGAAATTTCATCAGCTTCTCTTCTAAGCGGAAAAATTAATAAACTTCCTGTTGCTATCGGCAACGGATTATCTTCATCGCATATCCCCGACATCCAATTATCAAACGAGCTAACTAAGTCTGAATAATCGAATATATCTGAAGGTAAATTAGATATTATTTTCAGAGTTAAGGATGTGACATTGTTACAAAGATTAGGCACAGCTGATAATTTCCGAATTCTGACCTTTGAAGTAACACCGATGTTTAGTTGTCTGCGAAGAGATGATGAAACCCGCAAGCACTTGGCACTGCAGACCATATTCCAGTCACATCTCATTGCATACTTACTTAAAGGATGAATATACATTCGGACAACACATGCGTTAGTTTCTGATTGGTTATTGTCGAGAATTTTTTCGCCTTGAGATTTTGTATTTGGTTGGTTTGCTTTTTTGTCTTTTAATTTTTCGGATGGCGATAGTACTTTAGAAAGCATGACTAGATGAAGAACAGCATTGTTTTGAGAAATGTGAGATCTAGTGTGAAAAAACACTGTGCTAGGCTGGTCGAATAAAAATTGTTCAGAAGATTGTAAATTTTTGTTTGTAATCACAGGTTCGACTCTCATAAAGAAATCACAGTCATCAGGTATGTTGTTAATACTGTTCATCAACTTGTCCCTTTTTCCGATTGAACTTTGATTTTCTTCGATAGAGTCTTTTGGAGCAGGGTATAGGGAAAAGTAAACGTTTTTTAACATATTGGGAATGAAATCTCTCCACATATAAAATAACAAAAACTTGACAATGGCTAACATTTTTTTAAGAATGTTTAAGCGCATAATTTTCCTCAACAAGCTAACAGAAGGTTGGATTTTATCCACTTTGTTTTCTGACAAATAATTTTTTGATTTTAATGTTTCCAATTCAGTTGTGTTACTCAGTTTAGGTGGGATTTTAACAATAGCTGATCGCTTTGTTTTGGGTTCAACAAATAGCTCCGACAAGGGAATAAGAACACAACATTCTGCCATTGGTTCTGTTTTAACAGTTGTGAGATAAATACAAATATTATCGTCAACCCAAAGAGGGAATGTTTGCCCAGGCCACACAACCCTTAATTGATCCAATAATTTACTCTCAACTGTACTTGCATGGAGTTCTAATATCTCCCAGTCATCCACACTGCATGGTTCAATCCAAGCACTCACACAAGCTGGTACATTATCTATTACTTCCAGCAGAGCAGTACAGTTATTCTTTAAGTCAACCTTAATGCCATACAAACCGCATATCTTCAAGGTGCTTAAATCTTCGGAAGTGTTACTTGATGAGTAAGGGTCAAGACTAAAATATGCCACAGCATTGTCGGTGGTGACTCGTGCTGTGAGGATACCATTGCTGTTGCTTCCTTGTCCTGTAAGGGTGGTACTAGTTTTGGCCAAGCAGTTTCGCAAATTCGTAAATTGTATTTTTACAGGAACCTTCATAACTAAAAACAAATTTAAAAAAAATTCAAATTTGCAAATAAACTTTTAAAGAAATGTTTAAATTTATAAAATATTACCTCTTTATACAGGCCACCTTGGAATGTAATTTAAATCAAATTTAAGAACATTTAACACAATTCATTTTATAACTTACTAACACAATTCATTTTATAACTTACATCTGCATAAAATATAAAAGATAATGATTTAAAACTAAAAAAAGGCAATAGCTAATTGCACATAAAAAAGACCAAACTAAGTTTAGTCATAACAAAACAGAAGTTCTAACCTAAAAAATAGCACCTTAGCAATATTAACAAGTAAACACCATTTTTGTAGAAAATGCTACCGAAAAATAATAACAATATCTTTGAAAAAGCCACCTTAGTAGCATTAATTATAAAATAGTATCACATACATAGCAATTACAAGTATATCACCCAACAACAAAATTTATACTATTTCCAGACACCTAAAACATTATATGTAAAACAACAAAGTTCAAGATTAGGCTAGCAGCTATGATTAAAACAAATTTGTTAAGCAGATTTTTGCTTTATCAAATCAGTGTCTATATTGGTGTTTAAATTATATCTCCATTCATCAATACAAAGTTGTTGAATGTTTAAATTCCAACCAATTTTTTTCATTTCTGTTAGAAAATCAACACCTAAAAAAATTAATATTTTTTTATAAACGAAATAGTAAGTTTCATATAAAACCATAACAAGAGGTTTACACATTTTCATTTTACCATTTATATGCTGGTTCAAATGTAACAAATATGCTTCATAAAATGCCTTGATCATATCAGGTGATGTTGCTGTATGTTCAAAAGCTACATAAACTATTAAAATAATCAAAAAATTAGTATGTCAAGGCTTGAGCAGTATTCGGTAATGTAAAAAAACGTTTTTTTAAATATTATTTTTTATATATACCTGTTTTGTTTATTTCTTGAATGCAGTATTTGTTACCTTGGTTACATAGTTTTTGAAACACTTTTTGTGTCAGTTGTAATTCACTTAATTTACAACCAATTTTAAGCCAGCTAAAACTTGGAGCTAAAATCAATATAACAAAAATTAAATATTCACACGAACTATATTCGTTAAAAGTGGTAGCTGATTTATAATTTTTTAAAAATAAAATTTCTTTACAAAAATCAAAATAAGAAATAATGATGCATTGTTTATAAGCCTTTTGTAAATTGTAAAAAGCTAAAATGTTTATCCAAATAAAAATGTACACAAAAGACAACAAAATACTTACTGAATAAAATATTTTCCTGTTTATTTGCTTCTTTGGGGGTTATAAACCTCTTTTTAGATAAGTAAACATCAATAGCATGAGATAATCGTATTCTGTTAAATGTGTCCATAACAACACATGATACCGCTTTATAGTTGGCAAAAATATGAGTGGCAGTAAAAATAATAAACAAAAACCAGACAAGAAATTGATTTTCAGAAAGCATCGGGGTAATTATAAGACTGACCAAAAGGGCTGCCAAGTTGACTAAAGTTTCCTAAATGTAAATAAAAATATCTTTACAAAGGTTTTACCAATGATTAAGGCCTACTGCAAGTGCAAAATCTTTAAAATATAATTAATATTAATCGTCCAATGATATAAATTCAATAAAAATACGGATTTTAACATTTTTAACAATTTATAACTCAGTATATCTATTTTATATGGCCTATGTTTAAAAATTTTCTATTCTATATAATTTTACTTTACCTGAGATCCATCTTTAGCAGACACATCAGCCATGTTGTTTCTCCTAGCTTGGTGCATGGTTAAAGCTGCCCTTGTACAACCACCAGCAACACCAACCAAAGAATAAGCTAGACCTTAAAATTAATAAAAACCTGGCATTATATTTAAAGAAACTAAACCGCATCTGCACAAAAGAAATTACCAAACCGCATCTGCACAAAAGAAATTACCAAACCGCATCTGCACAAAAGAAATTACCAAACCGCATCTGCACAACTAATTACAAATTTTGCATTAGAAAAATGTAAAATAGTTCAACTATTATATATTTACCTGCAGAGCACATGGTAATAGTAAATAACGTCTTAGGTAACAGTGGGGCTAACAATTCGACAAATATAGCACAGTCATTTAACACATCTGCAAACATTCTCCATTGCTTTGCATTACAATCAAGACTGGAACTGGTGAATTAATTTAAATGTTGTGTTACACATATACACAATGAAATTGTGATGCAAAATAACATTAAAGAAATAAAGTTGTTCTAACTTACCCATAGCCATAAGCAAAAGCTATTCTTCCTACCATTCCTGTTCCATCTAAAATAGCAAAGAATTATTGATCAAAAATTTGTACAATGAAAGAAATATATCTCTGGTGTCCTTTCGTACCCTTTAAGAGCCAAGTAATGGTGGCACCAGCAGCGGTTGCAGTCTGGTCACCAACCCCTGCTCCTTTAAGAACAGCTTGTGTTGCCAAGGTTCTTGTTATTCCACTACAGAAAGCTTGGACTGTATCCCAAATCTAAATATTTAATTTAAAATTATGTCACTCTTTACTTGTTTAATAATTTTTATATACCTTATACCTCGTGAAAAGTATATAAGTTAAATTCATTAATATTGCTATTTTGCTGTAAAGTATAAGATTTATTTAAATGTTGGTTTTATAAGCACTGAAATAAATAAGCACAATATATTTTATATATTAATAAATCATTGTCAGTGTCAAACTAAGCGAACATGTGATTTAACTTGTTTAACTAATAAATCCGAGTTAAAGCTTTTTAGCTAATTATTAATTTAATATCTGTATATTATAAAACACATATGTCTCCATACAGAAAATCGAATTTTTACCTACTTGGTATGGAATGTAATCTTCACTAACAGAATCGGGATAACCTTGCGGCAAGAAAGCAGCCTACACAAAAAATAATAATGGTGTTTAATTTAAGAATAAGTCATCAAAAACATGTAATGATATAATATCATTTCTTTAATTAACAAAAACATTAATATTATGTAAAAGATTTGGACATCAGCAACACATAGTAACAAAATAATAATTATTTAAATAACTAACATATCAATATAATTTAAATACAAAATGTTAATCTTACCTTAAAAAAGTTTTTCAAGGTTTGAAAACTAAACACCGATTTTGATTTAACTTTTTTCTGGGTTAAAATTTTCTGAGAATTTTCTTCATAGTTAAATATTTCACCTGACTCAGGTGATCCATAATATTCAATTAATTTCATTTTAATCCTTTTTTATCAAAGAAACAGAAAAACCTATCCCTACAAAAAATAGATTTTGATTAAACTAAATAACATTTTCTAAATTAGATTGTCAAACAGATATTTTGTGCAATACAAGGAAAAACTTGCAATAAATTAATAAACGAATATAATAGTACCGTGTAAAAATTACATTCTAGTACAAACTAGTGTAAATAATTTAACAGAAAAGTGTCATCATAAAATAAACAAAAAAGCAATACCTTAATTTGCTAATTACAATTTGAGTGTTAATATAATATTTATAAAAATTCACAGTAACTTTAAAAAGGGACTTCAATATATGAAACTACAGATACAAGTTAGTCTTTGGGGAGAGATTTTCCTAAATCGAGAGCATCCAATTGCTTCTGATTTCCGGTTTCCCTAAGCCAGTTTTTAAACTGCTCCTCCACTTTGGCTTGGAAACCTTTCCGCTCTTCCCTAGTCAACTTGGCCTCACTTACAATTTTATTCCATTTTTCCGTTGCTCTTTGTTTGTTGCGAACTGCTTGTGCATACTGTTTGGGTAAACCCCATGGAATTTCAGTCGTACAAGAATAACCATTTTCCTTGCCAACATTATCAGGTTTATGAAAAGGTATTGCAAAGATGTAGAAATCTGCAGCAGGCATCAGTCGATAAAGGTTACTGATTTCTAATTCCGTAAGCAATGATGCATCACCGGAACCGTCCGAGCGTGGAGATCGAAGATGTGCAACATCACTTAACCCTGAAGTCCCCAGAGAGTTTCTCCCTAAGTTTTCTATACAAAATGGGTTATTCCATTGGTCAGTATATAGTGACATAGAGTGTCCAACTTGGGCTAAATGTTGTTCTAACTCATCATAGAATGTGTTGTAAGGAGCTAGAGTCACTGCCGGGTTTTCAGGCATCCCATTATTGTCACTTGAAATTATAGGACGAGTAAGCGTAGATATGTGCAAAACAATACCACTTGATCCAAGCACAGATATTGACCTGCAAGGTGCAATAATAGTAACATCTTGACAGTTCAGGACACGTATACAAGTTGCCACAGGGCCAAGAACCACAGTTAAACCTGAGCATTTTTCAATGCTTATTGATTTAATTGGAGAAAGAAGATAGAAATGAGTCAGATGACATTTGTTAATTTTTACAAATGAGTTCACTAAAATGTCAGATTGCCTTGCAATGGTTTGGTTTGAACACTGGTAAAATATTATCATTTTGTTATTTGACTGAACAATAAAATTGTTGGTGATTATTTTGGTTTTCTTTATTAACCCATCTGAAGTTGTTTTTGCCGATGTCCATCTGAGTTTTGTGCCGAAATTCAAACAATTTTCCAAACCATATGGATCGGCAGCTAATGATGATTTTATCCAATTTTTAAATTCAGTTGCATCAAATTTGTTGGTAATTTTGTTGTATCCAGATTGCGATTGTATGTTTGCATTGATAGAAGTTTCGAAGAGACTAAGAGTCAAATCTTGACCTTTAATTTGACCTTTTATTACAAATCCTAATGCCCTTACCACTTCCGCAGGAAGAATCGTATTCTGTTGCCAACCTCGACCCTTAAAACTTTCCATTAGCAGCTCAATAATAGTCGGAATATGTTGCTGAAAAAACTGAATGTGTTTTTGCTCATTAAAAGTGTTTGTAGCCATGCCAGATTTTTGCATACCTAAATCAAAGGATGATCTTGGTGACATACCCGGCCAGTCTTCACCTGACATTGATTTTCTTAAAGAAACCTTGTTGGCTTGTTGAATATACAAAAACAATACAAATGCGAGCGTAGGTACCTGCAAAGCGTTTCTGTATATACTGGGGTTATCACTGTCGTATGCTTGTTGCTGTAACTCTGCTTGACGCAATCTTTCTTGTACTGAGTGGTTCTGCAACGTAATGAACATTTCAAAGTAAGCCCACGATAGTTCTTCGGATAACAACATCTTATTTACGGACATGTGTTTCCATATTGCCCAACTAAGTTTTGGGTACCCGCCATCTTTGCCCTTACTTTTCGCGTACGTTACCACTTTTTTCAAATACGCAAGAGATAGTTTAGGATGTGGGCTAAGTATACCATAGTAAAATAAACTTGATTTCAACCACAGCTGTGCTGAAGCATCTTCCATTGCGTTCGTATAAATTTAGCACATGTTTTTGCACGGAATTGAAATTCAGTTGAAACTTACAAAACAATGTTTCCCACGATTTTTTAAATGTGAGTCAATAAGCGATGCGGAATCAAAATAAAAAAACAAGAGAATAATTTTTATTTATTTACCGTTTGTGTTAAAATTTGTTCAAACTATTATTTTTTGTTACAAGTTATTAAAAAAGTTATTACATTAAAATTTTTAAAGTTTTGCTAAATCTAGTGTAAAATCTTGCAACAAAAAAATAAAATAAATAATCCGTATTGTTTTTTTATCCGCTTTTAATTCTTCCGAGTTTTCCTGTATTTTTATTTAACGATACACGTCGACTCAGTTGAAATAGTTAAAGTTCTTGTTAACATCGAATAAAGGAAGGTAGGCAGAACTGTTGCATTAAATTGAATTAAAAGCGAACTAGTTTTAATTACAAAAATTATACATTGAAAAATTCATTGTAAATGTCTAAATTATAAGTTTAATTTGGCTTTTTTAATATGAGCTACTTGTGAATTAAAAAAATTATAACTACACATTATTTTTAATATCTTATTTTTTGTTTAGATAATAAAGTAATAAAATTGCTAAGTGTAGGCAAAAGTAAAAATCAAAATTAATTATTTAAAACAACATTACTTCGGAAATTCAACAAAATGTTAGATTTTTTCACGATTTTTAGCAAAGGTGGTCTTGTCCTTTGGTGTTACACTTTCCAAGGAGTAAAAACAAATTTTACTGAACCAATTAATGCACTTATTAAAGCTGCTATTTTACAAGTAAAATTTTTAATTATAACATACCATTTTTTAATGTATATATATACCTTAAACTTCTCCATAAAAAGTATAACATTTTATTATATAATAACTGTGTTAAAATTTCATGTTAATACAGTTTTTTTGTATTAAAATGTTAATGTTTATTTAATGTTCTAGGATCGACCAGGGTTATATAATCATGGAGCATTATGTATGCAATATAAACTTGATAATGAGTTTGATCTTGTGTTTGTGGTAAGTATATATAATATTTTTTAAATTTTTCCTTTTTTTTAGGCATATTTTATTTTTTTTTTATTTAAAGGTTGGTTATCAGAAGATGTTTCAGTTGTCTTATGTTGATAAACTGTTGGATGATGTTCAGTTGAAGTTTCGAGATCAAAATCGAAACAAATTGATGGCTGGTTGTAGACAAATGTTGAGTTTTGATTTTAATTTTCAGTCCAAGTTTGGACTTTTGCTGAGGTACATGAATTTATGTTTTATTTAAAAAAAGAATTTAAATGTTATTTAGAACTAGTATATTTTTTCTTAAAAATATCAACCTGTTTTTGTATATATATATTTTTTGTTGTTGAGCATTTCACTAAGTTAGATAAAAGGCTATAAGTAACCCTAAAGTTATTGTTGTTTAAGAGCTGCTGAGGAGTCTGCATTAAAACCAAAAGAAATGAGATCCTTTGAAGATTCGGATAAATCTAAAAAAACAGTTCAATCACTTAAAATTGAAAAGGATGCCAAAGTAAAAGTTACTGAGAACGGGAAAGCTAAAAGTAAAAACTCACCAAAACCAGGTATATAACAAAAAGGTCTTGCACCAATTTGTCTTAAAGTAAAATAAAATATGTATATAAAAATAAACAAAACTTAGTTTATTATTTAAATTATTTTTTTAGACATTTTTTTTATTTTTTGGACAAAATAATAAAATAATATTTTTTTTAGACAAAATAATATATATAAATATTTTTATAAACAACTCAAAAAAATTAACTTTTTAATTTAGTTTCAAAACAATCTCCAAAACCAAAGAAAGAAGAAGTTGCTGAGATGCCAGAGGTCACCCGAAAACGAATGGAATTTATTCAAAAGCAAAAAGGAATGGGAAATAAAAGTCCTGTGTAAGTAAAACTTTATTTTTTTCAAATATGTAACAAATTTAAATTTAAGACTATATTTTTTGAACTTGTATTTTAGCTGCCTGTTCTAAAGTTTTTTATATATATATATAATCTATTTTAAAGTTTATTTAAAAATAATTTTAAATTTTTTCTATATAGCCTTTAAAATATTTTTTTAGCTAACATATGCTACTGTATTGTTAACCTAATTTTAAATATATACAACTAAAAATTCTTATTTGCTTAAGATATGTGCAAAATTAACTTTTAGAAATTATATAACTGTTAAAATAATTTTCTAAATTTTATATTTACAAAGAACAAGCAAAAAGATTGAGAAAAAGAATGGAAAGAAGGGAACGAAATGGAATGATGGACCGGTGGACGCAAAAGCTTTGGATTATAGTTCACAACCTGCAGTTAATGGACATTCCAACCCAACGGTCACTCTAACTAACGAAGAGGTAATAAAAAATATTCTATATATAACTATTTTTTTCAACATTTTTTTTTGATTAATTTTGTATAAAAATGTATGTATCATGTATTGGCCCTATTTCTAATTTTTTAAATATTAAATTTTTTTTTAGCTTAATTTTGTGAATCGATCCAAGAACATCCAGGATCTGGAGGTTGAGAATAATATAGAGGAGGAAGTGGAAGAACAAGCTAGCTCGTAAGATTTTTTTTTATTTATAAGAACTCAATATGCTGATAGTTATTTTAGTAGCAAATTGGTCATTATAAAATTGAAAAAATACCTTGTATAATGAAATTTCTATTTTTTATTATAAAAATATATGCTGATATTGTAGAAAATGTGAAAGCAATTCAACTTAAATCATATGTTTTTTTTCAGGAAATCATCAGGTGGGTTGTTCAGTATGTTTAAGGGATTGGTTGGATCTAAACCTCTAACAAAGGAAACATTGCAACCTGCTCTTAACACCATGAAAGATCATCTAATTGGTAATTTTAAATATTTTAACATTTTTAAAAAAAAAATTTTTATATTATGGGTCATGTAAATGTTGGAAATACTAGTCAGATTGAGGCAATACTATTAACCTTTTTTAATCTATTTTGTATACTTATAAAAACATGACTGTTTTTTTTTCTGGACTTGATTTTTGATTTTATTTTTTATTTGTTAAAGGTAAGAATGTAGCTGCTGATATAGCTGAAAAAATGTGTGATTCAGTTTCTGCTAAACTTGAAGGAAGAATATTGGGAACTTTTAGTAGTAAGTTGACAATTAATGTAATATAACATTCTGCTATTCTATGTTTTTTAGTCTTACTAAGTTTTAATATTTCAGGTCTTTATGATTTAAAGAACTAAATTATAATTTTTATTTAACATTTTGTTTTACTTTAATTTTTTTAAACAAAATTTTTTTGTTATTTAGCAATTGCTTCGACTGTAAAGCAGAGTCTGGATGAGTCATTGGTTCAAATTTTAACACCAAAAAGAAGAGTCGACATCTTACGTGATGTGCTTGATGCCCAGAGAAAACAAGTTCCTTACGTTATTACATTCTGTGGAGTTAATGGAGTGGGAAAATCTACTAATTTGGCCAAGGTAGAATTTTGATATTTCTTTATCCTTAATGTGGTAAGGTCGACTTCAACATAGGGTAACATTAGTTACCCTTACTCAGTCTTAAGTTGCCTTAGGCAGTTTGGGATTTTATAAATGCCTGGTAACTACTAGCTGCTGATTAAGTATTGGCTCAGCATAAATTTATACAGTTTTTAGCACCTTACTTAAGGGCTTTACAGCATGGGAGCAGTGGGAATCAAACCCAGGGCCTTATGTAGTGAAACCAGAAGTTCTGGCCACTACACCTTGCTGCCGGGATCTCGTAACATTTTAAAATTAAATCTTTTTACATCTGTTAGTTTTTTTTTAAATTTTTTTAGATTTGCTTCTGGTTAATGGAGAATGGTTTTCGTGTTTTGATTGCCGCCTGCGACACGTTTCGAGCTGGTGCAGTGGAGCAACTTCGGACTCATGTTGCACGCTTGAATGCATCCCATCCACCAGAGGGAGGGCTTTCCAAGGTTTTGTTGTTTGAGAAAGGGTATGGAAAAGATGCAGCAGGATTGGCAAAACAGGCTATCGGATGTGGTAAGATTATTAATGTTTTATGTAAACTAAAAAATTAAAATGTTTTACTATTTTCAGGATGTTTTCTATATATATTATTATTTTTTTGTTAGGATTTTGAATTTTTTGTGTGGTGTATTATTGCATTTTAACTTTATTTTGTAACTAGTGAGAACCATTGCAGACTGTTGACTTTATTAATGGGTATTTGGTTAACAAATAAACTGATATGTTGTTATTTCTGCAACATTTCAGTTTTTAATTCAGGTAAAAAAATAAAGTTGGACAGCACTTATTTAGGCATTAAAATTTTAAATTTCATACAAAAATATTATAAAATTATTACAATTTTAATTGTTTCACTTACTAAACCAACTTGACTTTTTTCCAGGTTTTATTTTTTATATTTTACTATTATTTTTTATATAATTTTATTTTAACTTTAAACAGCCAAGGAGCAAAGATTTGATGTTGTTTTGGTTGACACAGCTGGTAGAATGCAAGACAATGAACCTCTCATGAGATCTTTAGCTAAACTCATCACCTTAAACTCGCCTGATCTTGTGTTGTTTGTTGGTAAGTTAAAGTTGTCGAAATATATTTAGCCTTAATCATTTTTTTTTGATCAATGAATTTGAATAATGTTGAGTGTTTGTAAATATTGTATTGCTAATTTAATATGCATATTCTGTTTTATTTTTAAAAATACTTTTGAAATTTACAAATTTATAATCTTTAACTTTTTATAAGTTTTCTTCATACAATATTTTAGTAATAAATAACAATTTGAAGTTAAAAAAAATGTGTTTTTTATGACAAATTTTAATTAATTTTCAGGTGAAGCGCTTGTAGGTAATGAAGCGGTTGACCAGCTGGTTAAATTCAACCAAGCTCTAGCTGATCATTCCAACTCTGATGAACCGAGGATGATTGATGGAATTGTGTTGACCAAGTTTGATACAATCGATGATAAAGTAAAATTTAAAAATGTTGCATTTTATTAATAAAATATTTTAAGGGTTTAAATATTGTTTTTTCGACAAAGTTTTAAATAAAGCAAAATTAAAAGTTTATTTAGTTTTCTAAATTTAAATAAGTTGTAAATTAATTTGATGTTGTAATACTTTTTAGGTTGGTGCAGCTATATCAATGACTTACACTACTGGACAACCGATTGTATTTGTGGGCACTGGTCAAACCTATCCAGACCTACGTAACCTTAACCCAAAAGCAGTGGTCAATGCATTATTGAAGTAAGAACCAGTTATATTTGAGATGTTTGTAAATAGAATGGTGATCTTCTAAAAATTTGATTTGGAATTTTAAATTGGTAATATTATAAATTTTGTAAATTTGTCTTATTTGTTAAATGTATAATCTTGTAAATTTGGATAGACAAACTTTTTCTGCTCACTAAAAATAAAATGCTGCATCTAACACAATATGTTCTGTTTTATTATTAAATTTGTGTAAAAAAGATAATATTTATGTCAAATTTTTTGTAACCGCATATGTATTTAACTGATCTGAAATTAACCCTTTTTCTCTTTTTTATTAGTATATTTAATAAACACATAAATAAACGCATTTAGTGAAATGCATTTTTTTAATTTGGATAATTTAATAATACATAACCTCTTCTTTACTGTGCAATACCTTTTTATTATTTTCTTATTCTAATTTTCAAGTTCAGTTAGCAACATCATTCAATTTTAATCTAAAATTTTGGCCAATTTAAATATTTTTTGAATTTTATTCTAAATTTGCCATGTAAAATTTTTGTATTTATTTGTTTTTTTTGGTGTTTTTATGAATGTGAGATTGAAAATTGTAAAGTGTACATTAGTTTGTTTGAGAATTTTTTTTCTGGTGCAAAGAGATATTAAAAATAAACAACAAAAACATGGCTTTTTTGGTGATATGTATAAGGAAGTGTTTTTTACCTACTATTTAATTAACGTTGTTAAAACTTACTTATATATAATTAATTAATGTTACTTTGTTTTTCAGATCATTTTTAAATTAACCGACAAACAACATAATTTCTAAAAGCTCTTTATTATTTCTGGATAATTAGGTTACAAAAATAAAACACGAATTTACAAAATATACCCCAAAATATGTTTATAACAGTTTCAGTTTATTTCAAACGAATACATTATTACTGTCACCACCTTACTCAAGAATGCAACTTTGTGCCATCAGTAGGATTTAAATGTATGGTTTAAGTTTTGCTAACACAAAACGCGCAACTTGTGCTGTTTGATTTAGTAAATTAAGCTTTGATCAAACATAGGTAAATTGACTTGTTCTTCGGGATGGTGATTCAAATCCTTCTTCTTCGTACTCCTCCTTTGTAATCCAGTCTCGACTTCTGGTTACACTTGAATAAATAGCTCCACCTAGCCACGCTATCCGAGTACCATCTTCTAAAGCTTGTACCCGCCGGTAACCATTGTCGGGTAATATATTGGACACTTCTTCGACAAAACGGGTCGAAAATCCTTAAAGGTGAAATAAATAATTTAATTTCTGCCAGGCACTGGTCATCACCATGTTAAAGTTAGTGGCTTGATTCCATATTAGGCCCCGAAATTGATCAAAAGTTTAAGATTTAAGTTGGCCATAGGCCTTAAGCCAGATTTATATTAATAAAAATGGCAAGGGCAACTCTAGACTAGGCCGAATAAAGTTATTATAAGGACCACAAAATACCAAAAAAATGAGATGTCCGTGTTATATACCTCTCATCAAAGTTGTTTTTCCTGTTAATACAATATTGTTCAACAGTTCCCTTCTAACATGAACATTTGTTTCTCTTATAGCAGCACATGTTACATCTTGTATGCTGTCACAGTAATGTCCATGTGCTACAGGGTTAAATAAAACTTCTCCGCAAAGATATCTTTCATTTTGAAGTCGTACACCCTAAAAAAAATTTAAATATAAAACCTGGGCTTTGAAATCTAAAGTTGTTCAAGTATATTTACATGTAGGCTAGACCAATTGTTTAATATTTTTACTTACGGTTCCATCAGGTAATCTGAAAACCATTTCCTCTGCATTTTCGTTCTCTTGGTTGTTTCGAAATCTTTCAACATAAGCACAAGCTTGAACCATATCGCTCATCATCTTGTACTCACCTACATATAAATATTTGTTATAAGTATTAAAGGCCTGCTGTATTATAAAAATATCTTGTATATTTTATATTAATAAAATACCTGGCCTGGTCCAGCCGTAACCTCTTTCAAATTGCATAAGTCTGCGTAGATAGTTGATGACATCATTTCCACCAATCTCGCTACGCTGTGCCACGTGGCGTATGACGTCACCTTCAAAGATAGGTACAGCGCTCGTCACTTCCCCGCCGCATTTGACGGCTAAGCCTTTAAAAACAAAATCCCTTTAATAAAATTTAAATGTATATTTATTTATTTTTTTACATGCCAAATTTTCTATGGTTTTTGTACGATTGTATCTCAAATCCACCTAATATGAACAGGCCTAAATTTTTATATATGTTTACCTGTGGTTCTGCCAGCTGCGTACAAACTAAGAATCGGTTCTAGCATCATGCATAAACTTCCAATATCTATAGATTCAAATAAATGTTCCATCAAAGTTTCTCGACCATGTCTTGTATTTATGACAGAACCAGTCAACAATAGTGGGGCACCAAACGCATCAATTTCTAACTTCTCCTCAAGAACATAGTCTAAAATCGAGCAAACGGCTTCGTTGTTTCGAATAATACCGCGTCTGATCGGGCGATTGATTATGCTAGAACCAGGCGAAGTGTAAGCCTCGTTTCCGACATATTCGTCTACGTAGTCATAACGTCTAATCAAGTTATCGAATTCGTTGACGTTCCAGCCTATAGCTGAAGGTATACATACAGATGGTGAATCTTCGTGAGTGAATCCAGCACTACAATTTGTTGATCCAAAATTTAAAACAGCGGTGGTCGAATTTTCAGTCAAGTCCACGTTTTCATACTGAACTACACTTCTTGTTGTTGATTCTGTTGTTGTTGTTGAAGAAGTAGCACTTGCAAGTAAACCTGGCATAGTGACTAGGTATTTACCTCTCACTAATGTTGTTTATCTGTAAGCTTTCTTGTCTGTATCTCGTGTATTTAAGGCCTTTTAATTTGACGTAAACAGTACACTTTTACGTATCTTATTATGATCTTTTGTTTAAACTCTGTAACTCAGTTTCGCGTGTAAATTACGAAATAAATTTGTGTACGTTATTTCCTTGACAAAATTACCTTAAGCATTGATAAACTTATTTCTGACATTTTATTTTATTGGCTTTAAAATGGTTTGTGTTTTTATATTTTGCAGAACTAGTTTTAAATATTTTTGGTTCTTTTTTTAAAATTTATAAACATTTTAATGGCAACTCTGGGTCCGACAAGCTTTCGCGCCAAACTCGATTTAGGTATTAAAAAAGTCAAACAATTTTATACAAATGTTTATGAAATATTACAATTTAAGCACGTTCTATTCACTTTTGCAGCTGAGTTACTCTATTTTCTGTCTAAATTAGTATTTTTTTATTATTATTATTTAAAATTTCAATGAAACCTTAATTGTCAACTGCCAGAGCACTTAGTTTATTAAAAATCGAAAAACAAAAAACGTTTTGAACGTTACATTATTTTAATTAAATTTATTTTGCTTGCTTTGCTAAGATGGCTGACGTTGCATCATTGCCAACAAAAAAGCTAAAACAAGGTTAGTTAATGACAAATATTTTATTTATTTTTAGTTACTTACAAATATTGATTAGCTAATGTAATGACACAAACTGTAATTTGACTGCTTAATATATATATTTTTTTTTTGAGTCAAAATATATTTTTGCATTTTTCTACAAAACTGAACTTTTTAAATCTGTATTATAATTTTTTTTATAGTATAAACATAATTTTTTTATTTGTTTTCTTTAGCTCGTATTTCATTTGGTAAGCTTCCAAAATCACCAAAAAGTGAAGATTTGGATAAAGAAAATTTTCACAAAGGAAAAATCAATTTGGAGAATTGTATAAAGGTTTTGCACAGCAAAAAGTAAGATCCAAAAGACCGAGTTACATTTTTTTTTGGTATTTAAATAAATAAATAACTTTTACATTTAAATTGCTTTAGATCAAATGAAATAGAAGTAAAAGTTGATGTCCATCAAACAATACAATGTCCAGAAATAACTACTTCAACTAACCAAACTAAATCAGAAATAGAGGTATGTCGTATGATTTTTATTAAAAATTGTTTTTTAAAGTTATAATTTGTGTAGTAATTTTTATATAAAAAACTATATTGCTTTTAAATAAATATATACATAACTAATATCGTTATTTTACATTCTCAGTGTTTTAGTTGATTTATTTAATTAAAAAATTAATTTTTTTTTTTTAACTTTATATAACTTAAATTTTTGTAAAATATTAAAGCTACCAACGGAGGAAAATGTTGTGGAGGAAGTTCCTGTTATTGACTTAACTGAAGAAAACTTAACTGCGATGGAAGAAGATTTAAACAATGTAATTTAATTATAAAAACAATTAGACATATATTAACAATTGATCATTATTGCAGTAGAAAAATAGCTGTATTAATATAATAAACTTAAATTCAATGTTATAATATCATTACTGTTGTATCTGTTATTTAGTTTTATTTTTATTAAAAATTAATTTAATGTTATAGGATCCTTCTCTTAATGATTCAAATCATTCTGCCACTTCAGTGAAAAGCATTGAAGAAACGATCGATCATGTTATTTATCTGGCTGTTAACGACAGTGAGGCACTGGTACAACGTGGTGTGGATCTTGCTCGCGATAAAAAGAGAAGGCGCTCACCCCATCGGAAATCACCTGAAAACCTAAAAGATTTAAAGTCTGATACAAAAGATAAAAATGTGTCGAAAGACGAGGAAGCAGAAAAAGTTTCTGAATTGGTTTCTGACGAAATTGAACAAAAACCAAAAAAGCCTCGTCGTTCAATTATAGATTTATTATCTGTTGCCTCAGCTAAAAAATCTGAGAACCTAGAGTCGAATGAAAACAATGAACTATGCAATGATTCTACTGATGTTATAAAAATGGAAGTCGATAATGATGATAAAAATGATGTAGAGATTATTTCAGTTGAAAAAATAAAATCTACAGTTGTAGTTACTGATGAGCAAGTCCGAACTAAGGATGAAAACTCATTGACCACACCTGCAAAGGAAACTGCACCTGGTAATAAAAATATCTCCCCTAATGGAACGAAAAATTTGTCACCCAATTCTACGGTGAGTTAAAATTAAATTAAGTTGGTATCTATAGGGCAAGCTTTTGAATTTCAGATTACTGTTCAATTTTTTTCTAATTTTCGGACTCACTTATATCCCAGTAAATGAATAATTTTGTTTAATACATTCTAAAGTGGTGACAGTATTCTAATGAAAGTTCTTTTGTAATTTAGCTTTCTTGAATTAAATGTTATGAACAATAATGTATTCTTTTATTTTTATACTTTTAGAAACCAAAAAGTGCTAGAAAACTTGATCCTGAGGCAATTAAAAAGAAGGAACTGAGGGTAAGTTTAGGAGAAAACAACAAAATAAAGTTTTAAACACAAATATTAATTTTGATATTTTGTTTAAGGAGAAAGAGAGGGAGGAAAAAAGAAAACAAAAAGATGAGGAAAAACAACAAAAAGAGCAAGAAAGACTAGAGCTTAAAAGAAAAAGGGTAAGTGAAATATTTTTGATTCATTATTTAGTATTAATATGTTACCTTTAAAAAATGTCATAGCATATTTAATTTTATTATTTTTAAATGTTGATATAAATTTTTTAGATTTATTTTTTAAACAATCGGTTTTATGTATTATTTAGGAAGAGGAAAGGTTACAGAAAGAGGAAGAAAAGAAACAAAAAAGAGAAGAGCTAGAGAAAATAAAAGAGGAAAAATTGAAGAAGAAAATGGAGGAACTGGAAAAGAAGAAAGCTGAACTAGAGTAAATTTTATATTAATTTTAAAAAATTTTTTAGTTTTATTAACTTACAAATTAAATTCATGCTTTTATTACATTTTTAGAGCCAAGCGTATTGAGAGAGAGCAAAAAGAAGAAGAACGAAGAAAGGAGAGAGAAAAAAAGGAACAAGAGAGAAAAGCAAAAGAAGATGAAAAACTGAGATTTCAACAAGAAAAATTAAAACTTGAAGAAGAAAAAGTAACAATTTTATTTTCTTCAAACAAAAAAGCGATGGTCAACCAAAATTTTATTTATTTTTATATTATTTTAGAAAAAGTTAAAAGACAAACAAGCTTCGACATTTAAAAATTTCTTTACGTCACCTGGTCGAAGTTTACCAGTTAAAAAGGTAATTTAAATATTAAACTTTATTTTATATTGTATTTAAAAAAAAAAAAAAAAATTTAATCAGAATATAAAATTTTTTTATTTTTAGGTTGCTTCAAATAGAGTTGGAAATTTTATTCCGTTCCAGTTAAAAGAAAACATGTTTCTAGCTCCCACTAGGAGAAGAAAATTAACTGACGAAGATCTTAGTTATTTGGACCAAAAACTTAACAACCAAGTAAAAAAATAGTTTTACTTAAAATGGGGCAAAAACAAGTTAGTTGTATCTAACAATTCTGAGTATTATGGGGCCTAAAAATTCTTGATACTTAGACTAGCTGCTCAGACTTGACTTGGCTCAAGCCTAGTACTCAGACTCAATTAAGTCTCAGCTGGCTACTTAAATTTGAATTTTTAATTTTTTTAAAAACTTAAATTTTTAATTTTTTTTGGTATATTGTAAGAAGATATTGGAACATACAATTATTTAAAAAAAATTTTTGATTTAATATTTTGTGTTTAGGTGGTCGTGGTAAAAAAGGAAAATTTAAAGAAAAAATCAAATCGAAGAAAATCAGTTTCCACTATTCCTAAAGAGAAAAAAAGAAATCTAAGGTTTTAAAAATTTCTATTACATAATAGAATATTAAATATTTTTATTCTGTTAACGTATGTTCCATTTTATAAGTTGAAAATTTAAATACAAAATTCAAATTTTAATATTTTAAATATGAAACTATTTGTTTTTTTTTAGTTTATTTGAAGATGGGTTAGAGTTTTTAATGGACGACGGTAGTAGATGTTCAACCACGAGTATAAACTCAAAACCTCGCAAAGCAAAATATCTTCATTTTTGTGAGAATAACAGACCTCCTTATTACGGAACATGGAGTAAAGTCGGATGCAAAGTAAAACCAAGACAACCTTACTACAAAGACACTGTAAGTTTCGAAGCAAAAATTAATTATTCTGGTGACAGAAAATTAAGTTTTTGTTACAGATTACTGTTTAAAAAAATAGCAACTTTTAAATGTAGTTAGTGTAATGTCGAAATGCCAATTTTTGTTCCTGAAAAACTTTTTATATTTTTTTTTTGGTGACTAAATTCACAAATTTAAATTTTAGGCCACATTTGATTATGAGGTTGAGTCAGAAGAGGAATGGGAAGAACCAGTTGATGGGGAAGATATCGTCAATAGCGATGGGGTAAGTTGGGGTCCAGGGATTAAGCCCATCAACAATTAAGTGGTTTTATGGAAATTTTTAATTTTTTAAATTTTTTGGTGTGTTTATACAATCTAAGTTTTTTTTTTATCAAATACACTTTTAAAATATTTTTTTTTTTAGGAAGAGGAAGGAGAAAAAGATGATGAAGATGAGGATGACGGATTCTTTGTTCCACATGGTTACCTCTCAGATGACGAGGGAATAGAAGAAGAAGAAGATAATGATGTAAGAAATTTGAGAAAATTAAAAAGAAAATTTTGCTTGCATAAGCTTTTAATTTATAGCGAATATTTAAATAAATGAGTGGTGTAGTGGTTAAAACACTTGGCTTCAAAACATAAGGTGCTAGGTTCAATCCCCATTGCTATCATGCTTTAGCACCCTTGAGTAAAGCACTATAAATTATATGAACTTCTGCTAAGCCAAAACCTATTCAGAAGCTTAATTATTGGACATTAATAATCTATAATACTGGGTCAGGGTAACATAAGTTACTTTTTGTTAAGCTCGTGAATGTTACTTTGTGTTTAGATCGTAAGGTCGACCTTCTCACATCAAGAATAAGTAAATTTGAAATCAAAATGTCTGTTCTTTAATTTTTTAAACTAGTTTTACTAACAACTATTTTTCGTTGTTTTCAATAGGAAATGGAGACTGAAATAAGCGAACAAAAACTTAAGATGAAGCAGCAAGAATTTGAGAATGCTTACAAGCGAAAAATCAAAGTTTTAACCCCAGTTTGGGTTGGTTGTGTTTGGCCAACATTACAAGAAGGTCTTAGTAAACAACATGCAAATATGCTCAACAAATACAAGGTAAAGACCCACTCAAATGTAATATCTGGTTTAAATAACGGTTGTTTTTGTTATGTATTTACTTATTTTTCTTTGACTAAGTCACAAGTTCACATTTGTTGTGTTGGATATTATTCACTTTAATTGCCCGATATTTAAAAAACAGTTAGAAATTTACCAACAAGCTTATGTAGTAAAAGCATGTTCTACACACTATACTACACTGCCATATAAATATAAGTTATCAACGTTTTAAAATGTTTTTAAAATCTTTTCTTTTTTAAATATATTTGTTAACAATTTTTTTATTTTAGATGAAATTTTTTGTTGACACTCCGATAGATTTTGAGGAACAAAAACCTCCAGTAAAATTAAAATCAAGCGAAAACACCTCAAAAACTGAAAACAAACCTCCCAAAAATAAACTTTTATTTCCCGATACAGGTAATTATAAACCTTGAAAAAAATTGTTTTTTTGGAAACAATTTGTAAAATTTTTTTCATATTTTAAATAATTTTTTTGAAATTTTGGAAAAACTAAATCCAATTTAAAAGATAATTAGTTATTAGAATACAGAAAAAATTGTTTAAAAATGTAAGTATGTCTACAACTTACTTCTGCTATTCAAACTTATTATTTTCTTAGCTATTCCTGACTTTTTTCGACTACTTCATGGTAATCCAAACAGTTCACAGAAAATCGCAAAAGAATTTCAAACTTTTTGGGAACTAAAAAACACAAACCAACTTCCCTCAGGAAAAGGTCCCCTTAATCTTAACCCCCAATCCCAACTACTTCAAGCTGGTCAGTGGTTTTATTTTAATAGTTTTTTTTTTTTAATTTTAATTATTTTTTGTATATATCTTTATTCTCGATGTGGGAAAGTCGAATGCGCGACTTAAACATAGAGTAACATCAGTTACTCTGACCCAGTCTCGAGTTGCCTGTGGCAGTTTGGTTTATTATAGAGATTATAATTGCCCAGTAATTATGCTGCTGATTAAGTGCTGGCTCAACAGGAGTTTATACCGTTTATAGCGCCTTAATCAAGGGCGCTACAGCATGAAAGCAGTGGGGTTTGAACCCACGACCTCATGTGGTGTAGCCACTACACCATGCTGCCAGTTTTTATATTGTTATATTTATAAACATCAGGATTTTAAAATAAATTTCCTTTTTTTGGAATTGAATCAGCAGCTAACACAGACAACCCCACACTTGATCAAGAGATCTCTGAAATAACTTCAAATCTTGTCCCTAATATGAGTAACTCTTGTAAAAACTCACCCTTACCCATGTCAATTAGCCCCCAAACTGTTCCCATAGCAACACAGTCACCCTCTCTCGTAACCGGGGTGACTTTGACGGCAAATAAAGAGCGGGGTCCATTTTATATCTCGAAATCTCAGCTCTTGAAGAAGATTAAAGAAGTTGGGGCTCATGGAAGAAAAGAAACCTTGTCTCGTTCCTGTTGGTAAGTTAAAATTTTATTTTTAAGCTTTATTTAGTTAAAAAAAAAAAATTTTAAACTTTTTTTTAGGTTTGTATTAGATGCAGTGTTCGAGAAATACAACCTAGACCCCGCAAATTTTCCCGTCCCCTATCAGTGGGGTTACATCACAGATGTACCCTACCTCAAAATAACTGAGGTGGGTGAAATCGTCACCCCGCCGACCCCTCTGGTTACCATGGATACTGGAATGAATATTTCAAAGTTTGCCTCCAAGTTGTCTGCAGAGTCGATACTTGAAAACAGTTCGATAAAGTAAACACTTTTTTTATGCTTTTTAAAATTAAATAAATTTTTACATTTAAATAGTGAACTAAAATACTTTATTTAAATAATTTTATTTTTTTTTTAGAATTAAACAAGAAAAAGAGAAAGAAGTTATGGTACAAAACAGCCTAAGTTCAATTGCTAAATTCACAACAACAAAGGTATTACTTTACTTTTATAATATGTTAATTTTATTGTTTCAACAAACTTTTTTTGAAATAAATTTATTTTAAGGTGAAAGCAGAAGATTTGATCGAACGCTCACGCCAAAAAATCGAGAAGGAAAGAGCAAACGCGCCTCGCCGCGTCGAACTCACCACTCTACCGCCACCTGGCGTTGGTTCCAACTCTCCATATGACGTAATGATGAAGGAGGGTAGCGACATACCGCCCTCTGTCGGAAATTTCATGGTACCCACCCACGCGGCGTTTAACTCTTTCTTTAAAGTTAAAGAAAACGCAGCGAATTGCCCCGCAGCGTCACCTGCCGATAATCAAGCGGAAACAATGGTGTTCGACTGATGGCGCCACAGAGTAAACTTTAGAATAATTTAAACTAGAGTGTTGGTTGCTATATTAGTGATTTTGATAATTTAAAAACGTCGCTTTTCTTTCGAATTTATATTAAAACTTGTGCTGTATAACAATTAAATATTCAAACATAATTTCAATTTTCCATTTTTCTTTTACTTTAATAATGTATTCCCTTCTAATAATAAGTTAAATCTATAGAAAATGTTGTAGTCAAAGTTTTGTAGATTCTCCTTAATTAAAATCTACTTCTTTTTTAATGATTGAACGTCTCATATATTGTAAGACTATTAAATTCAATTTATTTCGGCAAAAATATGTTATTTTTAATATCTGAAATTTTATTACGAAATGAGGAAATGTCAAAATGATTTGGAAATGTCAGTTTAGTTTTACAGCTGCGGGAAGACCAAATTTTACAACGAAGCAAAAGTAGTAGGTTATTAAGTTATAAAAATAGACAAAATTAATTTTTAAAATAAATGTCGTTTAAAATTGTGACAGTATTAAAAATAACTGAATTTTTGTGCTGAATATTATAATTTTTTTTGATTAGTATTTTATAAAGACAGTTTAACATTATAAATGATTTATCATTAATATTTTGCTTAATTGCAGTATTTTAAATGGTATAAACATTTTTTTAATTGTAAAATGAAAATAGGTTATATAATAAATGCATAATATATTATTGTTACTCCTATACTAAAAAGCATACGTTCTAAATAATTAACGTTTATTTCTTAAAACAACTAATACCAAGTGTAAAATTACATTTAGATGTATTTTTGAGCAACGGTATAGCGTGTGAATAAGGCCAAGATAATGATAAATAATTTAAACACCTTATTTCATGAGAAATAGGCCCTAGGTTATAACGTAATGCAATATATACAGCAGATTATAATATACAAAAAAGGTCGTTTTTTATAGTAATTGGAAAAAGTAATTTATCTTTTTTTGTAGTAAAGTTGAAGAATAATTTATCATAATTATGCTTCGTGTGCGTTTTTATTAATTTACTGATCTTAGCTAATCTGACGTGAAAAATATGAGTAGGTGTTTTTAATAGCATAATCTTTGCCAAAATTTTGAAGTGTTATTGCTTGTAATACCATGTCCCTAAGAGTAAAATTAATAGCTCTGATGTCTTTAAAAAAGTGCTCTTCTTTAAAACTAATTTATAACAGAATAATAAACTGTTCCAAAATTTCAACATTATGCTAGAAATATATATGTGCATTGACATAGAATATTAATCTTTAACTTCTGTAGCTAATTAATGCCAAAAGTTTATCTATATTTAAATTTATCTGTTAGATTTTGTGTATTGGAGTCTATCAATGAAATACCTATATAAGATCAACCTAATTAAAGTTGTCAGTTTTGGACATAATCTTATTATGTAGTCTGCGGTATATTGTATTTGTAGACGCTTTACCATTACAGCTATAATCATTATCAAATTATGTTGACCTATTTGAAATGTTATTGTAATAAAATGAAATTTTGTCCTTAGGTGATAAATAAATTCTTGGATAATAAGCTTAATCCAATTTTAATGCAGTTTAAAGTTTTGGGCTAAATAAATGATCAAAGAGCTATAAGGCTTTGTAAATATGCGAAAAAGTGCAAATAAAATGTAACGCTATGTTTTATGACATTTCAAGGTATAGTAAAACCTTTAGTTTTCATTAAAATACTTTTGTTTCGAAGTGTAAAAAGGATGCTCTTAAAATTTACGATCTATTACCTTGTTAGCCTTGATTAGGCAATAAGCATCAAACCTATATACCGGCCAACGATGTGTGTTTAATTGATATTTGTGTTGTCTGGCAATTATAACTAGGTGTCGACAACGGTGATATACAAACGACAGGCTGTTGACTTAAAATGTCGATTGTTATAAGTTAGGTAGGCTACCCAAACTTTGAAAGTCGACCAGCAAGACAAAGCGACAAAGGTACACAATTTTATGTGTATTTTATAAACAGCAGTTATTGCCTTGTGAGTACGTGCTTTAGGTAGAGTAACCAAGTTTAAGTTTAATAATAAGTCGAAACACAAAACATCTGTGTTGTTGATTTTACGGCAAAACGCTAAGTTAAAACATTGTTTGATGGCGAATTCCAAAATAAAGTAGCGCGTACTGAAGCTTGGTGCTAACAGCAACAATCTGTGTTGTTTTCTAACAAACTAGAAAGCTACAAAGCCTAGTTAGGTAGATTTTATCCTTTTATTTCGATTAAATTACCAAATTTAATAGCAAAATAGAAGGAAAGTCAATTTTTTTTTATATAAAATGTTGTTAGTGATAGAGTTATGCGTTTCTATAGCACACGGAATGTTTGGTTTTTCGCAATAAAATCAAGGAATTTCAGATTTATTTTATCAAGGATCGTCTACGAGAATTGCCCGTATTTGAAGGCAGGGTAGTTAATCATTTGCGCTTACATTAAATCTAACTGTTCAATGTTATAACTAAAGTTCTAGGTAATGTAAGTTAATGGGTATTTAAACAGTTATGTAGGCTAACTTTAAGTAGTTGTTCACATATATTGTATTTGATATAAATTCAGAATATTTTCAGTAAATTATATTTAAAGTGTAGTAAGGCTTGGGTAGGCTAGTTAACAAAGATTTATTTAAAGATATTCATATAAAAAAGATTTTTTAATGTAATGACGTACAACTCTTGTGTGATCTTGTTTTAAAACACTGCCGCTTTTTTCAATTTAAACACCAAGGATATTACTACAAAAGTTGTTTATTATTTTTAAAAAGTTAATGGTGGTAAATAGGTGGCCATTAAGTTTAACGGTCAGCTTATTTTTTTGACTCACAATAAGTTTTCCTAGCTACGAACCTAACTAACCTATTCAACTAGTACTTAACAAAAACATTGCTTTTCGTAACTGGTCAAACTTACTCCGTATTAACTCTCTAACAAGTTTAGCGGTATGTACAACGTTACATTGGCTGTTAAAGAGTTGTATTGTACTTTAGCTTGATATAAAGCGAAAACCGTTTTAAGTTGCCGTTTTTTATTTGTTTTTAAGCTATATATTGCCGTATTTACATGAATTGGCCATTAAGATTTGATTTACGATTGTTTTTTTCTTGTCTTAAGTGTGTAAAGATTTTATCTGTGTTTGTTATCATAAGTTTACGAGATTTAAACAATTAAATATTTTTTGTAAGATTTTATTTATAAAATTAATATCTCTATTGTATATAATAATAATAAGATATACATTACTATTATTAGATTCCTTATTTAAGATGTATTTGTACAGCTAATATACACAGGAGTTTAAAAACAATATCTATTTTTAAAAGATGTTGAAATTTTTATCTTTTTGTGGTTAACCAGAAAATAATTTTGTTTTGGTAATTCCCTACATTTCTAGTTACTCATTTATTTTAAAAATCATAAATCTAATGAAGTCCTTAACAGTAAAGAGATAGTAGAACCGTAAAGGTAACGAGAACACTATATACTATTTATCTGGATTATAAAAAAACAATATATTATTAGTTACGCAGTAAATAAAAAGATAGCGTTAGTGTGTATATATTTTAAAGAACTAGAAAAATGTTGAACAGTTTTTTGAGAACCGTAAAGTATAAATGATACAACGGATGTTTACTAAACCGCTTTCCCAAAATAGTTCACACAAAATCGATAATTTGTTTAATTACTTGTATATTCTCACGTTAATACCGCGTCGAAAGCGATCGATATTCAGATGTATATTCCGAGCCTCCATGCAGCACTTGAGTACGGTTTAAAGGGCCCCGGTTCTGAGCACTTTATTCTCAATTAGTTTGAAGTTCGAGCGATTTACTTCCGCGATTTGTCACAACAAAGCGAAAAGTATTGGCGAATGCTGCAATGATTAACTATATTGATATTTGTATTGTGTAGATAGGTCCTAATGCTGAGTAAATATTATCGTGTTGTTTTATATAGGCGTATATAGAAAGCACCTAATTTCACGCTTTAGCTTCTTGTTCATTTTCTCGCTGACGACCGATATGTGAACACGTGATTGAACGTAGGTTCACGTGACCTTGTAGGATACGTACTGTGTTAGGTACACACAAATTATAACACGGAGTTGTTTTAGTGTTTGCACACAATCTCGCTAGCATTCGTAATTTAATATTCACTTCAAAGAGCTTAAATTTAGGTTAAAGGCGCCACTGGGTCAAAGGACTACTTGTGAAATAATTGCGTTTTCCCTGAAAATAAGTTTAATTACTTTAAATTAGCGTCAATTAATACGCCCTTATTAAATAGACTTCGCTATATAAATACACAATTCCGTGTTTGATTTTTTTTATAAATTGGCAACGCTTGAATTTATTTCAATAAAAATTTCTGATTTAATTTTTTTTCCTAACCCCCCCCCCCCAATTAAAATTTTTACAACAAATTTTTTAACAAATAATTTTATTATATCACTGTATGGAACAATCTTAAATTGGCTAAGCCGTTTTGGTTGTACATCTTAACATACCTAAATGTGTTTGTTGTTGAATTTAAATTTGTTTTTGAGGATATTTTTAATGTCTATCATTATGTCAATGATTCACCGCTGCATTCAAAACATGTTTTGTGGCCAAAATTAATTTACTTACTAACGACTTATCGAGTGATTGAGTCTGTTTTGATGACGTCACGTAGATTGTGATGACGTCACATGCTTTTAATTTTTTTGGCAGTTAGTTTGATTTTCAGATTAGTTAGTGCATAGCAATACACGTTTAAACAATAAGAACATTGTGAATGCGCTTTGCATCTACTTCGTTTTTTTTCTGTATAATGAGGCGATGCGGTCAATTTATTATTCCCATGAACTCCTTACTGCCTAAGTGGGCTTTAACCTGTTTATACTTGAAAAATAAATATGAAAAATTAGCGTTATGTTTATTTGGCAGTTTCGAGAAAATCGTATTTTTTAAGAATTCGGTTGGATATTACAAAAAATATAAAATTTTAAATATTTTTAGTAAGCATATAAAAATTGGAAAATGTTATTATAGACTAAAAGCGACAAAGAAAATGTTAAATTAAAAGTTAATTTAACAAAAGTGGTTTATAAATACCTAATAATGTAAGTTAATAACAATTTTTTAAATAGAAACAATACATTTTATTGTTTTTAATAATTTTTTTTCTCAATACCATTAATTGTAAAACAATGTATACTGCCTTTTTAACAAGAACAGTATATATATATATATATATATATATAACAAAGAGCATTTTTCCAATGTGGTTAGGTGTTTCTATTTTAAAACTATGACATACGACTAAAGTAAACGTAATCTAGTTTCAGTATACATGTGTTTAACATTAAACAAGCCTTAGAATTAGATGTAAACATTTGTTACAATTAAAACTAGGCCCACGCCTTTGTATTATACATAAAATCCACTACCTTACTTAAAACAAGTGATGTTTATGTAGTACCATTACCATAAGTAACTTAGGTCTTAAACGAACTCTTTAACGACAAAGGGCGCTAAATTTGACTATACAATGCTAGGTCTAATTACGTTTTGGTCGTTGAAGGGTGATTGTTGTTACTTTTCGTTTACAGCGGCTTACGACCGGCCTAATTCTTGCCGTACCCGTATTAGCTTAACACTAATCACAAAAATGACGTAATTAAACAACAACATGCTTTCATTTTAAGCCGGCAAGAAAGTTTTTAAGAAATTAGTTCGGTATGCGTTGTAGGTAGGCAGGTGTGTATGTGTTACTACATGGTTAACATTTATAGAAAATTTATATGATAAGGTTAGGTGTAAATTTAGGCTAAATTAGAAACCACGATTAGATAAAGGTGGCCATTAGCAGTAATTGGTAAATTTGCAAGTATAATTTTAAATTGATGATAGTCTCTTAAGTATAATTTAATATAAATTACTTGAAAATTCGTATGTTGTTAAAATTTAAGTCAGTTTAAATAAAAAATAGCAAAAAAAATTAAAAACTGTTATTTTTTTTATTAATATAACACAAAATAAATTTTCCAGTTTTTTAAAAATGTTATTCTTAAAAATTCTATTTTTAAAATGCGTGTGGGCGTACATTAAAAAAAACTCAATTATATTTTCAAGTTGTTTACTATTATTGTGGTTATACAGTTTATGCCTCTTACTTCTATAATAATATTGCGGTCAAAAATATGCTGCAGCGCTCAATTTTATTAAATTCTTTAGTTTTTAGTTTAATGAACTGAGAAAACATATTATATTCCGAAAAAATATTTTTCAAACATTTATTAATTAATTAGTATAGTGCCTTTTAATAAAATAGCAATTTTTCTATTTTTAAAAATATCATAATTTTTTTAAATTTTAAATTTTTTGATAAAATTTATTTTGTTATTTTTTAAGTATAGGAAAGGTTATGTAAAGGTTGTGCGGCGTGATTTAAATTTAAACGTTGCATGATTATAATATGGGAGATAATATCAACCCAAACAACACCACAACCTCAAGTAATATGCACGTGTTACCTGACCATGACACAATTATCTCGAATAAAATAGAAAATTTCAAAAATACGAAAAATTTCCAAACTTCTGAAGATCGAAAACAATGCCACGCAAAAGGCAGCGAATCTACAGATGACCTGGTATTGGGTCCTAAAATACCCGAAAATGGGTTCCCACCCGCTTTACCCATAACAACCGGCTATGAAAGCCTTAGCAACGGTGTGAAAACGACCTCGCATTGCAAGTGTAATGGTGCAAGAAATGAGACAAGAGCTAGGATTGTTTACAGGCAAAATATTAACACACAACATGTCGAGCACGGTATCGTGTCACCTGACACTCGGTCACGTGACCGAAATACGAAACCCAAAAAGGCGAGCGATATTTCTCAGATCTCGACCGATAATAACACTAATCACGGGGACAATTTATGTACAAAAAGGGCGTCGCCTCATCGTAACGGGTCGTTGCCCTTCGACGAAAATTCGCGGTCCGGCTCGGGTTTTGCAACGAACTTGCCCGGCTGTTACCATGACTCTATAAGGACAGCTTCTCACGACTTTACCACGGGTCATGATGATTCGGTTGGCGCGACTGAAACTGGGACAAAAATAAACGAAGAAGGCGAGCTCGCTGGCGCGTTGTATCGCGAAATTGCGCCGCCGCTGGAAACCGTCCATCTCGACAACCTAGGCCAGGGTAAACTAACACCTAGTATCATTAAGCCATTAACCGAGAGACTTCATATTATTGGCAGCAGCGTCGACGACGAAAAAGAATCGACACAACCCTCGGTAAAAGCGAAAAAAGATCGGTCCGGCGATAGGGCTGGTAATAGCTTGTCACTTGGACTGAACATTGCCTTAAAGTTGAACGCAAAGCAGGGTGGTGGTTCGCCGAAAATCTCGCACGCAAGTTTGCCGAAAGAATTCCTTTTAAATTCAGAAGGCGTGTCGACCGACGGCCTCGCTCAGTACAACGTCACACGAAGACAAAGTGCCTTGACGAACTTAGTTAATTGCCACCATTATCCGTGTGGCCGTGTCTCGCATACTCAGAACAGGCATAGCTGCAATTTGTCGTTATCTACAAGCTATAACAACAACGTACTTAAGCCAGGAATAGTACACAGGACAGTTCAGCAGAAAAATCACGGCAGTACGTTACAATACGCAAGCAGAAGAAAGGAAGTTTTAATTTCAGACGACAAATGGCCGAGTTCTACTAAGCTTCCCGGAACTCTGAAGCCTACAATCAGCCACTCGCAAAAGACGGGCCTGAAAACAACATTAAGTCTGAAAGTAGACGTCGAAAACACCTCAAACACCGCGACTTCGAAGCGGCTCTGCAAGTCTTTAAGCAATCTAACCGCCGACGACGTTTTAAGTGCGCCTTGCGGTTCGATTTACGACTGCACCTCGTCAATAGCAAGACTAGAGAACAACGATATGAGCAACAGATCGAAGATAGCCAGGCTGCTAACCAGTCATAAAAGGCCGTCAAGCCAACAGGTAAATAAATGTGTTAGTGTTGTTTATAATATTAGAGCGACTTCTATATAGCTATTTGTATGTTGGTTATGAGTCATTGAATGCTGGATAAACTTAACCTAAACTTCTCATAATAGGTTTCTTGTGTTGCTAAGTTGCGTAATCAGTTTTGAACTTGGCTTAGGTTGAAATTATGGTTGTTTTATTCGGTGATTCATTTCCTGGTTAGCGTCTGAAAATAAACATGTATTTTATATCGGCCATTTGTTAGTTAAAAGTCGACAAAGAAAGGAGCGCTTATCGCAGCTTAGATGGATTTACGATTTTTTATGTATTTTTTTTTCAATTAATTTTTGATTTAGATTTTAAAGAAATCCGACGAAATCTCACGAAAGTCCCCTAAGAATTTTAAACAACAAAAGGATAATAATATTAATGGATTAACCCAGAACCCAATCACGACAACAAAAGATCAAACACAGGATAATAAACAAACAGCGAAGGAAAGCAAATTAATGGATTACTCAGAAAGCCAGGACAAAAACAACATCGCCAATGTAAACTGCGATCTAAAAACAACAGATAAAGAAACTGATAGCGAAAATACACCTGCAGAAAAAACCCAAAAGTCGCCGGCGACGCGCAAGGCACCGAAAATGCCGAAAAGTTTATTTCCCTTCATGCGCAAAAACCGAAAACGGCAGAACGCCGCGGTGGGATCGGAACAGGGGAAGCCCCTCAAGGCACACAACAACGGCAGTGCGCAGCAGTCGGAAACGAAACAGAGCAAGCGAGATAGCTCGAGCAGGGATTCGGAAATAAGCGACGTCGAAATGAAAGAGGTTGAAAACCCAGGAAACGAAACTCAATCGAACGAAGTACTCGGGTTCAGAAAATTAAAGGTAAGTTTAAAAAAATCAGTTTTCATTTTAGCTCTCACAATTAAGCTTTTTGTTTTTAAACCTTAATCAATTCCTCACGTTGTCTGTTTACTATTCAGACGTGGTAATCTGATATTTGTATACAAAACAATTAGGATCATTCAGTGAAGTGACGTCAGACAAACGTCATTTGGATTTGATTAAAAGGGATGACCTGTTAGATTTATAGCCCAATTTTAAGCAATATAAACACAGATAAATTATTAGAATTTTAAACCTAAAATAGACATACAACTCTTTAATATTTGTAATTGAAATTCAATTGCCTGTTATTCCATATACTTATATAGTCTGCGCTCTTTCGCTACAGAGCGTTTATAAATTCCGTTAGTTTTAAATGTGTTTTGTTGTACAATCGTCGTGAAGTGTTTAATGATAGGCTGTCGCATAGGAATTACGTTTGAAGAGTTTAAAATTGATTTTTTCTACTGCGAAGTCCAAAAACAATTTTTTGAACATGACATTTTTACTTATTTTTAAAGTTTAACTTAAGATGCAGCCGTCATTCATATTCGTTGCAGAATTCGTGACTAATTTTTTTTGTTTTCAAGATTAAAAGCAAAGATTATCGATGCAAAAATATGTCTATTTTTAACAACACTTACATTCGATTTTTAACTAAAACTATTTAGAATGTCCAAGTTTTAATTTATTAAGAGCCTTTTAAAATTGTATATTTTTTAAATTCAAAATTTTTTTTTATTTAAACAAGAATTTTTTTTTATTTATGTAAATATTTTTTGTTTTACAAACCCTACTAACCAAATGTCATCAGACCAACGTGTTCCGTTAACGGGAGTCATAAAAAAACGCACGAGTAGTAATTTGTAAGACTATAAATTTTCGTTCCAGTTTCACACCATGGTCGTAAAGCTAGTTATTTTCACACAATAAAATACCCAGCAACGAAGTGTTATTGCATCTTTAAACGGTCACCTTTTTATTGGTAATGCCTTAATGCGTTCTAAATTGACTTATTTTACGGTTATATCCGTTCGTTATAACCTTACATAGATCAAGTGTTTGTCGTTCAACGAAACTTAGAATAAATTAGGTATCATTTTATAAGGAATAAATGACTTGGTTTGGGTAATGTTTTTTAATATTAATAAATCTAACTTTAAATTTGGCAATCTTAAAACCCAGTTTTACCATATTAGTAATATAAAATGTCTCTTGTTGTAAAAGGATAAATTTATTTTAGTATTCAAAACTTTAACTTCTTACAATTTCTAATTGTTTTTTTTTTATGATTGATTTCTTGGAAATGGCCAATATCAAGTTAAACTTTTAAGCTATAAATTATCACTGGTGTCAGTGTCTTATAATCAACCTCTTAATCCCACATGAAACGACAACTTTCAAAACCAAATACAGCATACAGAATTTCAATACATTAAAAAACGTCCTTCACAAATTAAAAATTGTTAGACATTCGTTGCCAACCACGTGACTATATTTGGCAACGTAGTTGCGCATTTTTACTTCGCTATGATCGATTAAGTTAAGCTTAAAAGCATTAATATTTGACCTTTCACCTTGTATGGACAAAAATTATTTTTGGACTATTTTTTTCGGAAATCAATTTTGACAAAGTGAGGTCATTTCTCTAGAAGCAATTTACGATTAATACGCCATAACTGCATTAATTGTAACGTCACTGGCTTAAAGTAAAACCATTCAGTAAAATAAAAAAAAAAATCGAAAAACAAAAAAACGAAAAAAAATCTAACAATAAAAAATTTTAATTTTTCAGCGCCTTTTTTTAAATAATAACATGTCCTGTCGTATTGTAATACAATATTGCCTTTTATATAACAAGGTTACTTTAAACCATGTAATACAGAGGCAAGCGTAAAAGGAATGTAACTCTATAGACAATAGAATTGTATCGACGAGATATCTATTTAAAAGTTACATTCTGATTTCTTTTGTTTAATTTTCGCCATGTTGATGTAGAGTTATTTCATTTCCTGTTTTTTTACACAACCATGTTGTTTAAATACTGGGTGTAAACGTAAAAGATTAATTTCGTAAAATGCATTTTTTTGTTATGTTATTTTTTTGGCCGTCAGTTTCTTTAGATCTAGAATAAGTTAAATTTTACATTTTATTTAAATTTTTTACGCAAGGCAGTAAAGAAATTTTAATTTACAATTAACAATAAATTGATGTATTGAAAAAATGATATAATCAAATACAAAACACGTAAAAATTTAAACATTTTTCTACATAATTTTAGAGTCCAAAATAGCATGGTTATCAAACCTAACAATATTTTTAAACGACTCAAAAATTCGATCTTAAACCATCATTATAATAAAACCATTTCATTACAACGCGTCACATTTTTACGTCTTCCTAAAATCTAAAATCAAAGCTATTTAATACGTTATTTAAAAGTCAATACCATATATACACAAACACAGCTTGTAGCAGGTATGTAGCTATGGGTTAAACGCTAAAATTATCGCCCGCACAAGAAACACATAACAGCAATATTTTAAATATTTCCAACCTTGAAATAACAAATGTTAGGCAGTTTATGCCTTTTAAACGGGAAGACGTAGTCTCAGAGTTATTAGTGATGTTTATGTCATAACAAATAGCTTATAATGTAATGTATCATCATTTAATTTACATTTTTGTGTTTGTATGTTGTTTAAAGTATACATAGTTGTTGGGTTGCTGTTACATAACTTAAATATCCATTGGTAATTACATATGATAATGTATATTATGATTTAAAATTAATTAAAACTTAATATTAATATTAATTAAAACCTAATATTAAAACTTAATATTAACTCATTTTAATATTAATAAGATTATTTTAATATATTAACAGAACCAAATTTTAATAAAATAAATTTAAAAGCTGCCTAGTAGAAAACTATTATCAAGATTTATTCTACAACAAAACCTAATACCAATTATGTAACACAATTACACTCACGTTACAACAATTCATCTAAAAAATCACCCACTTGAATAAATGACACTAATGCACGCACCTTTTGTTTACCAACCTACAAGTTTGATTATTTTTGTTTTAACGCTGTTTTTCATCCAGGTGGCTTCTGTACAACAACAGAGAAACGTACACGCCGACTACGCCACTCGAGTAGCGAGGGTACGCCGATCTTCCGCATCCAAAGAAAAACAAAGTAAGTTTTAAAATTACTTCTTGATATTTACCAATTTTTTTAAAAATGTTATTATGTATTTGTTTTAAATACCACCTATATGTAGAACTTTAAATAAGATTTAAAGTACAGGCGTTAAAGTTAAACTGGCATAAGTAATAACCAAATTATTTGTCGATTTTTATAAATTTAAAAGCTTGTGTTCAAAACCCAGAAATTATGTTAAAAATATTTATTTTTGTAAATTGCTATATAGAATATTATTTGGTTTGGAAACAAAGGTGTGATTAATATGCCAATAAATTTGTAATTATTACAGACTATTTCACATTTTACACAATTATGAATCATCTGATGATTAAAACACTGATTGACTGTTGAATTAAAACAACTATTATTTAGGCGTAATCAACGACAACAACGAAGCCAAAAACCCAAAAATCGACGACGATCAAGATATGGAAATACAGCAAGAAAACAAGACCGTGATCCTGCGCCAGAAAACCCGACCCCGGCGCCAACCCCGGTCCCGGCACAGCGCCGATGCAACCTCCTTCAACCTTTCTCAAAATTCGCAAACCGACCAAGTTCCGACCCGACCCTGCTCAATGGTAATTGGATCCTCACAATGGTGTCACAATGACGTCATCGTCCATAGGGGTGACGATCGGATAAGTGACGTCACGGTCCCAGAGTTTAACATAACCGAACCCACTCCGCAGCTAAGAAACCGAGACCACGGCGTAGGTTTTAAAGTGGACGCCGCATCAAGTAATCAACAGGCCAGAAACAGGTACCACGACTATTGAGCCATACGGCACTTAAGATTCTTGATCTGTGATGTTCGTTTTTTATATATTATTCTAAGGCCTGCGTTTTGTTTACGTTGGATTAATTCTGCCTGCTGGCAAATCCTTAGGCTAGCATAGGAAACCATTTGCACTTCGAATTTTTATAATCGTCTAGGAAAGTTTAGATTTTGATTGATGAAAATTTTATGGTAATTACGTTACTATAACAGATTTATGGCAGCCGCCTTTTTACAGCATTTAAGTCGGAAATTGGTTTAAAATCTATATCGAATTATAAAACAAATTGTAATTCTATTTTAAAATTAAATTACGTATGCTACTGAATTTAAATTTTACAGCACTTGTATCCAAAATTTAAAAAATCAGTCACAATTTGAAAAAAATAATATGACATCACTATTAAAAAATTTCTAACACAAAAGCCTGTAATTTAAATAACAATACAACTCAAATGTATTTACACATTTTGAATAGTAATTGAATCCCTATCCACTTGTGCGTTCAACATGTGTCTTGTATGTCTTGATCAGTGTCTAAGATCGGGTCTGCTGACGTATATAAAGTGTTAGATGCCCTGATTCAACCTTGAGTAACGCCTTGACTTAAGTGGCAGTTTTTACAGAAAGTTTTAAGAATTTGTCACGAAGTTTTTAAACGTGTTTAAACTTTGCAAGTTTGGGTGTGAGTTATTTTTTAAGTGCTGGTTAATACCAAATTTGTGCCAGATATTCTGTTAAAGTATATTTTGTTATTTACATGTTGTTTTGATAATAACACAGTTTTAATATAATGTCAAAAAAATTATTTTTAGATGTTCGCTGAACGCGGATATTCTGCGGGAATCTCTTTACTCTGACCCCGCATCATTCCTCGCTTCTCTCCCGGGCCCTGAAACTACAATTAGCGGGAGCAAGAGCAGTAGCCTTACCGGTATTAGCACCCCCTCGTCCATGCATCCACGTGCTTACTCCCCATTGCATGGCGGGTACCCAGCTAGGTGTAGTTTTTCGTCGAGCCTGTCTTCCGTGTTTGACGAGGACTGTCAGGGATTGAAGTCCCGCGTTCAATGGAGTACAGGAGAAAAGCACATCACGCAGAGCGACGAAGGCCAAAAAGGACCGCGTGGTTTGCTAATGCGGAGATCGAAATCACTATGTCGGGATATGATCCCACCTAAACTAAACCTGGATAATTTACCACGACGTTCTGTTTCCCCTTGCAACCCAGAAGAAGCTTCCAAGAGTACACAGTGTGACCAAAACAATAACAAAAGCAATGGTTACAGGAGGCGGAATTCTAACATAATCCAAAGCCTTAAGGACTTGTCTTACATGAGACCGCCTCAGCCTAACAAACCCACTACTCCGAAGCCACGCAAAATAAGCGTGGGCGGGGGTAGTTGTAATTCTTTAAACAAATTCCATTTTGGAATGTCGCTACAGAACTTGCACAAGAATGGAGCCGTGGGTTGTGGAACAAATAACAATCAAGGTAGTTTATTTAAAAACTATCAGGGCTTTTTAAAAGTCTGGCTTAACAGTACAGCCCTTAATGTTTTTAAATCACTTTTTGATTCTATATATGTTTTCAAGTTCTTTGATCGAAAATTAAATTGGATATCTTAAACGATCTCATTATTGTACGACTGACTCATTTTGTGGGTTAGATTAAAATGTAATTTGTTTTTTTCCGATTACCCACCACCAATTTCAGTCATTTGTAATTTAATCAGGTCTTCCCCGGACTTCTAATTTCGTTTTAATTAACTCTGACCCATTTGTATTAAAACCTAACCGATCCCTTATTTAGAACCGACATTCGACACCAACGAGGTGCGACCACAACATGTTAGATCGTCTAAAAACGCCTCGATTCGACGACGAATGTCGCTCCAATGCATCAAGTCAACGAACCGTGAACCACGTGACTGTGACGTCAAGCGATTGTCGTCACACGGTATACAGGTGAGGCTGCTGCTTTTTAGGCTGTCGATGTGCGTGACAGTTACCCCTCGAATCAAAACAATTGGTTATGTGCTGGGACTATTTTCACTTAGCGAAAAAATGCATGGGGGTTCACAAAATAACTTTGGGCACCCACGTAACCCCCAAAATATGGGGCTAAATGGAATTTTTCTATTTTTAACCATGGGTTTTAATAACAAGTTTTTACATTTGCGTCACTTGGTATTAAATATAGATACCTTTAGCGGTTAAAAAACGCGCTAAATTAATACTTTAAAAACATTGATGTAGGTTATTTAAAAACAAAGTTAAATTTAGATTTTCAAGTTGTCTCGGTATTAAATTTTTGTTTTTAATTAAATTTAAATTTGAAGTTGTAAACTTAGCACTTCCTTTTAGACGCCAAACATTTTTTAGGGTCGCCTTATTACATTTTAAAATGTCCACTTTTTATTGTTCCTTAAGGGCAATGTGCAATTAAACGAAACCAAGCATAACATATAGGATGTTTATACTACGGATTTATATAACCAGCCTGTCAAAATTTTAAAAATTACAAGCCTGTCAAAATTTTATTTACTTAGGACGTTATTAATTTAATTATGCTGGCACGACGCTTTATTTGACAAGTATTAAAAAACCTTTTTAGTAAGTATTAAAAAAACAACTTAATAAAGTATTAGCTTAATAATCTTAATATTTAGATATATTAATAAAATATATTAATAGTTACATAATTGCTTATAAATTTAATAGGGTCACATGCATTGGTTATTTTTTAATTTGTTTTTAATTCTTTTTTTATTTAAGTATATTTTAATTAAATCCAATATTTATACTAATTTTAATTCAATATGTATTTGTTATTATACTTAACCTAATTCCAATATTAAGAAAGTCTATTAAGTTTATTAATGTTTATCAAAACCCAAATCAAGTAGCTATTTTTAATAACTTCATTGTCACATTGTTAAAACAGTTTTGAAGTTCAACAAAAACATCATTTTGGTACATTTAAATTTAATTTAAAACACGACTATGTTTTCATAAACAATTGCCCAATTCTTTGGGTATAATTTGACACTGTTACACGTTCAATGATTAAGCAATTCTGAATCCAATATACACATAAATGTTTAGGGTGCCATTACCAGCTGTTATTTTCACACGAAATTTTCTTATTGTGACGTAATCACGGCTGTCATTGTTTGATATTTGCCATGCAAACTTCCGTAATTGTTTGTGTCCCATTGGCTTATTGTTTTTTTTGATTTGGGGATAAAGCATAAAGCTTTTGATTGTCATCTAAAGTTTGCGGAGTTATTAAAAGATAATGTTTTCTCTAAATCAAAAAAAAAATTAGATCCGCTATTGCATAAAAATGTGTCTAGTTAGTACTTCTACCCATTACAATATTATTCCTGTTAAAAAATAGGGTTTTTACATTATATACAATCACACATACATACTATAATGAAGCTCTTATTAAAAGGGGCAATTTAAATAATGTTCTTAAATTTTTTTATCCTAATAATTAAACAAATTTAATTTTCAGGGCGATAAAGAATGGAAGAGGCACTCGCTCTCTGGGTTGGACTCAGAGAATATGAAGTTAGCAATTGCAAGATTAAGTAACCCAATAACAAATAACAACACTGGTCTTGTTAACAATACCACTGCATCAAGAACGACTAGAAGAAGGTCTAGACCACTCTCAGAAGTTCAAAATTTAAGGTAATTATATTACAGGCTAAACGGTTTTGGGTTCGATCCACACCAAAGCTATACGGTTTGCTCTTAAGCTGGGTGTTTTTTCGTAAAAAAATTAAATTGTTAAATACGAATTTTTAAGTTATTTTTGATACAGAATAAGATAAAATCATGGTGCTAACTTCAACAATATATTTAGTTTTTTCTTTGTAATTTTCCCATATTTATTTTTGGTTGAACAATATATTTAATTTATTCTTTGTAATTTCCCCATATTTACTCGTGGTCTTATTTCTCCGTACTGTTGCATAGCTCCAATGTAATTTACGATTTACATTATAAACTATAAAGTCATTCAAACAAATATTGACTCTAACTTGCACTTGTGTTAGCCCTGTACTGGTATTTATATAACAAAAGGGCGTCAACGTTTAAGATAAGTTGGACTCTAATCTGAAAAAATATTATGTAAAAAACAAATTTTTGTTAAATGTTTGTTGTGATATGTATTAAGCATAAATCAAGATTAGTTTTGTAAATTAAAATTTCTTTTTTTGTGTGTTGAAAACTTTAGGACTTTTTAAATTATCCTGGTTATTAAATTTTAGTTGTTTGTACTTTTATGGAAACAAAAATGTGTTGTTTTTTTTTGTATATATTTTATTCACGATGTGGAAAAATCGAATGCGCGACTTAAACATAGAGTAACATCAGTTACTCAAATCCAGGCTCGAGTTGCCTGTGGCAGTTTGGGATATTATGGATTATAATTTCCCGATAATTATGCTGCTAATTAAGTGCTGGCCCAGCAGGAGTTCGTACCGTTTATAGCGCCTTACTCAAGGGCGCTACAGCATGAGATCAGTGGGGATTAAACCCGCGACCTCATGTGTAGTGTAGCAGGTGTTCTTACCACTACACCACGCTGCCGGTACGTTTGTGAAAAAACAGAGTTTTTAACATAAGTTAAGTCAGAAAAATTGAATATTCACTCATTTAAATCTTTAGATGGGAAGTCCACGCGATCCCAGAACATCACGAAGTTGATCATTCAACAAGTTTAACAAATTCACCTCTTCATTCGCCTCCTCACCAGTCTAACAGCCAGTTAGCGACCTCTGGTAAGCATATCGTGTTTGACGAGTCGTCGTTAGTGGGCGCCAGTGATCGGGGAGAGAGTGCGATGACTGTCGACCAGGAAAAATGGTCGAAATGTGTGATTGGAACCTCGTTTAGCGAGGAAAATATTTCGACCGCTGCTGAGGTAGATTTAAGTTAATTTAACAGTTTTTTCCTACTTTTAATCGATTATATTATTTTAAACGAACATTTTATTACCTATCTTTTATTGCTCATATTGTTTTAGGAATCGGAATTATATACTAGTTCATTACAACGACCTCTTTCAGTTATTGGAGGAATAAACACAATGCCTGAAAGTTTAATGCATTTCTATCCACCCAAGGTAAATCTCTTTTTACATATAAAACATCAAATTAAATAATATTCCTATTTTACTAAATTTTTTACCTTTATAAAAAATTATTTTTGTCATGTAAGATATATATTTAATAATATTGATTGGTATACGTAAAATCCTTAAAAATTGCAAAAAAAACATTAAAAATGGGCTATTAAACTTCTTTATTCACTAAATTGGCTTATTTTTAAAACAATTGTTAGTTTATTATTGTTTAGGATTAAAATTGTCAACCTAGTCTGATGATTATTCGATTCTAATTAGGTTTTGATAAATTTGTGTAATTACCGTTTTCACTTTCCGAGTACTTTTGGCGACGTTTCAACCAGAGTAAACGATTTTTTCTCCTTACTACATATCCACGAATAACGTGTTTTGTATTTCCTTTGCCCTAAATATATTTCCACGTATTTTTAATTGTCGTTTTAATTATATTACCATGGCTTTTATTTGATATTATAATATATTTCTGATTTCGTTAATGTTCTTGAAAAGTATATCACGGTAATTGGTGTTGAAAAGTAATTTAAATATAATTTTATAATTTTTTTTATAATCTATCTGGCCCAAAACGATCTTTAAATTTTTTTTTATTTTTAGTATTATTCTGAAGCCTACTCGCCGACCTTTAAGTATCACGTGACTCCACACCTGACTGCGTACGAGCATGCGATCCAAGGTTACCACTGCGAGCGCACGAGAGCGCATGGGAGTACATTTTCCGGTAAGTCAGAATTCCAAAATTTTTTTGGGGGGGTTTTCTTAAAAAAAATAATTTTTTGTAGACAGTGAAAGTAACTGTTGCTTGGTTAGCCCGAATTTTATTAATTTCCGCTTTGGCATTTAAGTTCTCCGAATTAACAAATTAATTTTGAACAACACTAATTCGGGTTATAAGAAGTTTAAAGTCTACTTATTTTATAGGCGTAAACACATTTTTTTTCCTTATATTAACTTTATTTTGAAATGTTATCATCAACACACGAATTAGTAATACCATGTTTATTAGTTAGGGTTAGTAATAAGTTAAATATACAATAATATAAGTATATGGAATATTGGATAGTCGCGTCAAATAAAAAATAAAAAAATGATTCAAGTCATTTTTACCGTGATTTGAGCAGACTGCAAAAAAATATTATGTTAATTTTATTTTTTGCAAAAAAATCTGTAAATCTGCATTATAATTTACTTTTATTTAATGTACCACTTTTTTTTGTATATATCTTTATCACCGATGTGGGAAAATCGAATGTGCGACTTTAACATAAAGTAACATCAGTTACTCTGACCCAGTCTTGAGTTGCCTATGGCAGTTTGGGATATTGTAGATTATAATTGCTCGATAATTATTCTGCTGATTGAGTGCTGCCTCAGCAGAAGTGTATACCGTGTATAGCTCCTTACTCAAGGGCGCTACAGCATAAGGGCAGTGGGGATTGAACCAACGACCTCACGTGTGGTGTAGCAAGTGTTTTTACCTACACCACTTCTTTTTTAATTACAACTGCGAGACTAACAACTTTAGTTTCTTTGTAATACGGAAGTAATTAATTACAAATTCTAAGTCTTAACGTTAAGTATAAAGCGATAATATTTAAATGTTATTTTTAAAAATAACAAGTCAATTAATAAATATCCGAATGTATAAGACAATTATACAATAATTACATCCGCTGGAATAACACTACATTAAACAAATATAACTTTAATGTCTGTATGTATATAGTTGTGGTACAATAGACCGTGTATGTATATTGGTATATCTTGTATAGTTTTTTTTTTAAATGTTGTAAAAATGCACAAAATTTGTGTAATTTTATGTGACAAAGCATTAACTCAGTGTTAATGACATATTTTTTTGTGTTTTGCTATATATATTCTTGATAAACAGCCAAATAATGGCATTTTACGAATTTTTTAACTCAAAAATTTCCTAATTTTGGGAAGGTCGTGATTTATATTAATTTTAAAGTAATATTGAATTCCAACACGTGATCAGAATAATAGAAATGCTCAAGATTTTAATGTGACTATGGAAAATTTATGTCTGCTTATAGAATAATCGTGAGGTACTCTAACCTTTAACATAACCCAGTCATGTAACGTTTAACCAATGCATTTGTGCGCCGCATTAATGGATATTCTAACCTATAATTAGCATGAAAACGCCGCAATGAAAACGTATTTTACGTATAGGCATTGCATTTAGTCTGCGCCGTGACGTCACAGAAATCTGTGTTAACACACGATTTAATGTTGATGACGTCACGACATCGCGCGCTCTCCATTTGTCGTGATCGAATCAATGCTGGGCTTTCTAAGTTTAAACGCAGTTGGGAATTTTCTCGAATTTTAATTGCTCTGATGAATGGAGTCTGGTCACGTGACCGCCATTCTGGTTAATTTATAATTGACGTCACAATATTGAAGTCGAATTTCCATTTAGGCAATTTACGAAAACATTTTCTAGTTCCCTAAAAAAATATTGATTTTTTTCCTTATAGAAAAAGTTTGTAGACGCTCGGAAAATAAACTTGATTTTATAAGCTAAATATTTAAAGGCCCTTTTATTTGCATATTGTTACGTACACTGTGTAATATATATTTAGAAAGTTGGAAATTTATTTATTTCAAGCAGACCTAAATAATGACGAATGACCTCAAAATTTAAATATTTTAACAATTTTTTTCTAAATATAAATCAAGATAGACAAAAATATTAAATAAGGATACATAAAAAAGGGGCGTTTTAGGGTTTTTTATTAAATAATATGACGTGGTCATTTTAAAAATAAACGACGCTGTAAAAATAAATGCATAGCTTCGTATTTTTGTTCCCAAAAAATAATTTTATTTCAACCGTCACGTGACATCTATGACGTCAGCTGCAAGGGTCAGCTGACTTAACTTTTAATAAATAATTCAACAGTTTATATAAGCGGGTTTGTGTATTCTGACGTTTTTGACGTAAATTCTGAAATCGAAAAAGAAATTTCTAGTTAGACGACGAAGTCTAATATAGATTTTTGTTTATTTTGGTTGTGTTATTTTTAATATTATGGTCGATATTTTTTATATATAAGACTGTTACTACTAATATTTAACGAGTTTAATGAATTGGAAAATAGGAAGAACATATATTTTAGTTCGTAGAATAATAGATTAAAACAAAGTTGTTTAAATAAGGCATTATTATGAAAAATAATGTTGTTTCAGGTTTATGCAGTTTTTCCAAGTGAGTTAATAGTTGTGTAACGCTATATGTAAATGTGAAACAAGTTATTAGGTTTATTAAAAACAATTTTCTATTATTTTAGTATTAACCTTTTTCAAATCCCCAATTTTACCAATTTTTGAGCTTACTAGCTACATTTGTTAAGTAGAAAAAGCTATAAAGATTTATAAAGGCTACACCATTGAAAGTTAAGCTGTGTAGAAGGGCTTAGTTAACCATCCTGCAGAAAATCGATAATTTACAATGTCGTTATACAATCAAGCCTTCGCTAAACAATAGAAAAGCATACTCTGCGAAAGTTTAGAGTTATTTATATATTCTCAGCCATTTAGAAATTGAATGGTATTGCTATATTGCGTAGATGGCGAGTTTATTCAATTTATAAGTTGTTGTATTGCTTGATAGTGTATCTTGCAATATCATTCAGTAATCACGTAAAGTTTCGATTTAAAATTCGTGACAACTAAAAAAACGATATTTTAAAATGTCATATAACTTTGCCATACCTACCAATATTTGGTTTATATTTAGGATTTTGTTAAAGTATGAATGGGCTAGAATAAAGGGCGTGCAATGTTTAATGTTTAAAAGAAATAAGGGCGTAGTTTTAGGTTTGTCGTTTGCGCTTAGTTTGAGCACAATTCTGCTGGAATTTGAAACACAAAGTAAGGGCGGAAATCGTTAAAAAGCTTTAAAGTATTAATATATAAACCCAACAATTTAAAACTTTACATTTTCAGAAAGAAAGATATTTAATTCTAATTGTTTTAACATTTAGACGCAAAAAAAAGTTTCAAAATTTAAAAATATCGACGTCTGTTGCGTAAAATTCTCGCGCAAAATGTCACTGCGTCAGTTAATACATCAAAACGTGACCTGAATCGAAATTAAAGATGGTTGTACGACATGCATGTAGCTGTTATATATGCATTGGAACTCGCTTAATATCTCTCATTCTCGAAATGCACTTGCATTGGATAGAGCTATACCCTTATAGGAGAGATGGTATATAGATATAGTCATCTACATAGCCTATAGTATAATTGTCAGTGAGTTGTTTTGTTAAATAATAACCAGTTAATGGTACAGCGTGTTTTGTTTTGCGTATTTACGGTGTAATATCCTTGCCGTGATTAATTATAAGATGGATAATTTGTGATGTGTGTGTATAGAATTACGTAAGTAAAAGTGAATAATAGTTAGAACTGACTAATGGGTTTATTATTTTCGAATTTCGGCCCTTAATGTGTTTACGTTATAATAAAGTATAGTTTACTGTTTAAAGCAGTTTAGCATAACAGTTAAAAAGTTGGTTTGTAGTTAAATATTAAGAAAAAAAGTAGTTTCAGATTGAGAAAAAAAATTTTCAGAAGTTTTTAGTTTTATAAAAAGTTTATAAATTAATTCACCATTTTTGAATTTTAGACATAAATATTATTATAATAACACGTGGATATTAATTAGTGAGCAATTAAACCAAATTACGCAAAATGAGAAGATTCTTGATTTCGATTGGTCGAAATTACGCGGACGACCTCTCGCACCGCCAATCAAAAAAGAGGAACGCGACGTCGAGTCTGCCTTCTACTCCGACCGTTGTCGCGGATGAATATTACCACCGAGATATAAATGGAAATGAGAAAATGTTGAGAAACCATCGAAAGGGGGGAAAGAATAGACTTAGTCTTAAATTTAAAAGATCGAAGAGCACACGAAAAGTTTCTGATAAAAGTAAGTCAAAAATGTTTTTTGGGGGGGTTTTGATTACAAATATTTATAAGTTGTGTCAACTTTAATGTGTTCTACCAATTTGTACCTAAAATAAGTGCTTCGCAATAAATGTTTATGTATATGTAATAGTAAAAGTGATATTTTTCTTAGTTAGTCTAGAAAAATTTTGAGCAACAAAAATATCACCAAGATGCTGTTTTTAATATTTAAAAAAAAACAAAAATAATTCTTTTAAATTTTGTTTTAAATATTTGAGATATTATTGTTATTGCAAATCTTGTTTATAACTTTTTTTTTTCCAACATTGTTTTCCGAAAGCTTGATTAGTTTTCCTATCAGCGTGTGGTATTGACTTAATTACTGTTTATGGCTGCATTATGTTATTGCGCATAGGCTTAAGAGAAACGGAAAAACATGCTGTTTGTAAGTCTAAGCTTGACGTTTTTATATAAATTAATCGGTTAACATATAGGGGTTAGAAATATACAAATACTAATGTCTTAAGTAATTCTTACATAACTGTTTTTTTTAATTAAAATCGTGGGATCTTAATGGTTCACGACTATATTTAATTTTTACTTTTATTTAAAACGTTTAAAAAGAATTCTATTAATATGGCATATTGCTTATTGACTGTGTATCAAGTTTTCTACAAAATTAGAAGCAGGTTTAAACCCTTCGTTATAATTTATTAGTAATTATTTTATTTAAATCTTATTTTATTATTTGTTTCTTTACTTTTAATCCACTTTCCATTTACTTTCACTTGTTTAAATAATTAAACTCGTGATTTTAGTACAACCTAAATCTTTTAAATCACGTCACAATAAGTGGGATTATTACGTCAGTATTAGGGGATTACGTCACAATAATCAAAGCGACTACAGACGTGAACTTACAAGACCTTTTTAAAAATCTTAAAGAACGTAAGAACAAAATCTAATCTTTTAACAGTATGTTCGTAATCGTACTGTATACCAAATAAGGACCAGTTAACTTAAGAATGTGCAAATACCTTTAAGCAAAACGTTGATAACAGTTAATTGTTATCGAATCGATAAAAACAAAAGATATGCCTGCAGTGCAATGCTTTCTTTGTTACAAGTCTATAGTGCTGGGCGCAAGGTGCGTTCTTTTACTTTAGTCAGAATCGATATTTTTGACAGCACAGCCAACGGTGTAGTAGTTTGAGAAACAAAACTGTGTTACATAGGTTAGTAAGATTTTTGTGAAGTTTTGGTTAATGTTGACAATGAAGTTTAATTTTAAAAGAAACTATTACATATGCAATAGCGGCAATATACAAATTTCTTAGATTTAAATAAGCATTTCAAGTTTACAACAAGAAAGTAAATACATAATAAATTTAAAAGCAGTTCAAGATATGTGATATTTTAGAAGGGCAAGTGTATTACATGGTTGTAAATGCAGGCACTTAGAAGTACACGAAAAAGTTCATATATTTAACAAATTTATGTTACAAATAATTCAGATTGCTTTTTACTAAATGTAATGTCATTTACAACAACATTTGAATGAATATTGAATTTATTTTATCTTCACGAAAAACAATGACGTCACTATTAAACTTGGAGGCTATGACGTCACCCAATAGGATAGAAAGAAGTTTGCAAGAACCGGATCGAAACAGAAGCTCGATTTTTAAAACCCTGGCAAAGCGGAGCCGATTTTTGTCCCGGGTCGTCGGGTCCAAACCGCCCCAGGTCCCGGTATCGCCGAACTTTACCACCCGCCCAAATCTAAGCTTGTGCGAAATTGCGCTGTCCCGAAAAAGGGATTCGCGCCCCTCGCCCCACTCGTCCATACACCACGTGATTAACCGGGGACTTATGTCACGTGACGTAATGGGTAGGCGGAGCTTCGAGGTTCGCAAGGAACAAAAAGCAGCGAAGGCGGAACGCTTTACTCCGCAATGCCAGAGATCGAACACATTTAAAGGGAACGCTCCTTCTCCCTTTTTCGCCAGAGGACGAATAAGATCCTCCGTCGTCGACTCGCGGAGCTTCTCCAGCGACGAGGACGAAGATCACTTAAAAATTCCGGACGTGTTTCCGGAGGACCCTCTGGAGCAAGAGGTTTTCTCCGATGAAATTTTGCCGCTTCCAGCCCCGAAAAAACCTCTCGCGCGCAGCCATACTCACCCTAAAAAGAAAACTAAGTCAGTTTCAAGCGGCTGTAAGTTTTCGAATTATGTGACGTAACAGTTACGTCATAAATATTTGTGATATCGCGAAAATATTATCGAAGATTTAGTTTTGCAAACAATTTTTTACATTTTTTTAGGTAAAAAACTTTATTTTTTGTAAAAATAATTTGGATTATTTTTTTGTTTTAGGTATTTCAACTGAATCTGGTTACGGAACAATGACACGAAAGGGCACCACCTTGCGTCCGAATGAACCGGAAGATGAAGACGTGTTCTCTTATAGCCGAGGAAGAGTAAGTTTTAAAAATCTAAAACCTTTTTTTTAAATTCTAAACTAGAATATAAGATTTCAGGGCTTAACAACGCTTATTTTTTACCAGCAAATTGAAAAAAGAAATTAAAAAGAAATTAATTAAAGAAATTATAAAATATTTCCAAATTTATTAAAGAAATTTAATATTTTTAGATTGGAACTGGTTTTTCTTTGAGCGACGATTGTGTTTACGTCGAAGCCCTATGGGACCACGTGACCATGGACAACGAGGAGCTGGGTTTCAAAGTGGGTGACGTCATCAGGGTGATTGACACCTCGAATTCGGACTGGTGGTGGGGCGAAATGGACGCCAACGAGGGGTGGTTTCCCGCCACTTTTGTCAGGGTAAGGATTTTTTTAAATTAAAAAAAAAAATTTAATATTTAAATTTTAAATTAATATGCAAATTTCTACACGAGTCAAAACAAAGTGAAAGGTAAACTGAAGGTGTTGACAGTCCATTAGCAGCATTGAAAACGTTGTTATTATTGCTCTAATAGCACGACTGTGTGACTACGCATTTCCCTTTGACGCATATCATAACTAATTGATAATGTTAAGATTTGTTGTTTTATATGTATGGAAGTTAGCGGTCATGACACGACATATCTCACCCTTATTTCCAGTGTAGAAATTCCAGTGTAGTTTGAATTGTATTTGAACTTTATAGAAATTACGTTTTTTTTGTAGTTTTATAGATTTTTGCTCCTGCTTAAATTAACTTGGCCAATGCTGTTAGGATAAATACGGTATATACCGATTTAAGGAAAATATTAGCACAATATTTATACGCCTAACTATGTTTGTGTTACTTTGTATCATAACAACTCTTAGTAATTGAATGTTTTTATTTTCAGGTTCTTGTTAACCAGCAACTCTGTGAGGGTTCAGAGAACGGTGACGTCATTCCCTCTTCATTGGACGCAAGAAATGACGACACCTACTCCATCGTATCGCACGAATTCACCAAAGTGACCTCGTTTTCGAGCGAAGTTTGTGAGTGCATCGAAAGGCCAATTCAATCCTTAGCGACCTGTGCAATTTGCGGTTTACCCATCAAAGGATTTGAAACCGAGAGCGAAGTTAAGCCCGATCCAAGCAGTCGACTTCAGCCGGAAATTGTGATCACGCCTTCCGCAAACCCGCCCCGAAAATCCTCGATCACCAGGGAACAAATACGGATTAATGTCATCAAAGAAATTGTGAGCTCCGAAAAAGTGTTCGTCGGTCACCTGAAAGATGTTATAGAGGTTCGAATTTTTACTAACTTCCTGCATAAGTGTTTAAATACTTTATTAACAAATGTAATTATAAGAGTCAAATGTGTACAAGTGCTTATGTAATTGGCTATTATTATGTTTATGCTAACATTTTACAACATAAAATTGTATGCTTTTTACCACTTAATTGATAGTTAGTTACTACCAATTTGCTCTTTAAACAATTGTAAACTGTATTCTAACAAGCAGTGTTTCCAACAGGGTTATTTGGCCCGTTGTCGCAAACGAGAGGACATGTTCACCGAGCCACAAATCGCATCGATATTTGGCAACATCGAAGAAATTTATAATTTTCAACAAAGCTTTTCTGAGCAGCTATGTCAAGCAATGAACGTCTCTTGTGTCCCTGATACAAGACTGGGGAATGTATTTCTGAGAGCGGTATGTAACTTGAAATATTATTGCAATTTATAATTGATTTAACATTTTCGAAGCCTATGATGTTACAACACAATTAACTGTTTTATTTTCATAAAATTGTTCTGTTTAATATATTTACCATTTTTGAAAATGTAAACATAAGTTTTTTGTGTGTACCAGCCTTACCTAGTATTAAAATTTATTTTTGAAAGTTTTTAAACATTTGATTAATTTTCAACAGAAAGAAGGGTTTACCATTTATTCGGAGTATTGCAATAATCACCCTCAAGCATTAGCTCAACTCTCACAGATGTTAACAGTCAAGAAATATGTTCGTTTCTTCGAGGCTTGTAGATTACTTCAGAAGATGATCGACATCCCCTTGGACGGATTTTTACTAACTCCAGTTCAGAAAATCTGCAAATACCCACTTCAGGTAAATGGAAGTTTTATTTTTAATCTTCTTCCTCATCACAACAGTCTTATGATAAGTTTTAAAGTACTGTCAATAATAAATATATAAAATGCCATGTTTTGGCCTCAATTACTAGATTTCGGGCAAACATCGTCTATATTGCACAATGTGTATCCATAAAATATCAATCATTTAACATGTTAATTTTATTTAGTTGGCAGAGTTATTAAAATACACAAGTCCAGACCATCCAGATTACGAACCAGTTAAAAAAGCATTGGAGGCAATGAAGAATGTGGCACATATGATTAATGAACGAAAACGAAGAATGGAGAACGTAAAGAAAATCTCAATGTGGCAATCAACTATTATAAACTGGCAGGTTTGTGCAGTCACAACATCTAATTTCATAATATATTTAAAGATATTGCTTTAAAAAAATTTTAAAGACTAAAAATTACTTGTCTATTGCTTTTTTTGAGTTGTTTTCTTAAAAAACTTATTCTGTATTTAGGGTGAAGACGTTTTACTACGAAGCACAGAGTTAGTTCATTCCTCCGACATTTACTCTATTTCTGAATCGAAAAATAAACCCAAACCAAGGATCGCGTTTTTATTTGATCACCAACTAATTTTGTGCAAAAAGGTAAAAAGAATTCAATTTTAACATAATTTTGACACTTGAAATTTTATTACCTTATATTTTGTATTTTAAATATGTCTATTTTTTAACCAAAGCTTTTCGATTTTTTAGGACATTTTACGTAAGGATTTACTATACTACAAAAGCCGAGTCGACTTAGACAACTGCGATTTAGTTTCTATTGAAAACGATTCCCCTCGCTCTTCTACCTTTGCCGACAACTGGTCGTCCGGTGGTAACTCGTATACCCAATGCGGTTGGAAATTCACCGACCGAAATACGGGCGAAGTGGCGGTCATGTACTGTAAGAACGCAAATGACTGTCTGAAATGGATGGAGTCTTTCGACAAAGCCAGTGAAATGTAAGTTTATTTTAAAATTATTTTACTATATTAAATTATGTTTTGTATGTATTTTGGTTGAAAAATAATTAAAATTCTAAGTAATTTCTGTAGTAAAATTTATTTTAACCCGTTTTTACTAAAAGGCTTATATTCATAATACCTATAACATGGACTTATATTCAAAGGCTAATTTTTCAAAAATGTTATAATTATCCACAAAATTTTTATTTACGTCAAACAAATCATTTTCAAGAAAACATATCACACAATTTCATTAAATTCTTCGGGGTTTTTTGTTACCTATTTTTAGCTTAATTAGAAGTAAAGGTTTTTGTTTCTTTTCTAATTAATCGTGCATTTAAGTTGGCGGTAACATATTGTCTTCTAATTTTAACTTTAAACAATAATGATCATTTTTTTTTCATGATGGCGCATTGACACGTTTTATCAGGATTCAAATTTTTTTTTTTCTGAAAAATGTTACAACATTCGTAGACATTACCGCATTATCTTTTAAATGGAAATATTTTAATATTATTTTCATCAGGTGATATCACATGACAATCCAATACATTGCCAAATATTTATAACTTCGGTAATTGATACATTTGTTAAAATTCATTTTTTTCTAAAAACTTTATTTTTAGAAAGATTACCAATTCCTAAAGCGAATTAAATTTAGATTCGTAAAATTCTTGTGACGCATTTTAATTTTTAATGACGTTAATGAGTTAAAGCTGGCGTAACATTTAAGTGCAGTAAAGGAAATTTAATGTTGACTCGCGTTAATGCGTAATCTGTAACAAGCGCAATAATTAATAATTTCGATTTTAAAAATACTGTTGTCGATTTTCCAGGAAGTTGAACAAAACACGACCTAATATGAACATAGCAAAATGCTTTATACTAAGCACTTAAAAATATGTTTTCTTCGAAAATATATACATCGTTAAACCTATTGTTCTATGCATAACCCTTAATTGGCCATTTTTTAGTTAAAAATTTACAGAAAAAATGTGATTAAATTATAATTATTTTTTTTTTGTTTAGAGCAAAAACTCGAGGCACGGATATGAACGAACACGAAATGGCTCTCACTCAAGATATTATAAGAAAATCATTAAATACCTCTCAAGACAAACCTCACAAAGGTAAAAATTTATTAATTTGATAAAAAAAAAAAAAAAAAAAAAGAATTTCAGAAAAAAGTGTTATACTGTTATTTTTTTTTGTTAGGTGTGACTTTACACTTGTTTTAATAGTTTAGTCAATTAAAACAAAAAAAAATTTAAAACTACAAATAAACATCATTTAAATGGTATCTAACTTTACAATTTATTTTCTCTAGATGGACCTATACGAATTAACTCAACTTATCGTTATCGAATGAAAATGGTTCATCAGAACAACGAAATAAACAAATCCAAACTTATCGTTAACCCACCAGAAAAGTCGGGGGGATTTTTCAGTAACATGACCGGTAAATTAACTCCGTTCAGACGTTCAGTAAATCACCATCACCACCGGGAAACGAATTTCGTTTTTTAGTTCCTAATTTATTTTGCGAAATTTTTTGCGCCTTTTTACGGGGATTTTCCTTTTTTTTTATTTATTTTTCCCCATTTTCTTTTTTTTATCTCGTTATATTGAAATAAACTTGTCGACATTTTATGCTATGCTGTTTGTTGTTTTGCATATTTTGCACATGCGAGGGTTTTAAATAGATTTATTCACAGAAAAATTATTTTTAATAAAGCACCACGCCTATGGGTGTTATATAAACTTAAATAAAACTGCTCAAGAAATAATATAAATTAATATTTCGTTTAAAGCGCCCCTTTTCACTGTGACTACCTCTCCACAATTTTACGAATTGTTTTATGTTAACCGACTTGCTGTTATCTTTTTTTTGCTTTTCACTTTTTAATTGTTACTGTTGTGTATAAGCACTTGTGCAATTGCGTCATTACATTAGTATGACGTCACTTTGATACGATTGTGATGACGTCACTTCACTGGTATTTTGTGTGTTTTATTTCTCACAACAATAAACGAAAATAATTGCCTTTTATATCCATTTTTGATTTTAGGAATAGTAATCATGTAAAAAATATAATAAAGCAGTTGGCTTTACTGACAAAAGCTTTATTTCATGTACAAAACGTACGTTCGTTAAGCGCCAGTTGTGCAGCCAAGCGTATATGCGTCTTTTTTTGAACAACGAATTTTAAACAAAAGGGGATAAACACGTATTTGTGCAATTTTCTTTTTTATGTATATATCTTTATCCTCGATGTGGGAAAGTCGAATGCGCTACTCAAACATAGAGTAACATCAGTTACTCCGACCCAGTCTCGAGTTGCCTGTGGCAGTTTGGCATATTATAGATTAAAATTGCCCGATAATTATATTACTGATTAAGTGCTGGCTCAGCAGGAGTTCATATCCGTTTATAACGCCTTACTCAAGGGCGCTACAGCATGTGATCAGTGAGGATTGAGCCCTCGACCTCATGTGTGGTGTAGCAAGTGATCTTACCACTACACCACGCTGCCGGTAAGTGTACTCCATCGCTTATTTATTATTTTTTTTATTCTGGGTCGGTATATAATTTTGGCTAATAAAAAATGTTTGTTGGTTTACATAGAATTTGTATCAAGCAAGTAATCCACAGACAATGGTTGTTATTAATACAAGAACAAAATTAAGGAACCCCAATTTAAATTGATTAAAGTCTGCAGTTAAACCTCGAGTTGGATTTAGAAAACTTTTAGTTAAAAAGCTAACGAAACACATTTCAAAATATTTATGTTCGCACGTTGGCAATACTTTTATGTAAATAATTGTATATATTCTTTTAATTTAAATACTTCATATAGTAATTTGCAAACAAATTTAAAAACAAACTAGATTTATTTGATAAATAAAATATGGTTCGAAATTGTTTGATTCTTTTTTATAAATGTAATTTATTTAGTAGGTTTATTAATTAAAATATAAATTTAAATATGAACTTTTCTATATTTAAACCTAATTTTAACAAACGAACACGCATTCATTGATATTGTAATAGAGAAGTAAACTGAATTTAAAAAAAAAAAAATTTTACACATTTTTGACTTATACTTTAACATTTTACTTAAATTTTCAACCAATATTTTTTACTTTAATAGACAGCGAAAAGGACGATTTTTGACGGCGACCAGAACGCTATTAAATTATTTAAGCGTTAAACTCACACTGATTTGTTATTTTTTTAAAAAAACTAAAATAATGATTAAACGATATTTAGCTAGAGTTAAATCTTCATTTTAAATAGCAACATACAAAATAATAATACCAACAACATATTAAAATTTCAGAAAATTTAATCTTTAAATTTTAATAATAAAATATATTAATTAGTAATTAGTGACATTTAAATGTCGTAAATAGGAGGTTTGCAATTCGTTGGGATAATAACAAACATACTAAAAATTTAGAACTTTTACTTTTAAAGAACAAAAGTTATCGTCTTTCAAAATTCGGTCAAATATGAATAAAAACAACTAGATTTATTTGATAAATAAAATATGGTTCGAAATCATTTGATTCTTTTTTATAAATATAATTTATTTAGTAGGTTTATTAATTAAATTATAAATTTAAATATGAACTTTTTTATATTTAAACCTAATTTTAACAAACGAACACGCATTCATTGATATTGTAATAGAAAAGTAAACTAAATTTAAAAGCAAAATACCGATCTTAATTTTTTAGTAATCAAACGAGTATTAAAATATAATAATAACAAAACAATTAAAAATACAAAATTTACACATTTTTGACTTATACTGTAACATTTTACTTAAATTTTCAACCAATATTTTTTACTTTAATAGACAGCGAAAAGGACGATTTTTGACGGCGACCAGAACGCTATTAAATTATTCAAGCGTTAAACTCACACTGATTCGTTATTTTATAAAAAAAAAACTAAAATAATGATTAAACGATATTTAGCTAGAGTTAAATCTTCATTTTAAATAGCAACATACAAAATAATAATAACAACAACATATTAAAATTTCAGAAAATTTAATCTTTAAATTTTAATAATAAAATATAATAATTAGTAATTAGTGACATTTAAATGTCGTAAATAGGAGGTTTGCGATTCGTTGGGATAATAACAAACATACTAAAAATTTAGAACTTTTACTTTTAAAGAACAAAAGTTATCGTCTTTCAAAATTCTGACTAGAAAGAATAAAAACAATAAATACACTGACAATAACAATATGTTTCGAAATCTAAGATTTCGAACCATAACTAGATTTATTTGATAAATAAAATATGGTTCGAAATTATTTGATTATTTTTAACATAAATTTTTATAAATAAAAAAAGATATGCACAAACATTAACGAAGAATAATACATAACTTTGATTTTTAATGAACAAACAAGCATTTATATATATTATAGAAACAAAAATTAATATTTAACCCAGTTTTAAGTTGGTAATTTTAGGATATAAATTATAGTAAATTCTAAATTTCTAAAATTGTTTTTGATTTTTATTAAATAAACAAGCATTTAAATATGATAAATAAACGAAAATTATTTTTCAAATATGTTTTTTAACTTCCTATATTATAAAATACATCATACCAATTTTTAATGCTTAATATCGAACTTTAATTTTTAATGAACAAGCCAGCATTTAAATATAAAAAACAAACAAGAATTATTTTTTTAATTCATTTTCGAATCATAAATATTACAAGATATAACCGACCAAAATTTAAAAACCTAATAACAATCTTTAAATTTGAATAAACAAACACCTTTTAATTAGTAATTAGTGACAAAAATTATAATTTTAATTCATTTTTGAGTTACTAATATCACGATATACAATTGAAAAAAATTTACAAAATTAACAACAACCTTTGAATTTTAATAAACAAACACCTATTAGTTAGTAATTAGTGATAAAAATTAAAATTCTATTTTATTTTTGAGTTACTAATATTATGATATACAATTGACCAAGATTAAAAAAAATAATAACAACCTTTAAATTTTAATAAACAAACACCTATTAATTAGTAATTAGTGATAAAAATTAAAAATTTTAATTCATTTTTGAGATACTAATATCATGATATACTATTGACCAAGATTTGAAAAATTAATAACAACCTTTAAATTTTAATGAACAAACATCTATTAATTAGTAATTAGTGATGAAATTTAAAAATTTTAATTCATTTTTGAGATACTAATATCATGATATGCAATTGACCATGATTTGAAAAATTAATAACAACCTTTAAATTTTATTGAACAAACATCTTTATTTAGTAATTAGTGATAAAAATTAAAATTTTAATTCATTTTTGAGTTACTAATATCATGATATACAATTGACAAAGATTTGAAAAATTAATAACAACCTTTAAATTTTAATAAATAAACACTTATTAATTAGTAATTAGTGATAATTAAATGTTGTAAATAGAAGAAAATGAAAACATAATCTGATAATAAACAACATACTAAAATTTCAGATTTTTAAATTCTAAGGAACTAAAGATATCTTCTTTCAAAATTGGGACTAGAAAGAATAAAAATAATAATAATAATAAAAATAATAATAATAATAAGTATAATGACAATAACAATATGTTTCGAAATCTAAGATTTCGAACCATAACTAGATTTATTTAATAAATAAAATATGGTTCGAAATTATTTAATTATTTTTAACATAAATTTTTATAAATATAAAAAGATATGCACAAACATTAACGAAGAATATTACATATCTTTGATTTTTAATAAACAAACGAGCTTTTATATGAAAATATACTAAATTTTAAATTCCGGACTAGTAAGAATAAAAATAAAAATTATAAAAATACTGACATTAACAATATGTTACGAAATCTAAGGTTTCGAACTATAACTAGTTTTATTTGATAAATAAAAAAAAATTCGAAATTATTTGATCATTTTTAAATTTATTTCCTATTAATTAATAAAGTTATGCATAAACATTACTTAATTATGAATATTAACTGAATTAATAAATCAAATATTACGTATTTAGTTATAATAAAATATTCACAATACCAATACGTTTTGGAATCTAAGATTTTGAACTATAATAAATATTACAACAAAAATAATCCCAACTAGTAAGCTCGTGGTAAAAAGTTTTTTAAATGTTACCGAAGAAAAGCGTAATTCGTTTCAGGCAATCAGCGCCGAATTTGAGCGAAGCGCATAATTTAAGAGAAACGCTTTTAGGTTTTGTTTTAAAACATGTGGTATACAGTTTGGTAGTAAGTTTATAAAGCTAATATTTAATTAAATATTTAAAATTAATAAAGGTTTCTATTTTAAATTGTCTCGTAATGATAACGACGTTGTTAGTTTTTTTATAAATTTGATTAGTTAAGGAACTATTTCTTTATACGCCTTTAGCATAATGAGTTGCGGATGAATACAACTGACGTCACAACTTGACTTCTTGGATCGGCTTGTCCGCCATTAAGTTTAAGTTAATCAGTGGTAAGGATATTTGTTTTATGTTTTAGCTAAGTTAGGAGTTTAAGCCAGGTCGAAAGCGTCCTTAGGACGAAGCTATCTTTTTCTTCAACAAATCGAGTTAAGTAGATTATTTTATTATTGTTAGTATTAAAATTTTATATAGTGTATATGGTGTTGTTGAACTGGTAATACAGTGCGTTAGGGGTAGGATCGTGCGCGTATCGATACATTCGTTATTTTAATGTCTGGCGAATTGCATTTAACAGTCTGCGTCTTTAGTAAACAACACTATTTAAAAGCGTATAAATAAATAATACCTAACTAGACATATTAACTGCCCTCAGTTTTTATTTGCAGATGTAGATGACGATCTTGCAGAAAGAAAGTGTCTGATGATGACCTGACGAGGAATTGGTACTAATTTGGCGATTCTACGATGATTTAAAAAGAAATTGAGAAGTTGGATGTGGGCCTCAGGTAGTTGTAAATTTGGCTTTGATGAGCGGTGAGGAAAAGACCAAAAAGGTGATTTCTTAAGCATACCGGTAAGATACTTGTTTTTTGAAAAATATATATATATTAAATAGATAATAAATTTATTTATCATTGTACAACTTTTACATGTTTTCCACCTAATAAAAGGCTTACACCCTAGCTTTTAAGGCTTGTTTTAAATTGAATTCGTGCGCGTGTTGCAACACATTGCACCGTTCGTCGCTTTCGCTGTTCGCCGCTTTCGTCGTTTTCGTCGATCGCTTTAGTTGTTACGTCAAATTGCGTCGATTTCGTTGTTTGTCGTCTTCGTCGCTTGCGTCGGACGCTATAATTGTAACATTATCAGTTTGCGTGCGTCAGTTTGCGTCGCTTTGGTTCTAAAGTTGTCAGTTTGCGTCGGTTTAGTTGTTTCTTTTTAAGGTTTTAGATGACACTGATGATGATGATAAAATTAGGAATAGAGAAAATAGGTAAAAGATAGTCCTCAGACCAACCAGATAAAATGTTAACTAATTTTTTTTTTCTATTTAGACATAAATAATTGCTTTCCAGCTTTTTTTTAAGGTTTCAGATAAAGATCCCTTGAACCAGGAGAATCTTATGAGGAATAGGCAAACATATGGAGGATCTGATGATGATTTAATGAACAATGGAGGAACACCTGGAGGATCTGATGATGAATCAAGAAAGATAGGTAACATATAGTCTTCTGAACGACAAGGTAAAAAGTTAACTAAATTTTTTTTTAATAAGACATAGATAACTGCTTTCCAGCTTTCTTTTTAAGGTTTCAGATGACGATCTCGTGAACCTGGAGGATCTGGTAAACAATAGAAGAACATCTGGAGGATCTGATGATGATCTGATGAAGAATGGATGATCTGATAAGGAATCGAGAAAGATAAGTAACATATAGTCTTCTGAACGACAAGGTAAAAAGTTAACTAAATTTTTTTTTAATAAGACATAGATAACTGCTTTCCAGCTTTCTTTTTAAGGTTTCAGATGACGATCTCATGAACCTGGAGGATCTGGTAAACAATAGAAGAACATCTGGAGGATCTGATGATGATCTGATGAAGAATGGATGATCTGGAGGAATCGAGAAAGATAAGTAACATATAGTCTTCTGAACAACAAGGTAAAAAGTTAACTAATATTTTTTTGTAATTGGACATAGATAACTGCTTTTCAGCTTTCTGTTTAAGGTTTCAGATGATGATCCCATGAACCTGGAGGATCTGGTGGACAATAGAAGAACATCTGGAGGATCTGATGATGATCTGATGAAGAATTGATGTTCTGATGATGAATCGACAAAGATAAGTAACATATAGTCTTCTGAACAACAAGGTAAAAAGTTAACTAAATTTTTTTTTTAATGAGACATAAATAACTGCTTTTCAGCTTTTTTTTCAAGGTTTCAGATGATGATCTCGTGAACCTGGAGGATCTGGTGATCAATAGAAGAACATCTAGAGGATCTGATGATGATATGACGAAGAATGGATGATCTGATGATGAATCGAGAAAGATAAGTAACATATAGTCTTCTGAACGACAAGGTAAAAAGTTAACTAATAATTTTTTGTAATTGGACATAAATAACTGCTTTTCAGCTTTTTTTTCAAGGTTTCAGATGATGATCTCGTGAACCTGGAGGATCTGGTGATCAATAGAAGAACATCTAGAGGATCTGATGATGATATGACGAAGAATGGATGATCTGATGATGAATCGAGAAAGATAAGTAACATATAGTCTTCTGAACGACAAGGTAAAAAGTTAACTAATAATTTTTTGTAATTGGACATAAATAACTGCTTTTCAGCTTTTTTTTCAAGGTTTCAGATGATGATCTCGTGAACCTGGAGGATCTGGTGATCAATAGAAGAAAATCTAGAGGATCTGATGATGATCTGACGAAGAATGGATGATCTGATGATAAATCCAGAAAGATAAGTAACATATAGTCTTCTGAACAACAAGGTAAAAAGTTAACTAATAATTTTTTGTGAATTGGACATAGATAACGACTTTTTAGCCTTCTGTTTAAGGTTTCAGATGACGATCTCATGAACCTGGAGGATCTGGTGAACAATAGAAGAACATCTGGAGGATCTGATGATGATCTGACGAAGAATGGATGATCTGATGATGAATCGAGAAAGATAAGTAAACGACAAGGTAAAAAGTTAACTAATATTTTTTTGTAATTGGACATAGATAACTGCTTTTCAGCTTTTTTTTTAAGGTTTCAGATGACGATCTCGTGAACCTGGAGGATCTGGTGATCAATAGAACAACATCTGGAGGATCTGATGATGATCTGACGAAGAATGGATGATCTGATGAGGAATCGAGAAAGATAAGTAACTTATAGTCTTCCAAACAACAAGGTAAAAAGTTAACTAATATTTTTTTTTTAATGAGACATAAATAACTGCTTTTCAGCTTTTTTTTCAAGGTTTCAGATGATGATCTCGTGGACCTGGAGGATCTGGTGATCAATAGAAGAACATCTAGAGGATCTGATGATGATCTGATGATGATCTGATGATGATCTGACGATGATCTGACGAAGAATGGATGATCTGATGATGAATCGAGAAAGATAAGTAACATATAGTCTTCTGAACAACACGGTAAAAAGTTAACTAATAATTTTTTGTAATTGGACATAGATAACTGCTTTTCGGCTTTCTGTTTAAGGTTTCAGATGACGATCCCATGAATCTGGAGGATCTGGTGAACAACAGAAGAACATCTGTAGGATCTGATGATGATCTGACGAAGAATGGATGATCTGATGATGAATCGAGAAAGATAAGTAACATATAGTCTTCTGAACGACAAGGTAAAAAGTTAACTTAATTTTTTTTTAATGAGACATAAATACCTGCTTTCCAGCTTTCTTTTCAAGGTTTCAGATGATGATCTCGTAAACCTGGAGGATCTGGTGATCAATAGAAGAACATCTGGAGGATCTGATGATGATCTGACGAAGAATGGAGGATCTGATGAGGAATTGAGAAAGATAGGTAACATATAGTCTTCTAAACAACAAGGTAAAAAGTTAACTAATATTTTTTTGTAATTGGACTTAGATAACTGCTTTTCAGCTTTTTTTTAAGGTTTCAGATGACGATCTCGTGAACCTGGAGGATCTAGTGATCAATAGAAAAACATCTGGAGGATCTGATGATGATCTGACGAAGAATGGATGATCTGATGATGAATCGAGAAAGATAAGTAACATATAGTCTTCTGAACGACAAGGTAAAAAGTTAACTAATATTTTTTTGTAATTGGACATAGATAACTGCTTTTCAGCTTTTTTTAAGGTTTCAGATGACGATCTCGTGAACCTGGAGGATCTGGTGATCAATAGAAGAACATCTAGAGGATCTGATGATGATCTGACGAAGAATGGAAGAACGACAAGGTAAAAAGTTAACTAAATTTTTTTTTAATGAGACCTAAATAACTGCTTTCCAGCTTTCTTTTCAAGGTTTCCGATGATGATCTCGTGAACCTGGAGGATCTCGTGATTAATAGAAGAACATCTAGAGGATCTGATGATGATCTGACGAAGAATGGGTGATCTGATGAGGAATCGAGAAAGATAAGTAACATATAGTCTTCTAAACAACAAGGTAAAAAGTTAACTAATATTTTTTTGTAATTGGACATAGATAACTACTTTTTAGCCTTCTGTTTAAGGTTTCAGATGACGATCTCATGAACCTGGAGGATCTGGTGAACAATAGAAGAACATCTGGAGGATCTGATGATGATCTGATGAAGAATGGATGATCTGATGAGGAATCGAGAAAGATAAGTAACATATAGTCTTCTGAACGACAAGGTAAAAAGTTAACTAAATTTTTTTTTTAATGAGACATAAATAACTGCTTTCCAGCTTTCTTTTTAAGGTATTAGATGATGATCTCGTGAACCTGGAGGATCTGGTGAACAATAGAAGAACATCTGGAGGATCTGATGATGATTTGATGAAGAATGGATGATCTGATGAGGAATCGAGAAAGATAAGTAACATATAGTCTTCTGAACGACAAGGTAAATGTGTTAACTAAATTATTTTTTTAATTAAACACAGATAACTGCTTTTCAGCTTTTTTTTAAGGTTTCAGATGATGATCTCGTGAACCTGGAGGATCTGATGGGGAATAAAGGAACATCTGAAGGATCTGATGATAATTTAATAAAAAATAAAGGAACATCTGGAGAATCTAATGATGGTTTAAATGGAAATGTAGGAAGACAGGTAACATATAGTCTTCCAAAAGACAAGGTAAAATATTTTTATTGTGATTTTTTTTATATTTTTTATAATTTTAATTATATTGTAATTTTTCTTTTTTTTTATAGTGTTAATAAAAGGCCCTAATAAAAGGCCTACACTCTAACCATAAGGCAATGGCCGAAACTTGTCAGGTTTAAGATATTGTTTATTACTGTTATTATACTCAATTGACCTAATACTAGGTTCAGCCTAGTTGAATAAGGAGATTCGTCAGTCTTCGGTTGCCTTTAGCTCGTGCGCATGTTGCAACACATCGCTCCGTTCGTCGCTTTGGTTTGCGTCGCTTTTGTCGCTTTCTTCGCTCGTCGCTTTCGTCGGTTCGCTTCAGCTGTAACGTCAGTTTGCGTCGCTTTACTCGTCAGTTTGCGTCAGTTCAGTTTTTACACGTCAGTTTGCGTCGCTTTCGTTGTTACGTCAGTTGTGTCGCTTTAGTTGCCGTAGCTACATTACCATCTGCTAGATGGGGCTCTGTAGACGTCAAAGTCGACCGCTAGTTGGCGCACTAGAGATCAGCTGGAATCTACACACCTGCTATTTGATTTGTAAGCTATTTGTTAGTTGGCTAATAATTATTAAACCACTAACTATCAGTTACCTACTACTAAAAAGTAGGCTGCTATTTTGTGTTTTGTATTTGTTAAATAACTTGTTGGTTAGTGTTTTAAATTAGTTTAATTACTTTACAATTTGTTTATTTGATTTAATTTTTAAATAATATTAATTTAGTTTGTTTATTTTAATAATTTTTCTTAATTATTCCCTAATATTTTTCATTTTTTTAATGAAAGTTTGATATTCATGCAATAAATAGGTATAACAAAATAATTAATTTTATATATTCTAATTAAATTAAACATTTGTACCAAATAACATATCAAATTCTTTTCAATTTTTCCAAAGTCATTTTGTCTACATTGTGCTTAATGCAATCCAGTGTTTTGGATTAGGTTACACTTAATGTCACTCTCCGTTTATGTCACTCTTTGATGATGTCACCCTTTGAATCAAGAAAGATAAGCAATATGTTAACTAAATTTTTTTTTGTAATTAGAATTGATAACTGCTTTTCAGCTTTTTTTTTAAGGTTTCAGATGACGATCTGGTGAACCTGGAGGATCTGATAAGAAACAAAGGAACATCTGAAGGATATAGTGATGATTTTATAAAGAATTAAGAAACATCTGGAGGATCTGATGAGAAATCGAGAAAGATAGGTAACATATAGTCTTCTAAACAAGGTAATATGTTAACTAAATTTTTTTTAAATTAGACATAGATAAATGCTTTTTTAGCTTTCTTTCTTAGGTTTTAGATGCTGATTGCGTGAACCTGGAAGATCTTATGAGGAATAGAGGAACATCTGGAGGATCTGATGAAGATTTTATGAAGAATGAAGGAACATCTGGAGGATCTAATGAGGAATCAAGAAGTATAGGTAACATATAGTCTACTGAACAACAAGGTAATATGTTAACTACTTTTATTTTTTAATTAGACATAGATAACTGCTTTTCAACTTTCTTTATAAGGTTTCAGATGACGATCTCGTGAACCTGGAGGATCTAATGAGGAATAGAGGAACATCTGGAGAATCTGATGATAATTTCATGAAGAAGACAGAAACATCTGAAGAATATGATTATGATCTGATAAAAAGTAGTGAGAACGAGACCGTAAAGGTGATTCCTTTTGGGTACTATCTTTTGTTTTGTATTTGTTTAATAACTTGTTGATTAGTGTTTAAATTTATTTTTATTACCTTACCATTTATTTGTTTGATTAAATATTTAATTAATATTAATTTAATTGGTTTGTTTTAATAATTTTTTTTAATTATTTATTAATATTATCCCCTGATGATGTTGTTACCTTCCCGATAATTTTTCTTCCACTTTCCAATGATGTTGCTACTTCTCCCTGATAATGTTGTTACCCAGAATGATGTCGCTACCCCCCAATAATGTTGCTAACCCTAAATACTGTTGCTACAACTTTCCGATGATGTTGCTACCCCCAATAATTTTTCTTCCACTTTCCTATGATGTTGTTGCTCCTTTATGATGTCGCTACCCCCTCATGATGTCGCTACCCCCTTAAAATGTTGTTACCACTTTCTGATGATGTTGCTTACCCCTTCCCCCTTTTATGTTGTTTCCCCTTTTAATTATGTTGTTAACTCCTGATGAGGTTGTAACCTCCCCCACTGATGATGTTGTTACCCCTCCCGATAATTTTTCTTCCACTTTCCAATGATGTGGCTCCCCTCCTGCGTCCCGATAATGTTGCTACCTCTAATGATGTTGCCTTTGATGATGTTGCTATCCCCCTGCGTCCCGATGATGTTGCTACCACTTTCTGATGATGTTGCTACCCCTCCCTAAAGATGTTGTTACCCCCAATAAAGCCGCTTTCCCCACAATACTGTTGCTACCACTTTCCGATGATGTTGCTACCCCCGATAATTTTTCTTCCACTTTCCAATGATGTTGCTACCCTTCTGCATCCCGATAATGTTGATACCTCCAATGATGTTGCTACCGCCTTCCGATGCTGTTGCTATCCCCCTGCGTTCCAATGATGTTGCTACCACTTTCTGATAATGTCCCCTCCATGATGATGATGTTGTTACCCCCAATGATGTCGCTGCTACCCCTCCATGATGATGTTGTTACCCCCAATGATGTCGCTACCCCCCAATACTGTTGCTACCATTTTCCGGTGAACGTGCTGTTGTTACCCCCAATAATGCCGCTACAGCCACCCCAATACTGTTGCTACCACTTTCCGGTGATGTTGCTACCCCACCCGATAATATTTCTTCCACTTTCCAATGATGTTGCTACCCTTCCGCGTCCCGATAATGTTGATACCTCCAATGATGTTGCAACCACCGTCCGATGATGTTGCTATCCACCTGCATTCCGATGATGTTGCTACCACTTTCTGATGATTTCGTTACCCCCAATAATGTCGCTACTCCCCAAAACTGTTGGTACCATTTTCCGGTGATGTTGCTACACCCCGATATTGTTGCTACACCACGATATTGTTGCTACCTCTAATGATGTTGCTATTACTTTCCGATGAAGTTGCTACCCCCACCCCCCCAATGATGTTGTTACTACTTTTGATTATGGTGAGGTTGTAACCTTCCCTCCCCCTCTGATGAAGTTGTTACCCTCCCATGTCCTGATAATGTTGTTACCCTCCCGTAAATTTTTCTTTCATTTTTCAATAATGTTTCTACCCAACACCCCCCTGGATACCGATAATGTTACTACCTCTAATGATGTTGCTACCCCAGCATCCCAATGATGTTGCTACCACTTTCTGATGATGTTGCTACCCCTCCCTGAAGATGTTGTTACCCCCAATGATGCCGCTACCCCCAATACTGTTGCTACCACTTTCCAATGATGTTGCTACCCCTGCGTCCCAATGATGTTGATACCACTTTCTGATGATGTTGCTACCCCTCGCTGATAATGTTGTTACCCCCAATGATAACGCCCCCCTTATATTGTTGCTACCACTTTTCGATGATGTTGCTACCCCTCCCTGAAGATGTTGTTACCCCCAATGATGCCGCTACCCTCAATACTGTTGCTACCACTTTCCAATGATGTTGCTACCCCCCACTTCCCGATGATGTTGCTACCACTTTCTGATAATGTTGCTACTCCCTTTCGATGATGCTGCTACCCCTGTTAATGTTGTTACCCCACCTATGATGTAGTTACCCTATCAATAATTTTTCTTCCACTTTCCAATGATGTCGCTACCCCTTGTAAATTTTGTTACCACCTTCTGGTGATGTTGCTACCTCTAATGATGTTGCAACTGACTTCTGATGATGTTCCTACTCCCCCCTGATGATGTTGTTACCCCCAATAATGTTGCTACCCCCCGATAATGTTACTACCTCTAATGATGTTGCTACTACCTTCGATGATGTTGCTACGCCCTGCATCCCGATGATGTTGCTACCACTTTCCCGATGATGTTGCTACCCCCTGATAATTTTTCTTCCACTTTCCAATGATGTTGCTCCCCTTCCGCATCCCGATAATGTTGATACCTCCAATGATGTTGCTACCACCTTCCGATGATGTTGTTATCCCCCTGCGTTCCAATGATGTTGCTACCACTTTCTGATGATGTTGCTACCCCTCCATGATGATGTTGTTACCCCCAATGATGTCGCTACCCCCCCAATACTGTTGCTACCATTTTCCGATGATGTTGCAACCACCGATATTGTTGCTACCCCACGATATTGTTGCTACCTCTAATGATGTTGCTATTACTTTCCGATGAAGTTGCTACCCCCCTCCACTCCGATGATGTTGTTACCCCTTTCGAATATGATGAGTTTGTAACCTCCCCCCTCTGATAAAGTTGTTACCCTCCCATGTCCTGATAATGTTGTTACCTTCCCGTAAATTTTTCTTCCATTTTTTAATGATGTTTCTACCCAAACCCACCCCACCCCACCCCACCCCCCCCCCCCCCTCCGCATACTGATAATGTTACTACCTCTAATGATGTTGCTACTACCTTCGATGCTGTTGCTACCCCTTGCATCCTGATGATGTTGCTACCCCTCCCTGAAGATGTTGTTACCCCCAATGATGCCGCTACCCCCCCAATACTGTTGCTACCACTTTCCGATGATGTTGCTACCCCCTGATAATTTTCTTCCACTTTACAATGATGTTGCTACCTTTCCGCATCCCGATAATGTTGATACCTCCAATGATGTTGCTACCACCTTTTGATGATGTTGCTATCCCCCTGCGTTCCGATGATGTTGCTACCACTTTCTGATGATGTCGTTACCCCCAATGATGTCGCTACCCCCCAAAACTGTTGCTACCATTTTCCGGTGATGTTGCTACCCCACGATATTGTTGCTATTCCTTTCCGATGAAGTTGCTACCCCCCTCCTCCCCAATGATGTTGTTACCCCTTTCGATTATGATAAGGTTGTAACCTCCCCCCTCTGATGAAGTTGTTACCCTCCCGTAAATTTTTCTTCCATTTTTCAATGATGTTTCTACCCAACACCCCTCGGATATCGATAATGTTACTTTCTCTAATGGTGTTGTTACCCCAGCATCCCAATGATGTTGCTACCACTTTCTAATGATGTTGCTACCCCTCCCTGAAGATGTTGTTACCCCCAATGATGCCGCTACCTCCCCCCCCCCCAATACTGTTGCTATCACTTTCCAATGATGTTGCTACCCCTGCATCCCATCACTATCCGATGATGTTACTATGTTGCTGCCACTTTCCGAAGATGTGCTATCACTTTCCGATTACTGCTATCACTTATCGATGATGTTGCTACCACTTTTCAATAATGTTACTTCCATTTTCCACCGATATTGCTACCGCTATCAAATGAACTGTTGCTACCACTAGTCAATGATGTTGCTACCACTAGTCAATGATGTTGCTACCACTTACCAATGATAATGCTACCACCTTTTGATGATGTTGCTACCATTTTCTGATGATATTGCTACCACTTCCCAATGATGTTTGCCAAGTTAAGACATTCGTTCATTTGCTAGATTTATATTCGGTTAGTCTCTTTATCACACACATCTCAATGTGACCAGTTTGTGCTCTTTTACTAAAGCTATACTGGGTTATATTATACATAATATTTATTTAGTAATATTGTTTTTTTGTATTCTTTTCTGTTGTCAATATTATTTATGTTTTTGGTCTTATTTTTTCATATTCCTTTCTGTTGTCGATATTATTTATGTTTTTAGCCTTATTTTTACATATTCTTTTCTGTTATCGATATTATTTATGTTTAGCCTTATTTTCTTTCGTATTTTTTTCTGTTGTCAATATTATTTATGTTTTTAGCCTTATTATTTCATATTCTTTTTGTCAATATTATTTATGTTTTTAGCAGTATTTTTTTAATTCTTTTTGAAAATAATATTTATGTTTTTAGCCTTATTTTTTTCGTATTTTTTTTTGTTGTCGATAATTTTTATGTTTTTAGCCTTATTTTCTTTAATTCTTTTTTGTTGTCGATAAAATTCATGGTTTTAGTCTTATTTTTTTCGTATTTTTTCTGTTGTCGATATTATTTATGTTTTTAGCAAAATTTTTCGTATTTCTTTCTGTTGTCTATATTATTTATGTTTTTAGCCTTAATTTTACATAATTTATTCCGTTGTTGATATTATTTATGTTTTTTGCCTTATTTTTTCTGTTGTTGATATTATTTATGTTTTTAGCCTTATTTTCACGTATTCTTTTCTGTTATCGATATTATTTATGTTCTTGGCCTCATTCTTTCGTATTTCTTTCTGTTATCGATATTATTTATGTTCTTAGCCTTATTTTTTTCGTATTTCTTTCTGTTGTCGATATTATTTATGTTGTTAGCCTTATTTTCACGTATTCTTTTCTGTTATCGATATTATTTATGTTTTTAGCCTTAATTTCACATACTCTTTTCTGTTATTGATATTATTTGTGTTCTCAGCCTTAATTTTTTCTTATTTCTTTTTATTGTCGATATTATTTATGTTTTCAGCCTTATTTTTACGTATTCTTTTTTGTTATCAATATTTGTTTGTGTTCTTAGCCTTATTTTTTTCATATTTCTTTCTGTTGTCGATAATATTTATTTTTTTAACCTTAATTTCACATACGATATTATTTGTGTTCTTAGTCTAATTTTTTTTTTATTTCTTTCTGTTGTCGATATTATTTATGTTTTTAGCCTTAATTTCACATTATCTTTCTGTTGTCGATATTATTTGTGTTTTTAACCTTCTTTTTTCGTATTCTTTTCTGTTGTCGATATTATTTATGTTTTTAGACTTATTTTTTTTCCTTATTTTGATACTATTAATCGATTTTAATAAATTTTGATTAACAAAATTTCATATGCTGTTTTTTAATGACATAAACCTATTTAGTGACGTAATCGGGTTGTAACGTTACTGCTTTTAAAGTAGATACGTACATTAAAGTAGTGGGGATAAATTTAATATTCCTCTTTTATTTACAATACTGGTTGTGTAAGCTTAAATAATTGTAATGCTTTTTATATTAAAACGTATAACTTTTTTATTTAAAATAAAAATTTTAAATACTAGACCAAAGTTGCTAGTGGCTAGAAACAGCTTTACTACGTAAGGTTTTTGGTTCGATTTTTAATGCTGTAACGCTGATTAGGGAACCATAAACAGTAACTTCTGCTAAGCCAACGCCTAACCACCAGTTTAATTATTGGCAATTAGAATCAATATTATGCCAAACTGTAAAAGTCAACTTGAGACTGGGTTAGGGCAACACATGTTACTCTATGTTCAGGCCGTAAAGTTGTCCATTCCACATTACAAAAAAATGATTTATTAAATTTGTATTGTTTACATTTCTATTTGTATTTATACAATAATTTTTCTTTATTTAAAATGTTTTTTTTAATAGGGTAAAAAGTATTTCTTTATATCTAATTTTTACCAATCCAATTTAACCAAAAATTTCACGAACTAAGAATTGAGAATAAATTTGTTTACATCAAAGCTCGCAATAACGTTTTGCCATTTAAAAATTGTTAATCGTCTGTTTTTTTCTAAAGTTTTGGCTGATAACCAAAAGCTAAAAAGTTGCTTATCTTCGTTTGCGCGACTCTTCGGAAGGTATTTATTTGGTTTAAGAACAAAAGCTACAAAATTTTGTTTAAATACTAAAACCTTAATCACGTCGGAAAAGCATCATTTTGTAGCGATTTTTTAATTTTGAGAACTGTTCTTAGTTCTTGGTTGTTTACAAGAATATACAATTCTGGCTAACTTTTACGGAAACAAAGTCTGAATTTAAGTTGAGTTGAAATCCATTTTTATTAAGTGGCGTCGTTCAGCAGAAAAAAATTGCCTATCTATTTTTAAAAAGAACATTTGCACTTAATAAAAAGCGAAAGTAAATCGTTAAAAAAATGACATGACCTAATTGTAAACTTTTACGAAAAAGGCCACAATCTAGGCAGAGTATTATGAACAATCTACAAATCCAAAATCATTGTGTATTGCATTAAAAACAAGGCCCCCATTACTCCTTAAAGTTGTTATTTTTTTTAGAAAAGCGTGTTTTCCTTTGACACGTTCTGTTTTGATTATAGCAATGTCATGCCAATTTATTAAATAAAACATAAAAAAAAATTAATTAATTTTTAATAATTATTATAAGTCATTCGTTGCAAGACCACGTTTAAGTATAAGTGAGCTATTTTAGTAAGTCACGTCCCAAAGTTACTCAAAATCCTGGAGCCGGCCTGCGTTATTCCATGTTTTTAGTATTGCTAAATCATAACTTCCTAATGTAGAAATTAAACTGAAAAAAAAATTCTTGCACTCATAAAGCTTGTTAAATCTGCATCGAAAATTTGTGTTTGGAAAATTGATTACAAGTCGATAGCTCGCCAAACAGTCGGGATTTTAATTGTCGTTATAGGGTTGCAACTCTCAATTTATATTTTCCCGTTAATTTACCCGCGCATCACACAAAGCAGATTATTTTATTTTAACCGGACATTGTTCACTTAGTTGGAATATAAAAAAATTAAATTAATAGGAATTTTAAAAATTAAATCACAAGTCACGTTGTTTTGCCTCGAAAGCTCTTTCGTTTTATGAGTAATCCTGATGATGCTACTTAAAAGGTCACGTATAAAATCTATATACGCACTTGAGCTGAATTTAAAGTTTTAATTAAGCAACATTTTGCAACAATAAACAGGCAAAACAAACAAACGATTTTGCCTGTTCGATTATGTGAGTTTTTTTTCGCTTTTTAAGAAACGTGTTTTTTAAATTGTTGTTAAAAATCAAACAATAAAATGGTAAAATCTCGTCATTACGTGAAAGCGAATGAATTTCATGGAATGCCAAAATTATCCAACTTTAAAATCGTGAAAGAAGAAATTGACACGGATTTAAAAGATGGAGGTTTAACATTGTTCTTATTATTAAAAATTAACAATTTGAAATTTATTCATGAAATTTAAAACTAATTTTCGCCAATATTTTATCTTAAAAGAAATTCTGACCCAAGCCTTGGTAGACGCGCATTGGCCTAACCAACATTCAAGATAAAACATTTCGCGAAAATTTTCAGTAAAACAAAAGTTTGAGGTAATTTTTATTTTGGTTTTCATTAGGTCACGTGATATTTTTGGCCAATGATATTGCATACAAATTTTTTGAAAAAAAATAAAAAATTTTAAATCAAAAAATAATTGTTGTGTTAGAACCGCACAGGTCCCATTACCGTGTTTACAAAATATTTTTCAAAAATATTAATATTCATAAAAGTTATGAAACTTTTATTAAAAATTTATGAAATCTCAAAACCTAAAATTTTGTATTTTATTAGACGCGCATTGGCCTAACTAACATTCAAGATAAAACATTTCGCGAAAATTTTGAGTAAAACAAAAGTTTGAGGTAATTTTTATTTTGGGTTTAATTAGGTCACGTGATATTTTTGGCCAATGAATGATATTGCATACATATTTTTTGAAAAAAAATAAAAAATTTTAAATCGAAAAATAATTGTTGTGTTAGAACCGCACAGGTCCAATTACCGTGTTTACAAAATATTTTTCGAAAATATTAATATTCATAAAAGTTATGAAACTTTTATTAAAAATTTATGAAATCTCAAAACCTAAAATTTTGTATTTTATTAGACGCGCATTGGCCTAACTAACATTCAAGATAAAATATTTCGCGAAAATTTTCAGTAAAACAAAAGTTTGAGGTAATTTTTATTTTGGGTTTAATTAGGTCACGTGATATTTTTGGCCAATGATATTGCATACAAATTTTTTGAAAAAAAATAAAAAATTTTAAATCGAAAAATAATTGTTGTGTTAGAACCGCACAGGTCCAATTACCGTGTTTGCAAAATATTTTTCGAAAATACTAATATTCATAAAAGTTATGAAACTTTTATTAAAAATTTATGAAATCTCAAAACCTAAAATTTTGTATTTTATTAGACGCGCATTGGCCTAACTAACATTCAAGATAAAACATTTCGCGAAAATTTTGAGTAAAACAAAAGTTTGAGGGAATTTTTATTTTGGGTTTAAATAGGACACGTGATATATTTGGCCAATGATATTGCATACAAATTTTTTGAAAAAAAATAAAAAATTTTAAATCGAAAAATAATTGTTGTGTTAGAACCGCACAGGTCCAATTACCGTTTTTACAAAATATTTTTCAAAAATATTAATATTCATAAAAGTTATGAAACTTTTATTAAAAATTTATGAAATCTCAAAATCTGAAATTTTATATTTAATTAGGCGCGCATTGGCTTAACTAACATTCAAGATAAAACATTTTGCGAAAATTTTGAGTAGAAAAAAAGTTTGAGATAATTTTTATTTTGGGTTTAATTAGGTCACGTAATATTTTTGGCCAATGATATTGCATACAAATTTTTTGAAAAAAAATAAAAAATTTTAAATCGAAAAATAATTGTTGAGTTAGAACCGCACATGTCCAATTACTGTGTTTACAAAATATTTTTCGAAAATATTAATATTCATAAAAGTTATGAAACTTTTATTAAAAATTTATGAAATCTCAAAACCTAAAATTTCGTATTTTATTAGACGCGCATTGGCCTAACTAACATTCAAAATAAAACATTTCGCGAAAATTTTCAGTAAAACAAAAGTTTGAGGTAATTTTTATTTTGGTTTTCATTGGGTCACGTGATATTTTTGGCCAATGATATTGCATACAAATTTAAAAAAAAAAAAAAAATTTTAAATCGAAAAATAATTGTTGTGTTAGAACCGCACAGGTCCAATTACCGTGTTTACAAAATATTTTTCAAAAATATTGATATTCATAAAAGTTATGAAACTTTTATTAAAAATCTATGAAATCTCAAAACCTAAAATTTTGTATTTTATTGGACGCGCATTGGCCTAACTAACATTCAAGATAAAACATTTCGCGAAAATTTTCAGTAAAACAAAAGTTTGAGGTAATTTTTATTTTGGGTTTAATTAGGTCACGTGATATTTTTGGCCAATGATATTGCATACAAATTTAAAAAAAAAATTTTAAATCAAAAAATAATTGTTGTGTTAGAACCGCACAGGTCCCATTACCGTTTTTACAAAATATTTTTCGAAAATATTAATATTCATAAAAGTTATGAAACTTTTATTAAAAATTTATGAAATCTCAAAACCTAAAATTTTGTATTTTATTAGACGCGCATTGGCCTAACTAACATTCAAAATAAAGCATTTCGCAAAAATTTTTAGTAAAACAAAAGTTTAAGGTAATTTTTATTTCGGGTTTAATTAGGTCACGTGATATTTTTGGCCAATGATATTGCATACAAATTTTTTGAAAAAAAATAAAATATTTTAAATAAAAAAATAATTGTTGTGTTAGAACCGCACAGGTCCAATTACCGTGTTTACAAAATATTTTTCGAAAATATTAATATTCATAAAAGTTATGAAACTTTTATTAAAAATTTATGAAATCTCAAAACCTAAAATTTTGTATTTTATTAGACGCGCATTGGCCTAACTAACATTCAAGATAAAACATTTCGCAAAAATTTTCAGTAAAACAAAAGTTTGAGGTAATTTTTATTTTGGTTTTCATTAGGTCACGTGATATTTTTGGCCAATGATATTGCAAACAAATTTTTTTAAAAAAAATAAAAAATTTTAAATCGAAAAATAAGTGTTGTGTTAGAACCGCACAGGTCCAATTACCGTGTTTACAAAATATTTTTCGAAAATATTAATATTTATAAAAGTTATGAAACTTTTATTAAAAATTTATGAAATCTCAAAACCTAAAATTTTGTATTTTATTAGACGCGCATTGGCCTAACTAACATTCAAGATAAAACATTTCGCGAAAATTTTCAGTAAAACAAAAGTTTGAGGTAATTTTTATTTCGGGTTTAATTAGGTCCCGTGATATTTTTGGCCAATGATATTGCATACAAACTTTTTAAAAAAAATAAAAAATTTTAAATCGAAAAATAATTGTTGCGTTAGAACCGCACAGGTTCAATTACCGTGTTTACAAAATATTCTTCAAAAATATTAATATTCATAAAAGTTATGAAACTTTAATTAAAAATTTATGAAATCTCAAAACCTAAAATTTTATATTTTATAATACGTGTATTGGCCTAACTAACATTCAAGATAAAACATTTCGCGAAAATTTTCAATAAAACAAAAGTTTGAGGTAATTTTTATTTTGGGTTTAAATAGGTCACGTGATATTTTTGGCCAATAATATTGCATACAAATTTTTTTAAAAAAAATAGAAAATTTTAAATCGAAAAATAATTGTTGTGTTAAAACCGCACAGGTCCAATTACCGTGTTTACATAATATTTTTCAAAAATATTAATATTCATAAAAGTTATGACACTTTTATTAAAAATTTATGAAATCTCAAAACCTAAAATTTTGTATTTTCTTAGACGCGCATTGGCCTAACTAACATTCAAGATAAAACATTTCGCGAAAATTTTGAGTAGAACAAAAGTTTGAAATAATTTTTATTTTGGGTTTAATTAGGTCACGTGATATTTTTGGCCAATGTTATTGCATACAAATTTTTTGAAAAAAATAAAAAATTTTAAATCGAAAAATAATTGTTGTGTTGGAACCGCACAGGTCCAATTACCGTGTTTACATAATATTTTTCAAAAATATTAATATTCATAAAAGTTATGACACTTTTATTAAAAATTTATGAAATCTCAAAACCTAAAATTTTGTATTTTATTAGACGCGCATTGGCCTAACTAACATTCAAGATAAAACATTTCGCGAAAATTTTCAGTAAAACAAAAGTTTGAGGTAATTTTTATTTTGGTTTTCATTAGGTCACGTGATATTTTTGGCCAATGATATTGCATACAAATTTTTTGAAAAAAAATAAAAAACTTTAAATCAAAAAATAATTGTTGTGTTAGAACCGCACAGGTCCAATTACCGTTTTTACAAAATATTTTTCGAAAATATTAATATTCATAAAAGTTATGAAACTTTTATTAAAAATTTATGAAATCTCAAAATCTAAAATTTTATATTTCATTAGACGCGCATTGGCTTAACTAACACTCAAGATAAAACATTTCGCAAAAATTTTCAGTAAAACAAAAGTTTGAGGTAATTTTTATTTTGGGTTTAATTAGGTCACGTGATATTTTTGGCCAATAATATTGCATACAAATTTTTTGAAAAAAAATAAAAAATTTTAAATCGAAAAATAATTGTTGTGTTAGAACCGCACATGTCCAATTACTGTGTTTACAAAATATTTTTCGAAAATATTAATATTCATAAAAGTTATGAAACTTTTATTAAAAATTCATGAAATCTCAAAACCTAAAATTTTGTATTTTATTAGACGCGCATTGGCCTAACTAACATTCAAAACAAAACGTTTCGCGAAAATTTTCAGTAAAACAAAAGTTTGAGGTAATTTTTATTTTGGTTTTCATTGGGTCACGTGATATTTTTGGCCAATGATATTGCATACAAATTTAAAAAAAAAAAAAAAATTTTAAATCGAAAAATAATTGTTGTGTTAGAACCGCACAGGTCCAATTACCGTGTTTACAAAATATTTTTGAAAAATATTGATATTCATAAAAGTTATGAAACTTTTATTAAAAATTTATGAAATCTCAAAACCTAAAATTTTGTATTTTATTGGACGCGCATTGGCCTAACTAACATTCAAGATAAAACATTTCGCGAAAATTTTGAGTAAAACAAAAGTTTGAGGTAATTTTTATTTTGGGTTTAATTAGGTCACGTGATATTTTTGGCCAATGATATTGCATACAAATTTAAAAAAAAAATTTTAAATCGAAAAATAATTGTTGTGTTAGAACCGCACAGGTCCCATTACCGTTTTTACAAAATATTTTTCGAAAATATTAATATTCATAAAAGTTATGAAACTTTTATTAAAAATTTATGAAATCTCAAAACCTAAAATTTTGTATTTTATTAGACGCGCATTGGCCTAACTAACATTCAAGATAAAGCATTTCGCAAAAATTTTTAGTAAAACAAAAGTTTAAGGTAATTTTTATTTCGGGTTTAATTAGGTCACGTGATATTTTTGGCCAATGATATTGCATACAAATTTTTTGAAAAAAAATAGAATATTTTAAATAAAAAAATAATTGTTGTGTTAGAACCGCACAGGTCCAATTACCGTGTTTACAAAATATTTTTCGAAAATATTAATATTCATAAAAGTTATGAAACTTTTATTAAAAATTTATGAAATCTCAAAACCTAAAATTTTGTATTTTATTAGACGCGCATTGGCCTAACTAACATTCAAGATAAAACATTTCGCAAAAATTTTCAGTAAAACAAAAGTTTGAGGTAATTTTTATTTTGGTTTTCATTGGGTCACGTGATATTTTTGGCCAATGATATTGCAAACAAATTTTTTTAAAAAAAATAAAAAATTTTAAATCGAAAAATAATTGTTGTGTTAGAACCGCACAGGTCCAATTACCGTGTTTACAAAATATTTTTCGAAAATATTAATATTTATAAAAGTTATGAAACTTTTATTAAAAATTTATGAAATCTCAAAACCTAAAATTTTGTATTTTATTAGACGCGCATTGGCCTAACTAGCATTCAAGATAAAACATTTCGCGAAAATTTTCAGTAAAACAAACGTTTGAGGTAATTTTTATTTTGGGTTTAATTAGGTCACGTGATATTTTTGGCCAATGAGATTGCATACAAATTTTTTGAAAAAAAATAAAAAATTTTAAATCGAAAAATAATTGTTGTGTTAGAACCGCACAGGTCCAATTACCGTGTTTACAAAATATTTTTCGAAAATATTAATATTCATAAAAGTTATGAAACTTTTATTAAAAATTTATGAAATCTCAAAACCTAAAATTTTGTATTTTATTAGACGCGCATTGGCCTAACTAACATTCAAGATAAAACATTTCGCAAAAATTTTCAGTAAAACAAAAGTTTGAGGTAATTTTTATTTTGGTTTTCATTGGGTCACGTGATATTTTTGGCCAATGATATTGCAAACAAATTTTTTTAAAAAAAATAAAAAATTTTAAATCGAAAAATAATTGTTGTGTTAGAACCGCACAGGTCCAATTACCGTGTTTACAAAATATTTTTCGAAAATATTAATATTTATAAAAGTTATGAAACTTTTATTAAAAATTTATGAAATCTCAAAACCTAAAATTTTGTATTTTATTAGACGCGCATTGGCCTAACTAGCATTCAAGATAAAACATTTCGCGAAAATTTTCAGTAAAACAAACGTTTGAGGTAATTTTTATTTTGGGTTTAATTAGGTCACGTGATATTTTTGGCCAATGAGATTGCATACAAATTTTTTGAAAAAAAATAAAAAATTTTAAATCGAAAAATAATTGTTGTGTTAGAACCGCACAGGTCCAATTACCGTGTTTACAAAATATTTTTCGAAAATATTAATATTCATAAAAGTTATGAAACTTTTATTAAAAATTTATGAAATCTCAAAACCTAAAATTTTGTATTTTATTAGACGCGCATTTGCCTAACTAACATTTTAGATAAAACATTTCGTGAAAATTTTCAGTAAAACAAAAGTTTGAGGTAATTTTTATTTTGGTTTTCATTAGGTCACGTGATATTTTTGGCCAATAATATTGCATACAAATTTTTTGAAAAAAAATAAAAAATTTTAAATCGAAAAATAATAGTTGTGTTGGAACCGCACAGGTCTAATTACCGCGTTTACATAATATTTTTCAAAAATATTAATATTCATAAAAGTTATGACACTTTTATTAAAAATTTATGAAATCTCAAAACCTAAAATTTTGTATTTTATTAGACGCGCATTGGCCTAACTAACATTCAAGATAAAACATTTCGCGAAAATTTTCAGTAAAACAAAAGTTTGAGGTAATTTTTATTTCGGGTTTAATTAGGTCCCGTGATATTTTTGGCCAATGATATTGCATACAAACTTTTTAAAAAAAATAAAAAATTTTAAATCGAAAAATAATTGTTGCGTTAGAACCGCACAGGTTCAATTACCGTGTTTACAAAATATTCTTCAAAAATATTAATATTCATAAAAGTTATGAAACTTTAATTAAAAATTTATGAAATCTCAAAACCTAAAATTTTATATTTTATAATACGTGTATTGGCCTAACTAACATTCAAGATAAAACATTTCGCGAAAATTTTCAATAAAACAAAAGTTTGAGGTAATTTTTATTTTGGGTTTAAATAGGTCACGTGATATTTTTGGCCAATAATATTGCATACAAATTTTTTTAAAAAAAATAGAAAATTTTAAATCAAAAAATAATTGTTGTGTTAAAACCGCACAGGTCCAATTACCGTGTTTACATAATATTTTTCAAAAATATTAATATTCATAAAAGTTATGACACTTTTATTAAAAATTTATGAAATCTCAAAACCTAAAATTTTGTATTTTCTTAGACGCGCATTGGCCTAACTAACATTCAAGATAAAACATTTCGCGAAAATTTTGAGTAGAACAAAAGTTTGAAATAATTTTTATTTTGGGTTTAATTAGGTCACGTGATATTTTTGGCCAATGTTATTGCATACAAATTTTTTGAAAAAAATAAAAAATTTTAAATCGAAAAATAATTGTTGTGTTGGAACCGCACAGGTCCAATTACCGTGTTTACATAATATTTTTCAAAAATATTAATATTCATAAAAGTTATGACACTTTTATTAAAAATTTATGAAATCTCAAAACCTAAAATTTTGTATTTTATTAGACGCGCATTGGCCTAACTAACATTCAAGATAAAACATTTCGCGAAAATTTTCAGTAAAACAAAAGTTTGAGGTAATTTTTATTTTGGTTTTCATTAGGTCACGTGATATTTTTGGCCAATGATATTGCATACAAATTTTTTGAAAAAAAATAAAAAACTTTAAATCAAAAAATAATTGTTGTGTTAGAACCGCACAGGTCCAATTACCGTTTTTACAAAATATTTTTCGAAAATATTAATATTCATAAAAGTTATGAAACTTTTATTAAAAATTTATGAAATCTCAAAATCTAAAATTTTATATTTCATTAGACGCGCATTGGCTTAACTAACACTCAAGATAAAACATTTCGCAAAAATTTTCAGTAAAACAAAAGTTTGAGGTAATTTTTATTTTGGGTTTAATTAGGTCACGTGATATTTTTGGCCAATAATATTGCATACAAATTTTTTGAAAAAAAATAAAAAATTTTAAATCGAAAAATAATTGTTGTGTTAGAACCGCACATGTCCAATTACTGTGTTTACAAAATATTTTTCGAAAATATTAATATTCATAAAAGTTATGAAACTTTTATTAAAAATTCATGAAATCTCAAAACCTAAAATTTTGTATTTTATTAGACGCGCATTGGCCTAACTAACATTCAAAACAAAACGTTTCGCGAAAATTTTCAGTAAAACAAAAGTTTGAGGTAATTTTTATTTTGGTTTTCATTGGGTCACGTGATATTTTTGGCCAATGATATTGCATACAAATTTAAAAAAAAAAAAAAAATTTTAAATCGAAAAATAATTGTTGTGTTAGAACCGCACAGGTCCAATTACCGTGTTTACAAAATATTTTTGAAAAATATTGATATTCATAAAAGTTATGAAACTTTTATTAAAAATTTATGAAATCTCAAAACCTAAAATTTTGTATTTTATTGGACGCGCATTGGCCTAACTAACATTCAAGATAAAACATTTCGCGAAAATTTTGAGTAAAACAAAAGTTTGAGGTAATTTTTATTTTGGGTTTAATTAGGTCACGTGATATTTTTGGCCAATGATATTGCATACAAATTTAAAAAAAAAATTTTAAATCGAAAAATAATTGTTGTGTTAGAACCGCACAGGTCCCATTACCGTTTTTACAAAATATTTTTCGAAAATATTAATATTCATAAAAGTTATGAAACTTTTATTAAAAATTTATGAAATCTCAAAACCTAAAATTTTGTATTTTATTAGACGCGCATTGGCCTAACTAACATTCAAGATAAAGCATTTCGCAAAAATTTTTAGTAAAACAAAAGTTTAAGGTAATTTTTATTTCGGGTTTAATTAGGTCACGTGATATTTTTGGCCAATGATATTGCATACAAATTTTTTGAAAAAAAATAGAATATTTTAAATAAAAAAATAATTGTTGTGTTAGAACCGCACAGGTCCAATTACCGTGTTTACAAAATATTTTTCGAAAATATTAATATTCATAAAAGTTATGAAACTTTTATTAAAAATTTATGAAATCTCAAAACCTAAAATTTTGTATTTTATTAGACGCGCATTGGCCTAACTAACATTCAAGATAAAACATTTCGCAAAAATTTTCAGTAAAACAAAAGTTTGAGGTAATTTTTATTTTGGTTTTCATTGGGTCACGTGATATTTTTGGCCAATGATATTGCAAACAAATTTTTTTAAAAAAAATAAAAAATTTTAAATCGAAAAATAATTGTTGTGTTAGAACCGCACAGGTCCAATTACCGTGTTTACAAAATATTTTTCGAAAATATTAATATTTATAAAAGTTATGAAACTTTTATTAAAAATTTATGAAATCTCAAAACCTAAAATTTTGTATTTTATTAGACGCGCATTGGCCTAACTAGCATTCAAGATAAAACATTTCGCGAAAATTTTCAGTAAAACAAACGTTTGAGGTAATTTTTATTTTGGGTTTAATTAGGTCACGTGATATTTTTGGCCAATGAGATTGCATACAAATTTTTTGAAAAAAAATAAAAAATTTTAAATCGAAAAATAATTGTTGTGTTAGAACCGCACAGGTCCAATTACCGTGTTTACAAAATATTTTTCGAAAATATTAATATTCATAAAAGTTATGAAACTTTTATTAAAAATTTATGAAATCTCAAAACCTAAAATTTTGTATTTTATTAGACGCGCATTGGCCTAACTAACATTCAAGATAAAACATTTCGCAAAAATTTTCAGTAAAACAAAAGTTTGAGGTAATTTTTATTTTGGTTTTCATTGGGTCACGTGATATTTTTGGCCAATGATATTGCAAACAAATTTTTTTAAAAAAAATAAAAAATTTTAAATCGAAAAATAATTGTTGTGTTAGAACCGCACAGGTCCAATTACCGTGTTTACAAAATATTTTTCGAAAATATTAATATTTATAAAAGTTATGAAACTTTTATTAAAAATTTATGAAATCTCAAAACCTAAAATTTTGTATTTTATTAGACGCGCATTGGCCTAACTAGCATTCAAGATAAAACATTTCGCGAAAATTTTCAGTAAAACAAACGTTTGAGGTAATTTTTATTTTGGGTTTAATTAGGTCACGTGATATTTTTGGCCAATGAGATTGCATACAAATTTTTTGAAAAAAAATAAAAAATTTTAAATCGAAAAATAATTGTTGTGTTAGAACCGCACAGGTCCAATTACCGTGTTTACAAAATATTTTTCGAAAATATTAATATTCATAAAAGTTATGAAACTTTTATTAAAAATTTATGAAATCTCAAAACCTAAAATTTTGTATTTTATTAGACGCGCATTTGCCTAACTAACATTCTAGATAAAACATTTTGCGAAAATTTTCAGTAAAACAAAAGTTTGAGGTAATTTTTATTTTGGTTTTCATTAGGTCACGTGATATTTTTGGCCAATAATATTGCATACAAATTTTTTGAAAAAAAATAAAAAATTTTAAATCGAAAAATAATAGTTGTGTTGGAACCGCACAGGTCTAATTACCGCGTTTACATAATATTTTTCAAAAATATTAATATTCATAAAAGTTATGACACTTTTATTAAAAATTTATGAAATCTCAAAACCTAAAATTTTGTATTTTATTAGACGCGCATTGGCCTAACTAACATTCAAGATAAAGCATTTCGCAAAAATTTTTAGTAAAACAAAAGTTTAAGGTAATTTTTATTTCGGGTTTAATTAGGTCACGTGATATTTTTGGCCAATGATATTGCATACAAATTTTTTGAAAAAAAATAGAATATTTTAAATAAAAAAATAATTGTTGTGTTAGAACCGCACAGGTCCAATTACCGTGTTTACAAAATATTTTTCGAAAATATTAATATTCATAAAAGTTATGAAACTTTTATTAAAAATTTATGAAATCTCAAAACCTAAAATTTTGTATTTTATTAGACGCGCATTGGCCTAACTAACATTCAAGATAAAACATTTCGCAAAAATTTTCAGTAAAACAAAAGTTTGAGGTAATTTTTATTTTGGTTTTCATTAGGTCACGTGATATTTTTGGCCAATGATATTGCAAACAAATTTTTTTAAAAAAAATAAAAAATTTTAAATCGAAAAATAATTGTTGTGTTAGAACCGCACAGGTCCAATTACCGTGTTTACAAAATATTTTTCGAAAATATTAATATTTATAAAAGTTATGAAACTTTTATTAAAAATTTATGAAATCTCAAAACCTAAAATTTTGTATTTTATTAGACGCGCATTGGCCTAACTAGCATTCAAGATAAAACATTTCGCGAAAATTTTCAGTAAAACAAACGTTTGAGGTAATTTTTATTTTGGGTTTAATTAGGTCACGTGATATTTTTGGCCAATGAGATTGCATACAAATTTTTTAAAAAAAAATAAAAAATTTTAAATCGAAAAATAATTGTTGTGTTAGAACCGCACAGGTCCAATTACCGTGTTTACAAAATATTTTTCGAAAATATTAATATTCATAAAAGTTATGAAACTTTTATTAAAAATTTATGAAATCTCAAAACCTAAAATTTTGTATTTTATTAGACGCGCATTTGCCTAACTAACATTCTAGATAAAACATTTTGCGAAAATTTTCAATAAAACAAAAGTTTGAGGTAATTTTTATTTTGGTTTTCATTAGGTCACGTGATATTTTTGGCCAATAATATTGCATACAAATTTTTTGAAAAAAAATAAAAAATTTTAAATCGAAAAATAATAGTTGTGTTGGAACCGCACAGGTCTAATTACCGCGTTTACATAATATTTTTCAAAAATATTAATATTCATAAAAGTTATGACACTTTTATTAAAAATTTATGAAATCTCAAAACCTAAAATTTTGTATTTTATTAGACGCGCATTGGCCTAACTAACATTCAAGATAAAACATTTCGCGAAAATTTTGAGTAAAACAAAAGTTTGAGGTAATTTTTATTTCGGGTTTAATGTGGTCCCGTGATATTTTTGGCCAATGATATTGCATACAAACTTTTTAAAAAAAAATAAAAAATTTTAAATCGAAAAATAATTGTTGCGTTAGAACCGCATAGGTTCAATTACCGTGTTTACAAAATATTCTTCAAAAATATTAATATTCATAAAAGTTATGAAACTTTTATTAAAAATTTATGAAATCTCAAAACCTAAAATTTTATATTTTATAATACGTGTATTGGCCTAACTAACATTCAAGATAAAACATTTCGCGAAAATTTTCAATAAAACAAAAGTTTGAGGTAATTTTTATTTTGGGTTTAAATAGGTCACGTGATATTTTTGGCCAATAATATTGCATACAAATTTTTTAAAAAAAAATTGAAAATTTTAAATCGAAAAATAATTGTTGTGTTAGAACCGCACAGGTCCAATTACCGTGTTTACATAATATTTTTCAAAAATATTAATATTCATAAAAGTTATGACACTTTTATTAAAAATTTATGAAATCTCAAAACCTAAAATTTTGTATTTTATTAGACGCGCATTGGCCTAACTAACATTCAAGATAAAACATTTCGCGAAAATTTTGAGTAGAACAAAAGTTTGAAATAATTTTTATTTTGGGTTTAATTAGGTCACGTGATATTTTTGGCCAATGTTATTGCATACAAATTTTTTGAAAAAAATAAAAAATTTTAAATCGAAAAATAATTGTTGTGTTGGAACCGCACAGGTCCAATTACCGTGTTTACATAATATTTTTCAAAAATATTAATATTCATAAAAGTTATGACACTTTTATTAAAAATTTATGAAATCTCAAAACCTAAAATTTTGTATTTTATTAGACGCGCATTGGCCTAACTAACATTCAAGATAAAACATTTCGCGAAAATTTTCAGTAAAACAAAAGTTTGAGGTAATTTTTATTTTGGTTTTCATTAGGTCACGTGATATTTTTGGCCAATGATATTGCATACAAATTTTTTGAAAAAAAATAAAAAATTTTAAATCAAAAAAAAATTGTTGTGTTAGAACCGCACAGGTCCAATTACCGTTTTTACAAAATATTTTTCGAAAATATTAATATTCATAAAAGTTATGAAACTTTTATTAAAAATTTATGAAATCTCAAAATCTAAAATTTTATATTTCATTAGACGCGCATTGGCTTAACTAACATTCAAGATCAAACATTTCGCAAAAATTTTCAGTAAAACAAAAGTTTGAGGTAATTTTTATTTTGGTTTTCATTAGGTCACGTGATATTTTTGGCCAATTTTATTGCATACAAATTTTTTGAAAAAAAATAAAAAATTTTAAATCAAAAAATAATTGTTGTGTTAGAACCGCACAGGTCCAATTACCGTGTTTACAAAATATTTTTCAAAAATATTAATATTCATAAAAGATATAAAACTTTTATTAAAAATTTATGAAATCTCAAAACCTAAAATTTTGTATTTTATTAGACGCGCATTGGCCTAACTAACACTCAAGATAAAACATTTTGCGAAAATTTTCAGTAAAACAAAAGTTTGAGGTAATTTTTATTTTGGGTTTAATTAGCCATGTGTTAGAACCGCACAGGTCCAATTACCGTTTTTACAAAATATTTTTCGAAAATATTAATATTCATAAAAGTTATGAAACTTTTATTAAAAATTTATGAAATCTCAAAATCTAAAATTTTATATTTAATTAGGCGCGCATTGGCCTAACTAACATTCAAGATCAAACATTTTGCAAAAATTTTGAGTAGAACAAAAGTTTGAGATAATTTTTATTTTGGGTTTAATTAGGTCACGTGATATTTTTGGCCAATGATATTGCATACAAATTTAAAAAAAAAAATAAAAAATTTTAAATCGAAAAATAATTGTTGTGTTAAAACGGCACAGGTCCAATTACCGTTTTTACAAAATATTTTTCAAAAATATTGATATTCATAAGAGTTATGAAACTTTTATTAAAAATCTATGAAATCTCAAAACCTAAATTTTGTATTTTATTGGACGCGCATTGGCCTAACTAACATTCAAGATAAAACATTTCGCGAAAATTTTCAGTAAAACAAAAGTTTGAGGTAATTTTTATTTTGGGTTTAATTAGGTCACGATATATTTTTGGCCAATGATATTGCATACAAATGTTTTGAAAAAAAATTAAAAATTTTAAATCGAAAAATAATTGTTGTGTTAGAACCGCACAGGTCCAATTACCGTGTTTACAAAATATTTTTCGAAAATATTAATATTCATAAAAGTTATGAAACTTTTATTAAAAATTTATGAAATCTCAAAATCTGAAATTTTATATTTAATTAGGCGCGCATTGATTTAACTAACATTCAAGATAAAACATTTTGCAAAAATTTTGAGTAGAACAAAAGTTTGAGATAATTTTTATTTTGGGTTTAATTAGGTCACGTGATATTTTTGGCCAATAATATTGCATACAAATTTTTTGAAAAAAAATAAAAAATTTTAAATCGAAAAATAATTGTTGTGTTAGAACCGCACAGGTCCAATTACTGTGTTTACAAAATATTTTTCAAAAATATTGATATTCATAAAAGTTATGAAACTTTTATTAAAAATCTATGAAATCTCAAAACCTAAAATTTTGTATTTTATTGGACGCGCATTGGCCTAACTAACATTCAAGATAAAACATTTCGCGAAAATTTTCAGTAAAACAAAAGTTTGAGGTAATTTTTATTTTGGGTTTAATTAGCCATGTGTTAGAACCGCACAGGTCCAATTACCGTTTTTACAAAATATTTTTCGAAAATATTAATATTCATAAAAGTTATGAAACTTTTATTAAAAATTTATGAAATCTCAAAATCTAAAATTTTATATTTAATTAGGCGCGCATTGGCCTAACTAACATTCAAGATCAAACATTTTGCAAAAATTTTGAGTAGAACAAAAGTTTGAGATAATTTTTATTTTGGGTTTAATTAGGTCACTTGATATTTTTGGCCAATGATATTGCATACAAATTTTAAAAAAAAAATAAAAAATTTTAAATCGAAAAATAATTGTTGTGTTAGAACCGCACAGGTCCAATTACCGTGTTTACAAAATATTTTTCGAAAATATTAATATTCATAAAAGTTATGAAACTTTTATTAAAAATTTATGAAATCTCAAAATCTGAAATTTTATATTTAATTAGGCGCGCATTGATTTAACTAACATTCAAGATAAAACATTTTGCAAAAATTTTGAGTAGAACAAAAGTTTGAGATAATTTTTATTTTGGGTTTAATTAGGTCACGTGATATTTTTGGCCAATAATATTGCATACAAATTTTTTGAAAAAAAATAAAAAATTTTAAATCGAAAAATAATTGTTGTGTTAGAACCGCACATGTCCAATTACTGTGTTTACAAAATATTTTTCGAAAATATTAATATTCATAAAAGTTATGAAACTTTTATTAAGAATTTATTAAATCTCAAAACCTAAAATTTTGTATTTTATTAGACGCGCATTGGCCTAACTAACATTCAAAATAAAACATTTCGCAAAAATTTTCAGTAAAACAAAAGTTTGAGGTAATTTTTATTTTGGTTTTCATTGGGTCACGTGATATTTTTGGCCAATGATATTGCATACAAATTTAAAAAAAAAAAAAAAATTTTAAATCGAAAAATAATTGTTGTGTTAGAACCGCACAGGTCCAATTACTGTGTTTACAAAATATTTTTCAAAAATATTGATATTCATAAAAGTTATGAAACTTTTATTAAAAATCTATGAAATCTCAAAACCTAAAATTTTGTATTTTATTGGACGCGCATTGGCCTAACTAACATTCAAGATAAAACATTTCGCGAAAATTTTCAGTAAAACAAAAGTTTGAGGTAATTTTTATTTTGGGTTTAATTAGGTCACGTAATATTTTTGGCCAATGATATTGCATACAAATTTAAAAAAAAAAATTTAAATCGAAAAATAATTGTTGTGTTAGAACCGCACAGGTCCCATTACCGTTTTTACAAAATATTTTTCGAAAATATTAATATTCATAAAAGTTATGAAACTTTTATTAAAAATTTATGAAATCTCAAAACCTAAAATTTTGTATTTTATTAGACGCGCATTGGCCTAACTAACATTCAAGATAAAGCATTTCGCAAAAATTTTTAGTAAAACAAAAGTTTAAGGTAATTTTTATTTCGGGTTTAATTAGGTCACGTGATATTTTTGGCCAATGATATTGCATACAAATTTTTTGAAAAAAAATAGAATATTTTAAATAAAAAAATAATTGTTGTGTTAGAACCGCACAGGTCCAATTACCGTGTTTACAAAATATTTTTCGAAAATATTAATATTCATAAAAGTTATGAAACTTTTATTAAAAATTTATGAAATCTCAAAACCTAAAATTTTGTATTTTATTAGACGCGCATTGGCCTAACTAACATTCAAGATAAAACATTTCGCAAAAATTTTCAGTAAAACAAAAGTTTGAGGTAATTTTTATTTTGGTTTTCATTAGGTCACGTGATATTTTTGGCCAATGATATTGCAAACAAATTTTTTTAAAAAAAATAAAAAATTTTAAATCGAAAAATAATTGTTGTGTTAGAACCGCACAGGTCCAATTACCGTGTTTACAAAATATTTTTCGAAATTATTAATATTTATAAAAGTTATGAAACTTTTATTAAAAATTTATGAAATCTCAAAACCTAAAATTTTGTATTTTATTAGACGCGCATTGGCCTAACTAGCATTCAAGATAAAACATTTCGCGAAAATTTTCAGTAAAACAAACGTTTGAGGTAATTTTTATTTTGGGTTTAATTAGGTCACGTGATATTTTTGGCCAATGAGATTGCATACAAATTTTTTGAAAAAAAATAAAAAATTTTAAATCGAAAAATAATTGTTGTGTTAGAACCGCACAGGTCCAATTACCGTGTTTACAAAATATTTTTCGAAAATATTAATATTCATAAAAGTTATGACACTTTTATTAAAAATTTATGAAATCTCAAAACCTAAAATTTTGTATTTTATTAGACGCGCATTTGCCTAACTAACATTCTAGATAAAACATTTCGCGAAAATTTTCAGTAAAACAAAAGTTTGAGGTAATTTTTATTTTGGTTTTCATTAGGTCACGTGATATTTTTGGCCAATAATATTGCATACAAATTTTTTGAAAAAAAATAAAAAATTTTAAATCGAAAAATAATAGTTGTGTTGGAACCGCACAGGTCTAATTACCGTGTTTACATAATATTTTTCAAAAATATTAATATTCATAAAAGTTATGACACTTTTATTAAAAATTTATGAAATCTCAAAACCTAAAATTTTGTATTTTATTAGACGCGCATTGGCCTAACTAACATTCAAGATAAAACATTTCGCGAAAATTTTCAGTAAAACAAAAGTTTGAGGTAATTTTTATTTCGGGTTTAATTAGGTCCCGTGATATTTTTGGCCAATGATATTGCATACAAACTTTTTAAAAAAAAATAAAAAATTTTAAATCGAAAAATAATTGTTGCGTTAGAACCGCACAGGTTCAATTACCGTGTTTACAAAATATTCTTCAAAAATATTAATATTCATAAAAGTTATGAAACTTTTATTAAAAATTTATGAAATCTCAAAACCTAAAATTTTATATTTTATAATACGTGTATTGGCCTAACTAACATTCAAGATAAAACATTTCGCGAAAATTTTCAATAAAACAAAAGTTTGAGGTAATTTTTATTTTGGGTTTAAATAGGTCACGTGATATTTTTGGCCAATAATATTGCATACAAATTTTTTAAAAAAAAATTGAAAATTTTAAATCGAAAAATAATTGTTGTGTTAGAACCGCACAGGTCCAATTACCGTGTTTACATAATATTTTTCAAAAATATTAATATTCATAAAAGTTATGACACTTTTATTAAAAATTTATGAAATCTCAAAACCTAAAATTTTGTATTTTATTAGACGCGCATTGGCCTAACTAACATTCAAGATAAAACATTTCGCGAAAATTTTGAGTAGAACAAAAGTTTGAAATAATTTTTATTTTGGGTTTAATTAGGTCACGTGATATTTTTGGCCAATGTTATTGCATACAAATTTTTTGAAAAAAATAATAAATCGAAAAATAATTGTTGTGTTGGAACCGCACAGGTCCAATTACCGTGTTTACATAATATTTTTCAAAAATATTAATATTCATAAAAGTTATGACACTTTTATTAAAAATTTATGAAATCTCAAAACCTAAAATTTTGTATTTTATTAGACGCGCATTGGCCTAACTAACATTCAAGATAAAACATTTCGCGAAAATTTTCAGTAAAACAAAAGTTTGAGGTAATTTTTATTTTGGGTTTAATTAGGTCACGTGATATTTTTGGCCAATAATATTGCATACAAATTTTTTTTAAAAAAATAGAAAATTTTAAATCGAAAAATAATTGTTGTGTTAGAACCGCACAGGTCCAATTACCGTGTTTACTAAATATTTTTCGAAAATATTAATATTCATAAAAGTTATGAAACTTTTATTAAAAATTTATGAAATCTCAAAATCTGAAATTTTATATTTAATTAGGCGCGCATTGGCCTAACTAACATTCAAGATAAAACATTTCGCGAAAATTTTCAGTAAATCAAATTTTGAATACTTAATGTCAAACTTTAATTTTAAATAAATAAACATTAATTTAAATATAATAAACAAACAAAAATTAAATTTTTAATCTATTTTTGAGTTACTGCTATTATGATATACAATAGACCAAGATTTAAAAAAATTAATAACAATCTTTAAATTTTAATAAATAAACATCTATTAACTAGTAATTAGTAATAAAAATAAAAATTTAATTTATTTTTGAGTTACCAATATCATGATAAAAAAATGTCCAAGATTTAAAGTATAAATAACAATCTCTTTAAATTTTAATAAATAAACACCTATTAACTAGTAATTAGTAATCAAAATATAAATTTTAATTTATTTTTGAGTTACCAATATCAACATAATCAAATGGCCAAGATTTAAAGTATAAATAACAATCTTTAAATTTTAATAAATAAACACCTATTAATTAGTAATTAGTGAAAAAAATTAAAATTTTAATTCATTTTTGAGTTACCAATATCATGATAATCAAATGGCCAAGATTTAAAGAATAAATAACAATCTTTAAATTTTATTAAATAAACACCTATTAATTAGTAATTAGTGAAAAAAATTAAAATTTTAATTCATTTTTGAGTTACTAATATCATGATAAACAAATGGCCAAAATTTAAAGTATAAATAACAATCTTTAAATTTTAATAAATAAACACCTATTAATTAGTAATTAGTGAAAAAAATTAAAATTTTATTATAATAATAATAATAATAATAATAATAATACTGACAATAACAATATGTTTCGAAATCTAAGATTTCGAACCATAATAATAATAATAAATATAATGACAATAACAATATGTTTCGAAATCTAAGATTTCGAACCATAACTAGATTTATTTGATAAATAAAAAATGGTTCGTGAATAAAGTTATGCATAAACATGACTTAAAGAGATGATTCGGTCGCATAGTTTCTTTTTTACTTATGTTGAAATTTTTTTACTTGCACGAGGATACTAATATTTTAAAAATTGGTCAAGTAGTTTTTGAGATGTCGGAATTTAAAAGTAAATATTATAAATAGGGAAAATCCCTACGCTCGCGAGTCACGTGATGCAGATGCGCGTCTAATAAAATATAATATTTTAAGTTTTGAGATTTTATCATTTTTTAATAGAAATGTCATAACTTTTATGAATATTAATATTTTCAAAAATTATTTTGTAAACACGTTAATTTTACATGTGCAGTTCTAACAGAACAATCATTTTTCGAAAAACTGATGAAATCTCAAAACAGGAAATATTATATTTTATTAGACGCGCATTGGCCTAACTAATATTCAAGATAAAACAAATTGCAAAACATTTTTGTACAAGAAAATTTGAGCTAATTTTTATTTTATATGTTATTAGGTTAGGCTATGTCATATGGCTTTGTAATCAAATATATTTTCGTTTGATTGACAAAAAGTGTTTAAAATATGATATTGAGATGTTGTAATAGCATCATTGACACTTCTAGCCTTTTAATTTTATTGAAACAAAGTTAAAAACTATAATTCCAAGGCAATAATGAAAAGCTAAATCAACCAACCACCTTCATGGCTTGAAAGTTAGTGCCCTCAACTTAAGAACGATCTCCCCCAGTTCGAATCCAGCTCAGAGTAAGAATATTTTGTTGGACTAACTAACATTCAAGATCAAACATTTCGCAAATGATATTCCATACAAATTTTTCCAAAAAAAAATTAAAAATTTCAGATTAAAAAGTAATTGTTATGTAAGAACCGCACAGGTTTAATAACTGTGTTTACAAAATATTTGTTAAAAATATTAATATTCATAAAAGTTATGTCACTTTTATAAAAAATTATTGAAATCTCTAGGAACGCGCTTTGAACAAAACACATTATTTTAATATTTAAGATGAAGCGTTGTTTATGAAATATGTCCATACCTTTTATGGATATTAATATTTTTAGGTAAAATTTTAGAATTCAATTTTTTACGTCGCAGCGATTGTTGATATAGCAAATTTAAAATCGAACAAAAAAAATTTCCCAAAAAATGTTGTCCAATTTATAATAAGATAAAACTTTTTTGTATTTAAATAATTTTACAAATTTTTTTATCTGGTGTTTAAGTTATACAAACGCGCTTTTAATGAAACAAATTATTTTAAAATTTGAACAAATTATTTACAACAACCAATTTCTGCCTGGTAACACACATTTTAACAAAATTAAAGAAATTTTATTTTGCCACTTTGAAAATACGTTTTCGTTTGGTAAGTCTCGTTTTAACTTAAAAATATATGTTTCACAATTTATATTTCAATATTATTTAAACCTTAGGTTTAAATAAGGGCTAGATTAAATTTTAAAAATGCCCTTTTGTCTTTAACTACAAAAATGTAGAATTGTTTTTTGAATGAAAAACTCAAATCAAGTGTTTTTTATTCTAATCAAGAAGTTGTCATTTTTATTCTTTTGCTATTATCTTCTGTATCTTTGTCTTGGTCTTCTTTTCTTTTCCTTGTTTCCTCCTTAGATGGCAGCTTCTCCATTGCCAGGACTTTGTGGATGTTGCGAAATGCAAGAAGACGAAGAGCATGCTGCAAAAAAGTTTAAATTATGTAAACTTTTTTTGGAGGCATCTATAAAAAATACGAAAGAAATAAATTCTGAACTACCTGGGCTGATCCCGTGATGTCTTCTCGCTCCTGTATTGTTAGATTATCTGCTGCATCGGTTGTCTTCCTTTCACAAGGATCACTGATTCCAGGTCCTCCAGGAAGAAGAATTCCAGATGCAAGGACCTCGAAGACTCGTTTTACTGCAACACTGGGTGAAAGAGGAAGAGTTGAACTGGAAATAACTCGCTCAACCAAAAGCTCGATGGCCTGAAAGAAATAAAAAGTGAGAAAAAAAGAAAAAATTTTGAAGCAGAATCATATGGTCTTATAAACAAATGGGTTAAATATTCACCCAGTTTGACAGAGGTGACCAAGTTGGCACCCTTACACACAAATCCTTGATTATTCTTGTTGTTAAAACACAAGATTGAAGTCCGGTTGCTTTTGCCTAAAACAATATAAAATACAAGTTACAAATCAGTAAATGATAATGTTATATTTTTAAAGGCGAAATTATAAGGGATTAACCTACCTTGTAAAATTATTTTTTAAGAAGGTATTTTTTATTTAATTATTTAATATTTATTAACACTTAAAACTAAATTAAAATTTTCGAACTGTATATATACTAAAAGTATGTAAAAGGTAGGGCTGCCAATTAGCTTAGAAATTTTCCATAAATAACTTATTAAATGGGTTGTAATTAGCAGCCTTACTTGAAACATTGGTAGGTACAACCCGATGTATTTAAAGCTATGAAAAAGCAATAAATACTTGGGTTTCACCAATTGGCAAAAAAATATGGAGGAAGTATGTAAAAAAAAGTAAAAAAATATAATATGGCTGCAACAAAGAAGCCAAACCTGGAACCACTTAGCATGGCGGAGTGAGGCCAACGCTAAACAGCATTTGTGCGGGTCCAAAATGTCTGGTGGGTCTGGCTTCGCGTTTGTTGATGTTGTTGCACTCTCTGCAGCGAGTTTATATAAGGAGAGAGCAACAAAAATATTAAGTGACGAGTCAGTGGTTAAGTGACAAGTCATTTATTCAACAGGAGTGAGTGAGCGTGCGCATGAAAAAAAAGCAGCATTTAAAAATAAAATTACAAAAAAAGAGAAAAATTTTGAATAAAGCCAAATTTTTTTTTATTCTATTAATATGCTACAATACTTTTTGGGCACTATTGCTACACCCACAGTTTACTTATGTAAGCTTATTTAAAAAAATTACTTGGAGCACATTGTAACAATAAGTATAAATCCTATTTAAATAATAATAATTGGAATTGCAAATAGAATTCTCTGTAACAAACATGAGATTATTTCTAAAATTTATAAATACTTTTAAAATGATAAATTATTGTTTAACTATATAACATTTAAAGTTACAAAATACAAGTTTTTGAATATAAATATTTTCATAAAAAAAAATTTTAAATTCATCAGTAATAAATTATCACATCAATTGTCAAAAAATACAACTATTTAAACAAATTTCCCCAAACAAGCAATCAAAAATGGGCATTTACCTTTTGATGTTGAAGCCTCTTCCATTGACCTCATTAAAGTAGAAGTAAGAATAACTTTAACATTAACAACAGGTTCTTTTTTGGTTGTGACTATTATACAACAATCACTAACATTTGTTTTTAAACTGAAATTGTTTTCAGGATTTACCTAAAAATAAAAAAAAAAAAAATTTAATTTAAACTATTGCTTAATTGAAATTAAACTAGTTCACTGGCCTAATGTAAATTAAACTAAAAACAAAAAAATTAAAAAAGCAGTAGTTTAAAACAAAAAAGGCATTTTATAAATGCTAACATCATGAATTAAGTTTTAAAAACAATTTTATATAAAAATATGAAATTACGTAAAATTAAAAAAATTATATATAAACATACCCCTAAATGTTTAGGTAAATTCTCAGCTACCCTGTGTAACAAGGTAGCAGTAGGTTTACTGCTACACATTAGAACCAACTCTACGTTTAAATCTCCCCTCAGCATTAACCCTTTCGCTAAATTTCCCATTCTTAAAACTGCTCTCAACAGCCTTTCAGGAGTGGGACGAATTTGACTAAAAAAATAAAATATTAAAAAATTATAACATGAAAAAACATTTTATAATTATAGTTTTATTAAATTATCAAACTTGTTTATAACAGGCAATTATTACAAAATGTTTAACTTACGCTGACTTCGACAGAGCATAAACTTTTATTTCTTGTTCATGCATTGAAGTTGAAACATCCTTAAAAGCAGTTTCAAGCAACTGGACAGTATCTTGCACCATCAATAACTCGACTTCGGTTGGGTAAATTTGATGGTGCTTTGCAAGCACATGCTGGTCTTCGCTGGTTCGAATTTGCTGGAACGAAAAAGTTACCATAGCATATTTTAAATATATAAATAAATTTTCTTCAAAATTTTTTTTTTAATTTAAATCTTACCTGGCTCTTTTGAATTTTTGCTTGAAAATATCGGAGCACGGGTCGGATAGGGGGAACAACGTGAAGGGGAAGAGTAAGTGATCTTCTTCTGTGATACTCAGCCTCCTCTTCGTACCGAATCATCTCCTCCTGATATTGGTAAAACATCTCTTCTTCATACATCCTAGGGTCAAAAAATTAAATTAAAAAAATGCAACTTTAAAAATATTTTTTTATTAGATTCTTACATAATTTCTTGTTCTTCTTGTTTTTTTCTCTCTTGTTCCCATTGCTTTTGTTTCTTTCTTTGTTCATTAAAAGCAATCCTGAAAAATAATGTCAAAAATTCTTTTACCAAAAGGCATATAAGAATAGCACCATTTTACCCACATTAAGACATTTTTAAGTACTAACTCCCTTTTATGATATTAGGGCCCCTTAATTTTTTTAAATACTAAATCTAAATTTTGGTGAAAATTTATTTTCAAATTTAGGATTTTAAAAAATATCTCACTGGTAAAATAGGGTGTAATATGGACAGCAACTCTATTTTATAAAACTTTACAATATAAAAATCATGAAAATAACATAAACAATTAACAAAATTTACTTACTTTCTCGATTCTTGCCTGAGTTTTATCATCATTAAATTTTTCTGTCTTGGATTTAATTTGACATCAACTTCTAAACTTGCATCAACCTTCGTCTAAAATTCAAAAAAATATTTGAACAAAGATTAAGAAAACAAAATTAAAAACAAGTTTATAACAGATTTTTAATTAAATTACATTTTTTAATAATTTAAACATAAAAATGCGATATATTAAATAAAGTATATAACACTTATAATTAATACGCTAAAGATCAAATGATTTTTGTGATAAAAAATAAGTAATTATATATAATAAAAACTGAAAGCTATTAAAATCAAAAACTAAAACTTTTTCTTGCACCTTATAAGAGAGTCTGTGCCTTCTTCCTCTGACATGAAGTTCTCTCGCACAGGGGTCGTTGAACTCACATTCACACAAACTACATCTGTACCTTATTACTCTTCCATCTGTCCATACTTGAGTTACATAATCTTCACCTACTGGATCTAATAAAAAAAATTAAAAAATTTTTAAAAAAATGCATTTTTAGTTGAGCCACTATTTTAATAAAACCAACAGGCTTGATAAAAAATTAACTAAAATTAAAAATTATAAATAAAAAAAAAAAATTTTTACCATTCTTTTTAAGAGGACCAGCATTAGTATCCGTAACTTCGTCAACATCTTCGTGTTTAGGTTGTCCTTGTGGTTCAATGTTGTAGTGGGATTTTGAACTTTCCGGGTAACTAACAGTAACGGTTTCGACTCTTGGTTCCAACGGCATGGTACTGGCACCGATTGGTTCCGAATTTGAATCTGATAACTTTAGCGAAGTGCCACCTAAATATTTAAGAAGTTTTTAATATTTAAGATAGATTAGTAATAAAAAGATAAGTTTTAAACTAAAAATGGATTTTTTAGAGAGTTTTTCATTAAACTTTTACTATCATATGCCTAAAACAAAAAATAATCAATAAATTTAATTCCTAGTATACACATACTGCACAAAAAAATAGGAAAATGCAATACATAATTTAAAAGCAGAAGTATTAGTTTAATGCAAAAAATTTAAAATAATATAAATTCTTACCAACAAAATTGATTTTTTGAGTAACAACTTTTTTCTTAGTTAAAGTGTTTACTCTTTGTTGGTCAGTCATATCTTTGTTATAAGAAGACGGCAGTTTGTTTTTTGAAGCTTCAAATTTTGACTAAATTAAGAATTTTATTACATTATTTTTACAAGAACTCTATAGTCAGAATATTATTACAAATTTTAATATTAAAACAATTTTATTTAATACTAATCAGTTCTAAAAACTGTTACACTTTGTTTATTAAAAATTATAGAAGTTTTTAACCTATCAAATATTCTAAAATACACTTTTGACCTCTCTAGTTGGTAATTCAGCTTCAGTCATTTTTCCTTCCCTAACCAAATGGTCACAAAAATCCCACGCTGCTCTTGTTTGTGAGTCCTTCTTATTTGGTGCTGTTCCCTTACCAACATACTGGTGCCCGTTAACCATCAACTCGCACACATAACTTTGACGAAATTGTGAGCTTCCGTGGGCTGTGATGTTGTAATCAGGACGCTGACGACGTTTGCTGAGCCAAGCATACAAGTATCCCTTCACTTCGGCAGCCTAAGTCAAAAAAATTTTTAACATTAAAATTTAAAAAAGTGTTAAGAAAGTTTTGACTACTATTTTACCCAAAATATTTTAATGCAGGGTGTAGTGTAAATATTTTAATGCGTGGTATACTGTAGCGCCTTTAAGCATAGTGTGGTCTCGTGCTAAGCCAGCATTTAATCAGCAGCATAATACCGGATAATTATAATCTATATAATATCCCAAACTGCTAAAGGCAACGCGAGACCGGGTTAGAGTAGCTGATGTTACTTTATGTTTAGATTGCACATTCGACTTTCCTGGGGATGCAGTGAATTGTTGTTAAAAAAAATTTAATGTGAAAAAAAAACTTTTCATAATAAAACTTTTCATAATAATTAACGTACAACAAATTCTATTTGGATTGCATAAAAAAAATCAATGTGCACATGGAATCTTTAAATCATTTTGAGTAACAAAGCAATCGCTACAATGTATACGTTATGTAAAATAGCCATAAAGTAAGAATAAATGACAGAATTAAAAATATTCGTAAGTAACTTACTATGATCGGTTTATTTGGATCTTTTCCTTCCAATCGTTTTTGTTTCCAGTTATACGACTTTGATTGGAACCCGCCACCTCCTCTACGTTGTTGTTGGTACATCGTACTTGCAACATTAAGAAGAGCTTTCTCATAGTTAGACATGGATTTGGAGTCTGAAGCAGCAGACTAAAAAAATAACAAAGTTTTAAAAAACAATTAAAAAAATTTTGTAAAAATATTTAGGAAAAAAAACTTTACCAAAAACAATTTGTTTTACAAAAAGTCAATTCTAAAACCTACTGATTTGTTAGCAGCAGAATTTCCATAATTAGCTGAATTTTTCAAGTTGTTGTTATTATTTAGGGGTACATGACTTTGTACATTTGATCCATAACCAGAGTTGTTATTATTTCTGGTTTGTGTTGCTGGCATCCCATAACTTGATTGCACGTTATTTGTGCTCGACAATGTTGTTGATCTTGTTGTTGATGTGGATCGAAAATTGTTGAGCATGTTGGTGTTGTTGACTTGTCTGTTGATTGGAACTTGTTGTTGTTGTTGTTGAGGGGGAGGAACTGGGGGTGGGGCTGGTGCTTGCTACATTTTAATAAAAAAATGTAGAATTTATTTTACATGTCACGATTTTAAAATTAACTTTCATAGTTCACCTGAATTGGAGGTTGGATTTGTGGAGCAAAAGATGAATTATATATTCTATTTTGTGGGGTCGGTGGCTGTGCATCTAGAAATAAAAGAAAAGGCATTTAAAATGACAATTTTAACAGTAAAATTAAGGTTTTCTTAACAAAAACGTTATAATACAACACCTAATAACAGAATTTTAATAAGTTGTCAATTTCGATATTTATTTCGTATTTAATAATCCTTGATTTAAGAAGACTGACTTCACAGATTAAACATAAAGTAACATTGGTTATCCTGAACCAATCTCTATCTGACTTTGGCAGTGTGCAATTTAACCACATAATGATTCTGCCAATTAGTTATTGGCATATCAAAAGTTTGTATCAATAATCAGGCCCTATTTGTATGTGTTACAGCATAAAGCCAGTGGTGATCAATTCAATGAACTTAATTTAAACTCTAATTACTTTTTACAATAATTTCTGAAAAGATTTAAATTCTAAACTTACTGTTAAAGTATCCAGGTGTGGTAGAAGGCCGAGCATTAGTTGTAGAAGTTTGATAATATTGGGGAGCCTGTGCCACCTTGCCATAAGAAGAAGCCTTTAAAAAAAATAAATAACAACTTAAATTTAAGGTTTATGCACAAGTGACAGAGTTTAAATTTGATGCAAATTACCTGAAATAAAAATTTTTTTAAAAGTATTTGAAATTTTTACCTGATTGGAACCAGAGTAATTGTAAGATGGATAGGTTTGATTTGTCTGCTAAAAATATGCAAAAAAATTATTAGTTACCAGATTTAAAAACAATTGTTGATACATCATTTAAGAACCAAGCATTTTTTACAATTTAAAAACAAGTTTTTGGCAAAACAACAAATTGCTAAAAAGTTAAGTTACCCCTATTTGCCCATAGGTAACAAAAGCTTGTTGTTGTTGTTGTTGTGGCGGTGGTGGCTGTTGTGGCTGTTGTAGGTTTTGTGAATGTTGTTGGATATATTGATTTGTTTGTGGGGGAGGTAGATTGTAAGCTGTGCTTCCATAACCGGTGTTACTTGTTCCAGGAATACTAAAAAAACAAAAAAATAAATATTTTTCATTTAATAGGCCTATATAACTGGGTCCTTTTTTAATAAAATATAACCAAGTCTAAATTCATAAATTTCTAATTATTTACGTGTTTTAGTAGTTTTTTGTATTCTGTAAACCCTACTGCCACCTTCTTTTTAAAAGTAACAAAAAAATAAAATAAAAATAAATAAGTATGCACAAAAAAATTTATTTCACATTTTACTAAACTTTTGCCTTAATAAATGCTTAAATCATTTACAAATAAAAAATAAACATAATTTTAAAATTTTAATACTTATTTTGATTTTAACATTTACCTGTATTGCGGGTTACTTGCACCAGTGTTGTATCCATAGTAGTTAGCCATGACTTACTATAATAATTCAATGTGTCATCACTTTATTATACACAATTAAATATTTTTTTTAAATGTAGGTCTGTAAAAATGTTAAACACAAATTAAAAAAAAATATTTGAATTTACAAAAACAATTTTTTTAAAAATTACTTTTAAAGATCATTTTAGGAATACAAGAATAAATTTGATTACTCAAGAAACCGAATATTCCAATATATCACTCACAGCAATCCTACTGTTCATAATACAATCATTAATACTAACACCCCAATAAGAAGCGCCAACCAATGATATTTCCAGTTCATTGTCATCGATCATATCTTCAAGTTCCTCAACTACATCTGTGTGGCCACGTCTGTATAACGGAATACATTTTCTGCCCACATTGGTTTCAATCTCAACAGGATCTTCATATAGGTCAAGTTGCTCATCCAAACCGTCCAATGCAATCTGTTCAATTTTTGAGCTTGAAATATGATCCTTAGTTCCAAATACTTCATTAAACCATGAACCTCCCATCATGCAGGTTAGTCGAGTGGATTTAACACCAAGTCGGTCGTGTTGGGGAAATGCACAGGAATCATACACAACCCCCAGTAAATTAGAAGGTTCAGAGGGTGGAACCAAGTGACCGAACCCTAAGTAGGGAAGATTTTCTTTTGGGGACCCTTCGTATTCAACATTGGCAATTGCTACATCAACCCATTTAATTTTATTAAGATTATCGACCAAATCTGAGTACACAATTTTGTCCTTTTCCAATAATTGCGCGTTACTTTTTGATTGGTTAAGAATTTGACTCAAAGAATAACTTGGCAGAGCGGAAATAATATGGTCAACTTCTTCGATTTGCTTGGTATCTGATGCATTTTCTTGATATTCAACAAGAAACTTTCCATTTACATCCCTAACGAAACTTTTTACCTCATGGTTTCTTAGAATTTCAATATCCATATCATTTTCCAATATTTTAGCCATGTCTTCTACTAGACTGGAGAACCCGTGTTTAGCTGTCCATTGTACCCATTCATTAGCTTGTAGGTAAATAGGATTACTAAGTGCATTTAAAAAAATGTCTTTTGAATTTCTTAACTCAGGTTTTCTTGGATAATCGTTTAAATTTCTGGGCCCAAGTCCACGCCACATACTTGTAAACGCTGCTTTAAGGCTTAGTTTTTTGTAGTCAGCAGCAAAAACACCCCGACAAAAAGCACCGCCGGCAATGTCTGAAAACTCTTTACCAAATCGAGCCTCCATAACTTCTTGCACAGTTTCCAAATCTGCCGACGTCTGTTTTAACAGTCCCATTACAACAGTAAATGCCAGTGGCATTGAAAAGGGTTCTTGTATTTGTAGACTTGATAACAAGGAGTTTGGGAGTTTGTGAATTTTTTTATTAACATAAAGCATTCGAGACTTTGCAGAAATGTTTGTTTTTTTAACTGGAATTATTTTATTCGCTAAGTTAAAATTTGAAATAAATTCCAAACTGTTTTTGCCAACTATGTCATTAGTTCGAACACTACGTGGCCCTTTTTCGTTAATTGGACCTCTGTATACTTTCCTATTACCATTTGAAACGTTAGTATCCATCCATCCGCCTACTCTGTTCGTCTTTTCGATTAGAATAATTTCGCAAGGTTTTGAGGCCTCTTTGAACATTTTCCTGGCGTAAAATGCAGCAGAGATGCCGCTTATCCCGCCGCCGCATACCACAATCTTCATTTTTAGATATACAAAATTGCTGCAGTATGACTACGCTAACTCAACCGTCAGAGTTACCCTGTTTATTACCCGTTAACAAAAATCAACATGCTTTAAATTAGTCTAGCATTCCCGTAAAAGTGTAGAGCAAAATAAAGAACTTTAACATGATCAATAAAAGTAGTTTTTAACTAGTTTTATTCGACAAACAAAATATGGTTCGTGGTTCGAACAATATAATATTATATTATATATTATTATGTATATTGTTATTGTCCGTATATTTATTATGGTTCGAAATCTTAGATTTCGAAACATATTGTTATTGTCATTATTATTATTATTATTATTAATCTTTTCCAGTGTCTTATAAGCTGTAAATTTTGAGTTAACATAACTTTTGTTTTTAACTTTTACAGTTTTGAAATTTAAGTATGTTGTTTATTATCAGATTGTGTTTTCATTCTCCTATTTACAACATTTAATTATAACTAATTACTAATTAGTAGGTGTTTATTTATTAAAATTTAAAATTTGTTATTTATTTTTTAAATCTTGGCCATTTGTATATCATGATATTGGTAACTCAAAAATGAATTAAAATTTTAATTTTTGTCACCAAATACTAATTAATAGGTGTTTGTTTATTCAAATTTAAAGATTGTCATTAGGTTTTTAAATTTTGGTCGGTTATATATAAGATTAACATTTGCTCAAAGTTAATGTTAAATTTTTCCTCACAAACATTATAATAAAACTATCTTGATTGTAAAAAACATTCACAGTAGGGTTATGTGTGTTTGAGTCCACTACTCATATCATCATCTAAGCTAGGTAGTCTTCCTTTGAAAGAAGTCTCGAACGTTTGCAAAAATCTGACAAAGAAGATTAAAAATTTTATTCTGGCTAAATTTTCACCAATACACAACCTAGGTCCAATAGAAAATGGAAAAATACAAATTTAATAAATCATTTTTTTGTATTTAATCATCCTCAATGTGGAATGGACAACTTTACGGCTTAAACATAGAGTAACATGTGTAACACTAACCCAGTCTTAAGTTGACTTTGACAGTTTGGAATAATATTGATTCTAATTGCCAATAATTTTACTGGGTGTTAAGATGTTGGCTTAGCAAAAGTTACCGTTTATGGTGCCCCACTCGAAAGCATAACAGCATTAAAAATCGAACCCAAAACCTTATGTAGTAAAGCCGTTTTTAGCCAGTGGTAACATTGGGCTAGTGAAGGAATTTTATTTACGAACAAATCCTTTTATTAGACAAATAAAAAATCTTATGAAAATAAAATCTTACTCATGTAGATAATCTTTAATTTAAAACTTACAAACTGCAACCAAAAGCTAATTGTTGGGTAAAGGACGTGATGCATAAAACAAGAAATTAAATTGTAACCAAGTTAAACTATTGAAACGTTAAATCTAAATATTTTCCTTAATGCTGAAGTGTATTCATGTATTCCAAGATAAACTAAAGCACCAAGGCAAAACCCAACTGAAATATAAAAAGTTTAAAAAAGAAGAAATTCAACTAATAATAAATCACACAAAGCTGTTGTTAAAAATAAAAAAGTTATACGCTTTAAAATAATAAGCATCACAATTCTTTGAGCTTAAATAACCAGTAGTGTAAATAAAAGAGGAATATTAAATTTATCCCCACTACTCTACTGTACTTATCTACTTTAAAAGCAGTAACGTTACAACCCGATTACGTCACTAAATAGGTTTATGTCATTAAAAATAGCATATGAAATTTTGTTAAACAAAATTTATTAATAATATCAAAATAAGGGAAAAAAATAAGTCTAAAAACATAAATAATATCGACAACAGAAAAGAATACATAAAAATAAGGCTAGGAACATAAATAATATCAATAACATAAAGAAATACGAAATAAATAAGGCTAAGAACATAAATAATATCGACAACAGAAAGAAATACGAAATAAATAAGGCTAAGAACATAAATAATATCGACAACAGAAAAGTATACAAAAAAATAAGGCTGAGAACACAAAAAATATCGATAACAGAAAAGAGTACATGAAATTTAGGCTGAAAACATAAATAATATCGACAACAGAAAGAAATATGAAATAAATGAGGCCGAAATATGAAATAAATGACAACAGAAAGAAATATGAAATAAATTTGGCTTAGAACATAAATGATATCGACAGCAGACAAGAATACATGAAATTAAGGCTAAAAACATAAATAATATCGACAACAGAAAGAAATACGAAATAAATAAGGCTAAGAACTTAAATGATATCGACAATAGAAAAGAATTTGTGAAATTAAGGCTAAAAACATAAATAATATCGACAAAAAAAAGAAATATGAAAAAAATAAGGCTAAAAACATAAACAATATCGACAACAGAAAGAAATACGAAAAAATAAGGCTGAGAACACAAATAATATCAAAAACAGAAAAGAGTATGTGAAATTAAGGCTAAAAACATAAATAATATCGACAACAGACAAGAATACGTAAAAATAAGGCTTAGAACACAATTAATATCAATAACATGAAAAGTACGTGAAATTAAGGCTAAAAACATAAATAATATCACCAATAGAAAGAAATAGAAAAAAATAAGGCTGAGAACACAAATAATATCAATAACAGAAAAGAGTATGTGAAATTAAGGCTAAAAACATAAATAATATCGACAACAGACAAGAATACGTAAAAATAAAGCTTAGAACACAATTAATATCAATAACATGAAAAGTATGTGAAATTAAGGCTAAGAACATAAATGATATCGACAATAGAAAAGAATATGTGAAATTAGGGCTAAAAACATAAATAATATCGACAACAGAACGAAATATGAAAAAAATAAGGCTAAAAACATAAACAATATCGTCAACAAAAAGAAATAAGAACATAAATAATATCGACAACAGAAAACAATGTGTAAAATTAAGGCTAAAAACATAAATAATATCGACAACAAAAAGAAATACGAAAAAAATAAGGCTAAAAACATAAACAATATGAAATAATAAGGCTAAAAACATAAATAATATCGACAACAGAAAGAAATACAAAAATAGGATAGCAACATCATTAGAAAGTAGAAGAAAAATTATCGGGGGGTGGTAACATCATCGGAAAGTGGTAGCAAAGGTATTATGGGGGTAACAGCATCATCTGGGGTAACAACATCATCAGCGAAGGGTAGCAACATCATCAGAAAGTGATATCAACATCATTGGGATGCGGAGGAGTAGCAACATCATTGGAAAGTGAAAGAAAAATTTTCTGGAAGGTAACAACATCATCATTTACAATATCATCAAAAGGCAACAACATCATCTGGGGTAGCAACATTGGAAGGTTGTAGCAACATCATTAGAGGCTGCAACAATATTGGTAGGTAGCAACATAACCATAAGGTGGTAACAACATTTTCAGGGGGTAGCAACATTATGTGAGGGCAACAACATCATTGAAAAGTGGAAGAAGAATTATCAGGAGGTAACAACATTATTGGGGGGTAGCGGCATCGTTGGGGGTAACAACATCATCAGGTAGGGGTAGCAACATCATCGGGGGTAGCAACATCATTGGCGGGTAACAACATCATCAGCAAGCAACAACATCATAAGCAAGCAACAACATCATCAGCAAGCAGCAACAACATCCGAAGGCAACAACATCATCTGGGGTAGTAACATCAATAGGGGCAGCAACAATATCTTTGGTAGCAACATAACCATAAGGTGGTAACAACATTTTCAGGGGGTAGCGACTTTATGTAAGGGCAACAACATCATTGGAAAGTGGAAAAAAATTATCAGGGAGTAGCAACATTATTGGGGGGTAGCGGCATCATCGGGGTAACAACATCATCAGGTAGGGGTAGCAACATCACCGGGGGTAGCAACATCATCGTGGAGTAGCAAAATCATCGGCGGGTAACAACATCATCGGCGGGTAACAACATCATCGGCGGGTAACAACATCATCGGCGGGTAACAACATCATCGACAAGCAACAACATCATCAGAAGGCAAGCAACATCATCAGAAGGCAAGCAACATCATCAGAAGGCAAGCAACATCATCAGAAGGCAACAACATCATCGGCAAGCAACAACAACATCCGAAGGCAACAACATTATCTGGGGTAGTGACATCAATAGAGCCAGCAACAACATCGGTAGGTAGCAACATAACCATAAAGTGGTAACAACATTTTCAGGGGGTTGCGACATTATGTGAAGGCAACAACATTATTGGAAAGTGGAAGAAAAATTATCAGGGGGTAACATAATTATTGGGAATAGCGGCATCATTGGGGGTAACAACATCATCAGGTAGGGGTAGCAACATCATTGAAAAGTGGAAGAAAAATTATCGTCGGGTAGCAACATCATCGGAAAGTGGTAGAAAAGGTATTAGGGGGGGGAACAACATCATTTGGGGTAACAACATCATCAGCAAGGGGTAGCAACATCATCAAAAAGTGGTATCAACGTCATCGCGACACAGGGGGTAGCAACATCATTAGAAGGTAGTAGCAACATCGTCATCTGAAACTTAAAAAAAGCTGGAAAGCAGTTATCTATTTCTAATTACAAAAAAAATAGTGAACATATTACCTTGTCGTTTAGAAGACTATATGTTACCTATCTTTCTCGATTCAAAAGGTGACATGATCAGAGGGTGACATCATCGAAGTGTAACCTAATCTGAAACACTGGATTGCATTAAACACAATGTAGACAAAATGACCTCGAAAAAAATTGAAAAGAATTAAATTATTTGGTACAGTTGTTTAATTTAATTACAAATATATAAAATTAATTATTTATTTATACGTATTTACTGCATGAATACCAAACTTTTATTAAAAAAAGGGATAATATTAGGAAATGATTAAGAAAAATTATTAAAATAAACAAACAAATTGTAAGGTCGTTACAATAAATTAAAACACCAACCAACAAGTTATTAAACAAATACAATACACAAAATAGTAGCCTACTTATTAATAGTAGGTAACTGATAAACAAATAGCTAACAAATCAAATAGCAGGCATGTAGATCGCACTCTAGTACGCCAACTAGCGGTCGACTTGGACGTCTACAGATCTCCACCTAGCAGATGGTAATATAGCTACGACATCTACAGCGACGCAAACTGACGTTCAAGTCGAAGCGAACGACGAAAGCGACGAACAACGAACAAAAAAAAGCGACGAACGACGTAAGCGACGATCAACGAAAGCGAGCAAACTAAAGCGACCCACGAAGCGTATGTTGCAACACGCGCACGAATTAGATTGAACGCAAGATTGACGACCCGCCTAATACAACTAGGCTGATCCTAATAATTGGTCATTTTTAGTATATATCTGTAATCAACAATACCTCAAATTTGACAAGCTGAGGCCTTTGCCATTAGGGTTAGGGTTAGGGAAAATGCATATAGAAAGATGTACACTCAAAAATTATAAATAATGTTATTATCAATTTAATATATATGTATATTTTTTAAAAAACAAATATCTTACCGTATGTTAAAGAAATCACCTTTTTGTTCTTCTCACAACTTATTAAAACCTCAATTAACAACTACCTCTCTTATCAGATCATCACCAGATCCTCCAGATGTTCCTTCATTTTTCATGAAATCATCATCAGATCCTCTAGATGTTCCTCTATTCCTCATCAGATCCTCCAGGTTCACGAGATCGCCATCTGAAATATGAAATTTAAAAAAAAAAGCTAAAAAGCAGTTATGTATGTTTAATTAAAAATTGAAATTGGTTAACACATTACCTTGTTGTTTAGAAGACTACATGTTACCTATCTTTCTCGATTCCTCATTACATCCTCCAGATGTTCCTTCATTTTTCATGAATTCGTCATCAGATCCTCTAGTTGTTCCTCTATTCCTCATCAGATCCTCCAGGTTAACGAGATCGTCATCTAAAATCTAAAACCTTAAAAAGAAAGCTAAAAAGCAGTTATATATGTCTAATTAAAAATTAAAATTAGTTAAAATATTACCTTGTTGTTTAGAAGACTACATGTTACCTATCTTTCTCGATTCCTCATTAGATCCTCGAGAGGTTCCTTCATTTTTCATTAAATCATCATTAAATCCTCCATGTGTTTCTCTATTCCTCATCAGATCCGTCAGGTTCACGAGGTCGTCATCTGAAATCTAAAACCTTAAAAAGAAAGCTAAAAAGCAGTTATATATGTCTAATTAAAAATTAAAATTAGTTAAAATATTACCTTGTTGTTCAGAAGACTACATGTTACTTATCTTTCTTGATTCCTCATTACATCCTCCAGATGTTCATTCATTCTTCATGAAATCACCTTCAGATCCACCAGATGTTCCTCTATTCCTCATCAGATCCTCCAGGTTCACGAGATTGCCATCTGAAATCTGAAACCTTAAAAAAAAGCTAAAAAGCAGTCATGTATGTTTAATTAAAAATTAAAATTGGTTAACATATTACCTTGTTGTTCAGAAGACTACATGTTACTTATCTTTCTCGATTTCTCATTAGATCCTTCAGATGTTCCTTCATTTATCATGAAATCATCATCAGATCCTCTAGATGTTCCTCCTTTCCTCATCAGATCCTTTAGGTTCACGAGATCGTCATCTGAAATCTAAAACCTTAAAAAAAAGCTAAAAAGCAGTTATATATGTCTAATTAAAAATCAAAATTGGTTAACATATTACCTTGTTGTTCAGAAGACTACATGTTACCTATCTTTCTCGATTCCTCATTAGATCCTTGAGATGTTCCTTCATTCTTCATGAAATAATCATTAAATCCTCCATGTGTTCCTCTATTCCTCATCAGATCCGCCAGGTTCACGAGGTCGTCATCTGAAATCTAAAACCTTAAAAAGAAAACTAAAAAGCAGTTATATATGTCTAATTAAAAATTAAAATTAGTTAAAATATTACCTTGTTGTTCAGAAGACTATATGTTACTTATCTTTCTCAATTTCTTATTAGATCCTCCAGATGTTCATTCATTCTTCATGAACTCATCATCAGATCCTCTAGATGTTCCTCCTTTCCTCATCAGATCCTCCAGGTTCACGAGATCGTCATCTGAAATCTAAAACCTTAAAAAGAAAGCTAAGAAGCAGTTATATATGTCTAATTAAAAATTAAAATTAGTTAAAATATTACCTTGTTGTTCAGAAGACTACATGTTACTTATCTTTCTCGATTTCTCATTAGATCCTCCAGATGTTCCTTCATTCTTCATGAAATCATCATTAAATCCTCCATGTGTTCCTCTATTCTTCATCAGATCCGCCAGGTTCACGAGGTCGTCATCTGAAATCTAAAACTTTAAAAAGAAAACTAAAAAGCAGTTATATATGTCTAATTAAAAATTAAAATTGGTTAAAATATTACTTTGTTGTTCAGAAGACTACATGTTACCTATCTTTCTCGATTCCTCATTAGCTCCTCCAGAAGTTCATTAATCTTCATGAAATCACCTTCAGATCCACCAGATGTTCCTCTATTCCTCATCAGATCCTCCAGGTTCACGAGATCGTCATCTGAAATCTGAAACCTTAAAAAAAAGCTAAAAAGAAGTTATGTATGTTTAATTAAAAATTAAAATTGGTTAACATATTACCTTGTTGTTCAGAAGACTACATGTTACTTATCTTTCTCGATTTCTCATTAGATCCTCCAGATGTTCCTTCATTTTTCATGAACTCATCATCAGATCCTCTAGATGTTCCTTCTTTCCTCATCAGATCCTCTAGGTTCACGAGATCGTCATCTGAAATCTAAAACCTTAAAAAGAAAGCTAAAAAGCAGTTATATATGTCTAATTAAAAATCAAAATTGGTTAACATATTACCTTGTTGTTCAGAAGACTACATGTTACCTATCTTTCTCGAATTCTCATTAGATCCTCGAGATGTTCCTTGATTCTTCATGAAATCATCATTAAATCCTCCATGTGTTCCTCTATTCCTTATCAGATCCGTCAGGTTCATGAGGTCGTCATCTGAAATCTAAAACCTTAAAAAGAAAGCTAAAAAGCAGTTATATATGTCTAATTAAAAATTAAAATTAGTAAAATATTACCTTGTTGTTCAGAAGACTACATGTTACTTATCATTCTCGATTCCTCATTACATCTTCCAGATGTTCCTTCATTTTTCATGAATTCATCATCAGATCCTCTAGATGTTCCTCTAATCCTCATCAGATCCTCCAGGTTCACGAGGTGCTCATCTAAAATCTAAAACCTTAAAAAGAAAGCTAAAAAGCAGTTATATATGTCTAATTAAAAATTAAAATTAGTTAAAATATTACCTTGTTGTTCAGAAGACTGCATGTTACTTATCTTTCTCGATTCCTCATTAGATCCTCCAAAAGTTTCTTCATTTTTCATGAAATTATCATCAGATCCTCCAGATGTTGTTCTTTATTCCTCATTAAATCCTTCAGCTTCACAAAATCGTCGTCTGAAACCTTAATAAAAATGCTGGAAAGCAGTTATATGTCAAAATAGAAAAAATATTAATTAATTAGTTAACATTTTACCTAGTTGGTCAAGGGACTATAGGTTACCTATTTTCTCTTTACCTCATTTTATCATCATCATCATCAGATCCCTCGGCTCCACAAATTTGTCATCTAAAACCTTAGAAAAGAAACAACTAAACCGACGCAAACTGACAACTTTACAGCCAAAGCGACGGAAGCGACGAACAACGAAATTGACGCAAACTGGCGTAACAACTGAAGCGATCGACGAAAGCGGCGAATAACGGAAGCGACGATTGCGGCGAACAACGAAAGCATCGAAAGCGGCGAACAACGAAAGCGTCGAACAACGATAGCGTCGAAAGCGGCGATCAACGGAATCGACGAACAACGAAAGCGACGCAAACTGAAGCGACGAACAAAGCAATGTGTTGCAACACGCGCACGAATTCAATTTAAAGCAAGACTGACGACCCACCCAATCCAACTAGGCTGATCTTAGTCTTAGGTCATTTTTAGTATAATATCTGTAATCAATAATATCTTAAAACTTTACAAGTTGGACCATAGCCTTTAAAGCTAGGGTGTAGGCCTTAGGTTATGAGGGAAACATGTAAAAGTTGTACAATGATAAATAAATTTATTATCTATTTAATATATATATTTTTCGAAAAACAAGTATCTTACCGGGATTCTTAAAAAATCACCTTTTTGGTCTTTTCCTCACAGCTCATCGAGGCCCAAATTTACAACTACCTGAGGCCCACATCACACTCTTCAATTTCTCTTTAAATCACCGTAGAATCGCCTAATTAGTACCTATTTCTCGTCAGATCATCATCATCAGACACTCCCTTTCTGCGAGATCGTCATCTACAACTGTAAATATAAACTGGCGGCAGTTAAAATGTCTAGTTAGGTATTATTTAGTGATACGCTTTCAAATAGTGTTGTTTAATAAATACGCGGACTGTTAAACGCAATACGCCAAACATTAAAACAACGAATGTATCGATACGCGCACGATCCTACCCCTAACGCACTGCATAACCAATTAAACAACACCATATACACTAAAAAAATAACTACTAAAAATTATAAAATAATTCACTTAACTCGATTTGTTAAAGAAAAAGATGGCTTCGTCCTAAAGACGCTTTCGACATGGCTTAAACTCTCAACTTAGCTAAAACATAAAACAAACATCCTGAACATATCTAACTTAAACTTAATGGCGGACAAGCCGATCCAAGAAGTCAAGTTGTGACGTCAGATGTATTCATCCGCAACGCATTATGCTAAAGGCGTATAAAGAAATAGTTTCTTAACTAATCAAATTATAAAAAAACTAACAACGTCGTTATCTTACGAAACAATTTAAAATAGAAAACTTAGAAAAATTAATTTTAAATATTTAATTAAATATTAGCTTTATAAACTTACTATTAAACTTTATACCACATGTTTTAACACAAAACCTAAAAGCGCTTTTTTTAAATTCTGCGCTTCGCTAACTTCGGCGCTGATTGCCTGAAACGAATTATGCTTTTCTTCGGTAACATTTCAATTTTTTTTTACCACGACCTTACTAGTTGGGATTATTTTTGTTGTAATAATTATTATGCTTCGAAATCTTAGATTTCAAAACGTGTTGTTATTGTGAATATTTTTATTATTATGTTTTAAATTATAAAACATAATAAATAGTTTTATATTATAAACGTAACAGTTTTATATTATAATATTAATTATTTAAAAAGGATTTTTTTTTTAAAAACATTTAAAATAATTTTGTTTTGAAATTTTTTTAGTACAATCATTTAATATGATTTTAGTTTTATAACTAAATACGTAATATTTGATTTATTGATTTAGTTAATATTTATAATTAAGTAATGTTTATGTGTAACTTTCTTTATTAATAGTTTTTAAAAAAAAATAAAATAATTTCGAACCATATTTTATTTAATAAATAAATCTAGTTATTTTTATTCTTACTAATCCGAATTTTGAAATCGAATAACTTTTGATTAAGTGTATATAAATTTTTAAAATTTTATGATGTTGTTTATTATCACATTGTGTTTCAATCCTTCTATTTTGATAATTTAAATATTAGTAATTAATAGGTGTTTGTTTACTGGGTTTTCAAATTTTGGTCAGTTATATATCACAATGTTAATAACTCGAAAATGGATTAAAAATTTAATTTTTGTTTGTTTATTATATTTAAATTCTTGTTTGTTTATTAAAAATAAAAGTTTGATATTAGGCATTTAAAATTTAATACAATGTATTTTATAATATTTGTAATTAAAATACATGTTTAAAAAATAATTTTTGGTTGTTTATTTTATTTAAATGCTTGTTTATTTATTAAAAATCAAAAATCAATTTTAGGAATTGAAAATTTAGTATAATGTATATCCTGATATTAACAACATAAAACTAGGTTGAAAAATTAATTTTATTTGTATAATATATTTTAATGCTTGTTTGTTTATTAAAAATCAAAGATATGTAATACTCTTAGTTAAGGTGTATGCATATTTTTTTTATTTATAAAAAATTATGCTAAACATAATCAAATAATTTCGAACCATATTTTATTTATCAAATAAATCTAGTATATCATTGGGTTTATTATATATCATTGGGTTCGAATTCCTTTGATTATTTTTAAAATAAATTTTTATACATAAATGAAGACAAGCAAAATATTTATATATAAATAAAGACACACACAACATTAATTAATTCCGATTTTAACTAAGTTGATAAATCAAATATTAAATTTTTAATTATACTAAACATGAGTTTCGTTTTATACCATATTCCTTATTATAACTTAGAAACAAATTTACAACAAAGTCAGTTTTAAGAGGGTAACGAAAAATGCTGATAAAATATCGTTTTATTTTTTAAGGGAAAATGTGTATTCGGTAATACAACAAAATTCCATATTTCAATGGGAAAATATTTTATTTAATTTACAAAAGCCCTATTTTTCAAATAAAATTACACAGTTTTTTTAATTTTTAAAGAATTATTTTTCGCATGTCACCGCAATTATTAAATACCAGAAAAATAGTGTGCTTATTATTTCTTTTTAATATTTAATCTTTTATTAACTAAAGAAAACTGATTGCTTAGTGTATTTACCTTAGATAAGTTCATTACACAACATGTTTAAACCAGTTGGTGCTACACACTCGACAAGAAACCGCGGCTTGAAATAATAGCACCGCAAAAAAAAGTCAATTGATAAAACTATTGACCGACATATAACCTTGAAGTCTATTTTCATAACAATGTTGTGTTTCGTGCCAAAATAGTAAGCTGTAAAGTTGTGGAAAAATTAGACACTGTCACGTGTTTATTTGTGCGACAATAGCTGATAACTCAGACTAGAGCGACTCTGTTTGTAGAATGACAATCAAGCTATTGTCTTGTTTGTGTATGACAGGAGCCTTATAGCAATGAACACATTCCCCTACAATTTAGCCTATTGTTTTCACTTTTTCTCTTTCCATTGTGTATTTAGCTCTCTTATTCAAGTGCCTCGTTAACCGGGCCGAGCTAAAAAGAGAATTCAATCTGTTTATAACGAGGCCTTTTATTTAACGAGCTCCGCTTGTGGGCTAGTAAGAGCTCTGTTGCTAGGCAGCGCGAGTCCATGGCAACGTGGTCTGTAAGCGAGGCGCGTCTGTGTAAGTGCTTTTACATTATTTCGCGCTAAACGCCGGCGTTGTTATTAGTTCTTATCAGCAAGTTATTAAGCACTTATTAAAATGGAGGATACTGAGCGAAAAAAGACTATGATTGCTGCCAGAGAACGAGGTTTGCAAATTACGTATTACAATGTGTTTAAAAGCATGTCAATTAGATAATAGCGTAATGCTTTACGTGTTATATTAAATCGTTTTAGTTATATTTCTATAGCCGCTCGAACTTACAGTTTAGGTTTAATTTACTTGCGTATACAGTATCATTTGTACATAAATATCAAAATGTAGACATTTTCATTTGTTGTTGCAAGTAACTTATAAACTAAAACCTATTTTCCTTTTAGGACCAGGTCCTGGGCGTTATGGCCTTCCAAGTACGGTGGGATTTAAAAGCCATGATTTCACTAAACACATGAAGCCCTCCTACACATTTGGACAAAGGCTGGATAACTCAAGTAAGCCTTAGTTATAAAGCATTGCTTTAATAAAAATAAGATTATAGGCTTTCATACGGAAAGTGATAGTCTATGTGGCCATTATGTTTTCGCAATATCCAACTGGAATAAATAAAATGCCCGATTAGTTCGTTAAGTTATTAACCAAGAATGTTTACACAGCTATTAAAAACTAAAATATTTTATTAGGGTACACGTATAGGACAGCCATAAAGTTAGTTTTATGTAAATAATAAATTACTTTTGTATTTTTTGTCCCTTTATTATGTTATGTAATAACCGGACCTCTATTATTTTATTTTTAATAAAGCATTTTAATAATACAAAAATATTAACAACGCATTGTGCTCTTAACAATACCATACAACGTTGTTATAAATAAACTCTATTATCAAAAAACAACATACAGAAAAATTTATTTTTCTTCGTAACCCAGCTAATATTTCATATTGCGTGATCACATAATACAATATCACGTTTATTTTACTTACATTTGCTTATTCCTACCTTCTATGTTATATTTATCGCATATGCGTTACCTTGGCCTTACTATATAGTGTTTATTACTTTAAGTTACTGATACAGTGCTGTTTTTTGTTGCCATAAAACTTTGTAAATTAGAGTTTTTACTAAAATTTCAATATATTAGTAGCCCCACTAAAACTTTGAATTAAATTTTTTGTTTAGTGTTTAGCAAGGATGTGAGCCCGGGACCCAAATACTGCGTAGACCCTAGATTTACCCGAGTTGGGTGCGAGGGGGAGCCAAAGTACTCTATGTTGGCAAGACAACCAGACCCGAGTAAGTAGTTAATAGAATACAATGAACATTTTAAGTAGAATGCTTATAGTAAAAAAATAGTTTACTATATGAACCCATACGGTAATTAGATTAAACATAGATTAGTTGATGTAGTTTTCAATCTAACTTTCGTATTTGTTTCATGATTTTCATCATACCCAATCTCATTTTTACCCCATCGTCATTCAATTGTGACGCAATAGACTTATTTCGACCCCCTGGCCCCGGGACCTATAACAACCACCAGGTGCACCCACAGGGTGAACGGCATGCCCCAAAATACTCCATGGCGGCTAGAACCCGTTTCCGAAAACGCGACGCGAACCCAGCAGCAAACGCCTACACCTTACCGCAGCTTGTAGGACCCAAGATAATTAACAAAAAAGCCTACCCTTCCTACTCGATGACAGCTCGCTCTAAGATCAATGGTTTCGACGAGGATCTTGCGCGCACTCCTGGCCCGGCAAAATACAACCCTACCGTGCCCAACCAGTACCGGAACAAGCAGCCTCTTTATTCGATGCTAGGACGCAACGTAATGCCCGGTGACAACACCCGGAAGCCAGGACCCGGCGCCCACTCGCCCGAGAAGGTTTACATCAATAAGAGAAAGGCGCCTGTCGTTTCCATGGGAATACGTCACTCCGAGTTCGTTTGTCCTCTTATTATCGACGTCACAGATTAAACACGTCATCAAGCAAGCAATGTCTATCGAAACTTATATATTTACTACATAGGAAAAAAATAGCCATTGTCACAAATTCGTCCATGATCCATTTAAAACTGCAGACTCTTGTTATGTTTGAAAACCATTCTTTTGCGCTATAATGAGATTAACTTAAGCACTGTAGAATTCCTGTAGAAAATTTGCTTTTTAACAACCTCTCCTGTAAAAATTTAACTGTATAAATTATTTTGCATTGCAACTATTACTTTTAACATGATACCTAAAATTTTTGATTATATATAAATCTTTGTATTTCTGTTTAAATGTAGATAAATTACATGATAGTAGTTTGACATGTAATTTATACTGGTTAGTGTATATTCATCGTAGAAACTAGAGACCATTTGATTACTTAGTAATGTAGTTTTATAGAAATTAAAACTCAAATCAGGTTTAGAAAAATATGCTTCTAGATTTTTATAAATAGCATATATAAAACTTAAAACATGTTATTTAAAACATCAAAAAAACTAGCTATAGTTTGGGCAATTGATTTTTTGTTAGGAAATTTTGTATCGTAAATTTTAAAAACAATTTAAAAAAAATAAGCGCATACTTAAATATGTTCCTAATTTATTTAAACCCTTAAACAATTTTCCCTTTATTATCCGATTATATTTACACTATTTATTGTTTGCTTAAAGGCGCTAGATCAAAATAAACATGTACATCTTATCAGTACATTAGTGTAAGCCATTTTAATTCTAAGTTAATATTTAATTTTAACATATACAAATTGTGTAACACAACAGCACTGATGACACGTTTCTAAATTAAGTAAGTAATGATGTTAATCTTCAAATACAGTTGCTTTCTAGTAGTTTCTTAGCATACAGCATATATATGTAATCTTCTGATTACAAATCAATTAACATGCAGTTAAATTAAAGGGTTTTATTTTTAGATCTGTTTAAGACACCTGGACCCGGTACCTACCGGTCCGAAATGGTGCACCCGCCAAATGAGCGACGGGCTCCCAAGTATTCTTTATCAGCCAGGACCCGGGCCCGGAGACTGGACCCGAACCCGGCACCAAACGCGTACAAGCTGCCATCAGCAATTGGTTCCCGAGTCCCCAACAAAAAAGCCAGTCCCTGTTACACCCTAAGCGGTCGCACTACCGGGCGCGGGTTTTCTGACGACCTGGCACGCACGCCCGGACCCGCCGGGTACCGACCGATTAGTACCGGTCTCTACAAGCGTAGCGCACCTTTATATTCGCTAGGTGCAAGGTGCTACATGCCAGGTGACAACACCAGAAAGCCAGGTCCTGGAGCCCATAGTCCACTCTATGGTAGTCTCTACAGAGGAAAGTCTTTTTCAATGGGCATACGTCACTCCGATTATATCACACCGCTTATCATTGACGTAGGCTGGGATTAAGACAACGTCACCAAAATTATTATTTTTAGAAAAAAAAAATTTCATGTGTACAGTGTTTTCCTGCATTTAACTTGCTTATAGTTACATTTTTGAACTTTTTTAAATTTTTTCTCTCTTACTTTTATGTGAGATAGGCCTAATAGAATTTCACATAACATTGGATTTAGAGACTTTAGTCAAGGCAGAATTTTTTTTGAGTGTTATATGTTGTTTTAATGTGTGTGTAGGTTAGTTGTGTGATTGATAGCCATTTCTTTTTTTTGAGATTTTGTTTTGCTTGTAAATACGAAATAAAAGCGCTTTTAAAATAAACTTTATCTTTTTTTAGTAAACTTTTAAAACAAAAAACTAAATAAATATAATTTTATTTCAATATAAAAATAGAACCACGATAACAGAATTGCATTTTTAAACCTGATACATGACGTCATTACTGTGACGTCATCGCACTGTGAACGGATACCGTTCGGATTTGTTATCAGACATGACGTCATTACATCTGTTTTCTTTTGACTCTCTTTCCGAGAGACTCCCACTAGTGGGCAGAATTTCTTCGGTTTCGGAGACCACGCCCACATTAAAATTTACCTGAACCTGATTGGCCCATGCACTTTCTCGTCCGTGATTGGTCAATCCGTAGCGCTCGTCGTAGGTCGTCGAATTCGCGTTTGCCACGTGACCGATGTCGTCATTACTTTCGACAAACGGCATCGACGCAGAACGAACTAAAAATTGCGACATCTGGTGACCAGAAGAATTATTTTGCGCCGGATTCGAGACCGCCGCGTTTTCCATCGCTTTTTGGTTCATGACCACAGGCTCCCCAAAAACCATCGGCGGGCCTCGAGAGAAAGTTTTCCCGCGGGGCTTCATCCCCTCGACCCTGTGCACCTGGGTGGGATACCTCATATGCGCTGTCATGACGTCACTGTACTCCATATTCGGTGGCAGGAGAAGTTCGGACGCAACTGGGTGACGAGCCCTGTCGTCGTGGTTGTGATTCGAATCAGGGGAATTGAGGTCGCGGTCGGGAAACCCCTGGCCGGGTCGGGGTACGCAAGTGACGTAAGAGGGTCGTTGAACCCATGTTGTTTTTTTGGCAATTTTAAACGACAAGTTTTTAATAGGAACGACAACGGAGCGAGGGTTGAATTTATTATTTTCCTCATTTTCGTTCTCGTGCACCGATACTATTTCTACCTCGTCTGCGTTCTTCGATTCGTCATTGCTAGTGACGTCATCGTCATTGATGACGCCATTTTGGTAGCTGGACTGGCTGCTCGAGGGCTCTGAAGATGAGGCAGATAGCTCGGCAAGCGAACCAAGCCGCCGCTGGTTCGAAAGACGACCAGCTGTAAAAACACCATACCATGATGTCATTAAACAATTTTAACTTTAATGACGTCATAAATAACACCAAAACGTGAATTGTACGCGCCAATTATATAATTTTTTATTTTTAATTATATTTTTTATGATTTTTTTACCTGGTGCTTGCACCCTGTATGGTATAACGCCATCCATTTCCAATGTCTTACGTTGTGTGACGTCGTTACCATTTTGTTTATGGTTCTGGGAGGGTGGGGAGAAACGCATGGTCAGCAGAGGTCTCCTGTCTTTACTGGGCGACTGTCCACGATAAGGGTTGTACAGCATATAATGAACTCTGCATAAAAATATATTTCTTTGTTGTTATTAGAAATGAGGTTTATTAATATTAACCAATTTTAATGGAAATATTAATAAGAATAAATGTTATTTAATTTGAAAGTGGCATAATCTGGTATTTAGTTTAAAGAAAAACTTAAAAATATAATTTAGTTTTCATTAGGACTTATTTTTACATAATTACTTAAAAAAAATTATTTTAAATTTGAATAAATTAGATTTTAAATATAAATATATGTTAAATTACCTTCTCGGTTGACTTCCAACTTTATATCTTATCCCACAAATATTCGAATAACCTTCTGACTCTCCGCTCACCTGTGTTCAATATATCAGGTTTAGGTATTAATTAAAATTTAAAATTATTCTTATTTTTAAAAATAAAATTTATTTTAAAATATTGACCGGTATATTTGGTCCGTCTTGAATCCCTGATAAGAGAAGTTGCTCTCTTAACTCCTCCTCTTGCTGCCTACGATCCTCCTCTGCAACTTTTAATTCCGCCAATCTAGTGACGTTATTTAAATATTTCTTTAGCACACAATATTTCTTTTTAATTAGGAAAATTAGAAATAAATTTTCGCAAGACAGTTAATAAAGATTTGCTGATAAAAAGAAGAGAAAATACTTCAAAAAATATTTACAAAATTTATTAAAAAGTATTTACCTTCTCGCTGCTCTCTGTTTAATTCTTTCCTGGGCAAAAATGGGGATTCCCCCGTTACTTCGATTTGCATATTTGTTCACGAAGCCAGGATAGTTGGTCTGAAATAAAATAAAACAATAAAAATTAAAAACACAACAATTTTCTACTTACAATTTTCAACATTTAAAAAACGTTTTAACCTTGACATTCTTCGCGGCAATCTCTTTGTTGTTTTCTTCAGACGTCATTCTGTTGCTATGGTGACTTGGCTGAATATTCGAAGGAGCGGAAATTGACTTTCCGAACTTTTGTTGCCTTTTCTTTTTTTTCTTTTTTCTCCCGGATCCTTCCTGGGAGCCGCGAAGTTTGCTCTTTGATCCGCGGATGTCGACTGGCTCTTCGGGATCAGTGTCACTATTACTCTCAGAGCTTGTTCTAAAAAAGAAGATATGAATCGTAAAAAAATAAAAACTATAAAAAAAGTAAAATTAAATTAATAAATTACTTACTCGGACTCAAGTTGTGCTTCTCGGACGTTCAACTGCTGCAACATTCTTAAACAATTCTCATCCAAATCCGGAATTTTTTCCGCGTTTTCCGCCTGATCCGCAATTGGTCCGTAATTTATAGAAGTTTCCTCTAAAATGACGTCATCACCAGTTTCATTGACGTCACCGTTTTCGTCAGTTTTAATTTCTTCAATGCCTGAGGTATTTTTGACTGACATTTGTTCGGTTTTGATGTTGTTTGTTGTAGCTTGTTTGTTGCAGGATTTTTGTTGTGTTGTTGATGTTGATGTGGCAATGTTTTGGTTAGGTGGCGCACTACTGGACGTTTCTTTAAAAAAAAGTTGGGTTTACTAGTTATGGTGCCTGGCAGTTTGAAAAATCGATCACGGCATTGAACTACGAGCCAAAGGGTTTCGGGTTCGAGCCGCACCAATGCTACACTATTCGCCCTTAAACCTGATGGTTACAAATACCCTAACACACTTCACTAGCAAACTCCTACCGCAAAAAATAATTCCTATCACTAATATAGGATAAGAAATCTTAAACCTAGGCTTTAAAATACTACCCTATTATTCTGAATATAACATTTTATTGAATTAAACAATCATACTTTTTGGAGATGATAGAGTTTCGTTATTGATCTGATTATTTGATTTCGATTTTAAACTCTGTAAGTTGACATCAGCTGGCGGAATCTTTTGCGTTGTTATCAACTACATAAAAATTATCAGAATTTATTAACGAAAATTAAGAAATACTTGGTTAGTAATTTAGATTTTATGTTAAAGAAATGACACGTTCACACACGGATTTTTGGACAACTTACCCTTCTAGCGACCTCGTGTGTCATTTCCAACACAGCACGAGATTTAGCGACAGGGTCGTCGCACACTCTCGAATATTCAAGAACACATTCGCACAACTTTCGACCCATCAGTTGAAAGTCTTTGATGTTAAAATGACGACCCTTGCTGTAAAGTGAGTTTAAAATAAAGAAAAAATAAAAATCTATTTATTAAAAAAAATTATAAAAACATAAAAGGGCCTAGGTGAGTTTTCGACCTCAAAACCCTAACTTTAGTAATAAAAACTTACTCTTTGCTGAACTGGGTGCCAGAGAACGAAGCTTCCATGGTAAAACTATTTAAAATTTTCATTTGTTTAAACATTACAACCCGACCTGTAGATTCTTTGGAACGTCGGACCGAAAACTTAGTACTATTAAAAGAGAACCTAAAAAAATAATAAATTTTAAATACTTTTAAAATATTGTCTTAATTTTGTATTAAATATTCTATGACATACGTTAAAATATTTTACACATATTTTTATTTTATAAAAAAAAATAAAAATTTTGTAAAAAAAAACACAAAATATTAAAAATCTACCTTGTAGGGGTTAGCTTATACAGTAACCATGGAAACATCCTTTCTTCTACGAAGTCACGTGCGTCGGCGAGCGGGTCACGTGGTGCTTCGGTTTTCCCGCCTTTTTCTTTAGGTATTAACGATCGACGATCACAGCCGTACATAAACACCATGTGCTTTCTACTATGACCATGTAGGTCACAATATAATATGATCTAAATTAAACAAAACATTCTAAAATGTTTTTAAATAATAACAAAAAATAAATAATTTTTTTTACACTTTTTTTATAATTATTTATCCTTGATGTGGGAAGTCGTCTTCACGACCTAAACACTGAGTAACATTCGTTACCTCGACCCAGTCTCGAGTTGCCTTTGGCAGTTTAGGGTGTTATAGAATATAATTGCTCGATAATTAAGCAGCTGATTAAATGTTGGCTTACTAGGAGTTTATACCGCCTTACTCAAGACCGCTACAGTATGAGACCCAGGACCTCATCTAGTAAAACCAAATGTTCTGGCCACTACACCACGCTGTCGGTACCCTATCAAAGTTACCAACTTTAGAATGAGTTTCATGCTTAAAAAATAGGGACTTGGAAGCAGTGGGAATCGAACCAAGGACCTCATATGGTAATGCCCAGTAGCTTTAAGTTTTTATTGTATTATTTTATTCACATCGTAAACTAATAATTAACACAAACGTTTAAAATTTAGAAGAAAAAGGAACCACTCACCGGATGGTCTTTATTGAACTGGTCAACCATTTGTTTGGTGTGCCATATGGTGGGGAATGTCCCTTGTTTTGGATGACGATAATTTCGATTAAGGTCCCGGGCTGCGAGGGAGGTTCGGTAATTTCCCACTATCACCCCGTCCGGGTTGAGCATGGGTACAATCTGTGACGTAATCGTGACGTCATTTTAGATACCAATTACATTTTTAATTTAAAGTTTTAATTCTAACCTTAAATATAAATTTTTGTCTTAGTTTAACAGCAGAGGGGTAATCCGAAGTAAGGTAATCGATAACTCCCTTCATCATCCAACTCGCTTGTGACTCCCCCGGATGAACCCGACCTGTGATTACGACCCCCTTCTTTTCCTACAATTAACACAACCTTAAAATGTCTATAATTACATAATAAAACATCAAGCGCTTAAAAGTGAAAAAAATGTTAAAATTTTAACTTTTTCATGAAACAAAATAAAAAACATGAAACAAAATAAAAAAAGGCTTACAATGCTTTTTTATGTAACTATTCAAACTAACTTATGTAATATCGACTCACCAAATGAAAATCTTTATATTTGTCTTTTTCTTTGTCCGGGAAATCGGTGATGGTGAGCAAAAAGCACGCGTTTCCAGCTGTAGTCTCGCACAAGACTTCTTTCTTGACGTGTTTCGCGACATCCGGGTCTTTCATAAGTTCGTCTAAATGTCGTCTGAGATCGGAGTAAGTGTACGGGTAGCAATGGGCCATGTAAATCGTATCTGTTTCTACACTTTCCCAGTCGAATTGAATCTGTATATAAAATGAATTAGAAACCACTAGGACTTTAAAATGATAAGATTTTAACTACTTTTATAAACTACAAATTTTTTATTGACAAACTTAAAATACCGACAATATTAGATTTAACTTTAAGTAGAACATCTGGCCCTTACGAAAAACTTTAAAGTCATAATCACCGAAGTGTTATGTTTGAAGTTAATATCATTGTACTTGACATAAATAACATAGTTTGGGCGTATAGCTAAAGCACTTATGTTTTCAAAAGTAGAGCTACATTACGTTCAAGTATTTTAAAGTCTTGTTCAAAGAACCCACTACATTCCAGAATTACTTTAAAAGTACTGAGGTTTATATAAAATTGTGTATTACTCCGACGAAGTCCTAGGTTGACTTTAACAGTTTGGGATAATATTGGCTATAACTGGTAATTGAATTACTAGCCTGCTGTTTTTTGGGGCTTAACATGAGCTTGTATTGTTTATAGCGCCTTGCTTAAGAAACATAATAAAAATCTTTAGTTATCAGGCAATTGTGAGCAAAATTACAATGTTATACAGCATCCTTACCTCATATTCTAAGCAATAATATTGTAGATCTAAAGACAAAATAGCGTTTCTGGTTGGATTCGTCCACGAACTATATTTAATATTTTCCCCACTTCTGTGCCAACCCTGCCCTTCTTCGTTCGCCAAATTCTCAGAATATACAAGCGGCTTCATACCTATAAAAAAATGTATTTGTGTTATTTTAAATTCAAAAAAAATATAAAATTGTAAAAAAGTTTTTGCTGTTTTTTACCGTAATTATACAGGCTGTCCTTCTTTAGAAAATTGATAATATTAAATTTATAAATTCGATCCCTTTTAGGTTTCTGTATTCTAAAGTAATACCACTGCGTATGTCTATTAGTGTACATGTCTGTTCGCAACACAAGCTCGTATTCAAACGCACCTCTAAAAAAACAAAAACGTAAATAATTCAACTTCAGTAAAAGTTATACGCCTGCCTTTATTTTAACAATTAAAAAAATAAATCATTTAGAAATCTTACGTTCTTCTGACTTGGCGAAGGTTGCCAGATTCGAACCTAGATTCAAAGATCAAGGACTCGTCGAAACCTTCAGGCACTGAGTGTGGTAAAGGCGACCTGGATGATCTCTCACAATCATATATCACCGGTTTTCCTAATGAAATATAGAGTATTTTTTTTTATAATATATTAATAATTTATAAACAATGTAATTTGTGCAAACTTACCCCGCCATAGTTGAGGTTTTGCAGTGGCTGCGTTATGAATATTCCCTGGTGCATTATGGGAGTTGTGCGTTGCATTGTGGGAATGATTATTGCTATGATGATGATGGTGATGATTATTTTTGTTCGAGTTCGAGTCCAAATAGCTGAGGTCGCTGCTACGAAAGTTAACTCTTTGTATAACTGGGGGACGATCGTCTTTACCTCTTAGTGATTGTTTTAAGAAGCCTGCCTGAGTTGGTTTTTGTGACGATAATTCTTGTTCGATAATGCGGGAGGCTTCGTCTAAGTTGAAAAATAAAATTAATTTAACTTATGGTTATGATAAGTTTTCTATTAAGATTTGTGCTAAGTTTAACATTTTAAATTACACGAAGTGTAAATTTAATTGTAAAATGGTGTAGTAGCCAAAACAATAAACCTAAAGGCCTAAAAAAGAATCTAACTATTGCAGGTTAATAACCAAAATCATCTCAAGTAACAAGTTATAATACTTGCAAGTAATACAGGACATTCAAATAAAACGAAAATGTAGTGAAGTATATATTGCACATAAGTTTTAAACTAGAAACTTCTATATAAATCTAATAACTATTTCTCCTTATTGTATTTTCTAAGCATATTATACGGTAAGGTAAAAAGGGCTTAATTAAATATTAATAGTCCTACTTTGACGAAACAAGGGCCCTTGACCTTCTGCCAAGTATAAAATCTTACATTTAAATCGCTGTGAAGTTTGCGGGCACCACAATTTCTCGTTCTTTTTTGGCATAGCCTCAATAAGCTTGGGCGGTTTGATAATCATACGTTTATTTTGTGGAAACTTCAGAACTCGGTAATCACGAAATGAATCACTTAAACTGGGCCAAAATCTCGACTTTGGAAACAAGTGATTGGTCGGAAAATTCTTACTGAATGGAGTATTTTTCTGACTTAAAATTTCGGGCAGCCAGCGCGAGGCTAAATTTTCTAAACTTTTTCCATTGGAATATCGTTTTTCTGAATCTAGTTTCTTTTTTGGTGGAAGCAAGGGCACACTGTGCTTTACAGCAGTTTTAGAGTGTCCATTGCTGTACGAAACATCAGATATATCTGTTACAAGGTTGCAAATAAAGTTTTGGCTTTTGTTGTGTCTCGGAATGCTAGTGGACACCCTATAACTGGGCAGACTTGGTGTTTTGTAGAAAAATGCACGAGGCTTGGGCTGAAAAACTCGCTCATTTTTGTGATACGATTTTTCACAGACCAATAAAACCATCTCGGAACTTTAATCCATTTTTGCAGTATAGCAAATTATTAACAAAATGTTCTGTTGCTTTTTATTTAAAACAATGTATTTTAAATTGAGGCTATTAGTATTAAACAACCTTAGATTTTGAAGTATTACTAAAAGCTTATAAAATTTACATTTTTCTGTTTAGTCTTAAAAATTTTAAAGTATTTAAACTGTTAACCTGTTAATAATAATAATAATATGCCTTATACTGAAATAAAAGGCTTCTGCTCTGATAACTATAGCTTAATATCTACTTTAAAACTTTAAAAATCCCAAAAACTCTCAGATAAGCTCTTAAAAAATATAATTGCTTGCTATATGAAAAGTTCGAATGGCTGATGACTAAATAAAAGCGACGCCTATCTCGATTAAAAAAGCCTCTTCAGTAGGCAAGAGAACAATTGGGTCGAAATCGAACGTGTTATGACAACTATAAGAGCTCATTTGACGCTATGCTAAGTTTTAATCAGAGATGGGCAAAAAACAAAGCAGTTATTTTCACTCGTATCTAAAATATTTCAGTAACTTATAAACGCCTAAAAAAGTTTTACTATAACTGGCCTTCTAATTATTAAACTTAATACATAGCTAGCATATTACTTTAAAGGGCCTAAGCAACTATCTAATTAACTGTGCCTCATATTTTTAGCAATTTTACATCAATTTATGGTGTTTTAACACTATTTTTTGTGCGTGAATTTAGCCTATATTCACCTATTCAATACACGAACCGTTGTAGCTATAATTGAACGACGAAAAGCAACTTTAAGGGTGCTTGATGGCCCAGTGAGGCAAACAGTCATTGTTTTTTAAGTTATGAGTTTATTGGAACAGAAGAGTAATTAAGGGATTAAGGTTCAGTGTAAAACTTTTGCGTGCAATTAACCGATTTGGTCTCAAATACAGTTGTAGGATACATGACAAAAATATTAAGGCTTTGCCTTTTTTTTAAATATATCGCGTGTTTGTTTATATATATATATATATATAAATTAGAATTACCTGTAGCATGGGCGTTTAAATTTTCCTGCTTCGGACAACTATCGGTAAATCTACAAAAAAAACGGTGAAAAAGTTGAAGTAACTAATGTTACTCTTTGTTTAATTCGTGAAGTCGACTACATTAATTTTTCAAGTTTAAATACTTACACTGGACATTGGCAAACGGGTCCATATCCCTGGGGCCAGAAAGGACCCAATCTACTGATGATTACCCCACGTTTATCAACGTACTTTCCATGACCCATGTGGGTTAATTTACCCCTTCGTGTTCGCGAGTTTAGTAAACTGTTCATACCATCTTTGGTGTAAGTCTACAAAAAAATTCAATTTAAAAACATTTCTTAAAAAAACAAACAGGTATTTTTATTCTCAAAAGGCTATTTCAAGCAAAAAAGTATTTAAATGTATTAATATAAAACTAAATCCTATGTTCTTATCGGACGATTATATTTTACCTAATTAATTATGTTTTTATAATAAATTTAATTTAAACTACCTGAAAGCATCTTCTACTAGCTCCATAATTGGGCAATGACAATCCATTATAAGCAATCACATTTGGAATTAATGGTCTAAAAATGTTGCAATTGGTAAAACAAAAAAAAATGTTCTATAAAAAAGGGGGGCTATATTTAAATAGTGTTATGTTTATTTACATCAATACATAAAAAGCTTGGTAAACATTAGCTAATGTAACAGACTATACTAAAAATATTTATTCTAAATATAACATGTAAATTACTTTTAGTTTCCACGTTAAAATGTAAAATAACATATAATTACCAATAAATAATATACATATAGCTATAAAATAACAATCTTAAATACTTTTTAAATAACTTATTTATATTATTATAATTTAATTACAACCTAACCTTAGAGTATTTCCAACACCATGTTTGTTAGGCAAGCCAAGAAAATTAAGATTAGAATCATTTGCATCCAATAAAGTAACATCCAAACCTCCTCTCATATTTGAAGAATGTTTTTGTGATCTTGCAATGTCTTCTAAACCATACATCGCTACAAAGTAAACATATAAAATTAGAAAGATTTTTACTTGAGTTGAAATACCAAGACAATAAATAATTGTTGTTTTTATTTGACAACCGGCAGTGTTGTGTAGTGGTCAAAATATCTGGCTTTACTACATAAGGTCCTGAGTTCAATTCTCCTTGCTCTTATGCTGTTGTGTCCTTAAGTAAGGTGCTATAAATGGTATAAACTCCTGCTAAACCAATGCTTAACCGACAGCCTAATTAACGAGCAATTATAATCTATATGTCCAAAACTGCAAATACAATTGCAGACTGAGTCAGGATAATTAATGGTTGTTCACGTTTAGGTTGTGAAGTCGACCTTTTCACATCAGGAATAAACAAATATGAAAAAAAACTTAACTAAATACAATTTAACAAAAAGACAACTTAGGCCTGGACAAATCAACCTAATAAAACATTGTTTATTTATTTTACTAACCCTGATTGCTACCACCTAATCATATATAACCACCATCCAACAACTTTTAATCTATAAAAAAAATCAAATAAAAACCATACCTTGCGAATGAAGTCCAGTTCTTTTAGGCAATCTTAAATTAGCGAGAGATCTTGAAACTAAATCTTTTCCATATATCGGATCTGCACCAGTTAGCACTCGATTCTGCGAAATGTAGTTGACGTCGATGTACTTAAAACTCCCTCCACCTCCTCCGGAAGATTCAACTGGGATGCGGGAGTTAGTCATGTGACCTTGGCGAAGACCGCCTCCAAAGTTAATCATCTAAAAAAAATTTAATTTCATATTTGAATAAAAGGGCATTAAAAAAATATAAAAAAAACTGTTAAAGAATTTTTATTTACCTTTTTGATAATAGAATGAACTAAAACCAAGTTCAACAAAGTATTTGCTGTAGTATAACAAAAACTTTTTTAAGAAATTCTATATTTACAAAAGTAAACATTAATTTTAATATTCTATGATGTATTCTAAGAATAGAATTGACCAAAAATGAAATTCAATTAAATGTATCAAACAATCTTTTCCAATTTAAACACATAATTCATACAATGTAACACGGCCTAGTCTTATCATAATACTTAAACAAATACATCACCTAATAGAAGACATTAACCAAATGGCCGAAATACAGATTGTGTAAAGCTAAACAAACAAATCAAATGACTAGAATAAATAAAACTTGAGATTCAGCCTTCAATGATAAATAATTAACTCTACTATGAAATGAAAATGAAAGGTTGCTAGTAGAGATTAAAGTAAATAACATAACAATTGTAATTATAATTTTTGAATATCACTATTTTAAATAAAAATTTTTTTTTTTAAAATTACGAAAAATTATAAAATACAAAAATTAAAAAAATTATAACACTTAGTTATTTATGACAAATTTTTAAAAGCCAAAAACTAAAAAAATTTTTGTTTGGTATGATGAATTAAAAGTAAGATCGGTAGCCGGTGCCTTACAAACGACCTTTGTTAAGAGATAAATGTCTTTGTTAGATAACACACAACATATGGCATAGTTGAATCTATTGCCAGATAACAATGGGTAACAAAAGGACAATGGATAAAGTTTCACAGTAGGCATGTTTTACAAGAGGAGTGTATCTGTCCATTTAAAATGTGTTTAACAATAACAAATTTCGATTCAGACCAACACCATCAATTTTATTATGTACTCGAAGAATATTAAATTTAATAACCAAACAATTTAATTAAAAAATATATGATCCTTATAAATTTCTTGTTTGGCTATTTTTAAAAGTGTATATATAAAATTGTTGGTGTTGGTGTATATATAAAATTGATGGTTTGTATTTACAACCAAATTTTATATATTATTCAAAAAATAATAAATTTACACAACTTTATAAATGAATATTTTTTAGCAAATTTAGTTAATTTATTTTTTAACGCTTACAGTAAATGTTAACAATTATTAAAAACTAGTTTCATTTATATTTTCTTTTAATTTAAAGAACAAATATTAATTTCACCAGTGTAAATATATGAAATATCCTGAAGTGTTAAACAATTAAACATTTTAAATTGGGAGTATCTAAGCCTCAAATCATAACATTAAATAATTTTTAAATATTAAAACATTCTTACATGGTAGTTTTTTGGTCTTTCAGATTTCTTTTTTTCTGTCCATTTCTTCTGATTAGTTTTAGTGACAATGGGAGCTAGAGCTTGTTGAACTTGGGTGGAAAGATCAGATTCAATTTTGGATCGTAGGCTAACCTTCCAATTTTTTTCTGTAAAAAAAATTTTAAATACGAAAATTTTGTAAAAATTTTAAAAATGCCTAAAAAAATATTTATTTCATTTGTAAATGTAAAATTTGATTTTTACACAACAACTACTAAAACCACAAAACACAAAAAAAAATTGTTAAAATAAGAACACAAAATACTAGCACAAATTAAGTTAAAATAAAACAAAAAGAATGCCTAAAATAAATAACATTTTAATAATTTTAAAATATATTTTTTTAAATTTATTTCAACCCACCGACCATGTCCAACACAGCAAACCCATTTTGTTCTTTAGGTTCTTTGTATCTCGGAGATTGCCAACTTTGCTCATGTTTAAAGCTAGGTGGCGACCTAGAGCGCAGACTAATTGTTTCCAAATTTAAATCGTTACAAGCCATCGGACTTGTTCCTAATTTAATGTTATGATGGTTAGAGTTAGTATACCGATAATAATTTTAAAATTATTATCAACTAATTTTATTTCAATATTTAATGCATAATTGAAATAAAAAAAAATTAAACTAAAAACCCAAAACTTAATTTTTTATTAATAATTTTTTCATTGGATACCCAATAAAAAAATTTCTTTATTCATTTTGAAAAATGTAAATATATATACAAGAAAATGAAAAAAATTTTGAATAATTTTTTTACCTCTTTCAGATTTGGTGTCGTTGCAAAATGAGATAATATCAGCAAAACTTGCTTTAGTTTTTGTTTCAATTCCACGCATGGTTTAACATTTTTAAATTTTTCATCATAACCCAATTTTTTTCTAACTAAAACAATAATAAAATAATTAGAATAAAAATTAAATATAAATAATTGAAACTTATAAATAATAACTAATTAACATAAAAAATACCTACTTTTAATTAGTTTGTTTAACTTACAAAATACACATAAAATTAACAAAAAAAACTACTTACTTTTTTATAAATTTAATTACTATATCCAAATATCTTTTAAGCTATTTTATCTAATGATTTTCTGTTTATAAATAGCTTATTTCAAATATAATAATTAAAATTAAAAGTGATTCTAAAAAAACATGAAAATATCCACACAATTAATTTTTTAAGCTTAACATTTAACTTAATATTTAGAAAATATACTTTTCTATACAACGCACTTGTAGCTGTGCGAAAAAAATCAACAACTTTGTTTCGCTCTCTTATTTTAAACGGCTTTACATTATTCTTCCAGGTGAACTCCCTTTTCGTATAACATAATTAAAAGTAAGTTATCCTCATGTTAATAAATAAAGTAAGTAGCTAGATATCACTTAAATGTTATCGTAAAAGTCATGCTATTTAAAACAGTTTAGCTTTGTTTTAACTAGGTTTATTACAAGATTTAAAGGAAATTGATAAAAAGGCAGTTAATAAGCTTTTTCGTACTTAACAACATGGCTTTATTTTAAAGAAATATACTTTGTCTGTATTGTTTCACAGAATTACCACTTCCAGCATACTTAATAAGGGTTGTTTATTAGTACTTAAGTCATATTAAAAGGATTATTATCTAAAAATAAAACAGTCTTAGCTTGGAAGTGCTTAAAATATTTCATTAAAAAAAATATTTGTTTGTTAATTTTATTTCAAATCCAAGTTAATGAAAAAAAGTTTAAATCACCACTTGCTTCTCACATTAAGAAGCTTAAAAACTGATATATTATAAATTCAAACGAAACAAGTAATTTCATGAAATAAAATATGTGTTGAAATAAAATATTTTCTTTTTTTATCGCCTATTTCTTTTTCCTTTGCCTTCGTTATTTTTATTTTTTCCACCACCATGGTTAGGCTGAGGAGTGCTAGTTTTAGAACGAGAATTTTCATTGTTAGAATGTCGATTTGTTTGGACTTTAATTGCTTCTTGCCGCAGCGAAAATTTACTTTTTATCATCTACAAATTTAAACAGATCAATAGGTTAAAAAATAAATAGCAAAATAAACAAGAAGATTTAACATATAGAAAATAGCTTAAAGATAGACATCATAAATTAAAGTTCTTAAAGCTTTTAATGTAAAAATTAATAACATTTTTTTGATGTATTATTTTATCCCCGTACAGAAGTAAAAGAAAGTTTAATTTACAGCCTACGAATATCTATAATAGCTTAACCAACAATTTGAATTAAAAAATTTGAATTAAATTTTATTTAAATTACAAAAAAACCATCATTTTACTTTTAATGCTGCAGCAGTTTCTCCACAATTTAAATGTAAATAAACGGCCAGCACCAAAGCTTGTGGTGGTAGTTGGTTTGATTTAACGCTCGAATAATTACTCGACACCAGGAGGCGCTGTGCTTTCTCGTACTCACTCCGAAGGCAGTGAGCCGTAGCAAGATTAATTGTCATGTACATATGTGCTACTTTAAGGTTAGTAGGATACTGGCAACTAGTTAATTGGTTTGTGACTAAAATTTAAAAAAAAAATTGGCATCATAAATTTTATTTTTAAATAATATTTTATTTTTGATAAATGGTTTTAATTGTAATTTATTAAATATTTAAATTTTTATGAAGAAATTTGGCTTACAGTTATGAGAAACCAATCCTCCATTACTTGTTGCTTGTTTTTGTTCATCTAAAATAAATATTAAAAAAAATAAAAATTAAAAAAAAAATTAAAACTGTATTCATCAATAAAATTTTTTAGTTAATAATATGATAAAGTTAAGGGTAAATAACTGTAAATAATTGATTTTATACCAGTAACTGGAGATTTTTTCCCGTTATCTTCAAACTGAATATTAATATTTTTGATTCGTTCAACTGACAAATGTTGAATTGAATCTGATATTTTATCCAATGACACTAAAGCTTCAGCTGCATACATGTTACCAAGATACCTTAAACAATGAGAAAAATTTGTAACTTTAAGTTGGAATTAATTTGATGTTAAGAATTCGATTAAGGTTCTACGTTATTGAACGTAATATTAATAGACTGAAAGTGACCTGCAAAGTTTCAACACTTTAAAATCGGCACCTAATAAAGATAACTTTTTAAGGTGTCTGTTACATAACAATAACTGATTTGAACCTTGTTACTAATATGATAAACAACACCAATAAATTGTCTGGGAGATAATGCTACAAATTAACTCCAAAAAAAACAATAAAAAACAAACTAAAACACAAAAATTATATAAATTAAGAAAATACTTAAATCAAACACTATATAAATACAATGCAGGTTTCTATTAAAACTCACCTGTGGGCCCCCGATAACTTCGGTAACTCCAACAAAGTTTGAGAATAATGTAAAGCATTTAAATTATCTCCAGTGTGAAGAGCAACAAATGCAGAGTTTGCAAGTACTGAAGCGTATAATTGGGCAAGTGCTGTACCGCATACATGAGACCCGGGTAGACAGGACACTAGAGGGACAAATTTAGTCCCCTCTTCACCCTTGCTTTCGCCCTCACTTTGATTCTCATCAACCTAAAAAATAATTAAAAAATATTAAATTTTTTTTTAAAGAAAATGTAACTGACGAGGCAATAAAAATTTAGCTAAAAGGTTAAGAACATAAAAACAAATGTAAAAAAAGGATTATGGACTTGATTTAGCTTTAAAATAATATAAAAAAAAATGTTACCTCCAGCCCAGGGCCCTGCATTGCTTTCTGAAGTATTGCCAGAGAATTTTTTAGACAAACTGAAGCAAACTCTAAAGTCTGTGCAGGCATAACCGTGGTATTACTTTTCACACCTTTAAAGTAATAACAAAAATCAAAATTAAATTTAAATTATTACACAATTGATTTTTTATTTGCTGAATGAATGTAGTTCATATTAATCTTACCCAATGATTGGGTTATGGAGTTGATTATAACTTTTCTATGTGCCCCATTTCCCAAAATGTTATAAGAATGATTAGACATTTTTTTCTTGTTGTCATCTAAAACAAAACATAGCTGCTTTAAACAAAATTTAAAATAGTAAAAAAATGCTCTAAAATGAGGAAAAAAAAAATTAATTAATTGTGGTAGCTATGCAAAAAAGTGATCTAAATGGTTTATACCAGAAGTTAGTTGTAAAAAAGTATTTTTTTTATATTCAACACCAATTTAAAAGTGGACAAGTTTTACCATTTCCATCATAAGTTGTTTTTTGTTGAATACAACATTCTGCAATTCTTAACCACAACCTCGGATTATTCGGAAACGCTGGAACGGCTGTGATCAGGTGATCAAATGCAACGCTTGGGTGACCAGCAAATAAAAGTTGGATACCACAATTGTATAACAATTCATATCTAAAAAAATTGGGTAATAAATTACATATAATTTTTTTTACATTTATTTACCCCCCTAAAAAGGTCGACTTAACCACTTAAACATGGAATAACATCAGTTACCCTGACCTAGTCTCGAGTTGCCATTGGCAGTTTGGGACATTAAAGATTTTAATTGCCAAATAATTAAACTGATGATTGAGCATTGGCTTAGCAAGAGTTCATCATAGGTGGGCACAGTTAAACGAAAAAGCAACTTCGTTAAATGGTTATTCGTTACACATAACAGTAACTTCGCTAACGTTTTTTCGGTAAATTAAACCAAGTGTAACGGAAGTTATCGTTAAACGTTAACGTTAATATTTAATTAAAACAAACAAAGAAATTACCTTTTTTATAAAAAAGGATTTTAAAAAAATAGTTTTTTTCTTAATCGATGTTTTAACTAGACGAAAATGGTTTAGAAGAAGTTTTTAAAACTGGCTTAGGCCCAATGCCCAAATAACAGTGGCTGGATAGTAATTACTTACATCGTTTAAAAATTGCGACGATTAAACCCGATAAACGGCGATTTTAAACATATATATTCCTTATATTACCATGGATTTACTTGTAAAATATTGAGTTATTGGGCTTAATTTAACGGAAGCACAATTTAACGAAAGTTAACAGGTCCGATAACGATTTTTAAAATTAACTTAAAAGTTAAATTTTAACAAAAAAATTAACTTCGTTATTTAACGTTTAACGCATTAACGATTTGGTGCCCACCTTTGGAGTTCATACAGTTTATACCTTACTCAAAGGCAGTGGAAAACAAACCCAGGACCTCATGTAGCAAGAAAATATATTTTAACTAATTAAGAAAGCTTAAAAAAATTATTTTTTTGTGTGATACCTTTTATTCATATTTAGCACTGCAAGTGGTTTACAATTATTATTAGATTGTTGTTGATGTTTGTTGCCTTGTTGTTGTTTTGTTGCACTTGAAATTGCCGAGTCATTTTCATGGAGTGCTTTTTGAGTGTAGTAAGCTGCTAGGCTGTACTTCTTCATACTAAAGTGAATTACGCCTAAAAATAATTTTAATTTTATTTTCAATGGACATTTTTTTAAATAAAATGTGTTTCTACAATATGACAAATGTATTATCTAATTGAATTGATTTATACAGAACTATCAATAAATATTTGCATCCAAAAATATATATATACAACTAAAAAAAGTACATGTCTTTACTTAAAAAAATCATCAATTTGGTAAGAAATTAATTTACAAATATACACTACATAGAAAATTTTACGAATTTGTACCTAGATTATTGTAGTACATTGTAGTAAGGTTTTCAAGAAAAGAATTAATATTTCCAGTATTGAAAGGTGGTGTGAATGAAGCAAGCAATTTGTAAGCTTTGTGATAGTTGGATCTCTAAAAAATTTGAAAAATTAGTTTTTTAAAACAACACCAAATGCATAAAAATACAATAAACAACTGAATTGTTGTTTAATTTTAATTAATAATATCCTTACTGCTAAGGTTAACTCGCTATTGGGTTTAGGGTGCGATACTCTATGTTTTTGACATTGAGAAAAACTTAATAAAATGGCTATGTGTAAAAAAGTAAAAATGTATTTGTGGTTTTTATAAAAAAAATTAATTTTTATTTTTTTCTTACCACGTATTCAAAATTGCTTTTCAGAAACACAGATGCAACATCAACCATATTATTTTGTTTTGAACTTGAAGTATTTAGTTGGGCGCTTGTGAAAGTTTTTAATTCTCGTTTGCAAGCTTTAACCGACTTCATTTGCAAGAAACAGCGAATTTTGAGGTACTTTAAATAAATTCGAAGCGACTCAGTAGCAAAAGATTTTCCTAAAAAAATAAAACAACATTTTAAATTAAACTAATGTAAATTTGAAATTTATTTAAAAAAAAAATAAAAAAAAAACTGAACAGCAAATAAATGTATTTTTTAGTTATTAAGTTAATTTCTTACCTGTTTCTTCACTTTTTGAGTTGTTTTCATCAAAAAATGTTTTTTCCAAAGTTGTTATAATATTTCCTAAGAAACAATATTTATTTTTAAAACCAAAATTAAAATCACTTATTTAATATTTAAATCAAATTAATTTTATTAATAAATTTATGTCTGATTCTAGGTTAAACAAAAATACCTGCGCGTTTAGAGTTATGAGTCGCCAGAGAAGAGTCAGCAAGAAGTAAAGAAATTTTAATGAAAAATTTTTCGTCCGATGAGTCAATACTTTCATACAATTTCTCCAACACCAATTCAGTTTCACTAAAAATATAAAAAAAATTAAAAATATTGGAATTTTCTTTATAAATTTTTGTAAATATAATATGAAGAACTTGCCTGTATTGGTGGATGTTGTAAAGTAACAGAGCTTGGTTGTAGTAGAAAATCATGTAATGATTCTTCTCACTTAGAACACTTATATCTTCATCTTCTTTATTTGATTGCTGAAGCATTCTCTGAATCTAAAATAAACAAAAATTATGAAAGTATTTAAAAAAATGTTTACTTTAACAAAGGGTCCATTTAAATGTTTAAAAATTTTTTAGTTTAATACAATAAAAAAAATTTTTTTTTAAAGCTAAGATTTGTATTTCAATGCCTTTTTTTATGCAATTTAGCTATGACTTAAAACGTATTTTTATAAAACAGTAGGCACATAAAAAATTATAGTTTTGTTTAAAAATTAAACACTTTATCTTTGTTTACCTTTCCAAAAATTTTTCTAAAATCTGTCACTTTAGTTTTCCCCGATTTACAAAACTCCGCAAGCGCCTTGTTATGCATTAACCTGATGTCGTTGGAATGAGTTTTTTGAAGTTTTTTCAAAATACTTAAGCTTGCATCATATTGGGAAGCATTGAAACAGTTATAAGCATTGCCAGCTACATGCTGTTCATCTTCATTAAATGAACTGGTTGTCTTACTCGTATTGCTTTCAGTGGACATTTTTCAGCGAAAAAGTTTTCGTTATAGGAAGTTTTAAATATTATTTTTTTTAAAACCTAATTTTTTAGACACAAAAAAAATATTTTAAAATAAATATATAAGAATTTGAACAGGTGAACTAGAAGGGCTATTTTGTAGAAAAAAAACAATTTTATGTTTAATATTTTAAAGAGCATTATGGGAAAAAAATGTTTAAGATCACCAAAAGAAATTTAACAAATAAATCCAAATCATTACAATAAATATTCAGTTTTTAGTTTTTATTTTCTGTTGTTGTTCATGAAATTGTTTCATTCTTTTCTCAATAACCGGCCTCATATGTCGGATTAACCCTTGCGCAGGCCAGGCAGCACCGTCACCTAAAGCACAAATCGTGTGACCCTCGACTTGTTTGGAAATCTCCCAGAGTGAGTCTATTTCTTCGGGGTCAGCGTTACCTTTCTGGAAACGAGCCAAAGTATCATTCATCCACGTAACACCTTCTCGGCATGGTGTACATTGGCCGCATGATTCATGCTTGTAAAACTCCATTAGTCGTGCAATTGCTCGAATAACGTCAGTGCTTTTATCCATCACAATCAATGCTGCTGTTCCCAGTCCGCTTTGCACCTCAACCAATGCATCAAAGTCCATAAGGACGTCATCACAGATGCTCTTAGGTAGAAGAGGAGTCGATGAACCTCCAGGGATGACACAGAGTAAGTTGTCCCATCCTCCAGTGACTCCTCCACAATGAATATCAATCAGCTCACGAAGAGGGATGCTCATGGTTTCTTCCACAGTGCAAGGATATTTGACGTGACCAGAGATGTTAAAAAGTTTTGTTCCGGTGTTACGCTCTCGACCAAAACCAGCGAACCATGATGCACCACGTCGGCAAATAATTGGAGCAACTGCAACTGTTTCTACATTAGCAACAGTTGTTGGGCAACCAAAAACACCGACCTCGGCCGGAAATGGGGGCTTTAATCTTGGCTTTCCTTGTTTACCTTCAAGACTTTCAATCAAGGATGTCTCTTCTCCACAAATGTAAGCACCAGCACCACGGTGTACAAATATATCAAAATCATATCCTGAACCACATGCATTTTTGCCGATCAAACCATGGTCGTAGGCCTCTCGGATTGCAACATTTAAATTAGAGGCCTCGTTGTAAAACTCACCTCGAATGTAAATATAAGCTGCTCGAGCACCCATAGCACGTCCAGCAACAAGACAACCTTCCACAAGAGTATGAGGATCATGTCGCATAATTTCACGATCTTTGCAAGTTCCTGGTTCACCTTCATCAGCATTGACCACTAAATATTTTGGTCGACCATCCGGGGGTCTGTTCATAAAGCTCCATTTCATACCAGTAGGAAATCCTGCTCCTCCTCTTCCTCTCAATCCGGACTCTTTTATCTCTTTCAAGATCCATTCGTGTCCTTTCAAGAGGATTTCTTTGGTTTTGTACCACTGTCCTCTCTGTATCGCTCCTTTCAGCTTCCAGTCATGACGACCATATAGGTTGGTAAAAATACGATCTTCATCTTTTAATGGAGCATTGCTGAAATGTTTGTGTGGCTGAACACTGGCAGAAGCTTGTCCCAGTCTTGATGTAATCCCAACTACCTTAGAACTTACTCGTAAAAGAGACATTGAAACAAAACACAAATTACAGCATTTGAAAACAGTAACGCTTTAAGCAAAAACTAATGCTAATAAAAACATACATTTGTAGGTTTAGGGTTTAGATTTTTTTTAATTTTACAGGCAAGATGACAATTTTTGCGCCCAAAACATATTATGGGTTGTACTAAATATGACCGATAAAATTCCTAGTAGAAATGTACAACAATGTGGAAGGTGGGTAGGGCTTATATTTCATTATATTTTACCCTGGCAACCTGATATTTTTAATAAAAAGTTATGGCTCCCCTTCCTTTAATTTACAAGGCTTTTTTTGTATATATCTTTATCCTCAATGTGGGAAAGTCGAATGCGTGACTTAAACATAGAGTAACAACTGTTACTTTGACCCAGTCTCAAATTGCCTTTAGCAGTTTGGAATATTATTCCGCCTTACTCAAGGGCGCTACAGCATGAGAGCAGTGGGAATTAAACCCACGACCTCATAGTGGTGTAGCAAGTGTTCTTACCACCACACCACGCTGCAGGCTTTAAGGGTTTGTTCGAAATTTCACTTATACATTGATTATGCTTAGTTACGAATAATTTTTATTTTTTATTCTGTTAACTTTTAAATGAGTTTCGTTTTTACATTACGCAAATAGTAACATAGTCCTGCTAGTCTCCTAATCAGCTAGTTGAATACTATTTTGATAACACAACTGACAATCGGCAAAAAAACTCACAACAGCATATATTAACCTACACATTTTACTTTAACCTTATTTCGTTAGAATATAGCAACCAACAAAATAAAAGTATATGTTATCATTTAACTAATTAATTTAGGAATGTACAACATTTTACTGCCTAACATTTGGCCGTCTCTGCCAGACAAAATTCATACTTTAATTATAAACAAAAGTTATGATTTATTTGCGACGCCGGGTTTATGACGTTATTATTCATAATATGTACACAAAAATAATTGCATATATTTAAAAAAAAAGTTTAATAATGTTATTAAAAAATAATAATGATTTATTAAAATAATTTTAAATTAAATGTTTTAAAGTGCATTATTTCTTGTCTCAAGGTAGGATTTATTCGGAGTTGTTGATTCTAAAACGATATAAAAACTTCTTGATAATAACAGAAAAAGCAATAGTATTTAATTCCGTATTATATTTACCTAGATTAGTATTTTTCTTTTTTCTTAAACAGAAAGCAAGGAGTTTTCGAATTGAAGAACGAAAATTCTTATCGAAAAAACTATAGATTACAAAATTAATCCACCTAAAAATATATACAATATTTTTTAACTAAACAAAAGATTTAATTTAATAAAAAAACAAAGATATATATATTTACCCGTTCGAATAAGCTAAAAAGAAAACAATAACATGAGACAATCCTCCATTGCCGCAATCAAAAATAGTTGTAAAACCCAAGACATTAATAACCAGAATTGGAACTACAGAAAAAAAACAAGAAAAATGGGTTTATAGACAATTCAATTATTCGATTAATAATTTTTTTATTGTGTGCATACTTGTGGTAACAGTAAAACCGACTTCCATAAGAATGGTAGTCTTTAAAATACTATTTTGTCTTTCATCTATCTTTCTATCTTGATTATGGTGCGTTAGGATTCCAGATTTTCTGACATTTTTCCGGGCAACAATAGCAGCATAAAATGTAATCACCGTCTATAATAACAAAACAAAAATAAACTTTCAATAAATGCTAAATTTAATATAGCCTGTAGTCTAATATTAGTTTATGTCAAAATAACTTGTCGTTAAAAAAAACTAACCATAACAACATAAGGCAGCAACAATAAGAAAGTTATCATTAACACACCCAGAAGTACAGTAATGTGAAATGAGGAATTTTGGTCCAGATTGGGGATTGGATAATACTGCAAAGCGTCATATTTAAATACAAAGTCAAAGTTATCGGGAAACCAGGCTGCAAACGTTAAAATGAGTAAATCGTTTTTAAAAAGTTCAAGTTAAAGTTTAAAGGTACTGCACTACATTACAGAAAATTTAAATACAAACAAAATATTTTTACCTGGTACTGAAGCAGCAACAAAAGAGAATATCCAAATATTAACCAAAGTTAATATAACTGTTTTGAGTCTCATTAACTTATATCTTATAGGCCATTTTACGGCCACCAAACGTTGCACACTTAAATATAGAAGATGGTAAATGGAAGATGTAAAAATTGCAATGAAGTTAATTGCTCCAAATATAGTAAATGAAGAGTTTTTTGCTTTAAAAAAGTAATCAACCAAATCTCTAGATGTAGCATGAATCATTAAAGGCCAGCTTTTTAATACGATAACAAGCAAGTCAAAGCCTAAAAAGATTATAAATTAATAAAGAGTCACATTGAACAGGTAGTTATATTTAGTTAAGCAATCAATCTTATATTACCTATTTTTAAATCAGCTATTGCGAGCGAAACTTTTACGTAGTCCAACTTTGTTCTGTTCTCCTTTTTTGATACAAACACAGATAATATGACTAATGCATTTCCCGACATTATTATCAGGCTCATTATGATTGCAATAGCCATTTGTACTTGGATACTTACAAAACTTTAAAAAACATAAAAATTAATAATTTGGGTAAAAAAGTATAAGTATTTTGACGGATGAAAATATAAATTTGAACATTTTTAAAACATCTTAGATTTAATGAACTTAAATTTAATCATACATTTTTATTTAAAATGTACTTACTTGCAATCTGAACAGGTTTTTAATGTTTTATTTTCACATTTTTCGTAGTAATCAGAACTACAAGATATTGGATAAGAACAAATTTCCGTACTTATATTTGTAAAATTTTCATATGCCATTATCTAACACTTAAATGATAATGTTTAATCTACATACAAAATTTAAATCTAGAATAAAATCAAGTCAAAATTTATGTTAAATTATTTTAAGTCTACACCCTTTTTTATGGCAGCTAAAATACCTTTATTCGTCTGTGAATATGTTGGTTTCCTAAAAAAACTGGCTTATTATTAAATATGTTATTAACTTATTAATTCCTTGTTTTCAACTATCTAAAACTTAGACTTTTTGTCGTTTAAACCTTTTGACTCAAAACACGACCATAGAATTTTCGTTATAGCGTATTAAGAGTTTATTCTAAGACCAGTTGTGTTAACCGAGTTGCCATTCCTAAAACTATCGTTTTTCGGAACGCTACCTCAAGCAGCCGGCGGCGTTTACGGTGAATCAATTTGAAATACGTAATCTACGCTAATTTTACGTATTTAAATAACAAAATTGTTAATACAAAATTTTAAATTAATTTTTTAATTTCATGAGAAGGAAACTACTATTTTTTTTAAAGTTTTTAAAATATTAAAGAATTTCAAACATTCTTTATTTCAGAATTAATTTTCAATAACCATCACATCAAAATGACCCTGTTGCTGAAGGACTGACTTATTTAAAATGTTTAGTTTCAAAACAGCTAGCTCCATTTTAACATATTAATTATTTAACAAAAAAACATTTGTTACAATTTATGAGCAACAACTGTCTGAACTAAAGCGGAAATAGACCTTATATATATAGTACAATAACGATCTGCCCCTACAAATGACAAATTGATTTTTAATTAATTTCATAAACATACCAAATACAGTGACAGCATATTAGAAAACGTTTCTGAATTGTTGCAAAATATATATTATTTAATGTATGAAATTTTTTATAAACAACAATAATAAACAAGTAAAATATATATTATGCATTAGTAATATAATTAAGCCTTATAGTTTTATATTTACTAACTGGATTAAATTAAATTTTGCATTCTTTGTTGCAAAAACTTTAAAGTCTTCCATAAACATAACAACTATTTTTTATATTATTTAATCAAATTAATAACAAATATCGAAAAAATCACTAAAACATGACATGATTATTTTACAAGAATAACAATATTTTAAACGCGATTTTAAAATAAAACTTAAAATTATGGATTTTTTTTTGCAAACATTATAACTCTTTTGCCAAAATTTAAAGACATTAAGCAGTTGTTAAGACGTATACCCTTCTTATTTTTTTTTGTTAAAAATACAGTCATTGGAATTATGATGGCGGGTAAGTGTATAGTTTTCTGTACTATAGATTATGCAATTCTAACTGTGGTATATTTTTTACGCAATTCTAACTTTGGTTATTTAAAAAAAAAATAATTTAATAAAATATTATAAATTTAAATATATTAGAGTGCATTGTTTCTTGTTTCCAGGTATGAAATATTCGGAGTTGTTGTTGAATCTGAAAAAAAATATAAAACATTTTCATTGTAACATGAAAAGAAATGGTATTTAATTTCGTATTAGGTACCTAAATTAGTACTTTTATTTTCTCTCGAACAGCAAGCAAAGAGATTCCGAACTGAAACACGAAAGTTCTTATCGAAAAAACTATAGATTACAAAATTAATCCACCTGAAAATATAAACAACATTTTTTACTAAAAAAAAGGTTCATCTTAAAAAAAACAAGCATATATATGTTAATATATTCACCCGTTTGAATAAGCTAAAAAGAAAACAATAACATGAGACATTGGTCCCTTGTCGCACTTGAAAGAAGAAGTAAAACCCAAGCCAGTAATAACTATAATTGGAACTGCAGAAAAAAAACAAGAAAAAGAGGTTTATAGGCAATTTAATTATTTGATTAATGATTTTGTACTGTTTGCAAACCTGTAGTAACAGTAAAGCCTATTTCCATAAGTATGGTAGCTTTTAAAATAGTATTTTGTTTCTCATTATTCTTTTTATGGTGATTACGATGCGTTAACATCTTGGATTTCTGGACATTTTTCCGGGCAACAATAGCGGCATAAAAAGTAATCACTGTCTATGATAATAAAAAAGCTTATTATTATGGCCAAAATTTTTATAGCCTAGGCTATAGTCCCGTATTACATTGTTAGAAAATAATTGAACAAACTTACCATAACAGTATAAGGCAGTAACACTAAGAATATTATCATTAACGCACCCAGAAGTACAGTAATGTGGAATGAAGAATTCGGATCTAGTTTAGGACTTGGATAAAATTGCGAAGCATCATATTTAAATACAAAGTCAAAGTTATCGGGAAACCAGGCTGCAAAAGTAAAATAAGGTAACTAGTATTTAAAAATTGTTAGCTAAAGTTTTAAGTGCTGAAACAATATTATAGAAAGTTCGGAAAATACCTGTGATATTTTTTTAAATAAAAATTAAATATACCTGGTACTGATGCAGCAACAAAAGAGAATATCCAAATATTAACTAAAGTTAATATAACTGTTTTTAGTCTCATTAACTTATATCTTATAGGCCATTTTACGGCCACCAAACGTTGCACACTTAAATATAAAAGATGGTAAATGGAAGATGTAAAAATTGCAATGAAGTTAGTTGCTCCAAATATAGAAAACGTTGAGTTTTTGGTTTCAAAGAAGTGAACAACTAAATCTCCAGATGTAGAACTAATCATATAAGGCCAACTTGTTAATACGATAACAAGCAAGTCAAAGCCTAAAAGATCATAAATTTTTAAACAGTCACATTCGTCAAGTGGTTATATTAAGTTCAGAGACCAATATTATGTTACCTATTATTAAATCAGCTATTGCAAGCGAAACCTTTACGTAATCCAACTTTGTTCTGTTTTCCTTTTTTGACACGATCACAGATAGTATTACTAATGCATTTCCCAACACTATTATCAGACTTATTATGATTGTAATAGCCGTATGTACTTGAATTCTTATAAAACTTAAAAAAAGCATAAATATTATGATTAGTGTGGAAATATAGAACTATTTAGACATGAAAAAAAATTTAGACCTATTATATATATCTTTAATTTAAATAACTTAAATTTAAACACCAGTTTTTAATTAAAATGTACTTACTTGCAGTCTGAACAGGTTCTTACTGTTTCGTTTTCACATTTCTCGTAGTAATCCGAACTGCAAGATATTGGATAAGAACAGATCTCCAAACTTATATTTGTAAAATTCTCATATGCCATCTTTTAACATTTAAATTCTAATGTTTAATCTTTATACAAAACTTAAACCTAGGATTAAAAAAATTAAAACATTTGTTAAATCTATTTATTCTTACGTACTTTTTTCAGGCTAATAAAATCCTTTTATTTGTCTGTAAAAAAATTGTTTTACCTAAGATAAATGGCTGGTTATTATACATGTAATTAATTTTTATTTTCACAAACGAAAATTTAGACCCTTCGTTGTTTCAACATTTTGACTCAACACACGATCTTAAAATTTCTTCTTTGGCGTATTACAAAGGTTTATTTATCCTAGGACCAGTTATGTTAAACCGAGTTGCCATTATTAAAACTATCGTCTTTCGGGTCGCAACCTCAAGCAGCCGGCGGCCTTTATGATGTAATCTACGCTAGAACGTATTTAAATAACAAAATTGTAAACACAAATTTTTTAAATAAATTTTCAATTTTACTGAAAGACTGACTTAGTTAAAATGTTTAGTTTCAAAACAGTTAACTCCATTTTTACATATTAATTATTTAACGAAAAAACATTTGTTACGATATATGAGCAACAACTGACTAAACTAAAGCGGAAATAGACCTAATGTATATTATAATATTATTCTGATTCTATGAATGACAAATTGATTAATTTATCATACCAATCAATGTGACAAAAAAACAACAATTTCTAAATTGTCACAAATTTTTTTTTAATGTATGAATATTCTTTAAACTTTATATAAAACGAGTAAATATATATCAATTATACATTATCTGTAGTTAACCTTTAATAAGTAAAATATATAAAAAACTTTTTAATTAAAAACATTTCTTTTTTATAGTATTTAATTACCCTAAAATACAAATATCGGGAAAATCACTAAAACATGACGTCATAATTTTAAAGGATACTAATACCTAAAACGCGATTTTAATATAAAACTAAAAATTATAGAACTTTTTTTCCAAGCATTATAACTCTGTATGTTGCCAAAATTTAAGGAAATTAAGCTATTGTTTGGGACTTATATCCTTCTCAAATATAAAAAAGTATTTAAAAATACAGTCATCGGGTATAGGTGTATGGTTTTCTATTCTATAGATTACGCAATTCTAACTTTGGCATAAAAAAGGAAGTTCTTCAAATAACAGGTAATAAGAATGTCTACAACGTTGTAGGAAATGTCATTTAAATCTGCTATTTCAGCCTTCTTGTAAATATAAGAAATACATTAAGAAAATAGTAAATTTTATTTTTAAAGTGTCAGCAAATTCAAAATAGGATAAAATTATTTTTTCATGTACTTATGTAATAAAATAAATTATCTTAAATTGTAATTTAACTACAGAAACATTTATTTAATTTACTAATTTAAAAAAATAATCAGTTTGATTTAAAGATGAATTCAACTATAGAATATATTACAAACGTTAATCAGGCTGATGTCCGTGCAGTAAACCCGGATTCCCTACTGTACAGGTGGCTGTCTGGTGTTTTACTTGTCATCAGCACATACCTAGTGCTAGTATTGGTTTATTATGAAATAGCAAATAAAAAAAAGCCAACAGAAGGCAAACTACTACGTTTAATGTACATGCTGGCAGCAGTGACAAACTTGATACATGGAATATGGCTTCAATTTATGGAAACTTATGCTTGGCTTGATCCAATCTCTTGTAGAGTTTTCATGGTCGGTAAATCAACCTTGGTCAATTTGGTTATAACTTGGACTTACTTATTTCTATGGGTGCGACTATATTATTTCTATACAAATTCGCCAAGTCTGTTCACGAAATCGGTGAAGGTTGCCATTTGGATCATATTCTGTTTTTTAATGATCAACCCATTTGTGATGTTTGGTTTGCAGTTTTTTGTGCGAATTTATGATATAGTAAATAAAGAATGTGTAGTGTTAAGCGTACCTGAATGGGATTTGGCACCAATGATAGCAGTTATGTTTAGCTACGTTTTGATACAGGTAAAACTTAAAAATGAAATACCTATTTTGTTATGTAGTGTCATAAACTGATAAACAAACTTAACTTATAATGTTGGTTTCTAAAGATTTTATGTAACTTTTTTGGACCTAAACTATAAATTACTTTTACCATAAACTTTCTATATTAAACCTATTTTTAAGCTTCTGCTGTTGTACATGTACATAAAGCCCATTATCAATCAGCACAACTGGACAAACGTGCATCAGCACGAAATGGAACCAAATCGCCGAGGATCTGTATTTAGCTACATTATTGCTAAACGGAGGGCTTCCAAAGCCGCACAACGAACTGATTCACTGGCTTCCAACATTTCAACCACAACTGCAGTATGTGCGTTTAATGAAAGCCTTCACAAAAAGAGGCCTAGCAATATCTCGGCGTCTTTCAAACAAAGAATCAAACTGTGGCTTGTTTTAGGCTGCATTTGTGTTGTTTCTGACATTATGACAGCCGGTACACTGACTGTTTTTCTACTAGTAGTTACCCCGTCGACCATAGCCTTGCCCATGTTTCTTATACATGATGTAAGTAATATTTGCAATGTTGTTTGTATGGTTTGCTGTTATTCTCAACGTACCCAAATGCTATTTCCCTTTATTCAATTATGTAAAAAATTGTAAGGCAAAATCCCTAGGTTTGTTTTACGGTTTAGCTATTGCACTTCTTGATACATTAATATTAAAATTTAGTTATAGCATAAACTTTTTTTGCTTGCATAAATTGACTGCTATTTATTATTTACTCGTACATTATAATTTATTTTTTATTGCGTTTATAAATAAATTTAGTACTGCGCTTTGATTGACTTTTCAATTAAAAATTAGAAAATTACTTAAGTGTTTGTAGGAATAAGAAATTTTATATCTTTCCAATGGGTTTACTATCTTTCACGTTTAAAAAACTTAGATAGTTAGCCACGTAACTACCAAGAGCTAATCTACCATCGCTCAGTTCAGTAGCCTGAGTTAATCCATAAGTTAACTCTCCGTTCACGTCGTACAAAGATTGCAATATTTCACCGTTCTCGTTCATTTCAAACACAGCATTAGATTCCCTTTTGATAGATCTAAAATGAAAATAAATAGTTGAACCTTACTTAATAGCCCTTGTAGGTGTATTTTAATATAATGAATAGAGTTAACTTATTATTTTACTTCATCAATTGCTCAGATGAAAAAAGACCAAGTAAGGATTGTCGAAACATTGGATTTCTGTCCATAAACTCATTCATGCCAGTCATTAACACTGAACAAGCGACCCACAATGTTCCTTTACTACTTGCTCGAATGTTGTCGATAAAAGCTTGAATAAAAAATATAGAAAATTGCTCACAAAATAGTCAAGTTTTACTTTTTTTGTCTTTTTATTGTAAATCAATCCAAGTTATTCAAAAAATGGCCCTTTTCAGTGAGTTAACAGATGTTTAAAAAGTAATTTTATGTTGAAAGACTTATAAAATGCCTATGAGACAACAATAAACATATGTTTAATGAGAACGTTTCTAAAATACCTGGAAATTTTACTACTTTAATAGTCTCCCAAGTTTTGATATCAATTATTCGAAGACGTGATCGGGTTGTTTCAGCAATTATAATCTTTGATTCATCTTCGTTTAACTGAATACCATTTCCAAAACATAAGCCAGACAAAACAAGTTTTAATTTTTTTGTTGGGATATCGTATTGAAACACACGAGAATCACATAAACCTAGAAATAAAGGTTAAGTGTTAAAGTAAAAAAATATATATGAAAAAAAGAATTTAAGTATTGTTACTTTACATTTTAGCTGTTACATCTTTTAACCAAAATTTACAAATGTCTAATAAACTTGCACATTTCTGGCCCTTTTTATCTATTATTCAAACACTTACAAAAGAAATTCTTTTTAATGCATTTAACCCATTTCATAAATTGTATTTTATAAAGCTAACCTCGCATAGAAATAGCCATTACATCGCTCAATGTATGTTCGGACGATACGTCGGTAAAATAAATTCGTTTTCCGTCTTTGCTAATTGTAAGGTCGTCAGGGAAAGCCATGGGTGGTGAAACATCATTAGGAGGAATCAGCATTTTAACTTTGTTAGTTTTAGTATCAACTGTGTATATACCGTAAAATGCATCGGCTACGTATAACAGATTCCCAACTAACCGCATTCCTATACAAGATATTGCAAATTAAGTCTTAAACTAAATTCATCTTATATAACAAAATCGATACTTGTGTAAATCAATATACCTAAAGGCCTTCCACGGTCTTTATTTTTATTTAGGCAGGTAGCGCCTTCAATAAATCCAGAAGTAATGTTAACTGCCTGTCCAGCACCGATTATGCCGTCGCTTGATGGGGCTATTTTCACAATATTTCCAGTCGTCAGACCAGCGTACAAATTTCCAAATTCATCTTCAACTATACTCTCAGGTGCAGGCAAAAAGATTCTGTTTTGTTAAAAGTAACATTGTATATGACTTAATAGTTTTTTGATCTAGTTATTAATTTTGTTATATTTACCATAATTGCTTTAATAACTTTTACGCAATAAAATAAATAGTGGATAACTAAACGCCATTACAACATTTTAAAGTACTCTATGGATCCTTACTATAGGTGTATGTATAACAAGGCAAATTCTTTACCAAAACTTACTTAGTGCCTTTTGTTAGCCGATTATTTTCTTTTAGAACACCAGCTCGCTCTACCATAGTTACAATATCCTCCTCTTTAAATGAATGAATGCTGTAAGGTGATCTAATACAGCCGTACACACAGAAGCAAATAAGTACTGCTGCAAAACATAAACCATAAAACAAAATGGATTTTAGAATTGAAATAAATCCACCCCCAGTTTCTGTTTGGTTTGTAGGATGTTTTGGGTTATTCTGATTGTTAATTTGCTTTTTTCGTTGACGAACAGTAGTTTTGCCAGTCATTTTACTTGTTTTCTCTGTAAATCTTTATTGCTAAATAATAAAAATTGTTGATGTTAGGTCTAGCTGTTAGACAATTCATTCTAACATTATACAAAAACTAATAAAGCCTTTTGCGGTACTCTAAAGTTTAAAAACTACACAACAAAAACTTGACTCCCACTCAACTTTTTTGCTTATATCATGCTATGTTCTGTTAAAAACCACCGCAAAAACAACGTGTCGGTAAGTTAATATTTACCTTTAATGCCGGGCAAATAAAACCGCCGACTGGCAAATTATTAAAGCGTTCTAAATGTTAGCGAAAGGCCGCAGGACTAAATATAAATGTTTACATAAAATGTCAAAAGTTTGTTGTACAGCGAGTGATCTATAGTATTGAAGACATTAGTGATTTAAAAAAACATTTATTTTTATTGCATAAAAAAGACACACTATTTATTTCTGCAAAAAATTATCAAAACTCATTTCTGTTAAAAATTTAACAATATTATTTGATGGCCTTATGACAAGCAGTTGGTGTTGCTAAAATTTATATTTAAATAAGAATGAATTGTATAAAATTACACACCTTAAACTAAAATGTTTGCAACCTTGAAGGTATGAAATAGCATGGCAATACTTTTCTGAGGTGCAAGTTTTGTTTAAGTTTACAAAAAAAGCATAAAATTACTAGTATTACACTGTAACTTATACATTAAAAGTATTATTTAAAGCCCAACGTGGATATTTATAAAATACATTAAACTCTTAACCTACAATACCTATCTTTACGCCTATGTTTAGTACGCTTGAGAGACTTCACATAACTTGTATTGACATGACAAAGTATCGGGTAACAACACAGGCTATAACACATACAGAAATGTTAAATATTAACAATTAGACGTGCTAATGTGATCGTAAAGCTAAGCCTGCAAATGTTAAAAAGCAAAAAAAATTAGAGTCTTCAAATTAATATAAATATAAGCCTATATCAAAATTTGGAAAGATTGTTTTTAGATTCTTTAACGGTCTGCACTGTAGTAAAAAATGACTGTTAAAACTACTACTCGTCAAAGAAAAAAGAAATCCACCAACAATACTGAACCAAAACAGTCCACAAACAAAGTTGAGACCAAAAATGGCATAATTCCTATTTTAAAATCAATTTTCTTTTATGTATTGTGTTTTGTGGCCATCTTGCTTACTGTATTCATATACGGTTGTGTCACATCACCAGTTAAGGCAGTCTCGTTTAAAGAAGAAGACATGATATTAATGGTCGAAAAAACTGGTATTTTGAGAGAAAATAAACGGCTCACCAAAGGCACAAAGTATCTATATTCAAATATTTTATTACGCTTAAGTTTTTGTTTAACATATTTGTTAATAAGTTTTAATAAGTTACCAAAGAATGATATAAAAATGGCATTATGGGAATATCACAAGGCACAATACACGCATTATTACGTCATTATAAAAAGGTTATGTGCTAACAACGTACTTTCAATTACGCAGAATTTTCCATCCTGAGCCTGAAAGTATAGCAGAGGACGAATCAGGAAACTTGTACACTGGTCTCAAGAACGGAAATATTGTAAAAATTGCCCCTTCACGCGACGGTGTAATTGGTGCAGGGCCAGCAGTTATTTTAACTTCTGGAGTAATAGAGGGGGTTACATGCTTAAATGATAAAGAAAATCGTGGAAGACCTTTAGGTAAAGTAGACCTTATAGATAAAGATATATAGATAAAGGTGTAATATAGATAAAGAGGTTTTTAAAATTGTATGAAATAACTCCGGTAGTTTGGTATGTGTTGGCAGCGAACTACGAGCGAAAGGTTTCGGGTTCGAGCCTCTTCAATGCCACACTGTTTGCCTGTAGATTCAGGGTTTACAGATAGCTTAACCACGCCCCAACTGCGCACCCTTTTCAAATAAATATACTAAAAAAAGTAATACAGACAACTTTACATTAAATTAATAAAAATAAAGTTACTGTTGTTATTTTAGGTTTGCGAATTCATGGAAATCAATTATACGTTGCCGATTCTTTATATGGTATATACAAAGTCGATCTCAAAACCAAGAAAGTGAAAATCCTGGTTTCGTCTAAAGATGCCAGCCCTCCAATTTCTTTTCCTAATGACCTGACAGTTAGCAAAGACGGAAAAGTGATTTATTTTACTGACGTTTCAATCAAATACGGGTTTATGTCTGGAATATTAAATCTAATGACAGGTAAGATTTAAATTTCATAAACTTTGTTTTAAGAAACAGGGCGTTTCCGTTTATAAGATTTGTAAATACAGCTATAAAATACAGTCATTCAGAATACAATATGTGCTTGATATATAATAAAGCAGTATCTGTAATTTTTTTTTAAATGAATATTTTCAATTTTTTAGGTTTATGTGATTCCCGTGTATTTAAATACGATATTGCGACAAAGAAGGTGACAGCAGTTTTGTTTGGTCTTTGTACTGCAAATGGAATACAATTATCTGAAGACGAATCAAAGTTATTAGTGGCAGAAGTTTCTCGATCAAGAGTAAAAATATACGACACTAAGACATGGAAAATAACAAAAATCGTAAATTTTCCAGGTAAAATAGAGACTAAACAATAAAAAAAATATTTTTTTCAATCTAGCAGTAGGCAGAGAGAAACATCTTTGTAATATTATGTAAAAAATATATTTGCAATTTTTTTACAAAATTTAATTTTGCGCACCACAAACGGTAGTTTAAAAAGTAGACTTCATCAAGCTTGAGCGAAAATTAGTAAGTAGATCCTTCTAAGGTCATAATGGGCATGATGATGGGCCGATCGCACTTTTTTGTGTGCGAAATGTGTCAACCCAACCTCTTGTTACGCATATGGCACACAGCACCGTCTGACCCTTTTTAGTTTCAATTGTTATGTAAAAAAGTACAAAAAAATTAAGATATGAAAATTTCTTTATAATTTGTGCAGTTAAAAAGTATTTATCACAGGTTTAAATGTTTTAAACTACTGGAACCACACATTTTTGATAACCCTGCCAGTAACAGCCAACCAATTAGCAAATAACTTTATGGTGCTTTAATTAAGAATTTAATATTTTTCACGCTTACTTTTTAGCATTGCCGGATAATATTCGAAAAAACAGCAAGGGAACATACTGGGTCGCTACTTCAGTCTATTTAAGTAAAATGAACATGTTTTTGGACAGAAATCCGATGGTTCGGCAAGCAATTGCAGGACTATTCTCTGACTATACGATACTCAAGTAAGCAAATACCCTAATACCATTTTAATTTATCTGCTACATAAAAATTAACTTATTAAATACTAGGCCTAAACATAACACCATTTTTTTATTATTTCAGCTCTGTAAAACGAGAAGCAAACGCTTTATTTGAAATAGACGACGATGGCGAGATATTACAATCTTTATACGACCCTGACGGAGATCTGACTTTTGGCCTATCTCAAGCTACCGAGCTTAGCGACGGTAGATTAGCTTTAGGTAGCTACACTGCTAATTTTATGAGTTTTTTAAATTTAGAAGACAGTAAACCTATTGGTAGAAAAAATCACTAGCATGGGTAGATTTGTTAAGATATTTAATGATTTGTTCGTTCTTTTCTTGATGTTTTAATTCCATTTTCTTCATAATTACGCAAAATATGCAATAAATAAATTTCGTTCAAGTGTCGTGTAGTGGGTACGAGTAGGCTTTAAGGCCGCACTTGAACAACATTTTACAAAATCAGAGACTTGAATAAGTTATCTTAATCTAAAATGCTATAACTTAGCTATTACTGTTGGTATAAACGAGTTGGGTATTACTTAACCTTAACCAGCAAAATTAGTCCACACTATTATGACATATTTTAGACTTTATTACAAAATGAATATTTTATTTTCCACTAGTTTTTAACATTTTTTTCGACTGCTTGCTCAAATCAGCAACATAATGTCTGTTTAAAAGATGATATTCCCACAAAACTGTGGATTGGGCATTAGCATACAGTGGATCATCTAACATCTCGTTATAAGAACCTAAAATTTTTCAAAAATAAAAAAAAGAATTAATTTTATAAGATAAAAAATGGATTTATTTTTTACCATATAAGTAGTTAAAATACACTTACCAATATTTAATGATTCAATGTCAAAAAGTTGAACACTTTTGCTATTGCCTGCTATCAACTTTTTAATAAACCCCAACATTAAGTTAACATTTTGGGGTTTACACAACTGAAGTGTGATGATTGAAAGTCGTTTGATAAATGCACACAACATGGATAGAGTGACCTTGATTCATTCAACAGAAAATAAAATACATTTAAAAAGAATTGCAAAAATAAAACAAAATTTTCAAATATTTAAAAATGATGTAGCTAAATAATTGAACCTGTTTTTTCCTTCTATTTAGCATAAGATCCAAGCATTTCACTAATAAAGAAATGTTATTGTCATCTGCATATAATAACTGTTGGTACGTTACTTTGTAAAACTCAACTGGATCTATGTTTAAAACCTCACCCTGGCCTGACAAAATCTAAAAAACAAAAAAGAATGATTAAAAAATTATATTTACAGTTGAATAATGTTAAACTCTATTCTAGAGAACCATTTATAAACATCAATAAAGTTGACAAAAAACTCAATAATATTATCCATAATTATTTTTCATTTTAATCTAACTTCTAATAACTAGTAAGTAACTTAAAATGATGTTCTTTATACCTGAAAAACTGTAAAAATGCAGTGCAAATTTTCTCTAAATGACAGCATTTCAGATGTCACTAACTTCTGTAAAACTTGCAACAAATCGTTAAAAAAATCGATGTTAATAAGATGGGCAAATTTAGCTAGACCTTCGAGGACAGAAGGTAAGTTGTGTTTGCTTTCTAAACCACGACCTTTCTGTAAAAAAATACTAGTTCTTATTACGGAAATATTAATTATAAAAAAATTTTACACAAATTTTAAAATTGTAAAATATATATACAAATAATTATAATGCTATATAAAAATTCAACTTAGTTTTTAAAAATCTTAATTTGGTAAAATAAAATAAATAATAAGCCCACCTTATGCTTTAGGATCCTAAAATAAATAAGAAACAAAGTCTGAATAGTTTCAGTATGTAGCTTTGTTCTTTGATCTTGGTCCTCAGTTGCAGCAATTTCTTTCAATTCGTTGTCGATCGGTTTTTGTTTCTTGGCCGCTTTCTTCATCCTACGTGACATTTTCTTCTTTTCAGCTGCAGCCTTTTTCTTGTCCATTTTAGTTTGATGGATTCCAACCATAGAGTAATCGACACGATTTATCCTTGACAATTTTTTATTTATAAATACATTCGTTTAAAAACGCTATATAACTTTTATAAACAAATTAATCGGCAGCGTGGTGTAGTGGAAAGAAAACTTGCTACACCACACATGAGGTCGTGGGTTCAATCCCTACTGATCTCATGCTGTAGCGCCCTTGAGTAAAGCGTTATAAACGGTATGAACTCCTGCTGAGCCAGCACTTAATCAGCGATATAATTATTGGGCAATTATAATCTATAAAATCCTAAATTGCCACAGGCAACTCAAGACTGGGTCGGAGTAACTGATATTACTCTATGTTTAAGTCGCGCATTCGACTTTCCCACATCGAGGATAAAGATATATACAAAAATAAATAAAACAGCTATTATTTATATACATACTGAATTAAAAAGGACAAATTACATCCAAGCCTTACCTTAACTTTAATAGAGTGTCTAGAAATTCAGGTTTTAATTTTTTGGGCCCTCTTTCCTTAGCGACTTTGGCCATAACTTCAACAGTTTGTGCAGCAGCAGAACCTTGTTTATCTGTAGCAAAAACATCTCCAATTGCATCACAGCATATTTTTCTTATTTCATCAACATGGTCGTTATTAGCTATAGGGATAAGAACGTTGATAATATTGTTATGAAAATTAAAATGAGAGGTGTTGATGTAAAGATCTTTTAAAGCATGAATTGCAATATCTCCCAGGCTCTTCTCAGCTTCAATGGACATTAATTTATGTTTGCCTGCAAATATGAAACAATGAAAATTTATACACAAACATTTTTACCTTTAATATTTATACAAAACCAAACAAAGTTTAGTAATTAAAATATAATTTTACATTGCCTATACCAATTTAAAGAAAGCGTAATTTTACACAAAATAATTCAATAAAATTTTTAGAATTTTACACTGGCAGTGTGGTGTAGTGGTCACTTCCTACACTACATGAGGTCTTGGGTTCGATCCCCAGTGATCTTATGCTGTAGTGCCCCTGATCAAGGAGCAATAGAAGCTTCTGTATAAACGGTATAAGCTTCTGTCGAGCAAGCACCTAATCAGCAGCTTAACTATCGCCCAATTTTTATTTATAATATTCTATACTGCCATTGGCAACTCGAGAGTTGGTTGGGGTAACTGTTGTTACTCTATGTTTAGGTCGCACATTTGAGGATAAAGATATAACAAAAACTTAATTCACCTGGAAATTTTCTTCCCTTAATAAATTTCTCTAGAGTTTGTAAATAAATTTTATATTGCTGAACTAATCCTTCCTCATAATCAGTCAATATCTTAACTTCCTTGCTCAACTTTACTTCTTTTTCTTTCTCAGTTCGTTCACGGACTCTGTAACCTAAAAAAATTTAAAATAAAAATAAAAATTTGTTTCGGTAATTTAGTAAAACTTGTTTTGCAGAAAAAACTTACTTGCTTTAAACTTAAAAATAGATAATTGTCAGGGCCAAAAATAACACAATAAATAAATTTTCTAAATATTTATATAAAATTATATTCAAATAATAATTGCTTTTTTGTTTTTTTATTTAAACATTTTAACACAACCTACCTGGTATAATATCAATAAAAATACAAGCCATAGAAGCGACAACAAGTTTTCTGATTGTCCCACAGGATTCTGGATGACTTGTGTCCTCCAACATCATCCGAAGATCCCTCAAAATCTTAAGGTTTGATTGAGGATTGGTAGTAATTGTAGAAGCAAGCTCAGCAATATGCATCTTCTTTTCAGCAATGTATTTTCTTCGCTCCATTAACAACTCCTATGTTTCAATTTAAATTTAAATGTTTTTTTATTTTTTAAATAGGATTTTAAAGAAAGAAGAACAAAAAAGGAAAATTTAACTGAAAATATTTAATTGGACCTAAACTTTGACCTGCAGCGTGGTGTATTGGTAAGAACACTTGCCACACCACACATGAAGTCGTGAGTTCAATCCCCACTGCTCTTATGCTGTAGCGCCCTTGAGTAAGTCGTTATAAACGATAGAACCTCCTGCTGAGCCAGCACCTAATCAGCAGTATATTTATCGGGCAATTATAATCTATAATATGCCAAACTGCCACAGGCAACTCGAGACTTGGGAGGAGTAACTAATGTTACTCTATGTTTAAGTCGGGCAATCAACTTTCCCACATCGAGGATAAAGATATGTACAAACAAAAAAAGGTTAGAAGGTTTTTTAGTTTATTTATAAAAATGCAATGTTTTATTTATTATTTTACAATTTTTAATTTATATTTTTACAAACTTAAATAAAATTTTTAATAATTTAAATGTAATTACAAAATTACCCTTGATGTTTTAGGTTCGATATTTTCAACTGGTTTTATATCCTCCACAATTTCATTTTCGCTTTCACTATCCACTATGTCAGGTTCTACATCAACCAACTGTGAAATTATTTTTCCCGTGGAGATTTTAATGGGCAGCAATTCTCTCGATTTTGATGTAATATTCTTGCTACCATTTTTGTTCCCTTTTAAAATCCTGGGCACCTTTTCGAAATTTAATTCTTCGTTTTGAACATTCAATTGGCCAACGAGTAATTTTCGTTTGCGTGACTTTTTGTTTAAGTTAACTGTCATTTTAATTACCAAAATTAGTTTTATGTTATTACATAAACTACCTGACAAGCAAAAATAAAAAAATTTAAATTGCTAATTCGTAAAAACTTACAGACAGGTATGTACAAAATTATTCTTTTTTTATTATTTCAGCTGTCTGGCTGTACAAGTAAGCAAATAATTTAGAAACTACAAAAACATAGCAAAAATAAGCAATAAAAAATGTTAGCGACGTGAAAATTAAATCAATTTAAGTATAATACGTTCATAGTATTTGTTTTTTTCCAGGTAAATAAAACATATATACTTTACAACAACATTAAAATTGCTTTTTATCATGTCAAAAACCGAAAACAACACAAGCACGTGTAAAGTGTTCTTGATGACGTCATAATAGTTCGAGTAAACACTTTAAATATATTTTATCCTCATAACAACGAAAGGTAAATACCACCAATAGTTAATGACAAACTGTATAGCACAATTACTAAGCCCCGCCAATATTGCAATACCAAATAACAAAGTACATTTATTGTTAATTAGCCATATCTTCATTTGTTTCCGTGTTAGTACTAGATTGCATCGCGTAGTCTCTTTTAATATGGGGTACCGCGAATGCCGTTTTAATAATAGAGGGCATAGAATACCCTTTCTTGATTATAGATGGCATAGAATACCCTTTCTTGATTATAGAGGGCATAGAATACCCTTTTTTGATTATAGAGGGCATAGAATACCCTTTCTTGATTATAGAGGGCATCGAGTACCCTTTTTTGATTATAGAGAGCATAGAATACCCTTTCTTGATTATAGAGGGCATAGAATACCCTTTTTTGATTATAGAGGGCATAGAATACTCTTTCTTGATTATAGAGGGCATAGAATACCCTTTCTTGATTATAGAGGGCATAGAATACCCTTTTTTGATTATAGAGGGCATAGAATACCCTTTTTTGATTATAGAGGGCATAGAATACCCTTTTTTGATTATAGAGGGCATGGAATACCCTTTTTTGATTATAGAGGGCATAGAATACTCTTTCTTGATTATAGAGGGCATCGAGTACCCTTTTTTAATCATAGCTGGCATAGAGTGCCCCTTTTTGATTATAGAGGGCATCGAGTAACCCTTTTTGATTATGGATGGCATAGAATACCATTTTTTAATTATGGATGGCATCGAATAGCCTTTCTTAATCAAAGAAAGGGATGCATCACTTCTATTATCCATCTCTGGCAAATCATAATCTTGTTTTGTAAATAAAGAGTCAGCAGAAAGTTTGTTCAGAAGGTTTGTTAAATCACGATCTGTATCATTTGGGTCAATTAAAGTCTGGGTTTGTGTCACGTCTGCTTGGGGTTCCAAGTTAAGCCAAAACTAAGATAAAAATATATTATCTATTGTAAAATTATTAATATATACTTAAAATAATGGGTTAAAAAAATTTTAATTTTGTAACACTAAAAAGTTGGCCTTTAAAATTCGCCGTCAAAATAAAAAATTATTCATTTAAAAATTTTTCCAAAATGTTATTAATAATTGTTTAAAATATATTTGTAATATAAAATTAAACTTACGTCTCTAATAAATTTTTCAAGAAACTCTTCGTCTAAGTGAAAAAAATTTTAATAGTTAAAAACTGAAACACTATGTTTAAATTACTTATATTTATTACCAAACTTTTTATAATATTACTTACATGGTTTATCTGTGCTGCTGTTAACATTTTTAAAAGTTCCAAAAATTAAAACTAACAAAACCAGAAAGTAAATTTTTGCCATTCTTTTTTTTCTACTTCAAATTTTAAAACTAACAATAAAGAAATAACTCGTAGGTTTAAAATAATAAAAAAAACTTTTTTAAATACTTGGCATGTGTTGAACCTATTAAAACACAAGCACTTTCCAAATGATAATAATTATCACTTCTGAATCTTAAATATTTATGCCGCCTTTCACCACGCGCCATAAAATAATAATGAATTTACAAACTAACGTAACAATAACAAGCAAAAATATACGTATAGCATAATAGACAAACAATTATTTTTTCACATTTAAACAAATACGAAATTATATATTCTCTTTATTATACATTTTTAATACAAATAGACACTTTTTAAATCCTAATTTAAAACTCTTTTTTTTGTACTTGCATTCGACAAAATGGATTAAATGTAAAATCGATTATATCTTACGAACATATAAAACAGATTGGAATTTTTAATGAACAACAAATTAAAAAATTAATCCCATGAGATTAAAGTTAAACTCGGTGTTGAATCTGAATAACCTCTTTCGGGAAAAACCTTTAAAATATTTCAAAATAAAAAGCAAAATTTGAGTACGCCATCTGTTATATTTTAACAAACTAATTTCCAAACTGCTTAACGCGTTGCTTTTTATCTCGTTTTTGTGGTTACGTGATAACTAAACGCATGACACTTTTTAATCAACTATAACCTAAATTAAATTCAAAATAAATTATGCAAAATATAATCAGATAAAAAGTTATGATAAGAAGTTATCATTTTTACTAAAAATTAATTATTTTTTTAAAAGAATTTTTAGAATAAAAAAATAATGACAAAATGTGTCGTGACAATTACGTTGCATTAATAAAAAAAAACAACAACAACAACGTCGCTTTTGTTGGTAATTAATTTATCACCCGAGGCCTGCAATAACACACTGTATAGCTTATAAGAAATAACATAACTATATAGAATGTATTTAATTTGAACTGTAAGCAGTGGTTAATTAGAAATTTAAATGGCATTTGGCAAGGTCGTCTGTTATAAGTATCATTATTTAAGTTATGTATTGTAGCCTGCTATAGTGTTAACGTTTTTGTGAATGACCTTTCAACGACTATAGCATAGTATAGCGTTTCAAAAGAATCAAACAAAAAATCTGGTTACACAAGTTAAATAAATGTTGACTAGAATAAACAAACCGCACGTATAGAAGCTCAACAAACTCGACAACAGTGTCTACTGGTTTATGGATTTATGCTTTCTTTTAGCATAAGTATAACACATCAAGCAAGGGCAATAAAGCGAAACCAATTTAAATCTTTATATAGCATCTTGCCAGTTTAGTTTCATATTTGTAACGTAAGCTTAGTTTTGTTTTATTCTTTACTGTAAAAGCGAGTAACAGATACCTTAAAATCACACAGAAAGGGTTCGACTGGGTAAATAAAACAACGTTTAATTAAAAAGATTATTTTCAATAGCGGTAGGATTACTTTAAAACAATGGAAGACGAAGGTAAATCGGAATCAAAAAATGAAGAAAAAATACCGACAAAACGAAAAATATTTAACGATATTCACGAATGTAAAACCGTATGGAACTCTATAACCCAGGAGGCGAAAGCGTATGCTTGTTTTTTGTTAGCTACATGTTTCTGTTCTCTCGTTTACATTTGGTTTAAGTCGAACGAGCGTGACGAGATTCGGGCACATCTGGGGCAGGGTTGGACCCTCCTGGGTCGAAAACAGGATGTAGCGGACTTCGAGTGGACGTTTTGGTTCTCAGAAATTCGATTTACAGTGATTGCAATGTTTGTGGGACATGCTGGCTTAAGTTTTGTGGTTTCTAACACGTTATTGGAGGTATATGTGTAAATCAAATATTTTAACATGTTGTTTGGTCTATGTAATAATAATAATTACACTATAGGCTAATGCATTGGTGTATATGTTTAATAACAAACTGTACAAATTACCTTTTTTTAACAGTCTAAGAAAGAAATCCTATCTGTTTATTGTTTAACCTGTATTTATTCAACTTTTGGTGGTCTATACGTCATCGCAATATTAGCTATCCAGGCTCTATTTTTATATATTGAAAAGCAGAAAGAGGAAAAACGGATTGCCATTTTGGCGGCAATTTTAATTGCAGCGGCTAACTTTTTCTCCATAGATATGGTATGGCTGTTTCATTTATAATAAATAATTAATTCGCAATTTAAATTCAACGTAATTAAGTAAACACCATTGCCATTCAAAGTAATTGATGACCCCATAGGAATAATTGCCTATTATTATTTAAAGGTCACTGCATGACACAGTGTTAATAATTGATATTAAATAAAAGTTCATCTAAAATACAACACGATGTCTTGTATAAGAGATAAACGATTAACAATTTTATTCTTTTTTTAACTTTTTCGTATCTACAACTTAATCAAACGTCATCTTTTATTCATATTTAAAACTGCAGCACACTAACATTATGTCTTATTGTAATAGATCGTGCATCCCTCTTATGTTAGATATGCTGTGATGGCCCAATCTGGTATTTTGTTTACGATTTTTCGATGTACAAGTATATCATTGGAAACAACAAGATACCCAAAACCAGAAAATAAGGACAATTTTCTGCAGCCATTTTATTACAATTTCTATCTTCCTTATTTTTTCTTCGGGCCTGTTATGACATATGATGTCTTTATACAAAAGGTATTACATTATAATTAACTTGACTTACCTTATGTTAAAAAGAATTTGCTATAGCAAAACTGTAAAAATTAAATAATTAAATTAATTTACGTCACATTAAGTTGGCAAGCTGTTGGCATAAATTTTACGTTTGTTATTCAGCAGACGACAGCTTGCAAACCGAGCGAGATATTCGAAGTTGTCTATGACGTCATCAGGGTCCTGGTATATGTTGTTGTCATCGACTTTGCGCGCCATTTTTTCCACGTGACCTTGCTTACTCAAGATGCGGAATTTTTGGAAAACGCACCGACTGTTGTACTTGGTAATACAATATTGTAATAAGTAAAAAGATTAGCCAATTTGTTGTATTTTGGTTAAGCAACCGGTACTGTTTTTACGTATCCACTAAACTACTCTTTAACGGTACCCCGCGGATAAAATTTTTCTCTTTTTTAAAGTTGTATGATTTTATTAAGGTGTTCTTGCCTTCTTTAATTTCTACTTGGACTGGATTAAGGGCAGAGTTTTATATGCAATGACATCAGGCATAGCTCGAAATATGGACGGGTGTAAAGGTGCACCTACTGGAGCTAAAAACGTTGCAAGACTTTACACGTTTGCTGATACTTACTTTGATAGGGGGATTCAGCACTGGTTATGCAGGTACGTTTACGTTAATTGTATTTTTTTAAATTTTTGAAGCTGTAAGAGTAATAAGAAATTAACTGTAAAAGAAATACATTAGTTTTGGACCTTTTAAATTTGTATTTTATTTAGATACGTCTACGATCCTATTGGAAAGGGACATACGGTTGTGGCGAACGAGGCAAAAGCGGGAGCTGCTAGTTTTCTAATAGTCTTGTGGATGCAAGGTCCTAGCATACAGACGTTTGTGTTTGTGCTGTTGAATTGGGCTGGGCTTACGCTAGAGTTTTATTTCAGGAAAATGTTTGGGGATCTTAACGACAAGGTAAATAGTTGTTATGTTTATTGTTATGTATGTTTAGCAATGAAAACGTAGCTTATGTTAGTGAAGTACGTCTCTTTTGTGCAAAGTACAAATTAAGTTTAACTTTTTTATTGCTCAGATTGAAAGCGTAACACTTTTTACGTTTATATTCATTAATGTAAAAACGAATTAACGGCCTAACGAAAACATATTGGGTAACATTTTTCACCCTGAGTTGACTTAAGCTTATTTTCATTCATTTTGCACACGATAATTAACCATCCGATTTGTTTTTAACTCGGTAACAAAGTGTAACCGGTATATAGCAACTCATAACCATACCTACGACCACTTTAAAGCAATGGTAATCGAACCCAAGACATCACGTATCCCACTCGCAACGTTTCGCAACCAAGACGTGCAACACCAAACTTTGTTATTTATTGAAATCAAATAACTGTTTTACATTTAGAGGGTGTTAGCAATGGTGTACGGAATGAATTACTGGTGTATTATTTTATTTAATTGCGTGGCCATCTGCGGACTAAAAGCTTTTGAAACATTTTCAACTAGAATGTTAATGCAAGGTAAAAAAATACATTTTAATATTTTAAAATCAATAAATGTTAGTTTACACAAACGGTCAATATTATAACTTTAAATACACATTACTGTGCTTCAATAAATGTACCAAATAAATAAACGTTAAATAACTTAACTTTTAGATGGATTTGGAATCATTGGCACAGTTGCAATTTTATTTATGGGATACTGCTATGCATTCATTAATTTAGAACTTGACAATATTCATGTTAAAAATGATTAGGTTTATAAATACTAATTACACCTATTTATGTTTCTAATTTATATATATACTTATATACTTTTTTATGCAATTTTATTAGGAAATATGTAAAATTTAAAAAGCTTTTTTTAATAGTGTGTTATGCTACTTATTTTAATTACATGCTTTACCTGTGAACTATATTCTTATTTTATATATTACTAAAAAAGCAACAAAAAGTTTATGAAAAACAAAAATTTATTTACAAAAAAAAATACAAAAGAAATCTTAAAAATATTTATTTTTTTGGTTAAAATAACATAATAAATTACTGTAAAAGCAAGTTTACATTCTAAAAAAATAAAAATAAAAAACTGTACAAAAAACTAAAATAAAACCAATGTGAAAAGTTTTAAATAAAATTTTTACGCCACGATACCTGATAAGAGTTAAACAAATAAAATTACAAAACTTTAAATTTAAAAAAATTAATACTTGCTTAGAATTAAAAATAAATACATTTTAAACATTGTTTAACACAGTAGGAAGCCAATAAAAAATTACCTCTTATACGGATGATATCCTTCTTTTGTTGATTTCTCATTTGCTTGTTTAAAATTCTGTTGTTGCGAATTATTTTGGGGTTGGTTATAACCCTGGTTGTACCCATATCCACCATAGTTCTGTTGGTACATTTGGTTATTTCTGTAATTGCCATATTCGTTACCATACCCCGAACCATAACCATATGCGTTACCACCACCCATATAACCCCCAGGACCATTCTGACCCTGGTATGGGGCATTATAACCATTATCATAACCCCCCCAACTACCTCCTTGACCATACTGACCATTACCACCCCAGTTGTTCTGGTTGTCTCCATGACCATAGCCACCAGTAAAGGATTGGTTGTTTCCATAATAATTGTTGTTGTATCTGCCACGATTCTGCTCTCTCATTTTATCGCGAGATTGAGCTCGTTTAGCTTCGACTTGTTTACCGTTAATGTCGTGATATTTCTCTTCAATTGCCTTGGTAACAGCCTCCTCGCTTTCAAAAGTAACAAACCCGAATCCTTTGTTTAAATGATCTTCTTTACTGACTGCAAATACAACTTCAGTAATGTTTCCAAATTTTTCAAAATATGTTTTCACTTCATCTTCCGTCGTTGTTTTAGCAAGTCCACCAACAAATATTTTATAAGTTGAAATGTGTTGCTCTTCGGCTTCCTTTTTTTGTCTTTGGACTTGTTTTGGGGTGCAGAGTTTTGGATCTATTTGTTTGTTATCTAGGTAGTGGGGTTTTACTTTTAAAACGTCATCAACAACTGCAGGGTTCGTGAACTGCACAAAACCGAAGCCTCGGGAGTGATTTGTAACGTTGTCTTTTAAAACCTGGCTTAATTTAATCTCTCCGAATTTACTAAAATAGCCGCTTAATTTTTCTGCTGTGGTTTCGAATGAAAGACCGCCCACAAAAAGTTTTCCCGCTTCGTCTTCCTCGCTCATTTTTATTAAAGTGCGGGTGCTATTTTACCAAAGTTTACTGAAAATCTAGTACCAAAAACTACAGCATTTTTAATTAAAACTGTTTATTACTAACCTAAACACACAACCAACTGAAGTTTAAAATTAAAAGCATGCCAGCAACAGAGTTGCCATTTTTTCATTCGTAATATTTAATTTTTACTCTTAAAAAATATTTAGTTAACAAATTTAAAAAAAAATTTAAATTATTCAAATGTAATCTTTTTATAAATTAAGAAGTACTTCCTTTTTTAGTGTATAAGTTAATATTGATTATTAACTACCGCCCTACATTATTTATTGATTTATGTGAAAAGTCTTACTAACATATGGCCCTTAGTGCAAAAAGTTAAGTTTGGTTGAACCAGTAATTTTATAACTTTGCTATGTAGATATAATCACAGCCATTTAATCACCTAATATATTTAAACAAAAGCAATATAACTATTCTGGTTTATATTTTAAGAAACAACAAACTTTTTAAAACAATTAATTGAATAATAAACTGGAACAAAATTTTTTGTACAGGCAAATTGGCAAACTTTTTTTGTAAATTAAACTGTTTTTTGTAGTAGAAAAAAATACTTATTTGTTTTTTTTGAGGTTGAGAAAAAAGTGATAAATGTCTTTGCTATATCAATTATTTAAGATAATTTTGCAACAAAGCAATATATCAGAAAAAATATTTACAAAAAAAATGAATTATAAATACAAACATCGCTGGGCTTTTCAGACAATAGAAAAATCGTAAAACGGGCAGGAATTAAGTGTTCAAATTTTTCCTGGGATCAATCAGTTACCAGGTGTTGCTTGTGAAATAACAAGACCACTTTGTGAAGCTTTACGTATGCGTGGCAATTCGTCAGGAGTAGGCATATGGTCACCAGTAACCGGTTGTTGAGCTCCTGCAGGAATTTTCTGCTTGACCTGCGCCTTCGCCATGTTGTAATCGCCAGAGTCAAAATATTTGTTCTACAGTAGAAAATTTACATACAATTTTACTTGAAATTTTTTTTATATTTTTAAATTAGTTTTCTATACCCGTTGTTGAAGTCTCTTTTGAAGAAATGCGTTCCCTGATTTTGGCTTCATATTGGGAAACTTCGACTTGAGCAATTCTTCCTGTTGTTTTTCAATTGACTGCAAAATATACAAACAAGGGATAATCCATAGAGCAATACTCTAATGTTAATAAAACAGCAAAGTTTGCCAGTATTAAATAAATGAAAAATGTAGTAAGTAAAAACATTTAAACAACTTTTTGTAGATTAAAGGTACATAGTCCTTATACTGTAAAATGTTCTCGTTAAAATTTGTATATAAATATTTTTCTAAAATACATTACAAAAGTTGAAAAGACTTAAAAGTAGAACAAAAACTTACCACAGCTCCTGGATGCTTAAAAGTTTCATCTTTCTGTTCTCCCTGCGCAACCGACATGTTCAATTCAAATATATTCACAAATTAATTAACAAAATCTAAAAATTTTTCCTGCGATTGGTAAACAAAATAACAAAACAGTTTCATTACAAATTGTACACAGACCAAATTAACCAACACAGCAGCAAACACCAAAAAACATCATATAAATAACTAAGCAACAAACAGCTTGCATTTTTTGTTAAATAATATGAAAACCAGAGAAAGATAATTATATGTTGTTATTGATTACTTGTTTTAAAAAAAGCACTGTTACTGCAGTTATTAATACAAACAGGCTACTAAGAATTATTTTAATCCAAAATATCACCACTAAAAAAATGTGTAAAAGAGTTGGTTTAAATTATTTATGCCATTTTGTACAACATTATAATTAACACCGCACTTTTTGATTATTTTGTGGGAAGAGGTTTCCCCTTATCTTTACCACGTAACTTAATGCCAATTGCTCTTTCAAGTTTCCCCATTACTTGGTTGTTTGGAATGGCTTTACCGCTTTCATACTCGTTAACAATTTGTACTTTTTCGTTAATCTTAGTTGCCAATTCTTTTTGAGTAAAATTTTTTTGCTGGCGCCCTTTTTGAATTAATCGACCGACATCTAGTGAGACATGATCATGATGTAATTCCTCAGTTTCGCGGTCAAGTTTTGCTGTGTTTTTTGACGTCACTGCTTTTTTATTGGTGCCTGCTGCGTATTTTTGTCGTGTTTCTACATCTTCCCCTCTTCTCATTGCCTGATTTACAGCTTGCGAACTCTTCGCAGCACCAGGTTTTGGTTTCGATTTTCTTAGGTAAGTTACGGTATCCCAGTCAGTATTACTTTGCATTTTGTCAGGTTGTTATTTACAACGCTACACACTTTTTTGTATCTAAATTTACAAACATAAACAATAATATTTAACTTGGTTATTTAGCATAAAATACATAAATGATACATTTGGTTAAAATTTCATGTTTTGAACACTGTAATACTTAACCTCACTTACTACCCTTTTTATAGCATAAATATTTGATATAAATGTCTATTTATAAAAGTAAATAATCACAGTGAAAGGTGCTAAAACACAACAACAAACAGTTATACATTTAAAACTTTGTGTCCTAGAATTTTTTAATTAAAAATGAAGTCAAATTTACGTAAGATGTTAAAAATAGGTTAAATTGTGCGTAGTTAGTTGCCAAATACAAATAGGTCTATCAATAAACCTTACCACTTAAACACACACATAATAGGCATTAAAATCTTTAATAAACAAAAAAAATGTGGCAAAGTCTAACTGAAAACTTCCAATATAATTCAGTTTAACATATTATACTACCATAAGTTCGGGAAAAACTAGTGGTTCATCTTCTCTATTTTCTAAATCTTGCATTTCAAAGACATGTTGTAACCAGTTATGAGCTGATTCAACCGGATCGGGTTGCATTTCCGAAATCAACTGCTCGAACGGAACTGTTTTGATGTGCTCCACTTTCTTTGCTATCTTTGCACGCCTTTCTTCCAGTGTTGGTGGAGGGGTTAAAAAATGCTGCTTCAGGTACTCAAATGTGATAGCACTGGCTGGCAATTCTGCATCTTCTGTTGCAGATGGCCCATCTATAGCATCTACAAACTCAATATTGATAGATTCAACGTCTACAGCACTTCTAGAGTGATCAGCACTAATTGTATCTGCATGAAAACTTGATAAAAACGGTTGGTTTAGTTTGTCAACTGCAAAGCCACTTCTCCCTTTTAGTGCATCAAAAATAGCAGAGCTTGTAAAAACTTTCTTAATTTGGGAAGCATTGCCCTGTAACTTTCTGTTAATAATGACTTGATTAACATAATGCTGAAATTCAGGAACAGCTGAAAGGTGTGATAAAATCAGCATGGTACTGGCAATTGCTGATAAACCGGATAAAATTCTCTTCATTTCAGACTCAGATATATTCTTGGTACTTGACAATTCGACTAACACCCCTTGAGTTGTTAACAAAATTCTCACAAGTTCTGTTATTACTTCAGGTGATACCATCGATAAACAAACAACAGAAATATTTTGATAAAGTAATTGAAAGTTTTCTGAGTCATTATCTTCTAAGCAAAAACATTCAAGCAACCAATGGTAAATTGATGGTAGGCGACGATCTAGGAAATCACCGTCATATTTTCCGATTGTAGACGATGTCAAACCTAATGCTTCTATTTCAGTTTGTGCTTCAACCAAAACTAACTTTTCCTCATTTTTATTTTTGTCAAGTAGAGAAATAAGCACCCTTTGAGCCATAGCTCGCCTAGGTGGTTCAGTTATAAGACCAATTTTTAATAGGGGGTCCATAAGGGTAGATGAAAGAGATGACAAATTATTACATTTGTAAGTTTTTGAAATGCCTTGTAAGCATTGTAAAAGCAGATCAGCATAACCAAGATCTTCATCTGATACATTACTAAACCCATTTGGTTTAACAGCCTCATAAGCCTTATTTGCATAAAATGACATTGTTTCTAACTTTTGATAATCGGGCACGACATCAGCTAAAACTTTTGTGGTCTTAATCAAGGCATCAACAAACTTGCCCTGTTTTTTACCTTCAGCACAGTTTCTCAAATGACGAGAAAGTCGATTAAAAACATCAATCACCGAAGGTCCAATGGAAGTGGAAGATGGAATAGGAACAATTGCGCACAAAACTTGAAGCATGCTTGCCTTAACCTCTTCAGGTTCCTTTGAATTGTTATCAAGATGATCTAAGAGCATTTTGACAGCAACGTGGCTATACTGGCCTTGAATAGAATACATTATAACCTTGAAACATTCAATAGCAAAGGTGTTGTCAGGAGCCCATAGTTTATGATCATCAATATGGTTTAACGCAGGTGATATTGCTGCATGAACATTCGCAAATGCTGCCCTAGCAAATAACTCCCTTAAAGATTCCTCGGCCAGAGAACCAGGGTTTTGTTGGTCTGTACTTTCAACAGGACTACCGTCACCATGTTTGCTCTTATTTAGATTAGTTTGCATGATATACATAAGTGAAGGGATTATCTTATCCATATGCTGGGACTCCCAAATGTTAACTTGGAGTTCGTCACTAACGGTCTTGCGAATAACACCTCTTAGACCTCTAACACCATTCATTTGCATTTTCATCTGTTGGTTTGTATCCGTTAGGTTGCTATGACACATCGAGCTGAACTTTGATATAAAGAAGTCATATCTTCGATGATAGGATGCAGTGTCCTCTTCAATTTTCGAAAACTTCTCGAAAGAATTTGTTCCCAAAGTTTGAAATTCTTGATTATCAGATTCCAATAATGATGCAACCATTTTTAAAAAACTCTCAACAAACAAATTTATCTGTTGAGCATGACATGCTAAAAGAAGTTGGTTTAAAGCCTCCATTGCGATCAGCACAAAGCCTTCCCGCCTCCGTTGCATATCCCTTGTTAATCTTCTTGCCAAGTAGTCACCAATGCGATCCAACTTCTCCGGGGCTGAAACCGCATAAAAAGTCAATTTTTCCATTTCATTTCGTACCAGTCCATCACCAGGGCTGTGAGGAAAAATATTGTCCACTAGTCGCTTATATTTCGGGCGCAATGCCGGACAACAAATGCATGACATTTTTGTATTTCACAAAAGGATACAGTTGTAATTACATCAAGATCAATTAACTTAAATATTAGTCTACATTTAAACATTAACAAAATATTTATGTCTGTACATACAAAATCTTTTTTTAAATACTTACTAAAAATCATCAATTACTAGTAAAACCTTAATTTTGTCTTTGATATAGTCAAAAAGTAATTTTAGTTTTTACAATTTAGCAGTTAAGATCAGTTTATTCATTCAACTTGTATATATTTAGACAAAAGAAATTGATTAGCATTGCCAATTAATTATTAGCAATTAGAGAGTTACGCTTGTCGTTTGGCACTTTCAGGTTTAGACAGTTAGAAACGTTACGACAAGTATGTTCTGTTCGTTTTTAACATCCAAACAGGGATATTTAAAATAACATATATGGATCTAATAACATAACTTTTACGCCTAAACTTCAAAATACATCTCCTAAAGCAGAAAGATTCACCCGAATGCGCGATTTTTAATATCGTCATTTTCGGTTCTCTCATTTTCTTTCTTTCATTTTAATAATATTATTTTTCATAAAAAAAGATTGATTTTTAAATATTTTTTTAATGATTTGAATTCTTTTTTAAGGGTTAAATCTTATTTAAAAATATTTCTTTTTTTAGAAATCTTTAACCTTTTTTTTAAGCAGTTTAAAGTTTTCCCATGCACTATGAACAGATAAATCCACATTCTTCTAGTCCACACTTGGTTTTGTCATAAGCTTATTAACTGATAGTTAAGGTACAGTTTTGTTTCAATAAAAAATTTATTCAAATAGACAACATTTTTAATACGTAAAACCGAGTAACTGAAGTAAATTGATTTTGATTGCAGCCAATCATTTGCACTAACGGGAAAATCCCGCACATTTCGTTTTTGTGTTTTTCTTTTTGATCGTGCACGTGGACTTACAATAACATTTTTGTAGTGGTAAACTTATTATTGTTTAGGGACTTTTAGTATTAAAATAAAAATCCTTTAAGACAACAATGGGAAAAACTAATGAAGAATTAAATGTTCTTTCTAAGGAAATCGACCATGCAGCGAAACGTATCTCAAAATACGTTTTTAAAACACCATTACTACGTTCTCTTCCATTTACGCAGACAACTGGGTGCGAAGTGTATTTAAAACTTGAATCTGAGCAAAAAACGGGTGCCTTTAAGGTCAGGGGAGCATTTAATAAGCTTTTATTGAGTTGTGAGAACGAGGATAATACCAAGGGATATGTAACTGCCTCAACAGGAAATCATGGAATGGCATGTGCACTTGCCATGACTACCTTAAAAAAGAAAGGCATTGTATTTGTTCCAACAAATGTTTCTGCAAACAAAGAGTGGAGTTTAAAAATGTACGATGTTGAACTAAGAAAGCATGCAACAGATTGTTTAGACACTGAGCGCAAAGCAAGGGCTACTGCAAATGAAATGGGCTGGCCTTACATCTCTCCTTATGCTGATCTTGAGGTTATAGCAGGTCAGGGTACAATAGCACCCGAAATTTTAGAATGTCTTCCAGATGTTGATGCAGTTTTTGTTACCCTAGGAGGAGGCGGTATGATGTCTGGAATCGGAACTTACCTTAAGATGAGAAAGAGTTCAGTAGAAGTGGTTGGATGTTCCCCAGAAAATGCACCTTCAATGATGGAATCTGTAAAAGCTGGTCGGATTGTTGAATGTCCGTATCTTGATACACTTTCTAGTTCATCAGCTGGTGGTGTGGAAGAAGGATCTCCAACCTTCGATATTTGTCAAGTCGTAATCGATAAATTTATTTCGGTATCTGAGAAAGAAATATCACGAGCTATATATCTGATGCTCGAGTACCATCATAAAGTAATCGAAGGTGCTGCAGCAGTTGCCATTGCTTCGTTTTTGAAACACAAAGAGGAATACAAGAACAAAAAAGTTGCTTTAGTTATATGTGGGGCGAATATTTCTACAGAATTACTACAAAGCATCATCAAAGTTGAATCAGCACAAAAATAATCAAAAACAAAAAATTACAACAAACACTTGTAAATTTAATTATTATAAATCAATTAATCAAATTGTGCAATAATTTTCACTTTTATGTTACTAAAATTTAACTTTTTAATCATTAATCTGTATATATTGAATTTTTTAACTCAAATTGTATTTAAAAAAAAAACTACTCTTCAAATATGTCTTTTGGTCATTTTATTTTATTTATGTTTTAAGAATTCGGTTAATTTTTAGAATACGGATATTTATAAATAGTGTGGTATTGTAATCAATTACTAGAAGGTTAATTTTTCGAATAAACAAAAGTAAAAAAGAAAACGTTTATGATTTTATGGCAAAAATATTCTATTCACTTAGACCATGCAACTTTAGATCATATACAACCTGTTCAATCTTTTTAACATCATATTTAAGCCCATCAAATTTTCGTCTCAAAAAATCGTTTTTAAAATTTAAAAGCCTAAAACCAGATTCTAGTTCACTAACAAATGCAGAAATTTGCAAGGGGCGACAAAAATCACCATTGGTCACACTGTTCACAGCAAGTCTTGATAACTCACTAGCAAGTAGTAATAACCCAAATAAATAGTCATCAAGCAATAACATATCAAAACCAAGTAGTTCAACAATTTCAGTTTTATGAGCCAATTGGTTTGACTCTAAAAACACAATTAAGCTTACAAGATAGCACAATTTTCTAGTCTCATTTTGCCATAAGTTGGCATACTTAAGATCTTCCGGTATGACATCTACTAATTGCTTATATGTGGATTTAATTTCTGGAAGTAGTTCCCTACAAGACTTTGTTATTTGTTCAATTGAGGTTTGGTTAGATAAGCGATGAATAGGTTGTAAAAGATTTTCCATTTTATGTGCCGTGTTATCAAGAATTTGAACCACCTTTTGAATTTTTTCCTTTTTTTCGTGATTTTCTTTTAAACTTGATTCAATCTCCAAAAACAACTCTGGGTATTCAGGAGCTGTCATTTTAATGTATTAATACAGTAATAATATGGTAATACTATAATTGTTGGAATATAAACAATTAAGCTATGTTTAAATTTTGGAAATAATGTTTTTTGTTAAACACACTTGCCTATATTTTTTTAAATTATACGTAAAAAATAAAGACAAACTGACTGACTGGTCAGCTGGTGATTGGTAATATTCAATATTATTTCGTTAAATAATCAAGTACATCAAGTTTATTTTTCTTTACTTTAGTATTTCTACATCGCTTAACAAACAAAAATAGTAACAACGCAAAAGTCATAAGATAAAAAAACGCATTTGCTTTATTTATGTTTTTGTAAGAAAAACGTGGGACAAGGCTTATAACAACATATTTTAATGGCATGTATTTTGTAGCAATTTGTGGCTCATACAGTCTGACAGTTGGGAATTTTAATTTATTTTTTTGGATAACTGTTAATATTTTTAATAATATTCTCAATCTTCTACGCTTTATATGGGTATATTTAATGGAATATGGTAAAGTGTGTTAACTGGCAGCGTGGTGTGGTGGTAAGAACACTTGCTACACCACATGAAGTCGCTGGTTTAATCCCCACTGCTTTTATGCTGTAGCGCCCTGAGTAGAGCGCTATAAACGGTATGAACTCCATCGAGGATAAATTTATACAAAAAAAATAAAATCTAGTTGCTTGGATATAAATTAAAGACTTAACCTGAACTGTAGTTAACCTGTATGCAGTGTATAAAAATATAAGTTACGTAATTTTGGAATGCAGTATTGCCGATAATTTTACGCTAAAAATTTTTATTACCTGCAACTCTATATATTAAGGAGGGATATATTAGAAATTGATCGGGTAATATAAGCACAAAATACGGATAAATAAAAATTCCCACCCAATAACAGGATAAAATTTAAATAAAACTTAACTTGTCGTGACTTTTTTTACCAAATATGCCTTTTTTATTGTTCAAATCGGCCTACATCATTTTTAACAGATGCTGCCGCCTTAACGTAAGCGCGTAATAACGTAGCTAAATAGAAGATTACGTATTCGATTTTCATTCAATTTCGCTCTTCAAATTTCGGGTCAATTACGGAGGTACTGCGATTACAGCAGGAAATTGCCCATAAAAATTCAATCAAGTTTTCCGATGGTGGCGTTAGATTAACGCCTATAGCAGATCATCCATCGACTAATGTGCAATATTTCGCCGCAATCAGACAATAGCCGCCCTTGTCTTTGCCTATCAAACATCTGCGCAAACTCATTATTTAAGACAGGAACAAAATCTGGCGATGGCGCGATATGCAAAATAATAACACTATGTGTTTTGGTAACAGGAGCTATGTGTTTAGCTTACATAACTCACTTTAAGTTTGCAGATTACATTTACGATGCTAAACGCTTAGATTTATGATCTATTTTTGTACTAAAATGAAACGGAACAAAAACAGGTTAAAAATAGATTTTACATTCACGCTATGAATTTTGTCACACAATAAATATTTTAAACTTTTCTACATATATATAAAATTCTATTTATAGAAATAGGTAAGCTTACAAGATTAATGGATCAACACCAAAAACGCAAAAGTATCCTAAATACTTCTTGAAAAATAATTTTGTTTTTAAAGTTTTAAGTCTTTTTTGCGCTGATTGCAAACCGCGGGTAATCATGTATTTATAGCTTAATTGTTAAGCTTAAAAACACACAAACACCTACTTAAAAGTTGTTTAACTAATATAAGTCAATAGGTTATAAAATTGCCTGTCCGGTTTTAATATATCAAAAGTAAATGATGACCGCAAACCCGTTATCTTAAGACCGCGTAATCGCTTTATTATTGGCAAATAATCGCTTAACAGAACAGCCATTGTTACGCTTTTCGAATAAAACAAAATCAAAAGTAATCACAGGAGATCAGTAATCGCATAAAAATCTATAAAAATACCAACTAGATGACGTAAATTTTAGCATTTCACCGCGTCTAAATGAGGTCATAATTTCACATTTAGTGTTGTTTACAGTAAACCTGGGGACCTTAATTGAAAATGTTGATGATCCTTAGAGTCCATCCGGAACACATTGTGTAGATTTTATCTTGAAACATAGTAAAGCTTAAGGTGCCTTTAATAAGAACCTTAAGATTCATACATGTCACGAATCAAGGTTACTAGTTCACACGATTATTCTAATTCGAGAGGTCGCAACAAGAATTCTATCAATAAACCATACTAATTGCATGATAATACAATCGAAACCATTAACGTATCTTTCTTTTTTGCGTAACTTTACGCCTGTAATGAAGGGCGTGTTAGTTGTAACATTCGCAATGGCAGAAAACACGTGCCTAATGAAAATACCGTGTTTCAACGACCGGGCTAGTTTGTTGATATACAAACAGCAATATTCGCGAATAACTGTTTTGAAGAAAAACGCATAGCAAGTCATAATGTAGTTGGATATACATGACTTTTAGCAAAAAAAGGTTGGGTATTGACATTAAAAACTTGTATTTCTCAATTATTACGTAATTCGTAGCCTTGTTGAGCAAGAAAAAACTATTCTCCTGACCCCTCCTACTTGTTTTAAATGATCATATCTTTGTCGAGCTTAGCTTGTAATGCTTGTCTGCACTGTCATAAAACGCTTACTTTGAATCAATCTAGGCTGCTGGTAATGCGTTGAAACAGTACCAGTTTACATTTGTGGTATGTTTTAATCGTATGTAAGTTTATAAATTGACGTAGAAAATGTCATCAACCCAACCCCTGTAAAATTAGGCCCTCCACAGAGTTCAAAGTGTTGCCCCGCCCAAGGTTGTGAGAGTAGTTTCTTTTTCGGTAGCATAATCGACTTACACGTTGTAAAAACTGTTCTAAGGTCATGACTGAATAAAATAACCCATGAGTAATAGGTATTCGAACGTTTGTACGAAAAGTTACGCTGCTGGTACCAGTGCGGTTACTACTGGTAACAGTTGTTGCCACATGTTGGTACCACAATCTTAAAATACATCAACTAGTAAATCAATATTTGTCGCAAATAGTGTTCTAAATATTTAATAAATATATTTAATTACTTTACCAATGTGTTTAATATTTACTAATTAAGTCACATTTATTATTTTTTACAAGCTTAAAATAAGAAAAAGGGAATGCAATGCCTATTTGTTGCCCAAATATTTTTAAATCGCTATTATGTATTATTCGCTAACGCCTGCAGGTTATAGTGTATTTATTTGAAGCAAAAAATCTGTTGTCCCTTTTAAAAACATTAAATCAAAACGGATGTTGACTGTTTAGCGGGTGGCCTTAACCACGAGTTTTCTTCTTCAACGAACAAAAGTCGTACTTTTTCTGTCACCGGCTATGGACGCTTAGGTGCTTGGCTGGGCCAGATCGCATATAAGCGACCTTTAGAGAAGCGCAAGCGTCAGTTTAGCGTGTTGTTCTGCCTGCAGGTACACTCTACCCTGTTACAATTCAGCCATTGTCCTGAAGAGCGATTACTCGTTTAATAAATTTATTTACGAAACAGATTACCTTCACATAGGATTTCCTATCGGCGGATTAGCGCGATAGTGATCTATAATAAGTTCTGCAAAAACATTCGCGCGCAAGTATCTATTGTCTAACGCGTGGTCAAGTTTGCTAAAGAAAATGTACTTCTACTGGATCGTATTGGCCTCTGTAACCGCTGTTTTGGGTGCTTCGCTGGATAAGAAATCGTCGGAGTTTGGAAGGCAGGTCGAAGCGATTAAAGCCAACGAAAAAGATTATGAGAAACTAGCATCCTTGTTGAAGATTCTGAGTCGCACAAATGGACTATTAATGAAAGAAATGGTGCTAAAAATGGGATCGTTTGATAACACTATTGAAGAAAGTGACAACAGGAATTCTGCTGGAACTCATAACCGAGTCAAACAGTTTAACAAAAGACATGCAAACAGAAATCGCGGCCGGCATAGAAATCGACAAAGAAAAATTAACGGGGGAAGATCACAACATTCCGAGATCTCGTCTCCCAACTTTCGATTCCCGGTTTCTTTTGGAAACAACGTCGTGGTGAAGCCATTACCAAATCTTAGCACAGGTAAAAAAATACTACATTTGTTAAAGAAAATTTCTCTTTTTTTAGTTTTGTTAAATTTCATTAATTGGATAAAAACAATTAAACTAAAAAATTGGATATAAAAAATTTATATTTTATTTTAGATTCACAAAACTCCAATATCATTCGATTTGATCGTTTTCAAATGACCAGTCAAGATGCCAGCAAACGTGTTCGAAAAGCCAAACTAGTTGTCGACTTTTTGGTGCGCGATTCCATACAAAGCAGTTCGTCCTCGCGGAGACAAAGCCGCTTAAATCGCTCGCGTACCAATTCAAAGAGAGATATTAAGATAACTGTTATGCTTGTCGTGAGAGCACAAAATGGCGAGTTGCACATCGTAGGCAGAGGAAAACGTTGGGGATATCACGATTTGAACCCGGTGGAGGCCGGCGTTAACCGACTTGGACGAATCGCATCAAGTTCGGTAGTTAAACGATTCCATTTCGACGTCACAGGCCTCGGTAAGATCGATTTATCCGCGGTGGAGAATTACACGGAGGACAGCCAACCCACGGGGTCGAAAATTCTGCCCAGGTTAAAGTATTGGACTTTGCCCGAGCTTAAACTGCTGACGTTTTGTCGCCGTAAGAAGACCATTGTGCCCTGCGCGTCGAGAGGTGTCAGCTATTACGGGCAGCCGTACTTAAACTTACGTACGACAACCGATAATTTCAAAACGACCCAATAAGGCATAAGTGTTGTTCACGTTGTTCAAAGCTGGAGGCCCGACGATGACATCGCGAGAAAGGGTTGTTTCAATAATATAAAAATTTAAATTGCGGACTAAAATAGCTCGCACGACTTTTGATTCTAAAAATACACACAAACACCTATATTTTTGTTTAAAACATTAAAAATGCAAATGGCAATTTTTAGCTCGACCACAATACAGATAAAACTCGACAAAGGGTGTTTTTTGAACTACAGCTTGGGTATGGGTCCTTTTCGTGCGAAGTGCAAGCAATAACACAGGCATTTCTGAGTTATTTTTAAACGAAAATCGCTTAACAAATGCTAATTTAATGTTTCCGCGGATGGCTTAAACCAAAAGGATACGTTCCCGTAAAGCTCTCGATTGAAAAAAAATCTAAATTTAGTGGACTAAGTGCCGCTGTCTCTGCAAACAGTGCTTTCCTACCAGAGCCTAACAAAATTACAATGTCGGTATCCAGTTACATTAATACGCCTATAATATAATTCTAAATTTAGCCCAGTTTTCCAAATTTGGTAACACAAAATTTTGGGATTTATTTTTTAATCATAATATTTTATTTCTTTTCTATTTTTTATAAATTTAAATAACAGTTCGACCGATTTTTATTTTTCATGCTTTATTATCCAATTATGCATTCTATTTAACGTATTTATTCTTTTTATTTTAATTGTTTTTTTATGATATTGTATTTATTTTTGCACTGCCAATTTTATTCGCTATTAAATTGTATTTATGTTTATTGTACATCAAAAATAAAAATTCTTAGAAAAAAAAAATATATTGTGGAAAAAGTTAAATTCAGAATAAAAATTTGTATTTTATGTTTTAATTCAAGATATGAAACTTAATTTATTTTGTGTAGACAATATTACTCAAGTATTTATTTAAAAAAATATAACATTAAGTAAAACAAACTTATGTTAAAATTCTGTAACGACCTAACGAGTAAAAAAATTAGAATTATTACATTAGTACAGAATAGTTTTAGCAAAAATATTACGGAAAAAATTTGAAGGGTTGTAGCACAATTCTTAAAATTTATTACGTCATCTCTTAGCTACACATTCCACATGTATATTCATATTCCATTAGCAATGAATCATTTTGTTTTGTAACTTGAAAACGGGATGCGATAATGGAATTAACCAACCTTTGTGTTTGTACCAAAATTTGATTTTAAGCAGTTAAATTTTTACTGCTGAAAACTTCAAAAAAATTTAAATTTCTCATAAAAAAACTTTTTTTTTAAAAAAAGATCAACATCTGAACGTTACAACTTTTTAGAATTGTTTAGGGTAACATGGGTTAAAACGGTTTGATTGACATTTTACCATTACGAATTCTTAGAATTTATTTTTGTCTAATTTCTATTTTCGGCACTTGATTTTAAAAAAGCACTCAAAAAGCTTAGAAACGGACAAAAATATATTTTAATTGTGAGAAAATGGGCTAGAAAAATGTGGCGCCTTTCTTACCGAACATAATAGTTAAGTCTGTATATTTATGTACATACATGGTACATCAATGGATTTTCTCATTCCTTTTTTGGCCACAACAATATGTTATGTATGGGTTAAGCGCAAAAATGTACAAACACACCCACTAAAGCACACGACAGTTGGAGTATAGCCTACAAGGTTACAGGCAAAGTCGGAAGCGTTGTTGTGTGACATTTAACCCCGATGCTTGCATAGGGTAACAAGAGAACCACGCAATGTCAAGAAGGCACTTGATACAAGACTCGAAATATTTTTTTCAGGCCGGGGTGGGGCTAAACCTACGCAACGACTTCCGTATTAGGTCTGCACTGCATGACGCAAGGTGACAGCCTGTAAGGTAAGATGACTGATGACTTTCGAACGTTATTAAGTTATGGGTGCTGCCAAAGTTAGGACTTAACTGAAAAAATTGAAGTCGATGTATTGGAATTTTTTTAATTAAATTTTACAACGCCTAAAATGGCCAGGCGTTATTGCTATACTGTTGAAATAACAGTTACTTGAAATGCCAAATGAAATTTGGGGGTTAAAAACGTTTGGATATTTACTTATTGTGTCTATAATTCTGATCTTTTAATTTCATTAAACTTTGTAAACTTTCTATAAAAGCTCAGTGCTAAGGGCTAGGTCTAGATGTTATGATATTAAATTAAACATAGTTTTTATTCTCAATCCACCCACATTTCACCGCACTTTGTTTTTTGAAGGCCATTGGTAATATATCCCCCTAACTACGTCAATACGCTAAATTTTGAGATAAACATAGACACTAACGTTACATGCCTCAAAAAACGCCCTTTAGTATTTACATTATGAAATGTCAAATACTTTTTAAGTATAGTAATTTTAGAATTGTAATAATCGTTATTTGTTTTTTTTTTATTTAATCTAAATGATAAATATTAAGGGGCAAAAGTAAAAAGTTTTTCGAAAATGTAAAATTTTATCGTTTTCAAAACAAATTGATTTTTAAGATTACGCAAAAAGCATGTCCTAGCAAAATCTTTCGTATACAAAATGCCAATCACTCTCAAATGACGCAGGGCCTTAACCACTGCATTTCCCGTCGAGAGTCAAAACAAATAAACAGTCGGTGACCGTATCCGTAATTCTCCAATAATAAATCATTTTTTCTCGAATTCTGAGGTTCAAAACAGGTGATACGGGCTCTTAATACTTCCGGTATACGTGGTATAGCTGTTACGTAATTGCGTAAAAGAAATGTTATTGTAACAGCAAAATATTCAGCGTAATTTTTTCTAATCTTACGCTCTAGTTTCTATGCTGAGGTTTAGGTAAAGTTATAAAACTCACATTATTTAATAAAATATATTTAACTAAACGATACAATGTCTAGTTGCAAGAAATTAAAAACATGTAAATTTTTTGCTTGTTTTCAGTTAACAATTTTACTCAATTTAAAGTAGTTCGGATTTCAGCTCCAAATATGACCTTGTACGAGTTTTTAATTAACAATTTTAGTTGGTTTAGACAAGTAGTTCGGATTTTAGCTCTAAACATGACCTTGTGGCCAAAACACGCAATTACACAATCTTCTGTTACCTATTCACCTAATAATGTCATCAACATATTTTACGCTTATTAACATGACGTCACTAACGTTTAAGGCTTCCATTTAATTAATTTATCTTTTTCCAGTTTGTTTTAAATGTTGGTACATTCCGTGCCAAAAATTGCGCCATTTTACGCGTGTTATCTTTGCGCCAGATTTCTCCCGCCCTACGTACAATTAGCACGCTTTTTTGTTTTATGCTGTCGCCTTACAGTGAACTTGTACTGAAAACTAGTAACAACAAAACATACAGGATTATTAATATTAAAAAACAAAAAGTCAAAAGAAAAAATGGCAGCCCTCAATTGTGAGTAAGTATTTAATGGATTAAAAAAGTGCTGTGTTTAGTCGAAAAATTATAAAAAAAAACCTAGTCACTTTAGTTAAACAACTTGAATTAGCTCTAAAATTAGTTCTGGGAAGAAAATGCTTGCTATTTTGACCTGTAACCTTGCAGCATGTAAATGTAAGATAACAAAATTGAATCAACATACTTTAGATTACATCTATGGCATCTACTGCCACATTTCGATGTACTGTCAATCATTTTGCTCAATTTTTAGCGTAAAAAGTACATTTCACGTTTATTTTATTTAGGGATTAAAGGTCGTGACGTCGTCAGCAAAGCGATTATTAGATATTAAGGTATTTGTCCCGATTTAACTTAAGCTACCATGTACAACTTTTAAGTTAGATCTTCAGGGCGGAGCTGATAATCTATTGACACTTGTAAGATAAACTGTCAGACTTTGATACGTTTGCTAGGGCCTAATTTAGAGTGAACGGGTTTTATTGGTGTCAGCAATTTAACATAAAATCAGTTACAAATTGATCGAACACAAATTTTGACACTTGTGATAAGATAAACGTTGCTTGTCGTGGCGTAAAAATTTTGTATGACATCATAAAACATTAAATGGCAATGTGTGAATGAACTCAGGTTAGTGTTAAACCGCGTATTGATACTCCTGGCTTAACGACAGTATGACATTTGGCGAAAATCGCCAGTTTGGGTTTCTTGCTCTCTAACGCCACCACCCGTCTTATTGACTCGTAATTATCACCCATCAGGTTTCGCCGCCGAGGTTTTGACAAAACAGTGCTCGGCGGGAAAATGCTGTCAGAGTCCTGCTGGAAGTTCTCCGAAGGCGAGGTTTTGTTAAGAGGTTTTCCAGCTATTAGACAAGGGTTATTTTTAAACTTCAGCGAGGTAGGACTGTCGTTGGACGGGGTGTATAATTCTTGTAGAAATTTTCGCATTGAAGGCTTGTACCCGAGATTGCGGTAAGCTTTAGATGGCACGATTTGTTTCTCCAAAGTTGGCTTCGTACTTTTAACATGGTTGCAATCTTGTTCGTCTGCAAAATTCAATAACTTCTCAGCACCCAAATCACCCACAACTCCGTTTATTCCAAATGGTTGTAAATCCCTTACTGCAGCTGTTAGCATTTCGCGAACAGTAGTCACTGATTTTGTCCCCCCGTTATCCAAAGAACTAACGGCTTGCGATAAAACAGAAGACTGGCTACTTCGACTTGTACCGATTGCAAGGGTTAACGGATCGTCTCTTTGGTCGTCGCTTTCGGGTGAGAGTCTAGACCTAACTTGCCGTCTAAATTTTTGTTTTTCAGTTTGAGTGTTATCTTCCGTTTTCTTAACATCCAAAGGAAGAAGCACTTTGTTGGTGTTAGTCTGCGTATTATGGTCACTTGGCGCTGAAAGTAATTGCTGTTTGCTTGGCAGTGAGTTGGGGGAATTTGTTGGCAGAGAATTAGGCAATGATAACTCGACAACTCGGCACATTGTTTTCTCGTGGAGATGGAAAGGAGGAAAAACAATGCCTTGGTGGCGGTCCATGGATGTGTAACGTAGCTTTGGTGTATCTGTAAACAAGATAATGTAACCATTTTTACCACGAAAAACTCACAAGCGAGTTAATCTTTAAGTTACAAAGCTGCTTCCAAAATCTAATCCAAACTAATGTTAAGTTAAATATACATAGGGTAAACACTTTTCTTACATGAGGTTAACTCTTCCTTTCTTGTTTCCCCTCTAGCTGTAGCAAGCCTCACAACTTCCTGCATGTTTAACCCGGATACAGACTGGACTGGATATTTTCGCACATCAGGAAGCCTGACTTGTTTTCTCAGTGGAGACAGGTTTAGATTCCGCTTAAGTTTTCTTGCTTCCGGGCTTGGAATAAGTCGGTCTTGGTCTTTTTCGTCCACTTCAGATTCGTCTTCGGATTTATCGGGCGTACTTTCGTTTTCTTCCGACTCCCCAAGAGCGGGCAGTCTAGAACATATTTATGATGTAAGTGATCTTGTCAAATGGCTTAATTTATAAAACAGAAGAAGTGTTTATTATCTTACGTCTGGTTACTTGCGATGGCTTGTACTTGATTCTTCGAACTAGCATTAGCTGTATATCTAAACAAATAACATTTTTTACCCTTTTACCATAGGTGGGCACAGTTAATCGAAAAAGCAACTTCGTTAAATGGTTATTCGTTACACAATACAGTAACTTCGCTAATGTTTTTTCGTTAAATTAAACCAAGTGTAACGGAAGTTATCGTTGAACGTTAACGTTAAAATTTAATTAAAACAAACAAAGAAATTACCTTTTTTATAAAAAAATAGTTTTTTTCTTAATTGATGTTTTAACTAGACAAAAATGGTTTAAAAGAAGTTTTTAAAACTGGCATAGGCCTAATGCTCAAATAACAGTGGCCGGATAGTAATTACTTACATCGTTTAAAAATTGAAATGTTTAAACCCGATAAACGGCGATATTAAACATATATAGTCCTCATATTACCATGGATTTTCTTGTAAAATATTGAGTTAACAGGCTTAATTTAACGAAAGTACAATTTAACGAAAGTTAACAGGTCCGATAACGATTTTTAAAATTAACTTAAAAGTTAACTTTTAACCAAAAATTTAACTTCGTTATTTAACGTTTAACGCATTAACGATTTTGGTGCCCACCTTTGCCTTTTACGTAACAAAAAAGTGCGATAAAGTCTATGTATTGTTCAGGGTTAAACATCTTGCCTTAATACAAACCCAATACTTTAAACGTATTGCAAATAAACAACTTACGTTCTTAATTTGTATAAGATTTTAGGTAATCCCAGGCTTTCATAAACCTTATCGATTTCATCTGGTCCATACAAACCGTGGCAGGTACAATTCCTGTGCCCAGCAGTTATGCGGTTTCGTACATGCCGATATTCGCTCATATATTGGGTGATATCAGGATAGTATTTAAACGTACTTTCTGTTGCAAATAAACACAACAAAGAATTACTTTTTTCAAAGTTGGCTAATTTACATTTAAATTTATAAAGTAAATTTGTGTACGTAACTGGAATGACTTATTTTTTTAACAAACAAAATAAATTGTCTAACTAGATTTGTTCAATTCTTGATCTTCTGTCGATGAACTCTTCTTTGTTAATCCCTTGCCTGTTTCTTTCTTGGACTTCTTCTCTTTTGAATTCTTGCTTTTTCCAGAGGACTTTATTGATATCTTTCTTCTCTTCTCGTACAATAACTCCTCTTCATTTCCCCAGGGAGTCAGCGGGCTTGTGATTCGAAGCAATGAAGATTTACGAAAAGATGTACTGCCTCCTCCGGACCCTTTCGGAGATCGGGATGTTGTAATAACATTTTCCTTTTTCTCTAAAATGCGCGAAGAACGAGCTAGTGCGCTTGATAAGGCAACGTCTGTTTGTCGATTTAAAATCGCTTCGGTTGGCGGCATTTTTAAGTTAAGTCCATTAAACTAAATTCCTTTAAAACTTTTTTTACATTTAATCTTTAAACGTTTTGCTATCAAACACTTTATACTTTTATAAACTTATCTGTGGAATAAAACAATACCTATAAGATCAGTTCAAGAATAATGTTATTTTTCTATCCACATTTTTTGAGTTATTTGTTACTTATTAAGCTATAATTTTCTAGTCTTTGTGTGTATAAGTGACACCTTGGCCATTCTCTTTTATCCTATAATCGATAACAATTTAGGATTTTAAAATAAAGCAAATTCCACATTTCCGCGAACAATGTATATACCATTCTCTACATTTTATCCATTATCCCACTTTTTAACTTTTTACAGATATGAGGTAAAGATAATAGATGTAAAGTTTATTAGACAAACCTTTGTGACATGTATCCAAAATTGTAACAATACATTCCAGTATTTACAATCCTATAATTTCAACTATGATTTCGCTAACTTCAACCCTATACTTGATGTGTATCAGCTTTTCGACAATAATAAGGCTGTCGAGAAAGGTTTTTGCGGTCAGTGAACGTATGTAACTGGATACAATTTGGGTAACTTGATATTCAGGGAGGTACGGTACAGCAGGTGAGAGAAAACACACGCTGGTATTTGTTTTCAATATTCGATTAATATTACCCGTACATCGTATGATATAAACAAGCTTTATTAGAATTAAAAAACGGCACACTCTTAAAAAAAACATTATTACCTATTTTTATCTGTGTATTAGTTTAGCTCTGCCATAATAAAATCGTTAGCCTTTTAAAAAATTGTCTTTATATGTACTTACTAGTGATGGAATGAGTTATTAATAAACAGTCAGATTAACTCCACATAATTTAAGAGTTAACAGTCGTGGTATTTACTGCCCGTTTAATATTTTCGTAACAGGCTGCCAAACTCCAAAGTTTCACTATATGAATTCTTTTAAACTGCCTATAACTTTACTGTAAATAAATAAACATAATATTGTATGTTTGAAATAAGGCACACGCAACTAAACTTACAGAAACGTGCAATACAAGATTATAATTGTGCATCAAATTCATGTTATACAAGATAAAGCTAACCCAAATTGTGAAATATCATGTAAACATTAAAAAACCGTGTTTAAAACTAACTTACTCCTGCATACATATGTTCAACTGCTTGTTGGTAAATATAAAGTTCTCCGAACTAATTTTACGTAAATTTTATACGTAAAACACTTAGTTTCGCTTAACAAATTACTGTTTTATGATCAGTAAATATAATTTTACTAAATTATAATTTAAGTAAATTATTGATTTACTGATCTTAATGCAAACAATTGTAAATCATTGCGTCACGAACTGTTGTTTTGTACCTAGCAGTCGATTTAAGTGCGTTACATTACTCCACTTGATATTTTATAATTAAAAATAATGGTACTTCAAAACACCAAGTCAACTATGTTTTAAAGTATTTAGCAATTAACAACTTTTGACAAACAACCATTTTACCATAAGAGTTTCCGGCAAAACCAAAACCGGCAAAAACAAGAAAATGCAATGGCATATTTATTATAAACATATTTACAATAGAACTTAATAATAAATTAACAGTTACACACAAAAATATATGTATTTATTTTCATTCTTCCTGATATTTTGCCACTTGGTCGAAAACTATCTGTGTCTGGTTATTTTCAAAATAACATTAGTGGTATTTAAATCTTCTGACTTTGATACAAATCTAAATTCGCACTTCACAATAGTGAGTTATGATTGCTGGACGTCGATTAAAGACGAAAACAATGGAATAATCTGCGATTTAAAATCTCTATTTATTGTTGCGTGTGTAATACAAGGTACACAAACTCCTCACTGGCATTGTAAGTTAAGTGTTGGATACGCTATACCCACGCAACAAAACATTCCATCACTACGTATTAGGTTTAATAGATGTAATCAAATTGCCAAAACGCGTTTGCCGTTTAAACACACTTTGACATTTCTTCAACTAATAATTTCTTATGTTTATTTATTCTCGAGGTGGGAAGGTTGACCTTAACATAGAGTAACATCAGTTACCCCGACACATTTTCGAATTGCCTTTGGCAGCGACTTTTTTAGGGGTGCTACAGCATGAAAGCAGTGGGGATCGAACTCCGGACCTCATGTAGTGCAGTAAAGTGTTCTGACTACTGATTTAATATTAGCTTTTGTAAAAAGTGTTGGTATAGTCTAGTTACTTTAATTTGTAAATGAAAGATCAAAACATAAAACAAATGTTATCAATAGTTTTATTTTTAACTTGTGCACTGTTAGTCCGATATACAAAATGTTTTTAATAATAAAAAGACGACACTTTTCTAATTCCAATCTCTATAGTGAAAATCACTAACAGCTCTTGTTCACCGTCTAGCGGTCACTTTTTTTTCAATCGTATAAATCAAAGTCGACTCTTCGAGCGGAGTAAAATGGAGCATTCTCCTTATCAGCTCTGCGTACTTGTACCTCATCTTTAAAGAAACCTTGATCTTTCCAATCCTTTAGTGTAAAATTTCGGCATATTAAAAAGCATCTATATTTATAGCTAATTCAATAAGAAGAAACTTACAGTCATCTGTTGTGTTGTGAAAGGCCCAAAAACTTCAGTTTCTTTGTCATTCCATTTATATTCCCACTTGACAGAGTTGTCTTCTGTTTTATCACCTTTATTATAGATAAAAAAAAAGTTATAACAAATATCAGTTAGGTATAGTAAAGCATTGTGCTAATAGTACTTACTTTAAAAAAATTAACAGGTTAGTGATCTGACAATATTACAACAATAAAAACAACCAAAATATGGTAATCTTAAGCTATTAGGTTGTAAAATCGATATAATAAAATCTTTTATACCATTTGCTTTGTTTGTACTAGGTTCAGTTGAAGTATTGGTCTGAGCATTGGTGTCAATATTACTTCCAAACATATCCAATGCATCGTCGTCATCAGCATCTTCAGGTATTTCTACTGTTGAGGCTTCTTTAGACACCGTTAACTGTTTGTAATATAAAAAAGTTGGGTAAAATGTATTTTAAAGGCAATGTAAGTAAACTAGAAATATTCATGGGTAAACTAAATTTTTTTTTTTAATTTATATTACTTACAGAGTTTAATTTAAATTGTATTTTCTCAAAAGTGTCGGTGTAAATGTCATAATGTCCTGCACCAGCCATTTGGTCAGCTAGTTCGGTTAATTGAAGAAATTGTCGCTTTTTTAATTCTGTTTCTTCTTTAATTTTTGCCGGGTCTTTACCTAAATTATGATCATAAAAATTTTCAAAGTTTTAGGAGATATTAAATAAGGTTCATTTTATGGTTTTATAAAAACATTAATTTTACTTGATACTTCTGCGTCATCCTCTGCTTCCATATCATAAACTGTTTCCCGCTTCCAACTTCTCACCGTGCTCTTCTTCTTCTTCTTGTCATCAGAACCTCCAAGTCTTCTAAGACCTTTGCTCACTGATTCTCCTTTGACAAGCAGAGACACAATTTCCTTCATTACCTTAAGTAAAAAAAATGAATTTATAAAAAAAAGCATAACATTAATCTAGAAAAACATAAATTAACACTAAATTAGCTTTTAAATTACAAGACTAAAAACTATTAAAAAATGCCTAATAGAAGTAGCTAGAATTACAAATGTTAAAAGTAACAAAAGTTAAAAGGCTGAAGATTGCCAAAACAAAACCAGGTTCCAAGTAGAATTTCTTAAATAATCTAACCAAAATACTATATATACATATAAAAAAGAAAAATAACAAAAAGAGTTACCTTAACTTCATCAAAGGCTTGTTCTTCATCACTACTGCTGTTATTCACTTCCATTTGCTCTGGGGTTTTCTTGATATTTACCTTCACAATAAATCATAAATTACGTAACTTAGTTTCTCATTTTTTTTAATAATTACGATACATGAAAATTAATAAAATATATACTTACCCAGTCAATATTGTCAAGCCAATTATCATGAATTTCTTTATCTTTTTTGAAGTGGTAATGACCCTGTTTATCAAAGTCGCCTTCCTCCATTTCCTCTTTAAGATTAAAGGGGGTAATTTGGGGCCCGCTGTCATCATAAGCTGAATTCTCATAATCATCTTCCGCTCCTATATATTTAAAAAATAATTTTCAGTTTTATTTATTTGTAAATATTTGGCAACACATTTAAAATAAATGAATAACCTTCTACATCTTCTTCAGTCAACTTCTCATATTCTTCCTTCTTTTTTGCTCCTTCCACCTCTTCATCACTATCTGCATCTGGAGTAACAACTGGAATAGCTTGCTCCTTGAAACAATTGTTATAGTTCAATAACAACATGTCACGTTTATGTAAGACTAAAAATGGGCAGCTTAAGTCTGGAAGTTATCTTTATTTAATTCCGATATTTTACAGTTTTATTATTTAATAATTTAAAATAATATTCAAGTTTCAGAATGTACCTTAGCCTTAAATTCCACAGATTTCACTCCATCTTCATCAAGTCTAGCCGTTTTTGTGGCCGCAATCTCCTCCTCATTAAATCTAACTCTTTTTGGCATGATTTTTTCTAAATTATTTTAATTAAATAACAAACAAATTGGATCAACGTGCAACAGGTGTTTTAACAATTAATGTACAATATCGCAAAGGCCCGCCACGTTTTATTTATTACTCTACAAAGAAGTCCCCAGGGTTATCAATATATTATAAAAAATTTCAAATGTTTTTTAAATTAAATTTTTATTTAGATTTAAAGAATTTATGTGGTATATTAATAAAACGATAATGCGGCGTTATTTTTATTTATTCTGTCACGCCATAATGATTTTTTCATTCATAGTAACCTTCTCTTACGTCACGTTAAGCACTCAATAAACCGACATTTACGTATTGGGAAAACTCACGTAAGTACTAAAGTCAACCGGCCTTTCGCGTAGATAGAAACGTGGTGACAATTTGAAGTACAATCTAATAAGAATGAAAATTAAATTTTAAATTTTTTTTCGGGTTGGGCATTTATGTCATCATAAATATAAGGTGATATGTGTTAAAAAAACATTCGGTTATCTGATTTCATTTTTGAATTTAACAGCTTCATTAAACAGTTAATAGAATTACCCTTGTAGCAGGCTTATCTAGTATGACACAGTCAGAGTCATTGCATCTTACCTTATACAGGAAGGAGAAAGAAAAAAGTAACATATGTCTTTTTTTAATAAATGGCCTTAAAGATAAAATATGTACTCGAAATTAAAAAAAAACTTAAACCTTTTTTTTACAGATTAGTAGAAGTAAATAACACTCAAATTTTGGACAATATGAATTTATGTATAAGCATGAAAAATTTAGTTTTCCAAGTTATACTTACAACATTGGTTTTTACAATAAATAATACCATTGGAAATAAAATCTACAAGGAAGGTATAGAATACAGTTTTATGTATTTTTAGTTACCTAATAATTTTTAATTATATACATTGTTTTTTTAAGGTAACATAATTAAGTAAATGTTTAAATAAATTTATGTACTAAAGAAAAAATCAGTTTACTTAAAATAACTTTTGTATTTAAATTTTGTTTCTTTAATAATTTTGGTTAAAACTTTTTTACAAATAAACATTGTTATATGATTATGGGGTTCTTAGAACTAAGATTAAGTGGGAGTGTTAATTCACATATTTTCTAAGAACTCAACTTTATCTAAACCATGGAATTATTTAAAAATATATACAATACTTAAACCTTTTTTAGAAAATTTGGAATGTTATTACAATTTGGACGATTTAACCCTACTTGACGAAAGTAACAAAATTTTGGTCAACTGTCCAGCTACGTGTGACCCTGCTCACTGTTATATAATAGGAACTAAATATTATATGAAATTGTCACAAATATGCTGTGCAGGAATTCATGCAGGAATTTTGGTAAAAACTTTAAAGTTGTTGTAAGATAGATAAATTTTAAACATATACACATTTTTTTGTAAAGAAACATATTTAACAGCATGTTTTAAAATTAAGAACATCATGATGTAGTTAAACAAGAATTAAAAGTGATATAGCAAATTCATTAAACATACAAAATCACACCTTCATTACTTATTTACTTTGCTTAACTTGAATAAAAAAAAAAAATTTAGTAGATATATACATTTCTCCTTTAAAATATCTGTTTACCATAAATTACTAAGATTTCTGAAATAAACTAATATTTTAACAGACTTCTCAAGGTGGAAGCATGTTTGTTAAAATTCATAGAAACAGAAAAACTGGATTTACTTCATCACTTAGCAACAACATAATGTCTGATGAAGATGATTCAACTGTTCATATTTATTTTACATTAGAAGGTGAAACATTTTAATTAAAACAGTTTTATAATAATAAATATTACTTGTCTAAGATTGATCGTGTTGTGAATTATTATATTTTAAATATAATAACCTTTGTTGGTATTTTTTAAATTGTTTAATGTTTTAAGGTATAACAGTAACATCAACGACATCATCAACAACAGCAAAACTTTCTACAACGGAAATATATACAACTACAAGTACACCAAGTTCCTCTACAAAATCAACAACTTTAGTTCCTAGTACAACAACAACATTACCGACTACAAGTACAGCCACAACAACCACATTACCAAAGACAGCGACAACAAAAATGTTAAACCAGGCGTTTTTAGTTGAACAAAATACATCAATGTTATCGATGAATGAGTTTGTATTAAATTTAAAGGTGGATTCAGGCATAACAACTTTACCAACAGGTAGTCTAAAGTATAAACTTGGGATTTTTAAATCTAAAAATAGAACCAATGAGTAACAACCATAAAGTTTAAAAATAAGAATTTTATACCAAAAAGTATTTTGATTTTTTTTATAGATCAAGAATCAACTAATAAAGACGAAATCAAAAAATCAAGTTTAGCATTACCACGTATGTTTAAGGCTATATTGTTGTTAAAAATTGTCAATCAAAAAGCCTATAATGTTAACCTTTTATCCCTAGATGATTTAACATTTTTGGTTTTACACAGACTTTTTAGTTTTTTTATCCTTTTAAGCATACCAAATCAATTAAAATTATTAAGATTTGAAAAATGATATCGCACGAATTATGATCATGCAAATGAACTTTTAATCACTAAAAAGAAATAAGTTATTTTAAATATTCAATATTTTTTAGTTATTTGGATGATTTCTCTGGTCGGTATTGTTGTCATGGCCACATTTTTCTGTATTGTGTTTTATGCGAGACGATCTCAAAGAAGAAGAGCATTAAGGTAAATAAAACAAAACTTTTTAAATTTAGAATTTTTTGTAAGTAGTAGAAATTTGCAATTTTAAATTTTGATTTTCAAGTTGCTTTTAAAAAGCAGCCTCAATCCAAAAAAGAAATAATAACAAATTTAGTCATTTAATTTTTTATTACTCATCCAAATTTTTGGTAAATACAGTACTCGACTTTATTTTTTGACTAGCCAATTTGCTAATAACAGTACATAACAAGTAAACCATAACTGTCGTTACCAGATTTTTGAAATTTTAATCCTCTTTTATTTTATTTAAAACTGTATTATGTAAATGACAACAAGTTAAATCTAATCCATCATCAGGTTATTAATTTGTGTATGCTTCTGGCAGAAACAGGATGTAATTATAAACTCTGTTTTTGTTTACAATAATTAAGTATGACATGGTGCATGGCGGTTTAAATTTTTTTGCACAAACCATAAATTTACTTAAAAATGTCTAAAAAGCTTTTTTTTTCTATTATAAAGTTAAAGTTTTTATCTTAAAGTTTTTCTACACATTTGAAATAAAAAACTAGGCCGGTAAAGACTAATTATATCAAATATGAAAAGTTTATGATAATTTATCTTTATTAATAGCCATTTTCCCGTTTTATTATTAACCATTTATGATTAGTTTCAGATTAATATCAACATTTATCAATATATTAACAATTTTTGTTAATATTTAGACGACAAAACCAAGGCTGTCACCACGAGGCTTGTGTATGTTATACAGCCATGGATACCTCACAGCAAGGTCTTTTAAACGATCCAGAGACGTGTGAACGTCAATGCGACTATAGAAATAAAATGGAAAAAGAAATTAAAATTGTTGATGATACGTGTTCCGGTAGTAACGAACAGTGTGCAACGTGTACAAATCAGAATTGTCACTCTCTAGATTTTTAAATTTTTAAAGTTCCTTATTTATGTTTCTATTTATAACAATTTTTTATGATTTTTTTTAATGGGTTAATGTTTTTTACACAAGCCTAAATTGCACTTTGTTTTCTGCCTTCAATTAAATTTCATAAAAACTTTCGGCACTAGAAACATTACTCTCTAAACTTTATGTATTTTGTAATTTTTTTTAAATTAGAATTGTTATTGTTTTCCTAGTTAGACAATTTTCAAATTTTTGTTTCAAAATAGTATTGTTCCAAAATTTAACCTATGCAAATAGAGAAGACAATTAAGGTTAACAATATTGTGCAGGAATGTGTTTTTTAAACTGCCTAATGTAGTAAAACTTACATAAATTCTTAAAATTTTTTGATTCAAAATATCGTACATTATAAATGCAATTCGTAAAAACCTCTAAATTTTTCCCTTGAAGCACTTTTTAACCAAATTTCTATGTACTATTTGTAAGTTACGGCCTCTTTCAAAGTGCGTTTTTAAACCTAGTTCTATTTACCTAACATTTGGAGTTAAATTTTTAAATATCTGTTTATACAAAAATTGTATTAAATACCATTAAACCTATTGGTTACTATTTAATTTATTCTTGTAAATAGCTTTGTTTTTTAGTTGTTGGCAAATAAATGTAAAGTAGTGTAGCGAATTTGGTTGGGTAGTTAAATAAATAAACATAAAAAAGAAAACCTTGCAAGCTTTAGATCAGTTTTATTCAGACTGCTTATTTCTGGTAAATTTATACTTTAAACTTGTTTTGAATAATATCTTCTTCATTACGGAAGCCCACTGATGACTTTGTTTGATTAATGATTAACAGAAACAAGGCTAAAATATTAACAAAACAAGGTTAAAATTGAAAAAAAATGCGTGACCAGAATTTTAGATAGTACGTAGCCTAAAAAAGTTGAAGTGACCAGGATTTTAGATGGTACCTAGCCTAAAAAATGTAAAATCTTTTACTAAAAATAAATTTATTAATTACTAATGACACAAATGTAACATTAACGTGGTTCAATTGAATGATAATCAACTAAACGAAGAGGAAATACTAGTCTTGTCGAAAAATAGCATAAAAGTCATTAGTTGAGGTGCGCAATATCTTTTGTGTGGCGACTATATTACGACCAACAAATTCTATGGTAACCCTCCAAATAGTAACAAATTGTGTCTTAAAAATATAGATTGCTAAATGAAAATATCTCAGTACTGAGGTAAAAAATAATTAAAAATTTTAAAGTGAAAAAAATGTTATGAATTCCGAATATTCCGCATTTTAATCTCAGGAATTCCGTCTAAAACATCTTTCCGCAACATGTGTTATTGCATGCGTAAATGCAGCTTGGTAAATAAACGTCACGTACAATAAATAAAATTTGTATCTTATTATTTTATTACTAGTATATTATTACTTTATTAAATATCACCGTATCACTTTTTAAGTGTAAACTATTTTAAACTTACTTTATGAACAGACATTTAAAACAAAAACATAAAACTACAATGAAAAAGGCGACTTTTACTAGAAAACCGAGCAAAAGTTCTGCACACTCCATTAGTGGAACCTTAACGTCCACACGCAATGGTTTGTTGTTGGTTTCGACTGGAATTCCGTCGTTGGATTCTGTATTAGGAGGTGGTTTGCCTGTGGGAAGTGTTCTTCTTGTTGAAGAAGATAAGCATACAAGATTTTCAAAGCTACTAGCTAAGTAAGTTTTATATTTTTAAATATTTTGAATTGTATCATGTTAACTGCACGAACCTTAAGTTAAACAATGTTTTTATTTTTTTTAAATGTCTCATTATCTTCACAGTTTATGCTAAATTTTCTATTACTGTCTTTGTTACACGCATTAATTAATGTTAATCTTTGGCAATCTTGTACCCACATGTCCGACCAAATGTATTTGTTATGTATCTAATTACAAGTTATCACTGTATAATCCAGATACTAATTATATATTTATTTTCTTGGTACATGTGTTTAAAGTTTTATATTTTTAGATATTTCATAGCTGAAGGATTGCTGTGTAAACATGGTGTTAACTTGACAACTTTTCAAGAAGATCCTGAAACAGTCCTTACCAATCTGCCAAAACCTTTAGACCAAACTGATAAGGATAACAAACAAGAAACAAACACAACCCCAGACATGAAAATAGCATTCCGATACAAGAATTTACCAAAAAATGAAAACTCTTTATCGAATGTTCAAAAGTTTGGACATTATTATGACATCAGTGAAACAATGAGCAGTGATAAATTAAAGAACTGTGACGTAAAAACTTTGAATTATGAAACAGCAATTTCATTGTGTGATCCTATTAACAAAGACTCCCTATTTCGGTAAGTTATTTTTTAGAGCAGTAAATTTTAAAAATTAGGTCCAAAGTATTCAAATTTAAAAATAAAGTTTTGTATTTATGGAAATCTTAATATAAAGCAAAACTTTGTTTCAGAAATATTCTGCATCACATTCAAACCCATGCTGAAAATCCCATTTACAAAGTTCCCTCAACAATAAACAGTGAAACAAAATTAAACATTTTGCGGGTTGTAATATCAACCTTTGCATCACCTTTGTTCTGTGAAAACACAGATGAAAACATTACAAGAATTGCAAAATTTTTACACTGCATCAGAGCATTGGCTCGTAAATCTCTTTTAACTGTTATGATATCTTTTCCATCTCACTTATACAATGAAGCACAAGTTTCTGTGGTAAGACAGATGGTGGATTGTGCAATAGAACTTCATTCTTTTGATGGCGAAAAACAAAATCCACTTTTTAAGCAGTATCATGGTATGTATTAATTAATGTTAATGTACTTAAAATGGTTTTTACCATTTATGTTTGAATTGTTAATAGTTTAATCTTTTTTTTTAAATAATTTTTTGTGTGTAAATAAATTAATTATTGGTTTACTATGTAAAGGGCAGTCCTATATAAATAAAATTAAATTATTAAACGATTAACTTTTTCACGTTTTCATTTTTTAGGCTTATTTAAAATTCACAAACTGCCGCGCTTAAATTCTCTTACCAGCTACGTGCCATCATCATTTGATCTAGCATTTGAGTTAAAACGAACAAAGTTTGTAATAGAATACTTACATTTACCACCTGATTTGGCTGAAAATGTCAGCAGAAGTCAGACAAATGAAACCATGTCATGTGGAGATAATAATGTTAACTCAAAATTGGATTTTTAAATATCCTTTTAAAAACTGCACTGGTTATAATTTGAGTCAAGTATTTTTTTTATTTTTAATTTTTCTTATTTGAAAATATGCTTTACAAATTAAACTACAATTTACAAATAATTTACATCATTTAATAAGAAAAAGAAAAAAAGGAAACTTGTGCTATTTTTATTATTAGTTAGGCATCAGGGTATAATCAAGTAACATACAATTTACAAAAAATACCTAAATTCTTACCAATAGTTAACTATTTTAACATCAAATTTTTTTAATAACCACCTAAAAATTAATAGCGATCGACTTGCCTATTAATTTTTATTATCACATAGAACAAGGTCTTATAAAAAAGTGTCATATTAAAATGTTTTACATATTGGGGTATTCTTCTTGATCATTAGGTTGTGTTTGGTCAAGATATTCTGATATTGGGGTGCTGAATGCTGCATTTTTCTTGAACGGAGTGTCCCTTGTCTTAATTTGAGATACACCCTAATATTCATTACATTGGAATTTAGAACAGATTTTAACTTTTAAAATGTGAAACTAAATTATAAAGAGTTAAGCTTAAGTGATATGTTTTACTCAATTTATAACAAATATTTCTTACATGAATTTGGTCTTTGTGAGTTGACCAAAAAGTAATGCACTGCTCTGTGTTTACGTTATGATCCTGTAAAAAAATGGTACATTAGAATATATTTACAATTTTTAATCAAATTATTGCAAATTAAAAGAATGCACATAATTGTTAAGTATATATTAAATTACAATTTTGGTATGGTACCTTGGTAGGGGGTGGAATTGTTGAAACAAAATCTGGTTTATCATAACTTTGTTGTTTAACTGTGACATATTCTACAGGTGGAGCTGGGGGGTTAAATTCTCTGTGTGTTTCTTCACTAAAAATACAATACTAAATTTAAAAATTTTCTTCACTAAAAATACATAACTAAATTTAAAAACAATAACTACCCACCCAACTTTAGTATGTAACATTTTTTTGATTAATTCTTCCTTCTTTCCACAAGTCCTTACTTCAGGAAATTTAGGTTGCTGGAAAGACTCTCGAACTGTTGTTAGTTTTTCTGCATTTGCTTCTAAATGTAAAGTTAAGAGTCCCTTGTGGCCATGTCTGTGGAGCTGTGCACTGCTGGTGTATTCAGAATTTACATCAGTGGGCTCATAGGATGCAGCTGCTCTCTAAAAAATGGAAAAAAACTTATTTGAGTGACTTTACAGTTTACCACTAAACAATCTTTTTATTTATAGCTATTTTATACACTGTATTGTCATTAGACAACCAATTTCATATCGCTGTATACATGTAAAAAAAATATTGAAATCTGGATAAGGAAAATAACTTTAAAACGGACGTAACGTAAAATGTTCTTTATTAAACAAACACAAGGCAAAAAAACACGTTTCTACCTCCTCAACCCAATTTTCCAGCAAACATTTTCCCCCAGAATTATTATATCTAATTTCATTTCTTCCTTCGTACAAACTCATTATTATAATTATAAGTAACAGTTACTTAGGGTAAAAAATGTTGAAAAAAGCATACAATTTGCAATAATAAAAATTAGCATCAATAAAAAGTGTCATAGCAACAAGCGTTACGCATTATAACCTGGGGATAAACAAAATGTTATTACTGTTCTATTTTCGTATTTTTACTTCAGCACGTAACATCTTTTGTGTAGATAATAACTTTGTTTTTAAAGCCATTCTAAATTAAAAAATTTACAACATAAAGTTGAAATTTTTAATTTATTTTTATTGCGCCAGCGTTTCACAATTTTTTACGAGAAAGTCGGGTAATACCGGGCATAAACTTGAGAAACACAAATCATTTTAAACTTAATAAAATCTAATTTTAGTCTAATTTCTTCCTACTGTTTATTTTGCAATGTTTAAAAATGTATTTCGTCATGTTAAACAAACATATTGTGGTTACTTGTACGTATTCCTAAGAAATGGCAAGACGTCAAATCAAAAATTTCCAGGACCTTATTTGAATATACTTTATTTTAAACTAAACAAATATTCTATTCTTCCAACTTTTAAAAAACTTTTTTGTTACTTTTTTGTATATAAGGAATGAATAAAAAAGGATTTTAACTAGATTGTTTTGCTTAACCAAAAAAGTTGGCGAGATACTGGCATAGGTGGGCACAGTTAATCGAAAAAGCAACTTCGTTAAATTGTTATTGTTACACAATACAGTAACTTCGCTAACGTTTTTTTGTTAAATTAAACAAAGTGTAACGGAAGTTATCGTTAAACGTTAACGTTAGAAATTTAATTAAAACAAACAAAGAAATTACCTTTTTATAAAAAAAGATTTTAAATAAAGGTTTTTTCTTAAACGATGTTTTAACTAGACGAAAATGGTGTAGAAGGAGTTTTTAAAACTGGCATAGGCCTAATGCTCAAATAACAGTGGCCGGATAGTAATTACTTACATCGTTTAAAAATTGCGACGTTTAAACCCGATAAACGGCGATATTAAACATATATATTCCTTATATTACCATGGATTTACTTTTGAGTTATCGGGCTTAATTTAACGAAAGCATAATTTAACAAAAGTTAACAGGTTCGATAACGATTTTTAAAATTAACTTAAAAGTTAAATTTTAACAAAAAATTTTACTTCGTTATTTAACGTTTAACGCATTAACGATTTGGTATATTTTTACGTTTTTTTGATAGATTATTGCAGATGACATATTTGAAAAACAATATGTATAAATTATATATTTTAACATTTTTGATATTTATCGGGAGTATTTATGGTGTTGAGGTGGTGGATAGGAATGACCCTTGCTCCCATACAAATCCATGTTCGTTTACAGGTAAAAATAGAAACTTTAAAAATTACCAATTAGTTTAAAAATTTGAAGTTTGTATGTATATAGATATGAATTGTAATGTTCCACCTTATTTTTTTTATAAATCGAAAATAAATAAACAAAATATTGTCAAATAAATTTGCCTACCCTGAATTTTTTTAACGCAATTTTAGAAACGTTTTACCTAATAGGCCGAATTGTGCCAAAAGGTGATTTTTAAAATTTGTTAAACACATTACTAGTTAGAACAAAAACTTTAAAGTGTGGCAATTTTACTTTTATATAGTTTCTTGTAATGTTTGTACAATAGGGCGCAGGTTATTGTTCAATGCAAAGAACTCCATACAACGCAAAGAAATACTTTCGTTTTCAGATTTTTAAATTTTATTTTGCGATACAAAAGTTTGTACAAATAAAAATATAAACAAAAATTCCATGTACAAAATCAACAAATATAACAAAAAATGTATCAAGATGTTTTTTTTCAGGTGGTGATTACGTCATACCTACGCAAGAGTTAACCTCGGTAAACGGTAAACTTGAGATGCAACTGAACGTTAATATTGGCCACCAAACTTATGAATGGTTGACTACGCATAGAAGGACATATAATGGCAGTAATCCTGGACCTATATGGACGTTTAAAGCTGGCGATATCGTAGCTGTTAAATTGGTACTTTTAGGACATTTTTTACCAATCTCCAATGAACATATTTTTATATACAGTTGTTCTAGTATTTTTATTCTAGCAAACGTATTTTTTACAACATAAATGTATAACATTAAATGTCTGGTTACCAAAATTTAAAATTTTACTTAACTTGTTAAATGCTATATCTATTTACAAAAAAACTATTTATTTAAGAAGAACGTATTGATCTAATCAAGATTATCAAAGTTAAATTCAGTTTAACAAAGTTGTTTAACAAGGTATTTTTTTAGGTTAACGAGCTTACTGAACCACAAAAGACTGAAAAGGAAAATGAACAACGTTTTCCCAACGTAACTAACCTACATACACACGGCCTTCATATCAGCGCACTGGTATTTACTATCACTTGATAATGAATTTAAATAAACAGATACGAAGTATTTAAAAGTAGCGTGAATATTACAGGTCTACGAAAAAATTGACTTTAAGTTAAAAAAGACATAGCTAATGCATTTAAGAATTTTTTTTTTGAAGTATATTTGTATTATAAATACCATTGTACAATACAATGTTGCACTTAATTAAAAATATATTTAAAATGTTGTAATTAATCATATTTGATTATTGTAGGCACCTCAGGACGATGTCTTTATTCGAGTTCACCCAGGTGAATATTACAATTACGAATACATAATTCATGATGAACAACCTGCTGGTACTTACTGGTATCATGCTCATGTACACGGCTCAACATTATTTCAGGTTTATTATATTTTACATGTTTTATCTTGAGGTAAAAATGGTGCCCAAGAATAGTTAAACTACACACTTCTTGCTTGGTATAACTATACATGTTTACCAAGTAAACATTTTTATGGTTTATTTTTTTGAATACGACAACTTGATTTAAAAACTTTTGTCTTTAATTTTAAATGATCTACAATATAAAATATCGCAAATACTAAATGCAGGTACATAGCGGCTTGGCAGGTATGATTATAGTTGAAGACGATTTACGAACCGCACCAGCTCATCTACTTAATGTTTCATGTCCTATGCATTGTGAACATGAGATACGGTTGTTATTTCAACCAACTTTAATGTACGTAAACACTGGTACCCGGGGTTTCGCCAACATTCAAAATTTGATTGACGACTACGCGGGGTTTAGGTAACTTACGCAAAAAATATTTTATGAATATTTATTTAATTTTAAATGGAAAATTACACAAATTTTAGGCATTCTCAATACAATACATCAAATGGTGAGACTTTAGAAGATTACTTGATTAAAAATGTTGAATATTACACAACGAATAGTCAGCTGTGGCCGAGAATTAATATTACAACTGGGCAAACAAAACGATTCCGGTAACGTTAGAAAGTTTGTTATACTAAAATTTAAATATTATTTTTAATAATGTATTTCCTAAAAATCATTAATCAGCAGCTACATTAATTAAGAAAGCCAGAAATCCACAAACTTATATTTATTTAAAAATTTTTAATTTAAATGTTAGTATGGTCAACGCTGGGGGAGGAGCAGTTCTTGAAGTAGCTATAACCAATCAAAACGGAGAATTTACAAAGGGGTGTGCCGTCATGGAGATTGCGTACGACGGAGTTTATTTCGACAAAGCCAGGCCTTTAAAGTTAAACAAAACATTACTTATTGCTTCTGGAAGAGCAGACTGGCTTGTAGTTTGTAATGAGCCTGGTATATACGAGGTATTTGTTCAGTTAATTAACTTACTAATGTATATTTTTTCAAAGGTTTGTCATGATGTTTACTTAATTATGGTTTTTGTCTCAAGGTTTGTCATGATGTTTACTTAATTATGGTTTTTGTAAAACTTGATTAGGATCTTTTCCAATTACATTGTTTAGAGTTGGCTCATTTTTTATTTTAAAACATAGCAAATTTAATAAAATATTTAAACTTTTATGTTGAAATAAACTGACAGACTAAAATACTTTCAACTCAATGAAATGTATTTTTATATTTTAAATTTTTTTTAAAAGTTGAATTACTGAAAAAATAACTTTAATTACAAATTTTGCTGTAAAAATTTTAGATTTTTATTGAAATAGTCTTAATTTTTTTTTTAAGTAATAATCAAAAATTTTAAATAAAAAGCGTACTAATAATTTAAAGGTTATTTATTCTATTATATTATAGTTAAGATCTATGCACAACCCACTGGATGAGATGTCGATGGGAGTAACGCAACCTCATAACCAACTTCTACTTACCATAACTGTCAATGGCCCTGCATCATCAACCATCATACCTACGTCACTTCCCGCAAGACAAAGTTTTGTTTCGAATTTTCTCATACTTGGGCCCGATGAGGTACAGAGTGGGTTTGTTGTTGAATTAAACGCGAATGCCCACATTAATAGAGAGAAATTTCTCGAACGTGAAAAGTACAGGTGAACTTGAAATAAATATTAAAATTTGTAAACATTTTGTGTACATACATATATACAAAAAATATTGTACAAGTTAACATTACTATTAGTTTTATCAATTTATTTTTAATTATCTTTAGGTACAAAATGGAATTAAATAAAGTACAAGAATGGCATTTAATTAACACAGATACATTCTTTAGTCATCCTGTTCATATTCACGTTAACCACTTTCAGGTAAAATTAATTTAAAATATTTGTTATTATCTTAGCTTAATTCAAACACTTTAAAAAAACATTTACTTTTATTTTGTTAATTTTGTTTTATGCTTGTTATAGATTGTGCGGTATAACAAGTATAGTGGCCCTTATAGTAATTCGGTCGATGATGAACTTGTAATGTTTGACCAAAGCGGAGATAAATGTTTTTACCAACACGAATCTTATACAGGTTTTTTTTAATGTTTAATTTATAACTTAAATTAAAAGCTGATGAGAATTTTTTATAAATTCAAGAGTTTAAATTTAAATCGGATGTTAGTTTATTTTACTTTAAGTATTGTTGAACTAATTGTTTTTTTGTTTTTTTTTAGGAGAGGAAAAAATTGGCATTCCTCCCGACCCCTTGAGATTATTGGGTCATGAAGAAAGATGGGCTAAAGGTGGACCTGGAACATTGGGATATACTAATGCCGGAATATTTAGGGACGTTTTACTAGTACCATCAATGTCAAATATTACAGTAAGTTTTCACATATTTCTGTCCTAATTGGCTTTATAAAATTTGCTTAACTGTTAAATATTTAGTTTGTTTAACATTTATAAGAATCTAATTTTTATTTGTTTTAAGATTCGATTTTTACCTCATGAGTTTACTGGTGATGTTGTGATACATTGCCATCTTTTAAATCACGAAGATTTTGGAATGATGATGACCGTGAAAATTGTAGATGAAGGTAAAATTTTGTTTGAATTTAAAATAAATTTTTAATGAGTGTAAGTTGTGAATTATAATTAACATTTGAAAAAAGTTTTTTTAAAAAGTCGGTAAAGTAAGTTAATTAAAAATAACCCGAGATTACTATTAACGATTTAAAGGTGAGGATCTAACAGCCAACGTGAGATCGGGTAACGCTTATCCAGGAACTTGTAAAAGATGTGATCCTCCTTTTTTTAATCAAGAAAACAATTGCAGTCAAACAACCAACACTACAGTAATGACCTCAACTCCTTCTGATACTACCGAAATACCCACAACTTTTTCCGGTTCTACAGTAATGTCCACAACCTCTTCTAGTACTACATTAATAACCACAACGTCTTCTGGTGCTAGTAAAGTAATCAAATCCTGGTAAGAAAAATAATTTATAACATGTAACTATAGCACAGTAGCATAATTAAAAAACAATTAGTAATTAAGCGTATAACTATACTTTAATATTGTCTTTTTTATAGGTGGGACTTTATAACGCTGTACTTCTTTTCGCTTTTGTTAGTCTTTGTTTATTAAACATATATACATGCAGAACGTTGTAAACATGATGTAAATTTTTTTAAACATTTAAGTAAATATTTTTTGTATTATTTTGTGATAAAATTTAATTAATTAAATGCACATTGTACTTTATAAAACATTTAAAACACTTTTTCAAGCACTCACTTTTAAATTATGCCAATTTTGAGTTTTTTTATTAAAAATTATATTTAAAATATATGTCTTTTAAATTTTTGTGTTTTTAGGATTAGGTAATCCTTTTTTGAATGTTTTATTTGAACATTTTTTATAAACATAAAAATAAATATTATTAAAAAAATTAAAAAGGGGCGTGAGTCACGACGAATAGCACGTGGTGCCGCTATACATATGACTCATACAAAAAAAACGTTTTGTTGCAAAAATTAGTTTTACTATTTAAAAAATATAAAATTCAGTTAATTTACAATGGGTCTGTTCGAAAGTATACCTAGACACATGGACTATATAGGGCAAAAAAATGCCGAGAGATTATTTCAAGTAATTGTGGTTATTTTTGCAATTATTGGTTTCGTTGTTGGATACGTTCATGAGCAGTTATCGTATTCCATGTTCGTTTTGGGTGCAGGTTGCGCTATTGCGGGACTACTGACTCTTCCACCCTGGCCAATGTTTCGCAAAAATCCCATCAAATGGCAGGTTCCAACGTCAGAGCAAGAACCAACTTCGTACTCGGCTTTACCAAAAACTAAATCAGGAAAAAAGAAAAACTGAGCTCACAAAAGACACAAAAGTTAATAAAAAGATAACGTTTTAATAAAGAATTGTACCTTTGTGATTTTTGGAAAAAAGTTTACTTATGTATTTTTTCTCGTTAAATTTTGCATTACAATCTAAACCTAAATTGAAATTTTATTTTGCAACATTTTCTGTTGATTAATCATACTGTATTTCTAATATTACTGGTGCAATATAAAAACCTAAAATTTATAAAACTCTGTCATATGCTAAAAAAATTATTACAAATTTTACGATGCATTGTTTATTACTGTATGCTTGTTTGGTGAAAATGGTGAGTATATACATTTATTTTGGTTTATGTAATGTGTGTTCGTATGGTAAATTCTTTATCAGAGAGAATTTAAAATTATATCAGTAAATTTGTAAAGAATTTTTTTATATTTGGTAGATATAAATTCTTTGTTTTGTAAAACTGTGTTTAAAAAATGGGCAAAGAGAAAGCTGGGTTTCTTACCCCAAAAGCAATTGGAAATCGCATCAAATCCAAGGGGTTGCAAAAACTGAGATGGTACTGCCAGATGTGTCAAAAACAATGTCGCGATGAGAATGGATTCAAGTGTCATTGTATGTCTGAATCTCATCAAAGACAACTCTTGATTGCTGGGGAGAATCCAGCAGCTTTTAACAATTTTTTCTCTGACGAGTTTTTTAAGGACTTTATGCAACTTTTAAAGACCAGGTTTGGCACGAAACGAGTTCAGAACAATGTTGTGTACAACGAGTATATCGGTCACAAAGAACATATTCACATGAACTCAACTAAATGGGTGACTCTTGGTCAGTTCACTAAATGGTTGGGTAGGGAAGGCCACTGCAAAGTAGATCAAACTGAAAAAGGTTGGTTTATTCAGTATATCGATCGTGACCCTTTAGTTTTAAAACGACAAAAAGAACTGGAAAAGATTAAAGCCAAAGAGAAAGGTGACGAAGAAAGACACGAACAAGCGATCAACGAAATGGTTAAACGAGGCCAAGACAAACAAAGCACAAGTAGTAAATCTGAGTATACAGAACTGCAAAGGGATAGTGATGGTAAAATTGCATTCAATCTTCATGCCCCCGTTTTATCTGAAAGCACAAAAACAACCCCAAGTCAGAAGAACAATCTTGTATCGTCTAGCGACGCTTTAAAACGTAAACAATCAGTTTCAGTTCACAAACCGCAGAAAAAAAAGAAATCGGCGTTAGATGAAATTATGGCAGTAGAAAAAGCTAAAAAGAAATCAACCAATCAAAGAACTGAAAATTGGTTGACTGAGGGTATTGTTGTGAAGGTAATTACAAAAAGAATGGGAAATAAATATCACAAAAAGAAAGGTGTAATAACTGAGGTCCATGATCAATTTACAGCTGTTGTAAAGATGATTGACACTGGAAGTATAATAAAGCTTGATCAGTTGCACGTTGAAACAGTTCTGCCTGCGATTGGCAAAAAGGTTTTGATTGTCAATGGTAATCACCGAGGCAGTGTTGCTGTTATGGAAGATGTGGATTTAAAACATTTTAGTGCAACAGTTAAAATTATAGATGGACCGGAAAGTGGAAAAATTGTTGAAAATATAAAATATGAAGACATTTCTAAAAAATATGATTCATAAATTGATTATATTTACCTCTCATATTTTTTACCCACTGTTTTTTCAACTTTTTATAAAAAAAGTTTACATTGTGCCTTATATGAATTAGAGTTTATTTTTTATGTTAAAATGCAGTAAATGCCAAAATTAATAATTTTTCATTTTAAAAAAAACAAGACTTCTAAATGAAAACTCAAATTTATTTTTTTTTATTGTTTTATTTTCAGTCCAGTTTTTGTTAATTCAAGAAAAAAAGTTATTTAAGTTTTTTTTTGGTTAAAAACGAAGAGAATGGCAGCTGCTAGCAGTGGACCATCGGAAGAGGACCAGATTGCGGAGGTTGCGGATGTCAACATTCTTTTCTCTCACATCTGCAAGCTGGTTCCTCTCATCCTGGAGGAGGGAGGTCCTCCAGCTAACTCCCTAACCTCCAAGTTAGGTGAGGAGGCGAGCGTAGAGAAGATGAAGAAGTTTATCGGTGACTCTCAAGTGAGATCTCTCATGATTGAAAGGTTTGCGATGAAAGGTAAGTTTGAAGTGCTTGTAATTTAAGAATGGTAATTTAAGATTTTTGTTGTTAGGTTTACTCTTTAACAATTAACTAAGATGAAATGTATATACACATGGCATTTGAACACAGGTGTTTAAGGTTACAGTTGAAAACTGTTTTAATTTAAACATTATGCATAAATACAATCTTTTAATGTTTCATAACACAAATAGGCATCCACATAATTTTAAATTGCTGATACATTTAAATGACATTTGTGGCCCAGGAATTAATAACTTTTAAACTTCTTAAACAAATAATTACATCATATTTAAAGCCATGGACTTTGTACTTGAGCTACAGATTTTAAATACAACATGATAAACCTATGACAAATGCTATTGCACTTAATAACATTTTCTCTATTAATAAAAATCGATTATTTTAACACAGATGAAGCAGATGATAACGACGAGGTTGAACCTAATTACAATCTTTCGATCGATGTTCATTACAGTAATGGGAAAGCTGCAGGGTAACTTTTATTATTATATTCTCTCAACTATTGTTACAGTTTGTTACCTATATGTGTCATTTAAAAATTAGCTTAATGGCGTTCTACTTTAAAGCTTTCCATTTTGTAATTTGTGCAAAGTATGTTTACAGCTTAAAGTGTTTTTTGAATTTTTAAATGCACTAAATAAGATTGCAATTCTGTTTATAAAAAAGTAATAGTTTTACCCTGGTATTTTTAGACCATTTTTTTGTTTTACAGATTGGCTTTAATTAAGAAAGGTCCTGTACTTGTGGCTGACAAACCGATGGCCCGACAACTTCATTCTGTTACTCTTACTGAAGATTCACCTTACGAAACTCTACATTCGATCGTCAGTTGTGCTTTTGCTCCCTTCTTTAAGTCCTATGTAAGGGAGAGTGGAAAACTTGATAGGTAAAAATTCTAAATAAAAATAATAAAACATTTTATAATGTAGAAAAAAATAAAGGGATGAAACATTTAAAATCGTTGATGTTAACTTATTTATTTTTTTGTTCTATGTTTTTGCAAAACATTAATTTTTTTTTGTTTTTTTACATTTAACAAAAACGTTTTAAGCTAACAAATAATATCTTTGCACAGGGAGGGTGACAGAATTGTGCCATCAGTCGAGAAAAAGATTGCGGAATTGGAAATGGGATTACTCCACCTCCAACAGAACATCGACATTCCAGAAATTTCTCTTGTGATCCACCCGAGCGTGACTAACATGGTGAAGATGTGTCAGAGCGAAGGACGAAGAGCAAGGGTTCAAGATTTTGGGGATAAAGTCGAGGATTCGACTTACTTAAATGCTCTTCAAAATGGGGTCAATCGCTGGATCAGAGAAATCCAGAAGGTAAAAAAATAATTTTATTTTTAATATTTTTAAGTGCATTTTTGCTGTAAAAAAGCTGTAAAGTCAAGGTCACCTATCATTGTGCAGACTTAGTCTTTTAGTTTTTTAAAAATAAGTTATAAATTATTGTTTTTAAAAATAAGTTATAAATTATTACTTAGCCTGGAAATTTTCCAGTTTAAAAACTTATATTTTTTTATTTTTTTAGGTTACAAAATTAGACAGGGACCCTTCTTCAGGTACAGCAATGCAGGAGATCAGTTTCTGGCTTAATTTGGAACGAGCTTTGCTGAGAATTCAAGAAATGAGAGAATCAATTGAGATCACTCTCTCGCTGGAAATCTTGAAACATGGAAAACGATTTCATGCGACTGTTAGTTTTGACAGTGATACAGGCAAGCATTATTACTTTTTTGTTACTTTCACTCATTTTTAAATTGATTTTGAAAATTTTTATTTGATATATTTAAACGAATGTGCAAAAGTTTTTTCAACATTTACTTCATGTTTTTTTTTGGTAAATTACTTTAACGGTGTAGTAAAATTACCACTTGTTTTTTTGTTTTCTAAAGGTTTAAAGCAAGCAATTGACAAGGTAAATGATTACAATCCACTCATGAAAGATTTTCCGCTCAATGAATTGCTTTCTGCTACTGATTTGGGCAAAATAAGACAAGTATGTTTTTCATTCTTTTATAAAAAAAAATATTAATAATTTCTTTAGATTTCAGGTAAATATTTTTACACAATTATATAAATATATACATTTTTTTTAAATAACACAAAAGCATAAAAATTTTTTTTTTTGCTTTTTTATTTTGTTTTTTTAAAGATTGCAAACAATTAAAATGTTTTTTGTTTGTTTTTAGGCTCTTATTGCTATATTTGGTCATCTAAGAAAGATAAGAAACTGCCAACATTATCCAACTCAACGGGCTTTAAGTTTAATTGAAGCCATTTCTCGTGATTTGATGGGACAACTTTCTAAGGTTTGTTGTTTTTGTATTACTTTTGGGTTATTAAACCTATACATGTACTTACTAGTTTTAGCATAGATAAATCAATTATTATTATGTATTTAACTGTTTTATGTTGTAATTTTACAAATATAAAAGGAATGTTCTAAATTTTTAAACCAAATAGGCTATATAAAATATGCTGTAGTTTGTTTTTTTTACATTGCCATTCTGTTATAAAAAATTATTTTTTTTTTTTAATGTTTTGCATGCTGGCAAATTACTTTTAAAGTTAAAAAAAAATCTTCAGACTGGGCGTTATTTTTTACACAGTAGACTTAATTCAATATTGATTTTGGGCACTTAGGCTTTCAGGTTTTGAGGTTATAAATGACACTATACAGAAGTAGGGAGATGAATTATTAAACATATTTTAGGCAGAACAAAACTGTTTCTCAATGATGTAATGTACACTTTGCAATATTGTGTAAATCTTTTCAGATTATAATAAAAAAAAAAAATTAGGTTTTGATTGCCACATTTATTTTTTTATAAACAAAATTTTTTATTTTTTTTATTTTTTATCTGACAATAACAAAACACCCCAAAAAATCGAAATTCTGAAAATTAAAAGCCTAAACCATGAACTTTATTTTTTCTTTTTTTAACAATGAAAACTTTAATATTTTTTTATAATTTAGGTGCTGAGCAACCAGAGACTAATGCATATTTCTTATGACTCGTTTGATAAAGTGATGATGCAGGCTTTTGCTGTGTTTTCAACTTGGGATGATGAATATGAAAAAGTGCAGGTAAAAAATTGCATTTTTTTAATTATTAAACTTTTTACTTGTTTTAAACTATTCAAGTTATATATCAACAAAGTTTTGCTTTTATTTTTTTTAAATTATTAGTTTTATATAAATTTTAGAGTTTGATGCGAGATCTTCTTAAGAAGAAGAGAGACGAACAAAAGAAGATCATTTGGAGGATCAGTCCTGCTCATAAGAAGATGCAAGCCAGGTTTATAAATTTTGCAAAATAATCATTTTATATTTTAACACATTCTTTTTTAAACAAAAATAAAATTTTAATTTTTGCTTTTCAAGGTTGGATCAGATGAGGAAGTTCAGGAGACAGCACGAACAACTTCGAAATGTGATTATTCGAGTCCTTCGACCCCAAAGAACAGCATCTACTTCTTCTCCATCCACTCCTGATGCTAGTGATCCAGATAAAAAGGTAAGCAAAAGTTTTAGAATTTTAATTTCTCGCAGTTCAGGATAGAATCAAAATATAAATTATAACAAAAATTAAAAAAACAGGGTCAAAAATTTTTAAATATTTTTAATATTTTAAACAGTTTTAAGTGGTCATCTTATATGACCTCTCAATATTTTAATAACTAAATTTGTGAAGTTTTTTTTATTACAAAAAATGGATTTTTTGTATTATTTTAATTATTTATTTTTTGATTTTACTAATTGTATTATAATTTATACTATGTAATTAATCAATTTACAAATTAAAATTTAACACTAATGTTTTGTAGATGAGCTTAACATTGCTTGAATCAGCTGATGCAAATGCAATAGAAGAAGTCAACTTAGCTTACGAGAATGTTAAACAAGCTGACTGTCTGGATGTTAATAAGGAAGGTGTGAACAGCGTTTTTACTTCAAACACTTTTATTTCTTTATATTTTTCCTGTTTTTAGATTTTTTTTTTTTTTTTTTTTGGTTTTTATTATTTAGTTTTTTATTAAAAATTGTTTTTTAATCTTAGGAAGTGAAATTTGGGAGGAAGCAGTGAGAAGATACAACGAGAGGATTGATCGAGTGGAAACAAGGATCACGGCAAGGTTAAGGGATCAACTTGGAACAGCAAGAAATGCAAACGAGATGTTTCACATCTTCTCTAGGTCTGTTTAAAAAAATGTTCCTAAAAAAAATTTGTTACAACAATTTTAAAAATTGTTTTTTTATAATTTTTAATTTTAAACAAATATTGTTTTTAGATTTAATGCATTGTTTGTGCGACCTCATATTCGAGGAGCAATTCGAGAATACCAAACTCAACTGATCCAAAGGGTAAGTTTCTTTAAAATAAATAGGCTAAATGATAGTAATCAGAATAATATAAAATTTGTATATATTAAAGCTTAGTTGAGGATATATATATATATATGAATATCCAATTTAAGGCCCCACAAAATAAATAAAACTGTTATTTGTGGTGCACAGATAACTTGTCACAGGTAAATATTTAGATGTGGGTTGCGAACAAATTATGACAATTAAAATCCTGACAATAGGGTTGGCTTTTGACTAGTTTGTAATAAATTAATAATATTGTGTAAAATATTTTAGGTAAAAGATGATATCGAAGCACTCCATGAGAAGTTTAAACGGCAATATTCAAACTCTCATGATGAGCAGTTATCCAGGAGAAGAGACATTCCTCCGGTGGCGGGTTCAATCATCTGGGTGCGTCAGATCGAAAAGAAATTGCTGGAGTACATGAGGAGAGTGGAAGATGTTCTTGGAAAAGGTTTTTTGATTTTTTTTGTTGATTACAAATATTTTTGATTTGTTGTTCAAATTTTTTTTTACTATTAAAAAAAAAAATTTTTTTACTAGGCTGGGAAAATCATGTCGAAGGTCAAAGGTTAAAACAAGATGGCGACAACTTTCGAAGCAAACTCGAAACTAAAACGATCTTTGATGATTGGGCTAGAAAGGTAAAATATGTAAAAATATGTTGAAGTCAATGTTTAATTCTGTTGTATAAGATGTAGTTACTTTTCCCATATAATGAGTTTTAGTTACATTGTTGATTTTAACCCAATTATTTATAAATGGTATTTTTAAATATTTTTAAAATGAGTTGTTTTCGTATTTTACTGAATTATTCTAAAATTATGAAATAGTTACAATTGAAAATTTTTTTGACCTTTTAAATATATATAATATTATTTTGTATTAATTTAATCATTTTTTAACTAGGTTCAGCATCGTAACATAGCAGTAAGTGGCCACATCTTTGCCATAGAAGCAACCAGGGCTTCAAGACTTACTAATGCTGGTGGTAGGACTGGATCTGAGGCACAGAAGATTCATCGACTCAAAGTCAACTTTCAGGTATTTAATTCAAAATTTTAGATTGTTTGTTATAAAATTTCGATATCTTCTAAAAATTAAAAAATCAATACTAAGAAAATAAAGCAATGTAGAGCTTAAGATGTTTTGTGTCAACTTATATTCTTATCTGCTGGTTTAAAAATTAATATTTAACATTTTTAGCCTGAAATTATTACTCTTGCGAAAGAAGTAAGAAATTTGAAGTCACTTGGATTTAGAATTCCGCTTTCGATTGTAAACAAAGCTCACCAGGTAATTTATTATACTGTTAAGTATACTATTAAATGAAATTGCACTGTTGCTTTTAAAGACTTGTTATTTTAAATCACATTAGGCAAACCAGTTGTATCCATTTGCAATATCCCTTAAAGAAAGTGTTCGAACTTATGAGAGTGTTCTGCGCAAAATTGATGAGCGACCAAATATTATCCCCCTAGTGGCTCAACTAAAAAACGATTTACATGCTACCATATTGGAGGGTAAGACAAATTGTATGCTGTAAAATATTTTGCCTGTTATAGTTTGCCAATGCCTATAAACTTTTTTTTATCGCTTAATAAGCTCCATTATTTATAGATTTTATCATTTTTTAATTTTATTTCTAGGTTGTCAGTTGGTTTGGGAATCTTACAAACTAGATCCCTACATTCAGAAATTTGCTGAACAGGTTTCCAACTTTGAGGAAAAAGTTGAAGATTTACTGGAAATGGATATTTTCATCTCAAATGAAGTTAGATGTATCGATACTTGCCAATACAACTTTCAAGTATTCAGTGACATCATTGGTAATTTTGTTGTGCAAATAAATTTATGTAAAAATTTAAAAATATGTTTATTTCTGAGTATTTATTATAAAATACTTTAAAAAAAGAATAACTTATTCTTAAAAAAAATTAAATAATTTTAGCTCGAATTCAAAAATGTGTTGATGATCTTAACCTTCACTCGTATTCGAACCTTACAATTTGGGTTCGAAGATTGGATGAACAAGTTGAAAGAAGGTTGGCTGTCAGATTGGAAGCTGGATTAATTGCATGGAACAACGTAAGTTTTAAAAATTCACAATTTTTAAATTAAACTAATTTTCTTTTTTAACACAAATTTTTAATTTTTAACAGAATTTGCTTGGCAAGAAAAAGAGCAAGAAAGAAGAAGATCTTGGAGGGGCAGGAGATTCAGAGGATGCTGCATCCAAGCAGCAACATGCTCTTGGAGGAGATCCCAAGATTAAACACATTGTGTTTGAGATGCGAGTAAAAAATCAAGTCATCTATGCTCATCCTAACATCAATCTTGCTTTGAAGGTGAATTTAAAATTTTATTTAACGTTTTAATGAAATGTAATTGGATACAAATTAATATTAAATTTTTTTTCTAAAAATATTAAAATTAAAAAAAAAATTGTATTTTAGCAATTAATTGAAGAATTGCAAGTATGGGAGAACCATGTTGTAAGACTACCTAGGATCTTAAGCACTAGATATCAGGTAAGGCTTTCTGATAATTGGCATAATAAAAAAAAGAAATTTAATGCCCTGATAATTATTTTTTGGACATGTTTACATTTTTTAATTTACATATATTACATGGTGTAACAATTATTAAAACCATATTCTCCATAGGTGCAAGCTGATCAAAGATACACTGACAAGGATTTATATTATAGAGAGTGTTTGGCAACTTTACCTACTGGTCCAATTGCTTTAAGTAGATGTTATGATTCCATTACTAAACTACATGAAGAGGTTAGACTTTAAATTAAAATAAATTGCTAACTAAATGGTATTTAACTTTTTACATTATCCCTTAAACAACATCATATGATTACAACAAAAAACACAAATTTTTTGTATGTAACTCTAAAATAGTCTTTTAATAAAAAAGAAAATTATACTTGATTTAAGGTTTCAGAATATGTGAAAGAATGGCTTCAATATCAGAGTCTGTGGGACATGCAAACTGAGATGGTTTATGAGAGACTTGGTACCAATATTCAAACATGGCAGGTATTGTAATTCTTAGTTGTTAAAATTTTAAAAGTTTATAAAAAAATAATTTTTAATGTAATTTTATGAGTTAAATTTTTTAATAATACTGTTATGGTAATGTTTTTATGATTTGTTTTATTTTTTTAATATAACACTTCAACAAAAAAACTTAGCCTATTCTTTACTTATGTTACCAAATAAACAAATGCAGGAAGTTTTGATTGAGATACGAAAAGGTCGTGCCACATTTGACACACTTGAAAACTGCCGAGAATTTGGTCCACTAGTTGTGGAATATGCTAAAGTACAATCTAAAGTTAATCTGAAATATGATTCACTTCATAAGGATGTCTTGTCCAAATTTGGACAACTTATCGGACAGGTAAACAGTTAATTGTGTGAAAAAAATTGGTATTTTTAGAATAAATTTTATCTATTTTGTGTTGGCACTGTCATGACTCTTGCTAATTTTTGGGTGATACTAAGACAGTCTTACTGTAAGGAATTTTTGACTTTTAAAAACAAATTTTTAGTTAATTTTTAAAAATTTGCTGTGCTATAAAAATTATAATTTTACAATTATCATATTTTTTAACTGTAGGAAATGGCTTCTTTCCATGGCCAAATAGGAAAATCACGAACAGAGTTGGAACAATCGTCAGTGGATACTGCTAACACTTCTGATGCTGTTGCTGTTATAACCAATGTTCAAGGACTTAAAAGAAACATCAAAGAATGGGAAAAACAGGTTTGTTAAAATTTAAGCATTGTATTGTTTATGTTGTAAAATAACCCTAAATTATTTTTTAAGAAATTTTTACAATTATTTTTTTTATCTAGGTTGAAATGTACAGAGAAGGTCAACGCTTGCTTGAAAAACACAGATTTCAGTTCCCACCTTCCTGGCTCTATATTGACAACATTGAAGGTAACATAAATCTGTAATAACAAAAATGCCTTCTTTTGTAAGTTTATTTGTTTCTTAAAATTTTAATTATTTTTTTTGTATTACACTTGGTAGTGGTATTTTACTAATTTAACTTCAAACTATTATATTAATAGGTGAATGGGCGGCATTTCAGGATATAATGAAGAGAAAAGAAGAATCGATTCAAACACAGGTTGCCAGTCTTCAAATGAAAATTGTGTCAGAAGATAGAATTGTTGAACAAAGGTAGATTAATGTTTAAATATTTGTTCTTAATAAATGAATAAACTTTTAATATTTTTAGCAACAAAGTTGTTAGGAATATTTATATAATTAAAGTTTTATATTTTTTAGATTTTAAAGTTTATTCAAAATTTTTTTTTCTTTTAGAACTGCAGAGTTGCTTGCAGATTGGGATCGGGGCAAGCCAGTTGCTGGTCACCTTAGACCTGAAGATGCCATGCACTCACTTAAGATATTTGAGGGCAAGTTTCAGAGGCTCCAAGATGATCGAAATAATTTAGTGAAGGCCAAAGAAGCATTGGAGTTGGGTGATGCGGGAGTTGCTAGTCCATCTGAGGAAAGAGTGCAGGTTTGTTGAACTAAAAATTTTTCTTTTACTTTTTAGATTTTGGGAAAAGTTATAAATTTAGTTCCATATTATATTCTCAAAGAAAAAAAAAAAAAAAATTTAAATTCTGCATAACATGAGTTAGTTTGTTTTAAATGTATACAACATAGTTATTAACTTATTTTTTTTTTAATCTTGTATTATATTTTAAAATTTCCAACATTTTATTAATAAAACTGATTTACTAATGTTTGCATTTATCATTTAGGTTGTAGTTGAAGAGCTTACGGACTTGAAAGAAGTATGGACTGAACTATCCAAGGTTGCTGAAGGAATAAACAACATTAAAGAACAACCTTGGTTGTCTGTAAACCCGAGAAAACTAAGACAGTCACTAGATGTCCATGTTAAGCAGTTGAAAAATTTTCCAGCGAGATTAAGGTCTTATGCGTCTTATGAGCATATTAACAAAACATTGAAAAGTTATATGAAGGTAATGTAAACATTAAAAAAATTAAAATATTGTTATTGCAAATGGAGTAAATTAAATTTTTTGGGTCATTATTAAATGGTCAAGTTGTTATTTACAGCTTTATTTAATTTTCAGGTAAATTGGATGGTTGTAGAGTTAAAGGGAAGTGCTGTAAAGGAAAGGCATTGGAAACAACTGATGAAAAAGTTGAGGGTTATGTGGGTGCTAAGTGACCTTTCTTTAGGACAAGTTAGTTAAGTTTTATTCTTTAAATTTGTTCTTTTAAAAATAAGGTAAAAATTTCAATTTTACATCATTTTGATATTGGTTTTGTTGTATATACATTTTTTTTATCTTGCCATTTCCTATCTTATATTACACTATCACTTGTGCACAGGTTAAACCAATTTTTATATTACTATAGGTCTGGGATGTTGATTTGATGAAAAATGAGATGATTATAAGAGATATACTCACAGTGGCACAAGGTGAAATGGCTTTGGAACAATATCTATCTCAAGTAAGTAATTAAACAAAAACATTATATTCAAATATTGTTTTTTGAGACTTTATAGATATTTTTTGTACAACCCTAAAATTTGTTTTTGTTTAATTTTCTGCAGGTTCGTGAACAATGGCAAACATATGAGCTTGAGTTGGTCAATTATCAGAACAAATGTCGCTTAATTCGAGGTTGGGATGATTTGTTCACAAAAGTTAAAGATCATATCAACTCAGTTGCTGCTATGAAGCTCAGTCCATATTATAAGGTAAATATTTTTTTCGTTAATTTTTTACACCCATTTTTTTTATTAATATACTTTTTTGCTTTCTAGTGTCTAAATAGTTTTTGCTTTGTAAAAAAATCCCTTTTAATTTTTAGGTATTCGAAGAGGAGGCTTCATCATGGGAGGAAAAATTAAACAGAATTTTGGCTTTGTTTGATGTTTGGATTGATGTGCAAAGACGGTAAATCTAAATTAAGATAAAATTTTAAAATAATGTAAAAAAAATGGCAAAAAAAACATTTATTATTTTATTGAGACAAATTATTCAAAAATATGATTTTAATGATTTCATTTTAATGTTCTGTAGTTGGGTATACTTGGAAGGCATATTTACAGGAAGTGCTGATATTCCTCATTTACTTCCAATTGAATCTCAAAGATTTGCTTCAATCTCCTCCGAGTTCCTACAACTCATGAAAAAGGTTCTTAAACATTTAGATTTTAAATTTGCAGTTATAGAAATGGCATGCTTATATTCAACCCCTGTGCTAAAGTATATATTAACTAATAAACAAACAAAAATGATTAAATCTTTAATTGTTTGGTATTTTAAATATTTTAGGTTGCAAGAAGTCCCCATGTATTAGATGTATTAAATATACCTGGTAACCAGAGATCACTTGAAAGATTAGCCGACTTGTTAGGAAAAGTTCAAAAAGCATTGGGAGAATATTTGGAAAGAGAGAGATCATCTTTTCCCAGGTAAAAAATAAGTTTTTATTTTTCTGTTCAATTTTTTTAGTAAATTTATGCACTTAACTTTAGACTGTTACAAATATTAATTTGTACTGGTTTAAAATAAGCTTTTATTGTGCAATTAATATGCATCAGCCTTAAGATGTTTAATTCAAAAAGTATTAGTTATGGATTTGGAACTTTAATCTTTTTATTATTCAATTAATTTACACATATAAAAGCATGGGATTGTATTATATTTTTATTATGCAAAGTTCATTACAGTATAAAAGGATTTTCTAATAATATACTTTAAATGTTGGAGGTTTGCTATTCAAAATAATGATGACATTGTTGTGCTATAAGGTAGTTATATAGGTATTTGATAAAGATAGTAAAGTGTTTGTACTATTAACAAAGTTACAAGTTTTTAAAATTTAAGGATGTATTAAATAAAATATAAACAATATATGAAAATTATAACAATTTTTTTCCAAGATTTTACTTTGTTGGAGATGAGGACTTACTTGAGATTATCGGAAACAGTAAAAGCATTCCGAAGTTGCAGAAACACTTCAAGAAGATGTTCGCAGGAATCACTGCACTTGCTCTGGAAAACGAGGACTCTTTAGTTGCTGGAATCTCCTCCAAAGAAGCAGAGGAGGTAAATTCACAATTTAATTTTTAGAAATGTAAAAGTTTGACATATGTTGTGTATTATTTATTAAAAATATTGTTCTATAATATAGATTTTGTAATTATAGTAAAATATACATGTAAAGTTTATATTTTTTTTAATTTGTTAGCTGCTATCTTTGTTTATTTTTATTGTTGATAAAAATAAGAAATTTTTGTTGGTAAAAAAACTTTTGTTGGTTACTTTTATAATATTTAAATTAAATACAATTTAAAAACTGTTCTATCTTAACAATAATTAAATATTTTTAGGTCAAATATATAACTCCAGTGTCCATTGCAAAGAACCCTAAGATAAACGAATGGTTAACTTTGGTTGAAACTGAAATGAAACAAACTTTAGCAAAACTGTTGGCTGCATCTGTCACAGATGTCAACTCGTTTAAGCAAGTTACTAATTTGAATTAAAAAAAAACAGTATTTGTATTTCTTCTTAGTATTAAAACCAAGTTAAAGCTAAGCCCAAATACATTTGTTTGGTTTACTTACACCCTACTTTAAATTATTGCAGTTCAATCTTATAATGTTTAGGATTTATATTATCTGGATTAAATTATTCTTTGGCTTGCCTTAACATTATGGCATTAAATACTTTAATTTCTGACTTTTTTAAAAAAATGTTAAGTAAGACCAATGCTGCTATAGTTTTTGTTAAAAGGTGTAGTTTTGATTACTTCATATAACCCAAACCTATTATAAATTCAACAGAGAGGAAGCATTAGATAGGAACAAGTACATGGAATGGATGGATAAATATCAGGCTCAAATTGTGATTTTATCAGCTCAGATTTCTTGGTCAGAAAGTGTAGACAAAGCTTTACAATCCAGAATGGATGGAAAAACTAAAGGGAATACTGCTATTGAAGGTATTTAATGTTTATAAGTTATTATTACATTTACTTTTGATAAAATTAGCTTAAAACAAAATATAAGTTTAAATGTTTAATATGGTTGTTTTTTGTAAACCAATAGGTACATAGAAAATTATGGTAGTTTAATACTCTAAAAAAAATATTTTTTTAATTTTTAGGAGTCTTGAAAGGAGTGGAGGACACTCTTAATGTTCTTGCGGATTCTGTTCTTCACGAGCAGCCAGCAGTTAGAAGAAAGAAGTTGGAGCATCTTATCACTGAACTAGTTCACCAGAGAGACACTACAAGAACTTTAATCAAGGTAAAAAATAAGTTGTAATTTTATTAAAAAAAAATTAATTTATTAAAATATTTAAGTTTCATATAATTCTATTTTCTATACTGTAGTTTATTATTAGTACTTAACTAATACAGTTTTTTTATCTTAAAGGACAATGTTATTAGCTCCAAGGACTTTACATGGCTTATGCAGATGAGATTTTATTACGATCCGCACCAAAAAGATGTTCTTCAACAGCTCTCAATACACATGGCTAATGCTAGATTCCAGTATGGATTTGAGTATTTGGGAGTGCAAGATAAGCTGGTACAAACACCACTTACTGACAGGTAAAATTTAGTCAGTTTTTTTTAATTTAAAAATAGTTGTAATTTCAATATTGTTAACCTTGTAGGTCATTTTAAATATTAGTTATTTTAGCGTAATAACAAGTTTATGCCATTTTAATGTGATTTTACTTTATTGTTTTAAGTTACATTTTTTATTTTTGCAACATACACAATTAGATCATTTTTTTTATTTTACTAGATGTTACTTGACCATGACTCAAGCTTTGGAGGCTAGGTTAGGGGGATCTCCTTTCGGTCCAGCAGGAACTGGAAAAACTGAGACAGTGAAAGCACTCGGAAATCAACTCGGAAGATTTGTCCTCGTTTTTAACTGTGACGAAACTTTCGATTTTCAGGTAAAAATATTTAAAAAAAATTCTTTAAATATGAAAATCATTTAAAATATTACATACAGTTGTTCAACATGTAAAAAGTGAAATGAAAAAAATACAGTTGCAAAAAAATGAAATATTTTTACAGGCAATGGGCAGAATTTTTGTTGGGTTATGCCAAGTTGGGGCATGGGGTTGCTTTGATGAATTCAACAGATTGGAAGAGAGAATGTTGTCTGCTGTCTCACAACAAATTCAACATATCCAGGAGGCATTAAGGACACATTCTGATCCAAGCAGAGATAAGAGTAAACCTGTGAAAGCAGAACTGCTAGGAAAATCGGTAAAATTAATTAAAATAAATTTTTACGAAAATTTAAAAAAAAAAGTAATTGTAAAGTCTTGTTTGTTTTTTCCTTAACTACAGTTATATATTCTACAGAATGAGGTTTTTTAAGTTCTAAATTATTTAATAAAACATATTTAATACTATAATTGTTTCTTGCAACATTTATTTTATTTATATAAAAATGTTGTGTTTTTTAGGTAAAAGTGAGTGCAGATATGGCCATCTTTATTACTATGAACCCAGGTTATGCTGGAAGATCCAACTTGCCTGATAACTTGAAGAAATTATTCAGAAGTTTGGCGATGACTAAACCTGACAGACAACTTATTGCTCAAGTCATGCTGTACTCTCAAGTAAGAATTTTGGAACTTTGTTTTCTTTAAGAAGAAAGATTTAAGAATAACTTTTTAATTTTTCAGCTTTGGAGCTATTTTTAATTACCTTTTTCCTTTTATTTTAAAATATTATTTTTAAACAGGGTTTTAGAATGGCTGAAATTCTTTCCAGAAAAGTTGTCCCATTTTTCAAGTTATGCGATGAACAACTTAGCAGTCAGTCCCATTATGATTTTGGTCTAAGAGCTCTTAAATATGTCCTCATATCTGCTGGTAATGTAAAGAGAGAGAGCATACAAGAGATAAAGAGAGAGAAAAGGGAAAAAGGCGAAAGTGTGGATGAGGCAACTATTGCTGAGAACCTTCCAGAACAAGAAATCTTGATTCAGGTTTGATAAAAAACTAAATTTACAGCTTAAATTAAGATTTTTAACACTTTTGCTCATTTTTTTAATTTTAAAATTCTTTTACACAGAGTATAATGGAAACTATGCTCCCCAAGTTGGTAGCAGAAGACATTCCACTCTTACACAGTCTACTAAGTGATGTATTCCCCAATATAGAGTACAAACAAGGTAAAATGTTGGCTCTCAGAGAAGAAATTAAGAAGGTTTGTGAGGAAATGTATCTGGTGTATGGAGAAAATGATGAGACAGGTTAGTGCTGTTATTTTTTTGTTAAAACTTTATCTTTTTTAATAATTTTAATCAATATTTGAATGTAAAGCAGGGAACGAAATAACGGGTCGCTATTCGCTAAACGCAAATCATTTTTTTAAATTGCGAATCGTTTTTTACAAATATATTAGAATTAGCAAATCAACCAAAAAAGTTCAAGCGATAATAATACTTTTGTGTATATTTGTGTATTGTTACGATCTATTTTTGCGAAAAATTATTAACGATTGTTTAACAAGACGTTAAATTTTAAAACGCCATGCAGCGCGTCAAGTGTTTTCAAAAAACGAAGATTATGACTTAGACGTAATTATTGCTCTAAAAATTCAACCTCATTATTAGCGAATCGTTTTTTAAACATTAATTCGTACCCTGTAAAGGCATCAAGAGGATATTTTTAATTTGTGTTGTCTATATTTTTATAACATTTTTGTAGTATGATATAAAATCTTATTAATGCGGATTATTGAACAAAATGAATTTAAAAAACAATAGTTGTTCAAATATTTTATGTATTTTTTAAATTCTAGGAAGCACTTGGGTAGAAAAAGTGATCCAATTATACCAAGTCTCTCTCATCAACCATGGTTTAATGATGGTTGGACCAAGTGGTTCAGGAAAATCAACTGCTTGGATAGTTTTGTTGAAAGCTTTGGAGAGATTAGAAGGTGTAGAGGGAGTTTCCTATGTGATTGACCCCAAAGCTATCAGCAAGGTAAAAAAAACTTTTTTTCTTAGCTTTGTGTTAAAATGCAATTAAATCTTTTAAAGTTTAAATGTTTTAAATTGTTGTGATAAATTCTTTAAGTTAATACTGCACAATGAAAAAAATTTTAATTTAGTTGAAGGCATAAAATAAGTTATATTTTAGTAAACTCCAAAAACAGACTGTATTTTTTGCGGTTATTGGAGACATTTATTACAAATTTTTTATTTTGTATATATATTTTATAGTTACTTTATTTTTTTTGTAGTTGTAGCAGATAGGTGAAATTTCATTTTTTTTCTCTTTTTATCAACTTCAAAAAACATATTTTTTTATTTTTAGGAACACTTATATGGTACCCTTGACCCCAACACTCGTGAATGGACAGATGGGTTATTCACCACTATACTGCGCCACATTATCGACAATGTAAGGGGTGAATTAGGGCGTCGTCATTGGGTCATTTTTGATGGTGACGTGGACCCCAATTGGGTGGAAAACTTAAACTCGGTTTTGGACGATACAAAATTGTTGACCCTACCTAATGGCGAACGGTTGGCTTTGCCTTCCTGTATTAGAATCATGTTTGAAGTTCAGGTAAAAAAAAGAATTTAAATTTTTTTTTTGTGTTACATTATTTGCAATAATGATTTTGATTTGTAAAAATTAAAAAAGTATCAATAAGAAAACTTGATTTTTAATTTCTCTTTATCGAATTTTTTTAACATGAAATATATTAGTCGATTGGCTGCTTTATGGTCGGCATTTTAGTTGTCATAATAAAGTTTCAGCTCTTTACTAGTATTTGTTTCTGATTATTTATCTGTGCACCACAAACAACAGTTTCATTTTTTTGTAAGCCTGTGAATTGGACATAACATTATGTGTTGTCAACTCCTCAGCAATTTTTACTTTGCCCAAATCCAGTTTTCTATTTTTTTGTACTGAATTTTTGTTTTAACTAATTCAGTTTTTAAACCTGTTACAAACTTTATAAATTTAATTTAATTTTTTTAGGATTTGAAATATGCAACTCTAGCTACAGTTTCTCGATGTGGAATGTTGTGGTTCTCTGAGGATGTGATCAACACCGACATGCTGTTCAATAACTACCTCCTAAAACTCCGGAACATATCTCTGGATGAGGGAGAAGAAGATGTGTCCGGAGTCAATAAGATGTTCCAAGTCGAGAAGAAACCAGAAGGTTTGTTGAAGAAAAAATTTAGTAAAAATGATGCAAAATTAATAAAAAATTTGTAAAAAATTTAAAAAATTTTGAAAAAATGGAAAAATATGTAAAAAAGTCAATTTTCTTTGATTAATTTTAGAAGGAAAGTTGTTGTCACCAGCAATGCAGGTTCAGCATGATTGTTGTGATATTCTTCAACCTTTTTTCTCATCTGATGGACTTATTGTTAATGCACTTGCTTATTCCGAAAAACAGGTATGCCTCAAAATATCATCAAAATACCTAAAATGTTACTAAAATAGAAAAGGTTTTTAGAATTTTTTTTTTACTTTAACTTTAATTTAACTAGAGTTATTTATCCTACATACTTGAGAATTTTGAAAATTTTTTTGATATTTTTATTAAAAAACTATTCTACAGGACCATATAATGGATTTTACAAAGTTAAGAGCATTGGGATCTTTATTTTCAATGATCAGTCAGGGTGTCAGAAATATTCAACAATATAACCAAACACATCTTGATTTTGCCATGCCAGTAAGTAAATTATGTTATCTATAATAAATCTAATTAAAATAAATTTTATATTTTGAATTACGAAATTTAGTAAATAATATTTTTTTTTTTAGTTGAATACAGCTGAAAAATACATTCAAAAGTACCTCTTGTACTCTATCTTGTGGTCATTTAGTGGAGACGGAAAGTTAAAAATGAGAGAAGAGTTGGGACAGTTCATTAAAAGATCAACGAACATTAATTTACCTGCTCAGCATAATCTAGAACTTATCGATTTTGAGGTAAAATATTAAAATTATTATTTTGTAATATTTGTGCTAAATTATATTTTTTTGTCTAGGTATCTATGTCGGGTGAATGGGTCCCCTGGGTGAACAAAGTCCCGCAAATTGAGGTTGAGACCCACAAGGTGGCAGCACCTGATGTTGTCGTGCCAACGCTTGACACAGTGCGCCATGAAGCATTACTTTACACATGGTTGGCTGAACACAAACCCATGGTACTTTGTGGTCCTCCTGGTTCAGGAAAAACAATGACATTGTTCTCGGCACTTCGCGCTCTGCCAGACATGGAGGTCGTGGGTTTGAATTTCTCGAGCGCGACCACACCCGAGCTTTTGTTAAAAACTTTTGATCATTACTGCGAATACAAGTAAGTTCTAAATTTACTTTGTTAAATATTTTTTTTAAAGTTTATATTCTTTTTTTTTTAAATTTATTTTGTAAAAAAAATATTTTTTTTTAGGTGGACGCCTCGTGGAACAGTTTTGGCTCCAATCCAACTCAACAAATGGTTGGTCCTCTTCTGCGACGAGATCAACCTCCCAGACATGGACACTTATGGTACTCAAAGAGTTATCTCGTATCTTCGTCAGATCGTGGAGCATGGAGGATTCTATAGAACATCCGATCGAGTGTGGATCAAGTTGGAGAGAGTTCAGTTTGTGGGAGCTTGCAATCCTCCGACTGATCCAGGAAGAAAACCTCTTTCTCACAGGTAAGAATAATTTTGTTACGTTTTGTGATAAAAAATTGTAATTTAATAAAAAAATCTAAATTATTAAAAAAACGAATATTAAAAAAAAAAACCTAATTGTTTTTTTAACCTGCAAAGCCAAGGGCAAATAATACTTTCACATTTATCTGGATCATTTTTTAGTTTTGACGGAAGTTTTTTGAAATTTTTATCATAAAATTATTTTTATTTTCCGTCAATTTTCTAATCTTAAAAATTGTTATTTTTTGCGTGTTTTGCTTGTTTATTCAACATTTTCTATTTTTTTAGGTTTTTGAGGCATGTTCCAGTGATATATGTCGACCATCCTGGCTCTGCATCTCTTAAACAAATTTATGGAACCTTCAACAGAGCAATGCTAAGAATGGTTCCTTCGTTAAGACCGTATGCTGACCCACTCACAAATGCAATGGTTGAATTCTACATGATGTCACAAGAAAGATTCACACAAGTAAGTGTTTGATTTAGTTTGTAAAATAAAATTTGATTTGTGAAATTATATATGGATAATTATATATCATACTTTGTATTTTTTTTTATGTTAATATATAAAATTAAAAAAAAAATGGTTAAAATTTTATTTTATTTAAGTTATATTAGAAATTTTTTTTTAAATATTTAAATAGAGTCATAAAAATTAAATAATATGCATTTTAGGCAGTGTAATATATTCTTTCGTTAAACTATTTTTTTAAAAATTATTTTTACAATTTTGTCTTGATTTTTAAATTTTTTTGTTTTTTTTATTAAGATTAATTTTTTTTTAGGACATGCAACCTCATTATATTTATTCTCCTCGTGAGATGTCAAGGTGGGTGAGAGGAATTTGTGAGGCTTTGAGACATCTTGAAACTCTCGCAGTAGAGGGTTTGGTTAGAATATGGGCTCACGAGGCTCTCAGACTTTTCCAGGTAAATTTTTATAATTTTCTGAAGGGTTGCTGCGGTCTTATTTAGGTGTTCAATAATTTATAATTGTTTTTGTTTTATTGTGGAATTAAATGGCATTTGTATTTTTTTTTGGATTTGTAATAAAATTAATTTTACTTAGTACTCGATTTAGTTTTTTCAAATATAATTACTTGTGTTGTTTTTATATAGGATCGATTAGTTTATGATGAAGAGAGAAGATGGACAGAAGAAAATATTGATTTGATTGCCACCAAACATTTTCCCAACATAACCAGAGAAAGAGCTTTGAAAAGGTGAAACTATAACATAAATCTATGTATCAAAACTAGAAAATATAATAAAAAATTTAGACTTTTTTAAGGGGTTAATATATTGTCCTATGTTTTTATATTTAATTGTTATTAATTTTTTTATGTTTATTGTTTAGACCTATTCTGTATAGCAACTGGTTGAGTAAAGATTATGTTCCAGTTGAACAGGAGGAATTGAGAGACTTTACTAAAGCTAGACTTAAGGTTTGGATAAATTAATTGTTGTTAAGTTTTGTCTCAAATTTTATAATATAACCTAACCAAATTTTTAATATCTCTTTTTATATCATTTTTAGCAAAATATTAAAAACTCTTTTTTTTATTAGGTCTTCTATGAGGAAGAGCTTGATGTTCCTCTTGTTCTCTTCAACGAGGTTCTCGACAATGTTTTAAGGATTGATCGAATCTTTCGACAACCTCAGGGACATCTTCTCCTCATCGGTGTGTCAGGATCCGGAAAGACAACACTCTCAAGATTTGTGGCTTGGATGAACGGACTTAAAGTTGTACAAATCAAGGTGAAATAAAAAATTAATTTTTTTAAAGTCTTTTTAAATTTTTTAAAAATCTTTCCTAAAATTTAAATATTCCTAAGGTCCATCGCAAGTATTCGGCCACAGAATTTGATGAAGATCTTCGTAGTGTGCTTCGTAGGTCCGGATGCAAGGGAGAGAGGATAGTGTTTATCATGGACGAGTCTAATGTTCTTGACTCTTCCTTTTTGGAGCGAATGAACACATTGTTAGCGAATGGGGAAGTCCCAGGGTTATTTGAGGGTGATGAGTATTCAGCATTGATGACGCAGTGTAAAGAAGGGGCTCAAAGGTGGGTGTAACAAATCATAAAGGGGCCCAGTTCAAAAAAAAATTAAAAGGGGCTAAGTTTTAAAAAAAAATTTAAAGGGGCCAATTTAAAAAAAAAAATAATAATAACCTTTTAAAAACAAAATATAATGTCATTTACAAATTTGTCAACAGAGAGGGTTTAATGCTTGACAGTCAAGAGGAGTTGTACAGATGGTTTACAGGTGAAGTAATGAGAAACTTGCATGTTGTATTCACAATGAATCCATCTGAGGAAGGATTAAAAGACAGAGCTGCAACATCACCAGCCTTGTTCAACAGGTTCAAGTGTTTTTTAAACTAAAAAAAAAAAAATTTTATTTTTGATTAATTTTTAATTTTTTTATCCAAAATTATTTATATTTAGATGTGTATTAAATTGGTTTGGAGATTGGTCAATAGAAGCATTGTTTCAAGTTGGAAGAGAATTCACGATGAAAATGGATTTGGAAAACTCGAATTATGTCGTACCTGAATATCTACCTGTGGTATATGACAAATTATCACCAACACCTACTCACAGGTTTGCTTAAAAATTATTTTTTTATAAAAAAATTTTGAGGGTATTTTTGTATAAACATTTTTTTGTTTATTTTTATTAAAAGACAAATTCTAAAAAAAAAGTTTTTAAATTTTTTTTCATAAATTGTAAAATTGTTGCTTTTCTTACAGAGAAGTTGTAGTAAATGCTTGTGTGTTTATCCACCAAACCTTGCACCAAGCAAACCAGAGATTGAGCAAACGTGGTTCACGCACCATCCTTATCTCACCGAGATCGTACTTGGATCTTATTAACCATTATGCCAAACTCATGCACGAAAAGAAGTCAGACCTAGAAGAACAACAGGTATAAATTTTTTTTATAAGGAACTAGTTTGGTAAACTTAAGTTTTTTATGATTCATGGACAAAAAGGTTGTAACATTTGACAATATCATTTATATTAAAGCACTAGCAGCATGTGGATTTGAATCCCACTGCTCGCATGCTTTAGCGTCCTCGAGTAAGGTGCTAATAATGGTGTGAACTTCTACTAAGTCGACACTTAATCAGTAATTTATATTTAGTGGGCAAATATATTCTATAATATCTCAAACTGCCAAAGGCAACCCGAGACTGGTTCAGAGTAACTAATGTTACTTTAGGTTTAGGTCATGAAGTTTACCTCTTCACACTAAGGATAAATAAATATAAAAAAACCTTAACATCTGGCAATTTTTTTGTTTTGCAATGAATATTTATTCATTTATTAGAACTTGTTGCCTATACTTGGTCTATTATGAAATTTTGTTATAAATAATATTTATCTCTGATTTTTGCTTTTTAGATTCACTTAAATGTTGGTTTGCGCAAAATCTCAGAAACCGTCGAACAAGTTGAAGAACTGAGAAGAGAATTATCGAGTAAAAATACTGAACTTCAATACAAGAACAACTTGGCCAACGAAAAACTTAAACAAGTTGTAAATGATCAACAGGAAGCTGAAAATAAGAAGAAAACATCCAGAAAAATCAGGTAATTGGATAAATTCAGGTAATTGGATAAAACTTTTTTGTAATTATCGACATAATCAAATGCCTGTTAAAAAAGATTGGAAAAAAATTAAAAGTTTTATATTAGTAAGTAAAGAAGTTTTAACATTTTGGATTGCTTTTAAAATATTTTTTTTATCTTTTATTGTTTATTTCTCCAGGACACAACTGGAAGAACTAAACCTCCACATCCAGGAGGAGACCACAAAGGTCATGGATGAGTTATCCAAGGTTGAACCAGCAGTTCAGGATGCAAAAGCAGCTGTGAGATCGATCAAAAAACAACATTTGGTCGAGATCAGGTCGATGGCCAACCCACCTTCAGGTTTGTCTTAATATGTTCTTTATTTTCATGAAATTTTTTACTAAAAAAGAGGTTATTGCTGGTATATATTATTATTTTGGCAATGCTTTGTAGTAATAAAGGCACTGGGCATAATGACACAGGTTGTGAATTTATTTTTTACAGATTTATTTTAAAGCACTTTTTAGTAAGGCAAATAATTTTCCGTAGGAAGCTTAAAATAAAAAAAAACAAGATTTTAAAACAATAGTTAAGTTTGGGATATAAAGTTAGCTTTTTTACCACGAACATCTTCAAAAAAAGACTCTACGAATTTTTATTATTTTTTCAGGTGTTAAGTTATGTCTCGAAGCAATTTGTTTATTACTTGGTGAACAAACTACTGATTGGAAATCGATCCGGCAAATTATTATTCGTGATAATTTTATTTCAACAATTCTTAACTTCCAGACTGACGATATATCTGATTACACAAGGAAGATAATGAATGACAGGTTTGTATATTAAAATGTTTAGACGTTGAAGATAGTATTATTAGGTTTGGATTAGTGTCCTTTAGAAGTTATATTTTTTAAATGTTAAGAAGTGTATATTTGTTACCATAAAATTTTTTTTTTTTTTTAATTAAAATAAACACTTTGATAACACTTAGTGTTTTATCCCATTCTGTATCTTCAGACACAGTTTTTTAAATAGTTTTTATTTTTATGGCTTAATTTTTTTTTAATTCAAATTTTACATTCAGATACATGTCCAACCCTTCATACAAATATGAGACCATTTATCGAGCCAGTATTGCATGTGGTCCTCTGGTCAAATGGTCGATTGCACAACTCCAATATGCAGACATGTTACAGAAAGTTGATCCACTCAGAATGGAGTTGGAAACCCTGCAAAATCGAGCGACTCAGAACCAACAAGAAGCCGAGGAGGTCGAATCACTTATCACCAACCTCGAACAATCGATTGCAAGGTGGGTTGTGATGTCATAATTAGTACTGGATTTTTTTAGAAAAAAAAAGTTTTAATATTGTACAATCATTATTTAAATTCAAGTAAATGTTTTTTATATTTTTATCTTTCAATTTTTTTTTTATCTTTTTTTTCATTTTTTTTATGTTTTCATCTTCAAGTATTTAAAATACTATATGTTGATGCTGATATTTTGTACAGGTTATTATGTATGTTGTAATTTTTTTGTTAACTTTAATTTAATTTAAATTAAAACTTGCCAATGCCATGAACCTTCATTTTTTGTAACAGATACACTGAGGAATATGCACTCTTGATTAGTGAAGCTCAAGCAATTAAACAAGAACTTATCAACGTGGAGGCAAAAGTAACTAGAAGTACGGGGTTGCTTAAAAGTTTGAGTCAAGAACAAGAAAGATGGGAACAAACAAGTGACTCGTTTAAAAGTCAGGTTAGCAAGATTTTATTTAAAAAACATATTTTGTAATTTACTGAAATACTAATACTTTATTACGAAAACTAACATTGTTTTTTCTTATTTTTTATTTTTAAATATTCAAAATTTTTGGTTAAAATTGTAAATTAAATTGGTCTTAAACTATTTCTTAAAATATTAAAGTTATTTAATTAGGATTGAATTTTAGATTATCCATGTTTAATATTCTTATACAAAAACTGATTAAAAATTATACCTTAGTTGTCTACTATGCCTGGTGACTGCCTTCTATCATCAGCATTCATATCATATGCTGGTTACTTTGATCAAGCCATGCGGCAGAACCTGTTCTTAGCCTGGACAACTCACCTGCAACAAGCTGGTATAGAGTTCAGGGCTGACCTAGCTAGAGTTGAATATCTCTCAACTGTTGATGAAAGGTTACAGTGGCAACAGAATGCTTTGCCTGTAGATGATTTATGTACTGAGAATGCTATTATGTTGAAGGTAAGATTTGGTTAAAAATAAAGATTTTTTAATGAAATTATAATCTAAATAAAAAATTAGGGCTTGCCCATTAAAAAAACGTTGCCTTCAAATATTTTGTGTAGGGTGCGCTATATAAATGGAAAAAATTAACATTATATAATGTAGGTAGCTAAATTTTTATATTTTGCAAACTAAAAATATTTTCAATTAGTGAAAAATATTTGCTAAAAACAATTTTTTTTTAAATATTTGTAGAGGTTCAATCGTTACCCATTAATTATCGATCCATCTGGACAAGCGACTGAGTTTATACTTCGTCAATATTCTGACAAGAAAATCACCCAGACATCATTTTTGGATGACGCTTTCCGCAAAAATCTGGAAAGTTCTTTGAGATTTGGAAACCCTTTGTTGGTGCAAGATGTTGAAAGTTACGATCCTATTCTCAATCCTGTATTAAATAGGTAATTTGGTTATTCAAATATGTAAAACACCGAAAAAGGGGCTTAAATTTATTTAGTTACGCAACCTATTTTTTGTGTCTATTTTCTTTATATATTGATACTATTTTTGATATATTCATTTGGCTTAGAATTTCTTTTAAGGATAATGTTAACCATAATACCCAATTTATTTGAAACTATTTTTATTTTGTTAATTATTTAATTTTTGTTTTATTTTTTTACAACAATTTTAAAAAAGTTTAAAAAATTTTCCTACATTAAAATTATTTCAGAGAATTGCGTCGAACAGGAGGTCGTGTTCTAATCACCATCGGTGACCAGGACATTGATCTTTCACCCGCATTCACCATTTTTCTAACAACTCGTGACCCTTCAGTGAACTTTCCCCCCGACCTTTGCTCTCGTGTGACCTTTATCAACTTCACAGTGACAAGAGGGTCATTGCAAGCTCAATGTTTGAATGAAGCACTGAGGGCTGAAAGACCTGATGTGGATACAAAGAGATCAGATTTGTTAAAGTTACAGGTACAAATCCCATTTTTTAATAAACTGAAAGCTAATTTATTGTGTAATCTAACTCATTTGTTGTAATCATGCCAAAACTATTGCTTGTTGTAATCATGCCAAAACTAGTATTTGCTTATGGTGATTTACCTAATGCAAATACTGTTTTTTATTTCAAAGGCTTGTAAATTGGACTTGCATACATATAGCGGAAACAAAGCTCCTTTATATAAAATGGATTTAACATTTTTTTTAAATTAAGATGTTAAAGGAAATAATTTTGTTTCTTTTAGGGAGAATACCAACTTAGATTAAGACAACTTGAAAAATCTCTCCTTCAAACCTTAAATGATGTGAAAGGGAGGATATTGGATGATGATCGAATTATAACTGCACTTGAGACTCTAAAGAAAGAAGCTGCAGAAGTAAGAAAATATTAATTTAAAATCATTTAAAATATTAAATCTTTATTTTAATGTAGAAAAATATGTCAGAATTTAAAAAAAAATAAAACAGAAATTAACCTTTCTTGCTGTTTTTTTAGGTTCAGCGAAAAGTTGAGGAAACAGATGTTGTGATGCAAGAAGTCGAGACAGTTTCTCAACAATATCAACCTCTTGCTTCTGCTTGTTCTTCCATCTACTTCACATTGGAAGCTTTACCACAACTCCATTTCCTATACCAGGCAGGCCTTTTTAAAAAAAATTGGTTATATATTCTGTAACATTATCAATAAATACACTTTAATATAACTTTTAAGTTTTAACTAAAATTTTGTTATATTTATTACAGTATTCTCTTAAGTTTTTCTTAAGTGTGTACCACACTGTATTATATGAGAACCCAAAACTCAATATAATAAAGGATCCTGCTAAAAGATTGGTTTTCATCAATAGAGGACTGTTTGAGGTAAGTTCTTTTTATGTATTATTACTTTCTAATCTTTTTCCTGAAAAAAAGTTTTTTTAAAACTATTCCAAAAAATTTAAATTTTGGTAAAAATAAATTAAAAACTTTTTTTTAGACTTCATACAACCGAGTGGCTCGCTCATTACTCCACAAAGACCGAGTAACTTACTCCATCTTACTCGCTCGAATTTATTTAAGGGGTTTTGTGCCAGGTGAAGTAATGCAAAGTGAATACGACCACTTCTTGAGAGGACAAGATGTTGTCATCAAGTAAATTTTTTGTTCTTGGTTGTTTAAATATTTTAATGAATTAATTTGTATTTATATAGCCTGATAACTACGAAATATATTTTGATTTGTTTTAAAGTTTTTAAATTTCTTTAAAATTATTTTAAACATTTTGTATTAAATTTAGCAACTTCTAATATTACTTAATATTTTAATGCACTCTTTGATTGTAGCAATTTTTTTTATTCGTGAATATTTTTACATTTAAACAGGCAAGTGGATAACACAATACAAGCTATCAGTGGATTAACTGAAGAACAAGCTGATAATTTACAGAGGTTGTCTGCATTATCTGGTTTCAAAGATCTACCCAAGAAAATTCTGGTTAGTTTTGAAATTTTGTAAAAAAAAGATTATAGGCTATAAAAAATTAGTTTTTAATTATTACTTTGAAACACTATAGCAGTTATATTTCATGAGAAGATTTAAATTAAAATATAAAAAAGTACAACTTAAATAAAAAAAATTTTTGATGAAATTTGTAATACTTGAGTTTTCTTTTCAGGGCTCGAGTGATGAGTTTGAGTTATGGTTGAAAAGTTCCTCGCCTGAGGCTCAAGTTCCCATGATTTGGAGTTCAACAACAACTGACAATAATGGGGTTCAGAAGGTTTAAAAATTATTTAAAAAATTATTTTTATTTTAATAAATAAAAAAAAATTTAAATGAAATAGAGAAATTTTAAAATAATTTTCTTAAAAATAAACAAATTTTTTTAATTAAACAAGCCAATAACCTGCCCTATAGCTGGCATTATAATTGGTAATATGGTTGCAACTCTTAACTTGTATTTGCCAGCAATAATTTACCCATGTACTATGAACAGCAATATCATTTATTTAATAGGCCTATAATTTGGACATAAATATTTATAGATTTTTTTCTTTAAAATTTATTGTTTTTAAGTTGCATAAAATTAAATTGATGTTGTAACAAAATATAGTCACGTAAATGTAGCATTTTCGTTAAAAGCAGGCGTCCGGGGCACCAAGCACGGCTCTTCACTCGCTATTGATCACTCAAGCATTAAGGTCTGACAGGATACCAGCAGCGGCTGAAGCCTACGTCCAATCTGTTCTCGGGGAAAATTTTATGGCAGACAGCGAACATGAAATGGATTTAGCTTTGATAGTAGAAGAGGAAATAAAAGTAATTTTTTGGTTTAAATTTTTTTTGTTAAGCATATATTACGCTTTATTTTTATTTTAAAAAGCAAAATAAAATCAAAAAAGACTAAAAGTGAAAAATTAATTTTGTTCTTATTTTTATTTAAATTTTTTTTAAATTTTAACTAAAATTATTTAATTTTACTTTAGTTAAAATTTTTTACATTGTTTTTATAGGCCTCAGAACCAATATTAATGTGTTCGTTACCTGGTTATGATGCTAGCAACAGAGTAGATGATTTGGCAACCCAGCTCAACAAACAAATCACCTCAATTGCTATTGGGTCAAGTGAAGGGTTTAATCAGGTAAATTTTTAAAACATTTTTTGTAAAAAAAAAATTACGACAATAATTGTCAAAAAAATAATAATTAATTTTTTTATGTTTCTAAAAAAAATTCTTTTCTAGGCTGAAAAGGCGATCAACTCTGCATCTCGATCTGGAAGGTGGGTGATGTTGAAGAACGTCCACCTTGCCCCAGGTTGGTTGGTTCAACTTGAGAAAAAACTTCACACCCTGCAACCTCACGCTAGCTTCCGCTTGTTTTTAACCATGGAGGTCACACCCAAGGTATTTTTTTAAATTTCTAAATATTATTTGGGGGTGATAACACCCATACACAAGTAGGTTTTTTATTAAAACAGTGCCTACTTATTTAAACCTTTATCGAAATAAAGGTCACCCTCTATTTGGTGGTGCCCCTTTATTGAAAAAAGATTTTTTTAGGTAGTCATCAATTGCCTAAAAACTGTTTTTTTTCAAAACCTAGCAAATGATACTGCCTTTCTTTATAAAACTAATTTTTAAAATTTAAAAAAAAAGATGCTGAAATGTCATATCGTTATTGCTGTTTTTTTTTAAATAAAAACATGTTTTCTGGTAAAAAACTGTTTGTAATTTTTTAAATTTTGCAACTTACATTTTGACATTTTTTCAGATCCCGGTAAATTTGTTAAGAGCTGGTCGAGTCTTTGTTTTCGAGCCTCCTCCAGGTGTAAAAGCAAACCTCCTCTCCACATTTAGCCGAGTCGCAACATCTGGAAGAGTGGAGAAGCCCCCAGCAGAGCGAGGTCGACTTTACTTTCTTCTTGCTTGGTTTCATGCTGTAGTGCAAGAAAGGTTGCGATATGCTCCTTTAGGTTGGAGTAAAACGTAAGTTAAAAAAAATAATAATTTTAAATTTTAATTCCTGTTTACTGATATTTGATATTTTAGTTACGAGTTTAATGACTCTGACTTGCGCGTGGCTTGTGACACAATTGACACCTGGGTTGACGCGGCAGGAAAGGGTCGTGACAACATACCACCTGATAAGGTGCCATGGAATGCACTGAGAACCTTATTCTCACAAGCAGTGTATGGTGGTAGAATCGACAACGATTTCGATCAAAGATTATTGAACACATTTTTGGAGAGAATTTTCACGCTTAAAAGGTTGGTTATTTTAAAAATGGGTTTAAAAAAAATTAACTATTGTTTATTGGTATATACTTGGATATATGCTATACTAATCAAAATTAAAATTATTTTTTTTGATTATCTGACCAAAATTTTTATACTTCAGTTTTGATCATGGCTTTGCCCTTGCATGTAAAGTGGATGGACATAGTGATATAAGCATGCCAGAGTCAGCTTTACACTTGCACGACTTTGTTAACTGGGCAGAGAAGTTGCCGGAAAAACAAACACCATCTTGGTTGGGTCTTCCTAATAATGCAGAGAAATTACTACTGACTAATCTTGGTATTGATTTTTAGTTATTTTTTAGTTTTAAATTTGGTTTTGGGTAATTGTAGGTTATTTGGGTCGACCTTTTATAATTTTTGCATATTTCTTTTTTCTATTTGGTTAAATAATATAGTTGTTACAATGTTTATTAACCTACCAATTATATATTAGAAGAATAAGTACAGGTTTTGCATTACTTAATAGTAATTTAATTTGACAATGATGAAAATTTCTTGGTATCAGAATATTAGTATAATAAATAATAACAATAACATTATTGTTACTCAGGATTTGATATGATTCGAAAATTATTGCGAACTCAACTAATTGATGAAGAAGAAGATCTAGCAAGTGAACAAGTCAGTTTGAAATTTTTTATTTATTTAATTCGGATATTTTCATTTGTGTTAAATAGGTTGCCTTTTTATATTTAGATAATTTTATGTAATGTTTTTTATTTTTTTAAATTTAATTAAGGAAATAATGAAAACCGAAATGGAAAAAATTGTCCTGGTATGCTAGCGCTTTATGTAGAGCTTTTTTTGTACATTTTATCATAAAAACTTTTTTATTGATAAACATAAACTGCTTCTATTTGTGGCTATGTTTTTTATTTGTATTTAAAAAAAATGATTTTAATTAAATTAGCCTAGAAACAATGTAGTAGATTTTAAACCTACATGGTATTATTACACCATTTAGCTTTTAAATTTTTTTTTACATTTTTGTGATTAAGTTACTTCACACATTTTTTCTTTATTTAAAAAAATTTTTTTTGTTTTTAAAAGGTCACTGCTACGACTGAAGCTCGTCGCAGACGGACGTCATCAACATTGTCGGACAGTGACGGTCGACCGCAGTGGATGAAAATTTTGTTGAACACAACTCGAAACTGGAAATCGATGATTCCCACTCAACTTCACTCACTGAGAAGAACAAGTGATAATATCAAAGATCCTTTGTTCAGGTAAATTTGTACTTTATATTGTTTTTTTTATTAATTTATTCCTGATTTGAAAAAGCCTATAAGATTATCCCAACAGTTTTAATTTGTCTTTTACAGTTTGAAAAAAAATCAATTTCTTGATAATTTTTCTGTTTGATTGTTAATTTTTATGTGTTATACTGAACACAATGAAATCAAACCTAGGTATATTGATCTTAATAATATAAAATTAAATTGTAAGAAGTGTATTAAATTTTTAATTTATAAATTTTTCTAGATTTTTCGAACGTGAGGTTAACCTGGGTGTAAAGTTATTGGGAATTGTGAGAAATGATCTTGGAGAGGTGATACAAGTTTGCGAAGGAAAGAAAAAACAGACAAATTATCATCGTTCTCTTATTTCGCTTCTCACTAAAGGAATGCTTCCTGATGCTTGGAATAAGTAAGTGATTAAAATTTCTTGAATATGTTGGATTAAAATATCTGGATATTTTTTTTTAATTTTTGAAAGAGCAATTTGTTTTAAATTAGATATGTTAATGTGAACAATATTTTTAGGTACAAAGTGCCAACAGATTGGACAGTGATTCAGTGGATTACAGATTTTGGTGAAAGAATTCAACAACTCCAAAGAGTTAGTGCTGCCACAGGAGCAAAAGGGTTAAAGGTAAAAATATTGAGCAGGTTGGAATTAAATTTCACTGTTTCTTGTAATTTACCATAAAAAAATTTTTTTTACAGAACTTGCATGTATGGTTGGGTGGGCTGTTCGTACCAGAGGCTTACATCACGGCAACATGTCAGTTTGTGGCACAGGCACACAGTGTGTCACTTGAACAACTGACACTTCGGGTACAGGTCACGCAAGGGGGAAACAACCCTTCGCTGGACAATAAGACTTTTGCTGTTTCTGGTATAATTTAATATTCAATGCAAATTTTCAGTATTTTTTAGCAAACTTATGTATCAATTATTTTTTTAAATAAATACTTGCTTTTTTAGGTTTAATTCTGCAAGGTGCCAACTGTAACAACAATAAACTGTCCCTGTCAGTTGATATTTCAACAAAGTTGCCACTTACCCTACTCTCCTGGGAAACTTTGGACAGAAAACCACCTCATGAGGTTACTAATTGACAGAAAAGACTTTAGTTTTTTGATTAGAAATATTAAATTTTAAATAACATTTTAAAGTATGGGATTTTTTGTTTTAGGTTACTTTACCAGTATACAGAAATGGAATGCGATCTGATCTTTTGTTTACATTGAGCTTCAATGTTATTGGAGAAGAATTTAGTTTCCATGAGCGTGGCGTTGCATTACTAAGTGCAGATTAAACCTTAAAAAAATAATGAAAAAAATGTTTGTCGCTATTACTAATTGTGTGTTGTAAAGTTCCCCCTAAAAATTGTATACACTTTTAATCAGTTTTGTTTATCCTGCAGAGTTTAAATCTATTTATTGTGTAAAATTTTCAGTGCCACACAGTTCATACGATTTTTTCGGTACAAACTAGTTCTAATTATTTAAAGTATATTTCACAGTTCAAATCTTGAAGCTTTTGTAGTTTTTGTTGTGCATGTTGCTATTAAAAATTTGGTGTTAACATTCGAGGTTTAAGTTTTTTTTCCGCAAGGACCCTCTTTACAACATTTATTGTCATACAAATGTTTCTAAAATTAGGCACGTATATTAACTATTGTTTAAAATTCTATTTTGTCAAACTCAACAGTGTCAAGAAACCTAAGTAAATTTGCTCTATTACTAAGTTACCTACCTTTTCATAAAAAAATAATCTGGTGATACTTGCCCGTCAATAAACTCGACTTTATACTCTTTCACCAAGACATATCATTAGTTATAAAACAAAAAATAAAGCAAGTATTATCGAGGGGCTAAGAATGGAAACAAAGCGTCACGATTTTTTTGTGGCCTGCCTTGTATTACTAAACAAAAAAGGCAGAACTTCTGCTTTATATTCAATAACAAAAGTGTTACCAAAAATACATTTTTTGCTACACGTGCCAGGAAAAGTATTACCGACACTTACAACAGTAATATCAGTTTAGTCATGTCAAAATATGAACATAGAGAGAAGGAAGGGTATTCTGAAAAACACAAGAAATCGTCAAGATATGAAAAGCATGAAAGGTCAAGTCATGACGCTTACAGTTCTCATAAGCACAACCGAGACCGACGAAACGAGAGAAATTCACGCGACCGAGATACAAATAAAAGACATTCCAACGACAATTACGAACAATCAAAACGAAAAGATAGAAATAATAAATATAATGACAAAGAGGATAAGAGAAGTCCTATTAGAAAAGATTCTAAACGAAGAAGGGAAAATTCACCAATATCGCCAGAAAAAGATTATCATAAAAAACAGTCTTATGGTCTTGAAATACCAATTAAACAAGAAAAAGACTTTGATAAAAGACAGAGCGAATTAAGTACAAATCGGAAACAAAGGCAAATTAAAACTGAGTCTGATTTTTCTGCGATAAAAAATGAGCATAGCAATGCCATTAAACAGGAACCTTTGTCTGGGCAAAGTAGACAAGAAAGAAATGAACGTCTAAATGAGGCATTTAAGGGTCCAAGTAGCAGCAACCAAGCTACTGAACCAATTGAAAAGGAAAAATCAAATTTAGGTTTATCCGGTGCTTTAACGGAGGACACTAACACATACAAAGGTGTTGTTATAAAATACAACGAACCTCCTGAAGCCAGAATTCCTAAGAAAAAATGGCGACTTTATCCCTTTAAGGGTACTGAAGCACTTAAAGTTTTACATTTACATCGGCAGAGCGCGTATCTAATAGGAAGACAAAGACGGGTTGTTGATATTGCTGTAGACCATCCATCATGCTCAAAGCAACACGCTGTATTCCAATTCAGATGTGTAGAAGAAGAAAATGATGGACAGTTAAAGAGAAAGATTAAACCGTATATTATTGATCTTGGGGCTGCAAATGGAACTTTTCTTAACAATCAGCAGATTGATCCGCAACGATATTATGAAATGAAAGAGCAGGACGTGTTAAAGTTTGGTTTTAGCTCTCGCGAATATGTGTTGCTTCATGATAAATCTGATACCACAGAAGTGGAAGATTCTGAGTAAATATTTTTAAAAAGACTACAATTTTGCAACACTCAATGTTTTTAGTTTCTATATTACACTGCCAATAAAATTATGAACAATTCCAATTTTTATAAGAAATCTGAAAACTTTGCATTTTTTATATATATGTGACTAATTGTTTATTGGATTTTTTTGCTATAGAAAAGGAAAATTAATAAATCTTTATAAGATTGTGCGTGTTTTATGTAACAACTATCAGTGCATTTTTTCTGAAAAGTGTTTATCAATCAAGAATTTATAAAAGAGTCATTAACTTGTGTCTAAATTTAATTGTTTTTCTATTCTGCTGGCTTAAGAATTACTAATATTTCATTTGTTTTTAACAATATACATTAACAATTTTAATTAACTTTTTTAGATTGTTTTTTTATTGTAAAAACATAAACACAAAAAGATTATAAATTGTTTTTTAATTTAGTTAAAATATTATATTTATGAGACATGGGTAGTATGGATAATAATGTTGTCTAATATAAAGCAAAGTTTTTTGATTTATGTAAGGATTAAAATGCACAAGTTTTATTTTTGGATTTTAAAATTTTATATTAAGTTTTGATTTATCATTCCTTAAAACAGTATTAGTAATATACAGTGGTTGTAACCTTTGGACGTACTTTTGATATAATGAATAAATAAAAATTCCTAAACCTTAGTAGTTGTGTTTACATAATGTTAATAAATAACAGGTTAAATGGTACCAGTATATTTAATTTGAGTCTTTTCTTATATTTTAAAAATTTTTTAGTGATATATATTTACTACAGCATGTTAGATCTGTAGGTTATGAATACAAATAAAAAAGGAATTACATTTAATTATTTTGATTTTATGCCTATTGTTTGTTTAGCGATGTTTTCGTATTTGTTAGGCATGGTTAAATTTAAACTTCTAGGTACAAAGCACTTCATGGTTAATCGTGCATGATAGTATTTACCTACACCTGACTTTTTTAACTTGTTACAATAGTTTAGTAATATTAAGTAGTTTTTAAACTTACAATAGTTGAGTAATATAAAGTAGATTTTAAATTGCAACTTTGTTATGATTATTTGTTATGTTTATAATCTAGTCATAATTGGTAATTTTGTAATGGTTAAAAACAGAAACCTTTAAAGATTGTAAAATATGTATATATATATACAAAAAAACAAAAAATTATGTGGAATTTGGTAACTTTAAACTTAAATAATTTTTGTTTTTATTCAACCTCTTGGTAAATATGTTAAGCTTTAACATTAACTTGTATCAAAAAAAAATTAAATAATATTATAATTTAAAACAGTTATTGTTTAATTTTATCATATAAAAATAAATTCAGCTTTTATCAAAAAAATGAAAGAATTCAAAAGTAATCATGCTTCAGATTCTTTAAGCAAACTCAACATGTAATATATAAAAATTCTTAAATTTTAAATAATTTTAAATTATTTTTAAACTAAACTTTTTTACTCAGGGATCGAAAAACAGAAAAGACATATTGTGACTTTAAAATTAAAGTTGAAAATCAAGAATTTTCTGTTCACAAAAATATTTTGGGAGTTTATTCTGATTTCTTTGACAAGTTGTTTACAAGCAAGGTATAACAGATAAATTATGGACTTTTGTTATTATGTTCAAAGAAAATTTAAACTAATTTGTTAATTTAAAAGCTTGAGTTATGATTTTTAAAGATATATTTATTAATAGGGCATTGACTTTACATTCTCATAATATCACTGGGTATAATAAAGTGATATTTTATTGTGTATAAAAAATAAGTTTTGCATATTATTGGCCTTAACTTTGTTTAAAATTTATTTTTTTGTTTTTAAAATTTTTGAAAATTAATTATTTTATATAGATGAGAGAAAGTTATGAAAACACAGCTGATATTCAAGGAGTAAGTCTTGTAAGTATGGAAACCATATTGGAGTTTATCTACACTGAGAAGATTAAAGTTGGAACTGAGAATGCTTGCGATCTTTATACTTCAGCTGATTACATGCAAATACCAAGTATATAAACAAATGTTGTTTAATTTAGATATGCTTTGTAAAATATTTATATTAAAAACTGTCTTGCTGTGTAGGCTTTAAACAATATGGTCATTAGTTCTTTAAAAACTTAACAAAAAGCTTAAACATGTAAATTATAGGTGTAAAAGAATTCTGTTTGGAAATTTTGATTGAAAATGTCAGTCTTGTAAATTGTTTAAGCAGTTTAGGATTAAGTGTAAAATACAATGAAAAAAAACTTGAAGAAAAATGTCAAACTTTTATTGATCAACATTATGGCAAAGTTGTTCAACAAAAAGAGTTCAATCAACTTGACAAGGATGAAATGTTGGCCATTATGAAGATTAAAAATAAAAAGGTTAAGTTCTTCAATTTAGTAATTATCATATTTAAACTTATTTATAAGTTATATAAATTTAAAAATAATATATTTCGAAATTATTAGAATTAAAATTTAATTTAGAATTCTTATTCTGCTGAGGAAAGTGCTTACAAGGCTATGCTTGGTTGGATTAAATTTGACAAAGACCAGCGTCAAAAATATTTTTTGGAATTGTTTGGATTACTAAAGTTGGAGAAAATAAGAAAAAGTTTTATTAAAACTGTTGTCTATAAAGAGGTTTGTTTAATATATAACTATATGTTAATATATTTATTATAAAACATTTTTACAAAATTAAATTTTTTTGCAAGGAGTTGGTGATAAACTCTAATGAATGTTTAAACCTAGTTGTTCAAAGCGTATTATCTGATGTTACTGAATTAAAAGTGGAAGAAGAAGGAAAAGATGATGTGAATGGTAAAAAAAGTAAACATTTTTTTGCTTAATCAAGTTGTCATAATTTTTAATTTATTACATCTTGTTTAGATCCTATTGAGTTGATTATATTGGGTGGAACAAACAGTAGTAAGGATGTAATTAAATACAACCCAACAACTAAACAATTTACCAATTTACCCGTAAGTTTTATTTTTACGCTTTTTTGTTTTTTGTAATATTACTTAAATTGGGTTTGTAATATTTACATTGTTTTCATGCATATTTTAAGAATTGCATTCCCATGTTATTACATGCAGGATATTTGCTCTTTTAAAAAGTATTTGATTTTTTAGAACCTTGAAATTAATCGAGTTGGAGCAACTTCTGTTAACTTAAATCAACAAATTTATGTTTTTGGTGGAAAGGTAAAACCTAAGTCAGTAGAAATGTTGGACTTAAATGATTCGAAAGCTGATTGGAAGGAAATAACTTCCATGGATATTGGAAGAACATATGCAGCAGCTGCTGTCTGGGATGGTAAATATTTATTTTTTAAATTATTACTTTATCAAATATTTTTATGTTTGCTTTTTAAACAATTTTTGTTTTGTTGTTTTTATTTTATTTGTATTATGCTAAACTTTTGTTATAGGTAAATATTATATAATTAGTATTAGTACTTATTTGTCTTAACTTTTAAATACTAGTTTGTCTCAATTTTTAAATACAACTTTTAAATATGTAGACAATTTTTATATCCAATAAAAATTAAAAATTTTTTCTTAAGTCTTGAAATTTTTTTAATTTTGTTTTAATTTTACCACATATAAATTTATATTTACTATTAAACACAGTTATTGTAAAATATTTTTTATTATTTAATTGATTAAATTTCAAAAATCTTATAGCATTGGTTTTTTGTAAAGTAATTTAAAAAAAATTAAGTTCATTTTTTTAGACAATGTTTATGTGACTGGTGGATATGATAGTTACAAATTTTGTGTTAAATTTGATTCTAGCCATAACTCCTGGACAAACCTTAGTGACATGATAGTTGGAAGACAACGCTTTGCAATGTGTGCTCACAATGGTAAAAATAAAAATATTGTTGTAATATATATTTAAATGTCAACTAACTATAAAATGTTTTTTTCTTGATAATTCGATGAAAAATTTTAGATTCTTAAATTTTAAGTTAATGGATATATTTTATGTGTAAGGATTTCTTTATGCAATTGGTGGACATGATGGTGGACAATATCTTAATTCAGCTGAGCGAATGGATTTAACATCAGGAAAGTGGGAAATGATCCCTTCAATGTTGAAAAAAAGATATGGATTTGCTTCAGTTTTGTTAAATCAACAAATCTATGCAATTGGTAATTGTTCAATAAACAATTTAAAAAAAAATTTGCTTTTGATTATTAATTTAATGTTTTGGTTTTTGCAATTTTTAATAATAACTAATTAAGCTTTGCAAATATTATCAGGGACTAAAAATTTGTGTTAAATTGTTTAGAAAATCTTATTTTATCCAAATAGGTGGTTATGCTGGATCAACTAGACTAAAATCAGTAGAAAAGTTTTGTTTCAATCAAAATGCCTGGTCTGAGGTTGCTTTACTTAATCAGGCAAGGTGTTATCATTCAGCTGGTGTTTTACAAGGAAAGATTTATGTTGTTGGTGGGGAGTAAGTATTTGTTATATTTGTTTTAAATAATAAAGTAAATAAAAATATGTTTTTTTATTTGTAATAAAAAAGTTAGATTTGACTTTTGATTTTTTTAATTTCCAATACATGTAAGGAATTGAAATTTTAAAAAGCTTTTTACAAATTTGTTTTTATATTGGCTTAAAAATTATATTTTCATTAAAAGAGATATTATAATATTTAAAATCTATTATTTTTAGCAATAACAAAACAATTGAAGTTTATGATCCACAACTCAACAGTTGGACGATTGAGACTGAAATGGAAAAAGTTATGTACTATGCATCTGTTGTTGTGGTTTAAAATTTAAATTTCGTGATATTTATGTTAAAAATGCCTTGATTTTATTTTCCCACAAACTGTTGCAATAAAATTGTTTTTTAATGTATTTGATTGCTGCATTTTAATCATAAACATTCTATTTATAATATAAATTTATAGTTTATATGTTGTTCCAAGATGTTAATAATTAATGTTGCGAATAGTTGTTATTATGTATTAACTTTTGTATTTTTTATTAAGTGCAAAGGAAAAAATTTTTGTTTGTATTTTTAATTTACTTTCAATTTTATGAAATCGTTTTATTTTTTTTTATTTAAGAAAGAGCTGACACAATTAGTATTTTAAATTTTTAATTAATAGTTTTTTGCATAGTTTTATTTTAATGTAGTATGTTGATTCTATTATTTTTAGATTTAAGTTGGTATTTTTAGTAGCTTTAATTGATTTAAAAATTTTTTACTTAAAATTTTTCAGTTTATTGGAAATTTTAAAGGTAAGTTAAATTAATGTAATAAAATAAAAAAAACACATTAATTGGAAAAGGTTTTACATTTGAATATAATAAATTTGTAACCGAGATGTGGAGTTTTGTAAAAAAAATTAGTAATTATATCTTTTGACTTTTTAGATTAGAAAATGAAGGAATTCAAGAGTAATCATGCTTCAGATTCTTCAATTAAACTGAACATGTAAGATTTATATTTTTATATTATTTTGCAGTGTTATATGCTAATAAAACTTGATTTTAAATTTTTTTTTTATTTTTAAAGTGATAGAAAAACAGAAAAGAAATATTGTGACTTTAAAATTAAAGTCGAAAATCAAGAATTTTCTGTTCACAAATCTATTTTAGGAGTTTTTTCTGATTTCTTTAGCAAGTTGTTTACAAGCAAGGTATAACCGATAAATTATGAACTTTTGTTACTATGTTAAAGAAAATTTTTAACAAATTTGTTAATCTAAAAGTTTAAGTACTACTTTTTAAAATACGATTATTATTCATGCATTGAATTTACGTATTTATATTGTCACTGGGTAGAATTAAACTGTCATATTATGGTGTATAAAATTAAATTTTGCATATTATTGTTTTTAAACCTTGTTTGAAAATTTAATTTTTTGTTTAAAAGATGAGAGAAAGTTATGAAAACACAGCTGATATTCAAGGAGTAAGTCTTAAAAGTATGGAAACCATATTGGAGTTTATCTACACTGAGAAGATTAAAGTTGGATCTGAGAATGCTTGGGATCTTTATACTTCAGCTGATTACATGCAAATACCAAGTATATAAACAAATAATATTTAACTTAGATATGCTCTAAAAAATTTTTATTTTAAAAACTGTCTTGCTTTGTAGGCTTTAAACAATGTTGTCATTAGTTCTTTAAAAACTTAACAAAAAGCTTAACTGTTAAATTATAGGTGTAAAAGAATTCTGTTTGGAAATTTTGATTGAAAATGTCAATCCTGAAAATTGTTTGAGCAATTTAAGTTTTAGTGTGAAATACAATGAAAAAAAACTTAAAGAAAAATGTCAAACTTTTATTGATCAACATTATGGCAAAGTTGTTCAACAAAAAACGTTTAATCAACTTAACAAGGATGAAATGTTGGCTATTGCAGAGATTAAAAACAAAAAGGTTAATCACAATAATAAAATGAATAAGCTTTTTTTAGCGATATTTAAATAGTTGGGTGTATTTATTGGTTACAAAAACTTTATTTTTACAAATTTACTAAAATTTAAATTTTTATTTAGAATTCTTATTATGCTGAGGAAAGTGCTTACAAGGCTGTGATTGGTTGGATAAAATATGACAAAGATCAACGTCAAAAATATTTTTTGGAGTTGTTTCGATTACTTAAACTGGAAAAAATGAGAAAAAGTTTTATTAAAACTGTTGTACATGAAGAGGTTTGTGTTTGAACATTTGAAAAGTTTTTTTAATTGTAAAATTGATTTCAATTTTGCAAGGAGTTGTTGAACAATTCCACTGAATGTTTGAACTTAGTTGTTAAAAGTTTCTTATTAGATGTTGTGCGTTTAAATGTTGATGAAGATGAAAATGTAGATCCTGGTGGTAAATATTTTAAATTGTGTATAATCAAATAGGCCATAATTTTAATGTATTCAACACATTTTAATTAGATTCTACAGAGTTGGTTGTGTTGGGTGGTCATAATAAAAGTAAAGAAGTTATTAAATACAACCCAACAACTAAACAATTTACCAACTTACCAGTAAGTTTTGATTTTAGGTTATTTAAATTTATTTTTAAAAATATTATTACCCTTTTTTTGAATATATTGTAATATAAAAATTAATATCTGAATATTTTTAGAACCTTAAAATTGATCGGGTTGGAGCAGCTTCTGTGATCTTAAATCAACAAATTTATGTTTTTGGTGGAGTTGCTAAACCTGAATCAGTAGAAATGTTGGACTTAAATGATTCGAAAGCTGATTGGAAGGAATTAACTTCAATGAATATTAAAAGAAAATATGCAGCAGCTGCTGTCTGGAATGGTAAATATTTATTTTTTAAATTAATACTTTATTAGGCTTTATATTTTATAGTTTTGCTTTTTAAAGTTTTTGTTTTGCTGTTTTTATTTTATTGTTATTATGCTAAAATTTTGTTATAGGTAAGTGTTATTTAATTGGTATTAGTTTTTTTATTTAGTTTGTCCCAACTTTTTAATACTAGTAAATAATCTTTATATACAATAAAAATTAAACTTTTTTTTAAAAGTTTTTAATTTTGTCTTAATTTTACTACATATAAAAAGATATTCACTGTTAAGCACAGTTACTGTAGAATGTTATTTATTATTCAATTGATTAAATTTAAAAAATCTTATAGCATTGGTTTTTTGTAAAGTTATTTTAGAAATAAATTAAAATTAACCTATTTTTTATTTTATAAATATCAAAAATTAAATTATTTTTGTTAAAAAAAACTTTTTGTAAGAATATGCGCTATAAATCATTTCTCATAATTGGCTAGTTTATTTTTTTAGACAATATTTATGTGACTGGTGGAGTTAATAATTACAAATCTTGTGTGAGATTTAATCCCAGATTTAACTCTTGGACCAACCTTAGTGACATGTTAGTTGGAAGACAAAAGGATGCAATGTGTGTTCACAATGGTAAAAATAAAAATTTTAATAAAATATATATAAATATTAAGTTACTAAAAATTCTTTTAACTTAATAATACAAAAATAAATTTAATAGAGTCTTGAGTTTTTTGTTTACTTATATATTCTATGTATAAGGATTTCTGTATGCCTTTGGAGGGTATGATGGTGGACAATATCTTAATACATCTGAGCACATGAATTTGATTTCAGAAAACTGGGAAATAATTCCGTCAATGTTAAACCAAAGATTTGGGTTAGCTGCAGTTTTGTTAAACCAACAAATCTATGCAATTGGTAATTGCAAGTATTCATTTTTATTAAAAACTCATCTTTACAGTTTTTTTTTGTATTTCGAAATTTTAATAATGTTTAATGAACTTAATAAAAATTAATTAATTTACAAAACAAGCCACACAACTTTTGTTAATGATTAAACAATGTGAATAACTTGTTTATCAAAACTAGTGTTTTTTTACAAATAGGTGGTCATAATGGTTCAACTATACTAAAATCAGTTGAAAGGTTTTGCTTTAATAAGAATGCCTGGTCTGAGATAGCTTCACTTAATCAGGCAAGGTATCATCATTCAGCTTGTGTTTTACAAGGAAAAATTTATGTTGTTGGTGGCTAGTAAGTATTTGTTATATTTGTTTTAAATATATAAAATTTTGTGATACTAGTTTTTTATTTTATATAAAAAACTTATATTATTTTATATGGATTATGCAATTTGATATTTATTTAAACTTAAAATTTATAAACAAATTTTAAATACTTGCAATTAATTTTTAGCAATAACAAGACAATTGAAGTTTATGATGCACAACTTGACAATTGGAAGATTGAGGCACAAATGGAAAAAGTTTCCTACTATGCACCTGTTGTTGTGGTTTAATTAAAAATTCATTATATTTGTGACAAATTTCTTGATTTTATTAAATTTAAAAAAATAATTAAAATACAGATTTTTTTGCTACATTAGTACATTTAACTGAATTGTCTAACTATAATTTTTATCTAAATTTTACAAGTTTATTTTATTAGGAATTGTGGTTTCAATATTGCATATCAAATTTTTTGTTATTTTTCTTATTTTGGGCCTAAATTTTTAATACTTATTATGTATTTATTTTAAATGTGACTTTTTAAAATGATTTTCTCCTTATGGCTTTAATTAAAACTTTATTTTGTTTTAAATGGGCGGCAACAATTTTGTTTATATTCTAACTTTTCCAATTGATGTATGTTTAATAGTATTTTATTTTAATGATTTTTTACATTATTTTAATAGTGTATTTTTATTTTATTTATGATTTTGTTTTTTAGATATAGTTTAAGATTATATACTGAATTAAATCAATATATATGTTTTTACAAATTTAATTTAATTAAGTTTTAAAAGGTAAGTTTTTAATTTAAATAATTTTTTAAGTTTTGAAAATTTTTAATTTTGTTTAAAACAAAGATTTGAACAATTCGCTTGTATTTATTTTATAACTTGATGTTAAAAAATTGTTAAAAAATTTAAATTAATGTAAAGTATTTCCTGCATAGTTTTACTTTATTTTTTTTATTTTAAAAATGTTTTAAATAATAGAAAAATGAAGGAATTTAAGAGTAATCATGCTTCAGATTCTTTAATTAAACTAAACATGTGAGAAATTTAAATTTCTATAATATTTTGCAGTGATGTGGGTTATTGAAGTTTTTTTAATATTTAATTTGATTTTTTAGTGATAGAAAAACAAAAAAGAAATATTGTGACTTTAAAATTAAAGTCGAAAATCAAGAATTTTCTGTTCATAAATCCATTCTGGGAGTTTTTTCTGATTTCTTTGGCAAGTTGTTCACAAGCAAGGTATGATAAATAAACAGCATAATTTGTGTATATATGTTTTAAGTAAATTTGTAATAACAAAAATTTAAAGTGATAATTTCTTAAGAATAATTGTTATTAATGTACTAATTATACCATATTTAATGTCATTTGCAAAGAATCAACTGTTACAATGTTGCATTTAATAATACGTTTTGCATAACACTAAACCTTTCTTTAAAATTACATATTTTATTTAAAAGATGAGAGAAAGTTACGAAAACACAGCTGATATTCAAGAAGTAAGTCTTGAAAGTATGGAAACCATATTGGAGTTTATCTACACTGAGAAGATTAAAGTTGGAGATAAGAATGCTTGGGATCTCTATACTTCAGCTAATTACATGCAAATACCAAGTATATAAACAAATGTTGTTTAAATTGGATATGCTCTAAAAAATTTTTATTTTAAAAACTGTCTTGCTATGTAGGCTTTAAACTATATGGTCATTAGTTCTTTAAAACTTAACAAAAAGCTTAACTGTTAAATTATAGGTGTAAAAGAATTCTGTTTGGAAATTTTGATTGAAAATTTCAATCCTGAAAATTGTTTGAGCAATTTAAGTTTTAGTGTGAAATACAATGAAAAAAAACTTAAAGAAAAATGTCAAACTTTCATTGATCAACATTATGGCAAAGTTGTTCAACAAAAAACGTTTAATCAACTTAACAAGGATGAAATGTTAGCTATTGTGGGGATTAAAAACAAAAAGGTTAATCACAATAATAAAATGAATAAGCTTTTTTTAGCGATATTTAAATAGTTGGGTGTATTTATTGGTTACAAAAACTTTATTTTTACAAATTTACTAAAATTTAAATTTTTATTTAGAATTCTTAATATGCTGAGGAAAGTGCTTACAAGGCTGTGATTGGTTGGATAAAATATGACAAAGATCAACGTAAAAAATATTTTTTGGAGTTGTTTCAATTACTTAAACTGGAAAAAATGAGAAAAAGTTTTATTAAAACTGTTGTACATGAAGAGGTTTGTGTTTGAACATTTGAAAAGTTTTTTTAATTGTAAAATTGATTTTAATTTTGCAAGGAGTTGGTGAACAATTCCAATGAATGTTTGAACTTAGTTGTTAAAAGTGTCTTATTAGATGTTGTGCGTTTAAATGTTGATGAAGAAGGAAATGTAGATCCTGATGGTAAATATTTTAAATTGTGTATAATCAAATATGCAATAATTTCTAATTTATTTATCACATTTTAATTACATTCTACAGAGTTGGTTATATTGGGTGGTAGTAATAAAAGTAAAGAAGTTATTAAATACGACCCAACGACTAAACAATTCACCAACTTACCAGTAAGTTTTGTTTTTAGGTTATTTAAATTAATTTTTAAGGATATTATTACCCTTTTTTTAAATATATTGTAATATAAAAATTAATATCTGAATATTTTTAGAACCTTAAAATTGATCGAGAAGGCTCAGCTTCTGTTAACTTAAATCAACAAATTTATGTTTTTGGTGGAGAAGCTAAACCTAAATCAGTAGAAATGTTGGACTTAAATGATTCGAAAGTTGATTGGAAGGAAATTGCTTTAATGAATATTGGAAGAAGATATGCAGCAGCTGCTGTCTGGAATGGTAATTATTTATTTTTTAAATTTATTATTTTATCATAGATGTTTATATCTTTGCTATTTAAACACATTTTGTTTTGCTGTTTTTATTTTATTGTTATATTGCTAAACTTTTGTTATAGGTAATTTTTATATATTTGGTATTAGCCTTTATTGCAGTTTATTTATTGCTAAACACACTTATTGTAAAGTTGTTTATTATTTAATTAATTTAATTTTAAAATCTTACAACATTTATTTTTTATTAAATAATTTTAAAAATAAATATTACTTGTGTTTAAATTTACCTTTTTATTAATTTATAAGGGTATAAAATTTTAATTTTTTTTATTTAAAAAAGATTTATGTAAGTGTATGTGCCACAATTTAATTAAAATATTTGACTATTTAATTTATTTTTCTAGACAATATTTATGTGACTGGTGGAATTGATAGTAAAAAATCTTGTGTGAGATTTAATCCCAGACTTAACTCTTGGACAAATCTTAGTGACATGATAGTTGGAAGAAGTTGCCATGCATTGTGTGCTCACAATGGTAAAAATTAAAAAAAAGTTGTAATATATATTTCAATGTCGATTAACTATAAAATGTTTTTTCTTAATAATACGAGAAAGATATTTTAGATTCTTAAATTTTAACTTTATCGTTTATTTTTTGTTTACGGATTTCTTTATGCCATTGGTGGACACGATGGCAGGTGGAGTCTTACTTCAGCCGAGCGAATGAATTTAACATCAGCAAAGTGGGAAATGATTCCATCAATGTTGAATAAAAGATATGGATTAGCTGCAGTTTTGTTAAATCAAGAAATCTATGCAATTGGTATCTGTTTAATAAACACATTAAAAATAAATTAGCTGTGTATTTTTTAAAAAATTGTGTAGTAAATTGTTTAGAAAGACTTTTTTTCCAAATAGGTGATTGTGATGATTTCATTAGCCTAAAATCAGTAGAAAAATTTTGTTTCAATCAAAATGCCTGGTCTGAGGTTACTTCACTGAATGAGGCAATATATTGCCATTCAGCATGTGTTTTACAAGGAAAAAATTTTGTTGTTGGTGGCAAGTAAGTATTTGTTATATATATATTTGTTTTAAATAATGAAATAAAAAAAAATGTGTTCTTTTTTATTTGATTTGTAATAAAATATTTAGTTTTGACTATTATATTTTTTTATAATTTTTGTAGTGAATTAAAATTATTCAAATGGTTTTTACACAATTGTTTTTATTTAAGCTTAAAAATAATACTTTAATTAAAAAATATATATATATATTAAAAATTCATTTTTTTAGCCATAACACAAATATTGAAGTTTATGATCTACAACTTAACAGTTGGAAGATTGAGACTGAAATGGAAAAAGTTATATTTCAAGCATCTGTTGTCGTGGTTTAAAATTAAAATTTTATGATTTTTATGCTAAAAATGTCATAAATTTATGACTGCAGCAATAATATTGTTTTTTAATGTATTTGACTGCTTCTTTTTGAAAATTAACATTCTATTTAAATTATGACTTTATAGTTTATATTTTGTTTTGAGATGTTAATAATTAATGTTGCGAATAGTTGTTATCATTCATTAACTTTGTATTTTTTATTAAGTGCAATGAAAAAAATTTTTGTTTGTATTTTTAATTTATTTTCAATTTTATGAAATCATTTTTTTTTTTATTTAAGAAAGAGCTGAGACAGTTAGTATTTTAATTTAAATTTTTAATTATTAGTTTTTTGCATAGTTTTAATGTTATTGTAGTTTTTTGATTATTCATTATTTTGTTATTTTTAGATTTAGGTTGGTTTAGTAGCTTTAATTGATTTCAAAAAAAAGATTTTACATTTTTGAGTTTTTGGAAATTTTAAAGGTAAGTTAAATTAAAGTAATTTAAATATAAAAAAAGCAATTTATTGGCAAATGTTTTATATTTTAATGTTTTAAATTTGTTACCAAGATGTGAAGTTTGGTAAAAAATGTATTAATCTTGTTATTTCTGTTTATTTAAACAATTTTTTTATATTTTAGGTAACAGAAAATGAGGGAATTCAAGAGTAATCATGCTTCGGATTCTTTAGTTAAACTAAACACGTAAGATTTATATTTTTATATTATTTTGCAGTGTTATAGACTCGAAAAGTTGTTTTTAATTGTTTTTTTAAGTGATAGAAAAACAGAAAAGAAATATTGTGACTTTATAATCAAAGTTGAAAATCATGAGTTCTCGGTTCACAAATCTATTCTTGGAGTTTTTTCTGATTTTTTTGGCAATATGTTTACAAGCAAGGTATAATAATATTTGCTTAAAAAACAAGTTTTGCATATTATGGCACTACTTTGTTTGATATTTTAAATTTTTGTTTAAAAGATGAGAGAAACTTATGAAAACACAGCTGATATTCAAGGAGTAAGTCTTGAAAGTATGGAAACCATATTAGAGTTTATCTACACTGAGAAGATTAAAGTTGGGTCTGAGAATGCTTGGGATCTTTATACTTCAGCTGATTACTTGCAAATACCAAGTATTTTAAATTATTGCATTAATATTTATTTTAAAAGAATTCTAGTTTTTATTTGAAAAATGTAAGCTGGGTATGGTACATGAAAAAAGTTAACTAATAGTTTATACTTGCCTATGTAAATTTAGTTATGTGTATTACTTTAATAATTTATACCATTTATATATATAGGTGTAAAAGAATATTGCTTGGATCTTTTGATTGAAAAAGTTAATCTTCAAAATTGTGTGAGCAATTTAAGTTTCAGTGTAAAGTATAACGAAACTAAACTTGAGGAAAAATGTCAGACTTTTATTGATCAACAGTTTGAAGAAGTTGTTCAACAAAGAAAATTTTATCAACTTGATAAGGATGAAATGTGGGCTATTTTAGAAATTAAAGAGAAAAAGGTGAAACCACTCAAACTAATTGACAAAAGTTATAATTTATTCAACCTAAATTATACCCAAGTTTATTTTTTATCACAATTTTTAAAACCAAGATTTTGTGCCTAATAATTAGAAATTAATAAATTAATTAAATGGTTTAGAATACTTCTTCTGCCGAGGAAATTGCTTACAATGCTGTGATAAGTTGGATTAAATTTGACAAGGATGAACGTCAAAAATATTTTATGCAATTTTTTCGATTACTAAAGTTGGAAATAATGAGAAAAAGTTTTATTAAAACTGTTATTAGAAATGAGGTTTGTTTGTAACAACATATTTAAAATTTACATTATAATTTAATGCGTTTAGGCTAATTTTTAGTTTTTTAAGGAATTAGTGAATGAATTTAACGAATGTTTCAAATTAGTAGTGGATAGTTTGTTATCTGATGTTACTGAAATAAAAGTTAATAAAGAAGAAAATGGCAAGTTAAATGGTGAATCAATTAAAATTTTTTAAATTTTGTAATTAAAAAATAATTAAATAAGATAAAAGTATTTTTATAACATGTTTTTTAAAATCCAACAGAGTTTGTAATGGTGGGTGGTTTAAACACAAGTAAAGAAGTTATTAAATACAACCCAACAAGCAAACATTTAACTGAATTGCCTGTAAGTTTTAATTTTTTTTTTATTTATTATTTTTAATATTACTACTTTTCTATGTAAAACATTAGAAATGTAACTCGGAAATGTAACTTTTTTTTTATTCTATATACAATTCTATATATTTTAGAATCATAAAATTGATCGAGTTGGAGCAGCTTCTGTTAACTTAAATCAACAAATTTATGTTTTTGGTGGAAATGCTAAACCTGAATCAGTAGAAATGTTGGACTTAAATGATTCAAAATCTGATTGGAAGGAAATAACTTTAATGGATATTGGAAAAAAATATGCAGCAGCTGCTGTTTGGAAGGGTAAATATTTTACGTAAATGTTTATTATATTGAGATTTAATATTTTTACCAATTAATTGATTTTTTATTTTTTTTAAGTTTTCCTAATTAACATTATAATAGTTTAAATCTGTATTATTAAGTTTTAAAAAAAATCTAAAATTTCTTTTAAAATGTGATAAACCTATTTTTCTTCAGACAATATTTATGTGACTGGTGGAAATAGTAGTTGCAAATCTTGTGTGAAATTTGATCCTAAACTTAATTCTTGGACAGAACTTAGTGACATGTTAGTTGGAAGAAGTTACCATGCATTGTGTGCTCACAATGGTAAAAGTCTAGATATTGATATAGTTTTATTATTACAAAAATACTAAATTTTTTTAAGGGTTTCTTTATGCCATTGGTGGATTTTGTGGTGGACTATTTCTTAATTCAGCCGAACGCATAAATTTAAAATCAGAAAAGTGGGAAATGATTCCATCAATGTTAAACAAAAGATATGGATTAGCTGCAGTTTTGTTAAATCAGCATATCTACGTAACTGGTAATTTTTCAACATTTTCAGTAGAACCTCAGTTTTGGTATATTTAAATAATTACTCTTAGATAATGTTAAGGATTAAATTATTTTAATTACAGTAAATCAAATCACAACTACATTACAACTATTATTGATGCTATATTATGTATTTAATTGCTTAAAAAATTACTTAACAATAGGTGGCAATGATGGTTATATTGATCTAAAATCAGTAGAAAAATTTTGTTTTGATCAAAATGACTGGTCTAAGGTTGCTTCACTTAATGAGGCAAGGTATCTTCATTCAGCTTGTGTTTTACAAGAAAAAATTTATGTTGTTGGTGGCAAGTAAGAATTTGTTTTATTTTAAATTTATAAATAATAAAAATATAAGTTAGAGTTGTAGTAGTTAGTTAGGTTAAGATGAAAATAATCTCAAGATGAAAATATATAGTAGGTTATTTAAACTCTTCGTAATAATTATTATCTGAATGCTAAATTGCATTTTTTTTCTATTAATTTGTTTAAAAAAAATGTTTTGTCATAAATTATGCATTATAGGGACAACAAAACAATAGAAGTTTATGATCCACAACTCAACACCTGGAAGTTTGAGACTGGATTTCAAAAGTTTATATCTCTAGCATCTGTTATTTCGATTTAATTAAAAATATTTTATACTTTGTGGCAAATTTATTGATTTTATGAAATTTGGCACAAAAGTAACATATTTTAAAAATAATAACTATTAAATTAAAATTAATTTACAGTTATTTGTTATTTTAAAACAAGCAACTTTACATTTTTAAGTGGGGTATTTTATATATTTTTTATTGTTTTTTTTTAAATACTGTAAACATCATTTTTAGATTTTTTCATTATATTTATAGATTAATAATTTTAAAACCAAGTTAGGATGATTTCTTAAATTGAATTAATTTTTTAAATATGAATTTTCTGTGTTCCTTGAAAAATGTTTATGATACTGACTTGAATATTATTAGTTTTTATAACTTATGCAAAGTCATTACTGTATATTTTGGTAATACTGTTATGTTGCTTTATTATAGATTTAAATTTACATTTATAAAAGTTAAATTTAAACATAACTTGTTGAATTGTTTGTTACAAGTTTGATTCAATTTGAAAATTTAGTAAAGGTATGTGTTTAATTAAATTTATATATTTCAAATTTCTGTTTTATTTTTGTTATTTTTATTACAAAAAAGATTAAAATTTATGTAAATATATTATGCAATTAAGTCTTTTTAGTAAACCTATTTATAAATTAATTAAACTTTAATAATTTAAAATTGTTTTTTCAAATTTAGATATTTTTGTAATTTACAATTAATTTTATTTTGCAAATTTTTATGTTTTAGATAATACAAAATGAAGGAATTCAAAAGTAATCATGCTTCAGATTCTTTTTTTAAACTCAACATATAAGATATAAAATTAATATGCATGTTTTTTGTAATTAATTGTTAAATCATTTTAAAAATTAACTTTTAATAATCTAGTGATCGAAAAACAGAAAAGAAATATTGTGACTTTAAAATCAAAGTTGAAAATCAAGAATTTTCTGTTCACAAATCTATTCTAGGAGTTTTTTCTAATTTCTTTGGAAAGTTGTTTACAAGCAAAGTATAATATTATTATTACTTAGTTTAAAAATAGTTTTTGTGTAATATGGCACTAAACCTTGTTTAATAATTTGATTTTTATGTTTTAAAGATGAGAGAAAGTTATGAAAACACAGCTAACATTCAAGGAGTAAGTCTTAAAAGTATGGAAACCATATTGGAGTTTATCTACACTGAAAAGATTAAAGTTGTGTCTGAGAATGCTTGGGATCTTTATACTTCAGCTGATTACATGCAAATACCAAGTATTTTAACTATTTTATTTAAAACTTATTTAAAATGCTTTAAAAGTAATTTCACTTTATAGAAACTGCTTTACTTAGCTAGTTGGTAACGTAAATTAAAATGAACATATATTACTTTAATAAATTGATAATGCTAACATGTGTTTACAGGTGTAAAAGAATTCTGTTTGGAAATTTTAATTAAAAATGTCAATCCTGAAAATTGTTTGAGCAATTTAAGTTTTAGTGTAAAATACAATGAAAAAAAACTTGAAGAAAAATGTCAAACTTTTATTGATCAACATTATGGAAAAGTTATTCAACAAAAAGAGTTTAATCAACTTAACAAGGATGAAATGTTGGCCATTGTTGAGATTAAAAATAAAAAGGTAAAGTACTTTGATTTAATAATTATGATATTTAAACCTCTTTGTAACATTTATAAATTAAAAAAAAAATATTTTTTTTTTAATTGATTAAAATTAAAATTTAACTTAGAATTCTTATTATGCTGAGGAAAGTGCTTACAAGGCTATGCTTGGTTGGATTAAATTTAAAAAAGACCAGCGTCAAAAATATTTTTTGGAATTGTTTCAATTGCTGAAGTTGGACAAAATGAGAAAGAGTTTTATTAAATGTGTTGTACATAAAGAGGTTGTCTATTTTAACAAATGTCTTTATATTTTAACAAATTTTTATTAATGATGTAAAAGGGATTAAACGTTTCTTATTTTTAACAAGGAATTGGTCAATAATTCCAATGAATGTTTGAATCTAGTTGTTAACAGTATTTTGGCTGATGTTTCTGAAATAAAAGTTGAAGAAGAAGAATATGTTGAGTTTAATGGTGAACAATTTAAAGTTTTAATTTTGTATAATCAATTGTGCAAATACATTATTTTGTATAACTTTTAACATGTTATTCAGAGTTGATTATTTTGGGTGGAGAAAAAACTAGTACCAAAGTTATTAAATACAATCCAACAACTAAAGAATTTACCAATTTACCAGTAGGTTTTATTTTTATGCTTTTGATAAAAATTCTTTAGATATATTTTATATTTTGTAATTTTACTTAAATTGGATTTGAAGTATTTACATAATTTCCATGTAACATTTTATTTTTTTAAAATGCATTTGTAAGTTATGCAGTGTAGCATTCTCACTTTTTTGAATAGTATTTGATTTTATAGAACATGAAAATTGATCGAGTTGGGGCAGCTTCGGTTAACTGGAATCAACAAATTTATGTTTTTGGTGGATATGCTAAACCTGAATCAGTAGAAATGTTGGACTTAAATGATTTAAAAGCTGATTGGAAGGAAATAATTTCAATGAAAGTTGGAAGAAAATATGCAGCAGCTGCTGTTTGGAATGGTAAATATTTATTTTTTTAAATTTATTACTTTATCATATATTTTGATGTCTTTGCTTTTTAAACATTTTTGTTTTGTTGTTTTTATTTTATTGTTATTTTGATATGCTTTTGTTATAGGTAAGTGTTATATAATTAGTATTAGTTTTTTTTTTATTTAGTTTGTCTCAACTTTTAATTACTAGTAAATAATCTTTATTTTCAATAAAAATTAAACTTTTTATATAGCATTCGTTTTTTGTAAAGTTATTACTGAAATAAATTAAAGTAAACTTATTTCATATTTTATTAATGTCAAAAATTATATTATTTTTTTTAAAAAACTTTTTGTAAGTATATGCGCTATAAATCATTTCTCGTAATTGATTAGTTTGTTTTTTTAGACAATATTTATGTGACTGGTGGAATGGATAGTTACAAATCTTGTGTGAGATTTAATCCCAAACTTAACTCTTGGACAAATCTTAGTGACATGATAGTTGGAAGATATGGTCATGCACTGTGTGCTCACAATGGTAAAAATAAAAAAAATGTTGTAATATATATTTAAATGTCAATTAACTATAAAATGTTTTTTTCTTGATAATACGAGAAAGATATTTAAGTTTCTAAAATTTTAAGTTAATATAAATCTTTTATGTGTAAGGATTTCTTTATGCCATTGGTGGTCATGATGGTGGACAATATCTTAATTCAGCTGAGCGAATAAATTTAACATCAGGAAAGTGGGAAATGATTCCTTCAATGTTGAATAAAAGATATGGATTAGCTGCAGTTTTGTTAAATCAAGAAATCTATGCAATTGGTAATTGTAAATATTTATTTTTATTAAAAAATTATCTTTATACTTTTTCTTTTGTATTTCTAAAGTTCAATAATGTTTAATATAGTTAATCAAAATGAATTTATTTACATAACAAACTACACAACTTTTGTTGGTTATTAAACAATGTGAATAACTTGTTTATCAAAACTAGTGTTTTTTTACAAATAGGTGGTCATAATGGTTCAACTGTACTAAAATCAGTTGAAAGGTTTTGCTTTGATAAAAATGCCTGGTCTGAGGTTGCTACACTTAATCAGGCAAGGTATGTTCATTCAGCTTGTGTTTTACAAGGAAAACTTTATGTTGTTGGTGGGAAGTAAGTATTTGTTATATTTGTTTTAAATAATGAAATAAATAAAAATTTGTTTTGTTATTTAATTTGTAATAAAATAATTTTTTTGTAATAAAACAATTTTGACTATTAAAATTATTTTTTTATTTCTAATTTAGGTAAAAAATTAAAATTTTTAAAATGCTTTTTACAAATTTGTTTTTATATAGGCTAAAAATTTATATTTTAATTAAAAGAAATATTATATTTGAAATCTATTATTTTTAGCAATAACAAAACGATTGAAGTTTATGATCCACAACTCAACAGTTGGACGATTGAGACTGAAATGGAAAAAGTTATGTACTATGCATCTGTTGTTGTTGTTTAAAATTTAAATTTTGTGATATTTATGTTAGAAATGCCTTGATTTTATGACCTTTCTTTTCCACAAACTGCGACAATAAAATGTTTTTTTATGTATTTGATTGCTACATTTTGATAAATCATTTTTATTTAAATTATGAATTTATAGTTTATATGTTGTTCCTAGATGTTAATAACTGTTGTTGCGAATAGTTGTTGTTGTTCACAAACTTTTTTTTTTATAAAGTGCAATCTGAATAATTTTTGTTTGTACTTTTAATTTACTTCCAATTTTATGAAACCCTTTATTATTTTTTTTTTTCTATTTAAGAAAGAGATGTCACAGTTAATATTTTAAATTAAATTTTTCACTTATAGTTTTTTGCATAGTTTTAATGTTAATGTAGTTTTTTAATTTTTTTAATTATTTTTTAGATTTAGGGTGGTATTTTTAGTAGCTTTAATTAATTTAAAAATTTTTTATTTAAAATTATGGAGTTTTTTGTAAATTTTAAAGGTAAGTTAAATTAAAGTAATTTAAATAAAAAAAAGCAACTTATTGGCAAATTTTTTATATTTTAACGTTTTAAATTTGTTACCAAGATGTGAAGTTTGGTAAAAAAATGTATTAATTATTTTATTTCTGTTTATTTAAACATTTTTTTTATATTTTAGATATTAGAATATGAGGGAATTCAAGAGTAATCATGCTTCAGTTTCTTTAATTAAACTAAACATGTAAAATATATATTTTTATATTATTTTGCAGTGTTATAGGTTCAAAAAACTTGTTTTTAATTTTTTTATATTTTTTAAGTGATCGAAAAACTGAAAAGAAATATTGTGACTTTAAAATCAAAGTGGAAAATCATGAGTTTTCGGTTCACAAATCTATTTTGGGAGTTTTTTCTGAATTTTTTGGCAAATTGTTTACAAGCAAGGTATAATATTATTTTGCTTAAAAAACAAGTTTTGCATATTATGACACTACTTAGTTTGATATTTTAAATTTTTGTTTAAAAGATGAGAGAATCTTACGAAAACACAGCTTTCAAGGAGTAAGTCTTGAAAGTATGAAAACCATATTGGAGTTTATCTACACTGAAAAAATTAAAGTTGGGTCTAAAAATGCTTGGGATCTTTATACTTCAGCTGATTACATGCAAATACCAAGTATATAAACAAAATATTGTTTAATTTAGATGTGCTTTGAAAAATATTCATTTTAAAAACTGTCTTGTTATGTAGGCCTTAAACAGTATGGTCATTAGTTTTCTAAAATCTTAATAAAAAGCTTAACTGTTAAATTATAGGTGTAAAAGAATTCTGTTTGGAAATTTTGATTGAAAATGTCAATCCTGCAAATTGTTTGAACAATTTAAGTTTTAGTGTAAAATACAATGAAACAAAACTTAAAGAAAAATGTCAAACTTTTATTGATTAACATTATGGCAAAGTTGTTCAACAAAAAGCATTCAATCAACTTGACAAGGTTAAAATGTTGGCCATCATTGAGATTATAAATTAGAAGGTAAAGTTTTTTGATTTAGTAATTATGATATTTAAACTTATTTATAACATTTATAATTTATTAAAATAAAAATTTAATTTAGAATTCTTATTATACTGAGGAGCGTGCTTACAAGGCTATGCTGGGTTGGATTAAATTTGACAAAGATCAACGTCAAAAGTATTTTTTGGAATTGTTTGGATTACTAAAGTTGGAAAAAATGAGAAAAAGTTTTATTAAAACTGTTGTCTATAAAGAGGTTTGTTTAATGTATAAATATATGTTTTTATATTTATTATAAAACATTTTTTACATAATTAAATTTTTTTGCAAGGAGTTGGTTATAAACTCTATGAAATGTTTAAACCTAGTTGTTCAAAGTTTATTATCTGATGTTACTGAATTAAAAGTTGAAGAAGGAGACGATGATGTAAATGGTAAACAAATTAAAGTTTTTTTTGTTTTCAAATAATCAACACGAATGTATTCGAATTATATCATGTTGTTTAGATCCTACAGAGTTTGTAATATTGGGTGGTTGTAATACAAGCAAAGATGTTATTAAATATAATCCGACAAACAAACAATTTACCAACTTACCAGTAATTTTTATTTAATATCCTTTGATAATTATCTTTATTTTTAGAACATGAAAATTGATCAAGATGGCTCAGCTTCTGTTAACTGGAATCAACAAATTTATGTTTTTGGTGGAACCAGTAGTCTTAGATCAGTGGAAATGTTGGACTTAAATGAATTAAAATCTGATTGGAAAGTAATAACTTCAATGAATATTGAAAGAAGATATGCAACAGCTGCTGTTTGGAATGGTGAACTTTTTAATTTAACTTAGTTGGTTTTTGTTATTGCTATTTTTTTAATATTTAAGATGGTGAAGTATGTTTTTGATAAATACTATAACAATACATTTAAGTCAAATAATTTTACTTAGAATTTGTTTTTATTGTTTTAAAGATAAACTTTTAAACATTTCATCATTTTCTAAAGTTATATTTTAAGATAAAAATAATTAATTTAGAATATGCATTACAACATATTTAAAATGCTTGACTTGTTAAATATTATTTATTCTACAGACAGAATTTATGTGACTGGTGGAAATACTAATTACAAATCTTGTGTGAGATTTGACCCTAAACTAAATTCTTGGACAAATCTTAGTGACATGTTGGTTGGAAGACATTGTCATGCATTGTGTACTCACAATGGTAAAAATAAAAATTTTGTTGTGATGTATATTTTAATATTGATTAACATAACAATATTGTGTTTTGTTGAGAAATACAAGATCAATATTACAGACTTTAAAGTTTTTTTGTTTACTTGAAAAATATTATGTTTAAGGATTTCTTTATGCCATCGGTGGACATAATGGAAAACTACATCTTAATTCAGCTGAGCGCATGAACTTAACAAACATAAGATATGGTTTAGTTGCAGTTGTGTTGAATCAACAAATCTATGCAATTGGTAATTGTTTTTACTGAGTGTTTTAATAATAACTTAGCTTATATTGTCACTCGTATGTGCAATTTTAAATAATGATTTAAATTTAATAAATTAATTCACAAAATAAGCTATGCAACTATTATTAATAATTTGCGCCAAGTTGTTTAAATGTGCGTCAGGTTGTTTATTTAGAATATTGTTTTTTTTTTAAATAGGTGGACATAATGGTTCAAATAGTCTAAAATCAGTGGAAAGGTTTTGCTTTAATAAGAATACCTGGTCTGAGATTGCTTCACTTAATCAGGCAAGGTATCATCATTCAGGTTGTGTTTTACAAGGAAAGATTTATGTTGTTTATGGCTTGTAAGTTTTTGTTATATTTGTTTTAAATATAGAATTTTGTGATACTAGTTTTTTATTTTATTTAAAACTAGTCTCACAAAAATTTTATTTTATATAAAAAACTTATATTATTTTATATTGTTTACGCAATTTGATATTTATTTTAACTTAAAATTTTATAAATCCTTTTTAAATAATTTTAATACTTGCAATTCATTTTAGCAATAACAACAAGACAATTGAAGTTTATGATCCACAACTTGACAATTGGAAGATTGAGACACAAATGGAAAAAGTTTCCTACTATGCATCTCTTGTTGTGGTTTAACTAAAAGTTTATTATATTTTGGCAAATATCTTCATTCTATCAAATTTAAACTAGTAATTAAATAGCAGATTTTTTTGCTACATTAGTTCGTTGTAACTGAATTGGCTAACTATAATTTTTATTTAAATTTCAAAGTTTTTTATTAGGAATTGTGGTTTCAATATTGCACATTTTTGTTATTTTTTTTATTCAGAGCCTAAACTTTGTGATACCTATTATGTATTGATTTTAAATGTGACTGTTTAAATTTTTTTTTTATGGTTCTAATTAAAACTATTTTTTGTTTTAAATAGAAGGCAACAATTTTGTTTATATTTCACCTTTTTTAATTAATGTTTGTTTAATTGTATTTTGTTTTAATGATATTTTACATTTTTTAAATACTGTAGTTTTTTTTATTTATGATTTTGTTTTTTAGATATAGTTTAAGATTATATACTGAATTTAATTGATATAAATATTTTTAAAATTAAATTTATAAACTTGATTTAACTTAGTTTTAATAGGTAAGTTTTTATTTTAAATCATTTTAAAAATTTTGAAAATTTTTTAATTTTGTTTAAAACAAAGATTTGAACAATTCGCATGTAGTTGTTTTATAACTTGATGTTATAAAATTGTTAAAAAATCTAAATTGATGTAAAGTTTTTTCTGCATAGTTTTACTTTATTTTTTTTATTTTAAAAATGTTTTAGATAATAGAAAAATGAAGGAATTCAAGAGTAATCATGCTTCAGATTCTTTATTTAAACTAAACATGTAAGATATTTAAATTTCTTTATTATTTTGCAGTGATGTGGGTTATTGAAGTTTTTATTAATATTAAATTTGATTTTTTTAGTGATAGAAAAACAGAAAAGAAATATTGTGACTTTAAAATTAAAGTCGAAAATCAAGAATTTTCTGTTCATAAATCCATTCTAGGAGTTTTTTCTGATTTCTTTGGCAAGTTGTTTACAAGCAAGGTATGATTAATAAACAGCAAGCTTTGTATTGATGTTTTAAGTAGAATTAAACCTCAAAAATTAAAAGGGATAATTTATTCGGAATAATTGTTATTAATTTAATAATTATTCTATACTTCATGTCATTTGCAAAAAAGCAACTGTTATATTGTTATGTATAAAAACCAGTTTTGCATAACACTAAACTTTTCTTTAAAATTACATCTTTTATTTAAAAGATGAGAGAAAGTTATGAGAACACAGCTGATATTCAAGGAGTAAATCTTAAAAGTATGGAAACAATATTGGAGTTTATCTACACTGAGAAGATAAAAGTTGGGTCTGAGAATGCTTGGGATCTTTATACTTCAGCTGATTACATGCAAATACCAAGTATATAAACAAATGTTGTTGATTTAGATATGCTTTGTAAAATATTTATATTAAAAACTGTCTTGCTATGTAGGCTTTAAAAAATGTTGTCATTAGTTCTTTAAAAACTTAACAAAAAGCTTAACTGTTAAATTATAGGTGTAAAAGAATTTTGTTTGAAAATTTTGATTGAAAATGTCAATTCTGAAAATTGTTTAAGCAATTTAAGTTTTAGTGTGAAATACAATGAAACAAAACTTAAAGAAAAATGTCAAACTTTCATTGATCAACATTATGGAAAAGTTGTTCAACAAAAAGCGTTTATAAAACTTAACAAGGATGAAATGTTGGACATCGTTGAGATTAAAAACAAAAAGGTAAATCACAATAATATAATATATAAGATTTTTTTATCGATATTTAAATAATTGGTTATATTTATTGGTTATAAAAGCATTATTGTAACGAATTTACTAAAATTTTTATTTTTATTTAGAATTCTTATTATGCTGAGGAAAGTGCTTACAAGGCTATGATTGGTTGGATAAAATTTGACAAAGATCAACGTCAAAAATATTTTTTGGAGTTGTTTCGATTACTTAAACTGGAAAAAATGCGAAAGAGTTTCATTAAAACTGTTGTACATGAAGAGGTTTGTGTTTGAACATTCGAAAATTTTTTTGTATTCTAAAAAAGGTTTTAATTTTGCCAGGAGTTGGTGACTAATTCTAATGAATGTTTGAACCTAGTTGTTAAAGGTGTTTTATTAGATGTTGTGCACTTGAATGTTGATGATGAAGGAAATGTAGATCCTGGTGGTAAATATTTTAAATTATGTTTAATCAAATAGGCCATAATTTTAATTTAATCAACACATTTTAATTAGATTCTACAAAGTTGATAATATTGGGTGGGTATAATAAAAGTAAAGAAGTTATTAAATACAACCCAACAACTAAACAATTCACCAACTTACCAGTATGTTTTGTTTTTAGGTTTTTTAAATTGATTTTTAGGATTTATTATTTGTTTTTTTTAAATATATTGTAATATAAAAATTAATATCTGGATATTTTAGAATCTTAAAATTAATCGGGTTGGAGCAGCTTCTGTGATCTTAAATCAACAAATTTATGTTTTTGGTGGAGATTCTAAACCTGAATCAGTAGAAATGTTGGACTTAAATGATTTAAAAGCTGATTGGAAGGAAATAACTTCAATGAATATTGGAAAAAGATATGCAGCAGCTGCTGTCTGGAATGGTAAATATTTATTTTTTAAATTTATTACTTTATTATATATTTTATATCTTTGCTATTTAAACACATTTTGTTTTGCTGTTTTTATTTTATTGTTATATTGCTAAACTTTTGTTATACATAATTTTTATATACTTGGTATTAGCTTTCAATGCAGTTTTTTCAACTTTTGATTACTAGTTACTAATTTTCATATCTAATAAAAATTAAAGTTTTTATCTTAAGTTTTGAAATTTTTTAATTTTGGCTTAATTCCACTACATATAAAAAAATATTTACTGCTAAACACACTTATTGTAAAATTATTTATTATCCAATTAATTTAATTTTAAAATCTTACAACATTAATTTTTTATTAAATAATTTTAGAAATAAATATTAATTGTGTTTAAATTTACAATTTTTATCAATTCATAAGGGTATAAAATTTTAATTTTTTTTTATAAAAAAAATATTTTTGTAAGCGTATGTGCCACAATTTAATTAAAATATTTGACAAGTTAATTTATTTTTTTTAGACAATATTTATGTGACTGGTGGAATTAATAGTAATAAATCTTGTGTGAGATTTGATCCCAGACTTAACTCTTGGACAAATCTTAGTGACATGTTGGTTGAAAGAAGTTACCATGCATTGTGTGCTCACAATGGTAAAAATTAAAAAAAGTTGTAATATATAATTAAATGTCAATTAACTATAAAATGTTTTTTTTTTGATAATACGAGAAAGATATTTTAGATTCTTAAATTTTAACTTTATAATTTATTTTTTGTTTAAGGATTTCTTTATGCCATTGGTGGACATGATGGCAGGCAGAATCTTACTTCAGCCGAGCGAATGATTTTAAAATCAGAAAAGTGGGAAATGATTCCATCAATGTTGAATAAAAGATATGGATTAGCTGCAGTTTTGTTAAATCAACAAATCTATGCAATTTGTAATTGTAAATATTCATTTTTATTAAAAACTCATCTTAATACTTTATAGTTTATATTTTTTGTATTTTTAAATTTTAATAATAATTTTAATAATGTTTAAAAAAAATTTTTAATAATGTTTAAAACGTTATTAAAATGAATTTATTTACATAACAAACTACACAACTTTTGTTGGTTATTAAACAATGTGAATAACTTGTTTATCAAAACTAGTGTTTCTTTACAAATAGGTGGCTATAATGGTTCAACTGCACTAAAATCAGTTGAAAAGTTTTGCTTTGATAAGAATGCCTGGTCTGAGGTTGATTCACTTAATGAGGCAAGGTATTATCATTCAGCTTGTGTTTTACAAGAAAAGATTTATGTTGTTAGTGGCTAGTAAGTATTTGTTATATTTGTTTTAAATATATAAAATTTTGTGATACTAGTTTTTTATTTTATATAAAAAACTTATATTATTTTATATGGATACTGTAATTTGATATTTATTTAAACTAAAAATTTTTTGAATCATTTTTAAATAATTTTATTACTCGCAATTAATTTTTAGCAATAACAACAAGACAATTGAAGTTTATGATCCACAACTTGACAATTGGAAGATTGAGGCACAAATGGAAAAAGTTTCCTACTATGCACCTGTTGTTGTGGTTTAATTGAAAGTTTATTATATTTTGGCAAATATCTTGATTTTATCGAATTTAAAAGAGGAATTAAATAACAGATTTTTTTGCTACATTAGTACATTATACCCGTGTTGTCGAACTATACTTTTTATTTAAATTTTAAAATTTTTTATTAGGAACTGTGGTTTCAATATTGCACATTTTTGTTATTTTTCTTATTCAGGGCCTAAATTTTTCGATACCTATTATGTATTGATTTTAAATGTGACTTTTTAAAATGATATTTTTTTATGGTTCTAATTAAAACTTTATTTTGTTTTAAATTGGCAGCAACAATTTTGTTTTTATTTCACCTTTTTTAAGTGATGTATGTTTAATTGTATTTTGTTTAAATGATTTTTTAAATACTGAAGTTTTTTTATTCATGATTTTGTTTTTTAGATATAGTTTAAGATTATATACTGAATTAAATTGATATAAATATTTTTAAAATTAAATTTATAAACTTGATTTAACTTAGTTTTAATAGGTAAGTTTTTAATTTAAATCATTTTAAAAATTTTGAAAATTTTTCAATTTTGTTTAAAACAATGATTTAAACAATTCGCATGTAGTTGTTTTATAACTTGATGTTAAAAAATTGTTAAAAATTTAAATTGATGTAAAGTTTTTCCTGCACAGTTTTACATTATTTTTTTTTGATTTTAAAAATGTTTTAGATAATAGAAAAATGAAGGAATTCAAGAATAATCATGCTTCAGATTCTTTAATTAAACTAAACATGTGAGATATATAAATTTCTTTATTATTTTGCAGTGATATGGGTTATTGAAATTATTTTTAATATTTAATTTAATTTTTTTAGTGATAGAAAAACAGAAAAGAAATATTGTGACTTTAAAATTAAAGTCGAAAATCAAGAATTTTCTGTTCATAAATCCATTCTAGGAGTTTTTTCTGATTTCTTTGGCAAGTTGTTTACAAGCAAGGTATGATTAATAAACAGCATAGTTTGTGTATATATGTTTTAAGTAGACTTGTAATTACAAAAATTTAAAGTGATACTATAAGTTTTGCATAACACTAAACCTTTCTTTAAAATTACATCTTTTATTTAAAAGATGAGAGAAAGTTATGAAAACACAGCTGATATTCAAGGAGTAAGTCTTGAAAGTATGGAAACCATATTGGAGTTTATCTACACTGAGAAGATTAAAGTTGGAACTGAGAATGCTTGCGATCTTTATACTTCAGCTGATTACATGCAAATACCAAGTATATAAACAATCGTTGTTAATTTAGATATGCTTTGTAAAATATTTATATTAAAAACTGTCTTGCTGTGTAGGCTTTAAACAATATGGCCATTAGTTTTTTAAAAACTTAACAAAAAGCTTAACTGTTAAATTATAGGTGTAAAAGAATTTTGTTTGAAAATTTTGATTGAAAATTTCAATCCTGAAAATTGTTTGAGCAATTTAAGTTTTAGTGTGAAATACAATGAAACAAAACTTAAAGAAAAATGTCAAACTTTCATTAATCAACATTATGGAAAAGTTGTTCAACAAAAAGAGTTTAATCAACTTAACAAGGATGAAATGTTGGCCATCGTTGAGATTAAAAATAAAAAGGTAAAGTTAATTGATTTAGTAATTATGAAATTTAAACTTATTTATAAGATATATAATTTTTAAAGAATACATATTTTTTTTAAATTTATTAAAATTTAAAATTAATTTAGAATTCTTATTATGCTGAGGAAAGTGCTTACAAGGCTATGCTTGGTTGGATTAAATTTGACAAAGATCAACGTCAAAAGAATTTTTTGGAATTGTTTGGATTACTAAAGTTGGAGAAAATGAGAAAAAGTTTTATTAAAACTGTTGTCTATAAAGAGGTTTGTTTAATATATAAATATATGTTAATATATTTATTATAAAACAATTTTTACAAAATTAATTTTTTTTGCAAGGAGTTGGTGATAAACTCTAATGAATGTTTAAACCTAGTTGTTCAAAGTTTTCTATTTGATGTTACTGAGTTAAAACTTGCTGAAGAAGGAAAAGATGATGTAAATGGTAAACAAAGTAAAAATTTTATTGTATTATCAAGTAAGTCTTAATTTAAATTTATTTAATCTATACCATTTTGTTAAGATCCTACAGAGTTGGTAATATTGGGTGGAGTTAACTCCAGCAAAGAAGTTATTAAATATAACTCGACCAACAAACAATTCACAAACTTACCAGTAGTAACTTTTATTTAGGCTTTTGATAATTATATTTATTATAATTTGTGTTATTACTTTAAATTAGTTGGTGTAGATGTGTTTATGTTCTGTCAATGTAAATGTAGGTTTCTCAACAATTTGTTTTAAGTTTTGCAATATTATGATAATGCATAGTAATTTTTTATTATATAAAATTTTAAATCTCAGAACCTTAAAATTGATCGAGTTGCAGCAGCTTCTGTTAACTTAAATCAACAAATTTATGTTTTTGGTGGAAATGCCAACCCTAAATCAGTAGAAATGTTGGACTTAAATGATTTAAAAGCTGATTGGAAGGAAATAATTTCAATGAATATTGGAAGAAAATATGCAGCAGCTGCTGTTTGGAATGGTAAATATTTATTTTTTTAAATTTATTACTTTATTATATATTTTGATGTCTTTGCTTTTTAAACATTTTTGTTTTGTTGTTTTTATTTTATTGTTATTTTGATATGCTTTTGTTATAGGTAAGTGTTATATAATTGTTATTAGTTTTTTTTATTTAGTTTGTCTCAAATTTTAATTACTAGTAAATAATCTTTATTTTCAATAAAAATTAAACTTTTTATATAGCATTCGTTTTTTGTAAAGTTATTACTGAAATAAATTAAAGTAAACTTATTTCATATTTTATTAATGTCAAAAATTATATTATTTTTCTTAAAAAACCTTTTTGTAAGTATATGCGCTATAAATCATTTCTCGTAATTGACCAGTTTATTTTTTTAGACAACATTTATGTAATTGGTGGAATGGATAGTTACAAATCTTGTGTGAGATTTAATCCTAAACTTAACTCTTGGACAAATCTTAGTGACATGATAGTTGAAAGAAGTTACCATGCTCTGTGTGCTCACAATGGTAAAAATTAAAAAAAATGTTGTAATATATATTTCAATGTCGATTAACTATAAAATGTTTTTTCTTGATAATACGAGAAAGATATTTAAGATTCTAAAATTTGAAGTTAATATAAATATTTTATGTGTAAGGATTTCTTTATGCCATTGGTGGTCATGATGGTGGACAATATCTTAATTCAGCTGAGCGAATGAATTTAACATCGGGAAAGTGGGAAATGATTTCTTCAATGTTGAATAAAAGATATGGATTAGCCGCAGTTTTGTTGAATCAACAAATCTATGCAATTGGTAATTGTTCAATAAACACATTAAAAATAAACTAGCTTTAGATTTTTGATTTTTTTTTGGTTTTGAAATTTTTAATATTGTTTAATAAATTTAATTATAATACATTAACTTACAAAACAAGCTTTAAAACATTACAAGTTCTAAAAAATTTTGTGTTAAATTGTTTAAAAGGACCTTGTTGTTTTCAAATAGGTGGTCGTGATGGTTTAACTAGACTTAATTCGGTTGAAAAGTTAAGTTTTAATCAAAATGTCTGGTCTGAGGTTGCTTCATTAAATGTGGCAAGATATTGCCATTCAGCTTGTGTTTTACAAGGAAATGTTTATGTTGTTGGTGGCTAGTAAGTATTTGTAATTTTGTGTTTAATACTTAAGTGAATATTAATTTATTTTCATATTTAAATTGTATTAAAATGGTTTTATTAATTTTAAAAAAAATTTTGATTTTATGTATAAAATACAAATTTAAAAAAAAACTTTATTCAACAGTTTAGATTAGATTAAATTTAAAACTTTTTCATTCTAGTTAAAAAAAATTTAATGTATTTGCAAATTATTTTTAGTGATAACAACAAGACAATTGAAGTTTATGATCCACAACTTGACAAATGGAAGATGGAGACTGAAATGGAAAAAGTTTCTTACTTTGCATCTGTAGTTGTGGTTTAACTTAAAAAATTTTATGTTTGTGGCAAATATCATGATTTTAACATATCTGTTAAAAAAGATATAAAAATAAATTAATACTTTTATAAAATAGATTTTTTTGCCATATTAACTCATTTTTATTTTAATCCTGTTCTAATTTTTATTTAAGTTTTTTGTTAGTTATTGTGGTTTTACCATTGGTTTAAAATTATTTTTAGGATTTATTATTCAAAACTAAAATTTTTTAAATATTTATCATGTATTTATTTAAAATATGTTATTATAAGGATTTAGTTTTTTTCTAATTTTGTGTTTGATTTATTTAAGACAAACAACAGAAATTTGTTTTTTAATTGAAATTTGTTTTTGTTGTTTTATTTAAGTACTTTTAATTTTTTTTTACCTTGTTTATTTTATTTTTTTACCTTGTTAAATTCTTTTTATTTCAATAATGTATTTTTTTAATTAATCATCATTTTTTTTCAGATTAAGGTTAAAACTTTTACTAGGTTTTATTAATTAAAATATTGTTGAACTTAAATTACAAATTTGATTTGACTTGAAATTTCAAGGGTAAGTTTTTAAATTTAAATAACTTAGAAACTTAATAATTTAAAAAAATTATAAATTTTGTATAAAACAAAAACATTTGTTGGCTGATGTTTTATATCTAAATGTGATGAGGTAATTTAAAATCTAAACAAATGTAAATTTTCTTTTATCCTAAATTTATATAATTAATTTTTGCTGATTTTTTATAACACAACTTTAATATTGTAGATAATAAAAAATGAGGGAATTTAGGAGTAATCATACTTCGGATTCTCTAATTGAACTAAACATGTAAGATTTATATATTATGTTGCAGTGTTATATGCTTAACAAACTTGTTTTTAAATTTATTTTTTAAGAGATAGAAAAACAGAAAAGAAATATTGTGACTTTAAAATTAAAGTCGAAAATCAAGAATTTTCTGTTCACAAATCTATTTTAGGAGTTTTTTCTGATTTTTTTGGCAAGTTGTTCACAAGCAAGATATAATGAGTATACAGCAAAATTCGTGTGATGGTTTTAAATACAATTGTAATTACTAAAAATTAAAATTGATATTTATTGGGAATACCTGGTAATAATGTACTAATCGAGCCTTATTTAATGTCATTTGCAATAAAGCATTTGTCATATTGTTGTGTATACTAACAAGTTTTGCATAACACTAAACCTTTCTTTAACCTTACGTATTTTATTTTAAAGATGAGAGAAAGTTATGACAATGCAGCTGATATTCAAGGAGTTAGTCTTGAAAGTATGGAAACCATATTGGAGTTTATCTACACTGAGAAGATTATAGTTGGGTCTAAGAATGCTTGGGATCTTTATACTTCAGCTGATTACATGCAAATACCAAGTATTTTAACATTACCAGCTACATATGTTTTAAAACCATTTTCTAATTACTGCTTTGCTTTGTATATTTCACAATATTTTAATGTTGAAACTTAGTAATTAAATTAAATGTCATGTATTTATTGCTTTATTAACTTATTAGAATTATAAAACATTTGTAGGCATTAAAGAATTCTGTTTGGAAATTTTGGTTGAAAATGTCAATCCTGAAAATTGTTTGAGCAGTTTAAGTTTTAGCATAAAATACAATGAAAAAAAACTTAAAGAAAAATGTCAAACTTTTATTGATCAACATTATGGCAAAGTTGTTCAACAAAAATCGTTCAATCAACTTAACAAGGATGAAATGTTGGCTATTGTAGAGATTAAAAACAAAAAGGTAAATTACTATAATATAATAAATAAGCTTTTTCTAGCGATATTTAAATAATTGGGTGTATTTATTGGTTACAAAAACTTTATTTTTACAAATTTACTAAAATTTAAATTTTTATTTAGAATTCTTATTATGCTGAGGAAAGTGCTTACAAGGCTGTGATTGGTTGGATAAAATATGACAAAGATCAACGTCAAAAATATTTTTTGGAGTTGTTTCGATTACTTAAACTGGAAAAAATGAGAAAAAGTTTTATTAAAACTGTTGTTCATGAAGAGGTTTGTGTTTAAACATTCGAACATTTTTTTAAATTGTAAAATTGATTTTAATTTTGCAAGGAGTTGGTGAACAATTCCACTGAATGTTTGAACTTAGTTGTTAAAAGTCTCTTATTAGATGTTGTGCGTTTAAATGTTGATGAAAAAGAAGATGTAGATCCTGGTGGTAAATATTTTAAATTGTGTATAATCAAATAGGCCATAATTTTAATTTAATCAACACATTTTAATTAGATTCTACAAAGTTGGTAATATTGGGTGGGTATAATAAAAGTAAAGAAGTTATTAAATACAACCCAACAATTAAACAATTCACCAACTTACCAGTAAGTTTTGTTTTTGTGTTATTTAAATTTATTTTTAAGGATATTATTACCCTTTTTTTTGAATATATTGTAATATAAAAATTAATATCTGGATATTTTAGAACCTTAAAATTGATCGAGAAGGCTCAGCTTCTGTTAACTTAAATCAACAAATTTATGTTTTTGGTGGTGAAGCTAAGCCTAAATCAGTAGAAATGTTGGACTTAAATGATTCGAAAGTTGATTGGAAGGAATTAACTTTAATGAATATTGAAAGAAGATATGCAGCAGCTGCTGTCTGGAATGGTAAATATTTATTTTTTAAATTTATTACTTTATCATAGATTTTTATATCTTTGCTATTTAAACACATTTTGTTTTGCTGTTTTTATTTTATTGTTATAATGCTAAACTTTTGTTATAGGTAATTTTTATATATTTGGTATTAGCCTTTATTGCAGTTTATTTATTGCTAAACACACTATTTGTAAAGTTATATATTATTTAATTAATTTAATTTTAAAATCTTACAACATTTATTTTTTATTAAATAAGTTTAGAAATAAATATTACTTTTGTTTAAATTTACCTTTTTATTAATTCATAAGGGTATAAAATTTTAATTTTTTTTATTTAAAAATATATTTTTGTAAGCGTATGTGCCACAATTTAATTAAAATATTTGACTATTTAATTTATTTTTGTAGAAAATATTTATGTGACTGGTGGAATTGATAGAAAAAAATCTTGTGTGAGATTTAATCCCAGACTTAACTCTTGGACAAATCTTAGTGACATGATAGTTGGAAGAAGTTATCATGCATTGTGTGCTCACAATGGTAAAAATAAAAAAAAAAGTTGTGATATATATTTCAATGTCGATTAACTATAAAATGTTTTTTTTTTAATAATACGAGAAAGATATTTTAGATTCTTAAATTTTAACTTTATCGTTTATTTTTTGTTTAAGGATTTCTTTATGCCATTGGTGGACATGATGGCAGGTGGAGTCTTACTTCAGCTGAGCGAATGAATTTAACATCAGAAAAGTGGGAAATGATTCCATCAATGTTGAATAAAAGATATGGATTAGCTGCAGTTTTGTTAAATCAAGAAATCTATGCAATCGGTATCTGTTTAATAAACACATTAAAAATAAATTAGCTGTGAATTTTAAAAAAAATTGTGTGGTAAATTGTTAAGAAAGACTTTTTTTCCAAATAGGTGGTTGTGATGATTTCACTAGCCTAAAATCAGTAGAAAAACTTTGTTTCAATCAAAATGCCTGGGGCGAGGTTACTTCACTGAATGAGGCAAGATATTGCCATTCAGCTTGTGTTTTACAAGGAAAAATTTTTGTTGTTAGTGGCAAGTAAGTATTTGTTATATATATTTGTTTTAAATAATGAAATAAATAAAAATGTGTTTTTTTTTATTTGATTTGTAATAAAATATTTAGTTTTGACTATTATATTTTTTTATAATTTTTGTAGTGAATTAAAATTATTTAAATGGTTTTTACACAATTGTTTTTATTTAAGCTTAAAAATAATACTTTAATTAAAAAATATATATATTAAAAATTTTTTTTAGCAATAACACAAATATTGAAGTTTATGATCTACAACTTAACAGTTGGAAGATTGAGACTGAAATGGAAAAAGTTATCTACGATGCATCTGTTGTTGTTGTTTAAAATTTAAATTTTATGATTTTTATGCTAAAAATGTCATAAATTTATGACTGCAGCAATAATATTGTTTTTTAATGTATTTGATTGCTTCTTTTTGAAAATTAACATTCTATTTAAATTATGACTTTATAGTTTATATTTTGTTTTGAGATGTTAATAATTAATGTTGCGAATAGTTGTTATCTTTCATTAACTTTGTATTTTTTATTAAGTGCAATGAAAAAAATTTTTGTTTGTATTTTTAATTTATTTCAATTTTATGAAATCATTTTTTTTTTTATTTAAGAAAGAGCTGAGACAGTTAGTATTTTAATTTAAATTTTAAATTATTAGTTTTTTGCATAGTTTTAATGTTAATGTAGTTTTTTGATTATTTATTATTTTGTTATTTTTAGATTTAGGTTGGTTTAGTAGCTTTAATTGATTTCAAAAAAAAATTTTGCATTTTTGAGTTTTTGGAAATTTTAAAGGTAAGTTAAATTAAAGTAATTTAAATATAAAAAAAGCAATTTATTGGCAAATGTTTTATATTTTAATGTTTTAAATTTGTTACCAAGATGTGAAGTTTGGTAAAAAAATGTATTAATCTTGTTATTTCTGTTTATTTAAACAATTTTTTTATATTTTAGGTAACAGAAAATGAGGGAATTCAAGAGTAATCATGCTTCGGATTCTTTAGTTAAACTAAACACGTAAGATTTATATTTTTATATTATTTTGCAGTGTTATAGACTCAAAAAGTTGTTTTTAATTGTTTTTTTAAGTGATAGAAAAACAGAAAAGAAATATTGTGACTTTATAATCAAAGTTGAAAATCATGAGTTCTCAGTTCACAAATCTATTCTTGGAGTTTTTTCTGATTTTTTTGGCAATATGTTTACAAGCAAGGTATAATAATATTTGCTTAAAAAACAAGTTTTGCATATTATGGCACTACTTTGTTTGATATTTTAAATTTTTGTTTAAAAGATGAGAGAAACTTATGAAAACACAGCTGATATTCAAGGAGTAAGTCTTGAAAGTATGGAAACCATATTAGAGTTTATCTACACTGAGAAGATTAAAGTTGGGTCTGAGAATGCTTGGGATCTTTATACTTCAGCTGATTACTTGCAAATACCAAGTATTTTAAATTATTGCATTAATATTTATTTTAAAAGAATTCTAGTTTTTATTTGAAAAATGTAAGCTGGGTATGGTACATGAAAAAAGTTAACTAATAGTTTATACTTGCCTATGTAAATTTAGTTATGTGTATTACTTTAATAATTTATACCATTTATATATATAGGTGTAAAAGAATATTGCTTGGATCTTTTGATTGAAAAAGTTAATCTTCAAAATTGTGTGAGCAATTTAAGTTTCAGTGTAAAGTATAACGAAACTAAACTTGAGGAAAAATGTCAGACTTTTATTGATCAACAGTTTGAAGAAGTTGTTCAACAAAGAAAATTTTATCAACTTGATAAGGATGAAATGTGGGCTATTTTAGAAATTAAAGAGAAAAAGGTGAAACCACTCAAACTAATTGACAAAAGTTATAATTTATTCAACCTAAATTATACCCAAGTTTATTTTTTATCACAATTTTTAAAACCAAGATTTTGTGCCTAATAATTAGAAATTAATAAATTAATTAAATGGTTTAGAATACTTCTTCTGCCGAGGAAATTGCTTACAATGCTGTGATAAGTTGGATTAAATTTGACAAGGATGAACGTCAAAAATATTTTATGCAATTTTTTCGATTACTAAAGTTGGAAATAATGAGAAAAAGTTTTATTAAAACTGTTATTAGAAATGAGGTTTGTTTGTAACAACATATTTAAAATTTACATTATAATTTAATGCGTTTAGGCTAATTTTTAGTTTTTTAAGGAATTAGTGAATGAATTTAACGAATGTTTCAAATTAGTAGTGGATAGTTTGTTATCTGATGTTACTGAAATAAAAGTTAATAAAGAAGAAAATGGCAAGTTAAATGGTGAATCAATTAAAATTTTTTAAATTTTGTAATTAAAAAATAATTAAATAAGATAAAAGTATTTTTATAACATGTTTGTTAAAATCCAACAGAGTTTGTAATGGTGGGTGGTTTAAACACAAGTAAAGAAGTTATTAAATACAACCCAACAAGCAAACATTTAACTGAATTGCCTGTAAGTTTTAATTTTTTTTTTATTTATTATTTTTAATATTACTACTTTTCTATGTAAAACATTAGAAATGTAACTCGGAAATGTAACTTTTTTTTTATTCTATATACAATTCTATATATTTTAGAATCATAAAATTGATCGAGTTGGAGCAGCTTCTGTTAACTTAAATCAACAAATTTATGTTTTTGGTGGAAATGCTAAACCTGAATCAGTAGAAATGTTGGACTTAAATGATTCAAAATCTGATTGGAAGGAAATAACTTTAATGGATATTGGAAAAAAATATGCAGCAGCTGCTGTTTGGAAGGGTAAATATTTTACGTAAATGTTTATTATATTGAGATTTAATATTTTTACCAATTAATTGATTTTTTATTTTTTTTAAGTTTTCCTAATTAACATTATAATAGTTTAAATCTGTATTATTAAGTTTTAAAAAAAATCTAAAATTTCTTTTAAAATGTGATAAACCTATTTTTCTTCAGACAATATTTATGTGACTGGTGGAAATAGTAGTTGCAAATCTTGTGTGAAATTTGATCCTAAACTTAATTCTTGGACAGAACTTAGTGACATGTTAGTTGGAAGAAGTTACCATGCATTGTGTGCTCACAATGGTAAAAGTCTAGATATTGATATAGTTTTATTATTACAAAAATACTAAATTTTTTTAAGGGTTTCTTTATGCCATTGGTGGATTTTGTGGTGGACAATTTCTTAATTCAGCCGAACGCATAAATTTAAAATCAGAAAAGTGGGAAATGATTCCATCAATGTTAAACAAAAGATATGGATTAGCTGCAGTTTTGTTAAATCAGCATATCTACGTAACTGGTAATTTTTCAACATTTTCAGTAGAACCTCAGTTTTGGTATATTTAAATAATTACTCTTAGATAATGTTAAGGATTAAATTATTTTAATTACAGTAAATCAATTCACAACTACATTACAACTATTATTGATGCTATATTATGTATTTAATTGCTTAAATTACTTAACAATAGGTGGCAATGATGGTTATATTGATCTAAAATCAGTAGAAAAATTTTGTTTTGATCAAAATGACTGGTCTGAGGTTGCTTCACTTAATGAGGCAAGGTATCTTCATTCAGCTTGTGTTTTACAAGAAAAGATTTATGTTGTTGGTGGCAAGTAAGAATTTGTTATATTTTAAATTTATAATTAATAAAAATATAAGTTAGAGTTGTAGTTGTTAGTTAGGTTAAGATGAAAATAATCTTAAGATGAAAATATATAGTAGGTTATTTAAACTCTTCGTAATAATTATTATCTGAATGCTAAATTGCATATTTTTTCTATTAATTTGTTTAAAAAAAATGTTTTGTCATAAATTATGCATTATAGGGACAACAAAACAATAGAAGTTTATGATCCACAACTCAACACCTGGAAGTTTGAGACTGGATTTCAAAAGTTTATTTCTCTAGCATCTGTTATTTCGATTTAATTAAAAATATTTTATATTTTGTGGCAAATTTATTGATTTTATGAAATTTGGCACAAAAGTAACATATTTTAAAAATAATAACTATTAAATTAAAATTAATTTACAGTTATTTGTTATTTTAAAACAAGCAATTTTACATTTTTAAGTGGGGTATTTTATTTATTTTTTATTGTTTTTTTTTAAATACTGTAAACATCATTTTCAGATTTTTTTATTATATTCATATTTTCAAAATGTAATTGCTTTAGATTTTCTAGCTGTGATTAATAATTTTAAAATCAAGTTAAGCTGATCTCTTAAATTGAATTATTTTTTTGAATATGAATTTTCTGTGTTCCTTAAAAAAATTTTATGATATTGATTTGAATATTATTAGTTTTTATAACTTATGCAAAGTCATTACTGTTTATTTTGGTAATCTTGTTTTGTTGCTTTTTTATAGGTTTAAAATTTACATTTATAAAAGTTAAATTTAACCTAACTTGTTAAATTGTTTGTTACACATTTGATTCAATTTGAAAATTAAGTAAAAGGTATGTGTTAATTAAACTTTTATATTTCAAATTTCTGTTTTATTTTTGTTATTTTTTTTACAAAAGAGATTAAAATTTATGTAAAAATATTATGCAATTAAGTCTTTTTAGTAAACCTATTTATGAATTAATAAAACTTTAATAATTTAAAATTGTTTTTTCAAATATAAATATTTTTGTAATTTACAATTAATTTTATTTTGCAAAATTTTATGTTTTAGATAATACAAAATGAAGGAATTCAAAAGTAATCATGCTTCAGATTCTTTTTTTAAACTCAACATGTAAGATATAAAATTAGTATGCATGTTTTTTTGTAATTGATTGTTAAATCATTTTAAAAATTAACTTTTAATAATCTAGTGATCGAAAAACAGAAAAGAAATATTGTGACTTTAAAATCAAAGTTGAAAATCAAGAATTTTCTGTTCACAAATCTATTCTAGGAGTTTTTTCTGATTTCTTTGGAAAGTTGTTTACAAGCAAGGTATTATATTATTATTACTTAGTTTAAAAATAATTTTTGTGTAATATGGCACTAAACCTTGTTTAATAATTTTATTTTTATGTTTTAAAGATGAGAGAAAGTTATGAAAACACAGCTAACATTCAAGGAGTAAGTCTTAAAAGTATGGAAACCATATTGGAGTTTATCTACACTGAAAAGATTAAAGTTGTGTCTGAGAATGCTTGGGATCTTTATACTTCAGCTGATTACATGCAAATACCAAGTATTTTAACTATTTTATTTAAAACTTATTTAAAATGCTTTAAAAGTAATTTCACTTTATAGAAACTGCTTTACTTAGCTAGTTGGTAACGTAAATTAAAATGAACATATATTACTTTAATAAATTGATAATGCTAACATGTGTTTACAGGTGTAAAAGAATTCTGTTTGGAAATTTTAATTAAAAATGTCAATCCTGAAAATTGTTTGAGCAATTTAAGTTTTAGTGTAAAATACAATGAAAAAAAACTTGAAGAAAAATGTCAAACTTTTATTGATCAACATTATGGAAAAGTTATTCAACAAAAAGGGTTTAATCAACTTAACAAGGATGAAATGTTGGCCATTGTTGAGATTAAAAATAAAAAGGTAAAGTACTTTGATTTAGTAATTATGATATTTAAACCTATTTGTAACATTTATAAATTAAAAAAAAAATATTTTTTTTTTAATTGATTAAAATTTGAATTTAACTTAGAATTCTTATTACGCTGAGGAAAGTGCTTACAAGGCTATGCTTGGTTGGATTAAATTTAAAAAAGACCAGCGTCAAAAATATTTTTTGGAATTGTTTCAATTGCTGAAGTTGGACAAAATGAGGAAGGGTTTTATTAAATGTGTTGTACATAAAGAGGTTGTCTATTTTAACAAATGTCTTTATATTTTACAAATTTTTATTAATGATGTAAAAGGGATTAAACGCTTCTTATTTTTTAACAAGGAATTGGTCAACAGTTCCAATGAATGTTTGAATCTAGTTGTTAACAGTATTTTGGCTGATGTTTCTGAAATAAAAGTTGAAGAAGAAGAAAATGTTGAGTTTAATGGTGACCAGTTTTAAGTTTTAATTTTGTATAATCTATTGTGCAATTACATTATTGTGTTTAACTTTTAACTTGTTGTCAGATCACACCGAGTTTAATTTAATTATATTGGGTGGAGAAAACACTAGTAAAAAAGTTATTAAATATAATCCAACAACTAAACAATTTACCAATTTACCAGTAAGTTTTATTTTTATGCTTTAAAAATAATCCTTCAGATTTATTTTATTTTTTGTAATATTATTTAAATTGGGTTTAAAGTGTTTACATTATTTCTATGTGACATTTTATTTTTTAAAAATGCGTTTTTAAGTTATGCAGTGTAGCATTTTGATTTTTTTGAAGGGGTATTTAATTTTATAGAACATGAAAATTGATCGAGTTGGAGCAGCTTCAGTTAACTGGAATCAACAAATTTATGTTTATGGTGGAAATGCTGAACCTAATTCAGTAGAAATGTTGGACTTAAATGATTCAAAATCTGATTGCAAGAAAATAACTCCAATGAATATTGGAAGAAGATATGCAGCAGCTGCTGTTTGGAATGGTATAAGTTTTATTTTTTTAAATTATTATTTTTTAAAAATGCATGTCTTCGCTTAAAATTTGTTAGAGGTAAATGTTATGTAATTGATTATTGATACTTTTTATGCAACTTTTGTAACTTTTGATTACTAACTATTAACCTTTATATCCAACAAAAATTAAACTTTTTATTTTAAGTTTTAAATTTTTTTAATTTTGACCTAACTCCAATCCATATAAAAATATATTTACTACAAAAACAATTATTATTTATAATTGATTTTTACAAAATATTTTATAATAATTAATTTTATTTTAAAGGGTATAACATTGATTTTTTATTAAATAATTTTAGAAATAAATATTATTTGTGTTAAAATAAACCTATTTAATATTTTATTAAATAAAATTATAATATTTGCGCAACAAATTATTCAAAATAATCTACTGGTTATTTTTGTAGAAAATATTTTTGTGACGGGTGGATTTGATAATTTCAAATCTTGTGTGAAATTCGATCCCGAACTAAATTCTTGGACATATCTTAGTGACATGTTGGCTGAGAGAAATTGTCATGCATTGTGTGCTCACAATGGTAAAAATACATTTTAATGTTATAGATATTTAAATGTTAATTTACAAAACTTTGTTTTTTTTTTAAATCTATTAATATACGATTAGTATTTAGAATTCTTTACTTTTTAAGTTTTTTTCCATATTTAATTTTTAAGGATTTCTTTATGCCATTGGCGGATTTATTCTTAATTCAGCTGAGCGCATGAATTTAACATCTGGAAAGTGGGAAATGATTCCATCAATGTTAAATAAAAGACACGGATTAGCTGCAGTTTTGTTAAACCAACAAATTTATGCAATTGGTAATTTTAAATAGACTTTATATAATTAACTAAGCTTTGGATTTTTCATTTTACTTTTTTTCAAATTTTTTATAATATTTTATGAATTTATTCATGTAGAATTGATTTAAATAATGTACACAAATGTACACACTCTTATTTCTTTAAAATTATCTATTTAAATTTTTTATAAAATAAATTTAATCAAAAGGTGGGTTTAATGGTTCAAATGATCTAAAATCAGTGGAAAAATTTTGTTTTAACAAAAATGCCTGGTTTGAGGTTGCTTCACTTAATGAGGCAAGAAGTTATCATTCAGCTTGTGTTTTACAAGGAAAAATCTATGTTATTGGCGGCAAGTAAGTTGTTATAATAATTGCATTTCATGTTATTAAAAAATTATGTATGTTTTTTTGTTATATTGAAAAGAAAAATTTATAAAAAAGTTACACATCTACACAACTTTTTATTATAGTAATAACAACAAAACAATGGAGGTTTACGATTCACAACTTGACAAATGGAAGATTGAGACTGAATTAAAAAATGTTGTATATGAAGCATCTGTTGTTGTGGTTTAGTTAATGCTACGCCAACCACCTGAACCCATTGGTTTGTGAATTCAAAACTGTTCCTATTTACTAACTAGCTAAATCACAAGCATGTTGAACAGATTTACAAAAAAAAATACAATATTAGTTTCGTCTTAATGAAATTTTGCTGAAAGATTTAAAATTTAAAGACTACGTGTAAGCCCTCAAATTGTTTATAAACTTTTGTGTTTCACAAAATAATTTTGATTAGTTTACTGTATTTTTGCATATGTTAAAATACGTTAAACTCATTAGTTCATGATTCTTTGCGCTGTACGCAATAACTAATACACACTGTTCTTATTACATTTACCACTTCTTATTACTTAGGCAGTTTGTGGTTCTAAAATTGCTGGAAGACCGTAAAGTGCAATAATCAAGTATTTTTAAAAGTATTATATTCTTGTACTACAGAAACAAAACCAAGTATTTTTAAACCGTGTTTTAAAATTAAATAATCTAAATAATTTAATTGCTTTTTATTTGTTATAATCTTTTTCGTTTTTTAATCTATATATTTTTATCACATTTTTATGAATTATTAGTTGATTTTTGAATGTTCTTATGCAAATGAAACACTATTAATCGATGGATGTAAAAAAATATCATAATTAATCAAATAAAGTTTCATCGTAAAATACAAACAATCGTTTTCACGTTTTAAATGAAACACGTTAATTAGTTACGCGAGTCTTCCCTTTAAGCAAAAACCCGTTTTAAAGAAGGCAAAACGTCATCATTTGCGAGAAAAGTATGTAGTGTAAGGTTGTCGAGGCAAATAAAAAGTTTTAAGTATCTACTTTGGAGTAGGTTAATATCTTAATTTTAAAATTAACGTTGGCTTTGAACTTTAGTACAGTAGCATTTAAATCATTTACACGCTTCAGAATAATATGATACAAGTGTATATATACAAATGAAAGATTTAAAACTTTATAACGTGTTTAACAAAATAGCGACGATGTTGAATATAATTTATCTTCGTTGTTTAGCTTACAATAATAAGTCAACAAATTGAATTGAAAATTATTACGTTACAACAATGAATATTTGGATATATTTTAGAGTTGTATGAAATTGTCATTGCTTAAGGCAAAGAAATATAATACGTTATGTAGCTTATAGATAAGTAATCTATAAAATGATAAAAAACAACAAAGTTAAAATAACAATTGTTTAAACTTATTGTTTGCAAGTTTATGCCCGCGGTAAACAACATTCCTACAGAAAAAGTTAATTTACTTTAATAAACGAGTTTAGTTAAATAAAATCTGTGTATGCAAATGTATGTGCATATTTTATAATTTTCAAAATGTCTTATACGAACGGTGATTTATTTTTTAAGAACCACAATGCTAGATTAATGTTTTGAAATAAAATAAAAACAACGCATTTAAATATCAGTAATATTAGTTTTTTTTTTAATTTTTTTTGACCTGTTCGACCTGAACTAATCATAAAACCTTATTACATACATAAGCGTTACTTTAAATTTTATTTTCTTTAATTATTATAAAAACCATAACAAGGCAATACATGTATTTTTAAAACAATATTAAATATATTATTCTCCATGAAAGCTATGGCTGCAATACATAATTATTAGAAGTATTTAAAGAAATTGCGTTTACCCAAATTGAATACCTAAGAAAAGAGATATTCTTTATTTTTACTAGTTTCGCACCAAGTATACTTTGACGTCGTATTTATGACTTAAAAAACTTAAATTTTCAAAAAAGTTAAAAACATATTGTAAATAAAAATATTTAAAAATGAAAAGTTTAAACATTTTAAAATTTCAATTTTTAATTTGACTAACTTTGTCACCAATATACGATCAATTTCACAAATTAAAAAAAAAACGATTTTTAGGATATTAAATTTACTTTCCTGTAACAACTGTCATTTCTGAAATACTAATAAAAAATATTAAAATCTACAAAAAGTATGGACATATTACTAAAATAGTTCTTAAAATTTAAAATTATTTGTTTTACTAGAGCGCATTTGTTAAGCTGAAATATAAAATATTTGAACGGATTTCGTGTTGACTAAATCTGGCCCCAATTGAACCTATGACATCATGTTTAAATAAAATGTAGTAACTACAAAGAGTTAAAAAAATTAAATCTTAAACTTTCTTTAACCCTAACAGACTAAGTAACGTAAGGAACTAAATCCAAAAATAATATTTAAATTTATTAATATTCGTGAACGTTATGGACATATTTCATAAAAATCTCCGTTTCCTGAAAATTAAAATGAGTTTATTTGTTTAAAGCACGTTTGTATAAATTAAATACTTGATAAAGACGATCGTAAGTATTTAATAACAAAACAGTTCGAACGAATTTTTGATTTTACTTTTTTGGACTTCAAACGAACCTGTGACGTCATATTTATATACAATCCAATACAAAAATTAAATTTATTTTTCAGATTTTGAATTGAGTTAACCATAATACTCGTAGTGACGTAAGAAAATAAATTTCAAAATACTTATATTTATAAAAGTTATGGACATATTACATAAATATTGCTAATTTTTTTAATTTAAAATTAGTAGTTTAATTTTAAACGTATGTGTCTAATTTAAATACCTAATAAAAAAATTCGTAAAAATATTAAAAAAACAAAAAAGTTACAGCGATTTTTTGGTTGGACTTATTTGCCCTTAACTGACCTTATGACGTCATATGCATAGGTAAATTTTGGCATAAAATTTTCAACAACTTTTTTTTCAGATTTGAAATTGTATTTAATATATTAATCGCTGCGGAAGTAATTGACCAAATTTTAAAATAATAGTAAAAAATATAGATTTTCATAAAAGGGCATATTACATAAATATCGCTAATTTTTAAAATTCAAATTTAATAGTTTTATTTTAACAGTATGAGGGTAACTTAAATACTAGATAAAGAAATTCGTAAAATCATTTAAAAAAAATTTGGATTCGAATTATTTGCCCTTAGCTGAGCTTTTGAGATCATATGTGTATGTAATTTTTGGATAAAATTTTCGAAAATAAATTTCAGTTTCTAAATTCGATTTAATATAACGCAAATAGTTTAATTTGAACTGTATTTGTCCAACTTAAATACTAGTTACAGCCTTTTTTAATATCTTGGAAAAACCTATTATATAACTGATATGTGCTTTCTATAGGAGTTGTGGAAGACAACATTAAACACTTTTGGCAATCTTTCAAATTGTATTATAAGCATACTAAACGTAATGAAAACTTGTTTTATTTAAATAAAGTAAAAAAAAATTTGGAAAAGCGTTTTTTTTTGCGTTTTCGGCAAGAGCCTTGTTGTTTTTACCAATTTTGCCCAAAAATCAAAAAAATAACTTTGAACATTTTTTGCAAAAAAAAGCTTATATTGTGTTATGTAACATCTTAACACCTTCAATTATACGTTTTTATCAAAACTATAGAAAATTATTTTTTTTCAAAACAGCTATTTTTTTCTATTTTCTACAAGGGTTAGGATTGGGGCAATAAATAAAACCAATTTCGTTTCTTATATTACAACGCAAAGTGTGCGCGCCCACTAAAGGATTGCACAAGTTAAATCAATGTACCCGGTTAGAAAAAAGACTTGAATTGCTCAATCGGCACAAAACCCTCAAAAAACAAAAATCAGTCAAGTGAAAATGTAAACAAACTTGCTTTGATTTCGGATATCAGATAAACAAATCCTATTTGTGGTTATCGCATTTTTAACTATTTTTGCTTAAGACTTATATACCATTTATTCTATAAACAGTTTAAATATAAATATTTAAAAGCCTTGTTTTTCCTGTATTAAAATGATAAAATAATAAAGGTAAACATGTTATAAATTGCACACAAAATTTATGCGATAAATGTTGTATTAACCAAGAGAAAATAGCATCTAAATAATATCAATTTAAGGCAGGATCCAATAAACAAGATAAAAAAAATTAAATCTGATTTTTTTTTAATTTCTGGACAAAGTTATATATGCATTTGACAATACAAGAACACTTGGTGTTAAAATAAGTCAAAACAAAAAAATTGCTAAAAAAAACTTTTTTTAAGTTTAAATAATTTTGCGATTTTTTATCTAGAATCCAAATTATTAATATGCGCTTTCAATAATTTCGGTATTAAAAAAATTATCTATGTAATGTAACCAGAACTAATATTAATCGTAATATTTAAAAAAATGGTTCATTACGTCACTGCGGCTGTTATCGTGAGTCGATCTTATCTTTCAAAGTATATCTTTCAAATTAATACCAATTATTTAAAAAAAAATTACAAAATTAAATATGCGTATGTCCTTATATGGTTTCTTGATGATAAACAAGTGGTATAACACAACTTGCGTATAAAGTGTAATAGTCGTACTAAAAACAAAATAAATTTATAAATATGTCTTTTTTATTTTGTAAAAAAAATCCTATATCGCCCAATTTTAGGAACTATTTACGTATCTCTATAGGAAATTACCAGGTAAACACAAAAGACCCATAATCTCAAAAACTAGCCTAGGGTACTTCTTTCAGCATTACTTGGGGATTTTATAGTAGGTAATATTTACGTACGTTGCATTTGCCCGATTAGGTTGCAAATACAAAGTATTTTAGTTTATTAAATTTGGTAGTCATGACGTCAATCCATTATATTTTTAAGTCGTACCTGCGTAGTTATATTTTACTTTTTTAACTTTTTAAAAAGTAATATTTTACAAACGGGACTTTTTAACTCTGCTGTTACCTCTTGTATTTAAATTGTAAAGCACTGTACTTAGGCACCTGGCCCTTTGTAAAGTAATTTTTAGGACCTATACCGTGATAACCTTTTTGGGAAAATGTTTTTTGGGAATATTTTAAACCATGGCACTTATAAAAAAAAATATTAAAAGTTATATCAAACATATAGATAAATGTTGTATAAAATTAAAAAATGATTTTAATTATTATAAAGTTTTTTTTTTATGATTGGCAATTTAAAAATAGCAACTTGAAACTGATCCTGAGGTAATCTACTGCTATTTATTGTAACAATAAAATAAACATAAAGCCTAATTTGTTATGCAATTTGCATTACGGAAATCGAATATCGAATTAGGGTTTGTCACTACCTCCATAATCGAACAGATAGACAAAGAACCCGTTTTGAAACAGTTTACGGAATGGGGAAGTTGGCATCACAAAAAACCTGTAACCTGAAGGGTGTTTTTTTTATTTTAGGCTTATATTGAAGAACCATTGCCCTTCCCTTATTTTTGATACTTTTTAAGCTAACGGTGTGTTTGAGTAAACTTAGTTTAAAAAATTACGATAGGAAACGTTCGAATACGTTCTGTTTCTAACAGAATGACTGCACAAACAAAAGGTACAAACTTAAAATCAAAAAAATCAATATATAAAATAGAATTAAAAAATTAAATATAAGATATACATTTGCTTTTGAAAATTAGATATACGGCTTCTTAATTCCGATGACGGATGTGGTGAATATCTCCCTACTTCAACTTACGCTAAAGTTCTAGCAAGTCAGATTGAAAGAGTTGATACGCCGATTACGTTAGGTATTTTCGCAAAGTGGGGCAACGGCAAATCGTTTCTGCTCAAGAATATTCAAGGTAAAAAATCGTTTCTGCCTAAGAATATTTAAGGTAAAAAATTATTTGTGATGAGAAATATTTAAGTAACTAATTACATGAAACTTAAACCAAAATAGCTCAGTTAGATTTTTTTGTTATGAGATGTTAACGTTAAAAGTGTTTTAAGCAGTCAAAATTATAAAATTATATGATAACAGAATTTGATATTTTTGTTTATATGATAACAGAATTAATATTTTTGTTTGTTTTTAGATATTCTTAAACGGCCAGCAAAATCACATAAAAATAACTTTTTGTGTCGGAGCGTGAGTTTTTGGACTTTGAGTCTTTCTTTTCTGGCAATATGTATTTTGTTGCTGGTATCCCCCTTCGAGATAGTTCATATAGATAATACTGAAACCATGCGTGTAGGAATATGCGTCGCCGTGTTGTTTTTGCTCATATTAGTATTACTTCGCTTTTCATTCGACGTTCGACTGAAAAAGTACGGAATACGTTTTGGGATGGTCTTGTTATATGCCCGTTTTACCAAGCTTCCAACTTGGAGAAACAAACAAATGGGTAATCTTTCGACTACTGAAAATACCGAAGAAAAGAATAAAAACAAGAAGTAAGTATAAAGATAAAAAAATTCAAAAAGCATTTATTTTAAAAATGAACAGTTCTGCAAACATATACATTTGGTGTTTTTGCTTTTATTTTATTTTAACGTAGTTGATAAACCATTCACGCTAAGTCATAAAAGCCATTGGTATTAAAAGATTTAGAGAGCTCCACTTTAACATAACCTTACCAAATAGCCTAGAAACAATGTATTTTTTTAAATTTCTTGAATTAAATTTTGGGTACACGTAATTTAATTTTTTTTTTTATAAAGAAGGTATATTTTTGTCAACTTTAACGCTTGGAAGTACGCTGGCGGTGATAATTTGTGGGCGGCTATTATCCTAGCATTAGCCAACCAACTCGAAAAAGAGTTTAGTTCCTTTACAACAAGGCTTTTCCGGTCCCTGAACTTAGACAAAGTACAAAACTATGAGGAATCCGAAACCGGCAAAAATAAAAACCACCAACGACCAAGTTTTTTTACGCACTTTTGGAAATATCCTAAACGGCATTGCTACTTTCCTGATCTTTATTGCATTTGTAGCATTACCCTTACGGTTCTTATTATTCCTGTCTTCGTGTTTGTTGCTATTAATTCTATCCATGTGAAACACAACGGACATGTCGATAAACATGTGAGTAGATTATTCAGCACTTAGTAACTGTTATAGATGTTTTTACGATAGACTAGGCAATCTTGAATGTAAACATTATATATCGTAAACACATCTTCAAAGTTTTACAAAACTTATCATGTTATTTAGAAGGAGAGCATTATTGAACAAAGCATTGCTTGGCTTCCTGCTGGAATTGGGGTAATTTATATTTTGGTGTCGGTCGTATGGGCTTTATACCGTTCACAGACTAATCGCCTTGTGGCTGCACTGCAAGGTGTAAGTGCTAATTTAGCGAGTGAATTGGGTTTCATGCACATAGTTCAACAAGAGGTAATTTTTTTACCAACTTAATCACTGAATTTAATAATTTTAACGGTCCATCAATAGAAATTCTAAAATAAGTTATTCTTGACAGGTACAATATATGATCGACTTGATATCAACAGTTGAATTTATTTACGATGTGAAATATAAAGTTATCATTTCAATTGATGATCTAGACCAAATTTCTACAAACAAAGTAAGAAAATAGTATTTACTAATTTGTTTCAACAAATTTTCTTACTTAAAAAAAGTTGTTTGTTAAATTATTGACTTCAAGTTAGTCCCTTACAATGATTAGACCGTAAAATTGTTTTTTAAAGGCTAATTTGGTTCTGGAAGCTGTTAACATCTTATTAAGTCACCCGCATTCCCCCTTTGTTTCCCTGATTGCTGCAGATTCAAGTATGTCAGTACCTGATGCGAACAAAAATAATATCACTCACGAGTATCTTATGAAGATTATAGACGTTCCATTTTGCCCACAAATTGTAAGTAAAACTGTTTCTTAGCCCTTGCATTTTATTTGTTATAATAAGATATGTTTAAAAATTCTAGTTTTTCCTATATAATTAGAAAGTCGTTTTCTTCTATTGATCCGTGTTCATACGTAAAGCTGCTCAAAACTAAAAAATATTTGTTCGAGTCAAATTTTCTCTTCCAGGTAACAGACGTCAACAAAGAAAATTACGTTGCTGGCCTTAACAAGAAAATAGGTTTCAACGAAAATTACGTTGCTGGCCTTAACAAGAAAATAGGTTTCAACGAAACACAAGCACCAAATTCACAACTTCAAGGTTTGGTTTAATAAGTCTGGTTAAAAAATAATTAGCGAATAAGACTAAATCAAACATAAAGTTAGTTTATCTTTTACGCTGTTATAAAAAAATGTAAAAATCAAGTGCAATCAAAATACAATCATTTCTAAAGATAAAAGCTACTTAAGACAGTTACTTTTAAAAAAAAAATTAGATTTTGGACCTGAATCTCAGGAAAACAAAAATACAGAAGAAACCCTAGGCAAGATGTACAATATATACAAGTAAGTAAAACTGATTAGACTTTTTAATACAGTGAAACATAACATGCTATTTTTATAAAATTGTGAATTTTTAATAGAGAGCATTTGAAAGAGACTGAAGTTGTTAAGCATTTAAGGGGCAATCTTAGAAGCATTAAACGAATATACAACGTAACTTTGTTAACTGCAGCAATGGCGACTTACATACCGCCTCAAGTAAGTTAAATTAACATTTATTTTGCTGTAACCTAAGAACAAAAAAAAGAACTTAGTAAATTAAGACAAAAAACCTTTGGTTTAATATACTATTTGACCCTCCAAAAATTTAAACTAAACCTTAAAACGAATTTATTTTTAAGTTAACAAGCCCAAGCAATTCATCAGACGTAAACGCCCAAAATGCAAATCAAACACAAGTTACTCATTCGATAACAGGTGCTAACAATTATTTAATAATCCAAAATTTGCAAATAAAATAGCTGGTCACAACATTAAGTAACCATAAAACTAGCTTTAAAACATTAACAACCCATAAATAGTTTAAAAATACGTTTTGATATACTTTAAATCCAAATAAACAGCGTGTTGTTATCGTTAAATAACAAACGTATGAGCCATCATGCCATAACTGTAGTTTAAAACCGTATATAAATAAAATCTGAATTTATTGATTTAGATGACGCTTTTGTCAAGAACTTAGTTACCTGGGTTATTTTAACCGAGCAGTGGCCTTACAGAGGCATGTTTCTTGTCCGCGCTATAGAAGAAATCGACAACATTAGTAAAGATGACGACTTATTCACGATCTATGATAGGTAATAAACTAAATTATATCACTCTTATTAAAAAGCAAAAGTTAAATTTGTATGGTTGGTATATTATAGTAAATAGTACTCACATATAGGTTGTAAATTAATAGAAAATAAACAAACAGACTAAAAATATACCAAATTTCTAAATTCTAATTCAAGCTAAACCAATTGATGAATGTTATATTACCATATTAATAGACTGTAAAATCGACTTTAAAGCACACTAAAATATACATTAAACCAATTTTAGCTACTTTCTTACCGAGTTCGACCACAACGACAAAACAGTAAACCATATAGACGGGAATGAAACACACTTTGAAGAATTTATTAAAAAATATCCACTGACAAAGGAAACCTTATTACAGCTTTTTAAATATACGATTAATCTCGACCAAGGTTTAAAAAGTTTACTGACCAAGAAAAAGAAAATATTGACAAACTAAATCCTCTAATTTCAAACCGATTTAAAAAATTTTAAATTTTGTATATATAATCTTTTCATTGAAATTTTTAAACTTTTTGGTAGGCCTATTTTGTATTATCATGTTATTTTTATAAAAAAAAAATCTTACCAAAGCAGACTTCTTGTTAATCTTATATTTTATAAAAATCAACTTAAAAAACACTACAACGTATTTTTTTAACTCCAACTTTACATTAACCTTTTTAAAAATACTTTTCTTAAAGTTGCAAATTGCGTAAATTTATTGCTGTATTATACTTAACATGTAAAAATCTATATCAAACTTATAAGTAATTGCTAAAAATAAAATATATTGCACAGTCCATTGTTTTCTTAATTATATTTCTATATTAAAAGATTTTATTTAAATTATTATTTTACTGGTCTTGCAGTGGAGATATTACTCTTTCAAATCAGTAACCACTTTAAACAATTCTTCAAGGACTTTATCGATTTGAGAAACTGTTGTAGTTCTACCGGTCGAAATACGAATCGCGTTTGATGCCAGCTCTTCGCTGATATGAAAGTCCAGGAGAACTTGCGAGGGTTTACATTTGTTTGAATGACAAGCAGAACCCGTACTGCACGAAAATCCACTTACATTTTGCAAAATTTTAAAACCTTAATATTGTTAGAGGTTAAGTTGAAAAATGTTGATAAGCAGTAGCGTTTTGCATAAATTTGCCAAATACTAGACTCAAAGGCCTTATAAGTCGAATATCTTTATAAAATTTTGTAAAAAGTGTATTTTAAATATTATGTACAAAAAAATTGTTTTAAAGAGCTCATGATTGAAAAATGGAAAACGAAATTTTCTTGTTTACCTTCTAAACCTGCTCCAATAAAAGAAACATTACAAGTATTTGGTAATCTGTCAGCAAGCAAACCATTAATGTGAATTTTTTCACCAAATTTATTCTAAAAAAAAAAAGTAAAAAAAGGTCAATCATAAAACAATTAAAAACTTAATATAGGTTTTAACAAAAATTTATGTAAAATTAAATAAAAAGTACCTTTAATTTTTCTTCTAAATAGTCTCTCATTTTCCTCATATTTTCCTCATAAACTTTCAAATTTTTATTCACCAATTTTGCAGCACACCCCAACCCTGCAATCATCGGGGTGTTTTCTGTCCCCGCTCTCCAACCTCTTTCTTGTCCTCCCCCATAAATTAAAGGTTCAAAATGGGTTAAGTTGTTAAGATCATGAACATATAAAGCACCAATTCGAGGACCATAAAACTAAAGTAAATTTAAATTTTTTATAACGTAATGTAAAATACAAAAGATAACCAAGTTGTAATGATAGAATAAAGCTTTTTAATACAGATTAAGACTTGTTAAAATTAATAAATATTATAAAGAAATTAGTTTTCAAAAAAAAACAATAAAATTAACACCTTAATATTTTATTCAAAAATAAACCGAAGAGTAAAACTTACCTTATGTCCCACAATAGTAAGAAAATCCACATTTAAATCAACAACATCAATTGGAATTTTGCCTAGGGTTTGAGCAGCATCAGTATGTACATAAATAACATTTGACAATTCTTTTTCTTTCTTTTTAACGAGATTAGATATCTCCTTGATTTTCTAGTTGTAAAAATATGTTGTTAATAATATATGTAAAAAGTTTATGACAGATATATTTTGGCTTGTACAAACATATCTGGACTTTACCATTATTGTTCCAGTCTCATTATTTGCCATCATAATTGTAACAAGACAAGTGTTTGGCTGGATTGCTTTAACAACATCCAAGGGACAAATATCTCCACTTTTCTTGTTGATTGTAACTTTAGTTACCTCTAAAATAAAAGTTGTTAATATTTAATTATAAGTTATTTTCACTAAAGAGAAAAAAATTATTAAGCTTTTAATAGTTTAAAAAAATATAAAGCCTATATTTTTGGTGTTTTAGAAGAAAAATACTTTAAAACAAACACAAAAACATAATTTCTATTTAAATAAATCTAATTTAAAACCAAAATTAATCAATATTTACAAGCTAAGCAAAAAAATTTTGGCTTAATTTATGGTTTATAAATTATGCAATGCGTATTATATAAAACACTCTGAAAAAACAAAAATTAAAATCCTTAAATAATTTAAAAACACGTTTTTTTCACCTGCTTTTCCAGATTTCACAAGATAATTTATTGGGTTCAAAATCGAAGGATGTTCCACTGTTGAAGTCACAATATGGGGAATTCCCATGTTTACATGGGGCTCAGCAGGGTTATATTTATGTGCAGTGTTATACATGTTAACACAAGCGTTTATGACCCAGTTGTTTGACTCAGTTCCCCCGGAAGTAAAAATTATGTCACTCGGAGGACAGTTAATTGATTTTGAAACCTCGCTTCTTGCTTCTGTGATAAGTTTCTTTGCATTTTGTCCTTATATGTGTTTGGGTGATTTGATTATATTGTATATAAACATTTTGACACAAAAAATATTTAAAAATTAATTTATATGTACTTTTTAACAATATAAAACGTTTTTTTAACAGTTTAAATACACCTTAAAGATATAAAAAAAAACTTTTTTTTTTAAAATTGTTAGATAAAGAATTAACGTTTTACCTTCTTTGTAATTGCTACTTGGATTACCCCAAGCATTTCTTAAAGCTGAACTTATGCAGTCAATTACTTCTTCGGCTAATGGGGTTGTGGCATTGTAATCTAAATAAATCCTAGAATCGTTTTGTTGAGAATTTTGGATCGACATTTCTGTTTACAAATCGATATTTGTACACGTGACTTATCAAAATAAGGTGAATCCCCAATTATTTAGGAAACACTTAAACATTTCTAGTAACTACTTAAAAAAATTTATTTACATGTAATTTGAAAAAAAAATAAAATATTAGCACATGCAAAACAATTTTAAGTTTTTTATCAGCAAAATAAAAAATTAGCTAAGTAACTCTAATTGATGTTAAAACCAAATAACGTTACTTTTTACCATAAAATAAATGGACATTGATAATTTAAGGGTAAATAGCACAGTTAATAGCACACTAAATTTTTTTACATTTGCTTGATATTAAAAGTTGATATTCTTATTAAAAAAACAACAGTATGACGCGTCCAAATAAAATGCCTCTACTTGCAAACTTAGTTTTTTTCTGCAAAATGTTATACCAGTGATTAGTAACGCATGGCAGCCTTTCAACGCTACGCCTAAACAAACTCGAAATTAAAAGCGGTTTTAAAAATAAAAAAACTATTTTGTATGATTTCAGTACAATTATCAGTTGAAAATATAATAAGAAACAGTTTGCCATAATTTTTTTAGAAGGTAATGATTGTAAATTCTATTTAATTTTGTTGAATAAAATCTGGGAAGTAAACTAAAAAAATCGAATACTAAAATAGTTTAATATTAACAAAACTTTATATTGGTAAAAAGTTGGGTTAATTGAAGTTTAAATTACCCCAAAGAAGCCAGTAATAAATAATATATATTGACCGTTATATTTTTGCGATATCATTGCAGTCGTACGTCATACATTTGACAGATAATTAGTTTTATATCAAAATTTCATTTTAACTTTACCAACTATATTTCGATATGTATTTGTTTTTATTTTAATGGATTTTTTACATTATTGGGTAAATGACAATTTAATTTATTTAGGTTCTTTACGTTTTTAGTTTAAGTTAAGTCTCTAAAAAATACCAATTTTGTGGTAAATATTTTATAACCCGTTTAACCCTATAAAATGAGTCAAGTAATAATTGGTAAAGATAAAATAACATTTGGAGCGGGATTAAGTGAACAAGATGAAAAAAAGAAAAAGCAGCCATCGTTCTGGACAAGAGAAATTAAAGTATTTATTTTACCATTAGCAGCTCTTTAGGCTTTTATATTGGTTTACCAATTGATTATGGATGTATTTATGCTTTACGTATTTAAATTAGTAACAATTTTAGTTAAACAATTCAAATGATGTCGACCAGAAAGCCATTTTAATGCAACTACAAGTCCGATTTCAAGTAGGTTTTAACAAATGGAGAAGACAGGCAAAGTTTTTTAAAGCTTCGAATTTTCTTGTAACAGTTCTTGTTATCATTCTTCAAGTATCTCAGGTATATTAAATTAAAACACATAACCACATGTGAAATTCATACGACAATAAAAAATAAATTCAACATTTGTTACAGGTTATTGTATTCCAAGTACCTCACTTAGAGACCGGCACAAAAACCGCGTTAGCAACTGTCCTACCAGCCATTACAGGAGCTGTGATAGCATTGCAACTTAAATTTGCTTGGTCAGAAAAGGGAAGCAAATGCAAAAAATGTAAGAATTAAAAAAAGTAGATGTTTTTAATACTCAACACTATCAACACAGGCCAAAAAATTTGTGCTATAGCAAAAGAAAAAAATGTTGTGTCACCTGAAAATAGGCTAGTCTGAAGAGAATATTTTAAATTAACTATAAAAGAAACATATGCATCTTAAAATGACTGGTTTTTATTCGATTTTTAGCTGCGAAGCTGTACAAGAAACTTTCTAGCCACGTTGATTATCGTTTACATATGATGGAAGCAGGTGGACAGTTCACCGACGTACCTAAACTATGGAACTCTGCTTTGGTTAGCGAAGTCCAAGAAGTACCCGCGTTTTTATCGGCTTATTAAACATTTTAGTAAAAAAGGGTCGAATCGCAACGTTTACTTATAACAACAAAGTCATCAATAGCAACAATATTTAAAGTTTAACTAAACTTAACATATTTAATAAATGTTTTTATTTTTCCTGCAAATATTTATATATCGTAATCGTTTTCTGTAAACACGTTTGTAAACCGTTTTGGTATACTTTATTTTTAATTTAAAAAAAATGTTGGCCAAGTTTTGTGAAGAGTATAAGCATATACATTAGATAATAATATCTTTTTACTGCATGAGTACATTGTTCTTTACAAAATTTATAACACAAAGTCAAATATTTTTTTAACTTACTTAAAAAAAGATATTTACAGTAATTAAGTTACTTGTAGTTTACAGTCCCTAAAGAACTTGACCTGTAAAAACAAATAGACACAAAAATCTTATAAGCGATCAAAACAAGATGCAAAAATTATTGGAATAATAAAGTTATAGACCATGAAGTTAAAGAGTTTTCTGAAGAACTGTTAAAAAGTAATTTTTATAATATAAACAACTAACAACTTAAAAATGGTATTACTTGAAACAACTTGTTGTAATGCTACACAAATTGCTTTAAAACAGGTGTTCAAGAGTGCTAAGCGATAAATGACTTTAAAGAACGAATATATGACATCACAAATTCACGTTTTCGAGTTTTAGTCTAGCGATCCTTGTGACGACATTCCAACTTTTTTCTTGTTTTTGCTTTGCTTTTTAAATTATTCGCCAAATTTCTGCCTTGAAGTAAAAAACTATTTTTGTGCAAAAATAACTTTTATTTAGTGTTATAGATATTTTTAATACTACAAAATCGTACAAAGTAAAACACAATAACCTCAAACTTGATAATGTAAACTTTTACTTTATAGCAACTTTTGGCACATTTAAATTGTGCATAAATATTTATAGAACGCTAATAATCAACTGTATTTTTAAATAAAAAATCCTAGCATTGAATTGGGTACTTTCTATTGAAAATATTACAAAAACTACTGCACGCTTAAATAAAATATCTACAAGCTATTTATATACGTTTAACCAAAATCTAATTTTATTTAAAAACTTGTTATTTTTTTCTGTATAAAAATTATATAGTAATCTGTTTCTTGATAAATATATTGTGTTGATCTAATTGTGAATGCAAATGACTAGTCACTCGTTGGTAGATCGACCTGGAATCCGAATAAGTTAGAGTAATGATGAAGCTGCCCTTCATACAAAACATTTTTCTTTACGGCCTCGGCGTAATTAAATTTCAAGTCTTCGATTTCCTCGAAGAATGTGTCGTCGAAATTCGAAAGTTCCTTTTTCACGTGATCTAGTTCCGATTTGAGTCTCTCGTTTTCCTGATTAACGACGTGATTTTCGGTCGCCAATTTTAGTTGATCAGCCTTTGTTGTTACTTTATCCGCCGTCTATTTAATATTTGCGACAAATTTTGGTTTAAAAATCATTTCGAGAAATTTCCAAACACAATATTTTGAATAAAACCAAAAGTAAATGTAAATTTACCAAAAAAAAAATTTTTATTGCTAAAGAATGTAATTCAATTTTTTTTTCAAAAATTCAACTTACGTTTGTGGAGGTTGATGGTTCGTTTCGTTTTTCATTATTTCGTCTCTCCAATTTAAAAATGTTGTGTTCCAATTCCTTCTTTTCATGTTCTAACCTGGCTACTGACAGCCTAAGAAAAGTTTAAATAAATATTATAACCCTTAAAAAAAAAAAAAAGGATCCCACATCAAAAATAAATTAACAAAAAAAATTAACCTGGATAATTGAAGTTCTCTTACTGTATTGGGATCTGAACCACCAGCCCCAGGTGGAAAACGTTCCAAAATCTCAATCTAAATCGAAAACAAATTTTATTATAAAGTTTGTGCAAACAAAAAGAAAACTGTTAAAACGTCTAAATAAAAAATAAAAAAACGATTTTTGCTTAGTTGAGTAAATTTTTTTTTACTTGTTCTTTTAATCGGTCGACTTCCTGCTGAAGATCATTTTCTGCCTCTTCCTTATCTTCCAGGAAGGACTTTAGAGCTCTCATCTCGGAGGTTTGCTTCTCAACCGTCTCTTCTGACTTCTTTAATCTTGCCTCCAACATCCTATAAGAAATTAACAGAAGATGAAAAGGAACTCTTTGAGATTTTAGTGTTTTTAACCAAGCTTGTAATATAAAATTTAATTGTGGGTTGAAATAGTCAACATACTTGCTCGTCACAGCAGAGTTATAACCTCTACTTCCAGCTCCAGCCACCTTGGGAGCTTTACTTTGAGCGACTACCAACTTCTTTTTTGTTTCTTCCAATTCTTTAAACAACTGATCTCTTTCCACCTTTGAATAAAAATAAACAAAAGTTTATTGGCAATTGGTTATTGTTCCTATAAAAGATACCTTTTTATAATTTATAAGAACAAGATTGTTTTTGTGTTCAAATCAAGACAAATATTTTTTGAATTTTTTTTACTTGAACAAAAGCTCTTGCGTCTCTTATTTTGTCTCTCGAGCTTGCTCTTTTATCAAGCTCCCTTCTTAATTTTTCATTTTCCTTCATCAGTCTGTCAACAGATTGAGTTTTGCTCTCATATCTCATGCTTAGTTGACCACCAATCTGTTGAGTCATTTCGTTGATGCGATTCTAAAACAAAACAAAAAAAATTTACTTACAAATTATTCGAAAAAAATATTTTAAGTTTTTGAATAAAATTAAAAGATAATAACTTAAAAATTAGAAAAAAAACAAACTAAGAAACAAGCCTTTTTACTTAAACACTAACTCATCAAAAAAAAACAGGGTTCACTAAAAATTTAATAACTTTTCAGTGAAAATACATTTTTAATAACCAATATAAAAACACTGAAATAATACCTTCAATATTTGATTTTCAGATTTCAGTTCCTCCAGAGCCTGATTAGTGACCACACCAGGTGCCTTTTTAAGTTGATCATTCTCTCTCTGAACTCTTTCCACAACCTTTTTCATCAAAACAACAGTTTTCTCCAATTCGGGAATTGTTTTCCCACTTTGTCCAAGTGGAGTCTGCTTAAAAGTTTTATTTTGAGTTAGAAAATTATAAAGTTTAAAGAAAATAAACTAAAATAACAAACTAGTAAATATTAAATCTTTAACTTGAAAAGACAACTTTCAAATTTAAATCAAAAAGAAAACATATTTTTGCTATTTTTAAAAACTGTAGATTTTATTTTGTTACTTACTTTCTGTTGAGTATGTTTTTTAGATCTTTCTGCTCTTTGTTCTGCTTCTCTTTTTTCAGATTTTAATAAATCGATATATTGTTGCTGGTGTTCAATTCTTTCCTGAATAAAAAATATTGTTTATTGACACTTTTTATGTTAAAAGCAAAATTAATAAACCATCAAAAAATACACATATACAATACAATCGAACATTACAAGAGTTTTACCTAAAGTGTTAATATTTACTATTTTAGTATTACCTGTTTATAAACTTACCAAAAATACTACCTAACTAAAGTTAATATAAGAGTTTTAGCTGTAAACTTTGAACCAAATAACAAATTTTTATATAAGGTAATCGCACCTTGAGTCTTGGTACATCTCTCTTGACTTGGTCATATTCAAATTGTAACTCAGTTGCATCAGAAGCCAGTTTAAGCATTCTACCTTGCATTTGATTCTCACTTTGCCGATACTGCTCAGCTATGCTTTCATCTCTTTCTTGCCTTAAACCTAAGAACAAATGTGTTTTAATTAGATTGTGCAAAACCATAAGATACCAGGACTGTAGTAGATATTTAGAAAAGAATGTCTGTACTTGTAACAATGCACAAGGCCTAATATTAAGTTATTACTATCACACATAAGTCTAAAGAAAATGTTGTTAGATCATTTAAAGACATCACAAAAAATCTTTACACTAGCTTGATTTAAACTGACCTGCAGTTAAAATTTCTTTTTGAAGAGCTTCCAATTTTTGGTTTAGATTCGAGTTTTTGACTTCCATTTCTGCAGCAAGTTTGTCTCTTGGTAGCTCTGAAAGTTTTTTAAGTCCACTGTTTTCTTCACCTAGTTTATGTAAACGACTACAAAAAAAAGAAAAATCCATGTTAATTTTTAAAGAAATTTTACAATAAGTAAGCCTAATTTACAAAAAAAATAATCAATTTTGATAAAATTTAAGAAAAAATAAAATAAAATTTTGAGGTAAAATTTAATTTACCTGCTTAATTCCTCAATTGTATGCAAATGTTTTCTGACAACTTGGTCGCTAGGCACAACAGCATCCTCTAGTGTTGGATGTGCATGAATGGGTGGTCCAATTGGAGCTGCTGATCGACGTAATTTTTCCCGTTCAAGTCGAGATATTTGGTCCCGATGTGACTCAATCTAAAAAATGTTAATTTAAAAAAAAAATAGTGATTATGTAAAATGAAAAAAAACAAAATTGCTTTTTAAACAAACCTTTCAAAATAAACCTTAAAATTAGTCAGTAGATGTTTAACAACACCAGTTTAATGTTAAATATTTTAAATTGCAAACCTAAATTTGTAACTTGAAAAAATTAACAAAAAGAGTTAAACGTTTCTAAACATACTTGTTTTTCGAACACTTGTATTTGTTTGTCTTTTTCTAGGAGTTTACTTTTTAAAGTTTCAACTTTGCCTTGCCATTGTTTTTTAGCATCCCATTTTGCTACTTCTATCGTACTCTAAATACACAATTAGTATTATAAATATTTGCAACAAAAATTACACAAATCACTAACTTTTGAATGTCTGGTCTAAATCTACTTTTATACAGATTGGTTTATTTGAAAAAAATTTATTTAAACTAACTTCAAAATACGGTAAACAGCATTTATAACTTTCACATAAAATAACATAAAATGTGCACCTAGTGCTACCTAATGCTTTCCAATTCATTTTTATATATTATGTTATTTCATTTTATTAAACGGTTTACTGTAGGTTTTTCTTTATATAAACTGGTCCATTTTATAGAATAAAAGCCACTTAACAATAAAGTCAACATAGGACAAAGCCTATTGTTACATCACAAAGCATACCGGCTTTGTTTGTCTTTAAATAATTAATATTTTAATTTTTAAATCTTTATTTAACTAAGATTACCATATAATAACTTAAAACTAATTTCACAAGTATTAAAATTTTTTTTTTATGTCAATCTAAAGTTAAATGATTTTATGATGTTTTTGAAGAAAGGATAAATCCTTTAACTATTTTTATGTAAATAAAATTAAATGAATAAATTAACCTCACAGAAATGGTGGGGTTTTCAAAATGTGGGAATCGAACTCAGGACCTAACTTTACATAATTTTACAAAATTGGTGGTTTTAAAAATAAACATGCCATTTGTGGTCCTACTACTTTTTTTGTTAATTTTTTGTGTGAATGCTACATACAAATTCAAAATAGTAATTTTAACTTTTGGTATTTGACAGATTCGAAATTAATAAAATATTTAAAGAATTTGTTGTTTAAAATAAAATTTAAAAAATGTTAAAATAATTTACCTTGCTTGGTTCTTCAGTTTTTTGTTTTAATTTCTCTTTCAGATTATTATTTTCCCCTCTTAATCGACCTAAGTCTGCTTTGAGCCTATTCATTCTTTCCTCATCTGCAAATGTGGTTGGACGAGATGTTCGAGGTAGTCTAGAAGCAGCAGACTGAGGTCTTGAACCCTGCTCTTGATCAGCACTAACTCTTACAATAGTTTCCTCAACTGGTTGTTTATTTACTGGTTTTACTTTTGGTTCAGAAACCAACTTTACTGGTGTTTCCTCAGTGAACTTCAGACCCGAGTCAGGGCCACGATTTCGACAAAGTCGCTTGATTTTATCTCGAAGTTGCATCATCTCATTATCTCGAAAATGCTTTTCAGCTTTTTGTCTGTTACAAAATAAAAACTATTTAGGTTTTTGATAAAAAAATCTATTTGTATTTATATAGTTTGTGGTATAATTGCAAAATTAAATTTATTGTTTTTATTCCTAATATTTCGTATGAATAATACACAGACAATTACTTTTGAATTATTTGTTCTTTTTTCTCTGTTTCTTCGAGTATTTTCTTGAGTTCGGTTTTTAATGTTTCTTCTGCTCGTTTAGCTTGTTTGACGCTTCTCTGCTGCTCTGCCAATCTGTCTTTTAACTCTTCTATTTGCAACTAAAAAGGAGGGTTTGAAAAATAAAAAGCATGTCCAGATTTACATTAAAGTTTAAAGGGGTTTAATTTTATGCTTATCCAAAACAATGTTTTATTGAATATGTAAGGTAAGATTTTGCATTTTAATTTGATCTTAGTAACCAATAACAACAAAAAATTCTAACAAAATTAAAACAAAAAACGGCAACAAGACGTATTAAAAAAACTTTTTTGTTTTGAATAACTGAATGCACCTAATTAAAAAAAAATAATATAATATTTATGCAAATAACTTTATATCAACAAACAAACCTTATATTGTGCTGTTCTTTTACCCACAATTCCCTTCACAGAAACAGCATCACTTTCTTCTGCATGAGCAGCTCTAACATTTTCTTGAGCTTGTAAAACCAAATCAGATCTTAACTCAGTCAGAGCATGACTTAATTGCTGAAAAAAAATGACAAAAAAAATATTCCAAATAAATTTATTTTGAAAAAGTTTAAAAGTGATATTTAACAAAAAAATATAAAATAAGTATTTTATAAAATCAAATATTTAAAAACAATAAAAAATAAAAATTATTAACCTGTTGTTGTTTTTCTTTCTCAGAAAGTTGAGTTTTCAGTCGGGCCACCAAGTTTTTCATCGTAGTTGCTGGCGCTCTTGAGTTCGCATCTTTTTGTTTTTCCAATTCACTTTTAATGTAAGATAACTCCTGTAGAAACAAAAAATCATAAACTTTAGATAATTTTTTTAATTACTTTAAGGTTATATAATAAATAAAAAAACAGACAATGAATTGGTTTAATTTTTAATCATAGCTTACCTTTTCTAAGTCATCAACTCTTCTGTGTTTTTTTGCTAATTTAGCTTTTATAACACTGACAAAATGTTCATGTTCTTCTTGTGTTCTAAACAATATATTAAACATAACTTTCTATTTTTGAAATAAAAAAATACATTTTCGAATTTTTAATTAAAAGTTTAAATATTACTTTTGTTTCTCTATTTCATTTCTTCTCCTCATCTCAGCAATGTTTTTCTTCTGTTTTGAAACATCAGCATTCGCAGCTCTAACACGATCCATAAGAGCTGCCATGGCAGCATCTTGCTCTTGCACCATCTCCTCTAGCTCTGAGATTTGACGAAGATCGTTTGCAGAAGTAGTTTTACTTCTAGAGGGTGAAACAGGTCCCTAAAAATATCATACAAATTTTAACAAAATGATATTGTTTGTACAACGCACATTATTTTTCAACCATTTTTTGAATAATTATTTTGCCAGTTTACATTTCTTCTTTAAAGATAAAAACTTACATGTGCAGCTTTCTTAAAGCGATTGAAAGCATCATCAGTTTTTCCATGTATACGCTGTTGCATCAACAATAATTCCTTCTCATGTGAGAGGGTCGCTTGTTCGTTGTCCTTTCTTGCCTCCTCTAACAACTGTTTGTACCTACAATTTGAAACTTTATGAAATATTTAAAACTTATAAAGCCTATTGTGATTATTTTTTAAACAAACAAAAAAATCTTGTTAAAAGTTGTATCTTAAAATGACAACTAAAATTTAGAAAGGGTAATTTTCATATAAATATTTTCAAGTTGCCTTTTTAATAGTTAAATATATTAGTTCTTAAAATAAAAGTGTAACCTTTCAATGCTTTCTTCCTTAGCTGATAACCTTTTCTTTAAAGTTTCAATTGTATCCATTGCAACTCTTAACTGTTGTTTAGACTCAATTGTCTGCACAACAATAATATTTCAAAACAAATAGTAGCATATTTTTAATTTGAAATCACATCCTAACAATAATATTTTTAAAATAAAGTTACTTACCATATCAGATTTCACAGTGCTAATAGTTGTTGTAGTTGGCATGTGAAGTCTTAATTCATTGATAACTCGATCTCGGGATGTGACATCACTCTCTAAGTTGTGCCTAACATCTTTTAACCTGTCATTTTCTAACTCCAAAGCCTAAGAAATTAATGTTTATAAAAAACAAAAATTATCGTAAAATGTTTTTAGTTACATTTATAAAAACAAAAAAAATAAACTTACTCTTATTTGTCCCTGTAAGTCTCTATTGGTTTGAATATGATCCTTGATGGTCTTTAAAGCACTGGTTAGTTGTTGGTCTAATGGTAAGGAAGGATCAGGCAAAGTTTGAGTAATATCTTCCAATCTAAAACCATTTAAATTTTTTTTAAGAAAAACTTAAAAATCGTTTTAAAATAAATTGTTACAAACTTTATATTCATACACTTTATTTTAAGGATTTATTTATTTAAAAAAAAAATTAAAATTTTACCTTCTTGCTCTTTTAGTAACTTCACGTTGCTGAGATTGAAATTGATCCAAAAGTTTTTCCAAATCCATTTCCCGTAATTCCCATTCCATTTGGTGTTCCTCCTGAACCTGATTTAGACAAATTTTATTTAAAAAATTATTTAATTTTTTGTCGATCAGTATTTTATTGCAAAGAGAAAACATTTAAAAGACTACATAAAATCAACCTTTAATATTTGAACAATATCTTCTTCCAAACTGGAAATAGTTTTCTCATATTGATCGTTTAATGTTTCAACATGTTTTATCTGTTCATTTTGCCGCACAACCTAAAACAAATAACCAACAAAATAAATTAAAAGCAACACTTTGACAAAAATCACAGTAAAACAAACTTTTCTTGCTAAGTTAATTATTTAACCTGTCGTTGTAATTTCATGTCCTGTAACCTTAAAACATCCATTCTGTGACACCATTCAGTTAACTTGTCTGCTCCCCTTTCATCCTAAAACAAAAAGTTCTTTATTAAATAATAATAGTCTTAAAATATTTAAGAACATAAAAACAAGAGAATTTATTAATATTTTGATAAAATTTCTAAACAAGTTACACTAACTTCAATAGCCTTTCTTAATTCATCAAGGCCTTGTTTTTGGATTTCAGCTTCAGCAAGTTTATCCTCGATTCTCTCTCGTTCTTTTCTGGTCCTCTTCAGCTCCTCTTGGATCAATAATTTATCTTCTTGCAATCTGAGACATTTAATAAAAAATATCAAAATCAAATAACTTTGCCCCTCTAAACATCTTTAAAAGTTTTTTTGGGTGTTTTTTTGTAATTTAAAAATACTTGATTAAATAATATTTTAAATTATTCAACATTGTTAAACAGTGGCTAAGAATGCTTGACAGAATATTTTGAATCTGGAAAATTCTTTTACCTGATCATAGATCTTGAGAATTTTTCCTGTTGAGCGAGTGGTAATGCTCCACTAAACTGATGTCGCAAACTTTGAATTGTTTTCTTGAGTTGTCGGTTTTTGTTGTTGGCTTCAGTGCGAGTTAAATAAACAACATCCTCTTTGTCATCTTAAAAAATTTTAAAACTTGATGTTAAATAAAGAAAATTATATTTCATTAAGGTGCTATAAACAGTATGAACTCCTGCTGAGCCAACATTTAATCAGCAGCATAATTATCGGCAATTATATTCTATATAATGTCCTAAAATGCTTAGGGCAACTGATGTTACTCTATGTTTAGGTTGCGCACTTGTCCTTCCCACATCGAGAATAAAGACATATATATACAAAAAAAAAAAATCTTTTAAATTTTATATTTAAATCTTAAGTTAAAATAAAAGCAACAAATCCACCTAGTTTTTTCTCTAATTTAACAACATGAGCTTGCAGCTTGGTGACATTTTTCTTTGCTTTTTCAATATTTCTTTCTGCATCCATCTCACTTGCTTGCAAGTTAAGAATTTGGTGGTGCAGTTTACCTAAATAAATAGCATATATAGTATAAAAATAACATAGTAAAAGTTATCTTTAAAAAAGAAACATTCGTTTATGTAAATCTAATAAGCATAACTTTACACATAAAAATTTTAGTTTGACAAAATTTACCAATCAAAGCATTCTGATCAGTTTGAAATTGAAATTCTTTAAGTTGTTGTCTAAGTGATTTCATCTCTCGGTCTCTTGCTTGTTGTTGAGATTGAACACTTCTCAGTTGATTGTGGGAAATATCAGCCATGTCTTGTAACTGAGACATTTTAGTCTAAAAAATTAAATTTATAAAAGTTATGTTAGATTGTTGAAATACTATATCAGGCAATTATTATTTTATTTGTCCTATGTACTTTGGTTTTGATGAGGTCCTCTTCCAAACCAGATATCTTTTTGCGATCTGCATCACTTACTGCTCTTGGAACAACCTCCGCTAACTCATCACGAAGATCTCTCTCCGTTTGTTGAGCCTCAATGTTAAGCTTGGTGAGCTAAAAAATTGAACAAATATTAGGTACTGAACAAATATTAGGTATACAAAAAAAATTCTATAATTTTTTTTATTAAAGAACCCTTTTTATCTTTTGAGAATTTCGAAATATAATTATATGAAAAAATATTTACCTTTAAAGTTATAAATTAAAAATATTTATTATGAGTTTAAAAACCTGTGAAAATTTATTTTCCAATTCAGTATTTCTTGTCTGCAAATCATCAAGAGAAGATTTTAGACGATTATACATTCTTGTTGAATGTTCAGCTTTTTGACGTTCATTTAGTTCTTTCATTTCAAGAACACTTATCTAAAGAAATTACAAAAATTTGTTAATTTATTATTAGCCTAGAAAAAGATAATAATTTAAAAACTACAATTCTTTTGTCATTAAAAAGGTAATATTTTTTTTATCAAGCCAAAAAATGCCAAATTTCAAAAAATTTACAGATTTTGCTCACTAGATTTTTTTGCATATTTCTTTTATTATAGTGATCTAAATAATGAAAAAACAAAATTTTCAATTCTTTTTCTGTATTTCAACTTTAAAACAATACACAATAATAACAATTCTGAAAAAAGAATTCAACATAATCAATAAAGTTCCCAGCAAAGTGATTAAACCAAACAATTTAGTAAAGCAGCAAAACAGATGGAATTTTCTTTTGTTCCTCAGCCAATGCAATATTCCAAAGATCTGAACAATCTTGTGGAGGTAATTCTCCACCTACTTTCATAATTTCCAATCTATACTTAAGGTTGCTCATCAAATCTTTGTAAATACTGGCACCTAACATAAAAGATTGCATATTAATAGTTCTTACAAAATATTAAAAATAATTTTAAACCATGTCCCAAAAAAAATTTAATATTTTATGTTACTTTGCAAGCTTCGTTCTCGTTTGTTAGTCCAATTTAATTTAAATTCTATGGACAATATAGCAGCTGTAACTGTAGGTAGAACAGTACCAATAGCCTTCTTCGTATACTCAGGTAACTGAAGTTGAAACACAATCACCTAAAATAAGTATTAACAAATAAAACAACTTTTTATCTAGTCTAAAATATACAATGTACAAACAATGCTTTAAGATTCAAAAATAAGAATATTAAAACAATATTGATATTAAAGTCGTAATTTACTTGTGCAATCTGTATAAATATAACAAGAATAACAACACACAAATGAGCAATTCCAAAGCATTTATATTCCTTGCGCCAGTGATGATACTTTTTTTTGTATTTTTTAAGCAAGTTTTCATACATAGTTTTTGCATCTATAACGCCTTTGACCTATAAAATGTAAGAATTGTAGAAAAAAAAAGCCATAACTAAAATTACATTTTTATAACATCTTGGGTAGGGCGTTTAATTCCCAATGCTTGCAAGTCAAAATAAATAAAACTACAAAATTAGTTTAAAATAATTTAATTTCATATTAGTTACAGGAGTCTTTTTTGTTAGAATGTGTGTTATCCTAGTAGGTTGTTCACCAGTCTTTAAGGCAGCTACACCATCTCGTGAACCTTTAAATAAAAAAATGCTTATTGCAGTGAGTAGGGCTTGAACCTTAGATATAACCCACAAAATAATTTTTAAATTCATTAATTGTTTAATCCCTACCTTCATTACTTGTTTTACTAGTTGTCTGATGTGGATCTTCTGAATTGCCTAGCAGAGGATCTGTACGAAATTGTAGATTAAAAATAGATAATATAAACGTAAACTGTATTTAAAATAATTTGAAATACAACCTTTACCTGTTTCACTTGTACTCATAATTTTTCTTTAATATACCTGTTTAAAAAAACGTGAAACTGCAATAGCGTTAAAAAATGCTACGCTTTTGCTTGTATATTTTTAGGCTTACGTTCTGATGTTAAGCCAAGTTTATTATGCCTAAAAGTGATCATAACATGATGTATTTCCTTCTGTTGTTGATGTACCATATGTCGTTAGCGCCTAATTCAATAGAACATATGTTGTACTTAACAAAAAACAACGCGACGGATATCAAAGGGCTTGCAACTTGTTGCTTAGACAAATTTAATAACATTTAAACTGATTGTAACACATTGTATTTCTGTCTACCGTAGATAAACTATATGCTATTATTACTTTTATATATTATTTAAAAGTTACTGCATAACATAAATTTATTTTAAATTATTTACTTATAGCAATTTTACTTGCAACTCAAAACATACGACAAATACTTTTTAAATTTACTTCTAGAGAACTGTCATGCACGGAGTTTTTGTCCTGACAGTGTAAGTTTTTATTGAGGCAGATTTAAACCTTTTTTAAACCATTTTCGGAAAACTTTTAAACTTTACGTACAATGGGCTAATGTGTTTTCCATGCAAATGGCCCAAAAATTAAGGAAAAAGTAATATAATAGTTTCATAAGCAGTTATATATAAAATATAATTTACAAAATAAATAATATGTGAAGCATAAGACTTATGTCGATAAAAAAAAATAAAACTTTGAGAACTGTTAGAAAAATTTGCTAATAGGGAATAAGAAATGGTGGAATTTCTGATATTTCTTGCTGCATTGCCAAATTCCAAAACTGAGGACAATCTGTTTCTATTATTTCGCCCTCCGCGTTTATCATGTTTAATCGATACTCAAGAGCAGAAATTAAATTTTTGTAAACTTTTGCGCCTAAAAATATGGTTAGATTAACAATAAATATTTACACTTAAAGTTTCCATCAATATAATTCTAAAAAACGCACAATATTTTACCTAAATATTTACTGATAGCGCCATACTTAAAAGCAGTACGACATTGGGGATCAAACCTGTGCTTTTATATGTATAATATCCATTCTTTAACTTGTGAATGTAATTACTGATATTTTAACTAAAATACTTTTCTTGCTTTTGATTCCTTTTCCCGACCAACCAAGTTTAAGTTGAATTGACAAAGCAGCAGCAGTTATTGAAGGTAATATCGTTGCAATCGTTTGCTTGACATGGTCAGCCATATCAAGTTGAGATAATACAACCTAGGAAAAAGGCCACATTTTAAATAAAAAAATAGATGATCTACAGCATGAATTTAAAAACGATTAATAGTATCAGATATTAATTACTGATGAAATATAATAAAAATGCGTTTAAATCGTGTATTTTCACCTGCATTATTTGAATCACAACAAGTAAGATTGTTATGCACAAATCAGCGGCTTTAAAGACTCGAAATTTTTTTCTCCAGAATTCATATTTTGCGGTATATTTCTCAAGCAACGAATTGTACAACTTCTCTTTTTCGATAGTGTTAATATCAATGACCTATATAATTAAACAAAAACATATAACCAACATTGGTTAAAATGTAAATCAACCTTTTATTGATATACCCAAAGATTTTTTACCCTAACTTCTCTTTTAAAAAAATCGTGGCATTTCTTTTTGACATTTTTTGACTTTTTTGTTTTCTTTTCAAAATCTTCTTCGGTCAAAGTTAAATCTTTAATATTTGTATTAAATTGTGGTTGATCTAAATACAATAAAAGTGATAAAAGCCTTAGAAAAAATTCGAATTTACATTTCCAAAAAATTTTTATTTTGATACTTTATTATTCTACTTATAGCTGTAAACTCTTACCCGTTTTATTACTTGTATTCGGTATAGATGATATGCCGTTTATCAAAGGATCTAACAAAAAATAAATAAAATTAATAGGCCTATCTATAAGCTACTCAACTTATGAAATATAAATGTTTTATTTAAATTTATTAATATTACTTACGTCTTTCATCCATTTTGTACTTTATATTTCTCTATGCAAAACAGCACTTATTTCTTTCTGTAGGCAAAGCGGCACTTTGGCCTATGTAGAGCATTGCCAACTAACTTTAACTAAGCATAAACACGTCTAGAAAAACGCTGTCTTGGAAAAAATCTTTTTTTACAAAACATGAAAGATTTATTTATTCAAACAGTATCGTGACCACCTTTTGAGCGCGTAATGATTATTAATTACTAAAAAGTAATTATTTGACTAATTTTTAATTAACGTGATATATATTGACTTATGTTTTACTTTTACAGCATTAAAACTAACTAAATTTAAATTAATCATCACGAAATTATGCACGTACTTTCTACTGCTATACAAAAAATACCCAATCAACTGAAAAAAATATTTTTTTTAGAAACAATCACACTTTGCAAAACTAGTTACTTAACTTAAGAACAACCTTATCACCTGAATAGCCTACGCTTTATTTTACGCTTAACTCAAAAAGAAAATGTAATAACAGTGATTAACCATTTATTAATAACCGCAATTTTTTGACACTGTGGAAGAGACGTATTTCCTAATTGCCAAAACACAACAAAACTACCTATTTGGAATTTTTCGCTATTTTTAATCATTAAGTTAAAACCTGTTAAAATCAAAAAGTTTATTTTTTCTTTCTTTTAATTGCTAAGCCAAAAACCACTGGTTACTAGCTATAGTGTATAAGTAACACGAAGGTAGCTGTGTCCGCATTAATACCAAGAAACTTTTAAAACGTTAAAAGAAAATGTCCATTTTATTACCCTTTTCTGTCCACTTGCCTATCTATGTGCATTAAAAAAGTTGTCAGTAAACTACGTACTATAAATGGTTTCTGTAAGCTTTTAGATTTGTTAAGTTGACCTAAAGGAGTTAGGTAGGTTATATAAAACACAAAGTTTAATATTTCACAAGTTAGGTGTAATCCTTCAACACAATAAAATATAAGTCTTAATCTTGTAGGAAAAAAACTAATAGGGATTCAGAAATGGCGGAACTTCTGTTACTTCCATAAGCATTGCCAGGTTCCAAAATAATGGACAATCTGTATCGATTATTTCGCCACCAGCGTTAATCATTTTCAAACGATACTCAAGACCAGAAATTAAATTCTTGAACACTCTTGCGCCTAAAAGTAAATTTAATTTGCATTAAAAGTCGAAATCTAGAAAAGGTTGCTATTAATAAAAGCAAAAATACCTACTATATTTTGCCCCTAAGCCTAGGTGGGTATACAAACTGCTTATACCTTACTTAAAAGGGCTACTACATGACAGCAGTTGGAATCGAACAAGGGACCTCATATGTTAAGGTCTGTGGTTCAACGCCTGGGTATAATTACTAACATTTTAAATAAAATTACAATGTTTGCTTTTTGTTCCTTTTCCAGACCAACCAAGTTTAAGTTGAATTGATAAAGCAGCAGCAGTTACTGTAGGTAATATCGTTGCGATCGTTTGCTTGATATGATCCGGAATATCAAATTGAAATATTACAACCTAACAAAAAAGCACAACTTTAAACAAAAAAATGTTAATGAGTGCCGTTTTAACAACATAAATTATTTTTGTTTACAAAATATATTTGAAAGCATCTTTACGGTGCTATTTTTACCTGTGTTAACTGTACTACGACAAGCAGAACAGTTATGAACAAATCAGCTGCTTTAAAAACAACAAATCTCCTTCTCCAGTAACAATATTCCTTTGTGTATCTTTCAAGCAACGAAGTGTACAACTTTTTCTTTTCGATAGTGGTAATATCAAGAACCTATATAGTTAAATATAAAAATGTAAGTTTGATGCTTTAACATAAACATTTATTCTCATAAGGTTTCAGGTTCGATTACCGATGTTTCTATGTCGTAGCTTTAAAAAATACACTTCTTACCCTAATTTCTCTTCTAAAAAAATCGTGGCATCTCTTTTTGACATTTTTGGCCTTTTTTGTTCCTTGAACGGAACCTTTTTCCACCAAGTCAGATTCTTCGATATTTCTATTGAATAATGCTTCATCTTAGAAGAATTTAAAAAAATGGTTACGCTAAAAAGTAATTGAAATTAAATCACAATTCCAAAAAATTTCATTTATAATATAGTAGTTACCTGTTTTAGAACTCGCGTTAGGTAAACTAAACGGGTGATTTATTAAAGGATCTAAAAATGTAGATACTGTAAATCTTTATACACTTCTTATTAAATAAAATGATTTTTATTTGAAATAATATAAATTTACTTACGTTTTTCTTCCATGTTAAGTTTTATTTCTTTCTAGAAGCAATGCGGTATTAAGGCCAGAAGCCACTTAACTTTAACAAAAAATAAACACGTTTAAAAAACACCAACTTCTTTAAAAAAGTGCATTTTTACATAGTTTTATAGATTTTCATTAAAAATGTGTCGCCACTACGTTAAAGTGCATAATAATAGTTAGTTACCAGAGTACTTATAGACGTAACTTAATTTGTGTTTATCGTTAAGCAATTATGTAAGTACTTTCTACTTCATACGAAAATCAAACATACTAGCGATAATATAAAAGGTATACGAAGGTAGCTATATTCGTATGTAAAACAAAAATTCATCCGTTTCCGTTTATTTAACGAATGCTAATCAGACCACTTACGTATACCTATAAGCGAGTAACTTAAAAACTATAAGCGAGTAACTTAAAAACTACTTAGCAGATTATTTTTAATAGCTTTAAAAATGCACTTTGTCTGATAACAAACACTCGTAAATATGGTGTTTGAAATTGACTAATTTGGAAATAGTTTAGTCATATTCAACCAAGGTCCAACAAACAGGAAGCAGCGGATAAAAACTAAATATAATGTTTCAAAGGCGTTTTCCTGTTACGAGCTATAACTTTAAGTAAAATACAAGGTCAAAACCAATGGCCAAATTTCATTTTTTTTTGTATAATACATAGAAATAAGAAAAATAAAAAGTTATGTCTTCAGCATTCATTTTTCTTTTAACGATTTCTATTAGCTTAATCGTTTTCAATAAAAAAAATAATAATAAAAAGGAAAAAAGGGAGAGTTAATTAACAAAATACTATTTCTTAATTTTTCTCAAGAAATTTTAGATTATCAACGTGTTGTGGAGATGCCAATACACTTAATATATCCTGACGGCCCGATATTTGACCGCCAGCATCTTCGTAAAATTTAATATACTCCAAGCATACTCTTGATTCATAAAACAAATTTACATCTAAAAATAATTAATTTTGAAAAATTAAAAAAAAATAATATGTATTAAAATTTTTCATGTATATTTTACCGAATTGAATGACACGTTTAAAAATATGCAAAAATACATGATTTTTTTATTGATTGATCGTTTCAACATTAATTAAACTTATTTTGTTAAATTCATTACCTTTTTTAGATTGTAAAAATTTGTTTCTGAACGGGGTGACTTGCAAAAATATTGCAATAATTATAATAGTACTCGAAAAAATAGTAACCGTCCATCTTAGTTGTGTTGGATTTAAAATCTTTACTTGAACAAGAATAATCTGGAAAATAATTAAAGTTTTTAATGCAGTAAAGCGTCTGTTAAATTTAATTATGTTACTTTTTAGGATTTTTTTTATAAAAAAGCAAATAAATGGTATAGAATTAAAATTTTACAAAATATTACCAATTTTTTTAAATAAAGTAAGCCGCAAATTAAGTAACACCAACACTGCAAAACAAAATTATTTAACTAACCTGTAAAATCTCCAATGCAACTGCAAATAGCACAGCAGCAAGGTTAGGTAATTTAAAAATTTTCATCTGGTGTTTAAAGTGCAAAAATTGTGACGTCACTTCGTTCAAACTGTCATCAACGTTCAACTCAACTTCCTGTAAAACCATACGCACTTGAATAATATTTTAACTGTATAGAGCTTAAACCATATGTTAATAAATAATCGCATACTAATATACCATAAAATAAAAGTTTTCTTAAATTTAACAAATAGCAATTACCTGGTTACTTTCATTTTCCAATTCTTCTACTCTACTGGCAGCTAATTTTTCGTTCAGTGACGTCATGTTTTGCAAATGGCTCAAATAAAAGTCTGTCTATATTTTACTAATTTAAGATCATGTAAAAATAACTTAACCTTATTAGAATGTATCTAAAAATACCATATGCTTTTCAAAAATTTAAAAAAAAATGTTTGTTTAAATTGAACAATATTTAAACATAGCCTAATTCTTAGCTCTGCCTACAAAAACCTTTACCAATGTTTATATTTTGCTAATAATACTAAAATTGTGCCGTAAATACGCGACCGTAAAAAAACATTCGTAAATACCTAGGCGGATGTTTTCTGCATGACTAATAAATTACGCAAGAGAATTTTTAGGTTTGGAGAAAAAAAGGGGATTCAAGCCCCCTTTTTTATTATAAACTCTTTTTTGATATATGCAAATACTTGGTGGTTGCTTTTGCCATATGTTTTTATAAATCTAAATTTAATGCCAATACATCAATACTGATAGATCAGTATATATACATACAGCACTACAGTTAAAAATATTTTATTTTATAAATTTAAATTTTTTTAAAAATAAAACAAATTTAAATTACATAAAATATTAATTAAATTTCCCAAAATTCTCAACATTTTTTTTCATTTTAAAAACCTGACGATACCTGTTTCATGATAGAAGAAACTTCTGATGACCCTCCTCTTGCTGGATTTAATCCTGCTCTTCTCCCAGCTTCCTCTAGTGAGTGTCTCTTCTCTTTTTCAATGCTAAGTTCTTCTCTGAGAGCTACCATTTCTTCATTGGTAATCTTTAAATCTTCCTAAAAAAAAATGTGGTTGGTAAGCGAATGAGCCTGGTTTGAATCCCAGTAAAGGTGCTTTTTTATTTTTTTTAATGTTTAATACCAAAAATAAAAAAATTTACCAAAAATATTGAAAAATAAAAAAAAATATTAAATAAATTAATAAAAACTGGTAACATTTATAATTACCTGGAGTTCTTCCACTTTTAGATTTCTGTTCACAAATTGGTTTTCTTTTTGAAGAAGATCTCGATATTTAGCTGTTAGCTCATCAAATCTTCGGTTTACTTGTGATATTTCAACCTCAGGCACACTACCTTCTAATTGTTTTTGCATAGCATCTAAATAAAAAGTCATCACAATATTTTTTTTTCTTTTTTATAAAATTTATTTGAAGTATTAACATACCTATTTTAAATGCAGCCATTGATTTATATCGTTCAAGATAACCAATTCTTTCAGCTACTGCTTTCTCTATTTGAACTATTTCATTTTTAAGTCTTGAATTTTCAGTTGTCAATAACTCTTCTGTTGTCTCCAAAGCTAAAAAGTAATCAAAAATTGGAAAAAAAATTTAGAGAGTTTAAACAAAAAAAATAAATAAAAAAATAAGTGCGATTATTTTTATTTTTTTGCTATAATTTGAAGTAACTTTTGCTTTTCTCATTAAAATCATAAAAAATGTATAGAAAAAAAATTTATTAATAAATTCAGTTTTTAAAATGCTTGATTTAATTTAACCTTTATGTCTTCTGATCAGAGTTTTTTCATTTACTCTCAACAAAGAAACTTTCCGTGAAGTTTCAGCTAATCTTTTTTTCATTTCATCAGGATCACTTTTCAGTGTCACTAATAACCTCTGTTAAAAATAAAATCAAATTTTATAAAAAAAAGCAAAAAAAATTTAAAAAAATAATTCAACATTTTTTTCAACCTCATATTCGTCAACTCTGATCGCATCTCTGTCATGTAGCTCTTCCAACTTTCTCCTCCTTTCCTCCTCACTTTTTATTTTCTCCTCCATATTGTTTTTCTCCTCAAGATGGTCTGAAACAAAAATACAATAATTAAACATTTTATTTTAGTTTAAACTGGTATTTTAATTTAAAAAAATGTTCAACATGAAACATTATACTTTTTTTTACACTGGTGTAAAAACAAGAAAGCTAATAAACAAATTAATTTTTTTTACCTTTGTATAATAAGTGGGTCTGTTGTCTTAAGACATTTAGTTGTCTTCTAGAATTTTCCAAAGCCTCTTTGACTTCTTTGTATTTGATATTTTTATTTGAGGAGTCATGCAAAGTCTTAATAAAATATTAACTTATTGTGTAAAAAGTAATTTAAATGCTTTGATATGTGAAAAAAATAGTTTTATAGCATTATTTTTTTAAGTATTTTATTATTCTTTAAATTGTTTTTTGTCTACCTGTATAAGTTGTTCATTTAGAGCATTAATGATATCATCAGTATTTGAATCTATGTTGTTGGGCAAGTTTATCATTAAAGATTTGTTTTTAGCAAAATCAATTTTGTCGAAGTCTTCTATGTCATTTGTCAGTTTTGTCACCTAAAAAAAAAAAAAAATTTTTTTAAAAATTACAAAGTAATTTACAAACATAGGAGGTATAAGAAAGTCCTTAACAAAATTAATTTTAAAAGTTTAAATACTCTTATTTTTTTGCATGCACACCACAAACATTAGTGCATGCACACCACAAACATTAGTGCATGCACACCACAAACATTAGTGCATGCACACCACAAACATTAGTGCATGCACACCACAAACATTAGTGCATGCACACCACAAACATTAGTGCATGCACACCACAAACATTAGTGCATGCACACCACAAACATTAGTGCATGCACACCACAAACATTAGTGCATGCACACCACAAACATTAGTGCATGCACACCACAAACATTAGTGCATGCACACCACAAACATTAGTGCATGCACACCACAAACATTAGTGCATGCACACCACAAACATTAGTGCATGCACACCACAAACATTAGTGCATGCACACCACAAACATTAGTGCATGCACACCACAAACAGCCGAAACATATTCAATTATGTTTAGTTTCTAACTAATTTTTGCATGCACACCACAAACAGCAGTTTTATATTTTTTGGCCTATTGATTTGACATTTAATATATTATTGACTGAGATTATATATAGATTGTTTCTTAGTATATATGCAAGACCTTGATTTCATTTTCAAAGATTTATATATAAACTAAACATAATTAAATACGTTTCGAAAAAAAAAATTAAAGCACACAATTTCATTTCAAAACAAATAAAAACCTGTTTTTTGTAGATCTCATTTTGAGCCAAAAGTTTTGAGTTTTCGCTTCTCATCTCCCTTAACTCAGTTCTTATTTCTTCATTTCTTCCTGTGAGCTGATCGACTTGAGCTTTGAAGTGGGAATTTCCCCCAGTTGCTACTTGCCTGCTTTCCATTGCCTTTAAAATAAAACACAAAAATTAGGTTTTTGAGTTACAAAAATATTTATTATTTTATTAAAAACTTACATGTAGTAATCTTTCTATTGAGGGTAGTTTTAAAATCTCCACAGGCCTTGGACTGTTGTTCGTTTGTTTGAGTTCATGTAAAATATCCTTCATTGCTGTTCTCAGATCATCATTCTCATTAAAAATCGTTTTATTTTCCTTTGAAAACATCAGGAAAAATTTACAAGGGTATTTATTGTAAGTATTATTTTGTTTGAAATATGTTACTTAAATTTAGCCGTAAGTCAAGATTTATCAAAGTTTTAAAAGTACTGTTTGTAAGTTTGTATATAATAAAATTATATATTGTTTGATAAATATAAATGAATTTAGAAAAATTGAAAAAATCTGGTTTAATATTATTCCAGAAAATTTATTTGTAATAACAATAGATTATTCCTTATCAAGTATGTGAAAAACCTTCTCAAGTAAAACCTTCTCAAGTATGTGAATTTTTCAATAACATAATCAAACCTGTTTTAATTTAATATTTTCAGCATGAGCACTGTCTAGTTGATGTTGGCTGATATTGCTTTGAGATGCCCATCTGCCAGTTGGTACTTTGGGTGCTTGTTTTGATCTATAAAAAAATATGTTTATTTACTATGTATGTGACAAGGTTAACTTTACAGTTGACAGACTAACATAACATTACTTGATTTGCGGGCCAGCCACACATTTTATTGGGACAACCAAAGATTTTATTTAGCAATTATAAATAGTATTGGTCCAGTATTTTGTCTGACCAAACATGAACTAAATAATTTTTTTGTTTAAAAAAAATTGTTAACAGAACTTTTACTTAAATGACTTACGGTTCACTGATTCCTAGCTTTCGTTTTCGCTTAAGTTCTTCAATAAAATCATCAATTTGATCAATGTCATCTGAATGCAAACCTTCCCCGATCGCTTTCTGGGTTTGAGATTGTGCTTGTCGACGAATCTAAACAAAGATTTTTTAGTTTAAATACAACTTCCCTAATATAAGAAACATTATTAGATTTGACATAAAATTTGTTCTTAAAAAACTTAAGAATAAATATTACCTGTTTTTTGAGTTGTATTCGTTCTTCTTCCAAATTCTCGATTTCTTTTAGAAGAACTTGATTCTCGGCTCGATATTGTTGTTGCCTTAATCCTCTCGACTTCCGGAGGTTCACAATGTCATTCATGTCCCGAGGATCGACTCCTAACCTTTCTCTGTATTCCTCATTCTCCTCCAAAAGCTAAAAAAAACAAATAAAAAAATGTGAATTTTTTTAGAAAATGTATGGCTACAAAAATTTATTTAATTTAGTAATTCTTACGTCGTTAAGTTTTTCTTCCAACTTGTTTGCTTCCCTTGTTAAATCTTGAATATCTTTGTCTCGATCTCTGATCTCTGACTTACATTCTAATTAACAAAATTTATAACAAAATTAAAAATCTAGTAAAAAACTTTATTCACTAATCCAAAATAAAAAATCTAAACTGAAAACAAAATTAGTCCAAAAATTTTAAATTTTACGTTTAATTTCATCAACTGCTTCTGTTAGACCATATTGTCCTGATTCCAACAACGCAATCCTCTTCAGTGCTTCAGTTAGTTTAATATCAGTCCCTTGTGCCTCAGTTTCCACTCTTTGTTGTTGAGTTTTTGCATCTCTTGTTATTGCCTCATTTTCAGTAACTTGGTTCTAAAAATTAAAAAAAAATTATGGAGAGACCGTGAGAAATTCGTTTAATTGGTAAAGTTTGGCCTTCAAAATTAGCACTTAAATTATAATTCTTGTAAAAAGTTAGATTAGGCCTATTACTTTATTTGTAATTTTGAAAGACAAAAAAATTTAAAAGACAAGTAAAATAGTTGCATAAACAGCATAAAAAATATGTTTTAATGTATATTTTAACATTGACAAAGAAGAATTATTTTTAAATAATGTTACCTGTAGGTTTCGAATTTGTGATCTATAAGCTAAAGTTTCTCTATTTGTTCCTTTATCTTTTCTCAGTTCTTCAACCAAAGTGGTTTGCTCTTCCAGGTCTGAAACAGCTTGATTTAGGTTTTGATGTAGTTCCTTGTTTTGGTTTTCTTTTTCTTCCAGTCTCTATAAAAATATTAAAAACAAATTAAAAAATACAATAAAATAAAAATTGGTTGTGTGTAATGCTTAGATAAAAACTTCTTAATTTTAGTTGTCTTTTTTTTGTAATTACATAGATAGAAATAAAAAAAATATTCACTTATTAGTTCTTTTACAAGCATGTTATTAAAATCTTAGATAATAAAAATTTGCTTTAATATTTGTGGCAAATTTCCTTGGTAAATACCTAATGAAATATAACATGTGGCAAGCTTTGTTAAAAAAATCAATAGTACAATCTCTTAAATCATTATTTAACTCAAATACACTCTTACACTTACATAATTTGTAAAAATAATATCATTTTTTAAATTTCCATATACAAGTTTGTAAAAAACATATAATTTCAGCGCCATTCTACTATATATATAATGTTATTTACCTTGGTTAATCTTTCAACGTTAATTCGATCCTGATCAAGTGAAACTGCTGCAATTTTCTGTCTCAAATTCGAAATAATTCGTCCTTGTTCAATATTTTCTTGGTCGCGTTGTTGTAATTTTTTGGTCCATTCGTGAACTTTCTCGTCAACTGCATTCGCTATCGTGTCTTCCTCCTCATCTTTAGCTCTTATTTGATCTCGCAGATCGTCAACCTAATAAAGTAGATTTAATAAAACCTTGGTTTGGTGACCATTAATAATAAAAAAATCAGTAAATTATTAAGTCTTTTTAAATAATAATACAATGTTTCATATCCTAAAATTGGTTTTATAATTTCTTTTTACTGCATTATTTGTACAGTTTATGGCAAGGTTTAATAGCTAATGTGTAAAAAAATAAAAAGTATATACATAATTTGTAAGTTTTTTATTTTTTTATTGACCTGAACTTTGAGCTGAGCATTCTGTCGATGAAGATCATCAGCAAAGTGGTCAGATGCTCCAATGACTTTTCTCATCTTTTCATACTCATCTGCCATCTTCTCCATGTCTTCCTGACCACTTTCCATCTCCGTCCTCATCTTTTTGTTGCCTTCCACCAATTCTCTGTTTTGCTCCTCGAGATGCTAAAAATTAAAAAAAAAAAACTTAAAATTTAAATTTTATACATTTTGTCCAAAAACTATTTGGTAGACATTGACGAAAGGCATAATAACTGATAACTTGAAATTTTTTTTTAAAATACTTTTTATTGATATATAAAAATAGAAATTAAATATATTTCAAATTACTGTGATTTGGTCGATCAATTCTGAAATTTGTTTATTCTTCTCCATAACTTTATCTTTGCTTTCAGCACTTGAGTTGTCCTTATATTTTTGTTGTTGGTTTTCAACAATATTCCGGTATTCTCTTAAGCTGTCAACCAAACTTCGATTCTAAAAAAATATTTTTTATTTAATAAAAAATAATTATTTAAAACTAATTTTTATATAAAAATCTCCCAACCTCTTCCTTAAGATTACGACTTGCTCTTTTTGCATCCTCCAACTCCTTCTCATGATTGTATCTTTCCTGAGTTGCACGATCCAGCTCGTTTCTAAGATCCTGCACATCCTGTTGGAGTAACTGAATCTCTTCCGTTTGCTTTCTGCTTTCCAGCCGATAAAAATCAACATCTTTTGTAGGTCCTTTTCCAAAACTCTAAAATTTTATATTTTAAATAATAAAAAAAAAATTTATAAATTTAAATCAACATTATAAAATGTAGCAAAAAAAATCAAAATCTCAAATCAACAACATACCTTTGAATCTTCTAAATCTTTCTTCAATTCTTCATTCTCAGCAATTAAATATTCCTGTTCTTGTAAGAAATCCTCAATTGCCTTTTCTCGACTCTGTTCCAACAAAAAAAAAATTAGTCAACTAATAAAACTTAAAGTAAGACCACATTTAACTAGTTTAACTGTAGTTTACTTAAACATAGGTATTAAACAAAAATCATTTATTGTAAGACAAAAAATCAAGTCAGCAATTTTGGTCAAACAAAACAGAATAGTTGAATTAATGTATTATATATACATTTATGTCCAAGAAAATTAAAACTTTTAGATATTTTATAGTAAACAAACTCACTTCCAAAGCCCTCATTGCAGATTTATACATGAGCAAAATTTTGTCCGGTTCTTTGGCAAATTCATCTCCATTTAATTCTTTGAGTTGATCAACAACTTGCTCTATTTCACCTTCTGTATAGTCTTGTGTTTTTGCCACATTTTCGATCACATTCCAATTAACATCAGGTGCCATCTTGGTTATTCAAGATAGTTTGCGATTTTCATTCAATTAAAAGTAGCTACTTTATTGTAATATTTAAAATTTCCTTAAATGGTAAATCTGATATCTTTATTAGTTACTCTAACTAACAAAATATACATTTATTTAAATATACTATAAATTTAGCAATAAAAAAATTTTAAATACTATTATAATGTTCTACCTTCAGACTTTATTTTAAACCTTAAAATAAAAGAATACTGACTACTTTGTTGTTAATTATGTCAATAATTTTTAATAACTTTAATTATACTTCAACAAAACTGTTTTGTTATTTACATGTTAAATAAAGTAATTCCCGTTTTACTTTCTAAACAAAATCATTAAATTCCTGGAACGCGTCTTATTTAAAATTGAAGCCAATAACAACACCAGTGTTGTCAATTTTTTTTGTTTAATTTATTGTACGCTTTATTAAATTTATCCTCAACTGCACTTCAAATAAAAAAAACATTTACAAGCATTAAGAATAAATTTTAATAAAAGTAAACAACATAATTGATCATTTTAAGTCAAATTTCGTAATTTTTTTTACAATTACTACATAAAATTAATCAAAAATAAAACAAACAAAAAACAAACGCACGTATTGATTATCTCATGAATAATTCCTATCCCAAAACCGCCAGTTATTTATGCATGCGATGCAAGCCAAAGTTCTTTTTACACAGAAAGGCATTTTAAGTATTTGGATTTTTACACTTGCACCTACAATTGAAAAAGTGTGTATTGTAGTTCTTTTTTTTAATAAACACATAATCCAACACACACGATGTCAAGTGTTATTAATGTTTTATTACCGACATGTCATTAAAAAATGTTTTACCATGTACAATGTAAATTTAATATTTAACTTCACGCCCAGGGTACACTTTACATTAAACAATAAACTGCCAAAGTCAACATACTTTGTTCTGAATTTCAGTGTACAGGTAAACATACAAGAATGAGAATATGCATATGTATAGCGCAAGGTTAAACATAGACTAGATATTTTTAAATATTGTTGTCCAATGGTGAGTCGTAACAATAGCTATAACATACCAGTGAGATTTCAAAAGGTTTATTGTTTGGATTTAATGAGATATTTGAAATAAAATAACAGTCTTTGTTAAATTAATAAGGGGGGCCAATAAAGGACTGATATTAATTTATACTTTATTAGGTTAAGCACTTCTATAATAAATCCAGGGTAATTTATGCTTAAAGAAAAGTGGCACGTATAGTAGGCTATATAAATATGCTGATTTCGTATTGTTAATAGTACTTGTTGACAGATTTACAAGCAATGGCTTAACTTGTTGTTATTAAGGCGTGTTGTGCTACTAATTAGAATTGTTTAACGTAGGTCAATTCATTGTCAATAGCATTACGCGGTTTAAGCTTGGGATTTAGGAACTATATCGATCGCCTGTTGAGATATTGGTAACAGCTTTGTAGTAACAATTTTATATGAAAGCTAGTTTATGTATTTAATTTATGTTCGTAAATATCTGAGAAATGTATAAAAGATTTAGAACTGTTGAAAATATGAGGCTACATTGTCAGTGTTATAACTATCTTACACTTTTTCGAGACTGTACAGTATAGGCTATCGAATTGCTGTTCCAAAATTGTAATTTACATGTGTTTATTTCAAATTGCCACACTAGACAGCATTAAATTTTGAACAACAGATTGGTTATAACATTGCGTAAGCCTGTTTACTGTCGAACGCAAATACGATTAATTTTAATTATTAACGATAACATATCGTTTGTTTGCGATAACCAATGAAAGAAAAGTATTGGCCCCGGTTGAATCCCACCAAGCGCCCAAAAATTTAAACATCAATGTTAAACAATTTGTATATTGTTTTGTTTTAATATTTGTTTTGTGATTTTCTTTAGACATAAAATATGGATAGTAATAATAACACGGAAAACAAAGGATTTAAAAACAACAACGAACTGAAACTAGTCGAATCTAAACCAACAAAACCATGTAACAAAGTAATTGATTGTCATCATCACGAAAAAAATGTTTTGATAAGACCATGTGGTCAGTGTGGTGAACTAGTATGTCAGGAATGCATTAAAGAACATGATGAAAAAATAGATGATTTTGTAACATTCAAGGAATTAGCTGATACTTGTAAACAAGAAATGCTGGATCAAGTAACAATTGTTTATAAGTTACTTTTAACCATAATTAATTGCTTGTCAACTAATTGATTTATAGCCTTTCACTTATTTAAAAGAATCAATATTTTGTCTATAAGTTAAACTAAAGTAAGTTACTTTTTTTCAGGTCAAATCTTTGCAGAAACAAAACAATATTATGACAGACTGGTATCTGAATATCGATAAAATCAGTAAACAGCTAACTTTAAATCGGGATCTGGCGAAATGCGAAGTCGATAAAACCTTTGAAAAACTACATCGGGAACTATCAGGAAAAAGAAATAGCATATTTGAAGAAATTGATGACAAATTTCAGCTTAAATATACTGTATTGGAAAAGCAAAAAAATGACATCGAAGACGCAATTAAATCGTACGAATCGGTGTGTAAATACGTTAACGACAATTTAGACGATTTGTCCTCGAATCACGCGATTAATGACGGGGACAGCGGTGTGGCTTGCGAAGAATCCTTTACATTTGATAATGAAAGCAACGAAGCTTGTGAAAAAGAACTTTGTGGTGAAAAATTACAAGAAACTCAAATCAACTGCGATAATGATACATGCCATAATATTTACTTGTTTCATCAAAAAATGAGGGAAAAACTAAACAACCTACAGAGATACGGAAGTACAGGATCACTTCAAGGTACTGCTGAAAATCCCAGCATTGACACAATAACAGACATTAAACATAACAAACTGAAAACTAGTAAATCATGTTTGGAAGATAGATTTAAACAACCCAGAGAAAATGCACACTTGTTTTGGAAACAATCTTCAAACATAAGTGAGTTACTGGACACGACACAAATTTCAGAGGCCGGAACAGTTTTATGTTGTCGCGCAGTAGCGCACAAGAGTAGCTTAAACACGAATTTTCTTCAGGATTTAACAAAACACTGTATAATCAACTGTGAATATAACGTGACGTTAACCACTAAAACTTTTAATGGTGATATTGATACCAGCGGCATGGCTGATATTAGTGCAACTTTAACCAGAGTTCAAGACAAACACATCTTAATACAAGACGATGTGTCAACAGAAAACACATTAAATGAAAGCTTACTTAATTTTCCAGATAATAATAACCTCTTAAATACTTCGTTATTATTGGATGAAGTTGCAATGTGCAGTAAAAACTTAACAAGTACACCAAAAAAGAGTCCCAGCAGCCAAACTTCAACGCTGGATAAGGATCAAATACAATGTTTAGTAAGTTTGTGATTCTTCTGTTTAATTTTAACTTACTATTTTACATGAATAAAACCCCAAGTGATTTAACTTTTATTATAATACTTATTGGTTTTCAGGTAAATGCGACTGATTCTGGGTTGTACGACATTACATTTAGACTAAAAGAAATTGGACAATACTGCTTAGAAGTTAAACTATATGGCGAGCATGTTGAAAACAGTCCTTTTATTATAAACGGAGTTACAAAAACAAGTTGTACCCAAAAAACAAGTTCAAGAACAATTTCTAAAAAGCAAAACGAATTAAGAAAACGATTTAGGTATGTTATTATTTTAACGATTAAAGGACACCTACCAAACAAACACCTGCTTCACAAAATATTTGTTTTAAATAAAGCCTTTATTTAAGTAGTTTCAGATGGGTTGAAATAAAAATTAAAATAGTAATAGTTTTATAGCTATGAAAAAAATAGTATATTGTGTAGAGAAATTTTGAGTTAAAATACTTAATTTTTATGTAAATTGTTAAAGTGATTCCGAATTTGCCAGAAATCCTATTGATATCGATCAATTATTTCGGCTCGGGACGAAAGGAAGATCGAAGGGCGAATTTGCCAACCCACAAGATGTCGCTATAAGCAAAGAGGGTCGTTATTACGTAACGGATAGCAACAACCAGTGCGTTCAAGTTTTTGAAATTTCTGACGACAAAAATGAGAAACCAAAGTGTGTTACTCGTTTTGGAAAACGTGGTAGGAATACTGAAACTGTTATTCAGTGATTTGACTGCAATAAATAAAAATCAAATTAACTACAAAAATGTAATCCAGTTAAAAATTCTGTAATTAAATCCTAGGGAGAAATGTTGGCCAAATACTGCGTCCGACTGGAATTGCGATATTGGATTCAGGTCACATAGCCGTAAGTGATTACGATAACAAGATCGTGAACATTTTCACGGAGGACGGGAAATTTTGCACCAGAATTGGGGCAGGAAAACTAATGGGACCTCGAGGTAGAATTATTACAAATTTACAACTATTCGCATATAAATAAAAATTCTAAAAATTAAATAATAAACTAAAATCCAATTTAAAAATGTTGATAAAAGTGTTTGACGTTCAATTTTTATTTTTTCATTCTTTCCTATTTTATTATATACTTCAACAGAAGATTTGTGTATTTTTACAGGAATTTGTGTAAACAACAATGGCAATGTCATTGTGGCCGACAACAAACACTGTAAGTTATTCATCTTTCAACCCGACGGTAAACTTATTCGAAAATTCGGTTCACGTGGTATAGCTGATGGTCAGTTAGCTGGGCCTCACTATGTGGCTGTCAATCAAGATGGGGAGATATTTGTAACTGATTTTTACAATCACTGTGTTAAGGTAAATTTTGTTTTTTACCATCTCGATTTATAGGTTTGGTGTGTGTCACTATATAAAGTAATTGTTATTGCATTGAAGTGTATTCTTTGCCTTCTTTTTACTGTGCACGGTAACGAATCCCGATTTACTTGACTTTAGGTATTCACTGCACGCGGGGTTTTTCTTCGTAGTATTGGATCTCAGGGTGAAGATATCGGACAATTTAATGGACCGACCGGTATCTCAATCGATAGCAAAGGTCACGTGATCGTGGCCGACTGGGGCAACAACCGGTTGCAGGTATAGCCTATACATTTATTTTAGATATCTTGGAAGACTTGAAATTTAAACCAAAATACATATCAAATATTGGATTATATTCTACTAGGTTTTCGACCAGTGCGGCCTGTTTATTGGTTTTATTAAGAACAAACAAGAACAACTATACGGCCCGCAGGGTGTCACCACTACGCAAAGTGGTTTTGTCGCTGTGGCGGATTCGGGAAACCACTGCGTCAAAGTTTACCGGATCAAGCAATGACGTTGTCCGAACTATGACGTCATCAGAATTAATATTAGACTTTTTTCAAAAAATGTTGCACAAACTTAAAAATTTGTCGCTTGGTGCTCTCTATACAAAATCTTCAAATACACCAAATAAATTTTAATATATTTTTATTGAATTTTTGCACAAAATATTTGTTTATTTCACAGCGGGGCAGGGGTGGGCACACCCAATATATTATTTTGGGTTGGCGAGGATAAATTATTGTCTGATGACGTTGTTGTTTTTTGTAGTGAGGCTACTTTGTCTTTTAATTTGCTGTGCAATTCAATTGTTTGTTCGGAAGCCTAAATTAAGAAAAATTGCATAATTTTTTTAAATTTATCTGGCTTTTAATTCCAAATTTGCAAAAAAATTACGTTCTTTATAACTGTAACATTTTCAAAAATGCAATAAATTTTAGCAATAATTTAAAAAATTTTGACTGAAATCCATATATGAAAAAAATAATTTTAAAAATGTACCACTTTTTGTAGGTTTGATGCACTAAGAAAGTAAACAAATAATAAAAAATTACCTTTTTTGATCTTGGCTCAAGTCTAGTAACAAGAAATTTTAATTTTGTTTCCGATAGTTTATGGCAAATACAAATAACCAAACTGAGCAGTTGTCTGTGTTGTATATCTCTGCAAATTAAATTTAATTACAAAACAAGCTTTTTTTTTAAAGGAACAGATACTTAAAAAAATTTTCCAGCAAAAAAACACAAAAATTTAAACTCATACATGCTATATTTTTTAAAAATTCAAAAAAAAATTATTTTTTAAACTTTTAATCTTACTTTAGTGTTTTTGAAGAAATAAGTAACTTAGTGAACACAGCATTACAGAAGTTATCATCTGTCAACATTTCTGAATGTGTAGTTAATTGAGAACTTATTGCATGCACAAATACTGGGTCAGTTGCACATTCTTTAAAAGACTTTCCTGATAAATTTAGTAAATTAAAACAAAAATCAAAAATTTGACATAATTTTTTCATAAATATCTATACTGTAGTAATAGTTAAATAATATATTAAATCAAGTATTTTTTTTAATAAAATCTTTAATGCAAAATGTATTTACCTAATACGGGAAGAATTTGGATCAGTTGTCCTTTCTTTTTGGTTTTGATTAAATGTAAAACAAACCACATAAGTAATATTCTACTCAGCTGATCTTTTACTAGCATTCTGTAAAAATAAAATAAATATTTAAATATTGTAATTATTAAATGAAATATTTACCTAAAATTAATTTTTTTTTTTTTAATTTTTAATAAACAAATTACTTTGAAATAAAAGTGAAAAGACTGTCAAGCATATTTTCATCTTCATTTTCTTTCTTATCCGCCTAAAAAAATTCAAAACAAATTTAAATTATATAAAAAACGGTAACGTTTAAGTCAAATGAAATATATTTGCTTGTTCAAAAAATTTCAAGAGTTTTTATTTGCCTTTTTCTTTGTTTTCTTTTTTAAACTTTTAGAGCCTGTGGTTTCAACATTTTGATTTTCCGAATCTGAGGTCGAGTTTGTTTGTTTTTTTAATTTATTTTGAATCTGAATGATTTGCTCGCAAACCCCAATTGAAAGTAAACTAGGGAGAAAACGAGTTGTGATTTCACGATCCACTTTTGGCTCTTTAAAAACCTTAAAAAAGAATAAAATATCAAAATTAAAATATGATTATCATTGTGTGAGTTTCTAAGACAACCAAGAGTTATTTTATTAAATTTTAAAATATTGTTATTTTGTACTAAGATTTATGACAGGTAAACTAAATGACATCGAACTATTAAAAAAAACTATTATAGTCAATTAAAATTCTAAAAATTGAGAAAAATACCAAAATTTATTGGCAAGCAGTTTATTTATATATTAATTAAATCAAATGTTTACCTGTTTGTTGATAATATCCCAAGCTGACTGCCCTAAAGCCAACATTCTTAACAACAATTTTAACTCTATATTTTCCTAAAAATTAAATATTCAAAAATTTATTTTTATTAAAAAAAAAGCATTAACGTTAGATTTATTTATGTTTTTAAATTACCCTTGGTAAAATGTCTTTGACTGTTAACTCATTAAGTCTTTTTAGAACACTCCATAGCATTGTGTTAACTGCAAATGGGTCGCATAAAATCATAGATAAGTCACTAAAAAAGGAAAAAATAAAGAATTTAAAAATTAAAAATAATTAAATAAAAAAAATTAAAAAATAATAAACAATTTTGGTTTCAAATAACAGTATATATACACAAAATTGGTTAAAAACTTTAAAAAATAAAACTTTTAAGCTATATTTGAAATAAAACATTAACCATTCCTAAATTTTGAAAAAAACATTAAATCAAATCTTGTTTATATTAATTAATTATTGTTTTCGTACAATTTAAAAGAATGCATCATGGGAAACCAAATTAAGTGTATACATTCCTACCCTAACACTTGTTCTTGACCCTTTTTCACATTATCAAGAAAACCTTGCAGCTCTCTTGCCCTCTTAACATCAACAAAATGTTCTCGGTTGCAAGCGTCTAAACACCAGGTAAACTTGTAACATGGATCCACTGTACATATTTCTGTGACCTAGGATATATATTAAAAAAAACATTGTTCTGCTTGACAAATATCAATAAAAAATATATTTTTGTACAAAATATAGTGGATAGCACATAGTGGCTGAATAATTTGATTTAAAGGTATTTAAATTTAAAGTTTATTTATATACATTTTATGCTAAAAAAAAAACAGAAATAATGCTGTTCCTTTTTTGAATATTTGCAATTTTTTTTACCTCCAGGTCGTGTAGTGACATTAATATCTCAGCTCTTAAAGAACAATAATGAACGTTGTGGGTTTTTAGAAACAAAGTTCTTAAAAATTGCAAAACCATGTCGTACAGTCTAATGTTTTTACCTGCAAATCACAATCAAAAATTTAACAAAGTTGAGGTATATATATACAAAGTTGAGGTATATATTTCATTTTTTGAGTTATGAAAAAATTGGTTAGGCCTGTACGTAGTTACAAATGTAGAAATTAAAAAAAATGTACCTATCATATCAGTCAATGTTTTAATGATAGTACTCTGTCTTCGGGATTTTGGCAAAGTGCTGAAGAAATTGTTAGACGCTGTACAGTCTCCAGATAATAAATTCAACTCTTTAGCCTAAGTAATAATTCAAATTAAAAAATCGAAAAAAAAAATTACACTTTAAAAAATTAAAGTAATCATTAAGATTTAAATTACTTTAATATATTGTGTGAGTAAAGGTAAGACTTCGTCACCAAACATTGTTTGATTTTTCTGCCAAATTTGTCTCTTTACTTCAATTGGACATGCATTGTAAAGATTTTTATCCTTTGTTAAAGCTGATATATATTTTTCAGGAACCTAAAATTAAATATAAGTTATAGTTTTAATAATAAAAAGGCATCACATAACAAAATCAAGAAAGTTAAAATTAGTTTATGTTTATGTTTGGAAATCTGCCATTTTATACTAATAATTATTTTTTTAAAAAGCTTAAAAAATATATTAAAAAACACAATTTTTAAAAAAAAAATTTTATTTTAATTTTATTTAAATTTTAGTTTCTAAATCTTGTTTAATTTTACAAATAATAACAATACTGTAAAATAAATAATGTTTATATATAGCTTAAAAATTATAAACAACTTTTGATTTATAAGATCAACCTTTGGTAAATGTTGCAGCAGTCGCATAGAAACCGGAATCAGGCTTTCGATTTTGATTAACGGAAAACTTTTATCCAAAATGGCTTCAAGTTTTTCTTTAGTTTCTTCATCATTATTTTTTGATATTTCGTTAATTTTAGTTAAAAGTCGATCCCGCAATACTTCAAATACAGACTGATGAAAATCTAATCTTTTAAGGTCATGCAAATCTAAACATATAAATAAATATAAAACCATTTTCTAAAAAAGCTACTTTTTAAAAAAACAAAGCGTCAAAAAATCAATTACCAGTACCAAAATAAAATCTAATTTTGATCGTTTTTAAAAAAGGTAAAAAAACTAAAACAGGGGTTTAATTAATTATAGCCCACTTACCCAACAATGGCAAAGCAGGCTGCAATGAAGGCAGAAGGATGCTATTTTCAAGTTGAAATTCCTCAATTGCACCCAAAGGATCAGTCGTGTTAGTTAGCGCCTCTTGCAAAAAAGTTTTTCCAGCTATTCCCATATCTTCCAAAACTTGCGCCATTTTTGTTAAAATAACTTTACACAGCAAAAGAAATAATCTTAGACAATCTAGTATAAAATAAAATAAGCGCTTAACTTTCTGTTCAAATGTTTAAGCTTAACTTTTCTACAATTCTTTGTCAAATTTTAAATGATTTTAGCCTGACTGCAAAATTTAAAATGCCTTCAGCATCTGGAAATGTGTATGCGCGACATGTCCGATATGCGCGATAAGCGTTTTAACAAAATAATAATTAGTGGCAAAGATTTGTATTTACTATTTTGTGGGCAAGTAAACTGCCAACATATTGAAAAACTCTAAATAAACCTCTAAAACACTACTCTTACCACGGACTGCAGAAACTGCCGACTAGTAAACTTATATTGTTTATATTCATTAACTTTTCGTATTAATTTATCCTCGATAGAAAAGGTCGACTTTACGACCTAAACATAGAGTAAAATAAGTTACCCTGGCCCAGGCTCAAGTTGGCAGATCGAGATGTTATAGATTATAATTGCCTGATGATTAAGCTTTTGATTAAGTTTTGGTTTAGAAAGAGTTTATACCGTTTTAACGCCTTACCAAAGGGCACAACAGAATGAGAGCAGTTAAAACGTCAACATATAAAACCTTGTTTATATTTATTATCTTGAATAAAGAAATAATAACATAATTTCAAGGGTAAATTTTGCTTTTTATAATTCAGTTTTTGATTTTTTCCAAGCTTCACCGTCAGGGTGATCAGTCTCAAATAATAGCTGCGAGGAGTCGACATTATCATTACTAGCGTCATCATCCGGTTCGTATTTTACGTCATCGGGTACTGAAAACCTAAACTCAGGACACTTTCCCTTCACGTTGCGACAAATTAGTTCCTTTTGTCAAAAAAAAGGCATTTTTAACCATGTTTTAGATAAAAATTTACAATGCACTTGTGGTAGGTAATTTGTATGATTTCTTTTAATAAGGTAATTTTATTTTAAAAAGCTTTGTTTTTACATATACCTGCATGGTGGTATTTTTAACCAAATTGAAAAACTCCTCCCCGCCAAACGTGCTTGGTTTCCACCAACCTGGTGAAGCTATAGGACTTGCCGATATTCCTGCAATGTACCAAATAAATTTTTTATCTATTTAACAAGACAAAAAATTTTAAAATAGTGTTTTTACAACATTTAATATTAAAACCTTTAAATGCATAACTTGCGACCATTCGCATTAACAAATCCCCAAATGTATGTTGTTTAAATAGTTTTTTCTCGCAATACAGCCCGGGGTAAAATTCAACTGCGTCAATATCACCATATAATTCTTTCAGCTGGGCGGCTACTATTTTTTCCCCTGAAAAACACAACAAATGCAACATACCAAGAAAAAAAAAATTGGATAATGTTTTTGTTTAATATTTACCAGTAAGTTCTTCAAATGTCTTGTAGGGTATTAACCCGAAATATCTTCGATAGTTGTTAAAAGATTGTAGTCTTAGTCGTCTGCTGTCCTCTAAAATTGATTTTGTAACAAACATAGTCGCCTTTCCAAAGTTTTTGCCTTGAAAACTCTAAAAAAATATTATTAAAATATGAAATTTCGTACATATGATACATATTTAGGCTTCTTTTTATATTTAAAACTAAATGCTAAAATATAAAAAAAACAAAAAAAACAGACTTTTCCAGCAAATTGGGTTTTAAGTTCCTCAAACACATTTCCAATACCAGCCTTGACAATTGGTTCTGGGTTGTATATTAACTCTTCAATGGAATATTTCTTTTTGTTTAAGGTCATTTGATTTGGTACCAATGTGTGCATCTGATACAAAATATCAAACTCAAGGTGGATTTGGTTGTGGTAAGGCACTTGATTAAATAATATTTCAGGAGAATAGTCGAGGTTGATTTTAAAGGCTCCCAATAAAAAAACGTAATCTTTTAAAGTCACGCTTATCGTTTCGCCTAAAATACAACCAATAGGTAATTTGAAAACTAATTAATTCAATGTATAAATGTAAAAGAAGCCAAACCTATAAGGATCAATCTAGTTGTTTGGAACAATCTTTCGTCGTCCCAATTAGGATGCTCTATCTTTAACAAATCACAAACTCGATTATGTTCTCTGTAAATATAACACATTCCATAAAATGTTTTTAACATTAAAGAAATGCAAAAAAATAACTTGCAAAAACATTAAAATTATAATAAATTACCTGATCCATATTGAACCCCAAACCAGAAACATTGGCAATAAAGTAAATCTACTATTTCCATAAATAAATCTGTACTCTTCAACAACATTATCTGCACCCAAAATATCAGTGACGTCAGTTTGATTCATAAGTGGGGGAAACACCTCGTCGTTAATGACGTGGGTTTTCATTTTTCCATCTACATGAGATCGAAGCGCAGTTTCTCTTTCCAGATTTAACCCGTAAATATGACTGCATCCAATCTAAACGAGTTGTAATTAAATTTAAAGTGTTAAACGTTTGGTTGAAATTCGTGTACCAAGAAACACTTGTTTCATTGTTTTTTTTAATATTCAACAAAATACATGTTTAATTATATTTAAAACATTTACTGCGTGATCTTCATTTTGAAACGGTCTTCCCTTTACTCGATCGACTTGAATCAATTGATGTGTAAAGTGTTGGTTGTAGAACGGTATGTTTAAGTTGGCCCTACCTGGGTCGGGTAAAAATTTTTCTCGCTTTAAAACCTTGTCGTATACTAAATCAACGCTCGGCAACTCTTTGTTACCTGTACAAAAAAATAAGTGAAACAAATATTTTTATATTTTAATTATAAATATATTGTTCAATTTTATACCTTTGACGCCCATGGGAGTAGGACAGTTTAAAGGTACAGGTGGCAATGATCTCACATACATTGAGTCGTTGAGGTAACCATTGTATGTCGGATAAGATTCCATTCCTCTATATAATGCTGGATAAGATATTCTCGAAATATAGGCTTGTATAAAATTTAAAAATTATTTAAAATTTTAAAATGACTTGTTGGGACATTGAATAACAACCAAATCTATAAAGACATACCGATAAGGTACAATTTCAAAAATCTTGTTCGGATCCAATCTACTGCATTAACAATATCTCTCAACACTTGAAACGAACCAAGTAAGTATTGTAAAGTTGCTGTTCGCCAATTAGAAAGCCTTGTGGATAAAAAACCTAAAGAAATATAAAAATGGTTAAATACCATTTATTTTTGATTGTTGAATAAATAAAACTTATGTGTGTCAATTAAGTAAATTGTATTATTATTTGTGGTAAAAATTGATGTGGCGTACCGTTTTCACAGTGTGTTCCGTAATACCCAGTATTAGCACAATCACATTCATAAGTCTCCCCACCTTTTCCAAGCGAAGTACATATCCCCCTATTTTCACAAGGGTACGAACAACAACTGTCATCTTTAAAAAACAAAAAAACTAATTAACACACGTTAGAGAAACTTAACTGACTTTGTTTGATTAACTTATAATAGTTATAGTTTTAAGCAGTATTGTTAACTTAAACAGACTTTAAAGCAACTAAAGTAAAAATACTAAACTGCTACTTACATGCCATAGCACATTTTGCTATTAATAAACATAGTACCAACGATACAATCAAAATATTTAAATTAATTTTCATATCAAGTTAACTGTCCAACTTTAGCTAATAACTTGCATATAGGTTACAAATAATGTATAAAAGTAAATAAGTTTAAACTGTTACGAATAAAATAAAGCTTAGAGTTCTTATTTAGGCAAAGTGTCATAAATTTTGTTCCTAACATAACATAACAAACTTTAATACAAACGCCTATTTAAAGTAGTTTCCGGTTACACGACGCGGTTAAGTGCAAATAATTTTTTTCATCTGATATTTTAAATTTTTTTAGCCAGTTGCCTAGGGCTGTTTTCTTTATTTACACTTATTGCAACCCGTAACTAGGAATTTTTTGTGTAATTTTTCTGCCTATAAGACATTTACTGTTTTTAACCGAGCAATACTATTTAACGTTTTGTGATGTCATTGCATAAATGACATTATGAACCATTTTATTATGCTAATCACAATCATTAATCAACCGAAATGTTATGATTAATATATTTACTACTAGTCATATGTTTGAGCTCGGTCTGAATGTATAAACCAAATATTAAATTTTTTTTTAATATTTTTATTCCTAACGTAAAAGGCCGGGTATTGTTAACTTTATTGCGGTAGAAGCGGTCATAGTGCGAAAAGTGTTTCGTAACAAATATTTTTATTTTAACTGCTAGGTTAACTTTTATATAAAATGACCTTGCTGAATTTCCTATTATTGTTGCGTTTTTTTTTAATATGTATATATATATATTTATATATGCTTTACAGTATCCATTTCGAAGTATTTAGTGATATCGTATAAGGAACTCATTATAAATTAATCTACGTATAAGGAACTCATTATAAATTAATCTACCAATTTTTAGTTAGCCTTTAGGACCCAAACCTAAAGTACCTAGAGTTTAGGTTTTCAGTAACCGAAGACGTGAAATACAAACAAAATCATGACGTCATCAGATAGTGTGACAAGTCGAATCTATTATTTGAGATGAATCTATTATTCGAGATTTAAAAAAAAAAAATTCAGCCCATAAAATCTCTTTACTTTTCAACTCAATACTCAAAATGTATTTATTCTTTTAGCTGTTTGTTATATACAGTTTAATAATTTAAAAAACAATAGGGGCTTTAAACAAAAAAACTTTTTAGGATTTTTATCCACAAGGTTTTCTGATTGGATATTGGTAACTGCAGAATACCTACTTAGTACATTTAAAGTGTTAAGAAATACTATTAACGAAGTAGATTAGATAAGATTAAGGTTTTTGAAATCACTTTCATAAAATTTAGGTTTATTAAATATTCCAACATGCTTATTCAAACTTTTTAAAATTCATGCAACGTACGATTTCAAGATTAGCTGATCCAGCATTATATAGAGACATGGAATTTTATCGGACATATAATGGTTACCTTAACGACTCAGTGTATGTTAGGGCATTGCCACCCGTTCCTTTAAATTTTCCTACTCCAATAGGAGTCGAAGGTAAATAACTCAACCATCAATTGATTAACGATTATTTGATTTAAAGCGAAAAAAAGTTAAAGTTATTAGTCGCTCAGAGCTGATTGAAAGATATGCCCCGTAACCTGATTTAACTTGGCAAATATTCCACCTTTAAACTGTCTTGAAATGATTAACTTAATCACCTAAAAGTTTAAATTTAAAAGTACGAAAAATATTAATTAACCTGTTTGCTAGCTTAATTACTAGTTAATTTTTTTAGTAACGGTAGCAAAGATTTGCCGAGCATTGAGCTAGTATAAGATAAAGTCTTAAAACGAGACAAATTTATACCTAACCCAATTAGAACCAATCTAAACTTTTCATTTTACAACCAACACTTTACATATCAATTATTTCAAATCGTCCGAGTAAAAGAAAAAGCGTTTCAAAATAAAGATCACGCAGTAAATGTTTTAAATACAATAAACATGTATTTTGTTAAATAATAAAGAAAACGAACAAGTATTCTTTAATTGGTACACTATTTTAACCAGTAGTTTTAAAATCTAAAATTTAAGACACTTTATTTAGATTGGATGTAGCCATATTTACGAGTTGAATCTGGAAAGAGAAAGTGCTCTTCGATCCCATGTGGATGGAAAAATGAAAACCCACGTCATTAACGACGAGATGTTTCCCCCACTTATGAATCAAACTGACGTTACTGATATTTCGGGTGCAGATAATGTTGTTGAAGAGTGCAGATTTATTTATGGAAATAGTAAATTTACTTTATTGCCAATGTTTTTGGTTTGGGGTTGTTCAATATAGATCAGGTAATTTATTATAATATTAAAATATTTTTTTTTTAAATTTGGCAGTGTTAAAAAGCTAAATATTAACAGGGAACATAATAGAGTTTGTGATTTGTTGAAAATAGAACACCCCAATTAGAACGACGAGAGATTGTTTCAAACAACTAGATTTTGATCAATATAGGTTAAACAACTTTTTGTATTTGTTGTTCAAATGAACTACTTTAAAAATAATTGTTGATTGTATTTTAGGCGGAACGATAAGCGTGACTTTAAAAGATTACGTTTTTTACCTGGGTGTCATAAGATCAACCTCGACTATTCTCTTGAACTATTATTTAATCAAATGCCATACTACAACCAAATTTACGTTGACATTTTGTACCAAGTGCTTACATTGGTTTCAAATTAAATGACTTTAAACAAGAAAAGATATTCCATTAAAGAGTTAATTTACAACCCAGAACCAATTGTCAAGGCTGGTATTCAAAATGTGTTTAAGGAACTAAACACACAATTCGCTGGAAAAGTACTTTTAACATTTTTTATGTCACAAAAATTTATTTTAAATTAAATATATATAGTACATAATTTTTATATTCTACCAATTTTTACTAGAGCTATCAAGGCAAAAACTTTAAAGCAGCGACTATGTTTGTTACAAAAACAAGTTTAGAGGATAGCAGACGACTTAAACTACAATCTTTCAACAACTACAGAAGATATTTCGGGTTAATACCCTATAAGACATTCGAAGAACTTACTGATAAAATATTAAGCAAAAAAACGCAAAAAAATAGCCGTTTTAAAATTATGCATGTTTTTTTATAGGGAAAAAGTTGTAGCTGCCAAGCTGAAAGAATAATATATTGATATTAAAGCAGTGGAATTTTACCCCGGGCTGTATTGCGAGGAAAAATTATTTAAAAAAAAGATATTCGAAGAAGTGTTAATGCGAATTATTGGAAGACATGCATTTAAAGGTAAACAAAAAACCTAAAACAGCTAACAGTTATAACATTTTGGGTAATATCACGGAAAACACATGTCATGTTTTGTCACAAAGTTATTTCTTATTAAATTAAGTAACGTTTAAATTGTTAAATGCAGGAATATCGGCAAGTCCTATAGCTTCACCAGGTTAGTGGAAACCAAGCACGTTTGGCGGGAAAAAGTTTTTTTTAACCTGGTTAAAAATACCACCATGCAGGTTTGTGAAAAATTATGAATTTTTTATCATGTCTAAGTATTACTTAGCAATATCCTATTAAAAACTACACTTAAATTAGCACTTTTACCTTTTAACCGTTTACTTCAACTTTTTAATAAAAACTACACTTTAAATAATCCTTTTTTTAAAAAAAATTTAAGTTTGATTTTTTGTTATAAGAATTAATTTGTCGCAACGTAAAGTGGAAGTGTTCAGAGTTTAGATTTTCAGTACCCAATGACGTAAAATACAAACCGGATGATGACGTCACCAGTGATGATAATGTCGACATGTCTGAGCTGTTATTTAAGACTGATCACCCTGACGGTGAAGCTTGGGAAAAATTAAAAACTGAATTATAAAAACTAATTTTGCACATAAAATTCCTTTTTATTTATTTTAAATAAAGTTTGTTTAATTTGCTATAAACAAATAAATAAAAAAAATAAAAAATAGAAAAAAAATTGTGTTAAAGCCTATAATATCATTTTTTTCCAAATTTCCGAATTGAAGAACTTATTCGCAAGAAAAGCAAATATTACAAAAACTTTTAAAAATAAATAAAAATACATTTTTAACCTGATCCAATTGATTAAAAAAATAGAGAGACATTAAGGTTTGGGAATAAAAATAGTGATTAAATACTAATGTTTATATTCTGGCTTATTAAACTAAGCATACGTTTTTCAGGAAACATAAAAAAACTCGTTTTTGTAGTCATGTAACGCTTTGTTTTTGTTACGTTTGTTAACTTTTTTGTTTAAACCTAATATACTTTATCTTGTTGCAACTTTTATTGGATTACTTGTCTTTGCAACTTTTATTGGATTACTTGTACCTAACGGTTCTCGAAAAATATTAGAACCGTAAAGTTCGAGAGATATTGGCGAAGACCGTAAATACAAGAAAGAATCAGGTAAGGCCATAAAATACAAGAAAATAATTTAGCTAGCCCTGTAAAGCACGGAAAAAAATTAGGTAAGTCTGTAAAGTACGAGGGAAAATAAGGCAGTGCCGTAAAGTACAAGAGGGTATTAGCTAGAACAAGTGATCCCTCTTATTTGATAATTATAAGCGCTGCTGCTATAATTATAAATTGAGCATACTAATAAATATTTTCTAATAGTTGTTTAGAAGCCTAAATAACTGATAAAAAAACTTTTATTTTTATAATTATTATGGTTGCTGGAATGTATACATTTGTTTTGTTTATAGCTACTTGCATAGCAGTTAACAAATCATTAGCATGTAAGTTTTTATAAAAAATTTTTTTAGGATAAATAAATATTTTCGTTACCCTTGAAATTGTAGCTTATCTAAATCGGTTTATTTAATGTATAAATTTTATTTATAAAAATAACATTAGCAACAAAAAATGTGTTAAAATGGCATGTGAATATATATAGATGACGGATGCTGTTCGTTTCCTTGTGAGAATAGAGGAATATGTGTTTCTATTGAAAAGACTGGAGAGGATTACAAATGTGATTGTACTCGTACAGGATATCACGGAACAAATTGCAAATCAAGTAAAACTTAAGTTTAAATTAAACTAATTTAGCAAATACAATTTTGTTATACCAAATTTAGAACAACAATTTTAAAAAAGTCTCAACATTATATTCAAACACTAAAACGTAGTACATTATGTTAACAGATTATTAACTAATTCCACTGCTTATAAATTTTAGTTTTTTTAACCAGAAATGTTGTCTTTTTTACTAAAACATTTTTTGTGTAGTGTATTTATCCGGAAAAATTGGGAACTGGGTTTCAACCAATTTAGTTGAATTTATTAGCGCTTTACTAGAATACAAGGTTATAAGCAACTTTGCTAACTCTGTTACTGGGATACGGACATTTCTTTTACAATCTTTTATTCTTGGTAAATATCAAGAAATGTACACTAAAATTTAGAATTTAATTTAATTTAACGGCTTTTTAAACTTAATAAACTAAACACTTTAGTTCCCGATTTTTCCTACGAAAAAAAAACGGAAACTTTTTCGTGTTTTAGGAAAGATATTAAATGTTCCAGATCCTGCAATGTATAGAGGAATGGAGTCGTACCCGACTTGGAATGGATATATAAATAACTCTTTACATGCCAGAATGTTACCACCAGTTCCCTTAAACTGCCCAACTCCTTTAGGCGTTAAAGGCATGTAACATAAAATTTTAACTTTAACTTTTAGTAGAAGCTTATAAGTATTGGCAGGTAAAGTTCAATTACTATTTGCACTACGCAAGCAGAAATTAATAGAAACTTCAGTTTTAAAATATACCTTGATTTTTTCTTGCGTATAGGAAGCAAACAACAGCCCAGTATTGATTTAGTTATTGAAAAACTTCTACAACGAGAGAAATTTATTCCATGTCCACATAGAACCAGTTTAAATGTACCATTTTGGAACCAGCACTTTACACACCAGTTAATTCACATTGACCGGGTAAAAGGAAGACCATTTCAAAAAGACCATCATGGAGTAAGAATCTTAAACAAATTAGTTATTTGTAGCATATCATAAGTCACAGAACGCAGTTAAATAAATGCATGGGAAAGATTTTATATGTTTTATCCATATCTATATAGAAAAAGTTACAGCGCAACTGTATTTTAAAATGCGTTTTTGTTTTTAAATTATAGATAAGTTGCTCTCACGTTTACGGATTGGACCTTAAACGACAACATCAACTTCGTTCCCACGTCGATGGAAAAATGAAAATTCACATTGTCAATGGAGAGATGTTTCCCCCACTCATGAATCAGACTGACGTCAAGGATATTTTGGGGGCGGAATACGTGGCTGAAGAGTATAGGTTTATCTACGGAAACAACCGATTTACATCATTGCCCACTTTTTTAGTATGGGGTTCTCTTTGGATAAGGTAAGGTTGTTAAGCCCTGTTTGGGTTGCAAATAAAATTTTGGCAGACAAAATTTTAAAGACATATTACATTTGAATAGTCTTAGATTTTATTAGGTTTAATATCAAAATTTTACATGATAGATTTATTTATTTTTTAATTTTTATTTACAAAGAACATAATCGAGTTTGTGATTTGTTGAAGGTAGAACATCCTAGTTGGGACGACGAACGGTTGTTTCAAACAACTAGATTAATTATCATAGGTTCGTAACTGTTGTCAACAACTTGTATTACAAAATTTTCTGCCATGAATACATTTAATACAAAAAAAATATCTTATTGATAATTACAATGCTGTTTTTTTGCTTAAAATCAGGTGAAACTATCAGCGTTACTTTAAAAGATTACATCGATTATCTGGGCACATCAACAGTCAACATTGGCTATTTTCCGTAGATGTTTTTTAATTAAATACAGTACTACAACCAAATTCACATTGAGTTTGATATTCTTTATCAAATGCACACATTGGTTCCCAATGAAATAACACTAAACAAGAAAAAGTATCGTATTAAAGAGATAGTATTTAATCCGGAGCCTATTGTTAAGGCCGGAATTGGAAATGTAATAAAAGAACTAAACAACCAATTTGCTGGAAAGGTTAGAAATATCTAACATTACAATTATCTGTATTAAAAAATAGGTAACTAAATAAATAGTTGTGGTGTTTAATTTTCTTGAGTTCCGACCACGTCAAAACAAAATAATCTGTAGTTGTAAAAATAACATCCACTTCCACCTTTTTGTTAAAAGGGTTATCAAGGCAAAAACTTTGGAAAATCCACTATGTTTGTTACAAGAAAGATTTTAGAAGATAGCAGAAGACTGCGGCTACAGTCATTTAACAACTATAGAAGACATTTCGATTTGCCACCTTACAAGACATTTGAAGAACTAACAGGTAAAACAAAATCTGCCAAGCATCAAATATTTTGTTTTTATCCAGATTAAAATGGTATAATTAAATTACAAGTTTAACACTTTGTTAATTGTAATTTTATTTACCTTTTGTAGGTGAAAAAGTAGTAGCAGCTGAACTTGAAAAAGTGTATGGTGACGTTGATGCCGTGGAGTTTTATCCAGGACTTTACTGTGAAAACCATGCTGTTAAAACACATATTTTCGGGGCACTTTTGTTAAAAATGGTTAGAGATCATGCTTTTAAAGGTATTTATTTATTTAAACCCGCAATTGCATTTACTAGAAAATAATTGTTTATTAAATTAATTTAAAAAAATATATGTTATTTGAAAAGATATTTTGTTCGACAGGAATATGGGGTAACCCACTTGCTTCCCCCGGTTGGTGGAAACCGAGCACATTTGGTGGAGAAAAGTTCATGAAACTTATAGAAGACACAACTATGCAGGTTTGGTAAATCAAATTTTTACTTAAAATAAACAAACTTAAACCACCTTAATTACAGATTTACAAGTGTAAGAAAATTAATTTATTAAAATAATAAACTCTTGTTGTACACGTTGGCTGTATGACTGTAAACTAAATAGCTCTCCTTTAATTTTTTTTAAACAGAAAGTCATTTGTCGAAACGTAGAGGGAGAATGTCCTAAGATTTTGTTTACTGTTCCTGATGACGTAGTTTACAAAGACGACGATGACGTCAGGGAAGACAATGTTGATACATCAGAAGTGTTGTTCGATGTTGAACAACAAACCGATAAAAAAATTTGGAAAAAACAAACAAAAACTGAACTGTAACAAAAACAACTCAACAAATAGACAATTTTATTCAGAAACTAATATTCGTGTAACCCAATTACTTTATTACTCAATAAGTGTAAACTCGATTTAGTTTAATTTATTAAATACAAGTTGATAGATTTTACCTGACAACTATTAATCTGGTTTCTACTAGTTCAATTATTCGCGACATTTTACCTTAAAGTGCGGTAGCTGACGTAAACCGCTGATGGGGAAATACCCAGCAACAAACGTGCAAGAAAATATCATTCTCCCTTTTTCGTATTTTTAATCAGATCCTTCTTAGTTCGCATGATACGCAGCGCAGATATGTATTAGCAGTGTTACGCGTGTATGTCAAGGAAATTATTAAATAAATAACGTAGCTGTATAGCTTTCTTACGTATGTTAAAATAAGAATTTTTAATTAAACTCAGTTATACAACAAAGACTCGAAAATTATTTGCAATTATTTAATTAAAAAAAGTTAAAAAAATTAATTTTAAATTTTTTTGCGATTCAAATGTAAGATTTTAAATTTTTATTATAAATAAAATCTTTTAAATAGTTTTAACAGATTGGTCGGCTTTAATTTTATTAAAATGAGATTAACATTTTTTGTAATATTTCTGATATGTATATCAATAACTTATTCCTTGCCATTTATTTCTGATAAAAATTTAGAAATTCAAATACAATCACCATATGGTGTTGCATTGTTATTGATGCAAAATGAAAGTAAGTACAAATTTATTAAAATATTTTTTTAAATCATTTTATTTTGTATAAAATTAAAAAAAAACTAATTAAATATTAAAAATAATTTAAAAATATATTTAAAAAAAAAAATTATATTTAAGCACTTAAATTACTCAATTAAGCACTTGAATTACTTAAAACAATATTAAATATTAACTACTAACACAAACATAGTTTTAATATTTTAAACCAAAAAAATTAACACCACATTTAATTTATCTCAGATCCTACTCTATTACAAAAAAGGATAATTAAAGCTTTGGACAACTCACACACAAACTTCAAATTAAATGAAATAAAAGTTGGTATACTTAACTGTAAAACCTCAACTCAAACAATTTGCACAAAAAATCCTGAATTCCAATCATTGGTTTTGTTTAAGTAAGTACCTAATTGCTTATTATTTAAGCTATTTTTTACATTATTTTACTCTTATTTCTGTAACATTAAATAAAAATTAATTTTTAAGTATGGTAATATAATTTATTTTAAACAATACCACCTTAACATAAAAAATTCTAAAAGTACTTTTTTTAAATTTTTTCTTGTATTTTAAGCCTGGAATTTTGTTAATTATTTTATAAAATAAGCAGCATAAGTTTATTATTTTAATTTTTAAAATAGAAATGGAAATATTTTAACAAAATTGCCATTAGAAACTGTCACTACTCAAAATGAAGCTGAATCAATGATATTACAGTAAGTAGTTGTAATTTATATTTATCCTTTAAATAAATGTTAAAAAATACATTAATAACAATTTTGCAAAAAATTGTAAAGATAAATAGAATAAATATTAATTAGAAAATTAGTATAATTTTTTTATTTATAGTTTTTTATTTAGGTCACTAAACAGGGAAGTGTTTCAGAATGTTGGGAGCCAGGAAGAGTGGGAAGTAATAAAGGATGAAGCTAAAAATAAACTTAATGTTGTGTTAGTTTATCTTAAGGGCCTTGGTACTCAATGTAAGCTTATAGTAATTAAAAAACTTTTTAAAAAAAATTTAATTAAAAAAGAACTTAAAAAATTTAATTAATAATTAAAAAATATATATAATTAATAAAGAACTATTTTGCTTTTTAAATTTACTTTTTAGCTGTGTGCAAATATTAATTATGTGTTTTTAGATCACAACTACTTTATTAAAACTGCATTAAAGTACCAAAACCACATTAAATTTGTTTACACAACTGATTCTCAATTTGCTGATTCAATTTCAAATGAAGCTACTGATCCTAAAAATGGAGATGTAAAATATTAATATTTTTTTAAATGTTGTTAAGTATTTTAAAACTACTGTATGTAAAAGCGGTTAATCCATTTTAAAACCAAAAAAACTAAAAAAGATTAAATTTTTCAAAATTATTTATACATTTTTTTAAAGGTTTGGATTGCAATCTGCCTAAATGAAAAATGCCCACTTGCTAAATATTCTTATTCAACAAACAAACTGAACAGAATTTTTCAACGATTAATTGAATCTTTGTCTGTAAGATAAAAAATCTTTTATTTATTTTTAACTAAACTTTATTTTTAAATATTTCTAAAAATTACTTTGCAATATCAACAAATATTTTCAGAAACTGAGCTTTTTTTCAATAACATATCAACTACAAATACTTATCCTCCTTAAAAATATATATCATAATTTACACACTAAACCAAGTGAACCTTCTTCTGTTTAAACACTTATTTTTTAATAGATTGTTATTGACAACAATGCCCCTGGGCCTTTATTGGAACAACTAACCGCAAAAGCAGCAGAAAATAACATTGATATATTATTAATGGTTACCAATTCTAACAAACTACAAACTGCAAACACATTAGCACAAGAAGCATGCAGTTTAAAGATTGATGAGTTAATGTGTGTAGTTGTCAATGAGTAAGTGTTAAAAACTGTTAATGTTATTGAACTGTAAAAATCAGTGTTTGTATGATATAATGTTATATGGTATAACATTGTAGTAATATAATGCATTTAATGTTGTATTTAAAAAAAAGTAAGCCTAAAATGTTTATAATGTTATTTTACTTATCCATTTAAATGTCATATTTTAAATTTTAAAGATCACTTCTATTTAAATTTTTTATACCAGTTGCATATGCAGTTATAAATAAATATTTTATTTAATATTCACTATAGAGAAAACAAGGAAGCAAATTTAAAAAACCAAACTGCTGAAAATGTTATCGAAGTTTCATTCATATTTACCGGGGTATGTAAAAACTTTACAAAATATTTAAGATTTTATTTAATTACACATTCAAATTTCAAATTTGATGTCTTTAAAAATTTATGAGAAAAAATTAATTTAAAAATAATGTATGGTATCACCCACATGTTTATTTGGGGTTCAGAATAAAGGTAAAACCACAAGTGCTGGAGGCCTTAAAAGTGAAACCACAGAAGAAGTATTACATCTCTATCAAATATTTTACCGTAAAAATGTCGAAGTCCGCATTTATAATAAGAAAAAGACAGAGGAATTTTTATCTGAAATACCAGAAGCGGAAGTAATTGATGAAGATGGTAAAATAAAAATAAGTTAATATTTTTTTATATACAGTTATGGTCAAAGAATTTACCAACTAAATAGATCTTATAACACAACAACTTTATTAATAAAAAAATTACATAGTTATATAGCCTTAGTTAAAATGCTACTACAGCAATAACATTTATTTTTGTTATAAATTAAAACACTCGTTATAAATTAAAACAATTTCAATCTTTTTAAAAATTACTAATTAATTTTTTTTTTTTTAACAGTAATAGTAGATGACCCAGTCAGTTATGCAGTTAACACAAACAGGAAACTTATTGATTTGCATCTTTACGATTATAAAACTATACCGAGGGTAACTGATGTAATGTTCGAAGAAATAACAAACTCAAATAAATATTCTGTGCTATTGTTCACATTAGAATGTAAGTAATATAAATTTTTATCTAATTTGCTAAAATACACTACAATATTATTAAAACAATGTTTTATAAATAATAACTTCTGGTATTTTATATAAGTGTTTTTTAATTGTTAATTTTCACTCTTGATAACTGAAAATATTTTGTCAAATTTGTCATAAAAATTTTCAAATTTTTTTACAGTTAACTCAAAGTCAGTTGCTGCATTGTCCCTTTTTGTAAACATTCACAAGACAATTACAGGTAAGTGGTTACATTTGTTATTCTAAGCTCAACAAAATTACAAAACATTTGTAGTGTGAAACCTAATATCAAAATTGGTGGATTAAGTTTTAGAATATTATACATTTTCTGTTCTATTTTGTAAGTTTTTAGCAGTATTGTTATTTAAATACCAAAAATAAATTAAACAGTTTTGTTTAAACATGAAATTAGATACTTATATTAAAAATTAATTAAAAATAAATTGCCTTGTTATGTGCATAACCTCCCCATATTCGATCTATTTACATTTTTTATAAACTAAAAGAAAAAAAATTATCATTAATGCATTTATTTAATTTAAGGTCAAGGGAAAATGTCACCTCTATACAGGGTTGAGTGTTTTGATTGGCCGGATGTATGTGACAAAGCAAACATATCGACCTATCCTAGATTGTTGTTTTACAACTCAGCAAACAATGTTAAAGAATACCTGGGCATTTGGGAGGAAACTAAACTAAAAGAAGCAATTGAATTGTGGGTTTTTTTCTTTTAAAAGTTAATAATTAAATAATTATTATTAAATTTGTTGCCATATATACAAAAATTTTACTACTAAAAATATATATTTAAAAAAAGCAATTTTAAAATAGGGCATAGTATAAATTCAGCAAGGTTTTGTTTTAAAATATTTCGAAAAGTTAATAATTTCCTTCCTTATTAAGCTATGGTTAACAATTTCCTTTTACCCCTTATGCTTGAGTTATAAGCTATTTAATTTAACTTCCTTTTTGCTCAATACTTTCCCCTCCGTACTTTCAATAGTATTATAATTTTGGTTTAATTTTTTTTAATACCTAATTGTTATTTTATCCCAGAAATGATCAATCTGTTAATACAGCATCTAATGATTTTGACCAACTAGATAAAGAGACAACTATGGTATGAAAAATTTAGTTACCTACATAAAAGACAACTTAAAAATTATACCAATTAATACTGTTTTTTTCTAAAAAAAATTATTTATAAATATAGTTGCACTATACCCTACCTTCAAACTACAGAAAAAATTACAGCAGAAAAAACTTAAAGATAACTGTATTTACCACTAACTCTTTTGCTAAACAATATATAAAATGCTGTTTTAGGTTGAAATGACAGTGTACAACTTCCAGGAGCTAATGGCATTACCATTACCTTTGCTCATTCAATTCATAAACAAAACTGCAGAAAAAGACATTTATGATAAACAAATGAAATTAAAATCAACTTTAACAAAAATTTCACAATCTAAAGAAGCTAAAGAATTGGTACACTTTGTTTGGATGGATTCGTAAGTTGATAAAAGTTAATTTAAAGCATTTATCGTAATCTTATAAAATTATTAAAAGTTTTTAAACATTATTTTAATGCTATCTTATTGTGTATTTTTTATGTTCCTTATAAATGAAACTATTTTTTGTGTTAAATGTAATAGCTCTAAATAATAAATTTTTATAAACATACTTTACTATTGCATCTGTTTAATATAAAACATACTCTTTTATTCCAGTTCTAATGGCACAGTGGGTGAATATACACTTTCAACTTATTCCATAAATACTTTTTTCGCTCCAGTGGTAATTTTTGACAAACAGGTAAAATAAATTAGTGTGTTATATATTATCAAGCAAAATCACTTTGGATAACAAACTTTTGTACATTACTGAAAAGAAAAATGTCATATTTTCAATTTTTTAACTATAGGGTGCAGTGTATCTGAAATCTTTTAAAAATGTCATTGAAGAAAAAATAGAAGACTGGGTTGTGGATTGTATGTTAAAAAAGAAGGAAGCTACCTGTATGTTATTTATACATTTAAACCAAATCAACATTATTTACATACAGATTTTTAAATTATTGCATAAACAATTTTTAGACCCCTTTATTGGGAAAAGTGAAACGTAATGCTAAAACTTTTAATTTATAAGATTTAAAAGAATTATGTAGTTTAAAAAAGTATAATTAACTTGAACATTCTTGAAATTAATAATAAAAAAATATTTTAATTAGACCTATTAGAAGAAAAAGAATGGACACCAAGATTGCCTGGTTATGATTATATTCAGTTGCTGAAGGATGAGGGGAAATATCCAGATCACACAAAGTTAAAAAATGATGAAATGCCAATGCAACAGCAACCGTAAATAAGCTTATTACTTTTTTGATCGGCTAAAATTTAGGCATTTTTACAAAGTCAAATAAAAATTAACATATTAAATTAGTTTCCAAATTATTAAATATTTTTTCATCCTTTATAAATATGCATGTGATAATTATATTCTCACAGATTAAACTCCCAAAATGAAACAATTTCTAACAACCAACAACCTAACATTGAAAAACAAACACCTATCCTTCCTCAAGTCAAAACAGAGTTATAAGAAGTAGTTTAATGTAAATTACAAAATTTAATTTATTATCTAAATTCTTGTTATTTCGTACTTTTTGTATCGTTTAAAGACACTGTTTAATTTATTTTTTGATTGTTGCAAATCATTATCTTATGCCTAAACTAAATAACTTGCTATTTCTGAATAAAAACATATAAATATTTTTTCAAGTATTGCAATAAATGCATTGTAACAGTAACTCTGATTTACAAAATTAACATCGTTTTAGAACCTATAACTCAATTTTTAAATTACAAAAAGTTTAATATGTTTTTTTATTTTTTCTGATAATAACGGCATTTATTGCAGAGTTGCTATTATCGCAAATGTTTAAAAAGTGTAGATATCTTTTATAGTGCCATGTTTTTTGTGCTGAATATTTTAGATGATTTTTATTGTGATTTTTTTTAATACAGCAAAGCCGAATGAGATTATCATGAATAAAAGAAAAGAATCTTGATTTAATATATTTGGCTCTTTCTTTATTTAAATAATTTTTATTCAAAAAATCTTAAATTATTTTATGATTTTATTTTGTGAAAACCAACAATATCAGATTTTCTGTTTTCTGAAGTAATTGCAAAAAATTTAAATCTCTTTCCCATTTTTTGAGTCAACATTTTATAAGAACCAGTTAATTTTCGTTTTGTTTCGTCATCCTTACAATTTTGTTGCAAAATCTGAAATAGAATATTAACAAGTTAAATACCTTATTAGCATTCTTATAAACAGCAAAAAAACATGTACATACCCTGTTAAATATATAAGAATATTGTGTCATAAAATTTATTTATAAAGCTTAAAACTAAAATTATACTTATTTTTTTTTAAACAACACTACTTTAAGTTAAACTATAAACTTTTAAACAGTATTCACCTTTAGTCTTGTGTCTATGCCCATGTTTTTTAAAAAATCATGTTGTGATACAGGATCAGTATAAATTACATCATATTCTTGTATGGAGTCGGTCAAGTATTTAAAATCAACATCCGCAGTTAAGTCAGAATCACCAATATTTTTAAACACATCAGTCAAAGCATGTGACTTAAATGCCTACAGATAAAAATATATAAAAAACGACTAAGGCTTTTCTTAAATTTGATCTGTTAATTATGTATTTATCAAGGACTGAATTTGCGTATCCAATAACAAATCATAAAAAAGTTTTAAATTTACCCTTAATGTGTCTTCCTTTGTACCAAAATGTCCATAATCAACAATTAAAGCCGAGCCTTTGTGTTCAACTATTCTGGATGCAATCTCTTGTATTATTATTCCTGCTTGTGGACATACCTCTACATGGTTTCTTGTTTCATCTTTCTGCTGTAATTATTAATAAATTAAATTTATTTATTTTTACCCATTTGGTAAATATACAAAAAATTGTTTTCCTTTAAATTTTTATTTACCTTAATTAAAGTCTTTACAGCAATTGTTGGTTTTGGAATTAACACAAATCGAAGAGAATTAGTCTTAGAGCAAATATCAACATAGATTTCCTTCCAAACATCTTTGTCTTTAGTAAACTTATGCACGGGTAGAGCATCGAAAAATTCATGGGCAACAAAAAATGTACATTTACCTGTTGGCACATCATCCAAATTTTTATACCAAAAAATTGAAACACCATTTTTATTTTTACAAGATTTGTAATAACTTGTGTCCTTTCTCAAATTTAATTCGTTTTCTCCATTTGACAATCTTTGATGTTGAATTTCTGACAATTTGGGACTTACTTCAACTAAATGCAAAGTTAATTTAGCATCTTTAAATACCCTTTTTAATTGTGAAAATGTTCTTAAAATATCGTCAGATAATGTTCCTTTTCCGGGACCCAATTCAACTAATTGAAAATCTTGCGGTGAACCCAATGCCATCCATTCATTAATAAACCATAATCCGATTAGCTAATAAAAAATAAATGTTTTTACCTTTTTTAGATTGCTTTTTTTATCAAAAGTATTTTTAAAAATGACATGTTGGTATTTTCTTAAATTTCTTTTTATTACCTCTCCAAATATTTGACTGAGTTCAGGTGAGGTAACGAAATCTCCACTAGATCCTAGCATATCTCTGTTCATGTAATATCCCTAATTAAAAAATTGGTTAAAAATATAAAAAAACTTAATAAACAATACCAAAGTATGTGATGCGGGATAGTGCGGGACCATAGGTAAATGTTAAGGTATAAAGCGAATAAGAGAACAACAAAAGAGTAATGGCTAGGTATAAAAATTCTACCCCTTTCCACAACATAATAAATACAAAGTTAAAGATAAATATGCTGACATAAATCCCGCAAGCACGTGTAGACCAAAAATTTTATTACGCGTGCATGCTAATTTTTACGCTTGCACACACGAGATCTTGTCAAAAACTGCCCTACTTTCCAGAGTGGTCTATTTGTACATTTACTTTATGTTTGCATGTTTTACTTAAGTTTGGTTAAAAAGTGCCGTCACAAAATTCCAGTTTTAAGCGTGCGTGAATTTTTTAGAAACCAAACATGCAAATGTTCATTTCAGGCGTGCATTTTTTTACCAAAAAAAATCTCGTGCGTGCACACTGCTCTACTTTCCAGACTGGGCTGCAGAGCTGCTTTGATAATATGAGAAGTATGTGTTTTATTACATACATGCCAATGCTTAAACTTACCGCATTTTGATTGGTTAAAGTTTCTCTCATGAACTCCGCAACACTGATTGGTCCTGTCGTCTGTATTTTATTTGTCAAATGTTTTAAAATTGAAAAATTTGATTCGGTTTGATTTTTACCCCGACAAAATGAACTAATAAACAGTTGTCTGTTCTGTTGTTTAACTAGTTTGGTAAAAATATTGTTTTTTGGTAAAAATCGGAAATTTAACGCTTTTATTAACTTCATGAACTGCATGATAACATAAAATATTTTACAAGAAATTAAAATCAAAATTTTAAAACAATTTTTAAATTTGGTGGTTCCCCGCATTAAGAATGATAGGAAAATGTGACCAAAAGTAAAATAAAGAAAAAATTAAAATAAATTTTAGTGTTACTTTACATCATACCAATAAAATTTGTAAAAAAAATTAAACATTTTTTGTGTTAGCATTTAAAAAGTAACTTGTAGAACAAATAACGGCGTAAGAATCATATTAAACGCTTTAATAAAGCCCCCCAAAAATATATATATCATTTTCTGTGACGATAAATACGTGAGATTTGAAAAAAGTGGGTATAAGAACTGAAAAAACTTAAGCTAAATATGCTAAAAACGACTTGGATTAGAATTTAATTTTTACAAGTAGTGCAATAAGCAATATATTAATTTTTATTCAACAATAATACTAAGGTAATTAAAAAAATTCTTTTCGAACTGTTTCAACAGCACACCATATTCTGCATAAATTGTTCTACTAAGGAGAACAGTTGTGGTATATTTTTTTTAAAATACAATAAAGAATGCACCTGGATTTTAAATCTACCAGATTTGATATTTACGATATGAAATCTATTTTTAACAGTAAGTTTAATTTATAAAATGCAGATAATGTTTTAAAAAGCTTTATTTTAAAGAATAAAATACAACATGCAATATTAAATAAGTTGGTATTAACATAGATGTTCAATTGAGCAAATTCGATTTTGCTTCTGATTCCGATGTTAGTTGGTGTGGTTGGTTTTGTAATGCGGCACGTCATGTGAAATAAAATCCAATCAACTGAGTATTTCCGACAACATATACAATGTTTTGATATGGCCTCCGAAAATCTCCGAAAAATTACAGATGTTCACTCATCTGCATTTACTTTAAGTATTGGAAATACTCTAAATATAATACTATTTACTAGTAACTTAAGTAATAAAATGACAAAACGCATTTACTGAATAAAACAATTTTTTTGGATAAAAGCTATGTTTTTAATGAATAAGAACTATATTTTTAAGATACGTATATATATTTCATTTAAAATGACTTTTTGTAAAAAAAATTTTTAATGTTTACAAAAAATGAATTCTACAAAAAATTTTTTAGTTATTTTAAATACAGTAAATTTGTGTTAAATATATTGACTGCTTTGTTCAATGGGGCGTTATCTAACAATAACATTCTTGATTTTTAAACGTAGGACAAGGCGGAACTCAAAATCAACGAGGTAGCATGACTGGTTCAGCAGTATTGGGGAGTTTATTCGGCTTGGCTATGATCGTTATTCTATTCCTGGTTTACAAAATCTGGTCAGTAATAAGTTGTGTAGTAAAAGTTTTGACTGTTTTAGAAGAAAACGACAATAGCTTTAGATAGCAGATAAGCTGTTTCCTAAACGTCAAAAGTATATTGTTTTTAACAACATGTTAAAAACTGAAATATTTTAATTTTTAACAATTTAAAAATTTAGTGGTCCCCGTTATAGGAGTGATAGCACAACGTGACCAAGAGTAACTTCAAAAATCTAAAAAGGATAAACATTTTTTTAAAGGACTTGTACGGAAACGACTATGTAAAGAAATGCAACTTGAAGTTTTAAAGAAAATTCAAACTTGCTTAATAAAAATACCAATGTAAGTAATAAGTTACTTATTATTTTACACATGATAATTTGGCAGACAATTAATATGTTAAGAAACTATTAGTCGAAGTTATATTTAAATTCTGCTTTTAACATACAATCATAGTTTTGTATGACGTAACGAATGAGTGGGTTACAAAACATGAGTAACACCGAAGAAAGAAAAACGTAAATTTTTAGTTTATAAAGCCACATTAATGCTAAGTAACATTGACTAGTGCAGTTATACTTTGTTAAAAACACTAGGCATGTTGAAACCACATTTTCTTACTTCTTTAGGTATTTTTTAATTTTCAGAATATTATGATTGCTAAACTGACAATAAACTAATGTATAACTAGATTTAGTTTAATAAAATTACTGTTGGCCTATAGTAAAAGCTAAAAATGCATAAAATGATTTGGATTTGGATTTCAATTTGCACAAGTAAGCAAATTAGAATTTATCACTAAAATAAAATAACGTTTGCTAAGGTAAAATAAGTTTTTTACTTTTATTTTTAAGTTGGGCTTAACCAATGTGCTACAGTTTTAAGTATGAAGTGTGACAATAAGCAATATAGTTGGGGAATATTGTTCAAGAATTACGACGAAAACTGTACCTGGACTCTTAATCCACCAACTCGAGACTCCGCACTTTTAATTCAAGTTATCAATGTTAAAGATTTTAAGAAGGGCGATCAATTGTCGTTTTCTAACGGTTAGTTTAATTAATATATCGATTTTAACTTTACTGTAACTAGGTATATTTACACAATTAAAAAAAGTGAGTTATTAACAATAAATTGACATTCACATAGGTGTTGCACTTAAGGAAAATAATTTCACGGAATCTGATATTCCTTGGTGTGGTTGGTTTTTGGATGCATCACGACCGTGTAAAATCAACTCTAATCAACTGGGTATTTGCAACAACACATACAATGTATCAAATTGGCCTCCACAAATCACTAAAAACAATAAAGAATTATTCGACCTTACTTTGCTAACGACATTTTTCTATTGCTCAAGTTTTAACCGAGTTACAACAACAAAAGAATTATTAACAGCAACAGCAACAACAACAGGAACAACATCTACATTAAGAAAAGCAGGTAGCCTAATTTGTAACGCTCTTTAACTAAAAAAAAAATTAAAAAAATGAATTTTTTTTTTTATTTTTTAATTAAAATTGTTGCAAATCTATTTACATAATAAAATTGTTTATTGTTTTTATTAAAAAACAAATGACGCGTAAACAAAGATAAATTTAACTAAATCAAAAACCAATTCCAGTTGCATTGTTTATGTTAACAAAGTCTTACCACAACAAATATTAAAAATTATGCATGTTGTTTATTTGTTTAACAATCATCTTTTTGATATTTAAACGTAGGACAAGGCGGAACTCAAAGCCAACGAGGTAGCATGACTGGATCAGCAGTATTGGGAGTTTTATTCGGTTTAGCTGTAATCGTTATTCTATTTTTGGTTTACAAAATTTGGTGAGTAATACGTTGCGTAGTAAATGTTTTGGATATTCTAAAAGGAAACAACAAAACCTTTAGATAGCAGATTAGCTGTTTACTATATAAATAAACTCATGGTAATGTTTCTTTAATCTTTTGTTTGTTAAATTATTACCAGCAATTTAAACTAACAACGTTTTAAGGCAACTAAGACAGGCGCCAAAACCTTGCGTCTCGAAAAATCGCGAAGGCATATACGAAAATGCAAACCCAGTTTACAATGCAGCTGATGAACAAGTTTATAGTGTGGCAGACCCGAGTACACAAGGCGAAGAGGTTGACAACGAATTATATCAACCCTTTGAAGAAGAAAGGTTGTCCGTTGTCAACGAACTTTATACAACAAGTTAGAATTTAACGTAAACAAGAAAGGGTAACTGCTATAAGTTTCCAACTATTTATTGTGAGTCCCTAAAAATAAACGCTTTGAAGGCATGTTTATAATACATGCCCAACACAATTGTATTAAAGGTTAAAAAATTTACGAAAACTGACTTAAATTTTGCTCGGGTTGCGAAAAATTACCTAGAATTCGTCGAATTTCGTACAAATAAACTGTAATGGAGTTTTTAAATATTTGCGAAATCTTAATTGCCATTTAACATATGTAACGCATATAGACGACTTGACATTGTATTAAAAAAATGTATTGCATGAAAGTATTTATAAACTTCTATATTGCGATATATATGTATATCGCAAATGTTATTTTAAATACCCCGTTTTCCGGCAGTTTTATTATTAGTTTGAACAATTTAAGATGATATACAAAAACTCGAAAAATTTAATATATTTATTTGTAAATATATAATGCAACACAAGAAAGTGCACCTTGTTTTAAAAGGGTTCCAAAACACATAAAAATATAAACTTTACAAGTATAAATGGTTTTCTCGCCCTATCAAGTCATTAACATATTTATCAATGATGAAATGAAAATTAAATTTATTTGAGTAATAAATGAATTAAGAAACGATGAGTGTTAAGTTAGTTACCAATTCTGTTTTTAACATAAAGTCATAGTTTCCTATGATGTAAAATATGTAGATCATGAAGATGAGTAACACCAAAGAAATAACAACACAATTCTAAGTTTAATTGTTTAATAAATCTGTTATGCTTGCTTTATATAGCAGGTCTGTTAAAATCTTTTTTGTAGTATGTGTAGATCATAAAAGTATATAGTTATCACAAGTTTTTCTAATCTGTTTTATTATTTATCACAAAATGTTTTATAAAGCGAATTAAAAAAAATAATAACCTAACATAAAATGTGTAGTAATTAAAGAGTAAGGGTATATAAATGTTAAAATATATTAATTTATATTTCCAAGAACCGTAAAAATATTGAAAAATTGGGAAAGAGCAGTTAAAAGAAATAGCTCGCAATGAAACTTATTTCTATTACATTTCTTAATTTGTGATTTGTGTTTAAATGGTAAACGTTGCTGTTTTCTTTTTTAAAGTTGGTGTTAAGATTTCACATATAAAAAAACTAATACACCTTTATGAGTTTAACAAAATATTGTTAAGTAAATACTAAAAATGCTTAAAACGTATTGGATTTGGATTTCAATTTTAATCAGTAAGTGCAAATTTTAATTTATTATTACCTAATATTAAACAGTAAAATCAAGTAAAACGGTTGTTACGATTTTATTTTTATTTTTTAGTTGGACTGTATAAATGTGCAACAGTTCTAAGTATGAGTTGTAGAGAAAAGCAATACAGATGGGGAATATATTTTGAAAATCACGATAGAAAATGCACCTGGACGCTCAATCCTCCAACCTGGGATTCTGCACTTTTAATTCAAATTATTTACACAAAAAATTATGATGAAAATGGAAGATTATTTTTTTTAGACGGTTAGTTTCGTTCAAATAATATATTATATAAACTGACCATATTTCAATTTACAAAAAAATATTTCATCGTTATGTTGATATTCGATTAGGTAAAAACGAAATTGAATTTTCCTTTTCTTCTGATTCCGATGTTGGTTGGTGTGGTTGGTTTTTTAGTTCATCAAGACATTGCAAAATCAACTCTGAACAACTGAGTATTTGCAAAAACTTATATAATGTTTCGATGTGGCCCCCGCAAATAAAAAAAAACGATGGAGAATTTGACCTTACTTTGCTTACGACTTATTATTATTGCCCAAGCTCTGTTCCAGACACAACCGTTGCAACAACAACAACAACGAAAGCTTCATCAAAAACAACTGCAAGTTATTTTGGTAATATAATTGATAAGCAAATTTAAACTAATAAATTTCATTTTTAATTTAACTTTAAATAAGTAAGTAATTTTTTTTATTAAAAATAGCTTTAAATAATTGTACGATAAGTCAGTTTTTTTAAATTTTCAAGAAAAAAATAGATTGTAAGTTAATAGAGACAATTTTAAATATTTCTGGACTACAAAAATACAAAGGTTTGAGTTTAATATATCGACAGCAGTTTGTCGTAAAATATCATTTTTAAAATTAGGTAAATGTAGTTTTTAACAATTACCCTGCATGATACTTTAACATACAGGACAAGTGCAGACTCAAAGCCAACGAGGTAGCGTGGTTAGATCAGCAGTATTGGGAACTTTACTGGGTTTGGCAATTATCGTTGTTTTGTTCCTGGTTTACAAAATTTTGTAAGTAACGCGTTGCGTAGTAAATCTTATGACTGTTTTAGAAACGCCAAAAGCTTAAGATAGAAATAATATATTTGCTCTATCGGGAAACATGCGTTTGAAATGCAGTGACTTTAAAGCACAAATATTCTTAATTTTGTGCCAAAACAATATTAACAATTAAAACTAAACATATTTAGACAACTAAGACAAGGGCATAATTCAAAACCGCTTGTTACGAATGAACATGTATACGATAATCCGAATCCACAATACGAGACTGCTGTTGAACAAGTCTACAGTGTGGCAGACCCAAGTGCACAAGGCGAAGAGGTTATCAACGAATTATATCAACCTGTTGAAGAAAAAAGGTTGTCAGTTGTCAATGTACTTTATACGTTAAGTTGAATAAAAAATTAAAACAGAGTTTTTCTTAAAACAATTTTTTGTAAATGTCTGCAAATATGTCATGCTTTGACAGCTATTTTAATGGCTCCTCTAACTTTATATAAGTACAAAAATATTACCGTAAGTTTGAAATGTTGACAATGTCGATGTTAACTACGATTAAATATCAAAATTTTGCCTAGCTTTAATAAAATTAAATTTTAAACATTTGCAACCCATTTTTTGGCATTTTGTTGCCTATAATACGTATACATGTAAACTTGTTATCGCATAATGTAATTTTGAATTGCTTGTTTTATGTTTCAGTATACTTAGTTACATTAAAAAATAAATTAAAATCAAATTCTTGTGATTAATAAAGTCAACGTATAAGTGTGAAGTCAATTAGCAATTATATTTAACGTACAAGCGTATAGTTTCCTGTGACGTAAATTATATGAATAAAAAAGGTGAGTAACACCTAAGTAGAAAATACAATAACTTTTATATTTCCTTATTATTGCTTACTTATATTGCATTAACAGCTTTGCTTAAACAAAAAGTTAAATTTATTTAAAAAAATTTAAATTGTATTAAAAAAGGTAATTTTTTTAATTTATGCTGATATTCCACTATAAGTATATATATAATTGGACTTAAGTAAGTATATAGAAAAAAAAATGCTAGGATCGACTTGGATTTCGATTATAGTTTTTATAAGTAAGTGCAAATTGTAATATATTACTAAAATTTTTAAAGCAATAAAACTATTTAAAATAAACGTTCTATTTTTTTAGTTGGACTGTATCAATTTGCAGTTTTAAGTATGGACTGTGACAGTAAGCAATATAGTTGGGGAATATATTTCAAGGATTACGATGAAGAATGTACCTGGACTATTAACCAACCGACCTGGGATTCTGCACTTTTGATTCAAATTATTAGAGTTAAAGATTTTAACAGCGACAACAAATTTTCGTTTTCCAATGGTAACTGTGCTTTAAATTTAACTTTTAAAATATACTAACATGACATTTTACATAACAAATAAGTACTTGTAATAAACATTATATAAAAATTTTAAAATGGTTCAACTGCAAAAAAACGATTTTAATTCTGCTGATATTCGTGGTTGTGATAAATTGTCGTTTTCTAACAGTTAGTTTAATTATTATATCAATTTAAAATTTATTGTAAATATAGCTATATTTACACAATTAAAAAAGTACAGTTATTAACAATAAATTGACATTCACATAGGTGGTGAATTTAAGAAAAATAATTTCACAAATTCTGATATTTCTTGGTGTGGTTGGTTTTTGAATGCACCACGACCGTGTGAAATCAACTCTAGTATTTGCAACAAGATATACGATGTTTCGATATGGCCCCTCAAAATCGAAAAAAACGAAAAGGAATTCGACCTCACCTTGATAACGACATTTCCTTATTGCCAAAGCCTTGCTACAACAACAGCAGAATCATCAACAGCAGCATCAACAACAGCAGCATCAACAACAACAGCAACAACAACAACACAACAAACTACATCTACTTCTACAGAAACCCAAACATCTGCTGTACTTTTAAATATTCCAACTACGATAGCAACTACACGCGATCTAGGTTAAAAATTTACGATAAAAAAGTTGTTAATTTGTTTAAGTTAAAATATCTGCCCAATAAAAATAAATTGTATATTAAATTAATGATTTAAGACAATATCTCAGTAAAATAAAGAACCAATATTCCTATTGTTTGTTCGTATCGACAGTAGCATAGCACAATGAATTAAACTTAAATTTATTGAGTGTTTTGTTTATCCATTTAATAATCCCTTTCATTGATATTTAACAGTAGGGCAAGGCGGAACTCAAAACCAACGAGGTAGCATGATTGAATCAGCAGTATTGGGGAGTTTATTCGGCTTGGCTGTGATCGTTATTCTATTCCTGGTTTACAAAATTTGGTGAGTAATACGTTGTGTAAGAAATGTTTTGACTATTATAAAATATATTTAAAAATTAACTTTTTCTAAATATTTTTAAATAATTTTTTGATAGTGAAAAAAAAATACTAATAGTTAAAACCAACAACGTATTTAGGCAACTAAGACAGCAGCTTAATTCAAAACCGCTTATTACGAATAACCACGTGTACGAAAATGCAAACCCAAGTTTCAATGCAGCTAATGAACAAGTCTACAGTGTGGCAGACCCGAGTGCACAAGGCGAAGAGGTTGACAACGAATTATATCAACCCGTTGAAGAAAAAAGGTTGTCCGTTGCCAATGTACTTTATACAACAAGTTAGAGTCTAAACATTGTTTGAATAAATTTATATAATTTGAAGATATATGTTTCTTGCTAATTGTATTTTATACGACGACATAAAAATAATTGCTAAATATGCCTCCGCGTTAAGAACGTTTTAAATGCCACAGATTTAAATGCCTTAGGAAAAGATAAAATTCGCTTAGTTTATACAATTTTAGTGAAATTTTAGTATTTGTAGAAAGCGAGTTTAAGGCCATTATCAATTTAGAAAAATTGCAAGATTTCATTGCATATATAGTATACATCCCTATATTTTTACATACGTAAATTTCATTGTGCTATAAATTAAAATGTCCTATAATCACAATATTAAAATAGTGCAAAAGTATGTCAACCCAAAGCGCCGTTTCTATGTTATTATTTTACTACTTCAAAAGTTTATGAATGCTGCTATTAAAAGTTTAAAGTTTGTCCCATTTATATATAATTTAATGTAATATGCATTAATAATTTTACTTTTATTTATAGAATTGAACTATATTGTTTTCTTTTGATTATATATGTGATCATAAACTTATAAACCTTAACTATTTTTTGTAGAAATTTATGTATTAAAATGTTCGGCAAAATATATTCTATGTTAATGATATCTCAAAATAAAAGAAAATTGTTTACTTGAAACATTTGACATTTATGATTAAAAAAGGAATAATTTAGCAACAATTATTTAAAAACCTATATTAACAAAAGAACTGCAAAAATGTTATTTTAAATTAAATGCAAAACTAAAGATAGGCTGTATAGTGTTTACTATATAAGAAAACATGTAGTTACAATATTAAAACATTCAAAAATAGTGTAAATTAACTCTGAAAATAAAAAGCAAATAAAACAAAAAAATATTGACATGCCTAATTTTTTTTAAAGACTTTTAAAACAAAATGTCAATAAAGTTGCGTGTTTAGCAGAAAACAATGGTCACGTGGTTCCTGATTATAACGTCACAAACGAAAGCGTTTAGAGAATGGCAGACAAGGCTTGCAAAACAAGGAAGTGGACAATGTTTCGTATTATTCTTGTGATTAAAAAAAGTTATAAAATGTAAATATTTTACTTTTACGTTTTTGGTTTAATTTAAACGTTATTAAGTTCTTTAAACAAACATCTGCGTTTTTTTCAATCTGTAAACTTCATTTTAATAAAAACTGGCGAGTTTATGAATAAAAAAAATTTGCTCTAAATCTGTTTTTCTAAAAATACATTATTAATCTGTAAATTGCACAACTGCCCCCAGACAGTTTTAAGTTTATAATATATATTAGCAACAAAGAAGAATTAAATAAAACAAAAGCCCTTTTAAAGCCTTGAATAATTTTAAAAATAACTTTAAAAAAAAATTCAATGGAAAGACAAAACTTTCTAAAAACAGAAATTTACTGCTCACAGGTAATTGTGCTATATCAATAAAAAATTTGCAAAGTTTTAAAATGTATCCAACAAACGATATAGGCTACGCAGGCTTTTTGCCTAAAAAATAATCTTTTTTCGTTTTTGCTTACTAATCGATAAAAAGTAAATTGAAGTCATTTTAAAAAAATTTTTAAAACAAATTAGTCTAAAAAACAGGATACGGCTACTGTTCAGATAGGATGAAGAACTCGGTTTATCTATGGTTATTAATAGTAGTTATGCCTTTTATTTGTGCAAATATGACTGTACACGGGAATAAATGTGATAGTCTTCAATTTAATTGGGGTATTACGTTTTGGTATTCCCAATCCGAATGCACGTGGACGTTTACACCTCCAAAAAATAACTCCGCATTGCTTCTTCAAGTTATTTTATACCGTGGCACTAATGAAACGAAATATAGAATTGTGTTACCCGACGGTCAGTGTTCTTAGTAAAATTTAAATATAAGTGCATAGCAAAATCATTAAATATAGGCTACTCAAATTTCAATATAACTAAAAGTATTAAAAATGTTTTAAAAACCATTTATTTCAGGTAAGAAATTACCCCATTTTCACGAAAATGATAATAATCCAAGTGCTGGAAACTTATGGTGTGGCTGGTTTTCAAATTCTACACAAGCTAACGAGTGTAGGTTGAAAAAAAATGTATCGAGCCTTTGTAATAAAACAGGAATATCATCAGCAAACTGGCCTCCTACTATTTCTAAACAAGAAAGTTATCCTAATGTGTTGATAGTGCTTGCAACATTTCACGACTGCATCTCTCCCGAGTTACCTACCACTCTATTAGCAAGTAATTTTTTGTTTTTCGTATTCAAAAAAAATAAAATTAAAAAGAGATATTTGTAACTCGACAGTGAGGTAAAATACAAACTGGCCTCCCGCAGTTTTAATTAAGGGTAAAAATAGGCTCAGTCTAAGGATGATTGCAAGAACTTACGATTTGTTTTTGTACAGAGCTGACAACGACAACATTAGCAACTACAAAATTTGAAACCACATTTACATCATTACCGCACACAATTAGAAATTCAAGTTAGTTAGTAACGTTATATAAACCAACTACATCAAATAAAGAACTTGTGAAGCGCATTAGTTATCGCCCAGTAAAGTTATACCAATTTTTTCAATAGCTTAAAAAGTCTTTTAAATATTTTGCTCAATAAAAATAAAGTATTTATTTTAAATTTTAAGATGATCAGACAACTGCGGTTGTTTTGTTGGGAGTTGCATTTGGTTTGGCCAGTTTTATCGTGATCTTGCTTCTACTTAAAATATGGTAAGTTTTGTAAACCCATAATGGCCTTATATCGGCCTCCAGCAACACTTGAATATAACGCTTAAGAAAGGCGGTTTGTTTATAACAAAACTGAAAAAGTTATTGTTGATTTTTAAGGAAACTAAGGCAAGGACGTGCGAACGAAGACCACGTACATCCGAATTGTGACGTCATAAATGTATACAGTGAAGTTAGGGAGGTCGTTCAAGCTGAAGAAGTCGACAATATTTTGTATGGGGGGTTGTCTGTAGCTGAAGATCCTCAATAAACAAACTATCTTTTTTTATAGACATAAACATTAAAAGTGTATATACACTCACATGTAGTATGCGATTTTAAAGTTCTGGCACCAAAGAATAGTTAAAGATCATTTTAACGTATTGGACACCCGTTTAATAAATTAGTTTACAAGATTGTGCAGATTTTAACTGTACCATTTGTTTTTAATTTCGCTTTAACTATGTTATAACAATGGCTTTGATTTTTTTAATTTAAGCAATTTTTTTAATCACATTCCTGTTTGCACAAAGTTAAATAGAGTTTAAAAATGCTTATTAATCATTACTGAGAAGAAAATGCTTTTAATGACGTGGTTTATTAAAATAGAAAAAGATATAACAAAAAAATCCCCCATAAAACCAATTTAAGAAAACCATTAGAAAACATCAATTTCGGTTTGCGCTTTGCAGACAATGATCACATGGTTTCTGGCGATGACGTCACAAGCAAACAAGTTGACTGCGTAACAAAACGGAAAACCACATAGTTAATAAAGTTAAATCAATCCCAAGCAAAAAGTTCTTTGTTAACAAATTTTTATTTTCCTTGTAATGGATTTTATTTATATCTGTTGCATAGTGTTGGTATAAAAATTAAAAAACCAACAGTACATGTTAAATGTATTAATTAAATTTTTGTGTTAATTTATTTTATAAATCTATAATGGGAAGTTAGATAAAAGTTTAAATTGTATGTATGTTGTTCTGAACCTAAAAGTATTCAAAATTGGGGCTTAGAGGACAAAAAACAGCTTAGACAATTTGCACTTAACTTAAACGTAAAACATTAAAGCTATAATGAAAAAAACAATAGAAAAATGAGCAAAGTGAAATGACACCATAAGAAATAACAATGATCCATTATCACTATAGGCTACCCGTAGTTGATTGCGTTTAACACAGACTTCGTGTGCACTTTGCTTACCCATTAGAAAAAGTGTAGTCTTTGTGTAGTTAGTTTTCGACTGAGAAAAAAATCTTATACTAACCCTAAGCTACTTATCAAAGAGATCAAAATGAATAAATTAGTTAGGTTACGTATGTTAGTTGTTTTTCTGTTTTTTAAAATGGTGCAAGGGCAGAATTGTGATGATTATCAGTTTAATTGGGGTATTGGATTTTCTTCGCTCATCGAATGTACGTGGACTTTTAACCCACCAAATAATAATTCTGTGTTGCTTCTTCAAATTATTTCAATTTATTATAACGAACACACCTCGTTTTACAAAACAATAAGACTACCAGATAGTAAGCTATAACCTTTTCTTAATTTATTATTTTTTATTATTTTTATAATTAAGATTTCTAATGAATTTTTTTAATTAACGTTTAAACCAAAACCCATACAAATTTGTTTATATGAATTACTAGGTTATTATCGGAATATGCTTAATCATCAATCTAAAAATGTCGTGCTTTTTGTGTTTATATTAGGTTTCGTATTTATAACTTTAAAGTTTAATATTAATTCTACATAAATATCTATATTAATTTTTTTTGCAGAATCTAAATTGGATTTTGGAAGTGAAACAATAAAGTATGTCAACGCATTTTGGTGCGGTTGGTTTTCTAATCCCGCTAAGATGTGTTTCCTTGATAACGATGCTTTAGAAATTTGTAACACGGACGTAAGGAACAGTACAAACTGGCCTCCTACAGTTTCAGTTACAGGTAATAATTGGATCCGTCTAAGGATAATTGCAAGGTTTTACGATTGTTCAGAGCTAACAACTACACATTTACCATTCACAAATACAAATTCAGGTAAGTGAGTAATTTTATACGCACAAACTACATAAAATAGATTACTGTTCTCTTACAAAAGTTTAAAGAACACTTGTTGCACTACACAAGGTCGTTGGTTCGATTCCAACTACTGTCATGCTGTAGCGCTCTTAAGTAACGCACTTTAAACTGTATAAACCTCTTTCTGCTGAGCCAGCACTTAGTCAGTAGCTTAATTTTTGGGGCAATTATAATCAATCATATCCCAAGCTGCCAAATGTAACTCGAGACTGGGTCGGGATAACTAATGTTACTCTATGTTTGAACTGTCTACATCTAGAATAAAGAAAAACTATTGGCTTAAAAATCATTTTAATTATACAGCGTTTGCACCTACCATGATTTCTGTCGATAAAAATAAAGTATTTATTTTTAAATTTTAAGATGATCAGACAACTGTTATTTTGCTAGGGATTGCATTTGGTTTGGCCAGTCTTGTCGTAATCTTGCTACTAATTAAAGTATGGTAAGTCCTTGTAAACCAATCATAGCCTTATATTACCCCCCAAAAATCGTTGATTATAACTCTTAAGAAAGACTGTTGGTTTTTAACAAAACTATTAAAGTTATTATTGATTTTAAAGGAAACTTAAACAAAACAGTGGGAACGTCGATCACGTGCACCCGAATTGTGACGTCACAAATGTAAACAGTGAAGTTAGGGAGGTCGGTGAAGCTGAAGATGTGGACAATATTTTGTATGGACATGTTAATATGACAGGGATGTCGGTGGTCGAAAAAATAAATTAGAGTAACTACAATTTTATGGCACCAACAATACATCATTTGACTTAATGTACAACACACAAAGATGTTAAACTGAATATATCACGATTTAGTTATCACGCTAAACAATGTTTACAGTTTTTATAAATTTATAAACAATGATAAACAGATTTGCACCAATTAAAAACTAGAACATTGCAATTTTTATTTTTTTTTGTATATACATTTATCCTCGATGTGGGAAGGTCAAATGCGCGACCTAAACATAGAGAAACACCAGTTACCCCGACCCAGTCTTGAGTTGCCTTTAGCAGTTTAAGATATTATAGAGATTACATTGCCCAGTAATTATGCTGCTGATTAAGTGCTGGCTCAGCAGAAGTTCATACCGTTTATAGCGCCTTACTTAAAGGCGCTACGGCATGAGAGCAGTGGGGATTGAACCCACGACCTCATGGCTATAAACGTAAGTAAACTTGATTGCTTGTATTTATTTTTCTCTTAGATTTATAATCTTGTTTTTCATGCCTAATATATGTCAATAAAACTTAATTATTTACAACTTTTCTTATGCAAGTGAGTTATATTCCGCAGGATTTACAAAAACAATTCAAAATATAGCCAGTCCAATTTAGTTAAAATGAAAAACATAAATTACAAAAAGCGATCAAAATTTTAAAAAAATACTCACTCTATTTTTATATGACATCACGTAGAATGCAAAGCCAACAAAAAAGTTTTTGGTACAAACTTCCAGTAATCATATCACGAACAACAAATATGACGCGCATAAGTTTTAAACGTTCATTAAAAACCGGTCAAATAAAATATTACAATGCTGTTAAATCTACGCCAATTAAAAGCGGTATTTCTTGGTAAGCCTGTAATGAAATCGGTTTGATTAGTTAATGTAGCCTAATGAAGTTTATAGTTTTGTTTATCTAAGTTAGCGTAAATCGCAATCTTTAAAATAATCTAAAACAAGTGTTTTACATTTAGTTTTTTTCACACTGCTTGAGATAGGAAAGTGCCAGCAATTGCAAACATGCGAAGAAGTTCAGAAAAACTGGGGAGTTAGTTTTTTTGCCTACCGTAGAGCATGCAACTGGACGTTTACACCGCCAAATGATCAATCCGTTTTGCTGCTTCAGGTTATCAATATCTTAAACTACAGTGGCCGGGACAGATTAATTTTACCAGATAGTAAGATATACAAAAGAATATGTTTAAAATTTAGATTAAATAAGCAGTTACTATAAAAAATAAATTTTGATTAAGTAAAAAATCGTTCTTGTTTTGCCACTTGTTTTAACTGTATTTTCAGATTCCACGTTACCTCAAAGTTTGGACCGAGAAATGCCTGCTTATTCCAATAGTATTTGGTGCGGGTGGTTTATGAATTCCCCACAGATAAATTCGTGCATTTTGAGTGAAGATTTGTTAAATATTTGTAACAAAACAATTAAAAAAAGTGTAAATTGGCCGCCTGTTTTAAGTAAAAACAATCACGAAATGCATGCTTCTGTTATTGCGAGGTTTTACCAGTGTTCTTTGTCAATAACAACGAATTCTACCGTAATAACCACCACAACAGCCAGCACTGCTATAACAGCTAACACGGCTACAGCAGCTAGCGCAGCCTCAACAACTACCACAGCTACATCAGCTAGCGCAGCTTCATCAGCTAACACAGCTACAACAGTTACTGGTAGTAGTTCAACTACAACAAGGCAATCCACAACACCCAAAACACAGCAACCAGGTTAAAAGACAACTAATTATTTTTTAGTAAATTTTTAAAAAAATTTTAAACTAAAATAGGGTCAACTTTAAGTGTTTGATATAAATTGGATTTTGTGTTTATTTTAGATGAGCCTACGCCGGAAACTGTGAGCTCATGCAGCATAAGCATAATTCCTGTAATAATTTTGGGTGGCTTACTGGGAATTACCATCATAATTATCTTGATTCTTGCAATAAGAATAAGGTGAATAGGCTAAAGACTAGTTTTATTTTTGACTTTAAATTTCCTTTGTTTAAACAAAGTGTTTATTTAGAAAATTGCAACAAGGAAGTGTTTCGTCACCACTTCCCACTGAAAACGATCGTGACATAAATCCTAGTTACGACGTCATTAACGAAAGGGTATACAATGTTGCTGATTCACCAGACCAAGGTGAAGAAGTAGACAACATTTTATATCATCAACCTTACAATGAAAGAGGTTCGCAGACTAAAAATGGGGTATATGCAAATGCAGCTGATCCCTAAACCAATACGATGAGATTTAAAGCAGGCCAATGGGCTTTGAAAATATCATTCAAAGTCCAACAGTACAGCTCTTCAGTACCACCTTAAATAAGAAGTAATTTTATTAATCGCTTACCTTTCTCACAATTACAGTTTTTAAATACAACTTTTAGATTTAACGTAAATGGTGGTCTAATTTGATGACGCATTTACAATTTTTTAATTTCAAATAAAATTATTTCTTAATATAAATTAGTTTTGCAAAATATGACCTTAGTTTGATATGACTCAGTATTTTTCTTAAACTTTTCAACACAAACCTGTTATATGTAAATAATAAACTGTTTTTTAACTAAAAAAGGGTTAGAAAAAGTATTGTTAATAAATTGATCAAAAAACTTTTGAAAAAAAGTGTTAACTTTTGCATCAGTCAGTCACATTTTACATAAACCACAAAACACTAACAAATGCTTAATTTAAGTTTTACTGACTTAATTAGAAATAGGCTAGTGAGTACTTTAAGGGCCTTAATACGTAACGATATTTTAACTATAACTTCCGGCCTGAAATCATACAACGCTTAAATCTTAATTTGGTATAATTTGTAAGTGTAGTTACATACTAAATCGACCTTTTTCCAAATATGAAGCTTGTGTAGGCTATATATATATATATTTATTCGATAAAAACCAATATAATTTTATGTAGTAAATTTTAACAATGTATAGACGAAAAAACAAATCAAAAAATCATGACTTAAAAATAATATAAACGTTATTGTATAAAACATTAATCCTCTCTAACCAACACAAGCAACACATTTTTTTTCATTTATTAAAGTCAATATACGAAGGTCTCCCGGGAAAGGGCTTTAGGTAGCCATGTACATTATCTTTTTGGTCATCCGAAAATCGAATAACTCTGTTGGGGTTAACATTTTCGTACTCTTTGGGTCTATTGCTAGTTGTTGGCCCTAAGGTATGGTAAGGTTGGCTGTTAATATCAGGGACGTCGTGGTTGTGGTAAACATGTTGGTTAATTAACCTGTTCCTGCTATTTGTTTTTGGTGAAGATTTTCTGATAAACAAAAAAAAGTCTATTTCAGTTTTCAATAAAACATACATTAAAAAACAAAATACTAAGCTTAATGCATATGTTTTTATATATGTAAAACTACCTGCATGTGCAAAATAAAATGCCGCTCGCCAATATACAAATTAAAGCAGATAGAATCCCAAGAGAAACTTGATAGAGAAGATAATCACATTGATTTGTCATTTCCCTAGTGTAGCCTTAAAATTAAGCAAAAGTTAAGTCAGTTTGATTTAAAATTTGCTGGCACTTAAGGTAACCTTACCTTCAGAAATTGTGCTGGTCTTCATAATTTTCGTTGTCACTGTTGAAGTGGTGGTGTCGATTACATCAACGCATGCAATTTCATCAACCAATAAAATCACGAAAACAGACTGTGTAAATCTTAGAACCAAAGGCCATTCAAAACTACTGTTCGAGTTACAGAGACTTAGGGTTTCTTTGGGTAAATAACAGGACTCGTTTCGTAAATCTGAATACCAGCCACACCACAGATATTCCTCTTCGTTCGAATTTTGCGTCAAAGTTTCACCTAAAATATTTTTTTGGTTTAAACGGTATATAGACTACAACTTTTTTATTACATAACTATAAACGTTACTAAAAAGTGGGAAGCCAATAAACAATTAACAGATTTGTTATCAGGCATTAAAATAAATATTATTTTATATTTAAGAGTAACAAAAGTTACTCTAAATTATAGACTGTAAAGTCAGTTTTCTAACATCGATTTATACCAATCAAATTGTTTACCATTAATTGTGATTGCGTGTAATCCTTCATTTACTAACAAACGCATAAGCAAGGGGCTTATTCCGTTTCCCTGATTTAAAATTAATCTGCACGGATGTCCATGGCCAATCCGTATACGAACGCCCCATGCTTTTAGATAAGTAACAGGACATTCAGTTTCTGAGTGACAAAATCCTCCAATTATTGCTAAACAAATAACACTGTCGAGAATAATTCACTTCAAACAGTTACATCTTATTACATTAATTACTTTTAAATAAAGTATTTGTAACGTTTTTAACTTACCAATAATCAAAAAACATTCTTTTATTAAAATCATTTTTTCTAGAGTTTGCTCAACTTTTTGAATACAAAAGATGTTTTAATATAAGCTAAAAACCATAAAAATTTTTAAAACGTTAACAACAAAGGACAATTAATTTCCTATTTTTATTCGGGTTAATAATGATACGTTTCCTATTTTAGGCTAAGTTAACCATTTATGGAAAAGATCAAAATAACTCCACGTAAATTATGTGACAAATAATGCACAATTTTGTTATGATATACGTATGTCATAGATAATAAACACAAGGGTAAGGACAAAAGCTGGTGCGAGACTAAGGCAAAACACACTTCGTATAACCTAATGTTTTCCAAGGTAACCTTTTATAATTGCTGGTATAGCCCTTTTTCTTAAATTCTTTTGACAAGAAAATATGATAACTTTTATTTGAAAAGCATAATTTAGATAAAGTTAAATGGTATGTCAGTATGTTATCGAAAGATATAAAAAAATCCGATTTTTTATTAAATAAAAATACATTATTATATTTTTCTATATATTTTGATTTAGTTAACACATGATAAAATAATTTTTAACAAACAAAGATAATAATTTGTCAAAAATATAAAAAGAGCTGTGGAAGAATAATGTTTAATTCAAACTTTAAGAAAGCAGTAAGAAAAAAATTGTGCCAGATTGCCACCTAGTGTCATAGAAACCCAAGCAGTGCTAACATATATTAACACACAGTGTAATGACCTACATTTAAACAAAGTACTTATAACTAAATCATATATCTCTATCTCTTTTTTATTTAAAAAAAAACTAAATTTAATTTTATATTGCAAAAAAGACATTTTGGAATGTCAAACAACATGCAAAATATGCAAAAACTCCTTACTTAAATATGTCATGGCCAAACACAAAAAAATAGATTTTAAGAAAATTCTTATTAAAAAATTAAAGAAATTTAATCCCTTCAAGTGAACTTGCTTATTACACACCGTGGCTGTTAATTCAATAACCGAAAACAAACTTGAAGAAAGATCAATATCCACATATATTTAAAACATAATTTAAATAATTTTTTTTTTAATCAGCCCCTCGCGAAATATGCCTTATAAATCCACGGCATTATTACAGCACCAAGACCTACGACAAAAGCTAAAACAACGGTACCGGTATGCGTTTTATCTAACGTAGAAGTGTTACTTCTCGTGCGGTTTCTACCATTAGCCTGCGCGTTTTCTTTGTGAGCCTTTTGCATAGCGTTTTTCTTATGCAAGTTTAACATGTGTTTTTTGGCGCGTATGGTTATACTTAACGCGGGATCGACTTGGTTAAGTCCGTGCATCCGCATTAGGGATAAACCACATATACCCATGTAACTGTGCAATGCATCTAAATGTAAAAGTAAAGTTATTTTTAAATAAAATTAAAGTGAAATATATATATGTATTAAAGTGTGTTTTTAACCTGGATGTATTTGAGGCCATTTTGCAAAACCACCGACAACGTCATCTTGTGTCGAAAACAAAAACTCTTCATTTTTATTAAAATCGATCAATTCAAAAATGCCAAGAAGCTGCAAAAAAAAGTTATTTTGTAACCAAATTGTAAAAGTTTTTTTTTAAATATATCTTTTAATATAAAAAATTGTAAATCAATTTATCTTTGTATAAACCGGGGACGTGGTGTAGTGGTAAAACACTTGCTATACCACATGAGGTCGTGGGTTCAATCCTCACTGCTCTTATGCTGTAGTGCCCTTGAGTAAGGCGATATAAACAGTATAAACTTCTGCCAAGCAAGAACTTAATCACCAGCATAATTACTGGGCAATTATAACCCATATAATATACCAAACTGCGAAAAGCAACTCGAGACTGGGTCGGGGTAACTGATGTTACTCTATGTTTAGGTCGTGCATTTAACCTTCCTACATCAAGGATAAAAATATATATACAAAAAATGTATCTTTTGTGTAAACGCCGACTTTATGGCCCTTGCCAGTAAGATAAATTAAACCGATAAACTTTTTAGTCTCTTACACAGATCTTTTTTCATAAAATATACAAAAACACTTACTTTTAAAGTTGCACCGACCCAAAAAGAGTAACAAGTATCGTCATCCTTGTTTGGTCTTCCATGGAAACCTTCTTTTTGCCGAGAAATACACCAAGATTTTAATCTGACACACATAAAAAGTTAAAAAAGGTCAAGTAGTTAACAAACTTTACAGAAAGTTTTTTTTTACTTTACCTCTGTTCTTGTTTTGTTGTCAAAATATTAAAGTTTTTCATTAGTAATAATGATGCAGTTGCACAGAATGTTGAACCACCATGACTTTCCAGGTTTGGTCCCTGCCCAAATCCACCATCATAACACTAAACAGCAAAACCACTTTCTTTATAACATATTTAAAAAAAGGGAGTAACAAAATTAATAAATTAAAAAAAAAAAAATTTGGTAAAAACTAAAAATATTTTTTGTCTTAAACGGTGACAGTATTTGTACTGATGTTTAATGTATATAATATATATTTTAGTTCTATGCTATAACAAAAAAACATAGGCTTAAACGTTAATTACGAAAATCCCCCATAATTTCCTTTTCAATACTTACCAGACTTTGCTGGATAAATTTAGCTGCTGATTCACAATTGATGGCTGAAAAATCATCTAAAAAAGTACACACGCAACAGGCACAATATAGAAATCTCATATCATTTTCGCTTCCATCAAAAGTAGATTTAAAACTAAAAAAAGTAATTTAAACAAATTAATTTTATACCAAAATATATTTATACATAACCACATACTAATAAATTACAAATGGTTGAAAAAATATTTAATTACAAAAACAGAATTAAGGCATACAAAGCAAATGTCACTTGATACTTAGTATATTCCATGGTCCAAAGTTCACAGTGTTAATGTTTTAAAACAAGTAAATAAATAGGCCTACATGTAAAAAAGTTAGTACTAAAAGTAAAATTTGCTAACTAACAATAATTTTTTAAAATTGTAATACATACAAAACACAATTTTTAATCCTACCTTCCATCTTGGATTTGTAGAGCTTTTATGCCATCCAAACAAGCCTCTTTGTTAACTCTTTTTAAGTCATCATTTAAAATAAGCAAACAAGCCAACCCAGTGTAAGTCATTGTAATGTGGCTGCAATCATATATGTTTGTAGATTCTGTAGACTAAAATAGGCTATCATGTTAAACGACAAAATAAATGACGGAGTAATTTGGGGTATTAAGTTATTAAATAAAACAAAGGCAACAAAAAAAAACTTCACTCAAACACATTTATTTACTGTTGTATTTTTCTTTGTGGTGACACCATTTGTAGAAGATCCACGAAAACCACATTTACCTCGATTCGTATCTAAATTAAAAATACGTATTTTAAAAAAACGTAAATGCAGCAAGAATTCAACGCAGATCATAAACTACACATAACCAAATATTTGCTATTTCAGATACAGCTTTTAAAGTTAATAAAATCAAATAAAATAACATTAAATATGTAGATTATGCATGCACCTGTCAAATTAGGAACAACTTGTAGTGTGTAAATCCATTCAATAATTTCTTGTTTGTTAGTTTCGCTTAATGCATCCAGTGAATCTAGAACATCCAAACCAGAAAGTGCAAAAAAGGCAACCGTCAATCTAAACAACAAAAAAAACAACATAATAAAAAAACATTATAAAAAGTTAAATTAGGGTTTAAAAAAGGACAAAACTAGTACCATCTTATTCAAGACTATTACAACATGGCAATTCCTAAAAAGTCTAACGTTATAGTTCTATTTTTTTGGAAAACTTTTTTTTAATTAGTCCAACAAGACGTAATATTTATAAAAATACCTGCTAGTGTCAAGCAATGAATATCTATTTGGCAAAATATGTAAAATTCGTGTAAAAAAACGAACGTGTTTTTTCTTCTCAAAAGATTCCATACTATTTGTAAATTTTAGAATCAAAACATATAATATCTATACAATACGACCAATTGTTTATTTTTTTAGTTTATAGCAACATTTAAATTGTACAAAATCTTACAAACAAAAATACATTGACAAAATACAATAGAAAATATTTGTTTGGCTTTATGTAAAAGGCGGAGTACATGGACGGAAGGCGGATTTTTTTACTTGCGTCACACAGAGTTTTAGTGACGCTAGGTGATTTTAGTTGATTACTGTTTAAATAAACCCCGTTTATGCTGTATCGTTTATAGTTAAAAATAAAATTTTAAATAAAGTGGCAGTTGCCTTTAAAAAAAATTGCTGGTCATAATATGGCTGCAACAAACCAAATTTCGCGAACCACAACCAGTGATTTTCGCGGTATTTTTTAAAAATTCTGATATATCCTTACCGTTATGTTAGTTTACCTTTTATCAAACAATATTACAATATCGTTAAAAAAATTTAACGTCGAAAAATTTTTTTTTTATTAAAATCTAATTCACTTATGTTTATATGTTTCTTTTTAGATAGTAATTTTTATACACTTTAACTTAGCGTGATTCAGTAACGGAAGTGCACTGTGATATATGATTAAAACACGCAAAATAAACGTATATTCTACACGTAAAATAATTATCAATACACTTTACCAGAAATTAATTAAAATTAATTACAGTTTAAAATTAAACTATACTTAATCTTACAAGTAATATAGTTCCAAAAATGAGAAGGTAGTTAATTAAGTTTGATATAAATTAATATACACTGTAGACCAAATCTTAGAATAATATTAATTAAACTAGTAGGCGTTAGTTTTGTAACAAAAACTCATTTTAGAGTTTAAGAAAATGTCGAAATCAAACTTGTATTATCTGATAACTCAGTTCAACTCCCGGCCTTCGGATTTTGAAGTATCTGGTGGCAAAGAATTAAACAAGCCTATGGTTGTTACAAAGGTAAGGTTAGTAACAACTTTAATTTACTTAAAAAAACGAGTATTAAAAAAAAAAAAAAAATTCTTTTGAGGTAACCCCTGGATCCGTTGCTGAAATGTGTGGTTTTGCAAGAGGTGACGTCATAGTCAAAATAAACGGCGAGTCAGTGCAAGAATTAAATCCTAAGGAATTTAAAACAAAACTAAAAACAGCATCGGGTGCTGTTCATTTAGTGCTTGATAAAAGGTAAGTCTACAACAATAAAAATGTGAACTTATTTTGTATAAGGTTGTAACACATGTTTATTTTTTTTTAGAAATTCTGAAAAATGAGCTATGTTAAAATCAAACAAATTTGTGAACTAACATTCCATTTACGTGTAAATTGACAAAAAGTAACAGAACTGTTTTTTTTTATTTTTCCCTTTTTTAGTTAACTATGTGTATTGAATTGCTTTTAAGATTATATAAAATGCCTTTGTTATAAATTAAATGCTTCACACTTTTTTCCCGGTCTTAGCAATAATGTTTTGTGATACATCTTTTTTTAATTACAACGCTAAAAATAAACAACTAAAGTAAATAAATTGTTTCGCTTAGCTATTGAATTTCTCGCAGATTTTGTCCAAGCGCCGTTCGCGGTTTTGGGCAAACCACTTTAGTAAATTCACGCTTTATATTAAATTTAATTTGTAGGCTACAGTTAGGTTAACACGAAAGAATTGTACACTGTCTTTAAACTGTTGGGTTTAAGCTAAGTTAGTATTTAACATAGCAGAATTTGGAATTGCAAATGTTAAAATTTTTAGAGTTGGTAAACGAAAGTAAGCATTAACCTTTGCGTTGACATCATTTTAAGCAAGGTAAGAGTGTTTTAACAGTTTAATTATAAATTATACCTTCATATTTAAAAATTTATGTATTTTATTTTTTGTATGTATACATCGGTTGCAACATTAAAAGAAGTACAGTATTATAATATAAATATTGGGTTCTAATATAAGTTATATAAAGATAAAATGAAAAACAAAAGCAGTAAAAACCCAAAATAATATTGGTGATTGAATACAATGCGATGCATCTCCTTGCGTACCATCTGGACCTAAAAAAGTTAAAATGTAAGCAAGAGTGTTTTCATTTCTGATATAATTTACACTTTTCAATTAAGGTATTTTAAGTATTGCATACCCTGTTGTCCAGGCGTTGTCCTGGATGTTGTGGATGTTGGTATAGTTGTTGAAGTTGTTGAAGCTGTGGGGTTTGTTGTAGTAGTTGAAACTATAGGAGTTGTTGTTGGTCTTGTAAAAGGCATTCTTGTTATTAAAGTTGTTGTTGTTGTTGGTGTTGTAGAAGGCATTGCTGTTGTTGATGATGTGCCAGTTGCAACTTGGTCCCTTGCGCTGTTAGCACACAAATCATTTTCACAAACGTCGGTCGGATCGCTACATTGACTACAAGCATCACCTTTTGAAAACGGCCTTTCTACACGATTAGTGGTAGGATCAATAACGCTAGAAATTTAAAATAATCGCTAGAACTTATTTTTTATTTAAAAAACAATTGCAAAACACAACGTTAACTAATAAATATATATAAGTAATATTTAAGCTTGACAGTTTTTTTGATGAATATGATAAATTATCAGGTTTTAAAAATAAAGTCATACTTTCCGGCAACTGCGTAGTTGCAACATGTCAGTAGGGTGTGATGAAAATATTCCCTACAACATAAAAATGTATAAATTTTAGGTTAAAAAGTTATTTAATCCTCTTTTAAAATAGTAATTTGTTTTGTTAAATTCGTTACAGAAAAAGGTAATCAGGTAATGCAGATATGCTATAATTTTATTGTTGTTTTATTGCATTTTTTTAATATATTGCATTTTGCTTTTAAAAAAAAATTAAAACTGGATTCAAACTAAATTAGCTTAACTGTGGCTTACTGGTCAGCGGGTGGCACATTGCAATAGGCAGCAGCACAACCTATTTTGTAAGTTTCAGCCCAAACAAATTGGGTATAATGTCCGCACTGTTTGTTTACAGCGCATGTTTGATCGTCGTAAGTAAAGTATTCGAACTGTATGCAAATTACAACATTACCATAAGCACAATATTTTGTAATCCACAGTAATAAATTCATACAAAATCGAATAACATTTAGCATTAGTTAAAATATGATTCGAAAAGTTAATTAAGGGCGCGCTGATTTGTGCAACATTTTTGTAGTTTAGGCTAAATTTGAGTTTACCTCTGCAAACCAAGGATTTATTGAATCAATTGGGTTTTGGTTTAATTCGCTAGACGGCACACGTTTTAGATGCAAGTTTTCACCTAATTCTGCAAATTCGTCAGTTCGCCGTAAATCAGTGTCACTATGTTCAAAACTACAGTTTCTGTAAGAAATTCGTTTTGGTAAACATGTTTTTACAGATTTAATATTAAGTTGTTTCGAGGTTAACTAAAATAAAACCTAAATGACTATTTTAAATATGCGAAAGTATTTTTAAATGTCGAGTTAAATAAGCAACTGTTTTACAAATAACACAAAATAAAAATCGTCCAAACAAATTTGATTTGCCACGCTTTAGCATATATAAAAACAGTTAACGCAACAAAACTATAAGAATACGCGTGTACCTGACATAAGATGCAGCAAATGCCGCAATATCGTCGTCCCAAGTTATTTTTCTCATGTTAGAAGATCCTACTATTTCTCGAAATCCGTTATGTTGTGTTACAAATTCGTCTCTTACCGTTTCAGTTAGGTTAAACAGTGAAATAAACAGCACAGCATTCGATCTTTTTCGTCGTAACAGAACTGTAAAAAATTAAATTTAATTATTAGTTCCGTGATTTAACGTAAAGCTTTTATATAAAATGGTAGTCTAAATTCTAATTTTTCGCCTTAAAATGTTCTGAACGTGTCAATATTTTAATACAATTTTGTTTGCTAAACATAAGTTGTTGAAATTTAAATAACTTTGTTCTAAATAGAGAGATAACGTGAAACGCACTGTTGACTAATAACACTACTAATTTTTTTTACCATAACACATTTAGCATCTAAAAATAGTAGATTCTGTTTTGTAAAATAATTTATTATTTTTATAATTTTTTTATGTAAATGTATTAAGATTTCAGTTAGGCTACAAATTTGTTTAGTTTAATAATTACCAGAAAAGTCAACAGTAGAATTTAATGTACAATTTGGATTGTTTACTGTTACTGTTGTGTTGTTCGTAATTGTAAGTGTTGATAACTTTGTGTTTGTTAAATTTGTTGTTGTTGATCCATGAGTGGAAGATTTTGTTTGTGTTTGAAACAGTGTTGTTCTCCTTTGATTTACGATTGCGTGTGTTGTTTGAGTTAACATTGTTGTTGTTTGTGGGTTTTGTGTAGCAGAATAGCGATGTTGTGTTGTTACTTCGATTGTTGTTGTTTTTATATTTTGTACTGTTTTATTTGTTAACATGTTTTTGTTGATATTAGTTGTCATTTGATCCATTTTTGTTGTTGTAATAATACTTTCTGTGAACACGGTCGACTGTGCTGTTAAAGGTATACCCAAGTCTGTTGTTTCAGCGGTTGCTAATATAGTAGACCAAGTAGAAACATTACATCGTTACATTTAAAAAAATTCCAAAATAAAGATTTTGGTTTTAGTATAAAGTAGATTTGCGAAATCCAATTTCGTTTTGTAAAAACGTTGGACATTTAGACTTAAAATCGAAAACATAGTTCTAGGTCGATCCAAACAAATACAAACTGAAATCTAATCACAGTCACATTATCAAGTATATGCTTATTGTAACAAAGAGAATGAAAGCTGCGAACCTAAAACTTAAAAACTAACTTGATCTAAAGGTATAAAGACCTGTCTTATGGTTTAGTTTTGAGTGGTAATACTTAGTATTTACCTTCCTTAAATCTCCATGTAATCAAAAACCCGTCTTCACTTGAACTGCCGTCGGTATGAAAAACAAAAGTGACGTTGTTTGTGGTAGACGTGAAGTCATTAGGACCTGTAAACCCACAGTAATTTCCCAACTAAAAAACAAATTATTCAATGTTTTGTTTTAAAGATGTTTTGTACAAAAGAAATAAACTTTAGTTATAAATAGCACATCTAAAAAAAGGCTAAATTGTATAAAATACTTTCCATCTATTAACTAAAGCCAAGTATTAATACATGTAAAAGTTAACAAAAATATTAGTTACCGAGTTTTCACCATCGATTATTCCTAAAAAGTCGTACGTGCATCCTAGTCCACTTTCGAGTAAAAAGTTGGCAAACGAAACGGAAATAACCTTCAAAGAAATTGAAGTGGTCAAGCTCAAAATAGAATAATTTTAATCCAATTATTAGGCGAACCTAACGCTTTGTATTCAAATTTTTTTAATAATTGGCCTGTTTAATAGGCAATTTGGCGAACGGTTCAATAAAACTGTTGTATATTAATAAAATAATTTTTAACCATCCCAAAAGCTTGAAAAATATTTTAAATTTAAATTTTATTGCCAATATCAAACAGCCACCACGCTTTGTCTTTAAAAAATTTACCGTATTTTCCGGGGCCAAAAAAGTCCATGTGCAATCTATACTATCGGGATAGTTGTCTGGATAATTAGGAGACGATATACTACCTGACTGGTCTCCAATATCAGTACCACAAACGTCTAAAAATTACCAAAAATATTGTATTAAATTCTTACGTGTAACAAAAAATTGTTAAAATATTTTTTCTTGAATAAATACTATATTTTTAAAAATTTAAAAGATAAAGTTGTTAAATAATGGCGGCATTATCTAAAATGAAACTAAAACAAATTATGATTCACTTAGTAAAAACCTTTAGTCATAGCAGCAATAATAAAGAATGTCACAAGTTAAACAAAAACTTATAATGCTATACTCTTTTTTTTAAATATCAAATTTATTTTAAATCTTTAAAATGTTTTTGTTACCTGAAGAAACAAGTTGTGCGTTGGTCTCGATAACATAAATAAACAACAGTAACAAAATACGTAATTTGTTGCTAGTCCAATTCATGGTAAACAACGACAGTTTAAGACTGTTTTACTTCAAAAAAATACAACCTTGAAATATGTTAAAACATAGACTGCAAACCTGATTAAATTTTTATTAATAAACTTCTAAAAATGAAACCGTATAACTTATAATCAATCAAACAATTATAATTCGCTTCTACCTTACTGATTATGTTGCACTACTACGCATGAACACAGTGCGGAAATGAGCTGTATTTACTTCTACGCAATATTATTTTAAGTAAGGCACTTTAATATGATTGTAAACCTGCAGAAACTTTTACTTCTGCGTCACGTAAACGTTGAAACTCAAGTTTTCTATTAAATAACAGCTATTTCTTTTGTATCAAATTTCATTTTAATAAATAGGCGGAAGGCCCTTTAATTTATTGGCTATTGTTTTATTCCCTTAGCAACTGTATCGTAATAAACAAGTGATAGATGTTATTATAAAAATATACCGCCCTATAAGATGTTTTTTAAACTTGTGTTACGGAGAGATATGTTAAAAATTTTAAATGTCATTGTTGTTTGTAAGCTGTGAACATGGTAATGTCTACTCTAGATCGATTACCGTCGTTGGCACCCCTTACATGTACAGTGGCTATTTTTGGTATGATTAGTGCACTTAAAAATAAATATTATTAACCCTTAGTGACATTCTGTTGATACAAAAAGGTTGGATTTTTACAAACACTTACTAAGCAGACTAAAGCTACAAACAAAACCTGATAAATTGTTTTAAAATTATTTTGTGAAAGTATCGCATTTTAAAATATTTTATTCCACCATGCCAAAACTCACTATAAGCAGTATTAAATAGCGTAAGCTCTACAAAAAATATAGAGTATCTGAATCCATCCCAGACAAAGCATGTTTACCGCTTGTTTATTATAATTTTAATTACCTGAGAATAACATTTATTTTTGCACTACAATAAGTTTGTATATAACTTATTGTTTTAAAATAGGAAGTGACAGTATGTAGATGGCATTGGAATAATATAAATTGCGCATATTTAAGTACAGGAAAACAAGAATATGATATCTTACAAAGACCCTATAAACTCGTTTACCTTTTTGGTATATATAATTATCAGTTAACACGCGAGACATTGTTACAAAATGTTAATGACAATTATGTCTTCAATTTGGAACAACAGTTACTTCCTACCGCCTATGACTTTACCATACATTACCATTTGTTTTTTTATTTCAATAATACATAACACTTACTTAATCATGTATTTATTTAACCGTTGCAACACAAGATTTTTAAACCTAAACCCATCTACCAATGTATTGAACCACAAACTCCACCCCTTGACAAATTTTAAACACCTTTTTTAGAATTAAAGATATGTTAGTAGCCACCCTGATCACCAAAGAGATTTTTTATTTTTAAATTATTGGGATTAGTTTTCGTTAATGCCGGGCGTGTTGTGGAGATAACATTATACATGTAATCAGCCATTAAAGCTTGTGCTATTTGACCAGGGTGGAAACCATCTACCGGTTCGATAACTTCCCAATCTTCGCCACCTGTCGCTTCCCATTTATGCATTACTAAAAAAAAATTCGTGTTATAAATTTGCCGATTTTTGGTATTGGAAATCAATAAAATAAAAAGGACCCACCTTCTTCTATATTGTAATCTATATAAAACATATCAAAACTATTAAATTTTTGGTTCGTCGCAATGTCTTTACCGATCAAGCTAAGATTTTGTGCTCTCTAAATACAGTTGGTTATTAGAATTACAGTTTAAAAACTAGCTCTAAAAAATTCATATTTCCTAAGTTAGTTACAGTTTTATTATTTTCGCCTTACCTGGGATGTTATGTCTCTTAGTGTTTCGTTACTATTCATCCAACCAGTACAAGGAGATATTTGCAAGCAATTCATGTAATCGTACAAGTTCTTGTAAGTTACATCCTGGTTAAGTTGCCCTATCGGATGTAGTCTGTTAACAAAATTATAAAAGTATTTATTTTTACGAGAATCTACTTTGACTTAACCAGTCAAATTGTGTTAGGTATGTTATATCATATCTAATAGATGGTCAATTTATACTATTACAAACCTTTTATTTTTTTAACTCACCAAGTTCTTTATATTTTCAACCGTTTATACCAATATTATGTACAAATTTATAATACTACTAACCGGTCGTTAAGTGTTTTCCACAAAATTTCTCCATCAGCCAAACCTGATATAATAACAGTACTTCCATTTGGAATCGTTTCATCCAAATACTTTAACGTGTTCATCATGTTTGTTCTGTATTCTGTTTCTGTAGTCATACTAGCTACTGTGTCCTCATGCCTAAACAAAAGAGGCTTTATTACTCTTGGTAAAAAATAAATGATATGTAAAGGAAAAATAAATACTTGTTAGTCCCGAATAAAATTAATGTTTTTGAAAGTGATTTATTTCCAATAAATTTACCCGTTGCAAACGTCATTTCCTATCAAAGCCAAAGCTACTATAATTGGGTGATCAGTTGTTTTGTTTCGAGCAAGTCCTTTAACGATCTCGTTCATGGATCCCGATCTTGCGCCATTGACTCCAATGTTTTGGTAATCTCTATGAATACAATGGTTGTTGGCAAGCTGTCGCATGTACAAAGAGTCGACTGGTCCCTCTATTGATTCTGGCCACATGTTCTCAGTATATGCTGTTGGCATTGCAAACAAGTTAAAACCGTGCGTGACATTTACTATAGATAAACTTTTTTCCAATAAGCCCAACCAAAAAAATGTATGTTTACTACATGTTTGTAAAGTATTTCTTTTTTTTCCTAATTTAATAGAATTTTATGAGATTTATGTGCATTTTTGCATTTTAAAAATACTTAAATATCAATATTGATTGTGTTACCTGTAACTGCCGATAGTTGGGGCCAATCTAATTCGTCGGTAAGCATCATCATTAAGTTCGCAAAAGTGTCCTGTATGATTAAAAGTGTTATTCTGTTTTATATTATGGTTCCAATGGTGTTGCGTGTTAATTCAAATGAGTTTTTATTGAAACTTGGTTTAAAACAACAGTTTACCTTGCTTAGTTTTTCCGCCATAAAAAATTCTGGTGGAATGTGAAAATGAGCACTTGCAGAATCACCCAACACAACAATACCTCGTTGGTCGGATTCCGAGCAATAAATATCTTCGTATGGAACTCCGCTCGCATCAACACCCTGTTAAATACAGTTTTTTCAAACAAAATTTAATTTTATTGGTGGTAAATAACTAATAACTTATTTTTCAAAAGTGTGTATTTCCATATACAAGACGTAGCCTTAGATTTCAAAGTCGTATTTTGGCATGGTAAAAGCACACTTACGTAAATCCCGTTACAATTTGAATCTTCTTTTCTGTCGTGATCAATTGGTATACGACCTGGGTAAAAATCGTCTTTTAAATCGTTGCAGTCTTTGCCTCTCCAATGTGTACCTCGTAGAGTTGGCTTTGTACCAAATTTATCTCGATCCGCATCTTCGAGCGGAAGATGACCATCGGCAAAACTAATTGCAATAGATAATTTTTTTATTACCGATGTAACAGAAAAAAACCTGCGGGTTAAAACAACAAAATCCTTACAAAACCATTATACAGGGTTTATTCCTTTGTATTAGCACATCTAAACTCAGCGTAATTTTTTGATAAATCCTCAGTATTGCTATTAAAATAAAATTTTACATACTCGTCAATACGCTGACATATCTCTTTAACTCCTGGCACAAGACAAATTTGGTTATCCATAACATCCCACTTATCCTTCACCAAACCGGGGTGTAATGGTTTGAAATGGGATCGAAACTTTGGGTAAGTTGGTGGTAAAGGAAATAGATGGCAAATATCCCTACCCGGGTCTTGTGTGCAAATTCCAATCTAATTTTAAATGTGAATTTTTCACCATAAATTAAAAAAACATACATTTTTCATAAATGTATTTGATATTATGTTAAAGGTTTAAAATTACAGTTAATATGTTTTGGTTTTGGCAATTACATGTTAGGGACAATTGTATTTGATTTATTGCGTTCATTAACGAACAATAATCGTTGTGGCCAATCTAAATTTAAATGGTTATTGTAAGTGAGTGTTTTGTTTAATGTCACATAAATGTTTTTAAAGTATTTAAAATTTGAGATTTTAATATGCAGTGAATAAAACTCGCTATATTAGCAGTTTACTGTAAATGACAGTTGCATTTAATATATTGAAAAGTGAACATTAATCGTTGTTACAACGTGCAACAGTACTATAACCACCTAATTAACCATCTTACGTCTAAACAGATTATGTCAGGCGTTTGTTTATGATAAATTCCGTCGATTAAAGCTTCTCCATATTGTTCGAGTAATCTCATGCATGTTTCGTTCAGGGGTTGTTCCAGATTGCCGCAAATATGTTCACTCGCTGCTGTAATGACGTCAGTTGAGTGAACTTGAGCAAGTTGCTCGATTAAACCGATGATAAGAGAACAAGCTATAAAATTAAATATAAAACTTGCATATTCATGATTGTATTAAAGAAATAAGTTTATAAAATACTGTGTTGATTGTTTTCATGTAACTAAATTGTCGAAACGTTGCTAAAATATACCATAGTTTACGTGACTTATGGTTAACTGTGGTTAAGCCATATTTATATTTAGTGAACAAATTATTATATTTATTTATTAATACATTTTCTTACTGCTTACTCTGTTAATATAGTCTTGGTTATAAATAAACGTGTGATTCTACCATATGTAGTTTCTTAATTTTACAACACGTAGTGTTTGCAGAATGACAGCAATTGAAACCATTGCGGTTATTTATAATTTTTTTTTTTTTTTGTATATATCTTTATCCTCGATGTGGAAAAGTCGAATGCGCGACTTGAACATAGAGTAACATCAGTTACTCCGACCCAGTCTCGAGTTTCCTGTGGCAGTTTGGGGATATTATAGATTATAATTGCCCGATAAATATACTGCTGATCAAGTGCTGGCTCAGCAGGAGTTCACACCGTTTATAGCGCCTTACTCAAAGGCGTTACAGCATGAGAACAGTGGGGATTAAACCCACGACCTCACAATATATATAAATAACGACAAGAAATCCATTGCATAAAATGTAATTAAACCTAATTAAACATAATTTCCTACCTGCACAGTTAGTTCCACCATTTACATCTGCTTTAACTTGATTTAAGTTGCTTAAAAAGATTGCAAAACATACCGTTACATAGAACAAAAGCTTCATAACTAAGAGGATGTATGACTTCTGTCAGCTTGTCATATGATCTTATATTAAGTGTGTTTAGGTTTTATAGCACTTTTGTTTGGTTAGATAATGTTTACCAATTGATATAAATAACATCACTTAACGAACGTATACGTTAATACTACATGCTTCTTAATAGCACTGTACTTGCCAGCTCCATGTATTCTTGATATTTGTAGATTTTAATTGGAACCTTAAATTAAATTGTTGACCTATGCCATGCTTGTTTTTTTGCTAATTATGGGGATAGATTAACAGTTTAAACAATACAACAGTTATTTTAAATTTTTAAACGAATTACTATATATTTTAAAGTTACTAAACACTTTGTAAAAAGTCTGAATAAAACATCTTAAGAAAAACGTATATCAATTAACAGTTAGTATATTTAATAAAAAATCGTTTATTACATTAAACTGTCATAAAAGAATCACGCTAAATTTTTTTATTTAATTAATGAAAAAAATATTGCAAGGCTACTTTTAAGACAGAAAAAAACACGTCCGTATAAGAATACTAAAGTACACATTTATTTATAACCATAGGGGCAGTAAAGATAATGGCTTTAGAATACAATCGTAGTCGAACGTTTGTCCTTCATCGTTTTGCACAGTAACCTTGGGCTTGCGATCAGGTCGAGTGTGATTTCTAATAAATTCCTCGATTTCGTCTCTGTAACTGTACAAAATTGCTGCTACTCCAACAGTAGCAGCTACAGTAATAAGTACCGCGCAACCACCGGTAGCCATTAACACTATAGGTCCGACTTTTAGATAAACTGAGCCAAGAACAGCTAAAGAAAAGTTTTGTAAATTTAAATGTAAACTTAAGCACATTCATTTGTGATAAGTTTATTTGTTTAACAGTAAGCCTAATTTTAAATGTTGAAGTTCACAAAATGTAATGTTTACCTGCTGCCATATTTGGGTAAAGATTGGATAAATATTTTGAATAAATCTGATGTCTTAACAATTCTATATACTGTCCTTTTACTTTTAATATTCAATGTTACAACGTAGCCTTACTTAAATTCAGAAACTGGTCGTCTTTTAAACTTTAAACGAATATGCCATTATATTAAATCTGTGTTCTATTTAAACGTTTTAATTATCGTGTTTAAGTATTGTATTTTCCTTTTTTGTTACAGAGGTGTAGTGAATATATGTTAAGGTTTTAAGTGCTTTCTCTTTACAAATTCTTATATCTACATCAGGTTACTTTGTTAAATTTTTCTTTGTATATGCCTTCGTAAAAAACCCTGAAACTATATACTTTGTAAGAACTTTGAGTGAAAACATATTGAGAAAATGTATATTAATTTACAATCAGTATCTATCAGTACTATTCTTTTGTTTTAAAATTACGTAACGAAGATTGTGAGAAAGTACCAACAAGACCTAGTGACCTAATAAATTATTTTCAGAAATTTTCTTTGTTAAATCACCTGTGATGGGTATTTTTGATGGGTAGTGTTTCAAATGTGACTGTAATTGTCTTATTAATTTTCACAAAGATATTATAACATTTATAAGTTTATTTTTAAACAAAACTATGTATGTAAAAATCCCTTTTTTTACATACCTTCATGCGATTTCTATCAGAGTAAATGTGTTGAAAATCCCGTATGTTATACGCCTTCAATATAATTAAATAATTTCTTGTATAAGGGATCTTTTCGCCTACGCAAAATCTTCCTTAAACACGTACTAATTAATATAAATTTTTCTTTTGTTAAATTGGCCTCGTGGCACTTTAGATATTACCTTTTTAATGAACTTATTTATAGAGGGAACTTGGGAAGCACATAGCGAAGGTTACTTTTTTAAAGTTAACAAGTGCTTTTCGAACGTTCACAAATATATGTAAAAGTTTAATTGCAATAAAAATATTAGCCTTTTTTTAATAAAAAAAAACTATTTTTAAGTTATTTTATTTTGTTTTATTCAAACTACAAATAAATCGTAAACAACGAAGTGTTGTGAATAATAAATTATGAGGATAAAGTTAAACACCTTGTGGCAAAAAACGTTGCTGTAGAAACCTTTGAAACCAAAGTTGTCTGCGCTTTTACGTTTTGTATTAAATTACAAAATTTAACAGTTCGTTAATACCGTTTTGTTAATTACGATTCGTAATACATTGAAATTAAGGTAATTAGTTTTCTTTAAAAAATATCAATAAAATTATAATTTAAACGCTGTATAAAAATTAAGATTATAGAATTAATCAGCCAATTTAAACTCAAATTAAGACAAAAACGATTTTTAATTCAAGTAATATTAAGTAATCTGTCAACATTATAGAATTAATATTATGACATTTTTTTATTAGATTTAACATTTTATTAGATTTAACAAGAGTGTTAGTTAAAATTTCAAACTGGAAAAAAGATGTCGAAGAAAAGAGGGAAGAGCTCTTCGGCTGCTGGTGGAAGATGGGAAGCAGGATTAATGTCTACAATGTTGGAAGATGTAAACTAATTTTTTTTATTTGTAAACTAATTTTTTATTTTTTTTTTTAATAAACCTTTGTTTTATTTTTTTAATACAAAATTCAAAGGCTAAAAATACCTTTCATATTTAGTGTTATTAGTTATTTTGTACTAAATTTATTATATGTAAAGCAACCATAGACTGGGTTGAAAAATTACCCAATAGTTAAACTGTAAAGTCTGCCTTTTTACATTAAAAACAAAAACATAAAAATAACATAATTAATCATTTTATAGGAGAATTGGAAAGTGAATATTCATTTTGTGGTAGAGAATGTTTTGTTAGATGAAACCCATGTTAAAGCTCTTGCTGACACTGTAAAAATTCCACAAAGAAGATTATTCAGTTATTTGCATAAAGATGACATCATGGACATGGTAAAATTATTGTATTGCTATTACCATAAAAAAAATTTTTAAATAAATTTAATAAAATTTTTTTTATTATTTTTATTGTTTAAGAATAAATAAAGTTCGTTTTTGAAAGTAGATTTCATGACCTAAACATAGAGTAACACAAGTTACCCTCACCACTCTTAGGTTAAAGTTGGCAATTTGGATTATTCTAGATTTTAAATTTTCATTAGTTTTTCTGCTGTTTAAATATTGGTTCAGCAGGAGTTAATACTGTTTATAGCTCCTTACACAAGGGTGCTACATTATGGAAGCAGTTAGGATCAAACCTAAAAGATTTTTTATTTATATTGGGTTATTTTTTTAGGTTAATGAACTGGGCAACCCAAAAAACAAAAAGCCAGCAACTGTGCCAAAATTTTTCGAGATCACAGAAATTATATTTGGATTGCTGAGTGCTGGTCAGGAGATTCCCCTTCCTCTGTGGGCAAAACTCATTAAGTTCGGTTTAATTAACATTAAAGATCTGGATTTAAAGAGAAGAGAAAATGAGGGGAAGTCTAAGGAGGAAAAAGGAGGAGGCGGAAAGGGATCGGGTGAGTAAAAAGTTTTTTTGTGATATTTTAATATATATAGACATGTTGGTAGATAATTGATTTAGAAATGCAAATATTACAGCGATCTCATGGAATAACTTTTATTATTTTACTTTATCTTTTAGGAATCGTTTTTTCTTGCAAATGTAAGAGTTTCATGACTAAGTTTTAAAATTATTTTCTAAAATACTAGCTAAAAAGAGACCACGAAGTAAATCACCTGGAAAGGGTAAAGGAAAGAAAACTCCTGAGCCGCAACTTCCGAAAAAGGATTGGAGCACCCTGAAAAAGAGAGGAGAAGGGGAAGATGACAACAAATATATTGGTAAAAAATAAAAAAACAATTTTTTTTTATAAAGTTGTACTATCATCAAATTTTAAATTAAAAAACTGGTATCCAAAAAAAATTCGTTTTTTATTACTAACAAAAAAGGTATTCAAAATTGTGTAAATATATTCTACAATACGATATCTCTGGCTTAAAAACAATGATATCTCTGGCTTAAAAACATTTTGATTATATCAAACAGGCAATTATATATTTGACAACGTTATTATTTTAATTTTAAGATGATGAGCCAGATGATGGTCCACAACATTATGTGTTTATCAGTGGTTTTCACAAACCTCAACTTATACCAATACTTGATGGATTGGGTATCAACATATCAAGCGTAATCAAAATGTCTTCAGAATCTTATGAGGTTCTTAATAAAAGATCTGAAGAAAAAATGGCTGCTGAAAATTTAGAGGGTACAATCTTGTTATTGTGCAAAAATACAATTAGTTATATAGGCCTAAACATTTTAAAATTTCAAGTAAATTTTTTTTTTATACAACAAAATGTTTAATTTTTGTTGTAATAATTATGCCTTAATTTTTATTCCAAGATAATTTGTTAAAGTGGGTCTTTTTTGTGTTGAATTCAATTATTTTTTTTTTATCAACTTACACATTTTAAAAGATATGTAAAACAAACTTTGTTCTTCGTAAAACATATTTTTTTATATATCTTTATCCTCAAGGTGGGGAGGAAGACTGCACAGCCTTAACATAGAGTAACATCAGTTACTCCGACCCAGTCTCGAGTTGCCGTTGGCAGTTTGGGATATTATAGATTTTAGTTATTTATTAATTAAGTTGCTGATTAATTATGAGCCCAGCAGGAGTTTATACTATTTATAGTGCCTTACTTAGAGGCGCTGCAGCATGACAGCAGTGGGGATTGACCTAATGACTTCATGTGGTGTTGCAAGTGTTCTTACCACTACACCATGCTGCCGGTTTAATTATATGCAAGTAGGGGAAATTGTTAAATAAATTTAACCAACCAGTTTAATCATACTAGATGAAACATTGGCAGCTTCACAAGCTAAACATGAAGCTGATAAAAAGGAGCTCGCTTTGTTCTGGAAACTTTTGCCAGTTGTGCTGCAGAAAGCTCCAACTACTTCAAAGCTGCAGGACTTGGCTGTACTGGATCATGTGGTGAAGGATTCAGATTATCCTGCAGACTGGGAGGACCAGGATAACATGGTAGGGTTAAAAAAATCATAGATTTACTTTATTTCACTGCATTTATTTAAAAAGAAGTTAAAAAGTGCATTATTAAGTTGTTTTTGGTCTTTCATTTGGATTTATAACTATTTATGTAAAAGTATACATTTAATTTAAGTTAGTTGTTTGTGGATTTATAATTATTCATGTAAAAGTATACATTTAAGTTAAGTAAGTTGTTTGTGATAAAATAGATATTCGAATAACAAATTATTTTTTAGTTTTTTTTTAAATTTTTTATTGCATATCTATTTGTTTTTAATAGGTTGGTTATGGCACTCTGCTATTTGAAGAGCTGGCTTGCAAGGCATACGACTCATTAGACTGGAAACGCCAATACCTTAACTACATGATGAATGTCACTTTACATCATATTCCTTTGATGTTAGAACCTCTGCCTTTGCCACCCTCAGAGCCTCCAATTGAGCCAAGCAAAAGCCCAACTGCTGGAGGTAAAATGTAAATTTTTCCACCCAATTTTTCTCAATAATATTTCAATTAAAAACTTTTAACAAAAAAAATGCAAAAATATAAAACAATAAATACAACTATTTATCAAAAAATTTTTTTTTTAAATAAAACAAAAACTTCCATAGGCAAAAAAGATAAGAAGATGTCACTTGAGCCTCCTTTAGCAGGAGAAGAGCTTGTTCCTCAGATCACTCCTCCAACTTTAAGGGAAGTGGACACAAGATATTATCGGGATCTTATGGATTGTGTTCCAATGGAATCAGTCAGCATCCCATTAATTGTTCATTCAATGTTGGAGCAAGTAATAGAAAATTTATTTTCTAAAATAAAAATCTCAATTTGGTGATTAAAAAAACTATTATTTGCCATATAAATTATTTGTTGGTTATTATTTTTATTAAATTCTGCAGAAATGAAATTAATTTTTTGGGGGGTATTTAAAAAAAATTTTTTTTATTGTATCAAAGATTGTAGCCACAGAAAAGGAGAAGACACCACCCAGTGAAAAGTTACCGGAGAGCAGGGCTGATGGCATACATTTGGCACTTGCCGAGGTCATTGCAGATTCTTTGGAGGCACTTTGTCTCTCAGATGAAGATGATGAGGTAAACATTTTTTGGTTAAAAAATTAATGTTTATTCAGATTTAAATATTGGAATTTTTTTGGGTTTAAATTTTTTTTATGCTTTTTTTGTACATCACACTACTCTATTTTTATTGTTAGATGCTAGCCAATGATTTTTCTCAATACAAAGAAAAAAAACGGAAAATGATAGAAAAAAACACAGTGCCAGAAGGTCCAGTGTTGTTAAATTATGGGGACGATGCTTCAGTCAGAACTCACCACTTGAAGGAAATCGAAGAGTTTAACCCTAAAAAAGCTGAAGAAGATTTGCTGACTAGGTTGCCATGTGCAAAGTAAGTGTCTGTATAAAGAGAAAGAATTACCTTCATTTCTAAGACATAAAATAGTGTTTGGAAAAAACTGGACATTACTGTGTAAAATAGCATATTTACTACTTGCATAGCAAAACATGTTTTACCAATATCTTTATTTAAGTTTACATTTTTGACATTTTTACCAATCCATCACTGTCTAAAATTAAAATTTATTTTGGGTCAAGAAGTTTACCAATGACAAGACTATGCAAAACTTAAGCTCAATTACTTTATAATTAAAGAAATGATTTCAATTGTAGGTTACTGTCTTTTACCCAATCCACGTACGATACAATAAGTGAACGACATTCACGAATACACGAACTGCAACGTTATTTGACTTCAAAAGAAAAATCCGACCAAAAAAATGGAAATTTATCTGATTCGGAAATTGATCGTTCTTTTAGACAGTTTGTGTTTGAAAGTATTGGAATCTCTGATGTGGACGAAAATGGGAATATTAAGTCTCCTGTTAAGGAAGGTTTTTTATTTTTGTTTCTGTGTTATAACTGCTTTGGTCTGCTAAAATATAAGGTTAACTTGACAATTGAGTATTTAATGCTTGGCAATTGCAGATGTTTTTAAAAAATATTTTTATGTTTTTTTGGTCAGATTTTGAACGTTGTTTATTTTTTGTGAGGTTTATTAATTTCACTTTTAAATTTTTTAGAAAATATTTGGGATGATCCTTACACTGCAGCAGTGAAAAACTATCCACAACCCACTGAAAGTCAAGGTAAGCAGATAATTTTTAAATTTGTAAAAAATTAAAATTTTAACTCTTTTTTTTACTTTAATTATACAACAATATATTTATGGTATGGTCAACCTATTGTTAAAATATTTCAGAAAAAGATACGAGTGATGAAAAAAATGAGAATCAATATTCACCAAAAAGAACACTTGATGGTTATATTTACACTGAGTCGTTTAAAACACCCATACTGATGCAGGTATAATATAAAAGTATATTTTATACAAATTTTTGTTTTAGCAAAATTTACTATTAAAGCAGCTTATTTGGATAAAAAAACACCTGTTGAAAACTTAATGGACAATATATAAATGTAAGACTGCTTTATATAAATGTAAACTGCTTTTGTATAAATGTAAGGTCTTTTCTTATGTACAGGTCAGCAAACTACAGTCATATGTTTGTTAAGACCATAGACTATAAAGTCTTCAAACTAATAATTATTTATTTTTTTATTTATTTAAATTCTTTTAGATGTTGGATGAGGCAAAACAAATATACCCAAGCATGGAAACATATTGTCACAAACGTGACAACTCAGTATTTGTTTTCTTTCATTTTCCCATGTCATCTGATCTTAAAGCTTCATCAAAATGGCAATCTAGTTTACATTCTGATGTTGGATTCAGGTAAGTTAGATGGCACAATAAATATAACTACATATTTAGGGTAAATATGTTAAGGATACTATTGATTGAAAATGCCTGCTAACTATATGCTGCTGATTAAGTGTTGCAAGAACTGTTTATAGTGCTTTACCCAAGGGCGCTATAGCATGAGAGCAGTGGGGATTACCTATAACCACATGTAGTGAAGCTAAGTTCTCTGACCACTACACCATGCTGATACATTTTTTTAACTGTCTTATTAAGTTATTTGGCACTAATCTGTTGATTACTATTACATTAAAATAATTAAAATTACCTAAAAACTTTAAAATTTATCTTTAAATTATCTAACCAAGTGTTTAATAAAACTTTTTTCAGAAATTACCTTGAGTATGTTGCTCACTCGATTCAATCTTGGACAAAGTCTCAAGAACAAAAATACCAGGCTGAGTTGTTGGCTGCTGAGTTGGAGAAACTGAATCAACAGATTGCACAACAAGCTTCTACTGAACAAAGCACACCGCCTTCTACTGCTAAAAGACCAAGGTCTAAAAGCCCCAAGAAAGGAAGTAAGTACAAATCAGGAGGTGTTTAAATTGTGGTAAATGATTTTTTTTTAAATGTGTTTTTTTGTTTTATCAAAAACAGTATTTTTTGTATTTTTTTTAAAGTATTTTCGAATTTTATAATTGACAAATTGTTGTACCTAACCTTTGTAGTTACCTTTTTTTAGTTAGTTCAGGGCATTTTATTATATATAAAAACACTTTTAAACCCTATATAAATACATGTACATTTTAATTTTCACCCACCCCTTCTGAAAACTGTCTTAATTTTATTTAAAAGGTAGGAAAGGCAGCGCCTCTAGATCATCAAGCAAAGTGGGGCATTCAGAAGAAAGTCAGCAATTTAGTTCTCCTTTCATCAGATCTGGTTCTTTGAAAGCTGAACAAGAAATCCAAGCAAAGCTTAAAGAAGAAGAACTTAGGCTACAAAAGGAAAAAGAAGCAAAAGCGGCTTTAAAATCAGCCGATAAAAAAGGAAAAACAAAATCTGCTGCTAGTAAAACCTCACAAGATGGAAAACGGCCCCGTATGTTGTGTTTTTAATTATTTCATGATTTAAAGCTATCACCATAAATTGGTTATGTAAAACATAAATTTATTAGTTCAAATTGCCGGGAAATATTTTAAACCTATTTTATTGCCAGGTTCAAAAAGTCCTAAATCTGGTCGAAAATCTCCAAAAGGCAAAAAATCACCAAAAGGTCGTAAATCTCGATCGAGATCAAGCAGTGGGGAAAGAGAGGTGTCTTCTGTACCCCCTACCCCACCCGGTTTTAAACCCCCTTTTACTGGGTAATTTAACTTAATTTTTTTACTATAAGATTTAATTACACTATGAAACAATAACAAAACACTATGTCTTATCAGACTAGAAGAAGTTTTATTAAGTTTTACTTTTTTTTTTTGTTTTTCCAAAAAGCAAAATTGATTTAGCTTTATTAAATTCAATTTTTTACTTATATTTTTATATTATCTTTAATATATTCGATAAATAGTTATGATGTTGGGAATAACTTGATCAATATTAATGGCTCAACTTCATATTTGTATCCTTGTGATGGGGGGACAATCAAAACTGAAGTTATTCATTTTGAAAAAGGTAAAATAATTGTTTTTTAAAAAATGTTTTTTTTACCTTTTTTTAAGTTATTCAATAAGTTTAAGTTATTCAATTTAAACATCAGTCATTTGAAAATAAAATCTAAATAAAATTCCAATTTCAACATTGAATTTATTTTTCAGGTCAAACTTTTGTAAAAACAACTACATCAAAAGACGGACATTTATTTGTTCTCCACATTATTGATCCTAAAGATGAGGTTGCTGAGGCAGAACTTGACGAATTAATCCGAGAACCTGATGTCAAAAAATCTGAGACTGCAACAGAAGAAGTCGAAAAAGCTGAGTTGGAGACAACAGAAAAAGGTTTAAAATTTTAGAAAATTTTTATTTTTTTTTTAAATGTTTAACAAATTTTTTATTAAGTTCAAGTTCAGTTACTAAACAAATTAATAAAACTATGTTCAAATATTTTAGAGGATAAGAGACCCACCAGTGCAGAGTTGTTAAATGAAAGAGATGAGAGCCCAGATTTTTTCAGTAAATTTGGTTCCTGGTGTGCAACTTTATCAGATGGAATGACTTTGTCTCTCAGTGAAAATGGTGCAGATGGAATTTGCAAAGCAGCGGGTACATTTATATTAAAATTTTTAAATAAATTATTTTACTAGAAATTACTGAATATTTTCTAATTACTAATATATATATAAGTAGGTTTATTTTTAATTTTTCTTACAGATAAAGCTAGCAAGCGCTTATACAAATTATTAGGCGACATCCTCCCATCTACCACCCCAACACCGATACCCCCAGGTATGGAGACTCCCAAGAAGGGAAAAAAGTCGCCCAAGTCAAAGTCCCCCAGGGGTAAAAGTCCCAAGGGTAAGAAAAAGGGCGATGCAGAGAAAGAGGCTGAAGCACAAAGATTGGAAGAACTCAGAATACAGGTCAGATAAGTAAAAAAAATGTAAATTTTGTTTTTTGCAGACTTTTATCCAATAATAAAAAGACATTGTACAGTATCTTTTAAAGCCAGTTGCATAAGGGGTCTATTTGTAATGTGTTTTTAATCAAACATTTTAAAAAGAACTCATTTATTGAAATCAGTTTTATAGAGCCCTGTAGAAAATTATTATGTTATTAAACAATTATTTTTCATATTTATTTTAGGAAGAGTTGGAGAGAAAATTACAAGAAGCTCACGAAGCTGAAGAGTTGGAAAGAAAGCGGGCCCAGATGCCTCAATTTCAACAACTTTATCTCTCTACACCTGATGGGTTGTCTGTAAGATTCAACATTGATCCAAGCTCTACTGGTAAGTATTTTTTACAAATATTTTTTTTAATTGACATTTAATGTAGCAAAATTTTGCCATTTTTATTTTTTAAGTTTGTTTCTCTATTAAAAGTACTTGTATTTAAAATTAATTGCGGTATGGAACAAAAAGGTTTTGTAGGAGAACTTTACATTTACATTTTTTTAAATGGATAAATATTAATGCATTTTATAATTTTTTTTTTAATATAAACATGTGTATAAAATATAATATAGGAAGACAGTTTTAAAAAGATAAACTACAAAAAACGAAACAAAATTTAAATAGAAGTTACAAAAGTATTTAGGTACCACACAACAAATAACTAACATCCCTTCATAGTTATAATTCCGATAATTAAACACAAACTTAAAACCAGTAAAGTTGGTTTGATAAATTCTTTTCCATTACCATTAGTATCCTTAGTAAAAATAACCTGTGTGTGATTATAATTTGTGCAATTAAAATTAGTCCTAATATCATCAACAAATTGATCTTTAAAATGATAAGGTTTGCTGCATATCAAATCATCATGAACTTGCAAATCAGAATTTGTTTTACGTTTGTAAATAATATCAACAGTTGAACACATGAAATGTTTGTTACATAACCAATCATTTTCTCCCAAAAATAAATGTCTTAAACTGGGTGTTGTGTCTAAAAATTGACTGTCTAATGTTTTGAGTTGATTTTTGCTCAGATCTAGAGTCTTAAGGTTGGTCATGTTGATAAATGTACTTGAATGTATGTGTGTGATAACGTTGTTTTGAAGGTATATAAGCTGTATAGCTTTTCGACAGGATTCAAATGTATTGCTGCCAATTGTTGCTATCTATAAAACATAATGTAAATTACTAGAATGCTTTTAAAGGTTCTTTGCTTGAATATGTTTTTCTTTACTACAGCATTGGTAGATTATTACCAATAATATTAAAAAAAAAAAATTAATTTAAATTTTTTGAATTTGAATTTTTTTAGTATGAGGTATCTTTTAAGAATTATTTCTTCAACACAATTATTTACCTTATTATTATTAAGATACAGTCGCTTCAGACTTTTTAGTCCAACAAAAGTTTCATGATTTATTGCTTTAATTAAATTTGAATTAAGAAACAAAGTATGTAAATGATGTAAGTTTGAGAATACTTGATTTTCCAATGTTGTTATTTTATTAGCAGGTAGTTGTAAAACGTGTAGGTTTCTCCTAAAAAATAAATTGATTAAAAAGTTAAATACTTACTTTACTTAAAATATTAAAAAAATAAGGTTTTAAAATATTTTAATATTGTACTGTAAAGTTAAAATTTGGCCTTTTATTCATATGGTAAAATTTATAAAACACTCAGTTTTATAAATCTATGTATTTTTAGTAAATATCAGTTATTAAATAACAGATTTTAGCTTACACATTTCTGTGATTAAAATCCGATGGTTTTAAAAACTCAATGTTGTTGTTACCAAAGTCTACATATTTATATTGAATATGGGATGGAAAACGACTTATACTTGTAACATTTTTGTCTGAACATCTTATCTAAAAAAATAAACATAACCTTTATAAAATAACATTTTTTTTTTTTGTATCTTTATCCTCGATGTGGGAAAGACGAATGCGCGACTTAAACATAGAGTAACATCAGTTACTCCGACCCAGTCTCGAGTTGCCTGTGGCAGTTTGGGATATTATAGATTATAATTGCCCGATAATTATACTGCTGATTAAGTGCTGGCTCAGCAGGAGTTCATACCGTTTATAACGCCTTACTCAAGGGCACTACAGCATGAGATCAGTGGGGATTGAACCCATGACCTCATGTGTGGTGTAGCAAGTGTTCTTACCACTACACCACGCTGCCGGCTTTAAAATATATTGGTATATTGTAGTAATGGTAATCTTGCATGTATTTTTATACTTTTTATATAAGAATTTGATCTTCTTTTGTTTGAATACTTTTATATGCTAAACATTAACACATTTCAAAATAATATTTTATTGGGTGTTAGCGTTTAACTTACTTCTTGGGTATAACAGTCACAAGGGCAATCAGCTGCTTCACAATGAAATGAACAATCACTTTTCACTTTGACTATTGATAACACAATAAATAAAACTGATAACTTAATCATTGTAGCTATTGTACCTTTATAAATATTGCTTTAAAATAACAAGATTTTTTAGTAATAATTTTTTTTAAATACTTTTTTAAATACTAATTTTTATTAAATTAATTTTTTTATCATTCTTTGAAGTGTTATAACTGTTAACATATGTAAATTTCTACTTTTATATATTTTCCAAAAAACTTTTAAAATTCTTTACTGGTGTAAAACACAGTCTTAAGATCTCTAAGTACTTATGACGCATGGTACAACTGCTTTTACTTCACCCAAAATCTCTAAAACAACAAAGCAAGCCGTGGGGAAAGTTGTGTGGTTTTAACAGCGCTGGTTGTTAGAGCGATTGGCTTGTGCCTGTACAAACACTTGACCACTCGAGCATGGTTAACACAGACTTTCGATTGCTTTGTTGTTGTTAAGTATTAACATGATGTCTTTTGTCTTGAAGTAGTTTTTAGCTGCTTAAAATAACCAATGTGTTTTTATAGTACTGGTGTAATTTTAAATCTTTACTTTTTTGCCCAATTAAAATTAAATGGCACATAACAGTTTTTTTATTTATTTTTGAATAATGTAAAAAAGTATTTTTTTTTCTATTTTGTGAGAAACATGTAGCTGTTATTGAATGCACAGCTGTGTTGTTTTAACTAAAATGTTAATTGTTGACATTGGTAGGGATGTAAATTTAAACATTTTATTTCTATGATTGGATTTGTTTTGTTAAAATTTCAATTCAAGATTTACCCATTTTAAAATATATAGAACTTTTAATCGAAAAGATAAACACTTTTGAGTCAAAAAATTATTTTTTTGGTATTTATGTCAATATAATTATTAATTTATTTATTGAAAAAAATAGTTTTTATTTAATATGTTGTTATATAATAACGAAATCGTTTTATAAGGCTGTCAATCTAGTATGAATAATAGGTTGTTGAGTGGTTATAAAGCCTCTTAAGTGGCTGACTATTACTTTCCAAACACCAACAAAATTGAATAATTACTATCTTTGGTTGTCTTTGAAGTAATTTTATCCAACTTATTTTATAAAGAGTATACACAACTTTTTATAACTACATAAAAGTTTAAAAAAATAATAAGTGCAGTAATTTTTTTTATAAATTACATTTATTAACGAAAAAAAATAGTAACTTTTAGATAAGTTAGGAATTTTAGAAAAAAAAACATGTAAAAGTTAAGGATAATAAATTAAATATTAATTTGAATTGGTTTTGAGTTTGTTGGTAAATAAGAAACTTTTCGTTTACTGCTTTTAATTCTATTTTTTTTATTTAACATGTTAATAATTGGGTTTGATTTTATTGTTTTTTCTGGTACTTTTTCTTTATTTAATGGTAACATTGTTCTTTTTGCCCATGGTGATTTAAACTCTACTATTTCGTTATCATTTTCTATTTTTACTTTATTACTAATAGGCTTTATTTTAGATTGTGTATATCCATTTTTATTATGACTTTTGTGTTTTGACGATGATTTATAGTTTTTGTTTTTTGAATTTGTTGTATATTTTTGACTTCTTGCATTTTCTTTTGTGCCTTTATTTCTTTTAGGGTTGGAAATAGTGTTTGTTTTGGGATGCACAATTGCTGAATGATTTGGTTGTCCAACTGATATATACCCTTTTGTGCATAGAATAAGAAATACAAATACAGTTAAGAGTAAAGTGACTATAACACCACCTTGGGCTGCTGAAACTACTGCACCTATGAATTCATTTTTTGTGATTTTATCTTCATTTTGAGCCAGGTTGTTATTTAATGATCCATCATGTTTTTTGTTGTTGTTTTTATTTTGTAAAGTTGTTGCTGTTGCATGGTTGTTGGTTCTTCTGGTTGGAAAAAACTCTTGATTTCTTATTGTTGTTTCTGTTGTTGTTGTTACTGTTGTGTAGTTGTTTGTAACGTTTTTGCTGTAGTTTTCTGTATAAGCGGTTGTTTCTGTTATATTTTGGGTTGTTACACTTTCAGAGCTACCAGATTGCTCAAAATCATTGTTTGTGTTTATGTTGCTATCTGTGTTATTGTTTGTTACGTTGTTGTTGTTGTAGGAATTGTTATTGTGAGTCTGATAATAGGTTCTGCGGTAAGTTATTGTTTTAATAAATCCAGATGGATTAAAGTTTTGATTTGAAGGATATCTTGGAAGTTCTGAAACTTCTTGGGTAGTGGTTAGCTTCTTGTTTGGCATTATAACTTGATCTTTCACTAAGTTAAAAAAACGTACAAATATAAAAAAATGGTAGATTTTGTTAAGTTATAAGTAAAACTCCTAGCTATACGTAAGTTTGCTGTTTTCTATTTTTTTTATTTTTGCTATTTATAAATTTTGCACTTTACTTACCATTAGTACCTGATGCGTTATTTGCTCTTCTGCATCTTATAATAATATGTTTGGGTTTAGGTTTTATTGGTTGATTTGCTATCCTTAAATTTCTTAATTTTTTGTTGTGGAAGGGTAGTCCATGAATTTGTATAAATAGTAAACACATCATAATAATACCTACGTGTTTTATTCTTTTATTCATTTCAAATATTTATATCTTTAATAAGGTTCATTTTGTAATCCTGTAAAAGCAGCAAAATCTTTGCTAAAACCTTTATTATAACAAAGTAATTCATTTTTATGATATAGTAACAATATCTGCTTGTTAATTTTTTGACTTGATTTTCCTAATAAATCATTTACTATATATTTACATTTTTAAAGCTAAAAATAACTTCTTTATTAAATTTTTTTACATTTTCGCTTTGTTGGTTTCTTGTCATTCTAATCACATTACAAATCTCATTCTTTTTGATGTAAGTGCTTTTTAGTTGGATTGTATTTGCCAATACACTTACTTCACTCTTCACAAGAAAACCTTTATTTGCATAGTGTGTAAGAAACTTAATTAAGTTGATTTGTAATATTGGTATTTAAAGTTCTTGTATAAGGAGAAGTTAAAAAAATATTTTTACTTAAAAATAATAAAACCTCAATTAATTTTATTTAAACTATAAAAATTTTAAATTATTTTTTTACAATTGTAAAGACGTTTAGTACATGATTTTTTTACATTTTATTCGCATTTCTTTTATTGTATTTAAAAACTTTGTTTTTTAAATTTTTTATTAATTACTTCTAAACTCTTCTATATTTATATTTAGATCCTGGCAACTCAAGTTTAGACATTTCAGAAGACGCTTACAAGTTGATGGTGAGACAGAGTTACTCTTACAAGACATCAGGTAAACAAGATACTGAGAAGTCAAGATCTAAACCTGCAATGGAAGAGGTCTCGAGATCGATTCTTGCCAGCGGCACAGTAATCAAGTTAATGAAGGATGGTAGCACAAAGGTAACAACATTTATTTTCATTTTTTTTAAATTTAATTATTTTATTAATTACTTAACTTTTTAAATATTTATTTTATTTTAGATTTTGTACGGCGACGGAACAGTGTGTTACAATGCGGGTTCTGGGCCATTAATATCTGAACAGAAAGCTCCAATAACCCCACACAGTCTTCCATCAGCTGTCAGTCATCAACCTGGAATTGTTGACGAACAAAAAGCACCCAACTCTGCTGGAAGCAAGAAGGGTAAGAATATTTTAGTTTTTAATGGTTTGTTTTTTTTTGAAATTGCGAGAAGACTCACACATGCTTACTATCTTTACATAGAAAAACATTTGTTATTTTTGCTAAGTCTAAAATTGCAAAATTAAGGTTAAAATATTTATTTAAATTTTTGTAATTTTAGGCTCTAGAGGTCGAAAATCAAGTGGTAAAACGAACCCAGATGCCACAGCCACTGACCCTTCACTTGCTGGCACTATAACTGGCCACGGCGCTGCCGGGTTAGAAGCAGAGGCAGGAGCTAAGTAAGTTTAAATAAATAAAAAAATATTTGTAATAGTTTTCACTTTTTTTTTTTACATGCAAAACATTGTTAATGCAAGGCCAAAATTATTATCTACCCTTAGGTTGGAGGCTGACCAGGAAAAAGCATTATCTTGGCTTACAACATACATGGATGGTGATGTAACTTTAACCAAACCTGGTAATGTGGTGGTTAGGATGGATCCACTACTTTCCTATTTAGCAACTGATCCTGTAACAGGAGAGGTAAAATAATTTTTATTAAAAATGTTACATTTTAAATATGCAAATCTAATAAAAATTTTTTTAAAAAAATGCAAATCTAATAAAAAATTTAAAAAATTAACGTAATTTTGGTCCATTTTGACCACTAGGTGATGCACTCGAGGGAGGATAAAGTAGTAAGGGTGGACAGGCCGGATGGAAGTTGTGTCTGCGATCACAATGATGGTACAAGGATCACAAAATTTATTAAATATTCAAGCAACACCGAGGAAGAAGAAGAATCAAGTAAAAACTTTTGTTAATTTTGTCAGACTCTTATAAGCCTTTTTATTTTTATTGTGGGAAGGCCTAATTAACAGCCAAAACATAAATTAACATTTGTTGTTTGACCTAGTCTTGAGTTCCATTACTAGTTTTAAAAATTTATGTCATATTGTCCTTAAATTAATTTGCTAGTAGTTTTTTTGGCTGGAAAAAAATATAGATACTAACCACATAGATACTAACCACATCGTGGAAATCCTACTTAAAATCTTTTGTGGTAAAGCCAAGTGTCCTAACCAGTACACTAAGCTACACATAGGTTACAATAATAAGATTTTTAGTGTCTAAAAATGTTGATATTTAAGGTGGCCAATGGTGTGTAAGAGTTGAATGCCCTGGTTATGCTTCTGTGACGTTTAACCAGCACGATTTGTCTTGTGTCACCCTTTTTGGAAGTGGCACAACTTTGAGAACTGACATTAACGGAACACATCAGGTTAAAAAAATCTATAATAAAAATTAAAACATTTTCATTTTAAATATTAAATATGTTTTTGTAGTGACTTGTAAAATGAGTTAAAATATCTATGACATTTTTACTAATTTGAACTACAATTATTTTATTTTAAATCACAAGTTAAATTTTTAAAGATGTCTCATTGGAATGGTGGAAGACTTGATATTGCTGCTGACGGAGCAGTGGTTTATACTCCACGACCTGATAACGACTTTCTAATCGCCGCCATCTCTGCCGCAGAGGCTGGAGAGAATCTTGACAACTTCCATGGGAATGCGCCACAGTCACAGGTTGTGACATGTGGATCGTACATGATGCGACACAACACCAAAGTCTGTTGCGAGGCTGTAGACCAGGAAGGAAATGTATTTCAGGTAATAAAATACTTATAAAATTAAATTATAAGGTGGTTTTACTATATGTTTAATTTCATAAAAGATAGTTGTTAATAGTTTATATAACTAGCTCTTTTTAAATTAAAAAAAAATCATTTATTATATTTTGAAAACAGATACAGCAATGGGAATCATACCCAAGACGTTAAGTCTAAGCTTTAAGTGACCTACTTTGCTATGTTGTTAAATACAAGAATGGTTATGATATGAACTTAATTATTGACATATATGTTTTCTAGGTAACCACCCATGGTGAGTGTAGTGTGATTAACCCTGGGTCTGGTAGTGGAGAAAGTGGAACCGGGGCTGAATCAGTTCAACCCACTCTTGACCCTTCAATTCATCACCCTCCAAGGTAGGGGATTTTTTATTAGTGTTTAGTTTTGCAGTTGTATATGGGTTGTTAAACTGAAAAAAATTTATTAATGAGTAAAATAGGTTTTTAAATAACAAAAAAAATAATTTAGTTAATATAATTTTTTTAGATTTTTATACTTCAATATTGTAGGATAAATTACCAAAGGTATCAACAAGTTATCAATTTAGATTGTTTGTGATCCACTCAGATGGGACAGGCACCCAGTTGTTAAGGTTAAAAGATGTGCAAGATTATATCGGTGACGCTCATCTAGATCCGACCACTGCTGTTATCAGAGAACCTTTGCCTGAAGATAACAAATCACTGGGTGGGCAGGCACTATTTTATTTTTATTTTTTTTGTAGGTTTATATTAGTAAATTTACTTTTGGTAAAATTAAATTATATGTCTTGGTTATGAGTTCAACGTCCTTTGTTATTGAAGTATCGTTTGGTAAGGCATTGTTAATGCTGCAATTTTAAAAAGGGCAATTTGAAACTGGGCACAAAAAATTTGGTTTGTTAAATGTGTAAATAAATATTTATAAAAAAGTACTTAACAACTCCTTTAAAATTGTAGGAATTACAATAATGAGACCACATTATGGGAATAGTGGAGATGCATGGATATTACCCAAGGAACAAGGAAATATTATTCCAGTAAATATTAAAACTCGAGACCTCACTCTCTTTCCTTCGAAGTAAGTAAATGACAACAAATAAACTTTTAAAGGGTTATTTTTTTTAAAGTCTTACTGCATAAATATTTTTTAAGCCTTTTAAATCTGTGTTAAAAGTTTTCTTTTATTGTGACTATCAACATAAGTTAAAGTTTATTTTTGTTGTAGTGAAACTAAAGCTCATGGTCCAGCTTTCGCGACCACAGTGGGTAAAGGGTTAGCAGTTGGGTCAGCCCCAACTCCCCAAGCAGCCCCATATTGTCCAATGTGCCCAACAGCATTGGAGTTAAGACAACTAGTTGAACATCAACCTATAACTAAAGGTTAAAGATTTTTTTGGGGAAATATATTTATTGGTTTATATACTATATTTTTTTAAATTTTTTTTATTCAACCTATTTTTTGTCTTTAGAAACAAGAGAACACTTGCTCTCCAAGTTATTAGAGTATGGAAAAGCAACTTGCGAGCAGGAGGCATTAAGACAAGCAAGTCAGGTTCATGAACCTAGAAGTAGCGAGGAACAAACTAAAGCCAAAGATTTGTTGAGTTTAGTGTTGGGCTTTGATGAAGAGGTAGTTTCAAAATTATTTTTTTTCCTAAATTGTTAAATTTGTTTAAAAGTAAATTTTAATGTTTTTTTTTAATTATTTAACAAAAAATTAAGCAGGGAACTCCAAGATCTCCTGACACTGTGCCTGCTCCTACTGCTGGATTTGCCACAAATCAGTCACAACCTCGATTTGGGAGTGAAGCTCTTGAGCAGAACTCACCACACGTTAAGTTGAGATATGAGATGGCAGTGGCACCTCCCCCACTTCCAGTTATACCCCCACCTCGTGAGAAACTAACACAAGCTGACTGGGAAATAATTACGTAATCAAAATTTTAATAGTTTTTAGCTGTACAAGTATATATTTTTGGTGAAATTGTAATTATAAGTGATTAACAACATAAACTTTTGTTATAATTGCCTAACAAACCAAAGTTTTAAATTTAGTTGCAAAATTATTTAAAATAACTTGGTACTTGTGGCTTTTATTATTATTTTTTATTTAATTTTTTTTTTCATATCTCTTTTAGTTGAGGGGTTTTTGTATTTTTATTGGGAAAGGGTGTGCAGTTGGGACATGTTTGGGCTATCCGTGAATGCCGGTCTAAAGGGTGAATAGTGTGGCATTGGTGCTGCTCGAACTTTAAACCTTTTGGCCCACAGTACAATGCCATGCCCCTTTAACCATACTACCACAATAGCTTGATTTATTTAATAAAATATGGTATAACATTACAGTTTTTAAACCATTTTAATTTTAAAACTTTACAGGAGGGGGTTAGAGGAGATAAAAGAAGGACGCCATGCTTTGAAGCGGCACGATGTTCCAGCTTATTTCGACAGCGAAGGTGGTAGAGCTTGGTTGTTGAGCCAAGCTAACAACATGAAAGATGCAACGTTGCAGTTAAGTGATGATCCCAGACAAGATGGAACTGGAGCAAGAATGGTAAACGGAGGTGAGAAAAATTTTGAGACCCGGAGAAGTGAGGGAAGTTCAACATCACCCACTCAAGGTAATTTTTTTGTTTATTCTAAATGTGGGTTGGTTTCTAAATTATTTATTTACTATTACTGATATAGGCATTTAGTTTTAAATTACAAATATATTACCAATTTTTTTTTTTAATTAACAATAAAACTATATTATATAAGTTTTTAAAATAATAAATTTTTATTTTTAAAATGTAATTTTTTATAGATTCCGCTTCTGAGACTCCTAGAGACTATGTTCCTCCTGTTGCCAGGACAACAAAAACAAGGCCCCTTAACCCAACACCTGCTCATGCAAGCGGGGGAGGTACTCCAACTAAGATACGGCCCGAAAATCCAACCCCGATTGCTGCGGGGCAACAACAAAGAAATGTCAGACCAAGTAAGTAAAACACATTTTTGTGTATTTTAATTTAGTGTTTTTTTGTTTCAATTTTGGTGGCTTTAATTTAAGGCAATCCCACTCCAAGCCATGCGTTGTCACAAGCCTCCCCCTTAGCCATGAAATCAGGTGCCACAGCTGACGCACATGTCACACAACAGTATCAACCCTCCCCCATTCCTGAAAACCCGACTTCTGCACAACAAAGAGAAAGTAAATTAAGTAACTTTAATTTAAATAAAATCGAAAAATTGTGTTTTAGACATTTAAAGTTTAAAAAAAACTAAAAGATTTAAAGTCTAAGTTTTACTTAAGGTCAACAAGCACCTCACTCAAACTCAACAGACAGCACTCACCTTAGTCACATTCTTCCACTCGAGACTGAGCCCTCAGATTTAATATTGACTCGAAGTTTACTTTATGATGCAACTGGACAACCAAGAAAGGAAAGAGTTCAGTTACCAGCATCTATATTAAGTGACAAGCCTGGTGCCTTTCCCAACACTAAGGTAACACTTTAAAAAATTAACATTTTTAATAAATTTTTAAAACTTTTTTTTAATAAATGTACTTTTAAATTTTTGTATTCAGTATTTATTTTTATAAATTTTTTTTAATAATTTTTTGTTTAGTTTCTTGAAGTTGAGGAACCAGTAAGAAGAAAGGTTATGACCTCATCAGTTGCTGGGGGTTTAATTCAAGGTCACCCAGGGGTTGCAGAACGTGGGTTCCAACTTTTACCTCCAGAAGTAATTATTTAATAGTCTTTAAAAAAGCGAAAAAAAAACTAAATAATTACAGAAAAAAAATTAAATCTAATTTTTAAAAACGTTATTACTTAACTGGAAGTCTTTTTTCAAAAATGTGCTAAATTTTTTTAGGTAGTGTTTGGGGTACTGTGTGAAGGTTGTACTTACACATACAAGGTCATGTTGAAAAACACAGGAATTGATTTGTGCAGGTTTAAAATTAAACAACCACCTCCTGGTACTGGGATAAGAGTTCACTACACTCCAAAACCAGTAAATTCGTCTTTTAATTTTTTTAAATTAAACCATCTGTATCATTCCTTAAATTGTGCTCTATTACTAATACATGTAAAAATGACTTTTATTAAAAAAAAAGTAATCTGAATTTTTACAGATTGCAGCTGGTATGTCTACTGACTTAACAATTGAAGTTTACGCCATTGCTGTTGGTGTAGAAGGTGACTCAGGTGTTGGCACCATAAACCACCAGCTTAAAATCACTACTGAAACCGATATACTTCATTTACCTATCTCAGCAAATATCCTTTTTAACATTAACCATTAGATTTAAATTTTAAACTTGTTGTAATGTGGTTGCAACCCTTAATTAATTTTTGCCCACGATAATTTACTCACTCATCACAAACAGTTTTATTTGATTTATAGGCCTATGAATTAGGCATATATCATCTACCAAACTTTATTATATATAGATTCTATATATAGTGTTTGCCATAAGGGTACATGCAAAAAAAAAAATTTTTTAATTATTTTTTTTCTTAATTAATTTATTTGATGTTCTACTTGTCCTGACTTCTCATGATTATGAGAACAGAAATCCATTCCTACCTGAAGGAGGAAAAGCCCCAGGGGTGAAACTGAGTAGCAACAAGCCACCTTCAAGAGAGGGAATAATTCGACCAACTAAAATTGCAGCTCATTAAGGTATGTATATAAAAATAGGGGCTATTGTATTTTTTCTTGATGTAGTAAGGCCATTTTACAGCCAAGTTACAAAGTAAAAAAAAATATTGTTTGGTCATAATTGGGATTGAGACCAGAGTCTATAATAGTAATGCCTAATGACCTATTTACCACATTAATTATAACTCTATTGGCCACAATTAATGTTATTATATTTGCCAATTTTTTAAATTTATTTATTTTTTTTTTGAGTTTTAAAAATTGTTGTTTAAATAACTCTATTCAAAATTACATAAACTTGTTTAGTAACATTTTTTGTTTTGGTTTTAAAATATAATTATCTGTTTAAAACTATAATTTATTCTTTCAGATATTCTGCTTCAACTGTTCAACAAAATTTTTTTTTTTTCTTAAAATTTTTTTTAAACTGTTTAAACATTTAAAGTTTGTTAATTTTTAAATTTTACATAAACCCTTTTTATAGTTTTATAAATTTATATTCACTGTTTTTTTTAATTTATGGTTTTTATTGCTGAGTTGTATGCAAATAAAAGTTTATAAATTTTATGATTGCAAAATTTTAAGTTTTCTTTAAGTTATGTTCTAAAATACATTTGGTTGGCATTTAGAATAACTTTTTAAAATATAAGGTTAGTAATTTAAAGTTAAAAATGTGTTCTAAGATGGTTGTACTAAATCGAAAACTTGGGGATAAATAAAAATTATGTCAGCTGAGCTTTTTTTCGAGAGAGTTTTAGAAAAAAGCAACGATTGAAGAGAGAAATTTTACACGTGCTTCGCATTTTTAATGTTTATACAAATTTATGTCTAGAAAACTTGAAATAAAGCATAAAAGCTACAATTTTTAGTGAAAAAAGTCTACAGTCTGTGTTAAAATGGAGTTATCCGAAATGAATTTGGATGATTTTATGGAGAAGGATTGGGGAAGCGAAAGCTCAGACGAAGAAACTCCAAAAACAGGTAAAATGATTTTCATTTACGAGTATGTAAAAAAACGGTATTTCACTGTTAACTATGTTTTTTTCTTATTTAGAAATTTTGTTGTTTGCTTATGTTGTTTTATGGATTAAATAACAATAGTTTTAAAACAACTATTTTAACTGACTTGAATACAAAATATCCATTTGTTTTTTAAATTTAGGAATTCCACATTTTGGTCACAACCCATGTTTATTTATCTACCTAAACTGTATTTACATTTAATTTGTAATTAAGGTAACGTGGTTTAAAATTTAACAATAACTTGTGTTATAGCTATCGCTGATTTAAAACCTCAGAAAAAAAAGAAAAAGAAAAAAAAGAAATCAATTTCAACAGTTTCTGAAAAGACTCCCAAAGTAATTGTTAATCCTAAAGTGGATACAAATAAGGTAAACATTTAAAATAGTAATTTTAATATCATTTTCTGCTTGATAATAAACAAAATAAATAATGTTAGAAAACCAAAATATGTACTTTTTTTTGCAAATATCGAATAAATCAAAAAATATTTAAATAGCATATTAAACCATTTAGGAACAAAACAATGATGTTGATGAAGATGATAACAAAGATAAGGAACAAAATGATGATAGTTTTAAAGATCCTGTTTCGCAACATAAAAAACAACTTGATGGTTTAAAGGACAAGGATCCGGAGTTTTATAAATTTTTAAAAGTGATTTATATTTTTTAAACAGTTTACACTTCAACATTTTTTAAAAACTACTTATTTTTTTTATTAAAAGCTTGTTAACAAACTGTTTTTATTTATTAATTTGTTTAATTTTATAATTAAAAATGCAGTTAAAGTTAAGAAAAAAAATCTTTAATTTTATGTTTTTAGGATGAAGGATCTGATCTTCTTAAATTTAATGAGGAAGATCTGGATTTAAGTTCCTCCGATGATGATGAGGGAATTCATCTTCCTCCACAATCTCTAGATGTAAAAAAATCATTTTTTTTTAAACATAACCATGACAATGATGTGAACTCTAAAAAAAATTTTAACATCTTAGGTCAAATTTTTAACATTTTAGTTTATATTTTTAGGTGGCATCTGACAGTGAGGAAGAAATAAGAAGCGATGATGAGGATATGGATCAGGAAGATGAAGATAGCGATGCAGATGATGCGGATAAGAAATCAAAAAATAAAAAACTGGTAAAAAAGATAAAATAAATTTAATTAAATAGATTATGTAATATAAACATATAATTCTCAATGTTCTTTTGTCAGATATTTTTTTGTAATTGCTTTTCTATGAAAAGGGCTATGTTGAAAATAATAAAATAAATGTTTTGCAATTTAAACTTTTTATTTTGACATACAGACTACAGTCACTCAAGCAATGATAAATGAGTGGAAATCTCAACTAAGTTGCAGTAAACCTTCATTGGGAGTTTTTCGACAATTAGTTCACGCCTTTCGAGCTGCTCTAGTTAGAATTGACGCCTCTGAGGTATCTGATAAAACACCGAAAAATAAAAACAAGAGAAGGAAAAAGTCAGAAGCACCAAGATTAAAATACAAGTAAGTTTATTTTCTAATTTCCAAAACCTTATGCAACTTTTTGTATACATATACATATTCTCATAGCCGTTTTTTTAAATTTTTATATTACAACTTTCATATCCTATAATCGAATAATTGCTTTACAGAGTTGTTGGATCTTCTGTATTTAACTCAGTTGTTGGACTTTGTTTGCAAACCATACCCACTGCCCTGGCAAAATTTATTGGATATTTTCCTGACAAATTGAAGCAAACTAAAAAACAGTAAGCATTATTTTTGTTTTAAATTATATATAAAACATTTATAACAGGCATTTTGTTCCTTTGAAATTGCTAATTACCTTTATAGTATTATTTAAAGATATTTTAATCTAAATTGCTAACACCGGGTTAATTTTTTTTATTAGAAAATTGCCTTTACCTAACTCTTGTAAACATTGGTCGTTAATAAGAGAGGATTTAAAATGGTATTTGACTGATGCGATTACATTAGCTAAATCCCTGCTCGAACCAAGTGTGACGAGAGTTTTCCTTCGTCACCTACTCGTCCTTCTTCCTTATTTTGTCTCTTTTCCAAAAATTGCAAAAGCGCTCTTAAAGGTTGGTAAATTCAAAAAAATTTTAACCCACTTTTTAGTAGAGAAATATATACCCGTAATCCTATATATAGCGTATTTTTTGTTTAGCTTTTAGTCAAATTTTGGAGTTCAAATGACAATGAAAGCATCAGAGTGTTGGCCTTTTTGTGTATTTCAAGATTGATCAAAATTGAACCAGGTCGATTCTTAGAAAACCTAATGAAAGTATGTAAACCCTTTGACATTAACTACCTTTTTGTTTTTATCAATGTGTTACTTAATTATTTATTTTGTTACCATTTAGCATTACCACCAGCTTAATTAGATATTAAATAAGTTTTACAAGTAATAATAAGATTTACTCATATTTTTAGCAATGCTACTTGAGCTATGTGGCAAACTGTAAGTTCACTTCACCAACAACTCTGCCCATGATTAATTTCATGCAGAGAACATTTGCTGAGATATGTGCAGTTGATCCTGAACTTACTTACCGCTTCACGTTTCTTTATATTCGACAATTAGCAGTGCATTTGAGAAAAGCTATAACAACAAAATCCAGGGTAAATTCAAGTTCAATATTTAAAAGTAATGTCTAAGAATAAATGTAAAGATAATATAAAAATCAATCTTTAGCTTTACCCATTTAAAACTTTTTGAAACCTTAACAATTGAAAAAAAATTATTGTTTCAGGAAACAAGGCAAGCAGTTTACAACTGGCAATATGTTCACTGTGTAGGACTCTGGTGTAGAGTGTTGGGTGTTCTTCATCCTAATGACATCTTACAACCTTTAATTTACCCTCTGGTACAAGTGGCATTAGGTGTTATAGAGTAAGATGCCATTTTTGTTTTTCCTTTTGTGGGATTACCTTATCTTGCTATCTAGGTCTACCCTGTTTGATGGGTTAAATATATTATTTTTTTTTTAAGCCTTGTACCTACAGCTAGATTTTTCCCTTTGAGATTTCATATCACCCAATCTCTTATTGCATTGGGAGACTGTACCAACACATACATTCCACTATTGCCTTACATTACTGCGCCATTAAAACTCCCAGAATTTGTTAAAAAGTAAGTTTTAATTGATTATGTTTACTTGACTAAAGCTTTCGCAATTTCTATTATGGTTAAGTCATGTAGCATAAATAAAATATTATGATTTTAATTGGTCTACAGGCAAACAGGAGTAGCAGTTAAACCACTTGCTTTTGGAATCATGTTAAAGTTGTCTAGCTCTCAACTAAAAGAAAAGGCTTATCGGGTAAAGTTTAATTAAAATAAATTTAATTTTAATATTTTTTCCAGCTTTATTTGTTTAATTAAATATAAAAATATCTTATATGTTTAGCTTACTTTTTAATATTTAAACACTTGTTTTTTTTTTTTTGTTTTTTTTAAGGATGGCACTATAGATCAAGTTTACGACCTTCTGATGGCATATTTTAACTCACAAGCTCACACAATAGCATTCTCTGAAATGGCAGTACCCACTATGGTCATGCTCAAGAAATTTACCAAAGAATGCAAGGTTATATTTTTTTTAATTGTGTAAATGCATTTTAAATATTATTGTGTTAAATATTTCAATAATTAAATTTACTTTGGTGTTTTTAGACTCCTAATTACTGCAAGGTTTTAAAACAAATATTGGACAAAGTAAAGGAGAATGGAGATTTTATTAAATTGAAACGATCAGAAGTTTCGTTTGATGTTAAAGACATTGATGCTGTGGTAGGATTTAAATACTTTCATTAATAAAAGTATTTACTTTAATTAGTGTGATAATTTTTGTTATTCACTGCAACTGATATGCCTCTTGCTACTTTTTAAGGTTTGATGTTAAACGGCTTTGATGTTTATTAAAAGTTCTTGCCTGCTTTATTGTTACTATGTATTTTTTTAAAGGTAAGTTGGGAACAGCAAATTCGTGAGAAAGGAGTTCCATTACACAAACATTATGAACAATATAAAAGAAACAGGCAAAGAGAACTGGCCCAAGAAATTGCAGATAAGAATAGGGTATTAAATTTAAACTTTATTTTCCTAACTTTATAAAGTTTTTTTTGATTATGTTCCTAAAGTAGAAAATAAAATTAAACATTTATTTTTGTTGTTAGAATGTTGAGGAAAAACTTCCGACCATCGACAGGCTGAAGTTTATGAAAGAAAGTAAGATGGAAGATAAAGAAGAATTGGGAGATCTTTTTAATGAGATTGAGGATAACGAAGAAGATGAGATAAATGCAGATTTTGAGAGAGCCATCGAAGAAGGTAAAGCATTTACTAGTACTGTTAATTCAAGTTATATAGGGTATTCTTAACATAAAACTCTGTTTAAATGATGTTTTTTATATTAACACTAACACAGGACGACGTCCAAAGCCTAAACCTGTTAAAAGACCAGCTGAAAAAGTGGAAGAAAATGAATCATCGGAAGAGGAGCAACCTCTAAGTCCACCTCCCAAGATTAAAAAGAAAAAGGTTTCATCTTCGATTGAATGTCAAGATGATGACATTGTAAAGGACTTTCAGTTCTCCGACAATAGTGAAGAAGAAGAGGGACAAGAAGAAGAGTCAGATAGCGAAGAGGAAGATTAAATATTAATGTGATAAATAAAACAAATAGTTGTAAATTGTGTTTTCAAGGCAGTGGCTTTAGAATAGTACAAAAAACTACAGCAATATTTTTACAACACAATGAAGTTTTTAAATTGGGAAGGACGGGTTGTACTTTGTTTGCGCCAGGTTTACTTATTAAAAATTATTTGTTAGGATGCAAAATTAAAATTATTTTCTAAAAACCTTCAAGTTTTAGTTAGTTGCCTTTAAGTTTGGGTCAATTTGGGATAAACACGCTGAATTGTTGTTTCCGCGAAACAAGTTCCGCGCTCCGCGAACTCACTCCGCTTTTTACCTGTGGCCGTAATTACGTTAATCATTTCACAACAGAGTTCCTGTCAAAAATTAGTTTTAGTCGCCTAAATAAATAGAAGGCCTTTGTTCAACATAGTTTGAAATATATACTACATAAAAAGGTAGATTTTATTTATATTAACACCGGTTTTAAAATATTTTTACTATAAACGGATAGACACTTCGAATAAAAAAAATTTGTCAATTTTTTAGAAATGTCATATTACTTTGATGATAATGTTGGTTTTCCGGAGCCCAAACACAACGCATATAATGGAAGAATTATTAACAAACCGCAAAATAAAACCGAAAATTACACAAGCGTTCAACTTGATCCAGAACTAGGTAGAATTTTCATTTCGATATTTTTGTATCTATTTTTCCTTTAACTTTATTATTTGTGTTTCAGTATTGTTGTTTTTTTATTGTTAGTAATGTCGCTTCATGCTTTGTTTTTAATTAATTTGGATTTGTAGATTTGGATTTGTCTGGAACAGGAACTAAGAAACCTTTGTTATCGGTATTTAAAAAAAAATTAAGATAAAATATGCCTAACATAAAACTTAGTGTTCTTGGATTAATCATTAAATGGTTTAAATGATGTACATATTAAAATTAACCATCGAATAGGCTATAAAGCTGTCAAATAATGTTTTATTAACTATTTAGACAACAATTCACCCTTTTCAAAGGCGCCGGAATAAAGTTTACGGCAATTTTCAACATGCTGTGAAGCCTATGTTGTCAATCAGAAGTGCTCGAAGGACTTTTTCTTTTATACTTTTAAACCTATTTGTGTCTTCATTTTTAATATCCTGGTGTAATTCATCAAATAGTTTAGGTAAGAGCTAAACTAAATTGTAAGTAAATCACATAGATTCGTTGGTCGAATCTCTTTTTTTAATTCTTGATGTGGGAAGGTAGACTTCATGACCTAAACATAGAGTAACATCAATTACCCCAACCAAGTCTCAAGTTGCCTTTGGCAGTTTAAGATTTTAATGTTTATTATTGCCGATAATTACGCTGCTGACTAAGTGTTGGCTTAGCAGGTGTTCATACCATTTATAGCACCCTAATCAAGGGCCAACACTATGTGAGCAGTAGAGATCAAACCTATGAGCAGTAGAAATCGAACCCAGGACCTAATGTAGATGTCTTGAAGACAAGAAGAATATAACAATCATTTACTTTTTTATTATTTTTGAATCATAAACTTATTCGTTTGTGATGTTTTACGTTAAATTAAAAACCTATTAATTTAAATCTTTTTTTCAGCCTTGCGAGCATTTTCCTATCTCACTGTTTTTGATCTTTTTACTTTAATAACCGGCATTGTTTCTATATGGGCTTCAACAAGCAATGAAGGAAAAACTGATTTTAAATTACAAGTTTTCAGCTTTCAAAGAATTGAAATTTTGTGTGTTTTTGCTTCTGTAGTTTTATCTACATTAGGCTCAATATTTATTTTAAAAGAAAGCATCATAAGGTCAGCAGAACTCTTAATCTATAAATTTATATGTCATATTATTTTTGTTTTACCCTAAAAATTATTTTTTTAGGATGTTAGATCAACCAGATATAGCAATTGGTCGTTTACTACCAGGAGCTTTTTTAGGAATTATGTTTCATGTTCTGATGACTTTTTCAATTAAGAACAGAGCTCTTCAATGTGTTACTGAAGGTAGTCATGTTATATTGTTTTGTTTATGTTTTAACCTTTTTTCATTCTATTAACAACAAACCCGTTTGTGTTAATTATAATAATGTAAACATTATGTGGTAAAATCATATTAAAGTTTAAGGTCATATAAAAAAATTCAAATTCTACTTAAAATCTTTTTGTAAATAAATTAATTATTTATTTGTTTAAAGTTGTATTATGTAGATACCATTTAAGTATTAAGTGTTTAACCACTTGATACGAAATGTACACCGGCGCTCGATCAAAAATTATGCTTAATATTGCTGTAGTGTCATTATACCCACTTAGAACCATTTATATTTGAAGTAGTCTGTTAAATAATATTATAAACCGTATTATTTGGGTTGCTGCTAATTAAAAAAATATCAATAAATTTTTATTGTTATATATATACACTATGTTATGTTGTATATTATTTCAATTATTTGTTATATATTTTGTATTTTTATTACGGTTGAAAACTTTGGCTGTTATATTAAAATAAGATGTTGAGATTATTTTTTTTATTTTGCAGCATCCACTTCGTCTTTAATACAGGAACATGTAGCCGATATGAGTCAGTCAATTTGTAGCGTTGTCCCTTTTTTGGGTCGTGTTTTGTTACCAAGGGTTGACCCCTTCTTTCTTTGTTCATTCTGTGCGGCTGTATTTGTTCTTGTCACAGATGTGTTAATTCAAATCGAGTAAGCGAATAGTTAAAAAATAAAATTTTTAGAATATGTAGTTGTGATAGATTTATTAGTTAATATAATTTGAATTTTTTTACTGTCTTTAGTACATACTACTTTGCTGACACAGTATGTGCAATACTAATATCAATTCTTATCATTTGCACAATGTGGCCAATAGCAAATTGCAGTGCCAGAGTGCTACTTAACACCACTCCACCTTATGTGTTAGGACAACTCGACAAACTGCTAAGTCAAGCTCAGACTCTTGGTATGTACTATGAAATATTATTGTCATTTTTAATATATCTATTATATGACTAAGATTAACTCTTTAAATTTAAAAATTTCAGATGGAGTTTTAGAAATTCAAAAAGAGCGCTTCCACACCATTACTTTATCCTCAAAGTGGAACCAGAAAAATAATCTGCGTCGTCGGAATAGTTTTGGGCTTATTATGGCAGGTTCAATAGTTGTGAGAATAAGAAGAGATGCCAACGAGCAAATGGTTTTGGCACATGTCACTAATAAATTGTCACCCTTAGTGCAAAATTTAACAGTTCAGGTACCCTTAGTGCAAAATCTAACAGTTCAAAATCCAAAAGTGGTATTTTGGAAATATTTGTTTTTGGTGTTAATTTAAAATTTGAATTTTAGGTGATTAAAGATGACTGGTCAGCTGGAACTATGCGTACATTAGGTAGCGGCATGGTGTCTAATCAATCGAAATATCCAGGCCATTCCTCGATTATATTGGGGTTCAATAAACCCGCTGCTGCAGTGGCCCCCTATCATCAGACCCCACCCAAACATAACAAACCCCAGGTTGAAGTAAAAAAATCTGTGTCAGAGAAAAACTTCCGGCCAGAAGATGATTTTAATTTCAGCGCAAAGCCATCGTTGCAACCTAAACTAAGTACCCCAAATTTTAGTTCAAGTGCTGGAAATAATATAGCTCGCATGTATAAGGCTGCTGGTTTTACATCCCCACCCACTGTTAAGCCTTCTGGGGTTAATAGTTCCTTACCCCTAGGTGTAAAACGTGGTTCTTTTGGCAGTTACCCAGATTTAGAAGTGAGCACCGGTTTGGGTAACAAAAATACTTAAAACAATTAAACCAAGGTACATTTTGAAATTTTTTATGCATTCAAGCAATATATTAGTTAATTTTTGTTTAAAATTCTGTTATAAACTATTACCTTGACTAATTACTAGAGCAAATTGTTTTTCTGCTTGCTACTTTAAAGCAATTTTAAAGACTAAGAGTATCTATCGTAACTAAAGCAATTCCTGAAAATATTTTTGTCAGATTTATTTTAATTTGAATTGCTATTCAGATTTAAGACTGAGCAAAACGAATTATTTAAAAGAAAGCTTTTTTAAAAGAATAAGAATGCTTAGAATATAATGAATATTGAACTTTCACATTCTTTAATTTTATTGTTCTTTGATTATTATGACCTATTGATACAAAATGATTGTTTTTGCCATTTTATTTATTACTATACAAATAAAAGCAATAAAAAAATTTTGAACGTTATTTTCTTTTAAATCCTTAGTTTACTTTCATTCTTTTTGCTTCGGGTTCAAGTTTAAAATCAGTTTTTAAATCAAAAAGAACAGCATCTGGCAACACAAAACTTGCACAATACATATCTTTCCTTGGTGACACATTTCTTACATTGTGTATAATTCCATCTTCAGGAAATTCATGTTGCATGTGTTCTCTAATTAATTCCCTTATTAAAACTGTGTAAAAAATTGCATGGGTTTTTATATACATACAGTTGCTAATCGCCATTTTGAAAAAATTACTTTTTACATTTGTGACATAGTTTTAATGAAATTTTACCTTCTCCATTTTCTGATGGGGCGAAACAATGGCAGTGGATATTGATATTAGGTTTAATTTCATGTGTCTCTTTTAGACTACTAAAATAAAAGTAATATCATGTTACAATTATTTAAGATTTTAAGGTACATTTACCTGATAAATAGAACACAGAAATATGTAGTTGTTTCTAAGTTAACAAACCTTTGTATTTCATCCCTGCTTATTAAACCTCTAAAAACATCTAAAAATTCAATCGCTTTTGCTGGCAAGTTCATGAGAATATGGTAACACACCTCCGGCCTAAACAACATTTGTTTAAATTGTAAGCTTGTAAAAACATTTATTATGGGCTTTAATTCATCAGCAGCAGTTGTAAGAGTATAACAAAAAAATATTCAAAAATGCTCCTACTGCTTTAAAAATTCATCTTTGAATTCCTTTTTAATTAAATCTCTGCCATCTTTGTTAAAGCTTTTTAAATTAGTTTTATTTATTTTTATGTTGTGTTCCAACCACTTGAATGAATTTGGATTAAGGTCATTTGCATAAACACTCAAACCTAAAAGGAAATTATTTAATTGTTTAAAAAAAGAGATAAAAAGTATATACAATGCTAAGTTGATTTACTTACCCTTCTTTGCTATTGGTATTGCGAATGGGCCAACTCCTGCAAACATGTCAAACACAACATCTCCGTTGTGAGTTAAATCCGTTATTCGACGATGTTCTTCTGATAATCGAGAATTCCAAAAAACCTAAAAAAATAGTTTTAGGATTAAACAAGATCAATAAAATTTACATGTCATAAATGTTTAGTATCCAATCATTAGAATTGGTAATTTGTAAACAAAAACAAAGTTTTTGTACCTTAGAAAAATCAAACTCAAATTTATTTCCATATTCATTAACTCGGGTTACATAATTCTCTTCACCAGCCAACAGTTCTACTTCAAAGTTTCGAAACTCATTATCAATTGTGTTAGCTTTATGGATTACTGATTTAGCATTGGGAATTTTGTCTAGTAAAACCTAAATAAAAAATATTCCAGATTAAAGGTTTTATAAAAGTAGTGTGTACTTTTGTTGTTTATAGAAAACAATGACAATTAGAGTTTTAATAATAGTATACCTGCCCGATTAGTTTTTTGTAGGGCATATGATGTTCACGTAAATTAACATGTACAATGTGGCCGATGTTTGAAAACCCTCTTGCTATTGACTCCTCTTCTGGCAATACTGCTCTAAGGATGTCCCAGTGTTTGTAGTTGTCATACCTAAATTAATATAATTAAAAAGGTTAGGTATATGATTGCCAACATGTTGAATGTTTTTTATTACATTAGACATCGCCACAAAAGGTTATGGGTTTAATCCCAACTGCTTATATATATGCCCAAGCAAGTTGCTAATGGTATTATTTTTTATCAAGCATTTAATATGGTAAAAAATATGCAACATTACCAAGTCAATGGATGGATAAATAAATATAATTCACACATACGGTACAATATAAAATTTTAAGTAATAAGCAATTCCAAAATTTGTCAAATTTTTGGGCTAATTATTGTTCAAATTTTTGATGTTTCTTACCCAATCTCCATTTGATATTTATGTAATTTTACTTTAACATCAAAGGCTTGTAGTATGTTAATTTGCTCTTTACTATACGAATTTTCTGTCACTCCAGGTTTTAGAAATATATATTTGTGTCTCGTAGCATCCTTATCGAATTCACAAGGAGGCCGTAAATTAGTTCTGTTCAATTTAACTTTGCAAAGATGATTTTTTAATGCTTTTTGGCATTTTTTAACAGACTTGAAAGGAACTAAAAGTACGGGAAAGTCGATGGTTTTCTTGAATAATTTCCTAAAAAAAATTGTATTAATTTATTTGAAATAGAATTTCTTCTATCTGTCTGTGTTTATTAAAATTGATACTGATAAAACCAGTTTTACATTTGATACAAAGTTTTGTTTATTATTGTAAGTTAAACAAAGTTGCTAAAGTTACCGAGGTGCATTCTTGTTAGTCAAGAGTTTAAAAAATTATCGATATTTAATTTTTACGTCGTCTTTACCTGTCTAATTCCGTCATTCCACGAACCGTCGCGGGTGGTAATATTGAATTCAATGCATCCATGTTAGGTTTGGCTAAAAATATCTTTTGAAGATATATTCCAAAGGTTTTAAGCATTGGTATTATAATAAAAATATTTACGTACAGAACAAATGTAATGCCATGTGCTCAATGACGTCACTTTGAAAATCAAAATATTACGCATGGATAGCTTTTTGTATTAAATATTCAAGCTAATACGAAGAAAAAAATACTCGTTTTAATGAAAACTGTTAAGATCAATAATTAGAAAAGTTAAGATTAATAATTAGAAAAATATTTTTAAGAAATTTTTTTGTGGTTTAAATTTTTCTTTTAGGGTTTGGTTACAATTGTCACTCTACGATCTTTAGCAGTATTCACAAAGCAGTAACATTTTCTGTTGCATTTTTGTTCTTTTTCACGTGAACACGTTTTACATTTGTTTTTGAAATTTTCTTATTTGTGATTTTAATATTAACTTATAACATGAAGCGTGTGTAGCTAAGTCATCACCATTGCATTGTAATGTAATTGCCTCCACTCCAGATTAAATGACTTAATATTTTTCAAAAACTTTTTAGAATTCGTCTTACCTAAACTGCATAATAAAGTAATAAACTTAACTTATAAAATGTCAATTGTTCAACGAATTGCGGACATTGAGTCTGAGGTATTTCTTTATAATATTTTAGTTTTTTATATAAGTTATGTAATTTAGTAAAATCTTTTCTGTTTATATATAAACTGGCAGCGTGGCGTAGTTGGTAGTGGTAAGAACACTTGCTACTCCACACATGGGGTCGTGGGTCCAACCCCCCTTGACCTCTTTAGCGCTCTTGAGTAAGGTCCTATAAACGGTATAAACCCCTGCTCAGCCAGCACTTAATCAGCAGTATAATTATGGGGCAATTATAGTCTATAATATCCCAAACTGCCACAGGCAACTCGAGACTGGGTTGGAGTAACTCATGTTACTCTATGTTTAAGTCGCGCATTTGACTTTCCCACATCGACGATAAAGAAATATACAAAAAAAAACTAATATAAAAAACATTTTAAAAAAATTGTCAATAATGGAAAGTTTTTAGCTTATTATTTTTAGATGGCTCGTACACAAAAAAACAAAGCCACTGCAAGTCATTTGGGTCTTCTTAAAGCAAGATTGGCCAAACTGAAAAGGGAGTTAATTACCCCAAAAGGGGGTAGTGGGGGAGGTACAGGAGAAGGTAAAAATATGTTTTGTTTATTTTTATACCCCACATATATTTTTTTGTAAACCTTCATTATTTAATATGATCTTAATAAAAAAAACTAATTTTTTTAGAATTTAAGATGATGTTAAATTAATTGTTTAAAATTGTGAAATATTAATATTCCTTAATTATATTTTACTTGTATGTAATGTAAACTGTAAGCTATTTATTTTAAAAACATGGTATTTAATCTTTTTTATAATTAGGTTTTGATGTTGCAAAAACTGGAGATGCCAGGATAGGATTTGTTGGTTTCCCTTCAGTTGGAAAATCTACTTTGCTGAGTAACTTAGCTGGAGTTTATAGCGAGGTTGCGTCCTATGAATTTACCACTCTAACCACTGTGCCTGGTGTTATTAAATATAAAGGTAAAAATATATACTTTATTGTTGAAAATGGATTGTTACTAATTTACTTAATGTTACTTTGTTTGAGCATTATTAGTTGTTTAAGACAACTATATTATGATAGATAAGATAAGACCTGCTATAAGGTGTTTTTAAAAAATTTATGAAAGGATTTTTACGCTTAAAAATGTGTTTTAAAACTTTTACACTTTTGGTATATATATATATATATTTATATATATTGTATTTCTTTTTTTCAGGTGCAAAAATTCAGCTGTTGGATCTTCCTGGTATTATAGAGGGAGCAAAAGACGGAAAGGGAAGAGGAAAACAAGTTATTGCTGGTAACAAACTTTATTAATAATTTTTAATTATATATATATCTATATTTTTTTTATAGTTTTAAATTTTTTAAAAGTTCAACTTTTTATATATTTAAGTTAATGAGTGTCTTTTAGAAAAATTTTCTTACCGTGTTTCGTATAAAATAATTTTTATATTAAGTGTGTTTTATTTTTTTAAACCAAATCTTTTTAATTTTTGTTGTTTAAAAATAAGTTTTTGAACTCAAACATTTTTGTTTTAAAACAATAGTTTTTAAAATTGTATTTCATTAAAAACGCCAACTCTTTAGTTGCCAGGACCTGCAGCCTTATATTTATTGTCCTTGATGTTTTAAAACCCTTGGGTGACAAAAGGTTGATTGAAAAAGAATTGGAGGGTTTTGGTATCAGGCTAAACAAGAAACCTCCGAATATTCATTACAAAGTCAAAGAAAAGGGAGGGGTCAACTATCAAGCTATGGTATGTTATGTTTATTAAACTTCCTTTGGTAAGCTGTGTTTTCATTGAAATATTTAGCCAGTGTTTTCATTGAAATATTATATTATATTGATTCAGTTTTGCACAAAAGGTATATTTACATTAAATTTTAAATTGGAAAAAAGTTTTACATATACCTATCTTATAGTTAGCAAATTTAACTTACACACAAAATAAAAATTTGTCTAAAATTATTTAAATAATATTTATTTAAATTCATACCTTAATATTTATTTTAAACTCTTTTTAAATTGTTTTTGATCGTTTTTTTAATAAGGTTGCACAAGAAGAGCTAGATGGTGATTTAGTTAAAAAGATTTTAGCGGAATACAGGATTCACAATGCCGATGTAATTGTGAAGGAGGAATGCACAGCAGATGATTTAATTGATGTTATTGAGGGGAACAGAGTTTACATTCCTTGCATATACTTGCTAAACAAAATTGATCAGGTATAATGTGTTTTTGATGACTCTTAATGAATTAACACCCCTTAAAATACTGATTAAATTTTAACTAAGTGTGTTATCCTTTAATTAAGCCAAGTATATAATTCTTTAATTAGTTAATTAGCTGTTTATAATTTTTGTTTGATATAAAAAATTAAAATTGTGACGTAAGATGTAATTCCATTTAACTTAAAATTTTTAACATGTTTTATTATAAAAATTGTTTTAAAAGATGTCTATGTGTCTATTAACTAATGTTCTGTAAAAACAAAATCTGCGAATATATATTATAAATGTAAATATTTACCTTTTTCAAAAAAAAAATTAAAGATATCAATAGAAGAGTTGGATATTATTTACAAAGTACCACATTGTGTTCCTATATCTGCCCACCATAAATGGAACTTTGATGATTTATTAGAAATAATGTGGGACTATCTAAAGCTCATTAGAATGTAAGTTTTTAGGGATTTAAAAATTTGTTATTTATTTTTAATGACTATTTGAACAAGTAGCAGAAATGATGTGCATTGAATTGCCTTTTTTGTTGGTTGCTTTTTTTATGTTTTTTTTTATTATCTAACTAGAATTTTGTTTTTAGTTTGTGTTTACTTTAAATTTATTGTATCAAATATAATCAGGTGGAAACTTTATTGCTTTTATACAACTTTCATTTTTAAAGTGTATTTGCATTAGAAGTTGCTTTCACAATAAACACATTGCTAAATTTAAATTTTGTTTTTTAGTTACACAAAACCTAAAGGACAACTGCCCGACTATGAAACTCCTGTGGTTTTATCCTCACAAAATTGCTCGATAGAAGATTTCTGTAACAAAATTCATCGCACTTTGATGAAAGAATTCAAACAGTGAATATGATGTTTATTATAAAAAATAGTTGTTATCCAATCTTATGATTAAAAAAATAAATTGGAACGTTTTGTAACCATGAAATGGTACTTAAATATTAGAATTTATTTTGTTTTTTTCCATTACTACGTGTTTTTTTGTTTTTTTAAGAAAATAACATGTTGCTATCGAAATATAGTATTCAGTTAACTGAACTTTATCAAAACTTCTGTTTCTTTTTAATTCAGTGCGCTGGTCTGGGGTTCTTCAGTAAAACACAATCCCCAAAATGTTGGTAGAGAGCATCTTTTAATGGACGAAGACGTTGTACAAATTGTTAAAAAGTGAGTTTTTTCAAGTATCAGTATAACAAATTGATTTAAATTATTTAAAAAACCATATCATTTTGGTAATAGCTAATTGGTATCATATTTTTTTGACTTTTCTACCTAAACTAACTGACTTTAATTTATAAATGTTTTTAATTATATGCTGTTAATAATTGCATAATAAATAGTGATATTGCTATTTATTAAGCTAGGCAAATAGAACAATAATTTTTAATTAAGTTTTAACAAACAGTAGTTGTTTTAATAAACAATTAACTTAGAAATTATTTGTTTTTAGGGTCTAGATGGAAAGTAATGGAAAATTTGAACAACTTTGTTATTAAATAAAATTTATATTTAAAATAAACATCAAAACTGTACATAGAACAAATTACTCACTGGGGTATAGTGTTTTATTTTTCAATTTAATTGTTTTAAAAAATTGCAAAATAGCAGTTGATCTATTTTAAGCAAAAATTGATCACTCCCTATTTGTTTTCTTACAAAAAGAGTATGTTTAAAAATATCAGAACAATGAATTGTTACTCGTGTTACTTCAAATAATAAACAATAAAAATAAGAACGAATACCAACATAAAAATGCAACTATAGCACAAAGTAAAAAAAGAAATGCACTGGCAAAAATTTTTATTCAAATAATTTTTCCATTCAAATTGTAACATTTTTGTTTGAGTAATCCAGCAATACAGAATTTGAAAAGTAGCAACTGAAAATTAAAAATAAGCAAAAATAAGACAATTTTTTAATGAATTAAAGAAAGAACGTCGATTCGGTGTAAAACATATTCGCTTTATTTAATTAATTTTAAGCAGAACAGAAATCGTAGCAGGTAGTATTTCTTAAGGGAATTTCCCTCGGGTTGCTAAAAAGAAACTGACGAGCGAAAATCAAGCGACAAAGCGAATGTTTGTGTTTGGTAAACATGACTTCGAATGTGCCGTAAAATAAAAACGAGTTGTGATTAACTTACTAATCCTGAAGTTTTAAAAAGAGATAGACTAACAGATCGCAATGCATATTTAAATCTCTTGCGAGTTGTGACTGTTTAAATAAGTAACTTTATCCAAGATTATTCAGTACAGCAGAATGCTATGATAGATTAGCTATTAGTTTACAATATAAGTAAGATTATATAAAAGATATGAAATAGATTTATAAAAAACTATTAACTTTATATGTTTCTATGAAGTTATAAACTTACAACAAAACTGCATTTTTCGTTCTGAAAAATAAAAGTCCTAAAAAAGACAATAGTGGCTTAAAAAAATAACAAACTTTAATTTTTGTGTTGATTATTTTAGGTTAAATTAGGCAACCCTGTTGTTTTTATTTGACTTTTTTGACCAGAAAACAAACATTAGCTTTGACTGCATATATGGGCATTTGCGGTGTCGGTTGAACGCTAGGCTGATGGTACAAAAACTAATAAAATACCTTAACGAATTTGTCACATTAGTTGTACACTTATGATATAACAATGTCATGGTCAGTTGTATAATTTAGAATTACTCAAAAATTTTCCTACGCTGGTTTTGTAAACATTTAACTTTTTGGCTATGGCGTTGATGTAATTTGATTACTCAATTGAGGTTTTGTTAAATTTAAATATCGCTTTATTTGGTCGGTGATTTTCTCTTACGTTTTGGTCTCGATCCATTAATTCGCTAGCTTTCTGCGTCAGAGTATGCTCGGGCATGTGCAGAGTTTAAAATTTTTGTTTACAGCAGCGTGCCTATAAAGGCCATGACGTCATTTGGCATAGGAAACAGTTCAAAATGCCGGTTTGAAACGATTACAATTAAAGCGCTTTGGATAGAAATATATAGTAATAATATTTATTTTTATTTTCAACGACAAAACCGGTTTAATTTTTTTTAATTAGTTTGAAGTTTGGCTTACCAAATATAAATATACAGTTGACGTCACTGGCTTATTTCCTTTTTGGATATTTGCTGTTTATATTAGGAACAGATGAGTTAAAACAATAATAAGGAAAAAACACAGGCATACAGGTTTGGATTAGGACAAAGGATCAGATTTAACTATCTAGTCAAATACAGTAAGTACACATTCTTTCAGATAGCTTTCGGCGGTATTTACCTTTTTAGCAGGTTATAAGCCATTTACAGCGCGCCGTGCCATGCCCTTATATGGGATATTATAGACTGAATGTAATTGTCGTTCGCCGGTTGTTATAAGGCAATTATTAGTTAAACCTAATTAAATATACGTGTAAATAACCCGTTTAATGTTTCAGTTCCCTTAATTAATATCAATACGGGAGCTTTAAAACATGTTTTTGCCTGCTCGGTAGTATTTTCTTTATATTGTGTTGATTCACTCGCCTGTTGCATGCTATGAGTGTATGCTTCCTGTATCTATTCAGGACATGGTGCTTTCGCGTCCTATGTGCCTGATTACGTCATAGATTCTAATTGTTTTAGAGTAAAAACCCATCATCTTGTAGCATTAGACCGGATTTAATAGGTTACAAGGTATAGCAAAAAGAGAGCACGAAGGTCTGACATTAAATATTGGACATCTGATATTTACTATGGTCTTCATAACCGACCTAAGACAAACATTAAACCGGGTATGTTTATGCTGTAATTTACAGGTATTTTAGGCTTGGTATAAGATCATATGGCGTCGTGCTGTTTAACACAATATGATCACGACTATGTGTTCGATCCGTTTAGCAAAATCAGGAACGAAAAATTGCAAAGTGATTTCGATGCAACAACCTGCAGCGACATAATAACATGTTGTACAGACAGGTATGTTGATAGAATACCAATTTGTTTAAGTTTGAGTTTATACGTGTACACTGCTAACGAAACAGGGTTTTAAGAACTTGATTGTATTATGTAAATAAAGAAAAATTGGCAGAAAATCTAAAATCTAATCGCCAAAACATTTGTTTTTAAAATTTTTACAACACGTATTTTTTTGTAAAAGTTTTTTTTATTTAAACAAACTATGAGATAATATAAAAGTTTACATCTGAACTTTATAAACATGCCTAAGGCATAAATACCCTAAAATACACATTTAAGTTTATTGACTTTACTTTATAATATTCAAGCTAGAATTATTTTAAACTAAAATTACATCAGAGTGGGTATATACCCATTTCCTTTTAGTATATTAACGTGGGTATTATTTATTAACGTTTTGGCATTTATGATATAATGTAAGAATTACGAAGCGACTATAAATAAAAGCCTAAGCTTAATGTAAAATGTAGTAGGCGTAGATAATTTTTCGTGTTTTAAAATAAATTTTAAAACTATTTGTGCAATATATCGTTGGATTGATTTAAAAAATATATAAACAGTAACAACGTTTAACAAAATTGCTTAACTAGTTTTAAATTTTTTTTTTAATTTATTTAAAAAGTTTTTTTTTTGTGTACCCCGGTACTCTTTGCTATTTTTGCGGGCTCTAAGAAAATATATAATTTATCTTAACACCTACTCTGTGTGGTTAAATTATACAATCTATTTAAATAGATAATATTATGCCAAAACATACACCATGCTATTATCTTTTAATATTTTGGTATTAAATTTTACATTGAATTTTATATGAAAATATAAGTTTAAATCTGAACTAAGAAAAATAAACCCTTTTTTTAAATATATAAATTTATAAATATTATATGACTAATTTTTTTATTTTTTTGTCAAACAGGAATAATTTTGTAAAAGTTCAAACGAATATCGGCAACGGGCCCTGCAGACGAACATCCGGCTTGGAAAACCAAAGAAAATTCCACTGTGTTACTTACCCTAAAACAAAACAAGTAAACACCGCTGGGGGTGTTAAAACATTTAATGTGACTACTATATCACCCTTGGAACTAAGTCGTCTTTTGAAATTCTATAATGCCAAAAACCTCAAAAAGAACGATGGAGCTAAAATAGGGGCAGCTAGCGACGGGGTCGATACCAATACCACGTCCGCTAGAGTGGGCCCTTACGTCGTTAAAGCAAACAAACGTTCCCCTATTTGCAAAAACGTAATAATCAAGACTTTGGCTTCGCCCAATAACAAAAAAACGCACTTACAAAGCTTAAAATGGCACCATACCAGTTTCGAACCTAAAAGAAACAAAAGAAAAGAAATTAAAAACGTTTCTAGAAAATGCAATAGTAACTACGGACGTCAACGAACTGTATCGCCTTTGCCCTGGCCGGTCACGCCGCTGTCACAAGCCTTGGACAACTTGGAAGCACGTGACCTTGCCGTAAAAGAGACCGTTTCATGTTTAAACAACAAGTCAGAAAGTATTGTTAAATTTGAAAACACTGATCCAGTGCTCTCTGGCGCCAATTCTTGCCACGAACCAAACGAGGGTGAACTAAATGACGTCATATCCGTTTCTGTGTACCGTAAGCGTCGTCAGAGCGACGAAAATTTCGAGGTGCCGCTAAAGTCACGAAAAGTCGTCAGCGAGGACGGAGTTTTGCACGACCCGGGATTTTTCGAGGGAAGTGCTTCTCAGCTAAAAGGTGAGAGTCTCAGGCTTGCGAAACTTGCATATCTATGCGTCATGCTGTGACTAATCAACACCGAGACAATATACTAAGCCCGGCCTTGGATTCAGAGCTATATCTCCTGCAGTGTGCGTAGGACATGCCGCGTTAAGGCTTATTAAATTTGCCATAAATCGTTTAAGGTTTAACCGTGGCACACGCTTAGGGGTTCTGTGTGTAGGTCAATTACAACGCTGTTAGGATTATTGCTATTTTCAGTTAGATAATAATTTAGCGACATCATAAATTTTCAACAAAATAGTTTAGATTTCATATTTTCGTTGTGAATTATATTTAAAATCAGTTTTATTTTAAATTTAGCCTTGAATTTGTAAAGGGGCATAGACAAACAGTTTTTTGAGCTGAAAAAATTGCGGTTTTTGCTGGTGCATGTGTGTTTAATTAACTTACTATAGTGCGTGAGTGTGCCTTTCGGCACACCCAATCTCTACATAAACGGGGAAAGTGGTTATCCTTATTCAGAATCTATTAACGACGCAATACGCCTTAAACCGGTCCGTTGCGCTAAATGTTATGCAACGGAAGCAAAGGCGTAATAGCCATAATTTATTGCCTACTTTACGAAGGAAACGAAATATAAAAATAGTTAACTATAGGAGACGTGCATACGTATGTTATTGTTGCATAAAGTTAGGTGTTTTGTTTGTTAATTTTGTTATGTTTTTTGTGTTTTAGATACTAGTAAAATGAAAATGGATTCTAAGGTTTTAACGGTAAGATAATGCTCTTACAGAAATTGAAAAATAAAAGTTTATGAGCTCTTGATTAGTTTGATTTAAATTTGATTTTGTAAGTTGTCGTTTTTAATTCAAATTAAATATGTTTAGAATTTAAACTCAAGTTTGAATAAGCAAGAATTTGAAAATCTAGATTCCAACATTTTACCAGACGACGTTTTTTTAGGTAAACTCTTTTAAATTGTTACTTGAATTATTAATCATGTAGTTTAAATAAGCTAATAAAACACGAATTTTTGCCAATATATGTATATAATTATTATGCTTTAATATGTTAATTTTTTTAAAGATTTGTTTGGCTGTGACACAACAAAGTTGCTGAACGACGTTTGTAATACTGATGCTATTATGCAAGAAAATATGTCAATTCTGGACATGGTTTTTGAAAAACCTGTCGTTAATAACAATAACTATTGCGCTTCAATGTCCACTAGTGAAAACCATGTGCCCATGTTAAGTCCTAACCCGCTTAATAACGAACCAAAAGCTGTTGTAATCGAACCCGAAGAGTTTTTAGCAACCAGCGGGTCGACGTCGGGATTTTCGTCGGATTTTCGCCGGAGTTCGATCGACGTATCCCCGCGAACGTCGTCCGATTTTAACGGGCTTTCTGATACCGACAGCGGCATTCACAGCCCGGGTTCGAACTCAGGCAAGTTTTTAAGTGACCTAGGGAGATCGTATAGTTCAAACAGCGAAACAGGCAGCATTACTGGATGTTTATCATGTAACGACAATGAGGTAATTTCAAAATTTCACAATAAGGTTTTTGTTCGCTTTTTGGTCAATCTAATATTTCAAAAACTTCAATCAAATGACGCTTTATTATTAAAGTAATCGTTAGACAATGCACATAACCGTTTGCATGTTGCTTTAATGACAGAATTATTGTAAAAATAATATTTAATTAAAACAACTTAATTACGTAGTAGCTGACTCATTTATTTGACATTATTTAAACATTTACTTACACAAAATAGAATTGAATATCTAATGAATAACCACTAACAGCTTTGAAATAAATATTAGATTAAAAATTAGCATACTTTTTAGTAATGCAAAGTCCATTAAATATTGTGAAATGTTATTAAAATATAATAATAAAAATTACGTTTTTTATAATAATTTTTTTTTTATTAATCTGAGTTAAAAAATAATTTTTTTTTAAATTTTTTTTCTGTTTTAGGTTTTCTATAAAGGCAAATGTGGCATGTGTACATATAACACTGAAGACGTGTCTCAATGTTCCAAAGGTTTGTTGTTTTTCTGATATTTTTATAACTGTAACGTGGTCGGAAGGTGGGCCTTTCCGGAACCTAGGCTCGTTTGCAGGTCAAAATAATGTTTATTTATTTGTACTCCTGCGGAACCGTATTTTTATTTCAATTGAAACAATACCAAGGCGAGCAAATTACTCATACCTGTTTAAGGAAATTTTACATTAAGGTTTTGAACTCCGCAAAAATTTTCCTAAAAAAATCCTGTTAGCGTTTGTAGGTTTTATCAACGTGTTCAATTCAAATGTAAAATCTTGCCATTTTTAAATACAATTAAAGAAATTTAACTTGAAAAACATGGTGAGTTATAGTTAAACATAAATATAATTTGGTTCTTAATTTTTAGAAACCAGTTTACTGGACTTGGACGACAACAAAATCCACATCAAGTCCGAGCGGCCATTTTTTATTAAGTCCGAGCCGTTCACGCACGATATCGGGCCCGTGACGTCATTTCCAACTCATGACGTCACTTCGTTCGTTAACCAGGAAAAGTACGTCGCAGCCAAGATGGTCACGGTACCAAAATGGAAGGTTTCTCTGTCGCTCGACTCGAGGCAGATGCTAGCCTCTCCAGTTACCAGCTACAGCGGGGCAGTTAAGACTGAACAGTTCGAAATGGAATGTGCTGGTGTAAACCCAACCTCGCATTGTGACCTGGCCGTTGGGAACCGAATAAGAAAGCTGACTAGCTGTGAGAAGGGTAAGTGAATTGGTTGTGATTTCATGTAGCTAAAAATGCCTCGTTTACATCGGTTGGGTTTGAATAACCGACGCTTAATCATAAGTTGATTTATAGTTCACACCTTTATCTAATCGCTTGCAGCCAACATGAGTCAGTATATATGCAATTAGTTTGCAGTTAGTAAACCTAAAACTCTATTTAAAAGGCGCTTTATTCAAATACGGAAAAATTAAGAAAGTTTCTTTGTAAGCGAAAATTTCCGCAATCGAAACTTGGGCAAATTTTTAGTGTCTTATTTTTTTAAATATTTACCAATATTTGTGTATCAAATTTTGCACACTTATTCAATAATAATAAAAAACAATGCACCGGAAGGTGCACCCCATAGAAGAAACTTGATATTTTGTTACAACAATGTAGTTTCATATGTCAAAAGTAGAAGAGTAGCGATTATTAACTTTATTAAAAATCTATTTTGTTACTTTCAATGCAAACGCACAATAAAAAACGGGATTTTTGTTTGAATAGATATTTCCTTTCAGCATTCATTATATTAGTTCAATTGAAGTTATTCAACGGGCTATAAAGGCGACCTTATTTTTTCGTGTTAAATTTTTTTTCTTAAACAATGTCTTCGCTAATTTAATAGTGAGACCTTCAAAAATGACCTTTTTAATGTTTTTGAAAAAAAAATAATTATTTTAATGCAACTACTTACCTGGATTTTTCTTGTATTAGTTAACTTTTATTTTTTTTCTTGTTAAACTATTACCTTTCTTATGGGCTGCATTGTAATTGTAATATGGTCCCAACTTGAACTAACTTGTTGTGATAATTTACCCGCGCACCCCTAACGGCAGTATTCTTTATTTAAAGAACTTTTAAATTAAACGTAAATATAATATATATATTGTCCTATGGGCTATATTAATATATAGATTATTATTTTGTTCTAGGTAAGAGCATCCATCTCTGGGAGTTCATTCGGGACGTACTTCTTAATCCACAACACTGTCCCAGTTTAATTAAGTGGGAGGACAGGGAGAAGGGGGTGTTTAAGTTTATGCAGAGTGACGCTATAGCTTCGATGTGGGGCAAGCGAAAACAAAACCCTAAAATGACGTACGAAAAATTAAGCCGAGCAATGAGGTAAATTTTTGATTTTCATTTATTGTTTTTTTGTAATTATGTCAAGGTTATTACAGAATAATTTTCTAGTTTGACAATTCGAATTTTTACAATACAAAACGCAACTCACAAATATTAAAAAATAAATAACGGTTAAAAATATTTTTTTAGTTAACATAAAATATATTTCAAAAAAAAATTTAGTTAAAAAAATGCCACAAAAATTATAAATAAAATAAATGTTTTGTTTTAATTAAAAAATTTTAATACATGTTTTGGTTCTGGCGTATAATCAAAAGCCATATAAATTAACTTTTAATTTTAGCAAAACTGAAGCAAAAGTCACAAAAATAACTCACACAAGGTTTCGGTTGTCTAAAAAAATGGGACGTGATTTATTTTTAGGTTTACACTTTGAACGTTTTCGATTTTTTAAACAATAGAGATTTGAGTAATTTAACGAAGGCTACCGAAATCGAGCATACGTTTAGTAAATTACATAAACCTAACTACTCATTGCACGAATAGACGGCACTTTTGTTGTACGAAAACATAACAAGAAATTTTTAAAGCTTTTTACATTGACTATGGCTGTACTTTTAACCCTATAAAATAAATTGATTTTTTTGATTTGCTAGATTTTTAGATTTGCTAGAAATTTAATATAGCCATTAAGACAATTCGAAATCGTTTTTAAAATTATAAATATTTTTAACACAGAGCATTATTTATTATTAATTTTTATATTTACACCTAAATTTTTAATTTTAGGTATTATTATAACCGCGGTATTTTGGAACGAGTGGACGGTCGAAGGCTAGTTTATAAATTTGGGCCAAACTCGTACGGATGGAGAAATACTAACCCGAAACAACATCAATCAGCAAAAAAACTCTCTCAAGTTATTAGTAAGTGCTTATTCCACTTTCCGGTTTTTATTTTTTTTTATGTTAAATTAACGAAAACACTTTTTTAGATCCAAAATTTCCCGTTCAAACCTGCCAGGTTAAAATCGAGCAGAGGCCGATGACCCCAGCAAATAAAAATAGCAACGGCAACAATAACAAAAAAACACTAGCCCTTAAAACCTTTTCTATTCCTCTCACCACGTCATCAACGTGGGAAATGACGTCATCGCCTATGTCGTCATCCGATCATCTCGCGTCGCTGCCTAGTCCGGATGTATTTTTGTGTAAGCAGATCAAACTGGCCACTGGAGTGTAGTGCGGGATTCGTTTTTTGTTATTTTTTTGCGTGAACCTCGGGAATTCTAAAGTTTTTTTGCGGCGTTCGAGCCTTGATTTTCCGGCGCACACTGTAAACAATCACCACTGTAACAGCCTAAAGAAATTGACGTTTAGGGCTTTTATTTTGACACAAAAAATGAATAAACGTTACTTAACCATTATGGTTTAAAATACATTTCATTTTGATAGGAATTTTGCTTTTAACCTAACCCCCACTTAAAGTTTTAGAAATAAATTATTTTTATCAATAATTTTACTTTTAAACATCTAAAAAAATAAATGTTTTAAACCTTGAGCTAAAACTTTAATAGCCTAAACTAAAACTCGATTTGGTGCCTGTTGAGATTATGAAACAAGTTGTATATTTATTTCTGTATTTGTTTTTTATTCAAGTTTTGAATTTAATCTTCAACATGACAAGAGTTGTTATTAAAATTTTTATGGAATTTCATTTTTTCTCAGATTGTTAATTATTTGATATCCACAACTTACTTTAAATCAAACATAGAGTCTATACAGGTTTTCACTATTCTATTCTTCGTTATATAAGCCAATTTAAACATTTTTTTTTTAAATTTTGAACAAAACATTTTTAAGACCCGTCTGAGCTACTTGGTATGTTTGTACCACGTGACCTGTAAAAGCCTTTATTCACACTTTCAATGATCACGTGCTCTCGCAAGGGTTTCTCGAGTGGCGGTCTTGAGCCGTAGACAGATGACGACAAAACTGGAACGGGTTTGTTAATTTCTTCTTGGTGCATGTTAAGACCTATTGTGTTGGCCCTATCGTCTCTATGTAGCTTTTTCTCGTAGAAATGCTTCAGATGAAACAGCCTTTCGTACTCGGAATACGGAGCGTGTTGTTTGTTGTTATTAAAATAAGTCATGTCTAGTCCTTGCTCTTCTGGTTTCAGCCAAGTTCCGTAAGGTTTTTCCCAGACCTCGTAAGCTCTTTTACTCATTTTAGCCTCCCTTAGTACATATTCACACCACTGTAACTTTCTTTGCTCTGGAGTAAAAACTTCGTTCATTTTTTTATAGTTATGGTAGGTAGGCCTTTGCCGCGATAGATTTTGGTTTGTTATTAGTTGTAAAATTCCAATTTCAACATTTTTAGGTAATTTCTATGGGCCTTTGATGCTATATTAGTCTTTATGACGTCACCTTTTTATTTATCATTGTTATAAATTTTTAAAAACGTATTTTAACAATAATATATAGTTAACAACAAAATAAAGGTAAGTCATTTTTAATTTATTTTGAAAAACTTTTTTTTTTAAAGATTTTTTGATTAGACCTAGGGCCTAAAAAAACAGGGCGTTTTGAATAAAAAAACGAAAACTTTAGTTAGGAAATAGCCTACGTAGCTTATGTAAAACGCTTTTAGTATGCATGGTATCTAGTTTAGTATGTTTAAATTTTATAAAAATAAAAAAGGGTTTAAAATTAAATAATTGCATGTGTTTGTATAAATGTTGTTTTACTTTTAATTAATCAGTATGTATAACAAACTAACTGTTTAAAACCGGTTATTTCAACTGAAAGTGGATTTAACATGAATAATGATATTGTAAACAATAGCATCTAAAATAGCGTTGGAAAAGCCATTGTTCTGCTAGCAAGTAGATATATAATAAATAGCATGGTAAGGTATACGGATAATGATGTTAATATTTATTATGCGTTTAACCTGAAATCGGAAGGAAGTTAAACAATAGGCTGAAAAAAGTTGACGAAGGTGTCAATAGACTTATTTCAGTTTTATTAGTTGTACAGGCACTACATTGTTATTGGAGTCATTCCGTAGCAGGGTTTCGCTTAAAAGTTATGTTTAGAGATAAGCTCAATCGAATAAGAGATCTTCAACGATTTTTTAACTTTTCTAAAATTCAATTATTATGGGAAATTTGGAACTGCATTGGAAGGGTAACTATCTTGTTATCGTGTCTGGGTGTGCTGACATCGTTCGTTGAGGCAAACATGTGGCACTTTACAGAGCCCGACACCCTCGGCTTTACAATATGGCCTGTCGTGGTATTTTTGATTAGCATTATCGTTCCTCAAATTACTATGTTATTTAGGACAGTGCGTGCCGTGCGACCTTTTACAGTTATCGAATTTTCTCTCATAATTTTACCAGCCCTGTTGCTGTTGGTTGTTTCACTGCCAGTGTTAGGTAAGCAGCCTGCTGTCCGCACGATTTTGCTTTCAGTCGGTGTGTTTTCAATTCCTTTCTTGTTTTATTGGGTTCTTCTTCGCCAGTCGTTTTCACCAAATAAATGCTGCACAAAGTTATCATGTTTTTCGAATAGGCCTAATAACTGTTCGACGAATCAAGACACGTTGTTAATTGAAAATGACAACTATTTTTTGGCAACTGAGATTCTAATGGCAATTCTTTTTTCGATGTCCTGTCGATGGGTTTCAGTTACAATCAATTTGTTTTACGAAGCTTACGAACCGCCCCTGATTATATTTATTCTCATAGTAGTGTATATTTCTTCACATGCTTTGAAAAACTGTATGAACTATACGAAAAATGGTGGACCAGAAGACATTTCTAATATTATAAACGAGGCCTTTGGGATGAAGGAACTTAAAGAAAACCCAACACCTCAGAAAATTAAACCTGAATGTAGTGCAAATTCTGACACAGCAAATAATGCCCTTGGTTTAGAGACACCACTTGAAAATACAGGTAAAATAAACGAAAATAACTGCATTGAATCTATCATACGAGTAAACAAGTCAGAAACTTTACCAGCTTCGATAGAAGAAGAAACTTCTCTGTTAACACCAATTAAAGTCGTTGTAATTTGGCTTACTGGAATTTTAACCGGTTTGGAAATGGGATCCGTTGCTTTGACCTTCTTATGGAATTTAAGCTCCCCTAATATACTGTGCCTTTGGAGTGGTGTGGACCCAAAACTGTACGGAAGCACGTTGCTTGTTGTATTTCTTTCCAGTATAATTATCAGCATCATTGGACCTAGAGCATTTATAAAAAAGGTATTTTTTGTTATATTTTTTATGATAAAGGTGGGCACTAAATCGTTAATGCGTTAAACGTTAAATAACGAAGTTAAATATTTTGTTAAAATTTAACTTTCAAGTTAACTTTAAAAATCGTTATCTGACCTGTTAACTTTCGTTAAATTGTGCTTTCGTTAAATTAAGCCCGTTAATTCAATATTTTACAAGTAAATCCATGGTAAGATAAGTCATTAATACAGCCGTTTATCCGGTTTAAACGTCGCAATTTTTTAACGATGGAAGTATACAATTACTATCCAGTCTCTGGTATTTATGCATTAAGTTTATGCCAATTTTAAAAACCTTTTTTTTGTTTTAATTTAATTTTAACGTTAACGGTTAACGATAACTTTAGTTACATTTCGTTTAATTTAACGAAAAAACGTTAGCGAAGTTACTGTATTGTGGAAGTTGCTTTTTCCATTAACTGTGCCCACCTATGTATAATATACAGTTTTTATAATAGTTATTAAAAATGTCGTCGTGAATCGATCTTAATAAACTTTTTGTATATAGCTACAATTTTAAAAATAAATAATATTTTATAGGTAGGAGTAAAATGGATTTCTGAGTTTGTCAGCTTGATCTTGTTATTCATAAGCGTGTTAGCCTTTGTGATAATTGTTTTCTGTACAGAAGAAAACAAAGGTATATTGTTCACCCTTTCATGTTCACTTGTTTTCTTTCTTCCACTTGTATTCCTAATTATGTCCTACAACTTCAAGTTAATAGTAAAAATAGCTTTGCTTCGGGTGAAGGGCTGCAACTACGTTTCCTTTCTACCTGGAGCTATTGGTTTAGTTGCAGCGTTAACGTTTTTTTCTATCCACGTTCTTTCAATATTTTTTGTCACTCCATTTACAACGCGCGCTATTCTCGGGAATATAAAACTAATGACCGGATCCCAACTGGCAATTATTTCACTGGCCTTGATCTTGCATTTTATTTTTAACTGCTTGGAATTTCTACCACCTTTAAAAAACAGACCCTCGCCTTTATCTAAAGCTAGTTTAGCTAAACAAAACAGAAAAAAGACCATTGCTATAGTTATTTCTACACTATTTGTTTTGATTTGCATTGCTATTGGGCCAACTTTTCTAATCAGACAGGGAATGTATCGTCATGAAAAGGCTATTCATAGTATTAAAGTAAAATCTCTTGGGCGCCATGACACTCTTAGGGTTTTATCGTGGAACATTTTACTAAATCATGATTACTGGGGTAGGGATTCATCTTCGTGTGTTGGGGAAGTGATTCAGGCTGTTCAGGCAAATGTAGTTGGTTTGCAAGAATCTGACCCGTTACCCCTGTATTGGGGTGGAAAAGACAGCCTTTCATATTTTAAAACTTTTTTAAATGACAAGTACGTTGCACTTAGCGGTGTTAGCCCGCTTAACGCAAGTTACGGCGTTGCTGTATTAACTGAACTTAGTGTTGTTGATCATAGTTCATTTTTCCTGCCGACGGATACAAACTTTGATGTTCCGAATTATCAAGCCGTGGAAGCCAGTTTGGACATTTCATCTAAGTTACATCATTTACCTGAAAATAGCTCTAAAAAGTTGCATGTATTTAACATACATTTTGTATATAAAGGCTGGGCTGATCCACCATTAACCAATCTATCTCGCACTCAAATTAAGTTTGTTATTGATAAAATTAAGCTTATTCCAAAGGATATTCCATTGATTGTGATGGGAGATTTTAATGTAACACCAGATAAACCCGAATTAGACCCATTTTACGACAAGGCTTTAGGGCTTAAAAGTGCTTTACATTCAGACAGAAACAAAACTATGCCATCTACATTAATTGGTGACAGTTTTGAAATTGTCGATTATATATTCTATCGAGGATTGGAGTTGGTGAGTAGCCAAACAATTCTAGAGGTTGACCTTGTATCTGATCATCGTCCTGTCTTTGCTGAATTTTGTTTGCCATGACGTTGTTGTGGTTTTTATTTTTTAATATATCTTGTGTTCACGATTGGTTTTACTATGATGTAAAATTGTTTATATGACATTTTATTAGAAATTGCAACAAATGTTGTGATTCCAATTAATTATTTAGCCACATTAGTGTGTGTTTAAACGGGCTTATTGCTATTGCATTATTGTAGTTAATATTCAGTTATTAAAACATATTTAATGTATATATTGTCATTGTCCACCATCTATGTTGAGGATAAACAGATTACGAATTCTCACGTGGTAACCGCATACAGACTATTTTGTTTATTTGGAATTTGTGTAGGTTAACTTTTCACTTGTTAAGGTTTTATATTTGCAAGAAAGTGCAGTAACTATAATTTATTTATTGATTTGGTAAACCCGTGTTATAAATAAGATTAACATTGCATTGTAATTATAGCTTATTATGTGTCAGTTTGTAAAAAGCATTGTCACATTGTTGTTGATTTTGTTTTTAGCTAGAGAGTGAAATGTCAATTATGCAGAGGTTATCACCTCCAAAATATTTAAAATATACGAAAAGAATTTTTAATTTACAACAAAATCCAATCCATGCAACTGGTGTTAAATTTGTAGAGGAACCGAAACTAGAAATTAAGAAAGAATCCCGGGGTCACAAAGATGACCCAATTATGGTCGCATCCTACTCCAAGAAATGTATAGTTGGCTGCCGTTGCCATGACAAAGTTCCCACCATAAAATGGTTCTTTTTAGAAGAAGGCCCCTCTCAGGTTTGCGATTGTGGACACCATTTTCAGCTTGATAAAGTAAAAAGAGACACTTGGATTCCAGACCATGCACGAATCATGTCGATCGATGAAACTTTAACTGACCCAAGGGTGGTAAGAAAAGAAATCCCGTTTATTTACCCAAAGAAAAATAAAGAGCCGGTCAAAATTTCTTAACTAATCAAAAAATGTAATTTTATGAGACTAGATCAAACTCTATGTTGGTTACTAAAAGCTTAAAGTTTAATGCCAAATCACATTTACTTTTTTAAATGCAGATCTTTAAAAGTAAATAATAGTTTAAGAAATTCATAGTTCTACAAAATGTTATTTTAATAATATTTTTAAGTTAGATCCATTTTCTTTTTGATTATTTGGTCCTATTTTAATAGACTTATAAAGTAGGAAGTACTTTGGGTTTCTAACCATTTTTATTAAAGGTTTATTTATTGTTTGAATTAAAATAAAGTTGATAAAAACATGCTTTTATTATTTAAAAAATTAAAAATACATGAACATTATTAAAATAAATTGCAACTTTTAGTGATAAACTGAAGCCTAAAAAATAACAAATTGAAGAAAAATAACACTGTTGCATAATAAAATCATAACTTAAAAAAAACTTTGCTATTATTTAAAACAAGATCCAATCATACAGTTGTTTCTAAGGGTGTTTCAAAATAAATTTCATTATTTATAGGTTTTTCTTCAGAAGAAGTATCACTTTGTATTTTTTCTTTTTCTAACATAGTTTTATTACTTGTCACTTCAACTTGTTTTTGGCTTATTTTTGTTGCTTTAAGTTTCTTATTTTTTGGAGAAAACTTTGTAGAATGTGAGGCAAGGTAAAGTGGCAAGGTTGTGGGTTTATATTCTATCTGGTAATTAATGGTGTTAGAGTGGTCATGGTTCGCAGGTATTGGTGTACATGGTAAAAGGTGGATTGAGGTAAGTGGTTGATATTGGTATTTACCTGCATAAAAAGCGTAGAACATTTCATTTATTTTGTAATGTATAACAAGTATAAATATTAAAATATCACAGTTGTTTTACATGAGAAGTTAGAATGAAAATTTGCCCTTCGCGACGAAAAATGTTTGCCAATTGCGCATATAAAATTTAAATGTATTAATTTACGCTTACTGGTTTAATTTCCGGTCATTGAAATCAAGCCTATTAATTTAATAAAAAGTTACTGACACTGTTATTTCCAAACATAAACTTATAAACAACAATAAAGTAAACTTACATAAACACCAACCAACATGGCAAGCCCAATGCAACATGCTACATTTTCCCCTGTTTAACTGGTTGGTAAATTTCGGATATTGCTTCGAAGCAGACGACGCCGCTAACTGATGAGCGGTTTGTCTTGATTTTTCGTTTGTTTCTTTTATATATTTCTAAATAATTTGCATTATTTAGATTAATAAGATTACATAATTAAATTATGCATAGCATCAGAACGAATATATTCTTGAATTATTTTTTTATAAACAAATCCATGGATGTACGAAACTTCATAGTTTAGTTTTTACCTCTTTAACTTTTTTCTCGTCGATAAAAACGGAAACATCGCTGTTGTAACTTGAAAACGAGGCATTAGAAACATCCGAAACTGTCGACCAGTCGCTGTCAAAGCTTTCAAAACGAATCATATTAGCTACAAGTTAACGATTTACTAAAAAGTTTCTTTTTCTGTGAAACAGTTAAAATAGACTAATTTAAAGTTTATTTCGAAATAGTAAACCAACAATAAACATCACTGCCGTTTTTCTTAACTTTTACCTTACATTTTATAACCTGTCTTACAAAAAGTTAGGTAGACGTGTAGACTATTATGTTTCTTGAATGACAGTTTTTAAGCAAATGCCGGAAATACGTAACTGGTATTTGAAGTCTCGTGCTATTACTATGACATAAAACATTGCTTTGTTCAAGCAGTCGACGAAATAATTCCTTATTTTATTCCCTTAGCTTTTAGCTAATGAGTGATCGCATAATTTTTAATCTACAACATAATTCTTTTACATTATTTATTTATTTTAAAGTTCTAATATTACGCAGTTCGGTTGATTGACATTTCCTATATTAAACAACAGACGAGTCCTCTAGCCTCCACATTCTTTTCCAGTTGTTAGCAGTAGTTTTTTAAGTTATACTGTGAAATATAGGAGTTAAAACTTTAGTTTATATTTACACTTTTAAAAGATTCGGCATTTATTGAAGTAAAGTAGACCTTACTAGTTAAACAAGACCCACTTTTTCTTAGCGCAACTACGCAAGTGTAAATGTGTGTTCACGAATGTACATCAAATAGAAATCTGGACCAAGCAAGGGTCTGATAACACTTGCTATCTACACATGTTTTTACTGAGTCCTTTAATGTCACTTTCTTTTGAATGATTCAGTCGATAGCAGCCATTTGATAAATTTATTTGGCGATAAGCTGTTAACTGATAGATTGATTGCCTTCCCTTAGTTCTTTTATTTTACTGTACAAGCTGCATTAAAATAAAGGCTTCCTGATGTATAACACCTATCCGTCTGTTATTTAATAAAAAATGTATTTCGGGTATATTTTACCCACTAATTCAATTTACGACATTGATTTTGCTTTCGTACAAAAGAATTCCGAATGCAATCGATTATTTTTTACAAAAAAGCATTTATGACGCCTTGGAAGTAAAATTAAATTTGTATATTTGTTGTAAAATAAAATTATTTGTTAAATAAACTAACCTGCCTACAACCTTATGCAATTAAAGACTGCTTGTTTTACATTTCATTATGCAATAAGCTAATTTGAACGTTATAGTTTGTTGTCGCATGGTATGCATTTTAAGCTCATGCGATCCCTTTACGTCTTATTTAGATGTATCTGACCTATTAAAAATGATGTTTTCACCTTATAAAAAATTTATGTACTGTCAAACTGTATACCTTGTCCGGTCAACACTTAATAAATTCGAATAAGCTTAATATTTATTTTATTTAACTGAAATAATGCATGCTATTTGTTATGCATTAGGTCGTAATTTTAAAATTTATAAAAAAAATTACTTTTGTTTAAAACTAACACAAACAATATTTTTTTTAACAATTGTCTTTGATAGCGTGCTAGCCTTTAAAATATGGCTAGGCTTTTATGAAGCAAAAACATTTTGGCATAAAACAAAATACCTTCTGTGCAACGAAGCAACTAAATTGCGCGCTTTGTTTCGTTATTGCTTTATAGGCCGGTGGTCTGTAAAAATTTAAACGATAGATCGTATCTTATATTACGGTTTATAGTGTCTTGGACATGTAACTTTTAGGTATGCACTTGGCAAATATTTGTAAGTTCAGAATTTAAGTTCTGTTGCCTATATTTTCAATACTGTGAATTTGTTAAAAACTGTGGGCCACATTTTGTTTTAAATTTTTTTTAATGAAATGTGTTAACAGTTGATGTCCCATTCAAGTTATATCATTGACTCGCGGTAGCATGCCATTTAAAAAACAATAACAAGCCCGATTCATAACCAAGGCTATGAATTCGTAAAAGTTTTTGTTGTTTGTCTTAAATTTTTCATATTTTAAATATGGAGGAAAGTTCCAAGAAAAAGCAAGTTAAGAGTGGACAATCAAAAAACAAGAATAAAAAGTATTTTAGAGATTTTGTTTAGTCTAGCGTCTTTATTAATGATTAACCTAATCGGATATGAGCATATTTTGCTATTTTATTTTGTGTTATGTATGTTGGCTTCTTTATTGGGATTTCTATTAGTTTCGCACGCCCTACATAAACAGGGTGTGTAACCGAAATACGGCACATGTAATTAAACAAAGGGGTTGCATAAATTAAACCCTTACCCTAACCCTCACATATTCAGTTTACCCATTAACACATCTGACTCGTAAAGCGGACTAAGTTATACTCATTGAAACATATTTCAACTAATTTTTAATGTCTGGTTGAACAATTGCCATACTTAGGTAATAACGCCTTGTTAAATTCGGCCGTGCAAAAGTAATAGAGACCCCTTTATTGTTGTGAGTATAAATAAAAAAAAAAAAAGTGTTATTACACAACTTTTTTCGGATCTCTATTAGTTTCGCACGCCCTACATAAACAGGGTGTGTAGCCAAAATGCGGCACATGTAATTAAACAAAAAGGTTGCATAAATTAAACCCTTACCCTAACCCTCACATATTCAGTTTACCCATTAACACATCTGACTCGTAAAGTGGACTAAGTTATACTCATTAAAACATATTTCAACTAATTTTTAATGTCTGGTTGAACAATTGCCATACTTAGGTTATAACGCCTTGTTAAATTCGGGCGTGCGAAACTAATAGAGATCCCTTTTTTCATCTAGAAAATCTTCTGCTGAAGATCAACCAAGTACCTCCTCTGCCATAAGTTTAAACGATGTACCAGAGCAAAGTATTACCCCATTTCGACCTGGGAAAGGGGGATTTAGTGGAAATAAACTTAAAGTTGGAAAAAGAAGTATAATTCATTTTCTATTTTTTATTTCCTATATATATATATTATATATTATCTAATTTTAATTTTTCTTTTTAAATTAATTTTACTTATAGTGCTTTTATTCTATGACATTGGTGGTTTTAGTCTTTATAACTTCTAAAAAATAAGTGGGAATTCTTTAACTGAATTATTTGACTGTAGTCTAACAATTGATTATAAACTAATTATTTTTTACAAAATATTTTAACACTTTTTTATTTAAGGTTATACTGCCAGACCAATAGTACCAGCAAAAAAGGGAGATTTACTTTCAGTAGCCAAAGCAATGCATCGAGAAAAATTTGAAGAAAGACTCCAGGATTTATTTTTACCGGAGACAGAAGCTGCAATTAAATCCATACAATCTGGTAATTGTTGTAAAAAAGTGTATATTAGACTCTAACAATTTTGTTAAATCCTATTTTTTGCATACTTTTGAGATATAGTGTATTGGGGGTGTAGTCACTAAGACTCAAAGTTATTTTTTCTTCATATTTAAAATATTTAAACAGCAGTTGAGTGTAGTGGTCCAAACACTTGGCTTTGCTACATGAGGTCCTGGGTTTAATCCCCACTACTCTTATGCTGTAGCGCCCTTGAATAAAGTGGTATAAACTCTTGCTGATCTAACACTTAATGAGCGGCTCAAATATTAGGCAATAATAACTATTAATATTATAAACTGATTTAGGCAACTCGAAACTGGGTCGGAGTAGCTAATGTTACTTTATGTTTAGGTCATAAAGTCGACCTTCTTACATTGACGATAAATGAATATAAAAAAATAAATTGTTTTTGTAACCAATTAAATAGGTTTGTATATTGGTTGGAGATGCCAAGAGTTTACATGGGATTGTATCAGGGTTGGTGAAGATTCAATGTGTTTTTGTGGACACCGTTTAAAGCAACATAGCCAGTATAATGGTAAAACCTTTTTATATTTCTGTCTAAATTTATATAAAAAATGTCTTTAGTAAAATTTAAGAAATAATTTTAGAATTTTTTTAACTTTCAATACACCATTATATTTTAAAATTTGATCTATTTTTACTAAATACAAAACTATGCCATTTTGTTGATATGAAATTTGAGTAGCCTTATTGTATTGTTAGGCTTCAATTGATTTGTTTGTTTAACTAAATTAGGGTGGTTGAAATGAAATAATTAAGGTATCCAATTGTAATGTAATCCAAACCAATAAGAATTTTTTTGACTTAAGATATGTGTGCCATTTGTGGTCAATTAAACTAAACTATTGGATAATTTATTTATTTTCTAAAATAGCATTTGAATAGTTAAAAAAATAATATTTTTATTTTATTTACATTTTTTTCCTTTAGCTTAATACCTAAATAAAAAAATATAGATTGTACGGCATTTTGTTAATGTTACAACAAATTAAATATTTTTGTACATCAATTATAATTTAACCAAACACAAAAACTACATTATAAATTAACAATGGTTTATAAATGATTTAATCTCCACTACAGTCATGCTGTAGCGCCCTAAAGTAAGGTGCTATAAATGGTAAGAACTTCTACCGAGCAAACACTTAATCAGCAGCTTAACTATTGTAATATATCGCAAACTACCAAAGGCAACTCAAGACTGAGTCAGAAAACCTAATGTTAATCTATGTTTAGGTTGTGAAGTCGATCTTTCCATATCAAAAATAAACAAAAATTGTGCAGTTTAAATAAACAATAGTTTATAAATTTGATTTTGTGGCATTAGTTCATTTAATTTTTTCAGGTCCGAAATCCCAAGTCCCTTGTTCGGTAACTGAATGTCGATGCAGAGCATTTGCTTTTATTCCTGGAAGACCAGAAGATGTTGGAGAATTCTGGTTGCAAAGAAGACCCTCTTTTGATCCCAGTACATGGAAAGCAAAATGCAGGTATGAAGTCAAAAATGCAAACAAAATGTTGGAAATGATTTTAATTTACACACATTTTAGTAGAATGTTTAAACCCAGCTGATTTTTGTAATTCTTGAATATCTAAATGTTATATCAAGCTTTTACATTAAAACTACACATTACGCCAAGCTTTTTTATTAATTTATATAAATACAATTTTATTTTAAAAGTCTAAAATTTTAAACTTGATATTGTTTTCAGATGCAAGCATCCTCATACTGACCATGCAGCCACAGGAATCCACCAATGCAATAAAGCAGGATGCAGGTACACAACTACTTAACTATTTTAATACGAAAATACTTTATTCACAATTTTTTTTAGGTGTGGGGAATTTCAATCTAATTTTTTATGTGCTGCTTGTGATAGACACTGGGAGGATCATGAAACTTATTTTGATACTGAAGAAGCACGCAGGGACAAGGGATTACCTCATGGTTTGTTGCATTTAGAAATTAAATTGTAATATTTAAGGCAATAAGATTGTGAATTTTTTTTGCAATAAAATCATAATTTTCTGGCTTAGGGGAAGCCTGTTTGCCATTTGCTGAGATCCCAAAGCTAAGAAACATGGCCTTAACAGGCAAGGAAAGTGATAATAGCAGGTTTAAAGCTATCACAAATGGTACAGTTTCACAGCCAAGCGATAACAATACACCGGTGCCATTTGGTTATGGCAAACCCAAGAAATCCCCATTCGAGTAAACTGTAAGACTATAGATTCATTGTTTTCAGCACTTTTAATTTTTTTTACTAATTTTGCAATGCAGTAAAGTGTAGCACACAATTACTTCTGTATTAAATTAAGTGTTTTATTTATTTAAATTGCATGAATTTGTTTTTTTAATTATAGGCGTGGTATCTTTGCAAGTTTTCTATTATTTTTAAATTTTATTTTCTTATTCACCTTTTTTTGTAGAAACCCATTGTATTTATTTTTATTATAGTGCATGCAAAATATATAAATTAGGTACCAATGGGCTTTTGATTTTAGGATAGAAAAGGTGGAGCTTTTTTACCAAAATGTTAGATTTGAGCACATTGGGTGTATATATATTGTTAAAGGCCTGGCTCATATAATATACAAAATATTCTAAAAATTAACTATGTTCATACATATTTATTTAGCATATATATATACTGAACTGTTTATAAAAATAATTTTAATTTTGCAAACAATTTATAAATGTACAAACACTATGTAACAAAAAACAATAAAAACATTAAAAAAAATTTATTAACATATTTTCATAGCAAAAAAATGTTATGTAATGTTTTCAGTAATTTTGTCTATTTTTGCCAAATTTTTTACAAGACTTTTGGGGTCGGCAGATAGACATTCATAAAATCCACTGTCATCTTTGTTTTCTATTATAGACACTTGTTGTTTTGATTTTGACGAAATACTATAATCACGAAGTGCTAATATGGTGTTAGATACTGAATGCACTGATGTTTTTAGGCTCTGTCGTAATTGATTTATTTTTTGAGACAGGGCAGTATAGTTCAAGGTATTTGTGGTTGACTTGGTTGCAGTTTTCGTCATTTTGATATTGCTTTCGACATTATGAGCAAAGGGATATGCGGAATCTAGTTTGACTTCTTGTTCTTTGGTTTGGTAATCCTTGATTAAGTTTTTCCATTCACAAACTTCCGTATCTAGTCTTGTGTATTTTTGTAAGCATTCGTAAAATGGTGAAGCCTCATCAATTTCATCTAAATTTTCTGTTTTTTTAATGATTGGGGAAATAGGAGTTATGGTTTTGGTTTCTTTAAGTACAGAGGTCTGTTTAATTTTGACTGGAGTATTATTTGCGCTACTGATGTGTTCTTTCATTAATATAACAGTGTCCAGTAAGGATTTTCGCTTGATTGACCTACGGCGCCGTTTTTTAGGAATAGGAATTTGGATAACTTCTTCTGTTACAGTTGATTGGTTGTTTATTGATCGCTTTCTAGAAGGAGGGGTCTTACTTCTAGTGTTCATGGCTGGGGAGGATTCCATTGCAAACAGTTAAGTTATTTTAAAATTAGTACTAATTCTGTAGATAAAGAATAGTTTTAAGTTGATGTAAAATAAAGAATAAAATATCTATTAGTACATTTATACAATGATTTAATGCTTAAAAATAGAACCCTACAAAATCCACAGTTTAAGCATTTATTTACATTTATGTTTTAAAACTAGCCCACAATACACACTATTCTTCAATAGGACTATAGTATTTAACGACATTATAACTGGAACTACAAAACGAAAACATAATTGAACATTTTAAAAGTGAATATTACCAAGATTACTGCTTTATCAATGATTAATTTAAAAAATTACAAATAATATAAATTTTAAACTCATAAATATTGGATAAAGTTAGGCAGCAAGCATTGTTCTTTCGGGTTCAACCTTTTCTTGCATTTTAACAGAACTTTCAGGCATCTCTTTTGGCACATCTGGTAAGTCAAGCAGGGCTTTATCTTGTTGTGCTGCGACTAGTTCATCGAGCTCCTCCAAAATTGATGACTCATCCTCATCAGTAAGAGATCCTGCTAGCAAACTATCAAGCTCATTTTGGTACTCGATCCCTTCTCTTGTTTCTTCCAAAATCCGTTCCACATCTTCATATGACATCAGCTTGTGCATGTTTTTAAGTGATTCGTTACCAACTTTAAGGCCTTGAACAACATTCATTTCCATTTGTGCAAATTCGATGTCAGTAACCATAGTTTCTAGATTTTCAATCTGTTGATCGGTTTGTTTCAGCAGCGTTTCTTGTCTCCGTTTCTTTTTTAAAAGCAACTTGGCTTTATCTTTTTGACCAGCTCGAAGACATTGCTTTGCAATTTCTCTTAATTTTTCTTGCTCTTTGTCAATTTTCTTTTGGTAAATTTGAAGTTGGTCTCTTTGTTTCTTTAACTCCAGGATTGCTTTGTCCTGCTCTGTAACTCTACTGACAGGTTTTTTCTTTGGTGAAAATAAATTTCCCATTCTCTATTTTTGCATTTTTTTACTGAGGAAAAAAAATTTATAAAATAAATTAGTTTGCAAGTCAACTTGCTGACTGCCATAATTTAGCAGAAAACAAACACATTACGTTATTTAAGTTACCCAACTTTTTTAGTTAGCCATTTGAAAATATCAATATCTAACATTTAAAATACAGACATAATATGCTTTACTATTTATCTATCGCAGATACAATTAGCTAACGCCCGCCATTGCCCCAGTACGAAACTTCCAAAGTTAAATTTTTATGACTGGTCAAGGCATTCCCACACTAAAATTAGTTAAAGCCTACATTAACGACAAAATACTCCTGTTTTAAATAAACATTAACCAAATAAATACACATTTTTTAATATATTTTGTATTTAATAGGCTATTTTCAATAATATTTTTAACGCGCGCAATATTATCCTCTTGTCTCTTTTTTCTGTTAAGGTTCTCTCGAATTTTTTAACTAATAAACATGGAAGCTATTTAGAGAGAATAGTGTTTGAAAAAGGCGCGGACAAACGGTAAAAAGAAAAAATGAAGTCGCATAAAAATATTATAAAGGTCACACGTGCAAGCACGTTGCGAGAAATAATTTTTTTTAAATTTGGCTATGTTAAAATAAATGCAAGTTAAATTAGTATCAAAACTAAAAAGCAATGCTTTGTATTCACTGTCAGCTAAAGGAGGTTATACGAAGGTATTTAAACCAATTTTACGTTTTAACGTTATAAAATAATTTTGAATTTATTGCGTTACATTAAACTAAAATTATATATAGATCTCTATTAAATAAACGAAGAATACACACGGCAATATCTTCTCGAAGTCCAAATGCTTCCCAAAATAAAGAAAATAAACTTTCAGATGCAGAAAAGGCGAAGCAAATAATATTATCCCAACTTGAAAATAAAATTGATATACCTCTACAAAAATCATGGTAAAAATTATGTTAAAAAATAAATATTTAAAACTATATGACAAATATTTTTGGGAATATTAACTATGTTATATTAGTGTATCTTATTAAGCTGATGTCTAATTTAAGATCAAAAATTTAAAATTGATTTGGTATTAATTTAAAGGTCTAGTACGGCAATGCTTGAAACTTTAAACAAATCAACACAATATGCAACTGTGCGTGAATCTGACGGCTTATACACTCCAATGTTTTGGGGAGTTACTCATAAAAACATTAATGGAAACCAAAATGCTATCATGTAAGTTTCATTGAATTTTGATTGTTGCAAATAATTCATGCGTGAATTTTGTTTTTTTAAGCCAACATTTAAAGAAACGGTGCACTTTCAATATGACATCTAAGGGTAGCCTTGTACTAGGGTCCTACTAATTACCACACAGGACCACACAGAATGTGACTATTTACCACACAGGATTCTACCGGACGCGTTGAATGTTTATTTGAAAGTACTGTCATTCGATTAAAAAAAACAAATACAGACAATCGGTCACTTTCGATTAATCCTTGGCCTAACTCTCTTTTTGTAAACGGTTTTAGTTGTCCTTAATACAAAAAAAACAGGCTTTGCTATATTTCCTTATTTTTTCTTTGTCGTAAATGTATTGTCTTTTATGACCTTGGGTGGTCATGTGTATTGTGCGGTAATTACTAGAGCCGTTCTACTAGTGTATGAGTATTACACTATTTCTTAGATTTAGTGAGATCTTGTCGAAAACTGTTTTACTTTCTAGGCTAGACGCAGATTATAAAATTTAATTTACTCCCTAACAGAACTGGGGAACAAATAGCAGAACACATCATTAGGGAAAATTCAGAGTTATTCAGTTTTGACTGGGATGCAGATAATCCTGATATATGGCTCAAACCAAATCAACCAGAAATCGAAATACTAAAACCGGTTATTTTTTATTACTGTTTTATATTTATATATATATATACAAAATAGAAAGTAAAGCACAACAACAGACTGATTTAAATTGTTATATATTTTGCCTATTTAATATTTTATGTTTTAGATTGAACAAACTGCAGAAATGCAAGAAAATGGTGCTTTTGAATCATTTTTTGAAACTTCTGTTGAATCACTGGAAAAATTAATCCAGGATAGAAAAGTAAAATAGCAAAAATATTGTTATTAATTTTTGTTGAAAATAAACAACTTACGCTTTCGATTTTTTGATATAAAATCTAGAATATTTTACTTGGAAAAATTTTGTGAACCTTAGAACTAAAAATAGTTTTTTGTATTGCAAGGTTCCAGAAAGCATTAACATGTATCATCGACTTGTTAAACAAAAAATTGTAATTCCTGACAGTGTTTTTAATCATTTTTTTGGATTTATTGCATTCTATCGTGGAAATTCTGAGGATGTGGAAAGACTTCAAAATTCACCTGAAGCGGTAAATTTTTTATGTTTTTAAACTTTGCTTTCAAATATTTTTGATTTCTTTGTAATACTACTTTAAATTTTTTTCTAGGTTATTTACCGTTTGCCTGATCAAGTAGACATGTCGGAATTAGAGAAAGTTTTCAATAGCATAAAAAATCCCACTCCTGAACAAATTTCTGTGATGATTCTGGCTTATAGAACGGTATTTTAACTAGTATACAGTATTTTAAGCATTGCACGTTTAAAATTCTCGAACTGTTGCTATATAAAAACAAAAATTTAAGTAACATTTAACTGAATGTTGTTTATTTTGTAATTTTGATAAAAAAAATTATGTAATATAAAAAGTATGATATCAATTTTAAAATTACTGTTGAATTTTTCTGCAGAACAAGGAAAGCGTAAAGGTGATTCAACTTTACAAAAAGCACTTTTACATGAAGAAAATTACAATTTCAGTTGAAACAATTAACAACCTAATATTTGCATCCAGATTCGTACCTGAAAGATTGGGAAAACTTAACTTAATAAAGGTTTGTTAAAATGCCCTACTATAAAATGTGGCATCAGATTATTTTAATTTGGCTATAATAATGTTTTACGTTTGGCAAAAAATGTGTATTTTTATTGAAGGTATTGCTCGACACAAAAATGTAAACTTAAAAATGTTTCTTGGTAAAATACATTTATTTTTAATTTTAGGAATCCTTGCAGTTAATGAAATCTCTCAAACTTTCTCCTGACTATGAAACCTACCATTGCCTAATTCAAAACTATCTCTCTTTCAACTTAGGCGTTGGTTTTTTTGATACCATTTTAGACCACATGCGAAAAATGGACCTTAGTAAGTTACAGAGACATTTTTTGTAAAAGACTAAAAACATTTTCTTTTTTTGCAAGGCTACATTAAGTAATTTAAGCTCTTTGCTGTGTTTCTTTGTGATGTCTATTCTATACACTATTTTTTCAGAACCCTGTCTTTACACTTATGCAAACATTTTTATGTTTTTGTCATCTCCAATCTTGTCAAGGAAAATATATTCTACAACATTGCATAATTACATGGACAGGATAGCAAACACAGAGTTTACATACAGATATTATAAAGATGGTAAGTAGTGCAACTTTTTCTGTCTTCTAAATTAATTTTAATTCGGTTTAAGCATTGTTAATGAGTTACATGTTTTTGTAGTCATTTTGTTTTGTAATACCATAACATGTACCCCTCTGTACAATATATCAAAAGCAATTTCTCAGCCGTATTTGCGGTAATTTTGCTAACAATTTAAAAGAAGGGTAATTTTGCTAACAATTTAAAATTTTTTTTGCGGTAATTTTGCTAACAATTTAAAAGAAAAAGAGTTTTTTTTTTAATATTCAAAATTTGTTTTTTAGTTGTTGCGTTTTCTCAGATAATGAGGTCTGCTAAATCCGACCCCTCTTTGGCTCATAAGGTGTACAATTTGTATGTTTATAAACAGAATCGAAAGCTGACCAAAAATGTAGAGAGAATGCACTTTCAGTAAATGCTTTAACAAATGTTATCCTATATAAAGGCTGCAAAGTGGGCCTTCCCACAGCAATGAATAAATTTATATCAAGACTAAAAAAATAATAGAAGAAATCTGACTATTCTTAAAAGAATAATTTTCGAAATTTCTCTTAAATTTCAAATCTATTTATTTTTTTAGTAATCATTATCTTGATTGTATATTAGTACATGGACCAACCATGGATGATGTCTATAAACTTGTTTGCAAGCTTATTCCAATGGTATGTGTACATTTGTTAGTCGGGTACTGTTTAATACAAAATTTAAGTTGAAAGTTTAAAGTGGAAAATTCATAATTTTGACAAACTTAAAAATCTTTTTTTATTTTTTTGATCAGTTAGTTAAACAATTATATAAAACTATATTTTTTTGACAAAATATTTTTTAGAAATCAGTAATGACATGGCACAGAAAAAATATGCTCTTGGGATGCATAAAGCGCTACAAAGCACCAGAATATTTGCCTATCCTATTAACAGGTAATTTTTAACTGTTTTAAAGGTTGTGTTCATTTACACCCACAACCTTTGTAAATTTGTTTATCTTAAATGCATCAAAGCCTGCTTTTCTTCTACCCATGCGGTAACTTTTTGTTTTTTGATCTTAGTCTTAAGTTTCTATTAGCAGTTGGGGTGAATTACTGCTTAATAGTTTGCCTGTAGATTGGTATTTGCAGGAGTTTGTACCACCAAAGGCATTTAAGGCTAGCTGCTGCAGTAAGATTTTTACAACCTAATTTTGCAGCTTGCATAATGTGTTGTTTTTTGTGTCTCAAGCCTTGCCCCAGGAAAATATTGCAAGTTTTAAACAGCTAATTTTATTTTCAGAGGTACTGCAGCCCAAAATATGGATGAAAGCAGTTAATGCGTATATGACTGCTGCTGTAAATCTGTATCAATATGCTGATGAAAACACTGTAACCCAGCTGAAAAATGTTTCGCTACTTGTTTTAAATTTAGCCAAAAAGGAATCTCCTGAAAATATATTGTAAATATTCAGATTTTTTTTTGAAAAAAGTTTACTTATTTTCAAATTTTATTTAAATTTTTTTGCGACCCTCTTGTTTTTTTCCAGGAATTATTCACAATTGGTCAGTGTTTGTATTGTTCTTCTAGCTAGAGAGCCAACTGATGCGGCACTGCTACAAAAAGGAATGCTTTTGTTGCCAGAACTGAAGCCAAGTTATTTGACGTAAGTTTCATATTTTATAACAAACTTGTGTTTTTAATATTAAATGATATGTAAAAATTGCAGAATTTTCAGGCTTATTCTGACTTACTTTTGTAACCTTGACCTCAATCAATCTTTTCTATTTTTAATTTTAATTGATCTTGTAACTTTTTCACTTGTATTTCAACGATTTTTATATTTTAGGGGGTTTTTAATTTAAATATTTAGGCTTTCTATGTGTATGTTTTGCTTTTACTTAGATACCAAAATATTTGTATTCTTATTTGATTTTTAGGAAAGAAGCAAAAGAATATTGTGATGCTTACGTGAAAGAAAATGATTTTGTTTTAATCAAAAATGTAAGATGAATATTTAACAAGTTTAAACAAAACAATTTTTGTTGTTTTAAATAAGTATAAACAGCATTTCGCCAGGAATCATTATTTTTCTTAATTTTTTTTTTAAATAAAAAAAAAATGTGAAATGAAATTATTTCCTAAAATTTTCATGTGATTTTACTTCAAACATTTTTAGCTTCTGCAAAATATTGAAGTAAAGGACCCAGATACCGATAATAACAAGTCCTCGAAATCCGAAGGAGAGGAGGTTTTAACCGAACCAATGTACCCGCATAATTATGTTCAAATGAATTTCAAAAAAAAATCGAGCAATGGTCAGTGGCGGATTAAATTGACCGCCTAAAGAAATTGTCCCCTGTCAGACAAAGTTTGGCTATTTGCGATCAAAACACTTTTATTTAAATTATTTTCGATAATTAAAAACGATTTAATTGAAATTTTGGCAAAACATTTAGTTACTGATCTAATTTCGGGTAGCAAATAGGGTAAATTTATCTCTTCAAAGATTTTTAATTCGAATTTTTTTTTTTTTTCGCTGGAAGTCTAAATTTTTTACCATCCGCCACTGAGTAGGATGTCAAAATTTTGCCTGTTTGACAGTCGGAATTATGATGTTAATATTTTTTTCATAAATCTGTATTTAAAAGGTTTATCATTTTAAAAACTGTTTAAATTTTGTAGTTTTTTTTTTTAATTTTACCTTGTTTTAAATACCTATAGTTTATTTGTTTTTTTTCACACAGGAAGAAGCACAAGCAGATGATAACAAGAAAAAAACGGAAAGTCGTGTAAAAATAAATCGATTTAGTTCAAATTTTTTGTGTTGTTATAGCTATAAATAACAAATGAGTTGTTTATTAATAAAATACATTTAATTGTTTTTTTGTGTTTATTCCACTGTTTGTTTGTTACCAAAAGATGACGGCACCGTGGTGTCTCCACACATGGGGTCGTGGGTTCAATCCCCACTGACTTCATCCTGTAGCGCCCTTGAGTAAGGCGATATATAAACGGTTTGAACTCCTGCTGAGCCAGCACTTAATAAGCAGCATAATTACCGGGCAATTATAGTCTCTATAATATCCCAAACTGCCACAGGCAACTCGAGACTGGGTCGGAGTAACTCATGTTACTCTATGTTTAAGTCGCGCATTCGACTTTCCCACATCGAGGATAAAGATATGTACTAAAAAATGTAAAAAGATCTATAGAAATCGAATAAAATTATTTAAGATTTCTATGGTAAACTGGGACGCTAAGGAATTTTAAAACATGTTTTGATTTATTTTCAAAAAAACGTAGAATTTGTTTTTAGTTTGTCAGAATACCCTAGTTTGTAATGGAAGGAGATGAGGTATCTAGGTACAACGAATTAGTGCAAAAATTGCAAACAGTCGATTTAAAAAATGAGAAATTAATTTGTATAAAAAATGAGCAAGCTGAGTGTTCTAATAATCTTGCAAACGGGGACAAAGATATTTTAACAAAAAAGTTAGAAAAGGTTTGATCAAAATTTTCATTTTTTCGATTTGTATTTTAATTTTTTATTGACAAGTTACTTTATAAACATTGATAAAATAACTGACAGCATGGTGTAGAGATAACACTAGTTTTCACTACATGCAATATGAGGTATCTTTAAGCTCTTAAGTAAGGCACTATAAATGGTATAAACTTTTGCTGAGCCGACACTTAATCAGCAGCTTAAAACTAATGCGTTAAAATCAATAATAATCCAAACTGCCAAATGAAACCCGAAACTGAGTTGGGGTAACTATTGTTACTCTATATTTAGGTTGTAAAGTCAACCTTTCGAAATCGAGTAGAAATAAATGTAAAAAAAGTTTAAAAAAGCAATATTTTAGTTGTAACTGTTTTGTGACCAACTTATGTATTAAAAAAAACATCGAATAAAAAAGGGGCAATTATTTTATTGTGCCAGAAAGGTGAGGAACCGTCGACTTCCAAACCAACTTTGGAGATTAATGGGGAGCAGGAAAACGTAGATGATTCTAGCTCGGAAGACGAAGATGATTCTAGCTCGGAAGATGAGCCAATTCAAGCTCCCCTTGAATTGTTAGGGGAATTTCTTCAATATGTAAGGTTAGTCGTTTTAAAATTTGCAAGTCTGTTTTTTTATTTCTTACACCTAAATAAACTTTGTATTAATATTTTTAAAACATAATTATCAAGGTGTGGAAATTGGGTCGATGCAAAAAAGTTGTGCAAAATGATTTTAATTTATGAACCAGAACACCCATTAGCGTTGCAATACCAAGTGATTATTGAAGAAAAAATGCAGGTAGTGTTTGCGTTTAGTTCTTTTTTATAAATTTAATCTTCCAGAGCTTAAATGAAATACTGGCTTAAAAATTTGTTCGGTAGATCTAGTAAAAATTTTTTACACAAGAGCATAAGAAAAAAAATCAACTTTTAGATTGAAAAAGAGCTTGCCGAAATGGAAAGCTCTTCAGAAGAAGAAGAGGAGTCTTCATCAGAGGAAGACTCAAGTGAGGAAAATGAAGGATCTGGAGATGAAAATCAAGAGCAAGAAGAAGAAGAAGAGGAGGAAGAAGATCATCGAGAACATCTCCCAAATAAACTTGTATTTTTCAATGAACCTTGGAAACCATAACACTGTGCTAAACATAAGAGAAAAATACAGAGGTATCATTTTATTAATTTTGTTAAAAAACTAGCAAAAAGTTTACCTACCTGCAATATTACTTTGAATTTTTCGAGTTTTAAACCAATTACAACCCTTTTCGAAAATTAATTATCAGTTTTTAAACCAAAATCAGTAAAATCAGTTTTATTTTGAAGTATTAACCTTTACACTGTGCTAATTTTTATATTTGTAATTTAAACTTGGTAAACCTATTTTATTTGGTTGTTTTATATTTTTCATGCCTAGATATTAATTTATTATTTGAATACTTTTTTATTATTTTATTATACAAAAACATTGTGATTATTTAAACATCCAATTTAGTAAATAACTTGTTTTAATTAACACAGAAGCAATCAGGAGGATAAAAGTGAAATTGACAAGTCCAAATATATATTTAGGTTTTTATAATAAGCTTTGTAAAGGTAGTAAACGAAGTCAATTTTGTGATTATATCTAAAAAACATATGGGCAAGGGTACAAGTTACGTATGCACTGCAATTAAAAAAATATAAACTTGTGTTTCTGGAACATAGCAAAGTAGCAAAGTTACGTATGCACTGCAAAACAAAGCAAAACAATGGCAAACCTAGGTTTAAATTTACCCTATTTCACAAGCTGTAGAAAAAATTAAAGTTTTATCAAAAAAATTAATAAAAAAACATTTACGCCGAAAGTTAATTGCAAGATCCTAACAATTTACTTTTATTTACAGCCTAATCTGATTATCTAGTCACAGTTAAATTTTAATAAAATGCAATTCAAAAAATATATCAAGATTTATTTCAAGCATCTACAATAGTAGAAACCTCCAGGTTTTCATTCAGATCTCCCATTTTTGTTTCCATGGCAGCATCAGTGTGACCGTTGGAAACTTTGGAGTGACCGTTGGTAGCTATCAAATGACCAATGGTCAGTTGACTCGCTTGCTCGAGCATATCGTCCAGAACTTTCCACAAAATGTTCTCGTTTGGAAATTCATTATCAACCAAATTGACAAGATAATAGTTATCCGAAATATCGGTGATGAGTTTTCTTGAGCTTGAGCCTTCCTCGTACAATTTAGCCCATTTTTCATTCCACAATGCGAATGCCTCATCCTAAAAAAGTATAAATTTTTAAAAAGTCACCAGAACAGCTTAAAGGTAAAGGCAAGAAATTTAAAAGTTTAAAGGTTGGGCATTTAAATGCCTTTTGTAGGTAAGTAATAAATCTAGTTAAAAAAAGTGTGCAAATATCTAAAGCATTTTTATGTTTCAGGAAATCTTAACACATCCAACTCACCTTCCAAACAATAAAACTAACCGGATCCACTACGGTCGGTTGTATTACTTCTTTTCCTGCGAAAATTCCCCAGGTAACAGCGTTGGGTAAACTTCGGTCTGCATTGGTGTGGTCGTGTTCCCCACATTTGTTAATCATGTGGTAATAAACTCGAGGGTGATATTTGGGCAGGACTTGTTTTAAAGCTTCCGCAAATTTTTTGCTAATAAAAAACTCCAGGTAGGCCTAAGATAGAATAATCAAGTTTATTAAATAAGAAATAAAAAGCATATTAAATATTTTAAAAATTAAAAAAAAAATCCCACTTTTTGAAAGATGTAACCCCCTTCGTCACCCCAGCCAAATATGGGGTGAGTGGATGACACAGCGTTGACATTAGGTTGGGAGTTTATCGTTAGTATACCAAGGGAATTGTATTTGGCAAGTGGTTCACTTAGAACATTGGTTTCTATCGACATTTCATCATCGAACCAGGGTGTCTCAGTAACCTGGATATACAAATTAGTGAGTTGTAGATTATATAATTTTATACTTAACTTAAGTAGAGGTTTAAAATTGTTACCCTTTAATTTTGTTTAAGTGAATACATTTTATTGTTTTTATCAGTCAATCCTTTCTAGTGCATTTACCTTTACACCGTTCTCGTTTTCTTTCTGTGTGATGTAATTTTCGAAAACTTTCCAAATGTCTTGTTCAGACTCAAGTGTTTTTCCCCATTGAAGTTTAAGTTTGGACTTGGGGGTTCTCGATCGTAGATAAAATAAATGGTAATCTTTGAGATCGCCAAAAGCAGGTGAGGCAGAATCACCCCTTAATAATTGTAAAATAACAATATTACAAAAAAGAGGATTTATATTAAAATTGAATTTAGTTACTTACCATCTCCCGTTTGGAAATTCACACCAATCTTTTGTTCTATGCATATAGCTTTTCGGTCTGTCCACCCAGAATATTGGTCGAATTTCCTCATTGGCCTTACGGTCAGGATTACCTGATGTTTTCCATGGCAATAAGGGCCTAGTAACTTGTTGGGACCATAAGCCTAAAAATAAAAAAAAATGGAAAATTATCTTAAAGGTAAAATTTATTGTTTTCTACATGTTGTATTTAAATAATTATAAGTTTCGTTTATGCTTTTAGCAAGCAATTTTTATTTTAGTATTAAATATACTGACTCAACTGAAAATACTAGTATTATGTATATTTTTTTATTGTAAACTATACCTAGATTTTTAAGGATTTCAATTGTGGCATATTCTAAATTAAGTGTGTACATATGCAAGCCAAAAACCTCCTTGGAATTTAATAATTCTTTGCACATGTCAGTAGCATAATCAATCCCATACCTAAACAAGTTAATTAACAATTTTTAAAATATTAACTTAGAATAAAAAAACCTTTGATATTTATATTTAAATTTTTATGTATTTTTACATAATGCACTGACTTTCTAATTGCCGCATCATTGTCTTTTATTGGTTCAATTATTTTCTGAATTTCTTCTGGGATAGTCAGTTTGGATAACTTGGTAAGTTGAACTAGTGATCTGTTTGTCTTAAAAAGAAATTAAATTTCTATTAAAATTATTATTATATTACCATAATGTGTTTGTTATTAAAAAATTGAATTAAATTGACTTTAACTAAACTTTAGTGACATACAAAACATATTGTGTAATGTTGTTTTCGTTTTTGCTTATGACAGAAACACATTACAGTGGTTAATTATAAACAGATTGACATATATTGTCAACATTAGTTGCAACATATTTATTAATAGAACAAAATTATTAAAGGGTGTTATTTATTTAACACATATATTGCTACTAAGAAGTGATTTAACAATCTTAATGTTACACCTAACAAAATGCAAACTTGTTTAGATTAAAAAATATATTAATGTTTTATTAAGTTCATCATTATAGCCTTAAAAAAGTTTAATTTATCTTTTACCTGTATAGGAAATATACCAGGAATTATGGGGCATTTAATTCCAATTTTTCGGCAATCCCGGACAAATTTAAGAAACTCCTCTGCTTTGAAAAAGAGCTGAGTAATAATGAAGTCAGATCCCGCATCAACCTTTTCTTTTAAGTGTAAGAGATCCTCATCATATGAAGTACTGTCCGGATGACCATTGGGATAACCTTAAAAAATAAAATTATTAGAAATAATTTAAAAAATCTTTAAAAACTCAATCTTCTAATCAGGTAAGTAAATGTTTAAAATATGTGCCCTTTAAAACTTTACTTTACTAAAACCACTTGTTTTATTTACAGATAAACATATTGGTCAACAAAAAAATATTAAACCTGCAACACAAATAGTGAAGTAATCTCCATATTCTTTTCGAATATATTTAACAAGGTCGACCCCAAAATTGAAACCATCTTTGCTTTCAACCCAATTATCCTCGTCCGCATCTAAGGTACACCAATTTATATGAATTGTTAAAAAATTTTAATTTTAATTATTTTACAGGGGATTATTTTGCCAGAATTCTAAAATCTGAAAAAAATTTTCAATAAAAAAAACAATGGCTTATAAAACATCTCTCTACCTCCCCTTAGTGCCAAAATGTTGCGGATTCCAAGAGATTTAGTTTTCTCCAAACTTTTTTTTATTGAGTCCTCATTTTGTTTTACACAAGTCATGTGCAACATAGTTTCTAGACCACAGTAATTCAATACTGTGCCTGCAATTTTTGTCGACGAGGTAATTTTATCACCACTAGGGTCCCCTGCAGGGTGCCATGTTATGTCGACAAATAATGGACCACCTTGTCGCATGCGATCAAACCTTAAAAAATATGTAAACAATGTTTAACCCAACTTGTAAAAAATTTTGAAAAATTTTGATTACAAATTTTATTAAAACTAAAAAAGAGGGGCGCATAAATAAAACCATAATTATATGACAAGGCAAAAAATGTTTAATCTACTGAGTTGTATTTTTTACTTGGTAAAGTAACCCAACACATACATTTGGTTTAAAGAAATTGTTTTGTTACCTTCCAATTAAATTAGCGGCGCCTTGCTCAGTCCTGGGCGGAAAAAATTCCAGCGAAAAAAAAAAATCGTTTGATTGAATTCGTTTATTGATTTGTTGCGATAAATTTTCAGAAACTTCTCTTTCAGCTCCATGATGTAAATCATTATTACTACCCGGCGACATTTTTGTGTTTGCCTAGTGTCCGATTTGATCTACCTAAATTTTAAAAAAACGTGCGTTATTAGCAGATAATATTAATACGTTTTAGTTTTAGGACGCTTCGGTATTTCACGAAAATCTAAACTGAATGCCAATTGGCTAGTAACATTTTCCAGAATTCGGTATTATTTTTTTATGTTTTTATTCGCGAATAATGCTCGAAATTTCAAGAATTTTTGTTATGTTTGTTCAGATGCTTGTTTTGGTAACCACGTGGTTTTGAATTTGCGCAAACTTTGGGGGAATCCCCATACAAGGTAACGCAGAATATCGCCCTGTGTTTACTTACTTAACCTGTTTTAATAATTAACTAAAACTTACTTTCTGTTTAGTTAATGTTTGATAAATTAATAAAATAGATAACGAACCTAAATACGTTTAAATATAAATAAACTAATCTCAAAATGTTGTAATTACACCTTAATTTAGTTTCTAACTTATATTAATGTTCCATTAACATAGCCATATTTTATATGACTTTTCTAAATATCTTAAAACTATTTTCAATACTAAAAAATTTTCTATCCAAAACTGGTGAAAACAATAACAAAAACATCGACCGTTTTTAACGAGAGAAAATGAGGCCGAGACATGGCTCGATTTGGTTTTATATTAGCTCACCGGGGTGCCTTTTTTCTTTTTTTAGGTGTATTTCTCTCACATGTAATCCGATCGATCAACAGATTTTTGTAAACATTTTATGATCAGGGTTTTTAAATGTTTAAAAACATTATTTGTTGGAAAAACAGAAAAGGTTTACGCATAAAATGAAATTATTTCGCTTCTCTATTTAATCAAAATATAAATCCATAAAAAATTTGAAACCCACTCGTTAAAAAGCGTCATGGAAAAAAATACAAAAACATTTATAGTCTAGGTTTTATTTATTTCATTACATAGACGCAAAAATTAAATGATTTGTTTTAAAAATAATGGTTAAAATTTGCCTACCTTTTGTTTATAGTACTTTGAGTTTCTTAATTGAGTATTTAGTGTCGTGATTTTCCTTAAAAAAATTGTTCAAATAACGTTAATTTAGGTAAATACACCATTTATAAATAATTATAGTTACTACTTTTATAAAACTTGATAAATTTTAATTTCAAAATGTAGTGATAAATTTTTAATAATATACCTGTTTTTGTTGAGTAATATAATCTAAATCTAAGCCTGCATCTATAAAATCTTGTAGATGATCACACTTTTTATATCTTTGTGCCAGCTCGTAGCTTTTTACAGAGCACAAAACAAAAATTATTAACAATATAGTTTTGTACATTATATTAAACTAAATACCATGCATATAGTTGATAGGAATGTTGACACTAAAATATCCTTTCACTATCAAAACGTTCCATGCTTTAGCACAATGTTTGTTATTGTAAAAGGCAGGAACTAGTCATATCATACAAACTTTATTTACAACATAAAACGTGTAAAAATACTACAAGGCTATTGTGGTGGTTAAAATAATTGATTTTTTTATTTTAAATCAGAAAAAAAGTAGTGTAAGTATAGCAAAGAATAGAACATTATTTTTAAGGTATATATATTTAGTTCTTTTGACTACTTGACTTGAAATAAATTTTGTTTGACATCTTTGTCATTTAACCCCTTTTTTAAGGTTACATTCTCTCAATTTGTGATTGTAAATAAATCTATATTAGATACCTTGTCTCCAATTTGGAACAGCCCTGAAATAAATTGTTGAACTAGGTAATGGGTATAGTTGTGATAATAATACCATTTATAATTATTTGAATAATGTTTTAATAATCTATAAATTTTAAACTTGAAATATTGGTGTTTACCTATGTGGAACATGTAGCATAGGACCTTGTGTTTCTGGCTCATTTTGTCTTTGTCTTTCAATCCAAGCATTGGTAGGTTGATATAAACGACTTCGATCTGCTTTTGCTTCCACTTTTACCTGGGTAAAATAAACACGTTTTATGATGTCATTTGACAGTGAACTATTTTGATCTGTATCCTACCTCTCTCTTTGTTCTTTCCAATCTCTCTATCCTTATCCGTTCTTCTTCCTCCTTTCTCTTTTTCTCAATTTCTTTTGATTTTAAAACTCTTTGGTCCTGTGAAAATGTTATTGTAAGATAAGTCTGCTTTTATTATTGTTTTTCCCTAAACTTACTCGTTTTTGAAATCTTGCAATCTCCTGTAAGGCTTGTTGGTTTCTTTTTTCTCTAAGTTCTTCCCACTGTTTTTCTTCTTTCCATTTCATTCTCTCTTTTTCTTCTTTTTTTTCCTTCATTCTTTCCCGGGCTGCTGCTCTTACACCACTCTAAAAAAAAATGTTAAGAAAGTTAATTTATTTTAAAATACTTTAACATTATTAAAAATAGAACCAGTTTTTACCAGTTTACTTTGCTCTTTTTCTTTTAACTTTTGTTTAATTAACTCAATTTCTTCTTTTTTTTCTGCTTCAATTCTTGCTTGCTCCGCCTTCTGTGCCTAAGGTTTAAATTTACAACGTATAATTTAACCCCATATAAATTAATTCCTACGTAAACTACTATAATTCATGTTGTTGATCAAATAATCATTTTACCTTCCATTCTTCTAACTCCCTTTTTCTTTTCTCCCTCTCTTGCATCTCCAGTTTTTCTCTTTCTCTTTGTAATTCAGCATTTTTCTCAATTTCTTCGGGTGTTGGTAAGTCAGCAAGGTTTTCTTTTTGTTCCATCTAAAAGTTAAAATAAAATCTTAACATGTAAAAAGTTAACCAATCAAGTAAAATTTAACAAAGAATTGTTTAGTTGATAGTTAAATTAAAGATGCTTTTATAGGTAACTTGCTTATAATTACTAACTAGACCTCTTTATTGAATTTCCAATCAGCAATTGCTTTCTTTTTCGCTTGTTTCATGTTTATGAAAGTTTTGTACCATTGTTCGTGTTCTTTTATATCTTCCAACCTCCGCCCTGGCAAACTTCCCAAGGCAGACTCAAAATAATCTTTTCCCTGATCATTATTTTACAAAAAAAATAGTATAAATTACTTAATTAAAGGATGACACTATTGCGTACAGTTATATTGTGTAAGGCTATGACACCCTTATGTTTTGATATTTATATTATAAAGTTTTTTTTGGAAGTGTTAAACTTTTCAATGTATTTTCTAACCTTAAACTTGGTTCTAACTTTAATGAAAGTTCCATGATCATAATCATCCCAGCCTCCCTGCATTCCATGTTGAGCTACATATTTCTATATTAAAATTTCAAGTAATAAAATTAAAGAATTCAAAACAAGTGTATATACAAAAAAAGGTGTCCTGCTAAATATTTATCATTAAAAAAAGCTTTTTTTAAATAAAACAACAAAAATGTTTAAACTTGCTTCAAATGCTGTTACTTCGGGTGGCAAATTTGCAGAGGATTGTTTAACGATTTTATTAACTTTACTGCCACTTGAGGGCAATACAGAGTTCGAACTTATAATATTTTCAATTCGAATTTTAATTATTTCAATGTCATGTTGTATGGTTGTCTCTTCACTTAGTAAAACCTCAAACCTAAAAAACATTTCTATTAAACTTTTGTTACATAATATACAACAAATTTTAAGCAACTCCTACATTTTTCGTTGGTTTTCTTTAAAGGAACTTATTGAGGTTTCAATTTCTTCCATTAACCCTCTGAGATTTTCTAAAACTTTAAAACAAATTAGTTACATGAAAAGTGTTATATTCTATTGATATAAATAAATAATAATATATATTTAAACTTACATTGAGGTGAAGATTGAACATTTGAAAGTTGAACGTGAAAGTTTTTTAATTTGTGTTTAATTTTTAAAAGATGTTGATTGATTTTCATAGCTAAAAACAAACAGTTGTAAATATATAGCCATTTATATATATATATTAAAAGAATGTAATACACTTTATAAAAACATTTAAATATTTGAAAAAAACTATTTAAAATAAATTTTTAACTAACTTTCTTTTTTTAATTCTTCATTTAAAGCACGATCGACTTCCTCAATTTCGGAATATTTTTTTTTTAAAACACCTCTTTTTATTAAAATCTGGGTATTGTTTTCTCTTTCAATTGTTTTAGCTCTATAATGAAATAGCAAGTTTTTAGAAAATAAAACAATGTGAAGTAGCTGTTAACAGTTTAAAAATTAATTTCGAAAGTTTTTAAGATAGCTTACTGAAATTTAAGTTGTTCCCAATCCTTCAAGAATTTCTTCTTCTTTATATTTTCTATATTTACATTCCAATCATCCATTTTTATATAAAATAGAGGGTTTATTAAAAAAATAATCAAACGTTGAAAATTTTTGTTTATTTATATTTCAAGTGTATGCGGGGAATTCCCGAATACCGTTTAAAATTGACTTTATCCTCTCATAATATACATTAAAATAATGTAGAGTTAAACTTTGCAATTTTTTAGGTATATTAAATTAATGGAAAATGTGGTACAATATAATAAATTTTAAAAAACTTATTGTTTAATGTATATTAACTTATCTTTTTTTATGAAATGGTATCGAAATGTATCGCTAGGGGGTCTAGACTTTACGTAACCGTGGAGACATCGAAGCCTGTTGATGGTCGGTTGTGCGTTATTTTGCCAGTTTAATTTTCTAAATTTTAGGTTGCTAAACTCGATGTTATTGTTAATAGAATTCTGTGAATTATGCGTATTTAAAATGCAATTTTTCAAAACAATATTCTTTAAAATTACTGTATGATAAAACAAAAAAAAAGTTTTTATAAAAACTGAAAAAAGGCGCGTTTAGTATAACAAAATGCAATTAAAATTTGTTAATGCTTCTTAATTTAAAGAATTAGTTTACTCAGCATTAACATTCCGACATAAAGTAATCGTAAATATATTAATCCAATTTTTAATTGCATAGTGCAGTTTTAGATATATTTGCCCATATTGACCAATAATTACCCCGCCGATTGTTTTGGTGGTCTGAAGCTGGTACCACAATATTGACACTAAAGATGCAGTGGTAATCCAACTTAAGACCTCATGTTGTAAAATCTATTCTTACCTTTAAACATCCGGTACTTCTTTTTATTAGTATTTTCATTTTGTTTCATTTTTATTGCCTGTAGAAAACAGTGTTAAATAGATGACCTTCTAAATATGGAGAAAGAAGGGTTGGAACTTCAAGTGCCTGTCGATCGTACAGCAGGAAGCATAGTAAGTACCTTGCACGATGAAGTTGTAGATGGAAGCAACAAACAGGGTTCAGTTAGTGGTGCGACAGACGATCAATTATTCGAAAAAATTGAGACACATTTGTTGGATAAAATCGACGCTAAAGACCCAATTGCACCATTTTTACTTGGCCAGTTTTATTATGAAGAAGGCTTGCTCGAAAAAGCTATAGTTCAATTTCAGAGAATAAAGGATCATGACTATCAGGCTATGTACCAACTTGGTGTTATGTATTATGATGGGATTGGTGTTGAAAAAGATGAGAAAAAGGGATTTGAGTTTATGAAAAAGGTGGCTGAATCGAACAGCGTGTATGCAGCACATTTAAAGCACTCTGCACAATTTAATTTGGGGCGTGCTTATTTTGAAGGGTATGGGGTAAAACAAGACAACCAACTAGCTGAAAAATGGTGGCTTCTAGCAGCTGACGATGGTTCTCCAAAAGCAAATATTGTTGCACAAACGATGCTTGGAATGCTATACTCACGACCTGACTACTTAAATTTAAAGCAAGCCTTTTTTTGGCACTCAGAGGCGTGTGGTAATGGAAGTTTAGAATCTCAAGGAATTCTTGGTGTTATGTATTTAGATGGAATGGGCATCGCTAAAGATGAGAGTTCAGCTTATGAATGCCTAAAAGAAGCTGCAGACCTGGGTAATGTGTATGCACAAGGGCGACTTGTTCAGCTGTTTTACAAGAAAAAATTATACACCAAAGCCAGTGACTTAGCTCGAAGAGTTGTAGCATATACAGATGTAGATGAGCTGTCTAAGGACACTGGCTGTTTAGCTTCTTTTATCACAAAAGGAATTGCATATGCATGTTTCTATTTATCCAGGTGTCTTTCGTGTGGTAATGGATTGAGAAAAGATATCGAAGAGGCCAAGAAATATTTTTTGCGAGCTTGTGATTTGGACCCTGTTCTTGCTCATGATTTTCATATGGAAGTAGCATATGGGCTTGTTTAATTATATTTTAATAACTAAGTTTTTCGTCAATGTTTAACTGTGTTATATGTTTTAACTTACTATTGAAGCTGCAAATGTATAATTAAAACTTTATTATGAAACCTTAATGTTTTTTTTCAATATGCCAACTTTGGAATTACTGTGCTTTTGCAATGTGTCTGCTTTCTGTAGTGTTAATTATAGTGTTTTATTTTTAAATAATGCAACAGAATAAGAAAATATTCTATAGTGTTCAAAATTGGGTGAATGTTAACATTATGTACACGTTAGTGTAGCGTAATTTATTAATTGTCCTTTTTAGACATGTAATTATTACCACTTATAGCACTTTTGATACATGTTTGATATACTTTCTAGCACTTAAAATTTCTTGTTTGTAATGCCGACTCAATTTTAAAGGCTCTTGCTATATAATAAAACGTGTTAATTACCTAAAGCTTCCATTTAAATTAAATCTTCTTTCTAGGTATTTTAAGTTGGTATGTCTGCATGGTTGTGGGCAGTACTTAGTTACGTTTTTATCTATTGCTTTGTTTTTTTAATGGTTGTTGCTATACCAAGATGGCGTCAACACTAGTCAATGCAGCTCTTACAAGTATAAGACCTGCTCACGCCTCTTATTATGGGGATATTGACAAGAAAAATCCGGTGTTAAATGCAGCGGAAAAGGAAATTAAAGAGTTGTTGACTTTCTTTTCAAAGAAACAAAATGAAAAGAAAAGACCAAGTGATGAAGCATGTTCTAGAGGGTAAACTTGTCAATTGTTAAAATACTCTTGTAATAAAAGTTTATATAAATTTTTTTTTTATAATTTTAAACACGTAAAGAAAAATTTGTGTTTTTTTTTCTTGTTTACGTTTAGTACTCTTCAAATTTTTTAAACTTATGTATAAAGGTCAAATTGGTTGTTTGATATTTGGAACAAATATGAACCAAGATTACCCACAGAGCTGTACTACCAAAAACTAGTATCAGTTGGTAATTACTTACAAGATATTGGTGTTTATGATGTTGCAAATCGACAGTGTTATAAGAGGTATTTGATGACAAGATATGGTACCATTCCTACTTCAAACGATGTCAATGAGTTCAAGAAAATATTTTACCCTGACGATCAAGATAAAGAAATTTATATAATGACCTCTAAAGCATTACTGGTAAGGATTTTTGAGTTAATTATTACAGACTAATAATTTTTAAAGCTTGGAGCTGATTTTAAATACATCAACCTTGCCAAAGGATTAACTCTTTAAAAAATAACTTTTAATTTTTTTTTGTATAAAATTTTAAAGAAATTTCTTTGTTTTATATTTTAATTAGTAAATATTAAGTCTTAGTTTGAATTTACCATCTAACCTAATTGATTTTGTTTACACATTTTTAAGGGAATGTACATGTGTGAGTATAGCAGTGTTTTTGAGCGTGATCCTAACATGCAATTTACTGAGACAGTGCCAGAGTGTTTGGGAATACTTTATGGTATAAGAACTTTCATGCAATGTGTTCTATCCCATGAAACTCTTTGTTGGGTTTTGTACAACTGCACGATTGTTATTTATCAAGTTTGCAGAAACCTTATGACATCAGGAAATTCTATTAAGGTAAATAATAAAGTTGTAAAATAAATTGGCATTTACGTAGTAATCGTCATTTTTTGCATTATAAATTTTTCAAAATAAAAGACATAACACAAAATACAACTATTTTTTTTTTTTGTATATCCTCGACGTGGGAAAGTCGAATGCGCGACTTAAACATAGAGTAACATTAGTTACTCCGACCCAGTCTCGAGTTGCCTGTGGCAGTTTGGGATATTATAGATTATAATTGCCCGATAATTATGCTGCTGATTAAGTGCTGGCTCAGCAGGAGTTCATACCGTTTATAGCGCCTTACTCAAGAGCGCTACAGCATAAGATCAATGGGTATTGAACCCACGACCTTATGTGTGGTGTAGCAAGTGTTCTTACCACTACACCACGCTGCCGGTTTAAAACAGATTTTTTTTAAGGAAATTTTAGTCTATGTTATTTTAAACATTTACTGACACACTAGTTTAGTGATTCGATTAATGTTAATCACTACGGTTTTTATTTATATAAATATCTATATTAATAACCATATTTAATATAATCGAAACAAAAACTGAACTAATCATATATAGGCTGTGGAATTTCTTTTATGGGCAGCAGTATGTATGGAAACTTCAGTTCCACTTTTATGTGTTAAATATTTAACATGGAGAGTGACACTTTATTCTGCTGTTTGTTTGGCTTATTATGACTGCAAAGCTGGAGAACAGGCTGAGGTAATTTTATCCATGAGAAAATTTTTTAACAGAAGCTTTAAGCAGTATTTTTACATTAACTTTATTTAACAATTACTTTACTATACACTTACTTTATTTATATTTTCTTACCTTTTTTTGTACTTTTATTTACTCACGTAGACCTTTGCTCGGCGAAGCTTAAGTAAACTTCAAGAGTTGAGTGAACTCGAAAGGCTGAGTGAGAGTGAAGGAAATGTAACAACTCAGTTTGTGTTCAGACAAGTAAGAAAAATTTCATTATCTACCAATGATGCATTTTTATTTTTTTTAAATATTTTTTTATATATCTTTGTAGGCCACTGCTAAAATGGCAACTATGGTGTTTAAGAGAAGTGTTTATGAATCTAGGAGAAAACCGAAAGGACTTCTGAGGCCAAAAAACAAAAACAATCTTAAGGAAGCATCTCAGGTGAAAGCGATCTTAAAATGTTAACTATAATTTCTCTAATATTAAGTTTATGACATCCAAAGTTAAATGGTTTATGTTTTTATTGTTAGAAATGTAGGTTAACTTTCAACACAATTTTATCTTAGCATAACACATAAACTCACTAAATATTTAAATTTAAATTAAAATGTACAATTTTAGTTGTCCTGGCCTCGCACTCTCACAGAGCGTCTATTGAGTGACATGTTTCAGGGAAGTGCGGCACAGTTTCTAGCTATAGTGGAAGCTCTTACCAGTTCCCATCGCAGGACATTGAGGGTAGGGCCTGCTTCCACTGATGCTGAGATGCTGGAGGTTACTGCAGAACTTTTCTTTGCTGGAAAAGAAATTATAGCAGGCAAGGTTTTAAAATTTTTTAATTTAAAAAAAAAAATAGTATCTAAATTTGTAGATTGAAAAGTAATCAAGGTATGTAAAGGTAATTGTTGTTGCCTCTTTGGTTAATAATTTAGTTTTGTCACAGCAAGGGTTAATAAATATAAGTTTGTCTTTTAGGTGGAGGTGGAAATAAAAGTTATATGGCAAGTGGTGCAGATCATTCAGTGTTAGCAGGAGTTCAACATGATAAATCACTGGTTCAACTTGCTGGAGATGGTATGTTGATAAATTTCCATTATTACCATTTTTTTAAAGATATCTAGTATCAAAATGATATACATTTGTCGTTTTTAGGAGCTGATGGTGTTAGTTTAAACAGCGTGATTCGTTTTATCAAACTTGCTTTCTGTTACGAGCAGTGGTCAACATTTAACACATTGCTTGATTGTGCCCTTATATACATAAAGGTAATAAAATGCCTTATATATTACTAAATTTTTGAATAGCATTATTGAAAAAGATATAGTTAATAAAATGTTTAATTTTTAAACAAAAGACAATATTTTTATGTTTAGAAATCTGGTGATGGAATGAGTCAGAATTCCACTTCAGAGCACAGTGGAACCGAATTATGTCTTGCTCTTCTTCTTGTCATGGAACGAGTAGCACGCTCACGTTCTAATCGACGCACACATACCACCACTAGTGGCTCGATGATGCCATCAGCGACTGAAGATTTTAATGATTCTGTGGTACAGCCACCTACTCAAGGCTCAGTCAGATCTGTTCAAATCAACGACGATCTTGTAAATTTAGCGGAAACTATATTGTATTGCATTAATGAACCTGTGCTGTTTATGCCACAAGGCTTAGACATGGATATTTTAATTGACAGGTAAATTTAGTTAAATAAAAAAGTGTTTTTTGTCTGCATTTTAGTGTAGTGGTTAAAATAATAAGCTTTGCCACGAAAGGTTCTGGGTTTAATTTCCACTACTTTTTATAGTTAGGTTGTTAAAATATGCTAAAACCTTTATTATGGTGGAGTTAATAAAATGTATTTTATTGTAAAAAATGGGTACCAGGTTTTGATTTTATAAATCAATTTATTTAGGGATATGATTGTTGATGCTAGCCACTTGTTGTGGCAAAAATGTAAAGTGGTGTTTGGCAAAATTCAATCTGGATCAAAGTCTGATATGGCTGCTACTCTACAAAGAACTGGAAATCCAGGAAAGGTGAAATAAACTAAAATAAAAAAATCTAAAACTTTTAAACTCAATTTAAAATATATAAACCTATAAAAAAATATGAACTTTGAATTTTTGTTGCTGAAAATTATTTAATGCTGTTTGCAAATTGTATTTGCATTTTATTACAACTTTACTAATGTTTATTAATATTAAAGTATTTAGCTGTTCTTACTAGCCTAACTAATTTTTTTTTTTTTGCAATTTTTAGTGGTTGCATATATTAAGTGTGGTTCACGCCGCTTTTTTGTGGTCAGGAATTGCCTCAGTTGACCCAGCATTAACTGCTGAAGTTTGCTTAAGGTTGGCTGTGGCACAAGAAGCAATTGCTAACTCAGATATTGGTAAGAAGCAACTTTAATACAGTCATTCTGTAAAATATTTGTTACTTTAAGACCTTTGACAACATTTGAGTAGTATAAATTGAGCTTGAAGCCTCATGTGGTGAAACCCATCTATTTTCCCTAGGATAACAAAATAGATACAATTTTTTAAACAATTTCTAGTATAAATTTTCTTTAATTTTTTAGGCTTTAAAGTCAGTGACACAGGTGGCGAGGGTTCCCGTTTATCAGTTTATTCAGCTACCCAAGCTACACCAGGCAGCCAACTAGAAAGTGCGCTACAAGTCTTACAAGATGGTCTTGTAGCTATGTCATTGGGGAGATCTTATCTAGCAAGTAATGATGCAAAGCATGTGGCTGATGTGTCATGGATAAAGAAATCTGAACAGGTATTTATTTTAATATAATCTGAGATGTAGTGATAGCAACAAATGATACATAAATGTACACATGTCTAATTGAAAGCTAAGCCTAATGATATTTTTGCCAGTTTGGGTAATATCTAATAGTATTGTGTGTTTTTTGCCTTGTCAATTGTTTATAGGCCTGGAAAAAATAAGTTGTAATGATATCCTCTTTTTACAACAAGTATATTTTAAAAAGAGAAGTATCGTAAAAGCATTCCTTTTAGCTTAAATTGGCCACCGAGAAAATAATAAAGTTCTGAAACTGATAATAATTTTGAAATCCTTATTTCAGCCATTTGAGAATTTAACAACAACCACCGATGCCTTTATTCGTGACCTACATGTTGAAATGTTGGCCGTCCATCATCGAATCTCATTGAAGTTAGTGGACCATGCGTTGTTGACTAGCAAACCAGTGGTACAAGTGGAAAGTGAAATAACTTTTACCTCCAGCAGACCATCTACAACTACAATGTAAGGATTGTTTGTCATTATTTTTAAAGCCAGCCGTGTAGAATATTTATTCGCAATATAATTTTAACTTCAGTTAAAAATCTAACTGAGAAAGTAGTTTTGTGAGATAGATTAAAATTTTAACCACCATCTAAAAAATACAGCATTTTTGTAAACTTTCTACCTGGTTTAAAAAATTACAATTACATGCTATTGCTATTGCCTTAAAATAAACTTTAAAAATTTCCTTACTACTTTCCCACCAAATATTGTTTTTTTTAACTAATTTTTTTTTAGGGAGGCCAACCATACCGACACTTCATTAAAAGACAGAGTTGGAAGTTGTTTGATTTCCAGAGCTATTATGTTTATGCAAAAAGCAGATCAATGTCAATCAGATAGCCCTAAAGCAAAGAAGTTTTTAAATAGAGCTGTAGCCACCTTGCAGAATGCCCAAGAAGAGGAAAAAAGATTATTTCAAGATAGTTGGATGAGATTGAATGATGAATCGCTGACAAGTGATGCAGATATTTCAGTTCCTCTTCCTCCTATTTTATTGTCAAGATCAGACACTAGCATGACTTTTAAACCTGCCCCCTTTGAATCTGGATTAGTAAAAGTAATTTTAATAAATTGTCATGTATAACTTATAGCTCTAGGCTTTTAATTTTTTGTTGTTGTAATATGTTCAAAACTTTTAATTAATATTTGCTCATACTAATTTACTAGCACACCAAAATGGTAGGTTTTTTGTAGGCTAATAAATAAAACATACACATCGCCCACTAAGCTTTTTTATATGTAGATAACAGTATGAAAAAACACATTTTATTGTAATATAAAAACACTGTATTGTGGGTTAACAATTTTTGTTGAACATTTTTCTTGCGTGTTTTATTAAATTATGTTAATTTGTATTTCAGGCAGCTTGGTATCGTATATTTGGGCGATTAGCAGCTGGATCGAATGTAAAAGTTCGACTGAACGACTACTTTTTACCAGGTTGGTATGTCTATAAAAAATTGCACAAAAAATACAGATTGGGGCCTTTTTTGTGTAACATAATATTGGTTAGTAAGTAGATACTCTAAAAAAAAACATATTTTAACAACTTACAGGTACAGGGGAAGAGGTACCTGCAGATGAAAACTGTATTCTCCGAGTAAGTGGTTTACAACCAAACCAAAGATACTTGTTTGCAGTTGCAGCTTACACAAGTGATGGAAAACTTATAGGTGGAGCAGTGGGGGAAACTGGAAACTCTGTGGTTGCTTGTCACCCTTTGTCTGTGTTAACGGCATGGGGACATCTGGCACAAGTATGTGATTTTTTAAAGTAACCTTCATTAACCTGCGTTAATCTGAAGACATTTCCCATTACATTATTATTTTTAACCTAGTGATACTGTCAGATCATTCTGGTCAAGAGTGTCAAGTTTTTAAAAATGTTACAATGTCAAAGTAGTAAGAAATATTATCAATAATTTTACCTATTTACAATAAATGACAAAATAGCTATCTAAGCCCTAAAAAACTTCTCTCAACAATTTTTTTCAAAACTTTTTTCAAAACTTTAACTGAGTTTATATAACAGGTCAGTTACAGACTTGGCGCTTTGTCAGTTTCCAAACAAGCTTGTTCGGTATTATGGGATCACTTTGTTGAATTACCTTCCAAACCACATAGCAACACGTGGACCAGCACTTCTCGTAGTGACTTTGCACTAACTATTTACCATTTAGATCACTTGGTGGCACTGCAGAACAGTGCTGTTTTGCTGCGTCATGTTTTGACCTCAGTTTTTGTTGCTGTTGAGACTGCGGTGAAAGATTTGGAAATTTTTTGCGATAAATTGTGTGATAATGGACCACTGTTGGAAAGTAAGTAAACGCTTTTAAAAACCTGTTAAAAGTAGTTACCAAAAAAAAAAAAAAAAACAATAAAAAAGTATCTGCCAAAAAAAATATATTTTTTTTTTCTTAACTTATTTATTTGTTTATTTTTTTCAGGTCAAATAGCAAGACTTAAAGAATGTGAACACACATTAGTTGCCATGGAAATAGCCGGTTGGTTAAATGAGCCAAGTCTGGTGCTTCAAGCTGTGGTACAAACTTATGGTTTAATTTCACCTATTATTCAAGCCGACGTCTACGCTGTTCCAGTACTACAAGTATGCGACAAAATTTAATGCAACAATAAAGGATTTATTACCAGTTAACTTAACGTTACATTATCATATACTAAAGTTTAAAGCGTAAAAAAAAGAATGTTTTTGGTTTTTTACATTGTTCTTATCTGATGTATTTAAAGGGAATTAACAAAAAAAAAAAAAATTAAATTTATTATTTCTTTGTAAATAAACTTTTAAGTTATTTTTGTATTTCCAATGTTTAGGTATCAGTATGTTGCTTGTCTGCCCTACAAGAAATAAGTGCAGTGTTAAGGCAGAAAAGATCTCCCATAGTTAATGAATCACTTCATCATATGATCGCAGTTCTTACCAGCTATATTGCCAAGGTAAATATTATATAAGCTTACTTATTAGGCTCAAAATTTTGTTGTATAACTATAAAAAAATGTATACATTATTTTAGATTTTCTGTAGGCACTTTTTCAATTTTTTTTTAAATTTCTGACACCATGTATTTTTAAACTCTAATTAAACATTTAAAATTAAATAAAACAATTTGTTTTTAAGGTTACAAGATTGAATGGCAAAAACCAGGTAGCACTTGCAGCAATAGATGCAGGAAAGCGATTGTTGAAATCCGAAAGCTCTTCATTTATTCAAGGAGGAGATACAGTTACCGATGAACAACAACAAACTGCTGCATCAAAACGAAACAAGTAAGATGTTTTGCATTTATGGATTTTCTTAAATATGTGTTAAGTTGTATTGATCAAAATTTGCATTCATGTAATGACAACCATAACTTAGGGCTTTAATGATAACTTTTTTTTATTACCCAGCAGGTTTATAATATAAAAGAGATGTTTATCTTATCATAATATTACATTTTTAAATAAGCTATTAAGTATTCTTAGTTTTTGAACCTAGAAAGTTAGTATTAAAAATTAGTAAGACTTGTTGATAGCATTCGTCGACATTTTTATTGTTGTAATATGGTTGCAACTCGCAACTAATATTTGTTTGCTACATTTTACCAACACACTGTAAAAGGCAGTTTTATAAATTGGACATGCATATGTATAAATTGCAAACTACATTTTATTATAAATGGATGATTTTTTAAAAACTGTTAAATTATAGATCGAGAAAAGGCGCTCCAATCGAAGTGTTCTCCAACCTTGAGTTAGCTGCTCTTGAGGAAAGATTAGCGGAGATTGCAAGAGAGAATCGAGCTGCACACGAACTCACAGGATCAGAGGATGCAGCTCAGATCCTTGCTCATCTATCAAGGATGAAACCGATTATCGCATATAGGGAGCTTGCAAAGTTCAGGAGAAGGATCAGATTTTTGGAGTTTTTCGTATTTGTAAGTTTTTGCATTTTTTTAAAAGAATTATTTTTTATAAAGTATGTGTTCAAAATTTTTAAACAAAATTTATATTTTTTAGGTTTTGCGAAAAGCTCTTAAACTTGAGCAAATTGACTTGGCTATCAAGTGGTCAGCTGATGTGCTAAACCACTTACACAAAAGAAACGAAACTCTGGCTGTCAATCGAGCTCTTATGTTCCGTAATCAGGGAGGTGCGGCTGTACAAGGTGATGAAAAGAAATATGCAGCTGTTGTGGCAGAGTATTCACAGAAAACTAAGAGAACTGAAGTAATGAAGGCCAAAATCAGGTAAAGTAACTAACTGTTTTGTGTATGTATCTTAAGTGTAAAAACGTTGACCATAAAGCCCAAAATTAAGGTAAATTTAGCTTGCTAAAATCTTTAAAATAGAGGCAGTAAGAATTGATATTTAAAAAAAATGATATTTTTTTTAATTTTTAAGAAATAAGTTAAAAAATAGTAACCTTAAATATATTTTGTTGTTACAGGGAAAAGCAAAGAAAATTTGCTTCCCTAAAGAAAGGAACAATCTCAGAAGAACAGGAAGAAGCAGAAAGGCATGCTCTAATGTCGTTGGAACGTCATTTTGTCGAGTTTTACAGGAATTGTGTTAAAAGAAGGAAACTAAGAAAAGTATTTAAATTAAATAACATAATTTGAGTCTATAATTGCAAATGAGTATTAACCACATAATTGATAGCAGTGTACAAAAGAATATAAATGTTTTCACCATTATTTTTAAAATATGAAATCAACATGTAGAAGGTTCACAAAAACTACATCCTTTTAATAACACAAAAACTTTACAACTATTTTAAAGAGAACTATTTTAATTTTTAATCTACTACTAAATCTGAAAAACTATGTAGATGTCAGCAGATGAAGTAAGATGGAGATCTGAGTTTAATTACATTATTGGACTTCTTCATTATCACACTTTCCTTGATAAAATTAAAGCAAGATCTAACTACCAAGGCTATAGAACTCCGCTGTTTGAAACAACTGATTTTATTGACCCAGTAAGTATGTTGTTTATATAGGTTTAACTTCATGGTGTAATTTATAAAATATCTAATATTTCATGTACTTTACCTTATGGTAAAAAATTAAGTAAAACCATATTAAATCAGTAACTTCATTTTGTTTTTAAAGTTTCACAACTTACAAAAAAACTAAGCATGTGGTAGTTTCTTTGACAAAACATTTAATAATTTCTTGATTTCCTTAGGAATGGTGGTCATACGATGTAAGTGGTACAGTAGTTGTAGGTTGGAATGATGGCAGTAGACAAATTCAGTTAGATCAAGCTCAACATTCAAGAGACAGGATCACATTCGCATTGGAAAAGGCTGCACACTTGGCTATTACCACTTCTTTAGGTATTCAGTTTCTTTTATTCCATATAAATTGATATTACTGAATTGTGTCTTAAAATAATTAGACAAAATAAACAAAACAATTTAAGTATTAGAGAAAATTTTTAACATGGTTACTCTTCAGAAGTTATGGTAAGTAAAGCTGTGAAGTTAGCTAACATCAATTATATACTATTTTATTATTTTTTTTTATTTGACTGATTTTATTTAGTGGTTGAACCAATGCTTCCAGCAAATTCCAACCAGCCAGTTTATCCAGAAGATGCTGGTATAGATTCCCCAAGAACTCAACAAACCAATTCACCGAACTCTATGATTTCAACTGGTACAGTGGATCCAGAAGTCCTTGCTGTACAAGCGCCAGCTATTATTGAAGCTTTAAAGGTAATTGAGTGATAGTTAAAATATACCTATTTTTTATGTTTTAAGATGATTTTATTTTTTTTATGCAATTTATATGAAGATTTTTAAAAGACAATTTTATGTTACGAATTTATTTACACTTTATATCAGTTTTTATAATGTTTATTAAACGGATTTGTTTTAGCTCACCATGTTAAGTTTTCGGCGAGGATTGGTTTTAGCACATCGGGGGAAACACTGGAGATTGTTACAGAATGTTGCCCGCTCTCTCTTCTCGTGTGTGACCGATTCGCTTCGTCGAGTTTCTGACAATCTTGAACCAGCTCTTTCTATTGCCCAACTCCGGTAAATTGGCTTAAGTTTTTGGGTTACATTTTGTTTACTTTATTGGACCTTTAAAATTAAACAGAAAGTTTTAAAATGACATTTTTTAGCTGGTAATTTTTTTTAAGGGGTTTCATAAAGATTAAATGAAAAAAATATTTATTTTAATAAAAACTTCTATTTTTTTAGTTCAATCGTACAAGTGCCACTTTCAATGGCGTCAGACTTTTTACTCGACATGTTGGTTCAAATACAAGAAAAGCCTTGCTCTGACCCTGAATGGAAGAGCAAGAGTTATGCTGGCGATTTTACTGACATGAGGGGAGGGGTCTCCCTCAAGTTTGAAGAGAGCGTGGATGATATCAGTAACGTGAACATCATTTTTATCAAACGAATTTTGTTTCACACACTTCAAGTTTTGCATTTTGAATCAAGGTAAAACTTTTTTTAAATATATCTTTTATTAAATTTTACTGAGTTTATAGTGTTGTGAAGGCTATATTTAGCAAAAAATTCTGAAGTGCTGTTGATATAGTGATATTTATCAGAAAAAAATAGTTTCTTTAAATTAAATTATTTTTTGGGGGGCAAAATAATTTACAATTAAGCAGCCAGGTGGATTGTATATATATACATATATATATTTATATAAAAATGTGAGTTCAATGTATAGGTCTACTTTATAACTAAAACCGTCTTTTCTGGGACCCAATAAGTTATCTAGGGAAAATATTAAATGCAAGATGCTATCATATTATGTCAACTATAATTATGACTGTAAGGTTGGCATAAACTTGTCTAAATGAAAAAGTTTTTTTAGGTGGGAACAACTTGTTGACTTGTGTCTTCGATTTTCTGCTCTCACCAACGATCGCTATTGTGATGTCATCACTCCTCTGCTTGTTCATGCGCAACATCAAATAAAAGAAAGAATCGAGACAGTAGGAGGCAACAAACATCCTCAACCACATTTCACAACTGCTGCACTTAACTTAGATAAACAAAAAGTGGATAACAAGTAAATTTTAGAGAAAAATAAAATAAAAACCTGATCATGAAAAAAAATAGTGTTTAAAACATAACTAAATTTTCCTTAGTTTTATAAAATTAAAAAAATATATTCTTATCTTTTAAGGGATTACTTGTTATACAAGTTGAAAGTGATCCCCGGTACAGATAAGGCTTCTACAGTGGGGGTAGGAGGTTACATCGACCCAGCATCACATGATGTATATGGTGGTGGTAAAAGAGCCTTGGCACTATCTTGTGTTCCATTTGATGCATGCCACAGGTAAATTGAAAAATTAAATAAAAAATTATTTTTTAGTATTTTTTTGTCAATTTTTACAAATACAATATATAGGTATGTTTATAGCTTAGCATTTTATTTGTATTCTTCATTTCTTTGAGTTTCAAATTTAAATTTTTTTTTTATTGTAGCATGAATGAGTTACGAAAAGTAATGTCACAATCTCAGTATATGTCCAGAGCTTTACAACATTCTAGAAAGTTGATGGTTTTATATTTAGCTTCCCAGCATAACTCATTTTTAAAGTCAAGAAAATCTAGTACAAGGTAATGCTGTCATTTATTTATATTATATATTTATGTTTATATATGGTTTTATTAAACATAATAAATAGACTACAAAATGTTTCTTTGCTTTGACAAAACTACCTGAAGTCCTAGGTTTGATTCTCATTATTGCCATGTATAGTCTTTCTGTGTAATTTTCTAGCAAAGGCAGCATAGTCAGGACTATCTTCCTAAATTAAGATTTTTAACAAATAACTGCTTTTAAAAATTAAGTTAACAACTAGAAAATTTTTGTTCTTAGATTGGACACTTCAAGTTCTTGTGTAGATTTTTCTTCAACTCACGAGCAGCATCACAATTGTACTCCACCTAATATTTGTAATTTTGACTTTACTCTAACTGAGGTTACTGAAACATTTGCCTCATCTCAGCTTTCCACTGTTATTGAGTCTTACAACAGGTAGACCTTTAAATCTAATTAAAAGCATTAAAAAACATTGCATTTTAACTACTTTGTTAAAGTTACTGAATACTTAGTAGTGATTTCAGCATATTGAATTAGTTTTAAATGTTATGATGTTTTGTTAAAATCTGCTAGTCTTTAATTTTTCTCAAAAAATTATAAATATTTAAGATAAGCTCTAACCTATAAGGTGTCATGTTCTTTATACTTGAAAAATATAAAGTAAAAAAATCTACACACTAAAATTTTACTCAAGTAATTTAAAATTCTATAAAAAATTTTCTATAGGACAATAGAACTGTTGGTATCCCATAATGTTAATGAACTTGTCTCACAAGCATCTAATGAGTTGGGCGATCTTTACTATCACCAGGGAAATGTTAAAGCAGCTACAAAGTGGTGGACTAATGCGTTAGACCAGGTAAGAGTTGTTTTTTTTAATTTTATTGTTTGCATTTTTTATTGATTTTTTTTCTTTTATTTTTGTATTGGTATGTATTACATTTCATATTGTTTTAGTCTTATTAACTTTAAGGCCAAGTTTATAGGAAAAATTAAATAAAAATAAATATAATAAAATTTTGTATTTTTCTTAACTAAAATTTCTTATTTTAGATATTAAAATGTAAAGACGGTTTGCATGAATGGCGTACACAATATAAAAATTCAGATGAGATTCCAACAAAACTTCTCAATAAATGTGGAATTTGGGGTTGCCTGTTAGCAGTTTCTATTGCATGTAAAATAGGTAAATTTTTACAAATTAAGCACAAAAAAATCACATATTTTATAATCTATGATGGTAAACTGCCTAAATGCATAATGGTAAAATATATACTAAGCATCAACACATGAAAAAATGGGTTTGATTCCCTGTGCTTCAAAAAAATTCGCTCCAAAAAAATGATCCAAAAAAGTTTTTAAAAAAATTTTATTTTCTAGGTGAGTTTAGTGCAAATGATGTTGCAATGAAGACTGATTGTTGTTTGTTGGGTGCGATGTTGGTTCGGGCAATCTTTAGATCCTCTCTTCCACATCCAACAGCTGATGTGGATTATGCTTCATATGAAATTTCACCCTTGCAAGCAAAACAACATAGCCCAATTAAAACCAGGTAACTTAAAGTTTAAGGGCAAAGGCTTAATTTATAATATTTTAATTTAATGTTGATTAAAAAGGAAAAATTTTGGGTTCGATCCCCACTGTTCTCATGCTTAAGCGCCCTCGAGTAAGACACTATAAAATGTATGAACTTCTGCTAAGTCAACACTGAATCAGCAGTTAAATTATCGGGCTATTATAATCTATAATATCCCGAACTGTCAAAGGCAATCCACATCCAGGATAAATGTGAAACAGGCATTGATTGTATATTACTATAGGAGGCTATCACATAAAAACTTTAAAAATTAAGTCTAACTTTAAAATTTATTTTAGATCTTCAGTTTTATCAAATGCAAACAAAGTAAAAGCCAATTGTGTGATAACTGGAATCGATTTATTTTCTGATCGTTTTAGATGTGACGTTCAAACCTTGGTTGCTTCTTTACACTGGTTGTGCGATTCTTTGCTCAATTTTAAGTTTTCTTTGGCGGTTTTGCCAGCCTTGTGCTTGTATCAATATCTAGCTACATTTGTATGCAGGTAAGTTAAAAATAATAAAAAAGTGGGTCCCTTTTTGATTGGAAAATAGCACTTTTGTAATACTTAATTGTTAGTCTATTTTATGAAGCAATTTAACTTAAAAAAATAAAAAAGGAAGACTATTTATTGTTTTTTTTTTATATTTTTTATTAAATCTGGGTTAAGATTTATTTAAAAAAATTAAATCCAATATATTTAATTTACAGGGATATGGTCAAGTCAGTTCAATGTCGTTCTATGAGATTATCAGCATTGACAGACTTGTATATGTTTAAGGAAGCTACCGCAGAGGCACTTAATATTCTGTATGGCATCTATCTGCCACATGCCACTGATGTGTCATACCGACCTCCTGACAACCAGTTGCCAACCGTTATGTTTAACACTGATAAGCCAGTAGAAGATGAGGAAAATTTAAAGGTAAGAAATGTCTACAAAATTTGATATATTATTTAGGTTTGTTAAAAACAGTGCATATTTGATAAAACATTACATAAAATTAAGTTCTCTGGTTTAATTCCTACTGCTGCCTTAATGTTGTGTCCTCAAGTTACGTAAAACTATAAATAAGATTTTTCACAAAATATACTTAAAAAGTCTAAAAAGAAATTTTATGACCCAACTTGCGGTGTTATACTCACTTAATATTAAAGCATGTGTTTTAACTAGGCAATGGAGGTATTGGCAAGCAAGAGGTTGTCATCATCATTGGCTGAATTATATGGACCTCACTTAACATGTGAAGTCACACTTGGCCAAGCAAAATTGCTCACTTACATAGCTTCTTGTATACCAAGGATTCCACAAAAACCAACAGCTCAGGATCTTCAGTTCGTGTCCCCAGATTTCCAGGCTGAACTAAGGACCAGGTAAAAGTGGAATAAATATTTTTATGTGCGTCTAGTCCTCTACTCCTGTTGTATGCATTTTATATTATTTTAACCTTTTTCCTAAATTATATTTTTTAAAAAGTTTAATTTGAATTTAAACTTGTTTTTTTTTTGCTTATGTGTTAAGTGTATATAAATTAAATTTATTCGATAAATTTAAATAAAACGAAATATTTAGGACCAAAAATGCTTTTAACCCAAGTTCAAGATTGTCTAACGCTGGTCAACTATATTCTGATGATGTAAGGTCAACAATTAGTGCTTTTTCTAATGCATCTGCATCTAAATATATCAACAAACTATTTACTAAGAGAGATAAACCAATGGGTCAACAACTGTTAAAAGGTTACCAAATTTTTTATGAAAAATTCTAAAAAATATTGAAAATGTGCAATATTGGATCAATTGGCTAAATAAAATTAGTTTTTATATTTAAAATACTTTAACTTTTATTTCACATTTTTCTACAGGTATGCTTTTAGCTGTCGCTGAAAACTTAACAGCCACATTATCACAAGCTTTGGAAAATTCAGCTGATCCTTTGATGGCATCAGAGTTATGGCTGGTAGTTAATGCTTATTACCTGTTGTCTGAAATAAATCAGCAAAGACAGGTAAAGATTATAAAATATAGGATAATATAATAGATTTATTTAAAAAACATTGTTATTTTTATGTTAAATATTTGCTTTAAATTCAATTTTTTTTTATTTTAACAAAGTTTTAAGTATGTTATTGTTAAAATAAGAATATTTACTTATAATTTAAGCATCTGTTTTTATAAAATACCCTTTAATAAAAGAAAAACAAAACAAAAGTTTTGGTTTATTTTTAGCTTTCAACTATCAGTGCCTCACATGCACTCTCTGCACTTAAATTTTTAAGAGACTCAAATGTATTTGATGAGGTTCCAATTCGTGGCTCACGTAAGTTAAGATCTGCTTTGAGAAAAAAAACTCAAGCAAACGAGAATCCTGGTTCACCACCACAAAGGCAGGATTTTTATGAGGTAAATACAGATTTATAAAAAATATTATTAAAGCTTTGGTAAAAAAAAACTTTGCAGTAATTAATTTAATTTATACAACATTCTAAAACATTTAAAAAATTGTTTAACTTTATTTGAGTTTAAAAGTTCTTTATATATATTGCAGTTAAATGAAAAAATTTTTTTTAACACAATTAGGAGTAAAAAAATTTCTTTTAGGTTTTGGAGCATTTATATAGAACAAGACTGAACTCAAGATTATGGTTAGATTGTCGACTTCGTTTATGTCAGGCTCTTGCTACCCAGCTAAAAGGATTGGGAAAGGTAAAAAACAGCTTTTAAGAATACTTTATAGTTTTAAATTATTACATTTTTTTACCTGTTTTAATACCGGATACATTTATTTTTATACATTAAATTATATTATTAAAGGTTGGTGATAATTTATCTGACAACACTGGCTTATTGGACCACTCTCAAGCTCAACTTTACTGTGCTGAGGGGTTAGCTGAGGCAGAGGCTTGTAATGATATAGAGATGCAAGCTTTTTTTCTTATACAAGTTAGTTAGATTCATTTGAATCTTACAAAAAAAATCTACGACTTGACAAGAATTTAAAATTTTATTTAATTGTGAAAATTAATAAAATAAGAACTATAAATCAAATTAATAGACTGGACATCTTATCTATCTGGGTTAGAATTATAGTATTTCCAACTATATTTTAAATAGTACATTTTTGGGAACTAAAAAAGTATAATTATTGTAAATTTGTTTATAATTAATGTGATTATTAAAATTAATGATTGAATTTTTAAATTTACAAAACATTATTTTCATGTAGGGCACAGCTTTAGATGGAATATCGATTGAAGAAAGCAAACATATGTTGGAGGATGCTTCCTCGTCTTTGGATGATCAGGTTGAGTTATCTAACGAAGCTTTACTCAAACTTGTACATTGTACTACTCAGTTAGGTGACCTTAACATCCTGTCTGGAAGCATGACTCCCTCTGATGTTAGTTGAAATAAATTTTATTCAAAAATGTTGTAGTATTTTTTTAAAACAAAAGTTTTAAATTCTTAGTACTTACTAAAATCTAGTTATTATTTAAAATCTATTTAATTCTTCTGTCGTCTATTTAATTTATATTTTTACATTGTCTATACAAAATTCCTATGTTATCTATTTAAAATCTATTCAAATTTTACGCCAACAATATTTAAATATATTAGGGCTAAAAATCTAACGATGGCCCAATGTAAAGATGAATTATTATCGAAAAATGTATTTTTACAGAGCATAGCTTCATACCGGAGTGCTCACTCAGTTCTTATGTTGAAAGCAATGCAAGAAGGTGAGACTATAGTTCACTGTGAGTCGGGTGGTGAACTTTCAACTTTAGCTGAGCCAATACTTAACTTGTACTCACCTCACCTCCAATTACTTGCTCACATTAAGTTAAGAATCGCCCACTCAATGTTACAGGTAAGTTAAGTAAATGTTTTTGTGTGAAGTACCCAAAAAATAATTGAAATTAAACATTTTTTTTTACTCAGACTCTTCCAAATGATGATATAGTTGAAGAACACACAAATGTTACTCAGTTGCTCACTCAAGCCCAGTACCTCTGCTCACAAGGAGTTGTTCTTGAAACTCAACTTCAAGCAGAAATTCAACATTTACTCGGGAAAGTAAGTATTATTAAAATCAATATTCAGGCGTTTTTGTTTAGATTTAGTGTATTTCTATAAATAGCAAATACTTTTAATATTATCAACTGGCTTAATGGTTATTTTAAAAAAATTTGAATTTTTCAGAAATTTAATTAAAATATATTTTAAATTTAAGGTAAACAGATTTGTATTGAGTGGAGGATTTGGGCAAACCAGAGCCACACAATATTGTTTGAATGAAGCAATTACAATTTGTTCATCCTTACCGAATGACTTGCACACTTTAAGAAAATCTTACATTGAGAGTGCGTTAGTTAACCTTATTGCTATGGAACTAAAGGTAAAGTTATAATTTTTAAGTTATGATTTCTGCGTTTTTAACATTTTTAAAATTTTTAATTTATTTCAAGTTTGTAAAAAATTTTAAACCAATTTTTCTCAAGTTTCATATAAAAAATTTTTTCCAGCTTTCTGAGATCACTTTAGTTTCCTCGGATGTAGATCGCGCGTCGTCCTCTCCGTCTGTGTCTGCAGGATCTCTCACAATGGGTCAACGAAGCTTCTCCCTCGACATGGGGGTGGTCTCCCAACCACTGGTGTTAACCCAGGCAAAACTAAGAATCGCGACGGCGTTGTTTAATGCTTACCATTTTGCTTGCAATGCAGAGGCTAGAGCAATATTGCCAGGAAATCCACAGGTATTAACTTAATTTTTGTTAAATATTTTTGATGAAAAAAAATTCAAAATTGTTTTAGAGAAACATTTTTCTATAAATTGGCTGCTTTTACCAATAGGTTCCTTAAGTAAAGTACAGACATTTTAAGACGTCTTTAATAGGTTGGTACTCGGTAACGTTACCTTGTTTGCCATTGGCCTTATTTTTCTGGTAAAAATTAATCTACAAAATCAAGGCAACGCATAAATATTTTGATAAGTTTGGCACAATCACAAGTGCAGTCAGTGTAAGGTACTCAGTAAACTTTTAATTATGGGCATTTTATAAATCGTCAAAAATTATTATTTTAGGTCACTTGTTTGAAGTTTAGCAACGAAGACCGCGCCGCGTTGTCGGATTTCGTTGTCGTTAATCTGAGCTCGGACTACTCCAACCTGCCGCTAGGTGGCAGTGAAGAACGCACAGTTGACACAATGTTAACTGCGATCAGATCTCAGGCAACTGGGATCACGTGGGTTCATGTTTTAACCTACAACGTCTTTTTGCAAAGGTACAGCAGTTCAATTACACAATTCGGTTTGATACTTTACAAATAGTTGGCTTTTTTATTGCTATCCCTTTTTTTATTACGCCTTAAAATTATAATTATTGGTGTTTGTGATTTAATGTGATAAAATTATTAAACGTTTTAAAAATTTTAGTTAAATTTTTTTATAGCAACCTTACTTTTGTTGACTCGAAGTACAATGTATAGTTTTATCCATTTATAGGAAATCTCACCTTGCTACAGCTGTAACAAATAACGGAGAAAATCAGGACGAGAAGAATAATCCGGGGGATGATGACGTCACTGAGGGTGAGATTTGTAATTTTAACCTTAAATTTTTCTACAGACTTTCCTTTTTTTAAATACTTTTAAACTATAATTTACTTACAGTTGCTTTTACGAGCGTTCGAACACCATTAAACAGCGCTGATGTCACTCTTAAACTGTCATCACTACACGAGTACTTATCCAGTAGGTTGCCTAGTTACTCGACTACTTGCAACATACCGAGTTTCCCACAAGGAAAGTCCTTCGTTACCTTGCAATGGTATAAGGATAGTATATGTAACTGTATGCTGATGCTATGGTGTATTCATAAAAGCGATGGAACAGTCGATTGTGCAAGGTCTACTATTTCAGGGGCATGGTTGAATGATTTGGTGCAGAAAGGAATCGAATTAAAAAGGGTTAGTGTCTTTTCTTGAATAAAAGCCTTAAAAATGTATTATTAAGAGTCAGGACTGTATATTTATTTTTCCCAAATTTTTTTAATCTGATAGCCTAAGCATTTTTAAGTGTAGCTTCTAGCCATGTATCTTATAATATAACAGAACACTGAAGAGCATTTTGGCCGCAAAAAGCCTGAATTTGCGACCACTCCACGCAAGAAAACAAAACCTCGAAATTCTGTCCAACTTGTTTCATTGAACCGAGAGTTAGAAGAAGAATGGAAGGACCTAGTAACCCAAATTACTAATCTGGTATCTGGACAAAGCGAACCCGTCACCGAGTTACCATTTGAAATCACAAACAACTCCGCTCAAGCTGTATTAGATCTTCTGACCGTGGGTTGCTATTTCGAAACGAAACATCCGCTGTATAAATGGATGCTTACACTTTTATCGCCTTGTTAAATTTTAAAACATATATATGTTTAAATTGGTTTTATATGGTCTATAAGTTATATAGGTGTTTTTTATATTCTGTTATATAGCGTTTTTCAATAAAATTTTACAGGCATTTTTTTGGGTTATTATTAGTATGTAAATATAACTGCCTCTTTTTTGCCAGTGTCTGTAAGCGTTTTTGGCTGGTAAACTTTCAAAATTACCAACATAACCTTAATTTGCTAGAATTTTTCAAATACAGCCTACCTAATTAAAAATACTTTAAAAGTTAAAAATGACTTATATAATATGGCTAAATATTGCTTTTTATGCTAAGTTTGTTTTCTGCAAAAAAAAAATTAAAAAAAAGTACAACAAACGGCTCAGAATGGGCAAAATAAGAATATTTTCTTATGTGTGCCAGCGTATGAACTTACGACGATGACGTCGTGACTCGCGAGTGTAGGGACTTTCCCTATTTACAATATTTTAACTGCAAATCCCGATATCTCGAAAACAACTTGATCAATTTTAAAAATAATGTTATCTTCGTGCAAGTTTGAAAAATTCCAACATAATTAAAAACAAACTCTGTGACCATATCATCTCTTTAAAAAACAACTTAAAAATAGATCAAAAATTTTTCGGATATTAGCATGTTGAAAATATGGTTATTCTTCTTAATACACCTATTATCAGTAAAAACAATACACTGCTTAATTACCAATTTACTAAAACTTACTTATGAGCATCATCTAGCGTTTGTAAATTAACGGGATTTTTACGAAAAAACTTTTAAAATAGTCTGGTGTGGTATACCAGTCTTTGCAGCGGACTACAAGCCGAAAGGTTTCTGGTTCGAGTCGCACCAATGCTACACTATTTTTTCTTATGCTTCCAAAAAAAATCATTATATATATAAATTCTTGAATTAGCTTAATAATTTTTTTTTAAATATAGGCTAGTATAATTGTTATGCTTTATTATATGTATTTAAAGTAGTTAATGTTGTTTTAAAGGTAAGTTAAATAAGACATGCAATTTCTAGTTTAATTTTATTTTAACCACAATCTTTTTTATACAAAATCCTTAGTATATTAGTGAAGTAATGATTAAACATGCTAATATTACCGTAAAATGCTTTAATTAACATTGAAGTTAAGACGCTCAAAAATAAAGTAAACCGAAGACTACTAAGGGCAGGACCTAATCACGTGACTTGCAATCCCAAATAACAATGGCCCTTTTATTACAACATGTAAAGCTGAATTAATAAAAAAATGTATTTAAAAATGTATGCAAGTATGAGCTATATATGCAATATGTTATGTGCAACCAAAGATAAGAATCAAGACATTTTTAAAAAGAATATAATAGTTTAAACCTCTTAACTGAGGAAAAAATGGCGAATTTTAAACAATGAATATAGTTATTTCAACAGTACCCTCTGCTACAAAGCGTTTAAAACTAGAAATTTTTATTTTTTTTAAGCGAGGCGCGAGGAATGTCGCGTCTTAATTACTGCGCTTCCACGAGACATTTCTTTAGCAACCCGATTGTTGCATCATAACGCGCTCTGTTGAAACACGTGCTCGTTTTTAGCCCAAATTATAAAGGTTAATCAAAGAAATATAATTTGATTGACAGCTAGGACGGCGCTTTTTTAGTTCAAGGCGCCGTGCATACACACACACGCAGGTTACTGCACATGCGCAGTGGCCAGTGACGTAGAATTTTGATTTCGAAATCGGATTTCTAGTTCTTTCTAGATGAACTTTCGAGGTGAGTACGCGTGTTTTTGTTAGTGCTTTGTAAATCATTTTTTAGGGTTATTGTTTGTTATAGTCTTTACATTATATAAGGGGGATATTTAATACATTAGTATTTTTTATTAATATTTTAATTTTTATTTACGAAAGTTTTTGTTTAATTTTTTTTTATTTTAATTTAAAAAAAAATTAATTATGGCGAAAAATATTTCTGTAAGTTATGGATAATAATTTTTAATACGATATGTTTGTAGTAGACTTTTAGTTAACAACAATTATTTTTTAGTGTAAAAAGTGAGCAAAGTCAGGAATGAACTTGAGCAACATCTTGTGGTCATAAAATTCTACAAACTTTCCAGGTGATCTGTTGTTAGATTTTTTTAAATGTTGTATTCTAAAAAAAAAAAAATTAATTGGATATGGCCTTATTTCATTTTTAAAATTAGAAGGCATAATTAAACATCCCAAATAAAAAAAATTAAGTCAATTTAAGTTTTTACCATAAAAATTATTAATTTTAATATATAATATTACTATTTAAATATTTATGAACATTATTAAACCTGTGTTGATGCACAGGTACTTCCATGAAATAGTAAAACGAGGTATTTAATCTATAAACTTAGTTAAAAAACTTTGGCATGTCTATGATAAGCAATTAAATATATAACATATCATAAAATTATTTGGCATATGATAATTCAAACATTGGCATATCTTAAATTATTTGGCATATAAAAATTAAAACTTTGGCATATCTTAAATTATTTGGCATATAAAAATTGGCATACCTTCTATTACTTTGCATATAAAAATTAAAAATTTGCATACAAAAGTACAAATTAACGTATCTTAAAACACTATGGCAGAATTTTGGCGTATCTGTGTTAAGTTAGGGTTTAGTGTCCATTATTTATTTTAAACAATATTTTCTATGCAGCAAAAATGGATTATATTTGGATTATGTAATTGGAGGAAAAAGATATTGGCAGGAATTGGAGGAATGGAAAATGGAAGGAGTCATTATAAGTCTTCCTTGCAACTAGCAAGGAAGAAGTTAAGTTTCGAAAAAACTCAGGACCCAAAGACAACTTTGGAATGGATTTGGATCATCTTAAGAACTTAAAAAATAGTCTCAGGACCTCACTTTACCTAGTCGAACTCAAAGAAAAATCTTGAGGACCTCATTTTAACTCGATCAACTCAAAAAAATCTCAGGACCTTCATTATATTTAATATTAAGATGAGGTCTGTAGGGTCTGTAGGTTTTTCCGTGCCTGATTTTCTATATGTATATATAATACTTCATAAAAAAGCGCTTTAAGATTCTTACGGGTTAAAAGTTTCACGTGTCTGCATTTTCTTTTTATGTGTGACTGGTTAAGAAACTCATAATTTTACGCATAAAATGTTGTACAGTTGACACAGTCCCAATGTGTTTAGGTTTCTGTGTGTTTATAATTATATTAAACGGGACTGTTTAATGGTTTTTTAAAAGTGTGGTCTATAAAAGTATTTGGCGCTGTAGAATTTACATTAGAATAGGCTTTTTTTTTAAAACTAGGCCTATGTGTGGTATATATATAATTATTGTGTGTGTTTTTATGCAATTTACTGTATATTTATTCGCCCTATGTTAAACGTATGCTGTATATAAATTTAGTTAAAAAGCAGATGTAAGTTGGTAGAAAGTGCCTATTCTTTTTGACTTTGTGACTGGTTAAAAACTCATAATTAAGCGCTTTGCTGGTATTTTAAGTGTGAAACTAGGCTTAAGCATGTGTTATATGTTTATATACAGTATAGTAGAACGTACCTATTCTCTTTTTATTTTGTAACTAGTTAAAAATTCATAAACAAGTGCTATAGTGGTTTTTAAAGTGTATAAAACTAAGCTTAAGTAAAAAGTCCAGTAGAATAGAAGATTATTTAAAAACTAGGTTTTTATTTATGCAAATTACTATATTTTTAACTGTATATATATTCTATTTATGCTATATATTATTAAATTTTGTGGGTGGAGCCTAACGTAAATACTACTTAATATGTTTGTGGGTTGGAACCCAAAATAAATATTTAAATGTTTTTGTGGGAGGTTCCCAAACTAACATTAGCAACAGACATTTAGATTTAGGCATACTAACACTAAAACTTATCACTATGAAAACATACAAACAAATTTCTAATAATGATTTTAATACAGACATTACTTGATTTTTTTCTGCATTCTAAAATTTTTTTTTTATTACAGGCGTTTTTTATTTTCCAAATTTTGAATTCGTTTATTTTTTTACAGCCATTGCTTATTTTTTCTGTATCCAAAAATATGCAAATTCTTTTATTTATTAAAGGCGTTTCTTTTTTTTTAAATAGGGGACCTTGATAAACCAATTTTTTCTCTAAACAGGGGCCTTATTAACTCATTTTTTTCTCTAAACAGGGGCCTTGTTAACCTATATTTTTCTATAAACAGGGACCTTATTAACTCAATTTTTTTCTAAACAGGGGCCTTATTAACACAATTTTTTTCTAAACAAGGGCCTTATTAACCCAATTTTTCTCTATACAGGGGCCTTATTAACACAATTTTTCTCTATACAGGGGCCTTATTAACCAAACCAACCCTTTTTTACAGGATTTTTTTTTCAGGTTAGATTACTAAAAACAAATTTTAACATTCTATTTTTTATTTTTTAGATTCTGGTTGAATATTTCGGAGAGCTCGTCGATTTGTTTTTGGCCAATTTTAATTTGATCTTTATTTTTAGAGTTCCTGTTACAAGAAGACTTTAATCTAACATTTTCTCATTTTTCTTGCAGGGTAGATTACCATAAACAAATACTAACTATGTTTTTTTATTTTTAGTATCTGGCTGAGCAGCTTTTTGTATGATCGGGTTGATGACCAAACTAAATGCAATTTATTAAACTTTCAGTAACTGTTATGCCAATTTATGATAGTTTTTAATGTTATGTGTATTTTTTTTTAAATTATTACAATTTATTCTACAGTGTGACTTATTTTTACTTAAATGTTTGTTTCTTTTATCACAAATATTTATCCTTCTTATTTACATGAATTAATTAAACTCTTTTATAAACCATAAAATACATCCAGTTAATTATTATACTTTTACTTATACTGTATTGTAATTATTTGTGCTTGCAATAAGGAATAAACATGAAAAAAAAAACAGTTTTATAATATAATAGCTTTTAACTTTGACCTGCCAAACTTAAAGTCGAAACTTAATTAAATCTTTGTCCAAAACCCGAAAATGAATTTAATCTTTGTCCAAAACCCGAAAATGAATTTATACTTTGTTCAAAACCCGAAAATGAATTTAATGTTTGTCCAAAACCCGAAAATGAATTTAAACTTTGTCCAAAACCCGAAAATAAATTTAATACTTGTTCAAAACCCGAAAATAATTTAAAACTTAATCCAAAACTTAAAAATAATTTGATCTTAGTCAAAAACCCGAAAATTATTTAAAACTTAGTTCAAAATCCAATAATAATTTAAACTTCAAGTGATATTATTGGCTAATGCTATTGCATATAAATTTTTTTTAAAAAAATAAAAACTTGTAAATCGAAAAATAATTGTTTTGCTGGAACTGCACAGGTCCAATTAACGTGTTTACAAAATATTTTTCGAAAATATTAATATTCATAAAAGTTATGACACTTTTATTAAAAATTTATGAAATCTCAAAACCTAAAATTTTATATTTTATTAGACGTGCATTGGCCTAAATAACATTCAAGATAAAACATTTTGCAAAAATTTTCAGTAAAACAAAAGTTTCGGCTAATTTTTATTCTGTATTTAATTAGTGGTCACGTGATATTTTTGGCCAATGCTATTGCATATAAATTTTTTGTAAAAAATAAAAACTTTTAAATCGAAAAATAATTGTTTTGTTGGAAATGCACAGGTCCAATTAACCTGTTTACAAAATATTTTTTGAAAATATTAATATTCATAAAAGTTATGACACTTTTATTAAAAATTGATAAAAATCTCAAAACCTAAAATTTTGTATTTTATTAGACGCGCATTGGCCTATCTAACATTCAAAATAAATCATTTCGCGAAAATTTTCAGTAGAACAAAAGTTTGAGCTAATTTTTATTTTGGGTTCAATTAGGTCACGTGTTATTTTTAACCAATGATATTGCATACAATTTTTTGAAAAAAAAAAAAAATTTTAATCGAAAAAATAAAAATAATAAAACATTAAAAACATTTCGCTAAAAAAACATTTTGCGAAAATTATCAGTAGAACAAAAGTTTGTCATCAGCTGCGGTGGCGTGGTGTTTAGTGTGCTTGCGTTCGATTTCTCAACTGTGGGTTCGATTCTAAACGTTGACATTTAAACAACATTATAAACAATTATTTTAACAAAACTAGTTACGTTATAACAACAATATACATATGAAATTACGTCCAACGACAATCATTTTTAGTATCGTAGGACGTAAGTCGTCTGACTCCAAGTTGGGTATTCTTCGGTTCGAATACTGTGATCAACAACAACCTGACAGAAAGCAGAAATGTTTTTTTTGTGTTTACTCAAGCTGAGCTAATTGGTCACGTTCTCTCGTTATTACGCTGAAAATTTTCGCGAAATGATTTATCTTGAATGTTAGTTAGGCCAATGCGCGTCTAACAAAATACAAAATTTTAGGTTTTGAGATTTCATAAATTTTTAATAAAAGTTTCATAACTTTTATGAATATTAATATTTTCGAAAAATATTTTGTAAACACGGTAATTGGACCTGTGCGGATCTAACACAACAATTATTTTTCGATTTAAAATTTTTTATTTTTTTTCAAAAAATGTGTATGCAATATCATTGGCCAAAAATATCACGTGACCTAATTAAACCCAAAATAAAAAATATCTCAAACTTTTGTTCTACTCAAAATTTTTGCAAAATGTTTATCTTGAATGTTAGTTAGGTCAATGCGCGTCTAATAAATTACAAAATTTTAGGTTTTGAGATTTCATAAATTTTTAATAAAAGTTTCATAACTTTTATGAATATTAATATTTTCGAAAAATATTTTGTAAACACGGTAATTGGACCTGTGCGGTTATAACACAACAATTATTTTTCGATTTAAAATTTTTTATTTTTTAAAAAAAATTTGTATGCAATATCATTAGCCAAAAATATCACGTGACCTAATTAAACCCAAAATAAAAATTACCTCAAACTTTTGTTTTACTGAAAATTTTCGCGAAATGTTTTATCTTGAATGTTAGTTAGGCCAATGCGCGTCTAATAAAATACAAAATTTTAGGTTTTGAGATTTCATAAATTTTTAATAAAAGTTTCATAACTTTTATGAATATTAATATTTTCGAAAAATATTTTGTAAACACGGTAATTGGACCTGTGCGGTTCTAACACAACAATTATTTTTCGATTTAAAATTTTTATTTTTTTTTCAAAAAATTTGTATGCAATATCATTAGCCAAAAATATCACGTGACCTAATTAAACCCAAAATAAAAATTACCTCAAACTTTTGTTTTACTGAAAATTTTCGCGAAATGTTTTATCTTGAATGTTAGTTAGGCCAATGTGCGTCTAATAAAATACAAAATTTTAGGTTTTAAGATTTCATAAATTTTTAATAAAAGTTTCATAACTTTTATGAATATTAATATTTTCGAAAAATATTTTGTAAACACGGTAATTGGACCTGTGCGGTTCTAACACAACAATTATTTTTCGATTTAAAATTTTTTATTTAAAAAAAAAAAAATTGTATGCAATATCATTGGCCAAAAATATCACGTGACCTAATTAAACCCAAAATAAAAATTACCTCAAACTTTTGTTTTACTGAAAATTTTCGCGAAATGTTTTGTCTTGAATGTTAGTTAGGCCAATGTGCGTCTAATAAAATACAAAATTTTAGGTTTTGAGATTTCATAAATTTTTAATAAAAGTTCCATAACTTTTATGAATATTAATATTTTTGAAAAATATTTTGTAAACACGGTAATTGGACCTGTGCGGTTCTAACACAACAATTATTTTTCGATTTAAAATTTTTAATTTTTTTTCCAAAAATTTGTATGCAATATTATTGGCCAAAAATATTACGTGACCTAATTAAACCCACAATAAAAACTATCTCAAATTTTTGTTTTACTGAAAATTTTCGCGAAATGTTTTATCTTGAATGTTAGTTAGGCCAATGCGCGTCTAATAAAATACAACATTTTAGGTTTTGAGATTTCATAAATTTTTAATAAAAGTTTCATAACTTTTATGAATATTAGTATTTTCGAAAAATATTTTGTAAACACGGTAATTGGACCTGTGCGGTTCTAAAACAACAATTATTTTTCGATTTAAAATTTTTTATTTTTTTTCAAAAAATTTGTATGCAATATCATTGGCCAAAAATATCACGTGACCTAATTAAACCCAAAATAAAAATTACCTCAAACTTTTGTTTTACTGAAAATTTTCGCGAAATGTTTTATCTTGAATGTTAGTTAGGCCAATGCGCGTCTAATAAAATACAAAATTTTAAGTTTTGAGATTTCATAAATTTTTAATAAAAGTATCATAACTTTTATGAATATAAATATTTTCGAAAAATATTTTGTAAACACGGTAATTGGACCTGTGCGGTTCTAACACAACAATTATTTTTCGATTTAAAATTTTTTATTTTTTTTCAAAAAATTTGTATGCAATATCATTGGCCAAAAATATCACGTGACCTAATTAAACCCAAAATAAAAATTACCTCAAACTTTTGTTTTACTGAAAATTTTCGCGAAATGTTTTATCTTGAATGTTAGTTAGGCCAATGTGCGTCTAATAAAATACAAAATTTTAGGTTTTGAGATTTCATAAATTTTTAATAAAAGTTTCATAACTTTTATGAATATTAATATTTTCGAAAAATATTTTGTTAACACGGTAATTGGACCTGTGCGGTTCTAATACAACAATTATTTTTCGATTTAAAATTTTTTATTTAAAAAAAAAAAATTTGTATGCAATATCATTGGCCAAAAATATCACGTGACTTAATTAAACCCAAAATAAAAATTATCTCAAATTTTTGTTTTACTGAAAATTTTTGCGAAATGTTTTATCTTGAATGTTAGTTAGGCCAATGCGCGTCTAATAAAATACAAAATTTTAGGTTTTGAGATTTCATAAATTTTTAATAAAAGTTTCGTAACTTTTTTGTAAACACGATAATTGGACCTGTGCGGTTCTAACACAACCAATTATTTTTCGATTTAAAATTTTTTATTTTTTTTTTTAAATTTGTATACAATATCATTGGCTAAAAATATCACGTGACCTAATTAAACCCAAAATAAAAATTACCTCAAACTTTTGTTTTACTGAAAATTTTCGCGAAATGTTTTATCTTGAATGTTAGTTAGGCCAATGTGCGTCTAATAAAATACAAAATTTTAGGTTTTAAGATTTCATAAATTTTTAATAAAAGTTTCATAACTTTTATGAATATTAATATTTTCGAAAAATATTTTGTAAACACGGTAATTGGACCTGTGCGGTTTTAACACAACAATTATTTTTCGATTTAAAATTTTTTATTTTTTTTCAAAAAATGTGTATGCAATATCATTGGCCAAAAATATCACGTGACCTAATTAAACCCAAAATAAAAAATATCTCAAACTTTTGTTCTACTCAAAATTTTTGCAAAATGTTTTATCTTGAATGTTAGTTAGGTCAATGCGCGTCTAATAAATTACAAAATTTTAGGTTTTGAGATTTCATAAATTTTTAATAAAAGTTTCATAACTTTTATGAATATTAATATTTTCGAAAAATATTTTGTAAACACGGTAATTGGACCTGTGCGGTTATAACACAACAATTATTTTTCGATTTAAAATTTTTTATTTTTTAAAAAAAATTTGTATGCAATATCATTGGCCAAAAATATCACGTGACCTAATTAAACCCAAAATAAAAATTACCTCAAACTTTTGTTTTACTGAAAATTTTCGCGAAATGTTTTATCTTGAATGTTAGTAAGGCCAATGCGCGCCTAATAAAATACAAAATTTTAGGTTTTGAGATTTCATAAATTTTTAATAAAAGTTTCATAATTTTTATGAATATTAATATTTTCGAAAAATATTTTGTAAACACGGTAATTGGACCTGTGCGGTTCTAACACAACAATTATTTTTCGATTTAAAATTTTTATTTTTTTTTCAAAAAATTTGTATGCAATATCATTAGCCAAAAATATTACGTGACTTAATGAAAACAAAAATAAAAATTACCTCAAACTTTTGTTTTACTGAAAATTTTTGCGAAATGTTTTATCTTGAATGTTAGTTAGGCCAATGCGCGTCTAATAAAATACAAAATTTTAGGTTTTGAGATTTCATAAATTTTTAATAAAAGTTTCATAACTTTTATGAATATTAATATTTTCGAAAAATATTTTGTAAACACGGTAATTGGATCTGTGCGGTTCTAACTCAACAATTATTTTTCGATTTAAAATTTTTTATTTTTTTTTTTTAAATTTGTATGCAATATCATTGGCCAAAAATATCACGTGACCTAATTAAACCCAAAATAAAAATTACCTCAAACTTTTGTTTTACTGAAAATTTTCGCGAAATGTTTTATCTTGAATGTTAGTTAGGCCAATGTGCGTCTAATAAAATACAAAATTTTAGGTTTTGAGATTTCATAAATTTTTAATAAAAGTTTCATAACTTTTATGAATATTAATATTTTCGAAAAATATTTTGTAAACACGGTAATTGGACCTGTGCGGTTCTAACACAACAATTATTTTTCGATTTAAAATTTTTTATTTTTTTTCAAAAAATTTGTATGCAATATCATTGGCCAAAAATATCACGTGACCTAATTAAACCCAAAATAAAAATTACCTCAAACTTTTGTTTTACTGAAAATTTTCGCGAAATGTTTTATCTTGAATGTTAGTTAGGCCAATGTGCGTCTAATAAAATACAAAATTTTAGGTTTTGCGATTTCATAAATTTTTAATAAAAGTTTCATAACTTTTATGAATATTAATATTTTCGAAAAATATTTTGTAAACACGGTAATTGGACCTGTGCGGTTCTAACACAACAATTATTTTTCGATTTAAAATTTTTATTTTTTTTTCAAAAAATTTGTATGCAATATCATTAGCCAAAAATATTACGTGACCTAATGAAAACAAAAATAAAAATTACCTCAAACTTTTGTTTTACTGAAAATTTTTGCGAAATGTTTTATCTTGAATGTTAGTTAGGCCAATGCGCGTCTAATAAAATACAAAATTTTAGGTTTTGAGATTTCATAAATTTTTAATAAAAGTTTCATAACTTTTATGAATATTAATATTTTCGAAAAATATTTTGTAAACACGGTAATTGGATCTGTGCGGTTCTAACTCAACAATTATTTTTCGATTTAAAATTTTTTATTTTTTTTTTTTAAATTTGTATGCAATATCATTGGCCAAAAATATCACGTGACCTAATTAAACCCAAAATAAAAATTACCTCAAACTTTTGTTTTACTGAAAATTTTCGCGAAATGTTTTATCTTGAATGTTAGTTAGGCCAATGTGCGTCTAATAAAATACAAAATTTTAGGTTTTGAGATTTCATAAATTTTTAATAAAAGTTTCATAACTTTTATGAATATTAATATTTTCGAAAAATATTTTGTAAACACGGTAATTGGACCTGTGCGGTTCTAACACAACAATTATTTTTCGATTTAAAATTTTTTATTTTTTTTCAAAAAATTTGTATGCAATATCATTGGCCAAAAATATCACGTGACCTAATTAAACTCAAAATAAAAATTACCTCAAACTTTTGTTTTACTGAAAATTTTCGCGAAATGTTTTATCTTGAATGTTAGTTAGGCCAATGCGCGTCTAATAAAATACAAAATTTTAGGTTTTGCGATTTCATAAATTTTTAATAAAAGTTTCATAACTTTTATGAATATTAATATTTTCGAAAAATATTTTGTAAACACGGTAATTGGACCTGTGCGGTTCTAAAACAACAATTATTTTTCGATTTAAAATTTTTTATTTTTTTTCAAAAAATTTGTATGCAATATCATTGGCCAAAAATATCACGTGACCTAATTAAACCCAAAATAAAAATTACCTCAATTTTTCGTTTTACTGAAAATTTTCGCGAAATGTTTTATCTTGAATGTTAGTTAAGCCAATGCGCGTCTAATAAAATACAAAATTTTAAGTTTTGAGATTTCATAAATTTTTAATAAAAGTTTCATAACTTTTATGAATATAAATATTTTCGAAAAATATTTTGTAAACACGGTAATTGGACCTGTGCGGTTCTAACACAACAATTATTTTTCGATTTAAAATTTTTAATTTTTTTTCCAAAAATTTGTATGCAATATTATTGGCCAAAAATTGTACGTGACCTAATTAAACCCACAATAAAAATTATCTCAAATTTTTGTTTTACTGAAAATTTTCGCGAAATGTTTTATCTTGAATGTTAGTTAGGCCAATGCGCGTCTAATAAAATACAACATTTTAGGTTTTGAGATTTCATAAATTTTTAATAAAAGTTTCATAACTTTTATGAATATTAATATTTTCGAAAAATATTTTGTAAACACGGTAATTGGACCTGTGCGGTTCTAAAACAACAATTATTTTTCGATTTAAAATTTTTTATTTTTTTTCAAAAAATTTGTATGCAATATCATTGGCCAAAAATATCACGTGACCTAATTAAACCCAAAATAAAAATTACCTCAAACTTTTGTTTTACTGAAAATTTTCGCGAAATGTTTTATCTTGAATGTTAGTTAGGCCAATGCGCGTCTAATAAAATACAAAATTTTAGGTTTTGAGATTTCATAAATTTTTAATAAAAGTTTCATAACTTTTATGAATATTAATATTTTCGAAAAATATTTTGTTAACACGGTAATTGGACCTGTGCGGTTCTAATACAACAATTATTTTTCGATTTAAAATTTTTTATTTAAAAAAAAAAAATTTGTATGCAATATCATTGGCCAAAAATATCACGTGACCTAATTAAACCCAAAATAAAAATTATCTCAAATTTTTGTTTTACTGAAAATTTTTGCGAAATGTTTTATCTTGAATGTTAGTTAGGCCAATGCGCGTCTAATAAAATACAAAATTTTAGGTTTTGAGATTTCATAAATTTTTAATAAAAGTTTCGTAACTTTTTTGTAAACACGATAATTGGACCTGTGCGGTTCTAACACAACCAATTATTTTTCGATTTAAAATTTTTTATTTTTTTTTTTAAATTTGTATACAATATCATTGGCCAAAAATATCACGTGACCTAATTAAACCCAAAATAAAAATTACCTCAAACTTTTGTTTTACTGAAAATTTTCGCGAAATGTTTTATCTTGAATGTTAGTTAGGACAATGTGCGTCTAATAAAATACAAAATTTTAGGTTTTAAGATTTCATAAATTTTTAATAAAAGTTTCATAACTTTTATGAATATTAATATTTTCGAAAAATATTTTGTAAACACGGTAATTGGACCTGTGCGGTTTTAACACAACAATTATTTTTCGATTTAAAATTTTTTATTTTTTTTCAAAAAATGTGTATGCAATATCATTGGCCAAAAATATCACGTGACCTAATTAAACCCAAAATAAAAAATATCTCAAACTTTTGTTCTACTTAAAATTTTTGCAAAATGTTTTATCTTGAATGTTAGTTAGGTCAATGCGCGTCTAATAAATTACAAAATTTTAGGTTTTGAGATTTCATAAATTTTTAATAAAAGTTTCATAACTTTTATGAATATTAATATTTTCGAAAAATATTTTGTAAACACGGTAATTGGACCTGTGCGGTTATAACACAACAATTATTTTTCGATTTAAAATTTTTTATTTTTTAAAAAAAATTTGTATGCAATATCATTGGCCAAAAATATCACGTGACCTAATTAAACCCAAAATAAAAATTACCTCAAACTTTTGTTTTACTGAAAATTTTCGCGAAATGTTTTATCTTGAATGTTAGTTAGGCCAATGCGCGCCTAATAAAATACAAAATTTTAGGTTTTGAGATTTCATAAATTTTTAATAAAAGTTTCATAATTTTTATGAATATTAATATTTTCGAAAAATATTTTGTAAACACGGTAATTGGACCTGTGCGGTTCTAACACAACAATTATTTTTCGATTTAAAATTTTTATTTTTTTTTCAAAAAATTTGTATGCAATATCATTAGCCAAAAATATTACGTGACTTAATGAAAACAAAAATAAAAATTACCTCAAACTTTTGTTTTACTGAAAATTTTTGCGAAATGTTTTATCTTGAATGTTAGTTAGGCCAATGCGCGTCTAATAAAATACAAAATTTTAGGTTTTGAGATTTCATAAATTTTTAATAAAAGTTTCATAACTTTTATGAATATTAATATTTTCGAAAAATATTTTGTAAACACGGTAATTGGATCTGTGCGGTTCTAACTCAACAATTATTTTTCGATTTAAAATTTTTAATTTTTTTTTTTTAAATTTGTATGCAATATCATTGGCCAAAAATATCACGTGACCTAATTAAACCCAAAATAAAAATTACCTCAAACTTTTGTTTTACTGAAAATTTTCGCGAAATGTTTTATCTTGAATGTTAGTTAGGCCAATGTGCGTCTAATAAAATACAAAATTTTAGGTTTTGAGATTTCATAAATTTTTAATAAAAGTTTCATAACTTTTATGAATATTAATATTTTCGAAAAATATTTTGTAAACACGGTAATTGGACCTGTGCGGTTCTAACACAACAATTATTTTTCGATTTAAAATTTTTTATTTTTTTTCAAAAAATTTGTATGCAATATCATTGGCCAAAAATATCACGTGACCTAATTAAACCCAAAATAAAAATTACCTCAAACTTTTGTTTTACTGAAAATTTTCGCGAAATGTTTTATCTTGAATGTTAGTTAGGCCAATGTGCGTCTAATAAAATACAAAATTTTAGGTTTTGCGATTTCATAAATTTTTAATAAAAGTTTCATAACTTTTATGAATATTAATATTTTCGAAAAATATTTTGTAAACACGGTAATTGGACCTGTGCGGTTCTAACACAACAATTATTTTTCGATTTAAAATTTTTATTTTTTTTTCAAAAAATTTGTATGCAATATCATTAGCCAAAAATATTACGTGACCTAATGAAAACAAAAATAAAAATTACCTCAAACTTTTGTTTTACTGAAAATTTTTGCGAAATGTTTTATCTTGAATGTTAGTTAGGCCAATGCGCGTCTAATAAAATACAAAATTTTAGGTTTTGAGATTTCATAAATTTTTAATAAAAGTTTCATAACTTTTATGAATATTAATATTTTCGAAAAATATTTTGTAAACACGGTAATTGGATCTGTGCGGTTCTAACTCAACAATTATTTTTCGATTTAAAATTTTTTATTTTTTTTTTTTAAATTTGTATGCAATATCATTGGCCAAAAATATCACGTGACCTAATTAAACCCAAAATAAAAATTATCTCAAATTTTTGTTTTACTGAAAATTTTTGCGAAATGTTTTATCTTGAATGTTAGTTAGGCCAATGCGCGTCTAATAAAATACAAAATTTTAGGTTTTGAGATTTCATAAATTTTTAATAAAAGTTTCGTAACTTTTTTGTAAACACGATAATTGGACCTGTGCGGTTCTAACACAACCAATTATTTTTCGATTTAAAATTTTTTATTTTTTTTTTTAAATTTGTATACAATATCATTGGCCAAAAATATCACGTGACCTAATTAAACCCAAAATAAAAATTACCTCAAACTTTTGTTTTACTGAAAATTTTCGCGAAATGTTTTATCTTGAATGTTAGTTAGGACAATGTGCGTCTAATAAAATACAAAATTTTAGGTTTTAAGATTTCATAAATTTTTAATAAAAGTTTCATAACTTTTATGAATATTAATATTTTCGAAAAATATTTTGTAAACACGGTAATTGGACCTGTGCGGTTTTAACACAACAATTATTTTTCGATTTAAAATTTTTTATTTTTTTTCAAAAAATGTGTATGCAATATCATTGGCCAAAAATATCACGTGACCTAATTAAACCCAAAATAAAAAATATCTCAAACTTTTGTTCTACTTAAAATTTTTGCAAAATGTTTTATCTTGAATGTTAGTTAGGTCAATGCGCGTCTAATAAATTACAAAATTTTAGGTTTTGAGATTTCATAAATTTTTAATAAAAGTTTCATAACTTTTATGAATATTAATATTTTCGAAAAATATTTTGTAAACACGGTAATTGGACCTGTGCGGTTATAACACAACAATTATTTTTCGATTTAAAATTTTTTATTTTTTAAAAAAAATTTGTATGCAATATCATTGGCCAAAAATATCACGTGACCTAATTAAACCCAAAATAAAAATTACCTCAAACTTTTGTTTTACTGAAAATTTTCGCGAAATGTTTTATCTTGAATGTTAGTTAGGCCAATGCGCGCCTAATAAAATACAAAATTTTAGGTTTTGAGATTTCATAAATTTTTAATAAAAGTTTCATAATTTTTATGAATATTAATATTTTCGAAAAATATTTTGTAAACACGGTAATTGGACCTGTGCGGTTCTAACACAACAATTATTTTTCGATTTAAAATTTTTATTTTTTTTTCTAAAAATTTGTATGCAATATCATTAGCCAAAAATATTACGTGACTTAATGAAAACAAAAATAAAAATTACCTCAAACTTTTGTTTTACTGAAAATTTTTGCGAAATGTTTTATCTTGAATGTTAGTTAGGCCAATGCGCGTCTAATAAAATACAAAATTTTAGGTTTTGAGATTTCATAAATTTTTAATAAAAGTTTCATAACTTTTATGAATATTAATATTTTCGAAAAATATTTTGTAAACACGGTAATTGGATCTGTGCGGTTCTAACTCAACAATTATTTTTCGATTTAAAATTTTTAATTTTTTTTTTTTAAATTTGTATGCAATATCATTGGCCAAAAATATCACGTGACCTAATTAAACCCAAAATAAAAATTACCTCAAACTTTTGTTTTACTGAAAATTTTCGCGAAATGTTTTATCTTGAATGTTAGTTAGGCCAATGTGCGTCTAATAAAATACAAAATTTTAGGTTTTGAGATTTCATAAATTTTTAATAAAAGTTTCATAACTTTTATGAATATTAATATTTTCGAAAAATATTTTGTAAACACGGTAATTGGACCTGTGCGGTTCTAACACAACAATTATTTTTCGATTTAAAATTTTTTATTTTTTTTCAAAAAATTTGTATGCAATATCATTGGCCAAAAATATCACGTGACCTAATTAAACCCAAAATAAAAATTACCTCAAACTTTTGTTTTACTGAAAATTTTCGCGAAATGTTTTATCTTGAATGTTAGTTAGGCCAATGTGCGTCTAATAAAATACAAAATTTTAGGTTTTGCGATTTCATAAATTTTTAATAAAAGTTTCATAACTTTTATGAATATTAATATTTTCGAAAAATATTTTGTAAACACGGTAATTGGACCTGTGCGGTTCTAACACAACAATTATTTTTCGATTTAAAATTTTTATTTTTTTTTCAAAAAATTTGTATGCAATATCATTAGCCAAAAATATTACGTGACCTAATGAAAACAAAAATAAAAATTACCTCAAACTTTTGTTTTACTGAAAATTTTTGCGAAATGTTTTATCTTGAATGTTAGTTAGGCCAATGCGCGTCTAATAAAATACAAAATTTTAGGTTTTGAGATTTCATAAATTTTTAATAAAAGTTTCATAACTTTTATGAATATTAATATTTTCGAAAAATATTTTGTAAACACGGTAATTGGATCTGTGCGGTTCTAACTCAACAATTATTTTTCGATTTAAAATTTTTTATTTTTTTTTTTTAAATTTGTATGCAATATCATTGGCCAAAAATATCACGTGACCTAATTAAACCCAAAATAAAAATTACCTCAAACTTTTGTTTTACTGAAAATTTTCGCGAAATGTTTTATCTTGAATGTTAGTTAGGCCAATGTGCGTCTAATAAAATACAAAATTTTAGGTTTTGAGATTTCATAAATTTTTAATAAAAGTTTCATAACTTTTATGAATATTAATATTTTCGAAAAATATTTTGTAAACACGGTAATTGGACCTGTGCGGTTCTAACACAAAAATTATTTTTCGATTTAAAATTTTTTATTTTTTTCAAAAAATTTGTATGCAATATCATTGGCCAAAAATATCACGTGACCTAATTAAACTCAAAATAAAAATTACCTCAAACTTTTGTTTTACTGAAAATTTTCGCGAAATGTTTTATCTTGAATGTTAGTTAGGCCAATGTGCGTCTAATAAAATACAAAATTTTAGGTTTTGCGATTTCATAAATTTTTAATAAAAGTTTCATAACTTTTATGAATATTAATATTTTCGAAAAATATTTTGTAAACACGGTAATTGGACCTGTGCGGTTCTAAAACAACAATTATTTTTCGATTTAAAATTTTTTATTTTTTTTCAAAAAATTTGTATGCAATATCATTGGCCAAAAATATCACGTGACCTAATTAAACCCAAAATAAAAATTACCTCAATTTTTCGTTTTACTGAAAATTTTCGCGAAATGTTTTATCTTGAATGTTAGTTAAGCCAATGCGCGTCTAATAAAATACAAAATTTTAAGTTTTGAGATTTCATAAATTTTTAATAAAAGTTTTATAACTTTTATGAATATAAATATTTTCGAAAAATATTTTGTAAACACGGTAATTGGACCTGTGCGGTTCTTACACAACAATTATTTTTCGATTTAAAATTTTTTATTTTTTTTTAAAAAATTTGTATGCAATATCATTGGCCAAAAATATCACGTGACCTAATTAAACCCAAAATAAAAATTACCTCAAACTTTTGTTTTACTGAAAATTTTCGCGAAATATTTATCTTGAATGTTAGTTAGGCCAATGTGCGTCTAATAAAATACAAAATTTTAGGTTTTGAGATTTCATAAATTTTTAATAAAAGTTTCATAACTTTTATGAATATTAATATTTTCGAAAAATATTTTGTTAACACGGTAATTGGACCTGTGCGGTTCTAACACAACAATTATTTTTCGATTTAAAATTTTTTATTTAAAAAAAAAAAAATTGTATGCAATATCATTGGCCAAAAATATCACGTGACCTAATTAAACCCAAAATAAAAATTACCTCAAACTTTTGTTTTACTGAAAATTTTCGCGAAATGTTTTGTCTTGAATGTTAGTTAGGCCAATGTGCGTCTAACAAAATACAAAATTTTAGGTTTTGAGATTTCATAAATTTTTAATAAAAGTTCCATAACTTTTATGAATATTAATATTTTCGAAAAATATTTTGTAAACACGGTAATTGGACCTGTGCGGTTCTAACACAACAATTATTTTTCGATTTAAAATTTTTAATTTTTTTTCCAAAAATTTGTATGCAATATTATTGGCCAAAAATTGTACGTGACCTAATTAAACCCACAATAAAAATTATCTCAAATTTTTGTTTTACTGAAAATTTTCGCGAAATGTTTTATCTTGAATGTTAGTTAGGCCAATGCGCGTCTAATAAAATACAACATTTTAGGTTTTGAGATTTCATAAATTTTTAATAAAAGTTTCATAACTTTTATGAATATTAATATTTTCGAAAAATATTTTGTAAACACGGTAATTGGACCTGTGCGGTTCTAAAACAACAATTATTTTTCGATTTAAAATTTTTTATTTTTTTTCAAAAAATTTGTATGCAATATCATTGGCCAAAAATATCACGTGACCTAATTAAACCCAAAATAAAAATTACCTCAAACTTTTGTTTTACTGAAAATTTTCGCGAAATGTTTTATCTTGAATGTTAGTTAGGCCAATGCGCGTCTAATAAAATACAAAATTTTAAGTTTTGAGATTTCATAAATTTTTAATAAAAGTATCATAACTTTTATGAATATAAATATTTTCGAAAAATATTTTGTAAACACGGTAATTGGACCTGTGCGGTTATAACACAACAGTTATTTTTCGATTTAAAATTTTTTATTTTTTTTCAAAAAATTTGTATGCAATATCATTGGCCAAAAATATTACGTGACCTAATTAAACCCAAAATAAAAATTACCTCAAACTTTTGTTTTACTGAAAATTTTCACGAAATGTTTTATCTTGAATGTTAGTTAGGCCAATGTGCGTCTAATAAAATACAAAATTTTAGGTTTTGAGATTTCATAAATTTTTAATAAAAGTTTCATAACTTTTATGATTATTAATATTTTCGAAAAATATTTTGTTAACACGGTAATTGGACCTGTGCGGTTCTAATACAACAATTATTTTTCGATTTAAAATTTTTTATTTAAAAAAAAAAATTTGTATGCAATATCATTGGCCAAAAATATCACGTGACCTAATTAAACCCAAAATAAAAATTACCTCAAACTTTTGTTTTACTGAAAATTTTCGCGAAATGTTTTATCTTGAATGGTAGTTAGGCCAATGTGCGTCTAATAAAATACAAAATTTTAGGTTTTAAAATTTCATAAATTTTTAATAAAAGTTCCATAACTTTTATGAATATTAATATTTTCGAAAAATATTTTGTAAACACGGTAATTGGACCTGTGCGGTTCTAACACAACAATTATTTTTCCATTTAAAATTTAAAATTTTTTTTCCAAAAATTTGTATGCAATATTATTGGCCAAAAATATCACGTGACCTAATTAAACCCAAAATAAAAATTATCTCAAATTTTTGTTTTACTGAAAATTTTTGCGAAATGTTTTATCTTGAATGTTAGTTAGGCCAATGCGCGTCTAATAAAATACAAAATTTTAGGTTTTGAGATTTCATAAATTTTTAATAAAAGTTTCATAACTTTTTTGTAAACACGATAATTGGACCTGTGCGGTTCTAACACAACCAATTATTTTTCGATTTAAAATTTTTTATTTTTTTTTTTAAATTTGTATGCAATATCATTGGCCAAAAATATCACGTGACCTAATTAAACCCAAAATAAAAATTACCTCGAACTTTTGTTTTACTGAAAATTTTCGCGAAATGTTTTATCTTGAATGTTAGTTAGGCCAATGTGCGTCTAATAAAATACAAAATTTTAGGTTTTAAGATTTCATAAATTTTTAATAAAAGTTTCATAACTTTTATGAATATTAATATTTTCGAAAAATATTTTGTAAACACGGTAATTGGACCTGTGCGGTTCTAACACAACAATTATTTTTCGATTTAAAATTTTTTATTTTTTTTCAAAAAATTTGTATGCAATATCATTGGCCAAAAATATCACGTGACCTAATAAAAACCAAACTAAAAATTACCTCAAACTTTTGTTTTACTGAAAATTTTCGCGAAATGTTTTATCTTGAATGTTAGTTAGGCCAATGCGCGTCTAATAAAATACAAAATTTTAGGTTTTGAGATTTCATAAATTTTTAATAAAAGTTTCATAACTTTTATGAATATTAATATTTTCGAAAAATATTTTGTAAACACGGTAATTGGACCTGTGCGGTTCTAACACAACAATTATTTTTCGATTTAAAATTTTTTTTTAAAAAATTTGTATGCAATATCATTGGCCAAAAATATCACGTGACCTAATGAAAACCAAAATAAAAATTACCTCAAACTTTTGTTTTACTGAAAATTTTTGCGAAATGTTTTATCTTGAATGTTAGTTAGGCCAATGCGCGTCTAATAAAATACAAAATTTTAGGTTTTGAGATTTCATAAATTTTTAATAAAAGTTTCATAACTTTTATGAATATTAATATTTTCGAAAAATATTTTGTAAACACGGTAATTGGATCTGTGCGGTTCTAACTCAACATTTATTTTTCGATTTAAAATTTTTTTTTTTTTTTTTTAATTTGTATGCAATATCATTGGCCAAAAATATCACGTGACCTAATTAAACCCAAAATAAAAATTACCTCAAACTTTTGTTTTACTGAAAATTTTTGCGAAATGTTTTATCTTGAATGTTAGTTAGGCCAATGTGCGTCTAATAAAATACAACATTTTAGGTTTTGAGATTTCATAAATTTTTAATAAAAGTTTCATAACTTTTATGAATATTAATATTTTCGAAAAATATTTTGTAAACACGGTAATTGGACCTGTGCGGTTCTAAAACAACAATTATTTTTCGATTTAAAATTTTTTATTTTTTTTTAAAAAATTTGTATGCAATATCATTGGCCAAAAATATCACGTGACCTAATTAAACCCAAAATAAAAATTACCTCAAACTTTTGTTTTACTGAAAATTTTCGCGAAATGTTTTATCTTGAATGTTAGTTAGGCCAATGCGCGTCTAATAAAATACAAAATTTTAAGTTTTGAGATTTCATAAATTTTTAATAAAACTATCATAACTTTTATGAATATAAATATTTTCGAAAAATATTTTGTAAACACGGTAATTGGACCTGTGCGGTTCTAACACAACAATTATTTTTCGATTTAAAATTTTTTATTTTTTTTCAAAAAATTTGTATGCAATATCATTGGCCAAAAATATCACGTGACCTAATTAAACCCAAAATAAAAATTACCTCAAACTTTTGTTTTACTGAAAATTTTCGCGAAATGTTTTGTCTTGAATGTTAGTTAGGCCAATGTGCGTCTAATAAAATACAAAATTTTAGGTTTTAAAATTTCATAAATTTTTAATAAAAGTTCCATAACTTTTATGAATATTAATATTTTCGAAAAATATTTTGTAAACACGGTAATTGGACCTGTGCGGTTCTAACACAACAATTATTTTTCGATTTAAAATTTAAAATTTTTTTTCCAAAAATTTGTATGCAATATTATTGGCCAAAAATATCACGTGACCTAATTAAACCCAAAATAAAAATTATCTCAAATTTTTGTTTTACTGAAAATTTTTGCGAAATGTTTTATCTTGAATGTTAGTTAGGCCAATGCGCGTCTAATAAAATACAAAATTTTAGGTTTTGAGATTTCATAAATTTTTAATAAAAGTGTCATAACTTTTATGAATATTAATATTTTCGAAAAATATTTTGTAAACACGGTAATTGGACCTGTGCGGTTCTAACACAACAATTATTTTTCGATTTAAAATTTTTTATTTTTTTTCAAAAAATTTGTATGCAATATCATTGGCCAAAAATATCACGTGACCTAATAAAAATCAAACTAAAAATTACCTCAAACTTTTGTTTTACTGAAAATTTTCGCGAAATGTTTTATCTTGAATGTTAGTTAGGCCAATGCGCGTCTAATAAAATACAAAATTTTAGGTTTTGAGATTTCATAAATTTTTAATAAAAGTTTCATAACTTTTATGAATATTAATATTTTCGAAAAATATTTTGTAAACACGGTAATTGGACCTGTGCGGTTCTAACACAACAATTATTTTTCGATTTAAAATTTTTTTTAAAAAATTTGTATGCAATATCATTGGCCAAAAATATCACGTGACCTAATGAAAACCAAAATAAAAATTACCTCAAACTTTTGTTTTACTGAAAATTTTTGCGAAATGTTTTATCTTAAATGTTAGTTAGGCCAATGCGCGTCTAATAAAATACAAAATTTTAGGTTTTGAGATTTCATAAATTTTTAATAAAAGTGTCATAACTTTTATGAATATTAATATTTTCGAAAAATATTTTGTAAACACGGTAATTGGATCTGTGCGGTTCTAACTCAACATTTATTTTTCGATTTAAAATTTTTTATTTTTTTTTTTAATTTGTATGCAATATCATTGGCCAAAAATATCACGTGACCTAATTAAACCCAAAATAAAAATTACCTCAAACTTTTGTTTTACTGAAAATTTTTGCGAAATGTTTTATCTTGAATGTTAGTTAGGCCAATGTGCGTCTAATAAAATACAAAATTTTAGGTTTTGAGATTTCATAAATTTTTAATAAAAGTTCCATAACTTTTATGAATATTAATATTTTCGAAAAATATTTTGTAAACACGGTAATTGGACCTGTGCGGTTCTAACACAACAATTATTTTTCGATTTAAAATTTTTAATTTTTTTTCCAAAAATTTGTATGCAATATTATTGGCCAAAAATATTACGTGACCTAATTAAACCCACAATAAAAATTATCTCAAATTTTTGTTTTACTGAAAATTTTCGCGAAATGTTTTATCTTGAATGTTAGTTAGGCCAATGCGCGTCTAATAAAATACAACATTTTAGGTTTTGAGATTTCATAAATTTTTAATAAAAGTTTCATAACTTTTATGAATATTAATATTTTCGAAAAATATTTTGTAAACACGGTAATTGGACCTGTGCGGTTCTAAAACAACAATTATTTTTCGATTTAAAATTTTTTATTTTTTTTCAAAAAATTTGTATGCAATATCATTGGCCAAAAATATCACGTGACCTAATTAAACCCAAAATAAAAATTACCTCAAACTTTTGTTTTACTGAAAATTTTCGCGAAATGTTTTATCTTGAATGTTAGTTAGGCCAATGCGCGTCTAATAAAATACAAAATTTTAAGTTTTGAGATTTCATAAATTTTTAATAAAACTATCATAACTTTTATGAATATAAATATTTTCGAAAAATATTTTGTAAACACGGTAATTGGACCTGTGCGGTTCTAACACAACAATTATTTTTCGATTTAAAATTTTTTATTTTTTTTCAAAAAATTTGTATGCAATAAATATTATTGGCCAAAAATATCACGTGACCTAATTAAACCCAAAATAAAAATTAGCTCAAACTTTTGTTTTACTGAAAGTTTTCGCGAAATGTTTTATCTTGAATGTTAGTTAGGCCAATGCGCGTATAATAAAATACAAAATTTTAGGTTTTGCGATTTCATAAATTTTTAATAAAAGTTTCATAACTTTTATGAATATTAATATTTTCGAAAAATATTTTGTAAACACGGTAATTGGACCTGTGCGGTTCTAAAACAACAATTATTTTTTGATTTAAAATTTTTTATTTTTTTAAAAAAAATTTGTATGCAATATCATTGGCCAAAAATATCACGTGACCTAATTAAACCCAAAATAAAAATTACCTCAAACTTTTGTTTTACTAAAAATTTTTGCGAAATGTTTTATCTTGAATGTTAGTTAGGCCAATGCGCGTCTAATAAAATACAAAATTTTAGGTTTTGCGATTTCATAAATTTTTAATAAAAGTTTCATAACTTTTATGAATATTAATATTTTCGAAAAATATTTTGTAAACACGGTAATTGGACCTGTGCGGTTCTAAAACAACAATTATTTTTCGATTTAAAATTTTTTATTTTTTTAAAAAAAATTTGTATGCAATATCATTGGCCAAAAATATCACGTGACCTAATTAAACCCAAAATAAAAATTACCTCAAACTTTTGTTTTACTAAAAATTTTTGCGAAATGTTTTATCTTGAATGTTAGTTAGGCCAATGCGCGTCTAATAAAATACAAAATTTTAGGTTTTGAGATTTCATAAATTTTTAATAAAAGTGTCATAACTTTTATGAATATTAATATTTTCGAAAAATATTTTGTAAACACGGTAATTGGACCTGTGCGGTTCTAACTCAACAATTATTTTTCGATTTAAATTTTTTTATTTTTTTTTTTTAAATTTGTATGCAATATCATTGGCCAAAAATATCACGTGACCTAATTAAACCCAAAATAAAAATTACCTCAAACTTTTGTTTTACTAAAAATTTTCGCGAAATGTTTTATCTTGAATGTTAGTTAGGACATTGTGCGTCTAATAAAATACAAAATTTTAGGTTTTGAGATTTCATAAATTTTTAATAAAAGTGTCATAACTTTTATGAATATTAATATTTTTGAAAAATATTTTCTAAACACGGTAAATGGACCTGTGCGGTTCTAACACAACAATTATTTTTCGATTTAAAATATTTTATTTTTTTTCAAAAAATTTGTATGCAATATCGTTGGCCAAAAATATCACGTGACCTAATGAAAACCAAAATAAAAATTACCTCAAACTTTTGTTTTACTGAAAATTTTCGCGAAATGTTTTATCTTGAATGTTAGTTAGGACATTGTGCGTCTAATAAAATACAAAAGTTTAGGTTTTGAGATATCATAAATTTTTAATTAAAGTTTCATAACTTTTATGAATATTAATATTTTCGAAACATATTTTGTAAACACGGTAATTGGATCTGTGCATTTCTAACACAACAATTATTTTTCGATTTAAAATTTTTTATTTTTTAAAAAAAATTTGTATGCAATATCATTGGCCAAAAATATCACGTGACCTAATTAAACCCAAAATAAAAATTACCTCAAACTTTTGTTTTACTAAAAATTTTCGCGAAATGTTTTATCTTGAATGTTAGTTAGGCCAATGTGCGTCTAATAAAATACAAAATTTTAGGTTTTGAGATTTCATAAATTTTTAATAAAAGTTTCATAACTTTTATGAATATTAATATTTTCGAAAAATATTTTGTTAACACGGTAATTGGACCTGTGCGGTTCTAACACAACAATTATTTTTCGATTTAAAATTTTTTATTTAAAAAAAAAAAAATTGTATGCAATATCATTGGCCAAAAATATCACGTGACCTAATTAAACCCAAAATAAAAATTACCTCAAACTTTTGTTTTACTGAAAATTTTCGCGAAATGTTTTGTCTTGAATGTTAGTTAGGCCAATGTGCGTCTAACAAAATACAAAATTTTAGGTTTTGAGATTTCATAAATTTTTAATAAAAGTTCCATAACTTTTATGAATATTAATATTTTCGAAAAATATTTTGTAAACACGGTAATTGGACCTGTGCGGTTCTAACTCAACAATTATTTTTCGATTTAAATTTTTTTATTTTTTTTTTTTAAATTTGTATGCAATATCATTGGCCAAAAATATCACGTGACCTAATTAAACCCAAAATAAAAATTACCTCAAACTTTTGTTTTACTAAAAATTTTCGCGAAATGTTTTATCTTGAATGTTAGTTAGGACATTGTGCGTCTAATAAAATACAAAATTTTAGGTTTTGAGATTTCATAAATTTTTAATAAAAGTGTCATAACTTTTATGAATATTAATATTTTTGAAAAATATTTTCTAAACACGGTAAATGGACCTGTGCGGTTCTAACACAACAATTATTTTTCGATTTAAAATATTTTATTTTTTTTCAAAAAATTTGTATGCAATATCGTTGGCCAAAAATATCACGTGACCTAATGAAAACCAAAATAAAAATTACCTCAAACTTTTGTTTTACTGAAAATTTTCGCGAAATGTTTTATCTTGAATGTTAGTTAGGACATTGTGCGTCTAATAAAATACAAAAGTTTAGGTTTTGAGATATCATAAATTTTTAATTAAAGTTTCATAACTTTTATGAATATTAATATTTTCGAAACATATTTTGTAAACACGGTAATTGGATCTGTGCATTTCTAACACAACAATTATTTTTCGATTTAAAATTTTTTATTTTTTAAAAAAAATTTGTATGCAATATCATTGGCCAAAAATATCACGTGACCTAATTAAACCCAAAATAAAAATTACCTCAAACTTTTGTTTTACTAAAAATTTTCGCGAAATGTTTTATCTTGAATGTTAGTTAGAACATTGTGCGTCAAATAAAATACAAAATTTTAGGTTTTGAGATTTCATAAATTTTTAATAAAAGTGTCATAACTTATATGAATATTAATATTTTTGAAAAATATTTTGTAAACACGGTAATTGGACCTGTGCGGTTCTAACACAACAATTTTTTTTCGATTTAAAATATTTTATTTTTTTTCAAAAAATTTGTATGTAATATCGTTGGCCAAAAATATCACGTGACCTAATGAAAACCAAAATAAAAATTACCTCAAACTTTTGTTTTACTTAAAATTTTCGCGAAATGTTTTATCTTGAATGTTAGTTTGGCCAATGCGCGTCTAATAAAATACAAAATTTTAAGTTTTGAGATTTCATAAATTTTTAATAAAAGTTTCATAACTTTTATGAATATTAATATTTTCGAAAAATATTTTGTAAACACGGTAATTGGACCTGTGCGGTTCTAACACAACAATTATTTTTCGATTTAAAATTTTTTATTTTTTTAAAAAAATTTGTATGCAATATCGTTGGCCAAAAATATCACGTGACCTAATGAAAACCAAAATAAAAATTACCTCAAACTTTTGTTTTACTGAAAATTTTCGCGAAATGTTTTATCTTGAATGTTAGTTAGGACATTGTGCGTCTAATAAAATACAAAATTTTAGGTTTTGAGATTTCATAAATTTTTAATTAAAGTTTCATAACTTTTATGAATATTAATATTTTCGAAAAATATTTTGTAAACACGGTAATTGGACCTGTGCGGTTCTAACACAACAATTATTTTTCGATTTAAAATTTTTTATTTTTTTTTTTTAAATTTATATGCAATATCATTGGCCAAAAATATCACGTGACCTAATTAAACCCAAAATAAAAATTACCTCAAACTTTTGTTTTACTAAAAATTTTCGCGAAATGTTTTATCTTGAATGTTAGTTAGGACATTGTGCGTCTAATAAAATACAAAATTTTAGGTTTTGAGATTTCATAAATTTTTAATAAAAGTTTCATAACTTTTATGAATATTAATATTTTCGAAAAATATTTTGTAAACACGGTAATTGGACCTGTGCGGTTCTAACACAACAATTATTTTTCGATTTAAAATTTTTTATTTTTTTAAAAAAATTTGTATGCAATATCGTTGGCCAAAAATATCACGTGACCTAATGAAAACCAAAATAAAAATTACCTCAAACTTTTGTTTTACTGAAAATTTTCGCGAAATGTTTTATCTTGAATGTTAGTTAGGACATTGTGCGTCTAATAAAATACAAAATTTTAGGTTTTGAGATTTCATAAATTTTTAATTAAAGTTTCATAACTTTTATGAATATTAATATTTTCGAAAAATATTTTGTAAACACGGTAATTGGACCTGTGCGGTTCTAACACAACAATTATTTTTCGATTTAAAATTTTTTATTTTTTTTTTTTAAATTTATATGCAATATCATTGGCCAAAAATATCACGTGACCTAATTAAACCCAAAATAAAAATTACCTCAAACTTTTGTTTTACTAAAAATTTTCGCGAAATGTTTTATCTTGAATGTTAGTTAGGACATTGTGCGTCTAATAAAATACAAAATTTTAGGTTTTGAGATTTCATAAATTTTTAATAAAAGTGTCATAACTTTTATGAATATTAATATTTTCGAAAAATATTTTATAAACACGGTAATTGGACCTGTGAGGTTCTAACACAACAATTATTTTTCGATTTAAAATTTTTTATTTTTTTTTCAAAAATTTGTATGCAATCTCATTGGCCAAAAATATCACGTGACCTAATTAAACCCAAAATAAAAATTATCTCAAACTTTTGTTCTACTGAAAATTTTTGCAAAATATTTTATCTTGAATGTTAGTTAGGCCAATGCGCGCCTAATTAATTATAAAATTTCAGATTTTGAGATTTCATAAATTTTTAATAAAAGTTTCATAACTTTTATGAATATTAATATTTTCGAAAAATATTTTGTAAACACGGTAATTGGACCTGTGCGGTTCTAACACAACAATTATTTTTCGATTTAAAATTTTTTATTTTCTTTAAAAAAATTTGTATGCAATATCATTGGCCAAAAATATCACGTGACCTAATGAAAACCAAAATAAAAATTACCTCAAACCTTTGTTCTACTGAAAATTTTCGCGAAATTTTTTATCTTGAATGTTAGTTAGGCCAATGCGCGTCTAATAAAATACAAAATTTTAGGTTTTGAGATTTCATAAAATTTTAATTAAAGTTTCATAACTTTTATGAATATTAATATTTTCGAAAAATATTTTGTAAACACGGTAATTGGACCTGTGCGGTTCTAACACAACAATTATTTTTCGATTTAAATTTTTTTTTTTTAATTTGTATGCAATATCATTGGTCAAAAATATCACGTGACCTAATTAAACCCAAAATAAAAATTACCTCAAACTTTTGTTTTACTAAAAATTTTCGCGAAATGTTTTATCTTGAATGTTAGTTAGGACATTGTGCGTCCAATAAAATACAAAATTTTAGGTTTTGAGATTTCATAAATTTTTAATAAAAGTGTCATAACTTTTATGAATATTAATATTTTCGAAAAATATTTTGTAAACACGGTAATTGGACCTGTGCGGTTCTAACACAACAATTATTTTTCGATTTAAAATTTTTTATTTTTTTTCAAAAAATTTGTATGCAATATCGTTGGTCAAAAATATCACGTGACCTAATGAAAACCAAAATAAAAATTACCTCAAACTTTTGTTTTACTGAAAATTTTGGCGAAATGTTTTATCTTGAATGTTAGTTAGGCCAATGCGCGTCTAATAAAATACAAAATTTTAGGTTTTGAGATTTCATAAATTTTTAATAAAAGATTCATAACTTTTATGAATATTAAGATTTTCAAAAAATATTTTATAAACACGGTAATTGGACCTGTGCGGTTCTAACACAACAATTATTTTTCGATTTAAAATTTTTTATTTTTTTTCAAAAAATTTGTATGCAATCTCATTGGCCAAAAATATCACGTGACCTAATTAAACCCAAAATAAAAATTATCTCAAACTTTTGTTCTACTCAAAATTTTTGCAAAATATTTTGTCTTGAATGTTAGTTAGGCCAATGCGCGCCTAATTAATTATAAAATTTCAGATTTTGAGATTTCATAAATTTTTAATAAAAGTTTCATAACTTTTATGAATATTAATATTTTCGAAAAATATTTTGTAAACACGGTAATTGGACCTGTGCGGTTCTAACACAACAATTATTTTTCGATTTAAAATTTTTTATTTTCTTTAAAAAAATTTGTATGCAATATCATTGGCCAAAAATATCACGTGACCTAATGAAAACCAAAATAAAAATTACCTCAAACCTTTGTTCTACTGAAAATTTTCGCGAAATGTTTTATCTTGAATGTTAGTTAGGCCAATGCGCGTCTAATAAAATACAAAATTTTAGGTTTTGAGATTTCATAAATTTTTAATAAAAGTGTCATAACTTTTATGAATATTAATATTTTTGAAAAATATTTTGTAAACACGGTAATTGGACCTGTGCGGTTCTAACACAACAATTATTTTTCGATTTAAAATTTTTTATTTTTTTAAAAAAAATTTGTATGCAATATCATTGGCCAAAAATATCACGTGACCTAATTAAACCCAAAATAAAAATTACCTCACACTTTTGTTCTACTCAAAATTTTTGCAAAATATTTAATCTTGAATGTTAGTTAGGCCAATGCGCACCTAATTAATTATAAAATTTCAGATTTTGAGATTTCATAAATTTTTAATAAAAGTTTCATAACTTTTATGAATATTAATATTTTCGAAAAATATTTTGTAAACACGGTAATTGGACCTGTGCGGTTCTAACACAACAATTATTTTTCGATTTAAAATTTTTTATTTTCTTTAAAAAAATTTGTATGCAATATCATTGGCCAAAAATATCACGTGACCTAATGAAAACCAAAATAAAAATTACCTCAAACTTTTGTTTTACTGAAAATTTTCGCGAAATGTTTTATCTTGAATGTTAGTTACGCCAATGCGCGTCTAATATAATACAAAATTTTAGGTTTTGAGATTTCATAAATTTTTAATAAAAGTTTCATAACTTTTATGAATATTAATATTTTTGAAAAATATTTTGTAAACACGGTAATTGGACCTGTGCGGTTCTAACACAACAATTATTTTTCAATTTAAAATTTTTTATTTTTTTTCAAAAAATTTGTATGCAATATCGTTGGCCAAAAATATCACGTGACCTAATGAAAACCAAAATAAAAATTACCTCAAACCTTTGTTCTACTGAAAATTTTCGCGAAATGTTTTATCTTGAATGTTAGTTAGGCCAATGCGCGTCTAATAAAATACAAAATTTTAGGTTTTGAGATTTCATAAAATTTTAATTAAAGTTTCATAACTTTTATGAATATTAATATTTTCGAAAAATATTTTGTAAACACGGTAATTGGACCTGTGCGGTTCTAACACAACAATTATTTTTCGATTTAAATTTTTTTTTTTAAATTTGTATGCAATATCATTGGTCAAAAATATCACGTGACCTAATTAAACCCAAAATAAAAATTACCTCAAACTTTTGTTTTACTAAAAATTTTCGCGAAATGTTTTATCTTGAATGTTAGTTAGGACATTGTGCGTCCAATAAAATACAAAAATTTAGGTTTTGAGATTTCATAAATTTTTAATAAAAGTGTCATAACTTTTATGAATATTAATATTTTCGAAAAATATTTTGTAAACACGGTAATTGGACCTGTGCGGTTCTAACACAACAATTATTTTTCGATTTAAAATTTTTTATTTTTTTTCAAAAAATTTGTATGCAATATCGTTGGCCAAAAATATCACGTGACCTAATGAAAACCAAAATAAAAATTACCTCAAACTTTTGTTTTACTGAAAATTTTGGCGAAATGTTTTATCTTGAATGTTAGTTAGGCCAATGCGCGTCTAATAAAATACAAAATTTTAGGTTTTGAGATTTCATAAATTTTTAATAAAAGATTCATAACTTTTATGAATATTAAGATTTTCAAAAAATATTTTATAAACACGGTAATTGGACCTGTGCGGTTCTAACACAACAATTATTTTTCGATTTAAAATTTTTTATTTTTTTTCAAAAAATTTGTATGCAATCTCATTGGCCAAAAATATCACGTGACCTAATTAAACCCAAAATAAAAATTATCTCAAATTTTTTGTTCTACTCAAAATTTTTGCAAAATATTTTGTCTTGAATGTTAGTTAGGCCAATGCGCGCCTAATTAATTATAAAATTTCAGATTTTGAGATTTCATAAATTTTTAATAAAAGTTTCATAACTTTTATGAATATTAATATTTTCGAAAAATATTTTGTAAACACGGTAATTGGACCTGTGCGGTTCTAACACAACAATTATTTTTCGATTTAAAATTTTTTATTTTCTTTAAAAAAATTTGTATAAAATATCATTGGCCAAAAATATCACGTGACCTAATGAAAACCAAAATAAAAATTACCTCAAACCTTTGTTCTACTGAAAATTTTCGCGAAATGTTTTATCTTGAATGTTAGTTAGGCCAATGCGCGTCTAATAAAATACAAAATTTTAGGTTTTGAGATTTCATAAATTTTTAATAAAAGTTTCATAACTTTTATGAATATTAATATTTTTGAAAAATATTTTGTAAACACGGTAATTGGACCTGTGCGGTTCTAACACAACAATTATTTTTCGATTTAAAATTTTTTATTTTTTTAAAAAAAATTTGTATGCAATATCATTGGCCAAAAATATCACGTGACCTAATTAAACCCAAAATAAAAATTACCTCACACTTTTGTTCTACTCAAAATTTTTGCAAAATATTTTATCTTGAATGTTAGTTAGGCCAATGCGCACCTAATTAATTATAAAATTTCAGATTTTGAGATTTCATAAATTTTTAATAAAAGTTTCATAACTTTTATGAATATTAATATTTTCGAAAAATATTTTGTAAACACGGTAATTGGACCTGTGCGGTTCTAACACAACAATTATTTTTCGATTTAAAATTTTTTATTTTCTTTAAAAAAATTTGTATGCAATATCATTGGCCAAAAATATCACGTGACCTAATGAAAACCAAAATAAAAATTACCTCAAACTTTTGTTTTACTGAAAATTTTCGCGAAATGTTTTATCTTGAATGTTAGTTACGCCAATGCGCGTCTAATATAATACAAAATTTTAGGTTTTGAGATTTCATAAATTTTTAATAAAAGTTTCATAACTTTTATGAATATTAATATTTTCGAAAAATATTTTGTAAACACGGTAATTGGACCTGTGCGGTTCTAACACAACAATTATTTTTCGATTTAAAATTTTTTATTTTTTTTCAAAAAATTTGTATGCAATATCGTTGGCCAAAAATATCACGTGACCTAATGAAAACCAAAATAAAAATTACCTCAAACTTTTGTTTTACTGAAAATTTTGGCGAAATGTTTTATCTTGAATGTTAGTTAGGCCAATGCGCGTCTAATAAAATACAAAATTTTAGGTTTTGAGATTTCATAAATTTTTAATAAAAGATTCATAACTTTTATGAATATTAAGATTTTCAAAAAATATTTTATAAACACGGTAATTGGACCTGTGCGGTTCTAACACAACAATTATTTTTCGATTTAAAATTTTTTATTTTTTTTCAAAAAATTTGTATGCAATCTCATTGGCCAAAAATATCACGTGACCTAATTAAACCCAAAATAAAAATTATCTCAAACTTTTGTTCTACTCAAAATTTTTGCAAAATATTTTGTCTTGAATGTTAGTTAGGCCAATGCGCGCCTAATTAATTATAAAATTTCAGATTTTGAGATTTCATAAATTTTTAATAAAAGTTTCATAACTTTTATGAATATTAATATTTTCGAAAAATATTTTGTAAACACGGTAATTGGACCTGTGCGGTTCTAACACAACAATTATTTTTCGATTTAAAATTTTTTATTTTCTTTAAAAAAATTTGTATGCAATATCATTGGCCAAAAATATCACGTGACCTAATGAAAACCAAAATAAAAATTACCTCAAACCTTTGTTCTACTGAAAATTTTCGCGAAATGTTTTATCTTGAATGTTAGTTAGGCCAATGCGCGTCTAATAAAATACAAAATTTTAGGTTTTGAGATTTCATAAATTTTTAATAAAAGTTTCATAACTTTTATGAATATTAATATTTTTGAAAAATATTTTGTAAACACGGTAATTGGACCTGTGCGGTTCTAACACAACAATTATTTTTCGATTTAAAATTTTTTATTTTTTTAAAAAAAATTTGTATGCAATATCATTGGCCAAAAATATCACGTGACCTAATTAAACCCAAAATAAAAATTACCTCACACTTTTGTTCTACTCAAAATTTTTGCAAAATATTTTATCTTGAATGTTAGTTAGGCCAATGCGCACCTAATTAATTATAAAATTTCAGATTTTGAGATTTCATAAATTTTTAATAAAAGTTTCATAACTTTTATGAATATTAATATTTTCGAAAAATATTTTGTAAACACGGTAATTGGACCTGTGCGGTTCTAACACAACAATTATTTTTTGATTTAAAATTTTTTATTTTCTTTAAAAAAATTTGTATGCAATATCATTGGCCAAAAATATCACGTGACCTAATGAAAACCAAAATAAAAATTACCTCAAACCTTTGTTCTACTGAAAATTTTCGCGAAATTTTTTATCTTGAATGTTAGTTAGGCCAATGCGCGTCTAATAAAATACAAAATTTTAGGTTTTGAGATTTCATAAAATTTTAATTAAAGTTTCATAACTTTTATGAATATTAATATTTTCGAAAAATATTTTGTAAACACGGTAATTGGACCTGTGCGGTTCTAACACAACAATTATTTTTCGATTTAAATTTTTTTTTTTAAATTTGTATGCAATATCATTGGTCAAAAATATCACGTGACCTAATTAAACCCAAAATAAAATTACCTCAAACTTTTGTTTTACTAAAAATTTTCGCGAAATGTTTTATCTTGAATGTTAGTTAGGACATTGTGCGTCCAATAAAATACAAAATTTTAGGTTTTGAGATTTCATAAATTTTTAATAAAAGTGTCATAACTTTTATGAATATTAATATTTTCGAAAAATATTTTGTAAACACGGTAATTGGACCTGTGCGGTTCTAACACAACAATTATTTTTCGATTTAAAATTTTTTATTTTTTTTCAAAAAATTTGTATGCGATGTCGTTGGCCAAAAATATCACGTGACCTAATGAAAACCAAAATAAAAATTACCTCAAACTTTTGTTTTACTGAAAATTTTGGCGAAATGTTTTATCTTGAATGTTAGTTAGGCCAATGCGCGTCTAATAAAATACAAAATTTTAGGTTTTGAGATTTCATAAATTTTTAATAAAAGATTCATAACTTTTATGAATATTAAGATTTTCAAAAAATATTTTATAAACACGGTAATTGGACCTGTGCGGTTCTAACACAACAATTATTTTTCGATTTAAAATTTTTTATTTTTTTCAAAAAATTTGTATGCAATCTCATTGGCCAAAAATATCACGTGACCTAATTAAACCCAAAATAAAAATTATCTCAAACTTTTGTTCTACTCAAAATTTTCGCGAAAGTTTTATCTTGAATGTTAGTTAGGCCAATGCGCGCCTAATTAATTATAAAATTTCAGATTTTGAGATTTCATAAATTTTTAATAAAAGTTTCATAACTTTTATGAATATTAATATTTTCGAAAAATATTTTGTAAACACGGTAATTGGACCTGTGCGGTTCTAACACAACAATTATTTTTCGATTTAAAATTTTTTATTTTCTTTAAAAAAATTTGTATGCAATATCATTGGCCAAAAATATCACGTGACCTAATGAAAACCAAAATAAAAATTACCTCAAACCTTTGTTCTACTGAAAATTTTCGCGAAATGTTTTATCTTGAATGTTAGTTAGGCCAATGCGCGTCTAATAAAATACAAAATTTTAGGTTTTGAGATTTCATAAATTTTTAATAAAAGTTTCATAACTTTTATGAATATTAATATTTTTGAAAAATATTTTGTAAACACGGTAATTGGACCTGTGCGGTTCTAACACAACAATTATTTTTCGATTTAAAATTTTTTATTTTTTTAAAAAAAATTTGTATGCAATATCATTGGCCAAAAATATCACGTGACCTAATTAAACCCAAAATAAAAATTACCTCACACTTTTGTTCTACTCAAAATTTTTGCAAAATATTTTATCTTGAATGTTAGTTAGGCCAATGCGCACCTAATTAATTACAAAATTTCAGATTTTGAGATTTCATAAATTTTTAATAAAAGTTTCATAACTTTTATGAATATTAATATTTTCGAAAAATATTTTGTAAACACGGTAATTGGACCTGTGCGGTTCTAACACAACAATTATTTTTCGATTTAAAATTTTTTATTTTCTTTAAAAAAATTTGTATGCAATATCATTGGCCAAAAATATCACGTGACCTAATGAAAACCAAAATAAAAATTACCTCAAACTTTTGTTTTACTGAAAATTTTCGCGAAATGTTTTATCTTGAATGTTAGTTACGCCAATGCGCGTCTAATATAATACAAAATTTTAGGTTTTGAGATTTCATAAATTTTTAATAAAAGTTTCATAACTTTTATGAATATTAATATTTTCGAAAAATATTTTGTAAACACGGTAATTGGACCTGTGCGGTTCTAACACAACAATTATTTTTCGATTTAAAATTTTTAATTTTTCTTCAAAAAATTTGTATGCAATATCATTGGCCAAAAATATCACGTGACCTAATTAAACCCAAAATAAAAATTACCTCAAACTTTTGTTTTACTGAAAATTTTCGCGAAATGTTTTATCTTGAATGTTAGTTAGGCCAATGCGCGTCTAATAAAATACAAAAATTTAGGTTTTGAGATTTCATAAATTTTTAATAAAAGTTTCATAACTTTTATGAATATTAATATTTTTAAAAAATATTATGTAAACACGGTAACTTGACCTGTGCGGTTCTAACACAACAATTATTTTTCGATTTAAAATTTTTTATTTTTTAAAAAAAAATTTGTATGCAATCTCATTGGCCAAAAATATCACGTGACCTAATTAAACCCAAAATAAAAATTATCTCAAACTTTTGTTCTACTCAAAATTTTCGCGAAAGTTTTATCTTGAATGTTAGTTAGGCCAATGCGCGTCTAATAAAATACAAAATTTTAGGTTTTGAGATTTCATAAATTTTTAATTAAAGTTTCATAACTTTTATGAATATTAATATTTTCGAAAAATATTTTGTAAACACGGTAATTGGACCTGTGCGGTTCTAACACAACAATTATTTTTCGATTTAAATTTTTTTATTTTTTTTTTTAAATTTGTATGCAATATCATTGGCCAAAAATATCACGTGACCTAATTAAACCCAAAATAAAAATTACCTCAAACTTTTGTTTTACTAAAAATTTTCGCGAAATGTTTTATCTTGAATGTTAGTTAGGACATTGTGCGTCTAATAAAATACAAAATTTTAGGTTTTGAGATTTCATAAATTTTTAATAAAAGATTCATAACTTTTATGAATATTAAGATTTTCAAAAAATATTTTATAAATACGGTAATTGGGCCTGTGCGGTTCTAACACAACAATTATTTTTCGATTTAAAATTTTTTATTTTTTTTCAAAAAATTTGTATGCAATCTCATTGGCCAAAAATATCACGTGACCTAATTAAACCCAAAATAAAAATTATCTCAAACTTTTGTTCTACTCAAAATTTTTGCAAAATATTTTATCTTGAATGTTAGTTAGGCCAATGCGCGCCTAATTAATTATAAAATTTCAGATTTTGAGATTTCATAAATTTTTAATAAAAGTTTCATAACTTTTATGAATATTAATATTTTCGAAAAATATTTTGTAAACACGGTAATTGGACCTGTGCGGTTCTAACACAACAATTATTTTTCGATTTAAAATTTTTTATTTTTTAAAAAAAAATTTGTATGCAATATCATTGGCCAAAAATATCACGTGACCTAATTAAACCCAAAATAAAAATTACCTCACACTTTTGTTTTACTGAAAATTTTCGCGAAATGTTTTATCTTGAATGTTAGTTACGCCAATGCGCGTCTAATATAATACAAAATTTTAGGTTTTGAGATTTCATAAATTTTTAATAAAAGTTTCATAACTTTTATGAATATTAATATTTTCGAAAAATATTTTGTAAACACGGTAATTGGACCTGTGCGGTTCTACCACAACAATTATTTTTCGATTTAAAATTTTTAATTTTTCTTCAAAAAATTTGTATGCAATATCATTGGCCAAAAATATCACGTGACCTAATTAAACCCAAAATAAAAATTACCTCAAATTTTTGTTTTACTGAAAATTTTCGCGAAATGTTTTATCTTGAATGTTAGTTAGGCCAATGCGCGTCTAATAAAATACAAAAATTTAGGTTTTGAGATTTCATAAATTTTTAATAAAAGTTTCATAACTTTTATGAATATTAATATTTTTGAAAAATATTATGTAAACACGGTAATTTGACCTGTGCGGTTCTAACACAACAATTATTTTTCGATTTAAAATTTTTTATTTTTAAAAAAAAAATTTGTATGCAATCTCATTGGCCAAAAATATCACGTGACCTAATTAAACCCAAAATCAAAATTATCTCAAACTTTTGTTCTACTCAAAATTTTTGCAAAATGTTTTATCTTGAATGTTAGTTAGGCAATTGCGCGCCTAATTAAATATAAAATTTCAGATTTTGAGATTTCATAAATTTTTAATAAAAGTTTCATAACTTTTATGAATATTAATATTTTCGAAAAATATTTTGTAAACACGGTAATTGGACCTGTGCGGTTCTCTAACACAAAAATTATTTTTCGATTTAAAATTTTTAATTTTTTTTTTTTATTTGTATGCAATATCATTGGCCAAAAATATCATGTGACCTAATTAAACCCAAAATAAAAATTACTTCAAATTTTTGTTTTACTGAAAATTTTCGCGAAATGTTTTATCTTGAATGTTAGTTAGGCCAATGCGCGTCTAATAAAATACAAAATTTTAGGTTTTGAGATTTCATAAATTTTTAATAAAAGTTTCATAACTTTTATAAATATTAATATTTTCAAAAAATATTTTGTAAACACGGTAATTGGACCTGTGTGGTTCTAACACAACAATTATTTTTCGATTTAAAATTTTTTATTTTTTTTCAAAAAATTTGTATGCAATATCGTTGGCCAAAAATATCACGTGACCTAATGAAAACCAAAATAAAAATTACCTCAAACTTTTGTTTTACTGAAAATTTTGGCGCAATGTTTTATCTTGAATGTTAGTTAGGCCAATGCGCGTCTAATAAAATACAAAATTTTAGGTTTTGAGATTTCATAAATTTTTAATAAAAGATTCATAACTTTTATGAATATTAAGATTTTCAAAAAATATTTTATAAACACGGTAATTGGACCTGTGCGGTTCTAACACAACAATTATTTTTCGATTTAAAATTTTTTATTTTTTTTCAAAAAATTTGTATGCAATCTCATTGGCCAAAAATATCACGTGACCTAATTAAACCCAAAATAAAAATTATCTCAAACTTTTGTTCTACTCAAAATTTTTGCAAAATATTTTGTCTTGAATGTTAGTTAGGCCAATGCGCGCCTAATTAATTATAAAATTTCAGATTTTGAGATTTCATAAATTTTTAATAAAAGTTTCATAACTTTTATGAATATTAATATTTTCGAAAAATATTTTGTAAACACGGTAATTGGACCTGTGCGGTTCTAACACAACAATTATTTTTTGATTTAAAATTTTTTATTTTCTTTAAAAAAATTTGTATGCAATATCATTGGCCAAAAATATCACGTGACCTAATGAAAACCAAAATAAAAATTACCTCAAACCTTTGTTCTACTGAAAATTTTCGCGAAATGTTTTATCTTGAATGTTAGTTAGGCCAATGCGCGTCTAATAAAATACAAAATTTTAGGTTTTGAGATTTCATAAAATTTTAATTAAAGTTTCATAACTTTTATGAATATTAATATTTTCGAAAAATATTTTGTAAACACGGTAATTGGACCTGTGCGGTTCTAACACAACAATTATTTTTCGATTTAAATTTTTTTTTTTAAATTTGTATGCAATATCATTGGTCAAAAATATCACGTGACCTAATTAAACCCAAAATAAAAATTACCTCAAACTTTTGTTTTACTAAAAATTTTCGCGAAATGTTTTATCTTGAATGTTAGTTAGGACATTGTGCGTCCAATAAAATACAAAATTTTAGGTTTTGAGATTTCATAAATTTTTAATAAAAGTGTCATAACTTTTATGAATATTAATATTTTCGAAAAATATTTTGTAAACACGGTAATTGGACCTGTGCGGTTCTAACACAACAATTATTTTTCGATTTAAAATTTTTTATTTTTTTTCAAAAAATTTGTATGCAATATCGTTGGCCAAAAATATCACGTGACCTAATGAAAACCAAAATAAAAATTACCTCAAACTTTTGTTTTACTGAAAATTTTGGCGAAATGTTTTATCTTGAATGTTAGTTAGGCCAATGCGCGTCTAATAAAATACAAAATTTTAGGTTTTGAGATTTCATAAATTTTTAATAAAAGATTCATAACTTTTATGAATATTAAGATTTTCAAAAGATATTTTATAAACACGGTAATTGGACCTGTGCGGTTCTAACACAACAATTATTTTTCGATTTAAAATTTTTTATTTTTTTTCAAAAAATTTGTATGCAATCTCATTGGCCAAAAATATCACGTGACCTAATTAAACCCAAAATAAAAATTATCTCAAACTTTTGTTCTACTCAAAATTTTTGCAAAATATTTTGTCTTGAATGTTAGTTAGGCCAATGCGCGCCTAATTAATTATAAAATTTCAGATTTTGAGATTTCATAAATTTTTAATAAAAGTTTCATAACTTTTATGAATATTAATATTTTCGAAAAATATTTTGTAAACACGGTAATTGGACCTGTGCGGTTCTAACACAACAATTATTTTTCGATTTAAAATTTTTTATTTTTTAAAAAAAAATTTGTATGCAATATCATTGGCCAAAAATATCACGTGACCTAATGAAAACCAAAATAAAAATTACCTCAAACCTTTGTTCTACTGAAAATTTTCGCGAAATGTTTTATCTTGAATGTTAGTTAGGCCAATGCGCGTCTAATAAAATACAAAATTTTAGGTTTTGAGATTTCATAAATTTTTAATAAAAGTTTCATAACTTTTATGAATATTAATATTTTTGAAAAATATTTTGTAAACACGGTAATTGGACCTGTGCGGTTCTAACACAACAATTATTTTTCGATTTAAAATTTTTTATTTTTTTAAAAAAAATTTGTATGCAATATCATTGGCCAAAAATATCACGTGACCTAATTAAACCCAAAATAAAAATTACCTCACACTTTTGTTCTACTCAAAATTTTTGCAAAATATTTTATCTTGAATGTTAGTTAGGCCAATGCGCACCTAATTAATTATAAAATTTCAGATTTTGAGATTTCATAAATTTTTAATAAAAGTTTCATAACTTTTATGAATATTAATATTTTCGAAAAATATTTTGTAAACACGGTAATTGGACCTGTGCGGTTCTAACACAACAATTATTTTTTGATTTAAAATTTTTTATTTTCTTTAAAAAAATTTGTATGCAATATCATTGGCCAAAAATATCACGTGACCTAATGAAAACCAAAATAAAAATTACCTCAAACTTTTGTTTTACTGAAAATTTTCGCGAAATGTTTTATCTTGAATGTTAGTTACGCCAATGCGCGTCTAATATAATACAAAATTTTAGGTTTTGAGATTTCATAAATTTTTAATAAAAGTTTCATAACTTTTATGAATATTAATATTTTCGAAAAATATTTTGTAAACACGGTAATTGGACCTGTGCGGTTCTAACACAACAATTATTTTTCGATTTAAAATTTTTTATTTTTTTTCAAAAAATTTGTATGCAATATTGTTGGCCAAAAATATCACGTGACCTAATGAAAACCAAAATAAAAATTACCTCAAACTTTTGTTTTACTGAAAATTTTGGCGAAATGTTTTATCTTGAATGTTAGTTAGGCCAATGCGCGTCTAATAAAATACAAAATTTTAGGTTTTGAGATTTCATAAATTTTTAATAAAAGATTCATAACTTTTATGAATATTAAGATTTTCAAAAAATATTTTATAAACACGGTAATTGGACCTGTGCGGTTCTAACACAACAATTATTTTTCGATTTAAAATTTTTTATTTTTTTTCAAAAAATTTGTATGCAATCTCATTGGCCAAAAATATCACGTGACCTAATTAAACCCAAAATAAAAATTATCTCAAACTTTTGTTCTACTCAAAATTTTTGCAAAATATTTTGTCTTGAATGTTAGTTAGGCCAATGCGCGCCTAATTAATTATAAAATTTCAGATTTTGAGATTTCATAAATTTTTAATAAAAGTTTCATAACTTTTATGAATATTAATATTTTCGAAAAATATTTTGTAAACACGGTAATTGGACCTGTGCGGTTCTAACACAACAATTATTTTTCGATTTAAAATTTTTTATTTTCTTTAAAAAAATTTGTATGCAATATCATTGGCCAAAAATATCACGTGACCTAATGAAAACCAAAATAAAAATTACCTCAAACCTTTGTTCTACTGAAAATTTTCGCGAAATGTTTTATCTTGAATGTTAGTTAGGCCAATGCGCGTCTAATAAAATACAAAATTTTAGGTTTTGAGATTTCATAAATTTTTAATAAAAGTTTCATAACTTTTATGAATATTAATATTTTCGAAAAATATTTTGTAAACACGGTAATTGGACCTGTGCGGTTCTAACACAACAAATATTTTTCGATTTAAAATTTTTTATTTTTTTAAAAAAAATTTGTATGCAATATCATTGGCCAAAAATATCACGTGACCTAATTAAACCCAAAATAAAAATTACCTCACACTTTTGTTCTACTCAAAATTTTTGCAAAATATTTTATCTTGAATGTTAGTTAGGCCAATGCGCACCTAATTAATTATAAAATTTCAGATTTTGAGATTTCATAAATTTTTAATAAAAGTTTCATAACTTTTATGAATATTAATATTTTCGAAAAATATTTTGTAAACACGGTAATTGGACCTGTGCGGTTCTAACACAACAATTATTTTTTGATTTAAAATTTTTTATTTTCTTTAAAAAAATTTGTATGCAATATCATTGGCCAAAAATATCACGTGACCTAATGAAAACCAAAATAAAAATTACCTCAAACCTTTGTTCTACTGAAAATTTTCGCGAAATTTTTTATCTTGAATGTTAGTTAGGCCAATGCGCGTCTAATAAAATACAAAATTTTAGGTTTTGAGATTTCATAAAATTTTAATTAAAGTTTCATAACTTTTATGAATATTAATATTTTCGAAAAATATTTTGTAAACACGGTAATTGGACCTGTGCGGTTCTAACACAACAATTATTTTTCGATTTAAATTTTTTTTTTTAAATTTGTATGCAATATCATTGGTCAAAAATATCACGTGACCTAATTAAACCCAAAATAAAAATTACCTCAAACTTTTGTTTTACTAAAAATTTTCGCGAAATGTTTTATCTTGAATGTTAGTTAGGACATTGTGCGTCCAATAAAATACAAAATTTTAGGTTTTGAGATTTCATAAATTTTTAATAAAAGTGTCATAACTTTTATGAATATTAATATTTTCGAAAAATATTTTGTAAACACGGTAATTGGACCTGTGCGGTTCTAACACAACAATTATTTTTCGATTTAAAATTTTTTATTTTTTTTCAAAAAATTTGTATGCAATATCGTTGGCCAAAAATATCACGTGACCTAATGAAAACCAAAATAAAAATTACCTCAAACTTTTGTTTTACTGAAAATTTTGGCGAAATGTTTTATCTTGAATGTTAGTTAGGCCAATGCGCGTCTAATAAAATACAAAATTTTAGGTTTTGAGATTTCATAAATTTTTAATAAAAGATTCATAACTTTTATGAATATTAAGATTTTCAAAAAATATTTTATAAACACGGTAATTGGACCTGTGCGGTTCTAACACAACAATTATTTTTCGATTTAAAATTTTTTATTTTTTTTCAAAAAATTTGTATGCAATCTCATTGGCCAAAAATATCACGTGACCTAATTAAACCCAAAATAAAAATTATCTCAAACTTTTGTTCTACTCAAAATTTTTGCAAAATATTTTGTCTTGAATGTTAGTTAGGCCAATGCGCGCCTAATTAATTATAAAATTTCAGATTTTGAGATTTCATAAATTTTTAATAAAAGTTTCATAACTTTTATGAATATTAATATTTTCGAAAAATATTTTGTAAACACGGTAATTGGACCTGTGCGGTTCTAACACAACAATTATTTTTCGATTTAAAATTTTTTATTTTCTTTAAAAAAATTTGTATGCAATATCATTGGCCAAAAATATCACGTGACCTAATGAAAACCAAAATAAAAATTACCTCAAACCTTTGTTCTACTGAAAATTTTCGCGAAATGTTTTATCTTGAATGCTAGTTAGGCCAATGCGCGTCTAATAAAATACAAAATTTTAGGTTTTGAGATTTCATAAATTTTTAATAAAAGTTTCATAACTTTTATGAATATTAATATTTTTGAAAAATATTTTGCAAACACGGTAATTGGACCTGTGCGGTTCTAACACAACAATTATTTTTCGATTTAAAATTTTTTATTTTTTTAAAAAAAATTTGTATGCAATATCATTGGCCAAAAATATCACGTGACCTAATTAAACCCAAAATAAAAATTACCTCACACTTTTGTTCTACTCAAAATTTTTGCAAAATATTTTATCTTGAATGTTAGTTAGGCCAATGCGCACCTAATTAATTATAAAATTTCAGATTTTGAGATTTCATAAATTTTTAATAAAAGTTTCATAACTTTTATGAATATTAATATTTTCGAAAAATATTTTGTAAACACGGTAATTGGACCTGTGCGGTTCTAACACAACAATTATTTTTCGATTTAAAATTTTTAATTTTCTTTAAAAAAATTTGTATGCAATATCATTGGCCAAAAATATCACGTGACCTAATGAAAACCAAAATAAAAATTACCTCAAACCTTTGTTCTACTGAAAATTTTCGCGAAATGTTTTATCTTGAATGTTAGTTAGGCCAATGCGCGTCTAATTAAATACAAAATTTTAGGTTTTGAGATTTCATAAATTTTTAATAAAAGTTTCATAACTTTTATGAATATTAATATTTTCGAAAAATATTTTGTAAACACGGTAATTGGACCTGTGCGGTTCTAACACAACAATTATTTTTCGATTTAAAATTTTTTATTTTTTTAAAAAAAATTTGTATGCAATATCATTGGCCAAAAATATCACGTGACCTAATTAAACCCAAAATAAAAATTACCTCACACTTTTGTTCTACTCAAAATTTTTGCAAAATATTTTATCTTGAATGTTAGTTAGGCCAATGCGCACCTAATTAATTATAAAATTTCAGATTTTGAGATTTCATAAATTTTTAATAAAAGTTTCATAACTTTTATGAATATTAATATTTTCGAAAAATATTTTGTAAACACGGTAATTGGACCTGTGCGGTTCTAACACAACAATTATTTTTTGATTTAAAATTTTTTATTTTCTTTAAAAAAATTTGTATGCAATATCATTGGCCAAAAATATCACGTGACCTAATGAAAACCAAAATAAAAATTACCTCAAACCTTTGTTCTACTGAAAATTTTCGCGAAATTTTTTATCTTGAATGTTAGTTAGGCCAATGCGCGTCTAATAAAATACAAAATTTTAGGTTTTGAGATTTCATAAAATTTTAATTAAAGTTTCATAACTTTTATGAATATTAATATTTTCGAAAAATATTTTGTAAACACGGTAATTGGACCTGTGCGGTTCTAACACAACAAATATTTTTCGATTTAAAATTTTTTATTTTTTTAAAAAAAATTTGTATGCAATATCATTGGCCAAAAATATCACGTGACCTAATTAAACCCAAAATAAAAATTACCTCACACTTTTGTTCTACTCAAAATTTTTGCAAAATATTTTATCTTGAATGTTAGTTAGGCCAATGCGCACCTAATTAATTATAAAATTTCAGATTTTGAGATTTCATAAATTTTTAATAAAAGTTTCATAACTTTTATGAATATTAATATTTTCGAAAAATATTTTGTAAACACGGTAATTGGACCTGTGCGGTTCTAACACAACAATTATTTTTTGATTTAAAATTTTTTATTTTCTTTAAAAAAATTTGTATGCAATATCATTGGCCAAAAATATCACGTGACCTAATGAAAACCAAAATAAAAATTACCTCAAACCTTTGTTCTACTGAAAATTTTCGCGAAATTTTTTATCTTGAATGTTAGTTAGGCCAATGCGCGTCTAATAAAATACAAAATTTTAGGTTTTGAGATTTCATAAAATTTTAATTAAAGTTTCATAACTTTTATGAATATTAATATTTTCGAAAAATATTTTGTAAACACGGTAATTGGACCTGTGCGGTTCTAACACAACAATTATTTTTCGATTTAAATTTTTTTTTTTAAATTTGTATGCAATATCATTGGTCAAAAATATCACGTGACCTAATTAAACCCAAAATAAAAATTACCTCAAACTTTTGTTTTACTAAAAATTTTCGCGAAATGTTTTATCTTGAATGTTAGTTAGGACATTGTGCGTCCAATAAAATACAAAATTTTAGGTTTTGAGATTTCATAAATTTTTAATAAAAGTGTCATAACTTTTATGAATATTAATATTTTCGAAAAATATTTTGTAAACACGGTAATTGGACCTGTGCGGTTCTAACACAACAATTATTTTTCGATTTAAAATTTTTTATTTTTTTTCAAAAAATTTGTATGCAATATCGTTGGCCAAAAATATCACGTGACCTAATGAAAACCAAAATAAAAATTACCTCAAACTTTTGTTTTACTGAAAATTTTGGCGAAATGTTTTATCTTGAATGTTAGTTAGGCCAATGCGCGTCTAATAAAATACAAAATTTTAGGTTTTGAGATTTCATAAATTTTTAATAAAAGATTCATAACTTTTATGAATATTAAGATTTTCAAAAAATATTTTATAAACACGGTAATTGGACCTGTGCGGTTCTAACACAACAATTATTTTTCGATTTAAAATTTTTTATTTTTTTTCAAAAAATTTGTATGCAATCTCATTGGCCAAAAATATCACGTGACCTAATTAAACCCAAAATAAAAATTATCTCAAACTTTTGTTCTACTCAAAATTTTTGCAAAATATTTTGTCTTGAATGTTAGTTAGGCCAATGCGCGCCTAATTAATTATAAAATTTCAGATTTTGAGATTTCATAAATTTTTAATAAAAGTTTCATAACTTTTATGAATATTAATATTTTCGAAAAATATTTTGTAAACACGGTAATTGGACCTGTGCGGTTCTAACACAACAATTATTTTTCGATTTAAAATTTTTTATTTTCTTTAAAAAAATTTGTATGCAATATCATTGGCCAAAAATATCACGTGACCTAATGAAAACCAAAATAAAAATTACCTCAAACCTTTGTTCTACTGAAAATTTTCGCGAAATGTTTTATCTTGAATGTTAGTTAGGCCAATGCGCGTCTAATAAAATACAAAATTTTAGGTTTTGAGATTTCATAAATTTTTAATAAAAGTTTCATAACTTTTATGAATATTAATATTTTTGAAAAATATTTTGCAAACACGGTAATTGGACCTGTGCGGTTCTAACACAACAATTATTTTTCGATTTAAAATTTTTTATTTTTTTAAAAAAAATTTGTATGCAATATCATTGGCCAAAAATATCACGTGACCTAATTAAACCCAAAATAAAAATTACCTCACACTTTTGTTCTACTCAAAATTTTTGCAAAATATTTTATCTTGAATGTTAGTTAGGCCAATGCGCACCTAATTAATTATAAAATTTCAGATTTTGAGATTTCATAAATTTTTAATAAAAGTTTCATAACTTTTATGAATATTAATATTTTCGAAAAATATTTTGTAAACACGGTAATTGGACCTGTGCGGTTCTAACACAACAATTATTTTTCGATTTAAAATTTTTTATTTTCTTTAAAAAAATTTGTATGCAATATCATTGGCCAAAAATATCACGTGACCTAATGAAAACCAAAATAAAAATTACCTCAAACCTTTGTTCTACTGAAAATTTTCGCGAAATGTTTTATCTTGAATGTTAGTTAGGCCAATGCGCGTCTAATTAAATACAAAATTTTAGGTTTTGAGATTTCATAAATTTTTAATAAAAGTTTCATAACTTTTATGAATATTAATATTTTCGAAAAATATTTTGTAAACACGGTAATTGGACCTGTGCGGTTCTAACACAACAATTATTTTTCGATTTAAAATTTTTTATTTTTTTAAAAAAAATTTGTATGCAATATCATTGGCCAAAAATATCACGTGACCTAATTAAACCCAAAATAAAAATTACCTCACACTTTTGTTCTACTCAAAATTTTTGCAAAATATTTTATCTTGAATGTTAGTTAGGCCAATGCGCACCTAATTAATTATAAAATTTCAGATTTTGAGATTTCATAAATTTTTAATAAAAGTTTCATAACTTTTATGAATATTAATATTTTCGAAAAATATTTTGTAAACACGGTAATTGGACCTGTGCGGTTCTAACACAACAATTATTTTTTGATTTAAAATTTTTTATTTTCTTTAAAAAAATTTGTATGCAATATCATTGGCCAAAAATATCACGTGACCTAATGAAAACCAAAATAAAAATTACCTCAAACCTTTGTTCTACTGAAAATTTTCGCGAAATTTTTTATCTTGAATGTTAGTTAGGCCAATGCGCGTCTAATAAAATACAAAATTTTAGGTTTTGAGATTTCATAAAATTTTAATTAAAGTTTCATAACTTTTATGAATATTAATATTTTCGAAAAATATTTTGTAAACACGGTAATTGGACCTGTGCGGTTCTAACACAACAAATATTTTTCGATTTAAAATTTTTTATTTTTTTAAAAAAAATTTGTATGCAATATCATTGGCCAAAAATATCACGTGACCTAATTAAACCCAAAATAAAAATTACCTCACACTTTTGTTCTACTCAAAATTTTTGCAAAATATTTTATCTTGAATGTTAGTTAGGCCAATGCGCACCTAATTAATTATAAAATTTCAGATTTTGAGATTTCATAAATTTTTAATAAAAGTTTCATAACTTTTATGAATATTAATATTTTCGAAAAATATTTTGTAAACACGGTAATTGGACCTGTGCGGTTCTAACACAACAATTATTTTTTGATTTAAAATTTTTTATTTTCTTTAAAAAAATTTGTATGCAATATCATTGGCCAAAAATATCACGTGACCTAATGAAAACCAAAATAAAAATTACCTCAAACCTTTGTTCTACTGAAAATTTTCGCGAAATTTTTTATCTTGAATGTTAGTTAGGCCAATGCGCGTCTAATAAAATACAAAATTTTAGGTTTTGAGATTTCATAAAATTTTAATTAAAGTTTCATAACTTTTATGAATATTAATATTTTCGAAAAATATTTTGTAAACACGGTAATTGGACCTGTGCGGTTCTAACACAACAATTATTTTTCGATTTAAATTTTTTTTTTTAAATTTGTATGCAATATCATTGGTCAAAAATATCACGTGACCTAATTAAACCCAAAATAAAAATTACCTCAAACTTTTGTTTTACTAAAAATTTTCGCGAAATGTTTTATCTTGAATGTTAGTTAGGACATTGTGCGTCCAATAAAATACAAAATTTTAGGTTTTGAGATTTCATAAATTTTTAATAAAAGTGTCATAACTTTTATGAATATTAATATTTTCGAAAAATATTTTGTAAACACGGTAATTGGACCTGTGCGGTTCTAACACAACAATTATTTTTCGATTTAAAATTTTTTATTTTTTTTCAAAAAATTTGTATGCAATATCGTTGGCCAAAAATATCACGTGACCTAATGAAAACCAAAATAAAAATTACCTCAAACTTTTGTTTTACTGAAAATTTTGGCGAAATGTTTTATCTTGAATGTTAGTTAGGCCAATGCGCGTCTAATAAAATACAAAATTTTAGGTTTTGAGATTTCATAAATTTTTAATAAAAGATTCATAACTTTTATGAATATTAAGATTTTCAAAAAATATTTTATAAACACGGTAATTGGACCTGTGCGGTTCTAACACAACAATTATTTTTCGATTTAAAATTTTTTATTTTTTTTCAAAAAATTTGTATGCAATCTCATTGGCCAAAAATATCACGTGACCTAATTAAACCCAAAATAAAAATTATCTCAAACTTTTGTTCTACTCAAAATTTTTGCAAAATATTTTGTCTTGAATGTTAGTTAGGCCAATGCGCGCCTAATTAATTATAAAATTTCAGATTTTGAGATTTCATAAATTTTTAATAAAAGTTTCATAACTTTTATGAATATTAATATTTTCGAAAAATATTTTGTAAACACGGTAATTGGACCTGTGCGGTTCTAACACAACAATTATTTTTCGATTTAAAATTTTTTATTTTCTTTAAAAAAATTTGTATGCAATATCATTGGCCAAAAATATCACGTGACCTAATGAAAACCAAAATAAAAATTACCTCAAACCTTTGTTCTACTGAAAATTTTCGCGAAATGTTTTATCTTGAATGTTAGTTAGGCCAATGCGCGTCTAATAAAATACAAAATTTTAGGTTTTGAGATTTCATAAATTTTTAATAAAAGTTTCATAACTTTTATGAATATTAATATTTTTGAAAAATATTTTGCAAACACGGTAATTGGACCTGTGCGGTTCTAACACAACAATTATTTTTCGATTTAAAATTTTTTATTTTTTTAAAAAAAATTTGTATGCAATATCATTGGCCAAAAATATCACGTGACCTAATTAAACCCAAAATAAAAATTACCTCACACTTTTGTTCTACTCAAAATTTTTGCAAAATATTTTATCTTGAATGTTAGTTAGGCCAATGCGCACCTAATTAATTATAAAATTTCAGATTTTGAGATTTCATAAATTTTTAATAAAAGTTTCATAACTTTTATGAATATTAATATTTTCGAAAAATATTTTGTAAACACGGTAATTGGACCTGTGCGGTTCTAACACAACAATTATTTTTCGATTTAAAATTTTTTATTTTCTTTAAAAAAATTTGTATGCAATATCATTGGCCAAAAATATCACGTGACCTAATGAAAACCAAAATAAAAATTACCTCAAACCTTTGTTCTACTGAAAATTTTCGCGAAATGTTTTATCTTGAATGTTAGTTAGGCCAATGCGCGTCTAATTAAATACAAAATTTTAGGTTTTGAGATTTCATAAATTTTTAATAAAAGTTTCATAACTTTTATGAATATTAATATTTTCGAAAAATATTTTGTAAACACGGTAATTGGACCTGTGCGGTTCTAACACAACAATTATTTTTCGATTTAAAATTTTTTATTTTTTTAAAAAAAATTTGTATGCAATATCATTGGCCAAAAATATCACGTGACCTAATTAAACCCAAAATAAAAATTACCTCACACTTTTGTTCTACTCAAAATTTTTGCAAAATATTTTATCTTGAATGTTAGTTAGGCCAATGCGCACCTAATTAATTATAAAATTTCAGATTTTGAGATTTCATAAATTTTTAATAAAAGTTTCATAACTTTTATGAATATTAATATTTTCGAAAAATATTTTGTAAACACGGTAATTGGACCTGTGCGGTTCTAACACAACAATTATTTTTTGATTTAAAATTTTTTATTTTCTTTAAAAAAATTTGTATGCAATATCATTGGCCAAAAATATCACGTGACCTAATGAAAACCAAAATAAAAATTACCTCAAACCTTTGTTCTACTGAAAATTTTCGCGAAATTTTTTATCTTGAATGTTAGTTAGGCCAATGCGCGTCTAATAAAATACAAAATTTTAGGTTTTGAGATTTCATAAAATTTTAATTAAAGTTTCATAACTTTTATGAATATTAATATTTTCGAAAAATATTTTGTAAACACGGTAATTGGACCTGTGCGGTTCTAACACAACAATTATTTTTCGATTTAAATTTTTTTTTTTAAATTTGTATGCAATATCATTGGTCAAAAATATCACGTGACCTAATTAAACCCAAAATAAAAATTACCTCAAACTTTTGTTTTACTAAAAATTTTCGCGAAATGTTTTATCTTGAATGTTAGTTAGGACATTGTGCGTCCAATAAAATACAAAATTTTAGGTTTTGAGATTTCATAAATTTTTAATAAAAGTGTCATAACTTTTATGAATATTAATATTTTCGAAAAATATTTTGTAAACACGGTAATTGGACCTGTGCGGTTCTAACACAACAATTATTTTTCGATTTAAAATTTTTTATTTTTTTTCAAAAAATTTGTATGCAATATCGTTGGCCAAAAATATCACGTGACCTAATGAAAACCAAAATAAAAATTACCTCAAACTTTTGTTTTACTGAAAATTTTGGCGAAATGTTTTATCTTGAATGTTAGTTAGGCCAATGCGCGTCTAATAAAATACAAAATTTTAGGTTTTGAGATTTCATAAATTTTTAATAAAAGATTCATAACTTTTATGAATATTAAGATTTTCAAAAAATATTTTATAAACACGGTAATTGGACCTGTGCGGTTCTAACACAACAATTATTTTTCGATTTAAAATTTTTTATTTTTTTTCAAAAAATTTGTATGCAATCCTCATTGGCCAAAAATATCACGTGACCTAATTAAACCCAAAATAAAAATTATCTCAAACTTTTGTTCTACTCAAAATTTTTGCAAAATATTTTGTCTTGAATGTTAGTTAGGCCAATGCGCGCCTAATTAATTATAAAATTTCAGATTTTGAGATTTCATAAATTTTTAATAAAAGTTTCATAACTTTTATGAATATTAATATTTTCGAAAAATATTTTGTAAACACGGTAATTGGACCTGTGCGGTTCTAACACAACAATTATTTTTCGATTTAAAATTTTTTATTTTCTTTAAAAAAATTTGTATGCAATATCATTGGCCAAAAATATCACGTGACCTAATGAAAACCAAAATAAAAATTACCTCAAACCTTTGTTCTACTGAAAATTTTCGCGAAATGTTTTATCTTGAATGTTAGTTAGGCCAATGCGCGTCTAATAAAATACAAAATTTTAGGTTTTGAGATTTCATAAATTTTTAATAAAAGTTTCATAACTTTTATGAATATTAATATTTTTGAAAAATATTTTGTAAACACGGTAATTGGACCTGTGCGGTTCTAACACAACAATTATTTTTCGATTTAAAATTTTTTATTTTTTTAAAAAAAATTTGTATGCAATATCATTGGCCAAAAATATCACGTGACCTAATTAAACCCAAAATAAAAATTACCTCACACTTTTGTTCTACTCAAAATTTTTGCAAAATATTTTATCTTGAATGTTAGTTAGGCCAATGCGCACCTAATTAATTATAAAATTTCAGATTTTGAGATTTCATAAATTTTTAATAAAAGTTTCATAACTTTTATGAATATTAATATTTTCGAAAAATATTTTGTAAACACGGTAATTGGACCTGTGCGGTTCTAACACAACAATTATTTTTCGATTTAAAATTTTTTATTTTCTTTAAAAAAATTTGTATGCAATATCATTGGCCAAAAATATCACGTGACCTAATGAAAACCAAAATAAAAATTACCTCAAACTTTTGTTTTACTGAAAATTTTCGCGAAATGTTTTATCTTGAATGTTAGTTACGCCAATGCGCGTCTAATATAATACAAAATTTTAGGTTTTGAGATTTCATAAATTTTTAATAAAAGTTTCATAACTTTTATGAATATTAATATTTTCGAAAAATATTTTGTAAACACGGTAATTGGACCTGTGCGGTTCTAACACAACAATTATTTTTCGATTTAAAATTTTTAATTTTTCTTCAAAAAATTTGTATGCAATATCATTGGCCAAAAATATCACGTGACCTAATTAAACCCAAAATAAAAATTACCTCAAACTTTTGTTTTACTGAAAATTTTCGCGAAATGTTTTATCTTGAATGTTAGTTAGGCCAATGCGCGTCTAATAAAATACAAAAATTTAGGTTTTGAGATTTCATAAATTTTTAATAAAAGTGTCATAACTTTTATAAATATTAATATTTTTAAAAAATATTATGTAAACACGGTAACTTGACCTGTGCGGTTCTAACACAACAATTATTTTTCGATTTAAAATTTTTTATTTTTTAAAAAAAAATTTGTATGCAATCTCATTGGCCAAAAATATCACGTGACCTAATTAAACCCAAAATAAAAATTATCTCAAACTTTTGTTCTACTCAAAATTTTCGCGAAAGTTTTATCTTGAATGTTAGTTAGGCCAATGCGCGTCTAATAAAATACAAAATTTTAGGTTTTGAGATTTCATAAATTTTTAATTAAAGTTTCATAACTTTTATGAATATTAATATTTTCGAAAAATATTTTGTAAACACGGTAATTGGACCTGTGCGGTTCTAACACAACAATTATTTTTCGATTTAAATTTTTTTATTTTTTTTTTTAAATTTGTATGCAATATCATTGGCCAAAAATATCACGTGACCTAATTAAACCCAAAATAAAAATTACCTCAAACTTTTGTTTTACTAAAAATTTTCGCGAAATGTTTTATCTTGAATGTTAGTTAGGACATTGTGCGTCTAATAAAATACAAAATTTTAGGTTTTGAGATTTCATAAATTTTTAATAAAAGATTCATAACTTTTATGAATATTAAGATTTTCAAAAAATATTTTATAAATACGGTAATTGGGCCTGTGCGGTTCTAACACAACAATTATTTTTCGATTTAAAATTTTTTATTTTTTTTCAAAAAATTTGTATGCAATCTCATTGGCCAAAAATATCACGTGACCTAATTAAACCCAAAATAAAAATTATCTCAAACTTTTGTTCTACTCAAAATTTTTGCAAAATATTTTATCTTGAATGTTAGTTAGGCCAATGCGCGCCTAATTAATTATAAAATTTCAGATTTTGAGATTTCATAAATTTTTAATAAAAGTTTCATAACTTTTATGAATATTAATATTTTCGAAAAATATTTTGTAAACACGGTAATTGGACCTGTGCGGTTCCAACACAACAATTATTTTTCGATTTAAAATTTTTTATTTTTTAAAAAAAAATTTGTATGCAATATCATTGGCCAAAAATATCACGTGACCTAATTAAACCCAAAATAAAAATTACCTCACACTTTTGTTTTACTGAAAATTTTCGCGAAATGTTTTATCTTGAATGTTAGTTACGCCAATGCGCGTCTAATATAATACAAAATTTTAGGTTTTGAGATTTCATAAATTTTTAATAAAAGTTTCATAACTTTTATGAATATTAATATTTTCGAAAAATATTTTGTAAACACGGTAATTGGACCTGTGCGGTTCTACCACAACAATTATTTTTCGATTTAAAATTTTTAATTTTTCTTCAAAAAATTTGTATGCAATATCATTGGCCAAAAATATCACGTGACCTAATTAAACCCAAAATAAAAATTACCTCAAATTTTTGTTTTACTGAAAATTTTCGCGAAATGTTTTATCTTGAATGCTAGTTAGGCCAATGCGCGTCTAATAAAATACAAAAATTTAGGTTTTGAGATTTCATAAATTTTTAATAAAAGTTTCATAACTTTTATGAATATTAATATTTTTGAAAAATATTATGTAAACACGGTAATTTGACCTGTGCGGTTCTAACACAACAATTATTTTTCGATTTAAAATTTTTTATTTTTAAAAAAAAAATTTGTATGCAATCTCATTGGCCAAAAATATCACGTGACCTAATTAAACCCAAAATCAAAATTATCTCAAACTTTTGTTCTACTCAAAATTTTTGCAAAATGTTTTATCTTGAATGTTAGTTAGGCAATTGCGCGCCTAATTAAATATAAAATTTCAGATTTTGAGATTTCATAAATTTTTAATAAAAGTTTCATAACTTTTATGAATATTAATATTTTCGAAAAATATTTTGTAAACACGGTAATTGGACCTGTGCGGTTCTCTAACACAAAAATTATTTTTCGATTTAAAATTTTTAATTTTTTTTTTTTATTTGTATGCAATATCATTGGCCAAAAATATCATGTGACCTAATTAAACCCAAAATAAAAATTACTTCAAACTTTTGTTTTACTGAAAATTTTCGCGAAATGTTTTATCTTGAATGTTAGTTAGGCCAATGCGCGTCTAATAAAATACAAAATTTTAGGTTTTGAGATTTCATAAATTTTTAATAAAAGTTTCATAACTTTTATAAATATTAATATTTTCGAAAAATATTTTGTAAACACGGTAATTGGACCTGTGTGGTTCTAACACAACAATTATTTTTCGATTTAAAATTTTTAATTTTTTTTCAAAAAATGTGTATAATATCATTGACCAAAAATATCACGTGACCTAATTAAACCCAAAATAAAAAATACCACAAACTTTTGTTTTACTGAAAATTTTCGCAAAATGTTTTATCTTGAATGTTAGTTAGGCCAATGTGCGTCTAATAAAATACAAAATTTTAGGTTTTGAGATTTCATAAATTTTTAATAAAAGTTTCATAACTTTTATGAATATTTTTATTTTCGAAAAATATTTTGTAAACACGGTAATTGGACCTGTGCGGTTCTAACACAACAATTATTTTTCGATTTAAAATTTTTTATTTTTTTTCAAAAAATTTGTATGCAATATCATTTGTTAAAAATATCACGTGACCTAATTAAAACCAAAATAAAAATTACCTCAAACTTTTGTTTTACTGAAAATTTTGGCGAAATGTTTTATCTTGAATGTTAGTTAGGCCAATGCGCGTGTAATAAAATACAAAATTTTAGGTTTTGAGATTTCATAAATTTTTAATAAAAGTTTCATAACTTTTATGAATATTAATATTTTCGAAAAATATTTTGTAAACACGGTTATTGGACCTGTGCGGTTCTAACACAACAATTATTTTTCGATTTAAAATTTTTTATTTTTTTTTAAAAAATTTGTATGCAATATCATTGGCCAAAAATATCACGTGACCTAATTAAACCCCAAATAAAAATTACCTCAAACTTTTGTTTTACTGAAAATTTTCGCGAAATGTTTTATCTTGAATGTTAGTTAGGCCAATGCGCGACTAATAAAATGCAAATTTTAGGTTTTGAGATTTCATAAATTTTTAATAAAAGTATCATAACTTTTATGAATATTAATATTTTCGAAAAATATTATGTAAACACGGTAATCGGACCTGTGCGGTTCTAACACAACAATTATTTTTCGATTTAAATTTTTTATTTTTTTTCAAAAAATTTGTATGCAATATCATTGGCCAAAAATATCACGTGACCTATTTAATGTTTATGCATCTGTTTTTATTTATAAAAATTTATGTTAAAAGTAATCAAATAATTTCGAACCATATTTTATTTATCAAATAAATCTAGTTATTATGGTTCGAAATCTTAGATTTCGAAACATATTGTTATTGTCATTATACTTATTATTATTATTTTTATTATTATTTTTATTCTTTCTAGTCCCAATTTTGAAAGAAGATATCATTAGTTCCTTAGAATTTAAAAATCTGAAATTTTAGTATGTTGTTTATTATCAGATTATGTTTTCATTCTCCTATTTACAACATTTAATTATCACTAATTACTAATTAATAAGTGTTTATTTATTAAAATTTAAAGGTTGTTATTAATTTTTTAAATCTTGGTCAATTGTATATCATGATATTGGTAACTCAAAAATGAATTAAAATTTTTATTTTTATCACTAATTACTAATTAATAGGTGTTTATTTATTATAATTTAAAGGTTGTTATTAACTTTTTAAATCTTGGTCAATTGTATATCATGATATTAGTAACTCAAAAACGAATTAAAATTTTAATTTTTATCACTAATTACTAATTAATAGGTGTTTGTTTATTAAAATTTAAGGGTTGTTATTAATTTTTTAAATCTTGGTCAATTGTATATCATAATATTACTAACTCAAAAATGAATTAAAATTAAAATTTTCATCACTAATTACTAATTAATGGGTGTTTGTTTATTCAAATTTAAAGATTGATATTAGGTTTTTAAATTTTGGTCGGTTATATCTTATTATATTTAAAATTTGAAGATAATTAAAAAATAATTCTTGTTTGTTTGTTATATTAAATGCTGGTTTGTTAATTAAAAATCAAAGGTATGTAATATTCTTAGTTAATGTTTATGCATATATTTTTTATTTATAAAATTTTATGTTAAAAATAATCAAATAATTTCGAACCATATTTTATTTATCAAATAAATCTAGTTATTGTTTATATTCTTTCTAGTCAGAATTTTGAAAGACGATAACTTTTGTTCTTTAAAACTAAAATGTATAAATTTTTAGTATGTTTGTTATTATCCCAACGAATCGCAAACCTCCTATTTACGAAATTTAATTATCACTAATTACTAATTAATAGGTGTTTGTTTATTAAAACTCAAAGGTTGTTGTAAATTTTTTAATTTTTTGTCAAATGTATATCATGATATTAGTAACTCAAAAATAAATTAAAATTCTAATTTTTGTTACTAATTACTAATTAATAGGTGTTTGTTTATTTAAATTTAAAGATTGTTATTAGGTTTTTAAAGTTTGGTCGGTTATATCTTATAATATTTATATTTCGGAAATGAATTAAAAATATTTCTTGTTTGTTTGTTATATTTAAATGCTGGTTTGTTCATTAAAAATTAAAGTTCGATATTAAGCATTAAAAATTTGGTATGATGTATTTATTTTATAATATAAGTAGTTAAAAAACATATAAGAAAAATAATTTAAGTTTATTTATTATATTTAAATGCTTGTTTATTCCATAAAAACTAAAGATTGTTATTTAAGCGCAGAACAAAGAAAAAATTTTAATTTTTTAGTGTAATAATTAAAAAAAGGTATACGTAATATTTGATTAATAAGTTCAGTTAATCTTTTTAAATAGGTAATGTTTGTCTATAAATTTATTTACAATAAATATTAATTTTAAAAATAATCAAACAATTTCGAACCATATTTTATTTATCAAATAAATCTAGTATTTGAATTTGTTTTTGCATTTTGTTTTCCATTTGTTCTTTATAATATTTGTAACAAACGAACACTAGTTACTCGTCCCAATGTATTGATGACGGCATAAGAAATATTTGAGAAATGGGTTAGCTTTGAGGTTAGTTAGGTCAAAACTAATCGAATAAAATGTTTATTTTTCAGTTTTGAAACTTGTGCAAATTTAAAAAAAGTGCCATAACTTTTACATATATTAATCATTTAAAAAAATATTTTTAGAATATGTTGTTTAGACTACTGCGCGTTTAATGGTATATTCAAAATTTAATTTAAAAATCTTTAAAAAAAAGTTGACTCAATATTAATGTACTGATGACGTCATAAGCCAATATATAGCGCGTATATAAATTTGCTGTAACTTTAGTTAGGTTAAAACAAGATTTTACTTTTTTATTTTTGAGATTTGTGCAAATTTTTGAGACTGCTCGCGTTTAATGGTCTGTTCAAAATTTGATTTTAATACTTTTTTGTAATATGTCCATATAGATGTATTAATATTTTTTGACATTATTAAAAAAATAACACTTTTTTAAAAATTAATGTTACCTTAACCGCACATCGATTAAAATTATTATATTCCGTGTTCAAGATCTTACAGTATTATAAAAAAATACTCTGTATTTTATGTGTATATATATATATATTTTGGTAATTAAAGTAATCTGAATAATTTGACGAAGTGAATTTGAAATTGAAAAAAGAGCACAATAAGATCAAGTTACGTGGCTTGGTAATATATTAACATATTATATTGCCCTAACTGTGGTGTTTTTAAACGTTATCGCAAAATTTTAAAAATGTGTGGTATGATATAAAATTTTTACACATATATTATCGAGTTAAAAATCAAACATGGTCGGTTAACCACAATTTGCCATTTAATATTTGTGCACATTTAGGTTCTAGCATAAACACGATTGAAAATTATAAGTTAGTTTAATTAGAAATATTTAGGTTGGGATTTCGAGTTTATGCTTTAGGGCAACTCGCTTTAACTTGCTTTTTCACCGTTAAACAAAAAATTAAAATAAAATTTGTTAATTATTTTAAATAGTTTTAAGTAATATTTTATTAAAAACACAACAGTAAACTTAAAAAAATTATTTTTGACAAATTTAGAAAAAATAAAAAAGCATAACCCCAGGCAAAACAACCGTACATGGTTTAAAAAAAAGGTTTTAGATATTTTCCGAATAACAAGTAAGTTTTAGACACTGATCAACTGGAATATTTGTAGTGATTTTTCCTGTAAATGTTGCACGTTTTATAAAAAGAAATCTATCATTAAGTTTTTTAAATTGCCAGCATAAACAGTTAGCTAAGGCTTAAAAGAAGCAATTTTTAGACAAGAAAAATATGGCGATATATATACCCGCAATTCTTGCTGTGGTACTATGCGTAGTGCACGGTCATAGGGTCACTTTGACGTGCGGCAATAGAAGTATTCCACAAACAACTACACCGTTTGGAGAATCATTACAAGGACCAAAGGGGGCAAAAGGAATCCAGGGCCCCAAAGGGGATATAGGACCCTCAGGAGAACAGGGTGAAATCGGGGAAAAGGGTATGAAAGGCGAAACCGGGGACGATTCGTGGAGAGAAGCATTTTTCGAACTTCAAAAAGAAGTTGACGAATTAAAGATTTACGTTACAAGTATATTCCATTTGATTATTTTTTAATTACCACTTAAATCTTAACAAAATACCGATATGCTTTAATATTTAGAGAACTGCAATACACCAAACATTGATCCAATGCAAAATTTGAATGCAAATAATCCAGGTAAACAAATAAATGCTAATATCTTGCCTAATATTCGCCGAAAAGTTTTACAAATCTACGGTGACTAAATTTTTCAAGTAAAGCTAAATTAATTTTATTTTAATTTAGTCGATTGTAACAACGGATTTAGTTACGGTGGAGTCTGTATAAGATATAACGAAACTGTGGATATTCAAGGGTACGGAGGCGCAAGACGATATTGTTGGAACGACGGGGGTGTTTTAGCAGATATTACAAGCCAAGAAATGTACGATGAACTATACGATTATTTACTCGAAAACGTTGAAGAGGGCACAAGTTTTTGGCTAGGCAATACTTATGAGGTATATTTTTTTTTATTTAGAGACTAGCAGTTCTATTATGACAATATATGTTAGCTGTGACATCTATAACTAATAGTTTTATTATTAGAGTGGAACAGTAAGGACCAGCGGCGGCAAGGTGGTCGACCTTTTACCATCTGCTTGGAGAGCCAGTTTTCCTAGCTCGCACGCCAGCTCAAATCTAATGGGATTGCAAGTACAGACCCCAGAATATAGGGGGAAACTTAAAGGCCTCGTTAATCGATTGTCATTATACCAATACAAGCCATTATGTCAATACGGATAACAATAGCATTATAACGATGCGAGGTGGTAACAATATATACTTAAGTTGCTTATGTTAATTTCTAATGCTTGCAAGTGTATTATATCTAGTTGAAAATGTTTATGTATAAAAAATAAGTATTAATAGTTGTTTAGTTTTATATGTCTGTTATAAATTTTATTCATATTTCTGTGATAGCTTGCGGGTGTCGTGACGTCACCTAAATACATGTTTATATTTGTGAATTTATCTTAAGGTATTCTTGGTGTTTTGATAAATAAATATCAACAAAAATTTTTGATCATATAGGTTTATTAAGGATAATACAAATATACACAAAAATTTGCTACGTAAATGTAATGTATTACAAGATAATCAATAAAGCAATTGGGTATATGTTAATATCACTTGAATTGCCAACTAATAACAAAAACTTTTATGCTAAATATCACTTAAAAATTTTACCAAATAAAGATTTGTTAAACATGGGACCAGGTTAACCGTTGTACGTGATCTGTTTTCTTTTTGGTCGGTTTAATAAAACCAAGAAGTTGAAGTTCGGAAACCACTCTTATAAACCTTGCCCTAAAAACAGTAAAAGAGTTTAAGTAATTTCAATTAGTTAAAAAAATTAACCAGTCCAATTAAGAACGAAAAAGGCAAAACGTAAACAACCAAATTACAGTATCGCAAAATAAAAAGTAAGGCTACAAAACTACACCTCGTCGCACGCAAACACAGATAAGATAAGTGATCACGTGACTTAAAATACGTTACATTATTTGGTTAAAAGCAAAAAATAATTTGATTTCTGAAACTACGTTAAGATTTTATATAATGTAAATTTAATTATATTTTAAAATTTCATACACTAGTCTCCACTACATGAGGTTTTAGGTTCGATCCTCATTGTTTTCAAGTTGTAACGCCCGTTGAGTAAGTCGCTATATAAAATAACGCTATATAAAGCTGCCGATGCCTATCAGCAGCTTAATTAGAGGGAAAATATAATTAATAATTTTCCAAACTGCCAAAGGCAACTCGAGACAGGATAACTGATATTACCCTATGTTTGGGTCATGAAGTCGACCTTTCCACATCAAGTATAAATAAATCAAAAAAAATTAGACCGAAAAACGGAGACATAGAATTTACAAAATATAACTTACTGATTAATTTCACTAATCTCCTCATTTTCCACACTGTCATTTGCTGTAACAATGATGTGAAAGGCAGACATCCAATCATATAGGTTAATTATGCTACCTGATTCGTTATGTAGTTTGTAAGCCACACAGATATCTGGGGCATTGGGCGGAATAACTCCATGAATTATAGTCTCAAGAGAAGGTACCTTTTAAAAATTGTTTAAAATTTATTTTGTATAACCAAAAAAATTTTTTATATATATTTGTTAAGAATATTTTTGCGTTATTTACCTTTAAGTATTTGAATGGATTGGAAAGTGCAGTTTGTATGGCTAATCTGGGTGCAGCTAGAAGATGTTGTTTGATATTAGAATAAGATTCAAAATAAAATACTTCATACAATGGCAAGCTTTTTACACTTCTAAGGTGGTATCTAAATAATTAATACATTAATAAACTATAATTAAGCATTGTTTAGTCCTACATTATTTAAGAAAACATTACTACACACAATATATTTTAAAGGAATTTAGTATTAAAAAATATAAATTCAACAAAATTTGTACTTTTCTACAGAAGCACATTTAAAAATATTTTTCCGCATACTTTTAAATATACTAAATATTTCAAACTTACTCAAAAAATTCTTTTAGAAAATTTAAAATATCTTCTCTTATTTTTTCGTATTTTGTCAACTTTTTGACTCTCTTTTTATTTGCACGATCCCTTAACCTCTGCACAATGTATAAAATAATAAAACATTTTAAATAAATACTATTTTAGACTACTTAAAATAATTATTAGAAAAGTATAAATTATACCTCTTGTAGTTGGTAAGCATATTTAACAGTTTCAATAACTTCTTCTTTGCTTTCTTCTTCTTTCGTATCTTCTATATTAAATTCTTCTTGTGCTAAAAATAGCAAGAATTTTAGTTTTGCAAAAAATGTTATAGGTAAAATAAAGTTGTAAAATAAATGTTTTATTTAAAGTAAAATAAAATTTTAAAACATTCGCAACACATAGTAAATTTCAAGATATTAAATAAGTTTTAAACATACTTTCATCAAGGGTTTCAAGTTGTTTAATAACATTTTTAATTTTCTGAACAGATTTTTTGAAACTGAGTTGGTTGTCGATATTTTTAAAAGGTTTTTCAACAAGAGGCTTCAGACATGAATTTAATCTTTCTATTAATTGATCACGTGATGATACCTATGTTAAAATTTTATACAGTGTAAAAAATAAATTAATTTATATCAAACAAATTTTATTAGCTTATAAAAGTTTTGTAGTAAAATAATAATTTCTTTAAATATTTTAAATTTGAAATTTTTTCCTAATTTTTAAAACTAACAATTGAAAAATTATTTAAATAATGATTGAAAAAATGTTGAAATCATGTATATGTACCCTTAACAATGTTATGGATTGACGATAACCTGATATTTTTGCAAGCTCAGTTTGAAAACATAAACAATATAACTCACGAATCTAAACAACAAAAATTTCAGTAAAATGTAAAAGTGTATTTAACATCACATATAACATAATACAAATATGTACCAAATAAAGAACTTTTTTACTAAGTTAAAAGAAATAATTTAAAAAAAATTTTTTGTACCTGTTGACCAAGTGGATGTTGAGGTAAAGATGAAGTGAAACAAAACATAGATCTCAAAACAGGAAAAAATTGATCATGGTATGTTTGAAGATCTTTGAACATTTCTTTAAGCTCATGCTAAAGAAAAAAAAATTGAAAATAAAAAAAATATAAATTGTTATAAAGTAAAATTTTGTTCATTTTCTTTAAATTTTTTATTACCTTAAATGTTTCTTCTTGGCAAAATGTTTTTCGGTTTTCTTCATTCATTACAGAAAGCATTCTTTAAAAAAAAAAAATTAGTATTTCTTTAACAAAACTAAGTTTAGGACACATTTGAATAGAAAAAGCTCCCTATAGATTTAATTTCTTTAAATAAATCTTACTTTTCAATTGAGGGCAGTGATTTAAAATACAGAATTTCTTTGCTAGAAAATCTTGATATAATACTGTCCATTTCTGGAGTTTTACTACATAGAATACTTGCTGGCTAAAAATAAAATAAAGGTTTAACTAAAAAAAGAATATGTTCTAATACATAAAATATATGCATACTGCTACTAAAAATAATAAATTTAAACAATTGTATAAACGGAGTGTGCTATTTACCTTGTTATAGAAATGCTCGAAGACACAAAACTTCAAAGTGTGCAAAAAGTTTTTGATTGAAAAATCATGACATAAAAAAACATCAAGAATAATTTGTAAGCAACGTCCATCTAATTTAAATGGGTGCTCATTTGTTAACAAAATCTAAAAAAAAAGAAATTATTTGTAAACAAAACTTTAAAATCAAATTAAAATACTTCTAGCAAAAAAAAGTAAGAGTAGGCCAAATAAAATAAAATTCGATATTAAAATAAAATAACACTATTTCCAAATTTAGCTTTAAAAAACAATGTAGTAACTATTTACATTATTGGATAAACTAGTCGATAGCCCGCCTCACTGTCGAGATTTTAATTTTCGTAATATCACGGTTATTTGCCTGCTTACCGCAAATGACAATTTATTTTATTTTGTAGGCCTATAAATTAGACATACATATTTATAAATATTTATATCGTTTGCTAAGCTTCATTATATAGATAAAACCCCGTTTACTATCCAAAATTGGGTACTTACAAAATAAATTTAGTTGAATGAATTACATGGATCATATAAATCTTATAAACCAAACCCTAACCACTATTCATTTGAATCTATTCAGTGTTGTATATTTTTTTAAACCTTTCAAAATTTACTGAAAAAAATTTTTTTTACTCAAAAAAATTTCTGAAAAAAAACTTACATGATCAATAATTTGAGCAAGATGAGAGGATGCAGAAGGAGCTTGAAACTTTTCCACAGAAAGATGAACAATCGCAGAATGAGGAAGAAGCTGTTGTGAGACTATTGACCATGACGTTGCGACCCCAAACACAAACAGGAATGGTAACCGATTTGTGTACCCACTAAAAGTATATTGTTTAAATTTTTTGTAAACTTAAAAAATAAAAAGTTAAATTAATATTTACTACAAAATTAAAGTATTTAAAAAAATTAAAATAATGAATTAGATTTTTTTGATAAACTACCTACCTACACATGAGAATAAAATCCTGTAAAATTTTCGGTGAAAAAGATTCGAAATCCTGACACATTATAATAATCGAAGGTTTGTTTAAATTTTGTTCTAAAGATATTTTTCGTTTTTTGTTAGGTGATGCACAATTCTCACTGCTTCTAATTAACTGTATAATAATAAAATATTTAACTAATTTAGTTTTATCCATAAAAATATATTTTAAAACAAAAAAAACTATTTAGCAAAAGGTAAATAGACTTTTTTTTTGTATCTGCTACTAAGTTTTAAAAAAATAAGCATTACCAATAAAAAAAAATTAATACAATTAAAATAACATATAAAAGTTGTTTAAAATTAATTTGAAACTAAACTACCCTGCAAAATTCTATAATATCCTTAAAAGTCACAATTTAAAACACTTTTACCTTATTGTACCATTTCTCAATTGCTGACATAGTAACCGGCCTTTTTCCAAAATCATTTTCCTCAAAATTAAGATTTTGATTCTCACTTTCTTTTACTAACTGTTCACCAAGTGTTTTCATTAAAACTTTGATGTCTAAAATATTCGAGGCACAAATTAAACTTCAGGGGAATTAAAAGAATAATTATTTCCTTGCCAGTCTAACTGAATAGCGATTTACGCAGACACATAACACACATCAAAAAAACGCAGAATTAAATAATTTTAAAATACCCATAAAAATTGAAATTAAAAATAATATATTTTTATTTAAAACATTGATTAGGCACTCGATATAAAGTTTAAAACTTTTACAATTTAACATCAAATAATAAAATATATATGAACTCACTTGCACAATGTTTAGATTGTAGAATGACAACTAACGGTGAAAGGTTGCCTTCTGATAAAGTTTCTTTTGCAACATTTTTAAGTTGAGTAAATAAAGCTGCATGATCTGGCATATTGACCCCTGCAAAAAAAATAAATTAAACTTTTTTTTCTTGTTTTATAGGCTATACATGATAGTAATATTACTAAATAAAAACTTTAGATACAAATTTAATTATTGGGTCCGCCATAAAAAAATAAAAACATAAAATAAATTTTTCATACTATTTAATGCATTTTTGTTAAATATATTATTTTTAACCTGTTATTAACGCAGCGGTTGGTATCTCGTTTCTTCTACCTTCATGTCGTACTTCGGTAAATTTAGAGGATTCAAAAAATTTAATCAAATCAGAAAACATCTTTTCTTGGAGTTTTAAACTAATTTCCTTTAAAATATAGTATAAAAAAAAATTACGTAAGATACCTATTAGATATATATTAGAATATTAAGTATATATTAGAATATATACTAGAATATAAATTATAATATAAATTTTAGATTTTTTTGTGCAGCACATATTTATGTGTACTTTTAAAATTCCTTAGAATCTATAAAACAAACTTATATTTACATCAATTGTGAGTTGAATATTTTTCCAAATTTTTTGAGCCATCTCCCATCTTTCCAAACTTTTCATTCCTTTTCCATTTAAATATTTCTTGGCTTCAACTGTAGATGATGGTTTGCCAGGTATTACAAAACAACCCTACAATAAAAGAGTGGGTTTAATACAATATCGTAAGATTAAACTAATATATTAAAAATAAAAATTACTATGTTGACAGTATGATTAAACTATTTTTGATTTGTTAAGGATAGCAATAAATTTTATAGAGAACAATTTTCCTGCTATTTATACTTATAAAGATTTTATTTTATTTTAGTCTGTATAAATCAAGTTATTTTACAAAAGTAAAATTAAAAGACATACTTACCTTTGAAACTGAAGAAGTTGATTTGTCCATATCAAAATACAAAATAAATTTTAAATAAAATTTTAACCATCTGAACAGAAAAGTCAAAAACATTAATATTCTGTAAATGTGATATTATTTGCACGAGCACCTTATTACATTTAAGATAATGGGCAATCAACAATTCAGTACAAGTGTCTTTAAATAAATAAATGTACAACAATTGATTACTTTTAAATTATAAAAAATTTATTATACATTTGGCAGTAATGTGTTAATGTGTTATATAGGTTTAATTGCAATTGTTCAAAATGCAGAAAGGCTTTCGGATCTCTATTAGTTTTGCACGCCCGAATTTACCAAGGCGTTATAACCTAAGTATGGCAATTGTTCAACAAGACATTAAAAATTAGTTGAAATATGTTTTAATGAGTATAACTTAGTCCGCTTTACGAGTCAGATGTGTTAATGGGTAAACTGAATATGTGAGGGTTAGGGTAAGGGTTTAATTTATGCAACCTTTTTGTTTAATTACATGTACCCCATTTTGGTTACTAATAGAGATCCAGGCTTTCTTCCATTTTTGACAATTTTCTGAGCAGTGTAGGCATTGAAACCAAGAAGAAAAAAAAATGTAATTTAGTTTTTATTGTTTTCTATCCCGACTCTACAAAATCTCGCTAGCAGAGCTGAGAGTTGTAAAAGTGAGTTAACTCCTTGAACAATTCTCATGTGGACCTCAGCTAATAATCGAATAAACTCAAGTTTTGTGTACTCTTGCATGTCGTGTGTTTTGACCACTCGAAAAATGTTGGTGATGATGTCATCAGGGGAATAACCTAAGTTCCAAAGATGGCTGATAATCTTGTAAGCCTGTTATAAAATATTCAGAATTAAAAAAAAATGTTTTGGTTTTAAATGGTAAAAGTTATAAAAAAAGCATTTTTGTTAATAATTAATATTAAAAATGATGTATGATTCAACCAAGTTTAAAAAAAAGAATATAAAAACATAAGCTTATCAAACAATCATTAAAAAAATTTTGAAAAAATTTAAGATTTTTAAGTTTATTACACTTTAAAACGTAAGACTACAAACATTTTAAACATTTCAAATTTTAGACATTATTTAAATCCTTTTTTATATTTATAAAACTTTACCTCATCTAGGTTGCCTTTTACACAATGATCCAGCATAGTTTTTATTAATAGAGGATGAGGCTCGTCACAAACTTTAAACACATTTTCACCATTTACAAAACCAAATCCTTGGTAAGTAGACTGTAGGTTATTTAGGGCCTAAAAATAAGCACTGTTAGTTAAAATATAATTTAAAAATGCACTAAAAAAAACTTTAACCTAATACAATATCTAACCAAACATTTATGTCAATAAACCGGCAGCATAGTGTAGTGGTCAGGTCAGAACACTTCCTACACTACATGAGTTCTTGGGTTCGATCCCAAGGCTTCTATGCTGTAGTGCCATTAAGTAAAGTGCTATAAACAGTGTAAACTCCTGCAATTATCCCAAACTGACACAGGCAACTCAAGACCGGGTCGGGATAACAGATGTTACTCTATGTTTAGGTCATGAAGTCGACCTTACCGCATCAAGGATAAAGTATATATATACAAAAAAAAGAATTACAAGATATTCAATTACACCATACCTGTCTCATATCTCCTTGTGATGTGAAAATAATAGCTTCCAAACCATCGTCAGTGTATTTCACATTTTCCTTATCAACTATCTCCATTAAGCGACTTAATATCTAAAAAATACTGTAAGTTCAAATACTTTGTTTATCAAATATAGTAAAGTATAAAATATTTATATTGCTAATTAGGTATGCCTTTAAATTTCATAAAAGTAAGTATATATTTAAATTATAAAAATCCTAAATATTTTTGCAATAAAGTTTACACATTACCTGTTGATCTGTTAGTTTGCTGTACCTTAACACAGCACATCTCGATTGGATTGGTTCAATAATTTTATCTGACTGATTGCAAGCGAGAGCGAATCTTGTTGTTTTGCTGTAAATCTCCATCGTCCTGTAACAAAAAAGGAATTTTAAATAAAATTAAAAGTAAAAAAGGCACAAAACCAATGCTTAATCAAAAAAAAATGATACTTAATGATATAAATCGTACAAAATAACCTTCTTAGTGCTTGTTGTGCCCCGCTGGTCATACTATCAGCTTCATCGAGAATAATTATTTTCTGACGACCTGGTGGTAAAGTCACCTTCTTTTGTGCAAACATTTTTATTTTGTTTCGGACCACATCAATACCTCTGTAAAACAAAATGATTTAGAATATTCTGCAAAACCAAAAGAATGTAACAAATAACGTAAATATGAACATAAGATACTTTTTAACAAAGGTATAAATTAGTAGGATTTATATCAGTAGTAATAGGTATTAGTAGTAACACAACTAACTATAACCAATTTTTTAATAATAAAATGTATTTTTTTAGGCAAAAATTTGGACAAATTAATGAATAAAATAAACAACACTTATTCACATTTTTCAACTTTCATGTAACTTAATCAAAATACTTAGTGTTACCTGTCATTAGATGCATTTAATTCCAGCACTGCCTCCTTATAATTAGGACCCAACATGGTGTGAGCAAGACACAATATACTCGTAGTTTTGCCAGCACCTGGAGGCCCAGCTATTATAATGTTTGGGACATTTCCTTCGTTTGCAAATATCGCAAGTCTACTGACTGTGGTTTCGTTACCCACCACCTCGGAGAGGTTGGTAGGTCTATATTTTTCAACCCTTAAAGAAAATTAAATGTTTAATTTTAATTGTTTGAACAACTAAAAAATTCAAGGTTTATATATAGTAAATTTACCAAAAATTGATTAATGTTATATTTCAATCAAAACTGAAAGATGTAAACATTAATTTTATATGTTAGACCTTTAACAGATTACATGCATTTAATAAAAATAAAAACACTTTTTTTTTAAAAAAACTTTGGTTACCAAGGAAGTTCATAACCAGAACTATTTGACTTCTTTTCCTTGATAATTTTACTTTCATCACAATCCATTTTTTCCGTGCTAGTGGTTGCCATATTTAGCTTATTTGTTAAGTATTAGCTATTGTTTAGATCGTTTAGTTCCTTGAACAGTCGTTTATTTATTTATTTATTTTTTTTATAGCGCCTTACTTTTTTATAGCGCCTTACTCAAGGGCGCTACAGCACAAGATCAGTAGGGATTAAACCCACGACCTCATGTGTGATGTAGCAAGTGTTCTTACCACTACACCACGCTGCCGGATTTTCTTATTCATTTCTTATTTATTACCGATTATTTAAACTATGCATTTATCTTTTTTAATCTTATATATAGCCTACAACAGTAAATACATAAACTTATATATTTAATTACAAACAGCACAAAAACATGCTTACAAAAAATTATCTAAACAAAAATTTCCCGGGAGTTATAAAGTAGACACTTTTAGTTTGATTTTATTGTCCTTTGATTTATCCTCAATGCACAACAAGTTTAATCAAATTTGCTGACCCAAATTAAAGTTGTTAATCAATCAAATAATTTTTATTTTACTTTGTAAAGATTTTTTGAATAATTTTAGAAAAAACACTTTCCTAGCATTGTATAATTTCCTGTTTATTTCCGATCGTATAACTCAAAGGTTATCTGCAGAACTTACTTAGTTGTAGGAAGTGACAGCGTAAAGAAGTGTTTTAGGCCGTATTTTATTTATTTTTAATTGACACTATTTGTGCTTTCTATAAAAGGTATTGGAAATAGAAAAAAATGCGAATTCTATTTGTTTTAACGGTAGTCACAGGATTGATTGAAAATTTGCTCTTTACTGGAATTTTGTTCGGATGGCCGTCGTTGGAATTCGTGTTAATACACGAGGGCTACTTTAGATATAAATGCCCTTCAAATTACACAGCTGATACACCATGCGAAAGTCAGTCAGCAGCCCTTAATTTGGTTTACTATATGGGCATTATTGCTATGTCATTTTCGGGCCTACCGTTCGGCTATTTCATGGACCACTACGGAACATTAAAGACAAGGATATTTGGCTGCGCTTCAATGACAATTGGGACCACGCTTTTAGTTGCTTCAACCGCTAACATACCGTGGCTGTTGTATCCCGGCATGTTTATATTTGTTACAGGAAGCGTAGCCGCATTTATTACAAATCCACAGACTGGCAACTTTTTTCCCGGTATTCGAGCAATGATTATAACGATGTTTGACGGTATGTTAGCATCGTCGGCTTGCGTGTGTCTTGTAATTAAGATTGCCTACGAAAACGGGTATAAGCTTCAAAATATGCTGATCTTTTTTATGTGCTTGACCATATTGCCATGGCTTCGAACAATCACTTTAATGCCACGGCAGTTTGTCCCATACCCATTTAAAGACCCGGATTTTGTATATGGAATATACGAATGGTTTAATAACAATAACAACGACGAGACTACCTTGTTGCCATTAAATGAAAAACTGAAGTCAGATATCGTAGAAAAAAAACGACCATCAAATTTCAAAAACATTTTATTTTGGACCAATACTTATCAATTTGCAATATATGCTTTAAGAAACGTGTTTTTTGATGGTAGTTTAAACGACTGGTTGCACACTATATACACAAACGAAACCCATATCAGCAACTTGATTAATTTATACGGTATTCTGTTATTTTTCGCCTTCGCAGTTTCGGCTGCAAGTGGTCTTTTGGTCGACAGCTTTACAAATTTTCACAAGGGCGCAAAAGCTTTGTATTTTGGACTGCTTGCCTCATCGATAGTAACTAGCATAATTATGATAATTCTGTCGACAGGAGTGGTGACAGAGCAGCCGATATTAACTTATGCAATTTCACTTATCGGTCAGGGCTTTGTTTATGGAAGTAACACTACGTTTATCGCTTATGTATTTCCTATGGAAGATTTCGGCAAGGTGTACGGCCTGAGCATTTTTATAGGAGGGTTGGTGATGTTGCTCGAATTCGGAATGTTTAAACTTTCTCTTTTGTACGATCCAAGTTTTTTGACCGTGAACTATTTGCTTCTAGGTCTTTCCATTTCAACTCTGATTCACCCAATTGTTTGGGCAAAACGTGGACTAAACTACGAACTGCAAACTTGAGTTCGTAAAATAATATTTTTCCAGGATTTTTGTACTTTTTTACTATCAGGAAAATTGTAAACGCTAATAGAAATAAGTGTTTTTAAAAAATATGTTTTTTGCCTAAAAATGTTTTGTTTTTTTTGTATTATTGTTTTGCCTTAAGATCCTATTACAATTAATTCCGGGTCTTTTAAGGTCTTTCTCATGTTTACAAGGATTTAAAAAAGTACCAATATTTCCCGTTCTTATATTACTAAATTGCTACAATAATGTTTTATCTTTGTAATTAACTATGTTGTTTTAGGACAAAAAAAAAGTGTTTTGAATTTAAAGTTGTCTACATAAAATTTAAATAAACCATAAGATAAATTTTTTCTGATGATTAAACCGAGTTTAAAAACTTTATGCATCATTATTGATAGACCAGTAACCTACAGACAGTCTTACGCAGAATATTGTTTTTGATTAATTTCATAGCAGTTTTCTAATAGACACAACTACGTAAAATTCTGGTCATCGCATATTATGTAGTTCCGGTCGTTTTTCGCGTTTTTAATTATGAGTTTTTGTGTAAGCTTTCTCAAGAAAAAGGCAGATAGGAAATAATAATATTTTAAATGCATATTAGTCGGCTAAAAGTTAAGTTATTGCATTAATTATTTTAGAAAATAGGCTGCAGTTTTAAAAAATGTCTTTTGATGATCAATTTCTAACAAAAATTCTTACTGTGTACGATTATGAGAATGTTAAAATGCTGATAAACAAGGAATATGTAGAAAATGTCACGATACACAGAATGTTAAAGATTAAACAGTCAGACGTAAGCGATTTTCATTTCAAAAGAGCTTTTGAAAAACTGAAGTTAGGTGCTAGCGTCGGGGTTGTTCATAAAGCTACTAATATTCTAGTCGGGATGTCTCTTAACTTTCCTAGTAACCCTGATGGAATTTTTCAGACATTTCCAATCAATAAGCAAGAGGCAGAAGAGGTTAACACAAAACTTGGGCAATTTCATCGGTTTGCTACCTGTTTTAATGATAGGCAAAGCGGTAAATACAACAAAATAAAAACCCTGGAACTGGGGATGTGTGTTGTCCGTTGCGACTTTACAAATCTAGGAATTTTTGGAAAAATGTGTCAAGAAAGTTTAAAAGTAGCCCAAGCAATAGACTGTGGCGGGGTTGTTTGCCATTCTACGTCGTATTACATTCACAGGGCTTTACAGAAATTGGGTTTTGTAATGATGGACGAACTTATGTATGAAGAATATTTGGACCCGCTGAAAAATAATATTCCATTTTCAGGAAATATTGAACCTCCACATTTTTCATCTAGACTATATTTCAAAAAATTGACCAAATAATTGTTTTTACTGAAATATCAACAACTTTTAATTATAATTTTTCATGTATGTAAGCTTAACATGCAAATGTTTTTTTTTCATGTAATCAGCTGGCGTCTATTACAGACATTCTTATATCCTGTTTTTTGGTGAAATAATTAATTAAAATCGTGTGCAAATTATCTATAATTAACACGATATTTTGCTTGACACACCAAAATTTAAAAAAAATACTTGTCTACAAAACCAATATAATAATAAAATCATTAATTATAAAATAAACATTTAAAAATTTCTTACTTTTTACGTGATTTTTGCAATTTGTTTTCACATGTAAAAAATTTGTTTTTTTTGTAAAAATGTATGTGTTCATTATAAAACTAAAACATCAATATAAAACATTTTAATTTTTATACCTACTTAATAAAAAAAATGTGACAAAAGCCTTAATTAAATAAACACAAAAGAAAAAATTCTATCGAAAAAGCTTACTGAACTGGAATAATTTAATTTAGATATAGCATAAAAAACACAGTGTCAAAAATTTTAAAAAAATATCGAAAAAATCACGTACAATTTTGCCTTATCTTATAAAATATTTACCGAAGAAAAAGATATCTTATAGGCGCGGTAGAATATCAGTTTTTAATTGTTTGATATTTAAATGTCAAGGGGTTGAATTAAGCGTTATGCTCTTTTCTCAATATATAGTGTAGAAAGTAGCTAGAAAAAGAGTAGCAAAGGGGATCAAAGTACTTTTCTTAAATATCAATTCAGTATTAGACCTTTACTATAAGATAGTTACTAGTATAAGGTATAAGATAGTTACTGAGACAGTATGCATGTAATGGTATTTAAAAACATTTTTTGGAGGCGAAATTGCGTAATAAATATGTATTTACACAATTTAATTATCCAGCATTTTCACTTAGGGTAATATAGACATATTTGTTATTAAACAATGAGCTTAAACTCGACTTTTGTGGTCGCGACAACTACTGATCAGGCTGCAAATTGGTCAAATAAATGGAATACGTTTTGTACGGAAGAAACTGATTTAATTTGCGAGGATATTATTTTATCAGAATGCCCCACTTGCCAGTAAGAAATAAAAACTTTAAAGTTATAAATATTTTTAATTTTAAAAATATAAAATATATCAACATTGGATTTTTAAATTATTATTTTAAACAGAAGATAATAAACTTTTTAAATCAATAATAACTTAAAAATTGTAGGAAAGTCTAATGTTATTATAAACGCAATAACAACTTTTATTCAATAAAACCATTCACGTCAAATTTTCAATCAATATTTGTAGAAATCAAAAAAATTTTAATCTAAAATTTTATTTACTCACACTTTATTTTAAATTGTATTGATCGTTTAAGTGAGTACGCGTTCATTTTGTTTGCTGTGTTATCTGCTATATTGGCCACAGCAATTTTGGGCGGAAACGTACTGGTAATAGCCTTTGCGAGACAAAACATTAAAAATAAGCCTTATCCATTATCATATATCAAGGCATCATTAGCCATTGCAGACATTTTAACAGGTGAGTCTCTAACCATAAATCAAAAAACGTATTTTTGTATATAGATTATTACGACTTAGTATGTGTCTTATGTTATATTTAGGATATTGGCTTTAGAATTGTTTATTTTTGTTTAATATGTGATAGTTTGGATTAATTATTTATTGGAACTAATCCCTAGTATATTGTTCGAAAACAATCAATATAAGAAACACAATATTTCCATTTGTCAAAAACAAACAATGTAAAATGTTAAATTATTCAACAAAAACTCATTAAAGTATTATTAACTAACATAATACTTAGATCCGTTAGTATTTTACAATAAAATAAACTTATTTTTAGGATTTCAGCTCTTTTTAATTACCATACCAAACATCGCATGGACCCTAAATTCAACTTCAAAACAAATCTACTATGAAACTAGGGATAAAGTTAATTCAGTGCCAGCATATTTCGGTACTTCCCTATTTATGTTAAGCATAATAGCCTCACTATACCACTTGGTACTAATGAGCTACAACCGATTCGCAGCTATCAAATGGCCGATAAAAACCAAATTTCAAAATCCAAAGTTGATTTACGTTCAGTTGGCGGTGGTTTGGTTGGTGTCAGTAATATTTTCATCTTATCCAGGTAATAATTTTTCTTTAGAATTAATTACAATTATATCTGTTACGCTGACCACTGAACTTCACAAAATAGAACGCTTCAGTATACTATACTAGGTTTACAACTAAACAATTTAGAGTTCACTATTTTTTTATTAAAACTTTTATGTCAAGACTAACAAAACAGATTTAAACGGCAATCTTAAGTAAACTGACCAAACAATTTGTTACAACAAGCTTTATAGGTTTACCTAAGGCTTAAAATGCTGCAAAATCAGCACAGTTCAAAGCATAGGCTTTGTTACGTTCTTGCAGTTCACAGTAAAAATGAGCTGTCACATATTTAACACCGTATTTAAGGCAGATTTTCACAGAATTAATAATATTTTACTGTTTTTGTAGCTTGGTTTCCAGAAGCCTTTGTTTTTGCTTACGTCTACTTTCAGTTTCTCTACATGCCAAACATTCGTATAGACACCCTTGGACAGAAGTTTATCGCATTCGGCTGCCTTTCAATAATTATTGTCGCTTATGTGTTAATGGTAAGTGTCATATTGTTACTTCTTAACAAACATTAAATTATAATAAATTAAGGTGGGGTAAATGCACTTTTGTACTTGACATTTTCAGAGTACATTTACTATAACCACTGGTGGTTTGATACATTCCTCGGCTAGGAGAGCGCGGCGTTTAACTGCAACTTCAGTGGCTGAGTCTTCGCTAAAAAACCAGCTAGCAGCTTATCGAACGTTAACACTTATGGAAATCTCGTTTACTGTAACTTTAGGTAAGTGTATGACATATATGTTTAGGTAAAATCCCTTAACCAATAAAACCTAGTATAAATAATAACATTTTTAGTGCCTGGCGTGTTGGCTTTCGGACTATCCTATGTTGGATACGGAAATTCAATAGCAATTCTTGTTGGCACATATCTGGTGATGTGCAGTGGGTAAGAAAAAAATGACTTATTTGAAATAAGTCTATAGTTCTGTTGTTAAGTTATTAATTTTTTTGTTTCTAAATAGAGCAGCAAATGTTGCAATTTACAGCATTAGAGACAAAGAGTTCAGAATATTTGTTATGAAAATATTTGTCTGTAAACGAAAAAGATCATTAAATCCAATTGGTATAATATTTAAAATATTTCTTATACTTAAATTTGCTCTAATCTGCTTTTAAAGTTACGTACATGCTAATAAATGTGGCTTTGTCATAAGTGAAACCAAACTAACAACATAAAAATATTTATGTGTTTTGAAACTTTTGCAGATTCGAACCAATCTTCAGTTACCATTTATCAAATATCCCATTCTACAAAATTATAAACGACAGTTGAATTTCAATGTAGTAGCCCAATAATCATACTTTATGTTTGTTGAGTTATTCTGTCGTAATGTAGTTTTTTCTTTGTGTTGTTGTCTGGTTTTATATTTTGTAGAGGGATAAATCTTCGTTTTTAATAGCATTTTCAGAAAAAAAAATACCGACAACATATTAAAATTTCAAAATATTTTATTAATTACAACAAAAGTTATCCTTTTTTAAAAAACTGTTAATTAGTAATAATAAGAATAATATTAATTCTCATTATAACAATATTTTTCGAATTCTAAGATTTTAAACCATAATAAAAATAGTGTTAAAACAATTGGGTGCTTACTTTAATTAAAAAAAAGAAGATATAGGATATCTATGTTCTTATAACGCCTCAGTGGTTTTAGGTTATTTTTGTTTTGCAAGCTGAATTTTGCCGACTAAACGTGTTTTATAAACTTTGGCTTTTTATCGTTTTTAAGAAACAACACAGTGTTGTTTTATTGATGTAGTTTTTTAAAACATTTTATAAATTTTGATTATGGCCGGTAAAAAATCGGACGCGAAAAAAACGAGAAAATCATCATCGACTGCAAAAGATGCGGTGACGTCATCGCCTTCTGGTTCAGGGGGTATTGTCCCCCCACCCAACCCCTCAGCAACTCATTTAGTGGCTTCAAACCCATTTGACGACCCACCACCACAATTGAAAATGGGGCCAGGGTGTATGATGCCCGCACATTTCCAGGGGCAATCCATGGTGCGTTTACAGTCACCAAATGCCCCAATGGGACCTGGGTTTCAGAGCTGGGGACCAAGGAGTGAAATGCAGATGATAAGACCAGGGTACAATGGTGGGGGCCCAAATGGGTGGAATCACCCTGGCCACCCACATCCAGGTGGCCCGATGGGACCACATGGCCCAGGATTTCATCCAAGTAATGTCCCACCTGGTGGATTTGGACCATCGCGATATCAAAACCCCGCTTACAGGGGCTCACCCCGCATGCCGATGGGCAACATTCGCCAAGGTATGGGTCCGTTAGGATCACCTACACAACAAGAAATGATGATGAATGAATCGCAAAACATGGGCCCAAATCACATGGTGTCAAGTGGAAATCAGGGTCACATGTTACAGAATACTGGTCAGATGAAAGCACTTACTAGACCACCAGGCCAAATGAATTCTCCAGTTTCAACAGGTCGGAAAGGTTCAATCAGTTCGAATAAAAATTCAGACAGCAAGTCGCCAAAGGCTTCAGATGGAATGAGTGCGAAAGCACGAAAGAAAGCTGAAAAGAAAGCACAAGAGAACAAAATAAAACTCGAGAATGAAAAGCTGGCAAATAGCAACACTGTATCTGCACCTCCACCCCATTCTATCCCCCCAGGACCCAACCAAATTTGCAAGCAATGTAATAGAGAAATATCCGTCAATGACGATGCAATCCGATGCTTAGCTAGCTGTAATATGTGGTATCACCGCACTTGTATCGGCATGATAGAATATGCTCACAAGTGTTTAAAAGAAGAGGAATTAGCCTTATGGGTGTGTGATAAATGTTTGCAAACTAAAGAGATCCACTCTGTACGAACTAAAAATCAAATTGCACAACAACAGTTGGTTGCTGAAGCGTAATTTGCACAAAAACACAAATAAAAGCTTGTAGTAAATTCTGTACAGTGAACAGACGTTGTATTTGCACTTACAGGCGTGCTAACTTTTTGTATTTTATAACCTACGTATTAGGTGCTTGTTGCTAAAACCCTTTTTTAACTTTTTAATTAGATATTTTCTGTAAATCTTTTTATATCAGAGATTGTAAATATTGTGTAACTTGAGCAGTAATCATTGTAACTACATGCTATCAACATAAACTTTGTTTTAATTATTGTCAGAAATTGTCAACGTGTTACATTTTTATTGCACTATCGTGTTATGTAATATACCATACCTATTTGTATTAAGCGTAACATCTTCAGTTTAAACTAGGTACAACGCATATATAAATACATTTAAAAATATTATTAGTCGGACAATTGTTAAAGTCCTGAAATATTAAGTTTTATTTCTATATCTCACTACTCAAGTGATAAAACATAGGCAACAGTGTTTTAAGTTATAAACCTAACACTGGTGTTGTGCTTAAAACAACTTTATTATAAAGAACTTACAGCCTTAAACTCCTGTCTTTAAGTCATTGGCGATATTGATAATGGGATGTTTTGTTACAACATGTCTTTCTAAACACATGAAAATAATTTGAGTTCAAGACAAGTATCCAGTGTATATTAACCAAGAAAAAAACAAGTACCAATACCAAATATTAAAGTAGTTATCAGTTAGTATAGAATAAGCCTAACTTATATAAAAGCTGTTTGCCTGTACAGATTTAAGCAAATTTTCGAAAAGAAAAAACAAAAAGTTTGTACATAAAAAAGTTTTATATTTTCATCAGGCTTAGGTTTTTTTTTTCACGTAACACAAAAGGTTTTTTGTTTAAAAAATTTCGCAGTTAATAACAAGCGCATGAAGAATGAAGCACAAAATATCTAACGTTTAAAAAAGACCTCTGAAAGTGCTACAGATTGGAACTGTAGCAAGTAGGAACTAATCCGAATATATTACATTTTACATTCGGCAAAAAAACAGTGAGTATGATTATTGAAAAACGATAAGTCTTAACTAGATGTATATTAAAAACAGGTTTTCTAATTCCAAATATGAATTTGTTTTCTTAATAAAATACTTTTAGAAGGGGAGGCAAAAAATAAAATGGTATTTTTGAGTTTGCAAAAAAGGGAAAAAATATGAAAATAGGTCAATTGGTTTTATAAGTGTGTGGTGTGATTAATTTTTTACCTTTTTGTAAGCATTCACACACTGCAATCAGTACGACACACAATGTACACACAGAAATTCAATTACTACGACAAAAGCACTTTTGCTTCAAAAAAAAAACTCGTAAAACAACGAGCCGTCTTTTTTTACAGATGTTATTTACAAATATTTAATAAACAGAGTCGAACTAGCGGAAGTACATCAGAGGAAATTTTATGAACAAAAAGATTGGGTTTTGGGCAACTGGAATACTGGATATTCGCAGTCTAGCTCGCCCAGTATGTGTTGTTTGTTGTCCCGAATGGGGCCTTACTACCACTCTTGCCTAACTGGTTAGAAGTCTGTTAATTGAAAAAGAAAAATTACAATTTTTATAAAAAAAATTTAAAAAAAACTACATTTATCTATAAACGAAAATAATTTGTTTTTACCTGAGATCTTTGTGAGCCAACAGATTGTCCGACGTCGCCATGTTGTAAGTGAAGATGAATCTGTGAGTGTTGATGGTGATTGGGCACCGTGGGTAACATAGTCATAAAAGGGGCCTGGGTGTAAGGGGACATTCCAGGGGCTGCACCTGCGGTCCCATTTGCCGTGTTGGCTGCTGCCATTGCTGCTGTCAAAGTCTGTCAAATTTTTTTGGGTAAAAAAAATGTAAAATTTTAGTTTTTGGATTTTTATGACAAATAATGTAAGTGTAGTTGGTTGGTATAGTAAGTATACTTAATACTCAATTAAAAAATAGTTTACCTGTAAGTTAAAAGCTGGTGGTGGTGTGTTAGTGTGGTGATGAAAAGTAGCTTGCTGTTTCTCGTATGCAGACTAAAAAACAGGGATTTAAAGAATTATAAGAAATTGTAAATAAAATCAAGAAAATTTATGTTGTTTAATAATTAAACTTACTGCATGGTTTTTGTTATATCCTTGTGGCTGCAAATCATGTAAGTTACTAGTTGATGACATTGACGCTAAAATATTAAACAAATTGTAATTTTTTACTAATTTTTAATCAGATAAAACTTTTGAATTTTTTTAACTTAAGTATTATATTTATTATAATAAAACATAAATCATCTAAAATTGTCAAATGTTATTTTGATTGCAACTTCACCAAACACAATCAAAGTTAATTACCATAAAAATATTTCAAAATAATAAAAATCAAATTTGTTAAAATTAATAAAATTTTTAACCTATTGTAGTAGTACCTAAACCTCAGAAATCGTAACACTGGCTCAAAAAAACTTAAACACCTTTTCAGTGATAAATCAAATCACCAAAAATCAAAAAATGTTGGCCTTCATTTCAGGCAAAAATTAAAAAAATAATAATCAAGAATTTTTTGTGTAGCGATCATGCAGTTTGATTTTTGTCACACAACCTTACATTTAAAGGGAAAATTAGATTGATATTTGTGTGGTTTATAAGACTGATGATGGTGCGCATTGTTAGGTGATAAAGAATCGTAGCCTAAATTTTGTTATAGTAACCATAACATAATAATATAGTAGCCATAATCTACAATCTAGCATTACTTTTATTTTAACCATTATATGCAAAGCAAAAAAATAACAATTTTTACTTAATTTTAAATATTTTAAATTAAAAACTTGTTTTTTTTGGATAAGTTAAGTCCAAAAACAAGCCCTAAAAAAGTTTAAAATTTTAAAATTAAAGGTTTATAGCCAAACAAACTAACAGTTTATTTGTAAATTTTTATTTTTTATTTTATTTAATCTAGATGCTCACCTGTGGAATAAGCGTTTCCAAAAGCAGTGCCAGGTTGTTGAAAAGCGGTGGTTGTATTAACTGAGTGTTTAGCATTTTGGGGTACCTATAACAAATTTAATATCTTAAACTACTTGTCATAAAACTAAGTAAAAAAAATTCATAAAATTTCTTTGAAAAAAATCAAGTTAAAAAAATAATTAAAATTAAAATTTTTTTTTTAGCATTTAATTAAAAAAAATTTAGCAACTCTTCTATACATCATCAAAAAACCTAATCTTACCGCAGCAGTAAACATGGGCGGATACTGGAAAGCATTATAATACAACCCACTGTTGTATGGATAATGTCCAGCTGCTGGTAGGTTCATGTAAGGTTGTTGCTGCTGGTGGCTTCCCGTTTGTGAAACTAAAAAAATAAAGAGTTAATAATCGCCAGAAAATGGAGCACAACAAAAGGTATGCCATGATTCAGGAGTGTTTGTTATAAGCAGACTTAACTTTAAACCTAAGAACTTTTAAATCTGCATCCTATTTTTTATAGAAAAAAAAAAACAAAACTATAAGCATTCGTTAGTAAATAAAAACATAAACCCGTTATTGCAATAAATAACGGATTGACACGATGAAGTTTAAAATCATCACAGAAAACTCAAAACTAATTTAAAACTGATTATGCTACTAAGAAAACGTGATTCATCAGATATAAAAAATCATAATCGCCACACGAGAATTTCAGTAGAGCGAAAGATAATCATCATTTGAATAACTCTCAAAAAAAATTTTAAAACAAGCCATCATATAAAAAAAACTTCTATTTGTGGTGACTTATACAATTCTTTAAAATCATTAAAAATATAAATTTTAGTTACCCTTGAGTTGTTGTTGGTTGTGTTGACCAGTTTGAACTTGTTGTTGTTGGGGTAAACCTGACCCAATCATCCCAAGCGAAGGGGGGCTTGACGCCTCAGCCCCTCTTTGGTTTAATTTCCTAAATTTTCCAAATTATTTTTACCTTTAGAAATATTTTAAAAATAAATATGTAGGGTTGTTTACAAGAAACAAGGGGGGTACTCACCCTTGATTTGAGGTGTTTTCCCTATTGTGAGATGAGTTGTTAGCACTTGGATTAGTGGAACTATGAAATGATGACATGTCATAATAGTTCGGCTAAAAAAATATAAAAAATTTAATTTAAAAAAAAATTTAAAACAAGTTTACATTAAAAATAAAATGTTATTGAAATAAAATATTTAATCAATCCCTTAAAACAATTTCTTAAATAATGTTTCTTGACGGGTTTAAAAATTTTTTTGTAAAAAAAAGAGAGTTTTTTTATAGCCAATTTCCTTATTAATTTTATTCTCTCGAAGAGGCAAATTAATTGTGTTACGAAACCAAATCTCTTATATCATATTACGTTGGAAATTTAAGAAAATTTTACAGTAGAAAAAAGGCTGATTCTGATAAAAGAGCTATGACAATTTTTACTTATTTTTAAATTTTAATAATCTTCGTAATGTGTTTTAGGTTAATTTTACATACTCTGTATTTGAACTTACCATTTGGTTAACTACCCTCGAAGGTACAGCCATCAGTGAATCAGTATATCCATACAACTGTTCAGGCTAAAACAAAAAAAAAATATTTAAAACTAAAATAGTAAAATTTGTGACATACTACTTAAGCCAAAAAAAAACGATTAAAATGTTGAAATTTTAAAAACTCAATTTTTCAAACACAAATTTTTACTTACAGTGTATGCCGTCATAACTCCTGGCCCCATCGGAATTCCATATTGGTTCGGCAAAATAGGAGGCACACCTAGTGGTAGGTTAGGTGGACCAGCTTTCGATGCCGTACTCACAGAAGTCGATTGATGTTTTAAGAACCCTGAATGGTAAAAAAAGAAGTTTGATGCTAAAATAGTTGGATATACTAAATAAAAAATACAAAAAAAATTTGTTTTTTACTTACCAGCATTTCCTGCCGAGTTTGCAGACGGAAGACCAGTTGATCCTAAAGAAGATCCGATGATGTTCTGCAAGGAAGGTGCGGAGGAAGTCGCTTGTTGGTGCGAGTGGAGCGAAGAGGAGTACAGATCATTGGAGGTTAGATGTGATCCTGGCGATGCAGCTGCGGGAGCAGCAGATGTGGAGGACTGCTGACTCAGAAGTTGGGAGGTGGAGGAGCTTATAGAAAAATTGACATTACTTTTAATATGCTTTTTAAAAAAAATTATTTATTTTTTTAGGTTTTAAATTAAATATGAAACTGTGTGACATTAAACTACAAGCGAAAAGTAACTTTCAATCGCTTGCCCTGTTAAAACACAACAACATGTAAGTTGTTTTAATATATGCACATGTTTAAACCTATATAACATTAAAGGTTTAACAGGTTTTAAACATCTGCAAGAAAAAACATAAAAACTAAAATAAAATATAAAAAAATTTGGGTTTGTTTTTCTTAAGTTAATTTATTTGAATAAAAATAAAATGTTTTAAAAAAATTTACGAACCTATAATCGATGTTCATTCCTCCATATCCCGACCCTCCTAACTGACCCCCTGTAGAATTTGACCCAGGAATATTAATCGGGGTCGAACCAGAAGTTGTCAACTTTGTCGGCGTGGCACCAACCCGAGGAGTGGCATGTGCCGCTGCCAGACCTACCTGTGTAGCTGTGGCTGACGCAGTCTAAAAATTTTTTTTTTTTAAACCAAATTTAAAAATATATTGAATTAATATCATAAAATTATAGATTTTGTCTTTAATTTACCTGATCCTTTGAAGGTGTATTAGAGATATGGGGCATAGGAGAGGATTGCAAACTTCCAGGAAGACTTGATGAAGGAATTGGTGACCTCAAGTTTCGACCTTAACATAAATGTATAAAAAAATTAAAACAAAAATTTAAAAAAAAAAAAAAAATGTTCTTTGTCCCATTGTTATACTGAAATCATAGTTTGTACTAAAAACAAGTTTAAGTTTTGAACTTACCAGTTGAACTTAATATATCTTGTTGCTGAGATTGTTGGGTTAGTGAAGTAGAAGATGTGTAATAAGAATGAGAATGACTTCCCAAGCTTTAAAACAATAACAAAACTTTTAATTTTATTTTACTTTATATGACATAAATGAAATTTGAAAAAAATTACTTAAATTGCATATAAAATTAAAATTTTAATATTTTTAAATAAAGTTAAGATATTGAATGAAATAAAAGCCATAACAATATTTTGTAGGGCTACTTTATTTGCTTATTTTCAAATAAACTACAAATTATTAAAGAGACTAGAAGCATATTTAAATTATTAATAGTTTTAACCAGTACAAGTAGTTTAATTTAAAATCAATTTTTATTAAATTATTGTCCATTACTCTTACATGTTTATAGCCAACACAAAGCTTAAAAAAATGTAAAAAAGTTAAAAATATAGCAAATTTTAAAATAAGTAATATCAAATAACAAAATGAAAGTGAAATAATTTTTTTAATAAATTATTATTTTTTTTTTAATTTCTACTCACGTTGCAGAAGGTTCCAAGCTAGAATCTTGCAGATTACCCATCCTACTTTGACCAAATGACCCCTGACCCACGGTAAGATCATCCTGTTGACCCATGAAGCTGTCCGAGGTCGTCGAAGCTTGTGGGTGGGAAATACCTGGTGGTGGACCCCGCAAAGGTGGATCCCCAGCTTTATGAGACCCTATAAAAAAGAATAAAGAAAAAATTTTAGAAAATGTTTTATTGAATCAAAAGATTAAAAAATTTTTATTACCTTCGTTATATCTCTGAGAGTTGTGTAATGTTGATGAACTTGAATCTGATTGACTCAAATGGGAAATACCCTCCTTTGATACAGTGCCCTAGTAAAATATTATTAGAGATTATTTAAGTATTAAAAAACACAAAAAATTTAAAATATTATTTTTTTGACAACCTTTACTCATACAATTTATAGCAGATCTTTTTAGAAAACTAAAACAACATTTTAAAATTAATATAATTATCTTTAAAAAAATATTAAACATATACATAAACGTGGCTTAATATTTAGTAGAAAGATAGTCTCTAGCTAGTAAAAAATTAATGAAAACCCAAATTTTGAACCCACAATAAAATAAATAATTGTTTAGTTACTTACTTGATTATGAGAATGAGATAAACCAGGTTGTAGAGCTTGGTAAGCATTCCTCTGTAGACCTCTAGACTCCGACTAAAACGATTAACATTAACTTTTACTTAGGTAAAGTTTATTAAGCGTTTAAGAATAAAAAAAATATTTTATATTATAGTCCATTGTAGTCCTAGAACTAAAGCTTTAAAACCTGAACTCTACTTTTATTTGTTCAATTTTAAAAGTAACAAAGAAAGATTTTTAAGAAACAGGCTTATAAAAAGTATTATAAAGTATGTAAATCTTATAGTTCTTCATGTAGTGGTTATGTATAAAAGTTGAGGTTAGAAATTATTTTTACAATATAATTTATTAACAAAAAAAATTTTTAAATTTTTTTTTATAACTTAACAATGGTTTAAATATTAATATGTATATCCACTTTTTAAAATAACATTATCTCAAATAAAAAAAAAATGTTTTTCAAAACCAAATCTAACTCGAAACTCACCTGCTGCTGAGCTGAGTTGAGTATTTGTGAGGGAAAAATTGAGTTGGAATCCCCCATATTCCCCCCAGTTCCACCTTGTAAACTTGCACCTGACATATGACTTAACAACATAGACTGTTGTGATGATGCAGTACTAAAATAAAACCAAAAAATAATACATAACTTTTAACAACTTAATAAATCTATTAATATTGAAGCATGTATATATGTCCAATTATAGGCCTATGAAAGAACAAAACTGCCAATTTTGGTGAGCGGGTATTATCACCAACAAATATAAGTTGACTCCTTATTACGACTAACTTATTACTTATTACGACTAACTTATTACGACAATTAAAATGCAGCCCATAGGGTGGTACGATTGACTAGTAACTAAAACTTAAACATGTAATTTTAGCACTGCTAAAATTTTTTTGGCACTTACTTATTTGAGAATAGACTGTTTTGCACCGCGGAGCCTTGAGGCAGGGTACCACTCGCACCAAATTCCACATTTTGGGATCCAGAGTTGTCATCCACTCCAAACTGAAGATCAAAACTGGAAACCTCATGGTAAGTGGATCCTCCTGACCCTCCTGGCATCTCAACCGCAGATGCAGGAATCTAAAAATAAAAAAATATTTAAGAAAAAATTTTTAATTTTTAAAGAATTTTTTTTTTGTGTTAAACTACCTTAGATGCTCCAGTTGCTTGTTTTCTTCTCTGTTGTTTAGGTTGCCTGGAAGGTAAAGGTGCACCAAATGATAAAGTATTTGCACCTAAACCTTGACTCTGTGCAGTACCTTCCAACTGTTCACTACTTAAACCAAGCTAAAAAAAACAAAAAATTAAATATATAAATAAAAAAACATTTTTTTACAAAAAAATTGAAAGAGTAAACAATAATTATAATAATAACATATTATTTTAAAATCAGTTTACCGAAGCCTTAACAGCCTTAGTTGCCTCTCTTTGCTGGGCCTGTGAGAAGTTATTATAATCCGATGATGTCACTTGTGCTTCACTCTAAATTAACACACAAAATGTAAAAAAAAAATTATTTTGCTTCTTATTAAAAAAAATATTTTTGAGTAGGAAATATTACCTGAGGTTTAAGTGGAGTAAATGCACTTTTTCCAATTTCCCCAATCAAATTATTTTGATCCTGGGATATAAATTGTTCACCAAAGGAGCCAAGCAAGGCCGAACTTCCAGAATTTTCTGTTGTTTCACCTCCGTTAAATTGAGAGAATGACCTAAAATATTTGAGCAAAATAGAAATAAAAAAAAGTAAAATATTCTAAAAAAAAACAAAAAATTTATATTTTAAAATTTTTATTTGCTTTTAAAAAAAATGTTTGCCCTAAAAACCAATTTACCACTTACGTGTCAGGTTTTTGGACCACTGAACCATATGGTCCAATACTGGCTGTATGGTTCGTAGAAGTGTTACTTGATTGGCGATCAAAAGTACCAAATAACCTTGAGGTTGGTTGTTCATGGTCATTATTAGCTGGTTTATTATCGCTGAATAACGAGTTCGACTAAAAAGAAATTAAAAATATTTTTTTGCAAAGTTTTCCAAAATTTTTAAATTTTAAATAAATTAACATTTTTAAGCTTTTACCTGTCCTTGTTGTTGTAGTTGCTGAATAACAGAAGGTGCGTGGGTGGTCGAACCATTATTATTATAACCAATATGAGCTGTGTTGCTGATCTGTTGACCATAACTGTTAGTGGAATGATCTACAAGAAAAAATAAAATAAAAATTGGACATTAGGTATATTAGTCATATAAAAAAATAAATAAAAATAACAATAATAAGTCTGGTTAAAATTTTACATTATAGATATGAATAACAACAAGCTCATAAAACACATTTATTCTAATTTTTTGGAAGGCCAAAAATTATTAAACCCAATTTTTTGAGTCTGTAGAAAGGTTATTTTAACAATGTTTTATGTTACATATTTTTAAGAGACAAAATTGATGCATGTTTATTTTTTCAAGTTGTTAAAGCAAATAAAGTTGAGTGCAGACCCCAAAAATGTTAAGCTTTAAATCACGACCCCAAACAACAAAACAAAAATTTACCAAATTTTTTTTTTTTTTTTATAAATTTATAATATTTATTCTCTTACCTGTAAGGGGTTTGGTAAACAGGGTTCCAATATCTATTCTCTCACCCATCTGGGGCTGCGTACCCACATTGGTGGTAGGTGGAATGTGGGGGGCCAAGGTGGTTGGAGGTAGGGGTCCTGACAAGGATGCCGAGGGGGCAGATTGAGCCTGGAAGACCTTCGTTTGTGCAAGCTGTGGGTAAAAAATAATCTGGTAAAAATTTGCCCAAAAAATTTAACCCCTTATAAATAACCTCTTAAATATTAACCCCTTACATCATCATTCCAGCTACCAGTACCCCAACCATCGGAAAAGGAATCATCATTCTTCTTTTCTTTTTGGGGCTCGTCATTTGACCAGGTTCCAACCTGATAAAAAGTTTAAAAAAAATTAATAAAGACCCGGTAAAAATACATTCCATATTTTTAGTAACACATTAAATTTTATGCTGAGATGATGTACAATTGATAACAGGCGTGAAACAATTTGTTTGTTTTTGTAAGGAAGTTGTTCTATATTCACGCCTTGTTTTTTACTATTTATTTGTTTTGGATTAAAGCCGGTGGGCTGATGCGTTGTAATTGTTTTTAAAATAGTTTTTAACAAGTTGTGCAAAAAATAATCGTTCGGCAATCCCAAATTCACATTAAAATAATATAAATATATATATATATATATATATAAGAAATATTTATGATCATTAGAACCCAGAATATTACAATAAAATTTGCATACAATAAACCAAAAACAAACACGAGGTAAACCCAAAACCAGTAAAACCAAAATAATCAAAAACCAATAAATTCTAGATCCTGTACTATAATTTATATTTAGGTTCAGGACTATTATCAATTCTTAAAACAATCTATTTAACATTTTAGGTATTTTACATACAATTTAAGTTGTAAATATAAGTTTTTATTGAAAAAAATTGATCTCACATACTCAGAAACAATTTTACCTATTTTTATTTATGGTCTGCCGAATTTTCGTTTTTTTATTTTTATTTTTATTCACGAAGCATAATAATTATAACAACATAAATAAATAAATATTTACCGGTACCTCTAGCTTGCCCCATTCCTCATCATTATCATTTGTCCAAGTGTCCCCATTTACTTGCGAGGGATCCACGTTCGAATTTGTGAAGCTTTTAAACTGGGAGTCAAACTCGTTCTGTTGATCTTGGCCGCCACCGCCTGGCGAGGAGCCACGATTGTTGTTAATTCGTCTGTAAACAATTTTAAAAAGAAGTTATGGAGTTGAATTGCAGATAATACAATGAAAATTCAATTTAATTAGGTTTTTTTTAATTACCTGAACTGTCGGGGTCCTCTTCCGGGTTGTCTTCCTCCTCTTCCTGATCCCCGGCCTCTTCCCCTTCTTGCTCCACCTCCTCTCTGTCGCTCCCTGCTTCCCGAGACTCCCCTTCCATCATCTTCGTTTGCTTTGTCTGAGTCAAAATTTTTACCTAAAAAACACATTTTTGTTAACTAACTTTTATTATAGCTTTTAAAGTTATTGTTATACTAAGAAAACTCTAAAAAAAAGTTTAAATATTCAATTTTCAAATAAAACAGTGATAAAATAATATAAAGACCATGACCAAAAATATTTTTATGAGTTCATTGAATTATTGTTGGGTTACATCATTATTTATTTACTACACCCCCATTTTAACAGAACATACTAGGGCATGAGTAATAATTTTTACAACAAACTTTAAACATAAAATATTAATCATAACATCAATATGAATTATTATAAACTTACTACACTTTTTATCATTTTTTCATAAGCTTGGTATTTATATAGAATAAATAAAACCCTTAAAAAAGATTTAAAACTAATGCATTGTTGTATATTGTATAACATTTTCTTTTGACATTTTAACCAATGTACGATGATCATAATTCCAAGCCTTAAAAATATGTAAGATAAACCACAAAATCAATTTTAAAGCGAAAATCAAACACAAAAACTGCAACCCTCATTAATGTGTAAATATTGATACCCGTAAAAAATAAAAAACAAAATGCATTTAAAAAGCAAACACATTTTTAAAATGCTCGAACTCACAAATAAACTATAAAATTTTAATGTTTTTTCTACTGTGCTACTATACAAATTAAAAGATGTTAAAACTTAATCAGTAAAATTTGATGTAAGTGAATAACACTTACCCCTTAAAATTATACCGCAGACAATTAAACAAATATGTTATGACAATAATGTATTGTTTAATCTAATAGAAATGTAAACAATAATTTAAAATTGTCGCAAATATCAAAACCATTTTAACTTTAAGAAAAATGTCATTAAAAAATCAACTTTAAAAAAAAATTAAACTGGTTATACTATTTGTACGAGTATATTAAACATCTGAAATTTACCATTACCCAAATACATGTACAAAGTATATACACATTTTCTTGACATAAACTTACCTCTGCTGTTTCTTGAGTTCTTGCCCCTTCCTCTTCCTCTAGACTCTCCTCTTGACCACTGTCCCATGGAGTTTGAGCTCGGATCTCGGAATTCATCATCGAATGTGTCCACGCTTCTTCCCGAGTTGTTATTCTGTTGTTGTGTGTTTTTGTTTTTCTTACGACCAGCCGTTTCCCATTCATTATTCTGTTCATCAAAAAATACAATTTTGATTGAAAAAAAATAACAAAAAGGCTATCAATAAAAAATACTTCTTGATTTTTCTACTAGTAATAAGTTTTACATATAAATTAATAAAAAATGTTGTGTATTTACACATTCCTTAAATGGGTGTGGAATTAACACACCCTAGCAAAACAAACTTTAAAACACTACATCTTCCTTTTTTAACCGAAAAATAAAAACTTACGCATGTAAAACACAAAACCAACTACTGTATAAAGGTTTATACTATTGTAATTAAACCAAGTTTACACCAATAAAACACAACACTCGTTGTTCATCAAATATTAAAACATGTTGTAATAAACCATTTTTACTACACTAAATTACACAATGCCCACCGATTTGAAATAAATGCTAACCTGTTCTGACGAGCCATTTTCCAGTATAAGTTCAATGGCTCTGTTTGCATCGTTGTTTGTGTCATATAGCGCTGTGCGAGCATTATCTTCTGTTGTGCCAGTAACTTCAAGAATCTACAAAAAAAACAATCATAAAAGGTGCAAATGTAATAGCAGCAGTTAGTTGGTTGTAAAATTCTTGCACTAATTACCCATTTCCTTTTCATTAACACATTATATTTTTGCCTAACTACTTATATCTACCTTTGCGACTTTATTTTTCATTTCCACATCTTCTGGACTATTATCAATTATTTTGGCGATGCGTAGCTGTTCAGCTGTTGCCTATAAAACAAAAAGAAATAATTTTTTATAAAAAAGAAATAAAAAAAAAAGAAATTTTTTCAAATATTGATTATAAAAAGCCTTTTTTAGTTTTGGTTTTATAAAATTATTATTTAATTTTAGAATAAAATACAACAAGATAATCACATGACATAATATTTTTTACATACTTGCACTTGTTTTTGGCTGGTTGCCGATTTATCACGGCGTTGAGTACGAGACGTAGTAACCATTGACATGGTTAAGTTATATACAAATATATGTGTTTGCAGATAACTCTAAAAACATGACAAACAGATGAATAAAATTTAAATTTTATTTCATTACATACAAACATGCAAGCAGACAAAAATTTTAAAATTTAGTTTTTTTTTTAACTTTTTAACTAATTAAAAGTAGACCTATACATTTTCTCTATAATGCTGCCGGTTTTGCTTGTGCAAATTTACTGACTTTGTTATCGATTTAAAACTAGCTCAAATTAAAATTTGAAAAGCGTGGCCTTACGAATCTAGGTTAAAACTAATAAATTAACACCGAAACCACGCTAAAACTTAATTAAACCAAAGGTCACTTATAAATCTGCAAGATTTTTCTTTTAGATATGTTAAGGCTGACTTGTAAAACCAAATACTTGCCTTTCTAAAATTACGACACAAAAATACGAAACCGAAAAAGTCAGGCTTGGGAAAACAATGTGAACGGTTCAACTTCATTTGTTTGTAGCGTCGCCTTGTGGCGTGAATGGTCACGTGACTATTTTCTGTTTGTAACTGTCAAAATTCCGTAAATTGTTATAAAATATTCATTTTGCAACTATCTATAGAAAATCGATAAATTATAGTAGAAATGATAACGTCAGTTTATTTTTATAATACTTTTACAAGTCAAGTAGTCTTAATTATTCTAACGCAATCGAAAGAAAAAAATTACATAGAGGATAACTTTCAAAGCATTCGTTTACCTACACTAGGCAATTTTTATATTCAATTTTTTTAGATACATACAGAGATATTAATTACATGGTCCTATAGCAATATAAAAAGAATGTTTTTGCGGTTCCAATAAAAAAGTAAAACAACACTTATTTTTTAATCTGCGTAGGGCATTTATTTTTACTCTATATTTGATTCCGAACTGACATTCTACGGCTGGCAAAATTATAAAACTTACGCAAGTTTATAAATGGTTCTTAGAAAAACTTTACGTTAAAAGAAGCCCCTCCTATTGCATAACTACATAATTGGATATAGAAAAATCACTATGCAACGTTTTTTGTTTTTATTTATTTTATAAAACAAAAAAAAAACGAAATAATAAAAACATAAACAACAACATTTTCTAAGCAACAATGAAGTAACAACAGCTACATAATTGCTGTTATGTAAATGCAATGTTAAAGAGGTATTTTAAAATTATGCAATTAAAGATATATTTACATACTACAAACACTATCACAGTTTACTTTATTTAAGTGGCTTAACAGAATACTACGAGCTTGTATATAGTCAATAAAATATGAATCTGTGTTTGAAAATTTGACCATATACTCGTTTACAACTACTAATAAATTGAGACGGGATGATGTGATGTTGTGGTAAAGTACGAATCCGACATTTCCAGCAAAGGGACTAAAAGTTCCAGTTCTGTTAAAATATGTTAAAGAAATTTGTGACCATAAGAATAACTTCAAGTTCATTTACTATTAATTAAAACAATTTTTAGTTGGTGAGCAGTCCAAGATTGATTATTTCATCTTCAATTAAAATTAAAGTGCCTTAGTGTATTATTAAATAATCTTATTAACCCTATGATATTGCTGGATCATCCTGCTAATTATTTAAGGCTTTAAAAAAAATGTTAGTAACCTATTTAAAAATTGCAGCTACATAGAAGCAGTGGGAATCAGACTCAGAAGTACTTATAGTAACTCCTTCATGAAACAATGCAATAAAATAAAATGATTTTAAATTTACCTAAATTTTCTTTCATGTTTATGAACATCGAAGTTATCATGTTTTAAAGGAATATCATCTTCAAAAAGTCCTAATAAACTCAACAAAGGTATCAGGGTTTCAGCATGACCAAACCTTAACATAGAAGACTTTGAAATTCTAAAAAAAAAAAAAAAAAAAATTTTATTATGTTTTTACATTAAATCATTATAAATTTAACACCTACATTTTATTCTGCTTAAACTGGGCCACCACGCCATCCAATCGCTGCACTATATTATGCATGAGAGGGCATAACATTAGGTAATTAATGGTGTGACCATATCCTGTTTTATAATAATGCTTAAGATCTGTTGTATATTCAAGTACCTATAAACAAAATACTTTAAGTTAATAAAACTTTGATCCAATGTGAATTCTAACTAGTATGTACTATAAGTAAAAATAATCATTAAATCACAAAACCTTTACCTCCAATTGTGGTTTGTTAAAAATATCACATACTAATGTTTTATCATGAAGAGCATGCATAAAAGTGCAAATTTGGTATAAATCATAAACATCTGATGCTCCTAATTGCTCTAGAAAGAAAACACATTTACAAAAATACAAAACTGACAAACCAACTTTAAAATACATGAGTTGTACAATAATATATAAAAAATATTTGCATTGTATCAAAAAAATTACTATATATTGATACATACCCACACCAAGTGAAGCTGATACATTACTAACCATTGATTGGAACATTGGTGACATAAAAAAACTTATTTCCACCTCAGTTCTATTTTGATCAAAATTGAAATATCTGGAGCCAATTAAAAAGTTGTTATAATTTTTTTTTTCTTTTAATAATAACATTTTGTTATACGAATTTCGCAAACTTTAAAATATTAAAAAATTCATATTTACTAATTTATTTTACCTACTACAATTATCAAAGGGCCTCATTTGCTCCAAGTTTACTAAAACTTTTATTCCCCCATAATTTAAGGTACCATTCACTTCTTTGTTATCATTTTCCAATATTTTGGTTTCATTATATTCTTCTTTACAAATATTGTCTTAAAAAAAACAAAAGACAGTAAGGAAGTAGAACAAAAGTTAGTTAAAAAAAAAAAATGATATATACTAAATTTTATTGTACCAAGGGTTTATTGTAAAATATATAGTTAAATAATAATTAAAAAATTTCTTTAGTAAATTACCATAAGCTTGCTTTGAATCCTTAATAGTGTTACAAATCAGACAAGAAATTGTCCCCAAAAATGAACGAGCACTTGTCTTCACTCTGAGCTTATTACTTGTAACCACTTCAAAAAACCCTTTTAAAACAAAAATTATAAAAAAATAAAAAAAATGTTAGTTTATAAGAAAAAAATTAATATTTTAATTGGGTTGTGGAACCACGAAAACATTAAGACTACACCTAACTACATTTACCAAACTATCTTAACTTTTGCTTACTGTTTTTGTCTAAATATTTGGAAAAAGATTTAAGTATCGCTTCCTTGCACATTTCGAAATAGTGTTTTGCTAAATATGACATCTCAATCCAACCTTTTTCATGTAAAGTGTAACTTAGGTGAGCAGGAAAATACTTATCCCAGTCCTAAAAATTAAAAATGCTCGTTTTTTTTCTAAACAGCTAATAAACTTTAACTGAAGGTATACTGTTGCTATAATACAATTTTTTATATATATTTTCTCGCATAAAATACATATTACAACAGAAAGCTTACTAAGATAGGCAGCCATGGCTACTTTCTTTAAAATAATATTTAATTTAAAATATTTACCTGAAGAATGTCTTCAAATCCTGTATAAGAACTTTCCTTAATGTTTTTTAAAGTCATCAGTGTTCTTTTCCATTTTGTGACCTTTTGTTGGCTGGGGTACCTGGTTCCATGTCTAAATAACGCATCTACATACACAGGCGATAAGTCCTAAAACAATTAAATTTCCTTTACAATAAAAATTAAACTAAATTCATATTTTTATTTTTTCATAAAGTTAAAAATGTTAAAATCCAATATTTAAATTTACTAAGGTAGAATACATAACTGCTACAAATGATTTATTTTTAATTTATTATTTATTTTATATCAATTGTAATGTAGTTTTTTGTATATTAACTTAAACTTACTTTTGGAATGTTTTCCAGATTCCATGGTAGTGGTTCATGAGCATAAAACTTTGGTCGATTAAAATATGTTGTCTTCGTAGCATGATAATGGTTTTGACTGCTTGATATTAATAACAATATTAAGATTAATTTATAAGATATTTTTCATTAATTTAAGCAAGTAAATCATTTTTTATTATGTGGTTTTTAAAGGATATTAAATATTAATTAACTGTTTAGGTAGGCCAAATTAATTCTGACCCAAGTGTCATATTTCGGTCACATTTCTTAAATTGTATTACTTGACAAAATTTATCTTATAATAATAATGATTGGTGTTTTTCTAAATTGGTTTTGGTTGGTATTACGTGGGCATTTTTTCCACATTACATTAATTATAGGCAGTTTGTCTGTTGTAGTTTTATCTAAATAAAAGTCCTTAAAATGACAAAAATATACCTGAACGTGTTGTTTCCATAGAGCAAAACAAATCCACTAATTACGGCAATTAAACATATTCCACCAGCATATATTATCCGGTTTGGTATCTTGATCATTAAATTTATTCTAAATACCATTTTAATCTGTCATTTGTCCCCCTATAATTCTGCAACTTTTGCCTAAAAACGAAGCTCAAATGAAAAAACACACGTGATCAGATGATGGTAATATAAACAAACTTTTTTAAACACGTGGTACAGCAGTGTTACCAACTATTTATAATATTCAAAAATAAAAATTTTTGTTTTTATCTAACTTAACAATTCAAGTCAAGATGTAAGCTTAATGCTGAAAACAACTGCCTAATTTTGTTTTTCAATTTTAGATTCAAGACTTGTGTACCAAAAACCAGCCTAAATGTAACAATTTATTTATTTTTTAGTAATTAAAAGAATTTATACAAAATCTAGTAATCAAAACAAGTTGCGAAATATAAAAGACACAAACGGTTACAAAACTTAACACAATAGATTTTTGGAATGAAAATTTTTATAAAATAAATAAAAAGATAAGAAGAAAAAGTTCTTGTATAAAAGACAAGGGAACGTACCAAACAAGAACTTTTGAAAAAATATAGATAATAGAAGCTGAATAAATGGAACGTTGTCGTAAAAGGAACAAAATTTGTTGTGAACTTTACGTAAAATCGATAAATTACACAAACTAGTTTATATGTCAAACATTTGGAAAAATAAACTAAATGCATTCCACTACTTGGCTTGAAAAAATACTGACATTAAGCAAGCGAGGATAACTTAGAAAACAATTAAAAATTTAAAAAATGTAAACGAAAAAACTAATGCTGTACACCTTGCCAGACGTCCTTAAAAATATTTAAAAGTTGTGTAAAAAACGTCCAAATAGCGAGCAATACACACAATAGTGTAGCTCACACAGTCATCCCAGGAAACTTATCGCTTGAATGGGCACGTCACGTGGTTAAATGCTTAATTGCGCACGAGTGTTTGGTTTAACTGAAGTGTTAAGCATTCCAATGTCCTCTGTGGCCACCATTAGCAAGCGTACACGTGTGGCAGCACTTTTTCTTGTAGTATGGGTAACCGCACAAGCGCGCCTTTAAAACCATGTGACAACTTCGCAAACGATCCTCACAGTTAGGATCTACAAAAAAAGAGCACAAGTTAGGTATTTAACCTTATTTCCGTATTATCCAAGTTTTTTTATTAAGAAAGAGTGTGCTGTTGGGACTTGTTTGGGCTATCCGAAAACGCCTGGCTTAAAAACGAAAAGTGTGGCATTTGTGCAGCTTGAACCTAAAACCTTTCGGCTCGTAGAACGCTGCCATGCCAGTCTACTGGAATACGGACTAGTTATTTCACCAAATCAGGTAGTTTTATAATTTGTAAATGCCTAAAGATTACTTTCTTTAATCACAAAAGCAAAAAAATATTTAAATACCTATTAACGAATGGCAGCTGGCGGTATTACATTTCTCGGCATGGATTGGCTTTTCGTGAATATCACAAAGTGAGTTGTAATGTCCTTGTTCGTCCAAACATTGAACATCCCTCGTGCGACTACCACCTCCGCACGACACTGAACACTAGAGAGAAACAAAGAGTTATTAAAATTGAATTTTTATTGCAAAATTTCTATTTTAGGCTTTTATTAATAAAATTTAAAGAAAATTGTAACTTGAATTCTGTAAAGCAGTACAAAAAAGTACCTTATCCAACTTTTGCAATATTTTAAAGCGGTAAGGTTGAACAATATTTATTTAAAAAAAACATGGATTTAGGGTTTCGAAAATAAAACATTTTTACCACAAATATCAAAAATTAACTTAACGGGTAATCGAACCTAAAGACATCAAACAAATTTTTTGTTAAACTTACTTCACTCCAGGGTGAGAAATGCCATCTCGATCCACAAGATTGAGTGTTACAGTTTTGCTCCAAGTCTGGTTTTTCGCTTTCCGGACAATTTTCCTCGCTTGCAGCAACTACCTCCATTGCGCCATCTGGCGTGATTCTTACACACGTCACCAATCGCTTCTGCACGCCGTTGCCACATTTACTTGAGCACTAAAACATAAAGAAATCAAAATAATTCAAAATTTAGATAAACCTATTTAGTCTAAGAAACGAAAAATCGATGGTAGATGTTTATAAATTATAAATGAGGTGTTTTTAAACAAGTTAGGGCCATTTACAATCCTAAAATGTTGGAGCTTTTTTCAATAAAAAGTTTATAAACAATTGAAAGGATTGCGTGCAAAGTTAAAATAACAACTTCTGAAAATCTTTTGTTTTTTTCCAAAATGGCACGCGCTTTAGGCCGAAGTCATTTTGAATATTTCAAGTATTTAAGGTTGTCTGCGTTGATATAATAAGCCAACCCAGCCAAAATACATGTTTTCGTTGGTCCGCGGTTGCAAATTGCTTTCGTAATTATTTGAAGCTATAATTAAACGCCCAGCGTACTCAACAAGCATTTCAGCTAAGTGGAGTTCACACGCTTTTGGAAGAAATGCGCGAAAAACTTGAATTGCGTAATGGTTTTATGCGATAACTGCTTGAAATTAAAGTTTTCAAACATGTGCTGATCAAGTACCACCAAGTTGTCTACACGTGGTGAAGTGTGATGGAGAAAATAGAGTTCTATGAGTGATTGCTATATTGCAACGATCCGTTGGTTTCATTTTTTTGAGACTTTGTGGTAGAATTAATTAAAAGTGGTGATCATTTAAATTTTCTGTTTTGTATTTTTTAATAATTGTCATCATTTTTAAGTATTTGTTATTAATAATTCTTTGTTGATGTTTTTATATAACTAACTAGGCAACTATTTAACTGCTGACTTAATTTGTTTATGAGTATTTATTTCAAATACATTTAATGCGCACAAGTTAATTTTAGGCGACTTTTTTGGTATACAAAACATACAAAATAACAGAACTAAACGTAACACATAACAACAAAGATATTTTACTTTAAAAAGCTAATTTGTATTTGCCACAACATTTGCACTTTCATTAGCATACTTTTCTTTTATATTTAATACACACAGCAGGCACTTTTAATCTTTTAAAACACATTCTTGGAAATCGTTTTGCGGTACACCTTTAGTTAAGTTTTCGTGTTTTTGTAAAAATGTCAGTAACGTTTAGAAATGATTTAATAATCTAAACGCCAGACACAAACTGTCAGATTTGTATCTTTTTTACACGCCCAATTATAAATACTTTGTATGTTGGAGACATATATTAGAGAAACGTTCTTTTTTAGTTAAAATTTAAATTTAAGACTTCTTTTAACAAGTTTAATTGCCTTAAACCAATGTTTTTATATAAACTAATTCTTCACAGCCTAAACAAGAGTAACTACCCCAGGCATTTTTTTGTATTTATTTTTTAAATTTTTAAATGTAACTACAAGAACAAAAATCATGAATAAGCAAAAAGGTAAAAACTTACCGCGCCCCACTTTCCAGTGAACCACTCAAATGTAACACCACACGAACTTCTCGAACAAGTTCTTGTCGCGTTGGGCTGTGAAGTGATCGGGCAACCGTTCGGATTTCCCGCGGTGTTCATGCATATCACGTCCCGCCGTTGTTTTCCCTTCCCGCAGTCGGCCGAACACTGTTAAAAAAACAGTTAAATATTTGCTATATTTATACTTAACGTTTTTATAATACCTTCTCTAAATATTGTTTACAGATATAGACTTTTTCTATCCACGCGCTAACTTACCGTTTCCCATTTTGTGGTAAACCATTGCGTTATACACGGTCCGGCATCACAGGGTCTTGTAGTTGCTAACGTGCGGGATTGTGAGCACAAACTTTCCGCCAAAGGTTCGCTGTTGGCCCCGGCCTTGCAAACGGCCTGTCGAGTTTGGGTACCCGAGCCGCAGTTTGAATTGCACTAAGATTAAAAAATTAAAGTATATTTAACAACAAATATGAGATTAGAAAACTATGCACGAGATAACATAAGTTAATGCGCTAATCGGGCGTTCAGTTTAAAGATAAGAAAGATTAGACAGGTGTACGGTTACTCAAAAGTAATATCAATATTAGATGGATGGGCTTAAAAGCCTTTCGCTCAGAAGAGCGCGACAGTTTATTGGCAAATTCCCAACTTAAAACATTTTTAATACCTTTCCCCATTCGCCGACATATTCCCATCGTGCACAAGGCTGCACGTTGCACCGATCGTGCATTTTAGGCTTGCTTAGTCGACTGCACCGCTTGTGGGAGACTGCTGTGCTGAAATTGCCGGCATATTGTCGACGACAGACGATGCGACGTGAACGACGCCCATAACCACAGGTACGTGTGCACTCCGACCAATTCGAGGTATCCCAGCTAATAAAAAACAGCACAAATTGTTTGTAAAATATAAGGAAAAATATTTAAGACAAAACTAATTTGAACAAAGGTCAACGAAACCTTTATATCGAAACACACAAAAATTTATATTACCAAAACTTGTAAAATCTAAGCGTATTCAAATAGTCTTATGACTCTACAACATAAAAAAACAACACTTACTATGCAGGGCAGGGTCTTTTCTCACACTTTTGTGTCCTTGATATAGGTCTCTGCGCCGTGCAAAGATGATCTTGTACTACCTGTCCTGTTTCAGTAGCAACACAGTCGTATACTTGGCGTTGTATACCTAAAATCCAAATAATATAACATTTACAATCAAATCTAGGTTTCAAAATGTTAGTTTAACATAAATTGAGGATAAACTTACCTCCAGCACACGACTTAGAGCACTGACCAAATCCCTTTAATCTCCACTCGGTGTCGCCACTTACTTCGATCTGACGACTAATTTGGTTTACATCTCTTCGAATATTTGTGCTTTCGTCTGCCGGTTCCTCAAAGTCATTCTCCACACTTTCGGTATCGGTCTCGGGTGCGGGTCGGGCACCGCGGGGCCAGTAGTTGTACCGACCGTCAACGTTTAAACGACTCTGGTAATCGGGTCGCCCTTGATTATCGTTAAACTGGGGTAGATTAGACCGAGAGGGATACACTGGGCCTAACGGAGGGTTAAAGGGTAAGGCGGGGTCAACTCGTGAATTTTGGGGTCGAGTGTAATAATTTTTGTTATCGTGTCGGTAGATTGAGGGTAGTCGATTAATTGACCCCACAGTTGGGGGTTGGCCTTGTTGGGATTGTTGGTTGGAGTTCCAGCCTGGTTTAGGAACTGTGTATTCGTACCTAATGCCAGGATTGTTTCCTTGATAGAAAATCTGTGCAAGTAAAAATAAATCCAATTATAGAGTCTTAAAACATTATTTAAACAATATAATTTAGAAAGGTAAAAACGATATAAACACAATACTGTCATTGTGTATATACGATCAACATGTTTTTAGGACTTTAAATCCCTAATCCCTTGTTTATAAGGTATAACACTCGCCTTTATTTGCTCAACCAATGCCGTAACGGTAACGCAAGCCATATTACCTCAAAGTAGGCTAAAGCTACACCCAAAACATTAAACATAAATTAGATGAAAATCCAGCAGCCTAAAAATTTAACCCATCTAGGTTTGGCCTATAGTAGTTAAACTAAAATTATAAGGTTTAAGAAAACGCTCGTTAAAGTATAAGGGAATACAATGACAAACATGACCTTTTATACAAGGGCAAAAAAGCGGAGGATGAAAAACAAAAATAATGCTGTTTTTGCGACTAAGGTGGGATTGTAAAATGAAATCTAATAGTCGTGTGAGAATTAAAAGACTTCCTTTCGATGAAACACCGAGATAAAAAGATAGTTTGGCGCCAATTCGTTCAAATTTTTTATGATATTTTTTTAATGGTAATGGCATCCGTAACAATCAAATTAATTTCTGGCATCTTTATTATGTACAGGTTAAACTGTACGGCCTAACGTCGATTTGCACGTGCTATTGGCTTTTGACCTTATTCTTAACTTCCAGGTATTTTAAAAACGTGCCAGCAATTCGCTTGGTATCGCTTATCTGCTGTGCAACAATTCGGGAACGATCAAACCGCTAACAGTCCATAAATGAGATAAATCGTTGTCCTAAATGGCTAAATTGACAGTTTACAAAACACCGGACCAGTCAAGATAGGATCACAAAACAAGGCCCTTAAGACGAACTACAAGGCCCCTAAACACAGTTAAAGCCTAACTAAAAGCGCCCGCCCTAGAATTTCAGCCAACTTGTCGGCGAATCGGTTCCAAAAATACTCGCGCTGATACCAATCTCACTTTTAACAAGCATTTGTTCCTGAGCGCGTTTAGTAGGCCACACAACCTAGGGAATCGATTAATCTCTATTGAATACCGTCGTTTGTTTTTAAGTGCCAATTTCCATCGTCACTTCGCAGATTAGCTGACGCTAAGTTGAGTTTGATGTATGTGCGCCCTTGTTAGGTTGGTAACAAAGTATCTGTTTAGGAAATTGAGGACGCCTAAGACAAACACGTCAACAAATATCAAAGGATTAATGCCTTAATGATTTTTTGGAACCCGGTGCGACTAAGGTTTGTTTACGTGACTTAATGTGAATGTACGGTAATTAGCTGTTTTTAAAACTAATTTTTGTTTAAATAAGAGGGAATTTTAAGTTGTACCTTAACTTTGCCAAAAACCATCAGTTATGCCCTTTATTCAGGCGCTATTATAAAAACCATTACGTTATTTTACAACAGCCTAACACTAACTTACCAATATTTCCAAGCTCTCGCTGGTGGGTCCCAAAGCTTGCAAGGATTCACCCTTGTCAGATAGGAACGGTCGTTGGTAATCAAAAGTTGTCGAAGCAACTTCGTAAGTTCCTGATCGGTCGGGAGTTCCCCTGTTAAGAGCACCGTTGATGTAGAACCGGTTACCAGGTGCAGCTGATCTTAAAGCTAAAAAACAAAAAATATGTTAAAAAAAAACAAAAATAAATTGTTCTTCTGTGGTGCTATAAGATGATTACAGTTTTACATAATACAGAATATAGTTGACCATGTTTTTAACATCAGTTTTTAATTTTTAACCAAGAAAAAACTACCAGATATTTGTGTTTCCGCACCATTTGTAAAAATATTTACCCCGCCCAACAAAAAACGCATTAAGACAAACCACCATAATCCGCATTTCCTATTTAGTCCTTACAAAACAATAGCTAGCGACCGCACAGTAGTGGGGGCTTTGTAATTTCTAGATATGATACTTAATACGCTGGGTAGCTAAACGGGTCAATAGCCTGTCACTACCACGGCGTGATTCCTTAATAATGATTGATGACAACACGAGACCACATCAAGTCAAATGCCTTAAATTGAAACAAATTTTCCTTTGGAAGACGAAAACAAACTTTTATTATGATATACCCTCTTATGCCTTTTTTTAATACACATTGCAAGTTTTTTGACCCGTTTTATTGAACTGAAAAGAGTTGTTGATATAACCGTAATTAAATTAAGTTTCTTTTGTAGTTAAGTCAAGCATTAGACATCTTTGTCAATATTGAATTGTTGTGATTGACAGTTTTATTTAATACATTAGATAGTTTTTAAACCTAAAAAGACCAGTTTACAAATATTGAAAAGTAATTGGTAGAGGAATTTTAATAAAAAAACTTTTAAAACAGTTACACAGAAATCATTGATAAACAACTTGTCGGAATTTTGTTCAAAAATAAATATTTAAAAAACAATTTAGGATCAATTTTGTTAAAATTCTTCGAAGCAAAATATTTTGATGACAATTTAGATAAAAGATAAAGATTAACCTTAACTTTTGGCATAAAATGTAATAGAATAACCTCGGGACGCAAATGTCATTGGTATAACATTAAGCCACTACACCCTTATGACCTTTAATATAGGCTTTGGCAGTTTTAGAAAAACAAGTTACGGCTTAGGTCGTTTAGGTTAGTTAATTTACCTGTTTAGGCCAACCGTAGCAATAGTAGAGGTTTATTAATACCACTTTTATAACATTGTCACATATATAAATGACTTACTTACAAATATGATTTCCCAAAACTAATATTAACAAATAAATTATCTAAAAAAAACATAAAACGAAGTTTACTAAACTAATTAACAATAGGTTACTGGTTTTGTTTTTAACAAAGCAATTTAGAACTTGTAAAATTTAATAAAATTTGGGCTAAGAACAAAGGAATTCTACTTTGAAATACCTTTAGATTTACGCTACAATTGCTAAACAATTTTAATTAAAAAAAGCCTCGGTTTACCAGCAATGATAAATAGCTCTTCAGACAAGGTAAAATAATTACTATCTCGGTCAAGTTAAACAACCTTGAAAACCATATAAGATATCACTTAAACGCTGTAACATTACACGGGGATAACGCCAACACAAAATACCACATATCCTTTTGTGTGTTGTGCATTAAGAAAACAAGGCAAGCGCAAGTTGAAACTGAACATGTTTAGGTTTACTTAGCACAACCTATTTTTAGAAACTTCAAAATGAAAGATTTTTAATTTTTCTTTTTAACTTCAAATTTTTTTTTTCAAATTGGATTAGTTTAATTTTTTAACATAGCTCAGTATGTGATTTCCCAAAGCAGATTAATGTGCGCCGCAAATTTCCTTATTAAGGCTTAAGTGCATAAAAAACCGCCGGCTTATTATTGTACAATACCTTACCGCAGACATAAATTAATCTTCAAAAACAGGCCATAAAATCTTACTTCCGGATTTGAACGAGATTTTGTTTTTGGTTCAAAACAACATGGTATTGACTCACATTAAACATAAGAATGTGTGGTCTGCACGCTACATTATATTAGCTTGGGGTTATTATGTCGTAATTACATCAGTTTTTGATTTCAAAGATGACTTATACTGTGTTTAGATGATTAATATCGACAGTTAGATGACTAATTTTGTAATTTGAAATTCGGGAAAAAAGGCTGCAGACATAATCTTAAACGTTTAAAATGCATAAAATATGTGTTGCAATTCCTTTAAAACTTTAGAAATACAGTATAGCGGTATATTTATGTAATTAGTTATCGTCTTAATCATGTAACACTATCCTAGGATAATATGTCAGGTTTAAGTTCCCAGAGTAACCCTAGATCTGCACAACATTGTTGTTTAAACAGAAATAAGCCTCGTTTTGCTCATTTCTTTTTTTTCAAACTAAACAAGTTGTATTTAATTTGTAATACACTACCTGCAAAACATGTAATTGATTACCCTTTCAATCATTCGCGTAGCCATTACCACAAATTTCTAAGCAAAAACTTGAAAATTGCTAATCGCCAGATCGATTTCAGTAATTTATTGTGTTCCCCCTTATTGTGATTATTTAGGCTGTTTCAACGTTAATTAAGCGTATACTTAGACAAATGAACCAACGTCAGAAGTTGTGCATTTTATGTTGGTGAAATAACAAAAAACTTAACTAGTAATGTTGTATAATATGTCTATCAAAGACAATACCATAGTTTATGCCTACATAGAACAATCCACATTTCTATTAACTTGCTCAACAAATGCCTTATTGTATAAGGTTCTTGATAATGAACAATAGTGTTGTAATAAAGTGGCCATACATTTTTTTAACAAAGCCCAAGACTGACATTTTAAACTTGTTGGACATACAACAAACTGTGAAAATATCTTTATAAGATTATAAACTTACCTAGGTAACTTCTGCTTTTGTATTGTTCAGTAATATTAATTCTTGTTGCTCCGGATGGAATAGTCACAACAAGATGAAAATCATTACTTCTAGGCTGGCTTCGAAACAGTCCTGGAAAAATATCGTTAAAATGTGAATAAAAAGGAAACATTGTCAGCTAATTAAACTTAAAGACTCTATTGTAATATACAGAATTTAAAGCCGTCATTTTCTCCGTATTAGCTCATGATTATAATATTGGATTCACCTTACACTGTTGTTATTGTTTTGTTCCATGTAAATTAACTATGGAATCTTAATGAAACCTCAACAAAATAAACACAATCCTTAATTTAAAGTTTAGCAAGCGTGTCTAATCGATTTAACTTAACCCTAAAAAAACAACTGGCAATTTTTGGTAATTAAAATTTGTCAAATACGTGCCGCAATTACCGATTCCTATAGGATGTAGCCACTTTCAGGGTTTAATACACTAAGCCGAATTTGCTACCAAGTAGCTTCACCAAACACTTAAATTTAGATTTAAAAGTTACAAGTACTAAGGTTTTTGGTTTAAAAGTCATTTCTTAGATTTTACATTTACTAAATGACTTTTTACTACTATTCCATGCTAATTATTTTAAAAATTAATACTAGTATGCTTTCTTAAATTATTTTTACTAGAAAATTAAAAAAAAAATACTAGTATGTTACTTCTTTAAATTATTTTTACTAGAAATTAAAAAAAAATAAAACTAGTATGTTACTTTTTTTAAAATATTTTTTACTAATAATTATATATATATATATATATATCTACATAGTTTTACCATGTAAATATTGGCAGGATTGTTCGTTTCCTCCACAAACTCCACAGTTATCAATCTTCAAACCTGAAGCATGAACTCCATCACAACCCTTCGTCTGTAAAACGTAAAAAATAAATTTAGATAACCCAATGTTAACCGTTTTATATTATACTTAATTAAAATAAATAAAGTTTAATTAACACAATAATCAAAATTCTACTAGGGTTCTCAAAAAAATTCAAAACTTTTTAACCATCCTTAACAACATGTTTAGTTATATTAAATTTGAAACAGAAAGAGTTTTAACACAATAAAGTATAAATTGATATGCAAAAGACAATACAATAAAAAGTCAAAGCCAAAATATTAAGTAATTTAAAGACCAAATAATTAGATTTTGAGTAAAACAATGCTTATTAGAAAAACACTTTGACAAAATAACATTCCGTTTATTTAAATACCCACAAAAGGAAGTTCTGTTGCCTGTTTATGCAATTAACATCTTTACCCTTCGTCTGTTATAGCAACATTTTATTATACAAGACCATGCTAAATTTAAAAAAAACTTTAAAATTTCAAAACAACTGATTCTTCGAAACGTTTTGTGTATCACTACTACCATAGCTAAAAGAATTCAAAGCATATGCATAGGTCGTTACGGGGTATTGTAAATTGTTTTGAATTTGGTGAACCAAAAATGATGTATGGACCCTACTACGATTTTAAGGTGTCATATTGCTAAAATGTATTTGCGAACTAGTTAAATAATTATAATGCGTCTCGCTTAATTGACCGCATTAACTGTTTATCACAACAACCAAAAAGCTTTGTTTTAATAGGCGCGATTCTTCATAAGATCCAAGTGATTAAAAATGTTGGTACTGAAAATATCAATGTCTGTAAATAACCAATGTTGTTTTACCGTTGGAAAGTGCAATTTTGCAGGGTGGTAAATTACTTGTACGTCAAGAATAGTAAGATGAATGCAAACCTAATTTTCATCCTACAACAACGGTATCTTGTACCTATCAGTTAGTCAGACTTTTTAAGGCAGGAAATTTTTGTCAATGTTGATTTTAAGGCACTGCGTTTTCCTGTACAACCTCTGTTAAAAATTATGTGTTACAGCAGCTGCTTACTGTAAAGACACATTACGACAACGGAATTGCATGTTTCAAACTACATGGGTGTTCCAAGTGCTTTACACAACAATAAAAACACAAACAAATCGTTTTTTAAAACAAAGTAAGAAACGAGTGCGACTTGCATTGTACACAGAAGGCTTAGGTTGGGGAGGGGAATATAATACCCGGTCATTAGTCAACATCATGACCCAGTACTTCAACCACATTTGAAAAAGTTCAAGGACCCAGGCTCGCGATAAGCACGCCTTGACTACCACCTGCATTTAAAGACTTAAACAGGCTTAAAACTAATCGTAGTATTAGTTTTAGATATTCCAGCTTAGCTACTAGTATTCAAAATAAAACAAGATTTGTATGGTTCGCTATAGTATCTAGTAACCGTTTGTTTAAAGTAATTTGTCGACACCTTTCGGCAAAAAATGAAAGCGCTTAATCTTCAAGCTGTTAACATTCATGCAACATCTCTTTGGTGAAATCTAAAATATCAACACCTCGTTTGATTAAGATTATACAAAACAGAGTTTTTTGATGGCAAAATCATGGTAACAACTAACAAATGTTAGCAATTGGCTTGTTAAGAAAATAAACTATTTATTTAAGATAACGTGCAGCAGTGATATGACAAGAAAATTATATCAATTTAAATCTGGACTTAAATGTAAAAATGAGTAAACAAAACATTAAAGCTCTTTAAAGACTAAATGGTTAAATAAGTAATATCAAGAAAATTAAATGAATCATTGGTATTAGGGTTGGGTTTAAATTTAAACTCTTAAAACAATATTTATTTGATATCTGACGTCAAAAGACTTTGGATGAAAGAAATGGTGCAGTTGTTTTAGAAGCTAAATTCGGAAATTTAAAATTACAAAATCTAAACAGATGACGTCACTTGTACCGCGTTTTTGATAGTGACGTAAGTAATGGCACTTGATTAATTCAAGAGATGTTTTTCAAAATTTTAAAAAGCCTAAAATTTTTTTTAAACTGTTATCTTAAATTAAAATAGTCGGTTTTAACCCTAAGTTATAAAAGTTTTTGACTTGGACATAACTGTTAAGTAAATAATGAAATGGACAAGTTCTATTATTCGACTACACAAAAGAAATATTTACATTAAAATTCAAGTGTCTACGATTTTATTGATATTTACGTCTGCCGACCTTTCGCTAAAACCAAAAACACGAAATTTAAAAGGCCAATATTTTCCAAATTAAATATAGTTTTAAACTTAACCACTTTAAACTTGTTATGTTTGTGCTTAGTTAAGTTATAATAATATTCAAGAAGTATGTAAAAACATTTAAGTTATGTCAACCTAAAAAATAATGTTGTGTACCATGGATATGCCTTGTGTTTTTTTATACACCTACCGCTTGTATATATTGGCAATGAGACAACATTTTGGAAAAATCACTTATTGACGTCTGTTTAATGGTTGTTCGAACACTATTTCGAACGAATTTTGGAGTGACTAAGTGCTTACATAATACCTACCACATAAAATTTTTCCTATTTGATTTTGACTCTTTGTAAACCTTCAAACATTGTGTTATTTATTATAAAAGGTAACTTTGAACTCGGGTGCTTGAATATAAAAGGAATGTTTCGCTAACTTTTATGTACAGTAAACTATAATAATCACGACATCTTTACTCTTTAGCAATTAAGCTTCAAATCTGGTCGGGGCGGTTGCACGTAGGCTTTAAGTTAAACAAAAAATGTTTGCCAGGCCCCTCGATATTATGGTAAAAGCCATTTAAAACACGTTTAGCCAAACACGGTGGTTGTTGTCTAAATGCTGTAACTAGGGTGTACACACGCCTGCCACCCTGCGGTACAAACCACACTTTAACTTTTAAGGGGGAAATATGGTAAAATTTTGAAGTTCCTGTTGTTTTTTAAATCATAAATGCTCTTAGGTCATAAATCGTTTCTGGTAATTTATATAAAATTTATAATTAAACCATTAAACACGAAACGTTGCAAGTTTAAAGTCGTAAAAAGAGCAAGGGTTGTGACCACAAAATTTCAAACTAAAGAGAGGCGACGATATTTGTTTGATTTTCGAAAAACATTGTATTTAAATAATTTTGCGGTAATTGTTGTAGTGACAAGCTTATTGCGTGGGTGGATAATGTTGCAACAATCAAGAAAAAGTTTTAATGTTAAACATTTAAACAAATAACTTTAATTTTAACAAACCATAAAACAATCAGTTTAAGCCAAAAATAAATTAAAAACAAAATATGTTTTCTAAACAAGCTGAAGTTATGTAATATTCGCCTGGACTAAATTTTCATAATCTCCTATATCCAAACAACGTTATCTGGACCATAAATATTTATAAATTTAACTCCTGTAATAAAAACGAACGCTATACTTTGCAAAAATATTAATTTTATTAGATAATTTAAAATCCAATAAAAGACATAAATTTAAATGTAAGAAACTATTTATAAAAATAAAGTCGATGTATTTATTTATACACAAATATATTTCTGCTTTACACTTAGGTATTATATTGTTTACCGTTTTATGCCTAATATTTTTATCTAAATGCTCTACACCATTAGCAACCAATTTATATAACAAGATTGATTCTAATCCATTTAAGCATTTCGAGTTTAGCTGTAAGCTAAAAAATACCAACATGGCTTTTGCGAATTCAAAAGTTAGGCAACTGGTTTAGTAGCACAAAGTTTATATAAATTTTTGGCAGTTTTTTGCAATCATTTCCATTTTTGCGAGTATTTTACAAATTTCAAAACAACATTTTTTAAATCTTTTTTCACATTTTAAAACGTATAAAATTCTAGGGCAAAGGCAATTTTTTACACAAAAGCTATTTTAACAAAACTTCGGTTGATGCGCTTAGTTGTTTTACAGCGTACTGGACACGACATTCTGTTTGTACAAGCTGGTGATTTACAGCTGTTGACCGTGTTGGCCACACGACTAGGCCGCTGTGAGCCTATGCAAACAATAGTTACAGTGAAAGACAATTTAATGAGATATTCTCAATGATTAATATCACCTGGACCACGTCCGGTACCAAATAAAAGAGCTGCCGTGTTTATGTCTCAGTTCTCCGCCCGCTTAAGAACTAGTCTACTTTGTTTGTGTACTGTAACATGATTTCGAGAACTAATCTAACCAAAAATTGAACCACACTTTGGTATTTTGGAAGTTAGACAACCTGCGGGCTGCGTTTCGTGTTCAAAAGCCAAGAAACGTAAACCGCAGAGCTCCAAAAATGGCCAAGAAAAGATCAGCGGCCTCGGCGCTTTAAATACATATTTAAAATTCGTATAAACATTGGTGATAACTTAACCAAGATAGATTGGTGTTATTAACATTCATTAAAAGGCCAATTATTATAATCTGCAACACCGCGAAAATGAGTGGGATTATTTTTATAGCATTAGGCCTGTGTTTGTATGTTATTAATATGGTCTTGTTTAATGTTGTTAAAAAGGGAGTGCTGTACACATCTAACCACAATATATAATGTCAAGTATCCAACACAGGCAAAAAAACAAAAGTAAATCAATCGTCAAGTACCTGGAAATTTAATATTATAAAAATTAGCATTTAAAAATATTTTATTAAAACTTACGATGTCAAAATCTTCAATATAATTGGCCTGTACTATTGCAGGCAGCAGTGTAACGAACATCATGACACATTTCCAAAGCAGCATCTTGTTTACTTGATTCAAAATAGTCAAAAGCTTAACTTTAATACCCTACAGTGTCACAGTTTTATTTTTAAGTCAGAACAACTTGGTAGCGCCAAGAACCAAATGCTAAAGAAAAGCATAACAAAAATAACTTATAAAATAACGTAAGAGTTCTTTTAGTTTCGCTATATGCGCACATACCTAAAATTATATAGAGTAAAGTAGCCTAATATAAGCATCAAATAATAACCTCTAATGCGGATAATTTCTGTGTTGTATATACGCACCGATGCTTTTATATACAGCACCGTACGTGACTTAGGTTTTGTTTCACTTTTAATCGGTGAGAAATCTGAATTACAACCAATATTTCCGGAGAAAAATCTCAACTGAAACCCTACCAGAATTTGACCAAATTGCAAAGCATCCTATTTTACTCTTAATATAAATTTTTAACTAATTTCTCCTTATATAAAATATGTTTTTATTTAAAAATAAAACTATCGCGGCCCAGAATTTTTTTATAGCGTTACCAAAAAAGATTTTTTTTCTATTTTTTCTTCGTAATGTAATTTAAATTGTGTATTTACGAAAACATTTAAATTTGTATTATCGTCATATGAAAGCACTGATTCGGTAGATTGATAATGGATAACGCCATTCTCTTGAAATCGTTTGAATTTTTATCAAAACATCGCGGAACCTAACAAAGAACACCTGTGATTTCGAAACGTCGGTATAGGTTAATTGAAATTTATTTATTTATTTAAAAACTTAAATTAACATAAATACCATGTAGCTAGCAAATTGCACAAAAAATAAATATTTTCTGATAACGGTGCGCTTATTTATTTTAGAAATTTAATAACTTTGCCAAAAAATCTAAAATCTTGGTTATTTTACACGCATAAACCTTAGTTACTGTTTGATATATATTTATCAACATTATATTTGCCATCGATATTTAACTTTTTAAAAAAGCTTCAAATAATTTAACGGCTTGTTAAACTTGAGCTAAATTAGTTTGATGACATGTTCAACATTCGGAGCAGACGACTAAATTTGGGGATTCCCCCTTTGGCTTGATTGACAGCCTGGCCGTCGTCTGCCAAATTTGTGGTGTGAATTAGCTCGTAAAGGAAGTTGTTTAACAAAATTAAGGAGGCTATCTTTTTTTTAAATCAATTTACTTTAAAATTTATTAGGATCGTATACACGGCATCAAAGGTTTAGCAAATTTATGCGAGTTTAAGCGACCCTTTGAAATCACTGTGAAGGTTACCAGACAATTTTGTTTCAAAAAAAATAATTCAAAAAGAAAAATCGACCTTTTTTTAAAAAAAAAAGAATTTCGAATTTTTCTAGACCGCACAAAAAAAAATTCTAAAAATAGCATTTAAAATATTTGTTTTTAAAAACTAATTTTCAAAAAGTACTCTTCCGTTTTACAACTAATTCAAATTTGGCACGGTAGTTTTATTATTTACCCAAGCTCAAAAAACGTTCCAAAAAAACACGTTCATTATTTGCGTAAGCTTCTTATATCTCACATTTATGGTTTTCCACTCGAAAAACTCGTCTACTGTTACAGCTTCATAAGCTTTGCATCACGTGGCAACTAAGTATTAAACTATGCTGGTGTCGAAGGTCAAAAGTTAGAACTGTTTCAATTATTAGGTTTTGCCTTTGCATTTTAAGCCCCCGTGAATAGGGAGAATTTAAATTACTTTGTGTTTTAATTAGTATTTGAGTTCAAGTTTAAATTGAGAGAAAAAATGTCGTTCTCGTTTTTTTTTTTCTAACCGTCTCGTTTACCGACACTTGTAATTATCCCACCAGACTCTTAAGTACATTCTGTGTGGGAAAGTGTAAATATTACGTCACCACGTAGCCACATGACGTCATCAGAGAGCGATCTCGCATAGAGTTTTCGCACAAAGATCAAACGCGCTCGAATTGAATGCGGGGTCAAGTTTGAAAACCGAAATGTCAATAAGTTAAAGAGAAGGGGAATGAAAAATCGCACTTTTGATTAATGTTACACCTAATTTACAAGCAATACGAACACCCACTACGTCAATTTAACAAGTTATCAAAAAATAACTACACGGTCAAATGACTATTGACTATTTATTTGCTCAGCAGGGCGGTAGGTAATATATAACAACGCTGTTCGAAAATTCTGATAAATTTCATTTTTCGTTACAAAAAAATGTAAGATCAAACAAAACCACTTAAAAGAAATAAAATTTACAAACTTATTCACAATTTTTGACCTTTAATAATGCTCTGTATTAGCCCTTGACGTGATGCTTTACAGTTTAAGTCATGCAATACGTTTTGTTCCTTCTACTGACATGCAGCAGGTCACAGTCCCACCGTTCTTTCAATTACCAGGTCGTAATTCAAGTGCGAATTGTCGCCAATTTACAAGCGCTTTCGTATCAAGTACAAGTCGTGTGAAAAAAAGTGACAAGATTTTAAAACGTAACCTGAGCCCAGCGGCTGCGAAAAAAAAACGTGTAGAGAATTTAACTTAAAATCTACCGCATCAAATAATCATATTTTACCAAGTTTTTTAACTCGGTTTTAGCTATATTCAAAAAAGTTTGTTTAAATTATAAAATTATGGCCCAACTTCAAGTTTAATTATGCGCTGAATTGAACTCCGAGTCTAAAGTTTAAGTTTATTTTATGATAAGACGATTTTGCCAATTTTAGCGGTCGGAAAGGCAAACAGCAACACCACTTCACAGTGGGGTACTTTGCAAATTTTTTTTTGATACAACCCTTATTAGATGCGTTGTTAACCTATATCTCAAAGTCATTGTGGTATAGTTTTTGTGTAACGTATTTACCGATCCCCCCTTTTTTATTAGCCCGCCTTATATAAATATAATTTAACAGGAATGTCGAAATAAGTAAACTCCGTGAAATCAAAATCCATGCCAGTCACTGCGTTTTATTACAAAATCGCTTTAATGACTTCAAGATTCTATTGCTTGCACGCGTCCGGACGTACAGCGTCATTACGTCAATATCGCTACGTCATTACGCAAATTGCACGCAGTCTTGCGCCAGTCTAAGTACAATATATGCGGTTAGGCGCAGTAAATATGGAATGCTTTTCAAAGCCTAAATTTCCCGGAATGTTTATTTAACCTAAGAGTTGATTGAAAGAAGTGGATTTTAAAAACTTTATCGCAGTCTATCAAAAATACTTTATGGATTTATTTTTGCTATAAAATATACCAGTTTTTAGCCTGTAGCGCAGTTTACTGCCGAGATTACAACTTTTACTGCCAACTGTATTTTTAAACAAGAAATACTCTCTGTTACGAATTAAGTTATTTTAAAAACTAAAAAGTGAATAAATCTATTTCTATAAATATCTCCAACACATTTTATCTTGTTTAAATTTATAAAAACCGATTATAAAACCATTTAAATTAATATTTGCAGAGCACCTACATTTTGTTTAAACTAAACTATAAACTTTCTTGCAAAAAAACAATAAATTTGATTGTCTATTCAGGCCTTTGCCTTCGGCATTCAACCTGTCCTAAACCTTTACTCCTTACAATATAGTTTACTTATGGCAGCACAGATCAGTTTTGCCTGCTTTCTTGTTGCGATTGCCTTTTTCTGCCAAGAAATTTTTTTTACGGAGTGTAATTTCTCCTCGGCACCTCACTAAGCCGTTCGCGGGACTTGCGGTCTCGTTTCGCCGCAATTTTTGTCTAATTTTGCCTCGTTTCGCCGACCCGAAATCGAGATTTTTGAAAGATTACTGGCGAGCGACCGGTATCGATAAGAGAGGCGACGTCCAAGTTTACAATATATTGCGATTCAAATCAATTCTTCTCGTATCAATGATTAATGGTTAACGCCTATACAACGCACAATAGTTAACATTGTACAACACAAAGCAATTGACAGATAGTTATAGTGTAGCGATAATCAAACAAATTGTCGAAGACCTCCCATAATAGAAGATTACGTTTTAAGATATTAAATTCACAAACGAGATAAAGAATGGTGAGTTTACTCACAACCGGTGATTAAAGATAACCCTACGTTTTTATATATTTCATACAACGTTTTCTATATATAAAGAAAATGAGAATTGAAACCTATTTATAAAGTCAAGGGTACCCTAAATTAAGCAACCTAATATATAGACTTGAATCACGATATTACGTCACTCAGCGACAAAAATTACCCGGTAAAAGATTACCCAACACGAGACTGGTTAAATGTGGGACATTGTTATGTCGGAAATCCACGCAAAAGGGGATATTTTAAGGTCTATTACCTTTGAATGAAAAGCACCATGACACCTGCTTACTTAAGGGGCTGAACGAAAAAGTAACTAATTAAATTCAAGGTACAAGGGGAACTGTATCAAAAATAAAGGGCGACACTATTTTTCTTTTTTTATAGCTTTTGTATAAATTAAAAAACATAGCCGAAAAGACTATAAAATGATCCATTCAGAACCCTAACAAAGCCTGAAGTGTCCACACTTATTAAGTCATTGTTTTTTATCGATAACATTGAAGTTCTTACTCCAGACCTAACATAATTAATTACATTATTTTTTCTATAAAGAACTTACGTCATATTTTAAAAAATGTTAAGGCTATTTTTAAATAATTGTTTAACCACCCAATCCACAGAATTCAGTGGGCGACGCTTTGGAGTAGGAAACTAACGTTTTTTATAGTAAAACGTCAACACAAAAAATTAGGCTCGGGTGGCAATTTAATAGCGCAAAATAAAACATGTTTAAAGATTTTATCAACTTTTTTGGGGGATTTTATCACCAGGTAAGTACTTTTTAATGCAAAGCGGTAAATACTTAACGTTAATATTAAATTACCATAGTTTATACTTTATAGTTAAAAATATATACTTTAACTCAAAAAAAGCATAGATTTAAATCTAAACAATGTTAATTTCAGCTGTATAAATAGGTTTTAGCAATAAATATTTATATACAGTAACTAGCAATTTACTAAAATGTTGGACTAGAATGGACGATGTTTAAACTTTTATGTAAGTAACATTAAAACGTTGGGTTATTTTATCGCGCTGCCAAATCTTATAAACTTAAAAATTCTGACATTTTGTCACAAAAATTTGACCTTTCTAAAAATTGTTAACCTTCAAAAATATTAACAAAAAAAACTATTCTCAAATTTTTATTTAATCGAAATTAGCATTTAAGACGCCCACTCAAAACATAGTGATTCACTGCTAATAAAACCCAAGTAATTTTATACATTTAAAGTTCCTTATTTTATATAAGCCCTAGCCTACCACAAATACACATTTGCTATCTTTTTTCGTAACAAATATTTAAAACACGGTCATTACCTACTTCACTTGAATTAATTCTTCCGGGTTTACTAAATGGGTGTGGAGGGCACGAAATCGTGTGAAAATAATCTCAAATTCAAGTGCCCTTAATAATAGGTATTTATTACGCAATGTTTAATTTTTTTTAATTAGGTACAATGTATTCTTTTATGGCTTTCATTAAATTTTGATAATTTTTTTTATCTTTAAGGCAATAAATCAACATACAATTAAGTTACAAATTACGATAAAAACCGTTGCTTAGCAAAATATTATGTTTTTTATCTTAATCAAGAAAGAGTGTGCTAATTGGACGTGTTTGAGCTATTTAAAAACGCCTAGTCAGGAAGGAATTAGTGCGACTTGAACTCAAACTCTTTTGAGTAAAAATTCTGTGCCACGATTAGTTTACCACATTAATATTTAAAAATTTTGCCACGCTACAGTTCTCAGTTAACAAACGTGCATTACTCCGCAACGCCATCTTGCAGACAGTCAATAAATTTTTAAAGTTGATCATTGTTTTAACATAACACAACTGCTTTTATGATGTAACGCATTAAAATAAATATTGCAACATTTTAAAAGTTTTCTTAATATAGAACTGTTTCTTTAGTTTTAAATAAAACTTATTCTCCTAACAAAATGTAAGTCATTTAATTGAAGTATCATGTTATTTATCGCTGTTATCAAATACAGAATTCGGCCTAATAGCAACATAACATAACGCAAGAGTTACACGTTTGATTATATATGATAAAGTAATGCATCACAATTCAAATGCCCTTAAAATGAGAACTACATTTTTCTACCACAAAGAGCTTTTCAGGTTTACGACTAACAGGAATTTGAGTTCTATAAATCTTTCCAATCAAAAGACGTTAATCAAATAGTATTTCATAAACCACCAGACAATTAGGCGCGTCTGGCTTTACAGATTTAACCTTCGACGAACCGAATTTTAAAAACTATTTTTTTGTTAGCAATTAAAAATTATTTGTAATTACTCCTGGATATTTTATTCAAAGGAATATCAAAATCATTTTCAAGGTATTTGTAGCCTATTTCTGGCTACAACGGAAACATTGTAACTCTACTAAACTAACATCGTACGCAATGAAGTCTATAGCGTATCCTGTACTAAGAACGCCCTTTTTCAAGTTTTACTATAAATATTAACTAAGTTTACGCCACCTACACCAATCCAACGCATTTGGGTTAGCCTTAATTCCATCTAATAAATCGGTTGGTCACTATGAGGTTTCCATGTATAGCGTTATCAATATTTAAGTTAGCTTTGAAAAGAAAGAAAAATAACTGAATAAATACAAGTAACTTATTTTTCAATATTAGTAAAACAAACTTTCTAATACTTTACAAGTAATTTTAAACCTCAAAAAAGCAACTGTAGAAATCCTAATCCATTTACAACATCATCAATACCAACTACAACGACATCTAGGCCTAATAAAGCAAGCTAAAAGCTTTAAGGTAATGGTCAAGCGGTCATTGGAAGCCCTTAATGTCATCCCACACCCTAAGGTCATTTATCAAGCTTATATAATGTCAAGGTTTGTAAATATTCTAACTCTTAAGTAACAACAAGTATAAACAAGTTTTAACTTTGCGAGTAACAAATTGATCTAAACATTTAAACATCTAAAATTTCTTAAACTCTAAAATAAAAAAAATAAAAAATGTCAAAATATATAAAAAAAAATATTTTTAAAAACCCTTTTTCACCTAAATTGTCTAAATAAATATTAAACGAGAATAAAAGCTTAAACCAATATAAAAATTCTTTGTTTAAATACACTGATATGTCAAATTAATCTGATCTTCCAATAAACTAATCACGAAATAAAGATTATCTTAATAAAGTACAAACGTTTTACTTCAGCTAAAAATGGGTCTTTTGTATTTCACAGCTTATATAAAACATTCATCTACAATATTATCTTATTTGAGAAACAATAAGTCAATTTGGTTCGGTATTTTAAATTTACTCTTTCTTAACTTTAAACTAAAGAAAGGTTTAAAACATACCGGATTATAGATAAATCTTGAGACCGGCAGCTGGCGCACAAGAGGTGTTACCACAACATCGTCCATTCCAGAGTAAAGCGGCGATCGCTGATTGGCGTGGCGGTTAGTCACGTGGGAGTTCCGATAAGGACTTAGGTACGGATTCGACATGTGATAATTGGATGAGGGGTTACTATAGTAACCAGCCGATACAAAAGTCCCGGACGAGAGAAAAACAATAACAACAACATGAAAGTGCAGCATCTTGAATCCAACCAATCACAGAACAGTTTAAAATTACGTGATAGAACCTCAAAATTAACCAAATAAGGTAAATCCAGCAAGAGTCACGTGATATGCGGTCAAGTGTTCTTCTTCTTTTTACTTTTGTGCTTGCAATTAACTTGTCAAGCTAAATAAGATGACTTTTTTTTCCAAGTTTAAATGTCGAGTTTAACACAAAACTGAGATAAATAATCTGGAATAATTGGTAAAGATTGATAATTAAAAAGTTCTTACTCTTAGTTATTAATTGTTGCCACACCAATAAATCGCTTAAAATTTCTCTGCTGTCCAGTTTGTTATTGAACAAATCCTATTTGATTGATAAGTGGTTAGCTATAACAAATCACTGATCAAATAAGTAGACAATCACTTGGGATAATTTCTATCAGTCATCAATTCCACTTGCTCATTATGTTAAGCTACTTCTAACCACAAACCTGTATTTAATAGTAATAACCTTTGTCATAAATAACAAAGTGCTCATCTCGAATACAAACGATATTTTTTTGAAGTTTATAATAATAAGTCTAATTTTTGTTTCTGAAAACTTTCCGGAAGATTTACGTTCCAGTTTCACACACATGCGAAAACAACGATTACGTCATGGCACCTATGGTTACGTAACCGCCAAAATAAGACGCGATTCGATAATCGAAATCTTGAAACATATAGAATCACAGCGAAAAGGTAAGAAGAAAATAGACTCGGAGTATTTAATAAACAACGATCAACATTCACGTATTAGATGAACTTTAGAGTTGACTTAGAAATGTTACATGTTTACGTTTTAATATACGAGCATCTTTACTTTAACCTGCGGCTGTACGAAACGTGTTTGAGTATTGATATTATCGGAAGTTAATCTCTGTCAATACAAAATCGAAATCAAAATTATCTTTACTTTTTTATTGTAACGCTTTAGGATTTTTTGCGGGGTCGTGATATGACATTTCGTGTGATGTCGCACGTTTACTTTTTAACTTGATATTAAGAATCTGTATACTAAAAATATTTATTTTTTAAAATTTTAAATTGGTTTTAAATTGTTGTTTTAAATTGGTAAGTGTTTAATGTCTTTAGACGCAAATTAATTAATTAAAACAAAAAAATGACCCATGAACCCCAAAAAATAATATTACGATTTATTTTATAAAAAAATTAAAAAAAATTTTAATATTAAATTTTTTTATCGAAATTTTAACAGTTCTAAAAAAATGTTTAAAATAAATTATCCTGCAACGTAGACAATAATAAGACGTGATTTTTTACGCAAATTCCAAATAAGTCAAAAACAATACCTCGTCAAATTACCTAAATACATCCGCAATTTTCTAATATCCGTTTTTAACAATAGGCCTTCTTATAACAATAGACGATTGCGTATCGCTAACACAATAGCTTATCAAACGAAACTTGCCGACTGGACGGTAATCATTGCGTGACGTCACTAGCCGGATACGCACGAGGTATTATGACGTAACAATGGTCCATTGATTTAATGGTGTGTACATTGGGCGAAGGTTAAGTAAATTCATATTCTACAAACATGCATTTATTTTCTAAAAAACATGGAATTTAAATTTTTAATTTAAAAAAACGCAATGATACTAATTATTACGCAAACATTGTAAATATTTAGGCTATTTGAGTAGTCATAATACTATTAAAAACATACTTAACCATTGATTTACCAAAATCCGCCTAATTTTCGTCTAATTTTCGCCTAAGTTGTGTTTAATTCTCGTTTAGACCGCAACTCTTTAATGAATACACTAAAAAACTTTTAGTGGCTTCCTATACAAGTAATCTTCCATTTACGCAACTCACTTTATATCGAAAACGTCAAAACATTTTTTCTACAACCAAACCTCAAGTTTTTTAACAACGCCGGCGTAGCACTATTAAACTTCGATTCTCTATAGACTTTTATAAGGTCGCGCTTGCTCTAATCTAAGGTCACGTGACACTTAATCCTGTCTGTGACGTCATAAAGAGCTCATTCTTTCGGCAGATTGGGTCACAAACTAAGGTCGTCGTCCTATTTAAAGGAAATACATCACAGCTTTTTTTTTAATATTGGGCGATGGCATTTAAGCCAGTTTATGATTAAAATCTTTTGAAAAACCGCGATAGATTTTCCCTGAACTACGCATAACCCTAAACTATTACTAATATTGCAACCTTTTCTATCCCATTAAAGCATCTTTGCTTAAATTCCTAATGCCTTTTACAGTCCTATATTTTTTAAATGTCCATTTTCTTACTGCATTAAAATTAACTACCCGTATAGAGCAGGTGTAAAACTTCAAGGAAACTCAAAAGGCTACTAGGCTATTTAGTTATCGAATTACAGCATAATAAATGCCATTAGGATTATAGTTACTTTATAAAATGGCTATATAAAATACTAATTTATCTATTTTTAATGCAACTGTGAAATTTTGATAAGTTTTTATATTTCAAAAAATGCACATAAAATAAATGTTTGGCAATACTGTTACTTAAAATACAGCTGACTAAATATATAAAACCTAAATGTTATTTTTATGTAGCAGCCTACCTTTTTTCTTACTATATATTTACTGCAAAACAGAGCAAAGTATTCGACTTATGCTCAACAACTAATCTGGTTAGATTAACGCCTGAAAGATTGATGTATTGCAACCTTTTTCGTTGAAAGAAAAACGCTTTACATGTCGAATTAGTGTAATCTTGTTAATATTCAGACTACCCATGTAGAAAAAGTATCCGGTGTATAATAGCTAGGTAAACTTCCTTTTGGTATAATCAAATTATTTTCTATTGTATATTGTTTTTGTGTTAGACAAGTTTTTTACAAAAGATATTCAAAGGTGATAAGGCGCATTATGATTATGATTAACAGTTAAAAACGAAACAAATTTTGAGAAATTTCTGCAGTAATATATCAAAATATTAAGTTTTCTGGAGTTGAATTTCAAAACCCAAATTTGGGAGAGAATTTTGAAGTTTCAAACCCAGAAATTAGTAATCGAGATAAAGCAAATACGGTAATCTATACATGTATGTATAATATTTACTTGCAAAAACATTCTGCTTGTTGAAAACTAACTCAGCAGGCCGGAAAATAAAGGAATTTATAAAATAGTTCTAAGAAATTTCAGATTGAAGTAAAGTGTGTTTAAAATCTTAAGTATTTTTTAAAATTAAATTTCAATCAGCATATTGAAAGAGAGGTATTTTAATTAACTTCAAACATAAAACTCGCTGGAAAGCATGTTTAAAGTACCTTTTAAATTTAAATACACAGAAATCAGATAAAATTGTATAATAATCTTGGTATTTTTATGATTAATTAACCTAAATCTACATAAAAATAGCAAATTTAAAGACATAGTCTAAACAGATGTACCACAAAATCACTAAATCACCCAATATGAATGAAAACTATTTTTTAAAGCTTATCGCCTTGTTATTCTGATTATTCAATTACTGACGTCATTTGGCAGGGTAACAATGCCCCCCTTGTTTTATTGTCTGACGTCATAACTAATTTTACGAGCCGTAAAGTAAATTTCAAGTAACAATCAATTTTGACAAAGTAATTTAAAATATTTCTTTTACAAATGAGTGTTAGTTTGGTAAACATAAATATCAAAAAAAAAAATTACAATTAATTTTTAATTAATAAATTTTAAAAATATATAAAACAACATTTTTCTAAATTGTAAGTTACATTTTCTGCATACACACTTATGAATTATTCATGAACTTAAAATTGACAAATATGTTTATTGAGACACGGTCTAGACTGGCAAATTCACAATTTACCTTTAAGCCGTTAAACTTATTAAGTGGAACGACAACACGTGGCGAAAAAATGTTAAAGTTTTGAACATGAGTTTGTTAACAAATAAATAAAATTCAAAAAAATACTCGAAAATTCATGGGTGGTCTACTAACTATTTCAGCTACCCTATAGTACACACATATGCCTAATAAGGCAACTGTTTATAAGGAGCGAAGAGTAACAACCCTTACAAGAAAACTTTTATTTGACTTTCTTGTTTTGATTAATACATAGGCTTGTACATAATTTTACATATACAGGGGTCTTCGTATTACGTATTGGTATTAGTATGCAAACACAGTTAAGAATAGTAATAATAGTGGATAATAGTGTCTTTGATTCGTATTTGCGTTTAGTCAACTGGCTACTGTTAATATTTACATTTAATTTACAAGAATAAAATAGGTATTGATCTTATGTAATTTTTTATAAATATAAAAATCACATTTTCAAAATGTATGACATTTAATGTTTTTTTTAGAAACACGGCCCATTATTTTCTTTATAAAATATAAATTTTCTAACTGTCTTTAAATTTCTACAATATACAAATCTTTAGATATAATCAAATGTACGAGACCACCCCTATAACATAAAACTAAGCTTTATAAATATTTAAATATAATTTAACTTGGATATTACAAATCTACAAATTAAACGTAATCTGTAATTTAAAATTAGGAAAACAATAATTTAAAGTATAATTGTTACATGTAAAAGTCATTATCGGATATCTATCTAATTCTTAAAGCTAAACAACCCCTTACAGTTTAAGTTTAAATGCTGTTACAATGTTATGCGAGTTACAAAAATTATACTAAGTCATGTGAATTTCTTTTACTTGTTATAACTTATATTTTAAAATATTTACAAACTAAAAACTAACAACAACAGAGTTGTAGTTAAATAAAAGACTGTGTCAATTTATACTTAACTTTTTTTTAAAAATTCTTAAATTAAAAATAAATTTTTAATAATTTTTCATAACCTAATAATAAAAAAAATTTGATTAATCGCCCTGTATAAAATAAATTGACAACTTTATTTTTATACAATAACCTATTGACATATAAAAACGTTGCGTACAATTATAAAAACGCATTTAGAATAATGTAATAAATCTTTACAGCGTTTCCTTTACATATCGAAAGTTCAGTTGGGGGTTAATTAAACTAATTGCGAAATTATGAAAACATAATTAATCAAATATTTTATTTAAAAAAATATAATTTATGTTCAATAACAACCAAATAATAATTAAGAATGGAAACAGTTGATTAAATAAAAATAAAAGAAAAATCATTTAAAAAAAAAAAAATTTTTAAGGTAATTTAAAAAATTTTGAATACTTTAGGTAATTTAGAAAATTAAGTTGAGACACCCATATGTTCAAACAAATAAACAGACAGATGACCAGACAGACAAACATAAACCCACACAGACTTACATAAGCAGACAGACAAAAAACAAATACATAATAAAACTTTTTTTTTAATTATTTAAATTATTTAAATACATTTTTACCAACCTCGCATCTTCCTAAAATGCAAATCCCTTTTTCTGTTGTCCTTCTCTCATTTCTCCTCTCTCTTATTGTAATCAAACAATCTGTTCCATCCACTACCTTTGCCGAATGTCGAACGAAAAATCGGTGACCACGTGACTGGCAATTCAATTGACAAGGACCACCTGCAAAAATATAAAAAATAAAAATATATATATCTAAAAAAGTTTAAAAAAAAAAAATTAAAAAAAAAATTAAAACGTTTTAGCACTACTATGACATATTTTTAAAATTTAAGCAACTGTAAGGTTATTGAAAGAATATGGAAGCAGTGGGAATCGAACAAAAAACCTAACCAGCCTTTAAAATTAAAAAATTAAAATTTTAAATTTTTTACCTCTGTTCATAGGAAGCCAAGTATAAGTTTTCCCGCCAAATGTTTTCTCATTGTAAGTTGCACACATGTACTGCCTAGTGTTCACATATCCGTCGGCACACGCCTAAAAAGCACACAAGAAGTTTTTTAACAATATTATATGTGAGAATTATAACAATAGAATATAAATGTAATAAAAGTTTATTTAAAAAATATTTTTTTGAATTGTAATAAATTTGGTTTAAAGTATTGTTATAGGTAGGTAGAATAGAATTCATATGAAAAGTAACTAACTTGTTCATTGCAAATTTCGTATTTTTTGTTGGATCCATAACACTGTGATGTATAATCACGACTAAAAAAAAAATTAATTTAAAATAAAATTATGGTAACTTTTTTTTACAATAATTAATTAGAAAAAAAACGACTCAGCATTTAAATATTTTTTTTTATTTAAGCGTTTTTTGACTATTTATCAGATCTATCTATCTTAAAAAAATTTAACAAAAATAAAATTTAAGAATTAAATTCTAATTTCTATACAAAAGTTTTATATTAAAATTCCCTACGGATCTATTCTAAATCCTTGATGACAGATCCTTCGTTGCTCTCTTACCCCACCACCACATGACTGACTACATGCCGACCACGAACTCCAAGAATCCCAACCGGTAGTTGGCGTTCTCCTCACTGAGTCACGTGGCTGTCGGTGCTGGATGCAAGAAAAATAAACATTGAGTTGTTTGATTAGGTTTAGATTGCCCTTGTACAGTAAAATTAAGACATTTCACGACACGTTCTCATTTATTTTTTGTGATAATCCCAGCGTTTTTCAAGGTACTTTTTCTTCATAATTAAATCCGAGAATGTTATAATCCAATGGTTATTAACCGCCAATACAAAGTTAAATTTACAAAAGCACTTTCACATAATTATATTTACTTTTTTTGGCGCCTAAGTCTAACAAAGCTGCTGTGGCCCAATATTACTTAGCTTACATTTTTTATAATTTAACTTTATTTGTACATTGAACCCCAAAAAAGTATAGATTTTCTATCGTTACAACTTGCTTTCAATCTCTTTTCTATATACATTTAATTACTTCGAAATTGAAACTACAAAACAGTCGGACGTTCGCAAAGTTACTAACAACGATCTGAACACTGTAAAAGCATTGTTCTTCAGACTTGAACATCGGCTTTGCGGTTTTAATTGAGAGGTTGATAAACAAAAATTGTTACCCAATCTTGCGTAATCAAATCTGAAACGTGCACATGTGCACGTAGGTTTAAACCTTATTATATTTTAGACCAATCAGGTTAGCGGACTTAACCAAGCACAAAGGTCAGACCTTAATTTTAATTTAACCTATCTACATATAAAATTTCGAACGATATTTTTTTGTTAATTTTTAACCCGTTTCTTAAAAATTTATAATGAATTACAAATATTTTTTTCTTGTAGGCTAGTTATTTAGGTACAATGATGTAATAAAGATATATATCATAAGAAAAAACATATACATAAACATTAAACAGTAAAATATTAAAATTGTAACTACGGAATACAAGTTTTATAAAAAATAATTTAATGTTAATTTTTACCTGTGTATTAGTATAAGGGTTTTGTCCATATTGATATCTTCTTCTATAATTCTGTCCCTGTGCATTCGCTTGAACGGTTAAGGATAGAAGTAATATAGTTCCATAGAAAAGGCAGTTCACGAAATTTAAACTCATTTTTATTTTAAAAGTAATACAAATTAAGAAAAAAACAATAATCTAAAAACAAAATGTTTTGTTGTCAATATATTATAAACTTAGTTAAAATAGTTCGAAATATTTTTATTGGTTACTTAATCAACTTTAATTAAACAAAGTTAAAAACTACAAATATAATTTTTTTTTCTCTATCTTTGCCAGCTATTGCTATTTATTTAACTGTGAAGTATTTTAAAATACAATTCTGTGTGCTCACTTATCGTCATTATTCAAATGTGATTTGACAATAACAACTTACAATACAATAATAATATGCAGCTGATTAAATTAAGGCTTTACCATGTTTTTGTTTTAATAAAACAAAATACAAAAGTTTTAACATGGGCATTAAATAAAAAAAATTTCTGGGTTTTTGTTGATTTTTGTAATCTGGTACACTGTTATATTAATTAAATAATACTAGGTTTTTTTTGTTAAATCGCTAGTTGGCGTTAGGCAATTACATGTACAAATAGGGCCACAACAAATTTGTATAGCCTAAAATATATTTGCCAGGTACCGCAAGATATTAAGCGGTTTTGCTGCAAAAACAAATCGAGTCTTAAAAACTACAACAAAGTTTCTGTATCCTGATAATTCCTTAAATAAAAAATAAATTTTTTTTTTGTTTATTTTAACTTAAAATTAAACAACAATACTTTGAATTTTATTCCGCCAAAACTATAACAAAATTCTATTTGTCCTTGACAATAGAAGTAACATTACAATTTAAACATTTAGTCTATTGAGACTGTAAACTTTTATGTTAGCATTGTTCGCAAACGCAATGGTTACTTACTAAAAAAAAACTTGTACAAAAGAATAGAAGCTCTGATACTTGGTAAAATATTATAAAACAAGGTAAAACATACAACTTTACAATCTAACTTAAGTGCTATATCCTAACTACCACCCTCAAACAAAACAAAGGATAACTTAAACTTCCGTCTACAGGTGTTTATGTGAAATCTATTTCAAGAAGCACTACTTGTAGCTAATTTTAACCTGGGCCCAAAGTAAAATTGGTTTGCAAGTATGCCTTACACGCTTAACTTATAAAAATTCTACTTAAAATTAACGACACCCTTAGAATAAATAGAAGAGCTATAATTTACCTAATAGCCCGTGGGTTAACCCTATTGTATCAATATTAGTAGGTTTTAACATGAAATTTCGAACCCAAAACACTGCACGACGTTGATTTACGAGTAGGCTTACCAGCTCTTAATAAACATCTTAAATCGAGTATTAAAGTCTCGTACCCACTCGACTGTACTCGCAGCACAAACAAGTTAACAGTTCGCCAAGCGAGGTAAAGCCGCTATATTGTGGTTGTGGTGACGTAGTTACGCCGAATTCGCATGTTTGCCCGTTTTCGTAACGACTTATAAGGGTATTGGCCTGGAGGATGCACGGTTAAGTACCCCGCATATCGAAGCGACTTGACGCCTAGACTTTGCGGTCTGAATCACTTTTGGACGCGTGGACATGTCAATGTAATTAACAAGTCAATTGTTTCCGATCGTTTGCGGCTGAAGGGCTATGAATAGCCTTATCAACCTATCGTCGAGTACAGGTTGCAAGCCAAATAACTTGACTCAAGTGTATTGCAAGGATGATAATGAAAGTACGATTGCCTCGGTAAAATGATAAATTAATTAAAAACATATGAGTTGGCGATTCTTTAGATCACGATGCGTTTTTTCAGTGGAATTTTGCCAAGACCAAAAATAAATATCACACAAACACAGTTAAAAAAGCTTTGTATGCAACACATTGAACATAAGAAATAGAAAAATCATGTTGTTTTGTAAGTACACAAAGTTTACCCAGGCCTCTGCTTTTTTAATAGATTTTATGTTTATGTTCACACAAACCTGTCGGAGATGACCTTTAAAGCCTACGTACAGTTATAAAATGTCTATACTAACTATAGATATCAAACATTACAATATAACAGAATATTACTTAAAAGCAAAAAATATCACATAAAGGCCGAAACTGTGGGAAAAAGATAAGCAAATTCCTGATTTCTTTGAAATTTTTAAGTTGAAATTTTAACTAAATCACGCACAAAGATGACAGATCGGCACGAGCAAATATCAACCCAAAACTTAATGGAAAGTTAATGTACTTCTGTTGCCAGGTGTTAAAGTCATAAAAAAAGTTATTCCGTTTCAATATTTGGTTTGCTAGCAAATAACAATGAACTTTGAAATGTCAGACAAAATATATGTTTGCCAATTTTTATGTTTTCATATATATAAAAATAATACCTTACAATAAAGGACTTAGTTCGATATGTAGTTTGCAAAAAAACATCGGATTTTGGTTAGTTTAAAATTTGAAAAATTTAACATCTGGCATATGCAAAGTTAGTGGTTGTATATTTTATACAAACTTTATCAATTTTAACCACATAACGAACAGCAACAAATTAAATTTACAAACATAGTTAGCTTATCAGAAAAACAACATGCAATTTAGGCACAACAAAAAAGTCACTCCCTAAACACAGCTTATAAATATCCCATAAACTTTCATAAACTTTTGACGTTCATAGAAAAACATATACAGTTCCAAAAACCAATAAAAATGCCTATTTGCAATTTTCAAGTTGTTTCAAATCAAAAAATTACATCCAAACATTACATCATTTTCCTAAAAAGTAAAATAACGTATTTAAAGGAGTGTTATTTAATGATAGGCTGTTAAATACGTATTGGAAACCTTTAATTTAATAACCAGCAATAAGTAGATGTAATTAAATGAAGTAGGTTTAGGCTCCTTAAGGATGTGGTTTCAAAGTTTTATACTTATCATTTTCCACCAAAAATTATACAAGCCTAATAATTAACCTCTTGGTAACAAGCAACTTTCCCTTTCCGACCTGACAGTCCATTTATTTCTAAACACTAAATACATTCAAGTATTTATTTCTAAACACTAAATACATTCAAGTGACTTTTTTTCTTTATGTAATTGTTGGTAGGTTACGGGTAATAATATGATAGAAAACTCGATAAGGCACTCGGGACCGAGCCGGGGTTCTGACAGTTACTTCGTGTATAGGCTGTCAGGGATAACATCAAAGACAAATACAGAAAAAATAAATAATATATTTAAACTAAGTTTATACTATTGGTTAAAGCAGGAAACCTATTTTTCATACAATACAAAAAAATTTAAACTTTTTTATTTTTACATTTTATTGCAAATAAATTACTGATATATATAGACATCAAATTAGCTAATTCTGCCTTGTACGGAAACTAATCATTAATAATCAAGCGAAAAAACAAACCTATATTAAGTAATATGCACTTGAAAAATTTATTACTCATAACCTTGTTTATCGAAAGCGATAAAGGTTTTTTCCAAATAGTTGTGGCGTGTGATAATTTTTGAAGTCATATTAAAACTATTAATGTCGCTGAAATAAAAAAAAAACTTGACAATTTAAATTACGAATTTTGGCAATAAATAATTTTTTTCAGATTTCGATTAAAAAAAAAAAATTTTAACCAAACGCAAAAAAATTTTAACCAAATTGTTACTGGAAAACAACACCTACATGAGTTTAAATATACAAGTTTTTAACCCAAGTTAGTTAGGTTAAATGTATATATAAAAAAACGCACAATTTTTTTTACTAAAATATTTTAACATTTCCTTATCGAAGAAGTTTAATAGCCCACCCAGATTATCAATTTAAAATTAAGCAGATTATATTTTAAGTGATTTGAAAAAGCGGTTAATACGACAACAATACCTTGCTTATGCTTAACTACTTTTAAGGTCTGAATCTATTTACCACACATTTTTTAAACAGTGTCATACTAATAGAATTAAATTTAAAAGTAACTTAATTTAACACTCCATTAACTTTGTTAAACCTATCCGGTACAAGCGTTTACACAATAAATATAAATTCTACCATAAAATGCTATTTTTACAGAAAATTTTCCGACAATAAAAATACAAAATTTTGCTATTTTAATACACTACACACCATTTATTCTTTATACCCCCTCAAACTATATTGGGTGACTTAACATTTTACAAACTTCAACAGTGTTGTTTTTGCCATTAAAACACGGTTATATTCGATAATTCGGTTTATATCAAAGAAAGGTTATAATCTTTCAAAAGAAAAGTATTACGTATTAAAAATTGCGGGAATGCGAAAATTTAAAGATAGGCAGCGAATAGGTAAAATAACGGCCCGCAAAAAAATAACAAAAATTGAACAACGCTACAGAAATTTTAAACGATTTCACACCAATATTTACCATAAAATTATATGTTTAAACACAACTAACGCTTTGCCTTTGTTAAGTTTTTTTTTTGAAAAATTACATTTTTAACAAATATTACCTTTACCTTATGCCACTGCTATGAGCAGTTATACCGAAGAGGTAATATATGCTATCAAGATTACATCAGAATATGTTTTCCATTAAAACTTAGATTATTTGCGTAAGGCGGTCAACATTCGTATTCAGATGACATTTTCCCAGATAACTAACTTTTCAAATATTAAAACTGGAATGGCAAGTAAAGTAAAAACAACAAAAACTTAAAAATGTAACTGTGTTAAAGAATAATCACCAAAGGCCTTAGCTAAGCTTGTTTACAAGAAAGGTTAAACTTAAATAAACCTCATAACTCTTCCCTAAAAGTTAAACAACTACTTAAAAACTGACAAGGTAATCTCAAAAATGCATTCTATCGTATACGTTTAATAATAACAGTAAACCCAAAACACGCAGCAAGTCATAACAAACTGTTGAAGCTCTTAGCCTAAGTCAGCTTCGACGCCCGCGCAAGTCAACTTTCAGCAAAGAATTTTTGTCAAAAACAACTAAACGCGCACGCTTCTGGAGAAAGTGCGAAAATTTGAAAACGTATTAGGCATAATTGTGGTTTAGCGATTTAAGATCACGGGTTTAAGCGCTTAATCATGTAAGACCACCTCGTTTTTGACGGCGTGTTGATAAAAAATATTTTTAAGTATTCCTTAAAATTCCTTACGGCCATAATGTTATCTAAAATAAGGTTTATTTATGCTAACACTTACATTTGTTTTTTTAATTTACACAATAACCCAAGATTTGTTAAACGCACTTTTTGTTGTCTTTATTGCTATACTGTCTTAATCAACAACCAACTAAACATCTATTTTGTAAGTGTAACAATATAATTATGTATTATAACAACGTGTACAATATCTTATTATTTCTCTAATTGGTCACGTAAATTCTAATTGCCCTAAAATTTGATAAAAGAGTCTACGAATACAAATTTAAACCAATAATTACAATAATAATAAAACAAATTTTGCTCAAAGTTATGTTAATGTCCTTAAAATTGTAAAGATTTGTCTAAAAGTTGCCAATATACAAGCAAAGGGCGTTAAAAAATCATTTTTAAAGTTGGCTATTACAACTGTTGTTTTCAAATAAAGGTTAAAATTAAGTTAATATTTAATTTTAGTAAGTTTGTATTTTCTAACACAAATTAAACATGTAATTGTGTATGCTATCCACTTGAACCTAACTAAACATAGACTTAACTTATTAAAATAATAAACTATACGTACTTAATATAATAACACTACAGTTTAAACAGTAACGCTACAGAGAATTAATTCAAGCTTTGTTAGGCTGTCTCATACCGTATTATCTGACTTCATATCCCGTATTTTATTTCATAAAATTACTGAAAACAAATATATCGCAAACCATCGGAAGATTATGGTTGTCATACGGCAAATATTTAACCAATCGCTAAGTCATCTAGCCTTGTGTAAAGCTAAATTCTAATTTAGTTAAAACAGTACTGTATATCATTTTAGCTAAAGTGTTTAAGCTAAGCTTGCAATAAATTTACAGTTTCAGTAAAAGCCAGACTGAAAGTTTGTACTGATATACTTGTTTCCATTATAAAGTGCAATGACATGTTATTTATTTTCAAAATATGATTTACCGATATAACTTTTAATACTTCGTGAAAAGTCAATATTATCTAGGAAAATAAGTTTGGAATTTAGATGGCGCCTAACTATGAAATAAATTTGCAAGCGCCAAAAAGAGATATTTGACATAAATAGAAAGGGCAGGTTTTTAAACCGAAAGGAATTTTTATTATTAATCTGAAGTCCTTTGTATTGTTTGACTGGATTAAACAATTTAATTTTGAGAGTATTTAAAATTTAAAAGTCAGATTTATTGGTATAATATTTAATAAAATATAATGTTTAACAATAAATTTTAACCGTACAATAGCGGTTTTATTTATATTTCCAAAGCCAAATTTGTGTAAAATTAAGAAATTATTTATTTTTTAAACATGCTCAAAAAAAAAATTTGATATATTTTTTTTTTTTTTTTGTTTTTTTTTTTTTTTTTTTTTTTTCTTTTTTTTTTTTTTTTTTTTTTTTTTTTTAGCAAAAGTTTTTTTATTCGACATACAGTACAACACAGAAAAGAATAGCGTAGCACGTAGTAGTACATATTAAAAAACAAATATTAAAAATTTTAAATAGCTAAATACAAACATAAACATAGTTTAAGGCAGAGTTGACCATTTTGTAAAAAAATTTTCCATTTTTTTAAATTTTTTATAACGATACAAATCACAATCTCTTAAGTTGGTTACAAAAAAAATAAGTTCCCTAATTGTTGGTGTCCGTTCAGCATATTTACAAATATAGACAATATATCTAGAGCATAATAATAATAAATTAATTAACGAATGAGAGTGATCATGCGAGACCACTCCAAACAAACGTTCGCTGTTAGAAATAATTAAAGGAAGTCTTAATGTGGCCGCAATCCAGGATATGGCATCTTCCCAGAACACGTTGGTTACTGGGCATTTACAAAAAATATGGTAAATGGTCTCACTTTCGGCTTTACAAAAGGAACATACAGGCGTGGTCTTCACCCCAAACGCAAAGAGAGCATCGTTAGTAACTATGGCCCTAAGGTTTAATTTAATTTGAAAAGATCGCAATCTAGTCGTCAAACTTGTGTCCGCAGTTAGTTTATAGACTGATTTCCATACGTGTTCGTTTAAACTCGGGTCGTTAATAGTAGATTGCCATTTTAATTTTTGTTTAATCGGAGTTTTTGTATTATTTAATTGGTAATTGTAAATAGACTTAACTGTACCGCCGTATGTTTTAAGAAAAAGTAAAATATCATCTATGTATTTTAAACCTGAGCGCGTGTTATTGTTAAAATAAGAGTCGTCAACATATGGTAGCTTGGATTTTAGTTTTATATAAAAAATGTAATCGTCATTTGTATTTCCAATGTTATATTTTGAAACTAGGTCGCTAAATTCAATGTGTTCGCCATTGTTTGTATATAGTTGTGAGAGGTCGGTCAATCCACGTTGTAGCCAGTTGGGGTTAAAGAGATATTTTCCTCGATATTTAGTGGTCTTATTAAGAAATATTGGTTCGGCGACATCGTCAGGTGGTAACATTATTTTTAATAGTTGTGCTGTTGTTCGTAAGTTACGAAGCGGTAAAATCCTCGTTATGTCTTTATGGTTGTAAATCAGTTTGGAACACATCACATTCGCAATTGTTTGCAGGTTTCCTGACGCACTTTCTATGTTTTTCCATTGAGACTTAAAGTTCTTATCAAAGAGTTTTGCTGCCCAACGTGTGTATAAGGCTAAGATGTAACTTTCTATATCAATCATATTAATTCCTCCCTCTTTATAATGAAGATGTAGTGTTTCGCGTTTCACACGTTCCCATTTGGAACCCCAAATAAAAACAAACAATTTTCTTTTTAATTTTGCCAAAAAAGCCTTTGGTGGCAACACTGGTACAACGCTAAGTTTATATATTAAAGTAGGTATAACTAGGCTTTTGATTATCGTTGTTTTTCCGATTAAAGTAAGGCCCCGAGAGGACCAGATTTGGAGTATGTTTGCAATTTTGTTAAGTGTTTCGCTAAAGTTTAAGTTGAAGAATTGTTTATCACTAATGTATTTGGAAATCGGTATGCAAACGCCCAAATATTTAATGTTCTCCGACGGCCATTGAAGGCCAGCGGAGGCGAAGGGATGATCTTGGTTATTTCTACTTGCGCCAATATAAAAGGCTTGGCATTTTTCTATGTTCATCTTACACCCGGAGATGTCCCCGAAAAGATTTACAGTTTCAAAGACTTTATCAAATTCATCCGAGTCACCGTTGAGAAACACCAAAGTGTCATCAGCTAAGAGCGATACTTTAAGCCGGTCTTCATTTATTTTAATACCTTGAATAGATTTGTTTATTCGTATTGCCGTTGCCAGACATTCTATGCAAAGAACAAACAGCGTTGGTGATAACGGATCGCCCTGGCGCACCCCCCTCTGTATAGAAAAATAGCTGGATAGAAAATTATTATTGATAACTGAGCATTTAGGCCATCTATAAAATGTATTTAACCATGATAGTACATATGGGCCAAATCCAAATTGTATTAGAACCTCTTTCATGAAGACCCAGTCTAAGGTATCAAAAGCTTTATATATATCTAGGGCAATAATCGCCCCAGGAAGATTTAAATTATCCACATAATCAATAACATTGAATATAAGTCTTAAATTTTCCCCTATATATCTGCCCGGTATAAACCCAGTCTGGTCTCGAGAGACTAGATCATCAATGTGCTGTTTAATTCTAGAGTTAATTAGTTTGGCTAGTATTTTATAGTCTGCATTTAGTAGGGTTATAGGTCTATAGTTTATGGCAAAAAGAGTATCTTTGTTCGGTTTAGCTATTAAGGTAACCACACCTTGGCATTGAGATTCACTTAAAGTGCCGGTGGCCTGCGAATATTTATAACATTTAAGTAATGGGTCCTGCAACTCTGACCAAAATTTTGAATAAAATTCAATAGGAAACCCATCAGGGCCAGGAGATTTGTTTGTTTTCATACTTTTCATGCTTTTATGGCACTCATTTTTACTTATAAGAGACTCGGTTGCAGTTCTTTGGGGCTCTGATAGCTTCGGCAGGTTAAGGTTTGTTAGAAAGTGTCGGATTTTATCCAACGGATATATATCTTTTTTCCGAGCAAACAAGTTTTTATAAAATATCGAGAGCTCTTTTAAAATAGAATGTTGGTCTGTCAAAATGGAATTTTGAACTTTTAATCGGTTAATAATTTTTTTATCTCCGTGGCGCTTTTCTAAATTTAAAAAATATTTCGTGTTCTTTTCACCTTCTTCCGCCCACTTTGCTCTAGACCGAACAATCGCGGCCTTTGTACGATTCATTGCTAGATTGTTAATTTTTTGTTTACAATTGTTAATTAGGCGCCATTGATTTTCGTTTTTTAAGGTTCCATCGTTAAGAAAGGAATTTTCCAGTTTAATTAATTCCGCTTCAAGGCGAATTTCCTGTTTAATAAATTGTTTACTTTTATATGAAGAATATGCGATAGACACACCTCGCAGTACGCATTTCAGGGCATCCCATCTAATATGTGGCGTTGTATCGAGTTCCTGATTTTGTTTAAGATAGTTTTGAATTTCCTTTTTAATTAGGTTTATGTAATTTTCGTCTTCCAACAAGGATATATTAAGTTTCCAATACCCTTTACCCCGCGGTGTTGAGTCAAGCAACAGCGTTAATTTTACTATTTTATGATCTGATCTGACACTAGGTATGATATTAGCTTTAAGCGTTTTGTTTATTAAATTTGAAGAGGTTAGAAAGAAATCTATTCGACTTGCGACTTTTGGGTTATTTTGAATACGAGAAAAATTTAATAAATTGGGATGTTTTACTCTAAATATGTCATTAAGATTATATATTTGCATCAGCGAAATAAGTTTAGCACGCGCTTGTTTGTTTGAGTGGGCTAAAGCGCCACCACGTTTATCCAGGTCGTTATTTAGTGTTAGGTTGAAATCTCCCGCAATTATCATATCATAACATGTTAGTTTATCAATATTCGAAAATAAATTTGCAAAAAAATTTGGCTCGTCACTGTTTGGAGCATATATGCTAGCCAAGGTCAATCGTTCGTCATTAATTTTAATGTTTAGAATAATAAATCTACCGTCCGTATCCTTGATAACGTCATATATTTTATAATTTATAGTCCTAGACAAACAGATCGCAACGCCCTTGCTCCTACTTGTGCCGTGCGACCATTCTATTTCGCCCCCAAATTCCATTTGCCATAGTTTTTGATCTTGCATAGTACAGTGAGTTTCTTGCAAACAAGCGATATGGATTTTTTTATGTTTCAGAAAATTAAATACCGTTTTTCTTTTAAGTTTATCTTGGAGACCGGCCACATTATACGATACAATTATTAAAACCATACTTATATATAAAAAAAAATCAATAAATAAACCTATAATACAATCATGTTTTACTACCTTCTATTTTCCCGGCATCCGTATCCCTTTCAAACGTCATTCCACAGGGACATGTGTACGGCTTCTCCGAAGTGACGGTTACGGAGTAAATCTTGCCGCATTCACAATGTATGGTTTTTCCTGCACAGATGTTATTAGTGCAGGCGCGACTTCTTGACTTCGGGGGCACAATGTTCATGTTGTTGCATGTATCAGATGCACATCTAAATGATCGCTTGTCACAGGTTACACAATCGTAAACCTGCTCATCGTTCACAGCTTCTCTTGAGTACTGCCTGCAGCAAGGGAGTTTTCTCATTGTACGATTGCATCTTACACATCCTATGATAGTTTTTTTAATTGGGACCAAAAACCTTTCGTCGTCCGCGCAACACGCCGTCACTACATCATAATTCAAGTTGCAATTCCAGCAATGGAACTTATCGTTGGACTCCAGTATCCACGCCTCTCTTTTGCAACCAGGGCAATCCACATTTATTTTGTTTTCGCTTAGGCTCAAAGCCTTGGGCCTTTTTCCTGTTTGAGGGGAGATGGTATCACGCCTACGTTTGTAGGTTACCTGTGTAAAAGTGTCGTCTGCTTCGTTATCAGTGATGTTTATGTCAGTCTCGCACTCGTTCGGTTGTGATTCCTTATCGGCTTCTATTTTATCTTTATTATTGCCGTCTGTAGAGTCTCGAGATAAAACTGATACGGACTGGCTTGCGCTTAATTTAGGGAACTCTCCTAACTTTTTAGGGCAATTAGCGAATTTGTGTCCTTTTTCGTTGCAATTTTTACAAGTAAAAATTTGATTTTCATATGCCACAAACATCTCGTACCCCTCTATTTCGATATAGCTCGGAATTGTATCTGGTTTTAAATCTTCTTTGTTCATCAGAATTGTACGAACTCCAGTTATAAGGTTTTTGCTGTCTTTACGAAAATAAACTTTGTGGACTTCCCCGAATCTTTCCGAGAATACTTCTTGGATTTTTTCGTTACTTAGCGGGATTGGCACCCATCCTAATGTAACTTTTATTTTGTCTGTATTGTAAAGTTTTATTCTGTATATGCTGGCGTTGCATTTTTCGTTCAAATCTTCCGCTAAATCCACCACTAGTTTTCTTGTTTTGCAAGTTACATCTATCAAATTCCCTTTTCTTATTGAAATTCCAACAAAGTTTTCTAGCGAGATGCTACTTTCTATCAAATAGTTTAGAAGGTCTTCCCTTGTGGTTCTTTTGACTGTTCTAAAGCTTAGACAGTTGGGCCTTTCTAGCCCATTGCTTGTCTCTTTTGCTAAGGCTTTAGCGTAGCTCATAACCATTTTTACTGTAAACCAAAACACGACCGCACGCGACGCGTCCAATCGTGGTATGAAAATTTGATATAACAAATATACTTAAAATTTTTAATCTTTGGTACACCTAGTGTCTGAAAAAAATGATCTGGTCAACGTGTGTCGCATAAAATAATTAATAGCCTTAAGCGTATAGATTTAAATAACAAATTGGTAAAAGCATAACTGTTTAACCTAAGTTTAACTATTTTAAAAAAGTATGTTTTTTATGGCAAAACTATAGATAAAATACAACAAATAATGATAACATTGTGTTTTGTTTAAACAGTTTTGTTTTACTTAAAACCTAAGTGTAGTAAACGTTTAATAATATGTAGGACTAATAATTGCAGGCGTTGTCATTAGTATAAAAAATTTAATAACGTTTAATTAGGTTATAAAATTTATGAACATGTCAACATTCACTAGTAATTTGTTTAGTAAAGCATTGCACGGAAAACGAGGTCATACCGGTTAGAGAAATGCCAGTAACTCATACCCGATAAGTGTAGGCCAAAGAAAACTTACTAGTTTGTTTGTCTCGGTTCATAGCGCTCCTAATAATATGCTTTTTTAGATATTTAGAAAAAGAGAAAGCCACTATGAGCAAGTTTATGAAATACAACATTCCGCTTTCGACGGTTACTTATTTAATAAAAGAAGTTTATAACATAGAAGTTACAAAAGTTACCCGTTTAAACGGATATATTGACAAGAACTTTCTGGTAGAAGAATTGAAAGAAGATGTATTACATAAATATGTATTAAAGTTTAAACTATGTGGATATCCAAAAGAGCAAGGTATATTGAATATTAGTTAAAATGGTAAGCTAATATAGAATTAGTAAATAACCCTAATAGGTATATCATGCTATCTGTAGTAACGTTATACAAAAAATGATTGATTGGTTTGATTAATGTAAACATTGTTGTGCGTTTTGTTAGCTGATCTATGCTACGAAGCAATGTTTAGACTTCAGAAACATAAAATTAACTCTCCGTATCCGATCAAAGCTGTAATCGGTTGCTTTAATCCAGAAGTAACAGTTAGTAAGTGCACTTAACACAAACTTTTAAGTATAAAGTAAAACATTTATTATACAATAAAAAATATCTTTAATAATTTTTAAATAGTTATATTTCAAAGGTTTCAATTACAATTAAGTTTTAATAATTTCCTAGCAAGCACTAACGTCGTATTTTGCAAAATTATTAAAAGATTATGTCAAAAATTTTATTAATGGTGAATACTTAAACTTATTTTAGCTGACGACTGTGGAGTCGAGGTCACATGCCCAATTGAGCTTCTCTCATTCGTTCCTGGAAGGTCAATATCCGAAAGTAAACTTTCACCTGATAAACTTTTGGGAGTATCACATGGCGTTGGAAGCTTTTGCGGTTTGATTTGCAAATATCTCAGGGTAAAAAAGTTGTTATTACCTTGTTCAGATTATATCGTAACTATAAAGCATTTGTTTTTTAATTTTTCAATTAGGAAGCGGAAGATACAAAAATCATTAAAGATGACAACGTTTGGCATTTAGAAAATTTTTGCTTATTGACTGACCAATTTCTTAAATACGTTACCGACACTCAACTTTACAAAATCATCGACGAAATATCCAAAGAATTTAAAAATCTTGTGTTTTCATCGTTAAGAAAAGGTATATTAGCCTTTTTTCAGATAAATTAAGACTTTGTTCCTTATTAGAATTTACTATTTTATTTAAGTAATGTCCAAATTTAAATTGCCAGGATTAACTCACAATGACGTTAGCAACACAAATACAATATTGATGCAATCAAGTTCTGTATCGTCTAGTACTACATACGAAGATGTCATCAACAGATATGGACTTATCGACTTTGAGGATGTTTATAAAAGCTACATAGTATTCGATCTGGCTGTATGTGTATGTTATATGATGACAGAAGGAGTTGGCACTTGCGTTAACAATCCATTAGATATAGGGTTAAATATAATAAGTGGGTTTCAAAAATATATGCCCCTAACTGAACCCGAAAAAGATGTATTGTTTATGGTTGTGTTAGCACGTATCTGTACATCGTATGTAATGTCAAGATATGCTATAATGCAAGATCCTAGCAACAAAGAATACTTAAATATACAAGCGTCCAAATGTCCTGTATTGATCAAGTTGCTTTGGGGCAAAAGCAAAAAAGAAATAATGAAATACTGGAAAATATAATAAAATATGTAGGACAATTTGTCATTTTCGCAAATACTTTTTTTAATCATGACATTGTATTTTGTATATATATATATTAAAATACTTTGCGTACAAAGAGTAAAAGTGACTTTAATATTCTAGCTTAATGATAAATGTCATGCAACCTAGCCAACGATAAATGTCACGCAACCTCGCTACATAGTCAGTTATAAAACATAATCAATCATTTTTAGAGGCTGTAAAGTGATTTTATTAATTAAAAAGTTTGGTATTAAAACAGAGTTAAGTTGGAGACGTTTTCATACATTAATATTAGGCCGTACCCTAATTCACTTAGCCTATAGTTTACCTAAGTTACGCTTTGTACGCATTTAGTTTAATAAAGCGAAACTGTACCAACACGATAGGATGCAATGGTATTGTCGTTGCATTCTACCAGCGTATGCTTGTACGATGTAGTATGTATAAAATGTATACAGGAAAGGGGCATAATTTTTTGTGTTTAACACAGATAGAGTTTAAAAACCCGGCAAAGCATCGTTATTTTGTCAAATATATATAGTTAACTGAAATCTTGTTGTAGTTTTACAGTAGGTAATTTTAAATATTTAAAATTTCAGGTTTCAAACAAATAATTATGTAAGTACACCACACAAAGGGTAAAATTCTTGACTATCTTTATGCTATTGACAGTTGAACAGTATTAAAGTTATATGGTTTTGATTATATTAACTACATTTTTCAAGGCAACTAACAATTTGTAGTGTTTTTTTCATAGCGATGACCGAATTTAAGAAAATCAACTTTTTGCACTCTACTGTAATTAACTTAATGCAAAATGTTTATAACAAAAAAATATTTAAAGTGGTTCGATTGGATGGATATAATGACAAGAATTTCCTGGTAACGGAAGATGGAAATATAAAACAACAATATGTTTTAAAAATAAAAGTGTGCGGCTATTCAAAAACAAGAGGTGAAATTTTTGGCCTGTGTCTACCAACTGAAATAATTCACTTAACAATGAACGAATTAACTATGCCATTGTCTTAAATATTTGACTTTGTATCACTTGTAGTTTAAAGTCATCCAAAATAAAAACGAGAAAATTTACAGGAAACGTAAACTTTAAGTTATTTATCAATGCTAACATACAATACAATATTTTTTTTTATTTTGCAAGCCGATCGCTGCCATGAAGTAATGTTTAGGCTGCAAAAATATGGAATAAATTCCCCATACCCTATCAAATCGGCCAGTGGTTGTACAATTCCAGAAGTTACAGTTGGTATGTTATTACATTGCGAATAAATTCTTACCTACCAAAAGTTTAAGTAAGTAACAAAACCACTGTTTTTATTTTACAGCTGACGACTGTGGAGTAAAGATAACGTGCCCAGTTGAGCTTCTCACATTCGTTCCTGGAAGGTCAATAGCCGAAAGTGAACTTTCACCTGATAAACTGTTGGAAGTATCAAATGGCGTTGGAAGCTTTTGTGGACTAATTTGCAAATATCTTATGGTACAAAATTTTTGTTTAATATTATTTTACTTAAGACTTTAATGTATTTAAATCTGGAAGCATTGCATATAAATTTTAAACATATTAGGAAACAGAAGACACGGAAATTAGTCAAGATGATTACATATGGAATTCACAGAACTTTGGTCTGTTGACTTCCCAATATTTGAAATATGTTACTGACGACAAACTTTATAATATCATCCAAGAAATATCAAGCAACTTTAAAAGGATTCTTCCAATTTTTAAATCTTTAAGAAAAGGTATACCATATCAGTAAAATTAAATTTCAAGTTATTTACAAGACTATGTCATTTTAGGATTTTTAAGGGACCATAACTCATTATCTACAATTTTTAATGTTATTGTATATTGTTAGGGTCAATTCACAATGACATTAGCAACACGAACATTATGCTAACAAACCCAAAAATCATTTCATCAAGTACTAAATACGAAGATGTCATCAATAGATTCGGACTTATAGATTTTGAGGATGTACATAAAAGCTACATGGTATTTGATCTGGCCGTATGTGTATGTTATATGATGATAGAAGGAGTTGGCACTGGTGTCGACAACCCATTGGATATAGGGTTAAATATCATAAGTGGGTTTCAAAAATATATGCCTCTAAATACACCTGAGAGGGATGTATTGTTTTTGGTTGTGTTAGCACGTATATGTACATCATATGTAATGTCAAAATACGCTATAACACAAGATCCTAGTAACGAAGAATACTTGAACATACAAGCGTCCAAATGTCCTGCTTTGATTCAATTGCTTTGGAGTAATGGCAAAAACAAAGTAATGAAACATTGGGAAATATTATAAAAAGTGATGTGTTTTTAAGATTTAGCAAACAGTTTTAAACAAATATATAAAACTCTTTGGATTACATTTCACATTTATTTTCATAGTAAATAAAGTATCTTATGTTAAAATTTTTGTTAGATAGTAGTTTACTTAAGACCTTGATGTATAAAAATGTTGAAGCATTTTTTTCTTTAGTTTAGCTTTGGTCCGAAAAATGGACTGGTCAACGTGTGTCGCATAAAGTATTTAATAGCCTTGAGCGTATATATTTACATAGCAAACTTTTTAAAACATTACCTTTTGACTTGTGTTTAACTAATTCAAAAATTCTTACCTATGGCGAGATTATGTTTCCCTAATCCGAAAATTAATGAAAAATTGTGTGCTGTCAATTTGGTAGCAAACGAAGCAAAACTAAATGAACAAAAATATTTTATAAAGGCGTATTTGGCGTATAAGGTGTAGTTAGAGAAAATTTCTGCCAGTTCACAAGTTTTTTTTATCAGTTCATAAAGCCGCTAAAATAATGTTTTTTTAGATTTTTAGAAAGCTTTTATTTATTTTTAAACTAGAACCATTATGAGCAAGTTTATGAAATACGACATTCCGCATTCGATTGTTACTAATTTGATAAAAAAAGTTTATAACATCGAAGTTACAAAAGTTACTCGTTTAAACGGATATATTGACAAGAATTTTTTAGTAGAAGAGTTAAAAGAAGATGTTGTACATAAATATGTGTTAAAGGTCAAGTTAAATGGATATCCAAAAGAACAAGGTATTCATTTCTATAGTTAAAGTGGTAATCGACTATAGGCATTGTAAATAACCTTTGTAGGTGGGTTTAAAATGTCATTGTATTGAAGATAAGCAATAAGTGATTGATTGGTCCTAATAATATAAACGCTGTTGTATTTTTTCAAGCCGATATTTGCTATGAAGCAATGTTTAGACTTCAGAAGCATAAAATAAATTCTCCGTATCCGATCAAAGATGGAAGCGGTTGCTTCAACCCAAAAGTAACAGTAGGTAAGAGTACTTAACACTTAACTACACCCATAAAGAAATTTTTTTTTTTGATAAATATTATTTTAGCTGACAATTGTGGGGTTAAAGTCACGTGCCCAATTGAGCTTCTCTCATTCGTACCTGGAAGGACAATATCCGAAAGCAAACTTTCACCTGATAAACTGTTGGAAGTATCACATGGCATTGGAAGCTTTTGTGGTTTGATTTGCAAGTATCTCATGGTAAAAAAACCTATGTAACTAGTTTCTTGTTCAGTTTATATCGCTACAGAACTTGTCATTTGTTATAATATTTTTTATTAGGAAACGGAAGATACAGAACTCATTAAGGATGACCATGTTTGGCATTTAGAAAATTTTTGTTCAGTATCTGATCGTTTTCTTGAATATGTTACCGACACTCAACTCTACAAAATCATCGAAAAAATATCCCAAGAATTTAAAAATCTTGTGTTTTCCTCATTAAGAAAAGGTATGTTCGGCTATAATTTAATAAATAAGTTAGACATTAAAAAAAATTGATGTTTTTAATTTAAATTTACTAAGTTTCTAAAAGAGCTAACAAACTTAATTTATCAGGTTTAATTCACAATGACGTTAGCAACACAAACACAATATTGATGCCACCAGGTTTAGTAACATCTAGTACAAATTACAAAGATATTATCAATGGATTTGGTATTATTGACTTTGATGTTGCATATAAAAGCTACATGGTATTCAATCTGGCTGCATGTGTTTGTTATATGATGACAGAAGGAGTTGTCACTGGTGTCGATAACCCATTAGATATAGGGTTAAATATAATAAGTGGGTTTCAAAAATATATGCCCCTAACTGAACCCGAAAAAGATGTATTGTTTATGGCTGTGTTAGCACGTATCTGTACATCTTATGTAATGTCAAGATATGCTATAGTGCAAAATCCTAGCAACGAAGAATACTTAAATATACAAGCGTCCAAATGTCCTGTTTTGATTAAATTGCTTTTGGGCAAAGGCAAAAAAGAAATTATGAAATACTGGAAAATGTAATAAAATATGTAGGACAATTTGTCATTTTCGCAAAACTTTTTTTAATCATGACATTGTATTTTGTATATATGCAAATTTCATTTTTATATCAAAATATTTTGCATGCAAAGAGTAAAAATGACTTGAATTTCTGGCTTAATATTATGTTATAAATTATTGCTGCATGTTAAATATGTTTCCTGAGCCAACGATAAATGTCATGCAATTTCGCTAGTCAGTTATAAAACATAATCAATAATTTTTAGAGGCTGTAAAGTGATTTCATTAATTAAAAAGTTTGGTATTAAAACAAAATAAAGTTGTAGACGTTTTCGTACACTAATATTAGCCCTTACCCTAATTCACTTAGCCTATAGTTTACCTAAGTTACGCTTTGTACGCATTTAATTTAATGAGGCGAAACTGTACCAATACGATAGGATGCAATGGTATTGTCGTTGCATTCTACCACCGTATGCTTATACGATGTAGTATGTATAAAATTTATACAGAAAAGGGGCATAATTTTTTGTGTTTAACACAGATAGAGTTTAAAAACCCGGCAAAGCATCGTTATTTTGTCAAATATATATAGTTAACTGAAATCTTGTTGTAGTTTTACAGTAGGTAATTTTAAATATTTAAAATTTCAGGTTTCAAACAAATAATTATGTAAGTACACCACACAAAGGGTAAAATTCTTGACTATCTTTATGCTATTGACAGTTGAACAGTATTTAAGTTATATGGTTTTGATTATATTAACTACATTTTACAAGGCAACTAACAATTTGTAGTGTTTTTTCATAGCGATAACCGAATTTAAGAAAATCAACTTTTTGCACTCTACTGTAATTAACTTAATGCAAAATGTTTACAACAAAAAAATATTTAAAGTGGTTCGATTGAATGGATATAATGACAAGAATTTCCTGGTAACGGAAGATGGAAATATAAAACAACAATATGTTTTAAAAATAAAAGTGTGCGGCTATTCAAAAACAAGAGGTGACATTTTTGGCCTATGTCTACCAACTGAAATAATTCACATAAACAATGAACGAATTAACTATGCCATTGTCTTAAATATTTGACTTTGTATCACTTGTAGTTTAAAGTCATCCAAAATAAAAACGAGAAAATTTACAGGAAACGTAAACTTTAAGTTATTTATCAATGCTAACATACAATACAATATTTTTTTTTATTTTGCAAGCCGATCGCTGCCATGAAGTAATGTTTAGGCTTCAAAAATATGGAATAAGTTCCCCATACCCTATCAAATCGGCCAGTGGTTGTACAATTCCAGAAGTTACAGTTAGTATGTTATTACATTGCGAATAAATTTTTACCTACCAAGAATTTAAGTAAGTAACAAAACCACTGTTTTTATTTTACAGCTGACGACTGTGGGGTAAAGATCACGTGCCCAGTTGAGCTTCTCACATTCGTTCCTGGAAGGTCAATAGCCGAAAGTGAACTTTCACCTGATAAACTGTTGGAAGTATCAAATGGCGTTGGAAGCTTTTGTGGACTAATTTGCAAATATCTTATGGTACAAAATTTTTGTTTAATATTATTTTACTTAAGACTTTAATGTATTTAAATCTGGAAGCATTGTATATAAATTTTAAACATATTAGGAAACAGAAGACACGGAAATTAGTCAAGTTGATTACATATGGAATTCACAGAACTTTGGTCTGTTGACTTCCCAATATTTGAAATATGTTACTGACGACAAACTTTATAATATCATCCAAGAAATATCAAGCAACTTTAAAAGGATTCTTCCAATTTTTAAATCTTTAAGAAAAGGTATACCATATCAGTAAAATTAAATTTCAAGTTATTTACAAGACTATGCCATTTTAGGATTTTTAAGGGACCATAACTCATTATCTACAATTTTTAATGTTATTGTATATTGTTAGGGTCAATTCACAATGACATTAGCAACACGAACATTATGCTAACAAACCCAAAAATCATTTCATCAAGTACTAAATACGAAGATGTCATCAATAGATTCGGACTTATAGATTTTGAGGATGTACATTAAAGCTACATGGTATTTGATCTGGCCGTATGTGTATGTTATATGATGGTAGAAGGAGTTGGCACTGGTGTCGACAACCCATTAGATATAGGGTTAAATATAATAAGTGGGTTTCAAAAATATATGCCCCTAACTGAACCCGAAAAAGATGTATTGTTTATGGTTGTGTTAGCACGTATCTGTACATCGTATGTAATGTCAAGATATGCTATAATGCAAGATCCTAGCAACGAAGACTATTTTAATATACAAGCGTCTAAGTGTCCTGTTTTGATTAAATTGCTTTTGGGCAAAGGCAAAAAAGAAATTATGAAATACTGGAAAATGTAATAAAATATGTAGGACAATTTGTCATTTTTGCAAAACTTTTTTTAATTATGACATTGTATTTTGTATATATGCAAATTTCATTTTTATATCAAAATATTTTGCATGCAAAAAGTAAAAATGACTTGAATTTCTGGCTTAATATTATGTTATAAATTATTGCTGCATGTTAAATATGTTTCCTGAGCCAACGATAAATGTCATGCAATTTCGATAGTCAGTTAAGTTAAGTTGTAGACGTTTTCGTACACTAATAGCCCTTACCCTAATTCACTTAGCCTATAGTTTACCTAAGTTACGCTTTGTACGCATTTAGTTTAATAAAGCGAAACTGTACCAACACGATAGGATGCAATGGTATTGTCGTTGCATTCTACCACCGTATGCTTGTACGATGTAGTATGTATAAAATGTATACAGGAAAAGGGGCATAATTTTTTGTGTTTAACACAGTTAGAGTTTAAAAACCCGGCAAAGCATCGTTATTTTGTCAAATATATATAGTTAACTGAAATCTTGTTGTAGTTTTACAGTAGGTAATTTTAAATATTTAAAATTTCAGGTTTTAAACAAATAATTATGTAAGTACATCACAAAAAGGGTAAAATTCCTGAACAAAAAGACTTTATAAAGGCGTATTTGGCGTATAAGATGTAGTTAAAGAAAATTTCTGCCATTTTACAGTTTTTTTCAAACAGTTAATAAAGCCGCTAAAATAAAGTTTTTTTTTTAGATTTTTTGAAAGCTTTTATTTGTTTTTAAACTAGAAGCATAATGAGCAAGTTTATGAAATACAACATTCCGCATTCGACTGTTACTAATTTGATAAAAGAAGTTTATAACATCGAAGTTACGAAAGTTACTCGTTTAAACGGGTATATTGACAAAAATTTTCTGGTAAAAGAGTTAAAAGAAGAAGTTGTACATAAGTATGTGTTAAAGGTCAAGTTAAGTGGATATCCGAAAAAACAAGGTATTCACTACGATAATTAAAGTGATAATCGACTATTGGATTTGTAAATAATCTTAGTAGGTGGGTTTAAAATACCACCGTAATAAAGCTAAGCAATAAGTAATTAATTGGGCCTAATAATATAAACGCTGTTGTATTTTTTAAGCCGATATTTGCTATGAAGCAATGTTTAGACTTCAGAAGCATAAAATAAATTCTCCGTATCCGATCAAAGATGTGAGCGGATGCTTCAACCCAGAAGTAACCATAGGTAATTATATTTAACACTAAACCACACCCCAAAATAAAACTTTATTTTTGCTAAATAATTTTAGCTGACGATTGTGGAGTTAAAGTCACGTGCCCAATTGAGCTTCTTTCATTCGTTCCTGGAAGGACAATATCCGAAAGTAAACTTTCACCTGATAAACTATTGGACGTATCACATGGCGTTGGAAGCTTTTGTGGTTTGATTTGCAAGTATCTTATGGTAAAAAAAACTAAGTAACTAGTTTCTTTTTTAGTTTATATTGCTACACAACTTGTCATTTATTATAATATTTTTTATTAGGAAACGGAAGATACAGAAATCATAAGGGATGACCATGTTTGGCATTTAGAAAATTTTTGTTCAGTAACTGATCGTTTTCTTGAATATGTTACCGACACTCAACTCTACAAAATCATCAAAGAAATATCCCAAGAATTTAGAAATCTTGTGTTTTCATCGTTAAGAAAGGGTATGTTCGGCTATACTTTATTAAATAGGTTAGACATTAAAAATAAATTGATGTTTTTAATTTAAATTTACTAAGTTTCTAAAAGAATTAACAAACCTAATTTATCAGGATTAATTCACAATGACGTTAGCAACACAAACACAATATTGATGCCACCAGGTTTAGTAACATCTAGTACTAAATACGAAGATATTATCAATGGATTTGGTATTATTGACTTTGATGTTGCATATAAAAGCTACATGGTATTCAATCTGGCTGCATGTGTTTGTTATATGATGACAGAAGGAGTTGGCACTGGTGTCGACAACCCATTGGACGTAGGGTTAAATATAATAAGTGGGTTTCAGAAGTATATGCCCCTAACTAAAGCCGAAAAGGATGTATTGTTTATGGTTGTGTTAGCACGTATCTGTACTTCTTATGTAATGTCAAGATATGCTATAGTGCAAAATCCTAGCAACGAAGAATACTTAAATATACAAGCGTCCAAATGTCCTGTTTTGATCAAATTGCTTTCGAGCAAGGGAAAAAGGGAAATAATGAAATATTGGAAAATATTATAAAAGGTGACTTTTTATGGTTTATTAAACTGCCCAAAGCAAATATATAGCTTTATATAGCTATATATTAATTTAACACTTTTATAGGTAAATATTGATGTAAAATATAATACTGTTGTTATAATAAATTGAAGAACACTTGAAAAAAGAAAGAGATATAAAACAATAATACTGGAAAAGCTGAAATTAGTTTATAGTTTTTTTTTGATTTCTCAAGTAAAGAAAAAAAACGAAATAAAGCAAACATTTTTTTATCATGATTATTATTTATTAGTGCACTAAATAGGTTTAAAAGAGTTACTATTAATATTTAAAAAATGAAAGTTTTTCCTACTTAATTTTTAAATTTTTTGTTTTTCGTTTCATCATTATCTTCATATGTCCGTTTGCTGTTATTTTGTGTATTCTAAACAAAAAAATTAAATTTTGTTAAAAAAGAAATATAAAATATTGTTGTATAATATATTATGTTAAACTAGCAGTATGTTAAATGTATTAAGTAGTGTTACCGTGTTGTTTTTAGTTAATTCTCTAGCCTTTTTAAGAAATAGTTGTTTGTTAAATTTATATTCTGCTGCCTAAAAATGAAATTAATATGAGAAACATTAAATTTAAAATTAATTTAAAAATTTAAAATTTGAATATTTTTTTTAATAACCCACAATATCAACCATAAGTGGATCATCTGGATTAGGTTCTGACATTAACAATTGAATTCCAAGTAAAACTGACGTTACATTAAGTGAAGGTTTCCAGGTTCCCTAAAACAAAAACTTTTATGTTTTTAACAAAAAGTATAAACAATAAGTAAAATAATAAAAAAGTTAAAAACCCAAAAAAAATGTTGTGTAGTAAACAGGTAAGACCCAAGATGTCACTGCATTATCTCTTGGGTTCAATACCTACAGGTAGCACAAAGAAACTAAAAATTGATCAAAAGAATTAGAAGGTCAACTTAGTAGTTAAGTAATTTTCCACCATTTTCATACATCTGAAAGCAAACTACACAAGCTTCCCAACTGAGTTAAAACTAATAAAATTTAGTTAAAATAGCAAAACAACTAGTTCCAAAATACCCTATTAAAATTAAATAATTTTTATTACATTCAACCTTGGGTGGTGACTTTAAAATATCGAGACAAATTCTTCCATTTGTGTCAATGTTAGGATGATAAATCGGGGTAATAAACCTTACAGATGGAGGCTCAAAGGGATATCTTTCCGGAACAAAAATTGTAATCTCAAAGGCAACTCCCTCATAACAAGTATCATCGCTGCCAATTATTTCTAAGATAAGATAAAATATTTTTAAAAAATATTAATTTGTTAAACATTCAAAAATATATTAGAATTTTGGGTAGCACTAAGGGGAAAAGAAAGACGTAAAAACAAAAGAATAGCAAAAAGGGGGGTGAGCAGGTGGGGCTAAAGGAAAAGTGTTTTGCAGTTATTTATTAAGCAGTTAGGCAGTGGAAATTGCTGCTGACTAAAAATGACCACAAAAAACACTACCTTAAGCCCTTCCTTCCTTTCTTTTAGTATTCCAATTTTCCCTTTGATCCTTGCTTTTAGTGTTTAGTAATGCCCAAAATTTTAAACACTTTTTTGATTTAAAAAACTTACTTGCTTTTAACAGATTCAAGTCGTCTTCGTTTTGCCAACAAGATATTCCGGGTGGGGGCTTTGTTTCTAACATGTTTAACTCGCGTTTTAACCGCAAACCTCGCTGCATTAGTTTATATCTAATTTAACTTTTCGAAAATTCCACGTGCTTTTTAAAAAACGAAACACAATGGTTGGGAATTCCCCATCTTTCAATGCTTTTAAGGTTAAATAGTTATGACGTTTATTTAGTTTATCCCCCAAATGTTCATTAAACGTATAATTAGTAATACAACCTAAAACTTAAAATATATTAAATAAAAATCTTTAAATAAAATTAAATTAAGACATCATATGCAAAACCCTAGATTTTTAAACTTCTCTCTTTTCTTTCTAATAAAATAAAAGTACGTGATAAAAGTCACGCTCATTGTACTTTATTTATTCCAGAATTTAGTTAAATAAAATGACAAAATAATCAATAAGATCAAGATATTTTGTAAAAACTATAAAAGCTACAATTTTCCACAAAAGTAACAGTTTAATAACTGTAGATCTTTAAAAAAAAGTATCATTTTTACGTATGCCTAATTAGCAAAAGCATTACTACAAAATGACAATTAATGACATTATATCATTAAACATTTTTAAAAATGAGCTAAAAATCTTATTTTTGATAAGATTTTTAAAATATCTCTGTTGTAGTTGCCATAAGATTTCATAGTTAACTTTACATAAACAAAAAGTAAATTAAATTTGCAATCGAATAATGCTAACCAGAAGCTGGCACAAAGGGGATAAAGAGGTCAACGGGGACATTATTTGACGAAATTACGTATTTTGATTGTTAGTTTTTGGGCGGAAATGACGTCATAACCCCTGTGTGACACATTTTTATTGCCACGTTCCCAACAATAAGTGACGTCAGTTGCTTACACCTGAGTTATTAGTAAAAGTGCCTACCTCTGAGTTATGGGTTAAAGTACCCGCCCTCTGAGATATTGGTAAAAGTGCCTACCTCTAAAGAATAGGTAAAAGTGCTTACCTTCTAAGGTATTGGTAAAAGTGTCTACCTCAGAGGTATTGGTGAAAGTGTCCACCCTCTAAGATATTGGTCAAAGTGCCTCCCTATAAAGAATAGGTAAAAGTGCCTACCTTCTAAGTTATGGGTAAAAGTGCCTACCTATGAGTTATTGGAAAAGTTCCTACTTCTGTGTTATAGGTAAAAGTGCCTACCTCTAAATTATAGGTAAAACTGCCTATCTGTAAGTTACACTTACATGTGGCTTCTTCTGTGTTATAGGTAAAAGTGCTTACCTCTAAATTTCAGGCAAAAGTGCCTATCTCCAAGTTAACGGTTAAAGTGCCTACCTCCGAGTTATGGGTAAAATTGCATATTCCTTAAAGTTATAGATACAAGTACTTACTTCGAGGTTTAAGTGCCTAACTCTAAGTTAAGGGTAAAAGTGTCTACATTAAAGTTATAGATGCAAGTGCCCACCTCTAAGTTGAAGAAAAAAGTGCTTACTTCATAGTTATAAATAAAAGTGCCTACTTGTAAGTTATAGGTAAGAGTGCCTACCTAAAAGTCATGGATACAAGTGCCTACTTTAAGGTTAAAATGCCTACCTGTGAGTTTTAGATAAAAGTGCAAAGTATTAGATACAAGTGCCTACATCAAGGTTGAAGTACCTGCCTCAAAGTTATAGATTAAATGCCTATTTCGAAGTTTTAGGTTAAGGTGCTTTCCTTTGAGTTATATTTACAAGTGCCTATCTCAAAAGCTATAGATGAAAGTGCCTACTTTTGAGTTATTGGTTAAGTGCTGATCTCAAAGTTATAGAATTTTATAAGTAAAATGGCCTATTTTAAATTAATATGTAAAAAATCCTTGATCAAAGTTATAAAGACAAGTGCCTAGCCTGAAGTTATAAGTAAAAGTGCTTACCCCAAATTAATAATTAAAAGAGCCAAGTTTTAGAGACAAGTGCTTACGTTATACAAGTGCCTACATGTTAACCTTATCCTATCATTGTACCAACATAACATTCTGATGACGTCACCATAAGTTACGCCAATAAAAAATTTAAAAAGATAATAACTAAAATAAATCAAAACACTCCGCACTATGCACAAGCACTCCGCCTTTAACTTTTATGAATATTATAATATTTTCAAAAAAATATTTTGTAAACACGTCAATTGGACCTGCGCGGTTCTAACAAAACATTAATTTTTGGATTTAAAAATTTTTATTGGCCAAAAATATCATGTGACCTAATTAAACCAAAAATAATTAATTATAAATATTAAATGAAATAATAAATAAAATATTAGAATTTGACTAAACAAATAAAGGGGATTTGCCCTTTCTCTATATTATTTTTCTTATAATTAAATATTAATAACACAACAACATACTTGGCCTATTGTTTATCATATAACATAATTACAAAAGCGAAATATATTTATAATGTTTAAACCAAAATTAATTTTGAAAATAAATTTTCAGTATTGACATTATAAAAAAAAACTATCTACTGAACTTTGAACGCAATACATTAATCTTCGAACCATAATAACAATATGTTTTAAAATCTAAGATTTCGATACATAATAAATATAATGACAATAACAATATGTTTCGAAATCTAAGATTTCGAACCATAATAAACAATCCTATAATTTGTGTTTCTGAGAATCAGTTAACAAAAAATCAATTTTCTGTTTTATTGGCATTTAACTTTCTTTGTTGTTTTAATAATTATTAGCGCAAAGATTTACATCAACCAATTCAATTGACGTAAAAAATTTGAAAGGCCAATTTTAATAGCTGAACTTTAACTCTGTAGCATTAAATTTATATTAAATAAATTTAACTGTATTATTTCTCAAAATAACATTATTTAATGACGAATTAATCCATTACATAAAAGTGAATTATCAATCGGGTCCGCCCTTTAAATGTTGATATCGATTTAATCTAATTGCATAAAAATGCAATATGGCCAATTTAAACCCGATTGATTTTTATCAGCATAAAATTGATTGAAACCCATAGGAAAACGTTACCAATATCACAACCTTTCAGAACCAAAACTGTACTCTGCCATTTAGTCGACAAACAAATGCGTAGCTACGTAAATTGGACGCTTTGTAGTGGTTATTGCTAGGTCCAAACGCAACAGATGTTTAATGGTATCTCGATAGGCAGTGTGCAGGTTCAAGATAAAGATAGCGATCTATAAATATTAACAGTGAGTCTGGTTAATTTTAATTGTAGCAGTTTTGCCGAAGTAAGCAGTTTAACATATAACGTACACAGTCATTTTACTATAGCTCGTTGTTTTGTCCATTTGTATATTGCTTGGATAGTTGAAAGGTTTAAGGATAGGCAAACTATTTTTAGTAAGAGGTTCACACAAAATAAGCAAATGTGTAAACTGACAGGCTTAGACAAAATCGATAATTTTTTTTGTCTCACGGGACTGCAAACTGAAATAGTATGCAAATAGATCCAAAAGTTAGTAAACAAAAACTAAAGGGCAACGCTTATTTAAAAAATTATAAATATGAGATATAAAAAGTTTAAAGATGGCGCATATAAAAAATGCATACACAATTCTGCGTTATATCAAACAATTCTGTAAAATGCGTATTTAAAATGTTTTACCTATAAAAATACAAAAACGAACTCCCTTAAATAAATTTTTAGACCCAACCTGATAACTTAAGCCCAAAACGCGACCAAGTGTATAAAGTATTTCCCCAAATCTATGTGTTAAAATACCCAAACCGTAACGTTTATTCTTTGTCTGTTAAAAGACTGGAATTCGCGAGGTGGTGATAATAGATTTACGATTAAATTCAGCCTTATTCTATAGTGTTAGGACTGCTAACTAATACAAAGTCTGGTGCTAAGTATAAAAAGAGGGTTTTGATCGTAAATTTTACTCACTAAAATATAAGATTAATTTAATAAACTTCGACATTAAATTTAGATGAACGAATCGGGAATAGAAATTTTGCCTGGATTAGATAGCTGTAGAAGATGTATAATAAATCATTTATTAACCTTAAACAGTAGAATACAAGAAAAAAAACTTAATTAGAAAATTAATATTTCCTATTCAACGGAGCCGAAAATCCGACATTTAGATTGGTATTTCAATATCGTATTAAACAGATTAGGGAGAAAATCGGATTAGACTAAAATTTTGCTATTTATCATGACCACCTGACTACCAACGTAGCCTGAAATAATCGCAATTTTTAGGCTGTTGGACAAAGAAGTTTGTTAGTTAGTTCAGCTTATTTTTCAGTGACAGATTTGTTGGTGTTGTCAACAAATTAATCCTTTTTCTGGTCGAGTTTAATTAAATTATTTCTAACGGAGATCACAAGATAAGAAACTACATGCGTCACAAATACTTAAGATTTTAAGTCAAACAGTTTGAGAAAAGGAATCAGACGCGAAATTAGCCAGCGAAATTAATATTTAATGTTGCAAATTGCCCCTTGTATACGAAAGATCGTAGCCTATATAAAAACTTTAACATGTTGCACGAGATTAAATTTCAAAATAATAACAGAGCGAAAGCCGCAAAAACAAATAATCTTTTTTCGCTATCAAAATTGTCTGCTCGCGTACTAAAATCGATTGGCCCGTGTAGTTTCAAGTTATAATAGGATCTAAACACGGTAGTATAAATCTTTACGATACTAATAATGCAGTTTGAAATTTATAAGGCTAACTTTTTTCAATAAACAACTGAAAACAACAAAAATTTAGGCAAGAGGTGCATGCTAGTAGCAGGATTGTTTAAAAAAAATCGCTAGAAAGAAAAAACGCAAAAAATAACAAATTTTTTAAAACAAATTTTATTTTTTTTTAGATTTTGAGTGTTAGTGTACTTATTTCAAAAAGTTAAATCTACAGGCATTGTGGTAATGGCCCACATAGCAAGACACCATTCCAATCACGCGATGGTTCTTATCGCCGACGACCGAAACACTGATAACGCGACTGCGAGAAACGAAATACAGCAACCTGCAAATACCATACAGCAAAACCAGGACTTTATTCAATACGTAACAGATGATAACCAAGTTTTAATAAAGGAATTACATGATACGACTATCGACCATCACGTAAAATCTTTAGAAGGAGTGATTACACTAGAAGAGATCATAGTCTACAGCATGTTGTTAATATTACTGGTATTCTTTCTTGTCCATATGGTGCGTTGCGTAAGGACAACCCTAGACCCTTATAACACGGTGGCAAGGGCGGCCTGGTTTGAGACTTTAAACAAGGCTAGACTTGAAAGTTTTCCCTAATTGGTGATGTAAACAAAAACTGTTTTCTTGAATCTTTAATGAACAGCGAGGACCTAAGTTGGCGAGGTATAAACAGAGGTCAAGTCGCTGGCAAAGCAAAACAATTGTTTTAAAAACAAGACTCTTATTTATCAACATTTTGAAAATGTTAAAATAAAATGTTACAGTATTACTTTTATTTATTGAAAATGTAAAAATAAAGTTTCGCAAACAATTTTTTTTATTAGAAAAACGTGTTGCTATTTAAGTTATTTATGTTTTTTGGTAAAATCAATATAATTATTTATATATTTATACTTATTTAGTTGTTTTTTTCGTTTCTCCCTTCAAATTTAATCAAGTTTCATTTTTGTCCAAGACAATTTTTTCATTGCAACGAATGCTTATGCACGTACACAGAGTTTTCTCTTTTTTAAATTCTGATTTCTTTTATTTTAAGCATTGAAAAAAATTCATGATAAAAAATTATTTATTTAAAACTTCAACTTCTGTATTAACTTGACGATTTTTTCGTATTTAATTTTGTGTTGTTTTGACTTAAATCAGGAAAGGCAACGTTAAAAACTTCGCTATAATGTTTAACGAAATGGACTTCAACACCTTCTTTAATATAATCGGCCAAATCGTTAAAATCTTTTTCGTTTTCTTGAGGAAAAATAAGGCAATTTACCCCAGCTCTTTTGGCCTACAAAAATTTAAAAGAATTAAATAAATTTACATTTTTTTAACAAAAAAAATGAATAAATTGAAAAATAAATTAAAAAATAGCAAATGTACCGCTAAGGTTTTTTCTTTTATGCCCCCCACTGGTAAGACTTTTCCTGTGAGAGACAACTCTCCAGTCATTGCTATATTTTGTCTCACAGGGGTGTCCAGTGCTAATGAAAGGAGGGCAGTGACAAGGGTGCAGCCAGCACTAGGCCCATCTTTGGGAGTGGCACCCTAGACAAAGAAACGACAATATTAAAGTCCAAAATAGAAAAAAATTGTAAAAAAAATAAATTTTACCTCCGGTACATGAAGATGTAAACTTGCTCCTTTAAAAAAATTATTTTTTGACTGAATTTTTTTCAGGAAAGATCGTGCGTACGTCGACGCGATCTTCGCCGATTCTTTCATGACGTCACCTAAATTCCCGGTCAGTTCGATCGTGACGTCATCGCCAAGATCTTTGGTGTCACGTGACCCGCGCTCGCAGCATTCAATAAAAAGGGTGGAACCGCCTAAATAAAAAACCATTCAAAAAATATTTTTTTAATAAAATGTTTTTTTTTGCTTACCCATTGCAGTCCATGCCAATCCCATAACCACACCCGCGGGCGTGACGTCATACATTCGATCCGACGTAAACAGGGGCTTTCCCACGTAGTCGTTTAGATTGGTCGGGTTTATGTCGACTTTGGAGATTTTATTTTCGTCGTCGCTCACTATTTTAAATGCTGCTTTGCGATGGATCTTAATTTAATAAGGTGCAAAAAATTATAAAATTTAATTTAAAATAGTAAAGTCCAAGTTCTTTCAGCAAAATGCGATGGTTAAGGCAATGATATTTGTTATTGAAAAATTAATTTTTTTTTACATACATATCTAACGTCAATGTGGAAAAGATAATTTCACAACCTAAACATAGGTTAACAATAGTTATCCCGGCCCAGTCTCAAGTTGTCTTTGGCAGTTTGAGATATTATAGAATATAATTGCTCAATAATTAACCTGCTGATTAATGGGCGTCTTGGCAAAAATTCACACAATTTATAGCGCCTTACTCAAGGGCACTACAGCCTAAGAGCAGAGGGCATCGAACCCAGGACCTTTAATTGGAGACCGAAGAGGGTGATAAAGGATAATTTTGTTAAAAAAAAAATCCCATGATTGATAAATTAAATTAACAAAAAAATACAAATTTACTTTCTCAATATGTTGTAGTAGGCTTCTCACACCACTTTCCCTGCAGTAATTTTTGATTAAAATTTCCAATGCTTCTTCATCAATGTAAGCCTTATCCTCCGTTACTCCACTTTGTTCTTGTGTTAATGGAATCAAATATTTCTACAACAGAAAAATCAATAATAAAATCAAATGTAGATTTTAATGAGGGTATAGAAAAAAAAATAAAGAGGATATAGAAAAAAGTTTTTTGGGTAAGCACTACAACAGAGTAATAAGTTGCAATTTGCAGCAAAATTTGTGCAATTTTACATTTCAAAATGACTTGCAAAATACGTAACACCAATAATTGAATTAATATATTAAGTATCTTCAATAAAATTAAATAAGATAGTTGCTTACAATAAAAGTTAAAAATTTTTAAAGATTTTTGCTTATAAGAAAAATGAAAACAGTAATGCTTCTTTTTTCGATACCTATATTTACTAGTTAACTCACTCTAGCTATTTGCACTTTTTCTTGTGAAACGTAACCTGACACTTGAATCATTTCCATTCTGTCTCTGAGAGGATCTGGAATTGTATCCGTTACATTTGCTGTACATATGAATAATACCTAAATAAACATACAGTTTAAGAAACAATACATCTAAAGACATTTACAAAAAAATAATTTACAAAATTTAAACCAAAGCTCTGTTAAAATAAAGAACAAATTTAAAAAATATTAAAAAAAAAAGTTTTTTTTTTAGAAATGTTTATATAAATAATGCAATATAATTAAACATTTAAAACACATTTACATAATTTACAATTTGTTGAAAGGTGCATTAACATTCATATTGATACAATAATGTAAAGTCTAAATTTAAAACAAAGATAAGTAACAATTACCTTTGAAAGATCAACATTCACGTCCAAATAATGATCAAGAAAATTATGATTTTGTTCAGGATCAAGTAACTCCAGTAAAGCGGAAGATGGATCACCCTGATAACCCTTTCCTATTTTATCAACCTAAATTAAACAAAATCTTATATATAAAATTTTTTATAAAAAAAAATATATAAAAATGCCATAAAGTATTGTTTTCAATACTTGAATTCATCACATGAGGTTTCGAGTTTGATTCCAACTGTGTTCCAAGTAGAAAATTATTTTACAAAAACCTATTAATTAATGGACAAAAAACCAATATAATTTAACTTCTATACCTCATCAATTAATACCAGTGGATTTTCAGCCTTGGTTTTTTTAAGACATTGAATCATTTTTCCAGGCATTGCGCCCACATAAGTTCTTCTGTGACCTTTTATTTCTGCTACATCACTCATCCCCCCAACACTAAACCTAAAATACTAAAAAAAAGTTTATTATTTTTTAGTTACGTATTTATCCACGATGTGAAAAGGCCAACTTTATAGCCTTATTTTAGAGGACCTTACATAACCTTGACATAGTTTTTATTAGAAGTTTTGCCTATTAATAATATTAAACTGACAATTGATTTTATGCTTGGCAAAAGTTGGAACTGATTGGTAAAGAAATTTAATAATTTATTTTGAAAACAGTAAATACTTCTCTGCCGAGTGCTCTAGCAATTGATTTTGCAATACTTGTCTTCCCTACACCAGGAGGTCCATAAAAACATAAGATTTTACCATGTGTGCTTGACCTCAACATACTGACCGCTATAAACTCTAAAATTCGAGTTTTTATATCTTCCATTCCATAATGATCTTCTTCTAAAATCTAGAATATACAATTTTTTATGCGTCAATTAAAAAATTAAAATATGTTTTTTTTTTCAAATAAATATTTAAAAATTTAAATACTCTTATAGAGCCTAGGAAAAAAGACAACCAAAAAAAATAAAAATATAAATGTTTTTTAAACAATCACTATATAATTGTTCTTTCTTTATTAAAAAATATATAACTTAAAATCAACCTTTTTGGCTTCCTTTAGGTTTAAGGTGTCTTGACTAAACTTTCCCCATGGCAATGAAGTTAACCAATCCAAGTAATTTCTAGTCACACTAAAAAAAAAATTGATCATATTATTAAAAAAAAACAAAAAACATAGTGATAAAATACATAACTTAAACTGACTTAAATTCTGAGGAATGGTTATCTAAAAATCCAAGTTTGGAGAGTTCCTCGTTAATAACTGTTTCTACATGCTCTGGAACTTTCAAATCCTTTAAACGAGCTCGAAACTTTTCCTCAATTGCATCTTTATCATCTTTCTCAAGTCCTAAAAATAAAATTAAAAAAAATTAAAAATAAAAATTTTGGAAAAAACCAATGTAAAAGATAAATGTGCCTTAATTATTACACAAAAATAAAAAACATCGAAAAATTTTGCACTTTTCTACCTAATTCCTTTTTAATAATTTTAAGTTGTTCTTGAAGCATGTATTTTCGATGAGTTGTTTTAATTTTATCCTCCACTTCTCTTCCCAATCGTTGCTGGAGTTTACTTAACTCATATTCTTTTTTCAACAAAGAGAGTGATTTGTAAAGGCGTTCTCGAATCTAAAAAAAATAATTTATTAAAAATTGTTTTAGAAAATTACATATTAAAAAAAAAACAACATTTAAATAGCTAAATAATTTAAAAAATTTGTTCTAAATAGCTGAATATTTATAAAAAAAAATTTGTTTTGACAAAATTAAAAGCTTTTTGCTATTTAAAAATACTAACATCCATTTCTTCAAGAATATCTTGTAGTTCTTGTGTTTCTCCACTGCTTAATGCTGCTCCCATATCACTTAAATAAACTGGGTTGTCCATTACACGCTGGCCAGCCTGATACAAAAAAATAATCAAGTTTTGCAACTTAGCAAACTTATATTGGAACCAGACTTTTCTTATACAAAAATACTTGAAAAAGAATAGTAAATCATAAAGCGCATAATTTAATAAATAACATATTTTTTACTATTCAATAAACACACTATTTTGTTTTATTTGTATTTTTTGTGTGGATATGTAAAAGATAAAAAAAACAGAAAAAAAATTTAGAAATTGTATAAAAATAAAACCTGTATTATTTGAGCCACAGATTCGCGATAAAGTGGATTTAAGGCAATAATATCTCTGATCGTTTTAATAACTTCAGCTGTCAGTGCTTTAATCTAAAAAATATGTGTATGTTAAAAAAAATTGTTAAATTTAAAATAAGATTTTAAAAGAAATACAAAAACTTGATAAAAAATTTAACTATTGTACATAAAAGTTTTACAAAAAATAAAATTTTACATCTTCATCTGTTGTGAAAACTGGATTAGGAATATTTTCAACTCTTCCCATCAGAACTCCAACATAATCTTCTTCTACATTCTCTCCTTCTACCTTCTCCTTTTTCTCACTCTCTTCTATTTTTTCTTTCATTTCACTCTCTTCTTGCGCTCCCTTTTCTTCCTTGTTCTCTTCCGGTTTTGGATTGGTAGGATCATCTTCAATTTGTAAAGCTTCACACAATTTTATTCTAAAAAATAAAGTTAAAAAAAATAACATTTTGTAAGTGCCAACATTAATCCTAGAAAATATTATAATCCCGACATAGTTATAAGTTGTTTTCTTATTCAAGAGAACTTTCAAATGAAAGGTGTGTAGATTAAACCCAAAACCACAGTTTTTTTGTATATATTTTTATCTTTGATGTAGGAAGGTCAAATGCGCAACCTAAACATAGAGTAACAACAGCGCGACCTAAACATAGAGTAACAACACCCTGACCCAGTCTTGAGTTGCCTGTGGCAGTTTGGAATATTATAGATTATAATTGCCTAATAAATGAGCTGCTGATTAAGTGCTGGCCCAGCATAAGTTTATACTGTTTATAGCGCCTAACTTAAGTTACCAATAGAGATAATTGTATAAGTCTAATAACGATTTTAAAACAAACCTTCTGTGCCCCATCACAATCATTCTTATTCGTTCACCCATATCATGAAGTTCATGAATTTGTGCAAACGTTCCAACATTATATAAATCTTTATCTATATTTTCGATAACGTCCAATTCGTTATCGTCATCTTTTTTAACAAATATTCCTACATACGGTAAAGACATTTTTACTTTTCGGCGAAGCACTTCAATTAATTTGGGATCTTTAATCTAAAAGTATTGGTAAAATATAAGTAAAAATAAAATAAATAAATAAAATATTATTAAACAAAATTGACAATAGAATATTTAAAGTACAAAACGAAAGCAAATATTAAAATTAATATTGTTTTTATTACCTCTAGCATTTTAATAAACTTGGGATAAACAGGATTTTTGTTGACAGCAATAATAGGGACGTAGGGAAACTCATCAGGTATGGTGAGTGGTGTAAGAGAAGTGTTCAAAGGGGTGTACACTGCAGCATTACCTCCATTTTTTGCAACTTCTAAGAATCAAAAATTATAATTTTAAACAAAGGTACATGTATATAAAAGTTTCTTTAAAAAAGTAATTATTATGTGAATTAATAAGATGGTTTACATATTTAACAGCTAGGAACTTAAATTTAGAGTATTTTATTCTTGGAACACTTTATCATAACAAAAAAAATAAATTAATTCTTTTCTTAATAATCATTATGGCAGTCACATTAATTTGTTTATTACTTTTTTTTTAAATAAACTTTTTACCGTTTAAATCGTCTTGGTTGAGAATCGAACTTGGATCATTTTCATCTTCAAAATCATCCCCGTCATCATTTTGATCTCCTCCATCATTATTTGACATCGAGGAAGGATCATTGCTCATATTCCGTGATAATCTATATTTCCAATCAGAGTTCTGACTTAAAATTGAGCCTGTATATCTTTTCATCAACGAAAAATTTCGTCTTTGTTCATATTTTGAGAATAAATTTAATTTTCGTACAGTTAAGGGCTGATTTGTGTTTGATACTCTTAAAATTGCAGATATTGATGACCGATGTCGTAAAAAAGTTCTAGATTGAATCAAAGTATTTTGACAAACTTTATTTAATAAGAATGGTGGAGCCATAGCTCTGTTATTTTCCTATTTTTTTCTTCACAGGCTTTTAGTGTTATCTACCAGTGTTTTTCTAAAACAAAATAATAAATAAATTTAATCAAAAAGTCTAATAAAAATTTCCTAAAATGCCGGTAGATAAATAACAAAAATCACAATAGGTAAAAATAAAGCACATGATCAAAAAAAATTGTAAATAAGAATTTAAAAAACAAATCTTAACAATTTAATTTAATAAAGAAATATATAAAACATGCATATAGAAAAATATGCATAAACATCACTTAAAAAATAAAAGGGTCGTTAAATAGTAGCTTGAAGTAAAACTGGCAGTAGAGTATGTCGATTTTTAGGCAAAGTTTCGAAGTATAACTTCTGCAAACCGCTGTAGCGCTCTTCAACTTTAATAACATCCCGGTAAGTCCAATCCCTCCAATTTCCATTAAATTTCTCAAGAAGATCTCTAACTTCTTCTGAAGTTTTTAAACAGTTTATAGAATTAATTTGACACAAATCAGGGTTACTTATATCTTCAAATATAACCACACTACGAATTGCAAACCAACCTCCGTATTTGGGGTGTAAGCAAACGCCAAATAGTTTTTTATTTTGCACAGAATTTAAGTCCTTAATATCACTTTGTTGATAAAAATATGCAGCACCTGATATATGTGCTGCAGTTTGCATAAGAATTTTTGGTTTTCGATTTCTGTCTAATTCATAATCAAACATTACATTGTATTTGGTATCAGGTAATGTTTCCAAAGTTTTGTGCATTATATTGGATATACATTGGTCAACAGGATCTTTTGGCAACTCTGAGTTCAGAGTGTAATTTTCTTTGATAAATGGTAGTAAGGATTTCTCAAAAAAAGACGGAATCGTTAAAATAACCGCACAAATTGTTTCAGCTGGGTAATTTAACTGAAACCCTCTGGAAACTGCTTTGTTATACCACTCAATCTTAAATAAATAAACTTCCATGCCTTTTGATTGAAGTTTATCTCGTAGAAAATTTAGAATATCGTTATTTTCCATTTTTAAGTTGGTTTGTATATATTTTTAAGCTGTGCAGACTTTATAAATTTTTAATAACATGAACAAACAACCTCATTAATATCAGCTTGTTGTTTGTTTTTATTTTAATAAGCTTTTCTTGCGAAATTATATAAAAAAACAGCATGGTCATTCATAACAAAACGCACGTTGTCGTATTATCGAACAACAAATGTAACTGACATGTGAATATACCATAACTTTATTTTTGTCCCCTTTTTCAAATTTCCAAGAAATTTTTTTTTCCCGATTTTTGATTAGAATTAAAACGTATCTCACTAAACTGATGTCTTTTAATAAGTACTAATCACTGTTTTTAGTTAAAAAAAAAAGTTTTTGAAACGATTCAGAGGTTAGGTAACAACAACACATCCACAACATTTGTTTTAGTTTTTAATTTAAAGATATTTTCGCACATTCAGTCAAGGTACAATGAAGTATAAGAAAAAGTACATAAATATAGAGTTTCTTAGTTAAGATCGATAACAAAAAAACATCCAATATCGGAGGCTTAAAAACTCTTTTTACAACAACTTAAAACACCATCCAATTAGCCAGATACAGAAAGAAAGTTTGAATTTCGAGTATTGTTTATTAAATAAACTGTATGGAACCATTAAAATTGAACAAAAATTATATTAAACTGTGCACACGGTTGAACAAAACTTTAAATAAGCGAGTTTTAGGAAATTTAGTTGAGTTTTCCTTCCGCTTCAAGTCGGACTCTTAAACTCTCTGGCATGGTTGGTGGAGGTGGTCGGGGAAGTCGGAAATAAACCTTCACAGAGTCGTAGATAAACCATTGGAGGGCAGTAAGGGTACCGATCATGACAATACGAGCTCCAAGTCCCTTCCATACTCCTGAAAAAAAAGAAATGTTATTAAAATTGCAAAGCAATTAGATTAAATTTCAAAGAAATAAGACACAATTTATATAACCAATAAAAAATGAATATATATAATTTAGAGCAGCATTTCAAATTTAATATTGGCTTAGCCATGGCATTAGGTAACAAAACACTCCAATGAACTATTTTTAATTAGATTTTTGCACAAGAAAATAATGAAATCCAAAGCTTATACAATTACCTTTAGGTCCAAGAGTCCTAAGTGCATCCATAGCCGTGCTTCCCTTGTTTTTATTCAACAGGGAGACGACAGAGTCAGCTGGATGAGATACAATAGCGCAGAACACACCAGCTATATAACCAGCTGCGAAAGTGACAACAAGTTGTTCGGCTTTGCTACATTCCGATCGTGGTTTTGGTACAACAAATTTGTAGATGGCTTCAACTGTGCGTTCAAAGCAGGCAAACTTCATCATAGTGTATGGGATTTGTCTGCCCCACAAAGGTGTAAGTCCCTTGTAAAATCTGAAAAGTTATAGATTTTTTAAAAATTTTGTAAAATATATTCATATTTTTTTAACACACAGAGAGCCCAAAAAAGTTTTTTTTACCCTCTTAAGCCTTCTTCTGCTCGGATTTTGGGGAAACATTCTCTCAGAGTGGTGGCATAACCTGCTTGGGTTTGCATTCTTACTTTACAGGCTTCCATAGGACACAATGCAATATCAGCAAAGAATTCAGCAGAAGCACTGGCAGCTAGGTAAAGAGAAGTTCTCCACAAGAAAGTATTTTCCTTCATTAATATAAATAAATTAATGTCTGTGCCATATATTTTAAGTGGATTATTGGTTTGGTCTGCCTAATAATTTTACAACAGAACAGTACAAAAAGAACCAAGCTTTTTTTTATAAACCCAAAATATTTTTTAATTAACTTTTAAACATTTTTACCTCTCCAAGAAGATTGCTGTAAAGATTCTTAAACACTTCATAAAATCCGAATTTGCAGAGACCTTGCATGGAGTAACCAATTAAGGTTGGTGCCCAACCTAAACCGAGACCTCTAATTCCATTTTCTTTTATGGTAACTCTAAAACCGTTGACAATGTTTCTGTATTTATCCGGTTCGACCTAATAACACAAAAAAAAGTTAAATAACATTTATATATAATAATATTACACCAACCCATGTTTTAGTTTATTAAAAAGTGTACTAGAAATAAATTGTAATGGTAATATATTTTAATAGATATAATGGTAACAAAAAAATGACAATTGTACAATTATAAAACAAACCTGGATTCGGCATTTAACGAGATCGAGGGGTACCATAGCAGTATGGGTTAGTCCACAACTTAAAATACCACCGAATCCACAGTAAGCAAAGTATGTTGCTGATCCGAATTCACAACTGTCACCCTCTAAAAAATTATTAACAAAAATAGTTAATATTTTTAATGTATGAAAACGATTAACATAAAATACTGTAGATATACTTTAAGAATGGGACACTAACAGTATTTTGTCCAATTACAAGTATGAATACACAAGATAAAAAAACATATTTGAACTTGAAAAAAATAGATAGCAAGTATTAAATACATTTCCAAATATAGCATAAGTATTCTTACAAATGACAGTGAACAAATAGAACTATATGTATAATTTAGTAATGAAATTAAAAAATAAATGAAAATAATTACCATTTACAGAGGCGGCTCCTATTCTTCTTACAGTTTGATTATTTGAGGTTGCATTTTTTGCGCATTCTACCCGAAATACGGGCCTTTTGAATGGGTCGACTTTTAGTGATTCAAAAACCATTTTATTAAATTACCTAATTATTAAAAAAGAATAAACCAAAGCTTCTACTAAAAAAACAAAAACAAGTTTTTAAAAACTGCCAAAATTATACGAAAAATAACAAAATTTTTTTAAATTATTTATCAAATGACATAACTTATCTGGAATTCTGCCTTTTAAATTTCTTAGTTTTTTTATATTACAAGAAACTAAGTATATTTATTCCTACAGGAGATACGATTTACATTATATATATAAACGCTAAATGACCTTCCATTATCCTTTACAATCAAACAAACGTCGTTTACATGTACAAAAGCGTTCAACGTTCATTTAAAAAACTCGAAAATCGTCATCAGCTTTCATCAGGGTCGCATAGTAAAGGATTTAAGTAGGTGGCGCAACGTGACCTTAAATTGCGCAAGAATCGTGGGAAACACCGGCTAGCGTTTCTTTGATTGGTTCACAGCCCGGAAGTCGTATATCATTGACTGTTATATATAAATATCCGAAATATTGACTCACCAATGGTCTGTTTTATTGTGAATAATAAAATAGTGTTTTTATTAAGACATCACACCTTACACGTTCATTTAACTTATTAGACCATGTACAAAGCACTAACCTAAAAAGTAAGTAGGTATAAACAAGTTACTAGTTAGATAGATACCAAAACTCATCATTTTAAAATTGTATTTTAAAGGCCCTTTTGTTGCTAACTGACTCTGGCCTTAATATATTATAAAAACTGTTGACACATTAAATAAATTTTAGTTTTTTTAATTGGACATAAAATGATGTAAATCTGCAATACGTTTTTAAATTGGTACTACAGAAACTCAAGTCAAGTTTATAAGTATAAGAAAAGCGTGTATTAAATGAGGCAAAACAAAACATTGAATATAAAAAGATTACACAAAAAAATAAAAAAATATTAAGTTAATAGCTAAAAAGATATTTAAAATGTTATAAAAGGGTTACGTGAAACATTTTTTTATTCAGATTTACTTATAAGAGCAATTAACAAAAAAATCCAAGTAACCAAGGAAAAATAAGTTGCTAAAACCCTGGAAAAGGTGTTTACACAATCTACAATGCAGCGTATGTGGACTTCAACAGCTACTTACCTAAAAACAGCAAAACAATATGTATATTTAAACGTTTCAAAATAATTAAACACATTTTAAACAACCAAAACAACTTACTTTGTTTGAAGCACCAAGGTATATTAGGTATTACATATTCAGGAACATAGCAGCACTCCATAACGTTGACACAATCATGATAATTGAAATTACCACAATCTTCTCTTGAACCCGGAGCTGTTTCAGTAGAACAAAAAGGATCGGGGGCTAAAAGAGTTAAAAATTGTTTTTATGTATTTTGTAGCTTAGATGTAAGAAGACTGACTTAAGGGCCTAGAGTTAGTACTGATATTGTTTTTAAAAACTGTGCTGTTACATAGAAAAATTTAACGCAAGGTCTAAAAAGGCAAAACTACTTAAGCCTAAAAATGTATTTTACACACAAAAGTACACAAGCTTTAAATTTGAATGCTCAAAACAATTAAAACCTGGCGTGTCTGGTGGTGGATCCGTCGGTGCCTCCGTTGGAGGAGTAACTGTGCGTGTAATTACTACATCTGTTAAGACAAATAATATTTGTAATTATAAATAGGCTACTGCCTTACAAAAATTTTGAACAATGCGCATACCCAACAAAACATAATACTTACTTAATTTTTTGAAGCATACAGGTGGTAATTTTTTTCCCAATGACCGCTCCAAATAACTCATCTTTACTCGCTCGTAACAACAGTCGTGAGCGTTCTCGCAAGTCGCTTGTGATACAATGTTGTTGTAATTCACTAAAAAGTAAATTTAATAAACGTCCAAAATACTAAATAAATATAAATTATTAGTTACTATATTCTACTTACAACCACGAGAAATAGGAAAACAGCCGATTCTATTATCATTAGAAACAGCAGAACAACGCTCTTCTTCAGTTATAAACGATTCTAATAAAGATAAACCAGCACTTATTTTTAAAATATACCAGTTTCAGTAAATGGAATTAAAATGCCATAACCGTATTATACGAAAAGAAGTATGTTATAAAACAAACGTTTTTTGTAGTAGCACCATGGCGCGGATGCTCCATGCGTTTCCGCATTAGTTGAACTGTCATAACAACATCTTTGGTCAGCAAGGCAGTCGTCTTTGCTTATACCTAAAATAAAAATGGGTAATTACAACCCTATATGAAATTATTTATTAAAAGACAAAAATTCTATAAACGACTTACCTGGCTTCCCGCAATCCCTTCTTTCCGCTGGGGCAACTGTGTGACATTGGCCTGTAAAATTAAAAAAAAACTAATTATATGAAGCCTAGGCTAGGTTTTAAACAACAAAACTCCTTTAGTAGAACCAAAAAAAATTTTTTACTTGTGTGATATTTAAAAAATTTTTAACACACCATAAGAGGCTTTTCTAAAGCAAGCTGCTATAGATATATTCTGCCAGATCGGGTCGTAGCAACAATCCAGGGACTCACAGCGAGATTTACCACCGCTAGATAACGCCACAGAGTTGGAAAGACAAAAAAATCTTTGGTCAGCATTGATTCCATGGCACGATGAAAACACGTTTAAAGAAAGTGTTTTTACAACTAAAAAGAAAAGTTAACAGGTTGTCACAACACGTAAATAGGCTTAACTAAAATATTTAAATTTATACGGTTTGTCTAAGTTAAATATTTTAATAAATAAAATTTCACTTACTTCCTGATGAACCGGCTGCTGAGTTGTCTTCCAGACCTCCAAAAATTCCCGGAGCATCTGTGACTGCTGGTTTTATTGCCGAGTCCTCTTTAAAAATTTAAAATATTATTTTAAATTATAATAAACCAAAAACAAATAAAAAAAAATTAACAAAAATAGTTTTAACAAACATGTAAACATCTTTTAATTGTAATTGTTACCAAATATCCTAAATTCTGATTTATACTAACTATATGATAAATACATACCACCGGGTAGTATAGTGGGGTACGGAAATGCTGTAGCACCGTGAGGTTTCCATACAAAATCAGGACGAAATTTACTAGGACCAGTAGGCTGAAAAAAAAGACAAAAAATTTATTTATTTTTTCCAATGTGTCTATTTTGTAATAGTAGGCCTAAGCTAATTACCAAAATTGTGGGTCTCATATCAAATGCAACTCCGTTTTTATAAAACGTGTTAAAGAAACTAGCTTGGTTAACACCCCGTCTTCCAAAACTGGTGAATTGGTTTGGTATCGTTCTGCTAGTAATCCCTAAAAACATTTTTTATTAAAATAGGTAAACTATTTCTTGAATGGAAGACAATTTTAACATTTCAAGTAGTCACAGACTGTTTTTTTTTTCGAATTACAGTTCGATTAAAATTAAACCACCCTTTAAAAAAAATTAAATTCACAATTTCCAAAACACAAAAACGCCCTTTTAATCCCTTAATTTAAATATGTTGTGCCTATTTTTCTAATTGTTTAACGCTTTATAATAATGTGGTTGTTTTGAAATACGACCTTAAGCCTACATTATTTATTCCGAATGATCACGATTTTTTAAAATTGTTACAAAAATTTGTTTTTAAAATTTTGATGATTGACAACCAATTTTATTGATTATGTTTTGACTAAGTTAATTCCGTCAATCAATACTATAAAAGTATATTGAGAAACGCACTTTTAACAACTGATTTTATCACCAACCTAGTTTGACATACCACATAAACAGTAAAAAAATTAACATTATAGCCATAATAAACAAAATCTTATTTATCTATCAAGTCCTTATATTTATTTATTAAGTTCTTATATGAATTTTAGCCTTATATATCACTTACACGGAATACCATCTGGATAAAAATCAGCAAGTACTGGTAATTCACCGTCGAAAATATTGTCAATAATATATTGTACGTCCAAGATGTGTGTAGATATTGCAATTCCTGTTAAACACAAAAAAAGGTTTAAATGAACTTGCATTTAAACTATTACTAATATAAATTTCATATAATTCTATAACGGCCAGCCTACCTATAGATCCTAGCAAGTTGTCGAAACATTCAATTTGAGAATATTTATTTTCACGGAGACAACATCCAGCATTCATGCATTCCAAAGATGAAGGTTTTATTCGATCAGCCAATGCTCTACATGGTTTTCTTATTGGTTCGTGATGCGAAGCACAAACGTAATCTGAGCAAAAAGGTTGAGTTTTTCATTAATTAGCTAATGTAAATCTTTTGTTCAGGATAAGTGGAAAATAAAATTAAAAGTTTGTTGTTAAATTTTGAGCTAGGGCAATAATACATCATCGTCCCTTTATAGCTTATGCTAGTAATGAGGTAGTCAGTGAATATAGTTTTTACTTAAGTTACCTTGTCACTAATAACATATTAATCGTTAGTAAGTTAAACTTACCCATTGCTTTAACTCCAAACAAGTCCATGAAACTTTTATCTGGGTTAAGACCAGATATTTTCTGCCCCAAAGCAAGTGATAAGATTGTACCAGGAGTTATTTTGCCAGGATGTCTATTTTGTGTATCAACCAAATAAGCAAACATCGCTTCGTTTTTAGGGTATTGAATCTCTAACGCTAAACACAAAAAAAGTTAAATGCCAATAGTGTTGCTTACATAGAAATATAGTCAAAACATTTTTATTAAAATTAAAATTAAAAAACTACAGTACACAGTTTGTATATAGTTTTATGCTTGTGTATTTTTAGCAGGGGTTTATATAACATTTCTTAAACCAATTTGGCACTTGCGTTGATTTTTAGAGCTTGCAGCTAACAGACTCCATCGAATTGCCATCTTTTTGTCGCCTGACATCATTGCTTTAAACGCTTCTTTTGAGTATACGTTTTCTAAACAAAAAAAAAAAATATTAATACAATACCTATCTATATTTAATGTTAATTTGTTTGGATTTAATTTAAAAAGTGTCGATTTTACTTATATTGTTTTATTTTTATAAAATAATTTTAATTTGAAGACCTTAGTCTTGAAGCGTAACTTACCAGCCTTGAACATTTGATCTACAACAAACCCCATGATCCCTTTTCGAGTAATCCCCATTTCTGACGTCATGGCCGTAAGCACGAAGTTGGACATTGGGTTTAAGTTTTGATTTCCTAAAAAGAAAAAAGGGTTAATGGTTAATTAAATAAAAGTAAAAAGTATGTATATTTTGGCGCCAAAAAACTCACGTGACATTCTGGCTACGATGTGTTTAACTGCAATATCTTTTTTATCAGTCATCATTAATTGCATTACACCAGGATCAACGTCTAAAAAACAAAGTTTAATATAACTTTCAACGAAAGACTAACTTTTATTATAAGGTTTTTATAGTCTAGGTTTTTTAGAAGTAAAATGTTGCTGCAACGTACTGTACATATCTGCAAGTCTCTCATAAATGATGTTTTTCATGTCCCCGCCAGATGCATAATAAGACAACATTGGACTGAGTTCCAAACCTTAACAATAAAATATTACTTAATAGGTGTGCCTAAATAATTATAAACTAAACGGATAAAAATATTATCAAAAAAGTCCAAAATAATTAAAAACACAGAATGTGGTTCCCAATATTTTTGAGTATTTTAATTTTAAAATAGCACCTAAATTTCCAGAAAGCATTTTTTTTAATGTAGCAAAACAAAACTCATTGCAATTTACAGTTCATGTAAAAGTCTTACCTCCATTTTGTGCTAACTCCAAATACTCAGATGCATCAAGTTTTCCATCTCGTAATGCGTACAACAACTGTCCATCAGGCAAAGCTGTAAATAAAACCAACTTTTATTTAATGCTGTTTACTACACGCTATGCCACTGCACAAAAGCATTCGTTGCGCATTAATTAAAATACTGATTATTTAACGTTAAGGGCAATTTTCTCTTGAATTAACCTACTACATGTACTACAAGTCTAAAAACCGCACAAAGGCTTAACAAAGGCGGGCAAGTTTACAAAGCAAAAATGAAAAATTTTTGCAACGTTTCATACCATCTGCAAGAAGACTGGTAATAATATGCTGCGGAACGCCGTCCTTTTTCATTTGAACAATCGCAAACAAACTCATTCCATTTTTAAGGAAAGGTTTCGTTGTGAATGTTATTGGAACTGGTGGTGGTGTTGTTGTGGGTTGTTTTGTAGATGTAGTTGTTGTAACTAAAATTTCGGCCATTGCTGTAAATATTAAACAATAAAAAAATAGTATAAGCGGCTTTGTAATAATATTACTAAATAAAAATTATTTAAGTAGCATCAATTATTTGTTCTTTAATATGACAAGGCCTTAGCCCATATATAACATTATAATAAAATGCTCGTCATAAATTTAATACGCTTTATGTGAAAAAATTTAAAAAAAATTAGGTCTAAAATTTTTAGATCTAAATGAAAAAAAAGGTTGTTACCTTTGTAACACCAAGAAACACCATCTAATCTATCATCCCAGCAACAATTCCTAAAAATAAAAAAATAAAAATATATATTTTTTTTTTAACTTAAAAACAAATTATCTTACTCTCTATGGCATTCTGATTGCACTATTCCAGGATACCCACATTCTTCTTTTAAATTTATGTCGACCTGGCATAAGGGATCAACATCATATGCAGATGAAACCAATCGAGTAATTGCCAAAAATATAAGGCAACGCATTTTTAACTTAATCCAAAACATGGCTAAATATTTTATTTTTTAATTTTTAAATTGTCTTTGTTTTCTTAAGGAAAAAGTAATCGGTATTAAAAAGGCGAATATTAAAATTATTTTACTTTTTACAAAAAAATATTTCAAAAAATTTTGTGTTTTCTTATCGCAAAAAAAATAAGCGCAATAAACATTAAAAGTTTAGGGTTGCAACATTTAATTTTTTAATTTAATTCTGGGTAAATTCGTGGCATTTATATAGCCCTAAACCCAGCCCAAAATCGCCACGTCTTTCGGCACACGTTATTAAAAAAAAAAAAAAACCAACCAATCAAAATCAAGCAAAAAATTATTTCGTCATTTTTAAAAATCGGAAACTAGATAAGGAAATCGAATAAAAATCTTGAATTACCGGTTAAATCCGCCAAAAAATAGGGCGTATTAAATCATTACCGGCATAGGGTAGAACTATATACAAATAAGTTTTGCCCATAAGAAAGTACATCACCCAAATTTTTAGTTTAATCTTTAATCTCGTTTAGCGGCATTGTGTATATTGTAAAAAAACGCTACGGCGCCTTAATAAACCACACCCTTTACATTATCAGTTAGTGGAAAAATCTAGGTTAAATTCCTTGATATAATATATACAAAATAGGTTTTACGGTTAATAAAATAACGCCTAAAAAGACCGAATATTTATTTTATATATTAAGGCTAAAATGTAGAACCCTTTTTTCCGATGATATGTTTAGTTTAATTAAAAATTAAGATTTTTTACATTGGCTGCGTTGTATTTTTATACAAAAACGATATAAAATTTTAACTTTAATCTTAACTTAATTAAAAACTTATGATTGACATAATATTTTGTATTTATAATTAAAAAAAAAAAATCTAATATTTTTCTTTAAATTTCTTTAGCCTATTTTTAAATTATATTTGTTAATTTTTCTTAATTTAAAATTTTAAAAAATTAAAATTTTTACCTAAATTATAAGATTTATATTTGTAAATTATCTATAAATCAATTAAAAAATCGCAAAAAAATATCTGCGCAAAAATACCACACTAGACACTTTCAAACCGCTTATATAAACATAATTAAAAATCTTACTCTAAATTTCTATCTTAATTTTATGAAATACTTATTACAGATTAATTAACAAAAATCATAACCAATATAAACTCGCTTTATTAATTTAATGCATTATTTTGTTTTAATTTGCCACTATTTTGTTTTAAATTTCGACTTTAAAAATACAAAATTTCCCGTTTTAATTTTATATATTTAATATTAACAAACATATTATAATATTTACAAAAAAATAAACAAAAATAATTTTATGATAACTTCGCAACGTTAAATTATTCGAGCGAAAATGACATTGGCGCTGAAATGTAGGATTTATATAGTCGCATAGGTTTTAATATAAATGACCTGAATAGTCATTAACCTGAAATTCTACGCCCAGATTTGTCGACTACTTAACACAAAATAGTTTAAAGTAAAATTGTTCTTTAAGCGTTTAAAAAAAAAAAAAAAAATTTAATAAAATATATTTTTTGACTTTTCAAAATTGAAATCAATATTTCAAAACAGGACATGACGAATAAAAGATTGTGACGTCACGGGTAGAGCAGTAACGTCATAAACAAATAAAAAGAAATTCGGTATAAGTAATTGGTTTCAAAACAGATCTAATCGCTGAACGCTTTATTGTAATGATCGCCAAATTTGGTATCTACTACGTAACAATACACGCTGGTCACGTGACTAATGAACGCCAATTAACAAGCGTAAGACAATAAAAATGGAAGAAAGCTTCAAAGTTAACGTTAAGGTAAATAGAGTAATTTTAAAATTTAGATATCTTAAGTAGCCCTAAACTAACTTTTAAACATCACTGAAGCATTTTTTGTCAAAAGTAAGTTTTTGGTAATTTAAATAATGGCAAAAGTGTTTTGTTTGGTAAATTAAGCATTTAATGGTAAATAAGTGGGATTCTATCATGGTTTAATTTATATGTTTAAAAGAAACTGTATTAAAATAAATACGTATTATACTCGTGCGAAATTTTATCATGTTGTAAAAATGATGCAAATTTACATTTCGCAACAAAATAACTTCGTGAGAAATTGTAAACTAAATTTCTCATATTTCGAAGTTTGCGTATTTTTTTAATATAACACCGAATATATACCTGGCCTTGATGTAGCTTTTTTTGGGGAAACTTAAAAAATAATTTTAGAAAAGTGGTGTTTTAAATAAGCTTGTTATAAGCTTTTAAAGTGTATTATTTTACACGATAACTGCCCGTTATTTAGCTAATAAGTTTGATCGGATAACGGCTTAATAACATGTCGTTTAATGCCAAATTTAATACAGCACGCGTCTGCGGTGTCGTCAGATACAAGTCACGTGGTAAGGCTTAACTAGTTCACCTTAATTTTCGGATTTTACTAGTCGAAAATAATGCCAGGTTTGGTGTAATTGTACCCTGAACAGTGTTAATGTTAAGGTTATGCGTTAACGTTGTTTAGGTTGGCAGGAATTACTGGTGATAATTACTAGTAATTAGATAACTTATAACATGTAATTCCTGCAGTTACAATAAATTGAAGGTTTAGGGCATAAAATATCGTTTTATGCAATCTGTAATATTTTTTGTTAATCTCATTTATTTTCGAATTGAAAGGACTAATATTTAAGACTAATCAAGTTGTTGCTTTTGTATTCCCGACGTTACAAATCCTTTAGCAAGTTCTCACACTATCATTTAAATTCCCTTATAATACACCCGCCGAACAGTTTTTGGGCTAAACAAAAATAAGATCTGAAAAAAAACAATAGCTCACGGACATTAACACATAAAAGCAATGGTCAAAAAACACAGAACCATACTAAAAAGATTTAAATGGCAAAATGCGTACAATTTAAGTTTTAAATTCAGCCGGTATATGCCTTTAAAAAATAAATATCCAATATTAAAAAAATTATTCATTTCGAACTAAAGTATTACCCAAATAGTTATCAGAATAACCCTTATCAAAATAAATAAACTACTCCCAAATACAAAATCGCTTTGTTTTATTTAAATGCAATGATGATTAATTTTACAAACCACTAAACGAACGAAAAAAAAAACAAAAAAAAACAAAAGTCAGGCAGTATAGAAAAACGCGATTAAAAAAGAAAAAAACACTCAACAAACAATTTTTCTAGAAAAATAGGTATATTAGAAAGAAGCTCATAAAAAGTTAGTTAAGTGTGGCAGAATTTTAAATTTTTCAACAGATTTTTTACCATCATCACCTTGGTATTAATCCTACTATTGAAGAGAGTAAAAAAAAATTTTTTTATAATTTATTTTATTCGAAAACTTTTCAATTTTCCTGAGCAATACAAAACAGACATTCGTGACGTCACGATTCCAAATATGACGTCAAAAACTTAAATTTAGGCGCAATATTTTAACCATGATTTTTCCATAAAAAAGCTTATATTACGTCACGTCATTTTTAACTAACATTAAAAAAACTATTGCTCTGAATTCGTCATAATAACTTTATGACGTCATCAGTTCATGAACTTTCTGCAGAGTCGAGCACCGCAGTTGCAGGTGATCTTCTGGGTTTCGTCTTCAATAGGAAACTTGTAATCGTAGGTTAGTTCCTCGCCTCTGTATAACTTACGTAATGCGAAGATCACGATATGTTTATTACCTACCAGAAAAAATTAAGGTTTTTAAAAGGTAACCAAAAGCTGCTTGTACTTTGCCAAAATTTACATTTTGAGTTGCAAAAAAGCGAATGTTAATATAAAATTGACTGAGCGTGTTTAGGTTTCGACAAGACCAAAGGTACCGAGTTCAACACCCACTGTAGGTAAGTTGTAACATTTTAAATTAGATTAAAAAGGAGATAACCTAAAAACAACTTAAAATAAGACACGAAATATTTAAACTGCTTATCGCTATTAAAAAAAGCAAAAAAATCTAATTTAAAAGTCCATCTTTTGGTGTTACAAACTTAAAATAACCAAATACACCATACCTTCGATATTAACGATCCTCGAGTAGCAGTTTGGTTCACAGGAATGGTTGATAAATCGCGCACCATTTCCCAGGATGGTTGCGTCGACCACAAACATGTCGTCCATGCGGAACATGTAACAACCAATCTGTTTGCTCTCGTAATACTTCTCCCGCTTGTCCGTCAAAATTCGTCGAATTTTCTAAAAAGTTATTTGCATTGTTGCGTTATTGACGTCATGATATTTGCTTTTATGAGATATGTTGACGTCACAACAGTCAGCACGACGAATATGACGTCACAAATGTAAATACATGGAAAAATTATTACGCTACACAATGATCAATGACGTCACTTAAAAATTCGAATGACGTCATACAACTTAATGATGACGTCATAAAACCCACCTGTCCAGTGTACTCCATGATCATCTCTCCTGCCTCAAAGTCCCGCTTACAAAAAAGTCCTCTTCCGTGGATGGAGGACCTAAAAACTCCAACCGCTTCGTGGGAGAAAGTCCGGAGGTGGCGGAACCTCATCGCCATCGGAAGTTGCTCCATACTTGTTGCTCTCCTAGAGCAAAAAAAATTAAAAAATGTAAAAAAAATATTTCGTGAAAATTAATTATTTTTATAAAAATATATAAATATTTGTTTACCTGTTGCTTAGCAACGACATGTCATCATCTTGAGTTCTTTCCGGTTGAAATTCAGGAGGAGGGCGATGTTTGGAGGCAAGGAAACTAAACATGTCAGGCTTTGATCTTCCCTTGTATTGCTCAGCTCTGCAACATCCATGAGGATTGATGTGAGTAATCTGAAAAAATTTGGATCAAAAATTAGGAAAAAAAAAGTTTTTTTTTTGAAAAAAATATTAAAAATTAAAAAACAAATCTAAAAGTCTTAAGTTAATAAAAAAGAGTTTAATCTTTTGCGCAAAAAAGTAAATAAAATAAGGCACAATATTGTTAAAAACATTAAAATAGTTTGTATTTTAACTTTTGTAAAACTAAAGGTTACCTCTGTTTTGGCTTTTTTATGCTTGTGATATTTCGCTCTATATCGATGACAATTCCTCGCTCCAGGTAATTGCTCCACAAGGTAGCGCACTGCATCATGCGACACACCCAAAAACATAGCAGGGGTCATGACCTGATGGAGGGCAATAGTTGGGGTCGTGCCTTTCGCGGATGAATGACATTCTTGAACAGCAGTAAAAAGTTGTCTGACCAGCTCTGATTTAAAATTTTTTTTAATTTTTGATTTTTAAATCTTAAATGTTAAAAATTTGAATACAAGATGCTATAGATGGTAATCAGACACTTTATAGATTTAACCAAAATGTTACCGTCCAAGTCAGTTCCTTTAGCCAAGTAACCATCGTCACTTCTAATCTCATAAACAAGTTTGGACGAATTCTTGGTTTCAGGCTTAGAACCGGTTGGGGGCGGTGGTAACCGGTTTTCCTTGTTTAAATTTGTTTTTTGGTCTCCCAAATGAACATTGTAAGATGACATCACCTAGTACAAAAAGGGCGTGGTGAAATGTAAAGTTAACTGGAGAATTAGTCATGGGGTTTTGGCAATAAATAATTGGTAATTTACATATAACATAAAATACCACATTAAGGCTTAATCATATTTGAAATCATAACTTTTAGAAATTGATTAAATATTTTCATACCAACCCTTTTTTTAATAAATATTAATTTTTTAAATGTTAGAAAATTAAAACCTTAAAGTAAACTAATAAAAACTACTTAAAATATAATTTGAGGCTAAGTTTAAAAAAAATTTTTATCTTTTAAAAAATCACAAAATTTCTTTTTTTAATTAAAAAATTCTCATTTCAAATATATACCTGTGTCAAAGGCTTTTTCTCATTACGTGCCAACTTTTTACGATTATTATAAACATCAACTAACACAGAACATGAGTCTGAGATATCATTTTCTTTGTCGTTTTCAATATTTAAACCTATAAAAATCAGTAAAATAAGATTTAAAAACTTTTTAGGTTTTTTTAATATTTTTTTAAAAATTATTTTTATAAAGTTTTTGTGAATAACAAACAACAAAAAACTGAAACTAAATTTAAAAAAAAAATTTTTTTTCTTAATTTTAATATTTTTGTTAAAAAAAATAATTAAATCTTACATTCAACTATGTTATTCTTCATCAAATCTGTTTCATTAGTTTTGTTCTTTTTTGCCATTTTTAATTTTTTCTTTTGGTTTTCTTGAGAAAGTCTTCTTTTTGTTGCACGAGGTTCAGAATTAGTTTTGCTTTTTTCAGTCTAGGTTGAAGATAGAAAAATTAGTTCAAAATTTTAAGATGTACAACAACAAGTATTAATTAATAAAAAATCATTAAAAAATAACTATTTTATTTTTAAACAAAAAAAGATATTTAAAATTTTTTTTTTTAAAACTCAATTTGTCAAGTTTTAAATATTTTAAAAGTTAACTTACAGAAGTCTTCCTAACCGTTTCTTTTTTAACAGACAAATCACTGCTACTCTCAGCAGATGGCATGGGTAACTGATTGGTTTGTATTTGTGACTTAATAATAGACCGTACGATAGCCCTTTCATCATCGTTTAAATTGTTTTTCGTGCTGTAAAAATCAATCAAACTTTCCAATGCTGCTTCCTGCTCTGAACTCTGCTCTGGACTTTTCGGTGTTTGTTGTTGTTTTTGTACTTGTTGTTGAGCCTGTAATATTGGGACCTGTTGTTGTTGACTTTGTTGTACATAAGACTGTTGATGTATTTGTTGTTGTTGCTGTTTCTGTATCAAAAAAAGTAAAAAATTGTTAAAATAGAAAACTTAGTGTCAAAAAAAGTTAAAAATAAAAATAATTTAAATAAACAATATACATACCAGCTGGTCGTTTGAACCAGTTTCTTTGCTTTTTAGTTTACAGAATTGGCCCGATTTGTTTCTAGGCTGATTAGAAGATGGGGCAAACTGTCTTGGTCCAGAAAAAGTTTGTTGGCTGGCAACAAAACCACCTTGATTCAAGTTTTGCTTCTGAGTTGTAAATCTTGGTAAATTTGTTTTAGAATTCATGTGCATTTGTGGGTTAAATCCAGCAAGATTTTTTCGCACAGTCTGCCTAGCAAAATCTTGATTTGTAGATCCTGCCATTGCCATTGTGACATGGACAGAATAGGGCACGCCAGTGTTCACAGCGTGACACTGAATGGGCACCGGATTTGGCATCATCATTTGTACATTATTAGCAGGTTGATACATTTGCGGTTGATTACCAACATTGGGTACCACATATCTCTGTGTGAAAGGACTTAAAATACTACCGCTATAGCCATGCTGGTTAGGTGAGTTAAACATGATGTTTTGATTGGTTAGTACAGGTTGATATTGCTGTATATGAACTGCATTTTGTGCGTTCACGACAGGAAGTTCGACACAATAAGGTGCCTGATAAACCTGAGGTTGGGCAAATAATTTCTGACCAGTGGTATAATTCATATTTACTCCACTCCGCTGAATTGGCGACGTGAAATTCATCGTTGTTTGTTGTTGGTGTTGAGGTAGATTTTGTTGCACATAAGCAAATTGTTGCTTTGTCGTAACAGGTTCTTCCAACAACGTTTTAACCTCATCAGCATTTAACACTGGACATTCGCTTGCTGCAAGAAAGCTAACGTCGTTCTTCATCGACTCTAGCGCGGCATCACTCGGTTCAACAATATCCATTTCTGAAGGACCTGTTAAATCATTATTCTGATCACAATTTTGTAAATCAAAACTTTTACTTAGCGGACTCGTTGCTAAATCTGGTAAGGAAATATTATCAGAAACACTGTTTTTATTTTCAGGGTTTCCACCACGAAATATCTCAACAGATTCACTCATGCTTTCAAGCTCGTCAAGAATGGAAAGATCTTCTGTTGATTTGAAAGTTGGCGACAATTCAACAGATCGATCAACAACTGGTTGTTGAACCATTTCTGAGTTGATTTGATAAAGTGGTGTGCAACTTATTAACTTTTGTGGTTCATTGGAAACTGGTTCAATTTCTGACTCCGATGATTTTGGTTCATTTAATAGTAATTTTACTGGTTCTGTTTCTAAATCTGGTGAATTTGGTTTATTTAATGGTAATTCTTCAGGTAAAGATTCAAGTAATGGTTCTTCAATAGATTTCTGTGTTGGTATATTAACTTCTAGTAGACCATCAGTTTTATGGTGTATTGGTTCTTCTAAAGGGTTGGTCTTATTTAATGGTGTATCAGAATTTTCTGGTGCAGTTTGTGAACTATTAGGTAGCATTATATCACTACTTATGATTGGTTTTTCTGGTTGATCACATGGTTTATTTGCAGAAAGATCTTTTTCGTTTAAGGTTGCTTTGTCACATTTCTGTTGCTCAACATCACCCAAACTTTTAACAATTTCTGCAACAGAATTGGTATGGTCACCAACTGGCGATTTATCTGCAGATGATGTTTCATCTTCAATATTTACTGGTTCTTTACTATTATCTGTTTGATCGATAGTCTTAATGTTGGTTTCCAGTGCTTCAACATCACTGGTTTGGTTTTCTGAACTTTTTGAGTTTTCGATCTTGTTTTCTAGGCTTTTAGATAAGCCATTGTTTTCAGTGGCACCTGTGGCAGCTGTCTCAAAACTGTCAAGACTCTTGTTTAACATGGAATCACTGACCAAATTTGAAGTCAAAGAATTTGCTTCAGAACCTTTTAAATTTTCAGTTTCTTTTTCTTCAGATGTTTCATCTTGTTTTATAGTTAGTGTGGTGTTAGTATTTATTGAAGTAGGTGAAGTTGGGATAGGTAGTGTTAATGGTAAAGGGATGTCACTATTAAGAGTTGAAGAAATTGGTGAATTTTCCGCCTCGCTATCATCTGAACAAAATAAGTTAAATTTTACAAAAATTCAAGGTAAATAAATTATTGTTACCCTAAACTTTTTGAACAAAAAAGAAATATTTAAATATAACTAAACAGGTAATTTTCAAAATGATATTGATAGGATTAAGAGTTTAACTAGCATAAGTATCTACTTATAAAAAATATAAGTTTTTAAAGCTAAAATGGAGTTTTAAATTGTATTTACTTTTTGTGAAAGAAAATTGAAAAAAAATATACCTTTAGCTATTTGATCCGAGTGTTCAGCCTTTTGAGCGACCTCATTTTGAATCTTGTCAGTATCCATATTATAATTAATATCTTCTTTTGAATTATCTGAAATACTTTCAATAACTTCTACGGAATTAACATCTCCATTCATAAATACCACTTTAGATTTCATTGCAACCTTTTTGAAGTTTTTTTTATCAAATTTTTTTGTCGATTTTAATTTTTTTCTCGAACCTTTTTGCTTTAATTTTTCGTTTCTCTGCTTTTCTTGCATTCTAGAATAAGAGGCAAGCGCATATTTTGGTGACAAACCAGAAAAAGATTTCAGGCAGGTATAAGTATTTCTTCTTGGATATCTTCTTGAAGACAAATCATCATTTTCCAAGGATTTTAAATCGACAGGTGAGCCATTTTTTTCCAAATTTTTACCATCCTTATTTAATAAATTTTTACCATCTGGGTTTGGTATCCTGGTCAATGCTATAACTGGTTTTAAAAGTTTAGCATTTTCTTTACAAAAATCGGGTTTTGGTAATTTTTTCGACCTTGTGCTTGTGATGTCGTAAGATTTGCTTCTAAGTCTCGAAGACCGCGTGACTCTTTTTTCGATTTGAGAAGAAAATTGTCGTAACTTGGTCTTCGTTAGCTCTTTTACATTTTTGTCTTCAGATTCATTTGAAATGTGTGATACTTCATCTTTTAAAGAATTTTCTTGCTCTGAGTTTGTTTTATTTATAGATAATTTTGGTTTAAATGGTTCACTTGTTGTAGATGTTGTAACATTGCTTAAGCTATCATCCTCCAAACCCAAGTCTACCAAATCCTTATTCGAATTTAGTTTATCAACTTTTTCGGCTAACTCCTCTTCTTTGCCACCTTTCTCCAAATTTTCTGGCAACTTTAAATCATTTTTAGAGAATTCAAAATTTTTAATGTTTTCCGGTGTTTTAGATTCAGATTTTTCGTTGAAAATTTTATTGTCAAGGTCGTTGGTTGTAATGTGATCTTGCGGCTGTAAAGCATAATCGCTTAATTTCTTAGTTTTCTTTGAAAGTTCATAACCTTCTACTGAATTATTAATTTCTGTAACAATGACATTTGTTGGTTGTGTATCATTAAAAAGCAGATCAACTTTTTTATCCAATAAATTCGTTTCTTCGTTTTTAACTAGTTGTAAATTTTCGGATGCAATACTTTTTTTATTTACATCTTGCTTTTCGATATTGTTAACATCTTTATTGAGGTCAGTAATATCTTCTGCAATATCAGTTGAACTTAACAGAGGATTTTTCGTAGGCAAGATTTTTTTGACACAATTTTCGCTGCCTTTTGAAAGCAATTTAATTTCGGGCAATTTAGTTGCGTTTGTAATATTTTTTTCCAATTTAGAAGAAGTGGTGTCATCTTCAGCATTTAAAAATTGTTTATTTTCCTTTTTAGTCAAATTATTTTCAGTTTCGGTAATATTGGTAGTAGTTTTTGTTAATGTTTCTAAAGACTCCATTTCATCAGGTTTGTCTAAATTTTCTGATTCGATAGTTGAATGTACTTCTTTAATTTCAATCAAAGGACTTTCGATCTTTTCATCCAAATTCTTATCCATTTTCTCAAGGCATTCCTTAACAGCAATATTATCATCTTCTTCAACATTTAAGTTATTTTTTGCCAAATTTGGAGAACCATCAATTGAATTACATTTTTCTTTTTCTACTTCCATTAAATTTTGGTTTTCATTTTTTAACGATTCCAGAATTTTATCTTCTGAGTTCTTAGATTTGCAATCAGGATTATTTTTACTTCTCGTATTCGCTCTTGTTGCAACATCCAAGCTCATTTCTCCAGGTCTTCTTTTCCAGACAGGATTTGCAGATGATGGAAGAACAAAGTCCTTGTCAAAAGACCCTCCTCTTTTTCTCCTGCTCGACGTTTTATCTTCCAAAAGATCCTCATCACTAAATGAAGTTTTGTGTCGAAGTTTTTTAATTTTCGATTTTGTTGATGACAAATTATTCCCTTTTTTCCACCACAAACCAGACGTCAAATCGATTTGAGGTTGGGTTTTGTTTGGTTTTGTGTTTTCCATTTGATGAGCTAACTTTGCACTTGCCAGCAAACTTATCACCGGTGGCGATAAAGAGTTATCCGATAATTCTTTACCAGAATTCAAGTGTTTATTGTCTTTACCACTTGGACACAGGTCCAATTTATTTTGAATTAAGTTTTTATTTTCCTCATATTTTACTTGAGATAAAAGTTCAGAACTAAGTATAGGTAAACCTACTTCCAATTTTGCTTCATTTACATTTAAATTTTTTGGCAATACAGTTTTCTGCAGTTGAACTTCATTTAAATTATACTGAGGAGTTGATGTAACACTATTTGGCAACACTGGTAATTCAAATTCAAATTCTGTTTTTGTTTCTAATATTTTGGAGGTATTCTCTGGAACATTTTTCGATGTTTCATTTGCTTGATTGAAAGAACCAGAAGAACCAGATTGTAATGGTGTTACTAGTGGTGTTTTATTGGTGAAAGTTGAAACCTGGTCTATTATAACACTAAGTTCAGAATTCGAAACACAATTTTTTATGTTTTCAGTAGGTTTATAATTATTTTCAGTATGCAATAGAGTTACATTACTCGTAATACTGACATTTTTCTGCAATAAAACCAAGCCATCAGAATCAGCAATGTTGGTTGTGTCTGAAAGTGTTGCAGTATCTGATTTAGACAATCCAGGTAAATTTTTGTCTTTAAAATCTGGGGTAATTTTATCAGAAACTAAATGTTGTGGTTTCGTAACAGAAGTTAAATCCGATTTTAAAGAATTTTGCAATGTAGTGTCCTTGAATACTGGTTTGATTTCACTTAATTTCAAGTTGTCATTTTTGTTGTTGATGTCGTTGGCAGAATTTTCGTTTAAAAATGGATTTCCTGGGGTCACCTTTGCTGTTTTCACCAGACTTGAATTAAAGTTTTGACTGCTTTGTGCCACTGCCGGCGCCATGGGATGAGGCGTGACTTGTTGAGGTAGAGTTTTATTAAGAGAGGACATGATTGTGTATCTTCCTCCTGCTTCCCTGGAGGTTTTTCTCTTCCCGGAGCAACTTCTTGGAGAAAGAGGACCAATGTGGGATGTTGAGTCCTCCATTTTACTGAGAAGGTTGGAGCGATAAGGAGGATTCGAATCTTGACTTTGTTTCCGAGACGTTTTCGGAGTAGTTTTAGAGCCCATGTCTGGAAAAAATTTTAAATTAAAATTTAAAAAAATATTATAAAAAATGATGAATTTAATATTTTTGTAAATTTCATACAAAATTGGTAAAATCAACAAAAATTTACCGTCATTATTGTGTGAAATCGTCAGATGATAATCTTCATCCACAACTTTATTTTCAACCTCTGGATTTCCACTTTGCGAAGACTTTCTCTCAGTTATTGTGATTGTGTAAACAGCTTTGCGAGTCACAGAAAATGTACTCCAAAAAACTCTTGTCATTCTTCATAAGAGTTTTTGAATAAATTAGTTTTACAAATATTGTACATTAAAAAAAAGAAAAAAAAAAAATTTTGTGCAAAAAAACTTAAAATTTAAAAATAATGCCAAACAAATACAAATACCTGTAAGATACAGGAAGAAGACATTCCTTTGTATCAGAAGACATACCAAGTCTTCCCAACTGATGTACGGTAAGTGCCCCTATTGTTACCAGAACACTGCCAGCTGAGACGCCACGTTGCCATCTCCTGTTTGGTCTCATCTCATCATTATCGATACAAACCAATCGTGCTACTTCAAATTCAGAGTTTCTGACAACCTAAAAAAAATTTAATTTTAGAAAAAAGAGTTTAGTAATGTTAAGAAAATTTTTTTAACATAAAGTTATTCTTAAAAACTTGGAAACAGTGGGAATCAAACCTTAGACCTCGTATATAAGGACAAATGTTCCAACCACTACACAACTTTTGTTGGTAATATTAATATATATTTGTGGTAAAAGTCATATTTTCTTCTAAATTTTTTTTTTTTTTATGATTTATTTTATTACCTGCTCCTTTCTTGCTTGAAATCGATGTTTAGGGCAGAAAACTTGTTTGTTTTCAAGGAAAGCACACCCAACCTGACGAGCACATTTAAAATGAAAACTTTTTGGACAATCTCTCGTGTTACAACCAAGTGTTGCACCTGGGAGCCTACAATCATCACATCTCTGTATAAAATCAAATAAAAAGTCATTTTTTAAATTATCAAAAACAAATTATCAATACATCTCTAATGTGACAAAGTTAACATCACAGCCTAAACAACAGTTGACTTTTCAATAATATTTGGGCCTTGACAAGAATAGGTACATTTCATTTCTTACTCATAAGTGTCACAACTTCAAAAATCTAACTCTGAATTTTTAGTTTAAAAAATAAGTTACAAGTTACTTTTACTTTATAGTCCCTTAAAGAATTTAGAATCATAAACAACAAGAAAAGGACAGAATATACAAAGTATATAACATTTCGTGGGCTGTTAATAATAATACAAAACTGCCTTAACCATAAAAATATTAATAACAATAGTTTTACCATCATTCTACCCCTCGAGGCAGCAGAGTGAACGTTTTGTAAAGAACCGTCATGTTGTTCGTAAACTTCAGCTGACCACAAAGCACAGTTAACATGACACCACTCATCCTGACCACAATATAACAACCTCCCACACATCTGTTAAACATTTATGTTTTATATAAGTGTGATTACAATTTAAATTTATCTCAATATATATTCTCAAAAAACTGCCATTTGTGGTGCACAAACAAATGACTTTTATGGCAATAAGTTTATAGTAACTGGTCAAATAAGTAAAAAATGCAGCTTGTAGTGCATTTGTTTACTAGTATAAACAAAATAACAATCAACATAAGAGAATTACAGAAAAAATTAACTACTTATGTTAAACATTCATTTTTCAAAAGTGTAGTTACTTTAATGTTAAATGAAGCATAATGTATGAAATATACACATATATCCAATTTATAATTTTTTTACATAAAAAAAACTGGCTTTTACGCTGGTAAATTTTTGTAGCATTTATAAATTTACAATCAACAAGTCAAGTAAGTAAAAATACAACTTGAAGGGCAGATGTTTACTAGAATAAACAAAATGACAACCTATGTTGATATTAGTATAACAAATTAAAATACTAATGACAAAAGTCTAATGCTTCTTTTTATATCTGCAAATTAATTTTTCAAAATATCAAATAATAGACTTTACCAAACACTTAGCGTATAAAAAATGCTGAAATAAATAATTCTTAACAGTACGAAAAAATTAAATTTTATTGATTATAAAAACCACTTACCCTTGGTGTATCATCTCCATAATTATTACACATTACACACTGCCTTAAATCCTCCGATCCCTTGAAGGGTGAATTACATACATCACCCTTACTAGGAGTATTACTTCCAAGGGGCTTCATGGGTGATTGTGTAGGGGTCCCGGGGCAAATTGTGATGTCTTTGTCTTGCCATTGTGCATAGTCGTGCTCGGGTAGTGGGGGCATTATGGCGTTGGGTAAAAGATCTCTAAAATATTTTTGGGGGTAAATTAACTTAAATTTTTTTATTATAGAAAGCTGTAAAAGACTGTTTATATTTTTTACCTACTAGTTTAAGGTATAGCAACTCTTTATAGATATAAGTTAAAATATTACTGCTTTATACTTCTGGAATGCCAAAAAACATGCAAAAAATGAACAATACTACCTTAGTCGAAAGTATTTAAACCAATAAAAACCATTAAAAGAAGTTTTTACTAAAAACATGTTTAACGAGGATAAACAACAAATAATATACATAATAGCTACACCACTTACTCTGGCATTTCATCCACATCCCTCACTCTTCCTGTTTCAAAATTAAACCACGAGAACACACTACTTGCTTCATCTCGAAACGCTCGCTCGACCGAAAATCTGTCCGACTCATCCGACACAGTGTCCAAAATCGTCCGCACGTCAGAACAGAAAGCGCCGACCGATTGGTACTTGTGGTTGTGTACAGCAAATCGGACGGCGAATAGATCTTGTGATCGTAACTTGTTGGTTGTTTCTTGATCTTGTTGATAGATTGGGGATGGGCAGTGAAGGGGAGAGGAGGTAAACGAATCCATGTTTGACCCATTCTGAAATTTTTACAAAAAAAATATTTTCAAAAAAAAGTTTAAAATATTTTAAATCAAAAAAATACAAGAAAATAACGAAATATTTACAAATTCCTAATTAAAGTTTTTTTACCGAAATTTGGGGTATTTTTCGAGAAAAAAACAAAATATTTTCCAATTAAAATTCCTGACCTTTTTAAGAACACAGAAGATTGCTCGATTGTGGAAGAGTGCCATCGTGATCGCTTCCAATCCGGATTGGATCTCACTCTCCATCATCTTCTTCCATTTTGGAGGAGGAAGCTCGGAGAGGATGCTTCTGATCTTTTCTGCATCAGGTTGCTGATCCCTAAATGAAAAATAAATCTTTATTTCAAATCTTTTAAAATTTTTGTTAAAAATATTAAATAACATTTTTTTTTAAATTTTGAATTAATTTTAATCTTTTTTACAATAATTGTCCAAAATAAATTAAAAAAAAATTTTTTTTTAGTTTTTTCTAAAAATTTACTTTATTTTTTGTTTAATTTAAAACACAAACTTACTTTTTCTCAAGATCTTGGTTTAAGTTTTCATTAAGAATAGCATTTAATTTCTCGCCTCTTCCATCACAATCAGGGCATTTATAATGAACATTATCGGGCATATAAGATAACAACGTGTACAACTCAACTAAAAAAAAAATTTAAAATTGAAAAAAACTGCCTTACTTCGTCCCTAATAAAACATTTACATATTATTTGTTTAAAATTTTTTTTTTAATTAATCTACTGTCCCCTTCTAAATATTTATAAAGTGTTATACACAAATTAGATCTATTAGTTACCTGATAAGTTTTCACATTTCGAATGAACCCATCTTTTACAATCAGCACATTGGACCATCCTTGTATCATAATCTTCATCACTATAACATCTGTGTGCAACAAACATATATAAAATAAAAATTAATTTATGTATAGAGATACAAAGTATAAGGCCATAACACATTTAATTTTATAAACATAACAAATATAATTTGCTTAAAAAAATTCTAAAAATTTTTAAAACAAAACTAACAAAAAATTTTAATTCAAAAAATTATATTTTTAATACCAAATCTAACCTTTCACAAATAGGACAATAATTCCCCCTATCAAATAAATCCCCACATCTCTGGCACATGGTGAAGTCATGGGTCCACGTGGAACCGGGAAGGGTACCGGGTTTTGAGGTCCCACAACTTTGGCACCGAACACATTGCATACATACCCATACATTACTTTCTGATGGTCTAAAAAAAAAAAAAAATTTATAAATAAAAAAAATTAAATTAAAAAAAAAAAATTTTTAATGTTTAAATATTTTTTTGAAGACTATGGCTTACTTGGTAGGGTAACTAGGTCCCAAACAATCACTATGGTAGGCTTTCTTACATCTTTTACACTCCAGTAAATTCTTAGTGTGGCCACAAACCCGACAATACTGACACCTGAAAAAAATAAAATAAAATAACATATGTAAGTAATCCATAATTAAAAACAAACAGCAAATTTTTTCAAAACTTATACATTATTTTACCGGCAGCGTGGTGTAGTGGTCAAAACACTTGACTTCACTACATGGGGTCCTGGGTTTGATCCTTACTGATTTAGTGTAAATTAAATAAGGCACTATAAATGGTATAAACTCCTGCTGTGCCAACACTTAATTGGCTTATATTTACCCAGAAACTATTATAAATTATAATATTCCAAACTGCCAAAGGCAAATCAAGACTGGGTCGGGGTAACTGATGTTACCCTATGTTTAGGTTGTTAAGTCGACCTTCCCACAACAAGGAGAAAATATATTAAAAAACACTACCTTCTACATATCCACTTTTTGTTATCCAAATACTTTCTAACCGAGCTACTTTTAATTCCGACACAATAATGATGAAAGGGTTCGCAGCAACATGAACAATAAATCATCGTTGTGTCCTGCACCCCAGGTAAATGAAACGACCCACATAGAAAACATATAATCCTGGGGGGAGGTGGATGAGAGGTGATTAGGGCACGACCCCCAGTTTTCCATAAAAAGTCGTAATCGTAAGTTTCCTACAAATTAGAAAAATTAAATTTTAGATGTCTATTTTTTGCGAACCAATATCAACTTACAGAAGCCAAAAAAAAAAAGGAAATAAAAAAAATAAATTTACCTTCCAATTATCGATCCTCACAATAGCTTGTTGAGCTTTAAAATCCTGGTAAGCACGATTCTGACTTGAAGGTGATAATAAAGACACATGGTTGTTGTTTTTCTGTAAAAATTAAATACTTAATTTAAAAAAAAAAAAAATTTTAAATAGAGATTTTACATAAAATATATTTAAAAAAAATTCGACAAAAATTTTGAAGTGGAATATTTACTCACCAGATAATAAGACATCGATTGATTGAAATTGGATGATGTCATTAGTGATGTCATAGGGTTGGCCAATAACAATGATGATGTCACAGGAGGGTCGTTGACTCGTGACGACTTTAGTGGAACTCTTTGTTGTTGTAATCGAGAAGATTTTCGAGATCCTGAAAATTTGTAAAATTTAAAAAAAATGTTTTTTTAGGTTTTAAATTTTGTTTTAAAAAAAAAAATAAATACCTGTTTGTTGTTCTGCGATTATTTTTTTGTTGTTTTTCTTGCTGTTGTTTTCAGGTTGTGGGTTTAAACAAGCCTCGAGTTTTAAACAAATCATTTCTAAAGATTCTTCATTTTCCTTTGTTGACCTTTAAATTAAAAAATATGCATAATGAGGATAAACATAAAATATTTGTTTTATTTTACTGCATTAAAACTTACTTGCAGGTTTCACACTCTCCACATGGTGGAGCTAGACATGCCTCACAATTTCTACATCTTGTTGTCAGATTCGCTGTCTTCTTCTTTCCTCTCTCTTTTCTTACATGATGGTTAACAACCGTTGCCTTGTGGGTCATTTTTAAATCCATTTCACTTTCAGAAGACGTGAATTGAGGAACTTGGACTGGAAAAATACATAAAAATATTTATTTAGGCTCTAACTTAAAGCTAATATAACATGGAAGCAGTAGAATTTAAATCTGACACTATGCCACTGGTACTATAAATAATCAAATTGTTACCTTTTTCCTTTTCAGATTGGGCAATTACTTTTTCTCTCTCCCCTTTAGGTAAAGCACTTAAATGTGGGGCATGATCTTCGTATGTTGCCTGACTTTGACCAGTGACTAGTGAAGCTCTATAAAAATTGTTTTAAAAAGTATTTAACTTATGTTTTTGAAGGCTCAAAGTTTTTAAATGTTAGTACTATTTTTAGCTAATTTTATGAAGGTATAAAAATACAAAAAATCGATTTTTTAGAATTAAAATGTTTAACAAAATAATTAAAAATCAAAGTTTAAAAAAATCCTTAGTATTTAAATAAAAAATAAATTTACCTCCGACAGACATGTTTAATTCTCGGTCCTTTTCCTTTCGCCTTAACATTCGAAACTGGTGTTTTATCTTTACTGGTCTTTCTACTCTGTTTATTATTACCAGACTGTGTAGGTGGTGTTGTGATGGTGTTTGTCGCAATATTAGTACTACTGGTACTATGAGGTGGTGTCATGGTAGTATTTGGGCTACTGAAGGCAGAATTGGTGTCGGTGTGGTTGTTTATTGGTGTGGATGGTGTTTTGTTTTGACGCAAACCATCCTCCAAGGCTTCAAGAACTGGTGCTAAAAATTAATTTTTAATTTGTCATTTTAAATTAAGAAATTTTGAATTATTTTAAATTTTAATCAGGTTTTCTATTTTACCATTTTTTAAATTACCAACAATTTTTATCCAACTATCAACAAAGACCACAACCATTTAATTTCTACAACCCCAAAACATTAAAAACCATTATGTTTTTAACACAATTTGTATTTTTACACAATAAACTTACTTGACATAGCTGTGTCTGTATCTTCAGAAAAAATTTCATTCTGGTTTGATAGTAAAAACCCTAAATCAATGAAAAGAAAAATAATTATAAAATCTATATATGTTTGTTTATTCATTTTTAATAATAAATATACAAAAGATCAAAATAATAAATTTACATTGTCGTTTTAATAAAGGGGTATCTATACAGAAATTATTTTTTAAAAATTTTTTTTAAAAAGAATTTTTTTTTATTTTGATGATTGTAATAATTATATGTCTTGGGATAATTTTGACTTTTATGTTTAATAACATTAAAAAGTATTATCAAAAAATAATTAATTACCAGTTTGTTCAAGAGATGGTTGTTTTAATCTTGCTCTTTTTGGTTTATTTGGTGAAGAAGAAGATAAGGTGTCTTCAGATTCTACAAAGGTTTTAAAAAATATTTTATTTTTAATCAAAATTTTTTACAGAAATTCTCTCAAATCGTAATCTTGTCTAAAATATAAAAATTGCTTCAAAATTGTAATTTTTGTTATATAGTAACATTTCTTTTTTGTATTAAGAAATCTAATTGGTTAAGTTTAAATTAAAGTGCATACCAAATGAAGAATGACCGGTAATTGAAATATGATGTTTTGTGAAATAATGTTTTCCCTGTTTCTTTAGTAAAGGATGTAACTTTGAGATTATCGATGGCTTCAACTACAAAATAATTTTTTTTATAGTTTTACTTAAAACCTTTTGTAAAACTCTCTACTGAATATTTTAACTATTAAACAATGACTCAATCATTTTTGGTAGATCAATTTTTGAAAATAAACTAAAAAAATGTCAAAACTTTGAAAAGTTCTTGATAAACATATGCTAGCCTTTTCACAGGAATTTATAGCAAAAAATATTTGTTATATACAATATCTATGTTTAAATTAAAAAGGAATTTTTAACCTACCTTGCCCTCCTTGAACAAACCCCTACAGCATGCAGCTTTTAACCTTCCCCTTAATACAACTGGATCACGACCAGGTTTAAATTTATACAACTTCATTATTTTGTGCCAGTTGTAAAGACCAAAATAATGAACGCCGTGAAGAATGTTGTGAATTTCCCAAGCTGACCACTAAAACAATGAATTTTTGTAAAAAATATTGTAAAAAAATATAGCTTTTTTATAGACTCATATTAGGATTTGTTCTGCTAATCCCTTTTCAGATATATGACCCAGCAGAAGTTTATGCCATTTATAACACCTTACTTAAGGTGCTACAGTATGAAAGCGGTAAGAATCAAACCCAGGGTATTATGCTAAGTGTTTTAACCACTACCCCCAGACCAAAAATGCGTTTTGTGTATATGTGTAGGTAATGCTATTTTTGTTATTTTATCTTTACATTAAATTTAACAACTTTAAAAAACTCTGAAAATATACAATATTTTTAAAATAAAAAAAAAATAAATAAAAATTAAAATATCTTTGCAAAATTATAAAAAACTTACTTTTTGAACAGGAGGTTTTCTTGGTCTTAACAAAGCTTGAAAATCTTTAAAACCAAGACCCAAAAACATATCTTTGTCTGATTTTTTATGCTTTTTGCTGACTGGTAAATCACAACTTGACTAAAAAAATTTAATTTCTTAGTTTAAAAAAGTTAAAAATTTAGTTTAAAACAAAATTTTACAAAATTTTGATTAACAAAAAAATTACCAAAAGATTTTCAGTTTTTGTTAGGTCACAAGTTATATTGGATATTAACCCTCTAGCTTGTAACTCTGATGCAGTATACACGGTAACATTCGGACTTGAACTTAATGTGGGGTCAAGCTTGGTAAAAATGGAGTTCTTCACCTTAAAAAAAATTGTTTTAAAAATATTAAAATAAATTTTATGGTAATCTTATGAACAACAGGCCTATACACGAGGTTCGGGGTTTGATGACAATTAACTCTATGTAACAGTGCCCCTTAATAAGTTGTAAACAGTTTCTAATTTTTTTCTAAGTTAAAAAAAATACAAAAAAAATAATTTAAGGGCATAAAAGTTCAGTCACCCATATTTAGGCTGTGTAGTCAGCTTTTTTACATGAAAATAAATTAATAACACCAACAATAAACAATAATAGAGATAATTTTCCAAAAAATTACCTTTTGTGCTGAATTTAGCAACCCTAAATGAGCACAATCTGATGCTTTATCTTTAACACTTTTCCAATCTCTATGTAATTCATGAAACTCATATTGGCGAGCTATACTTGGCCATGCTTGTGGACCAAATGTATGAGCACCATGTAATATATTATGTATTTCTTGTACTGTCCAATTCTAGGCAAAAAAAAAATATTATATGTGCTTATGTTTTATTACAATTCCATTACGAAAATATTATCTTATATATACTGGTCATAGTTTGCATAATATATTAAAACACATTAATTAATTAATATAATATTTTCTGTCAATATATTTAAAAATAGAAGTGTAAAATACCATTTATATTATATACAATATTTATTTTACCTCAAGAGTAAAACTAAGATAATATTATTGTTTAGCGATTGGTATAAATTCAGTATTTAAAAAAAAAAAATTTTTTTACTGACTATAAATAACAGAATATTGTTATTTTTTTATGACATAAAATTCTACTTACAGGATTTTGACGTTCGGTTTTTCCAAGTTTCCATATACTGCAATTTGGTTTTAGTAATCTTTTTAATTCGTCCTTTTTTAATCCAAAACTTTCCAGAATCTTATTTTTACTTTTTTTTGGCTACAAAAAAAAAATAATTAAATAAAAAATAAAATAAATTTAATTAAATAAAAAATAAAATAAACAACTTTTTTTAAAAAATTAAATTCGAGCAAACATTTTAAAGTGCTTTTATATTAACATGCTTACTTTTATATTAACATGCTATACACTTCTAATTTTTAAACAACATATTTAGATTTTAATTAAAAAAAAGTAAAAATTATAAAGCCTACCCCCATAAATGTTGCTTCTTTTATAACTTGTTTTTGGCTGTGGTAAGCATCATCTGAATTGGAATCATCAATACAAATAGGTTCTGTTATAGTTGGGAGTTTATATTTAGACTTCTTTCCATTTGGACCTTTAAATTAATGTGGGATTATTTATATAATCAAAACACTAAATTAAAAAAAGGTTTAGAAACAATTAATTAGTGTTTATAAGTTAAATATACATGGGTGTCGATCCAAAAATTTTTTTACTAATGTTAGGGGTGCCAAAAAAAGTAACGTATTTTCTAAAAAAAAAAACGTTTTAAAGTGCTCTTAATTGGTTTAGCTTTTCTAAAATAGACTCTAAATAGTCTTAATCTTAATGTTCGCAACGATAGCAGACCACGTTGGTTTTTAACCAACGGAAGTACAATTATTACGTAAAATAAGGCACCAGACAATCGTTATTTGTTTCGCAATAATTCCAGTTTTACACAATCTACAACGTGGCACGCGGAAAATGCCATTTTGATTAACATTTGTTAAGTACTTTGCGACATTCCAAGTATTTATTATCGTAAAATTTTTTAGATCGCGTATATAAGTATTCGTTTTTACACTAAAAATGCAAAATTTTGCAAATATTCTAGGGGTGCCACATATATGCAGCACTTGATAAAATTAAAAGTGGGGGTGCATGCACCCCCTGCACCCCCAGGATCGACGCCAGTGTATATATATATTAAATTGAGAAAAAAAAATTTCAGAAAACAAGCAAAAATAAATGTTACAGCAGACCACTATAATAATTGACATATATGTGTCTGACTTTTTCACTAAAAACCAAATTTTTTGCATGAACTTTTCCGAAAACCAAAATTTTCGAAAACGACATTTTATTTTAATGGCAGTATTTTGATCTTTTGTACATTGTCAATATGACAGTGAACTATTGGAATAGAGACATTGGACTGTTACATTTGTTTTTAAAAAGTTACTTTTTTTTCGTTATTCAACACGAAACATTACTTACTTAATTGATCATTCCAAGACTTATTTTCGTTTGCGTAAAATGTTGGTTCTTTAATAAGAGGTTTTCGTGGGGAAGTCTAGATTACATTTAAAAGTTTTTTTTAGTAAATATTAATTTAACCCAATAAAAGGCACAGCAAATAAATTCACTTACATGAAAATAATCATAAACAATGATCATGAAAAAAATTTATTCAAATAAATTATATATATATACATAAAAAAAATTTTTTAAGTAAATTATTTTACAATTGTACATGCCTATGTAATACAAAACTGCCTAAAACATGCAAATGAGTCAAAGTAACATAATTTACCCTTTGTTTAAGCTGTGAAATTGTACTTTTTATAATAAGGATAAATTAAATTTTTTTTAAAAACTTACCTTGTTTTCAGTATTCTTGAGTCCCTGTACAAGAAATTCACTTTCTTGTTCTAAGTCAGACTGGGTAGGTATACGAGGAACTTCAACAATACATTCTTTAGCTTCTCCTGATTTCGAAATCCTAAGCAAAATTGAAAACAATTTTTAAACACTTTTTAACATTGCTTTTAATCCCTGAAAGTAATACCTTATCATTAGGTTTAATTATACCAAATAGCTTAAAAAAATTTAAATACTGCTCTTTATTAAAGTTGTATGGATAAAAACAGTGCAAATATTATAATACAGACTTTGTTAAAGGCACTGCTTATTACCACATGAGTTTGTAAGTTCGATAACCGCTGCTACCATGTAAAACTAGTCTTAAATGGGAGCATAATAAATAAAATAATATATAAACTAAAACTTACTTGGGAGTTTCAGTAACATCTTGGTCGATATATTTCCGATTTGCTTTAATTATTCGCGATGACCTCGTGCTTTTTGTTGGAAGAACAAAAGTCTAAAAATAACAAAAAAATTTTTGGAAAACAGTATTGGAATGAATTAAGGCAGGGCCTTGTCAAGACAACATCTAAAATATTTATGAGATGAGACATTTTTTAAGCTGTGTAGAACAGTTTAACATACTATCAATAACATTTGTATATTATATAACCTTTAAGATAAGCAAAAGTAAATGCAGATATCCCCTTAGTTAATTTTTTTTTATGCTATACGTGCTTCACATGCTATATGAGCTTCACAATTTAACTTGTACACAAAACTACCATAACGTTTAATAGAAACTACAATTATTGTAAACTCAACATTATTACCTTTGTGGCGCGAGGTTTATTGGGACTTGGATCACTTGTGTTTTTTCTATTCTGACGGTTAGCTCGAGCCAGTAAAGCTTTGGCAAGAGTGTGAGGATGGCCTGCTCTCTTTTTAAGATCGTACATTTCCTTTAGTTTTGATGCCTGTAAAATTAAACATTAATATTAGCTGATTTTGGCAGCTCTGTATATTATTGATTGTAAGTGCATAAAAATTAATCTGCTACATGATTTTTGTGTCAGAAAAAATTCATAGCCTACTGTTTATAGCGACTTAATCAAAAGCAATACAACAAAGAAGAAATAGAGATTAAACCAAGAATCTCATAAAGTTTGACCAATTGTTGATAAATCCTACCTTTTTAATCAACGAAGAAGTGGTTTCAGACCCCACAACATATGTTTTTCTAGAAGATGCAAGAGGTGGTATAAATGTGGCAGGTTTTATAGGTGAGCGAGTGACACCTTGTAAAACATCCTGATGCTTAGCCAGATAGATCTCCGAAGCATATTTTAATGATGCAACACTTGTGTCCTTGCGATTAGCTAAATCCTCTGCTGATATTTCATCCTTTAAAAACAAAATTTTTCTAGTTAAGTATTAGTTTAATTACACTTATCATGTCAACACTTACAATTATTTTAAATTTCCATTTACATTTTTTTTTTTGGAAATATTAGGCATGTAAAACTTTTAAGTGTTTTGAAAATCTTACCCTGTTTTTGGCTTTTTTGCTGAGTCGGTGAAAATCAAGTTTAAAGTCTTTATATTTAAGAAAAGCTGAGTCGGAAGAACCACTTGAAGATTCAGTGTCTGTAAAAAAAACATTTTAAATTATTTCAACATTTTATAGTCTACATAATCAGATAAATTAACACAAAATATGTTATATACCTTTGTTGAAAATAAAAGTTGGCCGCTTTGGTGAAGTATAATCTTTCTCGGGTGAGGATAAACTGTCTCGAGCATGGGACAATCTAAAAAGTAAAATTAGTTTAATAATTATGACAATTTAAAAATTGTAGATTCCCGAATTCCTGTCAATTTGTAAAATAACATTTCTTAAAAATAACAAATTATTAAAAACAACAAAAAACAATTTTTTTTGCAAACTAAGTTTCTACCTGGTAGTTACTTGCTCTTTATTATAAATTTGTTGGTTGGAGAGAATGTCAGAATGTGAAGGAGAAGTGATCTGGGTTTTAATATGTTTTTTTCGTGATATTTTCTTGTAAGCTTGCAATCCACATTCTTCTGAACTGAAACCAATAAACTCTATATCCTGTAAAAAAGTATTCATAAAATAAAGCAAAACAAAGGGCCTTTTCATCATTATATTGTATATATACTTCATTAAAAAATGACCTATTTTTGTATATATTTATTCATTCTTATTGTGGGAAGGTCAACTTCACAACCTAATCAAAGAGTAACATTGGTTATCCGACCCAGCAGTGTGAGATATTATAAATATTAATTGCCAAATAACTATGCTAAGTATTGGCTTCGCAGGAATTTATATCGTTTATAGCGTCTTACTCAAAGCCTCTACAGCATAAGGGCAGTGGGGATCAAACTCAGGACTTATATAGTATAGTGAAGTGTTCCACAACTACACTACGCTGTCAGTATTTAAATTTTTGGATCTCTATTAGTTTCGCACGCCCTACATAAACAGGGTGTGTAACCAAAATACGGCACATGTAATTAAACAAAGAGGTTGCATAAATTAAACCCTTACCCTAACCCTCACATATTCAGTTTACCCATTAACACATCTGACTCGTAAAGCGGACTAAGTTATACTCATTAAAACATATTTCAACTAATTTTTAATGTCTGGTTGAACAATTGCCATACTTAGGTTATAACGCCTTGTTAAATTCGGGCGTGCGAAAGTAATAGAGATCCAAATTTTTTATATATTTTAACCTGCTCATTTTTATCGTCGAAAATTCTGTGAAACTGATAAGAAATATTTGTAATAAAAGAACAAGTTAATTTCAGGTCTTCGAATTCCTCCTTGTGCAATGAATGTTTGAATTTTGCCTTTTTCTTTTCGATTTTTCGTTTCGGACGCCCGGGAAATGTTCCTTTTGCAGCAGCTGACATTTTGATTTGATGTGGTCCAAAAAAATTTAAACACAACTCGGTAGCGTAAATAAAGTAATTGTAGATTTCATTTTAAAATTTTTACCAAAAAACATTTTTGTAACTAAAAATGATTTTCCAATTCTATTGTACACAAAAATTTAAGATTAAAAAACATTTGCATGATTTGTAACTATCTAAATATTTGGTTTTAATAAACAGTTTATTGAATCAAACACAAACAGAAAACAACACTCATACCATTCTGCTACAAATAAATAAAGTCGTTTTTTTAATTAAACAACTGCTAAATTAAGCTAGTTTGCTAGTATAAGAGGTATATTAAATAAGAAAAATTGAATAAAGCAATTATAAATTTAATTCTACTTTATTTAAGCCACGTTTTCCATTCTAAATAAATTTTAAACAATTTGCAGTGGACTTCATAATAAAAGCAATAACTCTATGACATTTTGCAACGGCGCGAACCACGAAGTAAGCAGAAGTAATAACTACGATGTGACATTTATCAAAAATAATCCCATGATGCCATTACCACAAAATAATTTTACAATATAAATTTTACCTTTTAAAGTAAATTTTCTTTCAATTCACAAAAACTTATCTAAAAAACTTTAGTAGAAAAGCGCCAGTCGTAATATCGTCGTGAAATATTGTTCACCACAACATGTGATTTTGGTGGTATGGTTTCACAATACTAATATTTCTAGAACGTTTTGTTACCACCATTTGATCAAAAAACATTGTAACTTCAGCTATAACTTACTTTACAAATCACATTAAAATAATGATTGTTACATAGTCGCAGCAATACTACAAATATTGCGCACCATAACCGGGGATTTTTATGTTATTTTAAGACTGTTGATATTTATGGTTCGAAATCTTAGATTTCGAAACATATTGTTATTGTCATTATTATGGTTCGAAATCTTAGATTTCGAAACATATTGTTATTGTCAGTGTATTTATTATTATTATTATTATTATTATTATTATTATTGTTTTTATTCTTTCTAGTCAGAATTTTGAAAGACGATAACTTTTGTTCTTTAAAACTAAAAGTTCTAAATTTTTAGTATGTTTGTTATTATCCCAACGAATCGCAAACCTCCTATTTACGACATTTAATTATCACTAATTACTAATTAATAGGTGTTTGTTTATTAAAATTTAAAGGTTGTTGTTAATTTTTTAAATTTTTGTCAATTGTATATTATGATATTAGTAACTCAAAAATAAATTAAAATTTTAATTTTTGACACTAATTACTAATAATAGGTGTTTGTTTATTTAAATTTAATGATTGTTTTTAGATTTTTAAATTTTGGTCAGTTATATGTTATAATATTTATAACTTGAAAATGAAAAAAAAATTAATTCTTTTTGTTTATTATATTTAAATGCTTGTTTGTTGATTAAAAGTTAAAGTCCGATATTAAGCATTAAAAATTTGGTATAATGTATTTTAAAATATAAGTAGTTGAAAAACATATTTGAAAAATAAGTTTCAATTGTTTATCATATTTAAATGCTTGTTTATTTAATTTAAATCAAAAATCAATTTTAGGAATTTAAAATTTGGTATAATCTATATCCTGATATAAACAACTTAAAACTGCGTTAAATATTAGTTTTGTGTGTATAGTATATATAAATGCTTGTTTGTTTATTCAAATATATGTAATATTCTTAGTTAATGTTTATGCATATCTTTTTTTATTTATAGAAATTTATGTTAAAAATAATCAAATAATTTCGAACCATATTTTATTTATCAAATAAATCTAGTTATTATTATTATTGTTTTTATTCTTTCTAGTCAGAATTTTGAAAGACGATAACTTTTGTTCTTTAAAACTAAAAGTTCTAAATTTTTAGTATGTTTGTTATTATCCCAACGAATCGCAAACCTCCTATTTACTACATTTAATTATCACTAATTACTAATTAATAGGTGTTTGTTTATTAAAATTTAAAGGTTGGTATTAATTTTTTAAATCTTGGTCAATTGTATATTATGATATTACTAACTCAAAAATAAATTAGAATTTTAATTTTTATCACTAATTACTTAATAATAGGTGTTTGTTTATTAAAATTTAAAGGTTGTTATTAATTTTTTAAATTTTTGTCAATTGTATATTATGATATTAGTAACTCAAAAACGAATAAAATTTTAATTTTTGTCACTAATTACTTATTAATAGGTGTTTGTTTATTTAATGTTAAAGATTGTTATTGGGTTTTTAAATTTTGGTCGGTTTTATCTTATAATATATATAATTCGAAAATGAATTAAAAAATAATTCTTGTTTGTTTTTTTTATTGAAATGCTGGTTTGTTCATTAAAAATTAAAGTTCGATATTAAGCATTAAAAATTTGGTATGGTGTATTTTATAATATAAGTAATTAAAAAACATATTAGAAAAATAATTTTTGTTTATTTATCATTATTATGGTTCGAAATCTTAGATTTCGAAACATATTGTTATTGTCATTATATTTATTATTATTATTGTTTTTATTCTTATTTGACGAATTTTGAAAGACGATAACTTTTGTTCTTTAAAACTAAAAGTTCTAAATTTTTAGTATGTTTGTTATTATCCCAACGAATCGCAAACCTCCTATTAACGACATTTAATTATCACTAATTACTAATTAATATATTTTATTATTAAAATTTAAAGAATAAATTTGCTGAAATTTAAATATGTTGTTGGTATTATTATTTTGTATGTTGCTATTTAAAATGAAGATTTAACTCTAGCTAAATATCGTTTAATCATTATTTTTGTTTTTTTATAAAATAATGAATCAGTGTGAGTTTAACGCTTGAATAATTTAATAGCGTTCTGGTCGCCGTCAAAAATCGTCCTTTTCGCTGTCCATTAAAGTAAAAAATATTGGTTGAAAATTTAAGTAAAATGTTAAAATATAAGTAAAAAATGTGTAAAATTTTTGTTTTAATTGTTTTGTTATTATTATATTTTAATACTTGTTTGATTACTAAAAATTAAGATCGGTATTTTGCTTTTAAATTTAGTTTACTTTTATATTACAATATCAATGAGTGCGTGTTCGCTTGTTAAAATTAGGTTTAAATATAAAAAAGTTCATATTTAAATTTATAATTTAATTAATAAACCTACTAAATAAATTATATTCATTAAAAAGAATCAAACAATTTTGAACCATATTTTATTTATCAAATAAATCTAGTTATTGTTTTTATTCTTATTTGACGAATTTTGAAAGACGATAACTTTTGTTCTTTAAAACTAAAAGTTCTGAATTTTTAGTATGTTTGTTATTATCCCAACGAATCGCAAACCTCCTATTAACGACATTTAATTATCACTAATTACTAATTAATATATTTTATTATTAAAATTTAAAGATTAAATTTGCTGAAATTTTAATATGTTGTTGGTATTATTATTTTGTATGTTGCTATTTAAAATGAAGATTTAACTCTAGCTAAATATCGTTTAATCATTATTTTTGTTTTTTATAAAATAATGAATCAGTGTGAGTTTAACGCTTGAATAATTTAATAGCGTTCTGGTCGCCGTCAAAAATCGTCCTTTTCGCTGTCCATTAAAGTAAAAAATATTGGTTGAAAATTTAAGTAAAATGTTAAAATATAAGTAAAAAATGTGTAAAATTTTTGTTTTAATTGTTTTGTTATTATTATATTTTAATACTTGTTTGATTACTAAAAAATTAAGATCGGTATTTTGCTTTTAAATTTAGTTTACTTTTATATTACAATATCAATAAGTGCGTGTTCGCTTGTTAAAATTAGGTTTAAATATACAAAAGTTTATATTTAAATTTATAATTTAATTAATAAACCTACTAAATAAATTATATTTATAAAAAAGAATCAAATAATTTCGAACCATATTTTATTTATCAAATAAATCTAGTTTTTATTATTATTATTATTTTTATTCTTTCTAGTCCCAATTTTGAAAGAAGATATCTTTAGTTCCTTAGAATTTAAAAATCTGACATTTTAGTATGTTGTTTATTATCAGATTATGTTTTCATTCTCCTATTTACAATATTTAATTATCACTAATTATTAATTAATAAGTGTTTATTTATTAAAATTTAAAGGATGTTATTAATTTTTTAAATCTTGGTCAATTGTATATCATGATATTGGTAACTCAAAAATGAATTAAAATTTTAATTTTTATCACTAATTACTAATTAATAGGTGTTTATTTATTATAATTTAAAGGTTGTTATTAACTTTTTAAATTTTGGTCAATTGTATATCATGATATTAGTAACTCAAAAACGAATTAAAATTTTAATTTTTATCACTAATTACTAATTAATAGGTGTTTGTTTATTAAAATTTAAAGGTTGTTATTAACTTTTTAAATCTTGGTCAATTGTATATCATGATATAACTAACTCAAAAATAAATTAAAATTAAAATTTTCATCACTAATTACTAATTAATGGGTGTTTGTTTATTCAAATTTAAAGATTGATATTAGGTTTTTCAATTTTGGTCGGTTATATCTAATTATATTTAAAATTTGAAGATAATTAAAAAATAATTCTTGTTTGTTTGTTACATTAAATGCTGGTTTGTTAATTAAAAATCAAAGGTATGTAATATTCTTAGTTAATGTTTATGCATATATTTTTTATTTATAAAATTTTATGTATTTCAAAAATAATCAAATAATTTCGAACCATATTTTATTTATCAAATAAATCTAGTTTTTATTTTTATTCTTACTAATCCGAATTTTGAAATCGAATAACTTTTGATTTTGTGTATATAAATTTTTAAAATTTTAGTATGTTGTTTATTATCATATTGTGTTTCAATCCTCCTATTTTAATAATTTAAGTATTATTAATTAGTAATTAATAGGTGTTTGTTTATTAAAATTTAGAGATCGTTATTAAGTTTTCAAATTTTGGTCAGTTATATATCATAATATTAATAACTCGAAAATGGATTAAAAATTTAATTATTGTTTGTTTATTATATTTAAATTCTTGTTTGTTTATTAAAAATAAAAGTTTAATATTAGGCATTTAAAATTTAATATAATGTATTTTATAATATTTGTAATTAAAATACATGTTTAAAAAATAATTTTTGGTTGTTTATTTTATTTAAATGCTTGTTTATTTATTAAAAATCAAAAATTAATTTTTGGAATTTAAAATTTAGTATAATGTATATCCTGATATTACCAACATAAAACTGGGTTGAAAAATTAATTTTATTTGTATAATATATTTAAATGCTTGTTTGTTTATTAAAAATCAAAGATATGTAATATTCTTAGTTAAGGTGTATGCATATTTTTTTTTATTTATAAAAATTCATGCTAAACATAATCAAATAATTTTGAACCATATTTTATTTATCATTTTTATTTTTATTCTTACTAATCCGAATTTTGAAATCGAATAACTTTTGATTTTGTGTATATAAATTTTTAAAATTTTAGTATGTTGTTTATTATCATATTGTGTTTTAATCCTCCTATTTTGATAATTTAAATATTATTAATTAGTAATTAATAGGTGTTTGTTTATTAGAATTTAGAGATCGTTATTAGGTTTTCTAATTTTGGTCAGTTATATATCATAATATTAATAACTCGAAAATGGATTAAAAATTTAATATTTGTTTATTTATTATATTTAAATTTTTGTTTGTTTATCAAAAATTAAAATTTGATATTAGGCATTTAAATTTTAGTATAATGTATTTCATAATATTAGTAATTAAAAAAATATTTAAAAAATAAATTTTGTTTGTTTATTATATCTAAATGCTTGTTTATTTATTAAAAACCAAAAATCAATTTTAGGCATTTAAAACTTTGTCTAATGTATATTGTGATATCAACACATTAAAACTGGGTTAAAGAATTAATTTTTGTTTGTTAAGTATATTTAATTACTTGTTAATTAATTAAAAAACTAAAGATTAATATTTTAAAACATGTCAAATAATTTTGTTCTAAAATTTCCTTAGTCCAATAATTTAATACATGTTTAGTCTAAAATTTGAATACGTAATATTTAATTTATTAATTCAGTTGAATTTTATAATTAAGTAATGTTTATGCATAACTTCATTTATTAATAGAGATTAATTTTAAAAATGATCTAATGATTTCGAACCATATTTTATTTATCAAATAAATCTAGTATTTATTATTATTATTGTTTTTATTCTTATATGACCGAATTTTAAAAGATGATAAATTTTGTTTTTTAAAACTAAAAGTCCTAAATTTTTAGTACGTTTTTTTATTATCCCAACGAATCGCAAACCTCCTATTAACGATATTTAAATATCACTAATTACTAATTAATAGGTGTTTGTTTATTAAAATTTAAAGGTTGTTGTTAGTTTTTTAAATCTACATAACCTGAAAACTATTTTAATTTTAAATATTTTAATTTTAAACTAATTTTTCAACTATGCGATTAAAACAAATAGAACTGTAAACAATACAAATTTAATAAATCACTTTTTCGTATTTAGTCATTCTCAATGGACAACTTTACGGCCTAAACATAAAGTAACATATGTTACCCTAACCGAGTCTAAAGTTGAATTTCACAGTTTAAAATAATATTGATTCTAATTGCCAATAATTAAACTGGTGGTTATGTGTTGGCTTAGCAGAAGTTACCGTTTATGGTGCCCTACTCAAGAGCGTTACAGCATTAAAAATCGAACCTAAAACCGTATGTAGTAAAGCCGGTTTTAGCCACTAGTAACATTGGACTAGTGAATGAATTTTATTTATCTACAAATCCTTATATTGGACAAATAAAAAATCTTGTAAAAATAAAATCTTACTCATGTAGATAATCTTTAATTTAAAACTAACAAACTGCAAGAGCTCATTTTTGGGTAAAGGAAGTAATGCATAAAACAAGGACTAAAATTATGAGCAAGTTACACTATTGAAACGTTATATCTAAATAATTTCCTTAATGCTAAAGTGTATTCATGTATTCCAAGATAAACTAAAGCACCAAGGCAAAACCCAACTGAAATATAAAAGGTTTAAAAGAGGGAATTCAGCTAATAATAAATTACACAAAGCTGTTGTTAAAAATAAAAAAAGTTCACACACAACAATTCTTTGAGCTTAAACAACCAGTGGTGTAAATAAAAGAGGAATAATAGATTTATCCCCACCACCCTACTGTACTAATACTTTAAAAGCAGTAACGTTACAACTCGATTACGTCACAAAATAGATTTATGTCATTAAAAAACAGCATATGAAATTTTGTTAATCAAAATTTATTAAAAATGATTAATAATATCAAAATAAGGAAAAAAAATAAGTCTAAAAACATAAATAATATCGACAACAGAAAAGAATACGTGAAAATAAGGTTAAAAACATAAATAATATTAACAACAGACAAGAATACATGAAAATAGGGCTAACAACATAAATAATGTCGACAACAGAAAGAAATACGAAAAAAATAAGGCTAAAAACACAAATAATATCGATAACAGAAAAGAATACATGAAAATTGAGGCTAAAAACATAAATAATATCGACAACAGAAAGAAATACGAAAAAAATAAGGCTAAGAACAAAAATAATATCGATAACAGAAAAGAGTATGTAAAATTAAGGCTAAAAACATAAATAATATCGACAACAGAAAGAAATACGAAAAAAATAAAACTCGGAACACAAATAATGTCGATAACAGAACAGAGTATGTGGAATTAAGGCTAAAAACACAAATAATATCGACAACAAAAAGAAATACGAAAAAAATAATATCGACAAGAAAAAAAAATATGAAAAAAATAAGGCTGAAAACATAAACAATATTGACAACAGAACAGAATACGAAAAACTAAGGCTGAGAACACAAATAATATTAATAACAGAAAAGAGTATGTAAAATTAAGGCTAAAAACATTAATAATATCGACAACAGAAAGAAATACGAAAAAAATAAGGCTAAGAACACAAATAATATCGATAACAGAAAAGAGTATGTGAAATTAAGGCTAAAAACGTAAATAATATGGACAACAGAAAGAAATACGAAAAAATAAGGCTGAGAACACAAATAATATCGATAACAGAAAAGAGTACGTAAAATTAAGGCTAAAAACATAAATAATATCGACAACAGAAAGAAATACGAAAAAAATAAGACTAAGAACACAAATAATATCGATAACAGAAAAGAATATGTGAAATTAAGGCTAAAAACGTAAATAATATCGACAACAGAAAAAAAAACGAAAAAAAATAGGGCTGAGAACACAAATAATATTGATAACAGAAAAGGGTACGTAAAATTAAGGCTAAAAACATAAATAATATCGACAACAAAAAAAAATATAAAAAATAAGGCTAAAACATAAATAATATTAACAACAGAACAGAATAAGAAAAAATATTAGTAAAAACATAAATAATATCGAGAACAGACAAGAATACGTGAAAATAAGGCTAACAACATAAATAATGTCGACAACAGAAAAAAATAAGGCTGAGAACACAAATAATATCGATAACAGAAAAGAATACGTGAAAATAAGGCTAAAAACATAAATAATATCGACAACAGAAAGAAATACAAAAAAATAAGGCTGAGAACACAACTAATATCGATATCAGAAAAGAGTACATAAAATTAAGGCTAAAAACATAAATAATATCGACAACAAAAAAAAATATGAAAAAAATAAGGCTGAAAACATAAACAATATTGACAACAGAACAGAATACGAAAAAAATAAGGCTGAAAACACAAATAATATTGATAACAGAAAAGAGTACGTAAAATTAAGGCTAAAAACAAAAATAATATTGACAACAGAAAAAAATATGAAAAAAATAGGGCTTGGCAAACATCATTGGGAAGTGGTAGCATCATCATCAGAAAGTTGTGACAACATCATCATGGGTAGCAACATTATCAGAAAATGGTAGCAACATTATCAAAAGGTGGTAGCATTATCATTGGAAAGTGTTAGCAACATTATCAAAAAGTGGTAGCAACATCATTGACTGGTGGTAGCAACATCATTGAATAGTGGTAGCAACATCATTAAATAGTGGTAGCAACAGTACATTCGATAGTGGTAGCAACATCATCAAAAAGTGATAGCAATAATCAGAAAGTGATAGCACATCGTCGGAAAGTGGCAGCAACATTATCAGAAAGTGGAATCATTGAAATGTAATAGGGCATCATTAGAGAGTAAAAGCGGCAATATTGGAAAATGGAATCATTAGAAGGTGGTAGTAACATCATCGGATAGTGGTAGCGGCATCATCGGATAGTGATGGCGACATCGGATAGTTGTAGCGGCATCATTGGATAGTGATGGTAGTGACATTATCAGAAGTGGTAGTGGCATTATTGAAAGGTGGTAGCAACAATATCGTGGGGTAGCAACATCACCATAAAGTGGTATCAAGATTTTCAGGGGGGTAGCGACATCATGAGGGGGCAACAACATCAGGGGGGGGGTAGAAAGTGGAAGAAAAATTATGGGGGAGGGGGTAGAAAGTGAAAGAAAAATTATGGGGAAGTAGCGACAACATTTGGGGTAACAACATCATCAGGGGGGAGTGAGTAGCAACATCATCAGAAGGTAGTAGCAACATCATTAGAGGTAGCAACAATATCGTTGGGTAACAACATCACCAGAAGGTTGTTACAACATTTACAGGGGGTAGCGACATCATTGGAATATGGAAGAAAAATTATCGGGAGGATAACAACATCATCGGGAGGCAACAACATCATCGAGGGTAGCAACATTATTGGAAAGTGGTAGCAACATCATCGGGAGGGCAACAACATCATCGAGGGTAGCAACATTATTGAAAAGTGGTAGCAACATCATCGGGAGGCAACAACATCATCTTGGGTAACAACATCATCTGGGGTAGCAACATCATCGGAAGGTAGTAGCAACATTATTAGAGGTAGCAACAATATCGTGGGGTAGCAACATAACCATAAGGTGGTAACAACATTTTTTAAGGGGGTAGCGACATTATGTGAGGGCAACAACATCATTGAAAAGTGGAAGAAAAATTATCGGGGGTAGCAACATCACCGGAAAATGTTAGCAACAGTATTGGGGGGAAGCGACATCATTGGGGGTAACAACATCATCATGGAGGGGTAGCAACATCATTAGAAAGTGGTAGCAACATCATTGGAACGCAAGGGGATAGAAACATTATTGGAAGGTGGTAGCAACATCATTAGAGGTAGCAACATTATCGGGCAGCAGGGGGGGAGCCACATCATTGGAAAGTGGAAGAAAAAGTATCAGGGTGGTAACAACATCATTAGTGGGGGAGGTTATAACTTCATCAGAAGTTAACCACATAATTGAAAGGGGCAACAACATAATTGGGGGGGGGAAGAAGGGGGGTAGCAACATCATTGGAAAGTAAAAGCAACATCATCGGGAGCAACAACATCATCGGAAGGCAACAACATCATCGGAAGGCAACAACATCATCTGGGGTAGCAACATTATTGGAAAGTAAGTGGTAGCAACATCATCTGGGGTATCAACATCATTAGAGGTAGCAACAATATCGGGTGGTAGCAACATAACCATAAGGTAGTAACAATATTTTTAAGGGGTAGCGACATCATGAGGGGGTAGCAACATCATGAAGGGGTAGCGACATCATGAGGGGGCAACAACATCATAGGGAAGTGGAAGAAAAATTATCGGTGGTAGCAACATCATCGGAAAGTTGTGGCAACAGTATTTAGGGGTAGCAACATTATTGGGAATAGCAACATCATCAAAGGTAGTAGCAACATCATTAGAGGTAGCAACATTATCGGGATGCAGGGGGGGAGCCACATCATTGGAAAGTGGAAGAAAAATTATCGGGAGGGTAACAACATCATCAGTGGGGGAAGTTACAACCTCCTCATCAGGAGTTTACAACATAATTAAAAGGGGCAACAACATAATAGGGGGAAGGGGGTAGCAACATCATCAGAAGGTAGTAGTATCATCATTAGAGGTAGCAACAATATCGTGTGGTAGCAACATAACCATAAGGTGGTAACAACATTTTCGGGGGGTAACGACATCATGAGGGGGTAGCGACATCATAAGGGAGCAACAACATCATAGGAAAGGGGAAGAAAAATTATCGGGGGTAGCAACATCATCAGAAAGTTGTAGCACACTTTGTAGACAAAATAACCTAAAAAATTGAAAAGAATTTAATATGTTATTTGGTACAATTGTTTAATTTAATTAAAAGAATTTTAAATTAATTATTTAGTTATACGTATTTATTGCATAAATACCAAACTTTCATTAAAAAAAGGGATAATATTGGTAAATAATTAAAAAAAAATTATTAAAACAAACCAATTAAATTAATATTAATTAAATATTTAATCAAAGAAATAAATTGTAAGGTAATAAAAATAAATTTAAACACTAACCAACAAGTTATTAAACAAATACAAAACAAAAATAGTACCCAAAAAGAATTACTTTTTTGGTCTCGTTCTCACAACTGATTAAAACTTCAATTAACCACTACCTTTTTATAAGATCATCATCATATTCTCCAGATGTTTCTGTCTTTTTCATGAAATTATCATCAGATTCTCCAGATGTTCCTCTATTTCTCATTAGATCCTCCAGGTTCACGAGATCGTCATCTGGACCTTTAAAAAGAAAGTTGAAAAGCAGTTATCTATGTCTAATTAAAAATTAAAATTAGTTAACATATTACCTTGTTGTTCAGAAGACTATATGTTACCTATTCTTCTTGATTCCTCATTAGATCCTCCAGATGTTCCTTTATTCTTCATAAAATCTTCATCAGATCCTTCATATGATCCTCTTTTCCTCACCAGATCCTCCAGGTTCACGAGATCGACATCTGAAATCTAAAACCTTAAAAGGAAAGCTGAAAAACAGTTATCTTTGTCTAATTAAAAAATAAATTTAGTTAACATATTACCTTGTTGTTCAGAAGACTATATGTTACCTATCTTTCTCGATTTCTCATCAGATCCTCCAGATGTTTCTTAATTCTTCATAAAATTATCATTAGATCCTTCAGATGTTCCTTTGTTTCTCATCAGATCCTCCAGGTTCACGAGATCGTTATCTGAAACCTTGAAAAGAAAGCTGGAAAGCAGTTATCAATTCTAATTACAAAAAAAAATTTAGTTAACATATTACCTATCTTTCTTGATTCAAAGGGTGACATTTAGGCCATCTATAAAATGTATTTAACCATGATAGTACATATGGGCCAAATCCAAATTGTATTAGAACCTCTTTCATGAAGACCCAGTCTAAGGTATCAAAAGCTTTATATATATCTAGGGCAATAATCGCCCCAGGAAGATTTAAATTATCCACATAATCAATAACATTGAATATAAGTCTTAGATTTTCCCCTATATATCTGCCCGGTATAAACCCAGTCTGGTCTCGAGAGACTAGATCATCAATGTGCTGTTTAATTCTAGAGTTAATTAATTTAGCTAGTATTTTATAGTCTGCATTTAGTAGGGTTATAGGTCTATAGTTTATGGCAAAAAGAGTATCTTTGTTCGGTTTAGCTATTAAGGTAACCACACCTTGGCATTGAGATTCACTTAAAGTGCCGGTGGCCTGCGAATATTTATAACATTTAAGTAATGGGTCCTGCAACTCTGACCAAAATTTTGAATAAAATTCAATAGGAAACCCATCAGGGCCAGGAGATTTGTTTGTTTTCATACTTTTCATGCTTTTATGGCACTCATTTTTACTTATAAGAGACTCGGTTGCAGTTCTTTGGGGCTCTGATAGCTTCGGCAGGTTAAGGTTTGTTAGAAAGTGTCGGATTTTATCCAACGGATATATATCTTTTTTCCGAGCAAACAAGTTTTTAGAAAATATCGAGAGCTCTTTTAAAATAGAATGTTGGTCCGTCAAAATGGAATTTTGAACTTTTAATCGGTTAATAATTTTTTTATCTCCGTGGCGCTTTTCTAAATTTAAAAAATATTTCGTGTTCTTTTCACCTTCTTCCGCCCACTTTGCTCTAGACCGAACAATCGCGGGCTTTGTACGATTCATTGCTAGATTGTTAATTTTTTGTTTACAATTGTTAATTAGGCGCCATTGATTTTCGTTTTTTAAGGTTCCATCGTTAAGAAAGGAATTTTCCAGTTTAATTAATTCCGCTTCAAGGCGAATTTCCTGTTTAATAAATTGTTTACTTTTATATGAGGAATATGCGATAGACACACCTTGCAGTACGCATTTCAGGGCATCCCATCTAATATGTGGCGTTGTATCGAGTTCCTGATTTTGTTTAAGATAGTTTTGAATTTCATTTTTAATTAGGTTTATGTAATTTTCGTCTTCCAACAAGGATATATTAAGTTTCCAATACCCTTTACCCCGTGGTGTTGGGTCAAGCAACAGCGTTAATTTTACTATTTTATGATCTGATCTGACACTAGGTATGATATTAGCTTTAAGCGTTTTGTTTATTAAATTTGAAGAGGTTAGAAAGAAATCTATTCGACTTGCGACTTTTGGGTTATTTTGAATACGAGAAAAATTTAATAAATTGGGATGTTTTACTCTAAATATGTCATTAAGATTATATATTTGCATCAGCGAAATAAGTTTAGCACGCGCTTGTTTGTTTGAGTGGGCTAAAGCGCCACCACGTTTATCCAGGTCGTTATTTAGTGTTAGGTTGAAATCTCCCGCAATTATCATATCATAACATGTTAGTTTATCAATATTCGAAAATAAATTTGCAAAAAAATTTGGCTCGTCACTGTTTGGAGCATATATGCTAGCCAAGGTCAATCGTTCGTCATTAATTTTAATGTTTAGAATAATAAATCTACCGTCCGTATCCTTGATAACGTCATATATTTTGTAATTTATAGTCCTAGACAAACAGATCGCAACGCCCTTGCTCCTACTTGTGCCGTGCGACCATTCTATTTCGCCCCCAAATTCCATTTGCCATAGTTTTTGATCTTGCATAGTACAGTGAGTTTCTTGCAAACAAGCGATATGGATTTTTTTATGTTTCAGAAAATTAAATACCGTTTTTCTTTTAAGTTTATCTTGGAGACCGGCCACATTATACGATACAATTGTTAACACCATACTTATAAAATAAAAAATCAATAAATAAACCTATAATACAATCATGTTTTACTACCTTCTATTTTCCCGGCATCCGTATCCCTTTCAAATGTCATTCCACAGGGACATGTGTACGGCTTCTCCGAAGTGACGGTTACGGAGTAAATCTTGCCGCATTCACAATGTATGGTTTTTCCTGCACAGATGTTATTAGTGCAGGCGCGACTTCTTGACTTCGGGGGCACAATGTTCATGTTGTTGCATGTATCAGATGCACATCTAAATGATCGCTTGTCACAGGTTACACAATCGTAAACCTGCTCATCGTTCACAGCTTCTCTTGAGTACTGCCTGCAGCAAGGGAGTTTTCTCATTGTACGATTGCTTACACATCCTATGATCTTACACATCCTATGATAGTTTTTTTAATTGGGACCAAAAACCTTTCGTCGTCCGCGCAACACGCAGTCACTACATCATAATTCAAGTTGCAATTCCAGCAATGGAACTTATCGTTGGACTCCAGTATCCACGTCTCTCTTTTGCAACCAGGGCAATCCACATTTATTTTGTTTTCGCTTAGGCTCGAAGCCTTAGGCTTTTTTCCTGTTTGAGGGGAGATGGTATCACGCCTACGTTTGTAGGTTACCTGTGTAAAAGTGTCGTCTGCTTCGTTATCAGTGATGTTTATGTCAGTCTCGCACTCGTTCGGTTGTGATTCCTTATCGGCTTCTATTTTATCTTTATTATTGCCGTCTGTAGAGTCTCGAGATAAAACTGATACGGACTGGCTTGCGCTTAATTTAGGGAACTCTCCTAACTTTTTAGGGCAATTAGCGAATTTGTGTCCTTTTTCGTTGCAATTTTTACAAGTAAAAATTTGATTTTCATATGCCACAAACATCTCGTACCCCTCTATTTTGATATAGCTCGGAATTGTATCTGGTTTTAAATCTTCTTTGTTCATCAGAATTGTACGAACTCCAGTTATAAGGTTTTTGCTGTCTTTACGAAAATAAACTTTGTGGACTTCCCCGAATCTTTCCGAGAATACTTCTTGGATTTTTTCGTTACTTAGCGGGATTGGCACCCATCCTAATGTAACTTTTATTTTGTCTGTATTGTAAAGTTTTATTCTGTATATGCTGGCGTTGCATTTTTCGTTCAAATCTTCCGCTAAATCCACCACTAGTTTTCTTGTTTTGCAAGTTACATCTATCAAATTCCCTTTTCTTATCGAAATTCCAACAAAGTTTTCTAGCGAGATGCTACTTTCTATCAAATAGTTTAGAAGGTCTTCCCTTGTGGTTCTTTTGACTGTTCTAAAGCTTAGACAGTTGGGCCTTTCTAGCCCATTGCTTTTCTCTTTTGCTAAGGCTTTAGCGTAGCTCATAACCATTTTTACTGTAAACCAAAACACGACCGCACGCGACGCGTCCAATCGTGGTATTGACAAATCAAATAGCAGGTGTGTAGATTCCAGCTGATCTCTAGTGCGCCAACTAGCGGTCGACTTTGACGTCTACAGAGCACCATCTAGCAGATGGTAATGTAGCTACGGCAACTAAAGCGACACAACTGACGTAACAACGAAAGCGACGCAAACTGACGTGTAAAAACTGAACTGACGAGTAAAGCGACGCAAACTGACGTGTGAAAACTGAAGTGACGCAAACTGACGTTACAGCTGAAGCGAACCGACGAAAGCGGGGAACCGACGAAAGCGACAAAAGCGACGAAAGCGACGCAAACCAAAGCGACGAAAGCGACGCAAACCAAAGCGACGAACGAAGCGATGTGTTGCAACACGCACACGAGCTAAAGGCAGCCGAAGACTGACGACTCTCCTTATTCAACTAGGCTGATCCTAGTATTAGGTCAATTGAGTTTAATATCTGTAATAAACAATATCATAAACCTGACAAGTTTGGGCCATTGCCTTATGGTTAGAGTGTAGGCCTTTTATTAGGGGGAAGTATGTAAATTTAGTTAATAGATGTTCTACCACACAAACATTAAGGAAAAAGCAGTCATTAAAATCAATTGTTAACATTTAAAAAAAAAGAAAAATTACAATAAAATTAAAATTTTAAAAAATATAAAAAAAATCACAATAAAAATATTTTACCTTGTCTTTTAGAAGACTATATGTTACCTTTCTTCCTACATTTCCATTTAGATCATCATTAGATTCTCCAGATGTTCCTTTATTTTTTATTAAATTATCATCAGATTCTTTAGATGTTCCTTTATTCCCCATCAGATTCTCCAGGTTCACGAGGTCGTCATCTGAAACCTTAAAAAAAGCTGGAAAGCAGTTATCTGTGTTTAATTAAAAAAATAATTTAGTTAACACATTTACCTTGTCGTTCAGAAGACGATATGTTACCTATCTTTCTCGATTCCTCATCAGATCATCCATTCTTCATCAGATCATCATTAGATCCTCCAGATGTTTTTCTTTTGTTCACCAGATCCTCCAGGTTTACGAGATCGTCATCTGAAACCTTAAACAGAAAGCTGAAAAGCAGTTATCTATGTCCAATTACAAAAAAATATTAGTTAACTTTTTACCTTGTCGTTCAGAAGACTATATGTTACTTATCTTTCTCGATTCATCATCAGATCATCCATTCTTTGTCAGATCATCATCAGATCCTCCAGATGTTCTTCTATTGATCACTAGATCCTCCAGGTTCACAAGATCGTCATCTAAAACCTTAAAAAAAAGCTGGAAAGCAGTTAAATATGTCTAATTAAAAAAAAATTTAGCTAACTTTTTACCTTGGTCGTTCAGAAGATTATATGTTACCTATCTTTCTCGATTCCTCATCAGATCATCCATTCTTTATCAGATCATCATCATATCCTCCAGATGTTCTTCTTTTGTTCACCAGATCCTCCAGGTTCACGAGATCGTAATCTGAACCCTAAACAGAAACCTGGAAAGCAGTTATCAATTCTAATTACAAAAAAATTTAGGTAACAAATTACCTATCTTTCTCGATTCAAAGGGTGACATCAACAGAAGGTGACATCATCAAAGAGTGACATATTCGGAGAGTGACATTATCAAAGTGTAACCTAATCCACAACACTGGATTGCATTAAGCACAATGTAGACAAAATGACCTCGTAAAAATTGAAAAGAATTTGATATGTTATTTGGTACAATTGTTTAATTTAATTAGAAATATATAAAATTAATTATTTTGATATACCTATTTATTGCATGAATATCAAACTTTCATTAAAAAAATAGATAATATTAGAAAATAATTAAGAAAAATTATTATAATAAACAAACTAAATTAATATTATTTAAATATTAAATCAAATAAACAAATTGTAAAGTAATTAAACTAAATTAAAACACTAACCAACAAGTTATTTAACAAATACAAAACACAAAATAGTAGCCTACTTATTAATAGTAGGTAACTGATAATTAGTGGTTTAATAATTATTAGCCAACTTAACAAATAGCTTACAAATCAAATAGCAGGTGTGTAGATTCCAGCTGATCTTTAGTGCGCCAATTAGCGGTCGACTTTGACGTCTACAGAGCCCCATCTAGCAGATGGTAATGTAGCTACGGCAACTAAAGCGACACAACTGACGTAACAACGAAAGCAACGCAAACTGACGTGTAAAAACTGAACTGACGCAAACTGACGAGTAAAGCGACGCAAACTGACGCGTGAAAACTGAAGTGACGCAAACTGACGTTACAGCTGAAGCGAACCGACGAAAGCGACGAACGACGAGCGACCAAAGCGACGAGCGACGAAAGCGACGAAAGCCACGCAAACCAAAGCGACGAACGGAGCGATGTGTTGCAACACGCGCACGAGCTAAAGGCAACCGAAGACTGACGACTCTCCTTATTCAACTAGGCTGATCCTAGTATTAGGTCAATTGAGTATAATATCTGTAATAAACAATATCTTAAACCTGACAAGTTTGGGCCATTGCCTTATGGTTAGAGTGTAGGCCTTTTATTAGGGGGAAGTATGTAAATTTAGTTAATAGATGTTCTACCACAAAAACATTAAGGAAAAAGCAGTCATTAAAATCAATTGTTAACATTATAAAAAAAAGAAAAATTACAATATAATTAAAATTATAAAAAATATAAAAAAATAAAAAAAAATCACAAAAAAAATATTTTTCTTTGTCTTTTGGAAGACTATATGTTACCTTTCTTCCTATATTTCCATTTAGATCATCATTAGATTCTCCAGATGTTCCTTTATTTTTCATTAAATTATCATCAGATCCTTCAGATGTTCCTTTATTCCCTATCAGATCTTCCAGGTTCACGAGATCGTCATCTGAAACCTTAAAAATGAGCTGGAAAGCAGTTATCTGTGTTTAATTAAAAAAATAATTTAGTTAACACATTTACCTTGTCGTTCAGAAGACTATATATCTTTCTCGATTCCTCATCAGATCATCCATTCTTCATCAGATCATCATCAGATCCACCAGATGTTCTTCTATTGATCACCAGATCCTCCAGGTTTACAAGATCGTCCACTGAAACCTTAAATAGAAAGCTAGAAAGCAGTTATCTATGTCTAATTTAAAAAAATAGTTTAATTTTTACCTTGTCGTTCAGAAGACTATATGTTACCTATCTTTCTCGATTCCTCATCAGATCATCCATTCTTCGTCAGATCATCATCAGATCCTCTAGACGTTTTTCTATTGATCCCCAGATCCTCCAGGTTCACGAGATCATCATCTGAAACTTTAAAAAGAAAGCTGAAAAGCAGTTATCTATGTCTAATTTAAAAAAATAGTTTAATTTTTACCTTGTCGTTCAGAAGACTATATGTTACCTATCTTTCTCGATTCCTCATCAGATCATCCATTCTTCGTCAGATCATCATCAGATCCTCTAGACGTTTTTCTATTGATCCCCAGATCCTCCAGGTTCACGAGATCATCATCTGAAACCTTAAAAAGAAAGCTGAAAATCAGTTATTTATGTCTCATTAAAAAAAAAATTTAGTTAACATTTTACCTTGTCGTTCAGAAGACTATATGTTACTTATCTTTCTCGATTCCTCATCAGATCATCCATTCTTCTTCAGATCATCATCAGATCCTCCAGATGTTCTTCTATTGATTACTAGATCCTCCAGGTTCACGAGATCGTCACCTGAAACCTTAAACAGAAAGCTGAAAAGCAGTTATCTATGTCCAATTACAAAAAAAAATTAGTTAACACATTTACCTTGTCGTTCAGAAAACTACATGTTACCTATCTTTCATGATTTATCATTAGATCCTCCAGGTGTTTTTCCATTCTTCATTAAATCATCATCAGATCCTGCAGATGTTTCTTTATTCCTCATCAGATCCTCCAGGTTCACGAGATCGTCATCTGAAACCTTTAAAAAAAGCTGGAAAACAGTTATCTATGTCTAATTAATAAAAAAATTTAGTTAACTTTTTACCTTGGGTCTTCAGAAGATTATATGTTAACTATCTTTCTTGATTCCTCATCAGATCCTCCAGGTGTTCCTCCAATGTTCATTAAATCATCATCAGATCCTCCAGATGTTTGCCTATTCCTCATAAGATTCTCCTGGTTCAAGATATCTTTATCTGAAACCTTAAAAAGAAAGCTGAAAAACAGTTATTTACGTATAAATAGAAAAAAAATTAGTTAACATTTTATCTGGTTGGTCTGAGGACTATCTGTTACCTATTTTCTCTATTTCTCATTTTATCATCATCATCAGTGTCATCTAAAACCTTAAAAAAAACAACTAAACCGACGCAAACTGACAACTTTAGAATCAAAGCGACGCAAACTGACGCACGCAAACTGACAATGTAACAATTATAGCGTCCGACGAAAGCGACGAAGAATAATGAAATCGACGCAATTTGACGTAACAATTAAAGCGATCGACGAAAACGACGAATGCGACGAACAGCGAAAGCGGCGAACAACGAAAGCGACGAACGGAGCAATGTGTTGCAACACGCGCACGAATTCAATTTAAAACTAGATTTATTTGATAAATAAAATATGGTTCGAAATTGTTTGATTCTTTTTTATAAATATAATTTATTTAGTAGGTTTATTAATTAAATTATAAATTTAAATATGAACTTTTTTATATTTAAACCTAATTTTAACAAGCGAACACGCACTCATTGATATTGTAATATAAAAGTAAACTAAATTTAAAAGCAAAATACCGAGTTTAATTTTTTAGTAATCAAACAAGTATTAAAATATAATAATAACAAAACAATTAAAACAAAAATTTTACACATTTTTTACTTATATTTTAACATTTTACTTAAATTTTCAACCAATATTTTTTACTTTAATGGACAGCGAAAAGGACGATTTTTGACGGCGACCAGAACGCTATTAAATTATTCAAGCGTTAAACTCACACTGATTCGTTATTTTATAAAAAAAAAAAAATAATGATTAAACGATATTTAGCTGGAGTTAAATCTTCATTTTAAATAGCAACATACAAAATAATAATACCAACAACATATTAAAATTTCAGCAAATTTAATCTTTAAATTTTAATAATAAAATATATTAATTAGTAATTAGTGATAATTAAATGTCGTTAATAGGAGGTTTGCGATTCGTTGGGATAATAACAAACATACTAAAAATTCAGAACTTTTAGTTTTAAAGAACAAAAGTTATCGTCTTTCAAAATTCGTCAAATAAGAATAAAAACAATAATAATAATAATAATAATAATAATAAATATAATGACAATAACAATATGTTTCGAAATCTAAGATTTCGAACCATAATAATGACAATAACAATATGTTTCGAAATCTAAGATTTCGAACCATAACAAGCCTTAAAAGCTAGGGTGTAAGCCTTTTATTAAGTTGGAAACATGTAAAAGTTGTACAATGGTAAATAAATTTATTATCTATTTAATATATATATATTTTTCAAAAAACAAGTATCTTACCTATTCCTCGTCAGATCATCATCAGGCACTCCCTTTCTGCGAGATCGTCATCTACAACTGCAAATAATAACTGGGGGCAGTTAATATGTCCAGTTAGGTATTATTTATTTATCCGCTTTTAAATAGTGTTGTTTACTAAATACGCAGACTGTTAAACGCAATTCGCCAGACAATAAAACAACGAATGTATCGATACGCGCACGATCCTACCCCTAACGCACTGCATAACCAGATCAACAACACCATATAAACTATAAACATTTTAAATACTAATAATAATAAAAATAATCTACTTAACTCGATTTGTTGAAGAAAAAGATGGCTTCGTCATCTTCAAAGGACGCTTTCGACATGGCTTAAACTCTCATTTTAGCTAAAACATAAAACAAATATCCTGAACACTGTTTAACTTAAACTTAATGGCGGACAAGCCGATCCAAGAAGTCAAGTTGTGACGTCAGTTGTGACGTCAGTTGTATTCATCCGCAACGTATTATGCTAAAGGCGTATAAAGAAATAGTTTCTTAACTAATCAAATTTATAAAAAAAAAACTAACAACGTCGTTATCTTACAAAACAATTTAAAATAGAAACCTTCATTAATTTTAAATATTTAATTAAATATTAGCTCTATAAACTTACTACTAAACTGTATACCACATGTTTTAAAACAAAACCTAAAAGCGTTTCTCTTAAATTCTGCGCTTCGCTCAAATTCGGCGCTGATAGCCTGAAACAAATTACGCTTTTCTTCGGTAACATTTCAAAAACTTTTTACCACGACCTTACTAGTCGGGTTTATTTTTGTTGTAATAATTATTATTGTTCGAAATCTAAGATTCCAAAACGTATTGTTATTGTGAATATTTTTATTATAACTAAATACGTAATATTTGATATATAAATTCAGTTAATATTCTTAATTAAGTAATGTTTATACATACATTTATTTTTTAACAGAGAATAATTTAAAAAATGATCAAATAATTTCGAACCATATTTTATTTATCAAATAAAACTAGTTTTAACTTATTTTGTAGATTACAATCTAATTAAACAGCGTAAATGTTAGCCTTCTCTTATTTTTTTAAATGTTTTATTTATAGTGTACTTTTATTTCCTAACAATAGTTTGAAACTACAATTTCAATCCATTTCGGAGTTAACAGTTAAAAAAATCCTTGTCAAAATATTGTCGCAAGACCAGGAATATTGCTTACCACAACCTGCAATTGTTATGCTATTTTTTATGCTATAATATAACAACGTGTATGCACATATAAATATATTATGATAACATCATATATGATTATTTTGTCGATTTTAATTATTTAAACATGATTAACAAGGTGACAGCGCAGTTCAACCAAGACAAATCGAATTTATCCGATTAAGTTAGATAGACTCTCCTATTGATGTGTGCTCATTTGCATTTAGAATAGTTTTCGCTCAATAAGGCTAACGCACAAGCAGTCCCCAAAGTAGTTGAAAGATCGATATTCAATTCAGTTGTGCCGTAAATTGATTTCCGTCGCCCTTAGTTATTAGTTGATGGCCCATTAAACTTTTTACAGGGGCAGGTAGTTAGTGCTATAACAAAAACTGTTTGACTGGTAAGCACTTGACTCGTAAAACTGCATCTAACAGTCGTGCAATAAAGATGAGCCAGGTTGTATATGGCCAACGTTAGGTTAGAATTAGATAATAAGCAAGGCTATTTCAATTTTTATGACCTAATGCGATTAAAAATAGAGCTTATTATATAAGCTTATCTGTGATTGAAAATGAAGATATTTTATCATTTGGTAAAATCGTGTAGATTTTTTACGTAGTCACCTAATAAAAAATGCCTATTTTATTGATTTTAGAGTAACTACTTTTTACCACAAAAATCGTAGTCATGACGCTAAAGCAATAAACAATCAGAAAATAACAAAATTTATTTAAGAATATCTCAGCGGGGAAAGGGTTACGTTACTAGACTTGCATTATTCATAACATGTTTTCACGTTTTAGCGAAGCAGCGAAAATGTACCATTGTAACGAAATTCATGGTCGATATGCACATATAGCCTAAAGTTATTGTCGAGGCAGTACTGAACATAATAAAACTATATTTCAATGAGGTAATTAAGTAAAAACGCGTATTAAAAGTTAAATTCTTCTGACAGCTTAAGGCATAAGTGTTATTGTCAGATTATAAGGTGTGCGTTAGGCAGTGTCGTCAGAGAAAGCGATTATGCATACATGTGGCTTCATATTACGTGTGGTATAAGACCAGTGCTTAACCAATGTGTTTAAAAGTTCGATGAAACTTTTGTATTTTAATACTTTCTCCATAATTTGTTTTTATGAGCCGAAATACCATTAACATTACGAGGTGACGTCGTTTTGCCGGTCAACAACCGATGAAATCACTCATTTTTGAACTTTGTTTACATATGCCTATCCTACGCATTTAATTTCGTCTGGGTTACGGTAAACCTTTGTTTAGTTTTATATGCAGAATAATATCCAGAAAATTAGTAATTTTTTAAGATGGTGTGATTAACTATATTAATTATGCTTTTTTAATGTTTATATAGAAAAATCACGTGTGTCTTGTTGATACTTTTTTAATTAATGGCAGCATGGAAATTATTGGGACCTTCTGTGTTTCTGGGATTAAGTTCTACACTTTTGCTGAGCATCGCATTGTTAACTGACAACTGGTACATAATAGATGCTTCTCTATACAATCAAGTATGTACAGAAAACAATGTGTTGGCGGATTTTTATCCATGGCCCATACCCTTCTACGGTCCAAAGTCTGATAAAAGAACTGCTGATTTAAAGTTGCGAACCAAACCAAAACCCAAGCATGAAAAACAACAAAACGACGACTCAAAACCTTACAATTTTGATTTACTTTTGTCTTCCTCTGTAATACTGCCGGTTACACAGCCTGCTACATTGCCAGCACCTTTGCTTAATGAAAACAAACAGGCTAAGTTTACTGACCGACATTTAAGTAGGCACAGAAAAAAGAATAAAATAAACGATCACTTGTATAGACTGGAAAGAAAGTATGGGTTAGGATTTTCAAGAACAACAAGGACAGTAGGTAAAGTTAAAGCTCAACCTAAACACATTTCAATCTCAATAAGACAGCCTCGGAAAGAAATGATTTTAAACTGGTTTTCGTTAATGAAGGATCTAAATCGAAACTTGCGTTCATTCGGAGCAAGGGATATTACTCAACGTCGATATGGGGTAACTACTTTTAAAATGTATTAAATTTGTTAATATTAACAACCGTAATCAATTTTTATGTATGACCTAATTTAATTATTTCGTATTGACAATACTAATTTCAAACGTGTGACATAATACTTTTATTAATTCAAGCAAATAATCAATACAAGTGTGTTATTAGTTTTAGAAAATAAAAAAAATTATAACCGGCATCGGACTAATGATTAATTTCCATTGCATGAAAAATATAACAAGTTAACTAAAATATTATAATTAAATTTACATTGTTGTTACAGAAGCAAAGAAATTTTACACTATTTCAGGACAAAACAAAACAAGCTTGTTCGTTAAGGCAATTTTCAACTGTCACAGGCCTATTCCGCACCTGTTATTTGCCAAGAAAAAACTCTTTTCTTCAAAAGTCCATCGATTGCGGTAATTTAAATTCAAAAAATAAATAGTTTTGAACTGCAAATGTTTAATTTATTATTAATAGCGCCTGAGATAACTCTTCAACTGCAAGAAGGGACACATTAATTAAAGCTTGTCTAACAATGTCTATTTAACATGATAACCGTTATTGAATTAAAAATGACAATTTTAAGTTAACTTTTTATTTATTTTATTTTTAGGAAATTTAACAAAATGTTTACCAATATCTTATATGGGAGTAGATTATCTTTCTTTTCCTGTGTATTTATCATCGAATGAAACAAAGCTTATAAATGGGGATGAAAAAAATTTTCTAGGTAAGTTTTAAACATTTTTTAGTAAAAAGACAAATATAAAAAATGTTGTATTTTTAAAGACATTTTTTTTCTATTTTAGACCTTCGTCGAGCTATGATATCGTTTTTGTTTCTGGCTTTGGGAATAGGTGTGTTTGGTGTGCTAGTGACATCATTCGGTTGGTACAGAAATGTTGGGTTTGAACAAAATGCTGGAGGACTTGTACAACTTATGTCAGGTAAGTCGTACTTACAACTTTATGGTAATAATTTTATCAGGGTGTAAGTAAATGTTTTTAAATTGTGCAGTGATTTAAAAAAAGGGATTCTTAACATCGTTATATATTTTTTTTTAAATTTTTTTTTTAAATATATTTTTTTCTAAATTAATATGTTTTTTGCAGGAATATTTCATTTAGCTGGTATGTGTGCTCACATTTTGTGGTGTCGATCAGAAACTAACCGTCAACCCCGGAATATTTATACTTTCCCCCCTCTGTTACTGCAAAGTTATGGCGCGTCTTGCTGCATAGCCTGGATTGCCCTTGTTTTTACTTTGTTATCAAGTTTTTTATGCATTAAGGCTGCCTTTAGTAAGCCAAAGCCACGCTCAAAATTGCAAACGTACGATAGTATCTGGTACGTTTTGTTTATCATATTAAGAGTTTCATGGTAAAGTAAATATGATGTTTGCCTTAATAAGTTATCAGCAGTGGTTTTTAAATCTTTAAACCTGTTAAATTATTTTTTAGCCAACCGTATATTGAAAATGAAGCGAACAATGCTGCAGAACAGGCATCCACTGTACCTTCGAAAAACTACATCGACCCACCACCGCTAGTGGGCGAAAATTTGGAGCCGCTCACAACACCAATGCATTGCGACAAACCGGAGGTGAAAAAAGACAACAAAACTGAAAGTAACCAGCAATTTAAAATAAGGACACCAGCCGCAGCTATCCGCGCTCTTCAGGAAGAAAGAAACGAGATATTACAATTAATGACGCAAACACTAGGCACACCTCGACACTCTTTAAAAGAACAGTCTGTAGGTAAGCGGACGCCACTGCGCCATGTTACAGCGGCACATTCATTTTCTAGAACTAATTTTCGACCAAGCGACATCCCTAGTTCAAGTCAACATGCAAGGGAAGTGTATAAACGTAGGACTAAGTCGTTGCCACGAGATACGGACTCTGACAAATCAGAGCTTCCAGAGGTAACACAAGCTATAGGAAATTCTAGAAATTTATACAGAAATAACACACAGCCCAAAGCTCCCTACTCTGCCACACTATCCAGACTTGATAACGTTATAAAACGTTATTCAAACGAGAGAAACGAAGCTAACCAAGTAAAAATTGCTGAACTTTTTCGCTCTACCTCGTTGGCTAAAACGCAACAGATCGATAATAACACATCAGATCAGAATGACGAATGTTATTCAACAGCATCAAGTTAACTGTTTTTATTTCGCCATTAAAGAAGAATTATTTTTGCATATGTGTTGTTTCGTTATGCTGCTGTTTGTTGTATTTGTTGATTTTCTTTCTATGCATTATATTTATCTCAAATGTACACTTGCCATTAATTTATTATGGACAAGGTTGTTTTTATATAGTTTTATCTTCTGTTTTATTATGTAACAAGAATATCTGATCAAAAAATTAATCATAATCTCACTGTATTTAATGATATTCATGTTCTAACGAAATAAAATAAAAAACGAAGCTATTGTAAATTTAAAACAACGTTTTTAAAAGTTACCTCAAATACCCACACAAACGACAACAAAGGACTTTTTTTAAGTCAACTGATTTTTTATATTTAAAATTAACTATCCTGGCAACCTAAACAAAATATTGATTAGGTTAATATAATTAATTAGGGAAACTCCCACGGATGAAACGTAAACAAACAACAAAAAGTTTAACCCGAACTTCTATTTTGGTCATCTCCATAACAACACATATTACATTGTTATTTTTACAAAAATTATTTTGCTTAGCCTAATATTTACACCGCACATAAGTTGTTGTTTTTATGTGGTACTGTCTTGTTACCGAGTGGTTCCGTTGGTTCCCCCTTTTTCTATGTACAAACAAAACGAAGGAGCTAAAAATTAGAAGTTGTGTGTTAACTAATACCGAGGACACGCAAAGCACGTGTGGTGTAGTTTGTCACGGTTTCCGGTAAGTAAATATAACTGTTAGCTTGTGGTTAGCATGGGGAAGTTTTTTATTGTATATTATTAGTTTGTTTTGTTGTTAGTTGGTTTAATTTTGTTTTTTTAGCCGTTTTTTAATCATTAAATTTTAGGTCCTTATCTGCTAACTTACACATAATTTGACAGTCTGACTGTGCGCTACTCTTTGATGTTGATGGCTAAGTGATAGAAACATAAAATGTTTTTGTTTAATAATATTACAATTATCAAATAAAACATGTATTTTACTTAAATTAAAAACAGAAAGTGGGAGCCCCTACAGTACAAAGACTTGATAAAGTTATGGGTTGAATTTAAATAACTAAAATATATTATTATTTTTTACTAGTATAAGAAAAAAAATGTGTAATCAAGTTTTAAATTTCTAAAAGTATTTTTTGACCAATCAACTAATAAACAAATAAAATGGCTGTTACACAAATGCAACTTGTAATTGGAGGGTTTGCTGCATTAAGTCTGTTTCTACATCTTTGTTGTGCTGGTAATTTTATCCCACCTTCAGAAATAGGATTTATTGGATCGATATTCGGTTACCTTCACACTCTTTGCAATGTTATTGGTAAGTATTTTTAAAAAACCTAACTAAATTTGTATAGGCTATACAATACCTTTCACTTTTAAAATGTTTTGTGTTAACATGAAGAAAGTCACATTAGATTAGAGTAGTACTATGTACATTTTTTCTAAAAAGCCTCATGATTTTATTACTTTACATGAACAAAACACTTTTTTTTGATTTTGTGTAGTTATAAAAAATATTTTTCCAGCTTGATATTTTTAATTTTGTTTTTAGCTCGTTTATCTTTGTTATGTGTCTGTGCACTTATTGCAACAAGATTTTATCGGCCAGAACTTATTCAATCTCGGGTTAACTACAGAACAACAATAAATTACACCATGAAGCTCATGATAGCAGCATGTAGGCCCTACACTCACTTATTGTTTTTTTAGCTTTAAAATTGTAATCAGTGACAATGCACTTTTTAATTTTTATTTGAAAAAAATTCTGTAATTTACATTACAACCAAATTTTTATATTTTTACGACAATTTTAATTTTATTTTGTATCTTTTTTAGTGTTGACAACTGCTTTTCGTGTCATCTTACCGGGCCCAGTTACTTATTTTTCAAAGTTCTACAAACTATCGATATTCACGTTATTTATTGGTACTGTGATAAGTGTCCTTGATTTTAATTCAAGGGGATCAGCAACTCTGAGCAGAAAAGTTCCTTGGAGAAAAAAGAAAGAATCAAATGAAAAAACTGAAGAACAAAAAATTTTAAATCGAAGTTCAAGTTCTAGCTCAGGGTAAGTAGAAAATTATATTTTAGTATTTTAAAAACTTAAACCTTGTTCGAATAGTCTAAAATTAAAATAAACTGTCAAACTTTGTCAATACAAAATTATTTTTATTAGAATTAAATTTATAAAATAAAACTTTAGGTATTTTGTAAAGCATTTGCTAGTCATTGTTATGTTGAGTTGTTACATTGTTCATTTCTAAAATTTAAAAAAAAAAATTTGAATTTGTTCCTAATTATTTGACCTCTCACGAACAAAACTTATTGCTATATCCTGTATCAACATTTCTAGTCAATTTCATGGTGTGTGCTGCCAGAATAATATAATTTAAATTTTTATTTTGTAATATGATATACCCATATAGTCAATCAATGTTTTTACCATTTCTCAGAAAAAGATAAACTTTTTACATTGAAGATATTGTTTAAACTAATTAAAAACTTAGATAGGCATATTTATGTATGACATGCTTTTAATAAAGTAACAGAACAATGAAGAAATTTTGGAAAGTTTTATAAAAGGGATATTTATACACTTAAATTAACCTAAATAAAAAGTCAGCAGTTTTTCTTAAATACAGTTGTTGCAATATCCTAAAAAAGGATTTCAGTTCTGCTTTTATAAGTATAACAAGTTAGGCACGTTGTTGTAAAAACTTCACCAAGCAGTAATTTTATCTTTGTTGAGTAAAGGATCAGTATTGGTAGTGTAAGTTATTAAAAGAATTGGTAGTGTAAGTTATTTAAAAGAGTTTATAAATTCTGTATGTATTGGATTGATTTTTGTTTTTTTTATCAACTTGATTGTGATAATATCTTTTTGGACATTGTTGGTCATGAAATATCGGTAATGAACTACCAACATTGTTTATAAGGAAATGAGTAAATTTTAATTAAGCTCGATTGTTTTTGTTATGTCCATTTCAATTTAAAATTTTAGTATGACCTTATTAAACTAATTTTAAATCTTTGAGATTTCATTATTAAGCATTTTCTTTCCTTTGATGGAAGTAAGCTCATAATATATAAAAGTGGAGATAAGTAAGATTATTATAGTAATAGGTCTGCCCACATATGATTTTTAAATAAAGCTTTTTACATCCAGCTTTATACACCAGTATTAAAAAGACTATTACATAAAAATCAGTAGGCATTTATACACTGTGTAAAAAGAAAAGCATTTAAGGTCTTAGTTTGGACTGCTTAATTTAAAGTGTTATTTTCTTAAAAATAAAACAACTTTAAGCACATGGGAAATTGTTTTGAGTTGCTGTTTTATTGCTTCGGTGGCACATCTAAGGTAAGAAAAACTTAGTAAATAAATAAAGCAAAACAACAAACCACAAAGAAATAGTAAGCAGCAGATCACATGTAACATTATATCAATTTTTAAAATGGTTAAGAAGCTAAGTTCTAGATACAAAGTGTATAGTGTAATTCTTATACATTTGTATACTAAGGATGATTCGAAGGAGCCGCTTTTGCCTAAAGCAGCAAGCCCGGAGATTGAATATGCGCATGGTTTTGATTCAACATCTCATCAATCATACGGCAGTAACTATGGCGAGCAATTACCTTACTGGCAATCCTATAATGGCCGGAAAGTAACATCGGCCAGAAAGTATGCCCGGAAAAAGTATAAAAACCAAGATTCCATGCCGGAAAAAAAATCTTCCGTTACTTCTTTTCCATCTTTGAGAAGAGAAAGTATAACCTCACAAAGCACTATTGTTAGCTCTGTCAGCGAGTATTCAGACATTTTTCTTAATGGACCGCTTATTGATAAACAGTCACCATCATCGCCAACATTTTTCAGGTTTTGTTATGAATTATGTATTAAAAACAAACTACCATCTGCTGCAGATGTAACAACGGTTTATATTTTTAATACACACAAAAAAAATATTATTACTTTAATTTTAACAACAATTTTTTAATCAAAAAATGTGTATTTATTAATGGATTTCCCCTTTTATCAAGTTACAAAATTTGGTGTAACATTTTATTATTACTTCCTGTATTTGTTAAATCATGACATACATAACCAATGCCATCTAACTGTGTTGCGTTATATGTTGCCAAGAAAATTTAAGTTGTCATTTTTTTGGTTTAATTGTTTTTGGTTGCATTGTTATCAAAGGCAAACATTATTCATACATTAAACACACATTTTGTGTTTAATCCAGTGATAAAGAAATGTTTGTTTTTTTGTTTAAGCTCTTAAATGTGGGTTTAGTTGTCTTTTTATAGAATTTTACTTTTTTAAAACTGTGCTAATTTTAAATTTGTTTCAAAATAAGGTTATGTAAACTTGGCATTTGTTAGTATGGACCATCTGTGTTATTTGATCAAACTTTGTGGTTTATTTTCCTTGGGGAATATTAATATAAGCAAATTTAATAAATAACTTCCACCAAAAAATTCTAAATGGAATATGACATAAAAGTTTTAACATAACAAGGTTGCAGCTGTAAAACTGTGTTTTATGTAAAGTTTGTGTTATTTTATACAGTTCATCAGATGTGAGTTACATTCCAACAAAAAGACATCGAACCGCGATGGAATTACTTCAAACGGAAACAAGTTATTTAAAAAACCTCAACACTCTTATAAAGGTAAAAAAATTTAAAGATTTTTAAAATTTGTTTTTTTACTAAAATTGACAGTTTTAATTTTTTTCTAGATAAAGTTGTCATTAAAATTTGTTATTTTTTTAGACATTAAACATTGCCCATTAAACATTTTAAGCACACTAATGTATTATTTACAGTTTCAATTGCAGACATACAATTTCTTTTTTAAAATCAATATTATTGCTAATCCATGTAACTATAAAATGTTCTTCTTATATTTAAACAACTTGTGAATTTACTAGTTTAAATCTTTGTGTTACTATAATCCATAAAGTTCACACTTTTAAAAACAGAAAAATACAAATTTACTTTATCAATTTATTGTATTAAAATTTTATTCTATGTTTATAGGTTTATAAAGAGCCCTTGGAATTAGCAGTGTCAGAAGGTCGGCCATTACTGGATTCCAAAGATATTCATGATGTGTTCGGTGGCTTACCTGACATTGCTAAACTTCATGTCCAAATTCACCAAGATTTGTCCAACTTAATAGACAATTGGGATGAGGACTGTTGTATTGCTAATGTTATTACAAAATACCAAGATAGCTTACTAAAGGTATAGTATGTATTGAATGTAGATCGCAATGTTGTGAAGTAGTTAAAAGACTTGGCTTTACTACATAAAATTTTAAGTTAATTTGCCACTGATTTTAATTCCACCATTACTAGAATGTTACCTTCTATCATTTGGTTACTATTTTTGTTTTAAAGCATATTTATTTAATTACTGAGTTTTCCAAATTAATAAATAATGTACTTGAAATACAAAAAAGTTAATTTGTATTTAACAACTTACCCTAACTTGTTTTTTTAGGTATATCCCCCCTATGTTAACTATTTCGATATGGGAAAGGAGCTTTTATTGAAAAAAGAAAAAAGCAGTCCAGAACTTCATGAGTTTTTCCTTAATTGTTTTCATGAACCACAGAGCTTAAAGCAACCGTTGGATGCACTTTTAATCAGACCTGTCCAACGTCTTCCCAGTATTTCTTTGCTAATTGGAGGTAATATATTTCGTCATGTGGTTAATGTTCTGTTGTCTTCAAATTTTTTACCTAAATAAAGTTCACAAGTTTTTATATTGAATCTAATAACCATAAGTTCCCCTTTTAAACACCATTAGTACTACAAATTAACAGTTCTTCTTTACTTTCGTAGACTTGCTGAAAAGAACACCTGAAGGTTTAATTGATCACACAAAACTAGAAGAAGCCAAGGCTGTGTTAAAAAAGGTCTTGTCGCATATCAATGAAGACAAACGAAAGACCGAAGGAAAAATGAAAATCTTTGATATTGTTTACGAGGCAAATTATTTTAGTATTTGTATGACCTTATAGGGTTTTCAGGCATTGCTATGCCTGACACAGCTATTATTTTTTTTATTCATGAGGCACTGAAATAATTGTATTAAAGTACCATACTTGACATTGTTAGTTTTGTTGCTTGCCAATTTTGGTTAGAACACTTTTTTTTTAATCACCTAAATATTGAAAACTGCTATAGGCAACCTGAGATTTCGTTAAGGTAATCTGTTACTCAAAGTTTTAGCTGTAAATCCAAATAAAAAAAATAAATATGAAGTAGTTTTATAAAATCTTAACCAAGCCCACATAATTAACATAAACAATGTGAAAAAATTCTATGAACAAATTACAATATTCTTATTTTTTAATGTATTTTATAATTCAGGTTGACGGTTGCCCTGTTGAAGTTGTGTCATCCAACAGATTGTTTATATTCAGAGTTGATGCATCCACTCTTAATGATGGTTTGTACAGAAGTGGGGAAAGGTTGGCCTTGTACCTTTTGTCTGATGTTATTGAAGTAGCAAAGTGGAGGAATAGATCTCATGGAAAGTCAGCCCCCCTGTTAAAAGTATGACTAAAATCTATAAGAAAATATTTTAAAGTTGTTGCAATACTTAAATATATAGCCATTTTTGAGTAAAACCCACTAATGAAAATTATTTTATTTTTTGGATAAGATCAGTTACTTATTTAATGATTAACATAATACAAGATGATTATTTTGTATCAAGATTTAACGCTATATCTCAAATTTATATATAAATTTTTTATGCCTGTTACTGAAAAATTTTAGGATATATCTGTCATAATTGCATAAGGAAATCCTTATCCAAAATAGAGCTTAGTTATGCTAGCGGAAAATTAAATAAAATATTAATTTATGTTATTTAAATAACAGTGCGTAAATTTAGCTTATGTGTTTATTAAACCTTTTATTTTGGGTTTTGGGCAATATTAAACTTTAATATATTTTTCACTTATTTTTATTTTTTGTTACAGCACATTGAGTTACTGTCGTTAAACAATATAGTTAAAGTCCTGGATGTGAATGACAGTGATGAATGTAAAAATATGTTTGCAATCAAGTACATTGCACCAGAAAATTCTTTAATTGACAATGGTAAGATATCAGCATTGTTGTTACGAATTGTCAATAAGTTAAAAATAAACTTTAATAAGTATTTAAGAAAATGGTACATTTTTTGGTGTTTTCTGTGTCAAAATGATAATTATTTTACCTCTTAAATTGTTTTTAGGTAATGTATTTTTATCGTTTAAATTAAAACATATTTAAAAGCAAATTGTTAAATATTTAATAGATTTTCTGATTATTTTTTTACAGTCAATGGTAATGCAGAAGAAAGATTAAGCATCTTACAACTTATTGATGACAGAACATTCAAGGCTGCCTGGATTAAAGCCCTTGTAACTCAAATCAAGGAAGTCAAGGGAGAAAATGTCGATATTTTGGACAAAATTGACCCAGCTAATTTATCTGTAAGTATTGAGGTTATATCTAAGAATTTTAAATATTTAATTTCAATTTTAGAAACTTAAATTTGTATTTAATTTATTGGTCTCAGATTAAGCCAGTAGTTCGATTACCTATATTCTAATCAGTAGTTTTGATTACTTATAACCTAACTGTTTTGATTTCTAGTTTAAGTTAATCAAGTTTAGCATGGGTATCCCAAATATTACAAATATTTTTTTTAATGTTTTAGGCTCATGTTAAGAAGGGTTCAAAGTTGTTCAAGAAACTTAAGTCATTTACTAAATAACAAGAAAAATAGAAATCAATCAAAAAAACGCGATAAAATTACTGTTTTTTGTTCATGAATAAAATCTAAAAACAGATTTCAACTGAAAATGCTAAAATTTTTTATCTGTTATTTAATTGTGCAATGTGCATGTTGCTTGGCTTTTACTGTAAACCACTGCCTTGAGTTGATTATGAAGAATGTAGGTTAATTTTAAGCCATTATTAACATAAAAATACCACTGTTAATTTTGGTATAATTTGTTTTAAATTTATTCTGTGGTTTTTGGTGCATTTTTTAATAAATGTTTTTAACAGCTATTTAGCTTAAAAAATCCTAGTTCTTATTCATTTGTTTAAGCTAATTAATAAGTTTCTTTTTAATGTGTTATAGAAACCAAAATTTTTTATTTTTATTCGACTATTGCACTTTTTAATGTAATTCGTTTACTGATTATTGTAGATTTTCTATTTGCAGTTCAAAAATGAAGAAAAATTTGATTTCTTAAACTTATCGTTTTCTTTTACAATATGTTAATGTTTTTACTTTTCGTTTTATATTATTAGGTTCATAAGGCAAATCCTATTTTATTGAAAATGTGGGGTAGGCCTATGAAAAATGATTATCAGCATTTACACTAGTTTGGCTTTTAGTTCTTTTGAGGTTTTCGATATACTAATTCTTCACTAATACATGTAGTGTTTTATTTAGCCATTTTTTGTAGCACAATATATCTAATACACTGCTGATGTTGTATGCTCTTATTATTTTACTTTAATATGATACCAGGAAGTTAGTCAATTATGCCTATATACGGTTTTAACTTATACTCCTAGTGTTATATATATTTTCACTTTATTGAAGAAGAAAAACCTTAAGACACAATCTTTACAGAGATAAATACAAGTAAACCGCAGCATTGTAATACATACATGTTGGTATTATTAGCACCAAATAAAGCTTTCTGTACAAATATAAATACAACGGGAGAAGAATTGCACATGATACCCAGCTAGTCGTCACTTTTAACGTTCTTTCCATACACCAATATTCACCCCTCTACATTATAAGCTTTTTTCTATAAAGCCAATTGTGGAAACAGATCAGTAGAGATCATGTCACCAAAAAGATCGTACTGACTCTCATCTACATGAAATGGGTCAGTTATATCAGACATTGGGGAAGGGGTGTCAATGGTTGTAGTAGATAGTGAACTATCGGAAAGTCTGTCGGGTGAGATAGACCCACTGGAATAGCCACTACTGGTCGATAACGTTGCTGAAAGATCGCTTAGATTGGAGTCCAATACCAGAGGAGGATTGTTCCAACATCCTAAGTTACCGCTTAGAATATTATCCAGCTCAGCATCCAAGTTATCAAAGTCCAGACCTTCAACAGGGCGGACTGTATCGCAAACTTCTTCCTTTATATTGCACAGCATTGGTTGGATTTTCGCCTTGGTGTTTTCTTCGCTCGTAAATATCTCTGCAGAGTTCGATTTTAAGCGTTGGACTTCTTCAACAAGGGCAGAAGGCTTCTTGTTTTGATCCAGACTTGTCAAGTCGACTTGCAGTGCCGTTGCATTTTGTTTTATCAACTTGGTCAAACGTGTGGAACGACTTAATTGAACTTTAAACAATGACTTATTGTCTATTTTCACATCTGAGGAATGCTCTTTGTCGGAAACTTGAACAATTTTATTGGACTTGGAATATAAATGGTCGATGTTAATGAGTTCTTTAATGGATTCTAGTTGTTCGGAAGTGACTACATTTCCTGTCGACTTGGACAGGTGCTCAGGTCTAAGGCCTAAATAACAAAACAAGAGGTAATTATGAGTAAGTATGACTAAGAAAACATGCCTTAAAATGCTACAAATTTATTATTACTAGCTTAACAATGCCATGTAAAATAAAATTACCGTCATCTCCGACTGTTTGACAGAAATCATTTGTATTTTCTGATTCATAACCGATTTGTTCGAGTAATCCAAGGATATCATCTTCAGGGCACGGTTTACAAGAGATGGCTCGGACGCCATTGCCTTTGTTACTTTTAAGTGGATCAACGGTGAGTTGACAGCTTCCTGCTGCTGAGGACTATGTCTCTTCGGTACGTGTTCCCTTAACACGGCGGGCAAAGGGGATACACACTTATTAGTAACTAGGCAAGGACGTTTCGAGGCCGATTCTCTTTCGTATTGGTGCACCTTCCGTTTCAAATCAAAGTGATTCTCGTTTTCATCTTAATAAAAAAAGTTGGTTTCATTTAATATATCGAACACACAATTTAACTAAAATACAAAAAATATTAATTAAATATATATATATACAAAAATAAAACATTTAAAATAGAAACAAAAAACAAAGTTATTACCGGAGGATTCATCAGGAGATAACATCGAATCTGGTAAGGTGGAACTCTCAGTCTCTTCCAAAGTGGAGGACACTGCATCAAACTCCATTTTAATTCTCTGAACAGCTTTTCTATTTCCTGACACAGTAGCATCAGGATTTTGGGAGGAACTAAGGCCAAGTCTTGATCGAAAATCTTTATTTTCCTGTTCCAAAACTTCTGTTCTTTCCATCAACTTTATGTTAACTTCAAGCAATTCCTTAACCTGTAACAAAAATTTATTTATATATATATATATTTAACTTAAGAAAAGTTTCTAAAGTGCAATTAGACAATGCATGTTCTTATTATAAACAAAAACAATAGTTACCTGTTGTTGAACTTTGTAAACTGTTTCTTCCAAGGTTTCCATTTTTACTTTCTTTCGATCGCGAGCAGTTTGCGCTGCCACTCGATTTTTTAATTTTCTACGAAATAAGTTGTACAAGTTAATCCTATTTTATGTTAAAAATTATTTATTTTGTTTTAAACGAGTTATAAAACACTTACCTTCGCATTATTTTTTCCTCTGGCGTTAAATGCGTCAGTCGTTTTCGTTTTCTGGGTCCATTTCCAATATTTGAATCAAATAAGCCAACTGCGTATTTCGGCAACGAAGGGGGTTTGTTGCCAGCGGGACAAATCTTCGTCCCACTTGCCGGAAAACCGACGTGAGTGACAAATTTTGTACCAGGAGATATAACAATAGTTTGGGCGTGGGCTGTTGGTGCCATTTTAGATGGTAGCTAAAATGTTGTAGTTCGTATGCAATAAACAATTTTACAAGGTTCGGCTTATGCCTAGTACACTACTACAACTAACTATTAAGAGTGAAATACTCAAATCTCTGCTGTTTTCTACTTTACTTTAATCACATGTTCTTTTCACTTCATATTTTTCAGTATGAAAAGAAAACCCGAAATTGATGATGTGGCCTTTGAGCGCTGCCAGCGTGGAGGCCTCCTATTGGTTGAAACTGATCGGGGAATTATTTTTTTTCTGTGACGTCACAAAAAACAAGATGATGCAATTCTTCGTGCGCTTTAATACCTTGTGATATCTATTTTAAGCCAACGACTAAAAAATCACGTGGAATTTCGAAAACAACAAACATAAATCAAAAACCTGTTGGTTACAAAACATATGTCACTGTTGCGTCATACGGAATTAAATTTTATAAAATATTTGAATTATTACTGGATACAAACATTTTAGGCTGTTTTTAAATTTTTATCTTCCGGTATTTTTAATATTTTATAAATACCAAAATGGCAAAGTTTTTCCTAACGTTAAAAAAAATTGAATACATGTTTGTCAAAATGCACCATTTAAGTCTTTAAAAGTACCTTAAAATGTAAATAACCTTGGGATAGTTATATTTTTTCTTAGTACTAAAATAGGCAGGTTTTGTTTTAAAAAGTAGGCCTTACCTTATTATTTTTATATTTCTATATTCTATCACAGGTAATGTCTACTATTTTACATAATATTTTTTTCTGTAGGCTAGTGTTATTGGCTTATAAGAATATTTTAACAATTTAAAATGGATTGTGACTTGATTTGCAACAACCGTAAATGCAGAAAACCGTTGATTACTGGACAAGCATGGACTACTTCATGTTCTCATGTGTTTTGTAAAGAAGATGGAGAAAAACATTTAGGTAGGCTAGCTTTTTAAACTTAGGCTATTTTAAAATCAACTTGCTAAAATGTAGTTGTTTTACATTATCAGCGATAAGTAAAAAGTGCTTGGCTTGTGGATTAGATTTGCCTGGAAAACTTGACATAGTTCGCATTGAGTTAGATCCTTCTGAAGCTTACAAATCTATGGTTTTGAGTGGTCAAAAACCATATGTTATTTTTGACATTTGTACAAGAGCTATGTCCTTTTGGGCATACCAAAACCAGCAAGAAAATGGATTTAAGGTAATGTCACTGCTAAACAATTTTCAATTTTTCAGGATTTTAATCTGCTACACCAACTTATTACATTTAGGCTCAGCGCTTTGAACAGCTACTTGAGAAATGTGCAAAAATGGAAAAGTATTGCAATAAAGCTGTGTCCAACTCCAAATTTGAAACAAAATCTTTAACACAAGAACTCAATACAGCAAAGGCTGAATTAGAAACATACAAAGTCAAATGTGAAAAGGTATTCTAAATAAACGTTACAAATATATACCCAAATTGCATATTGTGTTTCTAATTTTAGTTAAACACACTTCTGCGCGATAAAACGAAACACAACAATATTCAACATCGTTATGCTACAATGCAAAGATTAAATGGGAATATATCCATTCAGTCAAGCCCTGCAGTTAAACGACCAGAGTTTGCTAACTATGACTTGCCATTTGGTATTAAAACTTCTACATTTTAATTTGTTTCTGAAAATGTTTAAAAATTTTGTTTGTAAATAACTAAGTCACATAACTTTTAGTATTACTTACCTCAATGTGGGAAAACCTAAACAAGGGGTAACATCAGCTACTCGGACCCAGTTTCGAGTTGCCTTCAGCAGTTTGGGACATTAAATAGATTATAATTGCTCAATAATTATGCTGCTGATTAAGTGCTGGCTCAGCAGGAGTTAAAAACCGTTTACAGTGCCTTACTAAAGGGAGCTACAGCATGAGAGCAGTGTGGATTGCACCCACGACCTCATAATGTTGTAGAAAGTGTTCTGACTACTACACCACGCTGCTGGCTGTATATCATATGACAAAGTTCACCATTTAATAAACTTAGGAGCCTGTTCTTTTTTTATCTTATATAAATATATTAACAATTTTAAGGAGGTGTTGCACCCCCCTTACATTCACCCCCTCAACACGATTTTAATGCTCGTGATTTTTGCTTGAATGCTTCTGTTCGAAATTCACCAATGCCCACAATCTCGAAGCATTTTAATGGCGGACAACGACCTGTGTCAACATCAGGTATTATACACCAGATTCAGATTATTATTTTATTTAAAAAATTTACCACATTTTTTTCTTCCAATTTTCATGATTTTTTTTATGATTTATTTAACTTATTATTAGATAAAACCCCGAGCAAAGCAGCAGATAGTTGGTAAAAAAATTTTTGTTGGTTTTTTGTAGACCTAGTAGTGCAGCACCTAGAGTTAGCATTTGTTTTTATTATAAATTTTTGTTAGGCCTTATAAATATTAGATTAGATGCATGCTTGGATCATACAAAACAGTAGAATTAAAAACCTAGTCTAGCAAAACTGAAAACCTTTTTTTTATTGTAGGCCATCCTGGTTCTGGTGACGGAGCACCCAGAAAGTTATTTTAAAGAAAAAACTATTTTTGTTAAAGGTCAGACAAAAATTAGTTAAGGAAAGTGTGTAACCAACCTTATATTTGATTTGATTTCTACACTTCTATACTATTTTGTTCTTGTTAATAATAAAATATTAATCAATTTGGTCATGGGTATTTATTATTGATTTAAAATCAAAATGGCCAAATGGAGATTTATAGAGTAATACACATAATTTGTTACATCGAGATGCTTTGTAGGCATGCAAATATGAATATACATTTGATCAAAATTTACAGACACAATTTAAAAAATACATCACCAATTGCTTTTTAAAATCCACCCAGTTGTTAAGCAAAATAAAAGAAGAATAAAACCTTAAGATCTAACAATTAGTTGGTAATAAACAGTGAGACAAAAATTTAAAAACCAAAGGATGCAAAATCATAAGAATAGGACAATATGGTTTAAAAAAATGATAAAAATTTAAAATCAAACCCTCATTGGTCTATAAGTGCTAGTAGATTTTAAAATAAGTTGATTGTGTATTATTTAACTTAAAAATAATATAAAACCCTAATGTGTTTCTATTATGAAACAAACATTTAAAAAATAAAAGGCAATATCAGCAAGACAACAAAAAATGAAAAAATAATCAAAGTGAGAATGGAAAGAAGGTCAGCAGCGATTTACATACATGTTGATCTTATTGCCTCCAGAATACTAAAATAGAAAAATATTAAAATATGAACGCTTAAAAAACATATATAAAATTAAAAATTAAATTATAATTAGTACAGAGATGAAAATTTTCTTACCTATCAGTTGGAACACCTGCATCGCAAAGATTTCCAAGCACATAGAGTTGTCTGATGGCATACTCATACTTCATAAAAAAACATTTTAAATTTGATTTAGCTTAAAAAATAACATTTAAAACAACATATTATAAGGCAGTTTAATTGAAACCTATATGTAGGTTAAAAGGATGTAGTCCTTCCTTACCTTCTCAAACCCAAAACAAGCAGTGTTGAACAAGTTGGTGGCTTCCTGGTAGCATTCGAACTCATTTAAACTGGGCATTTGTGTGGTCACCAGCGTCACCAGATCCTTATTTCCAGCTGTCACCTGTTTGGCGATGGTTGATGCGGTCCAAGTTATACGTCTGCGCATCTGAAAAATAGAGATGGTTGTTTTAAATCTAAAATTTTTATCCCAGATGGAAATAAATTTGTTTAATTAAAATTGTCAAAATATAATGATTTATCCAAAAACCTGTAACTAAGTTTTGGCGAAAATATAAACAAAAGTATTTTTAATGTGAATATAAGCACCTCAATTTCTTTTTGTAGTTCTAACTCAAGTGCAAGTTTTTTCTTTATGTCGGTTGCTGCCTCAATTCGATTTTTAAGAATGTAAAGTGGTACATCGGGAGAAGGTACATCATCATACTAAAAATTATATAATAGTAAGAAAATATAGAATTCAAGATAAATATATAGATAGCCTCAAACTAGCGTAAAACAGAATTCTTGCTATGTATAGTGGCATAATTCAAACTTTATCAAACTTAATTTAGGCTTTACAAACACACCTTGTACCTGTGCCAAAGTGATTTAAATAAGATCATAAATTACAAACTAACAAAATAACCTAATTTACATACAATTTTTCTCAGCGGCATATACGATAGCATGCTCTTCTTTTGTCCTTGGAAAAGCCCTACTGTCTCATAACTCATGCTCTAAACAAAATTGAAAGAACGTGATACATCAATTAATCAATCAATCAAATGTTAGATCTAATTAGTTTTACTCACAATATTTCCGTACTGCATTACATGACTTTGGTTGGTTTCTTGTTTTACAATTTTAAATTGTTTGTGCATGGACTCCGTGTCTAAGTTTTCCTGGTATAATTAAACATGCTTAATTTAAAATTAAATAATTGAAAAACTAAAAGATAAAATTACACATAACTAAAAAAATTTAAAATTCCATAAATTGATGTTTAAAATTACTTTGTCAGAATCTTCAAGCCAGTTGACAGAGTACCTATCTCCAAGGTAAGTTTCAAGTTTACTATCATAATAGCAAGCGTAGGACGACTCATGTGAGTTAGCAGCAGTGGTTGCATACACATTAATATTTGCTGGGAGCACATTTTCAAACATTGAACCACTTTCACAGGCTTCCACATAAAACACGAGCTGAAAAAAAATAACTAATAAAAACTATGAACTAAATTGGATAGAGAACAAAATTTTTGTTTAAAAAAAACATTTTTGGATGCAAATAATGTAAAATTGATATGATTACAGTAAAGTTACAAAAATACAATAAAAGATGATACTAAAAAATATATATTACCTACAATAATATATAATCTAACTTTAAAAATTATTTAAACAATCAGCAACAGTTACTAATAAAAAAAAAATAATAATAAATGAATTAGAAGTTTACCTTTAAAACAATACAGTAACTTTTAATGTAAACAGGAAAAAAACAAAGAATATATAGTTTGTATTATGTCGGTAATTACCTGTTTGTAAACATTAGCATCCGACATTTGCTTGATTGCTGCAGTTAAATCTTTTTGGTACAACTATAAAAAAAAAAAAAATTGTAATATTGGCCAACAAAAAATAATTTTAAACCACCTAACAAAGAAAACATTTCTTAGTTTTTTAAAAAAACGGGAACTGTTTAAAACAGAAAATGTTCGAAAATCCCCCCTAAAATTTTTTCTTTGTTATTTCGGTTAAATTTACCTGAGAAGTGGGGAACGCAATTAAACCTGGAGCCCCGTGATCAGCAAAAAAAACAAACACATGATCGTTTGAAGTGCTCATTATTGTTTTACCACTACCAATACCATGCATTGCTTCTTTTTTTCCTTTCATGATGTTCAAAAAGTTTTTCGGAGTAACATCCTGAAAAGGGAAGTTATTGACAAATTGTATTTTAATTGTTAAAACACAATTTTGTGAACATTTAATTGAGTGCTGTTTATAAAACTTGCAGTTTTTAATATAAAAATTTAAACAAAAATTATTGGCAGTGTGTCACATTAAAAAAAAATGTCCAGACATTGTAGTGATGTAATTAGTTATAATATAAATAAGGACAAAAATCACAATAAAATAAATATTATCAGTCATGATACATAAAAAAAAATTAATTACTTTTCCAGTGTAATCTTTTGGCACACCTTGGTATACATCTGGCCCATCAGGATGGTTTATTATCACACCTTTTCTAGGATTCCTGTTAACACAGCATAAAAAACATCACATGATTGCTTGTAACAAAAGGATGACATTTCACGAATTAAAAACCAAAAAATAAAATGAATTTTATTGGAAAAATATGCATGAATTTTGTTTATCTTTTTTTTAATTCAATGGGTCACATGTCGATAAAAAAAATTTATTATCTCAAAATAAATACCTTTTAAGGTTTACTATCATACAGATGCATTAAGCAAACGAACAATAAAATTCTAAAAGTTTGATGACCTTTTGGTACACATAATAATTATTACTAATGACACAATCAAATGTATTTTGTTAATAAAAACCCAAACAGTACTCTTTAATAGATTTTTATTATCCTAAAACTTGGCCAATGCTTTTTTTTAATTGATAATAATGGTAACCTATAGACTCTAAAAATAGCTATGGTTAAAAATATATAAACACACAAAAATATGGTTAAACATCAGAACTAAAAATAAAACCTACTCAGAATTTTGAGCAATGTCATCTTGCATCATCACAACAATTTGTTCATCAGGAATGCCGTGATTGTGGACCACTTGGTATGCATGACAAACATCTGCCTACATTAAAAAACAAACCATTTTAACATAACAGATAGTGTGTTTCTACAGGAATATGGTCACCTAATATTTAAACATTATAAAAAAGAAAATAATATCAATTATTTTAACAATTTTTAAATCGAAAAAATAGTGTTGAAAACATCATTATATGATTATTCAATTTTTTATGTAACAGTATATAAACAATATGTAAAAATTATGCCAAAGTATAATTATAAAACAATTTTGTTGCTTATTTAACATTTAAACCCTTTATAATTACCTGATGACGGTAGTTGAAATATCCTTGCGAACCTGCAACTAGCAAAACCCAAATCTTTCCGTTGAAAGTCGGATCAGTATTTTTTTCTTCGTAAAATTTTTCGAATTGCTCAACAAATCTTGCATTACCAACAGCAAAACAAACAAGAAGAAGTGAAAAAACGGACAGCATCTTTACAAATAAACCTCTAAAAATGTAAAAAATCTAAAAAAAACACGACAATTGTTAGACGCTGGTAAATTAAAATTTTATCTGCTTTCTAATTGGTGTCGTCCTTATTAAACCCTTGCTTACATTAGCAAATTAACAAAATAATAAAATGCGTAAAAATTTGGGGTTTGTTAGTTACTAAATATATCTAAAATCTGTTTAAGTAAGCTTTTTTTTATTCAAACTTTAAAAATAGGAAAGTAAGCCTTTTTTCAAGCTGTCAAGTTGCGCTATGTCTAATTGTTTTGAAATACGTTACACCATACAAACAAAGTCACAAGACCTCATGATTTCCATGTTAGGGAATTTTTCCAATCCTTTTATTCCTTTGTTTTGATTTTTGCCTTTTTCTTTTTATTTAACGTTTTTTAAACCACATAAATTTTTGTTTTGTAGAAGAAAACAATGCATAAATATACAATTAAACAAAAAACTCGTTTTGTTTGCCTATTATCTTACTTATTTCTAAAATTAAACTACGTCTTTTGGTTACGAAAAATATTAAATTATTGCCTTCCCTCTAGCGGTAAAATCAATATTTACGTTTTTTACAAAAAATTCGCTGCTAAGTAATAAACCACGCGAAAAGTAAACGATAATTTAAAAATTTGTTTTTTGTTGTTGTAATAATGTTAATATATTGTAACTGAGTCTAAAATCCAACATGGTCAAGCAAACAATCCAAATATTTTGTCGTGTCAAGCCGACAAAACACAAAACGGGGGTAATTAGTTGTTTATTAAGATGAAAATAAGAATTATTAAATTTTTAATTTGTTTATTGCATTTATAATTTTATTTACGTTTATTTATACTAAATGCAAAATGGGTGACTTTACAGATTAAATATATTTCATATTATTTATTTATGGATTGGTTTTTGGCTAGATTTAACTTGTAAAGAATGAAAACAATAGGAATCGAACCCAAGACCTTTGTGGCAAAAAAAGTGTTCTAACCGCAACACCATCAGAGCATGCTGCTTTGTTTATATTGCAATTTTTTTTAGATTTATTCAGTTGAAGAAGACGACACGCTATCTAAATCAAAAGTTGAATTTGTTTTGCCAAAAGACACTTCGGAAGGATACATCAACAATAAAAAAGAATCATATTCATTTGCGTTAGTTTAACATTTTTATTTACCTAAATAACAAAGCTAATAAATAAGCTGCTAGGTTTAATGTATCAAGAAATTGTAATAACTTTATGACTTGGTATCAGATTTACACAATTTAATTTTGATTCTAACTTTTGTTTACATTTAACTGGGTCATACACTAAAAGCATTTTATGTCAAAAGAGGCGTGGTATTGTTTTGTATTTTTGTAATTTTGTTCAAAAATAACTTACATAGTTAAATTAAATACGCAATGTAATTTGGTATAACAGTTTTTTTTAAATTGGTCTACAGCCTAATTTTAATTATTATATCTTTCAATTAGTCTCCTCTCATGTAAATCTTTTCGTTTATTTGATCAGGTTTCAAAAAGTGTTTGACCAGCAAGTAAAACAGGATTTAATATTTGAACATGTTGCTGAAGGTGTTGTTGATAAGTATGTATGATTAGGACAGTATTTTAATTGTTTAATTCTAAAAAAAATTTAATTGAAAAATTTTTTAAATAAGCTAAATTGTTTTAATCATTGTTTAATGCTTTGTTAAAACATAGCTTATGAAATATTTGTACACTAAAAAAATGTTTTTTTGTTTAACTTAACAGTGTTTTGTCAGGATATAATGGAACAATTTTTGCATATGGGCAGGTACAATAAAAATTAAATTAATAAAAATATACCTTTACCCATTTTTTAATACGTTTAAGGTAAAAACAAAATAATTAATACTAACATACTAATTTATGGTATTTCTCATTAAAAACCTTACAATTTTATTCTTAAGGATTAAATTTTTTTCATTAAAGAAAACACTTTTTTATGTATCGTATCAATTGAAATGTTTATATCTCACCAATTGTCTTTTTAAAAAATCTATTTATAGCTTTATATGTTAAATTAAATTAAAAATATGATTTCCTGCAGACTGGAAGTGGTAAAACCTTCACCATCACCGGTGGGGCAGAAAAGTATGATGACCGTGGTATTATTCCAAGAGCACTTTCCTATATCTATCAAAAGGTTATTAGATCTTTTTTGTTTTACTCTTAAGGTTAATCAGGTTGGATGACTAGTAATTAATTGGCATTTCTTTATGTCAAACTTAGCGTTTTTTTTTGTTTAATTTACTGTGTTTGGTTTAATAATTTTGTTTTAATTGTTTGACTCTTGGAAAAAACATTAATTAAAGATCATTTTGCTTTTTTAAATATTTTATTACTAAATTTTTTATTAAATTTTTTATTATGGTTACTAATTTTTACCTAGCAAGTTACTATATCACAATGTCGATGTTCAATAAAAAAGCCTTTTAAACAAAATAATATTTTCGATTGTATTGTATGGGCACAGGCAACTACATGTTGCAATGGTAAACATTTAAATTGGTTAAAACAAAATACGGGGAACTTTACTAGTTTTGTTCTTTTTTCAACTGAGTACGTTTTTGTGATAAAGTATGAGGAGGACAAGGACCACATATACACCACAGAAGTTTCATATTTGGAGATTTATAATGAGAGTGGATTCGATTTACTCGACCCACGACATGAAGCTACTAAACTTGAAGATTTGCCGTAAGTTGAACATTTTATAACTTAGAAATATGTATTTATATAATTAACACAGATAAAGTTTAAAATTAAGAGTTATATTACTTAGATAGAATCTTTGCCAAAAAAATTGTTTAACTTAAATAAAAAAAATTGTTTTAGTAAAGTTGCGTTAATGGAGGATCCTGATCAAAATATTCATCTTAAAAATCTTTCCCTTCTTCCTGCTCAAAATGAGGAGGAAGCTCTTAACCTCCTCTTCCTTGGGGACACAAACAGGTTAGACCTGATAAAATAGAAGAAAAATCTTACTTTTTTATGTTTTGTTTTTTAAAAAAAATGTGTTGCCTTACCAATTGAAAATGTTGTTTTACATGGTAGAATGATAGCTGAAACACCAATGAACCAGGCGTCCACCCGATCACACTGTATTTTTACTATTCATATCACAAGCAGAGAACCTGGCTCAGCCACTATTAAAAGATCCAAGCTTCACCTTGTTGATTTAGCTGGGTAGATTTGTCATTTAAATCATTTTTTGGTGTGTTATTAAAATATTGATTAGCTTGATAATAGAATTTTTTTACGCTAATTTTGTGTCGATAAAAAATTATTTACATATTAAATTTAAACAACAAAAGCATAAAATAACATTATATTGTTAACATAGATCAGAAAGAGTTTCAAAAAGTGGAGTGGGGGGCCAGCTCCTTACTGAAGCCAAGTATATTAACTTATCTCTACATTTTCTTGAACAAGTATGTTTTTTTAAATGTATATATCTATTTAAAAAATTAATAAAGTTTCAAATATGTTTTGAAATAAACCATTTGTTGTATTGTTTAATGACATAGTCTTTTCTTCAATACGAAATCGAAAGTAGCTCTTTAACAAAATTCAACATATTGTTTAAGCCCTGCAAAATATATTTGCAAATATTTAATTTTATTGACAATGAGTTTAATGTTTTTTGTTTGCCAAGGCAATAACCAAGTCTGATAGTTTGTTATACAGGTCACGAGGTCAGATTTTGAGCCGAAATGTTTTGGGTTCAAGTCATACCAAAGTTGTGTTTCAGTTAGACAAATAAAATAAAAAAAAAAAAAATATATAACAATAATATGTTGCTATAAATTTTTATTTATTCAAAGGTCATTGTAGCTTTGAGTGAGAAAAAAAGACAACATATACCATATCGTAATTCCATGATGACCTCGGTGTTAAGGGACAGTTTAGGTGGAAATTGCATGACAACAATGATAGCAACGGTTGCCGTGGATAAGAAAAATGTTGATGTAAGACAGTAGTTATTTTATGTCCATTTAACTTAACTTGTACTTAAATTTTTGGTATTAAAATTATGATAAAGTTAATGTTATATCGATTTTAGTTGGTTAAAGTATTATTCTTTTTTTATTTTAGGAGTCGATCTCCACTTGCCGTTTTGCACAAAGAGTTGCGATGATTAAAAACGAAGCAACCCTCAATGAAGAGTTAGACCCTAAACTGGTGACTTATTGCAAACTTTTTGCCTAGTCACTTACTTTTTGGGTAGTTTTCACAAACTGACTGCTCACTATCAATAACTTTTTACTGGTGTGATTACCCTATTGCTTAAAGCAAATATAACTGTTGAAGAAAATATAGTAATACTGCTACAGTTTGACTTGTAAACGAGATTTTTTGAAGTTTAATTTTTATTTACAGATGATTTTAAGACTTAAGAAAGAAGTCCAATCATTAAAAGATGATTTGTCGTTGGTGACAGGAGAACAAAGAACAGACGAACTCACGCAAGATGAAATTGAAAAGTAATAAAAATTGCCACCACTTTTATGGTTAACAGAATTTTAAAAAATATGCAAATTTAAAAACAAATTTGGAAAACTAAAAAAACTAATTGTACCGGCAAGAGAGCTTTTTATAAACTAAAATTTTTTTTTTCAACCAAATCATATTTTTAAAGATTAAACGAGAGATTGAATATTTACCTGAAAGATGATGATCTTGAGTCTTCTCTGGATGTTGGAGGAGACATGCGGAAGATCCAATATTGCTATAAGTATCTTAAAAATGAGGCAAAAAGGCACCCCACCCCAGAGGTGAAGTCCCCAATTGAGGATAAACAAATAAATGAGCAGCCAAATTTATCTCCTGCCGAAATACAAAGATTACGGGAGATTCTGCAGCAAAGAGATAACGAAATAAGTTAGTTATGTTATTTAAATCTAAATCTTTTAAAATATTTTTAAAAATATATTTTATCTAAAAAATAGATATACATTTTTTTACATTTTCATCCTAAATTTTGTTTTTAAGTTGTAGACTTGAACTATTAATTAATAAGCTGTCAAATGTTTTAGGTATTCTAGTTTCAATGCTAAAGAAAGAGCGTAAGCGAGCCTTAGATGCTGAGAACAGGCCCCAATTAAATGGATCAAACTACAACAACTTATCCCAATCTCAACATAATATTGAACAACACTCACGCCAAGATTTAAGCAGATCAAATAACGTCAACCGACAAGAAAGTGCTCACATTATTAAACAAAAAAGTAGAGTAAAAGGTAAAATGTACTTTGAATTGTCTTTGTTTCAAGATTTTGTATTAATTTTATAGTAAATGTAGTTTGTAAAATGTATTAAAAATTGCTGACACATTGATGTCATAAAACTATTTAACAGCTAAAGTTAATTATAAAGTTCTAAGATAATTACTTTTTTTTTAATATAATCTTGCTTGTTTATTAAAAATAATTTAAAAGTTATTTTAAAATTTAAAATAAAAACCTATTTGTAAAATACAGATATTCCCATGTCAATGGGCAAGCAGGAAGCCTTTGAAATATTTAAGAGAGATTACACAAGCGATTCTAACGTGTTGGATCAAAAGGAGTTGCTTAAACATCGCTATTCTGAAGCTAAACAACTTGGCCAATCAGTGAATAATGCGCGAAATGAAATAAGTTAGTTGAAATTTTACTTCACTTTTATACTAGTTTATTGAAATTTAAGAATTTCTTTGTTGTAGTATATCTTCACCAAATTTTTTTACTTAGATCAATTAAAAGCATCACTGGATCGAGTCCGGAAGCAAATGGCAGTGACAAGTAGTTTAAATGAAGAAGATGACTCATTTGAGGATCATGAAAGAGAACAATCGATTATTCAAGAAATGGAAGAGGCTAAGGCCAGGTAACATTATTTTTTTATATTTATGCTTTAAAAAGAGAGGCAGTACCAACTAATACCTAGATGGCTTTTTAAAACCTTGCATCTATTTAAATTTTTTTATGAAGTTAGTAAATTGATTTTTTCCAAAATATTAAAGTTGTAAAATTTAAAAAGATACAAATCTGCATTTCAAAAACTGAAATCGATGAAGGCTGAAATTGACCACTTACACCACCTAATGGACAAAGCAAGAGTCCAAATGCAACATGATTTTGATGATTGGTGGTCTTCACAGTCAAGAAACGGCCACCAACAAAGCAATAGGTATTATAAAATCAAGTGAAGTTAAATACTGATATAAATACCATCATTTTTCCATGATACAAATATACTTAACACAAGAGAATCAAATGCTTTTATTTTGTAGTCGACCTAGTTCTCGCCAGCATAGCGATTCCAATCATCATCATATTAACAGGAATGCTTGGAGAACCCCTCCAGTTTCACCTGCTAAAGTCCCTCCTATCGGTCCCCGTTCATCAGGTGAAGCCCCACTTACTCTGCCCCCGACCAGCCCCACTTCTCCACGTGAAATGTCACATCATTCCCTAATTAGAAATAACAGAAACTTAACTCATAAAATGGATAATTCTGACAGACCATCTGGTTTATCAAATAATTTATCCACTACCCGAGACAGGTACCTCTCTGACACAGCTAGTGACAGAACTTCAGTTGCAAGACCACCGTCAGCTCCTAGAGGAAATCGGAAGACAAATGGAAATGGGATACCGCTAACAGGCGATAAAGATACTGATGCTGATATCATGGCTTTTGTTAAGGCAAGAGAAAGCATGATGAAAAGGCAGCAAGGTAAACCATTTTTCTAATAATTTATTCGAATTATATTAGCTAATTATTATGTTAAAAATTGCATTAAATTTGAGCCCCATGTTAAACATGCTCCAAATAAAAATTTATTTTTTTAGGGAGGTGAATTTTTTTATTTTATTCCACTTTCAAAAAGTTATCGATCTCATAATCAGATTGATGCAACAAGTTTTTTACTATTGTTTTTATAGATATGTTCCTTTAATAGTACTTCTTTACCGTGCTGTGCAGTTTGTATTTTATCACTGTTAAACTCTTTAACTTTGTGTATTGTGAAAATTTTAAGTACAAAAGTATTCTACTAAGGATATAAACTGTTTTGTTTTTTAATAAATTGGCCAAAGTAAATATGAATGTGTTTTTAATGCTGATTTATACGGTTTTACGCTATAATTTTAGTTGTTGTAACGTAACAATTAAATATTATTACACGCAAATGACTAAAACTAAATGCTAAAAAAAAATTGTTAACAAACGTAAAATTAAATGCGGTAATGTTCATCTTTCACTAAAAATAATAGCTGGGTGAAGATGTCCAGTTCCAAAGAAACAATACGAGCCGATAACCCCGAAGCTTACGGGGCCGAAGTTTTAAAATGCATTGGGCAAATGAGAGAACAAAACTATAGGCTGTGCAACGAAATCTCAACCCTGGATGTTGAGAAAAAAAAGCTTCAAAACGACATTCGTTATTTAACAGACAGGCTTGCTAAGTTAAACTACCACCTTGCTCAAAAAACGCAATTTAAATGTGATCTTTCTAAAACTATAAAGGAAACCGAAGAGGCTTACCGTAAACTAATAGAAAGCTCCCAAGTTTTGTATCAATCGGTAAAAGATACAAAAAATCAGATCTTGGATCCGGAAAAAACTGGTACATCGTCAGATTTACTGCAACAGATAGCTGTTGAAACAAGAAACATAGCACCTATGACTATTGATTGTCATGGGTTTAATGAAGCTAGAGGTAGTGGTACGGGTACAACAACAGCAGCTGCTGTAGCCGCTGAAATGTATAATAATAAAAAGTAACTTCAGCATTTTCAGGAGAACGCTTTTCTTTTTACCTTCAAGTTTAATCTTACTTTAACGCATGCGCTTATGGAATACATATTAAAGGGTATTAAAAGTCGTGATTTTAAGGGTAAATTGTAGTCTTTATTTATAAAAATTTCCTGGCTAATCTAGCGGGCGATTCTTCAATAAATTTTTTAATTGAAAAAAGCTAACTTTTAAAATCATAGGCCAACTAAAAATGTTTTTCAATAGGTTTTTTTATTAGTCAAATTCAAAAAGATAGTGCAGAGATTTAATTAAGAATTTAAATGAAAAAAAAATTGTAAAATGTTTGAAATATTTAAAAAAAATGGAGCTAAGTATAAGACGAAATTTGTAAAATATAAAAACAAATAGGCATTGAAATTTAAATTACAAAGTTGTTAATTATACAAACAAAATGCTGAAGCAATAAGATCTTCACGTGCACAAGTAAGTAAAACAGGTTTAAACTTATCTAAAATGTTCAAAAGCTGCATTCGGTTAATATTTTCTCTATACATCATTTCTTCAAGATGATGTTTACCATCGAAATATTTTAAAAGTTTTAGAAATAATGTAACGTCGTCATTACTCAATTGGATGTTGCTATGTAGTAAAGGTGTTTTGCAATACTCAGGTAAGTCGTGTACACTAATTGGAAATTGTTCAGTTTTAAAATTATTCAATAACGATTGTTGCAAGTTTTCTTCACCCATTTCCTTATGTGAACCAGGTGGTATGAAGTAAACATATGTGTGATGTTGAACTAAAAACCGATGTTGCAACATCCAAAACACGACCTCAACTAACTTCTTGCTTTGTCCAAAAAACAGGCCGTTCATTGACTGCATTTCTGCAAGTTGCACTGGCATAGAAAAATGCGACAGAACCTCAATGAGATTCATTTGAAAAAATTTGCGAAATATTTGTACCCACTTTGACTGATTATACAATTGTGCATTCGGAGCTACGGCATACACATTTGTATCACAGAGTGGATAAATAATACATGCCTTACCCCAATGCACTAAATGTCTTGCTATTGTGTACACATGGGATAAAGTGATATCTGCATCATTAGACATGCACTGCAAAGATTTTGTTGGTTTGTAAACATTAAGAAATTTTACAATTGAAGTAGAACAAAACTCTGGTAAGGCATCCCACACCGATTTACTGTCGTACACAAGTAAACCGTGATAAGGTTGGATTTGCTTTAGAGTTTTTTCAATTGCAGCAAAATTAACATGTCCACAATGATCAGAAATATCCGTGCTGTTGTGTACCTTTTGATACAGACAAAAACTTATCCTTGAGTTTTCGTTTAAGGAAAAATCGATAATTCCAGTTTGATGCAATTCTTGAAAAACAGATTTCAGGTTCTGAGCGAGTGGACTTTCTTTCAAAACTTTTTCAAAGATTTTTTCGGAGGAGCCTTCCGAGTAATTATCATCTTCATGAATATTTAGCATCGTTTTTGTTTCGGTCATTACATAGTTGTCTCTTCTCTCCTCAAACCGCAAAGCTATTCCGATCTTAGCAGCCAGCTGTTGATAAGCTTCCACAACAGAGTAATCAGCTGAAGTTTTTAAAACAAACACAACATTTAAGGACAATACAGTTTTGGCTGCAGAAGAAGCTCTTCTTACGTCGCTATTACGTTTGAGAGAAAACATCATTTTTCGAACCATGTTGCGCTCAGATTTTTCGTCTTCCAGCATCAACGGAAACCCAACAAAGCGCAGGCCGTTAATTTTAACGTCAAATTTTTGACCACAGATTTTTGAGTTGCCTGGACTTACAATTTGACCCAACATGTCATCAGAAAACTGAAGAAACTGTTCCAATTCACTACGGGTTACACCACTATCTTCGTCATAAGATATATCATCTTCATTGGAGTTTATCCTACTCGAGTGTGGATTTATGCCGCTGAGATGATATGTGGATGAGTTCAATTGTTGGTACTGAGACAATGAACCTTGTGATTGATTGGTCAACTCAAAAGGATATTTAAATAAGATTTTTCTATTAATTCGACTTCCAAACATGGATAGCATTACACCTAATGGAGCCCAAGGAGCTTCAGTCTCCTTAACATTCATTTTGCATGTACCAGCCTGATAGTACTGGTCAGCTGGTTTAAAATAAGTTACAGATATTTTAAATTGTTAAATAAACTGAATGAATTAGATTTAAAAATTGATCTGCAAATAAAACAATTTGTAGCTATTTTCTTAAATTCACAAAACCACCACCAACACCGTTACTTAACTAGTACAAGTACAAAATATAAAAGTTTCAGCTGCATTGTACTTAGCGGTTAAGCTTGGTCAACTTTATTCAAGTATACATGTTTCCCTTTTTAAAGTAAAACAAATGAATAATTATCTATATGGATTTAGTTTAAGTTTTTTTATGAAATAATCCTTTGATTTACTTTAATTTTTATTTAAATCAAAATTCTTGGCTTCGCAATCCTGTATTAAATTGTACACGTAGAAGTCATTAAAACTATTAACTTCTTAATTTTTTGGGGGGAACACTGAGGTATTGGTTGGTTAGGGAAATCCCCCTTTCATTTGCACGTGATAACAATCAGACAAGAATCGGACTTAATCTACTTGACGAAAATATCTATTTGACGGATCAACGGATTGAACGGATTAATGGATCGAGTTTTATTAACTGAATCGAATATATATTAAATAGATATTACATAGTTCAAATGCATATTTGACGGATATTTAATTAAACAAAAAAAATTTCATGAATTAAACCCTTACCCCAACCCTCACCTATTCAGATTACCCATTAACACATCCGACCCATTCGATCCTTCTATCCATGTAATAGTCAATCAATCCATACGATCCGAAAATATATTTTCGTCAGGTGGATTAAGTTGTAATCATCAGACAATGGATACTAGAACTCGGAAAACATAACTCTCTTAGAAGTAAACAGAGGTTAAGAAAATGGCAAGATCGATGAAGGTAAATTAAATAGATTTAAATATTAATTTGTTTACTTTAAATTATTGTAATTTTAGTAACATCCAATTTGGTTAAATGTGTCTAATAATAAGAGTAACTCATTTACTCTCAGTTTTTTGGAGTAACTGATTTTTTGTTGATTTTAAAATTGTGCTAAGCTACTTGTATGTACAAGAATTTTTATTTCATGCATAAATTAGGCAAATAAGTATGCTAGTATGTGACTGTACTTACATTGACAATCAATTTAAAAGTTTTAAAAAGTAGGCAAATATTTACACAAAATTGCCTTTACAAAGTAAATAATAGAACATGTATATATATTATAAAGCCAGTTTGGAATATAGGTCAGTTTTCAACTAGACCTCATGCTTGCAAGAGTAAACAATTTTTTAAGGAACCAGGAGTGCAAAATGCTTATTTTAGGGCGAGCATTTTATTATCAAAAAAAATTTTGTGCAGGCATGCTGCCCTACATTTTAGACAGAAGCGTTGCGGTTACAAAAAACTAGATAAGTTGTACATGAAGTAATATTTCCATAGATTAAAATATTGTTTGGTTTAAAAAAGGAAAAATTGAGATGGTTTTACTTTTTGCCAGTCTGGAAAGTAGGGCAGTGTGCACGCACGAGATTTTTTTCGGGGAAAAAAATGCACGCCCGAAATAAACGTTTTGCACGCCTGGTTTTTAAAAAAATTTGTGCATGCGCAATGCACGCCAAAATAAATCACCCAGGCATGCGTAGCCCATAAATCGTAGTACGCGTGCACGCGCGGTCACGCCATTTTTTATGCTTGCACGCACGAGATCTCGTCGAAAACTGCTCTACTTTCCAGACTGGACTTTTTGTTTATTAGTTTTACTCATTTAAAGTAAAACGACACAAAGGAGCAGCTAAGTGTGCGGGATTTATGTTGTACATTCCAGTTTGACTTTTTCCCCTACTATTCCTTATTGCTACTGTTATAGCAATGTTTATATGTCCTTCAGTTGCTCTGGGATAGCTTGGATACCATTGAACAAAGCTTGCCTTATTTCCATCCTCTTTAAATGTCAATTCTTCATTCTGAATAAAGTTAAAATATGTCATTGTTAATCTTTTTTATTAAATATTGCACAAAACATTATTAGGATTTGCCATAATTTATCTGACCCTAACAATCATATTCTGTTAAAATACTAAAATAATTAAAAAAATAATTGTTTAAAATATACAACAAAACAATTGGCAGTACAACATACTTGGTATAACATATCTAACCAAATTCCAACGTAGTCTGTAGTCGGCTGATCTACTTTCACATTCCATGTTTTTTGTACATATTCATACAATGTGTTATACATGGTTAGACTCCAAATTGTTGCTAAATTGCCACCTTGGTAAACACATAAGTTAAATGCATTTTGAAAGGTAAGCCAGTCACCAGATGTATAAGCTAACTTGTAACAGAAACCTTCGAAAATTACTCCACCTGAACATTTTAGTTTTTCTGTAAAGATTTAAGATTATTAGTCAATAGCTGATATATTTCTCAAATAAAAAAATGTTATTAAGTTTTAACATTTTGCTGTTGTTTGAAAAGTGTTAAGGTTTAAACTTTAAAAAACTTTATAGTATATAAAAAGTGCTTTAACATGAAGACATATGACTTTTGTTTGTCTTAGAAGTTAATTTAAATGAGCTACTCGTTAAACTATTTCCATACCATTGACAAGATTTAATTTGACCGTCAATTCTTCCTGCTGTTCTGAAATTTAAAATAACAACCATATTTTTATGAAAACTTATTATTTAGTTTTAAAACGAAAGGTAAACTAAATTTTGAACTGTATTTATATAACTATTTTTTTTGGAAAGAAAAGTTGAAAGAGTTTCCACATTTCAATTTTTTACTTTTTTTTATTTTTATTTACCTTGTAATTTCTGCAACTCAGTTTTCAATGCTGTAATTTTTTCAGTGTCACAAACACCTGGTGGACCAGGTAACCCAGGGGGCCCACGTTTACCCTGGCGAGCACCATGATAATCGGGAACTTCCCTTATAGGTGGGGCTGCCACTGATGTGATATTTGTTGTGTTCGTAGTTTGTTGACAAATAAAAAAGTTTTGTGCACTGGTAATGTGCAGCCCAACACATAACATTATTATATTTAAAATAAACTGCATTGTATGAGTTATTTTCTGTTAATCATGTAAAAAAAATTAAGACATTTTTTTTTTATAAATTTTATTTTTTATAGTTATTTAAGCAAAATATTATCATTTTCTACAAATCAATATTTGAAATTTTTTTTAAACACATATTTAATCTTTCTTAAGAAAACATTATAATATTTACAACTTAGTAAAAAAAGTGATCTTGCAAGCACAGTTTTCTATTTTTTCTATGATGTATGGCAAAAACAAGTTGTTTGTGCAAATTTGTTGTATGCCGAAGGCCTTTACTTAAGAAAAATAGCCGCAGGTTAGTAAAGATGAGCTGTATTATTACTATTGGTTGTTAGTCTTGTTTAGCCTAAAGACAGTTACAAGTTATAATGGTAATGATGCATAAAATTTTTAAAGATAATCACATATTATTTATTGTATGTTTGAAATTTTATTAATATTTGAGTATATACATTGGTATTTTTTATAAAAATCTTTTGTCATATCATATATTAATTTTAATGAAAAATTATGGCTTTTCGTATATAATACTTAGCAAACTTTCAAATAAGTAAAAAGAAATTATTCAGTATATACAAAAAACTAAAATTCACCCGCAATTACATCTTATATTGTCAGTTTTTAGCGTTTAAAGCATAACGACATAATGGAACAGCTAGGTGAGTTGGAGCTATGTTAAACATTCCAGTTTGACTTTTTCCACTACTACTTCTTATTGCTACTTGCATACCAATGTTAACATGTCCTGCTGTTGCTCTGGGATAGGTTGGAAACCATTGAACAAAGCTGGCCTTATTCCCATCTTCTTTAAATGTCAGTTCCCCATTCTAATTGTATTTAATAGAATGTTACATTTATTTCTTGTTTAAAATGTTGTATATTCTTTTATCAAAGGTAAAGTTTTTTTAATTTTATGATTTTAAAAATTTATTATATGCCTTACTTTTCTTGGTCAAACAACAAGTATACAATAAACATTTTTTAAAACTAAAACTGTTAAAAACGACTAACTTGGTATAACATATCCAACCAAATTTGAACATAATCAATAGAAGGAGTATCTACTTTAACATTCCATGCTCTTTGTACATATTCATACAATGTGTTATACATGGTTAGACTCCAAATTGTTGCTAAATTGCCACCTTGGTAAACACATAAGTTAAATGCATTTGGAAAAGTTAGTGCCAAACCAGATGTATAAGGTAACTTGTAACAGAAACCTTCAAAAATTACTCCCCCGAAACATTGTAGTTTTTCTAAAATTTTTAGGAAAAAGATTTACTTAATAAATAAAAAATATGCTTTTGATAACTTAACATTTAGGTTTTTATATTAATTAGACACTTTAGTTTTTTAAATGTTTAAAAAGATTTAAATAAATTATTTGTTTAACCACTGCTTTACCATTAACAATGCTTAATTTGTTAACCAATTCCCTCTGTTGTTCTAAAAATAAAATGTAATAAATTTTTACTAAAACTACATAAAAAAAGATTAACAATAAAAAGTAAACTTACTGCAAAAATGTAGTTATAAAAATATACCTTCATTAAGATGGCAACAATTTTTTACAATCAAATTTTTCACTTCTGTTAATTTTTATTTACCTTTTAATTTCTGCAACTCAGTTTCCAATGCTGTAACTTTTTCAGTGTCACAAACACCGGGTGGGCCAGGTAACCCAGGAGGCCCACGTTTACCCTGGCGAGCACCATGATAACTGGGAACTTCCCTTAAAGGAGGGGCTGTAACTGATGTGATATTTGTTGTGTTTGAAGTTTGTTGACAAATAAAAAAATTCTGTGCACTGCTAATTTGCATTCCAACACACAATATCAATATACTTAAAATGAGCTGCATTTTTTGATTTGTTTTCTGTTATTTATGGAAAAAAATATAAGAAATTTATTATAATAAATTTTCTTTTTCCTTTTTTTATAGTTATATAAGCAACATTTTAGTTTTTTACACAAAAATTTAAAACATGTTTTTCTGTTTAAAACTTAATTTTCTAAGCTGTTACACTAAACTTAGTAGTAACAAAGTCTATCTTTAAAACATACTCTGCTGTTGGTTTTTTTTATTTATCAGTATGGCAAAAATAAGTTGTTTGTGCAGATTTGTTATACGCCGAAGGCCCTAAATTAAAAAAAAATAGCCGCAGGTGAATAAATATGAGCTGTACTAATATTATTGGTTGAAAATGCTGTTTTGTTTAAAGAAAGTTGAATACTTAATTTTTGTTGCATAAAATTTTTATAAAGCATCTTAAAATGTTGTCATATAATTTTTTAATGTAGTTAAAATTCCTATATTATAAGGTTAAAAGTATATATAAAAAAGAGCATCAATTTTTTTGATACTAAGGCTTTGCACTACTTTTTTAAAAATTTTAAATTGTTTATATATCTTCATTATCTTCTACAAAAAAAAATTTAAGAGCTTCTGCAGAATAGCAAAAAAATCAAGTAATGAAACTCATTACTTTTTAGTTGTACTTGTCATATTTTATTTTAATTTTTTATTGTTTATAGGCAAAGCGATACTAATTTTTACAAACCATATAAAAAAAAACAATAGTCACAGGTAAAAAAAATAGGTTGTATAAATATATTGGGTTAAAAGTGTTGTTTAGCCTTAAGAAAGATAAAAATTGTAATGTAAATAATGTTTAAAATTTTTATAATTTAAAATTCTTGTTTAAGTATATTCATCTTTATTTTTATATTTCTTTTAAAATTTTTGTTATATCTTGTACCAGTTCCAAAGCAAAAATATTTACATTAAATTCTATACCTCAATTAGCCTCGTTTAAGCTACTTAAAAACTTTTAAAAAATATGCAGTATTTAAAAATTACCCGTAACTAATTTTTATATTGTTAGTTTTAAGCATTTATGGCATAGCGACACAATGAAATCCCTGTATGGGTGGGACCTATGTTAAACATTTCTGTTTGACTTTTTTCTCTACCACTTCTTATTGCCACGGGCCCACGCTTGCCTGGGCGAGCACCCTGATAATTGGGTACTTCTTTTCTTTTAAAGGATGGGCAGTTAGTGATGTGATATTTTTTTTCGTTTGAAGTTTGTTGAAAAATAAAAAGGTTTTGAGCTGTGCTAATGTGCAGTCCAATGCTTAATATCAATATATTTAAAATAAACTTCATTTTATAACTTCTGTTACTAACATTAAAAACTAAATTAATTGTTATAATAAATTTTATTTTTCTTTTTTATGGATTCATAAGCAAAACATTACCATTTTTTACAAATATAATTTAAAAATGTTTTTATTTTTAAGTACTACTATTATTTTTTTTAGCTAAAATACTAGAAATAAGGAAGATTTAAGTTGTTTGTGCAAATCTGTTAGACACAGAGAGCTTTAGCATAAAAAAAATAGCGGCAGGTTAATAAATATGAGCTGTACTAATAGTATTGGTTAAAGGTGTTGTTTAGGCTAAAAAAAGTTAAAAATTGTAATGTTTATTTGTTAAATTGTCAAGATTACTCTTAACACATATTTTTAGGTTTGAAAATTTGTTTTTGTAACAATACTATAATTTTTATTATCTGTTAAACTTTTTTTTTGATAGGGTGATGCTTTATAAAAGTTTCAAAGCAATTTAACATTTTATTTACATAATTAAAAACCCCATTGAAAAATATGTTCAATTATACAGAAAATTTGAAAGATTTATTGTTTTTTTTTTATATTTTGTCAGTATTAGATGTTTAAAGCATAACGACACAAAGGTATAGCAACTGACGTGGAAACTGTATTGTACATTCCAGTTTGACTTTTTTCTCTACTACCTCGTATCGCAACTTGCATAGCTATGTTTACATGACCTGCTGTTGCTGTAGGATGGTTTGGATACCATTGAACAAAACTTGCCTTATGTCCATCCTCTTTAAATGTCAGTTCCCCATTCTAAATGTATTCAATTTGTGTCACAACAAGCTTTATTTTTAGGTAGTTGTATACATTCTTATGTCTGATCTCAAGGCAAGTTTTTTTAATTTTATGGTTCTAACAATTTATCTTATTTTTTGACATTAACCCGTTATTATTAACTAACTTGGTATAACATATCCAACCAAATGTTCGCATGATTAATGGTTGGTGCATCTACTCTAACATTCCATGCTCTTTGTATGTAATCATACAATGTGTTATACATGGTTAGACTCCAAACTGTTGCCAAATTGCCACCTTGGTGAACACATAAGTTAAATGCGTTGTCAAAGGTAAGCCAGACACCAGATGCATAAGCTAACTTGTAACAAAAACCTTCAAAAATTACTCCACCTAAACATTGTAGTTTTTCTAAAATTTTTAGGAAAAAGATTTACTTAATAAACAAATTTCTCTCTCTTAAAAAATTGTTAAGTTTTAACATTTTGTTGATTTTTAAAAAATATGCTTTTGATAACTTAACATTTAGGTTTTTATATTAATTAGACACTTTAGTTTTTTAAATGTTTAAAAAAATTTAAATAAATTATTTGTTTAACCACTGCTTTACCATTAACAATGCTTAATTTGTTAACCAATTCCCTCTGCTGTTCTAAAAATAAAATGTAATAAATTTTTACTAAAACTACATAAAAAAAGATTAACAACAAAAAGTAAACTTACTGCAAAAATGTAGTTATAAAAATATACCTTCTTTAAGATGGCAACAATTTTTTACAATCAAATTTTTCACTTCTATTAATTTTTATTTACCTTTTAATTTTTGCAACTCAGTTTCCAATGCTGTAACTTTATCAGTGTCACAAACACCGGGTGGGCCAGGTAACCCAGGAGGCCCACGTTTACCCTGGCGAGCACCATGATAACCGGGAACTTCCCTTAAAGGAGGGGCAGTAACTGATGTGATATTTGTTGTGTTTAAAGTTTGTTGACAAATAAAAAAATTCTGTGCACTGCTAATTTGCATTCCAACACACAATATCAATATACTTAAAATGAGCTGCATTTTTTGATTTGTTTTCTGTTATTTATGGAAAAAAATATAAGAAATTTATTATAATAAATTTTCTTTTTCCTTTTTTTATAGTTATATAAGCAACATTTTAGTTTTTTACACAAAAATTTAAAACATGTTTTTCTATTTAAAACTTAATTTTCTAAGCTGTTACACTAAACTTAGTAGTAAAAAAGTCTATCTTTGAAACATACTCTGCTGTTGGTTTTTTTTATTTATCAGTATGGCAAAAATAAGTTGTTTGTGCAGATTTGTTATACGCCGAAGGCCCTAAATTAAAAAAAAATAGCCGCAGGTGAATAAATATGAGCTGTTCTAATATTATTGGTTGAAAATGCTGTTTTGTTTAAAGAAAGTTGAATACTTAATTGTTCTTGCATAAAATTTTTAAAAAGCATCTTAAAATGTTGTCATATAATTTTTTATTGTAGTTAAAATTCCTATACTATAAAGTTGAAAGTATATTTAAAAAAGAGCATCAATTTTTTTGATACTAAGGCTTTACACTACTTTTTAAATATTTTAAAACGTTAATATATGTTCATTATCTCTTATAAAAAAATAATTTAAAAACTTCTGCAGAATAGCAAAAAAATCAAGTAATGAAACTCATTGCTTTTTAGTTGTACTTGTCATATTTTATTTTAATTTTTTATTGTTCATAGGCAAAGCGATACTAATTTTTACAAACCATATAAAAAAAAACAATAGTCACAAGTAAGTAAAAAAACAATAGTCACAGGTAAAAAAAATAGGTTGTATAAATATATTGGGTTAAAAGTGTTGTTTAGCCTTAAGAAAGATAAAAATTGTAATGTAAATAATGTTTAAAATTTTTATAATTTAAAATTCTTGTTTAAGTATATCCATCTTTATTTTTATAATTTTTTTGTTTTTATATAAAAAAAAAACTTTTTTTATAAGTTTTTGTTATATCTTGTACCAGTTCTAAAGCAAAAATATTTGCATTAAATTCTATACCTCAATTAGCCTCGTTTAAGCTACTTAAAAACTTAAAAAAATATGCAATATTTAAAAATAATAACTAATTTTTATATTGTTAGTTTTAAGCATTTATGGCATAGCGACATAATGAAATCCCTGTATGGGTGGGACCTATGTTAAACATTTCTGTTTGGCTTTTTTCTCTACTACTTTTTATTGCCACGGGCCCACGCTTGCCTGGGCGAGCACCCTAATAATTGGGTACTTCTTTTCAGGGGGGGGGGGGCAGTAACTGATGTGATATTTTTTTCGTTTAAAGTTTGTTGAAAAATAAGAAAGTTTTGAGCTGTGCTAATGTGCAGTCCAATGCTTAATATCAATATATTTAAAATAAACTTCATTTTATAACTTCTGTTACTAACATAAAAAACTAAATTAATTGGTATAATAAATTTTATTTTCATTTTTTATGGATTCATAAGCAAAACATGACCATTTTTTACAAATATAATTTAAAAATGTTTTTATTTTTAAGTACTACCATTATTTTTTTAGCTAAAATACTATATTAGTTAGATTTTGATAAAAAAAGTTTTTTGCAAGCACAATTTATTATTTTGTTTTTGTATTTTTGTTCGTAATTATGGCAGAAATAAGTTGTTTGTGCAAATCTGTTAGACACAGAGGGCTTTAGCATAAAGAGAAATAGCCGCAAGTTAATAAATATGAGCTGTACTAATACTATTGGTTAAAGGTGTTGTTTAGGCTAAAAAAAGTTAAAATTTTTAAGGTTTATTTGTTAAATTGTCAAGATTACTCTTAACACATATTTTTAGGTTTGAAAATTTGTTTTTGTAACAATACTATAATTTTTATTATCTGTTAAACTTTTTTTTTGATAGGTTGATGCTTTATAAAAGTTTCAAAGCAATTTAACATTTTATTTACATAATTAAAAACCCCATTGAAAAATATGTTCAATTATACAGAAAATTTGAAAGATTTATTGTTTTTTTTTATATTTTGTCAGTGTTAGATGTTTAAAGCATAATGACACAAAGGTATAGCAACTCTTGAGGAACCTGCAGTGAACATTCCAGTTTGACTTTTCTCTCTAGTACTTCGTGTTGCAACTCGCATTACAATGTTCACATAACCCGCTGTTGCTGTAGGATGGTTTGGATACCATTGAACAAAACTTGCCTTATGTCCATCCTCTTTAAATGTCAGTTCCCCATTCTAAATGTATTCAATATGTGTCACAACAGGCTTTATTTTTAGGTAGTTGTATACATTCTTATGTCTGATCTCAAGACAAGTTTTTTTAATTTTATGGTCCTAACAATTTATCTTAATTTTTGACATTTACCCGTTATTATTTACTAACTTGGTATAACATATCCAACCAAATGTCTGAATAATTAATCGTTGGTGCATCTACTCTAACATTCCATGCTCTTTGTACATATTCATACAATGTGTTATACATGGTTAGACTCCAAACTGTTGCCAAATCGCCACCTTGGTGAACACATAAGTTAAATGCATTGTCAAAGTTAAGCCAGACGCCAGATGTATAAGCTAACTTGTAACAGAAACCTTCAAAAATTACTCCACCTAAACATTGTAGTTTTTCTGGAAAAGTTTTAAAAAAATTTGCTTATTAATTATAATATCTCTTTTTTGTAGTTTTTTGAAACGTGTTAATGTTAACAGTTTGGCATATTTAAAGCGATATATTAATTGGGGATTTTTTTTTATTTATCTTCAAATTTAAATTAATTCTTTGATAAACCAGTGCATTACCATTGACATGGTTGAATTTGTTTTCCAATGCTTCCTGCTGTTCTAAAAAATAAAATACCAATGAATTTTTATTAAAGTTTAATGATTTTATAAAAAAATGATCCTTAGTTGGCAACAAATTCCACATTTAAATTATTATTTTCATTTATTTCTATTTACCTCTTAATTTCTGCAACTCAGTTTCCAATGCTGTTACTCTTTCAGTGTTACAAACACCAGGTGGGCCAGGTAACCCAGGGGGCCCACGCTTGCCCTGGCGAACACCCTGATAATCGGGAACTTCCATTATAGGTGGGGCTGCCACTGATGTGATATTTGTTGTGTTAGAAGTTTGTTGACAAATAAAAAAGTTTTGAGCACTGGTAATGTGCAGACCTACACTTAATATCGATAAAATACTTAAAATAAGCTGCATTTCAGGAGTTGCTTTCTATTAAGTTTATAAAATGTAAAACAGTTGTTATTGTAAGTTTTATTTTAAAGTTAATGAGTAAAACAGTACCTTTTTTACATATAAATTTAAAAATGTTTTTTTTTTAAACTATATTAATTATTTCTAGCTGAAACTGTATATTAGTTGAAACTTGTTATAAAAAGTGTTTCTTGCAAGAACAATCTGCTATTGTTTTTTCCTTTTTTTGTTATTAACTTCGACAAAAATAAGTTGTTTGTCAAAATTTGTTAAATGCCGAGGGCCTTAAGTTTAATAAAAATAGCCGCAGGTTAATAAAAATGAGCTGTATTAATACTATTGGGTAACGTGTTGTTTAGCCTAAACAAAAAGTTTAAAATTTAATGTGTATGAAGCATAAAATGCTTAATAATTTAAAATATGATTTAAACTGTAAAAATATTACTTTTCCCAAAAAAGTGTTCTTGGAGTTTATGCATTAATATATTTCATTATGGTTTTTATTGATACATTTTACCAGTTTTAAAGCAAGAATGTATACAATATACTCTATACAACAATTAGCCAAATTTAAATTAGCTTAAAAACTTCTAAAAAGATATGCAGTATTCACAAAAAAAATAAATATTACATGCATTTAGTATTATTTTATCTGTTTTATGCATTTAAAGCATAACGACTTAATGGAATGGCTAGGCCAGTTGGAGGTGCATTAAACATTCCAGTTTGACTTTTTCCCCTACTATTTCTTATTGCTATTTCTAGGGCTATGTTTGTATGTCCTGCTATTGCTCTGGGATAGGTCGGATACCATTGAACAAAGCTTGCCTTATTCCCATCTTCTTTAAATGTCAGTTCCCCGTTCTAATTGTGTTTAATATAATGTTACATTTATTTCTTGTTTTAAATGTTGTATATTCCTTTATCAAAGGTAAAGTTTTTTTAATTTTATGATTTTAAAAATTTATTATATGCCTTACTTTTCTTGTTCAAACAACAAGTATACAATAAACATTTTTCAAAACTAAAACTGTTAAAAAGGACTAACTTGGTATAACATATCCAACCAAATTTGAACATAATCAATAGAAGGCTGATCTACTTTAACATTCCATGCTCTTTGTACATATTCATACAATGTGTTATACATGGTTAGACTCCAAATTGTTGCTAAATTGCCACCTTGGTAAACACACAAGTTAAATGCATTTGGAAAAGTTAGTGCCAAACCAGATCTATAAGCTAACTTGTAACAGAAACCTTCAAAAATTACTCCCCCGAAACATTGTAGTTTTTCTAAAATTTTTAGGAAAAAGATTTACTTAATAAATAAAAAATATGCTTTTGATAACTTAACATTTAGGTTTTTATATTAATTAGACACTTTAGTTTTTTAAATGTTTAAAAAAATTTCAATAAATTATTTGTTTAACCACTGCTTTACCATTAACAATGCTTAATTTGGTAACCAATTCCCTCTGTTGTTCTAAAAATAAAATGTAATGAATTTTTACTAAAGCTACATAAAAAAAGATTAACAATTAAAAGTAAACTTACTGCAAAAATGTAGTTATAAAAATATACCTTATTTAAGATGGCAACAATTTTTTACAATCAAATTTTTCACTTCTGTTAATTTTTATTTACCTTTTAATTTTTGCAACTCAGTTTCCAATGCTGTAACTTTATCAGTGTCACAAACACCGGGTGGGCCAGGTAACCCAGGAGGCCCACGTTTACCCTGGCGAGCACCCTGATAACCGGAAACTTCCCTTAAAGAAGGGGGAGTAACTGATGTGATATTTGTTGTGTTTGAAGTTTGTTGACAAATAAAAAAATTCTGTGCACTGCTAATTTGCATTCCAACACACAATATCAATATACTTAAAATGAGCTGCATTCTTTGATTTGTTTTCTGTTAATTATGTAAAAAAGTATAAGAAATTTGTTATAATAAATTTTCTTTTTTCTTTTTTTATAGTTATATAAGAAACATTTTAGTTTTTTACACAAAAATTTTAAAAATATTTTTCTTTTTAAAACTTAATCTTCTAAGCTGTTACACTAAAATTAGTTGTAAAAATAAACTATCTTTTAACACACTTTGCTGTTTTTTTTTTGTTCCTTTATCAGTATGGCAAAAATAAGTTGTTTGTGCAGATTTGTTATACGCCGAAGGCCTTAAATTAAAAAACAATAGCCGCAGGTGAATAAATATGAGCTGTACTAATATTATTGGTTAAAAATGCTGTTTTGTTTAAAGATAGTTTAATACTTAATTGTTCTTGCATAAAATTTTTAAAAAGCCTAATAAAGTGTTGTCATATAATTTTTTTAAATTTTCTATATTATAAAAAATTTCTATATTATAAAATTGAAAGTATATTTAAAAAAGAGTATCAAATTTATTGATACTAAGGCTTTGCACTACTTTTTGAAAAATTTTAAAAGGGAATATATGTTCATTATCTTCTACAAAAAAAATTTAAAAACTTCTGCAGAATAGCAAAAAAATCAAGTAATGAAACTCATTGCTTTTTAGTTGTACTTGTCATATTTTATTTTAATTTTTTATTGTTCATAGGCAAAGCGATACTAATTTTTACAAACCATATAAAAAAAAACAATAGTCACAAGTAAGTAAAAAAACAATAGTCACAGGTAAAAAAATAGGTTGTATAAATATATTGGGTTAAAAGTGTTGTTTAATGTAAATAATGTTTAAAATTTTTATAATTTAAAATTCTTGTTTAAGTATATCCATCTTTATTTTTATATTTTTTTTAAAGTTTTTGTTATATCTTGTACCAGTTTTAAAGCAAAAATATTTACATTAAATTCTATACCTCAATTAGCCTCGTTTAAGCTTCTTAAAAACTTTTAAAAAATATGCAGTATTTAAAAATAATAACTAATTTTTATATTGTTAGTTTTAAGCATTTATGGCATAGCGACATAATGAAATCCCTGTATGGGTGGGACCTATGTTAAACATTTCTGTTTGGCTTTTTTCTCTACTACTTCTTATTGCCACGGGCCCACGCTTGCCTGGGAGAGCACCCTGATATTTGGGTACTTCTTTTCTTTTAAAGGATGGGCCGTTAGTGATGTGATATTTTTTTTCGTTTGAAGTTTGTTGAAAAATAAGAAAGTTTTGAGCTGTGCTAATGTGCAGTCCAATGCTTAATATCAATATATTTAAAATAAACTTCATTTTATAACTTCTGTTACTAACATAAAAAACTAAATTAATTGTTATAATAAATTTTATTTCCATTTTTTATGGATCCATAAGCAAAACATTACCATTTTTTACAAATATAATTTAAAAATGTTTTTATTTTTAAGTACTACTATTATTTTTTTTAGCTAAAATACTAGAAATAAGGAAGATTTAAGTTGTTTGTGCAAATCTGTTAAACACCGAATCCTTAGCATAAAAAAAATAGCGGCAGGTTAATAAATATGAGCTGTACTAATAGTATTGGTTAAAGGTGTTGTTTAGGCTAAAAAAAGTTAAAAATTGTAATGTTTATTTGTTAAATTGTCAAGATTACTCTTAACACATATTTTTAGGTTTGAAAATTTGTTTTTGTAACAATACTATAATTTTTATTATCTGTTAAACTTTTTTTTGATAGGGTGATGCTTTATAAAAGTTTCAAAGCAATTTAACATTTTATTTACATAATTAAAAACCCCATTGAAAAATATGTTCAATTATACAGAAAATTTGAAAGATTTATTGTGTTTTATATATTTTGTCAGTGTTAGATGTTTAAAGCATACCGACACAAAGGTATAGCAACTGACGTGGAAACTATATTGTACATTCCAGTTTGACTTTTTTCTCTACTACCTCGTATCGCAACTTGCATAGCTATGTTTACATGACCTGCTGTTGCTGTAGGATGGTTTGGATACCATTGAACAAAACTTGCCTTATGTCCATCCTCTTTAAATGTCAGTTCCCCATTCTAAATGTATTCAATTTGTGTCACAACAAACTTTATTTTTAGGTAGTTGTATACATTCTTATGTCTGATCTCAAGGCAAGTTTTTTTAATTTTATGGTTCTAACAATTTATCTTATTTTTTGACATTAACCCGTTATTATTAACTAACTTGGTATAACATATCCAACCAAATATCCACTACATCATTAGTTGGTGTATCAACTTTAACATTCCATGCTCATTGTACATATTCATACAATGTGTTATACATGGTTAGACTCCAAACTGTTGCCAAATTGCCACCTTGGTGAACACATAAGTTAAATGCGTTGTCAAAGGTAAGCCAGACACCAGATGCATAAGCTAACTTGTAACAAAAACCTTCAAAAATTACTCCACCTAAACATTGTAGTTTTTCTGGAAAGGTTTGAAAAAAGTTTACTCATTATTTATATTATCTCTTTTGTAGTTTTTTGAAATGTGTTGATGTTAACAGTTCGGTATATACCTAAGGTGATATATTAATTAGGCATTTTTTTTTTATTTGTCTTCAAATTTAAATTAATTCTTTGATAAACCAGTGCATTACCATTGACATGGTTGAATTTGTTTTCCAATGCTTCCTGCTGTTCTAAAAAATAAAATACCAATGAATTTTTATTAAAGTTTAATGATTTTATAAAAAAATGATCCTTAGTTGGCAACAAATTCCACATTTAAATTATTATTTTCATTTATTTCTATTTACCTCTTAATTTCTGCAACTCAGTTTCCAATGCTGTTACTCTTTCAGTGTTACAAACACCAGGTGGGCCAGGTAACCCAGGGGGCCCACGCTTGCCCTGGCGAACACCCTGATAATCGGGAACTTCCATTATAGGTGGGGCTGCCACTGATGTGATATTTGTTGTGTTAGAAGTTTGTTGACAAATAAAAAAGTTTTGAGCACTGGTAATGTGCAGACCTACACTTAATATCGATAAAATACTTAAAATAAGCTGCATTTCAGGAGTTGCTTTCTATTAAGTTTATAAAATGTAAAACAGTTGTTATTGTAAGTTTTATTTTAAAGTTAATGAGTAAAACAGTACCTTTTTTACATATAAATTTAAAAATGTTTTTTTTTTAAACTATATTAATTATTTCTAGCTGAAACTGTATATTAGTTGAAACTTGTTATAAAAAGTGTTTCTTGCAAGAACAATCTGCTATTGTTTTTTCCTTTTTTTGTTATTAACTTCGACAAAAATAAGTTGTTTGTCAAAATTTGTTAAATGCCGAGGGCCTTAAGTTTAATAAAAATAGCCGCAGGTTAATAAAAATGAGCTGTATTAATACTATTGGGTAACGTGTTGTTTAGCCTAAACAAAAAGTTTAAAATTTAATGTGTATGAAGCATAAAATGCTTAATAATTTAAAATATGATTTAAACTGTAAAAATATTACTTTTCCCAAAAAAGTGTTCTTGGAGTTTATGCATTAATATATTTCATTATGGTTTTTATTGATACATTTTACCAGTTTTAAAGCAAGAATGTATACAATATACTCTATACAACAATTAGCCAAATTTAAATTAGCTTAAAAACTTCTAAAAAGATATGCAGTATTCACAAAAAAAATAAATATTACATGCATTTAGTATTATTTTATCTGTTTTATGCATTTAAAGCATAACGACATAATGGAATGGCTAGGCCAGTTGGAGGTGCATTAAACATTCCAGTTTGACTTTTTCCCCTACTATTTCTTATTGCTATTTCTAGGGCTATGTTTGTATGTCCTGCTATTGCTCTGGGATAGGTCGGATACCATTGAACAAAGCTTGCCTTATTCCCATCTTCTTTAAATGTCAGTTCCCCGTTCTAATTGTGTTTAATATAATGTTACATTTATTTCTTGTTTTAAATGTTGTATATTCCTTTATCAAAGGTAAAGTTTTTTTAATTTTATGATTTTAAAAATTTATTATATGCCTTACTTTTCTTGTTCAAACAACAAGTATACAATAAACATTTTTCAAAACTAAAACTGTTAAAAAGGACTAACTTGGTATAACATATCCAACCAAATTTGAACATAATCAATAGAAGGCTGATCTACTTTAACATTCCATGCTCTTTGTACATATTCATACAATGTGTTATACATGGTTAGACTCCAAATTGTTGCTAAATTGCCACCTTGGTAAACACACAAGTTAAATGCATTTGGAAAAGTTAGTGCCAAACCAGATCTATAAGCTAACTTGTAACAGAAACCTTCAAAAATTACTCCCCCGAAACATTGTAGTTTTTCTAAAATTTTTAGGAAAAAGATTTACTTAATAAATAAAAAATATGCTTTTGATAACTTAACATTTAGGTTTTTATATTAATTAGACACTTTAGTTTTTTAAATGTTTAAAAAAATTTCAATAAATTATTTGTTTAACCACTGCTTTACCATTAACAATGCTTAATTTGGTAACCAATTCCCTCTGTTGTTCTAAAAATAAAATGTAATGAATTTTTACTAAAGCTACATAAAAAAAGATTAACAATTAAAAGTAAACTTACTGCAAAAATGTAGTTATAAAAATATACCTTATTTAAGATGGCAACAATTTTTTACAATCAAATTTTTCACTTCTGTTAATTTTTATTTACCTTTTAATTTTTGCAACTCAGTTTCCAATGCTGTAACTTTATCAGTGTCACAAACACCGGGTGGGCCAGGTAACCCAGGAGGCCCACGTTTACCCTGGCGAGCACCCTGATAACCGGAAACTTCCCTTAAAGAAGGGGGAGTAACTGATGTGATATTTGTTGTGTTTGAAGTTTGTTGACAAATAAAAAAATTCTGTGCACTGCTAATTTGCATTCCAACACACAATATCAATATACTTAAAATGAGCTGCATTCTTTGATTTGTTTTCTGTTAATTATGTAAAAAAGTATAAGAAATTTGTTATAATAAATTTTCTTTTTTCTTTTTTTATAGTTATATAAGAAACATTTTAGTTTTTTACACAAAAATTTTAAAAATATTTTTCTTTTTAAAACTTAATCTTCTAAGCTGTTACACTAAAATTAGTTGTAAAAATAAACTATCTTTTAACACACTTTGCTGTTTTTTTTTTGTTCCTTTATCAGTATGGCAAAAATAAGTTGTTTGTGCAGATTTGTTATACGCCGAAGGCCTTAAATTAAAAAACAATAGCCGCAGGTGAATAAATATGAGCTGTACTAATATTATTGGTTAAAAATGCTGTTTTGTTTAAAGATAGTTTAATACTTAATTGTTCTTGCATAAAATTTTTAAAAAGCCTAATAAAGTGTTGTCATATAATTTTTTTAAATTTTCTATATTATAAAAAATTTCTATATTATAAAATTGAAAGTATATTTAAAAAAGAGTATCAAATTTATTGATACTAAGGCTTTGCACTACTTTTTGAAAAATTTTAAAAGGGAATATATGTTCATTATCTTCTACAAAAAAAATTTAAAAACTTCTGCAGAATAGCAAAAAAATCAAGTAATGAAACTCATTGCTTTTTAGTTGTACTTGTCATATTTTATTTTAATTTTTTATTGTTCATAGGCAAAGCGATACTAATTTTTACAAACCATATAAAAAAAAACAATAGTCACAAGTAAGTAAAAAAACAATAGTCACAGGTAAAAAAATAGGTTGTATAAATATATTGGGTTAAAAGTGTTGTTTAATGTAAATAATGTTTAAAATTTTTATAATTTAAAATTCTTGTTTAAGTATATCCATCTTTATTTTTATATTTTTTTTAAAGTTTTTGTTATATCTTGTACCAGTTTTAAAGCAAAAATATTTACATTAAATTCTATACCTCAATTAGCCTCGTTTAAGCTTCTTAAAAACTTTTAAAAAATATGCAGTATTTAAAAATAATAACTAATTTTTATATTGTTAGTTTTAAGCATTTATGGCATAGCGACATAATGAAATCCCTGTATGGGTGGGACCTATGTTAAACATTTCTGTTTGGCTTTTTTCTCTACTACTTCTTATTGCCACGGGCCCACGCTTGCCTGGGAGAGCACCCTGATATTTGGGTACTTCTTTTCTTTTAAAGGATGGGCCGTTAGTGATGTGATATTTTTTTTCGTTTGAAGTTTGTTGAAAAATAAGAAAGTTTTGAGCTGTGCTAATGTGCAGTCCAATGCTTAATATCAATATATTTAAAATAAACTTCATTTTATAACTTCTGTTACTAACATAAAAAACTAAATTAATTGTTATAATAAATTTTATTTCCATTTTTTATGGATCCATAAGCAAAACATTACCATTTTTTACAAATATAATTTAAAAATGTTTTTATTTTTAAGTACTACTATTATTTTTTTTAGCTAAAATACTAGAAATAAGGAAGATTTAAGTTGTTTGTGCAAATCTGTTAAACACCGAATCCTTAGCATAAAAAAAATAGCGGCAGGTTAATAAATATGAGCTGTACTAATAGTATTGGTTAAAGGTGTTGTTTAGGCTAAAAAAAGTTAAAAATTGTAATGTTTATTTGTTAAATTGTCAAGATTACTCTTAACACATATTTTTAGGTTTGAAAATTTGTTTTTGTAACAATACTATAATTTTTATTATCTGTTAAACTTTTTTTTGATAGGGTGATGCTTTATAAAAGTTTCAAAGCAATTTAACATTTTATTTACATAATTAAAAACCCCATTGAAAAATATGTTCAATTATACAGAAAATTTGAAAGATTTATTGTGTTTTATATATTTTGTCAGTGTTAGATGTTTAAAGCATACCGACACAAAGGTATAGCAACTGACGTGGAAACTATATTGTACATTCCAGTTTGACTTTTTTCTCTACTACCTCGTATCGCAACTTGCATAGCTATGTTTACATGACCTGCTGTTGCTGTAGGATGGTTTGGATACCATTGAACAAAACTTGCCTTATGTCCATCCTCTTTAAATGTCAGTTCCCCATTCTAAATGTATTCAATTTGTGTCACAACAAACTTTATTTTTAGGTAGTTGTATACATTCTTATGTCTGATCTCAAGGCAAGTTTTTTTAATTTTATGGTTCTAACAATTTATCTTATTTTTTGACATTAACCCGTTATTATTAACTAACTTGGTATAACATATCCAACCAAATATCCACTACATCATTAGTTGGTGTATCAACTTTAACATTCCATGCTCATTGTACATATTCATACAATGTGTTATACATGGTTAGACTCCAAACTGTTGCCAAATTGCCACCTTGGTGAACACATAAGTTAAATGCGTTGTCAAAGGTAAGCCAGACACCAGATGCATAAGCTAACTTGTAACAAAAACCTTCAAAAATTACTCCACCTAAACATTGTAGTTTTTCTGGAAAGGTTTGAAAAAAGTTTACTCATTATTTATATTATCTCTTTTGTAGTTTTTTGAAATGTGTTGATGTTAACAGTTCGGTATATACCTAAGGTGATATATTAATTAGGCATTTTTTTTTTATTTGTCTTCAAATTTAAATTAATTCTTTGATAAACCAGTGCATTACCATTGACATGGTTGAATTTGTTTTCCAATGCTTCCTGCTGTTCTAAAAAATAAAATACCAATGAATTTTTATTAAAGTTTAATGATTTTATAAAAAAATGATCCTTAGTTGGCAACAAATTCCACATTTAAATTATTATTTTCATTTATTTCTATTTACCTCTTAATTTCTGCAACTCAGTTTCCAATGCTGTTACTCTTTCAGTGTTACAAACACCAGGTGGGCCAGGTAACCCAGGGGGCCCACGCTTGCCCTGGCGAACACCCTGATAATCGGGAACTTCCATTATAGGTGGGGCTGCCACTGATGTGATATTTGTTGTGTTAGAAGTTTGTTGACAAATAAAAAAGTTTTGAGCACTGGTAATGTGCAGACCTACACTTAATATCGATAAAATACTTAAAATAAGCTGCATTTCAGGAGTTGCTTTCTATTAAGTTTATAAAATGTAAAACAGTTGTTATTGTAAGTTTTATTTTAAAGTTAATGAGTAAAACAGTACCTTTTTTACATATAAATTTAAAAATGTTTTTTTTTTAAACTATATTAATTATTTCTAGCTGAAACTGTATATTAGTTGAAACTTGTTATAAAAAGTGTTTCTTGCAAGAACAATCTGCTATTGTTTTTTCCTTTTTTTGTTATTAACTTCGACAAAAATAAGTTGTTTGTCAAAATTTGTTAAATGCCGAGGGCCTTAAGTTTAATAAAAATAGCCGCAGGTTAATAAAAATGAGCTGTATTAATACTATTGGGTAACGTGTTGTTTAGCCTAAACAAAAAGTTTAAAATTTAATGTGTATGAAGCATAAAATGCTTAATAATTTAAAATATGATTTAAACTGTAAAAATATTACTTTTCCCAAAAAAGTGTTCTTGGAGTTTATGCATTAATATATTTCATTATGGTTTTTATTGATACATTTTACCAGTTTTAAAGCAAGAATGTATACAATATACTCTATACAACAATTAGCCAAATTTAAATTAGCTTAAAAACTTCTAAAAAGATATGCAGTATTCACAAAAAAAATAAATATTACATGCATTTAGTATTATTTTATCTGTTTTATGCATTTAAAGCATAACGACATAATGGAATGGCTAGGCCAGTTGGAGGTGCATTAAACATTCCAGTTTGACTTTTTCCCCTACTATTTCTTATTGCTATTTCTAGGGCTATGTTTGTATGTCCTGCTATTGCTCTGGGATAGGTCGGATACCATTGAACAAAGCTTGCCTTATTCCCATCTTCTTTAAATGTCAGTTCCCCGTTCTAATTGTGTTTAATATAATGTTACATTTATTTCTTGTTTTAAATGTTGTATATTCCTTTATCAAAGGTAAAGTTTTTTTAATTTTATGATTTTAAAAATTTATTATATGCCTTACTTTTCTTGTTCAAACAACAAGTATACAATAAACATTTTTCAAAACTAAAACTGTTAAAAAGGACTAACTTGGTATAACATATCCAACCAAATTTGAACATAATCAATAGAAGGCTGATCTACTTTAACATTCCATGCTCTTTGTACATATTCATACAATGTGTTATACATGGTTAGACTCCAAATTGTTGCTAAATTGCCACCTTGGTAAACACACAAGTTAAATGCATTTGGAAAAGTTAGTGCCAAACCAGATCTATAAGCTAACTTGTAACAGAAACCTTCAAAAATTACTCCCCCGAAACATTGTAGTTTTTCTAAAATTTTTAGGAAAAAGATTTACTTAATAAATAAAAAATATGCTTTTGATAACTTAACATTTAGGTTTTTATATTAATTAGACACTTTAGTTTTTTAAATGTTTAAAAAAATTTCAATAAATTATTTGTTTAACCACTGCTTTACCATTAACAATGCTTAATTTGGTAACCAATTCCCTCTGTTGTTCTAAAAATAAAATGTAATGAATTTTTACTAAAGCTACATAAAAAAAGATTAACAATTAAAAGTAAACTTACTGCAAAAATGTAGTTATAAAAATATACCTTATTTAAGATGGCAACAATTTTTTACAATCAAATTTTTCACTTCTGTTAATTTTTATTTACCTTTTAATTTTTGCAACTCAGTTTCCAATGCTGTAACTTTATCAGTGTCACAAACACCGGGTGGGCCAGGTAACCCAGGAGGCCCACGTTTACCCTGGCGAGCACCCTGATAACCGGAAACTTCCCTTAAAGAAGGGGGAGTAACTGATGTGATATTTGTTGTGTTTGAAGTTTGTTGACAAATAAAAAAATTCTGTGCACTGCTAATTTGCATTCCAACACACAATATCAATATACTTAAAATGAGCTGCATTCTTTGATTTGTTTTCTGTTAATTATGTAAAAAAGTATAAGAAATTTGTTATAATAAATTTTCTTTTTTCTTTTTTTATAGTTATATAAGAAACATTTTAGTTTTTTACACAAAAATTTTAAAAATATTTTTCTTTTTAAAACTTAATCTTCTAAGCTGTTACACTAAAATTAGTTGTAAAAATAAACTATCTTTTAACACACTTTGCTGTTTTTTTTTTGTTCCTTTATCAGTATGGCAAAATTAAGTTGTTTGTGCAGATTTGTTATACGCCGAAGGCCTTAAATTAAAAAACAATAGCCGCAGGTGAATAAATATGAGCTGTACTAATATTATTGGTTAAAAATGCTGTTTTGTTTAAAGATAGTTTAATACTTAATTGTTCTTGCATAAAATTTTTAAAAAGCCTAATAAAGTGTTGTCATATAATTTTTTTAAATTTTCTATATTATAAAAAATTTTTATATTATAAAATTGAAAGTATATTTAAAAAAGAGTATCAAATTTATTGATACTAAGGCTTTGCACTACTTTTTGAAAAATTTTAAAAGGGAATATATGTTCATTATCTTCTACAAAAAAAATTTAAAAACTTCTGCAGAATAGCAAAAAAATCAAGTAATGAAACTCATTGCTTTTTAGTTGTACTTGTCATATTTTATTTTAATTTTTTATTGTTCATAGGCAAAGCGATACTAATTTTTACAAACCATATAAAAAAAAACAATAGTCACAAGTAAGTAAAAAAACAATAGTCACAGGTAAAAAAATAGGTTGTATAAATATATTGGGTTAAAAGTGTTGTTTAATGTAAATAATGTTTAAAATTTTTATAATTTAAAATTCTTGTTTAAGTATATCCATCTTTATTTTTATATTTTTTTTAAAGTTTTTGTTATATCTTGTACCAGTTTTAAAGCAAAAATATTTACATTAAATTCTATACCTCAATTAGCCTCGTTTAAGCTTCTTAAAAACTTTTAAAAAATATGCAGTATTTAAAAATAATAACTAATTTTTATATTGTTAGTTTTAAGCATTTATGGCATAGCGACATAATGAAATCCCTGTATGGGTGGGACCTATGTTAAACATTTCTGTTTGGCTTTTTTCTCTACTACTTCTTATTGCCACGGGCCCACGCTTGCCTGGGAGAGCACCCTGATATTTGGGTACTTCTTTTCTTTTAAAGGATGGGCCGTTAGTGATGTGATATTTTTTTTCGTTTGAAGTTTGTTGAAAAATAAGAAAGTTTTGAGCTGTGCTAATGTGCAGTCCAATGCTTAATATCAATATATTTAAAATAAACTTCATTTTATAACTTCTGTTACTAACATAAAAAACTAAATTAATTGTTATAATAAATTTTATTTCCATTTTTTATGGATCCATAAGCAAAACATTACCATTTTTTACAAATATAATTTAAAAATGTTTTTATTTTTAAGTACTACTATTATTTTTTTTAGCTAAAATACTAGAAATAAGGAAGATTTAAGTTGTTTGTGCAAATCTGTTAAACACCGAATCCTTAGCATAAAAAAAATAGCGGCAGGTTAATAAATATGAGCTGTACTAATAGTATTGGTTAAAGGTGTTGTTTAGGCTAAAAAAAGTTAAAAATTGTAATGTTTATTTGTTAAATTGTCAAGATTACTCTTAACACATATTTTTAGGTTTGAAAATTTGTTTTTGTAACAATACTATAATTTTTATTATCTGTTAAACTTTTTTTTGATAGGGTGATGCTTTATAAAAGTTTCAAAGCAATTTAACATTTTATTTACATAATTAAAAACCCCATTGAAAAATATGTTCAATTATACAGAAAATTTGAAAGATTTATTGTGTTTTATATATTTTGTCAGTGTTAGATGTTTAAAGCATACCGACACAAAGGTATAGCAACTGACGTGGAAACTATATTGTACATTCCAGTTTGACTTTTTTCTCTACTACCTCGTATCGCAACTTGCATAGCTATGTTTACATGACCTGCTGTTGCTGTAGGATGGTTTGGATACCATTGAACAAAACTTGCCTTATGTCCATCCTCTTTAAATGTCAGTTCCCCATTCTAAATGTATTCAATTTGTGTCACAACAAACTTTATTTTTAGGTAGTTGTATACATTCTTATGTCTGATCTCAAGGCAAGTTTTTTTAATTTTATGGTTCTAACAATTTATCTTATTTTTTGACATTAACCCGTTATTATTAACTAACTTGGTATAACATATCCAACCAAATATCCACTACATCATTAGTTGGTGTATCAACTTTAACATTCCATGCTCATTGTACATATTCATACAATGTGTTATACATGGTTAGACTCCAAACTGTTGCCAAATTGCCACCTTGGTGAACACATAAGTTAAATGCGTTGTCAAAGGTAAGCCAGACACCAGATGCATAAGCTAACTTGTAACAAAAACCTTCAAAAATTACTCCACCTAAACATTGTAGTTTTTCTGGAAAGGTTTGAAAAAAGTTTACTCATTATTTATATTATCTCTTTTGTAGTTTTTTGAAATGTGTTGATGTTAACAGTTCGGTATATACCTAAGGTGATATATTAATTAGGCATTTTTTTTTTATTTGTCTTCAAATTTAAATTAATTCTTTGATAAACCAGTGCATTACCATTGACATGGTTGAATTTGTTTTCCAATGCTTCCTGCTGTTCTAAAAAATAAAATACCAATGAATTTTTATTAAAGTTTAATGATTTTATAAAAAAATGATCCTTAGTTGGCAACAAATTCCACATTTAAATTATTATTTTCATTTATTTCTATTTACCTCTTAATTTCTGCAACTCAGTTTCCAATGCTGTTACTCTTTCAGTGTCACAAACACCAGGTGGGCCAGGTAACCCAGGGGGCCCACGCTTGCCCTGGCGAACACCCTGATAATCGGGAACTTCCATTATAGGTGGGGCTGCCACTGATGTGATATTTGTTGTGTTAGAAGTTTGTTGACAAATAAAAAAGTTTTGAGCACTGGTAATGTGCAGACCTACACTTAATATCGATAAAATACTTAAAATAAGCTGCATTTCAGGAGTTGCTTTCTATTAAGTTTATAAAATGTAAAACAGTTGTTATTGTAAGTTTTATTTTAAAGTTAATGAGTAAAACAGTACCTTTTTTACATATAAATTTAAAAATGTTTTTTTTTTAAACTATATTAATTATTTCTAGCTGAAACTGTATATTAGTTGAAACTTGTTATAAAAAGTGTTTCTTGCAAGAACAATCTGCTATTGTTTTTTCCTTTTTTTGTTATTAACTTCGACAAAAATAAGTTGTTTGTCAAAATTTGTTAAATGCCGAGGGCCTTAAGTTTAATAAAAATAGCCGCAGGTTAATAAAAATGAGCTGTATTAATACTATTGGGTAACGTGTTGTTTAGCCTAAACAAAAAGTTTAAAATTTAATGTGTATGAAGCATAAAATGCTTAATAATTTAAAATATGATTTAAACTGTAAAAATATTACTTTTCCCAAAAAAGTGTTCTTGGAGTTTATGCATTAATATATTTCATTATGGTTTTTATTGATACATTTTACCAGTTTTAAAGCAAGAATGTATACAATATACTCTATACAACAATTAGCCAAATTTAAATTAGCTTAAAAACTTCTAAAAAGATATGCAGTATTCACAAAAAAAATAAATATTACATGCATTTAGTATTATTTTATCTGTTTTATGCATTTAAAGCATAACGACATAATGGAATGGCTAGGCCAGTTGGAGGTGCATTAAACATTCCAGTTTGACTTTTTCCCCTACTATTTCTTATTGCTATTTCTAGGGCTATGTTTGTATGTCCTGCTATTGCTCTGGGATAGGTCGGATACCATTGAACAAAGCTTGCCTTATTCCCATCTTCTTTAAATGTCAGTTCCCCGTTCTAATTGTGTTTAATATAATGTTACATTTATTTCTTGTTTTAAATGTTGTATATTCCTTTATCAAAGGTAAAGTTTTTTTAATTTTATGATTTTAAAAATTTATTATATGCCTTACTTTTCTTGTTCAAACAACAAGTATACAATAAACATTTTTCAAAACTAAAACTGTTAAAAAGGACTAACTTGGTATAACATATCCAACCAAATTTGAACATAATCAATAGAAGGCTGATCTACTTTAACATTCCATGCTCTTTGTACATATTCATACAATGTGTTATACATGGTTAGACTCCAAATTGTTGCTAAATTGCCACCTTGGTAAACACACAAGTTAAATGCATTTGGAAAAGTTAGTGCCAAACCAGATCTATAAGCTAACTTGTAACAGAAACCTTCAAAAATTACTCCCCCGAAACATTGTAGTTTTTCTAAAATTTTTAGGAAAAAGATTTACTTAATAAATAAAAAATATGCTTTTGATAACTTAACATTTAGGTTTTTATATTAATTAGACACTTTAGTTTTTTAAATGTTTAAAAAAATTTCAATAAATTATTTGTTTAACCACTGCTTTACCATTAACAATGCTTAATTTGGTAACCAATTCCCTCTGTTGTTCTAAAAATAAAATGTAATGAATTTTTACTAAAGCTACATAAAAAAAGATTAACAATTAAAAGTAAACTTACTGCAAAAATGTAGTTATAAAAATATACCTTATTTAAGATGGCAACAATTTTTTACAATCAAATTTTTCACTTCTGTTAATTTTTATTTACCTTTTAATTTTTGCAACTCAGTTTCCAATGCTGTAACTTTATCAGTGTCACAAACACCGGGTGGGCCAGGTAACCCAGGAGGCCCACGTTTACCCTGGCGAGCACCCTGATAACCGGAAACTTCCCTTAAAGAAGGGGGAGTAACTGATGTGATATTTGTTGTGTTTGAAGTTTGTTGACAAATAAAAAAATTCTGTGCACTGCTAATTTGCATTCCAACACACAATATCAATATACTTAAAATGAGCTGCATTCTTTGATTTGTTTTCTGTTAATTATGTAAAAAAGTATAAGAAATTTGTTATAATAAATTTTCTTTTTTCTTTTTTTATAGTTATATAAGAAACATTTTAGTTTTTTACACAAAAATTTTAAAAATATTTTTCTTTTTAAAACTTAATCTTCTAAGCTGTTACACTAAAATTAGTTGTAAAAATAAACTATCTTTTAACACACTTTGCTGTTTTTTTTTTGTTCCTTTATCAGTATGGCAAAAATAAGTTGTTTGTGCAGATTTGTTATACGCCGAAGGCCTTAAATTAAAAAACAATAGCCGCAGGTGAATAAATATGAGCTGTACTAATATTATTGGTTAAAAATGCTGTTTTGTTTAAAGATAGTTTAATACTTAATTGTTCTTGCATAAAATTTTTAAAAAGCCTAATAAAGTGTTGTCATATAATTTTTTTAAATTTTCTATATTATAAAAAATTTTTATATTATAAAATTGAAAGTATATTTAAAAAAGAGTATCAAATTTATTGATACTAAGGCTTTGCACTACTTTTTGAAAAATTTTAAAAGGGAATATATGTTCATTATCTTCTACAAAAAAAATTTAAAAACTTCTGCAGAATAGCAAAAAAATCAAGTAATGAAACTCATTGCTTTTTAGTTGTACTTGTCATATTTTATTTTAATTTTTTATTGTTCATAGGCAAAGCGATACTAATTTTTACAAACCATATAAAAAAAAACAATAGTCACAAGTAAGTAAAAAAACAATAGTCACAGGTAAAAAAATAGGTTGTATAAATATATTGGGTTAAAAGTGTTGTTTAATGTAAATAATGTTTAAAATTTTTATAATTTAAAATTCTTGTTTAAGTATATCCATCTTTATTTTTATATTTTTTTTAAAGTTTTTGTTATATCTTGTACCAGTTTTAAAGCAAAAATATTTACATTAAATTCTATACCTCAATTAGCCTCGTTTAAGCTTCTTAAAAACTTTTAAAAAATATGCAGTATTTAAAAATAATAACTAATTTTTATATTGTTAGTTTTAAGCATTTATGGCATAGCGACATAATGAAATCCCTGTATGGGTGGGACCTATGTTAAACATTTCTGTTTGGCTTTTTTCTCTACTACTTCTTATTGCCACGGGCCCACGCTTGCCTGGGAGAGCACCCTGATATTTGGGTACTTCTTTTCTTTTAAAGGATGGGCCGTTAGTGATGTGATATTTTTTTTCGTTTGAAGTTTGTTGAAAAATAAGAAAGTTTTGAGCTGTGCTAATGTGCAGTCCAATGCTTAATATCAATATATTTAAAATAAACTTCATTTTATAACTTCTGTTACTAACATAAAAAACTAAATTAATTGTTATAATAAATTTTATTTCCATTTTTTATGGATCCATAAGCAAAACATTACCATTTTTTACAAATATAATTTAAAAATGTTTTTATTTTTAAGTACTACTATTATTTTTTTTAGCTAAAATACTAGAAATAAGGAAGATTTAAGTTGTTTGTGCAAATCTGTTAAACACCGAATCCTTAGCATAAAAAAAATAGCGGCAGGTTAATAAATATGAGCTGTACTAATAGTATTGGTTAAAGGTGTTGTTTAGGCTAAAAAAAGTTAAAAATTGTAATGTTTATTTGTTAAATTGTCAAGATTACTCTTAACACATATTTTTAGGTTTGAAAATTTGTTTTTGTAACAATACTATAATTTTTATTATCTGTTAAACTTTTTTTTGATAGGGTGATGCTTTATAAAAGTTTCAAAGCAATTTAACATTTTATTTACATAATTAAAAACCCCATTGAAAAATATGTTCAATTATACAGAAAATTTGAAAGATTTATTGTGTTTTATATATTTTGTCAGTGTTAGATGTTTAAAGCATACCGACACAAAGGTATAGCAACTGACGTGGAAACTATATTGTACATTCCAGTTTGACTTTTTTCTCTACTACCTCGTATCGCAACTTGCATAGCTATGTTTACATGACCTGCTGTTGCTGTAGGATGGTTTGGATACCATTGAACAAAACTTGCCTTATGTCCATCCTCTTTAAATGTCAGTTCCCCATTCTAAATGTATTCAATTTGTGTCACAACAAACTTTATTTTTAGGTAGTTGTATACATTCTTATGTCTGATCTCAAGGCAAGTTTTTTTAATTTTATGGTTCTAACAATTTATCTTATTTTTTGACATTAACCCGTTATTATTAACTAACTTGGTATAACATATCCAACCAAATATCCACTACATCATTAGTTGGTGTATCAACTTTAACATTCCATGCTCATTGTACATATTCATACAATGTGTTATACATGGTTAGACTCCAAACTGTTGCCAAATTGCCACCTTGGTGAACACATAAGTTAAATGCGTTGTCAAAGGTAAGCCAGACACCAGATGCATAAGCTAACTTGTAACAAAAACCTTCAAAAATTACTCCACCTAAACATTGTAGTTTTTCTGGAAAGGTTTGAAAAAAGTTTACTCATTATTTATATTATCTCTTTTGTAGTTTTTTGAAATGTGTTGATGTTAACAGTTCGGTATATACCTAAGGTGATATATTAATTAGGCATTTTTTTTTTATTTGTCTTCAAATTTAAATTAATTCTTTGATAAACCAGTGCATTACCATTGACATGGTTGAATTTGTTTTCCAATGCTTCCTGCTGTTCTAAAAAATAAAATACCAATGAATTTTTATTAAAGTTTAATGATTTTATAAAAAAATGATCCTTAGTTGGCAACAAATTCCACATTTAAATTATTATTTTCATTTATTTCTATTTACCTCTTAATTTCTGCAACTCAGTTTCCAATGCTGTTACTCTTTCAGTGTCACAAACACCAGGTGGGCCAGGTAACCCAGGGGGCCCACGCTTGCCCTGGCGAACACCCTGATAATCGGGAACTTCCATTATAGGTGGGGCTGCCACTGATGTGATATTTGTTGTGTTAGAAGTTTGTTGACAAATAAAAAAGTTTTGAGCACTGGTAATGTGCAGACCTACACTTAATATCGATAAAATACTTAAAATAAGCTGCATTTCAGGAGTTGCTTTCTATTAAGTTTATAAAATGTAAAACAGTTGTTATTGTAAGTTTTATTTTAAAGTTAATGAGTAAAACAGTACCTTTTTTACATATAAATTTAAAAATGTTTTTTTTTTTAAATTATATCAATTATTTCTAGCTGAAACTGTATATTAGTTGAAACTTGTTATAAAAAGTGTTTCTTGCAAGAACAATCTGCTATTGTTTTTTCCTTTTTTTGTTATTAACTTCGACAAAAATAAGTTGTTTGTCAAAATTTGTTAAATGCCGAGGGCCTTAAGTTTGATAAAAATAGCCGCAGGTTAATAAAAATGAGCTGTATTAATACTATTGGGTAAAGTGTTGTTTAGCCTAAACAAAAAGTTAAAAATTTAATGTGTATGAAGCATAAAATGCTTAATAATTTAAAATATGATTTAAACTGTAAAAATACTACTTTTCCCAAAAAAGTGTTCTTGGAGTTTATGCATTAATATATTTCATTATGGTTTTTATTGATACATTTTACCAGTTTTAAAGCAAGAATGTATACAATATACTCTATACAACAATTAGCCAAATTTAAATTAGCTTAAAAACTTCTAAAAAGATATGCAGTATTCACAAAAAAAAATATTACATGCATTTAGTATTATTTTATCTGTTTTATGCATTTAAAGCATAACGACATAATGGAATGGCTAGGTTAGTTGGAGGTGCATTAAACATTCCAGTTTGACTTTTTTCCCTACTATTTCTTATTGCTATTTCTAGGGCAATGTTTGTATATCCTGCTATTGCATTGGGATAGGTTGGATACCATTGAACAAAGCTTGCCTTATTTCCATCTTCTTTAAATGTCAGTTCCCCATTCTAATTGTGTTTGATATAATGTTACATTTATTTCTTGTTTTAAATGTTGTATATTCCTTTATCAAAGGTAAATTTTTTTTAATTTTATGATTTTAAAAATTTATTATTCGCTTATAACCTTACTTTTCTTGTTCAAACAACAAGTATACAATAAACATTTTTTAAAACTGAAACTGTTAAAAACGACTTACTTGGTATAACATATCTAACCAAATTTCAACGTAGTCTGTAGCCGGCTGATCTACTCTAACATTCCATTTTTTTGTACATATTCATACAATGTGTTATACATAGTTAGACTCCAAACTGTTGCTAAATTGCCACCTTGGTAAACACATAAGTTAAATGCATTTGGAAAAGTTAGTGCCAAACCAGATGTATAAGGTAACTTGTAACAGAAACCTTAAAAAATTACTCCCTCGAAACATTGTAGTTTTTCTGAAATTTTTAGAAAAAAGATTTCCTTAATAAATAAATTTCTCTTTCCTAAAAAGTTGTTAAGTTTTAACATTTTGTTGATTTTTAAAAAATGTGCCTTTGATAACTAAACATCTAGGTTTTTATATTAATTAGACACTTTAGTTTTTTAAATGTTTAAAAAAATTTAAATAAATTATTTGTTTAACCACTGCTTTACCATTAACAATGCTTAATTTGTTAACCAATTCCCTCTACTGTTCTAAAAATAAAAAATAATGAATTTTTACTAAAATTAATTGAAAAAGATTACAATAAAAAGTAAACTTACTGCAAAAATGTAGTTATAAAAATATACCTTCTTTAAGATGGCAACAATTTTTTACAATCAAATTTTTCACTTCTATTAATTTTTATTTACCTCTTAATTTTTGCAACTCAGTTTCCAATGCTGTAACTTTATCAGTGTCACAAACACCGGGTGGGCCAGGTAACCCAGGTGGCCCACGTTTACCCTGGCGAGCAGCCTGATAACCGGGAACTTCCCTTAAAGGAGGGGCAGTAACTGAGGTGATATTTGTTGTGTTTGAAGTTTGTTGACAAATAAAAAAATTCTGTGCACTGCTAATTTGCATTCCAACACACAATATCAATATACTTAAAATGAGCTGCATTTTTTGATTTGTTTTCTGTTATTTATGGAAAAAAATATAAGAAATTTATTATAATAAATTTTCTTTTTCCTTTTTTTATAGTTATATAAGCAACATTTTAGTTTTTTACACAAAAATTTAAAACATGTTTTTCTTTCTAAAACTTAATCTTCTAAGCTGTTACACTAAAATTAGTTGTAAAAAAAAGTCTATCTTTATAACATACTTTGCTGTTGTTTTTTTTTCATTTATCAGTATGGCAAAAATAAGTTGTTTGTGCAAATCTGTTAGACACAGAGGGCTTTAGCATAAATAGAAATAGCCGCAAGTTAATAAATATGAGCTGTACTAAAAATATTGGTTAAAGGTGTTGTTTAGGCTAAAAAAAAGTTAGATTTCTCTTAGCACATATTTTTAGGCTTGAAAATTTGTTTTTGTAACAATACTATAATTTTTATTATCTGTTAAACTTTTTTTTTGATAGGGTGATGCTTTATAAAAGTTTCAAAGCAATTTAACATTTTATTTACATAATTAAAAACCCCATTGAAAAATATGTTCAATTATACAGAAAATTTGAAAGATTTATTTATTTTTTTTATATTTTGTCAGTGTTAGATGTTTAAAGCATAACGACACAAAGGAACAGCAAGTGTCGTGGGAACTATATTTACCATTCCTGTTCCACTTTTTCCTCTACTACTTCGTATTGCCACTTGCATAAGTATGTTCACATGACCTGCTGTTGCTGTAGGATGGTTTGGATACCATTGAACAAAACTTGCCTTATTTCCATCTTCTTTAAATGTCAGTTCCCCGTTCTAAATGTATTCAATATGTGTGTAATATTTTGCCTTTTTTTAAATAGTGTATACAGTCTTATTTTAGGACAAGGTTATAAATTTTGCAGCTTTTTCAATTAAATTATTCTTTTGACTTTGACCCCATATTTAGAAATATTATTACTAAAATTTTTATAAAATACAAAACTATGTAAATAAACTAACTTGGTATAACATATCCAACCAAATATTCACTACATCCATAGTTGGTGCATCTACTCTAACATTCCATGCTCGTTGTACATATTCATACAATGTGTTATACATGGTTAGACTCCAAATTGTTGCTAAATTGCCACCTTTATATACACATAAGTCAAATGCATTTTGAAAGGTAAGCCAGACACCAGATCTATAAGCTAACTTGTAGCAGAAACCTTCAAAAATTACTCCCCCCAAACATCGTAGTTTTTCTGCAAATATTTACTAAAAGGTTAATCCAATAGCTGATATATCTTATAAAATTTGAAAAAAAATATTTTTGTTTAGTTTTAACATTGTGTTTTGTATTAAAATTTGGTAAAGTTAACTATACAACACAGATCTAGGTTGTCATATTATTCAGTTTTTAATTTTTTTAACTGCATTAAAAATTAAATTTAAATATGTTATTGGTTACATGAATGCATTACCATTAACTATGCTTAATCTGTTTACCAATTCCTCCTGATGTTCTAAAAATAAAAAAAACAATCAATTGTTCCCAAAATTTACAATTGAAAATACATATAAAATGAATTAAATAAAAATTGTAATAATATGTGGGCGATAGTTTTTTACATTCAGTTTTTTTTTTATATAAAAAAACATTATTTTTTTAGTTTGAAATTTTTTTTCACATTTAAATTTTTAGTTTCATAAATTTTTAATTTACCTCTCAATTTCTGCAACTCAGTTTCCAATGCTGTAACTTTTTCAGTGTCCCAAACACCGGGTGGCCCAGGTAACCCAGGGGGCCCACGCTTGCCCTGGCGAGCAACCTGATAATTGGGTACTTCTTTCAAAGAAGGGGCAGCCATTGATGTGTAATTTGTTGTGTTAGAAGTTTGTTGACAAATAAAGAAACTCTGTGCATTGCTAATGTGCAACCCAGCACATATTATCAATAAACTCAAAATAAGCTGCATTATATTAGTTGTTTTTCTATTTTATAAATTGTTTTTCTAGACAAAAAAATAAAAGACACTTATCATAATAAATTTTATTTATCTTTTTTATTTATAAGCACAACTGTAACATTTTTTACAAATAAAACTTAAATTTTTTTACTATTGTTTTTATTCTCCGTAGATAAAACTTTTTATTAGTTAGGACCTAGTAAACAAACTGTATCTTGCAGGCCTAATTTGGTATGTTTTTTTGTGTTTGTGTAAAAAATAAGTTGTTTGTGCAAAGTTGTCATACGCCGGGGGCTTTAAGTTTAAGAAAAATAGCCGCAGGTTCTTAAATATTTTTGGAAAGCAGGTTAATAAATATGAGCTGTACTAATATTATTGGTTGAAAATGTTGTTTAGCCTAAAGATAGTTAAACATTTTAATATTATTGATGTAAAACATTTTTAAAGGTAGTTTAAAATTGTACATTATAAGTTTTTATTTGAGAATATACATTGTTATTTTTTATAAAAAACTTTTGTTATATCCTATTTTATTTTAGGTCAAAAATGTATACCTTATAAATACGATAACTAGCCAAATATTAATTAACTTAACAAAATTTAAAAGTAATCAGTAGAAAAACTAAAAAATACCCTAATACTTATTTTGTCAGTTTTAAGCATTTAAAGCATAACGACATAATGGAACAGCTGAGTGAGTTGGAGCTATGTTAAACATTCCTGTTTGACTTTTTCCTCTACTACTTCTTATTGCTACTTGCATACCAATGTTAACATGTCCTGCTGTTGCTTTTGGATAGGTTGGATGCCATTGAACAAAGCTGGCCTTATTCCCATCTTCTTTAAATGTCAGTTCCCCATTCTAATTGTATTTAATAGAATGTTACATTTATTTCTTGTTTAAAATGTTGTATATTCCTTTATCAAAGGTAAAGTTTTTTTAATTTTATGATTTTAAAAATTTATTATATGCCTTACTTTTCTTGGTCAAACAACAAGTATATAATAAACATTTTTTAAAACTAAAACTGTTAAAAAGGACTAACTTGATATAACATATCCAACCAAATTTGAACGTAATCCCTAGAAGGATTATCTACTTTAACATTCCATGCTCTTTGTACATATTCATACAATGTGTTATACATAGTTAGACTCCAAACTGTTGCTAAATTGCCACCTTGGTAAACACATAAGTTAAATGCATTTGGAAAAGTTAGTGCCAAACCAGATGTATAAGGTAACTTGTAACAGAAACCTTCAAAAATTACTCCCCCGAAACATTGTAGTTTTTCTAAAATTTTTGGAAAAAAGATTTCCTTAATAAATAAATTTCTCTCCCTTAAAAAGTTGTTAAGTTTTAACATTTTGTTGATTTTTAAAAAATATGCTTTTAATAACTTAACATTTAGGTTTTTATATTAATTAGACACTTTAGTTTTTTAAATGTTTAAAAAAATTTAAATAAATTATTTGTTTAACCACTGCTTTACCATTAACAATGCTTAATTTGTTAACCAATTCCCTCTACTGTTCTAAAAATAAAAAATAATGAATTTTTACTAAAATTAATTGAAAAAGATTACAATAAAAAGTAAACTTACTGCAAAAATGTAGTTATAAAAATATACCTTCTTTAAGATGGCAACAATTTTTTACAATCAAATTTTTCACTTCTATTAATTTTTATTTACCTCTTAATTTTTGCAACTCAGTTTCCAATGCTGTAACTTTTTCAGTGTCACAAACACCGGGTGGCCCAGGTAACCCAGGAGGCCCACGTTTACCCTGTCGAACACCCTGATAATCGGAAACTTCCCTTATAGGTGGGGCTGCCACTGATGTATAAGTTGTTTTCTGTTAGTTTTATAAAAAAAATGTAAAAAATTTGTTAAAATAAATTTTATTTCCTATTTTGATAGTTAACAAGCAAAAGATTAGTATTATTTTAGAAATTATTTTTTTTAATTCTATATGCATTTTATCTAATAAAAATACTTCTTGAGTTAGAACTTAGTAATATTTCTTCAGTTATAACTTAAATGGCAAAAAGAAGTTGTTTTTGCAAATCCGTTGTACGCCGAGGGCCTTAAGTTTAAGAAAAATAGCCGCAGGTTAATAAATATGAGCTGTATGAATATTATTGGTTGATTGTTTTGTGTAAAATAGCTGAACAGATATAGTGATAAACAAATCTTTAGAACTACTTAAAACCTTTTAGTTTAAAATTTTAAACTTTAAAAACAGATTTTTAAAACAATTTAAGTTCTTTTTTTAATGTAATACACTTTTATATTACATGACAAAAAACAATAATTTAACAGATTTCGACACCTTAAAATTACTAGGACAGATAAAAAAATCAATTTTAAAAAAAATAAAACAACTTTGTTATATGTAGGATGCCATAGTGATATGTTTGGATGTTGGGTTGGGAATGCAAAATCATCCACCAAATGTTACTTCCCCTTTACAACATGGAATTGATTTTGTGTCCATGCTTATCCAGCGTAAGGTACGGTACTTAAAACTATAATTCAATATATTTTACTTAAAATTTAAAGAGTTGGTAAAATAAAGGTAACTTATTTGTTTTTTGTTAAAAAATTACTTTATTGAACTTTTAAAACAAATTTGTAGAAAGTTATCATTTTTATAACTGTTGCATTTCATATTTAGAATATCTATTACTATATTTAAACCTGTATTTTAGATTTTTGCTGAATCAAAAGATAAGCTAGCCTTGGTTTTGTTCGGAAGTGATAACACAGCTAATGAGCTAGCAGAGGATGGTTGTTATTCAAATATCAAAGTAGCTTTTCAAATGAGCACACCTGATTTTAATCTGTTACATGATGTTTCACATAGTATAGAAAGAGGGACAGTGTCTACTGACTGTATCCTTTTACATAAAAAAAATTTGCTAATTATATCACAAATTTTAATTTATTCAAACACTAACCTACCAGACTAATAAATTTATTAATCAATTTAATAGTTGGGCAAATAAATGACTTTTTAAAATAACCACTTAGCCTATTAATTAGGCATATAAGTAAAAGGGTAATCTATTCCTTAATAAGTAATATGATTTTAGTTTTGGATGCACTAACAGTATGTTTAGACATTATGTATCGCGAAACAAGGTAGAATTGTAATTTAAAATAAAAATGTATATATCAATGTTTTAACCTAGGAGTATAAAAAAGTAGTAGCCTTTTTATAATTATGTTTATTAAAATAAACTGTAAGACATCCATCAAAAAAATAATTTTTAACATTTCATTATTTTTTAGTACCGACAAAAAAGTGCAAACAAGAAGAATAATTTTGATTTCAAACTTAGACCATGACGTAAACGATGATGAAATAAATGGAATAATAAATGGTTTTAAAGCAGAAAATATGAATGTTGAACTGCATATTATGTAAGAGTTAAGGTTTTTTACATGCAAATTGTTTTGTTATGGGTACTAAAAGATAAAAAAAATTGTGTTGTTGCCATACTGAATAAGGGCAAAATCTTAAATCTCGAACAATCCATAAATTTAAAAATAATTATGTATTTAAATAGTATTAAAATTACAGTAATATTAACATTGTAAATTTATGAGATCTTTTTTTATGCCACGAGAAAGTTTTTGTTTTTGTGTTCAGTTTTATAAATGCATTCTTGCACCTTTTAGAGGCACAGATTGTTCTGTTGACAACTATAATGAAAGTAAAGACGACGAAAACTTACCCAGTACCTCGAGAGGAACACAGCATAGGTTTGACCAAAATTCAAAACCAAAATCTTTACAACAACAGAAATCTGAAGAAATTTTAAAATCAATATTTCAAAGTGAAGTAGAGGGAGCATGCTATTCTTTTGCGTAAGCAATTTTTACTATCAGGATATATTTTTTAACTTTTGTTATCTATAGTGGTTTTAATACTTGGCTCTATTACATAAGGTCATTTTGGATTTAAAATCCTTTTATATTAATGCACCCTTTTATGAGCCTTTAATGGTCCTCTTAGTTTTGTCATAAAAATAATAAGTAGTTTAAATTAAAGTAAAGACAATATCCATATATTAGTATTGCCCAAAACATACAAAGGCAGCTGAAGGCTGGGACATACAAAGGCAGCTGAAGACTGGGTCAATTTTACTTTATGTTTAGGTTAAGAGGTTTGAATTCTATTTTTTATAACTAAAAAATGTTTGTTGTTTTAGGGAAGGAATAAAAGCTGTTACTGGGTTTGAAAAAAGCTCAGTAAACTCAGCAGCGTGGAAATGTAATCTAACCCTTGGCAATGAACTTTCAATTTGCTGTGTGGCTTATGCCAAAAGCAAGGAGGCAAAGCTTAAAAAGAACTGGAAAAAGTGTGTCTATACTTATATTTATGTGCAGAATAGGCTTCTAAAAGTTGTTTAAAAATTTTAACAATAAACATATTTACAATTAGCTTAAATGTAATTTCACTAACAATCTGTAGACATTACTGCAGTTAAAAAAGTATTTGTTTTAAATTTAACCGGCGGCGTGGTGTAGTGGTAAGAACACTCGCAACACCACCATGAGGTCGTGGGTTTAATCCCCACTGATCTCATGCTGTAGCGCCCTTGAGTAAGGCGCTATAAACAGTATGAACTCCTGCTGAACCAGCACTTAATCAGCAGCATAATTACTGGGCAGTTATAATCTATAATATCCCAAACTGCCACAGGCAACTCAAGACTGGGTCGGAGTAACTAATGTTACTCTATGTTTAAGTTGCATATTCCACTTTCCCACGGATAAATGTATATACAAAAAAAAAAAATCTATAAAATTTTCTAGGCCCCTTATATGTTTTAATCCATTTTCGATAAAATTAACTTAATCACAGATGCCATGCGAAAACATTAAAAGAAAGTGACATAAATCGAGATGTTTATCATTTTATTGATGATGAAGACGAAACAGAAGTGACAAAGGAAGAGATTGGTAAAGGTGAGAAAGGAATATTAATTCAAAAAATTTTGAACTTTGAAAAACCTGACTACCTATTTTTTAATATTAAAAATATTATTAAAACAATAAATTTAAGTTTTCATTTTTTTCAAAGACATTATTTATACTAACTTAGCTTTAATATAAAAAGGAAATGATCAAAATCAAAATTTTATTTTAGGATTTAAATATGGCAAGGATGTAATACCTTTTAGCAAAGTTGATTCCGAGTCAATGAAATACAAAACAGAGGGTAAAAAACTGACAATTCTAGGATTCACTGATCAAAAAAATGTTCCTGTCGAAATATTTATGGATGACCAGGCCCATTTTTTGTTGCCAGAAAAGGACGATAGTGTAATATTTCACTTAAAAACTTATAACTAATTTGTTTCATACAAAAGAGAAAATTTTATTTGTTAAAAATAATTTATGTTCTAAATGATAATATTTATTTTTTTTAAAAATTATCATAGAATTTAGTTCATATACGATATGTTTTATTTTGGGCATTTACAGGCAGCATCAACAGCTCTTTCCTCGATAGTAATGGCTTTAAATAACCAAGGATCTTGTGCTATTGCCTGTTATGTTTATCGTAAAGGTTCTGGCCCTAAAATGGTTGCACTTATTCCGAGGGTAAAACCAGACTATCAATGCTTTGTCATGGTAGCTTTGCCCTTTTCCGAAGACATTAGGTTAATAACAAATATATTCGTCTTGCCTAAATGTTAATTTATTCTGATAATTGGAATATTGATTAATTTTTTCAAATTACTTAAAATTATTTTTCTAATTTTAAATACTTTTGACAGGCCATATACCTTTCCCTCTCTTGAAACAGGTGACAATAAAGAAAACCAAGATCAACTAAATTGTATTGAAAATTACATCAACACAATGTCCTTGGAACAACCAGAGTAATATAAAATTTTTTACTATCACAATCAAAATTTACTTAATTTAATATATAAATAGATATATTTACAAAATAATTTTATATGATAACAAAAAAAAATTTACATTTTAGTGAAGATGAAGATTTATTTGATCCTCGCCACATGTTGAATCCTTACTTTCAGCGCACCTTTCAGTGTTTGCATCATCGCTCTCAGCATGACAACGACACAAAATTGCCACCGGTTGGCAGTAATGTGCAAGAAATTTTATCCCCCAATCAAAATCTTGTTCGAAATGCCGGACCAGTGGTTAAGGAGATAAAAAAGTTGTTTAAAATGGAAATCATTTCTGAAAAAAAAATTAAAAAGGCATGGAAGCACAAGTAATTTAAATCTTTTAATATTTTTTTTTGTATATATTTTTATCCTAATGTGGGAAAGTCGAATGTGTGACGTAAAGTAACATCAGTTACTCTGACCCAGTCTTGAGTTGCCTGTGGTAGTTTTGGATATTATAGATTATAATTGCCCGTTAGTTATGCTGCTGATTAAGTGCTGGCTCAGCAGGAGTTCGTACAGTTTATAGCCCCTTACTCAAGGGCGCTACAGCATGAGGTTAGTGGGGATTGAACCCCTGACCTTGTGTGTAGTGTAATATTACAACAACAAAGTTGTTACAATATCTTATTTATTTCTATTTAAAATTGTTATTTAAATGTTGATTTAATTTTTTATACAAAATACTTAGATCTAGCCAGGAAGTTAACACTGATAGTAGTGATATTAAACACTCTAAACCAGACAATGATGACACTTCTTTAGCAAGTATAACATCAACTGGTTTAATCAGTGTTGGAACAGTTTCTCCTGTTCAAGATTTTGAGCAACTTCTAAGCTTAGGATCTGGGTCCAATATCACAGAAGGTAAATATGTGATGGTTTAAAAATAAAGTTTCCAGTAATGATAGCAATTATTAAATGATACAGTTAGGAAAAGGACAAATCTGATATTGAGGTTTGATACATGTCATATTTAATAAGTTCTTGCACATTTAATAGCATATCATAACATATTTACCAAACCCCACCAATAGTTTAGTTCAAGTATTGGAAATATTTTTAAATTACTTGCTGCTTATTGCTTTTTTTTAAAGCTTTTAGATTGTTGCAAGAAAGAATAACTGCCTTTACTGCTGATACCTTTGCTTCTGCATTGCAGGACAAAATAATTGATTGTTTAAAAGCGCTTGTGCATCATGCTAAAGAGGTGGGTAACAATATACACTAATTATATTAATCCATTAGCAAAATCACCTAATGATTAGTATTACAGAGAAATATCATTCAAATCTTTTTTTTAAGTCGTGTATGATATTTGCTGCTTTTAAATGGGGTCGATTAAATAAAAACCTAACTTAAAGAAATTTGTTTAATTTTAGCATTCTATGAGTTATACAGTCAACAGTTACCTGAATGAATTAAAAACAAAATTGGTGGAAAGTAACAAAGAACTGTGGAATGCATTAGTTAAAAACAACATTAATCTCATAGGTAAGTTTATTAATAACAAAATAATTTTGTTTTGTTTACTTATTTATGGCTTTGACAATTTAAGATAGTATTGATCTTATTGACCAAAAAATAATTTGCAGATTGATTTTTGGCCCAGTACTGTATGCCTTATTCAATGGGTTTCTTGTAAACAAGCAATGGGGAACGAACCCAGATGCCTCACGGCCAGAATTATTTGTTCCAGTAAATGTTTAACTTTCTTAGAAACTTTCCCATAATAGAATTTTGTTTTAAGGTGGAACTGACGAAGAGAAAAGAGTCTTCAAATCCCTCAAGGAAGAGAAGGAAAAAGTGGAAGACGAAAAAATGGAGGAAGATAATGATGAAGGAGTTGATGACTTGTTAGAAATGATGGACTGAATTTTTTAACCCAAAAGTTATCTATGCTCTAATGGAATTTAGAGCAAAGTATTTTTTATTCACATTATTTCTTTAATTTTTTAGTAATTTTGTCAACACTTTTTCTAATTCAATGTTTTAAGAATTAAGTATAATCATTCGCTACTGTTTATTTTGATTTTTTAAAACAAAATTTTCCGTCAATAGAATACAAAATGGTTTATTTCAATTTTCGAACAAAAATTAGCAATTTGACATTTGTAACATTACTACAAACAGCAGTTTTCATGTTAATAAACTAAAATGTAATGTTAAACAGCAAATGAACTTTCCGTATTAATCAATTCACCAGAACTTTGTTGTAATACGTTTTTAAACGGCTTAATCTTTTCTAAGTGGGAACTTTTGCTCCTTTACTCCATCTTTGTCGATAATATGAATAAGAAGACAATCTCCTGTTGTGATGTCACGCTCTGTGGCCGAAATAAAACAATCGACGCATAGTTGGAAGGCTCGTTCTTTTGTAAGGGGTGGCTTTTCTCCTGACATGTTTTTGTGCCCAATTTGGTTATCGAGTAATGGTTGAATAAGTTCACTGGCCGAACCAGCGGCTCGGAATGTTTCTCGTTCATAACTTCCGACTGGATCGTAACTGTAAACACAACCCCTTCCATCATTGTCGAGTCCTGCAACAATATTATAAACATAATAAGGAAAAAAACGTTTGTAGTAAAGCATTTTCGAAATCATCGACGCAATTGCTGGCGTGCTAGCAGTCTTGCCATGATTGTGCTGAAACATTTCAATTCGAACTTTGACATGTTTTTTTAAGGTCTGGATATCGCCTTCGAATCCCGCCTGTGCCAGAACAGTGGTTGAGGTCAATTGAGTCGCTTTGGGATGATCGCGAGTGTGAATTGAAAATCCTTGACTTAATCTTGTATCAGAAGCAACAATTGCAAAATCTTCGCCCGCAACAGCTAGGATATTTCCTCCATTAAATGCATAAGGTTGAAAGCCTCTCTGATTACCACTGCTGTAGCTGTTTTGGTTTATTACATCCACACTCATGATGTTAAAATACGTTAATTGTGTGTCAAAATTAAAAAAATTGTTCTAAATGAAAATTGTTAGTGACAAGTTTTGACGTTGGCAAAACGGAAATATAAATTCGTTTTTATTTTGCATTTTTATAACACCTATCAAAAGCCATTACTTACCTATTTCTACTAAATCTAACTTTTTAAAATTACGTTTTCAAATTTTATTATTTCATTTTTGCTTTATCACATACCGGGTTAACAAGGGTTGCCCGTATGGTTTATCACATATCGGATTGACAAGAGTTGCCCGAGCTTTAGTATAAACAAATTTAGTTATTAAGTTACTAAACTAAAAATATAAACCCATTAATATAACTAAAGGTAATTAAAATAAGTTTATTTAAGTTAATTAATAATTTTAACAAATATAAACAAAACTATTTTTGACAACACTAGATAATTAGTCAAGCTTTATAGTTTGTAGTATACTAAACAAGAATAGTAAGAAAAAACAATCGTTTAAGTATTTTTTATGGTAAATTGTTGTTCGTCATTTTAATAGTTTTTTACTATTAAAAACGTTATAAATTACTGTAAATGCGTTTGTTTACTTGGTAGCTATACCTAAACCAATACAAGTACTATTCCTGAAAGGCAAACACAATATAAAATTTTAATAGCGTTTTATTAATCGAATTATTATGTCTCAAAATCCCAATTTAGGAATGCAGCACTCTCAGCAAAAACAATTTAATCCTGCTATGCCTCAACTTATGGGTCAACAGCGAAGGCCTATGGTTCGATCCCAGTCTGGCTCCCAACTATTAACAACATCCAATCAGCAGTTTCATTTGCAACAGCAACAGACACTTGTAAACGACCCTTCTAACTCAGACTGTGTTATTGATCAGTTGGAAAATGCGTTTAGAGCATGTATTGCTCCCTTTGTTTCAGAGGATGCTTCGGTAGGGATCACACATCAAGAAGAGCAAAGACCGAGTGTCGAAAACGCGATCCTTGAATTTTTAGATCTTGCACGGAAGACCGAATCTTATTTTTTGAAGCAAAGAGCAGAGACGGCATCAAAAAATCCTGAAATGATCTTGCAAGAGGATATCGAAGAACTGGAAAGTGATTTAAATCGGAAAAATGAGTCAATTAAACAACATTTAGTTAAAGTAAAAGAATGGCAAACAACTTTAACGAGTATGAAACAAAGTAGCAGTAATATTGATGGTTAAAAAAGCAATAAATTTGACTTCTTTCTGAACAATGACAAAAGAGGATTCCCTACACTAAAAACCATGGTGATCAATGTGGCACTAGTACTGCTCCTATTGGTCAATATATAAAGAGTTAGGACAAGTAGGGTAGTAGATTAAGGCAATTTTCCATTGGTCAATAAATGCACATTTCTTTAACGTTTATAATGGGTTTGAATAAATCCATTTAAAAGTGTAACATGCTGTTTTTCAAATTTTTTTCTCGCAGATCCTTGCCATTGGCCCATAAATTCAAGTTTAATGTTTTTGCCTTTTTTACATAAAAAAATAATTTATCAATGTGGGTTATTAAATTGTGTAACACAATTAAACTTGTTTTTTGTTTTATAGGGAGCTAAGTTTTTAAATTGATTGGTATAATAGAAAATAGAATATGCATGATGCATATGCAGTTGTTCCCGTCCTAGAGAGATTACCCCTTGTCATTGAATGTATTGCCTGTTATGGTAAGTTTTCTAACCAACAAATTTAAACTATTCATAAATTACTAATCAAGTGTGTATTAGGAATTTTTAATTATTTTGTAATGCTATGCCAAATAATTCGTTGGTTATGCTTTAATCTGCAGGTGAAAAAGGTAATAAGCAAGACAAAGATGACCTAAATCCATTTGGAACAAGCAGTAATGTTAGAAGTAAGAACAATTATGTGAACTTATTAGTTGGTACCAAACTGGGCCATCTTCTTATTTATAAAGTAAGTCAAATATTATTTGAATAATATTATAACAATTGTTTTGATTGGCTATTTTTGTAGTTGTATTTTTTTTCATTGCACTGCATGATTTTTTTAAAGTTATTGTAGGTTTTAAACATTTTTTAGTGACAGGAATAACAAAAATTAATAACTATTCTAAAAAGTTGGCTCGATTTTTAAAATGGATTCATATTATTCTATTGTAAATATGTTATACTTAAAAACAAAAAAATTATTCATTATTATTTCAAGGTTTGTAACGATCCAATGGAGATTAGTTTAAAGCAATCCTATCGCGCTTTTTCCAGGAAAGCCATCCAACAATTATACGTTTCAAACATATTTAGTCTTGTAATTAGTTTATCTGACAGTCTGGTGTCGGTTTTCGATTTGACGACTTTTCAACTAATATCATCTATACACAGAACCAAGGGTGCTACCCTGTTTGCTGTTGATTTAGAGGTGAAATTTAAACAAAGCCTTCTTTTAATTTTTATATGTTGAAGTTATAACTATTTTCAAAAAAAATAATTTTAATGTTTTTGTTATTTTTTTAAGTGCTTTTTTACATAAAAAAATGGGCCACAGCACAGTGTCAACATATAACCCCTATGTTTGAATCACTGTTACTAATATTACAAGTAATTTTTCGTGTCTTGGTTATAAATTTTTGTATTTTTTTAGGAAAAAGTTTCATTAAGAGGTGATATAGCGTATGCATTAAAGCTGTGTGTTGCTGTAAAAAGAAAACTGCAGTTTTACTTCTGGAAAAACAGAGAATTTTCAGAACTTTTTGTAAGTTGTGTTTTAGTAATAATGACATTATGTACATATAGAAAAAAGTATGAAATTTGTCAGGCACATACCTAGCAATTGGTTTCAGATTTGGCACAAATTTATTTCATTAGCATGCACCTGGGATCTAACTTTGGACCTCACATAGTTTTGTTTTAGAAAATGCTCTATTCTGTAATTATTATTATTACAAAAATCTGAATTTTTGTGTTTTGTGATAAAGTTTTAACGTTAACAGGCTGACATCCTTATTCAAGAACCCCCAAAGGTAATGCATTGGTGTAAAGACTCAGTATATCTTGGATTTAAACGGGAATATAATTTGGTTAAACTGGGCGAGACAGAAGCTAGAGATCTCTTTCCAACAGGTTAATATTTTTTAATTTTTTTAGAAAGCCTATTTATTTATTCTTGATGTAAAAAGATCGACTTCTCGACCTAAACATAGAGCAACATTTCCTACCCTGATCCAGTCTCGAGTGGATTTTGGCAGCTTTGGATAATATAGATAATAATTTGCCTAAAAATCAAGAATTGGATTAGCAGGAGTTCTTACCATTCATAGTGCTTGGCAAAGGGCACTACAGCAGATTAGATGGAACCCAGGACCTTATGCAGTAAAGCCAAGTTTTCTGACCATTACATCGTGTTGGCGATGATTTTAATTTTTTATTTTACATTTATATATTTAGATTTAAAAATCAATCTGTTATAACTAGAATATGGTTTCTAAAAGAGTTTTAATTTCAGGCAAATCGATGGAACCTGTGATAGGAAAGTTAAATGCAGACGAGTTAATTCTAATGAAGGATGAAGTGAGCGTGTTTTTAAACTCGGAAGGAGAACCAACTTACAAACAATCTTTTACTTGGAGTGACAATCCCATTGCCTTAAGTAAGTAAAATATTTATTTTAACTTTAGGGCATTGTGAATCGAACCTAGAACCTCATGTGTTAAGAAATGAAGATAAGAAATAAAGCTAAGAAAATAAGAAAAAAATATATATATTTAATCTTTTTTTTTAATTTTTTTTTTGACTTTTTAAAAACACATGCTCTAACATTAGAGCTTCGGTAATTAAACACTTAGGCAAATCTTGAATATGTTACAACTTAAAATAATCATTTTTTTTTGTATTTAGCTCATCAGGACCCTTACCTTCTAGCAGTGTTACCAAAATATTTAGAAGTTCGGACTTTTGAACCTAAATTGTTGATACAAACAATTGAATTACAAAAACCTAAAACATTATGCAGATGGAGGTAAAATAGGTTAAATGATACCATTATAAGAATTGCTTTAGTTTATTTTTTATTATCTAAAATATTTTTAATGTTTGATTTAAGTTTAATGACTTTGTTATTTATGTAATTAAATATTATTTTTATCTTCGTTTTCTTGTAAGACCGAAAATGTTTATTACTAATTTATATTACACTTTTTTTTTACATAATAAGTTTTAAAATTTTTAAACATGACTAATATACTAGTTGATATAATTTACCAAAATTGAGACTTTATACTGGCAGCATGGTGTAGTGGTAAGAACACTTGCTACACCACATGAGGTCTTAGGTTCAATCCTCCATGCTCTCATGCTGTAGCAAACTTGAGTAAGGCGCTATAATTAGTATGAACTTCTGCTGAGCCAGCACTTAATTAGCAGCATAACTTTTAGGCGATTATAAACTATATAATATCTCGAACTGCTAAAGGCAACTCAAGACTGGGTTGAAATAATTGATGTTCCTGTATGTTTAGGTCGTACATTCAACCTCCCACATCCAGGATAAAGATATACAAAAAAAATAAATAAATAATTAAATTTTTTAACTATTTTCGAATAAAGAAAATATAAATTTTTTACTATAACTTACAGAGAATGGATTTTTGTTACATCACCTTCACATGTGTGGTTAATATCACAACAACCTTCCAACACTCAAATTGAAAAACTTATTAAAGATCGCGAATTTGAACTTGCTTTAAAGCTAGCTGTAAGTGGCCTAAAAAAAATATAAAAAAATTATTTAAAACTTGAAAAATAAGGTTAATGGTTTTGGTAATTTTTTTTAAAAATGTTTTAATTTTTATTGTTAAATGATGTAAACAAATTTTTAAAAACTGTTAAAACTAGAAATCGAATGCTTTTTTTGGCTTTATGCAAGAATAACATTGTAATGATAAATAATTTTTTTAGATATATATATTTAAAATATGCTTTTTTTTAGGCAAAAATTGTAACATATATTTGTAAAATTATTTAATTTAATTTTTCAAGAAAATGTCGGAAAGCGAAGATGCTGAAGAAAAAAATGACCAAATTCGTCATATTCATACCTTACTTGCTTTTGAGTTATTTTGTAAACATCGATTTGAGGAATCCTTAAAAAATTTTGCAAACTTAGGCACAGGTATAAAAAGATTTTTTTTTAATTTTTAGAAAAAATATTTTGTGTTGTTTTTAAATGTATGTAGTTAAACTTTAATAGTTACCAGTTTATTGACCACTCTCTGGCCTTTATTTGGTTGGTTTCTATGAAATCTTTGAAATATAGCTGTAACAAAATTTGGCAATAGTAATTTGTCTCCACACCACAAATAAAAATTTTTTATTTAGAAGGTATTTCAACTAGCAATACCTTAAGCTTTTCAATATAAATTTTCACTATTTTTTTTTTTTTTTTTAATAACTTTTTTTTATATTTAAAATATTAATTTTAATAAAATATCTACATTATGTTGTTGTTAGATCCTGTCCAGGTAGTTGGCTTGTTTCCCAACTTACTTCCTAAAGAATATCGAAGAAATTTAAATTATCCGTCAAAACTTCCGGTTATTAAAGGAGAGGAACTGGAGAAAGGACTCTTGTTTTTAATTGAGTTTTTAATACAGGTAAGTTAGTGTCAAAGTGCCAGCTCTTAAGTTAACTTGTTATGTTTACAATTTTTTGAAATATATTTATATTTATAGGCCTATACACTAACTTAGTATGTTCTCTATATATACATATTTACCCTAATTTAAAACTTACCATATAGGTTATTTAAAAATATATATTTTATTATGCAGAAAAGAAATGAAGCAATAAGAGGTTTGGTTATCGAAAACAGCTTTCCCATTGTAGTTGGAAATAAAGTTGTGACATCACAAAAGCAATTGCTTCAAATTATAGACACCACTCTTTTGAAATGTTATATTAAGGTTAGAATAGTTTACATTTTTCATTTTTATTTAAAAAAAAAATTTTTTTATTTTTAATATTTTTTAAATTTTTTTACCCGTACTACACCAAATGTAGTTTATAGCCATATAAATGCCCTTCTAGAAAACAGCTTATTTAAAATTTTAAACCTTTTACATTCAAACCTTTAAAACAAGTTGTACAAATTTAGACGAATGATGCTCTTATAGCTCCACTGTTGAGGTTACCAGATAACCAATGTCATGTTGAAGAATCAGTTCGAATATTAACTGAAGCAAATAAGTTAAAAGAGCTGATAGTGTTATATAAAAGAAGGGGACTACATCGAAAAGGTAAACCTTTTTTCTTAAAATTTTTTTTAAACCAGCCATTTTAAAAGTTTTTAGAATATTTTTTGTAATTTATAATTTTTACTTACAATTTTTTAGCGTTGGACTTATTGATCAAGCAATCTAAAACCGAGAAAAACTCAAATGCTTTTGAGGATATAATTGAGTATTTACAACATTTAGGTAAATATGGAGTTTTCGAAACTTTAAAATGTAAAAGTTAGTCTTAATTTTTTTTCTTGTTTTTAAACAACAAATTTTTTAATTTTTTAGGCAAGGAACACCTAGATATTATATTTGATATTTCCCGAGATTTATTTAATGGAAGAAAAAGAGATCCCATGGAAGCTATGAGGGTAAATTTTTTTAACACTTTTTTTTAGTAAATAAATATAAAAAAATTTAGAGACTTTGTGGTTTCATTTTGGGGTAACATTTATTTTTTTGACTCGATAAGTATCAAGGTCCCTTTTTGATATTATTAGCCCTTTAACCCCCTTTTGACCCTTTGACCCTTTGACCCTTTTCCATTAGCCTCTCACTGAGCTTATGACCTTGTAGCAGTGGGGATCAAGCCCCAGATCTCATGTAGTGAAGCCAAGAAATCTAACCACTAAATCACTCAAAAAAATAAACAAAATCACTGCCAGAAAACATGACCCAATAGATTTCGAAAAATTTGATAAAATTAATATGATCTTTTTTAGATTTTTACTGGTGATGTGGCAGAAGTAGAAAGTTTGCCCAAAAATAAAGTTTTGGATTTTTTAGAAACAATCTCGGAAAATTTAGTCGTAGCTTATTTGGTAAGTATAATTTTGATTTTTTTTTAAAAGAATACAAGGTTTAATATAATTTACCGGCAGCGTGGTGTTGTAGTAAGAACACTTGCTACACCACCATGAGGTCGTGGGTTTAATCCCCACTGCTCTCATGCTGTAGCGCCCTTGAGTAAGGCGCTATAAACGGTATGAACTCCTGCTGAGCCAGCACTTAATCAGCAGCATATTTACCGTGCAATTATAATCTATAATATCCCAAACTGCTAAAGGCAACTCAAGACGGGGTCGGAGTAACAGTTGTTACTCTATGTTTAAGTTGCGCATTCGACTTTCCCACATCGAGGATAAAGATATATACAAAAAAAAATAAATAATATAAACTGTACAGGCTTTACCAAGTGTAAAATACAATTTAAACTTTTTATTTAACTTTTAAAATTATTTCAATTTTAAAAGTTTTTAAAATTATTTCAATTTTAAAAGTTTTTTTATTATAATATATTTTTATAGGAGCATGTAATATACAGTTGGGATGATAAAACTCCTGAATTTCACAACAAATTAGCTGTAGCATATAGAGATAAGGTTTTGATACTGATGGAGGAATACCAAGATTCATTACCAGAAGGTAAGGGACTTAAATTTCATTACAAAATTTATACTTAAAAATTTTTTACTGTTTGATAAATTGTTTTTAAATAATTGAAAAAAAATATTTAAATTTGATTCAATCAATCCTTTTTGAAAATGTATTTTTTTTTAATTCATTTACCTATAATGCTTTAAAAAATTGATTTTGCCCATCTTTTTTATTTTTTCTTAAATTAATGAAGTGTAACATAAAAAAGACTAATGTATATATATATAGATTTAAAAAAAATTTTTTTAACAAATTTGTTTAAACTTTTTAGATGAAAAAAGTTCAATGGACAAAGGTCCAGTGGAGTTGGTTGAAACCAGAAACAAATTAGTTTCGTTTCTGGAAATTTCTACTGATTACCAACCAGATCGAATATTACCAGACTTTCCAAGAAACAGTAAGTCGTATGTTTAATAAAAAGTATAGATAAATTAATTAGCAGCATGATGTATTTGTCAGAACACTTGGCTTAACTACCCAAGGGTCTGGGTTTGATCCCCATGCTCTTATGCTAAAGCATCCTTAAATAAGGGGCTATAAACAGTATAACTCCTTCTGAGCCAACAACAGCTTAATTATCATGCAATTATAATCTACAGTACTGCCAAAAGCAACTTTAGACTGGGTGAGGGTAACTGATGTTACTCTGTGTTTAGGTAGTGAAGTCAACCTTTCCACATCGAGGAAAAAAAATAGAAAAAAGATTTAAAACATTGTGCCAGTATCATATATATATAGAACTTTTCTTATATGTTGATAGTGATTTTGCAATTTTATAGTTTAAGATTTTTTAGTTTACATAGATAAGAATTACTTTATATTTAATACGTTAGCCACATAAATAAAAATAAATCCGAACTTAAATTACAGAGCTTATAGAAGAGCGAGCTATTTTGCTTGGTCGCCAAGGTAATTATCAGCAAGCAATAGCCTTATATGCTCACGCACTTAAAGATCCACTTAGAGCAGAGGAATATTCGAGAAAAGTTTATGACATGGACCCTACTAAGAATAATGATGTAAGATTATGTTGATTTCCTTTTTTTATTTTTTTTGGTAAAATTTTTTAAATATAAAATAAATTATTTTATTCCATTTTTGATTTATTGTTGTGCAGTTTAGCTATGATTATCTATTTTTAAAAAGTTGTACTAGTTTTGCAGATGTTAAAACATATCTTGAAAAATGCAGAATTTACCTTTTAATTATTAATAATTTATTGTAAATGTACAAAAAAAATTGAATTTTTTAATGTTAAAGAATTATTGTGTTTTTATTTTAACACAAATTTTTATTGTTTTAGGTATTCTTATGCTTGTTAAAAATGTATTTGCAACCAAACTCACTGGAAAATGATTTGGACAACATATTGCTTGATAATAAAGTTACAAGAAGCAGCAACTTACATGCAGCACTTAGAATAATGTACGAACATTCAAATAAAATGGATCCTATTAAAGTAAGTCTTAAAATTGTTAATTTTTTATAACAATATTTTTTTTAATTGAATTTTAATATTAAATAGGAAAAATTAAATTTTCTGTATGTCTGACTACAATAATAGAAATAACTTGTTTTTTGTATTGGATTTTTATTAAGCTTAGCCTATACTTTTTCTTAATTTTTTTTTGTTTGTTCTATTCTGTTTAGTGAATATTTATTTACTTGGCTGATAATTTTTTTAATTTTTTTTTTAAAGAAATAAAAAAATATTTTAGCTTTATCAATTCGAGAAAAAAAAATTATTGAATAATTTTTATTTTTTTAAGTGAATACTTGGTGTAACAAAAATGTATGTACAAAAGTTAAGATATTGTTATAATAATAAAACAAATTCTATGTGTAGGCACTACCTTTACTACCTGAGACTGTGGGAGTCGACAAAATCAAAAATTTCTTGGAAAATATTTTAGAAACACAGACCCAACAAAAACACGATTTTCAAGTTTTAAAAAGTCTTTTGCTTTCCGAAAGCCAGCAGGTTAACCCTTAATTTTTCCTTTTTACAGATCACACTAAAACTATGTGTAAATATAAATTAATTTATTAACTTATTTTTTAGGTCCATGAGCAAAGGGTGTTTTATGAAAATAGCAAGTGTGTTATAACGGACGAGCGGGTCTGTAAGGTCTGTAGAAAGAAAATCGGCGTCAGGTAAAAATTTAACTCAAATTTAATTTTATGTTGGAAAAAGGTTTTATAAAAATCAAAAATTTATTTTTATGACTTCTTTGTTCAGTGCGTTTGCCCGCTACCCGAACGACGTCGTTGTCCATTACTATTGCAAAGACAGACGCACCTTGCCTCCAATCACGTGATCAAATAGTAATTTATGACGTCGCTCGAGAGTCCTCGCAGTCGTCTCGAGAGCTGTCACGTGAACTTAACAGCCCAAACCTTAATCTTTAGAGTTAAATTAAATCAAGTGTTCTCAGCTAATTTTTGCTGATATATAAGTGTTTAAGTTTCTTTGGTCTGGAATTTTTTATGTTTCGTTGATTTTAGAATATGGTATTTTATCATTTAACCCACATTTAATTGGTTAATAGTAAAAAAGGGTATTAATTGTCGATATATTATGCGGCCACACAACACTGATTTACTAATTTCACGCAACTTTGTCAATGTGCAATATAGTAGAGTTTTATTCATATATTAAATAAATACTATACACCTTATCCCTTAGTGGGAACTAGTTATTGATAGTTTTTGGGTATTGGCCAGTAAGTGTTAGTATGGTTAGACCACAACAGAACCAGTTTATAAAAAACTTGTAGACAGTTTTATTTTAAAGTTTAGTTAGTTGAGGCTTAGTTTCAGATATATAAGCATATTTTTTAAATTTATAACTACTTTGTAGTATAATATGAAGGTTATCTTACATAAACTTAAGCTTTTTTATAGTAAAACCTTATAAATATAAGGACGACTTAAAACAGTACGTAAACTGTTGTTTTATTCTATTATTACTCGACAAGGAGGCTAAAATAGATACATTTCTGATACATGATAGCGTTTGTTACCAGTTAAAATAAAAACATTGTTTAGGCGTATTGTTACAGTCGTCTTTCTGACAATAGCCTTTGTTGAATCAAGTATCAATTGAGTGGCAAGGTAAATAAATTAGAGTTGCAAAGCGTTAGAATGGGGAGCTAAATTAAACATAGTTCAACAGTTAAATATTGCATTATAACAGTTAGTTCGACAATTAAATGTTCTTACAATATACAAAAACGGCAAAAAATGTTATTCTTTTTTTTTCAAATTATCTAAAACTTAATTTAGACACTATAATACATATAAAATGGTGTTGAATCCGAGTCCATCAGTATTACAGGCCTACAATAATGAAATGATCAAATGTATTGAAGATCTTTGCTCTAGAAGAGATGAGCTTCGGCGACAGATTGACGTTGATAACGAAGAAAAAGCTAAACTTCATAACGACATACGACTTCTAACAAATAGGTATAGTCTCTTATCTGCACTTATAATTATTAAGTATCGAATTCTAAATAAAGATGCCTACTTTTAGACTCGCCAAGGTGAATCAAGGCCTTGCTCAAAAAATGTCGTCTCAGAATGAGTTTGATAAAGCTATTTGTGAAACACAAGCAGCGTATTCTAGAGTAATGGAAACATCACAATCTCTGTTACAAAGCGTTCACGGGGCAACAGTTAAACTTAAATTAAGAGAAGGTAGCGAAAATACTGCATCTAATGAATTTAAATTACCGAAAGCAGACGGTAAAAGAGAAGTTGTTGGTAAAAAATAAAAAGAATTCATGTTGTTGTTGTGTAGCATTTAATAGTTTATTTAAGGTAAGTAATTTTACTACATATATCAAAAGAAAAAAAATCTAAATATATTATTGTTTGCCTATGTAATGTATCTAGGCATATATATGACTCAACAGTACTTTGTTAAAAATATTCAACGTTTAGCTTGATTTCTCTTTTCTTGTGTTTTCTTTGAATTTGTTTTCTGTTTTGTTCTTGGCATTGTTTAAGTGAGATTCATTTGAGTTGGCAAGTGCATACTGTAAATTTAACATTATTATTTAATAAAGTATTCTTATTTTGTAATTTTTATTGTCTTACCCCTAGCTTTTTCTTGTTGATGTAAGCTTGATAGAAAAATTTGACAAAAAGAATAAGATAAGTGCCGTACATGATTGTCCCGTATGCTCGCTGCGTTATGGTTGAATGACAGTCTGAATCATTGCGCCAAACAACCATTAAAGCCATAGTTATACAACCAGCAAACATTTGCGTTGTCTAAAAACAAGCAGTAATAACCATTTAATTACTAGAAAAATTTATAAACAAATTGCCATTTGTTTGTTGTTTGACATCTTATTTTAATGCTTTCTAACACCTTTCTAGTGTTTTCAGTTATGTATTTTACAGGCTATAAATGATAAAAATAATGTTGTACCTGTAGTATAGTTATTAACATTGCAAAACCTTTAGGCGGGCTGAATTTTGCTGCCTTCATCGCGTAGTAAAAATACATTATTGCGTGAACGGCAATGTTCATTGCAGAAAAAAAGCAAGATCCTGTAAAATTAAGGTTTAAAAATATCTAATGTGAAAGATTATTAAAGGGTTAACTTTAATTCAAATTTTTCCCACCTGGCTGAGGATAAACGTAGTTGTACCAGGTAAATATTGAAACTGTGAGATGGTGGTACCAATGTAAAAAAGGTAAACGTTGTTTTCGAAATATAATAAACGCTGTGTCACCTGATAAGTAAAAGGACTTTATACCAAAATTTAAGGACCTTATTTAAGGCATTTTTTGAACCGTTTGAGTTAATATAATTAAAATCCATTTTGCAACTTACCAAATTCTGCAAACTTGCTAAACATCATTGCCATTGCCCAAAACCGAAAAACAGGTACGCCCTCATCTTTCAAAACATTTACGCATATTGTTGCTCGAAATCCAAACATCATTGTGTGTTCAAGCGTTTTAAGAGTTCCTCTCCAAAATCCAAGCGCGCTAAAAATTGTCAGTAGTGTAGACCATACAAGCATTTCGGTTCTAAGGTTGAATCTATGAACAGCAACAAAATGGTTAAACTGCAACAGCAATCTTTCGCTACAAATTATCTCTAATGATATTCCAAAAACTTTAATGTTGTTTACCTATTTTTTGTTTTCATGTATCGGGGACCAAAATAGACAAAACAGAGGTAGGCTGTACACCCTATAACCGGCAGGTAACCTTGTTTGGAAAATTGCAAAACGCTCGAAGGTCCACGATAAAAGTAGCTTTCATACCATAACTCATCATCAACTGTCTGGTTATAACCCTTCATTTCACAATTTTAATTTACTGGCAAAATTTGTATTAACGCTGTTTAATTATTCGTTCAGTTTCTATCGTTTAACTAAACAATTATGATGAAAATTTTTTTTAAATTGAAGGATAGATGGTTTAAATTTATATTGCTATCAGCAGTTTCTTTTGGTTTAAGTTTGATACTTTATTAGTTCAGTTTCATTTGTTATAAAACAGCCATAAGCCTTTCTAAAATTTCTACCAAAATTTCTTTTAAAACTGTAAAATAAATGGTTTTCCTATGTCCTACTCTATTGGTTTTATCGTGCTTTCCCAATAAGCAGCTCCTAATAACAAGCACCAAAACGGAAAAATTAAAACAACGGAAGTTAATAATATAACCAATTACCGCAACATGGAAAAACAGAATATTATATTTAATTCCAAGAAGATGCACATTTCTAAATAGTATTTATAAAGCAATATTTTAATAAAAAAAACACAATTAATGTTAAACAATTTTGTATATAGGCAACATGTCCTGTATAAATTGCATTGGTGTTGTTGGTAGGAAATTAACTAGACTTTAGGTCTTTTGTTTTTTGAACTTATTTTACGTAGTAAGTTTTTATGTTAAATGCAGTGTTTTATATCTAACAAAGGACCAAACAATAGAAATAAAACAAAAAAATCTAACTGGTAGCCTACACCCGACCGCAAAGTAACTAGTTTAACATAGCTAACGCAATGTCCTTTAAAAAATGTTTTGATGTTCGTCGTTAATTTTTTTAATGTTATTAATCTAGGTTATGTAAGGTAAAAACGCTACATAAGTTATTAATTAGCTTAGAGATTATATTTCTTTAAAATATAATGTAAAGGCCATAAATGCAATAAGATATTTGTATAAGTTTATAAGTTATTTTGCGTAAAAAAGGACATATCATATTATTCAAGAGAAACCCAATATTTCCTTGCATGATGTAGAGTCTTTTACACATTTTTATTAACCACATTTTTATAAATTCTGTAATTTAAAAAGTATGATGTTTGTTATGGAGTATTTTACAATTCAGCTTAAAATATTAATTCATGAGAATTTATTTCCAAAACCAAACTAACCTTTTTACTCTTCTTGTTAATATAAGCCTCATAGAAAAATTTGATGAACAAAATAAGGTAACTGGCGTACATTAATATCCCGTATGCTCGCTGCATAACAGTAGACTGACAATCTGAATCGTTGCTCCAATATATCATTCCAGCAATAACTATACAACCAGCAAACATTTGCGTTGTCTAAAAATAAAATGATAATAATTTGATAAGGAATAATAAAGTAGATTTAATTCCACTGTTTTTTCTGCAAGACCTTTGGGCTACATATAGCAACATTATTAACACAACCTAAGATTATTTAGATACCTGCATAATGGTTATAAATAAAGCAAACGATTTAGGAGGGTTGAGTTTTGCTGCTTTTAATGCATAGTAAGTATACATAACTGCATGAACCGCGTAATTCATTCCGCAAAATATATATCCACCTGTTGCAAAAAAGATCACAAATGTAAAATGGTTAGTTAATTGCAAAACATATGTTAATTCATACTTACCAGGCTGATTGCTATTGTAATTATACCAGCAATATATCGATACCGTAAAATGGTGATACCAGTGTAAGAATTGAAGATTTTGTTTTCGAAGAACAATAAAGACTGTGTCAACTGCAAAAAACAAATAATTGTTATAGCTCGAGTACAGGAACATATGTAAATGATGTTTCTTCGTAGATGCATTAATTCAATTCCACTTTTATTTAACCTGTTTAAAAAATAATAAAATGGTATTTTCGCCTTACCATATTCAGCATATTTGCTATACGTCATTGCCATTCCCCAGAAACGCATTACAGGCAGAGAATCATATTTGTTTTGAATACAAACAGTTTTTCGAAATCCGTAAATGAAAAGGTTTTCTACAACGTTAATGCTTACTCGCCACAGTCCTAGCAAACTGAAGATTGCTAGTATTATAGACCACGTTAACATTGGGGTCCTTAGTTCGAATCTGAACAAAAGCGTTTAATAGATATAAATTTTTTAGATAAAACTTTATCATTTCTAAAACTTTATCATCTTTACTTTTTTTTTAAGTTTACATCCAATGTTATTTTAGTCACAAAGTTATATAAATCATTAAAGTAAAATTTATTCCTAACCTATTTGTAGTTTTCATGTACTGCTGCCCAAAGTAAATGAAACATAAATATCCAGTGCTTCCTATTACTGGCAAATACCAGGATTTTGGAAGTTCAACTAATTGTGGAACACTGTGGAAAATGTAACTTTCAAACCACCATTCCACATCAAACGAGTTTTGGATGATACCTAATTTCATTTTAGTAATTACTTTGATTTTAAATCTAGCAAATTCTACACAACCATATTAAACTTTCATGTAAAAATAAAATCAAGTTCCTGAAGTAGATTACTGCACTAGTAAAAACCAATTTGAATGTTTTTTGGTTTAAAGAGTAAAAATAACCTTATTGTTATAGACTGATTCCTACTTAAGCAGTATAGTCTTTTACATGTTGTATTATGTAAAGTTTGTGCACATATTACAAACAACATATTGTCTTGATTTCCTGTAAAATTTAATTACGTGTTACCATTCCATGCCTTAGTGTAACAACAACATTTTCCCCAATATAGTATATGTACTGAAGCAATTATCTTACACGTGTTTTAATTCGTGCAATTAGTATTTATTTTGTTGTTAACAAAAGCACAGTTAGAAAATGAAAATGCATAGAATCTCTGAAAAATGCACTACTTTTAAAAACTATTTGCAAAAAAGACAATACTTTAAAAAAAGCACATTCATTTATAGATTGAACACTAAACCTCTTAATATATAAATTAGTAAAGATAAAGCTTAAAAATGAATTTAAGAATATATATACTGTAACGCTTCAAAAGCAAAAGAAATATTGCAACTACTAATTCAGGAAAATTACAAAGTAACTTTCTATATTACAAATTCCAAAAAACGGAAATTACGCAACACGTATCTTATTTCGTAATATTTAACGACTAAAATAGTAAATTAAACTGGCACATTTTAGTCATAGAAAATTTTGTGCAAAATTTTTTTTTTTTAAACTTTTAATCAATATGTTTTTAGGATTTTTCTAATTTTTTTTGGCAGTTGAAATTTCAATGTTCAAAAATTCAAATTTTTTTCTTGGTTTTGTTGTCTTCAGCAATAATTTTGGACTTGTCACTTAACAGTTTCTGTAAATCAAAAAAAAATACCAAAGATGTTTCACAAACTTTGACTTTACAAGGACTATACTTACGTTTGTTTTCCCTTTACCAATGTACGCGTAATAGAAAAAGTTGATAAACAAAAGCAAGTAGCTGGTATATAGGATTAAGCTTATTGTTTGCTGGGTTAAGGTTGAATTGCAATTCCCATTATTCCTCCAATATATCATTCCAGCAACAATAGTACAACCAGCAAACATTTGCGCTGTCTGTAACAAATCAGATCATATCGTGTATAATGCACTCTTTTTTCGCTGTATTTGTAAATAATCAAGTTTACCATACTTGCATAATTGTTATAAATAAAGCAAAATATTTTGGTGTGTAGATCCGTGCTGCTTTTAAAGCATAGTAAATGTACATTACTGCATGAACAGCAAAATTCATTGCGCAGAATACATAGCCACCTGTAATCGAAACGCAAGTTTATACTAATTTCGTCATACTATATTTGTTTGATAACCTAGGCCTATGCTACCAAACTCTGTGAATTTGCAAAAATGCACGCATATGTTATTTTTTTACAGCAAAGTTTAAATAACTTGCTTTAAATTAAAATATTTTAAACATTTTCTTGCCTGGAATATTGGTATCGTAAACATACCAGGCATATAAGGATACTGTTAAATGATGATACCAATGCAAAAACGGGAGATTTTTTCTTTGCAACACGATGAAAACTGTATCAACTACAAAATAAAAAGAATTTGGTGGTTTGTCTTTGAATCTTAAAAAAATTAAATTAAAATTGTCTAAAAATATCCAATACATTTCAAATTATTCCATGGTTGTATGTACTACTTGTTAATTATGCTAAGTTTACAAACAAGATTTTTTTACATTGACATGGTTTAACAAAATTGTGTTTACCGTATTCAGCGTATTTACTATACGTCATCACCAGTCCCCAGAATCTCATAACCGGAACCGCAGAATATTTGGGGTGAATACACACTGTGCTACGAAATCCGTAAAAATAAAAGTTTTCAAAAATTTTGCTACTGCCTCGCCAAACCCCCACCAAACTGAATATAGCTAAACACGTGGACCATAGGAACATCGGGGTTCTAAGTTCGAACCTTGCAAAAGCAAGTTTATAATATTTAAATGGTGGTTGTCTTTTTACAACACCTTTTGTATTCGATTTATATTAAGCAAAGATTTTAAATAGACTTAGATAAAAATGTGATTTTACCTTAAAACCTACCGTTTTCTTGTTTTCATGTACCGTTGTCCAAAGTAAATGAAACATAAATATCCAGTGCTTCCTATTACTGGCAAATACCACGATTTTGGAAATTCAACCAATTGTGGGACATTGTGGAAAATGTAACTTTCAAACCACCATTCCACATCGAATGATTTCTGAATTAATCCTATTTCCATATTTGTTAAAATTGTTATTTTCTGAATATTAAAAATGACATCGAAGATAAAATGACATGCAAGGCTATTAAATACACTTCTAAACTGTTTAAGTATGTAGCTAAAACTAAGTAAAAAAATGATCGTCCTGAGAATGTTAAAGCATAAACCTTACAGTCAAAAACCGAACATTATATAACAGATTTTGACGCAACCCACGCTATGATAAAAGCTTGCATGTGATGTGTCAAACTATATCCAAGTCCTATCTACTTACACACCATTCAAAAAAAAATTACGAATATATATATTTTTTTTTGTATATCTTTATCCTCGATGTGGGAAAGTCGAATGCGCGACTTAAACATAGAGTAACATAAGTTACTCCGACCCAGTCTCGAGTTCCCTGTGGCAGTTTGAAATATTATAAAGACTATAATTGCCCGGTAATTATGCTGCTGATTAAGTGCTGGCTCAGCAGGAGTTCATACCGTTTATAGCGCCTTACTCAAGGGCGCTACAGCATGAGATCAGTGGTGATTGAACCCACGACCTCATGTGTGGTGTAGCAAGAGTTCTTACCAATACACCACACTGCCGGTTTTAAAAAATGACATCGAAGATAAAATGACATGCAAGGCTATTAAATACACTTCTAAACTGTTTAAGTATGTAGCTAAAACTAAGTAAAAAAATGATCGTCCTGAGAATGTTAAAGCATAAACCTTACAGTCAAAAACGAACATTATATAACAGATTTTGACGCAAGCCACGCTATGATAAAAGCTTGCATGTGATGTGTCAAACTATATCCAAGTCCTATCTACTTACACACCATTCAAAAAAAATTTACGAATATATATTTAGACCAATGAGGGTATTAGTCAATCAGGAAGGTTCGTATGCCGGAGGAAAAAAACAACAAAATTTAGTCATAACATTCTTTATTAAAACGTAGTCGTAAGTATCAAGACGGTAACATTTAGTGGGCCAACGAACGGCCAAATTTTTAGAAGGAAATACCAGAGAAGGACAAAAAAGAAAACTTTGACACAAAATATTGTGTTTTAATCTGTGTGCTTATCATCAGAATAAGTTGGTCCACATTCATCTTGTGTACTTACTGATTCACTGTTCGTGTTTTCTAAACAAAAAGACAAAAATTTAAAAGAAAACAGTTTTTTTTTTTTTGATAAAAAAAGTTTAGTAATTTGAATTTTTTTATCTGTGTTACTGTAAATAATAACAAAAAAAATCTAGTTTTGATATTTTACCGAACTCCATGCTTTCGGGCTCATCTTCCTCTCCTGATGTTGATACTCCTTCTTCGTCACTTACCTCTTCTCCTTCTTCTTCGGAATCCGAGAACGACTCAGGGTCTTCTACATATCAAAGTTTTTTTTTAATTTTTGAAAAAAATCAACAACTGCTTAAATTAAAAAATATTTTAAAAATTAAAAAAAATTTAATTCCGCTATATTTCACCTCCTTCTGAATTATCTGAACTTTCGTCTCCACTATTTTGTTCCAAAGATGCCATCGCAGGAAAAACATTTTTACGACCCTGACTCAACAAAATGGTTCTTCGTCTACTTTTATCACGAAAAATATCGACATTTTCGGTTGATGTGCCAGCTTTACCATGAATTTGAGCAATTGTTCTGAATAAATTTTATTTTTTGATTTTAGGTAAAATTTAAGATGTTTGGCGGCTATTAGTATTTACTGTCAACAAAAAAATTTACCGGAAATTTTTTTTATTTTTGAAATTTAGTTTAAAGTTGTCTAGGAATAAATAACAAATATTTAATAGCTTTAACATGGCTTACTTATACAAGTCCATGGACAGAATATCTCTCACATTTTTGGCAGTGTTAGAAGGAAGCCAACCATTTTCTTTGGAGCACTTGTAACCAACTGGCATTTCTTTTTGCAACAATTCCTGGGCTTCAGGCAAAAGAATGTCACATGCCTAAATCGTTATAGAGTATTTGTGTAATAATATGGTTATTAAGAGTTTGTTTAAAGACAGTAGATAGTTATTTTTACGTACTTGGTAAAATATTTGCCTGTGAAGTGGTAATACCCATGGTTTGTAAATATATGATGACTCCTAAAAAAAATATTTTGGTTAAGGCAAAACTCGCATGAAATAAAAATAAATAAAACAAAAAACTTTGTACCTTTTTAACTTTATCTGCTTCGCTGTTTTCTACATCCATTATCTTTTCAAGAGGACCCTGGTATTTGAGGTTGGGTAACTTGTAGTTGTAAGTACTTCGCTTGGCTTTGATTGGAACACTTTGCAGGTTCATTCCTTAACAAAAAACACAAAAATTTTGCAATATAGATCTATAAAGGGGAACCCAAAAAAAGTTCGTATCAGCAACACGGTCTCTGGGTTTAATTCCCACTGCTTCCATGGAGGAACACCCCACAGTAGGTTAATTAATTATTGCACAATTAAAATCAAAAGAATTTTAAACAACAAAAAGCAAATTAAGATTCAACAAAAAGCAAATTAAGAAGTATTTAATATTATGTTTAAGAAGTCCAGCCTTTTCATAAAAAAAAATCTTTTTACCTTTTCTCAATCGAAATTCAATCAACTGATAACCCTGAGATTTTCTATCTGTCCTGGGGTCGTACCCATATTTAACCCACAACAGTCTCCATGGCCCCGAAGAAAAATAAAAAGCAACCAGGGGTAAAATTGCTTTAAAAGATTGAGAATCAAGTTCGAGTTTGCCAAGAATTGCATTTTTTGACCAAATTGGTCTCTCCTCAAAAAGCTATAAAGAAATATATATATTAAGTTTGAATAAAAATAAAATTTGGGTAAGTATAACTATATTGTTTAGTAAAAGAAAAAAAAGATGCCATAAAAAACAGAATATTACCTTTTCTACTTTAGATTTCATGCCTTCCAAATGGAAATATATATTTTTAAAAACAGATACTGCTCGAGGTGTAGGTTCGGTCGGTATCGGGTCTTCATAAGATATACAAATAGCGTTATGAAGTCTTCTTGGACGACTCCTTGTCGATTGTGTCTCTACTTCACTTTGTAGTTTTTCCTTATATTTTCGTCTTAAACAAGAAATTTTGTATACATTATTTTGATGTTATTACAAGTTAATAGCCATAGATAATGCTATTGAAATGTAATTAAACTGAACAATATTAAAGCAAAAAGAAAATGGACAACAAAATAATTTAATCTCAGAATTTTTTATATTTAAAAAAAAATTTACAAGTTCCAGAAACAAAAACAGTAAAAAAAATAATTCAGTTAATTTTTTTCCAAACCTATATTTTCCAACTTTGGTCTCTTTCTTGTAGCCATAATCTTGAGGGGTGTCGAGCCTACTAAAAGTTTGAGGGGGTAAAAATAAGGGGGCGTCCTTTTTAAAAGCCTTGGACGACATATTCAACTCTGTGAGCTGTATATTGGGCACCATATTAATATATTCCCCAGTTTTTTGGTCTTTTTTCACAGAGAGGTATTGGAAGTCACATAATGTTGTAAATCTTAAATAAACAAACAATCAGAGTAACTATAACAGCATTGTAATATACAAAATACACAGAAATACTAATTTGTATAGAAAGACCAGGCCAAAATAAAATAATTGTTGTTTAACTTGCTATACACATGTTTTGTTTTACTTGTATGTTGTGTCAATTACTCCAAGAAATGATTGCTTGTATTTTATGTTACTTTCATCATTTGATTTGGATTTTCGTTTGCGATATTTTTTGACACTATATAAAAAAAATTAGGGTAAAAAAAAGAAAAAAATTATTTGAAAAAATAAAAAAATATTTTTTATCTTTTAAATTAATAAATATTTGGAAAAGTTAAAACTTATAAAGTTAAAAAAATCTTTTTTGGCCAAACTGTAAAAAATTGTAAAAAATAGCCTACTTTAATAATAAAGAAGTAGTAGCTGTGCGATCCCCACATGCTGGTTTACAATTAGGATCATCTGGTCGAAACCTTAAATCCAACCGACTTCTTAAATTGTTATACACCTGTAAAAATATGGGTGTTTCTTTATATTTACATAGTTACAAATTATTATAATATATTGAATGTCTTTAAAAAATACCAAAAATTTTAAACTAAATACCAGGATATTTTTTAGTTTATAATAAAATATAGTAGCTCCATTAGTGTCAGCCGCCAACTTTATGAATGCGAAAAGGGACAGAATTTTTATACCTTACCCTAATTTCCCTTGCGAAATCTGCCCTTTTCGCATTTATTTTAGTACTACCCTTTTAAATGGGCGGATGACGTTAATAGAGCTATGAAATGTATTGCACAAACCAAACTAAATCTACCATAATTTTAGTGCCCCAATTTCTTGTACCTCTTGTATATGTTTTTTTCCACCCATTGTATTTAACATTTTGTTTTGGTCTTTAATCAACCCAGGAAATTCAATGCACATAAATTTTTGCTCTTGATTCAGGTCTAGTTTTAAGTTAATTGGGTTCTCCATTATCCTTATATTACACCTTTTGCTGAAGGTCCAGGTACACTTTTACCCACAAAAAATTTCAACTTAATTTTACAGTTAAAAGCTTTAATGAACTAGATAAAATTAATTCTGTAAACAGTAAACATTGCATAACAGAGAGATACGCACGCTAGAAGTTAATTAGGGAAACAACCTAAATAAAACGACGTTGCCAAATAATTAATTGCCCCTATTTTTTTTTAAATAAATAATTATAAACTTAACGACTATACAACAATTATTCATTGTATGATTAATGATATGCCCATATACTTCTTAAAATACATTTTTATATTGCATTATATTTTTTTTACGAATAATTTTACTCGGCACTTAGCATAGATATTACATTACATGTAACATCTATGGTTAAACGCCTTGATGATTTTTTTTGTTGAACGTGTAAAATGACTACAAAGAACAACATTATGCATAGACTACGTAACATATCAAAAACTTTTAAAACTAAAACATTTTTTTTAATTTTGTTTATAACCACCATTTTAAAATATGTTACTGGGTGATTAAAGGATTTTAATGCAAGTTTCGTAGAGTCATAGCTTTACTATAGTCATGCTGGTTGCAAAATTTTATGCAATAAATAAATCAAAAATACATTAAGTACAACAATGTAAACCAAACAAGAATTAAAACTGCATATTTTAAAAATGCATTATATGATGTTAATTGTTAATTGTCATTAAGGCTTTTTTATTTTCCTTTCAATGTTTTATCAATAGAAAATATGCCGAGTTTGTTTATAGCATACAATTAATTAGTCATAAACACTCATAGGGTTAAATTGTTTTTCAATGAATTATGTTTTAAAATTTATTTATAACAGTTCGCTAAAAGTTTTCCTATTAAAACACCCTTTACAATTTTAGGTTATTTAAAGTACACCTAAATATAAATTCAAATACATGAAACTAGTTTCTCACAGTTTTTACATTAAAAAAATATTAAAATGTTTATTAACAGTAAAGATTTAAAAGTTAACTAAGTTAAATATATTTTTTTACGTTTTTGTAAGGATAAACAACTCATTTTTCTATATTACTTCTTATGGAAAATTTAAAGTTGTACATAATGTGTTTATTTTTTAGTTAAAACTTTAGGAAAACGTAGCGCTGTGGATTTTTTTATAAGCTTCTTTTATTTTTGGAGAAGATTTTGGTTTTTCACAAAAGTTAACATAATTTGGTTCAGATACTGGCTTGGGCGGCAACGGCGGCGGCGACAAAGAAAAAGGTCGCGACTGTGTTACAACATTTTCGTTACATTTTTCCTTTTCTTCTTGCTCTTCTTCCAATTCTTCGTAAATTTCTGAATAATTGATACTTATATAGCCACTTTCTAAAACATTTAACGAATCTTGATCAGTTGTGTTGTGAGAATTGAATCTAGGCAAGTATCGATGTTGCTGTGGTTTTTGTATTGTGTTAGTTTTAAGTTCGTTTGTGTACAAAAGCTTCATAAGTACGGGTAGATCGTATTCAGTAAGAAGAGGCTTTGAACTAACAATAGGCGGAGCAAAATCCCACTGAACAGAAACTTCTTTCTCATTTGTATTATAAAGATCATACATTTTATCCATTTCACCGAAAATTTCACTCCAACGAATATCTGCTTTGTCAAGAACATTAACAGATAGCTTTTTAGCCAGATCCTTTAACTTGTGGGCCCCTTTGTTTAAATTAATAAATAAGAAGATTCCTTCCAACGCTGCATGGGGTTGTTCACTTTTTAAGTAACATTTTGAAAGATTTAGAATAACTTTTAACATTTTTCTAAAGACAGATCGTAAAAAAACTTGTGTTAATATTGTTTTTGTTTTGCACGTACGCATATAAAAAATAAAAACTAACCTCAACCAATCAAACGAATTAAAATCAGGTTGATGTTCATCCAGAAATGACAGAATGTGTTCCCAACAGTCGATTGCGTGGTCAAATTGTTCCAATTCTTCGTACAATTTTGCCACGAGGCAGAAAACGGTAGACACCTCAAAATCAGTTGATGACATTATATACAAATGACGATCATGCCAATTTTCTAAATTGATTTCCAGAAATTTCTAAACAATATTTTGTAAATTTGTTAACATTTAAGTAATTTTAAAACGTTTTGGCCAAAACAAGACACTAAAATTTATTTTTAGCAAATATATTATTTTGTTAAAAATAACTTTTCTTAGTGTTGCATCGCATTGCTTAATATGCAACACAACAACAAGAAACTTATATTATTTTTACCGTTACATCAGATCTCTCCAAATAACTTATAGTTTTCCCCAGGCCACAAGCAAGAACTAGGTGTAGTTGTTTAATAAGAATAGCCATCGTACATGAAGTAAATAGTTTCGGCACTTTAAATATGCAAGACACAGCTTTGTTTAAAACATGCTTAAAATTGGCGTTGTCTCTTAAGGGTTCTCCTAAAGGCAAAACCAGATGACATATTTCAAGTGTTAATTGAACAATTGCATAAAGTACATTAACTGTGTAGAAAACAACTACACTTTGATTTTCAAATAGGCAGCCAAATATATCAAAACATCGTTTGTAGTCAACTATTTTTAAAAGGGATGCGCTCAGCAAATGTACATCTTCATACCTGTTGCATTTTACCCATATTTTTATTGCCTTACAAAATCCTTTTATAAATTTTGCAATATCTATTGAATTATATAGCAAACACAAGTTAATAACAAATTCGGTAGATATTAAATTAGCATCGCTGATTACAGCATAGTTTATTTGACTAAAATCATTAATGGAACAAATGAGTGCTGTAAAGGCTTGCTCCTTGTCATATTGATTTAGATAAATCTTGTAAATGACCAGGTTAATTCTTGCTTTGGTAAGAAAGGGGTTTTCGAATATGCGACATTCTTTATCTTCGGGTTGAACTATATCAATTGCTCTTTTTAAATTTAGAAGAGCTTCTTCAGTTTTACCAACTGTTAATTGAACGTTAGCAAGTGCTTCATAAAGATTTGACAAAATCTTGTTCGTCCACGGTGTATGTATATTTATGCCTATTAACTCTTTGATTACATTTTTAAATAAATCAATTGCCAGATGAAATTCGCGACGTCTAACCAGGTTACCGCCAATAAAAATGTATAAAGAATATTTAGTTTTTGGTTTTAAGCATTCAAGCTGAAGCTCCAATTTAACATCAAAAGCATCAAAATCCTCCTTCCAAATTATTGGTGCGTTATCTGACATGTACAAAATGGTTTCAATAATAAGGGAATGAGTTACAAGCACCGCTTCATTATTTTCTGTACCAGGTAACTCAAGAAACATAAAAAGAAATTTAGCGAGCTCTGGGGCAGAGTAAATAGCTTCTGCGCAAAGCAAATTGTAACAACATACCCCAACAAGCTGGTACAAAATTCCAACTCCAATCGCGTGAAGTCTGTGTTTGGTGCAAGCTTTAAAAAACATTTTAAAGTGACTATAGTACGCAATTTTGTCAAGCTCAGTCAAAATAGGTACTTGTGACTCATTGTTCTTCAATAATGGCTTTATGGTAAACACAATGACCTGCTGAGCAAAACTGTCATTTGTATCACAATCGTTCCATTTTTTCAATGCATTAGTTAAAAGGTCCATAGAAAAAGTATCACTGTGAAATATATAACAAGTCAAATGTCGTATTGAAAGAGCAGCACAATACAGTCGAAGGGATTTTAAATGTTCCTTTAACATATGGTAACAGTGTGCTTGAAGATGTATTGAAACAATGTGATCTTTATTATACAACTTTTTGTAATTTAATCCAGCCTTTTTAAAGTAGGTGATTGCAGAATTCCATTTTTCTAACTTCGAAAACAATTCACCAATTAGAAAGAACAACTTTATTGTGATTCTTTTTGTTAAATTAAATTCAAGAAAAATTTTATAATCTAACGCATCAAGAACTTTCTGACATTGTTCGGTTGCCCATTCACAATCCGAATTCAGATTCAAGGCCTTTTCAAAAGTGTCATAAACAGTTTTAAGATATTCTAAACATGATACTTTATTACCATTTGCCAATACAACAAAGGGGTTGATTGTTGGAGTATTTATTTTAATAGTATTAATAGTTTCAATAATGCTTTTAAAACTTATTTCTGCTGAGGATTTGTAAAATCCTAAATTAAATTGGCAGATCGCTATGTTATGAAGCACACAAATTTCTCCTCTTTGCGGATTTAAACCTTCTCCCTCTCCGTAATAACTTTTAATTTTCCGCAGGGCATCTTCGTATTTATTTATTGCCTCACGAAACATTGACTTGTTTTTAAAAAAGTCCCCAGTTAAAATATTCATTTCAATTAAATCTGGCGTTATTTTGTCTCCGTTTATTTCACAGAAAGTGTCAACGACTTCTCCGAACGAGTGATATGCAATAAGTGTTTTAGAGTTTAGCTCTGAGATTATTTTAAGTGATTTTGCAAGATGTTCATAAGCCCTTTTCGATTGATCCTTTTTAAGTGAGCACAATGCTAAATATTGAAGAATTTTTGAATGTAGTTCTGTATTGGCTAAACAGTCTAAATCTGCTAATACGAAGTAACGATAAGCGTTATCAATGTCGTTTTTGTAGTAATAGCACTTTCCTATTCTAAAATTAAGATCGGCAACTTTATCGTTTTTACCAATGATGTGATAATGTAATAAAATTTCTAACTTTAGTTCATAAAATTGAATTGCATAATCATATTGTTCAAAACGCAGCAAAATATTTCCCTTTTCAATTCCCTCTTTTAAAAAGTCTTGTGCTAATACAGATATATCTTTTGTTTCCACAAGCTGTCTTACTTTTTGTTGAATCCTTATTCCTATACAATACAATCTAACCAGAGCTGAAATTTCAGCAACATCAAATATTTCGATGACATTTGAACTCCTACTATGTCCTCTTCCAACAGCTACAGATTCAGACATACCTTTTCTTCCCATGTAAGTGACCAACCTAGCGTAATTTGCAATTGCTACAGCAGTTTTAAGATCATGACAAGTTGAACTAGTTAAACGTTTTCTATTCAATAATTTTTCCAAAAGTTGAAACGGAGACTGTTTCCAAATGTCCGTGAGTACGCCCAATTGTGGGAGTAAAATTGTAATTCCCCGGTAAAGATCTTTTTTTACGTGAATCTTTTCTCCTTGGTTAAGGTCACTATAATCAAAGGCTTTAATATTTTCCATTAAGCCGGCATAAACAACCTCATAGCAATTAGTGCTTGGGTCTTTTAATTTGTCTTGGTTTCTTTTCCATGCTTTTCTTCGAAATACTTCCGCAAGAAATAAATCCCCGGTAACAAATGTGCTTTGCAAAAGAACATCTGCAAGATGATACCCTTCTTTTTTGTCACTTTCTAAAGTAATGTAACGCAACATAACGTCAATAGGTTGAATTAGTTCGGTAGCCCATGGTTTTTCTTTTGTTGGAAGTCGTCCAATCGGATTTTTTGACGCATGGGGCATAAAACCATCAAAAGTTATTCCTCTTTTTGAAAATTTATCAAAAAACGAACGACCACCTTTGCCTGAAAAATCGTTAAGGCTTTTAATTGCAACAGAAGGGAGTATAGTTTCTCCAAGACCTACTATTATAAGAAAGGCAAGCGTTGTATAGTTTCGAAAATAATCATTACACTTAGATAAATTTAAAATATCTTGTTTTTGGTCAAGAACAATGATGCTCTCAAAATCAGAATACAGCGTTATTTCTTTTCTTGCTAAAGAACCCAATCCTAACAGCGCAAACTGGCAAGGCGGGTTTCCAAGAATAGATTGACTAAAGTCGAATATTTTTTTCATAAATGAAATAAAAAATTCCGTTCCCTCAAATAAAAGATGTTCAACGTCTTCTTGAAATAATCTTTCTTTGGAAGAGTTTACGTTGTCCAACGGGTTCTTGTTATGGAACGGATTGTCGATTATGTTTAATTTATCTTTAAGTGTATTTCTAGCATCGTTTAATTCCTCTTTCAAGTCGTCTCGACAGTGTTTTATTTTAACTGCTGTATTGGTATCACTTAGCCCAGCTAATGACAGAAAATCTCTGTACAAAACCTCGACATGCATAGTACATAACGAATCTTCCTTTCCTCTCTGAAGAGATGCTTCGTACAAAGCTGCCGCTTTTATGCAGTCGAACCTGGCCTCACATAAGTTTGACGAGTTAATAAATCTTTTGTGATAAATTTCGCCCAACTTATAAAAAATTTTACTGGAATGTTCTGGCTGTATTTCCACCCCGTTGTCGTCGCATATATCAAACAACTCATTGGCTAACTGCTGTTCCTCTTTCTCTGAAATAAAAAAAATGTGTATCTAAAACAAAAAGATGGTTTAAAAAACAAAAAAAAATTGTTTAAAAAATCTGTAGTAATGCTTTTAATTATTTTATTTTTACTTTGTAAACAATTGATCAAAATTGACTCAATGTGCGTGCAAATATGTTTTGATAAACATTTATTAAAATCTTAAATGCATTATGATTTTTATTTTCATTGGCGTAAAATAATATTTGTAAGAGGTGGTCTTGTTGTTAATGTTGTTTCTATTGGGTTGGTAATGTTATGGTAACATTAGTAACCGCTGCTAATCATACTGTTAGAAAAAAATTACCAAAACGTTTTTCTAGTAAAATTTTAACTTACCCAATGATTTTAGCATGGCTGCGTTATTATTCCGTGCTTGATCTGTTAATGTTTGAGCTTTACTTCGTGACTTTTTACGTGTCAAACGAGAAAAAATATTTCTTTTGAATGACATGTTGTTATGCTTAAACAATTTTAGCTTACAATCATTTTAAAATAAAAGCTATTTCATATTTACATTAATTTACATTTTCTGTATTTCTGCATAAAATTGAATGTTTTAAAAGAAACTAATTATAATCATAGTTAACTTTTGTAAAAAAATAACTAACAATTTGCGTTGATGAGTTTTGATTAAACTGTCTTGTATGACATAAAGCAACAAATAGTTATTTTAGCCTAAACAAATCTTTTTAACTTATTATGGTTTTATATTTAGCTAGTTATACTAACAGGCAACAATTCCTAAAAATATCTTGTATAGTCTACAATCGCCATTTATTCTTTAAGCAATGCTTTTACTGAACTACATTTTGTTTTTGGTGTAGTTTTTTCATTGACTAACAATAAAACTTTGCCCAGATATAGTTAAAACGTTCGATGAATCATAATATCCTTTACTGTTTGTGTTATAAGCCTACTCAAAGTTGCTATTAAATTTAAATTTTTAACTCCTTTAAATTAAAAAAAAATTAGGAAAAGTTAAAAGTTATTAAACGATTTAAAGACAGATTAAAGTTATAGAAAAACTTAAATTTTTCTTATAGTTTTTTCTTAAAAGTTAGGGTACGGGATGTGTCGTGAAAGTTTCTTTGTTTACAATCTTTAAAAATTTTTAATTTTTTTTGTTTAAATAATAAAATTAAATTTTTTATGCATTCTTTTTTAGTTTTTAAATATTTATACATTAGTTAAAATTATTTGTCCTCTTTTCGCGACGTTTCAATCGCCATAAAATAACAACATAATAAAGAATCATAATTACAGGCAGGCAGCGTTGCGTAAAGAAAATGCATTTTGCAGCTAAAATTAGCGTCTTTGTTAGAAAATGAAACTGAAAGTTTTTAACTAAAATGTGTAAGAGATATTGTTACATATTTTTATAAAATTTATTTAATGAATTGGCAGATTGGCAGATTGGTAAACTGTCAACTGTCAAACGCGTTTTACCAAGACTGACAGACCAACTTACAGTCTAACCACTAGTTACTACCAGCTTGTTTAATATCAATGTCTTAACTTTAGCAGGCGATTTAACACGAAATTTATATAAACTGCCCAACCAAAGCAGAATAGATTGATAAATATTAATATCTTTAGTTAATTAAGAAAGAGCTAAAAAAAGAGTTACGTTTTAACTTAAGTGTTAAGCAAGTATTGGCTTGTAGACCTATGGCCTTTCTGCCTGTGCTGTGATTTGTAAAGCTGTTTAAAAAATAACTTTAACATATGTTGAAATATTTGTGGTTAGCAGCATTGCTGTGAAAATAACGTGATTCTTCGGATCTTGGAAGTTAATGACATAAACTTGAATGGTATGAATTGTAAACCATCAGACCATAGTTGATAGTTCATTTATTTATGATATAAATGACAAACAGGACAAAATATTACTTTTTTAAACATAAAAATCCATATATATGTTTTTTTGACTTAAAAGGGCATTTTTAACTTGAAATTTTTGTTTTTAGCCTTTTTATATGTATATATAGTCAAATTTTTAATAAACCAATTTTTAATTTAAAAGATCTATTAAGTATAAAATTTAATTATGCTGATGTTTGTGTTTATAGACAAAGGTCTGTACATAATTTAATATGAGCTTATGACACATAGTGTGATATGACTAATTTTTTGACATGGTACATGTTATTAGTTAGTTGCCTGTTCTACATACTGCTGTACTATATTTGTTCATACCAGGAAACAAATAGTTTCTATATTTATTTTGCACAAAAATAATATTACAAGATTTTATTATTTTTTAAAAAGCTTAAGAATAGATAAAAAGCAAAGCGGTTAATTTATAGGAAATTGTGTTTTCAAGAATAAAAATTGTATATATATAGCCAATACAAATTGTTTTTGTTTTAATTATTTTATTTTTTTTTTGTTTCAAATTTTTGATAAAACTAATTGACAGCAATTAGGTTCTCTACATATATTTAGAGACAGCATTACTGTAGTAAAAGGCCCTCATGCATTTGAGTATGGCTCTAGGCTATAAACAGTTTACATAATATTTCAACCACAGGTAGAAGTACTAAACAATTTGTCAGCTAGTTGCTTACGCATATCAAATTATCTCTAAATAGTTTTTTGCATGAAAAATACTTTTCAAAATTTTTACTAGTCATGCACTTTAAAACTAGTAATATAATGTATAATGGTGCATCGAATTCACCTTCTTATATTAATTTTTTTTTGGTTTCAGGTAACTATTTGTTATCTTTGTTTATGTACTAATTATTTATAATAATTACAACAAAACAAATTACCAAACCTACGTACCAATTTTATTTACAGACATTAGGTAATTGGTTTTCCTATGTGTCTTAAACAATTGGCTGAACTCGATTAGTGTGCAAGTAATGGTCAACAGTTGAATGGAATTTTAACTCATGGTATGAACAGCCAATCGACAAACAATTTCATAATCAATTGTGTACAGATTTCTTTGTTTAAACATTACATCATCGCAATATAGAAACCAATGGCAGGAAATCGTGCCCAGGATTTGCTGGGCCAGCTGAAGTTTGTAATTGAGGACCAAGAAGCTGTGATCGCGCGACAAAACAGCAAAATACAAAATCTAGAAGACGAAGTTGTTGGACTCAAAAAAGCCAGGGACTTACTTTTAGACAAAGTAAAACAACTAGAAACGTAAGTAGATATGTTATTTTTCAAGTTATATTTAATGGCATTTAGCAATACAAATAAAGAAGTGTGAAATGTCATGAATTAAAAAATGGTACAACTAAAAGAATAAGAGTCTTTTAGTTATCAAATTTGGTCAAATTTTTATGATTCTAAAACTTTAGGTGATAATTATTAAACTTGCATTGAATATGTTATATTTAAAATACAGCAGACAATCAATTTAAAAAAAAACATATCAATTAATATTATTGTTTAAGTGTAAAACTTAGGCATACTTGGCCGATTTAAAGCCCAGCTTTAATAGCTTGTGTACATAATGGCCATTGAATAGTGAAAATTGCTGCTCTGCATCATGGAAGTGACATCATTTCCTTTTTTCCAAGTCTCTTAGAACGAGTAGATTAATTTTAGACGCTTGGGTTTAAATGTACTTCCTTCTTGTCATAAAAAAACTTGTGTTATTTGTTTGCATAAGTTTAAGTTCATTATATTTATACACAAAATTAATTTAGTTTTTTTATTCACCATATTAAAGTTGTATGAATATTTCAAAATTTGTTAAACAACGATTTCTAGAAATAATCCTTCTTTGATTCTTTATTTTCAAAGTTTTTTAAAGTGCTGCACTACAATATGATATTAAAACCGGTCAATTCAAGATAGTAAAACTGTTTTTTGTTACAGTAAAGAAAAAGGCACTTCAACAAGTTTCAAGAAAAATCACAGAAGAACTTCCTCTGGAAAATACATCAATCGACATAGCTCATTAAATTCTCAATCCAGTATAGGCAAAGGTAAGAAAAATTTTAAGTCATTTTTTTGTTTAGTAAACCTTTAAAACATGAAAATATATATCAAATGTAAGGAACAGTTAGTTATGTGTATTTGAAAGTTATTTTATGTTTTTATTTATCTAAGTGTTTAGCCAAACATAAAAAAGTATATGTGTGGGTAATAGCAGTTTGTGTTTTACATATTGTAATTAAGAGATGAAGTTAAATGATTAGCAACAAGCACTTAAACTTTCTTGATGTAGCAGCACAACATGTGTGCTTATTAAAAGGTCAAATAGTTTGAAATTCAAAAATTTTAAGGTGACTCACGTCGCAATGTTAAAAAATGCTGACAACAACTATCATCATATCATGCTTTGACCTTTAATAGTTAGCTCATTTACTTAGTTATCTTTTTTTACTAATCTTAAATAGTCTTAAAGTTCAGGCCTTTAAGGATAGATATGTTTTGTAATTTGTAAATATTTTAACCCAGTATAGTTAAGTCTTTTTTTATACTAGTTACGATATAAAGTTTAAAAAGGTATATTTATATACCTAAAAATACTCAAAAAAATTAAAATAAAGTTTTTACTAAAAAATATATGATTTTTTTTGTATTTTACAAAAAAAATTTAAAGTTTAAATTTTTTTCTTAGGTGATGATGTGTCAATAAATAGATCTTCAAGTTTTCAGCGAAAGCACCTAGAAGAACAAGACGCAACCTCGAATAACAACAGTAAATACGAACTTGGCCCTGAACTGAAAGATAGACAAGTCGAAGTATTAAGAGTAAGTGTTGATATTTTTTTAAACATGGTTTTATAAATTTAAAAAATGGTTTTATTAAATGTAAATTTAAAAAATGTGTTAAGACAAGTTTATTAGAAAAACATTTCAAAAAGGGAATTCCAATTAAAAAGATATTTAGTAAACAATGGTGACATTAGTCTGGTTATATTTTTTTGCAAACATTCACATATTACAAATTCTATTATTGTCGGTGATTCAGCATTTTGAACTGGCAGTCATTTGAGTAAAAAAAAAGTAATACACATACGCACAGTCGCTTAATTCAAGCCATTAATCAAAAAGTTATATTTGGAGTAGCTTGCGTAGAAAGTATAATTTATGAGAGTGATTATTAAGCAAAGTCTTTGAATTAATGTGTGAGAGTTGAGAAGAACGGTCATTATAAATCATTATTGATAATATAATTTAAAATTACAATTTTTTGTTAAATTTTTGTTTGAATTAAAAAAATTTTCTGTATTTTGTGTAGTTGTAATAAATGCTTTGTCACAGTAGTGTATTAAACAAGCAATTAAATTTATTAAACAACTCAAATTTAGCATTTAAAAAGCATGAAGCGTAACAGAATACAATGCAAATTAAACTTTAACAAAGGGTAATTTTAAATTTAATTATTAACTTCGTAAAGGGTATAGTTAACATAGCTTTTTTAGTATAGTAATTATGAATGTTAAGTTTGAGCCATAGCTTTATTTCTAAATTGGTTTATATACTGTTTTTACTATATGTGTGACTATTAATTTCGTAAACATAGTGTTTTGCAATAACAATATTCAGTTATTTACTTGGTATTCAGTATAAAAAGTCAGACATGGATATCGTATAAATCAGACCTTTGACTCATTCTATTTTTTATTCTCTGAGCTAAAGAAAGCTGATACCATAATTAATTGGCTTATGAATAATGTATTGTAATATATAGGTAAAAAGTAAGGATAGAGAAAGTTAAAAACAATTTTGTTTTTGAACAGAAACGATACGGCGGAGCTAATAAAAGTGAACGTGCTGCCAGAGTTATTCAAGAAGCTTATCGCAAGTACCGAATGGAACAAAACTTTTTCAAAATCAGACATTCAAAAACGCGACGCCTAACAGTCGACAACGTAAATTTGAGCTTAATTCAGTCGAACAACTCGTTGATCGACAAAAATTCGTCGACTACAACAGAAATGGTGTTGTCTGAAACAGTAAACGAAAATAAAAACAACGGGGTTGAAATAGTGGACTTAGTTTTAGAACATTCATTTGGAAGTCCTGCAAAATCACAAAAAAACACCCCAGAACATCACTTAAATCTCGACAAGGACTTCGTAGAAGATGACGACACTGTCACCCCTAAGGCGCTGGACCCCCCTGAAGGATTTATGGATTTAACCCCTAACAAAGAACCCCAGAAAAGCACCAACCAAGATCTGGTCGAAAAAATTTTAAATGAGGGTCAAAATATTCCTTCTGTGACATCTTCTGTGTTAAGAAGAAAAAAGAAAAGAAATCATGGGTAAGTAAATTTATTTATATTTTACAACTGACAAATGTGATAACATAAAATTACTATAAAATATAATATAGTAGGTGCTACTTTATAATAATTTTCGATAATTTGGTAAACAATAATAAAAAAAGGTATATACACAGATTTTGTTATTCAAAATTAAAAAAAAAAGAAAAAAAACGCAACTTTTGTTGTGGTAATAAATAGGTTATGTAAAATTGTCTTTTTATTATTTAATGGAATTTGGGATCGGCATGTGCAATAAAAAGAATGTAAACTTTAAGAGAGCTTACTTATGAGCACTTGTTATTTGCATTGGTTTTATTTACTTTTTAAACAGTTAAAATTTTGCATTTACTGACAGCGCAACCTAACAATATTTGAATTTTTTGTTTTCAAATGATTTGGTAATATTTCAGACAGTATGTAAAATATATTAAACCAAAATTTTTATATTATATAGGCTAATTATTTGTATGATAATAATTTATTTTTAAATTAATAAATTTCCGTTGACTAAATTGATCTTTTGATGTAATGTTATGACTAAGTTTGTGATTAAAAATCATGACATGTTGCATAATTACCATTTAAACCAAATTGATTTTTTAACTATAAAGTATAGCATTATAAGACATTTTGCATTGTGAATAAATTGTTAGATTTGGGAATAGTACCATCAGCTATATTTGTTCATTACCAACTATGGCAAATGTGTTGTTACTAGGGGTATATATATCCTAAACATCCTTTAGTTTAGGTTAACTGGCGTAGTTTTGTATGTGTTTTTTCTAAATTAAAAATCCATTAAACAATAAATTTTTAATTTATTAACTATGTTAAATAGAAATTAATAACTTACTTTTTTTTTTAATTTGACCAAATTTGTAAAACTAATTTTTTCAAAATTTTTAACATTAAGATTTTTTTAGTTACGAGACCGTCGTGTTACCAGACGAGCATCCACCACCAGGTGGCAACCCAGAAGTGTCGATACACTCTGTTGAGCCCGAACCAAACCTTACTCGCTCAAGCGTAACACTATCCACCCATTCTCGACACAGCGACAGCGATGTAAACTTTCGAAGACATTCCCCCACGTGGAATCGAACCGAATCGACGTTAAGTTTGGCAAGTGAAAATGAGGGAGATATTGATAGTATGAGAAGGTAATTAAATAATAGATGTAATTAAAACTAAGTGTTTAAGGTGTTGTTATGCAAAAAAAAATGAAACTTGTGTTTAAAGATCTTTAGTTTCTGTATATATATATTTATATTCCAAAAATTTTTAATTAACTCTTCATATATTTAATTTGATTTGAAACTTTTAAATTATCAATTAAATCAATATTTATCATCATAAAGTCAACTTAATTTACATACAATATACATAATTAATCTTTTTTTTAGTTTTGATACATCAAGCATCAACAGCGAAATTTCTTCGAATATGAGCGACAACTTTCAGAGTGGTTATCAGCGAAAAAGCACGATCAGTATGCGGAGTAGTTGGCATAGCGACGCAAGTAATGATGTCATGAACAAAAGACTTTATCGCATCGGGTTAAATCTTTTCAACAAGTAATTTAAAAATTTTTTTTGTCATTTTTTTGAAGCTTTAAAGACTTTTTTGCAACAAGATTTACATTTTTGCATGTAACCAGTCAATTTCTGAATTAACTTATATAAATAATAAAAGAAAAAAAACAGTATTTTTTTTGATTAAAAATTTTTTTATAACTATTTTTTATAGATGAATTTTTTTTTAAATCGTTTTTTTAAACAGAAAACCACAAAAAGGTCTGGATTTTTTAATCGAGCATCAGTTTGTGTCAAACACACCTCCTACGGTTGCATCATTTTTATTAAATCGGCGAGGTTTAAGCAGGCAGATGGTCGGGGAATATCTTGGCAACGTTCAAAAACACTTCAACCAGGAGGTTTTAGAGTGAGTTTGTAAAAAAAAAATTTTGCCTAAAATTTATAATTTTAAAACTAACTTTAACTTTGTAATATTAACCTTTTTTTAGTAATTGAATATTGCCACATTACATTTTTTAGATTTTACCACTTTTAAGGAGTGTTAGAATTTAACATGGGTTTAGTCATATCTTTACTGTAAAATTAACTTATTTTTTATCAAAGTTGTAAGATTTTAAATAAGATAGACCAAACTTTTTTTTGTGTTTTGTACCAATATTAAATTTAGGTATTTTACGATAGATATCAGTTAGAAATTTGGATTTTTTTTATTTCAATTTTATCAAAACAAGTTTAATAAACAACCTTTGCCAAAAGATTAAATTCTATAATTAAATTTACATTGTAACTTTAAGTCAAATATAAATTTAGATTGTCTAGAGTTTAATAATAAATGTATTCCTATAAAAGTTTGCATGGTAAAGTTGTTAAAACTTTATTACGCTTTAAACTGAAAGTAAATTAAGGGCAAACAAACATAAAAAAGTATATCAAAAAAACTTAAGTATACTCAAACAAAAATATTGCATATAACTACACAATACTTTTTAACTCATCACAAACATACAAAAGTAAATGATTCCTTTTTTGTATTTTTTATTTAAAATGGTATATATAAATCTGTGAATTCTCAAAACACCCTAAAGTAATTACTATTTAAATGCCAACAACTGGGAATTTGTAAAAAGTGCATTTGGGTTTTGCAAAATGTATTGTAATTAGTTATTGATTTTTTTTTATTGGTTTCAAAGTTTAATCTGAACAAATATTGATTTAAGGCATAAGAGTTATGTTAGTCTAATGGGTAGCCTAAGTTACATGATAATTTTAGTTAAAATATAACAATAATACATGTTTGAAAAGTGTAATACATATATTTTATTTGTTATATACATAATACTATTATTGTTTGCTTGCTTTTTTGCCATTAATTAGATTTATAATCACCAGTTTTAAAACATCATTTACATTTTATTTAAATGACCTTGAATGCATACCATTGTTTGGGCATTAATTTAACACAGCATCTGGCCTACTTATTTTAGTCTTTTAATTACAGTTGCAAAACTATGTTGTTTTAATTAGGTATAATATGCAGATCATTCTTTTAAAATACCTTTTTTAGCACAGTTGTATTTAAAATTTATTTCTCCAAGTATACATTTACATATGTATTTATTCTTGATTTTTTTTGTAATTTTTTTGAATTTTTTTTTGCAGTGCTGCGTGTGAATTGATGGACTTCAGTGGTTTGGATATTGACGAAGCCCTTCGCAAGTTTCAATCCCAGGTTAAAGTGCAGGGGGAGGCACAGAAGGTTGAAAGACTTGTAGAGGTAACCTTATTTTTATTCATTTTTTTTAACTAGAAATTTTAAAAATAGGAAAACCCACTCTTATTTACAAACTCAAAATTAAAAACTTTAAAAAAAGTTGGCTGTTGTAATATCTTTACGCAAAAGAATGTTAATATTTATTTATTTATATGTGTGATTTTTAACTTGGTAAAAGTTTCTATAGTTCAGTAATTTTTTTATTTGATTTTTTTTGGTTTCTAACATTTTAAATATTGCTTGTCTTTTTTAAAAAGCACTAATAAAGCATAATTGAATATAAAAATACAAGTAAGCAAAAACCTAGATTTATTTAAGCAATAAGCAAATGTGCTCTTGTTTTAAATCACCAAGCGTTAAAACACAATTAACTCAATCTTAAAATATTTTGCAGGCCTTTTCCCAACGTTATTGTATTTGCAACCCCAAGCTTGCCGAAAGTTTACAAAATGCCGACTCGATATTTATCCTCGCTTTTGCGATTATTATGTTGAACACCGATTTACATTCTCCCAACATGAAACACGAAAAACGAATGACAGAAGTCGATTTTATCAAAAATTTAAGAGGTATTTCTATCGTAAAAAATAAACACATATACTTAAATATATTTTTAAGTTTTTTTAAATAATTTTTTTTTTTTTTTTTTAATTTTTTGGTTATCAATTTTAGTATATTTAGAATCGTAAATAAAGTATATATTAATAACCTTATTTTGTTTAAGTTTAGTATAAATTTCCTAATAACCTAATTTTTTTACTCACAGTGTTATACCTTAGGAATAAAAATAAGTTAGTAGTAAAAAATAAATTTTGATGATTAAGTTTTTCTTAAAGTTAAATATTTGTTTTAAGTTGTATTTGTTTTTAGGTGTAGATAATGGCGACGACCTTAGTGAAATTTTGCTCAAAAATATTTACAATAGAATTAAACAGAATGAGCTTACGACATTACCTGATACAACCACTCAAGTATTAGAGGTAATAATTATTATATTCTCATTTTTTTAAATTTTAAAAATAGTCGGGTTGCTATTTTTTCTTACTTGAAGCATTTGTTGAATATTTTTTAGCAGTTTATTATTGGTTTGAGTTGTGTTCAAATTTTTTTTTTCCATTATTAGATATTTATAATTTAATGCAGGAACGTACTAATAGAAAATTGTCAAATATGTGTAAATAACTTATTTTACTTTATTTTAAATGTATTTTAACAACAGGTTTTATGACAATGTTTAAAAGTTTTACTTTGTCCTTGCAATAATGCTAAAAATATGTTTATTTACTTATGGGAATGTTGTTTTACTTTAATTATCCATTTAAAACAAAAAAAAAAACAGTTTTTAACTTTATTAAACTTTATACAAATTTTGATAATTTTTTGTGAATTTTTTTCAATTATTTTTTCCCAACTTTTTTGTATATTTTAAGGTTGAGAATAGCATCGTTGGTAAAAAACCTGTGCTAGCTGTCCCGCATAGAAGACTGGTTTGTTATTGCAGGTTATATCAGGTCACAGATCCAACAAAACCACAAAAAGTTGGTCTTCATCAACGTGAAGTTTTTCTTTTTAATGATATGCTTATGGTAAGTTTAGGATTTGTTCAAATTTAGAATTTTTAAATTTTAAGGTGACAATTTTTAAGTATTATCAGTTAACTAATCTGGTAAATGTAATTTAAATATTTTTTGATTATTTAAAGTAATCTAAATGGTACTTTTTACTAGTTTTTGACAACTTAGTAAAAATATATATAATATTAAAATTTTATTTTTTTGTTTTTTTTAGATTACGAAAATTTTTCAAAAAAAGAAAACAGTGACATATACATTTAAACAATCTTTATCCTTACACGGCATGAATTTAATTGTATTTGAAACACAAAGTAAGTTTAATTAGCTTTTATTTTAAATAGATTTTAATATTCATCACTGCAATAGAACTACCAATAATGTTATAAATTGGTTTATGGCACTGAACATTACCATGTGAGGTGTTTGGTTTGATTCTTTTTGCTTTTATCCCGTAAAATTCTTATTCAAAAATCTAGGACCTAAAATTAGGCAGAAGGAAATGGCCATGCAATATACTGTGTCAGCAATATCAAAAACTAACATGAGAAACTTGAGACTGGGTAGATGTTGATAAAGTTACTTCAGGTTTAGGCTGTGTAGTCAACTTGCGGTGATTTTAACAAAGATTGTTTTATTATTTTAGATTACCAACATGGCATTCGTTTAATCAACGTAATTGACAACAAAGTTTTGTACACCTTTAATGCACCCAACGAAGTGGACCGAAATAAATTTGTCACCGACCTAAAAGAAAGTATTGCCGAAGTCCAGCAAATGGAAAACCTAAGAATAGAAAGTAAGATTATTTTAAATTCTATAAGTAACAATCAAAAAAGATTTTTTAATTTAAAATTAAAAAAAGTTTTACAATTGTAAGTGTTTTGTGTAGGCAAAAATTGTAATAATCCGTTCAAAATAAACATGATTAAGTCCCAATAAATTATGATTAAATAAATTCTGTTGGCTTCTTTATACTACAACCAAATATAACTACAAAATTACGCCCGCTTCCGTTTATTATTTTGTTAATATTTCCTATACTAAACAACAACATATAACAAGCTATAAGACATTGTAGTTTCACAACCATACTTTATGCTTTATTTCATAATTTAAAACACAATGATTGACGCTTTAAAAATTTTTTAATTTTGAACCAAAATAATTTTTTTTGATTTTTAAACCAAAATTTTTTTTTCTTATTTACAAAATGTTTTATTTTTTAGGTGAGTTAGAAAGAGTTCAAACCACGTCACCTTCAGTATCACGAAGTGGATCAACTTTACTTGTCGAATCAAAAAAGATGTCGGCTTCCATGCAAAATCTTAACAATGCAACTAGTGTTCCACGTATGTTACAAGTTTAATAATTTAATCAACTTTAAAATATTTAAAAATTTTTTTAAATTAAAATTTAATTTTTTTTATCAAAATGTAAACACAGACAAATTAATTATTTTTTTCTTTTAATTCTTTTTGCGTACTAAACAAAAAAAAAACACACATCAGCATATATTCTTTTTATCAAAATTGCAATAAATTAAACTATAATCAATATTTTTATATTGATTTTTGGCAAAATAAAATCCAATTTAAAAAAAAACAATATTTTTATTTTATGTAACTTGTGTAAGAAATATTACTACATCCACCAATATACACCCACCTAATTACAACTAAGGAAATGAAACTGTTGTAATGTTATTATGTGGACTAAAATACTATTAATGTTGGTGTTTATAAAATGACTTGAGTTTTTATAAATCTAAGTGTTTGTAGATTTATAAAAAATATTATTAGTCAACCAGTTTTAACCAGTTTTAATTTTTTATTTAATTTTGACTAAAAATATTTTTTTAGAAACAAAAAGTCAATTTTTCGTTTCCACCAAACGTCCGTCTTCCACTTACGACCTCAGTGAGGTCAACGAAAACAACAATAATGATGTCACAACAACAACTGAAATCGACCATGACGATAAATCACCGGCCCGTAATGGGTCCCGCATATTGGGAACCCTGTTTGGAAGTGGGGGTGGAAAAGGTAGGGGAATAAAAAGGGGGTCTCGACTCTCGAACGCATCGTTGGGGTCAAATGTGTCAATCGGTGCCCCACCACCTGTAACTATAACTTTGTCGGAAGTGTGACGACATATTTGAGTGGCACAAGTCTCGTGTTGGTGACACATGCCACAAGACTTTGTGGCATATATTCAGTGGCACTAAGTTTTTGATGTAAATTCAAAGTTGGAACTAAACTTATCAAGTGTTGTGACACATGCCACAATGTTCTGTGACGCGTGTCATGCATTTCGTGGCAGAATTCGATTATTAGTCTTAATTGCAACATCGTAAAAAGCTATCAGGTTATTTAAACGTTTCGGTAGGATACACCCTTTAACTGCGATTAGGCGAATATTGCGTTCAACTTGAACAATAAATTTGGTGTTTGAATAGTAAAGGGTTAGGAATTTTTTATTTGTTACGACACAAAATTAAAGCAACGTAGGTGCTTAAATAGCAATTTTTTCAATTACAATTAACAATCTAACTGCGCATAACATAGACTGAGACTTTTGTTTTTCGTAATGATTTTGTCTATACAATAACGATAAAGTGTTAAAAAATAAATTCTTCCAAAATTGTTCGTTTAAAGTAATATTTTTCGAGTTTTATTTGTTAGTATTAATATCTTTCGATTTTAAGAAAAAATATCTTTTTTACGAACAAAAAATGCTGACGTCAGCATAAATTCCATTTCTTTAATCACGAGCGTTTTTTTTTTAAGCTTCACGGAAAAAAGGTCGAAAAATTTGCCGCACTTGCAATAATATGACGTCACAATGCCTGCGGTGACGCAAAACGTAACCTTTAAAGTGATTCAAAAATAACTTTTATGTAGCGTCGTTAAAATACCTGTCGCTTTTTGACAAATCTGGTCGATGGTAAAATTTGTTTCATTTCACTGTATCTAGGCTTTGCGACATTTTTTAAAGTAGAAACTATATTTAGGCTTTTTAAAATGCCCTTTTTTAAGTTTACAATGAACGAAAATTTGTGGTATATTTTACACACTGTCCTTGACATTTTTTGGGTGTAAAAAATGCGTTGATGATATTTCGATTTTCATTCCAGCTACTACTATTTGTTTTTTTTTGTTCTTTTTGTCGCCACACTTATATTATATACGAAATGACGTCACTAAAAATATTATATGATTTTCATGTGTTGTTTTTTGCCATATCATTATCTTACCCAAGTGCAATCTAATTATTATTATTACTCTACTATTATTATTATTACTATATTTCAACCATTATACTATAGCGCCATTTTTTTCCTTTAAACTCTGTTACTATTAAGTTAAAATGTTGTATTATTAACATTAATATTACTAATCATTACATTTTTTCTGGTATTTTTTTGTGCTAGGCCATATATGTGCTAGTAAGGCGTTTTAAAATAAATTAAATAGTTAAATTTAACCCTAAAAATTTAATTTCTGGTTTAAATGGGAATTGTAATTCGTTAAAAATTTTGAATTTACACTTTTTTACAGTTTAACTCTAAAAGATTTTTTTAGCCCATTTTTCTTTGATTCTTTGTCCCTATTAACAAAATGCTGTTTTAATTCGCAATTTGCAATCAAATATCCTACTGCGTTTGACCACTATTTTTACTTAGCCACGTTATAATTATTATGATGACATGATTTTGTCACCATTGCCCAAAGGAAGTGGAAAATGATATGGTAACATTTCTTTATCAATTTTGATTTCAGTTTTTGTTCGCTTCGTTAATTATTGAAATAAAGCGAACGCTAGTATACAAAACTTGGTTATTCCAATAAGGTTGTTTGCAATATATATATATAACTTCATTTTTTTTAATCCTAATAAAGCTTTTTAATAAAGGTTCTGAACTAAACCCTTTTAATAATGTTTCTAAAATAAAGTCGATTACGACACAGAAAAAATAAAAAATCCACATTGTTAAAGTTGGACAGGCTATCAATCAGGCAATTTATCAGTTTTTATTATTGCCCAAAACTGTCTTATACAACATATGACTCGAAAACTTATGTTTAAACTGTGTTTAGGCTGCGATGTTATTGTTTTACTTTGAGGATAACTCCATAGAAACTCAAACTAAAAATAGGAAACAAAAACAATTTGTAACGGTCTACTGAGCTTTTAGGTTATTTCCCTATTCTCACAATTTTTATTTTTTTTGCTTCGTCGGTCTTCTACTGTCTGTTTGTTAAGGTTATTCAGTTTGTAAAAGTATATATTTTAATTCTTTATTCGGAAAATATTTATTTATCAACATTATTTTAAATGTTATTTGTATTTCTTAACAGTTAGTCAGACAATAAAGAAATTTTATAAATTAATATTTTGGATCTTTCAGTCTTTGTTCTGCTTTTTTTTTAAAAAAAAACATGTCAACGAGTGAAACTGAAACAAACTCGGGTTGTATTGAATGCGAACGTTGTGGTTCAATAATTCTACGTCCTGAGATTGGAAAAATGGTGAAGCTACAAGACGGAATATTTTTACCAGCAATGAAAAAAGTTAATAAAGAAGGCGACACGATTTTCGAATTCTGGAATGTTACAAATATGCACGATTTTGAAAACGTGGGGTTTTGTAACACAAAAGATGGGATAAAATATCTGGTCTGTGCCGATTGTGAAGTTGGGCCAATTGGGGCTCACTACATTAACGACAAGCAAAACTTTTATGTAGCACCATCACGAGTAAAACATAATCTTGAGAACACAAAGAAATAATAAAATTGGATATAATGAAAAAAAGTTACTAGCAAAATCTTATTTTTTTAGATTATGTTTTCAATATTCTTTGTCAATCATGAATATTTGTTTTTTTATTTTGTTATATTTTTCCAAACCTAATTTAAATTATATTTGGTAAAACTATTAGTTTAATTGCCAATTGTAGGTGCTAGAAGCTACTAACAAATATTACAAGAAATTGGTTTCATGTTAAAAATATAAGAATAAAAACTTGTTAACCATTCTTCTTACAGATATAATTAGTTCATTGTTTATTAATCTTTATATTCATTGTTGTCTTTTTAATTTTAAACATTTAAAATGGAAGAAGTTGGAATTGAACTTAAGACCCCAACACTCGAAATTAAAGAAGAATTAGAGAGTTTAGACACTTCATTGTTGTTTGAAACAGAACCTCAATCGATGGACGTACAACCTTATATTCCACAAGGTAAGTTTAATTTAAAATAATGGAGTATGACCATGTCACAAATGTATCCAACTGTCTATACATCATTAGCTAGGTTTATTTGCTGTATATACATAAAAGTTGGGTTTGAGTTTTAAAAATAATAAACCTACTTAATAATTTTGGATTAGTCTATATATGGTAACATTTTACCCTTAGTTATTGATTTTCAATATTTGGCAAATATAAAATTTATTTTTTTGATATGTTGTATGTTTTAGATAAAGTTTTGACCAGAAATTTTTGAAACTTTATATATATAAAAAATACAAAATATAAAATGTAAGTTTCTTTTTTAGATATTGACGCAACAGACGAAAGTATAATCGGTGTATGTGGATTAAATAATCTGGGAAATACTTGTTATATGAACAGCGTGTTACAATGTTTGTTGCACTGTAATGAATTAATACAATGTTTGTTGAGTCAAAACGCCATGCATTTGTAAGTAATTAAAATAAAAAACAGTATTTTTTCAACCAATAAACATACTTCCTTATTTATTTTTTTTTAACAAATAAACATACTTAACCAAAAAAATTCAATTAACAAAATGTTAAACTTTAAATGAATTCCTATTTAAGTGCTTGTATGCTTTAGTAAAACAGTTTCTGTAAATTTTTAAGATCTTAGAACTTAAATAAGTACAATAGTATATTTTGCAAGTCAAATTCTTTCTTTAATTTTTAAAATTAATTTTGAATTTTATTTGTAGATCATCAGAAGAAATTCTAAAAGAGTTTTTAGATCTTCAAACAAAATATTGGAGTGGAAAATGGTCGGTAGTTGTCCCCAAAAGTTTTAAAGATCAACTTGGTATTTTACATCCGCAATTTGCTGGAAGTGGTCAGGTAAGTAATGAAAATTAAAAAAAAATTCATTAAAATTATTTTATATCAGGGCAAATTTAAGGGTTAATGATATCTAAGAAGTATTTTACAATAATATTTTTTTGATCAATAAAATTTTGTATTATTTTATGATCTTTATTAAATATAAATAAAGCCAAATATTTATTGTTATATTTAAATAAATAAAATAAACAAAAAATTGTATAAATGTAATCAACTTTTATGCTAAGTTACAAACTACCTAGTTTCTTTTTTCCATGATTTTTATGTTACTTTTGGTAATTTTTTTTGTTTAGCACGATGCGCAGGAATTTCTTGCATTATTTCTTGGCTCCATGCACCAAGAACTTCGCAAACAAATAGAAAACAAGCTGGTAAAGAAATTGGATAACGAAGATATTATTTGTGAAGGGGGCAACATTGAATTAATTGAGGAAAAGTAAAAAAATTAAATTATTTAAATCGTTTTTGAAATTTTGCAATTTATATACAACTCTATATTTTATATTTTTTTAAATGTTAAATATATTAATAATCATTCAACCAAATTTAAACCAAATGTATCTAAACCTAAGATAGTAAATTGAACACATTTGTAACAGATTATGACCAATTTTTTCCCACTTAATTTAGGTCAAAAAGAAAGAGATCGAAAAGTATAGAATCAGCAAATGACGAAAATTTACCCAACAATAAGAGAATTGATTCAAGTTCAACATTTAACAAACAACATCTTACTCTCAACTCATTTCTAGGTTTGTTTTTATTAAGTTTGCTAAGCCTAATGTGGTTAACTAGTAAGTTGTGGTTGTATGCTTTGTGTAATGAAATGTAAATCGACTTATACTATGTTTTTTTTTAAATAATAAAAGATAACATCAATACATAGTAAAAAATACTTTTTCAATTTTTTTATATTTAATTTTTTTACCAATTAAATTAGAAAATTTTTATATTATTCTTTGTTTGAAAAGTTTATTTTATTTATTGCCAATGTGTTATTAATTAATAAATTAGATTTTTTTTTGCTAATCAACCTAAGGATCTGTGAAATCAATTTAACCTTAAGCCGTTAATATTTTATGAGAAGTGTTTGTTATTCTTATGCTTTGTGGTCTGGATTGAATATATATTCTAACTGTGTTACCTTAGCTATTTAGCTCGGAGGCTTATTCTACTAAACAGGTTTTGTTAATGTTTATGATAAAGTTATAAAAAAAAACACAAAAACAAAAGGAAAAAAATTGTTTTTTAAAGTTATTTTATATAGCCTATCTCATTAAGTCCTTTTTTATGTTTATTAATATTAAAATGACATTTTAAGTTCACCAATTTTTATTTCCTTTTCGGTAATATTTAAAAAAAGTTTTATTCTTAATTGTAGGTAAAATAGTTTATTATTTTCTACTATTTAGAATTATTATTTAACTTAATTTAACCATTTTTTTAATATATTATTTGATTTTTGTACTAATTTAAAAAAAATTTATTTTAAAGGCAAGGAAAAGAAAACAGCAAATGTGAATGTTTTGTGCGCAGAGGTCGAGGTCGACGAGGAAGTGACCACCGACCACAGCAACAAGTTTCCCCAGATGAATAATTTGCGACTCAACAACGGTCAATACTTTGACGAGAATGTCACAGGTGTTGTTCAACAACATCAATCTTTGCATAAAAGTGTTACAGCTGAGACCAGGTTAGTGTTGAAGAGTTTTTGTGTAATTGTAATCTGACTTCCCGGGTTTGATTCCAGCTGGATGTGTTTTTTTTGATTTTTTTTATTTACGGGTTCAAAGTTCTAAGTTTAGCTTAACTTTTTTTTTTAAATTTTTTATCAAATTTTTCTGGTTGTACTTGCAACTTTTAATCATTAATTTCTTTTTTTAGTGAACTTGCTGGAACAACTACAAAAGATATAAAAATGGCAAAACTGAAACACCCAAATTACAAAGAAACCAATGTTTTGGCTGACATAAAACGTGTAAGCAGTACACTCCAAGGTTAGTTAACTTCAAAGAAATATAAATAAGGGTTAGCAATATTATAAGTCGCTACTTAATTTATATAAATAAAAAATATTACAAAAAAACAGAGTATACATACAGTTTATTTTTTGGTGCCTTTTCAAAAGTATGTATTTATAAAATACATATAGTCAATTTTTATATAGTACTGTAAACATTTTGAGGGAATTTAAATTTTTTTAAAAATGTAAAGCACATTTATAAATTGTATCTTTTTTTTTTCAGAAAAAGGATCGCATAATTTTAAAGAATTTCTTGTTAAACCTGAACAAAAAATAAGCAATGAAGATTTTACATATTTTAGTAAGGGTGATACATTTAACAAAAGTTTGGAGTATTTTCAAAGTCAAACTGTAGCATACACCAATGGCTTAATTTATGGTAACAGTGTGTCATCTAACAACTTTGGGATCAATGACAAAATAACAAGCCTTTTATGCAAGCATAATGTCCAAAAGCAAAGTCAGCTGTTGGTTGCTGCCACTGGGTTTGATACGCTTCAGGATGGGCGCCTTTTACCAAATGACTCTGATATCGATTATTTTCAATCGGCACCTTCAATTTTTCAAGAAACTAAAAATTTTGGTTTAAAAAGAAAAATTTATTCGGTCAACAAAGTTAAAGAATTTCAAACAAATAATGTTATGCCAATGCTTGGAGTGAAGTCTGACACAAGTTGGTCATCTTCTATCCATAAAACAGGGCTTCTGACTGACAACAACAAAGTGTTATGCCTTGAAGAAGATGTAAAATTAAAATCTTGTTGTTCTGATTTAGAATCAAATTCATCAAAAGCAACAGGAGGTAAGTCAAGTTGTATTTATTTATTAGCTTATTTATACTTTAGCGCATTTTTATAATTTCTTCATCAAATTTTTTTATTGTTTTTTTTTTAGCTAGATCTACACAACATATATATATATATTTTTTTTTAAATCTACACAACATATATTTTTTTGTACAATGTACTTACTGTCTTGTAAGTTTTGCATAGGTTTTTATTTTACATTTCTGACATTTTATTTTAATTATTTTTTAGGATGTTTAGTGGACAAGTTTTTAAATATTTTTGTTGGCAAAGAAAATGATTTGGCCTCCAACTCAAAACTTGACCGATCCAACAAGAATAACGCTGAAAACTGCTGCAAGATCAACAACGAAAATGAAAACAACAGCAATATAAGGTATTTGGTAAAACTTTATAGATTAAAACTAATTTGAATTCAATGATAAAAAAAAACATGTAATACCATAGTTATATGTTCTTTGGTTGTATTTTGATAGTTTGAAATGGTAAAGCATTTTTAAATATAATAAAAAGAGAGATTCCTTTTGCTGGGGTTTATAATTAAAATACCCCAAAAATTAAATTAAAAACCTGAAAGATTTTTTTAGCTCAAGGCATTCGACTTAAAAATTTTCATAAATCTTAGGGGTGACATTTGTGGAAATTCTGATATTACAATCAAGTCAAAACGGGAAAAGTTAAGTGAAGCTGATATTATGTGGAACGAATATACTAAACAAAATAAATCGGTAAATTAATTTTAAAGTAAACTTTTTTTTTAATTTTGATAAAGTTTTAATATTATTTTTAAGTTTGTTAATGATGTTCAATATATCATGCTACAGGTCAAAAATTCATTTTATTATAATTACAAAATTACTTTATTTATTTAAAAAAAAAAAAATTTTTTCTTAAAGAAATCTGAAATCTAGCAAACTTACTTTAATTTTTTTTAAAGAATAGAAATTTTAAAGATTTGATTTGTATTTTAAAAGTTGTTTAATTTTTAAGGCAATTCTTGACAATTTTCAAGGCCAGTTAGAAAGCACAGTTGTATGTTGTAAGTGTTCACATAGATCAACTATGTATGAACCTTTCATGTATTTATCTGTGCCTATACCTCATGCTTTAGAGCAGCAATATGGTTGGTTTTTAATTAATTATTTATTTAAATGGCATTTTAAAATTAAAAATTATTTAAAAAAAAAATATTTTTTTGGTGAATGTTATTAGTTGTGTTCATTTTAAATTATTTTTAGCTGTTTTTTATTCATACAATTTTTTAGACTTTTATATGATTAAATACTTAAGGAGTTTAGCAATTATTGTATATCAGTTCCATTTTTTATTAGATTTTATCGAAAAATCTTGTTTATTAGAAATATCAAATTATAAAGAAACGTATTTAATCAATGATATTATTTACTTAAAAAAAATAAAATTCATATTTTTTTAGATGTTTGGTTTGTACCACTAGATGGACCAATGAGTAAACACTCAGTTTACACACTCAAACAAGGCCAAGTTCAAGACTTAAAAAACTCACTCGAGTCATGCCTAAAACTTGAGCTAGACTTAAAACATTTGGACCTGAGTAACTTTGTTTTGTGTGAAATGAAGAATAACAGCATTTTGGCAATTTTAGTAAGTTTTAAAGTTTTTTAGTAATTTTTTTTATTTTAAATTTGTGATATTTTTTTTTAACTTAAGCGCAATTTTAAAATTGTGACAATCTTAAAAAATATTTTTCTTTATTGCATGTAATTTTTTATTGTTTCAACTATTAAATTTGTTATTTTTTTCATTAATATCTGATTTTGTTTTAGTCTTTTCAAATACGATTATGTTTTTCAGGAAAATACAATGCGCCTAAAGAGTTTAAACAAATCACGCCATCTTAAAATTATAGAAGTTTTGGATACAATTCCTGAACAAAAAGACAACACTGGTAAAAAATATAACAAACAATAAATTAATAAACTTTACTACTTCTGAAACTTTTTAGTACTAATAAACAACTTGAAAATTAACATCTTACATTTTTATGTTTTAGAACCATTAGTTGAATCTGCCCAACCATCAGCCTGGAATAGCTGTTGTATCTGTTTGGAGGATTTAGCTGATCCAGAGTTGTTAAGGCATAACCACGAAAGTTGTTCTATAACAATGTGCCACACTTGCTTACAGGTACTTAATTTATCATTAGGTTGGTGGTACAGTTGGTATGATACTATTTTAATATGAAGTTATAGATCTAACTGTACCTTACAAGTTAATCATATGAATGACTATACATTGAAGGGTATTTTACTGTTTTTCCATAACCCATTGGTATGGCATTATTTTATCATGATGTTTATTGTTGTATTGGGTGTACTTGTTGGTTTTATTTCTGATTTAAGCTTAGTTAGGACAGGCGAAGTTTATTTATGTTTTAGTAAACAAGTTGTATTAAATATATGCATATGTTTTAGACCTGTCATAACTCGCACAAATAAATAACAACCACAATAATGTGGGTAGATAATCATCAGAAGGTTTCGTTTATAAACAAACAATATTTTTTGCCAGTGTGTTTCAAGTTTATATACAAGGAAACATATTTTGTAAGGTTATAATTCACATTTTATTTCCTTGTTTTGGTATTTAAACAATGAATTGGAATAAAAAAGTTCAAAAGTTTGGGATGTGAAGCATTATTTATAAATAAATTTGTTTATGTGTTTCGAATAAGGCTTTACAGTGTTATCCATTATATGAGTCACTGCATACCTACTTAATTTTATTAACACATTAATACATTTATTAAATAAATTTAAGTTAATTATTAAATATCTAACTTGAGTAAGATTTTTTTTTAAACTTGCTTTGTTTTGTGTATTTTAACTTAAATATACTTGTTTATTAAATTGTATACCCCCCTTTTTCTTAAAATACAACTCCATTTAGTAGATGTTAGTTAAACCCTTAATTAATAGGATGTTGATTGTTGTTATACAGACCTCTGCTGAGCATTATGGTTTGGAATCTTTTGAATGTCCAATGTGCCATAAAAAATGTTCACCAACTGAAGATTTTATCCAACTTGCTAGTAATTCTTTGGACAGGTGATGGATTGCTAAATTATCTGTACAAAATAGATTTATAGCATTCGAGAAGTATTGCTTTATTTTAAATGTTTTGTTTACCTCAAACTGACTTGGTCGTCAGATTTTAAATTCCAATTTTGATCATAATTTTGTTACATTAATTAATTTTTTTTTGTTTTTCATATTATTACTTTAATTAATTTTTTTATTTTAGGGAAGTGGTGATATCTGTTAGCTTTACTTGCACCAATAAAGAAAAAATCACTTCTATTGCCCCTTCTAAAGTTTTTAAAACTCTCACAACACTTACAAATGTTCAGGATGTAATAAAACAGGTGTTTACCAATTTCACAAAATTTATTTTGAATTTTGACATTTCTTTAATTTTAATATACTAAGATTTAAATTTATTTTAATTTATATATTATAAAATTTTTCCAGTTACTTCCAAAACACTTATTGTCATTTGATGATTTTGATTTATTTTTTACAACACTTGATGGCGCAACTTGCTCACGCTGTGAGATTACAAAACATTGTTTGGGTTGCACAAAAATTAACTTAGAACACTTAAATTTGTTACCGGGAGATAACATTACTGTCAGGTTAAGGATATTTAAGAACTTTGCTGACTAAAATATATTTTTTTTTAATTTTAAAACTTTTAATATTAAAAAAAAATTATTTTGTTGCTTTAATTTTCTGTGGACCGGTTAAGTTAGATTTTTAACTATCTTCGGTAAAATTAATTTTTTTCTAACACTCCCTTATTATTTTGGTTTTAGGTTTTCAAATGAGTTTAAGTTGCACAAAAAGTTTCAACTCTTTGAAAATTTTACGGAAAATAAAATAAATAATTCGGCATTGACTTTGGAGCATTGCTTAAAAGCATTTACAAAAAAGGAAGTAAGTACAAATATATATTAAATGAGTTTTACTTAAAATTTGCCCGATAATGTTAATGTACTAAAATTACAAATTTTAATTATTTATTCGAATATTTTATTATTTCACAATTTTTTTCAGACTTTGGATGATAGAAATCCTTGGTTTTGTCCGTCTTGTAAAAAGTTTCAAACTGCAGAAAAAAGGTTAAGGGTTTGCCGTTGGCCACCCACTCTTATTGTTTACATTAAGAGATTCTTGTTTCACAGCAAAACTTCGATTAAAGTGGACGATGAGGTAAGTATTTAATTACCAGTGAATTTAACTCATTAGTAAAGGGTTTAGAAAAGTACAAAAAAGTAAAAAATGCTGCAATCAGATGAATAAATTGTTATGATTCGATAGTTTTAAAAGATTTGGGTATTGCAGTGTAATATTAATACTGTACAAACATTTTTATAAACACAAACAATTTTATGAATTTTGTTTCCACACAATTTATTTTGTCAATTTAGGTGCATTTTCCGCTGGAATCTTTCAGGCCGGGTTTAATCAGTGGAACCGACTCAATTAACATTAACAATTATGACTTAACTGCTTGCGTATCACACTATGGAGGTTTATACAACACCTTTTTTCGCCTGTTTTTATTTTTGAATAATAATCGTAATGTTTAAAGGTTGACTTCACAGCCTAAACACAGAATTACATTCTTTAACCTTGACTCAGTCATGAGTAATACTTTTTTACCGCAAAAATAAAAATTAAGCAAAAATTGTAAAATATAATTTTTTGTTACAACATTTTAAAAGTTTTGTTCCTAAATTTTTAAAATATTATTTTTTTATTAAAACAAAGATTTTGAATTTGTTTAGGTATTTATTCTGGGCATTATACCGCATATAGCAAACACTTGGACACACAAAAATGGTATTTGTACAACGACGAAAATACGTCAGAGAAAATACCATCTAACAAAGACTCCTCCAATGCATATGTGCTGTTCTATCAAGTAACAACCGATAAGGTGAAGAATAACATGCTTAAATCTGAACCTTTTTGTGTTTAATATTCGACTACTGTAAAGCTTGTTTAACTGGTAAATGTTCAACAACTGGTTTACATAAATTCTTTACTTGAGAATTTTTGATTTAAAATGTCATTTTTGGCTAGGACTATTTGACTTTTTTTGCTGGGTGATAATCAACTGTTGCTTGAATTTTTAAGATACGCAAATTTAATTGGTTTCGTTTAATTTTTCACGATTTTGTTAAAGACATTGGAACGATTACAAAAACAGTTTACTGTACCCACAATTGCCTAACACATTTACAATATATTAATTTACCTCAAACCAATTCGACTAACTGTAAATTTGTACAATTTTTGACAAAATAATACTTTGACAAAACTATGCTTCAGCACGTTTTTTATTGTGCTTTTAAAAACGATCTCTGTAAATTTGTTTTAGATAATTTAGCAACACATTTGCCGTGGTGTTGATTCTGTGTGCACTTAGTTTAAGTTATATCACGTTGCAGTGTTAATTTTTTTGAAATATGAAATGATTTTGAATCTTTTTTTACACACGAACGTTATTGTTTTAAGTTTATTTATTGCAATGAAGAATTTTGGTTTACTTTACAAAAGTTCACTCTACAATTTTTTATGTTTTTAGTTCGGTGGTTCGAATAAAATTTTTTATTTTTAGTAAAACAAAATTCTACAAGTATAGATCTGCCATTAAAAAGATGCTGACTACTTCTAATAAACGTAATTATTTCTAAATTACTGTTTTTTTTATAATTACATTTAAAAAAAATTTTCGAAAAGTTTTATGTGAATATTGCTACTCTTAAATTCTTAAATGTTAAACTGTGACTTTTTGTTGATTTTGCTACGCTTTTTTTGGTGGTGAATTAAAAGAAAAACAATCGCATACTCTGTTTTTATTTGTTAGAATTTTGGTAAAAGGTTTGCTTTTCCAGGTTAATGAAGTCAGCACACTCATATAAAAAGAAAGGTAGCAAGATCAATTTTTATTATTTTGGTTTCCCCCTTTCCCTTTTTCAACGCTAAATGATATAAATACAGCTATTTAAGTGCTTTTTTATTTTTTGTACAATCCTTTTTGTCAAATCCAAACAAAAATCGCATTTGTAACAGACGTTTTTTTAAAAATGTATGATAGAAAAGGCAGTGCTATACGTACTTAACAACATGTATTTATGTATATATATTTTAACTTGTCAGTTTTGTTGTTCTTTTAGCCATTTGTGGCTTAGGTTTTATTTTTTATGTCTTTTTGATATACTCAAAATGTACTTAAAAAGATGTACTTAATATGTTCTTAAAAAATAATTGTTTTAGATTTCAAATTCCATTTACCATAATAACCGCAGTAACTTGATAAATGTATTTTAAAAATATTAATCAAAAACATTAATACTTATAAAAGTTATAAGCATATTACATATTACATAAATTTGAAATCCAAAATTATTTGCCCTTTTAGTTGTGCCTTGTCTAACTTAAATACCAGGAAAAAAAAAACGCGTAAAACATTAAAAATTTAAAATTAAAAAACAAAAAATTAGGGTAAATTTTTGTTTTGGCCAGTTGGCCACCAAGTGACCCGTGACGTAATAAGTATATATATTGATAAGTTTGTAAAAACGATTTGAAAAAAAAATTAATTTTAAAATTAATTAACCATATCAACTGCAATTAGTTAATGAGTGTATTTTTACAATATTATCAAAAAATATTATTATTCATAAAAGTTATTAGCATTACATAAAAATCGCTAAGTATTAAAAACACAAGGTAGATTTATTTGATAAATAAAAAATGGTTCGAAATTATTTGATTATTTTAAAATCCTTATTGTGAATAAATTTATAGACAAACATAACCTAATTAAAAATATTAACTTAACTAATTAATCAAATATTACGTATACCTTTTTTTAATTATTAGACTAAAAAATTAAATTTTTTTCATTTTTCCGTGCTTTAATAACAATCCCTAATTTTTATTGAATAAACAAGCTATTAAATATATATGACATACGAAAATTAATTTTTAACTTGTTTTTATTTAACTAATATCATGATATACAATTGACCAAGATTTAAAAAAATAAAAACAACCTTTAAATTTTAATGAACAAATAATATTACTTGGTAATTAGTGATAAAAATTAAAATTTTCATTCATTTTTGAGTTACCAATATCATGATATTCAATTGATCAAAACATGAAAACCTAAAAACAATCTTTAAATTTTAATAAACAAACACCTATTCCTTAGTAATTAGTAAAAAAAATTAAATTTTTAATCCATTTTTAAGGTATAAATATCCTAATATATAACTGACCAAAATTTAAAAACCTGATAACGATCTCTAAATTTTAATAAACAAATACCTATTAATTAGTAATTAGTGATAATTTAATATTGAAAATAGGAGAAACGGAAAACTTTAATATGACAAACAACATACTAAAATTTCAAAATTTTTAAAGTACTAGAACAAAAGTTATTTTGAACCAAAATTCGGACTAGTAATAATAAAAACAACTAGATTTATTTGATAAATAAAATATGGTTCGAAATCATTTGATTCTTTTTTATAAATATAATTTATTTAGTAATTTATTTAGTAAATTATAAATTTAAATATGAAATTTTTTATATTTAAACCTAATTTTAACAAACAAACACGCATTCATTGATATTGTAATATAAAAGTAAACTAAATGTAAAAGCAAAATACCGATCTTAATTTTTTTAGTAATCAAACGAGTATTAAAATATAATAATAACAAAACAATTAAAAAAAAAATTTTACATACTTTTTAGTTATATTTTAACATTTTACCTAAATTTTCAACCAATATTTTTTACTTTAATGGACAGCGAAAAGGACGATTTTTGACGGCGACCAGAACGCTAATAATTTATTCAAGCGTTAAATTCACACTGATTCATTATGTTATAAAAAAAAATATAATTAAACGATATTTAGCTAGAGTTAAATCTTTATTTTAAATACCAACATACAAAATAATAATACCAACAACATATTAAAATTTCAGAAAATTTAATCTTTAAATTTTAATAACAAATTTTTATTAATTAGTAATTATTAATAATTAAATGTTGTAAATAAGAGGTTTGGGACACATTAGGATAATAACAAACATACTGAAAATTTAGAACTTTTAATTTTAAAGAAAAGAAGTTATCGTCTTTCAAAATTCTGACTAGTAAGAATAAAAACAACTAGATTTGTTTGATAAATAAAATATGGTTCGAAATCATTAGATCATTTTTAAAATTAATCTCAATTAATAAATAAAGTTATGCATAAACATTACTTTATTATAAAATTTAACTGAATTAATAAATTAAATATTACGTATTCAAATTTTAGACTAAACATGTATTAAATTATTGGACTAAGGAAATTTTAGAACAAAAATATTTAAAATGTTTTAAAATATTAATCTTTAATTTTTTAATTAATTAACAAGTAATTAAATATACTTAATAAACAAAAACTAATTCTTTAACCCAGTTTTAATGTGTTGATATCACAATATACATTAGACAAAGTTTTAAATGCCTAAAATTTATTTTTGATTTTTAATAAATAAACAAGCATTTAGATATAATAAACAAACAAAATTTATTTTTTAAACATGTATTTTAATTACTAATATTATGAAATACATTATATTAAAATTTAAATGCTTAATATCAAATTTTAATTTTTAATAAACAAACAAAAATTTAAATATAATAAACAAACAAAAATTAAATTTTTAATCCATTTTCGAGTTATTAATATTATGATATATAACTGACCAAATGTAGAAAACCTAATAACGATCTCTAAATTCTAATAAACAAACACCTATTAATTACTAATTAATAATATTTAAATTATCAAAATAGGAGGATTGAAACACAATATGATAATAAACAACATACTAAAATTTAAAAAATTTATATACACAAAATCAAAAGTTATTCGATTTCATAATTCGGATTAATAAGAATAAAAATAAATATACGGGCAATAACAATATGTTTCGAAATCTAAGATTTCGAACCATAACTAGATTTATTAGATAAATAAAATATGGTTCGAAATCATTTGATCATTTTTAAAATTAATCTCTATTAGTAAATAAAATTATGCATAAACATTACTTAATTAAGAATCCTAACTAAATTAATAAATCAAATGTTACGTATGTAATTGTTGGACTAAGGAAATTTTAGAACAAAATTATTTTAAAAATTTAAAAATACTAATCTTTAATTTTTCAATCAACAAACAATTAATTAAATATACTTAATAAACAAAAATTAATTTTTTTAATCCAGTTTTAAGTTGTTGATATCAGAATATACGTTATACAAAGTTTTGAATGCTTAAAATTGATTCTTAATTTTTAATAAATAAACAAGCATTTAAATATAATAAACGAACAAAAATTATTTTTTAGATATGTTTTTTATTTACTAATATTATGAAATAGATTATATTTAATATTGAATGCTTAATATCAAACTTTAATTTTTAATGAACAAACAAGCATTTAAATATAATAAACAAACAAAAGTTAAATTTTTAATCCATTTTTGAGTTATTAATACTATGATATATAACTGACCAAAATTTAACAACATAATAACGATCCCTAAATTTTAATAAACAAACACCCATTAATTAGTAATTAGTGATATTTAAATTATCAAAATAGGAGAATTGAAACACAACATGATAATAAACAACATACTAAAATTTCAGAACTGCAAATATTCTAGAACAAAAGTTATTTTAACTCAAAATTTACGGCTTATAAGACACTGGAAAAGATTAATCTGAACTAGATTTATTTAATAAATAAAATATGGTTCGAAATTATTTGATTACTTTTAAAAACTATTAATAAATAAAGTTACGCATAAACATTACTTAATTATAAATATTAACTAAATTAATAAATCAAATATTACGTATTTAGTTATAAAACTAAAATCATATTAAATGATTGTACTAAAAAAATTTCAAAACAAAATTATTTTAAACGTTTTAAAAAAAAAATCCTTTTTAAGTAATTAATATTATAATATAAAACTGTTACGTTTATAATATAAAACTATTTATTATGTTTTATAATTTAAAACATAATAATAAAAATATTCACAATAACAACACGCTTTGAAATCTAAGATTTCGAAGCATAATAATTATTACAACAAAAATAATCCCGACTAGTAAGGTCGTGGTAAAAAAAAATTGAAATGTTACCGAAGAAAAGCGTAATTCGTTTCAGGCAATCAGCGCCGAAGTTAGCGAAGCGCAGAATTTAAGAGAAGCGCTTTTAGGTTTTGTGTTAAAACATGTGGTATATAGTTTAATAGTAAGTTTATAAAACTAATATTTAATTAAATATTTAAAATTAATAAAGTTTTCTATTTTAAATTGTTTCGTAAGATAACGACGTTGTTAGTTTTTTATAATTTGATTAGTTAAGAAACTATTTCTTTATACGCCTTTAGCATAATGCGTTGCGGATGAATACAACTGACGTCACAACTGACGTCACAACTGACGTCACAACTGACGTCACAACTGACGTCACAACTTGACTTCTTGGATTGGCTTGTCCGCCATTAAGTTTAAGTTAGTCTGTGTTCAGGATCTTTGTTTTATGTTTTAGCTAAGTTGAGAGTTTAAGCCATGTCGAAAGCGTCCTTAGGACGAAGCCATCTTTTTCTTTAACAAATCGAGTTAAGTGAATTATTTTATAATTTTTAGTAGTTATTTTTTTAGTGTATATGGTGTTGTTTAATTGGTTATGCAGTGCGTTAGGGGTAGGTGCGCGTATCGATACATTCGTTGTTTTAATGTTTGGCGTATTGCGTTTAACAGTCCGCGTATTTATTAAACAACACTATTTGAAAGCGTATCAATAAATAATACCTAACTAGACATTTTAACTGCCCCCAGTTTATATTTGCAGTTGTAGATGACGATTTCGCAGAAAGGGAGTGTCTGATGATGATCTGACGAGAAATAGGTACTAATTAGGCGATTCTACGGTGATTTAAAGAGAAATTGAAGAGTGTGATGTGGGCCTCAGGTAGTTGTAAATTTAGGCTTTGATGAGCTGTGAGGAAAAGACCAAAAAGGTGATTTCTTAAGCATCCCGGTAAGATACTTGTTTTTCGAAAATATACATATTAAATGGTGGTGGTGGTGGTGGTGGTGGTGGTGGTGGTGATGGTGATGGGTAACCTGTAGCCCTTGACCAACTAGGTAAAACGTTAACTAGTTAACTAATATTTTTTCTATTTAGACATATATAACTGCTTTCCAGCATTCTTATTAAGGTTTCAGACGACGATTTTGTGAAGCTGAAGGATTTAATGAGGAATAAAGAACAACACCTGGAGGATCTGATGATGATTTCATGAAAAATGAAGAAACTTTTGGAGGATCTAATGAGGAATCGAGAAAGATAGGTAACATGTAGTCTTCTGAACAACAAGGTAGTCTGTTAACCAATTTTAATTTTTAATTAGACATAGATAACTGCTTTTTAGCTTTCTTTTTTAGGTTTCAGAATTTCAGATGACGATCTTGTGAACCTGGAGGATCTGATTAGGAATAGAGGAACATCTGGAGGATCTGATGATTATTTCATGAAGAATAAAGGAACATCTGCAGGATCTAATGAGGAATCGAGAAAGATAGGTAACATAAAGTCTTCTGAACAACAAGGTAATATGTTAACTAATTTTAATTTTTAATTAGACATATATAACTGCTTTTTAGCTTTCTTTTTAAGGTTTTAGATTTCAGATGAAGATCTCGTGAACCTAGAAGATCTGATGAGGAAAGGAGGAACATCTAGAGGATCTGATGATGAGTTCATGAAAAATGAAGGAACATCTGGAGGATGTAATAAGAAATCGAGAAAGATAAGTAACATGTAGTCTTCTGAACAACAAGGTAATATGTTAACCAATTTTCATTTTTAATTAAACATACATAACTTCTTTTTAGCTTTTTTTTAAGGTTTCAGATTTCAGATGGCGATCTCGTGAACATGGAGGATCTGATGAGGAATAGAGGAACATCTGGTGGATCTGAAGTGATTTCATGAAGAATGAATGAACTTCTGGAGAATCTATTGAGGAATCAAGAAAGATAGGTAACATGTAGTCTTCTGAACAACAAGGTAATATGTTAACCAATTTTAATTTTTAATTAGACATACATAACTGCTTTTTAGCTTTTTTTAAGGTTTCAGATTTCAGATGGCAATCTCGTGAACCTGGAGAATGCAATAATGAATAAAGAACATCTGGAGGATCTGATGATATTTTGATAAAGAATAGAGGAACATCTGGAGGATCTGGTGATGATCTGATAAGAGAGGTAGTTGTTAATTGAGGTTTTAATAAGTTGTGAGAAGAAGAACAAAAAGCTGATTTCTTTAACATACGGTAAGATATTTGTTTTTTAATAAATATATATAAATATTAAATTGATAATAACATTATTTATAATTTTTGAGTGTACATCTTTCTATATGCATTTTCCCTAATAAAAGTCCTACACCCTAACCCTAAAGGCAAAGGCCTCAGCTTGTCAAATTTGAGGTATTGTTGATTACATATATATACTAAAAATGACCAATTATTAGGATCAGCCTAGTTGTATTAGGCGGGTCGTCAATCTTGCGTTCAATCTAATTCGTGCGCGTGTTGCAACATACGCTTCGTTGGTCGCTTTAGTTTACGTCGCTTTCGTCGTTCGTTGTTCGTCGCTTACGTCGTCCGTCGCTTTTTCTCGTTCGTTGTTCGCGCTTTCGTCGTTCGCCTCGACTTAAACGTCAGTTTACGCCGCTTCAGTTTACACGTCAGTTTGCGTCGCTTTAGTTGTCGTAGCTATATTACCATCCGCTAGATGGAGATCTGTAGACGTCAAAGTCGACTGCTAGTTGGCGTACTAGAGTGCGATCAGCTGGGATCTACATGCCTGCTATTTGATTTGTTAGCTATTTGTTTATCAGTTACCTACTATTAATAAGTAGGCTACTATTTTGTGTATTGTATTTGTTTAATAACTTGTTGGTTGGTGTTTTAATTTATTGTAACGACCTTATAATTTGTTTGTTTATTTTAATAATTTTTCTTAATTATTTCCTAATATTATCCCTTTTTTTAATAAAAGTTTGGTATTCATGCAGTAAATACGTATAACTAAATTATTAGTTTTATATATTTGTAATTAAATTAAACAACTGTACCAAATAACATATTTAATTCTTTTCAATTTTTTTCGAGGTCATTTTGTCTACATTGTGTTTAATGCAATCCAGTGTTTCGGATTAGGTTACACTTCGATAATGTCACCCTCTGATCATGTCATCTTTTGAATCGAGAAAGATAGGTAACATATAGTTTTCTAAACGACATGGTAATATGTTCACTATTTTTTTTTTGTAATTAGAAATAGATAACTGCTTTCCAGCTTTTTTTAAGGTTTCAGATGACGATGTTGCTACTACCTTCCAATGATGTTGCTACCCCCTGTGTTCCGATGACGTTGATACCATTTTCTGATGATGTTGTTACCCCAAATGATGTCGTTACTCCCCTAATACCTTTTCTACCACTTTCCGATGATGTTGCTACCCGACGATAATTTTTCTTCCACTTTCTAATGATGTTGCTACCGCCTTCTGATGATGCTGCTATCCTCCTGTGTTCCAATAATGTTGCTACCACTTTCTGATGATGTTGCTCTACTCCTCCATTGTGATGTTGCTAACCCCAATTCTGTTGCTACCACTTTCCGGTTAAGTTGCTACCCCCCGATAATTTTACTTCCACTTTCCAATGATGTTTTTGCCCTTAAACAAAACCCCTGAAAATGTTGTTACCACCTTATGGTTATGTTGCTACCCAACGATATTGTTGCTACCTTTAATGATGTTGCTACTACCTTAGGAATTATGTTGCTACCCCAGATGATGATGTTGTTGCCTTCTGATGATGATGTTGTTGCCTTCTGATGATGATGTTGTTGCCTTCTGATGATAATGTTGTTGCCCGCTGATGATGTTGGTACCCCCCAATAATGTTGCTACCCCTACCTGATGATGTTGTTACCCCCAATAATGCTGCTACCCCCCAATAATTATGTTACCCCCTGATAAATTTTCTTCCACTTTCCAATGATGTTGTTGCCTCCACATAATGTCGCTACACCTTGAAAATGTTGTTACCACCTTATGGTTATGTTGCTACCTACCGATATTGTTTCTGCCTCTATTGATGTTACTACCCCAGATGATGTTGTTGCCTTCTGATGATGTTGTTGCCTTCTGAGGATGTTGTTGCCTTCTGATGATGTTGTTGCTTGCCGATGATGTCGTTACCCGCCGATGATTTTGCTACTCCCCGATGATGTTGCTACCCCTACCTGATGATGTTGTTACCCCCGATGATGCCGCTACCCCCCAGTAATGTTGCTCCTCTTTGATATTTTTTCTTCCACTTTCCAATGATGTTGTTGCCCTTACATAATGTCGCTACCCCCTGAAAATGTTGTTACCACCTTATGGTTATGTTGCTACCAAAGATATTGTTGCTGCCTCTATTGATGTTACTACCCCAGATGAGATTGTTGCCTTCGGATGTTGTTGCTGCTTGCTGATGATGTTGTTGCTTGCTTCTGATGTTGTTGCTTGCTGATGATGTTGTTACCCGCCAATGATTTTGCTACCCCCCCAATGATGTTGCTACCACTACCTGATGATGTTGTTACCCCCAACGATGCCGCTCCCCCCCCAATAATGTTGTTATCTCCTGATAATTTATCTTCCACTTTTCAATGATGTTGTTGCCCTCACATAATGTCGCTACCCCCTGAAAATGTTGTTACCACCGTATGGTTATGTTGCTACCTACCGATATTGTTGCAGCCTCTAATGATGTTGCTACAACCTTCCAATGTTGCTACCCCAGATGATGTTGTTGCCTTTTGATGATATTGTAAATGATGATGTTGTTACCCTCCAAAAAATTTTTCTTTCACTTTCCAATGATGTTGCTACTCCTCCGCATCCCAATGATGTTGATACCACTTTCTGATGATGTTGCTACCCTTCGCTGATGATGTTGTTACCCCAGATGATGCTGTTACCCCCCTAATACCTTTGCTACCACTTTCTGATGATGTTGCCACCCCCCAATAATTTTTCTTCTACTTTCTAATGATGTTGCTATCCCCCTCCCCCCCCCGGAGTCCCGATAATGTTGTTACCTCTAAGGATGTTGCTACCACCTTCCTATGATGTTGCTATTCTCCTGCGTCCCAATAATGTTGCTACCACTTTCTGATGATGTTGCTACCCCTCCATGATGATGTTGCTACCCCCAATGATGTTGCTAACCCCCGATTCTTTTGCTACCACTTTTCGGTGATGTTGCTACCACTGATAATTTTTCTTTTATTTTCCAATGATGTTGTTGCCCTTACATAATGTCGCTACCCCCTGAAAATATTGTTACCACCTTATGCTTACGTTGCTACCTACCGATATTGTTGCTGCCTCTAATGATGTTGCTACTACCTTCCGATGATGTTGCTACTCCAGATGGTGCCTTTTGATGATGTTGTAAATGATGATGTTGTAAATGATGATGTTGCCTTTTAATGATGTTGTTACCTTCCAGAAAATTTTTCTTTTACTTTCCAGTGATGTTGCTACCCCCCGCATCCCGATGATGTTGATACAACTTTCTGATAATGTTGCTACCACTTTCCGATAAAGTCACTACCCCCCCAATGATGTTGCTACCACTTTCCAATGATAATGCTACCATCTTTTGATAATGTTGCTACCATTTTCTGATGATGTTGCTACCCATGATGATGTTGTCACCACTTTCTGATGATGTTGCTACAACTTCCCAATAATGTTTGCCAAGTTGAGACATTCGTTCGATAATGTGACCAGTTCGTGCTTTCCCACTAGAGCTATTTTGGGTTATATCATATGAAATATTTATTTATTAATATTGTTTTTTTGTATTCTTTTCTGTGGTCAATATTATTTATATTTAAGCCTTATTTTCCTGATTTTTTTGTCGATCATTTTTATGTTTTTAGCCTCTTTTTTTATTCTTTTTTGTTGTCAATATTAATTATATTTTTAGCAATATTTTTGTTGTCGATATTATTTATGTTTTTAGCCTTAATTTTACACATTGTTTTCTGTTGTCGATATTATTTATGTTCTTATTTCTTTTTGTTGACGATATTGTTTATGTTTTTAGCCTATTTTTTTGTATTTCTTTCTGTTGTCGATATTATTTATGTTTTTAGCCTTATTTTTTTCATATTTCTTTCTGTTGTCGATATTATTTATGTTTTTAGCCTTAATTTCACATATTCTTTTCTATTGTCGATATCATTTATGTTCTTAGCCTTAATTTTAAATACTTTTCATGTTATTGATATTAATTGTGTTCTAAGCCTTATTTTTACGTATTCTTGTCTGTTGTCGATATTATTTATGTTTTTAGCCTTAATTTCACATACTCTTTTCTGTTATTGATATTATTTGTGTTCTCAGCCTTATTTTTTTTAATTTCTTTCTATTGTCGATATTATTTATGTTTTTAGCCTTAATTTCACGTACTTTTCATGTTATTGATATTAATTGTGTTCTAAGCCTTATTTTTACGTATTCTTGTCTGTTGTCGATATTATTTATGTTTTTAGCCTTAATTTCACATACTCTTTTCTGTTATTGAAAGTATTTGTGTTCTCAGCCTTATTTTTTCGTATTTCTGTCTGTTGTCGATATTGTTTATGTTTTTAGCCTTATTTTTTTCATATTTCTTTTTTTTGTCGATATTATTTATGTTTTTAGCCTTAATTTCACAAATTCTTTTCTATTGTCGATATCATTTATGTTCTTGGCCTCATTTATTTCATATTTCTTTCTGTTGTTGATATTGTTTATGTTTTTAGCCTTATTTTTACGTATACTTGTCTGCTGTCGATATTATTTATGTTCTTAGCCTTATTTTTTCATATTTTGTTATGTTGTTGACATTGTTTATGTTTTTAGCCTTATTTTCATGTATTCTTTCTGTTGTCAATATTATTTATGTTTTTAGCCTTAATTTCACGTACGTACTCTTTTCTGTTATCAATATTATTTGTGTTCTCAGCCTTATTTTTTTTGTATTTCCTTCTGTTGTCGATATTATTTATGTTTTTAGCCTTAATTTCATGTATACTTTTCTGTTGTCGATATTATTTATGTTCTTAGCCTTATTTATTTCGTATTTCTTTCTGTTGTCGATATTATTTATGTTCTTAGCCTTATTTATTTCGTATTTCTTTCTGTTATTGATATTATTTATGTTCCTAGCCTTATTTTTACGTATTCTTTTCTGTTGTCGATATTATTTATGTTTTTAGACTTATTTTTTTTCCTTATTTTGATATTATTAATAAATTTTGTTTAACAAAATTTCATATGTTTTTTTTTAATGACATAAACCTATTTAGTGACGTAATCGGGTTGTAACGTTACTGCTTTTAAAGTAGATAAGTACAGTAGAGTAGTGGGGATAAATTTATTATTCCTCTTTTATTTACACTACTGGTTGTTTAAGCTCAAAGAATTGTGATGCTTATTATATTAAAGCGTATAACTTTTTTATTTTTAACAACAGCTTTGTGTAATTTATTATTAGTTGACTTTCCTCTTTTTTAAACCTTTTATATTTCAGTTGGGTTTTGCCTGGGTGCTTTAGTTTATCTTGAAATACATGAATACACTTCAGCATTAGGGAAATTATTTAGATTTAACGTTTCAATAGTTTAACTTGCTTACAATTTTATTTATTGTTTTATGCATCACGTCCTTTACCCAACAATTAGCTCTTGGTTGCAGTTTGTAAGTTTTAAATTAAAGATTATTTACATGAGTAAGATTTTATTTTCATAAGATTTTTTATTTGTCTAATAAAAGGATTTGTTCGTAAATAAAATTCCTTCACTAGCCCTATGTTACCACTGGCTAAAAACGGCTTTACTACATAAGGTTTTGGGTTCGATTTTTAATGCTGTTATGCTCTTGAGTAGGGCACCATAAACGGTAACTTTTGCTAAGCCAACATCTTACACCCAGTAAAATTATTGGCAATTAGAATCAATATTATTCCAAACTGTCAAAGTCAACTTAAGACTGGGTTAGTGTTACACATGTTACTCTATGTTTAAGCCGTAAAGTTGTCCATTCCACATTAAGGATGATTAAATACAAAAAAATGATTTATTAAATTTGTATTGTTTACAGTACTATTTGTTTTCTCTGCATGGTTGAAAAATTAATTTAAAATTAAAATATTTAAAATTAAAATAGTTTTAAGGTTAGTAATCCTAAACTGTTTTTGCCAAGTTGACATTTAAAAAGGGAAAATATGTGCCCTCTACTAATAAAACTCTTCCATTTTCTATTGGACCTAGGTTGTGTATTGGTGAAAATTTAGCCAGAATGAAATTTTTAATCTTCTTTGTCAGATTTTTGCAAACGTTTGAGACATCTTTCAAAGGAAGACTACCTAGCTTAGATGATGATATGAGTAGTGGACTCAAACACACATGACCCTACTGTGAATGTTTTTTAAAATCAAGATAGTTTTATTATAATGTTTGTGCGGAAAAATTTAACATTAACTTTGAGCAAATGTTAATCTTATATATAACCGACCAAAATTTAAAAACCTAATAACAATCTTTAAATTTGAATAAACAAACACCTATTAATTTGTATTTAGTGACAAAAATTAAAATTTTAATTCATTTTTGAGTTACCAATATCATGATATACAAATGGCCAAGATTTAAAAAATAAATAACAAATTTTAAATTTTAATAAATAAACACCTACTAATTAGTAATTAGTGATAATTAAATGTTGTTAATAGGAGAATGAAAACACAGTCTGATAATAAACAACATAATTAAATTTCAAAACTGTAAAAGTTCAAAAACAAAAGTTATGTTAACTCAAAATTTACAGCTTATAAGACACTGGAAAAGATTAATAATAATAATAACTGGATTTATTTGATAAATAAAATATGGTTCGAAATTATTTGATTATTTTTAACATAAGTTTTTATAAATAAAAAAGATATGCATAAACAATAACTAAGAATATAACATACCTTTGATTTTTAATAAACAAACAAGCATTTATATATATTATACAAATAAAAACTAATATTTAACACGGTTTTAAGTTGGTAATATTAGGATATAAATAATTATAGTAAATTTTAAAAGCCTAAAATTGATTTTTGATTTTTATTAAATAAACAAGATAAAAAACTGAAAATAAATATGATAAAAAACTGAAAATAATTTTTGTAATATGTTTTTTAACTACCTTATATTATAAAATACATCATACCAAATTTTGAATGCTAAATATTGAACTTTAAATTTTAATGAACAAACCAGCATTTAAATATAACAAACAAATAAAAAAAATTTTAATTCATTTTCTAATTATTAATATTATGATATATAACTGACCAAGATTTAAAAATGTAACAACAACCTTTTAATTTTAATAAACAAACACCTAATAATTAGTAATTAGTGATAAAAATTAAAATTTTAATTCGTTTTTAAGTTACTAATGTCATCATATACAATTGACTATAATTTAAAAAATTAATAACAACCTTTAAATTTTAATAAACAAACACCTATTAATTAGTAATTAGTGATAAAAATTAAAATTTTAATTTGTTTTTGAGTTACTAATATCATAATATACAATTGACCAAGATTTAAAAATTTAATAACAACCTTTAAATTTTAATAAACAAACACCTATTAATTAGTAATTAGTGATAATTAAATGTGGTAAATATGAGAATGAAAACATAATCTAATAATAAACAACATACTAAAATTTCAGATTTTTAAATTTTAAGGAACAAAAGATATCTTCTTTCAAAATTGGGACTAGAAAGAATAAAAACAATAATAAAAATAACAAGATTTGAAAAATTAATAACAACCTTTAAATTTTAATGAACAAACATCTATTAATTAGTAATTAGTGATAAAAATTAAAAATTTTAATTTATTTTTGAGTTACTAATATTATGATATACAATAGACTAAGATTTAAAAAATAAATAACACTCTTTAAATTTTAATAAATAAACACCTATTAATTAGTAATTAGTGATAAAAATTAAAATTTTAATTCATTTTTGAGTTACCAATATCATGATATACAAATGGCCAATATTTAAAAAATAAATAACAATCTTTAAATTTTATTAAATAAACACCTATTAATTAGTAATTATAGTAATAAAAATAAAAATTTTATTTATTTTTGAGTTACCAATATCATGATATACAAATGGCCAAGATTTAAAAAATAAATAACAATTTTTAAATTTTATTAAATAAACACCTATTAATTAGTACTAAAAATTAAAATTTTAATTCATTTTTGAGTTACTAATATTATGATATACAATAGACCAAGATTTAAAAAAGTAATAACACTCTTTAAATTTTAATCAATAAACATCTATTAATTATTAATAAAAATAAAATTTTAATTCATTTTTGAGTTACTAATATCATGATATACAAATGGCCAGGATTGAAAAAATAAATAACAATTTTTAAATTTTATTAAATAAACACCTATTAATTAGTAATAAGCAATAAAAATTAAAATTTTAATTCATTTTTGAGTTACTAATATCATGATAAACAAATGGCTAAGATTTAAAAAATAAATAACAAACTTTAAATTTTAATAAATAAACACCTATTAATTAGTAATTAGTGATAATTAAATGTTGTAAATAGGAGAATGAAAACACAATCTGATAATAAACAACATACTAAAATTTCAAAACTGTAAATGCTCACAAACAAAAGTTATGTTAACTCAAAATTTACAGCTTATAAGACACTGGAAAAGATTAATAATAATAATAATAATAATAAATATAATGACAATAACAATATGTTTCGAAATCTAAGATTTCGAACCATAATAACACGTCCCTTTAAAGCTAAAGTCATAAGACATTAGTTTAAATTGTTTGGGGGGGGGGGACCCCACAGACAATTATGGCTCGAAATCTTAGATTTCGAAACATATTGTTATTGTCAGTGTATTTATTATTATTATTGCTTTTATTCTTTCTAGTCAGAATTTTAAAAAACGATAACTTTTGTTTTTTAAAACTAAAAGTTCTAAATTTTTAGTATGTTTGTTATTATCCCAACGAATTGCAAACCTCCTATTTACGACATTTAATTATCACTAATTACTAATTAATAGGTGTTTGTTTATTAAAATTTAAAGGTTGTTATTAATTTTTTAAATCTTGGTCAATTGTATATTATGATATTACTAACTCAAAAAATAAATTAAAATTTTAATTTTTATCACTAATTACTTAATAATAGGTGTTTGTTTATTAAAATTTAAAGGTTGTTATTAATTTTTTAAATTTTTGTCAATTGTATATCATGATATTAGTAACTCAAAAACGAATTTAATTTTTGTCACTAATTACTAATTAATAGGTGTTTGTTTATTTAAATTTAAAGATTGTTATTAGGTTTTTAAATTTTGGTCGGTTTTATCTTCTAATATTTATAATTCGAAAATAAATTAAAAAATAATTCTTGTTTGTTTTTATATTTAAATGCTGGTTTGTTCATTAAAAATTAAAGTTCGACATTAAGCATTAAAAATTTGGTATGATGTTTTTTATAATATAAGTAATTAAAAAACATATTAGAAAAATAATTTTCGTTTATTTATCATATTTAAATGCATGTTTATATAATAAAAATCAATTTTAAGAATTTAAAATTTACTATAATTTATATCCTAATATCACCAACTTAAAACTGGGTTAAATATTAGTTTTTGTTTGTATTATATATATAAATGCTTGTTTGTTTATTAAAAATCAAAGGTTTGTAATATTCTTAGTTAATGTTTATGCATATCTTTTTTTATTTATAAAAATTTATGTTAAAAATAATCAAATATTTTCGAACCATATTTTATTTATCAAATAAATCTAGTTTTTTTTATTATTACAAGTGCTTACTTAAGCTATGTATACAATTTTGCATCATTGAAAGGTCGTGGCAGTTAGCTCAGTGCGAAAGACCCACAACTCTCAGTACTGAGTTCCCAGTTTTGGTTCCCAACTTAGACTCCTCAAAATAATCAACTTACCAATTTTTTGTATTTTGCGTACATAGGGCCGGTCATATGATCACGTGACCTAGCACACTAGTGAAAAAGTTTTAAAATTTTTTTTTTTTTAAATCAAAAGATAACTATACCAATAAAACCGCACTGTACTCACAGCCGTGCTTGCAAAAGTTTTTTAGCAAACATTAATATTTCCGAGAGTTATGACAAATTTATGACATTGATTTTTAAATTTTTTTAGAACTGTTTTGGTATAACTAATGCTCAAGATAAAGAAATTTTCGAAAATAACTAAAAGAACAAAAAAACTTTTTTTGATTTCGCGTACATTGAATTGTTCGCGCGACCTTTTGACCTAATTAAACCCAAAATAAAAATTACCTTAAACTTTTGTTTTACTGAAAATTTTCGCGAAATGTTTTATCTTGAATGTTAGTTAGGCCAATGCGCGTCTAATAAAATACAAAATTTTAGGTTTTGAGATTTCATAAATTTTTAATAAAAGTTTCATAACTTTTATGAATATTAATATTTTCGAAAAATATTTTGTAAACACGGTAATTGGACCTGTGCGGTTCTAACACAACAATTATTTTTCGATTTAAAATTTTTTATATTTTTTTAAAAAATTTGTATGCAATATCATTGGCCAAAAATATCACGTGACCTAATGAAAACCAAAATAAAAATTACCTCAAACTTTTGTTTTACTAAAAATTTTCGCGAAATGTTTTATCTTGAATGTTAGTTAGGCCAATGCGCGTCTAATAAAATACAAAATTTTAGGTTTTGAGATTTCATAAATTTTTAATAAAAGTTTCATAACTTTTATGAATATTAATATTTTCGAAAAATATTTTGTAAACACGGTAAATGGACCTGTGCGGTTCTAACACAACAATTATTTTTCGATTTAAAATTTTTTATTTTTTTTCAAAAAGTTTGTATGCAATATCATTGGCCAAAAATATCACGTGACCTAATGAAAACCAAAATAAAAATTACCTCAAACTTTTGTTTTACTAAAAATTTTCGTGAAATGTTTTATCTTGAATGTTAGTTAGGCCAATGCGCGCCTAATAAAATACAAAATTATAGGTTTTGAGATTTCATAAATTTTTAATAAAAGTTTCATAACTTTTAAGAATATTAATATTTTTGAAAAATATTTTGTAAACACGGTAATTGGACCTGTGCGGTTCTAACACAACAATTATTTTTCGACTTAAAATTTTTTATTTTTTTTTTTTAAATTTGTATGCAATAAATATCATTGGCCAAAAATATCACGTGACCTAATTAAACCCAAAATAAAAATTATCTCAAACTTTTGTTTTACTGAAAATTTTCGCAAAATGTTTTATCTTAAATGTTAGTTAGGCCAATGCGCGTCTAATAAAATACAAAATTTTAGGTTTTGAGATTTTATAAATTTTTAATAAAAGTTTCATAACTTTTATGAATATTAATATTTTCGAAAAATATTTAGTAAACACGGTAATTGGACCTGTGCAGTTCTAACACAACAATTATTTTTTGATTTAAAATTTTTTTTTTTTTTAAAAAATTTGTATGCAATTTCATTGGCCAAAAATATTACGTGACCTAATTAAACCCAAAATAAAAATTATCTCAAACTTTTGTTCTACTCAAAATTTTTGCAAAATGTTTTATCTTGAATGTTAGTTAGGTCAATGCGCGCCTAATTAAATACAAAATTTTAGATTTTGAGATTTCATAAATTTTTAATAAAAATTTCATAACTTTTATGAATATTAATATTTTTGAAAAATATTGTGTAAACACGGTAATTGGACCTGTGCGGTTCTAACACAACAATTATTTTTCGATTTAAAATTTTTTATTTTTTTTTAAAAAATTTGTATGCAATATCATCGGCCAAAAATATCACGTGACCTAACTAAACCCCAAATAAAAATTACCTCAAACTTTTGTTTTACTGAAAATTTTTGCGAAAAGTTTTACCTTGAATGTTAGTTAGGCCAATGTGCGTCTAATAAAATACAAAATTTTAGGTTTTGAGATTTCATAAATTTTTAATAAAAATTTATAACTTTTATAAATATTAATATTTTCAAAAAATATTCTGTAAACACGGTAATTGGACCTGTGCGATTCTAACACAACAATTATTTATTGATTTAAAATTTTTAATTTTTTTTCAAAAAATTTGTATGCAATATCATTGGCCAAAAATATCACGTGACCTAATTAAACCCACAATAAAAATTACCTCAAACTTTTGTTTTACTGAAAATTTTCGCGAAATGTTTTATCTTGAATGTTAGTTAGGCCAATGCGCGTGTAATAAAATACAAAATTTTAGGTTTTGAGATTTCATAAATTTTTAATAAAAGTTTCATAACTTTTATGAATATTAATATTTTCGAATATCACGTGACCTAATTAAACCCAAAATAAAAATTACCTCAAACTTTTGTTTTACTAAAAATTTTCGCGAAATGTTTTATCTTGAATGTTAGTTAGGCCAATGTGCATCTAATAAAATACAAAATTTTAGGTTTTGAGATTTCATAAATTTTTAATAAAAGTTTCATAACTTTTATGAATATTAATATTTTTGAAAAATATTTTGTAAACACGGTAAATAAACCTGTGCAGTTTTAACAGAACAATTATTTTTCGATTTAAAATTTTTTATTTTTTTTAAAAAAATTTGTATGCAATATCATCGGCCAAAAATATCACGTGACCTAATTAAACCCCAAATAAAAATTACCTCAAACTTTTGTTTTACTAAAAATTTTTGCAAAATGTTTTATCTTGAATGTTAGTTAGGCCAATGTGCGTCTAATAAAATACAAAATTTTAGGTTTTGAGATTTCATAAATTTTTAATAAAAGTTTCATAACTTTTATGAATATTAATATTTTCGAAAAATATTTAGTAAACACGGTAATTGGACCTGTGCCGTTTAAACACAACAATTATTTTTCGATTTAAAATTTTTAATATTTTTTCAAAAAATTTGTATGCAATATCATTGGCCAAAAATATCACGTGACCTAATGAAAACCAAAATAAAAATTACCTCAAACTTTTGTTTTACTGAAAATTTTTGCGAAATGTTTTATCTTGAATGTTAGTTAGGCCAATGCGCGTGTAATAAAATACAAAATTTTAGGTTTTGAGATTTCATAAATTTTTAATAAAAGTTTCATAACTTTTATGAATATTAATATTTTTGAAAAATATTTTGTAAACACGGTAATTGGACCTGTGCAGTTCTAACACAACAATAATTTTTCGATTTAAAATTTTTTATTTTTTTAAAAAAAATTGTATGCAATATCATTGGCCAAAAATATCACGTGACCTAATAAAAACCAAAATAAAAATTATCTCAAACTTTTGTTTTACTGAAAATTTTCGCGAAATGATTTATCTTGAATGTTAGTAAGGCCAATGCGCGTCTAATAAAATACAAAATTTTAGGTTTTGAGATTTCATAAATTTTTAATAAAAGTTTCATAACTTTTATGAATATTAATATTTTTGAAAAATATTTTGTAAACACGGTAATTGGACCTGTGCAGTTCTAACACAACAATTATTTTTCGATTTAAAATTTTTGATTTTTTTTCAAAAAATCTGTATGCAATATCATTGGCCAAAAATATCACGTGACCTAATTAAACCCAAAATAAAAATTATCTCAAACTTTTGTTTTACTCAAAATTTTTGTAAAATGTTTTATCTTGAATGTTAGTTAGGCCAATGCGCGCCTAATTAAAAATAAAATTTCAGATTTTGAGATTTCAAAAATTTTTAATAAAAGTTTCATAACTTTTATGAATATTAATATTTTCGAAAAATATTTTGTAAACACAGTAAATGGACCTGTGCGGTTCTAACACAACAATTATTTTTCGATTTAAAATTTTTTATTTTTTTTCAAAAAATTTGTATGCAATATTATTGGACAAAAAAAAATATCACGTGACCAAATTGAACCCAAAATAAAAATTATCTCAAACTTTTTTTTTACTAAAAATTTTTGCAAAATGTTTTATCTTGAATGTTAGTTAGGCCAATGCGCGCCTAATTAAATATAAAATTTTAGGTTTTGAGATTTCATAAATTTTTAATAAAAGTTTCATAACTTTTATGAATATTAATATTTTTGAAAAATATTTTGTAAACACGGTAATTGGACCTGTGCGGTTCTAACACAACAATTATTTTTCGATTTAAAATTTTTTATTTTTTTTTAAAAAATTTGTATGCAATATCATTGGCCAAAAATATCACGTGACCTAATGAAAACCAAAATAAAAATTACCTCAAACTTTTGTTTTACTGAAAATTTTCGCGAAATGTTTTATCTTGAATGTTAGTTAGGCCAATGCGCGTCTAATATAATACAAAATTTTAGGTTTTGAGATTTCATAAATTTTTAATAAAAGTTTAATAACTTTTATGAATATTAATATTTTTGAAAAATATTTTGTAAACACGGTAATTGGACCTGTGCGGTTCTAACACAACAATTATATTTTTATGTAAAATTTTTTATTTTTTTTAAAAAAATCTGTATGCAATATTATTGGCCAAAAATATCACGTGACCTAATTAAACCCAAAATAAAAATTACCTCAAACTTTTGTTTTACTGAAAATTTTCGCGAAATGTTTTATCTCGAATGTTAGATAGGCCAATGCGCGTCTAATAAAATACAAAATTTTAGGTTTTGAGATTTCATAAATTTTTAATAAAAGTTTCATAACTTTTATGAATATTAATATTTTTGAAAAATATTAGGTAAACACGGTAATTGGACCTGTGCAGTTCTAACACAACAATTGTTTTTCGATTTAAAATTATTATTTTTTTTTTTAAATTTGTATGCAATATCATTGGCCAAAAATATCACGTGACCTAATTAAACCCAAAATAAAAATTATCTCAAACTTTTGTTCTACTGAAAATTTTTGCAAAATGTTTTATCTTAAATGTTAGTTAGGCCAATGCGCGCCTAATTAAATATAAAATTTTAGATTTTGAGATTTCATAAATTTTTAATAAAAGTTTCATAACTTTTATGAATATTAATATTTTCGAATAATATTTTGTAAACACGGTAATTGGACCTGTGCGGTTCCAACACAACAATTATTTTTAGATTTAAAATTTTTAATTTTTTTTTAAAAAATTTGTATGCAATATTATTGGCCAAAAATATCACGTGACCTAATTAAACCAAAAATAAAAATTATCTCAAATTTTTGTTCTACTCAAAATTTTTGCAAAATGTTTTATCTTGAATGTTAGTTAGGCCAATGCGCGCCTAATTAAATACAAAATTTCATATTTTGAGATTTCATAAATTTTTAATAAAAGTTTCATAACTTTTATGAATATTAATATTTTCGGAAAATATTTTGTAAACACTGTAATTGGACATGTTGGGTTTAAACACAACAATTATTTTTCGATTTAAAATTTTTTATTTTTTTTTTAAAAAATTTGTATGCAATATCATTGGCCAAAAATATCACGTGACCTAATGAAAACCAAAATAAAAATTACCTTAAACTTTTGTTTTACTGAAAATTTTCGCGAAATGTTTTATCTTGAATGTTAGTTAGGCCAATGCGCGTCTAATAAAATACAAAATTTTAGGTTTTGAGATTTCATAAATTTTTAATAAAAGTTTCATAACTTTTATGAAAATTAATATTTTCGAAAAATATTTTGTAAACACGGTAATTGGACATGTGCAGTTCTAACACAGCAATTACTTTTTGATGTAAAATTTTTTATTTTTTTTCAAAAAATTTGTATGCAATATTATTGGACAAAAAAAAATATCACGTGACCAAATTGAACCCAAAATAAAAATTATCTCAAACTTTTTTTTTACTGAAAATTTTTGCAAAATGTTTTATCTTGAATGTTAGTTAGGCCAATGCGCGTCTAATAAAATACAAAATTTTAGGTTTTGAGATTTTATAAATTTTTAATAAAAGTTTCATAACTTTTATGAATATTAATATTTTTGAAAAATATTATGTAAACACGGTAATTAAACCTGTGCGGTTCTAACACAACAATTATTTTTCGATTTAAAATTTTTAATTTTTTTTCAAAAAATTTGTATGCAATGTCATTGGCAAAAAATATCACGCGACCTAATTAAACCCAAAATAAAAATTACCTCAAACTTTTGTTTTACTAAAAATTTTTGCGAAATGTTTTATCTTGAATGTTAGTTAGGCCAATGCGCGTCTAATAAAATACAAAATTTTAGGTTTTGAGATTTCATAAATTTTTAATAAAAGTTTCATAACTTTTATAAATATTAATATTTTTAAAAAGTATTTTGTAAACACGGTAATTGGACCTGTGCGGTTCTAACACAACATTTATTTTTCGATTTAAAATTTTTTATTTTTTTTCAAAAAATCTGTATGCAATATTATTGGCCAAAAATATCACGTGACCTAATTAAACTCAAAATAAAAATTACCTCAAACTTTTGTTTTACTAAAAATTTTTCCGAAATGTTTTATCTTGAATGTTAGTTAGGCCAATGCGCGCCTAATTAAATATAAAATTTTAGGTTTTGAGATTTCATAAATTTTTAATAAAAGTTTCATAACTTTTATGAATATTAATATTTTTGAAAAATATTTTGTAAACACGGTAATTGGACCTGTGCGGTTCTAACACAACAATTATTTTTCGATTTAAAATTTTTTATTTTTTTTTAAAAAATTTGTATGCAATATCATTGGCCAAAAATATCACGTGACCTAATGAAAACCAAAATAAAAATTACCTCAGACTTTTGTTTTACTGAAAATTTTCGCGAAATGTTTTATCTTGAATGTTAGTTAGGCCAATGCGCGTCTAATAAAATACAAAATTTTAGGTTTTGAGATTTCATAAATTTTTAATAAAAGTTTCATAACTTTTATGAATATTAATATTTTTGAAAAATATTATGTAAACACGGTAATTAAACCTGTGCGGTTCTAACACAACAATTATTTTTCGATTTAAAATTTTTAATTTTTTTTCAAAATATTTGTATGCAATGTCATTGGCAAAAAATATCACGCGACCTAATTAAACCCAAAATAAAAATTACCTCAAACTTTTGTTTTACTAAAAATTTTTGCGAAATGTTTTATCTTGAATGTTAGTTAGGCCAATGCGCGTCTAATAAAATACAAAATTTTAGGTTTTGAGATTTCATAAATTTTTAATAAAAGTTTTATAACTTTTGTGAATATTAATATTTTTGAAAAATATTATGTAAACACGGTAATTGGACCTGTGCGGTTCTAACACAACAATTATTTTTCGATTTAAATTTTTTTATTTTTTTTCAAAAAATTTGTATGCAATATCATCGGCCAAAAATATCACGTGACCTAATTAAACCCAAAATAAAAATTACCTCAAACTTTTGTTTTACTAAAAATTTTTGCGAAATGTTTTATCTTGAATGTTAGTTAGGCCAATGCGCGTCTAATAAAATACAAAATTTTAGGTTTTGAGATTTCATAAATTTTTAATAAAAGTTTCATAACTTTTATAAATATTAATATTTTTAAAAAGTATTTTGTAAACACGGTAATTGGACCTGTGCGGTTCTAACACAACATTTATTTTTCGATTTAAAATTTTTTATTTTTTTTCAAAAAATCTGTATGCAATATTATTGGCCAAAAATATCACGTGACCTAATTAAACTCAAAATAAAAATTACCTCAAACTTTTGTTTTACTAAAAATTTTTCCGAAATGTTTTATCTTGAATGTTAGTTAGGCCAATGCGCGTCTAATAAAATACAAAATTTTAGGTTTTGAGATTTCATAAATTTTTAATAAAAGTTTCATAACTTTTATGAATATTAATATTTTTGAAAAATATTATGTAAACACGGTAATTGGACCTGTGCGGTTCTAACACAACAATTATTTTTCGATTTAAAATTTTTAATTTTTTTTCAAAAAATTTGTATGCAATATCATTGGCCAAAAATATCACGTGACCTAATTAAACTCAAAATAAAAATTACCTCAAACTTTTGTTTTACTAAAAATTTTTCCGAAATGTTTTATCTTAAATGTTAGTTAGGCCAATGCGCGTGTAATAAAATACAAAATTTTAGGTTTTGAGATTTCATAAATTTTTAATAAAAGTTTCATAACTTTTATGAATATTAATATTTTTGAAAAATATTATGTAAACACGGTAATTGGACCTGTGCGGTTCTAACACAACATTTATTTTTCGATTTAAAATTTTTTATTTTTTTTCAAAAAATCTGTATGCAATATTATTGGCCAAAAATATCACGTGACCTAATTAAACTCAAAATAAAAATTACCTCAAACTTTTGTTTTACTAAAAATTTTTCCGAAATGTTTTATCTTGAATGTTAGTTAGGCCAATGCGCGTCTAATAAAATACAAAATTTTAGGTTTTGAGATTTCATAAATTTTTAATAAAAGTTTCATAACTTTTATGAATATTAATATTTTTGAAAAATATTATGTAAACACGGTAATTGGACCTGTGCGGTTCTAACACAACAATTATTTTTCGATTTAAAATTTTTAATTTTTTTTCAAAAAATTTGTATGCAATATCATTGGCCAAAAATATCACGTGACCTAATTAAACTCAAAATAAAAATTACCTCAAACTTTTGTTTTACTAAAAATTTTCGCGAAATGTTTTATCTTGAATGTTAGTTAGGCCAATGCGCGTCTAATAAAATACAACATTTTAGGTTTTGAGATTTCTTATATTCATTGGCCAAAAATATCACGTGACCTAATTAAGTCATAAGACATCAGCTTACGTTGATCAGTGGGGAGGTGACCTCACAGATAATTGCACATTTGCTTTTATATCTTATAAATAAATATATTACTATTTGTGGTGCGTAATAATTTTAAAGAAAATAATTTTAAAAATTTAAATTTTACGGAAATTAAAAATTATTATCGAACATGTTAACTTTTGTTAAATTATTCTTCCGTTGATATAAGTTTGTTATCTAAATTTTTTTAAATCCAAGTTTGAAAATGTTAGACATTACTGAATTTTTACCATTTCACAATACCAAATGTAATGTAACACGTCCCTTATAAGCTAAAGTCATAAGACATCAGCTTAAATTGTTGAGTGATGGGTACCCCACATACAATTGCACATTTGCCCTTACATCTTATTAATAAATATATTACTATTTGTGGTGCTTAATAATTTTAAAGAAAATAATTTTAAAAATTTAAATTTTATGGAATTTAAAAATTATTATCAAACATGTTAACTTTTGTTAATTTATTTTTCCGTTGATATAAGTTCGTTATCTAAATTTTTTCAAATCTAAGTTTGAAAATGTTAGGAATTACCGCATTTTTACCATTTCTCAATAGCAAATGTAATATTAAACATGTATTTTAAGTACTAATATCATAAAATACATTATATTAAATTTTAAATGCTTAATATCAAACTTTAATTTTTAATAAACAAACAAGAATTTAAATATAATAAACAAACAAAAATTAAACTTTTAATCCATTTTCGAGTTATTAATATTATGATATATAACTGGCCAAAATTTGAAAACTTAATAACGATCTCTAAATTTTAATAAACAAACACCTATTAATTACTAATTAATAATATTTAAATTATCAAAATAGGAGGATTAAAACACAATATGATAATAAACAACATACTAAAATTTAAAAAATTTATGTACACAAAATCAAAAGTTATTCGATTTCAAAATTCGGATTAATAAGAATAAAAATAAAAATAAAAATAAAAATAAATATACGGACAATAACAATATGTTTCGAAATCTAATATTTCGAACCATAACTAGATTTATTTGATAAATAAAAAATAGTTCGAAATTATTTGAATATTTTTAAAATTCTTTAAATTTTATCTTTAAATTTTAATAAATAAACAAGCAATTAGTATTTAGTAATAATTAAATTTTGAGAATAGAAGGATTGGAACACAATATTAATATAAACAACATACTAAAATTTCAGAACTTTATATAAACAAGATCAAAAGTTATTTTGAACCAAAGTTTGGATGAGTAAGAAAAATAAAGATATTAATAAAACTGACAATAACAATATGTTTCGAAATCTAAAATTTCGAACCATAATTAATCATTCAAATTGATGCGCACTAGTCTTACTTATTTATTAGATGAAAAAATTAGCAAAATATAACTGAAAACGAAAAAGTGAGGAAGTATTTTTGTTTTAACTTATTCGACACACTATTGTTATTGCGTTACAGGTTTGCCAGAATTTGCTATTTCAATAAAAATCAAACTTACAGCAAAAACTCAAAGAATAAACCTTACAAGACTTTGACAATTTTTTTTATAGTTTTATATTTATTTTGAACTAATATTTTTTTGGTCTTGTCGTATTTGCCTATTATTATGTAAATATAAATAAACGTTGTTTTTTGAACTTCTTAGTTGGCGCAACGTTAAGGTGCTTGCTATACTATCGAACCGTTGGCACCAGTTCGAATCCGGTAAAGAACAAAAGCAAAAAAATAATCTAATATATTATTGGCGTTTCATGTTATTAGTATGTACACGCAAAGCAGCAATCCATAGGCATTATCGGTAGTTCGCGGGTTTTTATGTCAAATTGTGTCAAAACTTTTGTATAACGCAAATTGACACATTTTATGTGACATTTTCCGTGACACAGCTTTGAGTATTAATATATTTAAAATAGGTTTATAACGTTAGTGCAGTGGTTATGGTAAATCGAATTTAAGATAAAAAAAAAAAAAATTTTAAAAATTTTGTACAAACTTATAATTGTAAATGCATATAATGTCACAGGGTCACTTAAAGCCCAACTGGCCGAAAAAAAATATGCTGTAACTTTTTTATTTTAAATTTTTTATCTTGGATTTCAGTTAGACAAATGCGCAACTAATAAAGCAATGAATTTTGGATTTTAAGATTTGGCAATTTTTAGGTAATAGGCTTATAACTTTTATGAGTATTAATATATTTAAAATAGGTGCATACCGTAACTGCGGTTGTTATAATAAATGGAATTTAAGGTCTAAAAAAAAAAAAATTTTCAAAAATTTTGTACAAACTTATAATTACATATGCCTATGACGACATAGGGTCACTTAAAGGCCAACTAGCCCAAAAAAATGCCCTAGCTTTGTCATTTTATATTTTTTTGCAGTTTAAAATATCTTGGAATCAAGTTGCACATCTAATTAAGCAATTAATTTTGCATTTCAAAATTTGGCAATTTTTATGTAATATGCCTATAACTTTTGTAAGTATTAATATTTTTGAATAATATTAATAAAATAGGTTCATACCGTTACTGCGGTTGTTATGGTAAATGGAATTTTAAATTTAAATTTTTTTTTTTTTAAATTTTTGTACAAACTTATAATTATATATGCATATGACGTTACAGGGTCACTTAATGGCTCACTGGCTAAACAAAAAATTGCCCTAACATTTTTATTTAAAATTTTTTTTGCGAATTTTTTTATCTTGGAATAAAGTTAGACAAATGCACATATCTGCCAGTTACTTTATGTCGCAACTCTTAGTAACTTTTACCTATTTAACGTCATATAAAATGTTTTATTTCTTAATTAGACTGTACAAACCTGACCCATTTCACGCTAGAACCACGCGTTACATTTGATGACGTATTCGCTGTTTTCAGATTTAGTGTTTGCATGAAGCGAAGTACAACCAGGTAAAAAATGCACATCAAGGCGAACTGATTATTTTTAAAGAAAAATTTAACAAGTGGTTTTAAAAAACTAAACGTTATAGTTAAATGGTTTTTAAATGCGTGTTAATATTGACACGTTATTAAAATAATATTTTATCATTTAAAATGTGATTTAAAAAAAAATTATTTAAATATAATTCTTTGTTTATGTTTTAAAGTATGTTGATGATACGATTTTATTTAACCAATATGCAAAAACTCACAATTGCTTTGTTTATTAATTTTCAGGCCTTTATTTTTCTTTTAGGTTACAAATTTTTAATTCGTAAAAGCACAACTTTAATACTGTAAATGCATACATACAAAATATTATTTTTTATTTTTTCTATTTTTTAAGCAAATATTAGTTGGAATTAACAACTATAGTTTAATAAGAAGTGATAACAATAAAAATGTTTTTAAAGGAACTTTTTCTAAATAAAACAAAACTAAAGAAGCGTAAAAAAACAAAAACAACTGTTAAGTTTGCAGAAAAAAAGTGCTTCACATGTTTGCATTAACCGTAACCCTCAACTCGATTAACTTTAAAAATATTTTTTAAGCACGAAATACCGAAAAGTTGTTTTGCGGAAAACCTTAGCTACGGGTCAAACACAAAGTTTGCCACAAACTATTTTAACGAAAAATTTTACTTTTTTAGTGTTAGAAATAGACTTTTTTCGAGTAACGAGATACTATATACATACATCGCAAACGTTCACGGGACCATTTGCAAAAAATGCATTTGTCTGGCAGTTGACTGTTAAATTAAATGTTATATAAGAAAGGTGGTAGAAGTAAAACTTATATATTCTTTGTAGTGTGTAAGCTACTTGTTTTTATTTAATTATTGTTTATAGTTATAAAAGGTTTTCTTTAGGTTCTATTACACTGAAAAAAACGATGTTTTTATTGTATTTGATGATATTAGCTTGCTTGTTTGCTTATGATCAAGGCAAACGGGAAATGGTTATGACTTGTGGGGTTGATAATATGAAAATACGGCGCGGAGGAATGGGATATCCAGGAAAACGTGGCCCAATTGGTCCCATTGGTGCCAAAGGAGTTCGTGGTGCAAAAGGTGAACGTGGAAGTAGCGATTCCTGGCAAATTTCTTTTCTTTTAATGCAGAAAAGAATAAATGAACTCGAAAGTAGTGTTAATACAACTAAAGTCGCAAAGCAAGCTCTCTTTTTTCAGATGCAGAATAGAATTAATGAACTTGAGAGGAGTGTTAATAAAACTGAAGTCGCCTGCCAAGCTTCTTTTCTTCGTATGCAAAATAGGATTAATGATCTTGAAAATCGAGGTAACAAAAATTTTGATTTACATTGTAAGTTTACTTCAGTAATTTTTTCTTAATAATTTTAGCGTTGCCGTTTCTAAACTGTATAAATCTTTATGAAGCCGGTTTTACAGAAAGTGGTGTATCCGACATGTTTTTACGAACAGCTAAAGCAGTATATTGTGATCAAGAAACAGACGGTGGAGGATGGTTGGTTCGTCACTAGACTTATAAGATATAAAAAGCAAGTAAAACCACACTAGCACTTTTGTATTTTTGTTTAAGGTGTTTCAAAAACGTATTAACGGATCGCAAGACTTTTACTTGAATTGGAACAACTACGTAGACGGTTTTGGAAATGCCGAAGGCGAATATTGGTTGGGTTAGAGTTTAATTTATAGTAACCTGTATATGTATATGTTATTATGTATATAAAGCAAGCGTGCCAGTTACAAATATAAAATACGGCCTTCAAGAGAATAAAATACGGTCCTTTAATCACAGACTGACCTTACTTATTATATATGTAATGACGATAATGAATGATATTACAATTACAACTATCCAACTTGAATAATACAGAAACAAAATATTAGGTACACTGAAAAAATACTTAAAGACCGAAAAAAAATTCAAGGTACGATATAAACATAATTCCAAAAAAAGCTAAACATAAACCAGAAATAAAAAACACACATTAACGATTCATGGTGTCCTGCCAAAAAAAAACATACTAATTAAATTAACAATATATAAAATATCGGTGTATATGACAAACTAAAAGAAGTACAAAAAACTTAGCAAAAAAATATTGTTTTATTTTAAGCTTAAACTAAAGAACATTTACAGGTAATGTAACATAATCTTTTAACAGGTCTCAAATTTCTTCATTATTTAACAAAGTTTAGAACATTTGAACTCCGTATTGAAATCACCGATTGGGAAAATGAAACACGATATGCCAAGTACAGCTATACTAAAGTAAATTATCGGAATAATTTAATTTAATAATATTTTTTTTGGTCACGTAAACGAATCTACAATCTGGCTTCTTTTACATCTGGGAATATGCCTAAGATTATATCAAAACCTTCTTAGATTGCGTATATTGCTTTTAAAAAACCCCATTTACATTTTAATTTAATGAGAAAAATTTGTTAACAAAATTATGTTTACAGGACGTTTACAAGTTTTTTAAAATAAGCTTCGAATACTATTTAAACCTTTTTTAGCAACTTTAAAATCGGAGATGCCGCATCGTTTTATCGATTAACTGTAGAAGGATACAATGAAAATGCCGGTAAATTAAACTTAGCTTGTAAGAACTAAAACCAACATTAAGCTATAGAAAAATTTAACATATAGCCGTTGCCTAATGTCGGAATTACAACTATTTTGTTATATTTTAATATAAGATGATAGGTTTGTAAATTTTTGAGGTATTTAAAATAAATAATTTTTGCCATGTTTGTGTGAACTTATAATGTACAATTTTAATGGTTTATAATTTGAAGGTGATTCGATGGCGTACAGTAATGGGCAGAATTTTTCAACATTTGATCAGGATCATGATAATAGTAGTGGCGATTGTGCTAAATCACTACATGGCGCTTGGTGGTATCAATCTTGTTACCGCGCAAATTTAAATGGAAAATATCTTAAAGGCCAAACAGAAACAGGAAAAGCGACAGCGTGGATAGATTGGAAAAGAAAAAATTACTTTTTAAAGAAAACAAAAATGATGATAAGGCCAGTACAAAATTCCGACTAATTTACAACAACCCCCAAAAAAATATTTTTTAAAACTTAGCATCGTTGAAAATATCTTGTAAATAATAATAGCATTGCTTTTAAATTGTAACCGACTTTTATGTATACTAAGTTCAAATCTGTACAGTTTTTCAAGGTTTGTTTAAAGAAAACAAATAAATTTTGCGTCGCATACTGAAAAAACAATAAATCAAAAATTTAGTTTAGTTCATAAAAAACACCACCAGGCCTCTTTTAACATTATAAAAAATTCAAACAAATATTCAACATTTTTAAATTCATTTTATTTGGTTTAATATTATCTGAAACAATAGTCACCAAGAGGAGATACATTTGCTAGAAAATGGCACGCAAAAAATCAGAACTTAAAATTTTTGGAACGTCAAAAAAACAAAATAAACAAACTTTTATATTGGTAGAAAATTTAAGATAGTAACCATGTTTTGCTAAACGTTGAACTTTTTAAAAGAGTTGAAAAAAATACAGATTTCGGACAAAAATATTGTAAAATTAAATAGAATTTGGATCTTTGCTATTTTGAAGCTCATTCGCCCTTGAAAGTTTTGACAAAAGCGCCGACAACTTCACGGAGTTTACTTTCAGTCGTTTCAGACAACTTTCCTTCGGTTCTTAAAAAAAATTGCAAAAAAAAATTAAAACAACTGTACAAAATTGAATGTTATACAAAATAAATATTCAACCAAATCATAAAGTTATTATTAAAAAAAACATAAAAACTAAATCTGCTAAAATTTAAGTTAAATTCATACCTAATTGTATCTACAAGCTGTGCATGATTTGCTTTCATGTGAGCCAAGAAGTCAGTTTCAAAAGTTGTGACTTTGGTCGGCTCAATTTTGTCCAAAAATCCTCTCACGCCGCAGAAGATTACAACAATTTGTTCGGCAATGTCCATTGGAGCTAACAAACATTACCGAGTAAAAGGTGATTTAAGGTAACTTATTTATTAAAAAGGGGGCATAAAACCGAAAACAACTAAAATGTAAGATTTTATACAATTAAAAACAGATTTCAAAAAATGCCATAAAAATAATTTTTTTAACTTTTTGTCGGAAAAACTTAACTGAAAAAAAACTAAAGCTTTATATGGTAAAAAAATTTATGTTTAAAAAGCAGTATATTTTGGTATTGTTCACTTACAATATTGGACTTGTTTAAGAAGTTCAGTCAGCCTGACACCACGATTAAGGAGTTGTTGAGTTGCAGCGTCCATGTCGCTTCCGAATTGAGCAAAAGCGGCGACTTCACGATATTGTGCCAAGTCCAACTTCATCGTTCCAGAAACCTGGGATGCAGAAAAAGTTTAAAAAAATCTTCAAAATTATTTTTTAAATCAGTCACTGTAATTCTATATTTTTATGTTTAAAAAAAATAATTTGGTGCCTTTTTATTTAAAATGGCACTCATAGAAAGTTTTAGATTTTTAGAATTCATTATTTTTAACTTAAAAACAATTGCTAAATTTAAATCAAAGTTTAATGTAGAGACAGCGAACAAAAAAGCTCCGGAAATTAATTTTCTGGACTTTAGGTAACTGCTCTGTAGTTTAATCTAGCACCAATGCAAGATCTTAATAACACAATAACAGTTGTAAGAATCCAAGGAGGTGCAAAATCACAAACAAAAGTAAAATGTCCACTCTCTATATTACTAAAAATACTGCCATTTGTGGTGCTCAACGAAACTACACTTCACAAAAACAAAATTCTACTTCAGTATATCTAATAAACCCTATATTTAAGTACAGTCTAACAAATAACAAATTTTTAGCTTACCTGCTTCATTCCTTTAATTTGAGCAGCTGATCCGACACGACTTACAGACAAACCGACGTTAATGGCAGGTCTGATACCTTTGTGGAACAATTCAGTTTCCAAGAAAATCTGGTAATCAAAATTTATATGACAATAAAAAAATACAAATTTGTAATGCACACATAAATGGCTTAATGTCTATTTTAAGAACAGAATATATGACAATAAAAAAAATACAAATTTGTAATGCACACATAAATGGCTTTATGTCTATTTTAAAAACAGAAAAAAAACTGACTGTTTACAAAATGCAATAAAAATATAAATTAAAATAAAAAAAATGAAAAAAACAAATGGCATAACCCCGAAACGAAAAAGGAAAACAATTATTTAATTACCTGTCCATCAGTAATGGAAATCACATTAGTTGGAATGTAAGCAGACACATCACCAGCTTGGGTCTCGATAACTGGAAGAGCAGTCAAAGATCCTCCTCCAAAAGCATCGCTCATTTTGGCAGCTCTTTCCAGAAGACGAGAGTGAAGGTAGAAGACATCTCCGGGGAAAGCCTCACGACCGGGAGGTCGACGAAGAAGCAAGGACATCTGACGGTACGCCACAGCCTAGAAAAAATTAATTTTTAAAACAGCTTTCATTTTAATGTTATGACTACAACTAGAAGCTAACTACCACACAGATAACACCTTAAAAAAAACATAATTTGGTGTAATTTTTGAAATATAATACAAACAACAAAAAAATTTTTAAAGTTTTTATTGAAGTACCTGCTTGGATAAATCGTCATAGATGATTAAAGCGTGTTTTCCATTATCTCTGAAGTATTCTCCCATCGAAGTAGCAGAATAGGGAGCCAAGTACTGGAGAGGGGCTGCATAGGCAGCAGAAGCGACAACCACGATAGAGTACTTCATTGAATCTAGCCCAAACAAATAAAATTTTTAAAATCCCACCACAATTAACTAATAATTCTTTTTTATTTAAAAAGCTACATAGTAGGCTTGAAAAATCGTATCTCACCAGTGCTTTCGAGTCTGGAAATAAGCTGAGTGATAGTGGATTGTTTTTGGCCCACAGCAACGTAGATGCAATACAACTTCTTTTTCTCGTCATTGGCTTCATTGAATCGGCGTTGGTTGATGATAGTATCAATGGCTACAGCAGTTTTACTGTTTAAATTAAATTAAAAAGTGAGGATTTTAAAATCAATATATAACCTTACATTTAAAAATGTTTAGAAACAAAAAATCTTTGAAATTGTTATATATATATACATGGATATTTTTAAATCTTTTATATATATACAAACTAAAAAAAAAACCTTTTAAACCAAATACCGAAGAAACAAACTTTAAGTAATCTTACACTTTAAAACAGTTTTCTCAAATCTAATTTAAAATCAACAAAAAGATTAATATTCTGCTTACCCAGTTTGTCTGTCACCAATGATCAATTCTCTTTGACCACGACCGATTGGCACAAGTGAATCAATAGCTTTCAATCCAGTCTGCATAGGCTCACTTACACTGACTCGAGCAATAATACCCGGGGCTTTAATGTCCACCCTTCTTCTGGTAGTGGTTGGGATTGGACCCTAAAAAAGGGTTCATGACATGGTTTTAAAAACAGAAGGATAAAAATAATAATAATAAAGAATAGACAGAAAAGTGTCATAAAGCATATTTATCTAACTGACACCTTATAGCATAAACCCCACACACATACAAATTTTATTAAAAATAATTTAATTTACTATTAAAAAAATATTACCTTTCCATCCAGAGGATTACCGAGAGCATCTACAACTCTTCCGAGCAACTCTATTCCAACTGGAACATCCACGATTGCTCCTGTTCTCTTTACGATGTCTCCTTCCTGGATGTTACGATCGTTTCCGAAAACCACAATACCAACGTTGTCTTTTTCCAAGTTCAGTGCCATACCCTAGTTGAAAGTTTGTTTAAATTATAAAAAGATATTATTAAAAATACAAAAAAATTTTGATTACAAATATAAGCATTAAAATAAACTAAGTAAATTAAAAAAAACGTTCTAAATATTTGTAAAAATTTATTAACAATGTAAAAAAATTGCTATCAAACTAAACAACATTAAATAATGAACCAAATGTATTAAAAAAAAGTTACATATAAATAGTAAAATAAAAATCTTTAATTACTTTTACACCGCTGCTGAATTCCACCATCTCCTCTGCTTGGATGTTACGAAGACCATGTACACGAGCAATTCCATCTCCGATGGTTAACACTCGACCAGTTTCGGTTAAATCTTCAGCTGGGGAAGTTGCTAGGATCCGTTTTTCAAGAATATGAGCAAGTTCGGCAGCCCCTAAAAGTTGTAAATGGACAGTTATTTTTTAAGTTGATAACATTTTAAATAAGTTACAGAATACATAAACTGTTGTGAACAAAATATATATATCAACATATATATATAAAACAAAATATATATAATTTATCTTATGTAAGAACGCGCAGGCTAAATTTATGTAAAATTTATACATTATTTAACAGCAAAATACATAAACTAAATCAGTAATAAACGCGTTAATAATTTTTTTAAATGACCTTGCTTTTCTGCATAAACCTGTTGTGAAGTTGACAAATTTCGGGCAGCAATTGCACTTGCAGCTTTTAAGGTGTTTGAAGCCTTTATTAAAAATATATTTACACTAAATCCACAGGTAGTAACGGGTTTTTATTATAAATTCATGTAATGATAATATCTTTTTAAATTAACGGTCAAAACGCAAAGTTAAACTTACATTTTTGCTAGCCCGTGGTAAACTTCTGGCAAGAGATGCCAAAATCTTAGAGGAAATCATTATGTTACCGTTTATTTCAAATAAAAAATTACTTTTAAAACTATTTACACTGCTCAGGCCACCTGTTTACCAGTTTATTCAGGGTCTCAATGATTTGAGAATCTGAATTTTGTTTAGCAAAGCTCGGGATCGATTTCATTCAATCACGTTACCGGTAGGACGTTCGCCCCCGATGTTAGCATGGTAAATCCCACGTTGCAAATTTATTCATCCGTAGCAATACAAAATTTCGATTAATGACGGTGACGCGCTTAAAGGTTTGATAATAAACTTAGAAAGTAACTATTTCATAAAAAAGGGTAATTTAAAAATTAAACAATATTGATTTTAGGAGATTTAGCAGTATTATTTTTATTAGCGTGCATTTTGTGTACGTTACACTATAAACTAATATTAAGTGTAGGTCGAAACCTTTAAAAATATTACAACTAAACTAAAACATGTTATAATAGCTATAATCTACACAACGCCCTTCAATATAAAAATTATATGAGCCCTTTTTTAAGGACAAATTAAAGTAAAACAGTAGGTTTTTAAAAAATATTAAATCAGTTCAAATTGTAACTTAAAGAAAAAATTCATAGAGTAAGATTTAATAAAAGGTTAGAATTTCAGGTTGCATTATTTTTTTGTTAATTGGCAGTTGACAACAGCGTAAAAACACTACAATATCTGTTATAAAGCATATATATGGTCGAAATGACATAATCAAAAACTGGGTTTAGTAGCTTAGTTAGAATTTTTAATGTTAAACAAACTATACACCTAGTTGAAGCTCACTACTTAGTGCGCGACAAGTTACATAATAAATAAAGCATCCTGTTGCATAATACAGAAGACGAATAAGAAGATCATATTTGTTAGTAGGAGCAGCCGGATTTATTCTTTCCCCGTGGTCTTCTGCATGCCTTTTAAAGACACGACCCTGTCGCATGCGCCCTGAAATAAAAACAGCGTGTACTCAACATAACCACTAATAAAAATATAAAATACATACAAGTAGCTTACCTTGACTAAATCGTATGTGCATTCTATTAACCATGTTGTACAAAAACCACAATAGTAACAAAAAAAGGGCCGCGACTACAGCCAAAATTAACATCGTATTTACTTTGGCTTTTAAAGTTGGTGTTTTTTTTAAAGTATGAGCTAAAAAAACATGAATGTTTTTAATTAATAGCAACAATTATAAAATGGTTGTATTCTTTATATGAAACAGGTTTTGTTATTACTCATCGTTTTAGTGCAGAAGATATAAGGAAGTAAGCAACGTTCTTCAACTACTTGCGTCTTTTCATATGTATAGTCATATTCGTTTTCATTGAACTCACTAACAGCATCATGTGCATACCTCATCAAAGAACCCATATTAACGATTATTTAATTTTTTTAAATAAAAATTAGAAATTACTCTGTAATATAAAATTATTTTAAGGTCAATTTAATTTGTTCATTGCTAAAAAAGCTACCTAAAACTGCGTTAGTAAGTAAAACTATAACTTTAATTTTTCTGCCAGGAGTTTAAATTGAATATTTTTTTCCTTAAGGCCCTAAACTGTTTTGTCAACATGAAGAGTTGGTTAGCTAACTTTTTTTTTTTGAACCTAGTAGACCGAATCAGTTAACATAGGCTACCTTAAATTTTCAATCGTAAGCGTAACCATTAAAATAAATACTAAAGTTACAAAAACTTACACGTTATATGCTTAAAAAAAACATTATATGCTTTGTAAATGTCTTTTAAGTATGCTTTTAAAAAATTGCACTTTTTTACGCTTTTCTCTGTTGGGTAATGTAATATATATTATAACGGTTAATTAATTTAAAACAAGTTGTAATAATGTAGCGTATTATATATTTAATAAACACACTTTTTTCAGTTTATACAATTTAATAAACGACTCAATAACCTTTTGAATCTAAGTAAATGAAATATTTTTGCTCAGGTTCAAATTATAAGTGTTTTTTTTATTTGCTACGTAGCAACTAAAAACGTGGCCAACAACACTGTAATGCATGTTTTTAAGTACTTTTATAGTAGAAATATAATCAAAAATAATAGTCCAGTAGCTTATAGAAAACGTTAACGGTAAAATAAACTTGGTAATTACTTATACCTAATTAAAGCCCATTAACAGTGCGCACAAACGTTTGTATAATAAAGCAAGCCGTTGTACAATAAATAAGGCGAATGAGAAAATCATATATATTTGTGGGAGCCGCAGGATTCACTATTTCACCTTGGACTACCTCACGCCTTTCCAAGTGATTAAAATGTCGCATAGGGTCTGAAAAAAAATAATGGTAATTTCAACTACATACTTATATATATAGATAGACTTACCTTGAAAAAGATGTCTGTAAATGTTATTAACTATGCTGCACAAAGCCCAGAGCATTACTAAGAAAAGCAGAAAAAAAACGCCAGCCATCGTCAAAATTAACATTGCATCATATTTAGTTTTGAATGTGGGCGTTTTTTTAAAACTATTTGCTGAAACAAACAAAATGCTTTGGTTTCTTATGGCTTCAATAAATAGGTAAAGCAACTTTTTTAAAGATGTTTTATGCAGAAAAGCAGACCACATCATTAGCCATAAATTTATTTTTTTGGCTATATTAATAATTATAAACAAGCTTTGTTTATACTTATCGTTTTAGTGCAACCAATTAAAGGAAAAATACAATGCTTTTCTTCTACTTGTGTTGCTTCATATGTATAATCATTTTGATTTTTATTAAACTCTTCGGAAGCATCATTCACAAGTTTCATTAAATCACCCATTTTAACAGTTCAGCAATATTTTAAATAAAATAGTTACCTTGTAATTTAAGATAAATGTAAATTAAACATTGTCGAAATTAAACTGCGTTACTACACAAATAATTACTCTCATGTTTCTGCATGCAGTTTTATTTATCATTTTTTTCAGGTCAAAAACCACCTTTCTACAAGAATAGTGTGTACAGAACCTGAGCTTGCTTAAATGCATAGCGAACATTTTTTTTCTCTTCATGATAAACTTGTTTTGTTATTTCAAGCTACTTGGCATTATACCTTGCAAACCATAATAAAATAATAACAGGTATAAGTTAACACTTGTCATACGTAGTTTTGTGTGGACAAATTAATCATCAATTAATATAGTTTTATATACGTCGCTTATGTTAAAATAATACAAGTGACGTACGCAAGACTATTTTTTGTATAGGTACGTTGAATGCCAAAAAATATAACAAAACTGCACGTTTAAACCACTCAATAAACTGTTTTTGTACGACTTTTATTAGGTTCTAATTTTTACAATATTACGAAATGCTAATAAGATTTTAATCAAGTTTACCTTTAGTTGTATAGGTATTGAGGTTAGAAAAAATAACTACGTCAAAGATAAATAACTTTTCAAAATACGTTAAAACTAAATTGCTTAAATTAAAAATAATTGCATAATTGTAGTTATAGGTAGCTTGCTAACAATAGTTTACCACTCGCATTTGGTTGTTTTAAAAAAAAATTAAAAATTACAATTTTAAATTTGAAAAAAAAAAAAATTTACAAAAACAATACAAAGTTTATAATTAACACTAAATTGTCTCAAGCCAAAAAGATATAAAAAAAACAATTTTAAGCAAAACAGATATGTTTAAGTTTGTAGTAGATTTGTTGTAGCAGACAACATAAATTTAAAAAAAATTTTAGAATAATTATTTTGAATTGCATTAAAGGCTTTTTTAATATCACGTATAAAAACTTTTTTTTGGTTTAGGATCCCCCCTAAAATTTATTTTTGAAGACGCTCCTGCGGAGCCGAAATGTTGACTATTTTAACTCGATCTCTAGTCCTTGTAGTGTTACTTTCTGTAATGTTAAATATACCCAAAATTATATTAAATTTATAAAAAAAAAACAATAAAATTTAGCAGCTTGGTGTAGTGGTAAGAACACTTGCTACACCACCATGAGGTCCTGGGTTCAATCCCCAATGCTCTCATGCTGTAGCGCCCTTGAGTAAGGCGCTATAAACGGTAAGAACTCCTAATGAGCCAGCACTTAATTAGCCGCATAAATATCGGGCAATTATATTTTATATAATATTCTAAAATGCTAAAAGCAACTCGAGAATGGGTCGGAGTAACTGATGTTACTCTTTGTTTGGTCGCACGTTCGACACCCCTACATCGAGGATAAAAATATATACAAAAAAAATAAAATATGCTGATTTACCTTGGCTATTTGGCCGACATACAAAGTATACGAACAAACCAAACACAACCACAGCAATTAGCATAATAAGCATACCCAAAATTACATAAGACCAGGTATTTACAACTGGAATTTTGTTGTTTTTCATAGCTAAACACATAAGAAACTGTCTTAAAAACTACGTTACTTAAAGTCAAATTAGGTAGGCCTTTTTGGAGTATTGTTTATATAAATTAGTATGCTAAATGCTAAAAAATAAAACTAAACAAATAAAGTTATATACTTAAAATAAATAGTACATCTATTATTTTATGTAAAAATTAAAAAGTAAAAACACAAATCGGTTATACTGGCCTAATAGGTTGATTATTTTAATTTTAAAAGCTAGCATTTTTTTGCAATACTTGTCGTTGTTGTGCAACTAATAAAAGGAAGATAGCAATGTTGTTCCACAGTATGTGATTGTTCGTGAGTATAATCATATATGTAGTTGTATTGATATTCAGCTGCATATTTATTTTCATCTTCGTAAACCTTTAAATCACTCATAGCCTACTAATGATAATTATTCCGTATAAATAAAGACCTAAACGAAAGCATATGACTATATCAAACAGGTAATTAGTAGGCCTGTACCATAACATAACTAAAATAGTAATTCAGGCAAATCCTAACATATTTTATTCAGTTTTTTCTATTTGACAATAATTGATGTTGATGTTTAAAGCAAACAAATGTAGATTAAACGTATAGCAGCACGTAGGCTACGCCTTATATTTAACTAAAAGGTAAATACTCACAACTAGACAAAGCAAATATTTTTTTATCGATAGAATATATAAAGGATAAAAATGTGCACATAAAAAGAAATTACCATTTGTTATTTTTAATATATTTATTATTCCATTAAAGTCCAGTAGTATTAATACAATTAACTTAATTAACTGTTAAGATAACAATTTATCGCCCTTCCCAAATTCGACGCCACTGCGGCGAAACTATTTTTCCGATCTAGGGAAAGATGTGAACAATTTGCAAAACTGTATAATTTGACAAGTGAGAACTTTAAAAATGTAGGCACGTACAAGTATTTTTAGTTGTAAAACCAACTTCATAAAGTCCTTGGTTAAATTCCCACCGTTTCCAAGTCGTAGTGTAGCTTATTTTGGATAAATCCACATAAGCTAACTTTTAATTTTATAAACAAACAGTTTTTGATGTTGATTTAAAATGGAATTGTTATTTATTTGCTGACAAGCTTTAACGTATTTTTTCTCCCTATTTAAATAATAAGTTTCAATGCTTTTAACTATAACTTGTTTATCGAATTTGCGGGTTATTTAACAACTCTTATCACATGGGAACTCTAACCTCGTTTTTCTGGTATTGAATCATTTTTTCAACGATTCATTTCTTTTTTTTATTAAGTGCAAATGTTCGTTTTAAAAACAGTTAGGCAATTTCGTTCTGCTGAACGGACGCCACTTAATAAACATGGATTTAGACATTACTTAAATTCAGAGTTTATTTCCGTAAGATTTAGCCAGAATTTTATATTCTTGTATCAACCAACAATTAGGACAGTTCCTAAAAATTAAAATTAATAATTCGCTACAGTAGCACCATTTACCAAGATGTTATTTTATAAACGACCGTCAAGTTATCCGGCATTATAATCATTAATATTAAAAATTGCCAGAATAAGCTCAAGGCTTGGACCAAATGCAACGCTATGTTTAGACATAATGTCGGAGTCCGTTCAAGAAAAGAACATGTGAAAACAAAGATAGCTTAAAGTAAACCCAGTTTTACATTTTCTTATTGTAGCCACATATGCACACAATTAAAGCGTAAAAACAACAGTCTGGCCTGTATCACTTTTAATAAAAGAACAGCCCGTAATATACATTTTTTTACTTTTTTTATTTTGATCAAAATTGTGAATTCGGATTAATTACAGTTCTGTTGATATGATTCCAGCAAAGTTTTGTTTAATTCCAAGCCAACGTTATTTAAACCAGACTCAACATTTTCCAATCCATTATAGCTAAAAATATGTTGCCTTACTACTTCATCATTAATTTGTTTCACAAGTTTAAAAACATTTTTTCTGGAAGTTTCGTTGGCAACAAAAGGCTAAAAAAAACAAAAAATGAATAAAAAAATGCATTGTTTTAGGTTTAATATTAAACAAAAACAAAATATTTTTTTGTTAATCAATTTCTGTTAAAATTTACTTTAAATAAATACAAAGCGATGTGATGTATTGCCAATTTGTACAAAAATGGGGAATTGTTTAATGTACAATAACCTCGTGCCAATGCCCGTATATAAGCCATTATGACGTCATTGTCACATTCTTGAGGATCATGATAAAATTTTGAGGGCAGTAAAATCTAGAATAAAATTTTTTTGAAAAAAAAACAACTTGATAATAAGCCAATAACTAATCAAACCATATGCTAATATTTTTTTTAATTTAAAAAAAGTCTTGTTCAAAAAACTGATTTGTAATAGCAAATAAAAGTAATTTATACCCGATTTGATTTTAAGCGAATTATTTTCAAAGTTTCAGCTCTTTGCAACCACAACAATAACTTGAGCTTAGAAGACCCTCTCTGTGTTAAAGGAATTAAAATAACTGCAGCAAACAAGTCATTGCCATAAGAATCCCCTTCAAAATGTTCAAGCAATGACGAATAACTAAATAAGGTTGCAATAGTTAAGGTTAAACTGTATACCCTATTGTACGTTACTTAAGGCCAAAAGGTCTATAGTTTAATTCTCACTAACAGTGGTTACAATATTTTTTTCCTTTATTTAAATGACCAAAAGTTAAGGTTACCAAATTTAAAATAATATGTTTTAAGTAATATTATAAATAAAATGTTTTAAGCATTACTTTCAATAAAAATTTTGTATTTGCTGCCTTTTTCTAATTATTTAAAACTAAAAAGTAATTTAAAAAAAATAAGTGAATTATATTTACAAATCAGTGAAAGACAGTATTCCAGGAATAGGTGAATTAAAATCCAGATCATCCATGTTTAAATTTGAACAAATATATCCAAATATTTCAGTTAATAAACTATGTATGGAAGATTCTAGAAACACATCGCTTCCTAAAATAAAAAAAATTATCTAAATTTAAAAATGTCACATATATATACTTAAATTATTGCCATTAAAATTAAATAATAATAACTACTAAAAAAATGCATATATAAAAGACAAATTTTTATTATTTTTTTTCACAATAAAAAATATTAAGAATCTAAAAAATAAAATATATTTTTAAGTTGACCTGTCATGAACACACACAACAGTCTGACTAATATCGCGGTAATATTTATTTTTTTTAAACTTTCAGATCGATATTCCAGAAGAAATTTTAAGAATGATAAGCATGACGTGACGGTTTGTATGGAAATGGAAATTGAGTCAGCTTTTTCTATTCCACCCCTTGAACAAAAAAATAAAAATTTAATTTTTTTTTTAATTAGAATTATTTGTTATATAATATTTAAAAAAATTTTACTTACTGGTTAACGGCAATGTCATACACTTGCATTATGGGTATAAAGAACCAATCAAGTGGAACTAAATTTCCTTCAAAAGATGGTGGAATAAAAAATGTTGTAATTTCTGAAGAATTTTGTATGCTCCTAAAAATAAAGCAATTTTAAAGAACACAACAATAAATAAACCAATAATAAATTTTAACAAACCATTGTTTAGATTGCAAAATAAGTTTTTGTGGAATAGTCAGGGAAGTCATGTATGTTGCACGAATTTTTTGAAGATCAAGACATGAACTACTTTCACCTTGTTGATTTGATTCAGAATCGCTACAATTAAAGCAAAAATCACATTTTTAGTTTGTAATATAAATAAGCATTGTTACATTTTTAAGTCCTTCTAATATCGAAAGCACAAAAAACACTAATTAAGACACCTGGTATTATTGCATTAGGTTCGATTCCCACTGCTTCCATGTTATAGTATCTGTAAGTAATCCTAATGGCAATATCTTATAGCCAAACAACCGTTGATTAAGTAAAACACTAAATAATACATACCAAAAACTGCCACACTCAGTTAAAGACTAAGTAAAAAATGAACTTGGCTTTTTTAAACTTATCAAGATTTCTGAAATCAATTTTTGACAATAATTTTTTTATAAAAAATTGGTAAAATATCTTTAAAATATGAATATTACCTTGTTAAGTTAGGATGAAATAAAACTGCAGATAATAAATCATGAGCATAATGTTCATCACCAGATCGTAAATTAGAAAAGGCAGACAGGGAAATATTGTGAAAATGACTTGACACTATTCTCAATTTTGTCGAATCATTAAGATTAAGACTAGTGGATGCCATTTGGACAGCCTGCAAAAAAATAACTTTTGTAAAAAAGACAACGGAATTTTTGTAAGCATTGAATTTTGACATAAAAACCAATATTTAAAAAAGGAAACAATATCAACCTGACATTGGTTAGAAACTTTGAAAGCCAAGTATTTAAAGCAATACACCATGTCACTAGGTTTAATCATATAAAGATAGAATATTACAAAAAAAGACATTAGAAATAGCTTAAACATCAACTATTTAAAAAAATAAAATTTTACTAAAATCTTATGATGTACTTACAACTAAAATAAATAGTTTGGATGCCCAGTAGTCAGTGTGCACAAATGTATGAGTGGTAAAATTGTTTAAAATTGGAAAAAAATCATGATGGGAACTCTCACCCCATGAGATTAAAAACTGCACAAAATTGGAACACAATGTTTTGTCAGCTCTGAAACAATTAAAGAGCAGTTTTTAATGTTTCAAAAATACGTTTTAAAGCTGTTAATGCTTTACCTGCAGAGTAAATAAGCACATCGCAAATAAGAATTTATAAATTGACCATTTTTCATTGAAGCAAAAAATTGTGATTTGTCCTCAATTTTGTGAAAGCACAGTTCCAAAGATGGCAAATTTAAAATTTCAGAAGTTTTACTGATATTCAAAGACTTTTGTCTGTTTAAAAGTATATGTTAATTTATTTAAACAATTTAATAAGCATACCAATATTGACTTGTTTAGGGTTGTAGTATTTGAAAAATTTACTCATTTTTATGAAGTTTCAATACTATAGTTGTTAATGGCTTTAACAATGAAAAAGTAGAATCTTTGACAAGAGCGCAAGTTAGTTCGTTAGCATTTAGATTTATCAATTTTTGTGAACATATAAACAAAATATCCAACCCAGCAGATAAAATCCCAACATATTTATTGCCCTAAATTAAAAAAAAGATTTAAATTCAAAATAGAAAAAAAAAGTTAAAAAAAATAGAAAAACACCTATGTAAAATTAAATAAAATATATTTATTTTTATATTTGTAATTTAAAATAGCAAATATATTAAATATTATATTACACTTACCTTAAAATTATTATGTTTAGTAGTTAAAATAGTTACAACATCTTGTAGTAGTACACTAATCATTCCAACATAACCCTCTATCTCGAAGTAAGGAAATTTTATGTCAGCTTCGTCATTTAAAGAAGAAATATTGGTAAACGCTGTTGAAAAGCACTTTAATACATGCTGTACCCATAAAAATTTGGCATGATTAAATGGTTGATGAATTATCATAGTACATTTTTGTAATTGTTGGACAAGATTTGATGAACAATTCCTAAAACAAGTTTTAATAAACATTTTCAGTTTACTATATTTTAAATATTAATAAAAAAAAATAGTATATATGAATTTTAAACACATAAATTAGCCAATCCTGATTAAGGAATTTATTAATTTAAAATTAACCATAAAAAAATAGCTAGTTAAATATACAACTTATTTAGAAAGGACGATTAATATTGTATAGTGTTTAATTAAAATTGCATAAATTTTTAAAATTACTCATTTAACTTACCTAAATATGTCAGCTGTAATTCCATAAGACAAACAAACAATCCATAACTTCCAAGCCTCCAATTCAGCTTTAATTACCAATGGATTTGCATTGCCATTAAGATCTAATTTTAAATTAAACATTAGGTCAACAAAGATAGACATTAATTAACTAAACAAGTAAGTTAGGTATTCTGACTATGACACCACACTGCCGGTTATTAGTATGATATATATTATATATATGCCAAAAATAAAGAAAAAAATAGCCATTCTAATAAGCAATTCTATAGTGTAAAATTGTAAAAAAAAAAAAAAGATTTTTTTGTAAATGATGCCTCATTTAATATCAAAATTTTAAATAATTAAAAATGTCTAAACTAACAAAAATTTATAAAAAAAATACCTTCATCAAATCCATGTTCTTGTTGAAAAGAAATACCACCAACAACATGAACAAACCTCATTATATTTGTCAAAATATTTTTATGTTTTTCAAGTAATTTTTTTGCGATATTTTTTCCAGATTGGCAAATAATACGAATCATCCTTAAAACTTGAGGAAAGGGTAACTTATTTGAATCTAAAAATATAAGACAAAACTTTATTACAAAATAATGCACATAATATAAAAAAACGGGTTTGTTATAGATTTGATTTTGAGTTAGAAATGGTATTCTAAAAACTTAGGAAATCCTTAATGTACAAGTGTCTACTGTTTAATCTTCAGTTTATACATAACATTTTTGAAGCATACTTTGACCCAAGCTCAAAAGACAATTAGAAGCTTTAAAAATTAAAATTCAAATTAAGAAAAATACCAAATTGGCAAACACTAAGTAAAAAAAATTTCCAAAAAGATGTGAAGTTAGCCTTTTTACATTAAAGTTAATTATAAACGTAACCACAAAAAAATTGCTAACCTTGTTCTGCGAGAGTCCAAGTTATTGGTAAATATTGTTCAACAATAAATTCCATCAACCTCGGGCATTCAACAATTTTCATACAAGCATGCAGAGAATGAGAACAAATCCGTTCCAGAATTTCTAAACATTTTAGTTTGAGGTTCAATTCTGGTTTACAGACTTCCAAAATGTACCTGAAAAGAAAACATTGTTAAAAAAGGGTAGATCATTTGTACTTTACAGTTTCCAGAAAAAGGGACAAAAATAAGAGAGAAAATTATCGAGGACTATAAAATAAAGTTCAAGATTAGCAAATATCACAAAGTGTGAGAGAGAATTAGCCAAGACTGTTAAGTTACAAAGTATTTTTAAAAACCAAAAAGTATAGATGAACTAAAACTTTTCAAAAAGTTTTAAATTAATTTAGTTAATTTTTTTTATTATTTTATAATTGTTTACCTTATTCTTGGTAGCAGGTCCATTTTAAGAAACCCAAGAATAAGATCTTGTGAAGTTAATTCAAAATCAGTTTCAATCTTGCCAGCTTGTCCTGATTTTGAACACAAAGTTTGTAAACTTGGAAATTCACAACCACGATAACACAAAAAGTTTACATCAAGAAATTCTTTCTGGAAAATTTATAAAAACATAAAATAAAAGATTTATGTAGTAGCATAGTATTACTGTTAGTTTCTATATAAGTTATTTTTATACATATATTTATCTCTAACAAAAAAGGTCAACTTTGCACTTAAGGTTACTTTTGCTACCGTGCCATAGTTTTTAGTACAAGTATAAGGTAAGTCACATAAAAAATACAAAATCAAACTAATGTTTAAATATTTACCTTTTAACCAATATTAAATTACAAAAATTTTAAGATACATAGTTTAACATATTGGTTTTTTGATATACATAAACATAAGTTAAGTATTATATTCTATAATAAACGCAAGGATAACAAAAACAAATACCAAAACTAAATTTGATGAGTATATATTAAGCATAAGCATACAAAATTTTCTATTTATTTAAAATCTAAATTTTTTACCTCCTGATTTCTTAAACTCACAACTGCCCATAAAAGTTGAACAGAAGCTTGCAAACAAGCTTGGGATTTTTCATCTAACGACCATCTAATAATAAAGGGCAACCCTGCGTCTAGTAAAACACTCAACAAACAATTTGATAACCTGGACTTATATTGACCTTGTTTGTCCTAAATTAAAAAAATTTAAAAGATAGATTCGAATACAAATATTTTTTTAAGGAAAAATTTTATTGATTAAGATGATTAATCAACTTAATTAGCTAGAAAAATTACAATAAGACTAAAATGTAATAAAACAGAATTATTTTAAGATATTAAAAAATAATATTCATACAAAATTATTAAGAATTTTCAAAACCTCACTTTTAGAACAATTTTAGTCAAAATTTTTAACGACAGAACTCGTTGTTGCATAAATTCACTTCTCGACAAATCAACAAGTTCCTGCAACGTATAACCAGGTAAATCTGGTTCAGTTCCATGGTGATGTAAACCAACATGCGATGGAATTTTGTGACTTTTTTCAGAAGATATTAAGTTACCCTCAAAATCAAACCTAAAAATTGTAAGTTTTCAATTTTAATATTTTATGTGAAGCTATGTTAGTTAAATATTAAGAAACGTACAACTACCATTCAAAATAGAATAGAGTTTAATAAATGATTTACAATTTACACTCTAAGTTTATAAATTGCTATGTAAAGGCTTATATTTTTTAATTTTTAAATTAAAATCTATTTGTTAAAAGAGTTTCATAATTTTGTAATTATTATCTATATAATAAACGAATTTAAATAAAAGCAATTTTAACCTTTGAGCTATTTCAATCTTTTTATTTTTTGTTTCCTTAATTGTTTGTTTTTTATCTGAAGTAGACGATTCTTGCATCCATTTTAATTTATCTTCCTCTACAACATCCATGTGCATCCACTTGTTCTTTAGCTCTTCCACCTCTTTCGGAGGAGCCTTGCTTATCTCTGAAAATATTTTTAAAAAAATTTTATTTTAAAACCACTAAGGTTGGGTAATTATTTTTACAAAAATATTTTTAACCTTGTTCTTTAATTAAATCAAGTTCTATGGCTTTTTCTTCTTCCAAGTTAGTTTTTAAATCGGATAAAAATCTTTCCTCTGAAGATTTCTTTTTATCTAAATAAAAAAGTCAAAAACTTTTAAAATAATTTTTTCTATAAGATTATCCACAACCAAATTATTATAAAAAAAATAATGTTTATAAATACAATACTTACTTGAATTCTTTTTCATTAAAAATTGCAATAATTTAGGATCGAGGGAAGATTTGAGTTTATCTTGCTGCTGTAAAATTTCTTGCTCAGTCATTTGACTTAACTTAGCAATATTGTCCTCATTTATTTGAGAAACATCTTTAGAATAAGAAGATGCCGCAGTAGTAGATAAACCAGTGCCAGTTACAATACTAAATAAAAAAAATTACATTTTATTTACATATCAAATAATACAATTTCGTTAAAGGATAAATTTTAAAGGGTCGTGATTTTAATCCCCACTGCTCTCATGATATAGCGCCCCTTAATTAAAGAGCTATAAGCGGTATAAAGACCTGCTGAGCCAGCACTTAATCAGCAGCTGATTAATTGGACAATTATAATCTATATAATATCCCAAACTGCTACAGGCAACTCGAGACTGAGTCAGAGTAACTGATGTTACTTTATGTTTAGGTCGAGCAATTAACCTTTTCCCATCGAGGATAAAGATATAAACAAAAAAAATATATTTAGGTACCTAAAACGCTTTATACAAAATATTATAAAATGTAATCCAATAATAAAAATTAGAAAAAATCTTTTAAAGTTAGTTACCGGGATTCAGGATATAAATCTTTCAATCTTAGTTTTGAAATTCCTTCCTCCAGTGTTTTTAAACTACAGGTTTTTACTTCTTTAGTGTCATCTGAATTCTCTTTTGAGGTTGTTGGTATAAACTGTTGTGCAAACAAGCTTTCTTTTTTTCTAGAATGGAAGAAAATCATAAAATAAAACTCTTTTCTTATTAGGTTTTTTAAATGTAGTATTTAATAACCAGGCCTTGAAAATATTTAACCATGGGGTATCTACATACAGCTTTTTTAATTAAAAAAAGTTTTAATTTAAATAAAATACATAACATTCAAATATTAAAACATTTATACCAAAAATCAAACAAAAGTAAACAAACTTTTTATCAAACTTCTTTAAATCTTTGCTTTTTGGTGCTAATGGAAAAGAGGTAGAGCGTGAAGCAGGAAAACTTATTGTTTTGTTGCTAACATCCCTCTCTTTAATGATATTTGACAACACTGTTGTAATATGAGTGTCAAGATGATCCATTTCTTCCATCACATCACCTAAAATATTATGTCAATAGATTACAATAACTGTTTTAATTATAACTTAAGTTTTTAGTTTTGTATGAGTGACTATTTAATTATAAAATGTGGTTTATTCACAATTAAACAATTTGTCCATTATTTTGGTTTTTAAGTAGATTTAACAGGTGTAGAAGTTTTTTTATGAAGCGATTTAACATACAAGCAGTAAGAATTTACCCAAATACCGTGAGTTAAGCGGATAGAAATACCACAAACGTCTGAATGTTGTAATTGTATAATATATAACTGTATAATATTAATATTTACCAGATTGAGAATGTGGTCCAATCTTATCTCTTTCTCTCCGAAACTTGGATTTTTTACTTTTTGGAGGAGAAATATCTTGCGTTTGATCAGTTTCAATTTTTACAACATCTTTTTCCGTCAAATCGTTTCCTTTTTTTGCGCATTTAACCAACGTTGCCGACGGTTTTTGGCCGCTTGATAAAAACTGAGATTGAAAATCTAGCAAGTCCTCTTCATCTTGCCCAGGAGCAGGGCGTTTAATAAACCTCTCCATTTAAAACAAAGACTTATTTGCAAGTTTTTATTCCTAAAAACGCACGTGCGATAAGTTTCTTAAACTTTCACAAAAAAACGTACAGAAGGTAGTTTCCCTAAACTAAAAACATAACTAATTTATCCTCAGTATATTTCATTTTTTACACTATATAAAAAATCTATTTAACACACTGAATATAATAAGCATTTTTATTAGTTGGAATAACGACACTGCAATAATTTTGACATAGCGTTGTACAGAAAAACAAAAAATAATGGTTAAGTTCACTAACAGGTTGCTATATACTTAGTATGATAAATTTTCCACTATAGAGGGATAATAGGGAATTCGATAAACTTGAATAAGCTAAATATATTTACAAACGTACAAAACAAAAAAGTTCATTGTGTACATTACGTGGTTTAAAACAATATTTCAATCACTTGTAGTTAACAGTCCTTCAAAAACCTTGAAACTGTAAAAAAGAATGCCACTGAAAGACACTTATTAATCACATTGGCCTATACAATTTTTACAAACAAATAATCCATATTAAAAATTATGGAACATTGATACCTATCATTGGATATATAAATATTAGGTTAAAAGGGTATAGATAGGGTTAGGTTTAACTATTTATGTTTCAAAAAAAGTCCAAATAATGAGGAGTTTGATTAAGACAATAAACTACAAGTGATGCCAATATTTTGATACAATTTCTTTGAACTTATGGCAGTTGAATTTAATACAATGAAGTTAAACTGTTTGCATATTTAGCAAAGAAACTATCTAGTTGTCTACAGAACTGTACATAAAATGTCTAAAAATGAAATGATTCAAAAATATAAGCATACTTGTTACCCCTTACAAAGACAAAAAAAAAAACAGTTTAGATTTTTTTTCTACTCAACAACATCTCGGTTTATATTTTTCATGGTGTCCAACTTTGGCATGAAATATTCAAGCTGATTTTTGAAAAACTTCTCGTCAAATTTTTCTTTATCCGACCACTTTATCTCTTTATTGATCTAAATAAATACAAAATTCCACATAAAATCTTAATCTATACTTCTACAAACTTTGACTGTTAAATAAACAAATACATGTTAAGATAAGTTATTTAAATAAAAAAAGGCTTTGTTATAGTTTAAAAACAGGTTTAATTGAAAGTGAAATTTTGCCCACTTTAATAGCCTTGTGCAGAAGTTTACAGGTTTCGTCCTCTTCCTTGTGTTGTTTGATGTATTCCTTTATACCCGGCATCATAATAAAAGCTATCTTAAGTTTGGCCTCTATCATTTGAAACAATGCCTGTTAACAAAAAAGATTTAACCAAGGCTAAATTAGGTTAACCAAATAATTAAAGTTAAATTAAAATCAAATTCAAAAAAAATGTAGGACAATAAGTTAAAGACAAATTACCTAAAGTATGTTCCTAAGCTAATAATAAGAGTAATGGAAGGCTCTAACCTTAAGTCAGTTGAACATTTTTATAAAAAATAGGTGCACTGATTAAAAATGAGTCAATGAAAATTAGTACTAATACTACTAAAACTATAAAATGCAAAATTCTGCAAAATTAAATGGGTTACATTATTACCCACGCCCCTAATATTTGTGTTTAAAGAAAAAAAACGTCCTTAAAAATATCAAACCTTGCGTAGGGTAAACATGCTCCAGTGATCCTTAATATAGTTGCTGGTCATAACAATAATTACTCGGTGGCTTCTGTGCATGAGGCCAATAATTCCTTCTGCCTTGTCTGAAATTTAAAGGTAGTTAGATAAGCACTTGATGAGGTTTTGATAATTAAAAAATATAAATTTTTGCAGTTTAGCGGGATAAGTAAACAAACAATAAAAACAATTGTGAAAAGATTTTTTTTGCAATTTCGTTTTTTTAATAACATTAACTCATTATCTCATAGCCTAATCAGTAAATTTTTAGATACAATTTGGTGTACAAAAATGATGTTGTGACCAACAATATACCAAAATATTTTTTTATAATTGCAACAATACATAGAAATATAACTATTATTTGAATAATGAATTTTAATAACCACCACTTTACTTACAAGCCAATGCTCTATCGTCTCTATTTTCATCAAAAGTTTTGTAACCCAGATCTTCCAACGTCTTATTTATACCAAGCACCGCTTTCTTAGTTTGATCCTGAGCAAACTTGTCAACTTCTCCTTTCGAGAAATGGTACGAAAGCACAGCTCCGAATTCTTTGTCATCTTAATTAAAAATAAGATAGTTGTTTTAATTTGTTTTAATTTTTTTTTTCAATTCTGTCGATTGCCTCTGAACTGGCTAGGGTTTGCAATATTTAGAGCATGTCACACAAGGATACAACAACATGTAAACAGTGAAGATCAACCCAAGGCCTAATGTAGTAAAGCCAGGTGCTCTAACCCTGACCAGTGATGCAATTATTGTAGAACCGTGAATCATGGTCTGATTTTAAAAATCAAAAAAACAATTAGAAATATTAACATGAAAACTACATTTTTAAATCTAACACTTACCTGGTTTAAAGGCAGCAAAATGGCGTTTGAAATACAGTTTTATATAAAATATTTTCCACCAAATTAAGGCAACTAGAATTAAAAACACAACAACGGCTGCAACGCATAGCCCAACAATGAGAGCTAAATTCTCCAGTTCCGGAATAATATTTTCTTCAAGAGTTATTTCTTCCCTTACTGGATCTAAAAATGTGAACCTTCGTTCCATGGTGAGTTGGTATCGCCCAAAATCATCTTCATTAACATTGCTGTAAATAAGAAATATTGTTTATTTTCAAATTTCCCTTAACAATATGCAACCATTTAAATTGTACAAAAAAGCACAAACTGATAATTTAAAACATTAAATATACTTTTTGGCAGATAAATATAAACTAGATTAGTACAAGAAATTTTAATAATTTAATTTTCAGAACATGTTTCATTGTATACCATGTAGCATAGCACTGACATAATGTGTGGTTTACCTTATTTCGAATTTAAGGCTTGCTGAAGTTGAAAAGTTTGCCACTAAATCTTCTGTAATTGGAAAATCGTAACAGTCCAATGATTGTCCTGTAACTATTTCCCTGAAAAACAAAACAAGTTTCTATCCAAATCATATACAAAAAAAATATTATTGTACAGAATAATATTGTCTAGTTTTAGAAAAATTCAACAAAGCTTTTATACCATTTACATGATCAAAAAAATTAATAAAAAAGGAAATAAATCTTCTTACACATTACAAGAAGTCCTGTTGTTGTTTGAATTCTCTTCAAATCCAGTGGTGCAGTTCAAAAAATTACTTTCTTCTCGGCTTCCAGTTGAGCTTATCTAATAAATACGTTTTCCAAATTTAAAAAATTAAGTGAACATAATGTTTAAATCAGTTTACATAGGAATATGTTACTCCAAAAAATAAAAAATGACAAACGTTTTCCTAAAAAAACAAAGATAGGTCTACTTATTGGGTAAACAATATCAGTAAAAATAAAGTTAAACAAAAAAAAATATATTTTAAAAATCAATCCTTAAATTTTCCATGCCTGTTCCCAAGTTATTTTAAAGTTGCTTATTTGAAAGTTTGCTATTCCAATGTTAGCAAAACATTCCAAAATAACTGATTTTCCCAAGTTAGCCTGTTTAATTGGAGTACAGCGCACAACTGGTAAGGACAATATTGTAGTTGCTTAAACAAAAAATAATATTATAAAAGCAATATTTAATGATATAAAAAACATCATTTATATAATAATATGAAAACAAAAACAATGATTATTAAAAATTTGATGTCAAAAAAAGGGCATGGCACATTGGTAAGTGGCACCAGTTAGGTTTGTTTGTTACCATGGCTGTCAGTTTAATTCCATTATCAGAAAATTAAATGAAATCAATAAAAACCAAAACTGCAACCCGTGACCAAAATAAGGCAAAAACTGTTACATAATTGGTATTAAAATATTTTTTACTAAATTCTAAATAAAAGACCAAAAGGAAAATAAGATACAACAAACTGTTACTTACGATAAGCACATAAGTTTGTACTAAAATATCGAGTCATTCCATTATAAGTGAAAGCGCATGTGTAATTGCCAGGGTCTTGAAAGGTAAATGGTGTAAACCGGATCTGCATTTAATTTAAAATTACATTAAAAATAAACTTTGATATTTACCTCTTTAAAAATTATTATTTTTAAAACCTAGTTTAAAAATTAAAAAGCCAAAAATATTGAGTCTAGTTTATCTAACTCACAGAGGGCCCCTGAAGTTCTGGATTTGATATTTTATTGCAATTTTGAAACCAACTAACTGAATAATCAGTTCTGTCGTCTTGAAAATATAAGCGAGGACGAGGATCAGCATCATAAACTAAAAAATATATTTTTAAAGAACTGTAGTTTTAAAAATTTAAAAATATTAAAAATAATCTAAAAAAAATTCAGTTGAAAAAATGTGGGGTTAATATTTTTTATATAATAATATAGAAATTGTTTTTTTCTTATTTTTAAAAAATATAAAAAAATAAAAAATTTTTAGAATAAATTAATTTTTAATGTTAAATTATAAAAAAACCTTACTTTGACAATCAATAATAAAATTTCTTTCAGCGGTAGGATTACGAACATCATATTCCTCGACGAAAAAGTTTTCAACTGATTGTTCACAAGAACTTTCAGGTAATTGTATAGGATTGATCGTTAACGTTGCATTTCTACATTCATCAACACCAGCCTTGAATGAAAAAAAACAATAAAATAGCTACAATAAAGTACTATTGTATTACCAAATAACAGTAGCCTATTAAACGAAATTAATTTAAACAAAAAAAATTAGTTAAAAAAGTTTACCAAATACAAGTTATAATATTTTTTTTACCAAAAAAAGTATTTTCTTATTGATTGTTTTTTTTAATGATTAAATTATTCTATTTTGCAAATTTTAATGCAGACTCTGTTAGTATATTTGGGGGTGACTTGAAAGATCAATAGATTTTTGGCACAGTTAAATAAGTAAGTACAAAGTATTTTCTAAATTTTAAAATATCATTATTGAAAATTTAATATCATAATTTTACTTACCAGAAAATTAAATTCATAAACCAAAGTCCCATTTAAAGAAATGTCAGGAGTATAATAAACTCTATTAAACCCAATTTCATAATCTTCAGTATAAGCTTCAACAAAAACATCCACGACTATTTCCCCAGTCCTCATATCTCTAATAGTACACTAACAAAAAGTTCATATTTAAAATTTTTTTAAAACAATTTTTTTCCTATTAAAAATAACTACATATAGTTTGTACTAAATATTTACATATAGTTTGTACTAAATATTTGAATGAAAAAAATCACAAACTATTATTTAGTAAACGAATTAAAAAAACGACGTAATTTAAAAAAGGTTTTAAATTAAATAATAAATGCTTACAGAAATATCGTAATCCTCATAATAGGTGTAAAATTCTTCTACAAAAGCATTTCCGCAACTTAAACGAAATGGCCATCCAATATACGCGTCCACCACTCTATTTCCACCATCGGAAGGAAGGCAGTCTTGGCCTTTTAAGTTTAGAATCAAAGTTGAATACAAAACAGTCGTAAAATTAGTTAAAAATGTAATTAGACGAAACGCTTTCGGGGGACTTTCCCTTACGTTTAAATCGTGATAAAACGCATTTGGATAACTTTAAGAAACGTTTTTGACGTAAAAAATAAATTAGGACAAACCTTCCGTGTTTTCGAAAGAAAGTACTAGAATACAGACGACCAAGATATTCCTTGCTGCCAATTTCATTGTGCTTTAGTAGATTTAGACCTAGAAAACTAACTATAAAGACCACGTAAAATTAAACGCAAGACAATGTCTGTAATCTAAAAAAAACAAAATAATTTTGACTTCAACTCTTAAAAACTCCTATGTGAGTTAATGTAGAATCTATCTCTTTACATCGACTAGTAGTCTAAGCATATAAGACAGCATTTACGACATGGCCTCGCTAATGTAGACCACGCTAACCTGTGTTGCCTTTTTCCCTTTGCAAATAGATATAACTCATTTCAGGCATATCCTACTCCAAATCCAAAATAGGCCACTTGTTATTTAAAATGGGGTATGACTCTTGATGATAACATCATATTCGTGATACAGTCAAGACAAGTGAACAATACGTAATATACAAGTTGGCTATTGTAGCATAAATTATTTTAAGCCTGTTAAAAGCAATTCTAAATAGTCCAAACTTATTGACCGTACTTCGCGTACAAAAATTTCTCTTGTTAGATTAGGCTTCACTTAATAAACAACGCATTTTTAACAAACAGCCTTGTAACTAAACAAAACGTTTTTACAGCCTTAATTCTGTTATAGGAAGTCGTTAATTAGAGTCACATTAGCAAATAAACCACAACCAACACACAAACAAAATGAAAAAAATCGACGCTAAAGTCATAAACTGTAACAAAAAAAATCGCAAAAAACTTACGGTCTTTATAGTCATAATTTATAATACATTTTACTCGAATAATATTATCTATTCTACTATAAAAATGTTATCGAAAAATGGCTAAATTTCCAGTGTTGTTTTTCAACAGCTTACAAAAATTGCCTCAATAAGCAAAAAGTGTGGAAATTTATAAAAACCTTTGTACCAGCAAAAACAATAAAACAAAACTTATTCAAATCATTTAATTTAATAAATAAGCTAATCTTAGCTGGGGTCTGGTGTTTATTAAAATACGGAAAAGGCGCGTAATCAGTTTGTTTGAAATAAAACAAAATTGTTAAACTAAAAAAGAAAATAAGCAAAATTATTAATGAATTTTACTTGTAAAAAGGCATTGTAATACAAAAACACCTTCTGCTAAATATAACTTAATGACATTGCTATGCCTTTGTAGTGGGTTTGTTTTTAAAACAATGGCGTAATGGCTGACCTGAGTACCCCGGTAGGAATTTATATTCGCAGATCGCTATATTACTTGGTTTATAAAAACATTTCAAAATAAAGTGTATATTAGCCATTCAATTTCTTATTGGCGATGTATATAAAACTTTTTAAGTCTTTTAAATTACTTAGACTACGTTAAAGACTAGTGTTCACTAAAAAAAAATACGTATGTAGCCTAAATCAAAGGCTATACATATAAAAAAAACTATGTGTTCCACTCTACTAACTCGACGAAAAACTTAGACAGACTTTAAGATTTGAAAAGCATACCCAACAATAACTCTTGTAATATAAATGAATAACATTTTAATGTTATATTTTCAATTGCATTACATTTCCCAAATGAAGACCCCCAAAAAACTGTATGCAAATTTTTCGACCTGCATTTTCTTCCATTTTAATTTTGTCATTTATATCTGTGTGACTATAGTGTAACAACTGGCCAGAGTTTATGTGCAAGTATGCAATTACAGCAGACAGCCATTGTTAACCTATTTTCTTTGCTTGCAAGTAAGGTAGAGGAATTTTTAGCCTAAAAACTGACGCATTTAAATGTGAAATTTAACACTACAGTATACTAAGGAAAATTTCACTAAAAATAATTTAAACCTGTTTCGCCTTCTTATACTGACTAGGGGGATTTTGCTATGTATGTTTTACACATATAGTTTAACTTTCTTAGGGATGTTAAATTAATAAAGCCTAAATACAAGCCATTCTTTTTAAATTATTTTTATTACGTGATTAACTTTCTTACACTATATCTAACAACTACAAATAAAAATTTAATAATATTTAAATTTGATATATATTACGCAATTTGTATAAATCGATACCAGTAAGCATAAACAAAATTTTTACAACATCGCCAAAAAATTTCGAAAATTTATGTGAGTAATTTTCGGTTGAATAATGTAGCGTAATTGCAACGTTTCTGACACATCTTGGGGCAGGCTTCTTTTTGACTCTGTCAGCTAAAAAACACAATTAAAAGTTAAAGCAAAGGAACGACAAGGAAATTACTCAAACCATATCAATGTATACTTTATGGAATTACAAAAATTGCAACTATCGAAAAGTTTTGTTGATGAAAATGTAGTAGACCTGTAAACTTCATTACCGAGTTAAAATATTGCTTATTTAGGAAAACCACTTAAGGTACTTCAATTCACATAGCATTTAAATGAATAAGATGTTACCCATTCGAAACAATGTACAGTGAACCATAAACATATTTAAAATTTGGTTCTTTAGTAGAGGCCTAAAGTTGTTTTACTACTATAAACAAATACCCTAACCTAACCGTTACGAGAATTAGGTAAAACAAATGTTTATCAACACATTTTTATAAATAGAATTACGTTTTACAAATGAAAAGTGTATATACCTGTTGATATTTTGGAAAGTTCATATGCGTGTATATAAAAAATTAGTGCCTTTTTCTTTTTTGTATTTTAAACATTTGTTTATTACAAAGTATACAGTAAAATTCTCCACTATTACGTACAGGTAGGTCTCATGTAAATTGTGGGCTTTACCTTGAGTCTGAGCTTAACCAATGGAAAACCCCCAAAAAATTATAAATGAGGCATAAAAGCGAAAAATATTATTTTTAGTTGGTTCAAACAATTTTGTGGCGGAAAGCATAACAAAAGTTTGTTTTAGCAGTCAAGTGTTAAAACAGCGTATTTACACAAAGCAAAAGTAAAATTAGCAAAACTGAATAGATAAAATTTGCAGAGTTGATATTTTTGTTTGTATATAACTATAGATATCATTACATTACAGTAATGAAGTGTTTACGGTATAACAGATATTTTGTTTACTCAACCATAGATCTCACATAACAGTTATGTAGCATCTCATGTTATTACCTTATTTATTACTTTATAGTTAATGTAGTATCATGTTATAACACGTAAAATACATTTTCAAATTTAAAAAAATTATATTTAATCAAACTTAGTCATGAAAACTTCCTTTCCTAAATTTAAAATAATTTAGTTACTTAAATACGGAATAATAAAAGTACAACCTTATTTTTTATTTAAACCCACATGACTTTTCTTTTTTAAATGACAAGGTTCTTACCACGACAATTTTAATTAAAGCAAAAGAACAAAAAAATATTTGGGGCTTCTTTTGTTTTATAATTTTTTATTCTAGTACGTAGCATTTAGTTCTAGACTTATAGCTTAACTCCAAAAGCTAAAAACTGTTAATTAATTAAATAGCATTTTTTTCATTTTTGTAATTAACAAATCACCTCAAATGCTGTCACGTGATCTTTGTTATGCCGAAAATGTGAAGTTTATTTGCATATTAGAAAATGGCGTGACGGTAAGTTGCTGAAATCTTTGGCAGGCATTTTTGTGGGTTTTTCCAAGCTTTATTGGTTTGTATGCAAATTAAAGAAATTCTTCATAAAAGTGGTTGGTTGTTTGAAATGTGTGCAGTACATTTTATGTGATTAATCATCATAAAAACACGTGAATCAAATATTACAAAAATGTGAGTGTTTTTTGGGCCTGTTATCCTAATAAACCCCTTAACAAATGGATTTAAATGCATAATAATGATACTAAAAAATGGGGGACGCGGAATTTGAGGGAATGGAAAATGAAGGAACGGAAATTGAAGGAACGGAAAATGAAGGAACCGGAAAATGAAGGAACGGAAAATGAAGGAACCGGAAAATGAAGGAACGGAAAATGAGGGAACCGGAAAATGAAGGAACGGAAAATGAAGGAACCGGAAAATGAAGGAACGGAAATTGAAAAAAGGAGAGGCGGAATCTTAAAAAAATAAAACGCGGAAATTCTGTTGACTGTTTATTTGTATTTAAGTCAATATTATTTTAGAAATAAACGGGCATTTTATAGAAGAAAGTTAGGGTATGCTGGGGTAATAAAAATTAACTCATTATTGCTTATCAGTTCTCGGATAAATGACAGTAATCCTAAATAAACAGTCAACGGTATTTCCGCGTTTTAGTATTTAAGATTCCGCTCTCTCCTTTTTTGCTTTCCTTCATTTTCCGGTTCCTTCATTTTCCGTTCTTTCATTTTCCGGTTCCTTCATTTTCCGTTCCTTCATTTTCCGGTTCCTTCATTTTCCGTTCCTTCATTTTCCGGTTCCTTCATTTTCCGTTCCTTCATTTTCCGTTCCTTCAATTTCCATTCCCTCATTTTCAGTCGACCCAAAAAATGCATAATAAAAAAAAACAATAGTTCATATTTATTCAAAAAAAAAAATATTAATATTATTAAGTAAAAAGAAATCCTTGTTTAACTACAAAAAATAACACCAAAACAGTAAACTAATAATTAAAAAAGAGAAAAAAATGATTCAGCCCCACAAAAAATTATTCAATATTTATTATTATTGTTTAGCATTAAATTATTTGCACATGAAAAAAAGACATTTTGTGTAAAAAACGAAGATAACTATACAAAACATTGTGAATTTGTGTTTTTCAAGCCCGGCCATACAATTTGGCTAATTCTAGTTCTTCCTTGTGGGCTTTACTTTTCATGTGCATGTTGTAAGGAACTGGTCCATTTAATGTCTTTTCACATATCTCACAATTCCAATTTTCTGGCTCGTTTTGTGATTTAAAGTTTTGAACATTACCTTTTTTGTTGTAAGCTGATTTATATTTTATTAAACCAGAAGCTTGTAATGAAGGCTGTGGTTCATTTTTTTTCTTCTCATTGCTGTCCAGCCAGGGCAAACTTGTAACTTTTGCTTCCAACTTCATCAAATAACTGCTCGGAGCATAACCCTTCTGGTTTTTTGAGTTTTCGACAAACCACCAATGAGGCTGTTGAATATTTTCACTTAAAAAAACAAGCTCTTCCCTTTGAGTTATTGAGAGTTCTGTAAAACCACCTGGAGAATTGGAATTTGCTTTATAATTGTACTTTGCTAAAACCTTGATTTGATTTACAGGGAGAGCACTTTTTAAAGATTGTATATCGATCTTCGTACTAAGTTTATTATCATTGCTATGAGAATCTTTCAGCGAAATTTGTGGTTTTGTATTATTCAGATTATTTGATGCTGTTAAGATATCACCAACTTTGTCCTCAAATTGTTCTGAACAAATTTTGTCCTTTTTTTGGTCGATTTTTGCAACTTTATTTAAAAACGTATCAGAAACGTTGTTAAGCTTTAATCCTCTTCCTATTCCCCTACCTCTTGCTCTACCTCGACCAATGCAATTATCCATATTCAGATATTATTAACGTACTATAGTAAACCTACTATAAACTTAACAGTTTAAAAAGAAAATTGGAAAATGTTAAATTTTAAATTACTAACGCTTAGGGTAATTTTTTGTTAATACTAAGCTTTGAAATTGTATTTTCTTACAATTTTTTAATGCAGCAAGCAAAAAATAAAATGTAAACAAAAAATGTCAGTCAAAAGCGGCGCGAAACAAACACACCACGTGGTCTCTTTTATTTTAAAATAAATGTTGGTCAAATTTAAATAGGAAACAACTCAATATTTTTTGTTAAAATCAGGATTTGTTTTTAGCTTTCTTTGAATAAAATTTATTTTTGCATCCCTATAAAAGCAAAACACTGAAATCATTAAATATATTTTTAACAACAGCTTGATTTAAAGAGAAACATCACTATCTTAGCGGGTTTACAAACATTCAATTTTCAACTTTGTTTACATGTTTTAGCACTTAAAATGGATAAAATTAATAAACTTGGGGTTAATATATCGAATCCAAACGATGCAACCAAACTTATTCAACTAATATCGCACCAGACTGAATATATTGACCAACTAGAACGAGAAAATTCTGTTATTGTGGTAATTTAAAAAAAAAAATTTTTGTTATAACAATTTTACCATTTTCATACTTATTATTTATATGAAAATCACTGACACTTTTTTGGATCTCTTATGGAAGCATTTGGCACAAAACCAAATGGGGGTTTTAACTAATAATGACAAATGTATAAAGAGATTCATTTTACAAAATTTGTGTTGTTAAACTTTACTAAAAGACTTTCAGAAAGACTATAAACTACAGCCATGATTTTTTTGTTCTAGCTCACAACAGCCCAGTCTGGAAAGTAGGGCAGCATGCACGCATGAGATTTTTTTCGGTAAAAAAATGCACACCTGAAATTAACATTTTGCACCCCTTGTTTTTGAAAAAATTTGCGCACGTGCAATACTGATGCCTTGTGGTAGCATATTTAAAAAATTTTGGCACCCATGCACCTGCGTTCAAAACTGCCCTTCTTCCAGACTGGACAACAGCCAGGATTTTTCTGTTCAAAATCCTATTTGTAACATTTGGTTACAACTTATTTCTTGTGTCGTGTTGTATTTTTCCACATGAGATCTCTTGTATTTTGTGATTAAACTTTAAATAATAAACCATTTTCTGCACTTCAGGCGGAACTTCAAACTTTTAAATCAAGACTTCACAATGTTGTTGATGAAAATCAAGCAATTCATGATGATTTACAAGGAGGAATTATATCCGAAACATTAAAAGAATCAAATGCAGTATTAGATCAAACAAACCTTAATTCTGAGTTAACACAATCAAATAATGTCACCCAACCTCAAATCAGTATTCCAAGGTATTGTTCCGTATTTAAATATATTATTAAATCTTTTATAGTTTGTTAGTTATGAATATAAACTTTTTTTAATTTTTTTTTTGGCCAATGATTTTATTATTAATTAATAAACTTGAACTTTAAAGCATGCCTCAAGCCAAATCAAATAAAGAAAATATGGAAAAGTGGAAAAATGAATTGGTAGGTAATTAAAAACTTATATCTGTGTATACCACATATTGCAGAGTAACTCTTATTACTGCCTTGTAATAAGTATAGTCCTTAAATACTGCAATGTTACTAGCCTAGTCAGCTTTGTTAATTTTTCAAGCGTTTTAAATATTTAAAGGATGCGGTATTTATTTTATTTTTTGTATATATCTTTATTCACGAAAGGCTGAATGCGCGACCTGAATATAGAATAGCATCAGGTACTCCGACCCAGTCTGGAATTGCCTTTAGCAGTTTGTAATATTATATAGATTATAATTGCCCGATAATTATGCTGCTGATTAAGTGCTGGCTCAGCAGGAGTTCATACCGTTTATAGTGCCTTACTTAAGAGCGATACAGCATGGCAGCAGTGAGGATTGAACCCATGACCTTATGTGGTGTAGCAAGTGTTCTAATCACTACATCACACTGCTGGTATTAGCTGACTTAGTTTACTTGTTATATACCTTTTAATAAAAAAATGTTATATTAACAGGCTCATGTGGAGGCAATGTATGCTGCTAAAATATCTGGGTTAGAAGTTCAAATTAAAACAATCGAACAAAATTTAAAACTTTCCTTGCAAGAAAATCAAGAACTAAAAGAAAAATTAAAAACCCAAGTAAGTAATTTTAAATAACATTTCATATTTTTTATACCAATTTATGGTAAACTATTGTTTTAAATATCATTAATTTAATATTCAATGTATATATAAATACTTTATTATTTTAGAATGACATTTTAAGTGGTGGCATCAACAATAAAAGTGAAAAAGAAAATTTAAAAGAAGTTCAAAATCAAGTTAAATATGGAGTAAATGCTCCTATTATAGAAAGACTAACTCGGTAAAAGAAAAACAATTGTTTTTTTGTTTCTTATTTATAAAATACACTAAAATATATCAAAGGCATTTTTTATTATTACTGATTTTTTACCAGAGAAAAAGATGACTTATTCAAATCAACCGTCTCCTTGAGATCCACCATCAAAGATCAGCAACTCCAGGAAGTAAGTTTAAGAAGAGAGGTCCAAAAATCTTTGGAAGTTTTGGAGGATGTACAATTCCAGAAAACCCAAGTTATGGTAATATAGTAAATGTCTTGCATTTTATTTAACTTTTATCGCAAAACTTCTTGCAAACAAAATATTTATTTATACAAAGCGGTTAATCAGTTAAAATATAATATTTGAATACCATGAATACAGTTCAACTTTTTTGTTATAAACGCTTTTGATCACAAGTATTTAAAAGTTAATTTGTGAAGCCTTTTTTTGGTAGTTAGAGAATGACCACTTAAGAAATGATTTGGAGTCTACACAGAAAAAACTTGAAATTGAAATTAGCGAGGGACAAAAGCGTACACTCGATGGGGTTTCTCAGCAAAGATCGTTTAATGCAAAAGAAATCGAAGATTTAAACAAAAAGGTTTTGGAAATAAAAAAAAATTATTTTACTTTATATTGCCAATCCTTCTCATTTAACTGTATTTACATGACACCAATTTGTTAACAACTTTTTATTCTTACTACCTTAACCTATTTTCCCTTTATTGATTAAACAAACTTGTTGATTTTATTAAAGGTTGGTGAGCTGATGGGAGCATGTGCACAATATGAATCCGCACTTGAGAGTGTCGGTAAAGAAAAGCAACTTCTACTTCAGAGATTAGATGAATCCAGAGCGCAACTTCTTCAAACCGAAAAAGATGTTGCAACTATGAGGGCTGAAGTAAAACAAGAAGTCCAATCAGCTTTAAAGGGTATTAAAAACCCAACTAAAAACATATTAAACTCACAGAAAATACTGTATTTACATTAAACTTTAACAAAGTTTTATATTTTTAAAACTGGCCAAATTGGAAAATAGTTGGGTACTAACATGATTTAAAACTAAGGCTTTCTGGGGTTTTACTAATTTTCCAAAAGAAGATCAGGCTTAAGTTATTTGGGAGGTTTTATGTGTTAATTTTCGTTCCTGATATGTTCTAGGTTATTCTGGCGCTGAACAAGAGTTAAGAGAGACCAGAAACAAATTGGAACAAGAACTTATTAAAACCAAACAAGTCAGTATTAACTTCATCCTTACAATTTGTTAACAATTATAAATTTTCATTGTTTTTTACATTTTTTTTCGTAGGAGCAAAGTCGATATGAACACGAAGTCATTGAACTGAGACAAAGGTTAACATCGGCAGAAACCCATTCCTTAACCATCCAGGAGTTAAATGTTACATTAACACAACAATTAAATGATTCCAATGTAAAGGTATATATATCTATTATGTTTGGTTCAAGACAAAATTCAATCAACTACAACATGGTGTTTAGGTGGAAAGTTTTAAAATGAGATTTTCCTTTATTTGTGATTTTAAATATAGGCTTCAGAAGAGAAAAGGTATTTTTAGGTTCTAGAGATTGATTTGTATTTACAGGTCAATGACCAAAGAATTACATTGGAAAAAATTGCTAAGACCAACAAAAGTGAGATGGAAAATTTAAAGCAAAGTGCTGATGAGAAAATTTCACAACTGGAATTCACTTTAGAATCCTCACAACAGGAATATGGTATTGTGAATAAAATATAGTTAAGATTACAAATATAATAATTACCATGAAATGGTTTATAGCTATTAACGTAACTCATAAAAATTTATTTATTTGCCTATATACTAAGTATAATATGTTACCACTTAATAAATATGATCAGAGAAAATGGTTGATTTAAATACAGAAAAAAGGTTGTCGGTGTTGGAGGGAATATGTTCAAGGCAATCGGAACTTACTCAAAAACTCCGCAAAGAATGTAAATCCCTTGAAGATGCAACCGATAAGCTGGCTACAAAATACAGAAGTGATGTTGGTAATCTGCAGCAGGAAAATGAACAAATGACTGTTCGACTACAAAGGTCAAATTTATTATCTTATAATTAAATACTCGATCTTGGTAACTGAAAACTACAATTAACTTTGAAGCTTCTTATTTATTAAGTCAGAAATTTGCAAAAAAAGGAAATAAAGAAAGCTCACATAATGTACATATTTTTAATGAAACCGTTAAGGGTCAAATAAAGAAAAATTCAACAATAACATTGATTAAAAAAAATTTCTTAGGCTTTCAACACACAACAAGGAGTTGTCACAGCAGTGTGTCAAGCATGGTGTTACCCATAAGGCCATGAAGGAATTAATAGCAAGACTGGATGCCAGAGCACAGCTTAGCGGAAGTCAGGTCATTGACTTGTTAGACCGACAAACACAACTTGCAAAGGACAAGGAGGTATTGAACGATGAGGTTCGATTTTTACAATCCCAGGTAAGATATGAATAAGTTTTTTTGATTATTTTTGTATTAAATCAAATCCCTTTTATTTTGCAACTTTTATGAAAATGTATTTGATACATTTTTTACTGCCGTATTTTTAATGTTCGTGCCACTTGATTTATTCTTTTTTATGGTATTGTTTAGGTTATCCCTAATGAAGATTTGTCAAGTTGATTTCATTGCAGTACTTTGGTTGTTATTTTTTAAAATTTAGATTTTTTAATGAGGGAGATTGTAAAGTTTTTGTTGTTGAATATATATGCAAAGAAAATAAAATTACACATACATATTGTTAACAGCAAAATGTTTTTGAAAAGAAAAAGAAATAAATAAACAAAAGATTTCAAGATCTCGAAAACGTTTTTGAAGCAGACCCAAAAAGCAATTTTTTTTGCCGAAAACTTGTATTTGTTTAGAAATATTTCAACTTGTAGAAAAAAAAAAATTACAAGCACATTGCCTACTAACAACAGTCAATAAAAAAGCTGTTGCTATCCTCAAAAAAAGACTTCTTCGACTCATAAAGGCTCTTTCTGCATTAAAATCCTCAAAAATAAGATTTTTAGCACCGTCACAATAATACTCAACAGAAAAGTATTATGTCATCAATTTTTTTAAATATTTTTTTTGTAATTTTTGGCCAAACTTAGTCGTCAATAATGATAGGTTCAGAGATGATATTTTTAATGGCAGGTTTTGGTATTGCAGCAAGCTTTACAAGACTTGTTGGCATTGAAATAACTGTCTTTGTTGGTCTGCGAGCTGCACTGCGTTGTGTGGAAGCCTTTAATTGCTTTCGTAATTCCCTAAAACAAGATTTTTAAATTAAAAACTTTTTTTAACAGTAAAATTTTGACACATTTAAAATTTGAAAAAGAAACTTTCAAAAAAATTAATAGTGCCAGTTTTTGCTGAAAATTTAAAAAAATAAAAAAATTTTTACCTGATTTTGTCTGTGCAAACAAATAAAATATCGTCCGAATTATCCATTGCATTTCCACATCTCTTTTTCTTTTGTGGCCCATTTACTATTCTCTGTTTTGGAACAAGAAAAATTTTATTAAAATAATAAAACTTTGTTTATAAAATATAAAATAAAATGTTTTACTTACAAATGATGATGTCTTGTTGCTATCTCCAGAACCAGCTAAAACAAAAGAAAAAATTAAAAATATTTATCAAAATTAAAAAAATATTTAAAGAAAATTTTTCTTACTGTCAAGTCCATTTTGATGTGGCCTTTTGAGTGAATTTGAAGTAAGCATATGATGGTGGTTGTTGTTTGTTGATATTTTTCCCCGCTGTTGGTTTTCTGATGGTTTTGCGTAGTTATTAACATGGGGTTCTGCATCGAAAATTTGGTATTGTAAATTTAAAACAAAAAATTTAATCATTAAAATTGGTATACCAACTAAAATTCAGTACACTTAAATTTTAACTACTTTAAAACATTTTTTTCTACAGAAAAAAATCAATCAGCAATAACAAAAATTGCATTACTTTGTTTAATTTAAAAAAATATTTTAAAATGAGATGCAGCTAAGACACAAATTAGAACCAAATTAAATAAAAAAATTCTAAATACAAAAACATAGCATTAGTCATTCACCTATATTTCTATATAAATAAAGGTAAACATAAACACACATAATCTAACTAACTTGTTATAGCAGTTTGTTGATTAACACTCTGTGGAGTCAATGACGAAATCCGGGTGACGACTTTTGACAAGGGAGGCCACTTTTTAGGGGTGAATTTCATTGCTACTTGGGGTGCGTTACCTAATCTCACTTGACCTTAAATTTAAAAAAATCAAATTAAAATTTAAAAACTAAATTTGGTTTTGCAAAAATAAATTTAAAAAATAAAAAAATTAATTCTTACATTCTGCCTTAATTGCGGCAATATTAATAACTTCAAAAGGTTTTCGACTGTAGTGCCGCACCAACAAAATATCGTGACACAAGCGCCGCGCCAACCGCGTTAGTTTGGTGGCATTAAGGAAGAAGGCTTGCTTGGTTTTGTGGGAAATTCTTTGAGTTCGCTGAATTCCTGAATTTGACTCTCCACTTAATGTAGGCCTATATCTTAGTTCCTTTAAAATTTAATTAAAATTTGTTATCATGGTAAATGGTGAAGTGTTTCAGTTTAAATATGATTAAATTATTTTTTTTAAATTATACAATAAATTCCATTAAATTTACTAGTCGATAGCTCACCTTTTGGTTTTAACTGCCATATGGTCATAAGTCAAAACAAATATTTGCCCCTGATTATTTACCCGCACACCACAAATGGCAGTTTTTTATTTTGTAGACTTATAAATTGGACATACATAATCATCACCTAAGTTTCATTATATATATATGTTTTATTGTCAGGTACATGAATGCAACGTTTTAGATTAAAAAAAGGGGAAATAAATAGAGCCATAAAAATGTTAATTAAATAAAACAATTTTAAAACTTACTTTATCGGTTCCCTTAATTTTATGATTCTGCATCCTCTCCAATCTGCTGGAAGGCGGCATTTTTAATCCTCCGTATTTTTTCCAGTAATTCCAACAAGATGAACAGAGTCTGCACCCCATGTTTGGAGGACCCCACGTGTACCAGTGAACAGAAGTTGAACCTGACAAAGTTAAAAAAAATAGTTGAACCTGACAAAGTTAAAAAAAATATAGATTTAGGGCAAATAAAGTGCAAAATTTTTTATTTGTTATAACATTTAAGACACACTGAACTTTTACATCTAAATGTGTTTGTAAAAAACAACACTTTTTAACTCTTGTTAGCATTCTCTAGTATGATCTTGTATTGGTTTGGTAATGTAACTTACAGAAGCACCCTTCACAAGCCTTTCCAACAACATCTCCATTTACTGCTTTTATTTGGTTTGGATTTGGTTTATTGCTAAAAAATAAAAATAAAAAATTAGTTTTTCACAAACAAAAAAAATTAAGATTTTTTTTAAACAATCCCCAAAAACTTATATTCAACTTACTAATTAGGAATGTAAACTTGTTTTAATTTGCTCTCTGCATCAGTGGCTTTCACTCTTTTTTGTTGGACATACCGGTCTGATGTTTTCCACATGTAATAATACTCCACTATGCTTGCCAGCGACTTCCATGGCAACTGTAATAAGAAAAAATTCAAATTAATACTTTTACCTTACAAAAAATAAATTAAAACATTTAGTTTTTGTAACAGATTATAATTATAAAATATGAGTGTTTAAGACAGTATTTAAACATAGTAAAATTTAAAATGTAGGCAGATTAAAAATATACAAAAATTGTAAAAACACTTAAAAAAAATAAAATTTGTATATTTTAATAACAAAAATTGTCTTAAAAAATTTTTTTTTAAATGTCATTTTCTATTTTTTTAAATATTTTATTCTTTATAATAAATTAAATTAAAACTTACAAAATCTTGTTTAATGTCGATAAAATCTTTTCCGTATTTTTCCAAAGCCTCCTCGAACAAATTTGCTTCCGATGCCGACCAGTCCTCCATCTCATCTTTGCACAGCATCGGACCTCCTTTAGGAACAAGGGATGCCACCGCATCCGAGATGTTGTAATTACTGAGATGGAGAGCATTCATCGCATGAAACTAAAAAAATTGAAAAAGAAAATTTTTTACTAAATTTATCAATTTAATCCAAAATTTAGGACTTTTTCGGGCAAAAAAAATTTATTTTATTAAAATTACTTTAATTTAAATATTTAAAAAATTAAATATTTGTAATTTTATTAAAAAATTTTTTTTTTTTGAAAGTTACTAAAGTAATATCTCTTGAAGCAGCAGCTGCACTCATATGTAAAGCAGGTTTTTGAACGGCAACATTACTGTCAAGTGCTCTTGCAAAAGTACCAACCGATCTGTAATTAAAAACAATTTTATTTTAAAGTTAAATGAATGAAATAACATCAGAACAAAAATGTTACCTTAAAAACAATAATATTTTGATTTTTGGAGGTTAAATTTGTTAAAACCAGATTTTTTAAATTTATTAAACAAAAAAATTGAGAAAAAATTACATTTTTTAAATTAAAATCCAAAAAATTTCATCTACTAAAACAGATTGATTCAAAAAAATTAAAAACAAAAAGCACCCCGGATGGGACTCGAACCCACAATCCCTGGCTTAGGAGGCCAATGCCTTATCCATTAGGCCACCGGGGCAGACGAAAAATCAGAGCGAAAAAGCGATGTTATTGGGCGCGACTCGAGTTCTACGGTTTATAAACAAAAGCGTTTGTTAAACAAACGCATAAAAGAAAATAGTTCCTTAAAATAAAAAAAAATTTAATTAAAAAAGCTAAGAACAATAGAATGCGCCCAGTCAAAATTTATTTTTTTTATTCTAGATGGTATAAAAGTTAAAGTAACGTCAAATAAATAGAATTATGTGTTTGTTTAAAAAATTCCTTGATTTTAGTTAATAATGATTTAAACATATGGACTTATTTTTTCGATGAACTGTAATAATAATAATAATTAATGATGCATCTTTGTGACGGATTCCATACCGTATTGTACACTCTATAATATTGTTTTTTTCGTTTGTTTTAAAATATGACGTCATCGACAGACCAGTCGCTTAACAAAAGAAAAAGGGCCATTAATATAATCAATTCATAGTAAATATTACAGTAAGTTAGTTAATGCAAAAAGTTAACGAACCAAACAAGTCATTTCCTCGTGGTTTATTCACCAGTACTTACGTCGCTTAATTAAAAATCGTATTTGCAAGCGCAAGAACAAAACATGCGGTTTCAATACGACTGAAAATTTTCGGCGTTCATGATTTTGCTCGCATCTTATCCCAACGAAATTCGACGACTTGTATTACACAACGAGTCACGTGATTTTGGCCACGTGACCATGACAACGACGTGTGTCGAAAAAAAATAACGAAGCCGGACCGCCGCACACAAAAGGTGTTCTTTGCGACTTTCGATTGAGAGCCTGGTCACGTGACCCAGCACGCACTGCGAGATTGCCAACAAATGGTTCACAGTGCGGGTGTGACGTCATCAGCGCGCGCGCACACCCGCAATCGACGCGTGCGCGTTCTCGCGCAGCACACGCACCCACATGAGTTGTTTCGAATCAAATTAGACTTGCTCACGGCGGAAGAACACCAAATTGGTGAGAATTACCACCACAAAGAAACCGACATCAGGCTAATTGGCCCAGAGTCGCGCGTTCAAAATTATTAAAATCAAAAAAAATAAATCAAAAATTTTATATAAAACTAACAAAAATTGGTCCCAAGATATTTTTCTTTAAAAAATTTAATTTGTTTACCAAAACAAGATACCGTTAACACTAACTAAACAAAGAATGTCACAAACAAAAGATGGAATACCATTAATAAATTTGACTAAACCTTTGTCTGTAGCCAAAGTTAACAAAAAAAAAAAAAAAAAATATGTGTGATTTTACACAAACATGTTGCAAGATATGGTGTAATTCAAACACAGGTAATTTAAGAAGGCAAACTTATATTTGTTATTTTAATGACTGAAAAAAACTTTTATATTTCATGGTGATTTTCGAGGGAACTAATAACAAAAAAGTTATGGCAACTTTTTTTTAAAAAACAGTAACCGAAATTAAGAACCGAAGGTATTTAAATTAAAAACTAACTTTTGGGTAAACAACATTTCTAATTCAAAATAATTTACTTTTAAGCTTATGTGTATGACTTTTCAGTAGGATATATGGTTTGTTCCTTAGTGAAATATCTTTAAAATTAACAACATTTTCATTTTTCTATACGAATAAACTTACGAGTATTAATATTTAATAACAATATAATTTGCATACAACACACAGTTACTAAATTTAATTTTACCTTACTTGAATGAAACAATAACCAATCGTTTAAAATGAAAAATTAGAAAATAAAAAAACTAGAAAACGAAAAATTCCACCGAAACAAAAAAATTCCAAATTAAAGATTCTAACTAATGAACAAGGAATATTTATTTTTAATGGCTTTATAACCATTTATCCATTTAATATTAATATATCAAATAAAAATTGGTATAAATAATATTTAAAATAAGTTACCTTGAAATAACTACAAATTGGTCGATTTGTTGACTTGACAGAGGATTGTCGGGAATCCATAATTGTTTTTCAAGTTTTTGGGAAAATTTCGTATCCACCTCACCTAAAGTTTTTATGAAGTGTTAAAAAGATCAAAGAAATAAAGTTATCACCATGTAGGGTTCTAAGTTTAATCCCTACTGATTCCATTCTATAACTGCCTTAACAAAACTCACAAAACAGCAAAACAAAAAAGTTAAAACAAAATGATGTCCAAGGTTTAATTCCATCTGCTCCTATGCCATAGCTGCTTAATAAAGTTAAAAAGGGTTGGAACAAAAATTTAACACCAAATAAGGTCCCCGATTCAATCCCCACTGATTTAATGTTTTACCCATCTTTTTAAGGTGCATAAAGCTAAAGGTGTCAAAAAACGTATTTGTCTTTAATTTACCTTCTTTTAATAGTGGTTGGATTTCTGCTTGGTACCTCGACCCTACTCTTATTTCACCCTTATCTGCTAGTAAGGTTTTCTGTGCAGGATCATACACCAAGGAATAAAAAAATGTGTCCTAAAAAATAAAAAATATTTAGAATTTGGTTTGATTATTTGTTAATCAAGAAGTAATTTTTCAATCAGTTATCTATGAAATATTTAGTTAATTTGCAGTCATTTATTTTGGCCCAAATTATAAAAATAACAACTATTTTGAAATTTAATTACAATTTATAACAAAGTTTCAATTTTCTACTTACTGATTTACTTAAATATGATTTTAAATCTTCTGTTTCGTTAAGAAGGGTTACACTGCACTTTCCTCTGTAAAATTATTGTACTTATTATTAACAACTTAATTGCAACTTTTATTAAATTAATCTGTAAAAAGTAACAAAGTTATACAAAAAAGTATATAAAACATTGCTAAAATAAGAAAATGAATTTAATTTTCTAGTAGCAACGACATTGCAAAAATATATTTTAAGGGCATATCTTTAACAAAATTGTATATATTTTTATAAAAAAGAAAAAAGTTTAGCTTGCCTAATGTGAGTGGCAGGTAGGGTGTCAAGTTGTCGAGATAAATAAAGTTCTTTGTGGTTGAGTTGATGTCTCTCCTCACCACTAAGATCTGTGGAGGACTCATCCATATCTTCTTCCATGTCCTCTGCAGAAGAAGCAAGGATAAATAGTTATTTTATTTACTAACTGCTATGAAAGCCTAATTAACATTGTTGTTTATAGTTAAAATTAAAAATGCTTATAATAATTAACCCGTGCACCGTGAACAGCATTTTTTTTTCTAAGGCCTTTAAAAATTTGACATATATATATATACAAGTTATGTCCAAATATCTTAATTATATTTATTGGATATATCATAATTATAACCATACCATTGACTAAATGTTTAAACGATTATCAAAACGCAGGTAAAAATTAATAGCAGAAGAATAACATTTAAAAATAAATAGCAGATAATGAATCAAAATGCTTTAAAGTTATTTTATGACTGTTAGATTTTTTATAGTTAAAATTAGAGAGATAACTTACTTGCATGTTTGTCAGCAAGTAAAAGCAAACTATTTGAAATATCTCTTCTTCTGTAGAAGCAGATTACCTTAGCTTCCACATTGCCGCTCGAAGTCTATAACATAAAGTTGTGGTATAACTTTTAAAACTTTTAAGAACTTTCACCGCAAAAATATGATAATAAGACAGCGCATAATGTATATGGGCAATTCTTCGGTAACGGAATTACAATTACTGTGGTTTATAAACTTATAATTTTTTTTTTTAAATAATTGAAATCATTTTTTAAGTTAAAACAACCCATATATTGCCATTCTAAATTTTTATAAGCATAAAAGTCCAGTTCGAACTTCTATGCTTCTTAAAAATTGCAAAATGTTTGGTAACGGAATTACGCCAATAAATTAGATATAAAAAGTTGGGTAATACTTAATCCCAATTTGTCTGAATTTTAAAAGAATTAACTTAAATTAAACATGTGTAAATAATTGTCCTTATTGAAAGCAACAAAAAGATACCAAATTTTTTTAGTTGGGGTTTAAAAAATATTTATTTATTGACAAATTAACTTAAAAAAACCTGGTAACGGAATTACACTTTAAGTAACAGAAAGGCACTGTCTAATTTTGGCATGTAACTTTAGTCTTAAATTTACTCAATTTCAGATAAAATTTAAAAAAATTGTTTTAGGTACTGTTAAAATAAGAAACAAACCTAACTAAAAATTTTTTAAAAAAATCTTGGTAACGGAATTACAAAACTAAAAACTACTAGATTTTTTTTTAAATAAACTCTTAAACAGAACAAAACAAACCAAATTTTGAAATTCCTAACTACCATTTTAACAAAAACTACAAACATAACTGCAAAAATAAAATTAACAAACAAACATAACATGTTTAAAATTCTAAATCGCTAAACTCTAAATTAGTAATAAAATTGATGTCGCAGAAACAATTTGTTACACCTAAATAAAATGGATAATTATGCAAAAACAATAAGTCTAGTGGGTAAAATAGCTTATTGTTTGAATATGCCAAATATCAGTTAAAAATCAACTTGTTAACTAAGAATATTTTTATTTAATTTTATTTAGTAATATATGTACCCATAAAACTAATTTATAAATTTGAAAACTACCTTCTCACAAAATTAAAAAAAATGGATATTATATTACAATGCCATTTCATTTTTTTACTTATAAAAATAATTATATTATTTTAAATCACTTAAACCAGGCAGAATAAGCATTTCTACAAAATCTCTGATGTTGTAATTCCGTTACCCGTAATTCCGTTACCATTATTGTAGATAAAATTGATAAGGAACGTTAAAGTTTAGTTTTTATTTATAGTACTTAACAACTAAAATCAGAGAATTAAAAATATTATAAGTTGTATTTGATTAAATTTCAAGTTATAAAACTTTTTATGTAAATTCGGTAACGGAATTACCTATATTCTTACAAGTTAAAAACTTAAAAATTGCTGATTTTTAAATTGTAATATAGAATTTGTTGTTTAACTTATGTTAAGCATATGCTTAAACCTCTTATACTAACACATTACAAATCTGTTGTAATCTGTTTTGTAACTTTTATATTAACTTAAAATTATTGCTTAAAATAGCCATAAAAGTGCAAAAAAATTTGTACATTTTAAATTAAAAAAAAAAATCACTTATAAAAAATTATTTGCCTAAATTTTTTTAAATTTAAACTTTAAATATCAAAACCAAAGAAACAGGTAAGTTAATTAAACAAATAATTTAAGTTAATTTTTTTTTAAAAAACACTTTCCCAATGAGAATTGCCCATATACATATTTTAAACAAGTGTTAAAACAATATATTAATTCGTAGTTATAGATGATGATTATAATAAGAAATATATAAATGGTATGAAGAAATAAAACCAAGTGTACAAAATTTGCATAAAACTAATGCCCAAGCTAAAGTAATAACTCTTTAACTAAAAAAAAACTCATTAAATAAAAAAAAAATATAAAAAAACTATTTGTTTTTTGATAAATATTTACCTTATTTAATTCTTCAATTCTTCGAATAAGGTATGGATTACTGGAGGAATTTTCGAAATAAACATAATCTGTTAAAACAACGGAAAAAAATGTTAAATAAATCTAACCATTACAAGTGTAAACACATATTATTAAGATGGCTAGTAGAACATTCTTTAAAATAAATAATATATTTTTTCAAGTTAAATAAAGCAGAAACTAAAAACCAACTTCGGAAAACAGTTATAAAAATTGGTTTAATTAGGTAATCGGAAAATAATATTAATTTGGCAATATAATATAAACCTTAAAGTTTATCAGAATTTCGACAAATTAGTTGCTTAAAAATTAATTAAATTTAATATATATATATAAGTTAAAAAATGTGTTAAAAGTTTTGCCTTAAGAAATTATAACTAAATTGCTATTAAAATATATAAAAGCTTTTGCATTTTTTGTTAAAGTACTGTCAATCATTATTTATGCGGGTAAAAAAAATTAACTAATTATATAACCTTGTTGTCAGATTGTATTAAAATTGTGACACTGGCAGACTGCTTGGTAAAAAGTGTTGACTTACAAGTAATTGCATTATGACATATGGGTTAAAGACAGTTTAACAATGAACTAAATAACTAACAAAAAAGGTTATTTGGCATATATAATATATGTGTAAAAATTCTTAAAAAATGAAGTTAAATTATGCAAATAACAAAAAAGTCATTAAAAAGTGGATACGTCAAAAATCTTTACAGCGCTTTACAATTGAACCGTTACGTCCCCTTTTGCAGGAAGTAGTTCCTTAAACACGTTTTAATATCAAGCGAATTTAGTTAAAAAAATTAAAAATAATGTCTTCGATTTTTATTAAAACAATTATATAGATGATTTTGCCGTATATTCTATAATGATACATATGTTATACATTTTAAAATATTACAAATGTTTATTAATTTTTTTACTATCGTTGTAGATATTCATCCGCGCCGCTTTTACATCAACATGAACTAGCGGCAAAATTATCCATTTATAATTTGTAATGTTTACTTTTTATCTTAACGTAATACAATTTTCCACCATTAATTTATCAAAATAAACTTTAAATTCTAACAATATTATGAATTAGGTATTGAGCAACACTTACCTTCTTTTTGCAAACTAAATAAGTTACTGTACTTTCAATACACGATAGAAAAACAGGTAAACAGCGCAATCAATCGATTAATAAATTACACAACAATGGTTGACATACAGCCAAATCAAGGCTCATTTATATCCACTAGTAATAAGTTTCTTACCTCCTATTCGATACATATTACTGGACGTCATCTCTTATAATTTTCTTATCTGATCAACGGTTAATGACGTATAAATAGTACTTCTCTATTTCATTTGCCAACATCTACAACTGAGAGAGGGAGCCAGCTTCGAACCCCGACCAAATAACCTGTCTGTCTCACGGCGTCAGCTTCCTTTTAGAAAAAGGTTGATGACGTCACACAATCGTGCATAGGTTTTATTATTGTAGTGCTTGAGTATTGACCTCAACAATAAGAAAAGCTACAGCAAAAACTATCTTTTACTCTAGTACATTTGGAATTTGACATCAAAATTAAAACTGCTTGAATATAAACAAAAATACTACACGACTTCACCTACTATTTAACCTTAGGTTTTTTTTTTTTTAAAGCTGTAGTTTGATTTTAAATTGATAAGTGACTAGCAATCGGCCAACAAAAACTTTAGCATCTTTATAATATGATTGCGACTTTGGCAAAAAAATAAAGTTTATTGATTTAACGACAGTGCGTTGTTTGGTTTAAAGCTGTTTGTGATGTGGCTTTATTCAACTATTTCCCTGAAAATAATTATCGGGTTCAAAAAGCCACTGGTTTTTTCAACACTAATTTAAGTTATATTTTTATATCACATCCTATTTTGTGATCAAAAACTTAATTTAAGAACGTTTTATAAATAGTTACAACCGCAATCGAAATTTTACGCAAAAAAGGAAAATGGCTTTAGTGAACCGGCCCTGAAAGTGAACGCTCCCTGATCGGAAACACGTGACAACCACTCATTCACGACGTGAAACAAAGGTCATTCGGCTCTCATAAACTTAAATATCAGTTTTTTGTATACAAATTAATTTTTTACCCAAAATACATTACGTAACGCTATAATGTATAAAACTACTACAAATAAACAATATAGGCTACAGTTTTCTTGGTCTTGACTGGTTTTCTTCCAGCAAAAAGTTTTAGATTTCATTTACATACGTGACAATATTGGACGCTTCGTTAAACAAATACAAACGTAATTTTAGAACTTATAAACCCACAATATTCTAACGATAAGCGGGCTTAAAAGTAAAGTGAAATATATATAGCTAAGCAGTAGATATGAGTCGAAAACAAACCCTGAGTTCCTAAGAGCAACTTAGAATCATCTTTTTCCAAACAAAACTAATTAATATTAGCCACAACATAACATTTATAATTAAGGCCTTATGCAGCACTAGGTAGTCTACTATTTTTTGACAAGCATGCTTCTTCCTAATATTTCAATATGCAAATGACATTGGTAATTTTAGCTTGTGTTGGAGACCCTGTTTTCGCCTAAGATTTACTTAAATCCGACTGACTTTTGAAAATTCCATTTGAAGTGTTTTAACCGACTAAATATTAATGAGAAAAAATGCATTACGCAACATGAAAATGAGAATTGCAAGTTGTATTTTTAAAATCTATTTCCTTAAACCTTTGTTTACAAATGCATATCAACCATGCTATAAAAGTATTAGTAGAGTCATACATTTGGAGTGTTTTTGTATATGTAAAGAATAAACCCAAATCATTTTCTAAAGTTAACCTTTGCTTGAGTTTAAATTTGCATAACACACAAACTTTACAACACCAACTATGTGGCAACATTTGATAATTAATTACAATTTCCTTAATTATTGTTTGTTAATATTTAAAAAAATTATCTTAATTTTGCAACTGGATATTTAAGTTAGGTATCGGCGAACGAATAACTGTTTTGTGAAGTCGTTGGCAAGTAGCGGAGTGATACATCGAATAATCCAATCAAAATAACCAAATAGTCATTCACGAGATATATTTTTTGTTGTATTATTCCGCCCCATACACACGAACATTTGAGATGTTAAAGAGAATGCCGCATGGCTTGCCTTTCTCGGATGCCTCTCTCTCTTTTTAGCCCCTCCCCGAATGACGTGTGTTTTCAGATCAAACTAGCCAAAGCTATTGTTTATTGATTACAACAAAACATTTTTCATTTAATAAAAAAACTAAAACTGCAGTCCCGAAATCTTGATTCAAAACTAGAATTTTTTTTTAACTCGACTAAGTAACTATTTAAGATCAATTAAACAAATAATTATAATTGCCTTAGGCCTGACTTAAACTTTCTATTAATTTTCGTGTTATTTGATAAAGTTCTAAAAGTAATTCCTGCCAAATTATTTTAAAATAAATTTAATGTTTCTAAGATGATCTTTTTTCCCAACCCTAAAAGTAAAAAAATACAATAGCAACTAAAGTAGTTTTATTTAAGGACGGGATCTCTAAAATGCGTTTTATAGTGTAGCAATAAAAACCACTCTGTAATTTTCTTGTGTATTAATATTCGGCAATTATTAACCCTATTTGTTTATTATAAAAATAGTTCACGTATGTAATTAAATATCATTTCTATGTTACTTATTTTGCTTTTTTTAATGATTATATAATAAATTGTACAACATACATCTAAGTAAATTTAGATCTTACTAAAACTAAAATATTTAAATTTATGAACTATTGTTTTCAAAAAAGAAATTTCTAATGATTTTAACTTATAGTAATTTTAGGCATCGGAGTTTTTATTAAAAAGAAATGTCAAATTTTCTCAATAAACTTTAAAGTTATTTTCAAATAAGGTTTCATTTAAGAACAGTCTTGTTTTGTTCTTTTACTGTAAAATATATAATTTACACAAATAATTTAACAATTTGTCAAAAGTATAAAAAAAAAAATTTTATCCCTAGAAACCCTTAAATTTTATATAAAACATAATTTTAGATAAACATTTTAATTAGTACCTGAACGAATGTCATTATTAACTTTATATTTTACTTTTATTTTTTATTAAAAATGTGTAAATGTATTATTTTGGGATTACCGATAAAACAATTTAAAAAAATTGATTTCGCGATTTAAATTAAACCGCTAGTTGTCCATAGAGATCCAACATAAGTACACCAATCAAAAAATATACTACGACAAATATTTTTTTAGGGCTAATCTGCCAAAGGGTTAAAATTGCATTTTAAAATATAAATAATATTTTGCTTTTAAAATTTTATTTAACGATAAATAATAAAACAAAATAGCAATATAACTTATATTTAAAAACAACATAAAAGCCACTGGTTGTGATGCGCAGTATTTTTTGTGTTACGACCAAAATTTAAAAAACGAGAATAAATTTGCGGTATTATAAAAAAAAACATAGAAATAGATTAATGTATTAAGGCTTAAATTATAATTTAAAAATGGTAGAAACCATTTAATTTACTTACGCAAAATTAAAAATAGTCATAAAATATAATTTATTTTTGTTACACCGCAAGGTGGCACAAGAGAACGTGTCCAATCATAGCCGCAAGGCATACGACAAACAAACGCAAATCAAAACAGAGCCAACAGCGAGAAAATCGTATTAGAATCAACTTAAAAATACTTTTAAAACGTGCCGAGTAGTTTTAGTTATTTCTAGAAAACCTGCCAAGCCCGTTAACTTTAAAAAAAAAAACAAGTTAAAATGAGTTCACAATGACTTGATAATGATGTTGTTTATAAATTAAGAAAAAATAAATAAAGAAAAATACAAAAACATTTTTTTATTATTTTTTTTAAATTTAAAGTTATAAAATTAATTTATAAACACTACTTTTTATTCATTTTCTCCTTTTTAGGTAATCAATGACTTTTCAATATCACATGAAGAAAATTTCTAACATTTTTAACATTACACGAAAAAATCTTAAATAAAAAACCTTTTATAGTAAGTCTAAATAGCAGCACAATATTAATCCAGATATTTGTACGATAACTCATATTTGTTTGGACAAAATATAAACCTCTAAAAACGCTCGTAATGCAATAACTAGTTTAGTGCCATATAAGGAAACTGAGCGAAGATTTTATCCGTACGCGGTGTTTAGCCTTGAAATAACTATGCGCTCACTAACACAGGTCAAAATTGCCTTATTCGACTTCCTATTCGGTCGTACTGTCAAAACATGTTTTCAAAACTGTTTATATCCTGAATTCTGTGACGACATAAATAATGGGATTTAAGGTAATGACGTAATGAAAATGAAAACAAGTTGTTTTGTCCAAGTTTCGGGCAACTACCGGCTCCTATCGAAAATTACTACGACCTATTATCGTCCAGAACTATAACAATTTGAATGTCAATACGTGACATTATTCTTCCCAGGCTTGTTACTGCACGTACTGCGTAGTACAGCAGCGAAAGTGCAATAGCTAATGTCACGTTTTTAGGGCAGGCGATGGTTTAAGGTGGTATCGCGTCGTCGATGAAATTTAACGGCGCCGAATCAGTTCTAACTTCGACCTTTCGATTTTTCACTGACACTGTGATAACGTGACCATGGTATATTTTGATTTTGGTGGCTGTGGCGACTTGACATTAAACACTACAGCGTAACCTTATAGTAAAGAGTATCAGCAGCACGTTTCATCCAAGTCTTAAGGTTTTTAGATGCGCTGTAATTCGGCTTATCATAACCTTAAATACCTGCCGTTTTGTGCATAATGCTTAATAATAGAAATGCTTAATTAATGTATAAAAATATACATTCCTCATAAAGGTTAGGCTACTATGATAAAGGTTATTTTACAACATTACGAAAATATTTGCTAAAACGTGTTCAAAACAACAGTGTTTAAATTATTTAAAAACAAAAATATCTATTAACAAAAAAACAGGTTTTACTTAGAAAAATAAAAATAAGAATTTGTAATTGGCCAATCCTTTAAAACGTGCGTAGGGACTTAACAAAATTCCGATTTAAAATTGATTACAAAATTCCCATCTTAAATTTGCATAAATTTTAGACCTTTAAAATTTTGGTGACATCAACATCTAAATAACATTCCCACCTACACGTGGAATTATTGTTTTCGTTCCTCTCCAATTTTTTCTTGTTTGGCAACTTTGACAAAAAATTTTTTGTCGTTTAATAATTATTTTTAGTTCGTCGAAAAATTCTTTAAAAATACTAATGCCCTAAACGCTAATAATAATCCTGTCGCTATATTAAATTGATGCTTTTTTGCACGCAGGCACCTGAGGTTTATATATAAACCATGCGCAAAAATAGAAATTAGAAATGAGAGATTCTTAAAGCGCTTAGTCGGCTTTCTCCTAAAAAAAGAGAAAGCGATACTCTATAGGTAAAGCATTGGGAGCTCGTATTTTTTCGCCACCTTATTGCCGATATGCTGCTACGGTTTTAGTCTATTTTTGCTCGCTTAGCAGACCGAGTTAGACATTACGTTTCTCACAACCATTTTCGAGATTTTTTAGCGATAGATTTGCCTTGGGCTGGTTAAACTACGTCAATTTACGTCAATATTACGTATTTCTGTTGCTAGTTTAGGTTTGAAACCATTCGGATGAAGCTATATCAGACCAATGCTAAACAAACATAATACTTATTATATGCATGTGTTAAAATAGTTTTTTTTTAGTTGACTTATAAGTACAGAATTTTACGGAACGGTACAAAACAACAACTACGTCACAGAATTGCAAATATGGTCACGTGCATGCAAAATTAAAGCTTTCCTATTACACATGGCAAATATGCATATAGGTTTAACGCTTGGTCTAATTTGGCTAATAAGTAATCATCAATTCCGTAATAAAAAAACTAGCAAAAATTGTTACTATATTTGATACCTAAAAAAAAAAAATTTACAATTTTTTCGAGGAATTTCTAACGAAACAGAAAATAAGTTTACGTATTTAAAAATTCGCGGGAAAAAGTAAGTTAACGTCATTTTTTCTTAATTTGGCAAGTTTTCTTATAATAGCGAATCGCCTAATAATAGAAACGAGTTAAACTATAATAACAGCTTTGACGTACATTCACCTATTTTGGTGCATCGGAGAATTAATTGCTGGGTTAATACACTTTTCACAGTCTAACTAAAATAAACATAAAAACATTTTTGCCCATTGGCAATAGCAAAAAATGCAATATTAATATATTCATTTACGTATTTTAAAATATCAAACCACATAATAAATCTTTTTTGCGACTAAGTATAGTGGATAAACTTCTTTAAATGACAAACACGTGTTTCATGTGTACCTATATGTACGTAAAATTTTGTAATGTTTAATTATGGAAATATGTATCTATTTCTATCAAAATCTATTGTTCGTAAGACAAATGACTTTATACAATAATGATTTTTTACACGAAAATAATAATTTGATATTTTGTGTAAAAATATTAGAATATCTATTTTGGAAAAAAATATGTTTTTAGAACTAATAACTGACCTTTATCGACCTTAGGGTTTTTTCATGTGACGTCATATCGTTGGTCGCTTTCATCTACTAATATGTCGTGCCTCAACGAAATAAAATGCATAACAATTACAATGTTTCGTTAATATGCAGTGTGAAAAATGTTAGTAATTTTTTTGAATTTAATTTATGCGTCACAGACTTTATAAGTGAGATTACAATAAATTACTGACATTGTTTCACAATTGTATTTTTAATGTAACGGGAAATGTTGATAATGACACTTGGCATCACCACATGATGTCATGGGTTCTTTTCTGTAGCTTCTATAGTAATACGAAATGGTACGAAATTCTGCCAAGTCCAAAAAACCATTGTCATTTAATAATTAAAAAAATGACAAAGTGGGCTTGGATATGGGTAATACAGGTTACCTAGTGTTAAAACCATAAAGTCGCTATATATTAATATATAAAAAAGCGTCTTATGACTAATTAGTAAGGACCAGAGAAGTGATCAACATTTAAGCTATGATAATTAAAAAACACATCGGTCAGCATAATTATATTACATCATTCCAAAACCAAGAGTGACGTCACATTGCTTAGACATTGCGTCATTCCCACTACAATGACTTGGCAAATTTTTGTCTGCATAGCAACGTAGTAATATGTTACATAACATTGTTATAACAACGAGCGTTGGTCTTTGATTTAAAGAGAAAATGTATCACATGAATTGAATATATATAGCATCCTATAACATTGAAGGGGGCGTTCTATTTAAAGATATACTCACGTATTTGACCTATTGTATTACTGTGTACGCCGTTGAATGAACGAACAAATTTGTACAGTGACGGCCGCAGAAAACAAATTACGTATCACGTGATGCGCGTGATCTGCGTTACGCATGACCAATTTTTTTCAATATGTAATCGAAGAACACGTGACCCCACGTGATGACGGGTTCATGACGTCATTGTGGTAAATTTTAAATAAAAATTTTTAAAAATTTACAAAATGTTTCGAAAAAAACAAATTCTCGAAAACATTTTAGTAAAGTTTTCAATTACTCGAGCAACGCCCCTTGTATTTTTGTACTTTAATACTCGCTTGGCGTTAGTTTTATCTGTAGTATTTCACTTATTTTTGGCGAGTAAAGTAAAAATATTCTAATTTTAAATTTTGTCAATTTAAAAAAATGCGCTCAAAATTATTAATTTTTATTAAATAAACAAATAAATGAAAACATAATGTCTGACTTACCAAATTACGTAACCAATATATTTTGTTATGATGTTCGGCTTTACTAGGCTATTACGTAATTGGACGCGTTTATACAGTTTAGTCATGACATCACATTCAAAATAAGAAGCGAGAGAGCCTTACGCTGTGGGAGAGTGAAAAAGGCAATGAAATCAAATCCTAAAATTAGCTCTCTCGTTTTTTAGGTCGACAAATATTATAAAAGCAAAGTTTGTGACGAAATTTTACTTAAACGCATGCAAAACGTAAGGTGACAAGACCCCTATAGTAGGGGCGGGGATGTTTAAAAAAATTAAATTTAAAAATTAAGGCTTTATAATTAGATATACTATTTTAAATATTTTAAGTTTTGTGAACTATAAAGTGTATATATAAAAGGCAGGCGTAATTAAAAATAATAACTTTTCTTAGTTGATTTTTTATGTAATACTTAAATAAAAATAATCCTGTTAAAAACATTATCAGTTAGTTTATTTTAATTAGGGTTTCAAAATTTAAAAAATAAACCTTAATAATGTAAAAAAAATTTATAATAATATTATTTTCTTCGACCCTCTACAAAAATTGAATAAATAAATATATCTAAAAATAAAGTTAAAAACATGTGTTTTTGACTTAAACTATAAAAAAGTCTTCAGTTGTTTTGTCTTGATTTTGTTTTTGTCTATACTTCCGCAGGGTTTCAGCTAATTCGGTCAGAATTTGTCCAAATTAAATTAACTAACCTGACGTCAGACAAAAAACTACTTCCTTGTTTATTACAGGTTATTTTTTGTTCAAATTTTAAACCTGCGTTTTTATTTTAGCTAACCTAAGCTTTAAATTACATTTAAAGATTGTGGGGCACTCTGGTAAAAACGCTGAATGTAGTTTTTCAAGTGTATTCTTTTAAAGTCAGTAAAAAATGATGCAATGTGTCTCAAAAAAGAGATAATGTTTCAAGGACAAATAACTTAAAACTAACTAAAAAAATAAACTTTAAAAATAAGAATTGTTCTCTTTAAAATTGATATATAACGAACTTTTGACTTCGTTATTGAAAAAAAACAGTATTGTAATTTTAAACAGTTGTAAATTAAATAAATTATTTATTTATATTTATTGCACACTTGCTTTTATTGGGCAGCTGAATGTTTATATGCCATCTTGCCGAAAGTGCTCTTGAAACGAATTTATTCAGTGGGGAATTTGCAAAATTTCAAAATTACCGAGCGAAATGTGTATACAGGCAAATTCCGCTGCCAACCCACCCTATTTTACATACCACACAGAAATTTTCTTGTGACAAAGACATTTAAATTGAATAAAAAATTACCGCTAAAGAAAAAAAAGATAAGCTGATAGTCATACGTTTATGAGTCATAATACAAAATGGCGGACGGTATAAATCGCGCTTCTTAAATTTAGTTTTTTATTAACAAAATTGCAATCGACTAAACTAGTTTATTTTTTCAACAGGATTTTGTATAGCTTGTAGATATTATTTATTTATTACAAATTGATTCGATATAAACTCCATGAAGCTGCAAATGATGACACATGGCCAGTCTAACGTCGGTAGTTCTCGATTTAGTCCCTACTTCGTACCTCAGCAGCAGCGACAGTCCGCCATTTGTGCCAACAGTAATTACAAGCAAATGCCGGTAGGCTATAACGGTGCAGTCGACCTTAGGCAACAAAACAAAGATTTTTACAACTCGCAAATGAGCTCGGGGGAGAGTGGATGTTACTCTAACAGCCAATCAGAAGAGGTTAGTAGTGTGTCGTCAGAAGACATCCTACTAGCGGAAGAAAGGTTGAGGCCTCTTATTAAAGAAGAGCTAAGATACACTATCAAGAGTAAAAGGCTAGCAAGAGGTCTACCGGAAGACGTTCAAATCGAATTCAAGAAACCTATACCAGATGTAAGTTGAGCTCAATATTATATGTATAAAAAATATTAAAAAAAGAAATTCAATATACTTTTTTTTTAAATTGGAAAATCATAAATTATTTTTTAAACAAAATTAACTTTGGCATTGGAAATTTTTTAAACATTATTATATAAGTAATGTTGTATTGTAAATTTATTCTTGTTTGTTGTATTTAGGACGTTACACCCGCTACATTAATAAAACGTGAAAGAAGGCGAGAAAGAAACAAAGTCGCTGCTGCCAAATGTCGATTTAAGAAGAAAATGATTTCAGAACAACTACAGGAGGTAAGAAAAAAATTCATTATTACCTCATTATTAAATACAGTAAGGAAATTTTTATTTTGCTGTAAATTTTCCAAAAAGTTTTGTCACGCTAGTGCAAGAATTAATTCTTGTTTTCGAATCAAATAAAAAAACAAGTTTCGATAGCTATTTAAAACCGGACAACGTGATAAAAGTGTTGTATTGGCAATTATACGCTTGCCATTGGTTGCGCAACAAATATGTCACGCTTACTAATTAAATTAAAATGCTTAGGCACGTTAAAGTTACAGGTGATGAAGTACATTGGCATGCCTAGCGCTTAATATATATGTAAATAGCCTATTGTCCAAGTTAAAAAAGGGGCATGCCTCACTATAAAAGAAAATATTAAGGCCTGCCTGATAAATAGTGAAATCCGTCCATGGGTTGTTTTATGTAATATTGAAACCCTGTGATGTCATCAAAAAATTCTGTAAATCTTAGCATGTGGTCATAGTGTCGCAATCTAATACATCTTATTTTTACACCATTGCTTTATACTAGGTAATTTAAAACGCTGTCTGCCAACATTTCGAACGAAATCACAAAATATTTTTAATTAACACGAAATGATGCAATGCTATATTTTTACTATCAGCCCATAAAATTGCGTCATATGGTCAACAGAACTTGTATGCTCTTTTAGTTTGTTTTTGTCGCTACGCTTTTCTCCCTAGTGCTTACAATAACGGGAAAGGCGCTCAACAATAATTACGTAACCATTTAGCATGACGCATCCTACGTAATGGAAACTGAAATATAATATGGCGCGCCAGCACTTTGCGGTAGTATTCCCTATTTAGAACATGGATTAACATCAACAACGCCTAGCCATTGTTGTTCTTAGGTTTGCGGTAGTATTTTAAGAGAAACTTCTTATCGTTTCCATGTTGGTTATATTCGTTTCGAAGGCTGGGTGGAACAATAAAACGCTTAATAAGAAGGCGTGTTAAATTACGCCACTTAAATTATATAAAACGCCCAATGATGACATGGCGAAAACATATGTAAAATGACACATGTATGATGTAATTTAGACCATTTTCGTTTTTAATGCGTTGACAGGTTTATGTCATGCTAATGGCGAAATGTACTATAAATAGGCAGGCAATTACCACCGATTTTGGCCGGATCTGTCAATTACTACAATCAAGATGATATATTTTTAACCAATTACATAGTAAGAAGCATATAACTTACAGTTTCTTTTTCTCGCAGGAGTCAGAACATCTTGAAAGCATAAACGCCAACCTAAAAAGGGAAATCCAAAAGTTGCAAGAGGAAAGACAGAAGCTAATATATATTTTAAACCTTCACCGACCAACCTGTATTGTAAGAAGCCCAGCAGTTGATACGACTTCATCATGTAGCCTCGGTGAAAGTTCGTCAACAAGTAGCGATGCTCAGCAATGCGTGTCGGCGAACGACATAATAAACTCTCCTTCGCAGCCCTCGAGCGACACCTCACGACCACAATTCGAGTGGCAAATGTCAACAGAAAGCGCAAACGTATTTTTGAATAATTTTTTAACAGATAATGCTGAAAATTCTACATCCTAAAAAAATTATTCGTGTTATTTATATATTTGTATGTATGCCTATAATTGCCATGTACTAAGTTTTCGATTAAAAAAATTAACGATCCCTGTAATATGGGTCAAAGATGGGATACAAATTTTTATAACCTTTTTATATTTATATTTTTATTTACCCTTCTTGTTGACGTTTATAATGTCTTAATAAAGGCTATGTTTCATCTTGCCCAAATCTGCTTTGCACTGCAATATTGTTTTTTTTTTACATTTGGTGTGTATTAACAGGGATGCTATACGCTTTTCAGCATGTGTTTTTAACCAATTCTGCTAATATGTTGGTTGGTGTTTTTATTATTTAATATTTTTAATACAACCTTTTACTATAACAAACAAAATTTATGTTGTCAAAGTCAAGTGACTGATGTTGGTTAAAAACAAAAACAAAAAGCTTAGAGAGTCGTGCTAGTATTAAATACACTCGTGGTATTAGCCACGCTTAGGTTTATTTTTCGAAGCAAAGTTATTTCAATATGCCGTGGGCTCTAATCAAAACGTGTCTTTCAGCAAGAGCAAAATAGGGCAGCCTAACATTTTATTGGCGTTTTAAAGGCTACGGTTTAACAAAATAGCAAAACCTAAGTTTGCAATATTCCTCAGGCGGAAGCAGTTAGGCGCCTATTTAGAAGTCGTACAGAGCACAGGAATTTTTGTACATCCTATGTTACAGCTGATTTTTAACCACGTCCTGTTTTTCATTTTAGTTCTAGAAGTTTGGTTGTGTTCTATGTTGGTTGAGTTTTTGTTAGTTTTATTCCTTATTACTTACATAATGTTTAGAAGCAAACCTAAAGCAACAGCAAAGCCTACAAAAGATGAAAGTATGTTTTTGTTTTTTCAGTTTTGTTGTTTAAGACTATTTTAATATAAATTTATTTTAATAAATTTTAAAACGCGACAACATAGCATGTTTGGGAAGAAAAATTTTTATATACACCCTTTTTGTATATTAATATAAGATTACCCTTTTAATTTGTTTCTAAGATACATTTTGTAATATATGCAGTTGAGTAATAATAGTTTTACTCTTTGTCGCCCACGAGCGATTACTTAAAATTAGCAAATAAAATGCAATTGTTACGTAACACACAACAAAAGTCTATTAACAATAAAACATATAAAAGGTTAGCTGGTATCTGCTTGTTTAAAACGTCAGCTTATATTTAAAATCATACATAATAAATTCAAGGTCATAAAAAACAAGTTATTTAAAAGCATCATGCGTTCGGCGCATGCTAAGGCTACTTAATAATATCCCCTGTAGAGAGAACAACCTTGTCAAATTGTCAATACGAAGTTCGCTTGATAAAAAAAAAGGCTAGACGCGTGACATTTTGCACGGCCTGTTTGCTAATAAAATACGATGAATCGTATGGTTGTTATTCAGCTTTAGCGTGGTTTCTGTTGTTTGCGTGTTATAAACTACATAATAGTAGAGTAGCTATAACCGTATGGTGAATTAGCTTTGTCGTAAAGAAAAGTTAACGATAATTAAGACAGTTGACCTGGACTGTGTATTATGTAAGCTGGGATAGAAACTTGGCCATGAAAAGATAAACGTTACAGACATGAAATAAAATTGATTAATTATTTGTTTAATTTATGAGTTTAGTTCGAACAATAATGCTGAGTTCTTATTGTAAAACTAAATGGCAAGGGAATACGTACGCATATCCCGTAACGTTGTGAACGTTTTCCTATTCTATCACGTTTTTTATTAGAAAATCATGGGAGGAAATCACGTTTGATAAGCTTAAAATAAAGAGCCACTTAGCCGCTATTTTGCGAATTTAGGAATAGAAGTTGCTTGACAATAGAGCATTGTAAGTGTTAATTATATACAAATTTAAATAGTGTTTTGTCTATTTTAGGTGTTGCTAAGGTAAACGGCCAGAGTAGTAAACCTGTAGCATCCAAGCCTACACCCTCGCAACCCATTCCTAAAGTTAAAGCCAACGACTCCACAGGAAAGCATTCAACTAACGGAAGTGCTTCCAAAGTAAAAGAAGATCCAAAGGTGAATTGTAACTAAAAAAACTAAATTTTTTGTTTGTTTTTTTTCGGGGGTAATATAACAGTTATAATTGAATAGGTATATAAATAAATGATTATTCAACTGTGTTTATTAAAATAGGAAACATGTTAATTTGTTAGTCTGATTTTATCATGAGTAATAGATTTTTTAATAAATAGTTTATTATAATAAGCAAACTAAATCTATAAGCTATTAATAAATTAATTTCCTTTATTTACAGGTAACTGATAAACAACTAGGTATGTCTAGCAAGCCAGTCACCGATCATGAAAAGAGAAAGCAAATCTCTGTCCGTGGAATTGCTTCTTTGGAGGGTGTAGCTGATATTAAAAAGGTAACAACTTTATAGATGTGCATGGCTAACCATTCATGTCATTCTTTGAAATAGTCCATTTTCTGCTTAACAAAAATTCCATGTTGCTATAAAAAGATTTCATTGTCAAAGGGTTTGTAAATGTTTAAAAATGGCAGTGATATGTAAAATTGGTAAACTGATCTATTTGTTATTGCAATTCTGTTATTTGAACAAATAAGTCCCCTCACATTCCCATTTTTTTTCGAAAAATTATATATATAAAACAAGTTATTTAATTTTTTTTTTCGTTAAATTTAATTTGAAAATATTTTTAGTCTTTCAATCGTCACTTGCATTTCACTTTGGTGAAAGATCGAAATGTGGCAACAGCACGAGATTATTATTTTGCCCTTGCCAACACTGTAAGAGATCAGATGGTGGGCAGATGGATTCGAACTCAGCAATATTACTACGAAAAAGATCCCAAGGTAAGAGGCAATCTTTTATTGCTTTGGATATTTTTTGTAATGCACACAGCTATAAAAACAGTTTGTTAAAATCATAGCAATGCTATAATTGTATTACTAAGGCATTTTTACCTAAATTCATTATTTTTTTTTACAGTATGCTGTTATATTAAATAAATAGTAAAATTGTTTTAATGTTTGAATGGTTTTTATGGTATGGTTTATAGGAATCCTGATACCTGACAACAAAGTAAAAAAATTAATATAAATAGAGTTCTTGTTTTAATTTTAACTATTTTATGTTATTTAGAGAGTGTACTACTTGTCACTTGAGTTTTACATGGGCCGGGCTCTTCAGAACACGATGTTAAATCTTGGTATCCAGAGTAGCTGTGATGAGGCTATGTACCAACTTGGATTAGACATTGAAGAAATGGAGGAACTGGAAGAAGATGCAGGTATTTTAAACACCAGAGGGTATTGATTTAAACCAAATGTTTGTTAAACAGGCTTTTTGTTATTTAAAAAAAAATTAAGAAAAACACAAAATTAAAATAACTTTAGTAGTATCCTTTTGATTTCTAAATATCATCGTTGATTCAGGTTTGGGTAATGGTGGATTAGGACGATTGGCAGCTTGTTTTTTGGACTCGATGGCCACCATAGGTCTTGCTAGTTATGGGTATGGTATAAGATATGAATACGGCATCTTTAACCAGAAGATAACTAAAGAAGGTGCACAGGTAATACATGCCTTATATATATACCCACCTATTATTTTAAAATATATATTTGAAATTTAAAATATGTTTTATTTTTTTGCTTTAAATTTATTTTTTTAGACGTATGGGAATTAAGTGTTAGAACACTGTTTACATTAAACTTATCTCCTAAAACAGGATAATATTGCTAACAAATTTTAGTTAACAACATATGCATGAGTAATATCATGATAAATAATTTTAGAGCAGAAAGTAATCAGTTTGCCTATTTGTGCATTTATTAGTCTGCAGTATGTAAAAATTGATCAGCAATTAGAATTTTTTGACTATTTCATGATACAAAATTTATCCTAGCAAAACAGATATTACTAATTTTTTACATTAAAGTACTTTTTTGTAAAGTTTTACTTTTAAAGCTTAAGTATTGGGCTTTGAAATACAAATTAAAGAAGTAAAAGTCTGGTAGGGTGGTACACAAATTATGTCATTGAAAAAAAAGTTTTGGGTATAAACTGCACCGATACCAAACTATTCATGCTTAACCTTAGCATTTAAGAATAACTTAAACGCATACCAACAACATATCCTTTTACTGAATAATAAAAAAAAACTATAACTTAGAGTTGACCAAAAAAAATTAACATTAATCTTCATACTAAGGTAGAGGAAGCTGATGATTGGTTGAGGTATGGAAATGCATGGGAGAAAGCAAGACCCGAATACATGGTCCCTGTTCACTTTTTTGGACATGTTGAACATGGACCTGATGGGGACTGGGCCAAGCCATGCAAATGGGTTAACACACAGGTACATTAAACTAAACCATTATTTTTAAATTTAAATAAATTTTAATATTAAATATTGTTTAAAATCTGTTTTTGTCTCTATTGATATTTAATAATAGACATACTTTTCTTAAAATTATACTTCTATATAGCACTTTATTTTTTTTACTAAAAATTTGTACCCTCTTACTAGTAAAAGTTTAAAAATTTTAGGCTTTTAATAGTTGTTATTAATTTATCAACTGGTGTTATATAACCGGCTCAAAAGCATATTTGTTTATTGCTGATAAGTTTTAAAAATATTGACTTCAGACCACAAGTTTTAAAATATCACTGATAACACACTAGACAGGATATAAAGGATTGACTTTCCATTTGGGCAACAAAAAATTGACTTTAAATTCGTTTTAATAGGTTGTGTGTGCAATGCCTTATGACACGCCTACCCCAGGATATGGTAACAATACTGTCAATACTCTCAGGTTGTATACTGCCAAGTCACCTGACTCCTTTAACTTGGGCATTTGTAAGTCAATTTAGTTATTGTGTTACTTTAAATTACGCCGATACAAAAAAACTTTTGTTTTTTACATGTTTTAATTTTTTTGAAAAACTTTTTAAAATATTTTTATTTCAGTTATATTAGTATCTGTATAACAAATCTTGGTGAAACAAATATAAGCATATGTCCAAGCTATAGGCAAATAAAATAAAAAAATTTCTTTCTGCCGCTTTTATTAATCTTATTTTATTTTTATTATTTAGTCAACACTGGAGACTACATCCAAGCTGTTTGTGATCGAAATTCGGCTGAGAACATTTCCAGAGTTTTGTATCCCAACGACAACGTAAGCGTCTATATTTGGTTAAAGTTAAAAGTCAAAAAAATGCAACAGTTTTTAGAAAAATGTGGAATTTTTCTCACATGTGTGTCAATGCTCTATTACACATAAACATATTTTTGAATGTTTTGCATTCCTTAAAAAAGTAAATTATTGAACTTTTTTTAATTTTTTTTTTTAATTTTTTGTTTTAGTTTTTTGAGGGTAAAGAGTTGAGATTGAAACAAGAATATTTTGTGGTTTGTGCAACGCTTCAGGATATTGTTCGAAGATTTAAGTCCTCAATCTTCGGATGCAGGGATCCAGTTAGAACTTCTTTTGATTCCTTTCCATCCAAGGTTTGTGAAGCAAAATGTTTTTAGAGCCGAAACTTTCAAAATAAAAAACTTTTTTTAAATCTAAATTTTTTGAAAATTCTTTTTTTGAAAAAGGTTGCAATTCAACTGAATGACACTCATCCCTCGCTTGCGATCCCTGAGCTCCTTCGAGTTTTCATCGACATTGAGGGAATGGATTGGGATCGAGCATGGAAAATCACCAAGGCAACATGTGCGTACACCAATCACACAGTGCTCCCTGAGGCCCTCGAGCGGTGGCCAGTGCATCTTTTGGAGCGAATGTTGCCAAGACATTTGGAGCTGATTTATTTGATCAATCAGAAACATTTGGAGGTAAGAAATTTTTTGGGGGTTTTTAACTAAAGTTGGAACTAAAACTTCATTTTTTTTTTGTTAATTTTATTTTGCCCTAAAAAAACTTTCATGTAAAACAAAATTTTTTGATTGCAAATTTTTTAGAATGTGGCCAAACACTTCCCTGATGATCCGGATAGAGTGTCGAGGATGTCGTTGGTGGAGGAGCACGGTGAGAAGAGGATTAACATGGCTCACCTCTGCATCGTTGGATCACATGCTGTTAACGGAGTGGCTGCGATTCACTCCCAAATCATCAGAGATTCTGTGTAAGTTCATTGTTTTAAATTTTTTTTGTTTAATTTTTATGTTTTTGATAGAAGTTAGTTCTTGGTCATTTATCTGTGCGCTTAATGGTAGTTTTTTTATTTTACATGCTCATAAATTGGATATATATATATAAATAATGCCCTTTGGGCTTCATAATACAAAGGATTAGTTATTTCTGTATTTTTGTTAAAATTGAATAAGGTAATTTTACACCTAAAACTTTTTTCTTGACAGATTTAAGGACTTTGTTGAGTTGGCTGATAAGATGGGAGAACCAGGAAAGTTTCAGAACAAAACAAATGGAATTACTCCAAGAAGATGGCTTCTTCTTTGCAATCCTGGTCTAGCTGACCTTATTGCTGATGTAACACTATTTTTAAATTAATTCTTTTAGTAGACTTTTTCCAATAGTATACTTATATTGATTACTTTTATTTTTACTTATGATAAATAACAGATTTTTCATGTTTTTAGCAAATTGGTGAAGAATGGCCAAAAAATTTGGATCAATTAAGAAAGTTGGAACCTTTGGTTAACAACCCTGCCTTTGTAAGAAGCGTCATTCAAGTTAAACAGGTATTTATTTTAATTATTTTTAAGCAAGCATTTGATCATGTGTTTTATGTAGAAAATTTTGTAAGAAATGTTAAGGGTTTGGTGCCTAACTTTCTTTATTAATTTTTTTATTATATTTTTTTAAATTTAGGAAAATAAAATGAAGTTGACAGCATTTATCAAGAAGGAATGGGGAATTGATGTTAACTCAGCTTCCATGTTTGATGTGCAGGTAAAATTAATAAAAGCTCATTGTAAATAATATAAATTTAGGTAATAAACATTTGTTTTTAAAAGAAGTATAACTTAACATTTTTTTACTTTTAATTTAATTTGACAGTATGGTTAGTTGGTTAGTACAGAAATTTAATATTTTTTCAAATAATAAAGTTAAAATTAAATATGCTATTCTACGGATTTTATTAACTTTTTAGATATATTTTTTCGTTATTAAATACATACAGAATTTCTAAAGTTGTATATTAATAAACAAAAGTGTTACAATTTTAATCTATATTCAGGTAAAAAGAATTCACGAGTACAAGCGTCAACTGATGAACGCTCTCCATATTGTGGTTATGTATAACAGAATCAAAGCTAATCCTAACATGGAATTCGTGCCTCGAACTGTCATGATAGGTGGCAAGGTAAACAGTTTTGAGTTTTATCGAATTTAATTAAAAAAAAGTTACAGCCTAACTCAGAAATGTGCATTAGATTAAAAATGTGTTGAAAAAAAATATTTTTTTTTTGAAGGCATTTTTAATTAAAGTATTTAAATTTTTCGTCGTGTTTGTAAAATACCTAAATACATTTGTTTATTATATATGTCATTGTTTCTAGGCTGCACCAGGTTACTTGACTGCCAAGCAAATCATCAAATTGATCAACAACATTGGATCAACTGTTAACAACGATCCAATTGTGGGGGATAAACTGAAAGTTGTTTTCCTTGAAAACTACAGGTAAATATCATGTCTAACAATTAAGTGTGTTTTAAAGCCCTCTTTATAAGCATTTAAAAAAAATTAATAAATTTTATTTAAGGGTTTCTCTGGCAGAAAAGGTTATTCCGGCAGCAGATTTGTCTGAGCAAATATCCACAGCTGGAACAGAAGCTTCGGGCACAGGAAACATGAAATTCATGGTAGGATTCCAATCATTTAATTTTTCATTTTTAAATTCTTTTTTTTAACTTTTTGTTTTTTTAATATTTTACAACAATTTTCTATTTTGTCTGCAGTTAAATGGAGCACTGACCATCGGAACACTAGATGGGGCTAACGTGGAGATGGCAGAGGAAATGGATGGAAAGAACATCTTCATCTTTGGGATGAAAGTCAATGAAGTGGAGGAACTTGACAAGTTAGTAACATTAAAAAAAAAAAAATTTTAAATTTTTACTAATTTCAATTTTTAAAAAATTCCCAAATTAGGGAAGGTTACAATGCTCGCGATTTCTACAACTCTGTCCCAGATCTTAAAACCGCTCTCGATCAAATCTCGTCGGGGTACTTTAACCCCCAATCACCGCATGAATTCAGTGGGTTTATAGACAACTTGTTGAACCACGATCGATTCAAGTTGTGCGCCGATTTTGAGGCTTACATTAAATGCCAGGATTTGGTCAGCGAAGCCTTCAAGGTAAGAATAAATTTTTTTACAATTTTTTTTCAAATAATAAAATTTTTTAATTTTTCTCCAGGATCCTGAGAAGTGGGCGAAGATGTGCATTAACAACATTGCAGCATCCGGAAAGTTCTCCAGCGACAGAACCATCGCTCAATATGCTCGTGAAATCTGGGGCATCGAACCCCAACCCGATCTCAAAATCCCTGCACCCCATGAAGCTTTTGAGAGAGCAGAAACCTCGGAAAATGGCGGATACAAAGATTTCTAGATTAAAAGTTATTTGGAAACCCTTTTTTTGCATTTTAGCGGCCGTACTGTAATGCATTTAGATCTACATAGATTTCTTTATTAAAAAATTTAATTATTTTCTCTTGAGTTAAGGTTTTGCAGTATGTTCTATATACTAGCTGGTGAAATGCACAATTTGTACAACTTGTTTCCAAAAGTTCCATCTCTATTTGCCTATAAACCCCTATATTACTATATTATCCAAAAGTGTTATATCAGATATTACTACACCACTGCGCCAAATTTGAACAACAGCGTCTATTGCATTATAGCAATCCATGTTATTATATTCTCACTATATTATATCCAATGTATACAGAGTTGAACTAGCACAAAAGAAAGTACACCTGACTTGTGTGATGTTGGTACATTTATTTTGTTTGTTATGTATGCCTTTTGTTTTCACACAAAATATAAAAGTTCAAAATTAATCTTTTCTCAGTAAATTTTGCAGGCTGTTAGATTGATTATAGGTAATGTAATTGCATTTTGGTTCGATATAATAATTCATAAATTTAACTAAGTCCTATATTTTTAAACAAAATATACCCAAGTATAAACTTTAAATTTTTGCTGTAAGGTTAAATTTTTTGCTAGGCAAAAAAAAATTGTGCTAGATTTGAATGATGATTATCTGTAAGAGTAGGCTTATTATGCTACTCAAATTTTAGTCAAATAACTTATGTTTTAGGCTACAGCTAATAAAATAATAACATGATGACTGTACATGGAGATAGTACTTTATCAAACCTACATTTCACCTATTATTTACATTTATCTGCCTTGCCGACTACAAATAACAAATTAACACAACCATACAGGTTTTAATTTGCTTTAGATGTTTTAGGCATTTTTTTTGTTTAAACAAAATAAACGCCAGGACATAATTTTATTAAAATAGGGGGCAAGAAACTTTCCTTCAAATGATTTTTAATTTTTACAAATGAACTTAGGTGAAAAATTAGAAGTATTGGAACCTAAATTTGTTGAAAAAAATAATAAACCTGTAAAAAATTTACTCCCAATCCTCTGGAACCTCGAAACCTTTTGAATTTTCAACCGACGACATTTTTGATTTCACAGTATCAAGAATTTTCTGGGGAATTACTGGAGGTAGGTCTTCTGTCGACTTGATTCGTGTTGCTGGCAATCCTAAATCAATAGCAGAAGGATCTTTGCCATCCAAATTTAATTTCTCATCATTTTTTTCTGGCATTTTCTCTTCGTTCATATTCACATCCATTTGTCCATTGCTGCCATGTTTAATTTCATCATCGTTTTTGTTTTTGCTGCCATTTTCATCTTGTAGCTTCATGTTAACATCCATTTTTACGGCCGTGCCATTTTTTCCATCATTTTTACTCTCACCACCATTTTCCTCTTGCGACTTTTGCTTTTTTTCTTTTGGTTCATAGGAACTCCTTTTTTGCAAGGCACCTGATTTTACCAAGTCTACACCTGTAGGCCTTTTTCTATGAGAACTAGTTGGGGTGTTACTACTGCTACTAATTGAAGTAGCTTGCATAGAACTAGTAAAGGAAATAGAAGGTGATGCCTCTTGCAGTGGTTTTGGGATCGCCAAACTTTCTGAGTTAGGGGTCAAATTATTTGGGTGGTTATTGACCCACTTTTTGTTGTGGATAGGTTTGTGAAAAATGTTCTGGTTTTCCAATTCTTCGTGGTATTCACTGTAAGTGTGGATTTTGATAAAACATGATTCTAAGAGACTTGGACTGATCAGTTTTCGAATTTGCTTGGCCTAAAGTTAAAAAATAATTTCAAAATTTATTCATCAACCAAATAAAAATTGAAATATTATTTTACATTAAATAAACAAAATTTTTTTTAATTGAACCTGTGACTTATTGTAGAGTCCAATAAAACATTGTGTTTCGTTAATCCATGAAATGTTGATTTGACCGAGGGGTAGAAATAATTGTCTTAAGTCGTTAGCCCGCCATGACGCAGGAAATTCAACGTGAAAGACATGATCACGACTCGGAGTTAAATCTGGACCAACCAGATTTAAATATGGAATATCATGCATTCGCATTAAAAATATCTTTAAAAAAAGAAATTTTTACAAATCTATTTTTTTTTAAAGTATATTAGATTGCCAAAGAAATGTTTTAAATTTTTAAACATGTTCTACTTACTTTATTTAAATAAGGTGAAGTTAGTTTAAACAATGAAGAAGTAGTCGTAACATCAATTGACTTTTGAAATGATGATAAATATCTGACCAAAGAAAGGAAACAACTTCCTAACAACAAAATTTTGTTTTTCAAGGTCAGTTTACAAAGATAGACCACATTGAAAGTAATTTAATATGGCATATTAACTTGGCCCCAAAAATAAGCTAACCTGTAACAAATGCATCATATGCTGCCTCATGTAAATTATCGTCCATTTTTTCTTTATCGTGATCACTATACTTGCCAGGTATTTCGATGTTAACTTTGAAAAATGGAGCCTCTTTTAAACGCGAGTGCATTTCTCCAAGAGCAGTGGTTTGCAGCATTTCCTTAAGGTTAAATATTGGAATAGGGAAATCCTTCTACTGTCATAATTGTATTACACATACAAGCTTATTTAAATTTAAAATTTTATTTGACATTTAATTAAAAAAAAAAAATTCATAATTTTATAAAAATATCTTACCCTAAATGGAAGCATGCTCCCCACCAACTTTGTGTCAACGAGCTTAGGAAAAACGCAAGTGACAAGTGACTTAAAATCATCAAGTGAAAGAGGAAGGGGGCAAACAAATTGTCGGATTGTATACATAACATCCAACAGCATATTATGTCCGATAATCAGCTTCTGACTCTGGCTCAATTTCTTAATGATTCTAAGAAGGTAGAAAAGAGCTTTAATGCAACTTTAAACTAATTCTGAAAAAAAATTAAAACTTAATTAAAAATATATACTTTGCAAATCCAATCGCATCATCCAAGCTCAATTCTTCTTCTTGCTCTGCCTTTTTCTGGCGCTCTTTTTTAACTGCTTCTCCAGCTCCTCTGACAACCACCATCCTTCTCATGTGTGTCTTCTCGTCTGTTCGTGATTCAACCAAGATTTTATCTGGAAACGCAGCCGGCAAGGCTTCAAAGAGAATTTTTCTGCAAAAATTTTTTTGTTTTATTTTTATACTTTTGTACTTTAACAGCATACTTTAGGTTTTAAAACTTAATTTAAAAGTATTTTACCTCAGATAGCTGTTGCACAAACTTAAAACTAGTTCATCTCCTTGATCTTCATCATCCAAAAACTTCTGGACCTGTTTAATGGTATTGTCCATGAACTCCTTCGTCTTGTTGTCAGTTATAGGAGTTGGACTGTTACGAACAAATGAACTAGGACTCTGAGCATTCAGACTTGCATTTAAACCTAATAGGTAAAAAATAATAGTAAAAATTAAGCTATTTACGAAAATAAAATTTATGTTACTTCATAAACATAAATTAAATAGGCTATTAAATCCTTCTATAAAACTTTATATCAATTTTTGTCATTTTATTAGGCTAGTTTATAGGAAATATTTATATTACTTTTGCCAGGTGATTTATAAGTTGAATCTCTGTAAGCTTTCTTTTCCTCAAGTGAGGTTCTTACACTTGTTTCTTCATTTGGTCTCAGGAACGGAATTCCTTGTTTTAAAGCTTTGTTGAAATCAAAACCTTGCTGGGTTAAAAAATCAAGACTGGAGCTCTGACATGAAAAAATTCTAAAAACAACAAGATTTAAATTTTATTAACTTCCTTACAAATTAAATCATTTTTTTTACCTGTCTGGTACTCCAGGAAAAGATGAGCGAAAAGGGAAAATGTAGAAATTAAATGCCTTGGTTTTGTATTCCTTTTCTTCTGCATTCCACACAAATGCACACATTCCTTTAAAAAGTAACATTTATATTATACAAACATAGAATTAAAACTGCAAAATTAAACTTTCTATGCCAAAGATTTGTGTATAGTATAATAAAGTATATCATTTAATGTAAATATTTCTTACCAAATTGCAACATTATAAAATGCTCTGTGTTGTACTGTTGTTTAAAGTATCTTTCCTCTGGTGAGTCGTACACTGTCAAGTTGTAACTTCCGTTCGAAAGTCCAGTAAATTCCCCATCAATTGAGATGAAATTGGCCTCCTCGATTGCCTGATAAACCAGAGGGACAGTTTCTCTGAAATTCTCCCGTGTGACATCCATCTTTAAGAACTGATGCTACTTAAATACCTTCAAAACTTAGTTTCAGTTTAGAATTTTTTGTTCTGTTGTTTTTTGGCCTAACCTGTTAATGTTTAATAAGATCAGCCTCAAATTTTAACATTTTATGAGGCGCACTTACTACAAAACAATCACGATTCCAACTTAATCTAAGAGCAAAAATTGAATAACTTTTTAAGAAACATATTCTATATGTTATCAAAATTATAAACATTTGAGTTATTTAAATTTTATGACATATATATTAATAATGCCCAACTTAGCCATAATTCTGATAAAACTAAAAAACACGTTTTTGTACTCGAAATAAATGACAACACTGCGTTATATTGTAAACATGCTTTCGCGGGAAACACAAACATTTGCCGCGACAAAATAAAGTTTGGCAAGCGAGCTAATGACTTTTTCGTTGCACAAGTTGAAATAAAAATAACTTAACGTAACAGAAACTCTTGGTTATTGAATTTTATGATATTGATTTGATTAGTGAATAATATAGTGTAGATTTAGACTGCAAGGACGGAACTTTTGTTTGGTTTGTGTCTTATCTGTCGATTTGCTGCATTAACAGACTAACTAACCAGCCATTTGCAATGATTTCAACAATTAAAAGAAGGGACATTTTCGGGAAACGAATCGGTTTGTGTACTTAATTTGTATTTAAAAGTAATACACTGTATAAGTGTCAAAAAATTAATAAATCTTTTGATGCAATTTAGATGCAAGACAGCAAATATTAGCAAAGGAAAATATGGTTCAGTATTTTAGTAGTCCAATTCAACAGAAAATGCTGCTAAAAGACCAAGCTGGTGTAAGTTAACTTCTAATTATTTAAAACTTTATAGTCTGCTGGTATTCTGTTGCGAACAATAAAATTTAGTACTTGTATTCTGCCTAATTTATTTGTAATCTAAACTCATTATTTGTTTAGAATGATGTTATTCCACCATATGCTTGTGAATTTTGCACCGGTGAGTATTAAAACCTAAAAACGTTTTTGTATAAAATATGAAAAACATTATTTATGTTTTTAATTTTGTTTGAATACAGTTCCAGAAAATGAGAACCTTTGTGCGATAACAGATGAAGAAGGATATGTTTCAATAATTGACACAAATTGTAACTTCCAAAAATCCAACGCCGGCATTGGCTCTTCAATAAAAGTTAAACAAAGATGGTTAAGTCATAATAACGCTGTTTTTGATATCGCTTGGGTTCACAACAGTAATCTAATTGCCACGGCCTCAGGAGATACAACTGCTGCTCTGTGGGATGCCACAGCTCCTGAAAAGCGTATCGGTTTGTTTTGTGGTCATAGTTGCAGCTTGAAATCGATCAATGTTTCTAAACAAAACCCATGTAAGTAATCATTGTATATTACGTTAATTCCTTATGACTTTCTTAGTATGCTATTGTTAAACGCTTTTTATAATTCTTTGGTATTAAAAATAAAAAAAACTAAAGTGTAATCTTCTTAATCTAACTTCTTGATTTTTCAAAATTTTGTATATATATATATGTATTTTATCTTTTGCTTTTAATATAATTAAATTTGTTAGTTAATCTGGTGGTACTCTCTTTAAATGAAAAGAATTGTCATCAGACAAAAAAACTTTTATTGTTTAATAAAAAAATAAATAAAAAAAAGGCTAGTTTAATTAAATTTTTCCATTTTTGATAAACTTTTCAGTTTTACTTGCTACTGGTTCAAGAGATGGAAATGTTTTGGTGTGGGATCGAAGATGTAACAGCTCGGATGGAATACATAATCCAGTCATCCGAATCCAGGATGCTCATGCCATCAGGGATGCCCTCACTCCTCAAAGGAAGAAAAGAAGAAGAGCAACAGAATTTAACAACCAACTGTTAGTGGTATGTCAAATGATTAACAAAATTTTAATTAAGAAAATATTGTTGCTGTTTTATGTTACTAATATCTGGTTTTATACTAAATATAAAGTTTTATTTTTCAGGATTCGAGACAAACGGTTACTTCAGTGATATTCCAAGACTCCTCTACTTTATTAAGTGCAGGTGCTATGGATGGTACTTTAAAGTTATGGGACCTAAGAAAAACTGTCCAAATGAAACCAGGTAAAGACCCCTTATTTTACAATTAAATAATTAACAAGATCTAACCATTTAACATGAACTTTGTTATGTTTTTTACTAGGTTCAAAAGTAAAAAATGGTAGTAGTCTGTGTTCCACAGCAAAAGAAAATATTTTATATCCTGGTTCAAGTAACAGAAGAAGAGGTTATACCTGTTTGACTCTTGATTCAACGCAAACTAGATTGTTTGCATCATGTACAGATAACAGGATATATGAATACGATCTTTCTTATGCAAGTAATGAAAATAGGCAGCCAACTTGCAGGTAAAAAAAGGACTAAGTTTCTAGTTTTCGTATTGGCAATGTTTAGCTTTATTTTAGATACTCTTTTTTATTATATTATATAAAATTTAAAATTATTAATAAATTTCCGACAACTTGCCTAGGCTATTTATTTCCGTTAGTAAGTTGTAGATACATATCTTGACATAGGCAAAACTTGGTTTTTGTCCTTACATAATAAAATTTTACTTTTGTTTAGATATTCTGGTCACTACAGTTCTTCATTTTATGTACGTGTAAAGTTGAGCCCAGATAATTTGTTTTTATTGAGTGGATGTGATGATGAAGTTGCTTATATATGGAAGGTAACTAAAAGTTTTAAAATAACATTTTCAAGAAAGTAATAAGGTGTGGATAATTAATAAACGTTGCTAATTTTAGGAAAAGTTGTTATTTGCTTTACTTAATCCTATGCGACCCTAATCTTTAAATTCTGCTGTTAAGTTTAATTAAGTCACTCTTTTAATTAACATAATTGTGATTTTACTTTTATCAATTTCCCCTAAACATGACTATAGCTTGTATATGTGTTTTTATTATAGACAAACCAATCCAAAACAAATGAGGACATACCACCTTCATATTGCCTTAAAAGTGCTGGAATGGAGCAAGTAACTTCAGTGGCATGGTGTCCCAGTGATTGGACAACCATTGTAACTTGCTCTGATGACTGTGCAGTAAGAGTTTGGAATATTCCAAAGTCTTATGCAAATTCAAAAATTCAAGATGGTTTTTGTGAAAAAGTGAAGCGTCCTGAAAACGAAAAATTGCCAGTTATTGAAGGTATAACATCATGTTTATCAGTTATTAAATGAAAATATTTTGTATATTAAAAATTAATTAAATATATCAAAAAAAATAAATTTAAAAATTCGATCCTTGATTTACAGATACTGGAAATCAAATTTCTCCCACTTCTTTAAAACCGAAAACAATTCCCATTTCTTCAACAAGTAGTCCATTGCCATTGGTTAAACCATTTTCACCAGCGACCAATGACACGATGGTGCTTAAATGCTCACCCTTATCCGCTAAACCACTATCCACTACCAAAAAAAATCAAAATTCTTCACTTAAAAAATGGCTTGTTGCCACGAACAAACCTTCACAACGATCAAATAAAGCTAAAGCTGCTAAATCCTTAATCATGACAAAAACTATGGACTCTGAAAAAGAAAATGTACCTAAAAAAGTTGCAAATGAATATTGTCAAGATCAAAAACAATCTACAGAAAACTTGAAGAATGTATCTCCAGAGAAGTCGACCCCAAAGGCTGGTTTACAAAGCAACTGGTTGGAAAATTTGTCAGCCAGGCAAAAAGTTCTAAAAAACTCTACAAACTCACCTACAAGTAAAAATAATCCTGCCAAGAAACAGAAACTGAGTCCTCCTTCCAGTCCTTTGGGTATTTGCAAGACACCGAACTCGATAAAAAAATATTTTGCAAAGAAAATAGATTTGGAATAACCGCCTGAATAATTCCTAATATTTTTTCACACTGCCTTTTGAAACTGCCTTGCTGATAATGTAAAATAAATTTGTTATAATTTCTTCAAATAATATTTAAGCAGCTTAATAAGGTCATTTTTTTTGTTGAAAGTTTTTATAAAAAATATTTTTCAACATATTGTTAATTTTCTATATTGTTAATTTTAAAACAGCACTGCATTTGAAAGTATTTCACCTTCAATATGCTATCTACAACTGCTTTCTCAACATAGCGCCCTTGATCAAGGTGCTACAAACAGTTTTAACCTATGCCCTACAAAATAACATTTTAACACCAAACAATCTAATGAAAAATTTATTGGTATACAAAAACTAAACAATCATCTACAAAAAGTGATTAAGAAATCAAATAACTATAAAAATATTCAATTTGCTATAAGCTACATAATAAACTACGAAATTACTTTTTTTTACAAAGACAGACAATCAATTTGGCAGTGAGTATATCATGAACTTAGGAATTAATTTTTTGCAATAAATAGTTAAGTTTTTTGTTTAAGACACTGCCTCGCCATTTCAAGTACTCCTTCGTAAGTTTGATTTCCACCAATGAAACCATTTGCATGGACAAATATACAGCCAGGTATTCCACTTATCTTTGTCAGCTCCTCATTTCTTATTCCCTTCCATTTTGATATCATGGTCAACCTGTTTAAGAAAATTGTCATATTTAAAAGTACAATATTGTATCTTTTATTTAATAAGGTCGACTTCACAGACGAAATAGAAAGTAATATTAGTTAACCAGACCAAGTTCTAAGTTATCTTTGGCAGTTTGAAATATTACTGAATAAAACTGCCAATTTATTATTTTGCTGGTTGGTTCAGCAGGAGCCTACATCGTTTATAGTGACATACTAAAGGACTACAGTAAAAAAGCAGTGGAAATTAATCCTAGGACCTCGTGTGGTTAAACCAAGTAACCCTTAAACTATTCTGTCTTTACATATCTTACCTGTTGTCAAATGTGTGCTTTCCTGCTGGAACACATTGAATTCTCCACTTTCCAGACGAGTCAGCATAAAGAACATATTTTATTTGACCACTTTGGGCTATTCCTTCCTCCTCTAACTGGAAGAGGTGTTCTTTCCAAGGACAATAATGCTTGAGCAGGATTATTTCTCCACTTTTATCGACCTAAATAGATTTATAAAACAATTTGTACAGAAACATAGACACAAAGTTAGTAAATTTTGTTCTATAGCTTAACAAAGGAATTTAGATTTAAATTATACCTATTACACAATTACCACAAAAGGCATTACAAATATGAATAAAAGTTTATTTTACGACGAGATTTAAATAGATTTGTTTCTTACCGAAGATCTGTCTTTTAAAGAACTTTCCACGATAGATCGAGCAGGAAGCCAACTATTTACATATCCATTAACTATATCCAAGAACTCTGCTCCTACCACTTCCATTGCTTTTTTAAAGCATTTCTATAAAATAAAATGAAGCAGTTATATCTAATCTGATTCTTAACCATAAAATATCCTTTAAATCAAGTATCTACTTAATTATTATTTTTTTCTTAAAAATAGTCATCTATTCCTATATATATCCTAATCTAATGTTTATTATTATTTAAAAAAAAACATGCCTTGGTATATATTTATATATGGGCAGCGTGGTGTAGTGGTAAGAACACTTGCTACACCACCATGAGGTCGTGGGTTCAATCCCCACTGCTCTCATGCTGTAGCACCCTTGAGTAAAGCGCTACAAACGGTATAACCTCCTGCTAAGCCAGCACTTAATCAGCAGCATAATTACTGGCAATTATAATCTATAATATCCCAAACTGCAAAAGGCAACAAGGGACTGGGTCGGAGTAACTGATATTACTCTATGTTTAGGTTGCACATTCTACCTTCCCACATCGAGGACAAAGATATATACAAAAAAAAATATTTATAAAATATATCTATAGGCCTATATACATAAGTTGTAAAATTTAATACAGTTCATGTTTATATACATTTTTAGAACTTATTTTAATTAAATATTATTTGATATTTACCATTGGGTCTGGATTCACAGCATTCCAGTCTGGGTTTAATCTTCCCACCCTAGAACTCAAGTTTGTGGAAATTTTATATCTTGGTTTTCCATCATGAGCATCAACTCCATTATCTATTCCATCCACTTCTTCAACAAAGTTTTCATAAACCTAAAAAAAAATTAAAAAATATATTTTTTTAATTTAAAAAAAATACAATTGTTTCTATTGCAATATTTATTGCAATTTAAAAATTAAAATTCCCCTAAATTTAGTTATTACCTTGTTGTATATAACATCCAAGGTCTTTACATCACAGTCTTGAGATTCTTTTTTAAAGATTTCTTTAATAACTTCTTCCCCAAAATGACAATAAATTAAACCAGCACTACTCAGTTTTGTTTGCCATGGTTTTGATGGTTTAATTGAGTTGAAAGTCTCATTAAAAGTACTTGAAATGAAATATCAGTTTATAAAACATTTGAAACGTATCAGTTTATATCAGTTTATAAAACATTTGAAACGTGTGTTAATATATATTTACCGACAGCGTGGTGTAGTGGTAAAAACCCATGCTACACCACACATAAGGTCGTGGGTTCAATCCCCAGTGATCTTATGCTGTAGCGCCCTTGGGTAGGCGCTATAAACGGTATGTCCTGCTGACTCCTGCTGAGCCAGTACTTAATCAGCAGCATAATTATTGGGCAATTATAATCTATAATATCCCAAACTGCCACAGGCAACTCGAGACTGGGTCAAAGTAACTGATGTTACTCTATGTTTAAGTCGTGCATTCGACTTTCCCACATCGAGGATAAAATTATATACAAAAAAAAATATATAGATGTGACCCAATGACAAATCAACTCTGAACAATAAAAACACTCTTTTTTGATTGTTTATTTTACCAAAATAAATTCTCATGAGTTAAATTGTAATAAGGCTATGTGGTCCATAGTTTAGTTGTCTTTACGGTGAATTGACTGGTAACAAAACAACTAGTATTTAAACTATTTATAAATATGTTGGATATATATTAATAACAAAAACATATCATGTACCGCTGATGGTGGTCAAATCGATTAGTTTTTGGGTCATAAACTGCACCAACATCCACTACAATGTCACAAGTTTTCAACAAATTCTCATCACGAGTTCTTATAATGGTTGCATCCTAAAAATAATTTTCATCAATAAAAAGCTAATGAAAAACTATTCCTAATAAAATAACTTAAATAATAATAAAGAAAAATATAAAATTTTGTTTAATAATTATTGTTTGCATTTCTACTATATACATCTACTTACAAAAACAAACACTTACTTTATACTTGGGTAGTTGTTGTAACATAAAACAAGCCAAAACTTCGTCGCAATGAAACGTTCCGTCGTGCGTTCCTATCTTCATATTTGCAACGACGTTCTCAACACGAGCTCGCTTAGTCACTGGTTCGTTATTATTGGCCATGTGTTTGATAACTTGTTTGCAAACCAATCTGAATTTATGATTAAATTTTAATAACCTAAAGTGCATAACGCGTGTTTACATTTGTTAATTTAGTTATAACTTAAACCGATTTATTTTTGTATATATCCGTTTTTGCAGAGCGAGGTATTCGTTACTTTTTACGCTTATGTTTGAATATATACCAGCTAAAACGCTCGAAAAAACACAATTTACAAAAACCACTCCTTCATTAGTTATTACAGTACAACAAAATTTAGCAGTAAAAGAAACATTCTTAGTTTATAACTAATAAAAGAAAAGAGGAACTGTAAACAAACACGTGACCATAGCGCGTGGGTGTATGCTCGTAAGGTGGCGCATGTAGCGTGACATTTTGATCACGTGACTGCTGACTAATAATCCGAAGGTACCGAGTATGAAAGTTAACTATCTTCCTTTTTAACATTTTATTTAAGTTGTTAAGTAAATGAAGTGTTTGGAGTAGTTGTTATAATACTGAAAAGCTGTGTAAGGTCAAAGAAGATTTAATATTACGGTAACAAAGCCTTTTTTTGTTTATTTTTTAAACTATTTTTTAAATCGTAAGTCTGTAAGCGTAAAGTCTGACTGTCTGAGCTGCTGAGAGTGCTCAGCAATGAATTATAAGTAATTTAGTTTCAAACTTAGAAATTAGCTTTTGTTGGTGTAGGAAACTTTTTTACTGGTGTCTTTCTATATGTTATATTTAAATATTTAAAATATACTTTTGAAAATGTACGTATCTTTTTCAGCTTAATTAGGTCGTGATATTAACTTTTGTTATCTAGTTATTCAAATATGGAAAAGGGAATTATAAAAGCAAAATCACAGCGCCACAAGCGACTGTTAAAAAACAGAGCTCCTAAAATTCATGAAAACGACAAAAAAACTCTTTTGATTCGAGGTGGCAACACTAGCGAAACTGTTACCAATGTATTGAAAGAAATGTATTCATTAAAAAAACCCAATGCTGTTATGTTTAAAAAACGAAACGTAACACGACCATTTGAAGACTCTACCTCGTTGGAATTTCTTTCAAAAATGAATGATTCTTCACTTTTCTTGTTTGGCTCACATTCAAAGAAACGACCAAACAATATTGTTATTGGTCGTATGTTCGAGCATCAGATGCTGGACATGGTGGAACTAGGAATAGATAAATTTGAATCCATGCTCTCAATAAAGTCAGATAAATGTGCGCTGGCTACAAAGCCTTGTCTAGTGTTTAATGGCACAGCATTTGAAAGTGACGAAGAACTACGAAGATTAAAATCAATTTTTATTGACTTCTTCAGGGGTCCGGTGGTAAGCAACGTGCGCTTATCAGGTTTAGAACATGTTCTAAGCTTCACTGCTGTCGAAGGAAAAGTTTTTTTGAGAAGTTACCGGGTTGTGCTTAAAAAATCTGGTACTCGTATTCCGAGAATAGAGCTTAAAGAAATGGGGCCAAATATGGACTTAACTGTGCGGAGAGTGCAGTTAAGTTCTAATGATTTATACAAGAAGGCTTGTAAGCAACCTAAAGCTGCCAAACCAAAGAAAGTAAAGAATATTTCTGGTGATGTTTTTGGTGCCAAGAAAGGAAGAATTCACATGACATCTCAAGATTTAGGAAGTCTGCAACTTCGTAAAGTAAAGGCTTTGAAAAGAACCAACGACAAAAAGCTTAACATAACGCCATCAAAGGAGCCAAAATTAAACTAAAATCAATAATTTTTGATCATTTTAATTTAAACAACAAATCATAAATTAACTTAAACTAGAAAATGACCACGATTGTCGTATATGTTTACCTTAGTTTAAAAAATGAATTTTTTCAGTGGTGCTATTGTGTAAACCACCTATTGTTGGTATTGTTTAATTGGGCGTGTGTACGCTGTGAGAATGTTTTAATGTAAACACAATGTTCTGAAAATAATATGGTACTTACAATATGCCATATATTTATATTTAATGCTACTATGGTGCCTAATATAACATAACATTGTAAACCTTTTTTATAATGTAAACAAAACAGCATTGCCAATTTATTTTAATGGTAAAAAATCAATATAAAGGGTTTGTGGTTTGGGTTTGAATTTAAAATGATCATGTTCCTTTATTTTCTAGATAAAAACCTTAAGTTTTAATTGGTAGCTTAAATTAAAATAAGCAAAATGTCGTTCGGGGGTTTTACAAAGCAATTCCACAAAGCCAGTCAGGTATAACAAAAATATGATTTTTTAACTACAAAAAATAAATAATTTTATATTCATTTAACTAATCTGTTGAAAAAGCAATAATAACTCTGCAATTGACAAATCAAAATCGGATAAAAATTAATTTTTATATTTTTTAGTTCATGTCGGAGAAAATGGGTGACTCTGATACAACAAAAATGGAAGAGGACTTTCTTGAAATGGAAAGGGTAAATTTTATTTAATATGTTATAAATATTTGGCATTTTACTTCAATTTTTGTTACTTTACTAATTAAATATATATATATACAAAAAATTTAAAAAAGCTGTTATTTCACAGTTTGTCTTTAATTAAGGATTAATAATCATGACATTTTTTTTATGAAAACGTTATTTTTTAGTTATTTGTGACAGCTACACAGATAGTTAATCAAATTTTGAATCAGTAATCTAATATCAATTATTTATTTCAAAATGTCACTCAAGCAAATAATTTGTGGTTAACATGTTTGTTGTTTACACAAACGCGGTTTCGTAATATTATGTAAACGAAAAATCTGTTCATTGGCAGTTGTTAATATTTTGATATAATTTTTTTAATGGATAGCCCATATACGCCTCATAATAGATGTAATGCTAAAAAAAAATTAGTTTTGTTTTGTTTGTTAAAAGTAAGTGCATAAAAAGACAATTGTCTGTTGTTTTGCACATGTTGTTCTACATGTCACAGCAATTTCCGGGTTTTCCAATGTATTTGTCACAGTAAATTGAATAGTGATTGATAGCTGTTGTGTTTGCATGTTTTTTTTCTTAAAATATTTTTAACATTTCACAATGGGACCCTTATAAAATATCAATGGCAAAAAACAAAAAAAAGGCCTTATTAAAACTTAAAAATAGGCTAAGTTTTAATAATTTAAAAAGACATATATGTATATTAGTCCAAAATATAACACTAAGATATATTTGCTCATGTTGTTCTTATTATTTACAAATTTGGTAGAACAATGGCCCAGGCAGCAAAAAATTAATTTTTCGCAAAACTTTTCTATTGTTTCCTGATACAGGATGCCTTGATTTCAAACTTAAGTAGTATGGATCATGTGATTCATTTACGTCAATGTCTTAAAAAAATTGCTTTGAAACGAAATGACAAAAGTTTAATCTACAATACGTAATGCCAGTAAATCATAATTTATTATTGAAAAAAAAATTTTAAATACATGCAAATTAATTTAACATTTTATTTTAATTCTAGAAAGTCGAGGAGACAGCACGAGCAGTTCAAGACTTAATTACTTACACCAAAGAATATCTTCAACCTAATCCCACCATTAGAGCCAAAATGGCCCTTTCTAAATTTCAAGTAAAAAAGTTGTTCGATCAAACATAACATGTGCTTTTAATTAACTAACTTAAATGTAGACATTTTATTATTTCAAAAATATCTAAAAGTTTTTATTTTTTCTCCCGAAAATAGAGCAAACAAAAAGATTCAAAATATGCCCAAGCAGAAGGAGTTCTAGGTGATTCAATGATTAAACATGCAGTTGGTTTAGGAGATTCATCAAATTTCGGCAAGTTATTTTTAAAAAAATAATAATAATGTTATTGCATATTTTTATTAAAGGCTGTGGTACCATAATTTTTGTTAAGATTTTACTTCTAAAATAGCTTTACTATGGAATTTGTAAATTAGGTTTTAAAAATTTTCTTTTTTTATATTAAAATTCAATCTATTTTTTGAATAGGAAAAGCATTACAATCAGTTGGAGATGGTATGAAGCAGTTAGCTGAGATTAAAGATTCACTCGATATCGGAGTAAAACAAGATTTTATCGATCCTCTTCAACAACTCTGTGATAAAGATATTAAAGAAGTTATGGTTAGAGAATATTATTTAAGAAAATTTGAGTTTTTTTGTTTTTTTTTCTATTATTTCTAGATACAATGTTAGTAACACTATTCTTTTATTAATTTTAGCCTGTTTAATGGTATAGCTTACTCTCACAGTAATATTATAGCTAGAAATAGTAAAAAATAATTAATAAAGTTTAAATAAACAACAATTTATACATTGGTGGCCCCCCCCCCCCCATTTTTTTAGATTATGTTTGGCACAAAAATATATTGGTATAAATTATACAAACCACTTGCATAGTAATTTATATTATAATATACAAACTGCAATGAACACAAACCATATTGGTCAAACGTTTTGATGAATAACAAACCACATATTTGATGAATAACAAACCACATACATTATGAATAATACTTGAATTACTGTATAAATATTCAGGTCAATACAAGCTGTTTAACATAAGCATTACATTAACAGATATTTATGTCTGCCCTAATAAAGTAATTCTTGTAACATATTTTATTAAATTTGTCATACCAGTATCTAAAAAAAGTTTTCAAATTGATTCATTTGCTCTACAATTTTTGGTCTCAATAACTTTTAAAAGGTTTTAATAGACTCGCCCCCCCCTTTAACTGCCTTTGTACCGATAATAATATATTTTACAATCGCCCCCTATTTTTAATTTAAACTTATAGAATATATGTATGTGTATAATTTACCTATAAAAATTATGATTTTTTTTATTTTTAGCATCATCGGAAAAAATTATCCGGTCGAAGGCTGGATTATGATTATAAACGAAATAGAGGTATGAAAATTCATTTTGTTGTTTTATTATTTTTCTCAGATGGTGTCATTATTTAAAAAATTACTAACTAGTTTTAGTTAAAAAAAAACAAGTTTTAAAGATGTATATACATAAAAGTTAAAAAATAACATTGTTTAAAAATAAATCCTATATATTACTACATTTAGTTATTATTCAAATTATTCTATTAAGTATTACACTTATAGGTAGCACAAAAGCCACTAAATTGTTTGGGTATTGATTAAGTTTTGTTTTTTATTATTGTCTAAATCTGCAAACATTATTCCCAACTGAATATAAAGATTGTCAAGTACTACTGGCCAATTACTATCAGGCATTAATGCAACTATTACAGACTTTGTTAAAAATAGAAACGAAAATAATTTTTAAATTCAAAATACTTAAGACATATATATAAAGTTATAAAATTTGGGCCCAATAATTTTTTTTTATATTGCGAAATTCTTGTATTCATATAGTAAATTTGTGGTTAACATTATTATAGTAGTAGACCATAAGGCCTTGGGCCATTCTTAGAACTTTTAAAAGGATCAATTTTTATTTTGTAAACTTAGATTAATTTATTTTTACAAAACTGGTTGTTTTGTAAAAAATTATTGGGTTTACTTTTATATCAAAAAATTTTTTTTTAAATTTTTTGTAAAGTTTTGTTGCTTAATCAAATTAGGCAATAAAACCTCACAAGAAGAATTAGTTTTGGCCGAGGGAAAATTACAAGAGGCATTAGAGTTGGCCGACAACTCAATGGCTAATATATTAGACTCTGACGTGAGTTGTTTGCATTTTAGAATCTCGTTTTGGTGATTCACTAGCAAAAATTTTGATTTTGAGATATTTTAAATTTTCTTGATTTTGAATTCAGTAGTGGAATTTCGTTGTCATTGTTGTTTGAAATTATTTTTTAAGTGTTTTTGGCTTCAGTTTACTTTTTATTTTTGGTTTGTAGTCGTCTGTTTGTCTGATTTTTTTTCGGGTTTAAATTTGTCACTAACCTAAAAAATTTCAAACAGGCCAAATAATGACCTTTCCTTTTAGTCTTAGGACTACAAAATTATCTTTAGTCTTAAAAATATAAAAGTGGCAGCACTTTGTAATTAAAAAATTAAATATTACAGAATAAATTAAAAATATGCATGACACAAATAATTTGAAGTTAGAATTTGAATACAAAAAACAATTAAGAATTTTTATATATTGATTTATCGAATGTTATTTTGATGACCACACACAATATTGACCAATTTAGGTGAAATTTTCTATTAAATGTTTAGTGATGTTTTTACTATGGTTGTTCCTTTTTTAACTCTTCGAATAATAATGCTAAAAAGTATTTTACATTTGTACATTACACAAACACAATATATTAATTAAACTACATGAGGAAAAAAGTCTGACCCTCAAACTTGTGTTAGTTTAAAGTTAGGTTCTTTCCACAGTTTATAAAGTACCTAAAAATTGTAATATAATATAGGTACAAAAAAAATTTATTCAAATACGTCATCTGGTTTTGTAGATATTAATAAGAAAATTTAGTTATCCTTATTATTTAATTTAACACTCCATAAATATTTTCCCTTCCTCCTTTGAAATATTTTTTGTTATTCACAAATTAAATATACAAACATGGCAACACAGGGTCAAAAGTCCCGCCAGAGGAAGTTGCTCAGGCTGAACAAAAGTTGGAGGAGTCGCTTGAGTTAGCAGATAGCAGTATGCATAATCTGCTGTCGGGTGATGTAAGTTACCTCCCTATTTCTACCCAGTTGATTAAAAAATCTTGTACCTAAAAATGGGAAAGAGTTGCTTGTTTTTGCAACTTCACCTATATATATTTATAAATATATATATGAAAGTATTTTTTTTTTGAAAAATTATTTAAAATTTTTTTGTGAAGAATATTTAAATATTCAAAAAAGTTCTATTTTATGGTACACTATTTTTCAAATATTTCCTTTTAAGGTTTATATAACTGACTTACAGACCATAATTAAGAGAACACCACATAAACTTTTTTATTTTGTGAAAATTTTGTGTATTTTTTTGTTAACAAACCCCTTGTGATTTTTGTTAACAAACTCCTTGTGAAGTTAATAATGTGAAAAATAAGTAGTTTTTAGTCAAAATTTTTTTGCATGAATTTTAATTTGTTTTTAGTAGATTTCGAATGGTGATTTTTTTTCCCATAATGCCTGAATTTTGATTTTTAAAATTAAAAAAAAATTTATTACCATATATTAATTATAATTTTTATGTATAAAAAAAAACAACATTCATTTTTATCACTCTAACCTTAAACATTTATGAATATTAAATCAGGTTGAGCAGGTTAGTCAATTAGCAACATTGGTTGAAGCTCAACTAGAATACCATCGTCAATCAGCCGACATTTTGGAAAGTTTGCAGGAAAGTTTACGAGGCTTAATCTCTGAAGCTCAAGTTCAACCAGAAAGGGTGATTTAATATTTTTTTAATCTTAAAAATTTTTTTTTTTTAGAATTAAATTTTTTTTGAACTTTTTTTTAGGAACGATCGAAGAGACAACTTCGAACAAATAGTAACACCCCGGCTGATCGAACATCTGCTACCCCACCAATGGCCAGTCCCATGCATGCCCCCTCACCCTCTAGAGCCCCATGTAAGTATTACCTCTAAAAACCCCAAAATTTTAAAAAAACATTTTTTTTTCTTAAAAATCTTATATACTACATTTTTTTTCTTAAAATCTTATATACTACATTTTTTTTGTGCACCTTAAAATAACAATTTTAACTGATCAAATAGCGATACTTCTTGTATTTATAACATTTTTTTTCATGCCCCCAAAATAACCACCTCAACTACTTAAATAGCGAAAGTACCACAACAGCCAAGTTGTGAAGGTATGTATGATTTTGAGCCCGAAAACGAAGGCGAACTGGGATTTAAAGAAGGTGAAATTATCACCCTAACTTCAAAGATTGATGCTAATTGGTTTGAAGGAATGAATACCCTGGGAGAGGTAGGAAATTTTATCCATTTTTGGGTTGTTAAAAATTAAAATAAAATTTATTTTATAAGTTGCCAATCAACTTTCTGTTTTGTTTTACAGAGTGGTTATTTTCCTGTAGATTACGTCAAGGTCCTGATACCTTTGCCATAACTTTGTCAACAACCTTGTGTTAGGAGTGAGTAGCAAAAGGGGGACTTTCCCAAGTTGTAGTTGTCGATTTATATTTATTGGATTAAATAAAAAAAATTATTTCGAAAAAAAAAAAAAAATTTTAAATAAAAATTTACTGCCAAGGCAGATTTCAAATTACAGAATTTAAGTTTTTAAATTAAATTTGAATACTAAAATAATATTAAGGTTAGTCATTTTGAAAATATTATTATATCCACCCATTGGTTATGCTATCATACATTCATGCATACATACTTAAAAAACAGTTGCATGTTAAAAAAAGTTAGTTAAATTTTATAATAAAGTATATATCACACATTGTACTTATATTAGTAAACAATGGACTTCCATTTTCATAAGTATGTTGAATATTTAATCCCATTGGTTAAAAGCCAAATAGATCTTCATTTACTGTATATGTTAACATTTAAAACACATTGAAAGAAAATTTGTTCTGAGACAATATTTTAGTTTTAAAAAATATATTGAAAAGTTTTGTTATTATCTATGCTGTTTTTTTGCAATTGTTTTAGTAGGAATTATATATATATATTATTTTTTTGTTTTTTGGGTAAGAGTTTTAGTTCGCTTACGTTCAACTGCCAGAATATTTTGGAATAGTTTTAATTTTGTCTTGCTTTTCTTAGTTATTGGATAGGCAACTGTTTGCTTATTAATATTTCTAGTTAGTATCCTAATTTTTTCTCATATATATTATTATTATTATTACGAAATATTATTATTATCACCTATTTTTTTGTAATTTAAATTTGTATGAAATCATCAATAAAAATATACAGAAATACAATATTTCTTTTTCTCTTTGAATATGGTTTTGATTTTCTCTATAGGTAAAAAAAACTTTGTCCCAGAAGATTTAAAGGTAAAAAATTTGGGACCAAAATAATCATAGTTTTACTTAGATTCTTTTATTAAATCTAAGACGCTACCAAACAAATTTTCATCAGAGGCTAAATAACCACTTTTTTCTGTAAAGCAATCTATTATTGGCAACTCAAGAAGATCTTTCTTAAAGTTAATCAAAATATATGCTCCACATGTAATAGTGTCATTGCTAGATGTTACTTCAATTTCAGTTCTTGTCAATAAACTGAAAAAAAAAAAGGAATTATAAAAATAGTGGAAGAATTATTTATTAATTTTATGCTTACTGTGGATGGTTTTCAAATTCGTCCAAAACCTGTAGCATTTTGTCGTCGACATTGTATATTTCTCCGGAAATATTCTACAAAACAAAAGGATAACATGTAATGTCAATTTGTCTTTTTAGTTCTGCAAGATTATTTAAATATATTTTTATTGAATTTAACTGGAGTAACCTGCATTAGTTTTTTCTAAAAAAAGCTATCAACTGTATTTTACTACCTAAATGTTTAAGAAAGTACTTTTAAGAATTACACATTAATTTTTTCCTAAATAGTCTTTTAAATGTTATTTTTCTTTACAACTTAAGATAATTAACAAAACTAACATTGCCAAATCCTTCTTTCTTCAATAAAAATGGTATTCTTAATTGAGTTGCAACAACTAAAGGGTATTTCAATTTAGTTTTTCCAAAACTCTGAAAAATGGCTTCTCCATTATTTTTGTCTAACATCACATAATGGTTTGAAAAACCCTTTTTCAAAGTTTCAAATACAAATATTCTATGCATTTTCTGGTATTACCACAATACTTTACTTGCGTAAACCTTAGTTGATGTAGTTGTGGTGATCATACTGTTTATTTTGCATGTACCTTCATAATTAAATATTGACAGACAATATCGATATCAAGGGCACCACATATTTATTGTACAAAGAAATTAGACAAGGTTATCAAAAATGGTGGGTTGACATTTTTTTATTGTTTTTCCCAAAAAATTGTGGCACTACAATAATAAAAAAGAACAATCAATAAACAACAAAAAATAAAAATGTGGCAATTTTATTGCAGAAAATTCAAGACATTATCCGAGGAAAGGGTAAAACGAACGAACAACATAATTTAAAAATCTTTTAGTTATGCATTTGCTGCTGTGGAACTGCAGAGATAGGGAACGTGATTAAAGTTTGTTCGCTTAATTGGCCCCCGCCGTTAACAACCGAACAGGAAACATTGTTAACCCTCGGGGGCTGAACTAAGTTGTTCTGTTGCACCCCAGGGTGAACCGCCCCTCGAGAAACAGCAGGTGGCATTGAAGTTATTGCAGCCCCAATTCCGGAAGTCATTGGTGCAGCAACTTGGACAAGATCTAAAAAATTAACAAATTTTAAAAATATTTGCACTAGCAAGTTCGAACAAAAATTTTATCATTTCAATCAATATTTTTCAGAAAATATGCATTGTAGTGCCCGGTTTTATCATGCAATCTCACCTGAAGGCTGGCGAGAAGCTTGCACAATTGCTTGCGTTGCTGATGACACATTATGGAAACCTTGTCCAGACACTCCATGCAATGGGGCTGTGTTTCGCTGTTGTGCATCTGCAACCAATGCTAGTTCATGACCAGTAGCAGGCACTATTGTACTAGCAAGCTGCATATTGTCTGTTGATCTGGTCACTGTGTAAACCAGTGCAGGCTGGTGTATGGCAACTGGTTGCCCCATCGAACCAATGGATGGTTGCCTGACGTCTCCAGCTATGGTTACGGCAATGTTTGCACCATTTTGTATTACATTGCGACCACCAGCCAGTGCTGCAGCCATAATGGTACTTGCAAAACTAACTGGCTGTTGTCCCATTTGGTTATGAGTCGGCATAGCACCAGAAAATGGTGCCATGGACTGGTGTACTAACTGGTTATGGGATGGCAATGATGCTGAGTAACTGGCAATGGGTTGCTGGTTCATTTGGTTTAAAGCTGGTTGTTGTATCATGGCAGTGGTTTGTTGTATTGGACCAGCTAATGCTGAGACAATTTGGTTTTGAACAGGAATAGTTTCAACTGTGCCACCTGAGTTGGCAGCTATGTTTGCAGCTAAAACTTGAGCAGCTAAATAAAAATTTAAAAAAAATAATTAGGGTACAATTATTAAAGTCTTAGAAATAAAATTGAAAATTTAAAATCTTTACTAGACTATTAAAAATTTTAAGTGTAGCAATTTTTTAGAAATATTTGTCACTTTTTACAACCCACTTACCTATTTCTGTGGTTCTTGACACAGAGGCTGGAACTTGTTGAAGAATTCGTTGTTCGGGCGCAACCATTGTTCTCTGCGGGGGTTGAACTAATGAGTTTCTAACATCTGCAACCTGGGGTTGACCAGTGACTATAATTGCAAAAAAAGTTTAAGTTAAAATTTGAATCTAGTCTTTTAAAATATATTTAGGAGGCAATTTCTTACTAAATCTGTGATTTGCCTCTCTCACAATGTTAAAAAAAATGTTTAGAATAAAAAAAATTTAAAACCAATACCTTGTACACTAAGTTGAACTGGTACAGGTTGTGGGTTGTTATTAACGACAGGGTTTCCTTGTAAATTTGCATGACTTGTCATCCCGACAGCTGGGGAATAGGAAGATGTCATTGCCTTGGACGGACCATAATTTGTTATCCCTCTAAAAATATGTACAAAGCAAAATAACAAAGGTTATATATACGATATATATAGGTTAAATAAAGGCAATCAATATTTTTTCTATTGTATGTAGTAATATGTTGTAATATATTGTAAAATCACATAGTATTTGTTATTGATTTTATTTGAATTGTTAACCCTTGTTAAAAAAAAACATAATGTAATAGGTATTTATACTGTAAATATGGTAGCCTATGCAATATTATATTTAAAATAATTTACCTTTTATGTAGTCTAAACTGAGCATTCTGTTCCAATAAAACTTCATTTGTAGCAGCTAAGTCTGAAACTTGTTTTTCGAGCTCTTGTATTCGTTTTCTTAAAGATATATTCTCCTCTTCTAAATGCCTGCAAAAATATAGCAAGTAAAACGATGCCTATTTGTAGGCTTATTAACTTTTAGTTGTTGTAAAAAAAAGCACTATAACCCACTCAGGCTGTGACTGTCTGTGTTGTTGTATTCCAATATTAATGTTATACCCCGACTGGTCATTATTATTTCGATAAACATTGTTTTCCTCCATAACCATCCTCGGTCGCTTTATCCCCGCGCCGATATCCATTTCCGCTGCAAGCTCGGCAGCTTTTTTAATATCCAGATGAATATATTTACAGTTTTTGCCTCGGTTGCATTCGAAATTTAAATAATTTCGGCAAACTGGTTTTCCTGCTTCTTCTAGGATTCTAATACTGTGCTCGAGGTTCATTTTTTTATCTTGTCCCAGAAAGTAGTCGCTAATGCCGTAGTCGTACTGGTATTTTAAGCGAAGGGGGAGTTTTTTGGTGGCATTGTATTCTTCCTCTTCCTTTGGAGAACAGTGTATAAACCTTAATATAATGGGTTTGTTTATAAGTGTATAATTATGCCTAAATTAATATAAATTTATGTTTACAATAGGGCTTTGTTTTTTTACTGTTAAGTTACCTGCAGTTTTGTCGTTGGCACTGGTCATTCTGAAAGTCATGGCAAAACTCGTAAACTGTGTCTTCGTCAGATATTTTCACAGTTTGTTCCAATTCCTCTAATGATGGATGCTTGTATTTACATCTAAATTAAAAATGCATTAATAAATAAAAGAAAAATGTTGATAAAATAGGTTGTTACGATTAGAAAAAATTCAGTTTTTTTTTTTTATTTAAAATTATAATTTATGAAAGATAAAATTAATGCAGTGCGAAAAATTTACAATTCTGTTAACAAACCTGTCTCTATGACAAACATTTCTTAAATAATCTCTACATACTTGTTTTTCCATTTCAATTCTAAGATATTGAATTTTTTTAAATACAAAGTCTGAAAAAAAGAAATAAATAATAAAGAAATGTTTTAAATGTCAATCTTTTAATTAGGAATAATCCTTAGCAGCTAGCAGCTATTCAAGGTTAAAAAAAAATCAAAAGAAAAAAAATAAAGAAATTTTACTATTATCAGTTGGTAACATGGGTTCAACAATTAATATTTTATTTATTATTCAGAATAACAATTAATTTTTTATCGTGAATAAACTTCTGCCCGAAAGAATTTAATTTCACTTTGTATTATCTATTAAAAATACCCAAAATTTATATTGCCCTTTATATGGTAGAAAATTTTCTACTTAAACGTAATCAACACAATTTTTAAAATAGAAAGAAAATATGATTTATACAAACTTGTACAGTTTTAATTTTTTTTTAATTTAAACTTTTTGTGCTAATAAAGATCATCGCCTTGTTCAATATTTGGCATTAATCCTCGTTCTTTTAAAGCGTTTAATTTTAACTTTTCCTTCTCGACCTTCTCCTGTTGTGCTTTGTGTTGGGCAGCCAAAATAATATCCTGCGAAACTCGTTTTAAGTCTTTTCGTTCTTCGTATTCCGAGTCAACTTCTCCGAGCAGAACGACATTTTCGCCCCTTACGACAAAAATCCCTCTTGGAATATCACCGTACATAGAATCAACATGAATTCTTTCAACAGCTTTTTGTAAAACGAGATTTGCAAATTGGTCTACTGATCTTAGGTAACCGATTAAAACTCGGCCATCTCTTAACATGACTAATTGTTTTTTATCAATTTCTTCTATGAGGGATGCAGTGCCTGGCATATAATTCATGTTAGATTTTAGGAGTGTTATTTACTGACGATTAACAGATTTAGGTCAGTCAGTCAGTTTAGGTGACGTTCCTAACGCTAAAACATACATAAAAACTACGCATTGATTACAAAAATTATAAATAGTAAAATTAAACGTAATGCCTAAAACTTCAAACAAACAAACGTCAGGGGTTTGCCTTTGTTATTTCAATATCTAAAATACAAACACAAAAACGAGGTTTCAAGTTTATATTTTCACTGCTAAAACGCAAACACACTCTAACGGGCAGTAAAGTTAAAAATGCCTCTACAGAAGTTTAGAAAACTTGGAAATACAATAAAAAAATAAACATTATTTAATAGTCTCCCCAGGACCCCGAAATTATTTTCAAACCCCCTAAAAAATGTAGTGCCCGTAAGGTCAGAGATACTAAATTGCTTTACATCAATACTACAGAAAATATTGAACTTTGTTCTTTAATTTTGAGAAATTATTTGACAACACTAAAAAATAACACGTGTGTTTTTCGTTTTTTTTTTCGTAAAAAATTGTTGTTTACGTTTAGCAAATTGTTTACGTAAGACAAGTATTATAATGATGGGTGAGAGTGATTGTGTTGTAACTAACTTGTTGCGCAAGTGCTATATATGCATGAGTGCTGACCCAAAATACACTTGTCCACGTTGTAATATAGTTTATTGCAGTTTGCCATGCTATAAACACGAAAAACATGAGCAATGTTCAGAATCCTTTTACAAAGAATGTTTCGTAAAGGATCTTAAACAAAGACATGTTCCTGAAAGTGAAAAGATAAAAGTTCTTGAAATGTTGGAAAGAGTTGAAGATGAGAATCCCATCGATGAGTTTTTAAATGAGGAACAGATTAAAATTCCTTTGGAAGAGAGACTTCAGGGTTTGGATGTTAATAATCTTAAAGATGATGAAGTTGATGATCTTTGGGAGCGGTTAAGTCCGGAAGAAAAAGAGGAGTTTAGGCGATCTGCATCTTCTGGTAACTTTCTCGGAGAAGATGTGGAAGTTGCAAAACCATGGCAACCATGGTGGTTGTACCATAGTTCAAGCTTAGTAGTCGAAATAAACAATGTTGAAAATAAACCATGTTCAAATATTAACATTGTTAAAGTTCCATTAATTGAAACATTTTTACCTGATGGCAAATTGCCATCACCCTTTGTGGCATTTAATTTAATAAATACTCTTTACCCATATTTGTTTTTTCAAAGACTTTACAATGGATGCGGGGTTGCTGATTTTTGCGAAGAGTTCTGTGAGAGCTGTGTACAGTCTTCTGATTTTTTGGAAATTGGGAGAACGTTTTCGAGTGCAGAAGAGGCTTTGCTAAATGCCCAAGACAACTGTGTAAAAAATTCCAACACACTAGACATACAAGTCAACGAAGAATTTATTAACGAGCGCGTCCAAGATGTTTCCCACATTTTTGTTGGTCCAAATGTAGAAAAATGCAATGAATATGCATTAATGGTGTTATCAGAATTACATTCTGCCTGCACACATTGTCGAAAAATTTTAAAAACTAAGACAAATAAAAACACTGATTCAGACACTAGTTCTTCTTTGAGAAAACATTTATTTGCTGTTGGTAAAAAATTAGAGTTTTTGTTAGCTTGGTGTGTTGAGTATAAATCGCAATTCTCTGTTTTATCATTAGAAGTAACTGAAATTTATAAAATTCGTAAACAAGAAGAAAAATGTACAACCGAACTAAAAGCCTCTGTTGACGAGTTAAGATCAAAAGTAAATAGTAAACCTTCTAAACCATTAATTGTTGAAGTTGACTAAAGTGATTTGTTTATTATATTTATACTAATATTTTTAATTAAATTGTGTGATCTGTTTTTGTTATTGCGGTTATTATTAAATAAGTTCAAAAATTCTTATAATGTTTTGTAAAAGTATTTTAATGATCTTGTATTTTATGATTTATTTTATGTATCGAATTTTTTGCAAAAATATTTCTAAAATTTTTATTTTTTAAAGGTACTTATTAAATGTAAAAGAATTAAGTCATGGATAAAGATATCAAGACACTTTCCACCAAACAGAATTGGAAAAGTATTCCAGTAAGAATTGGAAAAGCCGGTCCAAAGTTTAATGATCTTATTCAATTTGAAGAACTCGATGAATATACATTGGTAAATAAAATTTTTTTTTTTTTAATTTATGGCAAGCTAAAAATAATATTACATAAAATAACATTTGTAACTATTTTACTATTTGTTTGTACTTTTAGGAGGCTGACATACCACCGCAACAACCAAATGTTGAAAAATCTTTTATTGTTTCAAATAAAAAAAAGCTAAAAGAAAAAAGATTAAAAAAGAGAGAAGAATTAAAAAAGGCATTAACAAGGAAAGAAACTGAAATAAAGAATGTTATATCTAATGACAATAATAACAATTTAGAAGAAAATATTGAAAATAATAATCAAATTGAGACTGAAATTGTTACTGAAAATGAAAACAGTTCTAAAACCAAACCCGGTCAAAAACGTAAAGGAAAAAACTCGAAACTTAATAATAAAAAGAAACAAAAACCTAACCCTGTAGAAACGAAATCAGAAAGTTCTGACACCAAGAAAATTGAACCTGTAGATATGACAGAATGGAATAATTTGTTTGTACCTGATTTAGTTTTGAAGGCTTTATCGGAGGAAGGATTTTCAAATCCAATGCCAATACAAAAGCAGGTAGTTAATAAAAACTTGCTTAAACTATTGTAATTGTAATAGTTACAATTTTTTGGTATGTAATTTTTCTTACACCTAGCTTTATTGCATGAGGTTCTGGATTTAATTCCCACTGCTCCCATGCTGTAGCCTCCCTGAGTAAGGCGGGGTATTAAGCAATAAGAGTTATAATATTCATAAGTAGAAAAAGTCAATTTGAGACAGGGTAATGATTTTTCCTTGTGCTAGAAAAAAACGATGTTCATTTTTATTTTCTGCTGTTGTAGAATTTAACACTTTCGTACCAATGCAATGTTAAGTGGTTAATACATGCACCTTACTTATAGGTTTTGCCACCTGCAATTCGCGATAAACGTGATGTATTGGGTGCAGCTGAAACCGGCAGTGGAAAAACTTTGGCTTTTGGAATTCCACTGCTCTATCATCTGCTAGAAGATAAACAAAGAAGTTTAGCAAAAGCAAAAGAAAATGTCATAGAACCTATGTCTCAAGATCAGAAAGTAAATTTTTAAAATAAATTAAAAATTTTTTAAGAAGTCACAAAAAATTTCAAAACAGTTTTATAAAATCGTAAACTTTTTTTTTATTTAGGAGGATGTTGAAAACATAAATGAAGATGATCCGGAGGATTTACCGAGTGATTTTGAAGATGAGGATGACACTTATAATGTGGAAGAGGAGCTGGAGAGGAACTCCTCCAAGATTCTTCCTGCTCTTGTTCTTACTCCAACCAGGGAGCTTGCAATTCAAGTAAGTTAATAATAATTAAAAAACTTTAAAACAAAAATGTGTTTAAATAATTATTTGCCTAATTTTAAGGTTAAAAATCATTTGAGCAAGGCAGCAAAGTACACAGGTTTATGGATGGCAGTGGTGGTTGGTGGTATGGCTCCACAGAAGCAAATCAGACAACTCAATAAAAAACCTGATATCGTGATAGCAACACCGGGACGATTACATGCATTAATGGAAGAAGGTTTCAATTATTTATTTTTTAGTTGATTAAATGTCAAATTATGTTGATATTAAAAGAATCTAAATATTTTGTTCTCATATAATTTCTTAATGTAAAATGTCATCAAAACAGCCTAAACTTGATTTGTTCCGTAGTTGCCTTTTGCAGTTTTGCATATTGTTGATTGTATTGCCAGATAATTAATCTGTCAATTAGTTTTTATCATAACAGGAACTATTGTTGGCTTATGCTTTTAAGGGTACCACAGCGTAAAAAACATAGGAGCTCAAAGCCAGAAACCCCATGTAACACATGCCTTTGGTTATGCATATTATTTTTCAAGTGTTTTTCTTAAATTCAACTTACTTTTTTAGGACATCCTTATTTAACGAATATGCACTTACTTCGTTATCTTGTAATTGATGAGGCGGACAGAATGTTGGAAAAAGGACATTTTGAAGATCTTAACAAGTTGCTAGCGATCATGAAAATAAAGGACGCTAACAAAGTAAAATAAATTTAATTTTGTGCAATGTTTTGTGATTTTACCCAAATATAGAGTAACATTTGTTATCTTGACCCACTCTCAAATTGCCTTTGGAAGTTTAAGGTATTATAAATTATAATTTCCCGATAATTGAGCTGTTTATGAAGTATTTGTATAGCAGAAGTTGATACCAGTTATACCGCCTTACTTAAAGGCACTACAGCAAAAGAACAGTGGGGATAAAGCCCAGTACCTCATGTAGTGAAATCAAAATGTTCTGACCACTACACCACGCTGCTGATAATTTTATATTGTCATCGTGCTATATTTTAACTTGAAAATGTATTCAGTAAAATTTAAATTTAAATTTTTTTAGAAAAGGCAGACTTTTGTTTTTTCTGCTACACTGACGACAGTCCATCTTGGTTCCAACCGAGCAAAATATCGGGGAAATGAAAATACTGAAAGCAAAACTGTAAAACTTGAAAAATTAATGAAAAAAATCGGAATTCAGAAAAAACCTTTTGTAGCTGATCTAACCACTGTAAAAAAGATTTTCTTTTTTGTTTACCAGTTGCTGAATTTGGCATTTGTCTTAAGTTTAACAAAACTAAATATTTTATAATTTTTTTATTTTTAGAAAAAGTTGACAGCAGAGAAGTTATCGGAATCAAAAATAATCTGTGAAGCTTCTGAAAAAGATTTTTATCTTTATTATTTTATTAAATCTAATCCTGGAAGAACTTTGGTAAACATTTAATTATCAATTGTATAGCAACAATTATAATCTTGTAGTGGTAACATCTGTAACTATGAATTTTTTTTGTATTTGTTTATCCTCAATGTGGGAAGGTCAGTTTCATGACCTAAACATAGATTGACAGCAGTTACCCATCCCCAGTCCCAAGTTGACTGTGGCAGTTTGGGATATTATAGATAATAAATGCCTGTTAATTAAACTGCTGATTAAGTATTGGCTCAGCAGGAGTTTATACCGTTTATAGCGCCATACTTGTGCTACAGCATGGGAGCAGTGGGGATTGAACCCATTTCAAGTGTAAAAATTGTTTTAATCTTTGTAAATTTGTTTTATTTTGTTAGGTTTTCACAAATAGTATTGATTGTATATTTCATTTATCTGGTGTACTTGAGGCTTTAGATTGCAATCCTCTTCATATTCATGCTAAAATGCAGCAACGACAACGATTAAAACATTTGGATCGATTTCAAGCTAATTCTAATGCGGTTATGATTGCCAGTGATGTAGCAGCCAGAGGTAGATTTTTTTAGTAATATGTTATTTATGCCTTAATTTGTTTCTGATTTCATATACACTGTAAAAAAGGTCGACTTTAGCTCTTCTAAATATAAGCTGACATTTGTTGTCCTTACCTAGTAATCAAGTTACTTTAATAGTTTGGGATTTTATTAATAATTTATCTGGTAATTGGATTTCGTCTCAGCAATTATTTGTACTGTTTGTAACTTTTTCTTTAGGAGCGCTGCAAGCATAAGGTAGTGGAAATTGAATTAAAGACCTTATTCATTAGAAAATGTTTTTTATGCTACACAAAACTTTCGTTATATCTTTGTTGATGTAAAAAGCCTTACTTTAGGATGGTTTTAAAAATCGAAGTTCGGGTCAATCATTAGCGTCTTAAACATTCTAAACACTATATTGCCGGTGTTATTTAACTAATTTTTATTTTATATTAGGGTTAGATATACCTGATGTAAATCATGTTGTTCACTACCAAGTTCCAAGAACAATGGAAACTTACATTCACAGAAGCGGTCGATCAGCTAGATCAGGTACGTGTGTTAGTTTGTTACTTTATCAATTTAGTGATTCCTGGTATTTAGATTTTCAGAGTAATTATAATTTCAAGGTATAGTAACTATAAAGACATAATTCCGGTTTATTTTTATATACACTGTTAAATCTTGTTCAAAATTCGTTTTATTTTGTTTTAACCCCCACCATAATAATACTGCTTTTTCCGATACGTTAAGATAAGGTGTTGAAAACAAAAAATAAAAAATAAGCTTGTCGTTAGATGGTGATGGAGAGCTATTTTAGGAAGTTGCAATAGGTAGCCTAATACCTTCAATAAACTGGTTTCGTAATACCTACTGTCGATTTAACTACTTTTTGCTTGGTAAACAACTTAAACCGGTTGTATTGGTTAAAAAAAAAAATCTGATTTTTTGTTATTGCATCATTTAATCAGCAAACGATAAATTCTTTTGTTATTTTGTTTTGGCAACTTATCGGAATGTGTACCAATTGTTAATACCTTTGATTGGGAAATAAATTCGTGACACTAACATGTTTTTAATCGGAAATAACGATTAGGTTGTACCAACAATACGACTTACGATATTTATTACAGAATTATCTCATTTAGTAAGCTCATTTTTTTGCTAGTTAAGCGAATTACCGTTTCTATGAAAACAAATATGTGACTCATTTTTCGTGGTTAAATTTAAAGAGAAAATGGTTTAATATTGTTAAATGTAAGACTAATGTAATAACTTTAAATTCTTTACCAATGAAACTATTTGCAAGCTTGAGTAGTCTCATAGTAAAATTGACTGACTTTTTTCAATTAAAAACTAATTGTTTTCTGTTCGTTCTGAATATCTTTCTCTTATTTTTCAGGCAAGGAAGGAGTTAGCGTTTTGTTGGTTAGCTCTGGCGAGTTAAGTTTTTACAAAAGGATTTGTAAATCTCTAAAAAAAGAAGATGGTCTTCCCATATTTTATGTGAACAACAATTATCTTGCGGCCGTAAAAAAACGAGTCAGTATTGCTAAGGAGGTAGACAAGTTGTCGCATAAGCAGAAAAAGGTGAGTAAAGCTCGGTTTTAGTTTTTTTTTATGTAAAAAGGCCAGTTATACAGTCGTAACTTAAAATAAAAATTGCTGGCTTTATCAGGCTTTGTTGCTTATATAGTTAGGGCCAAGGCCTACTACACAGCCTTGATCACTGTATTTTCGCACAGTTTCAAAGTGATTTTATTTGGTTTTGACGCCTTAATTATGTTGGTTTGTTAGCCTTTTTTTTAGCTCAATTACTTACCGCATTATCTAGAAGCCAGGGTGGTAGCCCAAAAATAAAGGGTAGTGTTTTTTTTCAACCCACAGTAAAAAAACTAAAAAGTAAGTAATTGAAAAAGAGCAAAAAAAATTTTTGAAAAAAAATTTCCGCTGCTAAAGTTACAAGCTAACGTCGTATAGTGTTTCAAGTATAGGTAAACCTTGCTCTTTGCCAATGTGTAATTTAATAATGAACTAATACCACGAAACTTTTTTATTTACTGATTGACATTTTAAAACACAAAATTTCTATTTTCATTTTTCCACTTTGTTGGAGAACAATGGTTTGACTTATTTGTAAAAAATTTGATTGACAAATTGTAGGCATTTTTTGAGTATATATATTTTTAATTACACGTGGCCTAAAATAAGAAAAAAAATCAGCAAAAAAAAAAAACCGCGAAAATTTATTTTTAGTTTAAATATTTTTGTAAAAAAATTTCCGGTCTGAGATTTTCTCGTACGATGGAATTTTTTTCTAAAGTTTTGATTGACAGGTTCGTTTACACAACGATTGGTTCAGTAAGAACGCAGAGGCAATGGATATATGCCTGGATGACGACATGCTCATCAGTACGAGTGATTCGGCCGACGTTTCTAACGAAATTAAAATGAAAAAACAGCAGTTGACAGCATTGTTGAAAAAGCCGATTTTTCCGAAAGGTTTTTCAGGTTTGGGAAATTTTTTCACAAGTTAATAAAAAAAAATGTATATATATATATATATATATAAATGTGTAATTTGCGTTACATTATGGATACTGCTACTTTAACAGTTTCAAAGTTTCCAAATAACTTTTTACCAGTCCAACCAAATTTTCTATTTCGGTTTACGGTTTTTTAAACACTGTATATACCCGTATCGGAACTTGATAATACCTGTATATTAATTGAAAGATTGTTGTTACTTTTACGGTCCTCGCATCTTAATTACTTTTACGATTTTTGACAAGTTTTTCTTATTTGAAAAACCGCAAAATTATGAATTCAAAGGCATTCAAAAAATGACATTTTAATATTATTTTATTTTTTATTTGGAAAGTCGTGATAAAATTTAACATTACCGTGTAAAAAATAATAAAATTCCAATTTTTTTTAGTAATTATTATTCGAATATCAAAGTCAAAAAAAATTAATTTATAAAATATTTATCCTGACCCAGTTATATTTAAATATCCTGTACTTGAAAACTATCAATTTATAACATCAATTACACAGTTCGCACCGGCAATTATACACTCCAAATTTTCCAAGTCGTTTTTTTGTATTCGCTAAGTTGTGGTTTTGTTGTTTCTTCTTGCACAGGTAAATATTTAACGCGAGGCGGGGAATTTTCTGTTCCGGATATTTCTGAAGCGGGAAGGAAACCGCCACCGCCGTCGCTTGCAAATTCAAAGAAAAAAACGAAAAACTAATCGGTAATATTTTTTTTTATCAAATTCTTTAATAAAATTTTTCCAAATATCGTTTTAAAATATTATAATTAAAATGATTTCAACCTTTCAGATGACAGTATTTGGAACGTTCGGCGGCTAGAAATAAATAAAACAACAAGATTGTAAAAAATTTGTTAAATTTTTACAATGTTTAAATAAAAAAAATTTGTCAGATTTCAATATTTTGTACACGTTTAGCAGTGTCTTTTTTTCTCATATCATCTTAAGGTCTTAAAGACAAATAATGTGGTATCGATGCGGCTCGAACACGAAATCTTTCGGCTCGTAGTCTGCTGCCATGAGCAGTGTTATCAACTATATACTATATATATATAAGCTTTTGATGCTGCATGTCCAATTTAAAGCTCTTTAAAATACCATTTGTTGTGCAGGGGTAAATTATTACGGAAGTGTATAAGTTGCAAAATGCAACCATATTACAACTATTAAAATGTAGGCTGTAGGTGGGCAATCGGAAATGATAGTATTATATATAAATACATATATTTGTTTATACAAAATTATTCTCTTTTAAAAGCAAATTTTTTGTTAAAATACGCTTAAGCTAATAATCTGTTATTATGGTTAATTACTTTCTTGGTAAAATTGAGTTATCTTGTCGTAATTGATAATTATTTACGGGCCAACGCTGTCTCTATTTAGGTTACGCTATTCTATGTAAGATTGAATACGGTTTTTCTCTAAATTGATATTGGAAAATACCTCTCTCAACATATGAATTAGTAGTTAATCGAAATTATTTGATTAATTGATAAATAATAATTACGAAAGATGGAAATTTTTTTTTATTTTAAAGGAAAAGTCTTTTCGGGAATTTTTGTTCTAAATCAGCAAAAAAACGAATTTTTAGATATTTGGTTAAGATTAATCTGTTTTTAGTGATACCGCCAAAACTTAATAGGTTCTTATCTAATGTGTTCTGTTGGTTAAACTATAGAAAACATGTTGTGTTTTTTTAAACCTATAGGCATGTGATATAATACAACATTTAAATACAAAATAGTAAAGGCCAATTTTTTTGCCAAGTTCGTTTGGAATAAAATTACGTTCCTTAGGCTACTATAAAATTTAAATTTGCAAAGAGGTGTCGTATAACCTTTACTTTATGTAATATAACATGCTATCATAATAGCCAAATTTCTAAGAAATCAAGATTAGCTTGTCTATTAAATAAATTTGAGGTTACTTTTTTATTCTACATTCCATCTAGATCAGGAAACATAAATGCACAGTAATTTAACTACTAAATGGTGTAGAGTATATTACCATGCAAAGTAAGAACTAAACAACTGCTTTTAATATTAAAACAGTTTAATATTTTTTAATTAAAAAACGTAAACAAAATATTTAATAATAAATAAACGCAGTATAAAATATTTGCAGGCAATTAGCTTTGCATACAAGAAGTTGTTAAAAAAAGTCTTATTTAGTTTACAAGGGAAATTGAATTGAATAAAACCAAGTACGTTAAATATTACATGTTCACTATTTTTACGTTTCCACATCACGTATTGCTCCGTCTAATATCTGGGACAATACCGCGCGTGTTGAATATGAGTTCATTTAAACCCATGACGTCATCACAATTCCATGACGTCACTGTGTGATTACACTGGTTTTGTTTCCTCTTCACTGTTGGGCGTCATCTCGAATTCGTCAGTAATCGTGTCGCTTTTGCATTGCTGTAACTTGCGCTTGCCGTCCATTCGGCGGCACATGTTGCCTTTTCTTCGGCACAGTAACCCAACGATAAGTGCTACTACTAGCAATGCTGCCACGCCAAGGCAAATTCCGGCTATGATAAAGTTCCTTACTTCAGAAGCCTCGCTGGCGATTTTGATTTCGACAGTTGCGTTTACATAACTCGGCGTTTGGTACTCGACTGCGGCAAAACTAATAACGTATTTGCCGATGCTGGATTCGTGAACTTTTCTGAATAAAAAACAAAATATTTTAAATTTAAGCCTTTCAATATTTGGTTAACTAAAAGGCCCTTCTGATTTTAAATTTAATTAAAAATAATAATGTTTATTTACGGTATAGTTAGCTTTATGAAAACTTCCGCAGGAATGGCTTTTCTATCTTCTAAAGGAGGAGGTACGGCAAAGCAGGGTTGGTCTTGGTAATTGCTAAATAATATATTTGTATTTAGTTTATTTTGTATTTATATTTATAGTAGTCCTATCATTGTTTTTTGGCAGAATAAAGTTAGATCAAGAAGTAGTGAATCTATATTATAAAAATATATTCAAAATCTTTATTATTATTGTCTATATTATTATTATTAGGTTAAAGATATAAATAAGTACGTTGTGCATTGTGGAGATCCTTCCTTTCTCATGATTCTTTCTTGTTTTAGCTGATTAATACAACTATTTGAAGACTCCCCCTCCTAAAGGTTCACGAATTGTTAATATTTTTAATTAAACCACAAGGAGAACAACTGATCTTAATAACATGCTAGTAATAATGTTAGCAATTTGCTAAAAGACTAGGGGAAAAGAAATCAGCAGGGATTGAACCCACCACCTCGCGCGGTGGTATGCCCGGTGCTTTAACCATTGTTTAATTTTTGAATAGTAGACCAACTATGGTACCCACCTTATTCCATATTACGTAGTAGTGGTGCCGGCGTATATTTCCTACACCGAGGGTTCCAACGCAGTTGATCGTTGCTGGTGCATCTTCTTTTGCTCGCACTACAACACTGTCACATTTAAGGGTTGGCTCGGGCGCTCTAATCGTAGGACCTGTAGTGTAAGAAAATGCTATTTTGTATATTTGTTTAGCTCTTTATATGGGTATTAACAACTATGCAGTTGTTAAGGAGTATTACTGAAAAGTTGAGCAACAGTTCTAATTTAATTCCAATCGTTGACTGGTTGTATTTTTTACACACTTTGAGCTTTCAACCAAACTGCCAGTCTAATATTGCTATATATTTCCCAAGGTAAACATGGAATTAAATAAAATTTAAAGAAGTTGTGGTGTTTAAACCATGAAAGTTTATTGAATTCATGAAACCATTAAGTTGTTTTACTTTGTCGATAAGATCTTTCTTACCTCTTACGCAAAAATTGGTCGCAGCTAAATATATCGTCTGTCCATTACGATGTACTGCACAAGTATAGTTTCCAGCATGGTCGTATTTGATTTGATTTAAGTGTAACTATAAGCAAAATATTATCAAATTTATTAACCTGCGTGTCATCCAAAGTCATTTAAATACAAGCAATTCTCTGTGCCAATTTGCTGACCAAAATTTAATCTAAACATAGTCAAGAAAAAGTACTTGAGAATGTTGGTGGCTTAGATGATATAGTTTGGTCAAAATGTATTGTAAGTAAGATATACACATACCGAAGTGCCATCCATAGAACCTGTTCCTTCTGGCAAGGGTTTGCAATTTTTCAACCATTGGACTGTGATGTTATCCCGTTTTAAGTTGTCACTAAGAGGAACTTGTGGTGTGTCTGCAATTAAAATTGTGATACTAAATGAAAAAATATACCTCTTTTTCACTTTGGCATAGTTGAATATTATTCTTAATGCATGCTTAACCTATAAGCTTGTATAAAACCACGATTTTAAATCTATAGATGTATGGTAGGCTTATCCTGACAGGGTGTCAGGGTAATAAAAATAGAAAAGGCTTACTCGTTTTTTAATTGTTGTTCTTTTTAAACCTAAACTTACCGTCAGAACTTGCGCAAGTCCATTTTTTCCTTAACCCCAAATCGCCATCTCGATTTTCCAGAGAATTCAAAGCCTCTTCACAAGTTTGCTCCGGCAGTTTCGTTATGTTTAGTCTGACATATTGAGACGCGCAACTTACTACTCCGTCGAAATTATGCTGAAAATAAGAAGTTAAATTGGTGAATTGCGATTATCCAAATTCATTTTTTATTTACACTTAATAAATCAAAAAAAAAATTACAATATCAATCACCCTCAAAAGTAAATTTTATCAATACGCAATAGAAAAATGTGACACAAAGTACTTCAAAAAATGATATACGTAAGCCAAATGGATTTATTTTTTACTTTCAAGCTTAGTGTTAGTCACGGTACTTAGCCACCAGTTAGTCTTGGTTTTGTATGTGGTAATATACGTTATAATCAGCTAGTTTTGCTTTAAAGCTCAGGAAAAAAGAGAGTATGTTTGTATATTTTAGTCAAATCCTTTTTAATGTTATAGCAATACGTACCAGCATTACAACTTCGTAGTGGTTAGATGTGATTTCCGTTGCGATGTGATCATAAGTGGCGTAATTAGAATGATGATAGTCGTCTGCAGTGACGCTCTGGTTAACTAGCAATACGTTGTTATCGCTGTCCCAAATTTGGCACTGTCAATAAAACAGGTGTTAAAATTCTGCTTTGAAGTTGGTGTATTTGCAAGTAAACCTAACATGTTATTATCGATTATTTTTTATCTAACGTGTATTCATATAAGATTAATAAATGTTCTATCAAGATTTAAACGAAAATAATATATAAGTTATATGATTTCTATATACCTCCACGTTTTCGAGTTCTATGCTGTCGTAAAAGTTATCATAAAACTGATCATTTAGCATCCCGCACGAAATAGTAAAAGGCCAGTTCATATAGGCTGATTGTGTAATTACGGGGCCAACTGATTGACTGCAAACCGGCTCATTTAAATCTGTAACAAATTAGTAAGATTCAAGGGAAATGCAATCCAAAGGTTAACTTTACCGTCACTTTGCCCAAACAGCCTAATTTAATTATTTTTTAATTGCATTTTAATTGGGCACGTTAAAATTAATTTTAGTTAGTAGGGCTTACCGTTATCGCACTGAACTTTTCTCACAAACACAGCATACAAAGCGACGTTAACAAAGGTTAAAAAAATCATGTCTTATGTGGTAAACCGGTTATTGACCTAGCGTGTTGAAAATCCTACACAAATAATCAGTGTTTAAGTAATATAGTTCCTGCTGCTACCTTAGCTCGTACAGTTTGATAAATAAATAGCAAGTTTAATAGCGTGGGTGCTGACTAGCTACAAAGCCCATCTCCTAAAAATAAAATAAAACGTTCTCGATTGAAATAATTTGCCTGTTTTTTAATCCCTTTGAACTATTTGGCAGGCTATCGCTAAAGACATCGTCCATACACAGTCGTTAACCTTGCCTTGGGCTCTGTTTTTATGCAAAATGGCCTCGTTTTTTATAAAAAATATTTACTTGTTTCTGGACGACGATTTGTCAAGGTCGACGGAAAAAATTAAAAGTCAATGACTTTGCGCGAAGTTTGAAATTTAACCCTAACCGGACAAATCGGGTGACGCAAATTATTTAATAATTATTCAAAGCATGTTTACTACGCTGAAAATAACATATGTTGGGTCTCTTTTAGGCAACATCTACTTGCATTTTAAAAAAAAACACCGTTACAACTTACATAAAAAAAACATTTTTTTTTATAATTTACAAAACATTATGTTTAAAAAGTTACAAATCTTAGGTCACCATATCAACACCTAAGTTGACTCGTAGTTTTTGGCAAAACATCGATCTAAAATTAGCGCTCGGGTCAACTTAATAATAGCCTCAGTTTGAGTTGTACTCTACGTTAAAAACATATCAAACTTTGTTGATATATTTTTTGCACTTAAAAGGCTCTGAAACAATTTGTAACTAGAAAGTTTAGCCTCCCAATTTTCGTTGCATTATTGCTTTTAAACTAAACACATTTCGACTGATTCACGATTCGTAATCACGCTTTGAAGGTGGTATGTTTATTGCACTGTCTGCAGCCTTTAATGAATTTGTTTAATTTAACTTCGGTTTCTTATCGGCCGTTTAATTTGCATACACGGGATTTAAGAAAAACAAAAACGTTACCACGTTGATTTCGACTGTCTTTTTCAACCCTTGGTCGTGTTTATTTGATTAGAACGTTGCTATAAACGTAGAATTAAATCATTTTCCGTTGAAAATTGCAGTGGGGAACTCGAACTGATTCGCCGTATGGTAATTCAGCGCGAAATCGTGTTTACTGTTGTTGATAATCTGGCGAGACTGTAACACGATGTGATTTAACGTTTAGTCTATAGATCACCTGGTTTAATATAACTTTATAGCAAATAGACATGCACGTTTCTTGTTATTCTACTACGGACCATAAAATAGTCTAGTCATCAAAAAAAATTCGCTCTTTTTAGAAAACTTTTTGACTATATTGGATTCTATTTTAAAGAGTCGCCGGTTTTTATGTAGTATTTAAGTGGGTTGAATTTCGTAAGTTCGAAACTTGGGTTATATGACTAAAAACCTAAATATATATATTTTATATTACTTGTTTAGCGGTAGGTTCACGATTTTAAATATAGTCTGATTACTACGAAAAAACGTTTCATTTCTACATTACGAATATCCCTTAATAAAAATAGTGCATTCATCATCATAATTAGACTGTCTAATTTTATTACCATTGTTTACCTATTACATAACTAGAAAATATACTTGTGCAATATTTACATCGTGATTTTATTGTCAATTGGAAATTTCCTCAAGCCAAAACAAAAATTCCGTGGCGAAAAATCGAACCTAGAATAACTTTAAAAAATTTAAAGCGTGTCATCAAAATTTTTGTAATACTTTTAAGTTTGTCCGCAAATTACGAATTAGCGGTTTCAATGCTATGTAATATTGACACCTCGCACCGAGAATTACTCATACTTCTAACCGTAACATCTCAAGTAAGATTTCGATCTTAACTCCCTGAATTAATACATTTTAATCTATAACACTTTATATCATTTGCATTACAGATTTGAACCAATATTTCGAATGCCTTATGCAAAAAATACAAAAGGTACAGTATCGCATTTTAAACTTGGCATTTATTAAATACAACTGGTCTTTAGGACCATTATGCCTACGAACTTCAAGCCTGTCGAACTCGAAATTGACTTAAAAAAACATTCGCAACATTTTCAGGTTGTCCGCTAATGACTGCTGATTGCTGCTTTGCCGTAATGTTTTAAATTAACTTCTGTAGTTTTGCGAATGGCACCCGCGGGCAAGGGATCTTTTTAGTTTCTTTCCGTAAGATGACAGTCACGCTACGTTGGGAAATTCCGCCAGATTAGGCAGACAGATCAAGTCGTATTTGTAAACAGTTAGCTACCAAACCGCTGCTTCCCACAACGCGAAGCGTTTTTGCTTTCGTCTTTAAATCGAAAGGCTAATTAAAGCCGCAGTTGAGCTGTAGTTTTTTTTAATTCAGTCGATTTTTCGTGACTGTTATTTTGCTAACAACCGTACAGCTATGTCCTTACAGTCTGCGAAGTACGGGTAATTCCAAATCATTTAAATCGCTTCATCTTTATATTAGTTTAAAGAAAAATGCAAGTCGTTAAGCAGCCTAGCTAATGCGATAACAGTCGATTTCAAATTATCGTAAATCTGTTTCCGCGATAACGATAATTTTTCGTTCCGCTTTAATAAACTTGCAACCGGTAAAATGTTGTTTCTATTTTTTCCATAAAACAATTGTGGGCGTGCATTTAAAAATGCGGGCGGCAATTCGTGTACTACATCTTCGTGTACTACAATCATGCGTAAGCCTTGTTATTATTAAACTATCATGCAATGATGTTTGTTAATGAGTGTTGCTTATTGATACGTAGTTATACTATACGACGGATGATTTATTTCATGTCGGAATGTGCGTTTTTTTAGGCATCACGAAATCGTATTTAACACCACATGAATTTTGATGTAAATTATTGTTTTTTTATAACCACGTGACGTGTGACGTAAACATAGTACGTAAATTTAAACGAAACTGTTTTGTAGCTGGCGTAGTTGTCGGCTGCTATTTTGTAAGATTTTGAATAATGCAAAATTTGTGTAATTGTACAATTTTACTGTTTTTTTAAAATACAGCTGACTTTAACATTATTATCTTCTATATTTTTCTTTCTAATACTTTATTTGTGTAAATTTTGAAGGCGGTTTCAACTACTTTTTACGATATCTAGGTATTTTGCTAAAACGACTGAACTTTGGTATCTTTGCCTTTATCTTTTTTGCTAACTTGAACCGCTCAGTTATAACCTTGTCGGCTTAACTAATAAATTTTCGTAAACTTTCCATCGTTCTACGGGTGGCATTTCACGGGAATTAAAAAACTCGGTTTTGTTACTAATTGTGAAAATTTACAAGCCACATTTGGAAAGTTACGTTACATTTTTGTTTTGCTTTATATTTAACCTTTTAAAAAATTCGTAAATACCAATAAGATTTATTCAGCTAGGGTTAAAAGTTATTATATTTTAAATAAGGAATTGTGTAGGGTAAATATTTGGATTGTTTTTTATAAATTTAATAACGTTTTTAAAATTTTGCAACTAAAAATAATATTATGCTTAGTTGAATAACTTTAAAATATGTAAGTTAATGGAGTAGATAACGTGATTTCAATGTTTTTAAAATACTTAATTAATAGAGTTCATGTTTAATCTCCGTGAATTTTAACTTATTTACACAAGTTACGTTTTTTTTTATAGCACGATTTTAACCTAAGTGCACAACATTCTAACTAAAACATTAATTTTAAAATAATAAAATAGAATTTCTTGTATTAATTTGAAGTTGTGGCAAGGTTATAATAATTGTGGCGTTATTTTAGCTTCTAACTCACGATAAACACGTTTTTAGACAAAAAATCGGGGATTGAAAACCAATCGCATGTGTATCTATCGCCATCTACCGTATATTTTTTAATTTTTTTAGAGTTTAAAGAAGTTTGGGTAGAGTTAAAAAAAATGGATCACTTATTTTTTAGATTTCTTAGTAGACCGTAAGGTACAAGTGATCCAATGTATTTAATATCAGTTAATGCTTGTAAAATTAAAATTTTATTTTAAAATACACGAATTTGTTTAACGTGGCTTTTTTGCAATAAAATTTATTAAAATAATAAAGTATTTTTTTAAATTTGGTTATCTCAATCATAATGACTTGTATAAATAATTTATTACACCAGTTGTCATGCCTAGCTTTGATAAATTCAAGTTGCTTTATAGATATAACAACTGTTGCTACACACACATCTACTAAAGTTTTATTCAAACATTGATTTTTACAATTTTTAGACTAAAACGTATCGAATTTTTGACATATATTTACAGGAATTTCATTTCAATTTTGTGGTTTTATTGCACTAACTACCAATATTTAAACTAAGTATGTAAAGTTAGAATAAATTTTAAAAAATTAAAAAAGTTTTTACGCCTACCGCTAGTTGTTAAGGCAGAGCCAAAAATTTAACAATTTTAAGAAGCGTAAAAATGTTTAGGAAAAAGTAACGCCTTACATTTTTAAGGGCAGTTTTATCATCTTTAGAAATGAACTTTGGAATCCAAATTTCTATTTACGAATTAAACATTGTTGGTTAAAAAGTTCCACAACATACGCAAACCAAAACAGTAAGAAAAACTTTATGAAATATTTATTAAAATCTTTTTCTCACATTAATAACTCATTATTGTTAGTCACTGTTAAAAAATCTTTTTTTGGCTTTCCAATGAATAATTGATTTTTTATCATTAACGTTATCAACTTGCTTAAAACCAGTTTCATTTTGTAAATTTTTTTAAATTATATCATCCCACCCTTGAGACGACGATGACAACTTAAAAATTTACAGACGTTTTAAATATAAAGGCCTATTAAATCATTTTAAATATCCTTAGGAGAAAATTTTGTTTATTTTGTATTACAAATTGTCTCTATCAAAAGTTGTTAAACAAATATGTCTGCCTGTATTATAAAAAGTCTAATATTAAGTTATTTATTGCTGCAATCTTCAAATTTTGATTAGTCAATTTTTTATGTGTTGTAAAATTTTAAAAATAGAATTTTACGTGATATATTTCGGAATAGAATTGGAAATGACTTAACTTCACGAGTTACAAGGATAACTATCATTTTAACTTGTGAGAATGTAAAAAAATATGCACGACTGAACTTGTTTTTAAAGTAGGCCCTCATGTGAATTCGGGTTCCTAAAATTTGTGAGGGATTCCTATAAAATAGAACTACAAGTCACATGAGTAGTCATCACCCCAAAATATAATGTCAAAAAGTGCCCAGTCATAAGTCATAACCTTTGTTGACTGGGCGATTCTTTGGTGAAGTAATTTTGTTATTTTCAACGATTGCGTTTGACCTTTTTTAAGGTGATTATGAAAAAAATTTACTTTATTTTTAGTTTAAATAAATAAAATCTTTTTTAGTTCGATTGTATTAAAATTGATTTTTCTGAAATATGACTGCGTCAATTTCGAAATCGTGATGTAAAAGAAACCAAAATGACATCAATACTGCACTGCTTTTAGAATTTTCCTTATTTAAACTGTGTTTTGAAAACAGTAAAATTATTGAACACAACCTAAAAAATTAACATTATTTTTAAAATAGCAAATTGTTATAGAAAAGAGTTTGCCGTTTTTACGTCATTTGCTATAGGTTAGGCCAAGTAAAATACGCATGAGGCAGATCTAATTACTTGCTCGATATAGATGTAATGTTATTTAAATGTTTTAACCTTTTTGAGGTTAGAAACTAACTAACGGCACGCTTTTAATTTGACCTGGGTTCTTCTGCCTTTAATACCAAACACCAACCTTAGTATGCATATTTCTTACCAAAAGCGGTAGACCTTTTTACGCATCCCTGGTCCTAAAGAAACGTTTTAAGCAAACGTTTTGTAATTTTTGTTTTTAACGTTAAAGTATTGTTTATATTTTTTATGCTTTATTTTTTTTTGTAATTTATTTAACCTGTGAAATATTTTTTGAATATGTAAAGTATAAGAATGTTTATTTTTATAAATATTTTGAATTTAGGTCATTTTTAATTATATTTAGGTTACCGCGTTACACCCATTTCGAAAGCAATTTTTTGTACATTAAAAAGATATTAAGATATCTTTTTTATCATTTTTATAAGGTGTACATATTTTTAAACCCTAATCGGGCACGTTGCAATGTAATTTCTGTAGCTTCTACATAAACATAACATGATTTTTGATAAATATGACCTGGATAAAGGCATCATGGGCAAGTTTCTTACTGAGCATTCGAGCATACATCGTGACTAATGATACAACTCTACTTATTATACAGCATTTGTGCTTTGAATAGAAATTCTATTTTAGGTTGTGAAATTGTCTATTTTTAATATTTATTTTTAATAGGTCTTGTCATGTCGCGAATATCAATTCTAATCACCTTACGCGGTTAAGTCACGTTTTACAAATAAAATTATTTCATCGGGGTGAAATATTATATGGTTTCGATTAGCGGAATTGATACTAAATCACTACGACTTCTGTGAAATAAAAAAACCTCGTATTTTTGGTATTATAAAATTTCTTTTTTTTAATTTAAACTAGACATTTTGGGTGTGCAGGAGAAAAGATAACCAGCATTTTAACAGAAGTCAATAATTTTTTTATTAGGGCTTAGCCAACGTCAGCCAACGTCACTCTATATGTATATATAAATAGACTGCTAAATCAGGTTTACTCTTTGTAAATTTTTCCATTAAATATCTTAAGTTTATTAGTCATTAAGCACTTTGTTAAGAAGCGCAAGTTTAACTGCCAATATCCACTTTCTTGTTTTTTCTTAACTTTTTGTAACGACGCCGTGTCGCGGTTGACTGCGCAAAACAGGAGAAAATCGGACGACATTTATCGAGTTCAATGTTACAGCGCTGTTAAGGTTTTGTTCCTTAGTAAAGCGTAGCTAAAACATTTAAAGTAAGATATAATTAGTTTGTTAGCAATTGTAATTGAAAGTTAGCCTATCTTAATTAATGATTATAAATTTACTATTAATAGGACCTTAAATTGGTTATTTGATTAGGAAAATTTGGAATATTTCAGTTATTAAATAGCTGTAGGGTATTAAGTTATTTTATAACAGTATAGAAATATGTAAATATTTAATTATTTAAATGTGAAAAATAAGTTAAGTATATAAAAATTAGTTTTTAAAAAGTTTGTATCAAAACCAGTAAAATAATAAAATAAAAATTATTTTTTCTAGAAAAACCTTCGTACTAAGTTTTTGTTATATTCTTTCTACACAAAAATGAACTTTAATAAATACAGCAGTGTTTTGTCACTTTACTCAATATTGCTGTTATTATTGTGTTTTAATATTTTTGGAGACAGTCTGCGTTCAAGAAAACGAACCTGCCATTTAGCATGTAAGAAAAACTTGTGTAACCTATTGTAATATGTAATCTAGTTATTGTGCTTGTGCATTATAAGCTCTATAGTAATAGGTATTGTACGATATTTACAGTGTTCCCAATTCCCGTTACCAGTTCTGGTTGCAATTCGAAAATCGTCAAAGTGCAGGGATGTAGTGGGTTCTGTTATTCCCAGAGTAAGCAGTCCTCGTACCGGACCCAATTTATCCACGGCCGAAATATAACTTCTCATGGACGGTGCTGTCGAATCCGTGACACTATTCCGGTATGTTGGTATACTTTTTATTTAAAATTCAATAAATACAATGCAATGATTAGAAGTAACAAAGGCCTATGTTTTTGCCTATGTTTTTGTCCTAATTTTTATTTACAGGACATTTATAAGGAACTTAAATTTACGTTTAATAGCTTTTAAAAATACGTTTACCTATTTATTTGCCAACCTACCCCACGTTTACCTATTTATTTGCCAACCTACCTTACACTTACACTACTATGCACTATTAGTACGGTGTAAAAAGGGTTATTCAAAAAAAGAAAAAAAGGGTTTCTTTATTTTCAAAGGTGGGCACTAAACCGTTAATGCGTTAATCGTTAATTAGCGAAGTTAAATTTTTCAATAAAATTTATCTTTTAAGTTAACTTAAAAAATCGTTAACGGACCTTTTAACTTTCGTTAAATTGTGCTTTCGTTAAATTAAATCCGTTAATTTAATATTTTTACAAGTTTACCATGGTAATATAAAAGTATATATGTTTTATTTTGCCGTTTATTGGGTTTAATCGTTTTAATTTCAAAGGATGTATTGACGATGTATTGACTGGCGTATAAACGATGTATTGACGACGATGACGATGTATTGAAATTTTAAACGATGTAGTTTTGAAAACGTCATTTAAACTTACGTTCGTGTAGTTAAAATATCAACTAAGATAAAAACTGCTGTTTTTTTTTAAATAGGGTCGTTTCTTTGTTTGTTTTATTTAAATTTTAACGTTAACGTTTATCGATAACTACCGTTACATTTTGTTTAAATTAACTTATTAACGTTAACGAAGTTAATATACTATGTAACGAATTACCACTTAACGAAGTTACTTTCTCGGTTAACTGTGCCCACCATTGTTTATTTTTCGTATTTAATTTTATTTTTGAGCTAAAAATTTTGGGAGCTGTTAACTAAAATGTGGTTAAACATTGGGGGTTATTGTGTAATAATCTGCCTGGCACAATGTTTTTTCTGACATCTCAAAAATTTGCACCGTAATATTTGAGTGTTTATCGGTGATGTGTATACCGGCAACACAACGTTGTGACGTCATACCTGTCACTTGTTGTTGCCACATCACGTTAAGATTTTGATGACTTTGAAAGAACATTAGGGTGTAGGCCACAGGAAATTTCAAATTTTTGATTTTATCGTCGTGTTGAGGGTACAATCGCATGTCAAATGTTGTTATGGGACATTCACCGATAAAATGTCAGTCATTTTAAATGACAAGTCGTTAGGTTAAATTTAGGGTCAAACTAAACTGCCATATAAGTAAAAACCTTGACAATCTGCCCTAAAAACATAGCCTAACACGTCACAAACACGTTTTTTCTTTATCATATTACACTTATCGTGATGTTAACGTCATGTTTTAAATGTTACATTTTCAAGTTATCTTTTTTTATACAAGCACGGACGTCACCGTAAATTTATTAAATCTTTCAATTTCTGTTGTGTAATGTGGTTTGTATTTTCTCCTTTATGTGGCCAGCTTGGTGATTCGTACATGTCTTGTATCGACCCTATAGGAAACAAATTAAAAAAAATTACAATATTGACCCTAGCCTTGGTGCTTTAATGGATTTTCATTAAAACCATGTTTTGTTACAACCCATACTCTCTACTTAACGCGTTTGTCAGAATGCCTTAATAGTACGGACAACGACACCAGGCTGTCAAATTTTGTCGTTTATGTCATAACTGTCGCTAGTAAGAAACTAATAACTACTATAAGCTTTAACTAATGAGGTTTTTGTGTTACCGGTTGTTGATACTAGCGACAATTAGTTTCAACAAGTAGATTACTGCAAGGCACTGTTTCTTAGTATAGCCGGTCGAAAACCATCGAGTATTTCTCCCGCTTAAAACATAGGCTTGGCACTTAACACAATACATTCTTTTCTACAATACATTCTTTTTTTAATACTTTTATAAGAATATACTTTGAATTTAAAAGGTGAAGTACTTTTTACAACATCTACAACCTTGTAAAATGTAACTTGTAGGCTTAAAAAAAGTAGTTTTCCTTGGTATATAAATACTTGCAGCTGCTGCATATTATTCAATTAGCATTTAATATCTTTTTGCCTGCCTCATTTTAAAAAAAATAATTTAAAACTGTCACTCGAAAAATTGTTTTCACATTTATTTTTAGAAATGTCCGCGCTAGTCATTTGAGAATTCCTCAATTATGAAATACTTACTTTAAAATGTTTGCTACCATTTTTAATTAAAACCTAGTAAGCTTAAAAAATGTCGGATAAACTTACAAAAATATTACCAATGAGTCATTTACTGCATGCTTTTCACAGCCTTGTAAATGATATACCGAAGTGGCAGAATTGACTGTTTAACCTCACTAACAAAATGGCAGATTACTTTCCGCAATTTGCTTAATTGTAATATTTAACCGTGATTCATTGGCAAAAAAAACGAAGTGCTTGCCACAAAATTACTGTTAATTGTTCTCTGTGAATAAAAATGGCTATTTCCGTTTAAAATTAAAGTGCTCAAAGGTAAAATTAAATTGTCACTCCAAAAAATCAAAATTGTCACATCAAAAATTGACTTCTGCATTTTTTTTTAGTAAAATCGTTTTTTTCTTAGGAAATAGAAAATTAGCATCCATTAAATTTCACAGAACTGTTATATATATTAGGAAACCTATTTTTGAAGCATAATAACATGCTTAATCTAAGGTATTTTGGGGTATAAGAGTTGTAGCTGGAACCCATTATATTTTTTTCATTTATTCAATAACTAATTGCTATAGGTCATAAACTACAATCTCCCTTTAAATCTTGCATATAGATTGATTTTTCTTGTATTTCTAAAAGCCATTTTCCATTTTTATCCAATTTTTACTAAATATAATATTTGTTAAAGGTAATTAAAAAATCAATCAGCTTCCCCTTGTTTTGCCCATCTTAAATCTATATTTATGTGATATCTTTGCAACCCGATTTCACCTTGAATTTGTTTATTGTTTTGTATATAATTTGGTTCCTAAAAGTTTATAGTATTTCTGCTATCTCGAGCTGGATAACTGCAAAATAGATCCTTCCAGGAACCAATTAGAAGGCTGTAGTCGCATAATTCCGTGAATAAAACAGCCAGAAATTCTTTCAATGCTAATGGATTAACCTAAAAATAGAGGAGTACCTGTTCACCCTTTTACAAAGTTATTCTGGTTTTTGATTCCTGTGTTAGGCGGCACCAAGTCTAAATTAATCATGACGGTCGTTGGCTTGGATTGCATAAACAGGGACAACATAATATACAGGTGGCCTAGAAAGGTCACTTCATAAAGCACCTAAATCTAAAATAACATGGCGTAACATTTCGAATTTTACGGCGCCTTATTTGAGTCACACTCTGGGTTGTGTAGAAAAGTTCATTCAATCTATATAAGGAAAGGTTCTAAAGCGATAACACATTTTGATAAATAAATCTTTGGTGAAAAATCGCCGAAAAATGTGATGTTTTAAAATACCACAAATTATGTTCGATTTACAATCTTTGTATTTACACATTTTACGTAACTGAAAATTCTATTTACACATTTTTCTTAACTAAATGCTTCATCACCATTTTTGGTGAAAAAAACAATATTTAGGGAAATCTAAAAGCAGAAAAATAATCTTTAGTTATGTAATTGAGGGATTTTCATTAACATCGTTTGAAAAACCATAAGTTAAACCGATATATACAGACACGTAGCTAATTAACCTGCGGTTATTAGTTTCACGCAACAGTCGACAATATTTTTCGCGTGGGCTTGATTTAATTACCATTTCCGTGAATTTCGAAGCAGATCTTGTGCTGTTGTTGTCTGCCGAACCGCGGGCCGAATTTATTTTGCCAACAAATTTGTCGCAGGGCCCGTAAACAAACCGAACGCGGATAAATCCGATCATTCGAGGCCGCTAATCGCGAAATATTTCCCGATCGCTTATCAAGAGCCTTCGACTTTCCCTAGAAGTTCAGCGCAAGGAGATTTGCAAAGGTCAAGCGATTAGGCCGCGATTCGCGACATCAAGCTTGTTTGTATCAGTTTTGTGACGTCACAAACGACCCCTGAACTCGTTCCGAAGATACCGCGAGATTTTCTCGATAAGTCGCGCAACATTGTGTCACGAACAATAAGTGTTGTTGCGCGCGGTCGCATTAACTATGTTATGCAGCGGCTTTTCTGACGTAAGTCGTCAGCGATTAGTACTAGAAACAATAAATAACAAATCTTCTTTTGCCTTTTTGGGACAACTTTGGGAGCGGCATCGCCCAGGGTGAATGCCGGTCGTATTCTCGTCGCGTGAGAGGATCCGCATAACACAAACCAAGAACTCGGCGACTACGACCGCCAATTTAATCATTTTCCTGATAAAACACTCTTAATCGGCAAATTTCTATTTTAGGCTCTCCTATACAAGTTCCATGAGTTTTAATAAGTGAATTCATTGTTTTCTTTCTTGTGATTGGATTGTTTAGATTTTAAGTTGGGTAAATCCGTTTTAAAAATACCTTGGCAAGCTAAAAATAAACTAAACAGTCCGACATCTGTTAATAAAATAAAATAGACAGTGTTGTTTACTATAGTTGTGGATTGAACTTGTTTATTAATTTTGAAAAGTTTGTAAACCGTGCCTTACTTATGTTTTTAATCAAAGTGTATGCAAACACAGCAATTTTTAATACCCTTAATTTTTGCAAAACGCCTAAGCTAATACCCCGATTATCATATTACCAGTAATTTGACCCATTTGCATCATCTTGAAAAAAAAGGGAATAAACATTACTTTAAGTTCTATTTGAAGGTGTAACACCTTTATTATTTGGATTAATTTTGCAAGTTGGATTACTTTGCAAAACCCAAATTGTGATTGATTTGTGGATATGGTGCAAGAGCAATTTACAGCCGACCAGCCTTACTATAAAAATAGAGGGGAGCTAAAATGCATGATCCGAAGATCATAATCTTTTGAATATACTCTTAGTCATTAAAAGTCCATTAGGTTTTAAATTAAGATATCATCGGGTTTGGAAAACACGCACCCCACATAATTTAATGCCCGCTTTACGTTGCTTATCACTATTTTACAGCGACGTACCGTGCGTGAAAAGAAACCAAAAAATAAAATTTTTATTCCATATTTGTTATATGGCAACGTTAGATCCGAGGGTCGATGGCCTTTATAGTTAACGTCAGCAACTTCTAAGCAAGGGTAGATTGTGGGTGAGATTGTTATTCTGTTTTAATAATTGATGCACTTATATTATTATGCTTTGTAGATTGACATTACGAAATGCCGGTCGAAAATTGCAATCACTATGAATCATAAGTGTGAATCAAGGGACATGCCTTTGTGTTTAAGTGTGTGTTCAAGTCGGACGCGAAACGTACGTTTTTCCCATTTCCGCGGAATATACCAATTGTTTAGACTTGGACGCCAAAAATCTGTTGTTGTTGGGTTTTCCCATGAGAAAAAACATTCCTCCAAAAGTTCATATGTGTCTTTTTTCAGTAAACAAAAACACTCTTCTGGTGGCAAAACATATAAATAGAAGAGGTTATGATACATGTCCAACGCAATTTCATTTCAAGTTTGTATTTGTTTTGGCACGCGACAAGCGGATTATGGCCATAGCTGTGGATCTTTTTTAAGGTCAGGCTACCATTACACAAGGCCCAAATATCTGAAATGCCGTGAATAAGCCAGCGCAGCTTATGCTAACGTATATACAATTGGGTTTTTCGTGGAAACCTGTTATAAATCCTAGATCAACGCAAGGTATTCTCAGAGGAATGTGAATCAAACAATCAAACTCTTATTTCTTTCAAATGCCCTTGAATGATCCGAGACGAATGTTAATTTTTTGGAAAAAATTAGTGATGCCTATCCCTATGCAAAAAATTACTGCAAACTTACACTTTAAAAGATTTGTAAAAACAGCTTTACGTAGTAAGAGTCAGCCTACGCATAACTTTTTGCTATGTTTAACAACCCTAAAGCCTGCTTGTTTATTTAAAATGTTGCAAGCAATTGGGTTTCGATATCAATCATTTTAAATTTGCACCCACGTATAATGTTCATTCCAAGAACTTTCCAAAAACCTCAAACAGTTTTCATAATTTTTTTCTTTTTGTAAAATGTGCACTACTTGCTTATTATGTGCATAGTGTTTGTTAACTGTGCGTTGTTGATATGTACTTGCAGGTTCAGTAAAAATAGTAATTAAGCGTAAAAGCCGCTAGTCGGATTTCACAACTAGTTCTATTGTCGAAAAAAGTGTGTTACTCTCACGCACATTATTACAAATTTGCGTATTTTGTGGTCGGTCTTAATCTGGCTTGCAATGTCATGTTTACACATTTCGTAAATAAAGTCCTTTCGACGGCCCGAAAAATCCGCCTGACGCAGATTCCTTCGTCAGATTAGAAATTCAACAAATGTTGAATTATTGATGTTTAATTCGAAAATGATTAATACTGCGGCTCCACGCTGAAACTGTCGACCTTTTGGGTGTGATGATTAGTAACTGGTAACTCTTGATACCAATGGTGTGGACGGTTTTGGATCAAAGTCTGTATGTTTGTAGACATTCTTAAGTCGGCGCGTCCAGAAATAGATATTGTTTGTGGAGCGTAAACCAGCCAATATAAATTAAACAAAGCGCGCCATTGATAAGCTGACAGGCTGCTTAATTCTTGACAAGTTTGTCACAAATATATCCTTGTTAGACACTTTTTATTGCAAGTTACTACTGGACTCGCCATTTTAAAACACAATTCATAAAACTGCAGTACTTATGCACATGCTTGTTTTAATGCAAGTAACATTGCCTGCGGTTTGTGTCATAATTAAACACTGGACGGCTAATTAGGGTGACATTTCCCCGGCAGGTTGCGGTTTTAATGTTAAAAGAGTGCAACCACACAATCCTTCGTCTTGTCACGCGAGTTTTAACTTTTATTTGGCGTCTTGCAGCGAACTTTTAAAATTCCAGGAAACTAGGCAACAGGTTCGACTACTTGTCGCTCTGGCTGTAAATTAATAAGCTTTAAGAAGGCAACCAATTTTGCTTACAATACTTAAGCTTGTAAAATTGCGCAAGATAAAAAGTATAAGCCACGCATATCTTTTTAATTTTCACCTGATAGCACATCATATGTGGTTGCCGATGACGTACTTCAGCTATCTTGGTTTGTATATCGTTAGATTTCACTAACATAAACAAAGATCAAAGTAGATCTATCAGCCTTACCCCTAAATGTCTACTACTGATAAAAAGACTACCCTAGACCGCTAGTGGGGGCATTTTAATTTTCAAGGCACGTCAAAACGTGTTGTGGGAAACAAGATGCTTAGATCGCAGTTACTTAATAAAAACTTATTAGGAAAAATCTCATATTAAAGGCTTAATGATAAAATCGCAATATAGTAATCTCTGACATGTTGTCATACACAAGCACACAACCAATCGGAAGAGATAAAATATTTGGTCTTAATTGCTTACGCACGAAACAAAGGTGTCTTGTTGGGTTGACGACTGGCTTGTGTTTCGTATCAGACATTGCGGTCGCGAATAAAGAAAATCAAACATTCCTGGACTTGATATTAAAAAAGATGAACATAAACAATGATCTTCGCACCTGTACAACGTTCCTACGTGACCAAAACTTTTGTCGATAAGAGAATTTGGTTTTCCCGGTGCTTGCCTGATAGCATATTAATCAATGGTTATGTTCTTATACGACCTGGTATGCTATAAGCCGGTTTGTCACTCCACTCCTTGTAGAGATAAACATTTATCTTAGGTAGGTGTATTTAAATTACAATAAACTCTGCGTGATCTAGAAGAAAATAAACTTGAAAACAACGCCTGCTTGGATTAAGAATACCCATCTTTACTCGAAAACCTTTAACAACAAAAATTGATGTGGGTGTCCAAGAGATTTAAATTTAGTGCGGTGTTTTGTATGGATTGAATCACTTAGAATCCTTTTACGGTAGTAGCCTACCTACATTTAAGGTAGCGAACCAAAAATAGACGGTGTTATCGAAAGCAGTTCTAAGTTATGGTCTCTTTAGCCTGTAACTTACAGTACTAAATTGTACACGAGTTTAAAGGGGTTTGAAATCCTGCAAAGACTTGCACCTGACTTGTTTAATTGCTATCGAAGTTTTAAATCTATAAACAGACACTATAAACACTCGCCTGTAGCATGCATTCGTTCCCAGAAAAGCACCTTTTTAGGTTGACCTCGCGCACAGATAGGATAAACAACGATATACAATAACTATATTGATGCCTTGGCGGTCGGTGTAAAAGAGCCGAAGTGCTGAATTTGCTGTGTAATGTCGGGTTTTAACCTTTTAGCTAAAGACTTTGGCCCTGAGATTCACATAGTTTTATACGGTTGTTGTGCTATACCGCTAATTGACAAACTTAATGCCCGATTTTGTTGTCAATAAATAGCTGGCAAACCCGACGGTTGCACGCCATTTGCGCCCGCGCTAAGCCTCTTGATTGTTTGTTTTTCGTTAGTGACGTCACTATCGCATAATAATCAAAATCCGCGTTTTGCAGATAAAAAATGCTAAACACTTAACGCTTTTTACCGTTTATTGTTATCATCTGCCCATACCTTTTCTCCGTTTTTAAAAAGGGAATCTTCGATTTGTTGACGCGATAAAGTGACTTTGATAAGTTAAAAATTTGGAAAATTTATAATTGAGTCTGTATTCGCACAACTATTAAACTGGGTGTTTTTATATGGAAATTATCTTAAGATTTGTTGATGCGATAAACGGGCTTTGATATTTTAATAATTTTTGGAAGTCGATATTCACAGAATCCAAAAGTTTAGGTGGTTTTAATATAAAAATAAAATAACAATTAGAATAAAAAAATTACAGCACTTTAGCAATTGAAAATACTTTATTTTAATTAAAAAAAAATACTTTCCTTTATTTTCTTAATTGTTTTGGATTGTAGTTCAAAAAGATACTTAATGTAATTGGCCTAAGTGTCTATAATAAAGATCTTAACCTAAACGCAACGATGACGATATTCGTTCTAAATTAAACTGTTCAGACGTAAGTAAATTCGATTTGTCTTTTATTTTTGTGGAGAATTGTACATTTTAATTTCTTTATAGAACAGTAACTGTCTCTAACCGTATTGGGAAACCACTATTACGAAAATAAAGGTGTGCAAACTTATGCCAAACTCGATTTGAGTATTCGTAATGTCAGTATATTCGTATTTCGTTCCGATGATTTAACACTTTGACAGATAACATATTGATAATACGGTCGATAGAGAAATTGGTCACTTTACCGGTTTCGACACTGCGTTAATATCGGGTATTATGAAATATGTATTATCTCGTTATTTTTGTATTTTTTTATGCCGGTCCTGCCTGGCAAGGTTGACTCATTAATATTTAAATAAATAAAAGGTATACTCGCTGTCAAATTATTTTTTTTTTTGGCAAATCTAACCAAACGGATTTAACACATTATTTTTTCTTTTTTTACAAATAAAACCGAACACCCAAAATGGTAGAAGCATATTGTCCGTACATCATCGAATCGTTGACATTTCGCGGAATGGGCTTATATAACCTTAAACCCAATAAATATACATAAAACCAAAAGAGCGTATTAAACTCCAATTAAGAGTTCAAATTCCTTTGAAATTTTATTTAAAATTTATTCGCGGCTTTTCCAGTTAGAGCTAGGAACTAATGTTTATGTCATTAATTAAATAAAGGCGACCTGGGGGTTTAGTGTGGTCTATTATTCAAGCAAGTGACGCCCAAAAGTTGACATTTTTAAACTGGTAGTCAACTTGCAAGACTGATTCCATGCAACATACCGATTTGGAGACATTACCGAGTGTCATTCGACATTTTCAGGAATAAATAAAGTGCGCGCGTTATTGTTTTTACTTTGTTAGCCTTTGTAGTCGAATTTCGACCCCGTGCGGCCATTTGTCTTTACCCAGAAATGGGTATCGCGGTATTTTGTAAATTCATGTGAAAGCTACTTTAATCCTGCTTTTATAAACAACCTGAGTTTGACGTCAACGCCCCAAAACAAAGATTTTGCTTATTTTTTTAAAGATTTTTTTCGATGATTTTATTCTGTGAAAATGAGTCGCGTGCGAAAGATGGCGGGTTCCACACATGGGTACCGGGTTCCGTAAATCAACGAATACCAAGCGATGAATAAACTGTTTGTTGTCGCAAATAATTGCTTTTATCAGCTTTTGGCTTAGCCTGTTTCATAAGCAAATTTTCTGTCGCTTTTTATCGGATAATTAGTTATAGTTGGAATCGAAATAAGTTGAACTATTTGAAAATACGCGGAACCAAATGACACCTCCGTATAAATATTTTTGGCATCTTTTTAACAATCGAATTAATCTTACGTTTTCTCGAAATCGATTAGCATGCGTTCTGACGTAGTTTGGCATCCATCTAACAATTTTTGTCGTGTAATTCTGTTTTTCGTAAAGTCAATCCCCTGTAGTGACGTTGCTTTTTGTTAAAAATAAATTTAAAAATTTTTTGGGGCTAAGAAAAAAATTTTTTTCTTGTAAAAACAATTTAGTCTGCCATTATTCGTACAAACTAATAAAAATAACCTTTTTTTTCATCAAGGAAGTGACCAAATACGTTTATCGTCTTTCAAAATCACCAAATTTTTGTATGAAAAATTGGATAAAATTAATCAAAGACAAAATTTCTAATAAAATTTTTAGAAAATTTTGAGTGTCAGGCCGAGCCAGCACGTCTACAATGTCGAACAAAAACATTGCTTTTTCGCAAGCTTTTTCTATCAACAAACAAAAAACCTGTTTACCTATAATTTTGCGGACCTTGTTGATGGTGTCCATAGCAGATAACAATCTCTTTACAACGTTACGTAAACTAAGAATCAAGCGATGGTGCTCTTAGCCTACAGCCCTGTAGTCGAGTATGTTGAAATTATTTAACCTTTACAAAATAAAAGCTATAGCATAGCTTAGGTGTTGTCAGTAAAGGACTTATGGCTTAAGCCCTAAAATATACGCGCAGTGTGTTTTAATACAATACATATTACAGATACTTTGCTGTAATTTCCGCCTTAAGAATGCAAAATGGATTTGCGAGACCGCCAATGTGTAATCGCATATGTGATGTCACCTTTAACCAGTCGCAAGTGGTTAAATCTATTTACGTAAATGCCTTTGTGGTATATGTGGTAATTGGTCCATATACAGATAAGGCTTGCATTATATATACGTATCCAACCACTCATTATAAGCAATATAATTACTGCTTAGCATTTTTTTGACAGTCGCATCCGTGTCCCGATCAATGGCTGTATGTTTTAAAGTACGACATTGTGTCCTAGTTTTTATATACCGCTTAACATTTTTGGGCGCCCATAATATTTGTGTGATGTCACTAACAGCTTTGCGACGAAATTTCCGCGAAAATCAAATCAAGAATTTCGGTGCCGAGTTTATTTCGAAACAAACAGAGCCCGAAGATTATGTCAAAATGCGGCCGCCCAATGTCTCTGTACCCACACACGCACACATACAACTGTCTATAGCGATTTGCCCGCCGCATATATCATTAAGAGTGAAGACGCTTGAGTGCTCAATTTCTGATTTTTTATAAGTCCTGACAATATTTTTGAAACCAGCAATTTTGTCACGCGTTTAGACTACAAATTGACTTCACGATTTTGCTTTGATTATACACATCGCGCTGCTATACGGTGGTCTTTGAAACACAAATTTCGCCCGGTTCATTGTAAATGGTTTTTAAGAATGTGGGAATAGTTGCAAATTTGCAATTAAGGACCCATTACGACGATTAAGCACTTGAAGTCTAAGTCACGATGCGGTTTATCTGAAAACCGGCAAAAAATTACAGCGGTCATTTCCGAATTCGAGCTATTTCACAGTTTAAGGTTTAATAACACCCTTGGGAGTTTCTATTTTAATGTGGATTAACGGCTAATCAAAATTCCGATACAATATTTATTTTTGGCATGGTTTTCTTTTTTTTAAAAACACGTCGTTCAACAACTATTTTGTTTACTATACCTTTCTGAGGTGCTTTTTTTTAAATTTTTATATATTTTTTTTTAGAAAATTGTCGATTTTGGCGGGAGCTGTGGAGAAAATGTTATTCTTTACCAAGCAGCAAGTTGTGAGTGTAGCCACTGTGCCAACGACTAAAAATTTACAAAAGAAATTTTTCGAAAATCAAAATATTTAAAAAACGAATACTTAAAATATATTTTTCCATATTTTTGCCATTTCTGGGTGCTTGTTGCTAGTATTTTTCGGTGCCATATTAATATTATATCTTAAAAAAATATTCGTGAAACTTTGCAATTTTTATCATTTTTGTTTTATGTTCTTTGTTGTAGTAATATTGTAAATTTTTTTTTTTTAATCGTAAAATAAGTTTAACCTTTAGCTTAATTATGTCTACGTTCTTTGTTTAAATAAAAACATAATTGAACCTTAAGTAATTATCCAAATCGTTTCTTTTTGTATAAAAGCAAGGTCCATAATACCATTGAAATTAGAAAACATTGCCCATTATTTAACCGCAAAGTTCGATATAATGGAGAAAGCAAAGTAATCGTTATAGCTTAATAACCGAAAATTGAAGTTTAATTACGTTGTTAAAATTAATTCATAAAGTTTTAAATGGCCAACAGTACTGTATCACACTTTCTATTTATAATAATTCTACGGTTAACTTTTTAAAATTTAATTATAGGCTAGTTTTTTTTTATGCGGCCAATGAGTAATATATCGTGAATAGAGATATTGCATCATTCTTCACACAACTGGTACTACACCTGTACCTATAATTCAATCAAGTTTAATTTAACTACTTTGCCAAATCCCAGTCTAATCCTATTAATACATTATACTATCGTGTACCATTGTCACAGTTTCTAGTGATTAATATTTTATGTTTGATTGCGTCCTTAACTAGCAAGTTTGTAACCGCTATTTCGGTGATGCATAATTCTCCATTGTAAGTTTGTAAGTGTAAAAACAACTGGATTAGTTAGCCAGATTAAAAGCCTGTGAATTGCACCGCTTGTTGTGAAACGACAATGAAGTATTTCATTGTAAAGTGATGACTAATTTTTATTCTGTTGTGTTTTGTTTTTGTAGCACAAATTTACCGTTTTAATATTTTGCTATGCTTAATAAATTAGTATTTAAAGTAACAAATCTGTTTTTATTTCTTAAAACAAAATACAAATTTTTTAATTTTCGTTTTTTTTTAATGTAACAAAAATCACAGGAAAGGTATTAATTTGAAGAGGGCGCTAGTAAAAACAATTAGTACACGAACATTTAAATAATAGAAAATCTTAACAAAATGTAATATAATAATAGTATTGTAACAAAACTACAAAAAATAAATTTTTTAAAATTAAATTATATTCAAAAAAAAAACAACAAAAATAATTTAATACGAATAAGGTAAAAATACGTGGTTCGGTTGAGTGAACATTTATTGTCACGACCACGTGAACACTGATCATGTGACATGGCGTAATAAATAAACAAAAATAGTTGACATAAGGAAAGACCTTAAAAAATAAAACTGAAAACCGAGAAAGCTCGGACACGAAATTATTTCTTAATCACCGAAAATCGTCATCGCTTTTCACGGTAAATTCGTTTAAGTATGCCGGAGAACTTGACGTGAACTCTCGGGCGTTGTTCGCATTTGGAGGTGCGTTGCATATATTTGTATGTCAGTGTCCACTAGTTTCTGTTCGGTAACATCACAATTCGCAAGCAACAAAAAGTAGATAGGCGGCACATGTGCAAATCAAAGGTTGAACAGTGTAAAATCACGAAGTAGTACGCTAAGGGGGTTGGGACCGGGCTAAGTATAGCCCTAGATGTGAACTTCACACGCGTTTTCCATGCGGTTACATGCCGTGCATTCGCAACCGGTCGGTTCGGTAACATAGAATACGTTGTCAACTCCCGAGCAACCTTCGAGGGTGACCGCTTTAGTAATTGTGCCGGTCGGCATGCAAACGTTACTTCGTCGATCAAAACCAAATTGCGTGATCACCTACGCAAAAAAGAAAATTTTGTTTAATTTCAAGTTCATAAAAGAATTACAAGATTTGTTAAACAACTTTTAATAATTTTTATAATAGAGGTAGTAGAAATTGGAAGTTAAATTTTTGTTCGTATTTACCTCTTTTGATCTGCACAGTCCTTGACAAATATTGAGCTCTATTTTGTTTTCACGACAGCCTGTTTTTTTAATCACGACTGTCCCTCGATTTAACTTGCATAGCCCCGTTACACGGCCGTTTATACCGCTGAACATAACATCGTTTACGGCAGTCGAACGAGTTTGTCTTGCTAATTGCTCGCTGTCGGCTGGCGCGGGGTCCATTTCTGGAAATTCTTCGCTAAATTCGTAGTTTTCGATTTGTTGGGCAATTGAATTTTGAGGCGTTGAGTTTTTCGCTGCTAGGGCAAGCAAGTTTCGGATAAATGAAAACGGTTCGGTCGAAGTCCCTGTTGCCGGGGACTGAGCTCGTACGCTTCGTGTTAAGATTAGAATCGCAAAAATTACAACGTGAACTAAAGTGGTCGACGAAAAACTTGATTTAAAACTTTGATTCCGTGATTTACAACAACATAATGTTTTCGCAGAAATCTTCTTTTGATAAGTTTCCATGTTTTTTTCTTTCGTAGTAAAATGAGTAGTACAGTCTGCTAGCATTATTGCTGAGTAGGTATATATTCTAGATGTCGCTTGGACGTCTTTTTAAGGCTAGTTGGTCTAACTGCGCTGTAAGTAAGTATGTGTGATCAAATAGCTAACGGGCTTTTTATACCAAAATGTCGAATTTCATAAGCTAAGGCGCGCACTTTTATTCACGTGACCTTTAATACGATAAACAAACATATTTTTTACTAAAAAAGAGAAAGGAGCATTCTTTTTATTAGTTTTTCTCTCGGCTTACGCATTTTTGAGAAAGGGGGCAAACCCTAGCTTACGCACACCCTTCTCGTTGATTACGCCTAAAACCGGATTGTTATTTTGCAATTCAAAACCGAAGTACGGAGAAGCTGCGTAACCTAACCACAAAAATGTGGTTTTTCTAAAAATAAATTACAATTGAGTAAAAGTTTGTACAAATTTTAATCATGCGTACAGCAAAAAAAATTTTTATTAAAATTCTGACTACTACTACTACTTGTGTATAGAGAAACTCCGATTTTTGGAATGCGTAATGATATCAAAAATTACCGCATTAAATGATTTACAAAAATTTTCTTTGGGTATTAAAACTACACGTCAGCGAACATCACATGTCAGTGAAATTGGAAATTACTAAGATTTTCCAATTGCGTAGGGGTAAAATTGCTCAAGTAATATGTTAACAATATGTTAATTTACAAAAAATGTTTAGTTGCGAAATAATGAAAGGAAACCTTTTGTATAAGATGTTCGTGAATTTGGTAATTTTTAAACAACACCTTTTAGTAACTTTTTAACATTTGCAATTGTAGTCTTAACAATTTTATTGGCCGTTTTGAAAAATATTTTACAAAGTTTTTTGCAATTATAAAAAATTTTTAATGTTTCACAATTTAAGCTAGTCGATGGCTGATTTAAGAAGCGACTTTTAAACAAAAATTGTATGGTTTTTTTTAATTCAAGAACCTATTAACCATCAATTTTTAAGTTGAAATAAATAACGTTTTTTAACTTAGTAAATTTTATTTTTTCTTCAAACTGACTCTATAGCTCACCACACGGTTATACTTTTTGTTAAATTTTTTTTGTCGAGGTAACATAAAAAAAAAACAAAGCAGTAACGTAATTTTGTTAAGAACTAAGTAGTGTAAGATTTATTAACATTTAGGTAAGATATCTAAAACATCAATAAACAATTTTTCTTACCTTGTAAAAAAAAATTGTTTAAAAAACTGAGGATAAACTTTTTTTTAAAAATTAAAAAAAGGGTCACGCACCATTAAGAACATGTGGCAAATTATTTTTCTGAATTTTGCGAAAGTTGTTTTATTTTATTGTTTTAAGTTAAAAATGCCGTTAAACGCAGTATTTTTAGAGGTCGTCCTAATAACAAGACATAATTAGATATTGTGCATTATTCAGCTTATCTTAAAGTTGTATATACACGTTGTTTTTAGCTTCGTTTTATACAAAAGATACGAGCAGTGTGATTGGAATAAAAAATTTGATTTTCTGAATAAAAATGGCAAAATTCATTCCGCCAACAATTCAGGATAACTCGGGCGGATGGGGACCTATGGATCTTCCAGAAAAGTTCAAGGATATGCCATATCAACCTTTTAGCAAAGGAGATCGTCTTGGAAAGGTATTTTTATGTCAAAATTCTTAAATTGTTTTATTATCTTCTATTTAGCGTAATGCTATTTTTTTAAAGGTTACTAAAATCGATATTTCGCTTTGTTTAAAATCGTATTCTTACTTTTTTATAGAAAAAGACCACATTCTAATTAGACTTTTATTTTTACTGATAGTCTATCTTTTGCCTCGAAAAATAAATCTGGGTTTATTAAAATTTTTCAGGTATCAGATTGGAGTGGAAATACTTATCAGGATCGTCGATATATGAACAAGTACAACTCCCAATTTGGTGGTGGAAATCAATATTCTTATTTCCATGATGAAGATGAAAGTAGCTTCCGATTGGTGGATAATACTAAGGTATAATTAAATACAGCTATTGTATTAAATTAACCATATTGGTGTCTAAACTTTTTTTTAAACTATTTACAGATTAACAATAATTTATTCAAATGCAAGTGTCAAATGTGTAAGCTTAAAATGTATATATATAATTACAGTTTTAAAGAAAATCGATTTAAAAATAGTGATAAAACCTAAAACTTTTGACTATTATTTTTAAATCCTTGCCTTCTTTTTTTGCAGGTGCAAAAGCCGGTTTACCAAAGGAATCGATTCCGATTCAATCAGCTTAAACAAAGACAGTTGCAACAGCGCTTGCAGCGTGAGGCTGGTGGGGGTTCGAACCAGAAACCTCTGACGAAATTGGAGAAGCGAAAAGAAAGAGAAAGACAGAGGTTGCAAAGGAACATGCAGAAGCAGTATGGGCAAAGCAGATTTAGGTGGAAGGAAAGACAAATTCAGAGTCAGCAGAAACGAAGGGATGCTTCAGTCACTGTTGCAGAAACTTGGGAGGTATTCCAACGAATTTGTTAATTTGAATAAATATATTTAAACCAAATTCAATAGTGCAATAAAGTGTAAAAAACATTTCAGAATATACTCTAAAAAAATTAGTAAAAATAGAGTTGTGTTTTAAAAAAAGGTTAATTGTGTTTTTTTTACCTCCATAGTGTATTTTATCTTTAAATTTAAAGCCTAATTAAAATTACATGTTCAAGTTTATGTTCTTAACATTATTTCTAAATATACAAATACTTTTGTACAGGTTCTTGAAGAGATGGATTTCAGTCGACTTGGAAAACTTAAACTTCCTGATTTAGGTGAGCCCGAAGATTTGTATAAGTGTGGTGAGATGTTGTACTATGATAAAACTTACGACCGGGTGTCTGTGAAGGCTGAAAAACCATTGAAGCGAATTAACAAGGAGTTTCATAAGGTGTGTATTATTCAATTTTAATGCAACCAAAATTGAGTTATTAAGACTTATTGTAGTAATTTTTTTTTAAATTTAAGGAACATTTTATTTCTGTTTAAAATAAACTAAACCCTTTAAATTAAGTTAGTACCAATTAAATATGTTTATCTGATAATGTATCAATGAATCATTCTTTAAATTAAACAAATTAACTATTTAAAGATATTGTGATATAATATTAGGTCACTACAACTGATGACCCAGTCATTCGTCAGCTGTCAATCAAATCGCATGGCAACGTGTATGCGACTGATGCAATTCTAGCAACCTTGATGTGTTGCACACGCTCTCAATATTCTTGGGACATTATTGCTCAGAGGGTCGGTCGAAACAAGTTGTTTTTTGACAAGCGAGATGACTCAGCATTTGATTTACTGACTGTTAGTGAGACAGCAAATGAGCCTCCACAGGTTAAAAAAACTAATTTTTTTATTGATCTAAAAAAAAAATATTTTTAGTTACCTAATTACGCTATGTTATATATCCAATGTTATATATCCAGTTTTACATATTTGTATCATATTTTAACTTCACTAAGAAACATAATTTTAAAGATTGCTCAATTTAAATTTTTTCGGGGCATTTATGTTCATTTCTAAATAAATGATATTATTTATTTTGGTTTAAATACTAAGATGATATTATATTTATAAAGGATGAAGGGTTAAATGCTCCCCACAATTTATCAATGGAAGCAACTTACATTAATCATAATTTCTCTCAACAAGTTCTTAAACCTGGGGAGAAATGTAAGCTGGATAAACCAAATCCATTTGTGCAACGTAAGTTAAAAATACCTATTTTTTATTAATTTTCATATTTATTTGTTAATGAAAAAATGCTGACTTTGCCGTCTAAGAGTAACATTTGTTAACCCCATCAAGTCTCCAGTTGACTTTGGCCTTCTGAAATTTTGTTGATTTTATTTGCCCAATAATTAATATACAAATTGTTTTTTTCATGGAAAGTCAGTTATGTTTATAGCACTTTACTTGATTGGGCTATATCATAAAAGCAGTAGTAAAAAAAACCCTGAACCTTATTAACATTGAGATTGTTGTAATTTAATTTTTAATAAACTAGATTTTTAAATTTTTTAGCAAATGCTGACAGTAGCAATATAGCCTCAGTTGGATATCGCTACAGAAAGTGGAACCTGGGTAACAATATTGAACTAGTGGCTAGAACTGAACATGATGCTGTAATGAAAACTTCAAGTGGTGACACAAGTTACATTAATGTTAAGGTATTAAGACTACCTGTCCTTAAGTTTAATTTTAAAAATACTGGAAAAATTTGATTAAAATTACAATTTTTTTTTAAATTGCAAAATATTTAGGCATTAAATGAGTGGGATTATCGATGTTGTAATGGAGTAGAATGGAGACGTAAACTTGATTCCCAGCGTGGTTCTGTGCTCGCTACAGAGCTTAAGAACAATAGTTGCAAGTTGGCTAAATGGACAATGTGTGCTTTACTGTCTGGGTATGTAATAAAAAGATTTTATTACTTCTGCTAATAATAAAAATTTAAACCTTTATTTCTTTTTGTTTCAGATCAGAGTATCTAAAAATGGGTTATGTTTCTCGCTACAACATTCAAGATTCAAGTCGGCATATTATTATCGGAACACAACAGTTTATTCCCAAGGAGTTTGCCTCTCAGATCAATCTGTCTGTGTCTAATGCATGGGGTATCTTGCGTTGTATCATTGACCTTTGCATGAAACAACCAGAAGGAAAATATCTTATCTTAAAGGTAAGTTTTTCTTAAAGGTTAAAGTCCTCAAGGGACCACTGTTGGGGTATACCAGTGATTGCATGTCATTAGGTAATTTACTGATAGGTTTTGGGCTCGAGGTTACCAATGAAACACTATTTGCTTTAAGCCCAGGTATTACAAATTGCTCAACAACCCTGTGTTTGTAGATAGCCTAACTACGTTTTACCCCTAGTACCACACTTTTTGTGATTAAAATATAAAATACTCACATTGTGGTAAATTTAAAAAAAGTGTTTTTACAAAGTTTTTTTTATTTAAATTTTGGTTTAATTATTTTTTTTAATAGGATCCAAATCAACCCATGATTCGTTTGTACAAACTTCCGGAGGGTACATTCAGTTCTGATGAGGAGGGAAGCTCGGATGAAGATGAGGAAGAAGAAACTGACTCTGATGATGAAGAGGAGGATGATGGGGAGGAGAAATAGCTTACTGGCTTTGTCACTTTACTTCCTAGGGTTGTCAGATAAATAGGAAATTTCAGTTTGTCTGTTTGAAAACTTGTCTTATTAATTTTTGAAAAAGTATTTGCATAGAAATAAAAGTTTTATCACTTTTAACACACAACAAATCATTGTTATTATAAAAAAAATATATTACAAAGAGTTTTGAAAATTATGTTTTAGGTATTTGGTGTGTTGTGATATATGTTGCTAATAAAACTAATAAAGAAATGGTATAGGTTATTGTTTTTTCTGGTAGCCTTTTAAGGGAAGTTGTGCAATATTCCGTCTAAGAATGAGGATAAATGTTTAAATTATGATTTGGTTGAATGGTTTTGTTTTACGATTTTTATCCCCATATATATACTTCAGATTTAAACACATTTTTGTGATTTTGCTACCTTTAGGAATTTATTAGGATGTTTTTTTAATTTACAAATAATTTAAGAATTCTTTTTGTTTCGATACAGACGATTTTTCGGGTTTAAGTATATTTAGAAAATGCTGCTATCGTTGACAATAAAAACCTATTTCGATCATTTGATTGTACAGTGCGTAAAAGCAAATATAAAGCTACAAATTTGTGGATGTTTTCGCGTCAACAGTCTGTTCAAAAATAGTTTAAATCACTTGGTATGCCTATTTTTCTCCGACCACTGTGACGTAATTTTAATGTCACGTGGTTATTCGGAAACGCTTGTGTGACGTTTTACGAGCAAAGGCCTCCCATTGGTTTATAATGTTTTACGCCCCTTGCGCATAGCACTGTAGATCCCAACAAGCAACCACGTCCTCGTCATGAAGGTAAGTTTCTTTTTTATTTATTATATTCACTCGTTTTTGGTTGGTGCTGAGTAACGGCTGTGTGTTGTGTAGAGAATTTATGTGCGAGAGCATTTTTATTCATGTTGCACTACTACAAAACCGTACAATTCCATTTTTTCGCGTTTTCTGATCGAAAATTTTTCATGATTTTTTTCACGCAATTTTCACGTTTACGTCCACAGGCCAAAATATAAATACCGCAAAATACAAACTTTTTAATTAAGTTGTTGCACTGTTGTCATTTGCGGGTTTGACATTTACTGACAGACTAATCAGTCTGACTTGTAACTGTGTGTTAAAATTCCCTGTCTGACAGGCCGATCGACGATCGTTAATTATTTTTAAATTCCGCGTTAATTCTGGTACCCCACAACACTTTAACGTTTAAATGGCCTTCTTTCGTTGGAATTTTGTTGGTAATTTCCATTTTTATCTGGTTGGTGCTATAAAAAGTGCCCTTTTGTTATTTCATGTTAATAATTTACCAAGTAGCCTTTATTAAAAAGAGGGTAAAAACTCTTTACTAACTTTATTTAATTTTGTAAGCCTTTTCTTTTGTTTTATTACACTTGAGAATGATTCAAAAACTATTAGTTAAAATTATAAATCAAAACTACTTTAAAGACAAAAATTATTTAAAATAAAAATATTTATTTTTTACATCTTGCTTACATACAAACAGGAATATTATCAATATGCAAATAACTTGTCTTACATTTCATGTATTAAAAAAAATCAAACAATTTTTAATTTGCTCCTTTTTGCAGATTATATCATGGGACAATGGACAACACGGAAAGCTTATTCGATGATTATGGGTAAGAAACTGCTTCTATAACTTTTCTCCATTTGGATTTTAAAAATACTAATTTCCTTAGGGATGTTGTTGTGCCATAAAAACTACTTCAAATAACAAGTAGCACATTTAAAATTAAATGTAACCACAAAAAATTACCTTTACAATCCTAAATTTCTCAATTAAAATGTATGTTGATATACTTACTTTATTATTGAACCTTATTATATATACCCCAAATCTATAACCATATAATATGTTATGATAGGTGTTTATTATTTTATATGTAATTTTAATTCTGGTACTTTTGTGATTCTGGCATTTCTGATCTAAGCTTTTTTAAAAGACTATGTGTATAATTTATTTGCTTCAGATTTCTATGTCAGAATTTCCATATAGAAAATGGAATTAACATTTATATTAAATTTTGTGTGCATAATGTTTTTGTTTAAATTGCAGAGACAATAACATGTTGGAAGATTTTATGAGCCTACCTACTGATGTTCCTGAAACAAACTTACTTAACCAGGTAAATTATGGTTTAAGATTAAATGCAATATTCGAATTACATTTCTTTATAGCTAAATAATTTTTGTTTTCAGAATGATGCAAAATCCGACCCATTTGGCTCGGGCATGGATATACTTCAGCAATCTTTGCTCTCTGCTGACATCCTTGGTGAAACTGACCCCGATGATTTTTCATTTGATAACATGGGTTTTACTATCAACTCAACGAACTACCAAGATTCTAATAGTTCCATACCCAACACAGAGAATTCTACCTACACATCTGCCCAGAGTAATGAAGACCCATTTTATAATGTATTAAACTCGCAAGATACCTTAAATACTCCGCAACAAGGATATGAACAACAAGTACAACCTCAAACCCAAAACTTGGTGCAGAATAATACTCAACCCCAGCAAAACACAGTTGGTAATAATAACATTTCAAATCAAAATAATCACTTTACTATTAAAATGAGCAATGCTCGCCAAGGAAGTCCGTACCTAAATTCCTCTGCATCAGTTCAGAGTGCTCCTCTGATATCTGTGCCTTTTTCCAACCTTAACCAGCCACAACAAAATTCCTTTGTTGCCAGTTCGTCTTATGTTAACACATCTAATTTTCAAAGCAATCAAATCATGTCCACGAACTCACAGCAGCAAACAGCTTCAACACCAATTGTAATACAACTAAATAGAAACCAACAGAAAAACTTTACCCAGAACAATGTGATTCAGGTGCAAAACTTCCCTTCCCAATACCAATCAAATGTGCAAGTCGTTAATCAACAACCAGTTCAAATTGTTAGTCAACCAATACAAATTGCTAATCAACAATCAATTGAAATTGCCAATCAACAACAAGCACAAAATATTAGCCAACCTATTAAAATTGTTAATCAACCAATTCAAATTGCCAATAGTTCTTCTGTGAGAATTGTAAAACAACCGGTAAGAATAATTAACCAGCCCATCCAAATTCAGAGCCAACCAATTTCTAACCAAACTGTTCAAATAGTGAGCCGGCCTGTTCATATACTAAACCAGCAGTCTATACAGAGTTCTGTGTCTCAGCAACAAGTATATAATTCCAATCAATACATACGTGCCACCAGCTCACCGGTTGTCAACCAACCTGTGCATCAAAACGTGGTGCATCAGAACCAAACTGGTCACAACAATTTAAATATTCAAGCTAACAACCAGACTGGTATTGTAAATAACCTAACTGTACAACAAACAAACGTAAATCAAATGTCATTGGCATCACCTCAAAGTTCTACACCCGCAGATGTCCTCCTTGAGCAACAAACCAACAAACTCGCTAATTTATTACAAAGCAAGGCATCGCAGAGTGGTGTTAGTGGTATTATACGAATAGGAAATCACAATTTTGATGTTTCAACTCTTCAAAGTGCAAGAACGCTTGCTGCAAGTATTCTTCAACAGCAAAAGCAATCTAAACTTCAGCAACAGAATAAAACACAGTTGGCCCAACCCCAAAACACCAATGTAACTCGTCAAGTTATTTCCACCAGCCAATCACAAGAAATGATCAGTTTAAGTGGATTACTTGCGCGATCTGTCAACAATTCACAGTCCACAGATGTGAACAAACCCAGATATGTAGTAACCTCAGTAGCGCCAGCAACAACAGGGCGTCTTACCCCTCAGAATTTACTTGGCGCAAGCCCTGGACCCAGAGCAAGTCCGGTATCCCATTTAACGAAATCGAATAGTCCCACTCCGGGCATAAACCGAATTCAAATTGCGAGTGTGAATATTCCGATTTCCACCCCATCAACTACTGTTTCGAACCCCGCTCATGTGTTTTTAAAGGCACAGAATGTGCAATCTTCCTTTGTTAATCGAACTGGTACAACAACAACAACAATTTCACAAACTTTACCGACTGCAACTGTTAAGGTTAACTTGGCATCGCAGCAAACCCGAAATATGACAAAGGAGCAAATTCAAAAGTTAATTCAGGTAAAAGTTGCAATGCTATATAAATTAAAATTTACGTTTTTGACATTGTGCTAAAATTTTATTTTTTTGGCAGAATCAAGCTGCATCACAAGTGCGATCCTCACCCAATATTGTAAACATTCAACAACAACAGGCGAACAATACAGGCTCTCAGGAAACTTTAGTAAAAGTTGAAAATGTAAATTAATTAAATATTATGTTTAAAATTTGATAATAGTCTGTCCTTTTTGTAATAAAATAAAATAGTTTTTATCTTATTTGTTTTACCTTTTTAGGGCAAGGTTGCTAACACCGTTGCAACAAATGTACTTACATTTCGAGTCGATCCTAACTTAACCCTTCAACAAGTTGAACAAATACAACATATTATCGCTAACAAAGTTCCCTTGCACAAGGTTGTATAAGTATTTTTTGGTTAAAAATATAAATTAAGACTAATAAATGTGTTTAACAGATTTTTTTGGAAAATATTGTTTGCTAACCTTTTTCTAGGGGTATACATGTTTAATTTAATTTATTAAAAAGTTTATGTAAAATTATTAATTTGCATTAAATTAGATATCTCCACTGACAAGAGAACAGAAACAATTGCTTTCAGCATTTCGTGCACAACTCAGAAGTATGGATCAACCAATTCAACAATATTACTTAAGAAACCCACAGTTATTTTTACAAAAGGTTCAGTAATATTAAGCAAAAAATCAAATAGTTTTTACAAAAAAAGAAATGTTCTTGTAAAGATAACTTAATACAGCTACAATTTCTTTTGCTTCAATATTTAGGTTTACCAGCATTTACAGACAGGCAAACCATTTATTATGCATATGCAAGCTAAAGTAGAAGCACAAGCTAATAACACCAATTCTAATCCCAACCCTGTAAGTTTTTAATAGTTTGCGTGGTTGTAATATTATATTAAAATATAAAAATTAAAATAAAATAATGTTCTTTTGGTATCTTTGAAATTTAATTTTTAATAAAAATTTCATTTGTTATTAGGTTAAATCTATCCACCCTACAATATCTCTTAGCTCAGTAGACAATAGTTCAAAATCAAAAATGTCCTCAATTAAGATAACTCGGGTAATACCCAGCAAACCCGACTCACCACTGCAACAATTCAGGGGGGTAAAGAGATTGTCTGGTACACCCCCCATCGGAAGTGTTTTAAATAGCCAGCCCCAAAAAAGACCTACCTTGTAAGTATTGTGTTAAAACCGAATTTAAAGCAATTTCTATATTTTTAGTTAAAACTATTTAAGATTTAGAAAATTTAGTAGATTGTTGATTTTGCTGAATGAAAAGTTTTAGTACTTTTTCAATTTTTCCTTGGATCTATAATATTGTTTAGTACTTATTTTAACCTTATATTGTCATCAGGGTAATAGAACAGTTACAAAGACACCAGGACCTGGTTGTTACCCCTGACTACAAAACTCCTTTTCTTAATGTAAGGGATGCATGTAGAAGATTGTTGCCTTACCATGCCCTAAATGCACCAGAGGTAAAAAAGTGGTTTACTAAAATACAAAATCATTGTGTAAATTTAAATTATATGTGATGGTTCTTTTAGATAAAACAGGAGAATTTTAAAAATAGTGAACCAATGTTTGACAAAATATCGAGAAAATTAACAGAACAAAAAGATAAAATGCTAGCTCGTTACCAAGTGCTTTGTTTAAAAGATTCTTCGGTAAGATGTAGTAATTTTCATAAATTTGTATTCTTAACAATACGAAAATTTATTAAAACAATATATTTGGCAGATTAACTATTTTATACATTTTTAAGAGAAACACTTGTTCTTCTGATGCAGTTATGCTTCAAAGAGCATTTCTGCAACACGAAAAGGCTGCCCTAGCTGAAGATAAACAAAAAATAAAAGGTAACAAATAAAGCATAAATTACACAAACTTCATGTTACTCAACTAAAACTATTTTTAGACGATCCACTTTCAATTAAAGAGTTTTTGCCCCCTGACGAAAGCAACCAAGAATTGGTGGAGTTTCTAGAGCGTAAGTTTCGACAATAACAATCATATTTTAGTAGAAAATCAAACTGACCCAAAGTTATAAATTTTTAGGTGAAAAAGCAGGCACCTTGCATACACCCTCTCCTGTGCCCTTACAAACTCACACTAGGAACTATTCTAGTGAGTCATATACCTACAAAACACCAAGTTATTTTATGGATGGCAATAGATCTAATACTAACAGTTTTGATATGTCGTCAACGCACACTAACGAGTATGAACCTATAGAATGTGAGGTCGTAACGACTGGCTCAGACCAGGATTATCAGCTACAAGAAGCAGTTGACAGCATTATGTAATAATAAAGGGATTCTAAACTTTTACTTATATTAAGTAAAAAAAAATTTTATGAATAAAAGTGACTTTTAATTTATTCTTTTTGTTTAAGAGTTTTATAATTACCATGTCATGAATTTCTTAAATGCTCGCAGTCTCGTTTTCAGATGTTTCCTTTTTATAATTGCTGTTATTATTAATTTGGTGCTTTTGTAGAGTGACACTAATCAATCATGGGTTATTATATTATTACATTTTGTTTTTTTTTACCAATGTTTCTTTGCACTGCGCTGTTAAGGAATTTAGCCCATGCTGTACAATATTGTTTGAGTGGTCAAGTATGGGCTAATTTTTATGCATTTAACAATTAATAATACCGACTTAACAACTGTGACTGTGTTAGCATTTAAAGAAGTTTTTAATGCAGCAACAAATATATTTTGTGGCATCAAGTTAAAACAGAAAAAGTGATATAGAAAACTTTAGCAATTACGAGTAATTTTAACTGATTTATATTTATTATTAATAATTACCTAATAAATTAACACCATTCACTTTTTTGTTACTAAAACGACATCTTCATGACAGAGTTTATGTGCAAGACCAACATGTTGGCCGTCGTATTTCGCACTTCGTCCCCAAACTTGCGCATATTTAAAATCCGAAACTAAAGTGCGATGAATTGAATGACAAGCGTGTTCTACTGTACAGTTCGATCGCAGGATAAGTCCATCAGAAAAGTCAGGCTTTTTGCCTGGTTTCTTTGTGTAGACAGTGATCAAAGCCAAGTACTCCCATATCATGTCTTTTAGGTGTTCCAAATTTAAAAGCATGTTACAACTTATTACAACACAATGTGGCTGGTGAGCAATTCTATCCACCTCTTCAATTGATATTTGGTCGATTTTGTTATACACATACAAACATGGCATATATTTTCGATTTCCAACAACTACATCAATAAATTCTTCAGCTCCATAGTCCTCCCTTAAAACAACATCAGCGTTAAATATTTTGTACTCATGCAAAATCAGGTTGATCATTTTCTCGTTGATTTTGGTAAGTGCGCAAGTGGCTGTAATATGAATACCCCCACCCTTTTTCTCCTTGTAGTAAATATTTGGACGCTTTTTGTTAAGTCGGATACCGACTGCTTCCAACTCCTTAGTCAGTAATTCCTTTTGCACATCACCTTTTAAAGCATCCAACATCATTACAACTATATCTGCTGTCCTCCCTACGGCAATAACTTGTCTTCCACGACCTTTGCCGGCAGCAGCACCCTCGATAATACCAGGCAAATCGAGAAGTTGAATACTAGCTCCATTGTGTTCAATAACACCAGGTATGCAAGTTAAAGTGGTGAACTCATATGATGCAGTTTCACTCGCAGTGTTAGTTAGAGTTGATAAAAGCGTACTTTTTCCGACAGAGGGAAACCCGATGAGTGCGACTCTTGCGTCACCCGATTTCATGACATCGAATCCCTCCCCCTTTGCTGTTGACCCCTTGGGTCCCTCAATTAGCTGGGCTCGATATCTGGCAAGTTTTGCTTTTAACAAACCAAGATGGTACTCAGTTGCTTTGTTTTTTTGTGTTCTAGCAATCTCCTTTTCAACTTCTGATATTTTCTCAAGAATTCCCATTTTAATTGTTATGTAATCAAAATAAAAAAATTATATAAATAAATTATTAATCTGAAAAACAAAAAAAATTTCATTATTCGAAATAAACATTGCACAAATAGATAAATTTTTTACTAATAAATGTAAAATAAAAGTGTACAAGCACAAAAAATTGTTATAATGTCATTATTTTTGTGAACTTGATTGTTTCTTTTCAAAGAGAGCTGGAAACCAATACCATCTTTGTTTATCAGTGGTTTGGTCATCAATCCAACACATTCCTTCTCTTGTTAAGTGCTCAAGAAGATGTAAAATCCTCTCTTCTTCCCACGACAAAGACTGTTTGACATATGGAATGGACAACTTTCCATTATTTTGTTGAGCTAGCTCCAATAAGGTAGTGTGATCCATGTTTAATTCTCCAGGTACAGATTGGACAATCTGCCTGTTACCGCTTCCTAACAATGCAAAACCAGTGCCCAAAACTTTTAACTTTTTGATTGCAGTCTGGACATCATTTACAGTTATATCTTGACCATATTTGCCTTTTGTTTTGAGTAGTTTTTTATGAAGAGCATCCAGCTTCATAATCCCACCATTGTTTGACCTCGTTGCTATACAAATTTCTACAGCCTGTACCCCAAGCTCATAATAAAAGTCCCCTACCCCCAACATTTCTGACCAAAACCCTTTACTTGATGCCAAAGGATCAACTCCAATAGCAGCACACATTTGTTGAAATTGGTGCCGAAATTGTGGATTTTTTTTAATTTCTTGTTTATGTTTCATGGCAAATTCCTCCAAATTAGAGTGGAATGTGCCGAGTTGGTTGCTGAGCTGTTCCAGTTGCTGAGCAGCAAGTTCATTTCCACGTTCTTTATATTTTGCAGCTTCCAACTTTTTTTTCGCCACAGCACTCGCACCTACACCTCTTCTCCTCATTTTGTGGTGCACAAGACGGATAATTTAAAAAGAATTTTATTTTGTTAAAAAAATAAAAATAATAGGCTAAAAAATAAAATAAGCTAAAAAAACCGTTAATAAAATTCGTTATAAGTCAACTCGTCAGCGTTTAGTTTTCCATATATGTTTGGGCTAGCAATACGGCTTTATTATTCAATATAGGGTTATACCAGTATAAAATATATTATATGTTATTTTACGTTTCTGCAATGCCGCAAAAACCATCCATTTTTTGATAAATATACTTGTGCTTTACGAAACGCAATGTTATAAAAGTTCTAACTAAGTAATGACGGAGTGGAAACGACGCTTTAAGTCATGGCATAAACTCTCACTGTATCAATTAAAGTTTTAACAAAAAAAACAATTTGCATATACAATATACGTAATTTAATTGTTAATTAAGGAAGCGCACGACGATTAATAATTTTAGTTTTATTGTTGATGTTAACACTGCAAATTAACTTTAATAAATACTAAAATCAGTTATGAAAATATATAACAGTGGTTTTTTAATGTAATCATGTTTCACAAAAGCTTAAAATAAGAAGAAATTGTTGACATACTGCACTGCGGGATTATAGAGTATTAAAAGCATAAATATTATACAAAATTAAAATTTAAAATTAAAGAAACTACATGGAATACACAAGCTGGGTAAGTGTCTTTCATAAGTTTTAACACAATTATAATTTTGGTGCTAGTCATAAACCGGCCTTTCTTAATTTTTTTTGCAACTCATATCTATCCTTTCCTTCTTCGAATCTCTCTTTTTCGTCTTGTGTTGATACCTTTAAAACAAAATGATTTATTTATGAGTGAGTAACATAGACCTTATCGTATTTTTTAAAGTTTTATGTTTATTTTTTGGTAAACCTACTTTAAGTGGTGGAATTGGTAAGGCCCTTCCACTACTATCCATTGAAACAAAAGTGAAGTAAGCACTACATGCACAAAACACATTTATTTCTGCAGATTGTGTCTAAAAACAGAACATAATTTTATTAGATGGCTCTTTTTAAAAAATATTCATACAGTAGAATGAAGATATAATAAAGAATTACCTTATAAAAAAGACCAACAATTTTTTTTATTTACATAGGCTATAATAAACTATTTAAACATAAGTCACAGTCAAACACAAGGGTGATAGTCAAACAATAGAAAAGGAGAAAATCTTTTTCTAATATATGCAAAGTCACCATTACCATGGGTTAACTTAATTTTTAACTCTTTCTAAAAACTGGTTTAAAAAAATACCTTCACAGAGTTTTTTTACATGTAGAAACACAATCAAGATATTATGAAATAAAATTTAAGACTTTTCTTACATTACTTCTATTCCTCTCCTCAACCAAAACAATAACTTGAATTATAATTGATTTATTACTGGTGAAAATGGGCCGGCTTCGTAAATGCAAAAGACTTCCTAAAAATTAACGAAGAGTTAGATAACAATAAACCTGTTCCCTTAGTGCTTTAACGCTATTTTATAAATAAATCTATTTGTCAAACCTTTATTAACGTTGTGATGGAAATTAACGGCATCCATCGAGGCGGTGACGACATTCGTGTGGCAATGTCTGGCGGCACATATCCCAGCAACCTTAAAAGAAATAGTCATACTTGTAAAAAAATGATATGGCTCCATATATGTTGTAGTTTTATTAATGTTTACCTCATCCATCAACTTCATGATGCACCCTCCAGTTACTTTTCCATGTATTCCACAATCTGTAACCTGGACACCATGAATTAGTGTGGACTGTGCCCTCTCCACAGAATAAATTTCCTTGTCTAAAAAAATAGAAAATCCATTTTAGTTCTAAATTTATAAAAAAAATGTTAAATTTTTTTTTAGGGTTTATAAGAATATGTCAGTAATCCAAAACAGTTATATCAAATTTCCTTACTTTGATCTGCAATATCTAAACACATCGCCCAACTATCACTTAATGTTGGAATGTGAAGATTAATTTTTTTGCGGTCTTCTTTCTGGCGCATATACCTTTCTTTGCCATCAGCCTCATCGCTTTCTGACTTGTATTTCATTTGTGGTACAGTTGCAACTTTATCATCAGAAAGCATTGGAACATACCATAACATGGCTTCATTGGTTTTTCTCATTATACCTACAATATATTTGGTATTAAAGCAGACCATCATCATCATTAAATGTAGCTTTAACAATTTTTTAGACAACTTATATACCTTTAAATAGGTTCTCAGCAAAAACCAGAACTTTAACTTCTAATGAATGTTCGGAGCAAAAAATGACCTCGGCAGATAAATGAGAAATTTCTCCAACAAACATAGGTTGTAAGAAGTCAGTTTTCTCAACTCGAACAAGAGCACATAATCCCGATTCCTGTACATTAGCATACAAAAATTATTAATACAAGTTATCCATTGGTTTAGATTATACAAAAAAAACATAAGCATAAAGATTTTTGTTTAAATACCTGTTCAGATCTGTTCTGGTTACAATATCTTGAACTAACAATCATCCCAGCTTCTTCGATCAATTTGAGTATTGTTCCACCATGAACATTTCCAGCTGTATTAGCATCACCAGGTTGCATTAACCTACAGGTAAAAAATCAAATTATAATCTAAAATAATTATTTCAGATAGCCTATGTATATTATATAATTTTTTAAACATAGTTACTGCTTTTTAAAATATTTCCAACACCAATAAGAACGATACTTAAATATATAGCAAACATTATCGTTTAAAGTTAGTTATTGATATAACATATTATTTACAGGCTTATTTAATAAAATAAACAAATAAACACAATAACTTACCGACACAATGTTAATTCCGAAGGAACAAGATTGGGCATTTTTGATGAATATAATCGCCTTGAACTATAAAGAAAGCGATTTACTTTGCCAAAACCCCGATGGTTTATTATAGTTGTAAGTGTTTTTAATAAAAGACGAGACATGTGTCGAAATTACGTTGAGAAATAATGACTTGACAAAAGTAACGAATAGGGAATTCCCCGATTTTGATGCAATGTCAAGTCAAGCGAATCTTTTAAAATTTTTATCTTTTGAATTTTTTTTTTTATCCTTAGATTTTAAAATGTTTTTTTTCATAAATGATAAATAATTGAATATTTTAATATTGTTACAATTTCTTGAATTTACAATACATAATGCTTTATAATAAACAAAGCATTACGCCTTAGCAATTAAGGATAAACTTAATTATATTTAGGGATCCCACGTTGGAAAATGCAATGTAGAGGTTTCTGTAAACAAAACACATTTTATTGTTTGCAGAGTGTGGAGTGTTTTAATTTTTTTTAATTATTATTTTTTAAATTTTTTATTGATGTAACTTATAATGACATCAGAATGTTGTGTTGGTACGATGATAGGATAAGGTTAACATACAACCACCTGTGGTACATAAAATGTAGAGAACTGTGCGCAGCAGATGATAAATGACAATAATTTTTATGGGGAAATGACGTCATAACCCTTGCAGAAGTCTATTTAAACTGTTTGACTTATAACTTTTATTATTTCATACAACTGAAACGTAAAAAAATACGTATTTTTATTATTTTAATAATTTGTATATTTTTTTTTAACAGAATCGTTGCACCATTACTTTAAAATCAAACATGCTTAGGATAAAACGCGTTTCTAGTTCTCTTGGAGAAAAAACAATGGGTATAGTAAGACGCACTAAAGATGACTACAAAGCAACTGGTAAAGATTTATGGGAGGAAATGAAGGAAAAGCCCTTTAAGAGTGTTATGTACACAGGACTTGTGACATTAGCAATTGTTTCGTACAATAAAAATCCAAGTGTAAAAGGTCATGAGAACTCAATAATTCAATCGACTAATAAACTCCTTCTTTTAAGTGATTCAGAACGGAATAAAACTACTGATTCATATATTCAAAAAATTGCTGAACTAAACTCAAAAAACATGCTGCGTTTTTGGAACTTTGGCTTTTTCTCACTTGCTTATACCTCAAAGTTCGATAAAAACACAAAGTCCTGTATTTCACAGTCAAAGTACGTGAACCCTAGATGGAATGAATTTTATGAAAGAGTAACCGATTTTGGATTTATGGGAACCTGGTGGCATATTCGTTATAAAATGACAGACTATGATGTCGACTTTGAAAATTATCCGAAAGATTTAAAACACACTTACGATAAAATTAAAGACTTTATTAGAACTCTATCTGGTTTGGGGTATTACACTAACATTAAGGCCCAACCAATAAAAACACAGTTTTATATTCCTACTAATGCTAATGATGAAAATAATATGGCTTCTTAATTGCTATTTAAATTTTTGTTGTTATATTAATAAATATCTATATACTGATAATTAAAAATATTACATTAAATTTCATTTTATTTTACTAAAGTTGAAAAATTTATAGGCTTGTATAACATGACCAATATTAGCATAGTTCAAATTGTTTTTTTGCTGGTAATATTTTTTGTCAATCATATAATTCATTTTTTTTTGTTTTTTTCAAGGTTTTGTAGATGCTAAAATATGATGATTTAAATCTCCGAGATAATGATTAAAGCGTTAGTTTTTGTTTTGTTTCTGAAATGTGTCAGTAGTCTTTATTTGGAAGGAAGACTACACACCAAAAAGGTAATTTGTTTTTGTTAGTATAACTTTTTGTATATATACATGCGTTGTTTAAAATGTTTAATTTTAGGATTGGGTCTTTTTGAGTCGATTTTGTTTCTTGTCTGACATTGGAAGAATGCAATTTAAGTTTTCCTATCCATTGGTGAGTAAAAAAAATTTTAAGATATTTATATTTTTATAATTGTGATTTTTTAAAAAGATGGTACAAATGTAGGGGTTTTAAAAGAAAAAGGGTTAGATAAAGTGAATTTCACGTGAAAGGGGAAAAGTGGGTTTTGCAAAATGGCTTTAAATGTTTGCTACTTTGTAAAATATACTTGGATTGAATAGATTAAATTGATTAAATCCTAACTATTCAAAAACTTACTTAATCCATGCATTTATATGGTCTAGTGTATAGGTTTCTCTTTAAAACTGTTTGTTTCGAAAAATTAAACTGATAAAAAGTAGCCTATTGTCTTTTCGGTATATAGATCACTTACATTTATATTAATATTTTTTTTGTTAAAATTCATTACAGTTATTGTATTACTTTTTAGGAGGATTGTTGCAATAATGTTTTGCTATATTTTGATGATGGTTTACAGTGGCCTCAAGTTTACAAAAATGATTCAAAGGTAAAATTTATATTTGCTGTTTATGTTAAATTAATATATTTTAACTAATGTAACAGTACAAAAAGTATAGAAAACCGTGTAAAATATTACTAAACATGTACAGAAGGCCCATTTATATTTATAAATTTCTATAGGTTTATTTGTAAAAAGAAAATTTTTTGGTATATATAAAAAAAAAGTTTGATTAGGATTTTTTTTGAATTTCAATAAGTTGTTTTTTCTAAAGTCAGCTCTTGAAATTGTAAGGACTCAGTAAGAAGGTATGTAAGTGCTCTTAACTGAAAGGGTGAAGTTTGTCTTACATTATTAAACTTTTGTTTACAACTCTGCATGTATTTAAATTGCTTTCTTACTTGGCCTATCTATTTTTTTATTAATTTTCTAATTTTTTTCACAATTTTTGTGTTTTTATGCTTGTGAAGTAATTTTATTTTTCTGCATGGTTATAATTTTTTGTTACCCAATAATCTAGTTGTGTTAATTTATTTGTAAATCCCCTTGATGTAATTTGAAAATACTAAGAATTTTAAATTGTTGTTAAATTATTTTACTAGCATGTTATGCTTCATGTTAATTAATTATTGCAACTGGACATTTAAATATTATGATCTGTTTAATCCCTTTAATTATCATTTGTTTTAAATAATTTTTGGTCTAACAATATATATACATACATTTTTTATCCTTAGATATTGGAATATAGTTTAATTATTTTTTAATTTTAGAATTGTTATGAAAAAGAAGGTATCCTTGAATCAGAAAATAATCAAGTTATAAATCTAACAACAAAATACACATGGAGTGGTTGTCAGGTATTTTTAAATTTTTTAAAATTCTTGAGCTTGTTTTCTATGCAATATTTTTTAGTATATACATTTTTTTATTATTTTAGTTAAAAAACATCAGTAACAAAGGAATGTTAGAATGTGAAGGGGGAAGAAGTTTTAGATCAATGCAAGAAAGATGGTGGTACATTGCTATCAGCAATTGTAAAGGTCTGTGTTTAAATATTATTGATGTTGCACAATTGTAACTCAAATTTTTATTTCTATAAAATTATTTAAGTAAAGTTGTGGTGAATCGAAATTAGTGCTAACTCAGTAGTTCAACACAATAGTAACACAGTTGGAAACTGTGTTGTAAAGGATTTAATACACTTTAATCCACTTTTTAACAGTGTAAACATTCATGAAAGATATCCTTTTTTAATATTGTTGTAGATGAAATTCTACTTTTATATTACTTTGAAACTTTAAAATAATAATAACTTTTCTTTTTAAATATTTATAGTATATTTATATATGCTTTTTTGGTATATAAGTTGTATGTATTGACGCCTATAACTTTATTTTTTAAGCTGGTGAAAAAGGTATTGACATGACTTATGAAATGAAACTGACTAACGGACATTCATTTTGGACCGAACACTTTTCAGCAGATGAATTTGGTATAAAATAATTTAAAATTTCTTATGTTTAGACACTTTCAAATATAATAGTTAAATTAAAATTGGTAAATATGGCCTATTTGTACAATACTGACCTCTATAACTGTAATTTAAATTTACAGTTTGGTACTTTGATAAATCAGCCATGGCATCAGATTCTTAGCTAAAAGAAGTTAAGTTTAAGCTGCATCTATGCTACACTTTTTGCCTTTGGGCAAAACATTTACAGATAGCTTAACATGTCACAGTGCCGTAAAATTTCCAATCAAATACAAAACCTATCACTTTAAGGATAAATGTAAAAAGATTAAAATTTTTGTATTTTTTAGGCATGCTCGAAACCAACATATTCTTTTTGATTTTGTTTTTTATTATGCTTGCCATTTCATTTTGGAGTGCAGGTTAATGATTTTATTTTATTTCAATCGTTATTCATTTAAAGTGCTAAAACTAAACACATTGTTGAATTTTGACAAGTAAACTGTTTTTTTTCTCGACAGCTTCACTGAGTGAACGACAATTATTTCACACAACTTACAAAATTTTCATCCTCTGTCTTATACTGGAAGGTATGTAAAGTACTATTGTGAAAATATATAATCATTATTTACAGTTAAATTAACATATTAATAAATGTAAATTATTAACATTTCTTAATGCATTAGTAGACTACTTTTATGTGTTAATAATTAAGAAATATATTATTTTTATAGTGTTTGGACTCCTTATGTTATGTGTTTCATTGGGAACTTTTGCTTCGGATGGGATTGGAAATCCAACTTTAACAGTTTTTGGTAAATTCTCATAAATAGTTTAAGTAAATAATTAAAATTTTCTTTTCAAATTACTTGGTTTTACACTTAGCCAACATATACTTAAATTTAAAATTTTTCTCTTGTAAAAATAAAGTGTATTTTCTTGTAAAAATAAAGTGTATTTTCTTGTAAAAATAAAATGTATTTTTACAACTTTTGCTTTAGTTAAACTATTAAAACTATCGGAACAAACTATTTATTAAAAATGTATTTATTATTTGGAACTACATTTATTAAAATTTTGTTGTCTATAACAGGTGAAGTTCTTGGAGCAATTGCAGAACTTTTCTTCCTTCTTTTACTTTTGTTGCTGGGCAAGGGATTTACTGTAACAAGGGGTCAGTTATCTTATGCTGGGACAATTAAAATGTCGGTTTTTATCACAGTGTTTGCAGTAGTTGATATTGTTCTGTTTTTACACCAGTATGTGGTAAGTAAAAAATTGTTTTGTTTTTTGACAAGATTTTAGTTTAAGCTAAAATGTTTGTATACGTAAAGTTTTTAATTTTCTTTCAAGCAACGTTAATTTACAAGACTTTTTTATGCGAAATTCTTTTAAATGTGCCTGACTTAATATCTATTACTGATATAAGCATTTTTATAAGATAAACTAAAACTAACCAAAACAGGTAAAGGCAATGTAGGAATAGTTCACAAGAATAAAAGTAAACCCATGTTCAGGTTGTAAAGTTTGTCCTCTCACAACTGAGAAAATTAATTAACAAATATATTGTTTTTAGTGGTTTGATCCTGGATTGGTATTATATGTGTATGAGTCACCTGCAGGTTATGGTTTGATTGGGTTAAGGTTATGTGCTTGGGTTTGGTTTACTTATGGAGTTATATTTTCTCTGAAACATTATCCAGAAAAGAACTCGTTTTATTACCCCTTCTATATTATGTACAGCGTGTGGTAAGAAACTGATGTATTTTTTGTTAACAAATCACAAATTTCTCTTGGCAATTACAAAATATGTGTATTTGCTTTATGACGTTATTATTTTGTATGACGTATTGTGATTTTTTAAAATAAATTCATAATTTTTTTTAAATTAATTTTTTTTTGGTCTAGGTTTTATGCTGTTCCCATCATGGTATTGGTAGCTACAAACGCAATTCCAAGATACATGAGAGCAAGGGTTGTAAATGGTCTACAAAGGACCATTGATTGTCTGGCTTATCTTGTATTTCTAGTAAGAAATAGTGATAATATCTTTAGTAGCAAATTTTTAATTAGTTTAATTTCTATTTGTTAGTGAAATGACATAAAATTTGCTTTTTGGGTATTTCAGATTTTTGCTTTTTTTATCTCTATATGTAAATATATTAGTTGTATTAAAATTAATACCCAACATTTAGACCCTGACAAGACCTAGCGCAGCCAATGAGAACTTCCCTTACCATGTGCGTACTTCTCAAGTTGGGGTGGTAGTTATAAATGATGGCAAACCGTACACATCCTCTAATTTCCCCCACAGCATCTATGCTGAATCGAGTATAAATAGTAATAATAACGGAAATCGAAACACATTTGATTTGTTCACTGTATCATCAGCCGTCAGTGCATCCAACTCAATTGTTATTCCAAGCAGTAGTTCCACATCAATTAGGAATAGGTCAGCATATATAAGCACACAACAAGTAAGTAATGAATATACAAAAGTTGGTTTTGCCTTTTTTTAGTGTTTATAGTCCTAAAAAGTGGTATACCAGTGATGGCTTCGGGTTTTGAGCAGAAAGGTTTCTGGTTTGAGCCTCACTAATGACACATATTTTGCCCCCTAAGCCCCATGTTCACAATAAGCTAAAATACATCCTTGTTGCACAGTGTTTTCCTGGTAAAAAATGAAATTTTTTTTTTAAACATTAACAATCCTAATAGTCTAGTCATATTTTTTGCTGTAAATTTGTCTTTATTTTTGTAGAACATTCAGCCTCCACCCTACTCAGGTCCTTTGGAAAATATCAGGGAAGAAGTTTCCGAAGAATTAAGCGTCGATGTTAACGATGTTTTCCATATTGGAGATAACTCTGCATCAAAAGACTGAGTCAACGTTTTTTTTGTCGTTTTAGAATGTAGATTGTCTTTTTTACCTCACTGCATTTTCATTTAGTTGGAGATTATTATATGTTTATCGTTATGTCATTTGCTGCCTCTCGCTGTCATCTTCTTATTTTCATTGTGTTTCATATAGTGTTATATCATATGCATTTCTTCGTGTAGGTTTATATAAGAATTTATGTCAATAAAATGGTGTTTTCTGGCTTTATTAATTTGTCGGGTTTAAGTATTTTTTGCTAACTAGGTTAAAAATAGGGGAGTCTTTAAAACATTAAACGATCTTTTAAAAGCTTTTTTCTACATTAAAATGTTTTTATTTTTTAATTAAATCACCTTTTTGCTAAAATTTTAGTATTAAGTACAAATTTATTTAGTTATTTTTTAAAAATGCAATTTTTGAGGATAAACTCTTTTAAAATTTACGCGTGGCTTGATATTTATATCGAATCATTGTGTGGATAACATTCTGTTACGATCAGTCAAAAGTAGTAGAGAAAGCGTTCAGCGTCTCCCTGGATACGATGTGTGGGGTTTTTGTTTACTTATCTCAAGTTTGTCGTAAGTGTTTTTTACCGCAAGTTATTTAAGGAACTTAAGAATGAAATGAGTTTTTAATCCTAAAACACTTTATAATAGTATAAATAAACGGTAAACTTAGCAACAATACGACTTCAGACTTTTTTTAACAATTTTACGTAATGCTTTTTAAATTAAAATTAGCTATTCTAAATATCTAACGTCTAAATTTAAATAAAAATAGGGCGCTGGAATAGAAAAGAAATAAATAAGGTTTAGGGGTTAAAAAAACGTTGCCAGTAATTTTGTAATTAATAATTTAAAATATGGAAATACGATGACACGAAAAAATTTATTATGGATTTTAATTTTTCTAAATGTGGGATTTGTAATCAAGGCTCAAACTTCAGGTACTAATTACTTGTATTAACTTTTTAGATAAAAAAAAAATAGTAAATAATTTGTGTTTCAGCTAGAATGAAACATTTTCTATAACGACAAAATTTGTTTTTAATTTTTGTAAAATTTTTTTTAACTAAATTAATTCAAATAATATTACTCTACTATCAAACTAAAATATTATTTTAATATAAATATTATTTTTTTAGGCAGTGGAGAAGAGTCGGATACCACATTGGAACCGTCAATGACAACAATCGATGCATTTCCAACAACACAGACATCATTTTTTGATGAGAGAACGATGCCCTCCTCATTATCATTTGACGAAACTACAATGATGGCAACTTTACTTCCTACAACAATTCCTATAATGGCAACACCAACTGTGCCTATAATGCCCACAAGTAAAGCTTTTTCTATTAAAATTTAAGTTTTTGTGCATTGTTTTATAATTGTTAATAATTTTAACAACTTGAATTTGTTTTGGTTTATTTTTCTTATTTTTAAATATAAGACAAGGCCACTTATCATGTCGGTGTTTATTGATTAACATTGAGCTACAACTTAAACATGAATTATTTAAACCAGTATTTAAAAATAAAGGGTCAGTTCAGTTTATACCTTATTTTATAATTCACTTAACAGTTAACTAAAACTTTTTAAGGTTCTCCTGTTACTGATGTAAAGACTTCAACTGGTGGTACTGAAACTGGTAAGTTTTTGTTAACATAAGTTACATTAACTCTCACCTTCTTAATTTAAAATATTGTATCATATTTAAATAAATGACAATATTTTTTGGTATTTAGCCACCACCTTGCCAACTGAAACACCACAAACCACAACTGTAATTGATGAAACCACTTTTGGTGAGTTTAGTGGATCGACTGATGAGCCTCAAACCACTTCCCAAACCAATACAAGCTCATTTACAACAACGGACAGTAGTGAACCGACTACATTTCAACCAACCACCAATAGTCAAGATGAAACTACAAATGATTTTGAAGGCAGTGGAACTGATTCTCCTGCAACAACAACTATGTTTTCTTCTGGTGTCAATACCACTGAAACTACGTCAATACAAACCACTGATGCAGACGTGGTAACATCTGAAGCAACCACCTCTGGTAATATAGGTACTGAAACCACACAAACACCAACTACTAATATAGTAACTAGTCAAGAATCGACAACAACCAGTGAAAACCAAACCACAAGCGGAATTAACGAAATAACGACTAATTCAATGTTTGAAGCTTCTGGCACAACTATGGACATGACAACAAGTGATTTTGTTACCAGCGCAACAGATGGTGTAATTTCTACCACAATATCCAGCGTCACACCAGAATTTCTTGTTTTTACAGGTATTGCCATGTATATATTATTACCATTGCATATGTCTGGCCACATGATACAAAACTATTGTGATTTGCTGTAATTAACATCAAATTTTTTTTATAGAGTTTGTACTGACAAGGTTTAGAAATGCAACTGATCCTGATTTCATTCAGAACTTAGAGCAAGCCTTTGCTTATATGTATGAAGAGGGTACAGCTCTCACAGCTCCAACTTCAAGAAAAAAAAGACAGGTTGAACCAGGTTTTGATGTCCAGGTACATATATCATTTTAGTTTAGGCTTTTTTATATTGAGCTGTTGTTAATATAGGACAGTTTAATTAAAATTTTATTTTTTTTGTATATCTTTGTTAACTCTACTAGTTTTACCCTAAATATATTAAGCCTCACATATTTTTTTATTTTTTTGTAAAGATCACTTCTATAAGCAATGGAGGGGAAAATAATTTGACAGTTTTTTCTGACCATATAGTAAGGGAAGATGGTACTCTACTAAATGGTGAAGTAGCTGCAGAAATTCTTAATGTTAATGCAACTGAAAATATTGTTGGAGAAGCTTTTAGAAATTTTAATATAAGTACTCCAACTAAAAGGCTGCAAGCAACAAGCAGGGTTGTTTCAACAACAAATTCTCCTACGACAACAACGAGTCAAGATAATGGAAATTCCACACAACCTGAAAATTCAACAGTAATGCAAACAGCAACCACTGGTCTTGTTACAACATTAGAAATTACTGCTACAACGGCAACAACAATACCAGATGTTTTTACTACAATAGGAATATCTACAACAATAGGTACACCCAACATGACTCAATCTGTTACTGAAACTACAGAAGAAATAAATACAGCCATAAATAATATTACAAGCACAACTCCTGAAACAACAGTCACACCGACTTCAGCAGAACAATTTCAAAATACAACAACTAGTAATTTGACTGTTGCTACAACTGTAGTTTCTACAGTAACAGATAGTAATACCACAAGTTTAGTTACTAGCCCATCCAATAACTTAACAACAAGTGACACTGTTACAAATAACACAAATGGCATATTCACCACAGCACAAGCTACCACAGATCAAGAACCCACAGCAACAACAACAATGGTTATTACTGCAGGTACTACTGTTGCAACAGCTGCTTTAACCCCAACGATGGCAGCTACAACTCAAATGGACAATACTACAGCAACAATGTTTGATAATCTAACATCTATAGCAACAATTGTGAATGTAACAACAGAATCCATGTTAACAACACCAACAGTGCAGGGTAATGTAACTACAGTTACAGTGCCCCCAACAATACCAACAACAACACAATTAGACAACTTAACAGCTACAACAACTAATGTAACTACATTTACAACCCCTTTAACAATTGAAACTACAACACAATTAGACAACTCAACAGCAACAACAACTAATGGAACTACATTTACAACTCCTTTAACAATAGGAACTACAACACAATTAGACAACTCAAACGCTACAACTACTAATGTAACTACATTTACAACTCCTTTAACAATGGAAACTACAACACAATTAGACAACTCAACAGCTACAACAAGTAATCTAACTACAGTTGCAATGCCTTCAACAATAGGAACTACAACACAATTAGACAATTCAACAGCCACAACAAGTAATGTAACTACAGTTACATCACCCTCAACAATAGAAACTACAACACAATTTGACAATTCAACAGCTACAACAACTAATGTTACTACAGTTGCAATGCAATCAACAATAACATCTACAACACAATTTGACAACTTAACAGCAACATCAACAGTCGCATTGCCTTCAACAATAGGAACTACAACACAATTTGACAATTCAACAGCCACAACAAGTAATGTAACTACAGTTACATCACCTTCAACAATAGAAACCACAACACAATTTGACAACTCAACAGCTTCTACAGCCACAATGTCAGCAACAATATTACCTACAACACAATTTGACAACTCAACAATAACATCAAACATCACAGAATCACCTTTAACAATAGTACAAACCACTACACCGATTACACAAACAACTCAAGAAACAACTGTTACTTCTACTACTACCACCATTGCACCAACTACTGAAGAAGATACATTACTTTCAACAGGTATGCTATCTGTAACAACGTAGAATTTATGGTTAATTTAATTTTTTCTGTTCGAAACTTATTTTTTATTTCACAGAGTTTCTGTTAGAAGTATTTCAAAATGCGTCGCTTTTAATTGCCAACATAACTGAAGGGTTAACAAACTTGTACAATTCCACCAGCGAAACTACTACTTCTAGGAGGAAAAGAGCAGTTGGTGAAGGGTGTGTTGTAACTGTAAGTGTTTTTTATTGTGTATCTATCATATCTTAAAGTGTGAAGGAGGTATTGTTGAATTTATGTTTGATTTTTGGGGATTTTATTTTATTATATTATTTCTTAATTATTATTTACTAAAATTGTTTATTAATGTTAAAGGTTGTAAGGGCTTTTAACAACCCAGAACAAATTCTAAATGTGATTGTTGACTACACTGTATGTTGTGATCGCAACAATCTAACTGTCACACAAGCTATTGAAAGGTTAGCCACTGTTTCTGCATCTGAATACATCATGCAATTAAATAATTCTGGAATTGGAGTGACAGAAATCGTAAGAATGACTTTCAGTGAAAATGGGTGCTCAGGATATAATGGAGTTTATGACGTTCAATTAGGTAAGGTGTTTTGTTACCCTAGCTGCCTATTTTTTTGGATTTGGTTTGTATAGGAATTTAGTTTTAATATAGTAAACATTTTCAAAAGTTAGGGTTATATAATAAAACTTTTAAAAAAAGATCAAGAGGTTTAAGAACAATTTTTTTTGTTAACATTCCAATTTTCTAATTTTATTGTTTACATGTTGAAGTTAAACATATAACATTATTATGGAATACTGATTTAAAAAAAAAATCTAAAATAGATCTTATATTCTGACAGATTTTACATTATTGGATAGCCCTGTCAATGTAACAACATCAATGTTTAGGGATTTATTTTCAGCATCATTAAGCAACACATATAATAGGGAATTGAATTTTAACAGCTACTTGCACCCTAGAAATTTAACATCAAACATAATAGTAAGTTTCAAACTTGTTTTTAAATTGAAAAAAAGTACTGGAATTGTTCGACTTTTACACGTTTATTTCAGCTTACAAATGCTTAGTGTAAATCATAGCTAATATTTTATGTTATTTTGTAGAAAAAATTAGTTAGCAATTTTTAAATAACTTTTGAAAATCTCCAATATTTCAATACAATATTTTTTTTTAGTGCATTACATCTAATGGAACTGAAGTAACTCTGTATTTCAATAATGTTAACCCTTTATTTATTACTGCGGCTTGGTCAATTGGAATTTTATCACATACACCATCTCTTAACTATTTAAACACAAATTTGAATATGAGTGGAATAGAAACAGAAAATCTTTCTCTTTTTAACCCCTCTGCTGACTGTGGAAATGTTACCGAATATATCAATTTTGGTTTGTTTTGGATTATTTGAAAATACTTTTGTCATTTAAAATTTGTGTAAACAAAGACAAATTTAATTTTGTATGTAAGCATCAAGCAGAAAATAAATGTCTATTGCTTTTCTTAGAAAGTTTTTAAAATGAATTAGAAATTTTTTTTTATAAAAGCATTTAAAAAGTTTGCAATCATAAAAGCATTGAAAAAAAAATTTGTTTGTTTTTGTTTTAACAAGCGTCAAACCAAATTTCTACATTTATTCATGATTTAAAGTTAATTTTATTATATTTCAGAATCTAGGGGTATATCAATACCAGTTGGCTCAGGGGTGACAAATCTTACATATTTGACCCGTTTGCAAATGAATCTATCTAATTCTTATATTGGCAATCGCGAAGATGATTTCTTAGTTCAAGACAATATTGATATTTGTTTTGACAACGGTTTTCGTGATATGAATGATCCGTTATCAACACTATTTACAGTATGTTGGATATTTTTTATTTATTTTAATTTTATTTTTTTAGCAGTGGCTATTGTGCATTTCGTAATTTACAAAATAATAGCAAAAATAGAAAAAATACAGAAAAAAGGACAGTAGAAATGTAACTTTGTTAAACATACACACATTACATGCTTTTTTTTAATCATTTTGTAAATTATTTAGGTTTGTGGCCTAAGAATTCAGACTGGTTGTCATTATACAATGAATGTATCAGCCACCAACAATATGGGAGCTGTGATTGCAGCTGAGGACATTGTGAATAGATTGTATGCAAATGATACCCTCCCATTACAAATTTTTGCAGTAAATTTTAACCAAATATTTCGAGTAACAGGTAATTTAAATTCTCATTTTTATTTATAGTTTTTTTCTTAGAAAGATAAATTTACCAATCATTTTACAAACTTTGTTTTCTCTGAAGCTCTGTTAAATTATAAGTTACCTAGAATTTATTTTAATTGATTATTTTTACTTTAGCTGCTGTTCCACCTTTGATAGTTGAAACTACAACAATGCAAACTGCAATGGTGATGCCAACAACAGCAACGACAATGATTATGCCACCAACAACAGCAACGACAATGATTATGCCACCAACAACAGCAACGACAATGATTATGCCACCAACAACAGCAACGACAATGACTATGCCACCAACAACAGCAACGACAATGACTATGCCACCAACAACAGCAACGACAACAGTTATGCCACCAACAACAACAATGATTACGCCAACAACAACAGCAACGACAACAACTATGCCACAAACAACAGCAACGACAACAGTTATGCCACCAACAACAACAATGATTATCCCAACAACAACAGCCACGACAACAATGGAGTCAACAACACCAACAACATTTACAATGATGACACCAGAAGCATTTGCAAACTGTACAAACTCAACAGCCGTTGTACAAATACCAGTACCAGTACTTTTTTCCTGGGTTATACCGGTTGTTGTTGTTTTGGCTGTCCTGTTGTTTATAGCGATATTGATTATCATATTATTACTCTGCTGTTGTGAAAAAAGGAAGCCTAAATCTATTAATGAAACCAAGGGCACAGAAACGGTACTGTTTAATTTTTTAAAAAAATTTATCATTTTTTTTATTTTCTTTCATCCAAATATGAGTTCTAGTTATTACACAGAAGTGTTGTTAGTTTATTTTGTATAAGGCATTGTTTTTTTCTTTTTAGATATTCGCACCAGCACCAATACTTCAAACACAAGTTCCTACAAATGATATTAAACAACCACCCAGACCGAATTCACTGGAACATTTCAGGTTTTTACAAGTTTTGTTACGTTAAGTATTATCAATATTCTATTTTGTGATAACACTTTAATCATTTTTGTTTTAATAATATGGAAACACTTTTGTCTGTTTCAAAGTCGATATTATATTTTGGGAGTACTTGTCATGTGATAAGAGGCATTTATTTAAACATATTGCCATGGGAATCGGTTTTAGATTATAACTTTTTGAAACACTTAAACAGTCTGGGAAATTTCAAGTGTCATTAACTTTTGTAAACTGAGACAAGGCCAATGACAAAACTTTTAAGCAGAAATGTGACTGATAAGCCTATAGATAATGTTTATTACAACACTGGTTTTAAATTAAATTTACCTGCAAAAAAATTACTATTATTTTTTTAAGTGACTATCATAGTGGAGATACACATACAACTATTGATGAACCAGTTAAAAAAGAAACATTGGAAATACAAAAACCACTACAAAGTAAATATTTCCTTTATATATCATTTTTTTATCTGTTACCCAAGTGCCTTAAAATTGACATCATGTCATGCATCATGTCACTGGTTAGGGTATTTTTTCAATATGTTATTACAGTAGCACCCTTGAATAAGGCGCTATAAATGGTAAGAACTCCTGCTTAGATAGCACTTAATTAGCAGCATAATTATCGGGCAATTATAATCTATATAATATCCTGAAATGCTAAAGGCAACTCGACACTGAGTCAGAGGAACTCATGTTACTCTATCTTTAGGTCACGCTTTCGAACTTCCCACACCGAGGATATATTCGAAAAAAACGTTTTAATTTTATTTTTTAACATTTTTTAGCTTTGACACCTTCACCTATTCTCAATGCAACAAATCCTAATGATTTATTTCCACAAGCAACATGGCTATCGACTACTTCACCAAATGATAACGAAAATCGGTTTAGGTCGTCGATTCACCCTATTTCTTTGCCTCCAATGAATCCCACTTCTGTTTCTGATCAAATAAGAGGAAATATGGTAAAATAAATTTTTTTTTAGTCTGTAATTAAAAAAATTGTGTTCCTAATTACTTTGGGTTAATTGTGTTTTAAGAAAATTTTAAAGTTACCTTCAAACATATTAAAAATTTTAATCATCTTTATTGACTTTTTGCAAGAAAATCACTTTTAATTAACATTTTGGGTAGAAAATTGTGTTTAATTACTTTATAATATAAACCCAAATGTTTTGTCATTTAAGACACCACAAGCCTTACGACAAAAAGGTGATATGGAAAGATTTAAAAACAAACAGAGATTAAAGAAACGAAATTCAATGAAACAACGTCACAAGTTAGGCCCAGGTAAAAAACTTATTTACTTAATTTACCTGAGGATTTAAAAAAAAAAATTCTTATAATTTGTATTGACATATTTTGTTTAAAAAAATAAAAAAATTTAAGAATGATTTTTTTTTACAGCTAAAAATTATTGTATTTTAAATTAGCATTATTCATGTCCCTGTTTTTCTTTAAATTCAAAGACACTTCTTTTCAATACTTTAATGTCCTATTTATTGTAAGGGTTTAAGCCTTTATATGTTTTACACACTACACTAAAATGACATATGTATTGTTAAACAGAAATGTTAAGTACACAATGTGTAAGTATGATTAAAAAGTTATCTTTGGAAAAATTTTCGAAAAATAAGTCGATTTTGAATGGTACTACGTAAATGTTTTTTTTAACATTTGATAAATTACTACAAAAAATGGCCCCAGTTTCTTATAAAACATAACATTGTATTGTCTCCTTATAAAACGTTCTTATGTTTATTTAGGCGTTTATGCCAACATTAATTTTTACCATACAACAAAACCATTAAAGGTCCTTTGTAATTATACTAAGCAACACAATGGTAAATTGACCTTAATGGTATTGTGTCTTTTAACAGATACTGACTTGCCCACTTCTATGGCTTATGATAAAGCACAGAGGAATGTTGATTCAGTGTTAAATCCACCCCAGCCCACTCTGTTTAATTTGCCCAAAAGGTCAGTATATATTTTTCTTTTTATAATTAAAATTTTTGAAATGTTGTTTTTTTAATGATTAAAAAATTTAATTTTTTCAATGGCAATTTTTTACTTTTTAATAGTATTATTTGTAGTGGTATTTTTGTTTAAATTTTATTGATTTTTTGCCAATAATTTATTTGTTAATTTTTTAAAATCAAGTTAATACCGTATCGTCCTTAATATTTTACAAAGACCTTACTTAAAAATAAATCCTGTTCAATGTCTTTAAAGGCTTTGATATTACGTAACAAATTAAAAGTGAACTGGACATATGAAGTGCATTATAATCCTATAATAATGCACTATATCGCCTATCCACGCCCTAATTTCTACCATTTACACGTAATATAGGGCATGCATAATTGAAAGATAATTGGTTTTTAAACGTGTACTCGAAACGATATTATCTACTTTCTATAAACATGGTTAACTCAGGTTATAAGTTTAAATGCATTTTACTGGTATTACGATTTTATCGTGTTTAATTATTCGGACTACTTTAAGGATTTAATTATTTAAACGTTTATTTATAATATGTTTAAGCGAATGTTTTTTATACACATCTTAACTGACTTTTTTCAAATTCATTCTAATTTAATCCTTTTAGTCTTTTACGCAACTTGTCTTTTATACAGCGACATTTTTTAAACTCAAATCACAATAACTATTATTATTTTTATTAATATACTAATGTTATAATAAAATGTTTATATTTAGTCGAAAAAGGCCACACAAGCGACAAGGTGAATTGGATTTAACTCGTCCCATAACCGATCCAAACCTCGACATTTTGTACAACGATTACACCCAGCCCCCGGGTAAATATCATCGCATTAACCCCAACCAACCTGACTATACTGACCCATCTGATAGTGACGTCATGACCCCAAAAGCCCCAGGTAAATATTTTTTTTTAAATTTAAAAATTGATTTTTTTTTGATTTTTTATGTTTTTAGTTTCTGGGGTACCCGATGAGGCGCGCGATACGATAAGGGGGTTATTGGACGATGCCTTTAGTCTTGTATCACCCAACAACACGAGAAATAATACAGTGGGTCCCTCCTTTCCAGCCCTAACCCCTGTTTTAGCAGTAAGCTTTTTTTTTTATAATTAGCGATATAACCCACAAAAAAATCGAAATTTAGTTTTTTTTTTAATCTGTTATTGATTTATTAGCATTTCTATATTTAATTGCGTTTTTTATTATTTTTTAGAACTTGAGTGGTATACATATGCCCCAATCACATGGTAGGGATAGTAAAACACCAAAGAAACGAAATATTGAAGATCCAAATAATGAAAATAATGTTTTATTTACTCGTCGGCAACCTCCCATCGTTCCTACAGGTAAAAACTAACCAAGTTTTTTTAATTTTTTTATAACTAATTTTTAAGGGATTTTTTTTTTAATAGCAAATTTTGGGTAACATATATTTTTGTTATTAAAATATTAGTAAAGTATTTTAATATCAAATTTTTTAGTTATGTTGTAATAAAAAACATTCTTTTATATATTTTACTTTACAGAATAATAACAGTTTTATAATAGGCATTTTTTTATTTGGAAGTCCTTCTAACATTGGCAACAAATATATTTTCAATTTAATAAATTTTCTAATGACCTTGCGGTTAAAAATGACTTTGCCTAAATCTCCGTAAAAAGTAATAAACCATTGTTACTATAAAGCCCAAATCCAACAAACTCAAGAGATACTAAAGCGTAATCTACTTGAGCCTACCAAGCGACAAATGTATTTTTATTGTCAAAAACTCTACGTAGAAAAAACAGCAAATCTCGTCATTAGGCTTATCGATAAATTTTTGTGCCTTTGTCCGGCTCGCTAATATGTTGACTCAGTGCCTTTGTGGTTGCGCGTCTTTAAAAATAGCTTGTTTTGATTTAGCAGATAACAATACAGCTTCCACTTACTCTTTGCCAGGCTCTCAAACGCCCAGCGGTAACCCGGTCTACATTACTCCCATTAAGAAAGTCAACGAGAACGGCTCAGGTAGGTCATCTAGTGGTTTAAATAAAATGGGTGTATAGTTAGTACTTTTTATTTTATACTGAGATAATTAACGTAGACTGTTTTTGTTGCTAAATATCGATATTTTTTTGGTGAAAATTGTTAGATCTTTTATGTATATAATTTTATATCTATTTTTAGTCATAATTTTTTTATAAAAAATTAAGTTAAAATTATTTTCTTTTATTAATCTGTTAGGTGATAGTGCAGTGTGGACTCCTTATCGTGCATTCGACAACGTTTCGAACTTAGAAAAAAATCAAACAAGTCCAAAACCCGCGTCACCGCGAGATGACGCGCGAGAGCAATTACCGCGCGAGGCTCACCCCTTTTCCATGGACTCGCCAGGCACAAACCGCGCCGAAATACCCTACCAAAGTACTCCGTCACTTGTGGACGAAAACGGTGGGGTTCGGCTGCCTTCGACCCCGCTTAACGGCAACCAAAATTTCCGATCTCCGCCTTTATCAGCTCGTAGTGATACAAGCTTAACGTCGGGAAGGTCCCGTGGGTCGAGCGCTCCTTTAGTGCAAGCTATTAGAGACGAGTTAGCGCGTTTGACTGGACAATCTACGCCCGTAGAGACGTTGTCTGATAACTCGCCGCCTAATTCACATAGGTAACGTATTGGAACGCGTCGTCTTATGTAAAAATATCTACTGCTGTGTTATCCTATTACAAATGAATTTGATAATAACCTTAACTAAATGAAGTTGTTATTAAATACTTAAAACTATTTATATTTTTGTATCGATATTTTTTGTGCTCTTTTTTTAGGTGCTATGTTACATTTTTATTACGATATCAGTACATTTTTATGTTATGGAATTAATTTTTTATCATGTCGTACAATACGTTTTAATTTATTTATTTTAAAAATGAAATGTTCCAAAGAATCAGATTAAATGTTTTTATATTTTAAGTATTAGTGATGTACTAGTTAGTGTTATGTTTTTTAACGTTTATGTATGTTGCAATGGTAAAAACTGTGGGTTATTTCTTAACTGTTTATAGTTTATGTTAATGCTGAATTTATCTTAAATATTGTGTACTTTTTTACCTGTAATTTTAACAATCAAGTATTTTTTTTATTTTTACACAAATTAGTCACTAATATATTGCTTTTATATGGTATTACACTGTAGTTAGTCGTACTTTTACTTTACACAAATAAAACTTACTTTACACAAATAATTTAACAACATTGGGTACTTTTAATATTGCTTTTGCACCTTTTATACACAATTTATATTACACAAGTATTTTTTTGTTGTTGGACCTAATTCAAAATGTACTACAATCTTACAAAAAAATTTTGTTGATAGCACATTTTTATTGCAAACTTATTTAATTTTTATAAATATTTTAAGTACTGTTGCTTTTTTTTGTTCGTACTGCTTATTGTCCAGTATTTATTGTTTTATTACCAAGCTTTTACTATTTTTATACACTTTTTTATATATTTAAAAAAATTCTACTAGTTTACACATTTCATATATACCCTCTTTTTCAGATGTTACACATTAAATTATTTTAGATTTGTAATAGATATCTTTTTGGTGAATGATAATGTTGCAAATCAATTTACTCTTTGTCAAAAAAATTGCATTTTAACTTATTGAGCACAATCGTTTTTTATTGACATTATTTATACACCTTTGGTTTGTAGTCACAAATGTAGCAACCAAATTTAGTTTTACTTGCGATAAAAAACACAATTTATCCAGTAGTTAATTTCTAGTAAACCAAATAAAACTATTTACTTTACTGTAAGTTCTTATTTTTTGTTTCTAATTTTTAACTTTGTGTCAAAAAGTTAGAAATTGTTCTCGTTTTTAAATCAAAAATTTTTAAATTGTACTAAATTTTACTACATTTTGATTTTAGGGTGAATTCATAGAGAGACAACCAACCCATCGATACTGGACCAGTAATTGTGGGCATGTTTTAACTATAAGATTGATAAACTAGACATAAAAATGCTATAACACAAACTGTTCACTTTTATAAAGCAAAGATTTTTTAAATGTATTGAATTTTACTACATTTGTTTTTAGGTTCGATCCATTGAGACGCAACCCATTGATAATAAATTGGTAATTGTGAGCATGCTTTAACTACTTAATGATTGACTATTAATCCATCATTGCATTTTTAACATGAAAATGTGAACAATATTTGTTTGCAATTCGCACCATTTTTCAAATATTGATCAGCAGCCTAAACTCTTGCTTGCCCCAACCATATAAAATCAAACTAATTTAATGTGACAAGGCTTATAGTAACCTGGTAAGACTTTATGTGTAACTTTAATCTATCAATCATTAACTAGTTTATTTAGCTGGTTTATCATGGGCCGCATGCATGCCTATTAATTATAAAAACTTATATTTTATAGGTTAGTCTATCATATTTAAAGAATGGATTTAGAGTTTTTAACAAAAAATCAGCCCGAATTGGACCAAAAAACTAGTGTAGGTCGTTTTACTGGAAAATTAGCAGTTGTGACCGGCGGGGCATCTGGTATTGGATTTGCTACAGTTGAACGATTTGTTAACGACGGCGCTTCTGTTGCAATTATTGATATCAACGAAAGCGCCGGGCAGGCAGCATTAAACCATATTACAACTACGAAGAACCAAAAAGTGTTGTTTTATAACAATGACGTTTCTAAGAGAGACAAGTGTAAAGATACGGCCCTAAAAATATCGCAGGATTTCGACATGCCTATTCACTTTTTAATCAACAGCGCTGCCGATTTTAATTGCAAAGGTAAGTACAGCTGGTAACTAAATCAAACTGAAAACATGTTGGTAACATAGACTTTTTACAGGTTTAAATGGCACAGAAAAACATTGGAATAAATGTTGCATGGTCAATGTCGCTGGCTCTGTGTTCATGGTACAAGCGGTGCTTCCATATATGGCAAAAGGTATTATAGCTTTTTATATATTTTTTTAGGTGGAAAGGTTAAATGCGCTGCCTAAACATAGAGTAACATAAGTTACCTCGACCCAGTCTTGATTTGTCTTAGGTAGTTCGGTGTATTATAGATAATGCGTGTCCGATAGTTCAGCAGAAGTTCGTACCTTTTATACCGCCTTTACTCAAGGACGCTACAGCATGAGATCACTGGGGATTGAACCTCGGGCCTCAAGTAGTGTAGAAAGTTGCCTATTTCAACTAAATAAATCTTAAAGAGATTTTAAACCTACGCAGTTTGGTATGCTTTTAAATTCTATTTAGATGGGTCTGGTTCTGTTGTCAACTTTTCTAGCATAGCTGGTATTCGATCACAGCCAGGAAGGTGGACATATGCAGCTACCAAGGGCGCTTTAAAGACTTTGACTCGAAACATGGCTTTAGATTTGTCAGATGACAAAATTCGTGTTAATTCCGTTAGCCCTGGCTGGATTTGGTCGCCTGAGGTAAAACAACACTTATTATTTTTAAGTTAACAAACCTCATACCCGTGGATTATCTTCAAATAACAATTATGTCATAGTTTAGAATAACTTTTGTAATCATTTTATACCATTTTACAAACCAGATGAAAAAGGCGTCATCAGACGGTACCAAAGAAGCTGTGCATGCGGAAAATCTACAGCTTGTGCGAAGAAGTGGTTACACCTCTGAGGTTGCCGCGGCTGTAACTTTTTTATGTAGCAAGTATGTACCAAACACTATTTTCATTGATTTAGTTGTTACACTGATGTTAAAATATAACATAAATCAGAATACAAGCACATACTGTTTCTGATTTTTTAACTAAGTTTTTTAATTGGTTATAACGCACCTTTAAAGGGGTTTGGGTTAAATTTTTCTGGTTTAGATTATTAAATATTAAACCTGAAAAGTTGGTCTATTAACATCAGAAATAAATCATAAAAATATATATAATGTTTCCAGAGATGCATCCTTTATTAATGGCACCGATCTACTTACTGATGGTGGATTCAGTGTCATGGGAGCAGACGGATTCGGAAATAGCGCAGCTTTTGCTGGGACTAAAGAGTAGTGTTCAATATTAAATTCCTTGGCATGAATAAAAATCTTTTGCCATCCCTAGTAAAGTTAACTAAATAAAATAATTTATCATACTAAAAGTTTTTTATGTTTGTTACGTCCAACACTAGCAATTTTTTATCTGCCTAAAGTTTTTTTTGTCTGCCTATTTTGTGGTCCTTAAGCTGTTACATAGTATTTGTTTTCAAACTGTAAAAATTTTACAACAAACATTAAAAAAGCGTAGATAAACAGTATACATTTTCATTTTGCGCAGTTAAATCCCGCTGGTCAAAAGTCCAACCTGTTAGATAAAAGTTAATATTGAAACTAGTTAAGAAAATTAACCTGGTGTTTGTGCAGGACCTGTTATCCAGAATACACTATTTGCAAAAGATTATAATGACTGACCCTGCTTTGATTCAACTATAAAAGTAAAATTTTATTTTTCCTGACAGTAAAACTATCAAACTTTCAATATATATAAAATTGGATCAAATTTTTAGCAAAAAAATCAGCCAGGTTTAGAACAAAAAACTAGTGTAGGTCGTTTTAAAGGAAAATTAGCAGTTGTGACCGTTGGTGCCTTTTGGTATTGGTTTAGCCACCGTCAAAAGATTTGTAAACGACGGTGCTTCTGTTGCAATTGTTGATATACAAAAAGGGCCGGACAAGCTGCAATTAACCACCTTGCCACTGCAAATACAAAGAAAGTGCTGTTCTATCGAAATGATGTGTCAAATAGAAATACTTGCAAAAAAACAGCCATTAAAATTTCTCAAGATTTTAGCATCCCCATTTAAATTTTAGTAAATTGTGCGTTGTATTTTGGGTCACGAGGTAAGTAATTCATCATCAAAAAATTTGCATGCAAAAATAACTGCAATTTTTATGTTAACAGCGTTGGATAGCACCGAGGAAGTATGGAACAAAATTTGCCAAGTAAATATTGCAAGCACAGGATTTATGGTCCAAGCGGTATATCCGCACATGCCTAGAGGTATGACATTACGTGAAAAAGGATTAAATTTATTAATTCTCCTTTTTCCAAAATAAATTTTTTTATTTTTTTATTTAGATGAATCTGCTGCTATAGTAAACATCTCTAGTATAGCAGGTGTACGTACACAGCCGGTAAGGTGGACATACTCAGCTACAAAGAGTGCTGTCGCGACTGTCACTCGAAACATGGCTTTAGATTCGTCTGCGGATAAAATTCGAGTTAATTTCATTAGCTCTGGCTGGATTTGGTCGCCTGAGGTAACACTTATCCTAAGAATAACAATATTTTTTAGATATATATTATTAAACATATTTTTAATGTGTTTATCTACGTTCAGATGAAAAAAGCTTCAACCAGATGGAACTGTGAAAGGAATGAAAGCAGAAAATTTTCAACTTTTACGAAGATGTGGTTACACATCAAAAGTTATTGCATTTTTAACTATAAAATGTGAACACTGTATGTTTGCAATTCTCACCACTTTTCAAATATTGATCAGCAGCCTAAACTCTTGATTGCCCTAACCATATAAAATAATGCTAATTTAATGTGACAAGGCTTATAGTAACCTGTTAAACTTGATGTGTAACTTTAATCTATCAATCATTAACTAGTTTATTTAGCTGTTTTAACATTGGCCGCATGCATGCTTATTAATTACTTAAACTTATATTCTATAGGTTGGCAAAGTAGTCCATCATATTTTAAAAATGGATTTAGAGTTTTTAACAAAAAATCAGCCCGAATTGGACCAAAAAACTAGTGTAGGTCGTTTTAATGGAAAATTAGCAGTTGTGACCGGCGGGGCTTCTGGTATTGGATTTGCTACAGTTGAACGATTTGTTAACGACGGCGCTTCTGTTGCAATTATTGATATCAACGAAAGCGCCGGGCAGGCTGCATTAAACCACATCACAACTACGAAGAACCAAAAAGTGTTGTTTTATAACAACGACGTTTCTAAGAGAGACAAGTGTAAAGATACGGCCCTAAAAATATCGCAGGATTTCGACATGTCTATTCACTTTTTAATCAACAGCGCTGTCGATTTTAATTGCAAAGGTAAGTAAGTACAGCTGGTAACTAAATCAAACTGAAAACATGTTGGTAACTTAGACTTTTTACAGCTTTAAATGGCACAGAAAAACATTGGAATAAATGTTGCATGGTCAATGTCGCTGGCTCTGCGTTCATGGTACAAGCAGTGCTTCCATATATGGCAAAAGGTATTACAGCTATTTTCATATTTTTTTAGGTGGAAAGGTTGAATGCGCTGCCTAAACATGAAGTAACATAAGTTATCTCGACCTAGTCTTGATTTGTCTTTGGTAGTTTGGTGTATTATAGAAAATAATTGTTCGATAATTAAACTGCTGAATAAGTATTGGCTCAGCAGAAGTTTATACCGTTTATACCGCCTTACTCAAGGGCGCTACAGCATGAGATCACTGGAAATTGAACCTAGGACTTCATGTAGTGCAGAAAGTTTTCTGACCACTATACCACGCTGCCCATTTTAACTAAATAAAGCATGAAGAGATTTTAAACTTACGCAGTTATGTGTATGCTTTTGAATTCTATTTAGATGGGTCTGGTTCTATTGTCAACATTTCTAGCATGGCTAGCATTCGATCACAGCCAGGAAGGTGGACATATGCAGCTACCAAGGGCGCTTTAAAGACTTTGACTCGAAACATGGCTTTAGATTTGTCAGATGACAAAATTCGTGTTAATTCCGTTAGCCCTGGCTGGATTTGGTCGCCTGAGGTAAAACAACACTTTTTATTTTTAAGTTAATAAACCTCATACCCGTGGATTATCTTCAAATAACAATTATGTCATAGTTTAGAATAATTTCTGTAATCTGTTTATACCATTTTACAAACCAGATGAAAAAGGCGTCACCAGACGGTACCAAAGAAGCTGTGCATGCGGAAAATCTACAACTTGTGAGAAGAAGTGGTTATACCTCTGAGGTTGCCGCGACTATAACTTTTTTATGTAGCAAGTATGTACCAAACGCTATTTTAATTGATTTAGTTGTTACACTGATGTTAAAATATAACATAAATCAGAATACAAGCACATACTGGTTCTGATTTTTTGACTAAGTTTTTTAATTGATTATAACGCACCTTTAAAGGGGTATGGGTTAAATTTTTCTGGTTTAGATTATTAAATATTAAACCTGAAAAGTTGGTCTTTTAACATCAAAAATAAATCATAAAAATGTATATAATGTTTCCAGAGATGCATCCTTTATTAATGGCACCGATCTACTTACTGATGGTGGATTCAGCGTCATGGGAGCAGACGGATTCGGAAATAGCGCAGCTTTTGCTGGGACTAAAGAGTAGTGTTCAATATTAAATTCCTTGGCATGAATAAAAATCTTTTGCCATCCCTAGTAAAGTTAACTAAATAAAATAATTGATCATACTAAAAGTTTTTTATGTTTGTTACGTCCAACACTAGCAATTTTTTTATCTGCCTAAAGCATTTTGTGGTCCTCAAACTGTTACATAATATTTTTTTTTTCAAACTGTACAAAATTTACAACAAACATTAAAAAAGTGTAGATAAACAGTATACATTTTCATTTTGCGCAGTTAAATCCCGCTGGTCAAAAGTCCAACCTGTTAGATAAAAGTTAATATTGAAACTAGTTAAGAAAAAAAACTAGTGTAGGTCGTTTTAAAGGAAAATTAGCAGTTTGACCGGTGGTGCTTTTTGGTATTGGTTTAGCCACCGTCAAAAGTTTTGTAAACGACGGTGCTTCTGTTGCAATTGTTGATATAAACAAAAGGGCCGGACAAGCTGCAATTAACTACCTTGCCAGTACAAATACCCAAAAAGTGTTGTTCTATCAAAATGATGTTTCAAATAGAAATACTTGCAAAGAAACAGTCATTAAAATTTCTCAAGATTTTAACATCCCTATTTACATTTTAGTAAATTGTGCGTTGTATTTTGGGTCACGAGGTAAGTAATTCATCATCAAAATATTTGCATGCAAAAATAACTGCAATTTTTATGTTAACAGCGTTGGATAGTACTGAGGAAGATTGGAACAAAAGTTGCCAAGTAAATATTGCAGGCACAGCGTTTGCGGTTCAAGCGGTATATTCGCACATGCCTAAAGGTATGACATTACGTGAAAAAAGATTAAATTCGTCAATTTTCCTCCTTTAAAATTGAAATTTTTGTTTACTTTTTTGTTTAGATGAATCTGCTGCTATAGTAAACATCTCTAGTATAGCAGGTATACGTACACAGCCGGTAAGGTGGGCATACTCAGCTACAAAAAGTGCTGTCGCGACTGTCACTCGAAACATGGCTTTAGATTCGTCTGCGGATAAAATTCGAGTTAATTCCATAAGCCCTGGTTGGATTTGGTCGCCTGAGGTAACACTTCTCCTAAGAATAACAATAATTTTTAGATATATATTATTAAACATAATTTTAATGTGTTATCAACGTTAAGATGAAAAAGGCGTCACCGGATGGAACGGTGAAAGGAATGAAAGCTAAAAATTTTCAACTTTTACGAAGATGTGGCTATACGTCAGAAGTTGCTGGGGCGATAACGTTTTTGTGCGGCAAGTACGTGAATAAAATATAAAAGTCATTGACATGTCAGTTATATAATTTCTAGTTAATTAAGCCAGAAGACAACAATAAATTTAGTGACATATTCGTCCCAGACAGGCAAATCTTATAACAGATTTTTTTTCTGTCTCAATTACTTTTGTGTAATTTTTAGTTTTCTAAAAAAAATTTCAACGTTTTTTTAGGGATGCTTCGTTTATAACTGGCATTGATATGTTGGTCGATGGTGGTTACAGTGCAATGAGTGCAGAGGTATTTGGAGATCCAGATATGATTGCTGCGAACAAATCTTGATAAATAATTTTGTTGTGCTTGTAATAAGCAAAAACAAGCTTTGATAAATCACTTCGGTGTGCTTTAACAAGAAATTGGAAAATTCAAATAAAAATTTACATTTATTGATATAGCATATTTATTTAAAATATTGTTTTACTAATTTGTTTTAAATTTAATAAAAAATTGGGCTTTTTTATTCAATAAAACTTTAAACAACTCTAATAATTAAGGTAAGGAAATCCAAATAAAATGCAAACTATTCAACGGAAATTGCACCTTCTTAGTTTTAAATTATCACACCTTATTCTTAAAAAGAGCAAAATTGGTTGGCAAACTTATATTAGTAAGTTTTATCATTAGGATAAAGTAGTTATTGTTAAATATGCGTTTTATATTTGTTACATTTGGCAACCCTGAGGTTTTATAATCAGCCGTGCGTTTCACTTGATTGAAAGGTTTTTTAATACTTACCGTAATTTCATGGCTATTATTTTTATCGTTATGAATCTAGACTGATAGGCTATTTAAAAGTGATTTAAAGTGTTATATGTAATTACTACCTTTCCTACTGTGAGACTATTTGGAGTAGTGAACTGATACGTACGTTTTTTGATCCATAATTCGGGCTTGTGAATTTTCGGGTAATTACATTTTGCATTATTATTAAGTTATTCTGTGTTTATGTTTTGTACTAAATGTCTCTTTTACCTTTATCAGGAACTTATTGGGTAGTTTTATCGTCTGTGACGTATATTTTCATGAGCCAATATCTGCCATTTATTAGGTATTTATGCCTTTTATTGTTAATGTGCCTAATAGGGCTTTGCTATTACAGCCTTTTTCTTTACCTTACCTTTTCAATTGCTAATTACAGATTGCTTGAATTAACCACGATTACACAAGTTGACCTTTGTATCCATTGTATAAGTGGCTTGCTAAACGTGTCGGTAAGATGTGTTTTGACTTCGATATTCTCTGTATTATGTTTTTATTATGTGGTAACAATTAGTTATATTGTGATCGCTTATTTTTCTATAGCATTATTGACTATAGCTGATTTATTTTTTGTAGAAACTGTCAATGAACGAATGTGTTTGTGTGTGAACGAAATAAAATTGTTCATTCATGTGTGCGACTAAAAGCGGGGTCAACTTTAATAAAGCAAGAATAGTTCAATCAGTACAAATAGTCTTATGCTAAATACCCTCAGTGCATGGCCACTTAGCACTAGAAGAGAGGGCATTTAACATCGTTTCGACATGAGCATTTAAAATTTTTTGTTTATCTGCTCGTTCTGAGTAATCAATTAAAATCATGACTGAACAAGAACAATTTGATAGTGCTGCCGCCATGGGCAGGCTTAAGGGACTATATACTCGGGCTGAGAGTATTATGCTAAAACCTGATGGAAAAAGAGATCTAGAGTTGCTGTTACCTGAAATTGACAAAGCATACCGTGATATTCGTAAGCTGTGTGTTGATTTGGAGGAATCTGCTTTAGTGCCGGGCAGTCAGTTACGAGTTGTTGATTGGGCAACTGCCAAAACTGAGTTTGATACACGAGTAAGTGAGTGGCTCGAGCAATGTCAAACTCAAGCAAAGGAGCTTGTTGGTGTTGGGCCTGGTCCATCTGGGATAAAACCCCACTCGCAAAGTGGGGGGAGTCAAGTGTCATCTACTTCATCGAGAAGGGCAAGAGCTGCTGAGCTTCGATTGAACAAAGTAAAGATGGAGGCGGAAAACGAACGGAGGGAGGAGCAAGCTCGAAAGGAAAGCTATGAGAGAGAACTGAAACTCAAGAAGAAGCTAGAAGAGGCTCAAATGGATGCTCGAAAGGCACAAGAAGAGGCTAAAAGAGAAGCTTATGAGGCTGAGCAAAGAAATATTGAAATGCGCAATGAGCAAAAGAGACAGCTAGCGGTACAGGAAGCTACAAATGAATATCTAGATGAGTTGTCAAATGCATCAGGTAGCATAAGATGTGATGTTGTTTCGAAGAAGAATGTGGTAAATGTGCCTGCTTCTGTGAAAGAAATGACCTACCAAATGAAGGTTGAGCCAAGTTTATCTTTTTTGCAGTCCAAGAAAGATGTTGTAAGGGACAATTTAAATGAGAATTTCTATGAGCCTGTTTCACCTTATGGATTAGATGAGAAGAAAAGGTTGCGAGAAGAAGTTCAAGTAAATTGGTCTCCACCACAAGTCTTGAAAGGGCGTTGCAAAGAACAGTTTGGTGAGAGGTTTTTGCCAAAACCGAAGTTAGAAATGTTTAATGGAGATCCTCTGGAATACCGTACCTTTATAATGAAGTTTGATGTTCATATTGCTGTCAATGTAAATAGTGATGCTCTTAGGCTTGTGTACCTAATGCAGCACTGCAGTGAAGAAGTAAGGAGTGGGATTAAGCACTTTGTTGATGAGCCTAATGATGGGTATGTTAAAGCAAGGAGATACATGGAAAATGAATATGGGGCACCACATCGTATTGCATGTGCATGTGAATCAAGTCTGCTTACAAACCCAAATGTGCCAAGAAATAATCCAAAGGCACTTAGAGACTTTGCAATAAAAGTTAAAAAATGTGTAACTGCCCTACAGAATTACAAGTATGCTACTGTGCTGGACTCAGTGAAATTTATTACTTCCATTGCAAAGAAACTGCCAGAACCACTACAAGCTCAGTGGGTTGCATATTCTGCCAGGATTGAAAAACGAGATGGCAGGTATGCCATGTTCGAATGTTTTAATGAATTTGTTGGAGAGGCTGCCGATGTTGCCAATTCAACATTTGGGCGATCAATGTTGTTATCCACAACATCCAGGAAGTCGAATGATGCTGTTGTAAGATCGACAGTGCGAGTTCACAATGTAATGGTTTCAGATTCCGGAAAGAAAATTGGTTCAAATGTTGCTAGTTCATTGAAAGCTAACAGCAGGACATGTCATTATTGTTCAAAAGAACATTATTTGAGCCAGTGCAATAGTTTCATTGACTTGAGTCCGGAAGATCGGAGGGACTTTGTTCGTAAAAAACGTTTGTGCTTCAGTTGCTTTAGTTCCTTACATTTTCAAGGGGATTGTACGAAGAAGAAGGCATGTGCTGAACCAGGCTGTGGCAGTGACAGGCATCATAGGTTGCTGCATCTGTTTAGCCAAAGGCCCTCTCGAAGTGATGCTAAAGAGGTTACAGCAAACACCATGATTGTCCGAGGGGTAGCATGTTATTTAAATGTGGTTCCTGTGACTTTATCTTATGGTGAGAAACGCTTTAGCACTTATGCTCTAATTGATTCAGGGTCCACTGGGACCTTTTGTTTGCGTGAGGTTGCGGACAACCTTGGTTTAACAGGAAAGGCAGTGGAGATCATGCTGTCCTCATTTTTTGGGAGAGAAAGAAGGAAAACCTATTCCTATTCATTTACTGTGCAACCTTTCAAGGAGCAATTGCCAGTTTATCATGTTAAGGAGGTAATGTTGACCGATGTTATACCTGCAAAACCTAACAACCTTTCAGAGGCAAAGAGTAATTATGCATATTTGCGTGACTTTGAATTTTAAGCATATTGAAGGGGGAAGAGTAACAATGTTAATTGGTACAAATGTTCCTGCTATACACATATGCGAAGTTTTGGCTCAAGGTGTAAGCCAAGAGGATCCTATGGTGGTTAAAACTCCGCTAGGGATATCGTTGCTGGGTGGTAGATCGAACACGCTTTCAATGCAGGCGAATAATGCTGTGCTGGAAGAACTGGAGTCTAAAGTCATGTGCCCAGATGAAAGTTTTAATGTTGTGGCGGAAATAGGAAGAAACCAATCACGGGAAGATCGAAAGGTTTTTAAGGGTTTAGTAAATTCAGTGAAACTGAAAGATGGTCATTACTGTTTACCATTGCCTTGGCGTAATGATGAAGTTGTTTTGCCGGACAACCAGGTTTCTGCTCTCAGTCGTCTAAAATCTCTGGCCCGACGATTTTATAAGGATGACAAGTTAAAGAGAAAGTATGTGGAGAAGATGCAGCTTTACATTGATAGCAGGCATGCAGAAGTCGTTCCTGATGATGAGCTTCAGAATGCTAATCGGATATGGTATCTTCCACATCATCCAGTAGTGAACCCGCACAAACCAGAGAAGCTTAGAATAGTTTTTGACTGTGCGGCAGTGTGCCACGGTGTATCGTTAAATGATGAACTTATGCAAGGACCGGACTTGATAAGTTCTTTAGTTGGCGTGCTGTTGAGGTTTCGTCGTGATAGAATTGCTATTGCTGGTGACATTCGCCAAATGTTTCACCAGGTCTGTGTAAACAAGGAAGATTGTGATGTGTTTCGCTTTCTTTGGTGGCCGAATGGGGACATTAGCAAGGAGCCAGTCCCTCATCGTATGTTGGTGCATATATTTGGAAGCAGAAGCTCACCCTGTATAGCAGCTTTCAGTTTGTTGCAGAGCGCAAAGGATTTCGGCTCACTTTATAAACATGATGTAGCTGATGCTGTGAGGCATAGCTTTTATGTCGATGATTGTCTGATTTCGATGAAGGACGAGAACGAGGCAATACAACTTGTTAAAGGGTTAAGAGAAATGCTTCAACGTGCTGGGTTTGAGTTAACCAAGTTCATATCGAATAGTTCTTCAGTGTTGAATTCCATTCCAGTGGATGATAGAGTAACTAGTCCTAGTGAACGGGAGCTAGAGCATGATATGAATGAAAGAATCCTTGGAGTGAACTGGAATGTTCAGGATGATGCCTTTAAGTTCAAGGTTCAGTTAAAGGAGAACAGCTACACACGTCGTGGAATTTTATCAACATTAAACTCACTGTTTGATCCATTAGGCTTTGTGGCGCCTGTGACGTTGGAAGCAAAAATTATTTTGCGGGATCTTGTGGATCAGAACCTTGGATGGGACGACCCGATTGGTGAGCAAGAAGCTACAAGATGGGAAAAATGGCTTCTTCAATTACCCAATTTAGATAAAGTTAGTCTGGAACGGTGTGTTAAACCAAATAATGACATAGAAGTTACCAGGCGGGAGCTACATGTTTTCTCTGATGCCTCTAGTGATGGTTATGGCGCTGTGTCTTATTTCAGGTTGATTGATGTTGAGGGAAATGTGTTCTGTTCATTTCTAATGGGAAAGTCTTACTTAGCACAGCGCAATGTGCTAACAATTCCACGCTTGGAGTTAATGGCTGCTGTGGTTGCTGCTCGAATGCACAGTTTTCTAAAACGTGAGATGAAATTAGACGACTGTGATACAACCTTTTGGTGTGACTCACAAGCGGTGTTACATTGCATTCGTAACAGCAAGAAGAGATTCAAGATATTTTTCGCTCACCGGTTAAGCGAAATTGAAGAAACAACTGACATAAATGCATGGAGATTTGTGCCAGGAAAGTTGAACCCGGCAGATCAAGCATCACGTGGCATGACAGCTGTGTCATTTCTTAAGTCAGGAATCTGGTTGTCTGGTCCATCATTCTTAAAGCTTAGTTCAGATGCTTGGCCTGAACGAATGGCAAGTACAGTTGATGCATTTACTGATGGTGGTGTCATTAGATCTGAAGTTTTATGTCAAGTGGGGGTTGAGCTGTTGGCTCCTATGGATTGTTTGATCAACCGTTACTCTTCTTTGCATGCTCTGTTGAAGTCTACAGTGTGGTTGACTAGAGCCTGCCAATTTCTGTTGGATCGTTGTCATGAAAGAAGAGCCGGTTCAATAAATTTGAGTTCAATTTCTAAGCTGGAGCTGGATAAAGCTGAGCTTTCACTGGTGAAGTATGTTCAACGTCGATGTTACTCTGCCATGATGAACAGAGATATCAAGATTCGAGATGCAAAGACTATGCCTTTGTCTTTGAGAAAGTGTTCTCCAATAATACAAGATGGGGTTATTCGAGTAGGGGGTAGACTGGATTCAGCTCCAATCCCTTATGAACAAAGGCACCCTGCTATTCTTCCTAGAGACTCAAATTTGACAAGGCTTATTGTCATGAAATACCATTGTGAGACTGGCCACGCTGGATTGAATCACACTGGCTGTGCTTTACGTCAAAGATACTGGATTGAAAATGGCAGTTCTGCCATCCGCTACGTCTTAGATAACTGCCTTCATTGTCGTAGGAGGTTTGGGAGGCCTGGGCAGCAGTACATGGCGGATTTGCCGCCTGCGAGAGTCCAAGTGGGTGAACCACCTTTCACTCATACGGGTGTTGATTGTTTTGGTCCCATTGCGGTTCAAAGGGGACGCAGTTCAATTAAACGATGGGGAGTCATATTTACGTGTATGACGTCACGTGCAATACATTTGGAAGTCGCCTATGATCTGACAACGGATTCCTTTATTATGTGTTTTCGTCGTTTTATGCTAAGAAGGGGTTCTGTATCGCATATGTATTCCGACAATGGTACGAATTTTGTTGGAGCTGAAAGAGTGTTACGAGAAGCTGTTGCATCTTGGAACAAGATGTCTGGTGGCAAAGAGTATGAACAAAGTCATTTGATTTGGCACTTTAACCCACCTGGAGCCAGCCACTTTGGTGGAGCTTGGGAGAGGCTTATTCGGTCTGTACGACGTGTTTTGACATCCACACAAATAGGAAAATCACATACTGATGAGACGTTGTCATCTTTGTTTGTGGAAGTGGAAGCAATTATCAATTCAAGGCCACTTACTCCAGTTTCGTTTGTGCCGGGAAGTCAAAAACCGATAACTCCCAATGATCTGCTGATGGTAAATCCAGACAGAAATTTGCCAATAGTTTGTTCCTCCGAGAAGGATTCCTATGCTGTGCAACGGTGGAAGCAAATACAATTTTTAGCTGATAATTTCTGGAAAAGGTTTGTTAGTGAATACTTATCTACAATAAATCATCGAAGCAAGTGGCTTTTTGGACGAAGAAATTTTCAATACAATGATATTGTTCTGGTAATCGACAACACGATGCCGCGTTCACAGTGGCCACTAGGTAGAGTGGTAGAAGTCTATCCTGACAAACATGGTGTTGTACGAGCAGTTCAGTTACGAACGCAAAATTCCTACATAAAAAGGCCTATTGCAAAGCTGTGCCTTCTGGCCGAGTCCAAGAAGAGTGTTTCCTGTGATCGAGGAGCAGCGGAAGATGATGATAGCAGTGAGGGTGACTGCCCTGATGATGATCCTAGAGTTCGAGTCGAGATTCTGGTAAACGAGGATCCGGAGGAGGTCCAGGAAGAGAACAGTCCCAGTAAAGGGGCTGCTGAGTCGCTTTAAAGCGGCGCTGAATGACTTTTGTGTTTAAACGCATATGTGTTTTTGTAAATATGCACTCCTTTTTTTCGTTCATATTTGGGGGGAGTGTTAAATATGCGTTTTATATTTGTTACATTTGGCAACCCTGAGGTTTTATAATCAGCCGTGCGTTTCACTTGATTGAAAGGTTTTTTAATACTTACCGTAATTTCATGGCTATTATTTTTATCGTTATGAATCTAGACTGATAGGCTATTTAAAAGTGATTTAAAGTGTTATATGTAATTACTACCTTTCCTACTGTGAGACTATTTGGAGTAGTGAACTGATACGTACGTTTTTTGATCCATAATTCGGGCTTGTGAATTTTCGGGTAATTACATTTTGCATTATTATTAAGTTATTCTGTGTTTATGTTTTGTACTAAATGTCTCTTTTACCTTTATCAGGAACTTATTGGGTAGTTTTATCGTCTGTGACGTATATTTTCATGAGCCAATATCTGCCATTTATTAGGTATTTATGCCTTTTATTGTTAATGTGCCTAATAGGGCTTTGCTATTACAGCCTTTTTCTTTACCTTACCTTTTCAATTGCTAATTACAGATTGCTTGAATTAACCACGATTACACAAGTTGACCTTTGTATCCATTGTATAAGTGGCTTGCTAAACGTGTCGGTAAGATGTGTTTTGACTTCGATATTCTCTGTATTATGTTTTTATTATGTGGTAACAATTAGTTATATTGTGATCGCTTATTTTTCTATAGCATTATTGACTATAGCTGATTTATTTTTTGTAGAAACTGTCAATGAACGAATGTGTTTGTGTGTGAACGAAATAAAATTGTTCATTCATGTGTGCGACTAAAAGCGGGGTCAACTTTAATAAAGCAAGAATAGTTCAATCAGTACAAATAGTCTTATGCTAAATACCCTCAGTGCATGGCCACTTAGCACTAGAAGAGAGGGCATTTAACAGTTATCATTAAAAAACTTAAAAAAATTTAAACATTTGATTTACCTAAAATAGACATAACGTTACAGCGCTGCCACTTTTGTTGATATTTTGAGTGTGTGTGTATGCGCGTGCGCATGTTTGTCGTTCAAATATCAATGCGCGCGAAATAATAAATAGCTATGTTATGTGTTCAATATTTTGTATATTCTACTTCAGTTATTAAGATTTAGGTAAAAAAATAGGTTTAAAGGTTAAACTAAATATCATGCAAAGTGTTTAATTTTTTTAACAGTGACAGACAATTCAGACCTGACAAAAATGACAAGTTTGACAGTCTGATAACTGGATAACAACAAATTGACAGACTGACAGTAAAAAATTGACAAACGAGCGTTTTTATTGTGCCTAGTTTTGGCTTAATGGCTGCCTATAAATTAATAACGGTTCTGTAAAATGTTTATTTGTATTAATATAATTTATTTTTATGTAGGTTTGAAATAAAAAAATGTCACAAAATTTATCAAGAAGAAATGAAGCTAAAGTGAATAATAAAATAACTTTGCTCAAAAGTAAACCAAGATCTGCATCAGATACAACCAATGACTCAACTGCAAAAACACCAAAAAAACAGAAAATGGAAGACTCCAAATCAAGTGCAAAGAAAACTCCAGGCAAGCGGACATCATTCGCAGCATCATATTTAGGTCGAAGGGCAGACGGACTAGCCTGTTCACCAAAGAAAAAAACTCAAGATTTAACAAAATTAAATTTTGACAAACGGTCGCTAATCAACAATGAGGATAATTTAAAACCTAAAAAAATTAGTTCGGTATCGAAAAATGTCAGAAATTCTCCTGTTAAGTCTTCAGTGTATCACGATAAATACAAATCAAGTGTGGATGTGAATAAAAATATTTTAACGGCCACAAGAAAGCCAAGTGGAACTGACAGTCCGACCATTGCGAAAATTCCAACTGGGTTGGTGCAAAATATTGGGCACAATTTTCAGGTTTTTATAGATTTTAATTCTGTTTTACTCACATACAAATCTTTTTATTTTTAGTGTTAAATTTCTTTTTTTATGTTGTTGGTTTAAAAACTTGAAAAATTGTATATAAAAGAGCTACCTCTACCCAGGTTTGAATTGCTTTATGCAGTTTGGTATATTATAAAGAAAGTTCACTGATATCAAGATTTATATTGCCTTACTCAGGGGTGCTACATGACACTGATACAATGGGGATTAAATCCATGATATTATGTAATAAGCCAAATGTTTTAACCACTAAGCTAGACACCAGCAGTTATGCATCATTTTTAAGATTTGAGAATTTCACCAAAAAATATATAGGGCCTATATGCTAGTGTGAAAAAATTTATATTATTGTGAAAATAACCAACATTACTTTAAAATTTATAGAAAAGTTCATCACCAATTAAAACATCATCTACTCAACAAAGATTAAATGTGAATTCAGGAGTAAGAAGAAATCTTGCACAAAACATGGATATATCTAACGTTGGAAAAAAAGAACTATCAAAAGGTAAAGGCTTTTTTATTTATTTTTTTAATGTCTTATATTATGTAACAAAATCATTGTTGCCGGTTTCAAAGGTAAAGCTTATAATTTATAGTTTTAAACTTTTTTCGCCGGACTATTTTACATTTTGTTAAACTTACTTACAATTTTTTTTTAAAGTTGAAGGAAACTGTGAGGATTTTGGTGTTATGGTTGCAGTTCGAGTTAGACCTTTTAACCAGAGGTTAGTTATTTATAAATACTAAAAAGTATAATTCGACTTAAGAAATTTTACAATTTTTTATTCAAATGTAGTCGGCTGTTAAGGTCTATTCTATTATCATAAGTCCAATACTAATAAAACCATGTTAACATTTTATTATAGAGAAATGGATTTAAAGGCAGAATCATTAGTGTCAATGAATGGAAATGAAACCACAGTCAAATATGGATCAAATGTTCACAATTTTGTGTACGATCATTCATTCTGGTCTGCTGACAAACAAAATGGTTTGTGTAACTTTGTAACATAAAACTGACAAAAATAAAAACAGTCTCAATTGTTTACATTATTTAGCCCTTGAAAACAAATTTTGATTATATATTTAATAAATGTAGTTTTTTGATTATTTTAACTTGATTAACAGGCTAGTTATAAATTTAAGTGTTTAAAAGCAAAATTAAATTTTTTTTAGGGGATTATGCCTCTCAACAAAAAGTGTATGAGATGCTGGCAAGACCCCTGCTCCACTCATCATTACAGGGTTACAACACCTGTTTGTTCGCTTATGGTCAAACCGGCAGCGGGAAATCTTACACGTAAGAACAACAAGGATAAAATTCTCTGTTTTGTAAAACTTTACAAAAAAAAAATCTTATTTGTTTTTTTAACTTTTTTTGTTTATTTTATATTTTAACAGAATAACTGGATTGGGAGATGATGTTGGAATTGTTCCAAGATTTTGTGATGAGTTATTTTCCTGCATCGAGGATAAAAAGAAAAGTAACAAAAATGTAAGAATTATAAATAGTTTTATTTTTCTTTCAATTTCGAAGCTATACTCTTTTTGAAATTTCCTTTTGTCATTCCTTAAAGAAAATTATAATTTAAATCTAGTCTTTGCAAACAATAAATCAATTGTCTGATGGTTTATTAAATTTAAAATTAAATAGAACTCTAAACATGGGTGTGGCAAGGTTGTAAAAAAGCTTTGTTACAAAAGCGAATCTTTCACCTGCAAAATTTTAAATTTTTATATATATATATATATAATATTTTGTCCATTTTTTTAAATCTGACCATATTTTATAAAAGTAAAAATGTATTCATCTGTAAATATTAACCGTTAAACAAATGAACCTGTCTACAGGTAAGCCACCACATAGAAGTTAGCTATTTTGAAATTTACAAGGAGAAGATTTATGATTTGTTGACATCCACCAACACACTAAACACTACAGAGGAAAGTGGAGCTAACAAAAAAGTGGTACTTGTGTTTTTAAAATACTGTAACTACTTTCTTTTTAATATAATTTTATAAAGGTTCATTTTAAATACGTACATACCAGTTAATTAGCTCTTTTCTTATTTTAATTTTATACCCCTTTTTTAAATTTAATGTCTTTTCGTTTTGTTTCAAGTAGGTGATATATATATACTTTGTGTTGATATTTAAATAATTTTAATTTTACATAGAAATTTTGAAACAAATATTTCGAAATCTTAATTTTACTTTTTCTTAAAAGCTTTGTTTTTGTTTAGTTAAAAGTTCGAGAGCATGCTCAAACAGGTCCTTATGTTGAAGGGCTGGCAAAGTAAGTGAAATTAAACATTGTTAAAAATAGTAAAATTAATCACTAAATGCCGATGGCAATATTACTTGATTTTAATAAACTGATGCCATGAAATAAACTAATTCAATCTTTATCAAAAAAAATGGTGTCATCGGGAATCGAACCATACACCTTATACTTACCCACCTAAATCTTTACTTAATCTACCAATTACTTTAAAATCTCAGGTTTTCTGTGTTATCATTTGATGATATAAAATCATGGTTGGAGGTTGGTAACAGACAACGAGCAACTGCAGCTACTGGAATGAATGAAAAAAGTTCGAGATCCCATTCTGTGTTTACTATAACATTAGTTCAAACCACTGTAAGTATTGGTTTTTATTTTGTAGTAGTTCTAAATGTGGCTTGATAAGTTTTTGTAATTTAATAAATTTTGTTTTGATGGAATATGTTGTTTGTTAATTAATTTTTTGGGGTTGTTTTTTTTTTAATTTTTTTTCAGGAATTTTTATTACTAATGCTATTTTAAAAAAGAAAAGTATTATGTAAAGTGTTTTCTTAAATAATTTTTAAAAATAATTTATTAAAATAAATATTGTTTATATATATATTAATTTAGAGAGAAGATTTAGATGGAGAAATACATGAGTCGGCGAAAAAGAGTAAAATTAATTTGGTCGACCTTGCTGGCTCAGAAAGGTCATCTACAGCTATTACTACAGGAGAACGTTTTAAGGTATAAAACATTTTTGCAAATTATTTTTTTCAAATAAATTATCAAAAAAATTTTTGTAATTTAATTACTTTTTTTTTGATTACATTAGGTCTATTATAAAACTTGCAAATTTTAGTTTAAAAATTATATATTTTTGTATTATGTTTGTTAGGAAGGTGCTAAGATCAATCAGTCATTGTTAACACTGGGTAAAGTTATTTCATCCCTATCCGGAAGATCTAACTCTTTGAGAAAACGAAAACAAGTTTTTGTTCCATATAGAGATTCCACATTAACTTGGTTAGTTTGAAAAGCAACTTAATATTTAATTTAAAAAAAAATTTCATTAAAATTTTAAAACTTTATTTCTATTTTTGAGGGATATAATTTAAAGAAAAAATTAAACAATGTTAATTAATTTTATTAAAAAAAATAATGAAGAGGAAAATTACATAGCATACAATACCTGTAAAATATAATTTCTTGTAACAAAATGTTTTTTTTTAATTTTGAATAATATACACAGGGTTAATCGTTGCATTAACTAAGTATATTTTATGTTTTCAGGATTTTAAAGGAGAGTTTAGGTGGCAACTCTCGAACAGCGATGATAGCCACAATCAGTCCTGCAAGTTGTAGTTATGAGGAGACTATGAGTACTTTAAGATACGCCAAACAAGCAAGATCTATTGTTAATATGGTCAAAGTTAACGAAGATCCCAATGCTAAGCTCATTAGAGGTAAGTTTATTGTTATTTTTTTGTTTTTTTATCATTAATGTGGAAAAGGCGGCTTCAGGGCCTAAATACAGGGTAACATTGTTACTCAAACACACTTAAATTGCCTTTGTCAGTTTTAAAAAATTATTGGGCATATTGTCACCAATGTATTGTTGTTTTTTTTAATTCATTGGTATTCTAATAGCAGTTGTTAATTGGTTGGTTATTGTAGGTGTAATGTCTTCAAGGAACTGCTAAAATTTTAATTTGTTTCCATCACTATATTATGTTAGTAAAAATAGTATATATATATATACTCTTAGTTAAATATGTGTTCTGACAGACTCAAGTCTTAAATACAATTTAAATTGATTTGTAAATAACTCCAATGACTAGGTTATTGACCACACTGCATTAATTTGTATAAATTTTTAAAAAATGTTGTTTAAAAAAAATACTCGAAAAATTCACGAACAAAATCCAATTTTTTACATAAAAATATTTTTTACTGAAACATCAAACGTCTTTTGTCATCTTACCTTTTAAAATAAAGTGTGTCGATTTATTTACCCAATAGAGCTCTATGAATAACATGACATACCGCAAACACTTTCATTGTGATGTAGCACAGAAAATATGTGTTATCACAACTCAAATGTTATCAAAACAAATTCTACCGCCCTTCAATTCACAAAAAAATCCGCCCTTATCAAAACGTCTAATAAATTCACAGATCGTATTATGAAGATTGATTTTAAGTCTGTTGTTAAAACTAAAAAAATTGATGTAAATTTAGGTCAAGAAAAATTGTTAAAGTTACAGTGTTGATAATGTTGATAGTGGTTTAAAATATGGAATTTAATAATAATTTAAATTTTTCTGGTATGAAGTGTTTGGAAATGGTTATTTATTGTTCTGGTTAGTATTACAAAATATGTAAAAATTTATTTCTTTGTATATAGCATATAAGGTTATGCTTAATTGGTATTCTACATTTTTAAGAGCTTTTAGTATACTTTGTTATTGAAAAATAAAAATAAAATTTTTAAAATAAAAAAAAATTTAAATGATAAATTCAATCGAATTTTTTTTTACAGAATTAAAAGCTGAGATCACGAAATTAAAAGAGGCTTCGAAACATTCTGACATAGACCCGGACAAATATAAAACAACATTGAAAGAGGTATCGATATTAAGACAACAGTTAAGTGCATCAGAGAATGAAAAGAAGGAGGTACAAAATGTTTGGAAGGAAAAGTTAGAGGAAAGCGAAAAACGAAAAGCTGAAGAAATAAACGAACTAAAGGTAAAAAAATATTAATTTTTAAAATAAATATATATCATTATGTCTTTTTTATTTTATTATTTAAAAAATATGTATGGTAGTTTCTAATGTAAAATGTATAATTGTTTTTTAATATTTTAAAATATTTTGGATTTTCATTTTTTTAATTTTAATTTACAGAGGGCAGGAGTCTCATTTAAAGTTGACAACCGACTTCCAAACCTCGTTAATTTAAACGAAGACCCTCAATTATCAGAACTACTTCTTTATATAATTAAACGGGGTCTCACAAGGTTAAACAAATTAAAATTATTTAATTAAATTTAAATTTTTTATTGTTTCATATACGTGTTTTCTTAAATAAAATAATTTTTTTTAATTTAAATGTTTTAAAATTTTTTTTTTTAAATTAGTAAAAAATTTAAATTGTTTTGTACAGGGTTGGGAATAAGAGTAGTGACTGCGAAATTCAACTAAACGGAGCATTAGTTATGGATCTTCACTGCAAAATACTTAATCGTGATGAAGTTGTTCAAATGGAACCGATCGGCGAAGCAAAAACTTTCGTCAATGGTGAACTTGTGACCTCTACTTTGACCTTGCACCATGTAAGTGACCTTTTTTTAAAGTAAATTTTAAAAATTAAAAAGAAAAATTTTGTAAAAAAATTTATTTTAATTTTTTTTGTTTTTTTTTAGGGTGACAGGGTGATAATTGGGGGTGATCATTTTTTCCGATTAAATAATCCGATTGAGGTAAAAGTTAAAGGTAGAAGACACTCGAATAACAAGGATTTTGAGTTTGCTAAAAAAGAACTAATCGAAAGGCAAAATGCAAGGTAAATATTAAGTTTAAGTTAATTTAAAAAACTCGACTCAAAGGGTTGTGTTGGCTTAAAAAGCGAATTTTTATGTTGTTTTGGCTTAAAAAGCGAATTGTTGTTTTAGTATAAAAAAAAATAAACCAGTTAAATTTTTTTATATTAATTTATTTTTGTTACAAAATTTTTTTTTTCCAGAATCCAGAAAGAAATCCAGGAAGCACAGATCCGGGTGAAGAAAGAGATGTTGGGGGAAATCGAAGCAGCCAAGCGGGATGCTGAGTTACAAATTGCATCGCAAAAGAATGAATACGAGGCTGTTGTTGGAAACCTACAAGCCCAACTAGTTAGTAAAAATATTTTTTTCAATAATCAAAACGTAAAAGTATTCATAAAACTTACCAAAGTGGGGTTTACATTGGGGGTACTTACCCAAAATAAAGGGGGTACTCACCCAAGAAAAAGGGGAAGGATAAATACCTAAACAAAAAATGAGGGTTTTGTTAAAAAATAATTTTTAGAAACAAGAAGCAAACACAAAGCAGGAATTAGAGGTGATCCGCGAAGAGAAGCTGCTATTGGAAGAGGAGATGAGAGTCAACAGGAGGTGTGAGGAGAAGGAAGCTCAAATCTTCGTCAATCAAAAGGTTTGGATATTTTTAATTTTTTTTGTAAATTTTTATTTAATTTTTTATATATAAAAATTCTAGGTTTTAAATTCTTTGTGCTTGTTTAATTATAAAATTATATTACTTGTTAAAATCGAACATAAAACTTAGAAAATATGTTATAAACCTTTTTGTTTTTTTAGTTTAACTCGGAGGTAATAAAAGGATTAGAAGCTGAAAGTAAAAAATTGGAAGAACAGTTGGAGAGAATGCAAAAAAGAGCAACCTCTAAAAGTAAATATTAAGTGCCTTAATTTTTGTTGAATGTTACCGTTTCAAAATTTTGTTTTTTGGGGTATGTCTATTTTCGATAATATCTTAATTTGCCTACTTAAAAAACTTGTTTTTTAAAAATTTTTACTCAAACTCAGAAACAAACTTAAGTGAAGAAGCAATGAAGTTGTCTTTAAACTTGGAGGAAGCAAACAACATCAGTAAAACATTAAACAAACAGTTTACTTTCACAAGATACGAAGACGACAGTGATGTGCAAATCAAGTAAGTTATTTGTTTTTTCTCGATAAAATTTATCATTTTTAAAATTTTTTTTTTTTGAACAGGGTTAGTAACCACAAACTTAAAATCTGGACGTTGTGGACAGTTTCCAAATTTGAGGAGAAATTAGAAAAATTGAGGGAAGCCCTGCAGGGAGGAAGAGACGAGGATCTTTATGATCCCTCGGATCAGTGGAGGGAGATTTATAAGGAGGGGGAGAAGAGCAATAACACAGGATCTGGGTAAATACTTTTTCAAGATCAGGGTAAACACTTTCTTATCCAACTTAATAAAAAAAATTTTTTTAAATTTTTAGTCGACGTCGTTTGACTCGTCGTTTATCTTCGATTGTTTTAGCTCGTGCTTCACCGATTCTCCAAAGATCTTTAAACGAGTTAAACAAAGAAAATTATTCACCCCAAGGAAAAAGTAGAAATAACATCTCAGTGTCAGGGCTTTGTAAAAAGTAAGTTTTTTAATTTTTTAAAAAATTTGTTCTTAAAATCTTTGAGTTTAATGGTTAAGTAAATTATTTTTACCATCTTTATTAAAATTTTTAAAATATTTATTATTTTTTTAGCCACTTAACCAGTCTCTTAGATGAAACAGAATTGGAAACTAACATGGACAAATTTCTGCTTTCTCTTCAAAATATTCTCAACAAAACACAAGAGATATCAACAAAACATCAGAACAGTACAGGTAAATACAACGTACTATCTTTTTACAAAAATTTTTATCTACAAATGGTATTTAAATTAATTATATATAATAAGCCAACTTTTGAGCTTAGGTATTTTTATTACCCAAAAGTCTTAAAGTGCTCCTGCATACTTTATAGAAAGATGATTTTAATGTTAATTTAACTCTTAAAAAACTTAGTCCAATGACAGCTCAGCCATGGCCAAAAAAACCTTGTTGTCATAAGGTTGAGTTGTCTGGAATTGCTTTGTCTTTGGTTTTAATTAGCACAGAATTTTAAGTATTTTATTTATGATAGTTTGTTAGTATATATTTTTGGTTTTAGATTATCTTGATTCTACATTACACCAACAGCACTGCCTAGAAATCACTTTTCAAGTTCAACAACTGGTTACTTTATTTTCTGTAATTAAATCAACCTGTCAATCAAATTCGGCCAATAAATTGACCAATCAGGTTGAAAGATCTGTAAGAAAACTGACAGGCAATGTGGCCAGGTTGTTACAGGTATGTAGAAATTACTAAAGGTTTTTTTTTTATTAAATTTATTTTTAATGTAAGAAGGTCAACATTACCGGCAAATCTTAAAAAAAAAATTGTGTTACTGGTATCTTGACTTGCACCGGCATCGTGTAGTAGTCAGAACATTTGAGTTTATGACAAAAGGTCTTGGGTTCAAATTCCAATGCTTTCATGCTGTTATTCACTATTATCTCTTACTGCTAAAGTTATCCTTATATTTCGTTGCTCTGTATTAAGGCCAGAAGGTTTGCCTTTTTACATTAAGGAAGAATAAATGTCAAACAAAAAATAAAATTAAATGTTTTTTAAAATGACAAAGTTTCAGTTTTTGAATATTCGAAATTTTTAGGGCTGTAGTGAGGGCATAGAAGCTATGATAAACGAACCAGAAATAAATCCATTAATCCCAAATATATCGAAATATTGTGGAGCTCTTGCAGTAGCTGGCCAGCTCGAAGTTAAACTGTTTAGTGAAGATCAACATCACAAGGTAAAAAATAGTAAAATAAAGGAGACCATTGGACAAATTAAATACAATTTATTTTTTTAGTTAAGTAACAGAATGAAGCATGCTTTCCTACAAGGAGGGGATACTTACTTAAAGAAAATTTTATCTGGAAATATCGAAAAAATTTCTACTCTACAAAAACATCAGGTAGTCAAATGACAATTTTTACATTTTTTGCACTTCGTTGCCTGTATTTTAAATCATCTTTTTATATTTTTATTTGTAGGGTTATAATGATGGAGACAACTTTAACTCAAAACTTCTAACTTCTGTGAACAAATTATTCCAAAGTTGTCTTAATTTACAGGTAAGCTAAAATCATTGAAATTCCTAAATACAAAATTTTAAAAAGTCAGCGTTTCCAACTATTTGTTTGCTTTGAAGGAAAGTTATAGAAAAGAAATGGTCAGGGAAACACTTAACAGAAATATTGACCCTGAAATGGTAACAATTTAAAGCAAGGCAGATTTTTTAAAAAAATCAGAATTTTTAGTTCAAGTTTTTGCATGAAGATTTTCGTTGTTGTTTTGTTATGAAATTAATTTAAAAAAAAATCATTTTTTTTATTTATTTTTTTTGCTTGAGTTTAGATATATATTATTTTTACAGCAAACAAGGGCATGGGTTAGACATTAATTTTAGCATGACAAAAAAGCATATTATATTCAGTTAATTTTATAACTATTTAAAAAAAGTTATCATAAATTTAAGCTAGTAAGCCCTTTTATTTAAAGGGTAAAAAAAGGTTTAAACTTTTACTTTAATTAACTTAAATTTGTTTATTAATTAATAAATATATTTTAGCATGAATTATTTGAGGGTTCTTTGTTGTTACGTGAGTGCGATATTTCGACTTACTACTCTGAGTATTTACTTCGCTCTCAAAACTTACTCAGGGAAGTAGAGTGTTTGGGCGAGGGAATTACTCAACTCAAATCTCACGTCGGAGTCTTAAAGGAAAAAAATATGAGTAAGTTTTAAATTTTTTTTACATGTTTATTTTTTTTATTTAAAATTTATTTACAATTTTTTTTTTTAATTTTTTAGATTTACCTTTTACCCCTGACCTTCAAATATCGGCCGAGAGATTGCTTCGACCCACTTCGCGCATCGCTGGTCTTTGTTCCAAAAATGAGGGGTTAAGTGCAATCATGCATGATATTAGTGGGGGCAACAACTCGGCCAATGAGAGTGCTTTAAATTCTACCACAGACAGGTAAGATAAATATTTACTTCAAATTTTTATTTTGTTCATTTTTTATTATTTCATAAAAATTGTAACAAAATTTTGAATTATTATTAAGGTTGTGCCTAAATGTGACGTCAGAAGCTTCAAAAGTTTTAGTTTTAATTCGAAATTTTCTGGAGAAAACTAAATATTCAAGGTGAGTAGTCTCAAAATCATGGCTATTCAGTTCTTGAAGTTCTTGAATTCAATTTTCTTGAAATCCCGATTTTTTTTAACAGCTTCGACGGTAACCAGTCAGGGGAATCACCACGCACTAACGGTCGACGAATTTTACCGACCAGTCCTCCCTTATTGCACAACAACTCACAAAACGAATACGCGTTATTACGTCACAATACCCCTTCTCCTGACGTCATAAAACAAACAGTGGGCAGGTGGATACAGTTGGATAAAACCAACGTGTAAATTGTGAGGCAAGTTTTTGCACATTTTCTGTAAAGTTTCTTTTGTAAATTTTTAGCTTTATTTTTGTTGGTGATTTAACTTTTTAAAAAAAGATGAATTTAAGAGCAATTAAAAATAAAAATATTTATTCTTCCGCGCCATTTTTTCCTGTACTACAATATGCTTCTACTGAATATACCCAATATTATCTTAATTTCACAAACCTATTCATTTTTGATAACGTTGATTACAAAACACAAAGTTTTTTTAATTAATTTAATATCAGCTAACTCAGTTGTCTGCAGTATTTTTTTAAAGCTTGCTTAACAGCGCATTATTTACTTTCTAAAATTATTTACGTCTTGTTACATTTCAATCATAATTTTGACACAATATTCAAAACTGCCTTATACCCATATTCAAAAGTTACGTTATACTGATTTTCGAAAATGTTTAAATACTGTTGGTGTAGTTTACAAAATATAATTTAATATTTAAAAAAGCTTTTTTATAGAGTAGACAGGAAAGTATTTTAATTTTAGAAGGGCCGTGGGCTTCTTTATTTTTAGTTGGAAAGTTGCTTCGCAAACCATTGCTGTAGCATGTTGTTTCTTCAGGCATTATAAGCAGATGAAGGCCGGTTGTGCAGTGTGCTTTGTGAAGTCAGTAAGTGTCTTACTACTAATTCAGTATCAGTATAAAAATTATAATTCATCAACGTTAAAAAAACCTTACAACCGACTGATTAGCAATTTTGTTATTCCAAATAGTTGTTTGTGACATTTATGTATTAAGCTATTTGTGTCTTAGTTAATCTGGTCTAAACAATGGATTTCAAGTTAAGGTAAACAGCTAGAAATCAAGTTTATAATACGTTAAACCTCAAGGTGTCAGCCTATGGAGAATCTAGCTAAAAGAAATAACCATACTCAAGTCTTGAGGATAAAATTCTTGGTAAGTAACTTATACTACAGTTTGTAAGACTTAAATTTAATTACATGTTCCTCATGTATAATTAGCGTAGGCCCATGTTAATTATAAGTTTAAGATGTCAAGTTTTTACATAAATATTATAAATAAACACACAATTTTTTGGTAGGATTTTATTAAAAAATCCAATTTTTATATATGGGCGATAAAATACACAATAATGTCTTTTTGGCCAGCTTCGCTAAATCGCGCAATGTTTTTCGTATTTCATAAGAGTCTTTCTGAAGGAGAAACGTTTTCGGGAGTCGTTGTTGGTAGGACGTACAAAATTCTAATTGGTGTTTGTTTGATGTTAACCATTTCTTCTTCATTGGTGTGCAGTCTTGTTTTTTTTAATATACTGAAAGTTCTGTGTTCTGAATCTCGCCCTTTTTTCTGTAGTCTGAATCTAGCCTTCGAACTTTCAATAATATTCTTGCAATGTTTTAGAAATTTTTGGAGGTTGTTGGTGTGATGTTAGTTGTTGTTCTTCTTAAAATGTAGTGGAAAGTCTTCAAACTAAATCTCGCGCTTTACTTTGAGAACTCTCTATAGCATTTTCAAAATGTTTCAAAGTTATAGTTGTTGTTGGTCTGTTGTTAGTGATGATTTTTTTTTGAATGTACTGGAGAGTCTTTAAACTAAATCTCGCGCTTTACTTTAAGAACTTCTAGTGACACTCTTGTAAGGTTTTGGATTATATATATGGTGTTGCTCTGTTGTCAATTGGGGTTTTTCTTTAGAGGTACCGGAATTTTTAAGATCTGAATCTCGCGCTTCAGCCTTAGAACTCCCAGCACCGTTTTCAAAATGTTTTAAAAAATTTTGGTTGGTGTTTGTATAATGTAAGTTGCCTTTCTTCTTTAAATGTACTGAAGAGTCCTCAAACTAAATCTCGCGCTTTACTTTAAGAACTCTCTGTGACATCCTTAAAAGTTTGAAAAGTTATGAATGTTGTTGGGTTGATTTCAATTTTGATTTTTTGTTTTGATTTTTTTAAGTTCTAAGATCTGAATCTCGCGCTTCAGCCTTAGAACTCACAGCACCGTTTTCAAAATGTTTTAGAAAATGTTGGTTGGTGTTTGTATGCTATTGGTTGCCGTTCTTCTTTAAATGTACTGAAGAGTCTTCAAACTAAAAAGTTCCAGAGACATTCTTGTAATGTTTTGAAAGATACAATTGTTGTTGGTTTGATTTAAATTTTCTTTTTTCTATAAGTGTACCGGAAGTTCTGAGGACTAAATCTTGCGCTTTAGCCCCATAGAACTTCCAGTAACACTTTTGTCTCGATTTTGCAGACTGAAGATGTTTCAAGTTGAATTTTGTTGTCCTTTTGTTTTTCCGAACGTTTACGTTCTCCTTGCTAACGAAAGCGCGATTTTAACCCTTTTCTTCAGGAACTGCATTTGCTGGCTCTTGTTTTTCTTCTCTTTACTCGAGGTGTTAAGTTGGATCGTTTTTCTTTGCCTGAAAACAAAACATTTTGGTGTTATCTTCACGTGGTAAATTTTACAAATCTTGTATTTTTTTTAGTGTTTTATAGGCTACTCATAACGTACCATTAGAACGTTTGTCCAATGGGTTATTCAGGTTTACTTCATCGTGTTGTTGTGAGATTTCTTGTTTGTTGAAACCACAACTCTACAAAATAGGTTTAATTTATATGTTTTGGCTCAAATTGTTAAAATTTCGTCATTACTTAAGAACTTTATGTGACAATATAACATACTTTTCAAGACAACGTAATTTTCTAAGTTATTTTTAAAGACGGTTAAATACTTGTTATTTGCCTTAAATTGACACGTCGCACTGACCTTTGCATCAGATCTCTTTTGTTTCTCATATTTCGCTTGAACCTCTTTTCTTTTTAGGTCAATCTCATGCATTTTGTTTTGGCTTTGAACCATCTCGATCTTGCATTGAAATTCTCTGATCTTGAGCTCGTTCATTTCCATTTCGTACCTATGATTACTCTCGGTCATTTCATTACGTGGCACAGAATTGTTGGACGTTTGGGGGTGGTTTAAAGGTGGTTGACCCTTCTTTTTGCATTCATTTGACTTGGTTACTTGTCTGCTTAAATTACAGATGAAACTTTTGGCTGGTGTTGTTTTGGCTTGTTGGGCACTCTCGGTTGCAAAATCTTGTCTAGATCCGGAAAGTTCGCTGCTCACACTTTCCTTCGACGAATTTTCTTCCTTCAATCTCGAGTCGTTAGTTTTTTTTTGCGATGAAGCTAATCGGTGGCCTTGATCAAGCTTAAAATCTTGGCTTGATGAATGAAAATTTTTGACATCTTGTGGTAGATCAGGTGTTATTCTTGGACTTGAACTCTTTTTAGCGCTGCTTTCACTCCCTATGTTATTTGAACGGGAAGAAAAGGTTGTGTTGTTTAGTTTTGTTGGCGTTAATATTTCTTGCATTGTTTCTTCTGGTCTGCCAATTGCGAGGGCATTGTAAATAGCGGCAGCAGCAATTGCCATCCATTCATTTCTTTTATCAATCGCTGAGTCGAACGCTGTTGGTAACAAATCAGTGAATTGTATTGGATTAGTGGTTTGTCTTGGTGGGTTTCTTGGCAATGGCAAAAGCAGCTCTTCTTCAATTGCAATCGGGTCGCCAATTTCGTTAGAGATTGTTTGGCTAAAATTATTAAACATGCTGTCATCTTTACAAAGATCATCTTGGCACGATTCAGCACCGGTCGGCTTATCGCCATTAACCTTCTCAGAAGAGGGGGGTGTACCATCTGGCCCGTTGTTCTCCAACTCATTATTTAGGTCCTCGTGCATGTTTTTATCGTCATTTGCTGGTATCACAATTTTGCTGATTTTTGCTTTATCGGGTGGTTGTAGAAATATCGTTTCCAAAGCTGAATCTAAAATGCTGTGAGCAATTGGTTCAACCACTTCTTTTGGGGCAGTAATTTTTTTAATTGGTGCTGGTTTTGAGCTTTTATGTTCGCTGCCAGTACTTAACTTTGGTGTTAGTAGTTGAGGCTTGGTCGCAATATTGTTAACTTGCTCTTTCTTTATTATTTCGTTATTGTTGCTCGACTTTTCCTGGTCACGTGGTTCATTGAATGACGGAGTTTCGACGGAACTTGGCGTTTCGCTGTCGAATAGTTGGTTACTGTTTGGCCAACCAACTTCTGCCAAAATATCGAGAGACTTGAGGGCATATAACCGGGACTCGATTGCCAACTTTGCCTTATATTCAGCTTTTCGTTTTTGTTCTCTTTCTTCCTTTTTTTGTAAAATTTTCATGTTTTTGTAATCAAGGTATCGGCTACCCTCGTCATCTGGCAGTTGAGATACCTCTTCGCTTGTCAGATTTTCGAATCGTTTGTAATCTTTCGTTGATTTCAATTTCATTGGAAATAACAGACATGTTATTTCGCTGTCGTCGTCACTGTCTGAATCGACCGGGTCTTTCGTCAATTCAGGGATGTCGTTTAGGATTGTCGATGCTCGAAGTCTGGTTGCTTGTGCCTGGTTTGCTGTTGTTTTAATTTGAGATTTATTTTCCTCTGTTTCCAAACTTAGATTAGGTTCATTATTATCTTTTGAGATTGGTTCGGACGATACGACTAAAGGGGTCAAGTCGCTCAAAGAAGTATTTGTTTTTAATGTTGTTTCCGTTATTGCTTTGGAAACTAAAGAATCAGCTGTTGACGCAAGTTTAGCCTCATCAAGTTGCATTTGATCATGTATTCCGTCTCTTTTTTCCACTTTGTTGTTAGTAGCTTCCATTTCGAGGCTATGTTCTAATGTTGCTGGTTTAGAATCATCGCCTTGCTCTTTCTGTTCGAGGGACAACAAATCTTTTGGATATTTGTCCAATTCAAGGGCCCTTTTATTTGCTTCGTCCTTCATTTTTTGCGAAATTGGATTGCTTTCAATGTAACGAATTTGGTCAACAAGCGTAAATGACACCTTTATCACAGAACGCTCTTTATTTAGCGGTATGAAGGGAAAGGGTTTGTGCCTTTTTAAATTACTATTTGTAATTGGTTGGCTATTGTTTTCATCTAAACTCTTTAGGCCATCCTTTGGTTGTGTTTTTTGCTCCGAATTGTTATGAATTTCACAGTCAAACGATAGGTTATCTGAGCTGCTGGTGCTTAAGTTTTGGAAAACTGCATCAGTTTGAACATTAACAGTTTGGGTTTTATCTTCAATCTGCATATCATCGTGAATCGGTGCTGCAATTAATGGGGCGACTGCAGCATAATTTATTTCCCTTTCTGCATCGCTTTCGTTGTATATTGACGTTGTTTTACTATCGACATCTGAATAGGAATTTTCGTCTTCACTACTGGACGCAAATTCATAAACAAATGGCGTCTCCTCCGTTGACCTCTTCTCTTTACTTGGAATAGGGAACTGAAAGCTCTCGTTACGGGTAACGCTGGGTTTAATTGACGGGCCACTGATTGCCACTTGTTTAATGTGAGGTTCGGCAGTGTCAACATTATTTTTTTCTTCAGTTTCCAAGTTTAGTTTGGCATGTTTTTCCATTGACCCATCACTGGCGCTTTCGATAATTTCTTCAATAATAGATTCGGAACTCGTTGAACTCGTGCACAAACATAAAGGTGAAGTGTCATTTGCATTTGTCTCGTTAATTAAAGGAAATTTCTCGGTTTGATCTTGAATGGACACATTTCTGCCCTGATCAATGCTAGGCTCAACAATATCACTGATATCACTAATTGGTGTTGTATCTTCAATTGACTCTTCCGTCGTGATATAGTCCGGTTCGTTGGAAGAAGAGACAAGTAATTCGCAAGTGATGTTATTTTGATGTTTAACATTAGTCCTTTGGACGCCAGCAGAGACATACATGTTTCGTACACGGTTAGCTTGTCTAAAATCGTTGTATTCTTTCAATTCCTTTTCATCAAATTGTTTTATTGTAGATTCTGTAAACTTTTTATTAACGAATCGCGATGTATTTTCTTTTGACTCAACTTTGTCACTTGGGCTGGTTTGTTTATTTTTCTTCGTTGGTACTTCTTTGGATTTATCGGGACTAAAGGCGGCAGTCGCTGTCAAATTGGGTTTGTCATCGTTCATTAGGCTGTCGTGTTTTATTTGTAAGACATTTTGGCTAGATGGATTGATTGATTTGATATTTTCCTTCAAAAATGGCGATGGCGACTCGTCCAGGGTGTTTTTTAAATCTAATATTTGTTCATCTGTGCACTGGGTTAGTTGGGCTACCAGAAAATCGATATCATTTTGGAATTTCGTTTTGCATTTTGCATCTTCTGTTATTGTATGAGGTTTCCCGCTTTCCATGTTGTTCAGGTAACCTGAAGAAGAGACGCTGTTTCTACCATTAAAACCCCAGTGGGTGTTCATATTGTAAGAAATCTCGTTTTTAACTCTTTCAAGTCCACGTTTTTTGCTGCATAAACGAAGATAGAATGGGTTGGGTGAAGTTGGCTTGGTGCAATCTTCAACTTCTTTTAACTGTTCTGTGCTATTTGATGCTAAAACAGAGGCAACCGCAGCATTGGAGACTTCGGCAACGACTTTATCGTTTGGTTTGTTGTTTTGCTGGCCAGACTTCTTACGCCTTTTTCTTGATTTTTTTGACTTTTTGGCAGCCACTGGTTGTTGAGATTGGTTTGCTGTTTTGGTTTTAGCAGTAAGCTCATCACTTTGTTGTGAATCTGTTGAGGTAACAGATAAGTTCACAGTCAATTCTTTATTGGCTTTACTTTCTTTTGGTAAAAACTTTGCGGGAGGATAATTTTTGGTGTTATTTTTGCTCGAGTTGCAACCCTTCTTGCTTAGTGGTCGTTTCTTAAATGTCGGCACACCGTCATTATTGGAAGGTTTTTCCGATTGTTTAGCAAGTTTTGGAACCGATTTCTTAACAATTGATGCTACTTCTTCAGTTGTTTGCTTTTCAGATTTTGGCAGTTTTTGTGTCGTAGCTGATGACAACACGTCATCGGGTTCAGCCTTTTTCGGCTGTGTTTTTTGGAGCAAACACTTGTTGACATTGTCAAGGCTAGGTTTGCCATCTATCTTGATTACTGATTGATCCCTGAAAACTGGCACATCAGAGCTATCGCTTTGTTTTAGCGAATTGTTGTCTTCGGAGACGTTTTTGGGTGCTTGAGCAACTTCTGGGGTCGATGTCTTTAAAATTTCGGGTTCTTTACCCGCGTTTTGCTTTGTAGATCCAAAGTGTGCTTTTTCTTTCTCCTCCAAAGCTAAAGAAAGGTCGTTTATCCAGGCCTGTGGTGGGCAAGGAAGTAATGGAGGGAAATCCATGTTGTAATTGCCACCTAGTTCTTTAACTGGTTGCTCTTTAGAAACTGGTACCTTAGAGCTAACGCTTTCTTTTAGCAAATCGCTGTTATCGGAGACGTTTTTAGGTGTTGGGGCCTTCTCTTGGGCCGGGGTGTTTAAATTTGAGGGTTTTTTGTCCACGTGTTTTTCTTTTTTTTCCATAGCTGAAGAAAGGTCGTCTATCCATGCCTGAGGAGGGCGTGGAAGTAATGGGGGAAAGTTTAACAAGTCGTTTGAAGGTGGGGATTTACTACCCAATACAACTTGTGGTTCCTTTTCTTCTTTCATTGGTGGTGACATGAATAGAATGGCAGGGTCGGGGATGTTATTTTGAACTGCCTCGGGTGATAATCTTTCGATTTTTGGAGTTGCGGTTTTTCTTTTTTCTTCCCAAATCGAAATGTTTTCCTTCTGACTTGAGTTGGTATTCTGTGTTTTAGGCTTCAAAGGAAAGGTAAAAATCACAGGGCAGCTTACAGAGTCCTTAAGACTATAATAGATTTCCGATACTTGAAAACCAAATTCTAAGTTGTCTTTTTTACAAACTGGATCAGATTCTGCCATATCTTCTTTGGTTGTCATATTAACCTCGGCGATGAGATCGATTTTGGCTTTTTCTGACAAATTTTTATTGCCAATGATGGCGGTATTGATCTGCTTTATCATGTTAATAGAGATTGGTTTTTTACTTCTTGGTAAAAAGGTGGGACGGTCGAATGATCCTTTTATCATTCGGGTTTCGGAACGAGCCTCTAACAATTGCTTGCTTGGGACGTCCTTTGGTCTAATGCTTTTGATGACAGGTGGAGCTAATTCTGCCATTTTAACCAACTCGTTGTTAGGTTTCTTTATTTGAAGAATATTCTTCAGCTCGTCTTCCATTTTGGAAATGGGTTTACCCTCTACTGGGTCATCATATTTGGGTTGGACTTGGCCCAAAATTGGAGAGTTAATATTGATTGGCTCATCATTATCACCAGAGGGTTTGGTTTTTGATTCTTCGGGTAAAGAAACATTCTCGTGGTTAGCAACTTTTTTAGTTGCTGCTGCAGGACCAGGGTTTGGCAACTTCTTTTTTTCCACTTTAACAGGGGCCCTGTAGCCAAACGCAAGCTTGGGTTTTGGGGTACGTTTCTTTGCAAGATGTCGGACTGGGATAGTTGGCGGTGTGGCTAGTTTTGAACTGCTGTACGGGCGTTTTGGCGCTTTTATGGCCATTTTAGGGGGCACAGCTTTATCATTCTCACTTTCCTTGTCACTCTCTTGCTTTGATTCTGCGGGATTTAAAAGACTATGCTATACATGTGCTTAAACTCTTTGTTTCGTTAAACAGGCATAATTCATATAACTTAAAAGATAAGCAACAATTGCTTATGATATTTGTTTAAATTGTGTAAGTTAAACAGAAAGCTTTTATTTTATTTATGCTTTCTTTTATTCTTTGAATGTTTTACCTATTTTGTATTTAACTAATATTGCTGTGGTCACAATCTTAATAACTTCCTACATTTTTATTTAAAACTCTTGCCTTACTAAAGAATCCCTTATTTGAAACCTAAATTAGCTTTTACTGTTTGCGAATTTATTTAACCACATTTTAAGTTTGGTTTGTAATATTGTTAAATTTTCTTTGAAGCTGAATAACTTATTTCACAGCCTAATAAGTAGGTAAATTTTATAGTTCCCGCTTAAATTAGGCCTTTTCACATTCTTTCTTCTGACCCAATCTCTGAGTTATTTAATTTGTGCAATGGCCTGATATTTTCGTTAACTTGGCAATTGGTTTGTCAAAACCTTATTTAAGAACTAAGTCTCGGTTGCAATGTGTTCTAAACCTTGGGTCTTTAGAAACTTTTACTGCAAATTGGAAACGTTTATATATTTAAATTGACAGTACAAACCTTTGGGGGTGTAAAAAGCACATTTCGGTAAGGTTCGTCTCCTTTCCGACTCTTTTTCCTCAGCAGTAGCAAACTTTTTCATCTGCTTGAGTTCAGGAGAGGGCTTCTTTTTCTCCTCTTTAACAACTAAAAACATTGATGTTAAGGTTACAAAATATATAATACTTAAAACAAATTTGTGTTAAGTATATTATATGTACAAGTGTTCGAGAACTTATAATACCTCCTCGCGGGGTGTAGCGGGCACAGCGAGGCAATGTTCGACGTTGTTCTTCCAACTTCTCCTCTTTAGTCATTTGCCAAAACTTCTTCTTTTTTGGAGGCTTTTCCGCTTTTTCGACTGTAAAAAGGGAAAAAATTGTTTAAAGTTTAGTTTATAAAATGTTATAAGTTACATACCACATTTTTATAGGAGGATTTGTTTAACAAAAAATATTTTTTACCTCCAAGTTGTTTCTCATTGGCGGAGGTGGTTGTTGGCTCCTTCGAAATCTTACTTTCGATTGCCTCTTGACCATCTTTTTTCTGGTCAATTTCAGGGCAAAGTGAAGGTTTCACCATCGGACTTGGGGTGCAATAAGCAACTTCCAATGGATCCGGCTCTGTAATTTTGCCACCAGAGCCAGACATCAAGGACCTTATATTAGACTGCAGGTACACCGTGTTGCACACCAGGACCCACTCCTCGGCAACCGTCTTAGGCTGCACCACACCATGCCTGATCTTCGCCCATTCGTCCAGCAAATGGATCTTGTAGATCACTCTATTAATGCTACCAACATGCAGGGTCGCCATGCAATCTCTACCGTTGACAAACTCACAGCTCAAGTCCATTCCGTAGTTTGGGTCAACGTATTTTGGGTAGTTTGCGGCGGCCAAAGCGGAGTAGTCAAACTCTTTCTTTGGGGCGCCAGCAAGCCTCCAGACCTCAACACAGAGATCTCCTTTGTCAATCTTATCAACAGCAATGGCCATACCAAACTCGCTTAAGAATGGCTTTGGCACCTGATGGCTGTACTGAACCTCGAGCAGCATTTTGTTTAGTATGCCAGCACGCTGTACAATGTACGATTCAACGTACGCCTTTCTCGCCTTAAGAGCTAAAACAAAATCATTAAAAGTTTATTGGATATAGCAAAACTTGCAGTTGCAGCAAAGGTAAATACTAATAATTTGCTTACCCGGATACTGCTTAGCTTTTTCCAGCGCTTTCTGGCTTATTGTAGGCTATAATATGATAAAAAAAATTAGTAAATCTTAAATTAATAACATACTAAACAGAATATATTTTTAAGCGTGAATGTTACCGACAGTTATCAAGGAGCAAAACTCAATAAAAAGTTTAAAACCTTGAAATAACCTTATCCAACAATTAACAAAACATACAAATAATTACCGATGGTTTTTTCACACTTTGAGCCATCCATGGATGGTCCAAAATGGATTGGGTGTCCAATCTTTTCGTTGGACTAAAGTTCAACAACTTGCTAAGCAAGTCCTTGCATTCTAAACAGAAAATATAACTTACCTTAAAGTGTGGTTTAGCAAACAGGTTTGTATCCTTAACAATAAACTTAACTAACACTTTTAATAGTGTGTTTAAAATTCTATTGAACTAAAAAGTTAACAAACCGTCACTCAGGCCTTCACGAAACTTAAGTTCGGCTCCTGAAAGAAAATGCTTCACCAATTCATCGTAAGTCTTGCAGGGAAATGGGTACACACCGTGTACCATTACATACAAGATTACTCCACTGAATAAAACCAATTAACAACCGTAAACAACACATTTTAACTAATTTGAAGGATTTTGCGTTTGTTTTTATTGATCGCACAATGTTTTTATTAACCTTATGTATTTGGATTTAGGCTCATGAAAGCTGCATTTTTAACAGAACAATCAAATAGGTAATGCAAAGTCAATAAAAACGTTTAAAATTTTGAAAAGGCAATAATAAGGTAAGACTTCACAAAAAAAGACGATCATGCTCATGCTTGCGAAATACAAACAGTTAAATTAAAAGCCTACTTAAATATTTTTAACTTACAGGCTCCAGCGATCAGCACAGAGTGCGTCATACTTCTTTCTCAAAGCTATTTCCGGGGCCATGCAGGATGGGGTCCCGCAGAATGTTTCGCGCATAACCTCGTCTAAAGTCACCGGGTCGGTCACCTCGGTGGCAAGACCAAAGTCGGCGATCTTGACATTGAAGTCACCGGAAATCAGAATGTTTTCGGGTTTCAAATCTCTGTTTAATTACGATTAGAGTCAGGTAAACCGAGTTTTGGGTTTTTTTGCACATGTTTTGTGTTATAATACTTTAATTAACGTCTAATTTGTAATTTTATTAACGGTTAGCAGGTAAAAAAGGGTAAAATAGCGGAGTGCATGCCCGCAATTTACCTAAAACGACGAAACTAAAGGCATTTTTATTGTTTCTTTGAAATACCACATATATTTGCACCCTTCTTTTAAAAAAAAACTGTTATTTAAGAACACTTGATAAGCAAAAACATCGTCAATTAAACTAATACAAATATATCACATTTCGACAGAACCAAAAAGAGGCCTAAAAATCTTACCGATGAGCGATGCCAAGTCCATGCAGGTAGTGAACACCTTCGACAATGTTCCGGAACATGGCACAGGATTTCTCCTCATCGAGGTACTTCTCCTTTCTCTCCTTCAGCTTGTAGAGGAGTTGCTTCAGATTACCGAGTTTCATGTATTCCATGACTAGGAACACTCGCTTGTGCATGACAAACACGTCAATCAACCAGGTCTTAATCAAAATATTTGATTCATTTTTACAGAAACACTCGAAACTAGCATACTTTTTGCTTATTTATACACAAAATAAAAACTTTTTATGCTTTTTGAATTAGTTGTAATGCGTTACATTAAGCATTCTGTTGCGCAAACTAGTAAAATATACAAAAATTCATGCTTATAAAGGGTAAGTAATACAAATATTAAGAGTAATTTGTTGGTAGTAAATACTCACAACATTCGGAGATCCGAAGAAGCAATCTAGCAGACTAATCTCCTTGGGCACCAACTTGGCACTTCTACCAAGCAATTGTGCACCCAGGTCAAGGTAGATGATCTTAATAGCCACCTGTAAACAAGTAAAATAGAAGGTAAAAAGGTGTTTATTATACAATCTGTCAGTAGTAAGTGAATGAAAATATTTTTGTATACATGGCAATGAGTTAACAAGCCCTTATTATGACGTCACTATAAAAAAAGTTTAGCATAAAATTTACGGAATTTTTGGATAAAGGGCCACTTAAAAATACATTAGTAACATACAAACCTACGTCATTTTATCACATTACGTAGGCTGTCATGATAAAATATACACCCTACCTTGGATTCACGGGAGATAAGACCAATTCTGGGGTTCCTGGCGACCTGATCTTTCGTTGGTGTCGCCAAAAACACCCTTCCTGCGGCTCCTCCGCCCAGAAAATCGTCGCTCAAGTTATAGCCACGAGCTTGGCATGTAGTCTTTTCAGACTCGGTTGGTTTTTTCAAGTATTCGTTTCCTTGGATCTTCATACTTGAATAAAATAGTTTCCGTAGAAAATAAATAGTAAATAGATAACTCGTAGAATGATTATACAGAACGTAACTTCCGATAATCAAAAATAGGGGTAAATTTTTCCAAATTTTTTTCCTGACATTGCCTATTATACTTTTTGTGACGTAACAAAGGGCAAATTGTCTGACGTTTTGGCATTAGCCAATTGCTATATTTATGTTGGATAGTATTTAAAATATATTTTTAGTATAAAATGAACTATTTAATATATAGTTATTTAATTTTTTTTTAAATAAAAAGCCATATAAATTATTTTACACCTAGCGTTTAACTTAGATATATATAAGGCAAATTGTTTTTGAAGTTTTTAAAATGCATTGATTTGGATAAAATGATAAAATCATGGTAAGTTTATTTTTTTTTAACTCTTTTTGTTATATGTAGTATTTATTTTTAAAAACATAATAAAATTAGGCGTTAATTGCTCTAACACAGGCTAAATAGCACGGTGGCTAGATAAAATTGACAAATAAAACATTGTTTAAATTCGTTTGATTATTTTAAATTTATGTATAAACAAATAGATAAATATAAGCATAACTATAGTAAAAAAGGCTTTTAAGTTAAAGTGTAGATGCCTAAAGAAATTCGTTGATTCTATTCTAGAGAAACATTCTATCACTTCCTTTCCAAAATTCCTTTAAAATCTTATCGTTTGCTTTCCTATTGGATAAAATAACCTGTTGCTTTCTGGTTGACCTTGGCGTGGTGCAATGGCTTATTACTAACGAACCAGAGTTAAAAGGCATAAATAGATGATAAAGAATGTCGTTACTGTATTTTAATTTAAGATAAAAATGTTTTTTAAATATAGGATAAAAACTATTATAAAAAAAACTGGAACTAATGCCACGTTATTATAAACCTTTTTGTCTGTGTAAATACTAAGTGAACTCGTTTCAAAAAATATAATTTAAAAACAAAAAAATATTCCTAAATTTTTCCAAAAATAATTTCAAAAATGTTGTGTGTAATACAAATAGTGGCAAATGTTAATTTAATGGTATATTTTTAAAAAAGTTTGGCAGTTATTTTACATGGGTAAGCCACCCTTCTAGGGTGTGCAGTTTATAGCCTTGGCGTTTTTGCTAAATTTGGCCAAAAATGAAAAAAAATATTTTGGCATTTTTTGCAAAAAAGGCACTTACTTAGTCTACTATAAGCCAATTTAACGTTTTAAACCTGTTTTTAACAATTTAAAATTCACGTTTTTATTGAAAAATAAAATTTGGAAAAAAGCGACTCTCGTGCACCATCTTGCATTAAAAAAAAAATTATAAAATTAAAAAAAGGAACTAGATTTATTTGATAAATAAAACATGGTTCGAAATCGTATACTTAATTTAAACTAGATTTATTTGATAAATAAAATATGGTTCGAAATCGTTTGATTTTTTTTTATAAATATAATTTATTTAGTAGGTTTATTAAATAAATTATAAATTTAAATATTAACTTTTTTTAATTTAAACCTAATTTTAACAAACGAACACGTATTCATTGATATTGTAATATGAAAGTAAACTAAATTTAAAAGCAAAATACCGATCTTAATTTTTGGTAATCAAACGAGTATTAAAATATAATAATAACAAAACAATTAAAAAAAAAATTACACATTTTTTACTTATACTTTAACATTTTACTTAAATTTTCAACCAATATATTTTACTTTAATGGACAGCGAAAAGGACGATTTTTGACGGCGACCAGAACGCTATTAAATTATTCAAGCGTTAAACTCACACTGATTCGTTATTTTATAAAAAAAAAATAATTACACCTTAACTAAGAATATTACATATCTTTGATTTTTAATAAACAAACAAGCATTTATATATATTATACAAATAAAATTAATTTTTTAACCCAGTTTTATGTTGTTAATATCAAGATATACATTTTACTAAATTTTTTTTTTTTTAAACATGTATTTAAATACTAATATCATAAAATACATTATATTAAATTTAAAATGCTTAATATCAAACTTTAATTTTTAATAAACAAACAAGAATTTAAATATAATAAACAAACAAAAATTTAATTTTTAATCCATTTTCGAGTTATTAATATTATGATATATAACTGACCAAAATTTGAAAACTTAATAACGATCTCTAAATTTTAATAAACAAACACCTATTAATTACTAATTAATAAGATTAAAATTATCAAAATAGGAGGATTGAAACACAATATAATAAAAAACAACATAATAAAATTTTAAAAATTTATATACACAAAATCAAAAGTTATTCGATTTCAAAATTCGGATTAGTAAGAATAAATAATAAATACACTGACAATAACAATATGTTTCGAAATCTAAGATTTCGAACCATAATAAGGGTTCAATAGTAAATTGAAATAAAAAAATAATTAAATTAAAAAATTGTTTTACAGTTAAATTAAAAAAAATTTAAACAATCATAGTAAAATTTTATTTTTAAAGTATTTCAAAATAGTTGGATGTCGTTACTTTAACTTGAGATTATATTAATGTTAAAACACTCAAAAGAACACCTAAGATAAAAAAATTCAAAAAATATTGAACAGAACAAAAATTACATTATTTTTATATTACGTATACAGTTTATATTCATATATCGCGTGTAATTTAAGTTTTCAAATTACGTTATGTAATATTTTATTAAATATATTTTTTGTTTTACAGGCAGTATTGATCATTACAACACATAACTTTCATTAAAAATTTATGAAATCTCAAAACCTAAAATGTTGTATTTTATTAGACGCGCATTGGCCTAACTAACATTCAAGATAAAACATTTCGCGAAAATTTTCAGTAAAACAAAAGTTTGAGGTAATTTTTATTTTGGGTTTAATTAGGTCACGTGATATTTTTGGCCAATGATTATTTGCATACAAATTTTTTTTTAAAAAATTAAAAAATTTTAAATCGGAAAATAATTTTTTGAAAAAAAATAAAAAATTTTAAATCGAAAAATAATTGTTGTGTTAGAACCGCACAGGTCCAATTACCGTGTTTACATAATATTTTTCGAAAATATTAATATTCATAAAAGTTATGATACTTTTATTAAAAATTTATGAAATCTCAAAACCTAAAATTTTGTATTTTATTAGATGCGCATTGGCCTAACTAACATTCAAGATAAAACATTTCGCGAAAATTTTGAGTAAAACAAAAGTTTGAGGTAATTTTTATTTTGGGTTTAATTAGGTCACGTGATATTTTTGGCCAATGAGATTGCATACAAATTTTTTAAAAAAAAATAAAAAATTTTAAATCGAAAAATAATTGTTGTGTTAGAACCGCACAGGTCTAATTACCGTGTTTACAAAATATTTTTTTTAAATAGTAATATTCATAAAAGTTATGAAACTTTTATTAAAAATTTATGAAATCTCAAAACCTAAAATTTTGTATTTAATTAGACCTGCATTGGCCTAACTAACATTCAAGATAAAACATTTCGCAAAAATTTTCAGTAAAACAAAAGTTTGGGGTAATTTTTATTTTGGGACTCATTAGGTCACGTAATATTTTTGGCCAATGATATTTGCATACAAATTTTTTGAAAAAAAATAAAAAAATTTAAATCGAAAAGTAATTGTTGTGTTAGAACCGCACAGGTCCAATTACTGTGTTAACAAAATATTTTTCGAAAATATTAATATTCATAAAAGTTATAAAACTTTTATTAAAAATTTATGAAATCTCAAAACCTAAAATTTTGTATTTTATTAGACCTGCATTGGCCTAACTAACATTCAAGATAGAACATTTCGCAAAAATTTTCAGTAAAACAAAAGTTTGAGGTAATTTTTATTTTGGGTTTAATTAGGTCACGTGATATTTTTGGCCAATGATATTGCATACAAATTTAAAAAATAAAATAAAAAAATTTAAATCGAAAAATAATTGTTGTGTTAGAACCGCACAGGTCCAATTACAGTGTTTACAAAATATTTTTCGAAATATTTAATATTCATAAAAGTTATGAAATTTTTATTAAAAATTTATGAAATCTCAAAACCTAAAATTTTGTATTTTATTACACGCGCATTGGCCTAACTAACATTCAAAATAAAACATTTCGCGAAAATTTTCAGTAAAACAAAAGTTTGAGGTAATTTTTATTTTGAGTTTAATTAGGTCACGTGATATTTTTGGCCAATGATATTGCATACAAATTTTTTTAAAAAAAATTAAAAAATTTTAAATCGAAAAATAATTGTTGTGTTAGAACCACACAGGTCCAATTACAGTGTTTACAAAATATTTTTCGAAAATATTAATATTCATAAAAGTTATGAAACTTTTATTAAAAATTTATGAAATCTCAAAACCTAAAATTTTGTATTTTATTACACGCGCATTTGGCCTAACTAACATTCAAGATAAAACATTTCGCGAAAATTTTCAGTAAAACAAAAGTTTGAGGTAATTTTTATTTTGGTTTTCATTAGGTCACGTGATATTTTTGGCCAATGATATTGCATACAAATTTTTTGAAAAAAAATTAAAAATTTTAAATCGAAAAATAATTGTTGTGTTAGAACCGCACAGGTCCAATTACAGTGTTTACAAAATTTTTCAAAAATAATAATATTCATTAAAGTTATAAAACTTTTATTAAAAATTTATGAAATCTATCTCAAAACCTAAAATTTTGTATTTTATTAGACGCACATTGGTCTAACTAACATTCAAGATAAAACATTTCGCGAAAATTTTCAGTAAAACAAAAGTTTGAGGTAATTTTTATTTTGGGTTTAATTAGGTCACGTGATATTTTTGGCCAATGATATTGCATACAAATTTTTTGAAAAAAAATTAAAAATTTTAAATCAAAAAATAATTGTTGTGTTAGAACCGCACAGGTCCAATTACCGTGTTTACAAAATATTTTTCGAAAATATTAATATTCATAAAAGTTATGAAACTTTTATTAAAAATTTATGAAATCTCAAAACCTGAAATTTTGTATTTTATTACACGCGCATTGGCCTAACTAACATTCAAGATAAAACATTTCGCGAAAATTTTCAGTAAAACAAAAGTTTGAGGTAATTTTTATTTTGGGTTTAATTAGGTCACGTGATATTTTTGGCCAATGATATTGCATACAAATTTTTTAAAAACAAATAAAAAATTTTAAATCGAAAATCAATTGTTGTGTTAAAACCGCACAGGTCCAATTACTGTGTTTACAAAATATTTTTCGAAAATATTAATATTCATAAAAGTTATGAAACTTTTATTAAAAATTTATGAAATCTCAAAACCTAAAATTTTGTATTTTATTAGACGCGCATTGGCCTAACTAACATTCACGATAAAACATTTCGCGAAAATTTTCAGTAAAACAAAAGTTTGAGGTAATTTTTATTTTTGGTTTAATTAGGTCACGTGATATTTTTGGCCAATGATATTGCATACAAATTTAAAAAAAAAAATAAAAAATTTTAAATCGAAAAATAATTGTTGTGTTAGAACCGCACAGGTCCAATTACCGTGTTTACAAAATATTTTTCGAAAATATTAATATTCATAAAAGTTATAAAACTTTTATTAAAAATTTATGAAATCTCAAAACCTAAAATTTTGTATTTTATTACACGCGCATTGGCCTAACTAACATTCAAGATAAAACATTTCGCGAAAATTTTCAGTAAAACAAAAGTTTGAGGTAATTTTTATTTTGGGTTTAATTAGGTCACGTGATATTTTTGGCCAATGATATTGCATACAAATTTTTAAAAAAAATTTTAAATTTTAAATCGAAAAATAATTGTTGTATTAGAACCGCACAGGTCCAATTACCGTGTTTACAAAATATTTTTTAAAAATATTAATATTCATAAAAGTTATGAAACTTTTATTAAAAATTTATGAAATTTCAAAATCTGAAATTTTATATTTAATTAGGCGCGCATTGGCCTAACTAACATTCAAGATAAAACATTTTACAAAAATTTTGAGTAGAACAAAAGTTTGAGGTAATTTTTATTTTGGGTTTAATTAGGTCACGTGATATTTTGGGCAATGATATTGCATACAAATTTTTTGAAAAAAAATTAAAAATTTTAAATCGAAAAATAATTGTTGTGTTAGAACCGCACAGGTCCAATTACCGTGTTTACATAATATTTTTCAAAAATATTAATATTCATAAAAGTTATGAAACTTTTATTAAAAATTTATGAAATCTCAATACCTAAAATTTTGTTTTTTATTAGACGCGCATTGGCCTAACTAACATTCAAGATAAAACATTTCGCAAAAATTTTGAGTAAAACAAAAGTTTGAGGTAATTTTTATTTTGGGTTTAATTAGGTCACGTGATATTTTTGGCCAAGGATATTGCATACAAATTTAAAAAAAAAAATTAAAAATTTTAAATCGAAAAATAATTGTTGTATTAGAACCGCACAGGTCCATTTACAGTGTTTACAAAATATTTTTTGAAAATATTAATATTCATAAAAGTTATGAAACTTTTATTAAAAATTTATAAAATCTCAAAATCTGAAATTTTATATTTAATTAGGCGCGCATTGGCCTAACTAACAATCAAGATAAAACATTTTGCAAAAATTTTGAGTAGAACAAAAGTTTGAGATAATTTTTATTTTGGGTTTAATTAGGTCACGTGATATTTTTGGCCAATGATATTGCATACAAATTTTTTTAAAAAAAATTTAAAATTTAAATCGAAAAATAATTGTTGTGTTAGAACCGCACAGGTCCAGTTACCGTGTTTACAAAATATTTTTCGAAAATATTAATATTCATAAAAGTTACGATACTTTTATTAAAAATTTATGAAATCTCAAAACCTAAAATTTTGTATTTTATTACACGCGCATTTGGCCTAACTAACATTCAAGATAAAACATTTTGCGAAAATTTTTAGTAAAACAAAAGTTTGAGGTAATTTTTATTTTGGTTTTCATTAGGTCACGTGATATTTTTGGCCAATGATATTGCATACAAATTTTTTGAAAAAAAATTAAAAATTTTAAATTGAAAAATAATTGTTGTGTTAGAACCGCACAGGTCCAATTACAGTGTTTACAAAATTTTTCAAAAATAATAATATTTATTAAAGTTATGAAACTTTTATTAAAAATTTATGAAATCTATCTCAAAACCTAAAATTTTGTATTTTATTAGACGCACATTGGTCTAACTAACATTCAAGATAAAACATTTCGCGAAAATTTTCAGTAAAACAAAAGTTTGAGGTAATTTTTATTTTGGGTTTAATTAGGTCACGTGATATTTTTGGCCAATGATATTGCATACAAATTTTTTGAAAAAAAATTAAAAATTTTAAATCGAAAAATAATTGTTGTGTTAGAACCGCACAGGTCCAATTACCGTGTTTACATAATATTTTTCGAAAATATTAATATTTATAAAAGTTATGAAACTTTTATTAAAATTTTATGAAATCTCAAAACCTGAAATTTTGTATTTTATTAGACGCGCATTAGCCTAACTAACATTCAAGATAAAACATTTCGCGAAAATTTTCAGTAAAACAAAAGTTTGAGGTAATTTTTATTTTGGGTTTAATTATGTCACGTGATATCTTTGGCCAATGATATTGCATACAAATTTTTTAAAAACAAATAAAAAATTTTAAATCGAAAAATAATTGTTGTGTTAGAACCGCACAGGTCCAATTACCGTGTTTACAAAATATTTTTCAAAAATATTAATATTCATAAAAGTTATGAAACTTTTATTAAAAATTTATGAAATCTCAAAACCTAAAATTTTGTATTTTATTAGACGCGCATTGGCCTAACTAACAATCAAGATAAAACATTTTGCAAAAATTTTGAGTAGAACAAAAGTTTGAGATAATTTTTATTTTGGGTTTAATTAGGTCACGTGATATTTTTGGCCAATGATATTGCATACAAATTTTTTTAAAAAAAATTAAAAATTTAAATCGAAAAATAATTGTTGTGTTAGAACCGCACAGGTCCAGTTACCGTGTTTACAAAATATTTTTCGAAAATATTAATATTCATAAAAGTTATGATACTTTTATTAAAAATTTATGAAATCTCAAAACCTAAAATTTTGTATTTTATTACACGCGCATTTGGCCTAACTAACATTCAAGATAAAACATTTTGCGAAAATTTTTAGTAAAACAAAAGTTTGAGGTAATTTTTATTTTGGTTTTCATTAGGTCACGTGATATTTTTGGCCAATGATATTGCATACAAATTTTTTGAAAAAAAATTAAAAATTTTAAATTGAAAAATAATTGTTGTGTTAGAACCGCACAGGTCCAATTACAGTGTTTACAAAATTTTTCAAAAATAATAATATTTATTAAAGTTATGAAACTTTTATTAAAAATTTATGAAATCTATCTCAAAACCTAAAATTTTGTATTTTATTAGACGCACATTGGTCTAACTAACATTCAAGATAAAACATTTCGCGAAAATTTTCAGTAAAACAAAAGTTTGAGGTAATTTTTATTTTGGGTTTAATTAGGTCACGTGATATTTTTGGCCAATGATATTGCATACAAATTTTTTGAAAAAAAATTAAAAATTTTAAATCGAAAAATAATTGTTGTGTTAGAACCGCACAGGTCCAATTACCGTGTTTACATAATATTTTTCGAAAATATTAATATTTATAAAAGTTATGAAACTTTTATTAAAATTTTATGAAATCTCAAAACCTGAAATTTTGTATTTTATTAGACGCGCATTAGCCTAACTAACATTCAAGATAAAACATTTCGCGAAAATTTTCAGTAAAACAAAAGTTTGAGGTAATTTTTATTTTGGGTTTAATTATGTCACGTGATATCTTTGGCCAATGATATTGCATACAAATTTTTTAAAAACAAATAAAAAATTTTAAATCGAAAAATAATTGTTGTGTTAGAACCGCACAGGTCCAATTACTGTGTTTACAGAATATTTTTCGAAAATATTAATATTCATAAAAGTTATGAAACTTTTATTAAAAATTTATGAAATCTCAAAACCTAAAATTTTGTATTTTATTAGACGCGCATTGGCCTAACTAACATTCACGATAAAACATTTCGCGAAAATTTTCAGTAAAACAAAAGTTTGAGGTAATTTTTATTTTTGGTTTAATTAGGTCACGTGATATTTTTGGCCAATGATATTGCATACAAATTTTTAAAAAAAAAATAAAAAATTTTAAATCGAAAAATAATTGTTGTGTTAGAACCGCACAGGTCCAATTACTGTGTTTACAAAATATTTTTCGAAAATATTAATATTCATAAAAGTTATGAAACTTTTATTAAAAATTTATGAAATCTCAAAACCTAAAATTTTGTATTTTATTAGACGCGCATTGGCCTAACTAATATTCACGATAAAACATTTCGCGAAAATTTTCAGTAAAACAAAAGTTTGAGGTAATTTTTATTTTGGGTTTAATTAGGTCACGTGATATTTTGGGCAATGATATTGCATACAAATTTTTTGAAAAAAAATTAAAAATTTTAAATCGAAAAATAATTGTTGTGTTAGAACCGCACAGGTCCAATTACCGTGTTTACATAATATTTTTCAAAAATATTAATATTCATAAAAGTTATGAAACTTTTATTAAAAATTTATGAAATCTCAAAACCTAAAATTTTGTTTTTTATTAGACGCGCATTGGCCTAACTAACATTCAAGATAAAACATTTCGCAAAAATTTTGAGTAAAACAAAAGTTTGAGGTAATTTTTATTTTGGGTTTAATTAGGTCACGTGATATTTTTGGCCAAGGATATTGCATACAAATTTAAAAAAAAAAAATTAAAAATTTTAAATCGAAAAATAATTGTTGTATTAGAACCGCACAGGTCCATTTACAGTGTTTACAAAATATTTTTTGAAAATATTAATATTCATAAAAGTTATGAAACTTTTATTAAAAATTTATGAAATCTCAAAATCTGAAATTTTATATTTAATTAGGCGCGCATTGGCCTAACTAACAATCAAGATAAAACATTTTGCAAAAATTTTGAGTAGAACAAAAGTTTGAGATAATTTTTATTTTGGGTTTAATTAGGTCACGTGATATTTTTGGCCAATGATATTGCATACAAATTTTTTTAAAAAAAATTAAAAATTTAAATCGAAAAATAATTGTTGTGTTAGAACCGCACAGGTCCAGTTACCGTGTTTACAAAATATTTTTCGAAAATATTAATATTCATAAAAGTTATGAAACTTTTATTAAAAATTTATGAAATCTCAAAACCTAAAATTTTGTATTTTATTACACGCGCATTTGGCCTAACTAACATTCAAGATAAAACATTTTGCGAAAATTTTCAGTAAAACAAAAGTTTGAGGTAATTTTTATTTTGGTTTTCATTAGGTCACGTGATATTTTTGGCCAATGATATTGCATACAAATTTTTTGAAAAAAAATTAAAAATTTTAAATTGAAAAATAATTGTTGTGTTAGAACCGCACAGGTCCAATTACAGTGTTTACAAAATTTTTCAAAAATAATAATATTTATTAAAGTTATGAAACTTTTATTAAAAATTTATGAAATCTATCTCAAAACCTAAAATTTTGTATTTTATTAGACGCACATTGGTCTAACTAACATTCAAGATAAAACATTTCGCGAAAATTTTCAGTAAAACAAAAGTTTGAGGTAATTTTTATTTTGGGTTTAATTAGGTCACGTGATATTTTTGGCCAATGATATTGCATACAAATTTTTTGAAAAAAAATTAAAAATTTTAAATCGAAAAATAATTGTTGTGTTAGAACCGCACAGGTCCAATTACCGTGTTTACATAATATTTTTCGAAAATATTAATATTTATAAAAGTTATGAAACTTTTATTAAAATTTTATGAAATCTCAAAACCTGAAATTTTGTATTTTATTAGACGCGCATTAGCCTAACTAACATTCAAGATAAAACATTTCGCGAAAATTTTCAGTAAAACAAAAGTTTGAGGTAATTTTTATTTTGGGTTTAATTATGTCACGTGATATCTTTGGCCAATGATATTGCATACAAATTTTTTAAAAACAAATAAAAAATTTTAAATCGAAAATCAATTGTTGTGTTAGAACCGCACAGGTCCAATTACCGTGTTTACAAAATATTTTTCGAAAATATTAATATTCATAAAAGTTATGAAACTTTTATTAAAAATTTATGAAATCTCAAAACCTAAAATTTTGTATTTTATTAGACGCGCATTGGCCTAACTAACATTCACGATAAAACATTTCGCGAAAATTTTCAGTAAAACAAAAGTTTGAGGTAATTTTTATTTTTGGTTTAATTAGGTCACGTAATATTTTGGCCAATGATATTGCATACAAATTTTTTAAAAAAAAATTAAAAATTTTAAATCGGAAAATAATTGTTGTGTTAGAACCGCACAGGTCCAATTACTGTGTTTACAAAATGTTTTTCGAAAATATTAATATTCATAAAAGTTATGAAACTTTTATTAAAAATATAAGAAATCTTAAAACCTAAAATTTTGTATTTTATTAGACGCGCATTGGCCTAACTAACATTCAAGATAAAACATTTCGCAAAAATTTTCAGTAAAACAAAAGTTTGAGGTAATTTTTATTTTGGGTTTAATTAGGTCAAAAGGTCGCGCGAACAATTCAATGTACGCGAAATAAAAAAACGTTTTTTGTTCTTCTGATTATTTTCGAAAATTTCTTTATCTTGAGCATTAGTCATACCAAAACAGTTCTAAAAAAATTTAAAAATCAATGTCATAAATTTGTCATAACTCTTGGAAATATTAATGTTTGCTAAAAAATTTTTTCAAGCACGGCTTTTAGAACAGTGCGGTTTTATTGGTATAGTTATCTTTTGATTTAAAAAAAAAAAATTTGTTTTAACTTTTTTACTAGTGTACTAGGTCACGTGATCATATGACCGGCTCTATGTACGCAAAATACAAAAAATTGGTAAGTTGATTAATTTGAGGAGTTGGGAACCAAACCTCGGAACTCAGTACTGAGAGTTGTGAGCCTTTCGCACTGAGCTAACTGCCACGACCTTTCAATGATGCAAAATTGTATACATAGCTTAAGTAAGCACTTGTAATAATAAAAAAACTAGATTTATTTGATAAATAAAATATGGTTCGAAAATATTTGATTATTTTTAACATAATTTTTTATAAATAAAAAAAGATATGCACAAACATTAACTAAGAATATTACAAACCTTTGATTTTTAATAAACAAACAAGCATTTATATATATTATACAAACAAAAACTAATATTTAACCCAGTTTTAAGTTGGTGATATAAGGATATAAATTATAGTAAATTTTAAATTCTTAAAATTAAATTTTATTAAATAAACAAGCATTTAAATATGATAAATAAACGAAAATTATTTTTCTAATATGTTTTTTAATTACTTATATTATAAAATACATCATACCAAATTTTTAATGCTTAATGTCGAACTTTAATTTTTAATGAACAAACCAGCATTTAAATATAAAAAACAAACAAAAATTATTTTTTAATTTATTTTCGAATTATAAATATTATAAGATAAAACCGACCAAAATTTAAAAACCTAATAACAATCTTTAAATTTAAATAAACAAACACCTATTAATTAGTAATTAGTGACAAAAATTAAATTCGTTTTTGAGTTACTAATATCATGATATACAATTGACAAAAATTTAAGAAATTAATAACAACCTTTAAATTTTAATAAACAAACACCTATTATTAAGTAATTAGTGATAAAAATTAAAATTTATTTTTAAGTTAGTAATATCATAATATACAATTGACCAAGATTTAAAAAATTAAAAACAACCTTTAAATTTTAATAAACAAACACCTATTAATTAGTAATTAGTAATAATTAAATGTCGTAAATAGGAGGTTTGCGATTCGTTGGGATAATAACAAACATACTAAAAATTTAGAACTTTTAGTTTTAAAGAAGAAAAGTTATCGTCTTTCAAAATTCTGACTAGAAAGAATAAAAACAATAATAATAATAAATACACTGACAATAACAATATGTAAAAGAATATTTAGGTAAATATAATAATTAATTATTACTTTTTAAGTAAAAAAAAATCATGTTTTCAACTATATGTTTAAAAAGTATTTGCAAAAAAAAATATTAACTTGTTCAAAACGTTGTATATTTTTGATAACCTGAAGATGTGAGTTTTTATTATAAGTTTATTTACTTTTAACACATAAAGAATGTGGGCTTTAAATTGGCAAAATCTTTATATTGAAAGTGATAAAGATTTTAAGTTAAAACGTAGATGCCTACAAACGAATTCGTTTTCTTTTGAGAAACATTCCTTCTCTTTAACCTCATCAAGAGAGGCGCGCGCGCATTGATTAAATTCACGCCGAGATTGTAATTTTCAGCCCCGGGTTCGCAAGAAGCGCAAGGAATTCTAGAAACTAAGACACGTGGCTCTTTCTAGTCAAGACCGCGTGGTAGAAGGTCACTGAAATTTAACTCAGCTTATATCAAGTTAAATCGTCAATTTTCGATGTTTTTCGCAACAATTTTACAACAAAATCAGAAGATATAGTCTAATAATTAAAATCGTTATACTTAATTCATGTAATATTCGTAATTAATTAATTTTTATCCGTTTCTTAATTTATTTATAAAGAAATATTTAAAAAATGATTAAATGATTTTAAACCATATTTTATTTATAAAAACAATCTAGTTTAGCTTTACTATACATTTTAAGTTTTTAAATTTTGTAACTTAATATTATTATTATAATACTTATAATACTTCACCAATTGGTGTTTACCTTTAGTTTGCTTTATCCATAAAATGTAAAACAAATCCTGCTTGTTTGCATCTCTTTTATTGTAACAATAACAACAAACCTTGTTTACATCAGTTCGGCGTCCAGTCGATAAATTTTTCGTGTGCCTGCCAAGTATTTTAAAAACTAAGTAATAAACAAGTTTTTTGTTGCCATTTAGACAATAAATATGTTCACACTTAAATATTGCTGGGTTTTTTAATTTTACAAAATTAATTTTGTTTCGAAACCAAATAAATGGCATCTACACATTGCATAAATTAGGATAGCCTATACAGCTATCTGTTTAACTGGTTTAAATGGTTATTCGTTAAAAAACTATTCCGTTTAATCCATTTTTATCTTGTTACATTTTAGCTATTATTATATACAGTGCAAAATAAAATTTATATAATTCGACTGCAATTACTTCAAACTAAAATTCATTTTAATTAAACCGCATTTACGAAAAAAAAACTTTAAAAATTATTTAATTTCTTAATAATAATTATTTATTTTTTCATGAAACTTAGTATGCAAATTTGCCAAATTAAACTTTTTTGTTTTTGAGATCTAATTAACATTTTGCACACTAATAGACGTATGCTTTTTAGACGTATAGGTACAGATAAACTTAAAAACGTGAATTTCTAGAAAAATTTTAAAAAGTCCAAGGTGTTCGATTACTAATATGTTTTAAAAAAAGTTACTGTATATAGGTTTAGTATATAAAAAGAAATTCAACTTCAAATTCTTCTTGTATTTTTTAAAATATTCACAATGCAAATAAACATAAAAAACGAGAGGTTTAAAAATTGTATAACACGGGCATATTAATACAGTTGATATATCTTATCTCTTATGTTCATAATTGTTTTATATACAAATCGTTTTATATACAAATTGTAACACTTGGTATATATTTTGAGTTATTGCAGTAGTACGAAATTCTTACAGTATTCGGTACTCTACAGTACATATTAAAATAAGTAACTTAAAGCTTTATGTTTTAGCTGAGTAATACTTATATAATAAATACACAAACGCCAATATCACGGTGCAAACGAAAAAACATAAACGATATCTAAACTAAAAAAAAAATTTTAAGAGTAATAGCTTCTTAATAATCTAACCTAACTTTAAAATAAACTTATTGGAAAATAACCATAAATCAAAAAAATATTGTGAAAAACTAATAAATAATTCCTAAAAATTAACTGATCATTAATTAAATAACTTATTAGGCACAACGGCAAAAATTATGAAATATATTTTAAAAAAGATGTTTCAAAAATGTTTTTGTGATTTGTTATTTAAAAATATATTTCCCAATTGGATGCATAGAAAAAAAATTATTTTAATTATTTTATGAGCATTGTGTATGGTTAGATATCAAATATGTGTTAAGTGATAATATTAAATGCAATATTCAGGCCCCTATAATATAACAATTGTAACTTGTACAAAAAGTTTTTAAAAAATGTGTAGTCAACAGTATGTTCAAAAAATTAAAACTAGTTCACAGTAATCACCAAATGCTAAAAGGCTGATTAGCTATTGCAATATAAAAAAAACTAGCTATTAAAGCAAGCAGATCAGGTAAAACTTAATTTTGAACTTTTTACAACGCAATTGTTTAATTTAAAAATGAAAAACTAAAAAGCAAAAAAATACAAAAATATGAACAAAAAATAATATTTTCGATTTAAATAAACTAATCTTAATTTGCTCTTTAATAAAATAAAAAATATATATACGTGTTTTCCCATTATTACAAATTATATCAAACCAATACCACAAAAATACATTTTTACCAAAAAAAACTTTGTTTTACAAAGAATTATCGCTGATTGGTCAATGGCAAATATTGTACACCAAGTGACTCCTTGCATTCTTCAAATGAAGGATTGTAAGGTATATCATCCCAAGATGGTATAGGCCAATGGTATTTAGATTTGGGAACACAGTCTCTTGTTGTAAAATCTTTATTGAGGCATAACTCTATTTGAACCACAGCTTGTGTGCTCTTATCCTGCATACAGTAACTTTGTTTATATTTAATAATTTGGGTCAAATCTTTCACAATATAAAGATAAACATACTGCAAAAATGTTTGTCTTAACCTATTTGGGAAAATTGTTTTTTTACAACAATTTTTTTAAAATTTGACCTAACTTTGCTTTAAAATTTGCAATGGGTAGTAATTTAGCAATTACTTTATAAAATGCCCTCTACTATGTACACTACTCCCTTTCAGTAAAAAAGAGACAACAATAACAGCTTTTTCAATTCAGCAAAAACAATATGGAGGAAGTGTTACACCATTATACCACACAGCATTGTCTTAAATATAAAAGATTTCCGGATATTTAAAAACTAGTCCAACATTTTAATACATAATAAATATTAAAATATAAAGTTAACTGGGTATATAATAAAATATAAAACTGGTGATAAAAGTTAACAATCTTTAACCAAATATACCTTTGCAAATATACATTGTATGTTAATATGGGTTTTAGTGAAGCCTTCAATTGCTGCTCGTATATCTTGTAACTGAAATTAATAAAAAATTAGTTATTTATTCTTAAAAAAGAAGTATAATTTTTTACATTGTTTCACACCTACCTTGTATGTTTTAGAAGATGGTAGTATTCCACTATTTTCAAGTATTCTAAAAAAAATAAACATTGTGTTTTTTTTTATTTATTTTTTTTAAATAGCTTATATGCTAAACTTTTTTACCGCAATAAAGTAAAATTCTTTATGCAATATTAATTTAATATATAAATAAATATATGCAAGTTCAAAAATGAATTTACATACGATTTATAATCAAATTTTAGATTAAGTTCCAAAGCTTTCTGGAAATAAAGATGTTCAGATGATAAAGCAGGAAGAGAAGTAGCACAAGTTCCATGTTTTATCCATTCGTGTTTCCTATAATTAAAATATTTACAATTGAGCTTTTTAGGAACGTTTTTTTTGTTCTCTTACTATTATGATAATTTTAAAAAATGTAAAAAAGGGCCTAATTTAACTTACCAAAAGTCACATTTAGGAGTATTATCAATTAAATTAGGCCATCTTGCCAACATTTCATTTTCTAAATCCTTAAAAAAACAAATGTGCTAATAAACATAAATTCTATATGTATATATATAAATACATATACAAAATTTAAAAAAGTTGTTTTTTTTAGTAAAAATAATTTATATTACGTTCAAAACACAAGGCTATGAAAATTTAGGAAAGTTTATAATAAATAGATATAAACTTAGGTTATATATATTTTATGTAATACAAAATATAAAACCAAACTTATGTAACACCATGTGTTACAGATGTAACTTACATAAATTTTTGACTCCAAAAATGGGCTTGAATTATTGCAATAAAATGGTCCAGAACCATCTTCACGACTTGGCCTAAAAATAAATTTATTTCTTTTTTAAAATTAATGATATATATATGTATGTTTTTACTTTTATAGGCTAGAATGTATAATGCAAAAATAATATAAATAACAACATATGCTATCCAAACATATTTGTTATTGTTAAAAATACTAAATACCAGAATAATATAAGTCTAGTCATTATTAATAGGCTACTATATAAAAAAGTTTAAACATATTGCTTACCAAATGCCATGAACTGTCCAAGTTTGAACAACTTTGTTCATTAAACAAGTTTCTCTTTGTGTGTTCTAAATAAAAAAATTCATTTGTGGATACCATGTCGTAAAAATCTAACTTTTATGTTAAATATAAAATAGGTCTAAATATTAAAAAATAAAACTTATCGAATATAAGTATTAAATTATTATATACAGTTTTATTTTACCAAAATACAACTTTTTAAAATAAAATATTTATTCCATACAAAATAAAATAAATAGCCCTTACAATTATTTAAAATATAAAAACAAATTGAAATGTTATATATTTTTTTTGTATATATACATTTTTATCCTCGATGTGGGAAAGTCGAATATGCGACTTAAACATAGAGTAACAACTGTTACTCCGACCTAGTCTCGAGATGCCTTTAGCAGTTTTGGATATTATAGATTATAATTGCCTGGTAATTATGCTGCTGATTAAGTGCTGGCTCAGCAGGAGTTCATACCGTTTATAGCGACTTACTCAAGGGCGCTACAGTATGAGAGCAATTGGGATTAAACCCACGACCTCATGGTGGTGTAGCAAGTGTTCTTACCACTATACCACGCTGCCGGTCAATATATATTTATAATTTTAAATACACGGTCAGTGTGATTCTTATACACATATTTAGATAAAAAAACAAAATCATCTTTAAATTGTATAATACTTACATTAATATCAACACATGCTGCTTGTGGCCACTGTTGTGCATACACGATAAAATCCCAGGTATTTCCAGAGTGTTGCATTAACGAGAAAGTTATAACGATTCCGACACAGAAAAAGGCTTGTAATAATGTTTGATAGCAAGACCTCATTTTTTTTTCAAATGTTAGATTCTATTAACACAATTATTGCGTAAAAATAAATGTAATTTTACTATACAAAAGTAAAGACCTTTTTAAAATTTAAACCAACAATTTAAAAACTTTACACCTAAGAAAGCTTTTAAATTAGTCTAAACTGCCCGAATAACCCAAAAAGCTATCGTCAGATAGCTAAAATGAATTACAAATATATCACAGCTACAATTAACTTACAATTGTCCCTTTACACTATTACTAAAGCGAAAGGTTACTACGATATTTGTATTGAAAGAAAGCCGACAATCCTAAATACAATGACGTCATGCAACACTCGACCGTAGAGTTTCCAAATCGCTTTAAAATAATTGCCAAATATAAATTTTTCCTTTACTTTAACGACATTTTAAACACAAGTTTAACGTTTTTAAAAATTGAAATTTTACACAATAAGTTTAAAACTTGTACAAATAATATGTTTTGATAGCCCAAACGTTTTATTATGTGTGGTCGGGTACTTGGTTTTATTACAACTGCGGGTTCAATTTTAAATCCAAGTGAATTAGTCAAAGTCTTGCAGTGATTTTAAAGAGTTTATAAACTACATATGATTAACAGCTAGTCTACTATTATTGATTTACGTTTTGTAATAAAAAACAAGACACCCAATTTTACAGCCTATTTTTTCCCACGTTTCTAGTGGACAATTTCAAGCCTATGATGAACAGCTATAGTTGTAGTAAAATTAACCAAAATCCTTTTCAAAACATAAAAATACCCAAGAAAATTGTTCAGTGTATCACAATTATAAATATTTTTTATTTGGAAAAAACATTACATTTAAAGAGTAACAATACGCTTCAACCAAATTTTCACAGACAGGTACTGAGTGTAATAAGAATTTTGCTTCATATAAAACGCAAGATTAGAAGTGTAAGATTTTGGTTAGTCTGTATTAAACATAATTTTGCCTATACAGGCTGTAATATAAGTAAAATAAAATTGCACCCAATTGATTAGTATAATGACTTTGACATAGGTTGCTTGTATAGGTTTCGTTTTACAATTCATCTTTTGTTGATTTTAACTTTTCGTTGATGTATTTGACCAAATCGTCCAACTCTCTGCCGCCATCATATTTAAGTGGTTGGTTTTTGCTGCCTGCTGGTGCCCAGTACAAAGTAGGAAAACCTTCTGCTTCGTAGTTGCTGTTTGGAATGTCGTTGGCTGTTGCATCCATTTTGGCAATAACTACATCAGCGTTGTCCTAAAACAAGATAACACAAATTTAGTAAAGTCTAAAGGAATGAAATACTAATTAATGTGGAACTATTATAACCAACTAAACACTTACTTTAAATTTCTTCCCCAATTTTTTGTAAATAGGTTCAAGTTTCTTACAATGGCCACACCAAGGTGCATAAAACTCAATCAAAACATTTTCTTTGCTGTTTGTGACAAGTTCATCAAAAGTGTCACCAACAATAACTTTAACCGGTCCCTTGTTCTTCTTCGGTTTGGGTGCTGATTTAATTTTGGGAGCAATTTTGCCTAAAAAAATAAAATTAAAATTGGTAATAAATTTCTCAATGCTTGAAGGCTGGGAAAAATTTTAATAGTTCAAACCTGCAAGAAAGTCGTCCACAAATTCTTTAAGAACTTCAGAGTCAAATTCGTCATTCGGCTCCATGGGATATCTTCTATCTTTGTCATCATAAGCGATCACATTAATCTCTTCTGGAGAGTCATCCAGACCTACTCTCTTTAACTCCTCTGTCAAGAAAATTAAATGCTTTTTTAAAATTACACGTTGTTTAACTTTAAACAAAGCATGTTATTTTTATAGCATAAAAACGACTAAGATAAATAATTTAAACAAAAAATAATTTTTACATTAGACAATCAGATAATAATTATTTAATAAAAAACTCAAAAACAATTAAATTTTTTACCTCCGAAATCTTCCTCATTAGCGATGGCAAAATTTACGTCTTTCATCTCATTTGCAACTTCCAGGACCTTGGTCCTCCACAGCTGAGTAGCAACTCTATTAAAAATAAAAAATTAAGTATTTTTTTAAATATTTTTAGTACAGTAAAACCCAGCGTAACAAAATTAACCTACCTATAATCAAAGCTAAAATCAACTCCATAATAAACAACAATAAGAGGATATTTCGAGTAACGTTTCTTCATGTTATCTCTTGTTCGTTGACCAACTAATGGTACTGCGTGAGAATTGTAAAATTCTGTCAAAGCTGCTTTGTCAACATCATCCTTCATTTAAACATGTTAGTTTATTTTTCGTAGAGTTATTACAGTCATGATTTAAATTATGCAATAAATAATTCAGTAATGCAAAAAAAAATAAATCTCACTGCTTAAAACATAAAACAGTAAACTAATTTTTACATATGAATTTATAGTTAAATTTAATTGCTTAAGCAATTAACAAAATTAATCACATGGTATTTCTTAAAAAATTTCAGTTACCGTTAACATCATGTTGTAACGTTTGTCCTCATATTTCGATTGAAATCTTTCAGGGTGAAAGACAATAACTTCACCTTGTTTTGCTCCAAGATCTTTTATTACAGCTTCATCAAAAGTGTGGTGGAACTCAAAGTCTGCTCGCAGACTATTTCCTGGATAATCAAGAAAATGTTATACTTAATCAAGAAAAATGTAAAATCTAAATTAAAAATTTTAAAATCTAACTTAAATATATTTTTTTAAATTAAACTGTGAATAAAAAAACAATTACCTGCTTCTTGATAAAGCAAAAGAGCTGAATCCTCCTCATCCTTAAAACATCCAATAATAGTGACATCAGAGGCATGATGAAGCAGATCCCGCATCTTCTTCACCTTATCGACAGCAGTAGAAGGAGGTTTGCTCTGTTCTATCATGTAACTAACAATTCCTGGAAGAATTTTAAAATATTTTAATTTTTTTATTAAATTATCCTGAATATAATTTTTAACTCAAATCTTAATTCAACAAAACTTAAATAACTTTTATAAAAACACAGAAATATACAATAAAATACTGACCTCTAGTGTCCCTTCCACCATCGTAATCATAAGCTCGACCTCGTCTGAACAGTTTTAGAGTGGGATAGCCTGAAATATCATACTTGCCAGCTACCTCCTTTTCTACAGTTGCATCCACCTGTAACCAATAAATTAAAAATTAATCATGACCAAAAAATAAGTCATATAAAATTCAAATTTATTAACCCAGTCTCCATTTCTAATCTATTAGAAAAAACTAAAAAAAAGGTTTAAATCCGGTATAAAAATATTGCAAATATAGCAGTCCCATTATATTTACAAAATTAATATTGTATTGTATAGTTTGGTAATATTAAAAGGACCATGTCCCTTACTTTTGCTAATGGAACTGGTGGAGTTAATTTGCTTAATTCCTGAGCAGCACTCTCGTATTCAGGCTCCAATTTCTTGCAATGACCACACCAGGGAGCGTAAAACTCAACCAAAATGATGTCAGCGTTTTCAACCGTTTCGTCAAAGTTTGAGTCGGTGAGAACTAATACTGCAGCTGGGGGTGGTTTCCAATTTGGATCACTAAGTTCCATAACCTTGGCAACGACAGCTAAAAATGTAAAAAAAAAATTTTTTACATAATTTTAATATTTTAAAAATTAATAATATTTATAACAACAGTAAACTATTGTGCTTAAAAGCATGTAAAAAAAGTAAAATTACCTTCTTGGGATCTAGCTCCTTCATATTTGATTGCTGTTCCATCCTTTAGAATTTTAATTGTGGGATAACCTTGAACTTCAAATCTTTGTCCCAATTCTTTTTGTTCAGTTGCATCAATCTTGGCGACTGCTACTTTGCCTTCTAATTCCTACATAAAATATTTTTTTAGTTTAAGTAAATTAAAATAATGCTAACAAATGTCTTACAAAATTTACAAATTTTTGATTAATATTTATAACATAGCACAAAATGTACAGTAAAATGAAAGAACTAAAAGGCCACACCATAAAAAATATATCTTAGCTTATATATTTTACAGCAAAATAATAAAATAATACAGCGATTTTTTTACATAAAAATATAAAAATTTTACAGTTAAATTACCTCTGCAATTTTTTCGTAAGTTGGTGCAAAAGATTTACAATGTCCACACCAGGGGGCGTAAAACTCAAGTAAAACAACATCTTTATCCTCGACAAAGTCATCAAAATTTTGATCAGTTAAAACATAAACTCCATTTTCCCGTTCAGGTTCTGTTGATGCTGCACCCTCTACTTCTACAAAAAAAAATTTAAACTTTTTGCAAAAAAAAATGTTTAATTTAGAAATTTAATACAAATATTTAATTTTGTTATTATTACCTCCTTCATCAGAACTATCATCATCATTATCATTTTCAGCTTTAATACTTGTTACGAGTAAACCAACGACTAGAAAAAACAAGAATTTTTTCCAATCCAACATTTTTAAATTTGTTAAAACTATTAAATTGTGAAATTTAAATTGTATTGGCCCTACTCCAGATTTAAATTTGATCCTTTAAAAAAAGATAACAAGTTAACTTTGTTATTAAATGTTCGGTAAATTAACAAGAAAAAATAAATCAATTTTTTTTACATTAGGAATTTTTAATACTCTTTATTTTTATCTTGCAAAACCAGCTAAATGAACAATGTCACCTCAACGACACTGACAAACTTTCCCTTAAACAAACAACCATATAACAATACTTTTTAAGTGCTTTCAACTGCTAGGCCGTTTATATTTAAACGTGTCAACTCAATCAGCTGGTCCACATGTTTACGTTAAGAACCGGTAATCGTTACAAACCGAAATTTAATTCAATCAACCAATCAGAAAATGTAACGTTAAACACACGTGTACTTGTATCATCTGTAACTACTCACCTATGACAAACCATAGAAATCAGGATTTCGCTATTTAAATAAAAACCAGTTGTATCAAGCCTAAGTTAGACGATAAAAAATTAAATTCACCTAAAATTTAATTAAAGTGTTAAAACCACGACCCCTCTTTTTTAATGTTAAATAAACGACAATGATTATTAAACGCATTTTAAAGCTAACGTGGCCTAAAGTTTATTGATATTCCCTTATACGATTCTGTGTAAAACAAATAAATCAACATGTATATACTTTTACTGTATATTAAAAACAAAAATATAATTCTCATAGGTAACGAAATAATATAATGCACTAACAATATCACACATACAATAGAAACTATAGCAAATTAACACTTTAAACAGCTAAAATAATTAAGATAATACGAATAAGTTGGTTTGAAATTGTAAGAGATATTCTCAAAATTGATTAAATTCACATAAATAAACAAAACGTGCATACAATAAAATTAATAAAAAATACATAAAATATATTTTAGGCTAAATATCAACACAATAAATAATTTTTAAACACAAGGCATAATACAGGCACTTACACAATTTTTTAAAACCTATTGTTCTTGATATGACTTAATTCAAAATCATTTAATTTCTGATGTCACGGTTTTTGTTACACCAAATGAAGTTTCTCCAGTTGGTTGTTGGCTTGGATCGAACACGTTGTAGCTTCCAGTTCTTCCTGGAAGATTGATGTCATCTCTTGAAATGCTGACCCGACGCACCACTCCACCAAACATGGACTTCAAGTCACCGAAACGAACTGATGTCATGATAAAAATCATAAAACCCTAAAAAAATTTGTAAATCATACCATTTTAATCAAAATCAGATACATATATAGAAGTTGGTAAAAATAACTATACATAATGGTAAAATAATTATACAGGAGTAATTTTATAATTGTTTAAGTTAAATACAAAAAGTCATGTCATACAAACAATAAAATGCAATATGTGCTGTTAATTAAAAGCATACTTTTTAGCATATTTCATGTGTTTAGCGAACAAAATATTTAAATATTAAAACTTTTTTTAAAACTACCTGGGTGCCTGAGAATACAGCAAACAGCCAACTCATTATCCGTAAAAAGGTAGGATCAGTAGATAAAAGCATGAAGTAGGCAATAATCCAAGTTATTCCCATTGTTGAGATAAGGGTTGCTGAAATTGAAGCTCCCTGGCGAGCTGTAAATTTGGCAGCACTAGAACTTATCTAAAAAATGAATTTATTATTTAATTCCATTTTTATTTTTACTATGTAACAAAAATTTTAAGGTAAATTAAAATTAAACTTGGCTTCACAACATGATTCTGAGTTGCTGCTTTTGTGCTGTAATGTGTAAAACATTTGTAAAAAGTTACCTTCATATCACTAAATATCACTGTTCTTAGGACCACAACAAAACAAAATATATTGCCTATGAGCAATATTCCAATAGGAAGAAGAAAAGCGTAATAAAGAGAACCACCCGTCAACCAACAAAAATTGTCTGCTCTGTATGTAGATGTAGCAAGAGGATTTTCTAAAAACAAAACAAAAATAACATGATTTCAACAACAAACTGCATGTTAAGACTAACACATAGTATTAAAAAGTTAAGAGTATAACTTTTGTGTCTTTATATTTAAAAATAGATTAAAATACAATAAGTCATAAATCTAAGCTCAAAAATATGTTACATACCGCCACTGCAAGTCATTGAAGTTTGTTGTTCATCTAAATAACCAACTGTGACAGCAATGTTAATTATTACAATCAGCAAGGGGACTCCATAAGAAAACACATAAAATTTAAACAAGTAGTTTCTAACTGAATCTCTGAAAACCTAAAATTAAATATTTTTTCAGTTTTATCAACATAGTTTTCAAAACAACAAAAAATTATATAAAATTTTTACTGTGCTTAGTAAATTGATGAAAAAAATTGCATAACTTGTTTTCATATTTTTATATATAACAGTATGTATATAATAATATTTTATTAAGATGTTACCTTTACTAGGCTCATATATAGATCATAACTGTAAACAGCCATCCAGCACCAGGTTGATAGAAAGAAAAACTGGAGTAAACCGGTTATGGTCAGACAAATTCGTTGACTACCAGTTTGCTCAATACCAGCGATGAACAAAACATAAGCAATCAGTAAATTGCATACAACGTTAAGGAAGATATTGGTAGATTTTAGTTTTCTTCTTTCCCTTAAAAAACAAATAATGCGATTTTTATGACAGCTGATCCAGTATTGCAATAAAAAAATTAAAATTAATTTATTTTATGTTTACTTGTTGGCCAAGTGAAGTAGAATAGTGACAACCAAGCCTATAATAGATAAGATAACACCAATATCACTAATTAATGACAGAGCAACATCAGCTGGCACTTCACTTCTTGCCTAAAAAATGTCAAATTTTCTACTAAAAATACCCATAATTTAAATGAAAACTCAACATTGCAAAAAAAAATAAGAAAGAGAAACTTCAAATTTAACAAATAAAACAATGTGTAATTTTAAAAAAATAATTAAAGTACGAAATAATGATGAAATAAGTTTCTACCTGATAAATTGAAAACAAATTTAAAAAAGTACTTACCACAATAAGAGCAAAGTTGGTGAGATGAGAACACTGACAAACCGGTGGAAAAGTTGTGTGATCCAAACAACAACCTTCAGATGACCAATCATTTAAATTAAAGTCCCAAAACTGGCATGATAGTTCTGTTCTTTGCACCTTAAAAATAATTTAAAAACTTATTAAAAAAAATAAAACTTTGCTTAATTAAAAATTTGTCACTTTTTAGCTAATTATGTTTCTACCATTAAATTATTAGTTTATGTACAAAAATACAATCTTACCATAAATTGATTGTTAGCTATTTCCTCTTTTCCAAGTTGGTATGGAACACCTTGATGAGTTATACGAACTGGATTTTGTAAGTTATTTATTTCCACTCCACCAATTGTTAAGGACACAAGCTTAAAAATACAGCATACAAAATATTTGACAAAACATAAAAAGTTAGGCAAAAAATGAAATTTTTAGTACAATTATTTATTTTATTAACCTCAACCTGTATAATTCAAATCATTAATTTGGGTTAATAGTTATATTTAAAATCATTTAAAATCAAAATATTTAGCCATTTATACCTGAGTAGAATTCAGCTTCGAAGCAAAGAGTTCACTATTTGTGTAATAAAACAAAGCGATCAGATTATTGTAGTTAGGGTCATTCTCAGCTGTGTTAAACACTTCAGAAGGTATGCTTAATGTGAGTTCAACTGTTGTCATGTTACCGCTTTGATCGGTAGTTGTGACATTATAGGTAAAATCAACTGTGCCTGTTTGTCTCTTTGTTCTTGTATTGCGCCGAATAACCTTGGCAAAAAGAAACGCGTCAATGGAAAATATATATTATTAAAAAGAATTAACTACTTAATACAATATAAATATACAAAATCTTTATTGTGGTACTATTAAATTACACATGCCAAAAATCTTTTAATTTAAAAAAATTTATTTAATTTAAAAATTCATTAACAGAAACTAAAAAGTCATTTTCCATAAAAAAAAACTAACCCAAGTAAACCTTTATAAACTAGAAAATAAAGAACCCAATCCAAAAACTAAGAAACAAATAAACCAAATATTTATTACTCTTCCTATTATGTTGTTTGATTCAAATCCAAATTCATTTGTGTCTTCAGGTAATGTGATTCTATTTGCTAGCTGATCAATATTTTTAACGATTTGTGATCTGATTGTGCCACCATCTGTGTCTTGGTCATTATCAAGATTAGTTAAACCTTCTGTTACACGATCTGCTACACCCAAAAGGTTGGAGCAAGTGGTTGGAGTAATCTAATCAAAGCAAAATAATTAAAGACTAGTTAATTTGCATACCTTTATTGTAAGTTTTTAGACAATTAAAATTTTTTCTTTAAGACATAACAAAATCTAAAATTATTTACAAAGCCTGCAGCATGGTGTAGTGGTAAAAACACTTGCTACACCACAATAAGGTAGTTGGATTAATCTCAACTGGTCTCATGCTGTAGCGCCCTAAGTAAGGCGCTATAAACGATATGAACTCCTGCTGAGCCAGCACTTAATCAGCAGCATAATTACTGGGCAATTATAATATATAACATCCCAAACTGCTAAAAGCCAACTCAAGACTGAGTCGGAGTGGCTGATGTTGATTTATGTTTAAATCATTCGACCTTTCCAGAATGTGAAAAAGATATATACAAAAAAAATATATAGATATATTTTCTCACTGGTACTGAATCAGAAATCTCCACAATTTGATTGAGTTGTTCTGCTAAAGTGTTGATTTCGTTCCTGGATATATTTTCCACAGTTGAAACAACTTGTAATATTGAAGTAAAACTTTCCAATGTTTCGCTTGTCGTGTTTGCCTAAACAAGAAGTTAAATTTAAATATGGAAAATATAATGTGGCATGGTGCAATGGTAAAGGCACTAAAAAATTTAAAAAAAGCTAAAAAAAATAGTGTAAACAGCTTTTTTAATTTTTAATGCAAATAACTTTATCAATAAGGTTTAAAACAAAAAATTTTAAAAAATATCAATATATCAGTCATAAAATTTTTTACCCCTATATTTGATCCAAGTTCTTCGATAAGGCTTTCTATTGTTGTATCACAACTAACTACTTGTAAGCTGGTAAGATTAAAACCTTTTGGAGTGCATAATATATTTGATATTGATCGGCCTATATAAAAATAAAGAGTTATAAAAAGGAGTTCTAAGATTTTTAATACACAATTTAAAGTTAAAACTAACTTTTACACTTAAACTAATACTTGTTCTGCCAAGCCTATGGTTGCCTTTTTTTAAGTTTTTGAGCTAAGCAACTTTTTTACAGATATCAGAAAAGCATATTACCATTTTCACATATTTCAGTTGAGAAAGAAAATCTATTTCCTACAACCTCCGGGAAAGTAAAAGTTTGATTTTCACGAGTTACCATTTTTTCCGCACATACTCCTTTAAAATATTTTCAACAAAATTAAAATATAAAAATAAGATTTATTAATAAAAAATAAATAAAATGGCTTTTAAGATCATAAGTATAGTTAACATTTAGCAAAATTTCAATTATTTTTTGAATATAGTACTACATCAAATTTGTAATTTTTTTTAAATAACAAATTTTTCAACTTACTTTCACAACGTGTGTTTGGATTTCCTCTATGGAAATCATTACATTTACAAATAGCAGTATTTTGTTTCTCTGTGCAATAAGCATTAACACCACAAGTTGTTACACTACACTGATCAGCTAAAAGTAATAACAAATTCTTGTTTTTACTATTTTACCAAAAAAAATCATTTTTATATTTTTAACAAAAATAAAATTTTTTTCTATGTAAAAATGAAATTTTATGTTATAAATATTATTTCAAATGACTTACATATTTCGCAGTTATCTCCAATATATCCCCCTACGCAAGAACAATCATATCCCCCACTTATTTGCATGCAGGTCCCTCCATTTTCACATGGGTTTGGTGAACATGGAGTTTCAACAACTGAAAGAACAAAAATATAATAATAGTTTAAGTAAGCGGTTATGTGCATTATTATTTATCGAAAGTACTTTAAATATTTGCATTACATTCCATTAAAAATTTAAAAATATTGGTTGCATAAATAATTACACCATTATAACTCACCTGTACAAATCCTTCCATTTCCAGTATATCCTTTATTACACTCACAAGTATAAGAACCTTCGTTATTAGAACAACTTGCATTGTCAGAGCAGTCATTTTCTATTTCACATTCATTAACATCTAAAGTAAAAACCATGTTTTCTAATTAAAATGTAGCTTAAAAAATTATGGATGTTCAATTAAAGGCCTTCAACATAATAAAAGAAATTTGTTTGTGACGCAGGTGAATTATCTATCAAAAGCACATACTTGTTGTGAGTTGCAAACACATAATGACAATTCAAATGCAGCCGGTAAAGCATACAAATAGTAAAAACATTATAACTTACCAGTACAACTATTGCCATTTCCAGTATATCCTTCATTACACTCACAAGTATAAGAACCTTCATTATTAGAACAACTTGCATTGTCAGAGCAATCATTTTCTATTTCACATTCATTAACATCTAAAACAAAAACAACAATTTCTACTTAGAATTAAGCTTAGTAAATGTACGTTCAATTAAAAGCCTTTTAACATAATAAAACTTTTGTTTTTGACACAGGTAAATTATTATAAACGTTTATTAATTGCGAGTTGCAAATTTGTTACAACAATTAAAATTCAGTCTCTGAGGCATGCAAATTAACCAGTTTATTTCGAATGAACAAACAGATATAAAATCCAGGTTGCAAAAACTAAAATGTTCATTACTTACCAGTACAATTATTGCCACTGCCAGTATACCCTTCATTACACTCACAAGTATAAGAACCTTTATTATTAGAACAACTTGCATTGTCAGGGCAATCATTTTCTATTTCACATTCATTAACATCTAAAACAAAAACATTATTTCCTACTTAGGATGGAGCTTAGTAAATGATAAATGTAGGTTAAATTTGAAAACCTTTTAATATATTTAGACTTTTGTTTGTGACACAGGTGAATTATTATGGGCATTTATTAGTAAGTTGTGAAGTTATCATGACAATTAAAATTCAGCCTGTGAAGCATGCAAATAACCAGTTAATGTCGAACATCAAACAAGAAATTTAAAATCCATGTTGCATAAATTAAACTGTTATAACTAACCTGTACAATTATTGCCATTGCCAGTATATCCTTCATTACACTCGCAAGTATAAGAACCTTCATTATTAGAACAACTTGAATTGTCAGAGCAATCATTTTCTGTTTCACATTCATTTACATCTAAAGTAAAACAATATTTTCTAATTAGAATAAGGCTTGGTAAATAATATATATCTAAATTAAGGACCTTAACAATAAAAAACGGCCATTTGTTGTGTGTGGGTAAATTATCAGAGGCATATATTAACAGTGAGATGTAGCCATATTATGACAAATAAAATGCCACCATAAGGAAACAATAAATCAGTTAATACTAAAACAGCAAATAAGAAATATCAAATCTGAAAGACAAAAATTAAACTGTAAATACTTACCAGTACAATTCCTTCCATTGCCAGTATATCCTTCATTACAAGCACAAGTATAAAAACCATCATTATTAGAACAACTGGCGTTGTCAGAGCAATCATTTTCAATTTCACATTCATTTACATCTGAAAAAAATCATTGTTATCTATTTTGAAAAAGCTTAGTGAACAATATATGTATGTCTAATTTAAAGGCCTAAAACATGAAAATACTGTCGTATGTGCTGTAGGTAAAATTATTATAAGCATATATTAGTGTGAATTCCGAACAATTTATGGCAATTGAAATGCAGCCTGTAAAGCATGCAGATAACCAGTTAATGTCAAGTGAGCAAACAGAATGTATAAAAACTAAATTGCAAAAGTTATATTGTTATAACTAACCTGTACAATTATTGCCATTGCCAGTATATCCTTCATTACACTCACAAGTATAAAAACCTTCGTTATTAGAACAACTGGCATTGTTAGAGCAATCATTTTCTCTTTTACATTCATTTACATCTGGAAAAAAAACAATAGTATCTATATATAATAAGTAAACTATGTATGACCAATTTAAAAGATATAAAAAAAAAAAATTCTGTTTTTTGTTGACAGATCAATTATCTTAAGCATTAACTGAAAGATGTAGCAATATTCTATGAATTAAATACCGCCAATATACAAGGCAATTAACTAGTGAAAGCTAAAAAAGCAAACAGTTAATAATATCGTAGTGGCAAAAATTAAAATGTATTAAATTTACCAGTACAATTCCTTCCATTGCCAGTATATCCTTCAATACACTCACAAGTATAAGAACCTTTATTATTAGAACAACTTGCATCGTCAGAGCACTTATTTTCTATTTCACATTCATTTACATCTAAAATGAAAACAATATTTTTCTTCAACATAAAAAAAAATTGTTTGTAAGGCAGGTAAATTATCATAAACACATACTTGTTGTGAGTTGCAACATATTATGACAATTAAAATGCAGCCTGTAAGGCATGCATTTAACCAGTTAATGCCAAAGGAACAAACAGATATAAAATCTGAATTGAATAAATTAAACTGTCATAACTCACCAGTACAATTATTGCCAATGCCAGTATATCCTTCATTACACTCACAAGTATAAGAACCTTCATTATTAAAACAACTTGCATTGTCAGAGCACTCATTTTCTATTTCGCATTCATTTACATCTAAAGCAAAAACATTATTATAACAATAATGTTCTTAATAAAATTATGCTAAGGCTATTTATAACTAATTTCATATACATTATAAGTTTAAAAATAATACCAAATCAGCTTAATAGAATTAAAATTAAAAGTGGGCATTGGTAACAGCCTTTTAGATTACTTAGCATTAATTTTGGTATCTAAAACCTTTAAAGACAAAGTTTTGCAGACAATTTAAGAAAAAGAATCTACTTTTTAGTCCCTTACAAAGATTTTAAAACACAATTAGGTACCAAAACATGTTCTATCCCCAGTATAACCATCATTACATTGGCAAGTATAAGATCCAAGATTATTTACACAAGTTGCATTTTGGCAATTATCTTTTTCTTCCTCACACTCATTAATGTCTGCAAAGTAAAAAAAAATTAAGCTAAAATAATAGTTCAGTTTATAATTAATATTTAGGCATATATATGTAAGAAAAACCTATCTTATATTGATTTATTAGAGTTTGTATTTTTCTCTTTATCAAGTTTTTAAATAAAAACAAAGTTTTTACACAACTATTTTAGTTGCATTAAATAAATCATACCCTACTTTATTACACTAAATAAATTAAAATTTAAAAAAAATTTATTATACACACCTTCACAAATCTTTCCATTGCCAGAAAAACCATCATAACAAACACAAAGATAACTTCCTTCTGATTCAATGCAAGTAGCTTGTTCGTGGCACAGACCAGGATTCGTATTACAATTCTTAATTGCTGATAACACATAAAAACAAAGCACTTATTTAGTTAGCACATGCTCTGTTTATTTAAGATAATGTTAATTTATAAATTAACTTTTAAATCAATACAACTAAAATAAATAATGTGTTAGGCTTACCAGTGCAATTTACTCCATTTCCAGTAAAACCTTCAGAACACTGACAATCAAAATAACCAGGTACATTAAAACAAGTAGCATTTTCCATACAATTATGGGCATTTGACAAGCACTCATCTATGTCTATATACAAAAAGCTCTTTATGGATAATATTTTATTTAAATAATGCACAATTTATATAATTAAAAGTTTCATAATCTGTTTAATTAGATGGAATAATATCCTTAAAATAAATTACATTTTGTTCTAACATTTAGTTTTAAAAAAAATGATAATATAGCACCTTAAAATAAAAACATATTCATAAAAAACTAATTTACCATTGCAACTTGTTCTATTGCCAGTATATCCTTCATTACACTCACAAGTGTAAGATCCATTTGTATTGATGCAATTCGCATTTTGATTACAACTATTACTATTTTTACATTCATTAATATCTAAACACAAAAACATTTTTTAAACTTTTATTAATCAATTCGAGTTACCTAGACAAGAAAATGGACTGGCACATTCATAAATATCTAAAAATACAACAAAAAAACTTACCTAAGCAGTTAACAAAAAGTTTAAAAAATCATATTTATTGTAAATATTTTATAATATTTTTGAAGCTAACGTTGCAATTAAATTCTAGCAACAAAAAAAAACAGTAATTTTATAAAACTGACATTACCTTCACAATAAATACCATTTCCAGAATAACCTAATGAACATGAACAGTTGTAACTGCCAGGTGTGTTTGTACAAATAGCATTAGCTGAACAAACTGGAGGCACATCATTACAGTCTTTCAATTCTAGATATAAAAATATTATATTAATCCCATTACCATGTTTAATATATTTCGAATCAAAATAACTTGCAAATTTAGCATTCCCTTAAAGATTCTTCTTACCTTCACAATAGGTTCCATTTCCAGTATATCCATCATTACAAACACACAAAGTTGAACTTTCAATTGTTTTACAACTTCCATTAAAATGACACGTCTCAAAACATTCACCCGGAGTGTCTAAATTTTTTTTTTAGTAACAACATTTTCCCACATACTATAAACTTTTACATATTTTAAATGATTACATAACTTGTTTACAAAAAAAGATTTTACCAAAATGCTATTATAAGTTTCAAACCAATGAAACAGTAAAATAAATAACAAAATCTTTTAGTTAATACATTTTAATATAAAAAATTTCAACGTAAATCAAATGTTGCTAACACTTTTATTAGAATCTCATTAAAATTTTCAAATTTACTTGTGTCTAAGTACTTTTTGGTAGTGTAAATTAGTTATGCAACAAGCACTTACATGGTTGTAATATACCGTAATGAAAATGTTTTTGAGCCTCATCATATACCGCTTCTGCGATAGTATAATTAAAGCCAGGGTCCTCAGAAAATATATCGAAGCTATATTAAAAAAAAAAATAAAAAATTTTTGTTTAGGTCTAAAAATGATTCAAAAAAATGCTGATTGTATAATTATAAGCTAAAAGGAGTAAATATCATTAACCAAACTAAAAACTAAACCTAAAACCTTTAGGTTGAGAGAGAATTAATGTCTAATACTTTAAATACTCTATGCCTCAAGTAAGAGGAGGGCTCTTTAAATAAAAAAAATCATAATTTTTAACCCACCTTACAACTAAGCTACCTCTGTGAAATCCAGTAATTCTAACACTTCCAAATATGTTTTCTAAAATACTTAAAATTAAAACAGAAATAGAGGTTGCCTGCACAGAAGTTAGATCTGCTAATTCTGGGGTGTACTCAAAGCCACTTAGAGTTAAAGCTACTTCGACTCCATCTAAAAAAAATTATTATTACTAACAGTTTTAATATGCAAAATTACAACCCTAAATTATCAAAAACAAAATTTTACCCGCTAATATACAATAAATAAAAGTTTGAATTTAATACCTATGTGCTTTTTAAGCTAAAGCAATTGTAGTTCAAAATTAAGACTAAATTATAATGATGTTTAATAATATGGTACCTAAACAATTAATGGCATTTTCTGCTTCGCATGTACAAATAAAGCTTCCAATGTTGTTAAGACATTGTGTTCCATTTCCACAAACATTTATATCCATAACACACTCATTTATATCTAAACAAAGTTTTATTCATTAAGATAAGAGGAAAATATATTTACATTTTCAATCAAATAAAATTTGGTTTATATAAGATATTATTAAGCCTAAAAATTTTATGCAAAACTATATCAAAAATTGTTTAATTTAAAATAATAGAGAAAGTTATTCATTAATTAACTTCCAAGCAAAATTGTGCAGGAAACCTAGTCCAAAGAAATTAAAAACTTAAAAAAAAGAAAGAAAAAAAAATCGAAAAAAATTATTTGTTAAGACAAAAAGGATACCTGTACAAGTTCTTCCATCTCCACTATAACCTTCATTACACTGACAAACAGATACATCCTTTTCAATAAGAATGCAAGTGGACATTGGGTTACATTCATCAGAACCTACTTATTGAATTAGATGAACAAAAAAATTTCAAAAGCAAAAATTTCAGGTTGTTTCAAAAAAGTATTTTTTCCTTAAAAAAATATAACGAATAAATTTAAAACCTGTTGTGCCATTGAAATCATCATAAAGAGTGCAGGGGACTTGGTTGTTAGGAGGTAAGGTAAACTCAGGACATGTGTTCGAATTACATTTACTTAATGTACATATTGGTGTGACACCTAGCATGAGATCTGGACAAACTAAGTCGGAACTTGTGCTACACTTTCCAACCTCTGCCACTAATAATATTGAAAGCATAATTTAAACATTAAAATCAAAAAGGCAAACATAAACTAAGCAAATAGCTATGAATTGTTTTTTTTTAATTCGAAATTAAAAATTTTTCCAATTTAAAATATTACCAAACAAATGTTTTTACCTTGATTTTCGCCATTGGTTGAATTGTACCTGTAGAATTCACACGAACTATTTTGAGGACAAATTGCATACGTTGAGTTATCGAAAACTGATTGCCTGTTATCTTGTCGATTTATTCTGACACCTTGAGGACAAACCATATTACCTAGAACAAATTTACAATACAACATATTTATGTGAAATTAATTATACAAACAGTAATAATTTAATTCCGATAACTTAAAAAATTACTAAATCAAAAAAAAAATTACCAAAACATCCTGGTACAGGTAAATTTCTAAAAAAGTTTCCAATGCTGTTTAGTTGGTTCACAATGGGCCAAGAGTAATGTTTAAATTGAAGAGGTAATATTTCAAATAAGATAATGTGAAGTCCATTAGCATTACATCTGGTATTCCAAGCTTCTATAATCTGATATTTTATTTTTCCAAATGCCCTAAAATTAAATTAACAGCATATTAACAACAAAATTATTTATATATATATATATAAATACATTTAAGTCCAAAAATGCTATAAAAACGTAGTGTTATTCTATGTATAGCAAATAACATTAAAAATATACAAACTAAAAATAAAAAAGGTATCTGAAACATATGTTAAAAAGAGTAAAAACTTAAACACTACAAAGAAAAAGTTCACTTCTAAAACTACTTACTCGCAAATTTCTGCAGATTCTGTTGCTTGATAAAACTGAGTAACAAACTGAGTTCCCCATTTTATAAGATCGTTTACAATCTGGTTATCACATACCGGTTCGCCAATATAAATGTTGCTAATATTGTTTAAAAGATGGTTTAACAGAGCAGGGATTTGGTTGTCCAAAGGGCAAACAAATTGATAGATGGTTTCTTCGATCTGTAGTCGGGTATTGTTATCTAGGTTGATGACATCAAGAATTTGAGAAAGACTGTGAATATTACCACTTATCTGCCTAATTGCCTTTGAAAAATATGAAAACATTCGGTTAGTAATACTGTATATATAAATATGAAAAATATAAAACATTTCAAAACACTTAAAACATGTGAAAAAGTGGGTTTTTAAGCTTGCTAGTTTAGCAAAATGTTACACACTTTTTTTCTTATAACATAAAGTAGCAATATTAGAAGTTGAAACAATACTTAAGTGACAAAATAACCAAACTTATATAAAGAAAAAATTATGCTATCAAGCAAAAAAATCCTACCAACAAGTTATCTTGAAATCCAGGTATGATATCGAAAAAAGAAGGACAGTCACTCTGTAAACAATCGTTTAAAACAGTAGCCAAGCAACTTATTGTGTTATCCAGACTTGCACTAGAAATAAACAGCGATGATAGTTTATATCTTAAACTGAGCATATCTAAAAACTGACTATAAGTATGTTAACTAAAGTTGAATTGACTTAAAAGTCGGGTTCTTTACATAAAGAACAAACTAATACACAATAAAAAAAATTCGTTTATAAAATACAGACCTACAGCGTTGATAATCCTTGTATGGATAACCATTTAGTAGAGCGAAAGAACAAAAATAAGTGTTTTGTAATGCCCCATCCACTGGACATGATGGTAGAAGAAGCAATACTGAAGAATAAAGAAAGGCATAAATATAATTGCCTTCAACATTAAAAAAATTTAAAATAAAGGATTTTAAATTTTATTAAACTCGACATTGACTTAATTTTTTTAAATATTTTAACTAGTTATTGTAATTAATTTACAAACTTATTTACAACAACATAATTTTAATAAAATAATTTTACCATCATTAGGATCGGGGCAGTTTCCTTGCACGTTGTAAGTATAATTGGTTGGTGCAGGAGATATGGTAAATTCCTGGCATGTGTTTTCACTGCATTGCTTAGTATTACAAGTTAACTGTTTGCCTGGAAGTGTTACATCTGAACAGTTTGCAGAGCTGCCAGACAAACCACATCTGCCTTCTTGCAATGCAACTACATTTTAATTAAAGAAAAAGTTAAAATTAATTAATTAAAATAAATTTAAATGACAGTTAACATGATGCAGTGGTTAATGGTAATAAACATCACTACATGAGGTCCTAAGTTTAATAAAAAAAAATACTTAAAAAGTATGTTTGATTATTGCTGTAATTTAATTGTTGTAAAAAATGAATTGATATATCACAACACATCAGTAGATTACAAGTAACATAACTAAAATTTAAATATTAATAAAAACTATTAAACTTTTATAAAAACTTACTTGCAGTGTTGTTACCATCATTAAAAGTTGCATTGTAGAAAACACAAACTGTATTCCTAGGACACAGAGAATATGAAGAGTTGTCAAATATTGACACCTTTGTTTCAAGCAAGTTCAGCCTTATGCCTTGGGGACAAACAGTCTCACCTAAAAATTTAATAAAATCATTTTAAATAATTTATTAAAATTAAGTCAAAAATTCGTTAAACCATATTACAAAATGCATTTTCCACAATTGAATTTTTTTTTACTATTATGAATCTTAAAATTTATTAGTTTGATATGATAAGTTGCATTGAATACTTACAATAAACAAAACAAAAAACACAAGTTAAAACACAAAAAACAAAAAAATATTTACCGTTACAACCAGGCAATGGTATATTTAAAACAAAGTCTTCCCCGATAGCAATAGCATTTTTAATTGTATTTGTATTGAATTTTAATTCAACTGGAAGGGTTGTGTCTAAAAGTTTATATAGTGCAGTGACATTGCACCTTCTGTTCCAAGCCTCTATCAACTGATATTTAATTCTTCCCATTGCCCTAAAATAAAAAAATTAAAACTATTTTAACCTCTCTGTTTGATCTTGCCTAAGTAGTAGTTTTCTTAATAAGGGGCTAGTACAGCTAATTCTAACATGACAAAAAGGCAATTCAAGAATTGGGCTTGATAACAAAAGTTACTTTATAGTTACGCAGTTTAGTCAGCCTTACCATATATAAATGTTTATATAGAATTTTTTACAAAAATAACTTACTCGCATATGTCCCTGCTATCTTCAGCTTGATAAAAGCTTATTAAAAATTGCATAAGCCACTGAAACGCATCATCAACAATTTTATTATCACAAACAGGTTCGCCAACATTTACTGCCTGAATTTGCATAAATGATTGCATTAAAATGTCTGGAAGAGTTCTGTTAGTTGGGCATACAAATTCATCAACGTAAGGTTCAATTTGTGCAGAGTCATTGCCAATAAACCGAAATAAATCGTCGAGTGATTTCACTTGAGTAAATGCTTGGCGAATTATCTAGTAAAATTTTTTTTAATAATTAAAAACTTTTTTTATTGGTAATTAATAAGCCTGCACATTAACACAAAAGTTAGTTTAAAACCCCAAAAATTGAAAAACAAATTTTACTTAAACTAAATAAAACAAATCGGTTAAATTTATAGGCAAGAACAGTTACCGGTAAATATTCATCAATGCCTGGAATTAAATTAAGAATAGAAGAGCAATTTCCATCAAAACAAAAATTCAGTTTATTTGCTAAACAAGTTATTGCCAAATCTATATTAGCTCTGTAATATAAACAACAATTTAATAGTTAGTATAAGGAAAATGTTTTCCAACAAGTATTAACTAATATATTAAAAAATTTATTTAAAGTTGACGAACTACTAATGTTACCGAATACCTGCATGAAATAGTGTTGTTGTAAGGGTAGTTGTTTAAAAGTGGATAAATGCATTGGTAACTCTCATCAAGTACATCTCGTAATCCACAAGCAGGTAACACAATCACCTCTAAAAAGTCACAAAAAAAAACTTAAATATTTTATTTCAAATGCACTTTTAGTATTAAAAAAGTTCCATTGCAAATGTTAAAATTTTAACATTAAAAAAATAAGCGGCCTACCTCTTTTTAGTACTAAGCATTGGCCTTCTCTTCTTGGCGGGATAGTAAATTCCTGGCAAGTTATTTTGGTGCACAAAGTAGAAGTGCAATTTAAATTTTGATTTGATGTTTTTTTTAAATCACTGCATGAATTTTCATTTGAATTTTGAACACATTTTCCAATTTGTGTAGCAACTAAAAAGTTTGTAGTTTAAAGATTAATAAAATGTATAAAATTTAAATAAAATATACTTAATAACTTAAAAATAAAATTCCATCAATAAATATTTTTTAACTACTATATAAACATAAATCAATAATATTGGAAATTACAATTATAAATTGTATGATAATATAAATAATTACAATAAGTATTCACCTAAATTATTATCTTGTACAGATGTGATGTTTATAAAATTGCAGTTGCTTTTAGGTGGACAAAGTGAATAAGTTGAATTGTCAAATATTGGAATTTTATTGGCAACTGAATAAATTCTATATCCTTGTGGACAAACAACAAGATCTAAAACAAAAAATAAAATCTTTTACAACAATATAAAAGTTACAACACTTTCCAAGATACTAAATAAAAGTTTAAATCCGTCTTTCTTTAATCTAGGTAACAAAAAATTGTGTTCGCACACTTATAAAAAACACCACATTTTGAGATCATGGGTTTAATCCTTACTGTTTCCATTGTGTATAAAAATTTAAACTAGGTGAAGTATCATAACCTTAACTAGACACAATGTAATTAATATTGTTTTCTAGGTTTTTTGAGGAAAAAACATTATATTTAATCTTACCATTACATCCTGGTACTGGAAAGTTAATGAAAAAATCTTCTAGAATGTTTGGTATTTTGACAAGGTCGCTAAAATATTGTGAGAATTCATCAGGTAAAATGTTACCAATTAAATGAAATAAATCTTTTTCACTGCATCTTTGATTCCAGGCCTCTATTGCTTGGTATTTTAAAGTACCAATAGCTCTAAACAATTTTTTTTTATTAAAAAAGGTTTATACTTGGCAAGAGAATGTAATCATGCAGCAGAAATTAAATACTTTTTATACAAAATAGTTTAAACCTTATTAAGTTAAAAAAATCATTGTTTCTATTATTTGCCTAACCCAAAAATAGCAAAGTCAAAATTAATTTTAAATTTTATAAAATTCATTTAAAAAACCTACTCGCAAATATCTGCCTGATCCTCTGCTATATAAAACCTTTTTATAAACTGTACCGCCCAACTAAAAAGATCGTCAACAATTTTGTTGTCACAGATTGGCTCTCCCAAATTAAGAGGTTCGATTGAGCTGAAAAATTGTTGGATAACCAGAGGGATTGTTCTATTAGTTGGACAAACAAATTGATTTATCATTTCTTGTACTTCCGGACCAGTTTGGTTGTTCATATCGATACGATTTATTAGTTGGTTTAGGGTAGTAACATCAGCAAGAATGAATCTAACTGCCTGTATAAAAAAAAATTTTTTAATTTTGGTTAGCATACAACTCCATAAAATAACATATATGCAAAAAGATCAACATCTACATTTTAAAAGAGATGATATCAAAATCTTTAAATAAAAAACTAAAAAAAAAATTTTATTTAAATTTTACGGGTAAAAAAAATTATAAAAATTTTAATCTACTTGAAATATAGTTGCATTATAACCAGGTATAGCATCTAGAATAGAGGGACAATTTCCATCAAAACATTCTGAAACAACTGGTACTAAGCAAGCTATAGCTCCATCAATATTAGATCTTTAAACAAAAGTTACATTAGCGTTTACAAAAATTTATTACACATAAAATTATTGGTTTTCAAACTAAGATTATATCCAGAAAACACGTATTATTAAAACTGAAAAACTTTTTTTAGAATCTTGAAAAGTGTTAATTTTATTTTATATATATATAGCTAAAAGTTAAGCATAACAAAATGTTAATTAAATATATAGAACTAACTACCTGCAAGTTTGTGTGGTGTTGTAAGGGTAGCCATTTAAAACAGGTCCAAGACATTTAAAACCTTCTTTTAATATTTCTTTAAGTGAACAAGCAGGTAAGACTTGGAGGTCTGTTGAACTGTTTGTACAACTTTTAATTTCTAAAGTTAAAAACAATTTAAGTTATAAAGAACACAACAACATACATATGAAATAAATGAATTATTTTTTTTTATATTTATAGATTTAAACTTTTCAACATACCTTTGCAATAAGTACCATTGCCAGTAAATCCAGCATTACAAACACACAAAGGTGAACTTCCAAACAGTTTACAGCTTGCATTAACATGACATGTCTCAAAACATAAACCAGTAGTGTCTAAACATAATTATAAAAAGTTTTAATCAACTTGATATTTAAATTTTACGAATAGTTGAATATTTAATGCAAATGGTTTAATATGCAAGTTTCCTATGCCATGATAATAAGAAATAAGAAAAAAAATCTATTTTGCTTGTAAAAATATCAAAATTTAAAATTTTAATTTTAATCAAGTAAACAAAGTTTAAAAAGTTTGCATACAAATAGCAGGACTTCCATTAAAAAAATTTGATTCAGGATTATTAGTTTGCCAATCATCAAATTGTTGAATTAAAGATTCTGCGGTAAAATTTGAGTTTGCTGAATAAACTTTAAAACTGTAAAAAAATTCAAAAACAATTCAAGAAATTTTAAGGTCATTTGATTTACTTTTTATAGTGAACATAAATTTAAATAAATCTTTTTTAAATTAATAATTGTTTAAAACCAATTAACTCTTACTAAATATATTATTTAAACTTTATTTTATTAATTAATAGGTAAAAGTTATTCAATAGACGAATTAACCATGTGATCCATATTTGAAATCATTTTAAAGCCTTAAAAATTGTTAAGGATAAATCCAACTTTTCTTAGTATTCTTACATCATAACTACACTTCCGAGACCAGACATTCCCAAAAAATTAGATGATAGAGAAATGTAAGCGCCTACAAGACTTTCCACACCAGGTGTCATACTTATAACTTGACCTAGAACACTGCGTGGAGCCAATTGAAACTGCGGTAAACCAACTGCTGGAGGATTATTGTTTTGTGCAAAACTGCCCCTGCCAAATCCAGTTATTTCAACCAAATTGAATATTGAAGATAAGGGAGTTTTTAAAAGACTTATAAGCTGTCTGGATTCGGTTGAATTTAAATTAGAATATTGATAAACGTACACTAAGTTTTCTAATGTAACACTTAAAGAAATTCCATCTAAAAAAATAACAGAAGAAAAATTATTTTTTTAAAACCAAGTAAAATTTAATACACATTATACCTAAGTTAAAATAATGTATTTAATAAACAAAATATTTATATTACTTTTAAAAAAAATATATGCTTTCTTAAAACAGCTTGAACAAAATTTTTTGTATATTTACCTTGGCATTTAGTTGATGGAGGTATATCTTCACAAACACAAAAGTAAGTTCCATTTTTGTTTAAACACTGGGTTTCTTTAGGACAGTTAGCAGTTTCTGCCTCACATTCGTTTATATCTAAAAATATACATTTACAATTTATATTTAGATATAGATAATTATTTAAATGTTAAGAAGCTTTAAGTTAATTTTTTATTTTATTTATGTTACAGTTTTGTAAGACAAGAATAATCTTTTTTGATTATTTTTTTATTTAAATTTATAAAAAATAATTTCTTTAAGTTTTTTAAATTGTCATACCAACGCAAGTTTTCCCATCTCCATAGTAACCCTCATTGCATTGACATTCAGTTAAGTTATTTGTGGAAGTACAAGTTGCCAAAAAACCGCAATCATCATTTCCATATCCATCTTCATAAATAATTTATATAATATAAATGATACCAATTTTTTGCATTTTTCAAATTTCATGTTTAAAAATTTTCGAAATTACTAGTAGCCTAATTTTTATAAGAATAATTATTTCATTTGTTTTCTTTTTTTCTACAAAAAAGTTAATAATAAAACAACTTTAAAATATATTAACCATTTTCAAATTTACTAACCCAGAACTGAAATATTGCAAGGTATTGGCTTAGATGGGTCGATGGTAAATTCTTGGCAAGTCTCTGCATTACACTGTTTAGATTTACAAATATGATCAGTGAACAAATTAAAAAAATCAACATCCGGACATTCTGGATTTTGTGATTGTGGTAGGCAATTCCCCACTTGAGCAACTGAATAGAAATTGAGTTTAATTTTTTAGCTTAAATTAATTTTTTCAGTCATGGGTTCAAAATTTTTAAGTATTTATCACATTAACTTAAAAACAACAGTTTAAAGTTGCTCTTTCTATATAACATATTATTTAAGATACTAAAAATAAATTTAAAGCTTCTTATGACATAAATGCAGTAGGAATCTAATTTAGCACCTAATTTGGGTTTATTTTAAACCCAATTTTAAATTCCTAAATAATGAAATGCCATTATATACAAAGAATTTATAAAGTTAACAATACTATTAAAATATGTTACCCAGACTAGAGCCAACCGACTTATTGAAATCATAGAAAGCACAAGTTGAGTTGTTGGGACAAATCGAATACGATGAGCTATCAAAAACAGAAACTTTATCTTTTTGTTCAATATTTATTCTGGTTCCTTGTGGACATACTACACGATCTAAACAAGGTATTGCCAGATTATTAAAAAATTAAAAAATAACAAAATTTCAATATTTTTTTAATGTAAAACCTATGCATAAATCAAAATATAATATATACATTAAATTTTACTATTTTTTTATGTGATAATCTACAAGCAATTAAAATTTTAAGAGTTAAACCTCAATAAATAACGAATTTAAGCATAAACAGTAAACAAAATCAAGATAATGTAAACATTTCACCTTTACAGCCAGGTGTCGGTCTATTCAGATAAAATCTTCCCAAAGTTTGCAAAGTCCTATTAATTTGGTGTGTGTAAGAACTCCAACCTTTTGGAAGTAGATTGGAGAATATGTCAAGAAATGCCACAGTAGAACCACATCTCCTCGTCCATATCTCAACTAACTGGTATTTTATGCGCCCAAAAGCTCTAAAAAGAAATTAATAGCTATGTAATGATAACCTTAAATTTTATTCATTTTTTTGAATTTATTTATTCTATTTAGTACACTTTATAGGTACATTCTATCTAGTATACCTTAGGTACAAACCAATACTGTTTTAATATAATAAGGAAAATAAGTTTACTAACTCGCAAATTTGTGCTTGATCTTTAGCCCTATAGAAACTTCTTATAAACTCAACACCAAACTCAATAGTGCTGTCCAGAATCTGATGATCACACCAATAATTTTCAGCATCAATCTTCGGAATTTGACTAAACACTTCATTCAATATTTCTGGAACTTTCCGATCAATAGGACATGCAAATTGGTTTACAAGATTTTCCACATTTTCAAGGTCAGAACCAGTTATGTTCAGAGCTTCCCATATATCAGAAAGGCTGTTTATTTGGCTGAGATATTGTCCCACCAACTGCAAAAATATAACCATTAAATACCAAGGTTGACAATGATCAAAACATTGTTGGCAATAATAAAAAAAAGATCTCGGAAAAATATTTTTAAGAATTAATACTCTGGTTCACAACATGAAGTTGTGATTTCGATCTACACTTTTTTATTTAAAGTATTTGGTTAAAACATTAAAAAAATTAAACATTTTTAATAATACTCCATATAAGTAGATTACGCATAGTATAGTAACCAAAAATATAGAATGTTTATAAGGTTTTTTACCTGCAGTGTTTGATTATAATCAGGTATAAGATCTTCAAACTTCGTGGAACAACTTCCAGTTAAACAAGTTGAAGCAGGCAAAGTCACACATGCTATAGCATCATCTAAATTTGATCTAAACAAAACATATTTGTATTTTTATCATTGTCACTGAATTTTAAATCACGTGTTGTGCAATAAGTTAGGGTAATCCCCAAAATAACACGTGCATATAAACACCATATTCATTGCTAAAGCTATTAAGAGATTTTGGTACGTAATGTAAATATGATACTATTTTTTATTAAAGTAATAGCTGTGGCGTCACGATATAACTTTATAACGTTTCTGGTTACTGTAAAAAACTTGCGCGATAAAGTAGGACTTCTGAGAAACTTCAACCAAAACACTTTAGCCATTTAAGATGATTAATATATTACAGCAACAATTTAAAATCTCTAATATACGACCTGGCTACCTGCAAACTGATGTGTTTGAGTAGGGATAGCCATTCAGTAAAATATCGAGACAGGGGAAAGTAAATTCCAAAATATCTCCAAACGTACAATTGGGAAGAACTTGTACGTCGTCGTTTCCTGCACAAACCCCGTTTTCTGTAAAACAATATAAAAAAATTAATTAAATTTTAAATAGTAGGAAATATATACTATATTTAAAATAATTTATGGAAACATAAAATCTGCCACCTATTATTTGCGGAAAGTGTTAAATAAGATTAATCAACGAAATGTAAATGATCAAAATATTTTTAGCTAACAAAGTAAACTTATATATTCAAAATAAGCTACATTTTGGCATTGACAATTGTAATTTAACTATTTAAATGCGTATTGCGAGAATGTGTATTAAACTTTCATTAATTTATAGGATTTTAAAGTTAATAAAATACGATCGGTTTGATTAACTTACGCGCTTTTGAGGTTTCCGTGCAATATCCAAGAATTAGCACAAAGAGAATTAATCTCCAGGCCATGCTCTTTTCCAATAAAACTCTTCTGTTCAAAATTACGTTAAATAAAAAACGAAGCTAAATAATGCAGTTATACTAGAAAAATATAGAATGAAATCTGTAGCTTTCAAGATATCACTATTAAATGTAATTTTCCTTAGTGAAATATTGTGTAGGCTAAAAAAACTATGGCTAAATCAACATACTATTATTACGCTATTGCAACGGCCTTTACTACACCTTTCAAGCAATTTTAATTTGCGTTACAATATAAGAGAATAAAAGTTGTTCCAGATCATGCAGAGAGGTGGATTTTAAATTGTGTGAATCATTTATTATTTTTTCCGCCTTACTATTAATAATTGTTAGGTTAATATTTTGATAACCCATCCGTTGTTATTTTTGAAAAACTTTTGCTGTAGTCATATATACTTACAGATTGATAGTTTGCTAACAATAAATACTGTTTCATTTAAGTGATAGTACGTAAGCAATGACTTAGTAGGTTCACTAGAAATCTAAGACAATCGCGTGGTAATGGCTCATTGTGAATAATGTTTTTATTGTTTTAAGAACACACTCCTCGGTTCGACCTCACTGATTCTATGCCGTATCATCCTTAAGTAAGACCAGACCACGTATAAGGGCATTAACTTTTGCTAAGTCTATATCAACAAAATTTAAAACTGCAAATGTCTGCTTGAGACTTTGCCGGTATAGCAAAAGTTAACTCTATGTTTAGGCCGAAAAGCCAACATTTTTACATAAATACTTTATAAAACCCGCTTAAATTGTGATAACTTATTGTTAAAATACAATCAATTTAATTCTCTTACTATTGAAACGACATCTTCTTTAAAATCATTGATAAAACCTTGCCTCCTGCATACTAGAGTAAAGATTTGACTATCGTCATATCCTAAATAATCTCTAATAACAATTAAGACAATAATCGTACAATCATACACGGAAGCAATAGAAAGAAAAACAACAAGAATAGCATTATGTCAATCAAAGACTGAGCCAATCAAAACACTGAATGGGCGGGGCTTAGCGCAATATGTTTATTATGATGTACGTTTAAAAATATGCAATATGAATTGCATACAGTTTTGTTAAATTTATTAATTTTACCTTTTTTACTTAGAAAAATATAGTTCGGTTTAAAAAATTTAATTTCTGATTAATGTAAATGATTTACTAACATAATTTTTAGGCATATACCAGACAAAAACGTGAACACAAAACTGGGTAAGGGATAACAATGTTACCCTATGATTAGACTGTAAAGTTGCCCTTTTCATTTCGAGGATTATTTGTTTTGTTTTTTCGTTAACCATATGGTCAGATAGGCCTAATGTGCTCTTTTTATGTTAAATTTTTTTAACAAAACTGGTCAATATTAGGTGTAATAATATATTTTTCATGTTAAAATAATTGCACACTAGCAGCTAATACAGAAAATGGGCAAAAAATATATTTTCTTACTTAGCTACAAAAATTATTTTTATAACACAAAAAAGCATTTTACAAAATAGCAAACTGTTTTTTCTTTGCACAGGTATATATATATATGTGAAGACTTAAATACAGGCATTATTTTTTTTTAATTTACATTAACAGTTATAAAATAACATAAAAATAGATTTTACAAGTACAGTACCCAAATATTTTTTTTAAATACCTACAATGCAGTTAAACAAAACAAAAAATGCCCCAAAAAATGTTTGCTAACATAAATATTTTACTTATAATAATAAAATTTATTTACAAATGTTACAATATTTAAAAATTAAATGGAACTGTGTAAAAATTTGGGCTAAATATTAAATAATTTAAATAATTTTTGATAAAAAGGTCAATTTTAAAAAGTAACTTCTCAACATAAATTTGTGCACTGCATTAAATAGAATTTCTGCACGAAAAAATTTACATACTTTTAAAACAATTAAATTGTAAGCTTAACAACGACAAAAAAAAAATCCAGAAAAATAAAGTTCACAGAAAAGAAAGTAACCAAAAATAATTATTTTATAAATTCAGCAAAGTAAAATCAAATTTGAAAGAAATAAAATTAAAAATTAGAGTAATAGCCATTTAAAAGAATTAGAAAAAAATCCCAACTCTTTACAAACTGCCGACTTCGCTTGATGATTTTGTGCAGTTAGCATGAAGGGGGCTCAAAATTAAACCAAGTTCAGCTTGTAATGTTTCATGTCTATAACTAACTCTAATGTCAGGTACATTTGTCCTTCTGATGTCGTTCCCATCTTGGCCCTCTTCCATGTAATGTGGCCCTAACCAGTACTGCTTGAACTGGAAAGTTAAATAACATATTTTAGTAAATAATAAAACAAACATTGGATTATGTATTTAAACCATTGTATATTATTTTCAGTCTTTAGTTGTTCTGGTTCAAAATTTTAATTTTATTTTTAAGATTATTTCGTGGTGTATTAAACATGTAAAAATGCTATTTTAAAATCAATAATCAAAAAGCTTAGACTGGAAAATGCCAATAAAAACCAAGTTAAGAAAACACACATTTTTAAATACCCATCCATACAACATAGAACAACAGTACCAGTAGGACTGTCACAAAAAATTAACATAAATACCTGATGTGGAAAACCACTCATTATGATGCTGTTCCTTGCCAGTTCACACATATCACATGAACTTAACTTCCACACTTGTGCAGCTATACTGTATTCCTCCATTAAAGGTTCCTTCAACAAAATAAATATTTTTATTCTTGTGATACTTTGGAATGTGGTTTAAACAAAAAATTAAAATCCATGTAATCAAAACCAAAAAATTTTTCCTTAACTGACCTTGGTAAAATGAAATTGTAGGGGGTCGTCAGTAGATAGTGAGACGCACAAGCCTCTTGCAAGATAATCAGGCAGTGGATTTCTATGGTAACTAAGGAACAGACCGTTATTGCTAAGGGGTGACATGGCAATTCCGATTTGAGCTAGATAGTAGAGGTATTGAAGTACTGGCACCTAAATAAGTAAAATTTATAAAAGCACTTTCCACTAATAAACTATTACAATTATTTTTGTCGAAAATACCCTTTTTACATTAAAAACAACAACCAAAATAACAAAAACTCTACAAAAATGTTATTTTTACTGATGATATTTTTAATTTACCTTTCTTAGCAGAAGCCCATGACTAATATTATCTGCAAGAATGTAAGCTGTAACTAAATGGTGGGCAGGTCCTGCTTCACCACAATGCGGTCTCAAGTTAAATATTGTCATATCCCTCGACCTAACAAATTCATTTTAAATTGTTAAAAATTATAACGAAAAGGTAAATTTTTAAAATAATAAAAATTTTATAAACTTACTTTCGAAGTTGATTAAGGGTAACCATGTTGGCGTACATGTAATAAACATAATAAGAATAAGGGGGGTTGTCATTTTTCACCCAGTCTTGGGGTTTGGGTGATTGCATCGTAAAAACATGATGTTCTGGTTTTGATTCGTCGTCAACAGAGTCGAAACCAGTCACCTGAAATGTAAGGAAAATTGAATTAATAAATGATTTAATTTTACAAATTTGTACAGGCATTTGAAGTGTTTTCCTTGTTATAACTCGATAAAAAAAATAAAATTGCCTTAATGATTTTAAATGGCAGCAAATCAAATAAAAAAACAGTTAAAATTTAAAACAATTAGAATTTAATTGCCAAAAACACAGAAATTTTTAGTAAATTTAAGCAACAGCTATAGTTGTCTTGGTTTGAATTTAAGAAATAGCTTTAGGTAACTAATTTACATACAAATTTTTTTTTGACAATTTAACAATGGCTATAGTTACCTATTTTGCATACAAAAAGGTATTGAAGTAACAAAAAAAAATATTGTTAACAATTACTTACGTGTTTTAAGAAAAGATGTAATTCAGGATGTTTTTGTGGGTATAAAGTTGCTTCGAATAATGGTCTGAAAATGTTGTCCATCAACTCAGCAAAATTATTTAAGGAACCCTTTGCTTTGTAGACATCACTGAAAAATAAAAACTTTTTGATAGCTGATGAAGCATGAAGTTCAAATACAAAAAATAAGATAAAAGTTCTCAAAAATTTTCTGATTGTGAATTTTCTGATTTCTGATTCAAGTACCTTAAAAACTAATATATAAATTTTAAAAAAATCTTGTATATTTAAACTTACAATAATCTAGGTATTTGTATAAGCCATCTGATATTATCACTGTACACTTGGTGACCAACTGCCCACTGTGCAAGTTTGGTCCACTCATCAGGTGATCGTCCGTATATTGAAAGTCGAAGTTCTGCTTGTTGGTATTTACTGTCCTCTAAATCATCCATAACTTCCTAGAATTAAAGTAAAGTTATTGTTACAAGTTAGATTTAAAAAAATGTGAATACATTTTTATACTATATAGAATTGAAATATCTACATAAGAGTAAAAATTAGGTTGATAAATTTCGTAAAAATAAATATTAGGCGTTCGAGGTGCTTTATTTGAATATATGTGAAAAATACATTTAAAAGCAGCCGGTATAAGTAAGTGTATAATGCTCATGCAACGAGCATAAAAAATTAATTAGTTTAATTAATTTTTAAAATAATATTTATTAAATCACTACAACAAAATTTGAAAATTATGGACTAATAATAGCATTAACTTAAAATAGTAAAACATTTGGTTCACCTTGATGACATGACCAAAGAACTTTCCACCACATTGGTTGTCAGTTTTAATATAAATCTCCCTTAATATACTTTGACCAATTGGGTTGTACTTTGAGTTAAACTTATCAAACCTGTAAAAAACGCATGTTTATTAAAAAATATTAATTTATAACAGTTTTTATAATTTAGTTAAAAAGCTAGGCTAGTTATTAAATAAACATTATTATTCTAAATACAATTATAAAATGACTTTTTAAACATAAACCTAATATTTTTGTCACCTGTGAAAAAGATTTCTGTCTGCATGTACATCAAGACTGTCCACACTTAAATCATAAGCTGACAAGTTCAGAGAATCAAATACCTAAAATAAAATTTAATTTGATAAAGAAAAATGTTAAAACAAGTTTTAGTAAATTGCATTAAAATTCAAAATAGTTGCAAAATAACAGTAGAAATCAACAAAAAAATGCCGAAAAAAACTTTTACAAATTTAGAAATAAACGTTGTATTTAAATGATTTTAGATTTTTTTTACCTCTTGGAGCGTGAATTCTTTCTCAGCTGTCTTGTATACTATATCTGATGCATTTTTCTTCATGGTTTTCTTCATAAAACGTAACAAGTGCTTTTGATTCATGCATGATGAGGCATGAATGTGGGTGTCAACCTTGATTAAATTACAGTAAAATTACAAAAAGTTTTAATGTAAATGTACTGGATAAGTAAAAGTACTTTTTAGTAATTAGTGTTACATTTAATGCATTTTTTGTAAATCTTTATTATTTTCTTTGATTTTTGCCCTCCATCAACCTTTTTTTTCTTTTATTTTAAGTGGGATTAAAGGGTTTTTATTTTAAATTTTTAGTTTATTTACCTTTCTGCAGTTGTAAAAGTCTCGGTGAGGAACTTCTTTCTGAGCAGCTAACTCTTTTGTTTCATTTAATAAAGCATGAAGTTGAAATTTCGACGACAAGTAAGATAATCGGCGATAACAAAATGTTTTTCTGAAAAAGTAAAACAAAAAATTTTTACAAATTTGTATAAGGAGTGCCTTTCTACTACACTTTTTGAATAGCAACTTTTATTAAATTTTAAAATGGTAATTTTTCTATACAGTCTAAATAATGCATATAATATTTTGTCAACCCAGATAAAAAAGACAAAAATTTTAAAATATAAAACAGGCGAGGCAAAATCTAAAAAAAATTGTAAAAAACTTACAGTGGTCCATCTACAATCATGGCCATTATTTTATTTAAATCCTGAATGTAACTTTCAAGATCAGGATAAAGCAAATTCCACGGTTCATTTCTAAATCAAAAGAATTCATTAACGTTTAAAAAAAATAAAATATTGTTTAGATAATAATTCCCTATGTGGTTAAAATGTGCTTGTATTTCTATCTATAATATTATTTACCTAATAGATTAATCAATAAAATATAAATAATTTAATGCAAGAATAGGTATTTGTTAAACTTTAATATGTTAAAAAGAAATAAAAAAAAGTATTTTAATAAAAATTGCAAAAACAAAATTGGTGCCTTCTAAAAAAAAAATAAATCCAATGATGAAATTGAAAATTCTAAAATGTTTTCCCATAAAAAACAGAAAAATAAATATTTCTTTTTTAAATATAATTAAAAAAACAACAAACCTTAATAAGTGGGTCTCATCCTCATACATTCTAAACACCCCATCCACCATCTTTAACTTGTATGGAGCATCCACTGGCATTGTTGAACTCTGAACATTGCTGTAAGGACTCACATCCTCCACTGGAGGGTGGTAGGGAGCATCTAAAATATTTTCAAGAACAAAAATATAAAAAAATGTCAAAAAATATAAATGTTTAAATGTTATCAAATGTATTTTTTTAGAATTGATAATATCTTTTTTAAAAAGAAAACCACAGAAAAATTATGTAACTTCAGAAAAACCTTTTAGTTATTTGATTTAATTCAATTACAATTTAAATTAAACTGGTAAACAAGTCATGCTATAAATAGGGACATAATTTCTATTCTGAGAAATGAACAGTTGTCCTATATTAACCCCACAACAACCAAAGTTTAGTAATCCTCCTGGCTATGTAATGAGAATATCCTAGTAAACAGGGTTTGTATTAATCAAATACAAAATATGTCATAACAATATATTATGGTGTGATGTAGTTTTAAAAACAATAACATTGTAATTAATAATAAATGATGCAATAATATCATTGTTGTATGTAATTGTTTATCAAAAAAAAAACATGACACTCATACCATATTAAATAAAATTTGCGCACTAGAGGCAAACAACCCCATTTTAAATCCTAATAAAATAATATGAAACTTATTTCAAGTATGTATATACACAAAAGAGTTCAAAAAATTTACATCTAGTCAAATGCAAATTAAATTGTGAATATTTAAGCAAAAAATTGGAACTACCTTTGTGTATTTTTTCTTCAATATTAAAGATTGGTGACCTAACATCTTTTCCTTCCATCTAAACATTTACAAAAGTTTTTGTCATTTTGTTAACAAATTTAAAAAAATACTACTGATAAAATATATGAAGTACTTCTAATTTTTATGCCTGTTGTAGGTATATTGTCGTCAATTGATAAGAAAAATATAAAAATTTAAAAAAAACTTTATCCTTTTATCTATAACTAGTCATTAACTGTAAAATTAAAAAAAAGTTATTAAAAAATACAATTAACAAAATATAAAAAATCATATTACATAGCACACAATTCAACAGACTTATAAAATAAAAAAAGTTCACTCTAAAACCAACACTTAAAATGAAATGTAGACCTATATACATTTACAAAAAAAAATATAATAAGTCAAATTTGTTAAGCTGCAAAAATGTTTAAGATTATATACAAAAATGTATTTTTAATGTTACTGCTTGTAGTGTTAGTGCGATAATTTTAATCTAATTTTGCTGAAGAACTGTAAGAAAAAAAATTGACACACAATTTTTAAGGGGTCCCTTAAAATTGACATACACGAAAATAAAAGAAAACGCAATCATATTTTTCTTACTCGTAGAAAATAATATCCGGGAATTTTTGGACACTAAAAATAGAAACTCTTATTCTGTTAATTTGTGAGTGAATTTCTTAATTGTATTTGTTTATAAAATGGGTAGTATGATATTTAGATGTTGCAACAATTTGGTTTTGATAAAAAAATTGGAGTTATGAGAAAAAAAAGTGTCTTATTATGTGTATGCAGTTTTTTTATATACAAATAACACTTTGTTTTAGTTGTAAACAGTAAACAAATGAGTAAAAATGTAACTATGACCCTTCTGTTTAATGTCAATATAAGGCAACCTGCTCATATTAACATAATAAACAGCTATATTCAAATTACAGTTTCAAAATTTATTTTTAACATAAATATCTAAATTTTGTTTATACCGTTCTTAAGTGCCTGGCAGTTGTAGAAAAAATCTTGTTTTCAGCCATCTCCATATACTTCTCTCTGATCAGCAAAGCTTCAGAAAGGTGAACTGATGCCTCTTCTAAGTCACATAATGGAACCTATAAAAAATTGCATTTTACTTTATGTTTTTTGGTTGTTGGCTCTGAGATAAAGGACTTATCAGCTTAATTATAGCATAACTTTTATAATCATTGCCTTTTTTAGTATCCTTAGCCAAATATTGTATACTTAAAGAGGTAACCTGACTATAAGCTTACAAAAAAGTCAAGATGCAAAAAATAACTTAATTAGAATTACTAAACTTCAATAGAATTGAACTTTGTCAGAGAATTACTACTAAAATTTAATTTATGTTTACCCCAGCAATTTCATCGCCAGTGACTTCGATTCGATGAAAATCAACTTCAAGATTTTCCCCCAATGCGTCCAATTCATTTCCAACACTTTCAATTCTTTTTCTAAAAAAATTTAAATTGTTTAAAATTTGAAAATATTATCATGTTGTTACCTCAAAAAAATTAAAAACCATTTTGTTGTTATAAAAATTTGTTTAGCTGTAGTATTTATTTTTAATGAATAGTGAATGATAATGCCCATCCATTATTATGTCTGTGTATGTGACCAAATGCTTACACAGTTAAACTAATACTTTATTATAAAAATAAATGATTAAATTTTACTATTTTCAAGTTAACTTCTACTTTCATTTAAATTAACACACCTACATTTTTAATAGCTAAAAAAATCAATAAAGCAAAAAACAATCAAAAACGCCTTTTTAAAAAAACACAAATGCCAATTAGCATCGCTCAATAATTGTGGCCACTTGGGGTCGATCAATCAAGCGTAACACACTCAAAAAGCTTGTTGTTTGATTATTCTACCATATAGTATTTAGTATACTATAAGTGAAAGTCTATAGTCAAAACCACTACATGCAAAAAACTGGGTAAAAATGTCGGCAAAGTTGTGAAAAATCGATAATACAGTCTGGTATGTTGCTGAATGAACCAAATAACATAACAAATAAATATTATTTAAAATTAAATTTGTGAAAAATGTTGTAACTTTACCCTTTACAAAATGTTTGAATATAGTGAACCTGGTTTTAAATTTGTTTACAAAATATTTATCATCTGATTGTATTTCATTTATTTAAAATTAGCTATTTAAAATTCAATTTTTTTTAACTCCCTTATGACATAACACTATTCTAACTCCCGTATGACATAATATGGTTTGTTATTAGTGGTCCATTCAGCAAATTATGACACTACAACTACCTTATATAACTTGGAAACTTTGGATATCTGAAAAATAAGCTGTTAATAACCTGGACAAAACAACAAAAATAAAAAAAGAAAAGTTTAAAAAAAAATTAAAATATAATGTAATTGCCTTACTAAAAAAAAATTTTAATTTAAATTTAACGAAGAAAAATATTACAAAGAAATCTGTAATAACTTTACATCAAGATAAAAAAAATTAAAATAGTAATAAAAAACTAAGAAAACAATTATGCTTACTCTTTAAGTGCTGGTAACATCATCATATGCTGGCTAGTCAGTGAAGCTTTATGTGGAAAAAGTTGGCACGTCTCTCCTTCTACGGCATCTGCCTTATCTAAACTTACTGAAGGAATCGGTATACCATTGGTCCCGGCGTTATTATGATGTTCCGGAAGTTTCTTCATCGTGCTGGATGCCACTATAGTGTTTTGTAGTGATTTCCAATGCTTATGGCTGATGGTGTAAATGTATATGAGTGTGTGTGGAAATGGTTATAAAAGCAATGAGCAATTTTTATGTGTTTTTTTATTTTGATTCAAGTTCGAAAGCAAAAATTTAGCAAGAAAATGTTAGGAGATTTAGAAGGTTAGTAAGAAGAAAAAAGCACACGCAAATTTTTGTAAGTTTTGTATGGTTGTAAAGGTTAGTTATGTAAGTGTGGAAAGAGGGTATAAAAAAAAAACAAGCAATCAAAATCAGTTTTTAGATAACTATTTTAATATTTACATTAATTTTTTATTCTACAATAAATCCAAGTAAGGTTATTATTCAACAGTTACAGTTGGAATATATACGCATTATAAATAATCAAAAATTAATTTATAAAATAAGCAAAAATAAATGATTTTCAATATTTACATACAAACTAAAAAATAACTTCTAAAACAAAAAACAACAACTCATTGTACTAACAATATTTAAAAAATCTAATAAAAAAACAGTCTGTGAAATGAAGACATTAAGCTATATGTTTATCACAAATACATACTAACACAATTTTTTTTCATTTAAATCTTCCTAACATAAATAACCTAACATATGGTCTTGGCTAGTGCAAAAGCTTAAAATATACCTGCTTATTGCTTGTGTAATTGGCATATAATCAATAATCCTTGCCCAAATACCCTTATATCCCCATATACTTTATAATAGATCTAATTGCATTTTTCTCTGTCTAATGGTTTTCTTATTTGTTAAATTGGCTAGTTATAATCCTCCTATATATTATTGCAGAGATATTCTTACCCAATCTGTACATATGTAAGTAACTACTGACCTTTTTTGCAATTCTTTTTTATGCCCATTTACAATTTGCAAAGTGCTGCTTTAGTTGTCCAGTAAAAGGTTTAAAATGTAAAAACACACTTATTTAAAATTAAAGTGACTGTCCTTTTAGTTGCATATTGTTGTAGGCTTTTAAGTTTACATGCTAAGTAACTCTGCCTTTTGCCTTGCTAATAAATTCTTAATGAAGCTCAGTATAAAGTACACACACAGCCTAGGCAAAAATTAACCGACAATTACAACAGAATCAATACATTTTTCTAATTGCATTTCTTCTAAATGGCTCTGTTATGGTATAAGCCCAGAAAACCCAAAACAACAACAATTAACATGGTGCAAGTGTTGCTACTTTCACCTAAGATAATCCATTTTAATGTCATGCTCAGCAGTTTTTGTATAAATTGACGGTTTCACGATAAATTATTGAAAACCACTCTAACATGTAATTATGTCCATAAACAGACTGAGGCAGAGTGAGTAAGGCATTTTGGGTCACCATTTTAAAATTTAGTTGCAAGATAAAAAATATTCTATAAATAGATATGTCGTGTTTAAATTGAATTTTCCCGGCTATACCAACAATGACAAACAACACAAATGTTGTTGATAATTTCTACTCGTTACCGGTCAGATATTTCTCTTTGTCTTTCTTCACACATATCACAAATTAATTTTTGTGCTGGCCTACTAAAGTGTTGCATTTGGAAAAAATGCACAATTTTTAATTTTTATATTGAATTTAAAATAAATTAAAAACACATTAAAATATAGTTACAACCAACAATAAAATATGGACAACACAATATTGACCAATTAAAAAACAAAAAAAAAATTAAAATAATAAAGGGCATTTTATTGATATAATTATTATAGACCAGTATATATTGAATAAATATTAATAAACTATTACTATATGTTTACATGTTATTTAAATTAAAAATAGCCTATGACTATGCATGTTAGTCATTTAAAACCAAATTGATGCACTTTAGGCATTTGTTTAACAAAGCACGCTGCAATTATTAATGACATTTATTTTTTGTGCATGAACTACAGTTTCAAATAATTCCCATCAAAAAATTCAAAAGGCAAACTTTGTAAAATCAAACTAATGCCAGAACAACAAAAAAAAATAATTCCAATCCAGTTCAAATTACATACTGTTATCACACAAAACTAAATGTTAAAAAGCTTAAAACTTACGATACAAAATCCTGTGAAATTTGTCGGTCAACTAAGTGTCTTTTCTCCTCATGTTGTAGGATGGGAATTTCGTCGTTGAACTCACAAGTTGAACTTAAATCCCCACAACCTGCTATATCTTCAGAAAAGAGATGCTGCCAAAATATAATAAGAAAAAATAAAATAGAGATAAGAGAAAAAACAAACATTAAAATTGATATAGTTTTAATGGTTTGTTATTTGATTACCGTACTAAAAGTAAAAATTATTTATATCAATATAACCTCAGTTATATTATAACTTGTCCAAAATTTTATTCAAAAAAATTTTTTTTACCTCAGCCATCTTATTAAAATCTGTCATATTTTGAATGTTTTTGTATCTGAAACAGGAAATTAAATATTTATCAAAAAACTTTTTATTTTCAAATTCTAAAAACTTTTTTTTGACTAGTTTTAAAAATTTCGTACCTTGAAAACGAACTCTTTTGACCTGGTCTGTTGTGGCTTTTATTTGAACCAGACGACTCCTCCTTTAAGGAAACTAAAAAAACAAATAGAAAAGTTTTTAATTTGGTGAGCTACATAAAACAAATTTCCAAAAATATATCATTTTGAATATTTATTTAAAAAATCTTCTTTGCTTTAAATATATATAAAAATTTTGTTTTGAAAAATTAAAACAAACATACCTTTATTCTAGTTATTAATTTTTTTATTAAAAAAAGTTATTTTTAAATAAAGTTTAATTGATGATGTAAATCATAAATCAAACAATAAATTAATAATGATGTTTAATAAAGACAAACTTATAATTTATCTGCAATAATTTATCTGCAAACACAAAAATTCTGATATTAATTGCTTGTCAATGTTAGAACAAACAAAATGTTTACTTTTATAAGCTAAAAGTTCAACAATTTAATTAAAATTAATACTTATTTACTAAGTTTAAAATTTTCTTTTTGTAAAGTTGCAAAACACGATAAAGTTATAAACAGGAAATAATTGATGTTGCAACAATTTGTGCAAACTTGCTAACCTTACACTAAAAAAAAAATAAAGCTCTACAAAAAACTAAGATTTTGTGATAATGTTACCAATAAGTAAATTTATTATAATAAATCTCTGGTTAAATTTTCCAAAAAAATGACTCAGTAAATTTTACAAAAATTAACTTTTTTTTAAATCACTTTACATAAACTACTTAGCAGTGCTTTGCTGACAATAAACATATTTACTATTTGTTATTCTATTATTACAAACAGATACCTATCATGAGTTTTACGAGGTAATGTCTGACACATGGTTAACCACATTTGAACTACAAAGTGTTATTATTGCCAGCATACTATATGCAATTGGTTATGAGGCAATCACGGTTGTGCAACGTCTATTTCTCACTTTTGAAAAAATGCAAATTTCGCAATCAGTAACTGTTACGACACTTGACCAGTCCTTAAGCAAACACATTCACAAGCAATCTGATTTCGACTTTGTAAACTTTACTTAAGGTCCCGTAAACAGTTTATTAGCAAACAACCAACCAAATAAATTCCAAAAATTGTTTAATTTGAGTTTAACGAAAATTTAAGTTTACAATGATAAATTAGACAACGATGGTTTGATCCACACCTAAACAAATATATGCCTTAACTAAATTTAAGCTTTAGTTTTGTAACAATATTTAAATTAAACAAATTAAAATACTATTTAAAAACTTTTATCCCAACCAAATACTAAACGCAATTTATTAATTTAAAAACTCTTTATATTAGGTAAATGTTTTCCTATATTATTTTAAACCTAATCCTTTTTTTATGCCAATGTCAGGCATAAATAAATCATGCAGTGGAAAATATCATATTTCCATTGATTTTTTAATTAATTTTTATCGTCCAAGCATTAAACAAAACAATTGCGCAAAATAGTTAAAACTTTTATAACATAAAATTTCTATACAGGTACTAACTTTCGTATTCTTAAATACATAATATAAAAATACTTTGTTTGTTTTTATTTAAAATAAATTAAATATTTATTAAATAACTAGCTTACTCAAAACCAAGATTAAACAACTGCTTTAGTACTTATTAGACCATCAAGTATTTACGAGACCACGAAACCTCGTCAATTTTATTCGATTTCACTTGAATGGTGAAACACGATACTCCAAGCAGGCCAACTAGCTATCAAAACCCAACAACTATTATAATGATTACTCTCTCTTTACTAAAAACATGTACGTCAATAACCACTTAAAAAGAGAAATTGCCTTTTTTGTATGTCAGCTTAGATTGGCTAGAGGCAAGATATTGAAGCTGTTATAAAACTACATGTTGGTTTTAACTGGACAGAGTCATAATGGATTGAACTCTGTGTCAACCACTAATTGTGTATTTCTGTGTATTTAATGGCGAGTTGGTGACAGATTGTGAAATATATTGCCCTAGGGTGACAGCTTTGAGAAAAGTGCCTAACAAAGCAATTGTAAACATCTATCTCTAACTCATGTAAACTATAATTTACGATTATTTTAAAAGAACAAAATCTATACAAATGGTAGAATAGCAAATATTTTTTTAAATGACTAAACTGTAGCTTAACAGCCTTCTATTATTTAAGCTAGTACAAGTAAGATACCTTAATACCTGTATGTTATAGTTGAATTACTCACAATATTAACAATATCAATTAGAAGTAAAACCCTTTTTTTTCAATTGTGTTGTACAAATCAATAATATAAGAAGCTTAAAAGAAGCTTATAATCTGAATATTCAGTAAATCTATTTTGACCTTGCAACAAAAATAAATTATTTATTTTATTTACCCATTTTAATTAACATATTAGAGTCTGGTTGTTAAGTCTATAACTAATTTAGCAAACTACCTATAAAATTATATACATTACACACCAAGTGTTAAATTAAAATACAAGCTAGTTTTGATTAAATTATACTTTCTTTTGTTTCTTCTATTCAAAATTAATATAAATATTTTACCGCAACAACTATTTGCACAAATTGAGGTAATCAAACTATAAGTTTAACAAGCAGAACTAGGTAACATCGATTTACCAAACTGACTCATACTGTATACAATCTGTATTCAATGTTATTGTAGGTATTATTATACATGCTCACACGATTCTTGAAAAAAAATAAACAACTTTTCAGTGACAGGAAACCTGGCCTGACGTCATTAAATTTTTACCATTTGTCACCTCTATTAACTCAAGGATGTAGCATATGATTAGCTTCACAACAAAAAAGCATTTAGTCAATTTTTTAGAAAACAGCAAATTTAAATCATTCAAATTTTTTTAAGTTTTGATGTTGAATTTTTATATATAATATATTTTAAAAACTTTCATAGTATTGAAACGTATACAAGCAAAGAGAGACTATAAAAAAGAATATATTAATTTAAATATTATAAAAAATTTACCAAACAAATTAAAAAAATCAATTTTAAAGGCAAAAGATCAGTATTTTATCAAGAATTAAAATATTAAAGCAACATTATATATGCATAGGCTTCTTTAACCTGGTTAAGGTGCAAACAGGTGGAAACTAGCACTTAGCTGATGTATAAAAACAAAGGCCGGTAGTGACTAACAAATTACTAATACCAACAATCTACACTTCCCGTTTAATATGACTAGCTTAGACTATAACAAATCGAAAAGTAGCAGCCAAGCTACATAAAAACTTAAAAAACATCTGAATAATAAAAACAAACAAAAATTTAATCCAATAGTGTTTATTTTATTTTTTTTCATTTATTATACATACCTGGGTTTTCTGTTGGATTCTTGTCATTCATTATTGTAAGAATGGAAAATGAAAGTTATAAACAGTAAATTTACTTTTAAAAAAAGGTTTATACCTGTATAACACATTAGCAATTTAATAAAACTTTAAAAAATAAAACTGAAATCTTTAATAGTTTTTTTAGACAACATAATAAAGCATAGGTATATACCTATATACTATTGTTTAATTATTAACTTTAATACTCAAGTTTAAAAAGTACCTACTGCTTTCAGATTATTTATGTTGTAAACTTTGGACTTTTCACGCTATTAATTGGGTAAATTGACAAGAGAATAATTAATGAAACATAAACAGTATTAAGTTGAGTTGTATCTGTGGTGGGTTATTCTAACATTAATATCATTTTAGTTAAATTGAACACCCTAATTTTCTTATTACAGAATTTTCAAAAAACATGTGTGAAATTTCAAACAAATTAAGGCCAACCCTCGCATTAACAATACCAAAAGCTGTAAAAATATTTATGTAACTTGATATGGCATAGAATTAAAAAGCACTAACAAACTAAGTTACAAATTGATGGGCCTTACTTGAAACTTAAATAACTTACCTCACAGGTTTATGACAGAGAAATTTTATAGCAATAGTTTATGTTAATTTGCCAGTCTGGAAAGTAGGGCAGTTTTCGACGAGATCTCGTGCGTGCAAACGTAAAAAAATGCGTGACCACGCGTGCCAAAATTTCCGGTCTAGGCGTGCACGCGTGATATATGTTAGCATGTTTTAGGCATCAGTATTGCGCGTGCACATTTTTTTAAGACACCAGGCGTGCAAAACGCTAATTCCAGGCGTGCATTTTTTTGAAAAAAAATCTCGTGCGTGCACACTGCCCTACTTTCCAGACTGGTTAATTTGAACATCCTAATGATTATAACTTTTTAATTTCAGACAAATTTACACCATCAGACCACACAACTTCAGTAAAAGGCCCGGAATTAATAGGGAGTCATATAGAAGTTCCCTTCCTTTTCCACACTTTTTGTAAAGGTTTATATACGTTTGAACAGTCTGCCTTTCAGTTTGAGATATTCTTATTTATTTTCCATAACCAGATAACCCCAAGTTTAGTATGCAGGGTCTGGCTTAGCTGCTAAGTCCAATCAGGCTGTTGTTGAATGCTGCGTAATTTGTAGAAAAATTGCCATACAAGCTTTTCTATTATGACACATTTAGTTAACAGGTATACGGAAGTAACCAGTTAATTAAATTATCGAACAATCAATATTTTTATTTTATTGATTTTAACCTAATGACCCTTGGCGACAATGCTGATTTGTTAACATCACTCCCAGCGGTTGCAAATCAGCTGTTTGTTCAATTGTTTAATTTTTTAAGTAATTATCCTCAAACCAGAAATAGTTTTTTTTGTGTTAAAAGTTTCGATATACTAGACAGCGTGGTGTTTCCATCTGAACTCGGCACAAACTGATAGTTTGGTAAAAAAATGCTGTTAGTTTTTGTTATAATGTATCAAAATAAAACAAAAAATAATTTTTTAAGTTGGGATTGCCGTATTATACGGGTCGACTGAAAATGAGGGAATGGAAATTGAAGGAACGGAAAATGAAGGAACGGAAAATGAAGGAACCGGAAAATGAAGGAACGGAAAATGAAGGAACCGGAAAATGAAAGAACGGAAAATGAAGGAACCGGAAAATGAAGGAACGGAAAATGAAGGAACCGGAAAATGAAGGAACGAAAATTGAAGGAAAGTGAAAAAAGGAGTAGCGGAATCCTAAAAAAATAAAACGCGGAAATACCGTTGACTGTTTATTTAGGTTTACTGTCATTTATTTGAGAACTGATAAGCGATAATGAGTTAATTTTTATTACCCCAGCATACCCTAACCCTCTTCTATAAAATGCCCGTTTATTTCTAAAATAATATCGACTTAAATACAAATAAATAGTCAACGGTATTTCCGCGTTTTATTTTTTTAGAATTCCGCCTCTCCTTTTTTCACTTTCCTTCAATTTCCGTTCCTTCATTTTCCGGTTCCTTCATTTTCCGTTCCTTCATTTTCCGGTTCCTTCATTTTCCGTTCTTTCATTTTCCGGTTCCTTCATTTTCCGTTCCTTCATTTTCCGGTTCCTTCATTTTCCGTTCCTTCAATTTCCGTTCCTTCATTTTCCATTCCCTCAAATTCCGCGTCCCCTATTATACTACAAAATCTTTGATGAGCATTTAACATTAGTAAAAACTTTTGTTTCATAAAAGTGATTTTATAACTTTTTCCGTCTTATTAATGTATAGTTCATTGTTTTTTATGGTTCGAAATCTTAGATTTCGAAACATATTGTTATTGTCAGTGTATTTATTATTATTATGGTTCGAAATCTTAGATTTCGAAACATATTGTTATTGTCATTATTATGGTTCGAAATCTTAGATTTCGAAACATATTGTTATTGTCCGTATATTTATTATTATTTTTATTTTTATTTTTATTCTTACTAATCCGAATTTTGAAATCGAATAACTTTTGATTTTGTGTATATAAATTTTTAAAATTTTAGTATGTTGTTTATTATCATATTGTGTTTCAATCCTCCTATTTTGATAATTTAAATATTATTAATTAGTAATTAATAGGTGTTTGTTTATTAAAATTTAGAGATCGTTATTAAGTTTTCAAATTTTGGTCAGTTATATATCATAATATTAATAACTAGAAAATAGATTAAAAATTTAATTTTTGTTTGTTTATTATATTTAAATTCTTGTTTGTTTATTAAAAATTAAAGTTTGATATTAAGCATTTAAAATTTAATATGAAGTATTTTATGATATTAGTAAATAAAATACATGTTTAAAAAATAATTTTTGTTTGTTTATTTTATTTAAATGCTTGTTTATTTATTAAAAATCAAATATCAATTTTGGGAATTTAAAATTTAGTAAAATGTATATCTTGATATTAACAACATAAAACTGGGTTAAAAAATTAATTTTATTTGTAAAATATATTTAAATGCTTGTTTGTTTATTAAAAATCAAAGATATGTAATATTCTTAGTTAAGGTGTAATTATTTTTTTTTTATAAAATAACGAATCAGTGTGAGTTTAACGCTTGAATAATTTATTAGCGTTCTGGTCGCCGTCAAAAATCGCCCTTTTTGCTGTCCATTAAAGTAAAATATATTGGTTGAAAATATAAGTAAAATGTTAAAGTATAAGTAAAAAATGTGTAATTTTTTTTTTTATTTGTTTTGTTTTTATTATATTTTAATACTCGTTTGATTACCAAAAATTAAGATCGGTATTTTGCTTTTAAATTTAGTTTACTTTTATATTACAATATCAATGAATGCGTGTTCGTTTGTTAAAATTAGGTTTAAATTAAAAAAAGTTAATATTTAAATTTATAATTTATTTAATAAACGTACTAAATAAATTATATTTATAAAAAAAAATCAAACGATTTCGAACCATATTTTATTTATCAAATAAATCTAGTTATTATTATTATGGTTCAAAATCTTAGATTTCGAAACATATTGTTATTGTCCGTATTTTTATGGTTCGAAATCTTAGATTTCGAAACATATTGTTATTGTCATTATATTTATTATTATGGTTCGAAATCTTCGATTTCGAAACATATTGTTATTGTCATTATTATGGTTCGAAATCTTAGATTTCGAAACATATTGTTATTGTCATTATATTTATTATGGTTCGAAATCTTAGATTTCGAAACATATTGTTATTGTCATTATATTTATTATTATGGTTCGAAATCTTAGATTTCGAAACATATTGTTATTGTCAGTGTATTTATTATTATGGTTCGAAATCTTAGATTTCGAAACATTGTTATTGTCCGTATATTTATTATTATTTTTATTCTTACTAATCCGAATTTTGAAATCGAATAACTTTTGATTTTGTGTATATAAATTTTTAAAATTTTAGTATGTTGTTTATTATCATAATGTGTTTCAATCCTCCTATTTTGATAATTTAAGTATTATTAATTAGTAATTAATAGGTGTTTGTTTATTAAAATTTAGAGATCGTTATTAAGTTTTCAAATTTTGGTCAGTTATATATCATAATGTTAATAACTCGAAAATGGATTAAAAATTTAATTTTTGTTTGTTTATTATATTTAAATTCTTGTTTGTTTATTAAAAATAAAAGTTTGATATTAGGCATTTAAAATTTAATATAATGTATTTTATAATATTTGTAATTAAAAGACATGTTTAAAAAATAATTTTTGGTTGTTTATTTTATTTAAATGCTTGTTTATTTATTAAAAATCAAAAATTAATTTTTGGATTTTAAAATTTAGTATAATGTATATCCTGATATTAACAACATAAAACTAGGTTGAAAAATTAATTTTATTTGTATAATATATTTAAATGCTTGTTTGTTTATTAAAAATCAAAGATATGTAATATTCTTTGTTAAGGTGTATGCATATTTTTTTTTATTTATAAAAATTTATGCTAAACATAATCAAATAATTTCGAACCATATTTTATTTATCAAATAAATCTAGTTATTATTATGGTTCGAAATCTTAGATTTCGAAACATATTGTTATTGTCATTATATTTATTATTATTATTATGGTTCGAAATCTTAGATTTTGAAACATATTGTTATTGTCAGTGTATTTATTATTATGGTTCGAAATCTTAGATTTCGAAACATATTGTTATTGTCAGTGTATTTATTATTATTATTATTATTATTATTATTGTTTTTATTCTTTCTAGTCAGAATTTTGAAAGACGATAACTTTTGTTCTTTAAAACTAAAAGTTCTAAATTTTTAGTATGTTTGTTATTATCCCAACGAATCGCAAACCTCCTATTTACGACATTTAATTATCACTAATTACTAATTAATAGGTGTTTGTTTATTAAAATTTAATGGTTGTTATTAATTTTTTAAACTTTGGTCAATTGTATATTTTGATATTACTAACTCAAAAATAAATTAAAATTTTAATTTTTATCACTAATTACTTAATAATAGGTGTTTATTTATTAAAATTTAAAGTTTGTTATTTATTTTTTAAATCTTGGTCAATTGTATATCATGATATCAGTAACTCAAAAATAAATTAAAATTTTAATTTTTATCACTAATTACTAATTAAAAGGTGTTTCTTTATTAAAATTTAAAGGTTGTTATTAATTTTTCAAATCTTGGTCAATTGTATATCATGATATTAGTAACTCAAAACTGAATTAAAATTTTAATTTTTAATCACTAAATACTAATTATTAAGTGTTTGTTTATTTAAATTTAAAGGTTGTTGTTAATTTTTTAAATTTTTGTCAATTGTATATTATGATATTAGTAACTAAAAAATAAATTAAAATTTTAATTTTTAACACTAATTACTAATAAATAGGTGTTTGTTTATTTAAATTTAATGATTGTTATTAGATTTTTTAATTTTGGTCAGTTATATGTTATAATATTTATAACTTGAAAATGAAATAAAAATTAATTCTTGTTTGTTTATTATATTTAAATGCTTGTTTGTTGATTAAAAGTTAAAGTCCGATATTAAGCATTAAAAATTTGGTATAATGTATTTTAAAATATAAGTAGTTGAAAAACATATTTGAAAAATAAGTTTCAATTGTTTATCATATTTAAATGCTTGTTTATTTAATTTAAATCAAAAATCAATTTTAGGAATTTAAAATTTGGTATCATCTATATCCTGATATAAACAACTTAAAACTGCGTTAAATATTAGTTTTTGTGTGTATAGTATATATAAATGCTTGTTTGTTTATTCGAAGATATGTAATATTCTTAGTTAATGTTTATGCATATCTTTTTTTATTTATAAAAATTTATGTTAAAAATAATCAAAAAATTTCGAACCATATTTTATTTATCAAATAAATCTAGTTATTATTGTTTTTATTCTTTCTAGTCAGAATTTTGAAAGACGATAACTTTTGTTCTTTAAAACTAAAAGTTCTAAATTTTTAGTATGTTTGTTATTATCCCAACGAATCGCAAACCTCCTATTTACGACATTTAATTATCACTAATTACTAATTAATGTATTTTATTATTAAAATTTAAATGTTAAATTTTCTAAAATTTTAATATGTTGTTGCTATTATTATTATTATTTTGTATGTTGCTGTTTAAAATAAATATTTAACTTTAGCTAATTATCGTTTAATTATTTTGGGTTTATTTATAAAATAATGGATCAGAGTGAGTTTAACGCTTGAATGATTTAATAGCGTTCTGGTCGCCGTCAAATATCGTCTTTTTCGCTGTCTGAGTTGAAGTAAAAAGTGTTGGTTGAAAGTATAAGTAAAATATGAAAATCTAAGTTAAATGTGTGTAAAAGTTTCTACTCAAAAACGGTATAAAAATTAATTTTTGGTTGTTTATAATAAATATTAATTGCTTGTTTTTTATTAAAAATCAAATCAATATTTGGTTGTTACATTTTTATTGATTTAAAATCATGATACAAATGGTAAATTTTATAAAATCTCCATAATATTGTGCAAAGAACATTTATTCGATAATTATATTATAAAGTTTAATACATAAATTGGAATTTTGTGTTGGTTAAATGAATTTTTATCGCGTTGGTTATGCTTTATTTTTTCTTTGTTTAATAAGTTTTATCTTTTCTTATTTTTAGGGTCGCGGGACTGGACTAGTTTTATTTCTATCGTTCTAGTATTTAAATTTATAATTTATTTAATAAACTTACTAAATAAATTATATTTATAAAAAGAATCAAACGATTTCGAACCATATTTTATTTATCAAATAAATCTAGTTATTATTGTTTTTATTCTTATTTGACAAATTTTGAAAAACGATAACTTTTGTTCTTTAAAACTAAAAGTTCTAAATTTTTAGTATGTTTGTTATTATCCCAACGAATCGCAAACCTCCTATTAACGACATTTAAATGTCACTAATTACTAATTAATATATTTTATTATTAAAATTTAAAGATTAAATTTGCTGAAATTTTAATATGTTGTTGGTATTATTATTTTGTATGTTGCTATTTAAAATGAAGATTTAACTCTAGCTAAATATCGTTTAATCATTATTTTAGTTTTTTTATAAAATAACGAATCAGTGTGAGTTTAACGCTTGAATAATTTAATAGCGTTCTGGTCGCCGTCAAAAATCGTCCTTTTCGCTGTCCATTAAAGTAAAAAAAATTGGTTGAAAATTTAAGTAAAATGTTAAAATATAAGTAAACAATGTGTAAAATTTTAGTTTTAATTGTTTTGTTATTATTATATTTTAATACTTGTTTGATTACTAAAAAATTAAGATCGGTATTTTGCTTTTAAATTTAGTTTACTTTTATATTATAATATCAATGAGTGCGTGTTCGCTTGTTAAAATTAGGTTTAAATATAAAAAAGTTCATATTTAAATTTATAATTTAATTAATAAACCTACTAAATAAATTATATTTATAAAAAAAATCAAACAATTTCGAACCATATTTTATTTATCAAATAAATCTAGTTATTATTATGGTTCGAAATCTTAGATTTCGGAACATATTGTTATTGTCAGTGTATTTATTATTATTATTATTATTATTATTATGGTTCGAAATCTTAGATTTCGAAACATATTGTTATTGTCCGTATATTTATTATTATTTTTATTCTTACTAATCCGAATTTTGAAATCGAATAACTTTTGATTTTGTGTATATAAATTTTTAAAATTTTAGTATGTTGTTTATTATCATATTGTGTTTCAATCCTCCTATTTTGATAATTTAAATATTATTAATTAGTAATTAATAGGTGTTTGTTTATTAAAATTTAGAGATCGTTATTAAGTTTTCAAATTTTGGTCAGTTATATATTATAATATTAATAACTCGAAAATGGATTAAAAATTTAATTTTTGTTTGTTTATTGTATTTAAATTCTTGTTCGTTTATTAAAAATAAAAGTTTGATAATAGGCATTTAAAATTTAATAAAATGTATTTTATAATATTTGTAATTAAAATACATGTTTAAAAAATAATTTTTAGTTGTTTATTTTATTTAAATGCTTGTTTATTTATTAAAAATCAAAAATCAATTTTAGGAATTTAAAATTTACTATAATGTATATCCTGATATTAACAACATAAAACTGGGTTGGAAAATTAATTTTATTTGTATAATATATTTAAATGCTTGTTTGTTCATTAAAAATCAAAAATATGTACTATTCTTAGTTAAGGTGTATGCATCTTTTTTTTATTAATAAAAATTTATGCTAAACATAATCAAATAATTTCGAACCATATTTTATTTATCAAATAAATCTAGTTATTATTGTTTTTATTCTTTCTAGTCAGAATTTTGAAAGACGATAACTTTTGTTCTTTAAAACAAAAAGTTCTAAAATTTTAGTATGTTTGTTATTATCCCAACGAATCGCAAACCTCCTATTTACGACATTTAATTATCACTAATTACTAATTAATAGGTGTTTGTTTATTAAAATTTAAAGATTGTTATTAATTTTTTAAATTTTGGTCAATTGTATATTATGATATGACTAACTCAAAAATAAATTAAAATTTTAATTTTTATCACTAATTACTAATTAATAGGTGTTTATTTATTAAAATTTAAAGATTGTTATTTATTTTTTAAATCTTAGCCATTTGTTTATCATGATATTGGTAACTCAAAAATGAATTAAAATTTTGATTTTTATCACTAATTACTAATTAATAGGTGTTTATTTAATAAAATTTAAAGTTTGTTATTTATTTTTTAAATCTCGGCCATTTGTATATCATGATATTGGTAACTCAAAAATGAATTAAAATTTTAATTTTTATTGCTAATTACTAATTAATAGGTGTTTATTTAATAAAATTTAAAAATTGTTAATTATTTTCTCAATCTTGGCCATTTGTATATCATGATACTAGTAACTCAAAAATGAATTAAAATTTTAATTTTTATCACCAATTAATAAATTATGGGTGTTTAGTGATTAAAATTTAAAGGTTGTTACTAATTTTTAAATTTTTGTCAATTGTATATCATGATATTAGTAACTCAAAAACGAATTTAATTTTTGTCACTAATTACTAATTAATAGGTGTTTGTTTATTTAAATTTAAAGATTGTTATTAGGTTTTTAAATTTTGATCGGTGTTATCTTATAATATTTATAATTCGAAAAAAAATTAAAAAATAATTCTTGTTTGTTTTTTATATTTAAATGCTGGTTTGTTCATTAAAAATTAAAGTTCGACATTAAGCATTAAAAATTTGGTATGGTGTATTTTATAATATAAGTAATTAAAAAACATATTAGAAAAATAATTTTCGTTTATTTATTATATTTAAATGCTTGTTTATTTAATAAAAATCAATTTTAAGAATTTAAAATTTACTATAATTTATATCCTAATATCACCAACTTAAAACTGGGATAAATATTAGTTTTTGTTTGTATTATATATATAAATGCTTGTTTGTTTATTAAAAATCAAAGGTTTGTAATATTCTTAGTTAATGTTTATGCATGTCTTTTTTTATTTATAAAAATTTATGTTAAAAATAATCAAATATTTTCGAACCATATTTTATTTATCAAATAAATCTAGTTGTTTTTATTCTTATTTGACGAATTTTGAAAGACGATAACTTTTGTTCTTTAAAACTAAAAGTTCTAAATTTTTAGTATGTTTGTTATTATCCCAACGAATCGCAAACCTCCTATTCACGACATTTAATTATCACTAATTACTAATTAATATATTTTATTATTAAAATTTAAAGATTAAATTTTCTGAAATTTTAATATGTTGTTGGTATTATTATTTTGTATGTTGCTATTTAAAATGAAGATTTAACTCTAGCTAAATATCGTTTAATCATTATTTTTGTTTTTTTATAAAATATTGAATCAGTGTGAGTTTAACGCTTGAATAATTTAATAGCGTTCTGGTCGCCGTCAAAAATCGTCCTTTTCGCTGTCCATTAAAGTAAAAAATATTGGTTGAAAATTTAAGTAAAATGTTAAAATATAAGTAAAAAATGTGTAAAATTTTTGTTTTAATTGTTTTGTTATTATTATATTTTAATACTTGTTTGTTTACTAAAAAATTAAGATCGGTATTTTGCTTTTAAATTTAGTTTACTTTTATATTACAATATCAATGAGTGCGTGTTCGCTTGTTAAAATTAGGTTTAAATATAAAAAAGTTCATATTTAAATTTATAATTTAATTAATAAACCTACTAAATAAATTATATTTATAAAAAAGAATCAAACAATTTCGAACCATATTTTATTTATCAAATAAATCTAGTTATTATTGTTTTTATTCTTTCTAGTCAGAATTTTGAAAGACGATAACTTTTGTTCTTTAAAACTAAAAGTTCTAAATTTTTAGTATGTTTGTTATTATCCCAACGAATCGCAAACCTCCTATTAACGACATTTAATTATCACTAATTAATATATTTTATTATTAAAATTTAAAGATTAAATTTGCTGAAATTTTAATATGTTGTTGGTATTATTATTTTGTATGTTGCTATTTAAAATGAAAATTTAACTCTAGCTAAATATTGTTTAATCATTATTTTTGTTTTTTTATAAAATAATGAATCAGTGTGAGTTTAACGCATAATTTAATAGCGTTCTGGTCGCCGTCAAAAATCGTCCTTTTCGCTGTCCATTAAAGTAAAAAATTTTGGTTGAAAATTTAAGTAAAATGTTAAAATATAAGTAAAAAATGTGTAAAATTTTTGTTTTAATTGTTTTCTTATTATTATATTTTAATACTCGTTTGATTACTAAAAAATTAAAATCGGTATTTTGCTTTTAAATTTAGTTTACTTTTATATTACAATATCAATGAGTGCGTGTTCGCTTGTTAAAATTAGGTTTAAATATAAAAAAGTTCATATTTAAATTTATAATTTAATTAATAAACCTACTAAATAAATTATATTTATAAAAAAGAATCAAACAATTTCGAACCATATTTTATTTATCAAATAAATCTAGTTTTACAATTTAGTTTCTATATACTAACCACTATTTTCTATTTAAAGAAGGTTATAGATACACAAATTGTAACTGAATCGTAACTGTGACATAACTTAAATTGTTAACACATTTTAAGGTTTTTAAGTTTATTTCTAAAAGTGCAAATATTCAATTGTTTATCAAGATTGGCACAGTTTTTAAAAAAAAGAACTTCGTTATATAGAAATTCGTTAATAAATATGGTTACTTCGTATAGGGACTAAGTTCAAGAAAAATCTAATCATAAAAAGTTTCAACTCCCAAGGGTGCTCTTATTCAAAAATATTGGTAGTTAAGTATAAAGTATAGGTCTCTAATGTCTAAAATTGGGTTTAAGACCCGCCAGTAATAGTCAAAAATAGCAAACCAAATCTACAGACAACATCTATTAATTAATCAAACACGTTCATCATATAATCGAAAAGTTACATATATACAAAATTGGTTATTTAACGTACACACAACAAAACCTGGTCTCTATGCTACATACATAACGATTAACATAAATACGAGTACATTACACACAAAAAACGTCTTTCGTATATCGACTGCATCCTGTATTGAACTGTTAACTAATTCTAAATAAAAACTTGGCAAAATAAAACGCGGGGGAAAAACACCAAAACGGACAACTGTCAATTCACATTTTGTACATCAAAAGGGTTACACTATTAACCCTTATTCTATGAATTTATAAAATAATACAGTCCAACTGAACATGAAATTAGGCACAGTTTCCACTGGCTCTACATAACAAATAGCGACAATTTTTACAAGAAAAAAATACACAATTGGACCATGTTCAATAAAATAACGAATAAATTTAAAGCGTCTAACTGCCTTATGAGCGTTAGACTTGTCCTTGAATAAAGGGGTTAATTTGTTAGTACCCTTTATAATGTATATACCTTAATATACATAAATACAGTCTCTATAAGTTTTTCATATTCATAAGTATTTTGTACGGTGTTTAAACCGCACGGGATGGCAGAGAGTTTGCACTATCTCGGTACCCCCTTTTTTTTGTCCAAGGCCGACAGGTCATATGGTTTCTTGTCGTTTGGTGTGAACCGGCATTAAGTCTGGGCGGCATTACGAAACTTGTTAAGTTAACGATCTCGTTACTTATACGTCATTAGCAAGCGAGAACGTCACTTAGCTAGAAAATCGGTATTACGAAACAAAAAATTTCATTTTTAATGAACGAGAATGCACAAAATTTAGCGAGTAGAATTTACTGTCCGTTAACTTAGCGAGAAGTATTTTCCCGTGATTATTGCCATGTTAAACATTGAAAATATTTTTGCGGTACATAAATGCTCATATGTTATTTAAAAGTTTCTAATGCTAGTATAATTGCCGAATGACGATGATCAAATGGTAGTTACATACATCGTTTAAAAATTGCAACGCTTAAACCCGATAAACAGCAATATTTAACATATATAACCTTATTTTACCATGCTTTACTTGTAATAAACCTAAAATAACAAACCCATGACTCAAACACAATTTAACGAAAGTGAACAGGTCGGATAACGATTTTTAAAGTTAACTCAAAAGTTAAATTTTAACGAGAAATTTAATGTGATTAATTAACGATTCACGCAGTAACGGTTTGGTGCCCACTTTTTGTTATAACCAAGAACTGCTTCCTTGAGTTAAGCTTCGTTTTATTATTACTTGAAGGTGAAGTAGGTTTTACTCTTATACTCCACACCCATTTTGATCACCTAATGCTACTTAGCACTTAAATCTTTTTTAAATACATTTTTTACATACAGTCAAAAATATGTCAAAATATCTTACAAGAGATATAAGTATAGGTAAATCTGAAAAAACTGTAGGCATACTTTGGGAAGATGGTCATTGCAGCAGGTATTTTTAAACAATATACTTACATATAAAGCCTAATTTTTAGGTTAAAAAAACATTAATGTAAGCACCTAAGGTAAGTTTAAGCATAATTACATCCACTTTTTATAAATAATTAAATTTGATTTTTATATTTTTTTAGATTCCACAGCAAGTGGCTTAGGTTTAATTGTCAATGTTTTACCTGCCTTAAAAAAGTTGTTGGGCAACAAAAAATCAATTGCAGCTTGTTTCCGGAAGATCTTTTTATGGCAAAATGTGACACCTTTAAAGATAAGGGTGTGTGTTTTTTTTGCTGAAATTTATGTTTTTTTAGTTGTTAAATAAATGACCTTATTTTTTTTTTATAACCTTAATAACCTTATTTATTTATTATTGAACCCAGTTTAATTTTATTTAAAGATTTAATTCAATTTCACTTTCATGGTGAAATAATTGTGGATCACATAACTGAGTTGAGCATAAAATGGATGCGAGATTTGTGCTATTGTGATCAGTGCTTAAGTGTAATGATTGAAGAAAGAAAAATGCATTTTATTCCACCTACAGAAAGTCATGTCCTTAAACCGATTAAATATAAGGAAATACAAGAAAATAAAAGGGGTTTGTTCAGGTAATTTTTATATTTTAAGCTAAAATAAAATTTTTGTGTAGCACAGCTTTGGTTTAAAAAAATAAGTTCAACTGTATGGTTATGTTTTTATTGTAGCGTCCTTGAACAAGTAATAAAAGTTGGAGTTTGTTATGTAAAAGGGGTTCCAACAGAAAAACCTTTTCTTCAGGAGGTTTATTATTTTTAAATTATATATAAATTTGAATTTAAACAATACCAAAATGTTAAATTAATCTATGTTTTTTTAGTTTGCAAATCAGATTGGACCAATAGTGGAATCAACATATGGAAAAGTAAGTAAAAGTCATTTTCGATTAATTTTTGCTTTTATAATTCTGCAATAATAATTTTTTGTTAATAGCATGTATATAGTTGACAGTCCTCGAATTCATTAAATTTACAATTCTCTTTAAATTTGTTTATACCTTATGATTCTTTAGAATCTTGTAATTTAAAAAAGTCATTTTAAATAATCAACCTTAAAAAATCTGACTAAATAAAAAATTTACTGAGCTTGATTATATAAAAAGGAAATTATTTTTTACTGTTTTATCACAAAATAAATCTTGTAATCAAAGTATAAACTTTTGTTATTAGAGTTACAAGATTTTAATTAAATAATTTCAAAGGATTAATTTATATTGATATTCATGACAAAATGGGCATTGTTTTTGTTACAAAAAGGTGTTCGTGAGATTATGCCAAAATAAAAAAATCATGATAATTACTCAATATTATTCTTGATACTTATATGTTTTTTTTTGCATCACATTACTGTTATATTCCCAAAACCTGTAAATCATTTTTCATTTAAATCTGCTTACATTATTGCTTTAAAGTAAGACTATGCCATAATATTTTATAACAAGGTTTAGCAATAAATATTGTCTAGAATTTTTCGAAAAAGCAAACTTATTACAATTTTTACAGGTCTTTTCCATTCAAGATACAGGTAGCAAAGAGGTTGTAACAAATACGCGGGAATTTTTGACTTTTCATTCTGACCAAGCTCATTATGAGTCAGAGTTAGGAATACAATTCTTTCATTGCCTTCAGTAAGTACTTTAAAGTTGAGTTTTAAATAAATTAAATTTTCTATTAAGCTGGCTCGTGACTTCAATATTTTCTTAAAAATTTTTTTAATACTTAGTGGGAATTAAAAAGGCCTTGCTTACCCCTTTTTTAGTTTAATTTCTTACTTATTTTTGTGCAAAAGGGTCAATGACTTTTTTAACATCTTATGTTATATTCAATTTATTTTGCTGAAAAATTTAACATTTTAATTTTTTTTTGTCTTAGTAGTTGATTATTTACTATAAAATGCTGTTTATATTTTTTTACACAATTCTTATATTAAGGTTTGATGAGTGTGTAAAAGGCGGAGAAACAGTTATTGCTGACATGTTTCAAAGTGCAGAAATACTTCGAACTGAATCACCAGAAGACTTTAAAATTCTAACAAAAGTGCCCCAAAGTTTTGCAACCATTGACTTTAAGAGAAAAAATAAAGCGTTTTATGAAACACGAAAACCTGTCATTGAGGTTGACTATGTTGATCAGGTAATCCCAGTTATTTTTATTATGTTTTCTTAATAATATGTTTTCTGTTGTTTAACAGTTATAAAAACAAAATATAAAAAGTTTTAATAGAGTTACTAATACTTACAAACACAGTTTATTAATATTCTTAGCGTAACATGTGTATGGCATACAATCTTTATTTACTTCTTGCTTAATTAACAGTTTTACAACAATTAAGTTACATTTATTTTATTTTTCTAAATTTTATTTGAATTTTTCATCGTAAAGATTGTGGCTGTTCATTTTAACACTGGGTTGGATTCAACATTAAGAGTTCATGAAAACTTAGTTGAAAAATATTATAGTGCTCACAGAAAACTTTGGAGAATAATAACAAGACCTGAAATTAGAGTAATTTGTTTTAAATCTTTAATATAAATAACTTCAGTATTAAAAAAACTTAATAATATATTAAATTACACCAAGAACGCATGGATTGTATGGATCCGATAGATATAAAATAAGTTGCATATATTACGTGGATTTCAAATGGGTGAGGGATAGGTTTGCAATCGTTTGATCCAGTATTTTTTTAACTATTCAGATTATTTAAACTAACGCAATTCTTCTTGCTCAAATTTTGCAAAGCTTTTGCAAACCAAAGCTTTTGCAAACCAAAGCCTTTTAGTCAATAATCAGCTTTGTTTAAATTTTATAAAGTGGTTACAGTTTAATATATTATGTTTTGCTGGATCAGCACTTTGTCTTTAAATTAATCATTTACTTGATAAACTGGTTTCATTGACACACATGGTGGTAAAAATGTTAAACTTTGGAATTGTTGTTTAACAAATTGAACTTTGTTATTTATTCAAACAACATTGTCTAGATAGTTTAATTGTACAAATAATTTAATAGTAATAATACACTTTATCTTCTTGTGTAGAAAAAAAATGACAATAACCTTAAAGATTTTTATTATTTTCCCTTTTATTTATTATCTTTTAACTTTTATACAAATTTTGTTAATTTTTTTGTTTTTAAAAAATTGTTTGAAAAAATACATTTTGTAAGTTTGATTAAATTGTAATCTTGTATTCCCAACATCAAATTATTTTTTTAAATTTTTTGGTTATGCTTTTTTAGTTTAATCATCGTATGAGACCAGGAGATTTGCTTGTTTTTAACAACCGCAGAGTTGCTCATGGGCGTAACGCTTTTGAACCAAATGGGGGGATGAGACTTTTACAAGTCAGTAAATATTTTTTGGATACTTACTTATGTTTGTCAAAAAATTGGGATCACTTTACAGCATTGTGCAAATATATTTTACTATCCTAGTTCAATCTTTAACTACCTATACTAGTTTAATATATTATTGATCTTTGATAAATTAGTTATTTTTTACATTTGTTTATCCTCAATGTGGGAAGGTTAACTTCATGACATAATCATACAGTAACATCAGTTACTACAACCCAGTCTTGAGTTGACTTTGGCAGTTTGAATATAATTTGTAATGAATTTTTTTTTAATTGACATGAATTAAATAATATTTTGTTAAAATTCTGGTGTTTTTAAGTTACGTAATGATTGCAAAATAAAGAAAAGTATTTTTTTTAACATTTTGTAAATTGATGCAATGCAACTTTTTTATACATTTACTTATGGTGCATGAAGTTTGATTTTATAGTATTATACCTATTTATTTTTAAAAGTTGTTTTATATGGATTTTACTTTAATAAATAATTTTTTGGGTTAGACGGGGTGTGTAAATTATAAACCCATGTGGTTACTACCTAAAAAAGTTGTTTTGTGCAGTCAACATATGTAAATGCTGAAGATGTGAGGAGCAAATACATGGTGCTCGGTACTGAGCTTGAAGTGGGAGTTACACCAACAAAAATTGGAAATCGAAGTTGCATTTAGAAGAAAGCTTCAAATTCATTTAGTTTAATCATTTTTTTGCTCATTTTATTAAAGTTTTAAAAATTGTTTGATAAATTTTACTTTGATTATTGTTTTATAAAATTTTGAAATTATATAGTTTACATAATAAGGTATTTAAAATAAAAGTCACAAGTACAAACGTGTTGTAATTGTTTGTTTCCAGGTTACATCGTAAAACAAAATTTTAAAAAATGCCATTTTCTTGTTAGATGCGCAGAACTTTAGATAAATTAGTGTTAAAAATTTTATGTAATCTTTATTTAACAAAAAAATTATTTTTATTTAAATAAAAAGAAAAATCAAAGAACAGCAACATTTCCATACTATAATATTTATTTAAAAAAAAATTAATAGTTTCCATATCCCCATACCTACTATAATAAAAATTAAAAAGTAACAAATAACTTTTAAAATTCATTTTAAAACCTAAATATATTTTAAAATATAACTTTTTCGTATTGCATTTAAAAATCGTATTATAACAACTTTTTTAAGGAACATAGACGAGGCAATTGAAGGTTACAAGTATTTTTGCAAACAAACAAAGGGCTACAAAGAAGTGAAATTACAACATGATGAAAAGTTTTGTGCCAGTGATCTCATTGATGTGACAATGGAAATGATTTTTTTTACGCTTCCTAGGGAGGCTACGAGTTTAAAGTTAAACAGCTACAAATATAAGTAAAATCTATTAACGATTGTCAGAAAACAAAAGAATCGGTAGAAAAACAATCCTTAAAAAATGATTTATTACAGTTTGTAAGTGAGAGTTGTTGTTCATCAAGGTTTTTTGATATGAAAAGGATATTTCAATCAAAGGGCAAATTGACCTGCCAGCAAGTCTGTTAATGCTAGGGAGAAAAGTACGCTATTATTTATTGTATGCTGGCCTTTGCGTAAGAAAGGACACCAGATGTGGAGATGGCATTTCTTCGGTTACGACACCAATATGTGTACCAGAGAGTTAGCCCATTATTTTGAGCTTAAGAAAATTGACTGCTATATAGAGGCACATTTACATCATAAATATGATGTTTATACTATTATTAAAAGAACCAATGTTTACTATATTTATGAAAAAACAAAGTACACTAACCAAGTTGTAAAAATTTAGAAATACTAAATAAGATAACGGCATCATTTGGGGTAACAACATCATCAGCGAGGGGTAGCAACATCATCAGAAAGTGGTATCAACGTCATCGGGACACAGGGGGTAGCAACATCATTGGAAGGTAGTAGCAACATCGTCATCTTAAACCTTAAAAAAAGCTGGAAAGCAGTTATCTATTTCTAATTACAAAAAAAAATAGTGAACTTATTATTACCTTGTCGTTTAAAAGACTATATGTTACCCATCTTTCTCGATTCAAAAGGTGACATCATCGAACTGTAACCTAATCCGAAACACTGAATTGCATTAAACCTATGTAGACAAAATGACCTCGAAAAAAATTGAAAAGAATTAAATATGTTATTTGGTACAGTTGTTTAATTTAATTAAAAATATACAAAATGAATAATTTAGTTATACGTATTTACTGCATGAATACCAAACTTTTATTAAAAAAAAGGATAATATTAGAAAATAATTAAGAAAAATTATTAAAATAAACAAACAAATTTTAAGGTCATTAAAATAAATTAAAACACCAACCAACCAACAAGTAATTAAACAAATACAATACACAAAATAGTAGCCTACTTATCAATAGTAGGTAACTGATAAACAAATAGCTAACAAATCAAATAGCAGGCATGTAGATCCCAGCTGTTCGCACTCTAGTACGCCAACTAGCGGTCGACCTTGACGTCTACAGATCTCCGTCTAGCGGATGGTAATATAGCTACGACAACTAAAGCGACGCAAACTGACGTGTAAACTGAAGCGGCATAAACTGACGTTTATGTCGAAGCGAACGACGAAAGCGACGAACAACGAACGAGAAAAAGCGACGAACGAGGTAAGCGACGAACAACGAACGACGAAAGCGACGCAAACTAAAGCGACCAACGAAGCGTATGTTGCAACACGCGCACGAATTAGATTGAACGCAAGATTGACGACCCGCCTAATACAACTAGGCTGATCCTAATAATTGGTCATTTTTAGCATATATCTGTAATCAACAACACCTCAAATTTGACAATCTGAGGCCTTAGCCTTTAGGGTTAGGGTGTAGGACTTTTATTAGGGAAAATGCATATAGAAAGATGTACACTCAAAAATTATAACTAATGTTATTATCAATTTAATATATATATATATATTTATTAAAAAACAAATATCTTACCGTATGTTAAAGAAATCACCTTGTTGTTCTTCTTTTCACAACTTATTAAAACCTCAATTAACAACTACCTCTCTTATCAGATCATCATCAGATCCTCCAGATGTTCCTCTATTCTTCATCAAATTATTATCAAATCCTCCAGATGTTCTTTTGTTCATTATTGCATTCTCCAGGTTCACGAGATCGTCATCTGAAATCTAAAACCTTAAAAAGAAAGCTAAAAAGCAGTTATTTATGTCTAATTAAAAATTAAAATTAGTTAAAATATTACCTTGTTGTTCAGAAGACTACATGTTACCTATCTTTCTCGATTCCTCATTAGATCCTCCAGATGTTCCTTCATTTTTGATGAATTCATCATCATATTCTCTAGATGTTTCTCTATTCCTCATCAGATCCTCCAGGTTGACGAGATCGTCATCAGAAATCTAAAACCTTAAAAAGAAAGCTAAAAAGCAGTTATATATGTCTAATTAAAAATTAAAATTAGTTAAAATATTACCTTGTTGTTCAGAAGACTACATGTTACCTATCTTTCTTGATTCCTCATTAGATCCTGCAGATGTTCCTTTATTCCTTAAGAAATCATCATCAGATCCTCCAGATGTTCCTCTATTCCTCATCAGATCCTCCAGGTTCACGATATCGTCATCTGAAATCTAAAACCTTAAAAACAAACCTAAAAAGCAGTTTTCTATGTCTAATTAAAAATTAAAATTAGTTAAAATATTACCTTGTTGTTCACAAGACTACATGTTACCTATCTTTCTCGATTTCTCATTAGATCCTCCAGATGTTCCTTTATTTGTCCTTAAATCATCATCCGATCCTCCAGATGTTTATTCTTTGCTCATCAGATCCTCCAGGTTCACGAGATCGTCATCTGAAATCTAAAACCTTAAAAAGAAAGCTAAAAAGCAGTTATATATGTCCAATTAAAAATTAAAATTAGTTAAAATATTACCTTGTTGTTCGGAAGACTACATTTTACTTATCTTTCTTAATTCCTCATTAGATCCTCGAGATGTTCCTTCATTTTTCATGAAATCATCATCAGATCCTCCAGATGTTTCTCTATTCCTCATCAGATCCGCCAGGTTAACGAGGTCGTCATCTAAAATCTAAAACCTTAAAAAGAAAGCTAAAAAGCAGTTATGTATGTCTAATTAAAAATTAAAATTAGTTAAAATACTACCTTGTTGTTCAGAAGACTACATGTTAACTATCTTTCTTGATTCCTCATTACATCCTCCAGATGTTCATTCATTTTTCATGAATTCATCATCAGATCCTCTAGATGTTCCTCTATTCCTTATCAGATCCTCCAAGTTTACGAGATCGTCATCTGAAATCTAAAACCTTAAAAAGAAAGCTATAAAGCAGTTATATATGTCTAATTAAAAAATAAAATTAGTTAAAATATTACCTTGTTGTTCAGAAGACTACATGTTACCTATCTTTCTCGATTCCTCATTAGAACCTCCAGATGTTCCTTCATTTTTCATGAATTCATCATCAGATCCTCTAGATGTTCCTCTATTCCTTATCAGATCCTCCAGGTTCACGAGATCGTCATCTGGAATCTAAAACCTTAAAAAGAAAGCTAAAAAGCAGTTATATATGTCAAATTAAAAATTAAAATTAGTTAAAATATTAACTTGTTATTCAGAAGACTACATGTTACCTATCTTTCTCGATTCCTCATTACATCCTTCAGATGTTCCTTCATTTTTCATGAATTCATCATCAGATTCTTCATGTGTTCCTCTATTCCTCATCAGATCCGCCAGGTTCACGAGGTCGTCATCTGAAATCTAAAACCTTAAAAAGAATGCTAAAAAGCAGTTATATATGTCTAATTAAAAATTAAAATTAGTTAAGATATTACCTTGCTGTTCAGAAGACTACATGTTACCTATCTTTCTCGATTCCTCATTAGATCCTCCAGATGTTCATTCATTTTTCATAAAATCATCATCAGATCCTCCAGATGTTCCTCTATTCCTCATCAGATTCTCCAGGTTCACGAGATCGCCATCTGAAATCTAAAACCTTAAAAAAAAGCTAAAAAGCAGTTATGTATGTCTAATTAAAATTAAAATTAGTTAAAATATTACCTTGTTGTTCAGAAGACTACATGTTACCTATCTTTCTCGATTCCTCATTACATTCTCCAGATGTTCCTTCATTTTTCATGAATTCATCATCAGATCCTCTAGATGTTCCTCTATTCCTCATCAGATCCTCCAGGTTCACGAGATCGTCATCTGAAATCTAAAACCTTAAAAAGAAAGCTAAGAAGCAGTTATATATGTCTAATTAAAAATTAAAATTAGTTAAAATATTACCTTGTTGTTCAGAAGACTACATGTTACCTATCTTTCTCGATTCCTTATTAGATCCTCCAGATGTTTATTCATTCTTCATGAAATCACCTTCAGATCCACCAGATGTTCCTCTATTCCTTATCAGATCCTCCAGGTTCATGAGATCGCCATCTGAAATCTGAAACCTTAGAAAAAAAGCTAAAAAGCAGTTACCTATGTCTAATTAAAAATTAAAATTTGTTAACATATTACCTTGTTGTTCAGAAGACTACATGTTACTTATCTTTCTCGATTTCTTATTAGATCCTGCAGATGTCCCTTCATTTATCATGAAATCATCATCAGATCCTCTAGATGTTCCTCCTTTCCTCATCAGATCCTCTTAAGTTCACGAGATCGTCATCTGAAATCTAAAACTTAAAAAAAAAAACTAAAAAGCAGGTATCTATGTCTAATTAAAAATCAAAATTGGTTAACATATTACCTTGTTGTTTAGAAGACTACATGTTACCTATCTTTCTCGATTCCTTATTAGATCTTCCAGATGTTCCTTCATTCTTCATGAAATCATCATTAAATCCTCCACGTGTTCCTCTATTCCTCATCAGATCCGCCAGGTTCACGAGGTCTTCATCTGAAATCTAAAACTTTAAAAAGAAAGCTAAAAAGCAGTTATATATGTCTAATTAAAAATTAAAATTATTTAAAATATTACCTTGTTGTTCAGAAGACTACATGTTACTTATCTTTCTCGATTCCTCATTAGATCCTCCAGATGTTCCTTTATTTCTTATGAAATCACCATTAGATCCTTTAGATGTTCCTCTATTCCTCATCAGATCCTCCAGGTTCACGAGATCGTCATCTGAAATCTAAAACCTTAAAAAGAAAGCTAAAAAGCAGGTATTTATGTCTAATTAAAAATTAAAATTGGTCAACATATTACCTTGTTGTTCAGAAGACTTTATGTTACCTATCTTTCTCAATCCCTCATTAGATCTTGCAGATGTTCCTTTATTCTTCATGAAATAATCATCAGATCCTCCAGATGTTCCTCTATTCCTTATCAGATCTTCCAGGTTCACGAGATCGTCATCTGAAATCTAAAACCTTAAAAAGAAAGCTAAAAAGCAGTTATTTATGTCTAATAAAAAATTAAAATTGATTAACATATTACCTTGTTGTTCAGAAGACTTTATGTTACCTATCTTTCTCGATTTCTCATTAGATCCTGCAGATGTTCCTTTATTCTTTATGAAATAATCATCACATCCTCAAGATGTTCCTCTATTCCTCATCAGATCCTCCAGGTTCACAAGATCGTCATCTGAAATCTGAAACCTTAAAAAGAAAGCTAAAAAGCAGTTATCTATGTCTAATTAAAAATTAAAATTGGTTAACAGATTACCTTGTTTTTCAGAAGACTACATGTTACCTATCTTTCTCGATTCCTCATTAGATCCTCCAAAAGTTTCTTCATTTTTCATAAAATCTTCATCAGATCCTCCAGATGTTGTTCTTTATTCCTCATTAAATCCTTCAGCTTCACATAATCGTCATCTGAAACCTTAATAAGAATGCTGGAAAGCAGTTATATATGTCAAAATAGAAAAAATATTAATTAATTAGTTAACATTTTACCTGGTTGGTCAAGGGACTATAGGTTACCTATTTTCTCTTTACCTCATTTTATCATCATCATCAGATCCCTCGGCTCCACGAAGTTGTCATCTAAAACCTTAGAAAAGAAACAACTAAACCGACGCAAACTGACAACTTTACAGCCAAAGCGACTCAAATCGACGCACGCAAACTGACAATGTTACAATTAAAGCGACGGAAGCGACGAACAACGAAATTGACGCAAACTGGCGTAACAACTGAAGCGATCGACGAAAGCGGCGAAGAACGGAAGCGACGATTGCGGCGAACAACGAACAACGAAAGCGACGATTGCGGCGAACAACGAACAACGAAAGCGATGCAAACTGAAGCGACGAACGGAGCAATGTGTTGCAACACGCGCACGAATTCAATTTAAAGCAAGACTGACGACCCGCCTAATCCAACTAAGCAGATCTTAGTCTTAGGTCATTTTTAGTATAATATCTGTAATCAATAATATCTTAAAACTTTACAAGTTGGACCATAGCCTTCAAAGCTAGGATGTAGGCCTTTGGTTATGAGGGAAACATGTAAAAGTTGTACAATGATAAATAAATTTATTATCTATTTAATATATATATTTTTCGAAAAAAAAGTATCTTACCGGGATGCTTAAGAAATCACCTTTTTGGTCTTTTCCTCGCAGCTCATCAAAGCCTAAATTTACAACTACACGAGGCCCACATCACACTCTTTAATTTCTCTTTAAGTCACCGTAGATTCGCCTAATTAGTACCTAATTCTCGTCAGATCATCATCAGACACTCCCTTTCTGCGAGATCGTCATCTACAACTGCAAATATAAACTGGGGGCAGTTAAAATGTCTAGTTAGGTATTATTTATTGATACGCTTTCAAATAGTGTTGTTTAATAAATACGCGGACTGTTAAACGCAATACGCCAAACATTAAAACAACGAATGTATCGATACGCGCACGATCCTACCCCTAACGCACTGCATAACCAATTAAACAACACCATATACACTAAAAAAATAACTACTAAAAATTATAAAATAATTCACTTAACTCGATTTGTTAGAGAAAAAGGTGGCTTCGTCCTCAAGACGCTTTCGCCATGGCTTAAACTCTCAACTTAGCTAAAACATAAAACAAATATCCTGAAAACAGACTAACTTAAACTTAATGGCGGACAAGCCGATCCAAGAAGTCAAGTTGTGACGTCAGTTGTGACGTCAGTTGTGACGTCAGTTGTGACGTCAGTTGTATTCATCCGCAACGCATTATGCTAAAGGCGTATAAAGAAATAGTTTCTTAACTAATCAAAACTTCGTTATCTTACGAAACAATTTAAAATAGAAAACTTTATTAATTTTAAATATTTAATTAAATATTAGCTTTATAAACTTACTATTAAACTATATACCACATATTTTAACACAAAACCTAAAAGCGCTTCTCTTAAATTCTGCGCTTCGCTAACTTCGGCGCTGATTGCCTGAAACGAATAACGCTTTTCTTCGGTAACATTTCAAATTTTTTTTACCACGACCTTACTAGTCGGGATTATTATGGTTCGAAATCTTAGATTTCGAAACATATTGTTATTGTCATTATACTTATTATTATTATTATTATTATGGTTCGAAATCTTAGATTTCGAAACATATTGTTATTGTCATTATACTTATTATTATTATTATTATTATTATGGTTCGAAATCTTAGATTTCGAAACATATTGTTATTGTCATTATATTTATTATTATTATTATTGTTTTTATTCTTATTTGACGAATTTTGAAAGACGATAACATTTGTTCTTTAAAACTAAAAGTTCTAAATTTTTAGTATGTTTGTTATTATCCCAACGAATCGCAAACCTCCTATTAACGACATTTAATTATCACTAATTACTAATTAATATATTTTATTATTAAAATTTAAAGATTAAATTTGCTGAAATTTTAATATGTTGTTGGTATTATTATTTTGTATGTTGCTATTTAAAATGAAGATTTAACTCCAGCTAAATATCGTTTAATCATTATTTTAGTTTTTTTATAAAATAATGAATCAGTGTGAGTTTAACGCTTGAATAATTTAATAGCGTTCTGGTCGCCGGTCAAAAATCGTCCTTTTCGCTGTCTATTAAAGTAAAAAATATTGGTTGAAAATTTAAGTAAAATGTTAAAGTATAAGTCAAAAATTTGTAAAATTTTTTTTTTAATTGTTTTGTTATTATTATACTTTAATACTCGTTTGATTACTAAAAAATTAAGATTGGTATTTTGCTTTTAAATTTAGTTTACTTTTCTATTACAATATCAATGAATGCGTGTTCGTTTGTTAAAATTAGGTTTAAATATAAAAAAAATCATATTTAAATTTATAATTTAATTAATAAACCTACTAAATAAATTATATTTATAAAAAAAAATCAAACGATTTCGAACCATATTTTATTTATCAAATAAATCTAGTTATTATTTTTATTATTATTATTATTATTTTTATTCTTTCTAGTCCCAATTTTGAAAGAAGATATCTTTAGTTCCTTAGAATTTAAAAATCTCAAATTTTAGTATGTTGTTTATTATCAGATTATGTTTTCATTCTCCTATTTACAACATTTAATTATCACTAATTACTAATTAATAAGTGTTTATTTATTAGAATTTAAAGGTCGTTATTAACTTGTTAAATTTTGGTCAATTGTATAATACGATATTGGTAACTCAAAAACGAATTAAAATTTTAATTTTTTATTACTAATTACTAATTAATAGGTGTTTATTTATTATAATTTAAAGATTGTTATTAACTTTTAAAATTTTGGTCAATTGTATATCATGATATTAGTAACTCAAAAACGAATTAAAATTTTAATTTTTATCACTAATTACTAATTAATAGGTGTTTGTTTATTAAAATTTAAAGGTTGTTATTAACTTTTTAAATCTTGGTCGATTGTATATCATGATATTGCTAATTTAAAAATGAATTAAAATTAAAATTTTCATCACTAATTACTAATTAATGGGTGTTTGTTTATTCAAATTTAAAGATTGATATTAGGTTTTTAAATTTTGATCGGTTATATCTTATTATATTTAAAATTTGAAGATAATTAAAAAATAATTCTTGTTTGTTTGTTATATTAAATGCTGGTTTGCTAATAAAAAATCAAAGGTATGTAATATTCTTAGTTAATGTTTATGCATATATTTTTTATTTATAAAATTTTATGTTAAAAATAATCAAATAATTTCGAACCATATTTTATTTATCAAATAAATCTAATTATTATTATGGTTCGAAATCTTAGATTTCGAAACATATTGTTATTGTCATTATATTTATTATTATTATTATTGTTTTTATTCTTATTTGACGAATTTTGAAAGACGATAACTTTTGTTCTTTAAAACTAAAAGTTCTAAATTTTTAGTATGTTTGTTATTATCCCAACGAATCGCAAACCTCCTATTAACGACATTTAATTATTACTAATTACTAATTAATATATTTTATTATTAAAATTTAAAGATTAAATTTGCTAAAATTTTAATATGTTGTTGGTATTATTATTTTGTATGTTGCTATTTAAAATGAAGATTTAACTCTAGCTAAATATCGTTTAATCATTATTATTTTTTTTTTTTTATAAAATAATGAATCAGTGTGAGTTTAACGCTTGAATAATTTAATAGCGTTCTGGTCGCCGTCAAAAATCGTCCTTTTCGCTGTCCATTAAAATAAAAAATATTGGTTGAAAATTTAAGTAAAATGTTAAAATATAAGTAAAAAATGTGTAAAATTTGTGTTTTAATTGTTTTGTTATTATTATATTTTAATACTTGTTTGATTACTAAAAAATTAAGATCGGTATTTTGCTTTTAAATTTAGTTTACTTTTATATTACAATATCAATGAGTGCGTGTTCGCTTGTTAAAATTATGTTTAAATATAAAAAAAGTTCATATTTAAATTTATAACTTAATTAATAAACCTACTAAATAAATTATATTTATAAAAAAGAATCAAACAATTTCGAACCATATTTTATTTATCAAATAAATCTAGTTTTTATTATTATTATTATTTTTATTCTTTCTAGTCCCAATTTTGAAAGAAGATATCTTTAGTTCCTTAGAATTTAAAAATCTCAAATTTTAGTATGTTGTTTATTATCAGATTATGTTTTCATTCTCCTATTTACAACATTTAATTATCACTAATTACTAATTAATAAGTGTTTATTTATTAAAGTTTAAAGGTTGTTATTAACTTTTTAAATTTTGGTCAATTGTAAAATATGATATTGGTAACTCAAAAATGAATTAAAATTTTAATTTTTATCACTAATTACTAATTAATAGGTGTTTATTTATTAAAATTTAAAAGTTGTTATTAATTTTTTAAATTTTGGTCAATTGTATAATACGATATTGGTAACTCAAAAATGAATTAAAATTTTAATTTTTATTACTAATTACTAATTAATAGGTGTTTATTTATTATAATTTAAAGGTTGTTATTAACTTTTAAAATTTTGGTCAATTGTATATCATGATATTAGTAACTCAAAAACGAATTAAAATTTTAATTTTTATCACTAATTACTAATTAATAGGTGTTTGTTTATTAAAATTTAAAGGTTGTTATTAACTTTTTAAATCTTGGTCAATTGTATATCATGATATTGCTAATTTAAAAATGAATTAAAATTAAAATTTTCATCACTAATTACTAATTAATGGGTGTTTGTTTATTCAAATTTAAAGATTGATATTAGGTTTTTAAATTTTGGTCGGTTATATCTTATTATATTTAAAATTTGAAGATAATTAAAAAATAATTCTTGTTTGTTTGTTATATTAAATGCTGGTTTGCTAATTAAAAATCAAAGGTATGTAATATTCTTAGTTAATGTTTATGCATATATTTTTTATTTATAAAATTTTATGTTAAAAATAATCAAATAATTTCGAACCATATTTTATTTATCAAATAAATCTAGTTATTTTTATTTTTATTATTATTATTTTTATTCTTTCTAGTCCCAATTTTGAAAGAAGATATCTTTAGTTCCTTAGAATTTAAAAATCTCAAATTTTAGTATGTTGTTTATTATCAGATTATGTTTTCATTCTCCTATTTACAACATTTAATTATCACTAATTACTAATTAATAAGTGTTTAATTATTAAAATTTGAAGGTTGTTATTAATTTTTTAAATCTTGGTCAATTGTATATCATGATATTGGTAACTCAAAAATGAATTAAAATTTTAATTTTTATCACTAATTACTAATTAATAGGTGTTTATTTATTATAATTTAAAGGTTGTTATTAACTTTTTAAATTTTGGTCAATTGTATATCATGATATTAGTAACTCAAAAACGAATTAAAATTTTAATTTTTATCCTTAATTACTAATTAATTGGTGTTTGTTTATTAAAATTTAAAGGTTGTTATTAACTTTTTAAATCTTGGTCAATTGTATATCATGATATTACTAACTCAAAAATGAATTACAATTTTTATCACTAATTACTAATTAATGGGTGTTTGTTTATTCAAATTTAAAGATTGATATTAGGTTTTTAAATTTTGGTCGGTTATATCTTATTATATTTAAAATTTGAAGATAATTAAAAAATAATTCTTGTTTGTTTGTTATATTAAATGCTGGTTTGTTAATAAAAAATCAAAGGTATGTAATATTCTTAGTTAATGTTTACGGATATATTTTTTATTTATAAAATTTTATGTTAAAAATAATCAAATAATTTCGAACCATGTTTTATTTATCAAATAAATCTAGTTATTATTATGGTTCGAAATCTTAGATTTCGAAACATATTGTTATTGTCATTATATTTATTATGGTTCGAAATCTTCGATTTCGAAACATATTGTTATTGTCATTATATTTATTGTTTTTATTCTTATTTGACGAATTTTGAAAGACGATAACTTTTGTTCTTTAAAACTAAAAGTTCTAAATTTTTAGTATGTTTGTTATTATCCCAACGAATCGCAAACCTCCTATTAACGACATTTAATTATCACTAATTACTAATTAATATATTTTATTATTAAAATTTAAAGAATAAATTTGCTGAAATTTAAATATGTTGTTGGTATTATTATTTTGTATGTTGCTATTTAAAATGAAGATTTAACTCTAGCTAAATATCGTTTAATCATTATTTTTGTTTTTTTATAAAATAATGAATCAGTGTGAGTTTAACGCTTGAATAATTTAATAGCGTTCTGGTCGCCGTCAAAAATCGTCCTTTTCGCTGTCCATTAAAGTAAAAAATATTGGTTGAAAATTTAAGTAAAATGTTAAAATATAAGTAAAAAATGTGTAAAATTTTTGTTTCAATTGTTTTGTTATTATTATATTTTAATACTTGTTTGATTACTAAAAATTAAGATCGGTATTTTGCTTTTAAATTTAGTTTACTTTTATATTACAATATCAATGAGTGCGTGTTCGCTTGTTAAAATTAGGTTTAAATATAAAAAAGTTCATATTTAAATTTATAATTTAATTAATAAACCTACTAAATAAATTATATTCATTAAAAAGAATCAAACAATTTCGAACCATATTTTATTTATCAAATAAATCTAGTTATTATTATTATTATTGTTTTTATTCTTATTTGACAAATTTTGAAAGACGATAACTTTTGTTCTTTAAAACTAAAAGTTCTAAATTTTTAGTATGTTTGTTATTATCCCAACAAATCGCAAACCTCCTATTAACGACATTTAAATGTCACTAATTACTAATTAATATATTTTATTATTAAAATTTAAAGATTAAATTTGCTGAAATTTTAATATGTTGTTGGTATTATTATTTTGTATGTTGCTATTTAAAATGAAGATTTAACTCTAGCTAAATATCGTTTAATCATTATTTTAGTTTTTTTATAAAATAACGAATCAGTCTGAGTTTAACGCTTGAATAATTTAATAGCGTTCTGGTCGCCGTCAAAAATCGTCCTTTTCGCTGTCCATTAAAGTAAAAAATATTGGTTGAAAATTTAAGTAAAATGTTAAAATATAAGTAAACAATGTGTAAAATTTTCGTTTTAATTGTTTTGTTATTATTATATTTTAATACTTGTTTGATTACTAAAAAATTAAGATCGGTATTTTGCTTTTAAATTTAGTTTACTTTTATATTACAATATCAATGAGTGCGTGTTCGCTTGTTAAAATTAGGTTTAAATATAAAAAAGTTCATATTTAAATTTATAATTTAATTAATAAACCTACTAAATAAATTATATTTATAAAAAAAATCAAACAATTTCGAACCATATTTTATTTATCAAATAAATCTAGTTATGGTTCGAAATCTTAGATTTCGAAACATATTGTTATTGTCATTATTATGGTTCGAAATCTTAGATTTCGAAACATATTGTTATTGTCAGTGTATTTATTATTATTATTATTATTGTTTTTATTCTTTCTAGTCAGAATTTTGAAAGACGATAACTTTTGTTCTTTAAAACTAAAAGTTCTAAAATTTTAGTATGTTTGTTATTATCCCAACGAATCGCAAACCTCCTATTTATGACATTTAATTATCACTAATTACTAATTAATAGGTGTTTGTTTATTAAAATTTAAAGGTTGTTATTAATTTTTTAAATCTTGGTCAATTGTATATTATGATATTACTAACTCAAAAATAAATTAAAATTTTAATTTTTATCACTAATAACTTAATAATAGGTGTTTGTTTATTAAAATTTAAAGAATGTTATTAATTTTTTAAATTTTTGTCAATTGTATATCATGATATTAGTAACTCAAAAACGAATTAAATTTTAATTTTTGTCACTAATTACTAATTAATAGGTGTTTGTTTATTTAAATTTAAAGATTGTTATTGGGTTTTTAAATTTTGGTCGGTTTTATCTTATAATATTTATAATTCGAAAATGAATTAAAAAATAATTCTTGTTTGTTTTTTATATTTGAATGCTGGTTTGTTCATTAAAAAAGTTCGACTTTAAGCATTAAAAATTTGGTATGATGTATTTTATAATATAAGTAATTAAAAAACATATTAGAAAAATAATTTTCGTTTATTTATCATATTTAAATGCTTGTTTATTTAATAAAAATCAATTTTAAGAATTTAAAATTTACTATAATTTATATCCTAATATTACCAACTTAAAACTGGGTTAAATATTAGTTTTTGTTTGTATTATATTTTTAATGCTTGTTTGTTTATTAAAAATCAAAGGTTCGTGATATTCTTAGTTAATGTTTATGCATATCTTTTTTTATTTATAATATTTATTATTATTATTATTATTATTGTTTTTATTCTTATTTGACGAATTTTGAAAGACAATAACTTTTGTTCTTTAAAACTAAAAGTTCTGAATTTTTAGTATGTTTGTTATTATCCCAACGAATCGCAAACCTCCTATTAACGACATTTAATTATCACTAATTACTAATTAATATATTTTATTATTAAAATTTAAAGATTAAATTTGCTGAAATTTTAATATGTTGTTGGTATTATTATTTTGTATGTTGCTATTTAAAATGAAGATTTAACTCTAGCTAAATATCGTTTAATCATTATTTTTGTTTTTTATAAAATAATGAATCAGTGTGAGTTTAACGCTTGAATAATTTAATAGCGTTCTGGTCGCCGTCAAAAATCGTCCTTTTCGCTGTCCATTAAAGTAAAAAATATTGGTTGAAAATTTAAGTAAAATGTTAAAGTATAAGTCAAAAATGCGTAAAATTTTTTTTTTTATTGTTTTGTTATTATTATATTTTAATACTCGTTTGATTACTAACAAATTAAGATCGGTATTTTGCTTTTAAATTTAGTTCACCTTTCTATTACAATATCAATGAATGCGTGTTCGTTTGTTAAAATTAGGTTTAAATATAAAAAAGTTCATATTTAAATTTATCATTTAATTAATAAACCTACTAAATAAATTATATTTATAAAAAAGAATCAAACGATTTCGAACCATATTTTATTTATCAAATAAATCTAGTTGTTTTTATTCTTATTTGACGAATTTTGAAAGACGATAACTTTTGTTCTTTAAAACTAAAAGTTCTAAATTTTTAGTATGTTTGTTATTATCCCAACGAATCGCAAACCTCCTATTTACGACATTTAAATGTCACTAATTACTAATTAATATATTTTATTATTAAAATTTAAAGATTAAATTTGCTGAAATTTTAATATGTTGTTGGTATTATTATTTTGTATGTTGCTATTTAAAATGAAGATTTAACTCTAGCTAAATATCGTTTAATCATTATTTTAGTTTTTTTATAAAATAACGAATCAGTCTGAGTTTAACGCTTGAATAATTTAATAGCGTTCTGGTCGCCGTCAAAAATCGTCCTTTTCGCTGTCCATTAAAGTAAAAAATATTGGTTGAAAATTTAAGTAAAATGTTAAAATATAAGTAAACAATGTGTAAAATTTTCGTTTTAATTGTTTTGTTATTATTATATTTTAATACTTGTTTGATTACTAAAAAATTAAGATCGGTATTTTGCTTTTAAATTTAGTTTACTTTTATATTACAATATCAATGAGTGCGTGTTCGCTTGTTAAAATTAGGTTTAAATATAAAAAAGTTCATATTTAAATTTATAATTTAATTAATAAACCTACTAAATAAATTATATTTATAAAAAAAATCAAACAATTTCGAACCATATTTTATTTATCAAATAAATCTAGTTATGGTTCGAAATCTTAGATTTCGAAACATATTGTTATTGTCATTATTATGGTTCGAAATCTTAGATTTCGAAACATATTGTTATTGTCAGTGTATTTATTATTATTATTATTATTGTTTTTATTCTTTCTAGTCAGAATTTTGAAAGACGATAACTTTTGTTCTTTAAAACTAAAAGTTCTAAAATTTTAGTATGTTTGTTATTATCCCAACGAATCGCAAACCTCCTATTTATGACATTTAATTATCACTAATTACTAATTAATAGGTGTTTGTTTATTAAAATTTAAAGGTTGTTATTAATTTTTTAAATCTTGGTCAATTGTATATTATGATATTACTAACTCAAAAATAAATTAAAATTTTAATTTTTATCACTAATAACTTAATAATAGGTGTTTGTTTATTAAAATTTAAAGAATGTTATTAATTTTTTAAATTTTTGTCAATTGTATATCATGATATTAGTAACTCAAAAACGAATTAAATTTTAATTTTTGTCACTAATTACTAATTAATAGGTGTTTGTTTATTTAAATTTAAAGATTGTTATTGGGTTTTTAAATTTTGGTCGGTTTTATCTTATAATATTTATAATTCGAAAATGAATTAAAAAATAATTCTTGTTTGTTTTTTATATTTGAATGCTGGTTTGTTCATTAAAAAAGTTCGACTTTAAGCATTAAAAATTTGGTATGATGTATTTTATAATATAAGTAATTAAAAAACATATTAGAAAAATAATTTTCGTTTATTTATCATATTTAAATGCTTGTTTATTTAATAAAAATCAATTTTAAGAATTTAAAATTTACTATAATTTATATCCTAATATTACCAACTTAAAACTGGGTTAAATATTAGTTTTTGTTTGTATTATATTTTTAATGCTTGTTTGTTTATTAAAAATCAAAGGTTCGTGATATTCTTAGTTAATGTTTATGCATATCTTTTTTTATTTATAATATTTATTATTATTATTATTATTATTGTTTTTATTCTTATTTGACGAATTTTGAAAGACAATAACTTTTGTTCTTTAAAACTAAAAGTTCTGAATTTTTAGTATGTTTGTTATTATCCCAACGAATCGCAAACCTCCTATTAACGACATTTAATTATCACTAATTACTAATTAATATATTTTATTATTAAAATTTAAAGATTAAATTTGCTGAAATTTTAATATGTTGTTGGTATTATTATTTTGTATGTTGCTATTTAAAATGAAGATTTAACTCTAGCTAAATATCGTTTAATCATTATTTTTGTTTTTTATAAAATAATGAATCAGTGTGAGTTTAACGCTTGAATAATTTAATAGCGTTCTGGTCGCCGTCAAAAATCGTCCTTTTCGCTGTCCATTAAAGTAAAAAATATTGGTTGAAAATTTAAGTAAAATGTTAAAGTATAAGTCAAAAATGCGTAAAATTTTTTTTTTTATTGTTTTGTTATTATTATATTTTAATACTCGTTTGATTACTAACAAATTAAGATCGGTATTTTGCTTTTAAATTTAGTTCACCTTTCTATTACAATATCAATGAATGCGTGTTCGTTTGTTAAAATTAGGTTTAAATATAAAAAAGTTCATATTTAAATTTATCATTTAATTAATAAACCTACTAAATAAATTATATTTATAAAAAAGAATCAAACGATTTCGAACCATATTTTATTTATCAAATAAATCTAGTTGTTTTTATTCTTATTTGACGAATTTTGAAAGACGATAACTTTTGTTCTTTAAAACTAAAAGTTCTAAATTTTTAGTATGTTTGTTATTATCCCAACGAATCGCAAACCTCCTATTTACGACATTTAAATGTCACTAATTACTAATTAATATATTTTATTATTAAAATTTAAAGATTAAATTTTCTGAAATTTTAATATGTTGTTGGTATTATTATTTTGTATGTTGCTATTTAAAATGAAGATTTAACTCTAGCTAAATATCGTTTAATCATTATTTTAGTTTTTTTATAAAATAACGAATCAGTGTGAGTTTAACGCTTGAAAAATTTAATAGCGTTCTGGTCGCCGTCAAAAATCGTCCTTTTCGCTGTCTATTAAAGTAAAAAATATTGGTTGAAAATTTAAGTAAAATTTTAAAGTATAAGTCAAAAATGCGTAAAATTTTTTTTTTAATTGTTTTGTTATTATTATATTTTAATACTCGCTTGATTACTAAAAAATTAAGATCGGTATTTTGCTTTTAAATTTAGTTTACCTTCTATTACAATATCAATGAATGCGTGTTCGTTTGTTAAAATTAGTTTTAAATATAAAAAAGTTCATATTTAAATTTATAATTTAATTAATAAACCTACTAAATAAATTATATTTATAAAAAAGAATCAAACGATTTCGAACCATATTTTATTTATCAAATAAATCTAGTTATTATGGTTCGAAATCTTAGATTTCGAAACATATTGTTATTTTCATTATACTTATTATTATGGTTCGAAATCTTAGATTTCGAAACATATTGTTATTGTCCGTATATTTATTATTATTTTTATTTTTATTCTTACTAATCCGAATTTTGAAATCGAATAACTTTTGATTTTGTGTATATAAATTTTTAAAATTTTAGTATGTTGTTTATTATCATATTGTGTTTCAATCCTCCTATTTTGATAATTTAAATATTATTAATTAGTAATTAATAGGTGTTTGTTTATTAAAATTTAGAGATCGTTATTAAGTTTTCAAATTTTGGTCAGTTATATATTATAATATTAATAACTCGAAAATGGATTAAAAATTTAATTTTTGTTTGTTTATTGTATTTAAATTCTTGTTCGTTTATTAAAAATAAAAGTTTGATAATAGGCATTTAAAATTTAATAAAATGTATTTTATAATATTTGTAATTAAAATACATGTTTAAAAAATAATTTTTAGTTGTTTATTTTATTTAAATGCTTGTTTATTTATTAAAAATCAAAAATCAATTTTAGGAATTTAAAATTTACTATAATGTATATCCTGATATTAACAACATAAAACTGGGTTGGAAAATTAATTTTATTTGTATAATATATTTAAATGCTTGTTTGTTCATTAAAAATCAAAAATATGTACTATTCTTAGTTAAGGTGTATGCATCTTTTTTTTATTAATAAAAATTTATGCTAAACATAATCAAATAATTTCGAACCATATTTTATTTATGAAATAAATCTAGTTATTATTATTTTTATTCTTTCTAGTCCCAATTTTGAAAGAAGATATCTTTAGTTCCTTAAAATTTAAAAATCTCAAATTTTAGTATGTTGTTTATTATCAGATTATATTATCATTCTCCTATTTACAACATTTAATTATCACTAATTACTAATTAATAGGTGTTTATTTATTAAAATTGAAAGTTTGTTATTTATTTTTTAAATCTTGGCCATTTGTATATCATGATATAGGTAACTCAAAAATGAAATAAAATTTTAATTTTTATCACTAATTACTAATTAATAGGTGTTTATTTATTAAAATTTAAAGATTGTTATTTATTTTTTAAATCTTGGCCATTTGTATATCATGATATCGGTAACTCAAAAATGAAATAAAATTTTAATTTTTATCACTAATTAATAATTAATAGGTGTTTATTTATAAAAATTTAAAGATTGTTATTTATTTTTTAAATCTTGGCCAATTTGTATATCATGATATTACTAACTCAAAAACGAATTAAAATTTTAATTTTTATCACTAATTACTAATTAATAGGTGTTTGTTTATTAAAATTTAAGGGTTGTTATTAACTTTTTAAATCTTGGTCAATTGTATATCATGATATTACTAACTCAAAAATGAATTAAAATTAAAATTTTTATTACTAATTACTTATTAATGGGTGTTTGTTTATTCAAATTTAAAGATCGATATTAGGTTTTTAAATTTTGGTCGGTTATATCTTATTATATTTATGATTTCAAGATAATTAAAAAATAATTCTTGTTTGTTTGTTATATTAAATGCTGGTTTGTTAATTAAAAACCAAAGGTATGCAATATCCTTAGTTAATGTTTATGCATATATTTTTTATTTATAAAATTTTATGTTAAAAATAATTAAATAATTTCGAACCATATTTTATTTATCAAATAAATCTAGTTAATATTATTATTATTAATCTTTTCCAGTGTCTTATAAGCTGTAAATTTTGAGTTAACATTACTTTTGTTTGTGAACATTTACAGTTTTGAAATTTTAGTATGTTGTTTATTATCAGATTGTGTTATTATTCTCCTATTTACAACATTTAATTATCACTAATTACTAATTAATAGGTGTTTATTTATTACAATTTGAAGTTTGTTATTTATTTTTTAAATTTTGGCCCTTTGTATATTATGATATTGGTAACTCAAAAATAAATTAAAATTTTAATTTTTTGCACTAATTACTAATTAATAGGTGTTTATTTAATAAAATTTAAAGATTGTTATTTATTTTTTAAATCTTGGCCATTTGTATATCATGATATTGGTAACTTAAAAATGAATTAAAATTTTAATTTTTATCACTAATTCGAATTAATAGATGTTTATTTAATAAAATTTAAAGATTGTTATTAATTTTTTAAATCTTGATCCATTGTATATCATGATATTGGTAACTCAAAAATAGTTAAAAAATTTAATTTTTGTTTGTTTATTATATTTAAATTATTGTTTATTTATTTAAAATTAAAGTTCGACATTAAGTACTCAAAATTTGATATAACGTATTTTATAACATAAGTAGCTAAAAAACATATTTGAAAAATAATTTTCGTTTATTTATCATATTTAAATGCTTGTTTATTTAATAAAAATCAAAAATCATTTTTGGGAATTTAAAATTTACTATAATTTATATTCTAATATTACCAACTTAAAACTTGGTTAAAATATTAGTTTTTGTTTGCATAATATATATAAATGCTTGTTTGTTTATTAAAAATCAAAGGTATGTAATATACTTAGTCTTAGTTAATGTTTATGCATCTGTTTTTATTTATAAAAATTTATGTTAAAAGTAATCAAATAATTTCGAACCATATTTTATTTATCAAATAAATCTAGTTATAACTATTATTGATGCAAAAAAAAAAAAAAGTATAAAAGTATGCACCTTTTTTTCGATAAGATTTCCATATAAGAAATATTTATTCAACAATGAAATTTTTTCATATGTAATAGTAGAATTAAAATAAGTTCTAAGTAAATAAATAGCGTTTTAATAATAAATAGTTAATATTAACTTTCTAAGCATGAGTTTTAATGGACCTTTTAATTAATTCCACGTATTTTATTTTACAAACATTTACATAATTCATAAGGGTAATTTTGTTTACGTGATTTGACAAATGTAAAAAAATATGCATAAACTATTTGCATGTAAACAATTTTACGACCGAGCTTTAGCTTGTCATGTTTGACAAATAAGCATGTTGTTCAACTTAAAATCATGTTGCTAAATTTGGTATGATAAATAAACTGATATTTCATTTCCTTTGCAGCGCGTGCAATTCGTGTTTTATGATAAAATTGCAGTTGGCTTGTCAATATTTTTTGCGTCAGTAGATGAATAATGATTTATATAATAAATGCAGAAAGGTTCTTGCATAACTCTGCATCAAGTACTTTATTTATTAAATTTACTTAAAAAACCCTCACTTAATTTTTTGGAACTTAAAATGTGTAGATTTACAATAAGCAATACCCTTTTAACCTTTCGTATTAACATATTTGTTGTAATGAAAAAGGATTTCCACCAATACAATGTAATATTTGTGACAACCTGCGACACTTCGCTTGTTTATCGCAGCCAAATATGTGCCCAATTTTAAAGTCATCTTGTTAGATGATCACGGCGGCGAAAAAGTGAATCAAAACCACTTTTAAAATGGTAGATTCCACGTGACATAAATTTTCAATTAGGGTAAACAGCTCTTGTCAATGATGGCAATTAAGTAGTTTGTTTACACAATTTCACGTTCAGTTTGTTATTTTGATTAATAACTTCCTATTGGATTAAAAACAGAAACTGATTTATATTAATAATTATGGGGTTATGGTACAATTGCTGTTTAAGTTTCTTTTTGCCATTCCTTTAAGAACCGAAAGTTATTTTTTACCGCATATAAATAATCCTAAGGCCTTTTTAACAAAATCAAACAACAATTTCACTAAAAATGTGTTTAATATTTACTAAAAAGACATCTAATTTGGTTACACAGATAAACAAAAAGCCAATTAACTTTAACATTTAACAGTCTATCAAAATATAGAAGCAATTTAATAAAGTAGAAACAAAAATCAATTTTTAACCTAAAGAGTAAGAATTGCTGACAATTTTTTTGTAAAAATGATAACAAAAATACCTTGGTCAAAATAACCCAACAAAGTTTTAAAGAATATGTCAGCTATTAAATATTGTCATTGAACAGTAATGGATTTTAAGAAAAGGCCAGTGTGGATACTATATAGAACCCAAGAAGCTTTGTAAAAAAAAGATCAATAATGAAATTAAACAAAATACAGTAGTACGCAAAAAAGCGAGTGCAGGTACCAGTAAACAAGGTATCAAAAAAGCAGTGAAATATATAAACAACAAGCAAGTAAATAAAGTACAGCACACACAACACAACATTTAACAAAGCAATTCCAATTAAGTTTAATTGAATCGTTAAAAGCCTTAATTGACGTAATTAAATGTCAGGCATCTTTCTAGTAAATAAATTTAAAAATCTTGATTTGGAATGATTTTCAAACACAATAAAATTTTTAACGTTTTTAGATTTCAAATAAAATTAAACTAACTGAAGTGTTATTGAAATCTAAATACCACTTATAGAAACAAATTTTTACTAAGGAGTAATGCTGTTGTAAATTTATGAAGTGTGTATGTAAATAGGAAAAAAATAAATAACAGCATAAGACGAGCAACACAAAAAATAAATTTTGTAGTTTTCTCGGATAATAGATAAGAGAAAGAAATCTAGAGCAATGGCACAACTAGGTAGAGATTGTAGAATAGGATGTCGCAACGAGACAAAGTCGAAAAAAATTTAAAAACTTTTTTCTGAAAAAGCTCAAATTTTTTAGGAAAGCTTGTCAATCCATCCATAAAATGTTGCAGTTTATTCAAGATGCAGGAATGTTTTAATAGAAATGTCTAGGTTAAATCCATCCGTTGTCCTTAATCATGTGAATAAGCTCTATAATGAATTTTCCTTCCTTATACTTTTGACTTGTTTCGTATGCCCTTTCCTGTTTATGTAAATGTAATTTAATAAAACATAACAAAAAAAAAAATTCCATAATTTAAACAGCCCATACTAATTTTTTACAATCTTTTTTTAGTATATTTTAAAATGCTCACCAAAACCAACAAAATTCACAGGTGTTTTATAAAAAATATATGTCACATATTATTTACAAGAAATTAACTCACGTATTTCCAGCCCAACGTTGTCTTACAACATTTGCAGAAGATATCAGACACAGCATGCATTCCTGTTAGTAAAAGTCGCTCTTCAGGAGTTCCACTATCAACATTAACTCTGAAAATTTTTTAAATAAATTGTTGAGTATACCAATTAAATATATCAAACATAAAAATAATTGTAGTGTATAATATTGTATATGTTTACTTTAAACATGGTTTTAAGATCAATAAAAATGACTTACACATTGTTAAACAGGTATGCTCTTCCTTGGCTGCCTTGGAAAGACTAAAATAAAAAATTATTTAAATTTTTAATAAGTAGGTCTTAACAATTTGTTGTTAACTAACAAAGGCATTTACAGTAGTTGTATGTAAATAATTGACTTTCCTTTATCAATGTACATTTTAGTTTCGTAGGCCTGTTTGAATTAGTTTTTATAGCACAGTAAACATACAAAACAAAAGTGGAATTTTCTGTGCTATGTTTACCCGTGTTTAGTAGTCAGAAATGTTATTTATTTTTAGATACTTCTGTATTCCCCTTGTTCAATTGAGCTTATACATAAAAAATGAGCTTTATTTTAAATTCAAAACAACAAAAAATGACTGATACCACTTTATTTTAAAGACAATTATTATATATGACTAATTAACACAGCATGGTGTGATATTTAAATTAGTTGTCTTTGTAACATGAGATGCTTGGTTTAATTCTCATTTTTACTATGTCATAGGGCTTTCCAGTAAGATGTTATAAAAGATACCATATCCTGCGAACCAAAAACTATTTGCTTTGCTAAATATCGAACAATACATATCAATAAAATCCAAACCTTATGAAACAGAGTTAAGCAGACAAACCAAATCCCTGTTAAGGCTGTGAGGCTGAACTTACCACAAAAAAGAGTAAATTATATTAAATACAATTTTATATAATGTAGAATACCTTCGAGATTAAAGCAGCATGGCCAGCCAAGTGTGCTCTGCAATGAACACAGCTGTAAGTTCGATGACAATCTGAGCTAAGATAATCTTGAAATGTCTTCACCATTTTCAGCAACACATTTAAAACTATCAGATTGAAAATTTTCCTAAATTTCTGCAAGTAGTAATTTCACCTGTTAAAACAAAAGAATATATACAAAACAATATTCTTTAGAATTAAAATCAATGGATAGGTATGAGCTATTTAAATTGCACATAAGACAATTCTTTACCTGGTTTGTAATTTAGATATTTAATCATCAAAAATTTATATAATATATAAAATATACATATAAAAAAAATTTTTGAAACTGTTTTATGCTGTAATTTTAATATTATGGCAGTCATATTAAATCATAAACACTGTCTATAGCCATAATCAACAGGGTCTAAACAAAATGTAAAAGAGAGAGTAAGTAGTTTAACCGTTTCCTGCAGCCTATTTATTGTATAACTCTTTAAATAATAATTAGTTACAGTTATTGCTTATCACTTATCGACATAAGTTTCTTTAGATTTTCTTTTTAAAATTTACTTAACATTAAGGAACAACGTGCTAATTAACTAGATTAGCGGCTGAAATGTTATAGGTGTCTGTCGTCTAGTCAGCAAATCGTTTAGGCTTTTATTTACATCTGTTGATAAACTTAATATCTGAATATAGTTGCATGTTGTTCGACGCAATTAAAAAGAAGCCGTTCCTGTTGTTGTTTTTAGCGACTTTCCTACGTAAGCAGCGATGCCAATACTGACTAAGCTTTGTAAAAACTGTAATAATAACGTAAAACTCTTTGTTGTGCTGTGGAACTCTATTTACTTTTTAGCAAACGCGATTTACAATCACTACCTGTTTACGCACGAAAGTTTGTTTTGGCAGTTTGTGATGATTTTAGGATTTCTATGGTCGTTAATCTCTTTTGTCTAAAATCAAACTTTTACCCGAGCTGTAGAGTCGAAAACAAATCACATTTCTAGGCATATATGACGTAGACTTAATGTTTCCAGTTAGTTAAAAAGATATATAACAGCTTGTTAAAAGTAATTTTTTGAACTTAATTTCCAGAAATTAGATTTTAAATTAAACTTCTTGAATAAACAACGAAAACGACGTAGCCTATGGAAGAATTACAAAATTGCAAACAATTTTTTTTAAATAGAAAAGAAATTTAGTTTGGAAGTTCTTCTGGATGTCTTCTATCGTTTTTTTATCATCTATTTTAAACTTTTTTTATATTTTATCAAGGCAACAACCCCCTCTGGATGGCTTAAGTTCTGCTGAATGTCTAATATTTTTTTTTCATTGTTTATTTTAAACTTTTTTTTGTATTTTTGCTAGTCAACAATTCCTTCCTTATACTTGGTTATTTAAAAAGATAAATAAATTTGTGCAATGCAAAAAATCTTACCCCAAAACCAAATTACTCTTTGTTAACATCTGACCTTACCTCATCTACTATTCCCATACTTCCCAACCTACAAACATTCTGTTTACAAACCCTTAAAATACTTAAAACTTTCTATACACAAACCTATTTTAATTCTAAGTAAAGCAACATCAATAAAAACACTTTAAAGATGAATTTTATTTGAGACTATAAATAAAAATTTGAACAAAAATTCCTTAACGATCAATTTCCCCAAACACAACGTCCAAGGTACCTAAGATAAAAAAACACACATTAATAACATAAAATAAGTTAAAGGAACAAAGTTGTTATTGAATAAAAATAACTTCATAATTACCAATTAAAGCTACAACATCAGGTAACTGAAGTCCTGGTGCAACGTGTTCTAAAACTGCCTGTTTGCGAAAAAAAATTGTTGTAATATACGATAATAAATAATTAAAAATATATATATTTAATTATTTTTATATCGGTTTGAACATAAAAAACATTTTAGGTTAACGTAATATTACAAACACATTTGAAAAAATTAGTTAAAAGTTACCAAATGAGCAAATCCGGGTGCTTTTATTTTACATCTGTATGGTTTTCCAGTGCCATCTGATACCATATAAACTCCAAATTCACCCTACAAAAATACTTGTTGTATACTATACTAAAATGAGAAATAAAATCATAAAGTCCTAAATTTTTACCTTGGGTGCTTCAACAGCAGTGTAGGTGCTAACAGGAGGTACTTGATAACCCTCTGTAAACAGCTTGAAATGATGAATAACTGATTCCATTGAGTCCTGTGATAAAAACATAAAGTCTATAAAGTGGCTGTTTTAAATAATTTGAGCAGTTAAGGTATATGAAAAACATTTTTGGAAAATTTTTTTTCTTAAACTTAAAAATATTTACTATGTATTTATGAAAAAAAAAAAAAAAATAAAAAAAAATAGACAATAAATTTAATAAAAAAAAAAAAAAAAAAAAGACAATAAAAAAAAAATAGACAATAAATTGTTTTTGGGAAAAATGTATTTATGAGAAAAATAGACAATAAATTTGACCTTCATTTGTGCTCTTGAAGGTGGGGAGATTTTGTTGTCGTCCACTTTTATTTCTCCAGTCGGCATTTTATTTAAACATTGATGAATAATTCGGAGTGATTGTCTCATCTCTTCAACCCGACAAAGATATCTTAAAAAAAATTAATTATCAAGTTTTTTGTTTAACTTTATCACAAAAAATTATTTTTATTTTAACTTTAAAGATCTTACCTGTCATAAGTGTCACCTCTTGATCCAATAGGAACATCAAATTCCACTTGATCATAAGCATCGTAAGGTTGGGTTTTTCTCAAATCCCATTTTATTCCTGACCCTCTCAATACAACCCCACTTAAAACAAAAAAAATTATTTTTTTATTTGTAGAAATAATTTTATCTACTAAACAGTTTTTTAATATTAATTTAAAACAACCTTTTCTTACACTAAATCTTTCTAACAAAATCACATATACCTAACTTTTTTAAATACTTGAAATTTTTGGAAAAATTTTATTGAATTTAGGTTTTCTAAATGAACTTAGCAATTTTCTGTGATGTAGGAACCTATTTTTTAAATTAAAGCTAGTGAGGACATAAATTAATAAGAAATAAAGTTTACCACATTAACATAATATTCAACCAACATTGTAATTGAAATTTTGGTAAAATGTTTTGTAAATTTAAATCAACAGACCTGCAACCCCACTTGAGAGCTTGTTCTGCATTTATTAACCCAATATCAACTGTTCTTATTTTCCAAATCCGATTTTCGCTTAGCATCTAAAATTAACATTACAAATATGTAATAAGTTTTTAGATTTTAAACATAAATTATAATTATGAAAAATATTTGTATGACAAAAATTTTTAAAAGCCAAAATATTTTGTCAAATTACTAAAAAGATTTTTTTGCTTTGTAAACAAAAATTTTTAACATCCTGATATTTTTAAATATCATGTCTCCTAATTAAAAGTTTTAATTTTTAAATAAAATTTTAACCTACCTCTTCTAGCTCGTCAATTCTAGCAGAGAATCGAATTGCCCAATCATAAACATCATCTAATAATCCAAGTGGGAGATCTTGACTGACACCTCCTGGCCGAACATAAGCTGCGTGCATTCGTGCACCTGAAACACGCTCGTAAAATTCCATCATCTTAAAAAAAGAAATTTAACTTTGTAGTTAAATTAAAATTACACTATGGATATATAGTTTAAGTGCGTTTTTAAGCTAAGCTTTGCAAAACAAAAAAAATTGGGTTGTTTAATTCCCTATTAAGTAAAATAATTTAAGGCTACCAAGTATTTAATTATTTCGTATTTAATACTCTAACTAACCTAGTTTAAGGTACGTTAGTTGTCTTTTTTTTTTTTTTTTTTTTTTTTTTCTTTTTTAAATACTAAACATTTTATTAATACAAATGTCTGTGTACAAATGGAAATTAATAAATAAATCAAGATATTTTCTATAAAACTTTAGCAAAAGGACATAACTTGAATGTTTTTTACCTTTTCTCTTTCCTCCATGAGCCAGAAGAAGGGTGTCATTGCCCCAACATCCAAAGCATGGGTACATACTCCCATGATGTGGTTCAAAATACGTGTTTGTTCGGCAAAAAACACTAATAAAAAAAATTAAAACAATTCAAAAAATGCAATATTTAAAAGTTATCCGTAAATAAAATATTAAAGCCTATTGAAAACTTTTTCTGCACCAGCAAAACAACTTTACCCCTAAAGATATTAGGATTAATTTCCACTGACAGTATGTTCTTTGCTTATTAACTCAAAGGGCATATACCTAACACAAGTTTAAAAAAAATTAGAAATTAAGGATCCTTAAAGGAGAATTGAAATTCTAAACTGGGTCATAGTTATGCACAGAATAAAACTTAAATCGAAATATTCTAAACACAAAACCTCGAATCCACTGTGCTCTGGGTGGTGCAGTGATCCCAAGCATTCGTTCAACAGCAAGAGAAAAGCATTGCTCATTAACCATCATCGAAACATAATCCAGACGATCAAAATATGGTAGAGCCTAAAAATTTTTTGTTGATAATTTAAATATTATATTTTCAGAGTAAAATAGAAATGTGTTAGAAAAAAATGTCTAATAAAGGTTGTGTAAAATTATCATCAGTCCTTACAATAAAAATGCAAAAATACTTTTTTGTTATGAACAAATTTAAATTTAAAATTTTACCTGTGTGTATGTCTTGTATTCAATCAACTTTTCTGTCCCTCTATGCAACAAACCAATATGTGGATCAGCTCTAATGATAAACTGAAAAACATTATTTAAGATTAAAATTGTTGGCTTAATTTATGTAATCAAGATACTGACATAATATATACACATATTAACTTCTATAATGCAATTTTTATATTCTACCTCTCCAGACATTTCAAGAATTAAGCGAAGCACACCATGAGCAGCTGGATGTTGGGGGCCAAAGTTTAAAGTAAGTGTGTCTAACTTTGATTCTGGCCACAAGTCAAGATGTTTTGTTATATCTGGAACTAGTTTTAAAATAAGACAATTAATTAATTAATTTCGTTAGTAAATGTAGGAAGATAGAATAAACCTTTTATAAATTTATCAATAAATTGACAACACATCAGTTGATATGGTAGGGTAGGTATATTTTTGGGTGACATTTCCATACATCAACAAATTAAATTAAACAAATAGTGTCGTTAGAAAAAACTTACATATCTTGGATTTTAAACTTACATATTGAAATAAAGTCATTTCAAAACTTATGTTTAATGTATGAAATTTTATCAATAGCACCAATATTGTATAATATTTTTACAAACTAGTTCGCTATAACAGTAATTAAACAGTTACCATATCTGCTCCTTGGGTTTAGTTCAGCTGCTTCTATTGAAGTGGGGTATACCATTTCATATGCAGAAAATTGATTCATGTATTCGGCATTTGGCATCCATCTTGAGGCTTTCCTAGTGTAAAAAAATTTAAACATTAATACATTAGCTTACTAAACTAAATCAGTTTAAAAATTTGTTATTGGATTAACTAAGTAAGAGCCTTGAACTTGTTATCAAGTAATTAACTAACCTGGCACAGATTCCGATGGGTGAAACTAAATTGTTTTGAGGTTTGAGAACAATTTTACTGGCCAGAGAAAATTTTGAAATTATTCTAGCCATGTTAGCATTTGTTTAATTATTGCAAATAAAACATCTATAATAACAAAGTTTGTTTGTATAATTAGCACCAAATAATTATTTAATATATTTTCAATCTTTTTGTTATTTAATTAAAACCATTATTGATGAAGGTTCATTGGTTTAAAACTAGTGTGAATACGAGCCTGCTAAAATGACACATTTTTAACAAAAGACTATTGGGAGTTTTAAACAGAGTCGAAAATATTATTCCAATTTGTTGGGGAAAATGAATCAAACATATTTGGAACCTTTTGTCCACCCTTGAAATTGCTGGAACTTGGCTCTTTATAATTTGCAAATCTATTTTCAGCTTCTACATTCATTTCAGTACTTTCATTAGCGTTGTTTTGCTCAGTTTTACTTTGAAAGTTAAACAAACTCTCCGTAAGGGATTGACAAGTTTGATTATCACCTACACCGATACAAGAACTAAAATTTTGCGATATTTGTTTATTTTGTTCAGGTATATTTGTAGCTGCCAAAGTTACTTCTGTATCTGTAGAATTTTCACTAAATTTATTAACAGTTTTAGATTGAAGAAAGTCGTCAATACTATGTATTACTTTGTCCTCAACTTTCATAAAAGTGTTAAAATTGGCATCAATGCTATGTACTGCTTTTACGATGGCAAGTTTTTTGTATATTTTAGTTGAAAACTTATCAGAATTAAGGTGCAAGATTTTAAGGCATTGCCTAAGTGTTACCATTGATTTTTCATCCACATTTTCCAGGGTTTGGCCATATTGTTTGATCATCGTATTTATTATGTATGTGGCCCATTCTGCATAAGCATAATAGATGCATGGAATTCGAAAATCAACATGATTTTGTAACTTGATATTTAAGTCAAATAATTGCACAGATATAACCAATAAAAGTTTAGGAAAACAAGAATTTGTTTTAAAAATTTGAAAAATCGGTTTCCAGAATGAAATGCATGCATCGGTTAGCAGAAATGGTTTTAAGGAATTATTTTCAACTTCTGTTTCTTGTTTTGGTTGGTATGATAAATAATTTCCCTCTATGAAAATCTTGCATAGGTAATCAATAGAACCTGGGCACTTTAAAACTTTGGATGTTATTTTGTCTGCCGTATGATTAGCATGAATTTTTGCAGATAAGTTCCCATTCGAGACTTCATGTGAAAAACTGAAAAATAATTTAAGCAACTGCAAAAAGTCAGAGATATGTTCACTTTCGTCAACCTCTTCTACATCATTATTTTTTAATATCTCATTAGAAGTTTGAGTCTGATCAAGATTTTTATTGGGAGCTTGTGCCTTTTGCATTATCTGATATTGAAGATCCCAATGCTTTTGCTTGAGCCAATCAAGACCAAAGAGAACAGCCTTAGTTAACATGAGTTTAGATGGAAGTGGACCATGCGCCATGTCATGACGCAAATTAATAACCCATTCTGGAATGTTTAGTTCAATTCCAACCAAGTGAATAGGTCTCCGAATGCCTTTTAAACCCCGCTCTGTTATTAAACCCACAAATTGCATCACTGCAGATGCAAGCATTAATTTTTGTGCACTTTCCGACAAAGACATGTGTTTTACCCATGCTTCCATTAGCACAGAAGTTGCTTCTATAGCAACTGGAATCTTATCTGCAAAACGAATTCTCCAAACGTTTAGAATATCCAAGGCGTCAAGTTGCTCTTCTGGCGATTCATAAAATAATTTACTGTAAACTTCCATCCATTCTTGGTCATTAATCCATGCCACAACACGATACGCCATTGCAAGATTGTGGATTTTAAAAGTAAAATTGCCAGAATCAAAAACAAATACACTACAAAATTTTACAAAATTCAATTTACGACAATAACACGCTAATATGAAAGTGTAATGCAATTTAACATTAACCTAAACAGGTTTGTTACACTTGTTGACTTCTTTGAGGATAACTCAAAAATAAGATAAAAAAATTGCCACGCGGGTCGTAAGTGTTTAGAAATTGAAAAATTTTAAAAAAATATTTAAAAAAAAATAAAAAAATATTTATTGCAATGTATTATGGAATTCAAAGGATTGCAAGCTCAAGACTCAGAAATGCCACAAACTATTCACCCTTTTATAGTTCAAAAATGTCTAAATTGAACCATTTTCCAGTGCATATAAAAAAAAACTATTTAAGAAACTTTTCGACCCAAAACCTATCGTTGGTTTTATTAAATATGTCCCTAAGAATAATTTTATTTTTTTCAAAGATCATCATAATGGAGTGGACTTAAAGAAATAATTTTAAAATCACTGGTTGAGGTATGTAATAGAGATTGCATTGCGACTCAAATGTAACCAGAAACTTTGTAATAAAGCTATGTTAAGTGAAGTAAACCTGAAGCTAAAAAGAAAACTTAAAATGTTACACTATTACATTTACTTGTTTTAATTGGATGGTTATTAATTATTTTGCATAAAAAAATCCACATTATCAAAAAAAAATATTTTGGTTTTGCGACCTATTAACTTTAAAAAACTGGGTAATGAAAGTCTACTAAATCAGCTAAAATTAATGATTAAAATTATTTTTAAATAATAAACTAATTAATTCACGTGGTTTAATTTAAAAGTAATTATCAAAACGGCAGAAATATCCGTTTTATCAAAAAATAACATAAAAAACACAGATTGTAAGGCACAAAATTTTTATATATTACGATAAGCAATTTTTCTAATTGTAACTTGTTGATTTATTTAAAATGCAGGACAAAAAATTAGTCCACTAAGAATAATGGCAATATATCACTTATACTCTGCTAGCTGTAAAAGATAGTATGAGAAAGCACTCCCATAAATTTGCGCGCAGCAATAGGAATGACGACATGCCCTCACGTTAGCCTATATGTTATGTCATTTAAATTCCCCTTTAAATGTATTGAACTTGAATTAATATTTATTACCTAAATTCCCCACAAGCTGTTGATGTGCCTTTTGCTTTGCAACGATTATTTCCAAATCAACAATTGACATTAAGCCTTTGCGACAGATGCCTTGACGATACACTGGCAAATGTGGACGCTGCTCAAAAGGGATGATGCGAAACGCATCGCAATTTCATGGCGACTGTTATGGGCCATACGGCAAAACCAAATGCTTGCCTACATATTAATTTAAAAAGAAATAACTTACATATTCCAAGGCAAAGCAATTTGTTAGTTCTTTGAACATTGTTTCACACTCTAAAACGATTAATTAAACTTCAAACGCTGCAATTAGTTGCTTAAATATTTTGCAAATTGGAATATCAGGTTTGTATTGATATTGCATCTTAACAAAAATCATAAAACAAATATTACTAAACATAAAATTTAACTTTTTCAATTTACCATTTTTTATTCGAATGTAACTATAGGTAATAATGGTAAAACCCGATAGTTATCTGAAATAATATTTTAAGATAGTGCATAAGCAATAACGTAATTATTTAGTCAGCTCTTTAAAAAACGCCTTTCCCGATATAAAGTACTGTAGTTCAGGGGCAAAAATGTCAGTCACGCCTATAAAAAAGCGAAAACCAAAACAAACAAACCAATGCCAGAATTGCGGGAACCTTATGTGAAAAGGCCTCAAAGTTATACGCCGAGCCAGGTGTTCTTTTAAACTAAGTAACTAGTCGAGCTCGGCAAAGGTCAAATCTACTTTTTGACTTAGCTTTTCGTTTTTATCGCCTTGCTGTATAGTCGCCTAAGGAGAATACGTTCTCTGTTTTGACAAGTGTCAGCCTGGACGCCTCATTTGACGAATGATTGATGATACTCAGGTCACGGCGATTTCAGCTTCGCGCTTTATGACATGTTCTCGATTTAGTTCAGGGTTATACTAATGTTACCTCCCGGTAATGCTTTGTTTATAAAGTTATACGATTTAAATCTTCATAAGCAACAAACTGTATACCGTTGTGGGCGTTTTAACAAGAAGGAACTATTTGCGAAGCTTGCTTGAGCGAAATATTATTTGATAATATGTCGAAGCACTTTGCTTTTAACGACTTTTTAAATCTAACAATGCAAAACAAAATGGAGAAAAAATTATTTAGATAAATATAATATAGGTTCTAAAAATAAAACTGGGTCCGTATAAACATTTTCAATAAACACATTTTTTAAAATTGTTTTGTAAGTTGAAAACTTTAAAAGATTGCTTTGTGGCACAAACAGTTTTACATATCCGGACCACCAATGTATTTAAACGCTTTTTAAACATTGAAATCAAATGACTAATCCATGATGTAATATAAACATTAGTAATCATCAGGTGCTAGTTAACGTTAACTTTCCTTTTAAGTTACAAAATTGTTCCGAATTTTTGTTTAGCAAACTTTGCTAACATGCGAGCACTTAACAGCGATGATTTTAATGATTAAAATGCAGTTTCTATAATGAGAAAACACTATAAAAAATAAAAGCAAAATGAAAAAAATAATTTTATTTACAAAAAAATATGCAATTGAAATTAAAAAAAACAACTTAAAATTAGATTTAACTAAATACTTTAAAACAAACCAAAATAAATCATCCTATTATTTGCAACACAATTTATCAGAACAATTTTCGAAAACATTTCCTATAATTTGAAAATGCAGCAGAATTTAATGTAATTACCTAGTTCTTCTAATTCCATGTTTATTATGTTTTGTGGTAATCAAAAGTGCCAAAACAGAGCCAACATCCTATACGTGCACACTCCTATAGCGTGTCAGGGACTATGTTTGATTTGATTTTCAGATAAAGATAGTTTCTGGCGATGTACCGTTTAAGACAGTTCAATCAATGATGAAAGAGTTAGATGAGAAATAATACGCGATCGAATTTTTTTTTTCTTAATTTGTTTGAATATTTAATTTAAATTAGGTCTTTCAATATAAATGTGCTCTTTTAAAAGTGTTTTTGCTATTATTCTTATAATATTTTAAATAAAGTTATATATACTTTTTTTTCTTTGTAAAATCTAAGTGATAGGAACAAAGAATTTATAAACTATATTCAAATTTATTTTATAATATATAAAAAAAGAATGTTATTATATTTATGGTCAAATATTGTACAAAAATTTACCCGTATTACACAGCTTATATAAGTTTTCCTATACCATAACGCCAGGCAGCTGGGAAGGCCCAAATTTCATAATAAAAAATGGACGCCAGCGATTGAGCGATATCTGTACGCTCAATATTGGATGTGTAAACCAATTACACACCTGACACCTCGAGCTGTTTAACCACTATCAATTTTCTTCACAACGGCGGCCTGACAGAAACATATTAATAAAAACGAGCGAGTAAAATGTAGAAGTTAGTCCAACTTTCAGATTTTTAAAATCTTAATATTTTTTTGTGTAACAAATATTTTAGTTTATGTTAAATTTTTATTAGAGTTTATTACTATAGGATTTTTAGAAAATGGAAAAAAATGGTTACAGGTATTTTGAGGGTTTTAAATTTAACGCGTGTTATTATGTAGATTGGATATTTTTATATAGACTACGCTTAACAAAACAAAAAATAAAGCGTAAAACCATAATTTTTTATGCCAATTTTCCACGATAATATCATGTTAAATTTATTTGTTTTTTTTTAGTATACAAAACATATAGTAAAGTGTGTATTGGCAATATCTTTAATAAAAAATATTTATATATTTGTTTTTTAAATTTAAATTAATTTTTTAAATTTTAATTTTTGAAGTGTGTTACATAATACTAATTTATATCAATATTATTTTTAGCAGTTCAAAACTTTATGAATTTAAATTTAAAAAATAAATTAAAAGTTTTTTGCGCTCAAAAGTTTACATAATTATGAAAGAATTAAATAAATTTTATTCACAGCTTGACTTGAACAAAATCTTTATTATAATTTCACGTTTACTTTGCGATAATATTACGTGGATAGATGCTGATATTACTTTCAAACTTAATTCTTTGTTTAAAACTTTTGAATAATTAGGTTAAGCTTTCTTTTAAAGTAAAAAAACTTTTATTTGGAATTTTTTTAAACAAAGAAAAAATTAATTTTAATTTATTACATTATCTATTAAGATTTTTTGTTATCATTTAAAAAGAAAATAAATATTAAATAATATAGTGTTTTAGGTTTTTGTTAAACAAATTGTACAGTTAGTAATAAAAAAAGTAAACCTTTTTTGTTAAAAAACTTATTTTTTTAAATTGATATATTCTTTTTTTTCGCAATAATGATTGTAATAAGTTATATCTATATAAAACATTTAAAAAAATTATTTAAAATAAAGGATAAGTATAAGGGAATTAAATTTGAATTTGTATTTTATAATGTTTTTTTTTAAATTTGTATTTTATAATGTTAACATAATAGTAGGAAAAGTTTAAACATTTCAAGGTAAAAATATACAAGTTGTTCAAAATTAATTTTAAACAATAAAAATATGCAGTTGTTTAAAATTAATTTTAAACAATAAATCAACTAATTTAGCATATCGCTTACTCGGGATTACCCAAATTAATGTTTATTGCGCGTCTTGATTAAAACTTATCAAAATCATATTAGTTCAATTTTCGGTCAAGAAAGGGGTCATTAAAAGTTGATTGGACGCGCTGGTAAAACCGCACAAGCGTGTGCTCCATAAAATCGTTCTTCGGATTAGCGGAAACGACGATCCTTCAGTTTGCTTATTGTCGTTGAACGAAGTCGCGCAAGCAGTCGGTTAACGCTCGGTTAATCTTTACTTCGCGATGTCATCGGAGCATACTGATTAGCGTTTCAAATGCTCACTCGCTTAGCGCGTTAATTGACTTCCTAACCCCAGCGTTGCACAATGAAAAATCAATTGATTCGCGTGTACGTGTTCGAATCCTCGTTAAGGTTCTTCCGTTGCGCTTTTCAACGTTAATGTCATTTTTCATACGCGGAAATCTGTTCTGATTCCTTTACAGCTATGGTGTACCGTTTACATGGTCTAGTAGTTCACAATTGTAATGGAATAGACATATTTTATGATAATAGCAAGGTTATGATGCCCCAGCGTGAGATAATAGTCAAACGTCAATATTTTTTTTGTTTTGTCTAAAAGCTAACAAGAGCACCACCTTGTTAAATCAGCTTTAAAACAATAATCTTTTTGCTCTAATATGTCCGGACACGCACTTTGCGCTTGATTAATTGCAAAATCAAGATTAATGATTTGAAATATTTGCGATTACTTAAATGATTTGAAAGTTTAACAAGACAAGGTGATTTGTAAAAGGCTGTATATATATATTTTTAAGTAAATGTTGTTGGAAAAAAATGATGTTATGTAATATAAATGTAGTAAAAGCTGGTATTGCAAAGCGACTGCTGTATCTCATAGACAGCAAACTTCCAACTGTTTTCAGGCGCCGCTGCTTGCTGTTAAAACTTTTACTGACACGACTGGCAGGTCAAAGGTTGCCGTGAACACGAGCCTAAAATTCGCATGATCGCTGTTGTGAAATAAGACCTTTTCGAAACCTAATTAACTGTGGTAAAATACACAATGTGCGGCGACAAAACCCGTTATAAGCGAACAACAAGTTGCAATGCGCTTGCCTCCATTAAAAAATTACAGACCTCGTTTTTCTAATGAGTTTAAAAGATCGGGCTTAACGTTATATAAGTAAAGTATATAGATCCAAAGAACCCCGCAGAATGATCCTGTGTTCCAGTCGCCCGATAGTCTAATACGCGTGGAAGATGTCAATTGTATTAGTGTATCTCATTGGGGTATGAAATTAAGCATAAAGATTTTAATTCGCAACAACTTTGCGGACATAATGTCACAGTTTGTGAGCTCTTGTTTTAATCCGACCACGGCCTCACGTCAACAAAAAAGTTAATAAAGGAATCAAGTTTAAGTTATGTGAAATGGATTTGCTAGATCAGTGCGCTAATGCATTTAAAAGTAATAACTAAAATTACTATGACTGTAAATTGAAGAAATTAAAAACAAATTGAAATTTTTTTTTTAGGTTTTCCAATAATAAAATCGGTTGTTGCTTAACAATTTTTTTTATTTTTGGTAATTAATTTCTTTTTGTTAGTTTAAATACATTTAGTGCGGTTTTTAACAAAGACATTGTGAAATTGACATGATACAATCTTAGGTTTTTTAATAAAAAAATATTTGTATGGTTTCTAGATACTAGTGGTATACAAAAAGATTTTACAACACGATATATTTAAAAGCTAAAAAAATAGATTTACTATAGTTCATTGTACAAAGTTAAACAAAATGTTTGTATAAATCTCTATACTTAATTAATGGCATTTTTACTTAAAGAGTGCCTAAAAAATACATAAGTTTATGAAATTACTTTACTATTATTTAAAACCAAAACAGCACATTGAATCATTTTTATTAACATAATATTTCCTTATATTTTGGTCATTTTTTGTTTTTTTCTTGTATTGTGCCAAGCAAGTGATTCACTAATCACAATTAATTTTACAACATTGCACCTATGACGAATAAGACATTAAAACGAGGATTAAAAAGGCATCATTGTACGGTGTAAATTAACAAAAAGACATGCATAGCGCGCCTGTAATTTTTAAATGGCGAGGTAATTGATAATTACAACATCGTGGCAAAAACTGCCATTTTGTACGGTCCACCCTTTTGACATCGACGTTAATATACGAAGCACTGTTACATGGCACACGGCGTTTAGAAACTGAGGATTTTACTTTAAAAATTATTCAAACCTTTTAATGCAAGATATATATTGTCCAAAATATTCATGTTTTTTTAAAATCCACTGTTTTTTTTTCTGTGCTACTTTACTTTATTAGTTTAAATACACGATTTTTTTTATAATTTTATGTTGTTTCGGTAAATAAAACGGTTTAATAAAACAATTTTATGTTGTCTTTTGTAAGCTTTTAAAAAAAAATTGTAATTTTGTCCAATTTTTTTATGATTAATTATTGTAAGCTGTAAACTAGCTTTTTCCAATTAGGCGAAACGCAATAAAAACTTATACTCAAGCAATTTTCCGTTTAACCAGCATTCGATCAGACGCGTGTGACATTAACCGGGCAATTGACAAGTTATTGTTTTTCTAATCAGCCTTATTTGCCGCCAAAAACCCAGCAAGACACGAAGCAGGGCACGCGGCCCAGGAACAGCAAGCAATTCTCTTGTAAGAAAGACCGAGAGAGAAAAAAAAATTTCGCCGATCGTGCTATCGAGTCGGAATTTGCTTTTTTTCCTCGCGGTCTTCAAGTCGTTTGCGCTCTTAAAGACCTCACATTTAGATAAACTGGATGTATTTATTGTCAGTCTAAAAAATGCCAAGCAAAGCCCAATATCGGGTTGCTGATGTATAGATAGGAGTTTTTTTACCGAACGGAACACTAGAATTTCACAGTTTAATATTCATTTTTTTATACGGGGTGTTAGATTTTTATTAGCTCGCGTGGCAATGGTGTGGAAAGGGATTAGCTACGGTTAATTTTTATAGATTTCTTAATAATTCGATCGTAAATATTAAACTTAGATTTTTATATTTTTGATGTCTTTACATAATTTTACTTAAAAATATCAGACAATTACTTAAAAATATCAGACCAGAAGTTAGTAAGCGTTCATATTTTATTTTTTATTAAGAGTTTTATGTATAATTTTATACGAAATATAGGATTGTATTTAATAAAATTAAAAACTAATATTCATATAAATAGTAAAATTATATAGCAAATCTGCTGTGCAATTTTAGTATCGTTTAGATATTTTTGAGTTTGTTGAAATTTAATACTTAGAGGTATGCAAACAGAGTTAATACGTAAAATTTTATAAAAAACCCAAAAAATAATGTTCAATTCACTATTTAATTATTGTAAGATTAAACAAAATTAAATTTGTTATTTAAACCTTTAAAAAAAGTTTTATTTTTCATTTACTTTATAAATGCAGTACGAAAGTAAAATTTCGTCTCGGAGATTTTTGTCCGCCATTTTGAATTTCGATCAATCGATATACGGTCAAATGTTTAAACTTAATTTTAAACGATAATACTTATTCAAAATCGCATGTCTTTTAATTAATAAACAAGTTTTAATGATTGGTTTCATTTTAAGGCTTAAATTTTTACTAGAAAATTGCAAATATTTAGTTTTAAGTACTCTGGAAACATGATGCATCATTCTGCTTCCAATTTTCGGCCAACATTTCCATTAGAAGGTATTTATTTTTATCTTTAATTAAAAAAAATAAAATTAATAATATTTAAAATATGTTAAACATGCCTTAAATTTAGATGAATGTTTATTTGTTGAGATGATTAATGTTACATTGTGTTTAAGTTTATAATCGGATTAGTATTTAAAGTACGGCGTAAGTAATGTCTTAATCACGAATCCTTTATAGATTTATGTTGTATTTAAAGAAAATTACGCAAACATTAACGCAAAATTTTAAACCATATAACGTGTTGTGATATTATTATATATATTGATATTAGTTGGGGTAACAAACCAATGGTGTTTAAGTGTATATTGACCTATAAGAAAAAGACCTAAAATATGCAAGTACAAGTTTGGCAAATCTTACACGCGTCAGTTAACCTTACAGACAAAATCAATTTTATGATGTTGTTTCCCACCAAAACTTAATAGCCCCCTTAATAAAGTTATTCGAATCACTATCATAGTTCCAGACGTGAGAAAACTCAAATATGAAATCTCGCTCATTAAATTCCGATTACACTTGCTTTGTTTTAATCTTGTTCCAATTGTTCGCACTTCTCTCCGCCCCGGTTGCGTCGTTTAATTACTGGTAGACTTTGTTATAGGAGAGCAACGGACAAAGCACAACCTCCAGACTTTGCCGAAATAATGAAAACCCGAATGCATTGTGTTGAGGCTAATTTACGAAATGCAATTCTGCATTGTAAGTCGTGGGAATCCAGCAAAACAATGCATCTTTAAACTTTATGGCGTTTATGATAAGGAATATCGAATAATGATATCTAAACATGTTTTAATTCAAAAAATTTGCTTATTCATTTACTTGAATTTATATCAATCAACGACCCCGCTAGGACAGCTGTCCCAAACGTTTTTGTTTGTCCGTTTTTGTAAACATTTCAGCGGGCGATCTACCGTTTTATTTTTCGACGAGGATTTAAAAGGCGTTAAGACATCGAACTGTCATAACTTTTGGCAAAAATAACAATGGTGTTTGTAATGTTTGTAAATAGAATGTCACAGGTGCACTAAACGGCTCGTACAACTTTTATTAAATACTTTTCGCGGTCAGTCATCAGTTACGGCGCTAATATGCTTATGGTGTAAGTGGCTATAATTGTTATAAGAGCCTTTAAATTTGTTTAATTGTAATATACAGTTTAATATGCTTAACTTTTTACCTTCAATAAGAAAAAAATTACAAGGTGTTGTCGAATGTGTAAAATGTGTTAATTAATTTTTTTTTCAGGCCAAGGTCGTGTTAACCAGCTTGGTGGTATGTTTATAAATGGCCGTCCCCTGCCTAACCACATTCGCCACAAAATTGTTGAGATGGCAGCCCACGGTGTACGTCCATGTGTGATTAGTCGTCAGCTAAGGGTCTCACATGGATGTGTTAGCAAAATACTTTGCAGGTTTGTCAACTTTTATCGAATACAGAAAAATATATAACTATAAAACAAAACTAACCCAACAAGAAATAATAAAGCAAAGATATCTCTTATACTGGATTTATTAAAATATAATTTGATATAGACATTATCTTTACCTTTAAAGATTAATTTTGATGGTTTACAGGTATCAGGAAACTGGATCCATCAAGCCAGGAGCAATAGGTGGCAGCAAACCAAAAGTAGCAATGGTAGATGTCGACAACAAAATCGAAGAATACAAAAAGGAAAACGCAGGAATTTTCAGCTGGGAGATTAGGGAAAAGCTTATTAAGGTGATTTGAACTTTTATCGTCGAATTATTGCATAAGAATTTTGCAAAGTTAAAATTTAATTTTGTATTAATGTGTAATAAAAGAGAAATATTTAAATTTAATATGGCATTATAGGTAAACTAATTCGTATTTGTTTTTTATAGGAGGGAATTTGTGACCGAAGTAATGTGCCCACAGTAAGCTCCATCAGTAGGATTTTACGAGCTAAAGGGTGTGACGTAGACAATGAAATTGAAAACGCAGAAGCAGGTTTGTTACAAAACAATAATATAAAGATTTATTTTCTTTACACCAAAAAATTAAAAAAGCATGTACGATTTACAAAAGTCATAGGTGGCCTTATGTATTTAAAAAAAAAAAACGTTTTCCAGTTGTTTAGTATTGGTTATAACCTTCTATATTAAGTTATTTTTCACAACTGTCATTCCACTGCGAAGATTGAAAAGTATGTTCATTCTAATCTCACATAAAACCACACATGATCAACTCAAGATAAACGTTGTTTTCTATATGACAGAGCGAGTGTCGCACAGAGTCTATATTAGACGTCACGCTGTTAAGGTTGGCCTAGGTCGGCCTATAATAATTTCCAAGTTGGTGTATTAATGTAGAATATGCCTCAGCCTAAAAGGCCAAACAGAATTACTGTTAGTTCGAATCAAGCGTTCTCTTTATCCCAACTTTTTCGTCTGATTAAACATTTTTCAAATTGCCAGGCTAATGGAGTTTAACTTGGCCTTGAGAGGCAAAACATACGCTTGGGAATATTACGTTATTGTTGCAATTTTATATTTCATGCGAGCATCTCTGGGCCAGCGCCTTTGTTTTTTCTCGAAAACACATTTTCGGCATATGGAAACGATTACAGTGCTGGAAGGTATTTTTACCGCCGATTTTACGCCAGTTTTCCGCTCCTTCTGCCTAAGCCAGGACCTTATCTCGTACCACAAGCTACCGTTGGCATGAGCGTGCATTTTCGAGTCCTTATAAAACTCTAATAATCAAGATAGACATAATCTACACTACACCTTGATTGATATTAGACGTTTGATAAAAACCAAAATATAACTAGTAAAATGGCAAATTTACCGCAAAGAAAAATTAAAAAATCATTTTTACTGGAAACGTTGTTACAATTTCACAAGACAAATTACAAAATAAAAAAGATTTGACAGGAAACCGCGATGTAATATTGTTTTAACTTTTTACACAATCCAAGAGTTAGCCTGTTTAAAAACACCTGTTTAATTTTTAAGTCAGCGTCGACCCCTAAGGCCAAGCAATAATTTAGGGAAGCCATTTTGTTAGCTGCTCGTATTTTTATTGTCACACAAATATATGAAAAAATACACCCTAAACAAATAAATTAAGCCTTATGTTACAGTCGTATAGAAGCACTAAGTCATTAGGCTAAATCGTACTATGTACAAAATAAGGGAGATTAAGTATTCCAAAGCTATACACACAGTTTTAAAATGTTACTCTACAAAATATTAAGTCTAAAATCCCCCACAACATTTGTAAGATGGTTGTCGCATTAAACGACCGCCCATCGAGCCGTCAGTGCGAAAAGAACAATGTGTTTTCTATATTCAGTAGGAACAACACCATGATTCACGTACTACACCGCTGCGTGGTGCCTTTTAAAGTTAAGACGTTACTTTGGGCGATAGCTATTTTAATATCAACACAATAAATGTTGCATAAAAACAAAAAAATTCAATATGAAGTATTTGCGATTTTATACACGATTTTGGAATAATTGGCAAGTACTATTGACCATTTGTTTATATGATTTGTTATTTTTCAGGGTGGCATCTTGTTTTGCCTTATACAAATTTAAGATTTGTGCTATCAAACATTTACGGCATTTTCTCCCAAACCGACGCATTTTATTTTGTAAAGTGCCCTCGTAATAGGTCGATATAATTATATCACATTTCCCTGTAATGTACGTAGACGATGCAACAACATGTCTTGCTTTGATAATAAACTTACAGTGATTGTCCTGCGATATTTACTAAATACAGCTTACAACAAGCCGAGTTGTGTTTATATATATTAGGTTGTCCTAATCTTTATTTGTCGTTTGTAGGTGGCTGGCTAAGTTAATGTTTTTATGTTAGTGCGGTTAAGAGAAAAGCCTAGGGCGAAATTTTGCCTCGGCCTAATTTCCTATCCGATGAAATTTACGACTAAAACTTAGGGTAGTTAAAATACGAATAACCGCTTATTTAAAACGCGAATTGGGCAAAGGAAAAGTTGTCATATTAAATGTATATAAAATAAACTTAGAGTTTGTTTTATTCATCTAATTGTTAAGATTTTTTTTTATAAATAGCATAACGAAAACTTTGCCATTTTCAACAAAATTTAAATTTTTATTTTTTTTCCAGAAAAATTATCCTCTTCTGGTTGCGACCAAAACGATGGAGATCTCTCAGACTGCGAATCGGAGCCTGATCTTCCGTTGAAGAGGAAGCAAAGAAGAAGCAGAACGACCTTTAGTGCGGAGCAATTGGACGAGTTGGAAAGGTGTTTTGAGAGGACGCATTATCCGGATATTTACACAAGAGAAGAGCTAGCCCAGCGAACGAAGCTTACTGAAGCCAGAGTTCAGGTAAAAATAAAAAAAATTAAAAATGAGGTGATAAAAAATAAAATTATTAAAATCTGAACTAAAACTTTAAAACTAAACTTATTTATTTAAATATTTCTATTACTGAAAATTAAAATTATCAGACTTGTAACAAGCGTTTAGTGGTTAAGATTTTATAGGATCACAATTTTTTAAAATGACTATCCATCTTTTAAATTAGTTATTAATGTATACAAATTAAGCGTGACTAACGTTAGGAGCGGCAACTGCAAGACTGTAAGACATGTATGTATGGATTAGCGAGTAATGTAGGCAATAACAAATATATACAGAAATTCGTATTTTTTATCTGTAAATAACTAATGATACACTTTATAGTCATTCATTTGTTATTAAATTATGCATTAGCAGTTAGTAACTCGGGAGTTTTTATATTAGTTTAACTATACCAATTCAAAAACGCTCGTTAATTTTGTTTTGGCCCGCGGGTTCAACAAGCTATTAATCATAGTTACGTCCAAGCCATAGTTTTTCGCACCTTTTCGAAACCTAATCGTAGCGACATTCAACTATAAACTGCTTAAATTGTAATTGGATTTACGTCTAGGCCTATACAATGCTTACACTTCGGTTAGTATTAACATTAAGTTTATGTTGCTGTTTGTGCATTAGTATAACATCCATTTTTCCTCAAAGCACATTTACGATATTCTGTAATATAATCAAAACTGTTTTCTTGAATTTGATTGTGTCTCGTCTTAGCACAGGCGTAATGACTATTTAAATAATTAAACACAATATTTTTAAATAAAGGGGCATTTGTAGGTGGCATTTATGGTCTTTAGCTTAATTACTTACACAATACCAGTCTTTATAGCTCGACAAAGGCCAAATTGCGAAGCAGACTGCGGTTTAGGCCACGTGTTTGTGTACCCTAATGGATAACAGGCTATAAACAACAAACAAGCGTTTAGGCACCAGTTGGTTTGCACACGTACTGCAAAACCACATCAAATAATTTAAAGTGTTACATAATAAAGTGGGAATTACATTTTTTATGTAAACATGTTGTGTGAGTACACAAATTACATCTTTGCTATACACTAGAAAGGCATTAGCTAAATCCTTCTTCCGTTTTCCAATAAATAAGATGTAATCACAAAAATTTAACCTTGGTTCAAAATTCTATCAATAAAGGGAAACTAAATCTACACATACAGTTGCTCATATAAATAAGCGATAAGCCAGACACATTTCCGATCACCGAAAAATTTGCTGTTAAAAGCCACAAGTAATAGTGATTGATCATGCAAACTCCCATTATATTTTTTGACCACCTGGCCAACGTTGATATAAATATATATTACAATGCACTTACCCGGTCATGATATATTTATTTGCTATGTTCAAGTCAAAATTTGAAGATGTAGTCAGCATATTTCTAATACTCAATTGCAAAATTTGTTTTGATATGGGTGCTGTAGATATTAAAATATGTAAAATCTCTGCTAATGACACCAACACAAAATAAACCAGGTTAAAATAATGTGTACAATTGTTAATAACATCTGTTCTAACAATAAATAATTTATCAAAACAAAATTTTCTCTATTTTAGGTTTGGTTTAGTAACCGTCGAGCAAGATGGAGAAAACAAATGTCCGCACAGCAATTTCATGCACTACCTGCCCATCATCTTTCACCCCATCTCGGATACCCCCATGGCATGGCTGGGGCTGTGGCTATGACCCCTACTGGAGGTCATGGGTATGTGCTACACACAGCTGGGTCACACCACGCGCTTTCGATGCATGATTCGTTTTCACACAACTCGACACAACAAGGTAAGATCGTCACTTTATTTTCATTAACTTTTTTTATAATCCTTTTGTGAGGCCTAGATTACCTTCTAGTCTTTAGATTAGAAGACAATGGACTACTTACTCACAAGTTTTAATTACTGTCAATAATTTAAATATTACATCTTACCCTAGATACAAATTCTCTTCCCCACCCTCAAGCTCCTATGCTTTCGCCTCCAACACACCATACCAACCAAGCAATGCGTTACGATGGCGGTAATGCTTTAAATCAAAACGCAGCAGCAGCGTACGAGTTGATGGGAGCATCGGCAGCTGCTGCCGCGGCTGCGGCAAGGTACAGTCAATATCCATCGGCTGCAACTTTTGGAGAAGCGTACCCAATTCATTCTTACCACAGACCCACTCCGTCGTCCGGTAGCTCTGTAAGTAAAAGTATTCGATTTTTTGCCATTTTAAAACACTGTAACTTTCACTTACCTACTTCGAAGCAATATTTGGATTTGTGGAGGTCTGTCTTATTTTCTGACTATATTCGCAGCAACTTATATTAATGAGTTACGTTACATTTTAGATATTCGGTCTGCCAGTTGCACTAACTTCAAGTAACGGTAGTACAGTGGGTGACATGGGACAATCTCCTATGAACACATCCCCCAACGAGACTTCGTCTCCATCAGCCGTTCATAACCGCCAACAACATTTCTCGTTGTCCTATTTACACCACCACCAAACTGCTGCTCACCACCACGAGAGCCAATCCAACTCGGTTCACCATCACCATGGTAAAACCGCTTCAGAACCACATCCTTCTTTGTCACCGATTTCAAACACAGACACCAAGGCAGCCACTGGTAAGAATCCCAACAATAGATATATTTAAATCTTTAAAAAAACGTATATAAATTGTTTTGTAGTAAAGATAAGCGTTAGGTATATACCTTATTGTTAACCTTGCCTAAACAATAGGCAAAAGAAGAGCCGATACAGTATTGATGAAATTGTATATTTTTTTTGAAATTGTATAATTTTCAGTAATTTATATATATCTTAAAGCCCAAAACATAAATATAGCCTAAATTTAATTCTTATACATAAACATACCTTTTTTATAGTTTTGGAAACTCATAATTATCCTCGCCATCCATCAACCCATATACCATCAGCGACAGCGCATCCTGTTGGAAGTAGTTTACTACATAAGGATCAGCAGACGACAATATTTTCCTCACAAAATCAGCCGTCTTTAGCACAACCTTCTGTTCCAGCATATGGAAATTCGAATGGCTCTGGATTTATTCAAAGGTCTTCTGAATTAAATTCGACTTCGTCTGTATCGTCACAACAGCATTACCAGTCCTGTCAGTACACCCCATACGAGCAAAGTTAGTAATAAAACCTTAAACTAGTTAACCTATACTTTTAGTTCACCTATATAATTATACAGTCGAATTGGTTATTTTTTTGTCACAAATAAGAATATATAAACATATAACACAAAGAATACAACACATTGGGATTGCTATTCTTAGTTTTAACTTATATTACTTATTGTTTATTTTTTAGGTGCTGGAGAGTACGACAATTCTGACATAACAGCCTTGCGAATCAAATCTAGAGAACATGCCGTGGCACTTGGCCTAATTCCAGTAAGTGGAAGGCCTAGTGTACAACATGCTTACTAATTTCATTTTTACTTTATATGTTTTGTATTTTTTAAACTAACACTGCCTTTTATGTATATATAAGATTTTATTACCGAACTTGCCAAATGAATATGGCAAAGTAATAGTTATTAAATTGTGAAAATTAAACTAGTTCGAATACGTGTTTTGCTACTATATTTATAAAGCGGACTAAGTATGATTTACGCTTTAGATGTCTTGAATTTTGACGTGTTGTTTTTTTTGTAATTTGTATTTTTAACTTTTAATAAAATCTGGTATTTCTAACACCATGTCTTATTTTAAGCTATAAGAGTAATGCTATAGTTTGTAATGAACATTTGTCCTTTAACTTTACGGATCATGCTTAATAACGGTTTTCAAACGTACATATGATCCGACTCTTCTCATAATAAACAATGCTACTAAAGAATAAAAAAACTAAATTAGAATATTTATACACAGCTTATAAAACACTTTTGCATAAACTAGACAATTGTGTTGTAATGAAATTCTAAATCCGGTCTCTTGATTTACTGCATTAAATAATTACCTCAGGTCTTTAAAGTTGAAACTAAATGAAACAACGTTTTTTACTTGTAAAAATTAGGAATGTTGCACAATGATGAAGTAATGGCAACAAGCGCAGCGCGCATTTCAAGTAAACTTCTGGCAAAACGCACAAAATTTCAAGTAACGGCGAAGTAAATCACTGTAGGCAGTCAAATAAAAACCGGTTGACACCGAAGTGAATAAGTTTTTTTAGAAATTCTAGTCATTTTGTGAATAGCTTTAATATAATACAGCTCGTTGCTACCGTTTAGCGGTAAAAAAGTTTAACATTTTTAAAATCATGAATGTGCCAATGGTGATTTAAAAAATTTACTAATGTCAGTAAAATGTTTTTGGTAATTTGTCACAATTCCTGTTTTACTAACTCTTCAATAAGTTTTTATATCTTACAAGAACTATATCTTTTTTATTACGAAGCGTAAAAAGAAAACAACTCTGTTTAAATAAAGCTTTTTTATTTTGATTATATTTCAAAATAAGCTAAAGTTACCACTCTGCAATTCTTTGAAAATATATACAATAAAACATGATAAAAAATTTGCACGAAAAAAATCGGACGACAGAAGAAAAAAATTTGCGTAACTGACCAAAGGAAGGATTAAAACAAAAAGTACAGTAAAAATTTTTAAGGGTTAACGTTAATACATCTGATTTAAATAAAGTGTAATTTAAAAGAAGGTAGTTGATTTTAACAAGATAAAGGGATAATATTAACTTCATTAAACAGAATTTAGGGTATGCCAAATACCTGAGAAAAGCTTTAGAATAACCAATAGCCATTTTACCAAAAATTCACCAAAAAGTTAGACCATTTTATGCACCAAAAATTTAAGTCATGTTTAAAATTAGTGCCACCCGACAATAAGGAAGGGCACAGTGCGGTGACAATATCAAAGGCACTTTATTAAAACATTCAAGTTTAATATTATCTCGACAAATTTAATCAAATAAAAAATAGCAAAAAAAAAATTATTTTGGTAAGTGGTTTTCAAGTAATCTGGGACGATTAAAACAAACCGTTTAAACACGGGTAAAAAACAACAAGCACACGGTAAATACACACACGTTATGTTAATATTTAGCAGCTTGGCACGGAGTTTTGCGTGTGTAAGCATCTATACAATATGGTTAGTCGCCAAAAACGGACAGTTTAAAATTCTCGGAGATTAAGTTCATACGCACAACGGGGCTTCGTTCTCGATATTTCGAAGCTCGAACGCGGTATCGCAGTTGGCTTGGAACTCGGTGGGACGGTTAATCGACGAGGCGTCGGAGCAACTGAACTCCGAAGAACTGAAGAGCCTGACGTCATCAGTCGATTTTACCATCCGCTCTTGCACCGTTTCACCCGGTTGCGAGATCTGGCTACGGAACGAGCTGAAATTCGGGGTGTTACGAACGGGAAACGGAATCTCTGACTTTGATTCGTCCACGTTCGTTAAAATGCATTTATTATCGACGGGTTGATGGTTTGATGCGGCGTTCAAGTTTTCCATAGATATGAGGTTGAGTTGTTCGGTAGGTGGAGGGATTTCGGGTGTAGGGGACATTAATTTCAAGTTGTTCTGTCTCTTCTTTTGTTTTTCGTCTTCAGAGTCCTCGGAAAGCGAAGTAGTTGACGTCATCTGAAAAATGACGTCATAAAAGTTATATAAAACCCTCTATGTTTTAATTAAATTGTGTTGCTACAAGTTGAAACACATGCACTACTTTCAACCCCAATTAATTATTTTTAGTTTTAAAAATAGTAACACTATAATAAGCCCTTATTAAAACTCATAACACTGCATGTTACATCCCCTGAGACCCAATAACCCTAGGTTTGATCACCACAAGTGGCAAATCATTACACCAACTAGTAAAAATAGATATTATTAAGTCAAAAAAAAAATTAAAAATATCTCAAAAACAAAAAATTTAAAAAAAAACTAAAATTTAGGTAAACTGTTTATATAATACACACAGCTTTGTTGTTGTCATTGTTGAGAGATTGTAAACTGAATGTTCTTTGTAAATCTTCAACTGCAGTATAACCTGAGTCACGACCATCTGAAGCACTTGATCTTAAATGTCCACTACTCTTAATCGAACTTCTTTAAAAAAACATTTTAATAAAAAAATTTATTTTTACACATTTTTTTTATTATTTAGTTTGGTTAATATAGCTGGTCAAAATGTTCGGTTACACTTTTTTACTACAAGAGGTCTAGAATTCAGGTCCTAAGGAACCTCGAAAATTTACTTCCTAAACCAAGTGTTAATACCAAGCTTTTATAAACAGAACAATAATTATTTTTTCACTAGCATAAGCCAAGCCAATGCCATCACCACACTATACTTAAACCCCCTACCCTATCACTTTAAGGTTACATATATTAAATATTTATTTATTAATTATGTTGGCCATTACGTGGTGCTGGAACTGTCACTGTCCATGTTAACGTTCTCACACATTTTACATGCAGACGACCTTAACATAAGTTGAGTGTCAGGTTGGGAGGCTTCATAAATTTGTTTGGCACTCTGGTACGAAATATCAGGAGTAAAGTAGGTCTAAAATGATATAAAAAGGTAAATAAAACTTTGGTTACAAATTAAAGCAAAAAAATTTTGTTTTTGAATTTTAAGGACAAAAGAATGAAAATTACTTTAGCAGGAATTAAACCCAGCGTCTTCAGTCTCAAAAGATGACAAACCACTACTGCTTAATATAAAAAAAAAAAACTTGTACTTTAGCGTTGTCAAAAAAAATATGAAACATAAGGTACAATATTAAATTAGCTCAAACTGTAAAGAACAAGTGAAAATTAGTGAGGATTGTAGAGTACAAGTAAAAGTTATCGAGAACTGAAATAATGTAAGTTTATTCAAGGATTTTGAAGCGCCTTCAGCAAAAAAACAAAGTTAACCTACATTATTAAACTTCTTAAAGTTGACTTTGTAGGAGTTGTTGTGAGAGAAGGATACCATGTTGTGAAATCGATGACCCCATAATATTTCTGAAGGTAAATACGAAGCTCTTGCTTGGGTTGTCATACCAGTTGCCTCAACCATTCCCTCTAATATGACTATGACCTAAAACATAGAAAAACATTTTTTTCCTTATTTTATAGCTTTATAATTTAGTAAATTAACAAGTAACTTAAATTTTGGCAAAAAAGTTTTTTTTTTAAATATGAATTTTTTTTTATATAAAGTCGACTACCTCAAAATGAGCATTTTCCAAATCCTCTGGAGACAAATCCCACATTGGACTGTTCTCATCAATTGGATGACAGATCGTTTGAGGAGTGACAAGAAAGAGTCGATCTGAGTCATTTTTTAAATCCAGATGAAGATCAATTTGCTCCAGAGGAATAAATTCCCCTTCGATTGTCTCCCGAGAATGAATAAACTGCATTCTGAAAAAAATTAATTTGTTAAAAATTTTGTTTCTGTTCTCAAAAATATTTTTAATTTAAAACGACTGATTAAGAGTTGTGATGTGAAAACCTTAATTTGTAACACTATTATAAGTACACCACCTTTAAAATTTAACCAACAAAGTGTAAACATTTAACTTAAAAAAACAACATGAGCTAAATTTTGCCTAATTTAAACACTTTTATAGTTAAAATTAATTAAGAAAGTAGATAATTACCTGATGGTAGCTTCTACCAGATGACTTTTTCGTAAATTCCCAATCCTAATCATGAAACACAACCTCCCATCTCTCATGTTAATCACCGCGTTTTCACTAAACATTAAAGTTTCCGCTCGCTTTTTTGGCCTAGAAGTAAATAGTTAAAATTATAAGCTAAGATCTATTTTTTTGTGTAGTATTTTGCAGTAATAGAAAATCAAAAAATAATTAAAACTATTTTTTACGATGATTTAAAATTTAAAAGCTAAGTGAAAAGGTCGCACTGGATAAAGTTTATTAAAGGCTTAATGGGGTAATTTTACATTTAATTTGTTCGTTTTAATTTATTTAAAAATTTTTTTTAACACTTACCTTGAGATTTTAGCCATAATTAGACCAATCATAAAGGCATCCAAAATACAACCGAAAACTGACTGTACGATCACAAATAAAATACTGAAAGGACATTCTTCAGTTACAACCCGGAATCCATATCCTTTATGAAAATATATATTTAGATATTTATTTTAAACAATTTTAACAAAACCCATTGTTCAATAAAAGTTTTTTTCCCCTTTTATATAATTATCCCCTTTTCGGGTTTCTTTGTTTGGCTTTAAAAAGTTTGGACATAAATGTAATAAAAATAACCTAATGGTATACAAAACAAAATATTACCGATTGTCGTTTGGGTTTCAAGTGAAAACAGAAAAGAAGACGTAAAAGGGCTTTTTCGGTTAAGGTTGTTAACACAGGGTTTAAATGTTGAGTTGTTAACGTTTTCCAACTCAAAGTCGCCGTGTATATATGAGCCCAACCAAAAAATTAATCCAAAACCAATCCAACTAAAAAACAAAAATTTCTTTAATTTATAATATTCTTTAAGTTGTATTGCAAACTTTATAATTTAATTTTTAAATAATAACACTCCATTATAGCTTTACTTTAATTGTATACTAAGTAAGAATTGTATTATAGAACATGTAAGATTTAAAGTTAAAACATTAGGAATACAAAAAATATGATTTAAACTAGATAATTTCAGTTATGCTACCCTTAAAAAATACAAAACTTTACACTGTTCACAAAAATACAAGTAAAAATGAAATTCAAATAAAAAGCATGTTCCGTGTAATTAAAAACCCCTTTGTACCACAATTAAACCTTTTACTCAATATACTATTTAGAATAAACAAAGAGAAGCCAATGTATATAATTACACTGACCAGCAATGTACACCTTTTTAACCTTAGACCTGTACGAACCTCACTATGAAAGCAGCACTAAAGACAAAAAGATTCCATCGCCATTGTAGATCAACTCCTGTTGTGAAAATATCGGCAATAAATCTTCTTGGTTTGTCCCTTAAATTTGAGTGACTGACATTACAGTGACCAGACTTTCGAATAAATCTAAAAAAAAATTCAATTGTATTAAACATGAAATGAAATATTATTGAATGACATATTAGTGATCTAAATGATATATTGATATCATTTATAAAAGAAATGTTTGATTCATGCATGATGTATGACGCTAACTCATAACTAATGAAATATTATTGTTTTATTAAAGTTTAAAAATTTTGATGACCTTCTTATTCATACTAACATAACCCACAAAAATGTTAAAAATTTGGTCCCAATATCAAAAGTTTAACACTTAAAAAACTACCTTACAGCTTTTTACATTTTATTTAGCTATTATATAATAACAGTAAATTAGGTAAGCACCTTGACTTTTTAATAACATCTACACACAATGAGTAGTTTCAGAAAATACCACAACATGACATTATTTCAAGAACAGAAACCTCATGATACACCATGCAACAACTAGGTTCATGCAACCAATATTAATACACTATATGACCCAATAACTTAATGTAATAAAATGACTAGCAACAACACCATGAAACGGTTTACGCTTATCTTATAACATAAAGAACACAGCACCACGTTTAAAGACCAACAGCACAATTGAATAGTACAAACTCAATATAGGCCAAGCATTTTACCTGACCCTTCTTTTCTCAAATACAGCTGACTTTGAGTTAGGTTTGCAATGGCTGTCTTCGTCAGCCGAGCTATCCGACATCATGCGCTTTAAGCTACTGTTGTTGCTGCAATTTGTGTTATTTATTATATCTCTAGACATGTCTCTAAAAAAATAACAACAAAGTGTGTGCAACTCTTATAGCTAAAACATCGAAAAAAAGAAAGGAGTAATATAGACATAAAAAAACAAAGAAGGTTATGTTTTTAAAGAGGTAAGAAAGAAAACAAACTAACCCATTGTTGTAAAGCGCAAAATCGATTATGCTACTGCTCATTTGAACGTTTTTACTTAAAGATGGTAGCTCGCAGGCTGGGTTGTCAACCTTACACTCCCTATTAAAACCAAAATAAAGTTTGTGTTACAAGATTGTAAAATTATTTTGTTTTAAAGGAAAAAAACAAAGAAACAACCGAACAACAACTCCTTAGTATTAACAACATATAATACTATTGATATCCAAATAAAACTAAAGTAAACGGTATTAAACATAGGTTAACTAAAAGGTCAGCCTATATTTTTAGCTAGTTAAATGATGACATCAACTGTTTACCAGTCAACACCTACACACATAACTAATTAAGCTGTCTGATGATAACTTGTTATTCTATGAATTTCCTATATAGTCTAATGTGTTAATATGCTATAATAGTATATCACTATTCTAATGTCATTTATAAACTAACACTGGCATAATTTTGTTTCTAAGCCTTTTCGCTATTTAGTAATGAATTATATAATATATATATAAAAATATAATGTATACTAATTAATAACCTACAAACGTAGATAGTGGAATAAAATGGTTTTACTATTTAATCCACTGTCAGAACAGATTATATGACATCTGAACTAAACCTTAGCTAAAATATTGAAAGACAAAACATGCGGATTAATTGATTTTTAAACAATTGGTTTCGGTTGTATATTTATAAACCATTTGAATTAACAGCTGGAAATGCTTTTGATCAGGCAAAGAATTTTTAGTAATCATAATTTAATAAAATTTATAGATGTTGTTTTAAATGTTCAAAATATAGGCTTTTAAAATCAAAAAATGCTTTTTGTTTTTATGTTGGTAAATTATAAAGAGAATAAAATGGTTTTACTATTTAATCCACTGTCAGAACAGATTATATGACATCTGAACTAAACCTTAGCTAAAATATTGAAAGACAAAACATGCGGATTAATTGATTTTTAAACAATTGGTTTCGGTTGTATATTTATAAACCATTTGAATTAACAGCTGGAAATGCTTTTGATCAGGCAAAGAATTTTTAGTAATCATAATTTAATAAAATTTATAGATGTTGTTTTAAATGTTCAAAATATAGGCTTTTAAAATCAAAAAATGCTTTTTGTTTTTATGTTGGTAAATTATAAAGAGCAAACCAGTATTAGTTGTAACCATACAACGACAAGTGTTTTAATACATACACAAAAAGAGACTGCTGTTGTTTTACTACGGCTAACAATTGCTGTTTAATCAGTTAATTGCCATCTAAACAGTATTTAACTACTTTTTACAGCACTTACAGAGTTAAAAGCCTGTAAAGTTTTATTTCTATTTTAAACATAAGATTTTTGAGAAAATAACACAGGCCAAATAAAAAAAATCACAATAGCAGCTAATTCACATTAAAGATAGGCCAATATTTCCTAATATAAAATTTATTGTCAATTTGTTATTTAACTGACTGTGCACAAAGCCTATTTTAATAAAACAATTACCTATCAGTCATAAGTAGTTTTCTACCATTTCCTTATTTAAAAAAACACCTAGTAACACGTAGGTATATTAATACGTCAATCGGTATGTCACACTGCAAGAAATTTCTCTTTTGTCGATAAACCTGAATGACTAACACTAAACAATAAATTTGCAGTAGCAGTTTCTTTTTTGATCAAGAGGGCACTTCAGTTATCTAGTCAAGGTCACGATTTCTGTTTAAGTTACAACGAACAAGTAGTTATAACATCAAGCCTTGCTTCTTAACATGCTATTAACTACACCGCTAAATTAAAGTACTTCTTGTTTACTGTAAATCGACATGGCTTAAATAAATAAACCTTTTTGCTTAGCACGCATTTTACTTCCTCTCTGCAAATATAACAGACAACAGATTGAAAATTTCAAATGCTTTTCGCATGACTGTCATTTCTGGCAAAGTAAACCAGTAACAGTACAGATAATGTAAACACAAAATGAAATTTTATTAATACATTTTCTAGTCATAATGTATGTTTGTAACATAACTTTGTAACTTTGTTATACTTTTTCTGTTAGGCTTTTAACTCTTTCAATAGAATTTTCCTGGTAAATTTCCAAGTTGTGTGTAGTTAAGTATTTTTTAAAATAAACTTAAAATTTATTAAGTTTGCTATTAATAAAAACGTTTGCAGTTGTAAATTTGTAAAACTTTTCTTATTGGTACACAACAGCTAAAGCTATGTATTTTATAATACAGTCCTCAAAATAAAATTGCCATTTTATTAAGGTTACAAGTAAATCATTAACTACACTTTTTTAACAAATTATGTAATGGTTGAAAAGTAATCAAAGATCATTGCTATGTATACATAGCTGAATGAACAAAAGCAAATACAACCAATCCTATATAAAAATTATAGGTGAACAAAATTATGCCATGTATGTTTAGTAAAATTAAAATAATTTTAACCTTAAAGTTTGCATAGCGTTGTATACAAACTTTTATAATGCAAAATGTAACATGGCTATTAAGATACAAAAATAAAAGATTTACTCGTACTTTAACAATTACTTTAAAGTCGCAAAATTTAAGTACATTGTCATGTTATTATTTTTAATCATAAAAAGCCTCATAAAATTTTTTAAGGTACTCTAAAATGTAACGTAAACAATTAAGTTTTAAAATCAATGACTCATTAAACCAAGTTTTTAAAAAACAAGAAAATTGCTTAATTTGCTATTATGACCAATAATACAATGGTGATAGCCCAAGGCCTAGGTCCTTTAATAATACCTTACTAACAGCATTAATTAATTTGTTTGTTAAAACTTAGCAATGTAACCTAAATAGGTACTGTAACCTAAGAATGTTAACCTAAGCCTTCTTTTTTAGCAACCGGAAGTAAAAACCATAACAGGAAATAACAATTCTGATACAAAAAAAAATTGTCATAAATCCATACAATCAAATAAATCAGGTCACAATATTTGCTTTTAATGATATTTATTTGATAATTTAAGAGATGGATTCGTGTTTACTAAACAAATATTTTAACTGCTTTATTTAAAATATACATAAGTCAAATAAAGAAGTAAAATATACAAATATAACCTATAACTCATAAAACATCTTGTTTACCAACAGAGGTCAAACCCAGAATATTAGTTAAAATCTATTTACTTAATTAGTGTTGCCGTACACATCGATAACTCGTCACTTGAAAAATAATTATCCATGCTTCAGAATTAACAAGTTCCTACTGAGGGCTAATTTTAATTAGTTTGAGTCGATAAACTAATTTTAAACTAGCACGAGTTCTTATGCAAATTTAAAAAAAAATTATAACGCAGAAAAAGCCTATATACAGAATTAAAGACCTATAATGCACTGTATTTTAAAACGCGTATTTAATCAAAAAAACATGTATAGCCTGAAGGTATAATTCCTATACCGCAAACACACAAAAATAGCACGTTTTACATGAATCGCAAACCACATTACTCTTATTAACAAAGGTTAATACAGATAAGCATAATAACATATTTAATAAACACGCCAAAATTGGAAATCAAATTATATTACCTATTCATCATTGTCGCTTCATTGGAATATTGAAGACCAGGTAAAGAGTAGTTACCTGCATTTCGAGAATTATTTCTTGCCGTTAATCCCATTTTTAAATAAATATTGTGTTATGCAAATAATAAATTAAAACTTTTTCTAATAGGTAATTTGTTAAATATTTTCTATTGACTGCAAATACATTGTTAAAAAAATCGTTAAATGATAAAAGTAAATATGCAGATCTGCAGAATGACAGACAGCTGAACATTTAACAAATTTGCTAACTAAATAAAATCGTTGATTTATAACCGAAGCTGTCCAAATTACGCCATCTCGAAAGCTCGACCTGTCGAGCTGTCGAGTGTGTAGATTGGTCATCGCTGTTGTATACGTGACACCTACCTAGTTAGCCATAATGCCTAACGAAGCAAAACAGTATGACGTTTACCTTTATTTATAACATTTACGTTACTTGTTAACGATTTGAAATTTTTTGACTTTACACCATTTTTATTGCTGGCTTCTTATTATACGACATTTCGTTTAGTGTGTATAGTCAAACAATCGTAATTTTTATGACTGTCTACTTGGCTGTGAGCCATTTTTTCTTCAGGCGAATGTCAAAAATACCAAATTTTATTTGTTTATCCTCAATGTAAATTTTTTTCATTTTTTTTAACTTGCTAAACTGGCTTTCCAATATTATAAAAAAAACTGTTTACTTAAATACCAAATTTTTTTCTGTGTAATTTCTAAACTTGATCAATTAAGTAAACCTAGTGCCTTTGCATAAAAGTTCCCTGTGTATTACGCCAGTATACACACTTAAACAAAATAACAGGCATGCACTACGAACAGCAATAAACATTTTAAGCTGTTAAGTAGGCATGGTATAGAATAGAGTGACAAAACCCTTAATTATTTAGCCAAACTGTAAAGTTAGCTGAAGTAACAGTAAAAAATGGTGGTTTTTCAAACTGATAGGCGTAAGATTATGTCTTATCCGCCTATTTAACAATTTATGTTTATGTCTAACCAAAATTTTACTAAAATTACCTACAGTATATGGAAAATTAAAGTGATTACAGGCAGGCAGCATTATGGCACACATAAAACGGAATATAGCACAATTTAAAGTATTTAAATCTCAGTAACTAAGTATATATACACACAATTTTTAATTATTTTTTACCACATTAAAATAATATTTTTAAACCAAATACTTTTTCTAAACTTATAATTAACCCAATGGCAATAAGACTCTGAAAACCATAATTAAGTAACATTTACACTTTTGTTATCAGCACGATAATACAACATACAAAAGAGTTAAATTAATTAATTTTAATTTTCGAAATTAACTTTGTAATTTATTTAGGAGGAGAACGAACAGCAGATTATATAACGACAAAATATAATTATGGATTTTAACCGACCCAAGTTAACGAAATCAATATTGCAAGTTCGTAAACAACATCGGCTTTATAGACCTTCAGTTGTAAGTATTTACTTTAACATGTTGGTTTTTGTTTTTTATTGTGGACAACAACTTGTAAAATCTACAACATGAAAAAGTTTTTAATACACTTGGCATCACCACATGAAGTCCTGGGTTTAATATTTACTATTTTAGTGCTGAAGATCCTTGAATAAGGCCCCAAAAACAAATTAAGTGCAAAAATATTAAGATTAGATAAATTTTTTTAGAAAACCTATCCAAAAAAAGCGGAAGTTTCATCTTCTAGCAGTTTGGAAGATCTTCTTGTTTTTGGTTATGCTAGTAAACTGTATCCACCAGATCAACATTCAAAAAAGATTGCAAAGAGCGAACATCTAATTTTATGGAATGATGACAGAGATGTTAATCTAACAATAGACAGGTTCTTAGAATGAATCATTACACATAACTGTTAAGCGTAAGGGAGATTTTTTTAGTTGTTTTTGAATTTTTAGGTATGACTGTCGGGCATCTTTACATGATCTTTCAGATTTCCAAACTAATTCATGGAATGTTACACATCAGGTAAGTAGTTGTTATTATCTTACATGTATTATTTAAACCATTCCCATTATTTGTTGTTAACACAATGGGTTTGTTAGGTATATATATATTTGTTTTCTTTTTTTTTTGCAACAACTTACTTGGTGTTATTGAGCTATTATGTATAAAATTTTAAATACACACTAGTTCAGGTTATTACATCAATTTACAATGTTTTTGTTTAAGATTTCCGAGGAGGAAAATAGAATTGAAGATCATTTGAATGATGAAAGATATTGGTCACTTTTCAATAATGAGGAAGAAACGAAAACTGCTCAAGGTAGTATTGTAGTGCCAAATAAATTAAATTTTTTTGGCTGCTGTTTTTTAATATAACTTTAACCTACCCCAACCTATTTCTAACCTAAAAATTTAAGTAAAGTTTTCGAACAGTAGCACTATTATTAACTGCTTAATAGATCATTTTTTGTTTCTATAATAAATATTTAATTTTTTAAACATTTTTTTTTTATTTGCAAATATAAATTAACGAAATATGTAAAAACAAATTAATTATTTTCCTATTGTATCATGTAGTTCCTTTAATAAATTTTAGGCAATTTTTTAAAATTTAGAGGAAGAAATCAAAAGACTGAATGCCTATTTGGATAAAGACAAGCAGTATGGTGAAGTGGAATTTAAATACAATGAAAATCAAAATAAAGTTTCAACTGAGAATAATAACGACAATGAGACCAATAAAAAAGAAAATGATGTTTTCAACGAAAAACCTTTTACTGCGCCAAAGTTATTAGCAATCCCTGCTGAAATGGAAATTGTAAGAATTAAATCGTTTTTTTTTTTTTTTTAGTTTTTCCGTATACTTAAATTATTTAATAACCCTAAAATATACCAGTTCAATAATTTCTAATAGTTTAGAAAACTCAAGATTTGGACTCCAAACTATGTTTCTAAAAAAATTACCTCAAAAACTAATTTAATTTTAGCCCCCTACTGAAAAAATGCATGCCATTATTCAAAAGACAGCAGTTTTTGTAAGCAAGCAAGGCACCCAGATGGAAATTGTGTTAAAAACTAAACAATCGAACAACTCACAATTTCAATTTCTTGATTATGGGCATTATTTAAACCCCTACTACAGACACATGGTAAAAAATTGCTTCTAATTAATATTTTTAAATAAAATCTATTCATAAAAGCCTTAAAACAATACAATAATTGTCGATTATCATATCTTAATTATTTTTTTAGATTTCTAGAATTAAAGAAGGTAAATATACTCCAGGACTGGAAGTTAAAAACGAAAGTCTTTCAGAGGTGGGTTAAAAAAAATTGTTAAAAAATATTTTTCTCCTTTACAAGACATGACAAAATATTTTCATAATAATCATGTTAAATTAGGATTCGGAAGAATCAAGTGACGGTGATGGGGAATATCTTCATCCCAGTTTATTTGCAACCTCACATAACACTAGGAAGACTGATCACGAAGAAAAAACTAAGGTGTTGTCTTATATTTGTTTTAACAAAAATATCAAAAAATTATTAATTTTTTTTAAAACTTATAAAACTTGTACTAAAAAGTGCCTTTTTTCTTGTTTTATTGATTTAAACTTTCAAAATTTGATAAACAAACACATAATTCTTTGGCTTCCGTGTATAAAGTTGAATTTTATCATTAAGGTGATTAGAAAAGTAGATCCAGATCACCCATTAGCCAAACTAATAGAAAAAGGCAAAGCTGACAATGCTGTAGAACTAAATCAAAATATGACAAATAATTCATATGGTTATTACAACAACCAACAAAATATAAACCAATATGGTGAAAAAAATGAAAATTTTACATCTTCAGGTATAACAATGTGATAAATAATAAGGATATTATTAATATTTAGTAACCGAATGTAGTAACCGTAATGTGACTTACCAGTAACCTGGAAAATGCACTACTTTAACACAACAGATGTAATTTTGAACCGGCAGCGTGGTGTAGTTGTGAACATTTGTTACGCCACGTGAGGTCGTGAGTTTAGTCCCCACTGCTCTCATGCTGTAGCGCCCTTGAGTAAGGTGCTATAAACGGTATAAACTCCTGCTGAGCCAGCACTTAATCAGGAGCATAATTACTGGGCAATTATAATCTATATAATATTCCAAACTGCCACAGCCAACTGGAAACTGGGTCAAAGTAACTGATGTAACTCTATGTTCAGGTCACGCATTCGACCTTCCCACATCGAGAATAAAAATATATACAAAAAAAAATAAATAAAATTTAGTGATTAAAAAATTATTTATGTTTCCTTTACACAGCAGCCACACAAGATATACCTCAGTCTTCCGGTACTTACAGTAGTTCATCTATTTCATACTCTAACACACAAGGTTATGATGGGCAAAGAACATGGCATGAACAACATTACATTGTTCCCCCATCCCCTGACTTACAACCAATTGTTGAGAATATGGCAAGGTAATAGTTTTTTCCATTTCCAAATAAAAAAGTTGAATAATTTTTGACTTTTTAGGATTTTAAGGTTATTTCATTTTAATCAGAATTTTTTTATTGTTTCTATGAAAGAGTAAAATGACCGGGTTTAATATATTATTTACCGGGGTACATTTTCTAAGTGTTAAGCTTGGTCATTGTTGTAATTTAAGTACCATTAACTTGCTACTTCAGGACGTAAATGACTAAAGTTTTACAAATATAGTGTAGTGGTATAGAAAACTGGTCACGGGATGGGGTTAAAAACAGAATAATTTCAGGTTCAAGCCATACGAATGCCACCTTATTTACACTTAAATCCGTTTATTCACAGCGCAACCTATGGTTTCACCCCCGAAAGTTATATAACTTATGAAAAAATATTTTACTAACGTGTAACTTTTAACAGACAAGCAGCAACAGAAGGTGATGCTGTAGAGAAAACTGTTATAGAACAAAACAATCCAGTTTATGCATTTTTAACCCCATATCATGAGTTGTACCCGTATTATCAATACCGAAAACAAGCTTGGTATCATAGTCTGTATTCTGCTTCACAATCTACAGTTAATATTGGTAAGTAATTTTATAAAGCTATAAGCCCAAAACATAGAAGAGCAGATTTGTTTTTTAAAACAATTTTTTATTGTCAAGATTGTAAAACTTATTAGGTAAATTTTAAAAGCGATAGTTTGTTAAACAAACTACTTGCTATAACTACCAGGAAGTTATAGGTAAAAATGTGGATTGCAATCCCTTTTTTGTGAATTTGGGATTTTATAAACAACAAAATGTTAATATAAATTAATTTTTAGCTAAACCACCTGTAGCATATAATGTTGAACCAGAAAAAGTTGAGCAGCCACCTAATAACAACAACAACATTACCCAGGTATTATCATATTGGTATAAATTTTTTAAACAATTAAAATCAAATCTAGTTTAGCTGAACTAAATTTAAATTGTTTTGGTAAAATTTGGTAGGCTATTTTATTCTACTTTAAATCTTTGTAAATTCATTTTTTTGTAAGTATTTATTGTTTATATTTTTTTTAAGGAACCAACTGCTGAGAGTCTGACAAAGCAATCCCCAGCGTTGCCAATCTCTTTTCTAATTAAATCTTTTAAAGAAGGAATAAAAAAGACAACGCTACCGGCTTCTACTTTTCTCGAAGATCAAAACAGTGATGATGAAAAAATTGTGGAGAAAAATAACAGCGGTAAACAGTTTTTTTATGACTTTTTGTATAGATCTTATTGCAATTTGAAACTACTTTAAGTTTTATAATACCTATTGATTTTGAATATATAAATTGTCATAAATTTGGTTATCCCCAAAAGTTAGCAGGTTTTACTTAAAAAAGAAGACCAAAAAACAGTTGTTTAAATTTATTTTATGTTTCAAAAGTATTTCGAAAAAAGAGACCGTGCATTTGGCCCATTTTTGTGAGGGTACTAAAGTTTTTTTTGTTTTTTGTCCACCCTTGCCCGGAGGTAGACTCGTAAGTTCCAGGACCTGGCACTTTTGTGTGAGAAGTTGAAAATCTTGCTGTTCCAGACCGAAAACTGGAAGAGATTGCATATTTTGTGTTTTGGTCTGAAGGGTTGTAGGCACCAGGTGGGGGGCCCTCCCTTGCACGAAAAGAAGGAAACCGAGTAGACTGACTCCTAATACAAAATGATTATGTTTAACTCATTTCTAATTAAAAATTATATATACAGCAGCCTAATGGATAGTAGGTTTAACTTATTGACCTTTAAAATAAAGAAAGCTACCAGTCAGTTTAGTTGTTCTAACATACTGTAGTTAAAAATGCAGCCTATTAGGCAGACAATAAAATGGTGTTTGGATTTTTAAAACGCATGCTGAAAATATTAGAGCATTGGGTTATAACAAAAAAGAGTGTAAGGAATTTTTTTTGCCTACAGTTCTTACTTGGTGAAACAATTTATTTTTATATAAGGTATAAATTAATACCTGAATGAACTAGACAGTGTGGGGTGCTCTGTATCTTTCTTACTTGGCTTTGCAATAGTGCTATATTGCCATGGTGGAACATTCAGATCCATATCCTGTCAAATTGAAACTATTAAATAAAGCTTTTTAAAAAATATAACAAGTTAAAACATACATGGAACCTAGACGGCGTTCTTGAGCGCCCAGAACTTTTGAACGAATAAGTTTTAGTTCTTTGTTGAAGTTCGTCGATAAAATTTGAGTATTTGTACAACCCTGGAAGCAGCAAGGTTCCCTTTCTTGATATACCAGGTTCATGCTTTCTACCTTGCCCTTAAAATAGAATATTTTCCTTTTTATATTTTCTATTGTTATTTTTTATTACAATCCTATGTTGTTACCAATTTTCATGATTTAAAAGTTTTTGGTTTGAAAATGGTAAAATGCAATTTAAAATTGATAATTTACCAAAAAATACATATTTTACTTATAAAATATGTTAAATTAAAACAAAAAAGCTTTTTTGCTTACCGGCAAAGTTGTATGTAGCTTGTATTGGGTTCATTCTTCCCTCATAAAGGAAATCGTGGTAATTATAATGACCGGCAGCGGGTGTTTCCTTTACATATGCCCTCCACCATTCTCTATCTGAGGTTGATGGTTCATAATCATCTCTTGGGTCCTTAAAAATTACATTTTTTGTATATTAAAAATATGGGTTTTTTGCTTAATTTAAATTTTACATTAAGGTAGAAAAATATTTTTTTTGGAAAAATATGCTCTGTGCTCCCTTATAAATTTTATTATAAAATCTGTTGAGCGATTATCAGTCATATTTACCTTTCTTCCTTTGGTATAAGCTGAATATACTCTAGAAGCCAAAAGCATGTCAATGTGGGTTGGTTCTTTAAAAGTGACATTACTTTTCTGTTTTTTCTCGAAGTTGTTACTTTCCGATGGATTACTTTTCTGCTGATGTTTCGAATTTTTTGATGCATCATGACTGCTTCGATGGTGGCCCAAATAGTTGTTATGAACAGTTGCTACTGGCGATTTGTTTGCCATTGTATTAGACATGTTTTTATTTGTTATAAAAACACAAAGATTGCTAAAAAAAAAGTTTTACTTTTTGGTTAATAAGTGAAACAATACCTATTGTGATGTCATAAATTGGATTTTCCTGATTACTTGGCTATTAATTTTTATTTTAAACAGACATTTTTTACAATTAAATTCTTTACAAAAATAACTAATTTTTATAATCTAATTTTAGTAGAAAAAAATTTTATTCACTTGTATGTTAATTTACATTACAGATCAACCTTCAATTGCCACTACTACATCAAATTCAACAACAGAAACATCATTTACTAGTACCCCTGTTCTTCTTACCACCCCTTCCCCAATATTTAGCCCCTCAAATATTTCCACCTTTAGTGCAGTGACCCCTAGTGGCCAATCTGCTTCAATATTGAATCTGCGTGAAAAACAAGCCGAGAGAAGACAGCGGGCTTTACTATTTTTAAAAGCCAAACATAATACGGTTTGCATAATTTTTATTCTTTTTAAATTCTGGGAAATTTTATCTAATATTTTTCTAGTTATATTGATATTATTGTGAAGAAAATATTGTTATGTAAACCCCCTAAAAAATGATTTTTTTATTAATAAGTCAAGTTTGTTTATATATTAAGGTTGTTACACAATCTCAGGAAACAAAATCGGAAGAGAATCGAGAAATGTTGGCATCTGAAGATATTTTTGATTTGTCAGATAACATCACTAAAGTAAGACTAAAAAAAGTTTTTAGAATACATAAAACCTTATTTACTTGCTAAATTTTTATGTTTTAAGGATAAAAGGGCAGACCCAAATGGTCAAGCACTATCAACCCTGTCAACAAATTTTTCTAGTTCAACAACAAACGATTTTGAAGAAAAAAAGTGTGTAAAACCATTTCTTGTTTATGTATTTATATTTTTTCAGAATATTTATATTTCTGCTGTTTTATACTCATCATAATTTGATGTTAGCAAAGTTAAACTTAAATTCAAGGTAAAAGCTTTAACATAGACTTAAAAGTAAAATATGTTCTTTTTTCTTTTCAGGGAAAATGAAAATATGGTCCCAACTTTACATGCACATTCACCTAGCCTTTCCCCAAAATCCAAAAGAAAAAGGTACCTTTTAAATGTAGTAGTTCTGTAATAAAACTATGTTCAACCACTTACTTACATTAACTTTTTTGTTTATTTGAATTAAAATTTGTATAAAATTATTTTATAACCTTTTATTTGTTCTTTTTTAAGATCTAGTGTTTCACCGAAAAGGCATAAAGATTCTTACAAAGACAAATCACATAAGTAAATCGTAAATTTTTTATGAAAAATTATTACTTGTTACATTCACTTACTTAATTAGCATTTTATTTGATTTTAATTTATGTTGCAGAAAGTCAAAAAAGAAGAAAAAGCATAAGTCTGAATATATTTATGATAATGAATCAGATGGTGATTCATGACAATATGAGCATTGAAAATTTTGGACTAAGGTTAAAATTTGTGATTTTTTTCTAAAAAAAATTAAAAAGCACTCATTTATAAAGCTGTTTACAACTATTTTATAATTTACTTAATGTAAAGAAAAGCATCATTTTTATACAGTCATAGTAACTAGTCATTTAATTTTTTTTAAATTGGTTGATTTGTCTTTTAATTGATGTTACTGATTTACATTCTGCATTTTGAAACTCTGTAATAAAAAAACAAACTTAGATTCATTATTTTTGTTTTATTGAACATGGTATATTCTATAAAAATGGTAGTAATAGCATTTGATAATTTTGTAAAAAAAAATTGTTTACAAAAGAACAAAATTTACTTGTTTTATAACATCTTATATACCACATAAAATTATTTTGATTTTTTTAAAGTAACTTTTATTTCGTAAATCATACAATCAGAACATTGCAATATATGTCATGATATGAATTTTTGATTTTTTTATATATAACCTATACTTTAAAAAGCAATTGCTTTTAGAATTTAAGTAGAAATATAATAAAAATAAATCAGTGAATTTTTTAAGGGTATATTTAATACCTTGGACAGTGAGTAACTTAAATAATTGGCCACAAAACAATTTTGAAGAGAAATACAAATTTAAAATTAGATGTAAATAGTTATTTATTAGTGGTGCACATTGGAACTTAAATAAAACTAAAAAAAAAATTAAATTAAAATGTATTATAATTAATAAGGGCTTCTAAAAATGATTGCAATATATGTTAAAGCTAAATTATATGTTTAATTAAGAATGTCGATGCATAATTTTTGTTAATTTTGCGATTAAATAATTTTTGTTTGATCTTTTAGGACCTCTGGATGACTTTCTCGATGGAGGAGCACAACTTAGTGATCCCTTTTTCGATGTCATCCACCTCATAATAAGCAATGCTCAGTCGGATATAATTCTTGAAATCACCACAAACAGAAGCCCTGTAAAAGAATACAAAAATTTAAAAAATTTTTGTTTTGATATTAAACAATGTAACGAGACAATCGCAAAAGTTAGAATAAAATAAAAAAAAATTATTTTTGATCTAAATATGTCAATATATTCCAACGAAAAAATGTTAGTATAGGGTTACTTACAGTTCTCCTTTAATAAAAGTGACATTTTCATTCTTTGCTTCTTCAAGCACTGCGGCCGACATCACATTTTCCGGGAGTTTTAACCACAGAAAATACCCACCTTCAGGGTGAGATATTGTAACCCCGTATTTCTGAAGTTTTTCTTCAACTATGGATATAGCTTTACTCATACGATCCTATTATAAAATATTTTTTATTATTAAAGTAGTAATGTTTAAATTGATTTTCTGTAAGTTATTAAATATGGTTGGAGCATTGGGCACTACAACATGAGATGCTGGGTTTGATTTCCAGTGCTTCATTTTTTTTTACTTTTAATTAGCTTTAAAAACAATTGCAAAATACATGACAGGCCAATATTTTTTAAGCCAGTATTATATTAAACTGTACCTGGCGTTTTACAACTAATTTAAATGGGGTTAAACAATAAAAAAAATTATAAAAGATATTCAAAACAAAATTGTATTACTTTGTGGGCAACTCTTAAATTCTGAACATGATCGTCCATATCTCCACTTTGTAAAGCTTCAGCAACTACATATGAGGTAAAAGCACACTGGCCTGATCCACTGTGTGCAAGGTAAGAGTCCTTTAAGGACTCAATCACCCTTTTTGGGGCTTCATACCAACCCATTCTAAGTCCAGGTGCCACAATTTTTGCAAATGAGCCATTAGATACAACATTTCCTAAAAAATATTTTAAAACAAAATTTATTGTCCAAAAATGATTGACACTTAAACTTAAGATTTTAATAATTTAAAAAAGTAAAAATAATAACCTGCATAGTCAGGATCCTTTTTGTCATCATAGGCAAACAACCGGTTGGCCGAAAACTGAAATTTTTTACTGTTACCCGGTTCCAATTTATAGTTGAGTGCATTGTAAACATCGTCTGCAATAACTAGAAGGTTGTACTTTCTAGCCAACTGCACCAATCTTTTACATTTTTCTAAAAATTTGACAAAATATTATTGGAAAATTATAAATAACTGGAAAAATCAAAACAAATTCCACAATTTCTTATTACCTACACAAACCGATAATGAATTTGCAAAATATTTTAAATACAATTCTTTTACATAATTTTTAAATTAAACTAACCAGGCGAGTAACTAAAACCAGTTGGATTTTGATGAACAGAAATGACATAAACAGCTGCTCGAAATGGCCATCGCTCTGAAACTGGGGTACATTCCAGCTCGGAACATTTTTTCTCAAGTTCGTCTAAATCCATTCCGTCACTTTGCATTTCAATTCCATGAGGAGTCATCTTGAATTCAAGTTTCATGCTAATTAGTATTACATTTTAAATTGCTCTAGTAAAGTATTGTTCTATGCATTAAACATTTATTATATAGAAAAACATTCACATTTGATTTCAAAAAGTGATTAATTGTAATACTATGAGTAAATGGTTTTAAAAATTTACACTCACCCATTTATTTTTTTGCATTTGCATGGCGAACACTGGATAGGTCGGATTCTCACAGAAGATTTTTTGATTGCCTTGAAAGAAGTGACTTATTAAAACATGAAGACCGGAAGTTGCTCCCCCATTGATAAATATGTCATCACTGTAGAAATAGCAAAATTAATTTAAAAATATGTTTACGAAGTTTAATAAAACTAATGGGTTACCTTTTTACTGGTTCACCATATTGTCTAGTCAAAAAGTTGGCAACTTCTACTTGTACTGGATAGGCACCGGCAACACATCCATATTGTAAAGTTTCTTCATACCTGCTTGTTTTTTGAACTGTTTTTGAAGCAGACTAAAACAAAAAGCCACTTTATAAACCATGAAATCAAGACATTTTTTTGTAAATATATATTTTTATCCTCGATAAACATAGACTAACATTAGCAGATTAGTTACTCCAACCCAGTCTTGAGTTGTCTTTAGCAGTTTAGGATATTATAGAGATTATAATTGCTTAGTATTTACGCTGCTGATTAAGTGCTGGCTTAGCAAGAGTTTATATACTCAAGGGTGCTACAACATAAGAGCAGTGGGGATTAAACCCACGACCTCATGGTGGTGTAACAATGTTCTTACCACTACACTATGCTGCCGTAGTCTATGTATACATACTTATAGTTATTTAAAGAAGCACTGTATGTACATCAAGATGTTACTATTTTTACCTCTAAATACCCTGCAACTTGCTTTAAAAATGCCGGTCCCGGAGCACCAACTTGAAAATTGAAATGTCCGCTTTTTAACAAACCAACACCTTCGAAAAAGTTGCGTGCATATGACATAGTAAAAATTGTTATGACAGGTAATTAATAAGGATTAAAAAAACTTCTAAAGGTGCGTATAAAATATTATAAGATTATACTATACGTTATGTTTGCACATTTACTATAAACATTTAAAAATATAAAGTAATCAGCACGTTTTTGGGCTTTACTGCTAGGTCTTCAATGCAATTTTCGTATTTAAGCTGCAATCAAGATTAACGTTGCGGTATTAAACACATACTTGCCTGTGTTATAAAAACTTTATCCTCACCAAAAAAATACGTTTTCGGATTTTCGATTCTCGGTTTAAATATTTTAGGCACTTCACTAATAGATTATTTAACATAACTTCTAAAATCGTATTTTAATTAGGTCATACAGGGGTTTCTTTGGATAGGCACGTAAAAGTGAGTTTATTTAGCGGGGTATGAAAGGCTCTTTCACAATTCATGCAACTATAGCACTTTACTATGTTCGAAAGGGAGGGTTTCTTAGGGTGGGCAATTTAATTAGTTTATGCAACTGGAAGCTGGCACCTTAACAAAATATCAAAAACAATTACATCTATAGAAATTCATTTTAATTTATAAATATAAAAGAATTAAAAAGATACCAAATAAAAATTAGTAGCCATTAAATTGCATAATTTTTAATTTTTGTGTGATTAATAAAAACTTTATGAACAAGTTATTGCAAACGATGAAAGAAAATAGTAAAATACAAAAAAAAACAATAATTTTACACCTTTAATCAAGGCCCTATCTAAATAATTTTAGAGTTCAATTTTAGAAAACATTTTTTGTTGCTGTGTAATAGGTCCGCATAAACAATCTGGAGGAGAACAGCAAGGAAGAAGTTTCTTTGTTGTTCTTCCAAGTTGTCTAGGAACTTTAACTATGCCTGTATATAATAAAATAATATTTATTAAATAAAAGTGTAATAAGACAACCATTTTAGCTTTAAATTTGGTTTTTGAGATGTATAACTTAAAAAGTATTATTGTAGTCAAAACTTCAATCACCTTTTTGATGTTCTTCCACTAATTTGAACACTTCAGTTAAAACATCGGTATATCTAGTTGGATCCAATGGAAACCTTTCACCTTGATCAATTTCCACGTTAAACATTAAAGGTGGATTATGGTTAGTAGAATCCTCACAATTTAAAAATGTTAAAATATCAGCTATAGGCTCTCCATTGTCACAGTTTTTGGATATGATATCACTTTTTAACTTTTGTGTAAAAAAGTGTATCTAAAAGTAAAACAAAATTATTGTGTTACCTTTAAACAATTATGATATTAATTTTATATAATGTAAGTTAAATGCTTGCCTTGTATTGGTTAAATCGAACAGCCATCAATTTATCAGAACAATAGTGGTATAAAATATTATGTACGGCAGAAAAACTGTTACCATGGGTTTTATTTTTTAATAACAAATTTGCAATTGAAACACCATCTAAAGTTTGAACATATTCTGGTTCACCTTCAGCTAGCATAAAATAACATTTTTTAAAGAAAAAAAAATCCCCAAACTTCAATAATAATTTTATTCTTCTAAATTTATTTATTACATCATGCTGTAGCTCCCTAGAATACTTATATAAAAGTGCAGTTTACCTATTTTAATATTGTTTAAAGTATATTTAACTCACTTGCTAATTCTACCAATGTAGGGAATATGTCCATGGTGCTGACTAGATTATAGTTTATAGTGTTGGGTTGAATTTTTCCTGGCCACCAAGCTATAGCTGGAACTCTGAGACCACCTTCCCATGAAGATGCTTTTCCACCTGTAGTATAAAAAATATTTAAGCAAATTAAAGTCTTTAAATTACTTAAGCATATAAGTACATTCATTAAAAAATATTAACAAAAAAGTTTATCTTTTAATAACCAAAAATTGAAGATACTGTATATGCAATAACTTTGTTTAAAATGGTAACTCTAAGAGCAAGTTTATTTAAAATTTAATGATTACAACAGCAATTAAACCTCTAAAAGGTCCAGCTGAGCCTCCATGTTGGCAAAGTTCATATTGAGGTCCATGATCAGACAAAAATAATACTAGTGTATTATTATTTTTCGAGTTGACTGCATTTATTATTTCACCAACAGCCCATGATAATTCATTGGTATTGTCTCCATACAATCCTTCGGCGCACATAAAATAAGATTTAAAAAAGTTTTTTTCTGCTTACAAATTTGAGGTTAAAATCATAAATACCTCGCCTTGACTTGTTACAAAATTTTTCTGAACATATCAATGAGCTATGGGTTTGCGGCATAGCTACATACAAAAAATATGGATTTTCAGTTTTAGTCACAAAATCAACAGATTCCTTAACCAATCTTTCAGTTACAGATGTTGGTTCATAAGGCTGCCCAATGATGCTGGAATTGTAATACAAAAAGCATTTTTGTGCCATTTCATACATGGAAAACTAAACACAATGGGACTTATTTTATAATTTATTAAAGTGGTATGAATTTGTATATAAATATTATAAATAGCACTATTACTTTTAAAACAAGGTTTACCTTTTTTGGGTCACATTTAAAATGATGAGTAAATGGTAAAGTTGTGCCAACAAAATCAAATCCATGATGGTGCGGTAAATGATTTCCATCATTTAATTCATGTTCATTAATTCCTGTGATTTATTTGTAAATATAAATAATTTCACAATTAAAGATCATTTAAATGAATGTTATTTTGGTTTGTTGCAGCATAATCTTTGTTAAATATACCTAAATGCCATTTTCCAACCATGCCTGTGGTGTATCCCTGCTGTTTTAGTGCTTCAGGTAATGTTATTTCTTGTTTGGGCAAACCCCCTTGATCAAACGCCCAAAACACACGCTCAGGCCCAACTATTCCACTTCGAATTGGCAACCTTCCTTTAGAAATGTTAATCATTTTTTAAACTAAAAATTAGTAAATATGTTTAAATTAATGACAGAATGTACCTGTTAACAGTGCTGCTCTACTGGGGGTGCATAGCGAGTCTGCTGAATACCATTGTGTAAATTTTAGCCCCTGTGATGCCAACTCATCAATGGGTCCCCTTTCTTGTGTTGGGTGACCATATGATTCGAAATCCCCATACCCGATATCGTCACCCAAAATTACAATAAAATTGGGTTTCGAAGATATTAATGGAGTCATACAAAGAATCACAAATATTTTAATTGTTATAAATAACTTCATTCTGTGATTAGCATTAAAAATGTAAACAACCTTACATCTGAAATTTATTTTATATGGTAACAGAGCAGGCTTTGTTTGTGAAAAAAATAAATCATATTAAAAACGAATGTTGGTAAGTAAAAAAGAAACATTTTTGTGAAGAAATATACAAAAAAGATGTAAACATCTGTAAGTTGAGTGGTGTATAAAAGTCAAGTGAGTTTAAAGAATTAAATGTAGTTAAGTAATCTGAAGTACGATTGGTCGTGTAAATGATTTGTTCTCAATTTAAGCGAACAACGTTAATAAAAGAACATTATTTTATTAATGTTAGCAACTATTATATATAAATACGGTAACCCTTTTAATCTTATCCGATAATTAACACAAGCGCTTCACAATTATTTTTAAGTCACGCGCAAATGGGTCATGACCCCGATTTCTTGTTGTTTTGTTTAGCTTTTGAAATCAGCTGTTTCTTTGTGCGTTAGTTAAACAAACGTCTTTTTCAATCATGTTTACAAGTTACTCGAAGACCTGAATAAAATGAGCGGTAAGTAAATATTTAATGATTGGTTAAAAACTTGCTTACTTTTAAACTATAGTAGGTCTACATTAAACTGTTAAATGCAATCTGGCAATTTAATTAATAATTAAAAGTAATTGCAGTGGATTAAGTAAATATTGTAGTAGCAATTAAGACCATCCTGTTCGTGGTATTGCAATTACCCTGTATATTGATTTATACAAAAAATGTATTATTAAAGTATAACATTTTAAAAAGAATAAACTAATGTCTGAATATTGTTTTATGTTTTTCTATATTTAAATTTTAAAATTACTTTTGGTCTGTTGGTATTTTACCCTGCTTTAGATAACTATTGATGTGCTAATATATAGATAAATTAATTTTATAATTCTTAATTTTGCTCAGCTATGCTGCATTCATTTCTTTAAAAGGTATGTCAGTATGTGTGTTGCTTGTAAAACTACCCACAGAGTTGTCCCAAAATGTTTTGATTACTTTAAATCAGTGTTCACAGCATTTCTTAAGTGCATGTTAATGATTAAACTGTGATAATTGGACTTTGGTTTTAGTAGTACACTATTTTTTCTGTGTTGAGAGATTGCTCAAGATAAAATTTTATGTATTACGAAACAAGGTGGCCTATTTAACCTTGTTACCAAATAAAGGTCGCCTAGCTAATTTTTTTTTAAATATATCACAAAGATTTACTTAAAAAAATAAAACATGGCAAGTTAGGAGTTTTTTATTTTTAAAAGTTGAAAGTTTTGCAAGTAAGCTAGATTTTAATCTCATTGTGCAATAAAGGCCATATGGTATTTAAGCTGTATCATCAAAAATTAGGATTAATTAAATTATGCTCAAAGAACATATTTTGTATGACTTGTTAAAATACATAACAATTTTGGAAAAAAGTAGGGCTTAGATTGTCTTATCAAAACTATTTGAATTTTAATTATTTTTAAATGATAGTCATAGTTATTAAAACAAATTAATACTATTAGTTAATATTTGGATTGTTAACCTTGTGCACTTTAGCTTTTTTTAATGACTGTCTGCAAATTTTAAGATTATTGATTTAGTAGTAAAATTTAATGATGTGTTTCTACAGCAAACAGTTATCTTGATTTTTTTGTTAAAATTGGTAAAAGATTATAACGTCTTAACAGAAAATAATTTAAAAATGGATAACTATTTTTAAATTTTACCTTTTAATTTAACTCACTTATTAGCTTTTTTTATGTTTAGTTAAAAAAAAATTTTAATGTTTAAAAATGAAGGATTGGATTAGTCATAAAAAATTTGCAAATTATACAATTTCCTGTTTATATAGTTAAAAACATTTATGGTAATGTGTTCACACAAAGAAAAAGTTGCCTCATCAGCCTCAGTTATTTTGTTTATGTTTTGAATTATTACCATTTATTATTAAGTTAATTAGTTAATTTATTTATAAGAAAAGTTTTAAATTAGTCAAATACTATATAGAATGGAATGTTTTTAGTAATATAAATAAACACTGTTGCACTTTGTTGAATGTTGCTTGCACTGATTTTCAATAATTATAATTAAAAATAGATAGATATGTTATGTTAGCTTATTAAAATATCTGTGATAAATAAATTTCTAATAAAAAATCGAGCTATTAACCGGTGCTATCTACTATTTAATTCTTTTTATATTAAATCTGTGTTTGAATATTTGTTTTTTTTATCACTGGTTTTAGCAATTTTTGATCAAAATGTTTATCACTTTCTGCCTATAACTTTATGTGAAGTTTTGTGACTTATTTAAATTTAAATTTATAAATTTATAGATAGTGAAACAGAAAATTTGTTGAGTAATTATTCCACTGTTCCTCCTGTGGGAAATATTCAAGAAAGTAGGAATTACGGTTCAGGTTCTGAAATTGATCCATCTACAAGAATAGCAATGGCAGCACCCAAAGATCGGTATTTTATTTCGTTTATCTCATGTTTCTAATGCAATCAAAAAATGATAAATAATTTAATGTTTTAAAGGTAAACTATATGTTTGAAATGACAATGTGTTAGCAATGATCAATAAGCAAATATTAATAAACTAAACAAACAATAAACATATTTAAAACATTCATATCAACCAATAAAGGATACTCTTACAGACTGCTTATTTACCCATATAGCCATTTATTATTAAAATGCTTATAGTTGTGTAGTCAAAAAGGTATATGCCAACCCAACATGAATAATAATTTTTTTGTCTTATAAATTTAGTCTTTAACTTAGATATATATATATGTATATTCTAATTTTATCTGTTTAGAATCATTAATATTATATGTAAATATCAATTACATTTCAGATGTAAGGTTGTTTACATTTTCTTTTATATTCTTGGCCTGGGGACACTTTTACCATGGAATTTTTTTATTACTGCTAATGAAGTAAGTTGTTTTAAAATCCAAATGCCTATATTTTCTGTTTCTATTTTACACAACTGTTTATGTCATATTTAAAAATATTCTGTTGTTTTATTTCTTTGACCTATATAATTATTGTATATATTGCATATATAACCAATTTTTTAATTTTGATTATGCCGTTTCTAACATGCTATTAAAGAATTTCACAATTTTGTAAGTGTTGTATAGCATGTTGGTATGGTTAACACTGAATCACAAAATACCTTTAAAACTTATAAAAATGTCTGTGGTACTTACAATTCGAAAAATATTAAAAAAAATTCCAAAAAACGAATTATCATTTTTTTAAAGTTAAAACTATTATTTGAAGTTAAAACTATTTTTGTGTTCAGTGACACCAACTATCAATTTTTAAGTAAAAATATAGCCAATGTAGGACTTTATTGTTTTTTTGTATTTTTAAGTACTGGATGTTTAAACTGCAAGACAATACCACTGAAATACCTGAAAACACAGTTGATGTTGATTCTAATACAACATCATTTATTAATTCCACGATCGCCCCAACACCTTCTTCTCAAAATTATAACTCGTTGCAACTCATCTTTCAAAATGCTCTGTCGGTCTGTGCCATGTTACCAAATGTTATTTTTCAATTTCTGAACACTGCTTTACAGCAAAGGTATGTTGAAAAACTTTTGTGGACAAAAAAAATAAATAAATTATTCCTTTTTGTTAATATTTATTAAAAATATTCAATTATTTTTATAATAGAGTATTAAATTATTATCAGGGTATTGATTTTTTCTCTTTACTGTAGGATCATTTTTTTGTTGAATTATTACTTTTTTTAATTTGCAGAATAAAGGAACATAAAAGAATACTAGGAAGTGTGATATTAATGATACTTTGCTTTATTTTCACCACAGCCCTTGTCAAAGTATAAGTTTTATTAAAAATAAACCTAAAGTTACAGTGTATAAAATTCTTTTTAATCCATGTTTTATGAAGTGTTATTTAATATTAAATATATTCAGCAACAAAAATTGGCACACCAAGATATTAAATTTTATGTTTTTTTTGTACTGTAAAAAATATATACTCTATAAATTAAATTACTTGTATTAAATATATATTTAAAACTTAAACACTTGTGTTAGGTTGATACAAGCACGTGGACTAAAGCCTTCTTTGCAATCACCATGGTTTCTATTGTAATTTTAAACTGTTGCTCAGCAATATTTCAATCGAGTGTATTTGGTATGTGTGCTTCATTACCTTCCATCTATATGCAAGCAGTAATGGCAGGCCAGGTTGGCACCAATTTAATTTTTTTTTGTATAATTTTTAAATAAATAAGGCTTTATGTTTTTGAATTTTATGTATTATCTGGTAGCCAACATAATTTTATTTCTACTTTATTTTTTAAACTTTTATATATAACAGTACTGTTTGAAAAACGTTTTTTTTATTTGTGTTAACTTTTCTAAGTTTGAGTATATTCATATTAATTTATGTTTAACAGGGAATGGGTGGCGTGTTTGCTTCTTTGGCTTTAATAGTTGCAATAACATGTAAGTATTTAATTAAAAACATGTTGCTAAATTAAAAAAAATAAACAAATTTTTCTTAAATGTTATTCTAATTTGAAATTAAAAAATTCTTTTTGGCTGCAATTTAATAACAGCCTGTATTAAATATTTGTTAGGTTGCCAACCAAAATATTTTTAAATATAACTTTTTTTTTCAAAAATGAAATCTACAATTTTTGTTTTATTTATATATAGTTAGTAGTGATCCAACAACAAGTGCATTAATATATTTTCTCACTGCTATTGCTGTTCTAATTATTACCGCGATTTGTTTCTTATCCCTCGCTAAAAATGTAAGTAGATTAAATACTACATTTAAATACACCAAAGTTAATAATAATAGTCTGTATGTTTACTTGTTCTTATTTTTTTAGGATTTTTATAAGTACTACAGAAGCGCTACAAAAACATCTAAAGGTTAGTAAATTTTACAAAAATTAAATAACCTAATATACCATATTGTTCATTTTATTCTACTTCAATATAGAGATTAAATTATCTACCAGCATTTACTAAGTGGAATTAAAGGCCATTTTCTTTTTTGGGGGTCTTCACCAATGCAACCTTTTTTTATTTTCATAAATAGGAAATATAATAAACACAGAAATCGAGGAAAAAAATGGTGATGTTTGGGTAAGAAAAGACTCGGCATATGAAGATGTGAAGGAGTCAACAGCTTTAACTAATGGCAATGATGAACCTGAAGTGGGAGTAGTAAGTCTACTACTGTAGTTTTTTATGCTTTAAGCATATAAGATGACTTTTTCATTTTTGTAGTGTATTTTTTAACTTAAGGCCGAAGTAATTTTCTCAATTTGGTATAATTTGAACTATGCATTGCATTTGATACAATTCATTACATTTATTGTTTTAGAAAGCACCAGTACCTCCTTTATGGATGATACTAAAGAAAATCTGGCTTTATGCATTTTCAATTTTCTTCACATTTTTTGTAACTTTGGCTTGTTTTCCTTCTATCACGGCTAATGTTAAATCAATGCAAAGTGGCGAACCATGGAATGGTAAGATATAAAAAATGATTTATTTTATTAAAGTGTATGTTATGGAGGTATAAAAATTGTTCATTTTTTTAGATGTTTATTTCACACCTGTAACATGCTTCCTGATGTTTAATGCTTGTGACTGGGTGGGCAGAAGTCTTGCAGGATACATCCACATTGTAAGTTTAAAGGTTACCATTTTTTTTTAGATTTTTATTTTTAATATGGGAAGATCGATTTTACGACATAAACATAGAGCCACATCAGGGATGTTATAAAAATATAATTGCCTGAAAATTATGCTGCTGGTTAAGTGCTGGCTTAGCAGGAGCTCCTACCATTTATAACACCTTACTCAAGGGCACTACAGCATAAGAGCAGTGGGAATCAAACCCACAATCTTGTGTTGTGTAGCAAGTTTTCTGACCACTGCGCTGCTGGTGACATTCTTAACTTAACAGGACTTACAATTTAATTTTTGTGTTTTAGCCCTCTGAAAAACATAAAGTTATTTTGCTGCTGTGTGTACTAGCAAGAGGTTCTTTCCTTGTTTTATTTGTGTTGTGCAACATGCAGCCACGAAGCATTCCGGTTGTATTTGCAAGCGATGCGTATTTCATTGTCTTTATGGTTCTTTTTGGAGTGTCTAACGGCCATCTTAGTACTCTTGCAATGCAATATGGGCCAAGGTAACATTTTAATTTCGGTTACAACTATCTGTGAATTTCCAACAAAAATTATTTTTAAAAGGCTAAATTTTTTTTTTCTTGTTAGGATGGTTGAAATGGAACATGCTAGTACTGCTGGGTCAATGTTGGGCTTTACTATCTCTGTGGGTCTTGCTGCTGGAGCTGGATTCTCTTTTGTGTTAAAAATGGCAGTTTCGTAAATTGTTATGTAATTAATTGCAGCTTCAAAATTCAAACTGTAAAAAGTGGTAGTTGTATAGATCATAATGTAAAAAAATGCTGGTTATATGTATCAAAATGTAAAAATTTGTAGTTCTAAAAATCAAAATGTAACCTAATTTCATATACATAATTTATGATATTTTGCTACCTTTTATATGATTGTTCAAAATCTAAATATTTTTAGTGTTGAATTGGTACTTGAATCTAAATTAACCGCACTTTGATAAATCTTGTTTGTTCGCATTGTGATAAATTTAAAGGTATTTGCTGTCTTAGTTTTAATTTAAAACACGATACTAAAGCATAAGCTGCTGATTTACCACTTGTTAATGAAGCCTCAATTCAAGTTATTTGTTTTGTACTGTAAATATTTTTGGTACACATTTTGTATGAAGGTAAACCAAACAAATAATATTATAAAAATTGTAAAGCAAATATATGTAGCCAAAGATTTCACATACTTTAAATAAAAAAATATTTTGTTATGAACAAAAAATGCTTTGTAGTAAAACCTTGATTTCACTAAGTTTAGGTACTTTTTTGAATTATGTTATTTTTTGGTTCTCCAAATCTCAACAAAATGGGAGATTTAGTTAGAATCATGAAGTAATTACATTTTCAGAGCAATCATAAATAAGTTGTAAGAAAATCGATATGAATTATAAAAGTAATTAGCTGTTTTATAAGACTATAAAAGCATTAAGTGAATCTAAGGATTGAAAAATCCATATAATCCAGTTTTTTAAAACTGGAGAATATACATTTTTAAGTTAAAACTTAAAAAATCCATTCAAAAACAGTGGTTTGAAACTCTAATTTAAATTGGGAACAGTGTATTTAACTTTCATCTATTGCCATCACTGATACATAGTCTTTATATAAAACAACTCCTCTATCAGGGTCGACCGCTGCTGAAAGAAACTCATCCATTTCTTCTTGTGTAAAAGGTTCACCCTCTTCAATCATATATTTAGATAGTTCTTCTTGTGATAAAAATCCCTTTTGGCTCGCATCTAAGACTTCAAATGCTTTTAACAACTGGTCTTCAGCTGCAGGTTTGTATCTGATTGCAATTATCATATATAACAAATGTTAACAAAAGGTTATTTCAAACATCATGCTAATTAAATTTTCTACACTACCCTAAGTTATAATTAATGAATAAAAATAACAATACTTTTTAGGGTATTTTTTATATTTATTTAATGTGGGAAGGTCTTCTTCATGACCTAAACATAGAGTAACATCAGTTACCCTGACCCAGCCTATTATAGGTTATAAGTGTCCGATAATTAAGCTGCTAATTAAGTATTGGCTCAGCATGAGTTCATACCAGTCATAGTGCTTTATTCAAGGGCGCTACAGCATTCAATAAAACTGTACAGATTTCACATAAACAGTAACACAATCAAGTTAAATAAATAAGGCTTTACCTTCTTTCCATTAAAATGTGTGTCATCATTGGTAAAAATTTCTCAAAACGAATATAACCAGTTGGTTCTTCTTCTTCAATTTCAGCTAACATATCATGAAGTTCACCTTAAAGTATATACTGATGAACAAATTTTAAAATTCAAGAAATATTTTAATTAAAAACATGTGTGTTTATATTTATGTAAAAATACCAATTACATAGCCCATTGGGTAACTTTATTTATTCAATCCTAATCTTGAGTTCTTTTTACAGTTTTAGCATGGGTAAATCTTGTAAGTCTTAAAGTAAAAAAAACGTTACCTTCGGAGGGACAACAACCTAATGATCTCACAATCGTTCCAATTTCCCTTACATCTACGGTTTTATTCGATTCATGGTCAAAAATTTCAAACGCGTCTTTTATTTTCTTCTCAATTTCAGCAAGCATAGATTCTATGCATTTGTAATGATTTGCCATTATATTATCTTCAAAATGTTAATTGTTTATGTAAAGTATAAAATTTAATTCACCTGCAGAATCTTTTTCGTTTGTCTCAGCCATGTTTTAAAAGAACGTTTGCACCATAAAATCGTGGATTTAACTTTAATGCAAAATTGTAAACAAGATTTAAAAAAGTAGGGAATTTCCCTTTGTATTGCTATGGCAACAACAAAATATTCGTCATAGAAATTTATGAAAAATTTAAGTCATCAAACAAATTATTTTTATGTTAATAATTCTAATTTATGTTTTGCTATACATAAACTTTTATTTTATAAATTTTTAAACAATAAAACAACTTTTTATGAGTTAACTTTTATATTATTTAAACACATCCGCAAGATGGCGCAAGATTTCCAATTGCAGGACATGCCAAAGGGCGCCTAACTTATCGTCATTTAAAACTTATTAAAAAGCTATTCACGACGTAAAAATGCCGTCTGAAAACGAAGTTCGAATTTTAGGCTTAACAGAAGAGGGAAAAGAGAACGTAGAAGCCGTATCCAAGTTGCTAATCGATGGCAATCTAAAATGGACAAATATTCAGCAAGAAGACGTTTTCGGGATAACAAGTTTTAAAGAAGAAGTGATGTACGTGATTGATCCCACTGATGGTGAAGAAGTGGACTATTTAGTGAAACTCGGGTACCCGGTAATAGGACCACAATGTGCGATAACAATTTTAAAGCATGATATTAGATTAACCCCAAGTATTGTGTATCCTGTTCACAATTTAACAATGTATAAAACTCAAATTTGCTTCTCCAATTTCAAGCCAAAAGAAAGAAAAAAATACATGGATAAAATCAAAAGAATGGGAGGAAATTTTACTAAAATTCTAACTGACAGCACAACCCACCTAGTGGTAAAAGAAGTTGGATCTGTAAAGTATTTTTCTGCCGCATGCTCAAACATTCCAATTATGACATCACAATGGATAGAGCATCTATGGACACATGGGCAATCGAGATACATTTCGGCATTGAAGGGAAAATGGGACGAGTTTAAATGTCCAATTTTTCTTGGGTGTTCAGTTTGTGCCACGGGGTTTTCTAACACAAGAAAAAATATGATTCAAAATTTAGTGACCAAATTTGGGGGAACCTATTGTGGGGCTATGACTTTAAATATTACCACGCATCTGGTTGTCAACAAACCTGAAGGAAAAAAATATACTTCGGCGAGCCAGTTCGGTGTTAAAATAGTAAACATTGACTGGGTTTTTAAAAGCGTTGAGAAAAAGTTTTGTCAAGACCATAACAAATATCCTGTCAAACATGACGAAAATCATGAAAGTTCTGTTCTAAAGTCCTCGACTCCTGAGAAAAAAACAACAAAGAGAAATAAAAATCCAGCCATACACGATGTCAGTAACATTAGTGTGATGATGGTAAATGAAACAGTCTCGACTACGATAACTGATTGTTCTAGAATGTCAATGAGCTTTTTAGTCCCTCCAAGTGCATCCAGCGCCAAAGAGGATTTATTGAAATTTCCAACATCGAAAAACTACGATCAAATGTTGGACAACATTTGTGTTTACATCGTCGGGTTTACATCAAAAGAAGAGGAAAAAGTAAAACAGTTACTCAGTATTTCAGGGGCCACAAGGTTCAATCAACTTACTCCAAGTATTACACATATAATTGTAGGTTCTCCTTCTGGTGTTACTGATACGGTGATTCAGTCCATCAAGCAAGCACTCAACCAGAAAGACCGTGAGTTATGGGTTATAACTTATAAATGGTTACTCCAAAGTCTGAGTTCAAACGAAGTTAAACCTGAGTTACAATTTTGGTGTGATGATCTGGTGGAAAAACCCAAGCATTTGACTGAAGTTGAGGTAACTACAATTAACGAAACTACTATTTATTCGAGGCCCAACACCATTTTGGGGCAATCATCTGTTATGACACATCGTGAGGACAAACAGAAAACCGAAACTACATTCAACGACATGAAAGACGTTCTGTCTCAATACATGGATTTTAATAATGGTGGTGATGTTACAAAAAACAATAATGATGCCACAAGTCATGATAATAATGTCACAATGAACTATCATGATGTCACAGAAAAAGGGGATTTTGAAGAAACCAACTTTAGTGATTCAAAAAGTCTCGACTGTAGTAAAATTGCCGAACGGGCTCTAACATTTAAAGGAAAAAGTTTTCTTTTTTATGGATTTGATGATGATGTTGAATCGGAAAAAATCACTGAAATTGAGGCCCACAAAGGGACAGTTTTATCAGCATACAGTAAGAAAATAGCCGATTATGCAATCGTGCCAGCAACAGGTTGGCCTGTGGAGAAAACTGTTAACAATATAGTCACAGATTTTTGGATGGATTCTTGTATAACAGAAAATAAACTTTTACCCCCAGATTTTCACCCCTTGTCAACTCCCTTTCTAATATCTGAAGATTGTTTTCCGCTAAGCGATTGTGTTTTGTGCTTAAGTCTCTATGCACCACCATTGAGAAACCATTTAATGGGCTTTATCGAGGATTTGGGTGGTATTTACCAAGACCTTGTTGCTAGAAAAGATCAACCAACAACTGACGATGAAAGGTTGCAAAAGACTACCCACTTAGTAGTGCCAAAACCTGAGGGTGACAAGTTTATGGGGTGCCAAAAGTGGGAAATACCATGTGTTCATGATAATTGGCTTTACGAGTGTGCAAGAAAAGGTGAAAAAGTTTCAGAGAAAAAATTTCTAGTTTTGCCCGAGAACAAAGAAACTGAAACTGAGGATAAAAAATCTGTATTTGCATCTGGTAATACTGCCATGAAGAGAAGTTATGACGAAATGGTGAAGCCTCCGAAATTTGACAAAGCTGACAAAATTGTAAAAAAATATGAGAAAAAATTAAAGGCCCAAAAATTTAGAACCGAAAATAAGGAAACGCCGCTAAGAGTCAAGTTTCTACGAATGAACGTGAAAACACCAAGTCATTACATCGGTCGAAAAAACAAAAATTTATCCTTTACATTGGAGGAATGTTTCGCTCTTCTAAAAACCCCTGAGTGCCAACAACAACAAATTAATAGTGCCATTAAAAATGATCCTGACACTCCTGTTAGCGTTTTCTTGAAAAGATTTTTAAAGGATAGCATCAGGGAAAAATATGATAACTGTGAGAACGAAATTGTTAAAGACTTGTTGTTTGAATTTGTTGATGACAATACAGACACACAAAGCAAACTACAAAATAATTTAAAATTTGAAACTTCGAATCACAATATTTCCGAACTTTGTAATGCATTGGACCAAACTGAAAACCAAAATGATGAAACTAATATGGAAAATGATGAAACTAATATGGAAAATGATGAAACTAATATGGAAAATGATGAAACTAATTTGAAAAATGATGAAATTAATTTTGAAAATGATATAACTAATTTGGAAAATGGTGAAACCAGTTTGAGAAATAATGAATCTACTAATTTTCAAATTGATGAAACCAATGCAGAAAATGCTGATGTGGCAAATAAACCATTGAAGGGAGTTGTATTATTTGTGACAAAAAAACTTACAAATATCCAAATGGAACAAAACTCGATGACTCAGGATTTGGGAGGCGAATTTCGCTGGAATTATGACTCTGCGGTTACCCATGTAGTTTTTCAGGGAAAACTAAATGACACAAACAAAGAATTTCGAAAAGCAAAAACTGATGGTAAACTAATCGTCTCTCCGCATTGGTTGCAGGCCTGCTTTGAGACTAAAACAAGGGTTAATGAAGCAGAATATTCCCATCTTTTTAACCCAAATAAATCTATCCCAATGTTAAATATGTCGAGCCAATCCCAGCGATCAAACAAATCAACAATTCAAAGAAGGTCAACCCGAAAAAGTTCCTCTTCGACTGAGAGTGATCAAGAAAAGAGCAATGTTGCAATCGACTCTCAGGAAGCGAGAGAGATACTCCGAAAAACAGTCGAAAATATTATTTCGTCCACTACAAAAAATTCTAGCGCCGTACACAGGATTGCAAGTAACAGAGGACCGAGTGCTTACTCATCACCAGTGCACTTATTAAGAAGAAACTCGTCTACTACTATTAAAAACGAAAACATAAACACCGAGAAAACTGAGTCTAGTCAAGATGTGCATGTGAGCTGGGACGATCCTACAGAAAGAGAAGAAATGGAGAGAATAATGAAAGAGAGAAGTTTACAAGATAAACTGAAAGCTGAGGAAAGTTACAAACAAAACGAGACCAAATCATTTAGAGAACCTCTACCCCCAGCTAGTGGTGAAAAATTGGACACTTTTGATAAACAACAAACAAGCATGGATTGCGAAGACGAGAACAGAATGTCACAAATTCTTAGACAAGGAAGAACCCCCAGTTTTCTTATTTCCTCGGTTAGTGCTGAGGATAAATTAAGCTTTGCTTCATTAATTAACGAACAGGGTGGGATATATTTAAACCGAGATCAATATGATCCTAGTTGTACTCATCTGATAGCGAAAAAACCTGTTAGAAATGAGAAATTTTTGTCATGTCTTGCTGCTGGAAAATGGATTTTGCACACAAGTTATATGCAAGCTTGCCGAGACGCTGGACATTTTGTCAAAGAAGATGCATTCGAATATGGAAACCCTTTATCTTCAATTCAACCCCAAACTGACCTTGAGCGCCTCCTAATGGCCTCGGCGCATCGATGGAGGTTTCATATGAACAAGTTAAGGAACCAAGGTAAAGTAGATCTCGGGGCCTTTGAGGGATGGAAGGTTTTGCTACACATTAATGAACGTCAGACGATCGGATTTACTCGTCTTCTGCAAAGCGGTCATGGAGTTGTAGTTGCAAAAACTCTTCCCTACGACGGTCCTCTCAACATCACACACGCCTTTGTTGAACCGTCACGGGTGAACGACTCCATCGACATAATGGGTTTGGTTACTGCGGGCGTGCACTGTTGCAAACCAGATTACATCGCCGAATTCCTGATGAGAGATCCTCCCCCAAGCCCATCCACTCTTTACATTCCACAAGTTCAAGAAATTTTACAAAAGTTTAGTGACAATGATATAAGTATGGGTACACCCAGTAAAAGAAGAAAAATGGTGGACTAATTTCTTTGCTCCAATTTTTTGTATATAGTATATATTACTGCCATTTTATTTTCAAAAGATTTTAGGTTTAATTTTCTTGATGGACAAAATGTTATGAATTTTTTTGTAATTATTGTAAATTAGACATTAATCTTAAACAAATGCGGTATTTTTTACTTTTAAAACATAGTATAAAACTTTATAAACATTTAAATTGGGTTATTAAACAAATAAATTTCAATACATTAAATATTAAAAGTAGTTTAACTTTGGGTGGTATGCTGTTAAACAAAACAATTACCATTTTAAAAATCTTTTTTTTTTGTATTTACTAACTTATGTTTTAATTATTTTTTACTTGCCTTTCTTTTTTTGTGTATAACAATTTTGGATTCAACTTTTTAAAACTTATTCAGTTCATTTTCTTATTAGTTTGTTATTAAATAATAACAATATAGATTTAGAAGTTGCTTATAGATTAGTTTAATACTTAGTAATTTAGTCCCATTCATTTTATTTATTTTAATAATTAAGTTGGTTTTTCAACTACCAAACTTAAAAATGTATTACATCGAAAAAAAATTACCCGCTAGATGACCTCAAAGAGCAGTCTGCTTAAGAAGTATCGCGTTACATAAGGTGGCAAGGTTTATTTAAGTCGTTGCAAAATGTTATCAAAACAAAAAATTTTCCTTTAAAAATAATTATTGTTTTATTACCCTTCTTAAAACACTTAAACAGAACACCTATTTTTTTAAAACAAATTTTTAACAAAATTGATATATTTTATATACCATAATTTTTAAATTATTGTATCAAATAAAATGCCATTCGCTGATAGAAAGGCAAGATTTTCACCGCAAAAATTTTAAATCAAAGTGCTTTTTGTATTATGTTCACTATATAAGTAATATGTGTATTATGATTTTATCACCTTTGCGTAACATTATCCAATAAACGGTCGCTGTAATTTCACATAGGGATAGAAAAGCGTTGCATCATCATCGGGTCGTTAATAAATTGCGTTATATTAGAAAGTGTCAACTGCGACGATTCGTTATTGGGTAAGTACATTGATGTAAATGAAAAGATTCGAATTATCACTGGTCGTCAAATCATAAACCAGTTGTAAATTACGTGTGACCTTTTGGTAACACTGTACATAGGTAAAATTTGAAAACATTATGTGGCTTTCATCTTCATTTGTCATGTTTTGTAATATCATTATTTCTTCTTTTAACCCATTAGAATTCATATATTACTTTATTCTGGGTGCTAGTCTTTTTAAAGTAGAAAAACAGGTTAGTTTTAAATGTCATAAACTGCACGCGTTTTCTTATGACCCCGTGTAAATATGCGGCATCTAAAATTGTTTTAATTGTCAGTAGAATATCACGATTGACTTTATAGACAGATTCCGCTTCCGATTAAATAACAACAAATTCGACAAAATTTATAAGTTTACATTTCGTTATAAGATTCCGGTATGATATTTCCGATTATTTTTTAATTAAATATTTTGTTTTTATAAATAAATACAATACATTTTGATTTAGTCTATTACTACAACCACATTTTTATAAACATGTAGTCCATTGTGCTGGGCAATTTTAAATTATATATTTACTCTTGAAACTTGTTTATTTGTTTTGTTTGTTTCGAAAACTTGTATCCCGAGTTCAAATATTTCTAATGATTTGCTGTAAAATTGAAACGATTTTACTACTTGACCTTTCCCACCTAAAGGGCGTTGTTGTGTCCATTAACCATTCTCAGGTTGCATTGATATTCTTCTTGATTTTAAAACTTATGTAACTTTCCTAATTACAATTAAACCTTAGGGTGGGGTCTTAATTGTTTACATTTACCAAGTAATTTAAACATAATGATTCAACCAATAAAAGTTTATTAATAAAAGTTCTATTTAAGATTCAGTTTAAGTTTTTCGTGAACTGGTAATGGTACCCGCAATAAAATTAGCATAAATTTGTTCTCTAATAGGAGTTTAGAGTGGTCGAGTTACCTTTACGTTGCTTTGATATCGAAAACTTTAATTCATTTATAATACGCAATTATCATATAGTTTAAAACGTTCAAAATTGCGGTAAATATACGGTTACTGTTTTGATGTTTAAATAACCTATAAACAGATGTATTTTTGTATAAAATTAATGTTATGATACGTTCTACAAACATATGTCGACTTGTGTATCGTGTATTAATGTAATACAACATTTTTAAACCGTTGGTGCATTGCTACTTGCACGATAAGATGTAACAAATATAAAGTTAACAATACCATATTGTAAACAACGGTCTTTAAATTAAATGCCAATAAACAAATAACCTTTTACGTCTTTTCTTTATAATACAATTAAACGGCTATTTATAGTAAGGAAAAAATGAACTAAATTCACGTAAAATTACACGTTTTCACCAACATCCACGTGTGTTTAAATTGAAAAGGTTTGTGAATAATACGCAATGTCGTAAACAAGACGTACGAGCGAGTTTTTCCGCTCCTGTTGTCATCAAATGCGATAACTATAAACAATTGAAAAGACGGCGGCCGAATGACCACGTATTTTTATAGTTTACTACTGCGCTGCAAAATATTTCGGTGCGTGGAAAAAGTGCTAAATCACAATCCTGGATTACGAATAACTTCCGAAATTCAGTGTACAGGCCCGTAAGGCAGCATAGTCGTACAGCGAGTAAGTGATCTAATCCATACATGCATCATAATGCACTTTTTAGCTGGCCGAACTGCTTATACAGCCTTGCTATTGCGGCCCTCAAGTATTTTTATGGCCCCGACATAAACATAAATAAACGCGACGTTTGCCCTTTGTCCGCGTGTGAACACGTTGAGTTGTTAGGACAAGTAAGATTTGTGACAGATTGAACACGCATTTATCGATAAAACCATCAAGTTTTCTAGTTAACACAAAGTTCAGGGGATCAACACCAATAATCTTTAATTTGTTTGTTTAAATTATTTGTCACGACGGGTTTTTTATTTATTAATTTAAGGATGTGAATTTGAATGTTTAAAAATTAAATGACTCTTATGTTAGTTTTATTTTTGTTACAAGACCCTCGAATTCGGTTTAACTTAAAGCGTAAACTTAGGACATATATATTCAAAGTGGCATTCAAATGTTACACACCGAATCAATTTGCCTCAAAAATCCTAACTTAATGATCAATGGTATGTTTTGGTCTAAACAGTTGCCCTACTGCTGTCTTTGCAGAAAAAGAGCTGGTACTGCGTTTCTTCGGTCCCAAGAAATATTTTACGAGTTCCTTAACTAGGTTTTTTAATAGAAACATTTATTCGAAAACATGTAGCTGGCAGCCTTAGGCTACTAGGTACACAATGCGTTGCTAGATGTACCAGGCCGAACCGGTGGCCATATACACACAGGAAATATATCCCTGTACCGGGTAGTTATATGAACCACAGAAGACCCTTTACCTGATAATTTAGTAGACTTTAAAACTTGATTTTTATCTAGTAATATTTCGCTTGGCGCTGAAAGGGTCCTAGTGGTTAGCTCACGCCTTTTACCACAAGTGTTTATTATTCTTTAGCTATAAATACGCTGCCGTAATGCAAAATCCAATAAAAGACAAACATTTTGAATAAAGGGTGTTGTTTTTGTCCTGCTATTATGTCGTGCGACTTTGTGTTATCAGGAACTTTGCTGTGTTTTAAGCCATTGTATAAAAATGTCACCTAATTGCTTTCAAATTTATTTTTTTACACACGCAATTTGCAACGCTGAATAAACGTGAAATTGGTTAATTACGAGTATCACGAATCGTGTAACACTTTATGTTAATTCAACTATTAAATATGTAATAACATGGTTTTGAAATTAAAGATGTTTTAAATGCGGTTTTAGTTAAAAGAAAACTTCGACAAAAAGTGGGGCTAAATAAAACGAATTTCCCTAGTTTTAACTTATTTTGTTCCAATCACAAGTTAAAATTTTAATTAAAAATTAAATATATAGTAATTAGGCTTTGCTTTCGTCATTTAAACATCAAAGGTGAACTACCAGTTAATCAAGCCGGTGCGATATATCCGACTTGCAAGTTAATTGTAAAACAAGGTGTCTAATTGCCATGAATTGATATAATGTCCCGGATTTTGATAAAGGGGCCTTAATCCGGATGAACATGAGTAAACTTTGCTTAACTCTATATAGTTAAAACTGGGCATCGAGTCATTAAAAACGTCGGTACGCACCGGTCGGTGTGAAAATAACGCACGATGACGCATGACAATCAGATTGACGGACCTGCAACATAACAAAACAAGAGAAAAAGGTAAGAAAAAATGCGGTTCGGACTGCGGTATATGAGCTATAAGTTACGCGATTTTTCCGAGTAGATTAATTTGCTATAATAACAGTAAGGGGAGATTTTTAAAAGAGATTTTTGCGAATGATTTTTGGCGGTTTAGCTAGTCACGATTTTTGCTTTAATTGCAGAAAGTCTTAATGCTCTTAATAAGACTTGTTAAAAAAATTTTATAAGGTTAATTAGCAATAATTGTTTATTTTAATTGGCAAAATATTTACAAGTAAAAAATAAAAGTTAAATAAAAAATAAAATATCGTGTTAAATTATTATGTCTTACTTTACGTTATATCTGTTAAAATACATTTATTCATTTTTAAATAATTTGGGGTATAAATAAAATATAAAATTTAAGAAAAAATCTGACGACCAAACCCAAAAGTAAGGTTAAGCCACGCCCATATCGCTTGGCATCTTTAGAAAACGAAACGATATTAAATAAAAAATCACGCAGCTGGCGACAGGAGCCAAATATCATGACACAGATTATGTAAATAAGTCATAAGTTATAGCATTTTGACTTCACTTTAACTGACATGCAAATTGCGTCGTTTCTTACGGACACCTTAAATAAAAAAAACTCAGACAAAATTGTGATCGCGTGTCGTTAGGTCGTGTGATCTTTTTACTGGATTGATTTATTGCTCACGTTGTTTCGCAGTTTTAGGAACCGTGCTTTACCTTCGTGTGAAGATGCCAAATAAAATATGCCCTCATTGTCTATAGACGAATTTTAGTTTTACTTTTTAATTGTTCCCAAATTTGCGGCTAGACCTAAACATGAGTTATTTTAATGAGTGTTAATTGCTTCCAATTCCCGTTAAGTTACCTAGGAAAAACGGAAACTATGAGTTAATATGGCTGGAAGGGGGTACTTAACGGCCTTTAAAAGAACAGCCCCAAAATAATGTGGAACAGAGTGCTAGTAGGATAACAGTTGTAACTGCAATAATATTAACAAGATAAAAACCCAAAACAGAGATTTTTGTCTATAGCTTTTAGCGTTATGAGGTTTTGTGAAAAAAGGTTATTGAAAAATCAAAAATTTTATTTATTTATTTTATTCTCATAGAAACGTTAATTTTATTTAATTTGAAACTTTCAAAATGAGGTTATTTTTGGTCAAATTGCTTCTGTCATTACTACTTTTCGGTAAGATTAAATAAAAATAGAATTTTATTAATTTATTTGTATTCTAAACAATTTATGCCACCGCAAACAAATAAGCAACTATTTGATGTTTTGTGTTTTATTTATAACTCAAAATTGATTTGTATATTTTGTGTTTAGTTTACGCGGAGGCTCAATGTTCGTACGACGATGCAAGTGATAGAGAAGACTGCGGGTTTCCCGGCATAACTGCGGGCCAGTGCTTGGATAAAAGTGGGAAAGCCTGATGTTGTTGTATTTAGTAATATAGTATATAGATATAGATATCTTTATCCTTGATGTAGGAGGGTTGAATGCACGACCCAAACATAGAGTAACAACTGTTACCCCGGCCCAGTCTCGAGTTGCCTGTTGCAGTTTGGGATATTATAGATTAGAATTGCCCCTTAATTATGCTGCTGATTAGTGCTGGCTCAGCAGGAGTTCATACTGTTTATAGCGCCTTACTCGAGTAAGGCGCTACACCGTAAGAGCAGTGGGGATTGAACCCACGACCTTATGTGGTGTAGCAAGTGTTTTTACCACTATGTCACGCTGCTGTTGTTAGTTTTTGGAATACATAACCTTTAAAACAAATACTAAATTATATTAAATTCTACTTACGTAATATTTAAATTTTCGTCTGGTCAACGGGTAGCATGACGCAGTGCTTGAACCGTTGCTGATTTAATGAAAACCTTTTGCGGTCGTGACATTTATTTGTGCTTACCGATTGTCACGCGTGTTTATTAAATGTTAACTGATACGTCAAAAAATTAATTGAAAAAAAAACTTAATTAAAAAACGTGATTTCGTATAAAATATATATATATATATTTTTTTTAAGAATGTTGTTGGGATAACAGCCAGGCGAATACGATGTGGTGTTTTGCCTCTAACGCCGAGGCCGACAGAGAAGGAAAAGGAGAACGAGGTCTTGCCAGGCAGTTTCCTCGTACTACTGCAGTAGTTCGTAAGTAGCTTATTTTTCTTGCAAAAAGTCTACATCACTGCCTGGATACATGTTACTTTTATTAACTTTTCCCCAATTTAAAGTTAACCTGTCAATTTATAGGCATACTCTCAATTGTAAGGGTTTGCCCATTTTTTAACTGCATTTATACGACCGTCTACAGCTAAGCATTTGTTCTGTGTATATACAGTAACACCCATTAAAATGCTTTAAATGTAATCGATATGTTTGATCTATTTTTGTAGAGTTTAGTGGACCCTGCCTTTTCTCGTGTACTTCCATCGAACAACGGTTGCGATTGTCAATGACGAACAGAAACTTTGGATTCAACGAATGTCTTACCATCCGTGGTTGTTATGATGAAACGGACACAAATCTACGACGCAGATGTTATTTTCCTTCCCGTACGTATATTTTTTTTGTTTTTAATTTACTGTTGTAGAAAACATATTTAATAACTGGTAATTTGATTCATTAACAGGAACTGTAGAGGAATGTCCCGCACCACAATGCCAAGTTCCCAGCGGTGTGATGCAGTTGTGTACTCCGGACAATGTCCTTGAGTCAACTTGCACGGCTTTAGGCTGCTGCTACCAAAAGGTTGGATCCACTTATAAGTGCTACCGGCCGGAAGGTAACTACTACAAAAATAACGTAACGTAAAAAATATGTTAAGCTTTAAAGATTGTGTAACCGTGAAATCTTATATGCACATTGTAGTAATAAGTATATAACATGACAGGCCTTAGGCTAAGGCTGGGTTTATTAAGGATTATTAAACATACTGTCAATCACAACAAATTGCTTGCTGAACATTTATTTTCAAAATAGACCTTTTAAGCATAGTTTTCAAGTCACCATGTCTCAAAACAAGTAGTTTTAAAGCTTAACATTTTTCTTCTAGTTGCAGCAACTATAATTAATTCTACGGAGGTACCAACCACAACCAAAGAGCCCACATTTATCGATTTGCTTCGACGCAACACCGGTGGTGACCTCCAAGGCTTTTCCGTTGTGGATCTTCTTAGCAATTCGTTGTCTGAGTTAACCCAACAAAAAAGAAACAGAACTCTGTTGGAACCAACTACTACGTAAGTTTATTCTTAGGCCGAGCAAACCTTTCAAAATTTGATATATTTTACAATTAAACATTTATCAAAGTTCACTTGTCAAATCAATCAAAAATTAATCCGCATTAGTCCGACTTGCAAATTATAAAGGGTGTTTATGTTTTTAAACAAATAATCTCTAGATCAAACAGATAAGCGCGGTTTATGCAATTAAATTTAATTGCCTATGGTCTGCTAACATTAGGCCAAGTATGCCGAAGGGCGGTCGTCAAATGTGTCAGGATTTAACATTATGACGTAACAGTCTGTACCGCAACCGCTAAAACTTTTGGTGTTATTTTTATGCTTTAAATATATCCTTCTCTTTTAGAACTACTACGACTGCTCCCACTACCACAACCACCACTGTTGCCACAACTCCAAGATTTGAAACGACTACTACTGTTCTACCACCATTCAGAAGAAGGATGTGTCAATGGGGGAGATGTAAGTTAAAATAATGTCGATTTTTTAAGCACTAGTAATTTAAATAAACATGAAAGCATTTTTTTTACTGATTTTTTTGTTTTATCTTAGGCCACTTTGTCGAAGTTCCTCGTCCAGTACCTCAGTGTTTCCCCACAGATTGCGGGCGCCCTCGGTTTTACCCAGGATCAACTCTCACCCCTCCAACGCAAGCAGAAGCCTCGTTAAAGAAAATTGTTGGTGGCACAAGGTAGGAATTCGAAAATGTTACCACAGCGGTTTAAATTCTTGTTTTCGCCAAGGCGGTCATACCAGTTGTTCGGTTTAGCAAAGCTTGAGGCAAATGTCTATATTGTGCTTAGCTTAATAGTTTATTCGCGCGCTTTTACTTCTTATAACCGCAACCTTAAAGACTTGTTTGTGCCTACAGAGCTTACCCCTTCAGTTATCCGTGGATGGCCATGCTGTTAAAAACAGAGGGAGAACGAACATTCTTGTGTGGTGCAACAGTTATTTGCGAAAGATGGCTTGTTACAGCCGCTCATTGTTTTAACAAACAAAGCTTCAAGTCGTCAACACCTGAGTAAGTTTAAAATTCTAATGAAACAAAGAAATTTAATTTGGTATAGCCTTTAAGGCTTGTTCTAAATATGTTAGAACAAATCGTTTTCAAGCTGCCTTTGTCTTGGCTTATTAAGTATTTATTATATTTTTGTGTTTTAAACAGTTTGGATGCAATTTTCTACACTATTCACGTTGGACGATATGCAGGATGGAAGCAAAAGCATGGAACTCAAGTCCAAGCATTCGAAGGAAGAGACGGTATGTATTTCAAAAAATGCATTTACGTAATTTGACAAACTAACTTAAACCTTAATGTAGAATTAAAATGTCACCATATTTTAATACCTGTACGTTTATCAGGTATTGCCTACGTTCAACAGCATCCTGACTTTATAACTGGCGTAAACAGAGGTATTTTGACAAACGACATTGGACTGGTTAAGTTAACGAGACCCATAGAATTTAACTCATACGCTCAACCTGCATGCATGCCAACCAGAAGACCGAGTGTTCGGGATATTGTTTGGGCTACCGGCTGGGGAGACACAAACAGTAAGTAACCTGTAATATACAAATATAAATCTTATTTGTTCCTAATAAATACATTTCTTGAATTTTAAATTGCATTTTTTTTAAATATAAATGTTTTTTATAGATGTCGGTCCTGGTGCAACATCATTGAAACAGTTGGGAGTTCGAATTCTTAACGAAACCCTTTGCCGACGAAATGTCCCCGGATTTGAAGATCCAGCCGGTGTTTTATGTGCAGGCGGTGAACGAAATCAAGATACTTGCCTTGTAAGTAGATTTTATCAATCTCAAATCTAATTTTGTAAATTTTACTGAATTTTTTAGCATTATTACCTGATGGCAACAGTTTTTTGTGCTTAGGATTAATTTTTTTCTTTTTGAGCTTTTTGTAAGATCAATATGTTATAATCAATATGTTTAAAACTTAAGGTTTTTGTAGACTATATGTAAAATTTTCACAGAAGTAACCGGAAATTGCTCAAATCCTAAATATAAAATTTAACTTACGCCCGCGGCATATGTTTACCAAAGGAGAAATTTTCTAAAAACTATTTTTACACCGTCATCAAATTATCGAATACAAATTATTTTTAGGGCGATTCGGGTGGACCACTTGCCGGGCCGATATCAGTAGGTGTCGACAGATCTGGAAGACCAATTCAACGTTGGGTGTTGTATGGCCTAACCAGCATCGGATCACCAAGCTGTAATACGCTAGAGCATGACCGACAGCCTGCTATTTACACAGACGTTAACCATTTTTCTAGTTGGATTCGGGAAGTGACTCAAAATTGTTGTGCCTAAATTTTTCAATTTATTTATTGTTGTCATGTTTTTTGTTGTTGGAATCTGCTTCCAAGTAGTTGTCCATAGGCCAGAGTTTGTTAACATTTTGTTTCGTTTTGGATTTTCGTATTTTGTATCTATCGCAGTCTGAAAGGTAGTGTGAGGGCAATGTAAATAACTTTCGTTTGATATTTTTCTGACTTATTTAATTAGTTTAATTATATTGTGGTTTTTTTGTTTCTGACTAAATCTATATTTGGGTATTTCTATTTACTATTATTGTAATTTTTTATTTAAAATTCACATAAATGGTAACATGTTTTAACTGGTATGAAAGGTTTAAAAAGTGTTTACTTGTATTAGTAACTACTAATTAATGACAGAAATATTTTATTCTTTAAGCTATTGCGCGTTGAAAAATTAAAAAAAAAACTTTTCAAAAATAGCTAGATTAATTGAGTTGTACAGATGTTTTTGAATATATTTATTTATTATACGCTCTTTTATAAAAACATTTTTGCATTAAAATGAACAATAAAAGTAAATTCAACTACATTAATTGTTTTAAAACTTTAATTGTTTTAATGTAGTCTTATTTCTTGAATGTGTTATAGTAGGTAACATGTTAAGAATCATTTTTTTCTTCTACCTGGAATTGGCCTACAAAGTAAGCACAAAGGTCAGTTAGATTGAAACGTTAGGCAACAAATTTTAAGGTTACCAAATATGACTTAGGCGTTTTTGTAGGGAACTTTAAAATAAAAAACAATGCGATGTATTTTATTTAAAGCTAAAGCCGTGACCACAATACAAAGGCTACCACAATGTAGTAAAGTTATTACTTACAAAAAGAACTTATTACTTACAAAAAAAAGTGCGTTTATTTTAAGCGTTTTTTTATAAAATACACTTTGTATAGACTAATTTAAATTATGTCAGGTTTAAAATTAAATTTTTTATTATTGTTTAAGTAGTTAACTTGTCTTTGATTAATTAAAAACAACATGTTGATTAGACCGAAGCTATTGTTTATTTTTTAAATTTAATACATTACATAGTAAACAAATATAGTAGGCCACATGTTTTATCAGTAAGGAAACCATTAAATTCACAAAAAATAAATCCATTACAATAACAATATGTGTTGTTTTCCCTTTTTAAATGCAAAATCGCTTAGGGGATAAACAGAATCTATTTTTTTCATTTAATAGCCTTAATCTAGTTTTCTGAAAAATCAATAAACGTGGGAAATGAAATACAGAAGATAGCCTATAGGGCCCTATGCTTGTACATATTTTTAAGGAAGGCTTATATGGCATACTTCACGCTACGTTAAAGCTTAACTTGGTTACTATAATAGTTAAAACGCTGTATATGCTTCGCTAGTGAGGTAGTTGTTACAAGTTATGTTACGCTATATAAGCAAAGGGTTGATATTAAAAAAGTTTAAAATTATCAAACCTCACGTTTTTTAAATTACTTAACAGTTTTTAAATTTCTACAACCATTTAGTTTAAAATTTAATAATAGATTAATAGTTGAACAGTTAATCCACCTTAATTGCGGGTTTTAAATCTGGTAAATAACCACTTTGAGTAAGTCATTCGCTATTTCGCTACACTTTAAAAACATTCGCTACACTTTAAAAACGTGACCATGCATGACATGGCGTCACGATTCGAAAACACAAATATCATGCGCTGTGCGGTTTGCTACATGCTTATGCGCTGATGATGATGATATATAAAGAGAGGGTTTGCATGTGCTATACCCGACAAAACCTAAGTTGGGTATTTCCTTTGTTGTATTATATGTAGGGAGATAGGTAAACACCTAGCCGTTCTCAGTCACAAAGGTTATAAGAATATACGTGCGAGGTCGTGGTTTAAGGGTTAGTATGACTTGCATAAATATACTGAAAGATAGATGTACAAAATCACACAAACAGACAAAAGGGAGTGTTTGTCATGCCAGTTTGACAAATGACTGGACTAGGAAATATTTTGTGAAAAAGCGTGTTTAAAAGCTGGGGCAATCTAAAATGTAGTCATTCGGCTAAACATGGTTGGCGACCATGTTGAAGAAAAAATGAAAGTTTTTTTCTTCTAATCAGCCAAGTAAATTAGTTTCGTTTTATATTAACCAGGCTGTTTTGCTTTAACTCATCTTGGTGTGTGTTTAAAGCATAGCGTGTTCTCAAAATGTCTTCTGACAATAATGGAAAAATCACTGCAAACCTTGTCATGGCAACTTCTATGGCCGTGGTTGGTTCAACATTTCAATTTGGCTACAACACGGGGGTTATAAATTCTCCACAAGTGGTTATTGAACAGGCTTATAATGCTACTTTTCTAGCAAGGTAAGTAAATAATAGTATATTAAATAAAATATAAATTGATAAGTCTTGGTATGTATTTTTGTTAATATGGTATATATATTTGTTTTCTTTATTCACAGGTATGGTCACTATATCAGCTCATCAGATCTTGACTTGCTTTGGGGGTTTACTGTGGCTATATTTGCTGTTGGAGGAATGATTGGTTCAATTCTTGCCAGCATTTTTGCAAGCAAGTTTGGTTTGAAAAAATCCATGCTTTACAACAATGCATTTGCTATCATTGGAGCTCTTCTTATGGGATTTTCTCAAACAGCTAATTCCTTTGAAATGCTCATTATTGGTATTTGATAATTTTAGAGGAATAATTGTATATAATAATAGCATTTTTGTTACTGATGCTAAAATTTTTTACTTGAATCGGAAGTCAGGATATACAATCTAAATATAAGCCTATATATTTAAATTTTTTTTTATATTTAAATTTTTTACTTTTAGGTCGATTAGTTATTGGTGTAAATTGTGGCATCAACATGGGCATAGCACCAATGTATTTGACTGAAATATCACCAGTCAAATATCGAGGAATATTTGGGATTCTCGCTCAGTTAGGAATTGTTACATCCCTCCTATTATCCCAGGTTTCTTAATTTCAAACTTTGCTTAAAAGGTTTATATTATTGAAATACCAACATTGATAATTGAAAACAATTAAATTACAAAAAACAATTTTGCTGACGTTATACCATTGAAATTTATATTGTTTTGTAATTTTTTTTTAAATAGTTTTTACTCACCCATGACTTGATGAATTAATTTGGCCTTGGTAGTAGTATTCAAATGCTTAACCTTTGGTCCTAATTGCCATGTTAATTATTTACTTAGTGTTTAAATCAATTTACTTTAGCTAAGAACATTTTTGTTTGATTTACAGATATTGGGTTTGCAGTGGATTCTAGGTACAGAATCACACTGGGGTATTTTGCTTGGAATAACTGGCATTTTTGCAGTTTATCAAATCATCATTATTCCCTTTTGTATGGAAAGCCCAAGGTAACTTAAACATCAAATTTACTTATAACTGAAAAAATTATGATGCAATATACTTTTACCTTATCGCAATATACATTTTTTTTAATATATTTAACTGTAAATATGTACATATACATTTTAATACTGTATTTTGTATTAATATATCTCATTATTTGGCTTTTTGTTTGCATTATAGACTCATATCTATTTACAAATTTCGTGTTAATATAAAGGATGGTATTATTTACATTGTATATAGTACTGGTTTAGCTTTAAAATTAATTTAATGTTAAAACAGACGCTTGCTGGCAACTCAGGGTGAAGAGGAAGCAGTTAAAGCTTTAAAATGGCTGCGTGGAAACAACTATAATTACAAAGAGGAAATACATGAAATGAAAACTGAGCAAGCTGACGACCTTCGACAGCACAAAACAAGTAGGAAAACATAAATTCAAATCATTTCCTCCTATTTTTTTACTGCTTTTTTAACATTTTTGTAATTTTAAGGCATTTCTGAGCTGTTTACAACTCCGTATCTTCGAAGGCCTCTCCTTATCGCCATTGTCATGCAGCTGTCCCAGCAATTGTCGGGAATCAACGCGGTGTTTTATTACTCCACGCAGATATTTTTGGCCGCTGGAATACCGCCGATGTATACGTAAGCTGCACGCGGTTTTCATACGGATTAATTATTCAGGAAACAAACATGTGTTATGTAAACCTAACCTAATCTGTGTTATTTTTAGCGGGCTTGCGACGTTGGCGATCGGTGTGATTAACGTAGTTATGACGCTGGTTAGTGCTTCGCTGATCGAGAGAGCTGGCCGAAGGATTCTACACCTCGTTGGACTTCTTGGGATGTGCGCATGCGCTGTAGCCCTCGTGGTAAGTTTTACTGTTTCAAGTGATACTGAAAAAAAATATTAAAAAATATAAATTTTTTAAAGGTTTTCTTAGCCATCAAATCCATAACCGCGTGGCTTATCTTGATTCCTGTATTTCTGTTTGTCGTGTTTTTCCAAAGCGGTCCCGGTTCCATTCCGTGGTTTATTACTTCCGAACTGTTTAGTCAGTCTTCGAGGCCGAGTGCTGTCAGCATAGCCGGGCTGGTAAATTGGCTCGGCAACTTTACCGTTGCGTTGGCGTAAGTTCAGACCAAAGTTTACAAAGGGGTGTTGATTCTCAAATAAAAAAAACTCTAAAAAAATTGTTTTTGTACTTAGATACCCTTCTCTTGACGCTGCCATAGGCGAATATTCGTTCCTGATATTTGCTGCCCTGCTTGTCTTCTTTGCCGCCTTTACCTATTTTAAGGTGCCAGAGACCAAAGGCAAAACCATTCACGAAATCACTGCTCTGTTCCATAAAGACGGCGACCCAGAAACTAGCGCTCTAGCCAATGAGTTCTACTACGGAAAGGCTACCAAATTGTGATCGTAAACTTTTTTTCACCCGTAATTGGGCATTGTAACAAAAATATTTAGCTTTTTAAACAGATCTCGTTTTCAACTCTTACAAGAAATAATAGAAGAAATCTTTTTCGCAGATATGTTTTTGTTTTGCTGAATTTGGGTTTCACGCATTATGTAATTCCGCTGTAGAAGTAAACGCTATGTGTATTGTTAAAAAGTGTAATTTTGCCTAATCATTGTATATACTTGCTTCGAAAAATAAATAAATCACAGTTTCATGGAATTCAAGAAATCTTTTGTGTTTTTAAAATTAGGTTATACAGAAAGATATATTTTTTCTGTCTTACCCTAAAATGTATTTAACTAGTCTCATCGGGCCTTAGGACCAGCGTTTGTCCATATGTATATCAGCATTATACCAAATATAATACTAGTAGGTTATTTAACCATGTTTAAATAATTTTTGAATTGTAGTGATAGGATTTATTTAAATTATTGATGCTGTGCGGTTAATGCTTAATAAGCAGGCTTGATATTAAATTTCGACTTAATTAAAATATTTGTTTAATAAAAGAACAATTATCACGCATTTGTATTGTTTACTTTGTAAATATCCGTTATTTTGTTTTGCTAAGCCTAATATTTTAACTGACTCAAAAGAATTTTCAATATGAAGAAAATGCTTTGTTATATACAACCTTGCAAAATTTCTTCAGCCCACAAAGCAAATAAAAACGACCAAGTCATGGCCTTTTTGCAGATAGATAATGATGCATTAAGTGGCCAAGCCTGTTTAATCAACATAATAAGTTCCGATTCCAAACAGAAAATAAGTGCTAAATAAACAGTTCAAGGCATTTGTATTAAAAATATGAAAATTATCTTCGTTATTTAACAATTGTGATGACTTGCATACTAACAATTAAAATCGTATACTTTCCTGTATTTACCTAGTTTAATATTCTTTAAATAAAATCATGGTTAAACCTTTTTATATATTATAACTTCATGTTTGTAGTTAACGTTTTTAAGACTTATATAACTAATTTTTTTTAGTATGTGGTATAAACACTATAATGTTAATGTTGTTTTGGCTACCATCACCTATTTAGTATTTTAAAATAAAGAGCCCAATTCAATCATATTAAAAATTGTAGACATTATTTTTTAAGAAAAAAATTTGTCAATGTTATCTGAGTAACTTAATGTATAAACATTAAATATTTAGTTAATTAGGATGCAATTATTTTTTATAAAAAGGCTTTGTATATCTATAAGTTTCTTTTGGGTTTAATTTTCTAGGGTTTTTGTTTGTTTTAAAGTTGTTCTTATATTTTTGAGCGATGGTATTAGTCGTCGTCTAATAACAATTATTGACTATTTAAAAAAAAATAACTCTGGTTCAATAAAGTCAAAATAACAGCGTTTTTACAGTTTACTTTTTACATACTTTTGTAATTCTTAACCCACAATGTAAAAAAAAAACAACTTTGCGGTCTAAACATAGGGCTATTAACACGATTCAGACCCGGGTTGCTTTAAGCAGGTTGGGATATTATTAAGCATATTTACTAATAAAAAAGGTGTCTATTGGTTTTGGGCTTGGCAGTTAGTTTGTACCGTTTTTTATTCAAGGGCGCTTCGATACAAAGTGTTGGGGTTCATACCTATGACTTTATGTTGTGAATTGTTTTAGCTACACCTCGCCACTATCTGTTTAAAGATGTTTTTTGTTTTACCTTTTTAGTGGGGCAGTTGAATGAAGTTAGCATCTCTTAACTAATAGCAATAGGCTACAGCACATCATTTGTAAGAATCAAATGTACTAGTCTCGAAGAGAAAAATGAATACTCAAAGTTTGGTTGTTTTAATTATTTTACAATAGATTAAAAAGCTAAAAACAATGTTATACCTAGTTTTAAATATTTTTTTTTTAATTTTTGTAAACTACTTAAAAAAACTGGCTTAGTGCGTCACCTGGTGAAAAGTTTGGTGAGTCCGCAAAAAAGTAATTTTGATACGCTATTGACAAAAGACAGAAGGGAGTTTGTCTGTTATTTTCGTAAATACCGCTTGTCGTAGTAGGCTAAGACTATAATTTATTATAAAAGAGCTGGATAGAGTGGTGTTTTTAAGCAGTTTTTTTTTATTTGTGTTGTTGCTTTGGTAGTAAGGTAGCGTGCAATAAAATCTTAGTGTGGCTTGTCAGATCGTACTATTCTGCTATTTGACTTTTAATGTTCGAACGAAAGGAAAACGAAAAGCGAAAAAGAAAAACAAATAAACAGATTGACAACTTAAAATTATCTGTTTATTATATTAAAACTAACATTTCAAACTATAGAAGTTAATAAAGTAAGATGGTTAAATTTTACGTTATTAAAGTCTAAGCTAAATTAAAAAAAATATAAAGATCAGCTAAATTTAAAAAAAAATTTATAAAGATCAAAAGTTTGAATTATTTGCAGATATCAATTTAATTTTTCTGCTGTTTCATAGTGTTAATATATGTTTAAGATTTATACTCAGAAACTTTAAATATCTTACTATTTTTAACAAGATTTTTGTATACCAAACTTAATTAAAATGAATAAACAGATAAATTATAATTGAAAATTTTAAATTTTATTAATGTTAATTCTTAAATTAAGAACATTTAAACTTTGGTTCAATGTATATGCTAGCAAAAAATTGTATTGATATAATAATTATGCAGTTTAGTTTAGTTTAATTAAAGTAGTATAACTCAAATTTTACACTTTCAAAACTTATAATATCAAAAAAGATAAACCAATTTTTCAAAGAAAAAAATTTTTTGCTATTTTATTGAATCAAGTTATTTGTTAGAAATTATACTAAAAAAATAAAACAGTGGGAAATTATTTTTTTCTAAATAAAAAAAAAACAAAAACAACTTAATTTAGCCTAAATCATTGTTACTAAAAAAAGTCAGTGAATTAGAATAAAAAAACTTATGTATTTTTTAGTGTATAATCTATTTAAAGTCCTAATTTAGTTATTGTAATGCCACTTAGTAATACCTGTTAATTGATTTAAAGGTTTAGGCAGCTTTGTGCAGTAATCAATCAAAGTTTGATTCATGCTTTGTTGTTTGTCGTTTGTTGTGCAAATATAGTAAACTTTGTAGAATATGGTGCAATTTTCAGCTAACCTAAATACACTAAATAAAAGCTTACTTTTATTGTATAATTTAAACTATATATTTTTATATAATTAATTTTTTTTTTGAAATTTAGATTCTAATGTACTAAAAAGTATGACAATTACATTTGATGGATTTAGCCAAAAGTTTTATAAACTAAATTAACATGGAACAACAAAAAACGCCTAACATCGCTTTATCTACTTGCCTGGATAAGCACCACAAAGTAATTGACACTGATAACCTTTCATTGCGTTGGGATGCCTGTAATGGAAACAGCTGCTCTAAACAGGATGTAGCTACAACGCCATCTAATTCGACTAATGAAAATGCACAGGAACTTCATCAATCTTATCTCGCTTGCCGTAATCAATTTAATGCGAGCCACACTAATTCGTTGAAAGATAACAGGGTAGGCTATAGTTTTGTTCACAAACAGCTACCTGGGCAGGAAGTTCAAAACGAAAAGTTAAAGTTGAGTGCATTTAAAAACGCGCTAAATAGCCGTAGTTTGGACGATTCAACTATACAAAGTAGTTTAACTGACCCAACAAGTAACCAGAAAAAGAAACTGACAACGACAGTTAGCATTCCTGCGCTGGTAGTAAGTGATACAACTACTGGTCATGACAGTTGTTTGAGCAGTGGGGATCTCTCAGTTAACAGCGAAAAGTTCACATTTACTTGCCCTTGCCCAACATCAGAACACCAACAAAATCAATTATCGCTTTCACCTCCTATCATTTTATCAAATCCAGATCATATTCTGCTAAGTCCACGCAGAAGTTGTGACAGTGCTTACAGCTCATCGATGGAGACGGTTAGTATAACGCGCGACGAAGCAGACAATGATGTGGTGGTAAACACTTCCGAGTGTTTACCTAATCATATACCGAGCTCAGCGTCGCTGGCTGTGAGTGGACTTAACACGCAGTCTTCATCTGTTTTTTCCTCCTCTTCTTCAATCTTCTCGGATCCACCAGAATCATCGCCTCAGGAATTATCTGCATCACCGTCACAACAAGAAGAAACAAACACAAATTTATCTGTGGATAAAGACTCACTGTTAAGAAAATTATCATCCTCTTCAAATTGTTCGTTAAGGTAAAATTTCAAAAGCTTTATAGCTATTATAAACCATACCTTTCATGTTTAACTAGAAAAAAAACATTTTAACACTATTTTTTATTTTAAAAGTAAGATTTGTTTATTAAATAAATTTGCTTTGTAGTTAATTAAGAAATTTAACTTTTTGACTTTGTTTATTAAGAAATTTTTCTCTAATTACAATAATTTAAAGGTTAAATCATAAGTACGCTTAATATCTATAGACAACCGACCTTATTTCAATAAAGTTATTTTTAAATTTTTTTAGTCAGATTTCTATTTTATAATATGTAAGTGTTAAAATTAATTTTATTTGTCATACAAATCAACATTTTCATTAGTAATTTTTTTATTTATAACTCAGACTGAACAGTGGACCCTCTAATTAACACATTTACGGTTGTAGTATTCAAATTATGTCTAAATTTCTGTTATTTAATTTAATTGTGATTCATTTTTAAAGGTCATCTTTATCGTTTGAAGAATCAGAAGAAGATTTTGTAAGTAGTGATGAGTCGACAAGACATCCTTCTCTTACTAGACGAACCAACAAAATAAAAGCAGTAAGTTTATTTTTGTTAAACGATTTAACAGCTTTAGACGTAATAATACAATTTAAAAATAGAGCTAGACTTACATTTGCTTGTAAATTAAAGAAATTTGAATGAAAGGCTTTTTGTTGTGTGATTGATTGTATTATACAGTAAGACCTTACAATACCTTATCATTAAACAAATATTAAATTGGATGGTTTGGTCGAAAATGTCTGTCAGTATTAGCTAACTAAACATTAAACAAAGGATACCTTTACATATGGAAGCTATTTTAAATCAATTTGCCTTTTACAAACCCTTTTAATATCTCAGTTGTGTTTTTGAAATGGAAGGGATAATCTTGTTGTAAAGTGAAGATTAATTAATTGTTAAAAATGTGGTTGTTAGTAAAATAGTTTTGTAGTCATAGAACTTTAGCTATATTATGTGTTTTTGAAATACTAATTTACAACACATTGTAAAAGTAAGATGGCAATATTAGTATTTTGTTAAATGTGTTACAATTTTTTTTATAATAAAATTATTGGCTCCTGGGATAAAACAAAAGGCTGTAGTAAACCTTCTTCTATTTACACTAAGTGTATTTTTGTTGGTTAACGTCTGTTTACTTTTATCTTATAGTTAGAAATTATCAGGAAATTAATATTTAACTTTGAGGGAAGTAAAATTAGCGCAACAACTAGCAATGGAGAGCAGTTAGAAGTTTTGTGTGATCATGTCATTGCACATAGTTATTACTAGCTTTCGTATCATATGTTTAAACAAAGGCTAAAATTAGACGGCGTTAGAGTAGAAACAATAAGAAAATCCTAGGAGTTAAAATTCATGTTATGAACTCATAGAAGTATTCTCAAAATAGATCAGTTTTAGTAAATTAAAACATTGTTTCATTTACTTTCAGAAACTATTTTTACAGAGCATGCATTATCCTTTGTTGATGTGGTATAGAATATGTTTTTCATGTAAACATAGTTAGACAAGGTATTAGTGTTGAGTTAACCTTATTTTGTCTACCACAGGGAATTTTTTTGACTAATACAGAAGCAAAGAAAAATAAAAAAAATTTTTGTGGTAATAAGTTATTGTTTTACTATAAGTCTTTTTATTTTAATAATCAAAAAAGTATTTACCAAGCTAATACAATAGCCATGTTATGTTAATATTGCTGTTGTTTTAAATTATTATTTTTAAATTACTTGTTGGAATTTATATTAAAATTTATATTAAAAGGCATTAAAAATTTATAACTTTTTCTTAGTAATGTCTCCTTCTTGCGTAATAGTTTACGTCAGTCTATGACTCATGCATATTGATTTTTTATAGTTTTTTAATCCATTGTGTATTACACTAGATACATCCTATAACATTTTTTTTGCGAAATAAATTTTTTTTATTTAAAAAAAAATTTTTGATTAAAAAAATAAAATTTTTTCAGCAGAGTTCATGGACAAAACTAAGACGAATGGTGATCTGGTCGCCTTTCATGCAATCTTTTAAGAAGCGATATCCCTGGGTACAATTGGCCGGCCATGCAGGTAACCAATATATAATGGATCTAAGTGGAAAATAGATACACAAATATGTATGTCCAATATATATTGCTTCGAAAAAAAATAAACTGCCATTTGTGGTGCCTTGGTAAATTATCACAGGCAAATATTAGTTGCAAGTTGCACCCAAGTTACATCAATAAAAATGTTATATTAAGGGCTGGCTAATACCAAGTTGTAGTTAGTATATATTTAATATTGTTATAACATTGGTTCACTAGGCATTTGTTTACACTTGTGCAGATGACATAATGCAGTGCAATGCTATGCATTCATATACAGCATGAATATAGATTAAATATAAAAACAACATTTGTCATAAGCTACCACCAACACATATCGTGATTTTGTTACTTTTATTTTAACCAGCACATGGAAGCCTTTTTTTTTTTGCTATTTTACTAAAATTTATATAAAATTATTAACTCGTTGAATGGCTGTATGCGTTCAAAGTTTGTGCTGGTGGCATTTGGTACTTTTGTTTTTTAAATGCTTTTAAATAACAAATATGTACTGTTTTTTTGCTCTTTATAAATTTAATGCTTTATGCCTGCAAGCAAGTTTTAAGTATTAAAATCCTGTTTTATAAAAGGTCAGATTCGACAGCTTTTACCAAAATAAATAGCAAAAAAGGGCAACTTAGACAACCTGTCAGTTATTTAAATAAGTTATAAAACTGCATCAGTTAGACTTTCATTCACCTTAATGTTAGTTAACTAATTATCTTTAACAACATGGTGTTTAAATGGTAAATTTGACACCGTGTATTTTTGATTTGATAGGATGTTGGGTTAAATGGCATTAGGGCAATATGTCACCCAAAATAAATATGCAAGGATTAAAAAAATATGACAACATGTCATCTAAAATCAATTAGAAAGTTGCTTTTTAAATTTGTTGTTGTTCTTTTTTTTTCTTTATTATATTTTTATTTGCAATAAAAATTAACAAATACAAAAATCTCAGGCAACTTTCAGCCTGGAGAAGAGGGTTGTATCCTGAAAAAGTTTGTCGAAAGAGAAGCTGTCTGTCTTGAGAGCATGACGGCTGATTTCGATTTACGGGAGTTTGCCCCAACTTTTCATGGAATTGTCGAAAATCAGGGAGAGAAATATACGAGGATGCAAGATCTCTTACTCGCTTTCGATGGACCCAGTCTCATGGACTGTAAAATGGGAATAAGGTGAAATTATAATTTATTTAAAATATTTTAAGAAAAAATTCATAATTAATTAAAAAATTGTATAAGTTTGGCAATTTTTTTTTAATGTTAATTATTTTTTAATAGCAATTTATGTAAATTTTGGCATTTTTTTGTATTTTGTTGTTTTTTAATTTGAAAACACTTAAACCTGTTTAAGTATGTCAGAAATCCTCCATTTAATTAAAGCGTGACGTGAGTCTCATACAACCGTGATAAAATATGTTGGGAACCGCTAATTATACAAGTTAATTTAAATTGCATTTCGCATGTACGTAAAAACCTAATAAATGCCAATCTTTTAACGCACTAACAATAACGCAATGTCATAACCCAAATTATTTTGTGATCCAGTCTTATGACTGTTATTTATTTATGTAAAATATATTTAATATTTTTAATGGCAAAACATGCTATTTATGATATAACGCTAAATTATTAATTATTTGTCATTTACAACTGTTGGCTAATTACGCATTGTGTTATAACGTGTTATGAACGGTGTTATGTCCGTTGTGGTAATTAAACATTAATTTTGTTGGGACTGTCAGTAGGTTACTGACCATTTGTGATAACCTAAGATTAATTAACAACACTATGTAATTACTTTTAAAATACAGACAATAAGTAACATCACATTTTATTCTTTGTATTTTGTTTATAGGCTATTTTAAAATTATTTTTAAATTTCCGAAAAATCTATTCTAAATTTCTAAACAATTTTTTCTCGAAATTGCAGGACTTATTTAGAAGACGAGCTCGTCAAGGCAAAAATCAAGCCGAGGCTACGTCACGTGAGTAATTCTGACGTCATCTAATTTTAATTTTGAAATTTATTTATAGCCGAAATTCGCGGACTGCCAAAATCGTTTTACAGTAATGACTAATCAGATGGTAGGTCCGGTAGGCGTGGCGATAAATATATTTATAATGACCAATTCGACTGTTCGCGTTCGAGTAATTACATGTTATAAACTACAGGAAGGCTTAACGCATTAAATTTACCATTTTTGACCACAATTTTTGTGGTTTGTTGACATATGACCCAACATCATATTACAAAATTTACATTTTATCGAAACTTACATGCCCGAAAATTAAATGCCGTTTCACTAACATCAACTAAATATTTTTTTTAACTTTTTGCTATTTTAGAAAGCGCTTATTTAAGCTCATAGCCTCTATAGCTTAATATTTAATGAAATTTCTTATAGTAATGCCTATTAATATTTTAAGTTAATGTTAGAAGACTATAGTTTACAATTAGAATTACTAGATATAGGATTTACACCACCAACGATTATGCTTTACATTTTATTTTTTTTGTATAGGACATGTACCAAAAAATGATCGAAATTTCGCCAAACGAACCCACTAAAGAAGAACGAGAACAACAAGCAGTTATTAAACCGAGATATATGCAGTGGAGGGAGCAAGTCAGTTCCACTTCCAATCTCGGTTTTCGGATAGAAGGAATTAAGGTATAGAAAAAATAAACTTTTTTACGTTTGAAATTTTGCGAATTTTTGTGGCAAAATTTATTTTAGTTATTTAAAAATAAATTTAAATGGGAAGTGGTTTAAGTTAAATTAAAATACGAATTTAGTATTCACAATGATTCTAAACTATTATTTTTTGTGGTAAAAACGTATAGGGTAATATATAAAGTTTTAATGCGCATTTTTAATTAAACTCATAAATATCGATCGTCTATTTACAACAGAAATCCTAATTTTTAATTAATCAATAAAATACGTAATATTTAAAAGTTTAAAATGCCTATCATGTATATTTTATAATGTATGTTATATCTAAAGGCTCTGACGTTTAAAACTATTAACTTGACCATTTTAAAAATTAATGCCATGTTATAATTCAAGGGTTCAAAATACAATAACTTGCGTTGTTATTTCAATTAATCGTTTATTGTGTGAAGACAATACTCTAAATATATAATATATAGTACGTAAATCCATTGACTGTGTTTCGTCTATACGCGCTTTATTAACGTTATCGTTTGTCCGCTAAATATACCAAAAACAATGTCGATTGTGTTTTTCATCGATTTTGTGCGCGATTAGCTGTTTGTGACTATTTATAGCCCAGATTTTGCGTAAAATGTCAGCACAAAATTACGCACACGCTCTGCTAACCAACTGTGATGTATTGATATTTTGTGTAGTGACTGAAATTAAAATTAAAAATTTTGTTCGTTTTTTGGATTTTGGCACGATTTTAAATTCGCGTTTTTTTTTAATTTTGTTATGTCTTTTTTTGCAATATTTGTTGGTGTTCTAGGAATTAGATTTTCTATTTTAACAATTTTTGGAAACTTGGCGTAATTTCTTTTGTAATATTGACAACTCTTTAAAAATTAAACTAAAAAAATTTTAAAACTTTTATAACCTTATTTTTTGTGACTTTTGTATATCTGGCAAAAAATTTACATTTTTGACAAAACTTTTACAAATTTTTGTTCCAAATTTTCTTTTTTTTTGTTGTAGAAAAGCGACAAAGATCCAAGCAAAGATTATAAGTTAACAAAAACCTCCAAGCAAGTTAGCGATGCTTTTATATATTTCATCGACGGAAATGAATCAGTTTTGGTATGTATTAATATTATTATTAATTTATAGAATATCATAAACTCCATATTTGTTTAATTTTTTTTTATAATTTTTAAAATAAAAAAATTAATTTTTAATTTACATTTTTTTTGCATGTGACCTAATTTTAAATTCAAAAATGCATAATTCAGGATACTTTAACATTTATTTTTATGTATTAAACCTATACCTTTATTATATAGTACATTTGTACATACATTCTATTACGACTTGTTTACTTATTCATTCAATTAACTATAAGTGATTTTAAACCGTTGGTATAATGCGTTAGTATGTAATTGCCCTGTGTGTTTGTTTTTTTTTAAGAGCACAACAACGGTAAATTAAAGATTGCCATTTTATTGACAAAATTTTTTATTTTTCGTCGATTTTAAAAACTTTGAATATTCTGATTATTTGTACATACTTGAATAACAAAAAATTATCTAATAAATAAAAACACAATATTCTACCCTAAACTTCTATATAGGGCTTGTAAAAAAGTTTAATTTTTACACTATATGCCAATATTTTATGCTTATTTTCAATTTTTTGTTTTCTCATTTATTTTTTTTGCTTCTTCTACTTTTAGTGTTGCTGATTGTAAATTAATAAGTCGTAGATATTAATTAGTTTTGGGTGTGGAATTTATTTTTACTTTCTTATTAACGATATTTTGTAAACAACAACCAAGTTGTCTAAATAGTAACTGGAATTATGCTTTCAAACGCTCCGAACTAATATTAAACTAAATTTAATGTGTTTAAAAGTAATATTTTTAATTTTTATGTTTTGTTTTTGAAGGAAAAATACATCGAAAGATTAAAAAACATTAGAAGTGCACTGGAGAGTTCAGATTTATTTCATTCACACGAGGTATATAACAACTTTTATATTTTTTTATTCGAATTTTTTATGTTTAAATTATCATTGCAAAACAAGTTATTTTTTGAGATGTTTTGACACATTGTATTCATGACATATAAAAAAGAAGCGCTAAATTAATGTGTCAAATTTTTATATCCAATTTTATTGATTGGTAGGAGAATTATATATTGTTATGTAGGAGTATTATATTTTTAGATAGCCTATGTAAGTTATACAAGGCCTCATAATGTTGTTTATTTGCGATATGGTATTTTAAATAACCCTTTATCTATACCTCTTTCGAGAACTCTAAATTATATATTTTGAAAATATCAATTTTTTGGCAAATTTTTTTTAATTTTTAAGCCATTGCGTTATAATTAAACTCTTAGTTAAAGGTGAGTTGTTTTAACTTTTGTCAGAGAAGGATATGACCTCACAAAGTGAAATTAAAACACACGCATTTTGCGTGGTTGCATGATATTAAATATTATCCGCTTCCTTTAAGCAAGAACTCTTATTATTTTTAAAATTATTTTTAAAAACATCAAAGCCATTTGTTTGGCATGTCACGACTAAGCAGCCAATCATGTCAAATTTATTACCGTTTTAAATTCCTATTGATTTAAGTCTATTAGAGCAGCACGCATTTTACATTTCCTGATCGGTGTTATATAAAAATAATTAAATTTTTGTTAATAGCCTCCGTTGAAATATCACGTAGTTAGTGATAGATAATTACAAATATATTTTTGATTTTATTCTTTACAAAAAAATTGCATAAATTTATTACTTTTATAATTGGATATCAGTAATATCATTGTTGGCTTACATTTTAATTTGGCATACATTTAACATATAACACTCTATGTTTAAGGCATTTTCGTAAACCGATAAATTTTGCTACATTTTTTACGTAGATTAGTTAACTTAATACACTACGGTCTATGGAGTATAAATATTTAATATAGGTGTCGAAATGATGTCAGTGTATTACATGAAAAATGAATAATAAAAACTTGTTTTACTACGTGATATTGATCCACTTATTGCACTTTTTGTTGTAAGGCATAGTTGTAAACAACATTTTTATTTGCTTGTGTAAAACTAGACCAACTTCACATATTATCACTTTATTTATTTAAAAAACAATTTTTAGGTGAATTTTTATAAATTAAAAAAAAAAATTTTTGACAAAAAAAATTTTGATTTTAAAAAAAAAATTTTTTTTTACTTTTTAGGTGATCGGAAGTTCTTTGTTATTTGTTCACGATGCATCAGGACAGGCTAACGTTTGGATGATCGACTTCGGAAAAACCACGAGGTTGGAGGTAGGACAGAAAATTGATCACAGAAAAGAATGGAAAGAAGGAAATCGGTAAAAAATTGAATTTCAAAAAAAATTTAAAAATTAAACTAAACTTATTAAAAACAATTAACTTTTACCATTAAATACATGGTCAAAATAAATTTTAAGTAAAAAACAATATTAAAAATTCGAAAAAAACATTTAAAATTCCATTCATTTTTTGGGCAATTTTTTTATAGAAACTTTTGTTAATAGTTAACCTGTTCGAGGTAACAAAGCTATGTTTATACAAAAATAAACTTTTATTGCATTGCAAATACAGCCTAGCACGCATAGTATTTAAACGATATTACAAAAATAGTAACTTAAGGTCAACTATTTTTGATGAATTTCGTTATAATGGCGTAATATCTAAATTTTATGATATAATAACTATTTACAATATACTTGTAAATAACATATTTTTATTATCAAGTTTTACGTTGTTTTTTTCTCAGTTACTCTACTTCCTTTTCTATGTAAATACGTCATAATATTTCTCCGAAATTTTGCAACTTCGTCTACGTCGAGCTAAATAAAAAACTAAAAAAATGACCGCTATTTTTCTTTCTCAGGGAGGACGGGTACTTGTTTGGAATGGACAACATGGTCGAATTATTCGAGAAAATCCTGGCCGACTTCCGGGCGCGGTCGTAGCCCAAACTCCCCAAAAACTGATACAAAATCAGAAGTAGCCCGCCGTCGATTCAAATATTACACAAGCTCGGGGACAAATTTCGAATTGACGTCGCGTGGTTTGCAAAATGACGTCACAAATTAACGAGTTGACGTCATAGGTCGTTGCACCATGGCCATAAAAAAACGCTGGCAATAAAATAAGGTGTAGCCATTTTTAACGGACCAAACTTGCAATAGTGTAGTTTTCAGTTATATAACACAAGCCAGGACGGCGGTGACGTCGCCAAGTAGTAGTCTGCGAGCAGCCATAACGCCGCAAGTCGACTTGTTTTATAGCTCGTGCTTTTTTTTTCTGTCGCCAACATTTTATTTTTCTACTCTCATGCGGCACAGATACTTCGGTGCTTTTGTGTAGGAGTAACATTCCAAACACACAAAACTGACAGTTAACATTCGAATTTACATTCCTATAGAATCAATCTAAGACTATTTTTGTCTTTTATATAAATCAGGGTTTTGGCAAAAAAACAAATCTTTTTTTCTGCGTTTTTAACATTACCAATGAAAATGACCAAATTTTGATTTTTTTTCGTATTTTTGTGAGTTTTGGAATTAAAATTTGTTCAGTAAAACAAGTTGAACAATAAAATTAGCACTGCCTTATTTTTAATAAAAGTGTGGTTCAAATAGTAATAAAATCTTCCCAATTTTTAATAATCGTACACTTTGTTCTCCTCAAAAACCATGCGATTGTAATTTCCAATCTTAAATTTTGTGTTTGTTTTTATTTGGTTTTATTTAATTTATTTTTAAAATGGCGGGCAAATAAAAACGAAAATGTACTGTTTTTGATGAACACATGCGTGCGTTATTTTTCTGCAAATTCTGTATCTAAATCGCCCTCGGTTTGTTTTCGTGGTCTACCAATTTTTTTTTTCTTGTTTTTTTTTTTAATAATATTGCACTATATGACGTAACCGCTTTTTATACTGACGTCACGTCTTGCACTCCAAACTGTTTTTGTTTTTTCTTTTTTTGTAAATGTTGTTTTTGTTGTTGTTTGACGAATTCGGAATGACGAAGCTTGTGGTACTGTGTTTGTGTGTAACCACGTGACCAACCGGTACTTGACGCGTCATTAAGGCACGTGACGTACTGGCCTAATCGTTCCAGAATTCGGACATTTTTAAACCATGTACATAAAATGCCCTTGGACTTCTGTTTTTTTTCTTGGAGGAAATTACATTTTTTTGCTGGCTTTCTTCAACCTTTGATTTTAATTATGCATTTTTCTTTTTTTTGTTTAATCGTTCTAGTTGAGAAAAATATTATATCGTTAATAATTGTGGTTAATTTGTAAATGATCGTCAATAAATTATAGATTACAAAAAACTTTTGTGCTAAAAAAAACGAAAAATAACAACAGTTACCAAAAGTACACTTAACTTTTGCTAGATGTAGTTTAAGAAGTCATATAATTTTATTTATAGGTACTTTTAATAATACTAATTAGTTAGTGGTTGCTACTTGTTTAGTTAAAAAACCCTTACGAATCGAAAAATACAAAAATAGTAGGGTTTAAATTACTTAAACAAAAATTGTTATTGATTGGCCGGGTGCTAGCGCTAGAGACTTGCTGAAGACAATTGTGCAAATAAAATTATGTTTTAGGGCTAAGAAACTATTTTTTTAAATTTAACAAATTAATATTTCGTGTTAATAATTTATTATTTAAATAACTATTTTACTTTATCCAGTTTATTTATTCCTTGGCGAATTCCTCCATTTTCCTGATTCCGGTTTTGCGCCATTCCCGCGTTTATAATAAAAGTGACCACATGTTTCTTGATTTTTAGTCAACCTGCATCTAGTTTAACTGAATTTTTTCAAATTAAAGAAAGGTTTTAAGCAGTTAATTAATATCTTTGTTCGAAAAAACCAAAATTTTATTATTGTTTCAGTTTAGCTTTGATTCACAATCAGACAATAGCAGATAAGACGCCAGTTGCGAAAACGCCGGGACGAAAAAGTTCTTTCTGTTTTATTCGTATGTGTATTCACAAGCCATTTGCAAATCATAAAGAATGGTTTTAAACAGTCGAAGCATTTTTGTTTTGCCTTTACAGCTTAAAGGTTTAGTCTTCGAAAAAACATTTTAACATTGGGCAATACCAGCAATGGCCAATCTGCCAATGGGGATAAACAGATAAATTATAGCAATTATATTAAAAAAATTACATTTTACATTGTTAAACCCTTTTTAGGTTTTTTGATGCAAGTTTATATATTGTAAAATTTGAATATATTTATATAGATACATTTAGTTAAAAAATTTAAATTATCCATTTATAAAAAATGTCTTGTGCCGGTGACACAGATGCTCAAGTTGCTCAAATTAAAAACGACGAAACTGAAAACAAAGAAGAAGAAAAGACAGAAGGCAACAATGATGTTGTGAATACTGTTCCATCAGGTTTATATAATTTCTACCACAATTTTTATATTTTAGTAGTAAAATAATCAACTATTTTATCAATTTTATAAACCACTAACACAGATTTAAACAGGTTCACATAGTCTCTTTTTTTTAAAAGTGAATAATATAAAAAAAAAAAATTTAATTTAAAATATTGTAAGCCTAACTTCTTGATTATTTTTTTGTTTTATTATAGCAAGTCAAATAACCTCTGAAATGATGAGAAATCCACAAGTATTAGCTGCATTGCAACATAGATTGTTTGATAGTATAGTTGGGACACCATCTGATTACATTGAAAGGTAGGGCTATTTACCTAAAAGTAATAGAGTGGTATTTTTATAAGTTTTAAATAAACTAGTAACAATAGCTTTACTTTATTTTAAACATTTTAGTTTTAAAATTTTATTTTTATAAGGATATAGTTTAATTTTTTATATATATTTTATAATTAGATGTTTGGCTTATTAAAAGAATTATATATATATAATTTCAAAAATAAAATCAATTTTGGTAATTAATCCCAGACTTTAATTGTAAAAAAAATAATTTTTTTAGTCTGCCCAAATCTATTAAAAGAAGAATTCATGCTTTAAAAAATCTACAAGTTGAAACAACTAAAATTGAAGCAAAGTTTTTTGAAGAGGTTCATGAGTTGGAAAGAAAATACAGTTTTCTTTATCAGCCATTATTCGAAAAGGTTTGTATTCTCTGCCAATGTAAAATGATATGGTTTACAAGTGTATTTTGTTGAAGAATAAAACCCTAATTAAATTTAAGTTATTGTAAAAATTGTAAACATGATATTGTATTATTCATTTTATAGAAATAATTAAAAAACAACTACTGGTGTGAAGGCAATTTACCAAGAAATATTTTTGGTTTCTTTATTACAACAATCTATTTATATATAGTATTAAATCTAATTAAAGCTTATAGTCAGGCAATAACAGCAGTTGCTATAAAACAGTATCTTGATGTTTTTTTATTTAAAATGTTATTTTCTTGTTATATATATATTTTTTTTCACCTTAACCACTTTCATATTTCTCAAACTTATATTTTCTCTGTTCAGCGACAAAGTATAGTTACGGGATCATACGAACCTAATGATGATGAGTGTGAGTGGGAGAGTGAAGATGAGGAATTGGAAGATGGAGAAAATGCAAAGAAGGTATAAGTTGTTGGGTTAAAAAAATAAAGATAATATATATATATAAATATTTAAAAATAACTGTGTGCACTGGTAACCATAATCATGTATTTTAAATAATTTATTTTGGTTAGGACGAAAAACAAGATGAAGAAAAAATTGAATCAGTTATTCCAGGTAAGATGAAAACTTTATTTTTTGTTAAGTTTTTGAAATTATTTTTTTACTTAATACAAATAACAAGTTTTATTTTTAATCTTATTTAATTAGTGTTAAATAGTTATGGCTGCTGCATTTTTTGAAATAAAATATTAAAAATAATATATACTAGAAAAAAAATGTTAGAAACATATAAGCAAATTTTTTTAATATTTATATATATTATTGTTTTTTAATTTGATAAGAATTGATTCTACTTTCATTCTCAATCTGATTGCATATTTTTTTTCTTAAAGTTTTTTTTATTTTTAATTTTATTAGAAGATGCCAAGGGAATACCTGAATTTTGGTTAACCATATTTAAGAGTGTGACCTTATTTCAAGACATGGTGCAAGAGCATGATGAACCAATTCTGGCCAAACTTCAAGATATTAGAATCATTTTTTCTAAGCCAGATGAACCCATGGTAAATTTGTAAATGTTAAATTCTAGTTTAATAAATTCTTTTAATTTCAGTAACTTATTTCGTTTTTTTTAGTGTAAGAATTAAAATTTTAAAACGGTAATTGTAGAGTTAAATTATAATTTAACTTATGGTCATGTGACCAAACGAAATGCTTGCATAATTTATAAATAATTTCACAATCTTTTAAAAACTAAGCAAAAATATCTTTTGTATAATTGACAATTGACGAAGGCTTTAAAAAAAATAATTGCATCATTAAAAATACGAAAAGTAAATTCTACTAAATTTTTTCAAAAACAAATTTTATATACTCACGATAAAAAATATGTAAAATTTTATTATAAATAAGTTACATGGAATTTTGAGGGGTCTGCTTTGATTTAAATTATTAATTAATGTGGACTCAAAATATGTTAAGAACGACGCTGTCATTTTTAGTGACAACCAGAATTAATGTCATGAATTTTAAATTGAATAAGAGAAAATAAATTTATTTTGTAAGCCGATCAAATTTTGACATATTCTAAAAACAATTTTTTTTACCTGCTTCCTGATTTTGGTTACAGACAAGTTAAAATTAATGGTCCACATAATACAGTTATAAATAACTCTATAGTTTACTGCTATTGTAACTAACAGTTTTAATACTATTACACCATAGCTATATCAAATCTCATTTTATTTATTTAATTCCGAAGGCTTTTATTTTCAATTTTATTTTCATTATACATCATTGTTTAAGAAAAACAAAAGTGTTTTTTAAAATTAAAATTAACAACGCTACTAAAGACTTGTTTTTTAATCATAGTATATATATATATTCAATAGGTATCTTAAAATTAATTTTTACATTTTTTAGGGTTTTACGATTGAGTTTCTTTTTGATACGAATGAATATTTCACAAATAAATTGCTAACAAAACATTACAAACTACAACCTCAACCCGATGAAAAAGAACCCTTCTCATTCGAAGGACCAGAAATTATGTCTTGCGAAGGGTAAGATTATTATTTTATGATAAAAACCAGCGGCATGGTGTAGAAGATAGAACATGTTGGTTTATTTACTGAGTTCTAGGGTTTGATCCCCACTGCCTCACTTTGTAGCACCCTTAAGTAAGGCACTATCAATGGTGTAAACTTTTGTGAAGTCAAACTCGTTGGCAGATTAATTCTCTAGAAATTTAGTAAGATTTGTTAACATATGTTCAGACTGTGAAGTTGGCCATTCTACATCGAGAATAAATAAGTACAAAAAATAATATATTTATGTTAAAATCTAGATTTGGACTTTTTAATTTTATACTTGGCTTGTGAAGTTGGCCTTTTTAAGTAACATAACAGTTTAAATTATGTAATAAAATATTGTGGTTTGTTTGTAATAGTTTTGGTATTTTTACCCTGTTTTTAAGGTTAAATGGCTATGTATGATAGGCTTAGCCTAAATTATATACATAAAACGTGTGGGTGTAAATGGTAAAGATAAATAATTTTTAGTGTATAAATTTTTAAAATGCAAGTTTTTAATTAAACTTGATATTTTATTTTTTCCTAAATTGTATTTTAATATAAACATTCTTTATCTAATTATTCAAGTAATTCTTTCTATTACAAATTCATTAAGTGTCTCCACTTTTGATTATAAATTAATCTGAATATGAAACTCAATGTAATGAATGAGTTAATAGACTATCCCTTGAGATTAACACAACTGGGTTTTGTGTTACTCAACAACTATTAAATGTGTTGAAATTGTTATAATTTTATCTAAATATTGATTCAATGAGCACAAAAAAGTTATAACCTACAGAATTAATTATAAGTTTAGGATTTGTTAAAAACCTATTTTTTTGTTTTGATTTATTTGCAAAACTATGGTTGGCTCTGCTAAATAATGTAAAAAAGATTTTGATTGACATTATCTTTACTTTTATTTTTATTCAAACTAAATAGTTCTGAAAAAATTTTCTTTTTATCTATAAAACGGATCATTTGAAAAACATAATGGTTTGTTTTTTAGGTGTAAAATTGACTGGGCAAAGGGAAAAAACGTAACAGTTAAAACCATAAAGAAAAAGCAGAAGCACAAAGGTAGAGGAACTGTAAGAACTGTAACCAAACAAGTTGTTAACGATTCGTTTTTCAATTTTTTCAGCCCTCCAGTAGGTAAGTATAGATTAAAATATATCTGGGACATCATTTTTTAAAGCTATCATGAAACCATTTTAAAATTCTAGGACCATTTGTTAATTAAGCACCTTTAAAATTAAATATTATATATTTATATACACATACATAAAATAAATTTATTTTAAAAAATTCCAATTTATTTTTTTTATAGTACCAGAAGATGATTCAGAATTGGTATGTTATTTTTATATTTCTTAATTAATAATATACATGTTGCGCAATACATAATTGCATAAGGTATGAAGTACCATCCTATTATGTTTATAGTATATCTATATCGGTCATGATGTCATAGTTGTTAAAGTCTGTTAGTTTTTATATAGCGATGAGTCATACAAGTCGGTGAAGCTGTTTAGGCTATATGTGTATTCAACATGTTTTGGTTTTGTTTTGCTTAGTCGAATTCAAATTATTTTCACTATCACTTTAATCCAAGTTCGTAATAGCTACATCGGTTTATTAAACAGTTTTAAAAGCTGGGAAATTTTATAAAAACTTGTATCATTCTCAAGTAATATATGGTATAGGTTAAACACAATAAAAAATAGGGCAATTTTTGTTAATTTTTAACCAAATGCCTTTTAAAATCAAAACACTTGTTTAGTTATTTGTAAAACTTTGGTTCTTAAGTTTTGCCCATTTTTTGTTTTCACTAAGTTCTGCCATTTTCCTTTCTCTTGCTCTAAAATTTAATCATTTTTTTATATTAATTGATTTTATTTTTCGATGCATTTATTTAATTAAACTTATTTGATTTAACTTCATTTTTAAAAAAGTATTTTTTTAAGGATCCTGATACTGAAGCGTTACTGGAAAGTGATTATCAGATTGGTCACATGATCAGAGAGAGGATTGTTCCTCGTGCAGTGCTTTACTTCACTGGGGAAGCCGGAGACGAGGATTTTGAAGAGGAGGAAGATGAGGAAGAAGAAGAGGGGGTAATAAAAACATTTTTTTTAAAGTTTTTTTTAAATAATAAAAAAATTTCAAAATGTCATACATCAAAATTATTGTGTCCTGTGTTATCTTAACATCCCATTATATTGTTTAATTTTAAAACATTATTTTGTTATCAGTTTGCAGGAGAATCTGGAGATGATTCTGACTCAGCGAATGATTCAGATTATGACCCTCAGGTACAATAATTCATATTTTTTTAATATTTTGTTAATTTATTTTTATTGGCGCCCTCATAGGGTAATTTTTAAGTATGAACCCAATCTTGCAACCATTAATTTAGCAAAGAAATTTGCCTGTGCCAATTTAATAATTGTTTTATGTAATATTGCCCTGTTAACCTGTTTTTAAACTTAATTTGTAAAACATATATTACTGTTCATTTAGAATGTGACTATATTGTTATTCAGGTTTAACCTTACTTCTTTGAGCCTTAATCTTTTACTAGGTGACATTTTGACATTTTTTTTGCTTTTCAATTTTACAGAAGGATCCTAAAGCCAAAGATGCACCGCAGGAATGTAAACAGCAATAATAAAAAAGCTGTTTATGTTACCTAACCTAAACAATTAATTTGGGTGATTACATTTTCATTGCCATTTGTGTTTTATTCAAAGGTCACCCTTTTCCTGTTTTTTAACAACCGGTTTGTCATATAACTCTACCTTATAATGTACAGCACATTTTCTTGTACAAATCTACTGTAATAACTTTTGTACCCTAGTCTAATTAACTAATTTTCCTAACTGACGTCATGCTGCTAACTCAACTTTTAAATAACGTTCCTGTAAAAATCAACACAAAAGCATTTTTCTCGACTGATAAAAGATGTGAATAAAACTTTTGTTATGTTTCATATAAATAGTTCAAAATGCTTTTAATTAGGTAAAGTTAAGGGCTGTACCATAAACATGGAGAGCTATAGTAAACAGTATACTTAAAAAGATGGTTTGTATATTATAAGCCACTTCATACTTTTGGTAAAATTCTGAAACTACAACAAAATAAAAATTCCTTCTATTTTTCCCCAAAAAAAGTTTTAAAAATTTGAAAATATTCTAAAAATAGTTATTACATGAAATAAAATACACATACCAAAAAGAGTAAGCATGCTTATTGCAACACTTAGCATTTAAACATTACACACAAAGCTTGCAAAAAAACAAGTCAAATTAACACCAAAAGAGAGATTCAATAACATTTATTAGAAATATACAAACTATTCTGAAATTAAACAAGAAAAACAAATCTAAATAAAGTATATTTAAGCAGGTATATACAATAAATTAAGTGTTATCATATAAAATAAATAGAAGTGTTTAATCATGCAACTATAAATCTTAAAAAAAATCAACCAAAGTTTTTTTAGCTATTTCTAAATTCATATAATGAATATCAATGCCAATAAAAAGTTTGTTGTTAAATAGTCTGTGTGCTTTAAATTATATTCGGTTAATTCTGTTGCTGCTTCTACAGTTAAACCTCGTGTTTCGATATGTCGATGCCTTGTTTTTGATTGAGGTTTGTCTTGTCGGCGCCTGAGACCCCGGAGAAATATTCTCTTTGTTGTCATCACTTTCATAACCACTAGAGGCCGAATCAACGTTATGAACAAAATCTAATTTCTTGTAGAGAACTTTTCTCATGGGGTTGATATCTACGCCAGAGTTTGGTACAGACCAGTTGTTGATGGTTTTGTTGGTTGTAATCTTTTTTGGTTTAACTGGAACAGAGGTGTTTTCTTGATTTGAGGAAGATCGCAAAGTTCGAGTGTTGTTGGTTTTGGTTTTAAAGTGGGTATCAGGGGAAATCTAAAATAAAAATAACAGTTATTTTAAAGTGGAAATAAAAAACGACTTATTATTAGTCAGACGTCAAACACGAGGTGGAAACGTTTTTCTTGTTACGTTTTCAAACACACACACAACCACAGACAGACAGACAAATAATAATTGACTTGTACATTTTTTATAAAAAAACACAAGCTCACCCATTTGTTGTTTTCAGTGAGAGTTGAAACCTTTTTCACAGTGGTTGGGTTGAGGCTTTTAAACACGGGCGAGCCATATTGGTGGACTTGGCCCTGGTGTGGACTTCCCACTAACTTTAAAGGTGCCTTTTGGCTTTTGTTCTTTGACATTACCAGGTCGACTGTGTCTAATAGCACCTGATAAACTGTTAGTTTGCTAACAAGGTAATAAAAATGCTTTAAAACAAGCCAAAGTCTGAATGCAAAGCAAAAAACTTTCAGGGTTTGGCGAATTACATAAAATAGTAAACAAGTCAAATAAAGTGATTCAATTTACGCGGTTCTAACCGAAATTATCAGAGCATGACTCGTGACGTTTTTTGTAAAGTAAGGAGAATGTTCTTTGTCTATATGACGTCATTTGATGTTTTGAGATATTTGGCAACTGTGAACAATTAAAATGTTATTATAATTAAATTTGACTATGTATTTGAAAGAATTTATAAACGCTTTAATTGATAAATTACTTTTAAATGACAATTTATTCTGGTTATCCTCTTTCCTTTTAAATTTTTATGTTAACCACATGGTCGACGAAAAAGCGCACGTTTTTTTTTAAATATTAAGCTAACTTGTTGCTTGTATTTAATTCTAGCCTTATTCTTGACAAATACATGGGGTTTGTAGTAAATCAGGGGTGAAGATGTAAATGGTTTGTTATAATTTAAAGTCGTGTGCATATAAAAGTAAAAACGCAAAACAACTAATTTATTTTTCGTTAAGTTAATCTAAAATACTTCTTTAAATTCCGTGGATTGTCAGTATGTTTTTTTAAAAAAAAGGGAACTTTAAAATCAAGTTAAATTCTTCTACGATTTCCATCACTTATTATTTAACATTTTAAATATGTTGAAAGTAGCCTATTACTTTTTATGTTTTAATAGATGTAGCATAGGACAGTGCTTGTGTAGCATAGGACAACTTTTTTTAACTAACTAGCATATGCTTTTGTTGCTTTATAGAAAAAACATTTACGTAACTGCAGTTTGTATTTTTACTAAAAAAATTTTGTTGGCATAAAAAACAATGACGGAGAGACCTGTCTGTCCAAACTGTTTAAAACAGTTTTCATTGAATTTAAACAACAAGCCTATCCTGTTGGAATGTGGTCATACATTTTGTCATTCGTGTCTTACTCGGGGATTAAACAACAGGGAAAAAAAGAAAACAATATCATGCTTTAAATGTAAACACAATTCACACTGTAATTTTGAAAATAACAAAATTCTTGGTCTTGTTCCGAACATAGCTGTACTTGGCTATATAGGCTTCGGCAAACCGCCTGAAATACTGTCAAGAGTTAAATTGTTAACCTCGAAGTTTAAAAGCAAAAAAACAAATGACAAAATTGTAAAGCAAAAATGTTCAGAGTGCATTAAAGAGATTGCAACGATTAGTTGTGTACAATGTGGTATTAATCTGTGCACAAATTGCTATGATTTTATTCACAAAAATTCAAGAGTTCTACAGCGACATCAGTCGATTCCTTGTCAAAATGTACCAACATTAGCTTGCAAAAATCATCGCTCGCTAACAGAATTTTACTGTGTTGATGATAAATTGTTGATTTGTCGGGATTGCATTTGTGCATATCACTCACAACACAAGGTGGTTTTTATTTATATTTTTTTACCTGTTCTGTTATTTTTATCAGCAAGTCAAATGTAAGTTACCTATTTTACCATAATACTCATTTCAGAATAATAATTTACCTTAGTTTAACTTGCTCAAAATTGGTTTATTAAAACAAGTATATAATATATTTATCCTATCTTCTGTTAACTCATATAATATATATAGTTTTTTTCTGTTAAACAATTTTAATATCTGCTTCTTAGATTATTTTATTGAGAGAAAAGGCAATTGAAATGAGAGAAGATGTTAAAACAGAAGTGGATGAATGTGCTTCTTTGATCTCGCTTCTTAAAAATCTTGTTCAAGAAGTTGAGGAGGAGATCAAAGAGGTGGAAGCAGAGGCTGTGGTGCAATCTAAAAACCTTCTTCAAATTTTTTTGGATGTAGTGGGAATGGCACAGGTATTTATATATATATATTTTTTTAAATGCAGCAAGTTAATGCTAAGTACTTGGCTTACAGAGTCTTTTAACACATCACTGAGTTACACTCTTAAATTTAAAAAAATTGTATTTAAATTGTAACATTTTAATTAGCACTGTCTGGTACAGTTATTTGGTTATATTCTAACTGCATAATTTTATTGTATTTATGCCTTTTTTTAGTCAAACTTATTTCGAATGCTAAATGAGTTAGAAAAAATGTCAGTTACCAAAATCCAGGAGTTGATTACAATACGTGGTGATGCTGTTAATAGATTGGAAGTACTTAAATGTCTCTGTTCTGATGCTTCAGTGGTAAAATTATTTTTTATGTATATATTTATTCTCAATGGGCGAAAACTTCTTATTTTATTTAAGCCTTAAATCACAAAGCTCTTGAGTAAGTTGTGTTGTGATTTTTAAAATTAAGAATTTTTTTAAGCTATTAAGTCAATATTCTCACAAGAGTTTAAGATTAAAGTTGTGTAAAAAATATATTTTTAATATCCTGTTTTCTAACTATAAAATTTTAAACAACCTCTACTAACTAAAGGTATCATAAAAACACCTTTTTATTAGATTTTAAATGCTGGCAATGAAAACGAGATATTTTCGGTAAACCCACTGAAGATTATGGAAGAACTTAAAAAAGTGAAAGATATTCCATGTGTACTAGAAAAAGACCTTCTAGATGAGGAAAAGAAGTTGGATGTAAAAGTTAAAGAAGAAAAAGATGAAAATCAAAATAAAATCGACGGAAAAAGGTTAGGTTCTATTTTTTTATGCTGACCTAGGCTAAAGGCAGTTAGAAATTTAGTTGTATTTACTTTGTTTTCAGTAATATATAAACACTTTAAATCATTTTAAAGCTTTTCAAGATTTCAATTTATTATAAATGACAACATTTTTTCGATCAACAAAGAATGGGGCTCAATTAAAGATAAACAAAATTTAAAATACTCCATTAAAAATGCTGATCTTGATTTGTTAAAACAAATTAAAGCAGAATCAACAACAACAGAATCTGGTGATGGTTCAGATGTAAGGAGATAAGTTTTTTTGTTATGTATTTATTTATTGTGTAAAGTAAGGGATGCTAGTTTAAAATTAAAAAAGTTCATTTCTGTGACTGCAAAATAATAATAGTTCTTAAAATTAATAAGAAAACTGGGCCCATACATAAGTTATCAAGATTATAAAATAATAACAAAACTAGTGATTAGGGTATAAATTTATATATTTTTAAGAACTGTAAAAGTAATGAAATGCTTAACAAGAACCGTTAAAATTATAAGTTAGTTAAAGGTATTATTATTCATGATCAAAGTATGTTTAATACTTGTTTAGATATTGGAAAGTAATTCTTTAAATATGGACTTGTCCCAAATGTCCTCGATCAGCAATCAGGAGCTTGTGTATGTGATCTTCATCAATAACCCTGAAGACTTTTTTGTGCAGCGGGAACGTGATCGTAACCAGATCTCGCAGATCGAAAATCAGTTAAAGGTACATCATAAACAAATTTTGCCTGGGGCATTCACAAAAGTCTTGTGTTTCATTCTAGCTGCTGCAATGTCATAAAAATTTTTTTCCGATGTAACAACGTTTTTTTTTAGATGTATAACAATCGACCTCCAAGAGATAGCGAATTTTTTAACTGTATTCGAATCGGAGAATTGTGTGTGGCGAAATACAATATAAACAGGAAATGGTATCGGTGCAGAGTCACCAAAGTTTTTAAGAAGGAGAAGGAGGAGGATGGAAACAACATCCTTGATCCTGAAACGGCTGGAGCAAATGATGAGATTGAAGTTTTTTTTATCGATTATGGAAATTTTGAGAAAACCAAGGTTAAGATGACGTCAATTAAATTTATGTATTTAAATTAGTCCACACTAAAGAATAAAAAAGAATTTATTTTTTTGTTTTTTATTTTATTTATACTTGTTTGGTCTTTATACTTGTTTGGTCTTTCTCGCAATACTTGTTTGGTCTTTCTCAGAAAAATTTTTAGTTTATTTTAGGTTTCGTGCATTCGATCTCTTTCCTTTAACCTCCAGCGAATTCCTCCTTTGGCTATTCCTTGCTCAATAGTTGGAATCTCCCCAATAGGTGACAGTTGGTCATTAGAGGCTGGCCACTTGTTTACAAAGTTGGTTGCGAATGAGCTCGTTCTCATGACAACGATCGCACGAGATACGGGAAGAAGATTTGCAGATCTTCATAAACCTGCTCCAGATGATGTTGATCCGGAAATTAAAGTCTCTGTGCGAGAGGCAATGCTATTTCTTAACAAAGCAACGTAAGCTTGGGTAACAGTAACCCCCTAAAAAAGTAACCCAGTTATGAAACTTCCCCTAAAGTAAATTGGATGAATTTTTTGAGGGGTTTTAATACAACTACTTTTTGTTCAGATTTAGCAAGGATCCAATTCCTACATCAGATGTTAAGTCGCCAAGGATTAATTTAACTCAAAGAGCAAAATATCTGACCCCAACAATCCTAACTCCTGGTAGTTTTGTGCCCGCTGTCATCTGCAACTTTCATTCACTAGACAGGTAATAAAACTTTTTTTATTCATTAATAATAATTGCCCATTTCACATTACATCTAAAGTTTTTTTTTAGTTTCTGTATTCAACTGACAGATAGCAATGGCGACTATCTCAACAAAATGACGATCAAAATTCAACAATTTTGTCAGGGAAAACTATTTGAAATCCTAAACCCAGATTGTCCTTATGCAGTGTTAAACCCAACCATTGATTTACCATGTCTGGCGTATTGTGATGAATACGAGATGTGGTTTCGTGCAAATGTTATCAGCGTTTTTACGAAAGAGCAGAAGGCAAGTAAACTTTTTTGCTTAAAGTTGTTGGTGTTTTTATAATAAAAATCATGTTACATTTGTGTATTTTGACAAAATATAAATAGTAAAACTGAGTTTTTCAGTAAAATAATTTTAATTTTTTATTAAATATATATATACTTAATTTTTAGGTCAAGGTTTTATTTGTGGACTATGGTAACGAAAAATTGGTAAATGTTAGGGAAACCTTGTTAATTCCAAAAAATTTGATGGAGCTACCTTATCAAGCGCTTAGGTGTAAACTGAGTGATGTTAAGAAGTTGAACAAAGATGAGGATTGGACATCTGAGTGCAAAGATAGATTCCTTGAACTTGCATCCAATGACAATTACTTAATAGTTGATGTCAGGTTAATAGTTAAAATTTTCATATTTCTATGACAAAAAATTGTTTAAGGGGTTGAGTTGATTATGTATATTTATATATATAAATGGTTGTCTAATTTAAAAGCCTACAAATTATAAAAAAAAATGTTGTTTGTGGTACATGGGTGATTTATATCAGGTATTAAATAGTTGAAAATGTTAATCACATTATGACAAATATAATGCAGTCTGTTAATTTTACTTAATTGGTTTAAACAAATTTTTTTTTGTTAAACTGTTATAGTAGCAGGTGATTATTTTAATTTAATAAGCAATATTTATTTTAAGAGATTTTTTTAAACACGGTTATCAAAATTAATAATTTTAAATTTTTTTTACAAACTTTGTTGATGAGGTCCTACGACGAGGGAATCTACAAAGTTGAGTTGTTCGACGATGTTGATTATCAAGCTGATTATCAATGTTTGTCGATCAACAAACGACTTGTAAGGGAAGGTTTCGCAGAGGAAATGATTGACAAAAAAGCAAATGATTTTGCTTCTACAGAAAATGAAGGTTGGTCACTAAAAATGATTAAAAAAAAAGATTTTCCTAAGTTGCTGGTTTTGTGCAAAACATAACTTAATAAAAATTTAGAAAGTAAATATGTAATAAAACAGCTGTTTTTTTAAACAAAAAAATATATATATACATGACGGTGGATTAATTTGTTTTTTATATTTGTATGATTATGTAGTTATTAAAGATGCAGAAAATTTTGGGAATGTCAATAAGGAATCCTTGCTTTTAACACCCGAGATTAACTTTGACTTGCCAACCAATCAGGATACAGTATCTTGCCAATCAACCAATCAAAAGATAGAAAGTGGGCATTTAGCCAATCCGAACACAGAAACAATCACATTAACCAATCAAAATACCAAAAATGACCATTCAACCATTCGTAGGACAGAACAAAGCGAACCAAACAATCAGAACCCAAGTAAAGATGATGACAAAATAAAGATTCGGGTGTTGGTAGCAAAGTCTCCTGCATCAATTTATGTAAAAACAAACGAGCAATGGAAAAAATGTAACAACTTAGTAAAACTCGTTCATAAACATTACTCAGCTGATATTAAAAATAAGGTACTAAATTATTATTTTAAATTATTTTCTAATCTCAGAAACCAGATTTTACTCTTACGGGTTTATTGATAGTGTGTACTTCTAGAAAGTATTCTTCTTTTTCTGTAAAATTATTTTTTCTAACTGGTATAGTCTTTGCCTATTTTTTGTCAAGCCTTATTTTTCTATTTATTTTCTTTTTTAAGGTTTTAAGCAAACAAATCCTAAAACTGTTACATTGATATATTATTTTTTTTGATTTTAAATTTTAATCTTAAGTAATAATTAGATATTTTTAATTGAGCAACATCATATATAATTTATGTGAATATGGTAATCTTTTTTATTAAGGATGAGTTTAAAGAATTGGAAAGAGGAAATGTCTGTGCAATTTATTCGAGTATTGAGAAAAGATGGTGTAGAGGAATACTAGAATCAGTTAATGAGGATGTAAGTGAACTTAAATAAAAATAAGTTTTCTTGTCATTTTTATATTTCTAATTTGTTTTAAAGAAATCTTCTATTGTCGTCAATCTTGTCGATTTTGGCCGATCTGAAGTCACAAGTTTATCCTGCATTCAACCTTTAAAGAAAGAATTTTGTGTGGATAAACCTCTTCTTACACATTGTTGTCTTTCATTTATTTTACCAGCTGGAGGAAGTCACAAGTGGACTTCGAATGCTTGTCAATCACTTCAGGTATTTTGAGAAATTTTTTTTTCAATGTGAGAGGACTGACTTTTTGACCAAAGAATAAATTTTGTTATCTAGACTACCTAATCTTTATATTTTGCCAGTTTGGTATTTTTTTGACCAAATGGCATATTATTTACAGACAGGCCAATAGAGTAATAGATAGTCTTGGCAAATAGTAAGAGCATTATTATTGCCTTTTAAAGATGTTACAAGTTAAGCCTATGTATTAGCAATCCATTGTTTTAGTCTTTGTTTTATAAGCTAGTGTATACTGTATTTGATATAATTAGATTTATAGATCAGTTCTTAAAATTAAATTTTTAATAAAAATTTGTTTTTATTGTTTTAGGATTTGGTATTGGAAAATGATTGTGCAATGATGATAACTGGAGATTTGAATGCTGATAAGAAATGGATGCCAACTTCTGTAAAGCTGTTTGTTTCAAAAAACGATGAAACATTAGAGGTCAATAAAGAGCTGGTGATGCAGGGATTTGCTCTTCCGGATGTTGCAAATACAGAAAGGCAATTTTTTGTTGATTGTGCCAAATTGTTGCAACATTAAACCCAAAAAATGTTAAGTGGTTAAAATGACGTTTTCTGATATTTATTTTACAGAGTTTCAGATAAGCCATTATCCAATTTTGAAATGACATTACAAATAGCATCTGAGAGATATCAAAAGGCTGAAGCTGAAAGATTACAATCAAGCTATTTACCATGGCCTATTATACCAATAAAAGACAACCATGGTAAAAAATAGTATCACCACAAACTATTTTCCCTTACTATTCTTCAACCTCTTATTAGGATAATCAATTTCCTCTTTTTTATGTTAATGCACAAAGTGTATATTTTATATAAAATTAGAAGCGAATCAGTAAATCTATTCTGTTTTTTACAGATATCCCATGTATTTAAAAATGTCTATTTTTTCCAGATAATAAATGTGAAGAAGAAATTATCAAATTTGATTTAGGTTCAGACTGCATTGTTAAAGAAGATCATAAATCTAATAGTCACATAAATTCGCCACACCAAGATGTTCAAAATGACTCTTCAGAGTCTGAGGAAGACTTTTCAAACAAAACTAATGACATTGATTACAAATTTAATTTTAAGCAAATTTCTAATAAGATTTCCAAGGCAAAGGGTGACAGTTGCCAATACAAACCTGCTAAATTACCAAGACTTAACAAAACATTTAAATGTAAAGTTACACACATCGAACGTTTTGATATTATCTTTATAAGCATCACAGCATCTCCGAAAATCTACAGTGACGAGTACGTCTCACAGCTTCCTGTTTTAACCAATTTTGAACCCGGTACTCCTTGTTTTGCATGCTTCAGTGAAGATAATCAGTGGAATAGAGCAAAAGTATTAGCACGTGATTCTGAGAAAGATCTTGTCCTAGTGGAGTATGTGGATTTTGGTTTAACAGAGATACTAGAAGGTGAACTTGTACGCTGTTCTTCTCTCGAAATGCTGTCATATCCAATTCAGGCTATAATGTGTATTCTCACCGACGTTAAACTGCCTGAAAATATTCCAGAAATGTCGGTCTTAGAGATTATGGCAAATCTGATCGGAAGTAAGGTAGTAATGTGCAAAATCATTTCCTTGCCACAGGATGGACAACCTGTAGTTAAGCTCTACCTGAACATGGCAAATAGCGGTGAAAAGGATCACTATGTGCCTTTCATATCACAATTGGAAGTTTTATTAGCACCACTTGTTGATGCTGCTAAAAAAGTTGAAAATGAATCGCCTCAATCAGGATAGATACAAAATGGCCCAAAGTGCAAACTATCTTTACACCACTACTTAACATGTATTAATTTATTTTCTTTGTTCATAAGTTCAGTGTTTGTTTCAAAAGTCAACCGAAGCAGATTGTTTAAAATATTTGTTCCTGATGTAATAACTGAAATCACAGCTTAATTAAATAGTTACTTTGGCATACCTAGCCCAGTCTTAAATTGCCCTTAATTTGACTATATTACAATAATTGGTGATGCTTTTGCTTATAAGAACTGTGTTCCTTTAAAATTTTAGTTTTTTTCAGCCAACTTGTGTTCAAGTACTTTTTCAATAAAATGTTCCATTTCAAATTGCGTTTTGGAGAGCACGTGAGTTGTTGTTTAGTAAGAAATTAAATTGTAAAAAATTAAATAGTCGTATTTTTCCGTGTCTAGTAATTTGAGCAAATTCATTTAAAAAACAGCAAAAGAAAGAAGAACGTTTAATGGGTTTTGGTATTTATTTATCATTTGTGAGGGTCCAACTTCGCGGCCACGCCAGCGTAAATAACTATGCTTTGTTATCCGTTTTTTATTGCCAATTTTAATATTGTTTACTTAGTATACTGGTTGTTTGTTGACTTTCCTATTGCTTTAACATTTGGCAGTAGGTGGGAATCGAACAAAGAGCCTCATATGGTGATGCCCTAGCTTAGTCCAGCATTTAATCACTGAGGCCGCCTGTTAAAACTCACGTGTACCACAAATATTTAAAATTTATAAGTTTAAGTAATAAAAACTTTAACTTTAATCAGAAAGTTAATTTGTTGTTCCTTATAAATAAAAAATAATTTTTTTCATTTCCAGTGATCACGCCACTTTACCAATCGACTTAAAAAAGGCCCTTTTTCTAATTTCAGCAGAGCGTAAAGTTTGCTTTGTGCCTCTGACTCAGTTACCTAATATGCATTTATGTCTGTTGTAAATGCTGACTGTCGTAAAAAGGTCGAAGCTTTTGTAATAAAAACTTCGCAGACTATGTTAAAATGTTAAAGGTAGCTTAAGAATCGCTTAAAGTTGGAAATAATTTATATTCAACGGCAACGCGAGATATAATTCGTTATCCGACGGGACGTACCATTCCAAAAAAATCTAACTTCTAATTACAATGTGCAGAAGTAAGCTAACGTTGTTTTAAATTTTTGGCTTAGTGATATATTAAGATGTCACTTACTCGTGAAACAAGCCAGCGTAGAGGAATTCATGTTGCTGCGTCAGATTTATTGTGCAAAAATGGTTGTGGATTTTATGGAAATCCACAGTGGCAGGTAAACATAAATTCTGAAATTAGATCAAATTTGTTTATAAAAATATGTAATTGTTAGATCTAATTTTATGTATTTTTTTGTGCAATTTTGATATAACATGATTGTAATTATTTTCATTTTTTTGTATTAAAGTTTATGATTTAATATTTTTAAATTTATTATTTTATTTTTAAGGGATATTGTTCAAAATGCTGGAGAGAAGTTTACCAAAAAGAAGTTCTGCAAAACCAAATAACTCTCGATCATGAGTTTGCAAAAAAACTTCAGCGTGAGGAGAATCAAATATTAAAACAACAACAGCAGGAACAACAACATGAACAACAACAACAACATGAGAAACAACAGCAAAGTGATCAACAACAAGATAAACAATCGCCTGTGCCTTTTATGACAAGCTTTGCATCAGCACCTTCTACTCCACAGGGCTCAAAATCAGACACTTCAATAAATAAAGAAGATCGTGAATCACCAGGTTTAGCAAGGTGAATTAAAAAAATTAGTCAGGCAATACAGTGTGATTAGTTAATTAAAAAAGTATATTTGAGATTAGGTTGATTTTATATAATGCTGAAGGACAATTTAATTTACTATGACTTGGCAATATTAATGTAAATATAGCTAAAATTTATGATATATTATATCTACTGTAATTTGTAAAATTGTGCCAAATGTAAATATACACTGTTAAAATTTGTCACTGGTTTCAGCAATTTTTAAGTTTAATTGTTTTTTACTTAGATCATTTACAAATTTTGAGGAGAAAAAGGGCCAAATAAAAGGCTTTCACCAACGAACTTTTAAAAAGTTATTTTCCCCAGGGACAAACAATAACAAACATCCTAAGAGTAAGAAAAATAATTACAAGTTGTTTGTTACTATTTTAAAAATTACAAACTTTTTATTAATAGATTTAGTAACTAAGCCTAAGGTTATTCAAGTACTAATACTACTACTCAACTCTTTTAATACCACAAATAAATATACATTATTACAATCATTAATTACTCACTGCATTAAGTAATTCAAAATAAGTTTCGTTGAATTGCCTGTTTATTAGTAAATAACAAAAACTTAGTCAAACAATTTTGGTCTAAATTTAAACAATTCAAGCAGGCATATGAAAGTTCAATTAAATTTTTTGGGTATTAAAAATGTATTAAAAAGTTTTAACAAAAAAACTGCAAAAAAATTAGTATCTTAACTAATGGTAGTTGTCCATCTTTTTTAATGTATATACTCTTTAAAAAAATATATTTATTTATAAATTAAAAATTAAAACCTTTATTTTTTTAGAAACTTCTACCAACCAGCAATTACCCTGGCCAAAAACAGAGCGACAACAAAGTTTTGAAAGTAGCAAGGCGTCGAGTAACTTTCTTGATTTTATCAAAGCTTTTCAAGAACCTGCGGCAAAAGATGTTCTAAATCAGTGCAGAATTTTTATGGACAGACTGCATACACACAATGTAAGTATTTGTTTATTATGTATTTGTTTCTTTTATTACCTATTTATTTTCTTAATATTTACGGATAATATTTTGTATTATTTTCTGAAACAATAATTCAGACACATTATTTAATTTGTTGTATTGTCATTTGTAAAACATTTTAAGAAGGTTCTATTAGTTTTAATATAAAAATAGACATATCGTTTGGCTGATTGATAACCAGATTGTTCTTATTTGTTTTTTATTGCAAAAAGAAAATAATTATAACTCATTATTTGATAGTCTATATAATATTTACTAAATTGGTGTAGGCTGTGTTTCAAAGAACTGTTAAAAGTAATATAGTATTTGGTAAGGACCATACAAGTAATAAGTTAATTTAAGAACCACAAACTACACATTATCCCTAATTTTTTTTTGTCGAAATAGGAGAAATCTATTGATGAACAATCAGAAATGGTTCAATATTTTTACCAAACCATGGGGGAAAGGTTGATGTCACATACTGCTTTTAAACAATATACTGAAGCAGGCAGTCAGGAAGGAATTATGGATAATATCGAGAAATTCTTAATGACGCGGTTATATCGGACGGTGTTTTGTAGTGATGGTACAGACGATGAACTGGAGGATTTGAAAGTTCAGGTTCTTTTTTTAATGATATTTTTTTATTATAAACCACACCTTAAATTTATTTAAATGCCCAAATTTTGACTTTTTCAACGGAGATTTTTTTTTAAATTCAGTCTTTTAATAACAGTGTTAAAATGACCACCTAAATTTTAGTAATCCACATGACAGTTATATATATATAACTTTTTCTTAAATTTTACTATCATTTTATTTACAAATTTTTTATACTGTAGACTCGAATTAGAAATTTTCATTGGATAACAGCGCCGATGTTGGATGCTAATATCGACGAATCAAAACCCACCGTTACAAAATACACAGACAAAGCAATTACTGGTAAGCAAATAATTTAAACCTTTGTGTTTTTCTAACTTCCAGAAAACAAAAAAACTTAGTTGCAATTTAAACAATATTATGTTTATTCAAAGTTGCAATACTACTAAATTAAAAGCAGGGATTTTTCGTAGGGGGATTTTTTTTAGGTAGGCTTGTATATTAAACTAACAGCACACGCACAGTATATACATATTAAGTTGCTTTGTTTAATTTTAAAACTTCATATGATATTTAAACAAAATCAGTGAGAGGCTCACTTGACTTTTATTACCATAAAACAACTAATGCGGAAAAAATAGATTTTGAGTTTCCTCTTTTTTGATTAGCCAGTATTCTTGTTGCGTTTGTTTAGTCGTCATTGTGTAAAGTACACAGTTCAATTGCACCGCTGTTAAGTTCGTAGAATTGTCCATTAACATGTGTGTTCATTAACTTTTATTGACATAATATTATTTTGTTTCGTTTGAGTGCATTGGTAATATTAAAATAACTGACAACAGCCCACAATTAAAAAATCATTTTTCAGTAATAAATATTTGTATAGCCTATTTAATTTTTGCATAACAATACAAAAAAATGGTGTTTTTTGTTAAAAATGTCCGTTTTTATTCTATTTTATTCAAACTTTATTCGTATTTTTTGTTTTGTTTAGATATTATTGAAATGGATTCAAAACGTGCACCACAAGATAAATTAGCTTGCATTACAAGATGTAGTAAAAACATTTTTGAAGCAATCAAATTCTCGAAAGTAAGAAGTTGGTTTGTTAGTTAATTGACTAGACAAATTCAAACAAGTTCAACTGTTTACTAATTAGCCTGTATAGGTATCACATTTTAAATTACTCTCTGCTCTTGCCTTTCTGTGCTATTTAAAATAAAATGTTATTTTTTGTTAATCTCTATATTAATGGTTTGGTAAACATAATATTACCATGATTTATTTAAAATGTTTGTTTACCTTAAAATAATATTCGGGAAATGGCAATTTGGTTTGGTTTTTATAATCACAACAAATAAAATGTGGTTGATAGATAATTTTTAATGGTATCCTATAAAAAATGTTTGTTATATTTACCCACCATTAATTTACTAGGGTACAACTATTCAAATAAATTAAAATGGAAACAAAAAATAATAACAACTAAATTTGACCTTTATTTTTAAATATTAATTGCAAAAAATTAAAATATTTTTACTTAAAGTTATTAAAAAATAAATCTATATATTATCTTCAAATTTTAAATATAAACAATGCAATTGTTAGTAACTAAAACTTTTGAATTTTTGTTATAGAAATTTAAAAAATAAATTACAAATAAATTTTAGGTTTTTACATTTCTAACTTTATATATTACATTACCTAAAATAAATGTCATTTTAAATCAAATTTAATTTGATTAATAGGAAAAAGAGGAAGCAGCAAGTGCTGACGAGTTTCTCCCAGCATTGATCTACATTGTTCTTAAAGCCAACCCCCCATTATTAAAATCAAATATTCGATATATAAATCGATTTTCCAACCCTACTCATATTATGACTGGGGAAGATGCTTATTATTACACTAACCTGGTAATTGTGTGGTATTGTGATAAAATTATTATTATTTTTGACTTTTTGAAGTTCAAATGGTATGGAATATATAAATCCCAATTTCTATTGCAATATAAAATGAAGTTAAATTTTCTTTAAGTTAATACAGGTAACAGTTTTTTTTGATCTATTTCTTTAAGCCATTCTTTTTTAGTAAATATTAATTTAACAGGATTCTAGTTCTTTTTTAAGATGAAATTAACGATTTTTATTTATTCAACCTTAATCCCAGTGCTGCGTTGTTGCTTTTATCGAAAATGCCGAGACTGGTTTAAATGCCGCCAACCTCTCGCTCACAGATGAGGAGTTCTCAGATTACATGAGCGGTAGATCACCAAAAACGCTTTCAGACAAAGATACTATTTGTCCTGGTTTAAAAAGAATGCATGAAAATCTCAACGACTTGGCTTCATTACATGAAAGGTGGGTTTATAGTTTTTATAAAATCTAATGGGTTACTTTAATTGGAAATTCATGATTTAAGTCAAACCTCGCCCAACAGTTTATTTTTTGTAGGTGAGGAGGATTTTAATTTAATATATGGGGTTGTTTTATATTTTTTTTACTTTATAAATTTGTCGTTTAGTTGTGTAAAGTTGTTACTATCAAGTAAATCAGTGCCAAGTAAATCAAATTTTTTTTTTTACTATCAAGTAAATCAAATTTTGTTATATTTAACAAAAATAATTATATTTTTACTAGGCTTAAGCTGTTGTTGAGAAAGTTATTAAAATCTAATATGAGCGAACTTTGTCTAATTTAAATAATGTCTTTCTCAAAACACAATAGTTTTACTTTTACCTTTTTATTTATATTTAATTGAACAGACTTAAAAAGTTACAGAAAGAGGTTATAGAAATGCACTGCCCATAACATTGAAAAAATAAAAAACAAAGTCAATTGTTTAAATAAAAATAGCTCTGATAAAAACAACTAATGTTTGACTAACTCAGGCAATAAGAAAACACAATAGCATTAATTTAACCTTAAATTTAAATTTAATCATGCAGAACTGATAAGTTATACAAAGATGCGATGGAAATGCGAAAACGAAGTAGTCGTCACTCTGAGAAAATTAAAAACCAAGTCAATCTTATAATTCAAAAAAATAACCACAATCAAAGCGAATCACATTTGACTAATTCAAGTGATGACCATATTGAAAGTGGTAGGGAAAGATCGCGATCTGCACTAGACGCTGACATAACTGTAACTTTACCACCACCTATACTTCCAACAGTTGTAGCCAATCCATAATGACTCTGCTTAAAATTTCTTACAATTGAAAAAAATTTAAGTCTATTCTCTACAACGGTGTTTGAATTTGTACCAATTTAAAAGAATGATTTATGCTTTTGAGGTTTGAATTTGACTTGCCTTTAATTTTATAAACATTACATTTGCTAGTCTATAAATATTCGGTAGGATTTATTACATTAGGTTACTATTTTTTTAAATAATTTTAAAATTTAATAATATTTTCATATTGACTTTTTAAATTAAAAATATGAACAGAAAATTTAGTTAGAAATGTTGATTATTTGTGACCATTTTATTGCATTTTCATTATTAAAATATAATCCTTTTTACATTTAACAAAATGCCTAGGTATTTGGGTAAATTGTACTATGTTACCTTTTTTAATTTGATTACACTTTATTTAATATCACTTTGTTTACTATTAGTATAATGCGCATTAAATATATTTATATGATCTTCTCTCCTTGTTTTTCTTTGCTTTTTGTATAACGACTATAATGATTCATTAAAAATTTAATAATTTTAAATTTACGTCTAATATTTTCAAATTGTCATACAGAATTGTGAAACTGTGCACATGAGCCCAAAAAAACAAAACTATTACAATACCTTTTTACGTTTAAACAACTAGACATCTTTTTTCTTTACATTAATTCGAAAAATGGTACTGATGGTTGTAATAGTTACTTAATGTGGTGCTTCCAATTATACAGAACATAATCCATTTCCTATGCATTTGTTGGTGATTGTGATGTCAGTTGTTGGTTAGTTTTTCTTGTATCTTCATAAAGTGGTAAAATGTATTATTGTGTTGTACAGAATATATTCTATTTCAGCTTTGTTCTTTATAGTTGTTTTATTTATTCATAGCTAACTTAATAAAAAAACAAAACAACATTTATATAATCTAGAAAATACTAGGTTTGCATTAAAATTGTAATGCTCATACAAATTAACTTAGTATAATATTCCTATTTTGAAAAAAAAAATCTACAGTTTGCTTTTCATAACTAGGTAAAGCTAATTTGCGATTTAACAAAAGGTTTAATTCGGTCACAATTTTTTTAATAATTCTGTTTACTCTAACAACATTGGCGATGTCTTAAGTATCTGTTTGAGGATAACCCAAATATGTGCAATGAGTTTAAGTTTACCGTTAGATGATGATAAAGTGCATGTTTACAAATAATTTGTTCTCCACCATAAGAATGCACGTGCTGATTTAAAGACGTTTTTAGGATCTCACGTAAAAGCATAATGCATAAAACAAAACAGGGATTACTAAATATGATAAATTGTATATCTAGTAGAATTTTACTGTAATAATAATACAACTGTTATTTGGAGGGTAAGGGGTGGGTTTAATTACAAACCCAATCACAATATACAACCGGCAGCGTGGTGTAGTGTTAAGAACACTTGTTACACCACCATGAGGTCGTGGGTTCAATCCTCACTTCTCTTATGCTGTAGCGTCCTTGTAAGGCGCTATAAACGGTATAAACTCCTGCTGAGCCAGCACTTAATCAGCAACATAATTACCGGGCAATTATAATCTCTATAATATCCCAAACTGCTAAAAGGCAACTCAAACTGGGACGGAGTAACTGATGTTACTCTATGTTTGGTCGCACATTCGACCTTCCCACATCGAGGATAAAGATATATACAAAAAAAAGAACTCCTACAAGTCTAACTAATTACAACCCATTTTTTATTTTGTGCATTTTGCTTTTACATAACATTAAACACTTTTTCAATATACAGATTTATATACAGAGTTAAGAGATTCTTAGTTCTGTAGTTACTTAAACCTAATGATTGGCAGTTGGTAATGTCTCTAAACTATCGATTGCTCCAAGGGACTTTTACTAAACTATCACCAGTGTTCACCAAAACAATCCACACATCTGCAATATGCTGTAGAATAAAGGCAGGGCGTTACAAGGCAACAAAATCCAAGTCGAAGCCGTTAACCTATGATCACACTCTACAACCCGAAGATATTAATATTAAAAAGGGATACTTAAGTTGCCATACAGGCAACTTGCATGGGGAAAACTTTGCATATGAACGACAATACGAAGATGTTTTTATCCGAAAGTTTGTGTTCGGAACCTTTTATCGCATGATTATCGGCCAGCCAGTAATCAAACGAAGATTTAACATTATTGAGATCAATTTGATGATCGATTCAGATTATATTTATAATACGAAAATTGTGCTTTTTAAAAGCTACACAGAAAAAATGCTTAGCGCTTACTTCCGATGCATTGTTCAGGTGATTATACACGGGGCCACTAAGGATGATGCAGTGTACAGATATGTGTGATCTATATTTTTTCGTGTTTTTGGAAGTTTATTACTAGTCTAAAAATTGGTTTTTACAACATGTATTTTCAGTAGACTATATATATATAATATTTCACTATAGCAATATTAAATTATAAACTATTGCTTGCTTATGTGTTTAGGTTTAGGTAAAAATGGTATCAGTGTTAAAATGTATTGATGTTTTGAATGGACACAGCGACAAGGTGTGGGATGTAAAATGGAACCCAACAGGAACTTTGCTTGCATCATGTGGGACTGACAAGTCGATTCGAATTTGGGGTGAAGAGGGAGAAAAATGGGTTTGCAAGTCGATTTTGGAGGATGGCCATCAACGAACGGTTCGCAAAGTTGGCTGGTCACTTTGTGGTAACATGTTGGCTTCTGCAAGTTTCGACGCAACTATTTGTATTTGGGATAAAAGAACTGGCGAATTTGAGTCCTCCTCCACACTAGAGGGACATGAAAATGAAGTTAAAGCGGTCGCATGGTCCCGCTCTGGTTCTTTTTTGGCAACTTGTTCGCGGGACAAATCTGTTTGGATTTGGGCAGTTGATGAAGATGGGGATTTCGAGTGTGCAGGAGTTTTAACCGCACACACGCAGGATGTAAAAGATGTTGCGTGGCATCCCCATGAGGATATTCTTGCTTCGGCGAGTTACGACAACACCGTAAAATTGTTCAAAGAAGACGATGACGAGTGGTTTGTGTTCTCGACATTGTCAGGACACAACTCCACTGTGTGGTCAGTGGCTTGGTCAAAAGACGGTGATAAAATCGTGACAGGCTCAGATGACAAAACTATTAAAATATGGTCTTGCTTTAAAGCTGGAAACCCAGGGGGGATTCCCCCAGGAACCAATGATGAGGGGTGGAAATGTGTTTGCACCTTATCAGGATATCACAATCGAGCAATTTATTCTGTAGATTGGTGTCATGAAACTGATATGATTGCTGTTGGTAGTGGTGATGATAGTATAGCAATATTCAAAGAACAAGAAACTAACGGACTTAATATTCAGCCCACTTTTGATTTAGTAACTTTAAAAAAAAGTGCACACGAACAAGACATAAACTGCGTTTCATGGAATCCAAAACATCCCGGGGTTTTGGCTTCTTGTAGCGACGATGGTTCTATAAAAATATGGAAAGTTAAGGAACCTTGATTAAAGCTAAAACAATTTTTGTTGGTTATTTTTATCATCAATTTCCATTATTTAAATTTTTGAATATCAGATAATATTATTCGCTTTATTGCAGAACAGTGCCACCATTATAACATAGTCAGGTCTATATTTATGTTGATGCAATTTATCTGTTTTTTGTGGTGAAAATTATAAATTATTCTCTATTCTAAAAAAAATTATTCTCTATTCTGTTTATTCTAAAATTAAACGTAATAATATTATTTCTTTTTAATATAGACCTTTTTAAATAAGAAAATTGAAAAACAATTTGTTAAAGTGAAAAACGTAGAATATCAAATTTTATTGTGAGTAAATACTACAGAAGAATTTACAGAAAACATCAATATTTACTTCATATTTAAACACCTTAATCACAATTACAATAACAGGTGTGTTTTTAAATAATAATAAATTTAATAAAAATATGTTAATGTTTAGTTTAAGTTAACTATCTCTTATACTTTTTTACAACTTATTTAAGGACTTTATGTATCAAGGTTTGTTAAAAGGAATACATAAAAAGACCTATTTTATTATTTTAATGACCATATATTGTCCATAAATCTTCACAAATCTTTGTTGCTACATGAACCTTTTTTAACTTTTTTTAATAGATGAAACATATTTTTAATAGATGAAACATATTTAGATGAAACATATTTTTTATAGATGAAACGTAACAGTATGAAGTAACACTGAGAGTTTTTGTCCATAAATCTTCACAAATCTTTGTTGCTACATGAACCTTTTTTAACTTTTTTTAATAGATGAAACATATTTTTAATAGATGAAACATATTTTTAATAGATGAAACATATTTTTGATAGATGAAACATATTTTTAATAGATGAAACATATTTTTAATAGATGAAACATATTTTTTATAGATGAAACGTAACAGTATGAAGTAACACTGAGAGTCTAAACAAGAAAGAAAAAAAGTAAGGTATTCTAATTGTTTGATTTTTAACAATATTTTAAATAATTCCACAGTTGTGTTTGGTGTTATTATTTAAACATTATTTTACCAGGATAAGAATACAACAACATACAAATACAAGAGAATATTTTAACCAGAAAATTCCATGCACAACAATATTAAGTACATACGGTACTATACATTTTTAGCTTACTTTTGTGAGAATTATGTACTTTTTTTAAATTAAATTAATTATTATAACAGGTCAATCAAGTTCTTTTCACTCACTTTCTTATTTAGCTGTGAATCTCCAATGTATTAAAGTTAAAAGGTAGCTTAATTTTTTTAAAGATTATAAGCTTTTTAGACAAATTTTTATTATATACATTTTATTTTATTTGGATAAATTTTTTCAATAAGATATTGTTTTTTAGTTTAAATGACAATTCAATCTGCAATAATGGGAGACTCAAAAAAGCCAATTCAGGCCAAAGAGCTTTATATTTTGCTCGGAAAAGAACTCAGAATTTCCCGAAACATCCGCATGGAATGGTATTTCGACAATCTGAACACGACCCTTTCCTTATCTCCACATGCAGATCATAGCTCGGACTCTTTAGAAGTTGTCTCTGCAGTTTTCGATTATAAAAATGACAAGAATAAATCAGAATGTTTCATAGGATCAGACACACGCCTAACATTTTTGTCCAGTCGTTATCGCTTTGTATTTGCCCTCGATTTAACTGCCTCAATGTTAAGAGTGGATACATTCCAGCAATGTAGCATGCTTGACGCAATTCTTTTCAACTTGGAGGAATGTCTAGTGTCTCTAATACAGCCTTACACTCTGGCTGGGACTTTTAACAGTGCCCCGATAATACCAGCCGTGTTTGTTACTGTATTTGCACAGTGGCATGGCACTTACAACAGCAAATGTAGCAACAGCATGGAAACCATCAACCAAAAGGTTTTGATCCAGGGATGTCACCTCACCTTAGAATCCATCCAAAATATACTCGACATCGTGAAACAAAACATTTACGACACCCAAAAGATTGCCGAAGTTGTGACCCAAAAGACAACGCTACCAAAGCATGATGACATTTTAATCGGGATGTTACGGACTGCTCTGTTAGGCATCAGACTTTTACCGACCAACAGTAGTTCATCAATTGTTATTATCACCGATGGTGTAATAGGAGAACCGGAATCTTCAATGCTAAACAAATTATTAAAGCAATGTCACTATTCTACTGTTTCGTGTTCTTTTATACATGTTAATCCTTCAGAAGTATCCTTGTGCGATTTCGGATACATTTCCAATACTAAACTCATGATATTTATTGCCAATTCTACGAAGGGCAAGTACATTAACACCTTTACTTTTCCTATCACGGAAACAACACACATGAATTATTACCAGAGGTGTTTGTTGCTGTGGAGTTTTCACCAAGAAGCGGAAAGCGTAAAGCAATCAGTCATCGACTTAGACAAGTTTCGGAATATTTGCTCAAACATGGAATTACAGAATATAACCGGACACAAGATGGAGCCGCCTGTTTTGTTAACACGTAAACAGGACGAACGCACTTTGCGCATTTCACTTTTAACCGTTGTAAATTCCCGCATTCGCGAAGGCTACGAAGTTAGAAGTGTCAAAATTTACAAGAGCATCATTGAAATTGATTTGGTCTTGCCATGGTGGAAAAACTGCACTTTTATTGAATACCACATTTCGTCAGCATGGCCCTTGAGCAAAAAGTTGTGCAAAATAAATGTAAACATCACTGGAAGCTATGAATTCTTACTTGATGTGACTAAAAGAACCGAAGGCAGCAAGTGGTCGAAGCCTCGCAGAATGGTGCTTCATAGATTGCTTTATTTTCTGCAAGACTTAACCCAAGGTGACCATATGCTTTATTATTTAAACACATTCGCTAATGAACCAGCTCGCTACAAAGTATCTGATATTCTCCAACAAGGTCAATCTTTGTATTATGTGTCTAGTAATTCTGAAGACTATGTTTTAGCTACCCAAGCTGCTCACACCCCTACAAGCTTCTCTTCTTACTGGAAGCCGATCCTTTCTTTGGATGTAAGTTTGTGGCAAAAATGGCTGCACATTCATCGCATTGAGATCATTTTAAAGCATGATATGCCATTGCCACAAAACCTTCATATGCCTTCCCAAGAGGGCAGATACAACGTTGTTCAATGTAGACTTGCTTTAAGTCAGCTTACGACCATGCTTAGAGATTGGAGTAGTTTTGTTTTGCTTGAGTATCAGACTTATGTAAAATTTATCTATGAAGATAATAATGAAAAACCACTTTCCTTTCTACTAGTTAGATTATCCAACAAGACCCCAGCCCTTGTGGTAAAAATTGCTTTTCTCGTAGGCATATCAGGAGAAATTCGGAAAAAATATGTTGATGAATTACGAAAAAATGTTGCTTCTCTTATTGTAACAGGCTCTACAAATTCCATGAGTATTCAAAAGATTCGACATGCCAGTTCAAGACAATCTCCTATTCTAAGAGCCCGCTACACATCAGGTAGCGATAAAGCAAGCTGCGTTGTTTTAATGCACAAACCCGTCGACCAAATACTAGTAAAATACCCAGTTATACCAAGAGACTACTTGAATATTTTACCCCTTAGTGACTACACATTTCGCACAAAATCCAGAAACGAAACTAACGATCCGATGATAAGAATGCGTGATATGAGATGGTATTTGGATCACCATCGTTTTGTTTGGTCCTTAACTAATGCAGCGTGTACACCTTTGTCTATGAATACGGCTTCAAGTGTCGCTAACATGCTACTTAAAATTAGAATGAAAGAAGGTTTCCACATTGCTCATTCTTTTTCGGGTTTCGTTAATCTTATGAAAGAATTTTTAATGTTTCCCGATTCGAACAGCGATATCCAACATTGCGAACGAAACAATATCTGCCTTGTGCAGTATCTCATATTTCCTCCCACCTTACACTCTCTGGAGTCATCTTTGAGTTCAACAGACTCAGACGATGAAGTGTACACCAGCAGTGGACAAAAAGAAATACAGCTCGCTGTTGAAGTATGGGTGGAACCACAGGAAGGTATAGCCCAACAGAACAATGTTTTTAACTTAAGTCCAGGCAGTACTTCCAGCATGCATTTTGATTCTAAGTTTGTAACTGAGTCATATTACACTGGTGTTACTTACAAAGAAATTCCTAACGTTATTGTTGAGAATGACACTAAGTGTATTAGTAGCGTCGTTACTTTAGAGCACTTACTATTAATGTGCTCTGATGACAGCAACATGATGTCTACCTTACCACAAAAATTAGACCTGCTTCCTGCTGTGCCAAATACTCCATTAATTGAAAATGATTGCTTTAACTGCGATGAAACACAGCAAGAGTTTGAAGCAACTTTTACACGACCTTTTGCTAATGGTGTAAGGGTCAGTGAAGAAATCCACCATTTTCCCTGTGTTTTTAATCTTGTTGACCTTCTCGAACAAAGCTCAAGGGTGAAATTATTATTTATGACTCTACAGGAGGAGAAACGTATTAAGGATGGCTCCAATGATACTCTCTTTCAATCTCTTTACAAATCCCTGGAAAAAATATCCGAGTGTGAAGTAGAGTTAACAGAAGAAGACCAAACCGAGTTGACTTTGCATCTTTCTGCAAAAACGAGCGAAGAAAATGATATCTCAACAAACGGGATGCCTTGGAGCTGTTTTCTAACTCGAGGTGAGCAAGGACAAGTTTTCGTGATCATCATGCCTTCAACTTACCAAGATTTTCTTGACACATTCAATGCTCAGTCGGAGGACAAAACTGAAGAAGAATTGAATACTCAAAGTGATAATGCATCCAACACTGCAGAATCAAATCAAGGCAATGAAGAAAATTTAATTTCTCCGACCATTAATGTTGATGAAAGAGTTTTCGATGTGAGTTCGACAGCAACCAAAACCTTTAGACGTATTTCCATCAAGCGCTTGCCTTCCGTGATATGTGAAAATGGCGATAGCCCTCGCAGTGAAATAACTAACATCAAAAATCGAACTCTTCCAATTTATGTTTATAATTGCTCGATGCAATTAATTGTTAGCAGTTTTCTGCAAAATCAAACCGGAAATTTGTTAAAATGGCCAGACAGTGTACAAGATTTCAGGTACCCTGCTGATGCTTTAGATAATGAGTTTAATTCAAATCAAAGTTACCAATTGCTTTCACCTCGACGTGAAAGACCTTACATGAAATCTTTTCCATCGATAAACAGTGAAGCAACAGATGACGTTTTTTCCTTGAGGAACTCACAAACTGAAAGGTTAAATTTATTTTGTAGTACAATTGCTGATTTGTATCATCGCTCTTTTGCAGTTGGTGTTTTCACCGGAATACAATTAAAATCTGCCTCTCCAAACATCGACGATCTTCAAATTGTGACCGATTCTGTTTGCAATGAATCTGTTCAGGAAATTGACATCACCGATTTTATTTTACTCAACTGCCCGCAAGTTAATGAGTTTAAAAGTCAGAACAGTTCTGTACCAGAAAACATGTCCACTAACTTTGTGGATCCACTATTTGAATCAGAAGATATTGAAGATATGTGCTCACCTCCTAACCAACAATTTAGTAAACTAATTTCCGTAGAGTCGAATAAAAATTCCCCAATAACAAAGATTGGGGACGATGCTAAAATACAATTAACAGACACAGCTATTAAATCAGATTTAAGTCCATTTGTCCCAATTCCAAATAAAACAAACAACGTCGAGATTCATAAAAAGCCATCAAGCATTCCAAGGTTGAAAGAAATTAGTTGCTCACCGCAAATGCCGACAGGTGGTAAAAGTGCTTTTGCTTTGGTACACAGTCGCCATTCTCATGGCCACCGTTCTTCAGAAAATGAAAAAAATAGCAAGCCCAGAAGTAGTAAAAGCTCTGACGAAGATGAATTAATGACCGAAGTTAATCGACAGCCTGTTAAAAAACTAACAACGCTTCCCATTAAAAGAGTAGACAATAGAAAACTGCATTCAATTTGCTTGCAATCTGGTTGGACTGATTTACCCGAATTTCCAGTTGCAAATTTAAATGTAGAACATCAAAGACATATCTCTGGTTCAAACGATCAAATTGAAAAATACTTTTCGACTATTATTAAAAAGTATTGTCGACCTGTTCCTTCGGTACCTGATTTATACTTTTCAGTGACATCACCATTTTTGACGCAACATGAAACAAGTTTAAACACTTTTAAAAACACATCTGAAACTGACATTGAGGAGATACAATTCGAAAGTGTGGCCAATGAAACCTCCGACAAAACTGAAAATAAAAAAGTTGACAAAACTCCGAACTTAAAAATTTTTTCTTCCTCTGGACAAGCGTCGGATAATGAGGACAGTTACCCAGCGAAAGAGGTAACGCCATTGTTTTTATGCATGGCCTGTACTGTCCGAGATAAGGCAACTGGCAGTCATGGATCTATGCCAGTAACAAACTTACCCGTGAACTTGAAAACAGTTTTAAGTTTTTTCGACAAACCGTGTAGCAGTGTCAACCTTGACAAATTAAAGATCACTCTGGATTTAATTTGGATTTATCTTCCTTCAATTTCCTTGAACGGAAGTGTGTCGAATGATATTCCAAAGGAATGTTTGCCGTGTGTTGAGGGTTTCACTAAGAAAATTAAGTGGTTTTTGGAAGACGAAATAGTCTCTTCTTTAAGGTCCTGCGAACCTATTAATTCTTCAACATTGGACAGAGTTTCGCTTCATATCAAAAATTCTCAATCGTCAAACCGCATTCGAAGATGTATAGAACTTCAATTTATTTATGGGGCTGAAAAAAGTAAGACTTTTTTCGAAGAAGAGTTAGAAAAGAAGGAACTGTCAAACTACAAGTTAAAAAAGGAAGGGAATTTTTATTACCTTGGACTTGATACTACCTTTAAGCCAATTAATGAAGATATTATCAACAGCCATATTGTAAATCCACAAAAGGGCCCAACAGACAGTCCTGTTACTAAATATTCGCCAATGAACATTCCTGTGATCGAAACCGACAATTCAAATGTTCAAACAAAAAACCCAAATCATAGAAACCCTATTAAAAAAGCATCATCTTCTGTCGACTTATCAAACTCCATGTTGTTATCACATCGGAGCTCTTCTGTATCTTCCATGCTCTCCGACAAAAAGCACTATCATCCGAACATTACAACTCCTTCTCCATTGAACCTTTCAAATATACCAACCCACCTAAGAAATTTTAATCTTACCTCTCCCAATTACAATCACCCCCAGGCAAAGTATTCATTGAGCTACGGCCGAGAATTGGAAAGCACACCTGGCCTTAACCTTAGCAGGGAAAGTGGGACTTCAATGCCCGTAACTCCACTTGGTTTAGATTATTCTAAGACAGATGACGTTTCCACTCAGTTTTCGTTTTCCTCAATTCCTGCAAACATATGTGAAGATTTCTCTGTGTACAACTCTGAACTGGGGATTAGTCCCCAATCTGATAACTCTCACAGACATTACAGTTATACGAGTTGGATTGGTTCAGGATATGATGGTGAAGTCAGTGACTTTGAAGAGGGTGAAGACTTCACGTTTTCGATGCAAGACGCAAACAGCCAACTTCCCAACTTTTGGCTTATTGTTTCAATCGCAGGTGACTGTGCAACTATTTTATTCCACCGACGCTGTAGCACAAAAATGCCGTTCTCTGTGCAGTGTGCTCAAAAAAACATTGTCGAAAATTTGTGTGAGAATCTTCGCTCTTCCTGTAAGGCAGTGAATCAAATGCTCTTGCTAAAAAAGTTGCATGCTAGCCATTTGTCTCATTTCCTTCTTGTAGAAGAACCGCCTGATGAAATTTGGAAGAAGGACGAAAACTCCGTTTACCAATCTCCGCACTATGACCAAGCCAACCAAGATGAACAAAATCAGTCGGGTGACTACCTAGCCGCTAACATGAACTTTCCATCTGGCTACTTTGAATGCAAGTGTATATTTACAGAAGAAATTCTGCTTCATCATAGAATTTGTGGCACCCCTTTTATGGGTTCAACCAATGCGCTGTCCACCGTTCGTTCCTTTCTAAAAAATTTTGCTGTGATCAATCAGAAAAATATGTTTGTTTTTCAGGAGGGCAGTGGTGGCTCAATTTATTATTGTCGAATAAAAGAACAAATCAAAAAAACAGAAACTTCAGGTAGACGATCAGCTCGATTTCAGAAGCAAGCCTCTTCTGAGCAACTTCATGGAAGCACCTTGTCGTTGTCCTCTTCTAAGGACAGCATATCATCCAATAAATCCAAACTGATCTTAGAATGGCATGGAGTTCACGACCTTACAGCAGAAGAGCGTACATACTTAGACGGGATCCGAGATTCAATTAAAAGAAAACTTGATGAAACTGTTTTGGAAAGCATATCTTTGATGTTAAGTCGTAATCCTTCGTTTAAGTTGACCCCAGAGGACGTCTTACTTATTCAACCTAGGGAAAACTCCACTGTAAAACCACCTGATGAAACAATTACATTTCGATTAATGCCTGATATGGTGGCTGGTAAGAAAAGGCTTTCGTCATTTGTATACTATCTCCATCAGCATCTCTTAAAAGATTTCACAGTGCCTCGCTACACTGAAGCCAATGCACATTTTTACCCTTACCCGATATCTTCTAATGTTGCAACCCAAGATTACTCATCCAATAACATGTACATTTACAACAGTCAGACTGCCAAAGGAAGCCATGGGATTGGAATTGCATGCATTTGTTTGGATGCATTGCCGGGTAAGATTCCTGCAGGCCCTTTAAACATCACAGATCAAACCACTATAGAAGATCTTGTCAGGGTGACCACGATTAACCCCGATGTGGATGAAAAACAGTTACCCGTTATTCGCTTTCATGTTTGGAAACCAGAGGTTATGAAAATTGTATTTCAGGACAACTTAAAAATGGCAATTCATCATGCATTGTGCGATGCAGTTATGGAAATGATTTTATGTGTTCCACATTCAACACTAAAAGAAATAGAAATCAAAAAAACCCCGACTATGATGAAGTTATTTCAGTCCTCAACCGACATTTCAACAAAGAATAATGATAAAGAATCTACATTTGGGGATTTAAACCAAGCTTATTACTTGTTATTAGCACAATGGATAAACTACATGCTTTCTGTTTCAAGCCCAACTGTTTCTTTGCTTCCACTTGAATGTCTAAGTCAGATGTCCTTGCACCAATCGATTTTTAATATTATAAAAATTATAGAAGATATTTTAACTGGATCTACTGTTCTTCAGTACACTAAAACGCTTGATGACAACTCCATTTGGAAAAACAGGGACACTAAAATATTGTTTGTTAATAAAATTCCCGGAATCTACACAAATTTCCTGTTAATTTCTTGCAATTTTCAGGTATGGAAAAAAGTAACAGCCTCCCCAACTGCAGCTTTAAAAACTGACCCTGTAGTGAACTCTATCCAGAAACTAGCCCCCTATGATGTTTCGTTTAACCCCGAGGTTAGCCCCAGTCCACAACACAGCTTAATCTCATCATCTTCTTACATTCCAAGACAACATTTCACCTATGTGTCCACTGATAAGAAATCTCTAAAAATGTACAGTTACAATTTACACAATGAAAAGTTAAAGTCGCTTGAATCGCAACTTAAAAAGTGTGTCGACTTTCACAATGCCAGATATTCGATGCTACAAAATGTTACCTTTCAAAAACTAGGCCTGTTTAATCATTCCAATCTTAAACCAAAAGCAAAAAATGTTGATTCAAATACACAGACTTATTCTATGGAGTGTTTAACCAAGTGTACCATGATTGACAAAATAGACAAATACAAAAAGAAAAATGCAAAGACCTATCTGTATTTCGTTGACACTTATTTAGAGCAGGTACCGTCTAAACCAATTTTGACACCAATTGGCTGTGATTTAGTGACTAAATATGGTGAACAGTGTGTTTCTATTGCTAGGCGAAAATCTATTATAAACAACGATAGGTTAATTCTAAAGAATATTTGCTCAGCCTGGTCTAATACTTCTACTATTACTTACACTGTTTCGTCAAACACATTATCGGTTATGCTATCCTATTCTAGATTTTTACATTCTGTTTCAGCTCCTGTGTTGTTCAATAATTCGACCAAAAACCTTGCTACGAGATATCAAATTTTCGATCAGAATGCATCAAAAACTGAGACCGACTCATCCAAACATTCTTTTTTATCGAAAACCAGTTCTGTTTTGCAGTCTTATCGCAGAAAATCCGGCGATTCAATGGGTAAAACTGTACTGGATGCTTCATCTCTTGATCAAAAGTGTGCAATTGACATAAATAAATATTGGAACATGACATCTGAAGCGTACAAACAGCTCTGGGTCGGGTTTGTTGAGTTAAAAATAAACTCAGTTAAGAGCACAGGTAAAGTAACAAAAAATGTCAACAATGCTAGCCCAAAGAAAAACAATCTTCAGCCTTTGTATCTGTATAGGGTTATGACTGGTGGAATATTTATGGTGAAGTTATGCCTTAAAAACAACCAGCTTAAGGCAGTTCTTTATCTTATAGATAATTATCACTACAATGACCAAGCTGCTGTGACCAAAAAGGGACATCACAACTTTTTAAATGACAACAAAAAATTTAAAGAGCGATTGAGAATCCACGAATTCGCACTCGAATCTCAGTTAAAATTTGTTCAACTTATTTTACAGGATTCTCCATCAGTTACAAATCTCAATTTGGTTGATTTGTTCGAGAAGATACTTACATGTTATTCTCCATTTATTACCAACCTCTCGAATCATTTATTAACAGGATTAGTACAAGTGCCATGCATTAATGTTAGCGACGTTGAACTGTTTGAGTTTATTTTAGATAACGCTACAAGTCTACATATTAAGGTTTGTGAAATGAACACAAACTCACTGACAACCGAAAGAATAATTTACACCCTTTCAGCCATTTTAAACATCCACATCGAAGATTGTAATACAAGAGAACACAACAATCGCAACGTGTCGCTTGTTGTTGCATACAGTGATGACAACAACAAAGACACGCTAAGTCTCAACTATTTTATCACATTCACAAGAAAAGCTTTGCCGCTAAGTGATTTGTCCAAATTGTCTCCCAAAGCACATAGCCCATTTAAACGACGATTTTCTGAAGCCTCAAACGATATAATGTCCTTTTTACATCGGCCGATTGTAGAGTTAAGTGATACCGATGATGAATCCAGAAACAAATTTGCTCCATGTGAGATGGAGAGGACTGGAAATGGATTAAAAAAAATCTGTGAAAGTGCAGAAACTGAATGCTTTAGAATTCACCTTTGGAAAAGACTTGCACTTATGTGCCAGGATAAATTATTCAATTCCCCACTTAACGTGACTGAATTTTCAAGACTGTTGGATTTGATGAAAGTGTTTTCAGCCAAAGACTATAACGAAAACATTGTTAAACTTTTAACGAAAAACAGATTTCTAAAACATGGGAGAAATTTACAAAAACGCCTTTTGAAACAGTTTCCAAAATCTTCTTACGAGTTTATATCAATTGACAATACTACTCATCGGGTTTGTATAGTAAGCAAAACAACGCATGTTTTGTTAACGCTCGATGTAAACTATATTACGAGTGATGTTGAGTTGCTGGCAGCGGTCCCACATTCATGCAACTCCAAGTTTAAAGAAGAGGATGTTAAACGAGCTCTTGAAGAACTTATCAATTCTGTACATGATGAGATATGTGTGGACACTTGGCTATCTTGGTTAAAGATGTAAAAATTTTGAAAGCTAGGTCATAATATTAATTTTCTAAGCAGTTCAGCAAGCAATTTTTTTATAAATAAATAACGTTTAAGTTCACGAAATATGTATTAATGTAAACCAAAAATTTTTATCTAAAATAGGGTATAAATAATTGTTTTCCAGTAATAAAGTAACCTAATGTTTTTTTGGTTAAACAATTTAAATGTTCCAAATCTATTTTCAGTGTTATTAGTTAAATTTATTAGTTTATTACTTAAAATTTCACACTTTGAATTTGTCCAGTACAATCCAGTTAATTAACACTGCCTATGCGTGTAAATGTTGTTTTATCAAACTAGTACACTTTTAAAGTTTCGGTGTACTTTTTTTTTTCCATTGGCCAAAAAAACCATTCTATATAAAACACAATTATTACTGAAAAAATTATTTCTGTTTTTTTGGTAAACTTAAATTGAATAGAATTGCTTTGTTGTTATGTTATTGTAGAAAAAAACAATTAAATATAATACCTTTTTCTTGTTTGTTTTGTTATTATTTATTTCTTTACATAACCATTGTGTAATATTCTTATCAATTAAATAAATACATCATGTGAAAATAGCCTTTAATAAGTTCAAAGTCTATGAGGCTATGGTGTGCCTACATGATTAATTATATTAGGAAAACATTATTTTTTATATTTTTTCACTATTTTGTCTTTTATTGTATTTTTCACTATTTTGACTGGTAAGTATAACTTACATGATATCTCTTTTTGGTGAAAATTCTGTTTATAGTAAGATTTATCTAGCCTAACCTTCTATCACAACAAACTTAAACTTTAAAATCTCTTTGGAAATGTATTTGATAAATACCCGCAGAATAAGCATCATTTTTATACAGTAAGTGCAAATACTACCGAATGCCGGTAAGTTAATGAAAAAAGTCTTTTGACACATCAATATACAATCAAGATAATCATCTCTCATCAATAATTAGTGCTGAGACCTTTTTCTTATAAAAAGTTTTTTTAAATATGATTCTTTTTTGTTGGCCTGAAAAGGTTTTTGCTTCATATTTCGTCATTTCGAACTGAAATTTTCGGAGGCCAAGCAGTGGCATCAACATTTTCCATATAAGGTCTTTGATTATTTAAGCCATTTTCTATGTGGCCAGAATTTAATGCCTTTCTGTGGGCAGTTATGCTTTGCTGTTTTTCATTAAATCCCTCTATGTTTTTGTCAGTGCTGGATTGATTTGAATCGCTAAGTGGAGTGTCCATTTGAGTACCTGTTGAACTTGTGTTGTCGGCAGTTTTGTTATCGCTGTCGATAACTGGATTGGCTCGATGTAAACTATATTACGAGTGATGTTGAGTTGCTGGCAGCGGTCCCACATTCATGCAACTCCAAGTTTAAAGAAGAGGATGTTAAACGAGCTCTTGAAGAACTTATCAATTCTGTACATGATGAGATATGTGTGGACACTTGGCTATCTTGGTTAATGATGTAAGAATTTTGAAAGCTAGGTCATAATATTAATTTTCTAAGCATTTTGGGCTAGCAATTTTTTCATAAATAAATAACTTTTAAGTTCATGAAATAGGTATTAGTGTAAATTAAAAATTGTTATCTAAAATAGGGTATAAATAATTGTTTTCCAGTAATAAAGTAACCTAATGTTTTTTTGGTTAAACAATTGAAATGTTCCAAATTTATTTTCAGTGTTATTAGTTAAATTTATTAGTTTATTACTTAAAATTTCACACTTTGAATTTGTCCAGTACAATCCAGTTAATTAACACTGCCTATGCGTGTAAATGTTGTTTTATCAAACTAGTACACTTTTAAAGTTTCGGTGTACTTTTTTTTTCCCATTGGCCAAAAAAAACATTCTATATAAAACACAATTATTACTGAAAAAATTATTTCTGTTTTTTTGGTAAACTTAAATAGAATAGAATTGCTTTGTTGTTATGTTATTGTAGAAAAAAACAATTAAATATAATACCTTTTTCTTGTTTGTTTTGTTATTATTTTATTTCTTTACATAACCATTGTGTAATATTCTTATCAATTAAATAAATACATCATGTGAAAATAGTCTTTAGTAAGTTCAAAGTCCATGAGGCTATGGTGTGCCTACACAATTAATTATATTAGGAAAACATTATTTTTTATATTTTTTCACTATTTTGACTGGTAAGTATAACTTTCATGATATCTCTTTTTGGTGAAAATTCTGTTTATAGTTAGATTTATCTAGCCTAACCTTTTATCACAACAAACTTAAACTTTAAAATCTCTTTGGAAATGTATTTGATAAATACCCGCAGAATAAGCATCATTTTTATACAGTAAGTGCAAATACTACCGAATGCCGGTAAGTTCATGAAAAAAATCTTTTGACACATCAATATACAATCAAGATAATCATCTCTCATCAATAATTAGTGCTGAGACCTTTTTCTTATAAAAAGTTTTTTTAAATATGATTCTTTTTTGTTGGCCTGAAAAGTTTTTTGCTTCATATTTCGTCATTTCGAACTGAAATTTTCGGAGGCCAAGCAGTGGCATCAACATTTTCCATATAAGGTCTTTGATTATTTAAGCCACTTTCTATGTGGCCAGAATTTAATGCCTTTCTGTGGGCAGTTATGCTTTGCTGTTTTTCATTAAATCCCTCTATGTTTTTGTCAGTGCTGGATTGATTTGAATCGCTAAGTGGAGTGTCCATTTGAGTACCTGTTGAACTTGTGTTGTCGGCAGTTTTGTTATCGCTGTCGATAACTGGATTGGATGCAAGGTCCTAGAATATAAAAGAAAAAAGTTAAAAACAACAGAACAATTACATACTTGTTATTTTATTTTCACTGCATTTTGTTCATAAAATTTTAGTCTTTATGAAAAAGTGAAGTTCTCTTTAACTTACCTTATTCATTGTAAGGGTCCTGTCATTGGTCTTAATCAAGTCTTCGACGAATTGAGCATTTACTTCTTTCAAGTAAAGATTCTTTAAATTGCTTGGCTCATCAACAGTGGACTGTGAGATACTGAAGTCGTGGATGTTGTGTTCCAGGACCTTTCTGGAGCGATGACCCTCCGGAATGTCAACTAAACTTGCTTCGTCAGTAATACTAAAGGGGCCGTAACTCGGAGCGATAAATAAACCAAAAGATAACACGAGCACCTTAAAATAAAATTTATGTTTTAGTTTATACGAAAACAAGAATCTAAAACACACCAAATAAGGGGTTATACGGTAAAAGATGTCATGTTTTTGCTAACTTACCATAACACAGGTAGTTGCTTGAGTTGATTTGCTACTTGTCACTTTCACCATGTCATGGACTCTCTTTAGTTGATCAACAAGACTGATGTTTTGTTGTTCAAGTTGCTTCACCCGCTGTGCGAGAGTCTGGTTTAGGTTCGTGCACTTGGCTACTCGAGCTTCTAAACCTCCAATGTAATCCTTCTTCTTTTGGCGACTTGCCATAGCTGATTTCTAAAAATAAATAAAAAAATTTGAAAATTACTTCCAAAATTAATTCTGTTTTAAATAACACATTTTAGTTTGTTAATCTGGTGTTATTGAGTTTTTGTTTTTTACAAACCTTGTTTCTTATTTTTCTGCGAACTTTTTTCAACACTCTTTCTTCAGATCTTGTCAATGGAAGATCAGTTGGCAGTGTAACTCCTTCATCATTCAACAGACGCTTTTCTTCATCTTAATTAAAAACAAACACATTTTATAACTATTAACAAGTTGTTTAAAGCCTAACTATATTGTATAGGTAGGGTAACACAAAATATCATTTAAATATTTCTTTTAAGTAACTTTACCTGTTAAAGACAATGGTTTGAAGTTTGGTAACCCAACCAGAGAAGACTTTTTTGGTTGTGTTTTAGGAGGATTGAAAGTACTCGAGGTTGTCGATTCATTTGAATCAGAATCGCAAGTCATGTTTTGTTTCTGCATACACGATGTCTCCATAAAGATGTTACTGTCGATGTTTTGTAGCAGACTAGATACTTCGTCATAGGTGGTGGACGATTTGTTGTTGTACTGGCCTTGTAGTGTGTGTACACCCTCTTCAAGGTCTGAGAAGTCAAACTGTAAGTCTTTGTCCTCAAAATGATAAGCATTTGCATTGGTAGATGGCAAAGCTTCAATTGATGCTGGTGATACTGCATCAATATCTCCACTGTTTAGTGATGAGTTACGAGAACGGTTTATTTCAGGTGAACTAAGAAAAAAGGATTGTTTAGCTTAGTATTTAGTGATTATTAAGGGCTTTAAATTTAAAGGCCTTTAAAGTTTAACTTAATACAAGTAATAAAAAAATAATTTCAATTACCCAGAGACAGATGAGATCCCACTGTCACTCAATGTATGGGGTGAATATTGTAACAAATCTGCAGTATTTTCAACTGGGTCTTCTATGGAAATAACTGATGGACAAGCATATGCGTGATCTTCAAGCACACTTTTGCACGACTTTTCCAGAATACAAGGTTGCATTTGGTCAGACATCTAAACAAATAATTGTTATTGTCAAGTTTTAATTAAAAAAATACACGCAAATTACATGACGAATAACTTATATAATTAACTATCATTTTTTACCTGAACAAAAGTCTCAGTTGGTCCAATAAATATTCCATTTTTTGACGAGTTATCGTTGCCCAAGTTTAAAAACTCGTCAACAAAATCCGTTTCTGTATTAAATATGGATTTCTCATTATTATCATTCAATAACTCGCTATTTTCTTCAAACAATGCATTTAGTTCATCAAAATCCATATCTTCAAAGCCCATATTCATATCGAATTGTTGTTCTTGCACTAAATAATCCATTATTCAAGCTGATTTGATTGCGCAGTACACTGCACAGGCAAACAGTATCAAAACAAAAGCTCGAGGGAATGATACACGTCGACAATCGGTGAGTTATAATAAAGCGAGTACGCAATCGAAAATCGCGATCATGTGATTTTTGCTTCCAGCGAGACACTTTTGACGTCACATACAACGATGACGCAATATTTAGAAAGATATTTTATTCACGCAATCACCAGTTTTATGTAAATTTGGGTATTTAAAAAAGGATTAAAATTTATTTTTTATAATTTTACGACAATTTTTTGTGGAAATATGTAATCTTATTTTTTTATCCTCAAAAATGTCGCCATCCAAATAATTAATTGACAACATTTGGTTGTCATTACAGTATGGTAAACAAACGTTTTCTTTTTTATGTTGAAGGGTTTTGTAATTATTAACTAGTAATAAAAAGAACTTTTTTAGCGTTAATTTGGGTTCTAATAATAAGTATCTTGTGTTTTTTTTATGCAGTCATATGCATTTGTATGTATGTCAATGAATGGTTATGTAATAAATAGACAGTTTAAAAACTAAAAAAGAATAATAATTTGATCACCGTTTGTGCAGTATAAAAACTAAAAAAGAATAATAATTTGATCACCGTTGTTTTCTTATACTTTTGAGTTTAATTTTAGATAGCGTATTTGAAGATCAAAATTTTGTAATTGTTTCTTCACTGATTTAACAATGCATTCTAAATGAATTTATTTGAAAATGAAAATTTGTATGATGCGCTGCGAAATGTAAATTTTGAGATCGGAAAAGAAGAAGAAACATTCAACTTTGTGGTTTACATTTCAACCCAGTTTGGATTTTTACTACCTATCAAAAATGAAACGGGGTATTCGAATGAAATAAGTCGGTCCCACGAAACTGACAATAATAGACTGAAAAATAATTCAATACTGGACCAGTTTGCAGATTTGGTAAAGGCGTTAACAACTCATTATGTACAACAAATAAATGCAGAATTTTCAAAAAATGCAACTTTGACGTCTAGTCTTAGTTTTGATTCTAACAAAAGTGTTTACTATATTTGTACTTGCTTAGAAAAACTACAAGTTCTTGTTGGGGAAAAATCAGCATGCGATAAGTTTAGCATTTTAGTTTCAAGGTATATGGATGTTTTACGACAACAAATTATAACTTCATTTCAAAATCCGTTGACCAACTTACAACAGATCAACAAAAATTTCAAATCTCTTTCAGAAAAGACAAAGTGTCTTATTAACACTGTTTTAACTGTTATAACTTGTAGCAGATTATTGGAAAACAACTATCAAAAAATTATTTCTTTTGTTCAAGAAACAATTTTGGAAAAAATGTCAAGTGAACTTTTAACTCTAACCCACTCAATAAAGGAAAGTTTAATATCATTAAAATTAAAACCAGATTCGCAGACATCTAATATGGATCATAAAAGAGTACATTCCTTATCTGAGTTATCAGCATCGTTGCCTATAATATCGCTGGAAGTATTAACAGACTTTGCTGATATTGTAAATCATTACCTGTTACTTGACGAACATATTTTTAATTCTGATATTTTGGCCATAATGGACTCCACTTGCAATGCCCGCCAAAACAAAAGCAATCTTAAGCAACATAGTCCATTCGAGTTGCCAGATTTAATACGATCAAGCCAACAGTCTTCAACTATAAACAGATCTAATACTCCTATATCTATTGTTAACAAGTGGCCGTGGTTTGAATCATTAAGGGATTTGACAACTTGTATATCAAATAGCCTGGTACATCACATCAGCCAAATTAACTCCCAACTTCTAGACGAAGGCAAGACTAAATATAAGTTAAAAGACGACAGTGCTTTCGAAACTAAAGCGTCTGTTTCTGGCACAATTTTGTCATCAAAACACAACCCAAAGTTGGTCATTACTTGGATGCATAAATTACTACAAACCATTCTTGACTTTTTGCCTTACAGTATACTTGGTGGCAAATATAAACAAATGATTAAATTCCAGTCAGATTATTTAGATGTTATCAATCAGGCATTAAAAGACCTTAAACCTTTTATAATGACTCTGATTGAGGATTTTCCAGAGTTTGTATCACCGGATCATTTACCGACTCTTCTAGCTTCTGCGCATGATATTGTAGCAATTTTAGAACACTGTGCCTGTAAGATGCAACATGATGGACGAATGCCTTTTCATGGGAGCATTCAGTTGTACACTTCCTTATGCAAGAGAATACAACAAACTATTGTTCAATACCACAAGAACAAATTGTCCACCACACTACTTCATGATGCAGCTAGTCATCATTGGAATGACTTAAGACCCTTTTTTGAAGAGGACAAATACTCGTTTGCCATTCAAATGTGGAGAACACACTTGCTTGATCTTTTTAGCGATCTGAATTTAAAACTGTGGGATGAGTTAAGTCGAACAACCATAAGTGAAATTTTATCTGCTTCCTTGTGTGTCTTATCGAATCGTTACACACGATGTGTGCCATCGCATAATAGAAACAAACAAGTGAAATTGGACATCACTGCAATTTTGTTTACTTGCTATGAGTTTTTATGGCAACTTGCCCCCAGCACAGTAGAACTGTTTCCAACACAACCTTGCTATTATGAAACTGATGAATTTTTGTCTAAGATTCATAAAAATTGTATGGATTTGTTTTTATGTTTAAATATTGTGTCTTCACCCTTGCCACAACTTCATTCCTCGATACTTCACAAAGATGAGAACAAATTAATCCCCGTTCAATGGCTGTCCTACTGCAATCCAACATTGTTTCCAATAGGGTGGGACGGCACTTCAAGCGCCCTTTCTGATCCTATGTATATTATTTGTTGCCTTAAGTTACTTTGTTTTCAAAAAGAAAACTGTGCAGCAGTAACTATGCATCTTCTAAAAACAAGAAATTGTTTTTTGTCAAAACAATTGGTTTCTAATACATTTATTGATGACTCAGAAAATGCAATGTCAATGCAAAAGCACTTGTTAGAGGTTCTGTCTAATGATGCTAATTCCTTCTCTCAAATATTTATCGAGTGCATAAAGTTGTCTCAAAACTTTACCCACTCAATGTTTTTGAATCTAGATTTTTTGGGAAATCCAATTTCAGAAGCTATAGCACCATGGCAGGAATGTCTCCACAATTGTATCATTCTATCAATATCAAATTGTCTGCAAACGGTATTAGAATTTTTGTCTCTTATTTCCAATTTGTCAAAAATTCCTAAAATTCAAACTAATGAGCATTTAGATAGTCTTGAAACATTTCTTGATAAAACAGATGACATTGTTAAAATCTGCATTTGTTTAATCCTTCAAAACTTAAAAATGGCGGCGCTAACATTGCCAGAATCATTTCAAGTGTTGTTTGTAGATATTGACAGACTTTTACATTCTGTGCACTTACAAGATGCCATTTGCTTCAAGTGCTATGGGGCACATGTATTGCTGTATGCTGTATATCAGTCGTTAAGCAATACTAGGCGTCTAGAAAAGGATTTTAACATTGCAATAACTGAAGATGTATTGACTAACCTAAAAGCATTGTTAAAATTTCTTAAAAATTTTTCTTCCTTTGATTACCACAACTCTAAATGCGAAATGGAAGGATTCGATTTAAAATTTGAGGTTCAGTCTTACAAAAAATGCACAAAACAGCTTTTTAGTTCTTCCAATCAATGCAATTTGCATCCAAACTGTGAAAAAGAATTTGAGTTGTTGTCACTTGATGCAGAAACTGTTATAGATAATGATAAAATAGGAAAAAATATAAAACTGATTTATAAATATCTTTGCAAGAATGTTGACAAAATTGCTAGCAAATATCAAGTTACCAAATTGGGTGAGTACAATACTAACTTTAGTCCAAACTTAATCCCCCCTTTTAAATTTTATTCATATTCATAAAGAAATGTTTTGTTAAAAATTAATATGTAAAATAGTTTAATTTAAAATAATATTTAGTAAAATTTAAATAATATTTGATTGCTTATTTTTAAAATATTTAATTTGTTTGGATAATATTTGTTATTTTATAAAAAAATCTACATTTTTGTCTTAAATTTGCATATATTTAAAATTTTATAGCTTTTGAAAATGCCATTCTTAAACCAAGTAAATCATTGGATGATTTAATTTTAAACCACAAATGGGATTGGAAAAAATCAATTGCTGGTTGTATCGATTCGTTACCGCGCGATGTTTTAATCCCCTTACTTTATCATAGGCCCGATATGCAAGAAAATGCATTCGTTAATGACCAGGAAAAAAAATTAGTACAAGATATTAAAAATTATTACAACTCCCAATAATTTAATAGCCTAACCTTTTTCTTTATTTGATTCATAGTTAAACTTTTTTTGTGTAGGCCTTCCATTTAAAATTAATTGTATTAGGTTAGGAGTAGGTATTTAAATTATTCACTTTTGGTATGTAACACTAATTTATTTTTTTGCTTACCTGTTATATAAACTGGAGTTAAATTATTTAAACACAGTATTAGCGTTGCAATTGTTAAAATATTTACACTGGTTGTAAAAATATGCATTTTTATATATTTTCTAATTTTGTAAATTACAATTTTTGTAAAGGTCCTTTTTTTTTAATATTTTTATTTTGTTACTTCAATTGAATAGCAGTGTCTGTTAACTTGGTTTTTGTTATTAATTTTGAGTAGTAATGTGTAAGCAGTCTAAATTTTTCACCTAACAGATGGACTAGAAAATAATTTTATTTAATTTCTAAATTTTCGTTCTTGTGTTTATGTACAAAAAATTGTTTTTTAATATTTTTGCAGTATTTTTATTTTTATATAACTTACTCGTTTTTGTATATTAGTACTGATGAACTTTTTAATAATTTATACATTTTGTTATATCTAGTAGTGCTACAACTGGGGTGCTTTAAACTTACAATGGTAATGATCTGCATTTTTTGCAAAAGCAATACTAGAAAAAATTTAAAAGGTTACAATTTTATTAAAATAAATAGGCTACAAAGCATATGCAGTTAATGTTACTTTCTCTAAAAAGCAAAATCTAAATATATATTTCCTTAGTGTATACTTTCAATTCACAAACATCATATAATAATTATAACTATACTTTTGAATCAAAATTTAAATCATTGTATTAACAGTTGATTGGTACAACATTGTTTTTCGTTCAAATATTCAAAAATATAACAGCGCACATACATTATACTTTTCCTTAAACACCCTTAAAAGCTGTCTTTCAGTTTTGAATTTCAAAAAAACTTTGTCAGTTTACTAAAAACAATATTATCAGAGTGAATCAGATTCAAGAATATTATCACAATAAGAATCTCTCTGCGATGAATTTGGTAAAGGTTTGAATTGTTGTTGCATGAAAATACCTGGTCTGTAGTTCGACTTTCGTGCATATTTCCAAAATAATTGAATGCAAACGTAGGCACAAGTGCAAATGATGATTGTAATGGACACAGCCAGAATAAGTTGAGATTTTGAATAGCCAGATTGTATGGGGTTGATTGTAATTTGTTGATCTTAAAAAATTAAAAAACATAGTCAAGATCTGTATTAAGGTAGTGCAAAAAAATAGAAGTAAAAATTTATTTCTTATTGAATGTGGAAGATGGTGCTTTTTATGTTTTATTGTTTAGGTTAAAATTTTAACTGGGTATATATAGATTAATCTAACAAGTTGGATAAAATTATTGGCAATTGTTAAATACAGGTTGTTTGAATTTAAAGTCTCGTTTTTGTTTGGATTTAAAATAGTTAAAATAATTAAATTTGTAGTGCTTACCATGATACGCAGCAGTAGTATCACCAGTTTTGTTTGGAAGACATACATAATCTGAAACAGTGGTGTGCGTTGAAGTAATACCACTCATCCTAGAAGGTTGTGAGCACATATATCTTATCTCTGTTGAGTCACCATGTTTCATTGTCATCTAGTTTATTGAAAGTTAGAAAATTTCATTATTTTAAAACCAAGTGAGGTATTTACCATTTTTAATTCATTTTTGTTTGGTTTTAAATGTTTAAAAGTTATATTTAAGGTATCAGTTTAATTTTATAAATTATTAATTGTTAAAAAAAATTTTTAATAATTTTTAGACCCTATGTTAATTATGTTATCTTAATAAAATGAAAGTCCGTGTTATTGCTTAAAAGATCGGATTTTTTTTAACTTACATATACAATCCAGTGATAAAAGCCTGCCATTTTGCAATCACATATGAACGGATTTTGCCACAAATCAATTTGAAAGAAATCCGCTCCTGTGTGTTCAAATACTAAACTCGGCAAATATGTTAATAAATTCTCAGATAAATCGACAGCAGCTAAGTTAAACATGTCCCTGTAAATAGTGCACAGTCATTAAAAAGGAAAAGCTTATAAAAGTCACTCTTTTAGGGCACATTATAATGTAGTAATTAGATTTTGCGTATACTATTTTTTAATTAAACAACCAAAAAAATTAACAAATTTAAAAGACACATATTTCCAAAAACTATGAATTTCTCAACTTTTCGCACAGTAACTTAACTAGTAAATCCAGACTACCTTGTTCTAAATCCAGATAAGCTATAAATCCATTTTACTTACTTAAAGGCATATTCATGAACTTCCTTTATTTGGTTGTTTTGTAAAAACACATTTTTTAACATCGAACAGTTGGTAAATGCATCTTCCGCTATTTCAGTTATATAATTGTCGCTTAAATCGAGGTACAAAAGATTTTCCTAAATGTTAGCCTAATTTTATTAAATTTAAAAAAAAGCACTAAAGTTATTGGTGGCATATTTTTTTTGGAGGTTAGATATTTTTACACATAATAAAAGTGGTTTTTACATTTAATATTATGTTAGAAAAGTAAATTTATAGTTTTAGAGCATTAACCTTGTTTTTAATTGTACTTGGTATTTGACGTAGATTGGTGCCACGCAAGCCCAAGTTAATAAGGGAAAGATTTTGCAGAAATTTTCCAGTGAAGTTTGATAGAAATGGGTTTGGCCCCAAAAATAACTTAGTAAGGTAACTAAAAATTAGTATATTTCAGTTAAATGCTTTTCGTTTTTTTAATGTCTTTGTTTTAATAGTTTTATGTTAATTTAACTTGGAGAGAATTTAACCCAATGACAACTTTGAATTTACAAAAAGTTGTCTTCAGATAGCATTGTATTTGAATTGAATTGAGTTGACCGGCCACAGTCTTAACATTATGACAATTATACATTTTATTCATAATAAATCAACCAATTTTTTACTTACGTGTTGTGGGTGAAGACCCCATCGTAAATACTTTTAATTTGATTGTTGTACATTCTAAGTTTTCTTAACATCGGAAAACTTTTTAAAAAACTTTTTGTTATTTTGGATATTTTGTTATTTTCTAAGGATAAAACTTGTACATTCTCTAGAATAATTTCCTTTACTGCTGGTAGATCCTTTATATTATTATCTGCAAAATAAGAAGTGTTTAATTAAGTTGCTTTTAAAAATTTCATTTTATAAATAAAGTTTTTTAAATTTTTGGTTATATTTTTGAAACTTTTAAAAAAAGATATGTTAACTGTTTTAAAATAGTTATAATTATTAGTATTAGTTGTTTACCTTGCAAGTTAACTATTGTAAGGTATTGAAATTGTGCTAACTTATTCAAATCAACAGTTGTTAATTGATTCGTTTCCATTATTAAACCTCCTAGGTTTTGATCCGTTGATTTTGGTATTTTTGTGAAATTTTTTCCATTGCAAATCATCAGGGGAAATGCAACCTCTCTTGGTTCTAAAAGTAAAAAATGTATTTTTTTAAATTTTTTGTTGGTTTGGCTATCAACTTTATAATAAAATCGAAATTTTGTTTCGTTAATAAGATTTTGATATTGTATATCATGTTTAATTTTTTTCCTAAAAAGTGAAGTAATAAATTTTTTGCCTAAAATTAAATGATAGTTTAATGGGTATATATAGCAGTCTAATACATTTATATACTAGTCTTGTTATTTATTTTAATGTCTTACTTCGTGGATTGTTATAAAGAAGATAACTTTCTTTTGAAATAAAACAATGACAGCTTGAGGGACAACTCATTGTAGTTGTGGTAGTTGTTGTGGTGGAACTTCGACCTGTAAAAAAGTAAAAATTTGGATGTTAATAAGTCGAAAATTTAAGCTCTATGTGATTTTTGAAGTTAGTTCTTGTAACTTTTTGGTGAATTAATATTTAAATATTTATATTTTTATTTTGTTTAATTTTTAAATAAAAGATGAACAATTGAATTTACCAGGTTTAGTTTCTTTGGAACAAGTTAAATCATTTGCTTTTAAAGAAAGTTTATCTTTTTTTGTTTCACCAAACTTTTTTCCATAGTTACGTAAAGGTGATGCACAAGTAAACCTTATTTCAGGAAAAGCTCCAATTTCTGATAGCTAATACAAAATTAATTTTTTTTGTGCTTATATTTTATAAAGCTATTACTGGCTAAATTAATTTAGTTTTTTAGTAGTTAAATTAATATAATTTTTTACAGCATTTAATAATAATATTGCATTAATTTCTGGAACAATTTATATGTTTTAAGCTTGAAATTATAACAAAATTTTAATTTTTAAAGTAGTTTATTAAATTTAATAGCCTATTCCAGTAAAAATTCAAAGTAACCTTGACTTTCCATTCATATAACCATGCTAGATGGCAATCGCAAACAATATTATTCTCCCATAACTCTACACTTAATTGGTCTACTGGCATATATTCAAATGTTCCATCATATATATTCTCTATTCTGTTATCACTTAGATCTAGATATTTTAAGCTGGTCAATCCTGTAACAAAAAAGTTAAGAAGAAATAAAAAATATTATTTCTGGGAACAAAATTTAAATACAAAATATTAAAATTTTTTAGAGACTATTTAGGTTTTATTAATTTTAGTTTGTTTATTGTTTAATATTACACATCTTCTTTTAAGGTCTTATCTATTAAGTTAATACCAACTTCAAACCTTTAAATGCTTTAGGGTGAATGTATTTAATGTTGTTATTTAACAGTATAAGAGTTGAAAGGTTAGCTGCTCTGCGAAATGACTTTATTCCAATTTGAGTGATCTTATTATTTGAAAGGTCCAAATATTCCAAAACTATAAATATTAATTTAAAGATTTTAACTGCTATGATTATCTATTATTAAAATCAAAGTATTAAATAATATAATTTTGTTGAATTTTCTGATTTAATTTGCTTTTGGTTCAATGTTTTTTTTTTGTTAATTAACTTTAAACAACCATGAGTTTTTCTATAAATTGTTAACAATTTTGATTAATAACTTAAATTTTTTTTTTTAGATTTATTAAAAAAAAAGTTTTTGAATTAGATATATATAATTATAGGTTTATACTTACAATAAGCATGCCTAAATTCGCGTGATATATTTTGTATTTGTGACGATCTTAAACTTAAACTTTTAATATTCTTGTTGTAAGTGACCCAAGTAAAGTTGATGTTTGTAATTGGATTCCTGTCCAGATTCAGGGTCTAAATATATAAGTGAACATTCATTATTAATTTTAGTATACTAGGTATAATATTGTGTATAAGATGTGGATTAAATTATAAATGTATATACTGTATTTACTTATTTATTTTGTTGCATTAATTTAATTTATGGAGGTGCAGTTTGTAAATAGGGGGTTTCCCTTATATTAATTTCTAGAATTTTGACAACGTTGCCTTTTTAATTTGGGACATATTCAAAATTGAAGAAAAATTTATAATTCTTTGGTTTAAAACCTGTAGTTTGGTTAAGTTGTCGAAAATGTCTCCTGCTACGGTTTCAATTTGATTTTCGGCTAGCACAAGCTGTTGTAGAACGGGAAAAGGCGTTAGTAAGTATGCTGGAATCGAAGGCAAACTAGTTGCGCTAAATATAATGTTAGATAGTTAGAAATTTAAAGAACTTGGTTTTTGTATTAATAGATTGTTGCATATACTTACGTTATGATTAATTTTGCAACACTTGGCAAAGTTTGGCTGGTTTTGTTAAATAAACTTCCGCGTAGCTCTAAAGTCGTGATGTTCGGCAAAAACGTTGACAAATCTTCAAACACAAGCGCAGAATTTCTGCAACAGAAAACTTATTTTTACAACTTGTAGTTTTACTTGTAGTTAACGATTTTCAAATGAAAAAGTAGTGACGTTTTCACTTTATCCATTAATAGCGCCTAGCGAAAAGCGAAAAATAGCGAAAAATATTTATATAAATTATTATAAAGGTTATTTTAAATGCCCGGTAATTTTTTATGAAAATTTTCTTGTAAAAGGCATACATTATTAATTCGTACTTACGTCAATAGTAAAGTTTTTATTTGTAGTAAAGTTCGCTTCTGAGTCATAAAAAAATCTCGATCTATATTCGTGCAATTAAGAAGTGGGTAATTTGGGCTGTCAATTTCTTCTGAGTTGCTAAAAATAAATCAGGTTTAGATTCTGACGTTCACTTTTTCGAGCATGTTAATAAATAGCTAAACTTTTAACTAAAAAATGAAATAAAAAAAAAATGAATAAACAAAACATAAGTAGGTTATGGAAAACAAATTTACGCAAAACTTGGTAAAAGCAATAACGATCAGAAGGTTAATTGTTAATTCCTACGTTATATGTAATGTTTATTTTCAGTTTTTAACTATATAATGTTACGGTATTTGCCACAAGCGATAACAGTTGGCAGACAGATTAGATCAGGTTATGGTTACTTAAGCCCTTGGTTACTTTGTGCTACGACACGTACTTCTTAATGTTATTGGCTACCCGAGTATTATATCTAGGCCTATGTTATTTATTTTTATAAATACTTTAAATTAAACATATAAAAAAACATCAGGCTGTTATAAAATTGCTACACATAAAAGAAAGTTTGATGTAAACTTACATTTCATAATCTTCAGGGTCCGAATCAGCAGTTACATTAACTAAAAAACACGAATTGCCGAACTTGACTTTAGTTAAATCTCCAACGTTTTCAGATAACGCTGTATTCAATAAAATAATCGCAAGAACAAAAATTGCAAAATACAAATGTCTGATACGCATATTCCTTTTTAATATCGCGTTTGCTCTTTCAATTTCTGTATCTAACTTCTTCAAGTCTCTTAACTTTGCTTTTGCGTTTAATTTCAATTTCTTTTTTTTTTATTTTGACGGAAATGACCTAAGGCACGGTTATATATTTAGATGCCGTTCGTCACCAATTTGTTTTTTCATAATATAAGAAGAAAAAATTTCGCTGCTAAGTTTCGGTTGCAATAACATTAAGACTAAAAATCGCCCCGTAAAATTAGTAATCTAATTGTTTTTTTTTGAAATTCAATTGATATTAAAAGTCATTAAACATTTTAGTTTGTTTATGCCTTAATTTTTAAAGTTTTTAAAAATTCAGGGTATTAAATTTTGAACAGATTGTCAACGATAATACTCTTAAAGAGTTTATTTTTTACCTTTAAGCTGTTTAAATTATTGTTCGCACTTTTTGCAGTGACAAATAAGCATTTTATTGAAACGAATACCAAAACTTTAATAAAACTGAAAGAGTTATTTTTAAATGTTTTAAACAAAAAAAGAAAATTGTTTTAGAAAAAAAAGAATGGCTAATAAACATAATAAACTTTTAACACAAAGTAGTTCAACAAAAACCAATACATAATTAAATAAATAAACAATCAATGCATGTTTCATACATAATTACGAAAAGAAAAATAAATAATCGTAACACAACATTAATCACATCAACAGTTTATTTTATATTCTACCTTATTATTACTAATTTATTTCTACAGGAAAACTTCTTGATGAATAAGTTATCTCTTTACTTTTTCTTTTTTTTCTTTGATGTAGTTGCAGCCTTTTTAGCTGTTACAGCGTTTCCCTTTTTCGATGCCGGTTTCTTTTTTTGTTTGATCATTTTGTCGGTTTCCAAGTTGTCGGGGTCGCTGTCACTTTCGTCGATTTCTTGCGAATCCACATCCTGAGAATCAAACTCAATCATGTTGGCTGTACTTTTGCTCTTTTTTGCTGAAGAAGTTGACAACATGGCATACGGAATCATGTGACCCTCTTTGTTAAAAGCTCTTGTGAATGCTGTTTTCACCTTGGTATCAATTTTAGTGATTGGGTTTAAGCATCCGGGGTATTGTCCCAATTCGATGATGCTGTCGAAATCTTCACGAATCATATCATATTCACTTAAGAGCTTTGTCGATTTTTGCAACTCTTGATTTCCTGTTTGGCTTTGAGCAATCAGAGGTTGGGTAAGATGCCATCGCAAGTATGGTAAAACATCGAGATTAAACGTACGCTCTGTGGCACCGCCTGTTGCCAGGGAAGAATGAAATTTGAGTTCCTGCAAAAGACGGGAGCTTTTGGTCGTTTTGGAGAGCTTGCCAAAAAACGAGGGAAAGTTAATTCTACCCTGAAGTCCACCTCTCATTACATCACAGGGTAGGACAGTTGAAATTAACCCTAAGGTTGGTAACAGACTCCAAGCTTGACTGTGTCTTAATGTTGCTTCTATAAAATCACCTACGGCTATATCATCTGCTGTTTTGCTAAGCAAATCAAGATGTTTTTGTTTGTTGCCCTTTGCAGCGATTGGATTCATCACCAGGTAGTTATCCTGAACAAATTTAGGAATCATTGAGTAATCCATGAAGAAGAGATTTGATTTTTCATTGATCGTCATAGAAGCAGACTCGTTGGACATCAGCTTATGGGCTACATCAAAGATTCCAATATTAACATCTTTGTATGCTTGTTTGGAATGCGCTTGGGCTGAATCATAATCTAAGGAGCTGTTGTTTGATTTAATCATGTTTAGATTATGCAAAATTTGCCTTACATCTTGGTTGCAGCCTCTTATTATTGACTGCACTGAGGGAGCTTGAACTTTAAGTCCCTCCTTATAACAAATACCCATCACAGCTCCCGTTATTTGCTCCACCCTCGGCCTTTGGAATCGAAGATCAAAACAGTGATTGGTTAAGGATCGCATTTTGGGTGACGATCGGTCATTACACATGCAAATGATGGGAATTTTGGTGGTTTTAATAATCTGTATTAACTCGCTCATTCCTCCACGGTCTTCGTTTCCAGCCATGCCATCGACTTCGTCCATTATCAAAACATTTTGGACGCCAGTTTTAGAAGATTTTTTATCAAACATGTTAGCAATTGTGGAATTTTCTACCGATGCTGCAACATCTTCTTTTAAAGTTCGCTTGCTTCTTGTATCGCTAGCATTAAGTTCAACAAATTCATACCCAAGTTCCTTGCATACAAGAGTTGCTGTAGTTGTTTTCCCAACCCCAGGCGCCCCTGATAGTAATGCTGCTTTGCTACTGGCCCCCGTGGGGTCACCACCGCCCCATTGGTTCATTTTCGGCTTTGGTTTTGCAAGCCCTGCAGCAGTTCGATTATTAAAATGCCAATTTTTTAACCAAGCTAAAAGTTTGTTCACATTGCTACTTGGACCTTGTTGGCCGATGATTTGTTTAATGGTGGTTGGTTTGTATTTGTCCACCCACATTAAACCCTGCGTGGAAGGGGAACTTTGTGAAGAATTTTGTGAACTTTGACTTGAACTAAATTTTGGTGATTCTTTAATTTTCGGTGCCTCTTTAATTATTTTGGACTTGATTTGTTTTGGTGTTATGCTAGAGTTTGTGTCAGTTTGAACTTTATTTTCTTGATTATCATTTAATTTTAATTCAGTTTTTATTTTTTTTGGTGAAATTTTTTTGTTTTTTGTAACAGGTTTTAGAATGTCCTCTTCATTAATACTGTATTTACTCCTTTTGGCTGGAAGAGTCCGGATTAAATTTAAAAACTCGTCTTCATCAATAATTTTAGTTTTATGCTGTGCCGCTTTTTTAAGTTTTGACTCTCCTGCATCGTCGCCAGTAATTAAATAACCAGTTTTGCTACTAACAGAAGTGGTAACTTTACCTCCATATCTTTCCACCAAGGACTTGATTTCATCTCGGGTCAACGATTCTTGAACACCAGTTATAACGAAAGTTAAAGATTCGAAACAATTTTCTGCACCTTTCGGGATTTCTTTTGACCCAGGAGCTGATGGGCCGCTGCGATTTTGCCATTGTTGATATTTCATAAATCTTTCTTTTTTTGCACTGTCAGGCCCGTTTTCGGCTGCTTTGTTGTTTGATTTTGATGCCGCCTTTGGAGGAGGAGTAGCAGGGATAACATCATTCGAGTCAAAAGATGGTTCTTTTTTAACACCATTCATTGCTGGTTTATTGTTAGATACAGTTTTTGGTTTCACTGCTGGTTTAAGTTTCGGTTCTCTCTTTGTTGGTGTTGTGTCTTTTTTCTTCGGTGATACTGGCTTGGTTTTTTCCTTTTTGGTTTTAACTTCATTTTGTTTTTTTTCATTCATAAGTTTGGACAACTTCTTGGATGTTGGCTCTGATGATTTTTTCGATTTTGTTGGAACTATTTCAAATGCATCTAAATCGTCATCCAAATCAACAACTTCCCGTTTTATGACTTTCGGTTTACTTTCATTTTTATCAGCTGATGATTTACGCTTCATAACTTTAGGTTTCACCGGTGTGTTACCAAAAAAAGCATTCGGTGTTGTTTCCGAGAGTTTGGTTGAACTGGTGGCCTTTTTCCGAGGCGATCGTCTGATTTTTTGTGGAGTTTTAAGAATTTCTTTCTTTACTTTTTTAGTCACAATACTTTCTTCATCGGAGGAATCCGAGTCGAAAAGCACCCCCTTGGTTCTGGGACCTCGTTTTTTAACAACAATTTCTTCATTGTCAGAGGGGTTAGATTTTTTTCGACCCTTTGAACCAAAAAAATTACGAATATCCATTTTCAGTTTTAAATTAAATAATAAATATCTATGTATACAAAAAAATAATTTTTATGACCATTAAATCGTATATTTTATTGTGTGACAGTCAGTTTTAAGTAATGGTTACTTGAAAAATTAAAACTTTATTATTGTTTTGATTTGTGTGGCGATTTGACAATTTAAAGAAAAAGGAGTAAGTATAATCAGAATCAGATAAACAAATAACTTTGCAATTAAGTTTTTATAACATTTTTACTCTTGCATTACCGATTGGTATCATGATTAATCTTAACATTTGTTATTTTAAGTTTTATGCAACATGTGGAATACATTCCCGCCAAACCTATGACGTCATTGAATAACATGTCGTTAGTATACTAAACTACTGTGCTTTAGCATAAGTCAACTTACCTTAGGCCGTGGTATTTTTTGTAATAAACTAAAAAATTAACTTAATACATTTATTTAATCAATATTTTATCACAGTGGTACTAAAAAGCATATTTTCAAAAAAATAATAATATATGATTTTGAAAGGCATGCAAAAATTTAAATTACATTTAAAAAGTGCATTTAAGTTTCGATCCTTTATCGTAGTTTAGGCAAGCAGCCCACGATGCTGGTAGCGAGACACATACATTGCTTTTAGTATGCGTCTGAGTAAACTCTCCAGCTTATTGAGCTTTTCTTTGGAGGAGTAACAGTCTGATAAATTAAGTTCGCTATACCAAATGTTTATTTTGCGAACAGTGTCACATGACTCGTTAAAACCATTTGATTGGTTGAGAAAGGCTTGTGAGTAATCAGAGACTATGTTTTGTGATAGACCTACATGATGTTTAGCGCAGCAATCGTAACAACGAACTTCCTTGTTGTTGGAAGGATTTTTACTTGGAGGTAATGGCCCTCGATTCAGGATCATCAAGTTATATCGCATTTCCATCGCTGATTGGACTCTTTTTATGACATCACCTCGTGTTTGTAAATATTTTTCTGTGAAATGATTTTCCCAAGCCACCCCAATTTTAATTTGGTCGCTCTTGGACTTTTTCGGTGCCTAAAGTTACAAACTCACATATATTAGTAACAACTATTCACAACAAATAAAAAATATCTCAAGGGCTAGTTTACAGTAAAAAAATGTACTAGGAATAAACGTTTTTTTACCACCAATTTGTCTATTGAGGTTTGAAGAATCTTTGAGTTTTCTGTTGAAATTTTGATTTTTTGTTTAATTAGACTGATCTGTGACGAGATTTGTTTTGAAATGTCTTTTCTACATTGGAGTTCTTGGCAATATCCATTGTTTTTATCAATTGATACTGAAATATCTGTGTTAGCAACTGGAAGCTTAAATCCGATTTGTACATTGGAAAGACCATCGGGGCTTATCTAAAAAAAATAGTTTGGTTTTTAAAATTCTTTTTTTACTGTTAGCTATAGTTTAATTATAGGTGCAGCCTAACAGGCAAGATTTGGTCTGCTGGATTTTAAGTTTGGTAGCTATAAATCTTGTGTAAAATTAAAATATTGTGAATTAATCCCTAATTTACCGGCATTACATATTAAATAACTTGGTAATTACATTTGGTGAAGTTTCTAGTCGGCTAGGTGACTTGATATGTTCCACGCTGTAGGCCGCAACTTCATTAAATATTTTTCGAACATATTCGGCTGAGTCTTCATCAGATTCAGAAGTTAAAGAAATCAAAGGAACAGGGTCAATGTTATTTTTACCAACTTTGGTATTTTTGCATCTTACTTCGAAAGTTGTATCTCCGATATAGCCACTGTCGTTAAGTACCGCGTTATTTATAAGATCCATGTGTGTTTTAAGCGGGCGACTAAGTGCTGAAACCTCAGGTATTAAGGTTTGGTCAAGTAATTTTGACCTACGTCGTGCCTTGTAAGGTGTACTTTGATGTTTTGGCTTTGTAAGCATCACATCGCCGGTTTGAAAATTAGCCTTTAAATTTGAGGAACATTTTTGTGCAATGTGGTCGTCTTTTACATATATATCAGGTTTGGGACGAATAACACCTTTGCTTACTACTGCTCTTTTCTTTTTGTGAAAGTTTCGAAACTTAGCTGTGAATTGTATCTTATCAGGTTTAAGCTTTTTCTGTTTATTTCTCTGGTACCTTTTTTCAAGGTTGCGAATTCGGTTTATAATTTTTATTGCACTTTGCAATTGATCTAGTTCACCTTTACGGGTTTTCTAAAAAAAAAACATTAAACAGTCAATAGGGCTAAGAGTTAGTAATATACTGTACAGTTTAGGCTACACATTTTTAAGCCTAGGCTACCTTTATTAGCTTTAGATGTCGTTTTCGTTTTGCATGTAAAACAAACATAACTACAGCTGATAGAATTGCACAAATTGTCAAGTAATGGCATTTAAAGCATACAAACTCTTGACCAAACTTTATCAAAGCCTTGGCTAAGTTACGAGCGTATTTTTCGATAGGCTGCAGTAATAAGTTATTCTCTATAAAATTAACCTTTCCGTCAAAAGGTAGCGTTAAAATGCAAGTTAAAGCAAACAATATAAGTATCTTGAATGGGAATATCAGTTTACCCATTTCGCTTTTAGTAAATTTTATATGGCAAAAGTAATGTTTACCTTTTGCTTATGTTGCATAGCAACGTTACGCGCTGTTTTGGCAAGAGTTGTGACGATATAAAAGGGGTAAAAACGTCATGATTGTAAAAAAATTTAGTAATTTTGCGTAGACCGACGCTTATTACATTTCTTACCCGGTTAACATGCCAAAACATCTTTAAATTCTTTTGGGTGAAGTTGTGTCACTATGACGCAATTTATGTTACTGGCGTGATGTTAAAGTTTTTTCCACCTTGCTCGAGTCCTTCTAATTTGCAAAAACGATAGCCGTTTGCGCAGCGTTTGTTTACGAAACAACGTGTTTCACTGTGATTAAAATTTTGTTGTTGCGTTGTTCGGTGCTTTTAAAAATTAACACCATGTTGTCGACAGTAAAGACGATGCTTTTTTCGAATACTTACCTTAATTATCAGTTTATTTTATCTGTAGCAGTCGGTTGGTTTATTATCGGCAAATTTTTGAACAGCGACATTTTGGAATCAACCGGAATTCGCAGCCAATGTGTTTGCCCAGAAATAGATTGTCGCCCGTGTCCGCAACTTTCGGACCTTGTCGATGACCAACAATCAATAAACGCGAAAAACGAGAAGTTATCGTCGGGATATTATAGATCTTATCGTTACAAACCACTGTCGCATAAATTTGCTAATACGAATCGTTGGCGATTGTTAACCGAAAAACACCATTATGAAATGATAAACCAGGAACCGAGGATTGGGTTAAATGGTATGTGGAGAATAGAAGTGAATGACATTAAAAAGCAAGCTCAGAGTTTTATTGAAAAGGAGGATCAGATCAAAAAAACAACAACGGGAAAAATGAAGATGAAAAAAGTTCACCGACACATTGACCCTTTTCATGGAATTACGTATCTTGTTAATTACGACGAGGATAAATCGAACGAAAATATTGAACATACGTCAGTTGAAATGTTAAGGCCTTACATACAAGGCAAACCAAAGCTTGTTGACATTACATATGAATCTGGCCAAGAAATGATCAATATTATTTCGCCTTTATCAAAAGTAACAGAGCGCTTTGACATGTTTTTAAGTCGCTATGAAACACATGTTTTAGGGGATGATGGTTTTAAGTCTGGTCCAGTTCGTATTTTATTTGTCGTGTTTAAACCAGAAGAATCAAAATCAGATGACTCTGTAGCTCATGCCATTGCAGTTCTCGATAAATTCAAAGCCCGAAACCCAAATGCTTTGGTTGAATATGTTTTCACAACAGGAGAATTTAGTCGTGCTGTAGGTTTACACACTGGAGTAATGCAAACCAACAATGATGAAATTGTTTTATTTCTCGATGTGGACTTAAGTATTGGGCCCGATTTTTTAAATCGAGTGAGAAGAAATTGCATCCAAAATCAGCAGGTCATATTTCCAATCATGTTCTCACAATATGACCCCGAAATAATGGACGCTGCAGCTTCTGTGAACCCCCAATTTAAAGCATTAACTGAAAATAAAATGGCAATTAACAAAGAGACAGGGTTTTGGATTTATTATGCATTTGGTGTAGCTGCAATGTATAAAAGCGATTACTTAAAAGTGGGAGGCTTTCGACTTGACATAAAGGGTTGGGGAGGCGAAGATGTGGATTTATTTAAAAAAATGATCGCAGATCCGGATCTGGATGTGATGTCCATGGTAGATCCCGATCTTGTTCATATCTATCACAAGCGAGGTTGTGATGTTAAGTTAGCACCCGACCAATATGCAATGTGTGTCGGGGCATGGGCAGAAACACTTGGCTCCCAAATGGAAGTGGCCACTATGTATCTACATAGCCACGAAAATAATTAATTCCTGGCAAATTTTAAAGTTTTTTTGAACTGTTTTTTTGATTAATTTTTGTCTTAATATTTTTTTTATTTTTAAATTACTTTGCGTAGCTGCCATTGTACTATAAAAAGTTTGGTTTTGTTTTGATGTAAACATATATAAAATTGTTTTTATTTAAAGTAATTCCGAATACTTATGTACTAAGAGTGTAACTCATTTGTCTTTGCAATTAATATTTTTTATACTCGTAACTTATTGAACTAAATTATTGTGCATTTATTTTTATTTGTTATTTAATTTGGTAATTATTCATTGTATGGTTTTATTCTCAAGTGCATTCTTACTAAATAATCGCAATGTTGTATCAAAAATGTTTGTTTTATATATTTAGGTGGTATATATATTTATATTGTGCTGTAATTATAATTTTTATTTAATCTGTGCCTTTATTTTATTGTTATTCATTTATTAGCTTTTATATATATGTATAAGTTATAGTTTTCATCCTACAATCATTATTATCATTTTTCATCATTTATTTACACATCATTATGTTTTCAGATTGATTGTAATAAGGATATTTGAAACTAGTGTAAAAAATAGAATAGGCCATCAACTATAAGTTATAAGATTTTTTTTTGGGATCACATTTTGTAAATTATAAAAAATGAATTTTTTAAAATCAACCGGAACGTTTATGATACCGAGAATAAGACAAATACAATGCAGCAGAATTTTACAGGCAAGAACCCTTAACTGTGCAACCCCAAACTTTACTGACAAATCTGTTGCTCAAGCAACAATTGATAAAGGGCATTTAGACTGGAAACAAGATCAAAGACCTGCATACATGGACATGCAAGCTACCTCACCACTAGATCCCAGAGTCCTTGACCAAATGATGCCGTTTTCTGTAAGTTACTATGGTAACCCACATAGTCGGACGCATGCTTATGGCTGGCAGGTTGAGGATAAAGTCGAGATTGCACGGAAACAAGTGGCAAGCTTAATTAAGGCCGATCCTAGAGAAATAATATTTACAAGTGGGGCGACTGAGTCGAATAACATTTCAGTAAAAGGTGTTGCTCGATTTTATGCATCAAAAAAACGACATGTTATCACATCTCAAATCGAACACAAATGTGTATTAGACTCTTGTAGAACATTGGAAAATGATGGATTTAAGGTGACCTATTTACCTGTCCAAACCAATGGGTTAGTTGACCTGAAAGAACTAGAAAACGCAATACAACCTGATACAGCACTGGTATCAATCATGGCTGTTAACAACGAAATTGGGGTACTTCAACCAATTGCTGATATTGGTGCAATGTGTAGAAAACACAAAGTCTTTTATCACACTGATGCAGCTCAAGCTGTTGGAAAAATTCCAATTGATGTTAATGAAATGAAAATTGATCTTATGTCGATCAGCGGGCATAAATTGTACGGACCTAAAGGAGTTGGAGCTCTTTATCTTAGACGGAGACCGAGAGTAAGGGTCGAGCCAATGCAAAGTGGAGGAGGACAAGAGAGGGGTATAAGAAGCGGGACTGTTCCTGGACCTCTTGTGATTGGTCTTGGAGCTGCTTGTGAGGTGTGTGAAGAGGACATGGAGTTTGATCACATCCACATTAAAATGCTGTCAGATCGATTGGTGGAAAAAATCACTTCTTCACTATCCGGTGTTATCCAAAATGGTCACCCAGCTACAAACTACCCAGGATGTGTTAATTTATCGTTTTCCCATGTTGAGGGAGAAAGCTTGTTAATGGCTCTTAAGGAGTTGGCTTTATCCTCCGGAAGCGCATGTACATCAGCATCTCTGGAGCCTTCCTATGTTTTAAGAGCCACTGGATCAGACGATGTTCTTGCACACTCCTCCATCAGATTTGGTATCGGAAGATTTACGACTGTCGAGGAAGTGGACTACACAGCTGATCGAGTGATCACAGAAGTCAACAAATTAAGAGACTTGAGTCCCTTGTGGGAAATGGAACAAGAAGGAATCGACCTTTCGAAAATTAGTTGGACTCAGCACTGAAATTGTAAAATGAAATTGTAAAAAAATTTAAACAGGCCTGGTGGCATTTGTATTATATCTTCATTGGATTTATTTGCTTTTTGGATGCGCATTGACACCAATGATTATAAAAAAATTTGTGAAAAACATTTAGAAATTAAATAGGCTACCAATGCCTAAAAATCACTTCAGATATTCAAGAAGTGTAGTACTGCAACAATAATTAAAAACTATAAACAACTTTTTTAATTTTTGTTTGTAATTAAGTTCTTCGTGTACTCCTTTGTACACTGCTAATCTACTTCAACTGATTTGTACAAATAACAATCATATGAATACACATAGTAACCGAAAAATATTGCTAATGTTCACCATAAAAATTTCTATATAAATTTTTGATTTTTAAAATGGTTATGTTAATTTAGTTAACGGTTATTGTATATTATAGGTCAAATAGGTAGGTTTTAAAAACTAAGTGTATTAAAAGTAGGAAAATATTTGTAGTTATATTGGATCGCCAATATTTTACTTGGTAAGTTAGTAAAAATTTGTTGTAAAGTACAAGTTTTTTAAATTTTACAGTAATTACTTATTTTTCATGTAACAAATAATTTTCAAATTAAAAACACAAATTTACAAACTCATTTAAACCTTTTTTTAACTTTTTAGTTGCTAACTTGAAAATGAAGGGTGCATTGGTATATTTATTTTTTATGATCTCTTTGTTGGAAAAGGCAATATGTAAATATGAAAGACCAAATTATGTGATAATGGTTGCCGACGATATTGGATGGGGTGATTTCGGGGCCAATTGGGCCCCAAACAAGGATGTTACCCCAAACCTCAATAACCTGGCTCTATTAGGTTTACGGTTTACTAATTTTCACTCTGGAGCATCTAGTAGTTCAGCTAGCCGTGCTTCCCTGCTTACAGGAAGACTGGGGCTACGGACAGGGGTTGTGAAAGACTTTACCCCCAAATCAAGAGGAGGGTTACCCCTAAATGAGACCACAATTGCAGAAGTCCTAAAGGAAAACGGATATCATACGGGGATGATTGGAAACTGGCATTTAGGAATAACGCCCCCATATCACCCAAGGTCTCGAGGTTTTGATTTCTACTATGGAATTCCCTACAGTAATGACATGGGCTGTTTGGATGAGTTTGCATATGATTTACCTGAGTGTAAAACTTGCCCGAAAAAGGAGTTTCATTGGGGAAAAAATATGAAAAAGACAGCTGCTTGCAAGGAATATGAAAGTGCTGTTCCATTGTATAAGGATTATGACATTATTGAGCAACCTGTTGATTTAGTGAATCTTCCTGAAAAGTATGCATCAAATGCAATACACTTTATTGAAACCGCCGTAAAAATTAAGAAACCTTTTTTACTGTACATCGCCTTTAGTCACATGCATGTTCCATTAGTACGTGCAAAAAAATTTACCAATGCAACAAATGTTAAAACAGTTTATGCTGATGCCTTGCATGAAATGGACGACATTATTGGCCGAATAGTTCGAGCCCTTATAAAACATGAGGTATTTGACAACACGATGACATGGTTTACTGGCGGCAATGGACCCTGGTCTGCAAAGTGTGAGTTCAGTGGCAGTCAGGGACCGTTTCTTGGTTCCTGGTTAAAAAATAAATTTGGAGGAGGCTCTACGGCTAAGTACACCACCTGGGAGGCAGGACATCGTGTCCCCACAGTTGTAACTTGGCCGAAGAGCGTGCCTAGAAATGTTACAAACAAGGAACTGAATTCGATTCTTGATATTTTTCCAACAATTCTAAGATTTGCTCGAATCGAATTGCCTACCAACCGAAAATTTGACGGAGAATTTTTACAATTATCTTCATCATCCAATCCACTACCACCGCGATGGTTTTTTTTGTTTTATCCGAATAGTGGAAGCGAAGGAACAATGGGAGCAATTGATGCAGCCGGAATGAATGAATACAAGCTGATCTGGAGAACAGGTGGAAACGGAGCAAAAGACTGTGGGGGCAAAGTGGCCCCCCTTCAAGAGCATGACCCCCTCTTGGTTTTTAACTTGATGAAGGATCCAGCTGAAAGTACACCACTAACAGAGAAAACAGATTACCGTGTAAACCTTCTTGTTAGTTCTGCCAATCAAGAAAAAAAACAATTACTTCTCGATATTGAGAATGATAACACAACGGTTGCTGATTATTCAGAGACTCCATACGCTGAACCCTGTTGCAATCCAAACAGGTTTTACTGTCGCTGCAAAAAAGACTGAACATTACGAATTCTGTTATTTAAAAATACAGTTTTCTTACATTTTGCCAAACATGCGCTCAGCGACTTTTTATATATAATTCTATTGCAAAAAAGTTCAACTTTGTAAATTTTTTCAAGATTTATGCTTTGGCATAATTTAGTGTGATATGTTATATTGTGTATTATTACCTTTAGTATGTACAATAGTTTTTTTTCAAAAAAAGATCAAATTAAACATACATTTGTTATTTTAGTCTGTTTTTATATATTTTTACAGTTCAATGTTTACTTTGTGCAATTAGTAGCAATATATTCTTGTTTACAACGTTTCTTGCCGAATCAGATTTTCATTAATTTTTTACTTTTCATAAAATTCTGTGAACCTGAATACGAAGTATTATTTTATTATTTTTTTTAATCATATACACATATGTACTACGCTGTCATTCATATTTTTATTATCGTTATATTGCAATTTTTATTAAATGGTGTTACTGTACATTTTGCAGGTTATAATAATGATATATCACTGGACTTAGGTAACAATGAAATATAAATGCGTATATGTGTTCTTTATAATACTTTTGTTTGACAAAACACTTTCTAAAGACGATAGACCAAATTTTGTAATATTTTTTGCTGATGACATTGGATGGGGTGATTTTGGGGCCAATTGGGCCCCAAACAAAGACGTTACCCCTAATCTTAACGAAATGGCCGAAGAAGGTTTAAGATTGACTAATTTTCACTCTGCAGCATCTGTATGTACCCCAAGTCGTGCTTCACTGCTTACAGGAAGACTGGGGCTACGGACAGGGGTTGTGAAAAATTTTATTCCTGAATCGAATGGTGGGTTACCCCTAAATGAGACCACAATTGCAGAAGTCTTAAATAAAAATGGATACAACACTGGGATGATTGGAAAATGGCATTTAGGAATGACCCACCTATACCACCCAAGGTCCCGTGGGTTCGATTTCTACTACGGGCTTCCCTACAGTAATGACATGGGCTGTTTAGATGAGTTTGCGTACAACTTACCCGAGTGTAAAACTTGCCCGAAAAAGGTGTTTAATTGGGGAAAAAATATGAAAAAAGCTGTTGTTTGTCGGAATAATGATGTTGCTGTTCCACTATATGAAGACTACAACATTATTGAGCAACCTGTTGATTTAATTAACCTTGCTGATAAATATGCATTGAATGCTGTAAACTTTATTGAAAACTCAGTGAAAAATCAAAAACCTTTTTTACTCTACATAGCCTTTGCTCACATGCATGCTCCGTTAGCCCATGCCTCCAGATTTACCAACTCAACAAATGTTAAAACTGTTTATGCCGACACTCTTCATGAAATGGACGATGTTATTGGCCGCGTAGTTAAAACACTTAAAGTAAATAACCTATTTGACAATACTTTGACATGGTTTACTGGCGACAATGGACCCTGGGTTGAAAAATGTCAGTTTGCTGGAAGTCAGGGACCGTTTCTTGGATCCTGGTTAAAGGGAAACTTTGGAGGGGGGTCTACAGCGAAGACGACCACTTGGGAAGCAGGACATCGAGAGCCCACAGTTCTGACTTGGCCGAAATATGTCACTCCAAATCAAACAAGTGATGCTCTTACTTCAGCTCTCGATGTTTTTCCAACGATTCTATCAGCTGCTGGAGTTAATTTGCCTTTAAATCGGCACTTTGACGGAATCGATTTAAACTTGTTTATTAAAAGTGGAACCCAAGTTGCTAATGAAGTTTTGTATCATCCCAATAGTGGAGGTGGAGGAATTATTGGTGAGATTGACACTCTTAGATTGGGAAGTTACAAAGTGTTTTGGAAAACAGGTGGAATTAGAGGTCAAGATTGCGGGGGTAAAGTGGCCCCTCTCCAAGATCATGATCCCCCTTTGGTTTTTAATGTGAAAAAGGACCCAGCAGAGAGTACAGCACTAACAAAGAATACTGAACCAAACATTGATGAGATTATCGCTCACGCGATCAAACTTCGAGAAGATTTACTCCTTGATATTAAGCATGACAACACATCAGTTGTTGACTATTCAACTTCTTCAGCCTCTAAACCTTGTTGTGACCCCAATGTGTTTTACTGTCGGTGCAAAAAAGACTGAATTTACCTTCTTATCTTTAAAATGCAGCTTTAAGAATTTGCCTTTATAATCATGTGCAGTATTTTCAATCCCACAGCTTATTTTGTTAGGTTTATTATCTTTCATTATCACTGACTTTATAAAATAAGGTTATATGCAGTAAGTTATTTTAATTTTTTTTTGTAAGTTTACTGAATTTATTATCAGTTTGTTTCTTATAAAGAGACTAGGCTATTGTAAAATCATAAAAACATAATTTTTTTTTGTTTAAAAATTATTAGTACTATTGTGGTTTTCTTCACCTACTTATACTTGTAATAATTAATTATGCTATTGTTCACTGTTTAGTTATGCTATTGTTCACTGTATAACTGTACTTTTTTAATTAATTATTCATTTTTTATCCAGGCAATAATTAAGGTACTATAATTTTATGATCATGTCTTTTATAAATGTTCCCGAAAACTGTGATTTCTCCTTTCAAAACTTACCTTATGGAGTCTTTTCTACTGCTTCAAATGTAAGTATTGATAGTTAAACTAAAAATTCATAAATTTTTTTTACTAGTTATTTTTTTATTTTGTGTATATATAATCTATTTTGAAATGAATATTTGAATGAATATAAGAAATAAGCGTTAGAATTAAGTTGGTTAATATTTTAGGCAAATCCGAGGATAGGAGTAGCAATTGGTGACCAAATTCTCTCACTGTCTGTTGTAAAACATCTTTTCACTGGACCTAAATTAACCAACTCCAATGTTTTTGATGAGGTAGAATTTAGTATTTTGTTTATTGATAATTAATGTATTTAACTATTTAAAGGGTTGAAAATATTTTACAAAAAAAGTTGTATTTTAATTTTATAAACTAATGCTGTATTTCTATTGCTATATAAAAAAGCTTTACCGAAGTCGACAAAATAAATAAATGGCCAACACAATTCTATAATAAAATAATTTTTGTACAGTCAACATTGAACGCCTTTATGGCATTGGGAAAGGATGCCTGGAAAGAAGCAAGGTCAACATTGCAAAAAATTCTTAGTTCAGACAATCCTGTTCTTAGAGATGATGCTGCTCTTAGAAAAAGGTTTAAATTGTTTTTGAATAAACAAATTAATTTTTTTTATATAAAAATAAAAAAACTATTTTAAAAAGTGTTAGCATTATTTTTTTAATGTATACCCCTTCTTCATTTTATATAATTGTCTTTCAAAAAAACTGCACAACTTTATTTATTTTGACCACAATTAACATCAAATTAATTTTAGTTAAAAATGTTTTCTTAAAAGTCGGCACAGAAAAAACCTTTATCATTTTTTTACTACCAAAAATGATTATTTTCAGTGCGTTTGTGAGTCAGTGTGATGCTACTATGCATTTACCAGTTAAGATTGGAGATTACACCGACTTCTATTCTTCAATCCATCATGCGACTAATGTTGGAACAATGTTCAGAGGAAAAGAAAATGCTCTCATGCCAAACTGGTAAACTTAATTTGTCAATTTGTAAAGTTGGTTTATGATAAATAGATATATTTTTTGCAATTTTATACAGTATACATTAAATTGCAGTATTAATATTTAAAGTAACTGTTTATAATTTTAGAAGAATTTTTTTTTAATTAGATGATACCATTATTTAAACAGTTTTCAATTAATTTTTTCATTTTAATTAATTTTTTGATTATTTTATTTTACTTTTTTCGGACAAAAATTATAAATAAAATATTTAAATTAATCAGGAAGCACATTCCAGTCGGTTACCATGGTCGAGCTTCATCGATTGTAGTCTCTGGTACCCCGATTCGCAGACCCTGTGGTCAAACTCGTCCAAATGATACAGCTCCCCCGGTGTTTGGACCTTGTCGGTTAATGGATTTCGAACTCGAAATGGTAATTTAATTTGAACAACTTTTTTATAAAATTTTAACAAGATTTTAAGTTTTTAACTTAAATTTTTTTTTTTTTTTAGGGATTTTTTGTTGGACCCAGTAACGAACTTGGTGAGAGAATTAATGTGAAAAAGGCTGGTGACCACATTTTTGGAATGGTGTTGGTTAACGATTGGTCTGGTAAATAAACCATTAAGATTACCATTAATTTGCGAAAATAAATCTATTACTGTCATCTAGTAAAATGAACAATTTTTCTGTTTATTTTCATTTTAGCAAGAGACATACAAAAATGGGAGTACGTGCCACTCGGTCCATTCCTTGGTAAGAGTTTTGGCACCACTATTTCACCATGGGTGGTCACCATGGATGCATTGGAACCATTTATTGTACCAAACATGCACCATGATGTTGAGATTCTTGATTACTTGAAACACGACGACGATTATAATTTTGATATCAACATCTCAGTTGCTATTCAAGGTAGGTTACATAAAAAATATGGTGCTTCTAATTTTAGTGTATCTTTAAAAACAATGATATTCTTTGTGTGATATTGAATATTTTTAAAATTGTCTAATAAATATTTTGCTCTGCTAATATTGCTCACAAGTTCTAAGTTAAAATAGGTATGTTTATGCATGCAGTAGGATTTAAACTTAAGGCTTCGGTAACCCACTTAACAATACCAATGTGTTGGTTGTAAAAAAAATTTATTTACAGAATGTTAAATGGTGTAAAAATGTTGTTTCGAATTAATTTTATTTTCAGTTAGATTTGCAATGTAGATGTTAATAGATTTAAGATTTCTGTCTAATTTTTCTACTTTTTTTAGGAGAAGGTATGAAGGCTCCGGGAGTTGTTTGCAAATCAAACTACAAGGTAAACTTAAAAAAAAAATTGATTTTCTGAATTCTAACTTATTATAATCCGGCCATTAATATTTACTTGTGTTGCAGTATATGTACTGGACAATGAAGCAGCAGTTGGCCCATCACACTGTAAATGGATGCAACTCACAAACTGGAGATATGTATGCTTCAGGAACTATTAGTGGAGAGGTAAGTAACTTTTAAAATTATTTAAGCTTTAATCAACAACAATGAACATCCACAGAAAAGTTTGCAAATTTAAAAATTGCTTAATTTCCAACTTGCTAGTTCTTACCTGACAGTATTTATCAGGTTTATATTTTCTGTTTTTAGCACCAAAGTTTAAATTTTGGTGCCTTTTTAATTTTTTTAATTCTATTTATGGTCATTTCGTTTAACTATTTTTTTCTCTTAAGGATTCTAGTAGTTTTGGAAGCTTGCTTGAGTTATGTTGGAAGGGAACAAAGGAAGTGGATCTGGGTGATGGAAATACCAGAAAGTTTCTGAAAGATGGAGATACTGTGATCTTGTCAGGTAATAAAGTGTTTATATTTTAAACAACATATCTTATATTTTGATCCGTATCAAAATAACCAAATGGTAAGTTATAAAGGGCAATATAAATCTAAAAAAGGATTTTGGATTTTGTTTTTTAGGATTTTGTCAAGGAAAAGGATTTAGAGTTGGATTTGGAAAATGTGAGGGCAAACTTTTGCCTGTCAAAAATTAGAAGTTTGTTTGACTGAAGCAGAGAATATGTTGATAAGTTTTTTGATTGCTGTGCTTTAGTTTGTAGTATATTATTTAAAAATGTTTTCCACCATATTTGTATGTTCACCTATTTGATGCACTATTAACTCATAAAATTATGCCTATACTAAAATTTTATTTGTGACTTGCCTATTTAAAAAGTTTTGAGTTTTTAAAAATTTATTTATTAAGATACACAATTGCCTGTGAGTTGCCATTTTTTAACATGAGATTGTTCCATATTTTATTAATTTGATCATGCCAATTTTTTATCAAAATCTTTGAACTGTTATGTTAATAAATTCATAGACACGATTACTTCAATATTGCATAGAGAGATGCAAGTTTTAGATTTGTTTTTCCATTATGTTAAAAGGCCTTGGAGTAAAGAGCTTTGGCCAAAAACTATAAACTGGTCATCATAAGGTTTAAATCTTAATTCTGCACACTAATATTACACAATACACAGCACGTCATTTAAACACCTTACACTCAAAAAAACTCTTAAACCTATAAAACAGTCTCTTAGATTAGTAATATTAGATTTTAAAAACACATTAATTAATTTGAGATAACGCTGTATTTAACTTTACATAACACATACATTTTATTTAAATAATAATTTACTTGAAACAAACAAAAAAATATTACAGTAAAGATTGGTTATGAAGTTTATAATGTGACACTGTAAATGGAACAGCACATTTAAGTTGAATAGTGAACATAAAAAAAAACAAATTTGAACTTAAATGCATTCTATTTCAATACGAAAAATAAACAAATTACTTACTGTAAATAAAATAACAAATTTATATGTACAAAAAATAGAAAATAATAACAGCAAATTAATTTATACTTTAACATTCAAGGCCAAGAGGGTGACTTTGATTTGGGCCATCATTTTCAACAACTCGGTTAGAAATCTGGCTCATTCGATCAAAAGATTTTAATGCAGTTTTGTCGGTCAAATCTGACAAGTTATCGTTGACGCGTCGTACCGCTTGTGAACACCAGACATTGCACATTTGGGCTTCGTGCTTTGCTGCAGGGGCATTTTTGTTGAGGGCTTGAGTCGCACGACTTATCACTGCCACCATGGCAAAAATATCTATTGCTGCATTTGCAATTCGGTTTTGAAGATATTGTTCGTCGATAAAAGACTTTCCGTATTTCACAGCTACATCTTCGATCGCTATACCGAATTTCATAATTGAATTTGATGCCAAAGCTGCAGATTGAGCTACATCAGAGTGAGCATGTGATCCAAAAGAAGGAGCCCCAGACTTTAAGACCCTCTTTTGTAAGTACCCACTACTAAAACTCATCAAAGTGCCTAAGTTAGTTAGTGGGGACTTCATTGCTTTTGACATTTGGGAGAGTTCTTTTCCAGCATGCTGCATACCAGTTAAGGCTACGAATAGACGGAGAATGTCATTTGTGCCTTCAAAAATTCGGAAAATTCTTAAATCACGAAGTACACGTTCGGCACCACATTCCTTCATGTAGCCCATCCCACCTAAAATTTGTATGCATTCATCAGTTACATGCCATGCTGCTTCAGAGGCAAATATTTTACTTATAGCAGCTTCAAGTTGAAAATCCTCGTAACCAGCATCCATATTTCCACACACAATATAGGCCATTGATTCGGTTACGTAATGCAAGATGGACATTTGTGCAATTTTTTCCTGAATAGCACCATATTGGTAAAGCTTAGACCCAAACTGTGTTCTATTCTTGGCGTGATCGACAGCTTTTTCTATCATAGATCGCATAGTACCAGACAAGGCTCCCGCCATTCCAAATCGACCATTATTTAAAATGTGCATCGCAATTTTGAACCCATCACCTTCTTTTCCAAGCATATTTTCGACAGGGATTTTAACATCTTCAAAGTGAACCTCGGCAGTGTTGGAGGCTTTGATTCCCATTTTGTTTTCAGGAGGACCGCTTGTTACTCCTCCGAAACCACGCTCAACAATGAAAGCTGATATTTTATCCTTGACGGTTCCGTCTGGCCCTGTAACGGGCGTTTGCGCAAAAACAGTAAAAATTTCTGCTATTCCACCATTGCTGATCCAGATTTTTCCTCCGTTCATGATGTAAAATTTCCCACATTTACTTTTAACGGCTTTGGTTTGAATCGAAGCTGCATCAGAGCCACTTGAAGGCTCTGTGAGACAAAAAGCAGCCAACTTTTCACCAGTAGCCACAGTTGGAAGATACTTCTTCTTTTGCTCAGGAGTTCCACGAAGTAAAATCCCTTTGAACCCGATAGATTGATGGGCCCCAAGAGCAATTCCAACTCCAAGATCATATCTTCCTACAATTTCAACTAATCTTGCATATTGAGTGTTTGATAGACCTAGTCCATTTAAGTCCTCTGGGACTTGTAACCCGAAAGCCCCCATTTCTTTAAGACCTTTCATTGTATGGTCTTCTACTTTGGCCAGTTCGTCATTTTTTGCCGCATCGTTAACCTCCGTCATAAACTTTTCTAATGGGTCAACCAGTGCCTCAACAAACTCCAACTGATCCGGGGTAATTGCATTCGGAAAGGGTAAAACCTGTTTTGTCTCCAAACGACCACGAAACAAATTCTTGACAAACGAACTAGATTCTGTTGAACTATCGCTGCTCATGCAAGGCTGCGAGCAGACGGCCAAAGGTTTTAAATTTCTTGCTTGTTGTAACAAATGAAGTTGGGAACGTTGAACTACAAACTTCCACATACTTTAAACTTATGTATAAAAAAATAAATAACTACTAAACCTAAATAAGATTATTTAATAGCACAGTGTTGAAGGTTATTTTTAGAAATTAAGGACCTATTATATTTGTGAACGTGAGATGCTTGGTTGTTTTATTGACGTAAATTATGAGAAAGACGAAATGTGATGGACTTTGATCTTTTTAAAATTCCATTTAAAAATAAACAATTGAGGTTATAACAGATTTGTGCTTATGAAATAATATTTTTCTTTTTTGTTTTAATCTAAGATTGCTAGAGCAATGATTATACAACGATAATTAGCTAGGATAAAATAAGATTTTAAATTTTTTGTAGTTTAAAAATTACACTAATTAAATATTTTACTAAAAAATATTATAAACTTGTTTTATTCAGGACATGTTTTTTTGTAAGTGTTTTACGTGTTTGTTAGTACTTTTAAAAATAAAATAATAAAATTTACATTTTATTTTATGTTTTTTTAATACAGCAACCTTCTATGCAAAAACTTTAAGTTTTTATTTAAATTTCTAAAATAAATAAACCATAGTTGGCGCTTGAGAGCAGGTTGCCACAGTTTACGAAGTTGTTTACATACGTCAACGTCAACCAATATTATAATGGCACTGAAGTGTGCAAATTGCGCTCTGAATTTGTGAGCATAATAGGCGTAGTTAAACAAGCGTGAAAAAGTGAATAGTAGTTGATTTTAGTAGTAAATAAGTAGTAAGTTAGTTTATGGATCTTATGACTTTATTTTAATATTTAATTTGAAGAAAAAATTGACGTAATATAGGTTTTTTATTTTTTCTTAAATTGAGGTTTAATGTGAAAACTAAACTGCTAAACAACAAGGATTAATAATTTCAAAATGTCAGACGATTTACTAAAAGAACCATTGCCAGAACCTTGGACATTTGGTGTTACTCAAGATGGCAGAATTTTTTTTATAAAGTATATAAGTTTTTTGTAGCATTTTGGTTTGTATATAAGCCTTTGGCCTTTTGGTTTAAACTAACAATAATTTATTTTATCATTTTTAGTTAAATTGAACATAATTAACAGATTAGAAATTTTAATTGACTATTAAAGTGCAATAAATCTTTTTTTATTGATCTTCTATTGAAGATTTATAATCAGGGAAGTTGTTAATGTAATTGCTTCCCATTAAAATTGTTTTATCGTTTTAGTATTTATTTTTTTAAATCTTTTTGAAACATAACAATTAAACTTCTAAATACATGTTATAAAGCTTTGTGATATGTTTATATTTATTTTTAATAATTTGAGAAATTAAGAAATTTTAGATTAAAAAAAATAAATTGATATTTTACAAATAACTTGTAGTGATGAAGAAAGGGTTACAACCTGGTTACATCCAGACACTGGACAAGCAGCAATGACTGGATTTCAAAGAACCATTGGTAAATAAAAAAATTATCAAAATTGTAAAACTGCAATTGTTTTTAATTTTGTCTAATGAAATTGTTATTTTATTGTATAAGGTATATTTATGTTGTTGTAATTTAATTATATTTATATTTACCTAGGGTGTATATATTTAAATTTTTTTTATTAAAATTAGTTTATAATATGTTGTATATATCAACTGTTTTAATAAAAAAAAGTTTTTTGGTTGTTTTTTAAATTTTATTGGTTCTATTAAAATATTAATAAGAAAGAGTAAAACATAATTTTATTTTATTAGATTTACCATGTGGTTGGGAAAGAGCATTTACTGCTGATGGACAAATTTATTTTATCAAGTAAGTTGATGAATTTTAACATCACTATATCAATAAGTTGGTTTTACTTAAAACAAGTTTGTTATAGTAAGGCAGTCGAGCGTACAATTTTTACACTTTGTCCAGACATTTTTATTTAAGTATTTGCTCTGGTATGCACTCGAAGGAATGTGTGGAATTATAATTGCAATTTGAGAAATTTTGAATGATAGAAATATTGAAATAAAAGAAAAATGGGCTTAATAAAAACATTATAGGCTAGTTTTTTAAAATAGCATATTTTACACTTTTGTGAGGTGCTTTATAAATGTTACAGTGTTTAATTTTTATTTAAATTTTTTGTATTCGTTAAAAAAAAATTAAATAAATAAATGAGTTATTAAAAAATTTATTAAAAAATTTTTAAAAAATTTATTGCGGTGATTTAAAAGTAAAATTGAAATTTATTTTTCTGGGTTGCCTTTTTGGGCGTATGTCCTGGTTGGATAATATTTACATAACTCAATGGTACTTGGCATATTTTTACATTGAAGTAAGAAGAGAAATAATTTATGGTACTCAGTTATTTTTAAAATATTTAAATCGCCAACTTTTTGTGCTCAGGTTGCTCTAATGTTTTTTTTTTAGATGTTGTTAAAAATATTTGGTTTCAATTTTGGTTAAAATTATTTGCCTGTAGGCTACAAAGTATTCAAATTGACACCTCTAATTATTAGTTTAATTTTAACAAGTTTTCGGTTTAATTAAACTCAGGCTATGCTAGTCTGGCAATTGTGTTTTTTTGCAACAATGGAATTGTTTTAAAACAATAAATAATTTGTTGTCTAAGATTACAAATAAATTTATAATAGCCTATTGTTTAAGTTACAATAGAATTTTAGTAATAAATTGTTTGTTTGTATTTTTATTGTTTAAATATTTACAACAAAAAATTGAAAAAGAAGATTGAACTAAAAAAAAATACTTTAAACAAAAAAGGTTTAATTAAACCAAGTTGTTTTTTTTTCAAACTACCATTGTTTTCAATGCTAAAGTATAATAAAAAAACATTTTGAGTATACATGATAAAGAATTTATTTTCTGATGCCCTTTTTAGTAGGCGCAATTCCAAACTAAATTTTATATCTGGTAATTTAAAATAACATGCTTGTAGTAAGAACCATGTTTGGTGGTTGAGCAATCAAATATATCTTGTTGATTTAAACTTTTATGCTGTCTGGTTTATGTACCTTGATGTAATGTTTTTTACATCATTCCTTATATCATGTTTTGTTGATAAATGTGGAAATTATTATGTATGTCAACTTGGGTTCTTAGTTTTCTGTAAAATTTTTTTAGGGTTTGTAAAATGTAAGTGTATTTTGTGATAAATTAATATAAAGTATTTTTTTTTTCTTTTATTGGTATTATATTAATTTTAAAGTATTTTTAATAAAAGTTTATTTCTATTAAATTAGGGTAATTATTTAAAAAGTTTTAAAAGTATTATTTTTTAATCTACCTATTGATTTTTAATGAAAAAATTATATATTATATATAATATATAATTTTTTTAAGAAGTAATATAATTTCATTTTGAAAAAAAAATTATAATTCAAATCTTAAATTAATTCAAAATTAAAAAATCGAAAATTAAATTAAATGGCAATTATTTTAAGCTTTTCAGTTTTGTAGTAAATCTCTAACATGTGAGAATCGCTTTTAAAACGTGCTTTCCTATTCACTTAAAGAGATGTTCGCTTTCATTGACCTTCTAATTTTACAAAACTTCTCATTTCACCCGAATTCTACTCTCTTTGTGAAAGCAAATTCCTTCGTTTTTGAATGTTATTTAGGCCTGTTGTGTTTGGTTTGCCGTATCACAAAAGGTTTTTGTTTTGTTTGCTGACAATTGAGCTTTTGTCTGCCTGTTGGGTAAAATTTAATGTTTGATAAGCGCTGACCTGTTTTATTACGATCATAAATGTGTATTGTCAGTTGATCATGTTTATATCTAATAAAAACATATTAAAAGGCCAACAAGGGCACATTTAACCATATGATGATTTATTTTTAATCATTTTTAACATTCGTATTCCAGCTATTTTTAACAAACATATCTTTAAATGATAACTAATTATTTTAATTTTTATTTAAAGAAGTTTGTTTTATTAAATTTGTAACCTAATTAAACTAAGTAATAATTTATTTTTTTATATATTTTTAACAATATTTTCAACATGTTAGTCAACTCTTTTTATTTAATAAGCAATTTGTAATGTTTTAAAAAAAATTATAGGAACTTTATATTAAATTTCATTTTTTTAAATGTTTTCAGTCACAACAACCATTCTACCACTTTAACTCATCCAAGCAGAGATATTTCAAAAGATGAAGCAAATGAAGATCAATCACAAATCGAGTAAGTTATTTAGAAACATGAAACCTTATTAGGAATTAAATTGGTTGTTTGTGAACTTATTTAAGTTAATAAAGTTGTAAAAAATAGGTCTATTTTTATTTTCATTGAATTTTTTCAAACAGATTTCAATTTTTTTTTTATATTTATAGCACTACTAGGCTATTGTATTTGATCCATTATTGAAAAAAAAATGGTCTCGTAAAATTGTAATTGACTGTTAAATTTTATTTGTTTGAATTTTCTGCACAATTTTTGTTAAATGTTTTAGAGAAACTGTTGAAAAGAAAAAGAAAAAAAGAAGACCATCACTAACTGGAACTTTAACAAGGCCTTTGTTTAGAAGAAGTAGTGTAAGTTAAATACCTTAAAATTTTTTTTTTAAGTGAATAAAATTAAAAATAATTTTATCTAAAATGATATTAAATTTAAATAAATTCAATTTTGTGCATGTTTAAAAATTGTAATGTTTTTTTGCTTTATTATATGTTGTAATATTTTTTTTGTTTTGTCAATTCTTGAAAAGCTTTACAGTTCTAGTAAATGTACATTTATGATTTTATTAGTAATTAATAATTTACTTAATGTTCAATAATATAGTTATGTAATAACCTCTTTATTAATTTAAACTGTTATAATGTTAAAATAAAACTAAGTAACATTTCATTAGTTGATTAAAATTATTAATGGTAATTAGGATTACTGCAAATTACATAACTTTAAAATATATTAATGCTGCTTTAAATGATATACAAAAAATAATCATTTTAAAATTAATATTTTTAGAGCAAGACCCGAACAAAGGTTGACAAAAGTCCGGTAAGTTGAATAATTTTAGTCATTTTTTGTAATGTTGCAAGGAGAAAAATACCAGTACAACCACAATACATTATAACTGTGTTGTTATACCTAATCGTCCATAAAAAAAACAAAATTTGTCATTTATAAGGAATTTATGAAACAATTTTGTTGAAGAATGTGATAATGTATTGAAAGGGGGGATAAAGCCCAATAAAAATATATATTAAAAACATCTTTTATGTGTTTGTCAACACACTGTTAAGCTTTATTAATATAAATTTTTGAGGTGTATTGCACCCTATTAAAATGTACCTTAAATATAATATTGACTTTCTGAACAATGTCATTTATGAATTTGTAAGTTTTTACTTTTATCACAAATATTGACATACAGTTAACAAACAATCAGCGTTACTAATGTTTAAAAAAAGTGTATAACTTTATATTCATATTTTAATTTAAATTTAACCTTTTGTTATACGCTATATTGACAAAAAACAATTACTAAAATATATATTTTTATCCCCAATAATTAAGTAAAATTTTTAATTTTTATGAACCATGTTTTATATTTTAGAGTAAAAGATATTCCTCCAAAGAGCGGCGACCTTCCTCTTCCAACCGTCGATCCTCATTTTCTAAGGGTCAGAAGATGACTGTGCATCGCCGTGACTCCTCCACAGTAGCAAGATCTGGATGGTTGTACAAGCAGGATAGCCAAGGAGTGGGAGGAGTAAAGATGTGGAGGAAGAGATGGTTTGTTCTTGCAGATTTCTGCCTCTATTATTATAAAGGTAAAACGTAAAAAAAAGATTTTTAGTTAAATTGTAATTTTTTTTGAATTTTTTCTCGAAATAAAAAAAAGGGTTAAAATTATATGGAACTGTAAAATAATTTTAATTAGTATCAGTTATATTAAAGGTTTTTATTAAAAATGTAGTTTAAATTATTTATACTCAATTAATGTTCTATTAAGTTACAGTTTATTAATTTTTTAGTTAATCCTGTTACAGTTTTTTCTCTAATTTTATTTTTATAAATTATTAAAATTAATTTTTCTTGGTTTTAAGATGCGAAAGAAGATGAAGTTCTTGGAAGTTTAGTTTTACCGAGCTATCAGATTTCTACGGTTAATCCTGACGATAAAATCAACAGAAAATATGCCTTCAAGGTAATGTAAATGTTAAATTGTTTATCTAAATTATATTTTACTTGTTTGTTGAAGGCTTGTGGTATAGTTAAACCAGTATCAGATTTTCCAGTTTTTATTTTTTATTATTGAAACTTGGTAAAATTTTGAAAGGAAATTTGTTTTTTTAAATTAAGATGTTATTACCATAAAAAATTTTGCGTTTTCGTAATTGCATAATTAATTTTTTTGAAATGCACTTTCCTCTTTTTTAAAACACTTGTTTTTTGTTGACCTAATTTTCCAACCGGTAGATGGCGTCGCGGAGCGCGTTTGCGAATCTCGTAAACGTGTTTGTTTGCGATACAAGTATTTTGACATCGACATTACAAACTGTTAATCTTAGTAAACATGTCATAATAGTGACGTCATGCTAATGACGTCGGTGCTTGATTGACATGTAAACAAGTGTGATAGATAACACAGCGTTGTTGATAATATTTTTTTGTTAAACATATGTCGGAAACTTTGAAAAATTTCTACTGAGTTCTTGTTTATTAAAATACTTGGTGACGTAATTTTTTTCAACTAATGACGTCAGTATTATTATTTACGTAGATCGAACACCCGGGCATGCGGACATTTTATATGAGTGGAGATTCTTATAGTGAGATGGCAGAGTGGGTAAAAATATTAACTCCTATCTGTTCACTACAACCCAATCAAATTCAGTAAGTCTTTTATTTATTCGGGAAGGGGGTGCTATTGTGACGTAGTGGAGCTATTTTAAAATGCAATATCGAAGGCAAATAGTGTGGCATTGTTGCGGCTCGAGCCCGAAACCTTTCAGTTGGTCATTTGACGCCTTGACCGGCATATTACACTTCCAGACTTAAACATTAAAAGCAAATAAATAAAATTTAAATTTAGTTTAAATGGGTTTTTAACATTTAACGAATTTAAGAGAATAAGTTGAATTCGAAAGAATAAATTATAATTTAATGCCCTAAATTAGCCCTTTTTCAAAGATTTTTATTATGTTTAATTTTAAAATAATAAACGTTGTTCTAATTGTTTTTGGTTAGGCAAGCTACTAAATCTATATTTTAGTAGGATAATAACAAAATTGAATTTAAAATAGTAGTAAGCAATAAATCAATTAGTTACTACCTAAATTATGACAAAATAAATAAATTCTAACAATAAATTTATTAAATATTATAAAATGCAGTAAAAAATAAACTCATTTCAACTGCCCTTTAAAAGGTCAAGTACGTTAAATCCTAATAGTCTTTAGCAATTTAAGCATTTGTTGTTGTATATTATAGCCTATTAAATCTTACCCTAAGGCATGTGTTTACAGGCCTAAAAGTAATGTTTGTGTTTTAAACAATAATCTCAGCTTTGTGAGTCAAGTTAACATGTTTTTGGTTTAGTTTTTATATAGCCTAAAGGTGTTTAATAAGTATTTTCCAATAAACTTTTAGAGGGTTTGTGTATTATATCATGATATTAATGCATAGATTAGTTTTCGTGTAGTTTAAGTTCTAAGAATAGCCTATGTTTTTTAACTTGATATTAGGTGTACAGAGAAAAGCATTTGTTTTTAAGATATATTTAATGTCAATTGTCATTTTGGTAATATTTCAAGCCGTAAGTTATGTAAATTTTATGTTATAATACTGCTTAATCTAAGAAAATATCACATTTTTGTGAATAAAATGCATAAAAAAGACCAAAAATTTTTATATTTCGTAGTACATATGTAACTAGCGTCATTAGCACACCGAAAAATACGGATTCGGGTTTTTAATGGTACTTGTAAAAGCACTGAAAAATGTCGTAACCCGCTAATTGCTCGCGTACTAAACTCTACGACAAACTGCACTTGAAATTCTTGCCTTGTCCCGATCGTTACAATACGTTTATGACGTCACAATTGTGTCGTAGAAAATCAACAAACCGATGTTGTTGAACTACGCTTTAGAAACTTTAAGACACTTTTGATAAGGACAAGAAAACGTCTTTTAGAAAATTTTTGTGTGTGATTCTATAGTAAGATATTTATTTTTGTGTTTTTTAAAGGAAGTTATGTAGATTTTTTTTAAATTTAAATTGATTATTGTACAAAATTTCTGAAAAATTGAACTTCGAAAAATTATTTTAGTAAGATGAGAAAATTTAGGTAAGAAAATATTTTATTTTTTAAATAAAATATGCTAAATATAAACATTAAATTGTATATTTAATACACTATTAAGGCCAATGGGAATAGTCCGGAATATTAAAAACAAAAACACTAAATATATTTATATAAAACAGCTGTTATTTTTATATTAATTTAAACAACTAGCAAGAATATAATGTTAAATTGAGCTGTTTATTATGTGTTAATTTAAATTAAAAGATTTAGTTATATACTTTTAAGTTGAATTATTTAGGATTTTGTAATATAATTAGGTTGGTTAAAACTTAAGCTGTTAGAATAATAAAAGTAAAATAGTAGCATAGTTAAAAATATCATATTGTAAAAATTTGAAAAAAACATTCTATTTTATTTTATAATTGATTTAAAATTATTTTACACAATAAAATTTTAGCAACATTTGCAATTTTCCACACTGACTTAAAAATTATTTAACTTTTACAAATTAAAAAAAATCGTTTTCGAAAAATTTTAATCTTTATAATCTAACAGGTAGTTGGGCGTCAGGCTTATTAACCCGACACGCAAACTATTAACAACCTAAAATAAAAAAAAAAAAAATTATAAAAAATTAAAATATTTTTTGGTCTAATGCAAAAGTGATTGAAAATCAGATAAAAAAGGAGAGAGGTTAAAAATTTATTTTATTTTTTTTCTGAAACGGTGATGTACAATGTTTTGTAGTAAATATTTATTGGTAAACAAGTTAAGTAATTGTAAAGAAAAATGTTAACTAAAGAGTGACTTAACTTAAAATATAAACATTTTAATAGTTAAACTTTGTTAAAACTTTAAAAGCCTAGATTACAAAAATTAAAATAAATTAACTAGCTTAATTATTATCACGCTATACTTTGTTTAAATAATCTATGTACTTAAGATATTAAACCCAATTAAAAGGCGCGAAGTTTCGTGTTTGCCTATTAGCGCTTCGCCAGACTTATATTCCAACAATAACTAATGTAATTACAATGTCTCCGTAACCTTTGTTTTAATTTAAAACAGTTATTTATTATGCAGTAAGTGACCCTAGGTAGTGTAGCAAAGTAATTTGTAAAGAACTCTAGCCGCTTTAAAACATGTTTTAGCCTTGTAAGCCTACCAACTTCAAACAAGATTGATTTGTTTACTTTTAACTTGCAGAAAAGCATTGCATTGTGACTCAACAATGGGCCCATTGTTTTGCCGGCACTGCACTTAATGCGGTCATCCCTAATTTAAGGCCGGTTACGTCATAATTAGGTGGAGAGTAAGAGTGAGTAAGTTTTTAATCCGGCTTAGAATAATAAACACAACTGGACGATCGATAGTAAGAGGCAGTGAGCCAATTTTTAAGGAGGTTTAGTTAATTTTCAAGTTTATATTATTGGTAGTTAATAAAATTGAAAAAAAAAAGTTTTTAATTTTCCCAAAAATAGTTTGAAAAACGTATTTAAAAGTTAGTTCTAATTAAAAAAAATTTTAACTTCTAAAACTGTTCCATTTTTGATAAAAAATAAACTTAAAGTTTTAAATAAAAAAAGTGAACAAACTATATTTAAAAATGCTGCAAAAAGTTTAAAACTATTCATTAAAATTTTAGTTTTTGTTTAAATGGATTAAAAAAATAGGACAAAAATTAGAAAAAGGTTTAGTAAGAAATTAGCAAATTAAAAAAAAAATTACATTTTTTAAATTTGGACATTTAAAAAAAATTTTTTAAAACATAAAAAAAAACTAGAATCTTATTTTTTTTCGCAAAAAATCTTCCGGAACGAAATGAAGCAAAGCGGAACGGTTTCCTAGACATAATCACTCGAGCGAAACGGACAAAAAAACAGTTACTTTTACCAGAGCGTAATCCTTTATTTAATCAACTGCAACCGCAATGCTTTTAAGTGACTACTATCTTAAATCAAAAAAAATATTGCCGACTTAGTTATTTTTATTTCAAAAAAAAAAACATTTTTTTTGTTTTGTTTTTTTTTTGCGAGATTTTTAAAAATTGAATTTTTGTTTTTTTTTGTGTTTAGAAATTCCCTTAAAGTTAAATCGATTTTTTAAATGAGTAATGGTTCTTGTGGTTGTGGGTTTACTAGTTTTTTTTTTCGGTATCCCATAATAAGGAACTAGTTTACTTATTTGTTAAAAAACTCACTTAATAAAAGTAATTTTTAATTTTTTTAAACCAATAATTTAAATCAAAAATAAAATAATTAAAATTTTTTTTCAAGCAAAGTTTAAATTTAAATTAAAATGTAATTTATATTTTTTTAGCCAATTAATTATTTGAAAACAAAATAAAGGTTAAATCGGTCTAGTTTATGTTTCTGTTTTCGTGCGGGCATTTTTCCGTAAGATAAAAAACATTTTTTCTTCGTTTCCGCTTTATCGGCTGACATTTGACATTTTTGCTTTTTACCCATATCAGGTTACTAAATTTCATGTTTTATTTTCTTTATTTAAATTTGAAAAAAATCTGTTAAAACCTGTTTGTGGGTTGGTAAAAAATTGAATTTAAAATTTTTTTTAGTTTAAAATGTAATACAAAACGTTTACAAACGTGTTAAAAATTAAATGAAATCAAAGCCTAAATTTTTCGATTTATTTTCTCGTCAATTGCTCGCTTAGTGCGATTATGAAGTCACGAACAAGAGAGCAACGATGCGCATCGTTACTGCGCAGGTGTCCTGGTGCATTGGTCTCAGTTTTGCGTGAGAACAAAAAGCATGGGAAATAGGGAGGAATAAACAAAACTGTTTTTAAGTAATTTCCGTGTTTTAACAAAGTCAAAACAAAATTGAGGAAGTTAGAGGGTGCAGAAAACAAAAAATAGCAGAAAAAAAAATTAAAAAAAGTTTTTTTTTAATTTTAAATTCGTGTTTTTAATACATTTATTCTTTTTTTGATTTGGCAATTTTTTTAGAAATGTTATTTACAAATTAAGGTTAATAAAGGTCACTTATGTAGCCTTAAAAATTCATTATTGTCTTTTTTTTAAATAAAATTGAATTTAGGTTACTAAAGGTCACCAAGTTAGCTAAAAGCTTTTAAAATATTCCAATCGACTTTAATTTGTAAAAAGTGTTTAATATTGATTATTTTTTATTTAAAACACGTTTACCTTAAAACTTATCAGATATATGTTAATAAATAGTAAGTCAAATTATGTTTAATTTTTATTATTTCATGAAGTTTTTTTAAGGGCAGTTTTTTATAAAAGTTAGTTTTTTAAACGGTACGTAAATAATTTATAAGTATTGTGTTTAAATATTGCATATACATTTTGTTGTTCTGCAGAAAATTAAAACCTTAATATTATATGTGGGTTGTATTAAATAAATTTAAGATTAAAAAAAGAAAAAAGAAAATAACTTTTTTTCAAAACAATCTTTGTATATTAATACCGTGCTGTTTTCAATAACATTTTATTGAATTTGATAAACTTTGTTTTTTATTCAAAAACCGCAAAGTTTAATGTGACAAAGCGCGGGATATTTATTATAAAACTTGTTGATGTAGAAAAATTTTTCAAACTCCTAAAGTTGAGAACTTGTTTTGCAAAAATATCGCGTTGATAGTTCTATGACATTATAATATCCGAGAACAATTTGCGCCGTCGTATTTTGTATTAAAATTTAATGAGGCAATATTTTTGCAAGTTAGTTTTAGCCACTTCGTTTTATTTAACTATAAGTTTAATATTTAAGTCATTTTTTTTTCTTAAAAATAAAGAAAAAAAAAATTTCGTGTGATTTTTTTTTAAACTTCATAAATAGTTATTTTTATATAAGATTGTAAACCAAAATTTTGGTTCCCAAGTCGTCGATCTTAATTCAGATTAGGAAAAAAACCGAAATCATTTTTAAAATTTGCTTATAGTTAAGGGGCGGTCTTCGCCTATTTTCGTCTAAAATTACTTGTTTTTGCCCGTGTGTAAATTAAAGGTAGATAAATTTACTGTTAGGTACATATAAGATTTTGTTTACAACGAAAATATAGGAGAGTTATATTCTGCTTTGTTGTAACTTTTGGGTGGCATTGGCAAAATTAAAAATTTTAAAGAATTTTATAAAATTAAAAAAAAGAAGAAATTAGGAAAAAGGGGATATTAGTTTTTTGTTCTAAACCCGATTTTAGGTGTATAAAATCTGGGATTAAATTTTGTAAATTTATTTTATTTATTAATTTGGTTTTTCAGTGTTTTTCAATGTATTGTTCATGTTACTATCAGACATAAGTTTAACAGTTAAGTAATCATGCTAACCGTTCATTTACAATGTCAACATCATTCTGAAGTGCGCCTGACTTAGCCAGCAACTTCGCATTGAGACTTTACACACATTTAACAACGTTAAACTCGATAGCTGAGCACACGGGCAGCGGCGCGTGACTAAATATGCGACAAAACAGACGACTCTTTTTCGGGCGGTAACTATTCCGTTTTTTCTGCAAAATTCGTTGATCATTTTTGTCGGATTAGTAAGCAATACTGGCTAGGCCTTTCAGGAACTCGGTAAAGTGTTGTGAGACACGATTTTTTTTTATTTTCGGGTATTTTTGTCGTTTTATTAGTTTGTTAGTTCGGTCTAGACAGCGGTTAGGTTTCTGAATTGAGTGATTGTTAGATATAGGTTGGAGAAAGTTAAATATTAAAAACGGGGCTTTACAGAGATTTTATTCGAATTAAAATTAAATAAAATATGTATTAGTATAGCACATAAAAGTATAGTAAATTCTCAAAAAAAATATCAAAAATAATAAAAATTTAAAAATACTAAATATTTTTTTGTATATTTAAAAATAATAAATTAAAAAAATGTTAGCAATTGATTAAGCCGTCTTAATTGGATTAAAAATCTTTTTAAATATTTGTCTAAAGTGTTTTTAAACAGTCTTTTTAATTCGAATTAACGGATTTTGATCAGGTATTTAATGATATCAAGTTACACTAGGACACGGTGTAGTTCGTATTCTTTTATTTATTCAATTTAGCTGTTCGCGAAATTAAAACGACTTCAAGCAGCTGTCGTTGATGTTTTTTCAAAATTTTCAATCGCCAAAATTAAAATAAATATTTTATATAGGTGGTTATAGACGCTAATAAAATATTAAAATTTTAATTTTTTAAAGGGTATAAAACGTGTTAGATAATTAACTAGGCTAAATAAAAAACAATATAAATATTAAAATTAAATTCACAGTTTGACTGAGTTTTACTACCGATTATAATATAACGAATTAAAAGGCAGTCTTTTGTTTCATAACCTTACTTTAAATTGCATTTACAGCTTAATAAAGAGTCAATTAGGGTATATCGCACAACAGTTGTTTTAATGCAAGTTTTAATTAGAGTGTTAGTTCAATTAAGTTTAAGCCTACTGTTTTAAAGCGTTGTTTTGCTTTAAGTATCGCATAACAAGTATAACATTTTTGTGTGACATATAATATAGGCCGTAAAAATATGAAAAAATGTAAAATAGACACATTTTTTGTTAGAATGCAAATATAAGGCTCATTAGCATTAGTTTTATTATATAATATTTTTTTTTAATTATGTAAATAAATTTAAATATTGCAGAAGTTTTTAAATCAAAATGATTTAAATAGTCTTATGGAAAGGTAGCCTATTATTTCAACTATAATTAATTAATTGTGGATTATATATAATACAAGAATATGTTACTCAAAATATCAAAACGATTTAGGTAAGTTTAATATGTGTTCAGTATTGTTACAAATTATATATAAAGGCACATGTAATTTAAAATGTTAATAAAAGATGCAAAAAAATGTCTTACAAAAATGCATTTTTAGAATATTTTATTCGCATATTTTATAGACTGTTATTTTACTAAAATTACATTCAAATTTGATACGGTAACGCCCTTAGTTCAATAATCTTTTATAAAGGTGCTTTTAAAGGTGTCACCTACGAAGATATCTTTCATTAAAATGTAATTGATACGTTTGTTTAATAACATGCCCACTACAGAACGTTTGGATTTTAAATTTAATTTCACATTTTATAGTTTATAACATTGTTTTAGGTAGGCTGAATTGAATAGCGCGCAAAATGTTAGCTATTGTATTTAAACGTGTTTTAGTTAGTATTTAAATAAATACAAAGTTGTGGATAAAAGATTTATCTGAAATATTATGTAGTTAGTGTTATGAAGTGGAAAATTATATACTATTTTATTTGTACATGGTAATTTATACCACTTGAAACTTTGTGTTACCAAAAAAAACATAAAAGAAATACAAAAAAAATAAAAATGAATTTTTTTACATTTTTAGAAAAAGCCCTTCAAAGAAATCTATAGAAACAAAAGACTCATCAAAACCGACCAATGAGGATGCAGAGTTTGGGTTTAATGAGGTGCGGCATCCAATCAAACGTGATGAATTACCACCAGTGACCAATCACAAACCAGTCGCCAACGGCAACAATAACAATGTAAAGACTACAACCCAAAATCCAGAGTCAATAATTCGAGGCTCAAATAGAAGCTCGAGGCAAACTCGATCTTCCTCAAACTCAAATCGGACTTATTCCAACTCAGCATCGACACCTAGTAACTCACAGAGAAGAAGACAATCCTCTGAGCCACCTCCGAGAAGGTTGTCCAGCAGGAAGAGCCAGAGTACGCAAGGTAGTCATGGCAACTACAACGGAAGTCAATATTACTCTTCGGAAGTTTCAACTCCGGAACGAAAGTAAGATTTTCTAAATTATTTTATTTTTAGACAGTCTTTTTATATTATTTTACATATTTATTTTGTAAAAATTTTTTAGAAGAGCGTTATCACAAAATAACGACAATCTTAAGAGAAATGACTCGATGGTTAAACTCGGAAGCTGGGTGATGACTCAAAAACATCGACAACAATCAAACTCGACTCTTAACTCACAACAGAGAAGGTAACTTTTATGTTTTTATTTTAAATATGATTTGTCCTTGATTATAAAGTCACTTTAAATTAGGCTATTTAACAATTAATTTTAGGTAAACAAGGTAAATTATTAAACTATTGTTGGGCTTTCTTTTTAATTGATAAGTTTTTTTAAGTATAATAAATTGCAATACATCTTTAAAATTTTGTATAAAAAAAACAGGTGTTTTGGCAACTTGATGTTAAATTTTTACATTTTTTTAATAACATTTCTTTAATTTTTTTCTGTTGTAGAAGAGTACCAAACAATTATGAAACAGCAAGCGAATTAAGTTCTGCAAGTTCACCACAAAGAAACAAAGCTGGGTAACCTAAGCCACAAAATTTTCCAAGTTTAAAAGTGCAGAAGCATTAAATAAAAGTTTCTTTTAGCGTAGAGTTGTTTTTTTGTCCTAGTATAATTTTTTTTGGGGGACTTAAAAATTAATTTTAACGAATGAATAAACAAATGAAAATTTTTCAGATATTTTTATCAACCTCCTCCTTCATCCAGTCGCAGTGCAAAAGCCCATACTGCTCCCTCAAGTGGTAAAAGATATCGACCGGGCACCTACAACGATTACATGGACCCTATGGAGGTTGCAAGTAGTATTATGAGCGTTCCCCCAATGTACAGAAAACAAAAAGTTGTGTCGCTTCCACGACCTAGATCCACTCAGGTAAACATTTTAAATTTTAAAATTTTTTTAAAAGTTTTAATGTTATGGCTATCTAAACAATAAAATGTTCTAAGATGCAGACAATTTTTTTAAATTTAAGGTGCTGTCAAAGATTTGTTTTATTTTTAATTTAATTTTTTTTTATTTTATTATTTTATTTTATCTTTTTATAAATTTGCTCTTGATGATTAATATGGTTTATTAAACTTGAAATTTAAAATTGAACTTTAACTTAAGTATTAAATGCCTTTAAATTTTGCTACTAATTTAAATTTAAATTTAGTACATTAATAAATAGTACATTAACTCATAAATCCCAGATTACAAAATGATTTTTTTTTTCAATAACTCTAAAATTTTATTTTTAACCAATAGAATTTGGATGAAAAACAACAACGTAACCAGCGCCGAAATATTCCCACCTCCAAAAGCACCCCCCATCTTGACCCAAATCACCCCCAATTTGACCACACAGTTCCACGTCAAGATGTACCGAGGACCAAGTCAGAGCATTACCTTCCAGTTAACGGAGAAAGCTCGACTCCAACATCTGGATCCACTCCAAGATCAGCTCATACTCCTAGAAGGTATTTTTTTAATAACAAACATTTTTAATTTTTTTTTTTTGAAATTAACCTATCAAAAATTTTTAATTATTTTATCTTGATTTTTTGTAGACAAACCGATGATGTCTTCTCCCCAGTGCCTCTAAATGGACAGTATCAACATTTCCATTACAACACTATCTCACCTACCAGTACTAATACAAGTATGTTGTTGTGTTGCTTGTAGTTGCAGGCTAATTTAAAAAAAAATTAACCTAGAAACAAATTTATTTAAAAAAATTAAAAGTGCCATATAATATTAAAATGTTTTTTTTAAAACATTTCTTATATAATTTTAAATCTGTTGTTAAAAATATTGTTGTGTATTAGCTAATTTTTATGGTTTTAATATATTTTAGAAAATACTAATAAAGTTTGAATTTTATTAACTTGTTTTTTTTTAGTGTCCCCAAAATCTCCAAATTCAAATTATGAAGTGAAACAAATGGATGTCAAAGGCAGACAGGTTAGTATATATATTTTTAATAAGATAACATTACACCTGACTCTTAATATAAAAGGTTAATCTTGTATTGTTTATTTTGATAGTTTTGACATTTTTTTTGTTTTTGTAGGGTCAGTTGAGAGCATTTGCAATTTCAGTCAAACCTAAAACCAATAACAACACTCCCGATGTGGTAAGTTTTAAATTAAATTTTATAAAAAGAAATCACCTTTTTTTTTATTCTGCTGTTGTTTATAAAATTTAAATATCTTTAATGAAGTTTAACTTTTATTGCCTAATTTTTTTTGTATAAAGTTACCAGTCATATTGCCTTATTCCCTGCTGTACATCTAGTATTACTAATAACTGTGAAAATATAATTTTAATTATCTTTTCTTTGTGTAGATTCCCACACAAAATGTTAGCAAAGATTTTCGTAATCTGGATATCAATGATAATAATATAGAAGTAAGTTTGTAAAAAAATATGTAAATTTATTCTCTATTTTCAAAATCTGCATAAATTAAGGAGTGTATATCAAAGTAATTTTTGTTAGTTGCTAATAATCTTTTAAATGTAGATTTTAATTCAATTATTCAGATTTAAAATTCTTTTTTAGGCAAAATTAAATAGGTTAAATGAATTGGACCGCACATTAAATAATGTGACTTCAGAAATCAACAAATTACAAGATGATAAAAATAGGTTGGAAAAATCTCTTTTTAATGCTAAGAACACTTTTAGTGCAGGTATATATTTTAATTTCACTAAAATATACATTTTTTAAATATTGTTAAAAATTTACATGGTTTTATTAAAATATATATTTTTAGTATGATAAATGATATAGCAAGTAGTTTTTTTTTAAATGTGAATTTTTTTATTTAAATAAAGTATTACAAAAATGTTATTTTTTATTTTTTTTATAGCCTTATAAATTTTTTAAAGACACAAATTAAAATGCATTTTAATAATTTACATTTTAAATTTTTTAGCTTCTGAGTTTGAATTGGAAGAACATTTATCGAAAGTAAAATCTCAGTTGAAAAAATCGGCTGAGAAGTTAAAAGAAATGACTCGAGAAAATGAAATATTTGAACGTGAAGTCAGAAAATTAAAACTAAAACTGTTGGAAGAACTGAATGCAAAGTATGCAAAAATGTTAATGGCTTATTGATATAAAAAAGAAAATTTTAGAATTTAACACTGCTTAATATTTTATCACAGTCTTACATATTTTTAAGCGAATATGAATTTTACTAAAGTTAAATATTTTTTTATTTTTTTTTTTTCAAGTATTTTTTGTTTAATATTAAACTAAAAAATATTTTTTTACTCAGATCAAGTAACACAAACTCCAATTCACACCAACGTCAACTTGAGTGGGAACTCGGTCGAGTCGAGTTTATGATGCAAGGTCTAAGTAAAAACAAAATTGGACTCGTCAACAAAACTGAGAGCATACAAGGTTAGTAAAACTTAATTATTTTGGAACTTTTTTGAGTAATTTTGAAGTTATGAGTTTTTTTAAGTGATTTAAGTATTGTTGAGTAATGTTTTAAATTTATTTATTAAAACTTTAACTTATTTGGGTCATATTTTTAGTAGATTAATTATTAAATTTAATTTTTTTATTTGATTCTAGATGACAATCGCAGTCAAAGGTCAATGACCTTGGGGAGAAACGATCATAAACCTAAATCTGAACTTAGGTTGGTTTTAAATATTTTGCTTAAATAATAAAAGTTAAGAAGTTTTTTTTTTTCCTTATTTATTAATAATTTAAAATTTTATTGTAATTTTAAATTTTTTTATCTGTAGTTTTGGGTTATTTTCGATTTATTAATTGTTATTTTAAATTTATTTTTAATAAGAAATATCTTTTTGAAATAATTTAAAGGTCGCCAAGGAATGTGAAAAAAGTTTCCACAGCAAGAAGATCCACCGGAGGCAGTGTTGGCAATGATTCCAAATATTATACGTTGCCAGGAAGGGGAGGTGAATTATAAGAAATAAATTGCAACACTTTGTTTTAAAATTTAATATATATATAAAATTTTCTTGATATTTGATAAAAATTCCGTGTGCAATATTAAGTAAGGTTTGTAGTTATTTTTTAACAATAATTTTTTTTTAGAAAATTTTTTAAAAATTTTATTAAATTTATTTTTTAAAGAAATACATTTTTCTGTCGCTTTCTGATTTAACTTTTCTAGTTTGACGAATTCGAAATTAAAAGTTGTTAACAAAATTAAATTTTTATTTTATTTTTAATAGTTACTCATGCCAGCAGTGTTGACAGTTTAACTGCTGAGTCACTGGCTCGATATTCTCGGACTTTTAATGCCAAGTCACCGTCGCTACAGCGCACTAAGTCGGCTGCTGAGAGACTACTCCACAGTTCCTATGGCAACCTGTCGTCCGATCCGAACGAGATTAAAAAAATCCAGAAAGAAATTTATCAGTAAGTAAAAAAATTATGAAAAAACTTTAAAAATGACTTTAATTTGGAAACAAAAAACAGCAACTTTAAATGCAGTTTAAAAAAGCAATATGGCAAATTAAAATTATTAATTCATGTTTTATAATTTTTCCAATTTTTTTAATTATTAGAAATCGTCGACGGACGTTGACGGTCGGGGGAGATTCCCGCAACAACAACCACCGATCGTACGATACTCACATGAAAGTTGGAATCGACGTTCAAATGGTAAATTTTATTTAATTTTTATTATTTTTACGAAAGATATTTTAAAAATGTTTTTTTTTATGATTTATATTATATATACTACATAACGTTTACTATGGTACCATAATGGCAAATTGATGCTGCAAAAAAACAATATTTTTTCTTATGTAGTGGTACTAATGGTATGCATCTGAGCATGTATCTCATTTAATAAAGTTGGAAATATTAACTAAACTAAATTTCTTATAAATAACCATTTTTTGAAACATTATTTATTACGTTTTCTTATACTAATATTTTTGTATTACAATTAACAGGCAATCAAGCACCACCGAATGCCAAAGGTAACAAATTTAATATTATTTGTTAGTTTTTTCTTCTTTTTTTGTAGCGTTGTGGTAAAAATTAACTTTTGAATTCATTTTTAATTTTTTTATTTAAAACATTTTTATTCATTTTTTAAATTTTGATTTTTTTTATAACTCTTATTTTTGAGATTTAACCACTAACAAACACTTTCCACTTCTAACTTATTTTTCTTCCTGTGACGTCACACCCACGTCCAAATCATGTCGTCATCAAATTATTTTCCATTCATCAGGTGTTGCAGCGAGCCAAACGTGACATGCAACGGACCGAGGCCGAGAAGCAGCCAATCACAAAGCGCCACGAGTACGGCTTCGACATCGACCACTTCGAGAACGAGGCGGCGTCGGGGCAGAAATACGAGCATGATGACGTCATGGTAGATGGCGTCGTGATGCCCGACTCCCCGCACAAGGAGGAGGACTTGGAGCCGGAAGAGCTGTACGTAATGGACTTGAACTTAACTCACCAGGTAGGTTTTTTAATATTTCTTCGGGGAAATTTGCTTTGGTGACGTATTTGCTTTGTTGGCACAGGATTTAGAAATAGTTAAATTAGAAACCTTGATACCTTACTTACCGCAAGTAAAGTTGCATGTTGTATAACATCGCCACGTGACCTAATCGTGACGTCATGTAAGTTGTTTGTGACGTAATAACCTTGGAATATAACGAAACACTAACGTTATACCCTGGTTCCGCGCAACTCTGACGTCATTATCTCGCTAAGTGACGTCATGGCCTCTAACTCTGTTTTGCATGCGCAGCTAATCGCACCCGACAAGGTCGAGATTCCTGACCGCTTGGTGGATTACGATGACGTGAAATTGTCGCCCTCGCAGGAGAGAGTTAAGCAGAAAAAAATCCGAGCGATCGAGACCATGCTTGCCAGATCGGGGTAAATTTTTTCTGCCTTTTTTGTTTGTGCTTCTCTTCCGTGACGTCATGATTTTTAAATTATGGCGTCGCTGCATTTGAATGTTGATGCTTTCTTTATTAATTAGATTATTAATTATATCTTGTTATTAATTTTGCCTGTTTGCTTTAAGCCTAACTTAAAAAGTAGTCATGTATTCAAAAATAAAAGCTAAACTAAAATAATATAAATTAAAAAATTATTCCTAGATTTGTTTAAAATTGTATTGGTTGTAGTTATAAAACTTCAAAGTCCTGTAACTCGTTTGTTAGGCTGTAAAGGCTTTTCTAGGTCGAGGATAAATAACAAAAAACCTAAAATTGGTGTGCTCTTATTTTAGACAAGCGGCGTCTCAACCTGTCCACTTGGCAGCTGCATTAGCTGCCGAAGCGGGTCCAGTGGCCCGAGCGGTCGCCTACCAGGCTCAACACAACAAGCAGCAACTAAGCCCGTCTATAGTCTGATCTAACCAGGTGGTGGCGTTATTGAAATTACGTCACCATCTACGCGATATAATGACGTCACGTATAGCTTTCAGGATATTTAAGGAGTTATAAAATAAAAAAAGTTTTCTACAGAATGATGTATTAAAGACGAAAAATTAATAAATTTTTCAACGATGTTAACTATTTGATTTTGCAATAATAAAGTTTAAGTAACTCGTGATCAAAATGCTTATGACGTCATGTTGAAAACGCTGGAGCTGAAATACAAAATTGACTTTGATATTTTAATGCAAATTTTTACACAACATATGTTTAATTCTTTGTATATGCGTTTTTTATATTTTTAATAATGTGATATTTTGCGTCGTATGCTTTCTACGGACGTTTTACTTTAGTTGTAACATTTTAATTTTATAATATAATTTAATAATTTGAAATTGAGCGCATGTCTGCAAAGTGTTAGCTTTTATGAATTGTGAAGATTTTAATTGTGTTTCTTTTATTTTGCTAAGAACGAATAATTAATTGTTTTGCTTTTTGAGATTTTGAAATTATCTCAAGTTTTTGTTTGTTTTTTTCACAATCATTATCAAGTTTCCAATTGTACAAATTATATTTTGCACTGTTTTTTCGGTCGTTGGATATTACAATTTTCGCTAAATGTAACAAGACAAAAAAATGGCTTAAACAAAATGTATTATTTGTAACGAAATACTGTTTAAACTAGTTAAAGAGATAGCATTTTAGGCTATTTAAATTAAAGAACTATTTGCGTATAATGTTTATTTATTCCCTAAATAGCAATATATTACTCAGTACTTAAATTTTGTGTTGTTTGACACATAAAAAATTTATCGGCTGACGCTTTGCGCTGATTACAGCAATTGTTAAACTTCCCCATCGGCAACTTGGTGCTGAAAATTTGCGTAATTATTGGACATTTATAATCTATAATATTCCAAACTGCAAATAGCTACTTGTTTAGGTCGTCAAGTAGACTATCCCATATTCAAGATAAATAAAAAAACATGGGGTATCGCGATGGATCACCATATTTCCCAAGTCCTAGCTTTGTTGTGTAGCCTAATCTGTATTTGCTACTGCCAGACCCAAAAACCAATTGTCAAAATAAATTTAAAAAAAATTGTATTACACTTTATAAAATATAAATATTTTTGTTAAATTGGTATTTTATAAACGCCTTTAAGTTTTTCGTATCGTCTAAAAAATGATAGAAAAATTTTCTAAAATAATTTGAGTCTGTTTAATTACGAAGCGAAATCAACATAAACCCAAGTAGGTTAAACTAAATTGGACAAATCAAAAAACTTCTAGGCGCGAGTAACCACTTTAGATTTAATTAGATGATAGCTTATTAAAACGATTAATTCATGATAAAGCTCATTTTAGTTAGGCCCAAAAAAATACATAATGTAAAAAAATAACTTTTAAATGTCCCATTTTTTACTAGTTTAAATTTATTACGATATGTTAAAACTCTAAATTTATGTAACTTTTAGGTTTACTGCGTAATGTGATATACTGAAATTAATTTACCTGCAAAATAGGTTTCGTATGCAAGTTCTGCACTAAAACCACACTTTTCGTCGTTGTTTTATTTACCTTATTAATGGAGAATAGCTTTTAAAAGTTAACTTGGCTTCAGAACCTTCTGTTACAAGTTTAAAGTTAAGGAGTTGTTAAGTTGGATTGAAAATAGCTTCAGCCATTTTGTATTTCACCTTCGTTAAGCATTATTTTTTTCTTTTAATAATTAAAATTCTCTCGTTTTCCCAAATCATTTCTCTTCTATTTACGCCTAATTAAAACTAAATTCTTTAATTTTTCATTTCTTTTTCTCTTTCATTCTCTTATCGCATTCGAACGTATGTAGTAGTGAGATCACGTGATCTCTCATTTTTTGTTTTTTTCCTTATCTTAGTATTCGTTTCTTGCATAATATTTAAAACGTTTCTATCCAATCAAAAGCCTTAATCCAAGTGACGTTGATTTTAATGGCGGATTTTGGTCATTTTAACACAAAATTGGACAAGAAGACAACTTTTCCAGCAAGCTAGGTTTTAAGAAGTTATTTTTTATGTTTGAGCGTAAATTTAAGGATTTTTAGGCCGCTTTAACAAGATTTATAGCGTTAAACCATTAAAAAAGTTAACTACAGGGCATAATTTAAAAGAAAGTTATACAAATAGTTAAGTTTTAGTAAAAAAAAAACTCCTAACAAAATTAAAAAAAATGTAAAAATTGCTAAAGTTTTCTTTAGCGGAGCCTTAAGTACCAAATAACATTTTTTTTTTCTTAATTTAGCTTACATAAGTATTATTAACTTATTAGTGAGATAATTCTAATAGAATGTCAATACAAGGATTTGCCTAACGAAAACCCGGGAATTCTTATTTGTAACGCAACAACATCTCGTTCTTTTCGCTCAGCGTTATTGCGGAAAGCACTTGTTTTTAAGCCCCGTTCTTAGATGTCTCTTTAACGGTAAGTTATATATAGTTTTTGTGTTATAATTTGTATTTTATAATTCTGTTGTCATCTGCAATTTTATGTAAATTTTAATTTACTATTGTTAGTAGATTATGACAATTCACAAAAAAGTTAATAAAACTTTATATTACAACTGTTATCCTAAAAAGTGATAATGATATGTATATACTAGTTGTTTAAAGTTAGTTTCACCTTTTTCAGAACGTTTGAACACAATTAATAAAGACAAGTTTTAAACGGCGCGTGTTTGACGTTTTAATTAAGATTCTCTTTAAAACATGTTATTTTTTGTCTTAATATTTAAAAGACCTTCACTTTTGCGCTACTTTAATTGAAATATATATACTGCGTAATATTTATAAACACTGTCTCCAAAAGTGATGTAAAATAATTAAAAGCTGGGCTTTTTAAACTATAAACATGTATTGCGTAGTATTAATACAAATTAGTAAATAAAACTTATAAATTGTAACAAATAGCGTAGCAGTAGGTCCTAAATGTGTTGCGTCCTTCCACTTTGCCTAATGAGGTTTCGTATCTGTCTCGAGACTTTTTGATAACCAAACGTTACTATTTCCGGCGCGAATTAACTAGTTAAATTTTGTATTACTTTTTCAACTTGCTGAACGGCTGTGTTAAGTTTTTTGTGTTGTATGACTATTACCCTGTAACTAAATATGTTAAATATGCCAAACTCTGTGGCAGGTTACAAGTTTACGCTTAGGAAAGGGCAGTGAATATACAAAGAAAACGTTACAAAATGTAATAGTGCGTTAAAATTTTATGATAGCGTTAAAAAAGTTTTTTAATAGTATATTTGGCATAAATTCATAACCTATCAGGAATTGTGTAATTTTAATATTAACGTGTTAATAGTAAAACGAACAGAATTGGCTAAATAAGCAAAAAATCATTAATAACTATGCGCAAAAAATCGTTTTTCAAAAACCGTGTAAAATTAAGGAATTCGGAATATGTTGTAATCGCCCAACTCGATTTATGAACCCTTTTAATGCTTTTGTCAACTATAGTTGCCACAGTTTAAAACACGTGGTACTTTACGTCACAATTATCCTTTTAATGATACACTATATACGTCATAATGACAACGTTCAAAACAATTGCTTTTAATTTATTTTAATTTTTTCTTAATTATTTTTTAAAGTTTTACATATTTGCAACAACATGACACCTGTGGGAATCAAACTTAGAGCTCAATTTGTTAATGCCCAGTGCCTTAACAACTCAATCAAAATGCCTTATAGTCCAGTTTTTGTATTTTAATTTTACTGATTTTCGTTGCCGATTAAACAACATTTATATTTTGTTTTTAGGTCTTTTTACATTTAAAAAACTGGAAACATACATACATTGGAAGACTTTATGGAAGGTCATTATCGGAACACTTATTCAGAGCACTTTATCAAAGCACACTATCAGAGAGCATCATCAAATCACATTGGAGCACCTAAGTGAAGCACTCTATCAGAGAAAAATTATCAGTTCTCATCAAAGCACATTATCGGGAAAATTAATCTGTGCAATTTACAAGAGCACATTATTAGAATACTTTATGGAAAAACTTTATCAGAGCAACTTATTGGAGCACTTTATCAGGGCAATTTATTGAAGCACTTTATCGGGGCAATTTAACTGGGCAATTCATCGGAGCTTAATATTGGAGCACTGTATTCGGAGCACATTATTGAAGTACTTTATGGAAAAACTTTATCAGGGCAATTTTATTGGAGCATATTATTGAAATATATATATATATATATACTTTATGGAAAAACTTTATCAGTGGACATTAGTGAAGGATTTGAATAAAAACCATACTACCAAACAGCATTTTGGATTTAAAAGTAAGTTACAGGACTTTAATGTAATAAAAATTACTCACAAACATGATTAGCTTTAAAAATGACAATAAAGACAATTTGTTGCTAAGCACTTGTATATTTCATATATATTATTCACTTTTAAAAATGACTTATGTTAAAAAGACAAAATTATTGTAATAATAGAATATATATATTGTAATAATAGTACATATATATTGTTGATGGACACATTTATTATAATACTGTTATGTATATATTGTAGCTGGACGCATTCAATACAATAAAGGTTTATTTGAATTTTAAAAGGACAGAATAATTTTAAAAATGCTTTGTGTATATTGTAGATTGATGCAGTTATTGTAAAAATACTATGTGTATATTGTAGATGAATGCAATTAATATTATAATGCAAAATTTGTATTTTAAATGGACACAATAATTGTAAAAATGTTATGTGTATATTGTAGATGGATGTAATTATTATAAAAATGCTATGTGTATAGTGTAGCTGAACACATTCAATACAATAATGCTATATTTGTTATTTAAAAGTGTGTAATTATTGTAACAATGCTATTTTTGTATTTTAAATAGACATAAATATTGTAAAAAAACACAAATTTATACCTGGTTAACTTAATTTTAATAGAAAGTTTGCTTAACTTTAATATTATGATTTAAAATATTTTGTCAACTAAACTAGTGGTGTTAAGCAGTTGTAAATAGATTCGCGATAACTTTAAAATCAAACCAATATTTATTTCTAAAAGATTTGAAAGTTAAGTTTATAAACGCATTTAAATTCCCCGCAACTCCCAATTGCATGTGGGCTGCATGAACTGCATGGTTTTATTTTTTTGCATGGTGTTACTAACTGCATGCTGCTGCATATGCTTTCTGCAATCATATATGCATTTTATGTTTGTATTTTATACATACATTTTATATATTCTTTATATAAAACTCAATGGTAGTTGTCAAAATCAATGACAATTAACATTTTATAACATTTATTGCAAAACATTTTGGGCAATGTAACTTTATTGCAAATTTAAATTGGATTTATTTTGGAACGGAATTGGATTTATGTTGGAACCAAATTGGATCTATTTTGGACTGGAATTGGATTTATATATATACATTTTATGTTTGTATTTTGTTTATTTATATTTGTATTTTATGTTTGTATTTTATACATACATTTTATATATTCTTTATATAAAACTCAATGGTAGTTGTCAAGATCAATGACAGTTATCATTTTATAACATTTATTGCAAAACATTTTGGGCAATGTAACTTTATTGCAAATTTAAATTGGATTTATTTTGGAACGGAATTGGATTTATTTTGGAATGGAATTGGATTTATTTCGAAATGGAATTGGATTTATTTTGGAACAAAATTGGATTTATTTCGAAATGGAATTGGATTTATTTTCAAACGGAATTGGATTTATTTTGGAATGAAATTGGATTTATTTTGGACTGGAATTGGATTTATTTTGGACTGGAATTGGATTTATTTTCGAACGAAATTGGATTTATTTTCGAACGGAATTGAATTTATTTTGGAACGGAATTGGATTTATTTTCAAACGGAATTGGATTTATTTTGGAATGGAATTGGAATTATTTTGAAACGGAATTGGATTTATGTTGGAATGAAATTGAATTTATTTTGAAACGGAATTGGATTTATTTTCGAACGGAATTGAATTTATTTTGGAATGGAATTGGATTTATTTTGGAACAGAATTGGATTTATTTTGGAATGGAATTGGAATTATTTTGGAACAGAATTGGATTTATTTTGGAACGAAATTGGATTTATTTTGGAATGGAATTGGAATTATTTTGGAACAGAATTGGATTTATTTTGTACTGGAATTGGATTTATTTTGTACTGGAATTGGATTTATTTTGGAATGGAATTGGATTTATTTTGGAACAGAATTGGATTTATGTTGGAATGAAATTGGATTTATTTTCAAACGAATTGGATTTATTTTCGAACGAAATTGGGATTTATTTTCGAACGGAATTGAATTTATTTTCGAACGGAATTGAATTTATTTTCGAACGGAATTGAATTTATTTTCGAACGGAATTGGATTTATTTTGGAACGGAATTGGATTTATTTTTTGGAACAAAATTGGATTTATTTTGGAACGGAATTGGATTTATTTTTTGGAACAAAATTGGATTTAATTTGGAACGGAATTAGATTTATTTTTTGAAGAAAATGGATTTATTTTTGGGAGAAATTGAATTTGGGTCCATTTTATGTAGGAATTGGATTACTTTAACGAAGAAAATTCATTCTATGCCTACCTGCTCCTAAACAACCTGCCCCTAAACATTCTATGCCAACCTGCTCCTTTAAAACACCATTCTGTCTGATGTGATCTTTAAAACACCATCCTGTCCGATGTGGTCTTTAAAACACCATCATGTCCAATGTGGTCTTTAAAACACTATCCTGTCCGATGTGGTCTTTAAAACACCATCCTGTCCGATGTGGTCTTTAAAACACCATCCTGTCCAATGTGGTCTTTAAAACAGCATCCTGTTTGATGTGGTCTTTAAAATATCAATCTGTCAAATTTGGTCCTTATAGCACCATCCTGTCCGATGTGGTCTTTAAATCACCATTTCGTTTAATGTTGTCTTCATTTTAATACCATACTGTTATCAGTGATGTTTTTTTTATACAACAACATTAACTGTGAACACCCATTCAACAATCTACTTAATAAGGTATATAAATTTTATTTTATGTAAACTTTTTAAAGTTAAAATCAATTAAACCTAACTTTCTTTTGTGTTTGTTATTAAATAAATGAAATTAAAAAAAAATCTATTCTTTTTAACACTATTTTTTATGTAGGAATTTTAATGAACAATATTAAATGCACAACAACACTCGCAAACTTAATAAGCCTGGCTTTAAATGTTCCTGTAATGCACCAAGAATGGACGCAAATGAAAATCATTTAAAAAGACAAAGTTATCACGATATAAGGTAAATTTATAAGATTTTTTTTCTTTGTGTGTATTGGTTTTGCTTTAATTAGTAGGCTATATGTTGGTCATTATATTAAAATCTTTCATTTCTGTTTAGGTAACTTTGTTTTACAGTTTCAAGTTATACAAGAAACAAATTAAACAGCCAAACAATCCAATTTTAACAGGTTATAATTTAAAAAAAAACAGTTATGTTTATAAACTGTATTTTTGCATTTAAATACTGGTTACATGTATTGTGTTTATTTAATACAACAAAATTAATGTAAAATTTATTTTTATTTTTACAGGCAAAGTTACATTGCGTAATTTGGATAAAGGCTTTTAGCATAAAAGCAATGAAGGTTAAATCCATTTACATATAAGGTAGTAACGATGTGTTGCTTTGCTTTAAAACTTAACTGTAACCCTGAAAATATATTTCTTTCTTTTTTTTAAATATATATATACAATGTGTGTTTATGGTTTGATTTAATTTTTATAGGCTGAATAATGATTTCTCTTCCTCTGAACAAGGCAAAGAATTTGGCAATTTTAAACCACTATGCTGCAGGTAGTTAATGAAATGTTTTTGGGGTAACTTGTTAAATTAAAAAAAAAAATTGAAAACAATAGTAATTTTAAAAAAACAAACTTATAAAATATTTAAATTTTCGAAAATTTGTAAAGTAGGTATAACATTAATTAGTTATTTTCAGGCTAAATTTTAATGATTGCAAGTAAAATTGTTAAAGTTTTAAACAACTGTTTTGTAGTAGCTTAAACAGTACCATTAAAATATATAAACTTTTCAATTTTAGACTTCAACTTAAAAGTGATATTGCAAACTTCTCTTGAACTTTCCTAACATTTTAATTCAATGGGCAACTCAAATTATAACAAATCACTAAAGGTAAATACTCGTAACTTTTTTTTAAGATTGTAAGAAGCTAACTTTCAAGGTATTTTTAATTAATTTTTATTTTTCTAAGAGTTTCTGCCTCAAAATTGTCCCTGAAGAGTATTTTAAAAGTGTCCGACTATTATCATTTTTGATTAAATTTTTTTTCACTGGTTAGCCCAAGTTATTAGAAAAAAATAGTTTTTAATGTCTTAACTATCATTTCAAATTTAAAAAAGGTAAAAATTACAAATGAACTCTTTAGCTTACAATGTTTTATTTTCTTTTACAGATCCTTTACAGTGTGGATTCCATACAAATACACTTCTTCCTTCACAATGTGGATATTATTTAACTACGCTAATCAGTTTTATGGGTTTCTGACGACTCCCATGTCTGATGTGGTCCTCAAAACACCATCCTAACCAATGTAGTTTTTAAAACACTTCTGACGATTTCCAAGTCTGATGTGGTCTTCAAAACACCATCCTAACCAATGTAGTTTTTAAAACACTTCTGACGATTTCCAAGTCTGATGTGGTCTTTAAAACACCATCCTAACCAATGTAGTTTTTAAAACACTTCTGACGATTTCCAAGTCTGATGTGGTCTTCAAAACACCATCCTAACCAATGTAGTTTTTAAAACACTTCTGACGATTTCCAAGTCTGATGTGGTCTTTAAAACACCATCCTAACCAATGTAGTTTTTAAAACACTTCTGACGATTTCCAAGTCTGATGTGGTCTTCAAAACACCATCCTAACCAATGTAGTTTTTAAAACACTTCTGATGATTTCCAAGTCTGATGTGGTCTTCAAAACACCATCCTAACCAATGTAGTTTTTAAAACACTTCTGACGACTCCCATGTACGATGTGGTCTTCAAAACACCATCCTAACCAATGTAGTTTTTAAAACACTTCTGACGATTTCCAAGTCTGATGTGGTCTTCAAAACACCATCCTAACCAATGTAGTTTTTAAAACACTTCTGACGATTTCCAAGTCTGATGTGGTCTTCAAAACACCATCCTAACCAATGTAGTTTTTAAAACACTTCTGACGACTCCCATGTACGATGTGGTCTTCAAAACACCATCCTAACCAATGTAGTTTTTAAAACACTTCTGACGATTTCCAAGTCTGATGTGGTCTTCAAAACACCATCCTAACCAATGTAGTTTTTAAAACACTTCTGACGATTTCCAAGTCTGATGTGGTCTTCAAAACACCATCCTAACCAATGTAGTTTTTAAAACACTTCTGACGACTCCCATGTACGATGTGGTCTTCAAAACACCATCCTAACCAATGTAGTTTTTAAAACACTTCTGACGATTTCCAAGTCTGATGTGGTCTTCAAAACACCATCCTAACCAATGTAGTTTTTAAAACACTTCTGACGATTTCCAAGTCTGATGTGGTCTTCAAAACACCATCCTAACCAATGTAGTTTTTAAAACACTTCTGACAATTTCCAAGTCTGATGTGGTCTTTAAAACACCATCCTAACCAATGTAGTTTTTAAAACACTTCTGACAACTCCCATGTACGATCTGATCTTCAAAACACCATCCTAACCAATGTAATTTTTAAAACACTTCTGACGACTCCCATCTAAGATGTGGTCTTCAGAACACCATCCTAACCAACATAGTTTTTAAAACACTTCTGACGACTCCCATGTACGATGTGGTCTTCAAAACACCATCCTAACCAATGTAGTTTTTAAAACACTTCTGACGACTCCCATGTGAGATGTGGTCTTCAGAACACCATCCTAACCAATGTAGTTTTTAAAACACTTCTGACGACTCCCATCTAAGATGTGGTCTTCAAAACACCATCCTAACCAACATAGTTTTTAAAACACTTCTGACGACTCCCATGTGAGATGTGGTCTTCAGAACACCATCCTAACCAATGTAGTTTTTAAAACACTTCTGACGACTCCCATCTAAGATGTGGTCTTCAAAACACCATCCTAACCAACATAGTTTTTAAAACACTTCTGACGACTCCCATGTGAGATGTGGTCTTCAGAACACCATCCTAACCAATGTAGTTTTTAAAACACTTCTGACGACTCCCATCTAAGATGTGGTCTTCAAAACACCATCCTAACCAACATAGTTTTTAAAACACTTCGGATGACTCTCATGTCTGATGTGGTCTTCAAAACACCATCCTAACCAATGTAGTTCTTTAAACACTTCTGACGATTTCCAAGTCTGATGTGGTCTTCAAAACACCATCCTAACCAATGTAGTTTTTAAAACACTTCGGTTGACTCCCATGTGAGATGTGGTCTTCAGAACACCATCCTAACCAATTTAGTTTTTAAAACACCTCTGACGACTCCCATCTAAGATGTGGTCTTCAAAACACCATCCTAACCAACATAGTTTTTAAAACACTTCTGACGACTCCCATGAACGATGTGGTCTTCAAAACACCATCCTAACCAATGTAATTCTTTAAACACTTCTGACGACTCCCATGTACGATGTGGACTTTAAAACACCATCCTAACCAATGTAGTTTTTAAAACACTTCGGATGACTCCCATGTGAGATGTGGTCTTCAGAACACCATCCTAACCAATGTAGTTTTTAAAACACTTCTGACGACTCCCATCTAAGATGTGGTCTTCAGAACACCATCCTAACCAACATAGTTTTTAAAACACTTCTGACGACTCCCATCTAAGATGTGGTCTTCAAAACACCATCCTAACCAACATAGTTTTTAAAACACTTCTGACGACTCCCATGTGAGATGTGGTCTTCAGAACACCATCCTAACCAATGTAGTTTTTAAAACACTTCTGACGACTCCCATCTAAGATGTGGTCTTCAAAACACCATCCTAACCAACATAGTTTTTAAAACACTTCTGACGACTCCCATGTGAGATGTGGTCTTCAGAACACCATCCTAACCAATGTAGTTTTTAAAACACTTCTGACGACTCCCATCTAAGATCTGATCTTCAAAACACCATCCTAACCAATGTAATTTTTAAAACACTTCTGACGACTCCCATCTAAGATGTGGTCTTCAAAACACCATCCTAACCAACATAGTTTTTAAAACACTTCTGACGACTCCCATGTGAGATGTGGTCTTCAGAACACCATCCTAACCAATGTAGTTTTTAAAACACTTCTGACGACTCCCATCTAAGATGTGGTCTTCAAAACACCATCCTAACCAACATAGTTTTTAAAACACTTCGGATGACTCTCATGTCTGATGTGGTCTTCAAAACACCATCCTAACCAATGTAGTTCTTTAAACACTTCTGACGATTTCCAAGTCTGATGTGGTCTTCAAAACACCATCCTAACCAATGTAGTTTTTAAAACACTTCGGATGACTCCCATGTGAGATGTGGTCTTCAGAACACCATCCTAACCAATGTAGTTTTTAAAACACTTCTGACGACTCCCATCTAAGATGTGGTCTTCAAAACACCATCCTAACCAACATAGTTTTTAAAACACTTCGGATGACTCTCATGTCTGATGTGGTCTTCAAAACACCATCCTAACCAATGTAGTTCTTTAAACACTTCTGACGATTTCCAAGTCTGATGTGGTCTTCAAAACACCATCCTAACCAATGTAGTTTTTTAAACACTTCTGACGATTTCCAAGTCTGATGTGGTCTTCAAAACACCATCCTAACCAATGTAGTTTTTAAAACACTTCTGACGACTCCCATGTCTGATGTGGTCTTCAAAACACCATCCTAACTAATGTAGTTCTTTAAACACTTCTGACGATTTCCAAGTCTGATGTGGTCTTCAAAACACCATCCTAACCAATGTAGTTTTTAAAACACTTCTGACGACTCCCATCTAAGATGTGGTCTTCAAAACACCATCCTAACCAACATAGTTTTTAAAACACTTCTGACGACTCCTATGTACGATGTGGTCTTTAAAACACCATCCTAACCAATGTAGTTTTTAAAACACTTTTGACGACTCCTCTATGTACGATGTGGTCTTTAAAACACCATCCTAACCAATGTAGTTTTTAAAACAATTCTGACAACTCCTATGTACGATGTGGTCTTTAAAACACCATTCTAACCAACGTAGTTTTTAAAACACTTCTGACGACTCCCATGTACAATGTAGTCTTCAAAACACCATCCTAACCAATGTAGTTTTTAAAACACTTCTGACGACTCCCATGTACGATGTGGTCTTCAAAACACCATCCTAACCAATTTAGTTTTTAAAACACCTCTGACGACTCCCATGAACGATGTGGTCTTCAAAACACCATCCTAACCAATGTAGTTTTTAAAACACTTCTGACGACTCCCATGTACGATGTGGTTTTCAAAACACCATCCTAACCAATGTAGTTTTTAAAACACTTCTGACGACTCCCATGTACGATGTGGTCTTCAAAACACCATCCTAACCAATTTAGTTTTTAAAACACCTCTGACGACTCCCATGAATGATGTGGTCTTCAAAACACCATCCTAACCAATGTAGTTTTTAAAACACTTCTGACGACTCCCATGTAAGATGTGGTCTTCAAAACACCATCCTAACCAATGTAGTTTTTAAAACACTTCTGACGATTTCCAAGTTTGATGTGGTCTTCAAAACACCATCCTAACCAATTTAGTTTTTAAAACACCTCTGACGACTCCCATGTACGACGTGGTCTTCAAAACACCATCCTAACCAATGTAGTTTTTAAAACACTTCTGACGATTTCCAAGTCTGATGTGGTCTTCAAAACACCATCCTAACCAATGTAGTTTTTAAAACACTTCTGACGATTTCCAAGTCTGATGTGGTCTTCAAAACACCATCCTAACCAATGTAGTTTTTAAAACACTTCTGACGACTCCCATGTACGATGTGGTCTTCAAAACACCATCCTAACCAATGTAGTTTTTAAAACACTTCTGACGATTTCCAAGTCTGATGTGGTCTTCAAAACACCATCCTAACCAATGTAGTTTTTAAAACACTTCTGACGATTTCCAAGTCTGATGTGGTCTTCAAAACACCATCCTAACCAATGTAGTTTTTAAAACACTTCTGACAATTTCCAAGTCTGATGTGGTCTTTAAAACACCATCCTAACCAATGTAGTTTTTAAAACACTTCTGACAACTCCCATGTACGATCTGATCTTCAAAACACCATCCTAACCAATGTAATTTTTAAAACACTTCTGACGACTCCCATCTAAGATGTGGTCTTCAGAACACCATCCTAACCAACATAGTTTTTAAAACACTTCTGACGACTCCCATGTACGATGTGGTCTTCAAAACACCATCACCATCCTGTCTAATGTGGTCTGTAAAACATTATCTCGATCGATGTGGTCTTTAAAAATTTGGATAAATTTTTTTAAGTAACAATACTTGATTTAGTGATTTTTGAGTTTTAAAACATAAATAAAAGTATTAATAAAAGATATATACAAAAATTTAATATTGTTAGCATGAGTTTTTAATGTACTTTAACATTGTCACCGAACCTACAAATAAATTTTTCCATTTTTTTTCTGTTTCTAGAAAGCTGAACATAAGTGAAATAAAAACCTAATGCAAAGACATGTTCACAGTTAAACTATCCAATAATTAAGGTGATTTGAAATTTTGATATTGTTTTGGGCTAAAATATCATTAAGTTTTGAATAATTGTTAAATGTTAAACTTATATTTATGTTTGAATCCTAATTAAAGTTTTATTTTCACAGGCAAAGTTACATTGCCTAATTTTGGATTAGGGCTTTTTTTTAAAAAGCGATGACGCTTGAAGCCATTAGAATGGTTAAAATGATGCGCAAAATGAGCACCATAATTTTTTCAAAGACTGTATGAAGCCAACTACCACAAGGTAATTTTAATTTAAATTTTCTTGAGTGCTTTCGACCTAAAATTGTCGGTAAAAGTATTTAAAAACATTTAACATTTCTTATTTTCTATTGGCATCATTGTTGATCTATGGTAAGCCTAAGTTATTGGATTAAATAGTTTTTAATGCTTTAACCACTGTTTATAATTTGAACAATTTAATTCTTTATTTTACAATTGTTCATCTTTTTTTACAGATTCTTTACAATGTGGATTTAATACAAATACACCAATCTCTTGGACAATCTGGATTTTATACAACTTCGCTAATCGAACCTCAGTGGTGTAATACCACACAATCGAATCTCATGGTAAAAAACCTCATTAATTAAGTTAATTAACTCTATCTCTTTTACTATTTAAACCCTTCTTGATATATTTTCACTAGGCTAAGATAGCTCTAATGTGTGTAATGCTTCGCCTCCTGGCACTTTCCAATTTTCAACTAACTGCAACATTGTTGCAACTAAGGCACTTAACAAATAGGGTTAATGGGGGGGTCATGATAAGTTAGGATAGGTTAGGATAATGGGGGGGTCCTTAAACGGTAAACTAAAATAACATAAACTTAAATAATTTATTAACTCGTAAGTAATATCCGTAGAGGACAGCCTCAATCGGTTTTTGTAATTTCGCAGCTAATCTGGATGTATACGGATATCGGTAAACGCATAATTCGGATAAACGAGCGCAATTTCCGCCGCTCTCCGTCATATTAGTTTTCTAACTGGTATGATCTTTTCATTATCTTTCTAATTAAAAGTTTGGTCAAGTATTTTCCATGCTTGGGTTAAACTTTTCTATATTATGTAAATATTATAACCTAAGTCAAAGTCTTCGCAGAGCAAAAAAGGAGGAAAAAGATTTTGGATGAAGTCGTCATATTATTTTGTAAAATTTTTAACTGATTTTTTTAGTTTGTAAAACGGTATTTAAGGGTTTTTAAAAGTTGATAGTAGATAACTTGTTTTAATAAATGTTGCTGCCAATGGATTTTCTAGTACTTTTTATCAAACTCGGACCTAAAAACTCAGGACTGAAGATGGAAAATAACAAACTCGAGACCGAAGAGGGAAACGAAAAGGTTTGTAGCTATAACATCCACTAATGTGGTGTTATAGTTCAAGTTAAATTCTTTCAAGAAAAAGAATTTTAATTAACTATGTAACAATATCACTTGTTGTATGTGTGTTCCGACACATTCATTGTTTGAATGAAGTCGTTCATTCTTTGTTCAATTCTTCCGAATAAGAATTCAAACTTCAGTTACACTCGCTTGCGATTATGCCGTGCTAACACAAGGTAAAAAGTAATTCATGGACAAGAGTGTAAGTTTTTAAATTAGAAAAAAAATTAAAAAAAAGTAGTAAAGTTTAGAAAGCAATTTTTAGTAATATATGTTCTACAGCAATTTTTAGTAATATATGTTCTACAGTAAGAAAACCGACAGACAGAAAAATTTTCAAGTCAGAACATTTTCTTTTTAGCTCGGTGGTTTAGATAATTTATTTAGTATAGAACTTCAAGAACGAAAAATTCTAAACCATCTTAAACTTCAAGAATGAAAAATTTTAAACCATCTTAACCATTTTCAAGTCGTCCAACAACTATAAACTAAATTCTAAAACCAATTTCTTTTTAGCAGGTTTACTAATTTAACTAAACACTAAAACCTTTTTTTCTCCAATAAGCAGGCTAACTTAATAAACTAAACACTAAAACCAAATTTTTTTCCCAAATAGAAGGTTAACTTATCTACCTAACCACTTAACCAATTTCTTTTTTTCAGTTTTACAGGTCAATTGATTATTTTTTCAATCTAACTTCAATCTCACTTTATTGATAAAGTTTTGGACCAACAATATAACAGAAATATCATCATAACAGTATTATAGTTCAGTTTAGTTTATTTTATGTCAGGTTATCCGGTTTCAGTGGTTCAGAACCAATCGCGGTCAGACCGATATTCTGCTAATACGTACAACCACCGAGAGTTAGTTTTAGTCCGCCGTATACATCCAAAGGTTTTTGCCGGGTTTTATGGGTTTCTGACCTAAATCTTCTCCTGACGACTCCCATAAAATTCCGGTGTTGGCCTAGAACTAACCCATTGCTTTCTGGTTGACCTTGTCGTGGTGCAATGGCTTATTACCAACAAACCAGAGTGACCTGGTTTTGATTACAAATTTTTATATTTAAAGGTTAGGGAAAAATATCAAAACCAGGCAACTTAACAATTATTTAAACCCTGTTTTAAATATTTTAAAATGACTTAGAGTAACAAAACTTTAAAAATTACAATTTGTCAAAATTTATGATCAGAAAATTGAATTTGCAATTAATTTAAATTTTACATTTTTATTCAACAATATAAATTGAACAAATTTTTAATTTTGAATATTGTGTGCTATTATATTTAAAGCCAGTTATATAGAACTGGTAATGCTACAATAAATTTCATTTTCTAAAATCTTTGATTTGTTTTTTTCCAAATTATCTTAAAGTGAGTGGTTTTATATTTTTATTGGAAAAAGAAGTGCTGTTTTAAAACTGGGCTCCAGTATAAATAGTGTGGTATTGGTGCAGCTTGAACCAAAAACCTTTCGGATCCTTTTTATATAAGCTTTTGTAATATTTTTATGTTATCTTAAGGAGTAAGGCTAGGTGCAGTGGCATTGGTAAAGCACGAACCTAAAACCATTTGGCTTGTGATTGGATGTTATGACCACACTTGTTTTTTTTTTGTATCTATATTTATCCTCGATGTGGGAAGGTCAAATGTGCAACCTAAACATAGAGTAACATCAGTTACCCTGACCCAGTCGCCTTTGACAGTTTAAGATATTATATAGATTAGAATTGCCCGATAATTATGCTGCTGATTAAGTGTTGGCTCAGCAGGAGTTTATGCCGTTTATACCAGCTTACTTGAAGTCAATACAGCATAAAAGCAGTGGGGATTGAACCCACGACCTCATGGTGGTGTAGCAAGTGTCCTTATCACTACACCATGATGTTGTTTATTGATTTGTATAGTTTTAAAATTATAAATTAATGATTGAGACAATGATCTACTAGGTCTATTCAAGTTAAGTATCTCTTATGCCAAACATTTTCTGGCCGAAGCATTTGATAGTAATAAAACATAACTGCAACTTATAACATAGGCCTGTAAGCCTCATATGACTCGAGTTATATATCTTTCAGATAACTTTGAATTGCTCAGGCTTTAAAAAAATTGTTTAACTTAACAAATGTTGCTTTTTATTAAGTGCAAATGTTCTTTTTAAAAATAGTTTGGCAATTTCGTTTTGCTGAACGGACGCCACCCAATAAACATGGATTTAGACATTACTTAAGTTCAACGTTTATTTCCGTAAGATTAGCCAGAATTTTATATTCTTGTAATCAACCGACAACTAAGGACAGTTCTTAAAAACTAAAATTAATGAATTTGCTACACAGTGTAGGCTAGCCCAATGCGGGTCTAATAAAATATAAAATTTTAGATTCTAGATTTCATAAATTTTTATTAAAAGTGTCATAACTTTTATGAATATTAATTTTTTACCAAAATATTTTGCAAACACGTTAACCAGGCCCGTGCAGGTCTAACAAAACAAAATTTTTTCGATTTAAAATTTTTGATTTTTTTGCGAAAAAATTTGTATGCAATATTATTGGCCAAAAATGTCAAGTGACCTAATTAAAATAGCTTTAACTTTTATTTCACTGAATATCCGCGAAATGTTTTATTTCTGCAAAATGTTTTGTCTTGAATCTTAGTAAAGCCGGTTAATAGGTAACGTTATCAGCGAGATATAAATATGCTGTAACCTTTGTTCTATTGCATTGTTTTACAAAATGTTTTATCTTAAATTTTAGGTAAAACAATACGCTTCTGTTTCAATACAATTTTTTAAGTTTGGCGACTTTAATAAATAAAAATTTAATAAATTTGTTATAACTATGGTATATATTAATGTACGAGAATAAAGTTTTGTAAAAATGTTTATTAGACTGGTACACCTTGATTAAGTAACTAATTTATTAAAAGAAATTACTCATTTTTTAAATCTATGTAGATTTCCTTTTGCAGACCTAATTTATCTGAGGTATTTCATCAATTAAGTAAAACATGGCAAAATATATTGAACAACGAAAGAGTGGTTGAAACCTATTGCATATTTTTTGTTTTTATAAATCTGACATACTAATTAAAATAAAAAAAGTGAAATTATAGAAATTTTAGATATTGTTCAACCCCAAATATAATTTTGAATTCTGTATCTAAAAAAAAAATAAATAAACCCGAACCATCTTCTTGTTTAAAAAAATTTGACATATATTTTTTTTGAATTTTAAATGAAGTTATAACAAATAAAAAATTTTATTATTAATTGTACAAAATTACAAGTAAAACTTACGTTTTTATATCCCACAATATTATTAATAAAACAACAATTTCATGAAAAACTGTTGACCCCTCAAAAAAATTTAAATGAAATAAATAAAAAAGATGTAATAACATTTAAACACGACTGTGATGATATAAAACACACCTAAAGATACACCAACGCTCTTTTTAAAAACTAAAACATAAAATTAATTTACAAGGCATGGGTCACGATTAAAATAAAGACACTTAACTAAACAGTTAGCTACTGAAAATGGTGTTAAAAAAGTTTATATTTGAGTATGTTAGCTAGTCTATGTACTAGGTATAAACGAACAGCAAGAAATTTTATCTTTCCTTTGCCACAAACTTGTACTTGAAGGGAATAAAAAACACGTTTCTACACCCATCATCAATGACTGGCAACTCCTTTGCATCTGGGTCCGGAAGAAACTCGAATTTTTGAACCAAAGACACAAGGTACACAAACATTTCCATGCGGGCCATTTGCTCTCCCAAGCAGTGACGCGGTCCGATTGAAAATGGGATAACTCTGCCAGATTTCACAAATTTACCCTCAGCGTTTAAGTGGCGTTCTGGCATAAATTTCTGCGGCTCGTCCCATATGTTTTCGTCAAAATGTACAGCCCATAAATTAGGCAATACCTAGTAGAATATTAAAATGTTGTACCAGTTAAAGAAATGCTTAAAAATTTTTACAACATTTTTTGTATTTATTTATCCTTGATTTGAACATACAGTAACATCACGACTTATTGGATGTTGGCTTAGCAGCATTTCGTACGGTTTATAGCGCCTTACTTAAAAGGTCGGTACAGTGTGAGCAGTGAGGATCGAACCAAGGACCTCATATAGTGAAGCTTAGTGTTCTGACCACAACACCACGCTGCTGGTCAATTTATACAATATACCAAAACTGTTTGCACATATTTATCAAAAACTAGCATAAAAAATTGTTAATTTAGCCATGCTTACAGTTGTGCCTTTGGGTATATTGTATCCTTTAAATACAACATCATTTGAAGTAGCATGAGGAAGACTCAGAGGTACTAATATTCGAAATCTGAAAATTTCCTCAATGAATGCACATGTGTATGGCATGCTGTCTTTTAATGCATATGTAGCTTTACCATCCTGCCCTAAAAATATATACGAAAACTCCAAGTTAATAAAGGTGTACTAATGGAGAAGAATAATAAAAAAAATATATACATTGAACAGAATTAGCTGAAGCATAAATAGTAATACTGTAGAATAAAATAAAATAACAAGATATTTGTATCAAACCCATTTTTAATAAAAATGCAAATTTTATTTATATTAATCTCATTTTTCCAATTTTTAATATTATTTCATTCTGATTTGGTGCTTAGTAAGTTATAGATAATATTCTAAAGATAATTTTAACATGTATTTAAATCATATGTCTTTTGTGGTCATATTGTCGACATCAGCTTCCTCTTAATAAATTAAAAAAAACTCTAAGGGCTTAGTCTGTTTGGTTCATAAATTTAAAGTATTTACCTAAAACTTTTTCCACTTCAGCATACAACTTTTCTTGGACTTGTGGATAATGTAACATGCATAAAAATGACCATCTTAAAGTGCTCATCGTTGTTTCTGTGCCAGCTTCAAATAAATCTCTAATGTACTGAAGCAGTTGTCGTTTCTAAAGCAAAAAAAAGAAATTTTAGGTATTTTTTTATTTCACATTTATTTATCTTCGATTGTGGGAAGGTTAACTTTACAATCTAAACATAGATTACCTTACGTTACCCTGACTCAGTTTCGACTTGCCTAGGCAGTTTGGTATATAATTGATTATAATTTTCTAATAATTATAAACTGTTGATTAAGTGTTGGATCAAGCAAAAGTTTAAACTATACCTTACTTAAGGGTGCTACAGCACAAGAGCAGTGGAAATCAAACCCAAGACCTCATGTAGTAAGGCCAAGTGTTTTGACCACTATAACACGCTGCCAAGCTTCTGAATTATCAAATACATTTAAAAAAAAAATTATATTCCTACCAAAAAATATTTGTTGCCTTCCTTTTTCTGTTCCCGAATATAACAATCAATAAAATCTCGTGGGTTTTCAGGGTCATAAGTTTTTTCATGATTGTCAACAATTTCCTGGAAGCCCTCTAAAAAATTTTTTCAGCATTATTTCTTTCAAAAATATAAACATTTTGCTATTTTATATTTGGGTCATATTTTAATAATAAAAATTACAAAATTAAGAAAATAAAACCTACCGAACAAGCCATCTATGTCCTTCTTTAAACCTGATATGTACCCATTGAAAGGCGGAAAATTTTGCAAAAATGGTGCAAACATTAATAATCCAAACATCATAGCTGCCTTTGGATCTGTTGTACTGTTAAAACAATCACAAACTTTAAATATACTAACAACAAATATAATGCCTTTTGAATATTGTTTTGTGTAGGCATTTTCTGTGTGAAGGTGAGTTACCAAGAAATAAACTAATTTATGTTGTTTACCGAACTGTAGGACCTAGTTTTATTGGGGAGATTTTTTATTGCCCCCAACTTTTGCTATAAACAATACGAAATCCTGCCATGCCCAATTCCAAATGACAAGTAAATTATTTGGTAAAAAAATAAATAAAATTTGAAACTGGGAAAGGAAACTTAAGACCGGTTTGAGGTAACAAATTGTAACCTTATGTATAGTCCTTAAAGTCACCCTTTAACATCAAAAATATATAGGATACACAACAAAATTAAAAAAAAATGTATTTAAGTCATTTTAGTAAAACCTACTTTGCTTCAAGTAAATGCAACATGTCGATGTACATTGGGTCAGTGTACTCAAATCTTTCCCCAAAAACTACGCGGCAAATATTGTTGGACACAGCTTTTGCAAGCATTGGCTTAAAAAGAATTAAAATAATATTTTTGTAAATGCAAGTACAATATACCTAAATATAAATTTTAAAGTTTTTATAAAAAGTTGATACCAGAATATCGAAAGCTTTTCCTTCAGTAGAGCGTATAAGTTCATACAAATATTCAAGTTCCTCTGCAAAGTTAGTTTCCATGTCCTTTTTACCAATTCCAAATCTAAATTTAATAAATTTAAAAATTAACCCTCCAACAAATATGAAGATTATTTTGGTCAGCAACAATAACAAATATATTTAAAAAATTGTATAATTCAATTGTTAAGTTACAAATTTTATTGAAAAAGCATATAATTTTAATCTGCACCAAAGATTTACCCTCGTAAAGTATGAATTCCAAAAGTTCGCTGAGATTTCCACATTTCTCCGTAATCGATAAATGCAATTCCCAGTCCATCTGTAAATGTCTTCATAACAGGAATATCTGGCCTTCCAGAAAAATCTGCACCTTGTTTAACTAAAGCCTGTTATATTTTAATTGCACAGTTACTAAATTTTGTAAATAGCTTGTAATTCACATCTTGCTAAAAAGTTTCAAACCATAAGAGTGTGCAACAAAAAAAACAATAATCTACGATTGGGTGTATAGTGGGTATACTGGGTTGGAATATATAAATTTATATTATGCCGGCAGCGTTGTGTAGTAGTCAGAACACCTGCTACAATACATGAGGTCAAATGTTCGATCCCCACTGCTTTAATGCAGTAGCACCCTTAAGGAAATCGCTGTAAGTGGTATGAAAATCTGCTGAACTAGCAGCTTAATTTTTAGGCAATTATGTTCAATAATCCGAAACTTCCAAAGGCAACTTAAGACTGTGTCAGGATAACAGTTATTACTTTATATTTAAGTCGTGAAATCAACCTTTCTACATCGAGGATAAAAATATTTAAAAAATAAAATAACAAATTTGGCAAAGACTGTAAAATATAAGTGACATAATCGTGTAAAACAATTAACTGATTGTTGATATCGCTTATTAATAAATTGTTAATATTGTCAGAACTTACTTGTTCAATATCTTCATAACTGTTTAGAACAATCCAATCTTGTCTTCCCATTCTTATACTAAAAACACTTCCATATTTTTTCGTCCATTTTTTATAAACTTCTTCGCCCCTGTCCCCTACATAAGGAAGTACCCCAAATAACGGAATTCCTCTTGGCCCTGGAGGAAAATTCTTTGGTCGTTTGTACCAGTAGTGAAATAGAAGACCAAACCCAACTATGATCAGTGCTGAGGTCACCGAAAAACAGTCATACATTTTTTTAAATTTTTTTCAAATATTATAATCTGCAATAATCAAAATTTAGTTTTGATATGCTAATCATCAGCTAATATAGGTTTGCTAACAATACCAATTAATTACCATGTCCTGAAACAGTGTAACAAACCACTGCCCATTGACATATCCTATTAGAACCAGATTTATTAAATAAATCTGTAAATAACCGTAATGGCATTATTGATTATGGTGCTAACTGCTAAAAACATAATTTATCAAAACAGTTTGCATTGACAAATAATAAAATAAAACTGTTTAATCCTTTATAAAGACTAGTCTATTGCATATTTCTGTATTATTGCGAAAAAATAAAAGACTTTTATTGTGAAATTCTTGAAGGTTAAAAGATCGGCGTCTTGTGCAAAATCTCGTGACAGAATATGTCATATGACTATGCAGACACTAAGCTAGTAAAAAGAAAACAACTTAAAGAAAGTAAACAACACAAGGGAATGCCCCTACAATAACGCCATGACGCAACAACCGCGAAACTTTTTTTAGGCACAAATAGTAAGATATTTATTTATAAGATGTTGGAGCAAATATGCAATTATCTGTGGGGTCCCCCCCCGCATTTTACACAATTGTATTATGACATTGGTTTGAAGAGGACATGTCATTTTACATAGGTTACTGTGTTGCAGTAAGAAATACCACAAAAAAATCTTTTGCGTACAAATTTTAGTTAAAAGATTCTTATAATATCAATACTGAAAAATTAATTTCGATTTTTATATTACCCTGGCCTGCCAACCTCTAAACTACCCTGCTTTCTTTGGTCTATTACCTACCCTTCCTGCCCCCTAACTCCTGCCATACCAACCCTTCCCCGCCCCCCGTACCTTGCTTAGTACAGTCATTAAATACTTGATACCTAATTTATATTTTTTTTTATAATTATATTTAAGTTATATTTATTTATATCTATATTTACTAGATGTTAATTACAAATGATTAAACAAATTAATCTAGTTTTTTATTTTATTTTTATAGTTGATATGCTTTATATTTATTTATATATAGATTAAGATTAAAAATGATTTCGAACCTTATTTTATTTATTAAATAAATTTAGTTATTGTTTCTATTTGGCCTGTATTAGTGCAAAAAATATCTTTATATTATAAATATTAAATACTACATTTAGGCTACAAAAAAGAGTTACAACCAGATAAAATTCACTATAAATATATTGTTTAATTTATTCAATGCATTTCTACAATTTTATAATCAATTTTTGTTATAAAAACTTAACTTGTATGTTAGATGTAAAATAATTTATATATTTTTTAAAAATAAAATTTAAATAACTATGTAATTAATAGTTTTTATTATACTAAAAAATATATTTTAAATACTTGCTAACATGTAAATATTGCAATTGGCCAATGCCAAAACGTCGGACAAATTGCCCTTTGTTACGTCACAAAAACTAAAATAAATAATGTCAGGAAAAAAATTAAAGAAAATTTACCCATATTTTTGATTATCGGAAGTTACGTTCTGTATAATCATTCTACAAGTTATCTATTTACTATTTATTTTCTACGGAAACTATTTTTATTCAAGTATGAATATCCAAGGAAACGAATACTTGAAAAAACCAACCGAGTCTGAAAAGACTACATGCCAAGCTCGTGGCTATAACTTGAGCGACGATTTTCTGGGCGGAGGAGCCGCAGGAAGGGTGTTTTTGGCGACACCAACGAAAGATCAGGTCGCCAGGAACCCTAGAATTGGTCTTATCTCCCGTGAATCCAAGGTAGGGTGTATATTTTATCATGACAGCCTACGTAATGTGATATAATGACGTAGGTTTGTATGTTACTAATGTATTTTTAAGTGGCCCTTTATCCAAAAATTCCGTAAATTTTATGCTAAACTTTTTTTATAGTGACGTCATAATAAGGGCTTGTTAACTCATTGCCATGTATACAAAAATATTTTCATTCACTTACTACTGACAGATTGTATAATAAACACCTTTTTACCTTCTATTTTACTTGTTTACAGGTGGCTATTAAGATCATCTACCTTGACCTGGGTGCACAATTGCTTGGTAGAAGTGCCAAGTTGGTGCCCAAGGAGATTAGTCTGCTAGATCGCTTCTTCGGATCTCCGAATGTTGTGAGTATATACTACCAACAAATTACTCTTAATATTTGTGTTACTGAACTATGATAAGCCCAAATTTTGTATAATTTGTAAGTTTTTGCAACCAAATGCTTAAGTTTGCTACTTGTATAAACATAAAAATTTTAACTTGCGCATAAATAAGCAAAAGTTAGCCAGTGTCACGTGCGCCTGTAAAAATGAACCAAATATTTTGATTAAGACCTGGTTGCTTGACGTGTTTGTCATGCACAAGCGAGTGTTCCTAGTCATGGAATACATGAAACTCGGTAATCTGAAGCAACTCCTCTACAAGCTGAAGGAGAGAAAGGAGAAGTACCTCGTTGAGGAGAAATCCTGTGCCATGTTCCGGAACATTGTCGAAGGTGTTCACTACCTGCATGAACTTGGCATCGCCCATCGGTAAGATTTTCAGGCCTTTTTTTGGTTCTGTCGAAATGTGATTTGTATTTGTTATTTAGCGAAGTTTTTGCATATCATGTGTTCTCTAATGATTCCTGACACTTTATAATTAGTCATTTACAGTCTAGTTTTTATCGTGATCTGTTGCCACAAACTTAATTGGGACTTCAAATTCAAATGTTTTTCGTGATGCTTAAGTTAACAAGATGCATTTGTTTACCTTGTATCTGTATTATTTCATTGTTTTTTTTCTATTATTTAAAGTAATGCATTGATGGTTTTATCGTTTTATTAAAATTACCGCCCTACTATTCGTAACAATATATTTAACAGAGTTAGGTGGTTTGTTTTTACGGTGAGCCGTAATAAGCTAAGTACCTATAGGGTTTTACTAAATTATAGAGATTGCCTCGTCTAAAAAAAAGATCAGGGTGAGGGTAATATTTAGTTAGAACCTTTATTTTTAATTAAACGATAGACTAATTACGTGACTCTAAACTTTTTTGTAGCAGTATTTTGCGGGTGTGGACACTTGCTAACGTATGGGAAATTTAAAACTTTAATTAAAATATTATCAATACAAAACACGGACGAAAATTACCCACTACTCGACTAACCTGATTTTAAATGTTACTAAACAGAGATTTGAAACCGGAAAACATTCTGATTTCCGGTGACTTCAATGTCAAGATCGCCGACTTTGGTCTTGCCACCGAGGTGATCGACCCGGTGACTTTAGACGAGGTTATGCGCGAAACATTCTGCGGGACCCCATCCTGCATGGCCCCGGAAATAGCTTTGAGAAAGAAGTATGACGCACTCTGTGCTGATCGCTGGAGCCTGTAAGTAAAAGAAAATTTTGAAAAATAACTAACGTATTTTTTCAGCATGAGCATGTTTATTGTTTTATGTTAAGTTCTATCTTATTATTGCCTTTCTATATGACCTAAAACAAATTTCGTGACTTTGTTTTATCAACCGAATAGTTCTTTTAGAAATGCAAGCTAACATTAGACTAAAACCAGTTATTTATGCTTGTAAAAAAACATTAAATACCACGCAATCAATAAGTACATAACTTTTAAAAACAGAATCCTTCAAATTAATTAAAATGTGTTGTTTACGGTTGTTAATTGGTTTTATTTAGTGGAGTAATCTTGTATGTAATGGTGCACGGTGTGTACCCATTTCCCTGCAAGACTTACGATGAATTGGTGAAGCATTTTCTTTCAGGAGCGGAACTGAAATTTCGTGAAGGCCTGAGTGACGGTTCGTTAACTTTCTAGTTCAATAAAATTTTGAACATGACTTTAAAAGTGTTAGTTAAGTTTATTGTAAAGAACACAACCCTGTTTGCTAAACCACACTTTAAGATGAGTTATATTTTGTGTTTAGAATGCAAGAACTTGCTTAGCAAGTTGTTGAACTTTAGTCCAACGAAAAGATTAAACACCCAATCCATTTTGGCCCATCCATGGATGGCTCAAAGTGTGAAAAGACCTTTGGTAAGCTATTTTACCTTTTCCGTATTTGGTCGTTGTATATAAATTGTTATAAAAATTGTTACGTAATTATAGTTGTATACCCATACAAAACACTATTTTATTTAAATGGTATCTGCTTTTGCGCATAAGTTGTTGCCAGAAACATTCGTATGTAAATAAAATATTTACTTATTTTTTTATCACATTACAGCCTACAATTAACCAAAAAGCGCTGGAAAGAGCTAAGCAGTATCCGGGTAAGCAAAATAGAAATATTTACCTTGCTACAATTTTTAATTGTGTTCTTGCGATGTTTTTGTTTTATCTGTTTGCTTTTTGCTATATTACATAAACTTCTAATCCTTTTGTTTTAGCTTTTAAGGCAAGAAAGGCGTACGTTGAATCGTACATTGTACAACGTGCTGGCATACTAAACAAAATGCTGCTCGAGGTTCAGTACAGCCATCAGGTGCCAAAGCCATTCTTAAGCGAGTTTGGTATGGCCATTGCTGTTGATAAGATTGACAAAGGAGATCTCTGTGTTGAGGTCTGGAGGCTTGCTGGCGCCCCAAAGAAAGAGTTTGACTACTCTGCTTTGGCCGCCGCAAACTACCCAAAATACGTTGATCCAAACTACGGAATGGACTTGAGCTGTGAGTTTGTCAACGGTAAAGATTGCATGGCGACCCTGCATGTTGGTAGCATTAATAGAGTAATCTACAAGATTCATTTGCTGGACGAATGGGCAAAGATCAGGCATGGTGTAGTGCAGCCTAAGACGGTTGCCGAGGAGTGGGTCCTGGTGTGCAACACGGTGTATCTGCAATCTAATATAAGGTCCCTGATGTCTGGCTCTGGTGCCAAAATTACAGAGCCGGATCCACTGGAGGTTGCTTATTGCACCCCTAGTCCGCAGGTGGAACCTTCACTTTGCCCTGAAGGTGACCGGACAACAGAGGGTCAAGAGGAAAAAGCAGGCAAGACTTCGAAGGTGACGACGCCCACCTCTGCTCCTGAAAAACAACTTGAAGGTAAAATACGTTTTTTTGTTAAGAAAAAAACCCAATTAAATATGTTTAAGTATGTAGCTCACGTTTATTTGGTTTATTTACAAATAAAACATTTTATAAACTAAAAATAAACGACTTGTGCAACTTTTATTACAGTTAAAAAAGCGGAAAAATCGCCAAAAAAGAAGAAGTTTTGGCAAATGACCAAAGAGGAGAAGTTGGAAGAACAACGTCGAACATTGCCTCGCTGTGCCCGCTACACCCCGCGAGGAGGTATTATTAGTTCTCGAACACTTGTACATATAATATACTTAACACAAATTTGTTTCAAGTATTATATATTTTGTAACCTTAACATCAATGTTTTTAGTTGTTAAAGAGGAGAAAAAGAAGCCCTCTCCTGAACCCAAGCAGATGAAAAAGTTTTCTACTGCTGAGGAGAAAGAGTCGGAAAGGAGACAAACCTTACCGAAATGTGCTTTTTACACCCCCAAAGGTTTATAATGTCATTTTAAATATATAAACATTATTTTAAAAGTCTTTTTTTACAATGCTTCATTTAAAATAAAATATTTAATTTTAAACGTCTAATAGCTTAACAGTTAAATAATTATAAAAAGGGATGGAAAAGCCTAAGACCAAAACTGAGAAAGAGTCAGATGAGAAGCCTAGCTCAAATCCGTCCAAGGCTAAACCGACTAACGCAAAAACTCAGTCAGTCAATAATAACTATCAAACAAGCAAGGATTCTGATCCAGGTTCGTTTTATTTCTTTACTGCTTTTTGCAGTAATAGTTACTTAATATACAGGGTTCGAAACCCATTGCACCCAAGGAATCCTTAAGTAAGGTGTAAGCAATTAACAAGTTAACCAAGATATAATTTTATTGAACTCACTCAAAAACCTCGAGACTAGACCAGAAAAAAAATAAAGGGCCAAAGGTTGAAGTGCGAAATTAATTAACCAGTTAATTAAGTTAATTAGCATCAAAGATAATTTAAAACTATTAGAAACCGAACTAAAAACGTAGGTATAGCCTAAAAAGATTGCACACAGTTAAGGTTTATTTAGATAACAAAAATAGGATTCTCTAGTAAGGCAGAAATTTTTAATAAAATATAAAAAAGTGTTAATATTTTGGCAACAGCAACAAGAAATTAAAATAGGTGAAACACATAAAGAATGAACAAAAGGAGCATAAATAAAATAAAAGCTTCCTGTACAACTTAAACAACTAAACCAAGTTTTAAATTTACTGTTACATCCAATAAGCTGCAAAATTGAAAATTAAAAACAAATCAAAGTTAGGTTTAAGAAAACTAAAAAGTGCAAATAAAATTTTAAAGATGTTAAATGTATCACATGAATTTAAGAACCTTGTTTGATAAAATAAAAGTTTAAGCACCAAAAAATTTAGCATAGTTTTTTTAAATCCCACAGAATCAAAGAAAGAGAGTGACAAAGAAAGTGATAGTGGCAAAACTGTGTCCACTGAAAAGGCCATAAAAGCGACAAAACGTCCGTATAATGGCTTAAAACTAGCCACACAGCCGACTATTCCAGTCCGACATCTTGCAAAGAAACGTACCCCAAAACCCAAGCTTGCGTTTGGCTACAGGGCCCCTGTTAAGGTAGAGAAGGAGAAATTGCCAAACCCTGGTCCTGCAGCAGCAACAAAGAAAGTTGCTAACGATAACAATGTTTCTTTACCCGAAGAAACAAAAACCAAACCCTCTGGTGATATTGATGAGCAAATCAAAATTAACACTCCAACTTTGCGCCAAGTGCAACCCAAAAATGATGGTCCAGCAGAGGGTAAACCCATTTCCAAGATGGAAGTTGAGCTGAAAAATATTCTTCAAATAAAAAAACCTAACAACGAGTTGGTTAAAATGGCAGAACTAGCTTCATCTGTCACTAAAAGCATTACACCTAAGGAACCAACATCCAACAAGTTGTTAGAAGTTCGTTCCGAAACTCGAATGATTAAAAGTTCATTCGACACTTCCACCTTTTTACCAAGAAGTAAAAAGCCAATCTCCATTAACATGATAAAGCAGATCAATACCGCCATTATTGGCAATAAAAATCTGTCAGAAAAAGTTAAATTTGATCTTTTAGCCGCTGTGAATATGACAACTGAAGAAGATTTGGCAGATTCTGATCCAGTTGTCGAAAAGGCCCCTTTTGAGTTCGGATTTCATGTGTCGGAGGTCTACCAAAGAATAAGAAATTCTGTTAGTTGCCCTGTGATATCCACCTTTCCCTTGGAACCTAAATCATGTGTGCCCTTCCCTAGCCAAGGAGCAAATATCTCGACTTCAATGGCAAAGAAGTTTTCAAAAACTTCAAAATCTATTGCACCCCAAACTGTTCAAAATAACATCCCCGATCCCGCCATTCTATTCATGTCACCACCAATGAAAGAAGAAAAGGAACCACAAGTTGTATTGGGTAGTAAATCCCCACCTTTAAATGACTTGTTAAACTTTCCCCCATTACTTCCACGCCCTCCTCAGGCATGGATAGACGACCTTTCTTCAGCTATGGAGAAAAAAGAAAATCACGTGGACAAAAAACCCTCAAATTCAAACACCCCGGCCCAAGAGAAGGCCCCAACACCTAAATACGTCTTCGATAACAGCGATTCGCTAAACGAAAGCGTTAGTTCTAAGGTGCCAGTTTCTAAAGAGCAACCAGTTACCGAAATAAGTGGCAGTTACAACATGAATTTTCCTCCATTAATTCCTTGCCCACCACAGGCCTGGATGAACGACCTTTCTATGGAGGAAGAAAAAGCACAAGCTAAATCAGCAAAGCAAAACGTTGCAAAAAAATCTCCTAAAGAAACTAAAAATGCCTCTAAAACCCCCAATTTACCAAAACAAAATGAAAGCTGCAAGGTGCCAATTTCTAAAAGGGAACCAGTTACCAATAAGAGCAGCGAGCTTAGAGCAGCGGAAAGTTTTTCTGATAACAACGATATGCCGAAACCAGGTAAAGATTCTGATGTGCCGGTTTTTAAGAAACGACCAATGAGCAAGAAAGGCTGCAACCCAAGCAAAAACAACGTTAAGAAGTACATGCCCACTAAGTCTTTATCGAAAGAAGTTAAAGCCAAAGAAGAAATGGTTGTGATTTTATCTGTTACCTCAACAGATTCACAACAAAGTGATAAGCTTACTGCTGAAACCAAAACAGCAAACCAATCTCAACAACCCGTGGTTGCCAAAAACTCAAAAAAATCAAAGAAACAACGAAAGAATTGGGGTTCCCAAAAACTTAGTTTAAGGAAACAAAACAACGAAAAGGTTGCTTGCAATTCTAATGCTGTAACTACCCCCGCTTCAGCATCGGAAAGCAAAGAACAGCACGCTGAAAAATGCGAAACAAAATGTCAGAATTTTGTTGGCAATAAAGAAGAAAAAGATAACAATTGCGATAAATCCCAGTTGAGCCAAAATACGCCCTACTCTGCACCAGAACTACAGAAAAGCACAAACGAGGTGCCGCTTTTGGAAGAAGAAGTCCAAAAAGATATTAAAGTTGAAAATCAGTCTGAACAAATCGACTTACTACAGAACAAAAAAAGAGTTGCATCGCGCTTTGTCAACAAGAAAGTTACAGAATCTACAATAAAGCAATTCGGTGAGCAGGAATTAAAAGAATACAACGATTTTAGACAGGCTAACCGTGCCCGAAATGCTTCTGCAGCCTCTCAAAGTATTATTGTTGACAATAAAAACAACATCACTTGTGAATTACTCGTCTCTTCTTCCAATAAACCAATCTGTATCATGCCAGAAGAGTCAACTGAAGAAACAACACCAGCCAGTAACCTTAGTGAAATTGCTGCTTCTACTAATAGCGAAATAAGTCATACAAAACAACATAGCGATACAGCCAGAACAGAGTTAACGCATGAAGCTAGTCGTGGGCCTGCCGAATTATTATTTAGTCAAGGTCACAATTTACCAATATTTACTTGTTCGAATTCAACGAGTTCTGAATCTATTATTGAAAAAATTATCGAAAGCGCCAGTGATGGGTCAATAGAAAAACATGCCGAACTAAACTTGGAAGCTGAAGAAAACAATAATGTCACCATCGCCAAAGTTAGTACCGAACCATTGACAACCAGAGACCCTGAAGTCGTCTCTTCCGAACCAATCTTAGAAAAAATAAATGAAGTATTAGAAAGGCCTGACCAAACTGTAGAAACGGAGGAAAACCAATCTCTTAAAACAAAAAGCCAGGTGCAAGCAACCCGACTTCGAGCGTCAACAATTCTGAACGGCATCCCTGAATTGACGCAAGATCCGGTTGATTCAGATAGTGAAGACGACAGCGAATTAAATTTCCAATTAGTTCCAATGCAATTAAAACCAAAAAAGGACTACAAACGATTTGAGAATTTGACAAGCGAAGAAGTTTCACAGTTGCCAGATGACGAGGGTAACCGATACCTTGAATACAAAAACATGAACATTTTACATAAAACAGAAAAGAGGGAGCAAAAACAAACTGCCCAGTACAAGGAAGCGTTGGCCAACGAAGCCAGGCTATACACTCTAAAATCTCTTGATATTTTGGCAGAAGTTGGTTGGCCAAACCCTTTTCAAACAATGGAAAGCGAAACGCCAAAAACAGCTGAACTTTCACCCTCTAATGGACCGTGTGACATGACGAGCAAAAACGATGATCAAGAGACAAACAATATGAAAGAAAAAGTAGACAACACTGCAACCGAAAAAAAGTCAAGTCTTGAAAGCTTTGAGACAACACCGATCAAAACGAACTCAATTAATACCACCAATGAATTTATTTGGCCAGTAGTTAGCAACGTCTCCAATTTGGCCTTGGAAATGCTATTCGGACCACCACCTGATGAAACAATTAACCCAGAAATTGTGTTACCAAAGCTAAACGACGATATTAGCATGGTCGATATCTTTCATGACGATCCTGAAGCACTTGATGCTTTAAGCAAGGTCGAAATTTCTTTAGGTGATTCAGGTGAGAGCAGTTTATCAGAAGAAACTCCAGACATCAGTCTTAATGATATTTCACTTACATTCTCCAAAGAAAAATCGGAAAATTCCGACTCACCGATCGATTTACAAATTGCTAGCTCACTTTTGAATTCCTTTAGCGAGCAAGTGGCTATCGAACCAAACTGGAACATTGCTGAAGCAGACGACCAACCAGCCGTCGATAATAAATCGATAAACAACGACGTTAAATCTATGGATATCACAACTCCAAACCCAGAAGCCCAACCTGTTGTGACAACGAAATGTAATGATAAAACCAACGTAGTTAATGTCACAGCTCTCTCTGTTGACAAATTAGATTGCCTTAAGACAACAAATAGTGCTAAATCATGCCCAGATGGCTTGGGCAAAATTGAAAGCATGTTTACAAATTTTGAAAAAACTTCGACGACCTTTAATAAAATTGACAACCTTAATGCAATGAAAGAAGAGCTGGTTTTACCATTGCCAAAAAATCCTCCAAGACAAGTCACTAATCCAATGCAATTTACTGATTTGTTACCAACAGCGTTCGATTCAGCGATTGATAAAAGAAATAAATGGATGACAATTGCTGCTACCGCTATTTACAATGCCCTCGCAATTGGCAGACCAGAAGAGACAATGCAAGAAATATTAACGCCAACAAAACTAAATAACACAACCTTTTCCTCCCTTTCAAATAACATAGGGCGCGAAAGCAACGATGAAAATAGTTCAGGTTCAAGAATCACACCTGAGCTACCACAAGACCTCAAAAACTTTCATTCATCAAGCCAAGATTTTAAGCCTGACCAAGGCCCCCGATTAGCTTCATCGCATAAAGAAACTAACGACTCGAGATTGAAGAAAGAAAATACGTCCGAGGAATATGTGAGCAGCGAACTTTCCGGTTCTGGGCAAGAGTTTGCAACAGAGAGTGCGCAACAAGCCAATGTAGCAACACCAACCAATGATTCCATCTGTAATTTAAGCAGACAAATAAACGAAAAGAAGAGTAAACCACCTTCAAATGATAACCAATCGTCCAACAGTTCTGTGCCACGTGATGAAATGACTGAGAGTGATCATAGGTACGAAATGAAGATGAACGAACTTAAGATCAGAGAATTTCAATGCAAGATGGATGTGCTTCAAAGCCAAAACAAAATGCATGAGATTGAATTAAAAAGAAAAGAGGTTCAAGCGAAATATGAGAAACAAAAGAGATTCGAGGCAAAGGTTAGTCGAGACAATGATTGTATTATATGATCATTGGTCGAGATAAAAGTTTAATTTAATGCAAAATTGTTGTTGTAGGTTTTGTGTTTATAAAAGTAAACTAATAACAAAACTTAACATCTAGAGTTTAAACTTAAAACTTGATTTTATTTTGTAGGAATCGTGCAGAAAAAGCTCTTCAAAGCAAAATAATAAAGCAAATCTAAATGACCCTTTAGACAAATGTTCTAATGGTATGTTATCAGTATAAATCAAAAAAGTTTATTTAATAAACTATAAAATTAGCAACTTGATGATAACACCAAAATGTCTTGTTCTTAGGCAAAGAAAAACGATTCAACTTAAAAGATCTCGAATGAAGAAAAGAAAAACAAAAGCCAGCAAATTCCAACCCTGAGGAAAGGGGTTAAGATCGCGCTTTCGTTAGCAAAAAGGATGGAAACGTTCGAAGAAACAAAACAAAAAAAAGCAATTTAAAACATCTTCAGCCTATAAAACCAAGACAAATGTGTTACTGGAAATTCTATGGGGCTAAAGCGCGAGATTAAATTCCGGTACACTAACGGAAAAACTACAATTGACTTCAAACCAACAACATTTATAACTTTCAAAACCTCACAAGTATGTCACTGGAAGTTTTTAAAGTAAAGCGCGAGATTTAGTTTGAAGACTCTCCAGTACAATTAAAGAAAAATCATCACTGACAACATCAACAACAATTACAACTTCGAAACATTTCAAGAATGTCACTGGAAGATTTCAAATTAAAGCGCGAGATTTAGTTTGAAAACTTTTCAGTACATTTAAAGAAGAACAGCAACAAATATCATACGAACACCAACTTAAATTTCCAAAACATTTCAAGGATGGTACTGTAAGTTCTTAGGCTAAAGCGCGAGATTTAACCCTTGGAACTTTTGGTATATATACCTGAAGAAAAACCATAAATAAAATTAAACAACGAATATAATTTCCAAAACAAGAGTGTTACTGGAAGATTTTAAATTAAAGCGCGAGATTTAGTTTGAAGACTCTCCAGTACATTTAAAGAAAAATCATTTCTGACAACAAACCAGCATCAACAATATTCTTCAAAACATCACAAAAATGTTAATAAAAGTTTCTCAATGTAAAGCGCGAGAATTACTTTGAGGACTTTCCACTACATTTAAAGAAGAACGGCAACAAACATCATACCAACAACCTCTAAACATTTCTAAAACATCTCGAGAATGTTACTTGAAGTTCTAAGGCTAAAGCGCGAGATTTAGATCTAAGAACTTCCAGTAGGGTACATTTAAAATGACCAAGAATTTACACCAATAAAGAAGTAGTTAACATCAAACGAACACCAATTAGAATTTTGTACGTCCTACCAACAACAACCTTCGAAAACGTTTCTCCTTCAGAAAGACCTTGTAAAATACGAAAAACATTGCGCGATTTAGCGAAAAACAACGCTGGCTAAAAAGACATTATTGTGTATTTTATCGCCCATATATAAAAATTGGATTTTTTAATAAAATCCTACCAAAAAATTGTGTGTTTATTTAGAATACTTAAGTAAAAACTTGTCATTTAAAAGCCAAACTATTGTTAAGGCTTATGAATAATAGAATACAAAGTATTTTCAAAATTAATGCATTGACTGTTATATAACTATAAGTCACTTACCGAAGCATTTTAGCATTGCACTTTCTTGTAAAACCTTTAGCACTCTGACATATTCCTTAAATAACCGCAGTTAGTAATTAACAAAAATCTAAAGAGCCGTTGTCAATCTAGCAATAATACAAAAAAGTTTAACCAACATCAATAAACTGTCAGAAACTCGTTTTTTTAACATAGAATAAGCCACAACATTACCATATATTTACTAAAACAAAATGGCATACTATTGGTGTTGATTGAAGTGTTTATATCAACGTCATAACGCATGCATTGTCGTTGTTCCCATAATGCATTTTCCCTAACGTTATACTTGGAAGTTGTGGTTCTGAAACCTCGTGGCTACTAATAAACTTACAAAGATAATAAACAAGATATCATTATTAATAACAGTTGGCTTAATAGCTAAACTCATTATTGCCAAACAGGCTATTGCAAAAAATACCCAAAGCTAGACTTACTTACATGACATCTGTCCAAAAGATGTTGAGTACTAAAATTTCTGGTACATGTTGTTTTTAGACTCATATAAAACGTTAATTAGAAGTTGCTGTGGTACACAAAAATACTTGCTAGCTTAACTAAAGCGCAATTTCTTGCTAGCTTAACTAAAGCGCAAAAGCGCAGTCTACAATTTCTTAGTAAGGACTGCGCAAAAGAAAAAATACTGCAGGCAACCTACAAAATCCTCAAGCAAATCATTTTTAAATTGCCTTTTAAACAAAAAGCGCTGTTAAAATAGGCTGGCAAACACGTGTATAAATATATCAGTACATTTAAAAAATTACCAATTTATTAAAGTTCCTTTAGTTCAACTATAACTATTTCAACAACCTTTTTTGTGTTATTTACAATTTCAATATTAGTTTGTTTAAGAATTGACATTTTACTAACAATTTTTATTCATAATGTAAAATTCATTTTTAAGTTTTTGGTAAAAAATTAAAAAATCTACACAACTATACACAAAGTTTAAAATTAACTAACTGGATTTAACGTTTCTATAAAAATATATATGAAAAGCTTTACAAAATAAGCTACTGAAATATTTTTGCTGCATTATTTCTTAAAAAGAAAATTAACTAAAAAATGTTCAGTTTTAAACAATCATAGAAAAAAAGGGATTTTTAAATTTTTTGTGTAATTTTTTGAGTATTTTATTTTTTCTTATAAATGGGTGTCTGCAATGTCCCTGCGTGACGTCATATAAGGAGAACGTCGTTTAGCAGTTTCAGGATTTCTGCTCGAGTTTTTAATTTCACCTGTTTGTGGTTTGTTATTCTTGGAGTCTGGTTAAAAACGAATTAAGTTATTTTTCTTTACAAAAAGTGGTATTTCACAATTTAGACAATAAGTTAAAACTTACAAATCTTTAAATTTTGAATTTATTATTAATAAAATACGTTTATTTTCAAACAAATGTTAAAAAAAAGGATTTACCGGATTTTAGAGCAAACATCAAATCGTCAAAATCTGTCGAGTCATCTTCGGCTGTTTCGTCAGTGACTTCAGCATCATTTTCTCCTGACCAATCGTTCTAAAATAATTCAAAAATAAATTGCTACAGTGTTAAAAATATACAAGTTCTTACTCTAAATTTATTCTATGAAAAACAGTTATATGTACTTAACCCAAACTGGAATCGAACAGTTTAAGCTACTATAATTTTTAACTATAAGTTTTCTATTAAACTAACTGTAACTATTTTTCATACGAGGCAATAATGAAAAATACAAATACAGTCCTATAAGCTACACATGATTCCAGTAGAAGCCAAAAAATTAACTTACAATCATAAAAAGTCTTACAGTTGGGCAATTTAATATTCTGCCAAGTATTTTTTGCTGGTAATATCAATTACACTGTAGCTATAGTTCTTTTTACTATACATTAAATGGAGGAATAATACATTTACAAAATAACATATACGTACATCAAACTTTGGCATTAAGCTCTGAGTACTTTTGTTGATGACATCACCAGAGACAGAAGGCACCCTGCTTCCTATAACAGCAGTGGTTTAAAACGCTAAAAAAAAATTCAAAAAAAATATTTTTTATTATATATAAACCAAACAAGAAAATTATATTTAAGAAATAAAAAAAAAAGTTGTCAAATTTAATCTGACGAAATTACATTTTTTCATCTCGAAATTTTTAAAAAGCCATGTAGTTTAATTACCCGTTGCTCAATGTAAAATGTCATGACTTTTAAAGATCCCATCTTGGTAAATGTCCTTGGTTGGCCACACAAACTGATTGTGTAATATACCGTACACAACCAGCAAAAATATCCCCTTAAATAAAGTCAAATTTGTAGAGTATGACATATTTAACAAGGCCCTATGTGTCTAAGTTTAGGCTGTGTAGTGGTGTTTGTACTTAATAGTAAATTTAGTTATTGTTTCTATTTGGCATGTATTGATGCAAAAAAAACAAATCTCTTTATCTTATAAATATTAAATACTACATTGAGGCTACCAAAAAGAGTAAGAACTAGATAAAATTCACTATGAATATATTGTTTAATTTATTCAACGCATTTCTACAATTTTATAATCAATTTTTGTTATATAAACTTAACTTGTATGTTAGGTGTAAAATAATCTATATATTATTTAAAAATAAAATTTAAACTAGATTTATTTGATAAATAAAATATGGTTTGAAATTATTTGATTATTTTTAACATAAAATTTTATAAATAAAAAAATATATGCATAAACATTAACCAAGAATATAACATACCTTTGATTTTTAATAAACAAACAAGCATTTAAATATAACAAACAAACAAGAATTATTTTTTAATTACCTTTAAATTATAAATATTATAAAATATAACCGACCAAAATTTAAAAACCTAAAAACAATCTTTAAATTTGAATAAACAAACAGATATTAATTAGTAATTAGTGACAAAAATTAAAATTTTAATTTATTTTTGAGTTACTAATATCATGATATACAATTGACCAAGATTTAAAAAATTAACAACCTTTAAATTTTAATAAACAAACACCTATTAATAAGTAATTAGTAATAAAAATTTAAGTTTCAATTCATTTTTGAGTTAGTAATATCATGGTATACAATTGACCAAGATTTAAAAAAATTAATAACAACCTTTAAATTTTAATAAACAAACACCTTTTAATTAGTAATTAGTGACATTTAAGTGTCGTAAATAGAAGGTTTGCGATTCGTTAGGATAATAACAAACATACTAAAGATTTAGAACTTTTAGTTTTAAAGAACAAAAGTTATCATCTTTCAAAATTCGAGCAAATAAGAATAAAAACAACTAGATTTATTTGATAAATAAAATATGGTTCGAAATTATTTGAATATTTTTAACATAAGTTTTTATAAATAAAAAAAATATGCATAAACATTAACTAAGAATATTACATACCTTTGATTTTTAATAAACAAACAAGCATTTATATATATTATACAAACAAAAACTAATATTTAACCCAGTTTTAAGTTGGTAGTTTTAGGATATAAAGTATAGTAAATTTTAAATTTCTAAAATTGATTTTTTATTTTTATTAAATAAACAAGCATTTAAATATGATAAAAAAACGAAAATTATTTTTTTAATATGTTTTTTAACTACCTATATTATAAAATACATCATACAAAATTTTTAATGCTTAATATTGAACTTTAATTTTTAATGAACAAACCAGCATTTAAATATAACAAACAAATAAGAATTATTTTTTAATTCATTTTCGAATTATAAATATTACAAGATATAACCGACCAAAATTTAAACACCTAATAACAATCTCTAAATTTGAATAAAAACACCTATTAATTAGTAATTAGTCACAAAAATTATAATTTTAAATCATTTTTAAGTTACTAATATCACGATATACAATTGACAAAAATTAAAAAAATTAACAACCTTTGAATTTTAATAAACAAACACTTATTAATTAGTAATTAGTGATAAAAATTAAAATTTTATTTTATTTTTGAGTTACCAATATCATGATATACAATTGACCAAGATTTAAAAATATAACAACAACCTTTAAATTTTAAAAAACAAACACCTATTAATTAGTAATTAGTGATAAAAATTAAAATTTTAATTCGTTTTTGAATTACTAATATCATCATATACATTTGACCAAGATTTAAAAACTAAATAACAATCTTTAAATTTTAAAAAACACCTACTAATTAGTAATTAGTGATAATTAAATGTTGTAAATAGAAGAATGAAAACACAATCTGATAATAAACAACATACTAAAATTTCAGATTTTCAAATCTTTAAATTTTAAGGAACAAAAGTTATCTTCTTTCAAAATTGGGACTAGAAAGAATAAAAACAATAACTAGATTTATTTGATAAATAAAATATGGTTCGAAATTATTTGATTATGTTTAGCATAAATTTTTATAAATAAAAAAATATGCATACACCTTAACTAAGAATATTACATATCTTTGCATAACTAAAGTTGATTTTTGATTTTTATTAAATAAACAAGCATTTAAAATGATAAATAAACAAAAATTATTTTTTAACTACCTATATTATAAAATACATTATATTAAATTTTGAATACTTAATGTCAAACTTTAATTTTAAATAAATGAAGAATAATTTAAATATAATAAACAAACAAAAATTTAATTTTTTATCTATTTTTGAGCTACTGCTATCATGATATACAATAGACTAAAATTTAAAAAAGTAATAACAATCTTTAAATTTTAATAAATAAACACCCATAAATTATTAATCAGTGATAAAAATTAAAATTTTAATTCATTTTTGAGTTACTAATACTATGATATACAAATGGCCAACATTTAAAAAATAAATAATAACTTTGAATTTTATTAAATAAACACCTATTAATTAGTAATTAGTAAAAAAAATTAAAATTTTAATTCATTTTTGAGTTAGTAATATTATGATATACAAATAGCCAATATTTAAAAAATAAATAACAATCTTTAAATTTTATTAAATAAACACCTATTAATTAGTAATTAGTAAAAAAAATTAAAATTTCAATTTATTTTTGAGTTACTAATATTATGATATACAAATGACCAAGATTTAAAAAATAAACAACAAACTTTAAATTTTAATAAATAAACACCTGTTAATTAGTAATTAGTGAAAAAAATTAAAATTTTAATTTATTTTTGAGTTTTTAATATCATGATATACAAAAGGCCAAGATTTTAAAAATTAATAACAATCTTTAAATTTTATTCAAATAAACATCTATTAATTAGTAATTAATGATAAAAATCAAAATTTTAATTCATTTTTGAGTTACCAATATCATGATATACAAATGGCTAAGATTTAAAAAATAAATAACAAACTTTAAATTTTAAAAAATAAACACGTATTAATTAGTAATTAGTGATAATTAAATGTTGTAAATAGGAGAATAAAAACACAATCTGATAATAAACAACATACTAAAATTTCAAAACTGTTAATGTTCACATACAAAAGTTATGTTAACTCAAAATTTAAAGCTTATAAGACACTGGAAAAGATTAATAATAATAATAATATTGACAATAACAATATGTTTCGAAATCTAAGATTTCGAACCATAATAACTATTTTTATTTGATAAATAAAATATGGTTGAAAATTATTTGATTATTTTTAACATAAATTTTTATAAATAAAAAAAGATATGCATAAACATTAACTTAAAATTTTACATACTTTTATTTTTTATTAACAAAAAAGCAATTATATATATTATGCGAACAAAAATTAAAATTTTAACCCAGTTTTAACTTGGTAATAACACAATATACATTATACTAAATTTTAAATTCCTAAAATTGATTTTATTAAATAAACAAGCACCTAAATATATAACTACTTATATTACAAAATACATCATACCAAATTTTTAATACTTAATACCTAAAATTTTGTGTTTTATTAGACGCACACTGGCCTAACTAACATTCAAGATAAAACATTTCGCGAAAATTTTCAGTAAAACAAAAGTTTGAGGTAATTTTTATTTTGGGTTTAATTAGGTCACGTAATATTTTTGGCCAATTATATTGCATACAAATTTAAAAAAAAAAATAAAAAATTTTAAATCGAAAAATAATTGTTGTGTTAGAACCGCACATGTCAGTGTTAGAACCGCACAGCTACTGGTATCATGTGTAGCTTATAAGACTGTATTAGTATTTTTCAATATTGCCTCTTATGGAAAATAGTCACAGTTAGAGTAATATAAAACTCATAGTTAATAAATATAGTAGCTTAAACAGTTAGATTCTAGTTTGGGTTAAGTACATATAACTGTTTTTATAGAATAAATTTGAAGTAAGAACTTGCATATTTTTAATACGGTAATAAAATTTAAAGTTTCCTTAAAAGTTAAATTTTTAAAATTATTTTCTTTAAAATTATTACGCACCACAAAAAGGAAGATATATATTTATAAGATGTAAGAGCAAATGCGCAATTAAGTGTGGGGACCCCCCATAACAATTGAAGCTAATGTCTTATAACTTTAGCTTGAAGGGGACGTGTCGTATTACATTTGATAATATGATACGGTTATAATTTTTAAAGTTTCCTTAAAAGTTAAATTTTTAATTTTTTTTTTTAATTATTACGCACCACAAATAGTAAGATATTTATTTATAAGATGTAAGAGCAAATGTGCAATTATCTGAGGGGTACCCCCCTACAACAATTTAAGCTAATGCCTTTTGACTTTAGTTCGAAGGGGACATGTCATATTACATTTGATAATACGGTACGGTAATAATTTTTTAAATTTCCTTAAAAGTTAAATTTTTAAAATTATTTTCTTTAAAGTTATTACGCAACACAAATAGTAAGATATTTATTTATGAGATGTAAGAGAAAATGTGCAATTATCTGTGGGGTCTCCCCAAACAAGTTAAACTAATGTCTTATGACTTTAGCCTGATGGGGACGCGTCATATTACATTTGTTAATATAATACGATAAACAGACGGTAATTCCTAACATTTATAAACTTAGATTTCAAAAATTTTAGATAACGAACTTACATTAACGGAGGCACAATTTGACAAAAGTAAACAGGTTCGACAATAATTTTTAAAGTTTTCTTGAAAGTTAAATTTTTAAAATTACTTTATTTAAAATTATTACGCACCACAAATAGTAAGATATTTATTTATAAGATGTAAGAGCAAATGTGCAATTATCTGTGGAGTCTCCCCTACTCAACAATTGAAGCCAATGTCTTATTAATTTAGCTTGAAGGGGACGTGTCATATTACATTTGATAATATGATACGGTAATAATATTTAAAGTTTTCATAAAAGTAAAATTTTAAAACTTATTTTCTTTAAAATTATTACGCACCACAAATAATAAGATATTTATTTATAAGATGTAAGAGCAAATGTGCAATAATCTGTGGGGTCCCCCACTCAACAATTTAAGCTAATGTATGATGAATTTAGCTTGAATGGGACGTGTCATATTACATTTGATAATATGATACGCTAATAATATTTAAAGTTTCCTTAAAAGTTAAATTTTTAAAATTATTTTCTTTAAAATTATTACGCACCACAAAAAGGAAGATATATATTTATAAGATGTAAGAGCAAATGTGCAATTATGTGTGGGGACCCCCCACAACAATTGAAGCTAATGTCTTATAACTTTAGCTTGAAGGGGACGTGTCGTATTACATTTGATAATATGATACGGTTATAATTTTTAAAATTTCCTTAAAAGTTAAATTTTTATTTTTTTTTTAATTAATACGCACCACAAATAGTAAGATATTTATTTATAAGATGTAAGAGCAAATGTGCAATTATCTTAGGGGTCCTCCCCACTCAACAATTGAAGCCAATGTCTTATGAATTTAGCTTGAAGGGGACGTGTCATATTACATTTCATAATATGATACGGTTATAATTTTTAAAGTTTTCATAAAAGTAAAATTTTGAAACTTATTTTCTTTAAAATTATTACGCACCACAAATAATAAGATATTTATTTATAAGATGTAAGAGCAAATGTACAATAATCTGTGGGGTCCCCCCACTCAACAATTTAAGCTAATGTATTATGAATTTAGCTTGAATGGGACGTGTCATATTACCTTTGATAATATGATACGGTAATAATATTTAAAGTTTCCTTAAAAGTTAAATTTTTAAAATTATTTTCTTTAAAATTATTACGCACCACAAAAAGGAAGATATATATTTATTAGATGTAAGAGCAAATGTGCAATTATGTGTGGGGACCCCCCACAACAATTGAAGCTAATGTCTTATAACTTTAGCTTGAAGGGGACGTGTCGTATTACATTTGATAATATGATACGGTTATAATTTTTAAAATTTCCTTAAAAGTTAAATTTTTATTTTTTTTTTAATTATTACGCACCACAAATAGTAAAATATTTATTTATAAGATGTAAGAGCAAATGTGCAATTATCTGAGGGGTCCCCCCTACAACAATTTAAGCTAATGCCTTTTGACTTTAGTTCGAAGGAGACATGTCATATTACATTTGATAATACGATACGATAATAATATTTAAAGTTTCCTTAAAAGTTAAATTTTTAAAATTATTTTCTTTAAAATTATTACGCACCACAAAAAGGAAGATATATATTTATAAGATGTAAGAGCAAATGTGCAATTATCTGTGGGTTCCCTTCACAGGAATTTAAGCTAATGTCTTATAAATTTAGCTTAAAGGGGACGTGTCGTATTACATTTGATAATATGATATGGTTATAATTTTTAAAGTTTCCTTAAAATTTAAATTTTTAAATTTTTTTTTTTTAAATTAATACGCACCACAAATAGTAAGATATTTATTTATAAGATGTAAGAGCAAATGTGCCATTATCTGTGGGGTCCCTCGCTTTCAACAAATTAAGCCAATGTCTTATGAATTTAGCTTGAAGGGACGTGTCATATTACATTTGATAATATGATACGGTAATTATATTTAAAGTTTTCATAAAAGTAAAATTTTAAAACTTATTTTCTTTAAAATTATTACGCACCACAAATAATAAGATGTAAGAGCAAATGTGCAATTATCTGTTGGGTCCCCCCCACTCAACAATTTAAGCTAATGTATTATGAATTTAGCTTGAATGGGACGTGTCATATTACCTTTGATAATATGATACTGTTATAATTTTTAAAGTTTCCTTAAAAGTTAAATTTTTAATTTTTTTTTTAATTATTACGCACCACAAATAGTAAGATATTTATTTATAAGATGTAAGAGCAAATGTGCAATTATCTTAGGGGTCCCACTACAACAATTTAAGCGAATGCCTTTTGACTTTAGCTTGAAGGGGACATGTCGTATTACATTTGATAATATGATACGGTAATATTTTTTTAAATTTCCTTAAAAGTTAAATTTTTAAAATTATTTTCTTTAAAATTATTACGCAACACAAATAGTAAGATATTTATTTATAAGATGTAAGAGCAAATGTGCAATTATCTGTGGGGTCCCCCCCCCCACTCAACAATTGAAGCTAATATCTTATGAATTTAGCTTGAAGGGGACGTGTCATATTACATTTGATAATATGATACGGTAATAATATTTAAAGTTTTCATAAAAGTAAAATTTTAAAACTTATTTTCTTTAAAATTATTACGCACCACAAATAATAAGATGTAAGAGCAAATGTGCAATTATCTGTTGGGTCCCGCCCATTCAACAATTTAAGCTAATGTATTATGAATTTAGCTTGAATGGGACGTGTCATATTACCTTTGATAATATGATACGGTTATAATTTTTAAAGTTTCCTTAAAAGTTAAATTTTTAATTTTTTTTTTAATTATTACGCACCACAAATAGTAAAATATTTATTTATAAGATGTAAGAGCAAATGTGCAATTATCTTAGGGGTCCCCCTACAACAATTTAAGCGAATGCCTTTTGACTTTAGCTTGAAGGGGACATGTCATAGTTCATTTGATAATATGATACGGTAATATTTTTTTAAATTTCCTTAAAAGTTAAATTTTTAAAATTATTTTCTTTAAAGTTATTACGCAACACAAATAGTAAGATATTTATTTATAAGATGTAAGAGCAAATGTGCAATTATCTGTGGGGTCCCCCCCACTCAACAATTGAAGCTAATATCTTATGAATTTAGCTTGAAGGGGACGTGTCATATTACATTTGATAATATGATACGGTAATAATATTTAAAGTTTTCATAAAAGTAAAATTTTAAAAATTATTTTCTTTAAAATTATTACGCACCACAAATAGTAAGATATTTATTTATAAATTGTACGAGCAAATGTGCATTTATCTGTGCTCACCCCCAAAACAATGTAGGCTAATGTCTTAAAAATTTAACTTGAATGGGACGTGTCATATTAAATTTGATAATATGATACGGTAATAATATTTAAAGTTTCCTTAAAAGTTAAATTTTTAATTTTTTTTTTAATTATTACGCACCACAAATAGTAAAATATTTATTTATAAGATGTAAGAGCAAATGTGCAATTATCTTAGGGGTCCCCCTACAACAATTTAAGCGAATGCCTTTTGACTTTAGCTTGAAGGGGACATGTCATATTTCATTTGATAATATGATACGGTAATATTTTTTTAAATTTCCTTAAAAGTTAAATTTTTAAAATTATTTTCTTTAAAGTTATTACGCAACACAAATAGTAAGATATTTATTTATAAGATGTAAGAGCAAATGTGCAATTATCTGTGGGGTCCCCCCCACTCAACAATTGAAGCTAATATCTTATGAATTTAGCTTGAAGAGGACGTGTCATATTACATTTGATAATATGATACGGTAATAATATTTAAAGTTTTCATAAAAGTAAAATTTTAAAAATTATTTTCTTTAAAATTATTACGCACCACAAATAGTAAGATATTTATTTATAAATTGTACGAGCAAATGTGCATTTATCTGTGCTCACCCCCAAAACAATTTAGGCTAATGTCTTAAAAATTTAACTTGAATGGGACGTGTCATATTAAATTTGATAATATGATACGGTAATAATATTTAAAGTTTCCTTAAAAGTTAAATTTTTAAAATTATTTTCTTTAAAATTATTACGTACCACAAATAATAAGATATATATTTATAAGATGTAAGAGCAAATGTGCAATTATGTGTGGGGTCCCCCACAACAGTTGTAGGTAATGTCTTACAACTTTAGCTTCAAGGGGACGTGTCGTATTAAATTTGATAATATGATACGGTTATAATTTTTAAAGTTTCTTTAAAAGTTAAATTTTTAATTTTTTTTTAATTATTACGCACCACAAATAGTAAGATATTTATTTATAAGATGTAAGAGCAAATGTGCAATTATCTAAGGGGTCCCCCTACAACAAATTAAGCCAATGCCTCTTGACTTTAGCTTGAAGGGGACTTGTCATATTACATTTGATAATATGATACGGCATTAATTTTTTAAATTTCCTTAAAAGTTAAATTTTTAAAATTATTTTCTTTATAGTTATTACGCAACACAAATAGTAAGATATTTATTTATAAGGTGTAAGAGCAAATGTGCAATTATCTGTGGGGTCTCCCCCAACAAGTTAAACTAATGTCTTATGACTTTAGCCTGATGGGGACGCGTCATATTACATTTGTTAATATAATACGGTAAAAAGACGGTAATTCCTAACATTTATAAACTTAGATTTAAAAAATTTTAGATAACGAACTTACATTAACGGAGGCACAATTTGACAAAGGTAAACAGGTTCGACAATAATTTTTAAAGTTTCCTTGAAAGTTAAATTTTTAAAATTACTTTCTTTAAAATTATTACGCACCACAAATAGTAAGATATTTATTTATAAAATGTAAGAGCAAGTGTGCAATTATCTGTGGGGTCCCCCCACTCAACAATTTAAGCTAATATCTTATAACTTTAGCTTAAAGTGGACGTGTCATATTACATTTGATAATATGATACGGTAATAATTTTTAAAGTTTCCTTAAAAGTTAAATTTTTAAAATTATTTTCTTTAAAATTATTACGCACCACAAATAGGAAGATATTTATTTATATGATGTAGGAGCAAATGTGCAATTATCTGTGGGGTTCCCCCCAACAATTTTAGCTTGTGACTTTAGCTTAAAGGGGACGAGTTATATTACATTTAATAATATGATACGGTTTTTATAAAATTATTACGCTCCACAAATAGTAAGATATTTATTTATAAGATGTAAGAGCAAATGTGCAACTAACTGTGGGGTACCCGCAACCCAACAATTCAAGATAATTTCTTATTAATTTAGCTTGAAGGGGAAGTGTCATATTACATTTGATAATATGATACGGTAATAATATTTAAAGTTTTCAAAAAAGGAAAATTTAAAACTTATTTTCTTTAAAATTATTACGCACCACAAATAGTAAGATATTTATTCATAAGATGTAAGAGCAAATGTGCAATTATCTGTGGGGTCCCCCCCACTCCAAAATTTAAGCTAATGTCTTATGACTTTAGCTTGAAGGGGACGTGTCATATTACATTTGATAATATGATACGGTAATACTATTTAAAGTTTCCTTAAAAGTTAAATTTTTAAAATTATTTTCTTTAAAATTATTACGCACCACAAAAAGGAAGATATATATTTATAAGATGTAAGACCAAATGTGCCATTATCTGTGGGGTCCCCCGCCCACTCACAAATTTAAGCTAATGTCTTATGACTTTGGCTTGGAGGGGACGTGTCATATTACATTTGATAATATGATACGGTAATACTATTTAAAGTTTCCTTAAAAGTTAAATTTTTAAAATTATTTTCTTTAAAATTATTGCGCACCACAAAAAAGAAGATATATATTTATAAGATGTAAGAGCAAATGTGCAATTATATTTGGTCCCCCCCCCAACAATTTAGGCTAATGTCTTAAAAATTTAGCTTGAATGGGACGTGTCATTTTAAATTTGATAATATGATACGGTAATAATATTTAAAGTTTCCTTAAAAGTTAAATTTAAAAAAAAAATTTTTTTAAATTAATACGCACCACAAATAGTAAGATATTTATTTATAAGATGTAAGAGCAAATGTGCAATTATCTGTGGGGTCGCCCCCTCTCAACAAGTTAAGCCAATGTCTTATGAATTTAGCTTGAAGGGGACGTGACATATTACATTTGGTAATATGATACGGTAATAATATTTAAAGTTTTCATAAAAGTAAAATTTTAAAACTTATTTTCTTTAAAATTATTACGCACCACAAATAATAAGATATTTATTTATAAGATGTAAGAGCAAATGTGCAATTATCTGTGGGGTCCTCCCACTCAACAAAGTAAGCAAATGTATTATGAATTTAGCTTGAATGGGACGTGTCATATTACATTTGATAATATGCTACGATAATAATATTTAAAGTTTCCTTCAAAGTTAAACTTTTAAAATTATTTTCTTTAAAATTATTACGCACCACAAAAAGGAAGATATATATTTATAAGATGTAAGAGCAAATGTGCAATTATGTGTGGGGTCCCCCCACAACAATTGTAGCTAATGTCTTATAACTTTAGCTTGAAGGGGACGTGTCGTATTAAATTTGATAATATGATACGGTTATAATTTTTAAAGTTTCCGTAAAAGTTAAATTTTTAATTTCTTTAAAATTATTACGCACCACAAATAGTAAGATATTTATTTATAAGATGTAAGAGCAAATGTGCAATTATCTGAGGGGTCCCCCTACAACAATTTAAGCCAATGCCTCTTGACTTTAGCTTGAAGGGGACTTGTCATATTACATTTGATAATATGATACGGCATTAATTTTTTAAATTTCCTTAAAAGTTAAATTTTTAAAATTATTTTCTTTAAAGTTATTACGCAACACAAATAGTAAGATATTTATTTATAAGATGTAAGAGCAAATGTGCAATTATCTGTGGGGTCCCCCCCACTCCAAAATTTAAGCTAATGTCTTATGACTTTAGCTTGAAGGGGACGTGTCATATTACATTTGATAATATGATACGGTAATACTATTTAAAGTTTCCTTAAAAGTTAAATTTTTAAAATTATTTTCTTTAAAATTATTACGCACCACAAAAAGGAAGATATATATTTATAAGATGTAAGACCAAATGTGCCATTATCTGTGGGGTCCCGGGGTCGGGTCCCGGGGTCCCCCGCCCACTCACAAATTTAAGCTAATGTCTTATGACTTTGGCTTGGAGGGGACGTGTCATATTACATTTGATAATATGATACGGTAATACTATTTAAAGTTTCCTTAAAAGTTAAATTTTTAAAATTATTTTCTTTAAAATTATTGCGCACCACAAAAAAGAAGATATATATTTATAAGATGTAAGAGCAAATGTGCAATTATATTTGGTCCCCCCCCCCAACAATTTAGGCTAATGTCTTAAAAATTTAGCTTGAATGGGACGTGTCATTTTAAATTTGATAATATGATACGGTAATAATATTTAAAGTTTCCTTAAAAGTTAAATTTAAAAAAAAATTTTTTTTAAATTAATACGCACCACAAATAGTAAGATATTTATTTATAAGATGTAAGAGCAAATGTGCAATTATCTGTGGGGTCGCCCCCTCTCAACAAGTTAAGCCAATGTCTTATGAATTTAGCTTGAAGGGGACGTGACATATTACATTTGGTAATATGATACGGTAATAATATTTAAAGTTTTCATAAAAGTAAAATTTTAAAACTTATTTTCTTTAAAATTATTACGCACCACAAATAATAAGATATTTATTTATAAGATGATATTTTTGGCCAATGATATTGCATACAAATTTTTTGAAAAAAAATACAAAATTTTAAATCGAAACATAATTGTTGTGTTAGAACCGCACAGGTCCAATTATCGTGTTTACAAAATATTTTTTTTAAATATTAATATTCATAAAAGTTATGAAACTTTTATTAAAAATATTTGTGGTGCGTAATAATTTTAAAGAAAGTAATTTAATAAATTTAACTTTCAAGGAAATTTTAAAAATTATAACCGTATCAATAAAGTCAAAAGGTATTAGCTTAAATTGTTTTATGGGGGACCCCTCAGATAGTTGCACATTTGCTCTTACATCTTATAAATAAATATTTTACTATTTGTGGTGCGTAATAATTTTAAAGAAAGTAATTTTAAAAATTGAACTTTCAAGGAAATTTTAAAAATTATAACCGTATCATATTATTAAATGTAATATGACATGTCCCCTTCAAGCTAAAGTCAAAAGACATTAGCTTAAATTGTTGTATGGGGGACCCCTCAGATAATTGCACATTTGCTCTTACACCTTATAAATAAATATCTTACTATTTGTGGTGCGTAATAATTAAAAAAATAAAATTTAAAAATTTAACTTTTAAGGAAAATTTAAAAATTATTACCGTATCATATTATCAAATGTAATACGACACGTCCCCTTTAAGCTAAAGTTATAATACATTAGCTTCCATTGTTATGGGGGGACCCCACACATAATTGCACAATTTAACTTTTAAGGAAAATTTAAAAATTATTACCGTATCATATTATCAAATGTAATACGACACGTCCCCTTTAAGCTAAAGTTGTAAGACATTAGCTTCCATTGTTATGGGGGGACCCCACACATAATTGCACATTTGCTCTTACATCTTATAAATAAATATTTTACTATTTGTGGTGCGTACAACTTTTAAAAGAATAATTTCAAAAATTTAACTTTTAAGGAAATTTTAACCGTATCATATTATCAAATGTAATATGACACGTCCCCTTCATTCTAAAGTCATAAGACATAAGCTTAAATTGTTGGATGGGGGGGACTCCACAGATAATTGCACATTTGTTCTTACATCTTACAAATAAATATCTTACTATTTGTGTTGCGCAATAATTTTAAAGAAAATAATTTTAAAAATTTTACTTTTATGGAAACTTTAAAAATTATTGTCGAACCTGTTAATTTTTGTCAATTTGTGCCTCCGTTAATATAAGTTCGTAATCTAAAATTTTTTAAATATAAGTTTATAAATGTTAGGAATTACCGTCTTTTTACCGTATTATATTAACAAATGTAATATGACGCGTCCCCATCAGGCTAAAGTCATAAGACATTAGTTTAACTTGTTGGGGGAGACCCCACAGATAATTGCACATTTGCTCTTACATCTTATAAATAAATATCTTACTATTTGTGTTGCGTAATAACTTTAAAGAAAATAATTTTAAAAATTTAACTTTTAAGGAAATTTAAAAAAATATTACCGTATCATATTATCAAATGTAATATGACATGTCCCCTTCAAGCTAAAGTCAAAAGGCATTAGCTTAAATTGTTGTATGGGTAATATGACATGTCCCCTTCAAGCTAAAGTCAAAAGGCATTAGCTTAAATTGTTGTATGGGGAACCCTTAGATAATTGCACATTTGCTCTTACATCTTATAAATAAATATCTTACTATTTGTGGTGCGTAATAATTAAAAAAAAATTAAAAATTTAACTTTTAAGGAAACTTTAAAAATTATAACCGTATCATATTATCATATGTAATACGACACGCCCCCTTCAAGCTAAAGTTATAAGACATTAGCTGCAATTGTTGTGGGGGGACCCCATACATAATTGCACATTTGCTCTTACATCTTATAAATATATATCTTCCTGTTTGTGGTGCGTAATAATTTTAAAGAAAATAATTTTAAAAATTTAACTTTTAAGGAAACTTTAAATATTATTACCGTATCATATTATCAAAGGTAATATGACACGTCCCATTCAAGCTAAATTCATAATACATTAGCTTAAATTGTTGAGTGGGGGGACCCCACAGATAATTGCACATTTGCTCTTACATCTTATTATTTGTGGTGCGTAATAATTTTAAAGAAAATAAGTTTAAAAATTTTACTTTTATGAAAACTTTAAATATTATTACCGTATCATATTATCAAATGTAATATGACACGTCCCATTCAAGCTAAATTCATAACACATTGGCTTAATTTGTTGAGCGGGAGGGACCCCACAGATAATTGCACATTTGCTCTTACATCTTATAAATAAATATCTTACTATTTGTGGTGCGTATTAATTAAAAAAAAAAAAATTTAAAAATTTAAATTTTAAGGAAACTTTAAAAATTATAACCATATCATATTATCAAATGTAATACGACACGTCCCCTTCAAGCTAAATTTATAAGACATTAGCTTAAATTATTGTGAAGGGAACCCACAGATAATTGCACATTTGCTCTTACATCTTATAAATATATATCTTCCTTTTTGTGGTACGTAATAATTTTAAAGAAAATAATTTTAAAAATTTAACTTTTAAGGAAACTTTAAATATTATTACCGTATCATATTATCAAATTTAATATGACACGTCCCATTCAAGCTAAATTTTTAAGACATTAGCCTAAATTGTTTTGGGGTGATCACAGATAAATGCACATTTGCTCGTACAATTTATAAATAAATATCTTACTATTTGTGGTGCGTAATAATTTTAAAGAAAATAAGTTTTAAAATTTTACTTTTATGAAAACTTTAAATATTATTACCGTATCATATTATCAAATGTAATATGACACGTCCCCTTCAAGCTAAATTCATAAGATATTAGCTTCAATTGTTGAGTGGGGGGGACCCCACAGATAATTGCACATTTGCTCTTACATCTTATAAATAAATATCTTACTATTTGTGTTGCCTAATAACTTTAAAGAAAATAATTTTAAAAATTTAACTTTTAAGGAAATTTAAAAAAATATTACCGTATCATATTATCAAATGTAATATGACATGTCCCCTTCGAACTAAAGTCAAAAGGCATTAGCTTAAATTTTTGTATGGGGGACCCCTCAGATAATTGCACATTTGCTCTTACATCTTATAAATAAATATCTTACTATTTGTGGTGCGTAATAATTAAAAAAAAAAATAAAAATTTAACTTTTAAGGAAATTTTAAAAATTATAACCGTATCATATTATCAAATGTAATACGACACGTCCCCTTCAAGCTAAAGTTATAAGACATTAGCTTCAATTGTTGTGGGGGGTCCCCACACATAATTGCACATTTGCTCTTAATCTTATAAATATATATCTTCCTTTTTGTGGTGCGTAATAATTTTAAAAAAAATAATTTTAAAAATTTAACTTTTAAGGAAACTTTAAATATTATTACCGTATCATATTATCAAAGGTAATATGACACGTCCCATTCAAGCTAAATTCATAATACTTTAGCTTAAATTGTTGAGTGGGGGGACCCCACAGATTATTGCACATTTGCTCTTACATCTTATAAATAAATATCTTATTATTTGTGGTGCGTAATAATTTTAAAGAAAATAAGTTTTAAAATTTTACTTTTATGAAAACTTTAAAAATTATAACCGTATCATATTATCAAATGTAATATGACACGTCCCCTTCAAGCTAAATTCATAAGACATTGGCTTCATTTGTTGAGTGGGGAGGACCCCTAAGATAATTGCACATTTGCTCTTACATCTTATAAATAAATATCTTACTATTTGTGGTGCGTATTAATTAAAAAAAAAAAATAAAAATTTAACTTTTAAGGAAATTTTAAAAATTATAACCGTATCATATTATCAAATGTAATACGACACGTCCCCTTCAAGCTAAAGTTATAAGACATTAGCTTCAATTGTTGTGGGGGGTCCCCACACATAATTGCACATTTGCTCTTACATCTTATAAATATATATCTTCCTTTTTGTGGTGCGTAATAATTTTAAAGAAAATAATTTTAAAAATTTAACTTTTAAGGAAACTTTAAATATTATTACCGTATCATATTATCAAATGTAATATGACACGTCCCATTCAAGCTAAATTCATCATACATTAGCTTAATTTGTTGAGTGGCGGGACCCCACAGATTATTGCACATTTGCTCTTACATCTTATAAATAAATATCTTACTATTTGTGGTGCATATTAATTAAAAAAAAAAAATTTAAATTTTAAGGAAACTTTAAATATTATTACCGTATCATATTATCAAATTTAATATGACACGTCCCATTCAAGCTAAATTTTTAAGACATCAGCCTAAATTATTGTGGGGGTGACCACAGCTAATTGCACATTTGCTCTTATATCTTATAAATAAATATCTTACTATTTGTGGTGCGTAATAATTTTAAAGAAAATAAGTTTTAAAATTTTACTTTTATGAAAACTTTAAATATTATTACTGTATCATATTATCAAATGTAATATGACACGTCCCCTTCAAGCTAAATTTATAAGATATTAGCATAGATTGTTGAGTGGGGGGACCCCACAGATAATTGCACACTTGCTCTTACATCTCATAAATAAATATCTTACTATTTGTGGTGAGTAATAATTTTATAAGAATAATTTTAAAAATTTTACTTTTAAGGAAATTTTAATAATTATTACCGTATCATATTATCAAATGTAATATGACACGTCCCCTTTAAGCTAAAGTTATAAGACATTAGCTTATATTGTTGAGTTGGGGGACCCCACAGATAATTGCACACTTGCTCTTACATTTTATAAATAAATATCTTACTATTTGTGGTGCGTAATAATTTTAAATAAAGTAATTTTAAAAATTTAACTTTCAAGAAAACTTTAAAAATTATTGTCGAACCTGTTTACTTTTGTCAAATTGTGCCTCCGTTAATGTAAGTTCGTTATCTAAAATTTTTGAAATCTAAGTTTATAAATGTTAGGAATTACCGTCTTTTTATCGTATTATATTAACAAATGTAATATGACGCGTCCCCATCAGGCTAAAGTCATAAGACATTAGTTTAACTTGTTGGGGGAGCCCCCACAGATAATTGCACATTTTCTCTTACATCTTATAAATAAATATCTTACTATTTGTGTTGCGTAATAACTTTAAAGAAAATAATTTTAAAAATTTAACTTTTAAGGAAATTTAAAAAATTATTACCGTATCGTATTATCAAATGTAATATGACATGTCCCCTTCGAACTAAAGTCAAAAGGCATTAGCTTAAATTGTTGTAGAGGGGTACCCCTCAGATAATTGCACATTTGCTCTTACATCTTATAAATAAATATCTTACTATTTGTGGTGCGTAATAATTAAAAAAAAAATTAAAAATTTAACTTTTAAGGAAACTTTAAAAATTATAACCGTATCATATTATCAAATGTAATACGACACGTCCCCTTCAAGCTAAAGTTATAAGACATTAGCTTCAATTGTTATGGGGGGTCCCCACACTTAATTGCACATTTGCTCTTACATCTTATAAATATATATCTTCCTTTTTGTGGTGCGTAATAATTTTAAAGAAAATAATTTTAAAAATTTAACTTTTAAGGAAACTTTAAATATTATTACCGTATTAAAAATATGCAAGTTCTTACTTCAAATTTATTCTATAAAAACAGTTATATGTACTTAACCCAAACTAGAATCTAATTGTTTAAGCTACTATATTTATTAACTATGAGTTTTATATTACTCTAACTGTGACTATTTTCCATAAGAGGCAATATTGAAAAATACTAATACAGTCTTATAAGCTCCACATGATTCCAGTAGAAGCCTAAGAATTAACATACAACCATAAAAAGCTATAGTCCCTTTTACTATATATTAAGTGGAGGAATAATACATTTACAAAATAACATATAATAGGCATTAAGCTCTGAGTACTTTTGTTAATGACATCACCAGAAACAGAAGGCACCCTGCTTCCTACAAGTTTTTTTATAAAAAAATTAAATCAAATTTTTTTTTTATATATAAACCAAACAAGAAAATTATATTTAAGAAATAAAAAAAGATTGTCAAATTTAATTTCACTAAATTACACTTTTTCGTCTCGAATTTTTGAAAATTCATGTAATTTAATTACCCGTTCCTCCATGTAAAATGTCATGACTTTTAATAATTCCATCTTGGTAAATGTCCTTGGTTGGCCACACAAACTGATTATGTAATATACCGTACACAACCAGCAACCAGCAGTCCCTAAAAAAAGTCAAATTTGTAGAGTATCACATTTGGACAGTTTTTCAAAATATAAATTTCTTAATATTTAACAAGGCCCTATGTGCCTAAGTTTAAGCTGTGTAGTGGTGTTTGTATTGAATAGTAAATTTAGTTATTGTTTCTATTTGGCATGTATTGATGCAAAAAAAAAACATATCTCTTTATCTTATAAATGTTAAATACCACACTTAGGCTACCAAAAAGAGTTAGAACCAGATAAAATTCACTATAAATTTATTGTTTAATTTATTCAATGCATTTCTACAATTTTTGTTATATAAACTTTAACTTGTATGTTAGGTGTAAAATAATTTATATATTATTTAAAAATAAAATTTAAATAACTATAAAATTAATAGTTTTTATTATACTAAAAAATATATTTTAAATACTATCCAACATGAATATTGCAATTGGCCAATGCCAAAACGTCAGACAATTTGCCCTTTGTTACGTAACAAAAAGTACAATAGGCAATGTCAAGAAAAAAAATTTGAAAAAATTTACCCCTATTTTTGATTATCGGAAGTTACGTTCTGTATAATCATTCTACAAGTTATCTATTTACTATTTATTTTCTACGGAAACTATTTTTATTCAAGTATGAATATCCAAGGAAACGAATACTTGAAAAAACCAACCGAGTCTGAAAAGACTACATGCCAAGCTCGTGGCTATAACTTGAGCGACGATTTTCTGGGCGGAGGAGCCGCAGGAAGGGTGTTTTTAGCGACACCAACCAAAGATCAAGTCGCCAGAAACCCCAAAATTGGTCTCATTCCCTACGAATCAAAGGTAGAGTTGTGTCTTTTATCATAACCGCCTATCGTAATGTAATATAATGACGTAGGTTTGTTGGTAACCAATTTATTTTCTTTCCGAAATGGAGATGATAGAACTTAAGATCAGAGAATTTCAATGCAAGATCGAGATGCTTCAAAGCCAAAACAAAATGCATGAGATTGAATTAAAAAGAAAAGAGGTTCAAGCAAAATATGAGAAACAAAAGAGATCTGAGGCAAAAGTTAGTTGAGACAATGATTGTATTATATGATCATTGGTCGAGATAAAAGTTTAATTTAATGCAAAATTGTTGTTGTAGGTTTTGTGTTTATAAAAGTAATCTAATAACAAAACTTAACATCAGAGTTTAAACTTAAAACTTGATCTTATTTTGTAGGAATCGTGCAGAAAATGCTCTTCAAAGCAAAATAATAAAGCAAATGTAAATGACCCTTTAGACAAATGTTCTAATGGTACGTTATCAGTATAAATCAAAAAAGTTTATCTACTAAACTAAATTAGCAACTTGATGATAACACCAAAATGTCTTGTTCTTAGGCGAAGAAAAACGATTCAACATAAGATCTCGAATGAAGAAAAGAAAAACAAAAGCCAGCAAATTCCAACCCTGAAGAAAGGGGTCAAATCGCGCTTTCGTTATCAAGGAGGATTAAAACGTTCGGAGAAACAAAAGGACAACAAAAAAATCAATTTAAAACATCTTTAGCCTATAAAACCGAGACAAATGTGTTACTGGAAGTTCTATGGGGCTAAAGCGCGAGATTTAGCCCTTCGAAATTCCGGTACACTTACGAAAAAACTACAATTGACTTCAAACCAACAACAATTATAACTTTCAAAACCTTACAAGTACGTCACTGAAAGTTCTTAAAGTAAAGCGCGAGATTTAGTTTAAAGACTCTCCAGTACATTTAAAGAAAAATCATCACTGACAACATCAACAACAATTACAACTTCGAAACATTTCAAGAATGTCACTGGAAGATTTCAAATTAAAGCGCGAGATTTAGTTTGAAAACTTTTCAGTACATTTAAAGAAGAACAGCAACTAACATCATACCAACACCAAATTAAATTTCCAAAACATTTCAAGAATGGTACTGTTAGGCTAAAGCGCGAGATTTAGCCCTTAGAACTTTCAGTATACCTAAAGAAAAATCATAAATGAAATTAAACAACGAAAATGAATTTCAAAACTTTTTAAGAGTGTTACAGGAAGATTTTGAATTAAAGCGCGAGCTTTAGTTTGAAGACTCTCCAGTACATTTAAGGAAATATCATCACTGACAACAAATCAGCATCAACAATATTCTTCAAAACATCACGAGAATGTTACGTAAAGTTTCTCAAAGTAAAGCGCGAGATTTAGTTTGAGGACTTTCCACTACATTTAAAGAAGAACGGCAACAAACATCATACTGACAACCCGAAAATATTTCTAAAACATTTCGAGAATGTTACTGAAAGTTCCAAGGCTAAAGCGCGAGATTTAGATCTAAGAACTTCCAGTAGGCTACATTTAAAAAGACCAGTAATTTACACCAATAAAGAAGTAGTTAACATAACACCAAAAATTAACGAACACCAATTAGAATTTTGTACGTCCTACCAACAACGACCTCCGAAAACGTTTCTCCTTCAGAAAGACTCTTGTGAAATACGAAAATCATTGCGCGATTTAGCGAAAAATAACGCTGGCCAAAAATACATTATTGTATATTTATCGCCTATTTATAAAAAATTCGATTTTTTAATAAAATCCTACCAAAAAATTGTGTGTTTATTTAGAATACTTAAGTAAAAACTTGTTATTTAAAAGCAAAACTTTTGTTAAGGCCTATGAATAATAGATCACAAATTATTTTCAAAGTTAATGCATTGACTGTTAAATAACTATAAGTCACTTACCTCTAAGCATTTCAGTTTGGCATTTTCTTGTAAAACCTTTTGCATTCTGACATATTGCTTAAATACCGTTAAATAAAGTAGGCTACCACACAAAAATCTAAAAAAGCAGTTGTCAATCTACTAATAAATACAAAAAAGTTGAACCAACATCAATAAACTATCAAAAACTTGTTTAAACATAGAATAGACCACAACATTAACATATATTTACTAAAACAAAATGGCATACTGTTGGTGTTGATTAAAGTGTTTATATTAACGTCATAGCACATGCATTGTCTTTGTTCCCATAATGCATTTTCCCTAAGTTATACTTGGGAGTTGTGGTTCTGAAACCTCGTGGCTACTAATAAACTTACAAAGATAATAAACAAAATATCATTATTATTAACACTTGGCTTAATAGCTATACTCATTACTGCCAAACAGGCCATTGCAAAAAATACCTAACGCTAGACTTACTTACATGGCATCTGTCCAAAAGATGTCAAGTACTAAAATTTCCGTTAAATGTTGTTTTTAGACTCGTATAAAACGTTAATTAAAAGTTGCTGTGGTACACAAAAATATTTGCTAGCTTAACTAAAGCACAAAGTCTACAATTCCTTAGTAAGGACTGCGCAAAAGAAAAAACACTGCAGGCAACCTACAAAATCCTCAAGCAAATCATTTTTAAATTGCCTTTTAAACAAAAAGCGCTGTTAAAATAGCGTGGCAAACACGTGTATAAATATATCAGTACATTTAAAAAATTACCAATTTATTATGGTTCGAAATCTTAGATTTCGAAACATATTGTTATTGTCTTTATATTTATTATGGTTCGAAATCTTAGATTTCGAAACATATTGTTATTGTCATATACTTATTATTATGGTTCGAAATCTTAGATTTCGAAACATATTGTTATTGTCATTATACTTATTATGGTTCGAAATCTTAAATTTCGAAACATATTGTTATTGTCAGTGTATTTATTATTATTATTATGGTTCGAAATCTTAGATTTCGAAACATATTGTTATTGTCAGTGTATTTATTATTATTATTATTATTATTATTATTGTTTTTATTCTTTCTAGTCAGAATTTTGAAAGACGATAACTTTTGTTCTTTAAAACTAAAAGTTCTAAATTTTTAGTATGTTTGTTATTATCCCAACGAATCGCAAACCTCCTATTTACGACATTTAATTATCACTAATTACTAATTAATAGGTGTTTGTTTATTAAAATTTAAAGGTTGTTATTAATTTTTTAAATCTTGGTCAATTGTATATTATGATATTACTAACTCAAAAATAAATTAAAATTTTAATTTTTATCACTAATTACTTAAATATAGGTGTTTATTTATTAAAATTTAAAATTTGTTATTTATTTTTTAACTCTTGGTCAATTGTATATCATGATATCAGTAACTCAAAAATGAATTAAAATTTTAATTTTTATTACTAATTACTAATTAAAAGGTGTTTCTTTATTAAAATTTAAAGGTTGTTATTAATTTTTCAAATCTTGGTCAATTGTATATCATAATATTAGTAACTCAAAACTGAATTAAAATTTTAATTTTTAATCACTAAATACTAATTAATAAGTGTTTGTTTATTTAAATTTAAAGGTTGTTGTTAATTTTTTAAATTTTTGTCAATTGTATATTATGATATTAGTAACTCAAAAATAAATTAAAATTTTAATTTTTGACACTAATTACTAATAAATAGGTGTTTGTTTATTTAAATTTAATGATTGTTATTAGATTTTTAAATTTTGGTCAGTTATATGTTATAATATTTATAACTTAAAAATGAAATAAAAATTAATTCTTTTTGTTTATTATATTTAAATGCTTGTTTGTTGATTAAAAGTTAAAGTCCGATATTAAGCATTAAACATTTGGTATGATGTATTTTAAAATATGAGTAGTTGAAAAATAAGTTTCAATTGTTTATCATATTTAAATGCTTGTTTATTTAATTTAAATCAAAAATCAATTTTAGGAATTTAAAATTTGGTATAATCTATATCCTGGTATAAACAACTTAGAACTGCGTTATATATTAGTTTTGTGTGTATAGTATATATAAATGCTTGTTTGTTTATTCAAAGATATGTAATATTCTTAGTTAATGTTTATGCATATCTTTTTTTATTTATAGAAATTTATGTTAAAAATAATCAAATAATTTCGAACCATATTTTATTTATCAAATAAATCTAGTTATTATTGTTTTTATTCTTTCTAGTCAGAATTTTGAAAGACGATAACTTTTGTTCTTTAAAACTAAAAGTTCTAAATTTTTAGTATGTTTGTTATTATCCCAACGAATCGCAAACCTCCTATTTACGACATTTAATTATCACTAATTACTAATTAATAGGTGTTTGTTTATTAAAATTTAAAGGTTGTTATTAATTTTTTAAATCTTGGTCAATTGTATATTATGATATTACTAACTCAAAAATAAATTAAAATTTTAATTTTTATCACTAATTACTTAATAATAGGTGTTTATTTATTAAAATTTAAAATTTGTTATTTATTTTTTAACTCTTGGTCAATTGTATATCATGATATCAGTAACTCAAAAATAAAATAAAATTTTAATTTTTATCACTAATTACTAATTAAAAGGTGTTTCTTTATTAAAATTTAAAGGTTGTTATTAATTTTTCAAATCTTGGTCAATTGTATATCAAGATATTAGTAACTCAAAACTGAATTAAAATTTTAATTTTTAATCACTAAATACTAATTAATAAGTGTTTGTTTATTGAAATTTAAAGGTTGTTGTTAATTTTTTAAATTTTTGTCAATTGTATATTATGATATTAGTAACTCAAAAATAAATTAAAATTTTAATTTTTGACACTAATTACTAATAAATAGGTGTTTGTTTATTTAAATTTAATGATTGTTATTAGATTTTTAAATTATTGTCAGTTATATGTTATAATATTTATAACTTAAAAATGAAATAAAAATTAATTCTTTTTGTTTATTATATTTAAATGCTTGTTTGTTGATTAAAAGTTAAAGTCCGATATCAAGCATTAAACATTTGGTATGGTGTATTTTAAAATATAAGTAGTTGAAAAATAAGTTTTAATTGTTTATCATATTTAAATGCTTGTTTATTTAATTTAAATCAAAAATCAATTTTAGGAATTTAAAATTTGGTATAATCTATATCCTGATATAAACAACTTAGACTGCGTTATATATTAGTTTTGTGTGTATAGTATATATAAATGCTTGTTTGTTTATTCAAAGATATGTAATATTCTTAGTTAATGTTTATGCATTTCTTTTTTTATTTATAGAAATTTATGTTAAAAATAATCAAATAATTTCGAACCATATTTTATTTATCAAATAAATCTAGTTATTATTTTTATTCTTTCTAGTCCCAATTTTGAAAGAAGATATCTTTAGTTCCTTAGAATTTAAAAATCTGAAATTTTAGTATGTTGTTTATTATCAGATTATGTTTTCATTCTCCTATTTACAACATTTAATTATTACTAATTACTAATTAATAAGTGTTTATTTATTAAAATTTAAAGGTTGTTATTAATTTTTTAAATCTTGGTCAATTGTATATCATGATATTGGTAACTCAAAAATGAATTAAAATTATAATTTTTATCACTAATTACTTATTAATAGGTATTTATTTATTATAATTTAAAATTTGTTATTAACTTTTTAAATTTTGGTCAATTGTATATCATGATATTAGTAACTCAAAAACGAATTAAAATTTTAATTTTTATCACTAATTACTAATTAATATGTGTTTGTTTATTAAAATTTAAGGGTTGTTATTAACTTTTTAAATCTTGGTCAATTGTATATCATGATATTACTAACTCAAAAATGAAATAAAATTAAAATTTTCATCACTAATTACTAATTAATGGGTGTTTGTTTATTCAAATTTAAAGATTGATATTAGGTTTTTAAATTTTGGTCGGTTATATCTTATTATTATTATTTTTATTATTATTATTTTTATTCTTTCTAGTCCCAATTTTGAAAGAAGATATCTTTAGTTCCTTAGAATTTAAAAATCTGAAATTTTAGTATGTTGTTTATTATCAGATTATGTTTTCATTCTCCTATTTACAACATTTAATTATCACTAATTACTAATTAATAAAGGTTTATTTATTAAAATTTAAAGGTTGTTATTAATTTTTAAAATCTTGGTCAATTGTATATCATGATATTGGTAACTAAAAAATGAATTAAAATTTTAATTTTTATCACTAATTACTAATTAATAGGTGTTTGTTTATTAAAATTTAAAGGTTGTTATTAACTTTTTAAATCTTGGTCAATTGTATATCATGATATTACTAACTCAAAAATGAATTAAAATTAAAATTTTCATCACTAATTACTAATTAATGGGTGTTTGTTTATTCAAATTTAAAGATTGATATTAGGTTTTTAAATTTTGGTCGGTTATATCTTATTATATTTAAAATTTAAAGATAATTAAAAAATTTATCTTGTTTGTTTGTTATATTAAATGCTGGTTTGTAAATTAAAAATCAAAGGTATGTAATATTCTTAGTTAATGTATATGCATATATTTTTTATTTATAAAATTTTATGTTAAAAATAATTAAATAATTTCGAACCATATTTTATTTATCAAATAAATCTAGTTATTATTATAATTATTATTTTTATTATTATTATTTTTATTCTTTCTAGTCCCAATTTTGAAAGAAGATATCTTTAGTTCCTTAGAATTTAAAAATCTGAAATTTTAGTATGTTGTTTATTATCAAATTATGTTTTCGTTCTCCTATTTACAACATTTAATTATCACTAATTACTAATTAATAAGTGTTTATTTATTAAAATTTAAAGTTTGTTATTTATTTTTTAAATCTTGGTCAATTGTATATCATGATATCAGTAACTCAAAAATGAATTAAAATTTTAATTTTTATCACTAATTACTAATTAAAGGGTGTTTCTTTATTAAAATTTAAAGGTTGTTATTAATTTTTCAAATCTTGGTCAATTGTATATCATGATATTAGTAACTCAAAACTGAATTAAAATTTTAATATTTGTCACTAATTAGTCGACCCTCACTACAGGCATTTTTCTTTATATACAGAAAAAAGTCAAAAAACGACTTGGGTGGAGCTCTGCGTTTTTTCGCTCAAGTCTTTTAATAGTACAGGCTAGTTGTAAGTATTAAGTAACCAAAATAAATAAAATCTAACTTTTATGAGTGCATAAGTCTTAAATAAAAACATTATTTTATTGGGCCACGTTGTTTGTTATGTTATTTGTTTTGCTTTTTGAATAATGCTTAATCATTTTACAACAGAAATAATATTAATTATAATGCTTAATTATTTTAGAACAAAAATAATATTAATTACAAATTCTTAATACAACGTTGGGTTTTTGATTTTGGTTTCGCCACGTAGCGTTATGGTTTTTTTAGTTTTTCTTTGGTTAAGAGACCCTACTTTTTTAGTCTCACTACAAGTCTTTTCCATTTTTGTTCGCAGAAAAAAGACAAAATACGACTTGGGTGGAGCTCTGCGTTTTTTCGCTTAACTCTTTTAATAGTACAGGTTAGTTGAGAGGATTAAGTGACCAACATAATAAAAATTTTCACTGTTATAAGTGCATTAAGTCTTGAATAAAAACCTTATTTTATTGGGCAACGTTGTTTGTTATGTTTTTTATTTTGCTTTTTGAATAAAGCTTAATAATAACACAAAAATTTAGAACTTTTGTTACATGTTTGTTCTAGTATTATAAACATTTAAATGCTTTTTGTATAGCAAAACGATTTTTATCCTTACGTAAAAATTTATTGGGCCTTTAAACCTAAAACACAATCTGATGCAAATAATATATTCAAAATATCCCGAAAACTCCTAAATTAATTTAAAGAAGATACTAAATGACGTATTATTTAAATTACAAATTAAATTTTTCTATTCACATTTCCCATTTTAATATATAGACAAAGGAGTATACACAAATATAATATTTAGCAACAAAAGTGTTCGCCATAAGCTCACGGAAATGCGTTTTTATTGTGTTCTGCAAAAAAGTTAAACAAAGTTAAATTAATTTTTATAGCTGATTAATTTTATAGCTGATTAATTTTGATCAAAATTGAAGTAAATTTTAATATTTTTTCCAAATTGATTAAGGGTAGTCAGAAACGTTCGGAAAACGTCGTTTAAACTTAATCCACCAAACCTTATCAAGCTTTGTGCTTGAATATATCAAACTGGGGTAGCAGACAACAAAGAGAATATTAATTTTGAACTTCTAATGCCACGTTGCATTTTGGATTTTTGCTGTGCAACGTATAATAATAGTTTATTATACTTTTTATTGGTTAAAAGACCTACTTTAATTTACTTTAACCACAAGCCTTTTTATATGTAAAAAAAGAAACATTGCTTGTTCTGTAATTTATTTTGTTTGATAGTTTAATCTTATTAATTTTATTAAACTACCGGTTTTTGTCAACTGTTAAAATTGTTTTCTTTAATATTAACATGTTCCATGTGGCCCCTTGTCTAGCGTAGTTTTTGTAAATGTATAGGTATAATATATAAAAAACAACATACAAAAATGCCTTATTTTGTTTCAACTTTTATTGCCAAAATTCGAATACAACATTTATTCAATATTTTTCATTTCGTTATTATTCCAGATCAAAGGAACATAATGGAACAGCGCTATTAAATTTTATTTCACGGTTGTTAACAAAACCTTTCACAGTACGGGTAGGACTCATTGCCACCTTAAAATAAATTTAAATATATTTCTAATATTAAAGTTTATTTGTTACTAACACTTTTTTTAGTTTGATTTTTATTAAATACTTGTTTTAAGAGTTTTTTAAACGCAATAAGTTATTTTACCTGAAGTGACATTTTATCATGGCCTGGTTTGTTATCTGGAAATCCTCGATGCCACAAATCGCTTCTTGGAAGCCAAAAGTTACCGTTTTGAAGTCGAATTCCGCCTTTCTAAAATTACAAGATAAAAACATAAAAAAAAAAGTTTTGTGTAAATATTTTTACACAATTTTAACATTCTATTTTATTGAGTTATAAAATATGTAAAGAAAATACTTCAAGCTTTGAAGCAAGCCAAATTTGAACCCAGCTCCAACGATCATTTAAAGCAATATTCCAATTATCTTGAATGTAGTTGTAAAACAAGTGGTACTGTTCTTCCGAGGCAATCTCAGCCAATTTTCCACCATGAAATTTGCAGATAGCATGAGCCTGGGCCAAATTAAAACCTTTTACTGGAGCAACCGTGTAGATCAACTTGTAGCACTTGTTATAGCTCACCACGCCTTTGCAATCTGTAGTTTTTAAACAAACGTAAAATAAACGTTTAATTTTAAGATATTGTTTGTGTATATTTTTTTTATTCTTTGTGTATATTAATTATGACAGGGAGCTTTAAAAATTAACAAGTCAAGTTTAAATATTTAACTTTACCTGAACGGCATTAAAAGTTATTTTGAAAAAAATACTTGAACTTAAATTACCACAATTGCCTCTCCCATGCACCAGTCCTAGACAAATCAACGAAATCACGATAATAACTTTTAAAAACATTTTTCTCACGATATCTTCTGAATTAAAACGAATTTTTCAATCAGGAATATTGCACAACTTAATTATCACTTTTTGGCAGAAGCGCACAAGTAAGTGATCAAATGTACACTGCTTACCTTGTTATATAGCTTTACCCTGAGTGATTATCGACTTTTGAATTTACTATCGGAAGCTTTACTCATTAAGCGGGAAGTTTTGATATCAAATGAAAATTTTCTATTCACACAGCCTAATTTTAATAAAACGAATTGTGTTTTTAATGAAATATGTGCAAAAAAGTAAGCGCAAATATATAATTAATTAACAATGAAAGTGTTCGCTCCTAAGCTCGCGGAAATGAGTTTGTATTGTGAACTGGCACAGCGAAAGAAAATAAAGTTAAAAAAAGTAAAATTTATATTAAAAGCTGATTAATTATCCAGTTTTGATCAAAGTTGAAGTAGATTTCCATTTTCTATTTCAAATTTATAGGATGTAGTAAGAAACCTACGGAAGAAGTCGTTATAAATTAATCTACCGAACCTTATTAGGCTTTGTGCTTGAATATATCAAACCGGGGTAGCTGACAACATAAAGAAAATTAATTTAAAATTCTTAATACCACGTTGCGTTTTGAATACTTGCTTCGCCACGTAGCGTTATAGTTTCGTAAGCTTTTCATTGGTTGATAGACTTTTCTTTTTTTAGCATCACTACAGGCAGTCTTTTAATAGTACAGGCTAGTTGTAAGAATTAAGTAACCAAAATTAACAAAATCTTACTGTTATAAGTGCATTAAAAATTAAAAAATCTTATTCTATTGAAAAAATCTTATTCTATTGACGTTGTTCGTTATGTTATTTATTTTAGTTTTTGAATAAAGTTTAATAATATTATAAATATTTAAAATCTTTTTGTATGGCAAAACGATTTTTATCCTTACGTAAAAATTTATTGAGCCTATAAACCTAAAACACAAACTGATGCAAATAATATATTCAAATTATCCCTAAAACTTTTAAATTAATTTAAAGAAGATACTAAATAACGTATTATTTAAATTACAAATTAAATTTTTCCATTCACACTTCCTATCTTAATAAAGACAAATAATATTTTTAATATATAGACAAAAGAGTATACACAAATAAAATAATTAGCAACAAAAGTGTTCGCCCCTAAGCTCACGAAAATATGTTTATATTGTGTACTAGCACAACAAAAAAAATAAAGTTAAACAAAGTCAAATTAAATTTTAAAGCTGATAAATTAACCAGTTTTGATCAAAATTGAAGTAAATTTTCATATTTTTTCGAAATTGATTAAGGGTAGTCAGAAACGTTCGGAAGAAGTCGTTATAACTTAATTTACTAAACCTTATTGGGCTTTGTGCTTAAATATATCAAACCTGGGTAGCTGACAACATAAAGTTAATTAATTATAAATTCTTAATACCACGTTGCGTTTTAAACTTTTGCTGCTATACGTAGGCTATCGAGTTTGTTTAGTCCTTTTTTATTGATTAAGAGAAGTAACCTTGTTTAGTTTTACTACAAGCTTTAACCTTTTTCATACGCAGAAAATGGCAAAAAGAATTTTGGTAAAAATAAGCGTTTTTCGCCTTTTTTTAAAATTTAATGCACATTATGTGTTTACAATATTACAAAAATTTCCATATTAAATTTAAATTAAGTTAAAAGAACACACAAAGTCATGCTTTTCTAATAACAAGTAAAAATCTTTTTATTACACCTTCCCAATTTTCAAAAGACGAATAGTATTTTTTATAAAATATAGTATAGACAAACCGTTATGCGCAAATATATATTTAATTAGCAACGAAAATTTTCGCCCCTAAGCTAACGGAAATGAGTTTGTATTGTGAACTGGCATAGCAAAAGAAAAATGAAGTTAAACAAAGTAAAATTTATATTATAAGCTGATTAATTATTCAGTTTTGATCAAAATTGAAGCAGATTTCCCTTTTCTATTTCAAATATAATGGGGGTAGTCCGAAACTTACGGAAGAAGTCGTTATAAATTAATCTACCAAACCTTATCGGGCTTTGTGCTTGAATATATCAAACCGGGGTAGCTGACAACATAAAGATAATTAATAATAAATTCTTAATACCACGTTGCGTTTTGGATTTTGGTTTCGCCACGTAGCGTTATAGTTTTATAAGCTTTTCATTGGTTAAAAGACTTTTCTTTTTTTATTCTCACTACAAGCCTTTTCTTTTTTTATACACAGAAAAAAGGCAAAAAACGACTGGGGTGGAGCTCTGCGTTTTTTTTCCTAACTCTTTAAATAGTACAGGCTAGTTGTAAAAATTAAGTAACCAAAATTAACAATTTCTTACTGTTACAAGTGCATTAAAAATTAAATACAAATCGTATTTTATTGGGCCACGTTGTTCGTTATGTTATTTATTTTAGTTTTTGAATAATATTTAATAATAATACGAATTTTTAGAACTTTTGTTACATGTTTGTTCTTGTATTATAAATATTTATATAATTTTTGTGTAGCGGAGCGATTTTTTATTTTTACATTAATAATTACAAAGGCTTTAAAATATACATACAATCTAATGCAAATAATCTATTTGAAATATCCCTTAAACTTCCAAATTAATTTTACATGAAATACTAAATTACGTATTAGTTAAATTACGTATTTAAATTTTCTATTCACACAGCCTAATTTTATTAAAACGAATTGTGTTTTTAATGAAATATAGACAAAAAGTATGCGCAAATATATAAATTAATTGGCAACAAAAGTGTTCGCCCCTAAGCTCACGGAAATGAGTTTGTATTGTGAACTGGCATTGCGAAAGAAAAATGAAGTTATACAAAGTAAAATTTATATTAAAAGCTGATTAATTATTCAGTTTTAATCAAAATTGAAGCAGATTTCCATTTTCTATTCTAAATTGATTGGAGGTAGTCAGAAACTTACGGAAGAAGTCGTTATAAATTAATCTACCAAACCTTATCGGGCTTTGTGCTTGAATATATCGAACCGGGGTAGATGACAACAGAAAGAATATTAATTATAAATTCCTAATACAACGTTGGATTTTGGTTTCGCCCCGTAGCGTGTTGGTTTAGTAGGTTTTTCATTGGTTAAGAAACCTTACTTTTTTAGTCTCACTACAAGCCTTTTCTTTTTTTTAAGCAGAAAAAAGGCAAAAAACTACTTGGGTGGAGCTCTGCGTTTTTTCGCTTAACTCTTTTAATAGTACAGGCTAGTTGTAAGAATTAAGTAACCAAAATTAACAAAATCTTACTGTTATAAGTGCATTAAAAAAAGAACTTATTTTGTTGGGCAACATTGTTTGTTATGTTCTTTATTTTGCTTTTTGAATAATGCTTAATAATATTACAAAAATTTAGAACTTTTGTTACATGTTTGCTCTAGTATTATAAATATTTAAATGCTTTTTGTATAGCAAAACGATTTTTATCCTTACGTAAAAATTTATTGGGCCTTTAAACCTAAAACACAATCTGATGCAAATAATATATTTAAAATATCCCTAAAACTTTTAAATTAATTTAAAGGAGATACTAAATGACGTATTGTTTAAATTACAAATTAAATTTTTCTATTTATACTTCCCATTTTAATAAGGCGAATAGTATTATTAATAGAATATAGACAAAAAGTATGTGCAAATATATAGTTAATTAGCAACAAAAGTGTTCACCCATCAGCTCACGAAAATATGTTTATATTGTGTACTAGCACAACAAAAAAATAAAGTTAAACAAAGTCAAATTAATTTTTAAAGCTGATAAATTAACCAGTTTTGATCAAAATTGAAGTAAATTTTCATATTTTTTTTCCAAATTGAATAAGGGTAGTTAGAAACGTTCGGAAGAAGCCGTTATAACTTAATTTACCAAACATTATTGGGCTTTGTGCTTAAATATATCAAACCGTGGTAGCTGACAACATAAAGTTAATTAATTATAAATTCTTAATACCACGTTGCGTTTTAAACTTTTGCTGCTCCACGTAGGCTATCGAGTTACTTTAGTCCTTTTTTATTAATTAAGAAACCTAACCCAGTTTAGTTTTACTACAAGCTTTAACCTTTTTCATACGCAGAAAATGGAAAAGGCAATTTTGGTGGAGATAAGCGTTTTTTCGCCTTATTTTTTTAAATTTAATGCACATTATGTGTTTCCAATATTACAAAAATTTCTATATTTTATTCAAATTAAGTTAAAAGAATACACAAAGTCATGCTTTTTTAATAACAAGTAAAAATCTTTTAATTACACCTTCACAATTTTCAAAAGACGAATAGTATTTTTTATAAAATATAGTATAGACAAACCGTTATGCGCAAATATATAATTAATTAGCAACGAAAATTTTCGCCCCTAAGCTCACGGAAATGATTTTGTATTGTGAACTGGCACAGCGAAAGAAAATGAAGATAAACAAAGTAAAATTTATATTAAAAACTGATTAATTATCCAGTTTTGATCAAAATTGAAGCAGATTTCCATTTCCTATTTCAAATATATTGGGGGTAGTCCGAAACTTATGGAAGAAGTCGTTATAATTTAATCTACCAAACCTTATCGGGCATTGTGCTTGAATATATCAAACCGGGCTGACAACAGAAAAAAAATTAAATTAAAATTGTTAATACCACGCGTTTTAGATTTTGGTTTCGCCACGTAGCGTTATAGTTTTATAAGCTTTTCATTGGTTAAGAGACCTTACTTTTTAGTCTCACTACATACGCAGAAAAAAGGCAAAAAACGACTTGGGTAGAGCTCTGCGTTTTTTTGCCTAACTCTTTAAATAGTACAGGCTAGTTGTAAAAATTAAGTAACCAAAATTAACAAATTCTTACTGTTACAAGTCCATTAAAAATTAAATACAAATTTTATTTTAATGGGCCACGTTGTTCGCTATGTTATTATGGTTCGAAATCTTAGATTTCGAAACATATTGTTATTGTTATTATATTTATTATTATTATGGTTCGAAATCTTAGATTTCAAAACATATTGTTATTGTCAGTGTATTTATTATGGTTCGAAATCTTAGATTTCGAAACATATTGTTATTGTCATTATACTTATTATTATTATTATTTTTATTATTATTATTTTTATTCTTTCTAGTCCCAATTTTGAAAGAAGATATCTTTAGTTCCTTAGAATTTAAAAATCTGAAATTTTAGTATGTTGTTTATTATCAGATTATGTTTTCATTCTCCTATTTACAACATTTAATTATCACTAATTACTAATTAATAAGTGTTTATTTATTAAAATTTAAAGGTTGTTATTAATTTTTTAAATCTTGGTCAATTGTATATCATGATATTGGTAACTCAAAAACGAATTAAAATTTTAATTTTTATCACTAATTACTAATTAATAGGTGTTTTTTTATTAAAATTTAAGGGTTGTTATTAACTTTTTAAATCTTGGTCAATTGTATATCATGATATTACTAACTCAAAAATGAATTAAAATTAAAATTTTCATCACTAATTACTAATTAATGGGTGTTTGTTTATTCAAATTTAAAGATTGATATTAGGTTTTTAAATTTTAGTCGGTTATATCTTACTATATTTATAATTTGAAGATAATTAAAAAATAATTCTTGTTTGTTTGTTATATTAAATGCTGGTTTGTTAATTAAAAATCAAAGTTATGTAATATTCTTAGTTAATGTTTATGCATATATTTATTATTATTATTATTATTATTATTTTTATTATTATTATTTTTATTCTTTCTAGTCCCAATTTTGAAAGAAGATATCTTTAGTTCTTTAGAATTTAAAAATCTGAAATTTTAGTATGTTGTTTATTATCAGATTATGTTTTCATTCTCCTATTTACAACATTTAATTATCACTAATTACTAATTAATAAGTGTTTATTTATTAAAATTTAAAGGTTGTTATTAATTTTTTAAATCTTGGTCAATTGTATATCATGATCTTGGTAACTCAAAAATGAATTAAAATTTTAATTTTTATCACTAATTACTAATTAATAGGTGTTTATTTATTATAATTTAAAGGTTGTTATTAACTTTTTAAATTTTGGTCAATTGTATATCATGATATTAGTAACTAAAAAACGAATTAAAATTTTAATTTTTATCACTAATTACTAATTAATAGGTGTTTGTTTATTAAAATTTAAGGGTTGTTATTAACTTTTTAAATCTTGGTCAATTGTATATCATGATATTACTAACTCAAAAATGAATTAAAATTAAAATTTTCATCACTAATTACTAATTAATGGGTGTTTGTTTATTTAAATTTAAAGATTGATATTAGGTTTTTAAATTTTGGTCGGTTATATCTTTTTATATTTATAATTCAAAAATGAAATAAAAAATAATTCTTGTTTGTTTGTTATATTTAAATTCTGGTTTGTTCATTAAAAATTAAAGTTCGATTTTAAGCATAAAAAATTTGGATGATGTATTTTATAATATAAGTAGTTGAAAAACATATTTGAAAAATAACTTCGTTTATTTATCATATTTAAATGCTTGTTTATTTAATAAAAATCAAAAATCAATTTTAGGAATTTAAAATTTGCTATAATTTATATCCTAATATTACCAACTTAAAACTGGGTTAAATATTAGTTTTTGTTTGTATAATATATATAAATGCTGGTCTGTTTATTAAAAATCAAAGTATGTAATATTCCTAGTTAATGTTTATGCATATCTTTATTTATTTATAAAAATTTATGTTAAAAATAATCATATAATTTCGAACCATATTTTATTTATCAAATAAATCTAGTTATACTTATTATTATTATTATTTTTATTATTATTTTTATTCTTTCTAGTCCCAATTTTGAAAGAAGATATCTTAAGTTCCTTAGAATTTAAAAATCTGAAATTTTAGTATGTTGTTAATTATCAGATTATGTTTTCATTCTCCTATTTACAACATTTAATTATCACTAATTACTAATTAATAAGTGTTTATTTATTAAAATTTAAAGTTTGTTATTTATTTTTTAAATCTTGGTCAATTGTATATCATGATATCAGTAACTCAAAAATGAATTAAAATTTTAATTTTTGTCACTAATTACTAATTAAAAGGTGTTTTATTATTAAAATTTAAAGGTTGTTATTAATTTTTCAAATCTTGGTCAATTGTATATCATGATATTAGTAACTCAAAACTGAATTAAAATTTTAATTTTTAATCACTAAATACTAATTAATAAGTGTTTGTTTATTTAAATTTAAAGGTTGTTGTTAATTTTTTAAATTTTTGTCAATTGTATATTATGATATTAATAACTTAAAAATAAATTAAAATTTTAATTTTTGACACTAATTACTAATAAATAGGTGTTTGTTTATTTAAATTTAATGATTTTTATTAGGTTTTTAAAATTTGGTCAGTTATTTGTTATAATATTTATAACTTGAAAATGAAATAAAAATTAATTCTTGTTTGTTTATTATATTTAAATGCTTGTTTGTTGATTAAAAGTTAAAGTCCGATATTAAGCATTAAAAATTTGGTATAATGTATTTTAAAATATAAGTAGTTAAAAAACATATTTGAAAAATAAGTTTCAATTGTTTATCATATTTAAATGCTTGTTTATTTAATTTAAATTAAAAATTAATTTTAGGAATTTAAAATTTGGTATAATCTATATCCTGATATAAACAACTTAAAACTGCGTTAAATATTAGTTTTAGTGTGTATAGTATATATAAATGCTTGTTTGTTTATTCGAAGATATGTAATATTCTTAGTTAATGTTTATGCATATCTTTTTTTATTTATAAAATTTCATGTTAAAAATAATCAAATAATTTCGAACCATATTTTATTTATCAAATAAATCTAGTTATTGTTTTTATTCTTTCTAGTCAGAATTTTGAAAGACGATAACTTTTGTTCTTTAAAACTAAAAGTTCTAAATTTTTAGTATGTTTGTTATTATCCCAACGAATCGCAAACCTCCTATTTACGACATTTAATTATCACTAATTACTAATTAATATATTTTATTATTAAAATTTAAAGAATAAATTTTCGGAAATTTTAATATGTTGTTGGTATTATTATTTTGTATGTTGCTATTTAAAATGAAGATTTAACTCTAGCTAAATATCGTTTAATCATTATTTTTGTTTTTTATAAAATAATGAATCAGTGTGAGTTTATTGCTTAAATAATTTAATAACGTTCTGGTCGCCGTCAAAAATCGTCCTTTTCGCTGTCCAATAAAGTAAAAAATATTGGTTGAAAATTTAAGTAAAATGTTAAAGTATAAGTAAAAAATGTGTAAAATTTTTTTTCAATTGTTTTGTTATTATTATATTTTAATACTCGTTTGATTACTAAAAAATTAAGATCGGTATTTTGCTTTTAAATTTAGTTTACTTTTATATTACAATATCAATGAATGCGTGTTTGTTTGTTAAAATTAGGTTTAAATATAAAAAACTTTATATTTAAATTTATAATTTATTAATAAACTTACTAAATAAACTATGTTTATAAAAAAAATCAAACTATTTCGAACCATATTTTATTTATCAAATAAATCTAGTTGTTTTTATTCTTATTTGACCGAATTTTGAGGGACGATAACTTCTGTTCTTTAAAATTAAAAAATCTAAATTTTCAGTATGTTTGTTATTATTCCAACGAATCGCAAACCTCCTATTAACGACATTTAATTATCACTAATTACTAATTAATATATTTTATTACTAAAATTTAAAGATTAAATTTTCTGAAATTTTAATATTAAAGTATAAGTAAAATATGTGTATTTTTTTTAGTTGTTTTGTTATTATTATATTTTAATACTCGTTTGATTACCAAAAATTAAGATCGGTATTTTGCTTTTAAATTTAGTTTACTTTTATATTACAATATCAATGAATGCGTGTTCGTTTGTTAAAATTAGGTTTAAATTTAAAAAAGTTAATATTTAAATTTATAATTTAATTAATAAATCTACTAAATAAATTATATTTATAAAAAAGAATTAAACGATTTCGAAAAAATTTTAATATGTTGTATAATATCATAATGCGTTTCAGGCCTCCTATTTACAATATTTAATTATCACTAATTACTAATTAATAGGTGTTTGTTTATTAAAATTTAAAGGTTGTTCTTAATTTTTTAAATCTTGGTCAATTGTATATCATGATATTAGCAAACAAAAAATGAATTAAAATTTTAATATTTGTCACGAATTACCGATTAATAGGTGTTTGTTTATTAAAATTTAAAGATTGTTATTAACTTTTCAAATCTTGGTCAATTGTTTATCATGATATTAGTAACTTAAAAATGAATTAAAATTTTAATTTTTATCACTACTTACTAATTAATAGGTGTTTGTTTATTTAAATTTAAAGGTTGTTGTTAATTTTTTTAATTTTTGTCAATTGTATATCGTGATATTAATAACTCAAAAATAAATTAAAATTTTAATTTTTGTCACTAATTACTAATTAATAGTTGTTTGTTTATTAAAATTTAAAGATTGTTATTAGGTTTTTAAATTTTGGTCGGTAATAAATTATTATATTTATAATTCGAAAATAAATTAAAAAATAATTCTTGTTTGTTTGTTATATTTAAATGCTGGTATGTTTATTAAAAATTAAAGTTTGATATTAAGCATTAAAAATTTGAAATGATGTATTTTATAATATAGGTAGTTAAAAAACATATTTCAAAAAAAACCTTTCGTCTATTTATCATATTTAAATGCTTGTTTTTTTAATAAAAATTAATTTTAGAAATTTAAAATTTACTATAATTTGTATCCTAAAACTACCAACTTAAAACTGAGTTAAATATTAGTTTTTGTTTGTATAATATATATAAATGCTCGTTTGTTTATTAAAAGTCAAAGGTATGTAATATTCCTAGTTAATGTTTATGCATATTTTTTTTTATTTATAAAAATTTATGGTAAAAATAATCAAATAATTTCGAACCATATTTTATTTATCAAATAAATCTAGTTAAAGTTTATTTAGTTCAACTTTAACTATTTCAACAACCTTTTTTGTGTTATTTACAATTTTAATATTAGTTTGTCTAAGAATTAACATTTTACTAACAATTTTTATTCATAATGTAAAATTCATTTTTAAGTTTTTGGTAAAAAATTAAAAAATCTAAACAACTATACACAAAGTTTAAAATTAACTAACTGGATTTAACGTTTCTATAAAAATATATATGAAAAGCTATACAAAATAAGCTACTGAAATATTTTTGCTGCATTATTTCCTAAAATAAAATTAACTAAAAATGTTTAGTTTTAAACAATTACAGAAAAATGGGTTTTTAAATTTTTCTGCAATTTTTTGAATATTTTATTTTTTCTTATAAATGGGTGTCTGCGATGTGCCTGTGTGACGTCATAATAGGAGAACGTGGTTTAGCAGTTTCAGGATTTCTGCTCAAGTTTTTAATTTCACCTGTTTGTGGTTTGTTATTCTTGGAGTCTGGTTAAAAACGAATTAAGTTATTTTTCTTTACAAAAATTAGTATAAAATACATTTATTTTCAAACAAATTAACCGGCAGCGTGGTGTAGTGGTAAGAACACTTGCTACACCACCCATGAGGTCGTGGGTTCAATCCCTACTGCTCTCATACTGTAGCGCCTTTGAGTAAGGCGCTATAAACGGTACAAACTCCTGCTGAGCCAGCACTTAATCAGCAGAATAATTATTGGGCAATTATAATCTTTAATATCTCAAACTGCCACAGGCAACTCAAGACTGGGTAGGAGTAACAGTTGTTACCCTATGTTTAAGTCGCGCAATCGACTTTCCCACATCGAGGATAAAGATATATACAAAACAAAAAAGGAAATGTTAAAAAAATGATTTACCGGATTTTAGAGCAAACATCAAATCGTCAAAATCTGTCGAGTCATCTTCGGCTGTTTCGTCAGTGACATCGGCATCATTTTCTCCTGACCAATCGTTCTAAAATAATTCAAAAATAAATTGCTACAGTGTTAAAAATATGCAAGTTCTTACTTTAAATTTATTCCATGAAAAACACTTAACCCAAACTAGAATCGAATTGTTTAAGCTACTATAATTATTAACTATGAGTTTTATATTAATCTAACTGTAACTATTTTCCATGCGAGGCAATAATGAAAAATACAAATACAGTCCTATAAGCTACACATGATTCCAGTAGAAGCCAAAAAATTAACTTACAATCATAAAAAGTCTTACAGTTGGGCAATTTAATATTCTGCCAAGTATTTTTTGCTGGTAATATCAATTACACTGTAGCTATAGTTCTTTTTACTATACATTAAATGGAGGAATAATACATTTACAAAATAACATATACGTACATCAAACTTTGGCATTAAGCTCTGAGTACTTTTGTTGATGACATCACCAGAGACAGAAGGCACCCTGCTTCCTATAACAGCAGTGGTTTAAAACGCTAAAAAAAAATTCAAAAAAAATATTTTTTATTATATATAAACCAAACAAGAAAATTATATTTAAGAAATAAAAAAAAAAGTTGTCAAATTTAATCTGACGAAATTACATTTTTTCATCTCGAAATTTTTAAAAAGCCATGTAGTTTAATTACCCGTTGCTCAATGTAAAATGTCATGACTTTTAAAGATCCCATCTTGGTAAATGTCCTTGGTTGGCCACACAAACTGATTGTGTAATATACCGTACACAACCAGCAAAAATATCCCCTTAAATAAAGTCAAATTTGTAGAGTATGACATATTTAACAAGGCCCTATGTGTCTAAGTTTAGGCTGTGTAGTGGTGTTTGTACTTAATAGTAAATTTAGTTATTGTTTCTATTTGGCATGTATTGATGCAAAAAAAACAAATCTCTTTATCTTATAAATATTAAATACTACATTGAGGCTACCAAAAAGAGTAAGAACTAGATAAAATTCACTATGAATATATTGTTTAATTTATTCAACGCATTTCTACAATTTTATAATCAATTTTTGTTATATAAACTTAACTTGTATGTTAGGTGTAAAATAATCTATATATTATTTAAAAATAAAATTTAAACTAGATTTATTTGATAAATAAAATATGGTTTGAAATTATTTGATTATTTTTAACATAAAATTTTATAAATAAAAAAATATATGCATAAACATTAACCAAGAATATAACATACCTTTGATTTTTAATAAACAAACAAGCATTTAAATATAACAAACAAACAAGAATTATTTTTTAATTACCTTTAAATTATAAATATTATAAAATATAACCGACCAAAATTTAAAAACCTAAAAACAATCTTTAAATTTGAATAAACAAACAGATATTAATTAGTAATTAGTGACAAAAATTAAAATTTTAATTTATTTTTGAGTTACTAATATCATGATATACAATTGACCAAGATTTAAAAAATTAACAACCTTTAAATTTTAATAAACAAACACCTATTAATAAGTAATTAGTAATAAAAATTTAAGTTTCAATTCATTTTTGAGTTAGTAATATCATGGTATACAATTGACCAAGATTTAAAAAAATTAATAACAACCTTTAAATTTTAATAAACAAACACCTTTTAATTAGTAATTAGTGACATTTAAGTGTCGTAAATAGAAGGTTTGCGATTCGTTAGGATAATAACAAACATACTAAAGATTTAGAACTTTTAGTTTTAAAGAACAAAAGTTATCATCTTTCAAAATTCGAGCAAATAAGAATAAAAACAACTAGATTTATTTGATAAATAAAATATGGTTCGAAATTATTTGAATATTTTTAACATAAGTTTTTATAAATAAAAAAAATATGCATAAACATTAACTAAGAATATTACATACCTTTGATTTTTAATAAACAAACAAGCATTTATATATATTATACAAACAAAAACTAATATTTAACCCAGTTTTAAGTTGGTAGTTTTAGGATATAAAGTATAGTAAATTTTAAATTTCTAAAATTGATTTTTTATTTTTATTAAATAAACAAGCATTTAAATATGATAAAAAAACGAAAATTATTTTTTTAATATGTTTTTTAACTACCTATATTATAAAATACATCATACAAAATTTTTAATGCTTAATATTGAACTTTAATTTTTAATGAACAAACCAGCATTTAAATATAACAAACAAATAAGAATTATTTTTTAATTCATTTTCGAATTATAAATATTACAAGATATAACCGACCAAAATTTAAACACCTAATAACAATCTCTAAATTTGAATAAAAACACCTATTAATTAGTAATTAGTCACAAAAATTATAATTTTAAATCATTTTTAAGTTACTAATATCACGATATACAATTGACAAAAATTAAAAAAATTAACAACCTTTGAATTTTAATAAACAAACACTTATTAATTAGTAATTAGTGATAAAAATTAAAATTTTATTTTATTTTTGAGTTACCAATATCATGATATACAATTGACCAAGATTTAAAAATATAACAACAACCTTTAAATTTTAAAAAACAAACACCTATTAATTAGTAATTAGTGATAAAAATTAAAATTTTAATTCGTTTTTGAATTACTAATATCATCATATACATTTGACCAAGATTTAAAAACTAAATAACAATCTTTAAATTTTAAAAAACACCTACTAATTAGTAATTAGTGATAATTAAATGTTGTAAATAGAAGAATGAAAACACAATCTGATAATAAACAACATACTAAAATTTCAGATTTTCAAATCTTTAAATTTTAAGGAACAAAAGTTATCTTCTTTCAAAATTGGGACTAGAAAGAATAAAAACAATAACTAGATTTATTTGATAAATAAAATATGGTTCGAAATTATTTGATTATGTTTAGCATAAATTTTTATAAATAAAAAAATATGCATACACCTTAACTAAGAATATTACATATCTTTGCATAACTAAAGTTGATTTTTGATTTTTATTAAATAAACAAGCATTTAAAATGATAAATAAACAAAAATTATTTTTTAACTACCTATATTATAAAATACATTATATTAAATTTTGAATACTTAATGTCAAACTTTAATTTTAAATAAATGAAGAATAATTTAAATATAATAAACAAACAAAAATTTAATTTTTTATCTATTTTTGAGCTACTGCTATCATGATATACAATAGACTAAAATTTAAAAAAGTAATAACAATCTTTAAATTTTAATAAATAAACACCCATAAATTATTAATCAGTGATAAAAATTAAAATTTTAATTCATTTTTGAGTTACTAATACTATGATATACAAATGGCCAACATTTAAAAAATAAATAATAACTTTGAATTTTATTAAATAAACACCTATTAATTAGTAATTAGTAAAAAAAATTAAAATTTTAATTCATTTTTGAGTTAGTAATATTATGATATACAAATAGCCAATATTTAAAAAATAAATAACAATCTTTAAATTTTATTAAATAAACACCTATTAATTAGTAATTAGTAAAAAAAATTAAAATTTCAATTTATTTTTGAGTTACTAATATTATGATATACAAATGACCAAGATTTAAAAAATAAACAACAAACTTTAAATTTTAATAAATAAACACCTGTTAATTAGTAATTAGTGAAAAAAATTAAAATTTTAATTTATTTTTGAGTTTTTAATATCATGATATACAAAAGGCCAAGATTTTAAAAATTAATAACAATCTTTAAATTTTATTCAAATAAACATCTATTAATTAGTAATTAATGATAAAAATCAAAATTTTAATTCATTTTTGAGTTACCAATATCATGATATACAAATGGCTAAGATTTAAAAAATAAATAACAAACTTTAAATTTTAAAAAATAAACACGTATTAATTAGTAATTAGTGATAATTAAATGTTGTAAATAGGAGAATAAAAACACAATCTGATAATAAACAACATACTAAAATTTCAAAACTGTTAATGTTCACATACAAAAGTTATGTTAACTCAAAATTTAAAGCTTATAAGACACTGGAAAAGATTAATAATAATAATAATATTGACAATAACAATATGTTTCGAAATCTAAGATTTCGAACCATAATAACTATTTTTATTTGATAAATAAAATATGGTTGAAAATTATTTGATTATTTTTAACATAAATTTTTATAAATAAAAAAAGATATGCATAAACATTAACTTAAAATTTTACATACTTTTATTTTTTATTAACAAAAAAGCAATTATATATATTATGCGAACAAAAATTAAAATTTTAACCCAGTTTTAACTTGGTAATAACACAATATACATTATACTAAATTTTAAATTCCTAAAATTGATTTTATTAAATAAACAAGCACCTAAATATATAACTACTTATATTACAAAATACATCATACCAAATTTTTAATACTTAATACCTAAAATTTTGTGTTTTATTAGACGCACACTGGCCTAACTAACATTCAAGATAAAACATTTCGCGAAAATTTTCAGTAAAACAAAAGTTTGAGGTAATTTTTATTTTGGGTTTAATTAGGTCACGTAATATTTTTGGCCAATTATATTGCATACAAATTTAAAAAAAAAAATAAAAAATTTTAAATCGAAAAATAATTGTTGTGTTAGAACCGCACATGTCAGTGTTAGAACCGCACAGCTACTGGTATCATGTGTAGCTTATAAGACTGTATTAGTATTTTTCAATATTGCCTCTTATGGAAAATAGTCACAGTTAGAGTAATATAAAACTCATAGTTAATAAATATAGTAGCTTAAACAGTTAGATTCTAGTTTGGGTTAAGTACATATAACTGTTTTTATAGAATAAATTTGAAGTAAGAACTTGCATATTTTTAATACGGTAATAAAATTTAAAGTTTCCTTAAAAGTTAAATTTTTAAAATTATTTTCTTTAAAATTATTACGCACCACAAAAAGGAAGATATATATTTATAAGATGTAAGAGCAAATGCGCAATTAAGTGTGGGGACCCCCCATAACAATTGAAGCTAATGTCTTATAACTTTAGCTTGAAGGGGACGTGTCGTATTACATTTGATAATATGATACGGTTATAATTTTTAAAGTTTCCTTAAAAGTTAAATTTTTAATTTTTTTTTTTAATTATTACGCACCACAAATAGTAAGATATTTATTTATAAGATGTAAGAGCAAATGTGCAATTATCTGAGGGGTACCCCCCTACAACAATTTAAGCTAATGCCTTTTGACTTTAGTTCGAAGGGGACATGTCATATTACATTTGATAATACGGTACGGTAATAATTTTTTAAATTTCCTTAAAAGTTAAATTTTTAAAATTATTTTCTTTAAAGTTATTACGCAACACAAATAGTAAGATATTTATTTATGAGATGTAAGAGAAAATGTGCAATTATCTGTGGGGTCTCCCCAAACAAGTTAAACTAATGTCTTATGACTTTAGCCTGATGGGGACGCGTCATATTACATTTGTTAATATAATACGATAAACAGACGGTAATTCCTAACATTTATAAACTTAGATTTCAAAAATTTTAGATAACGAACTTACATTAACGGAGGCACAATTTGACAAAAGTAAACAGGTTCGACAATAATTTTTAAAGTTTTCTTGAAAGTTAAATTTTTAAAATTACTTTATTTAAAATTATTACGCACCACAAATAGTAAGATATTTATTTATAAGATGTAAGAGCAAATGTGCAATTATCTGTGGAGTCTCCCCTACTCAACAATTGAAGCCAATGTCTTATTAATTTAGCTTGAAGGGGACGTGTCATATTACATTTGATAATATGATACGGTAATAATATTTAAAGTTTTCATAAAAGTAAAATTTTAAAACTTATTTTCTTTAAAATTATTACGCACCACAAATAATAAGATATTTATTTATAAGATGTAAGAGCAAATGTGCAATAATCTGTGGGGTCCCCCACTCAACAATTTAAGCTAATGTATGATGAATTTAGCTTGAATGGGACGTGTCATATTACATTTGATAATATGATACGCTAATAATATTTAAAGTTTCCTTAAAAGTTAAATTTTTAAAATTATTTTCTTTAAAATTATTACGCACCACAAAAAGGAAGATATATATTTATAAGATGTAAGAGCAAATGTGCAATTATGTGTGGGGACCCCCCACAACAATTGAAGCTAATGTCTTATAACTTTAGCTTGAAGGGGACGTGTCGTATTACATTTGATAATATGATACGGTTATAATTTTTAAAATTTCCTTAAAAGTTAAATTTTTATTTTTTTTTTAATTAATACGCACCACAAATAGTAAGATATTTATTTATAAGATGTAAGAGCAAATGTGCAATTATCTTAGGGGTCCTCCCCACTCAACAATTGAAGCCAATGTCTTATGAATTTAGCTTGAAGGGGACGTGTCATATTACATTTCATAATATGATACGGTTATAATTTTTAAAGTTTTCATAAAAGTAAAATTTTGAAACTTATTTTCTTTAAAATTATTACGCACCACAAATAATAAGATATTTATTTATAAGATGTAAGAGCAAATGTACAATAATCTGTGGGGTCCCCCCACTCAACAATTTAAGCTAATGTATTATGAATTTAGCTTGAATGGGACGTGTCATATTACCTTTGATAATATGATACGGTAATAATATTTAAAGTTTCCTTAAAAGTTAAATTTTTAAAATTATTTTCTTTAAAATTATTACGCACCACAAAAAGGAAGATATATATTTATTAGATGTAAGAGCAAATGTGCAATTATGTGTGGGGACCCCCCACAACAATTGAAGCTAATGTCTTATAACTTTAGCTTGAAGGGGACGTGTCGTATTACATTTGATAATATGATACGGTTATAATTTTTAAAATTTCCTTAAAAGTTAAATTTTTATTTTTTTTTTAATTATTACGCACCACAAATAGTAAAATATTTATTTATAAGATGTAAGAGCAAATGTGCAATTATCTGAGGGGTCCCCCCTACAACAATTTAAGCTAATGCCTTTTGACTTTAGTTCGAAGGAGACATGTCATATTACATTTGATAATACGATACGATAATAATATTTAAAGTTTCCTTAAAAGTTAAATTTTTAAAATTATTTTCTTTAAAATTATTACGCACCACAAAAAGGAAGATATATATTTATAAGATGTAAGAGCAAATGTGCAATTATCTGTGGGTTCCCTTCACAGGAATTTAAGCTAATGTCTTATAAATTTAGCTTAAAGGGGACGTGTCGTATTACATTTGATAATATGATATGGTTATAATTTTTAAAGTTTCCTTAAAATTTAAATTTTTAAATTTTTTTTTTTTAAATTAATACGCACCACAAATAGTAAGATATTTATTTATAAGATGTAAGAGCAAATGTGCCATTATCTGTGGGGTCCCTCGCTTTCAACAAATTAAGCCAATGTCTTATGAATTTAGCTTGAAGGGACGTGTCATATTACATTTGATAATATGATACGGTAATTATATTTAAAGTTTTCATAAAAGTAAAATTTTAAAACTTATTTTCTTTAAAATTATTACGCACCACAAATAATAAGATGTAAGAGCAAATGTGCAATTATCTGTTGGGTCCCCCCCACTCAACAATTTAAGCTAATGTATTATGAATTTAGCTTGAATGGGACGTGTCATATTACCTTTGATAATATGATACTGTTATAATTTTTAAAGTTTCCTTAAAAGTTAAATTTTTAATTTTTTTTTTAATTATTACGCACCACAAATAGTAAGATATTTATTTATAAGATGTAAGAGCAAATGTGCAATTATCTTAGGGGTCCCACTACAACAATTTAAGCGAATGCCTTTTGACTTTAGCTTGAAGGGGACATGTCGTATTACATTTGATAATATGATACGGTAATATTTTTTTAAATTTCCTTAAAAGTTAAATTTTTAAAATTATTTTCTTTAAAATTATTACGCAACACAAATAGTAAGATATTTATTTATAAGATGTAAGAGCAAATGTGCAATTATCTGTGGGGTCCCCCCCCCCACTCAACAATTGAAGCTAATATCTTATGAATTTAGCTTGAAGGGGACGTGTCATATTACATTTGATAATATGATACGGTAATAATATTTAAAGTTTTCATAAAAGTAAAATTTTAAAACTTATTTTCTTTAAAATTATTACGCACCACAAATAATAAGATGTAAGAGCAAATGTGCAATTATCTGTTGGGTCCCGCCCATTCAACAATTTAAGCTAATGTATTATGAATTTAGCTTGAATGGGACGTGTCATATTACCTTTGATAATATGATACGGTTATAATTTTTAAAGTTTCCTTAAAAGTTAAATTTTTAATTTTTTTTTTAATTATTACGCACCACAAATAGTAAAATATTTATTTATAAGATGTAAGAGCAAATGTGCAATTATCTTAGGGGTCCCCCTACAACAATTTAAGCGAATGCCTTTTGACTTTAGCTTGAAGGGGACATGTCATAGTTCATTTGATAATATGATACGGTAATATTTTTTTAAATTTCCTTAAAAGTTAAATTTTTAAAATTATTTTCTTTAAAGTTATTACGCAACACAAATAGTAAGATATTTATTTATAAGATGTAAGAGCAAATGTGCAATTATCTGTGGGGTCCCCCCCACTCAACAATTGAAGCTAATATCTTATGAATTTAGCTTGAAGGGGACGTGTCATATTACATTTGATAATATGATACGGTAATAATATTTAAAGTTTTCATAAAAGTAAAATTTTAAAAATTATTTTCTTTAAAATTATTACGCACCACAAATAGTAAGATATTTATTTATAAATTGTACGAGCAAATGTGCATTTATCTGTGCTCACCCCCAAAACAATTTAGGCTAATGTCTTAAAAATTTAACTTGAATGGGACGTGTCATATTAAATTTGATAATATGATACGGTAATAATATTTAAAGTTTCCTTAAAAGTTAAATTTTTAATTTTTTTTTTAATTATTACGCACCACAAATAGTAAAATATTTATTTATAAGATGTAAGAGCAAATGTGCAATTATCTTAGGGGTCCCCCTACAACAATTTAAGCGAATGCCTTTTGACTTTAGCTTGAAGGGGACATGTCATATTTCATTTGATAATATGATACGGTAATATTTTTTTAAATTTCCTTAAAAGTTAAATTTTTAAAATTATTTTCTTTAAAGTTATTACGCAACACAAATAGTAAGATATTTATTTATAAGATGTAAGAGCAAATGTGCAATTATCTGTGGGGTCCCCCCCACTCAACAATTGAAGCTAATATCTTATGAATTTAGCTTGAAGAGGACGTGTCATATTACATTTGATAATATGATACGGTAATAATATTTAAAGTTTTCATAAAAGTAAAATTTTAAAAATTATTTTCTTTAAAATTATTACGCACCACAAATAGTAAGATATTTATTTATAAATTGTACGAGCAAATGTGCATTTATCTGTGCTCACCCCCAAAACAATTTAGGCTAATGTCTTAAAAATTTAACTTGAATGGGACGTGTCATATTAAATTTGATAATATGATACGGTAATAATATTTAAAGTTTCCTTAAAAGTTAAATTTTTAAAATTATTTTCTTTAAAATTATTACGTACCACAAATAATAAGATATATATTTATAAGATGTAAGAGCAAATGTGCAATTATGTGTGGGGTCCCCCACAACAGTTGTAGGTAATGTCTTACAACTTTAGCTTCAAGGGGACGTGTCGTATTAAATTTGATAATATGATACGGTTATAATTTTTAAAGTTTCTTTAAAAGTTAAATTTTTAATTTTTTTTTAATTATTACGCACCACAAATAGTAAGATATTTATTTATAAGATGTAAGAGCAAATGTGCAATTATCTAAGGGGTCCCCCTACAACAAATTAAGCCAATGCCTCTTGACTTTAGCTTGAAGGGGACTTGTCATATTACATTTGATAATATGATACGGCATTAATTTTTTAAATTTCCTTAAAAGTTAAATTTTTAAAATTATTTTCTTTATAGTTATTACGCAACACAAATAGTAAGATATTTATTTATAAGGTGTAAGAGCAAATGTGCAATTATCTGTGGGGTCTCCCCCAACAAGTTAAACTAATGTCTTATGACTTTAGCCTGATGGGGACGCGTCATATTACATTTGTTAATATAATACGGTAAAAAGACGGTAATTCCTAACATTTATAAACTTAGATTTAAAAAATTTTAGATAACGAACTTACATTAACGGAGGCACAATTTGACAAAGGTAAACAGGTTCGACAATAATTTTTAAAGTTTCCTTGAAAGTTAAATTTTTAAAATTACTTTCTTTAAAATTATTACGCACCACAAATAGTAAGATATTTATTTATAAAATGTAAGAGCAAGTGTGCAATTATCTGTGGGGTCCCCCCACTCAACAATTTAAGCTAATATCTTATAACTTTAGCTTAAAGTGGACGTGTCATATTACATTTGATAATATGATACGGTAATAATTTTTAAAGTTTCCTTAAAAGTTAAATTTTTAAAATTATTTTCTTTAAAATTATTACGCACCACAAATAGGAAGATATTTATTTATATGATGTAGGAGCAAATGTGCAATTATCTGTGGGGTTCCCCCCAACAATTTTAGCTTGTGACTTTAGCTTAAAGGGGACGAGTTATATTACATTTAATAATATGATACGGTTTTTATAAAATTATTACGCTCCACAAATAGTAAGATATTTATTTATAAGATGTAAGAGCAAATGTGCAACTAACTGTGGGGTACCCGCAACCCAACAATTCAAGATAATTTCTTATTAATTTAGCTTGAAGGGGAAGTGTCATATTACATTTGATAATATGATACGGTAATAATATTTAAAGTTTTCAAAAAAGGAAAATTTAAAACTTATTTTCTTTAAAATTATTACGCACCACAAATAGTAAGATATTTATTCATAAGATGTAAGAGCAAATGTGCAATTATCTGTGGGGTCCCCCCCACTCCAAAATTTAAGCTAATGTCTTATGACTTTAGCTTGAAGGGGACGTGTCATATTACATTTGATAATATGATACGGTAATACTATTTAAAGTTTCCTTAAAAGTTAAATTTTTAAAATTATTTTCTTTAAAATTATTACGCACCACAAAAAGGAAGATATATATTTATAAGATGTAAGACCAAATGTGCCATTATCTGTGGGGTCCCCCGCCCACTCACAAATTTAAGCTAATGTCTTATGACTTTGGCTTGGAGGGGACGTGTCATATTACATTTGATAATATGATACGGTAATACTATTTAAAGTTTCCTTAAAAGTTAAATTTTTAAAATTATTTTCTTTAAAATTATTGCGCACCACAAAAAAGAAGATATATATTTATAAGATGTAAGAGCAAATGTGCAATTATATTTGGTCCCCCCCCCAACAATTTAGGCTAATGTCTTAAAAATTTAGCTTGAATGGGACGTGTCATTTTAAATTTGATAATATGATACGGTAATAATATTTAAAGTTTCCTTAAAAGTTAAATTTAAAAAAAAAATTTTTTTAAATTAATACGCACCACAAATAGTAAGATATTTATTTATAAGATGTAAGAGCAAATGTGCAATTATCTGTGGGGTCGCCCCCTCTCAACAAGTTAAGCCAATGTCTTATGAATTTAGCTTGAAGGGGACGTGACATATTACATTTGGTAATATGATACGGTAATAATATTTAAAGTTTTCATAAAAGTAAAATTTTAAAACTTATTTTCTTTAAAATTATTACGCACCACAAATAATAAGATATTTATTTATAAGATGTAAGAGCAAATGTGCAATTATCTGTGGGGTCCTCCCACTCAACAAAGTAAGCAAATGTATTATGAATTTAGCTTGAATGGGACGTGTCATATTACATTTGATAATATGCTACGATAATAATATTTAAAGTTTCCTTCAAAGTTAAACTTTTAAAATTATTTTCTTTAAAATTATTACGCACCACAAAAAGGAAGATATATATTTATAAGATGTAAGAGCAAATGTGCAATTATGTGTGGGGTCCCCCCACAACAATTGTAGCTAATGTCTTATAACTTTAGCTTGAAGGGGACGTGTCGTATTAAATTTGATAATATGATACGGTTATAATTTTTAAAGTTTCCGTAAAAGTTAAATTTTTAATTTCTTTAAAATTATTACGCACCACAAATAGTAAGATATTTATTTATAAGATGTAAGAGCAAATGTGCAATTATCTGAGGGGTCCCCCTACAACAATTTAAGCCAATGCCTCTTGACTTTAGCTTGAAGGGGACTTGTCATATTACATTTGATAATATGATACGGCATTAATTTTTTAAATTTCCTTAAAAGTTAAATTTTTAAAATTATTTTCTTTAAAGTTATTACGCAACACAAATAGTAAGATATTTATTTATAAGATGTAAGAGCAAATGTGCAATTATCTGTGGGGTCCCCCCCACTCCAAAATTTAAGCTAATGTCTTATGACTTTAGCTTGAAGGGGACGTGTCATATTACATTTGATAATATGATACGGTAATACTATTTAAAGTTTCCTTAAAAGTTAAATTTTTAAAATTATTTTCTTTAAAATTATTACGCACCACAAAAAGGAAGATATATATTTATAAGATGTAAGACCAAATGTGCCATTATCTGTGGGGTCCCGGGGTCGGGTCCCGGGGTCCCCCGCCCACTCACAAATTTAAGCTAATGTCTTATGACTTTGGCTTGGAGGGGACGTGTCATATTACATTTGATAATATGATACGGTAATACTATTTAAAGTTTCCTTAAAAGTTAAATTTTTAAAATTATTTTCTTTAAAATTATTGCGCACCACAAAAAAGAAGATATATATTTATAAGATGTAAGAGCAAATGTGCAATTATATTTGGTCCCCCCCCCCAACAATTTAGGCTAATGTCTTAAAAATTTAGCTTGAATGGGACGTGTCATTTTAAATTTGATAATATGATACGGTAATAATATTTAAAGTTTCCTTAAAAGTTAAATTTAAAAAAAAATTTTTTTTAAATTAATACGCACCACAAATAGTAAGATATTTATTTATAAGATGTAAGAGCAAATGTGCAATTATCTGTGGGGTCGCCCCCTCTCAACAAGTTAAGCCAATGTCTTATGAATTTAGCTTGAAGGGGACGTGACATATTACATTTGGTAATATGATACGGTAATAATATTTAAAGTTTTCATAAAAGTAAAATTTTAAAACTTATTTTCTTTAAAATTATTACGCACCACAAATAATAAGATATTTATTTATAAGATGATATTTTTGGCCAATGATATTGCATACAAATTTTTTGAAAAAAAATACAAAATTTTAAATCGAAACATAATTGTTGTGTTAGAACCGCACAGGTCCAATTATCGTGTTTACAAAATATTTTTTTTAAATATTAATATTCATAAAAGTTATGAAACTTTTATTAAAAATATTTGTGGTGCGTAATAATTTTAAAGAAAGTAATTTAATAAATTTAACTTTCAAGGAAATTTTAAAAATTATAACCGTATCAATAAAGTCAAAAGGTATTAGCTTAAATTGTTTTATGGGGGACCCCTCAGATAGTTGCACATTTGCTCTTACATCTTATAAATAAATATTTTACTATTTGTGGTGCGTAATAATTTTAAAGAAAGTAATTTTAAAAATTGAACTTTCAAGGAAATTTTAAAAATTATAACCGTATCATATTATTAAATGTAATATGACATGTCCCCTTCAAGCTAAAGTCAAAAGACATTAGCTTAAATTGTTGTATGGGGGACCCCTCAGATAATTGCACATTTGCTCTTACACCTTATAAATAAATATCTTACTATTTGTGGTGCGTAATAATTAAAAAAATAAAATTTAAAAATTTAACTTTTAAGGAAAATTTAAAAATTATTACCGTATCATATTATCAAATGTAATACGACACGTCCCCTTTAAGCTAAAGTTATAATACATTAGCTTCCATTGTTATGGGGGGACCCCACACATAATTGCACAATTTAACTTTTAAGGAAAATTTAAAAATTATTACCGTATCATATTATCAAATGTAATACGACACGTCCCCTTTAAGCTAAAGTTGTAAGACATTAGCTTCCATTGTTATGGGGGGACCCCACACATAATTGCACATTTGCTCTTACATCTTATAAATAAATATTTTACTATTTGTGGTGCGTACAACTTTTAAAAGAATAATTTCAAAAATTTAACTTTTAAGGAAATTTTAACCGTATCATATTATCAAATGTAATATGACACGTCCCCTTCATTCTAAAGTCATAAGACATAAGCTTAAATTGTTGGATGGGGGGGACTCCACAGATAATTGCACATTTGTTCTTACATCTTACAAATAAATATCTTACTATTTGTGTTGCGCAATAATTTTAAAGAAAATAATTTTAAAAATTTTACTTTTATGGAAACTTTAAAAATTATTGTCGAACCTGTTAATTTTTGTCAATTTGTGCCTCCGTTAATATAAGTTCGTAATCTAAAATTTTTTAAATATAAGTTTATAAATGTTAGGAATTACCGTCTTTTTACCGTATTATATTAACAAATGTAATATGACGCGTCCCCATCAGGCTAAAGTCATAAGACATTAGTTTAACTTGTTGGGGGAGACCCCACAGATAATTGCACATTTGCTCTTACATCTTATAAATAAATATCTTACTATTTGTGTTGCGTAATAACTTTAAAGAAAATAATTTTAAAAATTTAACTTTTAAGGAAATTTAAAAAAATATTACCGTATCATATTATCAAATGTAATATGACATGTCCCCTTCAAGCTAAAGTCAAAAGGCATTAGCTTAAATTGTTGTATGGGTAATATGACATGTCCCCTTCAAGCTAAAGTCAAAAGGCATTAGCCTAAATTGTTGTATGGGGAACCCTTAGATAATTGCACATTTGCTCTTACATCTTATAAATAAATATCTTACTATTTGTGGTGCGTAATAATTAAAAAAAAATTAAAAATTTAACTTTTAAGGAAACTTTAAAAATTATAACCGTATCATATTATCATATGTAATACGACACGCCCCCTTCAAGCTAAAGTTATAAGACATTAGCTGCAATTGTTGTGGGGGGACCCCATACATAATTGCACATTTGCTCTTACATCTTATAAATATATATCTTCCTGTTTGTGGTGCGTAATAATTTTAAAGAAAATAATTTTAAAAATTTAACTTTTAAGGAAACTTTAAATATTATTACCGTATCATATTATCAAAGGTAATATGACACGTCCCATTCAAGCTAAATTCATAATACATTAGCTTAAATTGTTGAGTGGGGGGACCCCACAGATAATTGCACATTTGCTCTTACATCTTATTATTTGTGGTGCGTAATAATTTTAAAGAAAATAAGTTTAAAAATTTTACTTTTATGAAAACTTTAAATATTATTACCGTATCATATTATCAAATGTAATATGACACGTCCCATTCAAGCTAAATTCATAACACATTGGCTTAATTTGTTGAGCGGGAGGGACCCCACAGATAATTGCACATTTGCTCTTACATCTTATAAATAAATATCTTACTATTTGTGGTGCGTATTAATTAAAAAAAAAAAAATTTAAAAATTTAAATTTTAAGGAAACTTTAAAAATTATAACCATATCATATTATCAAATGTAATACGACACGTCCCCTTCAAGCTAAATTTATAAGACATTAGCTTAAATTATTGTGAAGGGAACCCACAGATAATTGCACATTTGCTCTTACATCTTATAAATATATATCTTCCTTTTTGTGGTACGTAATAATTTTAAAGAAAATAATTTTAAAAATTTAACTTTTAAGGAAACTTTAAATATTATTACCGTATCATATTATCAAATTTAATATGACACGTCCCATTCAAGCTAAATTTTTAAGACATTAGCCTAAATTGTTTTGGGGTGATCACAGATAAATGCACATTTGCTCGTACAATTTATAAATAAATATCTTACTATTTGTGGTGCGTAATAATTTTAAAGAAAATAAGTTTTAAAATTTTACTTTTATGAAAACTTTAAATATTATTACCGTATCATATTATCAAATGTAATATGACACGTCCCCTTCAAGCTAAATTCATAAGATATTAGCTTCAATTGTTGAGTGGGGGGGACCCCACAGATAATTGCACATTTGCTCTTACATCTTATAAATAAATATCTTACTATTTGTGTTGCCTAATAACTTTAAAGAAAATAATTTTAAAAATTTAACTTTTAAGGAAATTTAAAAAAATATTACCGTATCATATTATCAAATGTAATATGACATGTCCCCTTCGAACTAAAGTCAAAAGGCATTAGCTTAAATTTTTGTATGGGGGACCCCTCAGATAATTGCACATTTGCTCTTACATCTTATAAATAAATATCTTACTATTTGTGGTGCGTAATAATTAAAAAAAAAAATAAAAATTTAACTTTTAAGGAAATTTTAAAAATTATAACCGTATCATATTATCAAATGTAATACGACACGTCCCCTTCAAGCTAAAGTTATAAGACATTAGCTTCAATTGTTGTGGGGGGTCCCCACACATAATTGCACATTTGCTCTTACATCTTATAAATATATATCTTCCTTTTTGTGGTGCGTAATAATTTTAAAGAAAATAATTTTAAAAATTTAACTTTTAAGGAAACTTTAAATATTATTACCGTATCATATTATCAAAGGTAATATGACACGTCCCATTCAAGCTAAATTCATAATACTTTAGCTTAAATTGTTGAGTGGGGGGACCCCACAGATTATTGCACATTTGCTCTTACATCTTATAAATAAATATCTTATTATTTGTGGTGCGTAATAATTTTAAAGAAAATAAGTTTTAAAATTTTACTTTTATGAAAACTTTAAAAATTATAACCGTATCATATTATCAAATGTAATATGACACGTCCCCTTCAAGCTAAATTCATAAGACATTGGCTTCATTTGTTGAGTGGGGAGGACCCCTAAGATAATTGCACATTTGCTCTTACATCTTATAAATAAATATCTTACTATTTGTGGTGCGTATTAATTAAAAAAAAAAATAAAAATTTAACTTTTAAGGAAATTTTAAAAATTATAACCGTATCATATTATCAAATGTAATACGACACGTCCCCTTCAAGCTAAAGTTATAAGACATTAGCTTCAATTGTTGTGGGGGGTCCCCACACATAATTGCACATTTGCTCTTACATCTTATAAATATATATCTTCCTTTTTGTGGTGCGTAATAATTTTAAAAATTTAACTTTTAAGGAAACTTTAAATATTATTACCGTATCATATTATCAAATGTAATATGACACGTCCAATTCAAGCTAAATTCATCATACATTAGCTTAAATTGTTGAGTGGCGGGACCCCACAGATTATTGCACATTTGCTCTTACATCTTATAAATAAATATCTTATTATTTGTGGTGCGTAATAATTTTAAAGAAAATAAGTTTTAAAATTTTACTTTTATGAAAACTTTAAATATTATTACCGTATCATATTATCAAATGTAATATGACACGTCCCATTCAAGCTAAATTCATAAGACATTGGCTTCATTTGTTGAGTGGGGAGGACCCCTAAGATAATTGCACATTTGCTCTTACATCTTATAAATAAATATCTTACTATTTGTGGTGCGTATTAATTAAAAAAAAAAAATAAAAATTTAACTTTTAAGGAAATTTTAAAAATTATAACCGTATCATATTATCAAATGTAATACGACACGTCCCCTTCAAGCTAAAGTTATAAGACATTAGCTTCAATTGTTGTGGGGGGTCCCCACACATAATTGCACATTTGCTCTTACATCTTATAAATATATATCTTCCTTTTTGTGGTGCGTAATAATTTTAAAAATTTAACTTTTAAGGAAACTTTAAATATTATTACCGTATCATATTATCAAATGTAATATGACACGTCCAATTCAAGCTAAATTCATCATACATTAGCTTAAATTGTTGAGTGGCGGGACCCCACAGATTATTGCACATTTGCTCTTACATCTTATAAATAAATATCTTATTATTTGTGGTGCGTAATAATTTTAAAGAAAATAAGTTTTAAAATTTTACTTTTATGAAAACTTTAAATATTATTACCGTATCATATTATCAAATGTAATATGACACGTCCCATTCAAGCTAAATTCATAAGACATTGGCTTAATTTGTTGAGCGGGAGGGACCCCACAGATAATTGCACATTTGCTCTTACATCTTATAAATAAATATCTTACTATTTGTGGTGCGTATTAATTAAAAAAAAAAAAATTTAAAAATTTAAATTTTAAGGAAACTTTAAAAATTATAACCATATCATATTATCAAATGTAATACGACACGTCCCCTTCAAGCTAAATTTATAAGACATTAGCTTAAATTATTGTGAAGGGAACCCACAGATAATTGCACATTTGCTCTTACATCTTATAAATATATATCTTCCTTTTTGTGGTACGTAATAATTTTAAAGAAAATAATTTTAAAAATTTAACTTTTAAGGAAACTTTAAATATTATTACCGTATCATATTATCAAATTTAATATGACACGTCCCATTCAAGCTAAATTTTTAAGACATTAGCCTAAATTGTTTTGGGGTGATCACAGATAAATGCACATTTGCTCGTACAATTTATAAATAAATATCTTACTATTTGTGGTGCGTAATAATTTTAAAGAAAATAAGTTTTAAAATTTTACTTTTATGAAAACTTTAAATATTATTACCGTATCATATTATCAAATGTAATATGACACGTCCCCTTCAAGCTAAATTCATAAGATATTAGCTTCAATTGTTGAGTGGGGGGGACCCCACAGATAATTGCACATTTGCTCTTACATCTTATAAATAAATATCTTACTATTTGTGTTGCCTAATAACTTTAAAGAAAATAATTTTAAAAATTTAACTTTTAAGGAAATTTAAAAAAATATTACCGTATCATATTATCAAATGTAATATGACATGTCCCCTTCGAACTAAAGTCAAAAGGCATTAGCTTAAATTTTTGTATGAGGGACCCCTCAGATAATTGCACATTTGCTCTTACATCTTATAAATAAATATCTTACTATTTGTGGTGCGTAATAATTAAAAAAAAAATAAAAATTTAACTTTTAAGGAAATTTTAAAAATTATAACCGTATCATATTATCAAATGTAATACGACACGTCCCCTTCAAGCTAAAGTTATAAGACATTAGCTTCAATTGTTGTGGGGGGTCCCCACACATAATTGCACATTTGCTCTTACATCTTATAAATATATATCTTCCTTTTTGTGGTGCGTAATAATTTTAAAAAAAATAATTTTAAAAATTTAACTTTTAAGGAAACTTTAAATATTATTACCGTATCATATTATCAAAGGTAATATGACACGTCCCATTCAAGCTAAATTCATAATACTTTAGCTTAAATTGTTGAGTGGGGGGACCCCACAGATTATTGCACATTTGCTCTTACATCTTATAAATAAATATCTTATTATTTGTGGTGCGTAATAATTTTAAAGAAAATAAGTTTTAAAATTTTACTTTTATGAAAACTTTAAAAATTATAACCGTATCATATTATCAAATGTAATATGACACGTCCCCTTCAAGCTAAATTCATAAGACATTGGCTTCATTTGTTGAGTGGGGAGGACCCCTAAGATAATTGCACATTTGCTCTTACATCTTATAAATAAATATCTTACTATTTGTGGTGCGTATTAATTAAAAAAAAAAAATAAAAATTTAACTTTTAAGGAAATTTTAAAAATTATAACCGTATCATATTATCAAATGTAATACGACACGTCCCCTTCAAGCTAAAGTTATAAGACATTAGCTTCAATTGTTGTGGGGGGTCCCCACACATAATTGCACATTTGCTCTTACATCTTATAAATATATATCTTCCTTTTTGTGGTGCGTAATAATTTTAAAGAAAATAATTTTAAAAATTTAACTTTTAAGGAAACTTTAAATATTATTACCGTATCATATTATCAAATGTAATATGACACGTCCCATTCAAGCTAAATTCATCATACATTAGCTTAATTTGTTGAGTGGCGGGACCCCACAGATTATTGCACATTTGCTCTTACATCTTATAAATAAATATCTTACTATTTGTGGTGCATATTAATTAAAAAAAAAAAATTTAAATTTTAAGGAAACTTTAAATATTATTACCGTATCATATTATCAAATTTAATATGACACGTCCCATTCAAGCTAAATTTTTAAGACATCAGCCTAAATTATTGTGGGGGTGACCACAGCTAATTGCACATTTGCTCTTATATCTTATAAATAAATATCTTACTATTTGTGGTGCGTAATAATTTTAAAGAAAATAAGTTTTAAAATTTTACTTTTATGAAAACTTTAAATATTATTACTGTATCATATTATCAAATGTAATATGACACGTCCCCTTCAAGCTAAATTTATAAGATATTAGCATAGATTGTTGAGTGGGGGGACCCCACAGATAATTGCACACTTGCTCTTACATCTCATAAATAAATATCTTACTATTTGTGGTGAGTAATAATTTTATAAGAATAATTTTAAAAATTTTACTTTTAAGGAAATTTTAATAATTATTACCGTATCATATTATCAAATGTAATATGACACGTCCCCTTTAAGCTAAAGTTATAAGACATTAGCTTATATTGTTGAGTTGGGGGACCCCACAGATAATTGCACACTTGCTCTTACATTTTATAAATAAATATCTTACTATTTGTGGTGCGTAATAATTTTAAATAAAGTAATTTTAAAAATTTAACTTTCAAGAAAACTTTAAAAATTATTGTCGAACCTGTTTACTTTTGTCAAATTGTGCCTCCGTTAATGTAAGTTCGTTATCTAAAATTTTTGAAATCTAAGTTTATAAATGTTAGGAATTACCGTCTTTTTATCGTATTATATTAACAAATGTAATATGACGCGTCCCCATCAGGCTAAAGTCATAAGACATTAGTTTAACTTGTTGGGGGAGCCCCCACAGATAATTGCACATTTTCTCTTACATCTTATAAATAAATATCTTACTATTTGTGTTGCGTAATAACTTTAAAGAAAATAATTTTAAAAATTTAACTTTTAAGGAAATTTAAAAAATTATTACCGTATCGTATTATCAAATGTAATATGACATGTCCCCTTCGAACTAAAGTCAAAAGGCATTAGCTTAAATTGTTGTAGAGGGGTACCCCTCAGATAATTGCACATTTGCTCTTACATCTTATAAATAAATATCTTACTATTTGTGGTGCGTAATAATTAAAAAAAAAATTAAAAATTTAACTTTTAAGGAAACTTTAAAAATTATAACCGTATCATATTATCAAATGTAATACGACACGTCCCCTTCAAGCTAAAGTTATAAGACATTAGCTTCAATTGTTATGGGGGGTCCCCACACTTAATTGCACATTTGCTCTTACATCTTATAAATATATATCTTCCTTTTTGTGGTGCGTAATAATTTTAAAGAAAATAATTTTAAAAATTTAACTTTTAAGGAAACTTTAAATATTATTACCGTATTAAAAATATGCAAGTTCTTACTTCAAATTTATTCTATAAAAACAGTTATATGTACTTAACCCAAACTAGAATCTAATTGTTTAAGCTACTATATTTATTAACTATGAGTTTTATATTACTCTAACTGTGACTATTTTCCATAAGAGGCAATATTGAAAAATACTAATACAGTCTTATAAGCTCCACATGATTCCAGTAGAAGCCTAAGAATTAACATACAACCATAAAAAGCTATAGTCCCTTTTACTATATATTAAGTGGAGGAATAATACATTTACAAAATAACATATAATAGGCATTAAGCTCTGAGTACTTTTGTTAATGACATCACCAGAAACAGAAGGCACCCTGCTTCCTACAAGTTTTTTTATAAAAAAATTAAATCAAATTTTTTTTTTATATATAAACCAAACAAGAAAATTATATTTAAGAAATAAAAAAAGATTGTCAAATTTAATTTCACTAAATTACACTTTTTCGTCTCGAATTTTTGAAAATTCATGTAATTTAATTACCCGTTCCTCCATGTAAAATGTCATGACTTTTAATAATTCCATCTTGGTAAATGTCCTTGGTTGGCCACACAAACTGATTATGTAATATACCGTACACAACCAGCAACCAGCAGTCCCTAAAAAAAGTCAAATTTGTAGAGTATCACATTTGGACAGTTTTTCAAAATATAAATTTCTTAATATTTAACAAGGCCCTATGTGCCTAAGTTTAAGCTGTGTAGTGGTGTTTGTATTGAATAGTAAATTTAGTTATTGTTTCTATTTGGCATGTATTGATGCAAAAAAAAAACATATCTCTTTATCTTATAAATGTTAAATACCACACTTAGGCTACCAAAAAGAGTTAGAACCAGATAAAATTCACTATAAATTTATTGTTTAATTTATTCAATGCATTTCTACAATTTTTGTTATATAAACTTTAACTTGTATGTTAGGTGTAAAATAATTTATATATTATTTAAAAATAAAATTTAAATAACTATAAAATTAATAGTTTTTATTATACTAAAAAATATATTTTAAATACTATCCAACATGAATATTGCAATTGGCCAATGCCAAAACGTCAGACAATTTGCCCTTTGTTACGTAACAAAAAGTACAATAGGCAATGTCAAGAAAAAAAATTTGAAAAAATTTACCCCTATTTTTGATTATCGGAAGTTACGTTCTGTATAATCATTCTACAAGTTATCTATTTACTATTTATTTTCTACGGAAACTATTTTTATTCAAGTATGAATATCCAAGGAAACGAATACTTGAAAAAACCAACCGAGTCTGAAAAGACTACATGCCAAGCTCGTGGCTATAACTTGAGCGACGATTTTCTGGGCGGAGGAGCCGCAGGAAGGGTGTTTTTAGCGACACCAACCAAAGATCAAGTCGCCAGAAACCCCAAAATTGGTCTCATTCCCTACGAATCAAAGGTAGAGTTGTGTCTTTTATCATAACCGCCTATCGTAATGTAATATAATGACGTAGGTTTGTTGGTAACCAATTTATTTTCTTTCCGAAATGGAGATGATAGAACTTAAGATCAGAGAATTTCAATGCAAGATCGAGATGCTTCAAAGCCAAAACAAAATGCATGAGATTGAATTAAAAAGAAAAGAGGTTCAAGCAAAATATGAGAAACAAAAGAGATCTGAGGCAAAAGTTAGTTGAGACAATGATTGTATTATATGATCATTGGTCGAGATAAAAGTTTAATTTAATGCAAAATTGTTGTTGTAGGTTTTGTGTTTATAAAAGTAATCTAATAACAAAACTTAACATCAGAGTTTAAACTTAAAACTTGATCTTATTTTGTAGGAATCGTGCAGAAAATGCTCTTCAAAGCAAAATAATAAAGCAAATGTAAATGACCCTTTAGACAAATGTTCTAATGGTACGTTATCAGTATAAATCAAAAAAGTTTATCTACTAAACTAAATTAGCAACTTGATGATAACACCAAAATGTCTTGTTCTTAGGCGAAGAAAAACGATTCAACATAAGATCTCGAATGAAGAAAAGAAAAACAAAAGCCAGCAAATTCCAACCCTGAAGAAAGGGGTCAAATCGCGCTTTCGTTATCAAGGAGGATTAAAACGTTCGGAGAAACAAAAGGACAACAAAAAAATCAATTTAAAACATCTTTAGCCTATAAAACCGAGACAAATGTGTTACTGGAAGTTCTATGGGGCTAAAGCGCGAGATTTAGCCCTTCGAAATTCCGGTACACTTACGAAAAAACTACAATTGACTTCAAACCAACAACAATTATAACTTTCAAAACCTTACAAGTACGTCACTGAAAGTTCTTAAAGTAAAGCGCGAGATTTAGTTTAAAGACTCTCCAGTACATTTAAAGAAAAATCATCACTGACAACATCAACAACAATTACAACTTCGAAACATTTCAAGAATGTCACTGGAAGATTTCAAATTAAAGCGCGAGATTTAGTTTGAAAACTTTTCAGTACATTTAAAGAAGAACAGCAACTAACATCATACCAACACCAAATTAAATTTCCAAAACATTTCAAGAATGGTACTGTTAGGCTAAAGCGCGAGATTTAGCCCTTAGAACTTTCAGTATACCTAAAGAAAAATCATAAATGAAATTAAACAACGAAAATGAATTTCAAAACTTTTTAAGAGTGTTACAGGAAGATTTTGAATTAAAGCGCGAGCTTTAGTTTGAAGACTCTCCAGTACATTTAAGGAAATATCATCACTGACAACAAATCAGCATCAACAATATTCTTCAAAACATCACGAGAATGTTACGTAAAGTTTCTCAAAGTAAAGCGCGAGATTTAGTTTGAGGACTTTCCACTACATTTAAAGAAGAACGGCAACAAACATCATACTGACAACCCGAAAATATTTCTAAAACATTTCGAGAATGTTACTGAAAGTTCCAAGGCTAAAGCGCGAGATTTAGATCTAAGAACTTCCAGTAGGCTACATTTAAAAAGACCAGTAATTTACACCAATAAAGAAGTAGTTAACATAACACCAAAAATTAACGAACACCAATTAGAATTTTGTACGTCCTACCAACAACGACCTCCGAAAACGTTTCTCCTTCAGAAAGACTCTTGTGAAATACGAAAATCATTGCGCGATTTAGCGAAAAATAACGCTGGCCAAAAATACATTATTGTATATTTATCGCCTATTTATAAAAAATTCGATTTTTTAATAAAATCCTACCAAAAAATTGTGTGTTTATTTAGAATACTTAAGTAAAAACTTGTTATTTAAAAGCAAAACTTTTGTTAAGGCCTATGAATAATAGATCACAAATTATTTTCAAAGTTAATGCATTGACTGTTAAATAACTATAAGTCACTTACCTCTAAGCATTTCAGTTTGGCATTTTCTTGTAAAACCTTTTGCATTCTGACATATTGCTTAAATACCGTTAAATAAAGTAGGCTACCACACAAAAATCTAAAAAAGCAGTTGTCAATCTACTAATAAATACAAAAAAGTTGAACCAACATCAATAAACTATCAAAAACTTGTTTAAACATAGAATAGACCACAACATTAACATATATTTACTAAAACAAAATGGCATACTGTTGGTGTTGATTAAAGTGTTTATATTAACGTCATAGCACATGCATTGTCTTTGTTCCCATAATGCATTTTCCCTAAGTTATACTTGGGAGTTGTGGTTCTGAAACCTCGTGGCTACTAATAAACTTACAAAGATAATAAACAAAATATCATTATTATTAACACTTGGCTTAATAGCTATACTCATTACTGCCAAACAGGCCATTGCAAAAAATACCTAACGCTAGACTTACTTACATGGCATCTGTCCAAAAGATGTCAAGTACTAAAATTTCCGTTAAATGTTGTTTTTAGACTCGTATAAAACGTTAATTAAAAGTTGCTGTGGTACACAAAAATATTTGCTAGCTTAACTAAAGCACAAAGTCTACAATTCCTTAGTAAGGACTGCGCAAAAGAAAAAACACTGCAGGCAACCTACAAAATCCTCAAGCAAATCATTTTTAAATTGCCTTTTAAACAAAAAGCGCTGTTAAAATAGCGTGGCAAACACGTGTATAAATATATCAGTACATTTAAAAAATTACCAATTTATTATGGTTCGAAATCTTAGATTTCGAAACATATTGTTATTGTCTTTATATTTATTATGGTTCGAAATCTTAGATTTCGAAACATATTGTTATTGTCATATACTTATTATTATGGTTCGAAATCTTAGATTTCGAAACATATTGTTATTGTCATTATACTTATTATGGTTCGAAATCTTAAATTTCGAAACATATTGTTATTGTCAGTGTATTTATTATTATTATTATGGTTCGAAATCTTAGATTTCGAAACATATTGTTATTGTCAGTGTATTTATTATTATTATTATTATTATTATTATTGTTTTTATTCTTTCTAGTCAGAATTTTGAAAGACGATAACTTTTGTTCTTTAAAACTAAAAGTTCTAAATTTTTAGTATGTTTGTTATTATCCCAACGAATCGCAAACCTCCTATTTACGACATTTAATTATCACTAATTACTAATTAATAGGTGTTTGTTTATTAAAATTTAAAGGTTGTTATTAATTTTTTAAATCTTGGTCAATTGTATATTATGATATTACTAACTCAAAAATAAATTAAAATTTTAATTTTTATCACTAATTACTTAAATATAGGTGTTTATTTATTAAAATTTAAAATTTGTTATTTATTTTTTAACTCTTGGTCAATTGTATATCATGATATCAGTAACTCAAAAATGAATTAAAATTTTAATTTTTATTACTAATTACTAATTAAAAGGTGTTTCTTTATTAAAATTTAAAGGTTGTTATTAATTTTTCAAATCTTGGTCAATTGTATATCATAATATTAGTAACTCAAAACTGAATTAAAATTTTAATTTTTAATCACTAAATACTAATTAATAAGTGTTTGTTTATTTAAATTTAAAGGTTGTTGTTAATTTTTTAAATTTTTGTCAATTGTATATTATGATATTAGTAACTCAAAAATAAATTAAAATTTTAATTTTTGACACTAATTACTAATAAATAGGTGTTTGTTTATTTAAATTTAATGATTGTTATTAGATTTTTAAATTTTGGTCAGTTATATGTTATAATATTTATAACTTAAAAATGAAATAAAAATTAATTCTTTTTGTTTATTATATTTAAATGCTTGTTTGTTGATTAAAAGTTAAAGTCCGATATTAAGCATTAAACATTTGGTATGATGTATTTTAAAATATGAGTAGTTGAAAAATAAGTTTCAATTGTTTATCATATTTAAATGCTTGTTTATTTAATTTAAATCAAAAATCAATTTTAGGAATTTAAAATTTGGTATAATCTATATCCTGGTATAAACAACTTAGAACTGCGTTATATATTAGTTTTGTGTGTATAGTATATATAAATGCTTGTTTGTTTATTCAAAGATATGTAATATTCTTAGTTAATGTTTATGCATATCTTTTTTTATTTATAGAAATTTATGTTAAAAATAATCAAATAATTTCGAACCATATTTTATTTATCAAATAAATCTAGTTATTATTGTTTTTATTCTTTCTAGTCAGAATTTTGAAAGACGATAACTTTTGTTCTTTAAAACTAAAAGTTCTAAATTTTTAGTATGTTTGTTATTATCCCAACGAATCGCAAACCTCCTATTTACGACATTTAATTATCACTAATTACTAATTAATAGGTGTTTGTTTATTAAAATTTAAAGGTTGTTATTAATTTTTTAAATCTTGGTCAATTGTATATTATGATATTACTAACTCAAAAATAAATTAAAATTTTAATTTTTATCACTAATTACTTAATAATAGGTGTTTATTTATTAAAATTTAAAATTTGTTATTTATTTTTTAACTCTTGGTCAATTGTATATCATGATATCAGTAACTCAAAAATAAAATAAAATTTTAATTTTTATCACTAATTACTAATTAAAAGGTGTTTCTTTATTAAAATTTAAAGGTTGTTATTAATTTTTCAAATCTTGGTCAATTGTATATCAAGATATTAGTAACTCAAAACTGAATTAAAATTTTAATTTTTAATCACTAAATACTAATTAATAAGTGTTTGTTTATTGAAATTTAAAGGTTGTTGTTAATTTTTTAAATTTTTGTCAATTGTATATTATGATATTAGTAACTCAAAAATAAATTAAAATTTTAATTTTTGACACTAATTACTAATAAATAGGTGTTTGTTTATTTAAATTTAATGATTGTTATTAGATTTTTAAATTATTGTCAGTTATATGTTATAATATTTATAACTTAAAAATGAAATAAAAATTAATTCTTTTTGTTTATTATATTTAAATGCTTGTTTGTTGATTAAAAGTTAAAGTCCGATATCAAGCATTAAACATTTGGTATGGTGTATTTTAAAATATAAGTAGTTGAAAAATAAGTTTTAATTGTTTATCATATTTAAATGCTTGTTTATTTAATTTAAATCAAAAATCAATTTTAGGAATTTAAAATTTGGTATAATCTATATCCTGATATAAACAACTTAGACTGCGTTATATATTAGTTTTGTGTGTATAGTATATATAAATGCTTGTTTGTTTATTCAAAGATATGTAATATTCTTAGTTAATGTTTATGCATTTCTTTTTTTATTTATAGAAATTTATGTTAAAAATAATCAAATAATTTCGAACCATATTTTATTTATCAAATAAATCTAGTTATTATTTTTATTCTTTCTAGTCCCAATTTTGAAAGAAGATATCTTTAGTTCCTTAGAATTTAAAAATCTGAAATTTTAGTATGTTGTTTATTATCAGATTATGTTTTCATTCTCCTATTTACAACATTTAATTATTACTAATTACTAATTAATAAGTGTTTATTTATTAAAATTTAAAGGTTGTTATTAATTTTTTAAATCTTGGTCAATTGTATATCATGATATTGGTAACTCAAAAATGAATTAAAATTATAATTTTTATCACTAATTACTTATTAATAGGTATTTATTTATTATAATTTAAAATTTGTTATTAACTTTTTAAATTTTGGTCAATTGTATATCATGATATTAGTAACTCAAAAACGAATTAAAATTTTAATTTTTATCACTAATTACTAATTAATATGTGTTTGTTTATTAAAATTTAAGGGTTGTTATTAACTTTTTAAATCTTGGTCAATTGTATATCATGATATTACTAACTCAAAAATGAAATAAAATTAAAATTTTCATCACTAATTACTAATTAATGGGTGTTTGTTTATTCAAATTTAAAGATTGATATTAGGTTTTTAAATTTTGGTCGGTTATATCTTATTATTATTATTTTTATTATTATTATTTTTATTCTTTCTAGTCCCAATTTTGAAAGAAGATATCTTTAGTTCCTTAGAATTTAAAAATCTGAAATTTTAGTATGTTGTTTATTATCAGATTATGTTTTCATTCTCCTATTTACAACATTTAATTATCACTAATTACTAATTAATAAAGGTTTATTTATTAAAATTTAAAGGTTGTTATTAATTTTTAAAATCTTGGTCAATTGTATATCATGATATTGGTAACTAAAAAATGAATTAAAATTTTAATTTTTATCACTAATTACTAATTAATAGGTGTTTGTTTATTAAAATTTAAAGGTTGTTATTAACTTTTTAAATCTTGGTCAATTGTATATCATGATATTACTAACTCAAAAATGAATTAAAATTAAAATTTTCATCACTAATTACTAATTAATGGGTGTTTGTTTATTCAAATTTAAAGATTGATATTAGGTTTTTAAATTTTGGTCGGTTATATCTTATTATATTTAAAATTTAAAGATAATTAAAAAATTTATCTTGTTTGTTTGTTATATTAAATGCTGGTTTGTAAATTAAAAATCAAAGGTATGTAATATTCTTAGTTAATGTATATGCATATATTTTTTATTTATAAAATTTTATGTTAAAAATAATTAAATAATTTCGAACCATATTTTATTTATCAAATAAATCTAGTTATTATTATAATTATTATTTTTATTATTATTATTTTTATTCTTTCTAGTCCCAATTTTGAAAGAAGATATCTTTAGTTCCTTAGAATTTAAAAATCTGAAATTTTAGTATGTTGTTTATTATCAAATTATGTTTTCGTTCTCCTATTTACAACATTTAATTATCACTAATTACTAATTAATAAGTGTTTATTTATTAAAATTTAAAGTTTGTTATTTATTTTTTAAATCTTGGTCAATTGTATATCATGATATCAGTAACTCAAAAATGAATTAAAATTTTAATTTTTATCACTAATTACTAATTAAAGGGTGTTTCTTTATTAAAATTTAAAGGTTGTTATTAATTTTTCAAATCTTGGTCAATTGTATATCATGATATTAGTAACTCAAAACTGAATTAAAATTTTAATATTTGTCACTAATTAGTCGACCCTCACTACAGGCATTTTTCTTTATATACAGAAAAAAGTCAAAAAACGACTTGGGTGGAGCTCTGCGTTTTTTCGCTCAAGTCTTTTAATAGTACAGGCTAGTTGTAAGTATTAAGTAACCAAAATAAATAAAATCTAACTTTTATGAGTGCATAAGTCTTAAATAAAAACATTATTTTATTGGGCCACGTTGTTTGTTATGTTATTTGTTTTGCTTTTTGAATAATGCTTAATCATTTTACAACAGAAATAATATTAATTATAATGCTTAATTATTTTAGAACAAAAATAATATTAATTACAAATTCTTAATACAACGTTGGGTTTTTGATTTTGGTTTCGCCACGTAGCGTTATGGTTTTTTTAGTTTTTCTTTGGTTAAGAGACCCTACTTTTTTAGTCTCACTACAAGTCTTTTCCATTTTTGTTCGCAGAAAAAAGACAAAATACGACTTGGGTGGAGCTCTGCGTTTTTTCGCTTAACTCTTTTAATAGTACAGGTTAGTTGAGAGGATTAAGTGACCAACATAATAAAAATTTTCACTGTTATAAGTGCATTAAGTCTTGAATAAAAACCTTATTTTATTGGGCAACGTTGTTTGTTATGTTTTTTATTTTGCTTTTTGAATAAAGCTTAATAATAACACAAAAATTTAGAACTTTTGTTACATGTTTGTTCTAGTATTATAAACATTTAAATGCTTTTTGTATAGCAAAACGATTTTTATCCTTACGTAAAAATTTATTGGGCCTTTAAACCTAAAACACAATCTGATGCAAATAATATATTCAAAATATCCCGAAAACTCCTAAATTAATTTAAAGAAGATACTAAATGACGTATTATTTAAATTACAAATTAAATTTTTCTATTCACATTTCCCATTTTAATATATAGACAAAGGAGTATACACAAATATAATATTTAGCAACAAAAGTGTTCGCCATAAGCTCACGGAAATGCGTTTTTATTGTGTTCTGCAAAAAAGTTAAACAAAGTTAAATTAATTTTTATAGCTGATTAATTTTATAGCTGATTAATTTTGATCAAAATTGAAGTAAATTTTAATATTTTTTCCAAATTGATTAAGGGTAGTCAGAAACGTTCGGAAAACGTCGTTTAAACTTAATCCACCAAACCTTATCAAGCTTTGTGCTTGAATATATCAAACTGGGGTAGCAGACAACAAAGAGAATATTAATTTTGAACTTCTAATGCCACGTTGCATTTTGGATTTTTGCTGTGCAACGTATAATAATAGTTTATTATACTTTTTATTGGTTAAAAGACCTACTTTAATTTACTTTAACCACAAGCCTTTTTATATGTAAAAAAAGAAACATTGCTTGTTCTGTAATTTATTTTGTTTGATAGTTTAATCTTATTAATTTTATTAAACTACCGGTTTTTGTCAACTGTTAAAATTGTTTTCTTTAATATTAACATGTTCCATGTGGCCCCTTGTCTAGCGTAGTTTTTGTAAATGTATAGGTATAATATATAAAAAACAACATACAAAAATGCCTTATTTTGTTTCAACTTTTATTGCCAAAATTCGAATACAACATTTATTCAATATTTTTCATTTCGTTATTATTCCAGATCAAAGGAACATAATGGAACAGCGCTATTAAATTTTATTTCACGGTTGTTAACAAAACCTTTCACAGTACGGGTAGGACTCATTGCCACCTTAAAATAAATTTAAATATATTTCTAATATTAAAGTTTATTTGTTACTAACACTTTTTTTAGTTTGATTTTTATTAAATACTTGTTTTAAGAGTTTTTTAAACGCAATAAGTTATTTTACCTGAAGTGACATTTTATCATGGCCTGGTTTGTTATCTGGAAATCCTCGATGCCACAAATCGCTTCTTGGAAGCCAAAAGTTACCGTTTTGAAGTCGAATTCCGCCTTTCTAAAATTACAAGATAAAAACATAAAAAAAAAAGTTTTGTGTAAATATTTTTACACAATTTTAACATTCTATTTTATTGAGTTATAAAATATGTAAAGAAAATACTTCAAGCTTTGAAGCAAGCCAAATTTGAACCCAGCTCCAACGATCATTTAAAGCAATATTCCAATTATCTTGAATGTAGTTGTAAAACAAGTGGTACTGTTCTTCCGAGGCAATCTCAGCCAATTTTCCACCATGAAATTTGCAGATAGCATGAGCCTGGGCCAAATTAAAACCTTTTACTGGAGCAACCGTGTAGATCAACTTGTAGCACTTGTTATAGCTCACCACGCCTTTGCAATCTGTAGTTTTTAAACAAACGTAAAATAAACGTTTAATTTTAAGATATTGTTTGTGTATATTTTTTTTATTCTTTGTGTATATTAATTATGACAGGGAGCTTTAAAAATTAACAAGTCAAGTTTAAATATTTAACTTTACCTGAACGGCATTAAAAGTTATTTTGAAAAAAATACTTGAACTTAAATTACCACAATTGCCTCTCCCATGCACCAGTCCTAGACAAATCAACGAAATCACGATAATAACTTTTAAAAACATTTTTCTCACGATATCTTCTGAATTAAAACGAATTTTTCAATCAGGAATATTGCACAACTTAATTATCACTTTTTGGCAGAAGCGCACAAGTAAGTGATCAAATGTACACTGCTTACCTTGTTATATAGCTTTACCCTGAGTGATTATCGACTTTTGAATTTACTATCGGAAGCTTTACTCATTAAGCGGGAAGTTTTGATATCAAATGAAAATTTTCTATTCACACAGCCTAATTTTAATAAAACGAATTGTGTTTTTAATGAAATATGTGCAAAAAAGTAAGCGCAAATATATAATTAATTAACAATGAAAGTGTTCGCTCCTAAGCTCGCGGAAATGAGTTTGTATTGTGAACTGGCACAGCGAAAGAAAATAAAGTTAAAAAAAGTAAAATTTATATTAAAAGCTGATTAATTATCCAGTTTTGATCAAAGTTGAAGTAGATTTCCATTTTCTATTTCAAATTTATAGGATGTAGTAAGAAACCTACGGAAGAAGTCGTTATAAATTAATCTACCGAACCTTATTAGGCTTTGTGCTTGAATATATCAAACCGGGGTAGCTGACAACATAAAGAAAATTAATTTAAAATTCTTAATACCACGTTGCGTTTTGAATACTTGCTTCGCCACGTAGCGTTATAGTTTCGTAAGCTTTTCATTGGTTGATAGACTTTTCTTTTTTTAGCATCACTACAGGCAGTCTTTTAATAGTACAGGCTAGTTGTAAGAATTAAGTAACCAAAATTAACAAAATCTTACTGTTATAAGTGCATTAAAAATTAAAAAATCTTATTCTATTGAAAAAATCTTATTCTATTGACGTTGTTCGTTATGTTATTTATTTTAGTTTTTGAATAAAGTTTAATAATATTATAAATATTTAAAATCTTTTTGTATGGCAAAACGATTTTTATCCTTACGTAAAAATTTATTGAGCCTATAAACCTAAAACACAAACTGATGCAAATAATATATTCAAATTATCCCTAAAACTTTTAAATTAATTTAAAGAAGATACTAAATAACGTATTATTTAAATTACAAATTAAATTTTTCCATTCACACTTCCTATCTTAATAAAGACAAATAATATTTTTAATATATAGACAAAAGAGTATACACAAATAAAATAATTAGCAACAAAAGTGTTCGCCCCTAAGCTCACGAAAATATGTTTATATTGTGTACTAGCACAACAAAAAAAATAAAGTTAAACAAAGTCAAATTAAATTTTAAAGCTGATAAATTAACCAGTTTTGATCAAAATTGAAGTAAATTTTCATATTTTTTCGAAATTGATTAAGGGTAGTCAGAAACGTTCGGAAGAAGTCGTTATAACTTAATTTACTAAACCTTATTGGGCTTTGTGCTTAAATATATCAAACCTGGGTAGCTGACAACATAAAGTTAATTAATTATAAATTCTTAATACCACGTTGCGTTTTAAACTTTTGCTGCTATACGTAGGCTATCGAGTTTGTTTAGTCCTTTTTTATTGATTAAGAGAAGTAACCTTGTTTAGTTTTACTACAAGCTTTAACCTTTTTCATACGCAGAAAATGGCAAAAAGAATTTTGGTAAAAATAAGCGTTTTTCGCCTTTTTTTAAAATTTAATGCACATTATGTGTTTACAATATTACAAAAATTTCCATATTAAATTTAAATTAAGTTAAAAGAACACACAAAGTCATGCTTTTCTAATAACAAGTAAAAATCTTTTTATTACACCTTCCCAATTTTCAAAAGACGAATAGTATTTTTTATAAAATATAGTATAGACAAACCGTTATGCGCAAATATATATTTAATTAGCAACGAAAATTTTCGCCCCTAAGCTAACGGAAATGAGTTTGTATTGTGAACTGGCATAGCAAAAGAAAAATGAAGTTAAACAAAGTAAAATTTATATTATAAGCTGATTAATTATTCAGTTTTGATCAAAATTGAAGCAGATTTCCCTTTTCTATTTCAAATATAATGGGGGTAGTCCGAAACTTACGGAAGAAGTCGTTATAAATTAATCTACCAAACCTTATCGGGCTTTGTGCTTGAATATATCAAACCGGGGTAGCTGACAACATAAAGATAATTAATAATAAATTCTTAATACCACGTTGCGTTTTGGATTTTGGTTTCGCCACGTAGCGTTATAGTTTTATAAGCTTTTCATTGGTTAAAAGACTTTTCTTTTTTTATTCTCACTACAAGCCTTTTCTTTTTTTATACACAGAAAAAAGGCAAAAAACGACTGGGGTGGAGCTCTGCGTTTTTTTTCCTAACTCTTTAAATAGTACAGGCTAGTTGTAAAAATTAAGTAACCAAAATTAACAATTTCTTACTGTTACAAGTGCATTAAAAATTAAATACAAATCGTATTTTATTGGGCCACGTTGTTCGTTATGTTATTTATTTTAGTTTTTGAATAATATTTAATAATAATACGAATTTTTAGAACTTTTGTTACATGTTTGTTCTTGTATTATAAATATTTATATAATTTTTGTGTAGCGGAGCGATTTTTTATTTTTACATTAATAATTACAAAGGCTTTAAAATATACATACAATCTAATGCAAATAATCTATTTGAAATATCCCTTAAACTTCCAAATTAATTTTACATGAAATACTAAATTACGTATTAGTTAAATTACGTATTTAAATTTTCTATTCACACAGCCTAATTTTATTAAAACGAATTGTGTTTTTAATGAAATATAGACAAAAAGTATGCGCAAATATATAAATTAATTGGCAACAAAAGTGTTCGCCCCTAAGCTCACGGAAATGAGTTTGTATTGTGAACTGGCATTGCGAAAGAAAAATGAAGTTATACAAAGTAAAATTTATATTAAAAGCTGATTAATTATTCAGTTTTAATCAAAATTGAAGCAGATTTCCATTTTCTATTCTAAATTGATTGGAGGTAGTCAGAAACTTACGGAAGAAGTCGTTATAAATTAATCTACCAAACCTTATCGGGCTTTGTGCTTGAATATATCGAACCGGGGTAGATGACAACAGAAAGAATATTAATTATAAATTCCTAATACAACGTTGGATTTTGGTTTCGCCCCGTAGCGTGTTGGTTTAGTAGGTTTTTCATTGGTTAAGAAACCTTACTTTTTTAGTCTCACTACAAGCCTTTTCTTTTTTTTAAGCAGAAAAAAGGCAAAAAACTACTTGGGTGGAGCTCTGCGTTTTTTCGCTTAACTCTTTTAATAGTACAGGCTAGTTGTAAGAATTAAGTAACCAAAATTAACAAAATCTTACTGTTATAAGTGCATTAAAAAAAGAACTTATTTTGTTGGGCAACATTGTTTGTTATGTTCTTTATTTTGCTTTTTGAATAATGCTTAATAATATTACAAAAATTTAGAACTTTTGTTACATGTTTGCTCTAGTATTATAAATATTTAAATGCTTTTTGTATAGCAAAACGATTTTTATCCTTACGTAAAAATTTATTGGGCCTTTAAACCTAAAACACAATCTGATGCAAATAATATATTTAAAATATCCCTAAAACTTTTAAATTAATTTAAAGGAGATACTAAATGACGTATTGTTTAAATTACAAATTAAATTTTTCTATTTATACTTCCCATTTTAATAAGGCGAATAGTATTATTAATAGAATATAGACAAAAAGTATGTGCAAATATATAGTTAATTAGCAACAAAAGTGTTCACCCATCAGCTCACGAAAATATGTTTATATTGTGTACTAGCACAACAAAAAAATAAAGTTAAACAAAGTCAAATTAATTTTTAAAGCTGATAAATTAACCAGTTTTGATCAAAATTGAAGTAAATTTTCATATTTTTTTTCCAAATTGAATAAGGGTAGTTAGAAACGTTCGGAAGAAGCCGTTATAACTTAATTTACCAAACATTATTGGGCTTTGTGCTTAAATATATCAAACCGTGGTAGCTGACAACATAAAGTTAATTAATTATAAATTCTTAATACCACGTTGCGTTTTAAACTTTTGCTGCTCCACGTAGGCTATCGAGTTACTTTAGTCCTTTTTTATTAATTAAGAAACCTAACCCAGTTTAGTTTTACTACAAGCTTTAACCTTTTTCATACGCAGAAAATGGAAAAGGCAATTTTGGTGGAGATAAGCGTTTTTTCGCCTTATTTTTTTAAATTTAATGCACATTATGTGTTTCCAATATTACAAAAATTTCTATATTTTATTCAAATTAAGTTAAAAGAATACACAAAGTCATGCTTTTTTAATAACAAGTAAAAATCTTTTAATTACACCTTCACAATTTTCAAAAGACGAATAGTATTTTTTATAAAATATAGTATAGACAAACCGTTATGCGCAAATATATAATTAATTAGCAACGAAAATTTTCGCCCCTAAGCTCACGGAAATGATTTTGTATTGTGAACTGGCACAGCGAAAGAAAATGAAGATAAACAAAGTAAAATTTATATTAAAAACTGATTAATTATCCAGTTTTGATCAAAATTGAAGCAGATTTCCATTTCCTATTTCAAATATATTGGGGGTAGTCCGAAACTTATGGAAGAAGTCGTTATAATTTAATCTACCAAACCTTATCGGGCATTGTGCTTGAATATATCAAACCGGGCTGACAACAGAAAAAAAATTAAATTAAAATTGTTAATACCACGCGTTTTAGATTTTGGTTTCGCCACGTAGCGTTATAGTTTTATAAGCTTTTCATTGGTTAAGAGACCTTACTTTTTAGTCTCACTACATACGCAGAAAAAAGGCAAAAAACGACTTGGGTAGAGCTCTGCGTTTTTTTGCCTAACTCTTTAAATAGTACAGGCTAGTTGTAAAAATTAAGTAACCAAAATTAACAAATTCTTACTGTTACAAGTCCATTAAAAATTAAATACAAATTTTATTTTAATGGGCCACGTTGTTCGCTATGTTATTATGGTTCGAAATCTTAGATTTCGAAACATATTGTTATTGTTATTATATTTATTATTATTATGGTTCGAAATCTTAGATTTCAAAACATATTGTTATTGTCAGTGTATTTATTATGGTTCGAAATCTTAGATTTCGAAACATATTGTTATTGTCATTATACTTATTATTATTATTATTTTTATTATTATTATTTTTATTCTTTCTAGTCCCAATTTTGAAAGAAGATATCTTTAGTTCCTTAGAATTTAAAAATCTGAAATTTTAGTATGTTGTTTATTATCAGATTATGTTTTCATTCTCCTATTTACAACATTTAATTATCACTAATTACTAATTAATAAGTGTTTATTTATTAAAATTTAAAGGTTGTTATTAATTTTTTAAATCTTGGTCAATTGTATATCATGATATTGGTAACTCAAAAACGAATTAAAATTTTAATTTTTATCACTAATTACTAATTAATAGGTGTTTTTTTATTAAAATTTAAGGGTTGTTATTAACTTTTTAAATCTTGGTCAATTGTATATCATGATATTACTAACTCAAAAATGAATTAAAATTAAAATTTTCATCACTAATTACTAATTAATGGGTGTTTGTTTATTCAAATTTAAAGATTGATATTAGGTTTTTAAATTTTAGTCGGTTATATCTTACTATATTTATAATTTGAAGATAATTAAAAAATAATTCTTGTTTGTTTGTTATATTAAATGCTGGTTTGTTAATTAAAAATCAAAGTTATGTAATATTCTTAGTTAATGTTTATGCATATATTTATTATTATTATTATTATTATTATTTTTATTATTATTATTTTTATTCTTTCTAGTCCCAATTTTGAAAGAAGATATCTTTAGTTCTTTAGAATTTAAAAATCTGAAATTTTAGTATGTTGTTTATTATCAGATTATGTTTTCATTCTCCTATTTACAACATTTAATTATCACTAATTACTAATTAATAAGTGTTTATTTATTAAAATTTAAAGGTTGTTATTAATTTTTTAAATCTTGGTCAATTGTATATCATGATCTTGGTAACTCAAAAATGAATTAAAATTTTAATTTTTATCACTAATTACTAATTAATAGGTGTTTATTTATTATAATTTAAAGGTTGTTATTAACTTTTTAAATTTTGGTCAATTGTATATCATGATATTAGTAACTAAAAAACGAATTAAAATTTTAATTTTTATCACTAATTACTAATTAATAGGTGTTTGTTTATTAAAATTTAAGGGTTGTTATTAACTTTTTAAATCTTGGTCAATTGTATATCATGATATTACTAACTCAAAAATGAATCAAAATTAAAATTTTCATCACTAATTACTAATTAATGGGTGTTTGTTTATTTAAATTTAAAGATTGATATTAGGTTTTTAAATTTTGGTCGGTTATATCTTTTTATATTTATAATTCAAAAATGAAATAAAAAATAATTCTTGTTTGTTTGTTATATTTAAATTCTGGTTTGTTCATTAAAAATTAAAGTTCGATTTTAAGCATAAAAAATTTGGATGATGTATTTTATAATATAAGTAGTTGAAAAACATATTTGAAAAATAACTTCGTTTATTTATCATATTTAAATGCTTGTTTATTTAATAAAAATCAAAAATCAATTTTAGGAATTTAAAATTTGCTATAATTTATATCCTAATATTACCAACTTAAAACTGGGTTAAATATTAGTTTTTGTTTGTATAATATATATAAATGCTGGTCTGTTTATTAAAAATCAAAGTATGTAATATTCCTAGTTAATGTTTATGCATATCTTTATTTATTTATAAAAATTTATGTTAAAAATAATCATATAATTTCGAACCATATTTTATTTATCAAATAAATCTAGTTATACTTATTATTATTATTATTTTTATTATTATTTTTATTCTTTCTAGTCCCAATTTTGAAAGAAGATATCTTAAGTTCCTTAGAATTTAAAAATCTGAAATTTTAGTATGTTGTTAATTATCAGATTATGTTTTCATTCTCCTATTTACAACATTTAATTATCACTAATTACTAATTAATAAGTGTTTATTTATTAAAATTTAAAGTTTGTTATTTATTTTTTAAATCTTGGTCAATTGTATATCATGATATCAGTAACTCAAAAATGAATTAAAATTTTAATTTTTGTCACTAATTACTAATTAAAAGGTGTTTTATTATTAAAATTTAAAGGTTGTTATTAATTTTTCAAATCTTGGTCAATTGTATATCATGATATTAGTAACTCAAAACTGAATTAAAATTTTAATTTTTAATCACTAAATACTAATTAATAAGTGTTTGTTTATTTAAATTTAAAGGTTGTTGTTAATTTTTTAAATTTTTGTCAATTGTATATTATGATATTAATAACTTAAAAATAAATTAAAATTTTAATTTTTGACACTAATTACTAATAAATAGGTGTTTGTTTATTTAAATTTAATGATTTTTATTAGGTTTTTAAAATTTGGTCAGTTATTTGTTATAATATTTATAACTTGAAAATGAAATAAAAATTAATTCTTGTTTGTTTATTATATTTAAATGCTTGTTTGTTGATTAAAAGTTAAAGTCCGATATTAAGCATTAAAAATTTGGTATAATGTATTTTAAAATATAAGTAGTTAAAAAACATATTTGAAAAATAAGTTTCAATTGTTTATCATATTTAAATGCTTGTTTATTTAATTTAAATTAAAAATTAATTTTAGGAATTTAAAATTTGGTATAATCTATATCCTGATATAAACAACTTAAAACTGCGTTAAATATTAGTTTTAGTGTGTATAGTATATATAAATGCTTGTTTGTTTATTCGAAGATATGTAATATTCTTAGTTAATGTTTATGCATATCTTTTTTTATTTATAAAATTTCATGTTAAAAATAATCAAATAATTTCGAACCATATTTTATTTATCAAATAAATCTAGTTATTGTTTTTATTCTTTCTAGTCAGAATTTTGAAAGACGATAACTTTTGTTCTTTAAAACTAAAAGTTCTAAATTTTTAGTATGTTTGTTATTATCCCAACGAATCGCAAACCTCCTATTTACGACATTTAATTATCACTAATTACTAATTAATATATTTTATTATTAAAATTTAAAGAATAAATTTTCGGAAATTTTAATATGTTGTTGGTATTATTATTTTGTATGTTGCTATTTAAAATGAAGATTTAACTCTAGCTAAATATCGTTTAATCATTATTTTTGTTTTTTATAAAATAATGAATCAGTGTGAGTTTATTGCTTAAATAATTTAATAACGTTCTGGTCGCCGTCAAAAATCGTCCTTTTCGCTGTCCAATAAAGTAAAAAATATTGGTTGAAAATTTAAGTAAAATGTTAAAGTATAAGTAAAAAATGTGTAAAATTTTTTTTCAATTGTTTTGTTATTATTATATTTTAATACTCGTTTGATTACTAAAAAATTAAGATCGGTATTTTGCTTTTAAATTTAGTTTACTTTTATATTACAATATCAATGAATGCGTGTTTGTTTGTTAAAATTAGGTTTAAATATAAAAAACTTTATATTTAAATTTATAATTTATTAATAAACTTACTAAATAAACTATGTTTATAAAAAAAATCAAACTATTTCGAACCATATTTTATTTATCAAATAAATCTAGTTGTTTTTATTCTTATTTGACCGAATTTTGAGGGACGATAACTTCTGTTCTTTAAAATTAAAAAATCTAAATTTTCAGTATGTTTGTTATTATTCCAACGAATCGCAAACCTCCTATTAACGACATTTAATTATCACTAATTACTAATTAATATATTTTATTACTAAAATTTAAAGATTAAATTTTCTGAAATTTTAATATTAAAGTATAAGTAAAATATGTGTATTTTTTTTAGTTGTTTTGTTATTATTATATTTTAATACTCGTTTGATTACCAAAAATTAAGATCGGTATTTTGCTTTTAAATTTAGTTTACTTTTATATTACAATATCAATGAATGCGTGTTCGTTTGTTAAAATTAGGTTTAAATTTAAAAAAGTTAATATTTAAATTTATAATTTAATTAATAAATCTACTAAATAAATTATATTTATAAAAAAGAATTAAACGATTTCGAAAAAATTTTAATATGTTGTATAATATCATAATGCGTTTCAGGCCTCCTATTTACAATATTTAATTATCACTAATTACTAATTAATAGGTGTTTGTTTATTAAAATTTAAAGGTTGTTCTTAATTTTTTAAATCTTGGTCAATTGTATATCATGATATTAGCAAACAAAAAATGAATTAAAATTTTAATATTTGTCACGAATTACCGATTAATAGGTGTTTGTTTATTAAAATTTAAAGATTGTTATTAACTTTTCAAATCTTGGTCAATTGTTTATCATGATATTAGTAACTTAAAAATGAATTAAAATTTTAATTTTTATCACTACTTACTAATTAATAGGTGTTTGTTTATTTAAATTTAAAGGTTGTTGTTAATTTTTTTAATTTTTGTCAATTGTATATCGTGATATTAATAACTCAAAAATAAATTAAAATTTTAATTTTTGTCACTAATTACTAATTAATAGTTGTTTGTTTATTAAAATTTAAAGATTGTTATTAGGTTTTTAAATTTTGGTCGGTAATAAATTATTATATTTATAATTCGAAAATAAATTAAAAAATAATTCTTGTTTGTTTGTTATATTTAAATGCTGGTATGTTTATTAAAAATTAAAGTTTGATATTAAGCATTAAAAATTTGAAATGATGTATTTTATAATATAGGTAGTTAAAAAACATATTTCAAAAAAAACCTTTCGTCTATTTATCATATTTAAATGCTTGTTTTTTTAATAAAAATTAATTTTAGAAATTTAAAATTTACTATAATTTGTATCCTAAAACTACCAACTTAAAACTGAGTTAAATATTAGTTTTTGTTTGTATAATATATATAAATGCTCGTTTGTTTATTAAAAGTCAAAGGTATGTAATATTCCTAGTTAATGTTTATGCATATTTTTTTTTATTTATAAAAATTTATGGTAAAAATAATCAAATAATTTCGAACCATATTTTATTTATCAAATAAATCTAGTTAAAGTTTATTTAGTTCAACTTTAACTATTTCAACAACCTTTTTTGTGTTATTTACAATTTTAATATTAGTTTGTCTAAGAATTAACATTTTACTAACAATTTTTATTCATAATGTAAAATTCATTTTTAAGTTTTTGGTAAAAAATTAAAAAATCTAAACAACTATACACAAAGTTTAAAATTAACTAACTGGATTTAACGTTTCTATAAAAATATATATGAAAAGCTATACAAAATAAGCTACTGAAATATTTTTGCTGCATTATTTCCTAAAATAAAATTAACTAAAAATGTTTAGTTTTAAACAATTACAGAAAAATGGGTTTTTAAATTTTTCTGCAATTTTTTGAATATTTTATTTTTTCTTATAAATGGGTGTCTGCGATGTGCCTGTGTGACGTCATAATAGGAGAACGTGGTTTAGCAGTTTCAGGATTTCTGCTCAAGTTTTTAATTTCACCTGTTTGTGGTTTGTTATTCTTGGAGTCTGGTTAAAAACGAATTAAGTTATTTTTCTTTACAAAAATTAGTATAAAATACATTTATTTTCAAACAAATTAACCGGCAGCGTGGTGTAGTGGTAAGAACACTTGCTACACCACCCATGAGGTCGTGGGTTCAATCCCTACTGCTCTCATACTGTAGCGCCTTTGAGTAAGGCGCTATAAACGGTACAAACTCCTGCTGAGCCAGCACTTAATCAGCAGAATAATTATTGGGCAATTATAATCTTTAATATCTCAAACTGCCACAGGCAACTCAAGACTGGGTAGGAGTAACAGTTGTTACCCTATGTTTAAGTCGCGCAATCGACTTTCCCACATCGAGGATAAAGATATATACAAAACAAAAAAGGAAATGTTAAAAAAATGATTTACCGGATTTTAGAGCAAACATCAAATCGTCAAAATCTGTCGAGTCATCTTCGGCTGTTTCGTCAGTGACATCGGCATCATTTTCTCCTGACCAATCGTTCTAAAATAATTCAAAAATAAATTGCTACAGTGTTAAAAATATGCAAGTTCTTACTTTAAATTTATTCCATGAAAAACACTTAACCCAAACTAGAATCGAATTGTTTAAGCTACTATAATTATTAACTATGAGTTTTATATTAATCTAACTGTAACTATTTTCCATGCGAGGCAATAATGAAAAATACAAATACAGTCCTATAAGCTACACATGATTCCAGTAGAAGCCAAAAAATTAACTTACAATCATAAAAAGTCTTACAGTTGGGCAATTTAATATTCTGCCAAGTATTTTTTGCTGGTAATATCAATTACACTGTAGCTATAGTTCTTTTTACTATACATTAAATGGAGGAATAATACATTTACAAAATAACATATACGTACATCAAACTTTGGCATTAAGCTCTGAGTACTTTTGTTGATGACATCACCAGAGACAGAAGGCACCCTGCTTCCTACAACAGCAGTGGTTTGAAACGCTAAAAAAAATTTAAAAGAAATAAAAAAATATTTTTTATTATATATAAACCAAACAAGAAAATTGTATTTAAGAAATAAAAAAAGATTGTCAAATTTAATCTAAATTTTTAAAAAGCCATGTAATTTAATTACCCGTTCCTCCATGTAAAATGTCATGACTTTTAATGATCCCATCTTGGTAAATGTCCTTGGTTGGCCACACAAACTGATTGTGTAATATACCGTATACAACCAGCAAAAATATTCCCTAAAATAAAGTGAAATTTGTAGAGTATCACATTTGGACAGTTTTTTAAAATATAAATATCCTAAAAAAATATTTAACAAGGCCCTATGTGCCAAAGTTTAGGCTGTGTAGTAGTGTTTGTATTAAATAGTAACTAAGAAATTGATGTTTATATGCAAACTTAGTTACCTGTAAGAAGTTGAATATAATAAACAACACCAACAACCACATATGTCCAAAGGCCAAGTGTAATCCACCCCATAACCAAGTAATTGCTATTAAAAAGAATAGCCAAAACAGCAAAGGAATTTCTACAAAAAAAGAATTAAAAAGTTCAAAATCTTTGAAATTAAAAAAAATAAGCAGCATAATCAGCATGGCCTGTGGTCAGAACACTTGGCTTTACACCATAAGGTTAAGGGTTTAATCCCTACTGCTCTTATGCTGTAGCACTCTTGTGTAAGGCGCTATTAAGGGTATAAACTTCTGCCAAGCCAACACTTATTAACAGCTTAAAATTAGCAGGCAACTATAATTTACAATGACCCGAACAACCAATGGCAACCCAAAACTGGGTCGGTTAACGGATGTTGCTCTATGTTTAGGTCAAATAATCGATCTTTTCTCATTTAGAATAAATTTTAAAAAATGCATCATTTTACTTTTAAGAACCCATTTTTTTTAAGGTCTTTAAACTACAACTTATCCGTTTTTTTAATTTACTACTTACCTATTCCATTTAATCTTCCTCTATATACATCATCATATTGTTTCCATGCCTTGTCTTTGGTATAAAGATGTACAACTGTAAAGATAGCCACAAGTACGCAAAAACAAGCAGGTGCTATTGCACTCAACAGTCCACCAACTGTGTTCATTATCATGCACCTGAAAGAAACATTTTTACCATGAATCTGATTTTTTTTTGTCATATTTGTTTATTCTTAATGTGAAAGGGTCGACTACATGACATAAACATAGGGTAACATTAGTTACACCAACCCAGTTTTAAGTTGCCTTTGGCAGTTTGAAATATTATTGATTAAGATTGCCGATAATTAAGCTGCCAATTAATTGTTGCCCCAGCAAAAGCTTATACTGTTTCTAGAGATTTGGGTCTTTTCAAGGGCGCTACAGCATGAGAGCAGTAGGGATCAAACTCAAGACCTCATGTAATAAAGACTAGTGTTCTGACCACTACACCAAGTTTTTTTTTCAAATATATACTTATAACATAGACTTACAAGTCTCCGTTAGCATGCAAGTCACCATAACTTTCATACAAGGATTCGGAACCAAGCGCATACATTATTATAACGTATAACATGATCACTACTGCGGGGAATCCCCATCCGATTATAAAGTGAACAGCGAACAATTTTTGAGCCTGTTCGTTGCTGAGTGACAGTATCTGGAAAAACAAAAAATTAAAAATGGGATTTTGTGAAAATTAACAAATTTTACTTTTGTTTACTAGATTTAAATTTAGTTCTGTAATTTTTTTGTTCTGCAAATAATACCTGCAGTAAGTTGACACACTGCATTAAGATCCAAGTAAATTGAGCCAACCAAAAATAATGAAGCAGAATACCAAGAGTTGAGCAACCATCCGGATTTGCTCCTTGACTTGTCATCGCATCAAGAACAAAAAGCAACTAGAAAAAATAAAAACGAAAATTATATTTTTTTATTTGTAAAATCCTTTATAAGAGAAGGTTTACTATGTAGTATCAACAGGTTAAATGTGACAGTTGAATAAATTAAAAATATTTTTTTTTATCAATTTTTTTTATTTAAGACCATTTATATAAATTGATAATAAGCATAATTTAAAATCCTTGTTCTCACCTGGGTTGCTGCACATGCCCAGCACATATGCATCAGTATTTTGGCTGCAAATGTGGATCTGTGTGAACATAAGTGGTGACCAAGCAAGGTTAGAATTGCTCCAACTGCAGTTATGAAGCAAGCCACATAGGTTGCCTGAATAAATAACAAAATTTTTAAATTTATAAAAATAATATACCTTTACCATTACTTTCATTGTTAATAAGTATATATTAGTTAAACACATTACTTTAGCTAAAAGTACAAATATCAGATAATAAAATAAAAAAAAAACAATTTTCAAAAAAATCATTATGCCCAAAATAACCTATTAAGATTTAATAAATAATATTGGTCAAAAAATAAGAATATTAAATTAAAAGTCAAAAAAGTGAGACCATTACATAATAAAAAGCCAACCTTATAAAAAGCGCCAAAAAAGAAAAAAAAAACAAATAAAATAAATTACAAACCACGTTGTAGCCAGCTAAGTTATCAGTGGGCCCCCTTGCAGCATAAACACTCATGTGTTCACATTCACATTCAACATAATTATAACTATCATCCACCACTTTACATACATCAGTAGTAGGTGCCAACCATTTTGATGATGCCTGTAATGAAATGCACTTGGTTAATTATAATTATAGACCACATTTTTTATGATATAATATTGTAACTTTTTTAAGGCACTCATAATTAGGAGGTTTAAAAGCAAATAATGTGGTGTTGGAGGGGCTCGAACCCCAAACGTTACAGTTTGCAATTTAACACCATGAACTATCTATATGTCACATTACTGGACTAGTTAATTCTAGATATCTTAACCTCATTCCATAGAACGCATTCAGCCCCTTGTGGTGAAATCCTTGCATCTTTTGTGTACACTCGATAGCGCACTGGGTTCTTTAGCGAAGTCATTTTCTCATTATCAATACCAACCGAGAACACTTTACTACTCATAGGGTCCTTTAAAAAAATTAAGACTTTTTGCTAGTTAAAAAGTAAACCAAATAAAAAAATAAAATCGATATTATGCTTGAATTTATTTTTTTGTATTTATTAACAGGGTTTTAAAACGAATACAGCATCAAAATTAATTAAAAATAGTTTTATAGAAATGCTTTTTAAAAAGGTTTTAATAACAAAATTAGTAACACTATAAAAATTTTATTTTTTAGTATGAGCGCTTACTATTTTAAATAAAACTATTTTTTTTAAAAACATACCTTTTCTCCATCAACAATAAACCAGAGTTTTGAAGTATATTCAATAAAATAAAGATCGTAACATTTCTGTGTGTCAGGGTTGGGTGGATCATCTACTTCTAATAAATCAACTGGAAGCTAAAAATATTAAAAAGCAAAAAAGAATAATAATATCTGTAGGTTTAAAAGCTGCAAAAATTAATCCAATCTTAAAATGGTTAACTCTTTTAAAATATTAAATGTAATTTTAAATATATTACCTTGAAGAAATCTCTGTTACTATCACCAAAGGAATGACCATTTATTAGTTCAGGATACCAGCGTAAACCCTAAATTGAAAAAAAACTTATATAAAATTATTTCTTCCAGGTTACAATTTAAAATTAAAAAGTTTATTCAAAACTTTGTAAATCCAATATTTTTGTTTAATTTTTTTTAATTTTTTAAAACATTTATTAATAGGCTATAGATTATTTGCCGATCTTAAAATAATAATCAATGTTTTGTCAGTAAATTTAACATAATTAACAAAAATGTTAAATGATTATTTTATACCTGAAGTTTCATGTGACTACATGAAGACATTGAAACAGGATTTGTTTTACTAGAAAGACATTTTGAATTTGTTGTCAGACATAATGAAAGCTGATCGAGAGAGTTTGAAAACTCAGAATATCCGTGAACTGCATCCATTCTATTTGGATTGAGCAACTAAAAAATATAATTATACAAACATTTTTAATCTTAATACTAATACCAACAACATTTACCATAATACCCTTTATTACTTAAGATCCCTTTTAAATTTTATATATTTAAAAATAAGGATAATCAATATAAAAATATACTAAAAACATTATTTGATTTTGTATTTAAATATTTTTAATGTGGAAAGGCCAACTTTACAGCATAAATATGGAGTAACATTTACTACCCCGACCCAGTGTTGAATTGACATTGTCAGTTATAAATATTGTTAATCAAAATTGCCTGATAAACAACCTGCCGATTCATTTCTGGCCAAGCAGAATTTTAAATTATTACTTTTTTTAATTAGCAACCTACCTAAAAGAAATATCACGGACATGCTAAGTTTATTTTTATTTTAAGGTTTGGTTAAGTTCAATATGAATTACCTGACAAAAAGTGTTGTATAGCATCTCTAACGAAGAATTTTCCAATCTTCTTTGTCTTCCCTCTTTTAAAATCCCATCCAAAGAAGCATGGAAAATTTTAAGTTCGTCTTTACTCATAGATTTATCAGACATGCTGTGAAGTTCTGTGACAACTTTTTTAACAACTGTGTCTGTCAACTCCTACACAAAACAAATTTAAATTTTAAATAATAAATAATGAAAACTTCTGAATGTTGTTCTGCTAAAAATGAAATTTGGAAATTTTTTATATTTCTGTTGTTCTGCTAAAAATGGAATTTGGACATTTTTTTATAGACAAAAAGTTTTTACGCGTGGGTTTGTGGCATTATAGCGTGTTATTTATAGAAAGAAATACAACATGAAAGTAGTTGGAATCAAACACATGACCTCAGGTAGTGAAGCCAAGTGTTCTAACTTCTTTACACTATGCCACTGGTTTATTATTCAAATGTGCAAAAAAATTAACTTGATCAAAACAAAATTTTAAACCTGTTGCAGCAGCTCAAAAACACCCCAAGCCCATTTTGTATCTTCCTTTTCAATAATTGTAATGTTAGCGGTATGATAAAACTTGTTAACAACACTTTTACCACTCGGCTCATCTAGTTTGAGTTGGAATAACTGAGGCAAGGGATTTGCTGATGACGTCTCCTTCAGTTCAATTTGAACAAACGAATCTCTCTTTATTTAAAAAAAAAGTGTTAAATTTTGTGTAACTCTAAATATTCTTTTTTTTATGTAGAATAAATGCTAATAAATACCACCAAACATTTATATTTTTACGGAAAAAAAATACTTACTACTCCTGGTTCAAACTTGATCACTTTCTCGAGGCTAGCATAGTCAACCCCGGATTCAGCTGGATAGAGACTAGATCCAGCTAGCTGGGTTACATGACGTGGTTGGTATGTTCTACAGCGAACTGACACTGCTTCACTAGTACCCCCTACACGTTGGATGCTTAAACCAACTGATTTGGATCCCTTTGTAACAACCGGCAGTCTTAAAAAAAATTTTAAAACAAAGGTTTTGGTATTTTAAAATTTCTTTTAGTTACGGAAATTGCATTTCGAAAACTTTGCTATTTTTGAAATCTTTGCTATTGAACCTACCATTAGTACAAACATTATTTGAAAAAAAACGGCAGCGTGGTGTGGTGGTAAAAACACTTGCTACACCACACATGAGGTCATGGCGTCAATCACCACTGATCTCATGCTGTAGCACCCTTGAGTAAGGCGCTATAAACAGTACGTAATTATTGGGCAATTATAATCTATAATATCTCAAACTGTCACAGGCAACTCGAGACCGGGGTAAGTCAAAAATTAAACAAAAATGCCAACCTAGATAAGGGTGCAAACTGGAACATCCCATAAGGAAAATCACTATCTTTAATTGTCACATTTGCTATTCTTCGTGCCTCATTGATTTTTGCCCCACTTGTAACATCATCCAGTATAAGATATAAGGTTTCAGCAAATTCTGGCACCTTGTTATTAAATTTATTAAAAAAATTTAACTAAAAATGATGGAATATTTATTTAAAGTGCTACAATATGGAAGCAGTAGAAATTAAATCAAGAATTATTACAGTACTGCTTAGTGACTTCTTTAAATGTGGTACATTTATTTAACCAAAGGGATTCATAACCTTTTTTAAATATACACTTTTTTAAATAAATTTTTTTTAGGGGCAAATTTTAGTGCAGAAGCCCAAAGCTAGTCATATCAAACTTAAACATATTATTAATAAAAAAGCCCATCTTATCATACATACGTCATCATCCTTTAGGTGTAATGTAATAACACATTTATAAACATCTTTTGGACATAAAACAGTCCCCTCTGTTTCAACTAACTGGGCCTTTAACCCAACTGGAGGTTGCCATGCCAACGAAGTTTCATAGGCTGGCTCTGCTGTTGTCATGGCAGCAAAATGTAAAATGTCATCAGATGATGGGTATTTTGTTGTTGCACGCCAGTTGATTGTGACATCACCGTAAGCTTGTGATCGTGTCAATAAAATTTCACTGGGACGTGATTTGTTGTCTTCATCAATCGAATAGTCTAAAAAATGTAAAAATAGATTAAAATCAACAACAAAATTAAAAATTTTTATATAACAAAGCTTAACAATGATATATTTATATTTAAAGTCAGTTGCTATGCTTTATATTTGTTTTAATTATATTACAACAAGAGATTTAACAGTAAAGTAATCGATTAATAGGGTAAAACGATAGCTCAATTTTTTTTTTAATCCACATTTTTTAACACTATGCAAAAAAAGGACTTTTATTGGTGTTTTCAAAATAATACAGATGCATAATTTACAATCTTGCTTAATTTAGTAAAAAATTAGCAAAAAACTTTTGGTGAAAAACATGAAAAAAAACGTTTACTAAAAATCTTTTATTACTTTCTTGTTGGAAACCAATTTCACCATTCGGAAAATCGTTTGCTTTTATCACAATCTCTGAAATGTCATTGTCTTTACATATTTTAGCTCCCCCAGTGGCAGAATGCAGAAATAGAAGAAAGAATTCACTTGGTTCTGCAACAATGTCGTTTAAAATAACAACGGGAACTTCAGCTGTAGAATCTCCCTCCTGAAATATTTTTAAATAATATTAATTTATTATATGATATACAAAGTTGTTTTTTTTTAGGCACAGGATAAACACTTTAAAATTAAATCCTTTTTTTAAATTCTCTTTTGCCAGTTAATGATTCAGTAAAGACTTACTCAAAAAGCTACAACATGGAAGCAGTGGTTATTAAACCTAATCCTTATGTAAAACACGCAGCGTTGCGTAGTGGTCAGAAAGCTTGGTTTTACTACATAAGGTTCTGGGTTTGATCCCCACTGCTTCCATGCTGTAGCACCCTTGAGTTAGGTGCTATAAACAGTTTAAACATCTGCCCGTTTTTAAGCAGCATAAATTTTAAAAAATGTCCTAAAATCCTACCTTGAATGTGATGTTTGAACTTCTTATTTCATAATCCATATCTCCCTTTGCCTTTTGTATTTTACTTTCTTTTAATATTTTATTTATCCTTTTTATTCTATCATCTTCTTTTGTGTTGGTTGATGGCAAAGTTTGTAGTTTTCTATCCCAATCCATACCCCCACTTGTTGTACTTACAATTACTGACACTTCACCAAAGGTACCACCTAATATGAAAATTACAGCGTTTAATAATGTGTAAAGCAATTGTCAATCAATTGATTATACCTTCATGTATTTATAATGTAAGAAGTTGGCTCTAGAGCCTTAGCCCTACAGAATAGTACAAGCCTTTTTTACCAAGCTTTTACAATATTAAACTAGTAACAATAACTTGTTTATTATATAACTCTTAAAAGATGAATTGTTTTGCTATAGGCGTTATGCTATTCGCAAACTGTTAAAACAGATATTTGATCAAAATTCTGCAAAGAATTGGATTTAAAAGACAAACCTTTTCGTTCCAGTTTGACCATCATCACTCCAACAGGTGAACCATCACTTAAGTTCTCTGTTGTGTTTATTTTAACATTTTTAAACCCAATCACACCACGGGCATCACTTGATTCTGCAATTACAACTTCACTGATACTTTGTTGGTAGATTATCCTTGGCGACATTGCTAGTAAAAACAATATATTTTTTGAATATTAAAGCCACGTAAAATGCTGCCATCAAGGTTTAATTTTAAGCATAGTGACTAAAAATGTTTTCCTTGTAGGAAAATATAATGCCATTTATGTAATATTTAGCATGGTGCGGTTGTCTTAATATTGTGTAGCATGGTGCGGTTGTCTTAATATTGTGAAAGTGCAATAACCAAATATTTATATTTATTTTTTTGCACCAGCAATGTTACATTATTAATCACAAACTAAACTTAATAAAAAATAAAAAAATATTAAAATTAATTTCAGAGGTTAAAACAATATGTACCAAATTTTATCCGGTTCTACAAAATTTTATTACATTGTCACCAAACACATGGCTTTAAAAAATATTTAAAAAACCCTTGGTTTAATAATTTATTTTTTTATAAATACAATTAATTACATAGAACTGAAAACATTACCTTTGTACACATTTTGTGATTGTTCTGCCATTGTTAAATTGACAAAAAAAGATTTTTCCTTCTCCGGAAATATTTCCTTAATTAATTTCACATTAATTTGTATTTCAATTTCGCGTTCCTTCATTCTAATAAAACCAGGTTCACTTAATGGAATGTAATCAATATTAGGTTGAGCACTGCCAGGTATAAGTTGATAGTAGACATCAATATCATATCTGCTTCCATATAACCTCTCCACTGTTAAGTTAAACTAGAAAATAAAAAAAAATTTTATTACACGAAAAAATCATAAACTAAAATTTTTTTGATTTTTAATAATTCTTAATGTTGAAAAGTCGACTTTACAATCTAAACATAGAGTATCATTGTTACCCGGACCCAGTCTTGAGTCACCTTTGGCAGTTTAGGGTAGTCTACATAATAATTGCACTATAATTAAGCTGCTGATAAGTACTAGCTTAGCAAGAGTTTTTACCATTTATAGTGCCTTACTCAAGAGCACTACAGCATACGAGCAGTAGTTATTAAACCTAGGACCTCATGTAGTGAAGCCAAGTGTCTGACCACTACACCATGTTAACGGTAAAAATTAAAACTAATATTAAATACATAATTTCCAACCAGAAATATTAAAAATAAAATGCCACTAAAATTACTTCTCCATTTCTTCTGTCCACTGTAACTTTTTGAGAAAAGGAGGCAAATCTGACAGCCCCACATGGGTCAATTTCAACAAGATCCTTATTTCTTAACAACCGTGCCCCACCTCCCCCTGACCCATACACTCGTTCCAAGTGTACAGCAAATACTTCAGGCTGAGTTAGCCTTAACATAAGCTAAGAAAATTTATTAAAAAGTTTTGAATTTTTTTTGTTGGAAAATTTTTTTTAACATTTTTTTACAAAATTACACTTACTGTTAAACTTATTGACTTTTGGCTTTCCTGATTCTTAAGTTCCACCACCCCTGACACAGGGGTAATCCCACCCTCCATAAACCCACTAGGGGTCATTTCAGTGGGATACCCAGCTGACCAGTGGACTTTGACAGTTCCAAATAATCCATTTCGTGTAAGGTTCAGTTTACAAACATGTCGGTTGGCTAAAAAATAAATATAAATTTTAAAATAAATTTCGAGTATACAAAATATCAAAAAAATCTTTAAAATAAATAAAATCCCATTAAAAGTTATAATTTATCACTAAATTGTTACAACTCTTTTTTTTAAGTAGAAAAAATGATGATAAAAAATAAGATTTTTTGTAACTTACTTTCTTGAACTTGTGCCACAGTTGATTGAAATCCAATTTGGGAATTTCCGACTTCTAACCCAACTTTAACAAACGTTGCTTTGTCCTCAATCAAAATCCGAGGGTCAATTATAACATCATTAATATCACCCATATACTCAACAGAAGTAAGCTAAATTTAAAAAAAAACATTTTTAATAAAAATTAAAATAAAATGGCAGTAAAATTAAAAAACAGCATAAGTTTAAATATTTGAATAAATTTTATTCAATTTTTTTTAAAACCTGGACATGAAATTGTTCGCCAACTTCCAAAAACACGGAGGAACTGATTTCCACATTTTCAACTGCCCACTTGGTGTCAGTAGAGAACTGTAAAGTCCCAGTGTTGGTTGTAAGATAAGATACACCAGGTTGAGGCTAAAGAGAAATATTTCTTTAAACATTTTTGAAAATTCAAAAAGTTATCCATTTATTACCAAACTTAGTGATTAAATTGCTTCTGCTACCTAAAACAAGTCTTCAACTGCTTTTACAGTTTTGGATATTACAAACTTAATGATATTATCTAATAATTAACTTGCCTTAAATGATAAAAATTTCTAAACATTTTAAGTTATATATTTTTTTCATTTAAGCTTGTAGATATAAGAAGAAACTTACATTGTCAAAGGAAGCTCTAAATCCCACCATTACCCTTCCAAATAGACCAGCATGTCTTGTAACATTAACATGCAACAACCTTTGCATATCAGAAGTAAGAATTGTTTTCTGATTTTGAGGATAAATTGAGAATATTCCATGTGGGTCATCGTTTGAACTAAGGGCGTAAAAATTGTACAAAAAAAGTAAAAATCATAAAAAATAACCTTTCATTACTTAAAAAAATAATCTAATTATAATAACAAAACTATAAACTGTAAATTGATATATTTAAAAATAAAAATGGATCCCAAAAACGAATTGATACTTTTGAAATTAAAATTGATTGAAAATGAAATTGAAATTAAAATTGATTCTTTTTTGTCTATCTACCTGATTAAAAATCTCATGCTTTTGTTATTTTTTAAATCAATTTCAGCCCCTCCATCAACTTTAGTGATAAAAACATCAAACATTTCATCTAATTCTGGAACATCATCAGCCCGAATATTGACAATTATCTCAGATTTTGATTGCCCATCATATATGATAACCGATCCTAAAAAAAAAAATGTAATAATAAATATATGCCCACAAAAAATATTCAAAAATCATTAGAACTAACTTTTTAAAAACATGCTTGTACAATAAAATATATATTTACTTAAATTATTACATAACTATTACACTATTGTCAATTTTTATTAGATATGTTAAAAAAATTTAACCCGTTGTGCTTTCAACGTCATGACTACAAGCTCCTTCAGTCTGATTACTTGGGACTAATGACCAAGTTACATTTACATCTCCATTTACTCCCAAGTTTCTTGATATTGGAAATACAACTTGTGTTAGACCTGACATTGGCTCTTTAATTATCTTAAAAATCAAAAATACTTGTTTTTTAATAAATGCTGTTCATTATTAAAATTTGTGCAACTAGATTAATTTTAATATTGTAAGGTTTGATTTTTAACTTGATTTTCAAGGTCGTTGATTACCTGCATGTCTTCATCTCCATCAAACATAACAATACCATTTGGATGACCCTGTAGAAAAAATATCCTTAAGTATTTTTTGATCTACATTTTACGGTTCAATTTAAATTTTGAACTTGATTTTAGAAAAAAAAATTTTATTATTGCAATTTTACGTTTATAGTTAAATTTAAATTTTAAACCTAATTTAAAAAAAATAAGGTCAAGAATCTTGCAATTTTACTTTCATAGTTAAATTTAAATTTTAGACTTGATTTAAAATAAAAATATAATTTTTAAACCTGATTTTAACCAACAAGAATTTATCAAAAACTTTTAAAAAATATACCTTCTTTAAAACTGTGAGTGTTACATTGCCCCTTGTTTTGCTAACTTCGATTGGGTCGTGCACATCAAAATATAACAAATAATTCTCCTCCGGTTCGTTCTCTGAATTTGAGGATAATAAATTAAGAGAAATTGTTTTTTGTCCTCCCTCTCCATCATTAAAATAAAACTCTCCGGAATATGGAGGTGCAAAATCTTCACGTAACGATGTTTTGCTATAAAAAACAAACAAGAGTGTTTTTTTAAAAAAATTGTAAATTGGGCATATATGTACATATTGTTTATTAAGATTGATTTGTAGCTTATTTTAAATACATCTACATAAGCTTACTTTAACTTTTATGTCTAAACAGTTTGACATTGAAATATAATGATGTTGTTATTAATTTGCTGTCAAGAGTTATCACATTTTTTCTTTCTACTTTAATAATTACATTACTTGCTTTTAACTATAACTTTTATCAAATTTCTGTTTATATTTGAAAGTTTTTTTTAAAAGAAAACTTTAAACTATTTTTTTTTGGTATTGGCTACATATTTTTTTAACCTATTCTTCCGCTTTATATTAGGTGCAAATGTTTGTTTAAAAAAAACAGGCAATTTTAAAATTAGACATTATTTTATATTCCTTTAACCAACTGTAAAAAGCAATCTTATTAATTTTGCTACAAGTTACATATATTTATATTCGTTTCTTACCTTGTTGTAGGTTTATAAAAAGGTTCTGATCTAATAAGTTGCCAATGAACATTAGCTGGAAGTCTATTTCCCCCAACTCTCTCAAACACAAAATCTAATTTTGATTGATCCAAAACCGAGTTCGTTGATTGATTAAAAATTTGAATGTTGGTGTCATCAACAAATTGAAGGACTCCATTTGGGTAATCACTCTTGTTAATTATAACCTTTAAAACAAAGTAAAAAGTAATATGATAAATAATTGTGTACTTAATGATAAAAAACAATGCATTGTGGTGCAGAAGTTAGAAAACTTGGCGTTATTGTATAAGTTTTTATGCGTGGTCCTTATTTTTTACATGCTGTAGTACCATAAGGTAAAGCACTATATATAAAAAACTCCTGTTAAGCTAAACCAATTGTCAGATTACCTATTGGGCAGTTACAAAGTTATTTTATGTTTAGGCCTTAAAGTTAGCCTTTACACATTAAGAATAAATGAAAACAAATAAGAATTTAAAAAGTTATTAAAGTTTGAATGAATAATTTACCGTTATAAAATCCCTTTTTCCTATTCCTGCGCCACCAGCAACTGCAGAAATCACCAACAAAAATTGTTCTTCTTCTTCTATGTTTTCGTCGTTAATCAAAGGAATTGATAAAATCGCAGACTTTTGTTTGTCCTCAAAATTGACCACTTTACCACTGGAGGGCATCATAAAGTCAACATTTCTGCTTGCTGTTGATGTTTCATCTAATGAAGTAACAGTTACTTGTATGCTGCCATAACTACCATCAACTCGGACCTAATAGATAAAAAGTAATTTAAATTAGTGTTTGATCAAGGTATTCAAAGGTACATTAAGCATTTGAATGTAAATATTTTTATATTTATATATTTCAGAAAAAGACCTAAACATAGAGTAACATCAATTACCCCAACCCAGTCTCAAGTTGCATTCGGCAGTTTAGGATATTATAGATAATAATTGCCCTATAGTTGAGTTGCTATTTAAGTGTTGGGTTAGCAGGAGTTCATAACGCTTATAGCGCCTTAACCAAGAGCAACACAGCATAAGAGCAGTTGGGTCGAACCCTTAACCTCAAGTAGTAAAGCCAAGAGTTTTGACTATTACACCTTGAAGTCGGTCATATGCATAATAAAGCAATGTCAATACAAAAATAATTATTTTGCCACCAACATAAGGCCATTGGCAATACAATATTAGGTTTTGTCAAGGTGCTTAAAATTACTGCACCTTAAATTTGTAAAGTTATTTTTTTATACAAAGAAATACAAAATTACCAATTTGATATCAACTTTTCCATCTTCTTCATTTACTCTAATTTCGTTTCCGCTATCCACCAAAGCAAATTCGACCACTCCTTCAGCACCATCACTTTTGTCGATTACAACTTTGGTTGAAGATAAGGTGCCAATTATTGGAGGTAAATCCTTGGTAAGGTTGTAGGGTGGTATGGGGGTAAAATTGTTGCCGGAATGAGAAAGTAGTTCAACAGCTATTTAATGAAAACACATTAGTTTTAACAATAAAACTAAATGCTCCTAAAACAAATGAAAAAATAACAATAGGCTAAACTACATTTATTAGACAATTAAATGATGGTTCGCAGTCTGTAAAGATAATTTGAATATTCAAATGCAAAGATCTCAAACTATAAAAAGTAGATGCTTTGATGCATAAAAATCTTACAAAGTTATTTTTACTACCAGACCAGATAACGTATTATGCTGAACCCTCAATATACTTTTAACATAAAAGTATCATTAGATAATGCCTTATAAATGCAGTATACAAAACTTAATATAATGCATGTGCAATTTTATTAACCTGTTATGTTAACATAAAAATGATTTGGTCCTTCTGGTATCAGATCGTCAATAATTTCAATCTCAATATTTTTCACTACTTCTCCAGCAGTAAATATAAGTCTTTGGTTAATGGAATAAAAATCAGTATTGGTAATAGCTGTGCCTGATTGAGTTTCTATATTTACAGCAACCTGAAAAAGGCAAATAAATGAAATTACATAAATATCAATATGATTATAAATTAGTCTGTTGTAAGAGTTTAGACTACATTTACAGGTAATATTTTTATTATTTTTATTTAAAATTACAGTTAGTGTAACACTAAAAATGCATCTCAAAAAGAATTAAAAAAATGTGCTATACAATAAAACATAACCCTTTAATACCAACTTATTTTAATTCAAAAACTACTTAACCTAATGACAATTTAATCCAAACTGATTTTAATTCCGAAGGTTTAAATTCTGAAAATAAGCTAACAAGAAAAAATAGTTGGTATTAGATTGCTTTTTTTGTAGGTAAGTTTTCTCCTAGTGCAATTGGCCTAAAACCAAACAGAACTACATTTTTGATTAGCTTTTTAAAAAAAGGTCTTTTACCTCTCCCATATTTCCATCTTTTCTTACTACAGGAACAACCACATAAGTTGAAGAATCTTTAAATGAAGTCACAATCAAAGGAGTAGCTATTCCGTCAAATCTTCGTTGATCCACCTCCATACCTTCTTTAACGTGGAAAACTGGTTGTGAAAATTCAAATGAGCCATAAGGATTATCACTGGCTACCAATAAAATGTTTAAGGAACTTGAGATTGGATTGATGGTTGCACCACCTAATAAAATGCATACAAGTACTTAGAAACTATTAAAATTATACAACATTCGTTATTTAAAACTTTGAATTACAATTTATAACTTTATTTTTGTTTTTTTTCGTCCATTAAAAAAATATCAAAAAATCGAATTTATAATTTAAAAAATGTCAAGATTATTACAACATGGTCATAAAATTCAACAACTCTAAAAACAAAACAAGAAATACAAGTTATAAATCAGCAAGTATACCAAACTTTTAAATACTATTTTGCATAGCAATATTAAAAATAAAGTTTAATTGTAATAGACACAATATTTTTGCAAACCCAATAAACTTCAAGTAGACTGTTAATATCAATAAGCTTACCTGAGGTGCCAACTAATTTTAAAATAAATTGTTTCGACTCTTCAGGAATTTTATTATTAATTGTTCTTAAAAATATCTTTGTTGTATTTTCCCCTTCCTTAAATTCAGCTTTGCCTGTGAATTAAAATAAAATTTTACATTGCTACGGATATTATTAAAAAAAATTAATGTTACAAAGTCAAGTTTAAAATGAATTAAAATTTATTACACAAATTAAAGGTAAACGATTTTATTATTACCTTTGATTATTTCAAAAACAGTTGCATCCGAAGGAATTATCTGCCATTCAACTTCAACATTTCCAAATAAACCTGGGCCTCTGGACAGTATTATTTCACTTATTCCATCATAAGTACTGGTAGGTTCTGACGTGATTATCTCTTCTGATACAATTGACACCATACCAGCAGCACCTTGATTGGCTTCAATCACAACCTGATAACATATTCCATTTTTTAATATATTTAAATAACTATTTTACTAATATGACTGGTATACAAAACCTTTTGGGATTTAATTTTTTATTTTAAACTGAAACTGTAATAAAATAGTCAAGCAGTGCAAAATTAAAAACATCCCAAAATAACAAAAAATTTAACTTAGATAGTCCGAAGGTAAATATTAGGTAAATAATGTAAAAATATCTATATTAATAATTTAGAATGCCCAAACAAAAACAAAAAGTAGACAATACTAGTAGTAAACAAAAGAAATAAAAATCTGCCTAAATTATAATGTTTACAAATAATTTTTAAAAAACCTAACAAACAAGCAATAAATTTGAGTTTTTTTATAGTTAAAATAATTATTATCAAATGTAAGACCTTGGCAGTATTTGCTACTGGTGAGATGTAAGCATCTCCACTGATGTGCTTTAAGGTGATCGTATAAGTCTCCTCTCCTTCTAAAATATGATCCGGAAGAGTTCTTAGAAAGATCGATTTTGATCTGGCAGTAGTTGGAAAAAACAGACTCCCGGACATTGGAGTAAGATCGTTAGATGCAGATTCTTCTATCTCCCATAATATAGTGACATCCTCGCTGTATAAGGTAAAAAAATTAAAATTTAAAAATAGAAGTAGAATAATTTACAAAATTATTATATTTAAATTTAAACTTTTTTAACAAATATTCAAAAAAATCATTTTTTCAGGAGAAAATTTAAACAAAAATTTCAAATTCTAACTTACTTGCTTCCTTGAAATCTTTTCACTTGAAATTCCACAGCTCCTTCTGGATCGTTTACAGAAGAGGACTCTTTTACTCTCTTTATCTGTTGGATAAAACCAAACATACCACTTGGAGAGTCATTTGGGAGGATGTGGACGGTGGTATTCACATCTCCTCCTAACAATGCTCCCCCTAAAAAAAGTAAAAAATTTAAAATAAATTTAATCAAAAAAAAAACATTTTTTTAAAATCTACCAAATTGTTTAATGTTAAATTCAATATTGTTATAAAAATTTTTACACATCTTCCTTTGAAACAATTTAAATAAATTAAGTAAGCTTTTACCAAATGCTGAAATAAGTTCCACAGTAAAAGTTTCCATAAATTCCTCCACATTATCATCTCTTATCCAAATAATAATATCATTTGCTTTCTGATCCTCTATAAATTCAACTGAACCTGAAAATAAAAAACAACATAAAAAGTTTACAAACGAATTGTATACATGTTTATAAAATTAATAAAAAAGAAAAACATCAAGTTTTATACACAATACAATTGTTAGGTATTTACAAAAAATATAATTTTTAAAAGCAAATAAAATTTAATTTTAAACCTGTCTTGGGAAAAAAAGCATCACTTTTAGCAGTATCTGATCTAGCTCTCCAATTAACACCAACCACTCTAGACCAACCAACTATTCTTTCCAATGGAAGCTAAATTTGGGTAATAAAAAATTAAAAAATGACAAAAATTAAAAACATCATATAAAAAATCAGTTCTACTAATAGTAAATCACGATAAACTTGAAATATTTATTGAAGCTTTATGAACAGTAATTTTAAATGTCCAATCAATGTGCCTTCCAAATATAAAATGTTAAACGAGGTGCACTGGCAATTATCACTAGCAATAAGTTTTTTTCAACCATATCATGACAGCCCACCGGCAAGCAATCAATGGGTATTAAAAAATAAATAACATATCTTAATAAAAAATTTTAAAGAATATTTTTTGGTAACTAATATATAAATAATTAAAAATGTCAATTAACTTACTCTTAATGTATTGTTGACCTTAGGTAGCTCATAAGCATCCACCGCACCTTCTGAGTTTCTTGTAACATTAAACTGAATAAACCCTCTTGAATTATCATTTTCTTCTATCGTAACCTCAGCAATTTCACTACCTGGTTGTCCAAGACCTTTTAAAATAAAAAACACCATTTTAAATAACTAAATACAATAACAAATTAATAAATAACTGTAATAATTTAATATTCATTCTTATTTAAGAACAAAGTACCATAAAAATAGTTAAAAAGATTTATCAAAAATTAAACAAAAAATTGAAAAAATAATATCTTTTCTAATGGTTGTTTTAACAGCTGTGTAATAGCATCTGTAAAAAAAAACAATCACTTAAAAATTACATAAAACCCACCTGGTTGTCCACCAACATCCGATTCTCCAATTAACTTCACATCATAAATAACAACTAAAAAACTTTCTATGTCTTCAGGAATGTCGTCAGGTATAATACTGATAGCAACAGCACCTCTAGTGATGTTTTCTCGCAATACCAAACTCGAATCTCGAGTAATAAAATCAACACCAGGAGTTGCTTGAGATTTTGATGGTAGTTTAGAAGCTTTCATTGTTTTGAAATAAACCTAAAATAATTATTTTTTAGCAATTTGTTACTTCTTTTCTTGCATATTGTGAATGATATTTCAATATCAATTTACAATCGTTTATAAAATATTTACAAAAAAATGAAGTAGTTTAAGCAGATATCAAAATTAAAAAAATATAAGATATATTTAAATACGTAATTGATTATTTAATAAAAATTAAAAACTACTACATAGAGTTAGAAAAATAACAGATTACAGAAAAAAATGAAAGTTAATCACATTTCTTTGGTCTACTAATTCTTTACTTAAATTTCATATTCCTTTATCCTCAATAAATAACACAAATACGATACCAGTCTTAAGCTTTTAATTTATAATTAAAAATTAATAACCAGGTTAGTTAATTTAAGCTAATTTAATCATTTGACGAAATACCTCAATATCTCCCACAGTTCCTTGTTCTCGAACTAAGTCAAGTGTGACCAGTTGGGAAGACCCTGCCACAGTTTCCGCTTCATTAACCACAGTCCGAAGAGAATTTGTTGCCCATCTTACGACACCATGCGGTGAGTCGTTTGAAAGAAGTCGAACAGTTGCCTTTGATGTAGTTGTGTTTAACCTTGGTTGAGATGTTGATCTAAACAAATTTTTTAAATTTAGTTTTTATGATTTTTATAATTTGTTAAATAATTTACCTTGTTTGGCGAGAACAATTTAGATTATTTCATGACAGCATTAAATTTGATTAAGTCTTTAACCAATTACAAAGCTAATAGTCTTTATTTATGTATATTGCTATTTGAACTATATCAAAAATATATGAAAAAATTTTAATAAATTTTTATTTTAATAAATTTTTTCACAAAAAACTACAAAATGTTGTTTAAAAAAAGCATGAAACTATTTTTCTTGAATATATAAAATAAAAAACAAAATTTGAAACTTACTCTGTTACTCCAAGCAGTTTTGGGTTACTCAAAATGATTTCAACAGTTTTTTCAATTTCAGGAATGTCATCTGCTAACAATGTAATTTCAATACCAACAACTGCCACACCTTCTCCAAAGAAAATCTAAATAATTTAAAAATTCATTTGTTTAATTCTGATCAAAAAGATTACAATAGATAAAATACACAGTTACATAAAATAAAATTTCTCAAAACTCATCTAAATTGATGAAAATTTATAATAATTTGTTTAATAATTGAGCATAAATTAGTTTTACCTGTCCAGATATTGGAGTTATTTCATTAATACTTCCCTCTGCTCTCCAATCAACAGATACAGAACCAAAAACAGATTTGTTGCGTGCAACGTTAATGTTGAACGACATGTTACTGGATTCTTCTTCAACACTTGTCTCAATAGCGTCCTGTAAATAATTATTTTTTTATTTACTAAACACTCCATAAGTTAAACATTTTTCAACATTTTTACAAGTTTGCTAAAAGTTTATTTAAAATAAAACACTATTTTAAACTAATAACAATTTTTAACTTACTTCAGCAAAACCAATTACTCCATGAGCATCATCATTAGAAGTTATTACAACTTTAAGATTACTTGATTTATTATCTATAACAGCGCGACTGTCATGTGAATTTCCCAAGGCAATCTAAAAAAATCACAAACAAATTCAAAAATTTAGAAAGTAAGTAACTTAAATTGTCTTATAATAATATTTGTATATTACAGTAACTGAATATATTTGTTTTTATAATATAAAAAAATATAAAAATATGTTAAATTATAACAATCTTGGATTACAAAACTAACTTGAAACATTTCATTTTCTTCAGGAACACTGTCATCAATAATTGTCATAACCATTGTGTGAACTAATTCACCTGGAGCAAAAACTAGTTTCGTGTCATCAGCAATTGGAATATAATCACCGACAACTAAACTTTTGTTGTAACTTTTTTCAGGTTGACGTGAATTAAAAATGTGATAAATTCCAGTTAAGTAATCTGAAGACATATTGTTCTGTTGTGAAACTTTATCAGTTGCGATTGCAAACACTGCATTTGAAGTTGAGTTAGTTTCAATAAATTGAGGATAAATTTGTTTGCAGGGTGGTGAACTGAACCATTGTGTAAATAACTTTGAAGTTTTATTGAACAGAAAGACTTCAGAAAGTTGTGTAGATGACACAGTTAACATGAGTAGGTTGTTGTCACTGTTCTCATAAAAATCCTTTACAAAATAAAACTTTTATAATAAATGTAAAATATAATATTCAATCTACATTTAATTAACAGCACCAGTTTATATTTACCATAAGTTGATTTTCTAGCACATAAATAAATTAAGCCATTATTTAAAACAGTATTATGTTTCTTACCTCGAAAGTGGATGCGTGTAGTTGGGTTGAGGGAAGTAATTTTAATTCCATGTTTTGTGGTTTTGTCACATTTAAATATTGATGATGGCTTAGCAGTAAATTGTTGTCAACATCATTTATGTAAACCTAAAAAATTATTAATTAAATTAAGAACTTAAACTAGAAATTCAAAAAAAAATAGTAAAAAAATACCTGAAAGATCTTGACTCCTTGTTCTTCATTAGACTTTTCATTTTTCACGTTCTTATTTTTTGATGTTGAAAACATCAAAAACAAATCGTCTTCAACAAAATAATGTTTAACACAATTGGCGTGGCTAACTGGGACATTGATTCTTTGTTTAAAAGATGAATTTTCCCAAGTGTAAATAATGGAAGATACCGCTGAGTCATCCAATATGTCAGAATCATAACTGAAAAAAAAAATTAAAAATGTGAATTATTTAAAGTATTGTAAATGGTATAAATCAATCATAATATTAACAGCTTAATGAATTGTCAAAAAATACACTTTTTACAATAGTTTATTTTTCTATGTTTACATGGCAATAGAGATAAACATAAAATAAGTCTGACTTTTTATAATAAAAGTTTAAATTCCATCATTAATTTAAATTTTTGTTAAAAGATATCTTGTTATAAATATACATACCTATTAGCAATAGAGAGGTATAAATTATTCCTAAAGGTAAATGTAGTAGCTGAAGCCGCACCTCTTGTTGGCAAGGTTTGTATTTGATTTAGACTTTCAGTTACAATGTCAAACTTCATAACAATAGAATCAATACTGGAGACCTAAAAAAGCAAAAATTAAAATAATAAACACTTTTAGCAAATACATTTTTGTATCACCTTAAAGTTATAGGTTTTATATATATATATAAAACTAAATAAATATAAAACAATTTAAAGTAGACCCACTTTATTATTATCCATCTGATTAGTCATCACAATATAATGGTCATCAGAACTTGTATTAAAGTAAGTTGCACTAGAAGCTCCTTTGGTTGCAATGTCTTGAAGTAAAACTAAACCTTTTTGTCCAGAAGAAATTTTGTATAATCTAGACCAAGTTTCGCTTCTAAAATGTAAAATTTTACAAATGTCTTTAAAAAGAATACATGTTTAAATAATTTTAGCATTTCGCTTGTTTTTATAAACAAGCAATTTTCATGTCTATCAGTTACAAAAAAAATTTGCCAATATTTACATTTACAATGCTGATCAACGTAGTTGCCAGCACTTTAACATAACATAATGGGTTAGTTTACTGAAAAGTTACTTAAAAATATTATAAATAAATTGTTGAATGTGTTAACTAATATTTCCTACCTTCCTTCCTCCCCTTTGTTTGTAACAACCAAATATAAATTGTCATCAGATTGAAAAGTGATTGCACTACTACCGCCATCTGTTTCAATAGTCTACAAAATCAAATTAAGAATTTATCATGACTTTTCCCTTAACAAAACACTGAAGTTAGGCTGAGGATAAAATAATAATTTATTTCTTACCTGAACAAGCGTGAAGACACCCTGCCACTTATACAAAGTAGAGTGAATACCAGCATGCAATGATGACAATGTACCATGTGACCCAACAGTTGAATACATTGGACCAATCAAATCATTTGTAAGCATGATCAGGTAACTTTCATTATCAAATTCAAATGAGTAAAAATATTCAACATTGGTTGAAGAAAAGGTTTGAAATGGAGTAAAAAAGGGGGAATAATCCAAAGATTTTTGTAAAGGCTTGGCAGTACCTAAATTTTAAACACATACTTTACTTTTCTATATATTAATCCTTAAGGTCTAGATGCCTTTAAAGCTTAAATATACTGCCTCAATCCTGTTCAAATTGACTTTAAGGTTTTTAGATTTTATTGATGATGAATGCCCAATAAGTTTTAGCTTAACTAAACTAATTTTGTCGTAATAATTTTGGCACCTTACTTAAAAAGCAGTCATGCAGTAAGGAACCCAAGCCCTCGTAGTGAAGCAAAGTGCTCTAACTATTAACTACACTGCAAAATTTATATTAACCTGCATAACATTTTTTTAAATATACAATGGTAGTATAAATCTTACTTTAAATTTTAATAATAAAATAAGTAACTGTGTAAAATACTAAAATAAAAACTTTTGTAAACATAAAATTTTTATTTTTGCTAACCTGGTAAGGTCATGACATCAACAGTAACTTGACCAAGAATTCCTTGTGATCTGACGACATCGAAATAAAATAATTTGTCACCAGGACCTTCTTGTATTTGATATTCTCTTGTACTATTCCTAGCAAAAAAAATATTTTAAACAAATCATGAAAATTTAAGTTCATAAGCTATACATATATAAATCAAAGCCCTGATGTCAATACCATATTTGTATATACAACAAATTTATAAGTCATTCAATATAAAAAAAATGACTTGTAATGCATAAGCATAAATTATTATTTGTGATTATTAGTTGCAACCATACTACAACAGTAATTAGATAAAAATACATCCTAAAAAAGGGTGGTTAACTAGTTTTATAAAATATATTGATCTAAATATTTATTTAAAATTTTAATTACTAAACATAGAAGTTAACAGTTTGTAGCCTAGCCTAACTTTTGCAGAAAACTAAAGTTGCATTAACAGATCTACCTTTTATCAAATTTAAAATATTGTTTAATTAATTCTATGTTATAAAATTTTTACCTTACACCATGAGAATACACAGTAAATTGACCAAATGGGGCATCATTGGCACGAATAATAATCTCAGTTGTAGTTCTGCTTGAATCAAGTGTGGCACCTTGCTCAGGATCAAACAAAGTAACTTGATATCGTTCATCTAATTCTGCATTGTAATCTGCCACAGCTGCTATTTCCAGTACCTAAGTTAAGCAACTTAATGTTAGATCAAGTTAATTTAAAGTAATAAAGTATTGCAGAAAAAGTTTAGCAATTTTTTAGATGTAAGATTCAAGTTTTTTGTACATTACTAGCTAATAATATATTTGGGTATAACAATATACCGGCAGCGTGGTGTTATGGTAAGAACACTTGCTACACTACCATGAGGTAGTGGGTTCAATCCCCACTGCTCTCATGCTGTAGCACTCTCAAGTAAGGCGCTATAAACGGTATGTACTCCTGCTGAGCCAGTACTTAATCAGCAGCATAATTATCAGGCAATTATAATCTATATATTATCCCAAACTGCTAAAGGCAACTCGAGACTGGGTCGGAGTAACTGATGTTACTTTATGTTTAGGTCGTGCATTCGACCTTCCCACATCGAGGATAAAGATATATACAAAAAAAATTAAAAAATAAACAAACGAATTCTTCAAAATTTAAAAAACATCAAAGCTATAAAAAAAAACATATTGAATTTTTTACATTAATATTAAAGTTGGCATAACAAGTTAACTATATATAAAGTTCTTTAAATATAAATTAAAAAAGCGTTGTCATCATTACCTCGAAACCAACTCCATCTTCTATAACAACATAACCATTAGTTGGTTCTAAATCTTCAAGTTCGCCAATCAAAAGTTTTCCTTCAGTTGTCATCCTTTCTACTTTATATTGAACCACAACTCGACCAAAAATACCTTCTGGAGGGTTGCGAGTGATTATTAGCTCAGCAACACTATCTTCAAAACTAACCAAGAAAAATATATTTACCAAAATATTAAAAAAAAAACTATTTTGTGAAATAAAAACTTTTTAACAAAAAAAGTAAAAAATTTTACAAATAATAAAAAAGTTAAATTAAGATAACTAAATGTAACAACTTTGTTTTTTAAGCTATAAAACAGTTTGACTTTCTTAGCTAATTTCCACAAACTATTACAAGAAAATAAACTTAACAATTTATATAACAATTTTTTTTTAAATTTGGAAAAATTATTTAAAATAACGAACTTTTCACTATCTGGTTCTTCTAAGTAAATAACTTCATCGTTATCAAAAGACAATCGACCATGGGCGTCATCATTTGATTTAATTGTTACTCTGGCTTGGGTAAAGTTCCCCAGTTCAACTCCCTCTGATGGATTACCCAATGAGATGACAAAAATCTCATCATTCTCTGGTATGTTGTCATTAAGAATTGTGATGTCATAATAAGCTTGGTCCACGCTGTCACCAAACATAACCGTCTATAAAGACAAAAAATAATAACAATTCAACTTAAAAAATTTTCAAAATATGTTTTTATTTAATTTTTTAGAACACTTGGCTTATCTACATGAGGTTACAGGTTTAATCCCTACTACTCTCATGCAGTAGCGCCCTTAAGTAAGTTGCTATAAACGGTATGAGCTCCTGTTCAGCATACACTAAATCAGCAGCTTAAAATTATTGGTAAATATAATAATATCCCAAACTGCTAAAGCCAATTAGAGACTGGATCAGGGTAACTGATGTTACTCTATGTTTGGGTTGTGAAGTCGACCTTCCCACATCAAAGATAAGTAAATAAAAAAACTAACCCAAAATAACAAAGCAGTGGGAATAGTAAAACCAAGTGTTCTAACCACCACACCACATGTCAATTTCTTATTATCAAAATTACACTTACAGTTGGAATGCAATTAAAATCTTCACCCAAAGTGGCTTCGTCATTTTGTGGAAAGACAAAAACACTAACTTCACCATACAGACCTCTATCTCGATTTATCTGAAGTCTTATTGTTGAGTTTGAACCCTGAAAAAGGTATTTTTTTTTATATTTGTTAAAAAAATAAAAATATTACAACAAAAAATCAAAATACTTGATTGTAAAATTATACATATTTTTTATATTAATTTACAATTTAAACAACTTTAGTTAAATTTTAATTTTTTTATTTAAACAAAACTCACTGGAGTTTCTGATGCAAACACATTAACAGAATCAGGATCAAACGATATTACTCCTTTCGTTCCATCATTTGCATCAATAACTACTTGAGACAAACTATTTTCTTCATCTTAAAAAATAATAAAAATTACATTTATTACCTAAAGTCAAGACAAATTTTTTAATTAAAAGACATTTTTCCCTAAAAAAATTACATATATTAAATTTTTTACACCAATTTTAGTTTTCTTACTTTTTAAAATTTCATATTATCTTACCAATTGTTGGTGGAAGTGTTGTTACAATGTTGCCAATTAATTCAACTCTTGTCAAATTGACATAAAATATTTCATTTAATTCAGCAACATTGTCATCTATAATGTCTATGCTAATAGGCACTGAAGTGTCATCATCATTAAAGTCAATAAAGGAATGTGATTGGTCGAAAGAATAGTCAAGATCTGGATCAGCTGGCAAGAGGTCAGGATTGACAGTTGTCAAAGTACCTGTAGAAAAATATCAATATTTAAATTGTAAATTAAAAAAATTTAATTAAAACATAATTTTTTTCTTAGTAATTAATAAAGCATTGTAACATAAAAGATCTTAAGTTCGATTCTCACTTCTTCGTTATTGGATAACATGCTAATAAAATTTTTTTTATGACCAGCCCTAAAACCAACTGCGTGACTAATGATCAGGCAAGATCATCATGTCCACATTATAAAAGTTCAAGAAAAAAAACTGATGTTCATAGCGTGCAAGTAAATTTTAGTAAAAAGCAATTATTTGTTGCAATTTTCTTTGTATATATCTTTATCCTCGATGTGGGAAGGTTGCATGCGCGACCTAAACATAGAGTAACATCAGTTACCCTGACCCAGTTTTGAATTGCCCTTGACAGTTTGGGATATTATAGATTATAATTCCCCAATAATTATGCTGCTGATTAAGTGCTGGCTCATCAGGAGTTCATACTGTTTATAGCGCCTTACTCAAGTGCACTACAGCATGAGATCAGTGGGGATTGAACCCACTACCTTCCCATTATACAGGGTACGAATTAACGTTTAAAAAACGATTCGCTAAAAATAAGGTCGCATTTTTAGAGCAATTATTAGATCCAAGTCATAATCTTCGTTTTTTGTAACACTTGACGCATTGCGTGGCATTTTTAAAATGTAACGTATTGTTAAACAATCGTTAATAATATTTCGCAAAAAAAACGAGAAATTTTTGATTACTTCAAAGCTATGTTATGTATTTAAAATTGCGCAACAACTAAACGAAATCGGGAGCTTAATTTACGCATTGCCAAAACATTAAAAGTTATTGTTATTAAATACCCTATAGTAACCTACATTTACGCAGAATTTGTTGATGTAATTAAATTAGTGTGAAACCGGTTTAAAATAGATCGTAAAAATACACACACACGAAAGTTTTATTATTGCCTAAACCTTTTTTGGTTGATTCGCTTTTTCCAATATATTTGTAAAAAACGATTCGCTAATTTTAAAAAACAATTCGCTTTTAGCGAACAGCTACCCGTTATTTCGTTCCCTGTTATACTTCAACAAACAATTTAATATAAAAAAGTCAAGAGATGAGCAAAAATGAAAAATTTACTAGTAATTAATTTCTAAATACAATAAACTTTTACCTGAAATAACCTCATAGTAAACTCTTACACTTCCAATTGCCCCAAACAACCTGTTCACAAAAATTTTAACATCACCCCCTTCTTCTTTTACATCAAGTCGCAAGGAGTTAGGGGCTACTCTAAATACCCCATGTGGGTTATCACTTTCTTGTATGGTGATTTCCCCAGTTGCAGACCGGGGGTCAATAATTGCACTTCCAGAAGGTGAAATGTCTAAATATTGATAAAAATTTAAAAATAAAATAGGAATTATATTTTAGCTATATATTTATTCAAGTCTTTTGCCAATTATTCAATTTTTTTACACATAATAAAAATTAATTTAGATAATTAACAAGTTTTTATTGCATTAATGTTAATAATTAAACTCAGGATTACCGTTTAAAAATCGATTTGCTAAAAATAAGGTCACAATTTTAGATCAATGATTGGGCCCAAGTCATGATATTCGTGTTTTGTAACACTTGATGCCTTGAATTAGATTTTAAAAATGTACTACTATTATGCTTACTAAAGTTACGTTGCGCAATGACTAAACAAACTGCGGGAGTAAAATTTACATATTGTGAGATAATGGAAAGTTAATGTTATTAAATGCCCTATGGTAACCTACATTTCTGCAGAAATATGTTGACGTGATTAAATTAGTTCGAAACCGGATATTACTTTTTAATCAAAAATACAAAATTTTCTTAGAATGTAAAACCCAAGTAGTTACCATATGATTCAGCATGGCTTAGTATTATATTATAAACTTCTTTTATCTCTGGTATTTGATCAGGAGTCAAGTAAATTAAGATGGAGGCTTTGGTTTGTTGAGAATCAAACAAGACGTAACCTTCTGTGTTGTTTAATCCAATGGAAACGTCATGGTTGGTAACTGATTCAGCGTACCATGTCACGTTACATGACCCCAATGCAGGGTCACTACGCTGAAGTTCAAAGGTCAAATTTCCACCTGAGCCATATTAAAAAAAAAATTTTTTTAAGTAGTTCAGGAAATATTTTAAAGTTAAGTGAGTAAAAATATGTACAGTAACCCAATGTAGATCAGACTAAAAAAATTTTAAATAAAAATAAATAATTTATTTCCTAAATTTTAGTAGTTATCAAAACAGTGGGTCTTAAAACCAGAATAAAGAAGTAATTTTAAAGCTTTTAAAAAGAGAAGACAAATGGAGTTAGAAAACAAATTTATTTTATTAATTACTGTGTACACAAACCTTCTTGTCCAATCAGCGACAAGCTATTCTCCGCAAATCCAATAATTCCTCCAACAATATCATTGGCAAGAATCACAACTTTTGCTTTATCCCCATTTTTGGCCACAACAGCTCCACCAGTAGGGTTGGAGAGCTGTAAAATTATGTCTTCATCTGGCTCAGGAATAGTGTCGTCGATTACACTCAAGCTAACAACTGCAAAGTAAAATTGTAGTTAAATTATTTAAAAGTTTTTATTAAAACTTAACAATTTGACATTTTTAGAATAATCATCTTTATTTTTAACCTTTTTCCATTTTTCTGCAAAGTTTTATATCTTTTGTTTGTATTTTTAATAATTATTTTTTTTAAAAAAAGGGGTGTTTTTAAACAAAAATAATTGTTTAAAGATTTACAAACCTTTTTTGGTTTCACCATGACCAAATTTTATTGTTGCATCATCACCAGTAAAATCATTGTTGCGTGAAGCTTTTCCACCAACAACTGACCAATCAACACTCACATTGCCAACACTGCCACCTAAAGAAACAAATTGTAATACAAATATTTGACAATATTTAAATATTGACATTTTAAGTAATGTAAAATTGATCAATAACTTATATATGCAAAGAAACTTTTCATTGCGGTAACAACAATTTCTAACTTCCAAAAACAACCTGAGACCTTGTCAAAATCATCAAAAGTTTAATAAATTTAATCTTTAACATAAATTTTACCTTAATTTTTAACTAAAGACCAATTTTTGTTACAATTTACCTTGTCTTTCAACTGTCATCTGCAGTGACAAATCATGTCGTTCTTCCACATTAATAAAATCCTTGACAACAAAGTCTTTGAACACAAACTCTCCATATGGATTGTCATTCTCGAGGATGGTTATTCTGGTGATAGATGGTTGCAAAATAGTTGGCTTGTTGGTCTGATCTGGTTCAACTCCAACCATTTCAACATTTAGCAACCGAACCTTAGTTAACAAAATAAAATTTAATATAAAAATTTTTTTTATTTATATACATCTGAAAAATTTTAAAATAATTAAAAAACAGTTATTTTAAAAATAAGAAGCATCATTTTACTAAATATTTTAGTTTAAATAAATTAATTTCTAATTATTACCATAAAATATTCATCAAGCTCTGGTTGATCATCTTCCAATATAGTTATGTTAATATTTGTCTCATTTTCACCAGGTTCTAATAAAACAGAAGCTCCGCTTAATGATATAAAATCCATCCCCGATTTTGCTTTGGATTTTAATAAAATACTTGTCTAAAATAAATAAATTTAAGATAAATGACGATAAAAATTTATCGCAATTATTTTTCATAAAAAATAGCAAAACTATACTTTTATTAACGCAAAATTTAGGTTGATTTAGTAAAAAATGCTACCATTTATATCAAAATTGATGCTAGAAAAAATAAAAATACCAAAATTTATACTAAAAATTAGGTTGCAAAAATATAAAAAATACTAGTATTAAAATCAAAATTCAGGCTAAAAATGTGAAAAAAATACTAATAAATATATCCAAAATTAAGTTAAAAAAGTAAAAACTACTAATATTTATAATATAAATTAGGATGGAGCAGTAAAAATACTAAAATTTTACACTAGAAAATACTAATATTTTACACTACTACCTCGGTTTCATTCTTTTTGTAATACTTGAAATCCTCTTGCGACATTTTAGATGTAATATCATTTCTATTCTCAATATCAACAACATTAACATTACTGTCAACATGATTCGTCATCCATTTGCATTCATATGAGAATTCATTGTAAATAAATGAAGCACAAAGTATTTCTCTTAGGCAAGCCTCACTGCATGTTAAAAGAGGTTGCAAAGATGATATAATATCAACTTTTTGAAAATTGTACTCTAGACCTAAAAATGGAATTATTATAATTTACTTTTAGAACAAATACTTTATTTAAAATGTCATCAACCTAAAAAAAGGGTCATTTAAACCAAAAAGTAACAGTTTATTTTATTCCAATAAGTTTTTTTATTTTGGTTTTTCACACATTGATAAAAGTAAATAATAAATACGATATACAATTAATATTACAACAATGCGACGGTATATCTATATAATATACAGTTTTGTTAAATTAAAATATCATAAAAAAATAATACTTACCATTGTCAATTAATAGTTTTGGTTTTTCGTAATATCGCAGCAAACTTTCATTTCTTTCCAACATTTCACTAACAAGATCAACTCCCACTGTGCTATACACAACTCTCATAGTTCCATAAGTACCACCACTTGAATAAATTAACAAATTAAAAGGCACAAGTTTTTTCATAATAAATAAAGTGCAAGAAAAAAACGTAATGTGCCTAATATGTGATTATTAATTGGTTAGGTATATAACTCTTTTAAACTAATCTAAACAATATAACCTAAATAACTGTCCTATTTATTACCACACAGAAGTGCACAGACAATACAGGACAATACATTTACCACACAGAATAAAAAAAGAGGGGGGGGGAGTTGCTTAGACTGTTTTTTTTTTTTGGTATTAGGACCGCTAAGGCCATTTCCCATAAAAAGAATAGGGCTGGGGTTAAAAAGTGGCTTGCTTATTGCTAGTATTTGGTTTTAATCAAATAACAGTATCCCCAAAAAAGGTAATTAGTAGGACCCACCTGAATACTACATATTAAAAAACATCTCAATGACAAAATATGAATACAGAACCTCAGATATAAAACATAATAATAAATGCTTTAAAACAGAATCACTTTTTTGCTTCAGTGTTTGCTTAAATGTTACATCTACAAAATAATAAACCCAATTATTAACTAACCTTCTAACAACTTCAACCTCCATATAATTATTGATGTCATCATATTCAACCGCATCATACATGTTGAACTTAAAACTAACATCTCCATAAGGTCTATCATTAGCAGGAACAACTACTTTTGCTGTATTGTTGTGAGGATTTATCCTGCCTCTTTCTGATTGCATTTCTGTTAACTTCACAGAGATGAGTTCATCATCTTCAGGTATGTCATCTGGAAGAACCTAAAAAGAAATAACTTGTTGACTAATTTTTTAAAATCTTTTCAATATCTTTGTTGTTTTTTAGAGCTGGCAAAAGTTTGTAAAAGCATATTTAAAATGTATTTTTTTTTAAAGTTTACTATAGGTAAATAAAAATAAAAACAATTTGTAAAAATTTGTAAAAAACTATTAAAATGTATATTAAATTGAAAGTTCAGTTTGCCAAAAGTAAAACAATTCATAAAACATAAAAAAAATTTACTTATAAAAGAAAAAAGTTGAAACCTTAATTGTAAATTTCTCTTCATTATCATTTGTTGCAAAATGTAAAAATCCTTCTTTTGCATCCACATCTTTTCCTCCATCAGCAAGATTTAAACTCGAAAACTCTTGATTGGTAGCCGAATCGGCGGGTGTTATTTCAACTTCCCATTTGACCGAAATTAACCCCTTTAACCCATTTTTTCGATGGACAGTAAAGGTTATTGGGACAGAGTTACCTTCAGTAGGCTCGTCAACTCGTGTTCGGTCAACAAAAATATCTAAACAAAAATATATTTAAAAAAAAACTGTTCAGGTTAAAAAACAACAAAAAACAAATTTTGTATTTAGTCTAAACACCACAATAATTTAATTTATTTTAGTATCACGTTTGTCAAGGTTAATTAATTTTAATCTAAGTAACTATGAAAACTTTTTTTTTGTATTTTGAAATTCAAAAAAAAAATGTTAGTGATGGAATTATAAAAAAAGTAAATTGATTAAATAAAATAGCAATTTAAGTAGGAAACATTGTATATATTTAAAGCTTAAAATTTGTAGTTGGCCTAGCTGTAAAATTTTCTGTTTTATAATTTTTCATTAATCACAACATTACAATTACCTAGCACGCCATATGGGTCATCTGAGTTATCAATAATCACTCTACAAGTGTTGTTAACTCCCACTTTAGCTCCCCCAGTGGTACTTCCAGTGAGTAATTTAACAACAAAGTCTTCCTGCTCTTCTGGAGCGAAGTCGTTGATAATTTTAAGAGGAATTGCTTTTCTTGATTCCCCATCCAAAATACTTACCTGAAAAAAAACATTGTAAAAATCATAAAATTAAAAAGTATTTTTTTATCTATATTTATTTATCCTCGATAAAAAAGGAGCTATTTTATGACCTAAGCACAGAGTAACGTCAGTTACCCTAACCCAGTCATAGTTGTCTTTGTCAGTTTTAGAATATTGTAGTTTTATAAATGCCTGGTAAATACACTGCCGTTTAATTATTGGTTAGGCAAGGGTTTTTGCCGTTTATGGTGTCAAGTGTTCTAACCATTACACCATGCAGCCAATGCACACCACACTATAGGTATTGTGTACTGAATTAGCCATAAAATAATGAATTGAAATGACTTATGAACTAAAATTAATTACATGATTTATTCTTACATACTAGATAAATTAAGAGATTAACTGCTACATTAGTACAAACAACAAAAAAATAAACATCGCTTCTAACAAAAATTACAAACTCTTTAAAATTTAAAGTCAAACTTTTTAACAAAATAAATAAATAAAAAAACAATAAATTAACTTTTCACAATTAAATTGACAAATTAAAAGTTTTAGCAAATTCACCTCTGTACTGAGCAAGTTATAATCTTCCTCCAGTCTTGCTTTACCAGTTTTGACAACTAATCCTACAGTTACATCACCAAATAGACCCATTGTCCTATCTACATAGAGAAAATCTGAATCGTTTAAGGTATCTTCGTCAACTGTTATTGTGCTTGAACTTAAGACAAGTATTCCATTAGGGGAGTCATTTTCTTTGATGATTACTTCAACTGTTGATTGGTGGTCAGAACCAAGTTTTGGCGAATTCGGAACTGAATTAAAATTTTTTTTTAAATTAGGTTGTCTTTTGCCAATAAACTTTTTTTTCACATTCATTATTGATGTGGGAAAGTCGATCTCACAATCTAAACATGGAGTAACATCAGTTACCCTGACCCAGTTTGAATTGACTTTGTCAGTTTAGAATATTATTGTTTATAATTGCCTAATGATTATAAGCTGCTAATTAAGTGTTAGCTTAGCAAGAGTTTATACCATTTATAGTGCCTTACTTATGGGCGCTACAGCATAAAAGCAGTGGGGATTGAACCCACGACCTCATGTAGGATTTCAAGAAAAAAACTTCAAAAAAATTAAAAAAAAAACTATAAACAGTAATAACCTAACGATGTTTATTGAAAATAAAAAAAAACTATTTTTTTATTGACCTTGCACACCAGATGACACTAATTCAACTTTCGTAAGTTTTACAAAAAATATTTCATCAGCTTCAGGTGTTTGGTCATCGTTAACATGAATTACAATATCAACCGATGATATATTCTCTGGCATAAGCACACTATCTACAGTAGGTTTGTAATCTTCAAGTGCATGTGCAATTCTATGAAAAAAATATCTAATTATTAATTTTAGTATTTCCGAATTTTATTTTAAAAAATATTAAAAATTGCTTTAAGCTCATTTTTTTATAAAATTCAGTATCTAAAAAACTTTTAAGTAGGGTAGTAATTGTTGCAATCATACTATGTCAATCAACCTAATGTTACAACCTAATAAGTAAATTAAATATGACTTCCAATGGCCGGACTATTGTCTACTACTTCAAAATTATTCAAAAAAATATTTAAATAGTCACTTAAAAAAATATATCTAATAAAAAGTCATTAAAAATTGCAAATTTTTCAAGTAACTGTTAAACATCTTACCAGTATTTCTAAAAACAAATTCCTTAAACAAAGCCTATATATACAATTTATAACTGTATCATACCCTCTTGTTAGATTATTAAACTCATTATCAACTGTTTCATAATAAACTCTGATTGTTCCAAATTTTCCTCCCAGACGTTTAATGGTGAGTGTTGCATTTTGACCCGACTCTTGAGTTGTTACTACTGTTGGTTGGAATATAATTAAACCTCTGACATCGTCGTTTGCTAGTATGATAATATTGCAAGTTACGTTGTTGCTTGCAAGTGAGCCTTGGGATACCTAACAACAAAAAAAAAGTTTAAAATTTCAAAAAAAAATAAATAAAATATATTAAAATAACCCATAAGATTGTAAGTTATAAGTAAGTTATCTACATAATCTATATATAAAGTAGCTTAGTGGATGACAGATGAAATATATATGTTTGTCCAATTTATAAGCCTACAAAACAAATAAAATGCTAGTATTTATTTCGTAGGCCTACATAAAAAAGAGGTTATATAAAATATATGAATGAAAGTACAATTTATAGGCCTAAAAATTAAAAAAAGGTCAATTGTGGTGCCCAGGCAATGACATTTATTAGTTGTAAGTGAAATCAATTAAAATGCAAGTCTAGGGCAGGCAATCCACTAGCTGGTTGCAAAATTGTAACATTTTTTTTTTAAATCATAAAAAAAATATTATTTACAAAATACTATCAGAAAATACCAACTTTAAATTTACTTTAGTTTTCTAAAAGATTAATATAGATGCAATAATTATTTAATACAAAATAACATTTACAATTATTGTGACTTATTTCTTACTTTTGTTAGTGTAACTGGTATAACATCATCAAACTCTGGTTCGTTGTCTGACAAAATGTTGACGACAATTTCAGCAGTTGTTTGACCTTCCATAAAGGTCACTTGACCACTGTGAGGTCTAACGTCATCAGTCACATCATTGTTTACTTTCCAATCTAGGATAACATCACCCAATGCACCTCCCTTTCTTATAACCTAATGAATTAATTTTAAAACATCATTAAAAATTTAGAAGCCTATTTCTTTAGATTTTTAGATAGAAATCTGTTTTTATTGCCTGAAAAAGTATTTATTCATTTTTAAAAGTGGTTCTTTAGGTGTAAATATTTTAAGTTCAACTTTTAGAAAATACTACATTAAATCATTAATTTTGATTAAATTCCCATAGCTCTAGAGCCAAGATGTTAAATTGAACAGCCTAAGTTTATTGCAACCATTCCAAGTCCAACACTCATCCAAAATGGTTTAGCAAACTATAGCATCTTATTTATAAATGTTATTTTTAAATTAACCACACATTTACCTGTAGTGATGCAGTGTTTGTGCCAATATCTGGCTCAGCAACTTTAACACTGGTTTTACTAAACTGAAATACACCGAATGCGTCATCAGAAGGTCCAATAACCACCTTGGCCACAGATGCATTGCTCAACATTACTACAAAAAATAAAAAATTTTTGCTTGTTAAACCTACTTCTTGCAACGTTTATAATCTTTAAATTTACTTTTTTTTTTACTTACCACCGCCAGTTGGGTTAAGTAGCTCAACATAAAAAACTTTTTCCAATTCGGATTCCATATCATCAATTAATTTAACCTGTAGGGTTGTAAAACCAACACCATCTTCCAATAAAATTGTACCAGCAGATGACTGAACAAATTAGATTAAATTTTATAAAAAACATCAGTTAACTTACTAAATATTTTATTTTTTACATTAAAAACATAGAGGAACATCAGTTATCACAACCCAGACTCGAGTTGCCTTTGGCAGTTGGAATATTAAAGATTATAGTTGCCTGATATTTAAGTGTTGGCTCAGCAGGAGTTTATACTGTTCGCCTTACTCAAGGGCGCTACAGCATAAAGTCTTTTGTAGTAAAAACAAGTGTTCTGATGACTACACCATGTCTTGATATGGAAAAGCAAATGTTATATTGCAAAAACATATACTAAAATTTAATAACCCAAACCAGTTTCATTTCACCATTCGTATTGCTACAGTGAGAATCAAACCCAGGAACTTAGATAGTGAAGCATATGTTTTATCTACTACACTAGGTAGTAGTAAATAACCTACCTGAAAATCTCTGGGCTCTTGACTTGACAAAGCAGAATCTTCTTTCGTTTTCCATTCTGCTTCAACATCTCCAAACCATCCCTCTGCTCTTACAACCATCAGGGTCACATAACCATCCTCTTCATTCACGTGAAAAGTTGGCTGGTGTTGGTTTATTGGTATTTGACCATTGTCAGATGGTATAGGTGGTGTACCAGTAGCAAACTACAAAATAATATCCAGTTTTTGAAAAATTTAAAGTTCTTTAAAAAAAAAACAAATTAAAAGTTAAATAATAAAATATATAATGAAATTTTATTAAATTATGAAAAAATTTAAACAATTGAAAAAAAATTGCATCTCTACTGTAAAGCATATACTCCAAAATTTTTAAATTTATTAAACAAGCAAAATTACCTGTAAAACTCCATAAGGATTGTCATTTTCTTTAATAAAAACTTCGGTAAAAGCATGATCTTCGTCGATGTAAGCACCAGAATATGAATTTTCCTTATTATCATCATGAGAAGTGACGTTAGTGATTGTGATTAAATGCAATTCACTTATTTCAGGAATGTCATCATCAACAGTGGCAAGTGTAAAACTCTATAAACATTTAAAATATAAATTTTACATAAACTTTTCAGATACAAGAGACCAAATAAGAAAACATAGCATATATTAAGATGGGCATATATAATGAAAATACATTTTTTTAGTTAATTAACTTTAAAAAGTTTAGTGGAAAATTAGATTTGTGAATTGCTTTTGACCCCTACAAATGCCTATTACAACACCATAACTTTGGCCAAAAATAACATATAAAATACTAAAAGAGCGTCTAAAATACTAAATTTAACGATCCTTTACAGAAAGAAAAAAAATTCGCACGTAGTTTTTTACAATTTAACAACGATTGTTTAACAATATGTTACATTTTAAAAATGCAACACAAGGCGTCAAGTGTTATAAAAAAACGAAGATAAAAACCTGGGTCTGCCTAATCATTGCGTCAAGTGTTAATTCCTACCCCGCTTTATGTAACCCTTGTAACTACACTGCTATGACATCACATAAATTTTATACCCACCTCAAAATTTTCTCCATCCAAAAACAAAATGGTTCCCGATGATTCAGCAAAATCCGAGTTATTTTTCTCATCCTTATAAATTGCAGTCCATTCTAGGGTAACAGAACCGGTCATACCACGTGACCTATTCACAAAACATGCCAGCATTTGTCCTTCAGTCACATTTTCTGGTTGGCATGGCAACATAAATCCGAATAAGCCATTTGCATGGTCACTTTTCAACACTAGATATATGGAAATATAGTTTATGCATCTTAAAATTTGAATGATATTTTAATGAACACCCAGTAACACTTATTTTTTGTAATAAAATCACATAATTTTCAACATTTTTTAGTTACCAGTAACTACAGAAGTTCCATTGTCTTTGTTAACAACAGCTCCTCCAGTTGAAGATAGAAGAACAAAGTCAAATATTTCATCGTATTCTGTAATGTCATCAGCAACCGATTGCAACGTTACATTTTTTGACTTTTCATTTGGCCTGTAATAAAAAAATATTCCTTAAACTATTTAATGAAAAAAAATATTATAGCAGTTAGAAATATTTTTGTAAACATTTTTTTTTTTTTGCAGTTAGTTAAATCAAAAAAATCAAATAAAAAAGTAAGACTAACTCATAATTAATATATCCGTTTACAGGTACCACATCACTCATAGCAGGCATTGTGTACAATTCAAGAATGTTATCAGCTGATAGTGATGTCATATACAACCTAACATCTTGTAATCTTCCAGTAAATGTGATGTCATCATCATTAACTTTACCACAAACTTGAAAATAGGATAACTCCGAGTCATCATATATTGAAGCAATAGCTTGTGTTCTAAAAAAAATTTTTTAAATACTTTTAACAGCTTTCCTTTACAAACTCAATAAACCAAATATTTTGCATATACCAAAGCTCTTACTAAAAATAAGATTAGGTATAAAATATATAATTATTTAGAAAATATTTAGCATATTATGAAGCTCTTATTGCAAATTAAGTCTAGATTGGGTAAAATACATCAATATTTAAAAAAAAGATTACTTGTGTTGTTTATTAAAAATAATAACCATTTGTTTTACTTGGTATTTTGTTTTATTCCATCGATATAAAACATGAACTTTTCTCCATTTTTCACAAAAACAAGGAAATGGTTTTCACTTGTTAATATTTCATCTTTTGCAAGAATTTCAACAGAGACATTGTTGGTCAAATCATCTATTGATCTAAATCAATATAAATTTTACTGTTAAGTTTAAAATGATTTTAACAAATTTAAATTAAAGGGTAACAGATAAAAAGTTTTTAAAACTAATAAAGTTAAATTAAGTCTGCTAAGAAGACCAATTGTATGACTTTAAGAATTCATTTTGTTTCACACTTTTTTTTTCAGTTACTCTGACCCAGTCTCGAGTTGCCTTTAGAAGTTTGGGATATCATATAGATTATAATTGCCTGATAATTAAGCTGCTGATTAAGGGCTGGCTGAGCAGGAGTTCATACCGTTTATAGCGCCTTACTTAAGGACACTACAGCATGAGATCAGTGGTAATCGAACCCAAGACCTCATGGTGGTGTAGCAAGTGTTCTTACCACTACACAAAGATGCCGGTTACTTAGCATTATATTTAAGAGATATATTTTTAAATTAAAGTAAATTTACTATCAACAAAATATTTAAATTATTACATACTTGTACATGAATGTAACACTTTTTAATTTGTTTTCCAGAATAGTTATACCAAGAGAATATATTGTGTTGTTGTTTTGGTCAAATTTAGTTACTAATGGTACATAACCATATTTGGTTGGGTTTGCTTGTATCCAAAATGAAATTGAAAATTGCTCAAAAAGCTTTTCAAATTTGCCATCATTTATAATAAAAGAATCTATGAAAAATAAAAAAGGTAATAAATTGTTAATTTAAATTTATAACAAATCTAAAAATGCTTATTAAAAATACAGTTATTTACATATAGAATATATGTATATATTTAGTTTACTATTTCATTTTATTTAAAGGGTTGTCTTATTTTTTTTTGAATTTATTAATAAAAAAAAAATTTATAAACTTTACAACCTGGTTCAAATCTAACAGAGTATGTAGAAGTGTTAGACCTTCCATTTTCATAATAAATTTCGCCCCTGCCAACCCCGCCTAACATTAAATCAAAACATTCTCTTGGTAATGTTGAATTGGCTGGGTACATTTCCCATAGTGCCTAAAAAGAAATTTTTTTTTTTTAATTTTCTACCAAGTTTTATATAAACATGTTTTTTAAATCTACAATTCGACTTAGTAATTACTAAAACCTCATTGCTTTTTGGACATGAAAAACATTTAAAAATATAAATTTTTGGTAGAATTTTTTTTACAATTTTTTAAGAAAAAAATTAAGTATATACAAAGTTTTAAATCAAGTATAAAAACTACAGTTTTTACTAAGTTGAACTTATATTGTAGGCTTGAAAAAAAAAGAAAATTAAAACATAAAATAATATTACCTTCACTTCTCCATCACTACCCATAGTTCTATCCACCACTACAATGACATCATCATTATCGTCTTCAGATAAATTAACTTTTGATGACATCGGCGAAATAGCAAAATATCCGAATGGGTAATCATTAGTTTTGATTGTTATGTGATATGAAAGTAAAGTATTGTTGGCAGAAAGCCTTCCATTGCCATCTAAAATTTTCACAAAACAAAAATTTGAAAAATTTAATTATTTATTATTTTTTGTATATATATGACACAAAAAATTAAACTATCAAACTGTTAAAACCCTATTAAATAAAATAAATTAGTTTTGATTATTTTATGCACAAGAAATAGTTTTAATTTACCTGTTATGTTGGTTAGAATTAAAACAAAATTTTCTTCATATTCTGGAATAAAATCTGATTTTGCTTCCAACAAAATTTCTCCAAAACTTTGATTTTCAGTAAAAGTAACAACTCCACTACTTTTTATAAATTCATCTTTTGTTGAACCCTTGAAAAACACAAAATAATGAAAACTTTTACTGTTTTTTTGCAATATTAGCATTTGTAAACCTTTAGTTAGTAAAAAAATGCTTACCAGAATTTTTAATAAATTTGTTAACTTAAAAATATTGTTAAAAGTACTGTATACAAATTGCATATAAACATTTTAATTCGAAACATTTTTTAAAAATTTACCTCAATTTCCTTATATAAAAGGTCATCAAAGGTGGTATTAAGATCTCTATGTATTTTCCACTGAACAGTCACATCACCAAACAAGCCTTCACTTCGATTGATTCTAAAACACGAATGCATAACACAAATTATAAATTGAAATTTGTTGCCAGTTGACTAAATTTTTTTATTATTTACTTGTTAGGTACACATTCTACTAGTTGTATTTTAGTTCATTTGTACAGTTACCTTAAAATTACTTGTCATAATTTGGTTAAACAGTACTATTATAATTTTTATTAATATATTTTGTCCTCAAGTCATACATATTTACTATATCTTAACTATTTTAAAAATTCTATCTAGAACTTGTATGAGTTGCAAAATCGTTAATTGTTAATTATTAATTATTTAAAATTTAATATAGTTTTGTTGACCTTAAAGCTGAAGGTATCCCTTCGTCGATAAACCTGAAAAGTGGTTCATCAAACGCAAACACTCCACCAGAGTTATCATTATGTGTGATTGTCACTTTTACTTTTGTGTTTCCACTTGTAACATAATCTCCTTCAGCATCAAATAACTAAACAATAATATTACTTTAAAAAAATTATTTTTTATGTTACTAAATTGTTTTAGATTGAACATAAAAAAGTTAAAAAAAGTTGTCCTTTGTGGTGGTATGCAACTTATGTTTGTAATAGGAATTGAAACCTAAGCAAATTATTTAAAAGTACATCTAATGCCTTCTTTATTTTATTTTCAACAACAAAATTTTAGTTGGACGTTGTTGTCTGATGTATAATTTGGTAGCTAAAAAATCGTAAATGTAAAACTAAAATATAGCATTTAACGTATGGTAGTATATTTTTTTTTTAAAAAAATTGTATTTTTGTACTTTTTTATGATTTAAAATGTTGTTGTAAGGATTAAATACAGTGTTGTATTTATATATTAACAGTAATTTCCTTGTTTGAAAAAAAACAAAATTCTAGTGTTTGATAAATGGCATGTAAGATGACACTTTTCTCCTTTTTGAAGGGTCTTAATTTAAAGTCATCAGAAAACTATTTCGAGTGCACTTCACCGACAAAAAACTTGTGCTTTCAATTACTTGATAAGAAGTGGTTTTAAAAATTACGAAACACGCTTTCTAAAATCAATCTTAAGTACAAAAAATTACTAAGAAAAACATATAATTCTATCACAATTTTCGATTCTAATTTTTTTTCTTGAAACATAGAAATCAAAAATCTAAAGCCAAAAAAAAACAACAATTTTTCAAAACTTACCTCAACAAAAAAAGATTCATTATCTTCTGGTTCGGTGTCATTTGCTGTTTGAATTGTGATGTCGTAATCCAAATTTCCAGCCAAAAACACAATTTCTTTTGAGTCGATAACGTTATAATCAACCTTTCCAACAGCAATGTGTTTTGGTAGACTGGAATTGGTGAGGTCCAGGGTCCGAATCTTAACCTTGGTACTTGTTACTCCTAGACCATCTCGATGAACTTTCAAATTGACCGGTTCGCCTTCATTGACAGATATTTCGTTTTCACCTGATGCAAATATTTAATTTATTACTAAAACTGGTTAAAATTGAATCAGGCACTTACCAATGTATTCTTCCAAGAGTTTACAGGTTTAATTTTTGACATCAACATTTTATAAACCTTTTATATATCTACCCTTTATAAAATTTGTAACATTATTATATATGTTCAAAGTCCCAAAAGAATAAAAAAAATCGTAAATAAGATTTAACTTATTACGCATAACATTTATCTTTTTTATAAATAATTAAAAAATCACATGCCAAAAAAGTAATCACCCTTTAGACAATATTTATATCAAGTGTCCACAAAAATTACTCAAAGTCATATGATTTAAGAATAGTTGTTAGAACTAAATTATTCATATCTTATATTATAAATTTCCTACTACAAAAACTTACCCAGAAAGTAAATAGCTTTGTCGTTTGGCCTTATAAAAAGAGTGGCATTTCTGTTGTAACCAACATTAGCTCCACCTGTTGCATTAAATAATATTAATGTGTATTCTTCAATCGATTCAGGTACAACATCAGGGACAGAGTAAAGAGAAATAATTTGCTGTAAATAAAGAATTTAAATTATTTTAGGAAAAAACATTTTGTAAACAAGACTAAATTGATGTTTCTATAAATTAGAACAGAAAATAAATTTTTCTTGTTTTTTAAAATAAAAATATTTGTATAAAGCCACCTTAGTTTCCCCTTCAGCAAACTCTACAATGCCTCCTAGTGGTGTCACATCGTTTGTGTCATCAGGCACCACCCTCCATGCAACTGTAACATTGCCGTATGTTCCCATATTTCGTTTAATCTCGTAGTGAGCAGGTGACGTTTGCAAACCTTTGACCTCATCTGAATTAACAAAATTGCTTCAATATTTTTTAACAATTATTTTTCAAATGATAATGCAGACTTCACGGCCCAAACAAAGTATAACATTTATGTCCCAATCAAGTCTTAAGTTGCTTCATACAATTTTGAACATTACTAACCATATTGCCTAATAATTTCCTGTTCATACTTTTTTGACTTTAAAGAAATATCAACTGTAGAAGCATTTTTAATCATAGACAAATCAACAGTAAAGCAGTAATATTTAACCCAGAACCTTATCTAGTAAAGCCAAGTGTTCTAAACAGATATGAACAATATCTGTCTAATACATGGGAAATTTTACCTATAGTTTGGGATCTAAGATGCAATTTGTTATCTTCAAATTGAAACAAGCCAAATGGGTTGTCATTGGCTAACACGGTCACATGAACTGTTGTGCGGTCGCCCAGAACACTTTTAGGGTCACCATGAGACAGCAGTTCTATGCAAAAAAAAAATCATTATAAAGATCTTTTATTTTTTTTGTTTTGTTTAATAAAAAAACATAAAAAGAGGCGGTTTTGCATGGTTACCTATTGTATAATTGGTTTCCAGTTCTGGAGTGTCATCGTCAAGTGGTACAATGGTTATAGACTTAGATTTTACACCTGTAAGAATATATACAACAATAATTAAGACATATTAAAAACGAATGAAATGCGGGCTAAGTCTTGTCAAAACTCAATTAAATAACAAAATAAGTTTGTAAGTATTTTAATACCTGGAGTAAAAACTAATATGTCAGGGTTTGCTAGGAATTGTTGGGAACCAGGACTTATTTTGTACATCACTTTTCTCGTGGAAAGATCACCCTTTTCTCTTTCCACTGTTAATATTATAACTTCTTGGTCATTTTCCTATTCATAAAGAACAAAAAAACTATTGTGTGATACGCTAACAGAAATAAATATGTAAATATATAATATTTGTTAAACCATTTTATCATACAAGTTATATATATATATATAATGTTACCCTAAAAATTTTCTAAATTTTGTCTTAAAAACTAGTTTGTTTTGTAGGTAAAACAAAATTTAGAATTTTAAAATACATATAAAAAAAAACTAGATAAAGCTATTTTCTAAAAAAGAAATTACGATAATAGATTTTATTATTTTTCACATACCTTTATGATGTAGTTCTCTACAGAATCTTCTGCAAATTGAAATTCACCACCAGGGCTGTCATTTTCAACAATTATTATTTTCTTCTCAGATGCCGATCTCATTAACTTTTGGTTGTTGGGAGTTACACTAAAAATTTTTGGCAAAAAAAATTAAAGCAAAAAAGTTGAATGTAACAACTTTAAACCTATGATTTTGGGTGGAAATTAGAACACTTGGTTTTACTACATGACGTTTTGGGTTCTATACCCACTGCTTTCATGATGTAGAGACCATATGTAATTTAAATTAAACAGTATAAATTCCTTCTAAGCTAACACCAATTAGTGGATTTTTTTTAGACAATTTAAATTAGGAATATTCCAAACAGTCAAAGTCAACCCAAGACTAAGACAGGGCAACTAATGTTACTTTATGTTTAGACCATAAAGTCGTCCTTTTTACATCAAAAATAAATAAACCCAAAAAAAAACAATTTATTACAATAAAACATTATAAAAAAAATATTTCATAAAAAGTCATCCCTTTCAATAATTTGCAATAAATTTACAAAGTAATTAACTTTATTCTAAAAAATAAAACCCTAAATATCGAGAAAAGTGCAATATTATTTATTATTTACCTGTCCAATCGGAGAACTAACGTTTCATTTAATTCAGGCAAGTCATCTGGCAAAATTTCCAACTTAATAAAACTTTTGTTCTCTCCATGCTTAAACTCAACAACATCGTTTCTTAAAATATAATCTGATCCTTCTATTAGATTAACTTTATTGTCACCAAATGATCGGTATGAGACTTGCACTAGTGCATCGCTAGAAACCCCTGTAAGATAAACATATTATATACATTATTACTAAAAAAACACATTTCTATAAAGTATTTAATATATAACCTTGCAGTAATTTATTCTAATAAAGCAACTATAAAATATTTTAATTATTGTTTATCAAAAGCTATTTTTTATTCTAAAATTTTGGAATTTTAAAAATATAAATTAAAAACAACTTTCCTAGCAGAATCATGGTTAACTTAAACCAAATGCTGTTAATCCAATATCTTAATGCTATAACCCGGCAGCGTGGTGTAGTGGTTAGAACACTTGCTACATCACACATAAGGTCGTGGGTTCAACTCCCACTGCCCTCATGCTGTAGCGCCAGTGAGTAAGGCGGTATAAAGGGTATGAACTCCTGCTGAGCCAGCACTTAATCAGCAGCAGAAATACTGGGCAATTATAATCTATAATATTCCAAATCGCCACAGGCAACTCGAGACTGGGTTGGAGTAACTGATGTTACTTTATGTTTAAGTCACGCATTCGACTTTCCCACATCGAAGATAAAGATATATACAAAAAACAATAAGTTGCAGTAATCTGTTAACACAATCTTACCTTCTCGAAACAATGGAATAGTGACATCAAGTGGCCCGTCTGTGGATAGTGGTTCTATTACCAAAAGGTCAGAACTATTCTGAAACCCAATTTCACTGTTTGCTGTTTTTGATGTAACAACAACTGAGATGTTTTTGTTATCAGAACAAATCCGAGGACTTTTAGCAGGAATAATTGGTTCCTTGTTAACCTTAATAACAAAAATGGTTGACATTTAAACTTTTTAATGTTAGATTTAGCCATCAAAAAATGTCTTTAAAATGTGCTTTATGCTAAAAACCAGAGGCTATAAATTGGGGTAACAGAAAGTTGGTTGCCAAAATACAATAAACTAGTGACATGTAAATTTCCATTTAAATTTAAATAATAAATAATAGAAACATTATGATTTAACTTTTGTATTAATAAAGTAGTCCTACCAGCTGTACACTATCCAGCACCACAACAAATTTTGCATCAATTTCAAGAAAAGCATCTTCATTAATTACAAGTCTTAATTCATATTCATCTAAGAAAGTAGTTTTAGATTAAAAAACATAGCTATGATGCAGTTTTAAATGAGCACAAGGTTGTGTAATTAAAAAAAAAGAAACAGTTTAAATTAAAAATTTACAATAGTTTTCTACCAAGATCAAGTTTGAAAATAAACAACTTATTACCCTCATTTTCCTCTATTATTATGGGTCCTTTTTTTCTTTGTAAAATATTTGGCGTTGAGTCTTCAATATTTATAGCAGTTGGTAGTAAATAAAAAGCAGAATAAAATACTTGCACATCTCCTATTAAGCCTTCTGAACGATTAATCCATACGACAAGATCTCTGTAATACATAAAACGGAAATATTGTGTAAAAAAAAATTATTTGAACATTTTTAAGTATAAATATATTTTTAATTTGTATATTTCAAATTTAGCACCATTTTATGTATATTAAAAGTTAAAACAAAAACTTATAGTCTTATTATTTGTTTTAATTCTGAATCCTAAGTAAAAACATGCCTTATGTTTTCCTCTCTGTCAATTTCAATCTCATTATTTTCATTATTTTCGTCAAAACCTATCACCCCATATACATCCTTAGATTCGGACAAATACACAACTGCTTCATGTGGGATTTCTAATTCAGCACCACCCTGAATAGTGTCTTCTAGTAATCTAAATTATAAAAAAAAAGTTAAAAAAGTGCAAATTTTATTAAAGATGCTTTATACAAAAACTTAATAAAACTAAACAAAAGATTTAAAACCATCAATGTTGTCAAAAAACTATCAAAGCAGTCCTAGTTTACTATATATATTTTTTGTATATATCTTTATCCTCGATGTGAGACAGTCGATGTGCGACTTAAACTTAGAGTAACATCAGTTACTCCGACTCAGTTTCAAGCTGCCTTTAGCAGTTTGGAATATTATAGATTGATAATTATAATGCTGATTAAGTGCTGGCTCAGCAGGAGTTATCAGTGGAGATTGAACCCACGACCTCACATGTGTGGTGTACTACACCATGCTGTCGGTATATATAAAATTATATAAAGTTATATATATATAGAAAATATATTATATTTAAAATTCTGCAAGAAACAAAAATAAAGTAAATTCATATTAAATCAACACCTAGTTGAATTTTAAAGAAAAAATTTACCTGAATACCATCATATCTGATTCATGAAACCCATTTCCATGCTGCAGTTGTAAATTAATAACAACTTCTTCTTGACCCTCATTAAAGTTGGCAACCCCAAAAGTGGGTGAAACTAAAGTTAACCCCACTCCGTCGGAATCGTTTGATGTTAATTCCCAGTTGATTGAAATATCATTAAAACTTCCAGCATTGCGAATAAGAGCAATGTCATTAAACCTGAAAAAAATTAAAATTTTAACAAAGCAGAACAAAATCTTAAAATGACTGAAACAAAGTGTAATCAGTAATTTTTATTTTATTTTCAACAACTTATTAATTGCTATTTATTCATTTATTAAATATTTTAAATTGTATAGATAATATTAATAACATTTAATTTTCCTTACGTATCATTATGATTTGCCTCAATCACGAAAGCATTTTCTACACTACCAGCAACCTCAAAGTTGGCCTTAGAAAAGTCAATTGATATCACACCATTTGGTTTGTCATTAGGTTCAATAACAATGGTGCATGTAGATGGTGGTATTGCCACAGCATCACCAACCACTTTGTCTGGCAGAATTTGAATAGTAAAATTTTCAGCAAGTTCTGCAATGTCATCGTTTTTTATTTCAACCTGAAAAACAGCAGTTTGCCTAAATTGAATTTCTAAAAATTGCAAAAAAGTGTATATACTTCGACAATAAAAAAAAGTTTACTACGTAAGGCACACACAGTCATTTTAATTAAATCCTAATTTCCGCCTAACTAACTTTGGTCTAAAATGTCTTGCAAGCTAAGGTAGACGTTAAACTGTTATTCCGTTACTTCTTTTTTTTGAAAGTTTGATTTAACAGTAAGATTAACTTTTAAGTTTTTTAACAAAGTTAATTTTTCGGTTAACCGTCCCAACGCATGCTTGCCAGTTTTTTAGATTGTTTAACCATAAATCGTGTTAATAAAATCCTGGTTACTTCAGTGGAATGCTATTTTTACAGTCGAATACAAAACCAGTTACATTTAAAGGTTTAAATTCACGTGGCACACATAGTTAGATAGAGTTTCCCGTTGCTAATAAGGCTTTTATCAAAAAATAATAATAATTTTTTGACAACACTGTTTTAAAAAAATAAAATAAATACCAATAATTTTATTGTATTCAGCTTTTAAAAATTACAAACATAAATTAAAAAAATTTTAATTACAACTAAACCCACCCTTATATTTGTTGAATTTTGATGCGAATCGAACCGACCAATAGAAATGCTTTGGGTCGAAACAAAATAGTCTTCTGGAGAATGAGCGCTACCGGCTATAACTTGATAGTCAAAAGTCACCTTAATCATAAATAGTTAAATAATTAGTAAATAATTCTACATCGTTTTGCCCAACCTATAGATTTATCAAAGAGTAAAGGCAACCTTTTTTCATTGTTTTATATTTTGGTTTTTAAGTTTAAAAAACATCATGGCATACTTGTCCTTCCATTGGTCCCACCACTGTTTCTCCAGTTTCTTCAATCCCCCTTAAAACTGGAACATCTAAATATCCTACATCTTCTTTCACGCGATATATTTTCTTTGCAAACCTAAATTAGTGATTTAATTAATAAACAACAATCACAAATCTTGCCTAAACCGTGGAATTCAATTTACAATACACATATACCCAACAAAGTATTTTTTACCGAATCGGACTGTCGTTTTTCCTGATGAAGATATCCATAGACTTTCTGCTTTTGTCTATAGAAAGTCCACCTGTTGTCGATGTTAACGTTACAATAAAAGTTTCATCATTTTCGGGTATCTGTAACAAGAAAAGATAAATTTAAAAAATAAGAAAAATTTTTAGATTTTAACGACCTCATCTTTTTAAATCTATATAAAAAACAACTTAGTTACCTTATCATCTAAAACAAAAATAGAAAATTCTTTTTCATTCTCCCCGTCGAACAAAGTAATGGTTCCTGAAGAAGGGAATATATCATTTTGATCTACTTCCTTGAAGTAAAAAATAAAAAAATAAAATTTGAAGCAAAAGAAGTAAAATACAAATAATGAAAAGTGAAAACCCAAATGTAAATTTATCCAACAATATTTTTTGCATAAAATAAAAACTTATTTTAGGTTTTAAATGATGATCGTACGTTGTCGGTTGTTCCTTTAGTTTTCTGTTTGACAACATAGTTTACTGTCACATTCCCAAATAGCCCCCTTTCTCTTGTAAGCAGTAAAGTAACACTTGTGTTATCGTTGGACACTTCGTCAACTAACAGCGGAATTTCATTCTATTAAAAATAAAAACACTGTGATAAAACATAAAAATAAGATTTCAGTTAAATTTCCTTTTTTAAAATTAGTATTAACTAAATTCGAGTTTTAAACAATTAAAATAATGTGTCGGACCATCCATATTTAAAAATTAATTTGTCTTAACATCTTTAAAAATGCGGTTCGGTATTTAATTTGAATTTGTTACGTTTTGAAATCCAATTATCCCATGCGTATCGTCATTGGCTAAAATAGTCACGTGAGCAGTCATCGGATCAACTACTTGAAAGTAACTGGGATTGGGCATCAGACGAAATCTATAAATGAAATCATTTTTAAAGTTATGATCACTTAATTTTTGAATGATACTACAAAAACTCGTTGGGTTTTTAAATAATATTTTATGTATTGACAAAATAACCACATTCTTTCTTTTAACCATTAAAATTTAAATCAAAGACATTCATTGGTATATTTTTTTATTAGCCTATTTCATGTCTTACTTTTTATTAGTAAACTTTAATTTATATAATAAACAGAACAAAATCATATTATTTTTTTAATTTAAACTTACGTAAAGATTTCATTTGTTTCTGGTATGTCGTCGTTTTTAGTTGTAGCAAACACAGAAGTAACTGTGACGTTTTGCTGTCCAACATTTCCGTAAAATATAACTGCAATTCGGGTACTGAAAAAATCTTCGGTTTTTGGTTCCAACTACGAAAAAAGTTATTAAAATATAAATCAAAAATGAAAATAACTATTAAACAACATGAAACAAAAAATGTTGCTTTTTTTAAATGTGCATATTTTAAAACAACCGTTTTACAAACTTTTTTAAAATGTTTTCACATCATGTTTCACCTCAACGTATGCTGTAAAAGTTTGGTCAGTTATCCCCAACTTTTCTACAGATATTTCCACTAGATTTTCATTTTCTTCTAGAAATCCAAGATCAGTTTTTACAAAACGTATTTGCACGTCTTGGGCGTAGCAATATAATATTGTTGCCAACAATATCCAAATTGTTGTAAACATCTTTTAGATCTTACTTAAATAATGTGCACTAAGCACAATTATCAATAGAAAACAATAACCTTAAATATTCTGTTTACTTAATTTTCTTAAATTTTACCACTAAACCTAAACAATTATTAAACTTTTTTTTATTGTATTTACATTTTTGTATATAAAAATTAGTCAAAGATGTCTTTAAAATACCCATCTATCTACCAGTACTCTTATGTTAATATAAACATTAATATAACAATTTAATTTACTTAAAGTATTAACTTGTTTTTGTAAAAAAAGAAAATTATATATGCGATGCAGGCATTTTATATAAGCCACCTGCAGCTTGCGTTTTATCCACTTGCCCTTATAAAATATTCATAAACAAACTATATTATTAATTCCGTGTACTCCAAGTTTTGTATGCAATAACAATTGTTCATTTAATTCACGATAAACAGCAAATTAATAAATCAAATATGAAAAATAGCAAGTATTAGAATACATTAAAAATTGACAACAAAGTAAATTTAAAATTTGTCATTAAAAATTATTTTTTTATCGAAATAACGATTAATATAAAGCCACAACACTAAGTGTATATTATTTTAGTTCTAACACTTTTTAAACGCAAACGCTTTAAAGTCCTTACTAATTAGCTCTTTGTCTATTCCACTGTGACATTTCTTTGTTATCTTGTAAAGGCAAAAAATGTCTAAAGTCAAAAAATGCTTAAATTAGTTTTGCGTTGCTAACGACTATAAGAGGGTAAGTACACTTACAGATTCTTCAGCGTTACAATGATTTACCCCATTCAAATTTTTCTCGTGACGTCATGATTTAATGTATTGCGTAAATGTAATTAATTTTGTTGATTCTAAAAGTTTGTTTTTTTTTAAATAAAAAAATAATGCTTTCATGACTCTAAAAAAAGTAAAAAGTAATCGCCAAATATTTAAAAAATAAGTTCATTAAGTTTATAAATAAAAATATAATTCGCAAGCAGTTTTTTTTAACACATTTTTAATAACTATTGCAAAACGGACACGTTGTATTAGCCTATAAGCTTTATATTATCCTTAACATTTATATTTGTTTAAAAATTAGTTTAAATAAGGTAATAAATATAAACAAAAAAACTTAAAACAAAATAAAACAGGGGTTGTATTTTTAATTTGCTTGAGATAATGTTACAAATGTTTGCCAAATGTTAAAAATTTGCAACCAAAGATGGCAATAAGTTGTAAGATTGGTTATATAACTATGAAGTTGAGTTTTATTATACTAACTTGGTAAGATAGACGTTATTTATTTATTTAGCAAGCAGCGAAACTAAAAATGGCTTGCTACTAACACAAAGGCGTAGTCTGGTAAAAGGCAGTCACGCGTATCAAACATGTGACTGTTCTCTCTTTATTAGTGTTTCGCCATTCAACCATTCAAACAACGAAAAGGTACGTTGTTGTTTTAATAACTAAGTGAGTATTTTAAAAGCAAAAGAAACTTAACAGTTACTTTGTGTAACAGGAAGTTATATTGTGATAGTGCAGTCCGTTAGTGTTTAATCAGTAGATCCCAGATATTTAAATAGGTTTGTTGTAAAACATGACTGACTTACCATTTTAGTCATTTAAAGTCATATAGTTTAGAATAACTACAGTTGTATTGAAATTTTGTTCCCAAAGTTTCATGTATTATTTGTATTGTAAACCCTCATATAAGCAGTGGAACCTTGTAATAAATATTTGTTAACATACTGAATATAACATTATTATATCCGGTTTGCTGTTAATGGGACGTCGACATACAGACATAGATCAACAGTCTAAAGAATAGCATATTATTAGTAATATAGCCCGTACAATATTATAACTAAACTTATAACAAATTAATAGGAAAAAAGGGTAGTCGTGTTTTTGTAAATTACTTAATAGTTTAAAACGTGATTAATTTTGTGACGTTTAAGATGTTATATTTATAGCGCACAAGACAGAAATTTCCATGACGTATGTCTTGCGTTATTTAATTTCCAATGCATTTACCTTAGTAGTATGCGGAAGTAAAAAATCTATTAATAAACAATTAAAACTTGGAATAATGTGTTTACGTTAATTATAATATTTATAGATTTTAAATAGGGGATTATAAATTTTTAAACTAGAGTGTCCATAAATGGAGAAGCAAGCGCTCAATCCCCAACCAGGGTATCCTCAAGATCCAAAAGTCCCTACTGGTGCTAATGCTCCGCCCGGGCCGCCACCGCAGGCCTACGCACCACAACAGGCTTACGCACCACCTGGTGCGCCCCCGCCAAGCTACGACCAAAGCGCAGGACTAACCAACGGGCAACCTGGTGCCCCACCGCCGGCAAATTACGGTCTTGCTCCCGGTCAGGCACCCTACCAAGGGCAGACGCCTTATCAGGGACAGCCGTACGTTGCACCTACAGTCACGGTACCAGTTGGGTATAATCCTCCAGGAACGGTTCCCGGAGCCTACCCTCAACCACCACCTGGCACAACTATTTTAGTTCAACCTCAACTGAACCGATTCCCGGCCAACTGCATGTGCCCGAATTGTCATCAAAATATCGTGACGCAAACCTTCAGAGAGACCGGCACACTGACGTGGTTAGCGGCAGGCGGGATATGCTTAATGGGCGGCTGGGTTTTCTGCCTTTGCTTAATCCCGTTTTGTATCGATGACCTAATGGATGTACGACACCAATGCCCTAACTGCAAGCATAACATCCATATCTATAGAAGAATGTAAGATGTTGTTTAAAACCGGTGTAATATGGATATAGTGCAACTTAGAAGTTCTGATAAACCTTCGTTTAGTTTTTGTAGCATTTTTTATTGCTGTTGATATCTTTGTGCTTTTGTAAGTTTCATTAATTTTCTATGTACATTTTTTTATTTGCATTATTAACTTCTTTTAATTAACTATTCCTTAAAGATAAATTGTACAGAATTTTAAATAAATTGCAAATCATAGTAACAGTTGATTATAAAAATTAGGTACAAGAACTAAGTAAAACTAAGTCAGTGCTGCAGTTCAAAAGACTTGCAAAACAAGGTTAACAACGAGATTTCTAACATTTCATAAAAAGAGTAAGTGCAAAACTAACACAGAAAAATAATAATATTCGAGGTTTATAAATATTAAAACACAATAAATGAAAAATGCCTAATTTAATATAAAAAAACGCAAATTATCTAATAAATGAAAAAAAATGTAAACCCCAAATTAGGTAAATTCAAATCTAAAAGCAAATCTCACGAGTAAGTATATTTACAAGCTGTACGTTAACGTATTAACGCATATTTTACTAATTAAAATCAATTTAAATTTTATGTACAATACGTTGCTGGTTTACGTTATGTAATAAACAACTTGGTTGAATGTAGTACAAAAATGAGAATGTGTATTTTAAATGTAAGAAATGTGTTGTATGGAGTTGTGTTATAAATTACACACAAAACAGCCTAGCTAAGTATTTGACCGTTTTCAGTAAAGTCTTGCTCGTCCCCGCTTTCTGTTTCGTTAATTAAGGACTCCGAAGGTCGTGGTTTTGGGGCAATCAGTACTTTCATTAGAGCAGTAACCGGTGCCTCTACAGTCATCGAAAGAATGTAAGCAACACCTATACTTATTACCACTACCGCTAAAGAAAGGCATAAAAAGAGTTTATAGTTATTGGGTATATGTTAAGTTCTTTAAAAGTGATGTAATTTACAATCAGCAGAATTAAAGTCCAAACCTTAGGTTTAAAAACGCCAAAGTTTGGCTTATTTAGCCACTTCGCAAATATACTAATCCTAAGTTTTACGATATATAAATAACATTTTAAAAGAGTAAAATAAAATGTATAACCTAATCAATTAAATATTTTCTACGTTAAAGAAAATTTCGTTAAAGAAAATTGTTTATCTTATCCACTATTTACGTGTAGGTTATGTGACTTTTGTTTGAGAGCTTTAAATGCACAATAGTCAACAAATCGACAATATGCGTTGGTTTATGTATGACGACATAAAAATATTGCACAACATTGTGCAATTGCGGGTGAAAGGGTAAAAAAAACGTAATATGTCAAATCCTGGCAAATAAATACGTAATAAATGCTGGTATACAATTGCACCAGTTTTCATTAAAGAGAAAATTATTTTTCTTTCAGCTTATTAAATTATTCATGATATCTTCAAAGGGAATAAAGGTTAAGTTTAATAGAATTTACAAAAAAATGATAAACGTAAATCTATTTAAAAAAAATAAAGTCTTTCCCGCCACATTTACGATAAAAACGCAAAGAAATAAAATAACTACTTACTTAGATAGAGCTGCAGAATTGCCTGTATACTAAAATGAAACCTAACTTCCAGTATTCCAGGAAAGTACATTATGACAAGAGGATGGACGAGGTAAATACAATAAGTCAATCTACTTAAAGGAACAAAAACGTCCCAACTCAGGATTTTGTTAATGGGACCTAAATAAATTTAAAAATATAATTTTTTTACGCCAAAAATAAAAATAATGGGAAACTGGATGTATTTAAAAACGTGAGCAATCAAAAAATCAACCATTTTTGCCAATTAGACTCGCAAATTTACCTGACTGGTCATTTACACAAGAAATGGTTAACCAAGCTAACCCAATACACCAACATGGTCTTGTCACTGCGTTATAGAATGCTGCCAAACCAATTGAAAGTGTTGTACCATTATGTACATATCCATATAAACCATATACAATAGATAGATTCATGGCAACTGCTATTACCCAGCCAAATATAGCCAACAACTAACGAAAGATAAAGTATGAGAAATATAAAAAATTACATATAAGGAGTATATTATAAGAATACTTCCCAAACTTTGAACAAATGAAAATTTTAAAGGTTAGACCCAGTAGTATTATCTAATTATTAACCCAATAAATATTTTCTTGCTCAAAAAAAAGTATTTGTGTTGTTTAAGAAAGACTTTTTATAGGAAGGTTAGTGTCTCAGTCAATTTGTTGTGCACCTTCGTATAACTTACTTTGTGAAATGGATTTTTCTTGTAGGTAAAGATGATATATCCTGTAAGCATTCCAACCATATAAGCACCAATCCTACACCATGGTTTTGTGTATAAGTCAGCAATGTAAGGACTTACTGGTGCAGGTGGGGAGCTTTCCACTGAGGTTTCTAGCTTATTGTTTGGATGAAGTAAATCACTAAAAAAATATCAATTAAAAATTGTGGCAAAATAAAGGTCAATTTAAAATGAAGTAAACCGGCAGTGTGGTGTAGTGGTAACAACACTTGCTACACCACCATGAGGTCGTAGGTTTAATAATAGTAAGGTGCTATAAACAGAATGAACTTCTGCTGAGCCAGCACTTAATCAGCAGCATAATTACCGGGCAATTATAATCCATAATATCTCAAACTGCTAAAGGCAACTCAAGACTGGGTAGGAGTAACAGTTGTTACCCTATGTTTAAGTCGCGCATTCGACTTTCCCACATCAAGGATAAAGATATATACAAAAAAAAAGCATAAAAAAGCCCTCAGTTTACATAACCGGGCAAAATTATACAATAAATTAATATTTCATGCAAGCAAAATTACAAACAAGCATTTACAAAAATAAATCACTCACTAGATAAACTTTGTCATGGATATAAGCATAGGTTGTTGATTTGAATCTGCTGAAAAAGCTCCAGTGATTACAACACTTGCACATATTATAGAACATACTACACCGGTTCCTATTTTAGGCCATCTAAGCAATAAAGGGAATTTAAATAAAGGAATGACTGCAGAAAATAAGGGAATTTAAAATATATCTACCTGTAGAACAAAATGATAATAAACGGTGAAATAATAAAAAATTGAAAATCGTTTGCCAAATACCATCCCCAAGCGTAACACTGAAAAACACAAAGAATAAAATGTTATTTTGATGTAAGGGGATTATATCACTGAATTCTTCATATTTACAAATCAATGAAATCTTATATTAAAACAAAACATGAACAAATACTTCATAAAAACATTTTTTAAATATTCAAAATAAATTTAAATAACCTCTTCAAGTAAACCAGTAGGGTGCAAGTTGTTAATATACAGTAAGTTGGTCCACCAATATTTTGCACAAGTGTTTTTCATAGGTATAGCAACCCCAGACCAGAAAGGTCCATCTCCAATCAAAGGAATAAGAGCAACAGTAAATAAAATACCAAATGCATAGGCTGGAGTTAATCTAATTAAAAAAACATTTAACATAATTTTTCAGGTTTAGTTAACTAAAAAATAAAACACTGCAAAAAAATTTAAAAAATTAAGTTTGGTTTTGTTAACAAATATTATAAATTAAAATATTTTTTTAAATGTTCAGGCTACTCCTTACTAATATTGTGTACTAACATTTATACTTATGGCAACAACAGATACTGATTTCAGTATGCAAAATATTATGCAAAATTAGAAAGACTGACTATGTTAATAAGTGCCTAACTAAAAAAATTTAACATTTTATGAAGCTTACCTGACATAGCGATACAAATACATTAGAGGTATATTAATTTTTCCATTTGATTTTTGTATTTCTTTTAACCCAAGGTAACAAACCAATAAACCCCCAATGTAGAAGAAACTATCAACTGAATATGTTGCATTAATGACTGCTTCAAATGTAAAACTGTTAAATCCATAATTGAAAAATGTAACGGTATTATCTAAAATACAAATTTGTTAAAGTCAAATTTAGCAAATAAAAAATTTTGACAAACATTAACTTTTTGTGGGGTGTATTAGTAATTTGTGCTTTCTATATCACCTTATTTTGGGCACTTTACTATGGATAAAGGTGGCAATCGAACCCAAAACTAAAAACACTAACCACAACACTCTGTTGCTAGATTTTATTCTCTTATTGTAAAATACTTTAGCTATTGCAATACTAGACAATGATACTAGACAAACCCCTAATATGACAAAATTAAAGAGAGAGTTACGAGGAAAATCAAGATTTTTCTTATATCTTACCATAAAAAGAGATAGTAAATGCAAAAACGTGACCCATAATAACCCAAGTTATACTCAAAAATCTTAAACCGTGCAAACACCGGATTTCACCCTTTCTCTCAGTTGTATCAAGTAAGGTCCGAGTGTTTTTGATCACAGAAAATGAACACAAAATTTTTTGCAGGGTACCTAGACAAAATAGAAATAAAATAAGACATAAAAAAATATAAAATAAGAAATTTATAATTTATCCTTTAGTTAAATAGCCTATATATTAAATGTAACAGAAATAAAAATTACTTTCATATCATGAAAAAGCAAATTTCTGAACCCTCTTTGGATAATTTTATAGTTAAATTTAACTAAACAATTTATTAATAAAAAACTTATTAGTTTTTACTTAGTTCATTGTTTCCATCAAATTGGTAAAATCCATTTGATTCAATCATTTTTCTTTTTGCCTCAAGAAATTGCTCATAAGTTGTTGACATTATTACAATGGTTATTAAAATACAGCAAATTGTGCTACAAGAATAGTAATATTTTAAATTAATGTGATGCGTTATAATGATAATTCAAAATAATAATGTAGTAACTTTTAATTAGGTATCAATATGAAAGTTAAAAAAGTATTATTTTAAAAAGCCAAATTGTAAGTTATATAGACCTACCATATTTTTTTAACTTACTTTCTATTTTTCATTAAAAAAGAAAAAAGTAGTAACACAATACTTAGGGGCCAATACTTACAATACAATACTTAAACATTTACAATTAACTTTAAGATTTTAAAACACCTAGAATGGCTTAAAATTTACACAGCATAACTTTGATATGCTAAAGTGTATTTATAGAGCCAAAACTTTAATAAAAATGAAGAAATGTTTTGTTTACATTGCAATATATCCACTGTTGTCGATTTCAATTTTCTTAGACTCGGTAACAATGAAACTGGAGTTTGAATTTTTCGGGAGAAAAAAATCAAAAATCGAAAATATGTTTTCAGCTGAGCAAGTATCAGGAAAACAACTTCCGATCGTGATTCCCTTTCCTGCACCCAATGATAACTGTATCAGAACAAAAATAATTTTAATACATTTTTTTGTTATTTAAACGTACAACCAAATTTTATTTAAAAAAATGCCACCACAAATTTTGTCTTCAGTCCTTTAAAAATGACCTAATATCAAGACTTTTTTTTATTATACAATGACAAATCCAATATTTACAGTTGTCTATGGTAAGCATTTAACTCTCAATTATGCCACATCATGATTACACAATCCTTATTTATCCTACAGTGTAAATATGAATAACACCTTACAGGAACAACTTAGTTTGCTAACTCATTGTAGACACAAACTTGTTTAGCACATTTTTTTTTATAAATTATTAGAAAATATATTAAGAACCAAATAAATTTATTTATGTATAGTTTTTAATTACTTATTCATTATCAACCTTTTTGGGTACAAATCTTACATGGTAGGTATACATATACTTGTTATTTTACATAAAAAAATGTAAAATTTCTTTAATTTCTTACTGGTGAAGGTGGTTTGCCATAAAATAAACTGTAATACTTTCCATTAAAGTCCTTGTTTTTTACAGCCAAGCATTGATAATAACGACCCGGCCAATCTAAATTTCCTAAAAGCACCCCACTAGATAGTTTACCCCATGAATCAAAAACTGTAAAAAATAAAAAAAGTTTGTTTTGTGTTTGATTACTGCTATTAAAATTAATTCCATTTTTTATATACATTCTTTATTAATTTATTTATTTTACAACAAATTTTAAAGTTCTTGGTCTAATCTTTGCTCTTTTCATGCTGTTTTAGCCTTTAGCAAAAACCTATAAATGGTATTAAATCATGCATAGCAAAAAGATCAACAAAAATATTTATCGGGCAATTACAATAATAGCCCATCCTGCCAAATATTTAGGGACTTGATAAGGGTAACTAATGTTCTTATATGTGAAGGCATTTTTACACCAAAAACAAATATATACAAAAAAGAACTTACTTTGTAAGGCATATTTTTCGTGCCTAAATGTATCGTTTAACGTTTGAACAATTGACTTGGCGCAAGTTGAGTTCAAGCTTTTAAGTTTCAGCAACGAATAAACTACTTCTGGTCTTAGTAATTTGATTGTTGATACCAAATGGTCATCTGGTGTTTTCATTTGACGAACTTGTTGATGTACGATTGATACAGGGTCGGCTGACGTCATATAGTTAAAATTTTTTCCACCCCTCGCCCCATGTAAGAATAAAAAAACCACGCCCAAAATAACATAATTTAAATAACAAAAATTCATTTTTTAAAACCAAAAACACTGAAAATTAATAAAACAAATAATTCAACCTTTAAAACTTCGTTTTTCTCAGTAAAATACCACACAAAGACAAGGTCTCGTGATCGCAAATCGTGACATGTAAAAATTACGTTTCTCTTACATGTGATTGGTCACGTGATCTTTGTTTACATATTTTACTTGCCTTCTTTGTAAGTTGTTAACCGGCAGCTGATCGACCTTTTTAAATTTAAACTTTAATTTTTACTAGAAAAAGAATTTAAATTAAAATTAACATCTGAAAAAATGTTAGTTTGTTGTAACACAATACTACTGTTAGTTTACAAAATAAGGATAATGATTTAATTCGGTAGCTATACAACCGCTACAATTAAGTTAAACATGAAGTAACTTTATAAAAGTAAATTTTATAAAAGTCTGAACGTATTAATAGATTTTTTTAAATTAATAAGCATGACTGCCGACGACCCATTAGCAAATGTTGGTTTGCATTTTGATGATTTAAATAAACTGCGAGTTTTAGAGCCAGAAACAGCTCAACAAACAACCGAACTTAAAGATGAATGCCGAAATTTCGTGACAAGTAAGATTTTTTAATTTTCTATAAAAATAGTTTATACTACATTTGCAATTAAAGATGACGACATTATGCTATAAATTTATATCGGCATATTAGAAATGTTGTTACTTTTAATTTGTTTTTAGAAATTGGGGATTTTCAAAACATGGTTGGAAGTTTTATAAAAATGACTGACGAACTATCAAAAGAAGTTGAAAAAGAAAAACTAAAGGTTTGTAGAATAAGCTAAATTTTATTTTAAATTATTTAATTCAAGCTTTAAAAAATTCCAAATCACACACAAAATGTAATTTTACAGTTGAAATACAATAAGCCTTTTTACATAACATCACCTTTAAACTTATTCCCCTAGCACTTAGTAAACTGACCAACTTTACTTTAGTCTAAGTAAATAGCACAGGTAATGCCTTAGTGTGATTTAAACACAAATATTTTCATACAATACCATTGACTTGTAGGCAATTGGTTCACGAAATTTACTTCGCTCAATTGCTAAAGAAAGAGAATCAGAAAAACAACAACTTCAAGCTTTGATTGCCGAAAAGAAAACTCAAATGGAAAGGTAGAGTGTAATGTTTTTTTTTGCTGTTAAAAGTGTTAATATTCAACTTCTGGTACCTGCTTCCTAGGTTGCATTTATTAATACAGCTGCATTAAAATTTTGCTAGCAAGCTACATATGGCTTTTTTTATACTTTTGTAATGCATAATTAATCTGTTTTTAAATAAATTTGAATCAAGTTTTATTATGTTTCAGGTTAAGAGTACAACATGAATCCTTACAGAAACAAGAACAGGAACAAGCAGAATTTATCGACCAGTTTTCTACAACCTGAATTTCTGAAACGCAAAAATCCATTTTTTATTTGCTACTACAACATTATAAAATAACACTGTACTGTTTTGATAAAAAATTATAAAGCAGTTCCGTCGCTTTGGCTATACTTTGTACATGTTAATTAATGTTGTACATTAATTCTTTACTTTCATGTTATTTTACTGGTTGTACAATAAATTTTATATATTTTTAAAGTCTTGTTTTATTTGTACTAAGCAGTTACTGGTTGAAAGAAAGAGAATGTACATAGGCAAAACTTAATAAAATTAAAAAAGAAATTGCCTAATATCTAATAAATTCGACAATAAATATTTAAAATGCGTTTTTTCTTAATAAAGGGTACTGCTACATATACTTTTTTATATAGACGTGGGATTTTTTTGGTAAAATACAAAATTAGTTTATGAATTAACCTTTATTTTGCACTGTTGTTAGCAAAAAAACGGCAGCGTGGTGTAGCGGTAAGAACACTTGCTACACCACACATGAGGTCGTGGGTTCATTCCCCACTGATCTCATGCTGTAGCGCCCTTGAGTAAGGTGCTATAAACGGTATGAACTCCTGCTGAGCCATCACTTAATTAGCAGCATAATTACTAGGCAATTATAATCTATAATATCCCAAACTGCCACAGGCAATTCGAGACTGGGTCGGAGTAACTTATGTTACTCTATGTTTAAGTCGCGCATTCGACTTTCGCACATCGAGGATAAAGATATATAAAAAAAAATAATAAATGCAAATTTTTTTTAATTAGACATACTTTATTATAGGCTTAATATGCAAAAAAGCAATTAAAACACATGGCTTGTTATTCATCCTATAATGTGACGTCATACGTAAATAGGACGTCATACTTTTTCGCATGCGTCAAATAGGTTAAGCAATAAGCATTAGTTACGTAAATTAAAGCTGGCTTGCTACTCAATCAAATAAAAAAACAACGATTAATTGTATTTTAAAGCAGATTTGTAAAGCAAAGGAAACCAAATATTTTGTTAATAAATTGAAAACCTAGCCTATATAATATTTTCCTTACGTTATCAACGCCTGTGGTTAAATGCGGTTAAAAGCACATTTTAGTTAAATATCTTTTTACATTCACTTAATATAGAATTTGGCAACCGACAGCTTGATACGTAATTCAATTCATATTTCTCATGTAAATATTACAAGTTCACAATATCATGCTTGTCAATTTAACATCGAATCAAAGAGTTTTGAAACCGAATCGGTTTGAAATAATTACTTTTATCCACTTCCTTATCTGGTTACTATCAAGATAAAGCAGGTTACTGAAATTCGCTTTGCCCAGAAATTGAATATTCCCACACGGAGTTTTGTGCACTAAATATTCTCCCAGATGGCCATTAAAAATCGCAAATTTTTCCCGTCCGGGAATAGGCTAAAAGTTGGTAAGATGTTCGCAATAATCATTTGAGATTTGTGCGAATTTAAAATTTTAAAATTTGGTAATAGTTAAACTATGTGTTAAGTGATGAGTTTTTAATCATGTTTTTTTGTCAAAATTTATAATTTAAAAGCAATGTAAAGTTTAGTCGAGGCATTTTCAGTTACTTAAAAGCTATAAAAATTTACAAGATTGCGTTACCTAAGTTTGCCTGTATTTAAAAGAAGTAGACAAAGTTAAATTGTTAATGCTTTACGAATATTGTTAGTTTTAGCGTATATAATTTTATCAAGGCTTTTCAATAGCTGATGAATAAACGTATACTCAAAATATTTATGTAAAAATTACAAGCTGCGATAAAAAATATAAATTTAAAAAAATATGGGTAGCCTATATTTAGAAAATACTTGGAAATCTAATCTAAATACTCATAAAAACGTAATTGGACAACGTCCTGTATATTCCTTACCATGCTTTGTTAAGGTACAGGAAATGTCAATTGAAATGTTTAGGTTGAAATTTTCATAACAAGATATATTAAAACGCAATGCTTCCTTAAAAATTGTTATGTTGTCAACTTCCTACGATTATTTGGCGGTAAACAGGTTACTATTTACGTACGCGCGATTATTATGACTTGCTGCTCTTAAAAAAAACGTGTCAGTGGGGCGGGTCATTAAAGCAATGCGGTAAAATTTATTGATAAATCAACAAACGATCAACTACCATCAGGTGCGATAAACTCATTTAAGAGATTAGGGCTTTAAATGTTTTTGAACTTGTTTCTTTTATTAAATAGATAATCAGTCACTTGTTAATCCGTAGGTGATAGCGGTCTCAATAAACATCAAAAAATTAAGCTGTACATTTATGTAGTTAAACTGCGATTAATTTGATAAGAGGTTATATAAGGTACTGCAAGTTTTGGTTTATTACTCAAAACCGAGTTGGAGTTTCGAACACATAGTCATGCGATTGTTTATAGTAATATTTTTAGACAAATAGTGACGTCATAGCCTTTCCATAATCCTCAGTCCAAAAAACCGCAGTTGCGCTATTATATTTGACTGATCGGTTTATGTAGAAAGATTACGTAATCGTGGGATGGTCATATATAGTCATAATTTTGGAATCGTAAATTTTCAACTAACCAGAAAGAGCATGAGGAATTATTTAAAAAGATAGAGAGTAAACAATCGTAGTGCGCAAATCCTAATTACCTAAAAATCAGGCAACCAATGAATACGTCAGTTTTTTAGTTTACGTTTGAAACAAATAAATATAGAACATTTCGCGCGTATGGATGGTATATCGGTTATCAGTTAAAAAAATTTATGATTCACCCACTTCAGGCCTACGTATATACAGCCGCTTAAACTAAGGCACGGGAATGTATCATAAAGTCACACCAATTTCTGATTTTAGACCGCCCGGTATCTTATGATTTCTTACGGAGATTCTACGCGTTTTTTTGTGTATTTAATAGCGCCAAACATCAGCGTGAGATTATAGGTGACAAGTCTGCTATACTAGTCGCTACTAAACGAATTAAGCTGGTAATTTTGATAAGTAGTTGTACAGATGTTTGTCTACGGGATATTAGTAGTTTTTCATAAATATTTGCGACAAATATTTTAATCTGATTTGAAGCAAGTTGACTTAGTAGCATCAGAGAGCGCTTTAAATTTCAAAAAGTTACTGAACTGAAAAAAATTAAATAAACATCAAAATCTGATGAGTTTAAATCAATAAAAAAACATTTTTTATTAAAGTTGTCATTTAGCATCCTGCTTTAAAAATTTTAACGACAAAAAAGGATTTAAAAAAAAAATGACGTAACGGCTATAGACATAAGTACAGTTGTTTTTGCTTATTCCGTCACGATATTTAACGCACAGCCTACGTCAAATCAGGTCAGGTAACTTGGTTATAAGTTAGCCTACTTTCGATAAAGTTTGACACATCTGTCGTTAGGTGGTTTTAATTGTTCAGGGACCATGTTTATTTTTACCACAGCCTAAAGGAAATTAAAATGTTTCACTGTATCCGAAGAGAGGATTAGGTTTCATCTAAAGGAAACCTCTATTTAAAGTTTTATGTTTACAAACCACTAACTTGTTTTTCGATTTTTTTACAGATTTTTATACAATTTTTCTTGTGTAATCAGTGTTAGTAAACCATGACAACCGCTAGTTTGATTTCCGACAATTTCACCAACGTGACGTCATCGAACACGTCACAGGCAAATCCACACCCGTATAGCGAAACGTATTGGATTATATCCGAATCAATCCTGACCTTGATTACGATTTTTGCCGTTTACTTACTTATTTGCATGACTCGCTATGCTTCAATGACTAGATGCAAGCCTGGACGAGAGCTGAGCGCGAAAAAGGGAAAAGTGTTATATAGAATGTGCGTCATCAGCGTTGCTATGGCTGTCGCTAGGCTAATTGCCGACCACACTGTAGCCTTGGTAGGCTGGAAAACAGACCCAGCATGTATTGCGTCTGTTGCAGTTAGCACTGTATTTTATTCCTTAAGTTTGTACCCGGTGTATATATTCTTATGGATGAGGCAGAGCATTTTTTACGCCAACCCTGTTTTGTCTCATGTGCTGAATCCAATCGTGACCGCTATTAGCTGGGCAACTTTAGTCGTGATGCTATGCGGTGGCACTGTACTTACCGTATTGTACGTTATCCCGGACGTGACAGGATGGCAGTACGTAGCGACCGATACCGGATGCAAAGACATAGCTGACGTTTCTGGCTTTGATCTTGTTCCTACTCTTGTCGTTATTTACACCGTTTCTTTTCAGCTTAGTCTTTTGGCTCTGTTTATGTACCCTCTTCTTACAAAGAAAACACAGCGCTACAGGTCAGCCAACAACGTGGAGAATAGCTCATCCGGTAATAAAGACAGCAGTTCTGCATCACACAACGTTAAATCCGAAGACGATGTTTCTGAAGTAAGCAAAGAACAAAGTAACTCTGCTTCGGGTGGAAATGAAGCACAAGCCAACGAAAACGCATCAGCAGACGAATTTGGCAGTTCCAGCCTTTCGCAATACGATTCTGCAACGCCTAAACAAGAACCACTTAAATCAGAGGATCATGATATGGTAAACACTGGCGAAAACATAAGACCCCCAAGACAAAACCGCCATCGTAGTCTTCTGAAAGGACCGAATGTTTTCTACAGAAGAACGCCAGAGAAAAGCCAAACACATGCCGGGGTGCAAATCAGAGAAAAGAAGCCTAAAAACAAGAAGTTCCGAATGAGCACAGCTTCTGCATCGTCCTTTACTGACATCATAAAAAGAAATCGAAAAGACACTACAGACAAAAATTCGTCACGAAATCAAAGATCAAAAAGGTAAACACTTGTAAATCGAAATTGAAATAAAAAAGAAATAGTGCCTACCACATTTAAGCCAACTGAGTTAAGAAATAAAACTTAAACAATTGCTTTTACTTTTTTAGAAGTAAAACACAGCAAGGACGAAAAGTGATTAGATTTATCCGCAAAGCGTTTATCCTCACCTTGATTTGCGTCATCAGCGATGTATTGTTTACGGTCGTTCAAATGATTTTAGTCGTCCCCGAGCTGGTTTATTTAATCTTGTTCGACATCAATTTAATGATTAATATCATTTGTATAATTATGTCGTTTCGAGATTGGCCGAGCATGATTTTGCCGTTCTGTACAAGGTATACTATAGAAAAAAACTTAAAAAAGCTACTTTTGCGTATATTAATAATAAAAAATCATTAACATTGGTGTTGAACCAACAAATTTTTCTACAAATCCTATAATAAATAGGTACAAGTTTGTGCAAAAAACTTAAACCGTTGTTTGTTAAATAGATACAGTGAAAAAAAGAAACGAAATAACAGCGACTCGGCGCCTACAAATAATGGACGTTTGCCACATATTGTCAAACTCCAAAACAACACTTTTTCTCCGAAGACAAAAATAACAAAAATCAACGAACCCAACGGCTATGAAAGCAACCCAAACTCGAGCATTTGTGAAAAGGGGACTCCTCTTAAACAGCCAATCCAAAGCAACGAAAATGTGGTTTAAAGACAAAGTGCTTTTAAAGAATCATAGTTGATTGTGGTGGGTCCGTTTGCTTAAATATGGTATAACTTAAATGTTGACTAAGCGGCTGTTGGTTTCAAGAACTGAGATGCGTAACAATACACCGCAAATAAGTCAATTGTTTTAGTAAAAGAAAAGGCACGAAGCATAATTGTTACTTAAGCCATTTTTTGGAAAAAAAATGTATAAACAATTTAAACCAACAAATACAGAAAACCATACTTTACTCTTTAAATTTTTTAATAGTGTGACTAACTACATTTTTTCTTAATATTTCCACTGAAGTCCCTTTGTATAGTCTACGCACGCCCTAAATCACGTCACTCTGATTCAAGTATGACGTCATAGTTTATGGTGACTTATTCGAGAGTCCTTAAAACCTAAAAATATGGTTTTCGTGAATGTTAAAACGTCATTTAAAATGAAGCATGTTCCTGTCTGAAAATGTTATTTTTTATGCATTGATTTAAAAAATATTTCTTTTTTGTACAAAATCAATAAAAAATGATTAAAAATTGTTCTTTTATGTAGAAAAATATTAATGCTAACTTCATAGGATAAACATTTGTTGCCCCGATTCAGCAGACAATTTTATATAATATTAGCTGATTGTGAATGTGCTTTTTTTTTGATCGAAAAAGTTTTTTATTAAGTGTATAAAAAAGTTTAAGAACAGTATTCAAGCGCCGTTTAGATACGGAAGCAATGAATGTCGAACCCGTAGCAAAGTCAAGTGCTTATAGACCCCTTTCCACCCATTCGTTATTTAATAGCGAAAAAAAATGCTATGTAAAATATGGTTCCTGTATCTTAGTTTAAAAAAAGTATTTGACTGTAAGTTAATATTTATTACGACACATTAACAAAAATTTAAAAAAATAATAAAAACAGTATTTTGAATTATGACTGGCCTAGTTGTAAGTACAGCAGGCCAAGTTAAATTACAGTAGCACTTTAAGAGATTGAACTTTAGACGGTGTAATGTAATCATAAACAACATAGGAATCACAATTGCTTAATAGAACTTTTTTTGATTTAAACACATAAAAAAATAAATATTATCCAAAAGTCTCATTATCGCTCTTAATCTCACCGTCGCTTAAATCGTTTAATTCGTTGGCAGCTATATTGTTTTCAGATGGCGTTTGTTCCATTTGGCAGTCTACAGTATTATTCTCTTCCGCAGTATTACCAGTAGTAGTGTCCATGCGGTCCTTCATTAAAGGACTGTTGCGGGGTGTTTCCCCTACGTCTATAACGCCGGTGGAAGGCTGATCTTTGCTGTTCGATTTTTTCGACAAAGCCCACTGCTCTTTTTCGCGAAAAGACTCGACTTCAAAAATTTTCTAACGGTTTTTCGAATAAATTTAAAATGTGATTAGTTGCGTACGTAAGTTCTCTGTCAATTAATTCATGTTAAATATAAAAAAAAAGTTTAGATCAAGGACTTACATTAACTAAGTCTTGGTCTACGTCTGAAGAGTTTCTTAAAAGATGAAGAAATGTTCCTCCAGGAGTTCTTCTTCTATTACCCTGAATAAAAATTGAAAACAATGTTAAAAATAATTTACTTAATAACAGAACCTTTAATATTTTATTCTATACTTTAGCCTTTAAATGACATTTCTACATGATAACTAAAATTTTATTTTTGTTACCCATGTCTAGATTAAGGTATTTTTTCTTTATCCTAGATTTTGGAAGGTCGTCTTCACAACGTAAACATAAAGTAACATCAGTTACCCTGACCTAGTCACAAGTTGCCTTTGGCAGTTTGAGATATTTTAAAATAGAATTGCAAGATAATTAATTTGCTGATCAACTTAGGGGCGCTACAGCATGTGAGCAGTGGGGACCAAACTCATGACCTCTTGCTTCCAGCTTTTTCGGGCTTGTTTTGTAGCCTTATTGTAAATCTGTTTAAAAACAAAAAAAAATAATAATAAACAAATAAGTTACGTTTAATGTCATAAGGCCTCCACTTGCTTCTATTCCCTCAGTTTTACAGTATAAAAATATGGATTTTTCCACTCCAATTGCGGAGACTAGATTTCGAATTAAATCCTTCTTTTTCTCCCATAACCTTAACAAATTAAAAAAAGTTTATTTTTTGGTTGCAAAATAGACAAAATATTAAAATATTCAACATCAGACATAAAATATTCTAGACACTAGATGGTTAATTATCTTTTACATAGTCACCAAAAAAAAAACTTTATTTAACAAAAAAGTCATTATTACTTTTTTTAAATACAAGTTAATGTTGTCACCTGAATGCGATTTCTTCTGCCACCTTCTCTTCTGAATCGCTCGGATAAATATCAACTTTTTTATTCAGGGTCACTTTTTGACCTGGGGCATACCTGGGCACCTGACCAGGCTTAACAATTGGTTTCTTTTTTCTTTTTTGTCGCTTTCTTTTTAAATTATTTGTAGGAGTGATAGCTTAATAACAAAAATTTATGAAATTAGAAACTAATCATAAAAAATAAAAAAAAAACTTTTTCTTTAAAAAATATTAATTATGACAAAAAATATGATTCTAAATTAATTTTTACTATATTAGAATTCCAGATTTATAAAGTGTACTTTATGATGTTTAAAAAAATTTATAAACTTTTGAATTACCTGTAGATTTATTTTCACTTTTAACATAATATTTATTTCTGTGATGTCTGTCAATCAAATAATTTTCAATTTCTTGATCAAGACTTTCTTGCTAAAAACATTTTAATAAAAAAAAAATTAAAAAGTTGGTATTTTAGTAGCCTATAATATTTAGTTTTAGGCCACTTTTATAAAACTAGTTGAGTGAGGCCTTGTGGGCTGCATTTTTATTTAATTAGCTTATTACCATCACATAACTGGTGCAAGTAGGTTACAACATATACTAGTGTATGATAATTTTCCACAATTGGTACCAAACTTCATTAATAATTCAGAGAATATGTTTATGTTAAACAAAACTTATTTGATAAAGTTAGAAATAATTAAATTGAATAATTTTAAAGTTTTCAAAGGTAAGAAATATAATTAAAAACTGCTAAGTTATACCTGATCATCAATGACTTCCTCAGAGTCACTTGAAGATTTGTCAATATTTTGATCTTTATAAGCAAGTTCTAAGGAAAATGATTCAGGTCCTCTAAAAACATAGTTCAAATATTTTTAAACTTTAAAAAAAGTATTTAATTTAAATATACAACCATTCATAAAAAACAATACAGCAAAAAGTACAATCTAATAATACATTTAAATAGAATATTAATAGCCTCTACATTATAAAAAATCCCAAATTATTTACAGAATTTTTTATTGACGTTTCATTCAACTGTTGTGCAACAAATCATTATGAGTATGGGTATATAAGACTTTCATTTTGAGTATTTAAATTTGAAATGACCTATTAGAGTACTGCAACATAAAGCACAAAATTTATACATAATTGTTTTAAAATTTACAATCTTTACCTGGACATAAAATTTTTCATTCCAACAACTCCTAGACTTGCTGAAATCTCATTGGTGGACTGGTCAGCTATAACAGACCCCCAAATATTATTCTGCTTTCTTGTGGGTACATTCTTTGGCAAACTCGTCGATATAGGTTGAAAAGAACTAGGTGGAGACACATCGTCCATAAAATCATTCGTTTTTGTTCTTTTTCGATGACATATTTCGTCAGCAGAGGAGTTACCGTCGCTTGAGAGTTGCCCTTCTTCCTCTGAGCTTGAATCGTAAGATTTGTTTTTGGATAATCTAAACGACTCGGTTGTCGCCATTTAAAAAAAAAATCTAGGTCTGTTTAAAAACAAAAATTTAAAATCTTTAAAAATAAAAAAATCAACTACAATGCATAATAAAAACATTTAAGGTTTCACAGTACCACTACAAAATTACTAACACAATAAAATTAACATAAAATAAAAACAAAGTGCAACATAAAAAATAGCATCCTATTATATAAAAAAACATTAAAACACTTTATTTATTTTTACATATTGCACATTTAATAGATTTGAGAACACATAAACCAACAAAAACAAATAATTGTTCTATTCCTATATACATCTCTATGCAAAGTTCTACTAACAAAAAACTAAATTTAATTTTTGTCTTCTATATTTGACTTTTTCTTGATCCAGTCTACTAAAGCGTCTGGATGAATAAAATATCTAGAATCTTTTTTAAACATTAGGAAATGAACAAAAGACATTTCCGAAGCAGGTGAGATGATATGAAGATGTAGATGCTCCATACTAATTAATGGAGGCCAATGAAAACCGAACAGCACATCATTATGACAATCAACTCCAATGGAAATGCAATAATCCTTTGCAAATTCATATAATCCTTCAATTGTATAAATATGGTCTTCTGTGTGTAATGTTTTGGGGTTTGAAATATGAGTTTTTGGTACAACCAAGTAATGATGCTTTGCTGCCGGTTTAATGTCACAAAAGATTGCAAACTTGTCATTTTCTGCCAAAACTCTTGATTTGCCATCTTTGATTTCAGATCCTTCATTGGCAATCTCACAAAATATACATTTAGAAGACTGAGACTGGCCCATATTTTTTATTTCAGTAGCCAGTAGGTGATTTGGTCTATTGGTGACTGGTGAAAGGTCAGATGGTAAAGTTTTTTTATCTGTTAGTTTTTAAGTATGCTTAGTTGTTAGTCTGTTAGTAGTAACGCTGGTTGATAAAAAATAGATTTGTAGTTACAATAACTAACCGAAAATTTAAGGAAAAACTAAATAAATTAACGTAAACCTAATTGCTGAGGTATAATAAACTAGACAAACGTTTGCCTAAAATAACAATTCGCAAATAAAAAAACGTTTAAACGTTTAAAAAAACTAGCTTAAACTTAAGATAAACCAGATAAATAATGAACACGTTGCTATATTTAAATAAGTTTGGATTTTTTTTTTTTTTTTTCTTGTAACTGTACAAATCTGCAACCCCTGTCTGCCTGTTGCTTAACCTTAAAAAATCAAAAGTTCCATCAGGAAAAGTGTCTACCGAAAAGTTGTTACCAAATAAAAAATAGAAATAAAATAAAACTTATTTTTATAATAAACAATAAACTATTAATACTTGTTAAATATTTGTAGGTTTGAGACGCTTTTTTTATTTTATTCAACGTTTTTGGTATTTAGTAAACCCCTATTAACGTTAATTTATCGTTTCAAATAAACCTTGTTTGATGTTTACAGTATTGGGTTTTAGGAAATTCTAAAAAAGAGACAATGCAAGCAACATGTAAACTTGTCTTAAGCTCACAAATTAGACATGGATTTAACAGGTATAAGCTTTGTTTTTTAAATGGTATGATCCTTTTTTAACTATAAAATATAATATGTGACATACTCATAAAATATGTACCGGCAGCATAGTGTAGTGGTACCACCATAAGGTCGTGCGTTCAATCCCCACTGATTTCATGCTGTAGCGGCCTTGAGTAAGGTGCTATAAAAAGTATAAACCCCTGCTGAGCTAGCACTTAATCAGCAGCATAATTATCGGGCAATCATAGTCTATAATATCCCAAATTGCCAAAGGCAACTCGAGACTGGGTCGGAGTAACTAATGTTACTCTATGTTTAAGTCCTGCATTCGACCTTCCCAGATTGAGGATAAAGATATATACGAAAAAAAAAATAAATATATACCCTAAAATTTAACTTTAATAAACGGTATTTGATTTTACATGCCATTTACTAACTTTGAAGTTATTTTTTTGTTTTAGATGCATTTCTACAACAGCACCTAATAACCTAAAAATTCATACTGCCGGTGCTGTTGAAAAGACAGTAGAATTTCGCAAGAATCAATATGCCAAGTTATATAAAAAGGGAGGAGAAGTGTCTCCTGATATAACAGAAAAGTCAATTCAACTACAAATTCCCACAACAACACAAGTAAAAAAAAATTTTTTTACAAACAACTTTGTTTGGTAGTTTTAAAACCTTTGTATTTAATTTAAATGCACGGATTGATAATTACATTTTTTTTGTCAAACTTAGGAGAGTTTTTATTTGTTTGATGATCAAAATAAAAATAAAACCAAAATAAAAAAAAATAAAAAAATCTTATGTAATACTGTAAATGGCTTTAACAGTAATCCAACCAATTTAAAAAAAATTGGTTGCTTTTCAACAGTACTAAAACATTGATTTGCTATTGCACTTAGCTGTATATTAAGTTAATTGAAGGTTGTTTTTGCAAATATTTCAACTATTTTAGTGCAGTTATTAAGATTTGATATGTTAGTACTATCCTAAATTAAAACCCTCTTTAATTTCTAATTCCCTTAACTATTAATTTTATTGTTTATTTAGGATGCTGCAATGTTAACTGGAGTGCCCGATGAGCATGTAGTTTCCAGAAGAGTTCGAATATATCGACCAACCAAGAATGCCATGCAGTCAGGGGCTCAAAACGCAAAGATCTGGAAAATTGAATTTGACACAAGGGAGAGATGGGAAAACCCAACAATGGGCTGGACTTCAAAGTAAAATATTAGCTAAAAAAACAATTTTGTCATAGGTTATTTTAAATGAAAACATTTAAGACAATTTGTACATTATAGGCTCATATACCAGCAGTGTGGTAAGAATACTTGCTACACCACATAAGGTTTTGGGTTCAATCACCACTGGTCTCATGATGTAGTGCCTCTAAGTAAGGCGCTATAAATGGTATGAACTCCTGCTGAGCCAGCACTTAATCAGCAGCATAATAATTGGGCAATTATAATCTATAATATCCCAAACTGCCACAACTCGAGACTGGGTTGGGGTAACACTTGTTACTCTATGTTTAGGTCGTGCATTCGACTTTCCCACATCGGGGATAAAGATATGTACATAAAAAAGTATATAATCTTTAAACTATTGTAATATATTTAGTGCTGATCCACTATCCAACGTTGCTGTAACTTTAGCATTTAAAACAAAAGAGGATGCTATTGCTTTTACTGAAAAACAAGGTAAGTGCATATAAAAAAAGGGGTTAATATTATTTTTAAATGTTAAAAAAAAGCAAACTTATAACAAAAACTTTTATTATCTGGTGTTTTGATTTTATGTGCGAATAAGTGTAAAAAAGTTAAAATAAATGGATAAATTATCAAACCTTTTTTAAAATTTTAATAATTCGTATTATTATTTTTTAAGGTTGGACTTGCTTTGTGGATGAAGCAAGGGAGAAAAAGATGCAACCAAAATCTTATGCCATAAACTTTGCTTGGAACAAACGCACGAGGAGGTCCATGAAGTAGTTTTCTTTTATTTTGTAGTGAACTTCAAAATATATTTAATACAATCGACAAAAACAACAGGGTTTGTTCTAGGAAAAGTGGTTTATTTTGAACAAGACCAAAATAATATATTATTTTAGATAAAAATTTTTAGTTAAAAATATACATTATATAAGTTAGTCTACAAATACAACTTAAAAAAAACGAAAGTTAATAATAAAAAAGTCATGTTAATAACAAATAATGAACTTTTAGACAACAAAAAGATAACAAACATTTTACAATATATACTTACAAAAACAACAATAACTAACACAAAAAAACATAATACTAATGTGAGCAAGAGTCTGCTTGCAAGAATCTTAGCATATTTATAATACAAGACAGTAAAGAGATAATACTTGTAGTAGGCAGTACTAGGTTTATTAAAAATAACTGCTAAGTTTTAATTGCACACTGCACAGTGGTATAGAAATTTTTAAACACTTAAGGGAATCTAATACCAAGAAAACATATTTTAAACAGGAATGGCAATATTTAATATATTATAATATAAGCAGTTTTGCAAATATGGTAGTCAACAATATGACCACCATTATAACATAATTAAGCACCAAGGTAGCAAGCAGTACCAAATAAAAAAAAGGTAAAACAAAGTAAGACACTTGCTTTTAGGAAAGAATGTAAAAGAATTAAACACTGTTTAAAATCAAGTTTTTAAATAACTGGATTTATCCTTAAGGGTGGATATCTTCCTGGTTCTTGTTCGGAAGCATAACGATACAATATTTCGCCAAAATTTTCAAAAATCGTGTGAAGTTCGTCCTTGTTTGTTTTTGAACATGATTTAACTATGATGTTTGGATTATCATTCATAGCTTCGCGCAGTTTTAATTCTTCTATCACCTAAAACAATCAAAAGTAATTACAATTTACCTGCTTGCTTAACTTTTTTCAAATTTACAATTGTTTTAAAATTTATATTTTTATACAGTGCTTATACTCTATGCCAGTGGTTCTCAACCTTTTTAGCCAATGGACTATTTTCAAGTAGGCTAAAATATACGCAGACTTAAGCCATGGGTATAAAAATAAGATAGTTTAATAGCCTTCTACCGAAAATAAATGGCATTGTTTTTTCTAAATAAGCTTTAAACACAAGCACTGTATTTCACAAAATAAGGATATTAAATACGGTATTATTAAAATATGAAAATTAAATACAGTGTGTATTAAGAGAATTCTACTGTATTCCGCATTTTATTTGTAATATAGTATGCACTGACTACTTATAATGGCTGAATAATAATTCCTTAAGCAACTATGCTTGCGGACTCATCCAGGTCATTTCACAGGTCTGCGGACTCGGGGTTGAGAAACACTGCTCTATGCAGTTATACCAAACTGTTTTTATCTTAATAGTTTTTTAAGTGTCTACATTGGTTTAAAGTTAAAACATAAAGAAAACAGACCTTTTGTGCTGTAGAAGCACCTTCCACATCTTGTTTATTACACAATATAAGCCAGGGTTTATCCTGAAAATGTTCAAGTGCTAAAATTTTCTGAATTTCCTGCCTCGTGATTTCCAAGCATTCGTGGTCACACAGTCCATCGATGACAAATATTAATCCACTTTCCTGCCCGAAATAGTTTCCCCAATGTTGCCTTATCGAGTTTCCACCTTGTAAAAAATCCACAAAATGTATATGTTAAGCTATGGAAAATCCGCAAAGGTGTTGAATAGTTAAGGGGCTTACCTCCTAGTTCCTTAATCCTTAATTTGGCAAATGGAATTTTGATTTCTTTAATGATAAAACCTTTGAACAAATAATAAAACAGACTTTTTAATAATATTTAATTTTTAATTATTTTATAGGTGATGAATCTAAATTATAAAACAAGATTAAATAAAAAAAATTTATAGGTAGAAAAAATACTGTTGCAAGTTAACAATTTTTTTAAAATTTACCTATCGTTGGCACAATAACGTCAGTAATTTCATTGTTTAAAACACTAATTAAGGTTGTTTTGCCTGAGTTTGTAACCCCAACACAAGTAACATTAAAGGTTGGCATTTCAGGAGGTACATTCTTCTTACAACAGGGACATAACTGCAAGTTTAATCAAAAAAATAAATAAATTACAAACATAATTGTAAATTTTTTTCAGCTAAACAGCTATTGCCCAATAGGATTTTCCAAATAGACCTCATTTTATTAAGAAATATTTAATCCAAGTGAAACAACAATGTAACTTAACTATTAGTTAACCTTAAACATTTTATTCTTCATTTAACCAACTGTTTTTAAAATTTAATATAAAATAATGATAATAGAGTAATTTACCTCACCACAGCATGCTCCACAAACTTCCAAACAGGCTTGAAACATATTGCACATAACTTTGTTCTCTTCTCTTCTTCAGGTAATAATTTGATTTAAAAAATATTTGAATTTACTTTTAAAAGTAATTTTTATTAAGTATTTAAAAAACAACCACTTTTTGTTCATTTGTGATCACTTTTCAAAAATTAAACCTAAAAATATCAAGGCGCAATTTAACACAAAAATTGGACACTCCAAAATAAAACGTTTGGTTTTTCCAACAACAAAAAATAACATCACATTTACAATTTATGTACAACATTATTCATAATACGGAAACCCACCAATAAATCTATACATATTAGGTTAGCTTCCACATAAAATAAAACGTAATTAAATCCATTTTCCCAACAGAGCAATAGAAATTGTTTACATTTTACAAGGCTGCCGGTAAACTGAAAAAACTGTCTGGTACATTTATTACTGATCTATAATTTAAATCAAATTTAGATTTTTGACATCTGGTATTGGCATTCACATTGGCCACAAAACTTAATTATCAATTTAACTAAAAAAAAGGATTTTTCCAATACAAACTCAAAATTATAAAATTTGTAATGCATGCTACAAAGATAAAAAAATAAAAACTTAATTTTGTTTTAGCAAGAATTTTAAAACATTATTTAGTATTGATTACATCTTGTTTACATGCATTGATTATTATTTCAAGTACATCCATTTTTTTCTAGATTAGGGATTAGAATATGATTTACAACCTAGCATTCTGCTCAACAATAAGCTGTAAAAGTACTAAATCCAATAATAAAATGCCAGAGATAAATATTTACACCATATTTAGCTACATACAAACTAGTATTTACAACGATCAATTTAACTATTCAAGTATGGCGAGATATGTTTTAAGTTTATTCTATCACTTCAAGTTGAATTCCAACATCATCGATTTCAGCCTCAATCTCAGATGGTGGAATTTCTGGCGGGATTTCGGAAATAATTTCACATATTCCACTAAAAGGTTTTTCTGTATCCAAGTGTGTATTCCAATGTCGATGCAGGTTAGCATTACGAGCAAAGGCCCGGCCGCAAATGGCACAAACATAGGGCTTCTCACCACTATGGCCTCGCTGGTGCCGTTGCCTGTTACCATTAATTGCAAACTCTTTTCCACATATTTCACATTTGTATGGCTTCTCTCCAGTGTGGATTTTGGAGTGGGTAAGAAGATTGCCGGACTGATCAAAAGATTTTCCACATACATGACATTTAAACGGCTTCTCTCCTGAATGGGCCATCACATGTCTTTTGAGGTTAAGTTTAAATGCAAATCCCTTTCCACAAATCGAGCATTTTAATGGCTTGGCATCACTTGACTCATGAGCAAGAAGATGACGTTGCAAAGCACTCTTCAATCGATATGATTTTTCACAAATGGAACACTTGTAGGGTCTGTCTTCATTGTGAACTTGCAAATGTTGTTGCAAACTTGATTTTCTTGTAAAAGTTTTATCGCATATGCCGCAGTTGTAGCCCATTTCAACTGATGGGTGTTGAGCCATGTGGTTTCGCAAATGTTCCTCTGATGAAAAGGTTTTTTGGCAAACATGACACTCAAAAAGTGTTAATTCGAAATCCATTGTACTTGATATAAATGCGAAACACTTGACAGCTCAACACAGCCAGAAGGCAAACGGACTAGCTGACTGGATTGCTAGAATCTAAAACTTATAAAACACCAATCTACATTTAAAAAAAATGACATATTTAATTTAAAAAATAAAGCAAAACAATTTTTTTCGTTTCTTGCAACAAAGCCTCTTATCTTTACTATTACAACAACCAAACAGTTTTAAGTTCATCCTTAATTTTTGTTTTTATAAACAAAACGACTAGCAGACGAGGATAAATATATCTTAGTGTCCAATTTTAAAGGGTTTATCATTTTAAAATTTTAGAAAACTATAATTTTAATAATAATCCTAAAACATGGAAACAATTGTCTTTAGTCAATAATATTAAATTACAAATCTCTGTAGCATTTTGGTGAGTTCCAGCCATTTTTTTCGGCTTTCAAGCTTTCGAAACGTTCGTTTTCGCACATGCGCAGAAGGTCAATCGACATTGAAATCATTCCAACGACAAACGATTAAATTAATTCATAAATTTTATATTAAAAATTACTTAAAAAGATTTTGTATTTTGACTTTTTACAAATAACTATTAATGTTTAGATAAATAACTATTATAAAAATGAAGACCTTAGCCACATGGAGCGCTAACTAAGCGTTGGTTAAAATTTTACTCGTGCGTTCTTTTTCTCGAAACCGGTGTTTTGCTAAGCAGGCTCACCGCTGTTCTTGTGAAAATTTTCAAGATTACGTCGGCCTTCTCTTAAAATATCATCATGAGTGCATACAAAGATGTCGGAAAGGTTCCACAGGGTGAAGTCGAAGCTCCAATTCATAAGATCCGAATTACTTTGACTTCAAGGAACGTCCAAAGCTTGGAAAAGGTAAGCGTGTACAAACTTCCAACTTTTTTAATATAGCAACTTAAACGACTTTTGTAAATCAAATTTTTGCGCATTAACAAGTAAGTTATTAAATTATTTTTTCGCGAATTAAGAAGTTTATAACCACCTTTAATTGAATTCTTTACCATTTTTTTCCTTTTTTTCTAATTATTGTTTTTTTGTCAATCTTTTACATTTCAAGATCGTTGTGTTAAATAAAACGTTCAGAAATTTTTTATTTAATTGTTACAAATTAGGCAACACATTTTTCAAACATACAGGAATGAGATCTAAAAACAAGCTGATGTTACAATAGACAATTTATTTTAAAGTTGTAATATTTTAACAATAATTGTATACTCCTATTTACCAAGGGTTTAATCATTAGTAACATGTATGTATTTTAAAATATAAATTAATATAATTAATTTTTTTAAACTAAGGTTTGCAGCGACTTGATTAAAGGAGCAAAGGACAAACAACTCCGTGTAAAGGGACCAGTTCGCATGCCAACAAAGGTCCTCCGCATCACTTGCAGAAAGACCCCTTGTGGTGAAGGTTCAAAAACCTGGGATCGCTACCAGATGAGGATTCACAAGCGTTTGATTGATCTTCACAGTCCATCCGAAGTGGTTAAGCAGATTACCTCCATCAGCATTGAACCTGGTGTAGAGGTCGAAGTCACCATTGCAGATGTTTAAATTATTTATGAAAATAAATAAAAATTAAACGTCTAATATTTGTGTGTTACTTTATGGAGTTACGAAAAAAATTATGTTAATCATAGTGTGGTTTAAAAAAAATTATTTAAGGAACGTTTTTAGATTTATATAGTAACGCCCTGTAATGTATATTTGTGTATACTCGGGGTGTAATTTACAGTGTCTTAAAAAATGAGTTCAAATTTTTGGCAGGTAAGAATGAAGGTTTAATAATTAAACTGAAGAATAGAATACATAGTTTTTTGCATGTATCAACAGACACAAAGAAAAAGATACAACACGATATTGGATAAACTTTTATGAAAGCATTTTTTTTACATTTTATCAAAAGACCAACCTTTTTGTTTGGAAACAAAATTTCAAGATGATTAACCTAAGTTTTATTTTCTGTTAAAACATTGGACTCTGCTTTTTGAAGTAACACCTTAGGAACAATTGGCACATCCACTTTGGATTTTATAAGCCATACCGAAGGTGAAATTTTATGGGAAACATTGTTTTTGTATGGTTGAACAAAATTAAAATTTCCGACCCTAGATTCGCACTTTGGACAATCTAATTTTCCTTGCTTCCACTCTCCCTAATATTTTCATTAAAACGATTTAGTTTTGTTAAATTGGCCATTAAATTATAAGCCCAAATTATAAATGTTTGATATCCTTACATCATTTAAAGATTTTTTTATCCAATCTGGGGCAAGATCATAGTTAATAAATAACATATTTTCTTTGGGTTGGGTTGAACTTTTTTCTTTACCTAGTTTAATCATATTTTTTAGTTTTACAGTAAAAACATTGTTTAAAATTTACGTATACTATTTGTTTATTTACCCGGTAATGGAATGCCATTGTCATCTAATAAACATGGAGAATCCGTCAAAATATGACGACATTTTTTGCATTTAGTTATCATGATTTTGTAGAATAATAGTAAACTTATCGCCTATTGGCGATTAGGGCTAAATTTTTTATTTTTTTATTTTGCACCTTATAAACTTTAAGTTAACATCGTATTATTGTTTTCTTTTAAAAAATGTTGAACTCCATATTGCCAGTGTTTCCAATTTTTTGGACATGCGTCTAAATAAGCCAGTTTTTTTTCTGCAACTTGTTCCAATGGGGTATTGTGACGTCACAATTAAAAGTTGTCCTCAATGAAATTTTCGATGGTGTGTTGTTAGGAATTGTGGGTACTTCTTTTTAACATGTGCGCTAGTCAAATGCGGCTATGATTTTTTCTTTATTATAAGGTAAGAAATTTTAAATAATTATTTGATGAATAAAATTACGGATTCTAGCCACATACTTGTTAAAAATTGACAAATATCTTTTAAATTTTGTTAAGGAATTGCCTGTCTGTCTGTCAGCCTGTTTAAATAAGTAAAAAAACAAAAAAAATTGTCTGCTTTGATCATAAAGTTTTAACTACATACATATTTAGTACATTAATTAAAACAGCCTACTTTGCAGTAGGTTATATTATATTTGGTAACAAATAATTAAATGTTTTTTGTAATAGTTATTAATTGTCAAGTCAAAGGCAACTTCTTGAAGATACTGTTGACTCTAAAGTTTCTAAACTGATAGAAAAGGTAGGCTAAACTAGACACTATAGCTATTAAAATATATTTATTTTACGATTATTGTTTTTTAAACACTATATATAAATATTATTCTTTTTAAAAAAAAATTTTGGTAAGTTATAAAACATCAAATTTAACAAATTCAAGAAACAATTAGTCCCCAGCTAGGTTAATGCGCTGTTTTCAAATCTTCAAAGGACATCCCAATTTTTTTCAAAGTTTAGGCACCTGTTAATATTTTACATCTATTATGGTAACATTCATTGTAAAAAAAATTGTTAGCCTTATAACAAACTTACAGTATTTACAATTACATAGGCTGAGATTTTGTTGCATTGCACAGTCTACATGAAAGGGTCGACCACATGCAGCGCAAACCACCTTAACAAATTTAGGATAAGAACATATATTGTAGGTATATATTTATTTATTGATCAAAATAGATAGTTATTAAATTTAATATTTTACCTCACTGTTTAATTCCTTGATAAAAGAGGAACATAAAACACAAATTTTCAATAACTCTTTTGCATCTAAAAATCCTTATTTTTAATTACAGTTTTCAATATATATTTACTAAATGAAATTTAAAGTTTTGCATTTTGCATTACCTGTAAAATTTAAAAGACTGTCTCCAATAAATTTTCTATATTTTTGACACGATATTTCATCTGTTAACAAATTTGCAGTATTGCCTCCCAGGGTGATGTAGTATGCAGTCTAAAACATAAAATGTCATTAAGATTTAAAAAGGTGACTTAACAAGAATTTTTACCATAAGTGTCAGTGGTCCGCAGTTGTAACCATCTTCTTGATTATAATGTGGGTAAAATGATGGCGACCAGGTAGTGTTATCATTTTTGTAGATAGACCAAAATTTACTAAAAATAAAATTTTAAATTATATATATATATACATAATAAATTGTATTCTTTCAACTAACCTAAAGTTACGAAAAATAATTGGTATGTAATCTGCTTCCTTTCCTTGTGGATCGTATATCAACAAATTTTGAGTCTCTTTCCTAGCAACCTTTTTTTATAAAATGAAAGTAATAAATGATATTTCTAAAATTCTGCTTCTATTTATTATTTTTAGAGCACTACTTGCCATTAAAATCCAATGATTATTGTGAACATTGATAGGAGAAATTATATTTGTTTTCATTGAGCGAACCTAAATGAGTAAATATAACAAATTTTTTTGGATGTATTATGGTTAATTTTTTTTATGGAAATCTTACAAATTTGTGATTTTGAAATCCACTTATTTTTCCATCATTAAACCACATTGTTGCGTACAGAGTTGAAAGTGGTTCCCAAGAAAGTACTTGGTTGTTGTTTGTAATGACAGTGATAAAAGCATCCATTACCTAAAAGAATTTGTATTTACTAAAGTAAAATTAATTCAGATAAGTTATTTATTTTAATAGAATTTTATTTAACTGACTGTATCATCCAACCAATTTTTTCCATTCAACATGCACATTGATTCTTTATTAACCATGACTTTATTTGCTATCACTTCCAATCTGTTTTCATGATTAGAGTGCCAAAGCTTTTCGATACCTGTAAGTATATTATATATATAATTCTTTTATTACACCTGTAGTTAAGTATGTAAAAAAAGTATACTTACTGGAAAATTTGTAAGGAGGATTATCATTCTGGTTTTCATTTGTTATGTGGTCATTTTTGCTTATATTTTGAGCAAATCCTTAACACATTTATGTATTATTATCTAATATATATATTGTTTTTTTTGGTTATTTAAAGAGGAGGTTTTACAGGAAAAGGAGGTTTAAAAAGAAAAAAAAAGATTTTTAGGTGTAGCGAAGCGGTTAAAACCTGCATGTACTAATATCTTAAATATTGTTTTTTTTGGATAAATTATAGCAATAAAAAAATTGTGTACATCTATTTATATAATATTATACCTGTAATTCTTGCAGAATATGAGTGTTCATTTTGCCCTGATAAAATTGTTTTGGAAGTTGTGAGTAACTTGTTTTGAATTGCATCAATATCAGGTAATGTTGTTTTGTTGCATAAGTTTGGTTTACTTTTTGTTGTCTTTTTAAATTTTCTTTGACGGTTGATATTTTTTAAGGTTGAGGCATTGTTGCAAGATGAAATAAAATTTGGTTGCTCCGGCTGAAGTTCTGCAAGGGCTATGCAAGACTTGAGCTTTGATATTATTTGATTGTGAATTTCTACAGGTATGTATTTGCTGGCCAAAATACCATGTAGCGAGGTGCATAAAAATTTTGAAGTTTCCAGGGCTGTTTCAGAAGTTCCATTAAAAGAGGAAACCTGACTAGGATTCGGTAACTTTTTTTCTTGATTATTGTTTAATGAGTTTGGTGTTTTTTCTTTATTTTCTAAAATACACACTGCATGTATATGTTTGCAGCAAATACCGCGTACTCCCCTGTCAAGACAAGTGCAGTCATGTTGGTGAATGCAACATTTACAATTGTTGCACATTTGACTGCAGATGGTGCAAGTTGCCTGAATTTGTGTGACTGTGTAAAAAATTTGCCTGGTACAACTTAGCACTATCCAGGTATTTTTATTTGTTTTTTTAATTAATTTTGAACTAAGTTTAAGAGCTGATTGGTGTCTTTCATAAGATTTTTGTTGTCGCCAACCTTTCTTTTGTTTTTCGAGTTGTGTTAACCGTTTGAAAACCATGTCATCACTAAAATCTATAAGTGCTTGAAGACATCTAAACAAAATAAGTAACCAGGGTGAATAGTTAAAATATTTTTGTTGTAATTTTTTTGTGTAATAATTACCTATCTACTCTTTTGTTGCATTTACCACCTAGGTAGTTGTATTTAAAAACACGATGAAAGGCTTCTAAATACATGTTTGTATTAATTGCTGACATTTGTCTTGAACAAGCTGCCCACTGATCAAATATTGGTAACCACTCCTTTTCAAAATATTTTCCAAACTTTTCTGTAGACTTTTCATTAATTAAGCTTTTATTAAGGGACTTAACCATTTCTTGAGCCATAACATTGTCTGTGCATTGACTTACAGACAATAGTTTATTATAGGTTTGTTGTCTAATTTCTTTATCCTAAACAAAAAACATTTTTTGTGGGTAATATATATCATAAATTACAGTGCTTTTTAATTTAAATAGTTATAAAATTTAGTTCTACTTACAGATATTGTACTCAGCTTTCCTACCCAATCTTTATGAACATGCCATGCACAAAGAAGTTTTTGGGGATGATGGTCGAATACTCTGCACCAGGTAGTATAAAATTGGGGTGCTTTGTCCGACATGAAATATTTTGTGTTTGGAAATTTATTAAATAACTTTATGAATGAACTTTTTAAACCCTTAAAAAATGGTTCTAGAACGCAACTACTCTCCTTATTGCTTAGAAGCCACGCAACAGGAGCACCAGCTCCATAATCATCCACAATAAGTACGGTTGTTAATTTAAAGTCGTATCCTGTTGTGCCATGTGTGGAGTCGATGCAAATAACTTTATTTCCAAATTGATTTAGCATTGTTAACATGTGGTGAGTAGAAAATGCAACAGCAAAATCATTGCAGTTTAACATTTTATTGGCATACCTACTACCTTGTTTTTTGTACATTAGAATTTCAACCTGTAATAAGTAAAACTAACTTCTAACTTTTTAAAACTAACTTCTAACTTAACTATTTTCCACTGCTTTTTGTTGGATTAACTGTACGTCTGAGTTTAAAACTAACTCACATTAGTCCTTTTTCTCATTTCTTCTATTAGAACATCCACACTTTCACAATCATTATTGCTCCTTCTCGATCTATCCATTCCCAGTGTCTGACTTATGTTGTGTAAATCTTTTCTGGTAACTAAATGAACTCTTTTAAACGATTGTGCGACATTTTCCCTGATATCTCTTAAAATTCTTTTTTTTATAGACTCCCATTGAAATTTTACCTAAAATTTTATTTTAGATGGTAAAACACAATGTTGAGAGATTCTTTTGGACAACAGCAATTAAATGCATAACTGTATTTATGGGTAATTTAGTAAAACTAACAATATTTCCTTATAATGGGTAATTTAGTAAAACTAACAATATTTCCTCATACTTAAACAAAGAATTAATTTACCTTTAATAAATATTCTATCTTTTTTTGAAAGGGGTATATGGCCTAAGCTCATTTTGTGACCATAGTGATTAAGTAATGCGAAGGATTTTACGATACCAGTTGAATATATAATAATTTTGATGTTTGCAACACAATCTTGTGAAAGTTTGCAGGAACCCTGTATTTTTTCCTGACGAATTCTGTTTTGGTTATTTTTTAAATATTGCTTAGATCTATTACATTTAAACTTTTTTATTTTATTTCCAGCTTTTGTTTTCCAGGAGTTGTGAAATATAAAGTGGGATTTTGTTGTTTCCTCCAACTCCTGCCTCCAGGTTTCAAAATCTTAAAGCAAGGTAAGTAATAAAGTTTAAAATACATACATACCTTCCATTAGTTTGATACATACCTTGCATTGAATTGAAAGTTTGTGTGACTGTTTGAAATGTTATATTGTGTGTATTTTGTAAATGTAACAATAAATCTTTATGGTTTAAATCTTTCTTTTTGCAACAAGGTTCCATGCAGTGCATGTTTTTATGCAAAACCAATTTCTGCTAATCAATAAATGGTAGTATTATATTTTTTAAATTTAATATTGTAGGGTACTGTTACCTTTGATTTTTGATGAATTTCAATAAAATGGTTTTTTAATTCCAATTCGTTTTTATAAAAATTTTTGCATTGGTTGCATTGAATTCGGTGTAACTAAAACAACATTTAATTTATATTTAATTTTTGGTTTGTTATATTTTAAATTGTTGCCAAAACTAGTTACCAAGCTAACAAAACTTACTAATTGTTTATGTTTTAATTTTATGTGAGCTGTAAGGTTCCGGTTGGCATTAAAAACAGCAGGACACTCTTTACATTTAAATCCTGTGTGTTTCTTTTTTAAAATGGTTGTTTTCATTAACTCCTAAATGTAAAATACATTAATTTTAGTTAATCAGTTAATTTAAACTTTATTTAGAAATTATATCATACCCTTTGGTGAAACTTTTTAATGTGCCGATACATAGATGATCGTGAATTGAAAGCCAATGAACAAAAATTGCAAATAATGTTATTCATATTTATTCCAAGATTTATAATAAGCGTAATTGATTTAAATAATAAACCTGTGAAGTTAAAAGACGATTGTTGCTTGCATTTACGTTAGCATAACATTTACTGCGCGCTTTTTGACCCTGCAATAAGAAAAAGCCAGTCGATCAATATTTAACCAAATTACTTTAAGCCATATTTTAATTTACCTGCGCAAGGATACATTAATATGTCAGCAGTTGTTATCTACCGTATTTTAATAAAAAAATATTTCAAATAAAAAATTCCCGCCATGTTTCGTGACCTTTAAAAGTCCTTACACGTAAAATTTCATTGAGGATAATTTTTAATTGTGACGTCACAATACCCCATTGGAACAAGTTGCAGATAGAAAAACTGGCTTATTTAGACATTGCTATTTTTTGGGACCCCACATTGTCAGTGTTTCCATTAATAAAGGTTTGTTGCATTTGTTGTTTTATTTTAAACGTTTTATTCAACATTTTTTAAATATTTAAATGCTTTTTTAATCTTAGCTCAAAATAAATTGTATTAAATCGGAACTTTAAAACCTAACCCATAGTTTCTTCTGAGGCAACCAATTAAACTTTTATGGTTTAAAAAATGATTATAAAAATATTTCTGTATTGAGAAATCAAGTTTTTCTTAAAATTAAACATAGCGCTTCACACGACCTGTTATTAAAAGTATTGATTTTAATTAAATGTCAAATTTAACAACGTTAAACATTAAAATTAATTTAGTAAAAGCTGTAAAATATTATTTTTTTCATAGTAAGGAATTTTATAACTTTTATTGCACCACATAGTAAAGTATGACGTAAGCTTTTATTATTTCACTGCGCGTAAAATTCAAGATATATTTACATAACCAACCATGGTGTTGTTTAACAATAATTCAGTTGTATAGGAGCTACAAAGCAAGAACGACATTAATACAATAACAACAACAACAATGTTTTTATCACAGGAAAAAGTTAGGCACATATCTGAAGCTTCAAGAACTTTTGTTTACATTGCTCCTAAACTTATGTCTGGAGCGCGGTTACCATCTTCGGAATTCTTTTTTTCACTCATGCAATTTGCATGAAAAATTGCAAGGCCTCCTTGAACAGCGCTGGTGATTACAGATAAAACAAGTACGACAAAACTTGCTCCATAATCAGTTATATTAAACAAATCTTCCGCCGTAAAATCGAAAAGGACGGTTACAAGAAAAGTGTCGATACCTAAATTAAGAGAGTGTTATAAATCATTAAGATTTTTTACTTTAATTTAAGCTTTGTGTTTATATAATTTCTACACAGTACCTTAAAAATTGCAAGGTTATGTTGTTTTTATTTCATAGATACCTGTTGTAAAACTATTTTTGGCCAGCTTTCTCACTTGTTTTGCTAATTTCCTCACATATTCGCAGCATTTGTCGCAGCCGCCTTCGCAGCAGCAAGTGAAACATTTCGGAAAAGCGATGTTAAAACTATATAGCACGTTTAAAACTGAATGGAATACAGACAGAATCAGAAATCCAAGGACAACCTTGAGACCTGCAAATCGAAACAATGACGAATTTTATAAAAGCAGACGGTTTGGTTTGATTTATACTGCTTTCATGCTATTAAAAATTTTATCAAATTTTGCTAAGCAAAAGAACAATCGCCAAAATGACTTTTGCAATAATACTTCATAACAGCCAAAACTGAAAAACTCAATTCCAGGTTACAAATGCTACAATATGTTAAGGGCGGGTAGTTTTAAGTAAAAAATAACAATATTTATTTTTAAATAGCTTAACCAACCTTCTCTATTGTCTTGTTCAGTGGTTCCGTTAACAACAGTTTTAAAAATTCCGATGGCTGCATCTATGTAATCTTCTGGCTGTATGGTGGTGTTCTCTAGCAGTGTATCAACCGGGTTTGCAAACTCAGTGACTCTCTCCCTGTAACAAATTGTGTTACAAATTGCTACAAATCGTATTAAACACTAAGCAATTTTAACTTACGCTGTAAAGTTTCCAGTAATAAATTGCGGCGATGCCAACGCGTAAACAATAAATACAAATTGGAGGCACGAAAGAAATAAAAAAACGCAGCCCATCTTGTTTACCTTTGTCATTACTACTTTTCACTTAATAGCCTTCTTAAAACTAATAATAGTTATTATTCGTAGACAAATTCAATAGCGTTCTAAACTTGGTTTACTTGCTCTTGAAACAAAGAATTCAATTGTATTTCTAGTAATATTTTTTTTACATGCCAAATTCGTTAAACCACAAAGACCGGCTGTAACTCCCCTTGGATAACAAGAAAAGAGTTTCGTGGTTTCGTTGCGGTTTTAGATGTAAAATATTTAAAAAAGATTGAGTCGTTCATTTTCTATGACTTAAGTGATATAAAAGGACGTCTAACTTCCAAAGTAAACATTAAATTTGAATACTGTGTAGTGAAATAATAAAGTATTTAACTGGAATTAGTCATAAGACATAAACGTTTATGTAACTAGGCATCTAAAATTATTGTTTAAAAATCGAAAATAACTAAAAAATATAAAATTGCCCAACCAACTAAATACACAATTCTCTTTTTTTTATGACCGTTGAGAGCTTTGTCAAGTAGTTTTTCAAGGAAAAAGTTTTTGTTAGAAAAGTTTGTAAAAGAACATTGTAGGGTTTGTCTAACTATACCCCACGTGACCAACAATAGGTTGATCGGAGAATAAAATACGCCCCTTGATCACAGATTGATCTCAGTTAATATAAAAATAATACCGATAATGGGCCCAGAATTGCAACTGTCTAACTCGACTGATACAACAATTGAAATACTCTACAATGTATTCAATATTCAGTACACAAGAAAAACAATTAACAAAAACAATACTGGCTTAACACTTACAAATCAATATTACTTTTAACAAAAACTAACTAAAGACCATTTATGAATTGTTAGAACAGGGCGAATCGTATTCTAAATATATGACGTACTAAAAGTAGAGTTCCAAAATTATTCCAAGTTACGATACAAATAAAGACAAAAAAGGCGAAACACAAATCACGTGACTAAGAACGCTGAAAAAAAAGGGAAAAACTTGAAATGACCAGGCGATAAGGCGATCCAAAAAGAAGCGCACAATAGCGGCTAATGGTGTCCAACCGAGTGTGAAATTGTATTTAAAATTATTGAGAAAATATAAATCAGTTTCATATAAATGGACTTAACAAACATGTTTATGAAGACAAACTAGATTTATCTAGAAAAAACAAAATATTGTTCGAAATCGTTGGATCCTTTTTAAAAATACATTACAATGTTTTAAATAAATCTAAATTAAATATAATTTTTTTTTAAAGTTTTAATAAACAAACACGCATTAATATCGCAAGATATAACCCAACTAAATTTAAAAGCAAATTATCAATCCTAATTTTTGAGTAATTAACAACCTAAATCTAATACTTAAGCCCGTTTATAGAGTTTAAATGTCATTATACACAAATAAACAAAATTTGAAAGCAAGGTATCGATAATTAATTTTTTTGCTTAACTCATAAACATATTTTTCATTTACTAATACTTTTACTTCAACAATGAGAGCGAACAGGACGCTATTTGACAGAAACCAGAGCGCTATGAAATCTTTCAAGCATGAGAAAGCATTAAACTCCCACAGTTGAATATTTTACCAACAGTTGTTAGAGGGTCGCCTGAAAATGAGGGCAGGGAAATTGAAGGAAAGCGTAAAACGCTTTGGCAGAATCTTAAGTTATAACAAGCGAAAACGGGGAAATTCCGCTTGCTGTTTATTTAAGAATGCTGTCATTCGATTGCAAACCAATATAATAACATAATAATACTAACAACATATTAAAATTTCTAAAGAATTAATCAGTCACAACAAAACTTATCCTTTTTTTATAAAATTATTAAACAATAATAAGAATACTGACAATAACAATATGATAAAAATATTAAAAAACTAAACTAAATACACAATTTTTTTACGATTGTTGACAACTGTGCAGGTATTTTTAAGTAAAACGTTTTTGTTCGAAATGTTCGTATATAACATGCTTATAAATGATTTAAACCTAAATCAATTTTAAGGAAGTCTTATGCTTTTAAAACATGTTTCTAAAAGATTTATTTTATGTATTTATTATCGGTGTAAAATAAAAATATGTCTATATGACATATTATAGTGATAAGCTCTGTTGGCGAAAAGTTTATCATTTTGGCATGGGAAAACGTATGTTTCCTTTTTATCCTTTTATTTCGTTATTTTAACTAAATAATAATGGAAGAGAATATCGATGCTATACGAGACAAACAGAATGATGAATTTGAAAATTTTTGCAAACTCTCCAACCAAGATACTTCGAATTTAATGGAACTAAACGATATCTTAAATATAAGCATTGATAATATCGAGGAAAGTGACGTCGGTAAAAAAAAAAAAATTTATATTCTGATTGTAAAAACGTATTTGCTTGTTAACTGAAATTTATCCTAATTAAACAGAAAATGATAATGGAACAGAGAATGGTGATAGTAGACCAAACAGTGAAAATGAAGAGGAAAATAAGGAAATAAAAGAAAATAAACATAAAGTAAACTTTATTACCTTATAAAAATTGTTATATATTTTAAAATTTTTAATTTTTTTTGCCACACAACTCTAAAATCATTAATGTTACTATAACAGGAGAATGAAACTGAACATGTCAAGTTTTTTGTCAAAAGAAATTTAAAGGTAAAATCAGTTTTAAGTTATATCATCTAACTTTTAGTTATTTTTTACCATCCATTTTTGTTCCTAATTCTACTAGGCTGACAAGTTGATAAAATATATTTATACAAAAGTAATATATACCCAATATGGTTTGTAAAAGTTATCTGATAGCCTATTATGATATATCCTTTTATGTTAAAGTTAATTTTACCGGCAGCGTGGTGTAGTGGTAATAACACTTGCTACACCACACATGAGGTGGTGGGTTCAATCCCCACTGATCTTATGCTGTAGCACCCTTGAGTAAGGTGCTATTAACAGTATGAACTCCTGCTGAGCCAGCACTTAATCAGCAGCATAATTATCGGGAAATTATAATCTATAATATCTCAAACTGCCACAGGCAACTCGAGACTGGGTCGGAGTAACTGATGTTACTCTATGTTTAAGTTGCGCATTCGACTTTCCCACATTGAGAATAAAGATATATAAAAAAATATATATATAATTATAAATAAATAAATACAAAAATAGATTAACTTTAATATTATTGTTATGTTTTTTTTTAGTTTCAAACTTTAACTTCTACACTTGAGCCTTTGCCAGAAGATTGGGTTGCAGTTCCTCATAATTGTGGTTTGCCAGTCTACCTTCATAAGCCAACTAAAGTTGTTACCTGGTCCAGACCTTATAAGGTTAATGCAGGAAGTGTCAGGGTAAAAATTAAAATATTTTTTGCTTTTTAATTTTAAAACATTTTTTAAATTTATTGTATATAACTAAAAGTGTTCTATACTTAATTTAAATAAACTTAAAACTTTCATTTTATTTTTATAACTTAAGGTTATTTAGTCTAGAATTGGATTTTAATTTTTCTACCTAAGTTTCTTTTATAAATTGCTTTTTCTATTAGAAACATAAAGTTGCAATCTCAAGTATTCCATGCTTGGACTTTGAAAAAAATCGAGAAAGATTAGAGAAAAAACCACTAACACCTGTTAAGCAAAATGGTAAAATATGTAATAATATAATAAACATTAATTTAAAATGTCTTACATACGATTATCATAATTTTTTTTTGACTTTATGATCTAAACATGAAGTAACATCAGTAACCCGACTGACAGTTTTGGTTATTAAGCGACTGATTAAATATTGGCTCAGCAGAAGTTTCTACCATTTAAAGCGCAAAACTGAAGGGCAATACAGCATGAGAGCAGTGGGGATAATTAACGCAATTTTATAAATATTTTGAAAAACATATTTGAAATCATTTTTTTGTTAAATAAAAGGTCTTAGTACCTGTGAAAATAAAATGACTCCAGAAATACAAGATATGGCACTGGAAAAGACCCTTACCACTGTAGGCGACTCCTTTCAAGACACAAGCTTAATTAACAATGAAGTTGCAACAACTACAGCTGCTTCAACTGAAACCAGTAAAACTGATTATTACATGCCGCAAGCCATTCTTCATAGTGCACAGAACCAATACTTAGGTATATCAGAGTTTGAAATTTTGTTTATCAAATTTTGTTAGTATATCAGCTTTAAATTATGTAAAAATAATAAATTATCATTGTGTTTAGGCACTGGTCTAATTAATAATTAAACAGTATTGTAAAATTTATTAAATGATGCCTTTTTATTTTTTACCCCGCTAACTTTTTTACTTAAGTAATAATGTTGTACACTTGCAGAACAATCTGAATGGACGGACTACTTGGACAGAAAGTTTGTGTTTGAAACAATTCAAATTCCCCATTTTGAGAGATGGGCAGACAAGCGCAAGTTTAACAAACAACTGAAAAGGGAAGGAAAGGCAAATCAGGTGGAGGAAAATGTAGAACATAAGAAGGTAAGTTGTTTTGTACTTATCATAAATATTTCTGTAAATCTATGTTTACTCATTGAAATTTTGAATAAAGTTACTTTATTTTATTTGTTGTAAAATTTTTATTTTTTTATTTTTAATAAAAGTTGGGTCCAGCCAAAGTTATAACTTTAACTATTCCAAGAGGGGAATCGGGAGAAAAAACACAAAGTAAGAAAGAATTTTGTTTATGTAAATACTATTAATCTATCAAGCCTGCACTTTTTGAAGTATTTTGTAAACTGTTTATAGGCTTTAAAATTTTATTATTATCTTTCCTTTGTGAAAATTTGATCAGTATTTTGTTACAGGAGTGATTTTCAACACAAGTATAAAACCAATGGTTTGCGTGTTACATGAATATGCACAGAGCGTTCTAAAAACAAAACCACACTACTTGTTTAACACAAAAGGTAAAGTTTAAGGTTATTTTCCAAGGCTCTTGGGAAAAAAATTTAAATTGTGTAAAGTTCGTGAAAAGTTTTAAAAAAATTTTTGGCTCTTTGTGTAAAGTTCAGTGTAAAAACTGATGAAAAAAAATTTTTTGTAATTAAATTATGTTTAGGCATATGTTTATAGAGATTTTCTAAGTTGGCATGTTTTGTAACTTTTGTTTGTTTATTAAACAGAGGACTCCAGTCAACCGTTTCAGGCCACCATTGTAATAAACGAAAAGCATTACGGTTCCGCTTCAGGAATTAATAAAAAGACTGCGAAAAATAAAGCGGCGCTTGCAACAATGGAAATGCTTGTACCAGGATTTAAGGTAAATTTTCCAATTTTGCCTGGTTCGCTTCTTTAATTTCAAGATTTTAACATTAAATTGTTTTGAAAGACAAGTTTTAAAAGAAGAAAGCCGATTTATATTTAAAAAAAATTTTTTAAAAATTTAATTTTTAGAACCAAGTTGAGGAAGTTTCTGGTGAATCTTCGGCCGATTATTTTGATGATGTTTCGGTGAACGATACTCGAGTTTTTGATCTTTGTGTTCACGCTGGAAATTATTTGCCTTACCAACTGTTAACTGAATGCCTAAAAAGGTATGGCTGTGGTATAATTTATTGTCCTATTTTAAAAAATGTTTTCAAACAGTTTGTCAGGATATTACCATAAAGTTTTAATTAAAATATTTTTGATTTTTTAAATTTTTTTTGCTATTTTTTTCTTACGCTTCTATATTTTAGTTGTATTTTATAGAACCTTACATTTAGGATCATTTCACAAAAATCACTTTATTTTTTGTTACAGAAACCAAGGAATAACGGATATGAACGTTCAATTTGAAGCAACAGTTGGAAGTTCGAAAATGATTGATTACAAAATGGTTTGTGGAAAGCACACAGTTTCTGTAAGTAGTATTCTCAGCTAATTCTAACTATTAGCACATTGCTTATTATTTAAGATATACAACAATCATTAGAAAATATTTTTTATAGAGTTTAGTTTTGTTTTTGTTTTAAATATGGGTCTTTAAATGTAAATGAAAAGAAAAACATTTCATTTTTTATTTATTTAATTTTGTTTAAAGTAAGTAATGATAAATCATTTAACAACACTTTAGGTTGCAGTCCAAGGTTGGGTAGGTGGTTATAGTTTAACTATTTAAGCAAATATGTTCACTTTGAACAACGTTGGTGGCTAATGGTTCTTTAACGTTAAAGTTAGCAGCGTTAAAGTGCTTAAAGGTCATTTGACGACATACAACTTTATTCGAAATTATATTTAAAAGTAATAATGAAAATTTAAAAAAAAAATTTTAATTTGTGTAGGGTCAAAAATGGATTTTGTTGTTAAGTTATCAAAACTCAATTAAAATTCAAATTTTTGTTCTAAAATACAAAAATTTGGTTTCTATTCGGTGCTTTGATACTATCGTTTATGTTAACCATGAAATACTTGTATTTTTTTGTCCAAAACCAAGTTTTGGAATCCAAAACTAACTCTACTCTACAGGGCTCCGCTAAAAACAAAAAAGTGGGAAAGCAGACCGCCGCTCAGCAAATTCTAGCCCTCCTTCACCCCAAGGTTAAATTCTGGGGCGAGCTCATTAAAATGTACGGGGTTTCGGTTGCCGAAAAACGAGCGAAAAAGAAAAACATCGAGCAGGAGATTTTCGAGCTAAAGCAGAGACGAAATGGCGAGGACGAAGTGACCACGGCCCGAAATCGGGAATCGCTAACGCCGAACCCTGAACTACTAAACAAACTGAAAGACATGATGATGCAGTTAAGCAAGGATACAAATTCTTCCAAACGAGCAATAAATGACGTCAACGATGATGACGTCACGGTGAAGGAAACGTCCAACAAAAAGATTAAACTGCTGAAAATAGATATCTAAAAATTAGAAGCGACTTAAACGTTATAATATATATTTTTGTGATACAAGTTTTTAATAATTTTTGGTTTGTTGCTACTATTCTTACTTTGATAATCCAATCTTTTAATCAGAAAACTCTAATTCTCTACCTTCCCATCTTCACCCTACCACTTTTAACTCTGCTTGGATAACTTTTGTTTTTTTTGTGTGCGTTTTTTTGCCTTTCAACCTTTATCATAATCATGTTGTCTAACATCTAAGTTTCACGCTTTATTTTTGTTGCCACGAAATGTTCTATATTTGTATGTCGTGTTTATGAATTAAGGTTGCACAACGTTAATAAAGACAATCTTGTAATTTAAATATGAACAGCGTTTTATTTTTTTACAAACTATTTTTTTACAGAAAATACTTTTAACGACAGTATCTGTGATTACCCTGGACAAAGTAAGTAATATTTTTATTTTAAAATAATTAAAATTAAATCTTGACACTAAACAGAGCTTTTTTTGAACAGGGAGGGCAGTTCCTGCGCAAACAAGCCATCTCGTTTTAGAGCCTCGCTCGGGAGCGCAAAACCGGTTTCATCCGGTTCTATCTCGTCTCCGTCGCTTTCGACTACACTTGGTAATGTACCATACAATCCTAAGCGGCTTGTGTTCATGGTACAGTCGCTGTTTTTCTGTAGAAATCCGTGTTTGTTAATAGAAAGGGTTTGAGGTTGAATTGTAGATTCTGAGATTGGTTGTATTTTAGGTAGAGTCTCAAAACTGATCGGAAAAGGTGGGGGCGGGAAAAATTCGTAGCGTTTTGGGGACGAATTTCGATTAGATGGCAACGTTTTACTGGATAAGGACATGTCTGTGTTTTTAAACGTTTTGCCCAACGGTGAAGTATTGCTGTTGACTGGTGAGCGTCGTCTTTGTAAAGCACATTGATCATTTCTGCAAAATAAGTATAAAAGATGACATTAAATAATGAAATGTTAGAAATATTTAATAATTTATAAATACCTTGTTTTATAATTGAGTCCCTTGTTTGTCACGTGACCACGTTCCTTTTGTCGGGATTTTAATAAACTTTCTTGGTCATTCGACGATAAATTATTTAATTCTGTCGATGTCTCGACTTGTTTTTCGTCTTGTCTGAATTAAAACTTTTTAGTTAGATCACTATCAAGAATTTAAATTTCAAAAAATCTCATATTGTTAAAACTACTAACTTTGCGTAAGTACTGTTGGTATATTCGTCGTTGATTATATCGTCCACGAGTTGGCGCACAAGTGCTTTTTTGCTGAGAACAAAATGGATTTCGTTTGGGCGACGTTTTTCCTCTTCCATCTCGTTCTTTTTCTTAAGAAATATTTTATTTTTAAATAAGTAAACAAAGATGTATAGCCTGAGTTATAGTTAATAAAGTGTCCAACTCGTCATGCATTAAAAAAGCTTTAAAAATAGCTCGTATGAAATTTATTTTTATCAATTGTTACCAAAGTTTCAATTGTAGGCGGGTATTCTTTGCCTTGACCAATATGAACAAAAATTTCAAACGCTGCGCATAAGATGCCCAAAAACAAGCCTCCGGCCAGAACAAAGAAAACCCCAGTAAAATTCTGAAAGAAAATCACAACAGTTGAACGACGTAAAAATTGTGTGTCAAAAAAATTAACTGACTTGTAGTGTGAGTTCGGCTGCGGCAGGCTGTGGCTTTTTCTTAGTGCCACAAGTTCCTATTTTCGGCCACCATTTGTTGCGAAGTCGAGCTATCTCACCGTTGTCTTGCAAATCCAAAATTCTAAAAAAACAATTTTAAATGTTGTAACAATTGTGCACCTTGTTAGTCTTAATTTTTTAGTCAGTTACTTTTGTACTATAGTTAAAACTCATTTTAAGTTGTATTAGTGTTAGCTGTAAGCTACCCCAAAGAAAGTTTGTCTTTAAAATTGCTGTTTGGTCGAAGTGCAAACCCGTATCCTTTCTCATAAATGGAATCGTCAATGGAAGTTAAGTCACATGATGCATGGTTCTCAATTTCATACTCTAAATTTAAAAAAAGTACAGGACACCTGTTGTATTACAAAAATAAATAAGTAATGCAGTAATTTAAAGTAAAACAGTGCCTCTTGCAAGTGTCTGTTAATACCCATACCTATCACACAAGTTTTTTACTCTTAATAAAACCCCACGACTGACAGTTTTCTAGTACAAAATAATACATATTTTTTTCTATCTACTGCAAAAATGTTATTTTTTTGTACCTATGACAGGTACGTCCCACAAAAATGCAAACCCGCCTTGCGATGCTCGATCAAGTCCTTCGCTCACGGTTTTGATTTGGTTCTCGGTTTTGTTTATTACACGTGACATTGTTTTAAAGAGGGAGGTCTCGTCGCTTTCCTCGGCCGCCTTTTTCTGTTAAAACAATACAAGTTATGTAAAGTCACAAAAAGAGACTCGAACTGTTTTAAAAAGGAAGGTAAGCTTATACGTCACATTTATTAAAACAGTCTAATAAAGTTACGTCGTCGGTACTATAGAGAACTGTGATCTTGCATTAAAACTAAAGGCTTTAAAATATCATACCATGATGTAGTTAAAAATGCTGGTATCTACAACTGTCCCATATTTAATCTGATGCTGGTCAGCCAAGTCCCTAAACGATCGAACCAAAGTATCCATTCTTTGGACGGTCAGAAAAGCGGTAAGATTTGCAGTGTACGATGACACGACAATAAGGGTAAAAAACCACCAGAACGCCACCACAATTCGGACAGGAACAGTAGGCTTTGTAAGGTCAGGGCCTGATAAAAAATGCATTAAGTAATAGTAGTATAATAAATCAAGAACAGAAATGTATTTTGAGTTACAGTAATCTCAACGCTGGGTTACCTTGCTGCATTAAAGAGCTGTAAGCAAACCAGAACACCGAATAAAAAGTAAATGTGTCGTCCAGTTCACTTTCACTACTTTTCCAAGGCGTTTGCCTGTTCGGACTAATCTGTATAATGGCAGTTAAAAATGTGTAAGTTCTGTTAAAAGATTTAAATACTTGATTTATAAAAGAAGACTGTTGTAAAATACTCACCTTATTTATGATGTATATAAACACGACAACCAATATCAATGATGATAATATGCAAAACCTGTTAAATATAACATGTTGAATATTTATATTGATTCAAAAACAAAGTACGTTTTGACAATGGCGGGGTTACTTAACCATAGGCTTTTACGTACCATACGCTTGGATGAAAAGGTTCAATAAACGAGAAAAAACTTGCAGTCATTTGTGGTTTTTTGATCACAATTCCTACCGAATAGTCCATAAATCGTTTTGTGAAATCAACAACTTTTTCTCGATCTGACGTGATCGTCATGCCAGCAACTACAATGTCAGCTTTCTGAAAAAAGAGTTAAGTTCTGTTTATAATGTTTACGTTAAATTTGCATTAGGCCACCACCAAAGACAAGAATTTACAATCAACGTAAACGGCCTACAATTTTGTTATTTTCTTATAGCTTAACAATAGCATTGTTTTGTATTTAAAATAAAACTTGACCAAAAATGTTTATAGTTTTAAAGAAATGAGAAAAATTAGGCTGAACTTAAAAAATTTTAAACCTCTTTTAAAATATCCCCAATTAGTCCATTCCAGGAACCATTCTCCAGCCTTACTCCATACTTATTATCCTCAACTTCGTACAATTCGTACGAAAACCCAATATTTGCGGCTAAACGATCTATTAGCTCAATGCAAAATCCGTGAAAATGTTTTTGCCCGTCCGGTGATCGTTTTATATTGACGAAAGGAGCTTCCTAGGTAAAATAAATAACCAAATTTACGTCAAAATTAAAAAAAAATGTACATTTTCTTTTTAGTTTTTAGATTTTACTGACGCTACCTCGATTGTAACTATCTTTAAGACCACTTCGTCAATTCGATTAAACAAAATCGATTCGTCTGGATTTGTCGAATTCCATATCATAACCTTGAATAAAAAAACTCATATTGAAATATTTTTTGTCATTTAGACGCCAAATTTATCAAAATTAAAATGATTACTTCAACGTTGCTTTATTTAAAATATATTTTCCACGCACCCTTTGAAATGGTAGATGGTTGCCCTCTTGTTTAGTTATAACTTCGATCTGTGCGATTTCGTTATAACCCTCTTTGGAAATAGCGATAGAGGTTAGCGCTCCTCCACTACTATTTGTCTGTAACAAAAACAGTATGATAACAAGCCTTGGACTACATTAAGTAGTTACAAATTTTTTTTTTTTTTAATTTTTTTTTAACCCTTTTGATCGTTCTCATTATCTGATCGCCACCGTCCCAATATCTCGGAGGTTCGTTGCGACATTTTAAGGAAGCGGGGCTCATGAAATTTCCATCCAACATATCGCGCGTAAGAGCTGTACTTAGATGAATTATCCCGTCGTATATGTAAAAGTTATTTAGCTGCAAAATTAAATAAATTTTTTAAGGATTAAACATATAATTTTTTTTTAAATATTATGTCAGCAAACCAAAATAAAATACAAACTCTAAGAAATTTTTAAACACCAGGTTATATTAATATATATATAATTGTTGAATAGCCCAAAGGGTAAAAGTTTTACCGTTATATCCTCTGCCTCTTCAATTGAATAGTTACACAACGGGCATTCTTTTTGTTTGTATTCATTCCATTTTTCAATAAACCTATAGCAAAATTTTTACAAAATAAATAAACCAAAAAATTAAGGTGTTTTATTTGAACGTATCAGAATTATTAATCTTCGCCATTTTTTATCGATTTGTTATTTCTTTTAAGACTGTTATTTACTACAATTTTTACCTTTTCATAGCAGGTGTGGTGTTGTTTTTAAAAGATTGAATAACAGATACTTTAGAGTGGGTCACGTGTTTTATCGATCGCAGGTCACTCGGTAGAAAGTCGTTGTCACTTACTACTATCCACTTTATTATCTCACTTTCTCTTGGAAACGCATTCTGCATCTAAAATTAAAAAAAGTGTAAAATACCAGATAAAGTATAAATAAATAAAATCGCCAAAACATAGAGTAGCCTTGACGGTCGTGGCGATCCAGTCTTAACTTTTTTTGGCCAGTTTAAATTTTGTTAATGAGAAATTGTTTTTTAGCTCGACAGGAGTAAATACCCATGTCAAAGGGTGCAAAAACATAAAAACAGTGGGGTTTAAACCCAAGAACCTACGTAACAAAGCCAAGTAGTTATTTTTTACATTTGAAATATGTATAAAAAAAATCAAAGAAACTAAATATACCTTTTTGAGCAGTAATATAACTGTTTTTGGTTTCGCAAAAACAATCACAGTATCGACTTGTATGATAAAATTAGAACTGATGGCGTAATGCAGATGTTTAGCAGTATTTCCTATTAAGGGATAACCAGTTTGATTTTTTTCAATTTGGTAAATAATATTTGGACGGTAACTAATGCTTTCTTGGTGGTTGTGATATAGTTGGTTTTCAAATTCTTGAATGTTTGCAGCACCTGTACCATAAATTAAAATAATTTGTTAATTATATTTGAAAATCGGCAGCGTGGGGTGTAGTGGACCGACAGCGTGGTGTAATGGTAAGAACACTTGCTACACCACACATGAGGTTGTGGGTTCAATACCCAATGATTTCATGCTGTAGCGCCCTTGAGTAAGGCACTATAAACGGTATGAACTCCTGCTGAGCCAGCACTTAATTAGCAGTATAATTATCAGGCAATTATAACCTATAATATCCAAAACTGACACGGGCAACTTGAGACTGAGTCGGAGTAACTGATGTTACTTTATGTTTAAGTCGCGCATTCGACTTTTCCACATCGAGGATAAAGATATATACAAAAAAAATTATAAAATTCATCCCAACAGTATGTTTTATTGTTGTGTCGTTGTAAATATTTACGACAACCCTGCCACATACTTACCCATTTCGTCACCATAAACAATTACTAAGCTGCCCTGTTTCTGCGTTTTCATATAAAAAGCATACGCCTGGGAGAGAGTTTTTATGGAGTATTCAGTCGTGAAAGAGAATCCACTCGCACTACTCTGAGAGATTGGGCAACCCATTTTATTCACCTGCATGTAAATGAGCATGTTTTTACTATACTTAAATATTGGTATTTTCTAATGTTTGGTTTTAAAAGACTAAAAGTCTTATGGTTTAAACTCATCAGCCAGTTATAACTTAAAAAAAGGACCTGTAAAAGCGGAATATGTAGACTCGAGGCAATGCGAAGCAGACTTTGTCCAGTCAGGCAGTCGGAAGGCCCAATTAAGGCTGCTACTCCAATCTCAGTCAAGTCACAGGCTAAAAAATTAAAAATAGTAAGTGAAAACTGAATATATTTTCTTAAAACTAAATATAGTGAAACTGAATATACTTTTTTCTGTAATAGGATTTTATATAATCTAACTTACTTTGCCGCAAAACAGAGAGCACTTCGCCCGGTCTAACTTTTCGCACCACATAATCAATGGTGATTCCCCGTCTCAGCAACCCTTTGTTTTCGTTGACATGATCAACTGCCATTCTGATGGCGCGGTGACTGGCCACATCACCTTCTTGCAAAAGAACGCCTTTAAAATAGGAAAATTAAGTTAACTTCTTTTATTGGGGTTCTAGTTAGATTTTTTTCAATAATTATTAACTGGTTTTTAAATTTAGATGAACTTCAATTTTTTTGATCATTATATAAGAACTTAATTTTTTTAGCTGTCATAAAATGCATAGCATTAATTTGTCTACAAAGATAGTAAATTTATTGATCAAATATCGATTAAGGTAATCTTATTTATTAGGTAATAATTACGAATCTTATAGCAGGATCATTAACTTATTGCACAATTAAACATAAACCTATTGGGAATTTGAAAATACTTCGAATAAGTTAAAGAGCGCTACAAAATTTAAATTTTTCATGAATCTGTCAATTTAAAGGCAACGCGAGTTTAACTACACCTGAATCATACAATGTTTTGATTTAATTAGTAAATAACTTAATTAGGGGAAAATTACAGCGCAAAATGCTTTTTCATTATCGTTTTTTTGTGTTCTTATGCACTAAACATAAAACTACTTAAATTAAAATAACTAACAAGGTGCATTGTACGATAATATTCAAAAATAGTTATAAAAACTAACCAATTTTCACACTTACCAATTTTCAATACAGTTGAGCTAGCTAGATTTCCAGTAATTAAAAGACATAACAGAGCATGAATAGTGTTCATTTTACTTAAAAACTGTTTACAAATTATTATTTTATATCTTTTGTGATTTTGAAAAAAATCTAAGACAAAAATATGTTTTATTCTTAACACAAACTAACTCAATTCTTCGGTAACACGTTTCCAAAAAATATAGTCTCTTACTAATTTTTTTATTGGATTATATAGTATTCTTATTTGATACACAAAAAAACTAATTTTCTGCTAATCAAAATTCACTTTTGTTCTTTAGAAAGTCGATATGTATCTTGTCATCTTATGCATACTAACAAAGCGCATAAAACATGCGCTATATAGTTCATTAAGCTATATGCATTGTTAGCCATCAAATATGCAATCAGCTATTTGTCGAATACATCAGCCAACAATGTGTCTATTATGTGCCGTATAACATTGCAATAATCAACTGTGGCCAGGAATCCCGGTGGAAATCGTTGTAACCTTACTAATCTACAAAATCAAGCACATGGCTTTCTACTTGTGTAATGCGAAATAAAATATGAAATTTGCATTACCCTGAATACATTAATAATCTAGTTGCTTGCGGCTTTGTTTCTTGTTGAGCGTTTATATTGTTCCCCTACAAAACCATAGCAAGAAAGGATTTGCAAATTATAGCAGAAACATTTCTATATATGCGTATCTTTGGTTGCGTAAATTTCAAACTGTCGAAAAACAATGTTTTTTTCTTTTATATAAATGTCATCTTTGCGTGCACAACAAATTAATCAGCCATTAAGAAGCTTTTTTATGTCACAATGGCATTTTTATTTGTAACGAATGCGAAATAAATGCCGATCATCATTAGTAAAAATGTGTCGTATTCGGGCATTAGAGTCAGTCATAATTATTTTTTCCATTAAAGAACGTGTTTGTTTTTTATACCGAATAAAATGAGCAGACCTCAAATTATATTATTTACGCAAAACTGAACATATACGGTATATGAAAAATAAATAATTTATATAATTATTTTTTAGTAATATGTGACGTTATTACGCAAGTGTTTTAAAATTTACTTTCTCAAACCAACTTACCTATTCTAACATTAACGTAAGATTACACATGGTATTTTATCATTTGTGATAATTTAAAAAAACCAAAAACTCGCCTGTTCTTATTATTTAGCTTAATTTAAACAGAACGCAAAATGCTTTTTTTTTTTATTTTTTAATAAACAAATTAATTGTGTTTAACAATTTACGTGGCATAATTTTTTTTCACATTTTTGGTGTAAGTGTTATTGTAGGGAAACTCCCGGGAAATTACGAAACCGTGAGACATAAAATTATTAAAATTTTCCTTGTTTAGGTTAAATTTACGTGTTATGAATACTTTTACTTAGGGACATAATTAATGTTGAATTTTAGTTATTTAAGAGTTTTGGATGTGGAAAATGCATAGGCCTATTTAATGATAGAGTGTGAAGGAACACAAACTATAGTAATTAAGTTACTTTTTGATGTTAAAATAAATTATACAAATTTTTTTTTAGATATATACTTTTAAAATAGCATTTTTTTAATAAACACAAAATTATATTATGATGCTGTCTAATAAGCTTACCAATTTGATGAATAAATTACCATCCAAGCAAATGTTACAATCCTACTCACCACACCACCATTTCAAAAACTTCATTTTCCAATCAAGAAAATCTTCTAGTTACCTTGATGTGTACGAAGAAGAAATAAAAAACAGAAAAAAGTTAGTGATTTTGGGTACAGGCTGGGGAAGTTACAGCGTTCTTAAACACATCAACAAAAATTTGTACGACGTTATTGTAGTAAGCCCAAGAAACCACTTTCTATTCACGCCTTTGCTTTGCTCCACAACTGTTGGTACCCTGGAGTTTAGAAGCATTATCGAGCCTGTTCGAAGTGTTCATTTTCGGGATGCCAAGGATTTTCATTTGTCCTCTGCAATTGGTCTTGATTCTAAAAACAAAATTGTAAACTGTCGAAGTGAAGTGCATTCTGGTAAAACCTACGATATTAAGTATGATAAATTAGTAATAGGAGTGGGAGCGGTGTCCAATGATTTCGGAATCTCTGGTGTTTTGGAGCACGCTTTTTTCTTAAAAGAGCTCACCGATGCCAGGAAGATAAGAGATAGGATTATTTCTAATTTTGAGCTGGCAATTCAGCCCGGTTCTAGCTTCGAAGACCAAGAAAACTTGTTGCATTTGGTTATTGTAGGAGGTGGACCTACTGGAGTAGAGTTTGGAGCTGAGTTTTATGACTTTCTACGTGAGGATGTTTCTAGATTGTATCATGGACTACAAGCAAAGGTTAAAGTCACTTTAATTGAAGCCAACACAATTCTGGGCTCATTCGATAAAGGACTGAGAGAATATGCTGAGAAAAAAATACGAAAGCGTGAACAGTTTAATATACTTCAAGCCACTGTTGCCAAGGTAACTAAAAATGAAGTAATACTAAGTGATGGTAGAAGTATTAAATGTGGTTTAATTGTGTGGTCCACTGGTCTATCACCTCGAACATTTACAAAAAAGATTGATGTTGTGAAAGATAAGTACGGCCATATTGTAACCGACAATAAGCTCAAATTAATTAACCAGGATGATATTTTCGCACTTGGAGACTGTGCTGTAAGTGAAAACATAACTTTACCCGCAACTGCCCAGGTAGCTGAAAGAAAAGGAAAATGGCTGGCACAGTATTTAAATAAAGAAACTAATGAGGATTTCAAGCATTCAGATATGGGTATGCTGGCCTATGTTGGTGGCTATACAGCCTTATCTGACATTAAGCCAGCCTCAATAAAATTGAAAGGTTATGTTTCGTGGTTTGTTTGGAGATCTGCTTACTTAACTCGCTTGGGAAATTGGAAATTAAGGTTGCAAGTGCCAATTGACTGGCTCAAAACATTTATATTTGGACGGGATATTTCAAGATTTTAAATGTTTTGATAATACTTGTAGATGCACAAAATTAGGAACCACCATATCTGCTTTTTCATATACAGTATTTTAAAATTACAAAACTAATTATGTCACTGTCGAAAAATATTATTATGCACAACAAATTTTAATATTTAACTGTAAATTTTGTTAATATATATCTTAGTATTTTTTAAGGCTGTTATGAACTATAGCGTTTATTAAGATATTGCACTTATATTTGCAACCTCAAAGTTTTATTATTTTTTTGGTTTTAAATTTGATCAATATGTTAATTTTATTTTACAGTCTAATACTATTAAGATAATTTATTTTTTTGTTATAACGATGTGTTATACTTTTATTTACTGTATGTATGTACTTACAATATAAAATGCACTAATTGTCAATTATGGTGATATATATATCCTGTTTTAATTATGTTAATTAAGCTGTTATGCTGCTTTACTTATTACTGCCTTAGAATCCCTTTTAATGTTTTGCTTTGCCTTTTATTACTATTTTCAAACTTAGTATGTTAATCATACACATTTTAATTAATGACATTTATTTTAAACATTCAGCATAAAAGAAGCAAATGCCTTTGATAATTGTCTAAAAAACAAGTCAAATACGTTAAAATGAAGGTAAAAAAAGTGTTGTTATTTTTTAAAGATTTAGTTAAAATACTAACACACTTGTTTATAATCTTATAGGTCAAACAAGTAGCAAATATTAGTAGCAAGCGCTAGTAGCAAGCAATACGTAACATAACAAGGTAAGCACGATTTTTGAAATGCAATTTCTTAAAATTTTAAACATTTTAGGACTTGATGTCTTTTTCCGGTTCGAGTTTTTACAGTTAAACGGTTCAATTTACAACCTACTGGTAGGTTACCCACCCACTTTTTTTTAATATCGGGATTTTCTAGAGGCTGTGTTGCTACGCAACGCAGACGGTGCACTTGCTATTTTTCTGGTTTGACTTCTTTGCACGTCTGTTGAATGTACAGTAACCGGCCTTTTTGGTGAACTAGTTCTGACGTGGGTTGGACTAAATGACGAACTTGCGCTTTGCACCACGCGTTTTCGAGACGTCAGCATTCTCATTAAGTTACTTTTGTACAGGTTCCAAGTCTCAGCAGTTTCAAGAGTCGCTCTAGCCTCTTGGATGCTTGGAATATCATGATTCTGTTACAAAAGTGTAAGAGTTTTTATAAGCCATCATATAAGCGTAAATTAACATGGGCGCAGAAAAATATAACATTTATTACATATATAAAATACGAACTGTTTACCAGGCCGCTAAGTTGAATGAGAAGATTTGCAGGGGCATGTCGAAAGAAAAATCTCTTCCAGATCCTAATTATATCAGAACCATTACTCAACAACGAAAGCGAACCAATGTTTTCTTCTTCAACGCCAAAGTAATTACCCAATCCCTGTAATTCATAAATAAGTTTCTAATACAGTGGTTTGGTAATAATTTAAAAAACATTTAAACTTATAGCCAATTTAAGTTTTGAACTTACAAAAATAGCCCCTTCTTGTAGTCTCCCCAACTCTAAATGTGCCTTTCTTTGCACAAATGAGTTAGTTAGTTGTTTATTGGCTTTTTCGAAACTTTTTAGTCCCTGATAAGATTTTGAAGAACCCAAGGGAAGATTGGCTGCACCAGATCTTCTATTTTCTTTGTGATTTATTGAAGTTCTTTGGAATATTGAAGGTAGGGTCGCGTTGTTGTGTTGACTTGAGTTATTGTTTAACGATATGTTTTGCAGCGAGCTGTGAAAGGCAGTGTAAGTTATATTTTATACCAGTCCGCTGAAAGGTGGTAAGGCTATCTTAACATTGAAGGTGGTAAGGCTACCCTTACAAAACTTTTACCAATAGGTTATAATCAAATAGGTAACCACAACTTACTTTAAATTTTGCTTATTGCTACCGGCACTCCACATTTGAAATCCAGCTAATGGTGGCTGTGGTCTTGCCTTATGGTCGCAGCCAAGCTCGTGGACGTTTTGCTTGTTAAACAAGGCTTTCTTTTTTTCCATAACATTGGCTACAGATTGGGTACGAACAAGAGAACATTCACCCTAAAAAATATTTTAACTTATTTTATATGCTGTATTTACGTACGGCTGTGTATATTTAACTGAAAGTAACCCAAATAATGTAAAGAACCCTAAAAATTACCATGCTACAAATTGATATGTTTTTGCTGTTAAATTTAAAAGAAGGTTTAAACACTATGGTTGAATGTAGTGGTATAATTTAAGCGTCACTGACCGATTTTACTATGTAGATCCAGTCACAATGTTTAATTCCTTTGCATATAACTTCTCCTTTTCTGAAAAAAGGAAAATATTGTGAAAAAATTGCTGGGCCGCTATTTGCAACGAAACTATATATGTTAAAATTATCAATAGCAATTTATCCACAAGATATTATATGTTTTCTATTAAAGGTTTGAAATATTTATGTTAAAAACAAAGAATTATTAATGATAATTTACGGGTAATATTGAATTTGCATTTGGTTTCCATCGTTCTCTAATAGATTTTGCGGAAATAGTTTTAAAAACCGGTGCTTTGACAGATATTCCTTTGCGCCTCCGCTTTGATTTTGTCGCAATGTGAAATAATCCTGTGGTGAAAATATAGGTTACCCCACATCTTTTACAATTTATAACTCCTTGTATAAATAGGTTTAGTTATAAATAATATACAACTGAAGTTTATATAAAGAATTGTCTTACGTCTTTGTCCAATACGAATACTTCGACTGTTTCTCTGCAAATGAGATTTTCTTTTCGTAATATTTTAGCATCCATGTCTTCAGACTATAGAAATTATATAATTTTTTTGCTGTTTTATTTAGATTTATTTTGTTGAATGCTTTTTTGCTTTTAAAATAATGTTGCGATTTTTAAATAGATAATTTGTGCTTAGTATACAGAATGTTACATTAAGTAAACAGAATGTTATATTTTCCTTAATTTAACAATTATTTTAGATTATTATAAAGGCATTGATTGATGTAAGCATTTGTTTACAAATTGTTGTTTGTCTGATTTTTTAACTTACGTTAGTCGTCTGCCCCTTCGTAAATACCGACATTGTTTTTGAAATAACACTGTTCCCAACGTGATAGTCTTTTACTTTTAACACTTTTCCTCTTAAAAAATAATAAAATCGGTCTTGAGGTCGACCCTGTTGGGCTATTATTCGTCCAGTTTCATATCTAAAAAAGTATATTTTAAGCTATAACTGGCAATAGTTTATTAACTTTATTTTAAACAGATAATTTATAACTTTAAATAATTTTAAATGTTTGTTATTGGGGTAGCTTGGGTTATTGAAATATTTTTGAAATTTTTAAAAAGTTAACATCGAGATCAAAAAATTAACCTTTTTAAAGTTTTTTTAGGATATTTTTAAATAAATGATATTAAAAGGGCGTTTTAAGTAAAAGTATTTTAATTAGAAACCTTAATATAAGCCAATTAATATTTTAAATATCGTATTGTGTTTTTGACATTGATTAATTTTTCTTGTTTACTTCAAGCAAACAAAGTTGTTGTTAAATTGTGAAACAACTTAATTATATTTGATTAAACAACGCTGTTAATAAATAACTTTTTAAAAGGATTAACATTCTGTTGTATAGTAACTTTTATGACATTAATGCGGCTTAAACTTGAAACCTTTCAGCTCGAAACATAATGACTTGAACAGTATACACACATTACCAGAAAAAAAATTACGACCACCTTTCGTACGCCACGTAACGTGCAAAATTTTCGTCATCCGAATTAGAAGTTTGACCTATCATTGCCCTTATCACCCCTCTCACTCTAAGATAAGATGCCACCTTCTTAACGTCCTCGATTTCACGAAGATGCGGTGGTGTGAAGAATATCATTTGCATTTCCCAAGTTAGCTAAAAGGTAAAACAAGGTTTAAATACATTTTGACCTCTGTTATAGCAATATTTTTGTTTTAATATGATAAACATGCTCTTATATGCATACCCCGTTGGTTAATTACTTAAACTAAATTTGTCCCATTATGCCAACAATGCCAACAATAACTATAATGGCATTATTTAATTAATCGAATAATATTATGTAGCGTTGGTAGGTTAAAAATGTAAAACTTACACTGCTTCTTTCCTTAATACTTGCCGGTATCCAACTATTATGCTGCAAGTAAGTAGGCTCTCCAAAATCAACCGATATTCTAAATATAAATTTTGTTTGATCATTAAATTCGTTTTATCACATTACAACAACCTTAACGTATAAATTAGATGACCAGTCGTCTTAAAAAAGTAAAACGTACTTTTTTCTTGTTTTAAAACATCGAAGTAGGAGCATTACAGTTCTTACAATGTTGCGAAACGATTCCAGAAACTAAATAAAAAAAGAATTGCCATTTTATTGAGACTTTGTACATAAAATGGCGGTCTTAACCTTTAAAAATATATTTATTAAAATTTTACTTTTCCCGTTTGACTCCAAGTCACAGATTTTCGTTGCCGTCTTTCACTCGATCCGGACATGGAGTCTTCCATTCTCTAAACAAAAAGTAACCAAATTCAAAATTTTATTTCGTTAAAGAAAAAGTGTGTGTATTAACTTCGTTTTACTTGTATAAAAATTCACACACACACCTACAAACACACACACATTAAATCCCCCAAACAGAAGTGCCTGTTATAGGTTATCGTGTGCTTGTGCTTTATGTATTTGCCATTATAAAATTCAACATTTTTTGTAATCCTACAAACCGTAAAAACATCGTCCACGCCTGGTAAGCTGTAAATAGAAACTAAATCATCGCCAATTAAAACTTTCGAAAAAATGATGGATCTTTTTCTTGTCCTTGTTTTATTAAAATTTTGCGTTATCTGTAGCCTTTTCCGAAATATAGCTTTCGTTTCCATGACTATACCTACTATACCTTTATAGTTGTAGATCGACTTTATAGTTGGTAGGGTTATTAAACGGTTCTTGCTATGTTAAACAAACCCGCGTTTTATTTACTGCCTAATATTGACTTTGTACGACACCTAACTGAAAGACTATTACACCTCGTGCTTAAGTTTTAAGTAATCTTTAAAACTGGCTGTACTTGAATGTTTTAGGTTTATGCTTGTTTATTAATTTTTTATTACATAATGAGGTATTTTTTCAGTATATTATTAATTTTTTCGACCCTTATTTAGGTATTTACTACAACTAATTATTATAAACTAAACGCACACCTTTTAAATATTTTGAAATATTTATTAAATAAAAAATTAAACCATAAATAAATGTCACAAATTATAAAAACATTGCACTCAAATAGCAACAAAGTGCAACGAAGGCTTATATACCCGCGCCAAAACACTGCATAAGTCAGTTACGTGTTCTAGTCACGTGTTCTAATAAATTCTGGCTTGCTTATCTTTCGCAAGTGATCTCGTGGGGTTTCCATTTTAAGTTTACTCTGAGCTTATATTCCCGCATTTGAGTCTCGTGTAGCTTGCGCTGGTAATACTGAAGGCTCTGTAATTGCTTTTCCAGTTTGGCGTCCTTCTTTCGAATGTCCACCACGAGCTGGCGCTGGAATTTCAGGTAGTTTTCGTTGCGGATTTCCGCGGCTTTTCGTGCCGCCTGCACCTCCTTGTCTTTCATTAGTCGCCGGTACTGCTCGACGATGACGTCATCTTGTTGGGATTTCTTTCGCAGGCGTTTGATTTCGTCTTTTTGCTGCCGGAAAATTTCGAGGACTTTTTCTGAGAGCTTTCTTGTTTCGCTTTGTTTTGGTTTTGCAGTCGCCGTCTGGGTAACATGGTCGTTCTGGCGACTTTTCATTGTGGATTGGGGAAACAATGGGATTTCTAATTCGGAGTTTTGCCAAAAATGTGTCCCTTGTCCAAACATATTATCCCTCGGAGGGCGCTCGATATCTTGGTTGGCGATTACTTCCTCGTTTCTCACGAAATCGTCTCCCGTTTCGCGGAAGCTTTTTGGCGCATTCCAGCCATTATTCCAACTGGGGTCGAACTGGTTATTAAACTGGTCGTCATTTTGCTGAATATCATTTACCATCCGGTTATCGGGAAAACGACTTTGCAGTTTAGAATCGTCGTCTTCTAATGAAGCCTCAGTTTTCTCCTCCAGTAGATGCGAATAATCAAATAAAGTGCTGCCATTATTTTGCGCCGACTCTTTCGGTACTGATTTTTGTGATAAATGATTTGCCGGAGATTCATAACCCAATGACCAAACGGGTTTGTTTGGTAAATTGGAATCCAATGGTAAAAGGCCCTGGTTGTTCCATGCAAAATTCTGCGTTTGCGAAAGCTCGCTTCCACGTGACATCTCAGGCATTACCGCGCGACTGATTTCCTCGTCGTAGAATTTCGAGCTGGCTCCAGAAAGAACCGAAAACGGGGTCGGAGGCGAAGGGGAGTCCGGGATGATGCAGAAGCTCATGGAAGACTTTGGTTCTTGCATGCAAGGCACGTGGGGTGCTATAAACAAGGAAGTATAATTGGGTGAACGCTCCGGAACCAAAAATGAGGAGCAATTTGAAGACGTTGAAATTGAAGTGTCGTCGTCTGAATCGGACGAGACGGCACTGGACAACTTATTAACGTCAGTCACGTGGCTAATTTGTGTATTATTGCTTGTTGTCGATGAGGAAAAGTTAATTTGTTCGAATGACCCAGACTCAGAACTAACAAACGAGTTGTCAAACTTCAAAGGATTTAAAATGTCATGCCCAGAATGCGATGTAGGCGATGTGTCGTCACTAGAATTGCTTGTATTGACGGAATAAGCTGGTAGTGTAGTAAGGTCCAATTTTGAATCAGACTTTTGAATTCGTACAATACTTGACTTTGAGGAACTGGATTCTTCTTCGTCAAGTTTTTTTGCGCCTTTTTTCTTCCGCGCCTTTTTGGTATTTTTCTTAATTCTTAGTATATAAGGTTTGTTGTATCTCTTGTTGGGCTTGCTTTGTAAGTCGTGCTCAAATTGTGCCGTTACACTGTCGAGCATGTTAAAATACACTTCGTCATCGCTATCACAGCCCTGGATTGCTGTCTTCAGATCCACGCAAAATTGCACTAATCGATTGTCTTTAATACGTTGTCCTAAAAGCTGAAACGCCGCTCCGACTCGTTGAACCACGAGATGACTGTATTTTTTAGTCCAATTTTTAATGGTTTCGATTTGGTTGTACACGTAAAAACAATGGGTGCTCCAAACCTGCTCGTTAGTACCATCTAACGGCACAAAAAAGTCCACCTAAAAATTTATAAATATTATTTTATCTTCTGCATAACAAAAACACGTGACAAATTTACAAACAGGTTTACATTTTGCTTTACAGTGCAAATAAACATTTTAAAAAGTAAAAAAAATGATATATAAAATTGTTTCAAATTACCTTGGGGCTTCGGTAAAGTTGAAATGAAACAGAACACATTGAACCCATGGCAAAGGCAAAGCAAGGGATGCTTAGAAATCCCGCAAAGAGATGAATATTGTAACAAAATTCGTCATAAATCGCTATCTGTTTGTACAAAGGCTGATATTCAAAATCATCGGATGTAATATCAGGGCGACTTGATACTAAATTCATCAACGGTATGTTCAGCATATCTGACGTCAAGCAGAAAGCGTGTGACGTCATCGTAGGTTCATTTGTAGAGAACTCAAAACAGAATTGCTCTTTAATTTCGTCGGTCAGGCGGAAGTCGTAAATAACACCCATGTCGTCGGACTTCGCGCCTAGAAGTTGGACCAGCTGGTCATAGCTTTTTAAAGAGAAGCACACAGAGGGTATAAGGTCGTATGGCACGGCGTTTATGCACTTCTTCAGAAACAACATAGCCGTTGTAGTGTCGGCACTATGCTCAAACAGAGTTATAATTCGTTGTTTATCTTCCAGATAAACTTCGTTTGAGTATTCAAACGAGAAGATGGAAATCAGGTCTTCAGATTGCGTATATCTCCCCACAGGTTTGATAATTACCACGTAGAGAAGCACGCTGACATAAACTTGAGTAAATATCATTTGTAGATTCATATTGATAACGCACTGCACGCAGTAGGTAATCAGAATTAAATAAATACTTTAACATTTTTTTCTTCTCATTTTCTGGTTGCTATACCGCCCATTGTTTATGTCGACAATCGATCATTGTTTCGCAATTAATTATTAGCATATTTAGCAATAATAAATTTTTGTAAGTAGCTTAGCATTGATTTTTGTTTTGTTATTTATCAATTTGTATGAAATTGTATTATTTTAAAGTTTGTAAAACACATTTTTTAAGTCAAAAAGCATTTGTTTTCTAATTGTAAACTGTATATCAGCAGATAAAAATCCCTCAGTTTTTGTTTTCTATCTTGGCTTGATTACTTGCAATTTCTGATATATATTTTTAACTAGAATACTTACAAATTAGCAATAGATTTATTATGCCAAATTTACAAGTATTACTTACCAAAATCCGTTGCCGAATAAATTCTGTTGCTCCTTTGTGACTGTGTCGTAACGGCTTGTTGTCAAAAACTGAGATCTTCAACATATTTTCATGCTCTTTCCAACCTTTAAACCACAAACGCTTAAAAAATTGAAATTTTTTACCAGTTAGACATTAAAACACGACTTGGTAAATTTCTCTTATAAAATACACCCGAAAAAATGCTTTTTAACAAACCTAATTCCCACTTAGTAAGCTTCCCAGGCTGCCTTTTAGCAATTGGTGAATTCATTTTTGCAAAAACCCTATTTTTTTACAAGTTTTTGTCTTCTGTTTGGTATTAAAGCAAAAATAACTGACTTTTAACGAGTACACTCTTTACTAAACCGCTCTCTGTATGCCATGTATATTTGGTTAATTTTGTTGAGCAGACCACAGATTTCAATTGTTAAAGCTGGGCGAGTTATCCAGACATCAAATAAGGCCTGAAAAGACCGAAACTTACATTTAAAAGTACAATAACATCTTCAAATTGGATACGATCGTAATAATTCCGGTTTGCTTACATAACAACAAAGGCATTGTGGCGTAATAATAGACCGGGTCTGGGTGTGCTTGTTTTTTCTGCTTCGTCAAAATTAATCTGTCTGTGTTATGAATACGCTCTAAAATTATAGACCTTGGGCACTGATTTCGTATCACGGTCGAATAAAAATAATACTTATTAGTTGTTTTCTACTTTTGACAACAAAGTGAAACAATGTTTGCCATATTTTTGCTTTCTTTAAAAATTCTAAGCAGGTTAATTCATTTCATTTTAAACAATAAAAAGCTACTGGGAAATAATAAATCGATAAGCTTTTACCAGCAACCTTGATCAACATTAAAAATCCAAATTCTAAAAAAATCAAAATTTAACAAAAGTTGCTTTTGAGCAAATTGTGCATTTGTTAAAAAGGGGAATTATGCGAAAATATTAAACTTTAAGCAAGTATTTTGCAAACAGATAATGTACTTAGGGTGGCAATCGGTAATATTGGTTTGTATAGTTATAAAATTGTTTTGTTGTTTTATCTTGTTTGTGATAGTATTGACTTAATGGATTTTTATTTGTTTAATATAACAACGTTTTAACAGCTCTGGTCAATTTAATTGAAGAGCGTTAGTTATAATACGTTCATTGTAGTTCAGAAATACAAGTTATATGGATAGCAAGATCACTGAACTAACGTTGCGAAAAAAGTCTTTAGAAATAGATAGGTATAGAATGTACACATTGTTACTTTATTTACATAAATGGTAAAATGGCTATTAAAATTGGTTTGTTGGGCCAAAAAGGATACTGGTTAAATAATGAATAAGTTATTCATTAACTAAACCAACAATCATTGTAAAGAATAATAAAATCGAGAAAAACGAAGGAAACTTTTTTAAAGTTACTTTTGAGTCATTTGAATATTTCTTGTGAAATATATATTTTTTTGACAGTTTTAAATTAACTTAAATCTGATTGTAACAAAAGCTATAAGTTAATTTATAAGTTTTGTTTAAAGCAAGAAAATCGAAATAAAATGCAGCATGTAATAAAATTTAAACAAGTAAAGTGGATAATGGCAGATGTACTTTCCCTTACAAAGTTAAAATGGAGTAACAATAGATTATGCTAATATTACTTTGGCTACGGTGTGCTTGTTATCGCTACAAAAATAGTTGGGACATAAATTTCTTTAAGAAACTTCTACTACTATAATAACAATGAATTTAGACGCTTAGAAACTTCACTAATGTTATATACAGGGTAAATAAACTGCTCTAGTTAGATATATAAATTATAATTAATTTTGTTATATGGTAAAGTTGCGTTAAAACGTATTATGAAATATTTGGAATGGATTGCAGAAAAATTTTATTGTTGGTATTTTGTCTTTCCATCCTTGAAGTATCACTAGTTTATTACTTCGTACCTTACCATCAAATATTTACCTTGCATCTGAATGTTGAAAGCAGCAAGGAACTTATCTACCCACCTGCTAATAAAAATAAAAACAATCTATATAATAAATATTGGGATAAAAAAGAAGATGACTTAAGTAGCAAGGAAACTGTTATAGAAGTGGTAAATGGAGAAAAGGAAATAAAAAATACTGTGTCAAAATTAAGTATAAAAGAACAAAATGACAAAATTAAAAAGAATATTACCGTTTTTTCTCCCCAAAAAATTGTTAATCGTTTGTCATATTACTATGGAATAGATTATTTAGACAGTTATGGACTAGCACAAAAAACAGTCGTGTTTTCAAAGCTAAAAAGAAGCGAGAAATGGCGGGAACTTTTTCCTGATCTTTTTCGAGGTATATCAGCTTCAGAAAAATCAAATCCTAAACAAAATGCGAGTTTTTTTACTTCGGAAAAATCAGAAGTGTTTATTCCAAAAACCTCTTTTCAAGTCGGGGAAGAGTTTGTTGCAACTATTCAGGCCAAAGATCGCCTGGGAAGAAATAAGCTTCACGGAGGTGATTATTTTCGTGCCCGGCTTCTTCAAGGAAATGTCACCGAGTTATACCCGGCAGATGCTATCAACTGTTTAGTCACTGATAACAACGACGGGACTTATTCCATAACAACTCCAATATTATTTGCTGGAACATTAACATTGGATGTAACGTTAATATCTTCAGTAGAATCATTAAAATATATGCTCGAAGAAGCTGATCAACTAAAAAACAAGGGATTTAGTTACATTGGTAATCTTACCACAACAGAAACAGTCGAATGTAATTGGTACTTTAGTGAACTAACTGACGAGTAAGTAAAATAATAACGCAAAAAGTATTACAACCTTGAACCCCCAAAATATCCTATTATTGTGTTTAATAACGTCTTTTGTTGTTTTGCTTATTTATTCACAAATGGAGCTTTAAGACATAGATTTGTAAGTATTTCTTGCCCTAGAACATAAATTTTATAGCATTACTTTTTTTAGCCGTAAAACACTTACATTTTAACAAAATAGCGTTTATATTTTTACGTTTTTGTCGTTTCAAATCTTTATAGTTTTTAATAATAACTTTTTTTCTACCCTAGGGCAAAAAATTCGGAACTTTGTGATTACGGAAATCCTCGAAACGCGGAGCCCTGGATTTGTGTAAAGCCAAAGTCAGGACAATGTCACAAAATTGTTTTTCTTGAAACTAAAGGAAAAAAATTTGAGCAAATCACGTTAAAACAAAAAGTTTTAAAGAGATTTACTGGTCGCGTTAGAATTAATGCATTTAATGCTACTAAAATAGTCGTCCAACCTTCGCCAAAGCTAATACCTAACATTACCAACGATGCATGCACGTTTAAGCAAATCTCTACTGCCCTCTCCCGACCAAGTGGTTACTTTAAAGGCAACAACTGGAAGTCGCTGTTGTGCAATAACACAGCTGAAAACCAGATTGATTATCAGGCTTTGCTTCGCAACAAGCAAGTCTATTTATTTGGTGATTCTACAACGCGCCAGATAGCTGAGTTTTACAAAAAAAACATTCCACTCCAAAGAACGACTGCACCACTTCCACGGAACGTTTGGCAAGCACCCTATGTTTTATTCAATAAAACTGATAACATTACGATATATTACAGAGCACACGGCCCGCCATTAAGAAACCCAGGACCGCCCCTTAGTAGACCTTATATTAGTGATATGATGGACAGCATAAATTTAGGAGAAAAAAATATGGCCATTGTGTTTAACATCGGCTTGCATATTTTCACCTGCCATGCTTCTATGTACATACATCGCATTGAGGGCATTAAACAGGCTGCTCTGAGACTATTAAAACGTCATCCTAAAACTAAAATTATTTTCAGAATGTCTAATGCTGTGGATGGCTTGTTTGATTGGTTTATGTTTAGACAAATAAGAATTGCTAAATATATTTTTAAAGATATTGAAGGTGTTTTATTGTTAGATTTTTTGGATCTGACAAATTCGTGGTTATTAAATAATAACATTCACCCAAACTATAAAATATTATCTCAACAAGTTGGAATTTTGACACAAATTATTGGTCGAGAATAAAAAAATTAAACACAGAACATTCTTGTTTAAAAATATAGTGTTTTTTATATGTATGTTCCTAAATTGCTAAGGTATAATTTACCTATAAAATAACAAAGGCTTTGTTTTGTAAAACTAAAATAGGACTAAGTAGGTTTGTATTTTGTGTATTGTCAAAAATAATCTGTCAGTGTTATAATAGGCTTAAAAATTAACTGTCGATGTACGATGCTTTTGTAACCTGGTCGGATAAAAAGAAAGTTTAATTATTAACATTTGTATGTTGAATTTGTGTCATAAACTCAAACAAGGCGTGTGTTCTATCTTTTTAAACCTGGTCCCATAAAAGTAATTTAAAGGTTTAATTATTAACATTTGTATGTTAAACTTGTTGCATAAACTCAAACTAGGTGTATTTTCTATCTCTTTAATTATACAAAAGTGATGGGGCAAGAAACCTGGTATTAAATTAATAAAAATAAATAAACTTAATCTAGTAAAAGCTACTTTTCTAATGTTAAAAAAGAAAAATGGATTTCAAGAAAAGTTTATTGTTAGCAATTAGTTTGTCTGTTCTTGAAATGTACCTAGTTTATCATTATGTTTCCAACAGTCAAGTATTCACTTTGCAACAAGGTTTTGATAACAGCAACCAATTTATTTACCCACCTGCTCTTCAAAATAAAAGTTATTTAAATAATAAAGATCAAGGTGAAAAAGAAAATGATTTAAGTGGCGAGTTTACTGTTAAAGAAATTGTGCAACTAGAAAAGAAAATATTAACCACCGAGTCGTCATTAAATATAAAAAATCAAAATTATAAAATTCTAAACAATGTAACATATTTTCTTCCCACAAAAATTACTGATCGTTATTCTTATTATTACGGAATTGATTATATAGAAAGTTATGGACTAGCACAAAAAACAGTCGTGTTTTCAAAGCTAAAAAGAAGCGAAAAATGGCGTGAACTTTTTCCTGATTATTTTCGAGGTATTTCAGCTTCAGAAAAACTGAACCCTAAACAAAATTCAAGTTTTTTTACTTCGGAAAAATCAGAGGTGTTGATTTCAAAAACCTCTTTTCAAGTCGGGGATGAGTTTGTTGCAACTATTCAGGCCAAAGATCGCCTGGGAAGAAATAAGATTCACGGGGGTGATTATTTTCGTGCCCGGCTTCTTCAAGGAAATGTTACCGAGTTATACCCAGCAGACGCTATCAACTGTTTAGTCACTGATAACAACGACGGGACTTATGCCATAACAACTCCAATATTATTTGCTGGAACATTGACATTAGATGTAACTTTAATATCTTCAGTAGAATCATTAAAATATATGCTTGAAGAAGCTGATCAGTTGAAAAACAAAGGATTTCGATATATTGCAAGTCTTACTTCAAAAGAAACAGTAGAATGTAATTGGTGAACTTACTGACAAGTAAGTAATCTATTTAAAATAACTATTTTAACCTTCTCGAGCGGAAACAATTGGAACTATTATCACTTGATTCCGTTTAAATATCCGCTTTTATAAAACCCAAGTTATTTAAGTTTGTCTCTTTTATTTATAATTTTTTAATGTAATATAAAACTTAACACACCTGCTTTTCAAACAACATAAAATCTATTGTCATAAAATCACTTTAAAAAGCTCTTGGTTAGGCTACTATAACTTGTGTATATTTATTTAATTTTATTTTAGTGCAAAAGCGATGGAGCTGTGCGATTATGGAAATCCCCGAAACCAGGAACCATGGATTTGTACAAAACCCAAATCAGGAATTTGTCATAAAATTTCGTATATTAAAGTAGATGGACGCAGATTCGAGCAGACCACTTTGCGACAAAACGTGATTAAGAAGTTTCCTTCAAAAATGTTGAAGGGGTTTTACTTCTAGATTTTTGGGATCTGACAAACTTGTGGTTATTAAATGACGCAATTCACCCTGGTGGAAAAATTCTAACTCAAGAAATTAATTTTTTAACACAAGTTGTTGGATTTGATTAACGATAATAAGAAGATATAACAATTTTATTTATTAAGTTATTACCTCATGTAGTAATATTTTAATAAATGGGCTTTTTGGCAAAAATTATTGGTTAAAACTAAAAAAAACAACTCAACAAATATTATAATATTTATATGGAAATCCGTCAACGTTAACGAATTTTATGAAATCTTTAAAAATAAATTGTGACATCCTTTGCAATTTACACGCACAAAATTTTAACTTATCATTTTTTAAAACTGATCTATAAGGTTTAATTTTGTTTAATATACAATATTAGAGCCTTAAATTTTGATAATGCTACAGCTATACCTTTAAAAAGTGCATATCGGTTAAAAAAGAGTGCAATATATTATATTGTTTGTGGAAATTATTTGCACATATTGCTATATTATAAACAGACAAATTGTTTTTTTATTTGGCAGGGTTTAACCGGCAGCATAGTATAGTAAGGCGTTACTAAGGCGTTATAAACGGTATAAACTCCTGCTGAGCCAGCACTTAATCAGCAATATAATTACCGGGCAATTTTTACACTATGTTTAGGTCGCACATTCTGACTTTTCCCATCAAGGATAAAAATATATACAAAAAAAAAGGTTTATACGTTGTATCACAAGAACGACATTTAACCTTTTAAGTGTAAACCTATTGTTATGAGAAAAAATTAATATATAACGTTTTTGACACCTTTTATTGCAATATATAAATAACAGAGCATAGGTAGTTGAATATAATAATCTATAAAAGTAAATAATAACATAAGTATATAATTATATAGTTAATTTGTTTAATCTAATACGAGAATTTGCGTTAACAAATTCATTTCTTGAGTTAATATTTTTCTAATTGGATGAATTTGGTCGTCTAGAAGCCACAAATTCGTTAGTTCCCAAAAATCTATGAGTAAAATACCTTTAGCATCTTTGAAAATATTTTTTGCAATTACAACTTGTCTAAACAAAAACCAATCGATTAAAGTATCGACTGCATTAGGCAATCTAAAAATAACTTTAGTTCCAGGATGTCGTTTTATTAGTCTCAACGCAGCCTGTTTAATGCCCTCAATGCGATGTATGTACATAGAAGCATGGCAGGTAAAAATATGCAAGCCGATGTTAAACACAATGGCCAGGTTTTTTCCTCCTAAATCTATGCTGTCCATCATATCACTAATATAAGGTCTACTAAGGGGCGGGCCCGGGTTTCTTAATGGCGGGCCATGTGATCTGTAATAAATTGTAATGTTGTTGGTTTTATCGAAAGCAGCGCAGGGTTTGTGCCAAACTTCGGACCCCAGGGGAGCAGCGCTTTCATTCAGTTTTAATTTTCCTCGGTAGTAGACATACAATTGACGTGTTGTAGAATCGCCAAAAAAGTAAAGGCGTTTGTGGCGAAACAAAGCTTTGTAGTCAATATCATCTGTGAACGTGTTATTACACAGAAACGACTGCCAGGTGCTGTTTTTAAAGTAACCGGTTTGCTGATTATGATTTTTTAAAAGTTGTCCATAACTACACACGTTTTTCGGAAGGTTGGGTTCGTGACCTGTCGACCCCTTCACTGTTATACTACTAGATTTTGTTCCATTAAACCTGACATAAGAGGGAAATTTTTTAATCACGTTTTCTTGCAAGGTGGTCTTCTCAAATCGCCTTCCGTTGACCATAACATAAGCTATCCTGTGACAAACTCCAGACTTAGGTTTTGTACAAATCCATGGTTCTTGGTTTCGGGGATTTCCGTAATCGCAAAGTTCCATCGCTTTTGCTCTAAAAAAGTTACAACACTCTTTAGTTATAGCAGATAATTTAGCATTTCGCATTTCTACATTAACCAAAATTGCTTTAATTTGTTAAAGCTAAACAGATTACCATATTCTTTATTAAATAATGTATTGTACTTACTTGTCGGTTAGTTCACTAAAGTACCAATTACATTCGACTGTTTCTGTTGTGGTAAGATTACCAATGTAACTAAATCCCTTGTTTTTTAATTGATCAGCTTCTTTGATCATATATTTTAATGATTCTACTGAAGATATTAACGTTACATCTAATGTTAATGTTCCAGCAAATAATATTGGAGTTGTTATGGAATATGTTCCGTCGTTGTTATCAGTGACTAAACAGTTGATGGCATCTGAAGGAAACAATTCGGTTGCATTTGTTCCCTGAATGAGTCGGGCACGAAAATAATCACCTCCGTGAAGCTTATTTCTTCCCAAACGATCTTTGGCCTGAATAGTTGCAACAAACTCATCCCCGACTTGAAAAGAGGTTTTTGGAATCAACACCTCCGATTTTTCCGAAGTAAAATAATCCGAATTTTGTTTAGGATTTGATTTTTCTGAAGCTGATATACCAAGAAAAAGATCAGGAAAAAGTTCCCGCCATTTTTCGCTTCTTTTTAGCTTTGAAAACACGACTGTTTTTTGTGCTAGTCCATAACTTTCCAAATAATCAATTCCAAAGTAATGCGAAAAACGATCAGTAATTTTTTTCGGGGAAAAAAAAGTTAGTTTGTTTTGCATTTTTTCATTTTGTTGTTTTATATTTAGTTTTTTATCAGGAATTGATATTTTTTTGTCTAATTGCGCCTTTGCTTTAACAATCTTACCGCTAATTGGAAATCTTTCCTTTTCACCTGGATTTTTATAATTTAAATAGTTTTTATTTTGAAGAGCAGGTGGGTAGATAAATTGGTTGTTGTTATCAAAATCTCGTTGCAAAGTGAAAATTTGACTGTGAGAAACATTATGATAAACTAAAAATATTCCAGTTCCTGACATACATATTACTAACAACAGCATTTTCTTAAAATCCATTTCAAAAAATTAATAGGTTATATCCAATTTTCTTTTATTTTTATATAACGTTAGCTGTCGTAGTTTTAATTTTTTTAAATACAAATTAAAAAATCTATGAAACTGGTTCTACCATGCTTAAAACTAACGTTAACTGTGTTTAATGTTAAGTTTGCCTTAGGCTACAAACTGAAAAGTGCGGTCTCGACGACGAATTAGATATACAGCATTTTTTGAGTAAACACTGCCGATTATTTTTTAATTTTATACCATTTTAAAAATCACATTCTGTAATAAAAAAGGAAGATAAGATAACTACAAACTAAACTACTGGGCTCTACCGAGCGCAAAAAAAAAATCGAATTAACAAATAAAAAAAGTCGTTACTTTTTTTTTAAAATCTTACAATAGCTTTATATTAAAAGTTGTTCGGCTTATGATAGAGCCTATTTCGTAGCTTTATTCACATGGGACATTGTAAGTTCAATTTTCAGCACGCAGTTTAAACAGATGATCAATTATTTTAGTAATATTGCGGTACAACTATAGTACAGTGCAGACCACCTTAGTAGGATAAGCAACACATTAAAATGCATAAAAAATTATATCTTTACTAAATGACACCACATATAGAACACGTAATTAATTAGTAATAAACATAATGAATCAAGTTTATAAAAAAAACTTCACCTATCAGCAAACTGACAAAAAAATAAGATTAATAATAAAACTTACATCTAAATAAATAAAATTGTTATATCTTGTTATTATGATTAATCTAATCCAACAATTTGTGTTAAAAAATTAATTTCTTGGGTTAGAATTTTCCCACCAGGGTGAATTGCGTCATTTAATAACCACAAGTTTGTCAGATCCCAAAAATCTAGAAGCAAAACCCCTTCAACATCTTTGAAAATATGTTTGGCAATTTCGATTTGTCTAAACAAAAACCAGTCGATCAAGTTATCTATGGCATTGGGTAATCTAAATATAACTTTAGTTTTAGGATGACGTTTTATTAGCCTCTGAGCAGCCTCCTTAATCCCCTGAACGCGATGTATGTACATCGAAGCATGGCAGGTAAAAATATGCAAGCCAATGTTAAACACAATAGCCACATTTTTCCCTCCTGAATCAATACCGTCCAACAAATCACTAATATAAGGTCTACTAAGGGGCGGTCCCGGGTTTCTTAATGGCGGGCCGTGTGCTCTGTAATAAATTGTAATGTTGTCAGTATTATCGAAAGCAACGCAAGGTTTTTGCCAGACTTCAGATCCAAGATTTGCACAAGTTTGGCTAAGGGCTAGTTTGTTTCGGTAAAATTCATATATTTGACGTGTTGTGGAATCGCCAATAAGATACAATTGCTTATTTTGAAACAAAGTCCGATAATCAATCTGGGAGTCATCTTTGTTTTTACATAAAAGCGACTCCCAGTTGTTGTTTTTAAAGTAGCCGTTTGGCCGGTTGCTAGCGTTAGAAAGTTGTTTGAAACTACATGCGTTGCTTGGGGTTTCTGGTTTGTAGTCTTTTACCGGTTTGAAATTTATGGCGTTAGAATTGATTCCAGTAATTCTAACATGACAAGGAAACTTCTTAATCACGTTTTGTCGCAAAGTAGTCTGTTCAAATCTCCGCCCGTCCACCTTAATATACGAAATTTTGTGACAAATTCCTGACTTGGGTTTTGTACAAATCCATGGTTCTTCGTTTCGGGGATTTTCATAATCGCACAGCTCCATCGCTTTTGCTCTAAGGTAAAAAAATTAATTGCAAAGTTTTTATTCATATGCCCTTTTACCTAATAGATTTTATGTTTTTAAAGAAAGAAATGGGTTGTTGTGTTAAAGCTATTGTGTTAAAGTGTTATGTTACAGAGTTTTGCAATTTTGTAAGTGATGTATATAGCATGTTAGTATGGTTGACAATAAATCACAAAATGGCTTTAAAACCTTTAAAAAATGTCTGTGGTACTTACAATTTAATTTTGAAAAATACTGGGAAATGATTAACATAAAAAACCAAGTTACCATATTTTTTGTGTGACGTGGAAAGTACTAAGTAGCGTAGTGAATGTATACACGCTAGTACTTTCTAGGTCATTACAAACAGGGCTTCCCTTTTCTTTTTTTTAATTAATTTAATTTTTTTTTTAAAGTTGAATAACTTAAAAAGTAGGTGAAATTATTTAAAGTTAAAATCATTTTTGTGTTCAGTGACACCAACTTTATTAATTTTTGAGTATAAAAATATCGCTAATATATGACTTTAAGGCTACTTATTAAAAGTTTGTGTTAAAGCTATTTATTAACGTCGGGCTCCAGAATATGGGATTAGGAACATACAATTTAATAAAAAAAAAATGGAGCGAATTTGAATAATATGGAATTTATAAAAAATAATAATAACCCAATTCTTTCGAAACAAACTTCTATAAATCTTGAACAATTAAAGATAATTTAAGATAAGCGATAAATCGTTTTCATTCCATAAGTTAAAATAGTTATTTAAAATAGAATACTTACTCTTCGGATAACTCACTAAAATACCAATTACATTCTACGCTTTCGTTTGAAGTAAGACTTGCGATATACCGAAATCCTTTGTTTTTCAATTGATCAGCTTCTCCGAGCATGTATTTTAATGATTCTACTGAAGATATTAACGTTACATCCAATGTTAATGTTCCAGCAAATAATATTGGAGTAGTTATGGAATAAGTCCCGTCGTTGTTATCAGTGACTAAACAGTTGATAGCATCTGCCGGGTATAATTCAGTGGCCTTTCCTTTAATGAGTCGGGCACGAAAATAATCACCTCCGTAAATCTTATTTCTTCCCAGGCGATCTTTGGCCTGAATAGTTGCAACAAACTCATCCCCGACTTGAAAGGAGGTTTTTGGAATCAACACCTCTGATTTTCCCGAAGTAAAAAAACTCGAGTTTTGTTTAGGGTTTAGTTTTTCTGAAGCTAAAATACCTCGAAAATAATCAGGAAAAAGTTCACGCCATTTTTCGCTTCTTTTTAGCTTTGAAAACACGACTGTTTTTTGTGCTAGTCCATAACTTTCTAAATAATCAATTCCGTAATAATAGGAATAACGATCGGTTTTCTTTTTTGGCGAAAAATATGTTACATTGTTTAGAATTTTATGATTTTGTTCTTCTATATTTAATGACGACTTAGTTGTTAGTAATTCTTTTTCCAATTGTATATTTTCTTTAACAGTAACCTCGCTTTTTAAATTATTTTTCTTTTCACCTTGTTTTTTATTTTTCAAATAGTTTTTACCTTGAAGAGCAGGCGGGTAGATAAATTGGTTGCTGTTATCAAAACCTCGTTGCAAAGTGAAAATTTGACTGTTGGAAACCAAATGATAAACTAAAAAAACTCCAAAGATAGAGAAACTAATTACCAACAACAAAATTTTCTTGAAGTCCATTTAACCTAAGTTTTAAATTATAATTTAGTTCCCTACTTTAAAACATCCCGTTTTTGTATCTTAATGTATTCATAAAGTAAGTTTTAAAACTGACAATATGCAAATCGTCAGGCTTGTCATTACTTGATAGAAAATCAACCACAAAACTGTTAAGTCTAAAGTATTAAACTGCAATTCCTAGTAACTACTGGGTTGCTTTAAACGAATATGAAAATAACTGATTCACAATCCAATTCATAAGTAGTACAAAAAGTAGTTAGTTACTAAGTTTTTACGTTTATATTAAATTTTAAACAGTTTGTTATGACAGAAAACGAAATCGACAATTCAATTACTACACCTACTTAACTTACTTGTGGCGGAAATGATATTCACAATTACTAAGCCTACTTATTTTTTTAAAGTTAAATTACTGACTGTTATTTTAAGTTAAACTGGGTACGTTTTCTACTAGGCATTTTAAACGTATTGCATATTGGAAAAAGTATATGTATTTATTATCCAGTTACACTAACACTTTTCAACATCAAAGTAGCATTTGCAGTTAAAGTACTAAAGTAGTGGTATATTAATATACACTTTGTTTTGTATGTTTATGCAATCTTTTTGAGAAAAACCACGCTTTCCCTTAACTTTATATTCTTTCAAAAAACAACAAGTAACTTTTTATTGCTTGGCATGCCTTTTTGAACTCACACGAAAAAACAAATTTTTACAAACCATTTGACTTGTTTTCACACGTATAAAATTGCAAATAACACATCCTGTCGTTTAAAGCAATTTAAAGCCAAGGTCAGAAGTCATTTTTATGCTCTGGTGCTGCACATTTGAGGTTGGCGCAATGATATATGATAAACATTATCATTGAGTTAGCGTCTACGCTTAGCTGAACCACGTCTCAACAGCACACCCTACCGTAGTAAAATTTAAAAACTATTACTTTAATAATTATAGAGTTACATAAAAAAAAAAAAAAATACAAAAATTAAAAGTGGAAGAGTTTAACAATTTTTTGCATTTATATGTCTCCCCCACCAAGTGTTTTTGTATATAAATACATGAAGTTACACTTATTATTAATTTTCCAGGCTACATAACACTTTATATAAATTTAATCAAAGCTTTTTGAGTAAGGCCCAAAAAAAATGTTTCGTAAAGAATTAACCAGCAAATTTTAATTAAGGTTTTAACAGCGACCGTTTTACTTTATATACAGCATACTGGTATAGTAGCCTATTTGTGCGTGTTTAGCTCGCTGATTCTACAGAACTTAATTACGCAAGCTAAACCGGCATGCCTTTTTCTTGCAGTGCAAGTTTCTACAAGTACAAGTCGGTACATCACTCCTTTTAGATGTTAGTATGTGGTAACTTATGCAGATGAGTGGCTAAAACCGATCTGAGATAGTAGTGCACCAAGTCTACCATGGACAACTGGGCACACATTTATACAGTAAAGTAATGCTGCTTAAGTTTTGATAGTGACTGTTATAAAACAAAAGTGTAGTATTAAAATAATTCTATACACTAAAATTTTTTTCAAAGTAAGTAGTGTATATAAAAGCAGCCTAGTCGTGATCAATCTGACAAACGGACATTCTTACACAAAATGTTTTTTATTTGCATGTGATGTTTAGCATACGTTTCCCTAAAATAATTATTAAGCTGTTTGGCATATTTTGCAGTCAAGTGTAAACGTTTTGTTTGCAAAAGAGATAATAAATTTAGAAAATGAAGTTGAACTCGAATGTTGTGGTTAGTTTAACAGTTTTGGGCTTTTTGTGTTTCTACTCCGGCTGCTGTGCTGCTGTGCATGCAAACCAAGAGTCTCATGGTTTGAGCGAAATTCTTGATTTTTTACCAAATCAACATGATTTTAAATTTTTTGAACGTTGTCTAAACTACGAAATTAAAGCTATGTAAGTTGGACTTTAATTTAAATGAGTAATATACATTTAAGTCGAGTAGTAAGGCTTACTAACTTTTCGACTCTTTTTTAAAGGACAAGAAGAGATACTGTAAAATGCAATAAATTACTGGAAACAATGCAAAGAATGAGTGAATCGAGTTCTAAAAACCGCAAAAAACGTAAGTTCGACTTACATCATTATATACTACTTTAATTATACCAAACAATGTGGTAACATTTTCCTGTTTTTTTTACATTTAGTACAACGTGTAAATTAACTTACAATTATATAATCGGTTGCAGTACTATAATAATTGCATCTTATTATAGTATTATCGCAGGTTTTTGTGCAACAATATCAACCAAAGGTAACTGGTGTATAAGTAGATAAGGCCATACAAAAAGGTGCATGAATATTAACTGTTAAAACAAAATTAAGCAATGTTTTGTTAAATTGTATTGTAACTTTTCTTTATTATTTGTTTATTGTTTTGTTTAATTTTGTTACGGCCGGGGGCATATTGAGCTGTTAAAAAGGTATTGGGTTTTAATACTACCTTTTTAATATTTTTGTGTAAACGAAAAAACCTAAAAATTTTGACTAATTTTTAATTATCCAAATTAAATTATCATAAAAAAGCTGATATAGCTGTTACATTATTTTGTTAAATTAACATTTAAAAAACGAAAACAATTGCGTTTGTATATCATATGGGACCGAACGAATTTTACAAGATGCCGATTTGTTGTGTATTCAAAAACGCATGGCTACAGAAAACTAACTTATTAAAGGATAAGGTGGCGTTTAGGCGTATTTTCATTAATAGATGTAGTGTATTTTTAAAGCCTATTAACTTGCTCGTTTTTCTGTGTTGTGTTCTATGCTACTTATATGTATATACGCATGAACTATATTGCCTAACTAATAAAACTCTAAAAGCATATCTTCAGTTTTATTAAAATAGTTTAAAGGTGCGAAGAAAAATGTCGATGTTTTAAGCAATTGTATATAGGCATAAGGCATAGATAATTTTTTAAATGCGCTTACGTACTTTTCTGATACATGTAATTAGATAAGCAAAAATTTTTCAAAAAAATAACCAAATACTAAAAAAAGTAATTTGTTTTAAATAGGCAATGCAGAAATTCTAATGGAACAGATGTACCACATAAGTAAGTGACACGATTTTTTTTATAGTTTTTTTATATTTTTATTTGGGATGGTTGTGTAGTTAGGACGTGTTTAAGCTATCCGGTAACGCCGGGCTAATGGGCGAATAGTGTGGCATTGGTGCGGCTCAAACCCGAAACCTTTCGGCTTGCAGTCTAACGCCATAACGGATATACCATACTACTGAAAGTAAGATTCTATTAATCTTATTGACCCACAATATACACACCATCACCTAATCGAACCTAAACTTACCGCATTACAGAAATAGCCAAGATGAAAAACAGGCTGTCGGAGGAGAGAGATGAGATGATGAGCATGGTGGCTCCGTGCTCCAAATTTTCAAGCTCCGTCAGAAGGAACTGGAAGAAGTTCTTTGGACCAAGAGCGGGTAGCACTCCAACAGAAGTGACAACTTTTATTCCCTTCCAGCAAAACTTAAGTAGACACGAAATCGAAGTCACCTTCGGTCCCCCAGCCCTCAACACGTAAGTTAGGTTAATTAATAATGTTTTTTTTAATGAAATATTTATTAAAAAATATTTTTATTGGTACTGCTGTAACATATTTGCCGAACTCTATCATGAATGTTTGTGTATTTACTTCTTGCTGTTGCCACAGGGCCTAATGACAATATTTGACATTTGAGGCTTACCATAATAGCAGCTGCTGTGATGTAAATTAAGTTTACAAATTTTTTAAGATTAAAATATTAAACTTTTAATTAAAAAAACAATGTATAATTTTTTTGTTTGCGTTATATATATAATATTATTATGCTATTTAAATATGCCAGATAATATCACTTTGCCCTAAAAACAAATTTTACTTAATATTTTAAAATTTATCAGTTGAACATAGGCGTTATCTTTTAACATAAATTTAAAATTTAACAACATGTTAAAGATAATTTTAAATCTTAAAAAATATTAAGATTTTACATTTTCCCACGAGAAATTAACCCCACCCAAACTTCAAACTTATTTTTGATGTAAACAATTTTTAAGAGCTGTTTTTTTTGACAGTTCGGTATTCCGTGAACATCAACTTGTCGCTGTCGACTTGGCAATCCTTCGGACTCCTCCTTGCCAGATTGATGAATTATTTGGAAGTTATTCGTTAACTGTTGATCAGATAATAGCCAATAAATCGATTAATATTCACAAGAGCAAACAGGTTGAAATTTTATTATATTTTTTAAACAAATATATAATAAAAATGTAATGTTTTAAATTTTAAGTTCAAGTTTGAAAGACATTTTTTAAATTCTTACTTTAAAAAAAATTTTAATTCCTAATTTATGACCATGTATAATTTTAAATTTAAATTTCACATTTTTTTAAGTCTAATATCAAAATATATTTGTAATTTTTTTTTTAATTTAGAAATTCTCATATTATTTTTTAAATTTTGTTTTAGTCCATTTGTCCTACTCTAACCGGTTATATGTTGGTTGCCGAACTTGACATCGCAAAAATGAAAACATGGTTTTATAGTTCAGATACATCTTTGATACTTCGGGTTCGATTACACGCAGATCCCTTACCAGGTTAGATTTTTTTAATAACTTTAAATTAACAAAAAAGAAAATAATTAAAAATGGTATTAGTTGTTTTATGCCTGTTAATTTAACTTAAAAGTATTTTAGTCAAATTTTAAAATTATAGAACACAAATTCAAAATTTTATTAATTGTCGCCTTTATTGCATACGGTATACGTAATACATTTTCTATTGACAAAAATTTATTGGATTTTTAAATTATAAAACATGTTAAAAATATAATTCCTTGTTTACCCAACATTTTCTTATATTGAATTTATAAACTTAGCGGTAAAAACACCTGTTATCTTAACTTTTATTTGCTTCTCTTTGGTTTAAGTTTGCAAAAAAAATTGTTTGGCTTCTGTACCAGAGAAAAATGTTGGCTTCTGTATAATAAAGCCAAATATGAGAAAAAAATTCTTAAAGTTTATGAGTGTACTTTCCAAGGAGTAAACAACATATGCAAGGCCTTTAACCGCCTTAACTATGTTGTTGTTAAAATGCAATTGTTTTAACAAAAATATCTTGTCGCTCTATCTGTGCCTAAGCTGCAGCCAGGTTTGCGTGGTTTTATTACCACAAGTTTTAAGATGTAGCAGGTGATAATCTTACAAGTTCCCACAGTCCTAAATCACTCCTACTTTTTCGCACAATGTAGCTACTTGTTCTTATTTAAAAATTGTCTTATTTATCAGATGCCTGTCATAAGATTATGTAAATCGTTATTTTTATTTATTTTGTATCAACAGCGCTTGGATTTTAATTTTATTTTGCTTTACAAAATGCATTTCTACTCTATTTTATGAATATCATTAAATTGCCAATCTAATATGGCGGTATTTCGGGAAAGTGGTATTTCGGGCTTTTTGATTCAAATTCACTTGCATAATACTACTGCTGGCAATTAACCTAATTATTCTTTTAAATTATTCTTTTACTTCATTAGGTTTGCCAACAGTTTGCTCGAATGAAACAATTTTGCAAAAGGTTTTGTCTTTGTCGTTCCACCTTAAAGTTGGAGATGCTCACCAGGTTTTTAAACCGATCTCCATTGGGCAAAGACCCTTGTTTGACGACCTAGCAGAAGTAATGCGTAAGTTATGAAAATGTAAAGGCAATTTACTTTTAAAGGTATATAACAAAATTATTAGTATTATTTTAAATAAGACATTTTTGGATACTTTGTTTTTATAGAAAATAGAAGGGGGCGACGCGCATTAAAGCCATCAACGTTAACCCTTGACAATCAAGATTGTCGACTGGAAAACTACCCCTACAAAATAAACACCTACAATGGGGTTCGTACTTTACTCTATATTTTTGTATTAAATGTTATCACCAACCCGGATACTGCTTATCATTAACATAAAGTAATATATTTGTAACAGGAGTATGAAGTGCTATTCCCGGAGACCTGGAACATTCGAGAATGTGTAGGACGATGCGTTTTTCCGCTTACTAACATGAATTCCACAAATCACGGTCTTGCTATGAGCGAGGTAAGGTTTTTTATTAATTACAAAAAAAGGAAAAATCAAACAGTAATCACATAAAGAACATAGCAAGTGTTGTAATTGCATTGATTTTGGTTACGTTGTCATGTGACACAGCATACCAACATTTGTGTAAAGCTGAATCTACCTATTAGATAACACAAATACCATGTAACCGCATTGCCCAAAGAAAGCAAAATCAAGTTGTTTTTGAATAACCTTGAACTTTTAAATTGACTTTTCAACGCACGATAAGCACTTGTGTAATTTGCTTTCACTACAAAACAACAAAAATTTTGTGTTTTCGAAAATAAATATAAACTGAGCAAGAGAATGGTTCTAACACTAAAACTTCTTATCAGCATTTTTGAGTAATGCAAGCATATTTTGTTGTGTATAAATAGTTTATAAATATTTTGGTGAAAAGCATTTTTTCTTCTATTTCAGCAACTTACTTTTCACCCTGACCCTCCTCTTCAGGTTACTGTGAACTGTGTTCCAATCGCATACGACGATGTCTATCACGTGACTTATGGCCCGGGACGAACTTTACAAAGTGGCTATTACAAAGACATGGCAGCAAAATATTGCGGTTGCGAGTAACTGTTGAAGTTAAATTTAAAACTTTTTAATTTATAAATATACAAGCTTAAAGTTGTACACTGTATTTGGCTGACAAGATAAATTACAAGGACTTATTGAATTGTTGTTAAAATATGTGGGCAATGAACAAAAAAAAAACATTTGTTCTTTCGGACTGCCTCTTGTAGATTGTACATATACTTTTTTGGTTTATTTAATTCTCATTTAAGTAATTTTTTTATCTAAAGTCTTTGATACGATAATATTGCGCAAAAGATAATATTTGTTGCTGTGGTATTTTATTAGTAGTTTTACACAATTTTAAAACATGTTTCTTTTTCTTTAAAAACTCAAAATATTTCAAGTTAAAATTATGGAAAAGGTGTTAAAATAATGTGCTCATTTTTCACTGTGTTTGATTGTAAAGTAAATAAATAATAAAATTTTCATTTCCAAAAAATTCTCTTTTAAAACAAGGACTGTTCACCAAGGCGCTGATTAGTTAATTAATGCGCTTTTTTAGGCTACGCAAAATCGCTTTTAGGCTAAAGGCCAAAAACGTCGTCTTCTGCACAGCATGGCTTTTAAAAAAGCTTGTAATACGACATTTTAATAGCAATGAAGTTTTTTTAATTGAAAAGAGCTGTAGTTTAAAATTAAAATGTAATTGTGTTAATTTTAGCAACATCTGTTATGCAGTTTTAAATTTACGCAGTTAAAACAGAACTAGAACGCTAAATAATTTAAAATTAGGCCATTTTTTGTGTCGAAGTTTAATTTGAACTAAAAAAAAATACCATTTCGCTACTGTCTTAATATCTATAAGGTAAGTGGTATTTTTGTTATTTTTTAAATGTAAAAAAACTTACATTTTGTTTAGGACTCGTTAAAGATTTTTGTTAACCTATTGTTTAACAAAGTTTTTTTGTTTTGTTTACTATACCCTTACCTAAAAAACGAACACTTTTACCTAATTTTTGAGCTTCAAAAATAACTTTGTACAATTATTCTTGACCGTTAATTACTACCCCTATGTAAATGTAACTAAGCCCTATCTAACCTACGTTAATTTTAGATTTTATTTACTATTTTTAAAAAAACATAGCATTGTAAAAGCAATTGTATTAAAAACAGCATAATTACGACCATATACAATACGGATAGTGCATAAAGTAAAATAGAAAAAGGTGAAATAAAAATATGAGAGCTCTTTAAGCGAAGGGTATACAGTAACGACAATAGCACTTTACTAACGTGATTGGCATAAACGCACAATGTTTAAAAAAATAACTGCGCAAAAGTGAAAACTTATAAAAACATGACTAAAAGTGGAAATAAGTGTTATCAAAAACTAAAATATATGTTAATGGACTTTAAAAAATTAGCTAAAACAAGGTTTGATAATTGTGCTTTTTTGTCAAAGGCACTAACTGTTTCGGAGACTTGGTGATATTGCTTTTTTGTAACGAATATTTGCAGTTTAGGAAACTAAAAAAAATTGATTTTTATGTTCAAGGTAAAACGATTTAACCTTATACTAAAAAGCAAATAAAATATTTAAGATTTGGCAGATAAAAAAAAAACGAAATCAAAAAAGGTTACATCACAAATTTAAGCAATTTTTAAAACTCATTATTGTTAAGGCATGGTAAACAGAATTTTAAAAATCCTTTTTTAGTCTCGAAAAATATGGAAAAACAATTTACACTGGGTTGAAAGTCAAATAAATATAATTCGTTTTTATTTTTTAAACCAAATTAATCTGAAATTTTTTCGTTGTCAACACACATTGGTGAGCCCAGCTCTAATTCTCGCTGTAGCGAATCCATATCATCAGGTTCCAAGCATCGAATATCCAGCCAATCAGCAAGCAGGGATGGTGAGCAGTCACCTGTGACATCCATGTTCACCCCCGCCGATTGGGGAAATATGTCTGCAAGGTCCAGCCCCAAACCATAACCACCCCCGTTTGCCCCAGCTAATGTTGGGGTGTCTAACATTCCAATCTGAAAAAAATTTATACTTTTTTAAAAACTTTGGATTCGAAAATAACATTCTTAAAAGTTGTTTTATTTGGTTATTAAACTCACTGGTCCATAATGATGGTTGTTTAAATTCACTGAGTCATCAGCAACAGGCACAAATATACCTCCTTCACTTTTTTCAGCACCCGAGTCAGCATATTTTGACAAAATAGCAGAGGAATACTTTGATTCACTTGGCTGTGTGTTTGGGTAATTTAAATGCCTTGTGGGGGTGGTGGTGTGGTTGAATTGGTTGGATACGGTTTTCGGGTATGAATGGGACAACGTGTTTGCTATGGGGTTACTTTTTTCACCGAAAGAGTCGCTTCGAAGACGAAATTCGTCGTTAAGAACAAAATCTATCGTATCTGGGCTGAGCGTTGCCAGATTATTTCCCATGGGGGTTGTGAGAACATTGCTTTGCTGTGTGGCTTGACCTGGAGTCATCGGGTCATGACCTGGCATAAAAACTGTGAACTTTCGGCTGGTTTCTCCCGTTGTAAAAATGGACTTTGGGCGCTGGGGCAAACTTGTGGGTGAAGTTGTTTTTGTTATAAAATTTGACTGCATCGGGGGCTGAGTTATTTCCGGAATAAACATACCCCCTCCAGTGGCTAAAAACTGACCCTCATCGCTGTTAAAGGAGCGACTCTTGTTCGGTCGATTCACAAAGTTGGGTTCTGGAATAAAGCCCTGGGAATTTGGTTTTTCACCAAGTAGCGACACAGGGTAAGTCCCCTCGCTCTGCACCCTTTTGTGAAGGGTGAGGTTTTTGGTTGGCATGACGACAGTAATTAGGCGATCGTTATTGTTGTTGCCAAAATTTGAAACAGTTTGCGGCGCTTGCTGTTTCGGTTGTTCGTTTGTAAAACTGTTTGGTCGAATTTTTTCCACAAGCGGCCTAAAAACAAATAATTTTTAAATTTAGAATTTTTTCTAACATGCCCAGTAAAATTCTAAGCATATGACCCATTACTATTTTATTTTTAAACTAAGTTTTTTAGTGTATGCAAAAATACTTACACTTGAACTGGTTTAAATGGGTTTGGGGTGTTTGAAGGAAGACTTTTATGTCGATTAAGTCGATTCGTGTTTGTTTTTTGGGAAATGTTTTCTAAAAAAATTGAAATATTTATTTTTTTAATTAAGTATAAGCAAACTCGAAAAAAGTTGAAAAATGTTTAACATAAAATTTGAGACAAAAAAGTGTAAAAATTAACAAATAAAATAGAAACAAAGTTACCCTGAACGAATATATTTGCAGGTTTTGGTTCGTTTTTACTCCCCTAAAAACAATTAAGTTAATTTCAACATAAATATTCCTAGTTTTAATTTTTATTTTATAAAAGATGTAAAAGTATTCCACTATTTGGAGTTAGCATGAAAAAAAAAGAAAAATTGTAAATTATTTTACCTGCATTTTTGTCCATCGATCCAACATACTTCGATCAGCTTCACTAAGTTCCTCTTTTGCCCCCTTTTCTTCCTTCTTTTTTCTTTCTTTTTCAGCTGCTCTCTCATTTCGCTTTTTTCTCTTTTCTTCTCTTTCGCGTTGCCGCTCAGCTGCAGTAACTGACTTACGAACTTTGTCTAACGGCTTACCAAGACCTGTGCAAAAATTGTTTAAAAAGTATTTTATTGCAAATGTATTGTACAAAATGGTGTAAAAACGACAATAGAAATAAAAAAAGAAAGAGGTAACAAATCTAATAAAACATATAAAAATGTTGTTTATTACCTTTTTGTTTTGCAAACATGGACGCAAAAATAGTATCTCGAATTTTCATTTTTGTGTTCTCCGAAATTGTGACCTTTTTTGTCGAATTCTGTGACTTTTTTCCATCGGCTGCCTTCTTATCGGAATCCTTTTTCCCAGATTTGCGATCCAAATCTGAAGAGTCTTCGTCACTTTGGACAACCTGGACTGTGATTATAGGAGCCCTAGTGACCTCTTCAGTGACCTTAGGTGGTGAACCTTCAACCTTTTTACGTTCTTGTGCTAAGTTTTTTTGCACCTCGCTTGCCGCTAACTCAACGCTTAAATCCATCGAACAAACAGAGCTCGCACTCTTCATTGTGACATCACAAGGAGTTTCTGGTTTAAATAATAAATTCTGTGAAGTGGTGTTGGGTTTAATGGTTGGTGGTGGTGCCGCTGGTTTTTTAAATACTTCGTCGTTTTTGGTTGTTACTGGTGTGGGTTTGGTTGTTACAGTTGTTGTTTTATTAACGTCGAGTTTTTTGACAGAAAAAAGTTGATTTGCAAATCTAAATAAAAAGTTTTTAGCCCTCTTTAAATTCTATAAAAAGTTAAGATTTGTTATAATTCGGGGCAAAATTTCAGGAATTGTTGAATTTTCATTGCCAACCATATATATATTATTCTTTAAAAAACAATTTAAAAAAATCAAAACTAAATTTGAAAATTCAAAAAAATAAAATAAAAGTTTTTACCTTGATTTTTTTAAATGATAAGCCTTCACTACTTCAATAACTTGATCCTTTACTTCTTCTTTAGTAACAGTGGATTCGAATCTAAAATCAAATGGAGTATGACACAGTGGTTCATCGTCACTGTCATGGTAACCAGATAAGAAGGGATGAGATAAACATTGAGCAGCATTTGGTCGATCAGCTGGGTTGAAGCGAAGAAAAGAACCAAGAATATCAAGCTGAAAAATAAGAAAAAATGTATATAATTCTAAAGGTAGTATTTTTCTTTTTTTGTATATATTTTTATCCTTGATGTGGGAAAGTCGAATGCGCGATTTAAACATAGAGTAACATCAGTTACTCCGACCCAGTCTCGAGTTGCCTGTGGCAGTTTAGGATATTATAGATTATAATTGCCCAGTAATTATGCTGCTAATTAATTGCTGGCTTAGCAAGAGTTCATAGCGTTTTTAGCACCTTACTCAAGGGCGCTACAGCATGAGATCAGTGGGGATTGAACCCACAACCTCATGTGTGGTGTAGCAAGTGTTCTTACCACTACACCACGCCGCCGGTGTAGTTTGTTTATATATAATCTATTACCCATAATTTAAATAAAATTATTTAAAAACAAAAATAAAAATAAGTTTCTGTCTTGAATAATTAGGTTATAAAACTGACTTTTGCCAATTTAGATTTTGTTTTTATTGTGGCTATATGGTAGCTTTTTTATGTTAAGATTAAAAAAAAAATTTTTTGATTTGAAATGTTTAATAATATCATGCTTTACACATTTGATAAATTACAATTAAACTATATATATAATATATAAATAATATTGGTATTACCATATGTTCAACCTAAATTAGCTACAATTTGAAACATATAACTAACCATTTCTTCCGATGCTTTTGGGTACAGTGATTTGAGTGGCACAGCTTTTTTGTTTGGTAAACTTTTAATGTAATTTCGGACACGGTCAGACCTTATGGAAGAAACCATATTTTTCTCTGGTGACCCCAAAACTGATATAACCAACTGTAGTTGGTGCACATAATGTTTGCCTTAAAACAAAATAAGTTTTAACAGTTTGTTTGTTGTTTAAATATTCAAATGTTTGTACTTCTAAGCATTAACACCTTAGATAAATAAAGTCAATTTTCAGGGAAATTCCAACAAAGGGTGTGGGAAATTTTGAACAAAAATTGGTTGTAAATAAAATTTAATTTGTAAGTATCTTAGGCACAAAATAAAATGCTTGGTTTAAAAAACCAAACAATCAAAAATTCCAATTTTTTCTTACAAGTTTTTAACAATAAAGTTGTATTTTTTAGTAATAGTTGTTAATTGGAAAATTGTCCATACTTTATCAACAAATAATCGTAAAAAATATATTAACTTGATTTTATTTACCAGGAAAGATTTGTTTTCTGCCGATCATCTCAGCCAAAATGCAACCAATTGACCACATGTCTATGGACTGACAATAATCACCAACCGACAACATTAATTCAGGTGCACGATACCATCTAAATTTTAAAAATAAAATATTTCATATTGTTTTAAAGTCATATTCATATTACAAGCTATATATAAATTGCAATGTAAACATATACAAGACTATTCCAGCTACATGTATAACATAAAGTGGTATATAAGTACTAATAGATAGATTAACCTTGTCGCCACATATTCTGTCATAAACAATTTATGATCACCCGGTGAACTAGCAACACCCCTGGCCATCCCAAAATCTCCAATTTTTAATTCACAATTTTCATTCACAAGTAGATTACTTGGTTTTAAATCCCTAAAACCAAAAATATTTTTTTTTTAATATTATTCAACTTGTTTTTTTTTACAAATGTTTAGAAATAAGCGAATGATATACTATAGATAATTTAGGCCTAGTTTATAGTCAATTAAAGCTTAAAAAAGAATTGAAACCAAAATATAAAAATGTTAAAAAACATATTTACCAAAATTAAAAACTGTTATTATAGTATATATTATTTTTATTGTTATTAAAAAACCTTATATTTGTATTTTATTTTCAGTACACATCACATTCTATAAAGTACTACCTATGGATAACATTAGCAGAATGTATGTACTTGACCCCTCTTAAAAGTTGGTATAAGAAATACTTGATGTGCTCAACCGTAAACTGCTGATCAGACCTAAAAGGTAACAACATACACAATTACTTATCAATTAGAAACAAAAAATATAATAAAGATGATAAAAATCACGATTTCGAAGTAAAATCACGGTGCAAACATCAGTTATCACAAATCCAAAAAAATTTTTTTACCTTATAATGTGGTGTAGATCGGACTCCATAAGGTCCATAACCAAGTACACATCCTTTAATGTAAATGTAGATGTTGTTTGAATAATATCTTTAATTCCAACGATATTGTCATGTTTAAAATGCAGCAATAGTTTTAGTTCGCGGAGTGTTCGTTTAGCAGTCGTGACAATATCGAATGGATTGACAATTTTTTTAATTGCCACATGGCGATCTAAAAAATAGCGAAACATAAAAATGTTAGATACCTGTTATAGTTACAAACACAGCACACCATAGGCTAAGATTCACATTCCGATAAAAAAAACTAACCAAACCCTAAATTGACTAGTGACAAGTTGCATTGGCTAAAATACTTGACTTTATTGCAAGAGGTTCTGAGTTGTTTTTCACTGCCTTCATGCTGTAACAGCCCATAATAAGGCCAATCGGTAAAAACGTTACATTAAGTTCAATAAATAATATACCAAAACTGCTAATATTAAAATTAGGTCAGATTAACAAATTTTGCTCTATGTTTAAGCCATGAAGTCGCTCTTTCTATATGGAGAGTAAATAAATAAATAAATACTAACAATAATAAAAAGTATGAGTTTATTTGGCAAATATTTTTTTTTAGTCTTACTCAAATTTAAAAAAATTATTTACTTGATTTTTTGTCGATAGCTGAGCACACAACCCCATAAGCTCCTGTTCCTATTGCCTCCAAAACCTTATAATTTACACCCACGTCAAACGTAACAAACCCATCGCTACTGTACCCAGATTTATAAGCAATTGAAGAGCTTAGGTTTTTTCGAGTTATTGGAATCCTTTGTGGTTCATTTTCTCCGGGCATTTGCCAGGTTTAAAAATTTCAATTTATTTAAAATATTAAGTGGATTAACATCTGTTAAAGTGTTAAATAAATACTGAAAAACCTAGATTTAAAAAGGAAAATAGAAAAGAAAGTTAAGTAGTAAACTGTAACATCAGAAAATGTAAAGCTAAAGGCCCAAAAAGCTTAGATTTTTGACTGACCTTACGTTACTTAATAAATAAAAAAAAAAATAAAAAATGCAATTACAATTTGATTGTTCCAAAAACTAAACTATTGTTATTCGATTGTTTAAACCTAATTCTAATTTTAAGAAACAAATTAACCACCTGACAATAGAGAGCAATAAATTTAACAATGACGTCATATCATAACAATAAAACAGAGCTGATAGCTGCGGTAAATGGAAAAGCAGAACCACGATAATAAGTAAGATAAAAATAGCATCTTGCTATTTTTGTTGTTAATTTTATTTTAAATTATAAAAATATTTTGTCTAAAAAAGCAGTACCAGATAAATTTAATTTTGTTAGTTGTTGAAATCAAATTTTAGTTGTCAAATAATTTGTTTCCTAATACTAAAAATTAATACCAAATCATGGTTACTGTTAATTAGACAGAATAATCTGCAAATGTATATTTCCTAGCTATAATCAATATTAAAAGCTTCTTGGTTTAAAACTATAGTTTAAAGTTGAAATATTAGTCTAAAAACCGCTTAAAAGAGGAAAATTCCTCAATGAAAATGTTAGCTAGGTAGAGGTGTTGAGCTATAGCGGGGAGATTTAAAACTTAATATATTGTTTCAAAAAAAAAATAAAAAAATAAAAAAAAAAAAAAATAATATATTGTTTCAGGTCCGGTAGTGCAGCGAACCGGTCATGGCGTCGGACTACGAGCCGAAAGGTTTCGGGTTCAAGCCGCACCAACGGCACACCATTTGAGCCCGGCGTTTACGGATAGTTCAAAAACACGTAATAACAGAACACCTTTCCCCAATATAAAATATAAAACCTAAAAAAAAAAATTGTTTCAGTTTAAAAATGTTGCTGTGGAAGGTTTTTTTGCATAGTCTGTTGTGCGTTCATGTTTTTGTCTATCTTAACATTTTAATATGAAAACAAAAATTATTTTTAGCTAAATAAAACAAGCGTTAAAAATAGTATCTCATATCCTTACAAAACAGCAGTAATTCGAAGTTAAAAACATTTTCGTTAAAATTTTTTTCTAAACACAAATTTACGTCAATCTAATTTACAATAAAAGTGCAAACGACATTCAAAAAACGCTTTTGTAAAGGTTTTTTTCAATTTTCTAACGTTTTGTCCAATAGAAATTAAATGGTCTATACATAATATGGCGTTAAACAACCAAGTTAATGACATTCCTTCAATAAAAATTTTGCTAACAAATTTTCAATCCGCAGCACTTACAAAATTTTCGGAAATCTTCTGGCTAATTATTATAATAAGGAAGTCGTAATTAAGTGTGCTCAGGATAATCTTTTAATTGAATGGCAATCATCTAATAAAAAAGTGATATAAAGCACAATCGGCCAACTAATGTCTGATAGAGTGTCTTGTATGGGTAAATATTTTTAACAAAATAATAATTTACGCAACGGAGAATTCAAATTGCAAAATGTTTTACAAAACGGCACGCAATGTTGTTTTAGCATACGTAAGCAAATTAAAAATATACGGTGTTGTTGAAGACATTGTTTTGATATAGGCCTGATAATTAAATTTATAGTTTTTGTAAAAGTGGTAAACAAAATGCCCATTTGGTATAACAGGGAGTCTTAATTAAACGTCGGATGGGCAATTTGGCCAAAATTCTCACTAATTGCCAGTTATTTACATTTTGAAGCGCATATCTAATAGCCATAGTTAAGTCTATACCTATTGTAACCTTTAAGTTAATTTCAAATTGTGTGGTCTTATTATTTAAAGTATATACACGTTCTATTGTTATATTTCAATATGGATAATGTGTTAAGGCAATCGTTTTTGTGGTACGCTCAATAAATAAGATAAGTGCTTGGTTCCTAAAACCTAAAAAAGCACGTGTGTTAATCATTTACAATTGTCGCAACATAAGCTTTAGGTGTTTATATATTAAGGTGTATACCAAAGTACAATGACTGTAAATAGAAAATTACATATAGTTATAACACCCTTTTAATATAAAAATACAAAAACTAAAGCAAATTGTATTGAAATTGTATTGAAAACTAAGGCAAATTGTATTGAAAAAAATAAAAATGATAATGACTATTTTTTAATACGTCAGAAAAGGCCAATTAACTACCACAAAAATTTTGTTGCAAAATAAAAATGCCGTTTTACGTAATTCAACAAAATTGTTTACTTTAGATATTTTTTTGGCCTAAAGAAGCCCAGCCAAAAGTATGGCAATTAGTTTTTTTAATATATATCGAAAAAAATAATTAAGGAGACATTTGTTAATTTAAAAGTTAGGTTAAATTTTCTGTCTGAGTACCCTTTTATTAATATTATAGTTTTAAAATATTGCGCACTTCTATATTGACGCCGGTTTAATTGCTTACCTACGAGTGAAATATTCATCAATTTCAGTATGAAAGTAGTAATTTTAAAAATTTATTAAAGTTCTATATTAGCGATTTTTTTTACTTAAAAATTGATAAAGTTGGTGTCACTGAACACAAAAATGGTTTTAACTTCAAATAATTTGATTTACTTTTTAAGTTTTTGTTGTTTATTAGGCATTTTATGATTCAGTAACAACCATACTAACGTGCTATATACATCACTTACAAAAAAAACTCTTTAATATAACACTTTTAATTAATTTTTCCATTACAATTAAATACAGGTAGATTTAGTGATTAACGCCAAAGTTTTAAATTAAATTATTTTTTTTTAAATAAATCGATACTTGATATTTCTGAAAGAAATACCAATGTTGTTGTTTTGTTGCGCTACGTTTATGTGGCTTTCATATATGCTTTAAATTACTTTAATATAACTCAATTTTCTTAAATCTAACTGTTTACATCAAAATATTGACAACAAAACAGAAAAATTAAATATAGATTTAAAGTTTTTAAGTTAACTTTTGGTTTATGCAAAAACAATTTTATTCTTAGACTTCTTGTTGATTTCAGTTAACTACAATTTATGACATGTTTTCAGAATTTGGTATTGTTTTGTTTATGGTCTGTTAGAAAAACCATGGTAATTTATAGGCCTTAAGATGCTTTCTGTTTACAGCATTTACACATCATATCATATGCAAACCAGTAACAAACTTTGCTGAAATATTTTGAAAAAAAAAACAACATATTTACAGTTTTTTGTTATTTGTACAAAAGTTATTATCAATACTGGTGGTTATTAACAACTTTTAAAGACACTGTTTTAAGTGGACAAAATATTAATAGAATATATAGACGTAGGCTGTTTTTGGAATGACAATTTCATTGGTTTTATTGCCTCGAAAATTGGACAATTGACATTTTTACAAGCAACCGTGTGGTTAAAAACGTCAATCAAAATATATTGGCAAGCGTACATACCCATTAAAGCTACATAATCCGTTACGCTTTAAAAGCTGAAACAAAAACAGCTTTTACTGGGGTTTGAACCCGTAACTTGAGACTAGTTAAAAGATTAGAATATTAGAATACCTATATTTACACCTTTACTGTAGCATGAACTGGCAGTCATTCGCTCAAGTAAGAAAAATAAATAGAAGTGTATTGTATATAGTCAATAATACAAAACTAGTCGTAGGCTTGAAACGAATAATATATAATAATAAAGCGGTATATATAAAAGGATTTAATTTAGGATCATAAGAGTATCAGGCTAAGTTTCAGCGGTGACGTGCTTTTGGCTTAACCGTTTTGCGAGGTATGTAATTTAAAAAGGGCATTTAATATGCGAATGTCAATAACCTAAGACTTGTGTCAACTGGATTATTTGAAAATATTTTTGTAAATGCCAGGTTTCTTTGACAAGTTAAGCTATGCCACAAATTTCTCTTATGTAACAAAGTTTTTTTTAATTTTGTCGAGTGTAGCAAATTTTTATAAAAAAAAAATTAAAAAAAAAAAAAGGCATAAAAAATTAGTAGAATAAGGAGGCCTTTTCGGGTTATGTAACCACATAGAAATAAGTTTTCTGATAAAAAAGATATGCATATTAAGGCAAGAGTTTAAAATTTACAATTCTCCTTTTTGGAAGTATAAAAGTTCATATATCGAAGTGTTAACACTTGCTGCGACCTAATGGATTTTTTCTCGCCGAATAGGTGTAAGGCGACATGTACTATAAGCCATTCGTATAAGCAAACATTCGTGCGAAATCGTAGTAGGCGGCCTTTGCCCGCGGTGCAAAACGAAAACAAACAGGACGTGTTAAAGTACCTGCTATGCACTAAGTTACACAAGCAAAGCTGGAAAAAAGGCACCGAAGACTGACAGTGGCCGTACGATAAGTGCGCCGTAAAATGAGAACTCGTGTCCGCCAGTTTGCGAATCAGTACCGCGGCGTTATCGCCAGCGTACATACCAGCCGCAGGACACTACTTTAGCCTATAATACGCTAGAATTAGATGTAATCTTTCGTTCGAGTTGAAGCTAGAAGGCTATATGCAGGCAGGTGCACAAAACTGACGGGATTTTACTTATTTTGCCAGTAATTACCAGTCGTTAAATTCGGGAGCAAGAACAAAAGAAGAATAATTATGATACACTGCTAGCTCGGCAGGTCGTGCTGGTTAATCGCGCGATTTTCGACTGATGTTTTTGTCAAACAAATCTCGTAAAATGTAAAGCTGGTTTTGGTATCTCATTAGAAGGCCGAAAGTGACGGGAAAGGGTATGATAAAAACAGGTGTGATTGATGATTTAAACCGCTTAGTTAATATCTACAGAAATATCAAGATCTAGCCTGACAGTTTAAAAACTATTCCGAAAAAGTACAAGTACCCGAATGCTTTTACGGTCGGCCTAGTTCAAATAGGAAAGCTGTGTAGGTGATAGTGTTCTCCATTAATCGCAATTCAAGCCTGACGTTTATAAGATTGATATAAACGTGATCAGCATGCGAAACTAATGTGGTATCTAAGACCTTAAGATCTTTAGCTTTAGCGCCAAATTTCATTACCTCATTAAGAAAAAGCCTATAGAGACAGTGTTCTGACCACCGTGTTTTAATATCGGTGTTGGCAGCAACAGAACGAAGCCAGCTTAATCAAATGGGATTATTGCGGGTGTAGACCTTCGATGTTATGCTCAAGCTTAAGCGGGTTCGTGCGCTGTCTATTTAAACTGGTTAGTGCGTGACGACCTTTAACTTAATAGTCAGGCAGTGTGTGATAATACTGTTATTTACTTCGAATCCAAGCTAATCAGTCAACACGCACTGGTATCAACTATGGCTACGTAGTTGGTTATTGACGCTCGCTCAACCCGAATCGCTAGCTTGAACAGCAAGAAAAATATTTTCGTACGACAAAAGAAATTTGCAGACCCGTATCTAAACTTTTTTATAAAAAAAAAGAATCTTTTTAAATTAAAATGTGATGTCATAAGACTTGTTTTAAGTTGAATACTTAATTTAAATATAATCATCTAATAACCGCTTCTTCGCAGTTATATATTTATAATCAGCCGGACGTATCGTATTTCGTGTTATATTACTTTACACAAAGGCGATCCGAATATAAATGATAATATATGGTTTGGACTATGACCCAAAAGTCAATTTCAGAAGGTCTCTCACGAACAGCTTTCCCATCCCCTAATTATTTGCCTTTTCTTGGCCGTACAGTACAATGCTTAACCTTAAACTTGAGATAGCGGTTAATTTTCTGCGAAATATACGTAACAGTTATTGAAATATTTACTGGTTTACGTAGTATTAAACTTCATTTGCGTACTAGTAATGGTTACAGTTTTAAAGTAACGTTCATAAAATATCAGCACGATAAACTTTACTAAATTGATTAAACGCAATTTAATACACTTTCAAATGAAATCAATAAAGAAATGACCGACGAAATAAAACTTACGAATTAGCAAACAAGCATATAGCAAAAAAATCGATATGTATATATATAAATACACCATACAATGTAATCCTTTTTCTCCAGGCAAAGTAAATATACCTGTCGTTTGTTATATTCAGGTGATTGTATAGCGAGTATATTGTTAGGAACAAATGCTGTCGTAAAGTAGGGAAAAATGAGACGGTATAGTCTAGCCAACAATAATAATAATTCGAATCCAAATGTACGGATAGTGGTTCTTGGAGATAGGGGAGTGGGGAAATCAGGTAAATTATAATAATTCTAAAAAAAATATATTTAATGTTTTAAATTTTGTATTATTGCTTCATTTTTATTGTACAAATTAACCAATTTCATGAAGTCTACAAATGATTACAAATTAATAGACATTTAAGACTGAGAATATAACTTTTATTGTGCTTTTAAAATTCTAAGACTTGCTTTATTTGGGGCACAATAACTTTATAAAATGGTGTTTATATTAAAAAAGAGTATTGTATATGGTTATCAAAAAAGAATTTTACACAACAAAGAACTGCACTAAGTCTTCATTGATTAAAGTGGCATGCGAATCTTAAAAATTTTAAAAGAACCCTTCATGAGAATAAGATAACGCCTATGTTCATTTCTGATTTATTATGTGATACAGTGTTTTAAGTTGACGTAGAAATGACGTTTATGACAAGCAATATCAGGTCGGAATAGTTTAGATTGGTTGCAGATAACAACTTTAGATGCGCATCTTGTTTAGAACCGAAATGCGCTTGCCTTTTTTTCAGCCACAACAATAAAACTATTGTCTAAAACACATTTTGTTACAAATATTTTTGTGACATTTTCGATATATCGTAAAAAGTTGGATGATATCATTTTAACAGCATGTTTTATTGACGTTATTAATCATGCATATATATATACGTCTGGAAACTTTATGGTTTACTCGAAAGCGACGTTTAAATAATTAAGGCTATATTTCAATTTATGATTTAACTGTAAAAGTATAATTTAAACTGTAAAGTAAATGGGCTGATATAAAAAATAAATAATAAATAAAATCTGACAATAAAATCTGACACAAGAACACTTGCTACACCACCACGAGGTCGTGGGTTCAATCCCCACTACTCTCATACTGCCCACTACTCTCATGCAGTAAGGCGCTATAAACGGTATGACCTCCTGCCGAGCCAGCACTTAATCAGCAGCATAATTACTGGGCAATTATAATCTATAATATCCCAAACTGCTGAAGGCAACTCGAGACTGGGTCGGAGTAACAGTTGTTACTCTATGTTTAAGTCACGCATTCGACTTCCCACATCGAAAATAAAGATATATACAAAAAAAAAATTTAAGGGTATATATTTCTAAGTGATTTTTTAGGGCTATGCGTCTGTTAGCCCCAATATTTAAATAGCCTTCATTGGGTATTGCATATTTCAAAGCCTATAGCGACTCTATTTAATCTGTTACTAAATATTATGTAAACGTAGTAAGCACTTTTTTATGCGCGATATTATTACACCGCCGCGGCGCCAACGACCAATCGTAAAAGTTTACGAGCTAACATTAAAACAAGCGCGGAAACCGGGCTGTAAGAGTCCATTATTAAATCAAGGAACGTAAATGCCTATACCCGGTCTTCTTTAACCAAGTATCGCATTGCCTTACCTGTGAAAATGCTTTAATATTGTACCTATCGAGTAACCCATGGCTTTTTTAATGTAAATGCTAGGTGGACCACCATGTGTTAAACCAAATAAATTTGGCCTAATTTTAAAGGAAAAAAATGTTTTATTCTTAACCTTAAAAAAGTAGAATTTTCGATCACTTGAAATTAAACTTTAATATAAATGCCGATATTGCAAAACATTAAAGGAATAAATGTCCTAAATTGTATTACCACAGGTTATTATTGATTTAAAAGTAGCCTATCAGCGTCATGCAATATCCCCGACTATTTATTTAGGTTGATCTATTATGTAATCGCGTTTTACGCTTTCGCGAAACACAACACAATTCCTCGTAACAACCCGTCTTATCTAATCAATGTAATTTAACAAAATACACACGATTTGACATACCTACGTCAGAATGTATACGATATTGAATGACCCTTTTTGGCCTATGTTTTATTAAGGGGATGATAATTTGATAAAGTGTCATATTGTGGGTAATATTGTAGGGTTTAGGCAGGTTTATTAAATATGTTACAAATATACATTAATCTAATTCATTTTTTTAAATTATATTTACATAGATATCAAAAAAATATTTAAAAATTTTTTTTTTTTAATTAAATTTTTGTTTATTTTTTAGCATTGGTTGTACGTTTTCTTACGAAGAGATTTATTGGAGAATATGCTTCAAATATCGGTAAGATTTTAACATATTCAAATAAAATAGTTTATTTTAATCCACAAATTTCAGTGGTATGTGTAATTCCAAAAAAGGTCTTTACACTCTGCCATTAGCTATAGAATATTTTTGATACAAATTTTGACGTTTTAAAAAAAAAATTCAAAAACGAAAACGGCCTAAACTATTAGAAGTTTTATGCAACAAAATTTTTACCAATTTACCTAAAAACGATGACTTTGGTATTTTTGGTTGTTTACATACAACAACACCTTACACAAGAGATAGGTGTTAGTCAGTTTGTTAACTTATTATTGTTTGAAAATCAATTTTCACAAGAAATCATTCTTCGTCAAAGGATTAGCAACGCAAACACCGAGGTGCCGATAATTTCGCTCTGTGGCACGCTTCGACAGGTTTATGACGTCATTACGCACCGATTACGTCATTATCCAAGCCGTAAAATACGATAATTGACCGTTTTTGACCAACCGCAGGCAGAATATTGCAAATAGAGCAAAATTTTAAAATTCGAAAAAAATTAGATTTATTTTTTCTAAAAACTGTTTTTATTTTTTAAATATTTGTATGTCAATGTTCAAAAGTCTTAAAGAAGCGGTCCGTGCCACTTTTGGTATTTTATTTCCAGATTTTTTACGATAAGGTCATTTTACTGGTTGATGACGTAGATTGTTATTGATTCGAAATAACGAAGTAACATGTCACCGCTTGGTTCCAAGCCTAAATTTACCATTCTAATAAATTTTTTACAATTTTTCTATTATCGAAAAACTTAAAATCGATTAAACGTGTTTTATCTGATTAAAATTCAGGTCTAAAGTTAGAAGTTTTTTTAAGGGATATTTTCCCTTAAATCGTATCAACAAAGTTTTGGCTTGGTATAACATTTTGGTTCCGATTAGTTTGGCCCGATTGACTGATGGCAAAAATTTCGCGTTTTTTGTGGTTTGGCAACCCTGTGTTTTACTCGGCGAGTTTGATTGACAGGTGTAATGTGCCGGACTGCACAAACGCTAATGCGAAGTCAGGTTTAGATTTGAACCAGGCTTTGAGTTAAATTACAACCTAATCTCCATGCTTTACTGGGTATTAGGGTTTGCAGGTTAACACTTATTAAAAACACAAACGCTCGGTTTTACCCCAAAAATTAAAATATACCTTTTGTTTATTTTATTTATTGAAAGGCTTTATGATATTTTTACCCCCCACAGCTTAGATAAAGTTAAGTTAAGGCGATTTAGTTACCTAATCAATAAACTTGGTCTTGATTACTTTCACATGGCTGAGTTTAAAAATAAACTTTTAACCTGTACTTGAACTATTCAAAAAATAGTTTTAAAAATAAGGCTGCAAAGCCTATTTTTAAATGAAGCAAAAATAGTGCGTTTAGCAATTCCATTATCTTACAAACTTGATGTTGATTATTTAAGTTTTTAAAATATTAACGACAAACTAAAGCATTAAGCAAAAATGGGTTAATAATTTTTCATAACAATGTTATTTATTGACCGTAGTGTAAGATATGTCCAATTTACAGGCATCTAAACTAAAAAATCAGCCGTTTGTAGTGCCGGGTAATAAATCAAATTTTAATTGCGAGTTGCGACTATATTACGACAATTAAAATCCGGGCTGTTGGGCTAACAATTGAATTTTGCCCGATATTTGTTTCATAAACTAATATTTTTTTTATTTTTTGTAATTGTAAATATCACAACGCAATCCAATTTGCCATACTGTTGCATTCAATTAAAACAGACATGCTTATTTATATTCAGAAATCTCATACCAACATGAAGTTAATTTAGGTGGGAATTGGGTAACTGCTGAAATATGTGATGCCTTATTAGAACAGGTAAGCAACATTTTTACATTTTTACATCCAATTAATTAAAATATTTTTTTTTGTATTTCTATTTATTTTAAATAGTGCTATGCCAATGTCATGAAAATCCAAACATTTAAAACCCCCCCCCAAAAAAAAAATAGGTCAAACAAGATAAACAATGGTTTTTAAAATCTTGTTTTTTTAAAAATTTTTTAAATTTTGGCTAATATTGCTAAATTTAGTAAAAACCAAGTCAATGTTATTTAAATTCTTGTTTTTACATTTTCAATCGCCGAGTTTATTCTGGGTGTTACGCCTACACATTAACTTCTTCTAAACCATTAGGAAAACAAGTTCACGCATTTCTCCCACGCCAATAAACATGCCAAGTTATTTATTACCTTATGTTTACATTACTAATACGCGATAACCGTGTTTTGTAAAATAGGATTTAACAAATGTAAATACCAGTTTAATAATTTATAGAAAGATAGTATTGCAACTTTTTAAGAAAGATTGTAAATAAACAAGAATGAACGCTTAAAAATACGCTAAACAATTATTGTTTTTTTCGTATGTAAACTAATTGAATTTAATTTTACGGACTAAAATGTAGTAAAAAATAAAGTTTTCATTTAGTGTTTAAAGATGTAATGCTTTGTGGCTAAAATAAATTGAAAAACACTGTGATACGGCTTTTAACATATCATATATGATATTAGAGTAGTGGCAAACTTTGAATTTTTTAAAGGCTCAATATTTTATTTGAACTACCTCCTTGGCTAATATAACATTAAACATAATTAGATGTAAATCTTTCAGACCGAATATATCTCGTTCGTTTGCTCAGGTGAGTAATGTACTTTACATAGGCCCCCGTTGGCCATCAGTAATGTATTACACGTGTATTTACGCTCAATACTCAAGCTTACGAGTTTCGTAACGCTAAAATCGCACAATCAACGATGTGATGTGTAAACATCGGGCTACTGTAGAACGTATGGAGGTAAATACCGTTCGGTTTGATCCTGCAGTTTTTTCTTTGGTTTTGAGATTTGGAATTTTGTGCTTTGTCAGTTTTACAACGCTCACCTGACGAGTACCACGACTAAAAGCTTTTTCGGAACAAACCGCTTAAAAATCATTAAAAACTTGAAAATCGGGCCCAACCAAAGGTCAAAACTCGAGACATTTGGACACGACATTTACGTCATTTTCGCCTATCCTAATGCTTCTTTATGTTTGTGTGCAAACAGCATGACAACCTTAATCAAATTTCAACCGACGCCCGCATATACGATTAATCCGATTACATAAGCATAACTATGTGCTCGCGTAACTCACCAAAAAACACAAAGTAGTGGGATTTGTAATGCACCCGTGACTCACGACCAGGTCTTTTTAAAAGTTATGCCACACCAAAAATACAAAAAATTTTCTGAAAAGTCAAATTTTCGTAAACAAAATCGATTTATGTATTTTTAAATAAGCTTAAAAATAAGTTTTAATTAAAAAAATTACACTTATACTTAACATAAGGTCATTAGACATGTATATAATTTTTGATTCTTTGGTGGGCCTTTTGACATTTCAAGTGTTTTGAACAAAACCTAGTTAACTCGGATAGAGAAAATAGTTTTATTTCTAAAAATAACTTATTTCGAATCGCGAAGTGATGCAGTTAAACAGGAAGCTTCACGCTAAGACAGGTGTATTTTTACGACACCACAGAACCTAAAAACTACACCCCTTACATCCCGTGAATAATTCGTTAAGGAATTTTCAATTTGTTTGTCTGCTCTGCGCATGATTAAACATAGAGCATTGATCCGTTTATTCCATTTAATTGCGAAGGCAGTTCATCAATTGTCACAGAACCTTTCAACTTTGTTGTTAATTAAGAATGATATGTTATAAAATAAATGCCTCCGTGTTTGGTGTAATCTCTATTTGGTTCTTTACATTTTTCTTCATTTTATGACACGTTTGTGTAAATACCAAAAGCCTTAGACACCTGGGTTACTTGTAAATTTGTTTTTTTTTGGCTTTGTATTTTTTATGCTATAGCTTGGGTACATTGGCCCTTAAGTTAATGCGTGATATAGCTAGAGCATTGACACACGCACAGCGCTTTCAATCATCATAAACAAGCATTGAAAGTTACCCAAGTTACGTACCAATGGCTCCTATGTAAATACTTAAAAAACGAAACGCAATTACAGAACAATGCGAATTTGTTTTCGGCTTGGCTTTGAGTAAATATTGTTACTATTCCGTTTGACGAATTAACTTTTAAGGAAAGCAATATTTGCTTATTAAACGAAAAACGGTTTGTTTAGAGCCCGGTTGTCAAAGCGGTATGTTTTATTGTTTTATATCTAACGTGTTTATAAGATTTTCCTTTTAAAAGTAATATTTCGTATAGGTCAAGGTCATTAGAGGTTTATGAACCGGGCAAAATACATAAACTTATTTTAGATTAGATCCTTATCCCAATTATGCAAACAAAACACACCTCCACTATATCTTACCAAATTTTCTTTTACAAAATGCGGTGTGTAGATATACATTTTGTACAGCCTTTTTTTTATAATTACCCAATGTACCAGTTATATGAACCGACATAGGCTAGAAATTTAATTTTCTTTGTTTGTTTTTGGTATTTGTTCAAAGCAATTTATTAAACTATTAAATTACCGGAATTTAGCATTAGCTCTTTAGGTTTAATGTTTACACCATAACTATAGCCAGTCGGTCTATTTAAAACGTAACTAATTCCCCTTTTTTGATGTAGGACCGATCTCTAAGCCTAAAGAAGCTGGCCCCCAAGACCGATGCCTATCTCCTTGTGTATAGTGTGTGTAATCGAGACTCGTTTGATTATGCTTGCTCCACGGCGCATGAAATACAATTGGGTCAGACAAACAACCAACAAAAACCCGTCCCGATCCTAATGGTGGGCAATAAGTCAGATCTGGATCATTTTAGGTTGGTTTTTAGGTTTTTTAAAGTAGTTTATATACACCTTACATTAACAGTTTGCGTTTGAACTCTTTCCCTGTTACGGGCAAATAAATGCCTTTATTTATAACATGTATGGTGTACATTTGATGTGAAAGAGTTGGAAAAAATATATTTCGAGTGAAGCTTTCTATTTTGCACCAGTTACAGAATTTTTTTAATATTGTTTTGTTGTATTTTAGAGAGGTAAAGCGTTCAGAGGGCGAAGAATTTGTTAAAATTTTACCAAATTCCTTTTTCATCGAAACGTCGGCTGCAGAATCGTACGCCGAAGTAGAAGACGCTTTTAGATTGGCGTTTAGGCTGGTCAAGACTCGAATAAACATCTCCCCTACCCAATTTGCAGCAACCCACGGCCAGACTACACGACGCCGAAGTTTCCGTCAGGTGGCGCATTTAATTCGAGGCCATTTATCCTCGAACGCACGGTCTACAACTAGTTTAGACGATAAAAACGTGCAGAACGGCAACGACCAGCGAAACAAGCGTAGGCCACCGCGATACGTTGTTAATCAATCTAACACGAACTCTGGGTTTTATTCTAACCATAACCCGGCACTAAACGAGAAATGTGTTTCTCTGAGCACGCTCAACGAAACCCCGAACACGAGCGGGGATTCTGACCGCGATGTGGAAACAGCATCGCCTACAGGTTTGTACCAGCACAGTCATTATCACACCATGGATAGTGCGATGTCGACAAGGTTCACAGCGAACTCTGGGCCCTGGATAAGACAGAGTCTTAAAACAAACCGGTTGAACAAAGCATCATCTGAGATCACCATATCAACCAGTACCGACGAGAACTTCGATTTAAGCGACCACTCAATGCTCGAGGACGACATTTTTTTGCCTGAACACACTGGCGCCCACACGCGACGAAAAACTGTAACAATTTCATCGACACCGTCGTCCGACAAAACGAAAACAAAGGGTGTCACCGTACAAAGAAAAACATCTATGAATAAAAAGAATTTGACAATTACCGTAAATGGAGTGCATTCAGATGGCGAGTGTATTGAAAAAGCTCTTCAAGAGTCGAGTCCTAATTACCCACCCAAGTCGGCCCCAGTCCTGGCCTCAACAAGCAGCAAGTTTCGTTTTTTCCCCAACGGTGTTCCAGACCACCAGGAAAATTCGAATCAATCATGGGCGTCGGGTAAAAACGGGGAATTTTCGGTTTCGCCTTTACTGGAGGTGGGTGGCAAGAAACCGAGTTTTCAAACTTTTAAAGAAGAAAAGCGAAACCCCGCCCAGAATTTATTAAAACAGTTTTTGAAGGGAACGTTTTACGGCCCTAGCAGCAAAATAAAAGAAACTTTGTCTCCGGCAACGTCTGATTCGTCAATCTCTTCCGCTTCAACGCTTGCAGACGACCGAATTTATTTCCGCGCCTCGACCACTTCTCTCGCTTCCATGATAAGCAACGATTCAAATACGACCGGAGAGTTCGAACCGACGTCTAGGCGTTCGCATCCCACCACAAACAAACCCAAAGTTTATGTTCAGAACGACTTAAATAAAACAAGAAGGCCTAGTTTTCGAGAAGCAGTCGGCGAATTGATTAGAAAGCGTAAAAAGACGCGCAGTAACGATTTTCATAAACATCCTATAAAAGAGCGGGTTTTTTAATACCGGTCAAAAATCTCACTTTCTTTGCACTGTACTTTTCAAATCAACTTTTTCATTAAGATGTTAAACACTAAAGTTTTAAGTTGCTGGTTGAATATTTTAACTACCTACTGCCACGATGTTACTTTTTTCTATTTTATTAACCATCAAGACAGTTTAAATATTCTATATGCTGGTTCAATAAGAATATCAATTAAACTTTATTTTCTTTTGTTAAAAACACTATTATGAATATTATATATGCGCTGAACGTTGTTCTTGTGTTTGCAGTTGACTGTGATCTCATTCAAGTTCCGTTTGTTTTAAAATAATAAATTTATATCACAATTCACGTGTGTCGGATTAAACAAGCATATGGCCTAATATACGGCTTAGGCAAGGCACATGTATACGTTCAAATTTCGTATTTTTAATTTTTTTAAAATTGAAGGTCGACGAAAGTTTGAAATGCTAACAAGATTCTTTAGTTTTATAAAAAAAAAATTTAAAGTTGACATCAGGAGCTGCTAGTTGTAATAGGTTCGCAACACAAGAAATAACCTGTGATTTTTATGATATTTTTTAAAATCCCAATGTATTAGTGTGTTGTTATTGAAAAAACATTGTTTAATTGCCCTTTTGGCAGGTTACTATTTAGTATTTCTAGTCCTAAAGCAAGGTTCAACTTATAAGTATTCAGTTTAAAAAAAGCAAAAGATGATTTTTTGATCATGATTCTTGAGTAAACAAGCACAATAATTTTTATACTGTTTTAAATTAACTACTTCTTGGTGATATTCGTTTTTATGTCTTAAAATAACGTATTAAGTTTTTAACTTAGCTTTAAAAACAGTTTTTTACCATATTTACCATATTTGAAATGTGTATTTGGTATAATGTTATATTTAAGTTTATAAAGCCTATTACTTTCATTTATATAATTATCAACACACCAACTGGTATTTTTTACATTACTTTTATTTTACTACTAGTAATCAAATTTATTATAACACCACAAACTGTTTAGTATATAACTTACTTCCATTCGATAGAAAAAAAACACATAAATTTAAAAAAATATTTAAACATTTAGAGTAACAAAAGCAGCTGCAGCAGGATGTAGTAAGTAAGATTATATTAGGTTTTTTTACTTGTAGCATGTCTTAATATTGTCGCACTAAAAGAAAATTTTTTTTGTTAATTAAAGGTTGCTATGCAATGTGTATAATACCGGCAGCGTAGTGTAGTGGTAAGAACACTTGTTACACCACCACGAGGTCGTGGGTTCAATCCCCACTGCTCTCATGCTGCAGCGCCCTTGAGTAAGGCGCTATAAACGGTGTGAACTCCGGCTGAGCCAGCCCTTAATTAGCAGCACAATTATTGGGCAATTATAATCTATAATATCCCAAACTGCTGAAGGGTCGAGACTGGGTTGGAGTAACAGTTGTTACTCAATGTTTAAGTCGCGCATTCGACTTTCTCACATCGAGGATAAAGATATATACAAAAAAAAATAAATAAATTTTGCCTAATATGTTGTTAGGTATGGGCCATGGCTTAATTTGGCTCATATAGATTGGTTAAAATAAATATTTTGCCTTAAGTATCCTCACAGTTTAAATTTTGAAAAGCTTAAAAATATGCAAAAATTATCTGGTACTTACAAGAGGTGCAAAGATATCTGACTTTATAGTTAAAACATTTTCCATCTGCTTGGTGTTTTCTTCGACAAACTAAACCTTGTGATGGACTTAGTTCTTCAAAAACATTTCCAGTTCTCCTGGCAGGTATCTAAACATAAAACATTCAGTTGTAGACTCTAAAAGTTATTAAAAAATAGCAATCCATTAATTTTTTTTGAAAAACACACAAGTTTTTTTAGTGTCCATTGGTATTGTTTTAGGCAATTATTATTGGTATCTAGCACCTACCCCTCTGATAGTTTGCGCTTGAATAGCAATTGGTTTAATACAAATGTGTTGAAAATCTCTAAGTTCTATGTCATCTCCGGTATCTGTTTTTTTGGTAGACTCCCATCGACTCCAAACCGCTAGTAAGAATTTTAAAAATTAAGTTTAAAATTACAAATCAAGGCTTGTTTTTTTTATATTTAGGTCATAAAATATGTTTCACTTACCATTTCTTGTTATAGGTGGATAGAAAGTTCCTCTTAAGGTACCTGGAAGACATTGGAATTGGATAAGTTTTTGTCCAGAATATAAGGTTGTTATCACTGCACCATGTGCCTCAGCACATATGTCATCAGGCCGACTTATAAGTAACCTGTTGTAAGCCTCATTCTTCTTTTCATTTAAACCAAGGGGAAATTTTGGGGTAAGGATGAAATTAATGGCTGAAATCAAAATTAAAATATATGTTATTAAAGTAAGTAGAAGGGTTAATATATAAGTCATAATATTGCCAACAATACACTTTTTCAATCTAAAGTGCCCTGATCTAGACTTGCTTTTTAGCATAGTTACTCTTCTATGTAACAGTTAAGATTGTATACCTGATTTTCCTGGTTTGATTGGTTGCCTCCATGGTTCTAGATTAAGCTTGGGGTAATCATAACATCTCCTTCTACCATTTCCATACAAAGTGGGCAAAAGTAAAGGGTTGTGTTGTATGGACTGGGTTTCATCAGCATAGTCACACAACATTCTTGATAAACTGTATTCCCGTAATGCAGTAAGTTGATCTTTTAATAATTAAATTATTAAATTATATTTAAGATTTTTTTGAAATTTAATCCTTTACAATTATTGAATATTTTAAATAACTTGGTCTTAATATGCCTGCAATGTCATATATTGATAACATAATTTAAAGAAATAAACCTTTTAACTAAAATGCTTTAAGTTTTAAAGAACAAATTCTGCATGTTTTATATACACAAAATTTGGCCAATTTTTTCTTGATTTTTTGTTTTTATTATTGTGTTTCTTCACAGAATAATTAAACAAATTTACTGGGTGTAAACACAGTGTGGTCTCCTCCATTTTCGTGCCAGAATCGATCTCCCTTTTTCAAATCTCGGAACTGGTAACCGATGATGCATGCAAATGTGGGGCCAATCATTCCACCTCGTACCGGTGTTTCAGAAATTCCAGCAATAAAAAGATCAACATCGTCAACAATATTTCTAAAAATAAATTTGAATTAAGTATTACGATATTTAACAAGTTAATTCAACTAATATAATACTTAAAATTATTTACTTGTAGATAAATTGCAGTTTAGTCCGACTTTCTTCGGGAATATCAGTAAAGTCAGCAAAAGATTTTGCTCTTCTCATGCCACATAACTGTCTAAACTGGTTGTAACCTGGAATTCCATGGCCTCGTCCTCTCTGTATGTTGATTGCCAATAAATCGCTGCCAAAACCACCTAATATTTTAGTAATAACTTGGTATTAGTCGCAGCTTTTTTAAAAAATTTTAAACAAAATCCAAATTTTTAAGATGGAACTCTTACTTTAACAAATCTAAAATAATTGCCCTAAATTTGTTGTTTTTGGTTAATTCTTTCTTATGCTTTAACAAAGTAAAGAATTCACTATTTTTTTGGTATAAAATAAAAATTATTCAAACCTTCTAATGGAGGAAAAAGAAAGTTGTGAAGTGATTGGGAGAACTGGGGATCCATTTCTTGAGATGCAAGATTTGAAATTCCTCTTAAAATTGAGTTTTCTCGTCCATGAGCCGAGGAAAGAAAAGTGTCAGAATTAAAGAAGCTGTTACAAAAATTTCAATTTATTGAATAATTATAGTTTTTTGCCTATTGTAACTGCTGGACAAAATAAAATCAAAATAAAAAAATAAACATTTAAAATTTTATTTACTTTTTATGGAGGATCAATGTTGGGTCAACAGTTTGCCAGTTTTCATCATATCTGGGGATTTGCCCTCGAATTAAAGTATGGCCCATTCTGAAGGCTGCAGCGGCAAAGGAGTTGGAAACACTGGCATCATAAGAAGCATCATATCCGTATGAGTACTAGAAAAATAATTTATAAGGTGGAGATTTTTTAATACATCATTATCAGTTTTTATAATTAATGATTCTATTTTTTAAGTGTGTTGGTTTATAACAAAAGTAACTTTTTTAAAACTCATGTCTGATGGAGCAGCTTTTTTCTTTTTCTGTTTTTTATTAACTCACCCCACTTTTTAGCAAATTTAGGTCAAATCGAGTCATATACTCTGGGCCTAAAATGATTGGAAGAAACAGATCATACGTGATTCTCTGGGTTGTTGTTGCTACAATTGATCTTGCAGTCTAGATGCAAAAAAAGATAAAATTTAAATTTCTTTTTTTTTTGAACTAAAAAAACTTGAACAACCTAAGGTAGGCAAAAAAACAAGTAACTAAACATAGAATTGTTTACTTAACCAAGTTTTAAAATTTCACAAAAACATTTCTTAATTTTCTTTATCAAAAGATTGCTTAAGACTTTAATATTTCTTACATTAACAAGTTCATCTTTTGTCCACAGAGGATTTATGGCACTTAGATCTCTAACAACTCTGTTGTGATGGGATAAAAACATGTGGTGGATTGATGTAAGAGATGGGTTTTCATTTGCTCTTTCATCACCTTTATCACAGGTATTTAAAACATTTTTATATATTGGTAAATATAGTGTTTAACTATACTATAATGTCTACTATAACAGGAATATTTGTAGTATTTATATTTTATTTTTGAGTATTTAACGCCCATTTAAATGTTATGTAATTCTTTTTAACAACTGTTAAATATATACAACCTAGCTACTTGAAGAAAACATTAAAACTATTGTAATAAATAGAACCTTATTCATACCTGCAACAAAGCATGGGATTTCTGCGGGTTTGTGAACTTCAAATGGACAGGCAGTTTTTACATTTGGAGCTTGACTTGTCAATGGCATAATTGGTCCGGGTTCGAAAAACATGGAGTACATGTTATTACCAGTTTTCAATTCACCAATATCTAAAAAAAATATATTTTAGGTTGAGAAACAATTTTTGCCAAACTGATCACCAACAGATTAGAATGATATTCTAATTTATTGGAAATTGGAGTTTTTATTTTAAATTTTTTTCTTGCGCCCATCTTTAGTAGCTTCAAATTTTTCCCCACAAAATTAACATATAATTTACCGGAATGTTCATCCAGAAGCTCATCCAAATCTTCCTGGTTTGTTCCATAAACATTCGAAGCATCCAGGTAGGCAGTGATCTCGTTCATTTGCTCCCGGATGCTGGAGTCACATTCCTCATTTGGAACAGATACAGATCTCACCACCGGAAGGCAGTCTTTTCCAATTCCAAATTGAACATCACTATCATCAAGTTTTATGTTCATGCACTCTGGGTCTTGGGTCTCACAATCACAATCTATACCATCAGGTTCTCCTAAAAAAACAAAATAGTTTTGATAAGAAATTGGTTTGTAAATATGCAAAGATACTATATTTGTAATGTTCTTAGTTAAATGACATACAGTTTTTTGTTGAGTTGCAGTTTAATCTAGTGAAAAAACACACAAATTATGTTAATAACTATTTAACGTGTAAGCATTTGTGTTTTACTTAGCAAGGTTTGTAAACTTTTAAACCAATGGGTTTTAATCTATAATCTTAATGATTTACTTGATGCTGTTGGCGTGCTCGTTACATCGTGAATCATGAATTGTCCCCAAAAAGGAAGAAACACGGTGGTTCGGTTTGATATTGGTGGCGTTGTGTTTTCATCCGTCATCATATTTGCTACGTAGCGAGGACTCGGAAGATCCACTGATGTTGAGCCTCCTCTTGGAGCCCCTAAAGAAAAAAATAATTATCAGGCCTCATTTTAAACATACTGCACCAACAAAAAATGTTTAGCTTTTAAAATTTACCTCTCCCGTCGCTATAATCTGCCGGTAAAAGACGTTTAAAGGGTCGTTCGGTTTTTCCCCTAGCTGGATCAAAAGGATTATTGCAGGCTCCATCAGCTTGGTAGTGTCTAAAAACGAAAATTTTTGTTTATTTTAAGTAGCGTTAATTTTTATTTTTTAGCTGTGGTTAAAATAACGCAATAAAACTACTTTCTTACTACATATTCGCCAAAATCAAATGAGCCTATATGCACGAGTTTACAAAATGCATCTTTATTGGTAAAACCGTTTAGCCTAGTTATAATGGTTATCGAATTATCGTTAGATTAACGCCAAAATCTGATTCTTTTTATTACTTTATTGTTCTCAAATCGGGACATACAGGTCTCTCCTGACAATCGTGTGCAAGTTCTGGAAAACTAGCTGTTATAAATGTATCTGATGTATCCGAAGATAAGATCAATGTTCGAGATAAAGTTCGATCAATACGTTTCGGGTTTGTATTAAAACGATCGAATCGTCTTCTTCTTCGAGTCTTGATAGTGTCTAATTAAAAGAGATTTTAAATATTAAGATGTTTTTAAAATCACGTGGGGTAAATCCAATGTCTAATTTAAAAAAATATTCTCTAAAATTTGTGATTTAAAAATTAGGTATATTGTCAAAAAAATTTTCGTAATTAATTTGAAGTTCTCATACATAACAATATAAAAAAAAACTTACCCTCTGATGCCACAAATATAATCATCCCAATGACAAATAATAATATAAAATACCTCATCTTAGAAAAAAACTTGAACTATCTATGTAAAGCTTAGCACTAACACCTGTTGTTAGCAAGACAAAAACTTTTTTTCTGAATGCGTTTAGTGAAATTTCTTTAAATATAGTGCGCTGGGCACTTTTCTGAAATTCTTTTTTCTTTAGGAACTTTGTATCAGTCTTTACTACACGCGGTTAATAACATATATGAACAAATAAATTAACATGAATTGCATAGCTTTAACTTTATAATTATTCCTTTATTGCTACGATTTTTCCTTCAAGTCCATTAGGCTACGCATGTATTTGGATTAGAACGGCAATGTATCTACTATACGAAATACACATGATATAATTAAAAAGGCCGTCTACGTTAATTATAACTTTACGATTTCCTGCATGTTTAAGAAATCATATATTTAAGACAAAGCAAAATTACTTAATAGAAAAATTTAAATGATAAGTAAAGGGGGTAATTATGATTGAGAACAAATGTGGGGACGTGCCATTTTACGTTGAATAATGTGCTACGGTAAATTTTCGGTAATACTTTTCAAATACGACATAACAACATTCTGTGTTGTAAGAGAGCGCTGATATAACTTTTATTAACTTAGAAAAAGCTACATTGCCTTAATTAAAAATGTAACATTACTAGTACAAATACTTTTTTATAGCAATAAACTAAAGTTATGTTCAATATTTTATAATAATAAAAATTAAGTTTGCCTTTTGATTTTATTGGTGTTATTTTAAACAAACAGTTTCAAGTACAAAAATAAAAATTTTTTTTTTGTGGATGCATTATAACTTTCTATGTTAGTATTTTTTCAAGCAGAACGACATTTGCTTATTTATTTCCACATCTATGTAAGATTGTAGGAAAGTATTTCTAACTTTTTTTAAGTTACAATCTTGCAGATATTTGAGCAAATTTTAATTTATTTGCAAAAACTTACCGTAATTATGTTTTTAAAGAAATAGTTTTTATTGTAAGAATGGCCGAATTCTTTGACTTATAGGCAGAAGAGTGAGGACAGTTTGTTTGTTGTTGCTTGCCTTATTGTCAAATTATTTTTTTTATTAATATAAATTTATGTTTAATATTTAAAGCAATTTTTATTTTATTTACATATTTTTCTTGGTCTTATTTCATTAAGTGTTTAGCATTTATCAAAAAAATATAAATTTTACACACTCAAAAAATGGAGGATAACGTAAATCATCCTTCCAGCTCAAACACACCCACAGAAAAAGAGACACGAAAACGTAGTCACTCATCCACGTCTGAGTCATCTTTCAAATCTCCTAGTGGTGAGCCTGTAAAGCGAGCTGCCCTCGACAGAATGACGAGTGTAAGTGAAGATAATGGGCTGTCTTCAAAAAAGAAAAAGGAGCTTTCGGAATTAGAGGAGCGATTAAAAATGCAGTAAGTTAACTTTTCTTGTTTAATAGTTGGATTTGCTTAATCTAAGTTATTTTGTTTTGGCCTATACGTAATATGCAGTTATTTACTACACTATGTTTAAAATTCGAGATCATGTTACTTTTATGATTCTTTAAAATTTTAAATAAGAACTTTAAAAGTAACAAGAACAATATATATATATATATTTATAACTTATTATAAATATAAAATAATGATACTCTATTGTAAAATAATAATAATTATCAGAATTATAATGGCACTGTTTTATGAGAACAGTTAAATTAACAAGAACAATATAAATACTTTTCAGGATTATAAAGTTATGGTAACCTATCGGTAGATATATAATATAATAGGCTATATAAGATGTATTTCGGTCATTATTACAACCCATAATAAATCGATAATCTTTACCAATCTACCATAATACCTTTACTTTCAAGTGAGAATTCCCAGGAAGTGCTACTCTGGATGCAAAATAAATCGCTTTTGTCCGGATTGATGATATGCGAATTTTGTGAAAATCCAATGCTTCTAAATAAACGAGGCGACATAAACGATAAGTATCAGTGGAAATGTAGAAATGTGCAATGCAGCAGACGAAATTCGAATATATCTGTACGCAAAAATTCATTTTTCGCAAAGTCGCATTTAAAACTCATACAATGGATACATTTAATCTACCTATGGGGAATCGAGTCAACTGAGAAGGTTGCGTCACAGCAGGCAAATGTTTCTCCGAAAATGATGGTGGATGTGTATTATTCCTTCAGAGAAATATGTATGCGGCATTTCAAACTATCTCCAATAACCTTAGGTGGACCAGGAAAAGTGATTGAAATGGACGAGTCCTGTTTTTCCCATAAAATTAAAAATCACCGTACCCGCAGCCCAGTTGAAGAAATATGGGTACTTGGCATGGTTGAAAGATCACAAGAAACTTCTATTGGATATATGGAGATCGTTGAAAATCGAGATCCAACAACTCTTCTTCCAATCATTGAAAAAATAGTACAACCGGGAACTACTATTTATACGGATAAGTGGAAAACTTTCAGACAGATTCAAGGCTTAGGATTTGAGGACGAAAAATCTGCTAAGTTGATTAATTTCTGTGAGCCGAGTTTAGGATTGTACAATCAAACAATTGAGTCGTACTGGAGTCGCCAAAAATACAAAGTTAAAAGAATGAAGGGTTGTGCAAGGCACATGTTGAATTCCTATTTACAAGAAATGATGTGGCGGGATCGATTTAACTTTGATCCATTCAACAATTTGTGTGCTCATATTGCTGAGCAATATATCGTGTAGTTGTCTTTATAGTCCTATTATTAATGCATTTATTTTTGGAAATATCATAAACTTTTTTGAGTGTACACTGTTCATATATGGTTTGTGTTGTTTAAAAGTTATATAATTATTAAATTGGTTCTTGGTTTTTTTAAAGTTAAAATCTTATAAACTTCATCTTTTAATAGAACTTTAAAAGTAATAAAATGATTTATAAGAACCATAAAAGTAATGAGTAAATTAAAATACCATAAAAGTAGCATAATTCAAAATTTGTGTAATCTTTTGTAACGTAAATATATTTTTAAAGCTAGAATTTTTTATTTTGTTTACCTTTTTTTTTATTTTGTTTACCAATGTTTATCTTTGCTTTTCTGTGAACATAGCTGACATTTATTACCGACTAAGTAGTGGTCAAATCGGTAAGCTAATATTGACCAATCGTAACCAATAAAATTGGGCAATAACATTTGGTACTCTATTGGTAAAAATCATAAAAGGCCAAGCAGCATTTGAACAGCTGCATAAGAAGATTTTTTATTAAAGAATAGGCCTATACCAACAATTAAAAATATTTCTTAAAAAAAATATAATTTTGGATTTATCTAAATGTTAGCTAATGTCACAACAGTCTTAAAAAAATATTTTTTTATTAAAGTCGGCTTGTCACTTCATTTTCTGAGGAGCAACTTAATAGATATGAGATGTACAGAAGATCCTCTTTTCCTCGTGCCTCGATAAAACGACTCATGCAAAACATTGCTGGATGCAGTGTTTCCCAAAATGTTGTCATTGCTGTTGCAGGTGTTTCCAAGGTAAAATATTTATAGAATATATATTTTTTTAAATAAAAACATTTTAAATTTTTTGTTTTTTATAGGATATATATTTATGCCTAAAATACTGGTTTTTATGCAGAAATGTGTTTGGTTTTGTTATGTGTTTGGTTTTATTAAACAAATTTTTAACTGGATAATAAGGGTGTAGGAGAGACTACAGTGACTTTGTTTATGTATGGAACAATTAAAGTTAAGAAGGTCTCTTGGGTATATAAAATTATAACTGGATTAAGTTGTAGAAATAATCGCCCGTATGCAATGCAACTGTTTCATAGAGTAACTTAATTTGATTAAAATTTGATTGTTCAATTTTTAGAAATGTATATAGTTTATTTTATTTAATTTAAGGTTTAAATGGGAAATCAATTTTGTTTTAAGTTTAAACATTTTTAAGAATAGACTTAGTTTAAAAGTTCACAAAGAAATCAATATTAAACAAATTACTGAGTGAATGTGGTGCTAAGTAATTATACTTAAGTGTTTTTCACTGTTTCGTTCAAGTTGATAGATTTATATTTCGATTGATTGATTTTATATACATTGACATTTTGAAGGCGTCAATATATATCTGTTAGCAGTAGGTCTTTTTTGTATGTTTTCAGTCTCAGTGTAGATGCCTTTATTTGTTTTTTAACAACTTTATCCTATTGGGCTTTACAGTATTAAGATTAAAAAAAATTCAGTTGATTTGACGTAAAATGTAAGAATAATTTTAAAGAATGTATAGGCTATTTACAAATAAATAAAAATTTTGTATATGAATTAAAATAATTAAAAATAAAAAAATTGATACGAAACTTAAGTTGTTTTAGATTGTTGATAAGTTTAAAAACACTAAAAGTTTATTTAAAATTTAATTCAACTTAGGTCCTGATATCATACCAATTTGAGTTATGTATTTATAAATAGCAAGCAGAAAAAATTTGTTTGTTAAAATTGATTTTTAATTTTTTGCCCCTTTTTCACTTTTAGGTATTTGTTGGTGAGGTTATGGAGGAAGCTCTCGATGTCATGGAACAATTGGGAGAACAACCTCCTGTACAACCCCGACACATAAGAGAGGCTGTTCGGAGACTAAAATCCAAGAAAATTGTTCCATTTACTAGTCCTTCACAGTGTCCATTTTAAATCGGATTTTGTGTATTGAAATTTAAGGGATGAAATATATTCAAGAAAAAAGCAAAATTCTTTGAACATTTAAAAGCCAAGAAGTACCAAATATAAAACTCACCCAAGATGAATATACTTCAAAGTAATGATAACAGAAATCAACCTTATTTTATTATAAAAGTTAACATTGCTATATAACTATTAAAAGTAAAGACGGATTGAGATGGAAAGGACTTAATGCACAAGAAACAATTTCATCAAATACATTTATATTTAGTTGTTGAACTATTTTATACTTTTGTTTAGTCCAAATGTAAGAGGTGTTTTTTTGTTGTTAAACATTGTTTTTGCGCATTTTCCAATGTGAAATTAATTTACAGTAAAAACATTATGGTAATTGCCTTTTCAACAGAGTATGTTGAACTAAATTCTTTTTTGATAAAATTTTTTTATTTTATTTAAATTCTACTTTTCTATCTTTAGATTTAACAACTCCTAAACATTTAAATAAAATCGTAATGGCTACTGCATCTGGGTCCAAGCAGCCGAAAAAAAGCATTTTAAAGAAATCTAACTCAATGCACGACCATGAGAAAAACAAAGGAGCAACTTTCGACGAGATGAATATTTTAGCAACATATCATCCAAGCGACAAAGACTATGGACACATGAAGATCGACGAACCCAAAACTCCGTATCGATCTGACGAAGATCAAGAAAACACCGGAGTTGATCCGAATGACATCTCAGAGAGACTTGCTGGTAACACAGAGAGGACGATGCGGGAGCGAAGGGACAGTGCTCGCTCCGATGACAGCATGGAGGATGACAGTCATCTTCCGGAGGAGGAAAGAGAGCGGAGAGCAAGGTTTCGAGAGACAAGAAAGAAGCATTATAACATGAAGGAGAATATCAAGAAGGCCAAAGAGTTGCTTGCTAAAGAAATGCAAGAAATGGAAGACGAATAAAAAAAATTCAGCTTAACTTAAAACAATTATTGAAATTATACATATTGTCAACTTTTCTGCTTAACTGTGTGATGCTTCCCTGCTGCTTCTGACATGAAGTGTCCAATTTTTGTTGATTTGCAACCCAATGAGAAAGTTAATGCAACATTTTCTTGCATTTAGAAGCACAAAAATGCTAGCAAACCAAAATAATATGGGATCACATTAAAAAATATAGGGTTCTAACTTTGTGTTTTCAAAGATTTTTGCGCTACTGCATTAAACACTGTCAATTTGATACAGCTTTGTATATAGCATGAGATTTATACACTAAGCATAAAATTAACTTTCTTAATTTTTTTGTTGTTGTTCATACACTTTAATAAAAAACATTTTTATATTCAACATATAAATGCTACCTTTTCAAATGTGCCTATTAGAATACTTTTGATTACATATTGTTAAAAGTGTCTTACGTAAAATATATTGTTTGGAGTTGAATACTTAGTTGTTTTCTTATTACAAAACTATATTTGATGTATTTGTAAATGATTAAGTGCCGACAAGAGTTTCTAAAATTTGCAATATTAATTCTTTACTTTACAGTGCTAAAAAGTTCTTCATGTATTTTTTTCTATTATTACTATGTAATATCTGGCTTTAGGCAAAAAGATGTATTAGCAAAACATGTCTATATTTAAATTTATTAGTCATAATTTAGTATTTTGCTATATTTTCTGCTAAATTGGCTCTCGTATTATAGTTCTAACTGCATGTTAAGTCTACTTATAAAACAAACCACGTTTAATAAATTGCTGGGCCTTTTTTACCAGCAACTCAGTGTCGATTTTGTTACAAAATATACTTCCTTCTGCCAATTTTGGTCCGAAAATTATGTTTATTTAAACTTTTCCTTGCTATTTAAATATAAATCCTAACAAACATTTTGAATTTATTTTTTAAAAAGAATTGATTAAAATATACACAGTTTCGGTAAAAAGCACAACAGTGAAATATAAAAAGGCACAGTCATTTAGAGTTGTAGAAACCTTAACATAACTTACAAAATTACCTACACTTCTTAACATAAAAGACAAACCTTGTCTTGGAACAATATGGTATTGCAACACAATGGCTTAAAAATAAATAATTCCTATATTTTGTTCTTAAATTGTGCTTGAAACCACCTAACAACGATGTAAGTATGAATTTTTCTTCTTATACAGATTCATATTTGGATTTCCAATCTGCATACTTATTGGACAAATTACCAGATGCTGGTTTAGTGTGGTTAAGTACGTCTAATACATTTGAAGTAGTAATAGTATCCAGTGTAAAGTCTGGAAGTTGCTGTAGGACAAAAATAATTTAATCAACGAAAAGTGACAATAAGGTACAGTAAAAAATTTTTTTTGCAATTCCATAAGATTAAAAGCATTATAAGTCCTAGGAAATTTGAAAATATATTGGAATTTTTGTTTACTTACCTTTCCACCCTTGTGCTCTTCCAAAGTTGTAAATATTTTCCGCACAACTCTCATTGCAGATTCTTTACAAACCAACTTCAAGTCGGAACCGGAGTAACCTGAGGTGTTCTGCAAAACAAAAACTTGGTAAGAAAAGTTTTTCATGCTGTAAAAAGAAAATACAAAACAAAACAAAATCCATTTACAGATAAATAAACAACAAAATGAAGTTTGTTTTATTGATCAATTCACTGGAAATTAAAAAAAATTTAACTTGCCTCAGCTAATTTGTCGTAGTCCAATTTTGTGTTAATCACCAAACCACCTTCTTTATTACATGGGGGCAAAAATCTTAATAACAAAATAGTAAAATTTATAATGGGTATTTTTTATATAATTAGAGCACTGTTACCTTTGGAACATGGATTTTCTTGCATCACAAGTTGGTAAATCGACAATTATTCTTTTTTCTAATCTCCTCAACATTGCATGATCCAATTCCCTTTTAAAAATTGAAGCAGTAAAATATATGACATACATTTTAAAGGCGATCTTGAATGTAAATAAGTAAACATACCATGGTAAGTTAGATGCGGCAAGCACGAATACGAGGTCATCAGATCTTGCCAATCCATCCATTTGAACTAACAACTCTGTTTTCATTCGTCTACTGCCCTCATGTTCACCTCTGTTAAAAAGGTTTAACAAAATAAAGTTTTTATGATACCAAAGAAGTAATAGAAAAGGATGCTATACCAATCCTAAATATATATGTTTGTAGGGTGTATTATACACACATAATATATATATTTTATTGTAGCATCGATTTTGTACCGGATTTTTGTGTGAAATATTCTTATTAGTATTAAAAATGTTGATATATATAAATCAATTACCCAGGTCCTGATCCTCTTTGGCTCATAACAGATTCAAGTTCATCTAAAAATATAGTTGAAGGAGCATGAAATCTTGCTAACTCAAATAACACACGAACCTGCAAAAAATACACAAACAATTTATCAAAGAGACAAAGAACTTCCAATAGATTTAGTAAATGTAAAATAAAACCAAAATAACAGTACTACAGAACTAAAATTTTGTATTAATATTATTGGTACCAATTTTTCTGAGTCTCCTCTCCATTTACTGACAATAGTTGAAGCCGAGATATTAAAGAAAGTAGTGTTGCATTCGGTGGCTACTGCTTTGGCTAACATTGTTTTCCCTGTACCAGGAGGCCCGTAAAGTAATATACCCTTCCAAGGGGTGAGTATACCAGTAAATAGTTGAGGATACTGTAACAGAACAACATGATTTGTTATGCCTTTGATATAAAGAGTCTTAATTTTTTTAGTTTTAATTAACTTAAAATTAATGAAATATAAAGGCAAGGTTTATTTGACCAGTTAAAAAATCAATTAGTGATTACACCATAGTTATTCAGTAATAAGTACAACTACAAATGATAATGTATGTATTATAGGAAATGAGATAGTGCCTAATTTTAAAAAAATAACTTCTATGTAGGTCATTTAGAATACAACCTTACATTCTGCAAAGTAAATATTTAATACGCTAGCGCTTGGATAATATATCATTTTTGAGGGCAATTAAAAGTCACAGACAATGTAAGAAGGTGGACAATTGTATGATTATTCAATTAAATTCCTGTTTTTCCATTCAGCCCAGTTGTTTATTGTTAAATCAGATACACAGTAATGTAATTTGAGTACTATAAATTTAGAGAAGTTACAATAACAAAAAATGTATATTTATATTAAATCAAAAAATTTTTAAATAATATTACTTTATTTTGCAGAAATTATTTCCTGATTTTTTGAACAAATGAAATATTTTAATATGTACTAAAATATACAAGGCAAAAAATAAAAAGGACCATTTAGGCAATCATTAAATTGCCCAATTGTAAAATTTCGAGGACTACTTATTGCACTTACTTTTATTGGGTAAACAACAGCCTCTTTAACAAGTGATTTAGCATAATCTAAACCAACTATATCTTGCCATTTAACATTGGGATCGTGTAAATAAATATCTCTGCTTATAACTGTTGCTAACTCCCTCATTTCATGATTAAAACCAACAAACCCACCTAAAAAAATAAAATTTTTGAGTTTTTAAATCAAACATTATGTAAAAAAAGTTAAATTTAATGTCCTTTTATGCATAATTTAGTGTTAGCTTTTAATAGTTATGGTTAATTTTATTAAAACCTGACCATAGGCAAAGCCATTCATACTGTTTTTTTAATTTAACCATTTTATTTTTATTTGATCTTTTATATTAAAAATTGTTAACACAAGTTTCTATAAATATTAATGAATTACCAAGTGGTTTCACAAGTCTGTCTGTGTTGGAACTAGTAATTATATCACTCGATGCTCCTCTAATTGCATCAGTCAACATTGAACGAACATCAATAATTTCCTGAAATCAAAAATTAATTTTTAAAATTTTGGATAGATTTTAATTTTTTAATTGACTAGTTCGATAAATTAAGAAATATAATTTTTTTTAATTCTATATAAATTGCATCATTATTCTTTAAAAATAAATATTTGTTTTACTTTTCTTGATTTATCATTCTTTTTTTCATCCCTGATAGCCACTGAAGATACAGTAAGACCCAAATCTGAAGCTTTAACTGTAACACCATCACTATTTTCATTTATTGTACCATTTTGACGTACTATTTCTATATAATAAAATTTTTGTATGTAATACCGAAAAAAATTACTCAAAATATTATTTTTTTTAAAATCTCTTTACTTAAAAATTAATAGCTGAAGGACAAATAAAGTAAAAAAAAGAGAATTAATTTGGTGTTCGGTACCAGATTGTGAATTATTTCTTGGGGTTGGTTTCTTTTTTCCTTCACCCCCTGACCCTGGCCTTCTACGAGTCCCAACTGGAGCACTTTGGTTACCACTTGATATGCGTGGTAATGATGTTGTTTGGTCACTGCTGGTGGATTGTAAAGATCTGCCAATTTTTTTTCAAAATAAATTATTAGCACAAAAAAGTTTAGTAATATTTTAAAACTACACCTATAAGTATATTTAAATGATGTTTAAATAAGGCATACATGTCATGTTTATTTTAATATGTCCCAAATTCTATGAATGAATGAATTCTTATTTAAGTTAATGATTAATATTTAAACAAATCCAACATTGACTTAGGACAATTAGATCAAGTTAGAAAACGTCTTATTTTTTCAAACAACTACTCAAACTATAATATAAAAGTAAAACTTTTTTACATTCTTGGCTATCTTACACCCCCAAGTAAACAAATAGGGGTAATAGCGTTTCTAGCCTTTCCTATCATTTTATTAATTTACTTTATACTGTTAAAAGATTTAATTATGTTTTAAACAACCTCCTTGGGCGATTAAGCTTTGCTCTATTTTGTTCTGCACTTGTCGTCACTTTCTTAGTGACTCTTGGATGTTTTTGAAACTTGATGTAGTAATAAGATTCATATTCTTGTAGAATGTTGTCCAGATCTATGTTATCACAAACCTAAATAATATTAAGATAGCAAAAAATAGAATTTAGTACGTTAAATATTAATTTTAATTGGTAAGATTTTGGGGTTAATTGCAATTAATATTTAAGCACATTTTATTTATGTACCTCTAATATTATTAGCAACTTACCTACAGTGTATTTTTTTTAGTATTAACTTTAATTTATTTAAAAAAATTATTTACTTTTAAAACTAACCTGCCATTTGTTTAAACTGACATTTCCTTCCTTTTCCAATGCTGCTGCAGTTTCAAGATAACCATTCTCTGTTAAATGTGATAACACCAGAATAAGAAGATTTCTTTTTCTTGTTTCTTGCCGCAGATCCTCCTAAAAAATAAAAAAATATTTTCAATTTAAAAAAAAAATATATATATTAAGGTTAATGCAAGAAAATATAACCTTTTAGTTTAGAGCTTTGGTGCTGTGATTGGTGATTAAAAAAACACAATATTTTATTATTTTCACCCAAATAAGACCGTACTTACCGATTCTCTAACACTGTTGGCAGTTTTAATTGACTGATAGCTTAGTTCCAACGCCATTTATAGATTGTGTGAAAAATTTATAAGCAAATAATTAAATGAAGATTGACTTGTGATTGCAAAAATTTTTAAACTGTGTAGCTAGGGAAGCTAAATGGGAGTTGTGACCAACGAATATTTTGATTGTCGGGCCACTAACAAAATTTTCCCTTTTTCTTTAATAATACGAAAATACGTTAAATATATTTTTTTACTAATAGTTTATCTAACAAAAAATATGTTTTTTTCGTGGTTCAAAAAATTGTGCTAATGAATTTATTAAACAATTTAGCGTGATATTACCGTAACCGGTAACTACTACTGTTCGATTTATTTGTTTTGGATAATAAGATTAAAAGAAAAACACAAAAAGTCAGGACGTATTTTTTTTATTTTTGCTGCCTATATTATGACTGATTCTCCAATTAAATATCAAAAGCTTGCCCACGAATATGCTAAGGTAATTGTTGCTTAAAAATAAGTTAATTTCGTATTTATTATTTTACATTTAAACCTGTTTGCTTATCTGCCTGTCTGCCTGTAAGTTTAAATTATTGATTTTAATAATTTTTATTGTATTTGTTTAACATTATTTTTTAATAAAGTATATTTACAGTTGAAAGCGCAGAACCAAGTATTGAAGCAAGCTGTTGTAGAAGTTAAAGGGAAATATGCTGAATTACAAGTAAAACCACAAATAATTAACATGAATGTTATTTACTATTTGATTAATTATTTATCAAGTATTGAATTTTTTTGATTTCTTACAGGACGACCTTCGAAGTAAGGACCAGTCTATTCGAAGATCACAACAAGAACTGGAGAGCTCCACCTTTCGGAGTCAGCAGATGGAAAGAAGAGTTCAGATGTTGCAGTCTGATCTCGAACTAAACAGCAAAAAAACTAGAAATGGAGATGTAACTATATATTTTTTTATATTTGGTGATTTAGAGCCAAGTTTGTTAACTTAATTTAAGATGGACCCAAGTTTTTTTTTCTGTACCAAGGTTTTTATTGTACAATTTATATATATATAATACAAATTTATAAAAGAAATTCTATTTTCTATCAGATACCAAATAACTCCTACTCACCAAATGTTAGTGCAATAAATGAAGACCTAAGTATGAAAATTATAGAAAATGAAACTTTGCATAAAAAGGTAGATAATATATATCATAATTAATAACATACTAAATGTATCAGTAATGAAGAATGTGTGAAGTTTTAAATTGCTTTATAAACTTGAAGAATATGTATTGCCTTATATGTTTTTTATTTGTTAGCACCTGTAGCTGTTTTAATTTTAAAATGTATATCTATAGTATTGATCAATAAATTTTAAATACTTTACTAAAAAACCCTTGTTTTTGAACAGGTTTTTGAATCTGACAGTAAGTTAAGAGCTGTTGAAGAACGATTGAAAGAAGAAATCAACACCGCTAGAAATGAAACTGATGCTATTACCAAGCAATTTACTTCTCTACAGGAAACTCATAAATCTGTAAATATATTTTTGTTTATTTTGATTAATTAGTTTCTAAATTTTGGTTGGTATTTTTAGTAATTAGTAATAAACCATTGGCAATTTTTAGTAGTACTCTTTTTGTACCAAAATATGTTTTAATTAAATTATCTTTAGTTATTCTAATGCTTCATGAGATATTGAGAACAATTATTATTTTTTTTTACAATTTTAGACAAGTGAAAAATTACTTGAAGACAAAGCATTTCTTGAATTAAAATTACACCAAGTTGAACATAAAAACAGCACCAGTTTGTTTGAAACCAAAAAACTGTAAGTTTTCCATTAAATTATACAACAATTTAGTTTTTTTAAAGGCAAAGTCAATAATACACCAAGTTATTAATGAGTGAAACTGTAATTGTTTTATTTATGGGTAAAACCGGTTGTGACTTCCTTACATTTATTAAGAACCAAAAAAATATTAATTTTAATCAATTTTTATAAATATATTATTAAATACTTATGCATGCTTTATTTTATAAATATATTATTAAATATTTATGCATGCTTTATTTAAACATCATTTAAATATTTTTTGTATAGTTATGTTTGGGCCCTATCTAGTCCAATATTATCACTTTTAAATTAATATATATTCAACTTTTTTAAATGGTTTTATTTATTTTTAATAAGTCACGAGGTCATGGGTTCAAATCCTACAATATTTTAAATTAATACTAGAAACTCTGTTTTTTATTGTTTAGGGTTGATGAACTTAATGATTGTAAGGAAAAACTGGAAAAAGCAGTCGAGAAAAACAACGAAACCTGGAATAATGTTGTTGTATTTAACGACAGGGAATCTCAAGTTTACAACAACATTCAAATTAACTCATACAACAAAAGAAATCAGGTTGAAATAAACTCTTTATACATAAAGGGTATATTAATCAATAAAATCAATTTTAACTTGCCTTTAACTAAACCTTGCCTTTAACTAAAAGAGGTTTAACATGATTTATATACACATAAACATGCAACACTTTTATGACTTTTGGCTATATAGTGTGACTTGGATATTGTGATTTCTATTTTTTAATTTAAATAGAATTTTTGTTATTAAACAATTAAATGTGTATATATATATGTTTTTTTTATTTTGTAATTTTTTTTAAAGTATTTACTTATTAATTTTTGTGAACTTTTTTGTTCTTAGATAAAAGCTGGTGAACTAATCAAGCAAGTGATCACTTTATTCGATGATTTCTGTAAATCATTATGTATGTTCCATTATAATGGCAGACAAAGAAATCTGTTGTATCCTATCGATAGCAACCACCATCAACTTTCTCCTACTGTTGACAGAGTAGGAAATCTTTTTATTTTTAAAATTGCCTCTTTTTTCTAAAACTTAGTTAAGATTTTTTTATTTTTGTGCTTTGGTTTATGCAATTTTTATTTATATATCTTAATCCCTGATGGAAGGTTAACATTTGCTAGTTATGCATTGGCTCAGTAAAAGCTCTTACCAATTTTAGCACCTGACTTAAGGGCACTACAGCATAAGAGCAGTGGGGATCAAACCCAGGATTTAATGTTGTAAACCATGTGTTCTGATCACTACACCACGCTCCTGGTTTAACAAATTTGTTAAGACATGATATGTTGTAATGTTTTAAATTGTAATAAATTACCTAATTGGGTATTTAAATGTAAAAAAATTGTAATATAACATATTTATCATTTTGTATTTTCTTTAGTTTTAGTCACAGATTATATTAAAATTTTAATTAATCAAAATTTTTTTAGCTGTCCCACCATTTAATTGATCATGCAGTTTATGTCAAAGCAATGCAGAGTTCTTTAAAGGAATCTCTTTCAGTTATTCCCACCTCTCTCCACTCTGCAGTTAAACTAAGAAATTTTGCTAATGATGTTGAAAAATATGTCAACTACTTTTCCAAACTTAACCCTTATGCAATTGCAAGGTTAGATTTTGTGCGATGCGTTTTTTTATTTTAAATTATTTTAGTTGAAAAATTAATATAGTACTGTTTCAATTAGATTTTTAAAACTTATCGAATTTAAATTTATTAAAGTATGATTTTGCTTTTACTTTAAATTTTCTAACTATTTAAAAAAAACTCTGTTTTAAAAATCTTTAATGGCCATATGTGTTAATTTTTGTTGCTGTGACCAGTTAAAAAATCCCTACAATGGGATTTGAACCAATGACCTTATAAAAATTATGCAGTTTGGCAATATTTAATATTTTTTTTAACTTACAGCATTACGGAAGAATGTGAATTGTCTGTATGTGCCCCAAGTTTACAAACCAAAAATAATCAGTTTCTGCAAAGTTACAAAAAACTTCTTCCATCGTTTGAAAAGTTAAAGACCTACTTTTCCCTGATTGCTTCCTCTGGTAATAAATATTTATACAAAATATTAAATTGTTTTTTTTTTCTATCTGGGTAAATTAAAGTGTTGTAACTGTTTATTTACCTCATCCTATTATGTAAACTATTTTTTTAGCATCTCAACCTTCAAAAATGCCAGTTTCCAATGAAAAACAAACATTCCATATTTTACAACTATCTCTAAATGAACTACATCTTACTTTTACTGGTAAAATACCTATTTTTTTAGACTTAATTGATTTTAATACACATTGCCTAAAAAAATTCTGTATTTTTTATTTTTTACATATTTAAATAACACAATTTCATTTTTTGATAAATTAATAAAGAAATATATACTATCCCATTGGTATATATAGAACATTTGATTGCACACCTTACATGCTGTATTTTGATTGTTGTAATAGTTTAATTATTGTAATAATATATACTTAACTGCAGCAATTAACCTATTAATACAACATATATACCTGTTAATACAACATATATACCCTTTGACACATATACCTGTTAATACGTTGTCCACGAAGCTTTATTATAATTTAATATAGATTTGTCACGAGCATTCAATGGCAAAATTGCATTGGAACAACAGCTTCCAACTACAAGCAAGGAGCCAGCACTTGGTCAAGCGAATGAGTTTTTGTTATCCTCAATGTTGTCTCTTTCCTCTCATTCTTCAAAACTTTCCACATTCATACTGGAAAACATCAGTAAAAAATTTTTTAATTAGTTTTTGGAACGTTCTTGTTTATCAAATAAAAACAATTTTACGTTTATTTTAAATAAAACTTAAATCGCACGTTCTGTTCTTTGATTTTTTCCATAAATTTTTTTATAAGTGAAAATAGTGTAAAAAATATTTTTTTAAAATTGAAAATTTTTTTTAGATTTTTTTACCCAAGACACCACGATATCTCATGTGTCCACTTTAAACTCGATAAACATTCAATCAAATGCATTGGAGTATATGAGCAAGATAGTTGACCCCACTCCACCACCCTCTGTACCTTATGAAGAAGCCCTTTCAAACAGAAAAATTTCTGCTAACAACGACAAAGACAAACTATTTGAACAGGTACTGTGTTTTGATTTATGTAGCAAGGGGTTGGTCATGAGGTTCTGGGTACAATTCCCGCTGCTTCCCTGCTGCAGCTTTCACGAGTAAGGTACAAAAAATGGTACATTCTTCTGCCAAGCAAAATACCGAACATCAGATTAATTACCTCGTAATTATGTTTAATGAAATCCAAACTGCCTAATGCAACTTGAGACTGGGTCAGAAACAATTGTTACTCTTTGTTAAGGTCATAAAGTTGACCTTTCCACATTAAATAATATAAAAAACTTTAATTATGTGTTATTTATGCAAGTTTAAAAAGCCAGCCTTTTTATTATATCGTATTAATCAATGCATTGCTTAAAATTTAGTATGAATTGACTTAAGATCAACCTCAAAAATGCAAATAAATATATTTTATTTCGATTATTCAATTTAGTTGGAAAAAACCACAAAGAAGTTAAGAAGTTTGGAGGAGGAGAAGGAACACTGGATGTTGGAGGCTCAATTACTTCAGATGAAACTCGATAAAAAGGTTACAAATTTAAATAGAAACAAATAGAAATTTTTGGAAAACAAGTATATATTTATTTATTGTAAATTAATTTTTCTGTGGGTAAAAAAAAATTCAAGACATTCTTTTCAAATATTTGTTATTAAGTAAATAATGTGTTTACCAATGTATTGTAGACTGATTTTGAAGGTCACAAAGAAGCAATGAAGCCTGTAAGAGCCTTTAATAAAAGAACGGATAGTCTGTCCTTGCCTACTGATACATCTATGGTAAAAACAATCAATTTTTTATATTCCTTTATTTTGGGTCAAACCACACTAAGTATGTTAATAAAGTAGGTTTATAATAAAACATATTAGTGAAGCATGGTCATTTTTTGTTTTTTATGAAAAAATATTTGATTATAAAGTAGATAATTCAATGCCCATACAAATATGGGTGACATTGTCCTTGGTTTAAAGCTTACAAATTTTTATAAATTGTGATCTATTTAATTCTAACATCTTTCTGGATTGAGTTATATCTTATCTAAAATTTTGTTTATTATAGCTTGGAACAGTTGTTGAGCTTGGTGATATAGAACAAGATCAGGTTTAAATTTTAAATTATGCCTGTAGTGTAGTAATTTAAAGATTAAAGGATTTTAAAGATTAAACTATTGTATTCATTTTTTTTAAATTGGTAACTTTGGCATAACAGAAAATATTGTAAAAACTTTTTATCCTAGTGTTGCAAGGGTATCAATCTAAAATATAGATTTTTATTTTATTTTTTGAACATATTAAACACCATTTTAACCTGTTGTATGATAAGCTGGACTATACTTAATTGCCATTACTGCACTATGATGTCTACTTACTAAATAATAAAATGTTTTGTTTAAGGAAACTTCGTCAATGGAAGATTTAATTAAAGAGCATATGTCAGCTCGTGTTAATCAACTTAGTATTAAAATACAACACATCGAATCTAAAACCTTACATTATGAAGCAGAGGTAAAGTTAATATTTTTTTTTCTAAATACATATATATATATATATATATATGCCAAAACATAAAACATTGCATAGCAACTTGTGTATTTTATTTTAGTGTCGATCCTTACAAAATCATCTTAAAGTTGCCAACAGTAGAAAAAAATCTTTGCAAACTGAATTGGAAAGCGGAAAAGAAACAATATCTCAACTAAGAGTACCTTAAAAAAAATTTTGTTATTGTGTTTTACATTTTTAGCAAGTCATTTTGTGGTTAAAACATGCTAAAATTTACTAATTTATAAATTAACTTTGCTTTTTTAAGGACGAGTTAGCTGTAACGAGAAGAAATTATGATGAACAACTAAGTCTTATGAGTGAACACTTGGCAGCAATGAATGATAAACTTGCCAATCAAAAAGATACAATTGACAATTTAAAAGCTAAGGTATATCTCAATAAAGTTGATCATAAATAGGCTAAGTTTTTACAAAAATATGATCTTTTTTGTTTATTTTAACAGGGGTCCACCAAGGGGCTAAAATTACCAAGTCTCCGTTGATTTTTTACCAATATTCTTAAATTACAAATATGTGCAATCCTTTTTTATGCGTTAGACTCATATATTTTCTGATTTGTTAATAGATTTTAAATGAACCGTATAGAAAATTCTGAATTATTTTATTTTCTAGGTATGTGTGCGTTTTTTTCTTAATTACATATCAACTTTTTGATTGTTTTTTTTTATAAAATGCAAATTTAATGTAATTATTAAATAACACCATCCTTTTTAAACTAGTATATAAACTGTTGTCAAAAACAAATGAAAAAAAATTAATTTGACCAAACTAAACAAAAATAAGTTTCTTTTATAATTATAACTACCCTTGTATGGCATTTTTTAAAGTTTTGATTATTACCATTATCACTAACAATTAATATCTTGCATAGTAACATACCTATAACGTTTAGGTTACATTTTTATCATTAATCCAAGAGTATCTATTAAACTATTTTAAATGTACTTTCAAATTGGCATTACATTATTTTTAATAAATTAGTTAATATAATTCTAGCTAATTTCTCTTTAAATATTAACATATCTTGGTTAATCATGATGTTTTATTGTGTGAAGTGTTAATATTTTCTAACGTGCCAAATGCAAAGAGAACGTTTTGGAACATGCAATTTTAAATGGAAATCAATAAAAACTTCTTAAATTACATGACACTACTAACTGTTGTACATAAGCTAAAGTACTACTCTTATTTGCTTCCCACCCATGCAGCCATTTTGTTGTTTAGCGGAAATCGTTGAAATTCGCTTGAACTTCTGTAGGCATTTATTTTTTCCAGTTTGAAGAAGTTGTTAAAGAAATTCTTGACGTCGTTGTATTTATCAAAGCAACCAGGTTGCAGGGTGTTTAACGCGTCCAGAAGCTCCGCAAACGCAAAGTCGATGTAGGTCAAAACGTTGCCAGCAAGCCATTTATTTTTGCCCAGGTGGGCATTAAACAAATCAAGTTTGCCTGGTAACTGTTTAAAAAAGGCCTCCTTTTTATTTGCGTGATCGGAAGTGTAACAGATTCCGACATAGGACCTCCTTAAATCGCCAACAACTCCTTCCAGCATATCCACTTGCGCCCATTCTTCGGTTGTCGTCGGTACCAAAGCTCCATTTTTCCTTGCGATATGCCTCATTATGGCAAAACTCTCTGTAATTTTTACGCTGTCATCAATGTAGTACGGTAAGTTGGGAAACGCCAAACCCAAATTCGGTTTCACACTCAACCAACTGGATATGTCAAAAGTTGGTGCGTCTCCACACGCATATCTTTTATCTTCAAAGTCGACACCCAAATATTTTAACATATATCGAATTGATTCTGCTAAACCTCGAATGTCCCAATACGCTAGAGTTGGTTTCGACATAATTTAATGCAATTAATTTAAATACGAAGACAAAAATACCTGCTAGAAGATGTAGTAAGAAAAGTAACGGCTACCTAATGACTCAGCAATAACGTTGAGTCACCTATTTTTAACAGTATGTACAAAAAAAGGAAAATTTCTGAACCGTGAACCGTATCAAAGTAACCACCAATTCCACGAACTGAAGAACTATCGTATTTCATTTAAACAGAAAGAAGTCGTGCTTTTACTACGTGTTATAAGCGTTAGCCAACCTGGATATTAAAGGTTAGACATTTAAAACTAAAAGACCTTTTTATTTTACTTACATATGCTAGAATAAAAAATGAATATTTTAAAACTAATGTTTATACATACGTTTTTTTTTTGCAAAAACAGGCGATAACAAAATGTGTTGTGGACAGTAAGTTGCATTGCCACATGTCTGCATGTAATAAAAGAAAGATAGAGATAGCGTAAACGCAATGAAACTGGATTTAATTTGTTTTTTGTTACTATTGGAAAATCTAATCCATTGTATAAATGGAATTGTGGAATTTAAAGAAAGCCCCCAAAGCGAAACCTGGCCAATTGGAAGACCTGATTCCAGATTAAGATGCACCTTGACTCATGAAAACAAAAATACTGGCATTAGTTGGTATAAAGACAATTTACTTATACATCCAAAACCTGACCATTTATTAATTCAGAACCATGAAACTAGTAGCAACAATAATGTGTCAATGTTAAGTTTTGTTTCACTTCTTAAATCTGATGCAGGAAATTATGAATGCAAAGTAAAATTATTGTCAGGAGATATTATTTCTTCTAATGAAGGCGTTATAACAATAACAGGACCACCCACAATTGTCATAGAACCTGTAAACACACAAACAACGTTGCACAATTCAAGTTTTCTAATATATTGCAATGGTAAAGGTTCTCCGTCTATATCTAAAATAAAATGGATGTACATTATGTTTTCTAATGAAAAACAAGTGTACTATAATGTGATAAATGCAAACTCAACTTTAAGAAAAATTCCTGATGTTGATGTTGCTGTTCGGAAAAATGTAACTAGCTATGACATTTGGTGTAATGTTACTAACTCGTTGGGCGAAACACAATCAGAAAAGGCAGTTCTTGATCTAAATCGTAAACCAAATCAGCCTTCAATTACTGATATCACTCAAAACTCCAAAAATGTGACCGTTTTTTGGGATGCTAAATTTAAGGATTTAAACAGATGCTTTGTTAAATTCACTAGCAAAAAAGAGTCTCATTTTTTTGAGATACCTACTCCAACCAAATATTTTATGCTTAACAATCTTACAGAAAACACAAACTACACATGCCAAGTAAAATGTGCAAATTCACTTTTTTACTCAAAATGGAGTACACCTAAAAGTATATCTACATATAGCAACAATTGCAGTCTTTCACTTAACGTTACTGTTATTGGTTCAAAAGTTAGACTGTCTTGGCCAAACACACCTAAAAGTAGTGGGTACGTTGTTGAAATAAAATCCTTAAGCTTGCCTTTCAAAACGTTTTATTACAATACCACAAATTCAAGTGTAATTTTATCTAACCTTGGTTATGGAAAAACCTATAGGGCACGGGTACAGGCAATAGGAAAGATCGACTGTTCTACACTTGACACATTTCAAGATTTTGTTATTCCGCATATTTTGTATCCAAATATAACAAGAATAAAGCTTAAAGTCGCACCCAAGAAATCAGAAGTTTACTTCACCTTGCCAACCATAACAATGCTATGTGAATTGCACTTTATAGATGTCGAAGAAGATTTTAATATTAATTTAAAAAACGACCTGAATTCGGTAAGACAACTATTAAAAATCAACACTAATTACAGTTTGTATATTAAATGCAAAGATAAGAATAATAAAAATTTTTCAAGTCCTGTTACTTTGATTAAAAGTCTGCCAAAAAAACCTGAACGAGTAAATTTAACTATTGACATAGACATATTAAACAATTCGACAGTTAATGTCACATGTTATTATTCTCAAGTAATGAACGAAGACCAAGTTTACTTTAATATCTGCATATCTCTAGACATTGATATATCATTACCCTACTTTCAGTGTTACAAATCCTCCAATATGAGCATTGTCATTAACCCTCCCTACCAGGGGTATGTGTATTCTTCCTTTGTTTCAGCTTGTAACAGAGCGGGTTGTAGTGGTGTAGCGCATAAACCATTTAAGTTACCTGGAGTCAGAACAAAACCTCATACGACAACGAGGAAAAGTGTTTTAGCGAGCTCAACTGAGGCTACACCACATGTACACATCACTATTATAGTGGTAATAGCAGTGGTGTTCTGTGCGTTTGTGGGTTTTATTTTTTTCTGCCTTCGACGAAGAAGAAAACGTCATTCTGATGTCCCACAAACAAATGGTAGACAACGTTGGCAAGTAGACGGGGGTAATTTAGTAAATGATGATCGAAATGGAAATGATTATATTGTTATGTCCCCTGAAGGATCCTTTTCTCTCCTAGGTATATTTGAGGAGCAACTCCGTGAGGTTCTAATCTCGAAGAGTGATCTGGATCTGGGAAAAGTCATCGGAGAGGGGGAATTTGGTCTGGTGTATCAGGGCACATTGAAACTAGAAGAAGGGGGCTCGGAAAAAGTTGCAGTAAAGTCGATCAAGATGGACGAAAGAACAATGGAAGAAAAGGAAGAGTTTGTTAGAGAAGGACTGAGAATGAAAGACTTGGACCACCCGAACGTCATGCCTCTAATAGGAATTTGTTTTACAGATTTGAACAATACAAATAGAAAGATGAGTCCTTTAGTAGTGCTACCGTTTATGGAACACGGTGACATGAAAAGTTATTTATTCACAAGTAGATCTTCCGGTTTTAGTAGTCGGTTTACCGTACTTGCTCTATTGAAACTGGCTTTGGATGTTGCAAAAGGCATGCAGTATTTAGCTGCAAGAAATTTCGTACACAGAGATCTGGCAGCAAGGAATTGCATGCTTGACGGTGAGTACAAAGTTGTTGTATGTGATTTTGGCCTGTCCAGAAAACTTTACTCGAGTAATTATTACCGTCAACACACAATATCGAAACTACCAGTTAAATGGATGGCAATGGAAAGTCTGGGAGACAATATTTTTACCTCCATGACAGATGTATGGGCATTTGGAGTAACCATGTGGGAAATATTTTCTCTTGCACAGGTGCCATACCCTGGTGTGGCAAACCAGGACTTGTACCAACTTTTAAGAAATGGGCTACGCCTATCAAGACCTAAAACATGCCCTAAGGATGTATGGTACAATGTCGTTGATCCGTGCTGGCATGCACAAGTGGCAGATCGGATCACATTTGATGCTTTGGTCGAAACATTATCTAATTTTATTGAGCACCCTGAAGAAGACTTTTTGAAACCCGTTGAAATTTCTTCTGTAAATATTAGCTCAGAAGCTGGGTATGATGAGGTTGTCGAAGTAGCTAAAAAAGAAGACTACAGCATGGCAAAAGGGGGCGTTGACAGAGGTTACAGTATTCCAGCCACAACCACAACTCCATTATTGGAGCAAGATCAGAAGTCTGATTCATCCAGTGTCTTAGATCTATAAGATTACAAATTACACAATTTTTATGTACAATACATTTTTATCATGTAAACCAAATTTTAAATAAAGTTGTCGTTATTTTTTCTGATTATCTTATTTGTGTATGTACCTTTTATTAATTATGTTTTATAAACATGCAACCAATATCTTTTTATTATCTAATGTTAAATTTTAGCCTAGTATAATACGCAAATTGCCTAATTTATTTTCCAATGGTACCAAAAAATGTTACACTATTTACACAGTTTTGTACTGACTACTTTTAATATTATTTTTTTAGCTTTAATATCTTTAAAAAAGTTAGCGCTTATAGTTTAGCCATTGCTTGCTTACTGTTTTTTTTTTGTTAATAATATTTTATCTTGTATATTTTGCATTAGGCTCACTATTTTATATCATAGAGCAACTTGTCTTGACTACGATATTGTTGTGCAGTATTAAACCGATTTCTTATTGCTAAATTTTTTTATTTTCGCTACCATTTATGTATTAAATATCTAATTTTTAATTACCCAAGGTTACTAAGTATTTCATATATTTATTTTTCTAACCATTTTTTAAATGCAATAATTGTGATAATCATGGAATTAATGTTGCCAATATACAATCAGATTTTCTACAATTTTTTAAAGAATATTTTGTTGTTTAGATTTTTTCGCTATATTTCATATACTTTTATTTACTTAACACATCCTGAATATTTATATAACTGTGGTGCTTTTAATACACATTTTGTGATATATTTTAACTAAATAAATAATAACATTTGCAACCTTTTTATTTTGGTAGAAAAGCAGGCACGCCAACGTTCGAAGTAGTATGACAAAAATAAACATGACTTAAAATTTGAAAAACTTTTAAAATAAACGTTGGGTTTTTCGAATTAACTACAATGTTAAAAAATGCACCTTACGTAAACATGAATTGGTTAAAACAAAATGCACAAATTAATCAGGCAGCAATAACTCTTTTTAAAACTTTAAAATTCATCTAAAAACTGCATTTATAAATTTATCAGTCATAAAAACAAATACAAACAAGCAATACAAAAATCATAAAAACCTAAATTAAAATTTGTAGTTATTTATAAAACTTTAAAATTGAAGAAATTAAAAACATAATTATCATGATTTACTTTAAAAACCAAACAATCATAAAATATTTATAAAAATTGCATCTTTCCAAACACAGTGCTTAAGTGCAATAAAAATTCATAAAGTTGGTTTGATGAACAACAGCTTCTTTTTTGTATCAAGCCAATCTATTAAACCGGGAACTGCTTGTGTGATTTTAATAAGCATAAACACATCCACTTCGGCCTGGTGGGCATTTTTGATTGGGTAAGTTGGAAACCATCTTTGATAAACAATCCCCAACTTCTGCGAGTTGGTACATCCATTTTGGTCTTCGGAATCCAAGCTTTTGAGGCCTGGAATTGTGTCTACACAATAGAATTCAGAAAAAATGGAAGCTAACTTGTCAGAAATGTGGGAACGCAGAATACCAAAATCATAATTGTCTCCATTATGTGCAACAAGGCAAACAGGTTGCGCTTGACGTTGAAGAAAATTCGCAATAAGAAGTGCAGTTTTAATGCCGAAGCTTGGTTTTTCGTGACTTGAGATTGAGTCTCTGGTTAACTCACTTATTTGACTTGCATAGGGTTCAATTTCAGCATCTGGATTCATTAACAAGGTCAATTTATCTTTGATCCGAGGCACTCTGTTCACATCACAATTTTTCAAGGTTGTTTGATCGTGTGCAATCATACAAAGCTCTGTCATTTTAACCGGGTGTTTCAGTCCAGTTGTTTCCAAATCGAAGAAAACCAAAGTTTGTGTTTCGTTGGGGCTTTGTTTCAGGCCATTCGAAGAAAGTTGAATAATGTCATTTTCGTGAATTGACATTGCTGGAACTTCAGAGAATTTTTTGCAGCAAAGACTTTCTAAAAATGACTCCCAGTTGCTTGAAACCAGCTCGATTAGGTGTTCATTACGCTGTTCTGTTGTTAAGGTTCCAAGTAAAGTTTTTTCCAAGTACCTGGTGTACAGACTTTCCATTGTGTAGTACACCATATCTAGAATCGTTGCCCCATCTTTTTGAATCATAAACTTAGTGTTGCTGTCACCATGTTTTTCCTTGTTGTCCATCTCTTTGAACGTCCATAGAGAATCAGCGCACAACAAATCAAAACTCTTTGACTCATCGAAAAATATTTTTCCAATATCCCTTTTTACTTTTCGCAACTCAAATTGCAAAATCTGGTAGTCAAGCCGAAAACCATTATGTGAAACCAAACAAACGGGTGGTTTTTGGTGGTTTAAGAAACCACTTATTGAAAAAACAAGATCCTCATCAAAAACCTTTCGTTGGGCATTTTTAGCATCATCTTTTCCAACATTTGATACCACACAAATATGTTTTTCAATTGGGGAACAAGGATTTACACTTAAGAGAAGCCTGTCTACAATTCTTGGCATTGAAGTTGCACTTTGCGTTAAATTGAGTCCCTGTTTGTGAATTGCAATAAGGCTAATTTCACTCACTCGTCCGCTGTTAATTTGATTTGCGTCGATTTTCGTAAATACGAAAGTTTTTATGGCGGAAATATCCTCCTGTCGCGTTTTAAGCTGTAATTTAGTCGGTGTCATAAACAGGGGTCTTTTTGCCATCTTGCTGTTAATTAGACTTACTTACAGATTTAATCACAACTTAATTCAAATACCTAATATCTGTTTTAACGTAATGTTACCCGAAACAAAACAACAACACATTTAACACGAGACTTTTGAAGAAGGTGCATACCCTAACTAGGTACCAAGGTAATATATTTACTGATCATTAGCACGTAACTATTATTGCACAATTTAGAAGTAGGTCGTCAGTCGTCCAAACAATAACTCACCGTAACGTACTAAACGACTGTTTACTTTTTTTTTTGTTTACTTTCGTGATAAAAAACTGGAAAAAAAAGATTGCAACTCTTGCAAAAAATCAATATATATATATATAAAAGCTCGCTGAAAAATCCCACATGGCGCAAAAAATTAATCTCAACTAAACTTAATCAAACAACACATTTCGCGCACGCTTTTACACAACCAAGACATGTCAAACACAAATTTTACAAAACAACTTATAGATTAAAATTCAAAAACAACTTATAGATTAAAATCCACGGCAATTACATTAAACAACAGGAGTTAAAATTATGTTCTAAACATAACTATAGAACGATTACAATATAATTTTTATTAAATATAGTATTTTTAAGTCTAATTAATTTGTTATAAAATGGAAGCTTATGCTTCTCTGTACCTTTTATTATTACACTTATTTGCAAAATGATATTACTTAAATGCATTTCGTTTTCAATGCCTAATTTTATTTGTAATATTTTAGTTATATTGATTTGGGTAGTCATAAAAAAATTTAAATAAATTCTTGATTTCAGATAAGGATAAACATTATTTTTTGCTAAATTTGTTAATCAGTCAACCATCACAACAGCGGATTTTATGATTTTTAGATTTGTTTTGTTTTGATGTGAAAACGTGTTTTTTTATGCGGTTGACTTAAAACAACCAACAGAATACAATAGATATATCAAATAAACATTAATTTATTTTATTTATTATTGTTATGCCGTTATAAGCTTATACTATTAAAAAAAGGTAGTAAAAACGACATTTAAAAAGTAATAAATTTTATTCACTGCCTGAACTGCTGATTGCCCGTTAACTTTTTTTTATTTATTTTTGTATTTTTTTAGTAGTTTCTAAATTTAGCTCTCTATTAGTTTCTTATATGATATACCAACAGTGTGTGTTGAAGCAAAATTTAAGTCATGGAAGAATTATTTAAGGTTAAAGGTAGGTAAAATTAAACTCCTGAAGTATTTAAAAATTAAATTGATCTCATTAAACTGTTAAATAATGTAGCAGTGTAGTGGTTTGGGGTAAATTGCATTTTGCACATTTTATTTACGTCGTAGACCTAAAAAAGTTATAATATAGTTACCTGCCAGTCTGGAAAGTAAGGCAGTTTTCGACGAGATCTTGTGCATGCAAGCGTAAAAATTGGCGTGACCGCCTGTGCACAAAATTTGTGCAAAACCAGATTTCAGGCATGCATTTTTTTAACGAAAAAAAATCTTGAGCGTGGACGCTGCCCTACTTTCCACACTGGGTTACCTGAAGACATAGAAATTTCAAGGAATTGATTGTGCTTTTTGTAAAATTATTAACATATATCCAACCCTCTTTTTATTTAATTTAAATTTTAACTTGTAATAAACTTAATGCTTAACACAGATGAAGAAATAGCAAAGTTACTTTCTGAAAACAAAAGTTTGTCGGATGAGCTACGACAATGCCAAGCAGATAAAGAGTTTGTTTGGTCGCTATGGAAACGTTTGCAAGTTTCTTCACCCGATCTTACTCAGGTACAGAAAAAAATAATAAATTAAAATTGTTTTTTTTCACAAAATAAAAATTCCCAACTGTGCAGGCAATCAGTTTGGTGCTGCAGAGAGAGAAAGAAAAATCTGAGACAAAGGACCAAAAAGTTTTGGAGATTCTAGAAACCAAAGATCAACAAATTGTCGATTTGCAAGAAACTGTGACAGCTTTAAAACGAGATAACGACAAACTACTTGAACTGTTAGTTTAGTAAATTAATAAAAAAACTGGTTAAATTTTTTAAGATTATGTTTACTTTTATAGGTTAATAATTACATGTCTCTTAACTACTCTTGTTGTCGTTTGCAAGTTATTCTTAATTTCTCTTTTTTGTTTAAAATAGTTTTGAATAATAAATCTTTTGTTTTTCTTGGGCCATTGCACTTAATATATATCTTTTATTATTAGGAAAGTTTCTGCTGAAGGTGATCGTAACAAACAAATAAATGAAACTCAACAACTTAAATCTCAAATTCTGAAAATGAAATTAGACCAAGAAAGACTCGAAAACAACTTAGAGGAAAACAAAAAAGAGTAAAAAGATTTATTTTTTAATACAAATTAGTGATTTAGCAATATGTAGCAGAATCATGCACAAATCGCTCATACAAGAAGTTAAATATAAAACTTTGTAATTGGGTGATCTAATTTGTACACAACCTGTGTCAAGTTGCAAATAATATAAACTATTAACCAGATGTTATTACTGGTTAGATTAGAATTTCTATAGGCATAGAATAATACATTATTATTGCTCTCTACTTATTTTTTATGTTTTAAGTTACAAAAGTTCATTAGGTGGGGCTGAAAGTGAACGTCAGCATTTAAATGAACAGGTAATTTAAAAATAATTTCTTCTATTTGTTTTTTTTATTTAAGTTTTTAAAATCCTTCTAATTCACATAATTATGCATTTATTTTTAAAAGTTGTTTACCCATTGGCTTCACGCGTAATTTTTAAGTTTTTATCTGGAAATTTTATTTGTGTTTTTGTACAGATCACGAATTTAATAACCGACCTTCAAGAAATGAGAACAAATTGTCAACACAAATCAGACGAAGTAGATAATGTGAAACAGCAACAAATTCAAATTGAAAATGAGAAAAAGGATTTGCAAGCTGTTGTGAAACGTCTTATGGCAGAGGTAATTTATATTTTTTCATTGTAATAATTTTAAATTTGTAGTTTCATCAATAGAATACGAAAACGAACTACAAAATGTATTAATAATTTATTAATAAATTTTTAGTTTTTACTATTAAAATGACAAGAATTTGGGATTAAATAATTTTTATTCACTAAAATTGTTTTGTTCTATTTCACTAAAATTGTTCTGACAAAAAATTCCTTTTTTTAATTCAATTTAATTTTTCTGTTATTTTATATATATATATACCTAATGCACACCCAAATGTTAAAAAAATTCTTTAGCTATGTTTTTTAAGGAGCTTTCTTGGCATTAGAATATAACATAAGCGCTTGTCATAAAAAGTTGAATATTTTTTGTCTTACTAATTTAGCAAAACCAAGAAGATTTAATATCAAGGATATATTAAATATATAACATATGTTATCAAATGCTATTTACATTCTTTATAAAATTTAGTTACTCTATCTTTATCTAACCTCAAACAATTAACCAATGTTTACTATAAACAAGCTACATTGAATTTACACTAATGACATCTTCTACCGTCTTCTGAAACATTTTTATTGTGCTAATGTTTATGGTCTACAAAACCTACAAAGACATTAGGCTCAGTTCACAATTCAGTTGATTTTCAAATCTCAGTTCAGAAAACACTCTTCTGTGATTTGCAACAAATAGAATTAAGCCAAGGGGCTGTTTAGTGCACGCTTCTTTTAAGAGCTATTTCGGTTGTCAGAGGATTAAAAATACAAACAGTTGTCGTGGCGACCTATGTTATGACAATGCAAAGGCTTACTTTTGTTATTTTTGCAAATCTCCTGCTTTAGAACTGAATGGTGCTTAGGATTATAGGAGATAAAACTGATAAAAATCCAAGTATCTAGGATAAAAATTAAGTGGGTTATTAAATTGTCGTAAAGTTTGTTTTTGTGGACAGTTTAAGGTGAAGCATGTGACAGTTAGTACTTAGAAAGGTTTAAATTTAAATTTTTTAAAGATGTTTTACTTTTTGTTAGTGTATGTACCTGTATCATATATGTCAAAAGGAATTTCAAATTTAAAAACAGCTATGTTAGACTTTTTTTTTTTGTTATTTTTTGGACGTAAATAAGCTTAAAAAATCTGTTTTATCAAATCTTTTAGAAACAAATACTAGAATCTGATTTGGACTCTGTAAAATTAGAATTTGACGATTTAAGAAACGGAATAAATTCTACCGAACATCATCTTAAATCTCGAGATCGTGAATTTCAAGATTTGGAAGACAATTACGATCAACTGAAACTCCATAACCAACATCAAAAGCAAATTATAGCTCAGGTGTTTGACATTATAAAATACTATGTTAATATTTCTAAAAAAATGTTGAAAATATCTTGTTTAAAATTGAATAAATAATGTGTCATAAGCATATTTTAAAACCTTTTCATTAAAAAAACTCTGTGAATGTAGAAAAATATGATGTTTAAAAAATTGTATTTAAAATGTTTAGTATCGTTTAAGAGTTTATTCTGATATTTTATTAAATAAAAGTTTATATTCATTCTATTTTAATTTTCAACCAATATTAATGCTTTTAGTTACAAGAACTTAACAGCAACACTCAGAGAGTTGTAAAAGAACAAACATCGACCCACAAAAATGAAACAAATAGTCTTCAGTCAATGTACGATGAGATTCTAAGGTAAATCAACAAAAAAACTTTTGTCATTATTATGCATGTTATTAGTTTAACTATTATTTTAATAGGGTAAAAGCACAACTTGTAAATTTAGAAAATGTCGATTGATATGGTAGTTTTTTAATTTTAAATGTGTGTTTTTTTTTTAATTTTAAATAAGAATATAAATGTATTTAAATAGGCCTAAAGATTAAAAAAAAACTTTGTTTTATTTAAATAGTTGAATTACTCTACATTACTATTTTTGGCCAGGCCCTTAGATTTATATTTTTATGTTTAGTTAAAATCCAATTTTCTATCAAAAAAATCGATTTGAAAATAAACATGTTCTTTTAAATTTTATGTTAGAAAATATGAAGAATTGATCGAAAAACACAAGAAGTTGAAGCTACATTGTGAAGAACAGTTGACTAGAATTAACGCACAAGATAAAGCACTCGAAACAACAAAAAAAGAACTTAAAAAATCAATTGGCATGGCCTCAGGAAGGGGCAGGGTAAGTAACAATATTTTTTTTAATTTTTCAACAAAAAAATAAAAATTACTTTTTTTTAACGTTGACATTTGTATTTTTTTTTTTTTAGAAAATTAAATATATTTTTTTTTAAATTTTTTTTATTTTAAAGGATTATGAATATGATGAGATGGACAATCTTGAAGAGCAAGTTCACAAACAAAGAAGAGAAATCGAAAACTTGAGACAAAAGCTAAGAGAAAAAATGCAAAACAAAAGGTTGGTAAAAATTTAAGGAGTCAGCCTTCTCAGTGTATGCCAATTAATGGTTGGCAAAAATATATATAAATCTATTTTTTTGTAAAATTTAGTTATTTATTTATTTTTTATAATAATTATTTTCTACTACTTATAAGATCGCGCAGAGGGGACTCCCCACCGGAGCATGATTACGATCAAACTTTTTCACCCATTGTTGAACGTGGGGCTACTAGAAATGTAAGTGAAATTAATTTATTCAATAATTTCTTGAAATAAATACTGCTAAACCTTCACTAGGCATTCACAAAATACAAAAATTCTACAAATATGCAATTATTTTCATTTAGTTAACTGACATTGATAAACATTTTACTAAAAATGCTAGACATTTTTTTTTAATATTAAAAGGCATTCTGTTATCAAATCATTTTTATTTTTGTAACCATTATTAATGAATTGTTTTTAACACTTAAAGGGTCAGCGGTGTAGATCGATGTCACCTTATGGTCCAAACAAGAGAGTTTCTGTCATGCAGAAGAAGTTGAAAGCAACTGAGACAAAATTGGACGACACCAAACATTTACTTGAACTCAAGGTACAATTAAAAATTTAAATCAATTTTTTTTGTAAAACCATGAATATTGTTTTTTGTTATTTATAAATAAGTTTTTAAAAGTGATTCACAAAATATGAATATTTTAATTTTTAGAAAAAAAAAATTTTTGGGGGGGAATTTTAGTTTAATAATTAGATTATTTCTTAAATCAGATTATTAATTAAATAATTAGATTTTTTCTTAAATAAACATTATTATTATTTTTTATGCCTCTTTGAGTTATTTTTTTATAATTTTTACTGTAGAGGGGTGAAATAAAAGAATTACAAAGAGCTCATAACAAGAGGTTGGAGAGATTAAAAGTTTTACAATCTGATTACAGGTATATACAAATTATTATTAAAAAAAAAATTACAAAAAGTTAGAAAATTTAATTATATAAAAAAAATCAAAATTTGTTTAAAAAATACTTTGTAAAACAAAACATTCAAAGTTTTTACAATTTAAGAATGTTTAATTTTGTATTTTAAGTAATGGTCAGCAATAAATGTCACCTACCAGTTGTATTTGTTTACTTAAAAGCACTTGTAACCTAAACGCTCTTTGTTAACCCTTTCTTGACCTGTGGCATGTTTTATAATTTATTTTAAATAGTGTTTTGTGTCAGGAATTGCGAGAAGGTTAAGTACCAACCGCCAAATCTGTTTCTTTTCTTGTATGAAACTTAAGAATTTTTTTGTTTTTATTTAGATTTACTATCCTCCTTAATATGTTTAATTTTTTTCCAACAAAAAAAATGTTAACAATATTAAATATATACTTAATATTATATTGATTTTTAATATTTTAACTTTTTTACCATGATAGGCTATTTAATTTTCTATATTATAGTTTTATGCTAATTATTTATCAGTATTTTAAAAATAATTGTCTACCAAGTTCACATGCCAAAAAATTAATACCCATTCATTTTCCAGATCTCTAAAATCAAATTTAATGGAAAATGATGACAGGGCATCACCAAGAAAATATAGGAGTAAAAGCCGGACCTCAAAACCTCAGAATTTAAGACAGGAAAATTCAGAATCTGTTTGGAATGATCTGGCAATTTATAAACAAGAAAACAAAGCTCTTTCACAGGAAAAGTAAGTTTAATATTAATATATTTTTTAGGTAAACTGGTAATTTCTTGCAATATAGTCTCTACTTAATTAACGAACCACAATTGGCAGTTTTTCATATATTTTAAGTTAAGAGTTTCTGATTTAATAAATAAATTTTAATGATTGATAAAATATTAACCGTAAAAATGAAAAATAAATAAAACAGGGCAAAATTTTATTAAACTTTAAAGCATTTTAAAGTTTTACAATATGATGATAACTGAAAAAAATAAAAAAAATTTGTAACTTAAAAAAAAAATAAAAAAAATTGTTTCAACAAATTAATTGATGATAACTTTTATTTAATAGAATGATGTTAGAGGAAGAAGTTGACCACTTGAGGGTGCAAACTGCAATGGATCGCGCCACCATCCAGGATCTTAATCTTTGTTTAAAGTCAGAGAAGGAGGAGCTTATGGCAAGAATTCGACCAATCAGAGATGAGGGTAGGAAAATTAGTTTTCTACTAAATTTAATTATTAATTTGTTTTTTAAATTTTGAATTTTTAAAAATTTTAAATTTATAACTGTAGTTTTAAAAAATATTTATTTTTTGGCAAATAAAAGTACATTAAAATTAATTGTATATGCTTTAAACACTAAAGTTTTTGTATTAAAATTAAACTAAAATATATATAAGTCATTTTTGGTTCAAATATTTTATCAATATTTTTTAACTATTTTGAACAAGTTTAAATGCAATATTTTTTCAGATCGTCTTAGCAGCACACCCAAGAAAAACAAGCGGAGCATTTCTCCGACCCGAGAACCAAAACCAACCCGAAGGCAAACCAAAAACTTAGAAAGAAGATTGGAAAATGCAGCAGAAGATAACAGGATATTGAAGAAAGACAGAAATCGGGTTCTAGAAGATAATAAGTGAGTACTGATGAACTGATTATTTTTAGGCCAATTATGGTTTTTAAATTAAGGCACCTTTATTTTACTTTTATATGATTTTAGTAATTGTTATGTTTAAATGTTAAATAGATAAAGCAAAACAATCATTAAGCTTTGATTTGTTTTTACTTTTTAAACATTTTTTTATCGTTTTGTATTTCTTCATATCTTGTTGATAATTAAAAATTTTTTTTTTTAAATTTTTTTACTTGGTTTTATTTAGGGTTTTAAAAGACGAAATTAAATCACTTAAGCGTGAAATCACAGAAACTCGTCAGAGTGGTACCAAGATCCGTCAAGAAAACTCAGAACTTCGACGAAAGGTCGAGTTACTCAAAGGCAGCAAGGAGCAGTTTGACAGAGAGGGCGCCACCTTGAGACAGGAAGTTCAAGGACTAAGAACGGAAAATTCAGGAGTTCGATCAGAAAATTCATCACTACGGTAATTTTAATCAATTTTTCTGGTACCTTTTTTTTCAGAAACCAAATACTGTGAAAAACTATTATAATTTTTGCTTTTTAGGTACTTTAATGTTGTTTTTTGTCTAATACGTATTAATTTGTCAAATAATTTGTCTTTATTACCTTAAATTTGTTTAATTTACAGAACCGAAAATAGTGATTTAAGGCAAGATGTAATCGATCTTAAACAAGAACTAACGGATTTAAAAAGTGAATTACGTGATATAGATGAACGTATGGGAGACAACAATAAACAAAAAAATAAAAAGAGAATTCCCAATGCTTATAGAAAACCAGGAGCTAAAACTACAGCAGCAAAAAGAGTAAAAAAAATAATTTTAAATATAAAAAAACATTTTTTCTTAATTCAAAAATTTTTCTTTTTAGCACCAAAAATTTTTGAATCGTTCCATCAATGAGATGAAGGATGCTTTCGGAGGAGACTTTGATGCAGAGGGATTAGCGTCCACTGGAGCAGGGGACACTACTGCCACGACAGGGGTCGTTGAGGAGGATCGATATGGCCGTTCCGATGTCAGTAGCCTTGGACAGAGCATTGTTAGAGCTTCAAGACAACCACTGGATGGAGGTATATTTATTTTATTTAAAAAAAGATTCAATGATTTTAAATTTTGTTGATTTTAGGTTCAATTTTATACTTTTTTAGTATATTGTTAGTAATTACAAAATAAATTTATGTTTTTTTTTATCAAAATAAATTCTTTAAGACTTTAAATTTTATTTATTTAATAATTTTTATTTAATGTTAGGTTATGATATGGATAAAGATGATGATGATACACTCATAGATGATGAGCCTTTAACAGGTACCTTTTTATACTCTATACATAATGTAAGCTGTAGCTTTTAAAAAAGCAACACAAAATTACAAAAGATTAAATGCAAATGTTATTAAAAAGTTATTAATTTTAGGCCGGAAAGGAAATCGACCACACTCTGCTCGAAGGCCAACCTCTCTGCCTCGTTCCGGAGCAGGAGTTGTGACCACTTTAAAACAAAGACTTGCTTCACTGCAAACGCAATGTTCCACTTTGAGAAATGCAAAAGCGAACGCAGCAAAAAAGGTTTAAAAATTTTGAACTATTCGTGTTTTTTGTAAATATTTTAATTAATTTTTTTTTAAATAATATTTTAAATTTTAATTATAAGTTAGTATGTTATTGTATAAAAAATTTGCTTTGATTTTAAAATCAACAGGCTAATGATGAAAAAGACAGAAGTGATTTTATTCAATCTGAATTAACGGCATGTCAAAACAGATTAAAAACGGCAAAACAGGTTTAAACATATTATTATTTTAACAACTTTTTTTGCGTTTAATTATAAAAAAAAATATATTAAAATTGATTTCTGTCGTTTTAGTCGATACAAAGACTAAACAGAGAAGCTGAGGTGTTGACGAGAGAAAAGGAGGATTTGCAGAGAGCTTTGAACGAATCCAAAACTCTTCAGCCATTACCTCAACAATATTCCGATGCTGATTATAAATATTTGGAGAATAAATTTAAGGTCTGCAAAAAAAGATTTAATTTTTTTTTTTTTTTTATTAATACTAAATTTACTTTTTTGGGAATACTTTAGAGTTCAAACAATGATGTTATCAGAATGTCTGAACAAATCAAAGATTTGAAAAAGGAAGTTGAAGGAAAAACAGATCAGTTTGGAAATGAAAAAGACAGAGTGTCAAGGTAGGTTAAAATAAGTATTGTCTAAATAAAAAAAATGATTCAGTTATTTTTTAAACTATCAGTAGAAATATTTTTAAATACAATTGTTAAAATTTCTTTTCAACTTTTAGATTGGAACGTGATGTTGCAATGAAACGACAACTCATCGATGAACTTAGGGTTAAAGTTAAAGATTTTGAAACCAAAACACACACAGAACATCAAAACACTGTAAGATTCTACAAGTTGTTGTTATCTTAACATATTCTCTAATTCATAAGGAAAATTTTTATGTATTCTGAAATCAGATTATAGGAAAATCAAATAAAGAACTTTTTTTATCTTATTTTAATTGGCCTGAATTATATATGATTTACATTTTCTTTCTTCTTATCGGCTGATTTAAGTCATTGTTATACAGTAAACTTCTTATAAATCAGTCACCCATAGCTTTTAATTAACAAATATAGTTATTTTAAAGGTTGAAATAGAGGAGAGGATAAAACAAGTTGAAGACGATCTTACTCATAAGAAGAACCATGTTGAATCATTAAGAAGACAGTTACAGGTTGCCACTAAAGAAAAATCAAGATACGAAACCATGTATAATAAGGCAAGGGAGGAGCTACAAAAAAGGGTAAGTTCTGTACATGGAACTATATTTTACTATTAAAAACACTGTTAATTAATATAGAAGTTTATTAGTTAAATTGTTATCCAGTGTGTTACTTCAGTAATTTAAAGTCTCTTTATACATTTAAGAGCTGAATACATTTATTTATTTTTTTGAATTTTAAATTATTGTTTCATATTTAAAAACTAGCTTTATCAAAACAGGGTAAAGTTTAAGTTGGTATCTTTTGAAATGTAATTCCGCACATATTTTTTCAATTAATCATCATTTTAATAAAACAAATTTACATTACCTTATAGAGTGGCCAGGTCTCCTCCTTACAAGCCAGCAAACTGGAGGCGGAGTCTGTGACATCCAGAGTGGAAGAGGCTGCTGAGAAACAACTCCATTCTCTTGCATCCAGGAGTGAACAGGCTCTGGAAAAGTTAAAATGCAAATTGGAGAAGTCAGAGGAAAGAACAAATGAGTTTACAACATTTATTCAAGTAAGAAGCTTTGGATCACTTGTACTTTATGGTCCTAGCTAATTCTTTCTCCAACTTTGCTGTACTGCCTAACCAATTCTCCTTCGTATTTTTAGGTTTTTGTTAATTTTCTCTTGTTATTTAGAGTCATAAGAACTGTAAAAGACAGGGGATCTGAAGTTTTATTATTGTTTTTTCTGTAATTTTCTATTAAATAAGATGTGGTTGTTACAACTTTTGTTTAACAAAATAAAAATTATTTTTCTTTTTGAGTTTTACAACAATTTTATCTTTTTAGAATCTATCCAGTCACATAGTTGATTTGTTATTAAGGCAGAGAGATTCATATTACCGAGAAAAAATTCAAATTTCCGAAGCTGAGACTGGGTAACATAAATATATAAATTTTTATTTCTAAATTATTTTTTTATTTAAATTTTTTTTTGCATTAAGTCGCGTTCATGCGACTCCTCCTTCTTCGTCGATGAGCCACGCCCAGAGTCTCGCTTGCAACATCCTTAACATGTCCCAGTCCGACTTCCAGGACCTCATGGCTCCTGTGGATGTTGGAAGAAAGAGGCAAACTGAGAGAGATATCTGGGATGACGAGAGGTCGACTTTCTCCAAGGCGGACCATCAGTGGAAGAAAAAGGTGGAAAAAATCGCAAACGAAAATGTAAGTTTTTTTAATGGAAAATATCTACAAGCAATATTCTAAAAGTGCTAACTACTATTACTAATATTTAAGCCCCCTTTTGCAAAATCTCTGTGCCGTTTATTATGGGACAAAGTACAAGATGCAGTTAAACTGAGCGAAGATCGACTTAAACTGCAAACTGACCACCTGGAGCAACAACTACTAGGCAAAAAGAAACCATAACTTATTACAGATAACCAAGCATTCAAAAACTACAAGCGCGGGAGCTTAAGAGTCCAGTTTTACCACTTTGTTGTATAACACTGTGATTCTGGACAATTTTTTATACGTCTTTATACCAAAAATCAACCTGAACTTTGAATTTTAGCTTTTGTTTTTATGCAAATCGAGTTGTTGCTGAGCGCTTTGCCGTTTTCTATCAGTTTTGTGTTCTGCTGCTAACGTCACGTGACGTTTTAAACCATGACCAATCAGAATTTCGTATTTGTAGTTATCGTTTGGTAGAGAAAAATATTTGTATTTCTTTAAGTAAAAAAAAACTAAGGTCGTATATTTAACCTTAGCCTAAAAAATGGTAACTCTAGTGTATATTATGAACTGAAATTGACTTTATATTTATTATTATTTCCAATAGTCTAGATATTTATGTTCCTATAGATGCTGCGGATAAGTCCGTACAAGTTTTTTGTCGTAATTTTATGTTATCAAACACTGTAGATGTAAATCTATATTATTTATCTTCACGTTAAAAATATTTGTATATCTAAATGTTTTTGTAATATTAAAATTTTTATTTTTCCTAGCATTTCTTTCGAAGATTGGAGTTATAATCTTTTAGTTTAAGCAAACCAGAAGTACAATGATTGATACGAAACCAGCATTCCTAGATAAGTTTCGATTTGTGTTAACTTCTTGGATGTAAAGTTAGATTACGCTGGTATTAATATTTTTTGTAAGCTGAGATGTTTCCGCTGTGAGCGTATCTTATTTTTGTGAAATTTTAATTTCTGCTCGTTCTATCAGCAAGGCAAATGCTAAACCAAGATGTTTTAACTCTAAATTGCTTTTCTCAGATTTTATCAGGTGTTATGTTATATATTTGCATAGCGGTTTATTAAACATCAAAAACTAAAAACGTTTTTTTAACACACAATAGAAGGGGGCGAATTTGATTGACAGTTACCAGCTCCGCCCAATTTTGACGGTTTCGTTCTCCGGTAACTGACTTTCAAAGACTTAAATGTGATGAAGCAGAAGCGCTAACCCGCATTTGGTTAGAGAATTTTTTAAAAAGTTTAGAACTGCATGTTTACGTAATAGTGTGAACTGTAAAGGATTTGGAGGTAGGGATGTTTTTTAAATTGTTTAAGCCTACCTTTTGTATGTTGCCTTACTAGCAAGGAGAAAATGAACATTCGTGACAAGCCCTGTTTGTTTGAGGTGTTCGACTTTTTAATTAGGTATTTGAATTTTTGATAGTAACAGAGTTGTACACCCTTCCCCATTGTACTTAGTTATAATTTGTCACTTTTTCGCTTTTATTCTTTTGTTTGATGAAAAAAAAATCAATTTCGTTTGATCGAAATCGCTTGAAAGGCACGGTGGCCTGATCGATCACGGGCGTGACACATTGTGCCACTGATCCATCACCCTTGTGACACATGTGCCACCGATAAATCAGGCTCGTGACACACGCCGGAGTAGCCAAGCGGTCACCACTGTGATGTAAACTAGTTGTTAAATCAGATTTGATTACCAAGAAATGGTCATCCGATCGTTACCCACCGCGATGGTATGTGACGTCACGTCGGCGTGATTGCGTCACCTATATATATTTTGATATCATCCTTTGTTGCAATGTTGTTTGGGTTGTTGTGTAGCTAGCGATCCTTTTAAGATTAAGATCAGATCTCAATCTAACAATTTAAGTCGTAAAAAACATTACTTAAAGCGTTTTGCGTTTTAAGTAGCCTAGGATCAAGATAAACGACTAAAATCAAACAAGTTAAAAAATTGTTTTCGAATCCGAGCGGTTACTGACGTCCTAGATAAGAGCAAAAACCGGTGGGAAAAAATTCTCGTAGTCGACCGTCGAAACCAATGCGTCTATCTTTGCGATTTAAATGGTTTGAAAACTTCTACTTCAACCAGCATTGACAGATCGTTTTGGTGTGATAAAAACGGAAAAGGGCGTTCAATTTATGGCATTTTGTTGGTTCTGTTTAGCCTACCATAAATCAATGTATCGCTTTTTTATCGAGCCGGCAAAATTACTGTTTTAAGGTGATCGATTTGACTTGGAGTTTAAACAAACTGTTGCTTGGCCAGCTTTACTGTTCTAAATCGGAAAAGTGATTTGTTATACTATATAGACCTTGGGGTATGTGTTTAAGCTTTAACTTGTACTGCGCAATGTTTGTTTTTCAGCCTTGCGAAAATCGCATTACACCTATGACTTTGCGTGTCACGTGATCAATAAAACTGATCGATTGTTTATTTTCTTTTCGCTTTATCCTCGATCTCGTTAATTCAACTTAAAACAAATTGTGGGGATTTTGTTTCATGCGTATTGTTTGTTTGTTCGTCTTTGTGTTGCAATAAATTGTCACATCAGTCTAAACAATTGTTCGGAGTGTAACAAGAAAATTAATTTAATCCGATCCATCAATTTCACAACAAATTGTTGCCATGATAAGAAAAAATGGCGAAAATATTTAGATTTTTAAGCCTAAGCTTAACTGTTTGTGTTAAGTTTATAAAAGTTTTGTTAAGTATAAAATGATTCTTAATTCCAAACCCTTGTCTTAAATTTATTACATGCTTAGCAAAGTGCCGGAAGCTGACCTTTCCGTTAATAATTACAACGATATTCTCAAAAGGCCAATGTAATTTAAAAAATAAACTTCACCCCGATTGTTGATCATTAACAGATAAATATTTGGCTTCAAAATACAAGGTTTTGCGTTTGCATTGCTTGATCTTATTAAAATAGCCCAGAACGACTGGGAGAAATTACCATTAGTGGATGTCGTATAGACCATTCTCCCGCGCTGTACAAGTATAAGTTATTGAATAGATGTATATAGTAACGGTATGGAGAATCAGGAGAATACAGCATTGGCGTGCGACCGTTGTGTACATCCCAGTATATCGACCGACATAACCGCAAATCGGTTGATTTCGATTTGTTTGTGTACCAAAACATTTTAGCGTGAAATTAACACAGCTACATGACATTTTCAAAACCGTACGCGCCGCGAATCGCGATAGCTGTAAATTAATGTTTTTACCCAATGGTGAAAATAAACAATACAATGATTACTTACCAAAGGTTGGCAAATATTAATTAAGTTTTTAACAAAATATGTAAGTTTTTAAACCGTTTTTGAAGTCCTAACATATGGTGTTATATTTTGCATTTAATAATTAAAAAATTCCTGGCTTTAAATAACTTACATTTTAATATTTAAACCCAAAATAAATAACGAAATTAGAATTGCGTGTCGATCACTCCGCGAGGTTTTCTTTAAAATTGTGTACACAGACTTAAATAAACCAATATAAGCAAAAGTGAATCATCAAAAATGTGCGGCAAAAAGTTACAAATTTTTCCAAAGAAATTTTACGTTGAATACTTGGAATAAAAAATATGATTTATAGTTTTTTAGATTGTGAAGATGATTTTTTTATATATAGTTTTTCAGGCGTAACATAACTTAAAATTTCTGTAAAAATAACTATATTTTCTGCTGATTAACCATTAAACAGTTTTTATTCTTTATTCCTCATGTATTTCAAATTTTAAATTGTCTTTTGCATGTAAAGTCATGCCGGCAGATTTTTTTTGTTTTCGAAAACATTTCTATTTTAGTTCTTAAAAGAATTAGCATGACTGGAAGCGTATTCGTGGTTTATTTTTTATACCAAACTTTCTTAAAACAGTATTGTAAGATTAAAAATGCCACGAACAATATTTAAACCTTATTTGTACAGATTAGTTTTGCGTCATCAATGTACAAGGCAATGTTAAACCAGTTTGTATTTTTGGAGACACATATTGACAGTATCTTTAAAAACTAAAATAGGTCTTGTTGGCTATTGTTAGATTGCAATCGCAGGTATACAACCTCATATAAGGCATGTGAACCAAAAATAGAGCCGGTTCTATTCGAATACCCGTAAATTTGCATATTTAAACAAAGATTGTACTTGTTTAGGCAATTAGTCGAGGGTGTTTAATTTAAGTACGAAACCTGATACCTAAGATAAATGTTATCGTACTGTCCAACTGTGATATGCTCACGGGATTAACGGAAACGATATTTAGCAGTTCGGATAGCTTGATTGACAAGATCGTGCTGATTCAAATCACAGTTGGGTCTTTAATTCGGTGTTTATCGGAGGCTCCGTTGACGCGCTCGTGTGACAGCCTCATTTGGCCGGGCAATTAGCGCGGCGATAATCGCATCGCACCCCCGCGTAATTCCATTAGCGACATCGATCTTTTAGGACATCCGATTGAGATACGGTTATCGCTCTTCAGCATCTTTTTGATTTTGATTCTAAGTTTAGTAAAATAATAAAAACACTATTAAGATATGCCATATTAACAATAACGTACTCATATCGTTCTTTCTTATCAGTATAGGCCTATGGATATCATTTTTGGGTTACGTGTTTTGGAAAAAATAGGATTGAAACCTTAATTGTTTAAGGGTGTTTAGGATCTTTTTAATTAATCCCCGACAGCCGCGTGTCACCATTTACCTTAATTGGACAACAAGTGACGTCAATCTGTCCAATCGTGTTTCGTATCAAACTTTATCTTTCGATTAAAAATGCATTTGTTTGGCAATGTCGCATCTAACGCTGTTGCCTATAAACACCAATAAAGTAAACTGGACATTTTTCTCCATAAACTAGAATTAAAATCGGTTTCAATATAAAGCCTAAAACTTACTATAGGGTTGTGTGTTGTTATTTTACTTGTTTGTTAGTTGAAATTTTTATGTTGCATCAAAAGAACTATGTTCTTGGAATGTCTTTTATATGTTTTGTGAAAGCGTTTTACATATTTCTATTTACCTAAAGAATAAAGATTACAACACAATGCAGACAAGCCAAATATTGACATTGGGTATTTGAGGTGTTATCACTAAAAAACTTATGCTGTTCTTCTAACCTATCGACATCGGTTTAATAATCCTTAAAATCGTGTTTTCATATCAAAGTGTTTAAAAACTACTGTTACATAACACCGCTTCGAGTATTTGAGGTCGTAGGACTAAGTAGCACATAGCATAAATTGTATATTAATTTACCCTAAATTTAAGTATGGGCCTACTTTGTTTTTTTTTACGTTTAATTGTTTGTTTGCCAGGGGTTTTTCCTAACTTTTAATGCGACATTCATATTTAAATATCACATTTTAAAGTCACAAGAATGAGTAATCAAATTACAGTGTGGTCAAATATTACCTATGCTTTGTAAATATCATTTAAAATATTCGCGTACCCACATAGGCCAATAAATGTCTAAGCCGAAAGTGACGTTGCAACTTTCCCGTACTCTTATGTAACTGTTCAAATTAATCCCACGCGAATTGACCACTAATTGTATATCCCTAACCGCAATGTAACACTTTATCCAAATACACCCACATTATAACTGTAAAAGTGTTACGCCCAATGTGTATTTCATAATGTCGCAAAGTTGGTTAATAAATTAAGGCCTCGTTTGTAAAAACAAATAAAGTACAGAGGTTGGCGTGTTTAACAGTGCGTCTGAAATCTCCCCACCATAATTAATCGCAAAATTTTTCACGACGCACTCCGGGAGAAAAAAGGAAAAAAGTTGCGCCAAGAGAAAAGCGATTTTTACCTAAAGCTCACGGGAAGAGTGAAGTCAAAAAACTATAAATATGAACGCAAAACGGACATAAGTTAGAAGTAGCGATACCGTAGGCTAAGAACTAGTCATAAAAAGAAGACAATTTTATTTTGAAAGTGTTAAACGATCTTAATGCGCTATGATACGAAGATTGTATATTATTAGGTGGAAAATTAACCCTTCCAGTTATTTAACTGATTTTTTATCTAAATAACTGGCACTTGATATAAAACGCTAAATATTTTTGAATTAAGGTTTATACTTTTTTAGTAGTACGAAGCATTTTTGTGTTCTTTCTGGTCTGTAGCTATATTGGCAATATTGTTATCGGGCTTGATCAGACATTTTTGGGGTGTTTGAAATTTGAACACAAAGCGTTTCGACAAAGTGGTTTTGTATGAAAGCGTCAGTCAAAGTCATTGTTCAAATATTGTTTCACCAAATGTTAAAGTTTAACGTGCTTTATCAAGACTTATACTTTACAATAAAGAATAATAATCGACGTAAGCGTATAGACCAAATTAGGATCAAACAACTAGAGGAATCTCGAAACAAAATAATTCGATATCAGCTTAGTCGTAAAAACGTTTAAAATCAAAATAATTTTAAAGCCTTTTTTATTTCAGCATTTATTTAAATATTATTTTAAACCAAAATTTTGTTTTCCTTCTTAAACAATGGCGTCAGTCGTAGCAGAGCAACAACCAACCCTTAACGAACTCCCATCCGAGCCCCAGGGAAAAGAAGGGGCTGCGTGTATGCCATGGCCAATTCCACTCCCTAACCCATCCCTCAAAGTTAAATATACAAAGGTAAGTTTGTTTTTGCAATACGTAAAAATTTGAAAACTTAGAATGGTTTTGTATAAAGGTTGGCACACTAAACATAATTTAGGAATATATGTTAGTCTTAAACTCTCTAAACTTTTGGTTGGCAATATTTACCAATAGAACAAAATTTTTTTTGTTGGAATAGCGTCTGAAAGGCATTTAGCAAATAAATTTTCCAATACCAGAATTAACAAGGGATGAAGTAAATGTCGATATTTACTACCGAAATTTTCCGGAGATTTACGAAGTGCTATTACCAATTAGTGGTTCCCCATTTGAAGTAACAATGAAGGGCCCAAGTTCTCGATTTCCCTTTGATAAAGTAGTAATTTTACGATCGAAAAGGGCGATAATTTGCAAATTCTATCCATATACCTTAGTGTCTTTCGTATAATTTCCAACACATTGCGATCGATTCGCGATAAAAAAAAAACAATTTCTGCCAATGAATCGGTGAAATGCGAAACTTTAAAGTCGAAAAGGTTTGGCAAATTACGTTCAGGCCTGTTCGACTTTAAACATTAACCGCCGCTCTGGAAACCGAGTTTAATTTTATTGTTACATAAATTGTCCGACAATTCGGCGCATTAAAGTTTTTACAACTTTCCAAAACTTGTTTACTACCGCGAATAATTTATAAATATGCCATGTCTCATCCATATATGTGTATGCAAAATGATATTTAATATCAAACCTTAGTGACGTGAGCATCAGCGTGATGTCATCGTTGGCGCTTCCAAGCGAATGGAGAAAGTGGCTATTCTGGAATACTCCCATTTTTTCGTGTGCAGATTTATGTAATCATCATGTCTGGTAGTTTAATGGCGGAAATTTTATGTGATTAGCAAATATTAGTTTTTATTGATTTAAACCAGATTGGGGAAGCTGTTTTAAGACTTCGGTCGTTTTGTAGGCTTTGTAGAAAATGCGACTTAAACGTAAAGTAAGTTTACAGCATTGCTTGAATTATTTAAAAAATATTTTGTGTTGACGTGATTTTTAATAACCTTCACACGTATGTCATTCATTTTCAGGTGTTTTGAACGTTAATAGAATGCGTACGAAATTCGGAAATGTTACGCGAAAAATCGGCATTTCACGGCGTTACAAATTTAGCACGACCTTTAGTACCATGTTATATGTAAACGTGCCATTTAACCAATAAAGTTAAACCCTAATTTTTGACGCTGGACTACATCAAAACAAAAAATCGCTTAAGCCAAATTTAATACTTTATCAAAACGAACGTGTTACTTTCATAGAGGTCTGATAAGCCAAGATCAATATTTTGATATGAACCGCCAACCTCTAAGTAACGAACGAATCAATCAAATTCAGCCCTGTCACGCACTGTCTTGTACTAGGCGCAAGTTTCTTTGTAATCGAGAAACACTCTTACCAAATATCAACCGCGACTTACATCTAAAAAGTTGTTCCATTTTCGTAATCCATGTTTGTGTATAACAGGTGCATCAGAACATTTTAAAACATTACTGGGGATTCTTTTAGGTTGATACGTGTAAATCATCACCGTATAAGATATTGAAAAATGGAATATTTGTATTTCGTTGTTTTGTGTCAATTGAAACAAGCAGTAATCCTCGCCCCGGGGTTATTGTGACAGCTCGTTACTAAATATTTTGCTAGTCTATTCGTGTGAGGCCGTATTTAGGCTCCGGTGTTATTGGCGATTGATATTCGACCTAAAATATTACAAAAAATTGGATTTTGAGTAACAAAGCTCCGCCTAAATTGCTTGAAGGTGGCGACTGTAGTAGAGTTACAAACCACTTAGCGCCAAAATCGTGAAGCTAGTTAAATGAAGCTGTTTTTTTGGATTAAATATTAAAAATACTTAAATGTAAATCTTTTATAATTCAATATACTCAAACAATAATATCAAAATATACTTGTCTATTGTAAAGGTTTTTTTAATATTTCGTATTGTTAACAAAGAGTTAAAGTCGATTTTAAACTCTTTTTAATTGTTAGTAGCCGTGCGTCAATATAGGTAAGGATTTTGTTAAGCACCAATAAATTTACTTTGTAAATGTACTCCATTTGTCTACTAGGGGATTAACAGGGATTAAATATAATCGAATTATCATTTACCTAATTGGCATTCGTCCATAGCTTACTTATAGACGACTAAAAGTTTTGCAAGTTACGAACCACAAAAAAATGCAGAAATTTAACTTTCTTGATGTGTCAAACTGACACATACTTTGTTGTAACAAAAAGTAAATTGCTTTTTAAATTGTTTTCGATATAATCGCATCGAAAGATACCTTAAGGGCCTATGCTAACTTACACGCAAAATGATTTTCTTTCATCACTGAAAAAAGTTTTTTTACAAAACCAACACCGGGCTCGCGTTGGTATCAATGAATCAGCAACCGTTATCCAAAAATAATCGCCAGATTGCCGTTAATTACATAATATCGCAAATCTATGACGTCATATCGCGAGCGAAAATCTTGTTCGTGTTACCACTGTCCGCTAGATCGCGCCCAAGATGTCGCTGATTAGAGACGACATCGTGAGCTTGATAAAAAATATCAAAGTTTTCATTACAAACGGCTCTTTGTTAGGAATGCTTGTTTTACATTTTTTGATCCTATTAGCTCGTTGTTTATGCTTTGCAGATGTTTGTAGCCTCCTAATTTCGTTTTCCTTATCTGAAATTATTCCAAACACTTGATATTTTAATCGCTTTGGTACGTTTTTGTTACGAACAGAATAGACTGACGGCCTACTTAGAAATCTAGATTTGTACGATGTAAAGCTATTTGTAAATAACCTGACAACCCACCGATAAGGCTTCTGAAAATTGAGTACACTATAAAACCGCCGCCAAGCTATTATACGCTTTAAAACGTTATTTAACTTTGAAATTTTACAGCTTTTCATTGATAACGAGTGGGTAGACGCCGAAAACGGTGCCGAATTTGACGACATCAATCCCTCCAACGAAAAAGTCATTGCCAGCATTGCTGAGGGATCAAAGGTACGCCTATCAACGGATCAAACGTTATCTTAGATCAATACACCATACACATAACATAAAACACCCTTGTGTTCATTCGTTTAGGCCGACGTTGAAAAGGCAGTCGCTGCGGCTAGACGAGCCTACAAGCCTGGCTCGGCATGGAGAAAAATGGATGCATCTGATCGAGGCGTTTTAATTGGAAAACTTGCCGACTTGATCGACGCTAACAAGCATTACTTGGCTGTAGGTTGATTTAAGAATTAACAGTTTTAAAATTTAACTTTGTTTATTAACACTAATAGATGCATTTTAACTGTTTAAAGGTATATTAATATAGCTATTAAAAAAGTATAAGTTATGGTAGTCTCAATCTAATGTTGTTATCACTCTTCCACTCTTCTATGATGTAATAAATCCAATTAAATGTTTTACCATTTTAGTGTCTTGAAACATTGGACAGTGGAAAGCCTTACACTCACTCGTTCTTTATGGATACAACAGCCTTGTCCAAACTGCTGCGATATTATGCTGGCTGGACAGATAAAATGCACGGAAAAACTGTACCGGTAGATGGCGATTATCTGAGCTACACACTTGTGCAACCTATGGGTGTATGTGGTCTTATTTTGCCAGTAAGTTTCTATATTTTTTGTGAAAGCACTTTAGGAATACAAGAGTCTTCTTTTAATAATGCCCTAACATTATTTTAAGTAATATTTAGATTTGAATGTATGACTTGGTAATGACAACTAACTTAACAAAACAGTATACTTTGGCTAATTGAAAAAAATGTTACATTAAAAGTAATTTACAACAAACTTTAAAAGGGAGAAAAATTATAAATTTAAAATCTTTTTTCATCTAAAACTTTTTAGTTCAACATTCCCTTGATTTCCCTTGGAATGAAAATGGGGCCAGCTTTATGCTGTGGTAACACTGTTGTCGTAAAACCAGACGAACACACACCATTGACCGCTCTTTTTGTTGCCTCACTTGTCAAGGAGGCTGGTTTTCCGGCTGGTGTTTTTAACGTGGTTCCAGGTGGTCCGGCCACTGGTGCTGCTGTTGTTGACCACCATGGCGTAAATAAGATTTCGTTCACTGGCTCAATAGAGGTAAAGATTTTTTTCCTAATTTTTCTCCTAATTCTTTTTTGTACTTTTTTTGTGAAATATCAATAAACCAATTTTTTTACAGGTTGGTCGAAAAATCGAAGAAGCGTCGTCCAAAACCAATTTTAAAAGACTCACTCTAGAGCTTTCTGGGAACTGCCCCAACATCATTTTTGCCGACACTAACGGTTAGTTTTTAATAACTTGATTTCAGAATTAAAAGATACATTTTATGGCCTAGGTCGATTTCTAAATTAAGGTTATCTTTAATAAATAAATATATGCTTTAACAATTGTTTTGTGCTGTTAAACATTATGAAATATGTGAATAACAATATTTTAATTTTTTTGAATGTGTTTCATTTTTAGGCCTACATCCAGCTATTTATTTTTAATTATTTTTTTATTCCAATAGTTGATTATGCTGTCGAAAATGCCCACCAAGCTGTTTTTATGAACCAAGGCCAAATGTGTACAGCTGGGGCCAGAACCTTCGTCCACGAAGACATATACGACGAGTTCGTGCAAAAAAGCGTTGCCAGGGCAACCAAAAAAATGGTCGGTGATCCATTCCAACTCTACTCCGAGCAAGGCCCACAGGTAAAAACATCACGTGATTAGCATTTGATTTCGATCAGTTTCGGTTGACAGCTTGTCTGAAGACTGTTTTGTGAAAATTTTAACATTTTAATAATTTTAAAAACAAGTTAGCTTTGCGATAAAATCTACCGCCGAATAAATGTAATTTGGCGCGAGCGGTGGGGGAATAATATAGGTATGATCTTTGATAACTTATCTGTCTACGGTGCTTGTATATTATATTTATAATACTTTGCTAATTTCGAAAAACAAGCATACGCAATACAAAATTCGGTAAAACCCAGATTAGATAAAAAATTGTAATTTGACAACATTTTAAATATATCTGATTTTATTACGATTACAATTAAGGCATTCTTCGCAACAAAATAATTTTCATATAAACATTTTTCAATTTTTCTAAATGTCATGCAAAATCGACATCGCCCTTAAAATGGTCACTTCTGTGACGTCATACCCGATGACGTCATATGGAATTATAGTTCGTGGTGAGTCGATTTAAGGTCTTGAATTGCTTGCAGAATGTCTGGTTTAATAGTGTCCACGTTAATGTTCGGACCCCACGCTTTGATCACGTGACCCTTTCCGTCCACCAAATATTTCCAAAAATTCCATTTCGGCTCCTTGTCACCAGCGCTTTCTAGTGTCAAGAGTAAAAATTGTTAATTTTTTTACGTTTATGGGGTGCATTTTAAAGTATAGAAAAGTGTTTAAAAATAGATATAAATATTATTGTCCCCAAGAACATATAGGTTAGTCTAACAAGTCGTCGTTTGTTAAAAACCAAAAATTTAAAGTTTACTTACCGGCCAAGAACCGGTAAGCCGGATCGGCCTGTCTATCGGCGACGTCCATTTTGCCAAAAATCGGAAAAGTTGCTTTGTAAGTTTGTCGCGCAAAAATTTCGATGTCTTCGTTACTGTGCGGTTCTTGTTCGCCGAATTGGTTGCACGGAAAACCGAGCACAGTGAAGGGTTCTTTCTGTCTCTCCGCGAGTTCGGTGTGTATCTGAGCAAGCTGCTTGTAGTGCTCGTCTGTGTAGCCACATTCGCTTGCCAGGTTGACCACCAGCGACACCTTATGGAAAAATAGGGATTGATATATTTGAGAATAAAAAATACTAAAAATTATTATTTTAACAGTTTTTTTACAATAACACCCTTAAAGTATATCAGTTTGAATGGAACGATTTCACGAAAATTAGTTTTTGATTTTTTCTTTAACAAACCTGACCCATTTCACAGTTTACTTCAAACTAACACTTTTAAATAAATATGACCCAGACTTATTTGGTGATATTGTCAAAAAGGAAATCAACAAGACCGCATTAAAATAAAGTAATAACCTTTGTCTTACTCCCTTTAATTTAAAATCATAAAAAAAGTTTTATTTGGTTTTAAAAAAAGTTTTAAAAAGTTTTATTACCCCGATCGGTTTCCGGCCAATTAAGTTTTAGCATACGATGTTACATCATCGGTAGTTAAATATCATTTTTCTAGCTAAAATTTTTTATTTTACAGCTTATTATAAACTTGATAATACCAACTTTAAAACAGCTGGTTCCGGTTGCAAGTTATATCTTATTACAGTAACGTTTAAATGGGTATAAAAAATTGCTTACTTTGCCTCTGTATTTCTCAAGCGAAACCCTTTTTCCTCGCAAGTTGGTTACTTTGTAGCCGTAAAATCCTTCCTTACCGTAAACTGTCAACGTGAAGAATATAACACTAAGAAGGATACTTAATACTACTTTTGCCATATCGATTATGATGTAGATAAAATACACGCACAGATTTTACCAATATGGTTTCTTACTTAACTGCGGTTTGTTCTTTCGAGCCTTGCGCTGTGTGAAACGAAGCGTCTTAAAATACCCTTTTCTCCCTCTCTCAAATTTATTTCTTTTTTCGCTTACTGTTAACTTGAATGTCTTTTTAAACCTAATGGAAATTGTGCATACCCTAACTTATATATTTTCCTATTCATATTTTTAGATTAGTCACGAACATTTCGACAGAATTATGAACTATATTAATTCTGGTGTCGAAGAAGGTGCTACAATTGAATGTGGCGGAAAACGACTCGGTGAAAATGGTTATTATATTCAACCAACAGTCTTTTCAAATGTTACTGACGACATGAAAATAGTAAAAGAAGAGGTAACAATCTAATCCAAAATACAAAACTCGTATTTAAATTATTCTGTATTGGAAACAAGCATTTTTATGCAAAATGGCATTTTACTATTAAACTAGATAACGCACAAAGTTTCTTACCAATTTATAAAATTGTTTAAAAAAAATTGATATCAACACTTTTTAAATTAAACTTAGGCTACAACTTAAATATTTTTTTTATTAAGGTATTTGGACCAGTGCAATGTATTCTAAAGTTTAAAACTATCGGAGAGGTTATAAGAAGGGCGAATTCTACCGAACACGGTCTAGCTGCTGGAATTTTTACCAATGACGTCAGCGCAGCTCTTGAAATGGCAAAAGCGATGGAATCAGGAACAGTATGGTAAGATACTTTTTATTTAAATTTTGCAATCTAAAAATTTTATTTTTTCAAGTAAGTTTAAATTATGAATATGCGCAATATTGAATTTTGTTGTATTTTTTAGGATCAATTGTTATAATGTTTATGCTGTGCAAAGTCCGTTTGGTGGGATGAAAATGTCAGGAAAAGGCAAAGAAATGTAAGTTTCATTAAAAATATTGTTACAAGTTTGTTCTACACTTTATTTTTTTTTACAATTACAGCGCGCATCATATTGTTGAATTTTTTAAACATTTGGTTAAATATCTTTTTTAGGGGCGAAGAGAGTCTACAAGAATTTTGTGAACTAAAGACGATCACCCTCAAACTCCCACAGCTACAGGACGTTTCTTTCAGTGCTAATTTTGCCAAAAACTACAGTGCGCCAGTGGTTAGGGCCGACGATGACGACTGCCACAAAGCAAAAGTCATCCTAACTTAAAAACAATGTAGATGGTCAAGAAACAGAATGGACAGCCTTGCGCATGTGCACTACAAGAGCATTTTTATTGACTTTATGTGTGCAGCAAAGTTAGAAGCTAATTTAAATGGATTTTTGTAAAAAGTTGCGAATTCAGTGTATAAAGTTTGGTAGAAATTAACTTGCTATGTATAATTTGTTCCGATTTTTTTACCCTTTTTACTCTGGTTTTATTATATTAAGGTTTGTGAATTAAAGGCTTCTACCTTTTTGTATTTTGACAGTTTTTTTATTTATTAAAAACTTTTGATAGTTTTTATATGTTCTTTACTAATTGTTTTATTGATTTTAATCTAATCTTACCGTTTTTGCTTTATTGCTTCTCTTTGTAACTATTTTCTAATAAATTTACTGATTTTTTTCTATTTTACTAACAAATTAAAAAGGTAAAATGTAAATTAATAAAAAAGTGGTAATTTTTGACATGTTAAGTTTTAGCTTATTGAAAAGTTTTGTATAAAGTGGGGACAAATATTACTTAAAAATATGAATGGCGGGAAAATTTATAGTTAGTGGACAATTAGGGGGTTTCCCATTGAATCGTTTTTTTCACAATCAATTTTATGGCAATGGTAAAATTAATCGTTTTTAACACCAGCAAGAACTGACTGTTAAATTCTTAATGGAATCCCAAAGTCAATTTGGGCTAACTTACAACGTTAGCAGAGATTATTCCAATGAAACTGTTAATATTAGTAAAATAAATGAACAGGTAATTTTTATTTATATTTGTGTTTAACAAAAAAACTGGCGGTATCTGTGAGTTATTAGCAGATATAAGCACTATTGACCTGTGATTTGATGTGATTGTCCAATTTTTTTGTTATATTTTCTTATTCTTAATAATATGACATGGACGACTCTACAAATTGAAATTGACAAAGCCATTTTCTACCAACTGACCAACGTAACCTAAATATTATTAAGCATGTAGCTAAAAAATTAACTTTCTCATTTTTTTTTTTTGTTTTTTAAGTAGTAAATAATTAGGTTTAAGTTAATTGTAGTTCATGCTTTTAGGTTGCCAGGTTTCCAACAGTGTCTCAAGTCACATTGCGAAGGTCAGCATTAAATCCAAGTGAAAGCCAATTAGCCTTTCTTGATCAAAATCAAACTTTGTCACAAAAAGTTTCAGCAGCATGGTAATATTTGTAGAAAAAATTACTTTTTTAGCCAAATTTAAAAAATTTTTTTTTATAATTTTTATTCCAAACTTACTTTAATGTATGATTAAATGTAATCTGGTATTATTTTTTTTATTTATAATTGGCTTGTATATATATTATATAATTAACTAATATTTATTTGGTTTAAAAAATGTTACCATATGATTTTATGGTTCTTTTTATTATCATACAGTAGCTCAGCAATGGTTTTTACCTCGTAGTTTATTTAAATCAGGTATAGTCATGGGCTAATTGGAGCTTTGTCAGAAGTTTCTAATGATAACACAGAACAAAATAACTATGGTATGTTTAAATCTATTTTGTTACTTGTTTAAAGAATTTTTTTGTGTTACATTTGATTTATTATTGTTAAAATAGGTTATTCGATTGCAAAATCAAGTTGTTATTACTTGCTAGTTGCTTTAAGATGGCTAAATGGGATGCAGCTAACACTATTTCCACACTTAAAGGTACTTGTTTTAGTTTTACAATCAACAATTTAGTAGTAAATACTTGAACAGCTATATATACATGTTTTTTATTTTGTTCAATTAGCTTTCTAACGAAGAATTGATAAACAATTTTTCACCAAATAGTGATTGGTAAGTTAATTTTTTAGCACTATAAATTTTAAGTTATTACTAATTCTTTAACAGTTTTAAAAAAAATCGGTTTGCAACTCTTGAAATTTTTTATTCCAAACTTACTTTAATGTATGATTAAATGTAATCTGGTATTATTTTTTTTATTTATAATTGGCTTGTATATATATTATATAATTAACTAATATTTATTGTAGGACTGATAGTCCGATACGATTGTTAGCCTGGCATTCTAAGGCTTGCAAGTTTGCTCTTGCCCATAGAGATGACACAGTTCATATTCATTATTGCGACAAGTAAGATTAAAATTTAAAATATTTGATGTTTTTATAATACGTATATAAAATATATACATATGCCATCTACTAAGCTTTATTGTATAAATTCCTAGTTATTTAAATAAAACATTGTGGATTTATTTATTTAAGCGACTTAGTTCCAATGTTAAAACACAAACTCCAACGAAATATTTCTTGCATGGAGTGGAAACCTCTGGCGGGATGCACTCTTGCAGTTGGAACACAAACATCGGTTCTTATTTGGAATATTGATCCAGCCTCACTTTCAACCAGACCATCTACTGGCGCAGTTCAGGTATTAAAAGCATTAAATGTTATAACATTATGTCTTGTGTTGATTGATTATTGTAAAGATCGATTTTTGTTTGTAGTTGAACCCTAAAAAATTAAATTTAGGTTAACAGATTAATACAAAATTTTTAAATTTTTTGTTGTTTTATATTTACATAATAAAACAAAATATTTTATAGATTTTAGATTTTTTTTACCAATAATAATGGAAATTTTGGCCCTAGCAGTTTCTTTCACCATGAAGTTTTAATCTACAAAGTTATTTCTGCAGTTAGAGTATTTTAAACTATCTCAAAATTTCTTACAATTTTTTTTAGGTTTTAACTTATGCAGGACACTCACCTGTTTCATCTCTAGCTTGGAGTCCCTCAGATGATGATATTTTGTTTACTTGTTCAGCGTTAAGTTCAGCTATTGTTGTGAGTCAGCTATATTCTAATTTTGTATATCTGAGCATAAGTTTGTACTGTTAATATTAATTTACTCAAGGGGACTACAACATGAAAGTAGTGAGAATCAAACCAATCTCCTTATGATGTAAAGCCAAGTGTTAAAAACCACTACATGATACCATCAGTTTTCTTAAAATCAATTCTATGGCCATGTGTAATGATTTAATTTAAAAAAAACATTAACCAAGCTCAATCACACCTAATTATAAGATCATAATGGTTTTATGGGGACATGTCTGGAAAAACATTATGCATTTACTATGATTAAAACAAATTTGCCTTAGGTATGGAATGTTAGTTTACTACAATACCAAGTGTTACAACATGTGAGTGGCAGTGGAGGCATATCACGTCTACTTTTCTCACCAGAGGGCAGCAAAATGGTTGCCATGACGCCAAGTTCTTCTTTTCGGGTATTCGAAACTGCAACTTGGGGCAATGAGCGGTGGTGTAATTTAGCTGGTAGGGTGCAGGTAAGTTTATTTTGCCTTTTGATTGTTTTAAAACCAATTTGAATATTTTAATTTAAGATAGGAGGAATTCAACTTTCCAAAGAATATCAATAAATAATAAAAATTCTGTTTTTGACCAAAAAAGGTTTCGTCTTTAAAAAAAAGGGAGTCACTAGGCTATAGTATTTTCTACTCTAACACAGTACCAATCGACCGTTGATTGGTATTGAACTATACTTGAATACTATTACAAACACCGTTTAAAAAACGTCAATTTATTTTAATGCTTAAGTCGGCGTGTTGGAACCCAACCGGCACCATTTTACTTTTCACCCTTGTCGGCGACCTCAGAATTTATTCGCTTACTTTTACCGACTCGTATTTGCTCGATTCACCGGTGGTTGAAGGATCAAAACATGCTTCGGTAGCGATCGATTTGTCACGTGACGAAGCCCAAGATGAAACAAATAGTGATACAAATGATAAGTAAGTTAACTTTGTATATCAACCTGTGTCATTTTTTTTCTACATGTTAAAAAATGTTTTGCTTTTTTTAGAGGGAATCAGGGTATTCACCAAATAGTTTGGGATGAAACTGGTGAGAGGGTGGCCGTGTTGTTTAAAAAAACTGACCCAAACAATTCAACTATCATGATATTCGATGTTGCTAACGAACCTGGCTTCTCTATAACAGAAAGGTAAAATTCTTGATCTAGACTTAATTAGAATTTAAAGCTAGTGTTCAAACCGGCAGCGTGGTGTAGTGGAAAGAACAATTGCTACACCACACATGGGGTCGTGGGTTCAATCCCCACTGATCTCATGCTGTAGCGCCCTTGAGTAAGGCGATACAAACAGTATGAACTCCTGCTGAGCCAGCAATTAGTCAGCAGTATAATTATCGGGCAATTATAATCTATAATATCCCACACTGCCGCAGGCAACTCGAAACTGGGTCGGGGTAGTAACTGATGTTACTCTATGTTTAAGTTGCGCTATATACAAAAAAAAATATATACAAAAAAAAATAATAATTGGTATTATTACTGATTTTATTAAAAAATTAAAATTCTAGCGTTGGTGGCCCTGTTACATCTGAGACTGGTGACATACCCAATTTGATTTCATTTAAACCTGATTTTAATGGCGGTGCTTGCCTAACAGTGGTAAGGAATTTAATATACATTGACGCCCTTTTTTCTTAATAACTTCTGCGTAATCAGGCAGTTCGTATTGGGTTAAGGTAAAGTACTTTACTACTTGGGGTCTTAGGTTTGTTTTACTACTTGGGGTCTTAGGTAAGGAAGACGCTTATTGACCGTAAGTCTTATTGGGTAAAAATGTCAAAAATGTTAAAATTGTATTTCATGGCAGTGCTTCACAAGCGGGGTTGTTCAGTATTACCTAATGCCTTTTAAAGCCGTTGCGAAATCGCAAAATCGTCTGAAGACCTTGCCGGTGACGTCACCCATGCAACGATACGCTTCCATGAACAATACGACTTCGAATATTCTGGAGGAAAGTCATCGGATTTGGAGTTCTCCCGACAATAGGGCAATTTATGCGAGCTGAATAAAACGGCCAATTTTCTTGCATTGTCCAATTAATTATGTGTTGGAGCCTTAGCCTAGTGTGTTAAAAATATTTTACGGGTCATTTTTTCTTTTAAAACCGAGAAATCTTGTATGGGTAATCATATACATGCATGAAATAAAAAAATATGATAACAAGTAGTGTATTATGATATAAAAATGGTTTTAATTTTAGCAATATTTCAAATTATTTGCAAGCAACTTAAAAAGAATGCAACTTCTAATGGCTTATGGTTTATTAGGTAAGAGGGAGGGGGTATTAATTTTTAAAATGAGACGTTTTCCTTATTTTAAAGAGACATTTTTCCTGAGACTTTTTCGTTATTTTGTTAACAGCTTTCTAGTTTAATCAATAAAATGTCCAAGTTTTAAGCCTGACAAAAAACAATACAAATTTTTATTTGGTATTTTATATTTCCAATAATATCAAATTTCCCATGTTTAACGTCCACCCATTAAATTTTTCACCCGATATTCCTTTTCTGCACCCAATTCAGTCTACACGTTGTCTGGCACATCAGTACATTCAACCTCGAACGGTTTACAATTGAGAACGCCACAGCTTTTTATAACAACGTCGTAAACAGGGCAGTCTTGATTATTCGTTTGAATATTCTCGATTTGTCGAACTGTACTCTGCAAAAATATTTACCATCAAGCATAACTTCATGTTTTATAGTATTTTCCTTAGAATTGTAGCTTCTGTTTTATAGGATCTTTTAAAAGGCCAATGTGTAGTAAAGTTTTAGTTATATATCAGTGGTTTAGGGTAGGGCTTTTTCCATTTTTAAAACAATTAGCCTGTTTTAATTAACTAACTTACCTATTGTTCGGTCAAACCTATGCAAACATAAACAAAGTGTTTAATGAGTTACAATTGCAAACCTTTTTACATATAAACTAGAATTTATTCTTGATTTTACTAATTATACATTAGGGCTACAAAAATATTTAACTCAACGTGGTATTCTTAATTAAACATTTAAAAGTAGAATTTAGTCACCAAAGATAAACAAACAACAATAAGTAATCAAAATGTTTAACGCACCATTCCTTTTATCACCACTCCAAACACGACATGTTTGTTGTCCAAAAATGAGCACTTTCTCAGGGTGATAAAGAATTGAGCTCCGTTGGTGTTCGGTCCGGAGTTTGCCATACTCAACCAACCAGCTCCATAATGTTTAAGATGGAAGTTCTCGTCTCTGAATGTCCCGTACTCCCCGTTTTGGTTTCGGTATACACTTGTACCTGTTTAAGAGTAGTTTATAAAGTTTTCCGACTGAGAATAGAAGTTAGTTTACAGCTGTGTTGGTAAACTTTTTTCTACCTAAAATTTTGGGCTTTCTTACATAATAGAAATATTTTCTGTCTTTGGTCACAGAGGTTGTTGTGCAATTACCGTTGTTGGCTCGATTGTCAACTTTTTTAAACATTTTAATAATTTATTATACAGGGAGTTTACCTCCTCTTTTTACAGGGAGTTTACCTCCTTTTTACAGGGAGTTTACCTCCTCTTCCGTCGCCCAGTTCATAATCTCCTCCTTGGAGCATAAAATTCTTGATACATCGGTGAAACTTGGAGTCTTTGTAGCCGAATCCGCACTTAATAAACAAAACACAATCACTTTAAAAATATTAATACGATAAAGTTAGTCATGTTTGTTTTAATTTATTTCTTTACCGCTCCGGTACATAAATCGCAGAAGTTTTGTACAGTTCTTGGAACGATTCTACTGAACAATCCGATCATGATTCTTTGACATGGGTGACCGCCAATAGATACATCCAAGTAGGCCTTTATTTAAATAAATAATTTAAATTAAGTTTTAACGACAAAGTTGTATTGTATTTTAAATAATTTTACTCAATATGTAAAACTGATATAAACGTCAAGTTATAGCTGTTTTTATAAAGAAGCTCACCGCCGAAGATACTGTTAACTTTCGGTTGGCAGAACATAATGTCAAAACAGCAAACATAAAAACAAATCTGGATAATCCAAACATGTTGCAGTTTTTTCCAAAGTATTACCTACGTATCTTCTCCGCAACTTGTGTAAAAAGATTTTAAAGGGTATGAAATACCTTTTTATATATTTTTTGTTTAAGTGTATTCAACTCAAGCTGCATTGGCAATGTATGTATTGTCAATGATTTTTAACCCTTAGAATAAATTTTTAAAGCTAGGTCTCATATTTGTTTGCGACATTGTTCCATGAAACAGTGGAAGGGTTAGTATGAAATGTAAGCATTGCTTAACATGTATGTTTGAAGTACCGTGATATTGTTATTTCGTTGTTACAGCAGTGTCATCAAAATTGAAACACGTTTCTATTACATATACAAGTTCATATAATTGTTGTGTTAATTCTACGTTAGAAGCTTTGGGTTTTTGCTTGTTGTTTTAGGAATGCCATTAAACCTTTTTTAGCCTCTCGATAGAAAACTATCGAGTGATTAAATCCTACTTTAATTCCAAACAAATTATATACATAACACATTCTGTGCAGTAAATGATATAAACCAAAACAATACGCATTGGTATATCATGCTTCCTGATCTATTTGATCAGATTAACCTTTTCAATAAAGTATTGGAAATAAGCAAACTTTTTTTGTTAAATAAGTAATAATATTTTAATTTTTATAAAAATTTGATTGCAATTGTAAAATGTATAATATTACAGTCGTGAGCGTTAATTATACAAAAGTACAAAACAAATAATAACCGCCATGGTTAGTGATGTCCATCTTCACTTTTAAAAACAAATTCAATACTGTTTAATTTCTAATGCACTGATGTATTTATATTTGGAGTGGAGTCTGCAAATGCTGGATTTGTTTTTCCCATTTCCAAATCATCGACTCGTGGTGCACTAGGCTCGATATTAGATTCCTTTCGATGGTCAACGGATAGGCCAGCTCTTCTAGCAATAAAAGCCCGTAACCTGTATAATCCAAATACTAATAGGTGTGTTATGAGTGGCAGAACAACGGCAGCAGCTACAATGTAAGCTACGGCTACACCCGTGTTCGTTGCCCAGTTTACAGCCGGGTAGACGGCACTATTTACCCCCGCTCCATGCAAAATAAGCAAGAATATTGTATAAACTAGTCCATACAAGTTTTCATACCAAAATTGAAGATAATAAACTGGAAAAGCGACCATAAATGTTTCAATGATAAACATTATTGAGTTGTTAACATGTAGGTGCAGAGTGATTGGTCTTGTGTTGAGTTCAACACTGCGGCTTCTGCCTATAACAGCCCAGTAGAATACTGTCACTATAAAAGCAGAGTTCGCAGCAACCGTGAACATAAGCCAGGTAAGCTTTTGGTACCATTGGGGTTTGTCTAGGAAAAAAAAATTGTTACTCTTAAATTTTATTTTTCATTAGTCTTTGCATCTTGTAAAACTAATAGCTTACCATCATTGTAAGTCGAATTTCTCCGGGCGACGACATATATAGAAACGATAAATGCTATAAGGAAATATACGTTATATACCACTTCGCACCAGTTACTAAGAAGTTGCCAGCGTGGTGAATTGAATGGATCGCCATCCGACGATGCATAGGAATAGATCAGCCACCCAAGAAAATAGGCAAAAGTGAAAAAGCGGTAAGCAAAAAATATCCAAACATTTTCCGTCCACTGTAACAAAACACGTTATTAAAATTTAAACTGTCTACGCCTTACTTTTTTTGGTATAGCTATTAGCTATATATGGTAATAGGTTTTAATGTTTTTGTTTAATGGCCTAGGTGCTAGTAAAACAACAGTGCAAACTAGTTAGCAGATGTCATGACAAACCTCAGACTAGTTAAGGTTATAGCCTAGTACATTATCACTTTCTATGTATTTTTAAAACAACTAAAACAAATTCATATTACCTGCAACTGTCGAAATTGCTGCGATACAGCATCGTCGAAAATCAGATGTTTGGCTTGAAACTCAACTTTGCAACAATTTCCCATTTTTTCTCTCTTCTAATAGAAACCAAAACTTCAAACAATTTATATATTATTTTATTCTAAAAGATAAACCAATTAAATTAAAACCTCTACGTTTAAGTAGTACTGTTTTCGTGAGCCTGCACATATTATATCAACTGTTTTTTAATTAGTCGTGCCTATATCCTATCTATAAATATTACCACGATTTTCGTTATCATGATGATTTTTCTGTTGTTTATGTTCGCAGTAGACTAGCTCGTATTTACCGACAACCAGTCATTATAAGTGACATGACTTATTGTTTATTTTGTAATTTAAACACCTGAAGTCCATATACTATTTTACCTTGATTTTTAAATAGCCGTATGTACATAGCCTTAAGCAAGTACTACTTACGGATTCCAGCTAGTACTTAAGTATTTTTGGAGACCAATTTTTTGGAGACCAAAACCTTTTTATAAGCTGATCGTAAAAATAACTATAAATCACCGCACCGGAAACTTAGAGCTGCGTTACAACTAATCTACTATACTTTAACTGTTACGTATTTGTTTGTCGCGTACGTAGTATTACGCATTGTCATTCTAGAATTACGCACGATTAAATTCAGGGTACTGTGCGCATTCTTAAAACAATGTCATGTAACTAAAAATACTCCATTTTATAACATAGGGTCTTGGGATAACTTTGCTAGTAGCTAGTTTAGCTAGTAACTTGTATTTTCATTTTATTCATAGCCACGATTATGTGGTACTTATTTGGATACCCTGGTAATTACAACTATGACGTCACAAATTGCTATGTAATAGGCGTATTTGATTTGCCGCTAAAGATTTATAGCTTTCAATAGAAAACAAAAAAAGGAAATTAAATAATTTTTTTATTAAATATTTTACCTTAACAGTTGTTGTAAAAATATTAGTTTTATAAAAGAATTATTCTTTAAAAATATTTTAGGCTATTTGATTTTAAAGTACAAAAATTCAATAGGTGTTTACTGTTCTAGAAATTAACATTTTTGATTTTAACTTAACAATTTTAGTATGTTACCCAAAGAAAGTAAATCAAGTGTTAAAATTGATTAATAATTTTAGGGTTTGTGAAAGTATTTACAATAAGAAACTTTGTATTCGATAAATATTTTTTGTATATATTTTTATACATTATAACTTAGTCTTGATGGCACTTTCTATCATTTGTTATTTGACCAATACCAAACTAATAAATAATACCTTAACATATATTCGGGTAGTTTAAATAAGTTGAATTTGGTTATATGTTTATATTGCATTTGGATAAAATATTTGTTTTTTTACTGTACAGTGCAAACCGTCAAGATTTTTCTAGGTTTAAAGTATTCAAGGTATTGCGAAAGCAGCTGGGAAAGAAATTAATTAAATTTTGAATCATCCCAAAGTAATAAAATGTTAAAGTGCAGTATTTCCGAACATTTTTAAAAAGATGGACAAATCTGTTACTACAATTATGGACAAATCTGAAAAGATAGAAAAATCTGTTACTACAATTATGGACAAATTTGAAAAGATGGACAAATCTGTTACTACAACGTGCATGTGAATTAAAGTTTTGTTAATCAACTTTTGAATTATGTATGAAGTAGAATTATTTTCTGATTGGTCATGATTTATTTAAGATGGTAAATTTAGTACAGTTGACAATGGCAAATATTAATTAAAACCAAGTCCCAAACAAATTAGAGTTCAACGTGGTCGTTGTCCTTGACTCCATTTTTGTCAACTTGAATTGGTTGGTCGATCTTCATCGTACCACAATTAGTGATTATGACGTTGCGATGGGGCCTCGCTGATTGGTCCGTTGAAACTTTTTCAATAGCTTTAACTGTTTTCTAAAAACGATGAATAAATTAAAAGTAACTTTTAAATCAGAAAAATAAACTTTTATATGTTTTAAACTTACACATTGCTTAAAAAAAATAAATGTTCCTATTACAAGCATAGTTAACGTAAATCAATTTTGTTTACAAGGAAAGTTTAAATTAGACATACCATGCCTTGCAACACTTTGCCAAATACAACATGCCTGTAGTCAAGCCACGGCGTTTCCTTTAACGTAATAAAGAACTGTGCTCCGTTTGTATCTGGTCCAGCATTAGCCATGCTTACCCAACCGGCTCCATAATGCATAAGTTTAAAGTTTTCGTCTTTAAACATACCATATTGTCCAAGCTCGTTCTTGATTGTACTTTTACCTGTAATTAAAAAGTGAAAGTTTGAACCATAATATTAAAAATTCGAAATATTATTCTTGTTTAAAGACAATTTTCATAACATTGGCCAACTAAAAAAAATTAGAAAAAACCTCCTGTCCCGTTATCGTTTTCCCAGTCACCGCTTTGGATCATAAAATCCTTGATAACTCTATGAAACTTGCAACCTTTGTAGCCAAATCCGTGCTAAGATAAGAAAAATTGTTTAATTTGTGCTTAAGCTATAGATATAAGTCTAAGTTTTTACTTCTCTAGTACACAGTTCTCGAAAATTTTTCGCGGTTATTGGAACATAGTCGTCAAATAAACCAATTACAATTCTTTCTTTTTGTGCAACTCCTCCTATAGATATTTCCAAAAATACCTTTACAATAAAAAAAATTAACATACCTCCAGTCAATTTTGCAAACACAATTTAATTGTTGAAAACTTTTGTATATTACCAAAAATACATAGCCTACAGTGGGCCTTAGATGATTAAAAATTTCTTTACTACTCACCACTGAAGAAACTTTTAAATTTGCTTTTGCAAGATTTCCCAGACTTAAAATTAAAAAGGTAAGCGCCCAAATAGAATTTGGAATTCTAAACATTATTATTGCATTAACTAGTATGCTATATTGTTCTAATATGATGATATGTGATATGGTTTTGTTTTTACTGCATGTTTAAAGTGATTTGCTTTATTGTTGTTATAGAATTGTTATAGAAATCACAATTTAACACGTGTCATTTTATTAATTAATTTAAACTTAACTGGTCCCAAAAGCCCTGTACTCTCCCAAAAAATTAAATAAAAACAACCTATCAAGTTTAAGAAAACCCCGTTATTTTAAATGGAAGATAAATAAATATGAAAAAGTTGTAAATGCTTAACGAATTTGAACAAAAACTTGAACAACAATTTTGTTTGTTTTTTAGACAATACAATTTCACCATATCAGCTTTTGCAAAAGTCAGAAATTCACCGAATATTTTCCCTTCGTGGTATCCTCTGAGGACAAAGTTACTATGCCAGCGATTGTTTTTTTTATCAGAAAAAGGGGATTTTGTTATGGCAAAATTACGTGCTGGTCAGTAACAGTTTATTTAGGAAAAGCTGCTCAGTCTGTGCTCGCGTGCGCTGTTTGCTCATAATTTTATTAGCTCTATATATGTTATTGCAGCAAGTGACAGCTAGCAACGCTTTACGTTAAGATGTTTTAATAGTTTAGACCAAGGAAAATTACCTCTATTAGTTTGAAAGATATGAATAATATCAGAACTTCATTGCTGATAAAAAAACGTATAAAATAAACATGTTTATGTGGATTTAAGTAATATTATATATCTTGACTTATTAAAAATAATAATTTCAGGATTTTTTTTGCAAATTTTAAACATTTTCAAAAATTGTTATATGTCAAAATAAAATGTATAAATCTTTTGGATATTTTTTATTACATTGTACATATTATTAGACTATAAACAGGGTTAACTGTTTAATCAGTTTTCGTTTACTGATATTAAAAAAATATGACGGAACTTAGTGTTCGAAGATCTCCTATGTTATCTCCGGAGGTTCAGACTTCTCACATTAATGGATTTCAAGATGATACTGAATCAGGTTGAATTATATTTGTACTACAAAAAAAAAATTGTTTAGGAAAAAAAACATTGCTAATACGCTGGGGAATAATAGTTAATAACAAATATGCTGAGGTTTTAAATTAAAAAATATCATCTTAAAATGGCTAGAATTAAATAATTATTTAAAATTGATCTGTAAGCCAGTTTTTTTAAATTAAAATTAAAAAAAATTACAGATATACTGGTACATTTTTATGCTCATCTAACTTTTAAATAAATTAGTAAAATTGTGATAATAATCTTTAAATTTTCTTAGGTTATGATTATGAATTTGAACCAAGATTGGATGATAAATATCAATGTCCTATTTGTTTATTGGCTTTAAGAGATCCAGTGCAAACAAGTTGTGGGCATCGTTTTTGTCATTTGTGTATATTACGTTGTATCAGGTATTTAAAAAATGTTTAAATATACAGTTTGTGTTTAAAAAGATCGAAAATTTGTATATTATATATTTTTTAAGTAAAAAATATCAATTTTTATTATAATTATCATATATACTCCATATATTATTTCTGTTATAAAAGTTATAGTTACATTTAAAGGCTTTATATTTAAGTTTAAAAAAATATTTTTTGCAGAAATAAAGCAAAATGTCCTATCGATCAAATCCCATTATCCACCAAACAGTTATTTCAAGACAGATCTGCAAATCGCGAAGTGTTAGATCTTAAAGTTAAATGCCCAAATAAGGGTTGCACCGCAATTTTGGAGCTAAGAAACATACATGTACGTTTTAAATTTTTTTTCTCTAAATATTTGAGGTTTAAAACATAAATAAATCTTTGAATAGCATTTTAATTGTCGTAATATTGTCTTAACTTGGAACTATTATTTGCTTAACTTTTCAAGCGAAACGGCAGTTTTTTTGTATTTAATTCCTATGAATTGGCTATATATAATGTTTCCTAAGCCTTATTTTACATAGATTATAACAGCTTATAAAAAGGTCTGTTTTTTTTTAATTATTATAAAAATGACATATCTGGTGTCAATTAGTTTTGATAAACTTACCAATTAGTTATACAAATTGTTGATAATTAAATTGTTGTTTATGCAACCTGATTAATTATTAGTATTCACAATATGGATGTTTATGTTTTTAATTATTTGTTGGAATTTTTAAAAGGGAAATTACCCATGTATTTATAAACCTGAAATTGATTAATGTTAAGATTTATTATATAATATAAACACTTAAATGGTAAAATTTTTTTTGATTTTTCTAAACATTTTTAAAAAAAAATTTAAAAAGGTTTTTATTGTTGGTAAATTTTTTTAGCATCACCGTAACAGTTGCATATTCGGGAAAGTCCCCTGCAGTAACAATTGTGGGGCTCAGTTACTCCTTAAAGATGTTAAACAACATGAGGAACATGAATGTCCGAATCGTTTAATTATCTGCTCAGTTTGTCAACAAAAATATCCAGCCAGTGCTCAAAGGGTAAATTTTTTATAAATATTTAATTTAAAAAAACAAATTAATTAATTAAATTTATTGAAATAGGTAGGCATATTTTTTTGATTGTGTTTTTTTAAGTGTTGTTGTACTTTAAACTGAGGATTTTTAATATTTGTTTTTTTTTTAATAATTTTAATAATGATAAAAACGTAAATGAAAGTAAGGAAAAGTTGATCGCTTTATTTAATCGTGTTTGGTTTTTATTGTAAATTCGTATGATTTTGTTTTAGGATTTTACCACATTTTTTCTAAGTAATGTGAAGCAAGTAGTCGGTAATTCCATTAATAATTACTTGAAATTAACTTGTATACACAACATATGCTTGTATAGAAAATTGAAAGTAATGATCTGAAACATAAACTTTCCGAATTTCCCATGCAATTTTAAAACTTTTAACTAATTTTCTGCTGTAATGATTTTTAAAAACAACTAATTTGATGATTTGGTCATAATTACGGTTACACTTTTTTCAAAAATTTGGAAAGTTTTAATTTTTAAATCAAAAATACCTATTTTTTGTAAACAGTATCAATAAAAAGTATTGACTTAGTCAATATTAGGTCCCAAGTTTTTTTTTTGATTTATTACATTTAAACTTAACTATGTTTACTATACGAACATTTACACAAAGAAGTTATATTGCTAGTATGGCAGTACTTTTGTTTATAAGCTATTGTTTTCATTTTTTTGCAATAAAACTAAACTTTAGCAACTCACATTTCTTTGCCAAATTTAAAGTTCAAATTAACAGGACCGTTAAAAAAATGTAAATAAATAGACATTTCACCGAAAATTATATTCTTGAAAACTCTATTTTACTAAGTGTAACCAATTTGTTATACTGTGAAAAAATGTCTTTTAATTTTTTAAAAATTTTATTTAAAAATACAAAATAAAAGAAAACAAACGTATTATATTTAAATTTTATAGGAGCATGAGGAGGATTGTAAACAAAATGAACCTGTGGAATGCAAGCACTGTGGAAAAGAGGTTAAAAGATATAGGGTGAGTTTTCATAATATATTTACTTTAACAACTGGATTTAATTTTCAATCATAACAATAAAATATCAAGTTTAATATTTGCAACAAAATTAAAAAAAAAAAATTTATTTTATTATTGAAATAATATCTTAAAATCCCGCTTTACGTTTTTAAATTATTTATTTTTAAGAATTATAATTCCCTAATTAGTAAATTGCATCATCTTTTAAACTTTGGTAGTAAATATAAATGTTAAATGAACTTTGTATTACTGGAATTTTGTAATGCGATTTAAATACAGCACTTTTTAACAATTGCCAATAAATTATGAATATTTGCATAGCAAAATCTGTATATATACGTTATAAAATATTCTAACAATATTTATTAATAGTTATGACTTTATATGCTATCAAAATGAAATTTTAAATTCAAATTTTTATTTAACTCGAACAATTTTTATGGTAGAAATTTTTAATTAATTAGAAAAATAACAGATCTAAGAGTAACGTTGTAACACAGTATTCTGTTTATAAATAGATGCATCCACTTTTAAATGTGTGCTAAAAATAGTTAAAAATAATTTTTTGTGGCTATATTTATTTGAATGTGAATATTTCATTTATTAATAACACAACACTAGAGGTTTTTTATTTATTTTCTATATTTGTGGGTATTATATTTAAAAGATTTTTCCTAAATTCTTAAAAATATTTACTTAGTATACTGGGATTATATATGGACTATTTTGGGTAATAATAACAGAACAGGAAGTCAAGTCATTAATTGATTTTTGTTATCTTTGAATTTCATAGTTAGCTTGGGTCTTATTATTATGTTTAAAATTATTGTGTTTTTTTTGTCAAAAAATAATTATTATAATAATAATTTGAAGTCAGATTTATATTTGTTTACACACACTGGGTATTTTTTTTATTTATTGTAATATAACAGTGAATTTTTTTTTAAAGAATTGGTGTTTTTTATTATTTTTTATTTTTTTTTAAGTAAAACTGTTAGATAAATTTTAAACTTATAAAATGCATGTTTGTTAGGCTTAATTTTCCCAACGAGTGTCGTTAACTTAATATTTTCTTTAATGATGTCAAAAAATTAACACAACACATCCTGTCTCCTACCCAACCTGTCATTAAGTTGCTTGATTACTCATTACCGAGGCTTGTGTTTAGTAATTTGGTTTAATAATCACGGCCTTGCCTGTGTGGGCAGTACCGGTTTAACTCAAACTGTATTAGCCTATTCACTGCACTGATTAAAGGCACAATACTTGACTTAATATGCTACTTCGTGAGTCGTTTAGTTCTGTGAATTTGATTTGATTGATTTAAGGTCATTATCATGGTTGTGGGTCGTGATGTTAATTTTTGCAATTAAACCTAATGTTTATTGTATTGTTGGATTTTAAATCATGGTTTTGCAACCTGAATTGATGGATTAATTTACTTGTCATCTTTGTGGTTAATACAGTTGCTTGATGTTGAAATGTTAACCCTGCAGTGAAAATTACAATATATATTAAATTTTAAACAAGAATTGATAAATTAATTTACTTCTCAATGATATATACCCTTTTACACATTTGTGGATAATTCAATAGCCTGTTGTATTCTGTACAAATTTTGTGTTGTTTTCATTTTGTTGAACTGACATTAACAGTACAGTTCATGTATTGATTATCTAAATGATTAATTATTTATAGTCAAATTGTTTTCGAAAACGATTTCGTGCGAATAAAAAAATTCCAGTAATTAAACGCACAAGTACAACTAACTAGAATAATTATTTTTTTTGGAAACTGTTTAAATAAGATTAATTTATAAATTTTCGTAAGTAGTAGTATGTACTTGGTGCAAATATTAAAAATTCAATTTCTACCAAATTGTACTTAAAATAAATACAAAATTACCCAACTATTATTCTTTATTTGTTATTAGGTGTTTTTTTTATACAATTTTTTTTGGCTTCAAGGCTTAATGTTTGATTGATAATTTGTGCTTAATATAAGAGGTTCTGTTTATGGTACAATGTTGATCTTAATATTTTAATTCGAAATACAATGGCAATAGTAGTACCATTATGATTAAGTATGTTTGTATACATGTCGACGTGTCTTCTTAATCTTGAAATGATAACTTGACATTAAGCTTTTGGTATAGAATAGAAACATGTATCATAGCTTAATAGGTTAACATTTATTTTAATTAATCTTAAATAAAGGTTATTTAAATTTATTTTGTTTGTAATTTTTTTTTTATAAAAAAGATGTTAAATTTATTTATTTAGATTAACAATTAAATCTATAGAAGACATAAATAAATGAATTTTGTACAGAAGTTATTTTTGACATAATAAAAAAAAATTTCTATAAGTTTTTGTTTAAGTTTTTGCACAACTATAATAAAATATTTGTTAAAATCCATAAAGGTTTAGATTGGTTATGCAAATTTAAAATTTATTTTCTTCACTCAAAATTCAAATTTATTTTTTTATCATGCCAAAAAATAACTATTATTAATTGCATGTTTAGGTCAATAACCTGTGTGTCATGTATTTACAAATTTAAACGATTGCTACACCCTTAAACTGTTAAAAAAACAAAATTTTGCAATTATAGACCTGATTTTTTTAATTAAAAACCCAATTTAATTTTTCTTTTCTAAAATTGTTTATTTTTCTTGAAAAAAAAATTTGCGAAAAAAACTAAATCGGGTATTATCGAAACTTAAAGTTTTTTGTGGTTACTTTTGCAGTTAAATCAACACATCACACGAGAATGTCCTCAGGCCCCGATCAAATGTGTGTTTGAAAAAGTTGGCTGTCACCAGGAGGTAAGTGTAACTTGTTATTTTAACTTTGCTGATGACGCAATTCAGCTTTACGCTTTAATTTGATTAATTGTTGTGTGTTTGGAAAGTTTGTTTTGTGTTTTTTGTTTGATTATGTAGAGTTGTACTCTATACATATATATAGCCTATATGAATATTTAAAAAATTGCATTTTTTACATTAGAGGTAACAAGCCTATTGATTTTTAAAAATCCTATAATTTTTACCTATAATGTCTTATATATTATATATATATACCTCTACATATTTATTTTTTAGTGAGATATTTTTTTAAATTTGTTTTTTTAACTGCTTTTTATTTTACAGTTTTTTTTGGTAAATTTTGAACCATGACAATCAACAAAACTATATTTTATTTTTTATAAATTTGCATATTTATAATCACGATTTTATTGCGCAAGAAACTTGGCCTGCTAATTTTAAAATATCTTTAAAGTCATTGTCACAAATTGGTCATGTTAAACTGGCTTAGAGATCTTATCAAACACAGTAATTTTCCCCCCTCCTATTCAATTTGTCATTACACGCATGCTGAGCTATCTGATAACGTGACATATTTATTATTAACGTTGTTCAATATTCTTACAAAACTTGTTGATGAACATTTTTTGTGGTTCTGATTTTGCAACATGGTGTAAATTAAATTGTAAGAATTTAAAAAATATTAAAAATGCAATTTACCTACTAAAAATGTAAGGTTTAAGTAAATATAATTTTTAATTATTTTGGGGGGGGATTTTAATTAAAATTTACTGTAAAAAGAGTTTTTTTATCATGTCGAGAAAACAAAATAATTTTTTCTACTGTGAATCGACTGTGAAGGTCATCATTTTTATGTAGGTCATTATATTTTATATATATGTCAAATTTTTATTTAATTTAAGGGAAATTTTCTAGAAGGGGGTTATAGTAATAAGGGACAAATAGAAAATTTCCTGTTGTTTAAAATAACATTTTTAGGCAAACTGTGTTTGGTCAAACGTAAATTCAGCAAAATAAAAGTGAAAATGGTATTCAGTAAAATGACAATAAATCATTATTTTAATATATTTTTCTAAACTTTTAGCTCTCCCGCCACTCAATTCAACAACACATGCAATCTTCCACCCAAATTCACCTTCAGTATTTGCTTAGCACGGTATCATCATTACAGAAACAAAATGAAGTGTTGCAAAACACCCTTGCTGAGGCACAAAACAAAATTAACAACTTTGAAATGACGGAAAAAATTAAGGAACAATCTCCAGTAATACTGGTATTTATTTTTAACGTGTTATTTTTTTTTGTTTTATTGGTCTATTTTTAAGACTTTATTTTATATGCACTTTGTATATTTTTGTTTTATTAATCTGTTTATTAGATTTTGCTTTACGTATTTGGCTAATTATTTAATTAATTTAGCTTAGTATCAAGCTATACCTCTCTAGGATAGTATTGACTTTTACATATTGATTTTTCATTAACCCACATAAATAGTAGCTAACTCTGTCTCGAGTACAATTTGGCCACAAGAAAAATTTAATTTAAAAACTTTAATTAAGAATGTGCAGTTGTGCTAATACATAAAAAGAAGCATTGAATTTAATCTAAAATTATTCTTTTAAGGGTTCAAGTTCCTCTCAAATGGATTTTGATTGTATAAATTCCCTACAAAGTGAAAACATCTACTCAAGTGCCCCCGTTGTGAATAACAACACAGCTAATCTCACGCCTAGTACATCAGGTAAACTTATGTTATTTTAAAGGGGATTATATTACAAATTTCCTGTGGGGTATTTTGAAATTTTTGGAAATATTATGGTGTAATATTGTTGAGTGTATGTAAATTTTGGGGTTGAAACTATTTTGAAAAATAGCAAAATAATTTTTGGGTAAACTATGTTAAAAATTTTTTTTGTTATTTTTTTTTGTTTTTGTCACAATACAATAAAAATTTAAATTTTTACAGCAAAAACAATTAGAGTAGAAGTATGTGTCTTAAAATTTGAAGCTTGAAAATTATATAGTATATATTAGCGGTTGTAATATAACTTTTTTTTGAGCCATCTTTATTTTATTTAAATTTTTTTAATTTTAAGAAATTGAAAACGAAGAATATGACGAAATTGCAATTATCAAAGCTTACAACAAACAAATGGAGGAGGGAGGAGGAGATGTTACGATGTCTTCCTCCTCTTCTCTAGCCTCCTCTCCTGTTGTTAACTCGACCATGAATGCGGACAACTGTCTCTGTGGCTCTTCCGCTGGAATTAAAATTCTTCAGAACAAGCATACTGATCACGACCAAAAAATTGTCAGGTAAAAAATTTAAAAAAAATATTCTTAGGTAGCATGATAAAAAATCTAACTTGTGAATAAAACAAGTAACCTAGTTATTTATTTTTTTAACTAATTTTAGATTTATTGCATATTGTTATTTATAATTACATTTAAATACCATTCTGAATTACAGTAAATTTTAGTTAAAATTTTTTTAAAAATAGACTGAATATAGAAAATCTTAATTTAAACTAAAATTGAAAAAAATCTTTATTTAAATTTAAAAATTTAAATGGGCAATTCTCATTGGGAAAGTGTTTTTTAAAAAAAAATTAACTTAAATTATTTGTTTAATTAACTTACCTGTTTCTTTGGTTTTGATATTTAAAGTTTAAATTTAAAAAAATTTAGGCAAATAATTTTTTATAAGTGATTTTTTTTTTAATTTAAAATGTACAAAATTTTTTGCACTTTTATGGCTATTTTATGCAATAATTTTAAGTTAATATAAAAGTTACAAAACAGATTACAACAGATTTGTAATGTGTTAGTATAAGAGGTTTAATTTTGTAGAAATGCTTATTCTGCATGGTTTAAGTGATTTAAAATAATATAATTATTTTTATAAGTAAAAAAATGAAATGGCATTGTAATATAATATCCATTTTTTTTAATTTTGTGAGAAGGTAGTTTTGAAGTTTAAAAATTAGTTTTATGGGTACATATATTATTAAATAAAATTAAATAAAAATATTCATAGTTAACAAGTTGATTTTTAACTGATATTTGGCATATTCAAACAATATTATAGGCTATTTTACCCACTAGACTTATTGTTTTTGCATAATTATCCATTTTATTTAGGTGTAACAAATTGTTTCTGCGACATCAATTTTATTACCAATTTAGAGTTTAGCGATTTAGAATTTTAAACATGTTATGGTTGTTTGTTAATTTTATTTTTGGAGTTATGTTCGTAGTTTTTGTTAAAATGATAGTTAAAGTTTTTAAAATTTGGTTTGTTTTGTTCTGTTTAAGAGTTTATTTTTAAAAAAACCTAGTAGTTTTTAGTTTTGTAATTCTGTTACCAAGATTTTAAAAAAAATTTTTTTAGTTAGGTTTGTTTCTCATTTTAACAGTACCTGAAACTATTTTTTTTAATTTTATGTGAAATTGAGTAAATTTAAGACTAAAGTTACATGACAAAATTAGACAGTGTCTTTCTGTTACTTAAAGTGTAATTCCGTTACCAGGTTTTTTTAAGTTAATTTGTCAATAAATAAATATTTTTTAAACCCCAACTAAAAAAATTTGGTATCTTTTTGTTGCTTTCAATAAGGACAATTATTTACACATGTTTAATTTAAGTTAATTTTTATAAAATTCAGACAAATCTGAATTTTAAACATGTTATGGTTGTTTGTTAATTTTATTTTTGGAGTTATGTTCGTAGTTTTTGTTAAAATGATAGTTAAAGTTTTTAAAATTTGGTTTGTTTTGTTCTGTTTAAGAGTTTATTTTAAAAAAAACCTAGTAGTTTTTAGTTTTGTAATTCCGTTACCAAGATTTTTTAAAAAAATTTTTTAGTTACGTTTGTTTCTCATTTTAACAGTACCTGAAACTATTTTTTTTAATTTTATCTGAAATTGAGTAAATTTAAGACTAAAGTTACATGCCAAAATTAGACAGTGTCTTTCTGTTACTTAAAGTGTAATTCCGTTACCAGGTTTTTTTAAGTTAATTTGTCAATAAATAAATATTTTTTAAACCCCAACTAAAAAAATTTGGTATCTTTTTGTTGCTTTCAATAAGGACAATTATTTACACATGTTTAATTTAAGTTAATTTTTATAAAATTCAGACGAATTGGGATTAAGTATTATCCAACTTTTTATATCTAATTTATTGGCGTAATTCCGTTACCAAACATTTTTCAATTTTTAAGAAGCATAGAAGTTCGAACTGGACTTCTATGCTTATAAAAATTTAGAATGGCAATATATGGGTTGTTTTAACTTAAAAAATGATTTCAATTATATTAAAAAAAAGAATTATAAGTTTGTAAACCACAGTAATTGTAATTCTGTTACCGAAGAATTGCCCAAATACACTTTTTTGCAAAGTTCAGCCAAATTATGTATTTTTTGACATTTGCAAAATTCAATTAGCACTTCCTTAAATGCTATTGATACTTCCTTTTCTATTTAAAAAACTTTTCTTTAAGCTTATCAGCCAAAAGAAACTTGACGGCAAATATAATGTATATATAATTATTATATATAGGTTTTTTTAACTGGTTAAATCTACCTTTAACAGTTTTTAAAATTTTTTTAATTATATTGCAACAATTATTATAGCGATTTTTAGCAAAAGTTTTTTTTTCTATTTTTGTTATTTGATTTGTCCTATTTTTTAAACCCAATTTTTTGTATAGTTTGGATCATCATGTGAGAGAACTTATGGCAAAAATGGAAACACAAGTTGTTCAAATGAAAGAAATTACAAATAAAATATCGCAGACCGAATTAAGACTCGATCAACAAGAATTAAGGTAACTTACAAAAAATTTTTTGATGGCTTAAGTGAGACATGCAACATAATGTAAACCTACAAATTCTTGTTGTAGAAACCCATTTTAGAAATTTAAACAGGTAATACAAGTTAGGTTAAATACCGTGCCCACTAAATCTCATTAAATTGTTTTTTTTGAAATTTATTAATGTTGTTGCGAAATATTGTGGTCTACAATATGTTGACTTGATAATGTTATGCTGACATAAACCTGGTGAAATTTCCAAGCACAGGTTTGAAAAATTCCCACTTGATAGATAGCTCAGTTTCCTATAATGACGCAAGGCCTTAAATTACCAAAAAAGATTAAAGATGTGTAATGTATATGGTTGGTGATTTTGTTATGACTGGAATCTTTTATACCTACACTTAAGGAATTTTTTATACCTACACTTTTTATGCAGTACAATACCGGTATATTGTATTTTGTATGGTACAATATAATTAATAAAAATTTAATTTCTAAAAACACATAGAAATTATATATATCTTAAACACAGAATTATCCTAGTATTTTATTCAAAGTTTAGTATAATAAAGCTTATGAATGTGATTTATTTTATGTTAAACATTTACTTAAGTATAAATTATACCTCTCATAATGAAAGTAGTATTCATATTGCGTATAAAGTACCTCCCGCATTACTTGAGTTATGGCTTTACTAATAAACCGACTTTTATGTTGCAAATAAGGATAACAGCTTTAAGCTTGTTGTGAATAAAATGTATTTAAACAGGTGTTATAAAGCTTGTGGTAAACTATTTTTGTATTTGTTTTTCTAAGATTGAATTCATATCCAAATCAAAATATGTGTTTAAATTTAAACTATTTAACTTTAATGGTACATCTTTTGTGGGGTAATTTTTTGAAAAAAATATTGTTTACCGGACCTGGCTTTTTGCTGTTTAAAGTTGGTAAATTTTATAATATTTTTGTTTTGATATAAAAACAACCAGACTCAAAATATTGAATAAGTAAATTAACATTGTTAAGCTGGTATTGTTAACTTATTTTTTTATGAATTGTTAAACATAAAAAAGTGACTTGATAAATTCCTTACATTTTAAGCCTGCTTTTAAGTCTACACTTGTCAATGGTTTTGCTTTGTAAACTAAACACTTTAATCCCATTTAAGTTAATTCCTAAACAAAAACCGGTACTTTTACTTTTCAAATGGGTTTATACGGAAAAAAAAATATAACTTATGTTAAATTGAGTAATTTTGTTAAAAATTGATGAATATACTTTTTAAAAAGAGCTTGTTGTGATATTATAAACCTTGTAGAATTTTCATGTATGCGTTAAGTGATTTATTAAAATTTTAGCAATTTAAGCATGAAGTGTTTAACGCTGCTGGTTTATTTTAGATGTTAAAAAAGATAAAGTATTATAAATTCAACAAAGTAGCATGTTGATGTAAAAATAAAATTTACACTTTACTGTACAGGTTTAAAACTTAAATCAAAAGCTGAACAGTCTCATATTATATTACATACTACAACCACAATCACAATACATATTTTTGGTAAAATTTTCCCATTTTTTCGTTAGTGATCCAAAATAGAAACCCAACCCTTTAAAATAACATGTTTGTTTTGGATTATGTTGGAAAAGGTGTCGATATTTAAAACAAATCTTAAGGGCGACCTAAAAAAACATGACATTAGATTGAAAAATATTTTCATATATTTTTCCGGTCATTCAATTTGGCACACCTTCAAAAAATTGTTTTTTCACAGTTAGATATTATCAAATTTAAACAAATATCCGCTTGACTTAGGGCATTTACATGGTCCATTTCCTATTTAAACACTTTTGTTAGATGATGTTGTGCATAGTGAACAAAGTAGATGATGTTGTGCATAGTGAACAAATGTTTTTAACATCAAATAAAATGCATTTTTTGATAAAGTTTGAATTGAACCAGAAATTTTTTTATAAATAATTGTTAAAGTTATTAAAATAAAAAGATTAATAAATTAAATATATTGTTGTAGAAATAATTATCTTTCGTAAAAAAATATTAGGAAATTTTTGGTATTGATAAAATAATAAATCATGTAATTTTAAGTAATAAAAATATGGTATTTGTTTGGGAAAATTTCATATTGATAAAATAATAATCAAACAGATTGATATGAAAATAATTGTTATAATTGAATGAGGTCTTACCACTATTTATCTTCTACTTTGATGAATTTATTTTGCCATTATTTTATTTTGATATTAATAAAATATATTTTCTTAGCTTAAAAATATGTTTTTTTAAATAAGATAATTTTTTTAGAATTGACGGTATTAAAAATAGTGTTTATTTATTTTTGTAGAACATTATTTAATGCAATTATAATATAATTTTAAGTAAACTCATATTCCACTCTTTCATTTTAAAAATATTATTGTCAGTGAGATAAAAATATTTTTGTAACTGAGTTTTGCAATACAAATTAAACGTTGTATAAGAATACGGGGTAAAAATTATCAATGGGTAAAAAAATTTTAACTGTTAATATTACTTGACCCATAGAGTCAGGTTTAAATTCCTCTCACCCAAAAAATAAAATATTGATTATAAAAAACTTGTTGAAACCTAATAGAAAATTGAGTTTTTATTATTTAAATTATGTTTTAATATGTAGAAGTATTTAAAAAACTATGAGTGATTATTTAATTAATTTTATTAATAAAACTTATTTTAAATTAAATTAATATTATGTAAAAAAGGCTTTGTTAAATTTTTTAAATTTTTTATGCACAACATAATAGACAAAGCGGTAAAAATGTAAGAAATGTCCATTTATTTAAAATACACTTTGTATTACAGGTGTTGTAATGGTTTGTATTACTGGAGAATAAAGGAATATGCAAGGTTAAGAAAGGCTGCATCAATGGGGGAAATGTCAGTTTTACATAGGTATGTTTCCTGTAAATCCCCACTACTATATATACAATAAATATCACTATTTTTAGCAACTATTGTCTATTTATTATTTTTAAATCCAACTTATTTTCGAAAAATGTATTTGTCAAAATCACTTTATTTTAAAACGGTTAACTATTTTAAGGAAATTACTGTTTAGTTCTTTAAATAATTTCAAGTATTCACCAATTTTTCTTGTTATTGCAGTCCAGGGTTTTATACAAGTCCCCAAGGTTATCGCATGTGTGTACGTGCCAACCTAGATGGTGTGGAGAATGCCCAGGGTACCCACTTATCACTGTTTGTTCATATCATGAAGGGAGAATATGACGACTTTCTAACCTGGCCATTCAGTGGGACTATTACTTTAACTGTAATTAACCAAGTAAGTAAATAAATGTTGTATTAAGTTGATTTAATCTTTGTGTAACCCCATTGCTTCTTCTTTTCAGTTTATTTTAAAATGATGTCATCGGTTTGATAAATTATTTACTTTAATTTCAAAATTTTTTGGGCAAATTGAAGCAGATGGTTTTTGAATTTGATTCTGGGAATTTTTCAAGGCATGACTCCTATTTAATTGGAATTGTTTTTATTTACTTTCTGGTTTTTAAAAATACACATTAGGTTCTTCATAGCTTTTACCTTAGGAAAAAATAAGGTCAACCTTATATAGTGATATTAGAAAAAGGCTGGTCTGATAAAAAATTTTGATGCTTAAGATTTGAGAACCATGTAAAACCTAAGTTTTACCCTACTACAGGCTTAAAGATTAAATGCTTAAAGGTTTTCCAAATAAAAATTTTCTAGCTATTTTGGAATAATGCAATTTATAAATATTAATTTTTTTAGCGTGAACTGGCATCACAGCGGTCTCATATTTCAGAAACTTTGGAGGCCCGGCAAAACCTGATGGCATTCCAGCGTCCAACAACAGAAAGAAACCAGAAGGGGTATGGTTATATTGACTTTTTTCCATTAAGGATGATTGAAAATGAGGGTTTTATTAAAGATAACACACTTGTTATTAAAGCCCAGGTTAAGGTTAATGAGCAGGTTCTTGTAAAATAAAAATCTTTTTGATGATTTTTTTTTTATATCAGTGTTATTTTAACAGTTTCATTTTCTTAAATTTAAAGTTTTTCAAATTTTTCAATTCAAACCATAATTTTAATAAGTTTTGTAATTATTTTACGAGGTCAATTTTTTTGTGTTGAATATAATGTGTAATTTTAAAGAAAGCCTTTTTTTAATATTTTACTAGGTGTAAACGAACTATTAATTTTTGTTTTGTTTAAGTTGTTAAGTATAATAATCGGCTGCAAAATTATATTTTAGGCATATCAGCATGTAACATAATATTGCATTTAAATGGTTTATATATATATATATTTTGGCTTGCCTTTTTATTCTTATCTGCTTTTAGAATCAAGGTTAAACCGCTTGGAAAAAGTTTTACAAATAGTCTTAAGTTGTTTTTTATTAGGTTAACATGTCGATGTAACATATATTTATTGTTCTAATATTGCGTTTTTTCTTTAAACCAGTTAATGTACCGCTGAACTATTAAAAGGTTGTACTCTTTTCAATGTTTCAATACTTTGCATGTGCAATACACCACTGTTTATTGTTCAAAATTTGTGTTTATTGGTATATAGAACTTCTATTAATATTTTAAAAATTAGTGAGGATAAAACATATTTAGCGCCACCACCCACAGAAAATAAAATGGTGGGAAACAGAAAGCGCTGTAACTAGGAAATGTATCTAGGGAAGCTTTTCATTCTTCGGAACACTTGAGATACCTTCAGTTGCCTTTGTAAAGAAAACATGTTTGCTAAACACACATAAGATTATTGGATTAGTAAACCAAAGTAAATAGGTAAAAATAATCGTGCCAAATGCAAAATAAATTTAGCATCGATTATTTTCCATACGTCGACTTTACTTTAATGTGTTTCGTCATTCGATTAAAAAATGGTTTTGCGCAAAAAACTTTAGAAAAGTTTAGAATATTTAAACAGCATTTAATATCAGAATATTGATGTGAAAATTAAGTATTCAATTTCAAGTGTGACCAGTCGTTAAAAACAGTTTCATTTAAATTTATTTGTTTGCACACGTGACAAGTCTGTTCTGTCTGTTTGTTTACCTTTTGTGCATGGACAAGTCGAAAACGATGTAAACGTCGACCATAACATTATTTGCGGTATAAATACAATTACCTGCATTAATTTAACTTAATTAACTTTTTTTTGTTTAAGTTTTGTTTAAGGGTAGTAACACTAGGTAAAGTAAGCATGGGTAGACCACGAATTGTAAAACGGTTTAGTAAAACAGTTGACAAAAATCAAGGTCATCTTGGTGGAAATGCAAGCAACTATCACTCAACCTACATTGAGCATAAGTAAGTGTTTAGATCTAAATGTGTCAAGAATAAAATGTTGGGTTGATTTTAAAGACATATAACTCAGTGCTTAAATCTCGCACTGATTGTTCAAAATTTATATATATAGGTGCTTAACAAAGCTGGTGAAGTTATCTTTTTACATTAAAAATAAAAAAATGTTGTGCTATATTTTATAAATGCAAACTGGTGTCTCTAACATAAATATTTTTTAAAAAACTCAGGGATTTTGTACCAGTTAAAAATGTGAAGCCACCAGTAACACCTCCCCCACCCAGACATCCAGCAATGATGGTAGAAACTACTGCCATGAATTCCTATGTCCCTAAAGATGTTACTAACCGAAGAGGGATGATCAAACCGGTTTGTAAAAACTGTTTTTAAACTATTGGTGGTGTAGCAATGGCATAGCAAAAAGAGTGGAATTAATTGCTTTTATTTAATCCATTTTTGAGTTTTTTGATGTGTGTTTTTAGGTTGAAAAACATGAGATTTCAGATGAGCCAATAAGTAATTCCACTGTTTATAGAAAAGAATTTGTGTCCAAAAAACCTTTACCTGCAATCCAATCGGTAAGCAATACATTATTAATGTTTGACAAATTCTTAAAACTGTAAAAATTTCAACTCTTGATGCTACTTAAACAACTGATATTGCTAGAGTACATTATTTAAAAAAATAACTTAATTTTGTTAGTACCAAATAAATATTTAAATATTTGAAAAAATATTAATTAAAATTTAGAGGCCAAGAACAAATGCAGAAGAAAGAGCTGTTGATCAAAATGTGAAATTTGATGGACGTACTACCAACAAGCAATACTACCAGGAGTGGGAACATCAAAACTTACAGCGGTTTGGAGAACTGCCTTGCTACTCCACCACCATGATATACCCAGACAAAAAAGTATTGTCTGGTGATAAGGAACTGCTTTTGTCAAGGACACACACAGATTATCCTTACAAGACCATTCCAAAACCTGAAATGGTAAAAGTGGCTGAAGGCAACATTAAAGTTGGAGAAGGTAATAATTCTAAAAAAAAATTTTCATCATTGAGTTTATTGTTGTTAACTGGACTTACCTTTTTATATACCTTGAAAGAATGGTTGTAAGTGATAGTCTTAGAAAACATATTTTTTAGGTGAAAGGTACCTATTTAAAGTAAGTTTTATAAAAAAAAGGATTGATAGAATATTTACATAATTTGTTGTTGTATGGTCACCAATAATTACATGTGTACCATAAACTTTTTGTATTATTCGAAAGGCTTTGTGTATAATTTGGATCAAGATTTTATTTTTAAGATTCATTTCATGGATATAAAAAAATTTTTATTTTTCTAATAATTAAGTTTATTTGTGCAATGGTTAGGTTATTTGTAATAAAATTTTTTTTTAATATTTACATAGGTGATCATGACCATAAAACAACCCATCGCTCCACCTACCAATTTGTCCCTGGGGAAGGTAAAGCTTCGATTAACATGAAACCATCTCGAGCTAGCAAGTTACTTGCTCTAAGGAGAATGGAGGTGCAAAGTAAATATCAATCAGATTTTCCTCACATGGACAAATATCCTTCACCCCCTAAACCTATGGCACCTGCACCTGATACACTGGAAATAAAAATGACCAAAAAGTAAGAATTCTTTTATTTTGTGTGAATTTTTTTGATTACATTATCTAATAACGGATATATTTTGATATTATTATTTAAAACAATTAATGTTTTAATAGCTTGCCATTTATGACTGAACAACGCAACCAGTATCATGGTTGGGATGTCAAACAACATCGAAGACCTCTTCTTTCAAAACTTGAAGATAACACCGAGATTTCAACCGATCCAATGCAAACAAATACTACAATGATGGTAAATTATATTTTGTTTGTTTATTTTTACTATATTTTAATAATTTGTTGTTATGTTACAAAGTAAAAATGTAAAGTCAATATTATGATCTTTGCTATTTAAAATTAACATTATATTTTTAAAGAGAGACTTTCCACCCAAAGAAGCAGTGCGAGTTGTAATTGATCCTTTGGATCGGCCCCACACAAACAGAGTTGAGAAAAAGGGAAAGTTTCAAGGAGTGACCACCAACAAAACTTACTATCAAGATTGGGGGGCACGGGCCAGGCCGAGATTTGGGGATTTTCATGAGGGTTACAAGAAAGTGTTATTGCCAGATACGGTAAACTAAAGATGTAATTTTTAAAAAATATCGAAAACTTTAAAAATTTTTTTAGTTTTGAAATTTTAAACTTTGTTCAGTTTTAATTTATGGGCTCACATTTGTTTTTGCTTGGGGTAATAGAGAATGTTCAATGTTAAAAAAAATTAAAATAATTTTTTTTTTTATTTGCGATTTTCCAATTTTAAAAATTGACTTATTTTTTTTCAATAGTCAATGTGTTTTTATAAATAAACCTTGTTTTTAAATAGTCTTAAATCAATTATTTACTACATTAAAACAACCAATTGTGATTTTAAAATCTGATTGTTGGTTTAGTATTTTAAGATTAAAGGATATACTTGAAAATCTCAATTCAATATTTAATGAAATAATTTAAAAAAGTTTTTGTTGAATCAACAAATTGCCTCATATAAAGAAAAAACCATTCATGTTATAAGAAAGTTTTTGATAATTAATTAAGCATATAAAAAGTTAAAAAAATAAAATATTGTTCTATTAAACATTCCCAATCTTCTGATTTCTACATAAAATGTTGTTACAAAAATGATTTTTTTTTACAAACTATTTTTTCTTTGTTAGCTTAAACCTGCACAAGAATTTTCAACAACAACCAAATCAATTTATGTTGAGAAACATGGAAGACCAAGGACTTCAATGAAGCCAGCCAACAAAACTATTGACACATCTCAATCCCATGACTTTAATACTGTGTCCATGGCATGCTACAAGTAGGTTCAGAAAAAAATTACAACTGAAATACCAATTTTTTTTAAATTATTGTTTATTATAGCTTGTTTAATGGTTTAATTTTTTTTTGATATTAATTTTTAATGAAAAGTCCAAAATTTAAAATCATGAATTTTTTAATTGGTTTACCCAGGTATAAGTTTCAGCAGTTTAAATTTTGTTGACAATAAAAACACTTTTTATAATTTTACCTTTATTTTAGAAACCCACCAGCCTCAGCTTATGAAATAGAAGATGTGTTTGTTAAATGTTGATTTTTTCTGTGACAGTTTCCTTCTGTCCAACTAACTACTAGAAAAGTAAAGAAGACAAGTTACTCAATTTTAAGGTCTCTGCACATTTTTAATTTTTTTAAATGCCACACTTTTCATTTTGCATGACCAATTTGTTTACCATCTTGCATTTTGAACATATTTTTAAAAGTTGCACCTGAGCATGCTTTGGATTATTTTTGTTAAGTATTGTTACATGTTATTATTTGATCATTTTTGAGAAAAAGGCATGCTTATTTTTATCTTTAATAATGTATCACACAACTTTTGATTTGGCATATCATTTTTGTTTAATGCGATTAATTTTTTTTTACTTGTTGTTTTTTTTAGGCCATGTGAAACAAAAAAGTAATGGTGAGATGACCTTATATTTTAAAAATTGGTGTTTTTTGTTTAATAGTCACTGTTAATTTCCGCTTGTAATAACGATTATTTCACTGACCAAACTTAATAATTAAAGAGATTTACTATTTGCACTTAAATTATTCAATCAGAGTTAAATGAATTAATGGCTACTTTTTTGCCTGCCTTTTTTCTGTAATATTTTTACAGTCTATATAGGTTTAGAATATTAAGTTTTTTTTTAGTAAACGTAGATATATTTACAAATATTTGTTAAAATGCACTTACATATAATTTTTTGCTCGTTGTGTATGTAGTTGAACTGTGAAAATTGTTATCGTTTTTTTTTGATTTAGTAGATTATGATAGATTTATCTTTTTATGGCGACTTTAAAATAAAGTGTTAACTAAAATTTTTACACTTATTGTACATTTTTCTAAAACATGTTGTAGTATAATCGGAATGTTTAATTATAAAGGTTGTAACACGCTTAAACATTCAAATAAACATATTTAAGTTTGGTTTAACCCATCAAATAATGATATAAAGATATGGTAACAATGGCATAGGCAATATTACATTTTTTGTTACCGCCTCTAAACCAGATATAATATTATTTAGTATAATGACTTAATCAATTTATAAAAAAAAAACATTGTTTAAAAAATATTTATACAATTTCCGTGAAATATTATGTTATACAAAACATCGTTTTTTTTTTATTTGAATTTAACTTTAAAATATAAGCGCTAAAAATATTATATTTTAAGAAAATCTTACTGGTTGGTTGTACTACTGAATAGCTTTAAAATATTTAAAATCGAAAATAAGTTTTTTTTTTGATTTTTTTAATAAATGACCGTTTGAGCAAATATATATGCATATATAACTTAATATAACTTTTTTAGATTTTAAATTTAATTTACTAGTTTAATCGCAGTCGCGTTATTAACCTATTTTTAAAATATTATTAAAAAATGATAATATTCATAAAAGTTATGGGTATATTACATGTATCGTCACATTTTAAAATTCAAAATTATACTTTTTTTTTTAATTTTTCAATTCTTGGTCAATTATATATCATAATATTAGGTACCTGAGAACGAGTTAAAAATTTAATTTTTGTTTGTTTATTATATTTTAATGGTTGTTTATTTATTCAAAATTAAAGATTGATGTAGGGCGTTCAAAATTGATTGTAATGTTTATTATGATATTAGTTATTAAAAAGTGCAACTGCCAAAATATTTTTTAAAAATGTTAATATTTATAAAAGTTATGACACTTTTATTAAAAATTATTGAAATCTCAAAACTTAAAATATTATATTTTATTAGACGCGCTCATTGGCCAAAAATATCACGTGACCTAATTAAACCCAAAATAAAAATTATCTCTAACTTTTGTTCTACTCAAAATTTTTGCGAAATGTTTATCTTGAATGTTAGTTAGGCCAATGCGCGCCTAATTAAATATAAAATTTCAGATTTTGAGATTTCATAAATTTTTAATAAAAGTTTCATAACTTTTATGAATAATAATATTTTCGAAAAATATTTTGTAAACACGGTAATTGGACCTGTACGGTTCTAACACAACAATTATTTTTCGATTTAAATTTTTTTATTTTTTTTAAAAATTTGTATGCAATATCATTGGCCAAAAATATCACGTGACCTAATTAAACCCAAAATAAAAATTACCTCAAACTTTTGTTTTACTGAAAATTTTCGCGAAATGTTTTATCTTGAATGTTAGTTAGGCCAATGCGCGTCTAAGATAATACAAAATTTTAGATTTTGAGAATTCATAAATTTTTAATAAAAGTTTCATAACTTTTATGAATATTAATATTTTCGAAAAATATTTTGTAAACACGGTAATTGGACCTGTGCGGTTCTAACACGACAATTATTTTTTAATTTAAAATTTTTTATTTTTTTTCAAAAAATTTGTATGCAATATAATTGGCCAAAAATATCACGTGACCTAATGAAAACCAAAATAAAAATTACCTCAAACTTTTGTTTTACTAAACATTTTTGCGAAATGTTTTATCTTGAATGTTAGTTAGCCCAATGCGCGTTTAATAAAATACAAAATTTTAGGTTTTGAGATTTCATAAATTTTTAATAAAAGTTTCATAACTTTTATGAATATTAATATTTTCGAAAAATATTTTGTAAACACGGTAATTGGACCTATGCGGTTTTAACACAACAATTATTTTTCGATTTAAATTTTTTTATTTTTTTTTTTTAAATTTGTATGCAATCTCATTGGCCAAAAATATCACGTGACCTAATTAAACCCAAAATAAAAATTATCTCTAACTTTTGTTCTACTCAAAATTTTTGCGAAACGTTTATCTTGAATGTTAGTTAGGCCAATGCGCGCCTAATTAAATATAAAATTTCAGATTTTGAGATTTCGTAAATTTTTAATAAAAGTTTCATAACTTTTATGAATAATAATATTTTCGAAAAATATTTTGTAAACACGGTAATTGGACCTGTGCGGTTGTAACACAACAATTATTTTTCGATTTAAAATTTTTTATTTTTTTTAAAAATTTGTATGCAATATCATTGGCCAAAAATATCACGTGACCTAATTAAACCCAAAATAAAAATTACCTCAAACTTTTGTTTTACTGAAAATTTTCGCGAAATGTTTTATCTTGAATGTTAGTTAGGCCAATGCGCGTTTAATAAAATACAAAATTTTAGGTTTTGAGATTTCATAAATTTTTAATAAAAGTTTCATAACTTTTATGAATATTAATATTTTCGAAAAATATTTTGTAAACACGGTAATTGGACATGTGCGGTTTTAACACAACAATTATTTTTCGATTTAAAATTTTTTATTTTTTTTTTTAAATTTGTATGCAATCTCATTGGCCAAAAATATCACGTGACCTAATTAAACCCAAAATAAAAATTATCTCTAACTTTTGTTCTACTCAAAATTTTTGCGAAATGTTTTATCTTGAATGTTAGTTAGGCCAATGCGCGCCTAATTAAATATAAAATTTCAGATTTTGAGATTTCATAAATTTTTAATAAAAGTTTCATAACTTTTATGAATAATAATATTTTTGAAAAATATTTTGTAAACACGGTAATTGGACCTGTGCGGTTCTAACACAACAATTATTTTTCGATTTAAAATTTTTTATTTTTTATAAAATTTTGTATGCAATATCATTGGCCAAAAATATCACGTGACCTAATTAAACCCAAAATAAAAATTACCTTAAACTTTTGTTTTACTGAAAATTTTCGCGAAATGTTTTATCTTGAATGTTAGTTAGGCCAATGTGCGTATACAAAATTTTAGGTTTTGAGATTTCATAAATTTTTAATAAAAGTTTCATAACTTTTATGAATATTAATATTTTCGAAAAATATTTTGTAAACACGGTAATTGGACCTGTGCGGTTCTAACACAACAATTATTTTTTGATTTAAAATTTTTAATTTTTTTTCAAAAAATTTGTATGCAATATCATTGGCCAAAAATACCACGTGACCTAATTAAACCCAAAATAAGATTTACCTCAAACTTTTGTTTAACTGAAAATTATCGCGAAATGTTTTATCTTGAATATTAATTAGGCCAATGTGCGTCTAATAAAATACAAAATTTTAGGTTTTGAGATTTCATAAATTTTTAATAAAAAATTCATAACTTTTATGAATATTAATATTTTCGAAAAATATTTTGTAAATACGGTAATTGGACCTGTGCGGTTTTAACACAACAATTATTTTTCGATTTAAAATTTTTTATTTATTTTTTTTAAATTTGTATGCAATCTCATTGGCCAAAAATATCACGTGACCTAATTAAACCCAAAATAAAAATTATCTCTAACTTTTGTTCTACTCAAAATTTTTGCGAAACGTTTATCTTGAATGTTAGTTAGGCCAATGCGCGCCTAATTAAATATAAAATTTCAGATTTTGAGATTTCATAAATTTTTAATAAAAGTTTCATAACTTTTATGAATAATAATATTTTCGAAAAATATTTTGTAAACACGGTAATTGGACCTGTGCGGTTCTAACACAACAATTATTTTTCGATTTAAAATTTTTTGTTTTTTTTAAAAATTTGTATGCAATATCATTGGCCAAAAATATCACGTGACCTAATTAAACCCAAAATAAAAATTACCTCAAACTTTTGTTTTACTGAAAATTTTCGCGAAATGTTTTATCTTGAATGTTAGTTAGGCCAATGCGCGTTTAATAAAATACAAAATTTTAGGTTTTGAGATTTCATAAATTTTTAATAAAAGTTTCATAACTTTTATGAATATTAATATTTTCGAAAAATATTTTGTAAACACGGTAATTGGACCTGTGCGGTTTTAACACAACAATTATTTTTCGATTTAAAATTTTTAATTTTTTTTCAAAAAATTTGTATGCAATATCATTGGCCAAAAATACCACGTGACCTAATTAAACCCAAAATAAGATTTACCTCAAACTTTTGTTTAACTGAAAATTATCGCGAAATGTTTTATCTTGAATATTAGTTAGGCCAATGTGCGTCTAATAAAATACAAAATTTTAGGTTTTGAGATTTCATAAATTTTTAATAAAAGTTTCATAACTTTTATAAATATTAATATTTTTGAAAAATATTTTGTAATCACAGTAAATGGACCTGTGCGGTTCTAACGCAACAATTATTTTTCAATTTAAAATTTTTAATTTTTTTTCAAAAAATTTGTATGCAATATTATTGGCTAAAAATATCACGTGACCTAATTAAACCCAAAATAAAGATTACCTCAAACTTTTGTTTTACTAAAAATTTTCGCGAAATGTTTTATCTTGAATGTTAGTTAGGCCAATACGCGTCTAATAAAATACAAAATTTTAGGTTTTGAGATTTCATAAATTTTTAATAAAAGTTTCATAACTTTTATGAATATTAATATTTTCGAAAAATATTTTGTAAACACGGTAATTGGACCTGTGCGGTTCTAACACGACAATTATTTTTCGATTTAAAATTTTTTATTTTTTTTCAAAAAATTTGTATGCAATATAATTGGCCAAAAATATCACGTGACCTAATGAAAACCAAAATAAAAATTACCTCAAACTTTTGTTTTACTAAACATTTTCGCGAAATGTTTATCTTGAATGTTAGTTAGGCCAATGCGCGTTTAATAAAATACAAAATTTTAGGTTTTGAGATTTCATAAATTTTTAATAAAAGTTTCATAACTTTTATGAATATTAATATTTTCGAAAAATATTTTGTAAACACGGTAATTGGACCTGTGCGGTTTTAACACAACAATTATTTTTCGATTTAAAATTTTTTATTTTTTTTTTTAAATTTGTATGCAATCTCATTGGCCAAAAATATCACGTGCCCTAATTAAACCCAAAATAAAAATTATCTCTAACTTTTGTTCTACTCAAAATTTTTGCGAAATGTTTTATCTTGAATGTTAGTTAGGCCAATGCGCGCCTAATTAAATATAAAATTTCAGATTTTGAGATTTCATAAATTTTTAATAAAAGTATCATAACTTTTATGAATATTAATATTTTCGAAAAATATTTTGTAAACACGGTAATTGGACCTGTGCGGTTCTAACACAACAATTATTTTTCGATTTAAAATTTTTTAATTTTTTTAAAAATTTGTATGCAATATCATTGGCCAAAAATATCACGTGACCTAATTAAACCCAAAATAAAAATTACCTGAAACTTTTGTTTTACTGAAAATTTTCGCGAAATGTTTTATCTTGAATGTTAGTTAGGCCAATGCGCGTTTAATAAAATACAAAATTTTAGGTTTTGAGATTTCATAAATTTTTAATAAAAGTTTCATAACTTTTATGAATATTAATATTTTCGAAAAATATTTTGTAAACACGGTAATTGGACCTGTGCGGTTTTAATACAACAATTATTTTTCGATTTAAAATTTTTAATTTTTTTTCAAAAAATTTGTATGCAATATCATTGGCCAAAAATACCACGTAACCTAATTAAACCCAAAATAAGATTTACCTCAAACTTTTGTTTAACTGAAAATTATCGCGAAATGTTTTATCTTGAATATTAGTTAGGCCAATGTGCGTCTAATAAAATACAAAATTTTAGGTTTTGAGATTTCATAAATTTTTAATAAAAGTTTCATAACTTTTATAAATATTAATATTTTTGAAAAATATTTTGTAAACACAGTAAATGGACCTGTGCGGTTCTAACGCAACAATTATTTTTCGATTTAAAATTTTTAATTTTTTTCAAAAAATTTGTATGCAATAAAATTGGCTAAAAATATCACGTGACCTAATTAAACCCAAAATAAAGATTACCTCAAACTTTTGTTTTACTAAAAATTTTCGCGAAATGTTTTATCTTGAATGTTAGTTAGGCCAATACGCGTCTAATAAAATACAAAATTTTAGGTTTTGAGATTTCATAAATTTTTAATAAAAGTTTCATAACTTTTATGAATATTAATATTTTCGAAAAATATTTTGTAAACACGGTAATTGGACCTGTGCGGTTCTAACACGACAATTATTTTTCGATTTAAAATTTTTTATTTTTTTTCAAAAAATTTGTATGCAATATAATTGGCCAAAAATATCACGTGACCTAATGAAAACCAAACTAAAAATTACCTCAAACTTTTGTTTTACTAAACATTTTCGCGAAATGTTTTATCTTGAATGTTAGTTAGGCCAATGCGCGTTTAATAAAATACAAAATTTTAGGTTTTGAGATTTCATAAATTTTTAATAAAAGTTTCATAACTTTTATGAATATTAATATTTTCGAAAAATATTTTGTAAACACGGTAATTGGACCTGTGCGGTTTTAACACAACAATTATTTTTCGATTTAAAATTTTTTATTTTTTTTTTTAAAATTTGTATGCAATCTCATTGGCCAAAAATATCACGTGACCTAATTAAACCCAAAATAAAAATTATCTCTAACTTTTGTTCTACTCAAAATTTTTGCGAAATGTTTTATCTTGAATGTTAGTTAGGCCAATGCGCGCCTAATTAAATATAAAATTTCAGATTTTGAGATTTCATAAATTTTTAATAAAAGTTTCATAACTTTTATGAATAATAATATTTTCGAAAAATATTTTGTAAACACGGTAATTGGACCTGTGCGGTTCTAACACAACAATTATTTTTCGATTTAAAATTTTTTAGTTTTTTTAAAAATTTGTATGCAATATCATTGGCCAAAAATATCACGTGACCTAATTAAACCCAAAATAAAAATTACCTCAAACTTTTGTTTTACTGAAAATTTTCGCGAAATGTTTTATCTTGAATGTTAGTTAGGCCAATGCGCGTTTAATAAAATACAAAATTTTAGGTTTTGAGATTTCATAAATTTTTAATAAAAGTTTCATAACTTTTATGAATATTAATATTTTCGAAAAATATTTTGTAAACACGGCAATTGGACCTGTGCGGTTTTAACACAACAATTATTTTTCGATTTAAAATTTTTAATTTTTTTTCAAAAAATTTGTATGCAATATCATTGGCCAAAAATACCACGTGACCTAATTAAACCCAAAATAAGATTTACCTCAAACTTTTGTTTAACTGAAAATTATCGCGAAATGTTTTATCTTGAATATTAGTTAGGCCAATGTGCGTCTAATAAAATACAAAATTTTAGGTTTTGAGATTTCATAAATTTTTAATAAAAGTTTCATAACTTTTATAAATATTACTATTTTTGAAAAATATTTTGTAAACACAGTAAATGGACCTGTGCGGTTCTAACGCAACCATTATTTTTCGATTTAAAATTTTTAATTTTTTTTCAAAAAATTTGTATGCAATATCATTGGCTAAAAATATCACGTGACCTAAATAAACCCAAAATAAAGATTACCTCAAACTTTTGTTTTACTAAAAATTTTCGCGAAATGTTTTATCTTGAATGTTAGTTAGGCCAATGCGCGTTTAATAAAATACAAAATTTTAGGTTTTGAGATTTCATAAATTTTTAATAAAAGTTTCATAACTTTTATGAATATTAATATTTTCAAAAAATATTTTGTAAACACGGTAATTGGACCTGTGCGGTTCTAACACGACAATTATTTTTCGATTTAAAATTTTTTATTTTTTTTCAAAAAATTTGTATGCAATATAATTGGCCAAAAATATCACGTGACCTAATGAAAACCAAACTAAAAATTACCTCAAACTTTTGTTTTACTAAACATTTTCGCGAAATGTTTTATCTTGAATGTTAGTTAGGCCAATGCGCGTTTAATAAAATACAAAATTTTAGGTTTTGAGATTTCATAAATTTTTAATAAAAGTTTCATAACTTTTATGAATATTAATATTTTCGAAAAATATTTTGTAAACACGGTAATTGGACCTGTGCGGTTTTAACACAACAATTATTTTTCGATTTAAAATTTTTTATTTTTTTTTTTTAAATTTGTATGCAATCTCATTGGCCAAAAATATCACGTGACCTAATTAAACCCAAAATAAAAATTATCTCTAACTTTTGTTCTACTTAAAATTTTTGCGAAATGTTTTATCTTGAATGTTAGTTAGGCCAATGCGCGCCTAATTAAATATAAAATTTCAGATTTTGAGATTTCATAAATTTTTAATAAAAGTTTCATAACTTTTATGAATAATAATATTTTCGAAAAATATTTTGTAAACACGGTAATTGGACCTGTGCGGTTCTAACACAACAATTATTTTTCGATTTAAAATTTTTTATTTTTTTTTAAAATTTGTATGCAATATCATTGGCCAAAAATATCACGTGACCTAATTAAACCCAAAATAAAAATTACCTCAAACTTTTGTTTTACTGAAAATTTTCGCGAAATGTTTTATCTTGAATGTTAGTTAGGCCAATGCGCGTTTAATAAAATACAAAATTTTAGGTTTTGAGATTTCATAAATTTTTAATAAAAGTTTCATAACTTTTATGAATATTAATATTTTCGAAAAATATTTTGTAAACACGGCAATTGGACCTGTGCGGTTTTAACACAACAATTATTTTTCGATTTAAAATTTTTAATTTTTTTTCAAAAAATTTGTATGCAATATCATTGGCCAAAAATACCACGTGACCTAATTAAACCCAAAATAAGATTTACCTCAAACTTTTGTTTAACTGAAAATTATCGCGAAATGTTTTATCTTGAATATTAGTTAGGCCAATGTGCGTCTAATAAAATACAAAATTTTAGGTTTTGAGATTTCATAAATTTTTAATTAAAGTTTCATAACTTTTATAAATATTAATATTTTTGAAAAATATTTTGTAAACACAGTAAATGGACCTGTGCGGTTCTAACGCAACCATTATTTTTCGATTTAAAATTTTTAATTTTTTTTCAAAAAATTTGTATGCAATATCATTGGCTAAAAATATCACGTGACCTAAATAAACCCAAAATAAAGATTACCTCAAACTTTTGTTTTACTAAAAATTTTCGCGAAATGTTTTATCTTGAATGTTAGTTAGGCCAATGCGCGTTTAATAAAATACAAAATTTTAGGTTTTGAGATTTCATAAATTTTTAATAAAAGTTTCATAACTTTTATGAATATTAATATTTTCAAAAAATATTTTGTAAACACGGTAATTGGACCTGTGCGGTTCTAACACGACAATTATTTTTCGATTTAAAATTTTTTATTTTTTTTCAAAAAATTTGTATGCAATATAATTGGCCAAAAATATCACGTGACCTAATGAAAACCAAAATAAAAATTACCTCAAACTTTTGTTTTACTAAACATTTTTGCGAAATGTTTTATCTTGAATGTTAGTTAGGCCAATGCGCGTTTAATAAAATACAAAATTTTAGGTTTTGAGATTTCATAAATTTTTAATAAAAGTTTCATAACTTTTATGAATATTAATATTTTCGAAAAATATTTTGTAAACACGGTAATTGGACCTGTGCGGTTTTAACACAACAATTATTTTTCGATTTAAAATTTTTTATTTTTTTTTTTTAAATTTGTATGCAATCTCATTGGCCAAAAATATCACGTAACCTAATTAAACCCAAAATAAAAATTATCTCTAACTTTTGTTCTACTCAAAATTTTTGCGAAATGTTTTATCTTGAATGTTAGTTAGGCCAATGCGCGCCTAATTAAATATAAAATTTCAGATTTTGAGATTTCATAAATTTTTAATAAAAGTTTCATAACTTTTATGAATAATAATATTTTCGAAAAATATTTTGTAAACACGGTAATTGGACCTGTGCGGTTCTAACACAACAATTATTTTTCGATTTAAAATTTTTTATTTTTTTTAAAAATTTGTATGCAATATCATTGGCCAAAAATATCACGTGACCTAATTAAACCCAAAATAAAAATTACCTCAAACTTTTGTTTTACTGAAATCTTTCGCGAAATGTTTTATCTTGAATGTTAGTTAGGCCAATGCGCGTCTAATAAAATACAAAATTTTAGGTTTTGAGATTTTATAAATTTTTAATAAAAGTTTCATAACTTTTATAAATATTAATATTTTTGAAAAATATTTTGTAAACACGGTAATTGGACCTGTGCGGTTCTAACACGACAATTATTTTTCGATTTAAAATTTTTTATTTTTTTTCAAAAAATTTGTATGCAATATAATTGGCCAAAAATATCACGTGACCTAATGAAAACCAAAATAAAAATTACCTCAAACTTTTGTTTTACTAAACATTTTCGCGAAATGTTTTATCTTGAATGTTAGTTAGGCCAATGCGCGTTTAATAAAATACAAAATTTTAGGTTTTGAGATTTCATAAATTTTTAATAAAAGTTTCATAACTTTTATGAATATTAATATTTTCGAAAAATATTTTGTAAACACGGTAATTGGACCTGTGCGGTTTTAACACAACAATTATTTTTCGATTTAAAATTTTTTATTTTTTTTTTTTAAATTTGTATGCAATCTCATTGGCCAAAAATATCACGTGACCTAATTAAACCCAAAATAAAAATTATCTCTAAATTTGTTTTACTCAAAATTTTTGCGAAATGTTTTATCTTGAATGTTAGTTAGGCCAATGCGCGCCTAATTAAATATAAAATTTCAAATTTTGAGATTTCATAAATTTTTAATAAAAGTTTCATAACTTTTATGAATAATAATATTTTCGAAAAATATTTTGTAAACACGGTAATTGGACCTGTGCGGTTCTAACACAACAATTATTTTTCGATTTAAAATTTTTAATTTTTTTTCAAAAAATTTGTATGCAATATCATTGGCCAAAAATATCACGTGACCTAATTAAACCCAAAATAAGAATTACCTCAAACTTTTGTTTAACTGAAAATTATCGCGAAATGTTTTATCTTGAATATTAGTTAGGCCAATGTGCGTCTAATAAAATACAAAATTTTAGGTTTTGAGATTTCATAAATTTTTAATAAAAGTTTCATAACTTTTATGAATATTAATATTTTCGAAAAATATTTTGTAAACACGGTAATTGGACCTGTGCGGTTCTAACACAACAATTATTTTTCGATTTAAAATTTTTTATTTTATTTTTTTAAATTTGTATATAATATCATTGGCCAAAAATATCACGTGACCTAATTAAACCCAAAATAAAAATTACCTTAAACTTTTGTTTTACTGAAATCTTTCGCGAAATGTTTTATCTTGAATGTTAGTTAGGCCAATGCGCGTTTAATAAAATACAAAATTTTAGGTTTTGAGATTTCATAAATTTTTAATAAAAGTTTCATAACTTTTATGAATATTAATATTTTCGAAAAATATTTTGTAAACACGGTAATTGGACCTGTGCGGTTTTAACACAACAATTATTTTTCGATTTAAAATTTTTTATTTTTTTTTTTAAATTTGTATGCAATCTCATTGGCCAAAAATATCACGTGACCTAATTAAACCCAAAATAAAAATTATCTCTAACTTTTGTTCTACTCAAAATTTTTGCGAAATGTTTTATCTTGAATGTTAGTTAGGCCAATGCGCGCCTAATTAAATATAAAATTTCAAATTTTGAGATTTCATAAATTTTTAATAAAAGTTTCATAACTTTTATGAATAATAATATTTTTGAAAAATATTTTGTAAACACGGTAATTGGACCTGTGCGGTTCTAACACAACAATTATTTTTCGATTTAAAATTTTTAATTTTTTTTCAAAAAATTTGTATGCAATATCATTGGCCAAAAATATCACGTGACCTAATTAAACCCAAAATAAGAATTACCTCAAACTTTTGTTTAACTGAAAATTATCGCGAAATGTTTTATCTTGAATATTAGTTAGGCCAATGTGCGTCTAATAAAATACAAAATTTTAGGTTTTGAGATTTCATAAATTTTTAATAAAAGTTTCATAACTTTTATGAATATTAATATTTTCGAAAAATATTTTGTAAACACGGTAATTGGACCTGTGCGGTTCTAACACAACAATTATTTTTCGATTTAAAATTTTTTATTTTTTTTTTTTAAATTTGTATATAATATCATTGGCCAAAAATATTACGTGACCTAATTAAACCCAAAATAAAAATTACCTTAAACTTTTGTTTTACTGAAAATTTTCGCGAAATGTTTTATCTTGAATGTTAGTTAGGCCAATGCGCGTTTAATAAAATACAAAATTTTAGGTTTTGAGATTTCATAAATTTTTAATAAAAGTTTCATAACTTTTATGAATATTAATATTTTCGAAAAATATTTTGTAAACACGGTAATTGGACCTGTGCGGTTTTAACACAACAATTATTTTTCGATTTAAAATTTTTTATTTTTTTTTTTAAATTTGTATGCAATCTCATTGGCCAAACATATCACGTGACCTAATTAAACCCAAAATAAAAATTATCTCTAACTTTTGTTCTACTCAAAATTTTTGCGAAATGTTTTATCTTGAATGTTAGTTAGGCCAATGCGCGCCTAATTAAATATAAAATTTCAAATTTTGAGATTTCATAAATTTTTAATAAAAGTTTCATAACTTTTATGAATAATAATATTTTTGAAAAATATTTTGTAAACACGGTAATTGGACCTGTGCGGTTCTAACACAACAATTATTTTTCGATTTAAAATTTTTTATTTTTTTTAAAAATTTGTATGCAATATCATTGGCCAAAAATATCACGTGACCTAATTAAACCCAAAATAAAAATTACCTCAAACTTTTGTTTTACTGAAAATTTTCGCGAAATGTTTTATCTTGAAGGTTAGTTAGACCAATGCGCGTGTAATAAAATACAAAATTTTAGGTTTTGAGATTTCATAAATTTTTAATAAAAGTTTCATAACTTTTATGAATATTAATATTTTTGAAAAATATTTTGTAAACACGGTAATTGGACCTGTGCGGTTCTAACACAACAATTATTTTTCGATTTAAAATTTTTTATTTAAAAAAAAAAAATTTGTATGCAATATCATTGGCCAAAAATATCACGTGACCTAATTAAACCCAAAATAAAAATTACCTCAAAATTTTGTTTTACTGAAAATTTTCGCGAAATGCTTTATCTTGAATGTTAGTTAGACCAATGCGCGTCTAATAAAATACAAAATTTTAGGTTTTGAGATTTCATAAATTTTTAATAAAAGTATCATAACTTTTATGAATATTAATATTTTCGAAAAATATTTTGTAAACACGGTAATCGGACCTGTGCGGTTCAAACACATGAATTATTTTTCGATTTAAAATTTTTTATTTTTTTTCAAAAAATTTGTATGCAATATCATTGGCCAAAAATATCACGTGACCTAATGAAAACCAAAATAAAAATTACCTCAAACTTTTGTTTTACTGAAAATTTTCGCGAAATGTTTTATTTTAAATGTTAGTTAGGCCAATGTGCGTATACAAAATTTTAGGTTTTGAGATTTCATAAATTTTTAATAAAAGTTTCATAACTTTTATGAATAATAATATTTTCGAAAAATATTTTGTAAACACGGTAATTGGACCTGTGCGGTTCTAACACAACAATTATTTTTCGATTTAAAATTTTTTATTTTTTTTTTAAAATTTGTATGCAATATCATTGGCCAAAAATATCACGTGACCTAATGAAAACCAAAATAAAAATTACCTCAAACTTTTGTTTTACTGAAAATTTTCGCGAAATGTTTTATTTTGAATGTTAGTTAGGCCAATGTGCGTATACAAAATTTTAGGTTTTGAGATTTCATAAATTTTTAATAAAAGTTTCATAACTTTTATGAATATTAATATTTTTGAAAAATATTTTGTAAACACGGTAATTGGACCTGTGCGGTTCTAACACAACAATTATTTTTCGATTTAAAATTTTTTATTTAAAAAAAAAAAATTTGCATGCAATATCATTGGCCAAAAATATCACGTGACCTAATTAAACCCAAAATAAAAATTACCTCAAAATTTTGTTTTACTGAAAATTTTCGCGAAATGTTTTATCTTGAATGTTAGTTAGACCAATGCGCGTCTAATAAAATACAAAATTTTAGGTTTTGAGATTTCATAAATTTTTAATAAAAGTATCATAACTTTTATGAATATTAATATTTTCGAAAAATATTTTGTAAACACGGTAATCGGACCTGTGCGGTTCTAACACATCAATTATTTTTCGATTTAAAATTTTTTATTTTTTTTCAAAAAATTTGTATGCAATATCATTGGCCAAAAATATCACGTGACCTAATGAAAACCAAAATAAAAATTACCTCAAACTTTTGTTTTACTGAAAATTTTCGCGAAATGTTTTATCTTGAATGTTAGTTAGGCCAATGTGCGTATACAAAATTTTAGGTTTTGAGATTTCATAAATTTTTAATAAAAGTTTCATAACTTTTATGAATATTAATATTTTTGAAAAATATTTTGTAAACACGGTAATTGGACCTGTGCGGTTCTAACACAACAATTATTTTTCGATTTAAAATTTTTTATTTTTTTTTTTAAATTTGTATGCAATATCATTGGCCAAAAATATCACGTGACCTAATTAAACCCAAAATAAAAATTACCTCAAACTTTTGTTTTACTGAAAATTTTCGCGAAATGTTTTATCTTGAATGTTAGTTAGGCCAATGCGCGTCTAATAAAATACAAAATTTTAGGTTTTGAGATTTCATAAATTTTTAATAAAAGTTTCATAACTTTTATGAATATTAATATTTTTGAAAAATATTTTGTAAACACGGTAATTGGACCTGTGCGGTTCTAACACAACAATTATTTTTCGATTTAAAATTTTTTATTTTTTTTTTTAAATTTGTATGCAATATCATTGGCCAAAAATATCACGTGACCTAATGAAAACCAAAATAAAAATTACCTCAAACTTTTGTTTTACTGAAAATTTTCGCGAAATGTTTTATCTTGAATGTTAGTTAGGCCAATGCGCGTCTAATAAAATACAAAATTTTAGGTTTTGAGATTTCATAAATTTTTAATAAAAGTTTCATAACTTTTATAAATATTAATATTTTTGAAAAGTATTTTGTAAACACGGTAATTGGACCTGTGCGGTTCTAACACAACAATTATTTTTCGATTTGAAATTTTTTATTTTTTTTTAAAAAATTTGTATGCAATATCATTGGCCAAAATATCACGTGACCTAATGAAAACCAAAATAAAAATTACCTCAAATTTTGTTTTACTGAAAATTTTTGCGAAATGTTTTATCTTGAAGGTTAGTTAGACCAACGCGCGTGTAATAAAATACAAAATTTTAGGTTTTGAGATTTCATAAATTTTTAATAAAAGTATCATAACTTTTATGAATATTAATATTTTCGAAAAATATTTTGTAAACACGGTAATCGGACCTGTGCGGTTCAAACACATGAATTATTTTTCGATTTAAAATTTTTTATTTTTTTTCAAAAAATTTGTATGCAATATCATTGGCCAAAAATATCACGTGACCTAATGAAAACCAAAATAAAAATTACCTCAAACTTTTGTTTTACTGAAAATTTTCGCGAAATGTTTTATTTTGAATGTTAGTTAGGCCAATGTGCGTATACAAAATTTTAGGTTTTGAGATTTCATGAATTTTTAATAAAAGTTTCATAACTTTTATGAATATTAATATTTTTGAAAAATATTTTGTAAACACGGTAATTGGACCTGTGCGGTTCTAACACAACAATTATTTTTCGATTTAAAATTTTTTATTTTTTTTTTTAAAATTGTATGCAATATCATTGGCCAAAAATATCACGTGACCTAATTAAACCCAAAATAAAAATTACCTTAAACTTTTGTTTTACTGAAAATTTTCGCGAAATGTTTTATTTTAAATGTTAGTTAGGCCAATGTGCATATACAAAATTTTAGGTTTTGAGATTTCATAAATTTTTAATAAAAGTTTCATAACTTTTATGAATATTAATATTTTTGAAAAATATTTTGTAAACACGGTAATTGGACCTGTGCGGTTCTAACACAACATATATTTTTCGATTTAAAATTTTTTATTTTTTTTTTAAATTTGTATGCAATATCATTGGCCAAAAATATCACGTGACCTAATAAAAACCAAAATAAAAATTACCTCAAACTTTTGTTTTACTGAAAATTTTCGCGAAATGTTTTATCTTGAATGTTAGTTAGGCCAATGCGCGTGTAATAAAATACAAAATTTTAGGTTTTGAGATTTCATAAATTTTTAATAAAAGTTTCATAACTTTTATAAATATTAATATTTTTGAAAAGTATTTTGTAAACACGGTAATTGGACCTGTGCGGTTCTAACACAACAATTATTTTTCGATTTAAAAATTTTTATTTTTTTTCAAAAAATTTGTATGCAATATCATTGGCCAAAATATCACGTGACCTAATGAAAACCAAAATAAAAATTACCTCAAACTTTTGTTTTACTGAAAATTTTTGCGAAATGTTTTATCTTGAATGTTAGTTAGACCAATGCGCGTGTAATAAAATACAAAATTTTAGGTTTTGAGATTTCATAAATTTTTAATAAAAGTTTCATAACTTTTATGAATATTAATATTTTTGAAAAATATTTTGTAAACACGGTAATTGGATCTGTGCGGTTCTAACACAACAATTATTTTTCGATTTAAAATTTTTTATTTAAAAAAAAAAAATTTGTATGCAATATCATTGGCCAAAAATATCACGTGACCTAATTAAACCCAAAATAAAAATTACCTCAAAATTTTGTTTTACTGAAAATTTTCGCGAAATGTTTTATCTTGAATGTTAGTTAGACCAATGCGCGTCTAATAAAATACAAATTTTTAGGTTTTGAGATTTCATAAATTTTTAATAAAAGTATCATAACTTTTATGAATATTAATATTTTCGAAAAATATTTTGTAAACACGGTAATCGGACCTGTGCGGTTCTAACACATCAATTATTTTTCGATTTAAAATTTTTTATTTTTTTTCAAAAAATTTGTATGCAATATCATTGGCCAAAAATATCACGTGACCTAATGAAAACCAAAATAAAAATTACCTCAAACTTTTGTTTTACTGAAAATTTTCGCGAAATGTTTTATCTTGAATGTTAGTTAGGCCAATGTGCGTATACAAAATTTTAGGTTTTGAGATTTCATAAATTTTTAATAAAAGTTTCATAACTTTTATGAATATTAATATTTTTGAAAAATATTTTGTAAACACGGTAATTGGACCTGTGCGGTTCTAACACAACAATTATTTTTCGATTTAAAATTTTTTATTTTTTTTTTTAAATTTGTATGCAATATCATTGGCCAAAAATATCACGTGACCTAATTAAACCCAAAATAAAAATTACCTCAAACTTTTGTTTTACTGAAAATTTTCGCGAAATGTTTTATTTTGAATGTTAGTTAGGCCAATGTGCGTATACAAAATTTTAGGTTTTGAGATTTCATAAATTTTTAATAAAAGTTTCATAACTTTTATGAATATTAATATTTTTGAAAAATATTTTGTAAACACGGTAATTGGACCTGTGCGGTTCTAACACAACAATTATTTTTCGATTTAAAATTTTTTATTTTTTTTTTTAAATTTGTATGCAATATCATTGGCCAAAAATATCACGTGACCTAATAAAAACCAAAATAAAAATTACCTCAAACTTTTGTTTTACTGAAAATTTTCGCGAAATGTTTTATCTTGAATAGTAGTTAGACCAATGCGCGTGTAATAAAATACAAAATTTTAGGTTTTGAGATTTCATAAATTTTTAATAAAAGTTTCATAACTTTTATGAATATTAATATTTTTGAAAAATATTTTGTAAACACGGTAATTGGATCTGTGCGGTTCTAACACAACAATTATTTTTCGATTTAAAATTTTTTATTTAAAAAAAAAAAATTTGTATGCAATATCATTGGCCAAAAATATCACGTGACCTAATTAAACCCAAAATAAAAATTACCTCAAAATTTTGTTTTACTGAAAATTTTCGCGAAATGTTTTATCTTGAATGTTAGTTAGACCAATGCGCGTCTAATAAAATACAAAATTTTAGGTTTTGAGATTTCATAAATTTTTAATAAAAGTATCATAACTTTTATGAATATTAATATTTTCGAAAAATATTTTGTAAACACGGTAATCGGACCTGTGCGGTTCTAACACATCAATTATTTTTCGATTTAAAATTTTTTATTTTTTTTCAAAAAATTTGTATGCAATATCATTGGCCAAAAATATCACGTGACCTAATGAAAACCAAAATAAAAATTACCTCAAACTTTTGTTTTACTGAAAATTTTCGCGAAATGTTTTATCTTGAATGTTAGTTAGGCCAATGTGCGTATACAAAATTTTAGGTTTTGAGATTTCATAAATTTTTAATAAAAGTTTCATAACTTTTATGAATATTAATATTTTTGAAAAATATTTTGTAAACACAACACGGTAATTGGACCTGTGCGGTTCTAACACAACAATTATTTTTCGATTTAAAATTTTTTATTTTTTTTTTTAAATTTGTATGCAATATCATTGGCCAAAAATATCACGTGACCTAATTAAACCCAAAATAAAAATTACCTCAAACTTTTGTTTTACTGAAAATTTTCGCGAAATGTTTTATTTTGAATGTTAGTTAGGCCAATGTGCGTATACAAAATTTTAGGTTTTGAGATTTCATAAATTTTTAATAAAAGTTTCATAACTTTTATGAATATTAATATTTTTGAAAAATATTTTGTAAACACGGTAATTGGACCTGTGCGGTTCTAACACAACAATTATTTTTCGATTTAAAATTTTTTATTTTTTTTTTTAAATTTGTATGCAATATCATTGGCCAAAAATATCACGTGACCTAATAAAAACCAAAATAAAAATTACCTCAAACTTTTGTTTTACTGAAAATTTTCGCGAAATGTTTTATCTTGAATAGTAGTTAGACCAATGCGCGTGTAATAAAATACAAAATTTTAGGTTTTGAGATTTCATAAATTTTTAATAAAAGTTTCATAACTTTTATGAATATTAATATTTTTGAAAAATATTTTGTAAACACGGTAATTGGATCTGTGCGGTTCTAACACAACAATTATTTTTCGATTTAAAATTTTTTATTTAAAAAAAAAAAATTTGTATGCAATATCATTGGCCAAAAATATCACGTGACCTAATTAAACCCAAAATAAAAATTACCTCAAAATTTTGTTTTACTGAAAATTTTCGCGAAATGTTTTATCTTGAATGTTAGTTAGACCAATGCGCGTCTAATAAAATACAAAATTTTAGGTTTTGAGATTTCATAAATTTTTAATAAAAGTATCATAACTTTTATGAATATTAATATTTTCGAAAAATATTTTGTAAACACGGTAATCGGACCTGTGCGGTTCTAACACATCAATTATTTTTCGATTTAAAATTTTTTATTTTTTTTCAAAAAATTTGTATGCAATATCATTGGCCAAAAATATCACGTGACCTAATGAAAACCAAAATAAAAATTACCTCAAACTTTTGTTTTACTGAAAATTTTCGCGAAATGTTTTATCTTGAATGTTAGTTAGGCCAATGTGCGTATACAAAATTTTAGGTTTTGAGATTTCATAAATTTTTAATAAAAGTTTCATAACTTTTATGAATATTAATATTTTTGAAAAATATTTTGTAAACACGGTAATTGGACCTGTGCGGTTCTAACACAACAATTATTTTTCGATTTAAAATTTTTTATTTTTTTTTTTAAATTTGTATGCAATATCATTGGCCAAAAATATCACGTGACCTAATTAAACCCAAAATAAAAATTACCTCAAACTTTTGTTTTACTGAAAATTTTCGCGAAATGTTTTATCTTGAATGTTAGTTAGGCCAATGCGCGTCTAATAAAATACAAAATTTTAGGTTTTGAGATTTCATAAATTTTTAATAAAAGTTTCATAACTTTTATGAATATTAATATTTTTGAAAAATATTTTGTAAACACGGTAATTGGACCTGTGCGGTTCTAACACAACAATAATTTTTCGATTTAAAATTTTTTATTTTTTTTTTTAAATTTGTATGCAATATCATTGGCCAAAAATATCACGTGACCTAATGAAAACCAAAATAAAAATTACCTCAAACTTTTGTTTTACTCAAAATTTTCGCGAAATGTTTTATCTTGAATGTTAGTTAGGCCAATGCGCGTCTAATAAAATACAAAATTTTAGGTTTTGAGATTTCATAAATTTTTAATAAAAGTTTCATAACTTTTATAAATATTAATATTTTTGAAAAGTATTTTGTAAACACGGTAATTGGACCTGTGCGGTTCTAACACAACAATTATTCTTAGATTTAAAATTTTTTATTTTTTTTTAAAAAATTTGTATGCAATATCATTGGCCAAAATATCACGTGACCTAATGAAAACCAAAATAAAAATTACCTCAAACTTTTGTTTTACTGAAAATTTTTGCGAAAGGTTTTATCTTGAAGGTTAGTTAGACCAATGCGCGTGTAATAAAATACAAAATTTTAGGTTTTGAGATTTCATAAATTTTTAATAAAAGTTTCATAACTTTTATGAATATTAATAATTTTGAAAAATATTTTGTAAACACGGTAATTGGACCTGTGCGGTTCTAACACAACAATTATTTTTCGATTTAAAATTTTTTATTTAAAAAAAAAAAATTTGTATGCAATATCATTGGCCAAAAATATCACGTGACCTAATTTAACCCAAAATAAAAATTACCTCAAAATTTTGTTTTACTGAAAATTTTCGCGAAATGTTTTATCTTGAATGTTAGTTAGACCAATGCGCGTCTAATAAAATACAAAATTTTAGGTTTTGAGATTTCATAAATTTTTAATAAAAGTATCATAACTTTTATGAATATTAATATTTTCGAAAAATATTTTGTAAACACGGTAATCGGACCTGTACGGTTCTAACACATCAATTATTTTTCGATTTAAAATTTTTTATTTTTTTTCAAAAAATTTGTATGCAATATCATTGGCCAAAAATATCACGTGACCTAATGAAAACCAAAATAAAAATTACCTCAAACTTTTGTTTTACTGAAAATTTTCGCGAAATGTTTTATCTTGAATGTTAGTTAGGCCAATGTGCGTATACAAAATTTTAGGTTTTGAGATTTCATAAATTTTTAATAAAAGTTTCATAACTTTTATGAATATTAATATTTTTGAAAAATAATTTGTAAACACGGTAATTGGACCTGTGCGGTTCTAACACAACAATTATTTTTCGATTTAAAATTTTTTATTTTTTTTTTAAATTTGTATGCAATATCATTGGCCAAAAATATCACGTGACCTAATTAAACCCAAAATAAAAATTACCTCAAACTTTTGTTTTACTGAAAATTTTCGCGAAATGTTTTATCTTGAATGTTAGTTAGGCCAATGCGCATCTAATAAAATACAAAATTTTAGGTTTTGAGATTTCATAAATTTTTAATAAAAGTATCATAACTTTTATGAATATTAATATTTTTGAAAAATATTTTGTAAACACGGTAATTGGACCTGTGCGGTTCTAACACAACATATATTTTTCGATTTAAAATTTTTTATTTTTTTTTTAAATTTGTATGCAATATCATTGGCCAAAAATATCACGTGACCTAATAAAAACCAAAATAAAAATTACCTCAAACTTTTGTTTTACTGAAAATTTTCGCGAAATGTTTTATCTTGAATGTTAGTTAGGCCAATGCGCGTGTAATAAAATACAAAATTTTAGGTTTTGAGATTTCATAAATTTTTAATAAAAGTTTCATAACTTTTATAAATATTAATATTTTTGAAAAGTATTTTGTAAACACGGTAATTGGACCTGTGCGGTTCTAACACAACAATTATTTTTCGATTTAAAAATTTTTATTTTTTTTCAAAAAATTTGTATGCAATATCATTGGCCAAAATATCACGTGACCTAATGAAAACCAAAATAAAAATTACCTCAAACTTTTGTTTTACTGAAAATTTTTGCGAAATGTTTTATCTTGAATGTTAGTTAGACCAATGCGCGTGTAATAAAATACAAAATTTTAGGTTTTGAGATTTCATAAATTTTTAATAAAAGTTTCATAACTTTTATGAATATTAATATTTTTGAAAAATATTTTGTAAACACGGTAATTGGATCTGTGCGGTTCTAACACAACAATTATTTTTCGATTTAAAATTTTTTATTTAAAAAAAAAAAATTTGTATGCAATATCATTGGCCAAAAATATCACGTGACCTAATTAAACCCAAAATAAAAATTACCTCAAAATTTTGTTTTACTGAAAATTTTCGCGAAATGTTTTATCTTGAATGTTAGTTAGACCAATGCGCGTCTAATAAAATACAAATTTTTAGGTTTTGAGATTTCATAAATTTTTAATAAAAGTATCATAACTTTTATGAATATTAATATTTTCGAAAAATATTTTGTAAACACGGTAATCGGACCTGTGCGGTTCTAACACATCAATTATTTTTCGATTTAAAATTTTTTATTTTTTTTCAAAAAATTTGTATGCAATATCATTGGCCAAAAATATCACGTGACCTAATGAAAACCAAAATAAAAATTACCTCAAACTTTTGTTTTACTGAAAATTTTCGCGAAATGTTTTATCTTGAATGTTAGTTAGGCCAATGTGCGTATACAAAATTTTAGGTTTTGAGATTTCATAAATTTTTAATAAAAGTTTCATAACTTTTATGAATATTAATATTTTTGAAAAATATTTTGTAAACACGGTAATTGGACCTGTGCGGTTCTAACACAACAATTATTTTTCGATTTAAAATTTTTTATTTTTTTTTTTAAATTTGTATGCAATATCATTGGCCAAAAATATCACGTGACCTAATTAAACCCAAAATAAAAATTACCTCAAACTTTTGTTTTACTGAAAATTTTCGCGAAATGTTTTATTTTGAATGTTAGTTAGGCCAATGTGCGTATACAAAATTTTAGGTTTTGAGATTTCATAAATTTTTAATAAAAGTTTCATAACTTTTATGAATATTAATATTTTTGAAAAATATTTTGTAAACACGGTAATTGGACCTGTGCGGTTCTAACACAACAATTATTTTTCGATTTAAAATTTTTTATTTTTTTTTTTAAATTTGTATGCAATATCATTGGCCAAAAATATCACGTGACCTAATAAAAACCAAAATAAAAATTACCTCAAACTTTTGTTTTACTGAAAATTTTCGCGAAATGTTTTATCTTGTATAGTAGTTAGACCAATGCGCGTGTAATAAAATACAAAATTTTAGGTTTTGAGATTTCATAAATTTTTAATAAAAGTTTCATAACTTTTATGAATATTAATATTTTTGAAAAATATTTTGTAAACACGGTAATTGGATCTGTGCGGTTCTAACACAACAATTATTTTTCGATTTAAAATTTTTTATTTAAAAAAAAAAAATTTGTATGCAATATCATTGGCCAAAAATATCACGTGACCTAATTAAACCCAAAATAAAAATTACCTCAAAATTTTGTTTTACTGAAAATTTTCGCGAAATGTTTTATCTTGAATGTTAGTTAGACCAATGCGCGTCTAATAAAATACAAAATTTTAGGTTTTGAGATTTCATAAATTTTTAATAAAAGTATCATAACTTTTATGAATATTAATATTTTCGAAAAATATTTTGTAAACACGGTAATCGGACCTGTGCGGTTCTAACACATCAATTATTTTTCGATTTAAAATTTTTTATTTTTTTTCAAAAAATTTGTATGCAATATCATTGGCCAAAAATATCACGTGACCTAATGAAAACCAAAATAAAAATTACCTCAAACTTTTGTTTTACTGAAAATTTTCGCGAAATGTTTTATCTTGAATGTTAGTTAGGCCAATGTGCGTATACAAAATTTTAGGTTTTGAGATTTCATAAATTTTTAATAAAAGTTTCATAACTTTTATGAATATTAATATTTTTGAAAAATATTTTGTAAACACGGTAATTGGACCTGTGCGGTTCTAACACAACAATTATTTTTCGATTTAAAATTTTTTATTTTTTTTTTTAAATTTGTATGCAATATCATTGGCCAAAAATATCACGTGACCTAATTAAACCCAAAATAAAAATTACCTCAAACTTTTGTTTTACTGAAAATTTTCGCGAAATGTTTTATCTTGAATGTTAGTTAGGCCAATGCGCGTCTAATAAAATACAAAATTTTAGGTTTTGAGATTTCATAAATTTTTAATAAAAGTTTCATAACTTTTATGAATATTAATATTTTTGAAAAATATTTTGTAAACACGGTAATTGGACCTGTGCGGTTCTAACACAACAATAATTTTTCGATTTAAAATTTTTTATTTTTTTTTTTAAATTTGTATGCAATATCATTGGCCAAAAATATCACGTGACCTAATGAAAACCAAAATAAAAATTACCTCAAACTTTTGTTTTACTCAAAATTTTCGCGAAATGTTTTATCTTGAATGTTAGTTAGGCCAATGCGCGTCTAATAAAATACAAAATTTTAGGTTTTGAGATTTCATAAATTTTTAATAAAAGTTTCATAACTTTTATAAATATTAATATTTTTGAAAAGTATTTTGTAAACACGGTAATTGGACCTGTGCGGTTCTAACACAACAATTATTCTTAGATTTAAAATTTTTTATTTTTTTTTAAAAAATTTGTATGCAATATCATTGGCCAAAATATCACGTGACCTAATGAAAACCAAAATAAAAATTACCTCAAACTTTTGTTTTACTGAAAATTTTTGCGAAATGTTTTATCTTGAAGGTTAGTTAGACCAATGCGCGTGTAATAAAATACAAAATTTTAGGTTTTGAGATTTCATAAATTTTTAATAAAAGTTTCATAACTTTTATGAATATTAATAATTTTGAAAAATATTTTGTAAACACGGTAATTGGACCTGTGCGGTTCTAACACAACAATTATTTTTCGATTTAAAATTTTTTATTTAAAAAAAAAAAATTTGTATGCAATATCATTGGCCAAAAATATCACGTGACCTAATTAAACCCAAAATAAAAATTACCTCAAAATTTTGTTTTACTGAAAATTTTCGCGAAATGTTTTATCTTGAATGTTAGTTAGACCAATGCGCGTCTAATAAAATACAAAATTTTAGGTTTTGAGATTTCATAAATTTTTAATAAAAGTATCATAACTTTTATGAATATTAATATTTTCGAAAAATATTTTGTAAACACGGTAATCGGACCTGTACGGTTCTAACACATCAATTATTTTTCGATTTAAAATTTTTTATTTTTTTTCAAAAAATTTGTATGCAATATCATTGGCCAAAAATATCACGTGACCTAATGAAAACCAAAATAAAAATTACCTCAAACTTTTGTTTTACTGAAAATTTTCGCGAAATGTTTTATCTTGAATGTTAGTTAGGCCAATGTGCGTATACAAAATTTTAGGTTTTGAGATTTCATAAATTTTTAATAAAAGTTTCATAACTTTTATGAATATTAATATTTTTGAAAAATAATTTGTAAACACGGTAATTGGACCTGTGCGGTTCTAACACAACAATTATTTTTCGATTTAAAATTTTTTATTTTTTTTTTAAATTTGTATGCAATATCATTGGCCAAAAATATCACGTGACCTAATTAAACCCAAAATAAAAATTACCTCAAACTTTTGTTTTACTGAAAATTTTCGCGAAATGTTTTATCTTGAATGTTAGTTAGGCCAATGCGCATCTAATAAAATACAAAATTTTAGGTTTTGAGATTTCATAAATTTTTAATAAAAGTTTCATAACTTTTATGAATATAAATATTTTCGAAAAATATTTTGTAAACACGGTAATTGGACCTGTGCGGTTCTAACACAACAATTATTTTTAGATTTAAAATTTTTTATTTATTTTTTTAAAATTTGTATGCAATATCATTAGCCAAAAATATCACGTGACCTAATGAAAACCAAAATAAAAATTACCTCAAACTTTTGTTTTACTGAAAATTTTCGCGAAATGTTTTATCTTGAATGTTAGTTAGGCCAATGCGCGTGTAATAAAATACAAAATTTTAGGTTTTGAGATTTCATAAATTTTTAATAAAAGTTTCATAACTTTTATAAATATTAAAATTTTTGAAAAATATTTTGTAAACACGATAATTGGACCTGTGCGGTTCTAACACAACAATTATTTTTCGATTTAAAATTTTTTATTTAAAAAAAAAAAATTTGTATGCAATATCATTGGCCAAAAATATCACGTGACCTAATTAAACCCAAAATAAAAATTACCTCAAAATTTTGTTTTACGAAAAAACACGGTAATTAGACCTGTGCGGTTCTAACACAACAATTATTTTTCGATTTAAAATTTTTTATTTAAAAAAAAAAAATTTGTAAGCAATATCATTGGCCAAAAATATCACGTGACCTAATGAAAACCAAAATAAAACTTACCTCAAACTTTTGTTTTACTGAAAATTTTCGCGAAATGTTTTTTTTTGAATGTTAGTTAGCCTAATGCGCGTTTAATAAAATACAAAATTTTAGGTTTTAAGATTTCATAAATTTTTAATAAAAGTATCATAACTTTTATGAATATTAATATTTTTGAAAAATATTTTGTAAACACGGTAATTGGACCTGTGCGGTTCTAACACAACAATTATTTTTCGATTTAAAATTTTTTATTTTTTTTCAAAAAATTTGTATGCAATATCATTGGCCAAAAATATCACGTGACCTAATTAAACCCAAAATAAAAATTACCTCAAACTTTTGTTTTACAGAAAATTTTCGCGAAATGTTTTATCTTGAATGTTAGTTAGGCCAATGCGCATCTAATAAAATACAAAATTTTAGGTTTTGAGATTTCATAAATTTTTAATAAAAGTATCATAACTTTTATGAATATTAATATTTTCGAAAAATATTTTGTAAACACGGTAATCGGACCTGTGCGGTTCTAACACATCAATTATTTTTCGATTTAAAATTTTTTATTTTTTTTCAAAAAATTTGTATGCAATATCATTGGCCAAAAATATCACGTGACCTAATGAAAACCAAAATAAAAATTACCTCAAACTTTTGTTTTACTGAAAATTTTCGCGAAATGTTTTATCTTGAATGTTAGTTAGGCCAATGTGCGTATACAAAATTTTAGGTTTTGAGATTTCATAAATTTTTAATAAAAGTTTCATAACTTTTATGAATATTAATATTTTTGAAAAATAATTTGTAAACACGGTAATTGGACCTGTGCGGTTCTAACACAACAATTATTTTTCGATTTAAAATTTTTTATTTTTTTTTTAAATTTGTATGCAATATCATTGGCCAAAAATATCACGTGACCTAATTAAACCCAAAATAAAAATTACCTCAAACTTTTGTTTTACTGAAAATTTTCGCGAAATGTTTTATCTTGAATGTTAGTTAGGCCAATGCGCATCTAATAAAATACAAAATTTTAGGTTTTGAGATTTCATAAATTTTTAATAAAAGTTTCATAACTTTTATGAATATAAATATTTTCGAAAAATATTTTGTAAACACGGTAATTGGACCTGTGCGGTTCTAACACAACAATTATTTTTAGATTTAAAATTTTTTATTTATTTTTTTAAAATTTGTATGCAATATCATTAGCCAAAAATATCACGTGACCTAATGAAACCCAAAATAAAAATTACCTCAAACTTTTGTTTTACTGAAAATTTTCGCGAAATGTTTTATCTTGAATGTTAGTTAGGCCAATGCGCGTGTAATAAAATACAAAATTTTAGGTTTTGAGATTTCATAAATTTTTAATAAAAGTTTCATAACTTTTATAAATATTAAAATTTTTGAAAAATATTTTGTAAACACGGTAATTGGACCTGTGCGGTTCTAACACAACAATTATTTTTCGATTTAAAATTTTTTATTTAAAAAAAAAAAATTTGTATGCAATATCATTGGCCAAAAATATCACGTGACCTAATTAAACCCAAAATAAAAATTACCTCAAAATTTTGTTTTACGAAAAAACACGGTAATTAGACCTGTGCGGTTCTAACACAACAATTATTTTTCGATTTAAAATTTTTTATTTAAAAAAAAAAAATTTGTAAGCAATATCATTGGCCAAAAATATCACGTGACCTAATGAAAACCAAAATAAAACTTACCTCAAACTTTTGTTTTACTGAAAATTTTCGCGAAATGTTTTTTTTTGAATGTTAGTTAGCCTAATGCGCGTTTAATAAAATACAAAATTTTAGGTTTTAAGATTTCATAAATTTTTAATAAAAGTATCATAACTTTTATGAATATTAATATTTTTGAAAAATATTTTGTAAACACGGTAATTGGACCTGTGCGGTTCTAACACAACAATTATTTTTCGATTTAAAATTTTTTATTTTTTTTCAAAAAATTTGTATGCAATATCATTGGCCAAAAATATCACGTGACCTAATTAAACCCAAAATAAAAATTACCTCAAACTTTTGTTTTACAGAAAATTTTCGCGAAATGTTTTATCTTGAATGTTAGTTAGGCCAATGCGCATCTAATAAAATACAAAATTTTAGGTTTTGAGATTTCATAAATTTTTAATAAAAGTATCATAACTTTTATGAATATTAATATTTTCGAAAAATATTTTGTAAACACGGTAATCGGACCTGTGCGGTTCTAACACATCAATTATTTTTCGATTTAAAATTTTTTATTTTTTTTCAAAAAATTTGTATGCAATATCATTGGCCAAAAATATCACGTGACCTAATGAAAACCAAAATAAAAATTACCTCAAACTTTTGTTTTACTGAAAATTTTCGCGAAATGTTTTATCTTGAATGTTAGTTAGGCCAATGTGCGTATACAAAATTTTAGGTTTTGAGATTTCATAAATTTTTAATAAAAGTTTCATAACTTTTATGAATATTAATATTTTTGAAAAATAATTTGTAAACACGGTAATTGGACCTGTGCGGTTCTAACACAACAATTATTTTTCGATTTAAAATTTTTTATTTTTTTTTTAAATTTGTATGCAATATCATTGGCGAAAAATATCACGTGACCTAATTAAACCCAAAATAAAAATTACCTCAAACTTTTGTTTTACTGAAAATTTTCGCGAAATGTTTTATCTTGAATGTTAGTTAGGCCAATGCGCGTCTAATAAAATACAAAATTTTAGGTTTTGAGATTTCATAAATTTTTAATAAAAGTTTCATAACTTTTATGAATATTAATATTTTTGAAAAATATTTTGTAAACACGGTAATTGGACCTGTGCGGTTCTAACACAACAATTATTTTTCGATTTAAAATTTTTTATTTTTTTTTTTAAATTTGTATGCAATATCATTGGCCAAAAATATCACGTGACCTAATTAAACCCAAAATAAAAATTACCTCAAACTTTTGTTTTACTGAAAATTTTCGCGAAATGTTTTATCTTGAATGTTAGTTAGGCCAATGCGCATCTAATAAAATACAAAATTTTAGGTTTTGAGATTTCATAAATTTTTAATAAAAGTTTCATAACTTTTATGAATATAAATATTTTCGAAAAATATTTTGTAAACACGGTAATTGGACCTGTGCGGTTCTAACACAACAATTATTTTTAGATTTAAAATTTTTTATTTATTTTTTTAAAATTTGTATGCAATATCATTAGCCAAAAATATCACGTGACCTAATGAAACCCAAAATAAAAATTACCTCAAACTTTTGTTTTACTGAAAATTTTCGCGAAATGTTTTATCTTGAATGTTAGTTAGGCCAATGCGCGTGTAATAAAATACAAAATTTTAGGTTTTGAGATTTCATAAATTTTTAATAAAAGTTTCATAACTTTTATAAATATTAAAATTTTTGAAAAATATTTTGTAAACACGGTAATTGGACCTGTGCGGTTCTAACACAACAATTATTTTTCGATTTAAAATTTTTTATTTAAAAAAAAAAAATTTGTATGCAATATCATTGGCCAAAAATATCACGTGACCTAATTAAACCCAAAATAAAAATTACCTCAAAATTTTGTTTTACGAAAAAACACGGTAATTGGACCTGTGCGGTTCTAACACAACAATTATTTTTCGATTTAAAATTTTTTATTTAAAAAAAAAAAATTTGTAAGCAATATCATTGGCCAAAAATATCAGGTGACCTAATGAAAACCAAAATAAAACTTACCTCAAACTTTTGTTTTACTGAAAATTTTCGCGAAATGTTTTTTTTTGAATGTTAGTTAACCTAATGCGCGTTTAATAAAATACAAAATTTTAGGTTTTAAGATTTCATAAATTTTTAATAAAAGTATCATAACTTTTATGAATATTAATATTTTTGAAAAATATTTTGTAAACACGGTAATTGGACCTGTGCGGTTCTAACACAACAATTATTTTTCGATTTCAAATTTTTTATTTTTTTTTAAAAAATTTGTATGCAATATCATTGGCCAAAAATATCACGTGACCTAATGAAAACCAAAATAAAAATTACCTCAAACTTTTGTTTTACTGAAAATTTTTGCGAAATGTTTTATCTTGAATGTTAATTAGGCCAATGTGCGTATACAAAATTTTAGGTTTTGAGATTTCATAAATTTTTTTATAAAAGTTTCATAACTTTTATGAATATTAATATTTTTGAAAAATATTTTGTAAACACGGTAATTGGACCTGTGCGGTTCTAACACAACAATTATTTTTCGATTTAAAATTTTTAATTTTTTTTCAAAAAATTTGTATGCAATCTCATTGGCCAAAAATATCACGTGACCTGATTAAACCCAAAATAAAAATTACCTCAAACTATTGTTCTACTCAAAATTTTTGCAAATTGTTTAATCTTGAATGTTAGTTAGGCCAATGCGCGTCTAATAAAATACAAAATTTTAGGTTTTGAGATTTCATAAATTTTTAATAAAAGTTTCATAACTTTTATGAATATTAATATTTTCGAAAAATATTTTGTAAACACGGTAATTGGACCTGTGCAATTCTAACACAACAATTATTTTTCGATTTAAAATTTTTTATTTATTTTTAAAAAAATTTGTATGCAATATCATTGCCCAAAATATCACGTGACCTAATGAAAACCAAAATAAAAATTACCTCAAACTTTTGTTTTACTAAACATTTTCGCGAAATGTTTTATCTTGAGTGTTAGTTAGGCCAATGCGCTTCTAATAAAATACAAAATTTTAGGTTTTGAAATTTCATAAATTTTTAATAAAAGTTTCATAACTTTTATGAATATTAATATTTTTGAAAAATATTTTGTAAACACGGTAATTGGACCTGTGCGGTTCTAACACAACAATTATTTTTCGATTTAAAATTTTTAGTTTTTTTTCAAAAAATTTGTATGCAATCTCATTGGCCAAAAATATCACGTGACCTGATTAAACCCAAAATAAAAATTACCTCAAACTTTTGTTCTACTCAAAATTTTTGCAATTGTTTAATCTTGAATGTTAGTTAGGCCAATGCGCGTCTAATAAAATAAAAAATTTTAGGTTTTGAGATTTCATAAATTTTTAATAAATGTTTCATAACTTTTATGAATATTAATATTTTCGAAAAATATTTTGTAAACATGGTAATTGGACCTGTGCGGTTCTAACACAACAATTATTTTTCGATTTAAAATTTTTTATTTATTTTTAAAAAAATTTGTATGCAATATCATTGCCCAAAATATCACGTGACCTAATGAAAACCAAAATAAAAATTACCTCAAACTTTTGTTTTACTAAACATTTTTGCGAAATGTTTTATCTTGAGTGTTAGTTAGGCCAATGCGCTTCTAATAAAATACAAAATTTTAGGTTTTGAAATTTCATAAATTTTTAATAAAAGTTTCATAACTTTTATGAATATTAATATTTTTGAAAAATATTTTGTAAACACGGTAATTGGACCTGTGCGGTTCTAACACAACAATTATTTTTAGATTTAAAATTTTTTATTTTTTTTCAAAAAATTTGTATGCAATATCATTGGCCAAAAATATCACGTGACCTAATGAAAACCAAAATAAAAATTACCTCAAACTTTTGTTTTACTGAAAATTTTTGCGAAATGTTTTTTCTTGAATGTTAGTTAGGCCAATGCGCGTTTAATAAAATACAAAATTTTAGGTTTTAAGATTTCATAAATTTTTAATAAAAGTTTCATAACTTTTATGAATATTAATATTTTTGAAAATTATTTCGTAAACACGGTAATTGGACCTGTGCGGTTCTAACACAACAATTATTTTTAGATTTAAAAATTTTTTATTTTTTTTCAAAAAATTTGTATGCAATATCATTGGCCAAAAATATCACGTGACCTAATGAAAAACGCGTGTAATAAAATACAAAATTTTAGGTTTTGAGATTTCATAAATTTTTAATAAAAGTTTCATAACTTTTATGAATATTAATATTCATAAAAGTTTCATAACTTTTATGAATATTAATATTTTTGAAAAATATTTTGTAAACACGGTAATTGGATCTGTGCGGTTCTAACACAACAATTATTTTTCGATTTAAAATTTTTTATTTTTTTTCAAAAAATTTGTATGCAATATCATTGGCCAAAAATATCACGTGACCTAATTAAACCCAAAATAAAAATTACCTCAAAATTTTGTTTTACTGAAAATTTTCGCGAAATGTTTTATCTTGAATGTTAGTTAGACCAATGCGCGTCTAATAAAATACAAAATTTTAGGTTTTGAGATTTCATAAATTTTTAATAAAAGTATCATAACTTTTATGAATATTAATATTTTCGAAAAATATTTTGTAAACACGGTAATCGGACCTGTGCGGTTCTAACACATCAATTATTTTTCGATTTAAAATTTTTTATTTTTTTTCAAAAAATTTGTATGCAATATCATTGGCCAAAAATATCACGTGACCTAATGAAAACCAAACTAAAAATTACCTCAAACTTTTGTTTTACTGAAAATTTTCGCGAAATGTTTTTTCTTGAATGTTAGTTAGGCCAATGCGCGTTTAATAAAATACAAAATTTTAGGTTTTAAGATTTCATAAATTTTTAATAAAAGTTTCATAACTTTTATGAATATTAATATTTTTGAAAATTATTTGGTAAACACGGTAATTGGACCTGTGCGGTTCTAACACAACAATTATTTTTCGATTTAAAATTTTTTATTTTTTTTCAAAAAATTTGTATGCAATATCATTGGCCAAAAATATCACGTGACCTAATGAAAAACGCGTGTAATAAAATACAAAATTTTAGGTTTTGAGATTTCATAAATTTTTAATAAAAGTTTCATAACTTTTATGAATATTAATATTTTTGAAAAATATTTTGTAAACACGGTAATTGGATCTGTGCGGTTCTAACACAACAATTATTTTTCGATTTAAAATTTTTTATTTAAAAAAAAAAAATTTCTATGCAATATCATTGGCCAAAAATATCACGTGACCTAATTAAACCCAAAATAAAATTACCTCAAAATTTTGTTTTACTGAAAATTTTCGCGAAATGTTTTATCTTGAATGTTAGTTAGACCAATGCGCGTCTAATAAAATACAAAATTTTAGGTTTTGAGATTTCATAAATTTTTAATAAAAGTATCATAACTTTTATGAATATTAAAATTTTCGAAAAATATTTTGTAAACACGGTAATCGGACCTGTGCGGTTCTAACACATCAATTATTTTTCGATTTAAAATTTTTTATTTTTTTTCAAAAAATTTGTATGCAATATCATTAGCCAAAAATATCACGTGACCTAATGAAAACCAAAATAAAAATTACCTCAAACTTTTGTTTTACTGAAAATTTTCGCGAAACGTTTTATCTTGAATGTTAGTTAGGCCAATGTGCGTATACAAAATTTTAGGTTTTGAGATTTCATAAATTTTTAATAAAAGTTTCATAACTTTTATGAATATTAATATTTTTGAAAAATATTTTGTAAACACGGTAATTGGACCTGTGCGGTTCTAACACAACAATTATTTTTCAATTTAAAATTTTTTATTTTTTTTTTTAAATTTGTATGCAATATCATTGGCCAAAAATATCACGTGACCTAATTAAACCCAAAATAAAAATTACCTCAAACTTTTGTTTTACTGAAAATTTTCGCGAAATGTTTTATCTTGAATGTTAGTTAGGCCAATGCGCATCTATTAAAATATAAAATTTTAGGTTTTGAGATTTCATAAATTTTTAATAAAAGTTTCATAACTTTTATGAATATTAATATTTTCGAAAAATATTTTGTAAACACGGTAATTGGACCTGTGCGGTTCTAACACAACAATTATTTTTAGATTTAAAATTTTTTATTTATTTTTTTTAAATTTGTATGCATTATCATTAACCAAAAATATCACGTGACCTAATGAAACCCAAAATAAAAATTACCTCAAACTTTTGTTTTACTGAAAATTTTCGCGAAATGTTTTATCTTGAATGTTAGTTAGGCCAATGCGCGTCTAATAAAATACAAAATTTTAGGTTTTGAGATTTCATAAATTTTTAATAAAAGTATCATAACTTTTATGAATATTAATATTTTCGAAAAATATTTTGTAAACACGGTAATTGGTCCTGTGCGGTTCAAACACATGAATTATTTTTCGATTTAAAATTTTTTATTTTTTTTTTAAATTTGTATGCAATATCATTGGCCAAAAATATCACGTGACCTAATGAAAACCAAAATAAAAATTACCTCAAACTTTTGTTTTACTGAAAATTTTCGCGAAATGTTTTATTTTGAATGTTAGTTAGGCCAATGTGCGTATACAAAATTTTAGGTTTTGAGATTTCATAAATTTTTAATAAAAGTTTCATAACTTTTATGAATATTAATATTTTTGAAAAATATTTTGTAAACACGGTAATTGGACCTGTGCGGTTCTAACACAACAATTATTTTTCGATTTAAAATTTTTTATTTTTTTTTAAAAAATTTGTATGCAATCTCATTGGCCAAAAATATCACGTGACCTGATTAAACCCAAAATAAAAATTACCTCAAACTTTTGTTCTACTCAAAATTTTTGCAAATTGTTTAATCTTGAATGTTAGTTAGGCCAATGCGCGTCTAATAAAATACAAAATTTTAGGTTTTGAGATTTCATAAATTTTTAATAAAAGTTTCATAACTTTTATGAATATTAATATTTTCGAAAAATATTTTGTAAACACGGTAATTGGACCTGTGCGGTTCTAACACAACAATTATTTTTCGATTTAAAATTTTTTATTTTTTTTTAAAAAATTTGTATGCAATATCATTGGCCAAAAATATCACGTGACCTAATGAAAACCAAAATAAAAATTACCTCAAACTTTTGTTTTACTGAAAATTTTCGCGAAATGTTTTTTCTTGAATGTTAGTTAGGCCAATGCGCGTTTAATAAAACACAAAATTTTAGGTTTTAAGATTTCATAAATTTTTAATAAAAGTTTCATAACTTTTATGAATATTAATATTTTTGAAAATTATTTGGTAAACATGGTAATTGGACCTGTGCGGTTCTAACACAACAATTATTTTTAGATTTAAAAATTTTTTATTTTTTTTCAAAAAATTTGTATGCAATATCATTGGCCAAAAATATTACTTGACCTAATGAAAACCAAAATAAAAATTACCTCAAACTTTTGTTTTACTGAAAATTTTCGCGAAATGTTTTATCTTGAATGTTAGTTAGGCCAATGTGCGTATACAAAATTTTAGGTTTTGAGATTTCATAAATTTTTTTATAAAAGATTCATAACTTTTATGAATATTAATATTTTCGAAAAATATTTTGTAAACACGGTAATCGGACCTGTGCGGTTCTAACACATGAATTATTTTTCGATTTAAAATTTTTTATTTTTTTTCAAAAAATTTGTATGCAATATCATCGGTCAAAAATATCACGTGACCTAATGAAAACCAAAATAAAAATTACCTCAAACTTTTGTTTTAGTGAAAATTTTTGCGAAATGTTTTATCTTGAATGTTAGTTAGGCCAATGTGCGTATACAAAATTTTAGGTTTTGAGATTTCATAAATTTTTTTATAAAAGTTTCATAACTTTTATGAATATTAATATTTTTGAAAAATATTTTGTAAACACGGTAATCGGACCTGTGTGGTTCTAACACAACAATTATTTTTCGATTTAAAATTTTTAATTTTTTTTCAAAAAATTTGTATGCAATATGATTGGCGAAAAATATCACGTGACCTAATGAAAACCAAAATAAAAATTACCTCAAACTTTTGTTTTACTGAAAATTTTTGCGAAATGTTTTATCTTGAATGTTAGTTAGGCCAATGCGCGTGTAATAAAATACAAAATTTTAGGTTTTGAGATTTCATAAATTTTTAATTAAAGTTTCATAACTTTTAGGAATATTAATATTTTTGAAAAATATTTTGTAAACACGGTAATTGGACCTGTGCGGTTTTAACACAACAATTATTTTTCGATTTAAAATTTTTTTATTTTTTTAAAAAAATTTGTATGCAATATCATTGGCCAAAAATATCACGTGACCTAATGAAAACCAAAATAAAAATTACCTCAAACTTTTGTTTTACTGAAAATTTTCGCGAAATGTTTTATCTTGAATGTTAGTTAGGCCAATGTGCGTATACAAAATTTTAGGTTTTGAGATTTCATAAATTTTTTTATAAAAGTTTCATAACTTTTATGAATATTAAAATTTTCGAAAAATATTTTGTAAACACGGTAATCGGACCTGTGCGGTTCTAACACATCAATTATTTTTCGATTTAAAATTTTTTATTTTTTTTCAAAAAATTTGTATGCAATATCATTAGCCAAAAATATCACGTGACCTAATGAAAACCAAAATAAAAATTACCTCAAACTTTTGTTTTACTGAAAATTTTCGCGAAACGTTTTATCTTGAATGTTAGTTAGGCCAATGTGCGTATACAAAATTTTAGGTTTTGAGATTTCATAAATTTTTAATAAAAGTTTCATAACTTTTATGAATATTAATATTTTTGAAAAATATTTTGTAAACACGGTAATTGGACCTGTGCGGTTCTAACACAACAATTATTTTTCGATTTAAAATTTTTTATTTTTTTTTAAAAAATTTGTATGCAATCTCATTGGCCAAAAATATCACGTGACCTGATTAAACCCAAAATAAAAATTACCTCAAACTTTTGTTCTACTCAAAATTTTTGCAAATTGTTTAATCTTGAATGTTAGTTAGGCCAATGCGCGTCTAATAAAATACAAAATTTTAGGTTTTGAGATTTCATAAATTTTTAATAAAAGTTTCATAACTTTTATGAATATTAATATTTTCGAAAAATATTTTGTAAACACGGTAATTGGACCTGTGCGGTTCTAACACAACAATTATTTTTCGATTTAAAATTTTTTATTTTTTTTTAAAAAATTTGTATGCAATATCATTGGCCAAAAATATCACGTGACCTAATGAAAACCAAAATAAAAATTACCTCAAACTTTTGTTTTAGTGAAAATTTTCGCGAAATGTTTTTTCTTGAATGTTAGTTAGGCCAATGCGCGTTTAATAAAACACAAAATTTTAGGTTTTAAGATTTCATAAATTTTTAATAAAAGTTTCATAACTTTTATGAATATTAATATTTTTGAAAATTATTTGGTAAACATGGTAATTGGACCTGTGCGGTTCTAACACAACAATTATTTTTAGATTTAAAAATTTTTTATTTTTTTTCAAAAAATTTGTATGCAATATCATTGGCCAAAAATATTACGTGACCTAATGAAAACCAAAATAAAAATTACCTCAAACTTTTGTTTTACTGAAAATTTTCGCGAAATGTTTTATCTTGAATGTTAGTTAGGCCAATGTGCGTATACAAAATTTTAGGTTTTGAGATTTCATAAATTTTTTTATAAAAGATTCATAACTTTTATGAATATTAATATTTTCGAAAAATATTTTGTAAACACGGTAATCGGACCTGTGCGGTTCTAACACATGAATTATTTTTCGATTTAAAATTTTTTATTTTTTTTCAAAAAATTTGTATGCAATATCATCGGTCAAAAATATCACGTGACCTAATGAAAACCAAAATAAAAATTACCTCAAACTTTTGTTTTACTGAAAATTTTTGCGAAATGTTTTATCTTGAATGTTAGTTAGGCCAATGTGCGTATACAAAATTTTAGGTTTTGAGATTTCATAAATTTTTTTATAAAAGTTTCATAACTTTTATGAATATTAATATTTTTGAAAAATATTTTGTAAACACGGTAATCGGACCTGTGCGGTTCTAACACAACAATTATTTTTCGATTTAAAATTTTTAATTTTTTTTCAAAAAATTTGTATGCAATATGATTGGCGAAAAATATCACGTGACCTAATGAAAACCAAAATAAAAATTACCTCAAACTTTTGTTTTACTGAAAATTTTTGCGAAATGTTTTATCTTGAATGTTAGTTAGGCCAATGCGCGTGTAATAAAATACAAAATTTTAGGTTTTGAGATTTCATAAATTTTTAATTAAAGTTTCATAACTTTTAGGAATATTAATATTTTTGAAAAATATTTTGTAAACACGGTAATTGGACCTGTGCGGTTTTAACACAACAATTATTTTTCGATTTAAAATTTTTTTATTTTTTTAAAAAAATTTGTATGCAATATCATTGGCCAAAAATATCACGTGACCTAATGAAAACCAAAATAAAAATTACCTCAAACTTTTGTTTTACTGAAAATTTTCGCGAAATGTTTTATCTTGAATGTTAGTTAGGCCAATGTGCGTATACAAAATTTTAGGTTTTGAGATTTCATAAATTTTTTTATAAAAGTTTCATAACTTTTATGAATATTAAAATTTTCGAAAAATATTTTGTAAACACGGTAATCGGACCTGTGCGGTTCTAACACATCAATTATTTTTCGATTTAAAATTTTTTATTTTTTTTCAAAAAATTTGTATGCAATATCATTAGCCAAAAATATCACGTGACCTAATGAAAACCAAAATAAAAATTACCTCAAACTTTTGTTTTACTGAAAATTTTCGCGAAACGTTTTATCTTGAATGTTAGTTAGGCCAATGTGCGTATACAAAATTTTAGGTTTTGAGATTTCATAAATTTTTAATAAAAGTTTCATAACTTTTATGAATATTAATATTTTTGAAAAATATTTTGTAAACACGGTAATTGGACCTGTGCGGTTCTAACACAACAATTATTTTTCAATTTAAAATTTTTTATTTTTTTTTTTAAATTTGTATGCAATATCATTGGCCAAAAATATCACGTGACCTAATTAAACCCAAAATAAAAATTACCTCAAACTTTTGTTTTACTGAAAATTTTCGCGAAATGTTTTATCTTGAATGTTAGTTAGGCCAATGCGCATCTAATAAAATATAAAATTTTAGGTTTTGAGATTTCATAAATTTTTAATAAAAGTTTCATAACTTTTATGAATATTAATATTTTCGAAAAATATTTTGTAAACACGGTAATTGGACCTGTGCGGTTCTAACACAACAATTATTTTTAGATTTAAAATTTTTTATTTATTTTTTTTAAATTTGTATGCATTATCATTAACCAAAAATATCACGTGACCTAATGAAACCCAAAATAAAAATTACCTCAAACTTTTGTTTTACTGAAAATTTTCGCGAAATGTTTTATCTTGAATGTTAGTTAGGCCAATGCGCGTGTAATAAAATACAAAATTTTAGGTTTTGAGATTTCATAAATTTTTAATAAAAGTATCATAACTTTTATGAATATTAATATTTTCGAAAAATATTTTGTAAACACGGTAATTGGTCCTGTGCGGTTCAAACACATGAATTATTTTTCGATTTAAAATTTTTTATTTTTTTTTTAAATTTGTATGCAATATCATTGGCCAAAAATATCACGTGACCTAATGAAAACCAAAATAAAAATTACCTCAAACTTTTGTTTTACTGAAAATTTTTGCGAAATGTTTTATTTTGAATGTTAGTTAGGCCAATGTGCGTATACAAAATTTTAGGTTTTGAGATTTCATAAATTTTTAATAAAAGTTTCATAACTTTTATGAATATTAATATTTTTGAAAAATATTTTGTAAACACGGTAATTGGACCTGTGCGGTTCTAACACAACAATTATTTTTCGATTTAAAATTTTTTATTTTTTTTTAAAAAATTTGTATGCAATCTCATTGGCCAAAAATATCACGTGACCTGATTAAACCCAAAATAAAAATTACCTCAAACTTTTGTTCTACTCAAAATTTTTGCAAATTGTTTAATCTTGAATGTTAGTTAGGCCAATGCGCGTCTAATAAAATACAAAATTTTAGGTTTTGAGATTTCATAAATTTTTAATAAAAGTTTCATAACTTTTATGAATATTAATATTTTCGAAAAATATTTTGTAAACACGGTAATTGGACCTGTGCGGTTCTAACACAACAATTATTTTTCGATTTAAAATTTTTTATTTTTTTTTAAAAAATTTGTATGCAATATCATTGGCCAAAAATATCACGTGACCTAATGAAAACCAAAATAAAAATTACCTCAAACTTTTGTTTTACTGAAAATTTTCGCGAAATGTTTTTTCTTGAATGTTAGTTAGGCCAATGCGCGTTTAATAAAACACAAAATTTTAGGTTTTAAGATTTCATAAATTTTTAATAAAAGTTTCATAACTTTTATGAATATTAATATTTTTGAAAATTATTTGGTAAACACGGTAATTGGACCTGTGCGGTTCTAACACAACAATTATTTTTAGATTTAAAAATTTTTTATTTTTTTTCAAAAAATTTGTATGCAATATCATTGGCCAAAAATATTACGTGACCTAATGAAAACCAAAATAAAAATTACCTCAAACTTTTGTTTTACTGAAAATTTTCGCGAAATGTTTTATCTTGAATGTTAGTTAGGCCAATGTGCGTATACAAAATTTTAGGTTTTGAGATTTCATAAATTTTTTTATAAAAGTTTCATAACTTTTATGAATATTAATATTTTCGAAAAATATTTTGTAAACACGGTAATCGGACCTGTGCGGTTCTAACACATGAATTATTTTTCGATTTAAAATTTTTTATTTTTTTTCAAAAAATTTGTATGCAATATCATCGGTCAAAAATATCACGTGACCTAATGAAAACCAAAATAAAAATTACCTCAAACTTTTGTTTTACTGAAAATTTTCGCGAAATGTTTTATCTTGAATGTTAGTTAGGCCAATGTGCGTATACAAAATTTTAGGTTTTGAGATTTCATAAATTTTTTTATAAAAGTTTCATAACTTTTATGAATATTAATATTTTCGAAAAATATTTTGTAAACACGGTAATCGGACCTGTGCGGTTCTAACACATGAATTATTTTTCGATTTAAAATTTTTTATTTTTTTTCAAAAAATTTGTATGCAATATCATCGGTCAAAAATATCACGTGACCTAATGAAAACCAAAATAAAAATTACCTCAAACTTTTGTTTTACTGAAAATTTTCGCGAAATGTTTTATCTTGAATGTTAGTTAGGCCAATGTGCGTATACAAAATTTTAGGTTTTGAGATTTCATAAATTTTTTTATAAAAGTTTCATAACTTTTATGAATATTAATATTTTCGAAAAATATTTTGTAAACACGGTAATCGGACCTGTGCGGTTCTAACACATGAATTATTTTTCGATTTAAAATTTTTTATTTTTTTTCAAAAAATTTGTATGCAATATCATCGGTCAAAAATATCACGTGACCTAATGAAAACCAAAATAAAAATTACCTCAAACTTTTGTTTTACTGAAAATTTTCGCGAAATGTTTTATCTTGAATGTTAGTTAGGCCAATGTGCGTATACAAAATTTTAGGTTTTGAGATTTCATAAATTTTTTTATAAAAGTTTCATAACTTTTATGAATATTAATATTTTCGAAAAATATTTTGTAAACACGGTAATCGGACCTGTGCGGTTCTAACACATGAATTATTTTTCGATTTAAAATTTTTTATTTTTTTTCAAAAAATTTGTATGCAATATCATCGGTCAAAAATATCACGTGACCTAATGAAAACCAAAATAAAAATTACCTCAAACTTTTGTTTTACTGAAAATTTTCGCGAAATGTTTTATCTTGAATGTTAGTTAGGCCAATGTGCGTATACAAAATTTTAGGTTTTGAGATTTCATAAATTTTTTTATAAAAGTTTCATAACTTTTATGAATATTAATATTTTTGAAAAATATTTTGTAAACACGGTAATCGGACCTGTGCGGTTCTAACACAACAATTATTTTTCGATTTAAAATTTTTAATTTTTTTTCAAAAAATTTGTATGCAATATGATTGGCGAAAAATATCACGTGACCTAATGAAAACCAAAATAAAAATTACCTCAAACTTTTGTTTTACTGAAAATTTTTGCGAAATGTTTTATCTTGAATGTTAGTTAGGCCAATGCGCGTGTAATAAAATACAAAATTTTAGGTTTTGAGATTTCATAAATTTTTAATTAAAGTTTCATAACTTTTAGGAATATTAATATTTTTGAAAAATATTTTGTAAACACGGTAATTGGACCTGTGCGGTTTTAACACAACAATTATTTTTCGATTTAAAATTTTTTTATTTTTTTAAAAAAATTTGTATGCAATATCATTGGCCAAAAATATCACGTGACCTAATGAAAACCAAAATAAAAATTACCTCAAACTTTTGTTTTACTGAAAATTTTCGCGAAATGTTTTATCTTGAATGTTAGTTAGGCCAATGTGCGTATACAAAATTTTAGGTTTTGAGATTTCATAAATTTTTTTATAAAAGTTTCATAACTTTTATGAATATTAATATTTTTAAAAAATATTTTGTAAACACGGTAATCGGACCTGTGCGGTTTTAACACAGCAATTATTTTTCGATTTAAAATTTTTTATTTTTTTTCAAAATATTTGTATGCAATATCATCGGCCAAAAATATCACGTGACCTAATGAAAACCAAAATAAAAATTACCTCAAACTTTTGTTTTACTAAATATTTTCGCGAAATGTTTTATCTTGAATGTTAGTTAGGGCAATGCACGTGTATTAAAATACAAAATTTTAGGTTTTGAGATTTCATAAATTTTTAATAAAAGTATCATAACTTTTATGAATATTAATATTTTCGAAAAATATTTTGTAAACACGGTAATCGGACCTGTGCGGTTCTAACACAACAATTATTTTTCGATTTCAAATTTTTTATTTTTTTTTTGAATTTGTATGCAATATCATTGGCCAAAAATATCACGTGACCTACTTAAACCCAAAATAAAAATTACCTCAAACTTTTATTTTACTGAAAATTTCGCGAAATGTTTTATCTTGAATGTTAGTTAGGCCAATGCGCGTCTAATAAAATACAAAATTTTAATTTTTGAGATTTCATAAATTTTTAATAAAAGTTTCATAACTTTTATGAATATTAATATTTTTGAAAAATATTTTGTAAACACGGTAATTGGACCTGTGCGGTTCTAACACAACAATTATTTTTAGATTTAAAAATTTTTTATTTTTTTTCAAAAAATTTGTATGCAATATCATTGGCCAAAAATATCACGTGACCTAATGAAAACCAAAATAAAAATTACCTCAAACTTTTGTTTTACTCAAAATTTTTGCGAAATGTTTTATCTTGAATGTTAGTTAGGCCAATGTGCGTATACAAAATTTTAGGTTTTGAGATTTCATAAATTTTTTTATAAAAGTTTCATAACTTTTATGAATATTAATATTTTTGAAAAATATTTTGTAAACACGGTAAATGGACCTGTGCGGTTCTAACACAACAATTATTTTTAGATTTAAAATTTTTTTATTTTTTTTCAAAAAATTTGTATGCAATATCATTGGCCAAAAATATCACGTGACCTAATGAAAACCAAAATAAAAATTACCTCAAACTTTTGTTTTACTGAAAATTTTCGCGAAATGTTTTTTCTTGAATGTTAGTTAGGCCAATGCGCGTTTAATAAAATACAAAATTTTAGGTTTTAAGATTTCATAAATTTTTAATAAAAGTTTCATAACTTTTAGGAATATTAATATTTTTGAAAAATATTTTGTAAACACGGTAATTGGACCTGTGCGGTTCTAACACAACAATTATTTTTTGATTTAAAATTTTTTATTTTTTTTTTAAATTTGTATGCAATATCATTGGCCAAAAATATCACGTGACCTAATGAAAACCAAAATAAAAATTACCTCAAACTTTTGTTTTACTGAAAATTTTTGCGAAATGTTTTATCTTGAATGTTAGTTAGGGCAATGCACGTGTATTAAAATACAAAATTTTAGGTTTTGAGATTTCATAAATTTTTAATAAAAGTTTCATAACTTTTATGAATGTTAATATTTTGTAAACACGGTAATTGGACCTGTGCGGTTCTAACACAACAATTATTTTTCGATTTAAAATTTTTTATTTTTTTTCAAAAAATTTGTATGCAATATCATTGCCCAAAATATCACGTGACCTAATGAAAACCAAAATAAAAATTACCTCAAACTTTTGTTTTACTAAACATTTTCGCGAAATGTTTTATCTTGAGTGTTAGTTAGGCCAATGCGCTTCTAATAAAATACAAAATTTTAGGTTTTGAAATTTCATAAATTTTTAATAAAAGTTTCATAACTTTTATGAATATTAATATTTTTGAAAAATATTTTGTAAACACGGTAATTGGACCTGTGCGGTTCTAACACAACAAATATTTTTCGATTTAAAATTTAAAATTTTTTTTCAAAAAATTTGTATGCAATATCATTGGCCTAAAATATCACGTGACCTAATTAAACCCCCCAAAAAAATTACCTCAAACTTTTGTTTTAGTGAAAATTTTCGCGAAATGTTTTATCTTGAATGTTAGTTAGGCCAATGTGCGTATACAAAATTTTAGGTTTTGAGATTTCATAAATTTTTTTATAAAAGTTTCATAACTTTTATGAATATTAAAATTTTTGAAAAATATTTTGTAAACACGGTAATTGGACCTGTGCGGTTCTAACACAACAATTATTTTTCGACTTAAAATTTTTTATTTTTTTTTTAAAAATTTGTATGCAATATCATTGGCCAAAAATATCACGTGACCTAATGAAAACCAAAATAAAAATTACCTCAAACTTTTATTTTACTGAAAATTTCGCGAAATGTTTTATCTTGAATGTTAGTTAGGCCAATGCGCGTCTAATAAAATACAAAATTTTAATTTTTGAAATTTCATAAATTTTTAATAAAAGTTTCATAACTTTTATGAATATTAATATTTTTGAAAAATATTTTGTAAACACGGTAATTGGACCTGTGCGGTTCTAACACAACAATTATTTTTCGATTTAAAATTTTTTATTTTTTTTCAAAAAATTTGTATGCAATATCATTGCCCAAAATATCACGTGACCTAATGAAAACCAAAATAAAAATTACCTCAAACTTTTGTTTTACTAAACATTTTCGCGAAATGTTTTATCTTGAGTGTTAGTTAGGCCAATGCGCTTCTAATAAAATACAAAATTTTAGGTTTTGAAATTTCATAAATTTTTAATAAAAGTTTCATAACTTTTATGAATATTAATATTTTTGAAAAATATTTTGTAAACACGGTAATTGGACCTGTGCGGTTCTAACACAACAAATATTTTTCGATTTAAAATTTAAAATTTTTTTTCAAAAAATTTGTATGCAATATCATTGGCCTAAAATATCACGTGACCTAATTAAACCCCCCAAAAAAATTACCTCAAACTTTTGTTTTAGTGAAAATTTTCGCGAAATGTTTTATCTTGAATGTTAGTTAGGCCAATGTGCGTATACAAAATTTTAGGTTTTGAGATTTCATAAATTTTTTTATAAAAGTTTCATAACTTTTATGAATATTAAAATTTTTGAAAAATATTTTGTAAACACGGTAATTGGACCTGTGCGGTTCTAACACAACAATTATTTTTCGACTTAAAATTTTTTATTTTTTTTTTAAAAATTTGTATGCAATATCATTGGCCAAAAATATCACGTGACCTAATGAAAACCAAAATAAAAATTACCTCAAACTTTTATTTTACTGAAAATTTCGCGAAATGTTTTATCTTGAATGTTAGTTAGGCCAATGCGCGTCTAATAAAATACAAAATTTTAATTTTTGAAATTTCATAAATTTTTAATAAAAGTTTCATAACTTTTATGAATATTAATATTTTTGAAAAATATTTTGTAAACACGGTAATTGGACTTGTGCAGTTCTAACACAACAATTATTTTTAGATTTAAAAATTTTTTATTTTTTTTCAAAAAATTTGTATGCAATATCATTGGCCAAAAATATCACGTGACCTAATGAAAACCAAAATAAAAATTACCTCAAACTTTTGTTTTACTGAAAATTTTCGCGAAATGTTTTATCTTGAATGTTAGTTAGGCCAATGTGCGTATACAAAATTTTAGGTTTTGAGATTTCATAAATTTTTTTATAAAAGTTTCATAAATTTTATGAATATTAATATTTTTGAAAAATATTTTGTAAACACGGTAATTGGACCTGTGCGGTTCTAACACAACAATTATTTTTAGATTTAAAATTTTTTTATTTTTTTTCAAAAAATTTGTATGCAATATCATTGGCCAAAAATATCACGTGACCTAATGAAAACCAAAATAAAAATTACCTCAAACTTTTGTTTTACTGAAAATTTTCGCGAAATGTTTTTTCTTGAATGTTAGTTAGGCCAATGTGCGTATACAAAATTTTAGGTTTTGAGATTTCATTATTATTTAAGGTTTAACTAGGTCAAATGATATTTTTGACCAATGATATTTGCATACAATTTTTTTAAAAAATAACAAAATTTTAAATCGAAAAATAATTGTTCTGATAGAACTGCACAGGTCCAAAAAAGTTTGAAAAAAGTTTGAGCTAATTATCATTTAGAGTTTAATTAGGTCACGTGATATTTTTGGCCAATGATATTGCATACAAATTTTTGAAAACAAATAAAAGTTTGTCATTTGATTTTGAAATTTCGGTAAGTTGTAAGGTGGCACAGTAGTTTTATTAAAATAATTCTTTAAGTTAAAAATATAATTCAACGGAGAATCTAATCCACAGGTAAGGATTTGAACACAAGCACCTTAACCACTACGCCAACGCCGCTGATATATTAAAAGGGTTTTCTTTCGTATATATTAACAAAACCAAAAAAAGTAAAAACAAAATTAATATTTTAAATAACATTAAGTATGCTTATAAAAGCATCTTTTTTGTATTCGATTTTGTTTTTTTATTTCTTTTTCCACTTTTTCTTTATAATATCTGTGACAAACAAACACTAGATATTTACGCTATACTAGGTCATGTAATTTTGCAAGTAACACAAAAAATATCCCCAATTTTTAATAAAGAATTTCAGCGAATTTTTTTATGTAGAATTTAAGTTAGAAAAATGCGCTTCTAATTAAACAATCAATTTTTATTTTTTAATTTTGCAATATTTATGTAATATGCACATAACTTTTATGAATATTAATATTTTTTAAATATTTAAAAAAAAATTTTTTTGGGGTTACTGCGGTTGTTAGGGTAAATAGATTTTAAAATTAAATTTTTTTTAAAATTCGTGTAACATTATATATAAACATATGACGTCATTGGGTCAGCTGGAGTCAAAATTAGTAAAAACAAAAATTCGCTATAACTTTTTCGTTTTTGAATATCATCTTGAATTTCTTCATCTAGTTTTTTAGTTGGACGTATTCGCCTCAATTAAAGCAATTTTATTTAAGTTAGACAAATTAAATATTTGGTGACATTTATGTAATATACCCAATAAATTAATACGACCTCATAGGTTACTTGGCGTCGGAATAAGTCAAAACGAAAATTCGCCCTCACTTTTTGTTTTTGAATATTTAAAATTTTTTTTTATTTAAGTTAGACAAATTCACTTCCAAAAAGTCCACTAATTTTGATTTTATAGATTTAGTAATTTTTACGTGTAATGCCCATAACTTTTATGAAAATTAATATTTTTTGATAATATTTTAAAAATAGGTTTATTATGTAACTGCGGTTGTTAGGGTAAATCGAGTAAAAAATTTAATTAAAAAAAAAAATTGTTTAAGATTGTATATAAACATATGACCTCATATGGTCAGCTGGGATTAAAAGAAGTCAAAACAAAAATTTGCTCTAATTTTTTGTTTTTAATTTCCATTTTAAATTTGTTCACCTAGTAACTTAGTTAGATGAGCAAGCCTTCTTAAAAGCTACTCTATTTTACTAATAGGATTTGGCGATATTAATGTAATATACCAATAAATTTTATGAATATTAATATTTTTTAATAATATTTTAAAAGTTAGTTTATTGCGTAACTGCGGTTTTATAATAAATTAATTTTAAAATATAAACAAAGGGTTTAAGTTTTTTATTTTTTGCACGTTAGTTAAAATATTTCATGTGAAGATTTTAAAAACGGATTCATCAAGTGACTATCATTGTTTTGGTTAATTGAAATTAAAATTTGAACAAAGTTTTTTTTTAATATTGTTTAAGATAGTATATAAACATATGACGTCATAGGGTCCATTGGCGTCGAAATCAGTCAAAACAAAAATTAGTCCCAACTTTTTGTTTTTTAATATATTTAAAAAAATTACTATATCGAGTAACTAAGTTAGACAAGTTCGATTTTGAAAAATCTATTAATTTTGATTTTATAGATTAAAGTGATTTTTTATGTATAATACCCATAACTTTTATGGATATTAATATTTTCGAATAATATTAAAAAAAAGTTTTTTAAGTAACTATCGTTGTTTTGGTTAATTTAATTTAAAATCTAAAATATATTTTTTTTATAATGCACAAGATGGTATATAAAATTTGACGTCATAGGTTTACTTGGTGTCAAAATTAGTCAAAACAAAAATTCGCTCTAACTTTTTTGTTTTTAAATATCATCTAAATTTTTTTTATCTAAATTTTTATTTTATCTACCATATTAGTTAGACAAATGCGCCTTTAATAGAACAACTAATTTTGGTTTGTAAGACCTGGCGAAATTTATGTTATATACCCATAACTCTTATGAATATTAATATTTTTTAATAATATTTTAAAAATTAGTTTATTGCGTAACTGCGGTTTTATAATAAATTAATTTTAAAATATAAACAAAGGGTTTAAGTTTTTTATTTTTTGCACGTTAGTTAAAATATTTCATGTGAAAATCTATTTTACGTAATTCCAACACTTATCAAACGGTTTCATAATCCATACCACCCGTTTAATCTTGCTGTTTTAGTAAATTCATTTTCACACTTTTGATTTACACTTTTCTATTTCTTAACAAATTACAATTCTAAGCATTAATTAAATTTGTTATCTTTTTAAATGTATTGCATAGTTAAAACAATCTCGGTATATAACATAAACACTGTTAATAAACTGTTTATACAATGTCTTACTTTTAATTCACTTAAAAGTTATCTCATCATTTCTATGCTTTAGTAAAACAACTTGGTGCTACCAACTACTCTGTAAAATGATGACGTCACTTGCCTTTCAGATTACGCAGCTGTCAAGGGCGAAGAGCCTCAAATTAATTAATCAGTACTTTTTTGATAAAAAAAAAATGTAAACAATAATATACATGAGCGTCGCTTTTTTAAATGCCCGGACCACTTGTTACACCATTTCTGTGTGCTTACGTCAGTCTAATTTTTAAATCATAAAATAAACTGAATTTTCTAAAAAAATGGTATTTTAATTTTAAGTAACTACGTTTAAAAACTACAGGTAACTAAATATAAAATTTAAAACATACGTTTACTATGTCAATTTAATAGTTTTCTTTTTTATCTGCTTTTAACTTTTAAATTTTTTGATAAATGTATACGTTTAGATTTCAGTCAGTTACTATACCCAAAATATAAACCCTTGAAGAAATGATTTGTGGGTAAAAGTTTAAATATAACAATTTGCTAAAACTTAAACATATATCTTGCTGCCTAAATACGAAGTAATAATAAGTGGTCATGTTTATACATTAGTGTGTTAATATTTTAAACTTCTATAAACAATGTGCATAAACATATCATTGTTTTGTAAAAAAAGGGGTAGTTCCTCATAAAAGGTAAAAAACACACATATATTTACCACTAAAACGGGATAAAAATATAGGTAAGTTAAATCTGCATAAGAGATTGTGAAACAAATATAAATTTCAAAAGCAAATTAAAAAATTTACCAAGTCGAAATTTTGTTTGTAAAAAAAAAAATAAAAATTTGGTAAAAAAAAACAACTTTGAAAAACATAATCTAATAAAATTTAAATTAGATCTAGTTCTTTGTCATCTAGTTCTTCTTCCTCTCGATGCTTTTTGCTGCGCAGTCGACGTATCCTACAATCGACACCGTTTCAATTTTTTAAGAATTAAGTTTAAACTTATTGGTATAAAGGGGCTTTAGTTAGCATGTCTAACTGCTCAGTAAAAAGCAATTTTTGTATTAGTTGCAAGTTGGTCGTATAAGGTCATTTCAAACAACTACACCGTTTACACACATGCCAGATAACTGTAGCCTATTATTAAAGGGTAAGTGGGATCACCATGTACATTATAATTTACTTATTGACTGATTAGCTTCAAACACTAGTGTTTTTTTAGAATAATTTGACAAAAACAAGCACTAGTTGGTTGTGTAACTAAAAAGCAATTCCTGCCAAGTTGTAAATTTACAATAGTTTTAACAGGACAACTTTAAAGAATTGGATAGGTAGTAAAAACACTAATAGTCAAAAACAAATATAATTTATTTCAAAGCTCATTTAAATTTTTTTTAAAAAGATTATTGCTTAAAGTATTAACCTTAAGTTTTCCAGTTTGATAGCATCGTCTACAGTGTCGGGAAGAGGAAGATTGGAAGTTTCTGGAAGTAAAAGAATGGAAAACGAGGCTAGTAAGAAAAATCCACCCATGACGTAAAATGGAATGGAAGTGTCAACCGATTCGCCTAAATTTTTTTTTAGTAATTAGTTTAAAATTTATTTTTTCACTTATAGTGCAACGCGGTGTAAAAAAAATTCAGACCTTTTAATCTTTGAAATTAAGTTACATAAAGCCAGAAATTGTCCCATTTGAAAAGTGTCAATTGTATATGCTATTGTAGTTATCTATTTTTTACATAGCTACTTAAGTATTGCATGTGATTTAAAAATAGCTTACCTAAGAAAATTAAAAAGGGCGACGCTGAGCTGGCGAACCTAGCTGACATCGAAGCGATACCAACACTTGTGTTTCTTATTAAAGTTGGAAATAGCTCGCCAGTGTAAAGTACGATAATACCCATGGCTGCTGTAACGAAGAACTTTGCCACCATCGCACTTACTATGCCAGCAACCACTTCAACTGTCAAAAAATGAAAGAGGTTAATTGCTTACACTTAATACCCGAACAGCGGTAAATCAACGATGCATGGTTTAGGCCAGTTAACACATTAAACTTTGCAACGGTTTTGCAACTTGGCTTAAACTAACCCATTTAAAAGTTTTGACTAAAAAAGCACATAAAACAATAAAATGACTGAAGTTTTAAAACCGGAACCCCAATAATAAGTATCACAGTTTATTAGTTTATCTTAAATAATCTTATTTTTCGGTTTTAATCCCCTTTTAACATGTGTACAAACCTCCTCTTAGAAGCGGAGTTAAAAAACACAAAAGTGCACTAAGGAACAACGTGCTCATGGCGGCACTTCTTCTTCCCAGTTTAAGGAGAAGAAGAGCCATAAAGGAATATGATCCGAGATCGACTAATCCACCGAAAAAACAGTTGACGTAAATATTCCCACCCAAGTTGGAAGTGTTTAAAGTGGTGGTGTAGAACCCAAAATAACAAACATTCCTAAAAGTTACAAATTAAGATAAAAATGTTAATGAAGAAATTTAAATTGGGCCAGATTTAGCCAACAGTCACGGTTGACTAGCTTAAATATTTGAGTTCGGTTTTTCTTGATTCAATTTTAGTCTTTGGATTAGTTCCGAGTACCTTTGTAAATGAACTTTAACAACCCGAAGTTGCTGACTTAACTGTAAATAAATGCCCCTTTTTTCAGGTCTTTGATGAGCCCGAGACTAACATTTTTGGAGAGTAATATTTATTTGCAAAATTGTTTTAAATTTAAAATTCATAGGAAGCCGAATTTTTTTTATTTTAAAAAGCTCAATTTTTTTTGAATATGATTTAGGTTAAAGGTTAACAACCATTTTAAACCAAATGACGTAATCTTAGTGTATGTCAAAACTATCAAACAACAGCAAACACCTATTTTTCAAGTACTTTTCGGGACCATGTCGATAACAAACCCATGTTATTAAAAAATAAATATGGCTTTCGAAGTTGTGTTATTTTAGTTGTGCTGCAAAATATGTTTACGTGATTTTATTTTTAAAATATATTCTTTAACGTTAAGAAATAAATATTTAGGAAAAAATTGTAATATCGACCTATAAACTTCGTAAAAAATAATTGTTTTAATATACAAAAAATATAAAACAAATGTGATTTTATCAAATATTTTATTTTATTTTTTGTTATATACTTCGTATGTAAATAATATTTAAATAACAACCAATAGTATGGTTTTTCATGTAGTCTTATTTATTCTATAACGTTAATTTAATTACAAAAAGATATGTTTTGGTACTTTTTAAACGAATTTTGCGGTTGTATTTTACCAGAGGGTTATTTAAACAGCGTGTGTACATAAAAAACAGTCTTGTTTTTATCTTTGACAAACACAGAATCTGCACATTCAGCAAAATTCCTTATCGCATTGAAAATAAATAAACTAAGTAGTTGGAAATGTTGACCTTTATATAACAAGCTAAATAATCTAAAAACCAAAATACTAAAAATAAGAGAAGGAATATTCATGTTAAAAAGTGAAAAAAATTAATTAACGACCTATATTTATTTCGAAGTGATTATGACTTATAAACGGACAGGTTTTTACATTACTTTTGACTGTAATCTAACAGTCCTGTGTTATAAATTGCCTTAGGTGATTTAAGTGCTTTATTAATCCCATAATAACAAGGCTTCTTAAAAAAGCCTAAGTTTGGATACGTAACATTTTTTTAAACTTTTGGGAAAATTTATAATTTAACTTAAAATTTAACAATTAAACTTACCATAAAAAGCAAATAAGGAAAATTCTTTTTCTTAAAACTTTAACTTTTATCAGCAAAGAAGGAGAGCTTGATTTTCTTCTTAGTTTCTTGTTTTTGTTTGGCGAAGTGGTAAACTCCTAAATAAATTCAATAAAAAACATAAATTTTTTAAACTAAAATTACACAGCTCTCAATAAATTAAATATAGAATTAAATAGTTTTTGTAAGTATTAAGCGCAAGAAAAAAGCACATGAAATTTTTAAAAGTCCCAATTTTTACTATACAAATACATACATCAAGATTGCTTTTAATCAATTGTGGATTAATTTTAACGTTGTTAAATTTCGCAATTTCCAACAGCAATTTCTTTAGTTTTGCGTCTTTTCCGTTTTGTTGCAACCATTTCGGCGATTCAGGTAAAATCCTTAATAAAAAAGGGTTTTTAAAAACCAAAAATAAATAGTTCTTACTACTGACATCTTTGTAATATTGCCATTTTTTTTTAATTTTATTTTTTTTTTAAAGTCGAAGTGTGATTTAAACATAAATTTATAAAAACTAAGCCTACCAGAACAATGGCAGGTACAAAAACGACGCAGCAGAAGCGCTGATGACCAAAATAAACCAGTTTTTGACCAGAAAGGCAATCGCTGGTAAGACCATGTAACCAAAAGCAAACCCTAAATTTATATACAGAGCTGCAGTTGGTCTGGCGCCTTCAGGAACAATTTCTTGTGCTGTAATGATTGTAAAATAAAAAACATCAGCAACGGTGCGTAAACAAATTAAGCTCTGACGCAGGCATAGCGTAATTTCATCGGCATTGGGTTAAAAAAATAAAAAACGCAAAATAGACTGGTCAAAACTGCTGCAAAAATTTAAAATAAAAAGTAGTAAAAAAATAATTTTCTGGCCACAATAACCGAAACCTTAATAAAACCTAAAATAAAATAGTTTAACAATAAATGAGATAAAAAGTATTACTAGTTACCTAACACATACGAATTGTTGTACATAACAATATGAAAACCTCCAGTAAGAAACAAAAAGGAAAGAAAGAACCAATAATTAGGGGCAAAGGCCATGGCTAAATTTCCAAATCCATGCAAGATGAAGGCAATAAAAAGAACAGTTTTTCTTCCATATCTAAGCAAAAAGGATCAGTTAAAAACATTAGGCAAATATTTAAAAAAAATATAAAGCTGTATTTAAACAAAAACAGGTAACCAAATGACTCCATTAAATTTGTCTACTTAACTTATAAAAAATTTTAATAAAACTATTTAAAAAAATACCTGTCTGTGGCAGGACCCCCAATAAGACTTCCAACCAGCAAACCGATCATAAACAAGCACTGCATGACTGGTCTTTTCCATGAGGAATCACATACAAGATCGAACTAAAAACATATTGAGATAAAAAATAAAACTATGAAATTTTTAATGCATAATATGTTCAATAGAATTATAAAATCATAAAACAAAAAATGTCATAAAAACGTTATATAAATTACAACGATGCAGCCAAAGTATAATTCTTCGCCAATATATACTTTATTATAATTAAATTCCAATGTCATTAAAACCTCCTAGAAAATATTTAATTAGGAAAAAATCTGCAGTTGAATATACTAATTTGCATTGGTAGGTACAAAAAATGGTAAAAAAGTTGTATTTTTTATCGGAAAAAATTGACACACCTTGTTAGTGTATGACTAATGCTATGAATAACTTTATTGGTATGAGGTTCAATGAATAAACACCCTGTAGTGTTTTCAACATACTTTCGTTACAATTGTTTCACCATCTGCTAAGTCATAAATCCAACCGCTGGTGCATTTTTCTTCAGGGTTGGGTGGATTCCCTGGAGCGTAAGTGCTATTAGAAAAGGCACCATAATTTTCGCAGCTGAAAATAACAACAGTTATATCAATAATTAATATAACATGTAACTATGTCAACTTGAAAAATTGCCAAATTCTGTTATTGCCAAATCCTGTGTTACAACTAACTAATTAATTAATGGTTAATAAATTAACCTGAATACAGTTACTAAATGACTATGTCATAAATTTTGAATAATCCTAATATAAAGTGATGGTAATAATTATGTTTTGTTGATATTATAATAAAAACATGTGGCACCTTATTTTAACCCACATTTATAATACCCAAATTGCCAAAACAAAATTAAATCATAACATTTATTTAATTTTTTAATATATATTATTTAAATTTATTAAATTTACATTCTTGAGCAAGAATCATTAACAGAATAGTGAGAACAGGTTTCATTTGACGAATTCTAAAACATTAAAGTATTTATCATTAAATGAATAATTACCAACAATATGCTAATTTTTAAAAATAGGAAGAAAAACCCGGTACCTATAAACTATACAGGATCGAATGGATCGAATGGATCGAATGGACCGAATGGATCGCATGCATTATGCTTATTCTGAATGGGTGAGGGTTGGGGTTAGGGTTTAATTTATGCAATATTTTTTTACATTCTATTCATTCGGTCCATTCGATAACCATTTGATATACATTTGATCCATTCGATCCATTCGGTCCATTCGATAACCATTTGATATACATTTGATCCATTCGATCCATTTGATCCATTCGATCCATTCGATCCTGTATAGTTTATAGGTACCCAGAAAAACCGTATCAATATGCAAATTATGCACAGAGAAAATGTTAAAACAATATGTAAACTTTGTATAATAAATAAGTGTCACGCTATTCCCTTAAAATTCTATTTGCATTTATTTAAAATAGTAAATATAAATACAAAATAGTAACACAGTAATTTGTGGCAAAACAATTATGTTAAAAAAATGAAATTATTAAAAATATGTACTGATTAACAATATGGGGTTATTTGTTCAATTCCCACTGCCTTCATGCTAAGGCACCTTTAAGTAAGGTGCTATAAGCAATGCAAAAAAAAAACCTATTAGGCCCAAGACAAAAAAGTTAACTATCTAAAAAAATCTAAAAAAAACACCTAATTAGGTAAAAAATCATCTTATTAAGTACTTACAATTTGGTTCTGCCAATTGCATGTATAACTTGGAAGATAATAAACAAACACTGGTGACACTAGAGCAAAAGACAATATCAGTTGACAAAGTGACAAAACAAACAAACTTCTACGCTGAAACCAGCCATAGTTTTTAAGTGCAACTTTTTGTAATTCGTTTAAAGACATCGCCTTTACATATTGGGTAGAAACCAAACTAAAGCTGTTCTTGTTTTTGTCTAATATTGACTCCATTTAAAGAATATCATGCTAATAAATCTTGAGCTATTTAATTAAATATATTAAGTAAGGTTGCATTTTCTAAAATATTGACCATTTTTACTTAACGTTCTGACATAACAAGGTTATTCTGTTATTAGATGTATTGTTGTAGCAGTTTACAAGTAATAAATAAAAATTAACACAAAAACTAAGAAAAACTGCTCTACCTCACTTTACCAAATAACTCTCACACCTCCTAAAACTCAAAATCTAAAAAAATGTAAGTTATTATTATAACACTTCTTTAATAAAACCTTTTTATAAACCGCAACAACATGTTCATGCTATGGGAGACTTTCGCAAAATAGCGATCTTCTAGGGGATTTCCCTTAATTTGTTTGGCCTGTTTCACCACCATCTTTCTGCCAGAGAGCTGGCAGAGAGTAGCAGAGAATTTTGCTTGGGCGGATAATTATAAAAAACAGTGATTCCAAATATTTTATAATCGTACAATACAAAAAATAACGGGGTAAAATAGCCCCTTCAAAGGAAAAAAATTAAAACCAAACCTAATATAGAACAAGTTAGCAAGGTTCTTAACACTTTAAAATTAAAATAAAATTAAACAAAACATTGAAAAATTGTTAAAAGCAGGAGTAAACTTTTGTACTGAACTGATTTACGTGTTATTACTGACGTCACAAATCGGGGGTTTTGACAACTTACCTATCATGTCGCTCCAATTCTTTTTTTATATTTGGTAGAGGACAACGTACCCAACCATGACATACTTTTAAAAAAGTGAACAAAACATTAGAAAGTGATTAAATACAGGTGTAAACTTTGTATTTTCGTAATATACGCTATAGAAGTGACGTCACAAATCGGGGGTTTTGACAACTTACCTATCATGTCGCTTCAATTTATTTTTGATATTTTGCAAGGAACAACGCACCCAACCACGACATATCTTCAAAAAAGTGAAAAAAATATTAGAAAGTGGTCAAATACAGGTGTAAACTTTGTGTTTTCGTAATATACGCTATATAAGTGACGTCACAAATCAAGGGTTTTGACAACTTACCTATCATGTCGCTCCAATTTATTTTTGATATTTTATAAGGAACAACGCACCCAACCACGACATACCTTTAAAAAAGTGAACAAAATCTTAGAAAGTTGTCAAATACAGGTGTAAACTTTGTATTTTCGTAATATACGCTATATAAGTGACGTCACAAATCGAGGGTTTTGACAACTTACCTATCATGTCGCTCCAATTTATTTTTAATATTTTGTAAGGAACAACGCACTCAACCACGACATACCTTCAAAAAAGTGAACAAAATATTAGAAAGTGGTCAAATACAGGTGTAAACTTTGTGTTTTCGTAATATACGCTATATAAGTGACGTCACAAATCGAAGGTTTTGACAACTTACCTATCATGTCGCTCCAATTTATTTTTGATATTTTGTAAGGAACAACGCACCCAACCACGACATACCTTCAAAAAAGTGAACAAAATATTAGAAAGTGGTCAAATACAGGTGTTAACTTTGTATTTTCGTAATATACGCTATATAAGTGACGTTACAAATCGGGGGTTTTGACAACTTACCTATCATGTCGCTTCAATTTATTTTTGATATTTGGTGAAGAACAACGCACTTAATTACCACATATCTTCAAAAAAGTTAACAAAATATTAGAGAGTGGTCAAATCCAGGTGTTAACTTTGTATTTTTGTAATATACGCTATATAAGACATGATAGGTAAGTTGTTAAAACCCCCAATTTGTGAAGTCACATAAATAGCGTATATTACGAAAATACAAAGTTTACACTTGTATTTGACCACTTTCTAATATTTTGTTTACTTTTTTGAAGGTATGTCGTGGTTGGGTGCGTTGTTCTTTACAAAATATCAAAAATAAATTGGAGCGATATGATAGGTAAGTTGTCAAAACCCCCGATTTGTGACGTCACTTATATAGCGTATATTACGAAAATACAAAGTTAACACCTGTATTTGACCACTTTCTAATATTTTGTTCATTTTTTTGAAGATATGTCGTAATTAAGTGCGTTGTTCTTTACAAAATATCAAAAATAAATTGGAGCGACATGATAGGTAAGTTGTCAAATCTCCCGATTTGTGACGTCACTTATATAGCGTATATTACGAAAATACAAAGTTTACACCTGTATTTGACCACTTTCTAATATTTTGTTCACTTTTTTAAAAATATGTCGTGGTTGGGTACGTTGTCCTCTACCAAATATAAAAAAAGAATTGGAGCGACATGCTAGGTAAGTTGTCAAAACCCCCGATTTGTGACGTCACTTATATAGCGTATATTACGAAAACACAAAGTTTACACCTGTATTTGACCACTTTCTAATATTTTGTTCACTTTTTTAAAGGTATGTCGTGGTTGGGTGCGTTGTTACTTACAAAATATCAAAAATAAATTAAAGCGACATGATATGTAAGTTGTCAAAACCCCCGACTTGTGACGTCACTTATATAGCGTATATTACGAAAATACAAAGTTTACACCTGTATTTGACCACTTTCTAATATTTTGATCACTTTTTTAAAAATATGTCGTGGTTGGGTACGTTGTGCTCCACCAAATATAAAAAAAGAATTGGAGCGACATGATAGGTAAGTTGCCAAAACCCTCGATTTGTGACGTCACTTATATAGCGTATATTACGAAAACACAAAGTTTACACCTGTATTTGACCACTTTCTAATATTTTGTTCACTTTTTTGAAGGTATGTCGTGGTTGGGTGCGTTGTTCTTCACAAAATATCAAAAATAAATTGGAGCGACATGATAGGTAAGTTGTCAAAAACCCCGATTTGTGACGTCACTTATATAGCGTATATTACGAAAATACAAAGTTAACACCTGTATTTGACCACTTTCTAATAATTTGTTCAATTTTTTGAAGATATGTGGTAATTAAGTGCGTTGTTCTTCACAAAATATCAAAAATAAATTGAAGCGGCATGATAGGTAAGTTGTCAAAACCCCCGATTTGTGACGTCACTTATATAGCGTATATTACGAAAATACAAAGTTTACACCTGCATTTGACCACTTTCTATTATTTTGTTCACTTTTTTGAAGATATGTTGTTGTTGGGTACGTTGTCCTTCACAAAATATCAAAAATAAATTGGAGCGACATGATAGGTAAGTTGTCAAATTTCCCGATTTGTGACGTCACTTATATAGCGTATATTACGAAAATACAAAGTTAACACCTGTATTTGACCACTTTCTAATATTTTGTTCATTTTTTTGAAGATATGTCGTAATTAAGTGCGTTGTTCTTTACAAAATATCAAAAATAAATTAAAGCGACATGATAGGTAAGTTGTCAAAACCCCCGACTTGTGACGTCACTTATATAGCGTATATTACGAAAATACAAAGTTTACACCTGTATTTGACCACTTTCTAATATTTTGTTCACTTTTTTAAAAATATGTCGTGGTTGGGTACGTTGTCCTCCACCAAATATAAAAAAAGAATTGGAGCGACATGATAGGTAAGTTGCCAAAACCCCCGATTTGTGACGTCACTTATATAGCGTATATTACGAAAACACAAAGTTTACACCTGTATTTGACCACTTTCTAATATTTTGTTCACTTTTTTGAAGGTATGTCGTGGTTGGGTGCGTTGTTCTTCACAAAATATCAAAAATAAATTGGAGCGACATGATAGGTAAGTTGTCAAAAACCCCAATTTGTGACGTCACTTATATAGAGTATATTATGAAAATACAAAGTTTACACCTGTATTTGACCACTTTCTATTATTTTGTTTACTTTTTTGAAGATATGTCGTGGTTGGGTACGTTGTCCTCCACCAAATAAAATAAAAGAAATTGAGCGACATGCTAGGTAAGTTGTCAAAACCCCCGATTTGTGACGTCACTTATATAGCGTATATTACGAAAATACAAAGTTAACACCTGTATTTGACCACTTTCTAATATTTTGTTCATTTTTTTGAAGATATGTCGTAATTAAGTGCGTTGTTCTTTACAAAATATCAAAAATAAATTAAAGCGACATGATAGGTAAGTTGTCAAAACCCCCGACTTGTGACGTCACTTATATAGCGTATATTACGAAAATACAAAGTTTACACCTGTATTTGACCACTTTCTAATATTTTGTTCACTTTTTTAAAAATATGTCGTGGTTGGGTACGTTGTCCTCCACCAAATATAAAAAAAGAATTGGAGCGACATGATAGGTAAGTTGCCAAAACCCCCGATTTGTGACGTCACTTATATAGCGTATATTACGAAAACACAAAGTTTACACCTGTATTTGACCACTTTCTAATATTTTGTTCACTTTTTTGAAGGTATGTCGTGGTTGGGTGCGTTGTTCTTCACAAAATATCAAAAATAAATTGGAGCGACATGATAGGTAAGTTGTCAAAAACCCCGATTTGTGACGTCACTTATATAGCGTATATTACGAAAATACAAAGTTTACACCTGTATTTGACCACTTTCTATTATTTTGTTCACTTTTTTGAAGATATGTCGTGGTTGGGTACGTTGTCCTCCACCAAATAAAATAAAAGAATTTGAGCGACATGCTAGGTAAGTTGTCAAAACCCCCGATTTGTGACGTCACTTATATAGCGTATATTAGGAAAATACAAAGTTAACACCTGTATTTGACCACTTTCTAATATTTTGTTCACTTTTTTGAAGATATGTAGTAATTAAGTGCGTTGTTCTTTACAAAATATCAAAAATAAATTAGAGCGACATGATAGGTAAGTTGTCAAAACCCCCGATTTGTGACGTCACTTATATAGCGTATCTTATGAAAATACAAAGTTTACACCTGTATTTGACCACTTTCTAATATTTTATTCACTTTTTTGAAGATATGTCGTGGTTGGGTACGTTGTCCTCCACCAAATATAAAAAAAGAATTGGAGCGACATGATAGGTAAGTTGTCAAAACCCCCGATTTGTGACGTCAGTAATAACACGTATTTTAGTTCAGTACAAAAGTTTACTCCTGCTTTTAACAATTTTTCAATGTTTTGTTTAATTTTATTTTAATTTTAAAGTGTTAAGATCCTTGCCAACTTATTCTATATTAGGTTTGATTTGAATTTGTTCCCTTTAAAGGGGCTATTTTACCCCGTTATTTTATGTATTGTACGATTATAAAATATTTGGAATCACTATTTTTTATAATTATCCTCCCAAGCAAAATTCTCTGCTACTCTCAGCCAGCTCTCTGGCAGAAAGGTGGTAGTCCTGTTTCCATGCACAATGAATTTTTTAAAGAACAACGTTTATCCTCTGTTTACAACTTAGTAATTTACAAAAAAATAGCTGTAGGTTTTTTGACTACACTTAATGCATAAGATAAATAGGGCCTCTCTGAAAATATAAATTTGGCAAGTTATTAGACTCTTTTGTACGAATACATTGTGCGCATTTAGATTTAGATTTTTTAAACACAAGTGTCATTGTTTTTCAATTATAATTTTACAGTTTTTTGACCCGAGATGGCTTGGGCATTTATAGGAAAGAACTTCGCATTGCAATACTTTTTAATGCAAATACTTTACTAACCTCAAAGCAGTGGTTGTGCTAGTTCCCACAAGAACGAATGAAAAATTACTAAGAAAATTTAGCTGAATAAATAAGTCATACGCTATTTTGGCCATGTAATACGGACAACACAAACTGACTACCGGCATAAATACAGTTTTTATAATATCGTTTGTTTGTTTTTTAGGTAAATGTTGTAATTTTAAAATATTGTCGCAGGATGTAGTCGCTAATATTATTAATTTGTTCGCTTATACTGTAGTCTTATATCGTTGTTAATATGCTCGTGTTTAATGTAGTCTTGTATTATAACCTTTTATGTAGTTATTATTAATAAACAGAAGCTACAATTGACTTTGTCACGATTTTAAATTAACTTACCGACGGTCTACCGCTAATTAGCCTTCTGGATTGATAACTTAGCATTTATATTACCATTGACATATTTTTATATTATTTCTAGACAGTCTTACATATTTTTTATACAATTTTCTACACATCATAAAAAGTATATGACATATAAAAAACTTGAAATCGATTTTAACCGCTTTCGTTTATCATCTTGTGGTTAAAAAAATTTTCAACGAAAATTTAAGGCGATTTTAGATTTATTGCAATACCAAAATGGGCAAAATTAAAAATACGATCTAAAAAAACGACTAGTCATAAAATAATTGCACTTAATATCATTTATTAGCATCTTTTTTCTACATTTTTTTAAGTTAAGAAAAAACAACATTTTTTCAAGTTATTAAAACTTATTTTTGTAACAAATTCATTAACTACTCCTGTAGGTATTTAAAATATATACGCAATCTTACGTTATATATATTTGAATTTTAGATCCCAACCTTAATTTATAATTCACTATATAGTTAACAAAATTCTACATGACCTGACTAAAACATATTACTTCACGCAATTAAAAAAAATTTACCCCGACTTTTGTTTTGTTTGTGCGGACGTTAATTAACAGTACACTAATGGTTACATCTTTTTATAAAACCACCTCGCAGTACTAACCCATATTCATAATCAATTTGTACATTATTTATTAAGTAGCTGCTGTTAATAACATAATCAAAACAATGTAACTTTACTTTATGATAAATCTGCAAGTATTTCCGCTTTTACATATCTAACAAGTTGTCGTTTCTTGTTGATGTTTTAACTTATCTACATTGACTAAAAACAAATTTAAAATAATCTATTTTGTTTTTTAAATGGTAAACTAAGCAGTTTATTAAAAATTTATTGGTCTGAACTCTGTCTTAAAATAAACAAGCAGCATAGATGACACTTTCGCTGCAAAATTAAGGAAAACTTGTATGCAAACACTCAAAGAACTTTAAATATTAAAGAAAATTGGTATTGTTCTATTTAAAACGCTTCACGCATATTAACTTAACTAATCTTAAAACGTGTAGAGTTTTGCGTTTTACCAACACGGCTCTAAAATATACATTACTAGGGATTGACTTAAAAGAAAAGGAAATACGTCAGATCTCTTGTAATCAAACCCTCACATTTTTTTGCAGAACATTAAGCAGACACTTCCCGCTACAATACCATAACATTAAAACCCTCTGCAAAATAAAATTAACAGATATTTTTCTATATTAAACTTCTACCGAAAAACAAACAAACCAAAAATATTAAACCACATATTTATTTGACTGAAATCTGCAATACAGGCTTAGAATACTTATTAAAAAACGTCTGTCAACAACTTTAGTGTCTAACTTAATTTGCGAAATAGGTTTGTTAGAAGCTAAACAATTAAACCATACAAAATGACATAAATTTTATTAGTTTTAAAAATTTGTGAAGTTATTTAATATGTAACTTAAAGATATAAACCTTTACTTACCTGGTTTTTAGCGTTTAACCAGTCGCATTGAAACAGTGGAGTGTGGTACATAAATAGTGGTGTTATCATTACTAAACCACTCAGAGCTTGACAAACTGACAAAAACAGCAATGTCCTACGTTGATACCAACCAAATTTTTCCAGAACGCTCAATAAGTTGAAATTTTGAGCTAAAGCTACATCGTTGCATATTTCAATGTTGTTGTTATCTGACAACATGTTTTAATCTACTACTAATAACATTTTTTAAGATTTTTAAAACTGCATTTACAATTGTTGTATATCTAGTTCTGTAGTAATTGTATTAAGGCCATATGTGAATTTTGTTAAAAGTTCATGTAAACATTGACGAAGAAATTAACTACCTCATGTGTTTCCGTTGTTTATATCATGTTTCCGTTAATATAATTAATAAAATCACGCATAACAGAGGTTGTCATCTAATTGCTATAAACACAACAAATATTTACTGTACTACCATAATATAAATACTAAGTGGTAGAATTTTGTAACAGCAACCTTGGATGTTTATCTTGTAATATGCTAAACTTGCCTGTAGGGTATATATATTTATATAAAATACCCCTTTCAAATACATTGCGCTAAAGTTTTTGCTTGAAATTTTTTTTAAATCTTGGTAGTGGTAAATTTAATATTTTTTATGGTATTTATTAAAAACTAATAAATGTTGTGTTACTGGAAAAATGTAGTTGTATAAAATGGTATTGCAATGATTTGGGCGCAATTAATGTTTTTCTTAGGCTTGTTAAGTTACTATACCCGTGTTATATGGTATATGTGTGGTTAAAGTGTAAGAAACTACATCAGCAAACTGACGTTAAATTCCTTGTCCAGAGTGTACGTTTTTGTAGACTTTCTGTAATACGTATTAACAAAGCCTCCGTAATGTTGCCATTTTATCAAAGAACAAGTTCGGATGCCTCGCTCGGTTTAGATGACCAATTAGCGATATATGACCTATATGGTAAATGTTAATCAATGTTTTGAAAAAAATATAAGCGATTTTGAAAACACTAAATAGTTAATCAAAAATTATATTTACTTATTTTTTAAATAAACGTAAATATATTTAAACGGAATATATTTAAGCTTTTGTGTTGGCCTTAAACTTTTGTTTACACATTTAACAGTCAACATGTAAAAAAAGATTTTCAGTTCGTAATTTTACATTTTAATGATTTTTGTCCCAACGAAAGAAGTGATAAAATTACAATACGCATTAGATCGTTAAGAAGTTTTTGCCTAACGCGACATAAGGCGTTAGTTAAACACACCTCTTGGGATAGAGGTTTAGCGCAGGAGAATTTTCGGCAAAATTTATCTCCGTCTTGCGGTTTATGGCTCTGCGACAAGTATGACCGCTTAATCGATATCAGTTTTGTATTAAAACCTTTATGGGCGAAAAAGGATGTGCAGGGGTTTAACAGTTAGGCGTTTTAAAAATAAGACTTTTATGCAGCAGTGGTGCGATGTTAAAAAATGTATAGGCAATACGTAATAAACGGTATAACTAAATTTAAATAAGTTTAATGCTACTTTACCTTTTTGTGCTTTATTTAGACCAAACTATATGTAAGGTGGCAATGTAAGTTTATTTTAATTAATTCAGAACGCTGCGAAGAATTTTTAAAAAGTTTTATTTTTATTGATGAAACTTGCTTGAAACAAAATTCTGATGAACTTAAGAACGAGTCTGTTAGCGTTTGGTTGTTTTTGCGTATTGGTGACATTAGACGGTTCGCCTGTACGCCCCACCCATACAAAAAAATTCAAATCAACAAACCTAACGAAAAGCGAATATGAATTCGGTCTGGTAAGATTTTTGTAAAAAAAATTGTAATCAAAAACTGTTTGTGTATGTATGCATGTATTTGTATGCAAGAATATAGCAGTGTATATATTGTAATTAGACTGGTCACTCTACTGACAGCGGCCACACTTCAATAAAAATGTATCTTTAATAAAACTGTCACATTGGTCCCTAAAGGGACAACGTTACATGGTTATGATGGATTTTTTTAAATCAAAACTCCCAAAAGACTCCATAAGTGGATACAAGTTAACCCCGCTTTATACATGTTAATTGAAATTGATAGAACGTTCTTTTGAACAATATAAGGTGTTTGCGACAATGCTAAATAAGTTACAGCACATTTCACATACAAATTTCTAAAATATAAGTTGCGTAAAAACATTAGACCTATATTTTCGAAATTTGTTAAGGATTCAGGCGTGTGACCTTACTATTTATACCAAAACAACTAACATATAATTTTACAGGAGTTTCTTTTCACATATGGCTATCTTAACAACCGTCATCATTTAAGAACCAACGACAAACTAACTTTAGCAATCCTCAAATTTCAAACAGTCTACAGTCTTAAAAAAACTGGAATTTTTGACGACCAAACTGTAAAAATGATGAAAAAACCAAGATGTGGTTTATCAGACAATTTTGCAATACAAAGTAAGTTTGAATGAAGGTGAAAATATAACTTAAACCGAACTAATGCCTGTTAAAAATTTAAACTACATTTCTTGCTTACTACTAGCTAGATAAGGTTTGCTTTTTTGATCAGCTTATTAACGTTCTAAAAAAATCTCTTATTAACCTATTAATTGTAAAAAAAAACAAGGTTTATAATTTTTACTATAAGACTGCTAATATAAATATAAAAACAAAAATGTTAGGTATTTATGTAAGGCAAATCTTGTAATTCTATTATTATCGTAATACTTTTAATATACAAACAGGAAATGTGTTTGATCTGCCAAGCAAAAGTAATCCCATTTTAGCACCACAGCAAACTCTTAATCCGAAATCAAGAAAAAAACGTTATACTTTAATGGGAAAATGGCCCAACACAGAAATTTCTTACGCGTAAATTATTTTTAAAAATACCACTTTAATTAAATAATATTTATGTACAACTTAAAATAAATATTTTTTTAATAAGCTACGTTACTTAACCTTACTAATCCTTGCAAAAGAATTTCTTGAGAAATATGCAAATAAAACGGAAATACTTTTTTCTGTTTTCATCATGTTTTAGATTTCGTTCCTATACGAGCGACATGACAATCAAGAAACAGCAACAAGAAATAGCAAGGGCGTTGCAAGTCTGGAGTAAAAACACACCTCTTACATTCGTAAAGGTTAACATTAGCAAATATAGGTTTAAATAAAAGCTAACATTGATAATTGAACATAACGTAAATACAAAATATAAGTGCATTATTTTAAAATTTGAAAAGTTATTAAATGGGACACTTAATACAATGTTCAAAAACGAAATCAGCACATTGAATATAAACTTACCATAACGACCAAAAACTGAAAAAAATTTGAATTTATACGTCATTAATTTTCACTTAATTTGTAGCAAACCGTATACACAGCAATTGCTTTTTTTACTAATATTTGCAGGACCAAGATAATGCTGACATCACTATTTCATTTGAACAAGGTTACCATTACGATGGTTATCCGTTCGACGGACCAGGACAGACATTAGCGCATGCCTTTTATCCTGGTCAAGGTGACAAAAGCGGAAACGTACATTTTGATGCAGAGGAAACCTGGACTGATGGGTCAAACAAAGGTAAATTGAAACTAACTAAAGTTTTCAATTTCCAGTTGTCCTGTAATTAAGTATTTTAATTTCTATGGCTATTTTGGTTTTGTTCATGTAGGCCTTAAGTTTCAAAACATCTGAATAAAGCCTAGATATTTTTCATACAACAATTTTTTAAGTATGTAGTAATAATTTTTATGTCAATAAGTAACGAATAGCTGTTTTTGTAGAAAGAACAAGCTTGTTTAAGGTGGCTGTCCATGAATTCGGCCACGCTTTGGGTTTGGGTCACAGCAATAACAAAGCTTCGGTAATGTTGCCATTTTATCAAGGAACAAGTTCGGATGCCTCGCTCGGTTTAGATGACCAATTAGCAATATATGATCTATATGGTAAATATTGATAAATGTTTTGATTTTTTTTACAAAATTTGAATTTAAAAAAATGTACCATATGGCGTAATTTGATCAAGTTATACATAATGTTATTAAGGATCAATACCCTGCAGCAGGTTCAAAAGCGATTTAAAGTAAACCAAAATACAATTTTTTTTTATATCTTAAATTTTGCAACTTTCTATCTCAAATTTTGCAACTTTTTTAGTTAAAAACCAAAATTATATATATATATATATATATAAGCAACACCCGCTTAATAACATAAACTCAAGGGTCTGCAAACGTTTTTAATAATGTGCCAGTTTTATTTTTTTGTACTGTCAAAATTTTATTTTTATGTAATAGCATTTTATCGTAGCAATTTTTGACTTTTAATCAATCTGTTTTGTTATTGGAAATGACACATTGAGGCCTGTTTAACAGATTAAGCTCATCAAATATTAAACAGTTTTTCCACGAGTTTTGCACTCATATTAAACAACTAATTGCATTACTGGCTAATCGATTTTTATACGATTCTCGTATCGACATCACACTTAGCCATCAGTTATTTCCACAATTTTTCTAACCTTTTTAACATTTAAGATGTCGATTTTAGAGCTACTTTTACAGCATTATTGAAAGTAAATTTATATTGTTACTTATAATATAAATGTGTTGAATTTTTTTCTGAGAGTGAAAAGATGTTACGTGTTATATTTGTTTATTACAGAAATTTAAATTTTCTTAATTTAATTAAAACATTATTGGCTTTAAAAGCACAAAAGTATTTAACACAAAAACAAATTTTCAGGGTCCAACAATCGGCAACATGATTTCCTTATTCAAGATGACCCCTTTGTATATGGTGACCCCACTCTGACATCATCAACAGTTGGGGTCAAAAAGGAGGTAGACTTAATAACAAAGTCAACCCAATCTTGTGATTATCAATTTGACGCCGCTGCCAATATCAGAGAAGAAGTTTACTTTTTTAAGGTGAAATTATACAATATTATAACTAAAGTGTTGTTGAACTAAAAAAATTAAACTTTAACTCAATCACTTGTACTTCACGGTTCTTAGAAAAATTCTTGTACCCTTACGGTCCTGGCTAATTCCCTCTTACTTTACAGTCATAAGTTTTTTTGATAACCGTAAAGTACGTGTGAACCCTTAAAATACCCTTTTTTATAAAATAACTTGCTTTAATCGGATACTAAATTCACATTGATAAATGATTATTTTAAAATTTAATACAAAAATGATTTGAATTAAAAGCATTACAAGTATCAAAATAATTTAAATGATTTTTTCAACAGGGAAATTTTTTTTGGAGAATTGAAAGAACAGGGAAAACGCATTCACGAATTGCCATGAATAGATTTTGGCGGCAATTTCCTAATGTTAACGTTGATGCAGTTTATGCAATTAAGGACAAAATTCTGCTATTTTCTGGTAACTACACTTTTTTATTAAGCAATGACAGGTTGTACATATTAAAGAAATGAGGGTAAATTTGTAAATACTAATTTACTAACATAGTCATTTTAAATAAAATTTTAAAAGCATTTCGTTTAATACGTTGATAAGATGTTTATATTTTTTTAGGAACACAGTATTGGTCTTATACTAATATACAGAAGGACTCTGATTCCCCAAGAAATATTAGTGATTTCGGATTACCTATGACAGACGGTGGTATAGACGCTGCAGTAGTTTGGAAGGCTAACGGAATGACTTATTTCTACAAAGGTTCTCAGTACTGGAAGTACAACGAGGTACTTTCATTTTTAACAATAGTTTTGTTACTTGTGTGTCATAATAGTATATTGTTTCACTCCTTTATAAGTTTACACCTCCATTGTAGTTACTTTGCAAAAAAAGTATATAAGAATATTATGATACAAAATAAAGAAATGCCCTTGAAATAATCTACAATTTATGTAAACAGTAAATGACCAATCACTAATACACTTGGTTTAATTTATTTTAAAATGCCAGTTTAAACAATATGCACCATACTTTTAAGGTTGCGCAAAGAATGGAACCCAACTACCCGAAACCCGTTCGTTCTGGGGTGCCAGAAAACATAGACGCTGCTTTAACGAGCCCTTCGGACAATTGTATTTATTATTTAAAGGATCAAAAAGCGTACAGGTTAGATAACGACTTGCTTTCTGTTGACGACGACGTAGAGTACATAGGCGTTAAGTGGTTTGGCTGCGACATGCCCGCTTTTAAGGAAAGCGCTGTAAGCCCGAGCGAGAGAATCAACAACACCATGCGAGAGAGTCACGTGCTTAGTAGACCAGGCGGTAGTGGCGGAAGCGTACGTCACGTGACCAACACGAATAACTTGTTTTTCGTTTTTGGATTCAGTCAATTTATCTTAAACGTTTTAAATAAATAAACTTTTTTTATTTATTGAATATATTATTATGTCATGTAAACTTACCAAATCAAGGATAAAGATATACACAAAAAAAATGTTTTTATAAAAAATTACCATTTAAAAACAATTTTTTCGTGTTATTTATAAACGGTATCAAATTTAAAGTCTGGCCCTAAGAATAATGGTCAATTACAGAATATTTTAGAACGGCTATTGACTAAAATTTAACATAAGTGACACGCCAATTAAAAAAAATATGTTGACATAAGGAGCAGCATTGTTAATAATTAACACTTTAAAAATCAACCGCACAATGTAAATGGCTGACCCAGTTGCATTATCAGGTTTTTAAATCTACGTTTTTTCAAATAAGATCAGGTTTCAAAAACTAATTTGGCAACAAAATAGTCAGTTGCAGAACATTGGCAACAAAATAACAATTTATAGTTTTAACGGCTATAGTTTTTCCATTACTAGGTGGTAGAATACTCGGTTAGAAAATGGATACGTATAAAATTAAAGACAAGGTGATATATATTCGAAAATTAACAACTGAGGATTATGAAAAAGTGATAGAACTGGTTCTGAAACATTATACACTTGAAGCTCCCATTCGAAAAATGCTAAAATCACCTTTTAAAGATGTATCAGAGTCTGACAAAAAAAGAGCATTGTTCTTCTTGTCTTTTAATTTGTCGGTTGGTGTATTCGAAAAAAATACTGACCGATTAGTAAATATAGTTTTAAACGTAACTGAAGACTTAGAGCACCCAATTGTTAGCCCTATTTTAGACATTGACAGCCAACCTACCAAAGGTATCGAAAGAAGGTTCGTTGCTGCTTTGGAGGGTGGAATTCTAGAGCAACTTGGTGCAAACAAAATTTTAATTTCTAATATGGGTACTACGCATTCGGACTTTAGGAACATTGGCTTGTCATATATTACAACAGATTATAGCTTGAAAATAGCAAAAGAAAATAATTGTGAATACGTTGTTGCCACCACAACGACAAGCTATACTTTTTCGAGTCCCAATATTAAAGTGGTGAGGGAATTCAAATACGACGAATACGTGGACAAAATAACCGGAACTAAACCATTTAGTGGGTTAGTGGAAGAACCACATACACATGCAAAGGTACTTGCTTTGACTGTTAACCCACCAAAATTGTGATATGACTCAAAAGCAAAAATTAAACATATAAAAGTAATGCGATTTTTTATTTGATAATAAAACAGGTTAATTTGCTATATAGCGGTTTTTGTAATTTAAAATCCTACATTGCCGTGTTGAAGTTGGTTAATTATTTATTAGGGCTTGTTAAGTACGTTTATGTCATTTGAAAATCTTCTGTTTGGTTTACAAAATTCAACCGTTTGTAAACATGATTTAAGTAAGCATAATGTAACTGTGTTTATTTTGCTAATAAAACTAAAGTAAAAATAAAATTCTTGTGATGATTATTTCACATAAAGACCTTTAAACACTACATTTAATAATTGGCAATTAATTAAGTTTTTGTTGATAACTATTTGCAGACGCAATTTCCGGAACCTTAAATGATTTGTTTGACTGGTATGCATTAAATAAATAACTGACAGTTTATAGAGACAATTGCGAATATTTTGTGAAATATTTAACGGACAACAACATATCATTAGTGTAGATGTTTTGTAAGCTATACATTGACAAAATAAAATAGCAGTGTAAAAATGAATCAACATACAGCCCAAATGAACGACAGTTTTCTTGTTAGACGCTTAACTTTAAAAGATAGCGACCAAGTACTGAGTCTAATTAAAAACCACTACACCGATGAAGCCCCGATCCGAAGAATGTTAAAATGTGATCCTAATGAAATGTTTAAATTGGATAAAGAACGAGCTTTGTTTTACCTTACTTACAATTTGTCTATCGGAACGTTTTTGGAAGACTCTGGTCGTCTTATCTCCGCATGTTTACTTGTGATTGATAAATTAAAAAACCCATGCGTGTGTCCGATTTCAAGTATAAGTGAAGATCCTGTTTTGGGAATGGAAAATCGATTAGTAGATGTTTTAGAACACGATATTCTCAACCTGCTTGAAGCTACAAAGATATTGTACGCACACCAGGTTACTGTTGATAATGACTTTAGAAACCGAAAAATACTTCCTTTGAATCAAATCATCGATACTGCACAAACTGAGAACTGTGAATATGCGGCCTTTACTTCAACGACTGCTTTCTTGTCGAATTCGAAAAAATACAAAGTGGTAAAGGAAATAGAGTTTGCTGAATACACGGACGAATATACTGGACGTATGCCTTTCCGTGGCTTAGTAGAGAAACCACACACACATGCAAGAGTTTTAGTACTTCCCATTTCACGCTCGACAACCCTGTAGTTAAGTAATTTAGCTTTCTCATCACATCGTATTTCAGTAATTAAAAATCTTTAATATCTATTTTCATTTTTAGTTTTCACTTTTGTTTTTATTCGCGGACTTCACACAAAGATCTGGGTTTGAATTCCATGGGTGTCATGTGGTAACAAACTTAAAATTATTTAAGAAAAAAATATTAGACAAATGAGTAGATTAACGAGGTTTTAGAACGTTATGAAACGACTTACCTATAATTTAAAACAAATAAAACAGATTTTACCTAAAAATAAGGTTTATTAAAACAAATTAAAGCATGTCATTATGTCAAACTATATATCTACTACAATTCTGCAGTAAATAAAAGTGTATTTTGTATTTCTATTTACGTTTATAATTTGTCTTAACATAATTTGCAAAATTGTATAATCACATTTTTCTACCTCGTGAGTTATTCTGTAATAAAACATGTTTTGGCATTCGCTCCACTTGCATTCCTTATTGGTACATGATAAAAACTATCGACTTCTCGGAAAAGCACATTGATTATGACGTCATATTCCACAGCGCACTTATTATGACGTCATTGATTATTTTAATAAACATCAAGCTACAATTGAAAATATAATGCATATTTTATTTATATTTTTAGCCTTATGATGGGAAGGCAGACTTCGCGGCCTAAATGTGGAGATACGTTAGTTACCCAATGTGTTATTTTAAAATAGATAAAACTCGTGATCTTGTTTTTGTGGTTTTCTTTTTTAAGTTTTTATCCCATGACCAAAATGTTTTTTCAGTCATGTGATTTTTTTCTTTTTTTACCCTACTTCAGTCACGCAAAATGTTTTTTAGGTAATATTTGAAATTTTTAAGGGTAACAGTTTAATGTAACGCTTCACCAAATAACTGGCACTAGCTGCTTATTAAGTTATCGAAACTTTGGACATAAAAATAAAGTAATGTTCGTTACTTTTTTTTTCAGTTTTGGTTAATATAAGTTGTTTAAATTATAACTGATTGTAATTGCACGATTTGGTATTTGTTACAAACTACATTCTGCAATTGCAGTTTTCAGTGTTTAATTAATATACCTACAAAAATGGACTAAAACATTTTCTAACCACACGAAATAATATTACAATTATTGTTTTTAGATTTACGACGGGGCAAGTTCAAATAACAAAAATTAAAATTAAAATATGAAAGCCTTAAAACTATTATAATAAAATAAATAAAAAAAGTGTACCTTGATGGTCGATGCATTGGAAAAATATATTATATTACAAAAATAGACGCACGTGCGCTTGTTTTTGAGATATTTAATTTCATCTCTAGTACCACATTCCAAAATAGTTTTCGGTCGTGTAAATTTTTTGCTTCTCTTTTTTTCCTTTCGCAGTCATGCAACATATATTTTGCATGCTACAGAAAAAGAACTTCTGAGGGTACGGTTAAATGGAGCGCCCCACCAAAAAAAGACATAAGTCACTGTTTTGGTTCTTAAAATTACGTCAACCAAATGCTTCTTGCGTAGAACGTTTCTTTAAAAAAAACGAATATAATTTATATGTGTATTGGATAATATACTAAAAGTTTTTTATAACTTACCAAGTGCACTATGATGTCCTACATCGCAATTTTCTTTTTGATGGTTCTAATGGCAGAAAACAATACTGCTCAGGTGTGTATTTACTTCCTATAGGCTAATTTAAATAAGGCGTTTTAGGCCTACAGTTTATTATAGTTTTTTAGTAACTTACTCTTTAACATACTATCTTAATTTTTGTTTACTTGTAAGTAAAAATATTAGGGTGTTCAGAATTATTATGCTATTAAAATTACTAAAATGATTTGAGTATAAGTTTTAAGTAACGCACTAAATTTCTTTTTCAACTTTTTTGTTTGTGCCCAACTTAGCCTTCGCCAGAAGATAACATTGTTTCACTTACCAACGGTGGGGGAAGATGGACAATCCCTTTAAACTGTGAGACGAGTTGCAGTACAATAGAATGGCTGCCCGAACCAGAAGGATATATTACCTTTAATGTGCAAGGACCTTCAAGAGGATACATAGCGTTTGCCATATCAGAAAACACTAACATGGACGTGAGAGATTGTTTTTTTAAATGTTTCACTTCATGGCTAAATATGTAGGTTGTTTTTATTTCACGGTTACTAAATCACCAATTACTTCATGGTTTTAATAAAACGCGCAAAACTCTGAGTTTTTGACAAGTATTTATTTTTTAATAAGTTGACACATTTGGCCTTATTATATTAAAGTTTACATATTTCTATATAAGATTATGACTGTAATGATTACGAAATTATTCGCGAAAAGATTTGATTGTTTTAATGTCACCTTGCGAATGTTAATTAATTTGAAGTATCATTCAACAAATGTTTTTTTGGATCCTATTCATTTTTATAGGGTGGTGACGATTGCTATTACTGCGCTAGAGCATCTCCCACTTCAAGTGACGTCACCATAGTCTCAGCACAGTTGATTGGAGAAGTAGCGCCGGAAACCACTGGCTTAGTAAGTAGAATTCCATTTATAGTAAGAAATGGTTTTGGTTACAAGTTAAAATAAAAAAAAATTAAAGTGTTATTGGTGTTATTTAACAGTACAATTACCAATTATTTGTAGTAGCATACTCTTCTAATTATTTAGATTTTTGTGCTTACATTGCATCAAAACAGTAATAACATCATTATTGTTTTTTTTAGGCTGAAAACGGCAGTTTCTCTGAAATTAACAACAGAATGACCTGCATAATCATTCGACCAATTAGCGTGACGAAAAATGTCGCAGGGGCGGAGCAAACATGGAACGTGCAAACTAACTCGTACAACTTGTTATACGCAGAGGGCGACGTCACAAATAATGGTCTTTTGTTGAATCACATGACTACAAGAAGACATACCAACGGGGCATTTAACTTAAGTAGTAACGAAGACTACGCGACAAGTACAAAAGTAGTTTTGTCATTAATTGTTTGCTTATATACCATTTTTTTTAAAGTTCCCTTGTGTTATGGTGTCATTGGTAGGTTTAATTTTATTGAGCCAAAAAGTTAAATAAAAATGAATTTAATAAAAATGTATTCGGCAATGATTAGTTTTTAAATTTGTAATGTGGCCCCACTGTTAAATATTTAACTTTTTTAAGCAAATCAAAACATTTTATTTAAATATTATTTTAGATGAAACTACGACTATGGTAACAGAACCTTTAGTAACTACAACCATGGCACTAATCACGGTATGTATAATTTTATAATAACTTACTTAAGAAAGCATTGTATGCTAACTTGCCTTTAATATTTGTTAACAAAATATTACAGGTCAGTCCAGAAGACGACATTGTAGCAACATCAACAGGAGGCGGAATATGGAATCTTCCCTCAGAAGGAGATGTCAACAGATTTGTTTCATGGCGACCAAGAAATATTGATGGAGTGGATATGATTGAATTTACCTTAAATGCTCAAAATGTGGGGTATGCAGCTGTAGCTATTTCGTTGGACGAAGGCATGGTAAGTTAAATTACTTTTTTTGTATAATAGTAGTATTTTTTGTACCAGTGTTTTGTATATTTATACCTATGTAGAAGCATTCACTAATTTAGTTAATAAGAGAGTCCGAGAGTTCCATTTGTAACAGGTCAAAATTAGACCCAACGACTTTGAGACATTTTTAATATTGCACTTCAACATAATATAAAAGTATTTTCGGTGTATATATTAAGGGAAACGACGACTGTTACTACTGTAGAGTTGGGCCTGGAAATTCAGAAATTACATTTGTTTCTTGTTATCTGACAGGAGAGGTTCCACCCACAGTTGTGGGTCAAGTAAGTGTAAAATTTTGATAATAAAACTTATTTAAAATAAAAAAATTTGAGGTATAGTTATCAGGTAAAAGTACAACAAACTTTTTTTGTATTTTAATCAAAGTACAGGCACTAACTAAATTAAATGATTATTGCTTTTTTAACGCTCTAAAAGTTTTCTGAAAAGAAATATTACGAGAAATATTTCAAAAATTCTTGCACTAAAAAAGTTAAAAAATATGATTTCTAAGAGAGAAAATGGCTTTTTTATAAAAATCTTGCAGCATAAATTGTTAGAAACATTAAAGTGAATTTTGTATATATGTAATTGTTTTAACTTGCATTCTTTACAAGCTACCGAACGATCAAGTCGTTTCTTCAAGTATTATGGACAACGTTTTATCTTGCACATTCCTGCGACCCATCTCCGTCACCAAAAATGTCAACAACGTTCCAATGACATGGGATTTGGAAAGCACCAATTTTAACATTCTGTTTGCTGAGGGGACTGTTAACGCAGATGCTAGTATTGTTATCCACACCTACCGCCAACACACTCACGGTGCTTTCAGTCTTGTATCTAATGCTGGGTATAACCAACAAGGTAAGATATTGTTTTATTTTATGCTAACGATAGATCGTTTACAAAACAGACAAGTGTTGTTTTAAGCTTTGCCCAAACTACAAAAATAGATAAAAATTAAGTCGAGGGTAACGAATGTTACTGTACGACAGAAACGTCAAAAGAACGGAATCAGCATTGCAGATTAATTAATAAATACACATTTTTTATTCAATACTTAACTTAATTAAACTTATTTTGCAGTTACCAAGCTAATGTTTAGTAACAAAAAAATTAAAATTTTATAAATTATTAAAAAAAGGTTTTTCTTTATAGTTACCTCTAGACCCGTAACTACAACATCTGCAACATCAAAAATATCAGCTCCAACGATTCAATTTATTGTTTTAGTTGTTGTTTTTCTTATTGCTAACATATAGTTAACAAACATAACATTTTAACTCAATATTAAACTTGTAAAAATGCATTTGAAACCATTATATACTCGCGTAACTTAATATTAAATAAAAAAAGTACAATTACCTGGTTATAAATTAAAATTTATTTATTCTAGTTTACAGGCAAGCACTCGTGCGATAGTATGTGGACTGCAAAATAAAATTATTTTGTTTAATAAGTCAACGTAATTCTCGTATTTAATTTTACTCACTATGATAGGTAGGGGCTTTTCATATGGACATTTACAGTGTATTAAAAATCTAAGACATAATGTTAAAATATTTTTCAACATCTTAAAAAATTAAAAATAGACTTTGCATATTTTTTTCGCGCAATTCTTTACTCAGCAGAAACGCAAAATATATTAAACGTTGTTTTAAACATATTTCAAAAAATTGTGTAGTCGCAGGTTTTTTTAAATTATGTTGAAACTTTTCCAACTTGCAGAAGGATACCATTATTTTTTGAATTAGTGAAGTAGTTTTCGAAATATTAGACTTGAAGTAAATATTGTAAATAGGAAAAGTCCCTACGCCCGTGAGTCACGTGACGCACGACGTCATCGTCGTAAATTCATATTCTGGCAGACATATGAAAATATTCTTATTTTGCTCTTTCTAAGCCGTTTGTTGTACTTCTTTTAATTTTTTTTTGCAAAAAACAAACTTGGCATATAAAGCAGAATATAGCCGTATTATTTAAGGCATTTTTACTTTTAAAGTGATTTTAATTAAGTAGGGTGTTATACTAAAATTATACCAAAGGTTACAATAATATTTCTAAAATGGGACTGAAACGGCGGCTAATCTTTGCTTTAGGAAATGAATATTTTCAAAAGCTTTGGCACCAAAAAAATTATGATTTCGCGTAGAAGAACAACCCATACTAATCACAGAAACCAAGGTTTGTTAAGAAAACTTAGACATTTAACTATGGGAATAGCAAGGGAGATACACTGTAAATATCTAGTTATTACCGCAGTAACAGAGTATTATATTAAAAAGCCCACACCTATTATATAGTGAGTAAAATCAAATACGATGATAACGATGCATTGACTGGACCGCTGCATTTTGTGGGTAAGTTAACACACCCACATACCCATGCACGAGTGCTTGGCTATAAACTCGAATAAACTTAATTTATTCTTTAAATATAATCATTGTATGGAAACCTGATTTTGATTTATTTATTTTTATATCTTTAATTATTTTAAAATGATACACATGATATATATAATATGTATACCTTGATTTTCTAATTGCCTCTATACGAATACAATGCAAAACAAAATGTTTATTTTTTTAATCGTTTCAACTATATGTAGGCAATAAGAAGAACAACACTGCCAAATAAAAACTGGAACTTTGAGACCGATATTGTCGATGTTGCAGATGTTGTGGTTACAGGTGGAGACGTTACTATAAAAAAAATTGGTAATAAAAAATAAACTGAACAGTTTTCAGTTATTGTTTTTTAAACGACATCTTCAACAAAGCAAAGCGAAATATGTATTTTTTTAAAACGTCATCTAAACTTTTAGATCTTGATTAAGTTTCCCTAGTTTAAAATTTATACCATCCTTAACCGTATTGGTTTTCAGGTGTTACAGGAATAAGTGTGTTAATTTGTAGTTTATATGCAGTAAAGGCAGACATCAAACGATGTGAATTTAGTTGCCACACAAGAGCACTGTTACAACTAAATTACACCGTCTAGTCTCGTAGTGTGGTATATTATTCACAGTACGATTTTAGCCCCAAACCACACTTTTGTTATAGAGCCTGTACCACGCGGATAGCTTGAACACTTCATGTGGTCACACCTTTTTCAAGAAAAAAAAGAAAAGGTAATACAAAAACAAGGTAAACTTACCTTGTTGATTATAACCAGCATTAGACACAATGCTAAAAACACCATGAGTGTGTTTTCGGTAGCTGTGGATTTCAATACTAGCATCTGCGTTAACAGTGCCCTCAGCAAACAGAATATTAAAATTGGTGCTTCCCAAATCCCATGTCACTGGAACGTTGTTGACATTTTTGGTGACCGAGATCGGTCGCAGAAAAGTACAAGATAAAACGTTGTCCATAATACTTGAAGAGACGACTTGATCGTTCGGTAGCTTGTAACGAATACAAGTTAAAACAATTACATACAAACAAAACCAAGAAAAAGTAAAGGTTTTTTTGTTAACTTTTGCATTAATTTTATTGTGAAGAATTTACACTCACCTGACCTATAACCTTCGGTCGAACCTCCCCAATTAGATAACCAGATTCAACTGTAATCTCTGAATTTCCAGGGCCAACCCTACAGTAATAACAGTCGTCGTTCCCCTTTATTGATACAATTTTTTAAAAATTTTTTATGCATTATTAAAAAGGTAAGTCTAGATGTACTAAATATAGTTGGTAAAACAGGTAAACTTAAAACCCATAGATAATTATATTGGCCCTGGCTTGATTTTAACTCCTTTCATGTTGTATAGTAGCACAAAATATCCACATAATCGAAAAGTTAGTTACTGGACACAATGGTTAATGTAATCCCAATGCACCAAAGACTAAGTTGGCAATAAATTTTACTTTATGTTAAAGAGTTGACCATCTCACACCGAGAAGAAATAAATACCAAAATATAACAGTAAATACTTTTTGAAAAATTCGTCAACGTTTTTTAAAAAAAATGTTTAAGAAGAACATATGTTAAAAAATTTTAAATTATAACTAAGTAGCAAACGCAAAACTTATTTACCATGCCTTTGTCCAACGAAATAGCTACAGCTGCATACCCCACATTTTGAGAATTTAAGGTAAATTCAATCATATCAACTCCATCAATATTTCTTGGTCGCCATGAAACAAATCTGTTGACTTCTCCTTCTGAAGGAAGATTCCATATTCCGCCTCCTGTAGATGTTGCTACAATGTCGTCTTCTGGACTAACCTGTAATATTTTGTATATAAAAAATGTTGAAGTAAACAAAACCTATTAACATATTAAGTTGTCTTTGTTAATGTTTATATATACATACCGTCATTACATTCATGCTTGTTGGTAATGCCGGTTCAGTTACCATAGTTGTGGTTTCCTCTAAAACAATCAAAAAAATGTAAAATATTTTCCAACAGGGGAACATTAAACTAAAATTTAGAAAGCCCAGAAGTTTGATGTAATACCTAATTAAAGGTAATTTATGTCCAAAAGCCCTAAGCCGCTACGCTCAAAACTTTTGGAATATGTTTGCTAATTCAAATAAATTGCAAAACTAATTAATAGTAAAACAAACAATTGCTGACAAAAACAAGGTTAGAACCTGTTGGGTAGGCTTCGTTACTGCCTAAATCAAACGCCCCGTGAGTATGTTTTCTTGTTGTGAAATGATACAGTAAAGCACCGTTATCACTAATTTCACCTTCTGCATATAACAAATTGTATGCATCAGTTAGCACGTTCCATGTGTGTTCTGATCCTGAAATGTTTTTTGTCACGCTGATTGGTCGAACGATAATGCAGGTCATTCTTTTGTCCGTTTCAGAGAAACTGCTGTTTTCAGCCTTCGGGATAATATAAACAAAGCTAAAAGTATTTACAAGAAGCACAATACTACAAACCACTTTTGTAATAGAACAAACATATTTTATTGAAATTTTAATATAGTTTGTGAAGTGCAAAATTCTTTGATATCAAAAATAGAATCCTACTTACCAAACCACTCGTCTCCGGTACTACAAACCCAGTCAACTGTGCTGAGACTATGGTGACGTCATTTGAAGATTGAGATAATCTGGCACAGTAATAGCAATCGTCCCCACCCTATGTAAATAAATAAAACTCATAAAAGACATTTGTTAACTAATTATTTTAAAATTCTTTAAAAACATACCTCCATGTCTGTGTTTTCTGATATGGCAAACGATATGTATCCTCTTAAAGGTCCTTGCACAGTGAAGGTTATATAGCCTTCTGGTTCGAGCTGCCATTCTATTGTACTACAACTTGTCTCACAGTTTAAAGGTACTGTCCACCTTCCTCCACCGTTGGTAAGTGCTACAATGTTATCTTCCGGTGAAGGTGGCGCATCTTTCTATTTGTTAAACAACAAGTGTTTATTCTGCATTAAATCAGCCAGTGCATTTAAAACTTGGGTCTTGTTGAAGCACGTTCAAATAAAGTTAAAATAAAATATAACAAATAAACAGTACGTTTTTTATTTGTTAAAACTTTGGTTCCTAACTCTATATCTTAACCCTTTCAATAAACTTAAAGGCTAAATAATTTTAAGTTGAATACAGCTCTTTCCTTCACTTACATAGCACAAATGTTTAAACAGTATGCTATAGCTTGATCTACAGTACAGATGTGGTTAGCTATAGGCATAGGACGTTTAATTAAAATTGAAGAGAGCGAACCTGAGGCAGTTTGATACATAAAAATCCACATTTTAAGCAATCACGAAATACTATAGTTTTGAATAAAATGGTTTAAATAAGTAATTTTGTTCAAATGTGCCTTAATTAAAAAGGTAATAGCTAAAAAATACATACATACCTGGAGAATATCGTCGTGTGCTTTTGTAAAAACCAATAAACAAGTAAAAGCATATAACAACATCGCGTTAACTTTTTTTTTAATAATCTATTTAATGTACAAACAAACTACTTAGTTTTAATCTAAATAATTTTTTTGGGCGTTATTTTATATCCTTGCTGTTTAAATTGTTTTTCATGCCTAATAATTACAAATTGATGATATTGCTTTCTCTATCTTTAATTCTTATTTTTTGATTAAACGTTCTTTTTTTCTGCTGTCTTTTATATAGATCTTTTTTCCTACCTTAAAATAAAACTTTCAATTTATTACTTTTCTACTAATGACGTACTAAAACTACTGATAACGTGTTAAAACTATTTCATATTTAATTCATAGTTTATTACTGTGTTAATAAATATATGTTAAACTTTATTGATAAATAAATATTTTTACTATGTATGAACAATTAAGTCTGCTCTAACTTATATTAAGCTCCACAACATACGACAATCATTCAAAGTTTCAAATGATGTTTAAATACAACTTACTTTTACTTTTTCAATATGTATCAAGTTCTTTAATTTGGCGTTTTAAACCCAACAATTTAATATTGCTCGAGGGAAAGTCAATATGTTTATACAAGAATTCCTCTACCTTATTAAACCATAAATAATTGGTTTGTATTGGCTTATTAAACTGTTTTAAAATTGGAATTTTAGTAAAACTGCCAAATGTACCGTTTCATACCAAGCAATAAATGTAATAAACAAAAATCGAAATAAAAAATAAACACAAAATTAAACAAATTGTGTAAAATATCCGTCAATTGTTGAAACTGTAATTTTCGATTACTTCAGGATCTTTATTTGGTCTGCAACTTGTTTAATTTATTAAATGTGTTGTTACGGTATTTTCTGATACATGCAGACGATAAACACAACCGCACAAAGCTAAATAAAAATGTTTAAAATTTATGATATATAAAAATTAATTAGATTTTAATCTGGCAAACTAAGTTCTAATCAAAATTTTTTTTAATTAAATTTTAGTATAATTTATATCAAAACACTAATACAACCTACCTCGCATATTACACTTAGAATTGTAGTGCAGCCAAGAGCATAATAATATATTTCAAGCAGGTATTTGCACCCCTTAAACAAAAAAATTTACATTATGAAACAACTGTTGATAAAAATGACATACTAAGCCAAATTAGTTAAAATTAGATTTGTAAGTACTTTATTTAAAAGGACTATACTATATTTCTAACATGTAAGTTATAAGTTTGTTACCTTTTCGTATATTGTATTTTTCCTTCCAAGTTTGCATTCGTCTAGGTTAACAGGTTGCGAATCATCATTTAACACGCAGCAAGATGTCGGATAACCACCAGTTTCGTTGTAATAAAGAGTCGACTGCCAATCCCAGTATTTCACAAAGCCGCAACATTTTCCCTTAAGGTAAATATGATTTACTTTGTTAGATATTGTATAGCATATTACAGCTCGCTTTAACATTTTTAATAAGAACTAAAAAGTAATTTGAATACGGTAAAAAGTTTTCATGTTAATAAACATTATTTGTCATATGTTTGCGTATTATAATGTTAGCCTAAAAAATAAATTAAAAATAAAGAATATTTCTTTGATATCCTAAAATAACAAAAATTAAAAAAAAACTTAATTATTTAAAATTAAAAAACAAGCTTTGCTACTTTATAAAAACATGTAAGGTTAAACTTTATATATTTCTTTTATGTAATGCATAAAACTAAATACCTACATCTTTTTGAGCGTTGTCCCAGGCTATAGTTGACTTATTTGTAAAACCATACTCTTCCAGATATGTCGTTCGTAGAAGATCAGTTGACGAAACATAAAATAAATACAAGACTATACAACCTGCCACTTCCAAGATAATAACGATTAAGACAATGATAGAATACTGTAAATCAATATTAAAAATTTTACATTTTTAGTTTAGATTCCGTATGTTTTTAGATTTTAGAATTTTACATTTTAGTTTAGATTTCCCTATGTTTAGATTTTGAAAGACAATTTTTGCCACAAAATCTTTTATTTCTAATATAATTTGGCAAAGCAATGCGTATGTATTACCGCTTTACCCAAATCGTATAAAAAAAAGAGTTTTGTAATTCAGGCAAAATTAAAGTTAACCTACCCTAAGTAGTTTATTTTTTTTATTAATTTTGAGATATACACTTGTTACTTTAGTTATAACTTTTATTACACATTTCTTAACATATTAAATTTTATTGAATTTTTTTTATTTACCAATTTTATTCCATTTTAAAAATAAATTAAAAGTTAAATTCTTTACCGATACTACACCAGGTTTACTTTCAGCTGCACAAGCATAACAGCCTAAAAACGAAACCAACATGATAAGCACTCCGCTTGCAATAATGATATACACGCCTATGAACATTACATCGTTCATAAGAGCTTTTAATCCACTATTGCCAATCGCTGTCCATATTCCCAGACCAAGTATAATAGCCCCGCATAACTATAACAAATAAGTTATATTATATGTTAAACACAATTTTACGAAAATTATTTTAAATAAACTTTTTTTGATATATATATTTTTATTCTGAGTATAACATAGAATTATGGAAAACCGTAGTTACATGACTTAAGAAAAGTGTTCTATATTTAACACAATAGAATTTACAAACAAATGATTTAAAAAAAAAACTTTGTAATAATGTTAAATTTTTTTCATATAAGGTACTTACAAATATTACAAAATTAAAAATGAACACGGATTTTCGAAGACATCCCATTTTAACTTATTTTTATCAACTTTAAACTAATTACTACTAATACTTATAATTACAACTGATTACCTTGTATTCTACGCTGCTATTAGTTGCGCTTGTTAACCTTAACCTGTATTGAAAACGCCCAACGATAACAGTCGAAATGTATTTTATAGGTCTACATTTAGCTACAAGTCTTACGTTACGTTAATATAGCCTTGAGCTATATAGAATCTATCACATTATACCTACAAATATGTCGAAGCTTGCGTCATTTGAGGTTATTGATATGACTTAAAAGGATCGTATGTAAAAAATTAAATGTATATAATTTAGTAAGTACAACATGATTAGTCAAAAAAATGTTAAGTTATTAAACCGGTTAATCGTTCTTAGGTATAAATATTGGTTTAAACTTATGTTATTTGTGGCGTTTGTATTATTTGAGTTGTGGTATTTATATGATATCATAAAGTTTTCGTCATAAATAACTATTACTATTTATACAACACAAGTTTTAAGTTGTATAATAAAGAATTTTTTTTTGTAATTTTACAAGTTTGATTTAAAAAACAGGTTTTTATTTTATTTATCTGATGTAAAAATAAAACAATATTTTAAATATAAAAATATCAATTTAAAAAAAAAAAATTTAAACAAAACAACACAGTGATATTCCATAGTGCATTAATAAAATGTTATCCTCAAAAAAATTAAAATTCTGTTTTTTAGGATATAGCATATACATTTATGCCAAGTTTCGTTTCAGTGGAAAGTTTTCCAAATTTGCAATTTTTTTTTTTAATTTGCAATTTTTTTTTGTTCAATTTTTTTATTAATGATTGTTTAGAAACAGCCATGTTATTATCTTAAATGTGCACAAAACTATTATAAATTTAAACATAAAAAATAACACTTTTTATCATATCTAAATTCCAACTAACATAATCTAAAAAAATGGCTATTTTGCAATAAGCAGAAACGTATATAAACTTATTTTTGAACCGAAAAGTTAAAAACATAAAAAACTTGGAAGGCCACGTGGTTTTATAAACGTATATGACAAAGAATGACACCATTGTGACGTGTTAGTTGGTCACGTGGCCGCCATTTTCTTTTTGGTTGTGGATTGTGTGTTTAATTGTTTGTAAGAGTTTATTTCATCGTCTAAAGCACCGATCTCTTGTCGCATTCGGTTGTTCAGCTTACGAAGGGAAGCTTAAAAATAAAATATTTATTTAAATAAAAAGCTAGCATTTTCGAAATTTTGTAAAAACATAAGAGTAATGCAATTTAGTTTATTTTATTATTTTAACTAGTTTTAAGTTGTATGATTAGTGTGGCAATTTTGAATCCTTATAGACTTGATACAAACTTTTAAGTCTTAGCACAATTATTTACTTTGCAGTCTTGCTTAATAATGGTATGAAATTTGATAAAAAGCAGTAAAAATATAAAACAAAGGCCATGTTATGTAGTGAGGTTTATTTTTTTAATTTTTAAACTTACTTGCTGATAACTCTTTTGCCAAGGAATTTCGCGGAGTAATTTCTTGTGGTTTGTAAGCTTCGTCCGGAAGGGCGGCCAAATGCGAGTGATTCGAATTTGCTTGCGTTGCCTTAAACGGTTTTCCAAAACGAACCCGAAACCCTGGCGATATCCGGTGCCCACTAGCGGTATCGCGTAACGACGAAGCATGTCCACTAGGGGTCAGATCCTCTTCAGGGTGGTAGCTCAGGCCGTTTGGTTGGGCTATAAAACCGTTTCGCTGAGTTTGAAAATCGCGCATCGGAAAGTCTTTCATGATGTCACTATTGGGTTGTTGTGACGTAGGAGCTTTGTTGTTTGGTCGGTTAAAGACTTGACGACGTTGAAATTGGGATGCGTATGAGGTGGCTTTGATCCTGATTTTCGAAAATATATTTTAAAATTGAAATTTCTTAAAACAATTTACGTAATACAAATTAGTTTACCAAATTTTACCATTTTTGTTTAAATATATCTAATTTTTTATTTATGTGATTATACATAATAAGTGTTGTATCAATTCTAAATACAATACTAAGGCTCTACTAATTTAAAAAAAATGTAAACAAAAAAGGACAGTTGACAAGCGGGTTGCAATGCAGCATTTAAAATTAAACAATGTGTAACAAATACTTGTAGTGCTAATATATTGTACAATGACTTACCATTTTGCTGGTGGGCCGTTGCCTCTTGGTGCATTTCTATTGGAAATTACTCCTTTTCTGGTTACTTGATGATGGCCACGTAAGGGCGGTAAAGTGCCGTTCGGAGGCGTAGAATTCCAAGCTAACATTGGAGCGCCTCCGTTTACTTGTTGGTTTGACTAAAATAAATTTTCAAAAACTTGTTTAATTACGTTGTAGATATAGACAACTTTTTTCAAATTAAATAATTTTTTGTTAAATTATGTAAAAACTTATTTCTAAACTAAGGAAAAATTAAAAAGAATTTAAAAATGTTAAATTAAGTTAAAAATTAATTTAAAGTTTTAAAACTAATTTCTGAAATATTTACCATTTTTTTACGAATTAAAAACATGTTTTAGCTTTAAAAGAGATTTTAACTTACGAATTGTTGCTGTTGTTGATAAGGTTGTTTATACATTTGGTGATTGTGTATTAAAGATGTGAGAGACGAACTTGCGGTACGAAAAGACTGCAGCGATCTTCCTGAATTTGTTCGACTAAAAAAGACCGACGAACTATAGGAAGGACTCGACATCATAAGCCTAGGTTAAATTATAATCAGGTTTTAAGTAAGATTATTACCCTATTTTTTAATAAATCTAAGCATAAAACAGTTAAAGTTTTATCAAATTATACTTAAAAATAAAATAAGCTAAAACCTTTCAAATTAAATTTTACTTTTAAGTTATCTGCAAACTGGAAAAATCTTTTACAATTTTGCATACTTTCTAATAAATTACCTTAAAACATTTCTTACATAAGATTAAACTAAGTACTTTCGTAAATTTTTAAGCACTAAACTTTTCTTAATACACGCTTCTACATAATAACTGGCGGTAAATAAACTACCTATTGTCAATCCAAGTGTTAAGAATTTGCGATACATTGTATTGCCAATTAGTACACCCTATCAAGCGATATTAATTTCACTGTATGACTTCAAACAGCAAACACACTTACATTAAAAGTAGAAATCTTAGTATAAAAAAATATAAATCATATCACTGAGATAAGCATGTAAGATTACGTCTTTTTTCGTCTTGTGTTTCTCTTTTATCATCGGTCAAAAAAACATAAATGTTAAAAATTGGAGTTTTTGACATATCAAAAAATTGTTAGACAATGGTAATTTGATATTTCGGTCGTGTGAGTAGAGAATTCTATGAATTGAACCAGATCGAAAGATTAAATTAAGTAAAGTCCAGACATGGCACCTAAATAAACATAACATGGACAAACATGGGACTATGATATGAAAGTCTGTTGGGTTCGAAATTAAAATATGCGACTTATTATAATATAAAAAATATACATAATCTAATGAGTATTATAAAAGTTCAAAAACATTACTAAAGTTAGTTAAATATTAATAACATATTTTATTCAAACTTAAACATTGATTAAACATATTAAATAAATTATATATATTTATTCAAATGAACTGTATATTCAACAAATAAAATGTAGTCAGATTAAACTCCGCTTTACCTATTTTAGCAACAAATCAACAAACAAACAACAAAATACCAACTTAACATTAAAGTCAATCAGGAACTCAGTAGACTATGTGGCTACAAGAGTTAAATTCTATTTAAAACTATAAGCTGAAGTAAAGCTATAAAAATACTTTCAGATCAAAATGTAAACCGTGTTGCAATGTATTTGAACCGTAGCTGACTTACAAGTATTATATTATGTATAGCCCACCACGTTTCAATAACAACATTACCTTTGTATTGCTCTCCCGCCAAGAAACCAGGTTTGTTATATGTGTGTTATATTATATCGTATTAGGCTATTTCTGGCCTGTTTCTGTAATCTTTGGTTTAGAACAATGTACTGTCTACTCTTGGTTGCAATTTAATGTGAACATGAACCAAGTAAATAGTTTAACTTATATGGTTTGGTAAATTATTTAAGCAGCTTATATCGAATTTTTGCAAATATGGCTACGGTAACAATTAAAAGTAAAGTTTAAACAAAGTAAATATTAAAATTTTTCCAGCATCAAATTTTACAGGACTACAAAATTATCGGAATACCTGCTTAGATCTTCAAGTTTTCTTGTTAGTTTGTCGTTTTCTCTTGAAATGATTTTGTGTTCTCGCTCATCGAAACTATGCTGAGTCAGCAAAGAATGATTCTCGTTTCGTAGAGCTTCATTTTCAACCATGTATTCCTAACAATTTCACCATATTTAGTTAGTATGTTTATTTCTCTGTTTCTATATTGCATCAGAGCTTTGTTTATTCAAAAAAAGCTAGTTAGTTATATTCCAATTACAGGATTTAGTTAAAGCTTTGAAGTACATATCACAAGGCAATAAAACAACCAAAATAGTTGTCAAATCAACAACATACGAAACTAGCAGAAGTGCCACCATAGAAATTAATTTAAAATGAATGATTGTAAATACTGCATTTCAATAAAATAAAAACATATTCGTAAAATAATTTCATAAAAGTGTGCACCTGTAGCATTCCATATAAACTGTTGTCATCAGGAGATTGTTCTTGATTTGATTGATTAGAATTTGGTTTGATAGCTGGTAACACTGCTGGCGCTAGGCATAAGTAAAAATTTTAATTAAAAAAATTTAAAATATCATATAAAGGTAATATTTAAAAGAAAATTAAAATTAAAGGCTTTAATTACAAATTGCAATAAAGATAATTCTGACATTTTGTTTCTTACATCGGTTTTTAAATCCGTCTGCTGTATTCGGAAGCGGAAATCGGGGTTTTTCCCGTTGGGGAAATTCCAACTGTTCCCGCAAAAATCGATTTTCGTGTCTGAGAAGGTTCATTTCTTTTTGAAGTTTTAAAATGAGTTCTTCTCTTGGATCGATACGAACCACTGGCCTAGATACAAACAACGATAGATTAAGGATGTGATTGACAAGTTTAAAATTTAATTTTGATGTCAAGTTCTGTATGTTCGAAAAAAAATCACATTTTAATAAGTTTTTAGGTAAGAAAAAAAAAGTTATAAAACATATATCTTTATTTAATAATGACTATAAAACATGAAAGTTTAATTTAAACTGTCTTCTGATAAATTTTAATTTAAAAAATAAATTTATTGGAGCATATTGTTAAAAAAATTATTTTGTTGAAACAATCTTGTCTTTGCAAAAAGTTTGACTTACTTATTTTTAATTTTTCGAGCTCTTTTTGCGTATCTGAGTGTGTTTAAAGTTTCTGACAAGTTGTAGTTAGATGGTGAAACACAAGCAATCTAGAAACACAAAAAAATAAAATTTTGAATTTAAATAATTCTTAGGAATTCTGAAATAGTCTTGGTATCTTGTTTTTTTTTAATTTTTAATGTTAAACCATGACGTAATTATTGTAATGACGTCACAAAAATTCGCCACCTCGTCGATAAGATCGTGACAACCACACCAACAACCAATATCAATTTCAATCTCATTTTCCTCGTCCGTATCAAATTCACTAATCATTATAATTTATTTTTGACTTTTACAAATCGAATAGATTAATATGCCTAATGGGACCCCTGTTATAAAAAATTTCTATACATAAGGTATTCTTTTAAAAAAAAAATTTAAACACCAATTTATTTGTTTTAAAAACCTGCCATGAGATATTAAATTGTATAATCTAAATACAAAAATACTTAAACATAATCCTAAAAGATTTTTTTAGTGAATGCTTATGTTTAAATTGCATTTTGCTACACAAAAGTAAACTTTAAAAGTGATATATTCTAAACTTAACTATTTTAATCAATTTTTCTTTTAACGAATTAAATTTCTTTTTATTTTAACCAATCACAATTCTGCAAACCTTTCAAGGCATAATTTGTTTTAAACACCTTTTTTCTCTGCAGATAACACGTTTTGTATGTAACTTTCGCTAAGCTGATATAGCAAAACATAAGTGACAAGTTAAGTGTTAGTAAATGCTGAACAAAAAAAAGACCGCTGCTTATAAGTGTCCAGTCAATTATTTTCTGAACGCACGTGCTTCTAATAAGTACAACATGACAAGTAGTCTCAAATGCAAATAGGCCTGACTTTGAAGTGAAATTTTGTCTAATAAAGTATTTAAAAATAGAGCTTATTGCCATATTAAAGCACCAAAAATGTAAACAGTATTTTGTTGAAGTGGCATAAGCTCTTATTGTATACTGTCCACTAAAACAACAAATCTATGATCTAGGGTGAGCTTAACAATGCAAAATGATCAAAAGCTGGCACTTTAAACTTAGCTTTTTATCGTGAGAATTTGTAGGGTTTATCTAAAATTTTAAAGTTAAAAATATATTGTGATTAATTAACAAATCCAGTATCAAAATTTTCTTTTGAGTTTTGTTATTTTTATCCTATATAAAGTTTAAAAGAAGTTGATTTTGGTATCTATATAAATTATACTGTAGTTTTTTTAAATAACGAAATAACTATTGTCTTATTTTTTTATCACTGCCTATGATTTATTATAATACCAAATACTTTATTTTTAATCTACTTCTAAAAACAACTTTTATGGTTATTCTATTTTTGCAATATCATGCCGTATTCTATAATACATCCTATTTAACAACCAATAATTTCTATTTTCTACTACCTTTATATAGCTAAAGTCAATATTTGAAAATCGTAAGATTTTTTGTGCTTAATCGATTTACAACCGGATTTAAAAAAAAGATTTCAAAATTTAAATGAAACCGAACTGTAAAAGCTAACACTAAAAATATAACACACGCTAAATAGAAAAAAAAATTAAATCAAAATTTTAAAATCAATGTTTTTTGGTTTCATTTGCTATTAAGCTAAAATTAATTATTAACGAAATGTTTGCGCGGCTATTTACTGAAAGTAACGAATTTAAAATAGAAAAAATCTGTTCCAAGGAAAATAAAAATACCCACTCAGTGTTTACAGTAGAAGCATACTAACGTTAACTCTTAACCTGCGACTTATAGCTTAAATTAAGGCGTGCAGTGTTTAAGAGGTTACGGCCTGATGTTTTCTTATTAAACTCCTAAGAACTATTAATTGTTTGAAACAAAAGTCTAAAACTGCAAATTAACTAAAGTTGAGTAAGTGTAACGATTTTAAAACAAGTTTACCCATATTAAATACCCACAAAAAATTTTAAATTACTTTTTAACACTCCAAAATATTCCGTCCCCCAAAAAAAATTAAGAATTAACCCCTCCTTAATTTTTATATTTAAATGATGTTATTTTATGTTTAAAAAATAAATGTGGAGGTTTATGTTAACAATATAAACGTAAAAGTCTTAAATTTATTTTATTAAAAGAATAAATTTGATTCAAAATTTAACAAAAATTATCTTACCATTAATGTTACTCCAGATCCACCTAATCCATCAGCTAACAACTTGGTTAACTTGCTGTCTCTAAACGGAATATGTCCAGTTCGTTTTTTCGGATCACTTAACGCTGATATACAGTTTCCTAATCATATTTAATTAAAATTGTTTAAACATAATAAATTATTTAATTAAAAGTATAAAATTTAGTAATAAATAAACCACGATACAATAAAAAGTTGGTTTAAATGGTCACTAAATATCGCTTCATTTTAAAACATAAGGTCTGGAGTTTGACTCCCACCGCTGGCTTGTCACAGCGTTCCTGATTGTTACGGTAGCTTTTCGACGCGTATATATTTTAAATATAAAAAAAACAGTTTTAACTTTAAAATTAATAAAAAAATGGTAAAAATTATTATTTTTACACACTCCAAAAATTAAAATCTATTTTTAACTAAAAAAAATTATTTTTATACATAATATCCATTTTTTTAAATTACAACTGAACTAAAATATTGCGACTCCTAATTTAATTAACGAATTTACAAAGGAAATTCTTATGATTTAATAAAATTTTAAACAAAGAGAAATAATAACAAAATCGTCTTTCAGATGTAACGACATTTTCTTAAGTGGATACAATAGGGTATAGTGACGACACGCAATAAGCTGTGTTACGTAATCAGAACATCGGGCCCTTGAGTAGTTAAGAGAAAATATATTCCACCCGAAAATGACTTTTCTGATAAATTTGGCTATTACGAAATAATAAACTAATAAATATACCTAAGCTAATTTTATACAATGTAATTAGTAGACAATATAGAAGTAATTATGTCCAATTTATAGGCGTTCAAAATATATAAAATTCAGGTTTTTGTGCTCGGGTAAATTATCGCGAGCAACTCATAGTTAAAAGTTGCAACCACGTTACGATAACTAGAATGTCGACCGTACAGCGGGCTATCGACTAGTGTACAACAAAAGCATAGATCTAATTACTAAGTTAAAAATAAAAAATCCAAATAATTTGAAAGTTTGCCACTTACCAAGCGTAAGCAGACTTCGGTTAATATTTGTAGCTTCGATCAGTGTGTCTCCGGTCGACCCAGTTTCTTTTACTTTTTCGCTACCAGCTAAATCGACGAACGACACCTTACCATGCTTAGTAATGGATAGAGAATCCTCGCCGGCCTAATTAAACAGAATCAAAAAATGTTAAATAGTAGTTATACCAATATATGTTAGACTGATATTATTATTTATTATAAAATATTAACTTTTGGTTATTAATATATAACATGTTCCAATATAATTTTAATTTTATAACTTTGTAAATTAACTAACGTGTAAATAATATTCTTAGTTTAAGCAAGACTTGTGTGGTGATAAAAACATTATGTGATACTTTAGAATATTTAATGCTTTAGAAAATGCACAAATAACGTAAATAAATTTGTCAAAACCGCAAAAAAATCCTTACCATATCACTATCTAAGTAAACGGTCAATATGCTGTGACTTCTGCTTGAATGCTCGTTCATATTGTGTTCAGCAACTGCTCTGTTTTTCATACCATCCTCCAACACGCACAGCAGGTCTTCCAGCGTCTCTATCTCTCTAACGAATAAGTTTTCAACGTAGAAACCGAGGGCTTTCGACCATCGCACTTGTACAGCTTCGTAAGCTGACGGATTAAGTAAATCTTGTACCTAAATTTTGTGCCATGTTTATTGAAAGCAAAAATATTAATTCAACTTACTTTTGTAGTTTACGAATTGTCAATTATATAATACTAAAAAGCAAATATCAACAATTTGTTTAATTAAAGCATAGCAGGTGTTAGTGTGAATAAAAACTGCCTTATATTAAAATAATGTGATCAACCTATTTTACACAAAGCTCAAAATGAAGTTTAGAAAATTCTGCAAAAGTTGGGTGTTTTATCTTTTGGCAAAAAATTGATCACAAAATTTTTTTTTATTTTATAAATACAATAAAAACATGTAAAATGTTGGATATACAAGTTTGTTTGTTTTAAGATCGACCTTACCTGCTCATTATAAATTTCCAAATACGAAGCCTTAATCGCATAAACTTTTTCTTCTTCGGTGTTAATATGTTTCATCAGGTAATCGAAACTAAATTGTATCAACCCAAAACAATCGCTATCTCTCAACGACTTTTCTTGGGTCAACTTTGAATCCAATTCCTGAAAAACAAAAATATTTTATCAAGAAAAGAATTAAGATTTTTTATTTTGTAAGTAAATTAAAACTAAAGCGTAATTGCGTTAAAATTTGGATTTCTTTGGAAGGCCTTTAAAAGCGTGTGAAACCTTTACAAGCGACTCCAATGTTATTGATAGCTAGAATGTAACAAGCTAACGTTCAAAAAACTCGCTACAAAACACCATTCATCGATTACTATCAAAATCAAAGACAAAAATAACAAATCAACTTTAAAACTACAATCTTGGTGTTAAATATCACAAACAAATAGTAAAGTTGTCTTTGTTAAAATTCGACGATCACCAGCAAAATGTTTACCAGCACAACTTAGAACAAAGAAACAATGAATCTTTTTGATAGTAAACAATTTGGTGGGCTCAAAATTATGACGTCACAAAGAGGTTGATTGTTTATTGTGACGCGTGTTCGAAATATTTTGATCAATGGGAAAAAAATTCATGGGAAAAATATTTTGCGACATCAAAATTCAATTAAAGCGAGTTTAAAATTTATTCGCCAAAATAGGATTTTTTGATTTATTTAACAAATTATTATCAAAAATATTTCATTAAAAAAAATTATGAAAAAATATTTGTGGATTATTTTTCTCTCAAGTGCTTTTCAGTTTAAAAAATAAATAAGAAATCATATTTTAGAGATAGCTTAGCGCCGAGTTATTAAATTTAATTTAACACAGAAAAACCCGCTGTTCAAATAATATGTAATATCCTCCTATTTATTGGATTTACTTGCCGTAAAAATTTTTTAATAAAACTCGAAACCTAAATAAACAAATTACAAATACCTAAAAACCAAGAAACCAATAGCAACCAAATTATTTTGTCAAGGGAGTAAATGTTTTTCACTTGTTTATCGAAGTTAAGCAAATTAAATTCTTCCACGCAAAACAACAATAACCTGTATTTAATTTAAAATATATATATTTTTTTCTTATATTTTAAAAGTTTATTTCTTGTCAAAACTGTAGTGACAACATAAATAAAAGTCACAAAAATTTGACACCTATGTCAAACCAAAGTTTGCTTATCAAACCAAGGTTTAATTACATTATATTGACAAGCAAATAAAACAATAATTAATTACTGGCGTCTTTGTTTGTTTAATAAAAAGAAAAGCTAGGGCCCTTTTTTACATACTTAACTATTTCACTATACTATTACTATCAATTTATTAACAAATTTAAAACGAAAAATTTATACAGCTATGAAGGCTCGTATTTCATCATTATTCTATTTAGATTTTCATATACGTTAAAATATCAATGGAAATAAGGTTTAAAACCTAATAAATCACGTTTTATTTAAAAAAAATAAAATTAAAAAAAATTAAGTATGAGAATCAAATTTACTAAACTAAAAAAGAAAAACTTACTGGCGTAACTGGTCCAGTCATTGTGTAGGTTTTCCCTGAACCTGTTTGACCAAAGGCAAATGCCGTACAAGCATATCCGTCCAATGCCATGTTCAGTAAATGTTGCATTCCTATTTAACAAAACTCTTATTAGTTTAAATCAGAATAAACACAACACATAAACCTTTACTGCGTAAAATGTTATATTATATGTTTGATTATGGATTGAAAAAAGCACAAGAAAAGTTTTCGACTTGAAATGAAATCTGATAATTCAAAACATATATTATATATAAATATTGACAGCATATTTTTTGATTTAAGTAATTACGTTAAGTCTAATGTAAATTTGTTTTATTATATTATCAAATATGTATATTTACCGCAGTTTTCAAATAATTGGGATTGAGAACATCCAGGTTGAAAGATGCCGTGGAACGAAAAAGATTTTGTGTTCCCCTGATTTTCAAGCTGTAAAACATTAATTCTTTACAACAACATGCTAACAATATTTGATATACACATCACTTAATTCAGTTTGTAAAATAATATTTATTACATTTTATAAATTTAAATAAGTGATAATAAATAATATTAAGATAGACCAAATGTTAATTTCACCTACTCGTGATTTCTATAATTTCAATAATCAAAATGTGGCCAGCACACATTTAACAATTTTTTTTACAGATAGCACCTTTTTAGCTGTCAAGTTAAAAACAAATTTTTTTACCCAAATTGCTCCATTTCCAGGATATTGGGCAACTTCTTGGTCTCTTCTTTCTGTTTCTTGTGGATTTAATGGCCGAACTCTAAAATTATAAAAAATTCATAAATTATTGACATTTTAATAAGGGTAAAATAATTTTTTTTTCCATTTAACAATTATTAAAAATGAAATGTTCATTGACTTGTATGCAGAAAACATAAAATTTAAGCTTGAGTCTATATACCTTCAACCAAAACACAAAGGTAAATAAAAAATACCTTGCCACAACATGGACATTGCATCCTTCCGATTCAGAGTCCACTGAAGATGGTCCTCTGCAAAAAATTAAGCAATGTTGCAATAATTTTAAGATAAACAAGAACATAAAACTTAAACAATCAAGCTTTATAAATCAAATCATTTTATAACTTGTACTTTTAAAATCAAATGCAACATAAAAATCCAATAAAGTAAGAAGAAATTTGAATTTAGTTATTGAGCAATAAACACTTTATACAAACGGCAATCAGTGGTAATTAAATGCGAAACCTGTGGTCTCAGTTTGCCATTAAGTTGCCATAACATTTGTGCAAATTCTACATCACAGAATTAATAGTTTACAAAAACTTACTTTGATTCCATCAGAGAAAATCGATTTTCTGCTGGTTCTTCTACCGGTTTTTCGTCAACTTTAACATTTTCGTCGTTCCCTTCATCAGGTGAAACCTTTGCGTTGTCGTCTGGCGAATTGTCGTCCGCTAATTCCCCTTTCATTGTGAAGTCACGTGGGCAAGTATATAGGCTTTTCGACTTAGTTGTTTATTAACTATGGTAATCTGTTTTTACCATTTCTGTGGAAACACAGAGCTTATGTAAATTATGCCACATCTGTATACGTTTTTTACAACTAAACTTCGTCTGCGGTTTAAGTAGTGTCTAAGTTAGGCAAGAATTAACTGAACAAGGCAAATACCAAATTGAAATTTTTCTATTTCCTTTATTTGATTTTTGTTTAATGTCGCAATACGCATAAAACAAACTTGCGGTACAAAAGACCTCTTGTTAAACACCGTGAATTCTAATTCTTCTTCCTACTGTCGTTTTGTTTACATTTTAATATTTAAACTTAAGCGCTTTGTCTTTTTATTACGCGGTTAAGTGACTGCTTGCTGTGCGACGTGGTCACAAAGCAAACATATTTAAAGGCGTTAGGACTAATACTTTACTAATAATACGATAAGCATTGCAAAAGCTAAACCAACATCTTATTTAATATTCGGTGTATTAGTCATATAGAACTTTACAGAAAACAATAAACTACACGACACTTTTAGACCCTTGTTGCCCGGTTTGTTTGTTCACAAGTTTATGATTAAATCTGCCTGACCAGACACGTCCTAACTAGAGTAAATAGACAACTAAATTATTAGTGGTTGAATAACATAAAAATGTTTGCACATACACTTTATCTAACTGCTAGTAGTAACAAGCAAGAATGCTATCTTTATTCTTACATAAGTTTTATATATAAGCCTATGATGCTCCCCAGCTTCTTTCTAACCAATATTGATAAGTCAGCAAGTTTATTTTTTACCTTGTGAATTATTACCAATATCTTGTTTTATTTTACAGCGGTAGGCACGCTAACATAGAGTATGACATGTTTATCTTATATTCATGTTTAACGTCGCGGCAAACCCCACTATAGTAAATAAACGACTTTGTTTTTATAATAGTAAAACTTTTGATTGATTCATAGTATTTTAACGCAGAGAATTAACTGCTGCATATACTCAATAACAAACTGCTTAGCTTATATTTGCTTGGCCTAAATTTCTTAAAAGCCACAACAGTATAAAAAACGCCTGCCTGTTTCTACTCTTCCTGGAAACAATAAATGTGGCTAGCAACAAACAATGCGGGTGATCGTACAAAAACTATAACGTGCGAGATGTTTTCGAAACAAAAGTAATTTGAGCAGGCGGATTCGTTTCCCGGGCACACTTTCGACCTGAGAAAGCAATACCGGCCGGGTTAATTACTCGATTTTACGTTTCTGTAAAGTATGTTGCACAATGTTTTGGAAACTGCAAACGCACAGCGAGTAGGGAAGGCAAAATACAGTTGGTATAAATAAAACCGCGGGTTAAAAAAGGATATTCTATTATGCGCACAACCATTCATTTTTTAAAATTTTTACAATATGCGTTTGTTAAAAAATAAATATTAAACGAAAGGCCGTTTAAAAATAGTAAGGCGAAGTAACCAACAGTGCACAAGAAATACTATTTAAATGGAAAACAACTAGTATCAACAGTAAATATTATGCTTACTAAAACAATGACTTAACCTAGTAAAAAAAATTAATTTTATAGATTTAATACGCTTCTGGTCAAGTCGTTTGTTATTACTGTAAAATCGTAGCCTACTCTATACCACCACCTACCGGTTAAGATATTTCCAAAAAAATCGATACTCTTTTTCGTTAAATGGAAATTATTGATTAATGTGTCTGTTACTTAGGATTATTGTATTAACTAAGTCATTGAAAATAGTTTAAGGGGATTTTATACACTTGTAAGTAATACAACCTTAATTAGTAGGTCAACATTGCATTCTAAATTTGGTAATTCCTACTATAGTATAACTACAACAAAACGAAAACAGTATTTTTTCGGTTTTAATTTAAACGCAAACAAAATTGCACGGTATATAGATATCAACAATTACTAAAATTCGTGTAAAATAGGCATGTCCGTATACAACGCGCATTAAAAAAACTATACAGAACAATAACACAGAGTATACTAGTCGAATCCAGCCTATGCAAAATTTACAATGTTAGCTTCACTAATGCATTTACGTAATTCTAAGTAGATTTACAGTTGGGGTATAGGTATTATGTAAAGACAAAACCAAAAATTCGACAGAATATGCTTGAAAAAGTTTGCCTATGACTAATGTTTATGGTCAATATTTATAATAAATAGTGTTTAAATTATTTATGATTAACGATAATTTACAAATCATTCTTCTTCGATGTTAAAAAATTAAACATTTTAAATAAATGTTGCTATTTGTAGACAAATATTCCAAGTTAAAAAAAATTTAACATACAAACAAAACTATTTTAAAATAGTTTAAGCACGTAAGCACAACACAATGGCCGAAATAAATGATCTAACCTATAAATAAAATACCCTATCTACATAGTAGTACCGTTTATTATTAGGCTATTTCTATACAGTATCAACAAGTTGGCCTTTGTATAACAGCATAGCTGGGGAACTAAGCAATATGCAATAAATAAACAAATAAACACAGGAACATTTTAGCAAGATATTATTTTTTAAAGTGTAACTATAATTCGACTATGACGCATTAGATTGCATTTTTCCTGTTTTGATTTTAAAAAATATCCTAACAATTTAATTTATAAGGGACGATATAAATGTTAAATTTAGTAATTAGAAAAAAACAAAAAATTTTCACTAATTTGAATATCTACAATGTAAAAAGGTTGATTTAAAATCAGTTAAGCCCGGAAAACTTAAACTTTGACAACGTAATACCAAACATATCAACTTTACATTAACATTTTTTTGGATTAATCATTTAATAAAATAAGTTTTCAAGGGTTGAAATGTCACAAGTTAAGTTGTCCAGTGCTAAGTTGTCTCAACGCTAAGCTGCATGGTCACCATAAAGCTTAATTAAAAAAATCATAAATATTGGCAATCAATTTAAATTAGGGATAATTTTTTCTTTGATTATAAGTTGCCCCATTTTTCGGCAGGGGGAAATCCTGTGATAACCCCATTTTCTGAAATAGAAGTCTGGCTGTCGATTTTGTAATCAAGTTTAAATCGCAATTTTACTTCTTTCTGTTTTTTTAAATAAAAAGTTTATAGTGAGAATAAAAAAAAAAGAAAAAGATATTTTGGTTAAAATTTTTTTTTTTTTTTTTATTTCAAATTTTTTTTGGATCGTAAAAAATATTAACTTACCTTATCAGGGTTAGCTATGGTCATAACTTGGGTAATAGGGGGTGTTGAAAATATGGGGTTAAAAGCCGTAAGCTGGATGTTAGAAGGGGTTTGTAATTTTACCCTCATAATCTGCAAAAAAAGGGTAATTTTAATGTTGTATCAGCAATTTAAAAAAATAACTTAAAAAATTAACTAACTTTTGGTGCAGCAGCTTGAAATAAAATATTCTCGACTGGATTGGTTCGCGTACTCATAATTGATACCACAGACACCAGTGTATCTGGTCTGGATGGTAGCGCATGGTCTTTTGCAAAGTGGACCATTATTCTAATGCCATTGTTGTCATAGGCAGTAATAGGAGTGTAAGTACCTATAAAAAAATATTTGTAAAAATGTTTTTTATAAATAAAAATAAAATTTTTAAATAACAATAAAAAAATCAGAAATACAAACTTGGTCTTATTGATTCTAATGCGACAAAAACATCATTCAAAGAAATTTCTGGTACGACCACTGGTTTGGTTACTTCTGGTGGTGGCTTACTGACTACTGGTGGGAGAATGGTTATTATTGGTTCCTGACTAAAAATACTATTTGTCGTTGGAGCAGGTGGTGCACTGGTGGTTGAAATTACATTAGAATTTCGGGTTTCTGTTGAAGCACCAGTTAAATTAATTCCAGCAGAAAAAATGTCAATGTCTTGTTTGGAAATGGTGTTGTTGCTGCTGGTCGATGGTGTTGGTGCCAAATTGGTTAAAATTGGATCGACGTCGAATAAGGTTGGTGCTAAATTTGGCTGGTTGTTCGCTGGTTGACTGGTTGAGCTTAATTGGTTTAATGTTGGTTTTACTGGTTCGCTGCAAAAATATCTTTTGTAATTAGAAAAATTTTTAATTTTAGAATAAATTTTTGTTTTTTATTAATAAATGATTTTGATTTAGTAATAGTTTGTAGATTTATTTTTTCTTTTTTTTTATAAGTTTTAAAATAAACTTTGACTTACATAAATTTTCCTTCTATCTTGTGACCCAATGATTTTTCCATTAAATTCTTACTCAGCATATCGATATCAGAGAACATCTATAAAAAGTGCAAACAACTTTAAGCATCGAGTAAGAGTTATTAGCAAAAAGTTAAGTAATTCCAAAAAAAGGATTTTGCCGTCTCAAAAAAATCTAACACATTAAAAATTGTACAAGCCTTGACTAAGCCCATTAAAAAAAAATTGTTATGCTTTAGTGTAATCATTTTTAAATTAAAACTCTTAGCTAGGTAACGCTTTTAAAGTGTTATGTTACAGAGTTTTGCAATTTTGTTAGTGATGTATATAGCATGTTAGTATGGTTGACAATGAATCAAAAAATGCCTTTAGAACCTTTAAAAAATGTCTGTGGTACTTACAATTTAATTTTCAAAAATACTGGAAAATGATTAACATAAAAAAACAGGTTACCATATTTTTGTGTGACTTAGAAAGTACTAAGTAGCTTAGTGAATGTATACACGCTAGTACTTTCTACGTCATCACAAACAGGGCTTCCCTTTTCTTTTTTTTAATTAATTTTAATTTTTTTTTTAAAGTTGTATATCTTAAAAAGTAGGTGAAATTATTTAAAGTTTTAAAACCATTTTTGTGTTCAGTGACACCAACTTAATTAATTTTTGAGTATAAAAAAATCGCTAATATATGACTTTAAATAAAATTCAATGTATAAAAATTAAAACTAACGTCAGGTTTTGCAGTTGTACTAGCTGGAGGTTTCTGAATAAGTGGAATTTGAGGGGTGGTCGACTTTAATAAAGGTTGGAGGTTAGGGGTTGGTGTTTCTTTGGGTTGGGGGAGGGAAAGATTATCAAACAAACTGTTTACATCATTTTGTGTCGTAGATGTCTGCGCACTTTGAAAGTTAAGCAACAAGCTATCGTCAAAACCACCTAAAATAAATAATATCCATAAAAACAAAGCGAAATAAAATATAATATGTTTAAATTTATTCAACCGATAAAAAACATAAAACATTTTCTAGTTTAACCATTTTTTAAATTGAAAGCATTTCTGTTGTTAAAAACCAAGATTTAATTTATCAATACCAACATGCAAAGTTTATATTAATGTTAGATTATGCAAGTGTAATATCTTAAAACATGCAATAATCCTGGTCATTATTTCATGAATAATTAATTACTTAAATATTGATTTTTTTCTGTAATACTCTATGTGCAGTGGTAATGTATAAGGGAATTAATGAGTTAATATTCAAATAAATTTCGCAGAAAAACAAAGCCAAAAATACAGTTGGAATAGTTTAAAAAAATCTGTATGTATTCACCCAAAATGTTTTTCTAAAATATAACTTAATAAAACAATTTGAATTACTCATGCTTTTGCTAGTATTCAATACACAAATAACAAAAACAAAGGTCAGATAAGGGAGTTGTGCTATGCTGGTTGTAAGCTTAGACATGCAGTGCATTCATTTAACATACCACCAATAGTGTTGGTAGGATTTGTATTTGTTGAAGCAGTAGGAAATGCATCAAAGAGCAAGCCATTTGATGGCATGCCCGAAGGATTAAGACTGATTCCAGTCAAATCGTTTAGATTTGATGTGTTGTCTGTCGATTACAGATATCAAAAAATTACAAAATGATAAAAAATAAATCACAAAAAAATCTGACAAAAATTATAAAAAATTACTACATGTAATTTTTTTTACTACATTCATTTTTTTTAAAATTTACTACATGTAATTTTTTGTTAATTAACATTTAAACCACAGATAATATAAAAATCAAAATATTTTGGTAATGAATTTAAATAAAAAATACTTTTTTAAAACTTTTTTTACAACATTAGTTTTGTTAAGTAATAAATTAATTTTAATTATTTTCTTTTTAAAATGAAAGTTAGTTAAAATGATATTGATTTTAAATCGTTTTTGAAAATACAACTTGATTATTACTAACTTTAATGATTATGTAACTCATATTTGTAATCATGTATGATTTTTGTATATATTTATTTTAGTTTTTTTTATGCTTACAGTAACTACTAATTATGTATATATATACATTTCAAGCTACAAAATTTACATAAAATTGTAAATATGTATATAAATATAATACAAAAATTGAAAGTAAAACTACTATCTATCACCACGCAAGGTTATACCAGACTTATTCCAACAAAAAAGTTATAAATTATTTTTTACAAAATTAAAAATGTTTTAACCTGGATTTAAAGTTTCCTGTTTTGGAGCGTCAGGTTCTGAAGCCCCGTCTGCCTTCCTGTCTGTCACTGACCGCAACTTAGGCTGAACCAACTTTTCGAAGGACTGCATGACTCGTGAAACATCGTCGTTCGCTCGTAAAATCTCCATCAATGCTGACTCATCGTCATCAGTGTCGGATGCAAGACGGAACAATGTCGGTCGCAATTTTTGACAACTGTCATACAGTTCCTATTAATAATATTAAAAAAAGCATGAGTATAAAATAAAAAGCACAAAAAATTAGTAATTATAGTAATTATAATTTTAAAATTAAAACTCAAAAAAAGTAAAAAAGAGAATAATTTTTTCCCTTTTTTAGCAATTAAAAATAGTTTTCTAAAAAGACATTAGGCCTAATTAATTTAGTAAAATTAGTCAAATCCTACAAGATAAAATGTGGCTTATAAGATACACTCGAAACACAAATACACTTATTTCTACAACACTTTGCTTCACTTAAGTAGCTGTCCGAGTCCTATTAGCGGTTGATTAAAGAAAAAGACACTCATCTCTGTTTCTCAGGAATTTAAGTGCGCTATATTTATTTGTGTTTAAATATAACAATTCTGGCACTTAACACCTTAAATTGTTATGCTACAAAACTTAACTACAATATATTATTTAAAATTTGTCATGTTAGAAATTTGAGGTTTGTGGATTAAAATTTGATTGCAATCATAAAAACAATAAAACTTTGCACTTTACAGTGCATATAGTATGCTATACAATACTTAAAGTAGGCCTTTAAGGCATTAAACTTTTCTATCATATTTTAAAATTAATTTTTATTAAGAGTTTTGCGAATACTTGAATACTTTTCTTAAAAAATACAAAACCATTCTCAAAAAAAATAATCACGAAAAAAAACTTTACTTTAAAGAAAATAAACTTAAACATTTTTATTTTACCTTCATCATTTGCATGTCAGCAACTGATGATCCATCAGAAGTGAAATGAGTCAGCATCTCGTTAAGAACTCGGACATTGTTAGTGACCTCTTCCAAGGTCGAATGTCGCTTCTTTAACTTCTCCACCTTGTCTTGATCTTCTTTTACTACATTTTTAATTAAGCGATTCGCAGCCTGAAAAACGTTAAAAAATTTTCGTTAAACTCAATTTAACAAATATTATAAATTTTATAAAAAAAATGTTTAACCTGTAGATCTTCTGGTCTTGTACTTTTTAGCAATCTTTCAAGTTGTTTCTTTTTATCTTCATCTTTAAAAAGTGTGTCCCTATCATCTCTTGGAGAAGGAGGATTCTGGACCAAAGTCTGATCATATTCTGGATCCTTTGTAACAATTCCTGAAAAAAAAAATAACCTAATCAACAATTTTTTTTAATTTTTTTTTATAAATTTTTTTTATTAAAAATAAAATAGCTCAATTAAAAACTTGTAGATTTAAATTATTTTTTTATAGGTTAATCAAAACCTTGTTTCTTGAGCATCTGATAAGCATCGCGAATTTTAACTTGATCAGTCAAGGCAATACTCCAAGTGTATAAAAGTTGAATTACTTTATCCTGAACCTTCTGTGATGTTCTTGTTGCAAGATACTAAAAAAAATATAATACAGATATTTTTGAATCATCTGTCAAAAAATAGCTGTTCCACACAAACAGTAAGTGTTTTTTGCCTTAGAGACCTTTATTTATTTCATATTTTGCGTTATACCTTTGGAGAAACAATTTTAATCATTTCGTTCAAAAATCGATATTTTCCAAGTTCCTTATGAAAAAGATCTCCACAGTTTTTAACACAACTCTCAAGAACAACCAATGCTTGTAAGGCTTCTTTTTCTTGTGGTGATTGAATTTTGTGAGCAAGAAGCCGAGTACTATTTTGAGCTCTAAAAGTAAGACAACAAAAATTTAAATGGCCTATCTAAGTATTTTTAAGTTATTGGTAAAAATCTAGGTATTGTAAATAACTTCTAAAAACAAATTAACATAGTTGTACTTGTATAAAAAGAGGCCACAAAAAAAACAAAATATTTATAATATATGCTTATTATACAGAAAAAAAGAAGTTTAATTTGTATATACCCCTCAAGTTCAGAGTTAACTCGCTCACAAAAGTTCATAATATATTCCCAATCGTCTTCCCTGTTTAGTGGGCTGGTGGCTTTATCTGTATATAATTAAATAATATATATATTTATTTAAAAAAAACACTTTAGCCTACAAAACACTCTGTTTGTTAACATATAATGTTGAAAATATTGATTTTGGCTTTAGTATCAAATAAGCACTTAACAGTACATTAACATACAAATTTTACTGTTTTGTATTAACTTAATGTAACTAAGTTCCTTATAAAAAATGGATCTCTGTTAAACAGGAAACAGGGATATGAAGCAAAAAAACAATACTCCTAAACAAGTATTATAAATTAAAAAAAAAGATTTACAAAGTACTAGTTGCTAGCTTTATGTAAAACAAACCAAAATATCAGTTTTAAAACTGATTAACATACTTAAAAGTGTTTCCATTGTTTCTCCAGCATCATTATCCATGTTGAATTTAAAACAGATCAACACTTTTACATATAAAACATTAAATATACAAAACCTATAAAACAATGTGTGGTTTCATTTACAGATTTGCTGTAGTTAAAACATATGTGTTAAACATGATACAAAAAATAATCAGAAATAATAAGGAAATCGTATTAATTAGGTCAAGTAATTAGGGTGTCGAACAAAGCACAAAATTTTGAGCTTTTATTGTTGGGTAATGGTCATGGCAGCTTATGTTTGCACATTTACTTAAATGCAACCTACAGACTTTTAACAGATAACTAGCAGACTGGATAGTTGATACTATATATTTGATTTGTTTGGAAATAAGTTTTTATTTGGAAACCAGCTGAAAAGTGTTAGATAAATTTATAAAAATATTTAGTTTTTACTATCTAACCATAATAGGCAGAGATAGAGTAATGTACTTTATTCTATTACTAGTTCAGTAGTTGTTAGTTAATTTACATTCATATTTTAAATTAGAGGTTAACTTTTTAATAACACCATAATGCTAGGGTGCTTTTTATTTAATTAATTTTGTAATTCTGTAAATTGCGATTCGTATCGGTCTTGACATTTTACGTTGTTATTAACGAGGCTGCCTCCTTACGTTACAATAAGTAAGTAATTACAGTAATGCACAGTTTAAAATTAACTAATCTTTAACGAAATATTGATCTTTATTAGTTAAAAGACAAAACAAACTGAAAAAAGTAAAAACTACAAGACATACACATATCCAAAACGGAACAAGAAACGTAGCAATCCAGATGTTTTGTGGCAAAACAATGGTTTTAGCTGGTCTTCGATATATTTGTGACAATATTTTTTCATATACTCTTTAAAAATTTTTAGGTTTAAATAACTCATATAATCATACAACTTTTTTTGTATTTTTTAGTAATTAAATAATTTATTTAAATTTTACTGGCCAATTTTGTTAAACTAATTGGAAAGTCTCAAATGTGTTAAGTTTTCTATCGTAACATCAGGAAAATTCGAATCCAGCGTGTTACAGAAATTTAAAGTTTAGGTAAGTTTACGTTTTATTTTAATTACTAACTATCCATTTAAATTATTAGTTATATTTATATTATAATTTTCGTTTGGAGGTATGTATGGTTAATGTTCTAAAAGTTTGAATGATTTTTTAGCACGTGACTTATTTGCTTATAGAAGAGAACCACGTGATTTTTATTTAGCAGTTAAACAGTCTAAAATTGTTCGTTTGCTTTTTGTTACTGTTAGGTCCTTTTTTGTGTTAAAAAGGCTTGAATTTTTTTTAAATAATTTTTTTCAACATTTGAACTTGAATTTTGCAGTATAACTGATCAGATTGATTAGGAAATATTAAAGACAAATCAATTGGCTAATTAAGGAACAAATTTGCAGAATCTTTTATAAATTTCATAATATTTTCTAAAAATGACGCAAGACACAAAAGGCCAAGGAGATTCACCGTAAGAAAATTGTTTAAAATTTTTGTAATTTAATTTAGCAAAAAAATTTAATTTTAGCAAAATTTAATTTCTTTTTTAAATAAAATAATTCATATATTATTCAGTGCACATGCAGCTCCAACAATATGGGCACAAAGAAACGAAGTTTTGTACATAACTTTTAAAGTTTCTAGTTGCGTTGACCCTAAAGTTAACTTAGAAAATAATAAAGTTACTTTTACGGGTAGTGATGGCAACTCGAAATCAAATTATTTTAACGAACTTGAATTTTTCGATGACATCATTCCAGATGTAAGAACCAGTTTTGTAAAAATTTATTTTTAATAATTTATATGTTAAATTTTGAATAAAATACTCACATGCTTTGTTTTGTAGGATTCAAAATGGATTAAAACCGGTATGGGAATTTTTTGTACAATTGCAAAAAAAGCCAATGACAAATATTGGCCCAGATTACTTAAAAATAAATCCAAGGTGAGACCTTGCAATTTTTATTTTTTTGAGTTAAACCCACTTAAATTCTAATTTTTATTTATTTGCAATTTTTGAATAAATTCCTTCAGGTACATTGGTTAAAAGTCGATTTTCAGCGGTACAAGGATGAAGATGAGTCCTCAGAAGATGAGGGGCAACCTGGAATGGGAGGAATGGGTGGAATGCCAGGCATGGGAGGAATGGGTGGAATGCCAGGCATGGGAGGAATGGGCGGAATGGGAGGAATGGGTGGTATGGGAGGAGACATGGACCTTGCCAGTGTAAGAAATTAATTGTCATCACCATGGGGTTATTTTTTTGTATATAATTTTATCTTTGATGTGGAAAGGTGGAATGCATGACTTAAACATAAGAGTAACATCAGTTACTTCGACCCAGTCTTGAGTTGCTATTAGCAATAGTAAAACCATTTTAAAGTTGTCGGGTTGGCTCAAATTAAAACGTAATCAAGTTTAAAAAATTTTATTTGTATTTTAGATGATGGCAAACATGGGTGGGGGAATGCCTGGGGGAACCCCCGATATGGATAATATCGAAGAGGATGAAACAGATAGTGACGACGAAGGTTTGTGAAAATACAACAACAATTTTTATTGTTACACTAAAACATAGCGAAATTAATACAAATTTTTTTTAATTTATTACCAATATTTTTAATATTAAAACCTATTGATACTTTTAGCAATTCCTGATCTTGAGGAAGCTCCTAAGGAGGAGGATGCTGCGCAGGAGGCTCAATGAGAAATTTTTATTTAATTCTTTTCCAGTGTGGAGCAAGAAGTTGCGAAAACAATTTTGAATGTAAGAAGATAAAAAACAAAAATCAATTAAGTAGCTGCTCTGTATATTCCCAAGAAAAATAAACTTTACGAATATTTTAATCCCTTCATTCGTTTTAAGTTAATTTTAAATATAAATTCGTTGTAAGATGCTCTGGTCTATATTGGCTTTAACAAAAAAGTTCAAAGCATTTTGTCTTCAATTTCTGCAGTTGGCCTATTAATTTTGTGCCATATAATTTACACATTTTTCGTTATAATGTTAACATGAAAATTAGAATTTTTTGTTAATTTGCTGAACTGATTTTATAAATGAAAAACTTAGCTTGGTGTGTTTACCAACTTAAAACTATTATGCTAGAAAGAAAATTAAGGGATACTGTTGATAGAGAATCTGTATGAAAAAGGATAAATTACAATGAGACACCATTTTCAAAATAAAAAAAATTTATTGACAAAAATAAACCCCAATTACCGTATTTCTGTTTTACAAAGCAAAGGGGATTTAAACTTTTAGGGACATTGAGGGAAAAAAGTATCTTGCAATAATTAGGTGAAGCAAATATTGAACAACTGTGTTTCAAGTAAATGTAACAGAAAAACGAAGGCAAAAAGACATAATTCATCCATCTATTTGGCATTTTAGTTGGTTAAAAATGTCATTTATGTTTTGGTAAGCCGACGTGAAATGCCTTCACACGAGCTGGTTTAAGTGAAATGGTTGGTTTTATTTGTTTTATTGGTGCAAGGGATTTCTTGGCATCGTAAATCTCAATCTGTCCTGCATTTTTCGTATCTGAAAGAATTTCTTTTTCCACTTCGATTTGTTCGTCTAATGACAACTTCTGTAAAGGAAAAAAATTGAAGAAAATGTCAGGGATAAACAGTGGCTAAAGGAAAGAAATAATCCATTAGTTGTTTTTTTAACTAAGAACTTAAATTAAAAATTAGCCTTTTCGATTTATAAATATTTAAAAAAATATATAGCCCTTTTTTAACTCGTAAAAAAATTTAAAAATAAAGTTAAGAGTAAACTTTTGTGGTAGATAATTTAAAAAATATTTTTTAAAAATTTTACCCTCCATTTTTTCCCAAAATGTTCGTCGTTATCATCATTTTCTTTATCGGCATAGTCCTCAGTGTTAGCATTATAGTTATTCTCCATTACCACATCACCAGCTGTTTTTTTCTGGCGTTCAAGGTCAGTTTTCTGTAGCAGAAATTGTTTTAAACGAAGTACAACTTTTTACAAACTAGACTTACTTTGGTGTTATAAAGGCATATTTGTTTTTTTTTGGAAACTTTTTATGTAAACGTTGGTTAATATTTTAATTGTTCTGTATTAAATCTTTTAATTCAATTTGCATAAATAGAATTTTTGCCATGGGTAAAAACTTACGTGTATTTTGGCCATTTGTCTTTGGAATTCTGCCTCTCTTTTAGCTTGCATTGCAGCACGTTGACTCACTTTGGCATTTTCTCGTGCTACTGCATTCTCTTGCATCATTTGTCTAGTAAACCAATAAGAAAGTTTTTTGTTAAAAGATTAAAATTGGCGCACCACTATTGTTTACATATAGCTTACACGACATATTATCACATGCCTAATTAATGCAACTTAAAACCTATTAACTTTAAGTGATATGAAAAAAATAGTAGCCTTGTTTTTTTGAATTTTTGTTTGGCAAAACCAAGTGTTTCTTACTTCCAACTTTGCTCTCGTATTTCAGCATCTTTTTCTCTGTCCCCGGTTGTTACTTCAAACCACCAATTCCATTGAAAGTAAGGCTGATTAAGTTTATCCTGTATCTTACTTTCGACGGAATAACACCCTAAAGGTAAAATAAAGGATAATTAAAACGTTATGGCTGTGTACGACTTCCGCGTTTTGTATCGCATGAACTGCTTTTTATTTATTAAAGTTAATTTGAATAAAAACCTGGGATATTTGCTATTGTAAAATCGGCGCTCTTGACTGTGAATTCCCGGGGAGTTTCTGGGTTTGAGAAATCAAGCTTTTTTCTATTGGCCCAGTTAAAAGTGTAGTAATCTAAAAATTAAATTTGTTTAATATAAATAAAAAAGAAATTAAAATATATAAATAAAAAATATGTCACATTCTTACTTTCTCCTTTGCTCTGCTGTGCTTCGAAAAATTTGTGGTCGCGGTAATATAAAAACTCTGGAGGTTGAAGAAGAACCTACAAAACAGTATTGTTAGTATTAACTTTAACAAACAAACAAATCTACAACCCATTGCCCTGAGTTTGGTTCCCATGGGTACTACTTTGCAGTTTTTTTTGCATTGGCGCTTTGTTAATCTAAAGAATTTTCATACATTTACAAAACATCACTGTTCGGTAGTGCAACCTTCCGGTCTGGACACAGGTTCAGGACAAAAGGTTTTTTGTTAGGGTCGCACTATTCTCATAATATTTGAATTTAAGTAGTATACAAAAGTTGCAAACCGCGTCCAGTTTATACTTTTTTACTAACTTTTAAATCACTTTAAGGTTGTAAAGAGTAAAATTTATAATGGAACATTTTAGATTATAAAGCTATAAAGCAACAATATAAAGCTAACCAATCTAAAAAAGACGTATTTACAAATGATATTGTTTTGATACCTCAAGCACTATACTAAACGAGAAATAATGATCTAACGTATGCGCGTTGAGATCATTTAACCATTCAGTAATATTTTTGCCCACATAAATCCGAACAGGTTTTTGCACTTTTTGGTATGAACCAAATAAAGTGGGACAGTATTTAATGTAGGTTGTGTAGGGTTTGCTTGAGTCCCAAAAAGCTCTTTTTGTTAAATTTGATTTTTCTAACTCCTCTTCATTAAGATCGTTTTGTAGTCTCACACCGGCCAGTCTTAAGTCGTTACGAAGAGAACCCAATGGCAATTTACCGCCATTTTCTTCGATCAATCTTTCGAGGACATTTTCTTTGTGTCTCGGTGAACCAAAAGGATGCAATGAAAATTGATTTTCGCTCTCTTGCATTACTCCCCCACAAAGCGGGCCTAGTTTCTCGCAAACTTCTTTTGAAATGGTTAGATTTGGATAAATAACAGGTTTTTCTATAAGGTGTGGTCGTTCAATAGTAAAATCGTTGTTTTCGATCCAATGACAAATAGCGCCTTCGTCTTTTGGTGGTGAGAACATCGAACACACAGATATAAAAAAAAATTAAAAGAAATATTAAAAATAAAATTTTACTTACTGCAAAATGTACTTGGATGCTGTAACGGTGTTGTGTTATGTTTTGGTGCAAGTCCGGGTTTAACATAAGCGGTTTTGTCAACCATTGAAAATCCCCTGAATCGCCGGGACAGTATTTTACGAACGCTGCTTTGTTTGGAAAATAAAACCGCGTCTTGCCTTGCGGATTGGCGCGTGCGCTTGTGACCACGATGTGACGTGGCATGTTGCTTTTTCGTAACGAATAGTAACCATCTCTGTTTTCGCGCAAAATGCCTTGGCATTCAGGAGCCAACGTTTCGCATAAATTCAGCGCGTCCGCAAATTTTTCGACCATCGAGAATCGAGTGCTCTTTTCTTCCTCCGGCGGTGGAGGGATTTTTATATTCACGGTGTCTGGGACCGGAGAATGTTTGACAACCTTTTGAGGTATACGAAAATCTGCCGCTTCTGGTATATCGCTCAGCTCGATGCTAAAGTCAAGATATTTTCCTTCGTATTCTTCCCATCGACACGGCCCTAAAATAAAAAACAAAAATTATAAAATTAAAAATTAATTATGGTTTTTTATTATAGGGCCGTGTCAAATTTAAAATAATGCGCTTAACAAACACCGTTTTGTTAATTTTTTTAATTTTTAAATTTATTGTGAACTTTTAATTCCCTTCATGTTTTTTTATTCCTAACATAATTCTTATCACACGTGACGCTTATGCATTATTTATTAATTTTTACCAAAAAAAGATTTAAGTTTAGAATCTACAAGCAGTTGTACATGACTTTAATTAAGAATTGCATCAAAGATTATGTGTTATTTGTTTGCAAGTACGTCGATTTAATTAAAGCTGGTAAACAAAAAGAGTGTTTAAAGCATTAAACCAGTTTCTCCGCTTTGCATATTTACGTGGTTTAAGACTGCTAATTTTTATTGCAATACGTTAACCTTGTTTAATAGCCACTAGCGTTTAAGACTAGCACTCCTAATATTTATATTTCGCATATAAATTCGGTTAAGCGTGATTCAGCAGTTTAACTTTAGAAAAACTTTACCCTGAACAACTTAACCCGACGACAATACTATACTTAAGGGTTAAACTATATGAAAAATAAGTTGGGGTTATTAGGTTAGATGATTTGAGGTTAGTTTTTTGTAAGTATTTGGTTGTGTAGAATATTGTTTTAATGTGTTTCTCTATAAGTTCATTTAAGTAAACTTAATTACTGTATTAATATTAGTTACTATGACATTATATTAACTTTAATAGTTTTAGGTTAAATTACCTGGTTTTACGTCGACGTCCATGGTAGGTACGCCATCGACAAACAGTGTTACCCGTTTTACTTCAAGTTTACGAATGTCGATCATAAGCTTGGTATAAGTAGGTTGTAAATCTGTTGAAACCATTCGATATTGTAAATCCGAAAGTCCGTCTGTTTCTGCTCTTGCTTCTCGAGTTTTGTTCAACCGCCAACTAAAGAGAGAATTGTTGTTTAACAGTGTTTAAAATGCGTTGATAAGTAAAATTATCTTTTTAACTTACGGAAATTTGTTTGGACTGAATTGCCACGGATGCTTATGTCTTATCATCTTGTATCTTCCGACTTTCATCGGACTTGGTACAATTCTCATTTCACTATGTATAAAAAAATACATTTAATTCGAATACATATTTACTCAAAATATCTCATTCAGACATTGCCAGCAAAATAATCTGTATGTTTAACTTTATCATTGTGTTTAGGCAATTCTTGAATAAAGCACACTAATTAAAAATAGCCCTACCTGTAAAAAATGCGAAATTCCATGTCGTTATCTTCTCCACCCCATCCCCAAAACTGGTTGGAGTGACCGTTTGCTTTTCTATATTGTTGAGGACTTATGGCTGTAACTCCTCCAAAGTCAGTTCCATAGCGCGGAGCATAATTAAACTTGTCAATTGCTATGTATAAATATATGAGGAGTTATGATTTTGTATATGAATAAGATTTTAAAAATTTGTGTTTTTTTTAAACTTTTCTACTTGAAAAAAACATTTAGTGAAAGCGAGATCTTATAATTGGTATCAGTCAATTAAAATGAAATGTTTTGTAAGAAAAATGTAAATCGAACCATGTTATTAAATCTACTTCAAGCGAAATTAGCCAAATCAATTACTATGCTTCTACAATAAAATTAAGTGGCGTCAAAATATAACCTTATTTTGCAGCTTGTAAAATTTTATACTTGAAAAAGTTTTACTCAAATGATACGAGTTGGTTACGATACGAAGAATTTCTAGTAAGGCTGCCGTAGAGGTAGGCCTAAACATTTTACATCAAAGCATTATTTATAACCTGGTGATAGATGCCTTGGTTGACTACCACACATGTACATATTTCTATCGTCCTCTGGTATCATATCAACATCATGGAAAATAATACAATCATATGCATCCCGTTTCATCACTTCCTCAAAGGCTGCATTCATCACCATTGCCTTGTTAAACTGGCCGTTGTCAAACTAAAACAAGTTGTTAATGTGGATAAGTTAAATATTTTCTAATTAAGTTGACAATGTTTCTCCTTTAAATAGAACTGTTTTTTTTCTTAAATTTTACTTCCTATGCATTATTAATCAACTTTAATACTTAAATTCAAATTTATTTGCTGTAATTGATCTGTTGTTGTGATTAATAATTTATTTTGTTTTGCAACTGCTACTAAGAAAAACATCAAATAAACCTTATATGAATTTAGGATAAAAAAGTTTCGTTCAAAAATCATACTTAACGTATAATTATTTAACTTAAGCTTTAATTTCTACCTGTTCTCCCACATATATACAGTATGACGATTGCTGGCGCTGCAAAATTGGGTGAAGATAATATAACAACGCTTTTAAATGGGCATCTCTATCTTTAAACGGGATAATAACAGCAACTTTTTGTCTAAACAAGAATATTTTTTAAATTATTTTTTTTTTTATTTTCAACATAACATTGTAACACGTTAGCAATCTATTTTACATTACATATAGTGTATAGAATTATGACTTACAATGGTTTGCAATTTGTTGGCCTGTAGCAGCCTCCAGACATCAAATCAGGGTCTGATTGATTTATTACCTCTTCGTACGACGGGGTTATGTTTGTATATATAGTTAAGGGGCCGACTGAAAAAAATTATATATAAAATTAAATAAATTACGTTTTTTGTTTTAGCATGTCAGTATTTCAACTAACCCTTACCATATTCTAGTTACAAGATTTAAGTGTAATTTAAACTTATAATTATAAGAAATATAGATAAAGATAGATTAACCAAATTTGTGGTTTTCAATTACTTCTCTCTACTCATCTTGGCAGTATTTATATATTTAAGAAGTATAATTATTGTGAAATTAAATATAAAATTATGACATTTCGTTATAGCATGTACATTCAAAAGTCAACGTCTTTTTTTGATACCAAGTAAAACTAAAAGGGGCAATATTTAATGATATTAAATGTTATGATAATATTTAATGTCATAAGTGTTTAAATAGAATCTTGATATTAAAAGTAAACTTAAACATACGTAAAGTTTCTGGTTGAGTTAAACAGCGAGGTCGTTTTCCCATTAAATGTCGGGATGGGGGATCTTCTTTTATGTTAAGTACATTGGCTTGAGGTTTTACATTATTTCCAGGTAAACGTTGTACTGCTTTGCCATAGAGGCTATTTATTTGAAGATGATTCGGCAGGATTACCATACTATAAAAATTCAAAAGTAAAAATTTATGTACGTAAAAAATTGTACATATTTTTATTGAGTATAAGTACAAGCTATATAATAATCAAGTTTTTTTATATCATACCTTTGTGATCTTCTTTTTATTAAAACCAAAAGTAAGTACAAGAGAAAACCAACAACAAATAGTTTGATAAGTTTTCTTTTTCCAATTTTTCTTAACCAGCTTGATGGTATTATTCCACATGTTAATATATTTCGGCTTATTCTTTGTAATAAAGCCATTTTATAAAAGTTTATATAAATAATCAATGTCGATTTGTAGCAAAAATTTATAATCGGAAACTTTTCTTTGAATTTGTTATTAAAAATTTCTTCAATATTTTCATTCCTTAACTTATTTGAATACAGCTTTAAATAAATCTGTATAAAATAAATTGAAGTTAATCCAGTGAAATAAGTATCATAAATTAAAATGTATGTCACCTTCAACTAAACCTCTTTAAACAACCTTTTTTTAATTTTTTGTCATCATTTTGTCTGTAAAAGCTACTTGTCTAGTTTTAGGAATTAAGTATTTCTTCGTGCTACGTTGTCTCTATACGCCTAAGGCGAAAAAAAGTCGATCGTATTTTCTTCTATTTCATGCTTCTAATCTCACATTTTTGCACACATTTAGTTCCGAAAGTAATAAATTTCGATTTCGCTTAACTTTTTTTATGGGTATGTCTGCAAATAAATTGCATAAGCCTATGTTGGTACAAAAAATCTTAAACTTTATTTATTTTTTAGGTTAAATGAAAAAATGTTGTTTTTTTAATAAATTTTATTATATATTGTAATCTCAGATAAAATATTTCACATACAAAACAATAAGTGCACGAAAATTTATAAGCAATACTACAAATAAATAAGTATAAATATCTTTACAAAATAAAAGGGTAAAACTGTTTTGCATGAACACAATATGAAACTTTGCAAATAAAATAAACGAAAAAAACGGTGTGAACACATTTGCATTTCTATTATACTTCGAAATAGAATTTGGTTGTTTTATGAGATAATTGCTGGTAAGAGTAGATTTCCTCTTGAGATATCGTCTGGTGTGAAGCGACTTGGTAAAAAATTGGGCTTGAATATTTAATGAAAATCTAAAATACAAAATAATTTTGCAATTGAAAATGTTACATTATTTTTTAAGTAAAATGTTTAGCTAATTAACAAACATTTGTTTATGCCTTACAAAGTTTAAAATATTTACCGTATTGAATGATGTAGTATCGATATTTCGAATCATTGAATTTAATTCAGATGCAAGTTGGATAATGTCTTTTTCAGTATATGATGTGTAATATACAAGAGTGTCGTCCCATTGTTGTTTGTTGGTCATCTTTAAAGCCAACCACAAAACTGCAGCAGCCATCTTGGAAGCAGATCGATCAACAAATTGATAACTTAGTAAGGACGATTCGAGAATATATCGAGCTAATGTAAGAGTCTTCATTCCGCATTTTGTACATTTGGCAAAACGACGAAGAAATCGATAAGAGATTGGAACGTTGATGTCAAATCCAACTTGATCAAATATAGATCTTTCTATTGACAATAACTCGCTTCTTTTGTATGCATCGTCACAAATGAATAAATAATCATCAACGCATGGAATATTACTTTCCTAAAAATTTATAAAAGATAATTATAGAATTTTTTCTGACATCATAAAATTTTAAACTTCATTCTTTTTTTTGTTGTGTAATCAAAGATTTGCTGTAATGTTACATATGCTTACATCAAATTTAGCTGCAATGATTAAGCATGTGGCTCCGAGAAGTTGTAACTTTTCTCTTGATATATCGACTTGGTGTAAATATAAATCAACCAACTTTACGGCCAAATACAAAGTTTCATGATTGAGTTGAAATTTTTCTTGAATCTATAAACAAAAATGAACACTTTAATATCAGAAAATATTTTAATAAAGATAGTATGCATTATATGCTAATTTATTAATTATATTAATTAATATGTAAATGTTCACCTCAACCATCCAATCTACAAGTATCGCTCTCATTTTAGGTGTGACGTCGTTGAAAGAAAGAAAATCAGATTGAATGACAAAATGTTGTTCACGTGATCGCATATATTCAAAGATGTCAAAAGCATATTCTGGAGTTTCGTAAATGTTGCTTTTATTTGCTACATCGATGTCATTAAATTTTAATTTCTTGGGTGAGTTGATTTTTGAAGCAACGTTGGTGATGTCAGTTAAAACTTTTCTTTTGTTCGGTAAATCCTTTACTGGGATAGGTGCTCTTCTTTTGCGAGAATTTTTAACAAGTTTTATATTTTCATTTTCAGACATAGTAATTGTAAAAGTTTGTTAAATAATATCTAAATAAAAAATAATAATTAAATATATAATACGTGATCAATAAACAAAGTAACTGCTTACGCAATTTGTTAATGACAAAAAGCATTTGTTACAACCTATATATATTATTTTTTTGGGCAACTTACAGTTGTTATTCTTAGTATAAAAACATTAAACATCTTGCTTATGTCAATTTCACTTGATGTTTGTTGTTAATAAGTGTGTCTTTAATGCTTATTTGGCTCTGTTAAGACTTCAACTATTTGTTATCAGAAGCAAAACCACGCATTTATTACACATATGATAAATTTTATTTGAACTGCAAAAATTTGTTTGAAAATTGAAAAAAATAATTGATCGAATATATTATTTTAATCAGCAGCTTACAATAACCGTTTTTAAATTTATATTAATTTTTATTTATCATAAACTTACATAATAAATATTTTACTGAACTTTAATTTTAAGTATTTAAAATAAATAAATGAGCTAACTTACTCTTTTGTAACTGATTGAAGAAATATTATGTAAAACTTTTAAAATAAATGTTTTAAAGAAGATTACTTAATAACTAATCTATCTTTATTCATTATACTATGTAATAACAGTAAAATCATGTTACAATTTTTTAAAATGTGGAATAAGTTTCATACATAAAAATAAATTACCTTGTAAGAAGGTTTTACTAAATACTTTTCTATCTTGGTTATATACTTCTTTATTCTAAAATTTTTGCTAAAGCGAATAATTTGTTTAAAGTAGCTAAGCTTTGTCTACATTTATGGTGTTTAAAATCTAAATGTAGTCTTAACTACCTAGACTAAAAGTATTTTAGGCATCACACAATTTTTTTTTAGATAAACATAAAACTTTAGCATCGACCGTCAACAAAAACATATTAGCGAAAAGATAATATTTGTAAGACTTGTTACGTAATCCTTTTGTTCAAGTTACAAGTTTAAACATAAAGGCGTCGAAGACATTGTAGATTATCAGATAAGAGCTTCTTACGTTGTGTTACGAGTATACCCAAACAATAGAGCAAACTTGAACTTGCAACTTAGTAGCTCAATCTTGTTAGTTACTTTTTACCAGACACTTTTTTATTGTTAACTTATTTTTAATATGAAGTTTGTAAAGAATACGTTTATCTATTCAATTTTTTTTAAAGTAAATTCAATACTGGATTTTTCTTATATTGCTACTCCCTTTTTAAATACGAAAGTCCAAGGTGTTTTCGTTTACAAACATTCTAGTATAATATGCAAAAAAGGTTAAAAATATGTATATTTCAATAACCAAAAATCTTGTCATACTATTGTTTTTTTTATTTGAATAAAATTGGTATAATTTGTTTAATGTTTCACAACGACGTTTCCTGCTTTAGCGTTGCTAACATTACTGCTAAACAAAATAAAATCAATGAAACAAACCACGTCGCGTTAAGACAAACAAACTATTTGAACACATGTCAAAAACTGTGGATTGTCTCTTCCAAACAAACATCCAAGTTTAGTAAAAACAAGATGTAGCAAACATTGGAATGCGCGGGTTATTTGCCACTTTTCTATACCTCGGTTTGAATTTAGTTTTGTATTTTATGACGTCATGCACATGTGCAAATAAAAACAACACGTTTAACAGTTTTTGTTTAATCTTGGTAAATGTTAATGTTTCTTTTTTTATTTTAAAATTTAATATGCAAAAAAGACAGGATAGTCATTGAAGATATTTTTTCTTACTTGAAACATCAATAAATTAGAATGAAAAAAAAAGAAAAGGGTCTATACAGCAATAGATTTTTTTTTTAAATAAAAACGCAGAAAATTTAAATAATTACTCAAGTATAATTGATGTCATTTAAAAATAAACAAAATATATTTTAAGTTTTAAAAATTAAGACTAAGGCTAGAAAAGGCAGTTTTAAATAAAAACTTATTGTAGTATTTTTGAAGTCTTATCAACAAACAACAATAATAAACGTTTCAAGTAGCGGAAAATAAAAGTAATTAAATCTTTATTCTTTTTACTGATAATATTTAATGAAGTCTTATCAGACTAAGATAAAAATTATAAGCACACTTATCAACAACTACATTTTCAAGTGGAATTGACATAGATAAGCTCTTTAAAGTTTTTTGATTACGATAATAACTGTGTTATTGAACTTAGAAAAAATAGTATATAAACTTTGTAACAAGTGCCATTTGTCATTATCATTATTTGAATTCAGCAATAAGTATATAATTTAAACTATCAAAATTTAAATATGGTTTCTGTTCAACATTCTCGTAAAAGAAAAGTAACTTCACCAGCAAGAGGTTCACCAAACAAAAGAAAAGCTTTAACTGACATCACCAACATTGCTTCAAAAATCAATTCATCAAAGAAATTAAAATTTAATGACATTGATGTAGCAAATAAAAACAACATTTATGAAGCTCCGGAATATGCTTACGACATCTTTGAATATATGCGCTCACGTGAACAACATTTTGTAATCAAATCTGATTTTCTTTCTTCCAATGACGTCACACCTAAAATGAGAGCGATTCTTGTAGATTGGATGGTTGAGGTAAATATTAGAATATTTATTTAATGTTTTCTATATATTATTTAAGGTAAAAACTACTAACTGTATTATATAGTATATTATAATATTAACTAATTATCTTTTTTTAGATTCAAGAAAAATTTCAACTCAATCATGAAACTTTGTATTTGGCCGTCAAGTTGGTAGATCTGTATTTACAACAAGTTGATTTATCAAGAGAAAAACTACAACTTCTTGGAGCCACATGCTTAATCATTGCAGCCAAATTTGATGTAAGTAAATAAACATTGCAGTTAAAAACATAACATAAAATTTGAATAATAACGTTTTAATTTTGTAAAATGTCAGTAAATAACATTTTTTTAAATATATTTTCAGGAAAGTAATATTCCATGCGTTGATGATTACCTTTTCATTTGTGACGATGCATACAAAAGAAGCGAATTATTGTCAATGGAAAGAAATATTCTTGCACAAGTTGGATTTGACATCAACGCTCCAATCTCTTATCGATTTCTTCGACGTTTTGCCAAATGTACAAAATGTGGTATGAAGGCTCTTACATTAGCTCGATTTATCCTTGAATTGTCCCTTCAAAGTTATCAATTTGTTGATCGATCTGCTTCCAAGATAGCTGCTGCAGCTTTGTGGTTGGCTTTAAAGATGACCAACAAACAACAATGGGACGACACTCTTGTATATTACACATCATATACTGAAAAAGATATTATCCAACTTACATCTGAATTAAATTCAATGATTCGAAATATCGACACTACTTCACTAAATATGGTAAGCGTTTAATAAAATGTAATAACTTTAACAAAAATTATAAAAATAAATTTTGGTTTCATAATTATAATTTTTATTTTAGTGACCTCTTTAATAATTATTTTTTTTCTTTATTTAGGTTTACAGCAAATACTCTCATCCAATATTCCATGGTGTAGCTAAAATATTACCACTGAACGAAAAAGAAATTTCAAAGCCTCATTGCAACTCTTCAAATGAAAAGATTTATTTTGAAATGCATTAGAAAATATAAATCTTGATACTTGTTTTTGACCTATTTTTGTTTCAAATTTTCTCCTTATGTTCCAACTGTATATTTTTTTACTTTTATGCTGTTTCTTTATTACAACATGTTTCATCACATTTATTTTTATTGTATATATCATAATAATCAAAAACATTTTGTACTTTTTATGTCAGTTTTATTTAAATTTTTCTTAAATTATATAAGTATCGTAGACTTTGTTATAAATTAAAATTTTTATTTCTTTAAAGTTATGTTTTGTTATATTACAAATATATATTCGCAAATACTAAATAGATCTATTTGTTCAGTAATTATAATTCAACATGGACTATATTCACAATATCAACCATAATAACCTTAAATTTATTTCAGGAAAATATAGGTACGCATAAATCCTAACATACCACAGACACATTTTTTAAGACATCAACATACAACTTTGGAATTGGCGGCCAACAAAAACATATTAGCGAAAAGATAATATTTGTAAGACTTGCGACCTAATCCTTTTGTTCAAGCTACAAGTTTAAACATAAAGGCGTCGAAGACATTGTTGATTATCAGATAAGAACTTCTTACGTTGTGTTACGAGTATATCCAAACAATGGAGTGAACTTAAACTTGCAACTTAGTGGCTCAATCTTGTAAGTTACATTTTTAACAGACACTTTTTTTATTATAAACCTTTTTAATATAAAATTGCAATGAATGCTGCCATTTTTTATTTTGTTACACCCAGTTTAGGACATGAATGTATAAGATTTCGGTTACAAACATCATGTAATAAACTAAGGTTTAAAATTTGTTTGTTACATAGATAAAAACTTTGTCATATTGCTGTTTTTTTGTTTTAAATTGTTATTATTTGTTCAGTGTTGCATAACAATATTTCCTGCTTTAAATTGCTAACATTGCTGCTAAACAAAATAGAATCAATGAAACGAACAACTTCGCGCGAGGACAAATATTTGAACACGTGTCGAAAATTGGGGATTACCTTTTCCAAACAAACATCCAAGTTCAGTAAAAACAAGATGTAGCAAATATTGGAATGTGCGGGTTATTTGTCACTTTTCTATACCTCGGTTTGAATTTAGTTTTGAATTTTATGACGTCATGCACATGTGCAAATAAAAACAACACGTATAACACTTCTTGTTAAATTTGTTAAATGTAAGGGTTTCTTTTTTTATTTTAAGATGCATTATTCAGAAAAGACAGGTTAGTCATTGAAGATATTTTTCTTTACTTGAAACAATAATAAATTAGAATGAAAAAGAAAGAAAAGGACCTATACAGCAATAGTATTTATTTTATTTTATTAAAAACCTAAAAATTTAAATGATTACTCAGGTATAATTGATGTCATTTAGAAATAAACAAGGTATATTTTAAACGTTAAAAATTAAGACTAAGGCTAGAAATAAAAGTTTTATATAAAAACTTATTGTTGTGTTTAAAGTCTTATCAACAAACAATAACAATAAACGTTTCAAGTAGCGGAAAATAAAAGTAATTAAATCCTTATTCTTTTTACTGATAATATTTAATGAAGTCTTATCAGACTAAGATAAAAATTAAAGGCACACTTATCAACAACTACATTTCCAAGTGGAATTGACATAGATAAGCTCTTTAATGTTTTTTGAGTACGATTATAACTGTGTTATTGAAAAAAGAAAAAATAGTATATAAACTTTGTAACAAGTGCCATTTGTCATTACCATTATTTAAATTTAGCAATAAGTATATAATTTAACCCATCAAAATTTCAATATGACTTCTGTTCAACATTCTCGTAAAAGAAGAGCATCTTCACCAACAAAAGGTTTAACAAACAAAAGAAAAGCTTTAACTGACATCACCAACATTGCTTCAAAAATCAATTCATCAAAGAAATTAAAATTTAATGACATCGATGTAGCCAATAAAGACAACATATATGAAGCTCCAGAATATGCTTTTGACATATTTGAATATATGCGATCACGTGAACAACATTTTGTCATTCGATCTGATTTTCTTTCTTCCAATGACGTCACACCTAAAATGAGAGCGATTCTTGTAGATTGGATGGTTGAGGTAAATATTAAAATATTTATTTAATGTTTTCTATATATTATTTAAGGTAAAAACTACTAACTGTATTATATAGTATATTATAATATTAACTAATTTCCTTTTTTTAGATTCAAGAAAAATTTCAACTCAATCATGAAACTTTGTACTTGGCCGTCAAGTTGGTAGATCTGTATTTACAACAAGTCGATTTATCAAAAGAAAAGTTACAACTTCTTGGAGCCACATGCTTACTTATTGCAGCTAAATTTGATGTAAGTAAAAAAAATCATTGCAATTAAAAATAACTTATAACATTTAAATAATATTGCTTTAGTTTTAATTTTGTAAAATGTCAAACAATAATATTTTTTTGATTATATTTTCAGGAAAGTCATATTCCATGCGTTGATGACTACCTTTTTATTTGTAACGACGCATACAAAAGAAGCGAATTATTGTCAATGGAAAGAAATATTCTTTCTCAAGTTGGATTTGACATCAACGCTCCAATCTCTTATCGATTTCTTCGTCGTTTTGCCAAATGTACAAAATGTGGTATGAAGACTCTAACATTAGCTCGATTTATCATTGAATCGTCCTTACAAAGTTATCAATTTGTTGATCGATCTGCTTCGAAGATGGCTGCTGCAGCTTTGTGGTTGGCTTTAAAGATGACCAACAAACAACAATGGGACGACACTCTTGTATATTACACATCATATACTGAAAAAGATATTATCCAACTTGCATCTGAATTAAATTCAATGATTCGAAATACCGACACTACTTCACTAAATATGGTAAGCATTTAATAAAATGCAATTTCTTTCAACTAAACTCTAAAAATAAATTTTTGTAAAATAATTTAAATTTTTTATTTATGAGCTCTTTTTAACAATTATTTTTCTTTATTTAGGTTTACAACAAATACTCCCACTCAGTATTTCACGGAGTAGCTAAAATATCAGCACTGACCGAGAAAGAAATTTCTCAATCTTCAAATGAAAAGTTTTACTTTGAAATGAATTAGATAACATATAATTTGCTTATTTATTCTCACCCTTTTCTTTTTAATATTATTCTATTTATGTTCCAATTGTACAATTTTTATATTTCTTCACTGTTTCTTTATTACAACATGTTTCATTAAATTTATTTTTTTAATTTTTTTTAGATAAACTATATATTATATTTTATTGTTTCATGTTTAAAATATTTCTACAATTAGATTATTTATTTATTGTAAAATTTGTGTTATTTTTTATAAATTTTTATTTCTTAAAAATTATGCTTTATCACATCATCAGGATATATAGAAAATGATTCCTAATTTAGGTAATTTTTAGTTATAGTTCATTATCGACTGCATCCACAAAACCGACCAGGATAACTTAGAATTCACTCCGGGAAAGTTATGGTATGCACATCCATAACCCCATGACACGACCCCCAAAAGTAAACCGTTACAAACAACTGGGCCACCCGAATCACCCTAAATATAAATTGTTGCCGTTACTAAAATTGCAAGATTGTCCTTTTTAAAGAATCTAAACTAGAAAGTCTGACCCAAAATTCTAAGAAGTTGTTAATATGGAGTTGCTAAAGTTCCATTTAAGGCCTAATACTATAGTGCGTTTAACAAGTCTTAACATCAAGGTACAGACCGCAAGGTTTCGAGTACCAGCCGAATCCACATTTAGTATTTTGCTTTCACGACGTTTACGGTTAGCTACACACGTCACAACACCACTTATTTTTTTTACTTACGTCGCATGCATCCTTGCCTCCATTTGGAGCGTATGTACACAGCATATTTTCTGTTATTAAACCGGCGTACGCTGTTGGTTCGTTACATTCTTCCATGCTTACAACGTTAACATCAATGCATTGTAATACGTTGGGATATACATCTAGTAGGCAATATATTATAATAATGATAAGGTTATCGAATATAAAATATATTATCTTCTTGGTGGAAATCTTAATTATTATTTGTATAAAGAAAATGTGGGCTTACTTCCCGAAGTTTGAAGATTCCCCCACCCACAAACTCGACATTCTTCGCCAACAACTGGCTCAATATATGCCGCTGGTATGTCGACTGGTTTAACATATTCATTTATGGTTGCTGGACTCTTTTAAAAAAAGATATTTAGTTTAAGAACTAATTTTATTTTGTGACGTTAGAGGTAATAATGTGTTTGTCCATAAAACACGCAATAAATGAAAAATGATTAGGTAAATTATAGAAACTATAGTTTAGGTGCCCGCTCTATATGTTTATTTTTACTCGTTTGACCGATATGGGCTTGTGATAAATATTTGCCAACGCACCACAACAATAGTTTATATAGGTGTTTAAATTACATGTAAATCGCCCATAAAGTTCCATTGTTTTATAACACTCTGTTGTAGCCGTATTCTGTTAAAAAAAGTGTTTTCGAAAACTTACTGAAAGTTTAATGAGCATAACATCGTAATCCTTGGTAGCCGAACTGTACCGAGGGTGCAAAAACACATTTGATGGCTCAATGGACTGTTCTGTGCCCTCTTTAATACTTTGATCATGATCTCCAAGTTCCACAGTAAAGATACTATAAAACAATATAAAAGAATTAGTCACATTATCAAAAACTTAAAGAGCATATAAATTGACAAAACAACCTACTTGGCAAATATTGATCACTATCGTTATATTGACTCTACTTTGCTTGTGGTATTATATATAGTAATAAAACCATTACAACTTTTTTTAAACCTTTGATAGCAGTGGGCGGCTGAAACAACCCATTCTTTGTCTATCAGCGATCCACCGCAGAAAAAATTCGAGTTTCTGTCAAGATGTACTGCGTGAGGTTCTGAATGCGGTATTGCTTCAATTCCTCCGATAATACGGTCGTCGCATTTTACATCTGTTACTAACGATAGTTTTATAAGTTAAAAAATTTAATCTCCCCATAAAATATTAAAAGTTTTTGACCCAAGTAGATTAAAACATTGCTACTTGCGTTAAAATGTAAAGTGCTCAACATAAATTCCACTACAGAATACGACATTTATACGGCCATTTTAGAATTAACATTTTATTGCTGTTAAACTTAATTCTTACCTATTATGCCAAACAATATAATATACAATATTAATTTTTTGAAACCCATTGTTTATCAGATAATAACTTTATTTAGTAAAGATGTGTTTGATAATATTTGTTTTCTTAAAAACGTGATCATCATGCGAAAAAAAACAGCTGTTATATTATAATTTACGTAATTTTAAAATCACACCGTTTCATGGGATATAAAATACATACAACATAAAAGCTGTATAACTTACTTTTTATTATTTCAATAAATATTTTATTACCGTAATGTTTAAAGAAGCTTGAAATGTTTAAAGAAGCAAAAAAGGAAGTTTTAAAAACCAAAGAAACATAAAACATGTTCCAACCAAAAATGAATAAAGTTATGAAGTGTTACGACAAGTAACTCTATACAAAACGCAAATATCATTTTGGCACATTTTAGTAAAATTGTGGTAATTTATATCTGAATTATAAAAGCTTAAAATTAACTAATGTTTTAGGTGTAAATATATAGCACATACAAACTAAATAAATGAAATAAATAAAATTCATAAATAGTAATGTCAGTATTGGAATTTTCCGTTCTTAAATTACTTTTATAAAATAAATATTGCATATTTTACATGCCTTATTTATCCTCGATGAAATGAGGTCTAACAGGTTAAGCGCCGGGTTTATGGTTGACTGACTAAAATCGAAATTTTACAACAGTCGAGAAAAACGCATTGTAAAAGTGATATAAATGATAAGCTGTCTGTAGGCAAACACCTTTTTTTAAATTAAAGAGCTTAATTTTATAAAATCTTAACTATTGTGAAGCAATATAAAAAATACCAGAAAATGTCAAAAATTGTAAAGCAAGAAAGGTAAACTATTTTATTAATTGTTAACTCTAGGTAAACGTATAAGAAATCCTACGTTTAAATCTAATGCATAAGACTGTTTAAACATATTTTTGTATGTTTGTTAAGGGACCAATGGAAAAAACCAGCCGACTTTATTCTTTCACTTTTGGGTTATATAATCGGTCTGGGAAACCTATGGAGATTTCCTTACATATGCCACAAAAACGGTGGAGGTAATAAGTAATATATGTAGTACATTGTATATGCGTGTAGTTGTTTACATTTAAATTCAAAAAAGTACAGTAGTTAAAACTGTATAAAAATAAATTTCAAAAAAATAACTTTAAAATGATTTTTTGTCGTTGTGATTGTCAAGTTCTTCTTCATGTTGTCTCAAAAATTGTTTTGATTTCTCACAATAACTCTTTTGTAGGCGCGTTTCTAATCCCGTACCTTTTGTCTGTTGCGTTTATAACTCTACCCATGTACATATTCGAAATTGGACTTGGCCAGTTGACTGGGCGGGCTAAATTGGACGCCTGGAACCGTGTTCCAATTATGAAGGTAAAAATATATCATCTTTTGCAATTTGAATATAGATACGTGTTTCAGTATTAGTGTCAAAGTAAAATTTGGTATGTAATAAAACAGTAGTTTGGGCGTATCACTGTTTTATGCTAATATGTCTCGCAAAAATAACAAATTGACTTTGTCGTTTAAAATGTTGTTGATTTATGAACTTGTTTTCCGAATCGAATTATGTTTAACTAGGCTACATTAACCACATTAATTGCTGCGTTTAGCGATTCAAGTGAAAAATAAAAAAACAGTTTTGTTTTTGAAAGGTAGCGATCTGTAAAGTTGCACTTTGACAATAAGGCACTGTTAAGAAATCCTCTCTTTATAAAGACGAAAAACATGTTTTTTTTATGTCATTTATTCATATTTTTAGGGTATTGGCTATTCTGCAGTTGTCCTTACAGTATTAGCAATGATCCCATACATGCTAATAATGGGGTGGGCTGTCTTGTTTTTTTGGAGTTCACTTACTGGAAACTCTTTACCGTGGGCAACTTGCGGTGAGATTTAAAATTTTATTACAAAATTTGATGTCGCAAAATGTCATTGTTTAATTTTTCGGTATAATGTGTTTACTATTAGTTTTTGTTTAAACGCCAAAACAGTCGGATAAGGTTACCATAAAATTATAAATATTTTAGGGCGTCGGATTTAAAGCTTACCGTGAAAAAATCTTGTTTTAAAAACATAGGTTAACCTCACATACAAAGTTTAACGATAAAAGTAATAAATAAACGCCCACCTAAACACTTATAATTTGTACGTACTTTCATACTGTTTGTTTCAAGGCAATCCCTGGAATACGCCAAACTGTGTGTCAAGATTTGAAGAGAATATGACTATGATAAGTAACTATACATCTAACAACACTGAGTATGTGACAGAATCAATTAGTCAAATAAATATTACAAATAAACCCGATGTTTATCTCAAAACCTCTCTATCTCAAGTTCAGTTTTGGAGGTAAAAAAATTCTTTAAAATGTTTTTAGTTGATGGTGTATTTATTAATTCCATTTCGATGTTAATTGTAATTTGATGAAGTGCTTAATAAGCTAATAGGAAAAGCGGTTTAACTAACTTTTTGAGTGACGCATTTACTTTGTTGACCGGTTTTTTAAATTTCGAATATTAAACTCTTTTTAGTTTTAAAAGTGTAACTTAATTTATTGTTTTAAATTTAGAAATTATGTGTTACGGATTCCTAATTCCGATAGTGATCTCAACGGAGCTTTTAACTGGCCAATGATGCTATCTTTATTTGCAGCTTTTTTAACCGTGTTTTTAATAACCGTGAAAGGCATTAAGTCAAGTGGAAAGGTTGGTATTTATAAGCCAATTATGGTAAATGTGATAGATGGAGGCATGCATAGTGTAAACAGTTAACCTGTCGAGTGTAACTTTTACAGGTTTTTAATATATTTTTATATAAAACTTTACAATTTTTTTCAAGTTAAATTTTATGTTATTCGACAACATTTAGTCAAAAGTTTTTATTTTATTAATTTTTTTGCAGGCCGTTTATTTTACGGCAACGTTTCCCTACGTTATGTTAGTAATTTTACTTATTCGAGGAGTTACGCTAGAAGGCGCTGGTGAGGGAATTAAACAATTTTTACTTCCTGATTTTAGCCGACTTGCGTCAGGAGAGGTAACATATTTGTGTAAAAAAAAAATTACTTATTTGTAAAATATAATTTAAAAAAAAGCTTATTGTGTAGGCAGTGATATATATATATATATATAGCCAATAATATGTATCAGTTTTTACTGCAATTGCTTTTCTTAATACTCTCCCCACCTACAGAATAGAAATTTATATTTGTTATTTGAATTGTTGATTTGGAAATTTTTTCAGGTTTGGATTGATGCGGCGTCGCAATCTATGTGGTCGTTTGCAGTCGGCTACTCTGGCCTTACTGCGTTTGGAGGGTACAACAAAAGGAACAACGACTTCATAAAGTAAATATTTGTCTTTATTAAACAAATTTGTAATTAAAATACGAGTTAGACGTAGGCTACTATTTTGTAGTGCCCTTGGGCAAGGCCGTAAACCGACTGTACTTCTGTTGAGCCAATACTTAATCAGCAGTTTATAATAAGCTGGCAATTTTAAACAATAAAATTAAATTGTCCAAGTTAAATCAAGACTTGGTCGGGGAAACGAATGCTACACTATGTTTAGGTCGTAAAGTCGACCTACCAAATTTAAAATAAATAGAAATACATAAAAAAAAACTAGAAATCAACATTTTAATTTTTTTTTTGATACAGACAGTCTTTGTTTTTGTTGCCGATTGGTATGTGCACTTCAATTTTTATGGGAATAGTCACGTTTAGTATTCTGGGTCACATGGCCCACATCGAGAAAGTTCCAGTAGAAGAAGTAGCTTTTTCGGGTAAATCGTATAACATTTCAAAAAAAAAAGTATAACATTTCAAACAGCATATAAATTAAAAAATAACACCCCCCCATCTTTATTAAACAAAGATTTTTTTCTGAATAAATTTCTAAAATTAAACAAAAAAATAATTTTTAGGTCCCGGACTTGTATTTCAAGTTTTTCCAGCAGGTTTGGCGCTGATGCCGTTTCCTCAGATATGGTCTCTTCTATTTTTTCTTATGCTTTTCATGGTTGCCATAGACAGTGCGGTAGGCTAATTTTTATAATCCTGCTAAAAGAAATATTTTTCTTATTTTTTTTTGTGTTCAGTTCTCGGAATTCGAAGGCTTAATGGCAATTATTGGGGACTCTTATCCACTGCTGATATCTACTCAGCGGCGCAGGGCGTTAACTAACGCTTCCCTTCTCACCACATTTTTTGTGGCCTGTCTTTGTTTACTATCACCGGTATGTATACGATTTAATTTAAACCAGCGCTTTAAAATAAAGTTATTTATGTATATCTATTTATTCTAGATTTGGGTAGGTCGACTTTACGACCTTAACATAGTGTAGCATTCGTTTCCCCGACAAAGTCTTGATTTGACTTGGACAATTTAATTTTATATATTTTTTTTTTGTATATCTTTATCCTCGATGTGGGAAGGTCGAATACGCGACCTAAACATAGAGTAACATAAATTACTCCGACCCAGCCTCGAGTTACCTATGGCAGTTGGAATATTATAGATTATAATTTCCGATAATTATGTAGCTGATTAATAACTAACTAATCGGGTGTGGCATACCGTTTATATCGCCTTATCCAAGGGCGCTACAGCATGAAAGCAGTGGATTGAACCCACGACCTCATGTGGTGTAGCAAGTGTTTTCACCATTACATCACGCTGACGGCGCCTACACTAACTTTTAGCATTTTCAATAACATATTTCTTGTTATTAAGCACGGCATTTACATTTTCGAACTGATCAACTACTACGGCTCTTCCGGTATTTGCGTCGTGTTTTGTATTCTAGCCGAGTCGCTAGCAGTCGGTTGGTTATGGGACGGCGACAAATTTGCTCACGAGGTTTACGAAGCAACAGGGCGAAGACTTTCGCCGTGGTTCAAGTTTTCTTACAGAGCCATAGTCCCGTTTTTGTGTTTGGTAAGTCTGAAGAAATAGATTTCAATTTTAAATCTAGAAAAATTTAATTTTTATGTAAATTCTGTAAATGCTACTATCTTTTGATCTATATTATTTAGGGTTAGGCAAAATCATTGGCAGTTTACCTATGTTTTACGTATTTGCAGAAACGTTATTAAATTTGGTGGTAATTTAAATATTATAGATTCAAAGCTCATGCATTGTTTGTCGATTGTAAAAATTGCTATGCACAATATCAAATTAAAAACAGGATAACATGATATTTACAATTTGGTTTTTAGGCTATATCGATCTTTTATTGTGTTAAATGGAAACCATTAACAGTTGGAGATTTTGTTTACCCGACTTGGGGTTATGTCGTTGGATGGTTTTTATCTTTATTATCATTGCTATGTATACCAGGGTATATACTTTATATTTTATTTCGTGAAAAAGGAACTCTTAAGCAGGTACGTTTTTTGCATTACAATTTTTAAAACAAACACTTTAATAATATTGTTATTGTTTTTTATTTTTTACATTTATTTATTCTCAATGTGGGAAGGGCGACTTGACGATTTAAACACAGAGCAACATCAGTTACCCCGACTCTGTCTTTGGCAGTTTCAGTTACCCCGACTTAGTCTCTGGCAGGGAAATTAGCTCAAGCTTTAATTGATGAATATTTATAAGCCGCAAATTAAGTGTTGACAGAAGGGCACACCGCTTATAGCACTGTACTCAAGGGCACTACAGCATTAAAGCAGTGGGAATCAAACTAAGGACCTCATGTAGTAAAGCCAAGTTTTATGACCGCTACACCACGCTGTCGATAAATATGCTAATCAAAAAAAGTATTTATTATTTACCTACTTGGAATAATTTTATTATGTTTAGCGCTGGAAAAATGGATTAAAACCAAACAAATTCTCTAATATAAATGCAACAAATGCAGAAGATAAACTTGAAACTGAGGAGTTACATAATCTAAACGCCTGACCTATAAGTTATAACTAACACCATTAGTAGTAACTTTCATATTATACAACTTACTTGTTTTTAAGTACGATTATTGCAGCCATCAATCTACAAATTTTATAAATTTTTAGATGGCTTATATAAATTTTTAGATGGCTTATAGGTCTATAACACCTATAACACTTTCTTAACATTTGTTGCAATTATGAAAATTAGAATTTATTAAAACTAAACTTTTTTATTTGTTTTTTTTATGCAATTTCTCGTATTTTTAGTAATAACCACAAACACTAATATTTTTTAACAACTTAGATGTAGTATTTTAAAGTGTATGTTTATTTTTAGGCAGGTGGCGGGCCCTCCACCGAAATTGTGGAGGGCCCTGATCAGGCGAAGGGCAGAATTCTGTTTTAATTTACAATTTATCCGTTATTTTTGACTGTGTTTTAAGGTTTAAGTCTGTGTGTGTTTTATGGTTTAGTTTTATTTGTAATCAGGTAACGCGATAAAGTTAGTTAGATTTTTTTTGTCAGTTATTACTATGGTTGTTTAGTTGTTAGTAGCTAAATATTAGTAAAACTGACAGATTTTATGTTGTAGTTTTGGTATAAAGATATAGTTTTAATAAAAGGATGCTTGTTAGTATATTTAATATTATTTTACTTAATTGATTAAAAAGCAATATGTTTTTAGTGCAATATTTAATATTGTCAAGTTTTATTATATATTTTTTGAATAATCTATAAGTGTGCATTATATAACTCGTGGTTTATCATTTTGTGTTAATACTATATAACAACTTTAAATTTAAAGTTATCACTCAATTTTTTTTAAACTGTGATTATTAAAAGAGAGAACAGTATAAGCTTAGGAATGCCATTAGCTTAACTAAGAACAGAAAAAGCGCTTTTTGTGCCTTTTTGCTTTTTCCGGGGATATTTGTACTCGTAGCAAAAATAAGCTTTAGGGCTGTTTTAAGTAGGCTAAATTTTTCTTTTGTTATGATTAGCTTAGGCATAAGGCTTTGGCCATACTTTGGTCATACAATTTTTTATCATGTGTTTAAAATTAAACAAACTAGTTTTATATTAACTTTTATTTATATATGTTGATAATAATATGTTGTCAAAAATTTGTTAAACATAATTACTTAAAATGTTATTATTGTTTAAAAGTTTTTAACTAATTTATTTATTACTTTGTTATGTTTAAACTCTATAAAAACGTTGCAAAAAGTTCAGTTTTCGAGACAGATATTAACATTACATAAACAGTTATTTAAAGGTTGCGTCGCGAGTTAAACAATAATATGTAGCAAAAGAAATAAATAAATTGTGTTGTCGTCAAAATAATCAAACTAAATAAAATATCTTGGGTATTAATATTTAACAATCATAAAAATATAGTTTATTTAAAAAAAAACAACAACATAAAACATGGTATTCAATTGTGCACGGCGTTTTTAAACTTGAAAAAACTTAGCCCGGACAAACCAAACTAATAACGCCTTTTTTGTTAGGGGGTTAAACAGTTGTTCATAGTGGATGTATCGTTAGGTTAAATTAATTAGCCACCTATTTCATAATTAATAAATACATTTTGATAGTTGGCAATTACTGACGTTTGATACAAATTGTTAAAACAACATTTAAAAAAAGGTAATCTACTATAATTTCCATGGAAACAGCCTATCTTTCCAATTTGCAAAAAGAAATTGTTGTAGAATAAGTGACAACATAATACGAATAAGTATTGCAATGTATAACTTGTTAACCACAACGGCAAAAAGTGTCATCAGGTCGACAAAAAAAGCTAAAGTACTTACGATGACCGTTTTATTTATTATTTTGTTGTACTTTTTGCACGTTAGCGCCGTAGTTGCGTTATTTGTAGAAGAGTTAGCTCCAGCTAATTTTTTTTGTTTAAAAAAAATAAACAAAATTAACAACAGGCCAAAAACGTGAGTTATAAATATATGCGGAAAAACAATAAAATGAAAATAGAATTTAATATCAGAGAATTTGGGCATATCCACTAATAAAAAACACTTTTGATTTATCAAAATCGCGTCCATAAAAAACAAAATCACGAGTGTTTCTAACAGGAAGTAAATCACGTTTAATACACCTAATAGCAAGCTTAGTGCTCTTAGAGTTTTAGAAGTTAAATGCATTAACAGTGGGTTGACGTAAATGCATCGCTGTCGTAACCACGCAGTTGCGTAATCACTGTACTTTCCACATACAAAACAAAATACGTGTAACTTTATAATCCATTTACAAATTACGTGCCTTGAAAACGTAACATATCGAAAGTAGAGAACTCCACCAGCGTAAAGCAACGAGAACCCAGAACCCACAAGGCAGGTTTTTCTCATTGCAAGTAAATACCAGCCCTCCTTTTTATCAGAAATTGCTCTTACCATGTTAATGTTTTTGTATTCAAAAACACACAAGCCTACTAAGATATAGATTAGAACGATAAGGGTAAACCATTCCCAAATCTCAGCTAAATCCGTAGCTTGCTCCAAACTGCTTGTAGACGTAGTATTTAATATAAAATACACATTAGTTTTTGATGAATTTTCAATTGCACTGGAGATGTTTATTTCATATAGTCCTGACATGTTTTTGCAAAAAATTAACTTGCTACTGGGTTATGGCGGCAATAATTTATAAAATAAACATGTTGGCAGTATTATAATTGTACTTTTTTTAAATAAATACCAACATATGCGTAACATTTATGTGTTTTTCAAATCTGTTAAATAATTAAATAAGTAAATATGTTATAGTTAATGCTTGAAATTATTGGGAAACTTTGTTATATACGTTTAAAAACATACAAGTTAGAATAACAGGTTGTTGAATATATTAGGTTGTTATTGGTAACAAGATATATTCAGTACTTAATATATGTAGGTTAAATGAGGAAAAAATTAAAATAGTAATTACAAACATAATTGTAATCCACCTGTTTTCAAATGTAACATATGTGTTAAATATGTCAATAATTGTGTCTGTTTGCGAATATATATAATTTAGAATGTAAATATATATTTTTTGTAATTTAATGCATTTTTAAATTAAATAGATATTTTTTTAAATTTAAATAACTTTTGAGTTTTATGTTTTTTTTAAATATAAAAAATATTGTTTTTTTACTTAATACTAAAATTTAGAAAGACTAAAGTTACCATCCAATGTCTATAATTTTAATTTTATTGTTTATAGCTGCTTAAAGAAAAATTAAAAAACAGATTTAGGTATAGTTATAAAAGAATAAGCGTTTTCAAATTAGACGACATTTTATATGTTAATCAATAATTTATATAATTATTAGATAATATTATAATAATGAATATAATTAATTTTTTAGTATGCAAAATTAGTCGTTTTGTAATATAAAAGACGCTTTTCATGCTACAAATTTAACAAAATCCTGTCACCCATGCGTCGCCGTTAGAGGGCGGAAAATCGGCAGGATCCGTAGTTATAGCGTCGTCGATAGCTTGAACCTGATAACGAACTTTGGCCGCGTTAAGATAATCGATCAAATCATCAAATTGATCTGGTTCGGCGTCGACCAGATTTGTAGTTTCGTAAGGATCATCTGCAAATTTGAAATTATAATTTGTTAGACCAAGCGCATCAGGAGATGCGCGATTTATTTGCGAATAAGCTAGTTATTAGGCAAAACGTATTAGATAATTAGATTTATTTTGTTTAATTTTTGTGTAAGTGTGTGAAGGCTATTTTAACTTATGTCATGTTTTAAAAATTTTTTTGTATTACCTTGTAGGTTAAATAGGAAGTAGTCAACTCCGCTCTTTGTAATAGGAGCATACCCTGTTGGTGATCCAATTATATCGGTTCCTCCCTCTTTTGGCAAGACCCATCCTCCCACTAAATTAACACAAGATGTTCTTACAAAATATATGTTATTTCGCATTGTTAATGGAAATATGTAATACTTTGTAGGCAAATTAAAATTATTTTCGCCTTTCATAAACCTGATTTTATCAATCGCTGCTATTGTAAAAATCTCTGCTATGTATGCCATTTAAAGTTTAACTAAATTGGCGATCATTAACAAAACCACTTTAATGTTAATAATATTTTATAAATTTTACATCCTGCAACGCCTCCTGGATTTCCCTCAATTAATTTGTAATCCCCAACACGTATAGCTGCCGAGTCATCAGTTCTTCTGGGGTTGTTTGCAAATGCCGAACGAATAATATTGTACACAACTTCAGTTCTAAAAAGTGAACTTAAAATGTTTGCAAAATCATTGGCTTGTGCGGCTTTTTAGGTATTGTCTTAAGTATTTTTTTGTATATATTTATCCTCGATGTGGGAAGGTCGAATAGGCGACCTAAACATAGAGTAACAACTGTTACCCCGACCCAGTATCGAGTTTCCTGTGGCAGTTTGGGATATTATAGATTATAATTTCCCGATAATTATGCTGTTGATTAAGTGTTGACTCGGCGGGAGTTCATACTGTTTATAGCTTTACCTAAGGGCGTACAGCATGAGAGCAGTAAAGATTGAACCCACGACTTAGTTAAAGTATATTTTATTTTGTATAACATACATGGTTGTTTTTTACTTTAAATTTACCTACCAACTTGTGTTCAAATCTTAACTAACCTTGGTGAGGCTGAATTGCTTGAAATTGCATCCCAAACGTTTAACCCATCGACATCCGAAGCTACAGAGCCACCAGCTTGTTCAATAAAAGTGGTAAACATGTCAGTAATGTGGACCAGCCTTTTAATAATTAACATGTCAACTTAGCAATAAAAAGTAATTTTCTTAAAACTCTGTTAAGATTACAAGTTGTTTATAGATCATGTTGGTTTAACTTCATTAATCGTTCTAATTGGAGAAACGCCCGAATGATGTTTGCCGATGTGGTCTGTTTTGGCCTTTCGCCTACTTAATTTATTTTTTTGAAACATACATATTTTTTTATTTTTTATACTCACCCTTCATATTGGTAACCAGTCTGTGCAAGTAACGGACTAAGAACAAAAGCTGGAACCCTATAACCACCTTCGTAAAGCGTCGCCTTTTTTCCTCTTAGTGGATAATTATTTCCACCTTGCCCATTGGGGTTGCCAACACCCCCGTTCTATTAAAAGATTGTTATTAAGGCATTTTAGTTTAAAAGCTTTTTATTTAAAAAAATAAAATTAGCATTTTGGTTTGTAAAAGCTATAAAAATACTAATGTTAGTGTGTATTACTAAAGTACAGCAGTACTAAGATTAGCTTTATTTACATCATAGCAGCCACAAAAACTGTTAACTTTTTTTGGATTTAGAAATATCCTTAATAACTTACATCAGAGTAAAAAACAAAGATCGTGTTGTTCCACAATTCTTCAGCAATTAATGTGTCGACTAGTCGTTGTACCTGCTCGTCCAAGTAGCTAACCATACCCAGAAATGTTTTTCTGTTTCCTTTTTTTAAGGTTGGCCTGTACAGATTACTGTACGAGTCTTCAACCTATAAAAACAAAAAATATTTGAACTGTATCTCGACCAAAAATATATTACCATACGACCCAATATATTATTAAGTTATTGTAATAATGCTTCAAACAACAAATTATACTATAGATACATAAATTTCTTTTTTCTTGCTTCGAATTTCGATTTAATTGATTACCTCAAATGGTGAATGTGGTGCGTTGTAAGCCATATATAAAAACAATGGATCTTCCTGGTCGTGGTCTTCTATTATTTTAACAGCAACGTCGGTAAAATCTTTTGTCGAATACTTACCATCAGCATCGTAATTTAATTCGGTATCGTTGCGATAATCAAACCCCTCTAAAATGGTAATTTAAATTACTTTAATGCAAACATATGTCACGGCTTAAGTCTTACCATGAGCTAAATGAGTTGAATAAGTTATCTGTGCGTTGTAAAATCCGTAATGTGAGTCAAAACCTCTACAAATAAAATATAATTTTGTTAATGTCATATTTTAATGTTTTGTATACTAAGATTAGAGATTAAGCTTAAAAGGTTTATTTGTAGTTATTGCGGTTATTTGTGTTGTTTAGCAATTAGTGAGGTCTAACATTTAAGAACCGGCTCTTCATAAACACGAAAAATCAGGTTGTTTGGATGTTAAGTTAAAATAGAAATTACCTTTCTAAAGGAGTGTAATCATCACTGCAATAACCTAAATGCCATTTACCCACCATGTGAGTCGAATAGTTGGCAGTGTTTTTTAAATGTTGGGGTAGAAGAGTTAATGAAAGAGGCAATCCGCTTAATTGTTTTGCATTTACAATTCCTTCCTATATACAAGTTAAATGGGTTTAAGAAACATTTTACGAATCATTTACTTTAGGTAAAAACAAAAATGTAATAAAAACGTAACGTATTCCACACATACCTGCATTCCTGTGGCAACTGGATACTGGCCGGTTAGTAAAGCCGCCCGCGAGGGTGTACACACTTGTTGAGCATATGCATTGTTCAAGATGACGCCCTGTTTTGCCAAAGCATCAAGATATGGGGTCTGAACGAAACTGTTATGCCAACTCACGTCATTCCAGCCTTTAAAAACGTTAGGTTAAAATACAGTACTCGGAAATCTATTCTAAACTACTAAATTTGTAAATTAATTTACCTAAGTCGTCAACTAACACCATAACGATGTTTGGTGGTGTTGCGTTAGCTTCTAAAAACAAAGGAGAATTTAGTTATACCGTTACCATTAAAATGCAACACAATGTTGAAATTTGTTGCTAATTATTACCCTTACCTTTAGCAAAAATACCAGCAACGAACATAAATAAACGCATGTCCAACATTTTTTTTTTAAATCTTAAAGTCCTGTTATGTACTGCTGTGGCATTGATCTATTGACATATCTACGACCGTTTTGATATTTATACCCGGTTTCGAATAGAAAAAAGTTACTATGAGGTGGTACGAGTGCAAGATAAGGCTATTTCGAATAACAGGCTGTAATTAAAAATGTTATTACACTTCCGTTTATATGAAATTCTCCTTTTGGTTTTATGTAGTATAAAGTTTAAGCAAACATCGAAAAATATCGCTGACAAAAACACTTTTAATCTAGGTCCTAATCACTTATAACGATTAACCTAAAGTATTTAACGGTGCGATATTACATTTTTTCAAATAAGCTACAAAACGTGTTAAATGTTTCAGTATCATCAAAATTACTTAAAAAATTATGTTTAGTAACGCAAAGCTCTAGTGTTACACCTTCTACATAAAAAGTACATTTTGCAAACTGCGTTAAAAAGATATTCTTAGCCTGTGAAGCCTTTGTGGCTATAGGCTACATTTTATAGCCATAAAAAATTGGTAAATTTAAGTTTATACTAAATTAATGTGGTATATCACTATATAACCTAAACACAATCTACCCACTAAACACAATTCAAAATTTAAAAAACTACGATTTTTTTACCAAAATTGAGGTTAGATTATTTCGGAATTTAAGAGTACTAAACATTCAACGTTATTTAGTAAAATTAATTTAGCAAATATGTCAAAAATTCCTATAAATATATATCGGAAAATTTTTATTTTATTTAAAGAATTTAATTTTTTTAAATACACTTAAACTATTATAGACCTTAATATAAATAACCCTCAATACATTACCATAAGTAATTTGTGATAAAAACTTCAACGATATTTTTTAAGACTCATTATCATAACTTATTTTTAAAATAATTTTTTTTTTGCTTTTCTTATTACCTTAATTACTTCATTTATTTACTTACGCTAAGAATGATTAAGCAAATTTAAAGTAAATAACTTATACCTAATTAATTATTTTTGCGCTTACATAACACATGACATGTATTGTGTATGATATTATGTTGTAGCTAATACAATTAATAAGCGTAGCATAAAATTATTGAAAGTCCTGCTGTTTGAGTAGTTTTGATGGTAAAATTTACTTTTTGGTTTTATGTTTTTTCAAATATAAAAAATATTGTTTTTACTTACCACTAAAATTTAAAAAGAATGCAGTTACCACCCAATGTTTTCAATTTTAATTTTATTGTTTATAGATGCTCTAACCAAAATTAAAAGAACAAATTTAGGTATAGTTATAAAGGACAAGCATTTTGAAATTAGACAATATTTTATATGTTAATCAATAATTTTTATAATTATTTTATAATAATGAAAATAATTAATTTAACGCAAAATTATAGTTTCTAATATAGAAAGACGCTTTGCGTGCTATTAATTTAACAAAATCCTGTCACCCATGCGTCGCCGTTAGAGGGCGGAAAATCGGCAGGATCCGTAGTTATAGCGTCATCGATAGCTTGAACCTGATAACGAGCCTTGGCCGCGTTAAGATAATCGATCAAATCATCAAATTGATCCGGTTCGGCGTCGACCAGATTTGTAGTTTCGTAAGGATCATCTGCAAATTTGAAATTATAATTTGTTAGACCAGCGTAAGAGATACGCGATTTGTTTGCGTATAAGCTAGTTATTATAAGAAACAAAATTAGGTAATAAGATGCTGTTTAATTTCTGTATAAGTGTGTGTAAGCTATTTTAACCCATATCATGTTTTTAAAGTTGTTGTATTACCTTGTAGGTTAAATAGGAAGTAGTCAACTCCGCTCTTTGTAATCGGAGCATACCCGGTCGGTGAACCAATTATATCAGTTCCTCCCTCCTTTGGCAAGACCCACCCGCCTACTAAATTAACACAAGATATGCAAAAAATAAATGTTATTTTTCATTGGTAATAACTCACTGTAATACTTTGTATAGTCAAGATGTGTAACCCTTTGCCTATCATGGGCCTGGTTTGTCAATACTCACTGTAGCAAAAATCTCCATAAATAATAAAGGGTAAAAAGTAATGTTTTAAACCTATTTTTGTTATGTAGACCAACCGTTTTTTAACATCGTTTTTTTACTTTTAGAACTTTTTCTATGCGTGCCATTTAAAGTTTGTTTGGATCGACAAGCGTTGGAATAACAAGTTTAATCTTAATAATATTTTTTAAAATTCTTACATCCTGCAATGCCTCCTGGATTTCCTTCAATTAATTTATAATCTCTAACACGTATAGCTGCCGAGTCCTCAGTTCTTCTGGGATTGTTTGCAAATGCTGAACGAATGATATTGTACACAACTTCAGTTCTAAAAAGTGAATTAAAGTGTTTACATAACCTTTGGCTGGTGTATTGTCTTAAGTATTGAGTAATTTTTTTAGAAGTTTTTGTATAACATATTTGATTGTATTTTATTTTAGATTTCCATACCAACTTTTTGTAGAATCACTACTAACCTTGGCGAGGCTGAATTGTTTGAAATTGCATCCCAAACATTTAACCCATCGACATCCGAGGCAACAGAGCCACCAGCTTGTTCAATGAAAGTGGTAAACATGTCAGTAATGTGGACCAGCCTTTTAATAATTAACATGTCAACTTAGTAATGAAAAGTTATTTTCTTAAAACTCTGTTACGATCAAAAGTTATTTAAAGATCATGTTGGTTTAACTTTAATAATAGTTGTAATCGGAAATGTTTGCCGATGTGGTCTGTTTTGGCATTTTGCCTACTTAATTTATTTTTTTGAAACATACATATTTTTTATTACTTACCCTTCATATTGGTAACCAGTCTGTGCAAGTAACGGGCTAACAACAAAAGCTGGAACTCTATACCCGCCTTCGTAAAGCGTTGCCTTTTTTCCTCTTAGTGGATAATTATTTCCACCTTGCCCATTAGTCTTGCCAACACCCCCGTTCTATTAAAAAGATTGTTAATAAGTCAATTTAGTTTACAAGCTTTTTACTTTTAAAATTAAATTAGCATTTTAGTTTGTTAAAGCTATAAAAATACTAATGCTAGTGTGTATTACTAAAGCACAGCAATACTAAGATTAGCTTTATTGACATCATAACAGGCACAAAAACTGCCAACCTTTTCTTGCATTTAGAAATATCCTTAATAACTTACATCAGAGTAAAAAACAAAGATAGTGTTATTCCACAATTCTTCAGCAACCAATGTGTCAACCAGTCGTTGAACCTGCTCGTCCAAGTAGCTAACCATACCCAGAAATGTTTTTCTGTCTCCCTTTTTTAAGGTTGGCCTGTACAGATTACTGTACGAGTCTTCAACCTATAAAAATTAAAAATTTTTAAAATTAATAAAACGTTGACCCAAAGTATATGTATACCATACGACCCAATATATTATGAAGTTATTGTAATAAGCTTTAAACAACAAATTATACTACAGATACATAATTTATATTTTTTGCTTCAATTTTCGATTTAATTGATTACCTCAAATGGTGAATGTGGTGCGTTGTAAGCCATATATAAAAACAATGGATCTTCCTGGTCGTGGTCTTTTATTATTTTAACGGCAACGTCGGTAAAATCTTTTGTCGAGTACTTGCCGTCAGCATCGTAATTTAATTCGGTATCGTTGCGATAATCAAATCCCTCTAAAATAGTCAATTAATATTGTTTAACCGAACTTATGCCAGGTTAAAACAGCGGGGTTTAGTTTTACCATTAGCTCCTTCCCCAGCTAAATGAGTTGAGTAGGTTATCTCCCCGTTGTAAAACCCGTAGTGAGAGTCAAAACCTCTATAAATATTAAATAGTTTTGTTTTTGCCGTGTTTTTAATGTTTTAGTATATAAGGATGTTATCTTAGGTTATTTGTGGTTGCGATTATTTGTGGTTGCAAATATTGCGGTTATTTGTGGTTGCGATTATTGCGGTTATTTGTGGTTGCAATTATTGCGGTAATTTGTGGTTGCAAATTTAGAGATTTAACATTTAAAAACCAGCTCTTTATAAATACGAAATGGTTCGGATGTTAATTTAAAGGATAAAATACCTTTCTAAAGGAGTGTAAGCATCACTGCAAAAACCTAAATGCCATTTACCGACCATGTGAGTCGAATAGTTGGCAGCGTTTTTTAAATGTTGAGGTAGAAGGGTTAATGAAAGGTGCAATCCGTTTAATTGTTTTGCAGTTACAATTCCTTCCTATATACAATTTAAAAGGTTTAATAAAAAATTTCACGAATTATTTACTTTAGTTTAAGGTTCATGTTTAAAAAGGGCATGTTTTTAGCTTTAAAATTAGCCTTTTTATTATGGCTATAACATTTTCTATCAAGCCATAAAATTTATTGGCATGTTATGGACTATAATAAAAAGGTTATACAGGTTTAGTAATAAAATAGCTAACGGGGCAAAAACAATTTTAATACGAAAAATATTATAAAAACAGGACAGCAAACGTTTAACCTACCTTTTTAAGTCATTAAAGTCTGATAAAAATTATGAAGTTTCACACATACCTGCATTCCTGTGGCAACTGGATACTGGCCGGTTAGTAAAGCCGCCCGCGAGGGTGTACACACTTGTTGAGCATATGCATTGTTCAAGATGACTCCCTGTTTCGCTAAAGCATCTAAGTACGGTGTTTGAACGAAACTGTTATGCCAACTCACGTCATTCCAGCCTTTAAAAACGTTAGGTTAAAAAACGGAAATTTAGATATATATTTTATATTACTAAATTTGTAAAGCGATTTACTTACCTAAGTCGTCAGCTAACACCATCACGATATTTGGGGGTGTTGCTTTAGCTTCTAAAACAAGGGGCATTGTTAGTACAAAAAATACAACACAACTATATCATTTTTTCATGATAATTACCTTTAGCAAAAATAGCAGCAACAATTATATATAAACGTATGTTCCACATTGTCTTTTTTCAAATCCAAAAGTACTTTTATTTACTGCTGTGACACTAAACTATTAAAATATCTCCGACCGTTTTGGTATTTATACCCGTTTCTAAACAGAAAAAAGTTACAAAGGTAAAGTGAGTGCAAAAAAGACTATTTTAAATAGCAGGCTATAATTAAAAATGTTATTACACTTTCGTGTATGTTAAATTCTCCTTTTGGTTTTAATGTTTTATAAAGTTTAAGCAAACATCAAATCGACAAAAACAATTTTTACCTAAGTCTTCATCACTTACAACAATTAACATAAAATTTTAGCGTTTATAAAGATCGTATAAAATTGGTGCGATACGATGCGATACTACATTTGAGTTGTCTTTTTAAAATAATTTACAATACATATTAAATTTTTTAGTATTATCAAAATAACTTAAAAAAGCACTGTTTAGTAATGCGAAGCTCAATTGCGTTACACTGGACTATATAAAAAGCACAGTCTGCAAACCGCGTGAAAAAGATTTCATTAGCACATAAAGCCCTATGGCTATAGGCTAAGATTTAAAAAGTTGTTAATTTTAAAGCCATAAAAAGTTGTTAATTTTAAGTTTATACAAAATAAATGTGGTATCCGATCACAAAACCTTAAACTCGTATACCCAATGAACATATTTTTAAAAAGCAAAATTTTAAAACAAATTTTTTACTGAGAATGAGGGATTTTGGTCACATGATTTTAAAACGTCTATTTTGTTAAATCAATTTCGGAAATATGTCAAAAATTCAATTAAATGTATATCGGAAATTTTATTTTAAGAATGTTTTTTTTTTTTATTTATTAATAAACTCTTTTATACCCTAATATAGTTAGCTCTTAATATATATAACCTCAAGTATTTTCCTCGACGTAATCTTTTTAACTGACTAACTGTCATAGTTCATTTAAAAAAAATTTTTTTTTTTACCTAAAGAACTTCATTTATTTACTCACTTTAAGAATGATCTAGCATTTTTGAAGTAAATGATTTATATCTGTTCCATTCCCCTAAATAACACATGTGTGTATTATGAATGTATTGTAGTCAATACAATTGTTTAACCTGGTATGAAATCATTGAATTCCAATTGTCATTATTTCCTGGTGTATTACAAGTTGTAATGAAAAAATTTTAAAACATAATATATTAAACTACAAACCCCTAATAAATCTTTTATTTTAAAATTTATAACAAAAGTTTACAAAAGGCAATCTGTATTATATTTTTAAAACACGTATGTATGTTGACGATTATGTAAGTACAGAAGCAAAAACGAAATGGTATTTTAAATAGCAACGTCCTTTTTACAAATATCTGTTGAAAACATTGTTCAATTTCTTTATATTGTAAGCATAATCTGTAAGTATGCATCATAATTTGCAAGTCAGTTTTTAATAGTGTTTGTTGTTATTAAAATTTTGTGTATTTTACAAGCCATTAAGACACTTAAGCATAGTAGATATCTCATTCCTTAGGTGTAAACTGCATTTAAAAACATCATGCTTAAATATTCATGGTCTTTTGGGTGTGATATATTTCTTTTTTGTCCTGGCTTATCAAGAACAAAATAGCAGCTGTTAGAATAAAGCAGAAAGCTGCCCAGGCTATTCCGTAACCCCAGCTAAACCAAAAGAACGAGTAGAAGGGCAAGTCGTTAAGAAACATAATCGGAAAAAGGATAACTGCAACCAGCACTGCAATGGCTAAAAAAACGAAAATTGTCGTTACTTAAAAGTAAAAAGCAATTAGGGAATTATGTAGTTACCCAAATATTATTTTTAGAAATAAAAACTTAAAGTCAATATTGTAAAAGTTTTGGCTAACTACCTTATTAGTAATGTCATATCCTACAAAACTACATCGACTAGTCAATTTTACTAATAGACAACCATACCATAGACAACTCAAAATGACAACAAAATAACCCTTAAAGATTTAATTTGTTAAAATATACCAAAAAGAATGTAAGTTCCAATGGTTTGTCTAAAGCTTAGTTATCGAAGGGTTAAGTTGTCTTAAAATTAGTTAAGTGCTTTGGACTTCATTGATTAAACCATATTTTCACAAGTTTGTTTTACGACAATTGGCAAACAAGGGTAAATAAATGTCATAACCTACCTGCAACAATAAGAATTATGGCCGCAATCTTGTACATAAATCTCCATTCTCGTTTACAATAAGCTACGACGCCAATTATGAACGCTATTATGGTCGCAATAAACGGAATGACGATTAGAGCTTGAACCACCGACACATAACCTGTAGGCATAAAACATTAATTTTAATTACCCATATTAAAAAAAATACATTTAACAATCGACTAGAGTCGATTTAGTCATAGCTTTGTTTGTAGTTGACCAGTATTTAGTTGTAAATTTTTTAGCAAATAGTAAATGTTACCGAGTAAAAGTAAATTAAGTTATATACAAAATAAACTGAATAGAATACAATAGGTGAACTGAATATTGTTTTTTTTTTAGGACTACATGACATTTTAACTTAATAGCAACTTTGCTAACAGAAAAAACTAGGTTTTTAATTTTGTTTACCTCCTCTTTGTGCAGCTTCCTGGCACTCGTATTCAATATCGTCAATTGACTCTTGGGTGGCACCTCGCGGTAGGTATCTTTGGCATTGAGTCCACAATCCCATGTAAAAATTAAAATCTTTGGAATCGTCGCTCACCACCCAATCTCGAAGTGCCATGGAAAAAATAAAGCAAATAATTCCACACAGTAAATTTGCTAGCCCAATCAGCTTTAAAGGCCTTAACCAAGATATCTCGATGATTACTTCTTTGCCCATTTTTACAAATAATTTAAACCACTAAATAGATTTTAAACGGAAAAATTTTTTTTGTCAGAAATTTTACATAGCGGTAACTAAATAAATTATACGGCATAATTATGTGTTGGCATAGTTATGTCATATGTATTTTTAAAGTGACTTTTAAAAGTATAGACAGCAGTTGTTGTTATGAATAATAATTATCAAATTAATCGATATTTTCTCTTTTACAACTCTTTTAGTTAATAATTTCCAATGTTCGCCTACGATAAATACCACTTAAAAACAAACTTTAACACAAAAAACTGCAACTGATTATACATTGTGTGTTTAGTTTACCTAAATTAAAAGGTCTACATAACAATACCTGAAAGCCGATACGTTTATTTGAATGTAACTTTTTCAAAGAACTGTTTAAACTTTTAACTAAAGTAGATCAACCAAAGCATCAGCTGTTACCACTTATCTGTTTCTGCGATTTCTGTTTTGTTTACGCGTAAGTTAGACCTCATTAAATTGATAATAACATTCCTTGGCCAACTGCTTTTACAATTAACACAACGCATTTTAAGCACTATCATATAATATCACGCTAAAATACTAAACTGTCTCTGGGCGAACTTAAAAATGAATAAAGTTTAGCTAAGGTTGTGTTTACTTTGCCAACTTATACAAAGGTTAGACGGCTTGCGAATAGGCGTTACTACACAAAATAGATTTATAAGTCCTAACATCGTAGCATTCTGGCTATGCGGTTGGCTTAGTTAACGCTTCGGGCTTGCGCTTACGCAAAATTAAACATTCTACCTGGTCGCTCAACCGTACAGGCTAAACTATAACGAACTATTGTAGTAACATTAACTTATAATTGGCCAATTTACAATTGTGTAAAAAATATTGGATACGCTACGAATAATTCGCGCGGATTACATAATTTGTATTTATAGGCTGATGCATTTTAACTTTGAATTCCCTAATGACAAAATGCAGATGTCGCATCAGTTAACCTAATAGCATGAAACTTTTTTATGAGAACACATAAATAACAAAAATAAATATTACTAGCATAACAAAAAACATTTTCTTCCGAACTTAGTTAAAATGAATTGACTTTAAAAATGAAGTAAATTTTAGATTGTAATTGCCCTACTTGTTACTTGTTTAACAAACACTATGGATTCAATTTAAGCCATTGTTTTTTTTTATTTGAATTAACTATAAAACCTAACAAAAAAAATTGCGTAATTATGGTTCGAAATCTTAGATTTCGAAACATATTGTTGTTGTCAGTGTATTTATTATTATGGTTCGAAATATTAGATTTCGAAACATATTGTTATGGTCAGTGTATTTATTATGGTTCGAAATCTTAGATTTTGAAACGTATTGTTATTGTCAGTGTATTTATTATTATGGTTCGAAATCTTAGATTTTGAAACATATTGTTATTGTCAGTGTATTTATTATTATGGTTCGAAATATTAGATTTCGAAACATATTGTTATTGTCAGTGTATTTATTATGGTTCGAAATCTTAGATTTTGAAACATATTGTTATTGTCAGTGTATTTATTATTATGGTTCGAAATATTAGATTTCGAAACATATTGTTATTATCAGTGTATTTATTATGGTTCGAAATTTATATCCTAATATTACTAACTTAAAACTGGGTTAAATATTAGTTTTTGTTTGTGTTATATATATAAATTCTTGTTTGTTTATTAAAAATCAAAGGTTTGTAATATTCTTAGTTAATGTTTATGCATATCTTTTTTTATTTATAAAAATTTATGTTAAAAATAATCAAATAATTCCATACCATATTTTATTTATCAAATAAATCTAGTTAAATTTTGGTTTACATAGTGGTATTGTTACAAATATTAAGAGATATTCAGAAAGATTTTTTTATTTCATCTTTTTTTCGAAAAAAAATTCTTGGCTATTAAATTAAAATCTAAAAAATGCGAATGCGAAGAAAATAAAAATATGTAAGCACAACAGTTTAAAATAAAAATAAACAGATGATACCGTGAACTAAATATAAATTGAAGTTCGGTCAGTCAGATTGGAAACGCACATGTTGAGATAAAGCAACATCAATTGTTTTAACTTTTGAAATTGGATAGAACCCGTTCAATTTTGTGCGCTTGTTCTCCCCATACAAGTAATGAGGTTTTGCATATTTAACTTTCGAAGTTAATCTATCACCAACTTCCATTTCCAGTTCGTTTTCCGTTTCTTTTTTATGTTGTTCAATAGCTTGATAGATGCGCGAATAAGAATCAGCGAACTGATAGTCTGAGTCAATCGATAAAATACGTGATTCTGGGTCGTTGTGTTTGAGGTGCATCATTTCGTAAAGTAAACGGCCAATCTGCACATAGACACAGAGAACAGGTCTTAAATTTGTGTTTGTCAAATCACATTTGATATACCTGTTTAAGTTTATCCTTGCTAGATAAATACATTGTCAGTTTTTGGGCATATTTCCTTATGAAATAATAATATTTTCAATGTTACAAGATGTACTAAATTTATTAAGTATTTGTTGACATTTAGAAAAACAAAGATCTACTTACATTAGATGTATATGTACAAACAATGTAATCGCATTCCGATAATAAGAACACATCTAAGGTGATTGCCAACGATCCGTTAAACGAATTTCTTTTATGAACTAGAGCATTCTTGATATTATGATCGTCGTAAATAAATTCGTAGTCTGGATAGCTATAAAATCGAGCATTAAAATATTTATAAATATGTTGTTGTAAAATTTATAATACCTTGATTATAGTTTTACTGCGTTTGTAAGCTTAAAATAATGACTGGTTATATACCTAAAAAAAACTCTGCTTCGGAAAACTTAACTAGATGACAATTTAGCTCAAAAGTTTGTTTTATGATGTACACAAAACAGATAAATCTGTTTTTAGGTTTGTTCTTTAGAAATATGTAGACTTTCAATTAAGTTTTCTTCGGTTTTAATTAACATGAAGCCTCATAAAATATAATAAACTAACCTTGTCCGGAGTTCGTTTATAGCGGACGGATCATCAGTTGCCACATAAACTCTTCTAAACTTTGGTTCTTTATGGAAATGGTTAGAATAGTACTTGTCATACCACTCTATCACGTGTATCATGTACTTGTCGTTTGACTGGTATTTTGATTCTTTAAGGATTTTGTCAGTTCTTCTAATATGGATTCTAAAAAAATATAATATGTTTGAAAAAAATATAAGATTTAACATCTTATATTTAATATTTTCAAACATTATAAACTCACCCGACTATTGGGTGTTGGAAATTTAGAATTTTTATTTGATTTTTTATTGCTTCCTGCGTCTTTTTAGTTGGCCTCATTAAATATTTAACAATCTGCCCAGTCCACCATACCGCAGGATCACCGGTGAAGTCTTTGTCTAATAGATTAAGTATTTGGGGAGGCACATGACCAGGTTCAAACAGTGATGTTTGTTTTATATAATAAAGGGTTAGAATTACATTTTGGTCGCTTGCGATTTCGGTGTTGTTTTGTGCTGTAAAATAAAAATATTAATTTTAGTTCAGCTTAGCAAGTATTTTATTTACTAAACATCCCGAAGCGCAAAAAAAATTTGAGAATTACCGTTCCATTGTACCTCTGCATTTTGGATTGCTTGCTGCCTGTATGGTTGACAAGTCTCGGTTTCACGCTGAAAAAGTCCTTCTCCGTATAGAGATAAAAATGGAGCATCTAAAACTAAAGTTCGGTTGGAAGTCACCGACATTGTCAGACATATTGCATAATAATGAATTTGACATATAAGCCCGCAGTCCTTATGTCCTACAGGACATATTGCCTTTCTTGCCGATTTGCAATCAGTTGGGTTCTGAAAAAATGTGGCAATTTGTTTAAAATACTTTGTTAGTAATGTTGTTTAGTTGGATAACATGTTCTTTTTATATATATATATATATATATATTATACGAGTTTACTGTAGTGAGCTACAAATAACCCCCAATAAGTAACGACTGATTTTATGATAAAACGATTTAAGTATACCACACATAGCGGTGAATAGCGTTCAACTAGTTTATACTACCATACATTTAAAAGCAACTTAACAACTAACTTTAAGCGGCAAAATATCCTTGACTTAACAAAATAACTATGACTAGATTAAACTTAGCGTTTACTTGTATCTTATGAATGGCCTCTTGAATTGTATTTGTATTAATGCTTTTGTTTTGAATTTTCGGAAACTCTTCATACACCAAGGAGGATTGGCTTCTGGGCGTTATAGCAAGTAAAGTATTACTGTGAAAAGATATAGATAGTTTAATATATTTACCTGATAACCTTTCGTTTATTTTTTTATACAATACTTGATGCACTTACCTTGAATGATTGTTATGCTGAATAACAACATACAAAAAAAGATTTGCTAGAGAAAAAAGAGCTAAGAACAGATAAATTCGGTTATATATTAATATTTTCATACTAATTAAGTCTTTTTTAAAACTTATTCTAAAATTGTCTCTATGGCTTTTGCAGCACCTACACCATAGTCTGTTGTCTATATTACGGAGTTTAGAATGGAGTTATATAACAGGATACTGTGACGTTTATTTGCCTAATAGTCTTTTGTATGAAAGCCGTTTTAATCTTATAGTATTTTATTGCGAGAAGCTTCACAAACAATCGTTTACCAGCTGGTACCACGAATCCTACATATAATACATTGCAATACGTTTAACTTATAAATTATGTGATAAAGATAACGGTGTAAACACGTGACTAGGAACAGATAACACTTAGCGTAAACAAAAAAATGGCGGATTCGTTACACTCTTTCCCTCTCGATAGTAAGAAAAACATGTAATAAAGGGAAAAAAACGAATACGCAAATATATTAACAGAGTTTGTGTAAACGTGCTCTGCTTACTACCATCGGTTTGTTTCGCCACTTTGATTTTTTAATCTAATACGTAGATTTTTTAAGCTTCTGCGTTATAACAAGTTAAGCGAGAGTCTTTTTGTAAATTTTGCACCTTAATTTTATCACAAAGCACAGCGGTCTCTCCGGAGAATAAAAGCTGCAATACTTCATGTTGGTTTCTTTTCCTTACCTTGCAACCAACACACTTTTTAATATATTTAAAAACATCAGATTTTATTGAAATCCAATAAAAACGCTTTCGCAATAACCTCAGCGTTGACATCGTTGACTTGCTCGTCTTTGAACTATCTTCACTTGATCTAGTGTGCGATATTCCGTTAGTGGTTAAATCAACTCTATACAATTGTTCGTAGAGCTGCCCCGTCTCCAAAGCATTTTCTATTGTAGATGGTGATGTGTGATAAATGGCGGAATGCAACTCACTGTCGTTTTTAATTGCATTTAAAAAGCAATTTAGTTTCAGTTTTTCTAGTTCTTCTTTTCTTGAATTTTGATAAATCGGAGAATATTGAATCATAGTTAATATGTCACTGGCAAATACGTCTAAAGGTTCGTTAACTCCTCGTTTTCTTCTATGTAGCTCATTAAGTCGGTTCAAATTTGGGGCAGAAAAACGTTTTCTTAGTTTTTCTGTTAGAACTGTCACCAAAGCTCGGTCACTTCCGGCTAAGTTCGTAACGATGCTTGCAGCCTTGCCTTATAGACGAAGTGCAAGCCTGTAGCCACTTTTTCTGGCATCCCATCCGTTGGCGTTTGCTATGAGGTTGAAATTTATCAGATATTCCTCAACGTCTGTGTCACCTGTGTATTTTTCTAGCGCTTGGTTGCTGTTAAGCTCTAGTGATTGGCACACCGTTCTCAAGCCCAATTCTTTTTTCAGATAGGCTATAGTTCCCTTTTAATTGCTCGTAGTTCTTGTTCAACTACGTTCTTGATTTCGATCGACAACGATGATTTAAAATAATGGTCCATTTTTTAGATATTTTTATATATTTAACAAGTGTTAATCTAACGATCGTTCACAAGCTTGTACCACGAATCCTACATATAATACATTGCAATACGTTTAACTAATAAATCACGTGATACAGTCCACGTGATAGAGATAACGGTGTAAACACGTGACTTGAGGTGTAAACACGTGATTAGGAACAGATAACACTTAGCTTAACAAGAAAATGGCGGATTCGTTACAAAACTGCATTTGAAAACATCATGCTTAAATATTCATGGTCTTTTGGGTGTGATATATTTCTTTTTTGTCCTGGCTTATCAAGAACAAAATAGCAGCTGTTAGAATAAAGCAGAAAGCTGCCCAGGCTATTCCGTAACCCCAGCTAAACCAAAAGAACGAGTAGAAGGGCAAGTCGTTGAGAAACATGATCGGAAAAAGAATGACTGCAACCAGCACTGCAATGGCTAAAAAAAACGTAAATTGTCGTTACTTAAAAGTAAAAATCAATTGGGGAATTATGTAGTTACCAAAATTTTATTAAGAAAAATAAAAACTTGAAGTCAATTGTGAAAATGTAGCCTGACAATCTTATTAGTAATGTTTTATCCTACAAAACTACATCGACTAGTCAATTTTACTAAAAGACAACTTTACCATGAACAACTTAAACTGACAACAAACTAACCCTTAAAGGTTTAATTTGTTAAAATATACCAAAAAAGGGTGTAAGTTCCAATGGTTTGTCTAAAGCTAAGTTGTCGAAGGGTTGAGTTGTCTTAAAATTCGGTACTACATGATTAAGTTCTTAGAACCCAATTGACTAAAACCATGAATCTTACAATTTTGGCTCACGACAATTGACAATAAATGGTAAATAAAAGTCATAACTTACCTGCAACAACAAGAATTATCGCTGCAATTTTGTACATAAATCTCCATTCTCGTTTACAATAAGCTACGACGCCAATTATGAACGCTATTATGGTCGCAATAAACGGAATGACGATTAGAGCTTAAACCACTGACACATAACCTGTAGGCATAAAACATTAATTAATTATCCATATTTTTAAAAATTATATTAAATAATTGACTAAAGTGATTTTTTAAAAAAAGCTATAGCTTTGTTTGTAGTTGACTTGTATTTAATTGTGAATTGTAAGATAATAAGCAGTAAATGTTACCGGGGAAAAGTAGATTAAGTTTTAAAATAAACTAAATAGAATACAAAAGGTAAAACTAAAATTTTATTCAATGACACACTACATTTTAGCTTAATAGCAACTTTGCTAACAGAAAAAACTAGGTTTTTAATATTGTTTACCTCCTCTTTGTGCAGCTTCCTGGCACTCGTATTCAATGTCGTCAATTGACTCTTGGGTGGCACCTCGCGGTAGGTATCTTTGGCATTGAGTGGAATCGTCGCTCACCACCCAATCTCGAAGTGCCATGGAAAAAATAAAGCAAATAATTCCACACAGTAAATTTGCCAAGCCAATCAACTTTAAAGGCCTTAACCAAGATATCTCGATGATTACTTCTTTGCCCATTTTTACAAATAATTTAAACCTCTAAATAGATTTTAAACAGAAAAAAGTTTTTTTGTCAGAAATTTTACATAGCGGTAACTAAATAAATTATACGGCATAATTATGTGTTGGCATAGTTATGTCATATGTATTTTTAAAGTGACTTTTAAAAGTATAGACAGCAGTTGTTGTTATGAATAATAAATATCAAATCAATCGATATTTTCTCCTTTACAACTCTTTTAGTTAATAATTTCCAATGTTCGCCTACGATAAATACCACTTAAAAACAAACTTTAACACAAAAAACTGCAACTGATTATACAGGGTGTGTTTAATTTACCTAAATTAAAAGTTCTACATAACAATATCTGAAAGCCGATACGTTTATTTGAATGTAACTTTTTTTAAAGAACTGTTTAAACTTTTAACTAAAGTAGATCAACCAAAGCATCAGCTGTTACCACTTATCTGCTTCTGCGATTTCTATTTTGTTTACGCGTAAGTTAGACCTCATTAAATTGATAATAACATTCCTTGGCCAACTGCTTTTACAATTAACACAACGCATTTTAAGCACTATCATATAATATCACGCTAAAATACTAAACTGTCTCTGGGCGAACTCAAAAATAAATAAAGTTTAGCTAAGGTTGTGTTTACTTTGCCAACTTATACAAAGGTTAGACGGCTCGCGAATAAGCGTTACTACACAAAATAGATTGAAGCAGTCTTTCTGGCTGTGCGGTTGGCTTAGTGAACGCTTCGGGCCTGCGCTTACGCAAAATTAAACATTCTACCTGGTCGCTCAACCGTACAGGCTAAACTATAACGAAATATTGTAGTAACATTAACTTATAATTGGCCAATTTACAAATGTATAAAAAATATTGGATACGCTACGAATAATTCGCGCGGATTACATAATTTGTATTTATAGGCTGATGCATTTTAACTTTGAATTCCCTAATGACAAAATGCAGATGTCGCATCAGTTAACCTAATAGCATGAAACTTTTTTATGAGAACACATAAATAACAAAAATAAATATTACTAGCATAACAAAAAACATTTTCTTCCGAACTTAGTTAAAATGAATTGACTTTAAAAATGAAGTAAATTTTAGATTGTAATTGCCCTACTTGTTACTTGTTTAACAAACACTATGGATTCAATTTAAGCCATTGTTTTTTTTTATTTGAATTAACTATAAAACCTAACAAAAAAAATTGCGTAATTATGGTTCGAAATCTTAGATTTCGAAACATATTGTTATTGTCAGTGTATTTATTATTATGGTTCGAAATATTAGATTTCGAAACATATTGTTATTGTCAGTGTATTTATTATTATGGTTCGAAATCTTAGATTTTGAAACATATTGTTATTGTCAGTGTATTTATTATGGTTCGAAATCTTAGATTTCGAAACACATTGTTATTGTCAAGGTATTTATTATTATGGTTCGAAATCTTAGATTTTGAAACGTATTGTTATTGTCAGTGTATTTAATATTATGGTTCGAAATCTTAGATTTCGAAACATATTGTTATTGTCAGTATTATTATTATTCTTCAGATTAATCTTTTCCAGTGTCTTATAAGCCGTAAATTTTGAGTTAAAATAACTTTTGTTCTAAAACATTAGCAGTTCTGAAATTTTAGTATGTTGTTTATTATTATATCGTGTTTCAATCCTCCTATTTTGGTAATTTAAATATTACTTATTAGTAATTAATGGATGTTTGTTTATTAAAATTTAGGGATCGTTATTATTTTGATAAAATATGGTCAGTTATATATCATAATATTAATAAATCAAAAATGGATTAAAAATTTAATTTTAGTTTGTTTATTATATTTATATGCTTGTTTGTTTATTAAAAATTTAAGGTTGTTGTTAATTTTTCAAATTTTTGTCACTTGAATATCATGATATTAGTAACTCAAAAATGAAATAAAATTTTAATTTTTATCACTTATTACAAATTAATAGGTGTTTATTTAGTAAAATTTAACGATTGTTATTAATTTTTTAAATCTGGTCAATTGTATATATCATGATATTGGTAACTCAAAAATAAATTAAAATTTTAATTTTTATAACTAATTACCGAGTAATAGGTATTTGTTTATTGAAATTTAAAAGTTGTTTTTATTTTTTTAAATCTTAGTCAATTGTATATCATGATATTAGTTAAATAAAAACAAGTTAAAAAATTAATTTTGGTATGTTTTTCATATTAAATAGCTTGTTTATTAAATAAAATTTAGGGACTGTTATTAAAGCGCAGAATAATAAAAAAATTTAATTTTTTAGTCTAATAATTACAAAAAGGTATACATAATATTTGCTTAATTAGTTCAGGTATTATTTTTAATTAAGTAATGTTTATGCAAAAATTTATTCACAATAAAGAATAATTTTAAAAATAATCAAATAATTTCGAACCATTTTTTATTTATCAAATAAATCTAGTTGTTTTTATTCTTTCTAGTCAGAATTTTGAAAGACGATTACTTTTGTTCTTTAAAACTAAAAGTTCTAAATTTTTAGTATGTTTATTATTATCCCAACGAATCGCAAACCTCCTATTTACGACATTTAATTATCACTAATTACTTATTAATAGGTGTTTGTTTATTAAAATTTAAAGGTTGTTATTAATTTTTAAAATTTTGGTCGGTTATATCTTATAATATTTATAATTCGAAAATGAAATAAAAAATAATTCTTGTTTGTTTGTTATATTTAAATGCTGGTTTATATAAGTAGTTAAAAAACATATTAGAAAAATAATTTTTGTTTATTTAATAAAAATCAAAAATCAATTTTAGGAATTTAAAATTTACTATTATTTATATCCTAATATTACTAACTTAAAACTGGGTTAAATATTAGTTTTTGTTTGTGTTATATATATAAATTCTTGTTTGTTTATTAAAAATCAAAGGTTTGTAATATTCTTAGTTAATGTTTATGCATATCTTTTTTTATTTATAAAAATTTATGTTAAAAATAATCAAATAATTCCATACCATATTTTATTCATCAAATAAATCTAGTTAAATATTGGTTTACATAGTGGTATTGTTACAAATATTAAGAGATATTCAGAAAGATTTTTTTATTTCATCTCTTTTTCGAAAAAAAATTCTTGGCTATTAAATTAAAATCTAAAAAATGCGAATGCGAAGAAAATAAAAATATGTAAGCACAACAGCTTAAAATAAAAATAAAACAGATGATACCGTGAACTAAATATAAATTGAAGTTCGGTCAGTCAGATTGGAAACGCACCACTTGATATAAAGCAACATCAATTGTTTTAACTTTCGAAATTGGATAGAACCCGTTCAATTTTGTGCGCTGGTTCTCCCCATACAAGTAATGAGGTTTTGCATATTTAACTTTCGAAGTTAATCTATCACCAACTTCCATTTCCAGTTCGTTTTCCGTTTCTTTTTTATGTTGTTCAATAGCTTGATAGATGCGCGAATAAGAACCAGCGAACTGATAGTCTGCGTCAATCGATAAAATACGTGATTCTGGGTCGTTGTGTTTGAGGTGCATCATTTCGTAAAGTAAACGGCCAATCTGCACATAGACACAGAGAACAGGTCTTAAATTTGTGTTTGTCAAATCACATTTGATATACCTGTTTAAGTTTATCCTTGCTAGATAAATACATTGTCAGTTTTTGGGCATATTTCCTTATGAAATAATAATATTTTAAATGTTACAAGATGTACTAAATTTGTTAAGTATTTGTTGACATTTAGAAAAACAATGATCTACTTACATTAGATGTATATGTACAAACAATGTAATCGCATTCCGATAATAAGAACACATCTAAGGTGATTGCCAACGATCCGTTAAACGAATTTCTTTTATGAACTTGAGCATTCTTGATATTATGATCGTCGTAAATAAATTCGTAGTCTGGATAGCTATAAAATCGAGCATTAAAATATTTATAAATATGTTATTGTAAAATTTATAATACCTTGATTATAGTTTTACTGCGTTTGTAAGCTTAAAATAATGACTGGTTATATACCTAAAAAAAACTCTGCCTTGGAAAACTTAACTAGATGACAATTTAGCTCAAAAGTTTGTTTTATGATGTACACAAAACAGATAAATCTGTTTTTAGGTTTGTTCTTTAGAAATATGTAGACTTTCAATTAAATTTTCTTCGGTTTTAATTAACATGAAGCCTCATAAAATATAATAAACTAACCTTGTCCGGAGTTCGTTTATAGCGGACGGATCATCAGTTGCCAAATAAACTCTTCTAAACTTTGGTTCTTTATGGAAAGGGTTAGAATAGTACTCGTCATACCACTCTATTACGTGTATCATGTACTTGTCGTTTGACTGGTATTTTGATTCTTTAAGGATTTTGTCAGTTCTTCTAATATGGATTCTAAAAAAATATAATATGTTGATTTAACATCTTATATTTAATATTTTCAAACATTATAAACTCACCCGACTATTGGCTGTTGGAAATTTAGAATTTTCATTTGATTTTTTATTGCTTCCTGCGTCTTTTTGGTTGGCCTCATTAAATATTTAACAATCTGCCCAGTCCACCATACCGCAGGATCACCGGTGAAGTCTTTGTCTAATAGATTAAGTATTTGGGGAGGCACATGACCAGGTTCAAACAGTGATGTTTGTTTTCTATTATAAGTTAGAATTACATTTTGGTCGCTTGCGATTTCGGTGTTGTTTTGTGCTGTAAAATAAAAATATTAATTTTAGTTCAGCTTAGCAAGTATTTTATTTACTAAACATCCCGAAGCGCAAAAAAAATTTGAGAATTACCATTCCATTGTACCTCTGCATTTTGGATTGCTTGCTGCATGTATGGTTGACAAGTCTCGGTTTCACGCTGAAAAAGTCCTTCTCCGTATAGAGATAAAAATGGAGCATCTAAAACTAAAGTTCGGTTGGAAGTCACCGACATTGTCAGACATATTGCATAATAATGAATTTGACATATAAGCCCGCAGTCCTTATGTCCTACAGGACATATTGCCTTTCTTGCCGATTTGCAATCAGTTGGGTTCTGAAAAAATGTGGCAATTTGTTTAAAATACTTTGTTAGTAATGTTGTTTAGTTGGATAACATGTTCTTTTTATATATATATATATATATATATATATATTATACGAGTTTACTGTAGTGAGCTACAAATAACCCCCAATAAGTAACGACTGATTTTATGGTAAAACGATTTAAGTATACCACACATAGCGGTGAATAGCGTTCAACTAGTTTATACTACCATACATTTAAAAGCAACTTAACAACTAACTTTAAGCGGCAAAATATCCTTGACTTAACAAAATAACTATGACTAGATTAAACTTAGCGTTTACTTGTATCTTATGAATGGCCTCTTGAATTGTATTTGTATTAATGCTTTTGTTTTGAATTTTCGGAAACTCTTCATACACCAAGGGGGATTGGCTTCTGGGCGTTATAGCAAGTAAAGTATTACTGTGAAAAGATATAGATAGTTTAATATATTTACCTGATAACTTTTCGTTTATTTTTTTATACAATACTTGATGCACTTACCTTGAATGATTGTTATGCTGAATAACAACATACAAAAAAAGATTTGCTAGAGAAAAAAGGGCAAAGAACAGATAAATTCGGTTATATATTAATATTTTCATACTAATTAAGTCTTTCTTAAAACTTATTCTAAAATTGTCTCTATGGCTTTTGCAGCACCTACACCATAGTCTGTTGTCTATATTACGGAGTTTAGAATGGAGTTATATAACAGGATACTGTGGCGTTTATTTGCCTAATAGTCTTTTGTATGAAAGCCTTGCGAGAAGCTTCACAAACAATCGTTTACCAGCTGGTACCACGAATCCTACATATAATACATTGCAATACGTTTAACTTATAAATTATGTGATAAAGATAACGGTGTAAACACGTGACTAGGAACAGATAACACTTAGCGTAAACAAAAAAATGGCGGATTCGTTACACTCTTTCCCTCTCGATAGTAAGAAAAACATGTAATAAAGGGAAAAAAACGAATACGCAAATATATTAACAGAGTTTATGTAAACGTGCTCTGCTTACTACCATCGGTTTGTTTCGCCACTTTGATTTTTTAATCTAATACGTAGATTTTTTAAGCTTCTACGTTATAACAAGTTAAGCGAGAGTCTTTTTGTAAATTTTGCACCTTAATTTTATCACAAAGCACAGCGGTCTCTCCGGAGAATAAAAGCTGCAATACTTCATGTTGGTTTCTTTTCCTTACCTTGCAACCAACACACTTTTTAATATATTTAAAAACATCAGATTTTATTGAAATCCAATAAAAACGCTTTCGCAATAACCTCAGCGTTGACATCGTTGACTTGCTCGTCTTTGAACTATCTTCACTTGATCTAGTGTGCGATATTCCGTTAGTGGTTAAATCAACTCTATACAATTGTTCGTAGAGCTGCCCCGTCTCCAAAGCATTTTCTATTGTAGATGGTGATGTGTGATAAATGGCGGAATGCAACTCACTGTCGTTTTTAATTGCATTTAAAAAGCAATTTAGTTTCAGTTTTTCTAGTTCTTCTTTTCTTGAATTTTGATAAATCGGAGAATATTGAATCATAGTTAATATGTCACTGGCAAATACGTCTAAAGGTTCGTTAACTCCTCGTTTTCTTCTATGTAGCTCATTAAGTCGGTTCAAATTTGGGGCAGAAAAACGTTTTCTTAGTTTTTCTGTTAGAACTGTCACCAAAGCTCGGTCACTTCCGGCTAAGTTCGTAACGATGCTTGCAGCCTTGCCTTATAGACGAAGTGCAAGCCTGTAGCCACTTTTTCTGGCATCCCATCCGTTGGCGTTTGCTATGAGGTTGAAATTTATCAGATATTCCTCAACGTCTGTGTCACCTGTGTATTTTTCTAGCGCTTGGTTGCTGTTAAGCTCTAGTGATTGGCACACCGTTCTCAAGCCCAATTCTTTTTTCAGATAGGCTATAGTTCCCTTTTAATTGCTCGTAGTTCTTGTTCAACTACGTTCTTGATTTCGATCGACAACGATGATTTAAAATAATGGTCCATTTTTTAGATATTTTTATATATTTAACAAGTGTTAATCTAACGATCGTTCACAAGCTTGTACCACGAATCCTACATATAATACATTGCAATACGTTTAACTAATAAATCACGTGATACAGTCCACGTGATAGAGATAACGGTGTAAACACGTGACTTGAGGTGTAAACACGTGATTAGGAACAGATAACACTTAGCTTAACAAGAAAATGGCGGATTCGTTACAAAACTGCATTTGAAAACATCATGCTTAAATATTCATGGTCTTTTGGGTGTGATATATTTCTTTTTTGTCCTGGCTTATCAAGAACAAAATAGCAGCTGTTAGAATAAAGCAGAAAGCTGCCCAGGCTATTCCGTAACCCCAGCTAAACCAAAAGAACGAGTAGAAGGGCAAGTCGTTGAGAAACATGATCGGAAAAAGAATGACTGCAACCAGCACTGCAATGGCTAAAAAAAACGTAAATTGTCGTTACTTAAAAGTAAAAATCAATTGGGGAATTATGTAGTTACCAAAATTTTATTAAGAAAAATAAAAACTTGAAGTCAATTGTGAAAATGTAGCCTGACAATCTTATTAGTAATGTTTTATCCTACAAAACTACATCGACTAGTCAATTTTACTAAAAGACAACTTTACCATGAACAACTTAAACTGACAACAAACTAACCCTTAAAGGTTTAATTTGTTAAAATATACCAAAAAAGGGTGTAAGTTCCAATGGTTTGTCTAAAGCTAAGTTGTCGAAGGGTTGAGTTGTCTTAAAATTCGGTACTACATGATTAAGTTCTTAGAACCCAATTGACTAAAACCATGAATCTTACAATTTTGGCTCACGACAATTGACAATAAATGGTAAATAAAAGTCATAACTTACCTGCAACAACAAGAATTATCGCTGCAATTTTGTACATAAATCTCCATTCTCGTTTACAATAAGCTACGACGCCAATTATGAACGCTATTATGGTCGCAATAAACGGAATGACGATTAGAGCTTAAACCACTGACACATAACCTGTAGGCATAAAACATTAATTAATTATCCATATTTTTAAAAATTATATTAAATAATTGACTAAAGTGATTTTTTAAAAAAAGCTATAGCTTTGTTTGTAGTTGACTTGTATTTAATTGTGAATTGTAAGATAATAAGCAGTAAATGTTACCGGGGAAAAGTAGATTAAGTTTTAAAATAAACTAAATAGAATACAAAAGGTAAAACTAAAATTTTATTCAATGACACACTACATTTTAGCTTAATAGCAACTTTGCTAACAGAAAAAACTAGGTTTTTAATATTGTTTACCTCCTCTTTGTGCAGCTTCCTGGCACTCGTATTCAATGTCGTCAATTGACTCTTGGGTGGCACCTCGCGGTAGGTATCTTTGGCATTGAGTGGAATCGTCGCTCACCACCCAATCTCGAAGTGCCATGGAAAAAATAAAGCAAATAATTCCACACAGTAAATTTGCCAAGCCAATCAACTTTAAAGGCCTTAACCAAGATATCTCGATGATTACTTCTTTGCCCATTTTTACAAATAATTTAAACCTCTAAATAGATTTTAAACAGAAAAAAGTTTTTTTGTCAGAAATTTTACATAGCGGTAACTAAATAAATTATACGGCATAATTATGTGTTGGCATAGTTATGTCATATGTATTTTTAAAGTGACTTTTAAAAGTATAGACAGCAGTTGTTGTTATGAATAATAAATATCAAATCAATCGATATTTTCTCCTTTACAACTCTTTTAGTTAATAATTTCCAATGTTCGCCTACGATAAATACCACTTAAAAACAAACTTTAACACAAAAAACTGCAACTGATTATACAGGGTGTGTTTAATTTACCTAAATTAAAAGTTCTACATAACAATATCTGAAAGCCGATACGTTTATTTGAATGTAACTTTTTTTAAAGAACTGTTTAAACTTTTAACTAAAGTAGATCAACCAAAGCATCAGCTGTTACCACTTATCTGCTTCTGCGATTTCTATTTTGTTTACGCGTAAGTTAGACCTCATTAAATTGATAATAACATTCCTTGGCCAACTGCTTTTACAATTAACACAACGCATTTTAAGCACTATCATATAATATCACGCTAAAATACTAAACTGTCTCTGGGCGAACTCAAAAATAAATAAAGTTTAGCTAAGGTTGTGTTTACTTTGCCAACTTATACAAAGGTTAGACGGCTCGCGAATAAGCGTTACTACACAAAATAGATTGAAGCAGTCTTTCTGGCTGTGCGGTTGGCTTAGTGAACGCTTCGGGCCTGCGCTTACGCAAAATTAAACATTCTACCTGGTCGCTCAACCGTACAGGCTAAACTATAACGAAATATTGTAGTAACATTAACTTATAATTGGCCAATTTACAAATGTATAAAAAATATTGGATACGCTACGAATAATTCGCGCGGATTACATAATTTGTATTTATAGGCTGATGCATTTTAACTTTGAATTCCCTAATGACAAAATGCAGATGTCGCATCAGTTAACCTAATAGCATGAAACTTTTTTATGAGAACACATAAATAACAAAAATAAATATTACTAGCATAACAAAAAACATTTTCTTCCGAACTTAGTTAAAATGAATTGACTTTAAAAATGAAGTAAATTTTAGATTGTAATTGCCCTACTTGTTACTTGTTTAACAAACACTATGGATTCAATTTAAGCCATTGTTTTTTTTTATTTGAATTAACTATAAAACCTAACAAAAAAAATTGCGTAATTATGGTTCGAAATCTTAGATTTCGAAACATATTGTTATTGTCAGTGTATTTATTATTATGGTTCGAAATATTAGATTTCGAAACATATTGTTATTGTCAGTGTATTTATTATTATGGTTCGAAATCTTAGATTTTGAAACATATTGTTATTGTCAGTGTATTTATTATGGTTCGAAATCTTAGATTTCGAAACACATTGTTATTGTCAAGGTATTTATTATTATGGTTCGAAATCTTAGATTTTGAAACGTATTGTTATTGTCAGTGTATTTAATATTATGGTTCGAAATCTTAGATTTCGAAACATATTGTTATTGTCAGTATTATTATTATTCTTCAGATTAATCTTTTCCAGTGTCTTATAAGCCGTAAATTTTGAGTTAAAATAACTTTTGTTCTAAAACATTAGCAGTTCTGAAATTTTAGTATGTTGTTTATTATTATATCGTGTTTCAATCCTCCTATTTTGGTAATTTAAATATTACTTATTAGTAATTAATGGATGTTTGTTTATTAAAATTTAGGGATCGTTATTATTTTGATAAAATATGGTCAGTTATATATCATAATATTAATAAATCAAAAATGGATTAAAAATTTAATTTTAGTTTGTTTATTATATTTATATGCTTGTTTGTTTATTAAAAATTTAAGGTTGTTGTTAATTTTTCAAATTTTTGTCACTTGAATATCATGATATTAGTAACTCAAAAATGAAATAAAATTTTAATTTTTATCACTTATTACAAATTAATAGGTGTTTATTTAGTAAAATTTAACGATTGTTATTAATTTTTTAAATCTGGTCAATTGTATATATCATGATATTGGTAACTCAAAAATAAATTAAAATTTTAATTTTTATAACTAATTACCGAGTAATAGGTATTTGTTTATTGAAATTTAAAAGTTGTTTTTATTTTTTTAAATCTTAGTCAATTGTATATCATGATATTAGTTAAATAAAAACAAGTTAAAAAATTAATTTTGGTATGTTTTTCATATTAAATAGCTTGTTTATTAAATAAAATTTAGGGACTGTTATTAAAGCGCAGAATAATAAAAAAATTTAATTTTTTAGTCTAATAATTACAAAAAGGTATACATAATATTTGCTTAATTAGTTCAGGTATTATTTTTAATTAAGTAATGTTTATGCAAAAATTTATTCACAATAAAGAATAATTTTAAAAATAATCAAATAATTTCGAACCATTTTTTATTTATCAAATAAATCTAGTTGTTTTTATTCTTTCTAGTCAGAATTTTGAAAGACGATTACTTTTGTTCTTTAAAACTAAAAGTTCTAAATTTTTAGTATGTTTATTATTATCCCAACGAATCGCAAACCTCCTATTTACGACATTTAATTATCACTAATTACTTATTAATAGGTGTTTGTTTATTAAAATTTAAAGGTTGTTATTAATTTTTAAAATTTTGGTCGGTTATATCTTATAATATTTATAATTCGAAAATGAAATAAAAAATAATTCTTGTTTGTTTGTTATATTTAAATGCTGGTTTATATAAGTAGTTAAAAAACATATTAGAAAAATAATTTTTGTTTATTTAATAAAAATCAAAAATCAATTTTAGGAATTTAAAATTTACTATTATTTATATCCTAATATTACTAACTTAAAACTGGGTTAAATATTAGTTTTTGTTTGTGTTATATATATAAATTCTTGTTTGTTTATTAAAAATCAAAGGTTTGTAATATTCTTAGTTAATGTTTATGCATATCTTTTTTTATTTATAAAAATTTATGTTAAAAATAATCAAATAATTCCATACCATATTTTATTCATCAAATAAATCTAGTTAAATATTGGTTTACATAGTGGTATTGTTACAAATATTAAGAGATATTCAGAAAGATTTTTTTATTTCATCTCTTTTTCGAAAAAAAATTCTTGGCTATTAAATTAAAATCTAAAAAATGCGAATGCGAAGAAAATAAAAATATGTAAGCACAACAGCTTAAAATAAAAATAAAACAGATGATACCGTGAACTAAATATAAATTGAAGTTCGGTCAGTCAGATTGGAAACGCACCACTTGATATAAAGCAACATCAATTGTTTTAACTTTCGAAATTGGATAGAACCCGTTCAATTTTGTGCGCTGGTTCTCCCCATACAAGTAATGAGGTTTTGCATATTTAACTTTCGAAGTTAATCTATCACCAACTTCCATTTCCAGTTCGTTTTCCGTTTCTTTTTTATGTTGTTCAATAGCTTGATAGATGCGCGAATAAGAACCAGCGAACTGATAGTCTGCGTCAATCGATAAAATACGTGATTCTGGGTCGTTGTGTTTGAGGTGCATCATTTCGTAAAGTAAACGGCCAATCTGCACATAGACACAGAGAACAGGTCTTAAATTTGTGTTTGTCAAATCACATTTGATATACCTGTTTAAGTTTATCCTTGCTAGATAAATACATTGTCAGTTTTTGGGCATATTTCCTTATGAAATAATAATATTTTAAATGTTACAAGATGTACTAAATTTGTTAAGTATTTGTTGACATTTAGAAAAACAATGATCTACTTACATTAGATGTATATGTACAAACAATGTAATCGCATTCCGATAATAAGAACACATCTAAGGTGATTGCCAACGATCCGTTAAACGAATTTCTTTTATGAACTTGAGCATTCTTGATATTATGATCGTCGTAAATAAATTCGTAGTCTGGATAGCTATAAAATCGAGCATTAAAATATTTATAAATATGTTATTGTAAAATTTATAATACCTTGATTATAGTTTTACTGCGTTTGTAAGCTTAAAATAATGACTGGTTATATACCTAAAAAAAACTCTGCCTTGGAAAACTTAACTAGATGACAATTTAGCTCAAAAGTTTGTTTTATGATGTACACAAAACAGATAAATCTGTTTTTAGGTTTGTTCTTTAGAAATATGTAGACTTTCAATTAAATTTTCTTCGGTTTTAATTAACATGAAGCCTCATAAAATATAATAAACTAACCTTGTCCGGAGTTCGTTTATAGCGGACGGATCATCAGTTGCCAAATAAACTCTTCTAAACTTTGGTTCTTTATGGAAAGGGTTAGAATAGTACTCGTCATACCACTCTATTACGTGTATCATGTACTTGTCGTTTGACTGGTATTTTGATTCTTTAAGGATTTTGTCAGTTCTTCTAATATGGATTCTAAAAAAATATAATATGTTGATTTAACATCTTATATTTAATATTTTCAAACATTATAAACTCACCCGACTATTGGCTGTTGGAAATTTAGAATTTTCATTTGATTTTTTATTGCTTCCTGCGTCTTTTTGGTTGGCCTCATTAAATATTTAACAATCTGCCCAGTCCACCATACCGCAGGATCACCGGTGAAGTCTTTGTCTAATAGATTAAGTATTTGGGGAGGCACATGACCAGGTTCAAACAGTGATGTTTGTTTTCTATTATAAGTTAGAATTACATTTTGGTCGCTTGCGATTTCGGTGTTGTTTTGTGCTGTAAAATAAAAATATTAATTTTAGTTCAGCTTAGCAAGTATTTTATTTACTAAACATCCCGAAGCGCAAAAAAAATTTGAGAATTACCATTCCATTGTACCTCTGCATTTTGGATTGCTTGCTGCATGTATGGTTGACAAGTCTCGGTTTCACGCTGAAAAAGTCCTTCTCCGTATAGAGATAAAAATGGAGCATCTAAAACTAAAGTTCGGTTGGAAGTCACCGACATTGTCAGACATATTGCATAATAATGAATTTGACATATAAGCCCGCAGTCCTTATGTCCTACAGGACATATTGCCTTTCTTGCCGATTTGCAATCAGTTGGGTTCTGAAAAAATGTGGCAATTTGTTTAAAATACTTTGTTAGTAATGTTGTTTAGTTGGATAACATGTTCTTTTTATATATATATATATATATATATATATATTATACGAGTTTACTGTAGTGAGCTACAAATAACCCCCAATAAGTAACGACTGATTTTATGGTAAAACGATTTAAGTATACCACACATAGCGGTGAATAGCGTTCAACTAGTTTATACTACCATACATTTAAAAGCAACTTAACAACTAACTTTAAGCGGCAAAATATCCTTGACTTAACAAAATAACTATGACTAGATTAAACTTAGCGTTTACTTGTATCTTATGAATGGCCTCTTGAATTGTATTTGTATTAATGCTTTTGTTTTGAATTTTCGGAAACTCTTCATACACCAAGGGGGATTGGCTTCTGGGCGTTATAGCAAGTAAAGTATTACTGTGAAAAGATATAGATAGTTTAATATATTTACCTGATAACTTTTCGTTTATTTTTTTATACAATACTTGATGCACTTACCTTGAATGATTGTTATGCTGAATAACAACATACAAAAAAAGATTTGCTAGAGAAAAAAGGGCAAAGAACAGATAAATTCGGTTATATATTAATATTTTCATACTAATTAAGTCTTTCTTAAAACTTATTCTAAAATTGTCTCTATGGCTTTTGCAGCACCTACACCATAGTCTGTTGTCTATATTACGGAGTTTAGAATGGAGTTATATAACAGGATACTGTGGCGTTTATTTGCCTAATAGTCTTTTGTATGAAAGCCTTGCGAGAAGCTTCACAAACAATCGTTTACCAGCTGGTACCACGAATCCTACATATAATACATTGCAATACGTTTAACTTATAAATTATGTGATAAAGATAACGGTGTAAACACGTGACTAGGAACAGATAACACTTAGCGTAAACAAAAAAATGGCGGATTCGTTACACTCTTTCCCTCTCGATAGTAAGAAAAACATGTAATAAAGGGAAAAAAACGAATACGCAAATATATTAACAGAGTTTATGTAAACGTGCTCTGCTTACTACCATCGGTTTGTTTCGCCACTTTGATTTTTTAATCTAATACGTAGATTTTTTAAGCTTCTACGTTATAACAAGTTAAGCGAGAGTCTTTTTGTAAATTTTGCACCTTAATTTTATCACAAAGCACAGCGGTCTCTCCGGAGAATAAAAGCTGCAATACTTCATGTTGGTTTCTTTTCCTTACCTTGCAACCAACACACTTTTTAATATATTTAAAAACATCAGATTTTATTGAAATCCAATAAAAACGCTTTCGCAATAACCTCAGCGTTGACATCGTTGACTTGCTCGTCTTTGAACTATCTTCACTTGATCTAGTGTGCGATATTCCGTTAGTGGTTAAATCAACTCTATACAATTGTTCGTAGAGCTGCCCCGTCTCCAAAGCATTTTCTATTGTAGATGGTGATGTGTGATAAATGGCGGAATGCAACTCACTGTCGTTTTTAATTGCATTTAAAAAGCAATTTAGTTTCAGTTTTTCTAGTTCTTCTTTTCTTGAATTTTGATAAATCGGAGAATATTGAATCATAGTTAATATGTCACTGGCAAATACGTCTAAAGGTTCGTTAACTCCTCGTTTTCTTCTATGTAGCTCATTAAGTCGGTTCAAATTTGGGGCAGAAAAACGTTTTCTTAGTTTTTCTGTTAGAACTGTCACCAAAGCTCGGTCACTTCCGGCTAAGTTCGTAACGATGCTTGCAGCCTTGCCTTATAGACGAAGTGCAAGCCTGTAGCCACTTTTTCTGGCATCCCATCCGTTGGCGTTTGCTATGAGGTTGAAATTTATCAGATATTCCTCAACGTCTGTGTCACCTGTGTATTTTTCTAGCGCTTGGTTGCTGTTAAGCTCTAGTGATTGGCACACCGTTCTCAAGCCCAATTCTTTTTTCAGATAGGCTATAGTTCCCTTTTAATTGCTCGTAGTTCTTGTTCAACTACGTTCTTGATTTCGATCGACAACGATGATTTAAAATAATGGTCCATTTTTTAGATATTTTTATATATTTAACAAGTGTTAATCTAACGATCGTTCACAAGCTTGTACCACGAATCCTACATATAATACATTGCAATACGTTTAACTAATAAATCACGTGATACAGTCCACGTGATAGAGATAACGGTGTAAACACGTGACTTGAGGTGTAAACACGTGATTAGGAACAGATAACACTTAGCTTAACAAGAAAATGGCGGATTCGTTACAAAACTGCATTTGAAAACATCATGCTTAAATATTCATGGTCTTTTGGGTGTGATATATTTCTTTTTTGTCCTGGCTTATCAAGAACAAAATAGCAGCTGTTAGAATAAAGCAGAAAGCTGCCCAGGCTATTCCGTAACCCCAGCTAAACCAAAAGAACGAGTAGAAGGGCAAGTCGTTGAGAAACATGATCGGAAAAAGAATGACTGCAACCAGCACTGCAATGGCTAAAAAAAACGTAAATTGTCGTTACTTAAAAGTAAAAATCAATTGGGGAATTATGTAGTTACCAAAATTTTATTAAGAAAAATAAAAACTTGAAGTCAATTGTGAAAATGTAGCCTGACAATCTTATTAGTAATGTTTTATCCTACAAAACTACATCGACTAGTCAATTTTACTAAAAGACAACTTTACCATGAACAACTTAAACTGACAACAAACTAACCCTTAAAGGTTTAATTTGTTAAAATATACCAAAAAAGGGTGTAAGTTCCAATGGTTTGTCTAAAGCTAAGTTGTCGAAGGGTTGAGTTGTCTTAAAATTCGGTACTACATGATTAAGTTCTTAGAACCCAATTGACTAAAACCATGAATCTTACAATTTTGGCTCACGACAATTGACAATAAATGGTAAATAAAAGTCATAACTTACCTGCAACAACAAGAATTATCGCTGCAATTTTGTACATAAATCTCCATTCTCGTTTACAATAAGCTACGACGCCAATTATGAACGCTATTATGGTCGCAATAAACGGAATGACGATTAGAGCTTAAACCACTGACACATAACCTGTAGGCATAAAACATTAATTAATTATCCATATTTTTAAAAATTATATTAAATAATTGACTAAAGTGATTTTTTAAAAAAAGCTATAGCTTTGTTTGTAGTTGACTTGTATTTAATTGTGAATTGTAAGATAATAAGCAGTAAATGTTACCGGGGAAAAGTAGATTAAGTTTTAAAATAAACTAAATAGAATACAAAAGGTAAAACTAAAATTTTATTCAATGACACACTACATTTTAGCTTAATAGCAACTTTGCTAACAGAAAAAACTAGGTTTTTAATATTGTTTACCTCCTCTTTGTGCAGCTTCCTGGCACTCGTATTCAATGTCGTCAATTGACTCTTGGGTGGCACCTCGCGGTAGGTATCTTTGGCATTGAGTGGAATCGTCGCTCACCACCCAATCTCGAAGTGCCATGGAAAAAATAAAGCAAATAATTCCACACAGTAAATTTGCCAAGCCAATCAACTTTAAAGGCCTTAACCAAGATATCTCGATGATTACTTCTTTGCCCATTTTTACAAATAATTTAAACCTCTAAATAGATTTTAAACAGAAAAAAGTTTTTTTGTCAGAAATTTTACATAGCGGTAACTAAATAAATTATACGGCATAATTATGTGTTGGCATAGTTATGTCATATGTATTTTTAAAGTGACTTTTAAAAGTATAGACAGCAGTTGTTGTTATGAATAATAAATATCAAATCAATCGATATTTTCTCCTTTACAACTCTTTTAGTTAATAATTTCCAATGTTCGCCTACGATAAATACCACTTAAAAACAAACTTTAACACAAAAAACTGCAACTGATTATACAGGGTGTGTTTAATTTACCTAAATTAAAAGTTCTACATAACAATATCTGAAAGCCGATACGTTTATTTGAATGTAACTTTTTTTAAAGAACTGTTTAAACTTTTAACTAAAGTAGATCAACCAAAGCATCAGCTGTTACCACTTATCTGCTTCTGCGATTTCTATTTTGTTTACGCGTAAGTTAGACCTCATTAAATTGATAATAACATTCCTTGGCCAACTGCTTTTACAATTAACACAACGCATTTTAAGCACTATCATATAATATCACGCTAAAATACTAAACTGTCTCTGGGCGAACTCAAAAATAAATAAAGTTTAGCTAAGGTTGTGTTTACTTTGCCAACTTATACAAAGGTTAGACGGCTCGCGAATAAGCGTTACTACACAAAATAGATTGAAGCAGTCTTTCTGGCTGTGCGGTTGGCTTAGTGAACGCTTCGGGCCTGCGCTTACGCAAAATTAAACATTCTACCTGGTCGCTCAACCGTACAGGCTAAACTATAACGAAATATTGTAGTAACATTAACTTATAATTGGCCAATTTACAAATGTATAAAAAATATTGGATACGCTACGAATAATTCGCGCGGATTACATAATTTGTATTTATAGGCTGATGCATTTTAACTTTGAATTCCCTAATGACAAAATGCAGATGTCGCATCAGTTAACCTAATAGCATGAAACTTTTTTATGAGAACACATAAATAACAAAAATAAATATTACTAGCATAACAAAAAACATTTTCTTCCGAACTTAGTTAAAATGAATTGACTTTAAAAATGAAGTAAATTTTAGATTGTAATTGCCCTACTTGTTACTTGTTTAACAAACACTATGGATTCAATTTAAGCCATTGTTTTTTTTTATTTGAATTAACTATAAAACCTAACAAAAAAAATTGCGTAATTATGGTTCGAAATCTTAGATTTCGAAACATATTGTTATTGTCAGTGTATTTATTATTATGGTTCGAAATATTAGATTTCGAAACATATTGTTATTGTCAGTGTATTTATTATTATGGTTCGAAATCTTAGATTTTGAAACATATTGTTATTGTCAGTGTATTTATTATGGTTCGAAATCTTAGATTTCGAAACACATTGTTATTGTCAAGGTATTTATTATTATGGTTCGAAATCTTAGATTTTGAAACGTATTGTTATTGTCAGTGTATTTAATATTATGGTTCGAAATCTTAGATTTCGAAACATATTGTTATTGTCAGTATTATTATTATTCTTCAGATTAATCTTTTCCAGTGTCTTATAAGCCGTAAATTTTGAGTTAAAATAACTTTTGTTCTAAAACATTAGCAGTTCTGAAATTTTAGTATGTTGTTTATTATTATATCGTGTTTCAATCCTCCTATTTTGGTAATTTAAATATTACTTATTAGTAATTAATGGATGTTTGTTTATTAAAATTTAGGGATCGTTATTATTTTGATAAAATATGGTCAGTTATATATCATAATATTAATAAATCAAAAATGGATTAAAAATTTAATTTTAGTTTGTTTATTATATTTATATGCTTGTTTGTTTATTAAAAATTTAAGGTTGTTGTTAATTTTTCAAATTTTTGTCACTTGAATATCATGATATTAGTAACTCAAAAATGAAATAAAATTTTAATTTTTATCACTTATTACAAATTAATAGGTGTTTATTTAGTAAAATTTAACGATTGTTATTAATTTTTTAAATCTGGTCAATTGTATATATCATGATATTGGTAACTCAAAAATAAATTAAAATTTTAATTTTTATAACTAATTACCGAGTAATAGGTATTTGTTTATTGAAATTTAAAAGTTGTTTTTATTTTTTTAAATCTTAGTCAATTGTATATCATGATATTAGTTAAATAAAAACAAGTTAAAAAATTAATTTTGGTATGTTTTTCATATTAAATAGCTTGTTTATTAAATAAAATTTAGGGACTGTTATTAAAGCGCAGAATAATAAAAAAATTTAATTTTTTAGTCTAATAATTACAAAAAGGTATACATAATATTTGCTTAATTAGTTCAGGTATTATTTTTAATTAAGTAATGTTTATGCAAAAATTTATTCACAATAAAGAATAATTTTAAAAATAATCAAATAATTTCGAACCATTTTTTATTTATCAAATAAATCTAGTTGTTTTTATTCTTTCTAGTCAGAATTTTGAAAGACGATTACTTTTGTTCTTTAAAACTAAAAGTTCTAAATTTTTAGTATGTTTATTATTATCCCAACGAATCGCAAACCTCCTATTTACGACATTTAATTATCACTAATTACTTATTAATAGGTGTTTGTTTATTAAAATTTAAAGGTTGTTATTAATTTTTAAAATTTTGGTCGGTTATATCTTATAATATTTATAATTCGAAAATGAAATAAAAAATAATTCTTGTTTGTTTGTTATATTTAAATGCTGGTTTATATAAGTAGTTAAAAAACATATTAGAAAAATAATTTTTGTTTATTTAATAAAAATCAAAAATCAATTTTAGGAATTTAAAATTTACTATTATTTATATCCTAATATTACTAACTTAAAACTGGGTTAAATATTAGTTTTTGTTTGTGTTATATATATAAATTCTTGTTTGTTTATTAAAAATCAAAGGTTTGTAATATTCTTAGTTAATGTTTATGCATATCTTTTTTTATTTATAAAAATTTATGTTAAAAATAATCAAATAATTCCATACCATATTTTATTCATCAAATAAATCTAGTTAAATATTGGTTTACATAGTGGTATTGTTACAAATATTAAGAGATATTCAGAAAGATTTTTTTATTTCATCTCTTTTTCGAAAAAAAATTCTTGGCTATTAAATTAAAATCTAAAAAATGCGAATGCGAAGAAAATAAAAATATGTAAGCACAACAGCTTAAAATAAAAATAAAACAGATGATACCGTGAACTAAATATAAATTGAAGTTCGGTCAGTCAGATTGGAAACGCACCACTTGATATAAAGCAACATCAATTGTTTTAACTTTCGAAATTGGATAGAACCCGTTCAATTTTGTGCGCTGGTTCTCCCCATACAAGTAATGAGGTTTTGCATATTTAACTTTCGAAGTTAATCTATCACCAACTTCCATTTCCAGTTCGTTTTCCGTTTCTTTTTTATGTTGTTCAATAGCTTGATAGATGCGCGAATAAGAACCAGCGAACTGATAGTCTGCGTCAATCGATAAAATACGTGATTCTGGGTCGTTGTGTTTGAGGTGCATCATTTCGTAAAGTAAACGGCCAATCTGCACATAGACACAGAGAACAGGTCTTAAATTTGTGTTTGTCAAATCACATTTGATATACCTGTTTAAGTTTATCCTTGCTAGATAAATACATTGTCAGTTTTTGGGCATATTTCCTTATGAAATAATAATATTTTAAATGTTACAAGATGTACTAAATTTGTTAAGTATTTGTTGACATTTAGAAAAACAATGATCTACTTACATTAGATGTATATGTACAAACAATGTAATCGCATTCCGATAATAAGAACACATCTAAGGTGATTGCCAACGATCCGTTAAACGAATTTCTTTTATGAACTTGAGCATTCTTGATATTATGATCGTCGTAAATAAATTCGTAGTCTGGATAGCTATAAAATCGAGCATTAAAATATTTATAAATATGTTATTGTAAAATTTATAATACCTTGATTATAGTTTTACTGCGTTTGTAAGCTTAAAATAATGACTGGTTATATACCTAAAAAAAACTCTGCCTTGGAAAACTTAACTAGATGACAATTTAGCTCAAAAGTTTGTTTTATGATGTACACAAAACAGATAAATCTGTTTTTAGGTTTGTTCTTTAGAAATATGTAGACTTTCAATTAAATTTTCTTCGGTTTTAATTAACATGAAGCCTCATAAAATATAATAAACTAACCTTGTCCGGAGTTCGTTTATAGCGGACGGATCATCAGTTGCCAAATAAACTCTTCTAAACTTTGGTTCTTTATGGAAAGGGTTAGAATAGTACTCGTCATACCACTCTATTACGTGTATCATGTACTTGTCGTTTGACTGGTATTTTGATTCTTTAAGGATTTTGTCAGTTCTTCTAATATGGATTCTAAAAAAATATAATATGTTGATTTAACATCTTATATTTAATATTTTCAAACATTATAAACTCACCCGACTATTGGCTGTTGGAAATTTAGAATTTTCATTTGATTTTTTATTGCTTCCTGCGTCTTTTTGGTTGGCCTCATTAAATATTTAACAATCTGCCCAGTCCACCATACCGCAGGATCACCGGTGAAGTCTTTGTCTAATAGATTAAGTATTTGGGGAGGCACATGACCAGGTTCAAACAGTGATGTTTGTTTTCTATTATAAGTTAGAATTACATTTTGGTCGCTTGCGATTTCGGTGTTGTTTTGTGCTGTAAAATAAAAATATTAATTTTAGTTCAGCTTAGCAAGTATTTTATTTACTAAACATCCCGAAGCGCAAAAAAAATTTGAGAATTACCATTCCATTGTACCTCTGCATTTTGGATTGCTTGCTGCATGTATGGTTGACAAGTCTCGGTTTCACGCTGAAAAAGTCCTTCTCCGTATAGAGATAAAAATGGAGCATCTAAAACTAAAGTTCGGTTGGAAGTCACCGACATTGTCAGACATATTGCATAATAATGAATTTGACATATAAGCCCGCAGTCCTTATGTCCTACAGGACATATTGCCTTTCTTGCCGATTTGCAATCAGTTGGGTTCTGAAAAAATGTGGCAATTTGTTTAAAATACTTTGTTAGTAATGTTGTTTAGTTGGATAACATGTTCTTTTTATATATATATATATATATATATATATATTATACGAGTTTACTGTAGTGAGCTACAAATAACCCCCAATAAGTAACGACTGATTTTATGGTAAAACGATTTAAGTATACCACACATAGCGGTGAATAGCGTTCAACTAGTTTATACTACCATACATTTAAAAGCAACTTAACAACTAACTTTAAGCGGCAAAATATCCTTGACTTAACAAAATAACTATGACTAGATTAAACTTAGCGTTTACTTGTATCTTATGAATGGCCTCTTGAATTGTATTTGTATTAATGCTTTTGTTTTGAATTTTCGGAAACTCTTCATACACCAAGGGGGATTGGCTTCTGGGCGTTATAGCAAGTAAAGTATTACTGTGAAAAGATATAGATAGTTTAATATATTTACCTGATAACTTTTCGTTTATTTTTTTATACAATACTTGATGCACTTACCTTGAATGATTGTTATGCTGAATAACAACATACAAAAAAAGATTTGCTAGAGAAAAAAGGGCAAAGAACAGATAAATTCGGTTATATATTAATATTTTCATACTAATTAAGTCTTTCTTAAAACTTATTCTAAAATTGTCTCTATGGCTTTTGCAGCACCTACACCATAGTCTGTTGTCTATATTACGGAGTTTAGAATGGAGTTATATAACAGGATACTGTGGCGTTTATTTGCCTAATAGTCTTTTGTATGAAAGCCGTTTTAATCTTATAGTATTTTATTGCGAGAAGCTTCACAAACAATCGTTTACCAGCTGGTACCACGAATCCTACATATAATACATTGCAATACGTTTAACTTATAAATTATGTGATAAAGATAACGGTGTAAACACGTGACTAGGAACAGATAACACTTAGCGTAAACAAAAAAATGGCGGATTCGTTACACTCTTTCCCTCTCGATAGTAAGAAAAACATGTAATAAAGGGAAAAAAACGAATACGCAAATATATTAACAGAGTTTATGTAAACGTGCTCTGCTTACTACCATCGGTTTGTTTCGCCACTTTGATTTTTTAATCTAATACGTAGATTTTTTAAGCTTCTACGTTATAAAAAGTTAAGCGAGAGTCTTTTTGTAAATTTTGCACCTTAATTTTATCACAAAGCACAGCGGTCTCTCCGGAGAATAAAAGCTGCAATACTTCATGTTGGTTTCTTTTCCTTACCTTGCAACCAACACACTTTTTAATATATTTAAAAACATCAGATTTTATTGAAATCCAATAAAAACGCTTTCGCAATAACCTCAGCGTTGACATCGTTGACTTGCTCGTCTTTGAACTATCTTCACTTGATCTAGTGTGCGATATTCCGTTAGTGGTTAAATCAACTCTATACAATTGTTCGTAGAGCTGCCCCGTCTCCAAAGCATTTTCTATTGTAGATGGTGATGTGTGATAAATGGCGGAATGCAACTCACTGTCGTTTTTAATTGCATTTAAAAAGCAATTTAGTTTCAGTTTTTCTAGTTCTTCTTTTCTTGAATTTTGATAAATCGGAGAATATTGAATCATAGTTAATATGTCACTGGCAAATACGTCTAAAGGTTCGTTAACTCCTCGTTTTCTTCTATGTAGCTCATTAAGTCGGTTCAAATTTGGGGCAGAAAAACGTTTTCTTAGTTTTTCTGTTAGAACTGTCACCAAAGCTCGATCACTTCCGGCTAAGTTCGTAACGATGCTTGCAGCCTTGCCTTATAGACGAAGTGCAAGCCTGTAGCCACTTTTTCTGGCATCCCATCCGTTGGCGTTTGCTATGAGGTTGAAATTTATCAGATATTCCTCAACGTCTGTGTCACCTGTGTATTTTTCTAGCGCTTGGTTGCTGTTAAGCTCTAGTGATTGGCACACCGTTCTCAAGCCCAATTCTTTTTTCAGATAGGCTATAGTTCCCTTTTAATTGCTCGTAGTTCTTGTTCAACTACGTTCTTGATTTCGATCGACAACGATGATTTAAAACAATGGTCCATTTTTTAGATATTTTTATATATTTAACAAGTGTTAATCTAACGATCGTTCACAAGCTTGTACCACGAATCCTACATATAATACATTGCAATACGTTTAACTAATAAATCACGTGATACAGTCCACGTGATAGAGATAACGGTGTAAACACGTGATTTGAGGTGTAAACACGTGATTAGGAACAGATAACACTTAGCTTAACAAGAAAATGGCGGATTCGTTACAAAACTGCATTTGAAAACATCATGCTTAAATATTCATGGTCTTTTGGGTGTGATATATTTCTTTTTTGTCCTGGCTTATCAAGAACAAAATAGCAGCTGTTAGAATAAAGCAGAAAGCTGCCCAGGCTATTCCGTAACCCCAGCTAAACCAAAAAAACGAGTAGAAGGGCAAGTCGTTGAGAAACATGATCGGAAAAAGAATGACTGCAACCAGCACTGCAATGGCTAAAAAAAACGTAAATTGTCGTTACTTAAAAGTAAAAATCAATTGGGGAATTATGTAGTTACCAAAATTTTATTAAGAAAAATAAAAACTTGAAGTCAATTGTGAAAATGTAGCCTGACAATCTTATTAGTAATGTTTTATCCTACAAAACTACATCGACTAGTCAATTTTACTAAAAGACAACTTTACCATGAACAACTTAAACTGACAACAAACTAACCCTTAAAGGTTTAATTTGTTAAAATATACCAAAAAAGGGTGTAAGTTCCAATGGTTTGTCTAAAGCTAAGTTGTCGAAGGGTTGAGTTGTCTTAAAATTCGGTACTACATTATTAAGTTCTTAGAACCCAATTGACTAAAACCATGAATCTTACAATTTTGGCTCACGACAATTGACAATAAATGGTAAATAAAAGTCATAACTTACCTGCAACAACAAGAATTATCGCTGCAATTTTGTACATAAATCTCCATTCTCGTTTACAATAAGCTACGACGCCAATTATGAACGCTATTATGGTCGCAATAAACGGAATGACGATTAGAGCTTAAACCACTGACACATAACCTGTAGGCATAAAACATTAATTAATTATCCATATTTTTAAAAATTATATTAAATAATTGACTAAAGTGATTTTTTAAAAAAAGCTATAGCTTTGTTTGTAGTTGACTTGTATTTAATTGTGAATTGTAAGATAATAAGCAGTAAATGTTACCGGGGAAAAGTAGATTAAGTTTTAAAATAAACTAAATAGAATACAAAAGGTAAAACTAAAATTTTATTCAATGACACACTACATTTTAGCTTAATAGCAACTTTGCTAACAGAAAAAACTAGGTTTTTAATATTATTTACCTCCTCTTTGTGCAGCTTCCTGGCACTCGTATTCAATGTCGTCAATTGACTCTTGGGTGGCACCTCGCGGTAGGTATCTTTGGCATTGAGTGGAATCGTCGCTCACCACCCAATCTCGAAGTGCCATGGAAAAAATAAAGCAAATAATTCCACACAGTAAATTTGCCAAGCCAATCAACTTTAAAGGCCTTAACCAAGATATCTCGATGATTACTTCTTTGCCCATTTTTACAAATAATTTAAACCTCTAAATAGATTTTAAACAGGCGCTTACGCAAAATTAAACATTCTACCTGGTCGCTCAACCGTACAGGCTAAACTATAACGAACTATTGTAGTAACATTAACTTATAATTGGCAAATTTACAAATGTATAAAAAATATTGAAAACGCTACGAATAATTCGCGCGGATTACATAATTTGTATTTATAGGCTGATGCATTTTAACTTAGAGTTCCCTAATGACAAAATGCAGATGTCGCATCAGTTAACCTAAGAGCATGAAACTTTTTTATGAGAACACATAAATAACAAAAATAAATATTACTAGCATAACAAAAAACCATTTTCTTCCGAACTTAGTTAAATGAATTGCCTTAAAAAATGAAGTAAATTTTAGATTGTAATTGCCCCTACTTGTTACTTGTTTAACAAACACTATGGACTCAATTTAAGCCATTGTTTTTTTTATTTGAATTTACTAACAAACCTAACAAAAAAAATGCTTGATTGATTTTAATTTTGTAAATAATTTAAGTTTTTAAGAAATCATATTTTACATTGGTTGCATAGTCAAATTAGGTAAAAACGGTTAGTGGAACATAGATATGAAAAAAATAACACATTTTTAGTACAATTTGCAATAATTTAATTTATAAACCTAATTTTTTTACAATTTCGCATGAAATTTGACACAGATTTGCAAAAAAATGCCATATTATAATATATTGGCATAATTACAACCATTGAATTTTCATAACAAATTATTTCAATGCTTTGGTCATGGATAAAAATGTGATTTTAATTTGTTAGTTACAAAAATAATCAAAAAAGCAAGATACAGTAAGTAACAAAAATTTTGTTCCGATATTATTTTAATTAATATTATCTTACAGCGTATTAAAAATACAGTGAAACTAGTATTATGTTAAAATTACAAACAGGTGTTTAAATTATTAACTTGATCTTCTGGAGTCAAAGTTTTTTCTTCAAGAGCTGGTTCTTCTGCTGTTGTATTATTTGTGCAACATAAAGAATAGGTTGCATGGGACAAAAATATTAAAGCCACTAGTCCAAAGTAACCACTAAAAATAAAAAAAGTATTTTACTAAAATTTAATATTAAAATAAGTAAAGTTAGGTTTACAAAAGTAAATATTTGAACAATTAAATAATAAATTATTTGGTAGGACCAGGCAAACATTAATACACATTTGTTCTTCCATGTTAACAATTATAAAGGTTGAGAGGTCCAAAGTATTATTTTTGGCTTATTAATGATGAATAACAAACTACCATTGCAATCACAAAATTACTTTGAGTAAGCAAAATATGACCATGTCAAAGACAACAAAATTGTGCAAGCCATTTTTATTCAAGGACATTTTGACATAAGGAGTACTGTATTTATTTTTATTACTAAATATATATGTGATAGGTTTACCTGTACACCACAAATTGGTCGTTGACATTTAATGCCAAACCCGCTTGATCAATTAAAATAACAGTGAGGACTGTGTTAAGAAACAAGGCCATGAAACTATTTATTCCAAAAACCAGAGCAAATCGTTTTGTATTTAATCCAACAGCAATCTGAAACCTGTTAAAACATATGTAAAACATTTATTTAATTACTAATGTATTTATTACCTATTTGAAGTGTAATTTTATGTCATAAATTATACTGTCTGCGATGGTTTTATAAATTGTTATTAAAGAATAAGTTAAACAGTGTTAAATTATTACCGGCCTATCCAAAACGAAAATAAAAATGTTTAATAAATCATGACTATATATATATAATGAAAAATTCACTTTTTTTTTCAAGAATAAATTGAGATACAAAAAATAAGTACAACTCACTGTGTTATTGTGATCACAAAGTTGTAAAAGAATATAAAGATAACATAGCCCACATAGGAAACCCATATGTTCGTAGTAACATAAAGCATGGCTAGGATTCCGCATTTGATTAGTGAACACAATCCCAAAGCAAGTTCACCCCACTTTGTCCAATCTAATTTAATGTAACCCACCGAAATCGCACCAAGAGCACCTATTTAAAATACATTTTAAAATAAATGTTGCACTTTAAAAAAAAAACGTTTTAAAAAACTTATTTAAATTTTTAAATTGTTTAGTTTGATACACTTTCTAAGCTTACTACAATAATATTTTCAGTTGTTAGCAAAAATAAAGTTTTATTTTACTTATTATTTCTTTTGTTTTGCATGAATGGCAATTACTTAAATTGATGTGTAATCAAATAAACACTTAAAATATGTAAATAAATATAAAAATGCTTTGGATGCAATAATATGGATACACTGTCTTTAAGTTTAACTTGTACAAAAAAAAATTATTTGAGTTTCATGTATAACCCATTCAAAATTTACTTTTATTTTTTCGCAATACATTTAATATCAGATTTAGTTAAATCCACATTTTTACCAAGAACAGTAGCTAGACTTTCAACTGCTCCGTTAAACACATGTGCATCATTCTCAGTACTTGGGTTAATTGACTCCCATAAATTCTGTATGTAGTTCACTACAAGAATCCAACCACAGGTTGATAAGGCCCACCAAATAGACCAGCGCAATAATGTTAAATTGCTGTAGCAACTCCATGCATCTTTTATTAACAGTTTAAGATTCTCTTTAAATCCCTTTGGAGGGTACTGTAACATTGGCTTAAGTTTTTAAGGTAAACAACAATAAATAATAAAACTGACACTAATTAAAAAATGCTAAATACATTTTTTGGGGTATGGAAAAAATGAATAAGATACACTTGTATTTTTTTCATCAACTCAAAAAACACCATTGAAAAAAAAAAAAAGTTTCAGTAACTTACTGTGCTTTCTGTTGCAACATCTTCTTTTTCAGATTGAAAGGAAGTTCCTTGAGCAGTTTTGAGAGAATTTTCGTGTTTGGGGTTAAAAAACAATGTTGTTTTTGGCAAGGGTAGAAAAATTGAAATAACAAAGGCTATTGACACATTCACAAGAGAAATAACATTAAGATAGAAGTAGCTTACATCAGCTAGTGATACTAACAATTGGGCCAACAAAGATCCAATAAATAAACCAAATAAAGTGGAGGCACGTACATATGATGTTACTCTTTGGTAATGCGTGTCATCAACTATACTGTTGAATTTTAAAAGGTAAAACAAAAAACATAAAATTTTGTTAAAAAATATAAGTATATACATATAGTATATATAGGTGTTTAAATTTATTTCCTAAAATATTAATAAAAAATGTGATTAAACACAATTATTAAAAAAATTATTCAAGTAGCCTATATATATTTTGTTTTTAAATTAACAAAATATTTAAAAGAATTTTTTTTACCTGTATATATAGGAATAATACCCAATTTCACAAGAAGTGGCAATTGCATAAAAAAATTGCATTAACTTCATTACTTCTACCCCTTGACCGAATAACAAAACAAGCCAACATGCAATATAGCTGTAATAAATAAATAAAATACAATATTAGGTCAAGCAAATAGATAAAAGCATATTTCCATATAGCGCATATATTTGTATAAGTCTAAAGCCTTTTTTTAGAATTTTTGTTTTTAATAAGGATGTTTTTAAAACAGTTTTATGCTGATACTGTAAATTTGCCAAATACAAAATTAAAATTCCACGAAACTAGCTACTGTGTTAACTAGTGCGGAAACAGCCTAGGTAGCTATCCAATTACCCCAATCCTTGCAGCATGATAATAGGTTTATACTTGACATAGTCTGTTAGCAGAAATATTGGAAATAATAAGGCAAGATATGAGTAAGTCCATACAGGATAAATCTCATTAACCACTTCCTCTTCTGTTAGGTTCTTTTCGGGGCCCTGTTACATAAAACACTGTTTTTAAAAGTAATATTATTTTGTTTTTTAATACTATCTTAAAAAAATTAAATCCAATTTACTGTGCAATGTCAAAAAACAAAATTACATTAACCTAATAAAAATAAAGTTGTACATGTTGATTAAACATGCGTTTAAGCTTTGTCAATTTATCTAAAAATTACTCCCATATATACTAATTGATTTTCCAATTTACAACAAGATATATATACATACCATTAAATAAGGTGTAATGAATGGTTCAGAAGGCTTAGTATAACTAAATAGTCCATAAGTACAAAGCAGTACAGTTGGTTTTATCCATTTTCTACTTTCTTGCGGGTCCATTTTAAAGCAATTTAAAATATTAGTTTTTTTATTTAAATTTTATAATTTACTTCCATACTTGAAGATTATAATTAATTTTTAGCATTTTTAAACGATTGGCAAAAGATGTTTGTTGATATGCTATTTTTATTTAAAATGCAGCTAATTATTAGACAATTTGGCGTAAACTCTTAAATATATTTAGCATTGGTATATCACGATTTTTTGAAAAAGTCAACAAGTGCTTATACAGGGACTTTCCCGCTAAGAAAAATATGACATGGCGTTTATCATAACGAGTCAGTTATTAATATAATACTTTTAACCTAAATATTTAATTTTAAAATTTGCATTAGTTTAGAGGACCTTACTTTGATTTTTATTTTAGAGCTTTGCAAAGTTAAAGCTTTGCAAACCAAGCATAACAACAGTTTGCTTAAAAAGTAGGCGTGTCAAAATTGTAGGCGTGGCATTAACAATCGCCTACCACAGGAAAGGCACGGTAAGCCAAAATTCTTTATATTAATGTTTTCCTATTAAATGGAAATAAATATCCGAATTAACGACCTAATATTAGTAATTACCCTACAAATTTTATAATTAAATCTCATAAAATCTAAAATGCATGCTATGTCTAGTGAATGCGAAGCTTAAATAACCTCAGATTTGTACTGTGTGGCTATTTAAATAAAAATTCTGACGAAACTTTTAGCTAGACGATGTAATACAACCTAAACGCTACACGTAATACATTGTAAATTTACTGCGGTGACCTTAGGTTACGTTAAATTACGGCAACTTGTACGAGATTTAACTAGTATTCTTTCTAAAGGCCGTAACATTTATAAGAAAATACACATATTGCAACCCTTAATACGATTCTGTACGGTCTGTTGTTATACAAATAAAATTAAAATACAAATTTTATTTGATAATACTTATTTCCTTCCTAAAAAACATACGGACTGTGCAAAAAAGGCAAAAGTTGTTTTGTTTACCGACCGTGAAATCTTTAAATCAAAAAACAAGAACATCTTAAATCTCTATACAGAATAATATTTTAAATCTCTGTAACAAAAATATTTTATTTACATTGTGTGCAGTTTCTAATTTATTTGAATAAAGTCAACTGAATCCTCTTTTATGCAAAGCATTTTTTTATAATTATGATTAACAAACGGCATTATTGTAAAACAATCGTATTCGTTATCTAAAATGAACGACAACAAATAATGAAAATATAAGCATAGAAAAAAATTGCTTAATCTTGCGCCACTGCCTTTTCTGTTTCAAAAACTTATCGGTTTTTGAAATGAAAATGTGCCAAATTTGTTAATTTTACTAAAGAAAGATTTGCCGATATCAAGAACGTAAAGAAATTTGGTTCTAAAATTAAACAGACTAACGTTAAAACGCCGCAATGACTGTCACTGCTGTAACTACAAACTACACGACAACGAATTACACAAACGTATCGACTACGGTACATGACGATTCTTCGACCGAACATCCTGGGGGCCACCATGAACTTCCCCCATATTCCATTTTATTCATTTTTGGAAGTTTTGGCGTCGGAGGTAACTAGCCAATTTCGCAAAAGCTGTTTTAAAAAAAACAATCCGTTTTACGCATTTGTATTGGTGAATTGTAGTTAGTAGCGTTACAGCTATAAATTTGAAACTTGCATTACGAACAATGAAAAATTACATTAAAACCTATAACCTTAGGTTAATTATTTGCATAAAATAAATTTCGTTGCTTGGTAAGGCTCAATAAACATGTAGCGAAAATGTTAATGCAAACGATTTCTTATATTTTAGCCGTTCTAAGAATTCTTTTACGAAAATGGGCAAATTTTGTTGGTGATTGGAAATGGGGAAGCCTGTTGAAAGTTCCATACACAGTGTTTCTTTTGATTATTGGCATGATTTTAGCTGCTATTGGAATGCAATATCCATCAGTAATTGGGCTGTTTTTTTGTGCTATTTTCAGGCTGGATCTTATTTTTTTTATTAAATGAACTAACAGAAAAATGATAAAACCCACATTTTTTTTAAAAATAACTAAAAACTCAAACAATTTATAAGGTAATGTGTTTTTTGCAGCAAGTTCAGCCCTATCTCTTAAGCGAAATGGATCCTGAGTTGTTTTTGCATGTGTTTTTACCAGTTGTTATTTTTGAATCAGCCTATGTTATAGATATCCATGTATTTTGGAGGTGATTATCATAAGTTTAGCAATATCAGTAGGCTATAAATGTGAACACTTTTTCAAGTTATTAAACTAATTAACATAAAATTGTGTGCTTTTATTTTTTTTTAAATTTTTTTATAGATCAATTGGCCATGTAAGCTTACTATCTGTTCCTGGGCTACTTATGGCTACAGTTTTAACTGCTTCGTTATCTCTTGTTATACCTGAAATCGGTAACATCAACTCCTTTGAGGCTAAAGTTTACATCGCTTTGATTTTTGGGTCAATTATCAGTGCAACTGATCCTGTTGCTGTTGTAGCTTTGCTAAAAGATTTAGGTTAGTACTGACTTTTTGCATTTGTCATTGCTGTTTTGTTACAGTGCCTTAATTTGAATTTAAAATTAAATTTTTACAACTTTTCTAAAGGGTCTCAAAAATACCTGGGAACTATAATAGAAGGGGAAGCTTTACTAAACGATGGAGCTGCAATTGTGGTTTTTAAAATCTTTCTAGAACTTTTAAAATCAATGACACCTTTTTTTGAAAGTCAAACAGGTTAATTATTTTATTGTTCATAAAAATTTAAAAGGGGCATATATAGGCTATATATACAATTTTTTGAAAAAAAATGTTTTAATTTAAGGCTTGTGTATGTTACAGTAGGGGTGATTTGTCTGGCTCGAACCTAAATCCTTTATAATTTGTTAAATGATTTATTTTATATTTTTAGCTTTATCAACATTCCAACTTGTGGTTCAGCAATCATTTCTGGGACCTGTTATTGGGTGGGCACTGGCTCGAGTTGGAAGCTTTATTTTACAGCATATTTACAACGATGCTCTGGCTGAGATTACTGTCACACTTAGTTTCACCTACATTACCTTTTATTTCGGTGAAATTGTAAGTTTATTTCTTTTTTTAATTGCAATTTTTTGACTTATGAATATCAAAAAAATACATTAACTCATACATATATTAGTAAGGTATTTTTAATTGTATTTTTTGTATTTTTTAGTAATACTACTATATTATTTTTATATTTTGATTTAAAATAATAAGTGCAAGACATCAGGTGTACTAGCTGTGGTGACATTCGGTTTAGCTCTTGATCGATCTTCGATTACTCCCCAAGTTGATCATTTTCTGCACAGGTAAATAGAATACTTTTTTTAAAAAGGTCTTTTGCAATGTAGCGTAAATTTTGATAAACCTTTTATAGCTATTGTTGTTTGGTATTAAATTTACTTACAAGACTTGTTTTAATTTTATAAATTTTTTTTAAATTTATAATTATCTTTAATGTAAGAAGGTCATCTTTACAAACCTAAACAAAGAATAATTCCAGTTACTCCAACTCAGTCTTGGGTTGCCTGTGGCAGTTTGGGATATTATAAATTATAATTGCCCAATATCTATAGGCTGCTAATAAGGTGTTGTCTCAGCATAAGTTCATATCATGTTTAGCACCCTACTTAAGTGCACTACACCATGAGAACATTGGGAATCGAACCCAGGACCTTAAGTAGTGAAGCCATTTGTTTTGACCACCACAACACCAGCCTTTTGATGTGCAAAGTTTTTTTTAGAGTAATTTCATTAAAAATTAACCCTAAGAGTTTGGTATGTTTTTTTTAGATTTTGGGAGATGCTAGCCTACTTGTCAAACACTTTAATTTTTGTGATTGTGGGAATTGAGATTACCAACCACATGGAAGAAATTACAATTTATGATATCGGATATTTGATGGTCATCTATATTGGAATTACTGCAATTCGGTATGTAGTAATAGTGAATAACTTAGGCTCATTATATCTTTTTAGTTGTAAATATTTTATATATATATATATATCATAACTTTAGTTAAGGTACTTTTATTTTGATTTTGCTTTGGTTTTATTATTAAAGCTTTTTTTTACAAAAAAACTTTTTTGACTTGGCTACCCAATTTGTTTTTGTTAAGATGCATACAACAAGTAATTTAGGTAACTGTTAATTTTTTCACTATTACTTCAATTGACATGTTTTTGCTATTGCTACTATTGCCATTTAATATATTTTCAATAACTATAAAAAATGGTATTTTAAAATGCTTGAAAAATAAAACAGTTTTTAAATTGACATTTAGGGCACTAAGCATATTCTGCTTTTTTCCTGTCATGCAACGTCTTGGTATTGAAATAACATGGAGACATGTATTAGTCATGACTTATGGTGGTTTAAGAGGTGCTGTGGGGCTTGCTCTTGCTATCTACCTTAAAAGCTATGTTTTGTAAGTTTTATATTGAACATTGTAATTTAAAAAAAGGTTATATATTTATATTAATTTTTTTAACCTTTACAATTTAAGAAACATTTTACTAATTAAGAAATTTTTTTCATTTAGTTATATACATTTTTTATTGTCAAACTTAGCTTACTATGTTTCACTTTACCTAAGGCCTCTTTGAAAACTATATCTTTTATACAAATTTAGTTTTTAAATTTTAACAAATTGTACAATTTTTGCGAAAATTTCACAACTTTTATATTTTGTTTAGTATATTATCGCCAGACTTGCATACTGTTTCTTATGATTTACATGATATTCATAACTTAACAACAACTCCTTACATTTCTACTACTACTGATGCTTCTATGTATGATCCTACTGCTGGTTGGTTATTTGATAAAAAAAATTTTTTGTTTTTTTTTTAAATTTTTTTTATAAAATTGAAATTTCTTTTTAGCAACTGAATTCTTACTAAATTAAAAAAACTGTATAAATTATTTATCCTTTTACAGATATTGATTTCAAGATTATCTTTCAAAAGGTATATCCAAATTATTAATGCAGTTAATTTTAGTAAAAATAATGCTGACAATAAATTTACTATTTTATGGCTCTATCATCAATAATTTGCTTTGTTTTTTAGATTTTAATGCATACTGGTGGAATTGTGCTTTTGACTTTGGTTATTAATGCGAGTACAATTGAAGCTGTAATGAAAAAACTCGGTATTAAAGTTTTTTGTTCTTTAGTTTATAAATTATGTTTTATGTTGAACCGGCGGCGTGGTGTTGTGGTAAGAACTCTTGCTACACCACCATGAGGTCGTGGGTTCAATCCCCACTGCTCTCATGCTGTCGCACCCTTGAGTAAGGCACTATAAACGGTATGAACTTTGGCTGAGCCAGCACTTAATCAGCAGTATAATTATCGGGCAATTATAATCTCTATAATATCCCAAACTGCCACAGGCAACTCGAGACTGGGTCGGAATAACTGATGTTACTCTATGTTTAGGTCGTGCATTCGACCTTCCCACATCGAGGATAAATTTATATATACAAAGCACTAAAATACCCAATTTTACATAATACTTTAATTCGTAAATTGTAACGTAGGTATGCTTGATGTAACAAATGCCCAGCAAATTACTATGCTTAATGCTGTAAACCGCATTCAAGACAACATTAAAAGATCTGTTGCTGTTTTAAAATACGATCGATTTCTTGCTGATGCAAAATGGAGTATGGTTGAAACTTACACCAATGTGGAATATCCTTACAAAGATTTCCCATCAGTATGTTTGTGGTTTAAATAGTTGATTTTTTAATTTTAAATGTTTTTTATAATAAACCAGTATATCAGTTTTAATAATTAACTTTAGAATTTTTATTTCTAAGCTAAGAATAACTAAACAGCATTTTCTTAAATTTTGATATTACATAAATGATCACTTAAATACAAAACTCTTTTGTCATTTTTTTTCTATGTCTATTGGTAAATTGTTTAACTTTATTAAAAACAGTGTTTTATTTTGCAAATTTTTAATTTTTTTTAGTCGTAGACTATACCAGTTGTGCAAAAAAAAACATATAGCTTTTAATTTTGTTGTATTAAATATAGGCACCAGGGGGCCTGGGTGGAAAAATGGAACTGGGTGGAGAATATGATATGTCACTTCATGTAAGTTTTTTCTTAAATAAAAACTTTTATAATTTACACATTTTTTTATTAAGTTTATATAATAAAATAGGAATATTTAGTAAATATTAAAAAATTGTTAAAAATTACTGATTTTTTTTTTACACTATATATATACCTAATTGACTTAATTTAAGTCTTTCTTATTAGGTGTTGGTTTTTATTGGTAGAAAAACTTAAATGACCTAATTTAAGTCTTTTTTTTATTAGGTATTGGTTTTTATTGGTAGAAAAACTTTATCAATTATCAGATTACAACAATATAAATGTCAAGTTTTTACAGATTTGCCAATCTCATGATCAAACATTTAAAGATATGTTTGAAGAAGCTAGAGTAAGAATGATCAAAGCTTTAAAGGTATTTAATTTTAATGTAACTTTTTTAATACTTAAGATTTGAATTATTCTGATAATATTTGTTTAAAATGATAATTTCAACAGTCAAAACTTATACAAGTTATATATGCCCATAGTAACTTACCTGTAAACCGCAAAAAGCATTTTTTAAATGGCAGTTTATTTTTCATCTTTAAATTGTACAACTACATATAAGACATATTTATATTAATTTGTATATATACAATTTTTGTTGTTAGATGTCATATGGTAAACAATACAGTAATGGAATGTTAACCGATCAAGAAGCAAGGGTTTTAATTGCTGCTGCAGATACAGCTGCCGACAGACCTGGAGAGTATGTATTTGTATCGTTAATTAATTCTGAAATTAATTGTTATTGGTGAACTTATTCTTTTGAAAAAAATTTTGTGTTTTTTTTTTTTTTTTTTTTAGGTTTATTAATGTTAATACTATTCGTAAGAACTGGGAGATTACTGGATTTCTTCCTTATGCTAAGAGGAAGTTGGAAGATTGGATGTACGGAAAGAAGCAAAGTACTCTTGTTCCTCCGAGGTATATCTTTTGTTTTTAATGTATTTAAAGTTAAATATTTTAAGTTATATGTATATTATTTTAATTTTCTGTATTGAAATTGTTTTGCAAAAATAACGTTCATTTAACTGTAAAATTTTAATTTACAAGTTAAAGACTCTAAAATGTTTTGATGTAAGCATACTTTATTTTTTAACTATTTTTTTGTAAATTTTTATTCTTGATGTAAAAAGGTCTTTATCCCCTAAACATGTTGTAATACTAGTTACCCACATTGTGTCTTGTCGCCTTTGTCAGATTTGGTATACTAATAATTGTTATTTTATTATTAATCTTTGGATTGGACTTATGCCTCAGCAGAACTATAAACAGTTTATAGCTTATTTTTAAAAAGTGTTATGAAATAACAGCAGTTAAATCTATTTGTGTTCTCATATAGTGTAGTCAAGTCTTGTAAAGTTTTTTTAAATTTTTTTTTTTTTTTTTGTATATATCTTTATCCTCGATGTGGGAAAGTCGAATGCGCGACTTAAACATAGAGTAACATAAGTAACTCCGACCCAGTCTCGAGTTGCCTGTGGCAGTTTGGGATATTATAGAGACTATAATTGCCCGGTAATTATGCTGCTGATTAAGTGCTGGCTCAGCAGGAGTTTATACCTTTTATAGCGCCTTACTCAAGGGCGCTACAGCATGAGATCAGTGGAGATTGAATCCACGACCTCATGTGTGGTGTAGCAAGTGTTCTTACCACTACACCACGCTGCCGGCCGGAAATAAATCCAACTCTAAGAAATTATTACTCGCTTTGTGTTTTTAGGAATCGTCAACTACGCAAGATATTTCGAATAGTAATGAGCAATTGGTTTGAGTATTTGATGCAGTGTATTATCGTCCTTAATGTTATTCCAATCGTTCTCGACTTTGTAGTTGATGATACTTGGGATAATGTTGATGACTGGTGGCTGGCTTTACAGGTTTGTTTTTTATTTTAGTTTTCTATTTAGTTATATTTTACCAAGACTGTTGATTAAGTAACAGTAATTTTTTAGCAGACCATTTGTGGATGATTAAGATAGGTAAATTTGATAAACAAAAAAAAATTATAATATTACTTATATTGTCTTATATTATTCGCCCATCTCTTATAATTATAAATTTAAAAAAAATTTAGGTATATAGTCACTAATTAACTATAAGGAAAAAGTAAATCAGTAAAGAGTAAAAATAAAATTGGACCTAAAAAATCATCCTGTAAAATATTTTTATTTTTAGATGGTTAACATTGTGTTTATAATAGCATACAGTATTGAAGCTGGATTGAGAGTAAGACTTCTTTTAATATCTTTTTTGTATTTAAATATTTTATGTTTTTTTTGTTAACAAATTTTTGGAGAATAAAAATTAACTATAAAAGTCCTAATTTAATACATTAAATCATCATTATACTATAATTTAAATTTAAAAAAACAATCAACTAAAAAAAAATTTTTTAGTTAGCTGGAATGGGGACAAAGCAGTTTGTTCAAAGTAGATGGAATCAGTTTGATGTTATCATTCTTTTATTCAGTTTTATCGAGCTTATTATCGATTTCGCTCTTGTTGAAACATCACCAGGTGGTGGCAGCATTGTCAAAACTGTGAAGTAAGTTTTTATTTTTTTTTAATTATTTTTTTAAATTTGTTTATCTCGATGTGGAAAAGTTGACTTTACTACCTAAACATAAAGTAACATCAGTTACCTCGACTCAATTTTTTGCTGCTGATTAAGTATTGGCTCAACAGGAATTACTGTTTAAAGTGCTTTACTTAAGGGCACTACAGCGGGAGAGAACTGAGGATCAAACCCAGGACATCATTTAGGGAAGCTAGTGTTTTTTGCATTAAAATTTATCTTAAAAATTGATTTTTATAGGACAACAAAAGTGATAAGGTTTGGTAAAATCACGAAATTAATTCGAATGTTGAGAGCCACCAGATTGCTTCGATTATCGAAATCCGTTCTTCCGGAAACCGTGAAAATTATTGACAACTTGATCTGCAAAAGGTTATTTTAAATTTTTTTTTTTTTTTAATTATTAATTCTCTATGTGGAAAGTATGACTTTAATGCTTAAACAAAAAAATATTTGTTATTTCAGCTTAGTTTTGGTTTGACTTTTGCAGTTTGAAATAATATATATATAAGTGCCTGATATCATCCCGTTGACTAAAGTTTATGTCTTTATAATCGCTTTACTATTAAGCACAACAACATGAAAGCAGTGGGCATTGAACTCAGGACAGTATTTATAAATTATATGTTAAATATATGCTTATGTGTTTGAGCTGCTATGGCAATGTTCATATATTATATGGGAAAAAACTTGTATTTTACAATTTTTAGATTTTCTTAAAACAAATTAGTAGTTTTTAGTTATTAAGTCATGTTATGACTATGATACTTAAACTAGCAGCAAAGAAAAACAGCAATAAATCATTAATTTAAAATAAAAATTTGATTTTAAGACTAAGTTTTGGCTACAATGTCGGGAAAGGATTTGTTGCAGCAGAAGAAGAAGTCAACAAACTGATTGTCAGTATTTCAGACAACAAGAAAATACAGAAAAGATTGTTGGCAGCTTCAGATACAAACAGATTGGCAGTTACTAGAGAAATGGGTCAGATTTAAGTGTTACTATTAGTAGTAGTAGTAGTAGTGCTATTAAAGGAAATAATGTTAAAACCTATTAAATTACTAATTACACAACATATTGTTTACAAGTAAGTTTAAAGAGTGTTACTTTGTTAATATATAAAACAGTGGCAACAAAATGTAGTAGTAGAACACTTGGCTTCACTACATAAAGTTTTGGGTTTGATCCCCACTTTTTCTATGTTATATTGCTCTTGAGTTAAGTCTATAAACAGTACAAGTTTTCTGGCAAGCTGAAAGCCAATTGGCAGGTAAATTAATGGGTAATTATACCTTAATGCTTTTTTTTCTGTTGTTTTTAAATAGGATTGCTGCAACGTGATTATGCTGGAATTGCAATTAGTGTTAAGACAAAAAATGCAGTAAGAACAATTTTGAATTATTCTAAAGAGGCAATTCATCAACTATGTGCTGGTGGGTACAATTTACTGTTTTTTGTTATAACATATTTTGTAATCAGTTTTAAACGAGCGATGTGGTAGAGTGGGTAAAAAACTTGGCTTCACTACATGAGGTCCTGTGTTTGATCCTTACTGTTATAACACTGTAGCGTCCTTAAACTATCGTTAACATCTAAAACTGCCACACTTAACTTAAAACAAAGTTATGGTAATTTTGTTTTTATGTTAAGGAGGTTAATTTGTTCCTCCTACTCTGAGGATAAATAAATACAAAAAGATTTGTAAAATTGATTTTTTAAATTTTAGGGGGGGTGTTGGATGAGATAGAAATGCATTTGTTAGAGAGGAATGTAGAGATTGCACAGAAGAGATTGTCCGACTTCCCTTCCATCGTTCCTCCTCCCTTTCCTGAAGATCTACTTGAAAATATCTTCTGGATGCAAGGTTCATTTTTAAATAAAAAATATAAACTCCATTTTTAGGATAATATTTGTTAGGTTTGAGTATTTTATTATTTTATGTTCTGTAAGAACTCCTTTTAATTACACTTTCTTAATTTATTTAATGTTATTTTAAACTTTATATAAACTAGCTTATTGTCTTTTGAGCTTTATTTTGCTCATTTTGCCTGTTACCATTAAATCAATAAGTAATATTGTCGCAACAAAGTTTAATCCCTTGTATTTTTTTCCTTAAAGAATATATGTAAATATTGAACTTGAATAGATACATACATTTATTGCTCTCAAATCATTTAAAATATTTATGTTTTTAGGCAATCCTGAGTTACTTGATTTTGTGAAAGATTGCGCAATTTTTATGGATTACGATTATGGAGATATTATTATGCAAGAAGATGATGCTGTTGATGGAATTCACATTATTATAAGTGGAATGATAAGAGTAAGTTAGAAAATATTTATTAATTTTGGCATGATTTAAATTATGAACCTGATATTGTCCTTTTTTTTAACGTTTTACTTCTATAATGCAAAAAAAATTAAATAAAAAATGTGATTTTGTATAATTTCAAAAATAATTTAAATCTATGTTTTGCCTTTTCTTTATATGTAAAAATCCCTTCTGTCAATTTTTGTTAACTTTTGAAATTGCATTCTTATTTATAAACTCATCTTAAATCTATTATCTTTAAAAAAATATTAAACTAAATACAAAATTCAACCTACATCTAAAAAATAAAAATAACAATATTTTATAACTTTTCAACGTAATGTTAATAAAAATTAATTTTTTTGTTTAGTTGGTTGGCTCACTGCACGGATATATTCAACATCTTAACTTAAATGCTGGTGGGTTTAAGGGTTCTAATATGTCGTCTATGGCTCAGAAGGCAATCAGCAATAACAAGGATATTGTCGAGTAAGTATAAATTATAAACTACTTTAAGGCATTTTAATAATAAGCATTTTAAATGTATACTAGTAGAGACTGGATAAAATGTCTAAGTTAAATTTATTTAAACTAAGCTAGTTTAAATATTCACAGTGGTTTGTTTAAATCACACTTACTCTGGGAACAGTAGCAATGGTAAAACCAACAAAAGTTTTTTTTTTATATTTATTTATTCCCGATGTGAAAAAGACTAACGACCTAAACATAGAGTAACATCAGCTATTCTGGCCCAGTCTTGAGTTGCCTTTAGCAGTTTGGGATATTTTTTTTGTATATATTTTTATCCTCGATGTGGGAAAGTCGAATGCGCGACTTAAACATAGAGTAACATAAGTTACTCCGACCCAGTCTCGAGTTGCCTGTGGCAGTTTGGGATATTATAGAGACTATAATTGCCCGGTAATTATGCTACTGATTAAGTGCTGGCTCAGCAGGAGTTTATAGGGCCTTACTCAAGGGCGCTATAAACGGTATAAACTCCTGCTGAGCCAGCATGTATTATATAGATTACAATTGCCCGATAATTATGCTGCTGATTAAGTGCTTGCTCAGCAGGAGTTTATACCGTTTATAGTGCCTTACTCAAGGGCGCTACAGCATGAGACCAGTTGGGATCGAACCGGAATCAGATCATTTATTTTTATCAGATTATAAAACAATTTCGATGATGGTATTTTAATCATAGGCCAATCTTAATTAATAAAAAACTGCATTTGATTACCTTTATAAGCAGTTAAATCAGAGATAAAACTAGTAAAAAAAACTTTCTTTAACATACAGAAAATTTTGTGTAATAAAATTTATTTCATTTTTAGAACCTCACCTGATGAGGAAGATTTTCTGGGTTCGGGAAATATTATCGGTGAAATTGGACTTTTAACTAATTGTAACCGAACCTGTACAATTACTTGCGAGACAGCTGTCCAGGTATATTTTAACTTATTTAAACTTAACATACAATACAAATACAGTTATAAAAGTTATTGGATGTTCATGCATTGAATTTAGTTATTTAAATGCCTTCACTAAAATTAATAAAAACTTAAACATTTTTTACACCACAAAATATAAATTATGGTAGGGAAAAAATTTTTTTAGACCTACTTTATTTCATCTGAAGATATGGAAAGGGCTTTTGAGTTATTCCCTGAACTTAAAAACTTAATGTGGAAAGTTGTTGGAATCAGAATTTCGACTCCTCTCTATCTTGAACATCTTGAATATCAGGTTTCACCTATTTTAAATTAAGTTAAATATATCTTAAATTTTACCAGTAACTGCCATTGTGTTGTGGTTAAACACTTCAAACGGCTTCACAACATAAGGTTAAACGGCTTCACAACATAAGGTTATTTGTTTGATTCTTACTAGTTTTATGTTGTAGCGTCCTCAAGTAAGGCATTATAAGCAGTATGAACTCCTGCCAAGCCTGAAATCAATTAGCTAATTAATTTTTTTGCAATATGAGAAATACTATCCAAAACTGTCAAAAGAAAGTTGAGACTGGTTTAGCGTGATCAAAGTTACTTTATATTTAGCTGTAAAATTAGCCTTTTAACATAGGGAAAATAAACAAAAAATAAATATGAAGTCTTAAGTTTATTTTTTTATATCATGACACACTTAAATTCATCTATAAGTAATTCATGATTTACAGTAAAAATTTAAAAATCTCATTTTTTTAGGGAATTGGAGTGGATAAAATACATATTCACCTTTCGACCGGTCACATTATTGAGTTAAGAGGCAAAGAAAAAACCTTTATGTTTACTGATCAGGTTAAAGAAGTTTCTGTGGTACATGGAACCGTAAAAACTAAGGCTGAGAAGGAGATTTTACAATCTCCATATCTGGTTTTACCTGAAGCAGATGAGGTAACAAAATTTGAAAAATTATTTTTTCGAAAATTTTTAAATTTGAAAAAAATATATTGTTTAACTATTAATCAAATTTTTGAACATTTTTTTGTGGATTTTCAATGTTTTGAGAGTTTTTATTTTATATTTAATTAAAAAGAGGTATTACAGTTTACTAAAATTTAAATAAGTTTAAAAATGAATGTTTTTTTTTTATTTTTGTTAAATATTAATAAATTATTGTTTAATGAAAATAAAATTTTTAAATTATTAAAAAAAAATTTACTAATTTTTCTTACAAAATTTTCAATACTTTTAGTTGTATCTTTATGAATGTGAATTTGCTATTTTATTGGTTATACCACGGGAGATTGTAACTCTTGAAACTTTACCAAGTAGTTCAGCTTTGCATCGTAAGTTAAAATTATATTTTATGTTATAAATTTTTTTTCTAAATTTCTATACCAAAAATTGAAAGAAACGTTATCCTAGCTTTAGCAACATTACCTAGAATTTTATTTAATACCATTTTTTTTATTTCTAGTAATTTTTAGTTAAATTTTTTTTTTTAAATAATATTTTTTTAAAACTTGAATTAGTGCCTTAATAAAAATAAAAAAAATAAATAATAAAAATAATGGTAATTTTTGATAAATTAAATAAAACAGTTTAAAAAATAATTTTTATTAATAAAATAAATTAGTATGTAAATATTAATTTCTTGTTAATCTATTATTTGAACACACCCATTCTTAACATAATTTTAAAACGTGTTTTAGTAACTCTTACATGGAAATTAATTCCTTAATTACCCGTAATCTCCACTTAGTAATTACTGGATTAAAATGTTAAGTAATTTCAGGTACTTGTAAATGTAATCTATTTACATAGGGCTAAGTGGGTAATGATACTGTTGGTAATTACATAAAAGAATTGCTATTTTTTTTAAGGAACTGTATCTATTAATTTACTATTTTATCAAAAAAAATATATATATATATATTTTTTATTGAACAATTTCCAAATAGAATTTACAAAACTAAATTTAATTATAATAATTTTTTTTTTAATTTTATGTTATTTTTATTTCAATTTTATTAATAACACTTTTTTATTAATTATGACACAGGTCAATCTAAGTTACCAAGTGTAACAAAATTCCAGAATAACATTGGTAAAAAAGTTAGTAAAGTTGCTCCTATTCAAGAAGAAGAAGAATGTTAACTTTGATGCAACTAAGTAAGTCAATTTTTAATTTCAGTGTAAATGATATTTTATTAAAAAACAAAGCCTAAACAGTTTTAAAATCTGCTGTTATTATATATTAGTCTTATGCAGGTATTTTTTAACAGAAATTTATTTATAGTTAGCCGTTTTGTCAAGTTCACAATTAGCAAAGTTAGTACTATTTTCAGAAAAATATAGGTAGCGATTATACATAAAGTTAGAAAAGGGGATTTTAAACAGACGTATACAGGATTGTATTCAATTAGTAACATGCTTATTTTTTTTCTAGAAAAAGGCAGGACAGATAAACAACGTGCATTCAAAAATTATCGAAACATTGTTTAAAAAAATATATACCAAAAATAAACTCCCTTAGCAAGTATGTTTTTGTTTTTAGTTAGTTGGCTTTGAAAATTTGAGCTCAAAAAAAATTTAACCATAAAAAACGTTAAAAACCGTTCTGTTGTAATTTTAAAGTCTCGTTGTAAATAAACAAGAAAAAAAGATAGGTCATTACTTGCAAAACAATCTGCAAAAATAACTTTCAAATTGCCTTTACTTTAAAATTTACGTTTTAAATCGTCAACGCTAAACAAAATAAGTTTAAAAGGCCTACGGCTCTTGGTGTATAATTTAGTTAAGGCAAATCGCTGCGGACCCTACTTAGAACAAGTTAGGTAAGGTTAAACCTTATTGTTATTTAAATATAAAGCTATTACCCTGCGGGCAATTGATAGGCATTATATGTATGGGTATAGGTTAGTATTTTGCGCATTTAAATTTTGCGGGGCTTTGCAAGTTGTAAAAAGTATAGTTAGACCCTCTATCAATTTTGAATGGAGTTGTTTACTTAAAAAAAATTATATGATTTTCTCAAAAATTCAATAAATAATTAACTGTACGTTTTTTCAAGATAATTTGTATAAAAAAAAAGAAAAAATAATTTGCAGCTATAACGTTATATAGTTTTACTTTTTGCTGTTTTGCAGCAATCATAAGATAGCTTACATCAATATTATTTTTTTCAAATCGTTTATTTTTTTAAGTTTTCGACAAAATGTTTTTTTTTCGCGATTTTATCCCGCGGGCGAGTATATCATGTAATCGTCTTGAGATTGGTGAGCCAGATTATAGTAAGACTTAGTCCAGAGACCCTTATAACAAGGCGTGGTTTCAAAACATCGCAAAATTATAAGTCAGTCTTAGTAAAATCAAAATAGTAGAGTTGTGTTAAATTTTCAACGAATTTCTAATTTTAATAAAAATAAATTATTTGTGTAAATTTAGCTTAAAAGTGTGATTAAAAATGACTTGTTTAAGTTTTGTGCTTCTGTTTGCTTTCGCTTTAATGCTTACCGTAAACGCTTTTCCTGGCGGAGCACCCTTGCCAGCATGTGCAACTATGAGACCATTAGGCCACGGGTCGATGGGCCTAAATAGCAACCAGCTTGGATATAGTCTCTCAACGACTGTGCAGACATTTGAACCAAATGAAGTTGTACAAGGTAACTATTTAACTGTTTTCTAAACATTTTTTACCTTAAATTATTTTTTATTTTGAACTTGTTTAAAAAACTTGTCAAAAATGGATTTTTACAGTCATGATCGAAGGCCCGAATGCTTTTCGCGGGATCTTTCTTCAGGTAAGAGAGATGGGTAGCAACGAAGCTACCGGTGTTTGGAGTCCACCCTCACCCCTATACCAACCAGTTTCCTGTTTTCGTCGGGCGGGGAGCGCTTTAACGCACAGGACCAGACAGGATAAACCAACTGGTACGACATATGCGTGGCAGGCACCGCCATCCTGTACCCCTGGGACAGTGTACAATGTCAGGTAGATTACCAGATACAAAAGCCTGTTTTTTTCTTCTTTTTTTACATTTAAAGTTAATTTTTTATTATTTTTTTGTAGAGCCACAGTGGTTCGGACATTCTCCCAATACCAAACTGGACTCACCACCCAGATTCGATGCGCCCCCGAAGCTCCCCCTCCGCCTCCAATCACAACAACTCTTGCTCCTCCACCCCCTCCTACTACAACTACCCAGGCGCCCCCACCCCCTTTTACGTTCACCCTAGCTCCACCCCCGCCAAGAACAACCACTATGCCTCCTCCCCCACCAACTAACCCACCTGTTTCTCTACCCACTGCTACTGGAAGTTGTATATTTCCAGCACCTGTTATCGTAAATCCTGGTAAGCATTTCAATTGAATTTACTTTTCTTAAGTTACTGTTGAGTGTTATAAAACTTTGGTACAATTCGGTACAATTTGAAAAGGTATTCATAATCTTACTGTTTGTTATACATACAGTTTTGCATTTAAAAACTGAAGTCCGTGTTAGACTATTCAATTGTAAAGAACTTTTAAATATGTTTTGTATGTATTACTGTTGTTTTATTAAACCAAAATGACTTGTAAAACATTTTCTTTCTGTTTAGTTTCCTGACTTTAATTGCAATTTTTAAATATTTCTTAATAATGTCACGTTTTTCGTGCAGGCTATGCTACAGGTTTTGAGAATGGCAATCTTGGTGGTTGGGTAAACGTTGGCGATCGACCATGGTTGGTTAACAGTGGTAATACAAGATCTTACGGTACTGGGCCCACCAACTCTTATGCTGGTAAGTATTATTGTCATATAAACTATAGAAGGTCTTTTTGCATAAAAATACTAAACATTTGTTATTCTGTATAAGTCTGCAGTTACAAGTATAAGATGTTACTGATTACTAAGTAGTATTTAACTAGTAAAATAAAAGTTAAAATTAATATATTCTAGGTGACAACTACGCTTACTTTGAGGCTAGCAATCCAGCCCAGCCGAACAACGTCGGTGTGATAGAAACTAGTGGTCAGATACAGGGCTGTTTCTGTCTTCGGTTTGCTCATTCTATGCGCGTTAACATGCGAGGTCACGAATTCCAAGTTCGTGCTAACGACAACATAGCAATGGTGTTAAGTGGCCTTCAACAAAACGGAGATTGGGTTCGACGTAGTATACAGTTTGACACTGGCTTTCCTGTAACTGTAAGTCGAATATGTGATAAATAATTGTAAATATTTGTTAAATGTTTTGATATTTCATAAATAGCCTATAAATATTCAAAAGTAAAATAAATATTCAAAAAAAATTTGATATTACTCTTGTCCAGTTGTCTATAATTTAGGCTACCCTGAATATTAAAATGTAAATCTAAACTTTAATTTTTCAATTTCGTGAGAGAACAATTTTGATCTTATCTCAATTCGCGGTAACAGTTACCCTATTATCGCCAGCGTAATACGATCTAACGTCACGTTTTGTTTTGCAGTTATCGTTTAGAGTCACAAGGGGCGTGGATTGGATGGGGGACATAGCAGTCGATAATGTCGATGTAACTCCGGGCTCTTGCAGAAGTTAAAAGGTTACCTCATCGCAGTTTGATGAATTTTACGTCAAAACTTTTTTTTGTACAGAATTTGTATTGTCGAGGGGAAATATTATTCAAAATAAAAATAACAACGTCTTATAGGTGTTGTTACGTTTCATAAATTTGCGTTGTATGTGAAATTACTTGCAAAACGGTGTTAGTAAAAGCTATGTACAAAAGGTTAGAAAACCTTTTATTTAATTAATCTTATTTTATCTACTGAATCGGCATTATTAATTGGTATGTTATTACACTGAAAGTTTTGGTAATTTAAAAATATTTGTACCAAAGTTCAGTTAACGTATAAAAGTTAGTAAATGCCCCTGAATTTTTGTTTATCATATTGGAAAAGGATGTGTTGTTGTGACGTGTTTTTAAGCTATTTCTAAATGCCGGTCTCAAAGTAAAATAATGTTGTACTGGTGCAGTTTTAACCTATAGCTCTTTAGCTTGTAATCTGATGTTATGACCATGCTGCACCTGATATATTTAAAATAGTCTACCACGCTAAGCCCCAATGCTGTCGCAAGTATTTGCCCTGCTGCAGTATTGTCTGATTAGTTTGAAAACCTTTTTAGTAAACAAAGACTTTAAATGTACAACAAGCTAACTTTTATGTGCGAAATGCTTTACACGGCCTAAAGCATGATAAGAAGGTTTGATAACTAAGAGAGATAATTTGAAAGGTTTTAATGCCATAGTAGAGTTTTTTTAGAATTATATATACAGAATAGTTAGGAGCGCTTTAACATGAAAGATTGTACTAAAAAAATGGAAGAATTAAATTTAAAATATGCACTCTACTGTTGATTATACTTCCTAATATATAATAAAATAACAAACAATTTTTTTCCAAATTAAATCAAATTTTATTTCGAAACAATAAATTTTAATCTTAACACTTTACTACAAGCGTTTTATTTAAATATTGTTGGAAATGTTAAGATGATTTTTTTCGTTTCAGACTTTCCATTTAGTCTATAAAAGATTTTATTAATTTCAGTATTATTAATTGACCAAATATGTAAAAAATAAGTAGGCTATTCTTACAAAAATTTATTTTAAAATTAAAAAAAAAATCAAAAAAATAATTAAATTTACGACAAAAAAATCAAGTCAACTTACTGAGAGCAAAGCAGGTATACTCAAAGTGAATATATTTGCCTGTACCAATGCAAGGGTCGCCAAATACACTGTTGCTAGCAGACAGTGTGCAAGATGTTTCAAAATTGCACAAGTCATTGATAATCTCTTGTGAGCCACACGCCCTACAAGCAGCAACATTTGGCTGCGCGCCATTTGGGCAGCTAAAAACATAAAGGGATATAAATATGCTATCATAAGGGCTAAAAAAGGCACTCTTAATAATTAATTTAAGTTATTTTTTTTTAATTTAAGTTTATATAAAAAGGTATATTACATTGTAGATGTGTTTCGTCCGTAGAATCCGAATCCAGCGAAAATCCTGGTTCCTTCCGGGCACGAAATGGTTCTGGTCTCGCGCTCGCATATGTCAGCTGTAAAACTAATTCCTGGTTCTGTAACAAAAACATAATTCATTAATTTTTTAATTTATATATTATATAAAAGGGAATTTATAATAAAAAAATTGCGTTATTGCGAGTCTCTTATAATAACAATAAGATATATTTCTATTTTTTACAAAAGTTAAAACTAATAAACTTACGTGCATGAAATCCCGTCGCCAAGCACAATAAAACAACGCACAAACTAACTGCAATAACGTTTACGTTCATTTTAATTAATAGTTAAATACTTTAGAAGTAGAATTTAATTATTTTTAATATTTTCTAAAAAAAAATATAATATTTTTAATTAAAATAAATATTATATTGTGTTAGATTTAAATTTAATAATTCTAACACAGATATAGTTAGCCTAGCCGATTGGTTTGGTTAGTACCAAATAGTTTGGTCAGGTGCTTCTTTGCGAACATATATATTTAAATATGCTACCGACTTACAAAAGTATCTGTCTTTTATACACATGCTCTTGCACTCTGATTGGTTCCTTACCTTTGTTGCGTCAGCACACGTGATGCTTAGATATGACACTTGGATTTCGTGGCATCTATTTTTGTAAATTCCAAAAAATGTCAAACAGTGGCACGATTTTAAGAATCATTGTTTTTGCTAAAGTTTATTCTGTGAAGTTAAGTATATATATATTTACGCCAGGTAAAAACCCATATGACCGCCTGCGGCTACTTTAATTGATGGCGTGATTTTATATATCTACATGTGCACTGACGCAATCTACTTAAGGCATAACAAGGCAAAAAGGATATTTTGCTTTTAATTAATGGTTATATGTTAAAGGATAGATAAATTTTATATTTTTACTCGAATATGTAAATTATTATTAAACTTTAATCATATTACGGCGTTACTCTAAGTTGTTTTACCCATTATTTATTTCTATGTTTAAAATTTTTTTTATTATTATTTATTTTCTGAAAAATTAAACTTTGTTAAACAAACGAAAATTCTAATTACATTTTAATTACTTATATTACCATAACTAGATCAAGTTTTTTATATATAAAAGCAGTACACCTGCATAGGGTGCCTATTCTCCAGCACTTGCGTTTAAAATAACTAAATAAATTTCTGCCTAAAAGTTCAATATTAGGGCTTGTAATGTCACGATTAGATGTCCCAAATTCCGCGAACTGTTGACAGATGACTATGTTTATTTCCGAGTAAAGATTAAATCGTTGCAGAGTCGGGATTTGGGATTTTACGCGTGCCGGCTAATTTTTAATTGCGGCGAATTTGATTGGTTCGGTCATATGACGTGATCGCTTAGGGCAGCCAATCACGAGATGCTGAGCCGACGGAATCTTATAAAAGGGTGAACTTAGGTTGTAAATTCAACAGAAAATTTTTATTTGAATATTTTCAAAAAATTATCTGTTCTATAAAGTCGCCATTTTTTAAGAAATTTATTTTACAAATATGTGTTAAAAAACGCGAAGTTATAATTAAAAGATGTAACTAAAATTTAAAAAAAAATATTATGCTATTTTTCAAAATTTTGCAGCATTAATTAAGTTAATTGAATATCAAAAAACAACCTTAATCTTTCTTACAATGTCTCAAACTACAGTTATGTTGTGTTTTGTTATGTTTTGTGGCATGGTGCTCACTGCTTCGGCCCGTAAGTAAATTAATATATGTGTTGATCCATTTTGTATGGAACCTTGTTTAAGATATAATATTTATTACAGAGGGGCCCACATTAACAAGTATCTTTTGTGAGAACGAGCCTGGTGTTCTTGCTTGCCCGGACCAAACCCGTATCGTGGTTCAAAGTGCAGTGTACGGACGAACCAGCGCAACAACGTAAATATAAACTTATTTTTTCTTTTTTAATTTTTAATGTTCATCTATAGCTTTGACGTTTAAACCCTTAGTTATGCTTTTAACTTAAATTGTTATAAATCGGTATTAGTATTTGTAATTTAAATGGGTATTAGTATCTTGTGATTAAACTAAGTACTTTATGCCTTGGTTCCTTTGGTGCTTTGCATTTGGCCTGTTTTGAATAACATATTCAAATGTAACTGTTTTCTTGTTTTAAAAATGAAATTTGTTTTATACAGATGCGGTAACAACGCAAATACAAATTGTGGTGCCTGCGGTGCCTTTGACCTTATACGGGACCAATGCAACTTGGAATTCAGCTGCAACATTAACCCAAGTAACAGTGTTTTTGGTGACCCATGTAGAAGAGTTCGCAAATATGTTGAAGTCCAATACACTTGTATTTTACTCAGTAAGTAATAAATCTATGTTCTAATAGCTTTTTAATCTATGTTTGTATTATTTTTTACGCCTTTAAAGATATAACATTTTTTTATATTTGAACTTTTATAAACCTTATGTTTGTTTTTTATCAGATTAGAAAGACACTTGAATCAACATCAGTGATATTCTTTATAACGTGACATTACAATGCTTATTTTAAAATAAAATTTGTGAAATATTGTAAAGAATAAATAAAAACTTTATGTTGAATTTTGTGTTAAATTTTTTTTCTGTTTTTTTTTATAAGAGTAACATTAAGTTATAGAAAATTTTATCTTCTTTTATTATTAAAAAGGATTAAAAAAAAGATTTAAAGTTTTTCGACTATAAAACAAATTAAGCTTTTTTATTTTTTATCAATTTACAATAATTTAAAAGCAAAGGAAAAGCAAGCAAAAGGTCATGTAAGTTAACAACTTTATTCTTTTTATATTGAATTATTAAAAGAAAATTTTTATTAAAAATAATCTAATAAAAAAGTATAAAATTAAAGATGCCATAAAATTAAAAAAAAAAATATTTGACGCCATTTTTTATTGATTAATATTATCTCGTTGATTTAAACCAATCTCGTCACGTTTCACGTTAATTTTTGATTTGTCGCCAATAATACTTAAAACCAGAACTGTAAGACCTGTAAAATAAATTATATAGTTTAAGTTCACTTACAGTATTTAACGTTTTTTAGCAATTATTCTGTATAAAACACATTTTAGAAACTAGTTGTAAAGTATAATAACATTTGTCCTACCAAACGTTATGATAAAAACAGCGAACAGACAAGCAAAGGCAATCGCAAGATTTTGATTTGTTAAAGTATCGATAATGTTGAAGCCAAATAACCACATTCCAAACAGACTTAAGTAGAGCAAAAACGATTCAAACAGTTGTCGCTTTTGCTGCTTTTTCAATATCTTGTCAACCTTGTAAAATGAATTAAGCTAAATTTAATGTTTTACCTACTTTATATTAAACTTGCGATATTTTACATTTTTAAATGTTGCTCTATAAGAATAAAGTTAGAAATTTTTTTTAAAATGCTTTATTATTATTTTTCATCTACCTGGTCTGATCTTTTATTAAAAAATATCATATAAGTAAGGCCGATGTATAGAAGTGCATCAATGCCTATTATTATACTGCTTGGAATGGTAAAGATCAACATATTAACATTTTGAAGCCAACATCTGCAAAGTTCAAGTTTTATTAATTAAATTTTAAAATATTTCTTCTAAACTCTAAAGCAACATTTCTACTTACATATTTTTAATATAAACATAGAATTTGCTTTTAAGAGTTATAACATTAAATATTGCTATGGCTAATCAAATGGTTATTTATATAAATTACGTTATTACAGTATTTTAAGGCAAGCGTTTTTAAATACCTTTGATCGTTTGGCAGATAATAGTTTTTGTTAACTGCGGCTAGAATTCCTACAAATATACCTGGAACAGCCCAGCTACGAAACATTGCTGGCAAAAATAGTCTTTCGTTTGTCATGTTTGTGTGATAACTAGTCGCCTGCATATTAGAAATTTGTTTTAATATTAAAGTCTAGACTGTGTTGTTAGATTACAAATAAAACTTATAAACTGTTATTGGCTACCTGAAATGTCATAAAACATAGATTAAAAATGTCAGCCATCAGCCACATTGAAACACTGGTTATCGAAAAATGAACAATGGCAGCAACCGCTAGACAGCCATTTGGATTTGCAATAACTCCATCGGAAACACTCGATATAAGAATAGCATTTAAAACCACCAAAGCAGCAGAAAGATTAAGTAGAAAAAACGCTCTACGGAAAACGACTCGAGTTCTGTTAAGGTTCCTTTAAAATACAAGTTAATGCTGTCATACTTGCTATATTTATTAGTCGACTTAAAGTCTTAAAGTCAGATTTCTATAATTCTTTAAGCTTTAAATAGATAAGATTGTCCAAGTTTTTAATATTTATATTGTCATATGTTTAAAATCTATGCCAAGATATAATATAAACTGAAAAAAACATACCAGTAAATAGCAAAGTAAACTAAAGTTGACAACGCAAACAAGAGAGATATTGAACTGCCAATCAATGTAACTAAATTTGCCGTTTCCATGACTACGTTTTTTAAATAACTGTAGGCTCAGTTTTTTGATATAAAGGGGTCTTTTACAGGCTTTCTTTAGCTACAACTTTTATTAAGACACAATAAAGTAATAATATGGTCTTTCTTACTAATCGATTTCACAATTTTGATTCAATATATAAAGTAAATATAATATCTATTAATAATTAAACCTTGTTGAAATACACATTTAAACAAATATTGAAATAAGTATACACACATTAATCGCGATTCGACCTGGGATATTGTTTCTTTGGAAACATTATTTTAATAAACTCTTTCATTAAATCTAATTACATTTGGTTTGTCGTAATGTTAAATACATTCGAATGAACTTTTTTCATTTTTTTGTTTTTTAGAAATATATTTATTAGAACTGGCTTGCATTGTATGTTCAACTCTAGATATTTTTGAGTTTTTTGAAATATTTTTCGCGTATATTTTTAAGTTTAAGTAATTTATTTTGCTTTTATCAATAATTTTAAAAAATAAATTAGTATTTAAAAATTTTAATATAATTTTGGAAACTCTCGACGCACGTGTGGGGGATTCCCCGTTTGACCTCTATTTTATAAAAGTTTCAAAGCAAAAACTGACGAGATTTGTAGACTGCTTGACAACTTAAAAAGTGAGTATATTCTGTTAAAAAAATAAATACTAGGTTTTACAAATTAATTAATAATAACGTGTTTTTCTTGTAGATACTTCCCACGTATTTGAATTAAAATTGGACGTTCCGTTCATAATCTTAAATACCTTTTTTAAATATTGTTAAAAATATATTTAATAAATATGGACATGGACCCAAGTGTTTTCGAAGATGTTGCAAACCAATTGAAAAATAATCCAGAGTTGGCAAGAATGTTAATGGAAGAACAGAAAAAAATGGAAGCACAAGTAAGTTAAATATTAGAATATTAATCTGTCTGTTGTTTTGTCAGTAAATTTATAAATTAGTACGTTACTATGTGCTATGTATTTTAAATTAATTTAAATATTTTTATATAAGTCATCTAAACATAGCATATTATGTGCTTTAAAGCTTGCATTATATGTCAAATTTTAATATTTCTTATCTAAAACTTTGGTTATCAGGTAAAGATTTTTGCTTCTATTAAAATTTCAAATTAATATTAAATTAATGCATAAGTTGCTTATTGATTTATATAAAATATAGTTTACAACTAAAAAAAGATTAAGAAAAGTCATATAAAATTACCTAGGTGTAAGTGTAACTAGTAACCGATTTGCAGTAATTTTGATTATATTCATTTATAATTTGTAAAAGTTTTTTTTGTGTATTAAATTAGCTAACTTAAAATTTGCAAATACAAGTTAAATTTTTTTTATATTTAGATGCAACTCAAGGTTCTTGTAAACAAATTGTCAGCAGAATGTTGGGACAAATGCGTCGATAAAGTTGGTAACAGTTTGGGTCGGCAAGAAACTTGTATTTCAAATTGTGCCGAGCGATTTTTAGATGTCGATCAGTTTATAAGACAGCGAATGTCAAAGACTTCGCAATGAAAACAATCTTAGAATTTTTTTTTTGTATTTTCATAAACATTTGTTGTAATTTCATTTTACACCATTTAATATTTTTCACACTATTGTGAGTGTTATAAAATTAAAATAAATCCTCTTATTGTTTTTTTAACTCAACTTCACAATAGCTATATTATTTTGTAAAAACTAATTATATTACTGATTTTTAGGATGAGGGTTATTCCTAATACCCACAGGTATACAGTAATAATACTATTTTACCATTCCTGCAATCAATATTTTGTAAATACAAAAACATACAAAAGTTAAATTAGAAAAGAAAAATTGTATTTACAACTAAAACACATATCTTTAATACTCAATATATATAAATGTCAAGTCAAAATTAATTAAAATGATATAACTGTATATGCGACATAGTGTAAGCTTTACAGGTACATATTAATTAGGGTGAATCCGCACTTCCTTGGAATCTTGATTCTAAAATAGAATATTATGAATAAATTAAGTTACTTTTTTGTGACAATAATGTAGGTGGTACTTTGTACAAAGGGTATGTATTGGTTTAATGGCCTGGATATCTACACAATTGGTCATACAAAAAATAAAATTGATTGAACTATTATAAATTAAAGCAAGTTTTTTTTTTTTTAATAATAATTTTACCTTGTATGAAATAGGTTACTGGGCTAGAGTAAGTTGTGGTTTCCGTGGAGCCAGTCAAGTTTTGAGCCCTTACTAGTAAAGCTGTAAACAAACAAAAGTTAAACTAAGTTCGTAAATATGTAAAACTGTCATTTAAATACGGAAAATGTCTTATTATTATCAGATTTTAGCAAGAAATAGTTTAAAAGGTCCTTTTAAGTAAGAATTGTGATATACTAGTAAACTATTTTTTTATTACTTTGTGAACTGTCAGCTACATAGCCGCAATCAGCAAGGCATATTTCGCAATTTTCCCAGGCTTCAAGTTCATTTGCTGTTGTTGTCGACTTTTCGCATTTGACTTTACATGATTGTTGTCTCGCGTTAAAAAAACACGTGATTGAAGGAGCTAACATTTGTTCACTATAAAGTGTTGCTTAATGTAAAAAAATGGCGTTAAAAAACTGCATAACATTGGAAAATACGTAATAAAACAACAAGCTCAATATCAGTTGTTTAAATTATCTATAAAGTGATTGGCTTAAAACTTACATCCGCATTGGTTTTTAATGCATTTTCGGCATCTCCTATGGTCAGAATTAAGCAGCTGCAACAAGTCATCTTGGGTCCCACATTTGTTTGTGGATACACAAGTGTTTTCACAATCTGAATATAGAGTATTAAGAAAGATTCGTTAGTAGGTATCATTAAGTGTCTTATGTTGTTATTCTTTGCTAAGATTTAACGTTGTACAATTGCATAAAAACGTTATAACCTCTGTAGTTGGTTTGGTAATACCTTGGTAATTTTGTTCATTTTCTGTGCCTTTAAAATTTGACGCTGTGGAATCAACAACGGGAACTTTAGTGACTGTTTCACTACTTCTTTCCACCTCAATTTTGGTTGGAAAATTAGCCGTTTCAATGTCAACTTTCGCTGTAATGCAAGTGTCGCAAGACCTTAAACAGTCCAAGCAACTTTGGATGCGTAACATTTTGTCAAATCTGATTGGCAAGCAGCTAGAACAAGCGCGAATCCAAGCGCGGGTCCAACAATTTGATAACGCTTCTTCGTCTGTTGAATCTGTAGAAAAAATAACATTTATTACATTTAACTGTAAAAGATTGTCATGTGCATAATGAGTAACACAATGGGCCTATGTTTATCAACCTAATCCACTGCATCTTTCGTTAGCACACTGCCAGCAATTGTCGCCTATCCCAATCAAAATAGAACGAACTTCGTCGGCTTCGGCACATTGATTGTCCGTGTAACAGTTTGCACAGCTATTTTTTTCTTCCTCAGAAGTAGTACATTTTTTTTCACTAGTAAAAGTTGATCTTATTTCCTCTTTTTCTTCTTCTATAGTGTTTTGTGCTATTTCGGGCGTGACGTTATTTATAAAAGAAAAAGTTTGAATGTTATCGCAATTTTCGTTGCGACATTCAAAGCAAGATTGCATTCTCTTTGTGTTAAAATGCGAAATAGAACCGCAAATTGTACAAGAGTAAATCCAGGCTCTTGATAGACAATCTGAGGTAGAGTCAACGTCATTTTCATCAATTTCTATAAAAATACAACAACAAAAACCAATATTAAACAAAAGAAAATGGCATTATCTAAAAAATAAGCATGTAAAAGTAGTGTAAAAAAATAAAATAAGATACATTTGTTGCTCAAAACACTACCTTGTAAATCACAATATTCTTTAACGCATTCCCAACACGAGGGGTCAGTGTTGTACAAGATAGAACGAAGCTCTTCTGGCCCAGCACATTTTGCTTCTCCATAGCAACTTCCACAGCCGTCTACTTCATATTCTCCTTCATAAAAGCCTTCGTATATCTGACAAACTGAGACTTCTACGCAAACTGTGTAAAATAAATTAATACTTTTATTATATATTTTACAATATTTGCAGATTTATAATGTAAAGTAAAATAAACTTATTAAGTTAACGAGCTACACATTTGAACTTACCCAATAAAATAAAATAACTTTTTAGAAACATCATTCAAGTATACTTTTAAACAACTGAAAGCGTTATTTATCAGTCGCAGATATAAATAAGTAACTTGTCATTTTTTGTTTTGTCTTTTTTATGAGGTAATTACTGTTGCCTTTTACTAGGTGCTAGCGTTGCAAATAATTAATTACACGTTTAAACAATAAATAATAATTATCGTTGTTAAAATTTAAAAAATAAATTAGAACAAAAAAAAATAGGTTAAAGTTCATAAGAGCAAGTTTTCAAAATAGGTTGTTTAAAAAAAAATTATTTAGTCTTTGCTAAATAATTTTTTTTCATTTAAATCTATGGTGGAAGTAAAAAAATAAATAAAATTTAAAGTTTGGGTCTTATGAATCATTTATTCGGCGCCGTGACTAACTTTGTCGCAAATAACAGACAGAGAGCATAAAGTTTTACAAAAAATATAATTTTATTAAAATATAGCAACCTTTTTTAAATAAAATAGGTTGCCAACCAAATGCCCAAGTGTTTTGTTTAACTCATGAAATTTAGTTTTTTGTGTTTAAAATCATTCTAATTTTAGGAATTAAAAGGCAAATTTTAGAACTCTATTCTTGACACTATTTTATTGTTTCTGACATTTTTTACATGTTTATATTGTTAAATGCCCGATTGCCAGATATAAATATTAACTGACCCGCGTCCTCCTAAACTAGGATCCTATATAGTCAGTAATGCAGTTTTGTTATTTATTTAAATAATCTTATTATCTTGTTTTTTTTACTATATCAATAGAAATCCATGATTTATTTTTAAATATTGACATCATGAATAAATTATTATAGGACCCCATATATTTATTATTTTTTTTAAAAAGGTAAGATATGTATCTAATTTTGCTATAAAATTGCCTTTATATTTTGATAATATATTTAATATTACGTAAATTCATTTGTAAAATTTATAAAATACAAATTCAAGATAACATATAAGTTTAAAAAATGTCCTTAAAATTTAAATGAACGGTTTGTTGGTAAGCGATTTTTTTTCTTGAAAAATGTCGAAGTGTTGACACCGCTTCCCGATCCACTTAACTTACTAATGTGGCCACATTAAACGGGACTGATTGTGTTTGGTGGAAGTGAGACAAAGAAACTTATTTTCATGACAAATTTGACGACACGTTTTCGGCTAGGAGAGTTAATGGTGCAGAAATCTTTGTAACATTTTCCCGTGTCCAATATTGTTGATTACGCATCTCTAAAAAACTTTTAAAGTATTGCGAAAAAATCGTTTTTGAAAAAATTATTTTTTTAACCACAATAAAATAATTTTTCAGGCAAGGTTATAACCATATAGGTATTAATCTTAATTTTTGTGTTATAAACATTGGCTATTTTGGACTTGTTTTTTGGCATGTACAAATGACCGTAAGACGCAAAAATATTAGTTTAACAACCACATTAAATCAACAATTATTTAAAATAAACAATTTGAACTTCGTTGACATCATTCAATTACCGAACTTAATTCGAGCGTCTCCACAACTTGAACTTTTCTTTGCCCAACGACTCAGGTTAAGCACAATATTTGTACAAGAATATATAGTGACGTCAGAATGAAAATAGCATTGACGTAACAGAAGATGTATTATTTTTGGGGACTTACTTATTGGATTAGTAACGTAATACCCCTGACAAGATATGCAATAAAAACCCATCCAGGATTTTGTTTAAAAATAATTTTGGTTCACTTGACCTTATTCTGGCACTTTGTTGAGCCTAAAATTAAAACTTTAAATCGGGGCACTCCCGTTTGTACTTAATTAGAGATCAGTGCTTTTAAGAGGGGTTCGATTGACTTTAAGAACTCTTGATAGGGGCGTATAAAGATTACGTCATATTATTAAGAAAAAACAACACCTTTTTAATATTAATACAAAAGCAAATTAAAATTAATTACAAGAGAAATAAAAAAAAAACAAGTATTATAGCCCAATTAAACACATTTATTTCACTGATTAAATTAAGATACATTTCTCAAATATCAGCAACGATTTTATATCTATTTGGATAAGTTTATGATCCGTTAAGAGATTTTGTTTCTATATGACGAATGCAAATAATACAGGTCACACAAAAACTGTTGAGCACCTTATTGGAAAAGTGATGTCATTTTGCGTTGTTGTAGCACTTTAAAGATTAGACAAAGCGGTGAGAATAGGGCTTTGCGTCCAGACGGGGTGTATTGGTGGTTACAATTTATCCACTTCGAGCGAAGTGCTGTCGATGATAATAGCCTACTGACGTAACTGTATCGATTTTTTTCGTGATTTTAATGTAAAAGTTTTTAGATAACACTTTGGTTTAATACGTGACATTATTTTACTCTAAAGTGTTCGTTTACATTTGTAAATCTATGTTGAACCAAACTGGAATTAATTTAAACCTTTACAAAGACATACCAGTCTTGAATTAACCCAACTAGTAACGCATTTTTTATGTTTGATTTACTAAGCAAGACCATTTGTGTTGTACTGTGGGTATGTTAACTTGTCTTCAAGTAAATTAAACCTGTCACCTTGTTCATAACACAATGTGGATCTAAAATTTTGAATGTTATTTTCACAATTTCTCCTTATATTTTCAAAGCTTAAAATTTTAGTATTCGATTCTTTTTTAAGTAATTTAGTACCATAACTTGATAAAAAATTCCCGTCTAATAAACCAACCAAATTTTCGGGTATAAGGTCTGAGTAAGTTCATGAACGGTTTCCCGTATTTAGGCAATTAAAACAGCCAAGGAAATATTGTTTCAGACGATTTCCATCCTTTTCCACCTCTTCTGTCGCTTTCCTGTGACTTTAAAGGGTAGAAAAACAACATAACAGCGCGGAAGTGCCAATCTTTAACATAGAACTTAAAAATTAAAAAAATAATTAATACTCAGAAATAGATCAAGTTTGTTTTTAGAATAACACACACTGTGTATTTAAAAATTTACCAGTGCTCTTCCTTTAAAAAAACACGTTATTTAAATTTTAAATCAAATTTTTATCTAACTAATTTAAATTTAAGTAAATGGCAAAGGTGACATTCTGTTAAAAATTCCGAAGCTGTCTATATATGTATTAATTATTCATTTTCCCTCCAAGGTGGAAATTACCTTGTGTTTAATTAGATATTTGGTTTCCAGTAAGAGAATGTTAATATATAAGAACCATATAGATATTTAGGCCAGAACTGAAGTACCATAAGTACCATAATTAAGCTTAAACGTATCCTATACATAAAACCCACAAAAAAGGAGTTTTTTTATGTTTTATTAAAAATAACATGAAACACAAGAATTGGTACTAAAAATCTTTCAGTAAAGTTATCGTAGGACTAAGGTAAAAAATAAAAAAAATTTGTTGTTGTTAAAGTGTTTAACTGTTGTCAAGTCGATAGATAGTGTTTTTTTAAGCCCTCTTAAATATAAGTTAATCGTGTTTTCAACCTGGGCCCAAACGTTGCAGAACACTTAAAAACCCATACTACAGCTGCAAACCACGTTGTCGTAAGCAGCATAAAACTAATTACGTTTCTCACAGATACCGACATGCCCGCCACAACATTCCTGAGTCACGTGACAGGTCACGTGGTCGTGCGAAATACATCCGGACACTCGAGAAGTGACATTCTCTCGAAAGCAACTCGAAACATTTCGGCAAAGTGCTGTTGTGTTTTTCGTGCATCAAAAGGCTCGCCATGCCTCGTCGAATGCTGGATTGTTACAGGTTTTATGGGATTCACACGCATTGAACAACAAAAACGCGTCTTTGTACTCGCGTAAAATGCAACTCGGGAAATGTTGAGGGACTCCGTAGGCTTTGCGATTCTTAAAAGGCAGCCTCTTTCGTCACACGCTCTCGCCGTTTAATTTACGCCTTATTTAACTCGGAAGGGATTGCTTAATCACGCGACATTATTTCACAGATTTAAGTGATTTTCAAGCACCCTAATATTCTACGATTTCCACATGTCAGTAACCTTACACCTTACAAACAGGCCAAACCTAGTTCGATGTGTTGTTGTTTTAAAATCACGTGGCTAAATAAAATTTGAAAAAACATAAAGATAACCTGTAGCAGATATAAAAAATTTAAGCCTTCGTTTAACATAACACACACAATAAGTTTTTTTTATTTAAAAAATGTAAATATTCCTGCTATTCGTGGTATGCTTACGCTTAACTCTGATTTTACCGAACAAGGTATTGACCTAGCTCCAAGCAGGCCGCAGTTTTCGACTGTTGTTAGTGTAAATACTTAGCGGAAATATAACCGATTAGTAAACGTTTTTTTGTATACTGTTAGGCAAGTTTGGGTTTTAGGTTCTTGTAAATGTAATCAATTTGTAATTTAACAGTTAATTTATTTTTAAACAGTTATGTGGTTGATTTTAATAATTATTATAGCTAAGTTGTTGGTGGATTTGCAAAGATTAAAATGTCCATTTTTTATACATTTTTTAGATGTTGAAGATAAGGCCAGAGTTGTATTTTAAAAATTAAAAAAAAAACGCTTAAAATTATAAATAAACAAATATGCAAAAATCGAGTATGGCATGTGCCTACGCAACCAGCGCGCTTTACTTTCTATTTAAACCGTGTAAGTTCGTATAATGCTTCCATAACTAGGCCTTTTGCTTTTATTTGACGATTTCTATCACATAAAATCGCTATTGCCATAACAAGAGACCGGATAAACGAACGGTTTAAATCATAATCTTCTACCTCAGGCATAATTGTTAAAAATCCGGCGGTTTGGTCAAAATCTCGTTCTACGTTTTAACCCAACATAATAAAGGTTAATGCTTAACGTTTAGTTAACATCATTTAACACACAGATTGTCTTTTGAAAAAATATTTCGTTTGTTGTGGGTGATTTTATAAAAATAATTTTGTCATCATTTTTTTTAACAAATTTAAAATATATTTTTAAAAGTGACTTTTTTAGCTTACCGCCATCAGTTGTATCTATATTTGGTTACGCGTTTTTCCTTTTGTTGATTTGCATAAAAAAAATTATTTTTATTACGTTTTATTTTTGGAAGTTTGTAATTGTTTTAATTGGCATTTCCCGTCAACAACTACGTAATATCCCAGAAACGACACTTTCCTTTGAGAATTAAGGGTTCACCTTAGTCAAGCTGTCATAATTAGAAAATCAAAAGCGTTGGCATTTTCTCCAAAACAACATCTCACCAAATCGAGATGAATCAATTTTGTATTTAAAACACAAAAAGATTCTGTTAATGTACCTTAGTGGTTCAGTTTGGCGTCTAAAGTGGTCGTGCGGCTTAAAACTAGTCTTAAATCTATAAATACAAGCATTTTAAGAGCCTTGGTAACAATAAGGTATCAGATATGTGTGCCAAGCAGATAAACTGCAATGCGTAAATGATGCACAATGTATCAGATTGTTTCGGAACAATTAGTGTCAATCATTTGACGTAAAAATAGATTTAATTTCCGTCTAAAAGACGAGGATTATTGAAAATGTTGTTGTTTTTTACAATATATGATCTCGTTTTCAGATTTTAATCTAATAGACAAATATTTTGGGATTCACGGACTACTAACTCCCCGCTTGGGCGTGGATAGATTACAAACTTAAAAAGGCCTATCCTTTTTATAAAAATTTGTGGTCTTAGCAATATTTTTTATTCAACATTCAGACTTCAAAGCCAGCACTTGCAGTTTAATAGGCTCTCGTATGCTTTCATACCGTATATAAGTCGTACTATGTTTTGTTATGATTAACCGATCTAGGGTGGGTAATTAAGTGTTTATTTTGGCCAATAATTGAAAAAGTTCAATCTTTAGAAACGACGTAATTCAAAGTCTAATAAATACCAAAATGGTTGCGTTTGATGTTCAGTGATCTGATGAGAGTTCCTTTTGTTGTATTTGAGGGCACTTTTTGTGAATAAACCATAGGGTGTATCAAAAGATTTCGCGTTATATTAATCTGAAGAAATTTGTAGATTTGCTAAATCAATATATCTCCTTTATTGGGTAGGAGCTGCGAGTATATAGAGTTTTTTTCTAAAGAAATCACGAATCATGTTAAAAATCTTATTTTTTATTTATAAGCAACTGACCACAAGCCTCAAAACTACTTGCGCGGTGCAGGTGTCATAACGTTAAACAGGTTATAATTACCAGCGATTGAAAATGTGTCAACGCAATTCAGTTATGTAGGCCGCAATTACTCCTAAGTGCTCTTACATTGAAAACAAATTGTTACACTGTATTACCAAGTGCTCGTCGATAAAGAAAGTCCTTCTGTGGTAGAATTACAGTACAACATATACACGGAAGTTAAAAACCTCAAAATGTTTATCAATTATAGGTACTGACGTTTTAAAGCATTAAAACAAGGTTGTGCCAGTAATTATTGCATAAATAACGCATTTAAAGAAGCGTTCAGTCGACTACGTAATTCATAAGAATAAACCACGACTATATATGTCCATATCTTGCTAATTATAATTGCTTGAAACAATATGTAATCGACAAGTAGATAATCTAAACGTGAAATTACCTTATTTTAGGAGTAATTGAGTTATATTTGTCACACACTTTGCCCTGCCTTGAATCTTCATTACGTCATGTCATTACGTAATTTCAGGTTCAAGTTTAAAAGTAAAACGAAGCGCAATACCCAACTACTGACTATACGGCATTTCTTACCGAAAAACTTTTCTCCTAAATCACGTGACGATTGCTTCGTTCTCGTTACCGTAAAGTTTGCCATATAAGGACATCTAACTCTGTGATGAATTTATTCTATTATCACATTACATTGAATCACTGGATTATATATGTGATTGTCATAGATTAAGAAAGGCAGTGTTTTTAGTCAATTTTTTTGTGTGAAAAAGCTTAGAGTAAGTTATTAAACTTTTATTAAATGAAATTACGTCAGAAAAATTTACATATCAATAGTTTACGAGCTAACAAAATTTTGTTATAAAGTTTATTTGTTTTTTCATAAGCCTGTTGAAATTTTAGATTTAAGCTAGAGCATACACAAGTCTTATAAATGTCGTCCTGAATTTTTCATTAGACAAATACCTAGAAGTACGCATTGAAGCATTTGATGTAGTAAAAAAGGTAAATTCGATCTAGTTGAAACAAGCCTAATTTATAGCGTTGTAATTCACGAGTTTACTATAAGAAATCAGCAATGAAAACCGAAGTATGGTATTAGTTACTTGTCAAGCTTTGTCAAATCTAATACTATCGTTTGGAAATTCGATATTATCGACAGAGTACTTGTGTTTTTTTAGAAAACCCCATTGATTAGCTAGGTTGTACGAATGACTGTTTGAGCAGTACCCTACTGACTGGCTAGTTATTGATTAAGTAAATAATAACCGTTGGTAGGTTACGTGGAGGTATTGATCTTAAAAAAGCATATTAGTTATTTCCAGTATTTATGATAACAAAACCTATTAGACTTATTGTTGTGGTTGAGTGTAGGCTAAGTTGAAATTGGTTCTTCTGAGTTATAAATTCGTTTAAAAAAAGTTAGTTGCCTGAATATGATCGTCATAAATCCATTAACTCGGTAATGGTTATTTTCCTTTGTTAGGTCAGCCATTAAAATGCCTTTCAGTTCTCTTGGTCAGTTTGAAATAGATTGACTTTAGCCTATGTGCTGACACAAACAGTATACGGTAAGCATGCCTTAAGTTTTTAGATGTAGCGATCAAGTTTAATTTTCCTAATTGTTTCTGTGTTGAGCCCACGTTTAACTCTGCCTATGGCTATTTACATCCGTTACGGCGGTTGCTACATAATAAGCTATCAGTTATTAAACTTCAAGCACAATGACTTGCATTGTATTCATGAATTCATTATCCAAAGCGGTAATTGGCGTTTGGTATTTGCGGAATATAACAATCTGTAATCTAAAGATGATGGCAAAACAGCACACGTTTTGTGTAGAACTTATAAATTATTAAGACAGACTCTTCAGTTTGTTTTAATTAGCTGGTAAGCACGATAGCTATTATGTTTACAACCGAACATAAGAATTTCCATTGTTAATGACTATTCCATTGCCGGTTAGTTCGAAATTAAAAGGATTCCAAATTTGAGAAAAAAACGTCAACAAAAGCATTTCCTGATAACTTATCACTTCGAGTAAATGTCTTAACGTGATTATTTTAATTTTTCGACGATCACTTTGTTCGATAGTGCACGTTCTCCGACTTAACTTTATTTAAATTCCCAGATACGCCAAATCGGGTTTTGTCTTAAAAAGTAACATTACGAAGCACATACGTTTACGTAGGTAGACATATTGGCACAGCTGGGTATCCTTTAGGTTACGTAGTTTACTCAAAAATTCTTGTATGGCCTTTGACATTGCAGTAATATATTGCAACATTAAAGTTGTGGTCTGGGTCCTTCGGGTCGATATGATTTCCTTATGCATGCAATTATTTCAGGCATTTAGGCATGCAATTCTTAAACAATACAAGCACGAATATGTGCGAAAGTATATCCGGTAAATTGGGAGAATTCAAACCAGATGTCCACAAACGAAATTTAAAAAAATGGTTAAATTTAAAACAATTACACGTCAAAAATGACGTATCAATGATGTCTATAACATAATGACGCATCGATTTTGAAAAAGGATTGTTATTGTAGAAAAAGTTAGAATATTTAATTTTTTTGCAAAGAATTTATTTGCAGACTAAATTATTTTTGTTTTAATACAGTTAATGCTGTTTTTAAGATTAAAAACAAATATTTTTTTCCTAAATGTGCAGACTAAAGTCTACCTAACTGTTTGTCATTCGAAGAAAAATTTTTTGTGGTTAATTTTTTAAGTACCCAACAGTCATTAATAATGCAAATAAGCTGCAATGACGTCAGTAATTAGGTCTCTAATTCGATGTAATCCCGGTATAGGTGGTTTGAATTGTCGCCAGTTAATAAGAATACTGTAGCGGTAACATTAAAATTCTGGGTTTCTGAAAATCTTTTTTGGTGCGATTTGGAATTTAATCGAAAAGTTTCCTTCCTTAATTGGACAATTGTCGTGGGAAGACGTTGACATTGCTTAAACGCTTTTTGTCGCAAATGCCCACGTGCTCTACGTGTAGGAAAGGATGACGTCACGCGTTTTTGCCTTGCCAAATTTTGACATTTGAACAGGTTTCTTCTATTATCGTTTTCGGACAGTTATAGAATCCGAATCTAGTCGGAAACGAATGGCTGGCGATCGATCAGAAAAAAAGTTGGAAATTTACCGAGTTGTTTTAAAAATAGACGAAATTCAACGAAAACGTGGTTGGGGAGAAATTTGCTAAGTTTTGGTTAAATGTCGTCGGTTTTGGGAAAATGGATCTTGCAACATTTCCACATTCGCTTTAATCTAGTCACCTTTCGCAAAAACGACAATTACAAAATGGCGCTAATAGATTTAAAGCAAAAATCACATCAAACTTCGACGGCAAACAAAAATTTGGCCGGACAGCAATATTACTTAATTTTCAGTAGTCTTAAGTTATTAAAGGGATTTTTGAAGCTTATGTTGAAACTCTATTGCGTTGTTCCCACGCCCAAAAAACAAACGCGACAAAACAAGCACCCGAGCGGCAATTTCGGCATGTTTTGTTTTTCCGAACCGATATTTCACACTCCAGTGCAACAATTCACACCGAAGCCTATGACGTCACCGGCGTGACGTCACACGAGGCGAGAACGCGGGGTATATTGCGCTGACGTCACGGGGAGTAAATTTATTGCGGTGCGCTTTAAGCGGCGGCCTTCTAAAAAAGGAAATTAACTTTTTTTTGTTGAGAATGGAATTAAGTTGCGGATGTTACATTTGCAGTGCAACCCACTTCAAATATCAAGCTTATTTTTTAAAATAAACCTACCTGGAACAGGTATTATTAAGTTTTAAGTAGTCTAAGCTCGGCTTATCCTACAAATCAAGGCAGCGCTAATATTACATTTCCCTTAATCACACAAACATCTTTGCATTCGTAACAACACAGATTTTTAGGACTTTTAGTGTTGCCATATGACTCTTTAATAAAACACGTTTACTTTTAGTTAGAGATGGAAAGCCAACTGTTACGGCAATTTTATCGATTTTTCGTCGAAATACATGCACGTTGAACAGCACTCGCTACTCTATTATAATAAATTATTTAAATCAGTGTGTTGTCGGTAACTTTCCCACTTTCGTTGAAAAAAAATCTCGAAACTAGAAGTCAATACGTGAGATCGATATTTTAATTAACAGTTTTTTTATTCAGTCAATTCATTAAATTTAAATTTGTAAAAACTTTTATTTTTAATTCAACAGTTTGCAGATTACGGAAACGCGTTCTGTTTTGAATTTTGCAGGTTTAATAAATCCCCTTTTATTTTTTAACAATAACAGGTAGACTGTCGGCGAAAATAAGCGCGTTTATTGTATTTTTTTACAATGAGCGATTTACGTAGGAAAGGGCAGATAAACAGCTCTACTAACAATAAGGGTGCTTATAGAGTATTCCGTATATCAGCCGATTGTACTTATTAGAGTTAAACCATACTTAGGCATAAGTGTAGTGTAGGTAATTTCGTTTTTTAATATTCAATTTTCAATTGACAGCGTTTATATATCGGAAGTCCGAATACTAGATAAATACCACTCTTTAATACTGTCAATCTACTTTATTCTATAGCGGTCGGAAGCGCTTATTATATTAGCGAAATGTATATGACAGCTAAGGCCTGTGTTTTAAACGAAAGCTTACAAATTTTTTCTCGCTAAATCATAAAGAACATACCTTACAATTTCGTAATCGCTTTTGCATTTTTCGGGCTTTTTTCAGGCTTAAATTTTTATATCGTGACGGGGTTGTTTAACTGAGGCGCTTATTTTTTTCTAAACTAGATTTTTATCGAAATTTCTTAAAAGATGAGTCACATCCAGTTTTATTGTTATTTTACAAAAATGTAGTTATTTAAAATTTAATTTTTATTTGATATTGATCTTTAAAAAAAAATTTTTTTATATTTTGTTGAAAATCGTTTACGAAAAATGGACTTACCGGTCAGCGGTAGACACTTTATTTAAAAACGGTAAACCAGCGACACTTTTTTAGAATTTATTTCTAACTTAATCAAAATGGGAGTGACGCCTGTTATACCGTGGCAATGGCCGGATGTTTTTCCTTCAACCATCGTAGCCATTGTGTTAAGGCGATAAGCATTCCAACACGGCGTTAATCCGCGCTAAACTGTTCTACAACAAGCATTAAATACCCTCCGGTCGTATAGGTCAAATCGCGCTGGTTATTTCAGCATATTCGCACCTTGCTAAGCCTTCGTTTTGTTTAGGATTAAAGTTTATATCTAAACTTGGTAATAAAACGCTTTGGCGCGGATTTTAAGTGTGTAAGTTTCAGATTTCGGTTTATGTGTTTTTAAATATATTATATAAAAGCGGGAATGACTCTACGGAAATTTGTCTTGGTTACGTTAATCCAAAGCTGTTTCCAGAGCAGGGCATTTAAAAATACCTCTTAAATTTTGGCTTGAGAAAGTGATCTGGCAGTTTAATAGCTGTTAAGTCAAATTTGAAGTTCAATGACGCTATTTATTAATAGTATTGGACCAGATGCGATGCAAATTTTTATTCACCGCGACGTTTTTTTCGGTTGCGATCGGAGAAAACCCGGAGCTTCTCTTTTTTTTATTTGCCTTTTTCCTTCGCGTATTAAAAACAGCGCGATCTTTTTTACGGCGTTTTACTTGTAGCAGCTAGCCGCTGAGAGGCCAGAAGTTGACAAGAGCATGTATATAGGCAAGAAGTTACTTGTTAAATGGAATAGGATATCATAGTTTAGTGTAAAGTGACAAACACCACAATTGTTGCGGTAATGTCAACACTATTATGTTTCTTCATACCGATCTAAACATAGGCTTACTTGAAGGATTTAAACTCTAAGAATAAAACAATGCTGTTCAGTCAACTATGGCTATTTTATGTAGTTAAAAACAAACAGGGTCCGATTTTAAACGCAAGGAATTAAGCAAAGACCTTTCAGTTCGTTCCGCTTGGTATAAAAATATTTACGCTTTCACTGAAGTGTGTCTAAATAGGGCCTTTCATGTTAACCGCTTAACCTACCCTTACCGTGTTATTATTGCTCTTTTTTGGTACTGAACATTGCAGAAAATAGCACAGATTATCCCCGTATACGTACAACAATAGGCACTGTTTTAAGGCCTCGGCGGTCTGTGCTTACTGACTTAAAAGATTTCAAGTCATAGCTTAAATTAAGATTTGATGTAATGTTGTTTTTATGTGTTTTTAGATTATAAATAACTTAAAATACTTGCGTACGTGAACGTTATAAAACGTAATTGGATATATTTGGACTTACCAAGCAGGTGTTTAACTGAAAAATTGTGGATTATACAAAAAGGACTCTGATTGAAGTGTATAATAAGATCCATTGTAACTGGTGACGTCATGGAGCCTACCATAGACGATATAGCTGGCCTACGTCGAGAACGAGGTGTTACTATAATTTCGCGCACGTTTAGCCAAAAACGGGCAAGTTGTCGACAATTTACCTTAAAACATTGCACCAGACCTCAGTCGAACTCGATTTTTACCGCGCAGAAATCAACGAAGTTTCCGATAACTTCTGTAACTCAGCTGTCTGCTGATCTCAACAGTGAACCGTCATCTTGCAGCGACGACACTTTGTCATGTCGCGAATCCCCGTGTTATTCCAATTGGCAAAACGGTGGATCATCGTTAAGCTTTTTGATCCGCGAAAGATTATCGTCACCTACTAAGTGTCGATCGAGGACACCGCTAATGATTATACCAAGCCTGGGAACGTCCTTGCTTTTCCTTCTATGCATTTTACTTTGCTCTACCCCGATGCTTTGCATGAAAACTCCGCTGTCCAAAACCGACGGTAAAAAATCACAAAAAATATTTTAAATAAAACATTAGTGGTAACAAAATAAATCTAAAATAATTTACATTTTAGCTACGAAATTGTCGGGATTTCGAACGTTTAATGGTCGAGGAATGAACTCTGGCTATTCGACCAGTTCGTCTCGGGATTATTTCGGCGGCGATGCGGTAATGATGCGATCCATAGCCCCGCAAAAAGTCAGCGAAACGACAGTCCTGAATTTTCAAACTCTGCGGTCGATACCAGAGTGGGGCGAACACACAAAGGATATTTTATTGGTCAGCGGAAGGTATGTAGTTTTTTTTATAATTTCTTGATCAAACATTCCCTATCGAAAATTAGCCTTTTCATAAAAGTACCCGGCGCTTAATCGCACGTCAATTGAGTAACTATAGGTTATTTTGTAATTTGTTTTCTTGTACTAAAGTGTGGCCATGGTATTAGCACATTTGTAAGGGATAAAACCAAGGGATTAAATTGCTTTGCTAAACATAACAGTGTACACAGTCAATCAATGTACTTAAAGCGTATACAAGATCGAACGATGTAATTAAAATAACAGCGTGTAGCGGAATATTATTACTGCCTTGCCTCGGGTAAATAGGCTTTTGCAATGTTTTATTGCCTTTAATCTAAGCCAGGTGCAATTAAAATGAAACTTGTTTGCCGATTTACAATCGCTACACAACTTACGCCAACTTTTAATGTTTTCTTTGTACTATGTAGTAAAGTGCTGTTTTACCAAGAATTTCAAAACATTTTGTAAAGCTCGCAATTTTTCTAAAATGCCAGCAGTGCTAAAATCAACTACCCACTCTCAGAATGTTAAAACAACAAAAATGTGTGTGTATTTCTTTAAGTGTGTTTTATGTTTTGTGAAATAACTGTGCGAACATACGAGCGACGAGCAGTCCCAGCGCTTATAATTACCTTGTTTATAAACGCGTCATTTCCCATCTATAATAGATATGAACGAACGAGTTGTACATGAAATGTTAATGGGCAATTACACACACATTTAGCCAGTTATATATACCCGGAATCTATTTCACATGGCCCCTTTAAACAGTATGTGCAATTCTTCCATTTATTCCGTATTCAAAGCATTTTTTGCCTTAACGAAGTTAAAGGTATAAAAGTCCAATTTTCTATTGCCGTCAGTCTATTAAGCGCTGTTGTGAAAAGCGACGAGGCCTACTAAGAAAACAATGATGTAAGCGTTCTATTTCACACAGCAATTGATACGTTCTTGTTTTTGTCGAAAACTTAAGATTTTGTAGTTTATTACGGGTGTAGAATTGTGATGTTTGAAAATCAGGCGTATTAGTTATTTTGGCGAACTTTGAAGCGTATTCGTTAGTTAATAATTAAACCAATACGTAACTGAACAAACGCACTGTCACTTACTCTTTATTAGTTAACTTTATAGAACCACACTAAAATTAATTGGGTCAAATTATTTTAAAAAACGTCCCAATTATTTTTACATTTTTTTAATTCGACGTGACGTGGTTGTGTTTACAAATAAAATTGTATTACTTATAAAAAATTAAAAGGCGTAACGAAGACGGAACATACAATTAATAGGTTTTCCTTACTACCTTTACGATTTGGAATTCCCGTGGGGGTTGATGCCCCACCGTATTTGGCCTACTGTGTGATGTCTTAATACCTTTAAATAAACCGTAATCTGATACTCTCATTGCATCTAAAATGTGCAGAGACCATTACAGACATTTTCAAAACGAAATCGTCTTTAAGTTAAATAGCCCAGACAGCTGGGTATGAATACTTTGAAGTTGTAACCTGCATATGGATAATTTATCTAATAATTAAAAATAAGTGACTACCCCTGCTCGACGTCAATTACAATTAACCTTCGCGCTGATGTATTTATATTTTCCATTGTGTTTACGCAATGCCAGCACCGCAATAAAACAACGCAAATTTAATTCCAGAGGGAGTTAATTTCTTTACGCTGCGCAAGGTTATTAAATCTTTTACCATGAGCTAGCAGGCAGCCCAATGTTACAACGCCACCCATAGCGTTTAGGCGTAGGCTTGATTAACCTCATTTAGAAAGTAGAAAGAGGCTTAATTAAAATGCATTGTTCTGTGCTCTCACCTAACCCCGCTCCCTGTTTATGACGACATAAGCACCACCCACTGTGACGCGATAATGCCTTATACTTGTTACAACATTATGTCAAAGGGCATGGCATGCATTGGTGGGTCGACAAATTATAACGATAGTAGCCATTTGAGCGGAAGGTTAGCTGACCAGATAAGAAGGAATGTTAAATCGATTTCTTTCGTCTTTGAGAAGGTCCCGCATACAATTTAATACCACAGAATTCGATTTTCTGGTCTGAATTAACATCGATTTTGGCTTTGGAGATCGTGTTGTATCTATAATATCAAAATAACATATAAGATGTCATCAAGTTTAAATTATTGCTACACTATAGATATGTCTTTAAAATATAATTTAGAATGTTAACAATAACTGATTAGTCATGCAGATAACAAACGTTCTGTCACTAAAACCACGTGATGCGTAACAGATTCCCGTGGGTAAAGCAAGACCCCACGACCTTAAACTAGGCAAACGTTGTCGTTTCTTTTCTTTTCAAAACAATGGGCCAATGTTTACTAGATTTGTAGCAGTCCAGTAGGTCCAGTGTGCAACTAGATTCCGTTGCTATTCGATTAAATTGAAAATCTATACGAGTTTGTCGATGGTGCCTTGCTGCGGTGATTATTTTCCAGCGGTGTGCCTTATTTAGGTCGTCGGAATTAGGCGCATTTACTCGATAGGTGGTCCTTCTTTGTGTTTACCACAACAGTGTCACGTAAATAAACAAGCGACGCAAGCCTGTCTGAAATCCGAATACGATTTCAGTTTGTCTGGAGCGGTTTAGTGACAAAAAGCCCAGGATCGGATGTAAAACTAACGACTGCGAGTTGCAGTCGCCACGTTAGTTCAATATTTGCTCATTTGGCAGATGTCTTGCCACAAGGGAATGGGCAGTGGTCAACAAAAGTAACGGCTCGTGAATCAAGTCTCTAAGTCGCACCTTAATGCCCATAACGACCGCGTCTGACCTGTAAGCTTTTGATCTGTTCTGATAGATATATGACCGACCTTTTTTGCGCAGGCCACAAGTAATTAAATTACGGCATCAATTTGCGAAAAATTTTATACCGTATGATTGAAAGGAAACAATTCCAGGTCCTGAATGCAATAAAAACAAGTATATTGTTATCTACTGCGGTTAACAGGAGGGGTTACTATGAGTGATAGTGTGTATCTTTGTTGTGGCAACTGGAATTGTTTGTGAATGCATAGGGTTGGTTTGGGTCAAGAATATCCATCGCTTGTTTATGAAACACAAGCTTCGTTCAAAGCCTGCATGCGACCGCATGAAACCTAGTACGAACGTGGAGTAATGCAATTCATGCATGTTTATTTGGCTATTGCCCGTTATGCCATACGAGTTTGGGTTTATCTGGAAACGCGCATTCATAGTGTAGATAACGAGTTTAATGTGTTGCGGTTTGTGGGCAGACGCCAGGGTTGTGTTATCGAGCGTATACTGTGTCAAAATATTGACTGAGATGTCTGTGTCAAAATATTGACTGAGATGAGTTTACTTGCCACCATTCTATCTGGTTAGTTTCACACGTGCGATGCCCATTTGTAGGCAGGCATTCAACACATTTTTCGACGGTATTCCTTGGTAACAACCTTTCTTACCCTATACCATAATTGGTCTCATCTTAAAAAGTAAGATATATCAAATTCCCCCCAATGATATATGTAAACATTTAATTTCTACTGTTTGACCACTACCGAATGCATGCCGTGCAGTGGCCTGGAATCAACGTCAACATCGGGTCTTGTGCCGTGGATGTTATCATACTAAACCAAACCATAGTTCGTTTAAAAGAAGGGAAAGAAATGCCGACACGGGTCAAACTTCAACAACACAGTAGATTTGAGCTATTTTGCTGAATATACTGCGGTCGGATTCCTTAACCAGTTCGTGAAGAAATAAATTCCTGTTGCCCTTAGTAAAGTACTGGTTACGTTTGAACACAACTATTTTTACAACGAACTTGCTTGTTTTGGCACCTCGTTTGTACGGGATACCACAGGATGTTTTTTCAATCAAGAAAAAACAAGTCCTAATAAAAATTTGCCCAGACGCTTCGTTTCCTTAAGTCTAGCTTCTATTTCTAGCTAACCGTGTTTACTAATTCTACGAAACTGCATATCTATTCACCTCACAAAAATTTAATATATCGCATGAATTGCAATTCTAACTTGAACGTACAATAGTCTAGCGTTTTCATTCAGCCTTAATTAAATTTCGCGCGCAAAATCTGCTTGGGGTTTGTGAAACAATTGACTTTTGTGACTGCATTGTGATGCCAACAAACACAGTGGCGGCTTGTCAGCTGTGCCTAATTCGACGGATGTTGTAATGTTATTGAAGCGAAGTAATCTTTTGCGAATATTAAACGCAGGATATTTAAACCCTTTAAAAATGTGGTGATATTTTATGCATCATTTACTGATACTTTTATTAGAGCGCGGTTCCTAAATTAGGCTTAAAGTTACATTTTTCACCATTTGCATTTGACCTTGACCATACTTCTAGAATTTAAAGAATCAGTCTTTCATGTTTGTTTTTCGTGTTGGACTTATGATAAATCCTCATGGGAAAATAAGTGTGGCGTGGCGGTTGTTTTACCACCGGTCAAATTGTCTTTCAAACAAGCCTAAATCCTAGCCCCAAATCCGTTTGTTATACAGATTGTTTAATACAACGACACCGGCACATCAACAAATAACTTAATTACTAAGTAAAAGGTGTTTGTTTCTTATGAGTTGGAGCACGTATTAAACCACTAATGACCAATCTTGATCACAGAGTACTTGACATTTATAAGATCTTCGCGGAAATTATCGGTGGCCAGACAGATTAACAAAAGTTAATTTCCTAAACAAAAACTACTAAATCTGTAAATAAAATCATCGTGGTCGTAAGTGAGCACCAAAAATTACCCACATTTTTTCATAACTTTAGAATTTGTTTGTGTTCTTGTGACGTCTCTAACCTTTGCTTAGCGATTTATGGCGTTTTAATTAAGGCTATTTTGAGTTTACCAGTTTGTTTTGCCCAGTTTAAAACTGAAGAATATTTTAAGTTAACGATCAACCACAAAATGGAATAACATTCATTATTTGGGCGTGGTTTGATTATTAAACTTTTAGTTAAAATTTCAATTTTCTTGCCAGCACTTTTCAATTTAGGTTCTGTGTCTCTTGCCCTATTTTAACAAAAAGAATCAATATTGGGAAACAAAGTTTAAATTAATCTATTTTTGAGTGGTAATTACATTTATTAGTTACCGGTTAAATAAGTAAATCATGTAATTCGATTTAATTTGCCCAAATTGACTAGTTAATAAAGTCAAGTTTAACTGCTTTTGTTGTGGGAAGGCTGCCAATTTTCAACCTAATTTAAGCTCGTTGAACAGTTTCAATTAACTTAAAGTGTTTATTTTTCAAATTCTGATTATTTTTTTAACGCTCCTGAAATAAACTTTTGTTTTCTTTAAAAAGTTTTACCCCTTTGAAGTGTATATTAAAATATCTTACCAAAGGCAATAATATTATTATCCTGTAAAGATCTGTAGTATTTTAACTGAAATGCAGTATGTATACCCACAAACTTTAAAAGCAATAAGCAATTAAGTAACTGGTTGTACAGCCTTATACACTATCGATTAAGAGGCGTCAAGTTATCGGTCGGCTTTTAATTTTAAAAGATAACAAAGCCCCCCGATCTGGCTTCGAAAATTCTGATTTATTGCGGACTTTTGCATTATGTATAGCGTAGGATTAGAAAATCTGCTGGCAAGTCAGGGTGTGTTTTTCCTATATTTCGAAAAACAATCACATCAAAGCAACGCAGTGGAGTGTTCAAAATCAGCACTCAAGCATTGCTTTAGTTTACCCAAGCTTGTTTAGAGGCTGGGCCTTTTCTTTTTGAAGTTTGTTTTCTTGAAATGCTATGATGCTCCATTGGCTACGCAAGCATCTTTCATCATTGCGCCTCGCTTTTAATTCATCAGAGATTCGACCGCAATCTACTAGTCGAGGGTGGATTTTGTTTAATCTGGCTATCCCAAGCCTTATGACGTCACTAAGAGTTGTGACGCTTGGTGACGTAGGCTTGTCAGTCTACGTATAAGAGTGATGATGTAAAACTACAAGCTATTAAGATATTTTGTCATGGTTCTCACCGTTTGACTAGGAGGCATTTTTGCATGGGTCAACACATAATTTTATCCACTTACCGAATTCCTTTAAATAGAAACTTTCTCAGTATGCTACACCATTAAAACACGGCACAGGTGGTAATAACTTTTCTTGGTCGTTCGGGTTCGTTTCCTTTATGAGACCGAGGCGTCCATTGCCGGAACTGCTCTCTCATTCAAGAGCATTCGATGCAGTGTATTTTCAACCAAAACCCAATAAACCACGCATTGAGGAAATATTTTCTGTGGTCTCATGTATTGTGGCGGTTCATTATTGAAAGGGTTTCACACTTTTAAAACCCGCATATTTCGTAAGAATTCTCAAAGTCGAAAAATGCATTTTTTTGTTCAAGATAGAAGCTTTTTGAATCAATCATCGTGAAATATGATTTTTGTATTACAGGTGTATATTGCTAAGATCCGCCACTAAGTGGCCAATACAAATTAAAGATTAAATACAAAGTGAAGTATACACAAGCATGGCTTGTCTTTGCACGCAAGGGTTTTTGATTTATTTATAGGTCAGAAGTAAATTCGGGCCGGGCCACTTGTTCAACGCAGCCGCGTTCGCTGCTCAAATTCCCTTGATCTACTTGTCGATCATTTACTCGATATTCGTAGACGGGACCGAAAACGCAGGAAAACAACAACCGACAACAACATGACCTCTCTTAATTTGCTTCATCGTAATTCTCTGCACAGTTTCAAAGCCAGTCGTTTTGTATACACCCGCGCCTTAATCACGACAGCTACTTTGTTCGTTGCGAAGTTTCAACGCCAGATAAACGGTCGAAAATCGATCTGTGTTTGTTGTGATGAAAGTAGGGCTTGTTTTGTACAGACATTAACGCGAGCAATTGACGTATACACGCTAGTTAAAATCAAATATGTGATACATCATTCAGCCTACAGTGTTTGGAGAACGCTCAAACCTACTATTTTGGTACGCGATTTGTTCTGAAATTATTGAAAAAAGGGGCGCGGGTTGTTAGCAACGTTTCTTATTTTAAAATTAAAAAAAGGACCTTTGGTCTTTTTCGTGACATCTGCACCAAAATGCCAGCTACAATGCTTTTGATCTAACAAAGTAAACGTGTTGATAATTACCACCTGAAAAAATTCTAACAGCTTTTTAGCTGTATCCCATTCGTAACGTTTTAATCCATGCTTGTACGACTTTGAGCACTTGTTAAGTGGTTAAATATTAATGCACACATACTTAAATGAAGGCCAAATGGTTAAGTGCGAAATTAGGTAAAAATCGACCTCTTTCATCGACGGCAGAAGCGCAAGATGTAATCTATTAGTGGATGTAAATAAGATAACGCGAAACGTAACGATTTGTAACCCATTTTAACCGTTCATTTCGCATAAATAGACTCATTTTAAGCCAATGATCCGCAGGTTAGCACAAATCCATTTAAGACGTTTTGACATTTGGACGTGTATACTGTGTATTTCAAAGCTCGCTAAAATAGTTTTGTTAGTAATCAATTACCGTGGTTGTTTTGAGAAAACATTTTACGTGCTCTTTGTCACGAAAGGACTTAAAATTGTTTTGTATAAGTTGTTTAGTCTCAGCGGCTCTTTCGCGACAAATCCACTCCATAAAAGAAAGACCACGTGACAAAATTCGCATAGTAGTTTTCGCTGACTTGTTTATATGGCGATGTGTGAAAATTTAGGTGATTACAACCTTCCGCGGGGCCTAATGCTGTTTTCTTCGACATTACTTCCGCTGATAGCTTATTATTTGCTGGATTAAGCCGAGCCAAAGGCATAATTTATGGACTCCACAAGCGCTTAAGCCCGCACCAACACAATGGCGGATCACGATTCCAAAATTATCGTATTTCTCGCGTTGATTATTGGTTATGCCTTTATAACGTTTCGCTTTTGAACAAATTTTCAAGCGAAATCGTCGTTTGCGAGCGACGTTTTCCCGGTCTTTCTGTATTGGTGGTATTTTACTCGACTAGCGATATTTTATCGCGGTCGCAATAATGAGCCAAAAGTCTGTGTTTTTGCCGCTTAATAAACCGGACAAAAATGCGCAAGTTATTTCGATTTCTGGTTCATATGCCCCGGGCGACCTGGATGCCGTTGTGTGCGATTTTTAAAGGCTAAAACTCCAAGTCTAGATTGTATCTCGTTTTATAACTTTAAACGACAATGTTTAGGAAATGTAGTAGTTAGGCTTGCTGTATCTTTTGTAATCCTAATAGCGATCGATGGGCTCCGTGCAAACAATTAAAAATTAGCGCACTGATCCCGGCTCGCATTTCTTGCATTTTTTCGTTTAATTATTTCCCAAAGCGGCTTGTAAGTACGAGTTTTCCGGTGTTTAAGCCCGGCACTGGCTTGTAGCTTTGGATATCGCATTCCGAGCTCGTTGACCCTACTGCACCGCAAGATATCGCAACTTCCATCTGAAATGCGTTAAATCGTGTTTGCCTTTGTGCGGGATGGGGGATTAGTTACGCAGAGACTTGTTTAGAGTGATCTATGTGCGCGAGCCTTCGACTGCGCCCTACTTGTTTACCAGAGCCGAGTTACATGGCGCTTTTGAAAATTCGAGGCGAACTCCTGACCCGCTTCGATTCCTAGAGGTTCAGTTACAGTTTCGGACATGCTGTTAAGGCGCCCATTAATTTTAAACTATTTATAGAAAAAATTCAACCAGCTCGTATAAGTTAAATTACGCTTAAGTCGCTTATTGGAATCAAATAACGCTCTAAATGTAATTTAGAAAGATCGATCTGTATGTTTTTCTACGTTAGTTTGTGTTTTAAACAGTTAGCAACACGTGCTGTCACATTTTTTTGTTTTTGTATTTTCTCCCAGACTTTAAAATTCTAACTGGTTTCTTCTTATACACATAGTCTATCATTTTGCGAATGTACAAGGTAAGCCTGTCAAAATTAGGGAGCGGACTAGGCTAGTCTTGTATGTCGCATTTCTGCGGCTACAAATTAGCACGCACAAAGTCTAATTAACCTGGCATAAATAGCAACGTAACTTTTCTATTTCGGAAATCCGAATGCCACGATTTCAAGATTAGCAATCTAAAGTATATTTGGGCCACGTTATCTTATCAACGATTCGTATCGCGTTTTGGAGGGGTCGAAAATGTTTTTAATAATATTCCTTGTTTTTTGGGGGATTTTTTTTCATAGAAATGTTTTATTTATAATATATGCTTTCCATAAGAAATTATGTTTTGATTGTATGCGATTTTATGTTTTGATTATACTAAGGAACGGTCAAAAATGTAGCCAAAGTGTTTATATCGGTAGTTGTTATCAAATGTGGGTACACCCTCAAAAAATTTTTGGATCTCAGTAACTCGAAACTTGTACGAGTACAACAGAGCCATTGTCTTAGCCATATTTGCCATTGTTGGATTACAGTCTGACACAGTGTTTTCAATGCGAAAATTTCGCCCAATTACTTTCCGGATGAGTTTGCACGGCAGATTCAATGTGCTGTTTGTAATCACCTATTGTAAGCAAATTTTTTTCCTCTTTTTCCTCAAGATCGTATATGTGTGGTACGGACTAAATTTAGAAACGCTCTTTAACTTTCGCCGTGGTTGTTATTATTTTTGAATGGGGAAACCGATTCAGTGCTTTGTAACAATGACCCTGTTGTCCTAGGCCTATAAACTACTGGCTTGTGATTTTGTTTTGAATGAAATGGAAAATAAAATCGTTTATCTACGAGGCGCAGCGTTTCAAAACACTTTTTCTTTGAGCGAGCCCAGTGAAAGTCGAGCCTTTGATGATTTCAATCGCGACAATATTATTGTTACTTGTCAAAGCTTAGCGCCCGGAAATAGAAACATTTTGATTTGTGGATGGAACAAGGCGATATAACACGGTACCAGCTGTGCTGTAGGTATACACTCAACTCTTATGTAAAAATATAGTGAACCCCCCAAGCCAAATCGTGGGTTTTTTACTTCATAGTCGAAATCGAACTCTTTATATAAGCAGCCTTCAAGTACCCAAGGGTCAACAGTCGCGGAGACAATAGTCACATATTAAAGCGAGTCCCGCTTTGTCAGTGTGCCGATACGAGCAATTGTAAAGCGATTCCGCCCGCGACAAAGGCAACCGACGAAATACTTTTCCGACTTATTGTGCGCGGCTCGTCTAAATGAATAAGGCCGACTGTAAGAGAACACAGGCGACAATGGCACAGGCCAACACGCAATGCTGTGCACTATAAACACGAAACAATACCACACACGTTTCGGTTCTATTGTTGTGTAGTTTATTGTGGCCCGACGACGACTCGAGTCTCCCTTTGTAAGCCCCAATCCTATCGGAAGTCCAGATTTGTGGATAAACTTCTGCATTGACGTGGGTGGATCGACAAAAATGTAAAACCCCTCTCAAAATTAAACCCACTTGTAAAAAGGGGGGAAATTTCGTACCCAAGTGCGTAGGCTGGCTTATGCATTGTCATGTAGCTTTTGTTCATGCCAATACCAAAGTTTATATTATTTCAAGCCTTGTTTAAACAGAAGTTGTTATTTTAAACATATGTATACACTGTTTATTTGCTTTAATCCATGGGTAGCTGTATTTGCTAGTAAGTTCATAAACTAACAACCAGTCTGTCTGTTTACCATGAACTTTGGACTGTTTTCTACATCGCAATAAAAAAATCTTTAAAGTTTTATTTAATTAAGATTTTAATAAACTAATAAATTAATGTCAAAAAAGGGCGGCAGCTCCTTAGGAACACCTAGTGGGTGAAAATTACGAGTGGGCGTGTATTACGTAACGTCTACATCTAATAATATTTTTTCCCCTTTATCAAACTGACCGCCCTTTAAACCACTTCTCGTCTACTTTTTTGATTTTCGAGACGAAAGTTTCACCAGACTGAATACACATTTAAACAGTTTATTAAACAAACGCAATGCGCATATAACGTTGATTAAGTTGACGCATTGATACGTGTAAATATATTTCTCCGAAATTTACGATGGCTTGTTACACCAGAATCAATAGCCTATTTCCAATTTGTGTGTTGTTTTTTTAATGATGATTTTTTTGGTTTCAGGGATTATGTGTACATGTTGAATGCCTCACAATTTAGTAGTGACGGGGAGATACGCTACATCGAGCGACTGAGATGGGTCTCAGACGTCAACACTCAAAAACGGTGCCTGCGAATGTCAAAACAGAAGGTACGCGATTGCGAAGTTTAAACCTGTTTAAAAAAATCTAAAGTTATAACAACCATAAAGCTACCAATCCGTACCAAAAAAATGGATAAATGACTCAAACCTAGAAAAGTGATTTTCAGAATGTTGGACATTCATTTAGGGAGCCTGTATTTCATTTTGTCACGAGAAACAGTATCAGTAACCTCAAATTTGACCTTAAATTTTACCGCATGATAACGTAGCTGTGTTTATTTTTGTTTAGTACGAGTGCAACAATTTTATTCGAGTCATTGAACTACTTGTGAACGGTACCCTTATGGTCTGCGGAACTAACTCCTACTTTCCAAGATGTCGTTACTACACGGTAAATAACCTTGTCTACACAACACGACTACTTGTACAGTCTGGTTTTAAATATAGGAACTTGAAATTGGATAGCATTGGTTTTGATTGATATCAGTTGTCGCACATGTTTAATTTTAACGTTTACTTCCTATTTTTAGCGACAAATTAATTTACAAAACAAGGGTGAACTACCTAGTCGTGTTCCGTTTTAATAGTGTAGGATGACAATTATTTAAATTAGTAATCGATTTTTGTTACGGGTCGTTAAAATTTTTTGCCTTTTTTCGCAGAGACAACAATTTAATGCAACGTCAAGGGGCATGGATTCTTCCTATACACGTGAAGTGACATGCGAGGGCTTGGGTGATTGCCAGACTCCATACAATCCCGCTTCAACGAGCGCTAACCTTTACACAAAGACAGGTTGGTGACATATAACCCTTCGAAAAATCACAACACAGTAATAGTAAAACCAAAATACCCAAATAATTTTTTTTGTACATTTCAAAATGGTAATGTTTTTCATACATTACATTTAATTACTTATACCTAAAAACATTACTTAATTTTTTTTATTTACACAGGTCATGGCTATCAACTCTTTACCGCTGTTATAAAGGATTTTATGGGAAAAGAACCAGTCCTAATGAGAAAACAACGCTATATCTACAGCATGGTCAAGTGGTTTAACGGTTAGTTGCATTTTATCAAAGTACTTTATGTCTACACAGACTGTTATTCGCAAAGAGGTGATTGTGAACATAATAGACTCTGGGTTTAACTTGTATGTTTTTACTATTTTTACAGAGCCATCTTTCATTAAACTTGTTGAATATGGAGAAAAAATATATTTGTTTTTCCGGGAGACGGCGACAGCAGTTGAAACTGGGACAGGGTCACCAGTAAGTTAACTTTCTTTTTTTCTTTGTGAATTTTAGAAATAAAAGGTCACAAAACAGTGTTAACTTTTTTTCTTAAAATCAAATTTGCTAAAAATGGTTTTAAACCAAATAACAAAATGTACTGATATCCCATTAAATTTACTAAAATAAAATATTTTTTCAGTTAATATACTCTCGCATTGCCCAAGTGTGTAAAGACGATGCTGGTGGTGCTACCCTACTTAAAACCCAGTGGACAACATTTTTGAAAGCCAGGCTGACTTGCACAATTCCTGGAAAGGAATCTTTTACTTTCAACAACCTTACTTCTGTGTCGAATGTCACTCAAATACAAGGGGCAAATGGGGAATGGATTGATGTAATCTTTGCGACTTTTACTACCCCATGGTAAGAGTTATTTGTCAAATATTTTTGGGTTGTTTGGTTAAATGAAAGTACCAAATCTAAAACAGTTTTATTCAAAATATAAATAATCAAACATTAAAAAAAGGCAAATAGTATTTTTTAAATTATTTTACAATGTTAGTTTTTTGGTTGGCATTTTTAAAACTTAAAATTTTATTTTAAAGATTTTGATTTAATTTAGGGATTGGAATACTATGCCGATGTCAGCAGTTTGTGTGTATTCGATGCGAGATTCCATAGAGCAGTTGTTTAACACCGGTCAATTTTATGGCGAGCAGGAATTAGAATCGAGACCTCAACAAATGTAAGTTAAAAAAGAACTTCAAAACATTTAAAAAACTAAAGATAACTGATTCTTATATTAAATATAGTGTTTTTTAATATAAAATTTATAACCTAATAAAACAAAATTCAATTTGTAGGTCACCCAACATGAGATCTAGTGGTCATCCTTTTACATCTGAAACTGTTATTAAATCTATTCCATTACCTGACTACAAAGTGTCTATCCCAAGACCTGGAAGGTAGTGAAAATAAATAAATTATTCTAATGTAATTGTTGCTATGGAATTCAACATAATATCTGTGAAAATTTGTTTACTTTGAACGATGCCAAGAGTATATCCTTTGTTAACTGAATGTTTAATGTGGCCTGACATTGACACATTAAAATTGCAAACGATTATCAACATCACTCGGCGACAATTTAAGACTTTGTTTATTTTTTCATTTAGTTGTCATACTGAAATGCCAGATGAGGCTTTGTACTTTGCTAAGAGTCATCCATTACTTTATGACTCAGTTAATCCACTCTACCAGGATCCTGTATTTGTCAGTAACACAGGGTAGGTGTAATTATAATTAAATTAGTTAAATTTTTTTTTTGAAGTTGGAAAATTTGTCAATAAAATATATTTAAAATTTAAATTAGATTATGTATTTTACGTTATTTTGTTAGGCAATGTAAATTAGATGTTACTTTGTGGTTTAAAGTATTTATCACTGTGCATGTATATGTCAAATGTCATACAATTTACTTATATAATCAGAAACCTGGTGTCATGTATGTGAATAAGGTGTCATTTTGTAGTAATCATGCTGGCCAACTTATTATAGTATCATGTTCTTGCGTTATGTGCTTGCAATTGCAAACAATTTTTGCTTTGATCTAAAACAATTTGACTCTTTTGTAGAGTTCGACTGACACAAATTGGAGTGGACGATAATGCCGGAAATTCTGGTCAACTTGTTCTGTATCTTGGTACTGAATTGGGAAATTTATTGAGAATTAGGCCACGATTAAATTTTGTACATTCGGTAAGTCAACATTACTATTGTTCATTAATTTTAAAAAAATAAAAAATTAAATTTTTCACAATTTTGCCTAATTTTTATGCCAATATTGTAATAAACCGCAATAAAGTTTTTTAAGAATTATTGTTTTTTATATTTAACGTTCAGGGACCAAAATCAGTCTTACTTGAAGAAATTACCTTAGTTGATGATGCTCTTTGTGGTAACAAAACAGAAGAATGCGGTGTTCAAGCTTTATATATTTCAAGACCAAAAACTGAAGAAGACACTAAACAGCATAATATTCCTCCCTCTTCAATTTTTGTTGCGTTTACTGACAGAATGGCACAACTACCTTTGGCTGGGTGTACGCAGTATGCAAATGCAGAGTAAGTATTTTAATTTTAAAATAAATGATTGTATTTCTGTGGGAAAATTTCTTATATTTAAAAGTTTTAAAATTCTTTTCAACATACATTTATAAATTAATTTTTTTTTATTTTTCAAATTATTATTTTTAGTTGTTGTAACACGGATCCAGATTGTGGCTGGAATGAAAAAGGATGTATTGTTAGAACACAAGAAAACATGTAAGTTAAAAATTTAAATAAATACAGAATAAATTGGTACATAAAAATTTATTTTTAGAAATTTTATTATAGATTATAACCAAAATTAAAATTTACCTAAAATCTAATAATTAAATTTTTTTTAGGAAACTTCTACCACCAACATCTGATCTACAAACAATTCCATCAAACTGTCAAGCACTACCTAAACCTGGTAAGTTGATGTTAAAAGTTTAAATTAATGCTTTCATGTTTGTTGTATTTGTTAGGCCAATAACTAAGTCATTTTGGGCATAGAAATTTAAAACATTTTTAATTGGTGTGAAGTTAAATAACATGATGTCATTATTAAGATCTTTTTTGAAAGTTCACTTGATTTAAATGTGATTTAACAACACTAACAACAAAGTGTTGCTAACTCACTAAATCCTATTTAAATTGTGATTTACTTTCTAAAATTATTGCAAAAACATAACTTGGTGGCATGCAAATTTGTAGATAGGTGTATATAGAAATATTTGTGCATGATTATGTTGTTTAACCCCATGCACCTTTATACAATCATCTTACTGATTACTAACATTATGTTTGCCTAAAATTACAACCATGATTGTTAGAGTAGGTGATTGGCTTACCGCTAGTAAAAAAAAGTGAGAAAAGCTAGTCAATGTTAGTTTTTATTATTGAATTTTTGTTTTTATGTCATTTATCAGCACAAATATTGCATGTTACCATTCTTGTAATTATGTTAAAATATAAAGAAATTATGCACAACGCATGATTTCATTGCACCAATATCGCGAACAAACTCGGCGCTTTAAAGCTTGAAATATAAAACAAAATAATTTTATTTTAAGAAAAAAAGGTTAAACGGTTAAAATTTTAATGGATAATGTATAAGCGGTTAAAATTTTAACAGATAATGTATGAGCAGTTAAAATTTCGGCGGATATTGATAAATTTATCGTGCCCTGTTGGGGCTAGTCTAACTTACTGGAGGTTATTTATTTTTAGCAGTGCACTATAGTCGCTTAAAATAAAAAAAAACATCAATTTTTATTTTGAAACACGCACTCTTGATGCATCATTTCTGTTGGGTTTTGAAACTGGTGCCAGCCTCTTTGTCAAGCGCCAGGTACGAAATCTACTAACAATCTTCGTAGGCCTACCTGTTTCAGCAGCAAAAATATTGCGATGTTTTTGTCGCGACCTATTTTTGTTGAATATTATTTCTCATCATGATCAATTTCAATTTAATTTTGTAATTGTGTGTGAACACTTTAATTATATCAGGGAAATTATTTAATTACAGTAAGATACAAACATGCAGAAGAGCAAGTCTCAAGAGAATTATACTTTTTTGTAGTATTTCAGATATATAAAAAGTTTATTTAATCCTGGATTATAAATAAAGTGTGCATGCATAATTTTAATTAGCCTACTTTGATTATTTAAGTTGTGGTAGATAGCTTTTTTAAAACTTGTGCTGAAAGATTAGCCAGAATTAGAAATTAGGCTTAAGGCTAGTTGACAATTAGATCCATAATCTAGATCAAGAAATAAGAAATTTGGTTGCTTGAGTTTTATGAATAATATGCATTACATTAACAATAACAAAAGGTATGTTTGCTTCATCTATGCATGTTTTAGTTTACTTAACTTTCTATTTTTGATTTTTCCTTTTACATTCTTTTTCTATTTTTATTTTGAAATTTATTTTAATTTTGGCTGATTAAGCTTCACAAAATTAAACATTTACTCATTTTTACAGAAACTGCAAAATGTAACGCAACATGTAATATCGATACAATTGGAATGGAGGAACTGGAACTAATTTGCCAAGCTTCTTTTGGTCCATTAAACTGCAGTGAACCTTTAATGGATAAGCCAAGTCATCCTAGACGAGGATGTAAAAGCAAAAAAAGAAAAGCTCCTGGAATACAGGGCCGAAGCTTGGTGAACAGAATTAGTGACATAATCAGTGATGAGCCAGAAGTGGTTGAAAAATGTCCAACTGCTCCTCAATCAAACTCAAAAATTCCCAGCGATGATGAGTTAATGAATTTGTTTGCAGAGCGAGTGTTTCCATCTATTGCCAATGATTTTCGAAGCACCCTCAAATCTTTACAAACTGATGTACAGCGTGATGCCCTCCTGCAGCAGTTGCAAGAAACCCTGGTCACAACAACTAAACTGGTAATTCGAAATCATAAAAAGGAAGATTGTCTGCCATCAAAGACTGTCAACAGTTTAACACACACCTATCCTCTGTTGTTAAAAGAAATTGAGCTCTGGCACACAACTGCTGTAAGAAAAATGGCAGCTGAAGGTTTTCGAACAAGATGTTGGGACCAACAGCTTGAAAGTCCATGCTCTGGACGAATTTCATTTAGTCTTCCTCTAGCACCCACTTTGTGGAATCCTTTATCGGAGTTGATGAGCAACTTTGGCGCACAATGCACATCTCACACTCATTCTGCTCAGCAGGATCAACATGGTCACTGCAATGGCCTTACTGATTTTGATCTATGTAGAAATGAGAAAAGGTCTTCAGACAATCCTCATTGTCAACCTAAAGAATGTCGATTCCAGCGTTACGCTGATGTTGTTGATGTAAAAGCCTTTTTTCGCCATGCCAATGACAGTCGTAAGTTTCTTTTTGATAGTGATGTTCTAGAACCGTTGTGGAAACCAGTTAACGTTACTTTATCAAGAGTTGAAGCAATTCGTGGTCATTTGGAGTTGGCAGTTAATGAAGTTCAACCATTTCATGTGGAGTATTCTCCCATTACTGAAAAAGTCAAGATAATTTTCTACATTTCCGCAGTACGAGACTGCAGTTTAAACGAAAAATCTTGTGCAGGAAGCCAACATGGCTGCAACCCAAGGCTGGAGCGAAAAATAGACTATTGGTTTACAGCAATCATGAAAAAATTGAAGCCTATGACAAAAAAATGTGCCCATCAGGTAGACAGATTTTTCAGACAAAGCCGTAGAGCAAGTCAGCAACAACAACAACGCTCACGCCGTAATTCTGTTACTCATTCTTCAAACCAAATTAGAATTTTTCCAATCCCTAAAAGATGTCGCTACATTAAAAAGACAGTAGCCCCACTTCCTGCCGACCTTTGGTTGCCACTTATTCGTCGTTCGCAACGCAGAGGTGGAATCTACTCTAATGACTTTGATCGAATTGAGTTTTACGATGATGAAAGTATAAAACAATTTTTTGATAATCGTTGCTCTTTAACTAAAAGAAAAGAGCGCCATGAAAATCTTGGAATCAGAATGCCGAAACGCCCGATAATACCAGGTTCTCCTAAAAAGGTTGATGTTAATATTGTGGCACAACGGAAAATGCCGTTTGTTATCGAACAAAACAAAATGAATCACAAAATAAGAATAAAGTTTTTTACAACAGCTGAAAAAGCTCCCAACTCTGTGCATCAACAATAGTTTAAAAAGTTATTTTTTTTTATATAAATATTTATCATCATGTCATTCTTTTTCTTTATTTTCATCTGAAGTTCCTCTTTTCTTTGTGGTTTTGTTTATTTTTTAAAATAGTGTTGCTATGATCTGTTGACTGTGCGTCGACGCTTAATTTGTTTTTCATATGACGCAAAATTTAAATCACTGTGAACCGCAAATGAAAAGATTTTCTATTGCACGTAGAGTGCCTTTTCATTTAGCCTAGATGGCTTTTTTGTTAGTTTTCTGAAAGTGTATCCAACTCCATATTGCCTTTTAGTAAAGTTAGTTTGCTGATTGCCTTTATTGACACACTGCCTTGATCAAAAACTGAACTAAAGATTCTGATCTACCTCAATTTTGTGCCTGAACTCATTTGTTGTTGTTTTCTTAGAACAAAATTTGTTACTTCCTTTCTATGTATTATGGCCGGTCCTGTATTTATAATTGTTAGATAGATCTTGTGATATCCTGTGCACATTACTCTTACATGATAAGCAATTCACCTCATCCTTATGTTAATGACATTATTATTATTTTTAGTTTTAAATATTCAATATAAAAAAGGACAAAGGTGTACAAGTTTTGTTATGTATTGCTTATCAGGTAAGAGATAATTTTATTCAAATAGTTTTAATTTTGTTTTAGAGGCAGCAAACATTGTACTATCTATTTTGTTTTGTCGTCCGTTTTGTAGATTGTATTCAAAGTGGTAAACTTGCCAACTTTTCCCAAATTACCTCATTTTTAAAGAGATTTTTACCACTTTAAGGCATTTAAATATATTTAAAAAAGGTGGACTACCATATCTTGATTTGCAACCTCATAGTATTGCATTTACCATCTTTTAAAATTTCCACATTCGTAATGTTAGAATATTGCTTACCCTGTTATATTCTACACCAGTGGAAATTTGTATTCTATATTATGATTTTTGTATTCATTACATATGTATTTGTTATATAAATATTTCCATTGCTTTACTGGTAAAGTTTCTGTCATCATCGTTACTTTTTTCTTTTATAATATTTAAAAATACTTATTTTTTGTTGTTGTTATTGTATCTCATAAACATATATTATTTAAGTGCAGTAATGCACTGTCGAAAAAATACAAAAAAGTACATTATATTTATAGTGTCTTTTACAGTAAATAGCAATTAGAAGATACTAGATAACCCTTAAGTTTGCAATGTAACCCATTCGGTTACAATCAAATTAGTTGTCATATTAGAGGGACAACAAATATTTGTCCTTTCGCACTACAAATATTTGCACTTCTGCCGGCAGTTTTTTGGACATCAATGTAATGTCCATTATGCTTTTTTAAATACAAATTTATTACTAAAAATTTGATTACCACATTTTAGTTTAAGAACAAACTTACATAAAATTATTTAGTAAATATATCATGTAGTTAAAAAATGATATCCGTACACCGCCCTAACTTTTTACTAACTTATGTTTTTTGTTATCAGTTATGAATGCTTTATAACAAAAAAGCAATCACAATTCAACCTAATGATTGTTATTTTAATTTAAATAAATTTTCTAAAATAATTTTTTTTAAATTTTCTACTGGTCGCTTAGAAAATATTTTTATTTATGAAATAGTACCAAAAGAACCTTTGAATAACGAGGTTAAAAATGGAGTAGAGCCAGCTAGTAAGTTGTGTTGGGTGTGATATTTTGTCTTTTCTAATTTTTGTTTCTTTTAATACTATTGGAACTGTCAAATCTTACTTAAAATAAAAAGTAAAATAAGTTAATTTGCACAAGAGCACTGTAGATATTAATCTAAAGACACACTTTATTAAATCTAAATGTTTTTCTGATTACATTTTTTATGAGTAAACATAACTTGTCCTAATAAACACTATGAAACATATTTTATTTAACAGTTAATCTAGATCATAATTGTGTTATTGAACAACACACTAAACCTGTTTTCTCCCAGTCCGGTATTGTTTTAATTTTTTGACATCACTGTTTGCCACTTTAAGCTATTTTAAAACTCTATAAAATGGTGTTGCTGTCTTCTGTTTATTAATTAAAGTTTGGTTTTATTAAGTTATAATTAATTTCTTGTTGTTGTGTTGTTTTATTGAACTATTTATATTTTTCTTTTAACCGTAAAACCTGTACATATTTATTCTATTTTCTTGAATAACATTTTTTATAAGCTTTCAATTTAATGAGCACTTAATTATTTTATTTTATTTGCATGTTTATTCAATTCCAAAAATCACTTTTAACAAATGCAATTCTAATTGATGGTGTTAAATTTAAAAAAACTTTAATTTTAAGAAAAAATTTTGTTAATTTAAAAAATTTAAATGTTTGATTTATTAAAATTATTTATTTTAATTATATTCAATGTTTAATTTTTTAGGTGGTAAAGAAAGTTCAGATGCTATTGCTTCAGCTGGATTGCCAGGAATGGTTATTGCCCTTCTAGGTGGATTTTTAATTGGAATACTGCTTACATTATCTATTGTTTATTGCAAAAATCAATGTGGGGGACGCCGTAAAAAACACATGTAAAATTTTTTTTCATTAACAATAATTTAATAAAACCAAAGTTTACATTATAAATATAAAAGTTTATTTAAAATTTTCTTCTTTAGCAGTTTTAAAATATAATTTGTATTTAAAATTGTTGTACATTTTTCAGCATCAACAAGCCAAATGTAAAATACCAATCCGATTTTGACAGTCATACCGAAGCAGAAATTCAGATGACTCATCTAAAAAGTGGTTCTGATTACTTTGCAATGAGTAGCAGAAGGGTAAGTTATATATTTTGCATTTTTTTTTAATACTGGATTGCAAATACTTGGCTATGGATTTAATATTTTTTATTGACAAACTAAAGTTATACCTTCATTTTTTCTTAATTAAAAGGGTAAAATTTAAATTTCTAAACGAAATTTTTAAGGAGTTTATTACTGTGACAATTTTCAATATATTGCCTTAGTATAAAGCATTATATTGTATTTTTTTTCACTTGCAGGACACACCTATTGATAGGCCGAGCAGTCTTCAGGAAATAAATAAATCAGATGCAGGGTATGCTCCATTAACTCCTCAAAGCATTGAAGGTTTGTAAAACAAATATTCTTTAAATTTTTACTCCAATGATAAATAAGAAATATTTTGGTATCGCATTTTTAGGTATAGATTAAAGTAATCTTATTTGTTGTCTAATATTTTATTTTTTTTAGAAAAAACTTTTCCAAAAGAAGATGTTGTATTAGTAGTTGAAGAAACCAAAGACACAGACAGGTAAAAAATTATAAATAAAATTCTATTAACCTAATTTAAAAAAAAAATTTACTATTTTAATCAATGATAAGATTTTGTCTATAATTTTTTGTCAGACCAATTTATTAAACACATTATCTAATTTTTAAGGTTGTGCTCAGAGACAGAAGTTGATTTTAACCCAGTCTTTAATGAAACTAGCGAGACTGTTTTGTTAGTTGAGGAACTAAATCTTTCTTTTGCAAACACATCACCAGGTAACTTACCGTTTTTTTTAGTAATGTAATATAAAACTAACAATTGAACGCCTATATAAAACACCCAACGTTTCTACTTATTATTTTTTTTTATAAAAGGCTTAACTGTAAGTTTTATTTGCACTGTCCTTTTTCAGCTAAGAGTATTCAAGAGCCAAGTGTATCAACTGTTGTCATGCCGACTGATTTTCCTGCAACTCCTGTTCAATTTGAAACACCCAGAACAGAAATAGGTAAAAATTTTTAACATTTTAACTTACAATTGTGTTTTTAAATTTGGGTTTTAATTAAAATATTATTATGTCTAGTTCCAAAGCTACCTCCAAAGGCTGCAAGTTTTCGAAGAAACAAAGCTGAAAAAGACCAAGAGGAACCATGTGTGTCTAAAAACGCAAACAATTCCAACAACAACTTTAATAATATTACTCCATTCTCTTCTCTTCTGTCATCCTCTTCTCAGGAGCAGGAACCGAAAGAAAATAAGTTTCCAGCAGACAAGAAGAAGGAGAAGGCAAGGCATGACACAAATCAGGAACACAGGGAAGAACTAAAACAACAAGTAACAGCTAAAGAGACAGTTGTTCCTCTTCGAACCCGCTCCCCTCCTCCATCGAAACCTCCACCTCCTTTACGGTCTGGACTTCGGAAGCACGCCACATTTTCTGCTCCACATGGAGGCAAATTGAAGCCACCGGTTCCTCCTAAAACCAATGCTGTGATGCGATCTTCTTCCATGAGATCTTCCCCAGGAGGTTTTGCAACATCCGATCTTCATCATCCTTCCAAAGGGACAAGTCCTTTGGTTGATTCCGCTCTGCGCCCTTTGACTTCCGCCACCCGAAGTCGACCCCTATCGCATAAGTACAACAGTTCTTCATCAAGACCAATTCACAGGGGACCAATCCCAGTGCAGCCACCGATGGTTCCAGGTCAGAAAGAGTCTAACGCATAGTATTAGTCCTTTGGTTGATTCTGCTCTGCGCCCTTTGACTTCCGCCACCCGAAGTCGACCCCTATCGCATAAGTACAACAGTTCTTCATCAAGACCAATTCACAGGGGACCAATCCCAGTGCAGCCACCGATGGTTCCAGGTCAGAAAGAGTCTAACGCATAGTATTAGATCTTTAGTGGCATACCGGTACGCATTTAAAATTTTAAAAAGGTACAGTAAGTAATTTAAAAGAGATACATTTAGAAAAGGAATTCAATCTCTTACTTTTCCGGCTGAATTCGTAAGCTTTTGTACACATACCCAGTTTGTATTATTAATTTTTTATGATTAAGTCCATGCAAAAACACTATGTTATCCAAGGCGGTACCTACTATGTATATATATGTTATCAGTACAATTTTTAAAGTTCTTTTTATTAATATTATTTAATTATGGTAAGGTAGACTTCGCGGTGTTAGCCACAATTGTTTTTATTTAGTTTTAACGATACAGGCCATGCTTAGTTTTATTATTGCTATTTTATTTATGTCAAAAGCTAGTTTGTAAAAATATGTCAGTTATATTTTGTAAAAACCTATTACACATTTAATCTTTTATTAAACCTATACAGCTATATCTAAAACAGTGTAGTTTTAGTTCTTTTTGCAGTTTTGCTTTTTAAATTTTTGCCATACCCTCTTTCTTTCTTCATTTCAATTTTTTCCTTTTTCTAAAACCTGCCTTTCATTTTTTGTGTTAAGCTTCAAACGGTAATAAAAGCTTGGCCTAAGAAAGTTAATAATTGTTTTGTGTGCATGCTTATTTTATATTGTCATTTTATGCTAATAAACATAAACTTTAAATTTATAGGTTCAGGCGTAAAAATAAAATACAGCATTGTAAATGAATAGATTATAACGGCGCATGTACATAGCAACAAAATTTATTTAAAATTTGTTAGCTAGTTATCTTTTATCAATATAATTAAACTTTCTTCTTAATCATACTTCAAGCAAAAACAATTTTAAAAATATGTAAAAACATCTAAAAATAATATATTTGAATTCTTTAATAAATACTGAAGAATATTACAATTTACCTTTACTAAATTAGGTTTGTTATAAGGCATACAAACTAAAAATTTTCATTTAAGTAAGGCGAAAAAATCGACGTAATAATTATTGCGCCTTTTTAAGAAATTTCTTTAACACGAGGTCCTGGGCTGTTACAAGTTCTTACTAAGTTTAAAAACTTGAATTATAAATAAAATAAAAAGTATTGCTAAGTAAATTTTGTAATGTTTTTATGTTTACTTTGATAAGCAGGAAAAGTGAGAGTGTGGCAGAATATATCGAAGACATTTTTAGTTGAACTTAATGATACCATATTAAAAAAAACATTTATGTATCTAAAGATAACTATGTGAAAGGGTTGTAACTTGATCTATAAACAGTTGGTATTCAAATATACCTTAATAAATCTATAGCTTCGACATTTTAAAGAAATTGACTTGGCACATTAGATTAAATTTAAAACATTTAATGATGATATATCCTTAAGGTCGTTGTTAGTAAAAGCTTTTTTCACAACTAATATTTTGTCTGTGTATGAATTTAAAGATTGTATGGCGGTATACGTATTATCGAACAAATAATGTGTTATGTTATATTTTGGTTGAACTTCATAAAATTTCATTATAATATGTTGATTGTAATAACTTTTGGGACTTGATAAAACAGTTTGCCGTTCTTTAAAATCTAGTAACTTATGTGATTTAGAACAAATAGAATGTACAGGTATCCAACATTCAGAATTTTTACCTTCCATTATTACTTCACCTAAATCAAAATACTAAGCGTTAACATTTTGCATTTTTGAGATTTAACTTTTTTTGTTGTATTTAGTTAGGTTGTTTGGTCTAACACGGACTAGGCCATATATAAAAAATTACCACTTAAGTGTATAATTGCTTTTTTGTGACGTTCCATAATATACCAGTCATCGCCCAGTTTAGGATAAAGCCTTATTCGATATACATTAAAGTTGTCGAAATAAACTGACATATGGGCAAGTTTCATAGGTCCAAATAACGTCCAGCCTGTGTCAACTATATATCGTACTCCATCAATATTAATCTACAAGTGAAATTTGTATATAGGCTATAAAGTAAAAATACTAGAAATTGCATAACTGAAATAAAGTAAGAATTATAGTAAACAAAAAAGAGATAAAAAACTGTCGGCAAAAACTTACAATTGGTACCAAATGCTCATAGTCGGATGTAAATCTAGTTTCTGTAATCCAAATAGCCGCTCGTCCCAAATATGCATTAAATCCTAGCTCTTGCAATGCCCAAACAAACAGTCCATTTAGTTCATAACAAACTCCAGCCGATTGGTTCGTTATTAATTTGATAAATATTATGTTAAGGTCGAGTGTTGCTACGTTTTCATGGTCCCGAAACGTAGTATACGGTATACTTGTTTTCTGAGCAGTGGTCAGTTCTCGAAGGGTTTCTAATGTAGGTTCTAACGACCCAGTGTAGTTTATTCGTTGCAAATATTTAGATAAATTCATACTTTTTAAGAACCTTATTAGGTAGTCGTTAGCTATTAATTAAATTGATTATTTAAATTTTTAAGTTATTTTAGTTACATCACGAACTAATTTTAAGATTTTAATTGAGTTTTTTAATTTGCTACTTGGCATATATTGTTAAAGAATTTTTTTAAAACTATTACCAAAATTTTATAGTTTTATGCTTTACTATAAAATGCAAAGGGATTTTTATATTAAACTGATAGTATAAAACACCACACCTTTCTAAACTTTACTCTTAATACAGATTAGCAGGCGCAACATAACGCAATATTAAAAAGCATGTCCATGACCATTAACTTACAAAATAACCCCGTATCGTGTTTCAATATACTTATAAATAGAAGGCATAATAGTTAACAAACCTGGATAATTCTATTAAAAATTATTTTCAAGTTGGTAACTTTAAACTTGTAATAATTTATACTTGACTGAACAAATAGTAGTTCTTGGTAGTTAGTTCAATTTTTAACCAATACAGCTAAGGCATTCAAGTAATCATATAGACCCAATAAAAACATTGACACACATGCACACAGTTTTATAAACACAAAACACAACTATTTAGTTTTTGTTTACAATTTTTGACGATTTTTCAAAATCGGAAATTAGCTAGAAACATTTTTTAAATGGTTATTAAAAGGTTAGCCTAAATAACTTTAGCGCACAACACCCATTGTAAAAGGGGCATTTGTGCAATGTTAGATAGCCTCTACGTCTTAATCTATCTGTTTTAAAATACAACAGTACTTTGCAAACTACGTTACACAGCATAAACTTTTCTGCTAATTATCTTCGATTTTTCTCATTATCAACTCGCAGTTTAATCACGATTTTGCTTGTAATCACAATATTTTTGCGCTAAGTAAGTACTACGTTTTATTTGTCGCATCAAGTATTTTCACGTTTGGGAAATTAAAGCTTTAGTTTGCTATTTAGATATATCAGAGGGGCAAACCACATTAACATATATCGTTACTACTTAAATATTTACTGTGGTTAATTATTATTGTTTTTTAAATTTAGTTCGAACCCATAGTCAAATATTTTAATTTAAATTTAATAAGAAGACATGTCTTGCCTATTTAACAATAAGTCTGCCACATTTTACATTTTGTTCTAGTAAATATTTATGTGTTATCGGAAACAACTAGATTCACAAAATATTTTTATAAATTGCTTAATTATTAGTTAAGTCTTCTACAAAATCGTTTACCTAAAATTTATAAAAGATGCACTACGTTTATATTAAAAGTTAAAAGGCTTAACTGCTGTCTACGTGCAAAACCACGCTGATCATTTTAAATATCGTTTAAGTTATACACTATGTGGTGAAATTGATTTTTAATGTAATTTTTTTCTAATTAAAGCAAATTATTTTTTTACAAATTATAGCTTTGATTTGTCAAAGAAATGAATTTTAGACTCTATTTTAAACTTGAAATATTTTCTAACAATTTCGATAACATCATTGTTTGAATAAGCTCGTTCAACCATCAACACCTTATCTATGTATGGGTTAACAGATTCTTTTGCAGTGTATATATTATCAATAAATTCATGAGATATGTGGCTATTTTGTTGAACTTCAAAGCGCTTTAGAAGTATGTGTCTTTGGTAGTAACTTTTTGGACTCGTAAGGAAATTATTATATTTTTCAAAATCTTGTAACTTATGAGGTAGGGAACATATAATGTGTACCGGTACCCAACAAGTTAAATTTTTATCTTCCAATTCAATTTTACCTAAATTAAAATATTATTTTGATTTATCAAGTAAGTTTTTGTTAGTAAAATCCAAATTTTAATTTTTTCACCATTTAAATGTATAAGAGTCTTTTTGTGGCGTTCCATTATAAACCAATCTTTTCCACGGCCAAGAAAAAGTCGTATTCGATATACATTAAAGTTGTCGGAATAAACTGACATATGGGCAAGTTTTATTGGTCCAAATAACGTCCAGCCTGTGTCAACTATATATCGTACACCATCTATATTGATCTACAAGTAAAAATTGTCGTTTTTTATGTAGGTTATAAAGTATAAATATAAAAAATTGCATAACTAAAACAAATTAATATAACTTAAATATATGCTAGACCTAACGGTAATTGTAATTTAAAAAGATTCTTTATATGGCGTTTGTTTAAAGTAAATGTAGGTGATTGACATTTTTGCTATGCCCACAAGCACATCTGTATTTGTTTTTAGCAATATTTTTTAGGCATCAATGCGATGACTAGAAAGAAATTTGCAATTAACAATATATGTGAATAAAAATGACTCAATCAAACTTTTAATTTAAAAAATACCAAAATTGGTAAAGAGTTATACATGACTTTACAGTAGGCTAAAACATGATCACCAAACTTAAAACTGTGACAATACTTACGATTGGTACCATATGCTCAAAATCGGATGTGAATTTTGTTTCCGTTAGACAGTTTGCCGCTCTACCAAAACATACGTTAAACCCGATTTTCTGTAAAGCCCAAACAAAAAGACTGTTAAGTTCATAGCAGACTCCACCGCCCTTATCAGAAACCAAATGGTCGAAAGTTTTTTGCAGATCAAGTGTTATTTTGTTATCCCAAATTCGAAGGGTTGAATAAGGTATATATTTGTTTTTTGCGCTTTTGTTAAGTTACACAAAGTTTCCAATGTAAGATCTAACGGTCCATTGTAGTTTATTCGTTTTAAATATTTTAATAAATTCATAACTTGTATGCGATCTATTGCTTAGGTACATTAATTTAATATAAACAACTAAAAACAAATATATTTTAACTATTTTTTCCGACATGGATTTAAAATAACTTTTGAAACTTATTTTTTACTGTTTTTAATATTTGCTAATTATTTTTAAATGCTTTCTCAACTTTCAGTAAATATTAGCGAATGGCTAGCCTCAAATTGATTATTGGTTACCTTACTCGTCACGCGTGATTTAGATTGAGGTATTTTTAGATGACATTAAATTAACTTTTACCTAAAAAACTGGTTGTTTTCTGAAAACTAAAATTATGTATTTTAATATCATGCATGAAATACAAAATTTTTTCCCATTATTGTTACTTTATTTTTATTCTAATTAACTAGCAATTGTTCAGTTCCTATTAGAATGTTTTATTAACAATTTAATTTAGGCTTTCAATTAAATTAATAATAATATATAATATTAAAGTATTTAATAGTAAGAAAACGATCAATAAAAATTCTGATTACAAAATTTATTATTTAAGAAAATATAAAACTACCTTGACAGGGCTGGTCAGTTAACCTCATGTTTAATATGAGTTTAAAGAACTCTGACTTACTTACGCAGTAAAGCTATTAATATAGTTAACTCATTAAAACCCAACACTTCGGAAATGGACGTAAAATTAATTTTTACTTTAATGACAGTCTACAAAATTATGTTAGTGGTAAGGTTATGTGACGTATTAGTCCGATGATATTTTGGTTTATTATAGAGCACGAACCCCTTCCACGTTAGCAGTCATGTAATAATATATATCTTAATTTGTATTCATATATTTAATTTGTTTATGTTTGTAAAAATATTATTAGAATACTAGTTCGCTACACCTTTAATTTTTATGGAGTAGAATTGACTTGTGTTGTGTCATTTTGCTGCAAAACTGTTTTACATTTTTACAGTTAATACTATCATCTTTATCATCAAATTCAAAAAATTTTTAAATTATATTTATTTATTTTGTGTATGGTTAGATTGACTTCACAGCCAATTCGCAGAGCAAATTTGTGACCAACCCATAATACGACATGATAACAAAACAAACAGAATTATGTTGTTTAATTTGTTCATTTTGTTTTTGTTTTTAAAAAATGTTTATGTACAAATGTAGGCTGTTAATTAGTTTAAATAATACTTATCAATATTTCAGTAACAATATATTTTCTAGGTTGTTTGTAAAACGTAAATCACAAACAACATTTAAGGTACAAATTATTAAATTGTTATCAAATATTTATCATCTAAAAATACCTAAATTAAAACGTTGTTGTGTTTTGCCGAGTCATTCAAGAATTTAGATTTATAGTTCGTAGATTTATAGGCCTAAGCGAGGTATAACGAAAAAACGTGATTCAAATTGATCTTTTGGAATATCTTAGGGTTATAAATAACAAGTGCATTGCATTGATTAACAGTAGTTTTTTAGTTCTTGCACTAACCTTATTAAAAGAAAAAAACAATATGCGATACAAATAAAAATATTTATGAGTGTTTAAAAGTGACGTCAATGGTCTGAAGGCAACGCCCACAATAATTACACGCATCAATAATTTAGTATGTAAACATTTTTTGAAATAATTGCTAAGGTTAATGCAATGTCAAATGGGAAAAAGAAAATTATATTTTAGGGTGTTATTACAACGTTAATATAATATAGCAGCGCATAAACTGTTATAAAATCTTGCATACTTTCCAGCTTAACGTTAATCTTTTGTTCAGTCAGTCAGTCAGTTTTGCAGTTAGTTTAAAATCGTCTGAACTCTAACTGGCTTTGTATTTTTTCTTTGATTTTTTAGTTTTTTTAAACAAAATTATATCAATTGCTTAATTAAAAATGGAAGATTGCCAGCAAGGTGATGGGCTAATTTTTAGACAGGTAAGTCGGTAATTTAGTGTATAATTATTTAACCATGATTGTATAATTGTCTTTTTATAAGATTTTTTAACTTATGCTTATTTGTATTTAAAAAAAACGATGTGTAAATGTCATTCTAAAAACTGAATAAAACATTTGATATTTAGCTTTTTGAAAAGACCTCTTCAACATACACTTATTTGTTGGGATGTGCCAAAACCAGAGAGGCTGTTTTAATTGATCCTGTTTTGGAAATGGTAATTTGTATTAATTTGTTCATATCTTAGTTAACCCAACAACTTAAAACTTATTTCAGTACAATTAAGTTTTCTATTTTATTTAAACTTGGCTGTTTAAAGAAATAATTTAAGTTTTAAAACTTTAAACTTTTGTCGACGTGTGTTTAACCATTTTTAAAACTAACTTATTTTAAAGGTTGACAGAGATTTGGGATTTCTTAAGCAACTGGACTTAAAATTAGTTTATGGAAGTAAGTTAGTGCATTTTTTTATAGACTTTTTGTTCTTTGGGTTTAAGTTTCAGGAAAAAATATTTAAAAAAAAAACTTGTTTATTTATTAACCTTAGTTTTGTTGGGATTTTTTTAAATTTTAAATAAAATTACTGTTTAGTTAACACTCATGTTCATGCTGATCACATAACTGGAACAGGAAAAATTAAGGAAAGTCTTTCAGATTGCAAATCGGTTCTTGGTAATAAAAGCGGAGCAAAAGCAAATGTTTTTGTGGGTGATGGAGAAATTTTGAAGTTTGGAAATCTGGTAATTAGACTTTTTTTTTATTTACAATCTTGAAATTTTGCATTCTAATTTAGTTAAATGAAAAATCTTTTGTATTTTATTACTTACAATCACTTAAGTTGTAAATTTGTTTTTAGAAGTGCAATTATAAAATGTCAGCTGTATTATTTAGTTGTATATGACAGGTCACATAATTGTATATTAATAGTTCCTGCATGAGTAGACTAAAAATGCTGAATAACAGCATGATTAATCATTCAGGTTAACAACACACTTTTGTTCTGGTGACCTTTTGCAACTGAAATAAACATGTTAAATAGTTTTCTTGTTATTACATAGACGCCATCTTAAAATTGTTACATTAAACATTTAAAATTATGTTGTGTCTAATTTTAAAATAATAGGCCTAAACCAAAAATTTAAACGGGTTTAACAAAAATTGACTGATTTTTTATCATTTACGTGTTAGGAGTTAGAATGTAGATCAACCCCTGGTCACACAAATGGTTGTACAACTTATGTTTTGCATAGTCATAAGAAGGCATTTACTGGTGATACTCTGCTTATTAGAGGATGTGGTAGAACTGATTTTCAGCAAGGTATTGTTTAATAAAGTAATATTTTTATAGTAATGCACCTAGAATTATGTAACTATTTAATTAAAAATAAATAAATTAAAAGATTAAGTTAAAGCTGTTTTAAAACTAATAAAAACTTCATCTAACAGGGAGCCCTGCCAATCTTTTTGATTCTGTTCATTCTAAGATATTTTCTCTACCACCAACCTACCAACTTTACCCTGCACATGATTACAAAGGTTTTTTTTAAAGCAGTTAATTTTTTTGCTGAAAACCCTAAAATTTTGTTGTTATAAATTAACTATTTTAAAGTAGCTGCATTTACAACCAGCTAATTGGTGTATTGTATATTGAAACATATTTGTTTTAAATTAAGGATTTAACGTTACAACAGTGGCAGAAGAGGCCAAATATAATCCACGATTGACACTTGAAAAGGCGAAGTTCATCGAGGTTATGAACAATCTTAATTTGTCTTATCCCAAACAAATAGGTAATGGTGAATTTTTTTTATTATTAACTAGTTATACTTTTTTTTAAAATTTTTTCTTTTACTTATTTTTTTAAGATCGGGCTATGCCAGCCAACATGGAATGTGGGATCTTTGAGATAAATTAGAGCTTCAATGTAGTTAAAATAACAGCAATTGTACATATCGTTAACCATATTAATTGTAGCACATGCTAATTTTTGCCAGTTAATGTTTTAAAGTTTAAAAATTTTGTTTTTTTATAAATATATTTCAGGGGGTAAAACATGTTTTGTAAGGTTTAAATATGTATGCACTTTTTTGCGTAGAAGTTATTGTATGTAATTTAATTATATAATTTTGTTTATATTTAATGTGTATTCTATTATATTTTAATAAACTAATGCAATTTGTTAGCTCAAAAAGTTGTATTTTAGATCAATACAGGAATTAAAAATTTTAAATCTCCAACCCCTGTAACATTTTAGAGATTGACCTTTTGCATGAGGATAAACTTAAAAGGTAGCGCCATCGCCCGGTTCTATAAAAAACTCACGTTTGCAAATAAAAAATTCGTGTTGAGGTACACGACTCCTTTTATTTCGTTCGTTTAAGTAGTATTTGCTGGTTTGCCGAAGACTATAAACGTAAATTATGTTACAACGGCTCACAAGATGCTCAACCTTTGCAAACGTTAAGGTAAGAGTGTAAAACGTTTAATTTTTAGAAGAATTACAGCATGCTATTCCAAAGAAAAGGAAAAAGGCAACAATGATTTTTTGTAGTCTGTTACACGTTTTCTTGTAATGTAGACACCAGTAAAATTATTTACTTTTATTAATAATTAAATACTTTTTTAGAATTTTAAAACTTTTGAAAGGTGCCAAAGCACATTGGTTATAGCTGAGCAAAGCAATGATGACTTGACCCCAATAACATTAAATGCAGTCACAGCTGCTACTAAAATTGGTGGAGATTTAACTTGCCTTATAGCTGGCCCTTCATGTTCAAAGGTCACTTATAAGTATTAATTTTTTTCTATATCTTAATTATGAAAATTAAGCTTAATTAAAATTTTTTCCTTTACTGTTTTGCATTTACTGATTTGTATTTTTTGTATATATAATATATATCTTTATCTTTGATGTGGAAAGGTCCAATGCGCAACCTTAACATATAGTAACATCCGTTACTCCAACCCAGTCTCGGGTTGCCTTTAGCAGTTTGGGATATTATAAAGATTATAATTGCTTGGTAATTATGCTGCTGACTAGGCGCTGGCTTTACCTCATGATGGTGTAGCAAGTGTTCTTACCACTACACTATGCGGCTGGAATAAAGCTATGCATTTAGTGATTAAGAGATTTTTAATTTTTGGCCCTTTTTTTAATCTTTTTTAAAAAACAGATTAATTTTATATTTATATACTTTATTATTTAGTCAGCTGAAGCTTTAAGCAAAGTCGACGGCGTTTCCAAGGTTCTTGTTGCAGAAGGTGACAAATTTAAAGGATATCTTCCAGAAGCTCTTACGCCATTAATCACTTCAATCCATGCCAAACAAAGTTTTTCCCACATTATAGCTGGTGCAAGTGCTTTTGGCAAAAATTTGCTGCCCCGTGTGGCAGCAAAGTTAGATGTCGAGCCAATAAGTGATATTACTGGTGTTAAATCACCTGACACATTTGTTAGAACTATTTATGCAGGTAATTACTTATTTAATACAAGGTCTTGCAATTAATGTAGTAATTTATATAATGCAGATAAGTTAGATAAGTTTTAAATGTTTGTTTTCTAAGGATTTAGCTAAGGCAATAACATAATACCAATGTCTCGGGTATAAATTTATTAGTATTATTTTTTAATGGTTTTAATAAGACCATAATATTTTTATACTTAATAAACCTTTTAATTAATTAATGATTGGTATGTAGAAAAACTATATGTACAGAAAAATGAATAAATATGTTAACTCTTATAGTTTATTTAAGTTCTATTTGTTGCCTAATTAATCTCCTTGAACTTAAATGTTTTATTGTTAAACAGGTAATGCAATACAAACAGTGCAATCAAGTGCAGATGTGAAAGTGTTAACTGTTCGAGGAACTTCTTTTGAGGCTGCTGGTTCTTCAGGAAGTGCTGCAGTAGAGAAAGGTGTGAAGTTTGTTTATTTTAATATGTTATAGAAAAATATTACTTAACATTTAAGTTGGATTTTATTAAAAGTTATTTTATCTTATAGGCCTATCTGGTAAAGTTATTTTAACACTAGATTATTAAGTAAGGATCTTATATTTTAACAATGTTTCTTTATTGCCAAAACCACTATGCCTAATGCAGGTTATTTATCAAATTAACAATTTTTTTTTTTTTTAGCTCCCGACAGTGATGAAAATACTTTGTCAACTTGGATAGGACAGGAACTGAGCAAAAGTGACAGACCTGAACTAACAGCAGCTAGAATTGTAATTTCTGGAGGTAATTCTCATTAGTATATTAACTTTTTCCCGATTTTTAAATTTAAAATTTGTAAGTTACCTAAAAAGAGGTCTATTAAAATTTTTTAAACCCCTTTTTCTTTGAATTTTTGACAGACTTAGGGTTGACCTTTTTTTTTATTGTTATTCTTATTACGAAATCATATCACTTTAGAAACTAAAATTTGTGGTATTTTTGCCAATGTTAAGGTAGGGGTATGAAGAATGGTGAAAACTTTTCATTATTATACGAACTTGCCGATAAGTTAAGTGCTGCAGTTGGTGCTTCAAGAGCAGCAGTGGATGCCGGTTATGTTCCTAATGACATGCAAGTCGGCCAAACGGGAAAAATTGTTGCTCCAGTAAGTTGAATTTTTATTATTTTCACCTTTACAGGTATTCATAGGCATTTTTTATGTTAAATAAACTAAGCATTAAACTATATTGTGTGTTTTTTTGGCTTTTTTATTAATTAACTGAACATTTTTTTTGTATATATTTTTATTCTCGATGTCGGCAGGTCAAATGCGCAACCTAAACATGGAGTAACAACTGTTACTCCGACCCAGTCTCGAGTTGCCTGCGGCAGTTTCGAATATCATACATTATTATTGCCCGATATTTAAGCTGCTGTAGAGGTTCATACTATTTATAGCGCCTTACTCAAGGGCGCTACAGCATAACATCACTGGAGATCAAACCTGGGACCTCATGTAGTGTAGAAAGTGTTCTGACCACTACACCATGCTGCTGGTTACAGTAGTTTAGTATTTGAATTTTCTTACTTATTTTAAGGTAATACTTTGGGCATTGCTGTATTCTATTAAACTGACTTCTTAATTTGTACATCTTTTTTTAGGAGCTTTATATTGCTGTTGGTATATCTGGGGCTATACAGCATTTGGCTGGCATGAAAGACAGCAAAACCATTGTGGCAATAAATAAAGATCCCGAAGCTCCAATATTCCAAGTATCTGATTTCGGATTGGTCGAGGATTTATTTAAAGCTGTTCCAGAATTTACAAAATTGGTTTAATTTTAAATAGATAATTTACTTCTTGTTAATTTTTGGTTTGTTTATGTTGACAGAAAATGAAATAATTTATACAATACTGTTACTACCTTTAATTGGAATTTTATCAATACTACCTTAGCACAAATTAGGTGATTGTTTAATTTAGAAGCTGTGTAACTGAACGCCTTTTCAGTACAGAATTTGCTAATTTAAAATTAATTTTAAGCCTACAAAAAGCTAAATTTACTGAAACTAATAGATATGGTCATTTTTTATTAACTTTATCGAGTGATTAGCAGTAGGCTTTAAGCCTAGCGTACAATAGAAAGAAACAATAAGATGCAAGACCAAAAAATATGGTACTTGGATGATAAAATACAGTATGAGCAGAACAGCTTAATGCATTTACATTTAAATATATAGAAAACAAGTGCACACGCGATTCAAGTTTCCACTTTTTCAAACAAACCGAGTTGACTTTGCTGTCATAGAAAATGATCCAGATCTTGATTGTCTTGTTGTAGTTTTTATGCAACAAAACGGTGCCGTCAAAATTTTAGGCCAGTTTTCAAACGTTAGTATCATGCTTGCAATGTTCAGCTGTAAATTGATTGAGTAGAGTATATTAGTATGCTCCCAATTAAGGCGTTCGACCATAAAAAACCACACGAGTGCACAAACAATGTCAGTCGTAACGCATACACTTGTAAGAAGCGCGATTCTTCGAAAAATTCGCAACACCCTGGAAGCCTGAGTAGAACAATCACCGGAACGGCTAAATTTCCACAACGGAAATGCTAATAGAAATAGCAGTATGGTCTGGGAAATTACGATTAACGATGCTGTGATTAAAAGATGCCACATGTCGTGATAACCGTCACTTCCGACGGCAATGACACACCCTCTGTTTGACCAATGCGACGACAAACACATAGGCAAAATCAGAATAAATCCCCCTACCATGGACACCATAATCAAAAAAATGCTAGCCCAGCTAAGAATTCTGACCCACTTGTTGCATATGTCAGATATGGCACGTTTCTTGTACATCGCTCTTTGTCTTATCCAGAGAAACATAAAGATAGTAGTAACACTTACCATGTAGGTAAACACCGAACTGGTTGTGGTTATCTTGCATGATATCTGTGCAGTTTTCCCCGCAGGTCCATAGCCCGTGTTTAAAATGAGCTGGGCATTTATGCAAAACGTAATGCACGAAAATATAGCCAGCAGGGCAGCGTTGTAAACTCTTTGTTTGGTTCCTAAGACATGATTGGACTTTGCTTTTTGTCGCCATAGTCCCATTCGGTAGCCGTGAACAAGAAAAGACAAAGAACACCAACACAGAAATAAAAGAATCGGTGTCATAGTGCATTCTCCCACTACCCATTCTAGCTGAAATTCCTTTGTTTTTGAAATGTTGAAAGTGAAGTTTGCCATTCCTTTTTCTTCAATTGTCTGTTATTTATACGTAAATTCAGATAGTTTTAGTTTCTGTAACACAGTATAATTTCAAGTTTTTTAAATTTTATTTGTTAAAGTTTTATTATAAGACTTTTATTTTAAATTGTCTAGAACTTTAAAGATCAATATATTGAGCAGTCAAAACAGTACAAAAAAGTAGGTTTTATAATTTGTAAACAACATCTTATCTACACCTAACCAAACCACTTGAATAATTAGAAAAATATTTACGTTATTTTATAAGGATATCAAAGCAGGAAGGAGATGATGGAATCTTTCAAATTCTCTCTGTTTCATTTGACGTGAAATAAATTATTTTGGTATTTACGTTTGGTTAGATTTCAGTTTTATGTCAATATCAGTTAGATTAAGCGCTGTGAGGGGGATTTCCGTAAAATGTGTCATCTTTTGACCTGGCCAGGATTCCGTAATGAATATAACCTATATCTTTCACTTATACCATTGCCTATGGATCAGAAATGTTAAAAATTACATTGTTATATAAAAAATGACACACGCCGGAAAGAAATAATTTAAATCATTTTTTTGTGTTAATTTTAAAAGGTCGTAATTTCGCAAACGTAGCATTTAGCCATTTTGTGCTGATTCGTTCTTTTTTTTGCGTAAACCGCTTTTAAATTAATAATAATAATTATTCAGTCGAAAATTTTTTTCCAAAAAATTCATAACACCTTTCCTATACGTTTGTTTATATTTTAAGTTCATAAAAATTCATAAATCAAATTAAATTACACCAACAGGGCCAGCTGTTGTTTGTAATTTTTAACATAAAAATATATAATATTTTAAGCAATTTCCAACATTTTGAACATAACACAATTAAAACCTTTTTATAACAAACATTATCTTAATACAGCTATAATATTTGGTTATGTACTTTCATACTCCTTCAAGATTTAAAAAAAATTAAATTTTTTATTTTTAATGGTATCATGTTTAGTAAATAAGGTCATGTATAGTATATAAGTCATGTTTTTGTATAGCCTTGTTGTTAAGTCAACCGATACAATTGTATCCTTTTTGTCCATGCTGGTGTTATTACTATAGCATAAAATACCTAGTTGTCATACATAAAGTCATAACAAAGTGTTACATTTGGAATCGGGTTTCGGTAAAACAAAGGCGTAGTGTTATATATTAAAATTGTGGTTTGACAGACTTAGTTAGGCCATGGGTAGGCCTTGAATTAATTGATAACTTTGCGCGAAATGAAAGTAATTTAGAAATTGAAAGACAGTATGTTTTCATCAGGGAAATTTTATGTTTAAAGTATTTTCAAAAGATGTCGTTAAAATTAGTAGCTTTGCAAAACCTTTAAAACGATTTAAGTTTTATTTTCAAGAAGCATTTGTGTATTTTAGTTTAAATAAAAATATTAAGCAGTTTTGCCCGACGCCTAAAAGTATTTTACCCACGCGCATACTCAATGCATTGTTTAAATGACTAATTTTTTCTTTATTTTTATTTCGTTACGTAAGTAGGTCATATAAATACACCACACTTAAAACTTAACGCTATATATTATTAACAAATGGAGCCTTGGATAAAGTTGCTGGTTGGCGTTTTTCTTGGATTTTTAGTATTGGTCGCTTCCATTGCTATTACTTTAACGTGAGTTCAACTAATAAATCTATCGAATCGTTTGTATTTTACGGTTCTCGCTAATTCTAGCTAGAGTACAAGTAATCCATTCTGCATTATTTATTATACATTTCCATTAAAAAATTTTTAGAGTCGAAGTCTGTAATCGACAAACCTGGTCAGCCTGTTCCACCACTTGTGGCGTGGGAGTGTCAACAAAAGAAGATCGCTGGTATTGCAATGGCGAAAAAATTAAATCTTGTTGGATTCAGAATTGCTCTTCCGAAGTAGAAGGTCAATTGTAAATTACTTTATAAAAATATTTATGTTTTCGTCGTAAAGGTTTTTTACTTCGACTTATTTTTGGCAAAATAACAATGCTGTCGTTTTTAAAATAATATTGTAAAGCACAATATACTATTGTTATTTTTTTTATTGTTCTAGTATGACTATAGTCTACATACAGTTTTAATTATGTTGATTGTCCTGTATTAAACACGCAATATTTTGATATAAAAATAGTCTTTTTGTTTATTTTTAGATTTTTGCAGTGCAAATCCTTGTAACGAAAACGCTACTTGTACAAATAATGAAGACAGTTTTACTTGCAATTGTAATACGGGATTTACTGGAGATGGAATACAAAGTTGTACACCAGGTAGTCTCAAAACGTTTTTTTATTAATCAGTAATTTGGAATTTTGGCTTAAAGGTTTCGGGTTCGAACCGCACTGATGTCACGTATCGCCTTGAGCTCAGCGTTATGCGGAAACTTGAACTTGTCACTTTATCGATACTTTAATTTTTTTAATTATGTTTATTTCGTTTTTTTTTTAATCTAGAAAAGGTGGAAGTAAAATGTGTTGAAAACTCCTGTCACGATAATGCCACATGTACTGTCGTAGACGATGTCATAAACTGCACTTGTTTATCCGGCTTTACTGGCAACCCTTATGTGAATTGCACAGGTGAATTTGTTGGTTTATTTAAAGTTTATTGACGTTTTTTAATGACGTGTTTTAAAAGTCAATTAAAATGTCAGCTCAACCACAAAATTCTACTTAATCTAATACACATCCTTGGCATTACTTATATGTAAATATCATTAAAGCCCGAAAGCCCAAAGCATGTTATTTTTTAATTACCATTGGACGACAAATACCACAATATCAATGGAAAGTTTGTTGTTTTCATACTTAAACTATGGTACGTGATAAATTATATATTTACTTACTCCGCGTAGGCCCATAGACAAGTTATGCCAATTAAGTTAAACATTCAAGACTTCATTATAAATAGATACAAGTGTATTTTAGACTTCGTTTACGTCTGTTAGCTGTTTGAAAAATATATGACAGGCGGTTGAGACATATTAAATTCGTTAAACGCTTTTATACTAATAAAACACTGTTAAAACAAAAGGCTGCTTTTGGAAATGCCTTATTTAAGCATAATAAGAGTAGGTTTATAACGGGTAGTTCTAGTGGTAAAATAGTTTAAAAACTTATGCATAGGAATTAGGACTGTTCGCTTAAACTTATACTAAAAAAATAATAAATTTAATTTTGTTTTAAATTTTGAAGTTTAATTAAAAACTTAAAAAATGATGTTAAGTGTTATTTTTCTAACGTTGTCTGCCTTGATGTCTTTAGCAATTGCGGAACCACTTTTGATCGGAGCATTTAACGTTCAAGTTTTCGGTCAATCTAAAATTGGAAAACCTGAAGTCGTGGAAGTACTAGTTGACGTAAACAAATTAATTTTTTTTATGTTATTTATAGCTTATCAAATTTATTTAAAAAAGGCAATAAAGTTTATTTATAAACTAAATATTTGAACTTTTAAAATACCAGAAATTTTAAAAAAATATTTGAACTAACTAAAAAATTATGTATAAAATTTTTTTTGGAATAAATATTGTAATACATTTTTATTTCCTAAATTAAAATAAACTTTTTTCTAAATAGTTTAAATTTTGTAATGTTTTAACTGTTTTAGATTATCCAACGTTACGACATTATTATGATACAAGAAATACGAGATAAAGCCCAAACCGCTTTCCCAGAGTTGGTTCGACAAGTAAATGTAGCTTCCAACGATCAATACGACTTTCTTGTGAGCGGTAGAACTGGTCGCACCAGCAGCCAAGAGCAATACGGTTACATTTGGAGGTATTTTTGTTTATTTATTTAAATCTGACACTTTAAGCGATATCTATATAGCAAATATACATTATATATAAGGCTATATCTGTTTTATTTGGTGTTTTTTAACGTCAAGGTCACAAAATTTTTCGGTTTTCGAAAAAAATTCGAATTTTGGTTCAACTATTTTTCTAACGTTAAAGTTGAGGTCAAATAGCTTAAAGTTGCATTTAAATTTACAAGTTAAATTTGTAGGCCGGGGTTTATATTTAAATTTTGTTTTTTAAATGTTTTTTTTATAGGAATGATAAGGTGAGGGTAACAGGCGAATACCAATACCCAGATAATGCTGATATTTTCGAACGAGAACCATACACCGTTGAATTTCAGCGACTAAAATCTGGTAACTAATTATTTATTTATCGAAATAAAAATTTAACTTATAATGAATTTGTTTTGATGTGCTTTTTAAAAATATTTTAAAGAAGTTTTTTGCATTTAAAATTATTTTTTTTAATTGTATAAAAATCTAATATGGTATGATTAAAATTAAAATAATACCAGAAGCTTTAGGTCTTTTTTTGGTTAAAGTTTAACAATAACTTTTATACAGGAACTCCAAACAAGTTTAGTTACATTTCTATTCATGCAAAACCAGATGATGCTGAGGCAGAAATAAATCATCTCGACAACGTTTACGAAATCGTTGCTCAGCAATTTGGAGAAGTAAGATAAAAAATTATTTTTATTAGGAAAAATTTGCCAAAAATAAGTTTACCTTATTAACTGATTCAGCAAAGGGAGTTGTAAAACTGCTGTTCCTTTGAAAATCCGTATTTTTAGAATCCGTTTAGTTATAATCCGCATTTTTTTCGTTAAAATTTTTTTTTTATTTTATTTTTTTACCCAGGACGCGTTAATAGGTGGAGATTACAACGCAGATTGCAGTTATGTTTGTTCGTCTTGTTGGGCGGATATTGATATGTGGAACGATAATACCTATACCTGGCTTATCCTGCATGATGTTGACACAACTCTTAGTAATACTGACTGCGCTTATGATAGGTTGGCCTACTTTTTGCATTTTAAACTGCATGGTATATAGTAATTGTCGTTTAGAAATATTTTTATACAGGACATTTAAGAATATTATATATATGAAATCAACTATATGTTAAACGGTGTAATTTAAAAGTCCTAACCGCTTGTTAAGTTATAAAACTTAATTTATCTACATATTCACATGCTTAAAAAAACCTTTTAAGTGTTTTTGTATAGGTTAGTGGTAGCTGGATCAGCAATGACGTCAAGTTCTAGCCATGGAGTTGTATTCCGTTATGATTTGGCCTATAATCTGTCAGAAGAACTGGTAAGCTAATGCCAACTGTTTCATGTATTTGGTTTTTAAATTCGTTAGTTCCTATTTTATCAGTCTTTATTTTTTAGGCAAAGGACGTGAGTGACCACTACCCTGTAGAATTCACTCTGAGTTAGACTGGAAAAGTATTAACAGTCACTCTAACGTGTAATATGGTGAACATAATAAAATAAAATTTGGGGAAAAATCTTCTACTTTTTTAGCAAAAGAAATTTAAATTTAGAGATATAAGTTGGCAAATCAAAACTTCATATAAATATTTACGCATGAACTACAACTTGGCAGTAATTAACTACGTAATGTTATTGCAAAGAAAGGACGCGTGTTCTGCTTAGGAATTTAGGCAAGTTCTGCTTAGGAATTTAGGCTACTGCGTACAAATGCTTTAAACGTCAAAAAGGCGCACTTGTCATTTGCCAATTTGATTACTTGCTAGGAGTTTGCTTTAAAGTAACAATGCTTTTAAAATGTCGGCTGTAATTGTTTTACCAATAAGAAGAAAATAATAAAATGTTCTTAGGTATAGGTATAAGTACGTGATTCTCAAGTAGATTTAGGCATTGAAATGTGTTATAGGCTATTACGATTTTTAAAACAGAACAGACTAGCTTGTATTAAAAAGAGATTTTGGACTTGAATAATCAACCGAATAAACAACCAACGGCAAAAACAACTAAGTTTTACATCAAGCAAAGATATAAAATTCTGTTTTAAACAGATGAAGAATTAATGTTTGTTACCAAATAAAAAGTCGAGAAAAGAAAGTGACGTCAATACAAAAGCCCAAAAAGGTAAATAAGCTTTATTTAAAAGTTACAATACCGTTTGTGTATGTTTTTTAAATTGTGCTAATTTCGGTGTCTCTTAATATTTACATTTTCTAAATTCTAATATCTTGGTGACGTCACTACAAGAGAACTTAATTGACACAAACAGTACCTTCTTTCTTTTAAAGTTAATTAAAAACTAAAGGCTTAATAGTAAATTATAAAAAGTGTTTTAACAATGAGTATACGACATTTTTAACATGACAATCGTTTGTTTTAACATTTAAAACTAGCCTAATACCACGTGACATTTTTTTTACACAATCATGCTTTAATTTGGTTTGACCTGTTTAAATATCTAAGATTAAAATATAGCAACTTTTAGTAAATAAAATCAGTTATAATATGATTCTTTCTTTCAGAAAATTAGCAATTAAAAATGTCGATCAATTTAATTTTTAATTAATAAAGAATTTAAAATTAGTACAAGTTTTAGACGATCGATTACGCGTTGTATACATTTGTGTTGAACACATTAAAGTATTTGGTTTCAACTTATTTTTATTTCTTGTTTTATCAATAGAACTGATTGGTAAACAATAAACCGTTAGCTAGTAGCAGTAGATTATTCTACCCAGCCTCAACTATTTGAAATGTTTAGTTATATGTTAAAGTTAGGCGTTTTCGTTAAGTAAATATCAAGTTTTCTTAATGAGATGATCATAAATAACGTAGATGATACACAGTACAACATTAATAAAAGGCTAGAACGCAAAAGATCCAATATTTTTAAAAGAAAGTCAAATTTTACCTGGTTTAGTAACAACGGGTCTTTAAAAGTCAGATGGCTAAAAGTTGTGGTTGGAGTCCTGGCATTATTTGTCTTATTCAAAACATGGGAAAGGCACTTACCAACCTTCATCATAGATAATAGGTGATTTAACTATTAAGTTTACTGTTTTTTAATCAACGTTTTTTACTGACAGTTGTATAATACAACTTTGATTTTCATTACAGACAAGAAGACTTTTATAATAGTGATTCTCTTGAATATGAAAACGAAATCGACGATAGGTTTGTTTTTTATTATTTTCGTTATATGGCTAGGCTGGTTTTTTTAAACCTAACCGTTTATTAACTTCTAAATCGTATTTGTGTTTTTATCCTTAAAGCCAAATAGAGTCTCCGCAGCTAGCAGGTCTAAGTAATTTAAATCTGTTATTATAGGTAAATGTAGATAGCTTAAAATGTATTGCTTAAAATTTAGTCTATATAATAACAATTATACAACGGTTCAATTAAACAAAATAGACCATAGGCCATTTAAGTAGAAAACCAAACTACCAATGGATTTTATCCACAATTGTTGATTTTAAAGACCACACCCACAATCACCCCTAGGGCTAAAACTATTTTTTTTTGTAGAATAAAACAAGTCAAAGAAAAGAATTTAATTCTTTCTCCAGCACTGCCACCTAACATGTATTTAGCAGACTTAACAAACAAGCGACCACTTGCCAAGTTTCATTTAACTCCCTGGCATGTTCTAGATGCCCTGAGCTCACCTGTATTTGGAACAAGTTGTAAAAATATGAATCCGGGAGTTGAACACGGTAAGGTTTGATTTTTATGTAAAAATTGGGAATAATTTGTAATTGCATCACTGTTTCTATACTTATAAACATTTTGAGATGATTTTGAGATATACTTTTACGGTCCTTGCCAAATTTTCAGAACTTTAACGGTTTCTTTAAAATTATATATTGTAACCCTTTACTTATCTTAACACTAACCTAAAAATGATGATTACTATATTTATATTAATTATTTCATGGTTTTTAATAATGTCCTTTTATTTTTGTTGTATGAAAAATGCTTTGTTGTAATATTTTTTGCTAACAATTTTTAAATGGATATTTAACATGTTTACTTGATCTGCAGGTGCAAAATTTTCAATGGTTATTTTTGTCAAATCGAAGCTGGCCAATTTTGACGAACGAAATGTGATAAGAGAGACGTGGGGATCGGTTTACTACATGAAACAAATTCGAATCGAGAGAGTATTTGTTGTGGGAAAAACCCCAAACATCGAGATTCAAAATCACATAGAATTAGAGTCAATGCAGTATGGTGATATACTTCAATATAAGGGCCCTGATAGTCACAGGTAAGGGACAATAGTTAGGTGATATAATTACGTTGGTTGCCTTTCTGTTGTGTTAGAACAAATTATTTTTGGATCACTTGTACTTTACCGTTTTCAGAAAAAAACACCCGTACTTTTCGGTTCCCACTAATTCATTTTTGGTCCTTAGCATTTTAGAAAACTGTAAAGTACAAGTAATCCCCATATTAAAAAAAGGTTTCTAATTTGGAAAATGCTGCGTATTTATATAATTCTTTAATCAAAGTTTTTGGAATTAAAACTGTTAGAATTACAAATGATTTTTATTAATGTACAAAGTATATTTATTTAAGCTGAAAAATAAATGTAAACTGTGTTGCCCCAGTGTATATTTTTAACTAAAAAACTTTTATACAAATTTAGAAACTTTTCTGAAAAGATCACTAGCGCCATGCTGTGGGCATCTTTAAACTTGCCTGACGATTTTTTTTATGCGTCAACGAGTGACGATTTTATCATTAACTTCTCGCGTGTTCTAGACTTTTTGGAATACGATATTCAAAAAAACTGGCGCCGCTACACGGCAGCAAATGGCAGAGAAGCGTCCAAACAAGACATACGGGAACTTTTGCCTTTGTACTGCGTGGACAATTTAAATCTTAATGATGTCCCCGATCGTAACTTTTTAAGCAATCGAAATGTGCCGCGTTCAGTATACGTATTTGAATACTTCCCGCCATATTGTAGCGATGGCTTTTACTTTATGCCCGTTTCAATGACTAAGCAACTCTTTGAAATATCAAGGGTAACTGCATATCTTGATCTTGATGACGTATGGGTAACTGGGATATTACGCCAGAAACTACTACGCGGTGATAACAATATTGTTAAGGTTAAATGGCCTTTAAAAAAACCACGTTTGTTATGGAGACGTATTTTTAGCCAACGAGAAAACAGTGGTTTGACTTATAAACTAACAAAGCAGTTCTGGCGTGGCTGGAAAGACGAAATAGAAAACTCCCCACATTGCATAAGAAAACACAAACCACTTGACCAGAGTGTCGTTAACGCCGTGAAAGATCAAATAAACATAGAAATCAATTAATTTAAATAATTTTCTCCAGCTTTAGGTCGCTGATCTTTCACATGACGTTGGAAGAATTTACCTAGCAGTAAAGTTGCGAAGTATAAAGAGTAATTTGTGTGAGTATGAGGAGAATAACAAAGTTATTTATAAGTTAATTTATTATTTATTTGAGTCATATTTTTTTTATTTGTATTTTGTCTTTGTTTTCGAAAATTATGAACGATTCAAAATTTTTCTTGAAAAAATATTTTAACTTGTCATTTATAACGAAATATTTAATACTAGCTTATTCATTTTATACACATTTATTTTAGTATTACTATGAATATTTATTTAACATATATTTAGATTTTTTTAAACAAAATTTAAATAAATTTTTCTACATTTAGGATCTGTTTTTTATTTTGTTTTAAATTTTTAAACATCAAAGAATGTTACATGTTTAAACTCGTGTAAGGTTCTTATAGTAAATGTTTGTAAAGTTATTTAAATTACCTTCTAACCTTGTAATGTCAGATGTAGCTGACGTGTTTTGTATTACAGTTACACTGTTATCTTTATCAAATAAGATCAACACCAATAAATAAATTATTAATTTTTTAAAAGTGTTCCTTTGCAAACAAACTTACTAAAATGTTATTTCAGTAATTGGGTAAGGGCAACTTTTGTGATTTTTTTCCTAAAAATAACATTTTAAAATCTGCTTACAGTTTAAAATTGATTTAATGGTTTTATAGGTTGATTATGTTTATCTTAGCGAGATGATTAAGGTAAATTAGTTAACTTATCTTTCGTTTACGACGGGCAGGCCTAGTTACGTCTTTAACCAAACTGACGTCAGTGTTAAATATGATTGGACGAAAAAAGTCACCCCACTGTGACGCAATATTCGTTCTTAGTATATACAGGTTGAAGTCCGACTTGGTTAGGCTGGGTATGTTTGTGTTTACCCAACCTATAAAGCAAATACAGTTTATGTTTCTCTTGTTTTCCTTGCGTTGTGCTTATTGAGAGATATATGGTACAACAAATAATTAGTAACTTATTCTTTCGTCGATTGCTCTTACTTAGGAGCATTACACACACTTTGTGATAGTTTAAATAAAGTTTTAGACACAAAAAATAGCGATGGTGAAATTTCAAGTTTTGTTGCAATGTTTTTGTTGCAATATAATCTAAGCTGTAGTTATTTAGCAGAAGACATTTTATAAAAATTTTAAATAAATTTTTGTTACGTTTTAACTTTGCTAAATCCTGTTTAGGTGTTCTGAAGAAATATTTAACAGTTACAGCGTAATACTACAGATAAAACATATTTATTAAAACAATTTTTTGATGTTTAAAGACTTATTTAACGGACATTGTATTTTATTTAGTTGCAGAAATATAAGATATTTAATTTGGTTTACAAAATTATATTTAAAATGCGGAAAACGCATTTTTTAATACTTATTATCGAAATAATTTCAGTAAGTTTTTATGGTTATATTTATATATTATTTTAACTTAAATGTTATTAAATTACAACAATATACACGAGCTACGATTTAAATAGGTTAGTTTCCTTTTAACAATCCAGCAATTTTTTGATTTTGATTTTAGAGAGCTCGGTGTGATGAATATATTCGCGAAGATGGATGGTGTATGGCATATGATAGCTGCGGACCGAACACTAATCTAGAGGGAGCCGAATTTAAAGGTCAGTGGGTTTATTGGGTTTGCGTTTAAAAAGTTAATCTAATTTAAATGATATAATAAGTGTCTTTAAATAGGTTTGAACACGTTTATTAAGGTTTTTTAGAAGATTTAAAAATTAGAGGATAAAGTGTAAAATCTTTTTTGGAGTATTATTTTAAAAAAGTTCACTTAAAAAAAAATTAGTCTAACTACACATACGTAAAGTGAGCTAATAATATAGTCGTTGGAAAATCCTATTTTACCACACTTTAGCATTTTTTTGCCTTCTAAAATAAACAGAAAACAAGTTTGCAAAACACAAAATAAACCTTTTACTTTATATTTTTACAGGTGATATACCGTGCCTACAAAATGTGGAGGCTGTCACATCTAGGCCGGGTACAAGTCATTATAATCTATTAGAAACAACCTGCCCCGATTTGATTAATCCTGACGGAGTGACGAAAGTTTGTTGTTCACGTTCCCAACTTATCACATTGACTACGCAGTTGACAGCTTCGGAGTTAATTTTTCAAAGATGTCCTAGCTGTGTTTGGAACTTCAGGAACCTTTACTGTCAGGTAGTTGGTTAATTAAAGTTACGAATAGTAATTTTATATGTTGGCATAAGGTGTAAATTGGTATTGATTTGAGATTTGGTTATAAAATTAATTTTTTATTAATTTTGTAGTTTTAAAAGTTAAAATTATTTTTTTACTTTTGAATGATTCAAATTTTTCTAAAAAAAATAACATTTGGTTTACTAGTTATGTCTGGAGATATTTATAACAGTTTTTTCAAATCCCTAAAACCTAGTGGACTTACAGCATTAAATGTAAAAGTAAAAATTTAATGTTAATGTAAAATCAAATGTTTTTACAGATCACATGCAATCCCAACCAGGCTACTTACTATACTGCAGTAGAAGTACAAAACAATACTGGCCAGCCTTTTCCATCAATAGAAACGGCACAAATTTTTATTGATAGCGAGTTCGCAAATGGAGTGCACACTTCTTGCAAGGATGTGGTGTTTCCTCAAACCAATGGTTAGTTTAAATAAATTGATGAAAACTAATTCACTCTAAAAGTTGGGTTATTAAAGCAACTTGATGGAACATTAATTTTATGACTCAACATTGTGTATATAGAATTACAATTAATTTTCACGCTATAAGTTTTAACCTTCAAAGGAATTTTTTTAAATACTGCCTGGTAACATAACAGCTTTTTTTTTAACCATATGCTGTTTATTGATATTGGCAAATCAAAGCTATTTTATAAAACATTATATTTTCAGAAAAATAAAAACAAATTTAAAAAAATTAAAAGGGTTTAATAAAAAAGTTGTTTTGTCAATAAAATAATATTTTCGACCAAATGGTTTTTCATGTAATTGTTTTCGACAATAATTTTTTTATTAAAATACAGGTAAAGCTATGACATTAGTTTGCAACGGTTTCTCTGGAGATGATTGTTCAAGTCAAGACTTTTTAAATTATCTTGGTTCGACAAATAACGGTGTTGCGCCAATGAATCAGAATTTTCAGCAAATTGGAAACGATACCGGTCCAAATAGTGTTGAAATACCTTTTCGTAAGTAGTGTTGTAATATTAATACCAATGGTGTTACAGTTTTTTTTTGACAATCTTAATTAAAGCATATATTTTTTTAAGACAATTTTCTGTGGTAATTCTTTCTTGTTATTGTTTAAAATCTTACCATTTCTGATTAGTTTTTTTTTAATATTTAATTAGAAATAGCTTGATAACAATAGTTCTTATTATAATGACTGGTGATTTTTATTTAGCTCCTGAAGGAATGAAGAGTTTGAATGCATACACATTTACTTGCGATGTAGCATCTCCCGTGAACGGATCCGAGCCATGTAGTTGTACTGATTGCTCTTCTGCATGTCCTATTATTCCTCCCCCTCCGCCGGCTCCGGAGCGATTTATGATCGGTAACGCTGACGGAGTTGGAGTCATCATGCTTATTATTTTTCTTGCGTTAGTCATTGTGTTTGTCTCATATTTGCTGTTGAAATGTTATTGTTCAAACAAGAAGAAAACCATTGTACTAAACACTCACAATCATGAGCGCCTTCAATCGAAATCTAAAAACGAACATCCCCAGATTTGTGAAGAGGACATTACCCGATTCCAGCGTGCCGGAAAGAAGACTCAAGATGTGTTCCGAGATGCTTTTAGGTGGTGGGGCACTTTTGTGGCTCGTCATCCTTTATGGGTTATAATCCCGTGTTTGGGCGTAATTGTTGCGCTGTGCTTTGGTATTCAATATGTTATTCTCACAAATGACCCAATTGAGCTTTGGTCCTCGGAAGGAAGTCGAGTTCGGGAAGAAAAAGATTATTTCGATTCCCACTTTGGTGCTTTCTACCGCTCGGAAATGGTAATTATGAAATTGAAACCAGAATTCGACAAAGGGGGTACAAACTACACGTCGTTCACGGGAGTTAAATACAATTTTTCTGAGATTTTAAATAAGGAATACTTGCTCGAGTTGTTAAAGTTGCAAAATGAACTAAGATACATGCAAATTGAATATGAAGATCAGGAAGGCAATCTTAAGAACGCAACATTAAATGTAAAAATAATATGTTATCATATACTTACAATAACTTTAACAATATATTTTCTCGTTTATTTTAAAACTATGTTTTAATTTTATTTTTTTAGGACATTTGCTTCAAGCCACTGGAACCTGACAACAACAACTGTACAATTACTTCAGTCATAAATTACTGGCAAAACGATCCAAACGAACTTAACAAGACTGCTACATACGTGGACAAAATTACTGAAACAGAATATCTTATAGATTATCGCGACCACTTTTTATACTGTGTACAGTAAGTAATTTTTATTCATTTACCTCATATTGCAAATCAAATTAGTTACTCAATACTGCATAATCTATTTTTGTTAATGTTATTCATTTCGTATTTTAGAGCACCTTCATCTCTTCAAGATACAACTGCCCTTAAGCAAAATTGTATGGGTGATTTTGGAGGCCCAGTATTTCCGTTTCTTGCTGTTGGTGGACAAGAAAATGTAACACTTTGTTCTTTTACAAACTTATTAATTTACATGTGGTCAATCAATTTTTAATAACTTTAAATCATTATGGATAGTTTTGTAGATTTTACGCTACAAAAATATTTAAAATTTGTAGTTAAACTTGAAATATCCAATAGATCTTAAAAATGTTAATTTATATAATATATTAGGAAGGAAAATACAACGAGGCAAAGGCTTTAATCTTAACGTTTGTGATAAATAATTATGCGAAAGAAGACATAAGAACTAGCATAACGAAAATTTGGGAAAAGAGGTTTTTGGCAATAATGGAGAAGTGGTCAAAGGAGAACAAATATTTTGATTGTGGATACTTTTCCGAGGTAAAAAAGATTTTCTCTTTTTTGTTTAATTTTTAGACTTGGTAGTGTGGTAGTAAGAATAAATGGTTTCACTTTAAAAAATCTTGGTTTAATCACTACTGTTTTTTTACTGTAGTGCTCTTAAGTGAAGTGTTACTAACTGTACTAACTTTTGGTTTAAAACCAATCAGGTCCAGTTTGATCAAAATTTGGTCCAGTTTGATCAAAATTATTTTCAACTCATTTGTTCACTAATACAATATATTTAAACTTATATTAAAAAACAAAAATTGTATTTTATTTAATTCTAAAGAGGTCACCAGAAGATGAAATAGAAAGATCGAGTAAATCGGATGTCATAGTGTTTGCTGCCAGTTACTTGGCCATATTCATATACATCACCATTGCTCTGGGTACCTATACTTCAATCAAAAGAATTCCTGTAAGTATAAGACCATATTGACGCTTATTATAAATGTAAATTTATTTGCCCAAATTTCATTAAGTTTTCCTTAGTTTTTTTTTCTTTAAATCATCTTACCCTTCTTCCTTTTAGAAAGAGTTTATTCTTTATTCATGTTGATTTCTCAGATGCCTAAACTACAATTGTATTTTTATTATCTTTATTTTTATCAAAAGGTTGAATCCAAAGTGTCCCTTGGAGTTGCTGGCATTTTAGTTATTATCTTGAGTGTTTTTACTAGTTTGGGTTTCTTTGGTTACGTTGGTTACGCCAGTTCGCTTATCGTCATAGAAGTCGTGCCTTTCTTGGTACTAGCTATTGGGGCTGATAACATTTTTATTTTAGTACTAGAATACCAGGTTAGTACTAGAAGTACTATAGAAAACTCTTTTAAATTAGTTTGTAGAATTAAAATTTTGATTTGGTTTAGTGACCATGTCATTTAATAATGTAAAATTATGAATAAATTTATTTTGTAATTTAATGTGTTTTAAATCATAAATTTAATTTATAATTTTTCCACCGCATCAATTTACTTTTTCTTGTTATTTTTATTAATTTGTAAAAAATTTAAATAAAAATAATTAACACACTTTTTTTGCTTGTTTTTAGAGAACTGAACGGTTACCCGGTGAACAATTGCCTGAACATCTAGGTCGCGTTTTCGGAGAGGTGGCACCAAGTATGTTGCTCTGTTCTTTAACAGAATGTGTTGCTTTCTTTCTGGGTGCTTTGGCAGACATGCCCGCTGTTAAGCAGTTTGCGCTAGCCGCTGGAGTAGCCATTTTGTTTGATTTTATTTTACAGATTACCATGTTTTTGGCTGTGTTGTCATTAGATGCAAGACGACAAGAGGTAAACATTTTCTAAATATTATAAATTTAAAAAAAATCTTAAATGCTAATTAACTACGTAATTTAAATAAATTTCAAGATAGAATTTACAGCTTAGTTTTAACGGAAGGCTTCATACATAGTACTTAAAATTCTAAAATAATTCATACTTAAAATTAAAGAACCTTTTTAAAAATAACTACGTTATATAAATTATATAATATTTAAACTTCAGGACAACAGAGTGGATATTGCATGTTGCTTTAAAATCGGGAAGGAAAAGAAAGAAGTTACCAAAAGCTACTTGGAAACATTTTTCAAAGAATATTTTGCCCCATTTTTAATGAACGATCTAGTTCGAGCAATAACAGTAAGAAAAAACAAATCTTAAAACAACGTTAAATAATTTATTTTTTATAAGTTTATGCCCTTATTTTTGTTATTTAACCGTTGCACATTTTTGATATTGATAATTAAACAACAAATTTTTAACAGATGATAGCATTTGGCGGCCTGACGTGTTGGTCCATAGTTTTAACAACTAAAATGAAAGTGGGTTTAGACCAGGACTTGTCAGTACCTCTTGACTCTTACGTGCTCACCTATTTTGATTACATGGAAGACTATTTGGATGTCGGCGTACCTGTTTATTTTGTGTCTAAAAGTAAGTGTCTGGTAGGATTTTAAACTTTGCCGTTTTTATAAAAAAATAGTCTTTTTTTTTTTTTTTTGGATATATTTTTATCCTCGATGTGGGAAAGTCGAATGCGCGACTTAAACATAGAGTAACATAAGTTACTCCGACCCAGTCTCGAGTTGCCTGTGGCAGTTTGGGATATTATAGAAACTATAATTGCCCGGTAATTATGCTGCTGTTTAAGTGCTGGCTCAGCGGGAGTTCATACCGTTTATAGCGCCTTACTCAAGGGCGCTACAGCATGAGATCAGTGGAGATTGAACTCACGACCTCATGTGTGGTGTAGCAAGAGTTCTTACCACTACACCACGCTGTCTTGAAGTGGAAAGGCTAACTTTATGTAAACGTAGGGTAATGTTTAAATTTCACTGCACCTTTAACAGTTTCAAATAATATTATTGGTTTGAAATTGAATTGTCGATTTGTTTAGCTTTAAATTAGTATTACTTGTAATGCCATTTCCGTAAGCGCTTTGGCGCAAATTCAGGTGGAATCAAACCCAGAATCACATTTAGTTAGGCCAGATTTTTTAACCTTTATCATACGGCTTAAAGGATTAACTTTGATCCCAATGTTGTGATTACTTTCATACTTTTTGCCGCATAAAATCCGGAAACATATTTTCTTAACGCTTAAATTAAACTTTATTATTTTTGTAGATCCTTACAATTTTTCCAACCCAGAAGCAGGCTCATATATTTGTGCATCGGCAGGTTGTGATACTTATTCACTCACTCAACAAATCTCATATGCTAGTCAAAACTCAGAATAGTAAGAATAAGATTACACTTGATTTTTTTTTTATTGCACTAAATTTTTTACCTTTATTTTAGGATTTTAAACCTTTTTCATGGTCTTTTTGACAAGATCTAAGTAGATAAATTATGAAAATTACTAATCAAATACTTATTGAAAAAATATTAAATTTCGAAAAAAATTTCAGTTGGAAAATTGAAACACCAGCTGCGTCTTGGTACGACGATTACCTTGACTGGATATCGCGGAAAGGTATAGGAGGTCAAAAATCATGCTGCCGCTCTTACCCCAACGACACGTTTTGCCCGGCAACTAACACAGATTCGTGTATTCCTTGTTTGGATGACAGCTCTTATACTTCGGAAGAATTTATGAAGTATCTCCCGTGGTTTTTGGTTGACAACCCAGGCCTAGAGTGCAATAAGGGGTAAAAACTATATTTAAATTTTATGTATACGGTTTACTATAACCTTATTTAATTTTCACAAGATATAAATTGGTTGAAGATCCTTATTATTAACTTTGTAATATTTAGTGGTCATGCAGCGTATGGTAGTGCAGTCAACATTTCAACTGATCAGTTCAATCAGTCAGTTGTTCAGGCTACGCATTTTTCGTCCTTCCACAGCGTGTGCATCAAGTCGGTAGACTGCACGGAAAATTTAGTGAAAGCAAGAGAATTGGCGGCTAATATTACTGCCACGCTTAAGAAAGCAAACACAGATGAAAATGGTTTGATTATTGGCAACGAAGAAGATTATGAAGTATTTCCATATTGGTAAGCATATGTTTATTAAATTTTTTGATTGTACTTAATCTGATAACAATTATTTTAAAACTAAAACAATCTTTAAACTTAACTTTTTAATTAATATAGAAGCGAAACTTGTTTTTAATAAATAGAGTTAAAATTGCATAAATCTAAAATCATAAAAATAAATATTAATTAAATAAACTTTCTTTTTACAGCTTGTACTACGTCTATTACGAACAATACCTAACCGTAGTCTCCGACACGATGTTTCAAATCGGCATCTGCCTTATTCCCACTTTTGTGTTCACCTTCATTTTGCTCGGGTTCGATTGGTATTCGGGATTTATTACGATTATCACAATTCTAATGATTGTGGTCGACACAGCCGGACTTTGCTCACTCTGGGGCGTTGACCTTAACGCAGTGTCGCTTATCAATCTCGTTGCGGTAAGTAGTGTTGTTGTTTTTAGTCCAGTGACAAATGTAAATGTTATTGGTTATCTGTTATTGTTTAAATAGACAACGCAATGCCCCTGTTTTCTACAGCTAACCACAAAGTTTGGCGCAAATTATTATTGTTATTTAATTTGGAAAATAAGTTGATAGAGATTTGTTTGGCTTGGTTGCAACAAGTATTGGCCTAAAATTATTTTTGCAAACAACTTTATTTTCTCATTCTTAAATTTAACATACAGCAATTTACGTGCTGACCTTATATGCAGCTACAATTATAGCTAAGTCTGATTTTGTAAATTACCGTTCATGGCAAGGTTTCAAGTTTAATCGCACCAGTATCACACTGTTTACCGATAAGGTGGCAGTAGCGTAACGCGGACATTTCCAATAAAACAAATAAAAAAATTATTAGTTCAAGGTCACATGGAAAAAAATAACACCTTGTATAATGAATAATACTAAGTTGACTTTAAATAAAAAATATGGGTTTAATTTTTAAAGTACTAAGTCATTTATGTTATTTACCTTGTTGTTATTTGCTTAAAAAATAATATTCATTTACCTAAGTTCTAATATAAATCAAAATTATAAAAAATAACCTTATTTTATTTATTCAGGCAATTGGATTATCGGTAGAATTTACATCACATGTTGTAAGAACGTTTTCACTTAATACTAGTCTAACCAAAAAAGCTCGAGTTATTGATTCGATGGCGACAATGGGCCCTGCCGTATGTTATTTTTATTAATTTAAACGATACATACTAAATAAGTTACCTATTAAAAATTATGGTTTATTTGTTATATATTTCGCATGTAGAGTTTAGCCCTTATCCTAGTTTTTTTTATACTATAACCTTTAGCCTAGTTTTTTTTATATTGTATTCACCTTAGAGAAAAATAGTATTAGCATCGATATAGTGTAACATACTTTTGTTTTTAATTAATAAACACAGCTATTATTTATTAAATTTTTTCCTTTATTAATGCTGCTAGCCTTGTTAATTTTTTAAATATTTTTAAATTTTTTTGTAAATAACATAAGATGTTTTTATGTTTTTTCTATTTTTTAAATGTTTATCAATTTTCAGGTTTTCGCTGGAGTTGCTTTAACTAACTTACCAGGAATTATCGTTCTAAACTGGGCAACGGCGCAACTCATTCAAGTATTTTTCTTCAGAATGTGCCTTGTAATAACATTACTTGGCACTGCTCATGGCCTGATATTTTTACCGGTTTTCCTAAGCTATTTTGGTACGTTTTTTTATTAAAAGGTTACTAATAAAATTAAGTTATAAAATTATTTAATTTTTTGTATAAAGTAATTTAAAGTTTTAAAAGTGACTTGTATTTTTTTTAAAGTTAACACAATGCTTCCAATGTTAAATATATGCTATGTATTTATTTTTCCTTTGTACGCGTATATTGAATTTAAAACGTTATCAAAATTGCGCAATTGAAAATGATCAAATATTTACCAAAGTCGTAACATCGGATTATTTATTTTTAGGTCCGCCTGTCAATAAGGCAATTTTATTCAGTCAGCAGAAATTGGAAAAAATTGGGGCCTTGTCTGATGGCAAAGAAAACCCGACCTACGAAAATGATAAAGTTTTTGACGATGGCGAAGAAATAAAAATGGCAAAATTTTAAACTTTAAAAAATCAATGTTTAGTACGCTATTAAAGTAAACTGCTCATACGTAATCTATATTAATATACGTTGTTTTCGTTTTTTGTTTTTTAAAATGCGCCATAATTATTGTCATTATATTTTTCATATAGAAGTTTGTAATATAACCTTTTGTAGAGTTTATAAAAAACAGTTTATATTGTTATTCCTCGCCCTTAAAAATTATATAAATTTGTTAATTATTATTATTTTTTGTTATTGCCTTATTTTAGATGTCTAATATGTTCAGCCTAATTTTATTAAAGCCCTGAGTTGTTGAGCGTTATTTAACGTAATGAAAGCAATTTAAATTGGCGATTTGCTATCAAAATTACATTTTTTATTCAAACTGTTAAAATTCAAGACCTTTAATATTGAGGTCGGTGACATTTCATTTATTTTGTTCATTCTTATCAACATTAAAAATAAAAAACTAATATTTCTTTTACAATATTTTCTCAATTTTGGATTGGCACTTTATTGCCGCAGCACACCTATTCTTACCATACAATTGGGCTGAAATCAAATAAAAAAAACTATTAAAATTTTGAACAATGCGGGAATACAGCCTTTAGTGGCAACTGGCAATATTCAAACGCCTTAAAGATAAATAAAATAATTTTTACTTTTAAAACTTTAGAATTTATTACAATAGCCTGCAACCCCACGCCTAAATTAGTTAAACTGTGTGACAATACACTTTGGATTTCGTAGTATTATGGCGACAGTTTCCTATTCGAGGTGTAGTCACTAGCAACTAAAGGATCAGCGTATAAAAATGAAAGCTCTTTTTTGTGTATTTCATTTCGTTTTGTATTCGCAACCCTACGGAAAAAATGATTGGAAAAATTTTCTGCATTATCTTAATAACGATAAAGTAAGAAAGGGTTTAATATAGTATCTAATTATATCAGTGGATTAAAATTAAACGTAGACTTGCCACTAAAACGTTTCCTAAACAATTTTCGGTCTAATTAAACGCGTTTTTATTTTTTTTTACAGTTCTGCTCAAAGCCAGGGCGTCGATTTAACTGAAGTCGTTGGTTCAACTGGTGTTGATGTAGTTAATGCTTGCCTTCAGCGGCTTAGTCTAGCCAACACTTTCAGCAATGACTTCAATTTTTTAGAAAGAATTGCACTGGTTGAATCTAATTTTGGAGAAACTTTAAATGCTAACAGCTTATCTCAGGGAATATGGAAGGTAGTTAAAATCCTTTTTAAAGCTGTAAAACTTATTGTTAATAGTGTTTATTACCAAGATATATCAGGATGTTTTACAAATCAAAGTACCTTAATGTTAATTTAACTTATATATATATATATATATATATATATATATAGTGATTTTGTGAAGTTTGGTGTTTTGTAATGTATTTTTATTATAAAAAGAAAATGTATATTTTTAGATAACACCGGAAATTTATCAAGAATTAACTTCGATTTCAGTTTTTCGACTTGACCTTGCCGCTCATATTGCTGCCACAGCATTGGTAATAGGACTAGACAATGTGGATTTGACAAATAGTGACTTTAGGTGCAATTATAATTTTTGTAATCCTTTATTTGCTTGAGAAATTCAAACAAGTTTAAGCGGTTTTCTCGTTTTTATAAATAAAGCAGGGCAACTTATTCTAAGATTGCTTTACTAAATGTGTTACGTTTTTAGGCTATAATAAAACATTTAATATATTTTTAACAGTACACCAATCCGATCAGCGTTTGCAGCACGACTTTTTATCCAATTAAAGCTCGGTGATTCTGTGAGTGTTCCAGCCACTCTTGCTGAACAGTCCACGTGGTGGAGCACAGAGTATAACGCTGGTGGAACTGGTTTTGTTTCAACTGTTGAAGCCTACGAAGCACAAGCCGGTAATAAGAAAAAAATAGACGCAATTTTACATACATAAATACTTGTGTAACAAACTGTAATATTTCTTAAACAGTGTGTACCATCTACAAACTTGACCTATGGTTATTAGTGGACGGCTCTGGAAGTATAGGGCCATCAAACTTTGCAGAAACTTTAGACTTTGTGGAAGAACTTTCCACGGGATTTGATATTGAACCTGACAAAGTGCGTGTTGGTTTTACAGTCTATTCTTCACAGATATATACAATCAGCACCTTTAACCAGTATACAACCAATTCTGAATTCGAGGCTGTCGTAAGGGCAACGAATTACCCAGAAGGTGCTGTATAATTGTTTTTTTCAATATAACTTAATTTTTATGCAATACATTATGTTTTAAACAGTAAGCCAAGCAGTTTATTTTGTTAATATCTTATATGTAGCCTACTACTACAAACAACATGTCTTTATCATAAGACTATATAACACTTTTACCTGTTTTAAAAAGCCTAAAATTAATTGTTAAAGTAGGTGGGACAGAAACTGGAAAAGCAATATCATACGTTGTGCAAAATGGTTTTAATGTAAACAACGGGGCCAGGCCACTCACCGACGCTGTACCCCGCATTCTAGTTGTTTTGACTGACGGTGAAAGTGGTGATGACGTGCTAGCCCCATCAAATGAGGTAAAACATTCAATTTTGTAGATTTAAAAACTATGATAATTTTTCAACTTTTTTTATCATCTAATGTATTTATTTTTTTGCTTTTTTAAATGTTTATAGGCTAGGGATAACGACATCACAGTATATGCAGTCGGAGTCGGTAGGGGATTTAAAACTTCTGAATTAGACGAGATAGGAAACGACCCGAACGGCGACCACGTCTACGGTTTAAGTGATTTTGATGAACTGCTGTCGGTTTTAATAAACGCGCTTGAGACAAAAGCATGCACAGCGTCTGCTATTATACAGGTAAAACCAGGCCGACTGTATTAAATACCCGCCGTTTCAATTTCTAATTTTATGACGTTTCAATTTCTTAATGACGTTTCAATTTCTAATTTTAAAATATTTTACAGGACTTGTCTCCAATATCTGTTACTATAGAAGTGGGCCAAATTTATTACTCGTCCGTCATTGTACAAAGCAGTGGTTTATGCACCCTTACGTACGAAGTAGTGAATATACAGAGCTCTGGCACTGTGTACATTTCTACCAACTTAGAAAACCCGAGCTCGGCTGTATACGACTTCTTTTTTGACATACAAGTGGTAGGCAAATTACATTTTAGACATAGTTTCTAATAACGTTTACCTGTACCTGCTAAAGGTAGGGTTTTTAGCATAACACAATTCTTTAAAAATAGTTTTTGTTTCTTTAACTTCTATTAGGGCACAACTGAAATCGTTCTTCAAGCTACCGATGTTAATCAAACTATATTCGAGTATGTTGGTCAAAACTATTTCCCGAATGTCTTTAATCGTAAAAAAAGACAAATTGACAACAATACAAGTCCAAAAATGCTCTACACTGCTGTAAAATCGACCGGAACTGCGCCGCTCGATTTGACGATAGAAGCCAATCGTCAGGTAAAAAATAATATTTTGTATGTTATATTTTAAAATTTATGGATTTAACTTTGGTAAAAAGTAACGTGCCAAAATTTACTTAAATTATTTTTTTAAAGGTCAATGTGCCTGGTAAAGCTGGTAGGATGATACATAGTGGAATTAGCCTTACGTTTTGCATACTTTTTGTGTTCGTGTTATTATTGTAGCCTTGTCGAACTTTAGGCAGTAAAAAATAAGATGTATAAACATAATTCTTTGACGCAATTTATAATGCTAAACCTAACCTAAAATAATGTATAATCAACAGTAGAGGTGTTGTTTTAAAATAAAAACGCGGATGTTCATCATTAATTTGTGTTTTTCATTGTCTACGTCTTTTTATTTCATTTTAGCTACCGCATTTTTAATTATTGCTTACAAAATATATATATATAAATATTTAAACTATTACTAATATCACATAAGAGCTTACGTTACGCACAATCAAACGTAAGAGTTCTTTTAGTATAGGTTACATATATATGAACAATTACTTTTAAGGCAATATGGTAATTGTATTAATCATAATACGTTATCATCCTATTTTGATTTATCTTTCTATGTGCATTGTTTTTACTTTTTGCTAGCTTTAATGAATAACATCCCCGGAACACGTAATAAATAAAGCTTGTAGTCATAGACGTGCGCCAAAGATTTAAAGAAATCTTGTGTTACTACACGTTACTGAGGTATTAGGTAACGCTACTGTCATTGCAAGTTAATAAGCAAATATTTATAACTTGACCAGTGTTGATATTTAATAGCAAGGTGTACAAAGCTCACGTCTATAAAATAGCCTATTATGAAATTTTTTCTAAGAACCGTACTACTAATCAGTTTTTGCATTTCTTACTGCGTTGGTAAGTTAAAATTTTTTACTGCAAAGAAACCAAAATACTAGATTTTCACTACATTTATTAACGATAGCCTTTTACTCGCGTTAACAAAATTGTCTGATATATCATTGTTAGTCACTTTATAACTTCTAATTTTCATTCGCGACGATTAAAATAACCTGTAAAAAAACTAAATTCAACCTTATATTGGCATTTTTATTTTTACTAACCTATATGTTTTGTCTTATTATTGTGGTTAGGAAGCGGTCCAAATAGCATTGGAAGAGATTGTGGCCCATATTTTATGAACGGACCGTCAAATAACTGTATAGGTAAGTCAATGAACGTTTTTTATAACTAAATTAGTTATATAATACATGCAATTAATCTGGTATTGTAGTTGGAACTGACCTTTGTAACTATACAACATTATTAATTGCTTTTTTTTATACTATTTTTGTACGCGGTTTTTATTGATAACTCTTTTTTAAAGGCTACCACATGTTGCAGATTTTTATTTATAGAAAGCAACTTTTTAAAATGATAAAACAGCCTAGCCATAAAAATTTGTGATTTTTTATAATTCTAGGGAAATATTTTAAATTAAAAACTGTTTTTTTTTTGTATAGACGTAAATGAATGTGAGTCTCAAAGGGACCTATTGTGTGGTCTTAATACTATCTGCCAAAATTTTGATGGTGGGTTTAATTGTACTTGCAACCAAGGTTATGCCTACTCAAATTCAGATTGCAACATAGGTAAACTTTACATTTTTTGACTATATATATAAAGTTATTTTTAGGGCGCAGTGGGAAAAAATATATTTTCCTGACATTTTAATACTACATTTTTTTTTTGATAAAAAAAAATTAATTTTAGAAAATAACATCACTAAAAATTGTTCAACTTTTATATGCTTTACAGAGGGCTGTTCAAATCATAACAATACTGTGTGTACTTTTAATGGGGACTGTAATTTTAAAATAAAAAAAAAACTTCACTGTCATGAATGTGTTACAGGTTATTCAAAACAACAGGAAAATTGTGAAGGTTAAACTTTTTTTTTAATTTTAAATTTTTTTTATATTAAAACAGAATAAATTAAATAATGATAAAATATGTTATGCAATCTAAATATTGAAAATAAGACATTGAACATTTTCAAAGATAAAACCTAATAACAATAAATAAAACCTAATTGTTGTAAAATCTTATGTTTTTAAAGTTTTTACTTAATTTTTTTTAAGATATTAATGAATGTGAAGTTGGAACAAACAATTGTGGTTCATTTTTAAATTGTGTAAATACCATTGGAAGTTTTACCTGCAAGTGTAAAAATGGATTTTCTTTCGAAAATGGAATCTGTATAGGTAACATTATCAGTTAAATATTTAATTTACCAATTTATTATGTTATATTTTAATACCGAGAGTTTCATAAAAACATTCTTGCTATTTAGATAATATCAAGAAAAATAAATTAAGATTTTATCCCTTAACAATATGTTATTACTAAACTTTGCATAGTTATGAAAAGTAATCTTAATTTAAAATATAATTTTTGTAAACGTGAAATATATACTAAGCCTATTTTAAAAAAAAATTAAAAAAATTATTTAAGTATTATTGAAAGGTTTAAGATAAAAGTAAAGGTAAGTCAAAACTTAATAAAGGGGTATAAATGCAAAATGGTCTAATATCAAAATTTATGGGGTTAAAGATCAAAATTTAAAATCGATTGGATCAAATATCAAAATTTAAAAATACAGCACTTTTTTATGTTTAATTTAATTAAACATAATTTGTTATTTTTTACAGATATTAATGAATGTGAAAATCCACCTTCTGAATGTGAACCTAATTCATATTGCGCAAACACAAAGGGTTCCTATAACTGTATTTGCAATGAGGGATTTCAAAAGAATGAAGACTCTTGTGAAGGTAAAAAAAGGTCTAATTTTAATAGACTTTGTTTGTATTAATAAAACTAGACTAATATTTTATAGTTTAAAGATGCTATGTTATATTACTGACTTTTTAGGAAAAAAAAATTTAATATATTTACCTATTGTATTACTTTAGATATAGACGAATGTCAAAATCAAAGTATATGTGGTCTAAATGCAGTGTGTACAAACACCATTTCAAGGTAAAGCTAATTGAAATATTTTAAATTAAAAACTGTTTTTTTTTTGTATAGACGTAAATGAATGTGAGTCTCAAAGGAACCTATTGTGTGGTCCTAATACTATCTGCCAAAATTTTGATGGTGGGTTTAATTGTACTTGCAACCAAGGTTATGCCTACTCAAATTCAGATTGCAACATAGGTAAACTTTACATTTTTTGACTATATATATACAGCTATTTTTAGGGCGCAGTGGGAAAAAAATATATTTTCCTGACATTTTAATACTACATTTCTTTATTGATAAAAAAAAATTAATTTTAGGAAATAACATCACTAAAAATTGTTCAACCTTTATTTGCTTTACAGAGGGCTGTTCAAGTCATAACAATACTGTGTGTACTTTTAATGGGGACTGTAATTTTAAAATAGAAAATCCACATCAATGTCTTGAATGTGCTACAGGTTATTTAAAACAACAGGAAAATTGTGAAGGTTAAACTTTTTTTTTAATTTAAAATTTTATTTATATTAAAACAGAATAAATTAAATAATGATAAAATATGTTATGCAATCTAAATATTGAAAATAAGACATTGAACATTTTCAAAGATAAAACCTAATAACAATAAATAAAACCTAATTGTTGTAAAATCTTATGTTTTTAATTTTTTTTTTACCAATTTTTTTTAAGATATTAATGAATGTGGGGTTGAAACATTTTGTGGTCCATTTTCAAATTGTGTAAATACCTTTGGAAGTTTTACCTGCGAGTGTAAAAATGGATTTCTTCCCATGAATGGAATCTGTATAGGTAACATTATCAGTTAAATAATTAATCTACCAATTTATTATGTTATATTTTAATACCGAGAGTTTCATAAAAACATTTTTGCTATTTTGATAATATCAAGAAAAATAAATTAAGATTTTATCCCTTTACAATATGTTATTACTAAACTTTGCATAGTTATGAAAAGTAATCTTAATTTAAAATATAATTTTTGTAAACGTGAAATATATACTAGGCCTATTTTTAAAAAAAATGAAAAAAAATGCAGTGTTTACAAACACCATTTCAAGTTTCCAATGTCTTTGTAACATAGGATATAATGGAATGGATTGCACAGGTAAAGCTAATTGAACCGGCAGTGTGGTGTAGTGGTAAGAACACTTGCTACACCACACATTAGGTCATGGGTTTAATTGCTATTGCCCTGTGCTGTAGCCCCCTTAAGTAAGGTGCTATAAACGGTATGAACTCCTGCTGAGCCAGCACTTAATCAGCAGCATGATTACCGGCAATTATAATCTATATAATATTCCAAGCTGCTAAAAGCAAAAGAGACTGGGTTTGAGTAACTGATGTTACTCTATGTCGCGCATTCGACTTTCCCACATCGAGGATAAAGATATATACAAAAAAAAAAAAAAATTATGACTGTAAACAAAACCAAGTTTGTACAAATACAGTTATATTTATATTTGCCCTTGTAAGCCAGGCTTCAGAGGTGTCGAATGCAACGGTATATATTTGTTAAAAAAGCTTTTGTTATTAATAAAGCTGTCCTGTAAGAAGGCTTCCTTTTAAAATTACTTGGTATTAATTTTTAGGATTTTTTATGATATCTTGTTTATTATAACCTTACAAGTAAAAGACTCTTTGATTAAATTTTCTTACTATTTTTGTCTAGATATAAATGAATGTGAAAACAATCACATTTGTAATCAAAATCAAGAGTGTGAAAACAGAGAAGGCAGTTTTGCCTGCATTTGTAAGCCAGGATTTTCTAATATTGATTGCCATGGTATAATATAAAAAAGTGTTACTTTACTTTTTATTTCCCCCAATTGTAATGAGCCCTATTTTATAAAATATTCATATGTAGCAAATGCAGTTTATGTTTGATTTAGCATGTTTTTAAAAATTTAATCATGGCAATTTTTTATTGAAGCAATTGATCCGGGGCAAGGGTGTGATGAACCTTGTAGTGAAAACGCAGTATGCACTGAAGAAAATGATGAATATTTATGTGAATGTAATATTGGTTATTCTGGTGATGGTGAAACATGTACAGGTAATATGAATCATTTTCACTTTACTGCCCCTAATAAACTTATGACCTTTGTGGCTCATAGCAAGTATAGTACAAATGTTATGTAGAAAATCGTTTTTTAAATTCTTATTTTCTAATAGCAGTTTAATCTTGGTTATTATATTTATAAATTTGGCTAAATTGAGAATGGCTTCACAATCACTATCTTCCATTTAGTGACAATCAAAAAAAGAATTAAAAAAAAAACAATTTTTACATATTAAAAGCAATTTCGTAACCTGTTATTTGGTACATAATTACTTAATATTTGCAAAAACTGTTTTTAGAAATAGAAGATTGTTCAATAAAACCATCTATATGTGAAGCAGTTCCCAATTCTATGTGCGAAAACTCGATTGGAAGTTTTATATGTAAATGTATACCAGGATTTACCGGTAACAGTGGTTGTGAAGGTACATATATTTTAATAGAAAACAGATAGCATCTAGCAAAACCCAAGACATTTTTATAAGAAATTAATTACCAATTATCTACTATAATTATCAATTTTTTTTATATTTTGGTTAAACTATTTTTTTGCGGGACTATGGTATTTGATTTAAAATAACTTAAGTTGGTAATTTTTGATACTTTGTTTAGATTTCGATGAATGCATTACTGACAGTCATGACTGTAATCAAAATCAAATATGTACTAATACTAAAGGAAGTTATGACTGCACTTGTAAACTAGGCTTTACAGGAGTGGACTGCATTGGTATCTATTTAATAAAAAAGTTTTTGTTATTGATTTTCGACCATTTTTAGGTTTAAACAATTTAATTGTTTTTCACAAATTTTTTAGATCTTAACGAATGTCTAACAGTTAATTGTGGAGCGAATTTTATTTGTAAAAATACAATTGGAAGTTATATTTGTGACTGTAAAGCCGGCTTTGTTAAAGAACATAATCAATGTGTAGTAGGTATAAAAAATCAATGTATATACTTATTTTTTAATATTTTATTTATATAATGTCGTATAATATATATTATACAGTAGATTATATTTCGATTGTAGTAAATTAAGGTTTGTTGCATAACTTTTTTCTAGATGGCTTGTTAATATCTAAAAATATTCATAATTGTCCGGGTTTAAACCACCTAAATTACACGTTTCCTTCTACTGAAATAGGCCTTGTTTCATTTTCCTTTCAAAAATGTGACACAGGTATGTAAATATTGTATAAGTTTACATTTATATATGTAAAACTACAAAAACAATTTATTTTAAATTTCAATCATTTTTTTTGTATTTATTTATTGTCGATGTAAAAACAATGACATCACGACCCAAACATACAATAACAGTTGTTACCATTCTTATGTCGACTTAGGCAGTTTAGGATTTTATTGATTATAAATGAGGTTGTGGGTTTAATCCCCACTGCTTTTATGCTGTAGCGCCCTCAAGTAAGGTGCTATAAACAGTATGAGCTCCTGCTAAGCTAGCACTTAATCACTAAAATAATTATCATGCAATTATTATCTATAATATCCCAAACTGCCACAGTCAACTTGAGACTAGGTCAGGGTAACAGTTGTTACTTAATGATTAGCGCATTTGACCTTCCCACATCAGAAATAAAGATATATTTAAAAAATATTGTTCTATAATTTACCTGCCAATTTGCTTTTGCCTTGGGAGAAATTCTTTTTATTAGCACTTTAGTCAAGGTTTTATAGTACCTAGGGATTAACCCAGGACTTTATGCAGTAAAGCCAAGTTTTTTTACCACTACTCCATACTGCTGGTTAATTGTCCAATATTGTTTATTGTAGTATTAAAAGACTATAATATATCTTTTCTTGGAATAAACCACTGTTATTTAGAACTTCATAAATAAGATAGGCTAACTTTTAAATATTTAATTTTTTAGGACTGCCATTAGCTTCCATATTGTGTTCTATGAAAGGTTTGGTTGCTGTCTTTGATTTATCTGATCTTGTCATCACAAATTGCAATACTACTGTTGGAGATGTGGTTAAAAAGGTACATTGCACAAAATTTATTGTTTTGACCATATTATGACATGAACTTTAAAAGTAACTGCCAAATTAGTCAAATTACAACAACCAAAGGAAGTATTTGACTAGCATCATATTAAACTTATTGGTTTTATTAAAAAATTAATAATCCACTAATAGAATACAACAAAACATTTTTTTTACCTACCTTCTTTGTTTTTTTTTTAGTTTTTTAGATCAACAAATGTTGATATTGATGTTCAGTTAGCCTTAGTTTTTGTTCAAATTTTAACGAATACTTCCAACAACATAGAACGCGATGATGTGGCAAATTCAGTTGATCTTGTTGAAATAATTACAAATTATAGTGAAACGAGTTCGATAAAGGTATTATAAATACGTGGATATTTTTGCGCTACATCATTGGAGCAATGGGTATTGAACTCACGACCTCGTATTGGTGTCGCAAGTTTTCTTATCACTACACTATGCTGCCAGTTTATAAATACTCGGATATTTTTAGTCTACTAGAATGTTCTTTTTGTTTTGTAAATGCAAACTTCACGGGTTAATTTTAAAAGTTATTAGAATATCAATGATTGTAAGTGTTTATCAATTTATCTGCTGTTTGCCATTTGTCTCAGCAGAACTTTTTGCCGTTAATATCACCTTATTTATGGCCACTATGCTAATACAGCATGAGAGCAGTAGGGATCAAACACTAAACCTCACATAAAAATGCTAAGTCTTCTAACTGCTACACCAGCGGTTGATAGAACTTTTACTGACTTTCTCATATTCACAAATTTTTTTTTTCACAGACTTTCTCATATTCAAAAATTTGTTATTTTACTTGTTTAGCTTCTCGAATCATCTTTTATAGGCATTGTTGAAATCACAACCAATTTAGCATATCTTGAATTTAAAAGTTCTGATAGTATAAGTGTTACAACAACACTAAGTGAAAATCAAAGAATAGTACAATCGTTATCTACACTTACACAAAGAGTACAACTACCCAATTCTTCACAAATTAACTATACAACTGATGCATTTTCTATTAAGGTAAAAATCATTTAATATTTTAAGCAACAATAATTAAAACTAATTTTTTAAAACTTACTTATGTAGTTTTATCTATTTTTAACAAGACCTTTCTTAACAATATATTTAAAACATACTTTATCATATTTATTAATAAACACGTTATCAAATCTTACTATTTTTTTTAATTTCCTAGAGTAGTGTAGTTTTATATTTTATTTATAGAAATAGTGATAGGGTATATATGCTAAATGTGCAAGTCCCTTTTGATTAAAATCTAACTGAATACAATATTATGTTTTTAATTAAAGTGCGCAAATATTTTTATTTACTTATTTTAATTAGATAAATGAGGACAATGGGTATAACTTTCCTTCTATTTCGTATACATCAAACCAAGTTAACTCTCCACTTATTACCATTCCACCTAGTGCAGTAAAGACTGCTTGGACAGTGGAAAATAAAAGAAAAAAAAGGCAAGCCACAAGTAACCAACGGAGATCATCATTTATATATTATAAAAATGGCACATTTTTTAGAAATGGTCAAAACGTGACTTCAGTAAGTCTTTTTTTTATTATGAAATTTGTTACATATGAAAAATAACAAAAAATATATACAATAAATAATAGTTTAATGTGTACAAGAAATGGACAATAAAATTTGTTGTAGTGTAAATTAAGGCATTTGTTAGATATGTATTTGAAATTGACTTTTTATACTTACAAAATTTATATTTTTATAGATTATTTCTGCAGACATTGGTGTTAACGTATCACTAAAAAATTTAATCGATCCTGTAAGCATACAATATTATGAAGTACAAACACAATATGGGAATTCGCCTACAAACAACACTTTAGTGGTATAAGCATTTTTTTGTATTTGCAAAAATTATAAAATTATCCACATTTTAAATATTAAACTTTACTAAGCAAATTAAACAATATTTTTAAATCATTATTTCTAGAATATACATTATTGTATGAATTTTTAATATATATATGTATATGTTTAATAATTACAATTTTTTCAAAGTTTAGGTGTTATTTAATGTTAAAATTTTGGTTTAGGCTTTGCGTTCTACATTTGAATGCGTATATTGGGACTTTGCAGAAATGAATTGGTCATCTGAAGGTTGTTGTTTGAATGATACTTCAAATCCTCCACAATGTCTTTGCAATCACTTAACTAACTTTGCCATTCTAATAGTAGGATAGTTTTTTATTGAATTTCAATTTTAATGTAAAATAGATAATTTTAAAGCTGGGAAAAGTTTATTTAATTTTTGAAGTAATTTTGTGCATGTTACACTTACCTGCAAATTTATATGTGCAGTGCCATTTGAGTACCTTGTATATTTTTTAAATCAAAAAGATTAATTTTACAATATAAATTTTTTTATTATTCTGTTATTAAAAAAAATGGTCAGTAGTTTTTAGGGCCATTTTTTATACTATGTAATTGAACGTATTTTTGTAATATTTTGTTTTAATTTTGACAGAGATCAGATAGTATACATGCTGATGCAGTGTTGTCCATAGTAAGTGAGGTTGGGGTTGTTTTGTCCATTATCGGACTTGCAATGACAATTGTGTTCCATCTAATCGATCCGTGAGTAAAGAAAAAATCAAATTAACATGTAGTACTATTAATTTTTTCTACAAAAATAGAAAACTAAAAGTTGAAATTTATACAAAATTTCTAATGCTTATTCTAAAGTATTTCTTATCTAGCAATACTCGAAAAAATCGTCCTGCAAAAATTCTAATTCATATTTGTGCTAATTTGGTGGTAGCCTTAGTTTTATTTGATGTTGGAATAGATAAGACTTCATCAGAAATTGGTTGTGTTGTAATAACAATCTTACTCCATTATGCATTTTTAACTACATGGTGTTGGATGTCTGTGTATAGTTATGATATATACATGTCAGTAGTAAAGGTATATTGAATAGTATGGTGAATAACAACAACTGTAATATTAAAAAATGTTGCATTGAACAATTTTTCCAATTTTCTTCTAACTTGTATTTTTAGGTTTTTCGAGATGATCATTCCAAGCTGTTGCAGCGCATGGCAGCTTTTGCCTATATATTACCTTTCTGTGTAGTGACAATAACAGTTGGTGTTGCTTTGGGTTACTTAGATCAAATACAAAAACAGTATACTTGTAAAAAAGGTATTAAAGTTTTTTTTTATAAAAACAGTCAATTACACACACATAGTTATAAAACATTTTTAATCTTTTTTACAATAAGTAAAAACTTTTTTTTGTTTTAGAAATAATTCAAAGGCATAATTCTCATTATATTGCTGCAAATATGTGTTGGTTGACAGGATATGCACTTTATTTTGGATTTCTTTTGCCAGTTGGTTTACTGCTTTTATTTAACATTGGTGTATTTTTAAGTGTACTGGCTGAATTAACATGTAAAAATGCAAATGTAAGTTTCCAGCAACAAAAAAATAAGTTATTATTTAATGTATATGACTTTTCAAAATTTTAATTATACAGGCATTTTAGAATAGTTTTCTGCACTTCTTGTACATATTTAAAAGCTTATATCATTTTTTTTTCATGTTAGAACTAAAATATTAAATGTGTGTCATCTTTTTAAACACTTGTAAGTGCGAATATAACTTAAACCTTTACTTTTCTGTTCACTTTAAGGTGGGATCAAATGCACTTAGAAGAACTACCAAACAATCTTTATTGATTGCAGTTTCAATGTCTTCAGTAATGGGTATAACTTGGGTTGTAGGCTATATTGCTTTGGTGTCACAGGATGTTATATTTGTGCAAGTTATGAACTGGTTGTTTGCAATTTTTTGTTCCTTTCAGGTAAAACAGAACAAGATACAGTTCGATAAAATTTTTATTGCAAATACTAAATTTATTTCCATTTAAAAAATATAATTGAAAACTTTAAAAGGACAATAATAATATTGTTAATTCTTATTTTTTAAAGGGTTTTGGTATTTTTATCTTAACTTCGTTACGGCGTTCTGAAATGCGCAAATTTTTAGTAAACTCATTTCGTCGTTTATCAAGTAGAACTTCTACTTCATCAACAATTACTACTCGAAATAAACAAAATCGATTGGGAATTGGATTAATAGATAACCCAACACATTCTGATTCACGAAAAGAGTCATCTCAATAAACATTTGTTTTAACCTACAGAATTATTACTAGTTAAGTTTTTGACGTTTACATAAAATGTTTTGGATATCACAATATACAACTCCCTTTTAGCTTACATTATTTTATATTTTTTATTTACCTTTAAACCTAGCTCAGGCTTATTTTTTGTTGATTTAAACAGAAGTATTTTTATATTTTCTGTTAAGGGTATCATATTGCATTGCTGCTAGACAATATATTTGTATTTAAACGTATTTATTTTTCTGACTTAATTTAACTTGTGCAATAAATAAAGTTTTTATTTTTAAATAAGATTTTGTGATAAATTAGATGAGCTATGAATTCGTCAATAAGCTATTTGACACTAATTTATTATACACAACCGTTTTACATTATTTATGGTCATCTAACAACGTTAAATTTAAAATTTTTAAGATGTTATCTGGTTAAGAAGAAAGTTATTTAAACAGATGATGTGTTGCTTAAAAAAACAGTTTATGTAATAGTTGTTTTATCCTCAATTTATGCAATCAACTGTGTAATGGTTCATTGACTTTTAAGTCGTTTCGTCCTGGGATACAAATTCTTGCGAGTTCAACTGACAGCTAGCCTGCCCACGTAATTTTGCTTAGCTGTTATAAAGCATATTTTTTAGGGTTTTGAACAATTTCTTTAGATATTATTTTGGTTTAGGTATAACAAATTACAGCCACCGTTTGCATTTTTGTTCATATAAATAACATAATAGGATAATAGGAGGTTGGTTATCTCGCAAACTTATATTTTTACCAGGTTAACGAAAAATTTAAGAAAATGATTGTTAAACATGTTGTACGTTAATGACAAAGTATACATATTATAAAATAATAATCCAAACCTTTGAGGGTATAGCTTAATTAAAAGACTAAGGTATCTTGAAGTCTAAGTTAGTTGTCAGCCGGTTGAATTTCTTAAATTTACGTAAATAGCGTAGGCGTATTTCAATTGTATTTTTGTTATATAACTATAAAAAGGTTAATAGGTATCTCGCAGTTGTTTTTACAATGTAATTTTAATACATAGACTTACATAAAATGTAACTTTTTTATACAGCAACGAGACAAAAATTTTACAGAGTCTGTTTAAAATTTTACGTAAAAGATGCCACAGGAACGTAAGAGAGGTATGTTTAGTTATAAAATATTTAACAATACAAGTATCCATTTTTAGTAAAAATAGAAAGTATAAATATATAAATCTCATATGCATTGAATAATGTTTTTAGTAATAAGTTGTCTATGTTCGCATTGGTTGAGCATTCCATTAAAAATTTAATTTTTTAAGCTAAAAGAACTGGAGAGTTTGATCTAAATAAATATCTTCATACCCCAAGTTTATCTCATAACAGAACTGAGGTTAGTATTAAAAATTGAAAAAATGAATAGTTGTCTTGTAAATATTACTTAAATGGAATTTAAAATTTATGTAATATTTGTTTAAAAATTATACAATTTTTTAAGCCTTTAAGGCATATGTTATTTGTTGTATACTTTTGTTTATTGACAACAATCTTTTTAATATAAAGCTAAAAGTTAAATATTAAAGCCTATAGGGCATTATTTTACTTGTTGTATACTTCTCAGTTTTGACAACAATCTTTTAATAAAGTTAAAAGTTAAATATTAAAACTTTGAACTTATTTGCTATGCCTCTATTTTTGTTTGTTTTAGAGTTAAAAAAGTTATAATTAATTATAGTTTTTTTATTGTAGTATAAACATGTAAATTGTTTTTTGTTTAATATAAAAAATGTTTAAATACAACAAAATTAAAAAAAAAAAATTTGTGTTAGTACCTAAAATAAATTGAATTCATTAATTTACTAAATTTAGAAAAAAATACGATGGATTGTTGTTTTAAAATTATTTTTACCATAAAAAAATTTTTTTGGAATAAAATCTATTTCTTTCTAGATTGTTGAAAACCACAAGTCACCTATGCTTTTAACTAACGCAATCGTAACAGGTAAGATACCTTATTTGCATACTAACACGCTGAAAATAGAAATAGCGGGGAATTTTTTTTTATTTAATTCTAATTTGCATATAAGCGCTGTAATGTATATGGAAACCTATTTAAGGCTTGTTTATCATACATAGTTTTGTCTTTTTTGGGTAATTCGACTTTTAAAGGTTTTTTTAACTGGGTAAAAGTTTAAAAATAATTTTTTTATGGTACGAGTATTCTTAAATAAGGTGTATATATATATCTATTGCATTTAAATAAATATTATTCTAGGAATAATACATACCAAATAGAACTGTTTTAGGTATTATTTCAGATATTTAAATACTTTTATTGGCTTATTGTGTCGTTTGTAACGCAGTTTTTTTACTTTTGCATGACTTTTCTCTATAACTGTCTGTGACATTTAACTATCATTTTGTAAGCTCATTAGCATATAAGCCAAATGTATGTCAGAACAGGGTGTTTAAAGTGCTTGTTATACGAAGTTTTTTTAACATTATGCATCATGTTTCGTTTTATTCTAAACCAGAATCACAAAGAAAATATAAAAGAATAGATTTTTCTGACACTTCAATTGTCAAGGACGCAAATGGTAATAAAATTTCTGAAGAACTTTTAGAAACAGATAACATGGTAAGTATATAAAAAAATATTTTAATGTTTAATATTTAGCCTACAGTTATTAAAGCAGTTAAGTTTCATTTTAAGACCTATATATGTATAAATATTAAATTATAGTTTTTAAGATATTTGGGTAAAAAATTTAGTTGGTAGCACAAAAGTTTGACTTTACTAGCTAAAGTTGATTAACTTTTTTAGTTTAATATTTTTAGTAGGACTTAATTTGGTTTTACCGTTTTACAGTTTTAATTTGGTTTTAAATTAAAGTTAACACTATTTTTTAGTCATTGGTCATATAATGTTTTATAACATTTATATTATTTTGTATGTATATGTTTTTGTTAATTTTTTAGCATCCTGATGAAATAAGTGAATACGATATGATGAGACGACAACATAACTATGAAATTGTATAAAATAAATTATATATTTTTTGTTATTAAATATTTAAATTTATTAAAAACTAAAATTTGTTAATTTAATATAATTAAATCGACATTTTTTTAATTTTTAAGTAATTGTAAAAAAAATAGAAAGCATATATAAAAAATATTTTTTTAGTTACAAATATTTATTTTTTGTTTTTTTAGTTTTATAAAAATTATTTTTCTATTTTTTTTCGTTAACATAAATTTTTTACATTGTTAAGGACGAAGCAAGCCAACTAGAAAAACTCGAGGTATTTGCCAAAGATTTCAAACAAAAACGAATAAAGATGGGGTTTACACAGGGAGACGTAGGGCTTGCGATGGGGAAACTTTACGGCAATGATTTCAGTCAAACAACTATATCTAGATTTGAAGCTCTAAATTTAAGGTAACTCAAAATTTTTTACCCAAACTAAATTAATTATTGCAATTTAGTAATAGAGTTTATTGTTGTTGTATAATTACTAGAAGTAACTTAATTTATGTTTTTGTATTTTTTCAACTTTTATTTGTACTAAAATTCATATTTTTATATAAATTTTAAAAATGTAGAGATGCTAATTTATTAATACATATGATATGTTGCATTGAATATTATTTTTTTCAAACTATATTTTGTGGTTAAAAACGCATAATGTGACCACTGTTTTTGACACAAAATTGAATTTTAGTCGATTTTGCCAAAATGAAGTCCATGTTTTATTTGAATATTAATGATGTGTCAAGTAAATGTACATTGGTTTTTCCAATTTCCTATGTTTTGTGCAAAAATTTTACTCTAATCAATCACTATGTCATTTATCCTGCAAAATTTTTTAACTTATGTTTTAAAATTAATTTTAACTGTGTTTTTTTGTATAACTTTTACACTATTTAAGCTATTAATATTACTGTTAGAAAATTTTGTGTTTTTATATTGTCTTAACACACCTTTTTTTTTTAAATGTTAAATGTGTTGTTTTATTTTTAGTTTTAAAAACATGTGTAAGTTGAAACCCTTACTGGAATGTTGGTTAAAAGATACAAATGAAGCATTATCTGCCAAAGATGGTATGTATATTCGTTGTTTTTTGTCTAAAGCTAAAAAAAAAAGAATTTTTTTAACTTTTTTCATTTTTTCATTTTTAAGTAAAAAAAAGAATTTTTTTAACTTTTTTCATTTTTAAGCCTGTCATTTTAAAATGTTTTTTAAGAAAATTTTTTTTGTCAAATGACCTTTAAATTTTGAATTTAACATTTAATAAAGTCAGTAAAAAAAATTTACTGTCATATCATATTTGTTTAAAAAATGTAGTTCATGCAAAGCATGTAACAGCTACTTACGCTGAAAAATTGACATTTAAATTAATGACCCAGTCATACCGATGATCTTAATGTAATGTGGCTTTCCTGTCTAAATATTACCATGAGACATTACATTTTTGTCATAGCTGTCATACCATGTCCCAAAATATAAAATAAATGATGCATAGGAAAATTGCTTTAAACAAATTATTCTTGTATTACCAATGCCTGTTTTGTTTAAATGCAAATATGGTATTAAAAAGAGATTAAAATCTAATTAAGGAATTAATAGGGCGGGTTGTTTATTATTCATAATAAATAAATAAAAAAAAATCATTTAATCAATCAATATTTAATTATTGCCATATTTAAACTACCAAATTTTCAAGCGTTGGACTTAAAACAGTAACAAATATGCAAGAAATATTATTAGGTAAAATATATTAACAAATAAAGCTTAAAAATTTGGTTAGTATAAAATAAGAAAACTATATGTTATTAATAATATTGTGGTTTTTCTGAAAGTTTGTAATGTTTTAAAATACAATCGGTAGAATTGTAATATTATTATGTTGCATTATTTTCTTATTTCAAGGTCATGTTTTAATTCCACAAGCCTTGCACACCCAACATAACCATGCCGGTAGAAAAAGGAAAAAACGAACCAGTATCGATTCCAAAATTAAATCGAGTTTGGATGAAATATTTTTAAAGGTTGGGAAAAAGTTTGTTAAAACTTTTTTTATTGGTATTCTACACTGTTAGATTTATGTATTTATAATGCAGTTCAAAAATACAATCCTTAAGAAACTGTACAAACAATATTTGATATATACTATTATTTAAACTAATTTTTGGTCAAAAAATAAATACTGTTTTTTTCTTTTTTTATTTAAAACAAAAACAGAATGTTTACTTTTCTATGCCTTTGCAAATTTGTTTTTGGAAATATTCATGGTACAATTTTAAAGTTCTTATTATTTTTTGTTTCAATAATTTTTCAGTACAAAAATTTTGTTTAAAAAGTTCAAAATTATTTTTGTGTAGAATTCGAAACCGACATCTGATGATCTACACAACATCGCAGAGGAATGTAATTTAGAGAAAGAGGTTGTACGAGTTTGGTTTTGTAATCGAAGACAAAAAGAAAAACGAATCAATCTCCACGATCAACAAGCACAGGTCAGTATTATCAAAATCGTAAATTTCTTGTTTTTTAGAATTTTTTTACTAATTAAAATAATTTAAAGGGCCAATCGTCCCCCGAATCGCCCCCGCCATCCAGCTATTTACCCAGTCCTCTATCCTCTGTTTTTATCCAAGCCTCAAAAGAAAACCCTTTGCTTGGACCACAAAGAAGCACCGGCATATGGCAACTAAATGCAGGTGAAGGCTCCTCTAGAAACCCGGATTTCGTTACGGAACAAAGGTCAGGTAATATGGTAAGAGTTGAGCAAGAAAGGCCGGCACTAAATGCTTACTCAGCTATTTTAGCCAATCGTGCCATAACAGCAAATGACAGTCGAAACCAGCATATCTTATTGTCAGTAGCGGCCGCAAACTCCAATTCTGTGCCTCCTGCTATATCAGCTCTTCATAATTCCAAAGACAGAAACCAATGCGATAAGCTTTGTTCTTCTTCGTTGCCTCCACCTCCTATGCAGGTTTCCACATCCAATGCAATAAATCTCAACTCTAATGAGTATAGATCAATAATGGCACAACTTGGGTCAAAATTTACGGGCGGCACTACTTCACTTTCCTGTAATGCACTGCCCAACAAACCAACTTCTTAATTGATCAGTATTAAAAATGTTGTTGTCTTTTTTATAACGTTGTGCAACATATTTTTGGTGTAAATGAATGCCTTGTGAGCATATTGCTCATAGATCTTGGTAATCAACAGTCTTGTGTTGGCCAACCAGGTTTAATTATAATATGACTTATATATGGTTAGATATTGATTATGGTCAGTATTTTAAGTATAGGTTATTAAAACCTGATAAATCATCATTGGTATCAGAATAATATAGTTGAAAATAATTAAAAACAAAGTCTGTAATCTTTGAAATATAAAATAATTCAGCATGTTGGTTGACAGAACAACAATAAAAAAATGAAATTTTAAAACAGTTCACTAAGAAAAATTACATTTTACTTAACTTATTAGTAAAATTTTTAATACTCAATATTGAACTGCCCAGTCTTGCAACTAATATAAATGAGTTGTTAAAAAGTTGGATTTTGTAAAAAGGATAAATTTTTTTTGTTCAAATAGTTTAGTTGTGCAAGTTATTAAAAAACATTTTTGTGTTTTTTTTCCATTTTCAACAAGATGTACCAGTTTTTTTTTTGATTTATCATAATTTTTATACAAACTTACTTTTTGTTAATAGTGTGTCAAATATGAAATTAAGTTTCCACTTTTTAGTTTATAACTGTGTCGAAATCTGTTTTATAGCACACCATAGTCCGATTTTAATTTTATTGCTTACAGCCTAAACTTTAAGCATCTTCTGCATAATTATAAAATTTTATTTTTAGAAGTTCGTTTTTAATATTCAAGGCTGTTTTGTCAATTTAACGACTGCGCTTATCCTAAACCCACCCTCACTTTATAAAATGTAATTCCCTAATACAAATTTTAAAAGCTTACCTCTTAATAATATGCATTTCATATGATTTAAAAAAGTTCTGTTTTAATGTCAACTTTTTGGTTTGCTCGTTTTAGTAGATTTAAAAGAAATTAAAACAAATCAGTAAATTGTAATATCTTAACAACTTAACTTGTTCATAAAAAACTGGTTAGTTTTTAAACCAGATATTTTTAAATTAACCGTTAAAGTTAACATTTGTAAATTCGTTTATTAGTTATGCAACTTGAAATGTTTTTGGTTTAAAAACAAAAACAGTTTAAAACAGACTTGTAATTTTAAATTTGTTTTTTTGTTAATTTTTGTACATTTTTTTCTTTTAGTAAACACTATAACAGGTAAATAACTTGAACTTTTTTTTTTTCTTAAATTGAAAAAAGATTTAATTTTAAGTTTTTGTTGATCAAAGTTTGTGACAAAAATATATTATGCACATCTAAGCGTTTGCAATTTTATTTTAACAGATTCTTAGGTTTTTTTTTTTAAATATATTAACAGGGATTCAGTTAAATATATTTAAACAAAATATAACTTAAAACTTTCAGTTTAATTTTTTTTAAATGGATAACAAAATTAGTTACAAGTTGTCTACACTTGCTTAGCTTTAGCTCTTACACGATTTTTCCTAAATTACCCTAACACCAAATTGTTATTTTGCGTCTGCGGGCTATACTTTTGCATTTATAGGACATGCTAAAATCAATTATACGTTAGAGCCCACTGTACTATTAGTAATCTTTTTAGTCATAAAAATACAAAAGGAAAGTCGTTAATTTAAATGTATTAACAGGGTAGAAAATTTTGTTGTTAAATAAGTTTGTGTTTTTTTTGCATTAGTTTGCTAAAACCCTAATATTTTACTTTAGGAAAACTCTAGGTGTAAATTTATTGTTGATTAAAGCTTATAAAAAAGAATATTATGCACATTTATAAGGCCTTTAGTATTGAAAAACTTGTCGTATTTTAAGTTTAACTATAAATATTTTTTATGTTAAATTTTTGACTTTGTTTTCCAATCAGTAGCCTAAAGCGAAAATTTACTAGGACAAGGTTTTGTTATGTTATGTGTGTTGTGCTATTCGAAATTATGAAGGCGTGTTAAACAAAATGAGCCTATACCTTAATGTAGGTACTGTAAAATCTTCCTATTTTCAATCAATAATTTACAATCAAATTCACCATTACCATTTATTTAAATCTGAATAAATAATAGGTTGTCACATAAACAGTTTTAAAATTTAATTTTTTGCCAAATGTTGTCTTTTTTCTGGATAAATTGATAAAGTTTGTTCCACCACCCAGTTTTTTAGAATCTGTTAAACAAAATTTGCATTACATATTGCTTTTATATTAAAACCATTTTTTTGAAAAATAATAAAGTTAAAAATGAATATTTACAATTTGATTCCTAAAGGTCCTTGGCACAGATAAAGTGCATAACCGTCCAGCAGGCAATGTCATTCCAAAGTTGAGTTTCAGCTACCATGTTACCACAATCTTCAACACCCCAGCTATCATTAGGTTCGCCCCAACGGAATGCGGTATAATCCAATGGAGAATCATCAATCCAATATAAATCATTTTTGTGACCTTCAGCGTTTTCAATTCGATGCATTCCGATATAATAGCGTTCTTGTTCAACTAAGTAAAAAAGTTTAATGTATAAGCGGTGGTATTGGGACAAGCAAAATATTACTTTTAATTTACTCCATATATTAAAATAATTGGATTCCACAATAACATAAAAAACGTACGATGAAGTGTGTGAAGCTGCTTTTTAAGGAAAGCTTGAATTCTATCAGTCTTAACCATGACCAGTGTGCTTCTTCTTTCAACGCAAGCATATATTGCGTTGTCAAAAGTGAGCTGAGAAGTAGATATGTAATATTGCTGATTACCGTTTTTGTACCAATTCTCAACGATGGGTGCAGGTCCTGTTAATTAAAATTTAGAAGAATGTGTTTACAACTTTGTGTTTATCACTTTAAACTTACCAAAGTGCTTAAACGTTGTTTATATTCCTTTGTGGGTGGAGTGAAGATAACGCTAACGTGCTTTATAACATATTATATAATAAAGTTAGAAATTTCAATGCATACTTGCAGTTTTTCGTTGACAAATAAAATTAAGTGTTGCATCACATCTAACATCGTTCCATAGTTGGGTCCTTGAAAATAGTTCTCCACAATTTTCAACAAACCAAGCGTTATTCGGTTCACCTTCTGCCCAAGCAGAATATTCTATGCTGGATCCGTCAATCCAAGTGAGTTCGCCATGAGCGTTTCGTTCAAGGCCAATAAAGTATTCAACGGCTTCATCGCCTGAAAGTTTTGAATAAACAGAACGACTAAAATCAATTATTTTTTTATAGTTGTGATTATTAAAAACAGGAAAATTACGTTTTTTTAAATTAATAACTAAAAACAAACTACCGTGAATAGCTTTAATAGTTTCTATGAGAAAAGCTTGAATTTGATCGCTGTCAACCTTGACGAGTGCTGCTCCCCTCTCTTCACATGCTAATTTAGCATTTTTCTCATTGAGCTGCGTGTTTGAAAAAAAATAATTATAACTGCCACTCGTATACCATTTATCATTCTGAGCACCGTTAACAGACAAACTGCTAAGGCCTAAAACCAGGACTACGAACGCAAATGAATTCATTATAACGATACTACAAAATTTTTTTTAACTTTATGAAAAAATCTGTCAAAATTTTTTTAAGTTATTAGTAAATTCGATAAAGTATTTCACTTTAGTTAAAAAGCAACAAACGCATATAAACTTTTAAATTTAAAATAAATTCAAACGATTAATATTTTTAATATTATTCGAGGATAAAAAGATCTAAATAAAAAGATGAAGACAACTAAAAGATTAAAACAACTTTAACTTATAAAAGCCATACAAAATCACTATAGTTTTTAATTTCATAACCAAGTTACTATATCATTGAAATTTTTGATGTTTTTCAATTTTTATTATAGTTACTTAGTTGAACTAAAGTGTTGATCAAAATTTGATGTTTTAACTTGGATGGTGCGCTGTTTTATAGCCGATCACCGGAAAGCAGTTTTTTTTGCTTTTCGTTTTATCTAAACACAAACACTTAACAAAAATTTTCCGAATTTTAATGTGTTTACATCGTTAAATAAAATCGCGAAGAGTAAACAATATTATGGTAGGTAAACATTAAAGTTTTTCGTTAATTAGTATTTCTTGTTTATCATACAGTAAGTAATACGACAAGTGGAATTTTGACTTTAACGAAAAATGATTGGAAAAATTTTTGGTTGTTTGTGGTACATTTATCACCACCAGCACAAAATTTTTCATGTTTTAACGACCAAAAATGTTCCCTCCAAATGTCGATTCAGTTTGTTTGATAATGTTAGCCAAAACATACTGAAAATTGTTAACACAACGATTTATATTTTAAAATCTAAGTTTTATTATTTAATAGTAAAACTTGACACACTGCAAAATTTTAGATTTAATAAATGTTTTTAATAATCAACATTTATAGTTAGCGTTCTTGGTAAATATTTAAAGCATTTGTTTAATGTTGTTAATACTATGTGTTAATATTTATTAAATTTAACTTATTTTTATTTTTTATTATAAATATTGGGAAGTATTAGTTGGTTAACAACACATCCAATATAAGAATTTATTGCAGGTGTCTAAACATATTTTGGACGTGGTGTATTTTAATTACAATTTTATCGCAGCGCTTTTTATTTGATAGTCAAGCATAAAACTTTAGATAAAATTTATATGAGAAAATAAAAATAAAACTTGATATATTTGAAACCCAAAAACTTTAATGTTTATTTACCAGGAATTTTAACAAAAGTTTCAATACACAAAACTTTACAATTTATGTATACATTATATTTTGTTAAGGTTTCGAAAATTTTTAAACAATTATTCAAGGCAAGACAACATCCGCCATTACCAACGAAAACCTATAAAACAGTGAACAAGTCGAGGCTAATTATCATTTATTGATCAAGAATTGGCTTTAAGATTTAAATGGTATTGGTTCAAGCAAAATTAAAAAAAATATTTTGTAATATTTTTTTTAATTAAATAAGTTAACTTGAAGCGATGAATTAGAATAAATAAAGCATAAAAATAATATTTTTTAAATTACTAATATTAACTACTAATATTTTCATAGAACTTTTTTTTATTAAATTTAAAACAAAAACCGTGTGGTATCGTTGCTATGAATTCGCTTGCATTCGTAGCCCTTGTTTTATGCCTTAGCAGCTTGTCTGTTAACGCTGCTTTAAATGATAAATGGTATTCGTTCGGTAGTCACGATTACTTTTTTTCAAATACGCAACTCAACCAGAAAAATGCTAAACTAGCATGCCACGAAAGAGGATCACATCTTGTCAAGATTGACAACGATCAAATTCAAGCCTTTCTTATTAAAACCATAAAGGCTAATCACGGTAGTAATTTTTCTTTGACTGTTCTTGTTTATATAAAAAATTACTTATCTTTTTCTATACCAAGTTAAAAAGATATTTTACTGGTTTAAAATTTTGTTTTTAATTTTGATTGAAAACTTTAAGGCAACGAACGTGTGGAATACTTTATTGGTCTTGAACGAAACGCTCACAATATAATTACCTGGATTGACGGGTCAACTGTGGTATATTCTGCTTGGGCAGAAGGCGAACCTAATAATGCTTGGTGGTCTGAAAATTGTGGACAACTATTACCAATGACCCAACAATGGAACGACCTCAGATGTGATGCAACAATCAATTTTATTTGCCAACGAAGAAACAGAAGTATGCAATAAAACTAAATTTAATATTATTAGTTACTAATCTAACAAATACTTATTAACAGCCCCGAAACCTATCGTTGAGGAATGGTATAAAAACGGAAATCAACAATACTACATTTCTACCTCTCAGCTTACTTTTGACAACGCTATATTAGCTTGCGTTGAAAGAAGAAGCACACTGGTCATGGTTAAGACTGATAGAATCCAAGCCTTCCTTAGAAAGCAGCTTCACACAATTCACCGTACGTTTTCAGGATTTTAAATAAAAGTTCACTGTATTAAACTATCACAGTTATCTAAATACAATGTTTTGCCAGTAACTAGTATAATTATTAAAAAACTACATCAAACTGATTGATTTAGGTGAACATCACCGATATTATATCGGAATACATCGAATTGAAAACGCTGAAGGTCACAAAGGTGATTTATATTGGATTGATGATTCTGCTTTAGATTATACTACATGGCGTTGGGGCGAACCTAATAATTCCTGGGGTGTTGAAAACTGTGGTAACATGGTAGCTGAAACTCAACTTTGGAATGACATTGCCTGCTGGACGGTTATGCACTTTATCTGTGCAAAGGATATTTAAGAAAGTAAACTCTAACGTAAATATTTTTTAAAACACAGTTAAAATTTTTTTTTTAAATGTTACAACTTAAAAAAACGACAGTGTGTTCACCTGTTTAAAAAATCAAATTTTAATATATTTTACTTTTATTTGTTTCTAGAATACTAAAATGATCTGGGTGAATTTAAGTAACTTGATTTAATTATTTGGAAAAAGAACGATATATTTTACAAAGATAGTGTTTTATTTCATATGTAGTTTTTGTTTTGACTTTTCTTTACACAGACTTAAATAAATGGTTATGGAAAATTATTTGTGAAAATTGGTTTATTTGCAAAAGTGTTTTATGCTATAGTATGTACAAAATTAAAAAAATCAGATATCGATATTAAATTCACAAAATGAATTTTAGTAATAGTCTGTTTAAAAATCCTGTAAGATATTGAACCAGTGTGAATTTATCGTCGTATACTTTTACGCTTGACCGATTTTATGTTCTTTCTTTAGCCAAGTATTGTCAGAGATAAGATATAAATTTAGCGTGTTAGTTTTATCTGTTTTAATCTAGTCTAATCTTATGTTTAATTTTATGTACTTTGTGTAAATTAAGTATAAAGGATAAACTGAATTACCAAGCCAACGAGATTTTACCATACCGATATATTGTTCAACTGGGCTTTGTCTTAAAATAGTTTGGTAAGCACGTGTTTTATAATGTTTTCAATACTGTTAATTTGAGTGTTTTATAATGTTTACTGTTATCTTAAGATAATTGTGTAGGGTATTTTGTATTATTAGTAGCTTATATATGTTTCTTTGTTTTAGAAACCGTATTTTTCATCGATCTGTGTGCACCGTTTTTCGTTATAAGAATTGTGTTGTCCTATTGTTGCGTCATATGAAGGGCTAACAATAATAAGTTCAAAGAAAGTTAAACTGGTGTGATTGATGTCTAAACGAGTTAATAACTATAACTAAGTCTAATGTTGGTGATTGAATATTTCTGCTACTCGTCTGAGTGTATCAAAGCCGCACTTACTGCAAGGACGACGTAACAAATCCTTTAAATGATTTTGTCTTAGTAACTAAAGTTAAAGTTATATTATTATTTCAAATTGCATGCACTTGCGACACATAAACAACTAAATGCACAAGCACATTTTAAACACAAAAAATATTCCAAGTTAGGAAATAACTAATCTTGAAATTTGCTTACTTTCCTAAAAGTCAAAGTTCATTTTGGTTTATTGTAGCTTATAAGTTGATGCTTTTATCAGACTACCCTTTAATATTAGTTTGTTTAACAAAACTTTGTATTCTATACTATCACCAAATGGCAAAAATATTAAAGTTACGATGAAAATTAACGTACTCAGCAGTTAACCGGTCGTATTTACCGTGAGTTTATAATAAAAGAATCACATAGCTTATTTTACTTAACTTTTCTACTTGTGATTTTAACTTGAAATTGTCAAGAAGAAATATTTGTAATAATTTGGGATATTAAACATTTAGCTAAACTTTTTTTAGCTAAACATAGAACAAACCCCTAATAAATACTCCACAACTGTAGGGTTGTGAATATGTTTTAAGCCAAATTTAAGTTGTAATTTTTAAGTGCTAAGCTTAAACTGCGCTCACATCCAAAAGTTACTGGAAATTAATTAAAATTTTTTACGTGCGCAAATTTCAAGGTTTATGGGTACATGCGTTATCTCTTTAATATCGGTTAAAGTTAGCAATATTGACAAACAAACCAATGTTAAGTTGGGGATAAAATGACAATATTATTAAAAGTCATTTAAATATTTTGTAGGGTAAAAATAACAAAACAATTTTTCCAACCATTTATTAAAATCTGAGTAAAAACACGTAGTTACGCAAGCACAATAATAAATGAAAAAATATCTTTGTTAAATGTTGTTCTTTTTCTGGATACAAATGTCTAGAAAACTTCACCCAAATCTGTTTATAATTGTTGAAACCTAATCCAAATATTTTTTTTTAAATAGTTTGTTAAGTATTTTCTTTTATGTCACATAAATATTGGTTTTTATTTTATAGACCTATACAGATTATTACAGTTTTTATCAGCCAAAGAAACAAATATATTTACATTATTTAATTAAATATCCTTTGCACATATAAAGTGCATAACCGTCCAGCAGGCAATGTCATTCCAAAGTTGAGTTTCAGCTACCAATTCACCACAGTTTTCAACACCCCAGCTATTATTAGGTTCGCCCCAACGCCATGCAGTATAACTTAAAGCAGTTCCATCAATCCATTCCAACTCATCTTTGTGACCTTCAGAGTTTTCAATTCGGTGCATTCCGATATAATGTGTGTGGTGCTCACCTGAATCGAAAAGTCTAATATGTTGCAATATTGATAAGACCGACTTATTCGACCTATATACGATTGTTTTAATTTACTCATTATAAATCAAATATTACAATATGTTTATATTCAAAAAATGCAATGTATATGTTAAAAACATACGGTGAATTGTGTGAAGCTGCTTTCTAAGGAAAGCTTGAATCCTATCAGTCTTGACCATGACCAGTGTGCTTCTTCTTTCAACGCAAGCATATATTGCGTTGTTAAAAGTGAGCTGAGATGTAGATATGTAATATTGCTGATCACCGTTTTTGTACCATGTTTCGACGATTGGGCTTGGCCCTGTTGATTAATATTAGTTTAACCGTAAATTTATTTTAATCTCTTTTAGTATAAATTTGGCAATTTTTTTTAAGTTTTGATAATTAAAATTTGTCTATTTTTATTTTTTGTTAACGTAAATTTCGTTGTTACAAAGGGTTTTAAATCTTACTTGCGTTTCTTCGTTGGCAAATAAAATTAGTCGTTGCACCACAATTAACGTCATTCCATTGTTGGGTTCTTGCTAATAGTTGACCACAATTTTCAGACCACCAAGCATTATTAGGTTCTCCTTCTGCCCAAGCAGAATATACCACCGTTGATCCGTCAATCCAAGTGATTATATTATGGGCGTTTCGTTCAAGGCCAATATAGTATTCCCTTGGTGTGTTTCCTAAAAGTAAAAAAAGGAAAAAATATAAAAACAAAATATAAAATAAAGAAATCTTTTTTTTTCTATTCAATTTGTTTCTAAACTTTAAAAAAATTTGTTACCGCTAATAGAACGAATAGTTTCAATGAGAAATGCTTGAATTTGATCGCTGTCAACCTTAACTAGTTTAGCTTTTCTCTCTTCGCATGCTAACTTGGCATTTTTCTGGTTCAGCTGCGTGTTTGAAAAGAAGTAGCCGTAATCGCCACTCGAATACCATTTATCATTCTCAGCACCTTTAACGCACAAGCTGCTAAGGCATAAACCGAAAACTACGATCGCAAACGAATTCATTATAACAATATCTCACAATTTTTATTGAAACAAATCTGTCAATACGCAAAGTAATATAATCAAAAACCCCGTTTTGCTACTGAGCAAAGATTTAACTTGTTTAACGTATTAGAACAGCTAATGATTACAATTTAGTAAAAAAGCATATTTTACTGCAATTTTATATATTGCTTTTACCACTTATTTCTTTACAGTGAAATAATTCCTTTAAAAGAATATTTTTATTCATTTAAAGTGAATTGTTTGATCAAAAATTGATACATAACATTGAACCGGGCGGCATTTTAAAGGCTTTTGCCGGATATCATCGGATATTTACATTTACGTTATTTAATTATTAAAATTTTTATCTAAACTTTAGTGTTTACATAACTTTTTGTCGAGATTGGAATTTTTTAAAGTATTTTGTAAACATTGAAATTTTTTCATGAAGCTAACAATTGTTTGTGCATTACGTAAAATTGCATTTACATTTGTATCTGATATTAGTTGTAGTTTTAACTTGAAATTGCTACCAAGGAAGAACTGTAATAAATTGTGGTTTTGATTAGGCGTAGGCCTACGTTAGATAAATACATTTCATTAGCCTAACAAGTGACTCTATGATATTTCTAGTTTGTTTCTGGATTTTGTATTCACTTTTTTTTACTAAATCCAAGTAAATAATACATTGTTTTAATAGCACAATAATAAATAAGTTAATATCTTTGTAAAATATTGTTCTTTTTTCAAATTAAAGAAGCAATTCATATTATAATTGTGAAAACTTTATAAAAATAAAGTTTGTTAAAATGTTAGTTTTTTTAGTAAGAGGGTAAACACTTTTTTATGTACACTAATTTGTTGGCTATTTAAAAAAAATGTTAAATAGTTTTAAGTACTTACCAGTTGGTTTTTATGAAAATAAATTAAACTGGAACTGCGGGATTGACTTTGATAACTTTATCAAAACTTTTTAAAACGATAAGAAAAACATTTTCTTTTTTTGTGGTATATAATGGCTTTAAATTTTTTGTTATTATTTGCGGATTATTTGTTCATTAATTTTGTTCTTTACAATATACGTAAAATTTTTTACAAAATAAATGTATATGGCTCACTTATAATAAGTAAAACTTCATTTAAAAAAAAATAAAAAGATTATTTAAATTTATATAAACGTATTTTTTTAGTTTTTTAACTGCAATATCATAGAAAACGAATAGGTTTAATGTTGAAAAGGTATTTGTTAAATTAACCTTTTTTTAATCCTGGTTTGTTCACAAAATGAAAAGTTTTTGTTAAGTGTTATGAAATCAAGTTACAAACCTTTATGTTTTTGGTTCAAGATGCACCAATCCAAAATTGTCCTTAAGTTTGTACGTTCGCTAAGAATAGTATATCACACTATAGCACAATTTTCCATAACACATATTTAATTGTTAAAAAGGAAAATATAGTTAGCAGCAATTGTCAATATTTTATATGTTTTGTGTAAGCAACAGTTGTTGTTATAAAGTGGCAATCTAGTTAAAATGCGTTTATGCTTAAAACTTACCAATAATTTCTAATGGGAATTTGTAATGAGCGAAAATTCTCAAGTTTATGTTTATATATTCCTTGATTGATGCTTGGAAAATTTTTTTATCGTAGCCTATATGTTGATGCTTTTATCAGACTACCTTTTATTATTGGTTTGTTTAACAAAACTTTGTATTCTATACTATCACCAAATGGCAAAAATATTAAAGCCACAATTAAAATTAAAGCACTCAGCACTTGTGAGTTTAATAAATAAAAAAACCACATAGTTTATGTTACTTAATTTTTCTACCTGTGATTTTAACTTGAAATTGTCACGAAGAAAAATTTGTAATAATTTGTGATATTAAACATTTAGCTAAACCTTTTTTTCTTATTTTACATTCTGTGTGGCGTTAAAAAATTTTGTGGTTAATTAAATAGTGACCTTTTTTCTAAGTTACTATGGTTGATTTATTTGTTAATAGACTACAACATACCAAAGGTTTAAAGTTAAGGCTAATGTCTCCCTATTTACGTATATTGAGATCGTTAAATTATACCCTTCACAGAACAAACCCCAAATAAATATTCCACAACTGTAGGGTTGTGAATATTTCAAGTGCTAAACTTAAACTATTTTCAAGTGCTAAACTTAAACTGCATTTACATCTAGAAGTTAATGAAAAATAATTTAAATTCTCTACGAGCGGCAATTTCATGGTTTATGGGTACATGTGTTAGAACTCTAAAGGTTTGTTAAAGCAAAAAAATAATTACACAAATTTTAAGTCAAAACAATTTATCTTCTTCTATATAGTATATGGATTTCTAAATTTGGTGCGTTCCATCACAGAATAACTAAAATGAATTGCGACTCGAGTTTAAAAATATTTATTGTACAAGAATTGTTATTATGTTTACATCGTTTAAAGTATTATAGGTTCACATAAATGTTGTAAAAAAGTTATACATAATATTCATTTTAGGGGTAAATTTATCAAATTAATAATTTTTTGTTTACACTGATTTATTAACCAGGTTTCGTTGAAGGTATTCAAATTAAAATGTTTAAAATAAACACGGCTTACTATAATTTATTGGATTTATATTAAATAAAGTTGCCAACCACAAATACATTTTTTGAAATCGCCGAAAAACGTGGTAGGCTATTAATGTTAACAAAAGCCAATTACTAATAAATAAACGCGAATAAAAGTATACAGTACTTGGGCATAAAACATATATAAATGTTTGTATAGTTTCAAGACTTTGCTCTAATAAAGCGTTTTTTTTTAACTTTTTATGCATAGTCTATAGCTTTTGAAACTGACTTTAACGTGACAAAAAAGAGATATTTTTACTTCGCCGTTAAATGTTATATTAATTTCGTCTTTTAGTTTGTTTGTAAAAAATAAAATTCCTAACACTATCAAAAAAATGTGGAAAATAGTAAAGGAAGAAAAACCAGTGCGTTAGTTAACAATAAAGTTAACTAACGAATTTTAATGTGTTTACATCGTTAAATAAAATCGCGAAGGGTAAACAATATTATGGTAGGTAAACATTAAAGTTTTTCGTTAATTAGTATTTCTTGTTTATCATACAGTAAGTAATACGACAAGTGGAATTTTGACTTTAACGAAAAATGATTGGAAAAATTTTTGGTTGTTTGTGGTACATTTATCACCAACAGCACAAAATTTTTCTTGCTTTAACGACCAAAAATGTTCCCTCCAAATGTCGAATTAGTGTGTTTAATAATGTTAGCCAAAGCATACTGAAAACTGTTAACACTTATATCGTAATAAAAATTTCTTTTTCCTTACTGGTAAAATTTTACACATTGCATCTTAGTATTCTGGATCTATCTATCAAGTGTTCCTTAATAATAAACATTAATAGTTGAAAAAGCATTTTTAATAAATATTTAAAAGCATTTGTTTAATGTTGTTAATACTATGTGCTAATATTCATTAAATTTAACTACTTTTTATTTTTTATTTTAAATCCAATATAAGAATTTTTTGCAGATGTCTAAACATATTTTAGACTTGGTGTATTTTAATTACAATTTTATCGCAACGCTTTTTATTTAATAGTCCAGCATAAAACTTTAGATAAAATTTATATTAGAGAATAAAAACAAAATTTAATGTGTATGTAACCAAAAAATTTAAATGTTTATTTACCCGGAATTTTAACAAAATTCCAATACACAAAACTTCACAATTTATGTATATATTATATTTTGTCAAGGTTTCGAAAATTTTTAAACAATTAATTCCAGAAAAGACAACATCCGCCATTACCAACGAAAGCCTATAAAACAGTGAACAAGTCGAGGCTAAATATCATTTATTGATCAAGATTTGACTTTAAGATTAGAATGGTATTGGTTTAAGCAAAATTAAAAAAATGATTTTGTAATATTTTTTTAAATTAAATAAGTTAACTTAAAGCGATGAATTAAAACAAATAAAGTATAAAAATAATATTTTTTAAATTACTAATATTAACTTCTAATATTTTCATAGAATTTTTTTTATTAAATTTAAAACAAAAACCGTGTGGTATCGTTGCTATGAATTCGCTTGCATTCGTAGCCCTTGTTTTATGCCTTAGCAGCTTGTCTGTTAACGCTGCTTTAAATGATAAATGGTATTCGTTCGGTAGTCACGATTACTTTTTTTCAAATACGCAACTCAACCAGAAAAATGCTAAACTAGCATGCCACGAAAGAGGATCACATCTTGTCAAGATTGTTAACGATCAAATTCAAGCCTTTCTTATTAAAACCATAAAGGCTAATCACGGTAGTAATTTTTCTTTGACTGTTCTTGTTTATATAAAAAATTACTTATCTTTTTGTATACCAAGTTAAAAAGATATTTTACTGGTTTAGAATTTTGTTTTTAATTTTGATTGAAAACTTTAAGGCAACGAACGTGTGGAATACTTTATTGGTCTTGAACGAAACGCTCACAATATAATTACCTGGATTGACGGATCAACTGTGGTATATTCTGCTTGGGCAGAAAGCGAACCTAATAATGCTTGGTGGTCTGAAAATTGTGGACAACTATTACCAATGACCCAACAATGGAACGACCTCAGATGTGATGCAACAATCAATTTTATTTGCCAACGAAGAAACAGAAGTATGCAATAAAACTAAATTTAATATTATTAGTTAGTAATCTAACAAATACTTATTAACAGCCCCGAAACCTATCGTTGAGGAATGGTATAAAAACGGAAATCAACAATACTACATTTCTACCTCTCAGCTTACTTTTGACAACGCTATATTAGCTTGCGTTGAAAGAAGAAGCACACTGGTCATGGTCAAGACTGATAGAATCCAAGCCTTCCTTAGAAAGCAGCTTCACACAATTCACCGTACGTTTTCAGGATTTTAAATAAAAGTGCACTGTATTAAACTATCACAGTTATCTAAATACAATGTTTTGCCAGTAACTAGTATTATTATTAAAAAACTACATGAAACTGATTGATTTAGTTGAACATCACCGATATTATATCGGAATGCATCGAATTGAAAACGCTGAAGGTCACAAAGGTGATTTATATTGGATTGATGATTCTGCTTTGGATTATACAGCATGGCGTTGGGGTGAACCTAATAATTCCTGGGGTGTTGAAAACTGTGGTAACATGGTAGCTGAAACTCAACTTTGGAATGACATTGCCTGCTGGACAGTTATGCACTTTATCTGTGCAAAGGATATTTAAGAAAGTAAACTCTAACGTAAATATTTTTTAAAACACAGTTAAAAATTTTTTTTTAACAGTTACAACTTAAAAAAACGACAGTGTTCACCTGTTTAAAAAATTGCATTTTAATATATTTTACTTTTATTTGTTTTCTAGAATACTGAAATGATCTGGGTGAATTGAAGTTTAATTGATTTTATTATTTGAAAAAGAAAAGATAATTTACAAAGATAGTATTTAATTTTATATCTAGTTTTTTTTTGTTGTATACACAGACTTAAATAAATGGTAATGGGAAGTTATTTGTATATATTTGACTGAAAATTAGTAGCACTATTTTTTAGCTTAATAATAGGCTTTTTAAACCAAAAATGTATAAAGTTATATATTAAATAAGTTTTATAAACTGTCTATTTAAAAATCCTTTTAGTGGTTTTTGTCTGATTTACTGGAGTTCAAATTATATTATTTTAAATTGTTTGCGTTGGGGGCATATAAACTATTAAACACGCCAAGCATTTGTTTAAAAACAAAAAAATGTTTCAAAGTAGAAAAAAACTAATCGTACACTTTACTTAGTTTTTTAAAGATCAAAGTTTATCAAAGTTTAGTTTATAAGTTAATGCTTTTATAAGGCTACACTGCATTTTTTAACATAACTTAGTATTCTACCATTTTCAAATGGCGAAAATATCAAAGCTACGTACGTTGCTAGTAAAATTAAAATAAAGTGGTCAACTAGTGGTATTCCAAAGTATTACTAATTTTAGCTTTAAGCCAATCCTATTTACAAGCCGTTAGTTGAATTAAATCCTTTGCAATAGCACAAAATTAAAATAAATACTTCACAATTAAAGGTTTACAAAAATGTTTCAAACAAACTTTGAATTGTTGCTTTTGAATGTCCTAGTTAAGTTGTGATTACATCTGCATGTAACTGGTAATTTATTTTTTTAATTTTTAACAAAGAAAATATTTAAAGTTTATGTCCTAAACAAAAAAAGTTATAACACAAATATTAGGTCAGAACTCGACATTGACAAAGCAAAGGCAGCGTTTAAAATATAGCATCATTAACAAATATATCCTTTAATATTATTTATACTAATAGCATTATAATCATTTATATTTTTTTATAAATTATAACGCTATTTGTTAAATACGCGCTAATATGTTTATCCTCAATTTTGAATCGTATTGCGGTTAATACTCTCATGCAATGTATTGCACCACATGTCGTAAAAGAACTTTCTAGAACAGTCATTAGAACTGATTGTTATCAAAGAAAATCGTTACAATTTGGAAGAATTTTTATGTAAATTAGTTTTTACTGATATAATAGTTCATTGTTAATCATGGCGGATCTTTCATTGACTGATTGGAATTTCTGGTAATTATTTTTTGTTCTTTGTAGTGTAAATATGTTACTAATCTGTTTTTTAAATGTTTAAAATATGTCATAATCTTTAACCACGTGCAAAACTTGCCAATAACATACATAGTCTTGGGGTATCTTAACAGTGTTTTTCAATGTTTTTTATAACACACTTTTAGAACTGTGATTGTTCACTTGGGTAGTACTGTTGGTTGATACTGTTTTTCTGTTAGATCTTACTGACTGGATATCAGGTATTTTAATATTGCTGTATTGTTAACTGCTATTTGTGTTATTTGATGTAGACTGTAATTTCTTATTTTTAACATGCTTGCTTACTATTGCAGTGAGTGAGCAGCTTACCTTATTGTGTCACACTGCCCATTAAGAGTTGAACACCTTTTTTAATACCTGGTATGTTTTTATTGATACTTGTAAATTTTGTTAATGGATCTACTTTTATGCCAAATAACCTCTTATTAATGCATATAGACTATCGTTAGGTTTGTTATTCTTCTAGTGTTCACTACTGTTATTGTATCACTGTTTTTGCCCAATTTGCCAGTATTTTGAGTGGTTAGCATACTGTGTTGGTAAGCTTAATTTGTGCCTTACTATAGTTAATACCTGTGTAGTTATTGTTATCATATTTTTTGTATATTCACACGCGTTATTCGTTTCTTTTAGATACTTCGGGTACTAATTCTTGAACGTGGATGAAATTTGTGTGCCATTATTCGTGTTAAATACATGTAAACGAAGTGTTTTTTATCCAAGAAGAGTTATTGCTGTAGTGTGCCTCTAAGCGCTACTTACTTTATAAGGCAAACGGCTATAGGCAGTTACAAATTTGTTGCCATATTAAATACTCCGGCATTTGACCACTAGGTGCTAGCTAAAGAGTATTTAACACTATTGAACAGAATATTCAAATTTCGTAATATATATTTTGATAGATTGATTGTGTCAAACTATTAGGGAATATTTAACCTACCAGTCTCATTAGCTTAAAAACATGGTACTTATTATTTACTAACTAAATAAATAATTTTTTTTTGTAACTAAGCTGGCATAGCTTTTGCAAAATATTCATAAAAGTTATATAATTATTTTTAGGTAAAAAAATTACAGAACAACTTTCCTCGATCATTTATTTAAATCTGAGTAATACAACAAGTTGTTACACGCAAGCACAATTATAAACTAGATTTATTTGATAAATAAAATATGGTTCGAAATTGATTCTTTTTTATAAATATAATTTATTTAGTAGGTTTATTAATTAAATTAAAAATTTAAATATGAACTTTTTTATATTTAAACCTAATTTTAACAAGCGAACACGCACTCATTGATATTGTAATATAAAAGTAAACTAAATTTAAAAGCAAAATACTGATCTTAATTTTTTAGTAATCAAACAAGTATTAAAATATAATAATAAAAAAACAATTAAAACTAGATTTGAACAAAAAACTCATTAAGTAATCGCAAATAGAGCACAAACTACGGGATAAGGACTTTTTACGACGCTCACGGGAATTTACAGCGCAGAACAATACAAACCGAGTCTAGTCTTAACGCCGTAAAAATTTTTAGAAGAAAAGAAATCATTAAACAAAGATAAAATAAGGCATGACCAACGCGATAAAAGACCACGCATAGGAAGTTAGAGCCTAAAACAATAGAAATAAAACTAGTCTTTTTTTTTTTTTTTTTTTTTTCTATAAAATTTTATAAATAAAAAATATGTGCATAAACATTAACTAAGAATATTACATACCTTTGATTTTTAATTAACAAACCAGCATTTAATATAACAAACAAACAAGAATTATTTTTTAATTATCTTCAAATTTTAAATATAATAAGATATAACCGACCAAAATTTTAAAACCTAATATCAATCTTTAAATTTGAATAAACAAACACCCATTAATTAGTAATAAGTGATGAAAATTTTAATTTTATTTCATTTTTGAGTTGGTAATATCATAATATACAATTGACCAAGATTTAAAAAGTTAATAACAACCCTTAAATTTTAATAAACAAACACCTATTAATTAGTAATTAGTGATAAAAATTAAAATTTTGATTCGTTTTTGAGTTACTAATATCATGATATACAATTGACCAAAATTTAAAAAGTTAATAACAACCTTTAAGTTATAATAAATAAACACCTATTAATTAGTAATTAGTGATAAAAATTAAAATTTTAATTCATTTTTGAGTTACCAATATCATGATATACAATTGACCAAGATTTAAAAAATTAATAAAAACCTTTAAATTTTAATAAACAAACACTTATTAATTAGTAATTAGTGATAATTAAATGTTGTAAATAGGAGAATGAAAACATAATCTGATAATAAACAACATACTAAAATTTCAGATTTTTAAATTCTAAGGAACTAATGATATCTTCTTTCAAAATTGGGACTAGAAAGAATAAAAATAATAATAAAAATAATAATAATAAGTATAACTAGATTTATTTGATAAATAAAATATGGTTCGAAATCGTTTGATTTTTTTTTATAAATATAACTTATTTAGTAGATTTATTAAATAAATTATAAATTTAAATATTAACTTTTTTTAATTCAAACCTAATTTTAACAAACGAACACGCATTCATTGATATTGTAATATAAAAGTAAACTAAATTTAAAAGCAAAATACCGATCTTAATTTTTGGTAATCAAACGAGTATTAAAATATAATAATAACAAAACAATTAAAAAAAATTTACACATTTTTTACTTATACTTTAACATTTTACTTAAATTTTCAACCAATATATTTTACTTTAATGGACAGCGAAAAGGACGATTTTTGACGGCGACCAGAACGCTATTAAATTATTCAAGCGTTAAACTCACACTGATTCGTTATTTTATAAAAAAAAAATAACTAGATTTATTTGATAAATAAAATATGGTTCGAAATCGTTTGATTCTTTTTTATAAATATAATTTATTTAGTACGTTTATTAATTAAATTATAAATTTAAATATGAACTTTTTTATATTTAAACCTAATTTTAACAAGCAAACACGCACTTATTGATATTGTAATATAAAAGTAAACTAAATTTAAAAGCAAAATACCAATCTTAATTTTTTAGTAATCAAACAAGTATTAAAATATAATAATAACAAAACAATTAAAACAAAAATTTTACACATTTTTTACTTATATTTTAACATTTTACTTAAATTTTCAACCAATATTTTTTACTTTAATGGACAGCGAAAAGGACGATTTTTGACGGCGACCAGAACGCTATTAAATTATTCAAGCGTTAAACTCACACTGATTCGTTATTTTATAAAAAAACTAAAATAATGATTAAATGATATTTAGAGTTAAATCTTCATTTTAAATAGCAACATACAAAATAATAATACCAACAATATATTAAAATTTCAGAAAATTTAATCTTTAAATTTTAATAATAAAATATATTAATTAGTAATTAGTGACATTTAAATGTCGTAAATAGGAGGTTTGCGATTCGTTGGGATAATAACAAACATACTAAAAATTTAGAACTTTTAGTTTTAAAGAACAAAAGTTATCGTCTTTCAAAATTTGTCAAATAAGAATAAAAACAATAATAAATACTAGATTTATTTGATAAATAAAATATGGTTCGAAATTTTTTGATTATTTTTAACATAAATTTTTATAAATAAAAAAAGGTATGCATAAACATTAATTAAGAATATTACATATCTTCGAATAAACAAACAAGCATTTATATATACTATACACACAAAAACTAATATTTAACGCAGTTTTAAGTTGTTTATATCAGGATATAGATTATACCAAATTTTAAATTCCTAAAATTGATTTTTGATTTAAATTAAATAAACAAGCATTTAAATATGATAAACAATTGAAACTTATTTTTTAAATATGTTTTTCAACTACCTATATTTTAAAATACATTATACCAAATTTTTAGTGCTTAATATCGGACTTTAACTTTTAATCAACAAACAAGCATTTAAATATAATAAACAAACAAGAATTAATTTTTATTTCATTTTCAAGTTATAAATATTATAACATATAACTGACCAAAATTTAAAAATCTAATAACAATCATTAAATTTAAATAAACAAACACCTATTTATTAGTAATTAGTGTCAAAAATTAAAATTTTAATTTATTTTTGAGTTACTAATATTATAATATACAAATGACAAAAATTTAAAAAATTAACAACAACCTTTAAATTTAAATAAACAAACACTTATTAATTAGTATTTAGTGATTAAAAATTAAAATTTTAATTCAGTTTTGAGTTACTAATATCATGATATACAATTGACCAAGATTTAAAAAATAAATAACAAACTTTAAATTTTAATAAATAAACACCTATTATTAACCAATTAGTGATAAAAATTAAAATTTTAATTTATTTTTGAGTTAGTAATATCATAATATACAATTGACCAAGATTTAAAAAATTAATAACAACCTTTAAATTTTAATAAAAAAACACCTATTAATTAGTAATTAGTGATAATTAAATGTCATAAATAGGAGGTTTGCGATTCGTTGGGATAATAACAAACATACTAAAAATTTAGAACTTTTAGTTTTAAAGAACAAAAGTTATCGTCTTTCAAAATTCTGACTAGAAAGAATAAAAACAATAACTAGATTTATTTGATAAATAAAATATGGTTCGAAAATATTTGATTTTTTTTAACATAAATTTTTATAAATAAAAAAAGATATGCATAAACATTAACTAAGAATATCACGAACCTTTGATTTTTAATAAACAAACAAGCATTAAAAATATAATACAAACAAAAACTAATATTTAACCCAGTTTTAAGTTGGTAATATTAGGATATAAATTATAGTAAATTTTAAATTCTTAAAATTGATTTTTATTAAATAAACAAGCATTTAAATATGATAAATAAACGAAAATTATTTTTCTAATATGTTTTTTAATTACTTATATTATAAAATACATCATACCAAATTTTTAATGCTTAAAGTCGAACTTTTTTAATGAACAAACCAGCATTCAAATATAAAAAACAAACAAGAATTATTTTTTAATTCATTTTCGAATTATAAATATTATAAGATAAAACCGACCAAAATTTAAAAACCCAATAACAATCTTTAAATTTAAATAAACAAACACCTATTAATTAGTAATTAGTGACAAAAATTAAAATTTAATTCGTTTTTGAGTTACTAATATCATGATATACAATTGACAAAAATTTAAAAAATTAATAACATTCTTTAAATTTTAATAAACAAACACCTATTATTAAGTTATTAGTGATAAAAATTAAAATTTTAATTTATTTTTGAGTTAGTAATATCATAATATACAATTGACCAAGATTTAAAAAATTAATAACAACCTTTAAATTTTAATAAACAAACACCTATTAATTAGTAATTAGTGATAATTAAATGTCATAAATAGGAGGTTTGCGATTCGTTGGGATAATAACAAACATACTAAAATTTTAGAACTTTTAGTTTTAAAGAACAAAAGTTATCGTCTTTCAAAATTCTGACTAGAAAGAATAAAAACAATAATAATAATAATAATAAATACACTGACAATAACAATATGTTTCGAAATCTAAGATTTCGAACCATAATAACTAGATTTATTTGATAAATAAAATATGGTTCGAAATCGTTTGATTCTTTTTATAAATATAATTTATTTAGTAAGTTTATTAAATAAATTATAAATTTAAATACTAGAACAATAGAAATAAAACTAGTCCAGACCCGCGACCTTAAAATTAAGTTAGACCCTAGAACAATAGAAATAAAACTAGTCCAGTCCGGCGACCCTAAAAATAAGAAAAGATAAAACTTATTAAACAAAGAAAAAATAAAGCATAACCAACGCGATAAAAATTCATTTAACCAACACAAAATTCCAATTTATGTATTAAACTTTATAATATAATTATCGAATAAATGTTCTTTGCACAATATTATGGAGATTTTATAAAATTTACCATTTGTATCATGATTTTAAATCAATAAAAATGTAACAACCAAATATTGATTTGATTTTTAATAAAAAACAAGCAATTAATATTTATTATAAACAACCAAAAATTAATTTTTATACCGTTTTTGAGTAGAAACTTTTACACACATTTAACTTAGATTTTCATATTTTACTTATACTTTCAACCAATACTTTTTACTTCAACTCAGACAGCGAAAAAGACGATATTTGACGGCGACCAGAACGCTATTAAATCATTCAAGCGTTAAACTCACTCTGATCCATTATTTTATAAATAAACCCAAAATAATTAAACGATAATTAGCTAAAGTTAAATATTTATTTTAAACAGCAACATACAAAATAATAATAATAATAGCAACAACATATTAAAATTTCAGAAAATTTAACATTTAAATTTTAATAATAAAATATATTAATTAGTAATTAGTGATAATTAAATGTCGTAAATAGGAGGTTTGCGATTCGTTGGGATAATAACAAACATACTAAAAATTTAGAACTTTTAGATTTAAAGAACAAAAGTTATCGTCTTTCAAAATTCTGACTAGAAAGAATAAAAACAATAATAATAAATACACTGACAATAACAATATGTTTCGAAATCTAAGATTTCGAACCATAATAATAACTAGATTTATTTGATAAATAAAATATGGTTCGAAATTGTTTGATTCTTTTTTATAAATATAATTTATTTAGTAGGTTTATTAATTAATTTATAAATTTAAATATAAACTTTTTTATATTTAAACCTAATTTTAACAAGCGAACACGCACTCATTGATATTGTAATATAAAAGTAAACTAAATTTAAAAGCAAAATACCGATCTTAATTTTTAGTAATCAAACAAGTATTAAAATATAATAATAACAAAACAATTGAAACAAAAATTTTACACATTTTTTACTTATATTTTAACATTTTACTTAAATTTTCAACCAATATTTTTTACTTTAATGGACAGCGAAAAGGACGATTTTTGACGGCGACCAGAACGCTATTAAATTATTGAAGCGTTAAACTCACACTGATTCATTATTTTATAAAAAAACAAAAATAATGATTAAACAATATTTAGCTAGAGTTAAATCTTCATTTTAAATAGCAACATACAAAATAATAATACCAACAACATATTAAAATTTCAGCAAATTTAATCTTTAAATTTTAATAATAAAATATATTAATTAGTAATTAGTGATAATTAAATGTCGTTAATAGGAGGTTTGCGATTCGTTGGGATAATAACAAACATACTAAAAATTTAGAACTTTTAGTTTTAAAGAACAAAAGTTATCGTCTTTCAAAATTCGTCAAATAAGAATAAAAACAATAATAACTAGATTTATTTGATAAATAAAATATGGTTCGAAAATATTTGATTATTTTTAACATAAATTTTTATAAATAAAAAAAGATATGCATAAACATTAACTAAGAATATTACAAACCTTTGGTTTTTAATAAACAAACAAGCATTTATATATATAATACAAACAAAAACTAATATTTAACCCAGTTTTAAGTTGGTGATATTAGGATATAAATTATAGTAAATTTTAAATTCTTAAAATTGATTTTTATTAAATAAACAAGCGTTTAAATATAATAAATAAACGAAAATTATTTTTCTAATATGTTTTTTAATTACTTATATTATAAAATACATCATACCAAATTTTTAATGCTTAATGTCGAACTTTAATTTTTAATGAACAAACCAGCATTTAAATACAAAAAACAAACACGAATTATTTTTTAAATTTATTTTCGAATTATAAATATTATAAGATAAAACCGACCAAAATTTAAAAACCTAATAACAATCTTTAAATTTAAATAAACAAACACCTATTAATTAGTAATTAGTGACAAAAATTAAATTCGTTTTTGAGTTGCTAATATCATGATATACAATTGACCAAGATTTAAAAAATTAATAACAACCTTTAAATTTTAATAAACAAACACCTATTAATTATTAATTAGTGATAATTAAATGTCGTAAATGGGAGGTTTGCGATTCGTTGGGATAATAACAAACATACTAAAAATTTAGAACTTTTAGTTTTAAAGAACAAAAGTTATCGTCTTTCAAAATTCTGACTAGAAAGAATAAAAACAAAAAGATATGCATAAACATTAACTAAGAATATTACAAACCTTTGATTTTTAATAAACAAACAAGCATTTGTATATATATAATACAAACAAAAACTAATATTTAACCCAGTTTTAAGTTGGTGATATTAGGATATAAATTATAGTAAATTTTAAATTCTTAAAATTGATTTTTATTAAATAAACAAGCATTTAAATATGATAAATAAACGAAAATTATTTTTCTAATATGTTTTTTAATTACTTATATTATAAAATACACCATACCAAATTTTTAATGCTTAATATCGAACTTTAATTTTTAATGAACAAACCAGCATTTCAATAAAAAAAACAAACAAGAATTATTTTTTAATTCATTTTCGAATTATATATATTATAAAATAAAACCGACCAAAATTTAAAAACCCAATAACAATCATTAACATTAAATAAACAAACACCTATTAATAAGTAATTAGTGACAAAAATTAAAATTTTATTCGTTTTTGAGTTACTAATATCATAATATACAATTGACAAAAATTTAAAAAATTAATAACAACCTTTAAATTTTAATAAACAAACACCTATTATTAAGTAATTAGTGATAAAAATTAAAATTTTAATTTATTTTTGAGTTAGTAATATCATAATATACAATTGACCAAGATTTAAAAAATTAATAACAACCTTTAAATTTTAATAAACAAACACCTATTAATTAGTAATTAGTGATAATTAAATGTCGTAAATAGGAGGTTTGCGATTCGTTGGGATAATAACAAACATACTAAAAATTTAGAACTTTTAGTTTTAAAGAACAAAAGTTATCGTCTTTCAAAATTCTGACTAGAAAGAATAAAAACAATAATAATAATAATAATAATAAATACACTGACAATAACAATATGTTTCGAAATCTAAGATTTCGAACCATAATAATAAATATAATGACAATAACAATATGTTTTGAAATCTAAGATTTCGAACCATAAATACACTGACAATAACAATATGTTTCGAAATCTAAGATTTCGAACCATAATAATAACTAGATTTATTTGATAAATAAAATATGGTTCGAAATTATTTGATTATTTTTAACATAAATTTCTATAAATAAAAAAAGATATGCATAAACATTAACTAAGAATATTACATATCTTTGAATAAACAAACAAGCATTTATATATACTATACACACAAAACTAATATTTAACGCAGTTTTAAGTTGTTTATATCAGGATATAGATTATACCAAATTTTAAATTCCTAAAATTGATTTTTGATTTAAATTAAATAAACAAGCATTTAAATATGATAAACAATTGAAACTTATTTTTCAAATATGTTTTTCAACTACTTATATTTTAAAATACATTATACCAAATGTTTAATGCTTAATATCGGACTTTAACTTTTAATCAACAAACAAGCATTTAAATATAATAAACAAAAAGAATTAATTTTTATTTCATTTTCAAGTTATAAATAATATAACATATAACTGACCAAAATTTAAAAATCTAATAACAATCATTAAATTTAAATAAACAAACACCTATTTATTAGTAATTAGTGTCAAAAATTAAAATTTTAATTTATTTTTGAGTTACTAATATCATAATATACAATTGACAAAAATTTAAAAAATTAACAACAACCTTTAAATTTAAATAAACAAACACTTATTAATTAGTATTTAGTGATTAAAAATTAAAATTTTAATTCAGTTTTGAGTTACTAATATCATGATATACAATTGACCAAGATTTGAAAAATTAATAACAACCTTTAAATTTTAATAAACAAACACCTATTATTAAGTAATTAGTGATAAAAATTAAAATTTTAATTTATTTTTGAGTTAGTAATATCATAATATACAATTGACCAAGATTCAAAAAATTAATAACAACCTTTAAATTTTAATAAACAAACACCTATTAATTAGTAATTAGTGATAATTAAATGTCGTAAATAGGAGGTTTGCGATTCGTTGGGATAATAACAAACATACTAAAAATTTAGAACTTTTAGTTTTAAAGAACAAAAGTTATCGTCTTTCAAAATTCTGACTAGAAAGAATAAAAACAATAATAATAATAATAAATACACTGACAATAACAATATGTTTCGAAATCTAAGATTTCGAACCATAATAAATATAACTAGATTTATTTGATAAATAAAATATGGTTCGAAATTATTTGATTATTTTTAACATAAATTTCTATAAATAAAAAAAGATATGCATAAACATTAACTAAGAATATTACATATCTTTGAATAAACAAATAAGCATTTATATATAATACACACAAAACTAATATTTAACGCAGTTTTAAGTTGTTTATATCAGGATATAGATTATACCAAATTTTAAATTCCTAAAATTGATTTTTGATTTAAATTAAATAAACAAGCATTTAAATATGATAAACAATTGAAACTTATTTTTCAAATATGTTTTTCAACTACTTATATTTTAAAATACATTATACCAAATGTTTAATGCTTAATATCGGACTTTAACTTTTAATCAACAAACAAGCATTTAAATATAATAAACAAAAAGAATTAATTTTTATTTCATTTTCAAGTTATAAATAATATAACATATAACTGACCAAAATTTAAAAATCTAATAACAATCAATAAATTTAAATAAACAAACACCTATTTATTAGTAATTAGTGTCAAAAATTAAAATTTTAATTTATTTTTGAGTTACTAATATCATAATATACAATTGACAAAAATTTAAAAAATTAACAACAACCTTTAAATTTAAATAAACAGACACTTATTAATTAGTATTTAGTGATTAAAAATTAAAATATTAATTCAGTTTTGAGTTACTAATATCATGATATACAATTGACCAAGATTTGAAAAATTAATAACAACCTTTAAATTTTAATAAAGAAACACCTTTTAATTAGTAATTAGTGATAAAAATTAAAATTTTAATTCATTTTTGAGTTACTGATATCATGATATACAATTGACCAAGATTTAAAAAATAAATAACAATCTTTATATTTTAATAAATAAACACCTATTCTTAACCAATTAGTGATAAAAATTAAAATTTTAATTTATTTTTGAGTTAGTAATATCATAATATACAATTGACCAAGATTTAAAAAATTAATAACAACCTTTAAATTTTAATAAACAAACACCTATTAATTAGTAATTAGTGATAATTAAATGTCGTAAATAAAAGGTTTGCGATTCGTTGGGATAATAACAAACATACTAAAAATTTAGAACTTTTAGTTTTAAAGAACAAAAGTTAGCGTCTTTCAAAATTCTGACTAGAAAGAATAAAAACAATAATAATAATAATAAATACACTGACAATAACAATATGTTTCGAAATCTAAGATTTCGAACCATAATGACAATAACAATATGTTTCGAAATCTAAGATTTCGAACCATAATGACAATAACAATATGTTTCGAAATCTAAGATTTCGAACCATAACTAGATTTATTTGATAAATAAAATATGGTTCGAAATCATTTGATCATTTTTAAAATTAATCTTTATTAATAAATAAAATTATACATAAACATTACTTAATTATGAATATTAACTAAATAAATAAATTTAATATTACATAATCAATTATTAGACTAAAAACGTGGATAAGAAAATTTCGGAACAAAATTATTTTAAAAGTTTTAAAATATCAATATTTAATTTTTTAATTAACAAAAGTAATTAAATATACTCAACAAACAAAAATTAATTTTTTAACCTAGTTTTAAGTTGTTTATATCAGAATATACATTAGACAAGTTTTAAATGCCTAAAATTGATTTTTTATTAATAAACAAGCATTTAAATGTAATAAACAAACAAAAATTATTTTTTTTAATATGTATTTTAATTAGTAATATTATAAAATACATTATATTAAATTTTAAATGCCTAATATCAAACTTTTATTTTTAATAAACAAACAAGAATTTAAATATAATAAACAAACAAAAATTAAATTTTTAATCCATTTTTGACTTATTAATATTATAACATATAACTGACCAAAATTTGAAAACCCAATAACGAACTTTAAATTTTAATAAATAAACACCTATTAATTAGTAATTAGTGATATTTAAATCATCAAAATAGGAGGATTGAAACAGAATATGATAATAAACAACATACTAAAATTTTAGAGATTTATATACACAAAATCAAAAGTTATTCGATTTCAAAATTCGGATTAGTAAGAATAAAAATAAAAATAAATATACGGACAATAACAATATGTTTCGAAATCTAAGATTTCAAACCATAATTACACCTTATCTAAGAATATTACATATCTTTGATTTTTAATAAACAAACAAGCATTTATATATATTATACAAATAAAATTAATTTTTTAACCCAGTTTTATGTTGTTAATATCAAGATATACATTTTACTAAATTTTAAATTCCCAAAATTGATTTTTGATTTTTAATAAATAAACAAGCATTTAAATAAAATAAACAAACAAAAATTATTTTTTAAACATGTATTTTAAATACTAATATCATAAAATACATTATATTAAATTTTAAATGCTTAATATCAAACTTTAATTTTTAATAAACAAACAAGAATTTAAATATAATAAACAAACAAAAATTAAATTTTTAATCCATTTTCGAGTTATTAATATTATGATATATAACTGACCAAAATTTGAAAACTTAATAACGATGTCTAAATTTTAATAAACAAACACCTATTAATTACTAATTAATAATATTTAAATTATCAAAATAGGAGGATTGAAACACAATATGATAATAAACAACATACTAAAATTTAAAAAAATTATATACACAAAATCAAAAGTTATTCGATTTCAAAATTCGGATTAGTAAGAATAAAAATAAAAATAAAAATAATAATAAATATACGGACAATAACAATATGTTTCGAAATCTAAGATTTCGAACCATAATGACAATAACAATATGTTTCGAAATCTAAGATTTCAAACCATAATAACTTTGTGAAATATTGTTCTTGATCTGGATATAAGTGTGTCTATAGAGAAATTCCCCCAAGTCTGTTTATATTTTTTTTTTATTATCTTAGAGTAAACGAGAAAAATGTAAAAAACGATCGCGTGCGCTATTCTTCGATCGCATGCGCTAAAGTAATTGTAATTTTTCTCTTTAAAATTTCGCAAAGTTTCTTTTTAATATCAACACGGAGAGGAAAAAAACCGCCTCATGCAAATAAAGAAAAATTAATAAAGTAGAATTTTTGACTTAAAAACATGTGAAATGTGCTCTTGTAGTTATAAAGTGGCACAGGTGCAAATTAACGATTTTAAAGTGCGCTTTTATTCAATTATGCGTACAGACTAAATTTACAATTAAATGAACAAATGGGACTGTTGTTAAAAAATTTATAGTACTTGCAAAGAAAATATTTATTGTACAAGAATTGTTATTATGTTTACATCGTTTAAAGTATTATAGGTTCACATAAATGTTGTAAAAAAGTTATACATAATATTCATTTTAGGGGTAAATTTATCAAATTAATAATTTTTTGTTTACACTAATTTATTAACCAGGTTTCGTTGAAGGTATTCAAATTAAAATGTTTAAAATAAACACGGCTTACTATAATTTATTGGATTTATATTAAATAAAGTTGCCAACCACAAATACATTTTTTGAAATTGCCGAAAAACGTGGTAGGCTATTAATGTTAACAAAAGCCAATTACTAATAAATAAACGCGAATAAAAGTATACAGTACTTGGGCATAAAACATATATAAATGTTTGTATAGTTTCAAGACTTTGCTCTAATAAAGCGTTTTCTTTTAACTTTTTATGCATAGTCTATAGCTTTTGAAACTGACTTTAACGTGACAAAAAAGAGATATTTTTACTTCGCCGTTAAATGTTATATTAATTTCGTCTTTTAGTTTGTTTGTAAAAAATAAAATTCCTAACACTATCAAAAAAATGTGAAAAATAGTAAAGAAAGAAAAACCAGTGCGTTAGTTAACAATAAAGGTTTTTTGGTGTCCACTAAGTGCGCTTTGTGATCGACTGAAGTATTTTCCGCCAATTATAAAGTTAAGCCAAAAAACATTGGTGCTTTAAATACCGAATGTTTATTTTGCAAAGCATGGCTTTGGCATTACAAATTACAAAGTGAGTGCCACAACGAAGTGTGGCGGGTTTACTAGTACTTAATATCGGTTAAAGTTAGCAATATTGGCAAATAAACCAATGTTAAGTAGGTGATAAAATGACAATATCATTAAAAGTCATTTAAATATTTTGTAGGGTAAAAAATAACAAAACAATTTTTCCCAACCATTTATTAAAATCTGAGTAAAAACACGTTGTTACACAAGCACAATAATAAATGAAAAAATATCTTTGTAAAATGTTGTTCTTTTTCTGGATACAAATGTCTAGAGAAATTCACCCAAATCTGTGTATAATTGTTGAAACCTAATCAAAATAATTTTTTTTTAAATAGTTTGTTAAATATTTTCCTTTATGTCACATAAATATTGGTTTTTATTTTATAGACCTATACAGATTATTACAGTTTTTATCAGCCAAAGAAACAAATATATTTACATTATTTAATTAAATATCCTTTGCACATATAAAGTGCATAACCGTCCAGCAGGCAATGTCATTCCAAAGTTGAGTTTCAGCTACCAATTCACCACAGTTTTCAACACCCCAGCTATTATTAGGTTCGCCCCAACGCCATGCAGTATAACTTAAAGCAGTTCCATCAATCCATTCCAACTCATCTTTGTGACCTTCAGAGTTTTCAATTCGGTGCATTCCGATATAATGTGTGTGGTGCTCACCTGAATTGAAAAGTCTAATATGTTACAATATTGATAAGACCGACTTATTCGACCTATACACGATTGTTTTAATTTACTCATTATAAATCAAATATTACAATATGTTTATATTCAAAAAATGCAATGTATATGTTAAAAACATACGGTGAATTGTGTGAAGCTGCTTTCTAAGGAAAGCTTGAATCCTATCAGTCTTGACCATGACCAGTGTGCTTCTTCTTTCAACGCAAGCATATATTGCGTTGTTAAAAGTGAGCTGAGATGTAGATATGTAATATTGCTGATCACCGTTTTTGTACCATGTTTCGACGATTGGGCTTGGCCCTGTTGATTAATATTAGTTTAACCGTAAATTTATGTTAATCTCTTTTAGTATAAATTTGGCAATTTTTTTTAAGTTTTGATAATTAAAATTTGTCTATTTTTATTTTTTGTTAACGTAAATTTCGTTGTTACAAAGGGTTTTACATCTTACTTGCGTTTCTTCGTTGGCAAATAAAATTAGTCGTTGCACCACAATTAACGTCATTCCATTGTTGGGTTCTTGCTAATAGTTGACCACAATTTTCAGACCACCAAGCATTATTAGGTTCTCCTTCTGCCCAAGCAGAATATACCACCGTTGATCCGTCAATCCAAGTGATTATATTATGGGCGTTTCGTTCAAGGCCAATATAGTATTCCCTTGGTGTGTTTCCTAAAAGTAAAAAAAGGAAAAAATATAAAAACAAAATATAAAATAAAGAAATCTTTTTTTTTCTATTCAATTTGTTTCTAAACTTTAAAAAAATTTGTTACCGCTAATAGAACGAATAGTTTCAATGAGAAATGCTTGAATTTGATCGCTGTCAACCTTAACTAGTTTAGCTTTTCTCTCTTCGCATGCTAACTTGGCATTTTTCTGGTTCAGCTGCGTGTTTGAAAAGAAGTAGCCGTAATCGCCACTCGAATACCATTTATCATTCTCAGCACCTTTAACGCACAAGCTGCTAAGGCATAAACCGAAAACTACGATCGCAAACGAATTCATTATAACAATATCTCACAATTTTTATTGAAACAAATCTGTCAATACGCAAAGTAATATAATCAAAAACCCCGTTTTGCTACTGAGCAAAGATTTAACATGTTTAACGTATTAGAACAGCTAATGATTACAATTTAGTAAAAAAGCATATTTTACTGCAATTTTATATATTGCTTTTACCACTTATTTCTTTACAGTGAAATAATTCCTTTAAAAGAATATTTTTATTCATTCAAAGTGAATTGTTTGATCAAAAATTGATACATAACATTGAACCGGGCGGCATTTTAAAGGCTTTTGCCGGATATCATCGGATATTTACATTTACGTTATTTAATTATTAAAATTTTTATCTAAACTTTAGTGTTTACATAACTTTTTGTCGAGATTGGAATTTTTTAAAGTATTTTGTAAACATTGAAATTTTTTCATGAAGCTAACAATTGTTTGTGCATTACGTAAAATTGCATTTACATTTGTATCTGTTATTAGTTGTAGTTTTAACTTGAAATTGCTACCAAGGAAGAACTGTAATAAATTGTGGTTTTGATTAGGCGTAGGCCTACGTTAGATAAATACATTTCATTAGCCTAACAAGTGACTCTATGATATTTCTAGTTTGTTTCTGGATTTTGTATTCACTTTTTTTTACTAAATCCAAGTAAATAATACATTGTTTTAATAGCACAATAATAACTAAGTTAATATCTTTGTAAAATATTGTTCTTTTTTCAAATTAAAGAAGCAATTCATATTATAATTGTGAAAACTTTATAAAAATAAAGTTTGTTAAAATGTTAGTTTTTTTAGTAAGAGGGTAAACACTTTTTTATGTACACTAATTTGTTGGCTATTTAAAAAAAATGTTAAATAGTTTTAAGTACTTACCAGTTGGTTTTTATGAAAATAAATTAAACTGGAACTGCGGGATTGACTTTGATAACTTTATCAAAACTTTTTAAAACGATAAGAAAAACATTTTCTTTTTTTGTGGTATATAATGGCTTTAAATTTTTTGTTATTATTTGCGGATTATTTGTTCATTAATTTTGTTCTTTACAATATACGTAAAATTTTTTACAAAATAAATGTATATGGCTCACTTATAATAAGTAAAACTTAATTTAAAAAAAAATAAAAAGATTATTTAAATTTATATAAACGTATTTTTTTAGTTCTTTAACTGCAATATCATAGAAAACGAATAGGTTTAATGTTGAAAAGGTATTTGTTAAATTAACCTTTTTTTAATCCTGGTTTGTTCACAAAATGAAAAGTTTTTGTTAAGTGTTATGAAATCAAGTTACAAACCTTTATGTTTTTGGTTCAAGATGCACCAATCTAAAATTGTCCTTAAGTGTGTACGTTCGCTAAGAATAGTATATCACACTATAGCACAATTTTCCATAACACATATTTAATTGTTAAAAAGGAAAATATAGTTAGCAGCAATTGTCAATATTTTATATGTTTTGTGTAAGCAACAGTTGTTGTTATAAAGTGGCAATCTAGTTAAAATGCGTTTATGCTTAAAACTTACCAATAATTTCTAATGGGAATTTGTAATGAGCGAAAATTCTCAAGTTTATGTTTATATATTCCTTGATTGATGCTTGGAAAATTTTTTTATCGTAGCCTATAAGTTGATGCTTTTATCAGACTACCCTTTTATTATTGGTTTGTTTAACAAAACTTTGTATTCTATACTATCACCAAATGGCAAAAATATTAAAGCCACAATTAAAATTAAAGCACTCAGCACTTGTGAGTTTAATAAATAAAAAAACCACATAGTTTATGTTACTTAATTTTTCTACCTGTGATTTTAACTTGAAATTGTCACGAAGAAAAATTTGTAATAATTTGTGATATTAAACATTTAGCTAAACCTTTTTTTCTTATTTTACATTCTGTGTGGCGTTAAAAAATTTTGTGGTTAATTAAATAGTGACCTTTTTTCTAAGTTACTATGGTTGATTTATTTGTTAATAGACTACAACATACCAAAGGTTTAAAGTTAAGGCTAATGTCTCCCTATTTACGTATATTGAGATCGTTAAATTATACCCTTCACAGAACAAACCCCAAATAAATATTCCACAACTGTAGGGTTGTGAATATTTCAAGTGCTAAACTTAAACTATTTTCAAGTGCTAAACTTAAACTGCATTTACATCTAGAAGTTAATGAAAAATAATTTAAATTCTCTACGAGCGGCAATTTCATGGTTTATGGGTACATGTGTTAGAACTCTAAAGGTTTGTTAAAGCAAAAAAATAATTACACAAATTTTAAGTCAAAACAATTTATCTTCTTCTATATAGTATATGGATTTCTAAATTTGGTGCGTTCCATCACAGAATAACTAAAATGAATTGCGACTCGAGTTTAAAAATATTTATTGTACAAGAATTGTTATTATGTTTACATCGTTTAAAGTATTATAGGTTCACATAAATGTTGTAAAAAAGTTATACATAATATTCATTTTAGGGGTAAATTTATCAAATTAATAATTTTTTGTTTACACTGATTTATTAACCAGGTTTCGTTGAAGGTATTCAAATTAAAATGTTTAAAATAAACACGGCTTACTATAATTTATTGGATTTATATTAAATAAAGTTGCCAACCACAAATACATTTTTTGAAATCGCCGAAAAACGTGGTAGGCTATTAATGTTAACAAAAGCCAATTACTAATAAATAAACGCGAATAAAAGTATACAGTACTTGGGCATAAAACATATATAAATGTTTGTATAGTTTCAAGACTTTGCTCTAATAAAGCGTTTTTTTTTAACTTTTTATGCATAGTCTATAGCTTTTGAAACTGACTTTAACGTGACAAAAAAGAGATATTTTTACTTCGCCGTTAAATGTTATATTAATTTCGTCTTTTAGTTTGTTTGTAAAAAATAAAATTCCTAACACTATCAAAAAAATGTGGAAAATAGTAAAGGAAGAAAAACCAGTGCGTTAGTTAACAATAAAGTTAACTAACGAATTTTAATGTGTTTACATCGTTAAATAAAATCGCGAAGGGTAAACAATATTATGGTAGGTAAACATTAAAGTTTTTCGTTAATTAGTATTTCTTGTTTATCATACAGTAAGTAATACGACAAGTGGAATTTTGACTTTAACGAAAAATGATTGGAAAAATTTTTGGTTGTTTGTGGTACATTTATCACCAACAGCACAAAATTTTTCTTGCTTTAACGACCAAAAATGTTCCCTCCAAATGTCGAATTAGTGTGTTTAATAATGTTAGCCAAAGCATACTGAAAACTGTTAACACTTATATCGTAATAAAAATTTCTTTTTCCTTACTGGTAAAATTTTACACATTGCATCTTAGTATTCTGGATCTATCTATCAAGTGTTCCTTAATAATAAACATTAATAGTTGAAAAAGCATTTTTAATAAATATTTAAAAGCATTTGTTTAATGTTGTTAATACTATGTGCTAATATTCATTAAATTTAACTACTTTTTATTTTTTATTTTAAATCCAATATAAGAATTTTTTGCAGATGTCTAAACATATTTTAGACTTGGTGTATTTTAATTACAATTTTATCGCAACGCTTTTTATTTAATAGTCCAGCATAAAACTTTAGATAAAATTTATATTAGAGAATAAAAACAAAATTTAATGTGTATGTAACCAAAAAATTTAAATGTTTATTTACCCGGAATTTTAACAAAATTCCAATACACAAAACTTCACAATTTATGTATATATTATATTTTGTCAAGGTTTCGAAAATTTTTAAACAATTAATTCCAGAAAAGACAACATCCGCCATTACCAACGAAAGCCTATAAAACAGTGAACAAGTCGAGGCTAAATATCATTTATTGATCAAGATTTGACTTTAAGATTAGAATGGTATTGGTTTAAGCAAAATTAAAAAAATGATTTTGTAATATTTTTTTAAATTAAATAAGTTAACTTAAAGCGATGAATTAAAACAAATAAAGTATAAAAATAATATTTTTTAAATTACTAATATTAACTTCTAATATTTTCATAGAATTTTTTTTATTAAATTTAAAACAAAAACCGTGTGGTATCGTTGCTATGAATTCGCTTGCATTCGTAGCCCTTGTTTTATGCCTTAGCAGCTTGTCTGTTAACGCTGCTTTAAATGATAAATGGTATTCGTTCGGTAGTCACGATTACTTTTTTTCAAATACGCAACTCAACCAGAAAAATGCTAAACTAGCATGCCACGAAAGAGGATCACATCTTGTCAAGATTGACAACGATCAAATTCAAGCCTTTCTTATTAAAACCATAAAGGCTAATCACGGTAGTAATTTTTCTTTGACTGTTCTTGTTTATATAAAAAATTACTTATCTTTTTGTATACCAAGTTAAAAAGATATTTTACTGGTTTAGAATTTTGTTTTTAATTTTGATTGAAAACTTTAAGGCAACGAACGTGTGGAATACTTTATTGGTCTTGAACGAAACGCTCACAATATAATTACCTGGATTGACGGATCAACTGTGGTATATTCTGCTTGGGCAGAAAGCGAACCTAATAATGCTTGGTGGTCTGAAAATTGTGGACAACTATTACCAATGACCCAACAATGGAACGACCTCAGATGTGATGCAACAATCAATTTTATTTGCCAACGAAGAAACAGAAGTATGCAATAAAACTAAATTTAATATTATTAGTTAGTAATCTAACAAATACTTATTAACAGCCCCGAAACCTATCGTTGAGGAATGGTATAAAAACGGAAATCAACAATACTACATTTCTACCTCTCAGCTTACTTTTGACAACGCTATATTAGCTTGCGTTGAAAGAAGAAGCACACTGGTCATGGTCAAGACTGATAGAATCCAAGCCTTCCTTAGAAAGCAGCTTCACACAATTCACCGTACGTTTTCAGGATTTTAAATAAAAGTGCACTGTATTAAACTATCACAGTTATCTAAATACAATGTTTTGCCAGTAACTAGTATTATTATTAAAAAACTACATGAAACTGATTGATTTAGTTGAACATCACCGATATTATATCGGAATGCATCGAATTGAAAACGCTGAAGGTCACAAAGGTGATTTATATTGGATTGATGATTCTGCTTTGGATTATACAGCATGGCGTTGGGGTGAACCTAATAATTCCTGGGGTGTTGAAAACTGTGGTAACATGGTAGCTGAAACTCAACTTTGGAATGACATTGCCTGCTGGACAGTTATGCACTTTATCTGTGCAAAGGATATTTAAGAAAGTAAACTCTAACGTAAATATTTTTTAAAACACAGTTAAAAATTTTTTTTTAACAGTTACAACTTAAAAAAACGACAGTGTTCACCTGTTTAAAAAATTGCATTTTAATATATTTTACTTTTATTTGTTTTCTAGAATACTGAAATGATCTGGGTGAATTGAAGTTTAATTGATTTTATTATTTGAAAAAGAAAAGATAATTTACAAAGATAGTATTTAATTTTATATCTAGTTTTTTTTTGTTGTATACACAGACTTAAATAAATGGTAATGGGAAGTTATTTGTATATATTTGACTGAAAATTAGTAGCACTATTTTTTAGCTTAATAATAGGCTTTTTAAACCAAAAATGTATAAAGTTATATATTAAATAAGTTTTATAAACTGTCTATTTAAAAATCCTTTTAGTGGTTTTTGTCTGATTTACTGGAGTTCAAATTATATTATTTTAAATTGTTTGCGTTGGGGGCATATAAACTATTAAACACGCCAAGCATTTGTTTAAAAACAAAAAAATGTTTCAAAGTAGAAAAAAACTAATCGTACACTTTACTTAGTTTTTTAAAGATCAAAGTTTATCAAAGTTTAGTTTATAAGTTAATGCTTTTATAAGGCTACACTGCATTTTTTAACATAACTTAGTATTCTACCATTTTCAAATGGCGAAAATATCAAAGCTACGTACGTTGCTAGTAAAATTAAAATAAAGTGGTCAACTAGTGGTATTCCAAAGTATTACTAATTTTAGCTTTAAGCCAATCCTATTTACAAGCCGTTAGTTGAATTAAATCCTTTGCAATAGCACAAAATTAAAATAAATACTTCACAATTAAAGGTTTACAAAAATGTTTCAAACAAACTTTGAATTGTTGCTTTTGAATGTCCTAGTTAAGTTGTGATTACATCTGCATGTAACTGGTAATTTATTTTTTTAATTTTTAACAAAGAAAATATTTAAAGTTTATGTCCTAAACAAAAAAAGTTATAACACAAATATTAGGTCAGAACTCGACATTGACAAAGCAAAGGCAGCGTTTAAAATATAGCATCATTAACAAATATATCCTTTAATATTATTTATACTAATAGCATTATAATCATTTATATTTTTTTATAAATTATAACGCTATTTGTTAAATACGCGCTAATATGTTTATCCTCAATTTTGAATCGTATTGCGGTTAATACTCTCATGCAATGTATTGCACCACATGTCGTAAAAGAACTTTCTAGAACAGTCATTAGAACTGATTGTTATCAAAGAAAATCGTTACAATTTGGAAGAATTTTTATGTAAATTAGTTTTTACTGATATAATAGTTCATTGTTAATCATGGCGGATCTTTCATTGACTGATTGGAATTTCTGGTAATTATTTTTTGTTCTTTGTAGTGTAAATATGTTACTAATCTGTTTTTTAAATGTTTAAAATATGTCATAATCTTTAACCACGTGCAAAACTTGCCAATAACATACATAGTCTTGGGGTATCTTAACAGTGTTTTTCAATGTTTTTTATAACACACTTTTAGAACTGTGATTGTTCACTTGGGTAGTACTGTTGGTTGACACTGTTTTTCTGTTAGATCTTACTGACTGGATATCAGGTATTTTAATATTGCTGTATTGTTAACTGCTATTTGTGTTATTTGATGTAGACTGTAATTTCTTATTTTTAACATGCTTGCTTACTATTGCAGTGAGTGAGCAGCTTACCTTATTGTGTCACACTGCCCATTAAGAGTTGAACACCTTTTTTAATACCTGGTATGTTTTTATTGATACTTGTAAATTTTGTTAATGGATCTACTTTTATGCCAAATAACCTCTTATTAATGCATATAGACTATCGTTAGGTTTGTTATTCTTCTAGTGTTCACTACTGTTATTGTATCACTGTTTTTGCCCAATTTGCCAGTATTTTGAGTGGTTAGCATACTGTGTTGGTAAGCTTAATTTGTGCCTTACTATAGTTAATACCTGTGTAGTTATTGTTATCATATTTTTTGTATATTCACACGCGTTATTCGTTTCTTTTAGATACTTCGGGTACTAATTCTTGAACGTGGATGAAATTTGTGTGCCATTATTCGTGTTAAATACATGTAAACGAAGTGTTTTTTATCCAAGAAGAGTTATTGCTGTAGTGTGCCTCTAAGCGCTACTTACTTTATAAGGCAAACGGCTATAGGCAGTTACAAATTTGTTGCCATATTAAATACTCCGGCATTTGACCACTAGGTGCTAGCTAAAGAGTATTTAACACTATTGAACAGAATATTCAAATTTCGTAATATATATTTTGATAGATTGATTGTGTCAAACTATTAGGGAATATTTAACCTACCAGTCTCATTAGCTTAAAAACATGGTACTTATTATTTACTAACTAAATAAATAATTTTTTTTTGTAACTAAGCTGGCATAGCTTTTGCAAAATATTCATAAAAGTTATATAATTATTTTTAGGTAAAAAAATTACAGAACAACTTTCCTCGATCATTTATTTAAATCTGAGTAATACAACAAGTTGTTACACGCAAGCACAATTATAAACTAGATTTATTTGATAAATAAAATATGGTTCGAAATTGATTCTTTTTTATAAATATAATTTATTTAGTAGGTTTATTAATTAAATTAAAAATTTAAATATGAACTTTTTTATATTTAAACCTAATTTTAACAAGCGAACACGCACTCATTGATATTGTAATATAAAAGTAAACTAAATTTAAAAGCAAAATACTGATCTTAATTAATTTTTTAGTAATCAAACAAGTATTAAAATATAATAATAAAAAAACAATTAAAACTAGATTTGAACAAAAAACTCATTAAGTAATCGCAAATAGAGCACAAACTACGGGATAAGGACTTTTTACGACGCTCACGGGAATTTACAGCGCAGAACAATACAAACCGAGTCTAGTCTTAACGCCGTAAAAATTTTTAGAAGAAAAGAAATCATTAAACAAAGATAAAATAAGGCATGACCAACGCGATAAAAGACCACGCATAGGAAGTTAGAGCCTAAAACAATAGAAATAAAACTAGTCTTTTTTTTTTTTTTTTTTTTTTCTATAAAATTTTATAAATAAAAAATATGTGCATAAACATTAACTAAGAATATTACATACCTTTGATTTTTAATTAACAAACCAGCATTTAATATAACAAACAAACAAGAATTATTTTTTAATTATCTTCAAATTTTAAATATAATAAGATATAACCGACCAAAATTTTAAAACCTAATATCAATCTTTAAATTTGAATAAACAAACACCCATTAATTAGTAATAAGTGATGAAAATTTTAATTTTATTTCATTTTTGAGTTGGTAATATCATAATATACAATTGACCAAGATTTAAAAAGTTAATAACAACCCTTAAATTTTAATAAACAAACACCTATTAATTAGTAATTAGTGATAAAAATTAAAATTTTGATTCGTTTTTGAGTTACTAATATCATGATATACAATTGACCAAAATTTAAAAAGTTAATAACAACCTTTAAGTTATAATAAATAAACACCTATTAATTAGTAATTAGTGATAAAAATTAAAATTTTAATTCATTTTTGAGTTACCAATATCATGATATACAATTGACCAAGATTTAAAAAATTAATAAAAACCTTTAAATTTTAATAAACAAACACTTATTAATTAGTAATTAGTGATAATTAAATGTTGTAAATAGGAGAATGAAAACATAATCTGATAATAAACAACATACTAAAATTTCAGATTTTTAAATTCTAAGGAACTAATGATATCTTCTTTCAAAATTGGGACTAGAAAGAATAAAAATAATAATAAAAATAATAATAAAAATGTAGGGTTTGTCTAACTATACCCCACGTGACCAACAATAGGTTGATCGGAGAATAAAATACGCCCCTTGATCACAGATTGATCTCAGTTAATATAAAAATAATACCGATAATGGGCCCAGAATTGCAACTGTCTAACTCGACTGATACAACAATTGAAATACTCTACAATGTATTCAATATTCAGTACACAAGAAAAACAATTAACAAAAACAATACTGGCTTAACACTTACAAATCAATATTACTTTTAACAAAAACTAACTAAAGACCATTTATGAAATGTTAGAACAGGGCGAATCGTATTCTAAATATATGACGTACTAAAAGTAGAATTCCAAAATTATTCCAAGTTACGATACAAATAAAGACAAAAAAGGCGAAACACAAATCACGTGACTAAGAACGCTGGAAAAAAGGGAAAAACTTGAAATGACCAGGCGATAAGGCGATCCAAAAGAAGCGCACAATAGCGGCTAATGGTGTCCAACCGAGTGTGAAATTGTATTTAAAATTAATGAGAAAATATAAATCAGTTTTCATATAAATGGACTTAACATTCCGGCCCCAAATGACCGAGTACACAACAAAATATACGAAGTCATTTCACAATAAACAAAGTACATTATATCAAAAACGAAACCAATATACACTGTGAGCATGCAGCAAACAGTATGACGTGAGATAATCGTCAAAAAAGAAAATATTACATTATAACAATATACGATAATCGTACACATCAAAGGGTAAGAAAATACGAAAGTTCACACGAGTGACATGAGGTGAAATGATAACGATACATGCAATAATGAATGAAAGAAAAACGCGTTATAAGTCATTGCTGCGCTTCGAGAAGGCACAGCTTTCTAATATCCCGCCAAAGGACCGTTGTGGCGGTTTTTACACGCACGCGTCGTACAAGTCCGTTACAGTCACTTTCACATTGTTCTATAATTCCCTTCGGCCAGTATCCTCTTTTAATTGTGTCATCCACAATCAACACTACGTCACCAACAGCAAAATTTCTCACGGGCCGAAGCCATTTTTGTCGCAATTGCAAAAGCGGCAAATATTCTTTTATCCATCGCGTCCAGAATTGATCGACGACTAGTTGGGTCAGGCGCCATGATTTTTTATAACCATCCGCTTTTATAAATTCTCCAGGGGGCAATGACATATCGATTGCTCCTTTTAAAACCATACTTGGAGAAAGCGTTTCCAAGTCTCGCGGATCATCACTAATAGGGGTTAAAGGTCGGTTATTCAAGATCCTTTCAACTTCAGTGAGCAACGTCATGAGACCGTAGTCGTCAAGAACTCGTTCACCGGTGATTGAACGTATAATTTTTCGAACTGTTCTTATTATACGCTCCCATACTCCGCCTTGATGGCTTGCAGCAGGGGGATTAAATCTCCAATCTATTTCATTCTGCAACATAGCATCATGCATTTGTTTTTTATTCCATTTCCTTATACCCATACGCAATTCACGTTCGGCACCGACGAAATTAGTGCCGTTGTCACTAAAAATTTGTTTCGGTGTTGGCCTTCTTGAAATGAACCTTCTGTATGCATCTATAAAGGCACTTGTTTCAAGCGACTGTGCAACCTCAATATGGACTGCTCTGGTGGCCATACAAGTAAAAACACAAGCATATCGCTTAACTTGGCTCCGTCCCAGCTTGACAGGTATGGGGCCCATATAATCGACACCAACACAGGTGAATGGTGGCCTGTTGGCAGTAACCCTTGATGAGGGTAATGCGGCCATCATTTGTTCACCGATTTTCGCGTTCCATCGTCTACATTGTCTGCAGTTTCGTAGTACCTTTCGAACAGCTGCCTGGCCACGCAAAATCCAAAAACTTTCCCGGATAGAGGCTACCACATGCAAGGTTCCGGAATGACCTTGACGTATGTGATGAGACGAAATAATGAGGGCAGTGACAGGGTGGTTTGAAGGCAAGATCATTTGATGCTTTGCATTCCTATCAACCAAAGACTTTTGTAATCTTCCTCCAACATAGATTACATTATTGACCAAAATGGGTGACAACTTTTGCAACGAGCTGAGAACTTTTGAATTGCGAAGTTCTCCTTTACTCATTACTACAGGCGACTGAAAGTTCTCATGGTTAGAAAGCAACTTAATAACCTCGGGAAAAACGTCGTGCTGAACAGCATGTACGATAGCGGTAGTGGAAGCATCTATCTCCTGACGACTAAGAAAATTGGTGTTAAACGAAGTTGAACTTGCTGCTAAATTTCGAGTTTCAGCCTTCCACCTCAGGTATTGCTTATAACGAAGAAGCCATGCCACGCAGCGTTGTAATCGGAAAAAAGATGAATAGCGAGAAAAAAGGCGCTCAATGCCAGTGCTGCTAATTTCTTTTGTGAAATTGCACTTTGCTGGTTCTTGTTTCAACTCAGGATCGTCGTTGGCAAGCGGAGGCAAAACTTGTGGGCGAGCGGGCCATTCATTAACAACTTGACCCAAAAACTGCGGGCCATTAAACCAAATTTCGGCCTTATCCACTTTGTCTGGCATAAGACCTCGAGATGCTATGTCAGCCGGGTTACGTTTGGTGTCAACGTGTCTCCATTGACACGGCTTAGAAAGACCGTGAATAAATTCCAGTCTATTGGCAACGAAAGTGTGGAATCGTGTTGATGTATTAAGAATGTATTGAAGCACCGTCGTCGAATCCGTCCAGTAGAAAATGTCGCCCAGCTTATACTCAAGCTCTTGCTGAATTAGCGTGCTTAGTTTTACGGCAATAACAGCTGCCGTAAGCTCAAGTCTCGGCGTGCTTACAGGTTTCAAAGGTGAAACGCGAGACTTGCCCATAACAAAAGAACATAAAATCACATCATGCAAATCAACAATACGAAGATAACTAACGGCTCCATAGCCAATACTGCTTGCATCACAAAACGTGTGCAGCTGAATACTTTTTAACATGCTTAAAGAAGACTTAAGGCATCTGGGAACGCTTATACGCTCCAAAAGGGTTAGATTACGTAACCATGCATTCCATTTAGTGATATGACTGTTGGGTAACAGATCGTCCCAACCTACTTGTGAATTGCATGCTTCCTGCAGTAATTTACGTGCAGGTAAAATGAATGGTTGGGCAAAGCCCAATGGGTCATAGACCTGACTTACCATAGAAAGAATACCACGTCTAGTGGAAGGTTTTAATTGAACGTTTACCTTCACCTTAAAACAATCAAGGGCGGTGTCCCAATAAACACCTAACGCACGTTCAGTTGGCAACTCATGTAAATCAAGATTTAACGTTGACGATGCCAACTCTGCAGAAGGAACAGAAGCAAGTATAGTTTTGTCATTACTAATAAACTTAGTTAAATGGAAGCCGCCGCTTTTAAGAAGCGGTTGAATATCACGTAACAAATGCAAGGCTTCATTTACACTACTACACGATTTTAACATATCATCAACATAAAAATTTTGCCTTACAGTACTCAGGGTTTGTTCGTTCGCACCAGTCAGGTTGTCGTCAGCTGTCTTACGTAATGCAAATGCAGCGCAACTCGGCGATGACGTCGCGCCAAAAATATGAACGTTCATGCGGTAATCAACCGGAGTTCGCGACAGGTCGTTTTCTGGCCACCACAAGAACCTAAAGGCATCCCGATCATTGGGATCAACGAACACCTGGTGAAACATGCCCTTTATATCTGCAACTAAAGCGATTTTTTCCTGGCGAAAGCGCAAAAGCACGCCAACCAGATTATTAGTTAAATCAGGCCCCTGTAACAAATAGTCATTAAGAGATAGGCCTAAATGTTTAGCAGCACAATCAAAAACAATACGAAATTTAGGCCCTGTAAAATGGTGAGGTATATAATATTTAAAGTTACTTAAATTCCTAATTTCACCATCTAAAATCATTGTGGCATGGCCACTATTTACATATTCAGTAACCTTATCCCTATACCTGGAAAAAAGTTCAGGGTTAGCTTGCAATTTCTTCTTTAAGTACTGAAGCCTTCGTTCAGCCATTTTCCGATTATTCGACGGTCTTGCAAGATCGTCCTTCCACGGTAATCCAATTTGGTAATGACCGTCAACCTTTTTAACGGTCGATTTCATTATTCCCAAAGCCCTTTTATCCTCTATTGAGGCCTCATGGCGTTGAACGTCGTTTAAATCCTTAAAGTCTTGATTAAACGAGTTGACCAATATTCTACAAGAAGCATCAATGCCATCTAGGCTATGTAGAAAATTGATTTTTCGTGCATTGTTATCTGACCTTTTGGAGTAGTCAGAACCAAATAATGTCCAGCCAAGCGCTGTATGCAGGCCAAATGGCTGACCAGGTTTACCCACACGTTGCTCCTTTAACCTAAAGGCTTCATGTACATTGTTACCAAGAAGCAATTCAATCTTTGCGTTCTTAAGTCTCGGAAACGTGAGATCAATAAGATGCGCGTAGCGGTTTGCTACATCTTTAGTGGGTATACTTTCACTTACATCAACCAGGTCGTTTAAAACAATAAGCTCGTCTACATTAAATGACTCGATTTCATTAATGCCTTGAATATGCATACCTCCAACAATGGTATCATATTCGGTAAGTGAATTTGCTGTAAATAGCTGTACATGGCGGTCGATTTTGTTAAGCCCCAATTGATTGGCTAACGTTTTAGTACACATACTTGTGTCGGAACCGTCGTCCAAAAATGCATAAGTTTGGACGATTTTGTTTGGGTCACTGCCCCAAACCTTTACTGGAAGCACCTTGAACCGTTTCACATTTTTACTTTTCTGTGTACCGCAGGCGGTGACAGCTCTTTCTTCGGCGTTCTCATTATTTGTAGGTGCGTTTAAGTTTTCATTCGGTTGTGGTTTGTTGTAATGAAGCAAAGTGTGATGTTTTTTGCTACATGTTTTGCAGTCCATTGTTGTCGGACAATTGTTATTCATGTGGCCTTCTCTTAAGCAATTGAAACACAACCTTTTATTTTTCACGAAATTATATCGATCGATCGACGTTTTCATTTTAAAGATTTCGCAACGCCACAGCTGGTGTCCATTCCTACACAAAGGACAGCATACAAATGATAATGGCGCCGAACTTTTCTCCTTCACGTTAAAGCTCTTGCTGGCAGGCCGATTTGATTTCGATTGAAATCGCCTCCCTTTCATGTCGGAAAATTTTTTATCGCATTGCTCAAAATGAATGCGCTGGTAGTAATGCCTTGATGATCGGGCCAACTCCCTTACGAACTGTAACAAATCATCGAAGGTTGTTTTCCTACCGGTTCTTTCTCTATCTTTTGAAATTTTTATAAAATCACGCCGCACTTGTTCGGGCAATCGTCGATAGATTTTGCTTATTGTCTCACGGCTGTTTAATTCGGACTCATAGCCTCCCGCATTTAAGGTACAGCTGCAGTAGTACATGCTGTCTGCCAATTTATTCCAAGCATCGGAATCTGACTCAGAAATGGGAGGCCCAATTAGTATGGTTTCCATTGCCGCCTCCATGATAAGATCACTGGCACGAAACTTTTCATCAAGTCGTGATCTCGCTTCTCTGTAAGCCTCTGTTCGGTTACGAATAACTTTGCAACCTTTAATTGCCTCAAACGCCTCGCCAGTGCAATACTTCAACAAAAACTGCAATTTGGCGCCGTCATCCGATATTTTACAATCTATAAATTCATCAAACTGCATGATGAAAGAATCATATTCTAAAATGTCGCCATTAAAATTGTCAATCGTAATTCTTGGCAAGGTGGCGTCTTGCGCTAAGTAGCTTGGCAAATATTGGCTACGGTGCACACTTTGCTGGGTTTCTTTGACAATAGGCGTGGAATCATACACCGGCCCCGTTTGGGTAACTAAGATAGGGGTCGGGTCACTCCGTTTGGGTGATAAGCTGTTAATGGCTTGATCAATCCCCAAAGCAGCTGGTGAAGCGAATTGTCGAAGCGAAATTGATGGCCTTTCTACGAATCCGTCAGACCTAAAAACGCTACCCTCTAAATCGGCTTCGGCTTCAAGAACTTTGGATTGAGCCCTGGTTACTTCCTTTTCAAGCTCAATTTGTGCGCCCATGCTTTTAAGGGCCGCAGTGCGCTTTTTCCGACGAGCCCTAGCTTCGGCCTCGCGGACTTCTTCTTCTGCTTCTTCCTCTTCTTGTTGCTTTTGAATTTCAAGCTGACGAAGACTTAGTTCAGCTTCCTTTTGAACTTGTTCGGCTTGAACTTTAAGCGCCTCGACGCTACCTCTGCTTCTTTGCGAGCTAACAGATCCAGAATGGCGGGACCCAATTACTGAGGGAGCTCCATGTGTTGGTGAAGCAGAGGTTACACACAAAGATAGAAAACTTTGATACCTTTCGTTCATTGTCGCATATCGGCTTTTAACTTCATCAATTTTGGCCTGTGCTTTTGGCTTTTCAACTTCAGCTTGAACAGCCAAGAATTCGTTGCACGCCGATAAACATTTATCGTAGGCGGTGTCGAAAACTGCTTTGCATCCAGTGACCAGCTTTGCCTCCTTTTGAGCATTGATTTCTTTAAGGAGCTGGTTTTCAATTCGAGTAAAATTTGCCAAAGCATTTTTCCGGGCAGACTTCGGATCGACACTGGGTTCTTCGACGGGCTTCGATGTCGAAGCTTGACCGCTGGTACTTGGTTCCAAATTCATTCTTATATGTAAATCTAAAAAATCCTTTCGAAATTATATATCCTAATTTATAAATCCAAACTTGATCTTAAGTCAAACAATCTACAAATCTAACTAACTATACTAACTCAATGATATGACCAAATGTCATACAATTCATAAATAAATGTAGGGTTTGTCTAACTATACCCCACGTGACCAACAATAGGTTGATCGGAGAATAAAATACGCCCCTTGATCACAGATTGATCTCAGTTAATATAAAAATAATACCGATAATGGGCCCAGAATTGCAACTGTCTAACTCGACTGATACAACAATTGAAATACTCTACAATGTATTCAATATTCAGTACACAAGAAAAACAATTAACAAAAACAATACTGGCTTAACACTTACAAATCAATATTACTTTTAACAAAAACTAACTAAAGACCATTTATGAAATGTTAGAACAGGGCGAATCGTATTCTAAATATATGACGTACTAAAAGTAGAATTCCAAAATTATTCCAAGTTACGATACAAATAAAGACAAAAAAGGCGAAACACAAATCACGTGACTAAGAACGCTGGAAAAAAGGGAAAAACTTGAAATGACCAGGCGATAAGGCGATCCAAAAGAAGCGCACAATAGCGGCTAATGGTGTCCAACCGAGTGTGAAATTGTATTTAAAATTAATGAGAAAATATAAATCAGTTTTCATATAAATGGACTTAACAAAAAATAATAATAATAAGTATAACTAGATTTATTTGATAAATAAAATATGGTTCGAAATCGTTTGATTTTTTTTTATAAATATAACTTATTTAGTAGATTTATTAAATAAATTATAAATTTAAATATTAACTTTTTTTAATTCAAACCTAATTTTAACAAACGAACACGCATTCATTGATATTGTAATATAAAAGTAAACTAAATTTAAAAGCAAAATACCGGTCTTAATTTTTGGTAATCAAACGAGTATTAAAATATAATAATAACAAAACAATTAAAAAAAATTTACACATTTTTTACTTATACTTTAACATTTTACTTAAATTTTCAACCAATATATTTTACTTTAATGGACAGCGAAAAGGACGATTTTTGACGGCGACCAGAACGCTATTAAATTATTCAAGCGTTAAACTCACACTGATTCGTTATTTTATAAAAAAAAAAATAACTAGATTTATTTGATAAATAAAATATGGTTCGAAATCGTTTGATTCTTTTTTATAAATATAATTTATTTAGTACGTTTATTAATTAAATTATAAATTTAAATATGAACTTTTTTATATTTAAACCTAATTTTAACAAGCAAACACGCACTTATTGATATTGTAATATAAAAGTAAACTAAATTTAAAAGCAAAATACCAATCTTAATTTTTTAGTAATCAAACAAGTATTAAAATATAATAATAACAAAACAATTAAAACAAAAATTTTACACATTTTTTACTTATATTTTAACATTTTACTTAAATTTTCAACCAATATTTTTTACTTTAATGGACAGCGAAAAGGACGATTTTTGACGGCGACCAGAACGCTATTAAATTATTCAAGCGTTAAACTCACACTGATTCGTTATTTTATAAAAAAACTAAAATAATGATTAAATGATATTTAGAGTTAAATCTTCATTTTAAATAGCAACATACAAAATAATAATACCAACAATATATTAAAATTTCAGAAAATTTAATCTTTAAATTTTAATAATAAAATATATTAATTAGTAATTAGTGACATTTAAATGTCGTAAATAGGAGGTTTGCGATTCGTTGGGATAATAACAAACATACTAAAAATTTAGAACTTTTAGTTTTAAAGAACAAAAGTTATCGTCTTTCAAAATTTGTCAAATAAGAATAAAAACAATAATAAATACTAGATTTATTTGATAAATAAAATATGGTTCGAAATTTTTTGATTATTTTTAACATAAATTTTTATAAATAAAAAAAGGTATGCATAAACATTAATTAAGAATATTACATATCTTCGAATAAACAAACAAGCATTTATATATACTATACACACAAAAACTAATATTTAACGCAGTTTTAAGTTGTTTATATCAGGATATAGATTATACCAAATTTTAAATTCCTAAAATTGATTTTTGATTTAAATTAAATAAACAAGCATTTAAATATGATAAACAATTGAAACTTATTTTTTAAATATGTTTTTCAACTACCTATATTTTAAAATACATTATACCAAATTTTTAGTGCTTAATATCGGACTTTAACTTTTAATCAACAAACAAGCATTTAAATATAATAAACAAACAAGAATTAATTTTTATTTCATTTTCAAGTTATAAATATTATAACATATAACTGACCAAAATTTAAAAATCTAATAACAATCATTAAATTTAAATAAACAAACACCTATTTATTAGTAATTAGTGTCAAAAATTAAAATTTTAATTTATTTTTGAGTTACTAATATTATAATATACAAATGACAAAAATTTAAAAAATTAACAACAACCTTTAAATTTAAATAAACAAACACTTATTAATTAGTATTTAGTGATTAAAAATTAAAATTTTAATTCAGTTTTGAGTTACTAATATCATGATATACAATTGACCAAGATTTAAAAAATAAATAACAAACTTTAAATTTTAATAAATAAACACCTATTATTAACCAATTAGTGATAAAAATTAAAATTTTAATTTATTTTTGAGTTAGTAATATCATAATATACAATTGACCAAGATTTAAAAAATTAATAACAACCTTTAAATTTTAATAAAAAAACACCTATTAATTAGTAATTAGTGATAATTAAATGTCATAAATAGGAGGTTTGCGATTCGTTGGGATAATAACAAACATACTAAAAATTTAGAACTTTTAGTTTTAAAGAACAAAAGTTATCGTCTTTCAAAATTCTGACTAGAAAGAATAAAAACAATAACTAGATTTATTTGATAAATAAAATATGGTTCGAAAATATTTGATTTTTTTTAACATAAATTTTTATAAATAAAAAAAGATATGCATAAACATTAACTAAGAATATCACGAACCTTTGATTTTTAATAAACAAACAAGCATTAAAAATATAATACAAACAAAAACTAATATTTAACCCAGTTTTAAGTTGGTAATATTAGGATATAAATTATAGTAAATTTTAAATTCTTAAAATTGATTTTTATTAAATAAACAAGCATTTAAATATGATAAATAAACGAAAATTATTTTTCTAATATGTTTTTTAATTACTTATATTATAAAATACATCATACCAAATTTTTAATGCTTAAAGTCGAACTTTTTTAATGAACAAACCAGCATTCAAATATAAAAAACAAACAAGAATTATTTTTTAATTCATTTTCGAATTATAAATATTATAAGATAAAACCGACCAAAATTTAAAAACCCAATAACAATCTTTAAATTTAAATAAACAAACACTTATTAATTAGTAATTAGTGACAAAAATTAAAATTTAATTCGTTTTTGAGTTACTAATATCATGATATACAATTGACAAAAATTTAAAAAATTAATAACATTCTTTAAATTTTAATAAACAAACACCTATTATTAAGTTATTAGTGATAAAAATTAAAATTTTAATTTATTTTTGAGTTAGTAATATCATAATATACAATTGACCAAGATTTAAAAAATTAATAACAACCTTTAAATTTTAATAAACAAACACCTATTAATTAGTAATTAGTGATAATTAAATGTCATAAATAGGAGGTTTGCGATTCGTTGGGATAATAACAAACATACTAAAATTTTAGAACTTTTAGTTTTAAAGAACAAAAGTTATCGTCTTTCAAAATTCTGACTAGAAAGAATAAAAACAATAATAATAATAATAATAAATACACTGACAATAACAATATGTTTCGAAATCTAAGATTTCGAACCATAATAACTAGATTTATTTGATAAATAAAATATGGTTCGAAATCGTTTGATTCTTTTTATAAATATAATTTATTTAGTAAGTTTATTAAATAAATTATAAATTTAAATACTAGAACAATAGAAATAAAACTAGTCCAGACCCGCGACCTTAAAATTAAGTTAGACCCTAGAACAATAGAAATAAAACTAGTCCAGTCCGGCGACCCTAAAAATAAGAAAAGATAAAACTTATTAAACAAAGAAAAAATAAAGCATAACCAACGCGATAAAAATTCATTTAACCAACACAAAATTCCAATTTATGTATTAAACTTTATAATATAATTATCGAATAAATGTTCTTTGCACAATATTATGGAGATTTTATAAAATTTACCATTTGTATCATGATTTTAAATCAATAAAAATGTAACAACCAAATATTGATTTGATTTTTAATAAAAAACAAGCAATTAATATTTATTATAAACAACCAAAAATTAATTTTTATACCGTTTTTGAGTAGAAACTTTTACACACATTTAACTTAGATTTTCATATTTTACTTATACTTTCAACCAATACTTTTTACTTCAACTCAGACAGCGAAAAAGACGATATTTGACGGCGACCAGAACGCTATTAAATCATTCAAGCGTTAAACTCACTCTGATCCATTATTTTATAAATAAACCCAAAATAATTAAACGATAATTAGCTAAAGTTAAATATTTATTTTAAACAGCAACATACAAAATAATAATAATAATAGCAACAACATATTAAAATTTCAGAAAATTTAACATTTAAATTTTAATAATAAAATATATTAATTAGTAATTAGTGATAATTAAATGTCGTAAATAGGAGGTTTGCGATTCGTTGGGATAATAACAAACATACTAAAAATTTAGAACTTTTAGATTTAAAGAACAAAAGTTATCGTCTTTCAAAATTCTGACTAGAAAGAATAAAAACAATAATAATAAATACACTGACAATAACAATATGTTTCGAAATCTAAGATTTCGAACCATAATAATAACTAGATTTATTTGATAAATAAAATATGGTTCGAAATTGTTTGATTCTTTTTTATAAATATAATTTATTTAGTAGGTTTATTAATTAATTTATAAATTTAAATATAAACTTTTTTATATTTAAACCTAATTTTAACAAGCGAACACGCACTCATTGATATTGTAATATAAAAGTAAACTAAATTTAAAAGCAAAATACCGATCTTAATTTTTAGTAATCAAACAAGTATTAAAATATAATAATAACAAAACAATTGAAACAAAAATTTTACACATTTTTTACTTATATTTTAACATTTTACTTAAATTTTCAACCAATATTTTTTACTTTAATGGACAGCGAAAAGGACGATTTTTGACGGCGACCAGAACGCTATTAAATTATTGAAGCGTTAAACTCACACTGATTCATTATTTTATAAAAAAACAAAAATAATGATTAAACAATATTTAGCTAGAGTTAAATCTTCATTTTAAATAGCAACATACAAAATAATAATACCAACAACATATTAAAATTTCAGCAAATTTAATCTTTAAATTTTAATAATAAAATATATTAATTAGTAATTAGTGATAATTAAATGTCGTTAATAGGAGGTTTGCGATTCGTTGGGATAATAACAAACATACTAAAAATTTAGAACTTTTAGTTTTAAAGAACAAAAGTTATCGTCTTTCAAAATTCGTCAAATAAGAATAAAAACAATAATAACTAGATTTATTTGATAAATAAAATATGGTTCGAAAATATTTGATTATTTTTAACATAAATTTTTATAAATAAAAAAAGATATGCATAAACATTAACTAAGAATATTACAAACCTTTGGTTTTTAATAAACAAACAAGCATTTATATATATAATACAAACAAAAACTAATATTTAACCCAGTTTTAAGTTGGTGATATTAGGATATAAATTATAGTAAATTTTAAATTCTTAAAATTGATTTTTATTAAATAAACAAGCGTTTAAATATAATAAATAAACGAAAATTATTTTTCTAATATGTTTTTTAATTACTTATATTATAAAATACATCATACCAAATTTTTAATGCTTAATGTCGAACTTTAATTTTTAATGAACAAACCAGCATTTAAATACAAAAAACAAACACGAATTATTTTTTAAATTTATTTTCGAATTATAAATATTATAAGATAAAACCGACCAAAATTTAAAAACCTAATAACAATCTTTAAATTTAAATAAACAAACACCTATTAATTAGTAATTAGTGACAAAAATTAAATTCGTTTTTGAGTTGCTAATATCATGATATACAATTGACAAAAATTTAAAAAATTAATAACAACTTTTAAATTTTAATAAACAAACACCTATTATTAAGTAATTGGTGATAAAAATTAAAATTTTAATTTATTTTTAAGTTAGTAATATCATAATATACAATTGACCAAGATTTAAAAAATTAATACCAACCTTTAAATTTTAATAAACAAACACCTATTAATTAGTAATTAGTGATAATTAAATGTCGTAAATAGGAGGTTTGCGATTCGTTGGGATAATAACAAACATACTAAAAATTTAGAACTTTTAGTTTTAAAGAACAAAAGTTATCGTCTTTCAAAATTCTGACTAGAAAGAATAAAAACAATAATAATAATAATAATAATAAATACACTGACAATAACAATATGTTTCGAAATCTAAGATTTCGAACCATAATAATAAATATAATGACAATAACAATATGTTTCGAAATCTAAGATTTCGAACCATAAATACACTGACAATAACAATATGTTTCGAAATCTAAGATTTCGAACCATAATAATAACTAGATTTATTTGATAAATAAAATATGGTTCGAAATTATTTGATTATTTTTAACATAAATTTCTATAAATAAAAAAAGATATGCATAAACATTAACTAAGAATATTACATATCTTTGAATAAACAAACAAGCATTTATATATACTATACACACAAAACTAATATTTAACGCAGTTTTAAGTTGTTTATATCAGGATATAGATTATACCAAATTTTAAATTCCTAAAATTGATTTTTGATTTAAATTAAATAAACAAGCATTTAAATATGATAAACAATTGAAACTTATTTTTCAAATATGTTTTTCAACTACTTATATTTTAAAATACATTATACCAAATGTTTAATGCTTAATATCGGACTTTAACTTTTAATCAACAAACAAGCATTTAAATATAATAAACAAAAAGAATTAATTTTTATTTCATTTTCAAGTTATAAATAATATAACATATAACTGACCAAAATTTAAAAATCTAATAACAATCATTAAATTTAAATAAACAAACACCTATTTATTAGTAATTAGTGTCAAAAATTAAAATTTTAATTTATTTTTGAGTTACTAATATCATAATATACAATTGACAAAAATTTAAAAAATTAACAACAACCTTTAAATTTAAATAAACAAACACTTATTAATTAGTATTTAGTGATTAAAAATTAAAATTTTAATTCAGTTTTGAGTTACTAATATCATGATATACAATTGACCAAGATTTGAAAAATTAATAACAACCTTTAAATTTTAATAAACAAACACCTATTATTAAGTAATTAGTGATAAAAATTAAAATTTTAATTTATTTTTGAGTTAGTAATATCATAATATACAATTGACCAAGATTTAAAAAATTAATAACAACCTTTAAATTTTAATAAACAAACACCTATTAATTAGTAATTAGTGATAATTAAATGTCGTAAATAGGAGGTTTGCGATTCGTTGGGATAATAACAAACATACTAAAAATTTAGAACTTTTAGTTTTAAAGAACAAAAGTTATCGTCTTTCAAAATTCTGACTAGAAAGAATAAAAACAATAATAATAATAATAAATACACTGACAATAACAATATGTTTCGAAATCTAAGATTTCGAACCATAATAAATATAACTAGATTTATTTGATAAATAAAATATGGTTCGAAATTATTTGATTATTTTTAACATAAATTTCTATAAATAAAAAAAGATATGCATAAACATTAACTAAGAATATTACATATCTTTGAATAAACAAATAAGCATTTATATATAATACACACAAAACTAATATTTAACGCAGTTTTAAGTTGTTTATATCAGGATATAGATTATACCAAATTTTAAATTCCTAAAATTGATTTTTGATTTAAATTAAATAAACAAGCATTTAAATATGATAAACAATTGAAACTTATTTTTCAAATATGTTTTTCAACTACTTATATTTTAAAATACATTATACCAAATGTTTAATGCTTAATATCGGACTTTAACTTTTAATCAACAAACAAGCATTTAAATATAATAAACAAAAAGAATTAATTTTTATTTCATTTTCAAGTTATAAATAATATAACATATAACTGACCAAAATTTAAAAATCTAATAACAATCAATAAATTTAAATAAACAAACACCTATTTATTAGTAATTAGTGTCAAAAATTAAAATTTTAATTTATTTTTGAGTTACTAATATCATAATATACAATTGACAAAAATTTAAAAAATTAACAACAACCTTTAAATTTAAATAAACAGACACTTATTAATTAGTATTTAGTGATTAAAAATTAAAATTTTAATTCAGTTTTGAGTTACTAATATCATGATATACAATTGACCAAGATTTGAAAAATTAATAACAACCTTTAAATTTTAATAAAGAAACACCTTTTAATTAGTAATTAGTGATAAAAATTAAAATTTTAATTCATTTTTGAGTTACTGATATCATGATATACAATTGACCAAGATTTAAAAAATAAATAACAATCTTTATATTTTAATAAATAAACACCTATTCTTAACCAATTAGTGATAAAAATTAAAATTTTAATTTATTTTTGAGTTAGTAATATCATAATATACAATTGACCAAGATTTAAAAAATTAATAACAACCTTTAAATTTTAATAAACAAACACCTATTAATTAGTAATTAGTGATAATTAAATGTCGTAAATAAAAGGTTTGCGATTCGTTGGGATAATAACAAACATACTAAAAATTTAGAACTTTTAGTTTTAAAGAACAAAAGTTAGCGTCTTTCAAAATTCTGACTAGAAAGAATAAAAACAATAATAATAATAATAAATACACTGACAATAACAATATGTTTCGAAATCTAAGATTTCGAACCATAATGACAATAACAATATGTTTCGAAATCTAAGATTTCGAACCATAATGACAATAACAATATGTTTCGAAATCTAAGATTTCGAACCATAACTAGATTTATTTGATAAATAAAATATGGTTCGAAATCATTTGATCATTTTTAAAATTAATCTTTATTAATAAATAAAATTATACATAAACATTACTTAATTATGAATATTAACTAAATAAATAAATTTAATATTACATAATCAATTATTAGACTAAAAACGTGGATAAGAAAATTTCGGAACAAAATTATTTTAAAAGTTTTAAAATATCAATATTTAATTTTTTAATTAACAAAAGTAATTAAATATACTCAACAAACAAAAATTAATTTTTTAACCTAGTTTTAAGTTGTTTATATCAGAATATACATTAGACAAGTTTTAAATGCCTAAAATTGATTTTTTATTAATAAACAAGCATTTAAATGTAATAAACAAACAAAAATTATTTTTTTTAATATGTATTTTAATTAGTAATATTATAAAATACATTATATTAAATTTTAAATGCCTAATATCAAACTTTTATTTTTAATAAACAAACAAGAATTTAAATATAATAAACAAACAAAAATTAAATTTTTAATCCATTTTTGACTTATTAATATTATAACATATAACTGACCAAAATTTGAAAACCCAATAACGAACTTTAAATTTTAATAAATAAACACCTATTAATTAGTAATTAGTGATATTTAAATCATCAAAATAGGAGGATTGAAACAGAATATGATAATAAACAACATACTAAAATTTTAGAGATTTATATACACAAAATCAAAAGTTATTCGATTTCAAAATTCGGATTAGTAAGAATAAAAATAAAAATAAATATACGGACAATAACAATATGTTTCGAAATCTAAGATTTCAAACCATAATTACACCTTATCTAAGAATATTACATATCTTTGATTTTTAATAAACAAACAAGCATTTATATATATTATACAAATAAAATTAATTTTTTAACCCAGTTTTATGTTGTTAATATCAAGATATACATTTTACTAAATTTTAAATTCCCAAAATTGATTTTTGATTTTTAATAAATAAACAAGCATTTAAATAAAATAAACAAACAAAAATTATTTTTTAAACATGTATTTTAAATACTAATATCATAAAATACATTATATTAAATTTTAAATGCTTAATATCAAACTTTAATTTTTAATAAACAAACAAGAATTTAAATATAATAAACAAACAAAAATTAAATTTTTAATCCATTTTCGAGTTATTAATATTATGATATATAACTGACCAAAATTTGAAAACTTAATAACGATGTCTAAATTTTAATAAACAAACACCTATTAATTACTAATTAATAATATTTAAATTATCAAAATAGGAGGATTGAAACACAATATGATAATAAACAACATACTAAAATTTAAAAAAATTATATACACAAAATCAAAAGTTATTCGATTTCAAAATTCGGATTAGTAAGAATAAAAATAAAAATAAAAATAATAATAAATATACGGACAATAACAATATGTTTCGAAATCTAAGATTTCGAACCATAATGACAATAACAATATGTTTCGAAATCTAAGATTTCAAACCATAATAACTTTGTGAAATATTGTTCTTGATCTGGATATAAGTGTGTCTATAGAGAAATTCCCCCAAGTCTGTTTATATTTTTTTTTTATTATCTTAGAGTAAACGAGAAAAATGTAAAAAACGATCGCGTGCGCTATTCTTCGATCGCATGCGCTAAAGTAATTGTAATTTTTCTCTTTAAAATTTCGCAAAGTTTCTTTTTAATATCAACACGGAGAGGAAAAAAACCGCCTCATGCAAATAAAGAAAAATTAATAAAGTAGAATTTTTGACTTAAAAACATGTGAAATGTGCTCTTGTAGTTATAAAGTGGCACAGGTGCAAATTAACGATTTTAAAGTGCGCTTTTATTCAATTATGCGTACAGACTAAATTTACAATTAAATGAACAAATGGGACTGTTGTTAAAAAATTTATAGTACTTGCAAAGAAAATATTTATTGTACAAGAATTGTTATTATGTTTACATCGTTTAAAGTATTATAGGTTCACATAAATGTTGTAAAAAAGTTATACATAATATTCATTTTAGGGGTAAATTTATCAAATTAATAATTTTTTGTTTACACTAATTTATTAACCAGGTTTCGTTGAAGGTATTCAAATTAAAATGTTTAAAATAAACACGGCTTACTATAATTTATTGGATTTATATTAAATAAAGTTGCCAACCACAAATACATTTTTTGAAATTGCCGAAAAACGTGGTAGGCTATTAATGTTAACAAAAGCCAATTACTAATAAATAAACGCGAATAAAAGTATACAGTACTTGGGCATAAAACATATATAAATGTTTGTATAGTTTCAAGACTTTGCTCTAATAAAGCGTTTTCTTTTAACTTTTTATGCATAGTCTATAGCTTTTGAAACTGACTTTAACGTGACAAAAAAAAGATATTTTTACTTCGCCGTTAAATGTTATATTAATTTCGTCTTTTAGTTTGTTTGTAAAAAATAAAATTCCTAACACTATCAAAAAAATGTGAAAAATAGTAAAGAAAGAAAAACCAGTGCGTTAGTTAACAATAAAGGTTTTTTGGTGTCCACTAAGTGCGCTTTGTGATCGACTGAAGTATTTTCCGCCAATTATAAAGTTAAGCCAAAAAACATTGGTGCTTTAAATACCGAATGTTTATTTTGCAAAGCATGGCTTTGGCATTACAAATTACAAAGTGAGTGCCACAACGAAGTGTGGCGGGTTTACTAGTACTTAATATCGGTTAAAGTTAGCAATATTGGCAAATAAACCAATGTTAAGTAGGTGATAAAATGACAATATCATTAAAAGTCATTTAAATATTTTGTAGGGTAAAAAATAACAAAACAATTTTTCCCAACCATTTATTAAAATCTGAGTAAAAACACGTTGTTACACAAGCACAATAATAAATGAAAAAATATCTTTGTAAAATGTTGTTCTTTTTCTGGATACAAATGTCTAGAGAAATTCACCCAAATCTGTGTATAATTGTTGAAACCTAATCAAAATAATTTTTTTTTAAATAGTTTGTTAAATATTTTCCTTTATGTCACATAAATATTGGTTTTTATTTTATAGACCTATACAGATTATTACAGTTTTTATCAGCCAAAGAAACAAATATATTTACATTATTTAATTAAATATCCTTTGCACATATAAAGTGCATAACCGTCCAGCAGGCAATGTCATTCCAAAGTTGAGTTTCAGCTACCAATTCACCACAGTTTTCAACACCCCAGCTATTATTAGGTTCGCCCCAACGCCATGCAGTATAACTTAAAGCAGTTCCATCAATCCATTCCAACTCATCTTTGTGACCTTCAGAGTTTTCAATTCGGTGCATTCCGATATAATGTGTGTGGTGCTCACCTGAATTGAAAAGTCTAATATGTTACAATATTGATAAGACCGACTTATTCGACCTATACACGATTGTTTTAATTTACTCATTATAAATCAAATATTACAATATGTTTATATTCAAAAAATGCAATGTATATGTTAAAAACATACGGTGAATTGTGTGAAGCTGCTTTCTAAGGAAAGCTTGAATCCTATCAGTCTTGACCATGACCAGTGTGCTTCTTCTTTCAACGCAAGCATATATTGCGTTGTTAAAAGTGAGCTGAGATGTAGATATGTAATATTGCTGATCACCGTTTTTGTACCATGTTTCGACGATTGGGCTTGGCCCTGTTGATTAATATTAGTTTAACCGTAAATTTATGTTAATCTCTTTTAGTATAAATTTGGCAATTTTTGATAATTAAAATTTGTCTATTTTTATTTTTTGTTAACTTAAATTTCGTTGTTACAAAGGGTTTTAAATCTTACTTGCGTTTCTTCGTTGGCAAATAAAATTGATTGTTGCATCACATCTGAGGTCGTTCCATTGTTGGGTCATTGGTAATAGTTGTCCACAATTTTCAGACCACCAAGCATTATTAGGTTCGCCTCTTGCCCAAGCAGAATATACCACAGTTGATCCGTCAATCCAGGTAATTATATTGTGAGCGTTTCGTTCAAGACCAATAAAGTATTCCCTTGGTGTGTTTCCTAAAAGTAAAAAAAGGAAATATATAAAAACAAAATATAAAATAAAGAAATCTTTTTTTTTCTATTCAATTTGTTTCTAAACTTTAAAAAATTTTGTTACCGCTAATAGAACGAATAGTTTCAATGAGAAATGCTTGAATTTGATCGCTGTCAACCTTAACTAGTTTAGCTTTTCTCTCTTCGCATGCTAACTTGGCATTTTTCTGGTTCAGCTGCGTGTTTGAAAAGAAGTAGCCGTAATCGCCACTCGAATACCATTTATCATTCTCAGCACCTTTAACGCACAAGCTGCTAAGGCATAAACCGAAAACTACGATCGCAAACGAATTCATTATAACAATATCTCACAATTTTTATTGAAACAAATCTGTCAATACGCAAAGTAATATAATCAAAAACCCCGTTTTGCTACTGAGCAAAGATTTAACTTGTTTAACGTATTAGAACAGCTAATGATTACAATTTAGTAAAAAAGCATATTTTACTGCAATTTTATATATTGCTTTTACCACTTATTTCTTTACAGTGAAATAATTCCTTTAAAAGAATATTTTTATTCATTCAAAGTGAATTGTTTGATCAAAAATTGATACATAACATTGAACCGGGCGGCATTTTAAAGGCTTTTGCCGGATATCATCGGATATTTACATTTACGTTATTTAATTATTAAAATTTTTATCTAAACTTTAGTGTTTACATAACTTTTTGTCGAGATTGGAATTTTTTAAAGTATTTTGTAAACATTGAAATTTTTTCATGAAGCTAACAATTGTTTGTGCATTACGTAAAATTGCATTTACATTTGTATCTGTTATTAGTTGTAGTTTTAACTTGAAATTGCTACCAAGGAAGAACTGTAATAAATTGTGGTTTTGATTAGGCGTAGGCCTACGTTAGATAAATACATTTCATTAGCCTAACAAGTGACTCTATGATATTTCTAGTTTGTTTCTGGATTTTGTATTCACTTTTTTTTACTAAATCCAAGTAAATAATACATTGTTTTAATAGCACAATAATAACTAAGTTAATATCTTTGTAAAATATTGTTCTTTTTTCAAATTAAAGAAGCAATTCATATTATAATTGTGAAAACTTTATAAAAATAAAGTTTGTTAAAATGTTAGTTTTTTTAGTAAGAGGGTAAACACTTTTTTATGTACACTAATTTGTTGGCTATTTAAAAAAATGTTAAATAGTTTTAAGTACTTACCAGTTGGTTTTTATGAAAATAAATTAAACTGGAACTGCGGGATTGACTTTGATAACTTTATCAAAACTTTTTAAAACGATAAGAAAAACATTTTCTTTTTTTGTGGTATATAATGGCTTTAAATTTTTTGTTATTATTTGCGGATTATTTGTTCATTAATTTTGTTCTTTACAATATACGTAAAATTTTTTACAAAATAAATGTATATGGCTCACTTATAATAAGTAAAACTTAATTTAAAAAAAAATAAAAAGATTATTTAAATTTATATAAACGTATTTTTTTAGTTCTTTAACTGCAATATCATAGAAAACGAATAGGTTTAATGTTGAAAAGGTATTTGTTAAATTAACCTTTTTTTAATCCTGGTTTGTTCACAAAATGAAAAGTTTTTGTTAAGTGTTATGAAATCAAGTTACAAACCTTTATGTTTTTGGTTCAAGATGCACCAATCTAAAATTGTCCTTAAGTGTGTACGTTCGCTAAGAATAGTATATCACACTATAGCACAATTTTCCATAACACATATTTAATTGTTAAAAAGGAAAATATAGTTAGCAGCAATTGTCAATATTTTATATGTTTTGTGTAAGCAACAGTTGTTGTTATAAAGTGGCAATCTAGTTAAAATGCGTTTATGCTTAAAACTTACCAATAATTTCTAATGGGAATTTGTAATGAGCGAAAATTCTCAAGTTTATGTTTATATATTCCTTGATTGATGCTTGGAAAATTTTTTTATCGTAGCCTATAAGTTGATGCTTTTATCAGACTACCCTTTTATTATTGGTTTGTTTAACAAAACTTTGTATTCTATACTATCACCAAATGGCAAAAATATTAAAGCCACAATTAAAATTAAAGCACTCAGCACTTGTGAGTTTAATAAATAAAAAAACCACATAGTTTATGTTACTTAATTTTTCTACCTGTGATTTTAACTTGAAATTGTCACGAAGAAAAATTTGTAATAATTTGTGATATTAAACATTTAGCTAAACCTTTTTTTCTTATTTTACATTCTGTGTGGCGTTAAAAAATTTTGTGGTTAATTAAATAGTGACCTTTTTTCTAAGTTACTATGGTTGATTTATTTGTTAATAGACTACAACATACCAAAGGTTTAAAGTTAAGGCTAATGTCTCCCTATTTACGTATATTGAGATCGTTAAATTATACCCTTCACAGAACAAACCCCAAATAAATATTCCACAACTGTAGGGTTGTGAATATGTTTTAAGCCGACTTTAAATTATTATTTTCAAGTGCTAAACTTAAACTGCATTTACATCTAGAAGTTAATGAAAAATAATTTAAATTCTCTACGAGCGGCAATTTCATGGTTTATGGGTACATGTGTTAGAACTCTAAAGGTTTGTTAAAGCAAAAAAATAATTACACAAATTTTAAGTCAAAACAATTTATCTTCTTCTATATAGTATATGGATTTCTAAATTTGGTGCGTTCCATCACAGAATAACTAAAATGAATTGCGACTCGAGTTTAAAAATATTTATTGTACAAGAATTGTTATTATGTTTACATCGTTTAAAGTATTATAGGTTCACATAAATGTTGTAAAAAAGTTATACATAATATTCATTTTAGGGGTAAATTTATCAAATTAATAATTTTTTGTTTACACTGATTTATTAACCAGGTTTCGTTGAAGGTATTTAAATTAAAATGTTTAAAATAAACACGGCTTACTATAATTTATTGGATTTATATTAAATAAAGTTGCCAACCACAAATACATTTTTTGAAATCGCCGAAAAACGTGGTAGGCTATTAATGTTAACAAAAGTCGATTACTAAAAATAAACGCGAATAAAAGTATACAGTACTTGGACATAAAACATATATAAATTTTTGTATAGTTTCAAGACTTTGCTCTAATAAAACGTTTTTTTTTAACTTTTTATGCATAGTCTATAGCTTTTAAAACTGACTTTTACGTGACAAAAAAGAGATATTTTTACTTCGCCGTTAAATGTTATATTAATTTCGTCTTTTAGTTTGTTTGTAAAAAATAAAATTCCTAACACTATCAAAAAAATGTGAAAAATAGTAAAGAAAGAAAAACCAGTGCGTTAGTTAACAATAAAGGTTTTTTGGTGTCCACTAAGTGCGCTTTGTGATCGACTAAAGTATTTTCCGCCAATCATAAAGTTAAGCCAAAAAACATTGGTGCTTTAAATACCGAATGTTTATTTTGCAAAGCATGGCTTTGGCATTACAAATTACAAAGTGAGTGCCACAACGAAGTGTGGCGGGTTTACTAGTACTTAATATCGGTTAAAGTTAGCAATATTGGCAAATAAACCAATGTTAAGTAGGTGATAAAATGACAATATCATTAAAAGTCATTTAAATATTTTGTAGGGTAAAAAATAACAAAACAATTTTTCCCAACCATTTATTAAAATCTGAGTAAAAACACGTTGTTACACAAGCACAATAATAAATGAAAAAATATCTTTGTAAAATGTTGTTCTTTTTCTGGATACAAATGTCTAGAGAAATTCACCCAAATCTGTGTATAATTGTTGAAACCTAATCAAAATAATTTTTTTTAAATAGTTTGTTAAATATTTTCCTTTATGTCACATAAATATTGGTTTTTATTTTATAGACCTATACAGATTATTACAGTTTTTATCAGCCAAAGAAACAAATATATTTACATTATTTAATTAAATATCCTTTGCACATATAAAGTGCGTAACCGTCCAGCAGGCAATATCATTCCAAAGTTGAGTTTCAGCTACCAATTCACCACAGTTTTCAACACCCCAGCTATTATTAGGTTCGCCCCAACGCCATGCAATATAACTTAAAGCAGTTCCATCAATCCATTCCAACTCATCTTTGTGACCTTCAGAGTTTTTAATTCGGTGCATTCCGATATAATGTGTGTGGTGCTCACCTGAATCGAAAAGTCTAATATGTTGCAATATTGATAAGACCGACTTATTCGACCTATATACGATTGTTTTAATTTACTCATTATAAATCAAATATTACAATATGTTTATATTCAAAAAATGCAATGTATATACTAAAAACATACGGTGAATTGTGTGAAGCTGCTTTCTAAGGAAAGCTTGAATTCTATCAGTCTTAACCATGACCAGTGTGCTTCTTCTTTCAACGCAAGCATATATTGCGTTGTTAAAAGTGAGCTGAGATGTAGATATGTAATATTGCTGATCACCGTTTTTGTACCATGTTTCGACGATTGGGCTTGGCCCTGTTGATTAATATTAGTTTAACCGTAAATTTATTTTAATCTCTTTTAGTATAAATTTGGCAATTTTTTTTAAGTTTTGATAATTAAAATTTGTCTATTTTTATTTTTTGTTAACTTAAATTTCGTTGTTACAAAGAGTTTTAAATCTTACTTGCGTTTCTTCGTTGGCAAATAAAATTAGTCGTTGCACCACAATTAACGTCATTCCATTGTTGGGTTCTTGCTAATAGTTGACCACAATTTTCAGACCACCAAGCATTATTAGGTTCTCCTTCTGCCCAAGCAGAATATACCACAGTTGATCCGTCAATCCAAGTGATTATATTATGGGCGTTTCGTTCAAGGCCAATATAGTATTCCCTTGGTGTGTTTCCTAAAAGGAAAAAAGGAAAAAAAAAATATTTTTTGTAAAAAAGGAAAAAAAAAATATTTTTTCTATTCAATTTGTTTCTAAGCTTTAAAAAATTTTGTTACCGCTAATAGAACGAATAGTTTCAATGAGAAATGCTTAAATTTGATCGCTGTCAACCTTAACTAGTTTAGCTTTTCTCTCTTCGCATGCTAACTTGGCATTTTTCTGGTTCAGCTGGGTGTTTGAAAAGAAGTAGCCGTAATCGCCACTCGAATACCATTTATCATTCTCAGCACCTTTAACGCACAAGCTGCTAAGGCATAAACCGAAAACTACGATCGCAAACGAATTCATTATAACAATATCTCACAATTTTTATTGAAACAAATCTGTTAATACGCAAAGTAATATAATCAAAAACCCCGTTTTGCTACTGAGCAAAGATTTAACTTGTTTAACGTATTAGAACAGCTAATGATTACAATTTAGTAAAAAAGCATATTATACTGCAATTTTATATATTGCTTTTACCACTTATTTCTTTACAGTGAAATAATTCCTTTAAAAGAATATTTTTATTCATTTAAAGTGAATTGTTTGATCAAAAATTGATACATAACATTGAACCGGGCGGCATTTTAAAGGCTTTTGCCGGATATCATCGGATATTTACATTTACGTTATTTAATTATTAAAATTTTTATCTAAACTTTAGTGTTTACATAACTTTTTGTCGAGATTGGAATTTTTTAAAGTATTTTGTAAACATTGAAATGTTTTCATGAAGCTAACAATTGTTTGTGCATTACGTAAAATTGCATTTACAATTGTATCTGTTATTAGTTGTAGTTTTAATTTAAATTGCTACCAAGGAATGACTATAATAAATAGCCATTTTGATTGGGCATAAGTTGGATAAAATACATTGTTATTACCCTAAAAAATAATTTTTTGACATCCAAGTTTGTTTTCCATATTGGTTTTATTTTTATTTTTTTAGTATTTGCAAATACAATACCAAATTTTGTGCAAAGAGTTAGCCTCAAATTTTAATTTTAAGTTAGTTACAAAAAAAATAATAAATCGCTAAATATTTTTAATAAATGGCTAAATATTTTTTTATTAAAAGTGCAATTAGTTTACTTTATAATAGAGAAACTTTATTTAAATAAAGTTTGTTAAAATGTATGTTTTTAAAATAATAGGGTAAATACTTTCTTGGTACATTAATTTCTTGACTACTTTTTAAAATTTTTGTTAAATAATTTAAAGTACTTACCAATTGGTTTCATGATCATAAATTAAACTGTGTTATTGACTTTGAAAACTTTATCAAAGCTGTTTAAAATGATAAGCAAAACTTTTTCGTTTTTGTGGTATAAAAATGACTTTAAAATTTTTGTTATTAATTGCGGATAATTTGTTCATTAATTTTGTCTCGAACAATATTGGTGAAATTTTTACACAGACCAAATGTATATGACTCACTTATAAAAATTAAAGCTTTAATTTAGAAAAAATATAAAAAGATTATTTAAATTTATATAAACGTTTTTTTTTAAAGTAACTTAACTGAAATATCATAAAAAAACAAATTGGTTTAATGTCGAATAGGTTGGTTAATTAACTTATTTTTAATCCTGGTTTGTTAACAAAATAAAAAGTTTTTATTTCATGTTATGAGTTATGGGACCGGGTCACGCACCTATATGTTTCTCGTCCAATGCAAAATTGCCATTAAGTGTGTACGTTCGCTTAGAATATTATATCCCACTACAGCACATTTTTTTAAAACACATATTTAATTGTTTAAAAGGAAAATATAGTTAACAGCAATTGTTAATATTTTATATGTTTTGTGTAAACAACAGTTGTTGTTATAAAGTGGTAATCGAGGTAAAATGCGTTTATGCCTGCCTACCATTAATTTCTAATGGAAATATGTAATGAGCGAAAATTCTAAAGTTTATGTTTACATATTTCTTGATTGATGCTTGGAAAAATTTTCTAAATTCATTGGACGCTGACTGATAGCACCACGACTGCAAAAATTTTTTCGTATTTGGTTTATTATACTAAAAATTTTGGTAATCAATTTCAACAAATGTCGATTTCCACAAACTTTCCTAAAAATACCTATATAATATAGCCCTTTAGCGGAGCTAAGCTTAAAATAGAATACTTTGTTTCAGTTCTGTTGCGCGTAAAGTTAAAACCAGGAATATATGTATTTAAATACTAAAGTAACAATGAACAAATATATTGTTTAATATTTGGATTGTTACACTCTAAAAGTGGACTGTTTTGAATTTTGCTTTAGGTAAAACCATTATGCGTGCCCTAGCGATTGCTGTTTTAAGTGTTTGCTTAGGCAGCTTATTGCATGTTAACGGTGATGAATCCGATGCATGGTATTCCAGTGGCGAGTCCAGCTACTTTTTTTCAAACACCAAACTGAACCAGAAAAATGCTAAAAGTGCATGCGAAGAGAGGGGAGCAAAACTCGTTAAAATCGACACCGATCAAATTCAAGCATTTCTTATTGAAACTATTAGATTAATAAACAGTAAGAAGTTGGTATTTTAAATAATAATTAAGAATTATAGTTAAACGTAAATCTTTATTTTAAATAAATACTTACAGGCAGCGAACCGGTGCAATACTACATTGGCTTGGAAAGAGGAAAAAAACATGAATTTTTCTGGGCTGACGAAACAAAGGTGGTTTATTCCGCTTGGGGATTTCTTGAACCTTTAAATTTTTTGTTTTACAAAAATTGTGCAGCATTAAGTAAAGAAGATCAAACCTGGGAAGATGTTGGCTGTGGTTCAACAATTCATTTTATTTGCCAAAAAAAAGCTGAAGGTACTTAATAGTATTATTATAAGTAGAAATCATTTTAGACAATTTAGATACATTAAAGTTTGTTTTTTTGATTTATTTAAATCTGTATAAACACTAGCTATTTACCAAGCTTAACTAACTGTTTTTAATAAACAGCGCCAACTCCAATCGCCGAAAAGTGGTATATCAATGGTAAACAAGCGTATTATCTTTCCACTACTAAGTTAAACTTTAAACAAGCAATGTTAGCCTGTGTCCAAAGAAAAAGCACGCTTGTAATTGTCGACTCTGATATAATTCAATCATTTCTTAAGAACACCATTATAATGAATGACGGTATGTATACATCGTTTACATGTATTTATCGTAAACTAGCATACAATCGGTTTCATAGGGTCATTAAAAAATTAAGTTTTACTAGCAGTCTAGCACATTAATGTACATGTTTGTAATCTTTCTCTACTTATTGGTTTTAGGCCGACATGAATCATATTATATCGGAATGCATCGATTTGATGACGACCATGAACTAAAGTGGTTTAATGGAGTGCCATTAAATTATACTGCGTGGCGTTGGGGTGAACCAAACAATTTTTTTTGGATAGAAGATTGTGGAGCTTTGGCAAAAGAAACATTATCATGGAATGATATACCTTGCTGGATAGTGACACATTTTGTATGTGCTAAAGCCTTATAAAAAGTATATGTGCTTTATTAATATAAGGTGTTAGATATTATTAATTGGAACACAATATAATAAATACTATTGGTGCGGTTTAAGTTGGTTGTAATAATTTTTTCAATTTTTTGGCCAAAGTGGATAATTAACCTTTATGAAAAAACAGATGTTATTATGTTTTTGTGCTTATGGAGTTTTTGTGACTGCTTATACAGTTTTGTTAAAAACATTTTTGCTTTTGAAATTAAAAAAAACATTTTTGCTTTTGAAAAGTATTTACCAAATTAATGTAATAAATTAAAAATAAAAAAAAAACATTAAAAAAAGTGTTTACGATTTGTTGCAGATTTGTTTTGTAAACGTAAAACGTATTTCTTCGCAATACTTTCTGTAACTAGCAACTAGCAGGCTGGTAAAAAATAGACTTGCAGACTAGTCATTTAATAGGCTGTTAGAAATTGACCAGGTGTTGATTAATGTTTATGTATCCATAATTTATTAATAGCAACACTAAATTCAAGAAGGGAACCCATAACTGGAAAACAAAAAAAATATAATACCCAATTACAATTATCATATTATCGCCATCGGAATTAAGGCTTTACTATTATTAATCATAAATTGAACCGTTGGACTGTATAAACACGTTAAAAAATGCCACTATCTGACTATTTTTATTTTTAAATGTGTTTTTGTTTTTTTTGTAGCAAGTTTTCTAGGTATGTGTAAAGTTTAGCACCTTAAAATGTCAATTTTACATGTTCTTCGAAAGCCTCTGAATCCGGATGGCTATCATCCAGGAAGAACAACTCACCTGGAGGATGCTGAGGGAGTCAAAGAAAAGTTGGATCCAAAGATGAAGGAATTTTTTAACGACATTAAACGTGGGGATCTGGGAGTGCCTCATCATGCATTAAAAGCTGGTGCTTTCCAATATGCTAAGCAATGCAACGGAGTCAACCAAGAATTTAAGTTGTGTAAAAAAGAGACTTTAGATCCGAGAGCATGTATTAAAGAAGGTCTAAAGGTTTCCGATTGTGCCGCAAATTTCTACAAAAATGTCACGGAAACGTGCGGAGACGCATTTATTGCATTTGGAAAATGTTTAGAATTAAGCACGTTACGTGAATATCATTTTTGTCGAGCTGAGCAGCTGGCTTTTGACACTTGTCTGTTTAAGAAAATGGGAATGGACAAGGACTACGACGCACTCAAGTACGGAACCACTATAAAGCCCGATAGGCCCAAGCCTCATAACCCGTTTCATCTAAAGAATTATGATTATCCCCTTCCAGAATTTCCAGAGTGGGAAAGGCCATTTCCAGTAAGAGAAGAATAAAAAATTATTGAACAGTTTAAAAAAATGTTTACAATATTTATTTTTTCCATATATATGACTTTGCTTGTACTCAAAATTTTGTGCCTATCTTAACATACTTTCAAACTATTAAATCTTTTCAAAATTTTAGTTGAAATTTTGTTGTTTGCTTTAGTGGCATTAATTAAAATTAGGACCAGCAATGAATTTTTAAAATAAAATAAATTATGCCCAAAATTTTTAACCCAAACAGCAAGCAGTTTAATGTTGCTCAATATCAAAGATTTCAAGAAATTTCGGGAAAATGTTTTTTGACCGAAAAATACAAAATCAACCGATTTTTAAACTGCAAACATCTGTATCAGAATGATCTGGTTGCTCATTTTGGTTGCGTAAATGCAATAGAGTTTTCACATGGAGGAAAGAGCAAGCAATTGTTTGCATCAGGTTTCTATAATGTATTATTTGTTGATTAAAGTTTAGAGTTCTATATTGCCAATCAAGATTTTTTTTGAATAAGATTTGTTAATTATTTTTAGCATTTTATTTCTTTGCAGTGCTTTAAGTTTTTGTTTGAAATAGTTTTTCCAATATATGGTTATTAATGGCCACTATATTATATTCAATAAAAATGTTTTTACATTTAAAGTTAAGTGTTAAATTATAACAGTAGCAAATACAAACAATAACACTAAAAAATTCAATAGTAAAATCAGTTCTTACGTTTTAAACACATGAAATTATATGATATATAAAATAATTTTTTTACTCAAAAAATCTATTAAAAAAAATTAAAAATAAAAAAAGAACTGTGCAATAAGAAAATGGTAAAACAGTTTTTGGGTCTGCCACCTTCTCTCTAAATGTTGTTAAAATAATAATTTTTAAGATTATCTGACATAACACTCAGTTATTGTTTAGGCGGAGATGACAAGAGGGTTTTATTGTGGGATTTAGAGAAAGTTTTAGGTGATGATCGTTACAAACCAAACAGTATGATGGGCACTCACGTTTCAAATATTTTCTGCTTGACCTTCAACAATCAAAACACAAAGTTGCTGTCATCTGGTAATTTATTTTTACTGTTTTTTAATCAATATTTTATAATATGCTCTTTATCGTCCTTATCAAACTTCTTTTAACTGTTTCAGTCCTTTGAAATATTTAGATATATTATTTTATATATTTTTTTTCTTGATGTGGAAAGGTCGACTTCACAACCTAAACATAGAGTGACATCAATCACCCCGACCCAGGCTCCAGTTGCCCTTGGCAGTTTGGCATATCATAGATTATAATTGCCCAGCATTCCTATTGAGGTTATCATTATTTAATACCACTACATATTTGTATTGTTCTTGTTTCAATTACGGTTCTCACATTTCCTAACTGTTACCATGCCAACATTTAAGAATGCATGTTAAGTACCAATGATCCCAATATTTTATTTTGTTTTACAAGGCATAGTGGAAAAAACATTGAGTATCATTACACAGAGTTAAAATTTATGTTTAGGTAATGATGAGCAGATATTAGTGCACGACGTAGAAACAAGACAGTTTTTAAATGTTCATTTTTGTGAGAATTCAATTTATTGTCTATCAGCTCATCCTTTTGATCCAAATGTTTATGCTATCGCATCTGAAGATGGAACTGTGAATATAGCTGACATGAGGTTAGTAATTTTACCCCTTTTTTAGTTATTTGTTTTATTTTAATTGTTTATGTTTTTGATTTTCTAGAAATTTAGTTAAATATAACATCTCTAACCGGCAGTTTGGTGTAGTGGTAAGAACACTTGCTACACCACACATGAGATCATTGGTTCAATCCCCACTGAGCCCATGATGTAGTGCCCTTGAGTAAGGCGTTATAAACGGTGTGAACTCCTGCTGAGCCAGTTAGCAGCAAGATTATCAATTATAATCTATAGTATCTCAAACTGCCACAGGCAACTCAAGACTGGGTCGGAGTAGTTGATGTTACTTTATGTTTAAGTCGCCCGTTCGACCTTTCCACATCAAGGTTAAAATTTTATACAAAAAAAATCTCCAATCTAACTTAAAAGAAGGCAATTTTTAAATACCATACCAGTTTAAGCTGTTAATATCACTGTAAAATCTTTTAAACGGACAATAAAGCTGTTGGCCTCTTACTCCCTCTCCCATTCCTTTTTAAAAATTTTTAAATAGTTTTTTTCTTGCCCCTAACATTAACAGCTTTTTGGGAGTTAAAGTAAAAAATTATATTTTATAATTTGGCTTACTACCTTGGGTAATATACTAACTCGGGAATAATTTAGAGACAGTGGCCGAGTTAACACAGTTTGTGTGTCAAACTTTATTTCTGCATTTCATGGAGTCGCTTTCAATCCAGTTGAACCAACATTTGTGGCAACAGCGCACTCGAGAGTCGGTGCTGGGTTATGGGATGTAAGAAAACCCAAACAGTAAGTTTTTTTTTCTTTATTTTAAAATTGTTACAAATATTGTAAAAAAGGACCTTAATAATTTGTCAGATTTTAGGTTCCCCCCATTTATATATTTTAAAATAATGGTTCACTTTAATGCAATTTTACTCTTTTAGACAAATTAAGAATACTGTTAAAACTGTCCTCTTGTTTGTTTTCCATTGTTAAAATACTCAAACCATCTAGTATAAAAAAATTAGTAACAGTAATGTTATGCATTTTGCTAAATAGTCATCTGTAACTTTTTTATTTTTTAGAGTGTTACTTCATTATGGTGAACCAGATTACAGGGAAAGTGTTATGAGCATCAGATTCAACTCAGCAGGAACTAAACTGCTTGTTTTAAGAAGAAGAAAGGCACCTAGGGTATACAACACACACAGTACTGTAAGTCTATCATGCTTGTTGTTATGTTTTATTAAATTTTGTAAGGTCAAGAGCTATAAATAACCAAAGCCATTTTAAGCTAAACCACCACTAAATTTAAAAATAATAAAAATAAATAAATGTTAGTTTAGTAAAAACCAAGCGGTCTTATTTTTACCAGTTGCATCTTAAATTAACTTTACATACCCTTTTTTTAACAAATGTATTTTCTTGTTAAACTGGGGTTAATATCTTGTTTAGGTGCCTTTAGTCAACTTTAACGGAGATGAATATTTAAATTCATGTACTATGAAAAGTGGTTGTTTTGCTGGAGAAAAAGATGAGGTTCTTGTTTTTTAATGTTGAATGCAAATATTAATTTTTGAAATATACAAATTTATGTTAACAGAGCTTTTTTAATTTTTTTATACTTTATGTTAATATGCTAGTTATGCCAATGTGACCTACTAATTTTAAAATATGATATAAATAAGAGTCAATCTTTAAGGCTTTTAAAAAATCTGTGGTATGTCGTATGACAACTAACGATAATATTTTATACTTGGTATATATACTTTAATTAAATCCTTTTTAATTTACAGTATGTTGTATCGGGATCAGATAACTTCAAAGTTTATCTATGGAAAATTCCAGAAGATCCAGAATACCTCACAGATGTTAATCAAGCAAGTATCATGCTAAAAGGCCACAGATCTATAGTAAACCAGGTAAAAAAAGAAATAACTTTTTCAGTGTATTATTAGCGATAAAAATTAATATTATTTTATCACAATAATACACATCATAAACTAATCAGGCTTTACCATTATTTTGTTTGCAATTTGTTTTTTGTTATACCTCGTTTTGTTTTAAGTAGCTTATGAAATAAGTATGCCCAATTTTAAGGACTTAAAAATAAAAAAAAAATTTGTGGTGTGCAGGTAAATTATCATTGGCTTATATTGTATTTAAGGCATGTGTAAGTTGCAAAATGCAGCCTATTAAGCAGGCAATTAAATAGTTCACAATGCCTTCTTTTTTAGTTGTAAAATTTTAAATTTAAGTCCTCATGTTATTTTTAAAAACCAGCTAATGAATTTGCAAATTATTTTAAATTAGACAAATCAAAAATCAAGAATATAAATACAATTAACTAATTTTTTATGCTAGGTTCGTTACAACCCAATCACCCAGACTCTACTCTCATCTGGGGTTGAGAAAACAGTCAAGATTTGGTCCCCGTTCAAGTACCCGGGATTCTCAGGTCAAATATCAAACCCCTCACAAGCATCTACTCGTAATTTGTACACAAGAAATGAATACATTGACTTAGTGCTAAGAAGGTACACATCAAAAAAATATTTTAAAAAATCCCCCCTCAAAAAAATTTTTTTTAATTTAATTTTTGTTTAGTGGGCCGACATTGGACCATGATTATGAGACCGAGAGCACATTCGAAGATCCTCGGATGATGGCCTTCTTTGACAGTTTATTGCAGCATGATCACAGTGAAAACACAAGTGAAAGTTCATTATCAGATGATGATATACAACCCATCAGGTTAGAAAATTAATTAAATTTGGTTTACCACTAGATTTTTGTTTAAAAATAAAAATATTAAATTGCTGGTATATATAAGATTACATTTTAGGGATGGGCTGAAATCCAAATTACTCGGATTCGACGAGCCCGAGTATTTTGTCGCGATACTCGGCCGAGTCAGAGTACTCGGTTATAACGTCATTTAAACGTATATAAATGGTTACGAGAATCTTTCCCGCATAAATTTAAAACTGCAAAATTTGCCAAAAAAACACGTATTTATGAATTATAAAGTGTTTAACGCTGGCAAAACTACTAACCGCTGATAGCAATATCATTTTAAATCCAAACGAAAATGTAAAGGTCTCAAATTTATTATGCGTAAAATTTTACTATGTAAAAAGTGTATTTGTTGCGCAATCGTTGCTTGAATAACGTGATATAATTGAGAATAGATTATAATTTATTAGAAAAAGGCAAACCTCATGTTTTTTTATGTTTAGTGAATCGTATACGATCTTAAATGACAAATTATTACTCGGCGTCCGAGTACAAAAAAATGCTTGACGAGCAGAAGTATTAAAATATTCTTAATACTCAGGCCAAGTACTCGGATTCGATTGGCCCATCCCTATAAAATTATTTGATTTTTTTCTAATATTTTTCATATTCTAAATGGACTAAGAAGTAATTTTAATGTTACTGAATTATTTTACCTAAATATTTAGAAATATGCTTAATATAAAGTTAATTTAACCTATTTAAATGGCAGAATACGATAAAAAATGAATTTTGACTGAAAATATGTAAACCAGATTATAAAAACATAATATGAAGACAATAATTTAATGCAAAGGTTTACTATGCTTGTACACTGAAATTCAAAACCCAGCACTTTCTTAAATTTTTTTAATCTTGATTTAAGGTCATCACAGTCAGTAATTAGTCGGATTGCACCACTAGTAAGAAACAATCTTGAGTCAAATTTTGAACCCCCTGAAATTGAAAGTGACAGGTTTGGAACTGTTTCTTGTTATTTAAAATTTTTTTTTCTGAGTTTACTGACCTGTTTTTGGATTTATTCGATTACCTTACAAAATTCAATTTTTTTTTGTATATGTACGTTTATCCTCGATATGGGAAGATTGAATGCGTGACCTAAACATAGAGTAACATCAGTTACTCCAACCCAGTCTCAAGTTGCCTTTAGCAGTTTGGAATATTTTAAAAATTATAATTGCCGGTAAGCACTAATTAAGTGCTGGCTCAGCAGGAGTTTATACCGTTTATAGCGCCTTACCCAAGGGTGTTACAGCGAAGGAGCAGTGGGGATTGAATCCACGACCTCCTGGTGGTGTAGCAAGTGTTTTTACCACTACACCACGCTGCAGGTATAAAAAAAACTTACAGGCCTACAAAATAAATATAACTGCTGTTTCTGGTGCTCAGGTAAATTATCATGAAAAAAGATCGGTTAAACATATTACAACAATTAAAAAAACGAAATTTGAACAAGCAATTTTGTTATATTCGTTCAGACCCACCTTAGACTAAATATGATAACTTTAATGTTCTTCCAAAATTTTAAGTCGAATTAGATTTTATTTTTTGTTTCAGCTCTGATTCAGAAGATTTTTTTGTACCCAGCTGGTTTATGCATGATGTTCTGCAACCTGCTCCTCAACTTAACCAACAAGAAATTGATACGTAAATTACTGGTTTTAACTAAAATATGTCGATTTATAAATTAATTATAATTTGGAATTATTTTTAAAACCCAACAAAGTAGTAATTTGAGTATAACAATTATTTTAAATATTTTTTTAACAGCCTAATTATGCAATAATTTTATTCTAGTTTTAGTATTTTGAAGCCTTTTTCGGGTAAAACACTGTTAAAAATGGTACAATTTTGAGCTGTTAATTTGCTACCTTTTATGAATATACTACATATTAGCAAAGTTATTAGTAAAAGTGCATTAAAACTCTTTTTTTTAGGCAAACAAGAATAGCTGCTTTGCGTCAGAACCTACGGCAGTCTTTACGGAGTCCACAAATTTTGCCAAGAGATGAACCAACTACCTCTGAGTCAGTAACTCTTACATCATATTCTTCCCTAAACGCAGAACAAACTGAGACTAACCCCGCTTCAAGTAATAGTGCACTTCCAAAACCAGAATCATCCACCAACAACAAAGAGAGTTCAACACAAAGATCTAGGTCCAGTTCCAATAAAAGACACTTGCCAAGAACATATTCCTCATCGAGCGATAGTGACAGTTTATCTAACAGGGCAATGCGTCGAAAGAATGCTGCCAGAAACCACAGTAAAAAGTGGAAAAAATCTAATGCCGTTACAAACAAATCAACTTCAAATGAAACAAATAGTTTAGAAAGTACAAGCGCCTATGAACGTTCAGCCAATAAATTAAGTAGGTCAGTAACGGTTACCGATTTAAGGTTTGCGCGTGCTGCTGAGCGTTTGGCTGATGCTTTAAATGATTCTAACGAACAAGATTCATCAGACAGTGATGATGAAAATGATTTAAATTTAATTTTCAAACCTTCATGATTAATGTTTCGACATTTATATTTTCATAAATCATATACTACGTTTTTCCGATAGGTGTTAATTTTTTACTTTGTTAATAAAAAAATCGTGACCCATTCAATTTAAAAGCAATAATGTCAAAGTTATTGTTCTTTAATTTGTATACGAGATATTTATTGTGATTTTTTGTCAACTACAAGTTGAGAAATCTTGTCAGCGAAATTGTTAACTTCTTGAGCAAAAGATGCAATATTTTCTTGATCAGAAACTTCCAGAATCATTTTTTCTCGTTGCTATACAAAAAAGGTAAAATTTGTAAAACCATTTACTAAAAAAATTGCCAAAACTTCTTACGACAGCAAATACAGACTGATTTAAATAATAATAAATAATGAGTAATTTTACTTTCAGTTTTCCTGAAAACCCTTTCAAGGTTAAACGAATCGAAGACAAAGTTTGGACGTCAATTGTTTCACGACAGTGCTGGCAACCTAAAAGGTAATATTTCATTTCAATATATTATATTGTTTCAGTTTGGTAGTATAAACTCTTATGCTTATTTAACAAATCTTGTAAGCCAATATTTGATGATGTTACCCTTTTCAATGTCCTCTGAAATCTGGATAAAACTTTTTATAGTGTCGTCATTTTTTTCCCATGCATTTTTTTGTAAACCCACTCTTAATGCCTTGTGCAGGTGTTGTATTGCTTTTGTGTTTTCAGCTTGGTCATCGGTAAGGGCCATGCCACAAAGCCTGGCATATAATTCCCAAATTTCATATTCGTTTGTGACTTTGCTAGTGACATGCCCGAATAATTGGAGAAGTTTAGGTTTAAATGTTGATCCTGTTAAAAGTTAAACCAAAATTAGTTTTAAATTTTTTCAAAGTTTTAAAAATTTCGTATAACATATACCAAAACTTTTCGTTAGTAGGTAAATATATATTTGTTAGTAGAATCCAGTTTTGTTAAAGTAGCCTACTAACCTGGTATTCCTTTTGCATTGGGTATGTCCTCAACTACTACTCTAACTAATGCCCTTAATACAGGTACGTCAACGTATTTGTTTTTAATATCCAATAACCTTGAAACAATACAAAAATTATTTCATGTCCCAAAACAAGCTAAACAAATTTATTAATTGTATTATCATGATAATATACAATTTGTATGAATTAAGCTGACTAATTATTATTAAATTTATTTAAAAATTTAATTACCTTCCATATGCTATTATAGCTTCATTAAATTGTCCAACATCGGTGCTTACAAGTAGATAATTTTCCCACAACTGCCATTTGTTAAAATTACATTTAATCGCTTCTGTTAGAGCTTTAAAAGCCTGGTTTCTATCAAAAAAACATTGCATTAATTGAAAGTATTTCGGAAAATTAATTTTTAGATCTGTATTATTTAGATCTGAATTTTATATTATATAACATGGCATTATGGGTTTTTAAAAAAATCCATTGAGCTACTCACCTTTTATCACACTTGATATAGGCTGCTGACAAGTTTGACCAAGCTTCAAAATTCTAAAAGAAAAAAAAGGATAAAATATAAAATGGGATTTTGTTCATATTTGTAATCCCACTTTTTGTTAGTTTCCATTGCTAAAAAACTAAAAATTTCTGTTGAGAAGTTGACTTAAATAAACATTGCTTTTTAAGTTCTTAACAAAATAATAAAATAAGTAAAATGTGTCTTACATCCCAATTAAGACCGACACATCTTCTAAAAGACTGAGCAGCTTTCTCGAAGTTTTCAAGTGTCAAACAAGCACAACCAAGTGTAAACCAAGTCTCCGTCTAAATGCAAAACAAATTTCAAAATACTATTTAAAGGTTGGTTTTATGAGTTTATTTATCTATCAAAATTTAAACAGATTAATTTAATGTTGGAATTTAAGAAAAATATAGGAAATTTGGGTTAAAAAATTTGAAACAAAATAAACTTGTTTTTTAAAAAACAAACAGTAGTATAAATGTACAATACTTCTTTTTTTGACAAAAATATAAAATTGTTTTTTTAATATAAAGCAATAATTTTTGTAACAATATAAACAAACCTGCAATGATAAAATGGCTAAGGACTTGTCAAAGCATTCAACTGCTTCGGTATATTGTCTTTTCGAACAATAATATGCCCCCAGTGACTTCATTGCCCTTGAGCTTCGATGTTTTGATAATTCCCATGCTTTTTCATAATGTTTTGGTTCCTAAAGTGCATTAATTAAACATTAGAAACTTAATTATAAATTTTAATTAATTTAAAACTTGAAAATGTTTAGATATTTTATCCTTTTTGACTTAGAACACAATATTCTAGGGACAAATTTAGAAAAATTAGGTTTTAAAAAATGTATTATGCCTACCAGTAAGATACTATTAAAGGCTTTACAAAAAGCTGACTGTCATATACAAAAAATATAAACATGAACTAATACAAACAAAACTCTTCAAATTTAAGATATTTTTTTAACTTAAATAACAACAACACACACCCGCTTAATGTCACCCAACAAACACCACAGATTTGGAGTTTCGTTGGTTTCCAACTGTAAGTTGATCATATCCAAGGCTTCATCGCCTCTATTAGATTGAATCAAACACAGAATGGCATCCTCCCACATTTCTAACCTCTTGTAAATGTCCATTGCCGCACTGGTTGCTCCTAAGCTTATAAACAGCGTGGCAAGATTTTTCTGTAAACAGACAAAATTAAGATAACAAATATTTATACAGGATGTTGCTTAAAAATGTAGTTTAAAATTTATATGTATGTTTATTTATATTTGCTTAAGGTAATTAATTATTTTTTCGGGTAAACAACAAAACTTGGTGTGAATTTAAATGCATTTATTAAAAAAATAATTATTTTAACCTCCATTTGCCATATAGGAGGTGAAAAGATGGAATAAAACATGTCCAGACGTTGTGGCGAATTTTCATCTTTCTTTGTCGCCAAATTAACAAGAATTTCCATTTGTGTCATGCATCGCTCAACAGTTCTAGATCTTTCGTTTTCGGTGTTGCAACGAAGTCTAAGGGCCTCGTTTTGAATACACCAGCAACTTTTGCAGCTTAACAAGTACTAAAAAAGGTAAGCAAATTGGTTAGTATAATTTGGTAAAAAAAACTGAACCTGAAGATTATTTATTAATTTTATATTTTTACCTGAATAATGGCTCCTATTTCCTCTTGTTGTAATTTGTGCGAGGGGCTTGCTTTTTGCATGTATGTGCTGTTAAAACAGAGAAAACATTTTTTTTATTTCGGGAGTTATTTTAAAATAAAAACTTTAGCACAAAAAATTTCTATGGTGTTCTTAATTTTTTTTAGAAATTTTTATTGTTTTAGCCTGGTTTTACCTTTTTGCAAGAATTGTAGCTAGTTGTTCTGGTGATAAATCAGTTATTATTTCTCTGTCTTCAGAAAATTTAATTTTTTCTAATAATGTGTCGTCATTGAGCGCAAGATCCTGAACAATAATTTTGATTACAGTTATTATTAAATAGGGGTGAATTGGCATACACCATTAAATACAAACTTTGTTTAATATCTGAAATGAGTTTGTGAATGCTAAAATATAGTAACTTGACATCCTTTTTTTTTGTATATATCTTTATCCTCGATGTGGGAAAGTCGAATGCGCGACTTAAACATCAGTAACTCCGACCCAGTCTCGAGTTGCCTGTGGCAGTTTGGGATATTATAGATTATAATTGCCCGATAATTATGCTGCTGATTAAGTGCTGGCTTAGCAGGAGTTCATACCGTTTATAGCGCCTTACTCAAGGGCGCTACAGCATGAGATCAGTGGAGATTACCCCCATGACCTCATGTGTGGTGTAGCAAGTGTTCTTACCACTACACCATGCTGCCGGTAAACTTCATGATTTAACATTTACACGTTGGATTTATACCCCCTACCACATCAGGTCAATAACATATTTAAAATACCTTTGGTACATTGTTGTGGTCAGTATGCACCTTTGATGTAAAATTACTTTCTTCCCTGCGTTCAAGTGTCAGTAACAGCTGTGCTACCGGTTTTTGTTGGAATTTTGTTCTAACTCCCATAGCACCTTTATTTATTTAATAAATAATTGGAACATATTAAATTTAACCGGCAGCGTGGTGTAGTGGTAAGAACACTTGTTACACCACACATGAGGTCGTGGGTTCAATACCCACTGATCTCATGCTGTAGTGCCCTTGAGTAAGGACTATAAACGGTATGAACTCCTGCTGAGCCATCACTTAATCAGCAGTATTATTATTGGGCAATTATAATCTATAATATCCCAAACTGCCACCGGCAACTCGAGACTGGGTCGGAGTAACTTATGTTACTCTATGTTTAAGTCGCGCATTCGAAATTAAGGAAATTATTTTTAAAATGTGTATAATGAAATAGTTCTTGGTATAATATATCAACCTGTAAAACCAAAAGTTATCCCAGATAGTGTGTTGGCTTGTTCAAAATGTTCATTTGCTTGTTTGTATTGGTAATAGTGCAATAAAACTATACCCACTTCAAGATTAAGCTGCAGTAAGTAAGATCTGTAAAATAAAATGCTTAATAAATCTATTCTTGTTAAAAAAAATTAAAATTTTATATAGGTTGTTTTACTTTAGTTGTCTTACTGATTATCATACTTACCCATTCTCAGGCTCATTTAGAAAAGGTTCTGATAAACATTTTTCTATGACAACTTTTGACTTTTCATAAAGCGCTTCAGAATGTTCATTTAAAACATGAGAATGGACAGCATAACACCTTAACAACCACCAATTGGCCGTCTATAAAAAAATTGTTTAGTTTAACATACTTATAAAATGTTTTCTTTAAAAACTTTACAGATTTTTATTACAAAAACATTGGTTTATTAATTTCGTTGTTTTTTAAATTACATTTGTCGCATTTTCTTACTTTAAAAACATCTTCTGTAGTCAAACACTCAAATATAGATTGAGCAATCACAAGATATGGTAATAATTGGCAACTTTTTGGGACTGAGTTTCCTTCTAGTTGCAGTAAATTAAACGCACAATTTTGTACATCATCAAGCTAAAGTAAATAAAAAAAAAAAATTATCATCTTAGACTTTATATTCTGTTATTCAAATTTAAATTGTGATTTAAGATGCATTTTACTGTAAAGTAAACTGCTTTGACCAAGAAATTGTTAAACATAAGTTCAATATATAATCAAGTAGTATTACTTTATTCTTTGGCCAAGGTTGTTCCGTTGTTTTAAATGGACCTAACCAGTTTCTTTGTACAAAAAGTTGAAGACAGGAAACTCCACAACAAAAAAAAATTGTTTCCCTTCAAAATAAAAAAACATTAATTTATAACCCGGTCTTACATCATCACATAATAGTTCCAAATGCCAATTACTTTTTATGGTAATTTTTTTTTTTTTTAAATAATTAATTGATATTTACTGTTTTTTATTATTGGAGTCTTTACAAAATGTCGTTAGTAAAGAAGACAGATTTTCTAAGGAATCAATGTTGAGATTTTGTTTGCACATTTGCAAACATTCTTCGTATTTTCGTTGTAGAAGCAAGAGTAAAATATCTTGTGAATCTTTATTATACAAAAATTATTATTTTACAGACTGATAGTTTAATGTTATTTAAAAACAGAAAATTAACACTTAGATATTATCAAAATACTTAGCAATTTAAAAACAACTACACACAACATATTTCGAATTATACCTTGTATCAAATTTGACAGCTCATTAGTATTATCAGGACTTATAGCTGTGCTTAAACAATTAAGCTCAATACGTAACATGTTACTTGTATAAGGCGTTAAAGTTAAATCCAATACAACTAAAACGTGTATACACTAACGTTGTTTTAAAGGGGATTTCCCTAATATTGCGTCATACCCACGTGGTTTAGAGTATCAGCTGTGTAATACTAAATAATATTTTTTCTGATAATTCTAACAAGTAACATGCAGTTCAGTAAAAAGATAAAATTTTAGGCTAAACTGCTATAGTATGGTTTAATTAATATTTTTTCTTGTTCCTCAATAAAATAGTTTATCCTCTATTTCTTGCCTCATTAAACACAGAGAATTTCTCGTGGCACAATACCGTTGCGTAAGCAACTTTTCATTCGAGTTCGCATAGCGTGTAGGTGCAATCCATTCCTTTTCATCGCGTACGCAAGGCCCTGGTTCGAATCCAACTGCAACACTTTCGTAAAGGTTAGTGATATTTACGAATTTATCAATTTAAAAATTAAATGCCTTTATATTAAAAATATAGAAGGTAAAGTTTACAAACTTGTTGGTTTGTTGGTTAAATAACTGGCAATCTGTCTGGCAAAAATAAATCAAAAAATAGCTGCGGCAGTACGGCATGAATTCTAATAAACTGATTTTAAAACAGTTATTGAAGTAATAAATCTACACTGTTTTTATTTACATCAATTTGTTTTAAGATCTGTAAAAAAAGTTGTGTTAGTACTATTTTTTTGCTACTACACCTCTTATCATTTATAAATGGTCATGGTTTTCTGAACGTCAACTTAAACTGGTTTTATGTAGCAAATTTAATGCTATGTTCCGACCTCTAGAGTCGTTTTTTTACATTAATAAGAAAATCTAAATCTTATTTAAAAAGTGTAAAGTTTTTTATTGGTTTAAACATAGAAAATATATTTATTTTTTAAATCAATCTTTTTAAAGATTTTAAATATTGGATTAAAATCTAGTCAATATTTATTTAAAAATACAAAAAATATTTATAGACATATTTATTAAAAAATAAAAGATATTTTAAGACAATTAATTTAAAAAACAATTTTTTTTAGCAAAAATGGGAAAAACTTGTCCAAATTGCAAATCTAGTGACTTTGATGTGGACCCAGCTAGAGGAGACACCGTGTGTATGGGATGTGGATCTGTGCTGGAAGAAAACCGGATCGTCTCTGAGGTCTCAATCCAGGAGAATGCTGACGGATCAGCATCAGTTGTCGGTCAATTTGTGGCATCTGAGGGTAAGAAAATTTGTTTTGTTTTAATTTTTTCTTGATATTGGGTTTTTAACGAAAACTAATAATTTTTCTTCGGCGTTGGGTTTTTAACAATATTTAACTTTTACACCAAGATGTTGTTAAAAAATTTAAACAAATAATAATTTTTAGGAAGCTACAAACCATACTTAGCTGGATTTCAGTATGGAATGGGAAAAGAATCTAGACAGATCACACTAGATAATGGTATTTAATTTTTTGATAAACTTATAAAAAAATTATTTCATTATATATATATTTAATAGGTGATACCATAGCTAATTTTGTAATATTTCAACAGGTTTTTAATTTAGATCTTTTAAAAATTGAATTTTGTTTCCGTTGGTTTTTTATGGCATATAATTAAAAAAAAAATTTTAGTTGATATTTTTTGATTAATACCGTACTTTAAACTATTTTGTTGTTATTAAATTTCTGAAAAATGCTAAATATCTTAAAAAATATTATATATTGTTTTTTAATTAATATTTATTTTTTAGGCAAAAATCAGATTCGTGAAATGGGAGCATTGTTAAACTTGAATCGTCATTGCACTGACACTGCTTTTAATTTCTACAAGATGGCAATTGCAAAAAGATTGTCACGTGGCAGAAGAATAAAGCACATTGTGGCCGCTTGCTTATATATGACATGTCGCACAGAAGGGACACCACGTATCCTTGAATTATTTTTTTAATTTTATTTCTGTTAACAATTAAACTTTTGTCTTATTAAAAAAAATTATTTAAAAATATTTATAAAGACAAAACAAAAATAAATTATTATTTAACCTTCAAATATATATTTTAAAATAAAAGGTTGTGCTATTTTTAAGCTTGCATCATTATTGTATGTTTATATATATATAAAGTTTTTGCTTTGTTTTTTTTTCTTAACATTATTTTATTTGAACAGACATGCTGTTGGATTTTAGTGATGTAACACAGGTATGTTAATTTGTTTATTTGAATTAACAAAATTTTACAATTTCTTCAATATTGATTTTTTATCCGACTTGTTGTTCTATTTATTATTATAGGTTCTTAATACCATTTTATTGTAGTTTATATTTACATAAATAATATAAGAATTTAATTTAGGTCACCTAACATTTTATTCAATTTGAACTTTTTATAAAATCTCTAGCATTCAAACAGTCATGCATATTTTATGTCTCCATTTAGACAATTGAAAAATTTTAATCAAAAATCTCCCTTTGTTTTTTAGGTTAATGTTTTCACCCTAGGAAAAGTTTTTCTACTTCTCGCCAAGGAACTTCACATCAATCTACCTATACTCGGTGAGTTAGACAATTTTGTTTTGAAAAAAGGGTATTTTAATATAAAGAACACTTCAATATCATTATAACACAACAAAAAAAAATCAAAACAATATCTTTGTTTTAAGTAAGTTTTATGCAAAAAAGACTTCTTCTAGTGTATAGGTAAAATTCATACCATCTCATAAATATCTTTACACCTACTTTGCAAAAAAAATTAAATACATTAAGTATCAAAATAAAACAAAATTGGTAAATCCAAAAAAAAGGAATGCTTACAAAACAACACATTAAATACATGAATAAAATACAAGCTTTAATTAATACTTAGAAAAAAAAATACATAATTAAAACAGGGCAGTGTCAATAGTGCACAATTTTTTATTGATTGTCGAATTAAATACAAATATTTTGATATTTTTTTATAATAAACTATTATTTATAATAACAACATAAATATTTACACAAGCTTCTTACAGGCAAAATAAATAGTTTTTATGCATTAGCAGTTGTGTATTAAGTAATTTTTTATTATGTTTTTTTAGTAAGCAATTTATTTTTATGATTTTTTGACAAAAACGCAATAGATTAAGCAATTTTAAGTAATATATTTTATTACAAATAAATTTTGTAGTCCATAACTTAAAGTAGATAGTTATATATGGGTTATAAAACTCTGGTTTTAAATCCAAAATTTCGAAGTCAAAAAATGTTTTTACGCATTTCCATGATAAAAAATAAGCTCAGGTATTTGTCCACCTTGTACCCCAGTACCATTTGTACTATCGCTCGAACATTGAAACTGAATTGTGATTCCATCACAAACTACTTCAGCTAGTCCCTCCTGGCCAAAGTAACTAAGCTCATCACCATCTAATATTACTGATGCGGTGTAGAAAACACCTGGGTCACATTGTACTGGATTTTTAAACCAAACCGGAAATGTTTTGCTGCAGCCGTCAGAGAAAAAATTTACAGTTTCTTCGGACATAATTACTCCACATTTCGAGAGTTTGATATATACAGAATACGTGGCTGCGCCTGTGCTGGATCCATAAAGACCGAATCCAGCTAGAAAAATACGCTTTTCAGTCATAAACCTTATGGAATCGCATCTGCCACGGTATCGCCACTGGTTGCTGCGATACGCTGAAGACTGAAAGCGGCGACAACTGTGGGGAGTTAAACCTTTGCGTGGTTGCGATGCAAATTTGAGTGAGGGCTTAACGGAGGCAGAGTACCAGAAAAACACTTGGATAATTTCCTCTTTAGTTAGAACGTCAGTACAAGCTGGACCATCAGCAAATTCCTATAAATGAATTTTTACAGTTTTATTTAGTTAGTAATCAAGTTAGATATGAAAAGCTGGTTTAGTATAGAGTTATTTTGAGTTTAGTTAATTTTTTGTTTATTTAGTGGTATAGTGATGAAATTGCATAAAATATGGGGCATTTTGTATGCACATAAGCAATAACAAACCTGTAATGTCATTGCTGGTAGTCTAATTAAATACAACGCGTCGCCAAGCACTTTGCGTTTATTTTCGCTCGTCAGTTCCATATCTAGTTTTTTGCACTCAGATTCTGCCCATCTGTGTGCAGCTTGAAAAACAGCCATTTCTTTAACATTTAGTGTTTCTCGTGACAATATTGACTTGAGTGTGTAGTGGTTTACATCGGTAAAACCATCGGCTTCAAGTGCTAGTTCAGCTTGTGCATCTATTACCTTAAAACATATTTAGATTTAGTTTTTTAAAGGTAAATAAAGAATAAGCGTGCACTTGACCCTTATCAATAAATTTGTAATGTTTTATTTATTGTTAAAAAAGGGCAAATATTTTGTTAACTTGTGGTTTTATTCTGAACACAAAATGTAACCTGAATAATTGCAGAAAGGCAATGTTGATACTTATATCAGTAATTCTTATATGTGGGATCTTAGTTGTCTGATTTTGTTGTTTATAAATTATTAATGTTGTTTTAACTTTCTTGTGTGGGTAGAACTGCGCAATGCGTATATGTAAATGTAATTACCAAAAGTGTTTAATTCTTAAATGTGGAAAAATTTGCAGTGTTTAAAATTAAAAATAACTTAAACTTACTTCCCAGCATCTTTTAGTGAGGTCTTCTTCCTCGAATAAACAACTTTGAGAAAGTAGAATGCAAGCATTTTTGTAGCTTAAACTCGTTTCCAAAAATTGCACACAGGCTTGGGCCAAATATGGGACAATGTATTTTTTGGCTGCGTATAATGTTGCAAGCACCGTGCTTGGTTCTAGGTAAACTTCATCGCAATACAAATATCTAAAACAAAAATATTTTTAGTGGTAAAAATTTTTAATTCCACTATGTTTTTTTTTTTGTATATATCTTTATCCTCGATGTGGGAAAGTCGAATGCGCGACTTAAACATAGAGTAACATTAGTTACTCCGACCCAGTCTCGAGTTGCCTTTGGCAGTTTGGGATATTATAGATTATAATTGCCCGATAATTATACTGCTGATTAAGTGCTGGCTCAGCAGGAGTTCATACCGTTTATAGCGCCTTACTCAAGGGCGCTACAGCATGAGATCAGTGAGGATTGAACCCACGACCTCATGGTGGTGTAGAAAGTGTTCTTACCACTACACCACACTGCCGGTCCAATGTTTATACAGAATGATGTAATTAGTATTTTATGATAAACAAATTAGTATGTTAACTTGTCAAAGTTTGTAGAATTGGCTAGAATGTTTTGTTTGTAAAAGCTCGTTTAAAATAATATTTATTGATTTTTTTGCATCTTTTTAAAAAATTATAGTAAGACAGTTCTAAAAAAACAACAGATCTTACCTTAGCAATGTTAAAAATGCGGCAGGCTCAACATCAGGGATCCCAATTTCGTTTTTATTTTCGGCTAGGTGACCGTTAAACATTGCAAAAAATACTGAACTTCCGATAGCCAAAACATATTTGTGTGCAGGTATCGTTTTTGAATTGTCTAAAATAGATTTAGTTTAAAATTTAAAATAAAAAGCATTGATTAAAAAGTAGCCTGCATCAATAACATTTTTATTGATTATATTATATATATATGTAGTTTACATTACATAACAATGGCACATGCACTTTAGAAATTACGAAAATACCTTTTGAGCCAACAACGAATTTAACGTCGCTTAATAACTCGTTGTTAAACATTACAGCATTTCGTTCTCGGATCGAAATTTTTGAAACTTGCCATCCGAATTGTTTAACTTGAATTTCGTTGTTTGTTTTTGTTTCGTTTTGTGTCATTACATGAGAATGAGTCGACATTTTTTTGTTTCTTTCTTGGCAACTGTAAATATAAATTTTATTTACTGTAACCATGTTGAGATTTAAAATTGGATCTCTAGTAGAAACTTTTAACTAAACTAAATTAATGTCATAAAAAATGGAAAACTTGATAAATTAATAAAAATTATCATCTAATAAGGGGGTAGGGGTAGGGTTTAAACTTCTCCTTAACTAAAACAGTTGTGTTTTTATTTGCTATTATAGCCATAGGCAGATAGGCTGATAACCTTACTAGAGGTTCTTAAAATGAGTTTTTACTTCTAATTTTATTTACTTTTAGTTTGTATTTCATATTTTAGTCAAGTTGTATAAAAAATTTAGCACAAAGATGTTACTTTGAAGATTGTTGATTTATATTTATTCCGAATTCTCGCATGCGAGTTGATAAAGTTTCTGAATTTTCGCCAATTTCTTCTAAGGCGTTTGAATCATCAGCTACATTGCGGTCATCCATTTTGTACAAAACAGCTTAAATTTAAAATAAAACACAAAAAATACAAGCAAAAAGCAAACGTAAAATGGGAAATGCACTAAAACACTGACAACTAACTAAATATAAATGTTTACTTTTTTAATATCGTGGATTTTGACTATATCGGACGACCGCCGCGCCACGAAAGTAAAATACTCTCTTTTTATTAGTAGTAAATCGTGCCACGTGATTTGCGTATTTGTAACGTTTTAATTCATAATTTTGATTTAAATGTGTTAAGAGCACGAACTATGATGCAACTATATTAATTAAGATTTAAGTTTTTATTAAAAAAAATTTCATTGGGTAAAAAATATTTCTACCAAATTGAGTTTTATGAATTAAGTATTTGCTGACTCCCTTTTTTAAGATTTTTGTATAATACCCTGTTGTTGAGAAGTATTTTTTGTATGAAAAGTGTATTTATCTATTTTTGTTTAATTCTAGATAAATAAAACTTTTGGTTTATTACAATTTTTAATTTTTTTTTTTAAATATTGCTAAAATATATATAACTAATAGTTTATACACCTATTTTTTGACTTTAATTAAACTAATATAGTAGAAGTTAAATTAAAAATATATATACTAATAAAACTAATATAGTAAAAGGACATTGTAGTGCGGGACTATTAGTCTAAAGATGTTGTTATAAGTAATTCTTTGTATGACCCGACTGACATTTATCTGTTATGATTAGGCGGCATTGAAATAAATAACTATTGTGTATTTAATTGTAAAATCTGATCGAAATCGTTTTGCTTTTTTAGCGCAATGTCACGGCGTTTGTTATAACTTTAAAATTGTCTGAAAGTAAAGGTTTTTAAAAAGTTAACCACTAAGGTTTAAATCAAAGTAAATTGTCTTTAACTGTCGTTTAATTTCTATAGGTCAGGTCAAACGTCGTTTATTTATTTTTGTTTGATTGCCCAAATTATTTTTAGCTAATTTAATTCTTGTGCGTAAGAGACTGTTACATCATCATTATGAACGTTTGACTTCGTTAAAATCCTATTAATTGGGACTTCACGAATTGAACAAGCACTTTCGCTCGCTTTTCAGCAGTCTTAGCGCTAATTGTTGTCTGCCCGTGGTGTGTACTGTATAGGCTTTCGCCAATAGTTATAAGTTTACACATCTCAAGTTACGCTTAAAATCGCAGGGTTATTTAATACATTTGATAAAAACAGCGACAGTGTTTTGTTAGTAGTTATCAGTCGTGTTGAAAACGAGTTTTAAAAGCTTAACCAGATGCTATTTGTAACCCCTTTTTAATTAAGTTTTATCAAAATAGAATTTCAATCGTTTTATTCATAGCCAATACTTCATCAAATATTTAAGGCTACATAATTTTAATAAAAAAAATTTTAAAGTACTTGGCCGAGTAAAAGTTAATGTATTCTTGTATAATGGACTACAACATTTAATATTGCGTCTTAAATCCATATTATTCAGTTTTAGCTAAGTTAAATAGCGTCTAAAAAAAAAACTTGACAAAATTACTAAAGCATAAATTAAATCATGGAAAATCAGCCGACAGGGTTAACTTCAACACACGCGATTTATAAACGTATTCTTCAACCTGCATACGAACGTATGATAGTGCAGCATGTCTATAAAAACAAAATCAATCTAAAATCCGGCGCTACTGGACAATTACTCCAAAAACGACCTAAAACTACAGGTAAGCATAAACAACTTGAACTTTAAGTTTTTAACAAAATTTTGGTATATACTTTTATATTTTATAGTATTTTATTAAATCTTTGCTTTACAGGATATTTGGGAAAGAAATATGAAAACAGTAGTGGTTATCCCGTAGCTTCTACCTACTGGAATCCCTCTATCAATGAGCATTGGAATTTTCCACACTCCATAGCACCATCTACTGCACACAGCTGGGCATATGCACAAGTAATTAACAGACAAATATTAACGAAATAATCCAAGCAAGATTAAAAAACTTTCCCAAATATAATATTTTTTAAATTACATAAAATTTGTTGTTTTTAAAAAAACAATAAGAAATTATTTCATTTATTGATTTTTTTTAAGATTAATAAACTAAATTTTGATAATTATTTTAGGATGTCACACGACCGGTATCGTACCCTCAACTAACAGACGAGTACAACATGAAAACATCTTCTCGCGCCAACACTTTTAGTGCCACCACCAGGGTACGTGAAGTGCCAGTGGCAGGTGTATTTAAAAAGGAAATCCAAGAGTTCCGATCAAGAACTCCTTCTGCTAGAGGAGTTAGAGCGGCAGCAATAACTAATCGGTCATTAGTGGCATCACAACGGTTGGTTTGCCTTTTTTTATTCTTTGAAATCTGGGTTTTTTGAGATTATTTTAAAAACATTTGGCAACTGGCATGTTGAAACTATATTAAAATCATGATTTCATATAAGAGAAAAAATAAAAAAATGTTTTGGAAATATAATGTTTTTTTAAGTTTTTGCATATATAATGTTTAATTAATTTCATTAAATATTTTGTTGATGACCTGTTAAAATTTCCTTCTAGGGCATCTAGTGTAGCTGGAATGAGTGTTGCAATGAAAAGTCGTGCATCAAGTGAACAACCAAACCGATTGTTGAAAGAACACAAACAACTACAACTAACTCGTGAAAGAAAACGACAAGCCCAAATCTCGTCCCATCGCATTGATAGAATGTAAAATGAAGTTTTAAATTAGTCATACCAATATTTTGGGGGTTAAGTTTAAATAATTAATGATTAAAATATAAGTAGTTAATTTTTTTGGTTGGTTTTACATTTTTTAGATAACTTTTGTTTTAAGGTATTACATGCATGGGGCATCTACTAAAATTCATTCCAAATATGAAATTTCGGAAGAGGAGTTGAATAGACTGAGAGCAATTGCAATAGCACGAGGTGTACCTCTAGTGCCCTCTTATGGCTACAAGAGCAAAAAGTCAATCTCAACAATCAGTGGACCTCATTCCACTCCAAGAGGTCCGGAAGATCCTGAAGATGATCTTGGGAGGTTGGGTAGTGCCCGGACTGTGATACCAACAGCTGACAATTTATCACAAGGAGGTGACGTGATGTCAACAGGAGAGGTAGAAGGGTCAGAAGTCAAATTGGAAGAAAAGAGATCAGATGGTGCATCAGATGGAAAAGAAGATCGAGCGACTTCAGACAATGAAGGAGACGAGTTCAAGGATTATCAGAATGACGTTCTAAATAAAAGAACAGAAGAACACTCTAACTCGGATGCTGTTGAGAGACTATCAGTCAAGTCAGAATCTGCACTGTCTAAACAGGAAAAAAGTGTCACATTTTTAACAGAGTTAGAGCCTTTTGCTGATCCAAATAAAACTAGAGAAAAAGTGGAATCTTGAATTTTAAATCAGTTTTTAAACTTCGAAGCCTAAATTATGCAATCTTGAAATCCGAGTGCTTATATTGAACATGTTTAGCAACAAATAAAAGCATATTAAATGAGTATTTGCGAAAGCTTTTCAGGTTGTTTGTTTCATTCAAAACACTTGTGACTTCACAATCAACTATTTGTTGACGTCAACACAATCTATTTGGTAACTCGATCTTATCTCATTATGGGAATTTTGTTGGTGACATGAAATTTAAAACCTAGACATAAACCTAAATGAGACTGCTGCTATTTGTACACAAAAATGAAATTTATTCTCAATACCAAAAATGTTTACACAAAACAAAAAATGTCTTCAATTTGAAAATTTATTGTTAAATGATGTATTGTTGTTTGAATTTTGTGTTATGATATTTCACAACTTGTTAGCTTTAAGAAATTTTTCTATTATTAATTTTGTAGTTTAATATATTCTTTTTGTAGGTATTGTTTTGATAGAAAGTTTATTGTACTTTTTTAGTTGTTTTAGCACATTTTGCAATAAATTATGCACTTTAAAAGGCTTTTTTTACTATTATAAATTGCTACATACATTTTAATTAAAAATTGGTAAATTTTTTGGTGTTTTGTAAATTTTTTGATAATAAAAATTGTTATAATTTTGCTACAAAACTGAAAATTAAACACTATGTTTGTAGCTTTACATTTTGTTTTTAGATCCTTGCATTTACATTACCCGCTTCGCTCATCGATTAGACTTTGGTGACAAAACAAAGGATGTGATCGTGACTGCTATGAGACTAGTTTCTAGAATGAAACGTGATTGGTTGCACACAGGAAGAAGACCAAGTGGTTTGTGTGGTGCTGCTTTGTTAGTTGCTGCACGACTGCATGGGTTTAATTGTGAGCTAGCTGATATCAAGAAAGTTGTAAAAATTGGACATGACACAATCAGAAAAAGGTAGTGATACTGGTTTGTTGATTTTTTTAGTGATTAAATTTTATTTTTTTAATATCTATTTATCCTCAATGTAAAAAGGTTGACTATAGAGTAACATTGGTTACCCAAACCCAGTCTGGGACATTACAGACTATAATTATCCTGTAATTAAGCTGCTGATCAAGTGTTGGCTTAGAAATAGTTTATGCTGATCTCATGCATTTTAAATATGGTTCCACAACTATTCCTTTATTTGGTTTAGTCTAAACTTATTCAAAATGACACCACATATATAAAACAATTGTTAAAAATTTTGTTTAATTTGTTTTTAGATTAGTAGAGTTTCAATCTACCCCATCATCCAAGTTAACGATTAACGAATTTATGAGCATTGACCTGGAAGCTGAACATGATCCACCAGCATATATTAACGGAAGAATCAAAGCTAAAATCCAACAATTTGAGGCTGAGGCAGGTGGAATGGAGAATGTAGAAAGTAAGTATTACCTGATTGCCTAACCATTTTGGACAGCATTTTTACTTAAGCCCTAAATACATTTTTTATTTGTTCGTGTGTTAATAGAATGTAGCGGACACATTTTTGGGTTATTTTTTTTCTATATAGTTAAAACTTGTGGACCAGTAAAAACTATAATATTTTTTAAAATAAAATATTTTTTTTATTTTTTTTGCAGATGAAATAGGAAAACTTTCTAATGCTATAGAAGAAGACCAATCTACAGACACAGGTAACTTAAAAATTGTGTTTTATTTATTTTAGCAATAAAAAAATACGTACATACATGACTTAAAAGTTGTTTTTAAATGTTGTTTTAAATTTTTAGAGGGAAGTTCTACATCAACACCGAGAAAAAATCAACGATCAAAAGCCCTTAAACAGTTAAATAGTAAGTAAAATATAATAGTTATTTTTAATACAATTAAAAAACTATTTTAACTTTAGGAATTTTTGTGTAATTTTTTATATCTTATTTTACATACATGGTACTCTAATGCAGTAAAAATACATTTTATCACAATAAAAAGAAATATCTTATTTAAAGATACACCGGGAACACAAGTTTATCATGAAGATCCCGATCTCCAAGCCTCTGCTAATTTCGTGCACTCTGAAAACCCAGAAGCTTTGATAAAGAAAATATTTTCTCCCAGTAGAAATGCCAACATGCATCCGATGCAAAGTCAGAATAATAAAAATCATTTGCAACAAGGTTTGTACCTAAAATCTGGCAGTTTTTAGATTAATTTTCTGTTATAAATTGATTGCTTTTAAAAATATAGCATAGGTTGTTGTTATATTTTGTTTTATACTTCAAGAAAAGGGATTTAAAAAATGTATCTTATTTAAAATTTAATTTACTTTTTTTTTTGATTTAAGTTTCTAGATAAACAAATACAATTGTATATTAAATTATTTTTTAACCAAATATGAAATTTTATTTGAAGTTCAACTTAATTGTAAAAAAAAATTATGACTACGTTGTATTTAATAGGCCCTGCCCCAACCCCAGCCAGTTTAGGCCTAGACCAACCAATTGAAGAAACAACAGGCCAACTTGAAACGGTCAAGAGATCACATGACCTTGTTTTAGATGGAGAACTTGATTTGGATGGAATTGATGATGAAGAAATAGATCGAGTAATTATGTGATTTAAAAACACTTAAAAATTTTTTAAATGTGGCTACAGATAATAGGTCTAAAGGTATAACAAAATATTTTATTTAAACCAATTTTATAAACTCGAATTGTTTAAAAATGTTTAAAACAAAAAGTAAATATCTGTACTTTTTTAATTTTAAGTTGATTTTATCGTCCAATGAAAGTGAAATTAAATCCAGAATTTGGATGAAAGAATATGGTGAATTTTTAGTGGTAAGTAAAATGAGATTCGATCGTTTTTTTGATTTAGTAGTTCCTAAAATAAAAAAGGACTTATTAGCCTAAAAAATAATGGATGTTTTTTTTTATTATTCAAACATAGATTGCCTATATCAGTTAAGAAATTTACATTATGAAAGTTTGAATAAGTACTTTTAAAGACAGTGTATTTTTGTACTTATTTTTTGTATAATTTATGTATACTTCCACTTGTTTAAGGATATCAGCATTAATTAAATTTCATTTTTCAGTGAAGGAGTTAATTTTATTTTTAATACTTACAAACCTTTTATCCTTTAATAATTTTTTAGGAGTTAGAAGAAAAACGGGAAAAGAAGAGATTGGAAAATGAGAAAAAGGACAAAACAAGACAAAGAGCCAAAAGAAATAAAACAAAATACAAGGATTATTATTGTGATTCCAAAACTGCCAGTGAAGCTATAGAAAAACTTGTCAATCGGCAAAGATTATCAAATAAAATTGACTATGAAGCCCTTAGAAAAGTAAATTATAAAATTAAATCAATTTTTTTTTAAAATCAATCATAAATAATCAAAAATATTTTTTTTAAAGTTTTGTTTTTTTACAAACAGGCAACAGAGGGCGACATAAAAGATGACAAGATTAAGGCTACTGACACAGTTGTGCCCACAAAAGTTATTGAGGAGACAGGGGTTGTTAAAAAAGAGTATGGGGCACCTAATAAAAAAAAGCTTAAGTTAGAAAACAGCGCTTTTCTAAACCCATGTGAAAGCAGTGTTCAAAATGTAATAAAAAAATTATTATTTGTTAGGAATAAAAAAATTTTTAAAAATGTTTTAAAATCAAATAAAAATGTGAAATTATCAGTAAAATTTTAGTTCAAATTATTAATTGATTTACATAGGATTTTGTCTATTTGTTAGGTTGTGGTTGAAGAAAATGGTCCCCCGCCACCGGAGCAAGAAGAAGAAGCGGAGGAATGCTTTCAAGAAGAGTACGAGGAGGATCATTGCATGAGTGCAAGTCAGTTGATGCAGAGTGCTGGTATGTAAAATATTTTTAAATTTTTTTGCCTGAAAAAATACTGCAGTTTTTACTATATTATGTTTTGAACAAGTTGATACATTTTAAGGAGGTTTTAAAGTTTGTGCTTTTTAGTGATCTTTATTTTATTTTCCTTTTAGGACTGGCTGGTGGAAATGATGAGTATTATGGCTATGATGAATATGACTGACACACAATTTTCCCCATATTGAATCTAAAATCATAACAGTTTTCCTCAAAATGGCAAGGTTACAACTTAACAACACAATTAACAGAGAGATTGCAAAGTTGTATAACCAACTTTGATTAAAAAAGAAAACTTTAAAAACGCATTAGTAATTTGTTTTAAAATTTAAAAGCTTAGACTATTTGGGCATTAATCATGATTTTATTAAACATATGTAGCACAATCTTGTTTTTGTTTAATAAGTTTTAAGAATATGCTCAATTTTTTAACATCTTCTTTTTATTTATTATTGTTTTTTTTTACGTGAAGTAGTATAAATATTTTGGTGTTTGTTTTTTTTTTGCAATTAAAAAAACTAAGTTATTTTTTACTTTATTATTATCACGATTCGTATAAAACAGAAAAAACTGTTTATGACTTGCCAAATTTTTTTAAGTTTTGCATTAGATTAGTGTTTTAAATAGTGGTCAATATGGTAAATTTGAATTTTAATATATATTTTTTTTTATCTTAAAGCAGTTGAAGTTGTATAAAAGCAGTATAATTAATGTACTTATCATTCTTATTAAGCAAGTATACACATTTTAATTCGATCTGGCATAATATTAATAAAACAAGCAATAAAAATCAATTTTTTTAAATATCTGAAATTTTTTTTTTTAATAAATATGACTGACATAACTTATTGCTTTACATTTTCTTTTTTTGCCTGAAAGCCCTTTATAAGAATTACACTATATGAACATGTTCGATTTTAATTTTCATAAATTTCACAACAATATTGAAGTATAAAAGAGATAAATATTTTACAAATTGGATAGAACGGTTTTACACAGTTTATAATACAAAAAATATATTTAATAACTTTCAATATATTTAATAACTTTAACTAATACCACTTTTTAAATCGCTTCAGTTTAGTGTTAGAAAAAATACTAATGACAAAAAATTAACATATTTATTTAGATTCTTAAAAAAACTATATATTTAGATAACTATTAAAAATTTTACAACCTTTTTCATTTAGGGCGATTTGACCCTATCAGGTATAACTAGATTTATTTGATAAATAAAATATGGTTCAAAATTATTTAATTATTTTTTAAATTAATCTATATTTATAAATAAAATTATACATAAACATTACTTAATTATGAATATTAACTGAATAAATGAATCAAATATAACGTAATTATTTATCAAACTAAAAACGTATTAAATTGTTGGATTAAGAAAATTTCGGAACAAAATTATTTTTAAATATCAATCATTAATTTTTAATCAACAAACTAGAAATTAAATATATTTAACAAATATGAATTAATTTTTTAACCCAGTTTTAAGTTGGTAATTTTAGAATATACATTAGACAGAGTTTTATATGCCCAAAATTGGAATTTTTTTAGAAAACTTTTGCGAAATGTTTTATCTTGAAAGTTAGTTAGGCCAATGCCCGTCTAATAAAATATAAAATTTTTGGTTTTGAGATTTCATAAATTTTTAATAAAAGTATCATAACTTTTATGAATATTAATATTTTCGAAAAATATTATGTAAACACGGTAATCGGACCTGTGCGGTTCTAACACAACAATTATTCTTCGATTTAAAATTTTTTATTTTTTTTCAAAAAATTTTTATGCAATATCATTGGCCAAAAATATCACGTGACCTAATGAAAACCAAAATAAAAATTACCTCAAACTTTTGTTTAACTGAAAATTTTCGCGAAATGTCTTATCTTGAATGTTAGTTAGGCCAATGCACGTCTAATAAAATACAAAATTTTAGGTTTTGAGAATTCATAAATTTTTAATAAAAGTTTCATAACTTTTATGAATATTAATATTTTCGAAAAATATTTTGTAAACACGGTAATTGGACCTGTGCGGTTCTAACACAACAATTATTTTTCGATTTAAAATTTTTTATTTTTTTAAAAAAATTTGTATGCAATATCATTGGCCAAAAATATCACGTGACCTAATGAAAACGAAAATAAAAATTACCTCAAACTTTTGTTTAACTGAAAATTTTCGCGAAATGTTTTATTTTGAATGTTAGTTAGGCCAATGCACGTCTAATAAAATACAAAATTTTAGGTTTTGAGATTTCATAAATTTTTAATAAAAATTTCATAACTTCTATGAATATTAATATTTTCGAAAAATATTTTGTAAACACAATAATTGGACCTGTGCGGTTCTAACACAAAAATTATTTTTTGATTTAAAATTTTTTATTATTTTTCAAAAAATTTGTATGCAATATCATTGGCCAAAAATATCACGTGACCTAATGAAAACGAAAATAAAAATTACCTCAAACTTTTGTTTTACTGAAAATTTTCGCAAAATGTTTTATCTTGAATGTTAGTTAGGCCAATGCGCGCCTAATAAAATATAAAATTTCAGATTTTGAGATTTCATAAATTTTTAATAAAAGTATCATAACTTTTATGAATATTAATATTTTCGAAAAATATTTTGTAAACACGGTAATTGGACCTGTGCGGTTCTAACACAACAATTATTTTTCGATTTAAAATTTTTTATTTTTTTAAAAAAATTTGTATGCAATATCATTGGCCAAAAATATCACGTGACCTAATGAAAACGAAAATAAAAATTACCTCAAACTTTTGTTTAACTGAAAATTTTCGCGAAATGTCCTATCTTGAATGTTAGTTAGGCCAATGCACGTCTAATAAAATACAAAATTTTAGGTTTTGAGATTTCATAAATTTTTAATAAAAGTTTCATAACTTTTATGAATAATAATATTTTCGAAAAATATTTTGTAAACACAATAATTGGACCTGTGCGGTTCTAACACAACAATTATTTTTTGATTTAAAATTTTTTATTATTTTTCAAAAAATTTGTATGCAATCTCCTTGGCCAAAAATAACACGTGACCTAATTAAACCCAAAATAAAAATTATCTCAAACATTTATTCAACTCAAAATTTTTGCAAAATGTTTTATCTTGAATGTTAGTTAGGCCAATGCGCGCCTAATAAAATATAAAATTTCAGATTTCGAGATTTCATAAATTTTTAATAAAAGTTTCATAACTTTTATGAATATTAATTTTTTCGAAAAATATTTTGTAAACACGGTAATTGGACCTGTGCGGTTCTAACACAACAATTATTTTTCGATTTAAAATTTTTTATTTTTTAAAAAAAATTTGTATGCAATATCATTGGCCAAAAATATCACGTGACCTAATGAAAACGAAAATAAAAATTACCACAAACTTTAATTTTACTGGAAATTTTCGCGAAATGTTTTATCTTGAATGTGAGTTAGGCCAATGCACGTCTAATAAAATACAAAATTTTAGGTTTTGACAATTCATAAATTTTTAATAAAAGTTTCATAACTTTTATGAATATTAATATTTTCGAAAAATATTTTGTAAACACGGTAATTGGACCTGTGCGGTTCTAACACAACAATTATTTTTTGATTTGAAATTTTTAATTTTTTTTCAAAAAATTTGTATGCAATATCATTGGCCAAAAATATCACGTGACCTAATTAAACCCAAAATAAAAATTACCTCAAACTTTTGTTTTACTGAAAATTTTCGCGAAATGTTTTATCTTGAATGTTAGTTAGGCCAATGCGCGTGTAATAAAATACAAAATTTTAGGTTTTGAGATTTCATAAATTTTTAATAAAAGTATCATAACTTTTATAAATATTAATATTTTCGAAAAATATTATGTAAACACGGTAATCGGACCTGTGCGGTTCTAACACAACAATTATTTTTCGATTTAAAATTTTTTATTTTTTTTCAAAAAATTTGTATGCAATCTCATTGGCCAAAAATATCACGTGACCTAATGAAAACGAAAATAAAAATTACCTCAAACTTTTGTTTTACTGGAAATTTTCGCGAAATGTTTAATCTTGAATGTTAGTTAGGCCAATGCACGTCTAATAAAATACAAAATTTTAGGTTTTGAGAATTCATAAATTTTTAATAAAAGTTTCATAACTTTTATGAATATTAATATTTTCGAAAAATATTTTGTAAACACGGTAATTGGACCTGTGCGGTTCTAACACAACAATTATTTTTTTATTTAAAATTTTTAATTTTTTTTCAAAAAATTTGTATGAAATATCATTGGCCAAAAATATCACGTGACCTAATTAAACCCAAAATAAAAATTACCTCAAACTTTTGTTTTACTGAAAATTTTCGCGAAATGTTTTATCTTGAATGTTAGTTAGGCCAATGCGCGTCTAATAAAATACAAAATTTTAGGTTTTGAGATTTCATAAATTTTTAATAAAAGTATCATAACTTTTATAAATATTAATATTTTCGAAAAATATTATGTTAACACGGTAATCGGACCTGTGCGGTTCTAACACAACAGTTATTTTTCGATTTAAAATTTTTTATTTTTTTCGAAAAAAATTTGTATGCAATATCATTGCCCAAAAATATCACGTAACCTAAGTAAACCCAAAATAAAAATTACCTCAAACTTTTGTTTTACTGAAAATTTTCGCAAAATGTTTTATTTTAAATGTTAGTTAGGCCAATGCGCGTGTAATAAAATACAAAATTTTAGGTTTTGAGATTTCATAAATTTTTAATAAAAGTTTCATAACTTTTATGAATATTAATATTTTTGAAAAATATTTCGTAAACACGGTAATTGGACCTGTGCGGTTCTAACACAACAATTATTTTTCAATTTAAAATTTTTAATTTTTTTAAAAAATTTGTATGCAATCTCATTGGCCCAAAATAGCACGTGACCTAATTAAACCCAAAATAAAAATTACCTCAAAGTTTTGTTTTACTGAAAATTTTCGCAAAATGTTTTATCTTGAATGTTAGTTAGGCCAATGCGCGTCTAATAAAATACAAAATTTTAGATTTTGAGATTTCATAAATTTTTAATAAAAGTATCATAACTTTTTTAAATATTAATATTTTCGAAAAATATTATGTAAACACGGTTATTGGACCTGTGCGGTTCTAACACAACAATTATTTTTCGATTTAAAATTTTTATTTTTTTCGGAAAAAATTTGTATGCAATCTCATTGGCCAAAAATATCACGTGACCTAATGAAAACGAAAATAAAAATTACCTCAAACTTTTGTTTTACTGGAAATTTTTGCGAAATGTTTTATCTTGAATGTTAGTTAGGCCAATGCACGTCTAATAAAATACAAAATTTTAGGTTTTGAGAATTCATAAATTTTTAATAAAAGTTTCATAACTTTTATGAATATTAATATTTTCGAAAAATATTTTGTAAACACGGTAATTGGACCTGTGCGGTTCTAACACAACAATTATTTTTTGATTTAAAATTTTTAATTTTTTTTCAAAAAATTTGTATGAAATATCATTGGCCAAAAATATCACGTGACCTAATTAAACCCAAAATAAAAATTACCTCAAACTTTTGTTTTACTGAAAGTTTTCGCGAAATGTTTTATCTTGAATGTTAGTTAGGCCAATGCGCGTCTAATAAAATACAAAATTTTAGGTTTTGAGATTTCATAAATTTTTAATAAAAGTATCATAACTTTTATAAATATTAATATTTTCGAAAAATATTATGTTAACACGGTAATCGGACCTGTGCGGTTCTAACACAACAGTTATTTTTCGATTTAAAATTTTTTATTTTTTTCGAAAAAAATTTGTATGCAATATCATTGCCCAAAAATATCACGTAACCTAAGTAAACCCAAAATAAAAATTACCTCAAACTTTTGTTTTACTGAAAATTTTCGCAAAATGTTTTATTTTAAATGTTAGTTAGGCCAATGCGCGTGTAATAAAATACAAAATTTTAGGTTTTGAGATTTCATAAATTTTTAATAAAAGTTTCATAACTTTTATGAATATTAATATTTTTGAAAAATATTTCGTAAACACGGTAATTGGACCTGTGCGGTTCTAACACAACAATTATTTTTCAATTTAAAATTTTTAATTTTTTTAAAAAATTTGTATGCAATCTCATTGGCCCAAAATAGCACGTGACCTAATTAAACCCAAAATAAAAATTACCTCAAAGTTTTGTTTTACTGAAAATTTTCGCGAAATGTTTTATCTTGAATGTTAGTTAGGCCAATGCGCGTCTAATAAAATACAAAATTTTAGATTTTGAGATTTCATAAATTTTTAATAAAAGTATCATAACTTTTTTAAATATTAATATTTTCGAAAAATATTATGTAAACACGGTTATTGGACCTGTGCGGTTCTAACACAACAATTGTTTTTCGATTTAAAATTTTTATTTTTTTCGAAAAAAATTTGTATGCAATCTCATTGGCCAAAAATATCACGTGACCTAATGAAAACGAAAATAAAAATTACCTCAAACTTTTGTTTTACTGGAAATTTTTGCGAAATGTTTTATCTTGAATGTTAGTTAGGCCAATGCACGTCTAATAAAATACAAAATTTTAGGTTTTGAGAATTCATAAATTTTTAATAAAAGTTTCATAACTTTTATGAATATTAATATTTTCGAAAAATATTTTGTAAACACGGTAATTGGACCTGTGCGGTTCTAACACAACAATTATTTTTTGATTTAAAATTTTTAATTTTTTTTCAAAAAATTTGTATGAAATATCATTGGCCAAAAATATCACGTGACCTAATTAAACCCAAAATAAAAATTACCTCAAACTTTTGTTTTACTGAAAGTTTTCGCGAAATGTTTTATCTTGAATGTTAGTTAGGCCAATGCGCGTCTAATAAAATACAAAATTTTAGGTTTTGAGATTTCATAAATTTTTAATAAAAGTATCATAACTTTTATAAATATTAATATTTTCGAAAAATATTATGTTAACACGGTAATCGGACCTGTGCGGTTCTAACACAACAGTTATTTTTCGATTTAAAATTTTTTATTTTTTTCGAAAAAAATTTGTATGCAATATCATTGCCCAAAAATATCACGTAACCTAAGTAAACCCAAAATAAAAATTACCTCAAACTTTTGTTTTACTGAAAATTTTCGCGAAATGTTTTATTTTGAATGTTAGTTAGGCCAATGCGCGTGTAATAAAATACAAAATTTTAGGTTTTGAGATTTCATAAATTTTTAATAAAAGTTTCATAACTTTTATGAATATTAATATTTTTGAAAAATATTTCGTAAACACGGTAATTGGACCTGTGCGGTTCTAACACAACAATTATTTTTCAATTTAAAATTTTTAATTTTTTTAAAAAATTTGTATGCAATCTCATTGGCCCAAAATAGCACGTGACCTAATTAAACCCAAAATAAAAATTACCTCAAAGTTTTGTTTTACTGAAAATTTTCGCGAAATGTTTTATCTTGAATGTTAGTTAGGCCAATGCGCGTCTAATAAAATACAAAATTTTAGATTTTGAGATTTCATAAATTTTTAATAAAAGTATCATAACTTTTTTAAATATTAATATTTTCGAAAAATATTATGTAAACACGGTTATTGGACCTGTGCGGTTCTAACACAACAATTGTTTTTCGATTTAAAATTTTTATTTTTTTCGAAAAAAATTTGTATGCAATCTCATTGGCCAAAAATATCACGTGACCTAATGAAAACGAAAATAAAAATTACCTCAAACTTTTGTTTTACTGGAAATTTTTGCGAAATGTTTTATCTTGAATGTTAGTTAGGCCAATGCACGTCTAATAAAATACAAAATTTTAGGTTTTGAGAATTCATAAATTTTTAATAAAAGTTTCATAACTTTTATGAATATTAATATTTTCGAAAAATATTTTGTAAACACGGTAATTGGACCTGTGCGGTTCTAACACAACAATTATTTTTTGATTTAAAATTTTTAATTTTTTTTCAAAAAATTTGTATGAAATATCATTGGCCAAAAATATCACGTGACCTAATTAAACCCAAAATAAAAATTACCTCAAACTTTTGTTTTACTGAAAGTTTTCGCGAAATGTTTTATCTTGAATGTTAGTTAGGCCAATGTGCGTCTAATAAAATACAAAATTTTAGGTTTTGAGATTTCATAAATTTTTAATAAAAGTATCATAACTTTTATAAATATTAATATTTTCGAAAAATATTATGTTAACACGGTAATCGGACCTGTGCGGTTCTAACACAACAGTTATTTTTCGATTTAAAATTTTTTATTTTTTTCGAAAAAAATTTGTATGCAATATCATTGCCCAAAAATATCACGTAACCTAAGTAAACCCAAAATAAAAATTACCTCAAACTTTTGTTTTACTGAAAATTTTCGCGAAATGTTTTATTTTGAATGTTAGTTAGGCCAATGCGCGTGTAATAAAATACAAAATTTTAGGTTTTGAGATTTCATAAATTTTTAATAAAAGTTTCATAACTTTTATGAATATTAATATTTTTGAAAAATATTTCGTAAACACGGTAATTGGACCTGTGCGGTTCTAACACAACAAATATTTTTGAATTTAAAATTTTTAATTTTTTTAAAAAATTTGTATGCAATCTCATTGGCCCAAAATAGCACGTGACCTAATTAAACCCAAAATAAAAATTACCTCAAAGTTTTGTTTTACTGGAAATTTTTGCGAAATGTTTTATCTTGAATGTTAGTTAGGCCAATGCACGTCTAATAAAATACAAAATTTTAGGTTTTGAGAATTCATAAATTTTTAATAAAAGTTTCATAACTTTTATGAATATTAATATTTTCGAAAAATATTTTGTAAACACGGTAATTGGACCTGTGCGGTTCTAACACAACAATTATTTTTCGATTTAAAATTTTTTATTTTTTTTTTAAATTTGTTTGCAGTATCATTGGCCAAAAATATCACGTGACCTAATGAAAACCAAAATAAAAATTACCTCAAACTTTTGTTTTACTGAAAATTTTCGCGAAATGGTTTATCTTGAAAGTTAGTTAGGCCAACGCGCGTCTAATAAAATACAAATGTTTAGGTTTTGAGATTTCATAAATTTTTAATAAAAGTTTCATAACTTTTATGAATATTAATATTTTCGACAAATATTTTGTAAACATGGTAATTGGAACTTTGCGGTTCTAACACAACAATTATTTTTCGATTTTAAATTTTTTATTTTTTTTTTTAAATTTGTATGCAATATCATTGGCCAAAAATATCACGTGACCTAATTAAACCCAAAATAAAAATTACCTCAAACTTTTGTTTTACTGAAAGTTTTCGCAAAATGTTTTATCTTGAATGTTACTTAGGCCAATGCGCGTGTAATAAAATACAAAATTTTAGGTTTTGAGATTTCATAAATTTTTAATAAAAGTATCATAACTTTTATGAATATTAATATTTTCTAAAAAATATTATGTAAACACGGTAATCGGACCTATGCGGTTTTAACACAACATTTATTTTTCGATTTAAAATTTTTTATTTTTTTTCAAAAAATTTGTATGCAATCTCATTGGCCAAAAATATCACGTGACCTAATGAAAACCAAAATAAAAATTATCTCAAACTTTTGTTTTACTGAAAATTTTCGCGAAATGTTTTATCTTGAATGTTAGTTAGGCCAATTCGCGTCTAATAAAATACAAAATTTTAGGTTTTGAGATTTCAAAAATTTTTAATAAAAGTTTCATAACTTTTATAAATATAATATTTTCGAAAAATATTTTGTAAACACGGTAATTGGACCTGTGCGGTTCTAACACAACAATTATTTTTCGATTTAAAATTTTTAATTTTTTTTTCAAAAAATTTGTATGCAATATCATTGGCCAAAAATATCACGTGACCTAATTAAACCCAAAATAAAAATTACCTCAAACTTTTGTTTTACTGAAAATTTTCGCGAAATGTTTTATCTTGAATGTTAGTTAGGCCAATGTGCCTCTAATAAAATACAAAATTTAAGGTTTTGAGATTTCATAAATTTTTAATAAAAGTTTCAAAATTTTATGAATATTAATATTTTCGAGAAATATTTTGTAAACACGGTAATTGGACGTGTGCGGTTCTAACACAACAATTATTTTTCGATTTAAAATTTTTTATTTTTTTTCAAAAAATTTGTATGCAATCCCATTGGCCAAAAATATCACGTGACCTAATTAAACCCAAAATAAAAATTATCTCAAACTTTTGTTCTACTGAAAAATTTCGCAAAATGTTTTATCTTGAATGTTAGTTAGGCCAATGCGCACCTAATTAAATATAAAATTTCAGATTTTGAGATTTCATAAATTTTTAATAAAAGTTTCATAACTTTTATGAATATTAATATTTTCAAAAAATATTTTGTAAACACGGTAATTGGACCTATGCAGTTCTAACACAACAATTATTTTTCGATTTCAAATTTTTTATTTTTTTTTTTAAATTTGTTTGCAGTATCATTGGCCAAATATATCACGTGACCTAATTAAACCCAAAATAAAAATTACCTCAAACTTTTGTTTTACTGAAAATTTTCGCGAAATGTTTTATCTTGAATGTTAGTTAGGCCAATGCGCGTCTATGAAAATACAAAATTTTAGGTTTTGAGATTTCAAAAACTTTTAATAAAAGTTTCATAACTTTTATAAATATTAATATTTTCAAAAAATATTTTGTAAACACGGTAATTGGACCTGTGCGGTTCTAACACAACAATTATTTTTCGATTTAAAATTTTTAATTTTTTTTCATAAAATTTGTATGCAATATCATTGGCCAAAAATATCACGTGACCTAATGAAAACCAAAATAAAAATTACCTCAAACTTTTGTTTTACTGAAAATTTTCGCGAAATGTTTTATCTTGAAAGTTAGTTAGGCTAATGTGCGTCTAATAAAATACAAAATTTTAGGTTTTGAGATTTAATAAATTTTTAATAAAAGTTTCATAACTTTTATGAATATTAATATTTTTGAAAAATATTTTGTAAACACAGTAATTGGACCTGTGCAGTTCTAACACAACAATTTTTTTTCGATTTAAAATTTTTATAACTTTTATGAATATTAATATTTTCGAAAAATATTTTGTAAACACGGTAATTGGACCTGTGCGGTTCTAACACAACAATTATTTTTCGATTTAAAATTTTTTATTTTTTTTTTTAAATTTGTTTGCAGTATCATTGGCCAAATATATCACGTGACCTAATTAAACCCAAAATAAAAATTACCTCAAACTTTTGTTTTACTAAAAATTTTCACGAAATGTTTTATCTTGAATGTTAGTTAGGCCAATGTGCGTCTAATAAAATACAAAATTTTAGGTTTTGAGATTTCATAAATTTTTAATAAAAGTTTCATGACTTTTATGAATATTAATATTTTTGAAAAATATTTTGTAAACACAGTAATTGGACCTATGCGGTTCTAACACAACAATTTTTTTTCGATTTAAAATTTTTTATTTTTTTTTTTAAATTTGTATGCAATATCATTGGCCAAAAATATCACGTGACCTAATTAAACCCAAAATAAAAATTATCTTAAACTTTTGTTTTACTGAAAATTTTCGTGAAATGTTTTATTTTGAATGTTAGTTAGGCCAATGCGCGTCTAATAAAATACAAAATTTTAGGTTTTGAGATTTCATAAATTTTTAATAAAAGTATCATAACTTTTATGAATATTAATATTTTCGAAAAATATTATGTAAACACGGTAATCAGACCTGTGCGGTTCTAACACAACAATTATTTTTCGATTTAAAATTTTTTATTTTTTTTCAAAAAATTTGTATGCAATATCATAGGCCAAAAATATCACGTGACCTAATTAAACCCAAAATTAAAATTACCTCAAACTTTTGTTTTACTGAAAATTTTCGCGAAATGTTTTATCTTGAATGTTAGTTAGGCCAATGCGCGTCTAATAAAATACAAAATTTTAGGTTTTGAAATTTCAAAAATTTTTAATAAAAGTTTCATTATTTTTATGAATATTAATATTTTCGAAAAATATTTTGTAAACACGGTAATTGGACCTGTGCGGTTCTAACACAACAATAATTTTTCGATTTAAATTTTTTTATTTTTTTTTAAAATTTGTTTGCAATATTATTGGCCAAAAATATCACGTGACCTAATTAAACCCAAAATAAAAATTACCTCAAACTTTTGTTTAACTGAAAATTTTTGCGAAATGTTTTATCTTGAATGTTAGTTAGGCCAATGCGCGTCTAATAAAATACAAAATTTTAGGTTTTGAGATTTCATAAATTTTTAATAAAAGTTTCATAATTTTTATGAGTATTAATATTTTCGAAAAATATTTTGTAAACATGGTAATTGGACCTGTGCGGTTCTAACTCAACAATTATTTTTCGATTTAAAATTTTTTATTTTTTTTCAAAAAATTTGTATGCAATATCATTGGCCAAAAATATCACGTGACCTAATTAAACCCAAAATAAAAATTACCTCAAACTTTTGTTTTACTGAAAATATTCGCGAAATGTTTTATTTTGAATGTTAGTTAGGCCAATGCACGTCTAATAAAATACAAAATTTTAGGTTTTGAGATTTCATAAATTTTTAATAAAAGTATCATAACTTTTATGAATATTAATATTTTCGAAAAATATTATGTAAACACGGTAATCAGACCTGTGCGGTTCTAACACAACAATTATTTTTCGATTTAAAATTTTTTATTTTTTTTCAAAAAATTTGTATGCAATATCATAGGCCAAAAATATCACGTGACCTAATTAAACCCAAAATTAAAATTACCTCAAACTTTTGTTTTACTGAAAATTTTCGCGAAATGTTTTATCTTGAATGTTAGTTAGGCCAATGCGCGTCTAATAAAATACAAAATTTTAGGTTTTGAAATTTCAAAAATTTTTAATAAAAGTTTCATTATTTTTATGAATATTAATATTTTCGAAAAATATTTTGTAAACACGGTAATTGGACCTGTGCGGTTCTAACACAACAATAATTTTTCGATTTAAATTTTTTTATTTTTTTTTAAAATTTGTTTGCAATATTATTGGCCAAAAATATCACGTGACCTAATTAAACCCAAAATAAAAATTACCTCAAACTTTTGTTTAACTGAAAATTTTTGCGAAATGTTTTATCTTGAATGTTAGTTAGGCCAATGCGCGTCTAATAAAATACAAAATTTTAGGTTTTGAGATTTCATAAATTTTTAATAAAAGTTTCATAATTTTTATGAGTATTAATATTTTCGAAAAATATTTTGTAAACATGGTAATTGGACCTGTGCGGTTCTAACTCAACAATTATTTTTCGATTTAAAATTTTTTATTTTTTTTCAAAAAATTTGTATGCAATATCATTGGCCAAAAATATCACGTGACCTAATTAAACCCAAAATAAAAATTACCTCAAACTTTTGTTTTACTGAAAATATTCGCGAAATGTTTTATCTTGAATGTTAGTTAGGCCAATGCGCTTCTAATTAAATATAAAATTTTAAGTTTTGAGATTTTGTCAATTTTTAATAAAAGTGTCATAACTTTTATGAATATTAATATTTTCGAAAAATATTATGTAAACATTATAATAGGACCTACGGTTCTAACAGAACAATTATTTTTTGATTGAAAAGTTTTTTTTTTTATTTGTATGCAATATTATTGGCCAAAAATATCACGTGACCTAATTAAACCCAAGAAATTTTCGAAAACAATTAAAAAAACAAAAATAAGAGCATTTTTTTATTTCACGTACATAGAATCGTTCGCGTAACCTTTTGACCTATCAAAACTGTATACTTAGCTCGACCAATGATCATACAAGTGTTGTATGATCATTGGCTCGACCAAACAATTTTTTTTGTCGCAAAACTTAAAATTTTATAGTTAATTAGAATTGTAATGACGTTACTAAGATTCAAGATAAAGAAAGTTTTTCAAAAAGTCTTTTTTTTATATTACAGGTCGTGACTATAGCTCTGCGTGAAAAAAAAAGAAAAAAAAAAATTTTCAATGGGAAAGCTGGGTTTCGAACCTTAGACTTTGCAACTTACAATGTATGGCATTACGCGTTGAGCTACCGGACTCGATATATAAGCGTTACTTATTTATATACATATGTTTGCAAGAGACTTTCGATAATAAAAAAATATTATGATCAATTTTATTAAACAAAAATGATTTTATAAAGTTGAACAACCGATGTTGTTATGTGTTGTAATGATCAATACTGCCTGTAAAACAAAAAATATATTTAATAAAATGTTACATAACGTAATTTGAAAACTTAAATCACACGCGATATATGAATATAAACTGTATACGAAATATAAAAATGATGTAATTTTTGTTCTGTTCAATATTTTTTGAATTTTTTTTATCTTAGGTGTTCTTTTGAGTGTTTTAACATAAATATAATCTCAAGTTAAAGTAACGACATCAAACTATTTTGAAGTACTTTAAAAATAAAATTTTACTATGATTGTTTAAGCCAAACACATTTTAAAAGTTAAAGCAAACGAGCCTAAAACCTAAAAGTAATCAACAAATTAAATTTATTTAAACTTGATAAACGCAGAAATGAAGTTTTGTGATCGTCAGTAGAGATATAACAATATTAGAGATATAACAAGACACTTTGGCACGAAGAAATACTTTTGTAAACAGTTAATATTAATAACATGTTAAAACTATGAATTTAGCTTCGTCATTTTTAGGTTGAACTTGATAAACTTTTTTTGTTAACCTTCCAACTATTTACGTGAAAGCGAGAAAAACCTAATCAAAAAGAAAAAAGAAATTACAATTTTCTTCAAGACGCTTCGGGGAACTCCCCGATTTCTGTTTTTATTTATCACGCTCGGATGGTTTTAGATGTAAATTGCTTTATCTTCGATTATATAATATTTCATGTTAATTAATATTTTACATTTTTAAATATAAATTGAATCACAATGTATGTAACAAATTTTTGTTCTTAATAAGTTATTATTTTTTTGTCTTAATCAAAAAATTTAAATACAGTTAAATATTTCAAGTTTTCTTAAAAATTTACAAAAATTATTATTAGTTAACCAACTTTGATATATTGTTATTACTACATAAATATTTATTTTTTGGGATGTATTTATTTAGATTCCCATACTAAATCAAATACTTTAAAGCCCTTAAACTTGATACACTATCGAACACATCAAACAATTATTTAAATTTCTTAAATTTAAAAATAAATGTCTATTTAATTTTTAACTTTTTTAGTTTTTAAAAAAATGCTAAATTATGTATTTAACTGAATTTTAAAAATTCAGTTAACTTTAAGATAACAAAAAAATAGTTTTTAAAACTTAAATATGTTTTGAATCATTTTTTTTAATTTAACTGTAAAACAATTTTTTAATTTAATTATTTTTTTATTTTAATTTACTATTGAACCCTTATTATGGTTTGAAATCTTAGATTTTGAAACATATTGTTATTGTCAGTGTATTTATTATTATGGTTCGAAATGTTAGATTTCGTTTTTCGTTTTATTTTTATTCTTACTAATCCAAATTTTGAAATCGAATAACTTTTGATTTTGTGTATATTAATTTTTTAAATTTTAGTATGTTGTTTATTATCATATTGTGTTTCAATCCTCCTATTCTCAAAATTTAATTATTACTAATTACTAATTGCTTGTTTATTTATTAAAATTTAAAGATCGTTATTAATTCTTCAAATCTTGGTCAATTGTATATCATAATATTAGTAACTCAAAAATGAATTAAAATTTTAATTTTTACAACTAATTACTAATTAATAGGTGTTTGTTTATTAATATTTAAAGATTGTTATTAATTTTTCAAATCTGGTATATCATAATATGATTTACATAAAAACGAGTTAAAAAATTAATTTTTGTATGTTTATCATATTGCTTGTAATTTTTGTATGTTTATCATAATGCTTGTTTATTTCATAAAAACTAAAGATTGTTATTTAAGCACAAAACAAAAAAAAAATTATTATGGTTCGAAATCTTAGATTTCGAAACATATTGTTATTGTCATTATACTTATTATTATGGTTCGAAATCTTAGATTTCGAAACATATTGTTATTGTCATTATACTTATTATTATTATTTTTATTATTATTATTTTTATTCTTTCTAGTCCCAATTTTAAAGAAGATATATTTAGTTCCTTAGAATTTAAAAATCTGAAATTTTAGTATGTTGTTTATTATCAGATTATGTTTTTATTCTCCTATTTATAACATTTAATTATCACTAATTACTAATTAATAAGTGTTTATTTATTAAAATTTAAAGGTTGTTATTAATTTTTTAAATCTTTGTCAATTGTATATTATAATATTACTAACTCAAAAATGAATTAAAATTTTAATTTTTATCACTAATTACTAATTAATAGGTAGGTGTTTATTTATTATAATTTAAAGGTTGTTATTAACTTTTTAAATTTTGGTCAATTGTATATCATGATATTAGTAACTCAAAAACGAATTAAAATTTTAATTTTTATCACTAATTACCAATTAATAGGTGTTTGTTTATTAAAATTTAGGGGGTTGTTATTAACTTTTTAAATCTTGGTCAATTGTATATCATGATATTACTAACTCAAAAATAAACTAAAATTAAAATTTTCATCACTAATTACTTAATAATGGGTGTTTGTTTATTCAAATTTAAAGATTAATATTAGGTTTTTAAATTTTGGTCGGTTATATCTTATTATATTTAAAATTTGAAGATAATTAAAAAATAATTCTTGTTTGTTTGTTATATTAAATGCTGGTTTGTTAATTAAAAATCAAAGGTATGTAATATTCTTAGTTAATGTTTATGCATATATTTTTTATTTATAAAATTTTACGTTAAAAATAATCAAATAATTTCGAACCATATTTTATTTATCAAATAAATCTAGTTGTTTTTATTCTTATTTGTTAAAATTAAAAATTAAAAAAATTTTTTTTAAAATTAAAAATTAAAAATTTTCAGTATGTTTGTGATTATCCCAACGAATCGCAAAACTCCTATTAACGACATTTAATTATCACTAATTACTAATTATTAATATATTTTATTATTAAAATTTAAAGATTAAATTTTCTGAAATTTTAATATGTTGTTGGTATTATTATTTTGTATGTTGCTATTTAAAATGAAGATTTAACTCTAGCTAAATATCGTTTAATCATTATTTTTGTTTTTTTTATAAAATAACGAATCAGTGTGAGTTTAACGCTTGAATAATTTAATAGCGTTCTGGTCGCCGTCAAAAATCGTCCTTTTCGCTGTCCATTAAAGTAAAATATATTGATTGAAAATTTAAGTAAAATGTTAAAGTATAAGTAAAAAATGTGTAAATTTTTTTTTTTTTAATTGTTTTGTTATTATTATATTTTAATACTCGTTTGATTACCAAAAATTAAGATCGGTATTTTGCTTTTAAATTTAGTTTACTTTTATATTACAATATCAATGAGTGCGTGTTCGTTTGTTAAAATTAGGTTAAAATTTAATATTTAAATTTATAATTTATTTAATAAACCTACTAAATAAATTATATTTTAAAAAAAAAATCAAACGATTTCAAACCATATTTTATTTATCAAATAAATCTAGTTTAGAAAATATTATTTATCATAATAAAAGTTTATTCATTAAATGTGCAGTTTAAAAACCTAGTATTGTTGGAACTATATAATAAATTTTTTTTATCTTGTTTTTATGGTTAATTTAAATTTAAAAAAATATTATATTCTAAATTAGAAACAATGAACAATTAAAATGCAAAATATGTCTTGATACGCTTAAATAAAAAAACTTCCAACGCTTATGTAAAAACTAAAATTTTTAAAACAAACACAAATGAAAATTTCTTTGTACTATTGCACTCCAAACGGTACGTTAAAAACGATAAAATGTGTTATTTTAAAAAACGAATACACTACAAATAGGACTCAAGGGTACCATTCCGACGAATATCGCAAGTCCAGCAATGAAAGCTCCCACCGATCGAGTTTGCATGTTTAATGTTTACTGGAATCGGGGTGATGCCTTAACAATAAAAGCAAAAATAGTAAGTGCAAAAAAACGCTTATACAAAGTAATTGTCATGCTGTTTAAAAATTGGCGATTTAGTGGTAAACCGCCACAAAATAACAATGTTTTAAAAAATTGTTTAAAGTAAAGTCGTATAACGTACCTAGTTTTTCAAACATTTTGATTATTGGTTTTTCGTGAGCCGCACAAATCACTCTTTTTTCATCAAGCATTAATACGTTCATGCTTACGTAACCACTTGACATCCACATAGGATGGTCTGTTAAAAAAAAAGCAATTTAGGCATTTTACCCTAGGCAATCCGGTAGCTTGATGTAGCGGTTTTAACATTAAACTAAGAGTCAAATAGTTTAAGATTCGGGCCGCACTAATACCACGCTATTCACCCTTCGGCCCACTTTATAAAAAGCTTGAACACCTTTTTTTAGAAAAATTATAAAAACTAAATATTTTATACCAAAATAATAAATATTTTATACCAAAATAAAACTTGGACCCTTCAGTTCATTTCAGTATCGAATGCGTCGTGGGTTTACATATTATGTATAAGATTGAATAAAACCTAGGGTTAAATTAAATAAAACCTAGTGTTTTTATTGCTTACCATCAGGCACAGTTGGTGTTGGTATTTCTACCAACTTCCATCCAGCTTTGTCAAACATAGCTCTCTATAATATAAAACGCATTTTCGCAATGTTTTTTATTTTGATTTAAATAGTTAATTTCTGAGTTCTGGTGTACTTGCATTAATGTCATGGGTTTGGTTAACACAAAATTAAACAAAATATAGTGGATTAAACCTTTACCTCATTGCAAGGCTTCTTTGGGCTAACAAGTACTAATCCTGGACCAATAGGCAAAAACGAAGCATCAATATGCATTGGATTAGGGTCGTTTAAAGTAAGAGTGTGTACCCTGTATTCAGGGCCAAGATGGCGAGCTAGCCACTCAATTCCAAATTCATTTGTAACCTTAATACAGGGCGTTTATTTTTTATACAGTTTAAAATATAAACTAACTTTGGGACATCTAATGATTATGAAATTAAGACAAGTTTTAAGAAGTGAAACTTACATGGCTTCTTTGTGCAAAAATATCTCGACCAGCCCTTGCAAAATCTGCAGCGTCGAAACATGGTTCAAATTCAGTCGTTGCCATTTGCCCTGAAAAGGCCATTTTAACGCGTTCTTCTCGGCTTCGATTTTCAAAATTCTAAAATATGAAAAAAAAAGTTTTAAAATGTCGTCCTAAAGAAATTTTTTTACTTTAACAAAAACTTTATGTAATTTTACCTAAGTTAAAACATGTACATCTTAAATTTTGTTATTACCATATCATAAAGTTCATCACTCATTTGAGGTTTTGGTGCTGTGGTCCATTTTGCTCCTGCTTTAAAATACTTTTTCATGAGAGTTCGGTATGCTCTGTATTCATAAAATCGACTTCTCCAGGCCATTGGTGCCTCAATTATTTCTTCGCCAACTACCATTAAGATATCACGGGGCATAGCAGCATATACACCACCTTAGGTAATAAAATAAAGATGTAAATATAGGCACAAGTATAAATTTATATATATGGGCACAAGTAGATATATTTTAATGCCAAAATACATTTTGACTTGAAATCTGGTGTTTCGTAGCTTTCTCTCCAATCAATGACATCAGGTCTTTGCACAATGACACCTTCCTGCTGAATAACATTTACTAGCTCATCAATTTCCTGCTTCACAATTTTCATATGTTCCTTCGCAAACGGTTTGCCGCCGTTTTTTTGGTAAAATGGCCAAAGCGAATCATCAACTGACCCCTGTAAATATTCAAAGAAGTATTTTAATGGTTTTTAAAAAAATTATGTTTTTATATATATTTTTAGAAGCATAACTTAAGGTTTATCTAGGTTTAAGATATTATATTAGAGAAAGGCCAAGCCTTACCATGCAAGTTTTTAACGCAAGGAAAATATGAAATTGAACTTAACATATAAAACTGTCAGCTTTTTTATCACTATGCCACACCGTCAGGTAGGTATTAAAAATACTATTAAAGTTACCATTATAGAAATGTATTATATACTTAGATTTATAATTTTACCAAAACTTCTGGACCAGCAGGAGGCACACAAGCAAAATCCGGTCTTCCCACGATCACTTCTTCCAGCGGATCCCACTCGTTATAACATTGAACAACTGGTTTCTTTTTTTGTGTCAAAACCTTGTTATTTTAAATTATAAAGTTTGTTATAATTTAACCCATACATTAAAAAAGGGTAAAATATATAGTAATAAACAAATTAAAGAATCCGTGTAGCTTAAAAATTAGTTAGGTCACGATACAACACGCGGATGTTTTAAATGTTGGATGTATTGTCGAATACATATGGCTAACTTCCTATATAGGTCGGTAGCAAAAACAGACCGTTTATACAGAACATAAACTGCGGTCGTTAATTTTGTATCTAAATTTAACTAACGGTTGTATGTAAATTTAACTAACTGAACTTTCTAAAAAATTTAAATTTGTGCAAAAAAGTCATGTTTTAATTCAAACCCTGCTTAACATATATTTTACACAATTTATTAAAAAATAATTAAAGGCTACTGAAATTTTAAGTAAAAAGTTTTTTTTTAAATATCTAAAATTTTACTTACCTCTTCTTGTGACGCAGCACTAACAAACCGATAAGACATTTTTAATTGATTTGTAATGGAAGAACATTTTAAAACTCTGCCGATTGCTTTAGAAAAAATCATGATGTTTCTTGTTATATATAAAAACTTTAGAGGGCTAAGTAATTACAGTTATCTATATTAAAAATTTATTTGGTTACATAAAAAACACAATTAAAACTTTAAAAATAATCTTTTAATTATTTCTAATTCTCTGTAAAAAGTTTCGAAATCTCTCTTTCTTAAACTTTTATTACATATAAGTTCAAAACGAGCGTAAACGCTACTGAAAGTGCTTTTAGCAATTTTACATAAGCGCTTGAACGCGTTTCAAACCGGTGAGCCGATTGATTACGGCTTAAGGCTTAGTGACTGATAGTAGCTTACTTGTAGTTTGTCAAAAGATTTACTGGCAGGAAACATATGCCTCGGAAATAAATTTTGTCGGTAAAACGCGTGTATGTAAAAAATATGCATCCGAAATTTTACCATGAGTTTTGTCACAAGTCTACGTATAATTAATGATTTTCAAAACCATTGACTAAAGAATGTATATTAACAGAAAATGTGCATAACCGTGCCATGTTTTAAACTGAATATGTTTTTTTCCCATTTACAGAACTTTATTAGTGTTATACTTCAGCGCAGGATTTAAAATTATACTGAGTTATATTAAATGTAATTTTTGTTTTTAAATTTGTTACTGCACTGTGATCAACAAACTATAAATGCCGAACAAAAAATTAAACAATTGTGTTAGGCTCTGTGCGTTTTCAAAAGCAAAAATAAAATTTAAAAAAGCTTGTCAGAAGTGGGATTCGAACCCACGCCTCCATTCGGAGACCAGAACACCCAACACCGTACAACGGCGAAGATTTCTCTTGAGTCTGGCGCCTTAGACCACTCGGCCATCCTGACACGACGATTCGACTCGTCAAAAATAGATGTTATTAGCGGCTTTAATGCTTATAAAGTAAATTTAAAAAAATGCTTATAGAGTAAATTTTAAAAAAATAAAAAAAGTTTATCTTTTTCGTTTTATATCATTTAATTGTTTAAATTTTGTTAAGGATTTAAGCAAAGGCCCAAAAATCAAATTTAAACAACTTTTTGTTTTTGCCATTAAATTTTGCAATCAATTTCTTCCAACTTAAATATCAAGTTTAAGCAAACGTTAAACGTTCCTGGGTTTGGTGACCATGCCATACCATACTTAACATTTTTATTTTAACATTAATATTTGTGGCATGTTTTAAATCATTAAATTGAATTTGGCATTTTTTTTCCGTCGCGTTATTGTAATATTTACTATATATCTTATTATTCATGAATGCGCGAAAAACCGAAATAAAAAAAGTAAAATAAAAAAAACGTTTTACAATCTAAAAGCGGTTCAATTATAAGAAACTAACTAATTTAGAAGTTATTTTTATATTGCATAGTCAGTTTAATTAGTTTTTTTTATTGCCTGTTTCTTTAAACCTTTTCTTAAAACTATAGTCTTAAAACAAAACGTATTTTTTTAAAAATTGTTACTTTAATAATATTGCGCTTGCAAACGCGTGCATTTTTGCCAATGCTGCCCATGATGGATTTGTATATTGGCGTCTTTAAATTAATGATAATAGGAAACAAACTAGCAGGTTATATTACCCTTTGCATTTCCGTTTGTTTTGTGTGATATCCCGTTTGCCATGTGCTGCATTATGTAGGAACATTTTATGAAAATTGTTTAATAAATTTTTTTTCTGATTATAAATTAAATGTGCTTCACTTTTTTGTTTTGTATGTAATAATTGGTGGCACTTGCGCAGCGACCTTTCTAACCTTTGAACATACAACATTGACTATGAATTAACGATATGTTAATTTGGGTATTTTATATTGTCACATATTTTTAAGTCACGGGGTGACTGGTGACTAATTTTAACTGTGTTTGCATTCGACGGGATGTTAGTCTTGTCTTCCCACATTTTATTCGCGATAGTGTAATTTAGGTTATTTTTAGGCTTATGAAATCACTTACTTTATTGTGTATTAATTATATTTTTAAACGTCAAAAAAAATATAAAAAAAACTTTAACTATATTTTTGTAACAATATTGTTACGTATTTTTCGTCTAATTACTGTCGTATCCAGTCGACAACTTATAAACTAGCACAGAGTTCAGCGTATAACATTTACTTACAAAATATAGGCTAACACCGCAAAGACCAAACCTAACCGTTCAGCAGGTTCTTTAAAACGTTACTTCCAAAAATGTAACACTACCTATTTAACGTAGTAATTCGCGCTAAAAACTAACACGCCTTATCAGAAAGTGTCAAGACAGATAAATATTTTACTAGACAAATACAACAAAGATTGGGGCAACTGGGATTTTACGCCGTTTGTAACAATATGTTGATTCAGAATATTACTACTCAACGATTCCAAAAAAGTAAATATATTTCCTAAAACATAAGATTAATGATAATACATTGTAATATAATATAAAAACTATGTTACGACCTTAAACAATTATGTTTGAACAAACCAAAATGCATTGTTAGATACAAAATCATTGTGGCAACACAAAAACCTAGTATAAAAGGGGTTTATATTTTTGTGCTTTTCTTTTTATCTAACGCTACAACTTGAGCCAGAAAAGTGTTTTTTATAAAAAGAAATAATACAAATTTTATAAAACAATAACATATTCCAGTAATATTTTTCGACAACATCTCACGGTCCATTGATTTTTAAGAAGCGATTACCACGAAACCGAAATTCCCTAAACCGAAAGCCACATTGGTTACCACGATTTACTTACAAAATACACAAACAAAAAATATTATAAAAAAAACGTACAAAAATGCAAGATTTTGAAATAACAGACCAAGAGAGACAATGTTTTCCGATAACAACTGTACAAGGTTTTATTAATTTGGTTGAGAATCATATTTTTGACGAAAATTCCGAAGAACCAAACTTGGTGTTTTTGTCAATTTTGTTTGGATATTTAGAACATGAATTAACTATTAGTCGAATATCAACAGACATTAACGCGCAACCCGAAAGTAGTTCTTCAGAAAATAATTTATCAAAAAACCACCAGGACCAAAGCTTCCATGAAGAATTCCCGATACTGGAATTGGAAATAGTTGAAGGTCTTTACAAGCAAATTGAGCTTTTTATAAAAGCAAATGTGGACAAAAGTCAGACAGACTTTACAACGAGAAGCGGTTATGCTACAAAAAAATTGTGCAAACATGTAAGCGATATGATGTGGAATGGACTGTTGAGGTCATACCATAAAGACAAAGCCCATATTCAATCAATGTTTAGCTATTTAACAAGTACGTAGCCTAAAAAATATAATAATTTATTGTTCATGTGCCGGTCTGGAAAGTAGGGCAGTTTTCGACGAGAGCTTGTGCTTGCAAGCGTAAAAAATGGCGTGACTGCGCGTGCGCGTGCTGCCCTACTTTTCAGACTGATTCATGTGTAAAAAAACAACCTAGTAGTTATAGGATTTTATCATAAAAAGTAATATTTAGGTCAGCAATTGGATTGTTTTGGATTGGCATTTGTTGTGGTAGCAGCTTGTCAAGTGTTGAACTACAGCGATGTTCATTTAACACTGAGTGGAGATCATGCATGGGCTTCTTGTGGAGAAGATTCAAAAGTAATTTGTATTACCAGAAATTCGACAACTATGTTTCTTTTTTTTGTTTAATCTTTAATATAAATTGTTTATTGAGTATTCAAAGCAAAAAATAGATAATTGTATATTCTAAATTGATTTTTTTAAATTTTTTTAACCCATTTTTAAACTTTTGTACTGGCACTACTATTGGTAAGTGATGCAATCTATTACTACTATGTATAAAAGCTATCAACCAGCACCTTTATGTTAAAGTACAGTTGATATTGGTTTAAATGTTATTTGCTTTACATTTTTTCTGTTTTTTTTTTTTTAAGGAAATGGTTGAAATAACTTGGCATGGTAGAGACACTGAAGATAAAAGGGGAAATACAATAGACAACAGATCAATGGACAAGGCAAGTTCTTAAAATCTTATTATTGAAATGACTATTTGTTTATTGATATGGGGCTCTAATTTTGAAAAATTTTATTTTTAGCAATTTAAAATACCAACTCCAAATTTAATTCCCACATTGACCAAATAAAATTCAGTATTCCCACATTAACCATTTAAAAAGTTAATATTTACCAGTATTTAAATTGTTACAGAACTGGTTATATTATAATGGTTCACCAGTTAAGTGTGATCGTTACATGGAGGTGGCAGCATTGTTAGTGTCAATTAATCCATCAATAGATATTCATACAGAAAGCGAAGAACTACAATTCATTCAATTTAAATTACTATTTTCAATGTACAAAAAAGGATATTTAGATAGGTACAAGAAATTTTTTTTTGTGTTAAAACTGAGGTTAATTTGTTTGCCTTAAAAAAAAAAATTTTAGTGGTAAAAAACATACAACAGATTTTAGCATTTTTTGTTTAGATACCCAATGGGCCTTTCAAGTTTAGCTGACCTTTTAGAAACAGCCACTATGTTAATACCGCCAAGTGAACAACTACCCAGCATGGATGGCCTCCACGAAAAAGCAGTCAACTCCGTTCAAAATTTCTACAACGATCTTCATGTCTTTCCGTACTGCAGTCAGGGGCATTACTTTTTAAGAAAACATCGCTATAGAGAAGCGATTCAATGCTGGGCCAAAGCAGCTCAAATATTAGCCAAGTAAGTTTTTTTTTTAATTAAAAATGGTTGATTTTTTTATAATGTTTGATTTTTTTTAAAAAACTTTAGCTTGACTTGATTAACTTTTACCATCGTATTACTAGATATAATTACGGGAAGGATGATGAAGAATTATACAAAGAAGTTATCGAGATAGCCAATGACTCTATTATTCAAGCTTTAAAAGGAGATCCCTTGTTATGTTCCAATAAAGATTGCTATTACGATATTATCAGGTGACAGAAACAATATACACTTTTCAAGTGCTAATTTCTGATGTGGTTTTACACCATAAATTATCTAGAAAGGGAAAAAGGGGCTTCTCCTAAATGTTAAAATTTATTACAACATTGGACCTTTTTAAGTGAAACATCATTTTTTTGCAGATTTTACGACGGGATATGTCTTTGGGAAGAGGACTCGTCCACCCCGGTTTTGCACTCGTGGTGGGCGAAATACTTCACCCTTTCTGTTGGTAAATTTCAACCCGAAGTCCGGGAATCATTCAAAGACCAGAACGCCAGCAAATTACCTAACTTGGATATTGTTAAAAGAAGATCAAACCGAATGAGCAGGCTAGGGTCGCCGTCGTTACTAAGCGACGATTATGACGTAGAGAGCAACGCGTCCGTGATTGGTTCGCCGGCTTATTCGTCACGCGACGAAGGCGAAACGTCATGCGACGCGTCGTCACGTGAACGCCGACCAATCACGAGGCTTCATTTGTGCAGCCAGAAAATGAAAGATCTCAAAGACATGTTGACCAGCGGAAAAAAGGTCAATTCGCAAGCGGTCAGTCTTCTGCTGACTGCCCAGTCTCAAGTTCATTTTGTTAAGCGACGGTCTAACGTTACAAGTGAATACAACATTGAGTACAACGACAACAAACGTATCCGAAAATCGAGGGACTATGACCAGTAAAACCCCAGATTTTATAAATTCAACTATCATGTATATTTTCTAGAATTTGTTTATTTGTATTACAAACAAAAATAAATAACAAAATAATATGTGTCGGTTACCCAATAAAATCATTATTTTATATGCCTTCTTTTGAGGTATTATCTTTTAAAAATCACTCATACGTTTAGCTTTTTATTCTTCCGATCTTATATAACTAAGAATATTAAAAGGTAAGTGATTTTCTACGAAAACAGAATTGGCTTCTCTAATGTGTAAGTTGACCAATCTCCGTAGAGGTCGCGGGTATGGGTCAAACCGCAAAGTTTTCTTTACTCGTTTGGCAAATCCCTTTATTTGCTGAGATAAACAGACTAGTCGCTCATCTAGTTCGTTAGAATTTAAATGCTCATAGTCTATGAAGTTCATCATTTTTTTTGTCGCCTTAATTGGATCTTCGACTATTTGTTCGTAGAGGATTATCAGGTAAGGAGTTTTACCGTAAACGACAAATTTTAATTTATCAACCCATTCAACTAAAGAGGTCCGTAAATATTTCTCGAATTCTAAAAAAGGTAAAGTTGTGGTAATATTTTTATCAAACGGTTATTTTTTAGGGAACTTTTAAAACTGGGCATTTACTTGCTCCTTTGAAATCTTCTGAATCAGCAGTACCAATATGACCAGAACTCTTTCTGTTAATTTCGGATAAAATCTGATCGTAGGGATTTCTAAGCAGGTGAATAAATTTACCATAAGATAGGTTTCGTTTATTTGCATTATGAGTTTTGATTACTTGAACTCTGCTGTAGTCCATCAGCTCACCCAAAAGCCCGACTGAAATAATTGTAAAATATTGACTGTTATAACCAACATTTTATATAAAAATTTAACATAAAATTACATTTTTATATACATGTTTAACTTTTTATTTGTGTTACATGAGCTAGAGCTTTTTGTAAAAAAGCAAATACGATTTTAAAAATCTTTCTAATGTAAAGTTTAATGTTAAATCTTAATCAGAATACTGTCAATTTTCTAATAGCATTTAGCATTTTTCAACTACCAAAACTATTATTTTTTGTTACTATGTAAACCTACATATAAATTTTAAAAACAACAAAAATTTAAAACTTTTAACCGGCCGTCTGGTACATGAAAGTATAGTTTTGTTTTGACCTATAATAAAAAAGTATTATTTTTTAAATGTGTCAAAACAAACAAACCTTTCACAAAACCAACGTCTGAATAAACAGACCCAGTATAAATCCCTGAAGCTTTTTCTAATAAGTATCGTGTCCACGTGTTCCCGGACCCGGCATGCGAAAACAGGGATATCAAAGAACGATTCTTCGCCGGCAAAAACCCGACTCGGTCGCAACGATCATCAGGTAAAAGAGTTCTGTACACTGTCAGGTGATTCGGCTCGTTGCAATTTAAACTGGAATACCTAACACTGCCGATACATATATTTTTTAATTTAAAGAAGCATTGTGATGGTTAGAACAAAGGCAGCGTGGTGTAGTGGTAAGAACACTTGCTACACCACCATGAGGTCGTTGGTTCAATCCCCACTGATCTCATGCTGTAGCGCCCCTGAGTAAGGCGGTATAAACGGTATGAACTCCTGCTGAGCCATCACTTATTCAGCAGAATAAATATCGGGCAATTATAATCTATAATATCCCAAACTGCCACAGGCAACTCGAAATTGGGTCGGAGTAACTAATGTTACTCTATGTTTAAGTCGCGCAATCGACTTTTCCACATCGAAGATAAAGATATAGAAAAAATGGGTCCAATGTGCAAAGAAATAAAACTTACATTTTGGTTGCATTTCCGCAACTACATACATTGTTGCTGTGCATGATTGCCAACGTCTTGCCGACTTTTCCACAATATAAAATACAATTTTCCGGCTCGGGAAAATTTTTGTAAATGCTTTCAGTATCTATAAAATCTAATTGCATCGACGACACACAACCAATTGATCTGCCTGAAGCAAAGTCTTCTGGAGTACTTTTTTCTAAAATAAAGTTTTTTTTTATTTAATACTTATTGCTTTTTAACCGTAGTTTTCCCATTAATACAAATTATTGTGTGGTTCCTAAAGCACATTGCATTTTAAAAAACGTTTAAAAAAAACTTCAAATTAATTAAAACAAAAAAAACGCGTAACTTACCTTTTACGCAAGGTGATGATAGCTGATATAATTGCATGTCACTAGTTTTACAGTGCGCTTCGGAGTGAATGTCATAGTCTTCTTTTTGTTGATCAGCCTCGATTAACATGTCAGTTATCGTATATGGATCATAGGTACAAATGCATAGGTCTCCTTGTGTTATTGCAGCGTAGAAAAACTTGCTATATACACAAACAAAAAAGGCTTAAAAGGCTGTTTTTACAGTCAATAAAAATGGCTAAAGATGTAATAACTCATGCACAAGTAAATTATAAAAACTTAACAAGGTGTAACTGAAGTATACACACAAAAATGAGTTATTTTGGGTTATTAAAAACTATAAAATGCATATCCCACCTACCATGTTTTACATTGAACAAAACATTGAATTTTTGAAAACCTGCCGCTCATGGACAAAAAATGACTTGCAGCAGAATTTACTTTTTTAAGTTCAGGGTTCGGCCGGAAGCACCCAATTTCAAACCCTATGTATGTAAAAGATCATTATGTTAAAACTTTTTAAGAGCATATTTCAAATACTATCTACAACACGTTAAAACCACTGTGTCTCTTATGTAATAAAAATATACCATCACAGCTATATGAGTTGTCATTTACTTCCGATCCCTTAAGTTCAGATCTAGAAAGAAAATTCAAAAAAGCGAAATTACATTTAACTTTATATATGTCACATATTTTATCAAATACATACCTTAAAATATCTTCCAAACCATGTTTTTTAACTAATAGTATTTGTAGAGTTATAACACAAAGCACACAAAATCCGATTAGGAATTTGCCTGATATTAACCTTTTTAATCTTTTCAAAAACAACGTTATTATAAATACCATAGCTTACGTAGCCAATATGCTTAAACTGAATAATAATTGTGCTTTTAAGTAAAGTATAAATAACGCTACACAATGAATATCTATTCTTTTGATGATGTAATTTTACCATCTGAGTCGGAAACAGGCGTATTAGTTATTAATTCTTTCTTAATGGATATAAGAATCTATTCTTTGTGTCGAGATAAATCGCCATTTAATCAGTACTGCAGTAGTGTAAAATATTTTATAATAACTAAGCGAAATTGTAAACAAATTAAAAATAATTTAAAAAAGTTTAAAAATACTTTTTCCATTTTTGATAGGCTTATTATTAAACTTTTTAACTAAACTTACCTTGGGTTTTTCTTTATTCACAAACATTTATTTCCCCATTTTCTTATTATATATTCCATGTTTTCTATGTTCCTTAATAATTATTACTATAAATATTAATCTGTGATCTGAATAAAAAAAAGCTAGTTTTAAACTGGCACTATACTATAGCTGCATAGTCACAATAACATTAACTTTTCGAGAAAGGCGTTTGTAAGCGCTAGATTTAAACCGAAGGCAATCAATCTACTACTTACAAATCAAACAATTTTTCCTTCAGCATTTTGCAACAGCTTGCTTTGAGCATAGTTCATACATATTTGTGTGTACGGACTATGCTTTGAGTGGCATTGAGTTTACAGCAGTGTAGTATAAACTATCTTTACTTAAAACCAACAATAATGTTTTAAAATAAACATAACCTTACTACATTTTGTTTTAAAAGTTGTATACCATTTATTCGTTAATACATAAATAATATCCAACTAAAATTGTTGTACTAAACGTATAAATAAAGTTTATTTAAAAACGTAATATTTCTATATTTGAAACTATGTACTAAAACATTGCTAAAATATATTTCCTCTAAAAACAAATGGGTAATCTCAGGAAAGTCAATTCAAAATATTAAAAAAGGGTTAGATAAAAAATTTACAAACACTGTGGGCAGCTACCATGGTAGGATAGGCAGTAAGACTGTTGAGTATTTTATTTATTCAATAAACTGAAATATATTTTCTGTTGAGAAGCCTAGGCTTTGTGAACTTTGTTGATGAATAATTGTTGTAGATTCTAATAACAGCTGCATTAGTAGTAGTTTACAGATTTTACTAAAATATTAATCGAAGGAACTTCGTCAGTTAGTTTTTTAAACAGTTAGTCGGCCGGCAGGTATCGCTGCTCTATTGAAAACGCCACGCTTTGCAATATAGCTTTACGATTGGGTGCTTTTAAAATCTTCGATTTTTCTAGTTATGTTTTGTTTTAACGGTTTTTCAAAGTCATCAAAATCGACTTCAGTGCCGAAACGAATTCGCTTTTCTTGTTTGGAGTCCATTAAAGTTTGGGTCGTTTTTTGCTCTTGCCAAGTCTAAAAAGTTAAAAAAATTTTGTTTAAGGGAAAAAATCTACAACTACGGGTTTAGTTACTTACATTTCTTGGAGTGTAAGTAATTTCTTCGGTTCTAGCCCCAGTTGAAAGATCATTGGCTAGATTTAGAATTGATGTTTTGGGTATCGGTTGGGGTTTTTGGGTACTTTTAACAGGGGACTGCTCAACAAACTTTATAAAAAAGTTTAAATAATTTTTTTTTAAAAGTTTAAAAATTAGAATTAAATATTTCAACTTTAAATAAATAACTTATCTTGTCTCTTGTAATTTTCAATTTTAAGATTTTACAAATATTGAAATATTTAATACCTGTACTTCAGGTGGTTTAACTGAATCTCCTTCACCCTTGTGCATTTCGTTGCTAGTTTCATTTGCACCTTCTATCACTTCAGTTATGTGGCCCTTTATTAAATATGGTTCAGTTTAAAATACTAACTAATTTTATAAAAAACATTATTTAAGGGTATGTAAAATAAGACTGGCAGTGTGATGTAGTAGTCAAAACATTTGAATTTACTACATGGGGACCCTGGTTCGATCCACACTGCTCTTATGCTGTAGTGTACTTAAGTAAGGTGCTTTAAACAGTATGAACTCCTGCTGAGCCAACACTTAATCAGCAGCGTAACTATAGGGCAATTATAATCTATAATATTTCAAAATAGAAAAGGCAACTGACTGGGTCAGGGTAACTAATGTTACTCTATGTTTAATTTGTGAAGTCGAACTTCCACATTAAGGAAATGTAAAAAATTAAAAACTTCTTTATACACGTTAACAATAAAGTTAAAATATTGTACTGTAGGGTTGTATATATACCTGTGGAATTGGCGGTCTGGACAAAAATTTGGGTGTAATTTTTTGTTTTCGTTTTTCTTTTCCCTTCTTATCTTCTTGTTTTCGTTTTGGTGTGGCGTCATATTTTTCTTTCACCATAAAATAAATTTCGTTATCAGCCCAATCTCTAGCGACATCTACTGCTGTTTTTTCTGCAACAAAACATTTTCCTAATAAGGTAAATAATTACTAAAAAGTTACTACTACTGTAAAAATGTTAAAAAACATAATCATAATGTTAAAAAATATTTTGCTTTTAAAATAAAGCCACATTCAAACTAAATAAAATATGTAACTGTTATATTTAGGAATTTTTTTTAAAAAAATATTATAAAATTTTAATACCATAAATTAAAAAAAGTTATACATAAAACATAAAATGTTGCCAAAGCACAACTATTCTTAGAGTGAAGGTTAAAAATAATATTGACCTCCTACCAAAGCGGTATTCTGTTAAAGTAACCTAATACAATCACTGTTGTTTGATACACAATACTATAATTCGCCACCCTATTTAAAAACATTTGTCAATGTATTCAGAAAAAATTACAATTACACCATCGTGGCATATTGTGTTAATTTTATGATACATATAAATGTCATCAAATTTTATCAACTGTGTATATAATTGCAAATTTTTTTCTATATATGTTTATTCTCAATGTGGGAAGGTCAACTGCATGACCTAAACATAAGAGTAACATCATTTGCCCTGACCCAGTCCCAAGTTGCCTTTGGCAGTTTGGTATTTTAAAAATTAAAATAGCGCCATAAATTCATAAGCTGATTAAGTATTGGCTCAGCAGGAGTTGATATTGTTTATAGTGCCTTACTCAAGGGCGCTACAGCATAAGATCAATGGTGATCAAACCTACGACCTAAATGTATGTGTACTACACAGAAATACTTTTTTTTTGTTTACCTTTTTTGTTTTCGATAATAACACTGACATCACAGTCCAATAAAAATTTAACAACTTTAGGTTTACAACTTTCTATTGCTCTCATTAGTGGAGTGGCACCATTCCAAGTAACAGCATTACCATCTGCGCCAGCATATGCAATTTCCTAAAACAAAAAAACACATTTAATTGAATGAGGGAAAATAAAGTTAAAATTTAGAGACCTTTCTTATTAAGTTTAAGAGTTTAGGGTCTCCTCAAATAAATCAAATTGTAACAAAATATATCAATTTTTAATGAATTTATTTCAAATTTGTACAAAATAATTTTTTTGAAAGGGGATGTTACCTTCACAACATCTATTTGACCTGAGTGACAGGCATGATGTAGTGGTGTCCATTTAAAGTTATCTCTTGTTTCCACACTAGCTCTGTATTAAAAACAAAAATTTAATTGTAAACCTTTATAATACAAATTTTATGTAATTTAAATTATTTTATTAATTTACCTTTAAAATATTCTTAAAAAAGAAAAAAAATTAGTAATCTACCCAATGTAAAAGTAGTAATCCACCTAATGTATAGAGGTTCTGTTTTTGCAGTTAATTAACGCAAATAAACGAAACATAAAATTAAACACTTGCCCCATCGATAAAAGAAACTTTGTGACTTCTAAATTTCCTTCTGCACAGGCAGCCATCAAGGGAGTTTTAAAGTATTTGTCCCTGACATCAACGTCAGTCCCATTCTACATTTATTTTAGGTTAGTGTAAAGGCAAAAAATATTTTTATAAAGTAGTACAACAGCATATCTTTAAACTCGAAATTTAAAAGTCGTTTTTTAGCCTTTACACAGAGGATAAATATTCATAAAAATATATTTAGACTTTTAAATATTTACCTCAAATCCTCTTTTTAATGTCTCAATATCTCCAAGTTTAGCAGCTTCTGTAATGTTTATGTATTCTTTGTCAGGTTTTTGCAAGTACCAAGCTGAATCGTCTTGTAAAGGGTGACTGGGTGGTTTATCCCTTTATTATATGACAAAATTTTAAACATATAAAAATGGAAATGTTAAACACATTAAACTTAAGCATATATCAAAAAGAAATAATTTATAGTAAGCCTTTAACATATTAAATTATATTAAAACAATTTTAATAAAACTATGCAATAAAAATTTACTTGTGAAATCTATTTATGTCTGTGAATAAAACTTGTTTCTCAACATATTTATAAGGTGGTCCGCCATCCGGTCTCCTAGGACCTTCCTTGCTTGTGCAAATTGGAATTACAAGTTTAAATTTTCCCTTCTTGCCCTTCTTTCCACCTTTTTTGCCCTTTTTACCCTTTTTCTTTTTTCCTTCGAACGCAGACATAAGATAGGTCTTTGAGATGTATTTTTTGCCAGAAAGAAATTCCTCTATCTCAACGATTCCCTTTCGGTCCTTATCATGTACCTTAACATCAAAACGCGGAAATAAAATTAAATTTAACAAACAACTATAAAAGTTTATGGTAAAATTTTTATTACTCTGGTTCCAAATGTTAAATGAGGATTCAATAAATCTGATTTTTAAATTGTTATTTTTAACTACTTACTTCTTAACTACTTACCTCATGTAATCTTTTTCTGGCATCATCAGGTACTGGGGCCCCAAGTTGTTTTAGAACTTGGTCAAAATCTTGACGATTAACGAAACTACCTTTTAATGGGTCAGCAGTCTCCTCAGGAACAATAACCTAAAATGACAGCATGATTAAAATTTATTCTTTTTTGGTTTGAAAGTTTAAGCAGCACTTAGCTTCACTATATGAAGTCCTGAGTTCAACCCACACTGCTCTCATGTTGTAGCACCCTTGGGTAAGGCGCTATAAACAACATATACTCTTGCTGAGTCAACACTTAATCAAAGGGCAATTAGATTTAATAATATCTCAAATTGCCAAAGGCAACTCAAGATTTGGTCAGGCGGAATAACACTATTCTATGTTTAGGCCGTGAAGTTGATCTTCCCATATTGAGGATAAATAAATGTGGATAAAACATTTTTTCACACTATTATAAGATAAATACTGAATTTAAAAAAAAATAATTACCAATTTTGTAAGAACGTCTCTAAGTAAGTCCATTCTTTCAAAAACCCAATCATACAACAACAATAAAGATGGATCGTTCGGATTTTTCATTCCCGGTTTAGAATATTTGGCAAAAAGTTTTTCAGCTTTTCTCAATTCCTTTCCAGCTTCTTTATGACTTTTCTCCTTGGCCAACAAGCGAGGTGTAAAACCATCTGTGTTTTTCTGTTTCGAATTACAACCTAAAAAATTAAACCTTATTTATAAATTTTTAAATAAAGCAAATAAGATTCAACATGTAAAAACAGATAAATACAAAAATGTAAAAATCAAAAAATAAATTGTAAAATTTTATATAAAAAATAAAAATTATTAAAGTAATTTACTTACATACTATTAAGAGTTAATTAGAAGATAATATATTTTATAGAAAATAATTTAAAAATATTTAAAAAAAAAGTTATAAAAATAAATTTAATAACCTCTTTGTCCAAGGTATTTACACATCATTCCAAAACCACCTTCTGCTGCGAAGTGTAAAGCATTATTACCATCAACATCACTTCTTGTACAGTCAGCTCCATATGCAGCTAAAGACTAAAACAAATAATTTGTAAAACCCACCACCAATTCGTGTTTATTACCGTTTTAACGTTATTTCAAATATGATTACCAAAATAACACGTTAAAAAAGTTACCTTAATTGCATCAAATGCGCCCTTTTCAGCGGCAAAATGCATGGGAACATGTTGTTTTTTATCTGGCACGTTGGGATCGGCCCCGTTTTGAAGTAACTTTCGAACGACAACTGTACTGCCTGAAGAGCATGCTTCACTTAATGCTGTTCGCCCAGTCAGCTGAAACGGCAATAAAAAACTTCTATAGCGACCTCACACGAAATGTAATTTAAATTCTGACTTTAACAAATCGCTTTTTGTCGCTTTTTTTTCGTTAACATCAATAGTTTTTTACTTTTACAGTTTTTACGCTGCAGTTACCTTATTAGATGAGTTTGGGTCTGCTCCCTTCTCTAGCAACATCAAACACATCGTTTCGTTTTCAACTGCGTTCTCACATGCCATTACAAGTGCAGTTTTGCCTCCTTCCATACTGTTGTTCACGTCCGCGCCGTGCATTAACACGATGTCAAGACATCTTTTATGCCGCTTCGTCGAAGCGGAGAGGCAGTAAAAAAGAACATCTGTATAGGAATAACAGCTAAGTTTAAGTATGACAACAAAATTAGGTACTATAGATTAAAAGCACGGTAGAATTTTAAATATTTTTAACTATTTACTAACCCTTTCCTTCTGCATCTCGCATTTTCATATCTGCTCCCGCTTTTGCTAGAATTTCAACCGTTTTTTCATGCCCGTAATCCGCCGCTTTCATTACTGGAGTTTTTCCTAGACACCAAAAATACATTTAATTAAAAATTAATATTAAATACTACTTGAAGTCATGCCATTGGAAAACTTGATTTTATAAAAAAGTAACAATTATTTTTGCTAACTTTAAGCGAAACATTATATTATAACTTTGCCATTATGGGATAATTTTTATAAAAATACAAGCCATTCGTGAAAAAATAAATTTAAACTTAACGCTTTTAAAAGTGCACTTCTATAGCTACAAGAAAACTGGAAGCCATAACTTAAAATCAAAAGTTGAAAAACTACGCGTTGGCCTAAGCATAATCCGAATTAATATTCTCATGTTAAATTGTGGTTTATAAAACAAGAAATAACATAACATCAGAGTGTAAATAACCCACAACTATTTAAATTCCGTACAACACTATAATAATCATGTTTTTATGGCCGCAAAATTATTGGGATTCAGCGTTTTAAAAATACACGTGTAAATATTAACTACACGTTGAACTATTGGTAATTTTTTAAATATATACCTTTAAAATCTTGTACGTTTGGAAATGCGCCCATTTTTAAAAGAAATGTCATCATTTTCTCGTTGTTTGATCTAGCTGCCAAATGAAGGGCGCATTCTCCTTCTCTCGGATCCCGATAGTTAATCAACCTAAGGACCACAAACGGGAGTTTTAAATTTTTAATGTCCTTCAAAATTTTTTATATGCTCGTCCCAGTCTTGAGTTGCCTTTGGCAGTTTGATATATAATTTTGAAGACCCGCTTTATTATTGGTGGGTTTATATACAATTAAATATTAATTCTTTCTTTTTATTCATTCGGGATATACGTAATGAATAAACGATAATATAATAAAACAATCTCGAATCGTTATAGTTAATTAACGCAAAGACCACAAATGGGAGTTTAAAATTTTTGATGTGGTTCAAACTTTTTTATTTCCTCGTCCCAGTCTTGAGTTGCCTTTGGCAGTTTGATATATAATTTTGCAGGCCCACTTTATTAATGGTGGGTTTATTTTCACATAAATCATGTTTTCGTTTTCCATAAAATAAATTACAACATGCTTAATAAATTAGCAATGTTATAAAGTAACATTTTCGAATTCCGATAGTTAATAAATGTAAGGACCACAAACGGGAGTTTAAAATTTTTAAGGTGGTTCAAACTTTTTTATTTGCTCGTCCCAGTCTTGAGTTGCCTTTGGCAGTTTGATATATAATTTTGCAGGCCCACTTTATTAATGGTGGGTTTATTTTCACATAAATCGTGTTTTCGTTTTCCATAAAATAAATTACAACATGCTTAATAAATTAGCAATGTTATAAAGTAACATTTTCGAATTCCGATAGTTAATAAATGTAAGGACCACAAACGGGAGTTTAAAATTTTTAAGGTGGTTCAAACTTTTTTATTTGCTCGTCCCAGTCTTGAGTTGCCTTTGGCAGTTTGATATATAATTTTGCAGGCCCACTTTATTATTGATGGGTTTATTTTTACATAAATCATGTTTTTCACTTTTCCTAAAATTAAAACAAGCTTAAAAAATTAACGATGTTAAAAATGAACATTCTCGTATCCCGATAGTTAATAAATGTAAGGACCACAAACGGGAGTTTAAAATTTTTAATGTGGTTTAAACTTTTTTATTAGCTCACCCCAGTCTTGAGTTGCCTTTGGCAGTTTGATATATAATTTTGCAGGCCCACTTTATTATTGGTAGGTTTATTTTTACATAAATCATATTAAAACTTTTCTCATAAAATTACGACGTTATATTAATACAATTCTAACAAAACCATAAAAATGTGCTCACTATACCAAAAATTGCAATTAAAAGCGAATAAAATGAACCATTTTAAAATAAAACAGGAGTTTTTAAAACTCCTTAGTCTCGAGTTGCATGCATGCATTAAAATTATTCTACTTTTAAAACACCGCATAAATTATGGTCATGGAGTTTGCTACATAACAACAAAAAACTAATCATTATTTATTTGTTTTACTATTGTTACTTCTATATAAAACTACCAAACAAAATCTGTTATTTAATACAAAAAAATACTTTTATCAAAATATGTTTAAAAATGTATTACGGACCACAAATGGCAGTTTTTTATTTTATATTCCGTTACAATTTTTTTATTTGCTCGTCCTCAGTCTCGAGTTGCCTTTGTCAGTTTGATATATAATTTTGTAGACCCACTTAATTTTAGTGGGTGAAATATTAACACAATTCAATCGTTTTCTAGTATTTCTCCAAAAAAAAAAAACATTAAAATTTTTTTACAATTTTGAAAGAAAAAATGAAGTTTGGGACCATGGTAGTTTAAATGTAAGGTGTTACTGCAACAATTTTATATGCTCGTCCACAGTCTTGAGTTGCCTATAGCAGTTTGAGATATAAATTCTGCCATTATTCTTCGTGAGTTGTTTTATCAATCGAATAACGATCGACGTAAATAAATAACTATGTCGCTAGTCCACGTGAAAAAATATTCACTTACATTGGAATTCCTTGTGCACATAATTTTGTTATTTGTTCCGTGTCTTCTTGCCGTACACTTTGCAGCAGCTTGTAGATCTGCAAGGTTTCTAAACGGGAATCTGCAGTGACGGCCATGGTTGACTGATTTCTACACAGTTATGTCATAACTGAATTTTATTCGAATTACCCTAACTTTTATGACAGACTATGAATGCCATTACTTGAACGTTCTCTAAAAATTAATAAAATAAAGAATTTGTTATTACCATCTTTATGAAAATATTTGAGTTTGTAAAATTGCAAAACGTTATGTTGACATTTTATTTAAATAGGGGTAAAAAGTTTTTAATGTTATTACAGTAATAAATTTCAACAATAAATATTTAACCAATAACATCGACAGAAGTTAGCGCAAAATTTCTTAAACCAACAAAATACACAAAAGTCAAATAACAGCAAATCGAAAAGGTTCTTCTGTATGTTTACTTTCTCGCAAGCGTGTTTATTTAAGACAGCATATAACAACCATATTTAATTCGCTTTTCTAGGGCCTTTAAATTTAACATGTTAACAACGTAAACAATCATAAATAATGACAGATACTAAGTTACAGCACATATTTTTCACAATTTTATTGCCATATTTAACTGCCTAAATATCCTGAAGTGCTAAGGGTAAGTTAAGTAGCGTATAATCAGTCCGACTAAGCACTTCAAAAAATTCATTTTCCACTTGGTGTAATAAGTGACCGCTACAGAACAAAACCTAGGAAATCTAGTTGCTTTACACCCAACTAGAAACTTTAAAGTTGTACACAATGCACTTCACTTTGAAAAAACATTGGCGTTTACGTTTTGCTTCTTTGTTTACTATTTAATATTTTTAAAACTTTTTCTAAATTTCAATTAATGGTTTTTAATTCGATTTTACAAAAAACTCAGCTATATCTAGCTTAAAAGTTACAGCTAAGGCGTCAGTTCATCGCGTAGGCCGCCTACTGTCTCTTTAAAAGGTATTTAATTATATTAAAATTCTTTTTAACAGAGCCCGGCGCTCTCGCAGTAATAACAAATTGACTTTACAGCTTTAAGCGTCTTTTGTTGCCATGGACAAAACCCGGCCTCTCTCTCTTTTTCGCCGTTTGTGTGACGTCATATAGAGCGTATTGTGAGCCGTCGCTAAATATTATTTTAAAACCTGTCCGATTTAAGCAAAGTTATGAATGTAATACAATTAAGGAGAGTATTTTAATAATAAAGTAAACACATAGATTTGTTTATTTAGATTATGATAACGCTTATAAGGACTTATAAGGATCTAACATATCGACAACCTTGACTTTAATCATTAACTAAATTTACCATATATATAAAAATTAAATATAGAATCTTAACTAACTTAAAATAAAAAGCTATAAAATAAAAAAATGATAAAAAAAGTAAAACAGTCACAAAAATTTTAGAAAATAGAAAAAGGTATAGATACTTACATAAATGGTTTTCCATATTTAACATTCCTTTTGAATTTTTCTTAAACGCATTTTCTTTTTCAAAACACCAAGCGGCAAATTTAAGTTAATTTTTGCCGACAGGGGCTTACCTACTTAAAAAATTGACCTTCAGAACACATAAAAACAGCAACTTATAAATAACACCAAAAAACTTATAAACAAATTTGTTAAAAGCTATGTAACAATATTGGTTATGACATCATAAGATTAACTGAAATTTTTATCAAAACTTTTTTATTTATTATTAGAAAAAAAATAAATTAAAAAAATTATTTGTTTAAATATTTAAATACCACTCTACATACAATGCAAAAAATACAATTTACAAGTTGTCATGTAACTGAAGCATGTCATTTACATAAATAATTTAATAGATTAATACGTTTTAATAAAGTAGTTCGATTGGCGTCACATTAATAATTTAAATACTTCAGTTATATATAAAATAAAAAATTATTTAGGGTGTTCATTTTACCCAACAGTGCTTTTACACTAACGAAAAATAAGTTTTAAATAGCTATATTTCTTTAAAAATAAAAGGGCTACATATAAAGTTTATATTTTTTATAATTTTAGTTAATCTATATATTGCAGTGCAAATAGGAGTTACATAAACAAATAAATATATATCTAAATAACATCAAAAGTATGCCTGGGTCTTCTATGCGTAAGAGACAGAGCTCTTCTAGAAATGTGAAATTTACAGAGTTGTCAGATTTGCCGGAACAAGAAGAGCGAAAACCCGCACAAAGAATCGGAAATTATGCGAGATACGGAAACACTGTTTTCGAAATCAAAGAAACAGGAGAAGATCCAACCTATGTTAAAGTTATTGAGGTGAAAAATTTGACTAGGGGTACATGAAGTAGATAAATTAAAATGGTTCCTTATATCGCTAGCTATTTAGATTTGAATAGCGCAAGCTATTTAGATTTAATGCAACTGCCAATAAGTCGTAATGTACTTTACCATACGCCGAGCCAAAAATCAATATGCAACATAAAACTCCCCACCGAATCTCACATCAAGTGTTGTACAACTAAATAACGTTTACATGTGACGGTTAATATATAAATTTAATTACAATAACAGGCAAGCCTAATTCTGTTTGTCGTGGTACTGGCCTACATTTCTTTCTACCACTTTGAAGCGATGCATTTTCATGTTACAAAGGGTTATGGCCATCTTGGCTTTCCTACAGCACAGCATGTGGTCGGGCAGAAATACTTAGCTGGAAAAGGAGTCGAAGCTAACGAAACAGAAGCTATGAGATGGTTCAAGTAAGTACTAAATGTCTTCATACTATGCAAAAATGACCTAGCTAATGCATGCATCAAATAAGGTTCTTTCAAACATATATCAAATACGATTTATTTTAACCAGAAATCTACTTTTGTATTTAACATTTTCTTATTTTACTTTAGAAAGGCAGCTGACCAAGGCCATGCAGAAGCATCATTCAACTTGGCAGTGGGACATATTCATGGGGCCAAGACGGGCCTTCGACCAGGGTAAGACATTTTTGACTTAAAACCAGACGTGAAAACGCTTATCTTATATCAAATAGTATTAACCTCACAATTTATTCTTTTTTTTTCCGATGACTTTGCCGATGTGGTTTATTGTTAACCGTGTGTCTATTTTAAGATTGTCACTTACTAGTTGTAGGGCCAACCAACTTAAACTAAGCCTAACTTCTTTTCTTTGTTTGTTTCAATACAAAACCAAACATTCAAAAAGGTGCTATGTATCAAAATTCGCATCCGATATGAATCCCTAAACATTTGCTATACGTTTACCCACGTCAATAAAAAAGTTTATATTGTGCCTATATTGTTTATAACAAATTTATTGTGCCTATATTGCTACTTACAAATTTTGTTAACTTATACAAGACAAGATAAAACGTTTAATATCAAAATATTTTTGACAGGCAAGCAACCAGGCTACTTAAACATGCACATAGAAAAGGAGTAAAAGAAGCAGAGCACGCACTTTCTCTATGTGCACGAAGAGGCTGCGATCTATAACAAAATTATTTTTTGCACTGTAATTAAATGTACAAAATTTGCGTAAAAAGCCCTGTACAAATACTGTTGCACGTTTCAAAAACAGAACAATTTATTAAAAACGAATAAGATAAGGCACGGGTAAGGAAAATTCAGGAACAGTTCTGAACTTCATTTTTAAACATAAAATAATAAATAAAACAATGGTGGCACTCGTAAAAATGTAATAAAGTATATTAACAATGTCTTGGTCTATTTAATCCGCTATGAAACCCGGAATGTCCCTGAAAGAAAAAAAAATTAAAAATAAATATTCTTAGATCTCCGCTATGAAAACGGCATAAATCATTATCTTAAATTATAAAATAAACAAAAGTAAAGGCCGATGCATAAAGAAAATCCTACATTACAAGAAATTGTAATTAAAAATAATTTTTATGATAACACCTACCTTGCATCTTCATAAGGATCGTCGAGCACTTTACTTCTACTAATACCTTTCTTCTTTTCTCTTTCATCACTTCTCTCGACTTTTTCCCTTCTTCTTCTTTTTCTGTCGCATCTCTCTTTTGCCGAACTTGACGAATGTGAAGATGTCGTTTCGAATGCCGGGGCAAAACGCGGAACTTTGCGCTGGGTGTTTAGAGAACTTAGGCTACTGGTGTTTTCTTTGGAAGTTTGAGAGGGGGCCTCGGTTGTAGGGGGTAGTTTTTTGACGTCAGCAAATATTGTTTGTGAACGCCGAAGAGGACGGGCTAAAAAAAAATTTAAATTTTAATAAAGAAAAAAAATCGAATTAAAAAAAGTTAAAAAAAAAACAAATATTACCTCTGGATGTCGCTGACGGACATCTCTGTTGTTTCTTTTTCTTTTTTACTCTAAGCAATCCAAACAAGCCACTTCTGTTGGAGCTACTGTTACTAAAATCCTTAAAAACACATAATAATATTAAAACACCTAAGTATAACATATTGCATAAAATTATTTTAGCTTAACAGGACTTTACAAATACTTACTTCAATTGTGCTTTTCGTGTCTGTTGTCGGAGTCGAACCCTGGACCTCTTGCTCCACGACAGTATCTGTAGTTGCCTCAGTAGTTGAACACAAACGCATGTTGTGCTTAGCTAAATTAGTGGCAGTTAGGGTAGGAGCTAAGGGTAATTTTGTAAGTTCATTTTTGTTGGCTGCATTGTCTGTGACTTGTTTATTCTCTGAAGGTTCAACTTTTTGATTAATTTCAGACAAAACCTTCTTTTGGACTTGTGAATTTTTAACAGAAATGTTTGATTTCAAGCTTAAAGATTGTTCGGTCGAAACAGTATTTTCTTCTTTAATATATTGAGCAATATCAGGCCTAAATTTATATAAAAACATTTCAAATGAGATTTAAGCTAGTTTAGCCTCTCTAAAGATTTTAAATTACAAATAGACAAAAAACTAACTTGGTTTTATCTTTAATTTTCTCTGAAGATTGAATATTATTTTCCCTGTGTTGAATTAAGGACTGTATCGAACCGCACCGAGAAGATTCGTCGGTTAAACCGCTCGCAGAATAAACACTGGGTGTTGCGTTGTGACAGTTGGTTATGACGTCATTTGACTCGGCCACTGGTTTTTTCTTTTTGCCAAGTTCGTCGGTGAGTTTAAACGACGCCATGACGTCATCAATTAACGACGTAGCCCGAAGGTAAAATTCGTTTACTTGGAGTTCAATCTAATAAATAAAATATTTTTAAAGTTAAAAAAAAATAAAAAAACGAATGAAAAGAATATTTAAAAATACTTTAAAAAAACTTTAAAAAATATATAAAAAAAACTTATAAAAGATTTAAAAAAAAAACAAAGAAAAAAATAAAAAAACTTGTATATCTAAACGTATACAAAAATGTACCTCATAAAGAGCCAAATTGTTGGTTAATTTAAAATCGATGTCCCGCTCTAAAAATCCAACTGAATCCAACTGTTTTTTGGGATCAAATTTGTCATATTTTCCAACGTTGAACAGGTCGCCATTCATGTTTTTATCACCATTTTCATCCAGGCTAAATTCCTTGTGAATGCTAGACGATGTTAGCGAGTCCCGACTAGATCGCGAAAATTCGACCTCGTACTCGGTATCGCGAGGTCTAAAACGCCGCGGAAGGTTGCCGCAAAATACCGTAGTCACAAGACAACTTAAAATCGATTTAACTTGATCGAAATTTACTTTCCAAATCTCATAGAAGCTGACATATTGTCTTCTTGATTTAGTTTTAGTTTTTGCAGATTTTGATTTGTTCGATTTCATTTCCTTGTTTACTTCTGTATTTGTTTTATTCTTTGTATTCTCTTTGGGCCTTGCACCTTTAACTTGTTTTCTGTTAACCTCTTTATAATGAGCTTGGTGGCTGGAAATCAATAAACCACGCAAAATCAGGCGGCACGCAATAAACAAGAAACCAGCTAATATCAATGCAAACGCGCCAATATGATTATTATCAGAACTGCTAAACCCGGCATAAAACCCAAGCCCAATGGAAGCCTTTACGGTCCATTGTAATCCATCAGAAAACGTAGTAAAATTAGGTAAACCAGCAAGAAAACCCAGCGAGGTAGCAACAAATATGACCCCGATAAACGGCAATAGAATATGCGCAAAGGCAGACCTCATCGAAGCGCTGGTTGCCATAACAACCCGACTAAGTCGGTTTTTTGGTCCGTGTAGAGTAACCAGCAAAACGACACCTTGAACAACGACAAGAACTGTCCAGATAGCAAGAGCACAACGCGAGAACATTTCCCAGAAAAGCACAGTTTCCATCATAGAAAGGTATTTACAGCCAGCGTGCCCACCCTGCTCCATTGTGTCCGAAACCAGGAACGTAAAATATCGCAAGGTGGTGGAAATTATTAGGTAAGCTACAATAATTAACCACACTAGTATGTTAAGTAGTTTTTCTGTCGAACTCGATTCATAAAGCGATCGTCTACTTAGCTCCTGCCGAGACCGTTTACTCAAAGTTCGATTTTCAGTCAAGTTCAACAAGTTGCGAATGGCACAACCAGCAACCCAAATGATCAAAATCACGTGACATAAAATCAACCAATTGCTGGCGACCTTGCCTCCCAATGATGTCGTCTGTATGTCAAGGTAAGTAGCATGTCGAAAATAACTGTTTTGAAATTCAACCAAAGCCTTAACTACAGTGTACTGTTCAGTTACGGTGTTATAGGATAGGAAATCAATTGTAACAGCGTCAGTGTAGTTTTCAACCGACAGATTTGAGTAGAAGTATTTGTTTCTATAAAACAAGTCCATTTTAAACAGCTTTTCTACGATGTAAACCCTACCAGTTACCGGGCTAACGTAATCTTCAAGGCTGGAGTTCTTTTTTAGGCGCTCTTTTAAATTAAATTGTAAAAATTTACCCCACTTTTCAGAAACAGAAGCGCGCGGCATTTGTTTTCTTAAAAGAGACCAAATTCGTATATCGCCCAACAAAATGTTATTTGCAGAAGCTTTATGTTCCGTCGTATCGTTGTGGTTAGGCAGCGCTTCTAAATCGCTCATGATCGTACATTCGAACCACTTTCGCCACATGGACGCGTTGATGACGTCATAAATGGAAGCCGTAAAGTTGACGTTCGAAGTGATGGTAAAATCCTCTTGAATAAAAAATCCACGATCGAACCATGACGTCACGTGATCGTCCTGCCAGTGACGCTTGTCGGACACCCCCTGCAAAGAAACGATACGGAAAAGAACAAAAACGAGTATAAAGTAAATCATCCACGTCACAGATGCTCTTTCCGCGGACGTCTTCTTCCGCAACATCCGCGCGGTCTTCCGGAGCGGATCGGATGACTTTCTCCATCTTCCTCTTCGATCGTACGGAGGCAGAATTGTGCGAAGGTAACGAGATCGCCGTCTTTCAAGGACGCGGAGCTTAATCTCAGTCGCATCCAACGTCCCCACATCCTTAAGATCAAGTTCGCTTCCTTTAACAGGAACTTGTTCTAGAAAAAATAAAAATAATAAAATTTTTCAAATTTCAAATTAACGCCTAAAGCTATTAAAACTTTATTGCTCAAAAAACAAAATTAAAATTTTTGAAGCATTTAAATATAATAAACAAACTACATTACCTTGCTGTTGTTTATATGCGTAGTTATCCACCGCAGCCGCATCGACAGCTGGAAAAAGAGTGGCGTGGGTGGATGACAGATCCGCATCACCCCATACGTTCTTCATAGTTTGCAACATAGCGAACAAGCCTACAGTCAGAGTCTCAATTACGACAGTAGTCCAAAACAATGCGAAACACGAAATTTCAATCCAACCAGCAAAGTCGCTATCTTCCATAATATAAGCCGAGGCGTATATTATTCCAGCACAGGACCCTGCTACTAGTATAAGGTAGTAAAGCCAGGCAAGGTAAGCGCATTTTCGTGGCAGAGGAGCGGCGTGCCGACGAGAGATCGCTTCCAACTTTTCGCAAGGAATTAGCGCAGGACCGTCCATAGCTAAGCCATCTATATCAAGATACCTATAAATCGAGAGAAAGTTATTTTTAATTAAATATTTCATAAAACATATGTTAAAATTTAATTTATATTTCTTAAATCAGCAAATGGTACCACCAAAAAATTGGAAATATTACATTAAAAATACCCTAAATGATGCCAAATGCATTCATTATTTTATATTACTAATCGTAGCATAATTAATAAATTATATAATCGCCTATGTTCTAAGGCAGGCCAAATTGTTTAAATAATACACAACTAGTTTAAAACAACTTAAAAATTTAGCACCATGAAAGGTAAACAAAATATAAAAATCCAAATTTTTAACTTACTCTCCATCGTAGGAATCCAAATTACTTCTACTTCCTACGTCATCTAAACCACCATCACTCGTGACGTAAGACTCATTCAAATAGTTGCTATGACAAGATGACGTCATACCTTCGTCCCCGCTATAAAACTCTAAATAAACAAACAACGTTTTGGTAAAAATTAATCCAAAAGAACCTTTTTATACCATTTAAAGAATAATCTAACCTAAAGTATTGGGTATTACAATATATGTATATAAAACTACTGCAAAATTGTAATGTCTATTACAAAAATTTAACACTGGCAGGCAAAACGTTACCAACATCAGTACATAACTGCAGTTAAGTTTGTAATTTACCCAAACAAAAATTTCTACCATCTGAATGACAAATAATAAACTTTTTCGAATGACAAATATTTTACCTTTTTTCGAGGATAAACTACCAGTCGAAGTCGTCATCATGCACCTAGCTATTTCCTCGTCAAATGACGTCATACTACGTCCGATTGGCCACGAATACAAGCTTCCAGCGTAACCCGGTACTTTCCCCTCTTCGATACCTAACTTACCCGCTTCGGCGGTCACGTGATTCTGGCTCCCCATCTGTTTTTCTTTCAGCCAATCGCAGACCGCTTCGTTAGCGTTCGTCATAGGTTCGTGATTGGTCACGAGATCAGTGACGTTTTGAGTTAAAGTTGATGTCTTGTGCAATCCACCTCCAATTCGTGAATTAATTCCTATTTAAAAAATGAAATGAATTAAACACTTAATTGGATTTTTTATTGATCATATATTGGCTAGTAAAAATATATTTTCAATTTAAAAAAATTTACAACACTAAATTTGACAAATTTTGATCATAAATTTGTTGTTTAAAAGTATTTTTATACATTAAGATAATATTGGTAATAAAGTTAACCTACCTGGTAGAGTTTGTCCATATTTGTTCGGCAAAGTTAGGTTCGAATAACTCGGAAAAGGTGATTCAGTTGAGCCATTCGTGCTATCTTCTATCATCATTGATATTCGTTCATCTCGTTTTGAATACCTGTAAAAATAGTTAAATATTTTTAAAAAAATTACATTTAATAATTTTTCCAAATTAAAATTCTGTTTTATTTATTAGCAAGCTCTACTTTTTTATCAAACAATCATTTTAGTTGTTAAGGCGCATTATAACAAGACATTAGCCTAGGACATACCGAAAAATGAGTTGAGCTGGCAAGAGTAGCAAACTGGTCAAAGCACCGATTGCAAGTCCCCAAGTAACACTTTCAAGACTGAAGTAGGAATAATCTAAAATGTAGAGTTTACAAATTAAATAGTTTAAAAATATAGTCCTACAGCAACATATAGCCGGCAGCGTGGTGTAGTGGTAAGAACACTTGCTACACCACACATGAGGTCGTGGGTTCAATCGCCACTGCTCTTATGCTGTAGCGCCCTTGAGTAAGGCGCTATAAATGGCATGAACTTCTGCTGAGCTATAGCACCTAATCAGCAGTATAATTAGCAGGCAATTATATAATCTATAATATCCAAAACTGCCACAGACAACTCGAGACTGGGTCGGAGTAACTGATGTTACTCTATGTTTAAGTCGCGCACTCAACTTTCTCACATCGAAGATAAAAATATATACAAAAAAAATACGGTAATGTCAAATCAGGTTGTATAACCCAGAGACCTACTGTTTAACATAAAATAATTACCACTTCTAAGGTTTTTAGCTGCTACTAATATCATTTTTTCGGTAGATAAGGCCATGATCACAACACACAAGGCCAATCCATGAACGATTCTTTGAGATCTTGTTAGTGCACCCCAATGAGCACAAGAGAATATAGACAAAAAACTAAATTAAATTAGTCGTTATCAACAACATGTTAATTATATAAAAAGAAATCACAGTTTTTTTAAATCCAATGTAATGCTATTACTAGTTGCATTATATTTACACAAGTTTACCTGTGATAGTCAATCATAAAGTTCCTTATTCTAATTGCAAAATGTCGCCAGAAGTTCGGCCGATTTTCCATTGGTGTAAGATCCTGGTAAATTCTATTTACCCCCCTGTCCAATGCCAGCCATGAATGACAAGGAAAGAACCATTTTTCGTCAGTATTTACGTCTCTGATGTTAACATAGTCCAAGTACCATCGTGGTCTGGTGCCAGCATGGTCATGCCATATCGACACTTTCCATAGAGAACCAAGATTGCTATCAAATGTTACTATGAACGTTTTCGAAGAACCTTGAAAGTAAAATAAACAAAATTGTTAGATTTTTTTTATGGGTTTTTCAAACAAAATATACTGCATAATAAAATTAAATTTTGTAAATGGACTTTAAATTAAGTTTTAATTTTAGAAATCTTAAAAAAGAATGTTATTAATACCCGTTTCGTATAAGCAAATTTCTTTTTTTCGACAATGATTTGAAGTTGCAAATGTTTGTTCACTATAGTGACCCCTTGAAGGTGCTATTAGTTCTCTGGCCTCATATTTTCCCTTTTCTCCATACAGAATCACGTTTGCTAACGAGGTTGTACCACTACCTGGCCAGTTACCAGTTTGCAAAGTAATTTCATAAACCTTAAAACAAAAATGACGTAAATTTTAATTACTTATACACTACAGATTTTCAAATGCGTTTTACGGAAAAAAATTACAGTATTGCAAAAAGGCTGTGCTTTTTCTAAAGGCAATGGGATTTAAATTTATCTGTGTTAAACATATAAAATATGTCGCCTCCTCATGTAAATGCAATTATTCTGATTTTTATCCCCTCATAAAATTGCTTTGACCATTTTAACATAAGCACTATACTATGCTGGTACAAATTGCTTGGAAAAAATATTTAAAATCTTTAATAGGTGAATATATGCCCAAACACTAGCAAAACTATATTTAACCTGTTTATGCTCTGGTTTATTATCCCGTAAAATGACTGGCACTCGACCACTTGCACCATGGTCATCAGTGCCAAGCCACCATCTCAACCAGTCACCAACACCAAGTGACTTGTTAACCAATTCATCTGTGTCACTGTTGTTCATATCTCGATGACGTAGCACAAAACGATGAATAGCCAGAAAACCAAAGAAGAATACAAACAAGGCTACAAGCACCTAAAATATATATATTTTTTAATTTACAAAGTAAAACATGGGTTCATAAAACTAGACATTTAGCAAGAATTATCTTATAATAAAAATATGCTATTTTAATTTTGTAAATACAAAACACAGATTAATTTTAACAGTCATCAAAGATTTAAGTTTTTTGTCCAAATAAGGCTTTTTGAATATACCGTTAGGCAAGAAGATAGTGCTCTAGTTGCAACAATTAATATAAGATCATGGGTTTCTAACGGAGCTTCGATTCTTTCAAAGGAACTCGAATACGTTGATAAATGATAAGTTTGGCAGACTGTTTGGGTCAATGAAGAAGTGTTCAAAATCTGTGCAAATAAATTGTTCTATTATTGTATATGTTATATTTTGTTAAGAGTTAAAAAGTTGACGATAAAGTCATTCAAAAAAGTAAATATGAAAACGCGCCCTATATATTAAATTTTAAGAAATACACACAAAAATTACTAAAAATAAAGTAAAATCTTATTTAAATGAAATTATTAAGTTATTTAAATACCTGACAGCCATCATTTTTCCATGTGAGCATTTCCTTGTTCCAGTAAAAGCAATCAGCCCACCAGATGTTAATACGATAGTTAACTTTCTGATGACTAAACCTCCGCTCCAGCTTCGTTGTTTCGGAGTTGGCATTCCAAAGTGAAATGTAGTAAGTTAGACTGCTGTCCAGTTCTCCAGGCTTAAAGGTAAGCTTGACAGTCGAGCTTGTGCCTATCCTTTTTAAAGATCTTGCACGTTTAGCTGAAAAAACTCCCATGGCTAGTATGTTAGTGTCGTTTAAAGGACTTTTTGTTGACAACGGTTGGCCACTGAATGCAACGGCGACAGCAAAAGGTCTATAAAAATATTAATAGTGCTTTGGAAGTCCTTTTTTTTACACAGTCTACTTAAGCCAAAAAACACTCATTTAAGCACTTGGACTTAGCTATTATGATAAATGAATATGTCATTTATGTTTATAAAGCTTAAATTATTTACCTGCTAGTTAATTCTTCAGCCTCTACTTGAATATGCAAAGTATAATTTGTTGATTTTTCAACTTTAAATGAATGAACCGCCATTTTTCCTTGGAACACCGAAAAACTTGAATTCTTCTTCATTTTATCCTAAATACAAAAAGTTTTTTTTAATATAATAAAAATAAGCAACAACAACCTTGATGCAAATAAAATAATAATCAAATTACCTCTATTTGCCTGGGTGGCAGGAATATGGTTATAGGTCGTTTTAAGTTTCTAACTTTAATCTCAGTTAGATTTGTGTCTGTAACCCATAATGATATTGCCCTTGGATCCATCTACAAATAAAAAATAAATTTTTATACAAGCCTTTTATTTACATTTAAAAAAAAAACAATCTTTTTTTACCACAATTTTAATATTCTTATTTTTGGAAGATGATTTTTCTTAAAATAATTTTTTTCCAACTTTTTACCTTAACTGGCATATCGTTAGCTATATAAGGACCTTGATGATAGTAGGTTAGTGCTGTTTGAGTGTACTTTATATCTTTATAGTTGTTTAAAATGTTGATCAAATACTTTGGATAAATTGCGCCAACTTTGAAGTCATCTACAGAGTAAATATGCTTTATTTAAAAATAATAAAAAGTATGTATTTAAAAGTAAAACAAGTAAAAAAAATTTTTTTTAATTAATCTGAATTCTTGTTTAGAATTAACAATTACTTTTATACATTATCTATAAATTTACCAACCAGAATAAATGTTTATTAAATTTCCTTCGGGATTTTGAGATATAAGATTAATTGATGATGTTTCAATTTTATTTGAACCAAAAGTTTGAATTATTTCTTCAGATGATTCTAGTAAAACAAAGTCAGCTAGTTTAAATTATGTTTGCTTTTACAAAATATTATAAAGTATAACAAAACAACAATAAAATACATGCGATTGTTGTCTTGAAATTTTTTTAATTTCAAATTAACAAAAAATTATGTAGAAACAAAAAAAATTTGTTAAAACCCAGGCAAACAAGTCTATTAACTAAAATACTTACTTAGAAAATAGTTTCTCAAATTTTCTTCTAAATTTTCAACATCTCTCATTGATTTATGCAATTTAGTTTTATTGACATAAGTATTTGAATATGTTTTATTATATTCAGAATATAAGTCATTAAGAGACAATGTAAGAGCATCCAAGGTTGTTAGAATCTTATTGAAAATGTTGTCTGCATCTTCTTTATAATCTATTTCTCTAGCTAAAAATAAAAAAATATCAGTTTAAAAGCTGCAAATTACCGCAAATTATTAATAGCACAAAAAAGGCTGAAAGCAATTAATCATATTTCTAAACTGTAGATTTTCATAGCCAATTAAAAGTTAAAAAAATAAACTTACCCAAATTTACGAAAGGCTTCTGATACTGATAATGCTTTACATTTAGATCAATATTTCTTGATGCAATTTCACTACTTATCGCATGATTAATAACTTCCATCACAAAACCAGTTGAAGCATTTGTAAAAAAGTCATGCCATTGTGATAACCTTTCCAAAGCAAATAGAACATCTTGATACCGCACAACTCCATTGGTACTAATTTGAGACAGTCCATATGATAATGATTGTACAATATCTTGTAAACGAAAGCGTATGACATCAATTTGAGAAATGTTCTTGAACAAATTAAGCTGCAAAAATTAACCGATTTAAAAAAGTTTAAGAGCTTTAAATTAAATTATCAAGTAAGATAACACAAACCTCTGGTAAAGAATCTAACATGACATTAGTATAAGCAAGTATGTTGTTATCATCTTTTTTCAGCAAAATGTGATAAAAAACGCTTTTATTACCAACTACATTGTTGTACCTGAAAAAATATTTATATCACAATTCAGATATTTTTAAACATTGTAAGTTATTATAGTTCAAAAATTGATAAAGCTAATATACACTATAATCAAAACAGGGAGTTTAGTTATTGCCGTAATTAAAAAAAAAAAACATTTTATTTGTTAATATTTAAAATCTTGTAAATTATTTTTTTTCACATTTATCCAACGATAAAGTAATATGTTTTTATACTCATTAACAAGAATAGCATACGATTTGTTTAAATCAAATTTTTATCATAAAAAACTTACACAAAATTTATGTCGTTGATATCTGTCCTGTTTTCTCTTGTGACATTAATTGGAAATGAACACACATTTGTTTGATCTCCTTCGCCATTGTACAATTTTACATGAACCAGAACTAATAACATTAAACAAGATAGAACTGAAATAATATTACCAAGTTTCTATTTAGAAATGGTTGTTGAAATGTTTTAAGCTAAAAAAATCTCTAAATCCAAGTCTCTAAATTTGTTCTACCTTCGTTATGAGATGCTGGCAAAGCAAACAAACAATCATAGGAACTTCCATAATATAATGCCCTTCTTTTTCCATTTTCTGTTAAACCATAACTAAAATCGTAGTAGACCATCTCAGACTAAAAATAAAATAACATTATAAATAATAAACAATTCCTTCAATAAAATGTTAACAGAAGTTTATTGGTTTTAAAATAGTTTATCTAAGTAAGTTATAACAAATCCCTAAAATTTAAATTTACCTCTTTATTTAACTTGTTGACAGTTGCATAATATTGTTTAGTTTTCCAACCAATACAGTGTACCCTATACAAGCCACCCAAATAACCTTCAGATACTGAACACTGACCATAACTTGGACCCCTGTTTATGCGAAAGTAGTAACCAGCCTGCCCTTTCTTGATTACATTGCCATTGTCTGTGCAAAAAAATAAAGTTCATGGAACATCACCGATGCTAAGTTAATAAAGTTAATCCGCAACATAGGCAAATTTATCGTTACATACATAACAATATTGCTTAAAAGACAAACTTACCATCATATTGGGTGACACGTGCAGTAACAGCATAAGTTTTGCCTTCTATTAAACTGCTTCGTTTAACAACAAGATATTGGGGTAGATCTGGCGTCTTCTTAATAATGCCATCAAGTAAAATAGCTGTATGCTTTTTGTCCTTGAAAATAATTATAAAAGGTAGTGCAATTTTTACCTTTATTTCTTAGTAAAGAAGCTTTATAAAAGTTATTATTATTGGTATTATTATAACAAAAATATTTGTACTGATAAAACATGTAACAAAAACAAACATAAAAAATATTTTACCTGGTAATGATTAAATCCTAGACCTGTTTTAGAATCAGCATTTAACAAAGAATCACCTGCCAATGTGGTGGTTGGTGTAACCGTTGCATAATTTGGTGAAGGAAAATAGTTAGGTGGATAGGTAGGTCCTGAAGATAAATGGGTGTTTGTGTAAAAGTTATTTGTTTATCCCCTTTTATTTCATTTAAACCTTAGCATATTTATGCAGTATGTTGAAAATCTTTTTTGACAATCTTAAATTTAAGCTTTAATTTTTGTTCCTTGAAATGCGAAGCAATAATTTTATAAAGTTTAAAAAAAGATCATTTGACAGTTTCAACAAAAAACAATTACAATTTAAATTAAATATTTAGAATTTATTTAATTACTTGAGTTAGGCCTTCCATCAGGTCTTCCGTCATGATCACCTTCTTGTATAGGGCCATAATCTGAAGTTAAATATTCATAAAACCCTCCACTTCTGCTAAATGGATTTTCCCCATAGGGCAAATCTACACCACCTTAAAATAGGAGAGCCAATAAGATATTACTTTGTTATTATTCACTTTTGCAATAAAGCGTGAATATTTGGTGTGCATCATTATTGCTGCATCATTTAAGAAATGGATTTTTATTTTCCAAAATAATATTTATTTAAATAAAATTAAAATATAAGTTAAACTTGCACAACATTGTTCAAACACTTACCAAACAAACTGTTATTTCCCAGACCCTGCAGCAAATCCATATACTGACTGCTATCTCCTCCTAGTGGTGCATAGGGATTGATACCCAAACCTGAAAAAAAAAGTATTGTTCAATCATTACCTTTGGCTATATGCATTTATAAAATATAAATAATTAAGTTTTCGATTTTTGTTGAAAGTCAGAAAAATCGTAATAGTATTTTTTAATTAACTTCACAGCTAGATAAAAATATCAAGATAAAAGGTAAAACAAACATACCATCATAGCCGTCATATTGATTATCAGCGAAAGTTTGATCAGTGTTGTATTTTTCCAATAAATTCGGTTTTTCATCAGAAATCGAATTATTATCACCTTGGACCCAAGTTTTTCGTGGAGCCCCAAGATTGGACAAATGCCCCGTTGTAATTGGCAGTCTGCTCTGATACGGATAAGCATTGTTAGTAGGTTTCACAGGGTACACATTATTCGGCGGCACTACTGTTCTTGGTTCATAATTATTAGAAGAATATATGTTATTAGAATTAGGTAATGTTGTAAAAGGGTTGTTGTTTGGTGTGATAAGGGAATTGTAATCTTGTTGCAATAGCTTGGGAGCTTCGCCGTAGTTTTCGTAACTATTGTATTGGGGCAATAAAGGATTGTTTTCACCAGGAATATTGTTGTGAAGAGAAAATACACCAGTGAAGTTTTTGTCTTTCTCATGTAGTTCTAGTTCATTGGATTCAACTGTATCAGATCAATGGTACACCGATATAATTTCAAATAAAAAATTAGCAAGAAATAATAAACTATAAACCCAATTTCACCAGCTTAATTAAAAAAAAATTGTAACTCTTTGTTTACTTTTTTTAAAACTTATTATAAAAAAATCATAACATCATTAACCATATTTAAGTATAATAAACAAGTTGTTTAACCTGTTTGATCAGTTATGTTAAATTTCATTATTCTTTCTTCTTCATCCTTATCAATATCAGTTTGACTTATAGATTCTAAAAAATATAAATACACTTTTAAATACTACACAATAACTTTACTGTTAAAACATAGTTATTTATTTTAGGTTATTTTTTTTAATTTCAAGTATACATACAAGGTTATAAAAATAACCTACCATTTGAAGTACCATTATTGGCCCAAGGCAATGCCCAACCAGAACCATCAGGGGGGGCACAATTTGAAGACTCTAAAAAATTCAATTAAAATTATGGCAATATTGGCCTAAAAGTTTTTACAAATATTAAAACATTTAGAAATTGAAGTTTTAATAGGTGAAGAACTCTATACATTAAAATTAGAACTAAACGTTTTTAGTAAATGTTCCAATTACAAACCATTTGCATAAAATGATTTGCTGTCATCCTCCAATATCTCAACACTCCATGAATATTCAACATGACCACCATTACAGTTGGTACAACTTGCTGCAAACATTGTGATTGATTGTCTGCTCACTGACGGTTCAACGCACAGGGGACAAACCAAATCAATGCTAAAAAATAAGTTTTTGGGTAATCAAAATGTTATCAACAATCTGAAAGAGATACATGCAACAACTACATGCACAAAACTTTCTTGAATAAATTTTGGCCAAAAATTACTTTACAAGACAATTAACACTTTAGAAATACAAGAAAGCGTAATGAACAACATATACACATACAAATATTTATGTTTAAAGCAGAAAATTTAAATCACAAACTTTGCAACAGGTTTTTTGTCTTCAATATTTAAAATGTAAGTAATTGCATCAGCAGGCTCTCCCGGAGCGTGAATGTTCACAATGAGCTAAAAAAACACATAAATTAATCATTTTAAAATTAAACTTTTATTTTTGAAAATAAATTTAAGTCAAAAAATACCGAAACAATTCTTAACCAGAAAATGCCATAAACATAAAAGCTTTATAAAATTATACAACACTTACTCTAAAGACAAAAATGTGCTGATCTTTTGCCAAGACATCAGCCGAAAAATTTAATACTGATTCGTGATTATCAATTGCACTTGGAAATTTTTCATATAATTTCAAATCACGATAAGACTGTTGTGCAGTATAAGATCGTGTTACAGAATTTGAATTTTGCAATGGAAAAGTTCTAACTTTGTGCACTTGTAAATCACTTTCATTCCAAAAACAAGATTTTTCAGGAAAGTTTAAGACATAGCATTCCCACGAATACCTGTCAAGAATAAAAATCAATTTACCTGTGCACTGTTAAGGCAACACCAAATTTTAAATAACATAAAAAACTTAAATAATTTTATTTAAATGGAAGTAGAATTTCTTTAAAGCATTTAATTTTAATAAATTAAGTCTTAACCCATGAAAATTGTAGCTAACCATTTCAATTAAAATTTTAGCTATAAAATATTTTAAACATAGCAAAAAAAGGTTATAATTTATTAATTTCACCTCATTAAAGTCTGTTTCAAGTTAGAATTTGAACTCATAGGAGGGTCATCTATTGTGTAGCTAGGTGAGCCATCAATCACAATATTATCTGATCGAGAATAAGTACCTACAGTCTTTCCAGCAATTTTAGCAGTAGGATAACTGCTTTGAATTTGAAAGGGAAGCCGGTATGACGTGTACAATACTGTGCCTGGAAAAGTGACCTGTAAGAAAAAAAGAGTGGAAAACTTCTTAAAAAGATTTGGCAGGTATTCTAACTCTGGTTAAAGTATTAAAAATTTAGGTTACTACTAAAAAAAAATTTTAGGTTTTCAACATTACTTCAATAATTTTGAAATAAAATATATTAACTTAACTATATTAGTACAATTAGAGATAGCAATATCTTTAAGCATAGATAAGTCTAAACTTAAAACAATTTAGACAATACTTACATTGACTATTATCATATATCTATCAGCTACAAGTGAATATGGAGGTAATTCGAACACTTGATTATTTCCAGTCAAGCTTGGTATAGATTTTGATGTGTGATCATTTACTTGAACAACCCAGCTATAATTAACTCCATTTACATATGAGCAATTGAAGTATACCATTGCTTCAAATCGTATTCTTTTGTATGGAAAATGCTTTAAAAAAAAGTAAGTCTTAAATAATTATACAGATTTTTATACATTTTGTTGTGCTTAGTGTTAATTAAAAAGTTTAGTAATTTTATTTAAATCTAAAGTTAAAAATTTAGTTTTAATAAAATATTAAAAAACAATATTCTGTTTTCACCGTGACGGGATCACCAACATTAGCAATAACAACATACGGAATCTGACATATTTCTTTCATAACAAAAACCTCACAAAATCTATTAAAAGACTCTGCCTCATTTGACACTGTCACTTGAACTAGATACACTCCAGTCCTAAATATTTTGTTAAATAAAATATAAGTAAATAAATTTAACAAATTCAATTTAATTTTACAATTGCAAGTAAGCAAAAACATAAAATTTAACATAAAAAATATTTATTTATCCAAAAAATATTTTAAACAAAACATACTACTTAAAAGCTATTACCTGGAATACAAATGATCAACCGAATATCCCTCAACGTATTTATTTCCATCCCCCATATCCCATGCTACACTTGGAGCTCCTTTCCCAAAATTTAACAAAAAAAAACTAAAGCAAAAAAGTAAAATGAAAAAAGACTTTTGACTTAATTTTAGGAAAATTACATTTAAAAATAATTAAGAGTTTCTATTTATATAAATACATTGAGATATAAATATGGAAAACTCACTTTATGGTTTCCCCAAATTTAACACTGGAAGGACACGACAAGTTAAGGTGGAAAGGAATTGAGTTTACAATTTTAATCACCACTTTAGGTGAACTTATTGTGTTTATTGCATTAGTAGCATCCAACCATAGTGTGTATCTAAAAAATGTAAAAAAAATATAGAAAAAACTTTAAAAAACATAATAAAATTATTTAAATTAAACATGATTTGAATGAAAGATAACAAGATTACAAATTTTAAAAACTTAAAATAAAAGTTAGATAAAATTAAATTTAAAATTAGATAATATAGTTGTAATATTTAAACTAAAACTTACGTTCCAGCAATAGTAAAAACGCGATCAAGATATTTTTCTACAGTTGTAACATTGTTGTTAACATCATTTATAAACCAAGTAATATACTCAGCAGAAAAATCAGGTTCATCAATGGCACGAAAAGTGACATATTTACCAGTTACCTGGGTACCTTTGCTACCAGACCCCAAGATAATCAAACTCACATCTAATTAAAAGATACATAAGATTTTAAAATTTTTTTAAATTTTGAAATTTTTTGAACTAATTTTAGTCCATTAAATTTTACACAAAATGACAAACTTGTTTACAGCAATATTAAAAAGAAAAACTCTTACAAAGATTATTTTTATAGAAATATATTTAACAAACAATGCAACTTTAATTTTGAGTAAATTTAACAAACACACTACACAGAAATTTTAAATACACAAACTATAAGAGACTTACTTTTTATTCTGTCCAAAACCAATACATTTGTGAAAAAAGATTTATATCCAGCTTCGTTCCTGGCTGTTACTGTAACTCTTTTGGTTGTTCTTACATATCTTCTTTTATAGGCAAAAGAATAAACCAACATATCTAAACATGTTAAAAGAGTTACCCTTACAATGTACTGTTTATGACAATATTTGGCGTAACTTAAAAAAATTACAAAAACTTTAAATATTTTTTAACTTTACAGCGTTATATATCAAAAATTTTAAATTCCTACCTAGACCACTTATTGTATTTCCTGGTGGATCTGCACCAGAAATTCCAAGTCCAAACCCTCTCAAATCCATTCTCCATTCAACAAATATTCTTTGTTGAGTATTAGGTATTTTCCTTTGTAAGGTAAAGTTGTAGGGTACATCTGTTTCAACCACAATATATTCTTTGTGCCCAAGAAAACTTACATCTGGCTCAGAAACAGTGAAAAAATGTTGAGATACTAATCTGCGCGAGACCACTTTGGAAGTGTTGTAAAAGTCCATGCTTAAAGCAGTGCAAGAAACAGTGTAGTTGCCTTCAGCTGCAATCAAAAATATTTATTTTACAATTATTTAAAAGTTAAAAATAAAGAATTTGTATATAAGAGAATACAAATTTTTTTTTTGATATTGGATAAAAGAAAATCGTAATCTGAACCATTAACAACCAGTTTAACAACAAATTTTTTCTTACTACTAGAGTATCTGTTTATTATTTTTCTAAGTTTTCAGAAAAATAATAAACAGATCATCACATATTAAATATGCACTTGCTCAACTGACAGTATAATAAAATAGTGAGATTAATTTTTTAAGATAAGATTTAAGCATGAAATAATTAATTCCACAGTTTAATTAATTATTAATGTTGCACTAAATATATATGTAAACTTACCTTCAAATCTATAAGTAAAAGATCCATTATACTTCATCATTATGTTATTTAGTTGACCAGGTATTCTGACAACAGTTACTTTTGTATCAGAAGAATTCCACACATTAAAGTAATAATCCAACTTGTATTCAAACACAACTCCTACTCCGTCACTTTCAACATCAAACAACAGTGGGTTACAACCCTTTTTTGACATAAAAAAGTCTAAATATGGGTCATGAAGTTTGCACCAATTATCGATTCTGTGAATAAAAATAAATTGGTTTAGTAACTTTAAATTGTAAATGCAGACATACTTCACAGACATATTTCAAATGCAAAAAAAGTAATTTATAAATAAAATATTTAAAAACAAATTAGAATGCAATATAGTTAAGCACCTTCTATATCCATTTCTCTCCTTTATTTTATTTGCTTTAAAATTAATAAAAGACAAAGGTGAATAAACATTAACTTTTATTTCTGATACAAAATTTCCAGGTTGAATGGTTGCTGATATAATGTATCCTCCTGCAATAAATAAATAAGTATAAAATGAAAACTTTAATTTTTAAACAAGAAACATTTAAAAAACATATAAAAAGACACCCAGATGTAGACAATTATGTTAAACTATGTTATCTAATTCCTTTGGTTATGAGCCACTCAAAGTTAATAAACAAAAAAATGAGAAATATATATAACAATAACAAACAAATTTTAGACAATAAATACCCATTTTCTTTGGCACAAAATCATAAAGAGACATTCTTTTTTGCAATGTATTTGCAAATTGCAAAGTTGTATTAACAAGAACTTCTTTAGAGTGAATCTGTGTCCCATACCATCCAATTTTTATGTTTTCTTTTAACACAAGCCAAGTAATAGATTGAGCATAGTCTGTTATATTTGCTTGGAAATGTACAGTATTGTTTGCCAAAGCAAAATCTAAAATAAAAGTTTGTTTTTTTATAAATGCTTAAATATTACAAGGCCAATAACATTTAAAAATATGTTACTTAAAATAAAACTACTAATTATTGTATTTTAAAAAAATATAAGAACACTAACATGGTGGTAAAGATGTTGTTTGATTTTTTTCAATACTTGCAACTAATTTAATGGGAGGTTTTTTAAGATGATAAGCAGTTAAACTTCCCTTATAATCCCTAATAAGTAAATCTTTTCCAGAAAACCATTGGATGGTTAACACAAAGTCGAATTCTCCAGCAAGATTGTATACATGAGATATTAAATAGGTTGACAAACTGTAATAAGCAAAATACTGATATTAATATCATAAATTGATTAGAGATACAAAAGTTAATTTAACAAATCTATAAAAAGAACAAGTAAGTCTTAGTCTTATTATATTGACTAGTCTACATATTGTAATGCCTATTTTATAAATGAAAATAAATTAGTAACAATTTTATGTTTGTAAAAAAATAACATAAATAGTCTTATTACCTTTGATTAGAAAAAATAATTTTCTCTTTATTTAAAATGAATTGTTTAGATTTAGATTGATCCCCCCATGTTGCAGTTAGGTTACAATTTAAAGTTTTATTCAGAGTAATTAAAAATGTTGCAACCTTATTCACATAGATAGAATGTACCTACACATTCAAAATTGCATTTTAAAAATTAAAGTTAAATCTTAATCAAGGCCTGTAGTATTTATTTAAATTAGTTTGAAAATATTTAAACTTACATTAACAAGAAAGAGAATTGGTTGTCTTTGAACATCCACCATTAAAGACTCAGATTGACTGCTTATATCATTAAACATTCTGAGTGTAATGTTATAGGATCCTAGCTTTTTAAATGTGTATGAAAACTAAAAAATAGAAACAAAATTAAAATAAATTCCAAACCTATTAGAAATAGTATATCTTTATCTAAATTGACTATAATCTTAGTTACAGAACCCTGGGTCATAATATACTATAGAATCATTGTGTAAATATTAGTATTTATGGTAGTTTTAAATCTCCAACCTAATTTTGAAATTTTTTCCTGTTGCATTAAAATTTACCGGCAGCATGGTGTAGTGGTAAGAACACATGCTACACCTCCATGAGGTTGTAGGTTTAATCCCTACTGCTCTCATGCTGTAGCGCCCTTGAGTAAGGCGCTTTAAACGGTATGAAGTCCTGCTGAGCCAGCACTTAATCAGCAGCATAATTACCGGGCAAATATAATCTATAATATCCCAAACTGCTAAAGGCAACTCGAGACTGGGTTGGAGTAACAGTTGTTACTCTATTTTTAAGTCGTGCATTCGACTTTCCCACATCGAGGATAAAGATATATACAAAAAAAAAATATATATATAATACTTATTTTAAATAAATTATAATACTTTAGTACTTACATCTTCTTGGCAGAATAAACCAACAGTTTGTTTATATATATAGTTAGGATCAGACCTTTTGCTCACAGTCCACATATAAACAAGGTTATTGCCTTGACTTACATTGCCATGCCAATGACCAATTGAATTTTCATTTAAATGCAATAACATTGACCCCTTAATACATAAAACTTGATAATGCAAAACATAAACTTAATATAAATACCATTCCTTGTTAAATTATTACAAATTTATTGTAATTAATATTTCATTTCATTTTACCTTTAAATTGATTTTGCTAACTTTTTGCTGTACTACTATAAACGATTGAAATTTGTTAATTATTTCTCCAACCAAATTGAACACTCTTTTTTCAATTTTCCACAGACCAGGTAAAGTAAAGGTATGATCAATAGATTTTGATGTGTTTGCAGCAATCTCAACTGATGAATTGTTATCAGAAAATACAACTAAATATTAAAAATTTGCTTTAATATCTTTTTCTTACATCAGTTCATTAGAATATAAAATTTATTTTAAGTTAAATGAATTTAAGTGTAAATTATGAAAAAACTTTACCTTGACAATAGTAGTTTATAAATTTTTCCATTTTACAGTCAACATCAACATATGAAGTCACATCAACAGCTACAACATGTTGATAGACAAGTGCAACAATTGTTTTATTTAATACAGAAAGTTTTATTGGGAAAGTGATTGTAACATCATTAAAACCAGATTGTGCTGTTAACGTTACTTGATCAATGTCCACATTTTTATTCATAGTGGGTGTTAAAGAAATGATAGGAGATGATGTAATAATTGTTTTAACTTCGGAACTTGTTTCATTAATAGAATGGGGAAAGGTCCAAGTGTATAAAATTCCAAGAGAAATGTCAGGAAAACCTAAACAAAATATATATTTAGGAACAAGTAATATTATGTTATTAAAAAATGTTTTTTTTTAATGATCTTCAGTCTCTGATTTGGCAGTGTAATTTTTTAACTTCAACTGGTGGTTATATTAATAATGAATTGATTATATAATTGCTGTTGTGAAACCATGTTACTATTATCTTTTTCAAAGTATATAACAGAATTGTGAAAAAGCAATTACAACCATTTAAGAAGTTGTTTTTACATTAATGAAAATAAAATTAACAACAAAGTAACGTACCATTAACTAACACCATTAGCACATTCTCATAGTTTGTTACAACAGATTGACCAATATCAAAGTCTTGATTAAGCACAGAAATATTCCTAATAAACATTCCAGCATCTAATTGTGATTCCACATAAGCAATTTCTTTTGGTGTAACATGGTTAATTGCTTGAAATTGAATAACATAAGATCCAGGCATTGGTAAAGGAGGCAGCGTAAAATTAAATGTAGAGGAACCTAATTTTTTTTAAATATTTAAACAAAAAAACTTTAAAAAACTATTCTTGTAAGTAATTAAAAGTAAGTTTTGCTGATAAAATTATATTTTTTTTTGTTTAAAGTTTATATTTAAAACAATTTTTAATAAACCACCTTTGTTACAAATAACATTTAACTTAAATTACTTTTATTTATTTTTTATTGATACATATATATATTTACATAACAAACTTGTTTTGTTGAAAAATGAAATCATAATAAGACATACCCATTTGGTTCCCAGTGGTTTTTGAAGCTGCAGAAATGTCTGTTCCATTTATACAAGAAACAACAACACTAACTTCTAAGTTACTTCCACTAAATAAATTAATTTAAATTTATCATAAACTACAAAAAAGAATTAAAAATTTATTCTAGACTAAACATTTAAAAAAAATAACAGTGTGGTGTAGTGGTAAAAACACTTGCTACACCAAATGAGGCCATGGGTTTAATTCCCACTGCTCTCATGCTGTAGCGTCCTATTGATAAGGCACTATAAATGATATAAACTCCTGCTGAGCTAGCACTTAATCAGCAGCTTAGTTATCGAGAAATTATAATCTATGATATTCCCAACAACTCAAGACTGGGTTGGGGTAACAGTTGTTACTCCATGTTTAGGGCACGCATTCAACCTTGCCGAGGATAAAATAAATACAAAAATCGAAGATAAAAATAAATACAAAAAATAAGAGTTGTTAAATTTTATGTATGCTTTCTTGTATGACCAGTTGTAACATTACCTTGCAGTTATTGCTGCAACTTTGAGTGGTGATCCTATTTCACTTTTGTTAGGAGCAATCAACTCAATTCCAGTAACCTTTTCTTCAAAACAAATTAAAGGTGATTGCACGGAAATACTTGAAACTGTGTTTTGTATAACAGCAGACAGAGTGTTGCAGCCAGCATTTGTGGATCTAAAACCCACAAAATATTAAAAGTTAAAACTATTATTAAAGACTTTTCTTAACAAGAAGTTTGTTTTTAAACATTTACATAAATTTGTGTTATTGTTTTTATTATTTACATAAGTAAAGTTAATTTCTTTTACCTGTATTTAAAGTTTTTTGAAAATGGTCCAACAAATACTTTATCTTCTTTAACAATTTTATCAAAAAACTGCCATGTTATCGTAAAATTGGACCCTATAAAAAATATACAACAAAATAAATTTTAAAATCAAATTTAACAATTTAATCTAAAATGACCCCATAGTAAACATAAAACAGCACTGTAACTTTGAGATACTTTAAAAAAGTAAGTATATATTATATTTAAATAAATTATAAAAATGGTTAAAAATCAAAATTTACATGTTGACTAAGAAAAAAGTACATTATGTTAAAAATAAATAAATATATACCTCTTTCAATTTGTAAATTATACATAATTTCTTCACCAACTTCCAAAAACTGTTTGTCATTATTACTTTTCAACAGAACTCCACTAATTTCTTCTTCAACAACAATAGTACACGATGGTCCTAAACTACCAGAGTCACGAATCCTTACAAAATAGACACCACTCCTTTGAAAAGTGTAGAAATATGGAGATGTATTTACCTCATTTGTGATTTTTTCCCTGAAAAAATTTTAAGAAAGTGAAAATCAATTTATTGTAATAACCACAATAAGATATTAAAGCATTTGTAATTATCCAAAGCAGTTTTAAAGTTTAACAACTTAAGAAAATTCCCTTTTAACATATCAAAAGTTTTTAAATTTAACTTTATAAAAAATTTAAAAGTAGAAATAAATTTAACACACCATTGTGCAAAACCTTCATCAGTAATATTAGTAGAAACTCTTCTGTGAATCGCCCATGCAAAGACATTGTCATTGTAGTTATCCAACACTACAATCCTAAAAAACAAAATTTTTTTTATAGCTGCATTAACAATATACAAAGTTAAAATAATCTAAAGAAATCATTTTTTTCAAATAGTCTAAAAACAATACTTGTTATTAATTAATTTCAGTTAATTTTAAATCATTTTTTTTTAATAAAAATAAAATTGCCTTTACCTAGTCCTTTCTCCAACCGATACCAATCCTTGACATTGTAGACCTGAACCCAATCCATTTCCAACTATTGCTAGAGATTTTTCCAGCCTTACAGCTGCTTGGTATGTTGAGTTTGAAATCTGAAAGTTAAAAGAAAATTAAAAAATTATGAACAACATAAACAGTAAAAAGCTAAAACAAACCTTATATTAATATTAAAAAAACGATTGTTGGCCTATTAGCTTCATGCCCCGTAAGCATTTAAAATCCAAAACAGTAACACTGTAAAGGATACCATAATACAAAAAATTGGTAAATACCTGTACTTCAACATTAAACCTTCCTCCCCTTGAGTATGTATGGGAGAAGTAAATATTAAGAATACATCCATGTAAATAACAAGAAGTTACTTCAGGTGTTCTGGAAATATCGAAAATAAACAAGGTTTATAAGTTATTTATCCACTCCACTAAACTACCAAGTGAATTACAAAAAAATTAAATTTAACAAATTTTTCTCTTAAATAAAGCAAATATTGTAACAAATCCGCCATTTTCGTATTTACTTAAAGTTATTATATGCATTTAGACACGTATTTACACCATCTTTTTATCACGTGGGCTGTACCACGTGACTTGTTAGTTATAATGTATTGAAATGTTATGTATGGAGTATTCGTGATACGAGTTGTGGACGATTGTACGTAATCTTACGCAATAAAATACTGTAAATATTACTACGACTTATTATACAAAAGACTATCAAGCAAAAATTACGTTACAATATGAACCAGTATTTATACAGTGCTAAATTTACCTTTGAGGAGAATTTCTTTCATAACTTGGAACAAGGGGAGAAATGTAGGTTGTATTAGAACCCCACAAATCACCATATGAGTTTAAACTTCTTCGAAATCTTTCAGGAAACCCAAAACTTACTCTTAACGAGCGTCGTATTTTATACCCATCTCCAAATCTTATATCTACACTAGTTGAGCCCTTTACTGTAATGAATGCTGACACCTAAACAAATAATATTTTAAAATCTCAAAATTAAATTATAAATTAAACTTAATGTGGCAACAATTACAAGTTTTTTCTTTGAGTTCTTAAGTTGTTAGTGATACCCAATTTTTATGGATTAATTTTTATCCATATTTAAAAAATTAAAATATATCAATAAAGTAATAAAATTAAAATTATCTTACTTGAAAACAAATCTTAGATTTAACCATAAAACTTCCAGGAGGAAGTCTGTTCTCTTCCTCTTCATTTGGAGATGTAAGACGATTTGGATCATCAGCATAGGGTCCTTCCCATCCATAAAAACTACAACAAAATTTTTTTGAGTTAAAATGTCACTTAGAGTTATTTCAATAGTTAAGTTATTTTAATACACATACTTGTTTGTATAATAATTGTTTTCGCCCCAAGAATTCGATTTCTGACAAGTCATGTCGGTATTGCAGTCCATAGTTTGGACATAACTCAAATCACGAATTTCTGGCGCTACCACTTGGATTAAAATCGATGAATCTAAAATTCCAAATTCGTTCGAAGCGGTCACTGAGATTAAGCACTCTTGCACGTGATTAAATTCAAATATCTAAAAAAGACAAAACGTAATAGTTTAAGTTAAGCTTAAAAAAAATGTATTTGTTAAACCCTTGTTGTGGTTTGCATAATATAAAATTAATTAGAAAAAACAATTAAACATACAAAATAAAAAAAACAATTTAAAATGTTACTTAAATCTAATAAAATATTTTTCATATTTAAGTACAAGAAGGTCACAAAAAAACTTTTCTACAATTTAATTTAATTAATATTTAAGTACCTGTTTATCAGATTTGCAAAAACTAAAATGACAAGTACTGCCAGGTTCTCTGAACGGAGTTGAAGTGCGGGCAAATTTTCCACAAACGTTCCAAATAAAATTGATGTTAACACCATAATATAACTCCGCAATAATCTCCACCGAATCGCCGGGAAGAATTTGAATTGTCTTTAGGCTATTATCTCGAACTTCTATGTAATTGAATTAATATGTAATTTGGTTTTTGCATTCTTAAAATAACACAAACAACAACACAACGAAAAAAGTCCTTACGCTTGGAAATTTATTTTCATAACTTAAAAGTGCCTTAAATCCAGGTCCTGAGCAAAACGTAGCCTATATATTTGAATATTAAGAGAATGTTATTAAACAAAATTTTAAACTATTATTAGGCCAAATTTTTGAGACATGATTAACCTTGTTTTTCACAAGATGGTGCATCCTTGATGAACTGGTCAACTTGGTAGCCGCGTAAATCCAGCATACCAGGCACCGGTGATGTTACAGCCAATTGGAATGTATAAAAATCCGATCCAATCGGATTTTGAACCCTAATTTCTTTACAAAATATAACAAAACGTAATTAAGGTAAACTATTTATACGATTCAAACTTATTACTAATCATGTTACTTAAAATACAATGAAAAGATGTTAAAAAACATTCTTACCAATTGGTATGCTTCCGTAGTTTGTAAACGTGTGCGTAATAACAAGATCACCTCGTTTATTTACGATCGGTATTTGGGAATTATAATTTTGATTTTCAATAATTGATTGAGTTTTCACGTAAGAAAAACTTGCGTTTTGAAATCTTTCCAAACCTATTTATAATTAATAAAGCAAAGATTAAGGAAAAGGGTAATAATGATTAATCATTATTTGAAATAATATTGAAAATTATACCAAAACCTTGTAAAAGGTTTTACCTGTTGGAACGGTTGGGTCCGAACCCAGTCTGACTTGTATTGAAATATTGACAGGTTGTCCCATTAAAACACCTATACGACCAAGTGGGTAATCTTGTTCAATATCTTGGATATAAGGTCCTTCGGTGCGATAGGCACTATACAATTCTTTACCACCACATTTAAATAGGGCGTCGCCTTCACAACTGTAATAAAAATCTTTATTTTTATACCTTTTGAAAACCTATTTAAATTATTTAAATATAATTTGTTGTTTGAATTTACAATGCCACTTTTCGTATAAAATATACACTCAGTATGTTTTTATTTTATAACATTTAACAAATAAATTCAGAGAACAGAAATAAAGACTTATAGTTTACTTATTAAATTGCGAGTATTTTTCGAAATTTGTTGATCAACAATGCGAAGTTGCATTCAACATAAAAAGTTGCACGCAACAATCAAATAACATTTAGCAAACGCTTATAATTTATACCTGTAGTTGCACATGTTTTCTGCGACTTTAGTCATTTCTTCGCTTTCTTCTGCACAGCTACATTTCTTCGAACTTATAAAGGCTAATGGATAACTAAAACAAAAACAGCACAAAAGTTAAAAATGTACTTGTTAAAATAATTTACCAAAGCAAATGTATACCTATAACATAAAAAAATGCGCGAAATTTTTAGGTAAAACTAAACAAAAACTAGATTTTTTAAAAACACAAAGTATGACTTTTTTCAAAAAGAATAGCTCAACTAAATGCGTATATATTGTGTAACTTAGTCAAATAAAGTGTAAATATTTTAAATTTAACATTTAAAACAATTAAATTTATTATTAAAATTTAGCTTTGTTTTTTTGTTATTTTTTTTGTTATAAAATATAGTTTTTAAATTATTTAAAACTTAGATAGAATTTTACCCCATCAATTACAAAATTAAAGATAATACTTGACACATGTAAATACAGAAACTTAAAATCGGAGGTAATTAACACACAAGAAACAGACAATTTTAATCCTTTAAATCTTGGCCTAAACAAAAGCACGACTTGTCTTAAAAAATGAACGCAAAACATTATTGACATAAGACTATACCGCATACAGCCTAAGGCGTAAGAGATCAAAATTATTCAGATCTTTAAACGTGACAAATGAATAATAATCTTACGAACAAAAATCAAAATCTTTTATATTTGACAAAAAAAATCATTTCAAAAAAATAATTTGGATTTTATTTTGTAACTTGTTTATTATTCCTAATTTGTGGCTGTAATATATGCGTTGATATATATATAAACTTTAGTTTTTGAGTGTTTTAGGTTCAACGGTTGATGATATGTCAAATTTAACTACTTCAACAAAATAACACTTGACCAAATACAGGTGTATACACTCATATTGGCGTAAAATGACTATCGCTTAAAATAACGAATAAAACCACATGTAAATTGTTCGAATTATACTCTTTAAAAAAGCTCTTCATACATTTGTTTATTGTATCACGGTAAAATATGTTATGTAAGTTTAAAAATGGTAAAAAATGTGAAAAGACCCAATTCTTGACATTAAAAACAACCAAAACAAGTTAACTAAAAACCAGTATTGGACAACTTAGTTTATATTATACTTGTAAATTTATATATAAAGTTGTGGTTGTTTTTAAAAACAAAGTCATAATAAAGTTTTTGAACTCTAGTTTAAAATAAACCGTAATTCACTTACTGAAACATATATTAAACATATATTAATTTTTTATGATAATTAAACTCTTAAATGTTGTTTAAACATAAGAATATATTTTATCAAATATTTTAAAAAGCTTGCCTTTTGTACGAACACAGTTTACAACATTGAACAACAGTAGTGACGTCAGACGAGTATGAGATCGTACTATCTGATGTTCTTGAGATGTAAAAACATCCAATGTACCAAGTTTTTTGTTCGTTTTCTAAAAGTTTTTAAACATGTTATTAAGAAGAGTAAAAATGAATAAATAAATAATTAAAAAAATAACTACTTGTTTTAATTGAATAAAAATTGGTAAATGATTGAATGTTTTGACGGTAAAAACGTAAAAATAAGTTAACAAGAAAAAATTATTTGGGAATATTTGAGAATTTTATTGGTGAATTTCTCAAAAATATTTTTTATATTTATTTTAAAATATTGTTAATTTCAGTTGAAACAATAGTATACCGCTATTGTCGTTAAAAAATATATAGTTGATTGAGGTAACTTTTAAATCATTCATTTACGTTTTTTAAATAAAATATGATATTTCTTACCTGAATTTCCATAACTAATTTGAGGCACAACCAACGCAATGACAAAGATAAAAAGATATGTCTCTAATTTTTTCATAGTTTTTGTAGTTCTAAGACTCTTGATAACGTGTAGTCCAGTTTAGCCATTTATTGTAACATAATCCCACGTGTTTTTATGTTATCTATTTTTTGTAATACTTTGTAAAGTCATGATACAATAAAAAAATCTAAAAAATATGGTGATTTGTTTTTACAAAACACATGATTTTGGCACAAGTTTAGTGTAAATACAATATAAATGGTTACGTTGATACTCTTGAAATCTTAAAACCTCATTTTCGTAATGGAAATTGTCGTATGCAACACCAATGCAACTCTGCTAGGCTGAATAAGCTAATTAGGATATAAAAAAAATACATTTTAAATTTAACAACTAAAAGATGTAATCACAGCTGTAAAAATACAGTCAATTTTAAACTAAACTAAAAATCTTGTCAATACCTTACTTTGCATCTGTAGACGAAACACTCTATACTTATGCATTATCATAATACAATTTATCAAAAAATATCATCGTTAAATGAACTAACATGCCACCATGCCAGTCATTACTACTTCGTGCTGTCGCGATAACAACTGACATTCAGAACTGTAAGGCTAAGTTTAACCTACAGACTTGCGTTTTTAGCCCTCGGCAATCTTTGACAAAATGTGCGCGTGTGAAAGCGTTGATTACGCTTCTCGCTTTAAACAAAACGCAGCCAGAAATTATGTATTTAAATGCTGGTTTCTCTAATAACACGTTGTCATTTTAAGCAAGTAAGTTTATTTTAATAAAATTCTGTTATTAAAAACGCATACTTTCTAAAACGCATAAAATGGGTTAAGTTCTTATGTCGATTTAGCCAATCATGTTCATTGTTTTTAAAAAATTACTACCAATAAAAAAAAAATATAAGATTTTTTTAGCTCAGGACTTTTTTTACAAAAAGAGATAGTAGTCTAAAATGCAGTTTTCTCTACAACTAAAGCCCACTACACAGCTAGCAACATACAAGTATATCACAACATCTGGTTTTATGTTTGATTCCAGTTCATTCCTAGCCTATGGTTTTTGTGTAAGAAGTTTACAGTTTTTACTGCTGCTGAGTCCGACCAAATCATAGTTATGAAACATTTTAAATACATACATCACTAGTTCCGCTTTTACTATTATTGTATACTGAAATAATGTAAACCGGGTCTAAATATCCAAGAAGTTTAAAACCACACGAGTATATATATTGCTTAAGTTAGTTATCAGTGGTAGTATGAATTCAATAGACAACTAACTCCAATACGTAACTGTACTTTACAATTAAACCCGTTTATGTTAACAACACAACAATTGCTATTTTTACTTTTATTTTACAAAAATACATAATACTAAAATACAAACTGCATTTTTATATGATAAATGAAATTAAAATGCGCTAGCAGCTAAAATATATGTGTTAGTGACAATTTATAAAATACATAAAATATTTAAAAAAAATTAACAAATACAAGTTTAATGTCAAAATAAGCAATTTAACAGCATTGTAAATATTTAATTATACAAAATAATATATGAAATAACATTGATTACAGAAAAATTAAAGCTGTGGTAATTGATATAAAAATAATAGTTTTGTACATGATTTTGCATATAACTTTACATGTCAAAATTAATTATTTTAAAAATAAGGTAAAAAATTAGAAAAAATAAATCAAATATTTGGGAATTAATTGGTAGACTACTTTATATTTTATAAAAATCTTTTTTTACAAGGCCAAAAAATAAAAAAACTGGCCTTAATATATTCTACAAATTTCATTATATAAAATACTACTAGTTTAATTAAAGTTTAAAAATTAGGATTTGGTTTTTAAAATTTGCAATATTTTTTTCCCTTTTTCCAATTTTAATCGTTTTTTATCTTTAACTACATTTCCATATAAACACGCTAAAAAAACAAAGAATTAAATAAATTTTATTTATCGAATATTATTAATTTAAAACAACTCTTTTTAACAAATATTGAATATTAATTTACTTACCAACAATCGTCACCTCCTGTAGTAATAAGTTGACTATCATCTTTTGTAAACCTCACGTTTGTTACATGAGCTGAGTGGCCCACATACTTACGATGTTTTGCCTAAATTTAACATTTATATAAAAACTCTTAATATTTAACAATAACATAGTATTTAACAATATTTTTTTAGAATTATTTTCACAATATTACTAATTCATTAATATTTGTTTATGTATTAAAAAAATATTTAAAAAATAAAAAAACACTATTTTGTTGTAAAGAAAATAATTTTTTGGCTTATTTGTTGATTTTTAATGTAGTAAAGCTAAATTGTTTTTTAATTTGTCAAAAAAAGTACTGTTTACACCTTATCAAAAAGATTGTAAAGAAATGGATGTAGTAGGAATCAAACCCAGAACCTTTAAAGAAATAACAAAAAAACAAACAAATTTTAATTGTTTCTAAACTTACAAATTTTTCTCTGCATGGAAAATCAAACAACTTGACAAATCCAAAGTCATCCCCAGTGGCCACGGTATTGGTGCCATGTGTCACGTTGGCACAATTGACATCACCTCTGTCACAATTTTTCGGCCAAATTCCAATAACATCATCACCCAAAACACTAAAAAAAAATTTTTTAAATTAAAAAGTTTTTTTTTAAATTACAAACTTGAATAAAAAAAATATTTAAAATTACCTTGTCCATGTATTCCATGTTATTGAGTTTATTACAATAGAGTCAGTTACAGGGTTGCCAGATGGAACTTCAAATACAAGTTGACTATAGGATCCAGTGCCAACCTTAAATAAAATGGAAACATTAATTATGTTAAAACTTTAAAATATCTTATTTATATTTACCAATATGTTTTTAAATATAAGACAATAAAACGTTCTTAGGAAATTTAGAAATGGGTTACTGCCCACATGAGAAAAAATCATTTTTCAAAATTTGCAAGTTAAAATAAATAAAAACGATTATATTGAAATTAACATTTTTAACAAAATGGATATTAAATTTAGACCTGAATGTATTTTCCATCTTGTGAAAAATCCATTTGAAAAACATAGTTCGGTATATTCTTACAATACCCCAACCTAGTCAGCTGATTATCCAAGTTTAACTCGTAAAAATCCAAAGTATTTTCTGACGATCCAACAGCAATAATTTTATCATTTGGACTAAACCTAAATTAAAATTTTCAAGATTTATTTTTAAGTAGCAAATAGCAACAAGCAGTGCTGTGGTATAGGGATTTACTACATAATAATTTAGGTTTAAGTTACACTGCTTTTATGTTACATCCTTAGGTAAGACTCTGTAAACAGTACAAACTCATGACAAGTCAAAAAAAAACAATCTTCAGGTTAATTATTGAACAGACAAGATCAAATATTAATCAAAAATGCAAAACGCAACTTAACGCTTAGCTAAGGTGAAGAATGTTACTTCATACAAGCTATTAAATAAATCTTTTTATTACACCTTAATATAACTGCTTTAAACAAAAAAAAACAATTTAAAAAAATGTAAAACCTTCTTTATAAATTGATTACTTAAAAATTTAATAAAAATACTTTAAATTGAATAACTACCTAATGTCGTAGATTGCTCCATTTCGATCTCTTTTCTTTGTCAAAACTTTCAGCGAAACAACATCCAATACTAATATTTCACCGCTGTTTTGACCAATTGCTACTCGGTTACCATCGTGGCTGAACGAACATGACCTTGAGCCTGATGTAAGACTAATTTTGTGCATCATCACCTAAAATATCGTAAAAAGTATTAAATTTTTTAAGTTAATTTTTTTTTTATTTTAATTTTACTTGCAAAAAATAACAAAAATTTAAAAATTTAAATTTAAATAATTTTTTTTTATTTTTACAAAAAATTACCTTTTCTTTGAGGTCCCATATTCTAGCAGTTTTATCATCTGAAGTGGTACAACAAATCATAGCTGTAGGGTGACAGGATAAGCCCCATAATTCACCCTCGCTGTGTCCGTACACCAACGTGGTACAGGCCCCATTTTTCTCCCCAATTTCCATAACTTCAGAGTCTTTGGTACCCACTAAAATTTTACCCTAAAAATTAAAAAAAAATTTTTTTTAAATAAAAAATTTAATTAACAAACCCCATAAAAAACATTAAAATGATTTTATGCCAAAAAAAAACTTATATAACTTTTAAAAAATCATGACACCACTTACCTTGCCACGTGCCACAGATTTAACAACATTTGTGGCCACTTGGAATGCGCGACATCTTCTCATATCTTGATCCCACAACTTTACTGCACCCCCTTCTTTTGACCTAAACAAAGTTTAAACAATAAAAAAATTAAATAAAAAATAAATAAACTTATTTTTTGTAAATATTTATATAAAGTAACAAGTTACATAAAAAAAACATAGGTAGTTTAGTTCTTTAAAAAAACATTGAATTAAATTCAAAGTCTTGGGTATTATTTTTATGCTGGTAAGCCATAACTTTGTCTAATAAATTTTATGTCTTAAATTTTTTCATCAAACCGAAAAACGAATTTCTAAACAATATTTAATAACAAGTCGAATACATTAAAAAATAAAATAATTACAAATAGTAAAAAAAATTAAACTTAAATTTACATTTTTTCCTTTCCACCAGTCACAATTAGTCCATCTCTGAGTGTGGTGAACATGGAGAACACTGGTCCTACGTGAGCTTTTGCTACAGTTCTGGATAAAACATGACCCTTCCATACATAAACATCTCCATTCATGGCACCAGTGAACGTTAAGTTTTCCTATTTTAAATATTAACAGATAAAAATAGGCCATAAGATCAACACTACCCAATTTATGGACATAAGGCAATAAAGTAAGAATAGACTTAACATAATCTGGCAGCATGGTGTAGTGGTAAGAACACTTGCTACACCACACATGGGGTCATGGGTTCAATCCCCACTGATCTCATGCTGCAGCGTCCTTGAGTAAGGCGCTTTAGACAGTATGAACTCCTGCTGAGCCAGCACTCAATCAGCAGTATAATTATCGGGCAAATATAATCTATAATATTCCAAACTGCCACAGGCAACTCGAGACTGGGTCGGAATAACTGATGTTAATCTATGTTTAAGTCGCGCATTCAACTTTTTCACATCGAGGATAAAGATAAATAAAAAAGACATATATACTTTAAAAAAAGGTAAGTAAAAAAAAACATAAAAAGGTACCTTACATTATCATAGAAAATTGAATTTTTATTTTAGTAAAGATAAATTGATAACTTTTGAGCTAATGTTAAATCATCACTATAGAAATATTCTTTCAAAAGTTTGTGTCAAAACTTTAATTTAAGACATAATTTAATTAACTGTTACAATACTTACGGCTCCAAAAGCAATAGAAAGCATGGTTTGAGATTGGATGCCTTCGGTTGCTCCCAAAATTCCGCGCTTGCCCAATAATGCTGCACCACAGACCTTAAAATATTCACAAAATAAACAAATTTAAAATATTGAAAAATGTAAAAGAATATTAAAAGAAATTTTATACTGCTTAAAAATGCTGGAATTATATTGCTAAAAAAAACAGTTAAAATGAATTTTAAAAAGTACATTTAAAAGAATTTTTTTTAATAAATTTAAGTTATTACAAAGTTATTATAAGACATAGAAGCATTAAGGGTTGAACCCCAGAACCTTATGTAATAAAACCAAGTGTTTCAACTACTACACTAATTTTACTTAAAAAATAATGTGAATTGCTTTTATTGTTATATCTTGGATAAAATCTGGTTCAAGTTTAAAAACAAACTGACCTGCCAAAACATGACGTGTTTTACTCCAACTGTCACAAAAGTTGAGTCAGAATCAGGTCTGAATTGAGCACTGAATATTCGATGTCGACTGCATATGTGATCACAAGCTTTTAAACCTGTGTTTAAATAACAAAATATTAAGTTTAAACTTACAAAACAATGAAAGGACTAATCCTAAACTATCCTTGTTTTTAGGTAGTGGGCAATCAAATAAAGGTGATAGGTTTTTATTTTTTTTAGAAAAGTTGCTAAAAAAGTATGGTTAATCTATTTGTAAACACCATGCTTAAAAGCAAATAATGTGGCACTGGTGAGAATTAAACTCAAAACCCCTTAACCAGTCCCCCCTAAAAAATTCCAATAAAATATTACCTTCTTGCCACCGCCATACTGCCACTGAGTGTTGATCATCGAGTCCTACTGAAAGTAAAAGTTTTCCACTGGCAGAAAAGTTAACAGAACACACACCAGCCTTGTGGAAACCTTTTAGAATCGAAAGAGTTTTCTTGCTTGTTGCATCCCATATATGTATAGTTGGGTTTATCCCAATTTGACCTGCGAGTGAATTTTACTTGTTAAATAACTTAAAAATTAAGACAAAAATCATAAAAATATAAACACTGTATTTAAGACAAATAAATGTTTTAGGTAAGCACATTTTTTACAGTCTGCATTTTGAATGTTTTTTTTTACAGTCTGCATTTTGAATGTTTTTTTTTACAGTCTGCATTTTGAATGTTTTTTTTTACAGTCTGCATTTTGAATGTTTTTTTTACAGTCTGCATTTTGAATTTTTTTTTTTACAGTCTGCATTTTGAATGTTTTTTTTTACAGTCTGCATTTTGAATGTTTTTTTTTTTACAGTCTGCATTTTGAATGTTTTTTTTACAGTCTGCATTTTGAATGTTTTTTTTTACAGTCTGCATTAAGAATTTGAACCCATTTAACAGGTTACCCTTTAAGCGCTTGTTGTTTTAATATTGCAACTAGTATTTGCCCATGCTACAACTGTAATTTCTTATTTAAAACTCATGTGATTTAGTCTTATCACAAAAAGCTTATATTTAGATGATGACAACAAAAACATCAGCAATTTTTGTTTTGCTGAATTCAGGGTAAAAAATATTTAAAAATAATTTTTTTTATTCTAAACCCTACGCTTTATTTTACAGATACCAAAAAAAAATATAAACCACATACCACACTTTAACATTTAATTAATCCTAGTTAAACAATTTGTTCCAACCTGAAGCAATGGTGTTGGAAAATTTAGGATGTTGGTTGACAGTTAAACAAATTATGTCATCAGTATGCTCTGTGTAAAAAGTCTGTGATCCTGTAGTAAGGTCTTGAACGATGCCAGTACCTAAATTTTCAAATTTGATTTTATTAATTTTTTTGTATTTATTTATTCTTGATTTAAGAAGGCCAACTTTACAGCCTATAAATAGAGTTACATTTGTTATCTCGACTCAGTCTTAAGTTGACTTTGGCAGATTGGGATATTATTGATTATAATTGCCCGATAATCAATCTGCTGAATGGCTTTTATTAAGACAAAAGTTTATACCACTTATAGCGTCCAATTTAATGTAAGGCATGTAGGAATCAAGCCCAGGACCTTAAGTTGTCAATTAAACCACTGCACCATGTCACCATGTAAATTTAACTTTTACCAAAAAAATGTTGTAAACAACACTTTATTTAGTAGTAATACATTTTGTGGTAAATGTTCAACAACCACAGCTCTTTATTTAAACAATTAAACATGTGTTAATATTAAATAAATTCTGCAACATATGATTTATTACATTAAAAAAACAAAAAAATATAATAAAATATTTATACACTGAAAAGTATAAACGTGTTACCTGCTGCATGGTAAACCACTTTCGTACATTCATCTAAATAATGTAAGTTGTCCCGACAGTCAAAACCCCTGTACCCGAAAACATGATGCAACTCGAGATCACTCACCCTGTTCAGTGCCAAATTGTCATGTTTAACGACTTTGTCACTTTTGTTACCACTTCTGCTCACTGATGGTCTGAAAATTTTAATTGTGTAAAAAAAATTTTTTGGTAAAATTTTTGAAATTTTTAAACAGAAATAACAAAAGTTTATACCCCAATTTTTTTTAAAAATGTGTCATAATGTCAAATTTTGATCAAAAATCAAATAAAGTAAGTTATTTTAAGTTCTTACTTTTCTACATCTTCCACCACTTTACTGTTTGGTTTAGTTCCAGATGTTTCTCTTATGTTGACCTGATAAGTTTTAGTGTTGTAATCCATATTCTTCTCCCTTGCTACATCACTGTCATATCCTGTAGAACAAAATGAAAAACTTTAACTCAGTTTGATAATTGATATAATTTTTTATAGCAGAAAGAGGCCAATTTGACACAAAAAAAAAACACTTTTTTTTAGACATACCTTCAGAAAGTTAAAAAATAATTTTTTTTATATCTAAGCAACTGATAAATCAAACACATTTTATTTAAAATAACCTAACAAGACATTTTTTTCCTAATAAGACAAAATTCAATCAAGTTATTTAATGTCTAAAATACAAGGATTTTATTCACAAATCTACCTCCTTCCTCCTCAGAGTCTGTGTCAGAGTCCTCACTATCGCCATGGTAACTCACATCTTTCTTGCTTCCCAGCTCACCACTTGCTATCTCAATGCTCTCTTGCGCCCACAAGAGAATCGAAGTGTCGGCGCCCCCGGTGGAAGCAAGTTGACTCGAGTCATGTGACCAGCGAATGTTGGTGACATGAGCGCTGTGTCCGACGTATTTTTTAAATTTTGCATGTTTCCCCTTAAAAAATAAATTTTTAAGTGAATATTTATTTTGTTATTATCTTTAAACAATTATTAGAGAAAGGAAAAATTGTTTGCCATGTTGCAAAATTGTTGGAAAACTAGTTAAAATGTAATTTTAATTTAGGAAAAAAACGCATTTTTTTATAAATTCTCAAATGCTTACTTTTACAGGGTAGTTGAACAGTTTAACAAAACCAAAGTCGTCGGCAGTTGCCAATAACTTTCCACTTTTGTTTAAACTGGTGGCATTAACATCAGTGACATCGCTGTAACTTGGCCATATTCCCTGATTGTAACATTTAACATTAAAATTTAAATAAAAATAATTAAAACAAAATAATTCAATATTTTGAAACTAATTTAAGTCGAAAAAAAATCTAATTAAAAATAAAAAAAAATTAAAAGTTAATTAAAAAAATAATAAAAACCTCTAAATTTTTTCCGAGAACCCCTGTGCAAGATGACCACTCGATGGCATCATCACTCATTACAGTTTGCCTTTTTCCTCTTGGTGCTTCAAAGAACAACAACTCTTTAGCGCCCGAGTTAACACATAAAAGTTTTCCTGGTAAAAAAAGTTATAAATTTAGCAACAAATTTTTGCCTGCATTGATTTTTCCCATTAAAAAACACTAATTCCTGATTTTAAAGACCTATAAATTTGACATGCTTAGCTATAGATGTCCATTTATCTAAGTAATTTTATTACCAACAACCACACGTGTGGTGTAGCAAGTGTTCTTACCACTACACCACGTTGCCGGTGTGAGGTTCTATGATCAATCCCCAATGCTAAGATGCTTTTAAAATATTAAACACCAGGTGATTAAAACCAATAATTACAGAACTAAACAAAAGCAACTTAATAAACTTAAACACGTTAACATATAATATTAAGATTACCCCTTGCGTCCCAGTCTATATGTGTTATATAACTGGATGCCCCTTTACATATTCCTACTCGTTTACTGTTCAACACATTATATATGTCCACAAAATTATCGTGTGATGCTACAGCTAGGTATTTGCCAGTATCAGGTGAAAACCTAAAACAAAAGTTAATATTTAATTTTAAATATTTCAGTTTTTTTAGTAAAAACATCACAAATTCATTTAAAATCTTAATTTAGTGAATTTTTTTGTTATTTTAAATTTTTAGAAATTTTAATTTTTTTAAAAAAGAAAAAAAATTAAAAAAAACTTTATAAATGGATTTACCTTATATCAGAGATTGCTTCCTTTCTATGATGGAAAGAAACCAAATCTTCTAAAGTTGTGGAATTTACAACAATAAAACTTCCTAAAAAATATTTAAAATTTTTTGTAAATGTTTTTTTTTAGAAATCTAGCATAAAAAAATTGTCTAAAATTTTAAATCAAAATAAAATAGCTTACCATTATTACAGCCCACAGCTATTGCATTGCCGTCCGGAGAGTAAGCACAACATTGCCCACCAGTGGTCAAAACCCTTGCCACTTGTAGGCGCTGTTCACCACTCACAGTGCTCCAGGTTCTCAAAGTTTTGTCGTTGGACACTGTCGCACATTCAGGTTTGGAAGGGTGAAAAGCTAAACCCCATAACTCACCTTCGCCATGACCCTAAAAAAAAACTTTTACCTAACTATTTTTTTTGATATATATCTCTATCTTCGATGTGGGAAAGTCGAATGTGCGACCTAAACGTAGAGTAACAACAGTTACTCCAACTCAGTCTCGAGTTGCCTGTGGCAGTTTGGGATATTATAGATTATAATTGCCCGATAATTATGGTGCTGATTAAGTGCTGGCTCAGCAGGAGTTTATACCGTTTATAGCGCCTTACTCAAAGGCGCTACAGCATGAGAGCAGTGGAAATTAAACCCACCTCATGTGTAGTGTAGCTAATGTTCTTACCTCTACACCAACAGTTAGTTAATTGCAGCTCCAAAGGCTGTATATCATTTATTAAAAAATGCTATTTGTGTGCCAATTAACACCAGTACACTACAAACAGCACATTTTTAATATTAGAGACTTACAAATTTAACATTCATATGCGAAATTAATATATCTACATTTATTAAGTTCTATTACACTTAGACTAAGTGGTTGTGCTTTCTATGTGCTGCACCACTAACATATACCCAAAATAAATAGACTGAACATCACAAATGACAGTTTATATTATTTTAAAGGCCTTCAAATTTGACATGCATATATTTATATATACACATTTTTACCGACCATTAAGCTATATTAGTCCTATGTGTCCAAATTAAATGCCCTTAAATAGCTACATTTTATATTATAATTAAACATACTTGAGTAAGAAGAGTGATTGGTCCACTTTTGTCAATCTCAATAACTTCTCCACTTTTTGTTCCAATTAAAATCTTACCATGACCTATCAGAGTTCAGATATTAAATATTGCTATGCATTAAATGAATATAAAAATGCTTTAAAAAAATTAATGGAAACCAAACTTTAAAAAACTTTTATTTTCTTAATCAATTTTTTTTTTAAACCAAAAAAAATCCCTCTTTTTTTTTTTTTAATGAAAAATAAGTTGATGGCATTAAATTATAATGTGCCCAATTTTTTGTTGTGTAAAAAATATCTTACCCAAATTAATAGCTCGAACAGTTGGGTTTTCTTCAACTAGAATTCCATGAGATTCCTCACTTAAATTTGCACTCGTGATGGGATAAGACTTTAAACAACGCTCAAACTTCTCGTCCCACAGACACACAACTCCATCTTTACCACCAGTTACAAAACCCTTTTAAATATTTTATAAAAAAAAAATTATTAAAAAAAAATTAATAAATAATAATTGAACTAGTATAATAAACAATAGTTGTATGTTTTAAATAAGTTATTTTACTTGGTTAACAACATTAAAAATCAACCAAAATTTTGTTATTGTAGATTATTTGTAAGATCTGCAAAATTGTCATTTTTAAATCAATATTATGGTCTCAATAAAAAATAAATACGGAAGACTTTTACTGTACATCAGTTTTAAAAAAAAACACCTTGTTTAATACTAATTTGAAATATTGACAATATCAAATTGATTTTACCTTGTCAAGCGAATGAATTGCAAAACAAGGTCCATCATGAGCTTTCTGTGTTCTTGATAAATTGTTTCCCTCCCATACATACACCTTTTAAACAGATAAAATAATTTAATAATTTTTTTTTTAAATCCATGATATTAGAAGGCCGACTTCACGACCTAAACATAGAGTAACATCTGTTACCCCGACAAAGTTTTAAGTTAACTTCTGTAATTTAAAAACTTAGGTTTTAGATTTAAATGAAGTTTATCCTGTTTATAAGGCCTTGAAGGGGCTACAGCATGAAGGAAATGGGAATCAAACCTGGGAACTTCTGTAGTAAAGCTAGGTGTTTTACTTACTACACCATGTCTTGGATAAACTATATCAGCAAAATTTCAAAAAGTAAAAAGATCACTGAACCTTTATAAAAAAACCTAATAACAAATACTGACTTGACCATTAGCAGCACCACTGTAAGCATTTCCCTGCTTTCCATAAGCAACACACAACATAGTATCCAACTTTCCACTTTTACCAAATATTCCTCTGTGCGATGTACAGCCTCCACCTTAAGATAATATTTATTGTTTACTTTTATATATCTGTGTTTAATTTAATACTGGTTCCAATGCTCAAAAATTTGTTGAATTTAATACTGGTTCCAATGCTCAAAAAAAAATCAAAAAAATCTCAAAAATTTAGAATATTAAAAAAGACTTATTCCCTGTGGATTGTAAAATTAAAATTCTGGGTAAGTTAACTGATACATTTAAAAATCCAGTTTAAAATTTTTTTAACAGACAAAATATGTTTTATTTTTTAAGAAACAGTTATGTAAATTTTATGTTACTACTAACTGCTTTACCGAAAAAGCATAATTCTAAAAAGCAAAATTTAAAAAGCAAAATTTTTATAAAAAATTGAACAACATTTTAAAGTTTATCACAATATGTCAGCAAACTGTTTTTTTACATACCAACATGTTGCCAAAACTTAATGTGTTTGATCCCGACGGTCACAAGTTTTTCTGGATCTGTTGGATTAAACCTTACTACAAACACTTTGTCTTGATGTGTTTTTGACAAAGCAAGTTTTTGTCCCCGTTTCCAGTCCCATATCACCATCGTGTGGTCATTATCAAGTCCGAGAGAAACTAATTTTTTGCCATCACCTAAAAATTTAAGATTTTAGACAAAGTTGATGAATTTATTTAATTTAAAATGTAAGTAATTCTATTTTTAACAAATTTAAACAAAAAGTAACATAGATTTTTGACAATATTTTAACATCATCTTAAGGTAAATATTTTGTTATTAACAACACTGTAAAAGTAAAATAATATTTCTATAAAATTGTGAATAAATTAAAGACATGACAGCAGTGAAAATCAAGTGAAAAAACTCTAAATCTTTAATATAATGTCAAAAAATGTTTAACAAATTTATTTATTTTGTCCTAGGTCACATACAAAAAAACTGTCTATATAAATATATATGTTAGTACTTTACCTGAAAAATCCAGAGAGGAAACTCCCCGTTCATGAAATCCTTTTAGTACTGATATAGTGGTTAAAGTTTCAATATCCCATACATGAACAACTGGCTCCCTACCAACCTGGTCATTTATTTAGTGTAAATAAAATTATAAAAGTTGCATTTTTTCAAAATTTTCATTCAAGTTCAAAAACTTCAGTTGACACCGGCAGCCTGGTGTAGTGGTAAGAACACTTGCTACACCACACATGAGGTCATGGGTTCAATCCCCACTGCTCTCATGCTGAAGCGGCCTTGAGTAAGGCGCTATAAACGGTATGAACTCCTGCTGAGCCTGCACTCAATCAGCAGCATAATTATCATGCAATTATAATCTATAATATCCTAAACTGCCACAGGCAACTTGAGACTGGGTCGAAGTAACTGATGTTACTTTACGTTTAAGTTGCGCATTCGACTTTCCCACATCAAGGACAGAAAAAAAAACAAAAAAAAAGTTTATTTTTTGTTTTAACTCTAACAAGAAGACTACATTTTTTAAAAAGGTACTTTATAGTAGAATAGTGGACTATGGCACAAATGGGCCATTTTTTAATTCATTATTGAAGATATTGTAGACCAATTAATAGAAAATTAAGCATTTAAAAATAAAGGCTCCACCTGGCCTGTGGCAGCAATATCTTTTAAAGGATGTAAAGTCAAACTCAAAATGTCGTCGTCATGTTTGTCGTAAAATCTTTGCGAGTGATTCTCCCGAGAATAAATAATTCCCAATGCAGCTACATGGTAAACTACTTCACCCCGCTGGGTGTAAAACACGTTGTCACGACAATCATACCCACGATAACTAAAAAAATAAAGTTTGTAAATTTTTTTATATTTTTATCGTTAAATGCAAATATTAAAAATATTTAAAGCTAAAAAAAAATTTTTTTTTTTGTAAAAATGTGGAATAAAAAAATTGTTAACTTCTTTTTTCGTTTTAAATTTGTTTTCTAATTTTTGTCCAAATGTTTTTACCCAAATGCAAATTGAAGTTTTAGGCTTGCACTATCAGGAGAAGAATTTGCTCCTCTTTTTTTCTTCCCACTACCTCCCACTCCTTTCTCTTTTGCTCTCTGAGCCTGTTTAAGAGCAGCAAGGTCTTCTTTGTACACATCCCGATTATATTTAATCTAGAAAAATTTAAAAACAAATCTAAAGTAACAAACTTCAGAAGTTTACATTTATTTTTTTGACAATTTTATTTCAAGATATTCTTACCTGAGCCTCCTGTTCAATCTCTGAGTCTACTTCTCCAACATCCGAAAGATCAGAATCCGATCCCTCACTACAGCTTTCATTATTTATATCTGAAAACATATTAAATGATTAATAATTTATTTTCAAAAAAAAATATATTTTTAACATTTTTATTTTTTATTACCTTGTCCAGTTACCCCATCAACCTGGGTGACCTGTGATTGGTCGGAAATAAAACTCCACTGAAACACGGCATGGTCGGCGCCCCCAGTGGACAAAAGCCACTGATGATCGGATGAGAATCGAACATTCGTAACATGAGCAGAATGACCAACATACTTGCGAAACTTAGCACCTAGATTAAAAAAATACGTTGTAATCTTAAAATAAATTTTTATATTAAAATTTAAAGAAAAAAATACAGTTCAAGAATTGCCATAAGCTTTTCAACCCTAATTTTTTTAACAAAAAAAATGTTTGTTCCCTATTCACTTGGACACTGATCAAATATTGTTTAAAATAATGAAGATAAATTATTTGACAAAACTATTACATTTATAAATTTAAAAAAAGTAAAATTTTTACCTTTCTTTAAGCAGGGAAATCTAAACAGTTTCACAAGACCAAAGTCATCTCCAGTTGCAATGGAAGCATGATTATAGCTCGCATCAACTGCATTAACATCATTTATTTGTGTATATTTTGGCCATATTCCATTCACTTCTGACCCCAAAACACTGGTCCAAGTTTCCCACTCAATTGCTCTGATTTCTTCTCCGCCTGTTACTTGTTTTCCACCTAATTAAAAAAGTATTAAGTTTAATTGAGTGTTTTAGATCAGCAACTAGACTTGTTTAAATTGCTATCCTATGCTGCAAGGCTTTAATAATATATTAAACCAAAGTCAGTTAGCCGTTTAAGCTACTACAGTTCTTGTATTACTTCAATGACTTATACTGTTTATCACAACAATTAAGATGTTTTAAAATAGAATATGCCCTGGAGATCAGTCTTCAAAAAAATCAGTCTGTCTATGCAATAAGTTTGAAGTGTAGATGATGGTTTTTTGAGCTAAACATTTAAAGCTAAATTAAAAGAAAAAAAATTTTACCTGGCATGGAATAGACTAATCTCTCTCCTGCGCCATCATTTGTTTGCAGATATCTTGAATCTTTTGACCAATCTATGTGAGTGATAAAACTGGATGACTTACTGCATGTGCCCAACTTCTTGTTTCTGTAAAACATTAAAAAAAATCCATTCAATCAAAACTTTTCTAAAATATTTAATTTATATCAAAACAATTTAAAAACCTTTAAACCATAAGTGTAGCCCTATTAACAATAAACAAAATATTAAATCACATTTTAAAACAATGGTCAAAGAGTGACTGACTTAAAAAATCCAACTTAACAGATATAAAGATAGTTGTCTATGTCTGTTACTGTACAAAAATGACACAATAACATTTTACCGTTGTGTCACAGCATATATATCGACGAAGTTGTCGTTGGATGCCACAGCGAGGTAAGAACCATCCGGAGAATACTTCATCTCGTGGAGAACCTCCTTGCGATCATGGATGTGTGCAACCTCCACCATATCCCTGGAAAAAAATTAAAAACTTTAAAAATTTAATTTTCTGACATTTTATTTAGTTTTGATTACATATTTTAAAATTTAACATTAAAATTACAAGTATATATAATATAATTTAACCTATTTTCTTGTTACAGATTTTATATTAATGCATTTTTTTTTGTTTATAAATATTTTTAAATTATTGGGCAACTAATGTTTAGGGTTAGAGGGCCAAAGCTTAATTTAATAGTTAGAATTAGACTGCATTTTTAGTAAGCAAAAATTTAGCTTTTAAAATTTAATTTAAAAATAAAAAATAAATATATACAACGGTAAAAATACAACAGTCAGCTTAAAATTACCACGGATACCCCAAACTAAAGTATATAAAAAACCTAGCTACTAACCTTATTCTGAATATGTAAAAAGATCCATTTTTGCATCCCACTGCGATCTGGGTTCCATCAGCATTGAAAGCACAAGATCTAGCTGGGTGTTCAATGTTGCAACGTGCTAGTAAGGCATGATCTAATAAACTCCATAATCTTAAAGTATTAATAATTGTAAAAAAAAATTTATGCTCAAAAATATATAAAAATATTAGTATAAAAAGAAAGTTTATATACAGAACACAAAAAAATAAATAAAAAAAATTATTTAAAAAAATAAAAAAAAACTTTTAAAATTAAATTTATGATTATACCTGACTGAACAATCGTCACTCGCTGTTGCAGCAATTGCTTTTTTGGGGTGAACGGCCAACCCCCACAATTCACCCTCCCCATGTCCTTGGGTTAGTGGGGCAGGGTTTTCCCTGTCCCGAACCATGACCTCAAAAATTTCACTGTTTTGTGTTCCAACTAAGATTCGATCACCAGCCCAACAAACTGATCTAATCGAAAATCCTGAAATTTTTAAAAACAATATTTTTTTAAAACACATATTATTTTTTTTAATTTTTGCAAAAATGTGTGCTATAACAAGCAAATGAAAAACAAAACCTTTGAAATTCAATAATAAAATCTTAAAATTTATAATGTTTTTTTAAATTAAAAACAGCCAAATAAAATAAATAAATTGTTTTAAAAAGTCATTAATTATGTAAAGATTCGATCTAGTTAAATTTTAAAACAACCGTAGCACAGAAAAAACAATAATAATTAAACATTTATTCATATTTATTTTGTTTATGATTACTTTTGGTTTAATTTGAGTTATTTTTTTAATTTATGTTTTGAAAACATTTTGTATAAATTAACCATACAAATAATCAGATTTTAAAAGCTATTCATTATTTATATTATAATAACAGCACTGTGTCATAATTGATTTTACTCAAATAAGATAATAAAAATAATGACTAAAATCGCAAAAAATGTCTAAAAAACAAAAAAAAAACGTCTTAAATGATTCAAATTTTTTTTAAAATAATAAATAAATATTTAAAAAGTAAAACACATTTAATTTGCATTTATTTCAAATAATGATTTGTTTTTTTGTTTTTTAATAAATTTTATCATTTTAAAATTTTAAATAATAGATTTAGCTTTTTTGTTATAAACTTATTAACTTTTTTGTATTAATTTGTTACCTTTATATCCATAAACACAGTCTTTAACATTTATAGTGGTAAGAGGTGTAAATGAGAAGTCCCATAACTTAACATGGCCGTCTCTACTCCCTGTTGCATATCCATCCTCACATTTATGCATTGTAAATATACCACCCTAAATAAAAAGATTTTTTTTCCGTTTCAAAATAAAATTTTTAAGTTTTTTTAATATGTATTAAAATATTGGTATATTACCAGTATATACAGTTTAAAAATTTAAAAAATGCCAGCTGCAGAAGTTTAACAGAATTAACATAGGCAATATTAGTTTTTTTAAATCTTTAAAAAAACTGTATAAAAGTTACATAGGTATACATTTAATAAAAATAGTCACATTTAATAAAAATAGATTTTTAAATTCAATAAAAAAATTAAGAACAATTAATTTATCTTGCCAAAAATATTTTTAAACAGTTCTTCATTTTTTTATAAACAATTTGAATGCAATATTAATAAAACAATTTAAATGCAGTAAAATTGTAATTCACACAATTTACAAAATGCTTTAATTTTTGACCTTGAGGTCATATAAAACTAGAATGAGCTTTTAGAAATTAATTATTAAAGTCAGCTCGATTTTATAAATATTAATGCCTAATGATTTATTCCCGGTACTAAGATGTTTAAAAATTATAACATCAATATTTTGACAGGCTGCTAATAATTAATATTAAACATGACAGGCTATCAAAAATTTAATCTAAATTTAAAATATTATATACATATATACATTTTTTTTTAAATGGGACAGAAACTTAATTTGCCCAAAATTCTAATATAATAATGTTTAACACTATTGTAAAAATATGCTAATTAATAAAAAAAAAAATTTTTTATCAAAAAAATTATATATTTAAAATTTATTTTTAAGTTCCACTTACGCTATGAGCAGCTGGGATAGAACGCTCCAGGTTGTTTTCCCTCCAAACATAAACATCCCCGCTCAGGGTTCCACTATAAGTGATTTTGTCGTCTGCACTTGAAACACATAATATGGTTTGGAGGTCGCCAGTTTTACCAAAAACTCCTCGTTTGGCCGTCAATGAATTTCCACACAAAGACCAAAACTTAAGAAAAAAAATAATGTTGCAATATTATTTCTTAAAAATATCGTAAATATTTATTTTCAATGTTGTGGCATAATTTTGTTTTAATTTTTAATAGGCTATATTCTTATTTCCAAATGACATCTACCTAAAAAAAAATGATAAGGAAAAAATGGTGCTTTTTTATAAAAAAACTGAATAAATAAAAGTATTTTTTAAATAATTTTTTTGTTAAAATCTGTCAAATTTAAAAATATTATAAATTTGATTTAAAATTAAACCTAAATAAACTTCTATTTGTTTCAATATCAAGTATTCAACAAACCAATACAGTATTGATTTTTGACAAATGCAAGCTCAATAAACCAAAGTCTAATCAGCTTTTAAATTGCAATTTAGGTTAGACCACAAACCATAAACAAGTCAAGAAGAGAGAAAAAATGTGAACGTAATTTAATAAAAAAAACTTACTTTAATGTGTTTTACGCCACAAGACACAAGATTAACTTCAGACATAGGATCCCATGATACATCAAATACCTAAAAAAATAATGTTGTTATGTATATTTATATACTTAAAGTTTTTTTAAAAATAAAAAAATTATGGATATTTCTAAATGTGTATGTTATAATAAACAATAACTAAATATGAATATTTTACTTGTACATTTATTTCTAAAATCATAAAAAAGTTTAGCGATTAATATTTTAAACTTAGTTTTCAAATTTTTTAATAAAAATCTGGGTACAAAACTAATAAATAAAATATTTTTTGGTGGTTTAATATATTATTTTCCTTACCCTGTCAGTATGTCCTTTTGCTGTAGCAAGCATTCTTCCCTTCTTCCAATCCCATATAACAACAGTGTTGTTTGTATCTAAACCTATGGAGGCCAATTTCTAAACAAAAATAATTTTTCATGTATATACATGTATACTATATATAAAACAATTGCATAAGATATAGACATATTAACTATTTTAAACTGTTACCACACTTTGCAAAACAAAATATTTAAAAAATGGTAGCAATACATAAAAAATTGTGCTGTAAATTACACATAGCATTCAGTTATTTTTGGCTCATCAACAGAGTTATATGATATCCAAAACTGACATGGTCAACTCGAGACTGTTTTAAGTTAAATGGGCAACGTGGTGTAGTGATAAGAACACTTGCTACACCACCATGAGGTCATGGGTTCAACTCCCACTGCTTTCATGCAGTAGCACCTTTAAGTAAGGCGCTATAAACAATATAAACTCCTGCTGAGCCAGCACTTAATCAGCAGCATAATTACAGGCAATTAAAATCTATAATATCCCAAAATGCTAAAAGCAACTCGAGACTGGGTCGGAGTAACAGTTGTTACTCTATGTTTAGGTTGCGCATTCGACCTTCCCACATCAAGGATAAAGATATATATATATACAAAAAAAAAGTTAGCAAAGTGGCTGTAAAGACAGCCTTTTCACATCAACAGTTAACAAATATCATAAAATTAAAATTATGTTGAATAGTTTTACCTCCCCAGAATGTGAAAAAGCCAGGCATGCTACACCATGAGTATGTTGATCTTTTAACAAAGAAATTGTTTGTAAACTTGTTGAATCCCAAATACAGATAAAAGGTTCTTTGCCAACTTGTCCTGTTGCAACTAACTGTCGATTGGGGTGCAATGCCAAACTGTGGGTTTTATAAAATATTTTTAAAATAAAAAATTGAATAATAAAGCAAATGTTTTTTACACTTAATCACTCTATTTTTTAAATTTCAATAGATATACAGAATTTCTAACCCTTTAAAAAATAAGTTAGGTTGTATAAATAAGATAGTATAAAGCTTTTTGTTAAATCATAGCCAAAACATTTATATTCTTAAATGCAAATTTTCAACAATCAAATTTTTGTTTTTAGACAATCTGACAATATATATATATATACAATTTTTATTACAATGGGCTAAACAAAGTATTTTTATTATTGTTTTTATATTTAATTCTTTATTTAATTTCAAAGCAATAAATAACCCAATTTCTTACCTGATAATGTCATCATTATGTCCCAAGAAAAAGCGTTGGGTTTGCGAATGTGAATTATATAAAACTGCAACCCCAGCAACAAAGTAGACAATCTCGTTATTTGCAACGTAATAAAGATTATTTCTGCATTGATGACCCCTATTTAAAAAAACATTGATTTTATTCCTGATTTCATAATTTTAAAAATTTAAAAACGGTTTTCATTTTTTTTTATTTTTATTTCACCTGTAACCATAAACCCATTCTAATTTTAGCTGGCTTGTAGGCGCTGTTTTATCTGCCATCGTATATCTTACTTCATGAACCTAATTTAAAGCAAGTTTAAAGTGCCAGAATGTTGTACAATAATCTTATCGATTTAAATTCCCTGATGAAAAAACCGTGGAACGAACGATTTGTTTTGAAATTTCCCAGTTGTTATCGAAACCTTTTATTTTCACAATTTTTCGTGTAATATGTATTTTTTTAATGATCCTCAAGCAGGGCAACAATTTAAATATAAATACAGGATTCTTTTTAAATAAACACATTGTTTGTGGGTTAGAAAGGTTAAAATTTCCTTTAATAAAATGTATAACATTTTTATACTTGTAAGTTTTTTTTTACGATTAAGTGAAATCAAAATACATCAATATAGTATAAATAATGGTTGTAATGACAGTGAGGTATATAAATAATCGCATATAAAACTTTATAATTTCAGCATTTAACATTGACCCGCCTTATTGCTTTATGGCGACAAACAACATAGAAAAATTTGATTGAAAAGCATATTTTTGTGAATATAATTTTATGTTAATTTTTAGTCCGGTTTTTTATTTATAATTCCAAATTTACTTATCTTAAATAAATAACAAATTATCATTGTCTAGGTCAACAACAAAATGTTGAACAGATGTTTTTTGTTAACCTAATGACTATTTGGCAAAGAAATCATAAAATTTCCAGCCTAAAATAAATTTAAATAGTGGCATAAGCGACCAAAAAGAAGCACAAAACACATGGCCTACAACAAAAACCTATAAAGAGAAAGCGCAGCGAAACCAAATAAGTAAACATATTTTGGTCAATCATTGGTAAAAACAGCAATACAAATCTAGGCAGGAAATCGTGAAACAACATAAAGCTACTTGTAAATATGCAATGCGTACGAAGCATTATCTAAAAACCTACTGCAGCGTAGCGAACTGTTCAACTTGCAACGCAGTCAGCATAAGTTTTAAACATATTATGTAAATAATAACTAAAAACCTAACATTATATAGAATCATGTTTAGACCGGAATTTCCCTAATTGTGTGTTATTTAGGTTTGAAACAATCTTTTGTAGGTCGTTTGTATTGGGAAATAATTAGAAATTTATTAATATAAATTTACTTCCTTAAAGTTTATAAAATGAGCAGCATTAGCACAGCCGTAACAACAACCAGAAAACTGGTTAATTTAGAAACCGGAATAGACCTTTCTGTACCTGACTTTTTGTGGGATAAAACAGGCAAGAAGGACAGGGTTTTGTATCATGTTTTAATCATCAGAGAAATCAAAGCAGACGACCAAAACGAAAAAGGCAACGACAAACTGGTTGTGCATTCGACTATAAATAAACAATATAGCGAGTTTACAAAATTTAGAAAGGAGCTCGATCATAGATATTCTGGTACTTTTGTACCCGAGATTGTTAAGAAAAGCAAACATCTTTTGAATATGGCGTCATCCACAGACCGCAAAACATTACGCTACAATCAAATAAATTTGGATACGTTCATGAAGTGGTGCGCTTCCACCTTAAAAATAGCTTCGTCCGAGATCCTAAAAAAATTTCTTGGGATCAGAAATGTTGTAAAAATCTCCAATGCTCCGGAAGACAAAGGTAGTTCCAGTTTTGCCAATGAGCTAAATAGCAAGATGAAGAAAAGAGCTGAGATCCAAAAAGAACTGCTCGGGGAAGCAAATGACGAAGCCAACGCCGATCTTTTTGAAGAGAAGGGAAAGAAGGAAAACTCCGATCTGGCCTTTCTTCAAGATGTCGATCATGAAGAGAAGAGTGATTCAGATGAAGAGATTTTCGGAGAAGTTTCAACAAGTTCTAAAAAAGTTGGCCTGTTTGAAAACGTTCAATTATCCGGAAAAGTAAAGAAAGACGACACCGATCTTGTAATATACACTGATGACGTCAGCACCACGTTGCCCTCCAATGACGTCACAACTGCCGCAAAAACAGATGACGTCACCGAAAGTGATGGCGTGATTCTACAAATAAGCAACGACGATTTGGCCGACGTGAGGTCAAAATTGAAAACTTATGCGACAGAAAAACTTCCTGTCGAAATCGATGACGTGGTTGTTATTAGTGATGACGTCACTGAAACTTCACCTCATGTTGATATAGCTAAAATGGAGGCCGACGATCTGTTGAGTTACATCAAAGAAAACAACCAAGATGACAACGAACTAGATTTAGGATTCTAAATAAAAAAACAGTTGACTGAGAAGTTTGATGTTAAATTTGTGTCGTAATACTTGTAATATATTTAAAACGCAATTTTTGTAGTAATGTATATAATTGTTTCGTTTTAGATTGCTTTAACATTTTTTGTTTTCAATTTACTTTCAGTTTTTAATAAATCTGTCACGTGCAATAACATAAAGAAGTCGTCATTTTATTATATTAAACAAAAAAGAAAAAATTTAACTCATTTTTCTGAATTTTTACCACACAACCTGTTTTGTTAGTAATTACACTCATTTAGTTCTAGTAAAGCTATACATTCGATACGTTTTTTTTAATTAAACAGCTGTTAAGGCCATAAGCAAGTAGAAGGCTGCCGTATGTTATGAATACAGTAACCCTTAAATAGGCAAAATAACCGATAAATAGGCAAAATAGAAAGCGACTTAAAATTCCTGTATTAATAATACATACATTTATAAAACACTAAACTTTGACCATAGTTTACCTAACCAGCCTATAAGTAAAACACAAAGAAAAAATAAAAAAAAAACTTTTAATAAATCAAGAAAATAAAAGCACCTATAAATATTTGTCACAGAAAAAATATTTTTTAAAAAAAGCACAGCATTAAACAATAGAACAGCACAGCAATTAAATCACAAATTGTCATTACTATTTTGCAATTAGTATAACAAAAAATGGTATAGTATAGTGGGTAATAATATATTTAAAAGAATTAGCATCTTATATATGTAAGGTCTACGAAAATTCACTAAATTTAACAATTAACAAAAATAAAATCTCGTTTTTATAAAAAAAATAAATAACAAAGTACAAATAATCAAATTAACAGTGAATTACTGAACACCGAAATAACATAAATCATTTTAAAAAACTAAAATAAATTCAAATAAAACAACAATATATTTTTTTCAAATATAAATATATATATATATATCAAAACCATCACAAAAAATAGGTATTTATATTACAATAACTAAATAATAATGTAAAATATGGTGCTTGTTAACCAAAATATTTACAATGATATTTCAGATTCAATATTTATTTTAAAATTTAAATTTTTTTTCAATATATTTAAAACTAAAAAAAAAAAAAAAATGGTTAAAAATAAACAAAACAAATTTTATGTAAGGCTAAATTGAAAAAAAATAACAAAAAATGAACTTTAGGATTTAAACATTTAAATTAAAGTGGTTAATTAAATTTAAATTTGCTATATAACTTATTTAGCAACAGTTATGCAGAGTAGGGTGTAAGATAAATAGCTATCTATTTAAAATAATAATGAGCAAAAAGAAAATAATAACTAATTCTATTTGAGTTGTGACATTTAGAATGTAGAGTATTATACTACATATAAGGATGTATGTTTATGCAACAAATTTACAAAGAGGTATAATATAAAATAAACACGTTTCGCCAAAAAATATTAAGATTTAAATCAGAAAAAGAATTCAAAAATCTAAATTCAAAAAAAAAGTTTAGTTTCCATTACATTCTCGCCACTCTAGAGCCCTCTTGTGTCCAATCTGCACCACCGAACGGTGATATTCCACACGGTGAAATAAATATCGGACAACAGAATGTGTCTGTTGGAGGGTTTGTGTCCGAAGGTAATGTCTGTTGTGTTCAGCTAAGTTTTGACGCTTCAAGCAACTAAAAAATTTTTAACAATTAAAATATTTTATTAAAAAAAATTTAAAATAGTTTAGTAAAGCAAATTATACAATGTGTTCTACTAAATAAAGAACCTAAGATCTAAATTTATTCTACAATAGTTGCTACTACCCATGCCCAAAAAATAATGATCAGTCCTAAGGTTTATCATTTTTAAAAAACAAAAAAAAATTGTGATATTAAAATAAAATATATCTGAATAATAAATAAACTAAATATTAAAACTGTTAAGCTTTTTTTAAATTATCAGTTTCGTTTGATTTTTTATATTTTAAATTATCAGTTTCGTTTGAGTTTGATTTACAAAACAAATTTTAGTTTTTATACCGTTAACATAACTTTAGAGTATATATAATGGTAACATAACTATAAGATTAAAATGTGTACCTTCCAATAATAGAGTCAAAAAGTATAAGCCCATTTTCTCGTTGAAGTAATAAGAGTAGGCTTGGTCCATTTGTTAAATCAGAAATCTAAGAATATATATGATAATATATACCATTACAAATTTATTACCCAGTTTAATTTCATAAAGACTTACCAAATCTTTTCCTTCGGGCAAAATCTTTTCACCCATCAGGTCAACTATATACTTGGCCTGGTCCAATTTAAGCCAGGTCATTCTAATTGCACATTGTTCATAACCTTGCTGTACTAGTTGCTCTAAAACACTGACGTATGGTGGTGTGATGTGACTTGTGGTGGTAGACTTTAATTTATTTTTCAATTTTGAACACATGAGGGAGGAAGAAAGCACAACACAAATCGGTTGGATTTCCATACCAGCGATTCCATATAAATCTAAAAAGATTTTAAATTTTTTTCGTAAGTTATTAAGACATAGCGTAAACACAAAATAGTAAAAACCAAAAATTTGAAACATATTTTAGTACCAATATCAAGTGAAGCGGTTGACTTAATCTCCCTTCCCTTCATTTTATCTAAAATAAAAGTTTAGTTTTGTACATAAAAAAACTTAAATAACCAAATATATATTCTAACAATAAAAAAAAATATAAAAACAACAGCCAGTATGCAACTTCACAATATAAAGTTGCTGTAAAAGTTACCTTTACACAGTATATTATCATGGCCAGGCGATGGAATATGTTCCATTTTAAGTTCCAGAGTTTCTCTGCAGCACAAACCATCAGGAAAAAATAATTTTAACTCTTCACATGCTGTTACGTAGCTCTCTGACACTAAAACAAGATTGAACTTACCAATACTGTTTTATAACTAGAGAATAGTTAGTAAATGTGTACAGCTGAAAACTTTTGGGTAAATATTATTAAAAAAAAGTATTAAAAAAATAAAAAATAAGCTACAAATCCAGCTTTATGACAAAAGTAAAATTAAAAACTCTTTTTTAAACAAGAAGCAAGTGTTTACTCTAATCAAAAAAATAAAAAGTTTTACCATGAATCGCATTCGAAAATTCATCAATTCCAAATTCTGCTCTCCAGTTTCCTCGAGCATGGGTGTAGCCCCGCTCCACTCTTCTCGCTTCCCTTGGATCAGAAGGTCCTGCAACATCCAGAAGTCTCCGGACAGAATTGCTTCGTTGGACACAGATCACCAAAGATGCAGCGGAAGTCATGTGACTGCAGAAGACGCTTCGTTCTCCTGGCATCTTCAAAAAAAATTTGAAATATAAACATTTTATTTTTTTACAAATTTGTTAATTTGAGGTTGGGCCTTCAAAAAATAGTGAAATTTATCTTTAAAAAGCTATACCTTAGGTAAATTTGCAACAGGTAATCAAAATAAAACATAAGAAAATTAAAAAAAATAGTTACTTACTTTTTGGTATTTTGATGGCATAATTTGCATTGCTTGATCATCCGAAATAACTATCATCTTTAACGCAACAACAGTAAATCCTTCTTGATTTAAACGCCTCAAAATCTAAAACAAAATAATGCCTTAAAATTCTGTATAAAATAACATTAGCCTTATTATCAACTTTTGCCAATTAGTTTTATTAATATAGTAGTACTACTATTGTAAAATACAGTTATAAAAAATACATTAATTTAATAAAAGCACAACGCTTTTACATAATACCATTTATATTGCAGACCAATTACCAAGCAATTTTAACTAAATTTAATAGTATTCCAAACTGTCACAGTCAATTTAAGACTGGGTCACGTAACTAAAATGATCTTATGTTTAAGCAGTAAAGTCTGTCTTCCCACACTACGAGGATAAAATTGTGCATCGTAAATTTCAAAATTTTTTTTTTAGTTAACCTACCTTGACAACATGTCTTGGAAAAGCATCAGGTTTTATAATAAGCATGGAAGTTAAAGGTTGTGGCCACGACAACATTGAGTTTATTATCGAATCCTCATTTTGGAAATTTATTAAAGTGTCTTTGGATTTTACTAAAAGTTTTAAAAACATAAAATATTTAAAAATCCAAGACATAACTTTACAATAAAAAGCATATACACATCTATAATAATAACACTATTTCTGTTTTAAATTATTGTTTAAGTTAATGGTTTTTGTCTGTATTGCTGCAATCAGTGTAGTTTTAACACATAAAAAAATTGTCAAACAAAAAAAATGCTAAACAAAAAAAATTACTGTTGTTTTTCTTTTTCCTCTTGTAGGATTTGTTATTTGCTCCTGGAAAGTTAGACTCTCCTGCTCCCTCCTCCCCATCACTTCCATGAGTCACCTGATGAAGATATTGCGAGAGTCTAAGCGGAGGTGGAAGATATTTAAGAAGGGGGCGACATTGATTGTCAGCAAATAATTCCTTGTCCATAAAAAATGTTTTGATCTAAAAAAAAAATTTAAAACAAAAAATATTTTATAAAATAATTTTTTATTGGTATGAAGAAAGTTTTATCGAAGAGCAAATATTTAAATAATGATTTACCTGTCTATAGGTAATCTCAGGTGTTGTTGACATCAATCGATTCATTTGATTTAGATTAAACACAGTTTTACCATTTGTTTTTGGAGGTGAAATATCTAAAGCATCTCTCAAAACCTAATATAAGTTTAAATATAATTATTTTTTAATTTTTTTTTTTCAATAATATGAAATTTTTTTTTTTAAATTTTAAATATTTTTAAGCTAGTTTTGGGTCTTTTTTTTAATTTAAATTTTTTTTTCTGTTCTTGCAGAATATAACATAAATATTAGGTCCACAAAAGTACACTTACCTAATAATGAAACCAAAATTATTAAAGTTTTAGTTTTAGTGACTAGATAAAGTTGACCCAGCAAATTTAAAAAACATATTTATTTTCAGAATTAATTTGTATAAAGGTCTATTATCAACTTACCCTGAAAGCATCCACCCTTCTTAAAACACAGAGTAAAACAGGAGAGCCCTTAATTATTGGAACACTATCACACCATAGTTTTGTTCCCACTTCAAATGGAGTTAATTCCTAAAAAAAATGTTTTATTAAATTTTAAAAATGCTGCTCTAACAAACAATAAAAGTTTTACTTTTTTAAACATGTACCGAAAAAAAAAACAGAATAAAAAGTAATATTTTCCTGCTGATACTTCAAAATATTTAAATATAATTTGTTGTTATTAAATTTTTTATAAATTTTAACCTTGGCTTGTTGTGAAGAAAGCTTAGGAATAAATTTAATTCCGAGAAGTTCGAAACCTTTGAACTCATTTGAGAACTCAACATCAGGGTCAGAGGACGTGCTGTAGAGGTCAGGGCTCAAATTGTAGATGTCCAAATCATTTTCACCCCTTAGAAAAAACTCGCCTTGAAGAAATGCTAAACAAAAAGTTTTTTGAGACAGATTTTTTAAAGTCAATAAATATAGTTATTGTAAAAAGGTTTAGTTTGGTTAAGAAGAAAGATTACAAAAATTAAGCAATATATAAAAATGGACTATAAAACATAAAAAAAGTATTAACCTATAAATAAGGCAATATAATCTGAATTTTAAATAAGGCAATATAATCTGAAACTAGTCAAGGCAGCATTAAATTGTACACTTAAATAATACAAGTAATCTTAAAAACTATAGCATTTGAGTAACTTACAATACCCAAACCAAATAATTAATTACTTACTTTGTAAAATGCAACCCGATTCACTGATCAATTGATTTCCAAGTAAACTTAAAACAACAATTTGTTCGAGTTCCGAGTCTGAACTGAAATTCCTTGGTGTTACTCCACTGCTGAGTTCATTATCAGGAATCTAATAAAAGTTGAATTTTTTTTTTGTTGTGTATATATTTTTATCCTTGATGTGGGAAAGTCGAATGCGCAACCCAAACATAGAGTAACATCAGTTACTTCGACCCAGTCTCGAGTTGCCTGTGGCAGTTTGGGATATTGTAGATTATATAATTGCCCGGTAATTATACTGCTGATTAAGTGCTAGCTCAGCAGGAGTTCATACCGTTTATAGCGCCTTACTCAAGGGCACTACAGCATGAGAGCAGTGGGGATTGAACACACGACCTCATGTGTGGTGTAGCAAGTGTTCTTACAACTACACCATGCTGCCGGTGGTTAATTGTTGTTGAAGTATTACAAAGCATGAAAATAAAAAATTAGCTTGTCTGTAAAATATTTTTTGTCATATATATTGATCATGTTTAAAAATGGAACTAAATTATTATGGAAAAAAATAAACAATATTTGTAATATTAAAAAAGAGACTGGTTTGTTTAAATACACCTTTATTATTACTAAAAAAACTTAGCTAACTTTTGTATATTAACTATTTAAATTAAATAATATTCAACAAGTCATTGTCTAAGAATATAATGTGAAGACATTATCTAACAAAAAAAAGTTTCTAAACTAGTACAGTTTTTTTAAATACAAAATAGACTAAACTAGTTTAAAATAAACTAGTACAACTAAACTCTAAATATCATTGACAATAAATAAACAATAATTCACCTTGCATATTTTACCAAGAACATTACCAATTAGTTCATTATAAGGACAGGCATGAAAACATTGTAAGGTAACAGTTTGTAAGTGAGTATCGTCGTTGTGAGGTACAAGTCTATACATCAACTCTGTCTGAAGACCTATATAAAACTCATTTTAATCAAATATATATACTATTTTTGAAAATAGAAATATCATTTTTGCTGCCACAACCAAAGTTAAATTCTAATGTTAGTATTTTAATTAAAAATAATATGGCTAAACTGTAATGGTAACTTGTTTAAAATTATATAAAGACATAATAAAGTCAACTTAAGTTATAAATTTTAACATAAAAAGTAATTTAATATATGACTTGTATAACATTTTGTTTCACAAGCAATTAAAATTTTTTTAAAAAAAAATTAGAAACGCTAGTATTTAACTTTTTTTTAAATTAGTATAGAAGTTAGTAATAACATTAATCAAATCAAAATTTTTTAAAGATTACTTACTTGATATAAGACCAGCTTGGTGGTTAGTTGCATTTTCTCTGCATAGTAGAAACACGGTAACCGGTCTCAACCACCAAGTGTCTATTTCATAATATTCACCAACCAAGTTACCATCAAGGTGTTGTGGTGGGTTAAAGTAAACCATAAACCTACAGAATAGTGTTTATGAAATTAAGATAGATAGCACTACTAAAAGAAATAAATTTAATATAGCTAAGTAGACGATATACCGATGATAACTAAATAAAAAAATGTATGTATGTCCCATTTAAAGACCTTTATAACATTATTGATCGCCTATTGTAATGTGCAGGTAAAATAACATTGTTGTTGCAACCATATTACAACACTTAAAATGCAGCCTGTAGATGTGGTGACCATAGTGTCTGTAATAGCACTATGTTTAATAGTGGTAAATGTCTTTTAAGCAAAAGTTAAGGCAAACATTTTAACTACAATAACTAATTGAAAATGACCCTAACCTGTTTTTTTTGATTTTAAGTTACCTGCTTGGTATGCATAAAGTTGTTGCCTTTTTCTCATTTAAAACCATTCTCTTCAGGCCCTCTAGTGAGAAACCTTTCTCGAAAAGTATGGAGATCACATCTCCAAGATACTGAGGTGGAAATCTTGCAGAAATGATGAGACACAAACGAGAGGGATAACTTGTCACTAGATGGGGGTTTCGAGCATACTTTGAAACAGCCTGATGTGACGTGAATTCTAAAACTGTTAAAATTAATTTTTTTTAATTATAATGTATATAAGTTTTACAAAAAAATTACTAATTCAGTATTTTAAACATATTTAAAAATACTAAATTTAATACTATAAATTTGCCAAATTTTGTATAAAAAGTAACACCTTAGTTAAAAGAATTTAAAAGATTATTTTTAATAATTTAGTACTTTAAACTAAATTGGTAATTTAAATACCTTTGTCACCAGTTGCACTTGATGTAGAATTACTTCGACTTTTCCCCTTTCCTCTTCCATTTGATTTTCCATTAGGCGTTAACCCATTTTGTTTCCCATTTTGACTAAATCCATTTTGTTTTCCATTTGGAGTGTGCCCATTCATTTTCCCATAAGGTAGTTGCCCGTTTAATTTTCCGTTTTGTTTTGAGGGTGACAAAAGAGCACTGACTTCGTTCGAAAAGTTATTTTTAGGGATAGAAGGTGAGTTGAGGTGTTGTTCGTCTTCCTCTCCCATTCTTCCTCCAAACCAAACTGCGAGTTGGTGATTGACGCGGTCAACGCTGCGAGGACTGTGGAACACATTCATTTCTGCGCAAAGAAATAAGAATTTTTTAATTTCAAATTCATAACCATATTTATAAATGTAAGGCTTTGTAAAGCTTTCCATTTTATTGCCAATAATCAGGTTAAGAAAACTGCTATAAACAACTTAAAAAAATTAAACTAAAATTTCTAGCCTTAAAATCAATCTCACCTTAAAAGGCATGTTAAAAGTGAAATTAATCGTTTAATACAAAAAAAGCATGTTAAAAATAAAATTAATCGTTCAATAAGGTAGTTAACATTTAAACTTAAATATATTAAAAATCAAAACCTGTTGGAACAGATTTATCTCCTCTTCTAATTGATAATTGTTCACCATAGATTGCGTTCATCGAGCCATGATCGGTCATGCGTGCTAGAACAGGATCTCGCGGTCCAATGATTTTAATTAAATCTTTTATCGCAGAACAACCTCGGACAGAAATGGCGACGACTGGAACAATTTGATCAAGATTTTTTCTTTCACCATGTGACACTAAAAAAACAATTTTTTTGTGAAATTTGTTTTTTATTTGAACAGAAATTGTCAAATTTTAAATTTTTTTATGTGAAATTAAACAAAAATGGTATTCATTAAAAAAAATCGATTTTGGACATAACTTGTAAACTATACATCACTTTTGTAATATTAATGCAATTTATTTAATTTAACTGTCAACTATACACCAAAATTATACTAATAAATGTATTATGACAATTTAAATAATGCCAAACTTTAAATTAGACGAAAAAGTGTTTTTAAAGTTTATGTAAAACTAAAAAAAAATTGCTTTACAGATCTGGTTAATTTATTTAATATTTGACAAGCTTTTTTGACATTTTAAAATACAAACTTACACATGTTAGTTTGTAGAAATCTTTTAGTCACATAAGCCAACCTTAATCCTACTACATCCAAGCAGGAAATTTGAAATCGAATTACAAGGTCCATTAAACATACAGGGTAGGTGAATGTGTCTTTTTGAAGAAGGCAAATTGAAGTCTAAAATTTTTTTAAATTTAAACATTATAGTTTTTTATACATCTGAAATTTCTCTAACAATTATGAATTAAGTATTTATCAATAAAAATATATTAAAAAGAAAATAATTTATAAGTTAAATAACACTAAGTGAAAGCAAATACACGAAGTAAAACAACAAATACTAAACACTCCAGGTTTGATTCTAACTGTATACATTTATTATTTAAAGTCATTTTATATGGTTACTTTCAATAGATAGAAAGACAAATTATAAAAACAAGCAGTTATTTTTCAAATCGTTTAGACAAGATTATTCTAATATTTAAATCAAAAATAATTTCAGAAAAAAAAAATTATTTTTTAAAAAAGAAAAAAAAACCTCCAAGGGATTGTTGACTTCATGAATCATCTCTGATGCAGATTGTTCATCCGGTTTAATCACCTTCCAAAAAAATCCAGGATTTCTGTTCAAAGCTTTTTGGAGCAACTAGAACAAAAAAATAAAAAAATGATTAAAAAGTTAAATAAAACAAATAAGTTAAAAAATTGAACTTTTAAAGTAATTTTTTATTTTTTCATTTTTTTATTTTTTTTGGATATATCCTTATCCTTGATGTGGGAAAGTCGAATGCTTGACTTGAACATAGAGTAACATAAGTTATTCCGACCCAGTCTCGAGTTGCCTGTGGCAGTTTGGGATATTATAGATTATAATTGCCCGATAATTATGCTGCTGATTAAGTGCTGGCTCAGCAGGAGTTCGTACCGTTTATAGCGCCTTACTCAAGGGCGCTACAGCATGAGATCAGTGGGTGTATTATATTTCCCATTTTTACAATTTTTTTGTGGCATGCTCTAACTATAAACAACTTACAACTGGATCATTGGAAGCTGTCACATAAGTTGACATTGGTTTAGTTGTACAACAAATGGGAGTGTCATGTAAGGTGTATAAGATGGGAGATTCTGGTCTTGAATGCCACGGGCAAACATCTTGTACTCTGTTGGACTGCAAAAAATGCCAAACCACTTGAAGAAAAGCATTTTCTTTCTGTAAAAAATTATAGAAAATATATTTACAGACAAACATTAGTAAGGTAATTAAACAAAGGGTTTTTAGCATTTTAGAAAGTACAAAACTGCCTTCATATAGGGTTTTTAGCATTTTACTGGCAGCGTGGTGTAGTGGTAAGAACACTTGCTACACCACACATGGGGTCGTGGGTTCAATCCCCACTGATCTCATGCTGTAGCGCACTTAAGTAAGGCGCTATAAACGGTATGAACTGCTGCTGAGCCAGCACTTAATCAGCAGCATAATTATCAGACAATTATAATCTATAATATCCCAAACTGCCACAGGCAACTCGAGACTGGGTCGGAGTAACTGATGTTACTCTATGTTTAAGTCGCGCATTCGACTTTCCCACATCGATGATAAAGATATATACAAAAAAAAAAAATTTTAGAAAGTACAAAACTGCCTTTATATAGGGTTTTTAAGCTATGAAAGGCTAAAAACATAAGCCTAAAGTTATGACAATTACACATGAATTTAGTTGTAAAGTCGGTCTTCATACAATAATATTAACTTTAAACTAAACTAAAAAAATTCTCTTACTTTTGGCTTTTTCCTTCTGTTATGGTTATTTGGTTTGTAAAAGAAATTTGGAATCACGATGGCATGTGCTGCTAGAGTTTGAGTCTCTTCTTGCCAAACTTGATGCAGGGAAACAACATTAAATGGAATTTCTATTAAATTAGTGTTTACCGAACCTTCTTCTTTACCTGTGAATAAAACATTTATTTAAAATTCCAAAACAATTTTTTAATGAAATCTATGTATAATGGGGTGAAGCTTCTTGGCAATATATTTACACTTATGTCCAAATTTTGGGCCTTACAAAATAAATAAACTGCCATTAGTGGTCGCGGTAAATTATCACAAGCAAATATTTGTTGAGAGATTAAAGTATCTTACCATCAGGAACTGGACTATCTGGGTCAGAATCTGTGTCAGAGTCAATTGTAAAAACATCTTCCTTTGGAGGATCATGAGGCTTGTTTAAGTTATCTGGAATCTGTAAAAATAAATTAGTAATTTTTGGAGCTAATGTTTTGATAAAAAATATATTTATTTTAAATTATTTTCTAGAATTTGTACAATTTATTTTTCAAAAGAAGCAGAAAATAAGGCAAAACAACTAAGAAAAACAATAAACCTTTTTTTGCAACAAAAACAAAATTCAGTTAAAAAGGATTTAAAAGTTTAAGCTTAGCAACTGTCTGACATTAAAAAAAAAAAAAATTTACTGAAATTTTACTTACCAAAGCTAGCATCCAAGACAACAAAAGGGTGTAAGTAATTGACAGAGTTGTGGCTGAGTCGACTGGCACGAGTCGGTTTCCACCAGTTGGTCGATGTGCCACAATACAACCGGGTGATGTCATCTGAAATGTGAGCAGAACCATTTTTTGTGTCTCGTTCGAGTCAAATTGAGGAGGGATTGTAGCTAGCGGTGGCTCATAGGTGGTATCCTTAAAATTATATTTTAAAATATTAAAGGATAAAGTTCAAATTTTTAGTTAAAAACCCACAAAAAGTTCTGAAAAAAAATAATTTATTAGTTGCTTCATTTTAATTTTTTATTCTTACTTTTGATTTTTGAAATAAAATATATAAAAAATATTGCAACCTACCCTTTCAAATAACAGTGGAAACTGTTTGCTATCTTTCTGTAGACAAGTTTCTTTGAAAGCTTGGTTGAGTGAATTGTTAAACTTGTTTCTAGTTTCCCAGGATATTGCGGGTGTACTTTCTTTTATGGTAGGCTTAACACATAAGCTGGTTGGTAGGCTGGTCGGAGGCTAAAATAAAGAAGTTTTACATACTCTGTAAGTGAGCATAGCAAATGCCACTTGTTTTCTTAAAACATTAAATTGTTTGGAAAACCAGTAAGTTATTTTTTTTCTGAAGAATTTTAAACATAACTATACTCTTCAATATATAAACCGGCAGCGTGGTGTAGTGGTAAGAACACTTGCTATACCACCATGAGGTCGTGGGTTTAATCCCCACTAATCTCATGCTGTAGCGTCCTTGAGTAAGGCGCTATAAATGGTATGAACTCCTGCTGAGCCAGCACTTAATCAGCAGCGTAATTACTGGGCAATTATAATCTATAATATCCCAAACTGCCACAGGCAACTTGAGACTGGGTCTGAGAACCTGATGTTACTTTATGTTTAAGTCGCACATTCGACTTTCCCACATCAAAGATAAAGATACAAAAAAAAAAAAACATTGCAGGTAATGCACTGTGTGTGTTTTTGGGCTTAAAAAAGGTTTAGTAAGCAAGCTAAATACAACTTATTTAAAAAAATTTGGTCAATTTATTCTTTTAAGTGAAAAAGGGATATGTAATTTATGATAAGCCAAAATCATATTGCCAGATTAATGTGTGTTATGTTATTCCACAATCCTTATCAAAGATAAATAGATACAAAAACTATTAATATACATATACCTGCTTGCGTTGATTTTGTAATATGCTGTAGGTATCTCGAGAATTTGTCAACGCCCACTTAGATGGTTTTGTATCAGTTGTAGGTGTATCTAAATATTAAATTAATTTTTTAACAAAAAACATAAAATACGTAGAGGTGAAATTATTTGTTAAATTTTTAACTTTACCAAGTCTAACTTAAAAGCAATTAATTTAAATAGAAATTGATAACTAAAGAATTTAAAGAATCTATACCTCAGTTCTTTTTAACACAAAAAAGTAACAAAAAACCTTAAATAACTGAATATCTAATCAAATAAAAAAACAATTGTAAACCACATTCCCTCTTTTTTTAATTTAAATAAAAAAATAAGCAAATTATCAATATAATATAAAAGAATATATTTTTAACTCGATACTCACAATGTTTTTGTTTTTTCTTCTCCTCAATTAATTTAGCTGCAGCTTGTTGAAGTTCGGTGGTTGAGCAATTAAGAGCATCAGAAACTAGTTTGTTGACATCTTTTTGCAAATAACTATTACAAAGAATAACGATTCACAATTTTTTATGTTCAAGTAATGGGCTTTTAACGGTAAACTAATTGGGTTTTGTAAAAGTAAAAAATTATGCTTCTTAGCATAGTGTTTATTATGTATATTTAGCACTACCAGAAAATATTGTTACACAAGCTTATCTTTTATGTGAAAATACTGAATTTATGCCTACAGATCAGCCAATATAAATATCTTGGGAAATACTTAAAATTAATGTGCCTATGTTAACTTGTCTATAAAATCAAAACTGAATACCATACTTGTTTGGAAAAGATTCAATAGTTTGAATTGCAGTTGTGCTTGATTTTTTCGGCGTATTTCTCACCAGATTTCCCCTGTATATATTTGTGGTATCTAGAATATCTAAAAGCATAATTAGTTTCTTGTTGAAAATAGAAATATATTAATTATTAATGCACATTCTAATAATAAAATTAAATTCTGTATGCAAATAAGCATTTTATTATGTTATAGGTTTATTAATTTGCCAAAAATTAATTTGAGTTGATTATTTAATACCTTCAGGAATATTTAAAATTTCTTTATATTAATTTTTTATCGACTTAAAAAAATCCTTAAACTTAACAAAAAATAAAAATTACCTTTTTTAGGTTCCTCAGCAAATAACACAGTCGATTTTCCTTTGGATTTATTTTTTGCCACCGAATTTGGCAAAATTTCAACATTCTTTTTATTTTGAACCACAGTGGGACTTGATTTTTTTAATCGTTGGCTGGCATAAATGCCAGCGTCATCTGAATTGTTTTCAGTTATACCATTAGTAAGTATTTTATCAGGTTCATAGCAATAATTTTCACAGTTTTTCTGAATTTCCTTGTCTTTTTGTTTTTTCCTAATGTCTCTTATTTTTTGCAGAGCCATTTCTCTCAATTCTTTTTTATTTTGTTCACTTTCAGGATTTTCCAAAATGTGACTTGAAATTTCCCTTATTTTGTTTGTTGATGGAACGTCATTGTTTATTGGCAACACCGAATCTTTAGTATAGCTCTGTTTTTTGTCCAAATTTTTTAAATTTGTATGTTTTTGAATTTCTTCTTCAGATTTTAAAGGTAGTCTATTATTTGAGTTCTTCGTTTCCTTTTGTAGTGAAGATAAAGAAAAAACCTCATTTGAACAAGTATTATTCTTAAATCTAAAAGTTAAAAATTTATTTTAAGTGTATATACCTTTTTATTTTGTAATTTTGTTATTATAAAATAAAAAACTATAGCCAATGCTTACATAGATCATGGAAAAACAGTTTCCTAACCTTTTTGCTACATAAATCAATAAAAACATGTTTATATAAGTATTCAAATTTTTAATGCTAACAAACAAAAAAAAACACAAATCTTAATTTATCCTTAATGTAAAAAATGCCGACCTTACAGCCTAAACAACATGTTAGCCAACTAAGTTATCTTTTGATATATTTAAATGTAAGTAATCATATTTTCTGTTAATAAATCTGAAAATTGGATTTTTTTGTTTGAAAGGAGTCGACACTGTTATTACGTTATGCTTTAAGGCACTATAACAATAGGAATCCTATTTTTATACCAAGTTTTAAACAAAAATTGCATAAAAAAGTTGAAAATAAATAAACCAACTTGTTTCTCATGTTTTTCCATTGTTCAAAATCATCATCATTGTCACTTTCATCTTCGCTCATCAAATCTTCACTCACCGAAGTTCTGAAATTTACAAAACAATATTTTTTATTCAAATGAAAAAAAAAGATTTATGTTTTTCATTGTAAGGTAATCCCACAGATAAAAGCAATATATAGACAAGTTCTAAGCTACTACCTTTACTTCTATCATCAAGCTTTTGTTATGAAATTAAAACCTAGGTTAGGTTAGTTAGTTGGTTTTACTAAATCAAAAATATTACAAAAATTTACCTTCTTAAATAAAATATTTATTACTATTAAATAACGGGTAAACTAACTTAGAAAAAACACTACTTTTTTGTTAAGGTTTATTTAAAACAATATTTTATAGAAATCCAATACCTTGAAATTATTCTATGTTGAGTGTAGGTAGAATTATGACTTGATGTGGAACAACCTTGACTGGTGGTTGTGGTTACTTTCTCAACTTTATCTACTTCTTTATTTTCTTTCTACAAGTTTTGTCCGTTTATCATCATTTTTTTTGTAAAACAATGTTAAATTTATAAATTTGAATAAAGCTTTTAAAAGCATAATAGAGTTAACCTAACAAAGAAAGTTTTTTAATGTTATTTAAAAATTATGTCAAATAGCTGGCTTCACAACCCAAACATAGAGTAACATTTGTTAAATTCAGTCTCGAGTTGACTTTAAAAATTTGAGATAGTATGAATTTTTTATTTCGGCCTTATTTTATTATTGTTTTAATACTTACCTTTTCAGGTTTTTTAGTTGAATGTTGGTTAGATTTTTCACTGCCAGATCTTAAATCAAGAAATATTGTTGTGGGTTCAGACCAGGTTAATTCTAAAAATAAAAATTTGATATATTTAAGATATAAACAGTTACATTATTTTACTGTTATATAACATGCCTATACGAAAACTAATGCTTGATGTTAAGAGTAGCAAAAAAATTTAAACAAAAAGTAGTTTTATAGGATTTTTCAAGTTTTTTCATTTAAAATGTAACACAGTTATAGGTAATAATAATGTTAATCAAATTATTAATTGTTTTAAATGCAAGTTATTCTGACCTGAATTGGTGGAAAAATTGGCTGAAACTCCTTGAGAGCAAGTCTTAGGTTTAACTGTAAAATAAAACATAAAGTATATAGTTAACAAAACTTATGCAATCATCATAAAAATACTGAATAACAGATAATTTGTTATTATTTAAACCAAAACAATAATATAAAATAAAGCCTATCTTATTTAATTTAATTTAGATGTTAACTATTTAAGTAAGGAAAAGTTCATTAATCAAACATTCATTTATAAACAAATAATGATGAAAAAGTTCTCAAGTTTGTACTTTGTGGTAATATTACAAACACCAAACCTTATTAAATTTATTAAATGAAACCCTTAAGTAAATAACACTGGTTTAAGATCTGGATTATAATAACACTTTGCAAAGTCAATCAAAACATAAGTTATGTTAAAGTTTAATTTTAGGCTTATGTTTAAATATAAAGTTTATACAATTTATTTATTTTAATCTGGTAAAATCTGTATGTATGTAAGTCTAAATAGTTAATACAATTCTAAATAGTTAACATTACGTAAGTCTAAATTAATAAAAAGTCATTTGATTTTAATTTTTTAGGTTGTTAGTTTGAACTCACAATTTAAGGACAAAAAAAATTAAATAAAAAATACTTTTTTTAAAGTTAAATTGAAAAAAGAGTTTTTTAAAAATAACAAAAAATACAACAAGCTATATTACCTGGCACTTCGGTTCCTTCACCTGGTTTTTCCTGAGGCCTCATTTTCCACAAAAAATTTTCTTTATTAACTTGGGCTTCATCCAATCCTCTTCTTAACCCAACTTGAGTTGAACTCAAACTGACGAGTTGATCCATAAGTTCAACTGACTCACCTTCTGAGTCTTGAGAAACTTAAAAAAAATTTTAATTTTATTAACTTTACTGACAATATAAAATTAAACTTTTTTATTCAAAAGATATTGAATTTTTATAAATAAAGTAGGCTATTTAATTAGAAAATTATTCTTTAACCAAACATACAACACTGTAAATTAGCCAACTTAATTCCAAAGTGCAATATAAAGCAAAATATATTGTGTAATTTGTTTTCAACACTAACCTTTTGTAGCAACAGTAGGAGGATGAGGCGATGTTAAACTGGAAGAGGAAGAAATATGAGAAGCAGAAGAGTAACCTTCTAACATGTCATCAAAATCAATTCTCTCTAATGCCTAAAAATTTTTTTCAGATATTTAATTTAAATTTAAAACTTTTTTAAACTCTTATTCATTTAAATTGCAAGTTAAAAGCAAACACCAAATTCAGTAATTTATTTTAGTTTGCCTGTGGATCATAAACAGCAAATTTTAAATTATTTTAAAAGCAAATGTTAGTACCTAGTCAATTGAGCTCCTTTAGATAAACTAGACCTTAACTTTACTATTTCAGAAGTTAGAGTTTTTGTTTTTTAGCAACATTTAAAACATACCGTTAATGATAAAACAGATTCTGGTGTTGAAAGTTTCTGTTCACTAAATCTGCTGACTCGTTCTCCGGCTGTTAAAGTATCTGTGACATCACAAGACGAGACTGGTGAGGTCGGCGTTAAAAGAGGATTTCCGTTAATATCCTTGATTTCACCTGACACACTTGTGCCACAACTGCTACTCAATGCAGATTCATCGTAAAGTGGAAGATCAAGATCAATTAAGTCAAGATCTTAAAAAAAAATAATTTGAATCACAAAAAAAATTGTTAAATATTTTGCAGTATTTTTCTACTTCCTATAAAATTAAGATCAAATTGTGCAAATTACAAAGTTTCAAAAAAAAAACAAGTCAATCTACCATTTTTATTTCTCCTTCTAGCTCTGCAATGCAATCTTTGAAATAACAAATGACTTGGGTTTTCTGCATCATCTGAAGCAAAAAAAAAAATTAAAAATAATGATTTTATCAAAAACAATATATTACCAATAAGTTAAAATTAAGAAAGAAATAATAGCACTTATTTTTAATAAATTGGTTGGTAAATTTTAAATATGATGAACAAGAATTTGTAATATTAAACAAAACTATTCCATAACAACTAAATTGTGATAAAAAACCTTATTACCATCAACTTCTTCAGCCAATTCCTCGGTTGTTTGATTTTCAGTTACTTTTGTTTCATATTCTTCCAATGAGGTTACTTTCCGTTGAAATACAGAAGATTCCACATCGCTTCCATCTGTTATAGAACTTACCTAAAATAAATAGAAAAAGGGCACAAATTAAAATAAAAAAAAATTGATTTTATACAGACTATATTTAAATATATATATTTAAGGCAGACTAACTGACTTATATATAAATTATATTTGCACTTTATTTAAGCAGCATTGTTACCTCAGAATCTGAGTCAAGATCAGGAAGTTGATCTTTAACTATCGATAAAATTGATCCCCAGTTTGGATCTCGATGTTTTGGTGGCTCTTCTTCATCCATTGAAACTTCTAAAATTCCCCATCAATTGAATTAAAGTGTTTAACATTTTTGTAAAATATTGATCGTGGTTTTTTAAAAACTTTTACATTTAAAATTGTGTAATTTTTTACCTTTTGGATCAGCCATGTTAGCTTCCCACAAAAAAATGTTTTTTACAAATAAGCAAACAAACAATTTCTAAAACAATTTTGTTAATTCAGCTTATTGGTTTATAATAGACCAAACCTATTTCTACAAGTAAATGCTGTCCTATTTAAATAAGAATTCCTAAAAATGAAAGAAGACTAATTATATATACATAATTTGCAAGACAGAAAAAAAAATTTCGTCAAATTATTTAGCAGTTCAGTTATTACCGTTAGGCAGTTTGGTTCAAATTTTTAAAACATCTATACGTAAACTAAAACTTTTTAACATTATATAAATTAAATTCTAAACAAATGGTTTCTATTTATGACGCATTACAAATAACCAGTATTTTATAGTTAATTTAAAAAAAACATAACGTTAAAAATGTAACCAAATCTTAGCGTACTGCTCTTAGCGACGACAATCAACAGTTTTTTATTTTGTTCAAATTTTTATGGTTTATGACGTCATAATTGTTGAAGAAGGGACGCGGAATATGAGGGAATAGAAAATGAAGGAACGGAAATTAAAGAAACGAAAATTGAAGGAACGGAAATTGAAGGAACGGAAATTGAAGGAACGGAAATTGAAGGAACGGAAAATGAAGGAACGGAAATTGAAGAAAAGTGAAAAAAGGAGAGGCGGAATCTTAAAAAAATAAAACGCGGAAATTCCGTTGACTGTTTATACCAATAAGATTATAAACAAAACAAGACATTTTAGAAATCAAATTTTATTTACCGTAATTAGATAAAGTCAGTAACAAAATCATTACAAGACTAGTATCACTTAAGAATTAAACAATTAACGTATGTATATAAAAACGAATGAATAAAAACTTTGACAGAATAGCATCACTGTAGTAACTACTGCCATATTAAAATTAATATTAAACTTGGGTTTGGTGACCATGTCATAACATACTTAAAATCTTTATGTAAACGTTAATACTTTTGGCATGTTTTAAATTATTAAATTGATTTTGTCATTTTTTCCCGTCGCATTGTTGTAATATTAATTGTATATCGTATTTATTATTTACTTTCATCAATGTGCGAAAAACCAAAATAAAAAAAAAGCTTATTTAAATAAAAACTACTATAAGATTCTCCTATCAGACTTATCTCAAATTGGCCGTAAAATTACAGTCGACGAAATAAGTCTACAATCAACGGAATAAGATCACAATTAGCGAAATAAGATCACAACCGACGGAATAAGATCACAGCCACGGATTAAGATCACAACCATAGATGGCACATGTCGCTACTGATTAACCTACGTCCGTTGTCCTACCAATTTATTAGCCCTGGTTTAAAACCGGCTCTCGGTAGTATATAAAATTATGATACAATTCAAGGTTTAATTTTTTTTCTGAAACAATTGGGCGTGCTTAATCAAGCAGACCTTCTTGTTGCGTTGATAGGTCACGCGATACTGATTCAAGTAATATATTAATATTTTTTCAATTTTTTGTTAAAATTAATAAAAACTAAGGGTATCTCCTTAGAAAACCCAAAACTGCAATTTTCAGATTAACTATTTCTATAATTTTTTTAACAAACCATGTTTTTTCGTATGAATATATTATTAAAAAAACGTGCCAACATTAATTGTTTAACAAAACTTAAAAAATTTCTAGAATTTTTAACTCGAAAAGACATGATCCTACTAAATATTTTTTCAATTTTTAAGAAATTGCACTTTTTAAAAAAAAGTAAACCTTTAATTTTTTTTAAAATTGTTTTTAAATACAACATGTATAATAAAAAAAAACATATGATTTTGTGGTCATCACCGAAACGGGTGTTGTTACATTGTTTTACTAACGCATATCTACGGTGGCCCAGAAGGGCAAACCAAAAAAATGATAAAAAACGAAAATATATTTTAAAACCGAAAATAACTTTTTAAAACCGAAAAAAAAATATTAAAAAAACAAAAATATATTTTAAAAACCGAAAATAAGTTTTCAAAAACCGAAAATAAGTTTTACGTAAACCGAAAATAAGTTTTCATAAACTGAAAATAAGTTTTACGTAAACCGAAAATAAGTTTTCAAAAACCGAAAATAAGTTTTACGTAAACCGAAAATAAGTTTTCATAAACCGAAAATAAGTTTTACGTAAACCGAAAATAAGTTTTCAAAAACCGAAAATAAGTTTTACGTAAACCGAAAATAAGTTTTCAAAAACCGTAAATATATTTTCATGACCTTTCACCTTTGAAAAGGCTTAACTTTACTAGCCTTATGCGAAGGAACACCGGTTAGCGATTAGCCTTCCCTTTTGGGTTAAAAAGAATATTTGTTTAATAAATGTCAAACTTGTAAAGATATAACTTGTTTATTTAAGCTGGGCACTATATTATTAATCTTAATCTGTTAATATAAGATAACAAAAATGAGGTAAAACTGTGTCTGACTGTAGTTATCTTCCAATTTATAAATCTTATCCAAATTGTTTAAGTTTTAGTTGGCCTTTGCTCTTCTATAAGCAGTAAGTTGCGGCAGTTTTTCTTCTAAGTTATTTATTGGTCAATATGATTAACAACATTCAAAACTTATAAAGGCAACTTAAAACTAAGTTTGTTAAAATTAAATTAAATCAGCTAATTAAAAAAAATCAGCCTTAAGGGTGTAAGTCCCAATATTTACCTAGTTTGCACATTGTTAAATTTGTTTTTATGTTTTAAAGAGAAAAATGGTGTTTATTGTTTGTAAGTATTGTAATAGCAATGAACAAGTTAAATTAAACCATAAATTTTGTACACAATGTGGTTTGCTGTTGAATAAAGAAGAGATGGCTATAAGATATTATTTTTTTAAAGGATATACATATGATGTTATAACCAACTTTCTGTACAAGCATCATGGCATAAAATTAAGCACAAGAACTTTAAAGTCAAGACTATCAGTTTATAATTTGTCACGCCGCTCTTTGTTAAATGAAAATGAATTAAAAAATTTAATCAAAGAAAAAATTAATGGATCTGGCTGCCTAATGGGTTACAGAATGATGTGGAATTCTTTAAAATTGGATGGTGTCGTAACCACCAGAAAGAGTGTAGAAATTGCTCTTCGAGAACTTGATCCTGAGGGATCTTCATTAAGACGGGCAAAAAAATCAAAAAGAAGATCATACTGTGTTCCATGACCCAATTACTGCTGGCATGTAGATGGGTATGATAAGCTGAAGCCATATGGATTTTGTATTCATGGATGTATTGACGGGTATAGTCGCAAAATTCTTTGGCTTGAAGTTTTAAGATCAAATAATAATCCTTCAACAATTGCAAAACTGTTCTTAACACACGTGGAAAATGAAGGTGGCTGCCCCAAAAGAGTAAGAAGCGATTGCGGGACCGAAAATGGAATATTAGCATCTGCACAATGCTTTTTTATTGATTCTACTGAAGGACATATTTATGGGACATCTCCTCATAATCAACGTATTGAATCTTGGTGGTCCACATTGCGAAAATCTGTAACAACATGGTGGATGAATTTCTTTAAAGATTTGATTGATCAAAATCATTACACTCCAGGAAGTAACATGCAGAGTGAATGTTTATGGTTCAATTTTTCAAATATTTTACAAAGGGATTTAATCAATTTTAAAGAAAATTGGAACACACACTATATTAGAAAATCAAGATTTGATACAGTTTGCGGCCGTCCTAATGAAATATACAACTTTCCTGAATGTAGAAACACCTACGATTTTTTAATACCCATTGATTTACAACAATGCGAATATGTTAGACAAAATTTCTTACAAAATTCTAATCAAGAAAGTGCTTTTCAGGATTACTTTACGTATGTTATGGAAGAAACCGGCTTAGCATGTCCGCAAAACTGGCATGAGTCGTTATTGCTGTACTTTAAACTGTGTGGATATGCTACTGACTAAAATAAGTGTTATTTTATAAGGTTCAAACATGCCAAACACAAGCAAATTTGCTATTTCAAGCTCTGTGTAATAAGTAGTTAGTAGCCTATTAAATTATGAAAATATATTTTGGGTATTTAGAAGGTAAGGAAAGGGATTTGAATTAAATTTACCTCTTGTTGCATGTGTAGTAAGTTTGTATTATTTAGCAGTGCCCTTATATATATAAATACTTTTTGTAAATATGAAAATCAATAAAACGAAATTGATTGTTATCAAATTAAAAATTTTATTTGCAGTATTTAAATCAATCCAAACCCAATTTCCCATTGAACAGCTTTTTCAAAAGAACTTTTCATATCTCTAGCAGAGCTTATATGTGTGGGCAATCTTAGTGTTAGTGAACATGTGCTAACTAACTGTTGGTAAACACTGGCAACTCGTGCCATTTGCAGTTTTTTTGCAATCATTCACAAATTCAACCGTTAAATTATAAGGCATACCAAGCGCAGGCTTAGTAGGCGATCCACATATAAATTTCATGATAGTAGACAGTTTTATTCCAGCCTTTTCTGTAATTAAGTTGTACATCGAAATATTTCATAAATGTTAATGGTTACACGAAAAAAACATATTTTCATCATCTACCCATAAATTTTAAAATTTACTGTCATAATATTTTAAAATTTACCGTCATAATAGGAAGCTTCAAGAAAATCTAGGAAACTTTTGTATGTCTGAATTTCTCGGGTTTTGTAATTGCTTCCTTCTTCTGAAAATTGAGGTTTGAGAAGGTTGCTAATCGTATCAAAATCCCAATGAAACAATTCAGAAGGACAAAACACTGATTCAAACAATGCCACATTAGCACATAGTGCAGACCTCATATTGTAACATTCCATTCCCTTTGAAATCTCATTCAGTGCATTTAGGGACGGTTCAACCCTTTCTTTGATGAATAAACTTCTATTGAATAAATCGTTGAATATGCTTAATGACCTTTTACAAACATTGAGTAATATATAACAAACATACATATCTAATCCATTATCTACAAATTGGTTGGTACTCATAAACGAAGAAAAAAAATAACTTACTTTAACAGGGATCATTTATTTGTTAATTTAGCTTTTGAAGGGTCTCCCCTGTACCCAATGGCTTCTAATGCTGGTGATGCAACATCAGAACACAGTGTATCTGAGAACTCATTGTCTGTTTTAGCTTTTACTACCTACAAATAAAAATAGCATTGTTAATTTAATTATATTGCTGGTGATAAAAAATGTACATATATAGGCTATAAATTAATAATTAAAAGTACTTTAAAAAACATTTATTAAAACAACAATTTACCTGAATATATAAATTGGAAAACAATGAATCACTTTTAAGTTCATCCGGAACAGTTTCAGTAGCACCATCAATTCCATTTAGTAAGTATTTGTAAACCCATGGGGATAGAAAGCCAGGTCCACACCCTCCATTGCATAAGCTTGCAACAAATAAATGACCAATTGCCTGTGCAGTGCCATCAACAACACTTACAATTCCACAACACGGTTCTAAACCCTTTTTTTCATCTCCACTAAAATACTGCGACTTAATGTCATTAATGGCTTCTGTACATAACCATTATATATAATTTATCATGAGAACCCAACATTATTATTTTAATAAATAAATATAACAAAATCTAATGTTACTCTAAAATATCTGCATTGATTAAACATAAATTAAGTTAAATTTAAACCTGCATAGAAGTCACGAGAAACGCCACCAGTGTCAACTCCACTTTCTCCAATAAAGGTAAATCTATACGCCATATTCTGTTTCTTTTTATTCCAGGTCTTGTCAAAAAATACTTTAAAATCTTTAAAAGCCCATCCTCTTCTAACATTGATGTTAAGAAAATCATCATTTTGAGACACATTTACTTTTTGAATTTCTTCTACAATAGATTTTAAGATATCATCACCATTTTTTGGTAATACTGATGTTGTACTGATACCATGATCAATACTGCCTTCAGTTTCAACATCTTCACATAAGTCAATTGTGGGGCTACTATTTCCACAATAATAAACTGGGTCTCGACTTTGGCCACACTCACTGGCATGAACCTCAATAATGCTCCGCAAAAACCTTTGGTTGCATATTGGGCACAATGTTGTAGGCTCTCTGTTTGAATAAAACTAAGTTAAGCATAATCTTACCACAAAACTTGTGATTTCTAATTTAACTTTAAAAGTAGGCCTGTCTACCCAATTAATTGTTTTAATAAAGTTTACATTTATACTATAAATTCATTACTTAGCTAAATCAGCTGCTTTTTCTGTTTTGCTTGTGCTTGCTATTTCAGAGTTGTCTGTACTAGTCGAATTAAAAGCTTCATCTTCATTACCTTTAAATAAAGCAGGTAGGCACCAGTCATCTATGCTGTTTTTTTTTAAACAAGTGTCATTGTTTTTATCGGGACACAAGTAAAAGACTATTTTTCCAAAGGGCCTTCCCAGTTCCTCTTTATACCTTATCAAAGAAAATTTTGTATCGCTGCCTGGAATACTGTTAACTATTGTTCCATCCGGGTACAGTAGGTTATAATCTATATGGCTGTTAAAATGTTGATCGTATGCAATTCTCTTTTTTATTGCCTCTTGTCTAATTGTACCTGAAGAACACCCCTTTGTTACTTTTAAGGGTAAAACAGAACCACGCATAATTTGAAAGTTGTTATTCATTAACCCAATGCCAATAGTTACTTCTTTATCCAACTTTAAAAACTTTTCTTTTGTTCGAAAAGACAGAGATTGACGCTTGGTTGACTGTTGATTATAGTAGTCATTATAAGTCATTGGGCGTTTGTTACTTGAACTATTATGAACAACATCATTGCTTGAATGTAATGGTACTTCAGTAGCATCATTTTTTTCAATAGGAAGGCTACATTGCGGACAATATTTATAAAGAGCTTGAATTGGATAACCACAGTTTTTACAAAATCCCATTATTTTAACATAAAAGATTTTTCCCTTACTCTTAAAAGGGAAGAAATTACAATGTATATAACTGTTAAATGAAGTTTTTGTGTGACAGACTGTCATTGTCACACAGCGTGCCTGGTAATTACCAATTTTTTATAAATATATATTTATTTTTGATGTGGGTTCTAGACCTAAATATAGAGTACCATCAGTTAACACAACCTGGTCTCGAGTTGACTTTGGCAGTTTAGAACATTATAGATTGTTTTTGCCTGATAATTAAGCTGCTAATTTAGTGTTGGCTCAGCAGGAGTTCATACTGTTTATAGCGTCGAACCCAGGACCTCATGCAGTCATGCCAAGCCAAGTGTTCTGACAGCTACACCAATCTGCCAGTGCGATTTGGATTAATAATTACAAAACTAGGCATAAGCAAGCAAAATATACTAGCTACCAGATTAAATAAACTAGTTTTAACCTTACACGTTTGACATTTATTAAACAAATATTCTTTTTAACCCAAAAGGGAAGGCTAATCGCTAACCGGTGTTCCTTCGCATAAGGCTAGTAAAGTTAAGCCTTTTCAAAGGTGAAAGGTCATGAAAATATATTTACGGTTTTTGAAAACTTATTTTCAGTTTTTGAAAACTTATTTTCGGTTTACGTAAAACTTATTTTCGGTTTTCGTAAAACTTATTTTCGGTTTACGTAAAACTTTTTTTCGGTTTTTGAAAACTTATTTTCGGTTTTTAAAAACTTATTTTCGGTTTTTGAAAACTTATTTTCGGTTTACGTAAAACTTATTTTCGGTTTTTGAAAACTTATTTGCGGTTTTTAAAAATTTATTTTCGGTTTTTAAAATATATTTTCGTTTTTTTATTATTTTTTTTCGGTTTTAAAAAGTTATTTTCGGTTTTTAAAATATATTTTCGTTTTTTATTATTTTTTTGGTTTGCCCTTCTGGGCCACCGTACATATCTAACTAAAGAGTAAAGTATTTAAAATGTACATTATAAATAAGTACGGTCTTAAACTACCAACAAGTTTTAAAAAGAATATAGAGTAACTGAATTTCAAGATAATAGACCGTATTGAATAAGCGAAAAGAAATTTAAGAGGCTTCAACATTAACAACGAGGACTTTCTATAAGTTTCTATTTTTAAAGTTTTAAGTAACTAGATACTTTAATGAACAATATACTGATGGACTATTATATTATTTGCAAAATTATATAATCATCAATTTTTAATTCAAATTTTGCAATACAAATTGTTCAATAGAAGCTTTAGATTTAATAAAAAATACAAGGAAGCGGAATTTAAATCGGGTATATATAAACAGAACTATGTTGAAAGGCCTATGTAGAGTTACTTACATGAAGAATGAAGATTTCAATTCTATTTTTGGCGGTTTGGGCAACTGCAGCAGCAGTATTAGAAGGTATTCGAAAATTTTATACTAACATTTATCGAACATAAGTTTGGCTTAATATTATTTAAAGTTATCATGTAGTGTTGCTGATTACGCTATTAAATAAATATTATTTAGAGAAAATAAGGCTTTTATTTAATGTTATTAAAATGTTTTAGACTAAATATAAGTTTAATAAAAAAAAAATGCAATAAATAAAAACAAGTATTTTTGGCTACAAGTAAATTTAAACAAAAATTGTTCTGTTTATGGTTTTAGATAATATTTTATACATAACTTTTCGCGCTATTAATAACATCTTTTACCGTTTTTGCAGTTTGGCAATCATTAAAGGTTCAATCTTTATATAATAAAACTTGTGTTTAATATATCTATTTGTATGTCTAATTTACATCCTACAAAATAAATAAAACAGTGGTTTTTAGAGCGCGGGTTAATGTTAGATTACGACAATCAAAATCCCGACCTTAGGGCCGGGCTATCAACCAATATTTTTAATATATTTCTTTTTAAATTTACAGACGAAAACCAATTAGAGAATGAAGAAAATGATATCTTAAAGAGAAATACTAAAGTTGATTATGACATTGGAAACCATTACCACCCTGTCGGCTGTAATTTATTTTGTGCAGCTGCAAATTGCGCGAAATTGCCCTACGCTAATCGAAGTAAAAAGAGATCAAAAATTGCTAATTTGGTTGTAATTAAATTTCCTGATATCAGTATTACATTTTATTCTACAAATTAAACAAATATTTTATTTATAGGAAAATGTCGAAACAAAAAAAAGGTTTGCCGATGTAACAATCGCATTTGGCTGCAATGTACCGACATTTGCAAAGGAATGGGACCATGTGGCATCTATTCCTGGTTAAAAGGTAAATTTAAGTTAAATTAACATTTTTTCGTATTTTCAGTATGTAATTGGATTAATTTTATGTTTTTAATATCTAGTTCTATGCTAACGCAGGCGTTCTGATATGTAGAAAACGATATTTTAGAGAAAAACTTGTTTTCTAGTGCGGCGTCGTTTTAAAAACCGAGTAATCCAAAATACTATTTTAGGTAGATGTTTAAAGTTGAAGCTAGCTTGTGCCTGCGAATTTCAGCACCGAAATCCGTTTAATCAACGTTACGGAGACAGCAATAGGTAATGGATTGTTAAAAAATGATAATAACTTAATTTTTTAGCCAAAAAAATCAGTGGTCAGATTTTGTTTTAAATTTTTAACTAATTATTTTTAAATAAAAATTAGTTTGTTATAATTAAAACAATTAATGCGTTACAGGTTAAGTAAAGAATAGCCCATTTCTAGTTGGTCAAACATTTTGCATCGTGATTGTATATGTTGGTTGATAAAAGTAATAAACAAAAGTGTAACAACAGTGTGCTGTGATGTTTTTTTTATGTCTATAAACAGAGCAATGTTTAAATTTCAACATCTAATTGCTTATATTTATATTTATAAACAAAACTAAAAATCTGCCAAACTAAAAATAACTATATTTTTAAAGGAACAAAGGTTCAGATAATCCATTTTTGCTACAATACCTATAAGTATTTAATTAACAAAATAAACAAAGTTTATGACTTACCTGACTACCTGATTATGTTAAAGTGACGATAAACTAGTATTAACATAACTTATACTTGACTTAGTTTAAAAAAAAATCATTTTGACTTAAAACAAAGTTGAATTGTATTAACCTTATTATTATAACAGGATCATATGTACTTTACAGTTCTTCATTTAACAATATGCCTTTACAGTGTTATTACACTTATTGCTTTTACGGTTTTCGCCAAAATTTTTACGTTTTTTAAAAAACATTATTGATATACTCTAGCCCTAAATGTATCCTCAATGTAATACCCTAACTCAAACTTAATGGTCACGATACATCTAATAAAGTTTGGAATTTTATTACGCGTTTATTAGAATTGTAAAACGTATTTTTGCCTGGTATTTTTTGTATGAAAGCCATATTAATGTTTATACTACTTAATTGAGGAATATTAGCACACGACCATGCACAAGCTCGCATCGGAAATATCTCACACAACACCATTTCAATACATTTTAACAAAAAAGTCACGTGAGGCAGAGGGTGTAAACACGTGACTATAGGTTAAACACGTGACTAAATGAAGATAACAACTTTAAAAGGGTGTATTCGTTACAACATAGATTAGTCTTATAGCTTCACAGTTTATACCACTTTTACAATATTACAATTTACTTTTTGTCAAACATATAAATATATATACTAAGCTGACCGTACATAAAAGTAATATTACAAAACCATATTTAAGAGCATATTTCAATAGCTAGGTTGGGTCAGTTATGCCGAACTAATATAAACTAAAACAAATTCCGTACAACAAAGTAGTTCTGGTTTTTTAAAAGAGCGCGGGTACGCTTTAAAAGTTTTAAATATAGAGAATAAATACTAAAAAGTATAAGTAATTTTGATACTTTTCTTGTATTATTAACTGTGTTAAAAGTCATTGAATAACACTAACTCGCTTAACATACAAGCAGAAGTAGAAAAACGATTAAACAATGATATCATATAACTTCATTTTATTTAAAACCAAACGAATTAATATTTATTACATAAAATAATTTATTAAATATAGATTCGATTTAACAAAATTATTTTGCGATACATTTACTAATACTTAATGGTAACACTATACTTTAGGATAAATTATTGCATTGACCGAATCTTTCTATTTTATTGTTCTTTGTTAAAAAGTACTTCTTCAAAAAGATGTACTTTTGGGTTTATTTGTCTAAATTAGGTGACCCGAAATGTAAATATAAGTTAAATATATATAAACTAGATCAGGCCATTTAGAATAAGCTAAGGCCATTAACCGGTTTGATGTTAATTGAAAGATGCGCGCCGTCTGCTGGAATACTTTTATTAACGCCTGAGCGATTAACGAAAAAATAAATTAAAAAGATTTAAATTTTAAATCGACCCGTTGAAGAAATTAAAAGTTTGTTTTATAGTAATTAAAAAAATATCGAAATTCGAAAAAAAATTGACAAAATATAACACCTTTGTTATTTTATTTTTATGGGTTTAATTGCCAATGCCGCTATTACTAAGCGTCGTAATTTAAAACTGACCCAATCCAAATTAAAACCTAGTTACTGTGACACATGTAAGAGTTTTAGGTCAGTTTTTGCCCCAAACCCAACATGAATATAAAAAAAGTGAACAACCAAACCTACTTAAGTCATTGTAAATTTTTTCATTTCATCATTTGATAAATTGAAGACGTTAAGGCATAAAATATTTGATGTTAAACTGGTTTACCAAAACAAAAACAACAAATAAGATAAAATATATTTTATTTATAAAATCTATAAAAGCCTTCATTAAAATAAGACAGAAAAAGGGTAAAACAGTTTAAGTGCAACTACAATAAAACTAAAGATTTTTAAGCGATCTATTCATTATTCTTGCTGCAACATTGTCATTCATTTTTTTGCATTCTTTAAGGTTGTTGTTAAATTCATTCAGGGCATGGTCAACATGAGAAATGGTGTTGTGATTGGAAGGTGAAAGATAGCCTAGTGGCAGCCAGGGTCCTGGAATAGGTTTTTCTACAACTGGACCAAATGTTCTTCCACCTATTAATTAACATATTAGGCTTAATTTTAATACTTATTTAGTATTTTTTCAACCGGCAGCGTGGTGTAGTGGGTCGGAGTATATTATGTTACTCTATGTTTAAGTCGCGCATTCGACTTTCCCACATCGAGGATAAAGATATATACAAAAAAAAAAATAAAAATTTAAAAAACTTAAATTATTTAGTCTTTACAATTATTTAGTATTTAAAAAACTTAAATTAAAAAAAGTACACAAAAATCAGTACAAAACTAAAAAATACAGGTATAATATTATACTATTGTTGTTAATTTAGACTTGTAAATATTATTATGTTAAAATTACTAATATTTTTAATTAATATAAAAGGCAAAAGGGAGGGGGTTAATAAAATAGTAAACAAATCAGCATATCTTGAAAAATTTCTACGAAAATCAAACATACCAAAATACTTTTAAAATTAAATCAACAAATCGAACACTAACATACTGCTACAAAATCAATAAATATCAATCTTATAACTTTTAACTACTAAAATCATGGTCACTTTCACAACTACTTACCATCCTTATTATCATTTTCACAACTGCCACAAGGGCAAAACTCTGAGCCAGTGTGTAAGGCTGGGGCCAAAAAATTAAAAATAATTTTAACCAGATCAGAAATTTTTAATTTTTTGAATAATTAAATGATTAATACAATTTTTTGTAATTTAAAATTTATATGAAATTTAGAAAAAAAAATTAATTTTGTATTTTTGATTAAAAGATGTAAAAAACACGATGCCAATGCCTTTATGTGAAAATTAAATAGAATTTTAATTTAGATAGTTAACAATCGTTTTTATTTATTTAAATAGTACTATTGTATGACTACTAGAAAACTCACATTCCAGTTGCTTATCAAGTTCGCAACATGTTTTATAAAACTCACTGCCACGCCCACGAACTCTGATCCCTAAAATTAAAACAAAGCAATAAATTTGGTCTTTAAAGTCAAACCCTGAATGGTATATTATATACTAGGCAATTTTATGTGAATTAATAAACATAATATTCTTCCTATTACCTTTATGGCTGTCTCACTTACCATCTAAAGATATAATTTGTTGTAGCAATAACAGTATGGAGTCATGGTAGGCAGGTACATTGCAGACTGGGTTGGTTAAATCTTTTAATTTATCCTGCAATCTCAACTTTTTTAAATCCTGAAGGTTAACAAGGCATTTTAGTCTGTCTAAACTTCCGATAAGGTTACCAGATACATTTAGGTCAGCAAGTGCAGTAAGGTTGGCTAGTGGCTCTGTTAAAATAAATTCGATTGTTAATAGCAAGAATTTTATGTATCGTTAAAAGTGTGACAACAATTTTGAACTATATAAGTTAAAGTGTTAAACAATCGATAGTAGAACATTTTTCACAGCATGTTTGCCTATTTATTGATTAAGTTATATCAAACAAAAAGATTTGAGATAATTTTAAATAATAAAATCCACATTTTACCCAAACTTGTTATTTTGTTACAAGAAACATTAATTGTAGTGATCATCTTTAAATCTCTCAAAGCATTCAGTTTTGAAATTTGGTTTCCAGAAACGTTGATTCGTACAAGATCTGTGCATTTAACTACATCTCCTAAATCGTGAATATTTCGTTTTGAGAGATTTAAAAATTGAATGCTTGCTGTCTCGAATTCGCCGCTAACTTGCAACAGTTTTTCTGTAGTAAGAATTTTTTCGTCATCACCTAAAATAAAATATTTTTAAGGGTAAACTTTTTTAAAAAAGAAAAACATTTTAAAAATCTTCTCCTTGAAAAAACATTTGCAAGTAAGTCGTAAATTAAGTGACAAGATTAAGTTGTTTTTATTTTTTACAATTTGTGAAAATAAAATATTTAAAAAAAAACAAACAGAAACTTATTTTTAATTCAAAGTTAATAATCTTTTAGTAAAAACAAAATATATAACCGCCCATCCACTCCACCTGTATTATAATTTGATTGATCCATATTGTTTTACAAGTATCTAAAAATCGTCTGTTTCTAAAAAAAAGTTGGAAAAATTAGCAAATTTGCAATGGAACAAAATTGTAAATATTTTAGATATATAAGTTTTTATGATTTCTTGACGTTCTACAAAATAAAGTTTTTATTATAACATTAAACTTATTTGGCAGAAAAACAACATGATTTTACAATAATTTTTAAACTCTTTAGATAACAATAATAAACAAAATAATCAGCATGACATATAAAAACTAATCCATATTTAATGGTGATGGAACATTGACAAAGGGTGAGTTAATTGATCCGGCTGGAGTGGCCGGGGATGACAAGTCACTGTTATCGGGTCGATATTTACTGTGCTTGTTATGTTTGTGCTTGTGCTTTTTCTTCTTCTTTTTCTCCTTTGATAATGGTGTGGATAATTGAGGTTGAAACTCTCTTTTTATGGCGGGTGTTGATGATGAATATTCACCAAGATGGCGAGGCGGTGATTGCCAATTCATAGATGAAGAAGACTCGTGTACGCCTCCTGGCGTTGAAGGTCGTGATGGTATATCGCCATGTGATAGAAACAAAAGACTCTCTGCTGCTATAACATCATCAGTGTCTAAAACACTACTACTTCTGGAAGGTCCGGCGATTTTTATTTTCATCTTTAACTTTGATTGATCTTCCGATGTTGCAGTGGGCATGGAGGAAGGGCGTTTCAGGTCTTGATGATAACCTCGCTCGTGCTTAATTGTAGTTGGATTGATTTGCGTTTTTCTTTCTTTCAAGTTTACCACAACTCCAAATTCTGGTGCAGGAAGACATTGTGGCCTACCTTTACCAAATAGTTTGAAGTACAAATCAATCGCTTCACAGCGAAGTTTTGGATCGTAAAAAGTTTCATGGCTAATAAAACCCCAGAGTCTTTCAACCAGACTTATGTTGTTTAGAATTGACTTCTCTTGCCTTTGGAATGGAGAATTTCTTACCAGTGCACTCATGATGTAATATTTGATCTCTGCAACACAGTCGTTTTGTGCCAGATCAAGCAACCAGTCTAATACATCAAGACTTGCAGTCGATTTTACCAAATCAACTAAACACTCAATTGCAGTTAAGCGAACATCTCTAAAAAATCCAGGCACGGCGTAGCTTTTAAATATCGTTGAATCACTAGGTAGGTGATCATTTCGTTGCAAGTTTCGAATAGCACGAAGACAGCTAACTGTAATTGTGCACCTATACGATGGAATGTGTTTTTCCAAGTTTAAAAACCTAGTCACTTCATCCATTATTGCCCTTATATGTACTGGGAGTAAATCAGCCGTCAGTTTTTGCTCAGAAGAAACAGTGACAGCCGGAGTAACAGTATTGCTCATTGCAGTCACCAATGCTGCTCTATAATAGTTGTCAGAGTATTTGTTTTTTGAGTTGTCATTAAACTTTACTAGGTCCAAAACATAATGTAAGACTTCTTTAGGACAAGTGCCATGGGAGCTTCGCAACAAAGACATCTGCAGGGGTAAATTTTTCTGAATAAAATACTGTTGAAAATTGGAAAAGTTGTTGAGTTTAACCATAGGCGGTGAGACCTCGCAGCAGAAAAACCTAGTAAAAATACCTAACATAGCGGGAGGCCCAGCCCATGTTGATCCCATTTTGTTTGCGACATTTTTTAAACATGCACAAGCCTCGATCCGAATTTTATAATAGTACTTCTCAAACATGATTACGTCGTTCAAAGTGTTTGCAGTTTGTTGCGATGGAAAAGTATTTAGAGCTTGTATCGCTTCATGCTGGCCTATCACGTCACGTTCATATTTAACCTGATACTGCCACATGTAATCTGGTTGTTGAAAATGGATCATTCTCGGAATTTCAATGTCAGGATCGATTCGGATCCAAATTACTGGCGAGTCAGGATCCATGGCATTCAAATCCATGTCCACTTCATCTCCATTTAACAATGGGATTTTCTTGCGTTTGTTGCGCCTACTTTTTGAATGACACGGAAGATCGTGTTTAGTTGTGTTTTCTTCAACTTGAATCGTGTGATTAAATGACCCATCCAATTCTTGAACTCTTAGTTTTAAGGGTCCAACATATTGTGTGGTCCCTTTACTACCCAAATCTTGCTTTAAATCCAATTCGACAATGTTACGCTTGCGATTAAACACAAAACTGCCATTAAAGCAAACCACACCGCCTTTGTTTACCCACTGGTCAATAAGGTTACTAATATCCTTTCCAGAAACTGTGTAAGTTGATTTTAAAAAACCAGAAGTTGACAAAAGCATTGTTGACCAGGTAGAGCTTGCAACTTTTTGTTGAGCTGATGTGTTTGCCAGCGATAGCAGCTTGTTAAAGGCTTGAAGCAACAATTGTGGCCCGATTCGATTTTCGATCTGACGCATAACTAAATGTGCTTTGCACCTTAACATTTTGTAGTGACGAAGTGACATTGTGTGGGGGTGTTGATGAGCAAAGTGCCTGGAAAATGATGTTTCTTTTGTGTTGTAGTGCAGCACCACTGGCCCTTCTCTTGTCTCGTAACTACAGAGTTGTTCGGTTTCTGTTGCTATCCAATGTCTGTATTCACTGTTTCCGAATGTACTGCGCAACCAAAGGCCATACAAGTACCCAGATATTCCAGCAGGAACCCAGTAATCGCTCCAAGACTCACGAGCCATAAAACAACCAAAAAATTGCTCAGAAAGTATTCGTCCCATGTGTTTTCGCGTGATTGGGGTCTGGTCCAAAACAATATTGCTGTAAAGCAAGTTTGTACTAAATAAACCAAGTGATGCATATGGATGCGAATCCTGATACGCCTCATCTACAAAAACTTGCTTGTAACAAGAATATGGAAATCTAAAACTTAAAATTTCTTCAAAGAATTCTATAATTTGATGACATGTCTCGGTGGTGTGCTCAAGCAAGGGTTTAAGCTGTGGCAAACAGAAATGCGTAACCTCGTGCATGTGGGGGTCAACAAGGATTTCAAATGGACCCACAGTAAAACATATATTCGGTGCAGCAGTAGGTATCCCTAAAATGTAATGAAAGGTCTTTCGTTTTTTATCAGCTGTGTAAACAGTTTCTACAAGGTCACCACAAGACACAGCAGTCATTGACTTATCTACAGTGAATTCAAGTTTCCAGGTGCATGGTTCTGAGTAGGTGTCAACACATGGAAACCACAGCCGAGCACAATTCTCATGCCCGTAAGTAAACAAATGGGCTGCTTTGTCAGTTAAACTTTCATCACCTTCTGGAACTACAAAATGTATCCCACCCTTTGCATCTTCAAGTGTAAATTCTATGCTCACACAAATTGGCTTTTGGTCTTTAATTGTACGACTAACCTCGGAAGGAACGCGAATAGTAATCTCGCCATGGTATCCAGAGTCAGGGTCGACACTTTCAATAGCGCCAAGATGACAAGTGCTTAAAAATTCCAGATTTCTAGATCTGGAATCACGTTGTGTTAAATCCAACGATGGGTCTTGATACTGAAATGTAGTTTCATGGTTGTTAATGCAAATTTTGCCAATTCTTGATTGTTTGCAATTTATTTTGATCACTTTAATGTCTGAGCGTCTTGGTTGGAGCATAAGCTCTGTGTATCCCATTAAAGCTTTCCTGTTAAAGTTAATAGAGGTAATGCATAAAAGCTGGTGACTAAGTTTAAATGGACGCACATATTCTGTTTTCTTTGATTTTTTATCCATATTGCAATTTGTGTTTTAATTAATATATTTTAACCAAACTATTAGCATAAACCTGCAAAAATATTATCAAAATGGTTATTTTTCACAATTTTAAATTTCTGCACAGTTTTTAAACCAAACAAAAAATTTAAAAGAAACTTTTATGTGTATAATAGCCTATAGCAACTTTAGCATTTTCAATGAGGTATCTTTAATTACTTAACAAATGGGGGTAAGTTTCCCAAAAATCATTTTTAATTATGTCAGTGTACAAAGTCAATAAATTGCTAACTTTTTCCTTGCTAGAATCAGCATCACTTATTCTGCAATTGTTCATTAAGATAGTTTCTATTTTTACAGGCTTAATATTGTTGCGTATGATTGTTGTTCCTTTACGAAATATTTGAGGAATATTGTTATAATTTATACCAAATTGTGTAAACAAAATCTCATGTTTATCGCTTTTCTGTGTCCCTTTTAACCGCTTTTCTGCATCCTTGGGTGTCATGCCAGAATTGACTAAAGACCAAAAACAAGTGTTGTACATGTTATTAACATGGCAGTCTACTTGTCTCCAACTTAAATAGTCTCTGAGGTTCTCAATAGAAGGGTAAAGGACTACTCTGCCGTCGAAGGCTGGTGCATATTTCAAGGTTTTATCAGGAAAATATTTGTTCCAATGAAAAACGTAAGACGAAGAAAACTGTGATACTATTATAGAAGTTAATTTGCTAGCTCTGCGATTATACAGGTTTGTCGATTTTCTAAATACAAATGAGTATTCGTCACTTTGTCCATATGCCAGATTCAAGTCTTTTAAAAGTGACATGACATCTTCTGCTGCATGACTCATCAGATTTAAAGCTCTTTCGTCATTTGGTTTGGTAAAGTTATGATCTGTGCAAAATCGTGTAAAGTTTTTTCCATCAACTCGTACAATAGGCCAACAATTGGGAAGACAAGTGTCATCCAATTCAAACTTTTTGACATACTCATATTTGCTTAGTGCCATTTTCTGTGAAATTCTACCAATGTTATAAATCCTTTTTAACAGCTTTGTTGGGCATGAAAATATACAGGTTCTTATAATCATTAGTTGATATTTTAAATTAAGACTCATGCAAACCAAATAATTTGAAAAACAACAATAAACTGGTGACACTACGGTTTTGAATCACACTAAGTTAACAAAGAATAGTTTTATATGTTAAGTGTTAATTTTGGGAGGATATAATTATGTATATTAAGTGTATTCAAAATGTTATATTTATAATAATAGCAGTATCGCAAAAATCAGTTATTATTGTCAGAAAGTTTTCAATAATTTTGGTGATACCCAGGCTTTGTTCCAATTTCCTTTAACTTAATATTTTAACTATAAAGTTTTTACGATAATATATATAATTCCTTGAGTTTATATTACCACATTTGTTAAATCAAACGTTAAAATTTGTGTTGTGGGCCACCTGTTTAAAAGTGAATTTCGTGCGGCAAAAACATTTACAACACATTTATACAATTGTAGCAACCGCAATAAATTTGGTTAAAACCAAAGCAACAAAATTTAACGGTAATCGACGTTGATTTGGTTTTAATTAGACGACAAAATAGAAGCAATATCCGACCTCGCAATCATAACCTAAAAGCCACGGCAACTTCACACAAATTTGTTTAGAAAACGCTAATGTTCAACCTTAAATCTCCAGCTTTAAGGTATTTTTTCAAAATTAATAACATAAAGATATTTTGAAAAATTTTATTTGCTGGGTTGCCAGACTTAAAAAAAACAGTGGCACAAAGCACGTGACGCCTGCATGCGTGGCGTTTGTTGAGGTTTGTTGTTGTTTCTTTGCCCCTCGTTTTATTTACTTCTAAAGCAAAGCATTGATTTTGCTTGGTTTTGTTCGTAAAATCAATAAAAACAATGTTACGGTACAGAGGGCCAAAAGTCTTAGCAAACGTAAAAAAGTTAGACGCTTTTCCGAAAATTCCCGAAACCTACGTTGAGAAAAGTACGAGAGGAGGAGCAATTTCAATTTTTACATCTATTTTAATTTCATGTTTGGTTATTTCAGAAATAGTATATTTTCTGGGAACAAGGTAAGCCCTAATCATACTAAAATTAAATTGATATATATATATACTAATTATTAACTTATATATGTACATTTGTTTATTTGTCTATGCTTCCATTTCTACACTTAGATCTGTCTGTTGGTTGGCTAATAATAATAATTTATTATCTTGTTCATTAGTCCTTCGTAAATTTTTTTGTATTTTTACATATGTTTTTAGGTTTGATTATGATTACAAGGTAGACACTGATTTTGATTCGAAAGTTTGGTTAAATTTTGATTTAACAATAGCAACACCATGCCAACTCATAGGAGCAGATGTATTGGATGTAACAGGCCAGGCTTCAGTCTATGGAAGCGATGTAAATACTCATTTATTTTAGTTATTTTTTTTCTCATGCAAACACTTTGCAAAAATTTTTTTTTTTTTTTTATTTCTTATTAGGCTAACAGTCATGCTATAGGCATAGTCTGTTAGTTGTAACTCTTGGCTTTCATATCAGGTTCAATAAGTAGAAAAAGAACTAAAAAATCTTTGATAAAAAAATGTATTCTTATTTTTAATATTTTTTGTGGTTTAGGAAGTTAAAGAAGAAGGTACACATTTTGAACTTTCGGAGACAGAAGAAAGCTCACGTCAAAGTTTAATTCGCCTTAAAGAGCACATGTTAAATATAGAGGATGGCAAAAAAATGAGTGAATTTTCCTTAAGGGGAAATTTTCGTGCTAATAGGCCATTTGCTGAAAGGAAAGTTAATTTAAAAGGAATTAAACCAACTTCATGCAGGTAATGTCTCATGTTATATTGTTTATTTTAAATGATCGATTTTGTATTTTAACACTGGTAAACCACCAACTTGAAATAAAATTTATTATTTACATGTTATTTGCTTATTTGTGTAATTTTTTTCAAAGAGGCATAACTTATTTACTATAAAAATATATATATAAATTGTTTTTTTGTTTTTATACCTATCTCATGTAATTGATTTGTATCGTATTTTTTACATGTTTTTACATCATTTAATATACACACATATATGTATATGTATATATACATTTCAATTTTTTATTAGCATACTACATTTATTATATAATAATATATTCTATGTTTCTTTAGGATATATGGTCACATTCCACTTAACAAAGTAGCCGGCAACTTTCACATAGTTGCTGGAAAACCACTTGCTATGTTTGGTGGCCATGCTCATTTATCTTTGATGTTCTCCGATGCTGTGTACAACTTTACTCACAGAATCGATCACCTTTCTTTTGGTGATATGAGAACAGGTTTTGTAAATGCTTTAGACGGTGATGAAAAGATCACGACTGAGCAAAGTAAGTGGGGTTTGTTTTTTTCAAAACATGACTTAAGATTATAATTCTTAAAAAGTCTTCGCTTTTACCAATTTTTTTTTACTTTGTGGCACACAAAATTTTTTTTGTCTTTCTTCAGATTCTATTTTTCAATATTATCTTGACATTGTTGCCACGAAAGTTGACACAAGACGTTTAAAAACTTCGACTTATCAATTCTCTGTCTCCGAGCAGTCACGCTTTCTTAATCATCAATCAGGCAGTCATGGTATGCCGGGAATATATTTTAAATACGATTTTTCACCACTTGCTGTCCTCATTAACGAGCGCAGAATACCTTTTGGACACTTCTTGGTGCGCCTTTGTGGGATAATTGGCGGTATTTTTGCTACATCATGTATCGTCAACGGACTTTTAAGTTGCTTACCAAGTTATTCTAAATCTAAAAACGCGCAAAGAACTAAAAACCAAAGCGAGAAAAGTTTTTCGGATAATAAGTCGAACGGATTACACGTCGACCTTCAAACTACATTGCCGCCACAAAACTCGAATTTTGAAAATATATCACTGTTAGAAAATTGAATATTTAGCTTGTTTTGTTTTTATTGTTTTTAAGTGATAAAGCGAAAAAATCGTGTACATTAAAAACATCAGATTTAAATTATACGCAGTTTCTGTTTTATGCTGTTATTGTTTTTAAAAGCAACTAATATAGTTTTTTTTGTTTGTTGAATAATTTAGATTGATATTACTTTATGTTTTGCAATAATTTTATTATGCAAATAATGTTTAAAATATTATGTCAACAGTTTGTTTTTAAAAATGTGATTTCTGTTAAAATCTTTATTAAAATTAATTTATATTTAGGTCATTTTTAAGTTGATTTAGAAACATAGTAAAAAAATGTCGTACAGAAATGAGAAACCTGCCATGGGAAGTGGTGAAAATGGAAGGGATCCCTCGAGTGGTGGACTTTTTAGTGTCAACTATAAAAAGTAAATCTTTAAAACTATTATTACTTTATGTGAGCAATAAAATTTATATTATTTAGTTTTGACCTAGATGTTATTGTTTTTAAGTTTTTGATTTTTTTTTTATATATATTATATATATTTTGACTTATTTTATGTTAAATATTTTCGTTTTGTGTTAAAAACTATTTTAAAAATTTATTGATTTTTTCAGACATGAGGATCTTAAGAATATGTTGGATCAGAATAAGGATTCACTTAAGCTGGATGCAATGAAGAGAATCATTGGTGTAAGTTAAATTAAAAAAAAGTAAAAAAATAGTGTGGTGTAGACACACTTGGTTTCGCTACATGAAGTCTTGGGTTGATTCCTTAAAAAAAATAATTGCTTCAAACTGAACTGGTCAGGAAAAATTTTCATTTTTTTTCTTCTAGTAAATCGATTTTCTACATTATTTTAGATGATAGCAAAAGGTAAAAATGCATCTTCCTTATTTCCTGCTGTTGTGAAGAACGTGGCATGCAAAAACATTGAGGTTAAAAAGTTAGTCTATGTTTATTTGGAGCGATATGCCGAAGAACAACAGGATCTTGCTTTACTCTCAATTGCCACTTTCCAAAGGGGACTCAAGGTATTGGTTAAATAGGCTTGCTTTTTAATTAATACAGAGAAAAGGACTTATATGGAGAAAAATTGGAGGTCTCTTCTAAATACCATATTATTGCTATAGCCACCACAATTATTTTTGCTAAAGGCACTATTACTACGTTTTCACTATTTTTACTTGGACAATACATCTGTTTGCCCTAACTCTTAATACTAGTATTGTAAATTTAAAAACTCTATTTTTGATTAATACTATATGTTAATATACCAGCAATCTTAAACATTTACTAATTCATGCCATTAATGTTTTTACAAGCAACCGTTTTATTTTTTAACATTTGTTGTGTGTGTTATAGTGTGCTATTTACTTTATATTTAGCAATAATTTTATGAAATTTTTTATTATATAAAATTTTTATTTTATTTAAAAATTAATTTTAGGATCCTAACCAATTAATTCGAGCAAGTGCTTTGCGTGTTCTTTCTAGTATTAGAGTTCCGATAATTGTTCCCATCATGATGCTTGCCATCAAGGATGGGGTTAGGGATATGTCACCGTTTGTAAGAAAAACTGCTGCTCATGCTATCCCAAAGTTATATAGGTATATATAAGAAATGTTATTTGTTTAGTTAAAAATTTAAGTGTTTAATAATTTACTATCAAGATTTAAAATTTCAATAAAAAGTTTAATGTTAAACTATCAAATAAAAGAATTTTTTAATTGAAAATTTACTGTTCTTTTTATTAAAACTTTACTTATTTTTGAATTTAGTTGTGTATTATTAATCTGCTTTTTTTGTAAAATTATTTTATTTTTACACATTAAGAATATGAGTCACATAACAATAGGATTTACTCCTGTAAAAACTATATTAGCAGGATATGGATATGTGGATTAAAACATTAAAATAATCATCATCACTCTAATCTAATTTATTTTTCTTTTGTTAGTTTGGACAGAGACCAGAAAGAAAATTTGATTGAAATTATTGAAACACTTTTAAGCGACAGAACTACAGTAAGTTTGTGTATTAAAATATCATTCTTAAAAATTTTTTTTTATTTGGAAATAATTTGTAGTTTTTGCAAAAAATTTTTTTGTGTAAAAAATTTAATTTGTATTAACTGTAATCTTGTAAAAATGATAACTCGAATACATAACACTTAGTAATACCGTAATTAGTTGTTCCAAGCATTAATTTGTTTAAAACAAACCAATTGCCATTAACCAACTGGTTGTGATATAAGTTTGTTAGTTGGTTACCTATGTAAATGTCTAAGTAATGGTGTGGAGTCCTTGTTTGAAAGTTGTAGGGGTCACTTGTCCTGGAGGGAATTACCCTTGGAATTGTAATTTATTTTCAAATAATTATTTTTTTTATTTTAGCTCGTAGCTGGCAGTGTGATTATGGCTTTCCAAGAAGTTTGTCCAGAAAGAAACGATCTTGTTCATCGCCACTATCGCAAGTTATGTGGCCTCCTAGTGGATGTGGATGAGTGGGGACAAATCGCAATTTTGTCGATGTTGACTCGCTATGCTAGGACTCAATTTCCTGACCCAAATAAATTTGTAAGATTTTTTTAATAAAAATTATTTTAAATGGTACATGTTAAATATGGTTACAAAAAGTATAAACTTTATTAATTTTTGGACAACAATTTTATTAAATTACTATCTCGTTTTTTTTGGATTTTTTTTTAACAAATCAAAAATACAAAAAAAAACTATATATTTCATTTTATATATACCATTTTTTTTTCTAATCCAAAAAATCTTGTTTTTGACTAAAAGTAATTAAAATTTTTATATTTTTTTGATGCAAAATATTTAAAATTTATTTTACAGGACACTGGTGACGCTAAAGAGAAACCTTTCTATGAGGAAAGTGACAGCGAAGAGGAAAATGACGAAAAAGACGAAAAATCGCCAAAATATGTTATGGACCCTGATTTGAGACTTTTACTAAAGAGTGCTCGGCCACTACTTCAAAGCAGAAACGCTGCGGTATGTTAACTGTTTATATGTTGTTATAAATAAAGACTTAAGCTTTCTTTTTTAGAAATGGAAACTTTTGAGTAAACTTCTATGCAAATTAAAAAAAAAAATTTGTGGGCTGTTTTTAGAAACTGTAAAATTTTTTGTGTCACATTTGGAATTTTATCAGCGTTATTAAAGTCTTAGCACTATTGTTTAGAGACGTGTTCCAACCACATATGTGTTTCCAAATTAGTTTTGGTTAGGCAGTTACATACTTTAATCAAAACATTTGTTTTATTTTTGGAAGCACTTTAAATTGTGGTCTTAATCCAAAACTGTTTAAAACTGAAGTGTGGCTTCTTTAAGATAAACATCATGGTTTAAAAATTTATGGATAGTTTAAAATGGTTTTACTGGTACCAAGTAATGACAACCACAAACTATTTTCCCCCTAGGCATTTTTGGTTCTCGAATTAAAATTTATCAAACTTGCAAACTTTTAGGAACTATATTTAACAAAAATGAAAGTAAATAAATATTTTTCAAAAAATTTTTAACTTTAAAATTTGATATAACCTTATTCATGTTATAAAATTCGATATAACCTTATTCATGTTATAAAATTTGATATAGCCTTATTCATGTTATATATATAAATTATCTAATTTTTAACTTTTTAGGTAGTAATGGCTGTTGCTCAACTGTATTACCACCTTGCTCCTAAAAGTGAAGTAAGCATGGTTGCTAAGGCTCTTGTGCGGTTACTAAGGGGAAGAAGAGAGGTTCAGGCTATCGTGCTACAAAACATTGCATCAATGACACTCATGAATAAGGTAAGCACTTTATTTACATTTGTCTAATCGGTAAACACTTTTTTAAATGTGTTGGGTGAATGGCAAGCAATAGCAAATGCATCATTAATAAGTTATGGTAGGCACAAAACAGAGTAAGGAAACTAAAACAAAAGAGAAAATCGATATTTTAAAGTGAAATAATTAGGTGTTAAAAATGTTGAATGGCTTCAAATGATGCAATATAGAAAAATGATTAATATGAATAATGAGATATCGCTTTAAAGTTTTTTTGTCATAAATTTGAAAAAAAATAAAAAAGTATTAACAAGAAAGTAGCAGTTTATTCATTTATGGGTTTTTTTTTGAACCTACAAAATATTCCAATAAAACAGAATTGTGTAATAAAAAACTCTTTTTAATAAAGGAAAAAACTATTAATGCTCTGTTAAAAAAAGGAAAAACTATGGATGCTCTTTTAAAATTTAATGTCAAAGCGTTTTTTTACAGTTTATACAAAAAAAACATAACTGAATGTCAAAAGCACCTTTTTCTAACAAGTCACAATTTGCAAACCTGTGTTTTGCATTTTTTTTTTTTGCAAGAAAAAGCTAGTTTAAAAAAAGTAGTGTTTAAATGTGATTTAAAGGTCCATCGAAATGGCACAATAGCCTTGTGTGTCAACCAAAATTTCTTCTATATCATTTGTAAAGATACCCCACGCTGCTGCTGTTAAGCGGATATCATGGGGTGAGCAGTCATTTTCTCCGTTGCACTGTTCGGTGTAAATTATTTGATATTTTTGCAAATCTGTAAATGAAAACATGGGGTTAACTTTTAACTGAGATTTTATTTGTACTTGTCTAAGGTTAATTTTGATTTTATAATGTTTAGTAAAATTCTAACATTTAATGATAAAGTTCAATTTTTTAGTAACATAGTTGAGTTGTTTGGAAGTGTCAAAATTTGTTTGGGGTTTGACATTATAATTTATGATATTAATTAAAGATTGAATTTTTTTCCTGATTTTTGGGTTGTAGTAAAGTTTTTTTAAAGATTTTACAATTTTGATAGGTTTTAAACTTAGCTCTATGTCGATTATCATTAAATCATTTATTGTTATATGACCACAACAATTTTTTTTCTTTGGTTATTAGCTCATACACCACAAACTGTAGTTTTTTTTCTCTGTTCATTGAGCTTCAGTATATATGAATGATTAAAAACACAACCTAATGGTTAATTGGTTTTATGGTAAGGGCTTGATCCTGGAAAGTTCTAAGTTTACGTTTGACCAATACCGCATTATTTAACATAGAAAATTTAGAGAGAGCTTACACCTTTAAATAAACTACTACTTTTAACAAAAAAACAGTCAACTTACCTGGATTCATTACAATGTCTCTTAAAATGCTTGGATTTCCAACTTGATATGCATACATAAGAGACATGGGTTGAAAACTACCAGCACAAACATTAGTAATATCTCTCTTTTTTCTTCCTCCTTGTAGATTAATTTGGTTAGGAAAACTTTTAAGCTGGCATGAGGCTTGTCTGATGGATCTTCTAAATAGGGAAGGGTTGTTACGTAGTAGGAAGCAAGAGCGATGGTGATAGTACGGTGAGAAGACATTGTTGCAGTCGTATACTGTGACCGGGCTAGGCTAATTAAAATAAAACATAATTAATGGGTCAAAGTTGTTTGCTATAACCCTTTTTCTTCCTGTTTTAAAGAATATTAGAGATATTTAGTGTAATAAGTAGTTAGATATATTGTTTTCATACGGAATTTTTTTAGTAATTATGTACTAAAGATGTAGATATCTATAAAAAATTATTTTCTTAATTGACGTTTTTTATAGAAACAGTACTTTTTTTAAAAAAAAAGACACACAGTAAGATTAACAAAAATAGCCTTACTTACGCTTTGCAATATTTCTGTAATTGACCCTTCTGAGAAATTTATTTCTGTACTACCACGGTCACCCTGGAAGAACTGCCAAGGAAATATTGGTATTTCTACGTCAGGTCTTGGTTTAGTTGGTGGAATCCTCGTAGGTAGAGTTCTTGTTGGTGGAAATGTTGTAGCTTCCCTCAATACTTGTGTGTCAACCAGTATTAAAGTTGCACACGACAATATTAATAATTTAAGCATCATAATAACTTCAAACTAATTATTTTTGCTTCCTTTTTTGCTTTAACTTAAATTTTTATTATATTATGCTATTACAAGTAAACAGTGCGAGTCTTCATTGATTGCAAATCTAAAAAAAAACTTTTTCTATTGCACTTATATGTAAATTAAATTAATTTTTATTTATTAAATTTAATAAAACTGAAAGTTTTAAAAATTAGCTGCATAAATATAAAATTTGCAAACACTACAGCCTTCTATTTAAATATTTGTTAATTTTTTTTAAAAAAAATTGTAAATTTTTACGCACAGTTTTTTTTTTATCTCTTCTCGTGTTACGTTAAACCTAGAGTAACCTAAATCTAAATTTTCGAAAGTATTTAACATCAGGAATATTACCTTGCAAAAAAGGGCTTTTATTTACAAAACTGTTAAAACCTTGAGATTGGCATATCCTTAGGCTGTTTTTAGTACTTGGCGTCATGTAAAAAATTACTTTTGATTTTACTTAATATCTATATTTAGCTTGTGGTATTTAAAGTGGTGAAAGCAAATGTAAATATTACAAGGTAAATCATATGTTAAAAGTGGGTGGTTTATTAAATTATTATATTTTTAAAAGGTTTTAATGCTAATTGGATAATGGTTAAAGATTAAGGCAGTGAATAAAGATTAGTGATTCATTGACCTTTAATATTGTTTAAGGTGATAATAAAGCATAAGAACCTGGTAATGAATTTGCTAGCTAAGGATTTTAAATATTAGTTGGTTACCCTTTTTAGGTGTATTTGGTAATCATAGTACTGAGAATAGTAAGGGTAGTGGATTTATGCCAGCTTTATTTTGCATATCTTATTTTTTTATGTTTACATTTTTATTTATTTTTAACAAACACATTTACAATAACTTAAAATAAAGGACATTTATAAAAACTGGAACTATGTAAAAATGCGCCATAGTATCTTACAACTATATACTTTAAATTTTTTGAAGCTCACTCACAAATTTTAATAAATAGCGAATACAATTAAACAGTAGTGATATTATAAACAAATTTAATTATTATTGAATTTCAATAAATTGTTGCAAGTCATTGTTGTAGTTGTTGTCATATCTGTTATTTATATATCTTTATCCAGCAAAGTAAAAAACAAAGTCATTTAAAATATATATTCTTTCTCAAATAAAACTAAGCGCACAATATCCCTTTACCAGGATATTTATAACTTCTATATTATAAGAATTCGGGTCTACATCCCACACTGCAGCCTTGATTACAATATCATGTAAGCCACAATGCCATCCTGAGCCAAAAAATACAGCAGCACATTCTTCAACAAATATAGTCTGGTAAAGGTGATTTTCTAAAAAATTAAACAAAATTTGATTAAACTATTGATATGTTTTAATCAAGCTAGTTTTTAGCTTTAAGAAATGTGGTTATTTTTTTTATTAAGTTTATACTTTTGATTTGGTAACATTTAAATAATTGTTGAGGTTTTGTTTAGTTAAATGACTTGCTAAAAATATAAAAAGAATGATATAATTATAAGGTACTTAAAAATAAAGATTATTTTAGCATTAATAAAATAGAGTGACCATACTAGTCCTTAAATTATTTTTACTGTAATTGCTATAATCTAATATAGGTGATTTAGAAAGAATTAAAAAGTTGTGTTTTAATACATTTTAAAATGATCAAAGTGGCTCCAAGGCAGGTTTTAATGCTTATGGACAACTTGTACCTCAATGTAATAAATAAATGTACCTGGATCCATGACAACTTCCCTGACAATTTTAGGCCGATTTTGTTCTCTTGCTGTGAGAATCATTTTTTCAACTGGATTTCCTTGGCAAGCGTTTGTCGATCTTTTTTTTATTGTGTGACGCTTGGAACGTTGTGAAAACGAGGTTAGCATAAACCGATCTCTTGAAGAGCATAAAAAATCACTTGCACGTGTATTTAAATTCCTGCCATCGTCAGGTCGATTGACAATTTGACAAGAACGATGTTTGTTAAATGGTGGCCATTTGCATTGCCTAACTGTCAATGGACGGCTCTGAAACAGAAATGCGATTTTCATGAAATGGTTAATCAAGCTAGCTTATAGGGGTGTCAATGGCCTAGGGCAGCTTCTAAAAAGCATTTAAATTAAACTAAAATAAACTAGTAAAACCACTTTTAGCAGACCGATTATACAATTAAAGTGTAATTGCAGCTTGATTAAGTAATTTTTCTAGAACCAACTACTTGTATAGCTTACTTGGTTTGATATTTGATAAATTATTCTTGTGCTTATTTCACAAACTTAGATTTTTTGCTCTTAAAAATCTTACCAGTAAAGTTGGAAGTTCTTGTGGAAATGGTAGGAGCGGAAATAATTTGCCGAAAACATCACCTGGAAAAGAGTTAAAATTAATTTCGTCATTATTGTTATAATCTTCATAATTTGATGACTCTGTCGTTAATGTCGTAGTTGTTGCAGGAGTGGTTGTTGTTGTGACATCTTCAGTTAGATTTGTATTACGAGCAGTTTCTCCAGTTGTTTTTGGTGTAAAACTGTTGGTTCCTGTTGTTTGATTTTTGATAAATTCTGTTGTATCTGATTCTGTTGAATTTAAATATTGTGCTGTAGACTGATTTGTTGTTTGTGTCAAAGTGGTAGTTGTTGTTGTTGCTGTTGTAGTTGTTGATGTTAACAAAAATTGTCTAAATTGAAATAAATCCTGACTCATTGCGTTTTGTATTCCCAGAAAAAGAACTAGTCCAATAATTTGTATCTGATAGATAAAATACATTTATATTAAATTTTAATATTTGTTAATACCTTTAATTTTTAAGTTGTTTTTTTTATAAATAATTTTATTCAAGCACTTAAAGACAATTTTTATATATTTTTATGTTAAATACTAAAATGATTTAGATCACAGATAAATTTAAAATAGTTTGACATTATATTTTATCTAACATACTTGCGTATTACAAGTTTAGAAAACATAGCGCGAAATTGTAAATTACTATTAAGACCAAAATTTCTGTAGTAAATAACGATATGCTCTAGGTTTTACAACTTTACTAATGTTTAGTTATTTACTTTAGATCAAAATCCTTACTTGTAAACCCATTTTTTGTCTGTTTTTTCTTGCACTTGATGATAATGTGTAAGTAAAAGATGCAGTTTTGGTTTTGTTAAGCCTTCTCATGTTACCCTTAGGCTATGTCTGTTACCGTAGAAAATGTATTTATACCTGTTTGAAGTATGTGCCAGTCACATACACACGCACTGATTATTTTCTGAGGTATTTTGTGCGTAATATAGTCCGTGACTAATAGACTTTGCAGTTCAGTTTTATTAAAAGCAAAACTATTTTAGTGTGGTTTGTGTAAAGACAAGATTAAAATAGAGCGAATGTTCATGCTTACTTAGAAATGAGGTGGATTGGGATTAAGATAAAAATAGGCTTTTAAAGATCACCTGCTTGTGGTTTGTAGATTAATTTGATAATTGCATTGCGCATAAACTTGCTAAACAAAACTAAAATTTATTTTTTATAAAATTTTTTTGGGAAAATGAATTTGTTGGTAAAGATTTAGTTATGAAAAACTAATTATCTTAATTTAATTTTTCATAAGAGCAAATAAAATGATTTTCAAACATTTTTTTTGGATTAAATTAAACTATTTTGGTTATATTTGTTTAATTCAGGCTGGTTTGTTAAATATCAATTATTTTTTTTCTTATTCAAAGTCGAGTAGTGGATTATCTAAAACGTTGTCAGTAATAATTTTTAATAAAACTTTCAACAAAACATTGCAAGTTACATAACATATTGCAAAAACAATTATTTATTTATTGTTTTAATATTTGTGCAAAATTTAATTAAGCATGTTGTTAAATTCCTTTGAATTAACATTTGTCAATGATAACAATTAAGTTGTGCATATATATAATTTTTTTATGACTGTTATTGCATTATTTATTTTATGAATAGAGTATAGAGATATGTGTAAAAAATATAATTTTTTTTAATTATTTAGAAAGTTTTTATTTCAAATTAATTATCTATTTTAACTTTAATTTTGCCACATTTAAAATCTGAAATTGAAAATTGACAAGTTAGAATGATCATTAGTACTCGACTAAAATTCCGCAAGTTGCTGGTATTTCTACTGCTGTTAGTTCTGCTTCTATTCCCTCCCCAGTAAACACTGAAGCTATAAACACCATGTTTTGTGAGATGCACTGAAATACCCAGAAATAAGGAGCAACACATTCGAACGTATAGAAAGTCTGATAGTAGTTGTTTACTATAAAAATTGAAATACAGAACAAAGGATTTTAAATAAATTGTAAAAGTTTTATGGATAATTAAGGATTTTGTTTTCCAAGAGTGTCATTTATTAAATTGGTTGAATGAATTTTTGTTTAAAATTTGATTTTTATTCTGTTTTAGTTTTTTGGTTTTAAGAAACAAGGATTTATGAATTTAGACTTTTGAAATGACTATTTCATTTTAAAATAACAATTTTTTACTTTTTTACTATTGTGTTTTTTTAATTATCATCACAAACCTATAAATGTAAATCCTTTGAAATTTTTACCTGAATCTTGGACTAGCTCAGCAACCATACCATTGTCAACACGCTCTGCGTAGAGAATAACGGTTTGTATTGCATATGCCACCGTGCATGGATTTCCTGGTATTTCCCTTTTTGACCTTGAAAATTCATTTGCAGACCTTTTTCGGCGCAGTTTGTTGTCAGTTATGTAAAGGTAGTTGGCTTTGTTTTTGTAGGAATTGGTCAGTTGGCTCAATTTGTCTGGGTTGGTTACTGCAAGTTCACAAGATTTAAGTGACGGGTTGTTGAGACAAATATTGTGAATAAATTCCTTGTTCTAAAACCAAATTAAAATAAAAAAACATTTTTTAAAAATTTATTACTTGATTATATTTATTTTTGGTTTAGAAAAAAAAAACATTTCTTGTAGTTTTTTTGAAGTGTTACTAAACTAGACAAACAACTCAAAATTTACTATCAACTCACCACTCTGTCATATTTTTGGGAAACCAGCCATTTGTAGTAATCCCTTGACATAATTTCTTTAACTGATTGAACAGGTAGGGTACACATGCAAATCACTAATATGGCAGTAAGGTAAACCTGTAAAAACAATTTAACTGTATTGTCAAAGTTTATAATTATTAATTTTTTTTTTTTAATTTGAAAACCAATTAAATTTAAAAAGGTATTGTATGTTTTAGATTATTTTTTACTTTTGAATATATATTACTTTCATTTTAAAGATTGGCTTTAACAATTGGCAGTGTTGCAGCAGTTCAGAATCATACAGAATTATTTTTAAATTAAATCATCCTAAATTTAATGTTCTGAAAAAATACGAGCAAATATTAACAAAGTTTTCATAAACAACTATCACCAAATTGTTTAGTAATTTACATGTTTAATTTTTCTATTTTAAATGAACTTGCCTAGGAAATTTGATTAGTAAATAGAGAATAGCCACAATGTAAAAGTAAATTGATTTGTTTAAATGTTAGTAAACGCATAATAATGGTACAATGGACAGTTAAATTCAATTTTCTAATAAATCTTGTTTTGTTAAGAAGAAATTTGTTCAGTAATAATATACACTTTATAAAATTGTTTAATTGGCAATCAAAAAACAAACAAAACGAAGGTGAAAAGTGTTTGTAACTAAAAAAAAACGGTTTAGTTTATTTTTTGGTTAAAATTTCAAGCCGGTTTGTAATCCAAAAAGTTTTATTCTTCATTTATAAAGTTTAACGCTTGGGCGGCAAGCATAAGGCGGGTGCTAAAAGCAACACTTTTCATGTCAGTTTTTCGGTTGCTTCTAAGTTCTTCTTTCTATGCTAATAGAGCAATGCGTTGGTATTTGTACACACCGGATTTCGACTTCATCATCATATCCAGTGTAGACTGCTGTCATGAAGCTCATGTACTGTGGTTTACATGTGAAGTAGAAAAACTTGTAGGCGTTGCAGGAGTACGTGAAAAAGGTCTGGAACAGAAGATTTCCTACAAAAAAAACATGCTGTGGTTAGTAACATGTCTTCATTTATACGAAGCTTGACTGCTTCTTTGCACAAAACAATTTACTTTGGTTATTGAAAAAATTGATAGAAAATATTGTTTTCTTAAGGCTAGTAGTTTTTTACATAAATAAAGGGCCCTAAAAAGCAAAATAAAAGAAAATATAATATGTAATTACCCGGGTCTTGTAACATCTCTACTACTTCTCCAGTGTTGCAATCGATTGCATACAAAACAGTAGTTTTTACTGAATAACGACTCACGCATGGATTTCCGGGTATTTCTCTTCGTGCCCTGCTTTTTGCCTCATTGTGTTCAACCAAGGCTGATCTTTTCTTGCGCCCTTGGACTGTGTACCCAAAATAGTTTGAATCAGCTAGAAATAATTTTTTTAGTAGAAAACATTAAATTAAAGAAATTTAAAATGTTTAGTTTGGTATTTTTTATTTCTCGATATAAATTTTTTTGGTTGTGTTGCTATATAGTTTATAGTGTTGTATAATCTAGAAGTATTGTAAGTTTAGGACTATTTTTAAGACCCTACAGTTAATTACAATAAAGTTCTGAATGTATATTAAATGCCCTTACCTTGTTGAAGATGGTCACTACTACTACCATCATCCCAGTGGTTTAGTTTTTTGCTTAGAAACTCTTCAGAAAGATGAGTCAGCACTGGAAAGTTGTTCATTGCCAGTTTACAGGAATGCACATTTCTGCTGTTGCGTTCATACTCGTAACACTTTTGTAATGTCAAAGGGTGGCCCTAAAGAGTTAACATTAGGATTGAAGAAATGTTTTTTTATGTTAAAATTGGGATTAGTTTTTTTTTCAACTTTACTTTATTGTAAATAGTTTATGTTATATTTTGTATATGGTCTAAGTTGGCTTAGTAAAATCTCAGTACATTTTATATTTTTTAAACACAAATTAAATAGTATTTAATAGAATATCATAGTTGTAGGGATTTTTTTTACAAATATTTTTTATTTTGCCCCATAGAATGTGTTGTTGTACTTACAATAATTCTGTCATCTTGGTTGTAGACCATTTGATCGTAATGTTCTCTTGTCATTATTTTGGCTAAAGATGCTTCACTTAACTTAACCCACATACAGTAAATGACTACTGTCAAAATTGACATTTGAATCTGAACCAAACAAAAGGTTAGTTTAGCATTTCCATGTTTTGGCATTTTTAAAGGGTGGGCCTTAATTAAATTGTGGGTACGCCTTATTTTGATTAAGATAAAAGTAATTAAAGTTGATTGACTTTTAATTAATGCTACCCACCTTCATTTTAGTTGTCTTTTTGTTTTGATACTCACAGAAATCTGATAACAGTTTTTTTTAATTTCCTATTTTTTATTAGATTTCTAATGATTTCTAAAAACAAAAATTAAATTGTAATAACTGACAAATTTCGTAGACTTACCACGTACAAAACAAGTCAGTCAAATTAAATATCAAACTGTCTGCTCTTAGGTATTTCAACCCTTCTTTAAATATAATTTCTGAACACTTGATTTCTAATTAACTGGGTGTTAAAAATATATGGCCGAGTTTTTAGTACCAAGGAAACAGGGGCTTTTCGGCGTCAAAATGTTCATTTTAATTACTTAATTTCTACCTTAGAGCTGGGAAGTGCTTGTAGCAGAGTCATAATTACCTAAGTCTTTGCCGACAGTGTAGTCAGATTTAATTTTCTGTTATGCAATTAGCCAGAGTGAACTTTTTTCGAAAATTTTTTGCACTTTCAAGCGCTTTGATGTCGACTTACAGCACTTGGCTCGCTTTCAGGTTAATTAAATTTGGCAATGTTGTACTTTAAAATATGTGTCGAATATACACTAAGGAATTTTCTGTCTTAAAGTGAGGCACTTTAAATTTTTTTAAAACGGTACTTTAGCTTGACATGACTAAATTGACAATAATTTGTTTACTTTTTGTTGAATTTTAGTATTTTTTCTCTATTAAAAAAAAGAATTAAGTTTTTTATGCTTTCCATTACATTTAACATTGTTTAATACCTACAAAAAATACCGTTAAATGGCAACTATTTTTTATTTTATTGATTTTTGTTTTTAGGGTATATTTGTACCTTATCTGAAAAGTTTTTATGTGCGCTCAACTGATCCAACTCATGTGCGTGGACTCAAACTCGAGGTTCTCACCAACCTCGCCTCAGAGACAAACATAGCAATTATTTTGAGGGAATTCCAGGTATAATAGTTAATTTCAAGTTTAAACTAAGCATGGCTCAGGTTACTTAAGGAAAAATTTTTATTTAATTTAAGACTTTTCAAAATGGTGGCTGACATTTTTATTTTTCCAATCTATTTTTTTTTTTCGATTTAAATAAAAAGAATTAATTTTTTTTGATCTGTTAGCGGCACTACTTTTATTTATAGTACACTAGACATGCTGTCTGTCATTTCATCATATACATCTTTTAATAAATTCTATTTGACCCAAAACTCTATAGCTAAAACTCCAAGTATAGTTTTTTAAATAAGTTCAAATATACTCTCAGTTTATTTTTATAGTGAAAAACTTAAAAAACAACTTTTTTTTACAACAAGTGACGTAAGTATTTTTAAACACTACTTTATTGTGCTGAATATAACAACATTACACTAACACGACTGACTTTCTTTTTATTAAGACTGCATACACGACTTAAGACCTTTTTAGGATTTCCATATCTTTTTAGATCAGATCTTTTTTTAGACTTTCAATTTGTTGTATTTTTAATTACTGTTCTACTTGACAGACTTATGTCCAGAGTTCAGACAAGCAGTTTGTGGCGCATACTATCCAGGCCATCGCGAGGTGTGCCACAAACATTACAGAAGTGACCGACACTTGCCTTTCTGGGCTTGTCAGTCTGTTGGCAAACCGAGATGGTGAGTGACTGATTACGTGTTTATTTCAATCGTAATTAGATAAAATCTCGATTTCGTTTGAAACTCAATTAAGGCAATGTGCGTGTACGGGTCTCCTAATTTGCACAGGTTATGATTAAGTGGTGCTTGATTGGTGTAATTAGTCGAATAGTCGTGAGAATTACCCTATTTCTCTTCAGTTTTATTGCCCTGCTAAGCTTAGCAATTTGGCCAATTAGCACTATTTAGTAACTAAATTACGGGCCGGGAAATAAGCCCCTGGAAATGTCTGTAAGACGTCATAGGTCAATGTGACGTAAATATATCAACTTAAAAGTACATTAACTTATAAACAACACATTTTTCAAGTGTTTAATCCTTATACAGTACCACGCCTAAGTAACAGAAGTTTATTGTCACATAATATGATTACAGTTTAAGTGGCCATGTTTTGTTAGGATTATTCACCTTGACCTAGTTAGTTAATTACTCGGATCTAACCAATCTGCCAGATTTTTTCACAATTAAAATCATGTTTTTGTTAAACTATTATAATAATTAAGCTAACCATAAATATTTTACTAATTTGTATTATTGGTTACATAAAATAATTGCTGTTTTTAAACAATTCAAGGTGAAGAATATTGTAATGTAAAGGAACAAACTTTTATATTAAATAAATACTTTATTATACAAAATTATTATACAAGTAAAAAAATGATCTGTTTTTAATTATTCTTATATAAAAATATTTATTACAAACAAATTTAGGGTTTTTTAACTTTCTTACGAAAATAACAATTTAATTCTTTTTTTATATCTTTTAGACACTGTAGTAGCTGAAAGCATTGTGGTGATCAAAAAGTTGTTGCAAATGAACCCATCTCAGCATAGCGATATCATTAAGCATATGGCTAAATTGGTTGACAACATTCAGGTATGTCGTTGACTATTTCCCACTCAATTAAACCTCATTTACATATAAGATCAAATTATGGTAATGGTAGTGGTTGTATAATAACCATGTGTTGAATTGTCAACTAATTGTATAAAAATTAATCATTTTAAAAATGTCAGATTGAATAATTTTTTTGTACTTTTTAAGAAATTAAAATAAAAGTTAGTTTAAATTTGTTCTTAAAATTATGACAAATTGATTTTTGGATATTTTATTCAAAAACCTAAAATACTTATAAATTATTAAACTATTATTTTATAATTATATATCTTCTTTTCTGTTATTGTAATTATTTTGTTTATGTAAGAAGATTAAACCTAATTAAGTCATTCAGGTATTTATTTAATTTACAATAAGGCCTTCAAGATTATGATAACAAAGCCAATTGTTTAATAGATAATATAAATAAAATTCGTCATTAAATTTTGTGATGTCACTAATTTAGGTAAAAAAATATTGCGTCATTATTTTTCTTGGGAAAAAAATGAATTTTAGTTTTTTAAATATTTAATATTTATTAAATAAAACTTATTAGACATATTAGATTGAAATTTATTTCCTTCTTAATTAGCAACAAAAATTAACCGCAAAAGATTAAATTCCCAGATTTAATTCCACTACAATATGTTTATTGTATTAGTTATGGTGCCATAAATTTATAGCCCTATTTAATAAGTTATATAATTAACACGATAAATATGCGCTTTGCGCTTTTTGTTATAATTACTTCACAACAGCAACGTGTCATTATTTTTTCTCTAATAATTTTCGCAAGATCATTGCGGTAATATTTTTAAGGTTTTAAACAATGAGATTAGGTGGATTAATAACAGGTTTTTGCAGTTAAATTGACAGGTAATTATCGGTTTTCACAAAAACACTTTAAGCTTTACGGTTTGACATCCACTTTTTTGACCATCTGGGAACACTTAATTTGTTTTGTCGAATTTCTAATGGAAATTTTACACTTAATGCTTGGGAACTGTCTAGTTTTTATTTTTTTGAGGTTACACTTTTTGAAGAGTGGTTTTAGAATACACAAACATGCAAAACAAACCAAGTCCACTTATACCAAACACAGTCTAGAATTAAATTTAACTAAAAAGCGTAATTTATCCATTGTTTGTTTATGTGTATTTTTGTCAAGCATTTTGGCTTGTTTATCTTAGCTTGCTTAGTTGTTTAAACATGTGTTAGAATATTTAGGAATAACTGCTTCTTGGTTATAGGTCCTATTTGTTAGAAAAAATGAAATGCCTGGTTTTTATGTATAATTATGTTATGTTGAATTTTTTAAACATTAAAAATTTGAAATATGTTTAAAATATTTTTATTTACAATAGTTTAAAATCATTTACAAAAACATATACTCTTTTGCTTAAAGTTAAACAAATTAAAAGATATTCCTGAAAAAATCACCCAAGTGAACATACACAAAAATCGTTCTTTTATTTTATTATAGGTTCCAATGGCAAAGGCAAGTATATTATGGCTGATTGGAGAATACAGTGAATTTGTGCCTAAGATAGCACCTGATGTGTTAAGAAAAGCTGCTAAACTCTTTACCTCGCAAGAGGATATTGTTAAACTTCAAATCATCAACTTGGCTGCTAAACTATTTGTGACTAACCAAAAACAAGTAAATGTTTAACTATCTCATATTTGGTTTGGGTTTTTGATAAATTTTACATTTAATTTACTTTTAATTTTCTTTTCAAAAAAAAAATTATGAAATTGCAACTAATTTTTGGAAAGTGGTTCCATTTATAATAATAAATTTGTTTTATCTTTAAGTTTTTTTTTATGAATTGTAAACTTACAAAGATCAAATAAGGAATTTAAAAAATTTAAATTGTATGTTTTCTTATTGCCCATATAAGTATATAAAATTTTGCACTGTAATTTAAAAAGACAATATAAAAACGTTAATTGTTTTTAATAAGCAATTACTACAAAACAGCTATTTTAAGTGTTTAAACTTTAAAAGTAAAATTTAAATTGTTTTTTAACAAATATGTAGAAGAAACCTGTTTTGGCATATAGCATCGTTAATAAAAACAGTAATTAGGCTATAAAATTTACCTATTTATCATAAACTTTATAAAATTGTAACAGTAATTTATTTTTAACAATTTATAAAGGGTCTTGAGTTTAATTCTTACTACATGCATGTTGTAAAATCTTTTCACAATAAAGATTTTATTTTAAAATTTGAATTTATTTTTTTTTTGAATTTTTAGACAAAACTGCTTACTCAGTATGTTCTACAACTTGCCAAATATGACCAAAACTACGACATAAGAGACCGTGCTCGGTTTATTCGTCACTTGATCATGCCAACTACTGATATGTCAGTTCAGATTCATAAACATGCCAAAAAAATCTTGTTGGCATCTAAACCTGCTCCCGTGTTGGAATCGCCATTTAAAGGCAAGTGATTTTTGTTGCTGTTATAAAGTGTTTTTTTTTTCAATCTGGCTAGTTAATAATGAATTGTTTTAATATATTTGCATCAATAGAATTTTTTTATTTTAATGGCCTGTATTTTTAAGCTTTGTTTTATATATTTTTATAAATGTTTTAAGATTATAGTTGTTGTTTTTTCAGTTGGAGAATACTTAAATAAGTTTTTTTTTCACTTAGTTAATAGTTACTTTACTATAAGTATATTTACATTTTATTACAGGTAGAGATATTTACCAACTGGGATCACTCTCACATGCAATAAACAATGAAGCAAATGGATATCAGAAATTACCAGAATTTCCTGAAGTTCAACCTGATCCCACTGTTAGAAATGTTGAGGTAAAACTTTTATAAACCTTGTTTTTTTAGTGAAAATTTTAATTTAAAATTTTTTGTCATTTTTATGTTAATTTTTTTTTTAAGCCACCAAAGAAGACAGAGAGTGTGTCCCGGAAAAAGAAAGGAGGACACCCGGTAAAGCAGAAAAAGAAGTCTTTCTACTCTGATGAGGATGAATCAACTGAAGAGGAGGATAAAGAATCTTCCTCTTCTGGATCAGAGGACTCAGGTATTTTTAAGGCCCCCTAAGAACACAATTTTTTTTTATGTTTTTTGTTTTTTATAGTGGTTTTAAAAAATATTTTGTCACAGATTCGGATAGTAACTCCAGCGATGAAGAAGAAGGATCTTCGTCAGAAGAAAGCACAACCTCCACTGAGGGCCCAGATTCCAAGATCAGTGACTCAGATGCGGTGGATCCTCCAAAAAGAAAAGCTAAGAAGAAAGTTGTGATTGTGGAGAAGGTGGAAGAAGAATCTGAAAGTGGTGCAAAAAATTTTTTTTACTTTTAAAAATGGAATTTATTTCAAAATGATTTAAGATTTTTACCAAATATTTTTTTATTGTATTTTTACATTTATATTATTGTAGTTTGTAATAAAAAAACTATTTCAACTTTTTAGAGTCTGACTCCTCCAGTGGAAGCGAGGATTCTTCTGAAGAAGAGAGCTCTGAGTCAGAACCAGAACCCCCGAAAAAGACAAAGAGCAAAAAACCTTCCAAAAATAAAGAAGTCAATCTATTGGACTTGGATGACTGTAAGTGAATAATTTAAAAAAAACTATCATGAGATTTTTTTTTTTTTAATTTCATTTAGTTTTAAGTTGTTAAAGTTATCAAAGTGTTACTTATTTTAAAAAAAATGCAAACCAATAGCTTGCTCTGTGACATTCATATTGTAGTAATCTGTGCTTTAATTTTAATCAATATTTGCCTGTGATAATTTGTCCTTGCACCACTAACAACAGTTTTATTTATTATATAGGTCTAGCAATTGGACATACACATATATTGTTTACCAAGCTTTATAATAAATGGATAATTATATAGGTAAAGAAAATACAACAAAATATTAAATAAATTGTAAATATTTTAGTTTTGTCCTCACCTACACAACCTACCACAACTCCTATCTCCAACGACGCTATTTTGACCCCCATGTTGACCTCTGACCTTCAGGGGTTGTCCCTTCTTGATGGGGGTCAAGATATCGGTGAGGTCATGGGGTCATCATTAGGTCAATCATATGAACTATTACACAGGGTCACTGGGGAAGGGTTGTCAGCAAAATATCGGTAAATAAATTTTTGATTAATTATTTTAAATAAATTTTTGTAATAAAATTAAAATTTTTTAAAGAATTTTAAAACATTTCTAATTTTTTTTAATGTTGGATGTAGGTACACCCGCAAGCCTTGTATTTATGGAGATAAAATGGTGACAATTGAAATAGAATTTGTGAATAATTCTGATAAACCGATTGCTAATATCCATATGGAGACAAAGGTAAAAACATTTTTATTAGATGGAAATATTTTTTTGGTTAATTTTACTTGTTTATTTTTTCGGATTGTTTATTTTTTTACATTTATATTTAATTAGTTTCATTTTTAGTTTTAATTTTACCACAATTTTTACAAAAAAAAAAATTTTTTTTGCCTTTGGCGCTAAATTACCCAAAAACTTGCACAACATTTTTCGATGACACGCTTATTATCCTAACGACCTGTTATTTAAATTGCAACATATGTAAACACTATATTTAAGGCATTAAAACTGCTGCAATTTTGCACTTTTAGGATTTTTTGTGTGATTTTGTTATTGTGGTAAAAATAAAAGTTGGAATTTTTCAATTTTTTTTCGTGGCTTGTAAGTAGAATAATCTCTTTTTTGATTTTATCCGAAAATGTTTTTATTCTTTTTTGCAGAAACTACCTTCAGGATTAAAAGTGCACGAATTTAAGGAATTAGGTAAACAGACGTGATTTTTTCGCCTTTTTCAATATTTTAAAACAATTTTGCGGTCATTTACACATTTTCTCAACTAATGTGTTTATGTTCAAAATAATGAAACAATATATTTATTTAAAATTGCTTAAAATTTATTTGTTTTTTTACAAACCTTTTTTTAGATATTCTACAATCAGGTTCTACTTCCATTTGTTCAATAGGAGTTGATTTTTGTGACACAACACAATCTCTTAATTTTGATATCTGGTTAGTTAAACACTTTAAAATGAAAAATTTTTTTTTAATTTGTAAATAAAATATTTTTTGTTCCTTTATATTTTAAACCTAATATAAATTATATTTTGAGTTATTGGCAATTATTATCAGTTTTTTTTAATTATTTTTAATTTTTTTGCAGCACACAATCTAGAAAGTTTGCAGTCAGTATCAAAATACCAGTAGGTGAACTAGTTAAACCAATTTCTATGCCAGAAACCCAATTTCTTAAGCAACAAGGTACATAATAAATATTTTTAATTATTTTGTAACATTTTAGGTTTTACTTTGGGATCAATTCATTTAGCTAACTTTTATATTAAACTCTGTGAAATTTAAATACTTTAGTAGCTAACCCACTTTTAGGTTTAATTTGCCTATTTAATATATTACCAATAGCGTGGAAACTTGAAATTAAAACTTTTTTAAAATAAACTTAACATGTAATTCCGATGTTCATGACCTTTCTAATTATCCTTTTAATAACCTTTTAACTTGCGGAAAGTAGCGTTTATAATTCTTGACCTATTTTTGGCCTTGAATTTTAAAGAACAACCCTATGTTTGTGACCAACATTAAACTAATTTACCTAATTAAACTGTACTAGATTTAATTACCACATTTAATAGGTACTACATTTTAGTTATTTTTGCAAAAAAATTTAAATTATTTTTGACTTTTCTAGGATTGCTTGCTGGCATGAACGAGAATAAAGCTAAGCTTGACCTTAGCGAAGGTCAAAGGGTTGCCGGGGTCATTTGTAGAAAGGTCACCGAGGTCGTGAACGTGTCACGTGTTCCTTCAACGGAAGATAATGTATATAGGTAAAGTAAAATTGTATAATTTATAAATTTGTCAAAATTTTTTTTGATTATTAATAAAATTTAAATCGCAAACTATTTAATATGCCAGTTTATTTCTCTTTCTGCTTTAACCTAATTTAATTTAACATTTTTGTCTTAAAGATTTGCTGGCAAAACTGCCCACGGTGGCTCATACCTATTAGTACAAGTTCAAATTGGTGAGAAATGCCAGCTAAGAGTAAATTGTGACAAGATGGTCATCTGTTCTATGGTGTTTAAACAGTTGCAAGAGCAATTAAAATCTTCTTAAATATATAGATTTTTTAAGTTTTAAGTTCTGAAAAAAGGGAAAAAAATTTAAATGTTATTTTAGTTGTAGAGTAATGTGAAAAATATTTATAGTTCAAATTTAAATCATACTTTATTAGTTTTTTGTTAATTTTGAAATCTTGAGTTCCTTTCCTATTGTCTAATAACACTTACATATTTACATTTATGTTCTACTAATTACCATTATTCTTTAAACATATAACTTTACAAAGCCAATATAAAAATGGTTTATTTATTGTTAAATATAAGGCTTTATATAAAAAAATGTGTACCTATAACCTAGTAGTTACAAATGTACAATTAAAAGCTAGGTGCTGTACTATGTGTACGTAAGCATGGTGTTCTTTGCATAAGCATTTTGTTACTTTTTCGTGTCAAAAATTCACCTTACTTATTTTGTTTTGTTCGTAAATTGTCGCCTGTCGTGTTGTTTTTTCAGTGACGTCATAATTGTGCAATATTCTTGTCTATGACGTTGCATTTATTTAAAAACTAGCATAATGTTGGCCAATGTAGTAAATATACTAAAAAAATAAAAACGAGTTTTTGTGTACTGTAAGCATAGTTAGGCAGTTACATTTTAGGCAAATTTGGGATAAAATTTAGTAAAACCGCTTTTTTTGCTATTACTAAAGTCGCTGGTTCGATTCCCACAGATACCCGTTATATTTGATTGTCACTTGATTTTCTTGGCCGAGCGATAAAGCCTATAACTCAATGAGCATAACAAGGTATAAAATATAATGTAATCTATACTAAAATATAATAACATCTCCAACCTAAATAAGATATTTTGAAATGTATATTAAATGTCAAAATTGTTTTTCTCAAAATTTCGCTTATATAAGATTCCCGAAAATTCGTTATCAACGAGCCCAACCTCTTCTCAAAAAAAGAAGATTTAATCTTCAATCGTTGGCATTTAATTAGATGGACTAAACTTCATGGGAAAGTCCAAAGCTCGTAATATGTGTGTAGCTTATCGTTTATAAGCCTGCCTTTATTTAAACTAACAATATTGTTTTAATTGTAAATTACAATTTTCTTGTCACGACTCTTATGAAAACTACCAATTGTCCTTCCGTATTATACATGTTGATTTAATTTTATCTTTAATCTGAACTTGCTTTAAAACTATGTGACTACTTTTGACCTATCTCGCTTTGTAGTCCCATCTTCTAAAAATAGTCAAAGTTAACAGTTTTCGATAATAAAAACAAAATTTAAAATATTTTTTTTTTTATTAAGTTTTATATCATATACTTATATATTACTCATGTATTATTAATAGAACATTTCTGTGGTTTAATGATTGAACATAAATTAAACACATATCTAAAAGTAAAAAAATCTTTCCAAAATTACAACGTCGAAAATATGAAGACAAAATATCTCCAATCAAGTAAGCTAACTCCAAATATTTTGCCTAGTTCTTCTTTATTTATTTAAAGGCAACTTATTAAAAAGTTTGGAGAACTTAATAATAAATACAAAGTTTATTCTAAAAATTTTTAGTATTCAAATTAGTTATAAAGTCATTTCTTTTTTTAGCTTGAACAGATTTTACGGAAGTCCTTTGTATCGCTTATTAACATAAAGTATTAACTTTTGACACTTGGTTCAAAATAAATGTATAGTAATCTTTCAAAAATCCCATTGTCCATTATCAGGCGCGACTTAATAAATTCTTTGTATTTGTTTGTACACGCCCATTTCTTGTGTTCAATCATGTATCATTTTCTATAAACAAAAAAGAGTTATATAACAAAGTTTTCCAGAATTCTTCGGACTTGTATGTCGTCATACGAAAACACCGTGACTTTGGAATCTTTGGAAAAACGTTAAACTAATTTTAGATCTTTTTCGGATTAAAATTTTTAAATAGGGCTTGTTCTCGCCACTTTATAGCGTTTTATGATGTAATAGTTCAGAGAAATCCCGCCTGGGAAGATTTCTTTCGAATGTGAAACAACGGCTCCAAAATTTCGACCATTTTTAAACCAGATTTAGATTTTGGAAAATTAAAATGTAGACAAATAGTTTAAAATACATTCATTTGGGGTAATTTATTTTCCTTTTTCTATTTTTATCTTTCGTTGTACTGATTCAATCGGAGTTTCGGCATTTTTTTTAGGAATTCGGAAGCCGCACGGTGGAGCCCAAGTGGCGTTTCCTGGGTTGGTGATTATGAGCCACAACAAAAATAGTTTTATTGATATGATATTAAAAGGTAGAACATATGTTATGGGCAACACATTATTTTTAGAATTATCTTATATAAGCGGAACATATGTTTTAAAACATCAAAACTTACGGTCAGACATAATGATGAAATATAAATAGTCCAAACAACCAAAGAATTAAAAGGGGAAATTATGGCTCCGGGTATGACCGGATATTTAGTCATGTGATATTTTATATATAAACCAAAATCAAAGTAAATGAATGTATCAATTAATCAGGTTGAAGCTGAATCGTTTATTTTAAAATATTTTTTGCTTTTTTTATTTATTTAGAATTTAATGGGTTTACCAGTTGGCCTAAGACTTAGAAGTGGCGCAAAATTTTAAGATTATATTTCTTTAAATTATTAATGTGTTAAATTTGTTTCTAAATGTTGTAACATAACAAAAACTGTTAACAAAAGTTTTTTTTTTTAATTTAAAAGACTTTTTAAAAATACTTTGTTTATTTATTATTTTAAAACCAAATTTTGAAATATAGATGACGCAAATTTTGACTGACGCAAAAAAAAGTTTTGACTCGTTTTGGAATATGGTTATAATTCATACACGACCTAACCAATTGTTTATGTTAATTATATAGTGGGAAAGAGTCATTAGTTTTTTCTTGTAAATGGTAAACCTTATTAAAGCGATTTCTGATAAACAAATTGAAGGTGCTTATTAAATTTCTAATTTGAAGAAAGGTTCTTTGTAAAAACGTTTTTTTCTACGGTAGTACACGATCAGGCTATATTGGTATTGTTTAAAGACAAGTCCTTTATCTAAAGTCAGCCAAGTTTATGAGAAAGTGGTTTCGAGGTTGCACTGCATAAAAAAAGGTGAGTGACGAAACATTATAATTGACAGTCAAAGTTAAACGACTTGTTTAGATAAATATATTGCATTTGACTGGCACCTTATTTTTTTTATTTTGTACGTCAAATAAATAGGTTACAGCGTTTTGCAATATTAGAAGAGATATTTAAAGATAACTAATTTAAATTAAGTAGCTTAAAAGGTAATTTTTTGTTTTTTTAATGTTTAGGTTTTTAGTTATATGTAATATATAAAATTAAAAGAAAAAAACCAAAGAATTAATATGAACAAAAGTGCTTTAGCCGAGAATACCGTACATTCCTGTTCGAGACCTTTATTTTGCGATGTCGATTACTTTGTTAAATGTCGAAACACAAAACTCAGAGATTGTGAAGCCTGCCAGTAAGTAAAATTAAATGTTTACTATAACTTAAAGTTAAAAACTTACATAAAAACATCTTATACCTTTTGCTATTTATTTTGTAGTGTTATAAAATAAATAATTTTTCTAATTGATAAGACTTTGCATAAATACATAGTTTCGTACTTGATGAAAACTTGTTTTATACATACCCCCAAGCGTTATAATTAGGCTTTAATCAGTCCAGAAAACGCTTAGTCACTTAATATTGACGCCTTTAAAATATAGTCACGTTAAACTATTTAAATATATATTTAACTTTTTACAGAACATGGCGGGCTGAGTTGTTTTTGTTTTTCTTGTTTGTGCTATCCCTTGTCTGCATTTTCGGAAACATGTTAGTGTTTCTGTCAGTTGTTCTATGCAAGAAGTCCCACAGAACTAAACACGAATATATTAAAGGTTCACTGTCAATCGCCGATATACTTTGTGGTAAGTTTAAATTTAAATCAACTGCATTTTTAAGAAAGGCGTTTTTTATAATTATGGCCACGACTCATACATTTGCAACACGAGCTTCTCATTAAGATCTGACGCGTATTGGAATGTTAATCAACTAATTATTTCGCCACTATAGTTTTAAGTTTTAAAGGTAATGCAGCCTACGCTTTGATACCAAGAAAAAAGAAACGTTATTATCATTATATGTTAAACACTATGCTAAAGCTTAGATTAGTAGCAACGTATAGAGAAAAGTCAAATAGTTTAATGTTGTAATTTTAATACAATTACCAATAGCCTATCTCATTGATAAAATGCAGAAAAAAAACGTTTTTTTTATATATGGATCTTGTGTAACTTCGGAAAATTTTAATAACTTATTATTTTTATGGTATTGCCTAACCTCTTATTACTTTTAATGTTCATATTTTAAAGAAACGTAAAGTATACATAGTCCACACAATTAAGCAAAGTTAAGGTTGCGATGTTGTTAAGTAAAAATTGCCAATCTGATTTTTGAAATGTATTTTCAGGTATATACTTACTCGTAGTTGCTGTTCCGGGAGTTTTTTGGTCACTCGGTGCAACGGCCGAAGAAGTTGCAATATCGGCGAGTGAGTCACGTGGCAGCACAATTTCTGTGATTGGCGGAACGTTTCTGTTATTTTCCTATGGGATCTCCATATACCATTTAATGTACATGTCTGCGCAAAGGTTCTGCGCAGTAAAATGGCCGTTTTGGTACCGTGCTCAGCGAGATCGAACGGTGTTATGTCACATTGCGTTGCTATGGGTGTTTGGAGTTCTTTGTTCAACAGTACCAGGTGCTTAATACGATAATATTTTAACTATAGGCCACACAGGCTAAATATTATTACAGCATATTCAATTTAAAATAAGTTCGAAAAAACAAAAGAACTAAGTTCAAAAAAACAAAAGTTTTTTAATATTTCCTTATTGTTTAGCTTGGTTTCCTGATGATTTCCAATATACGTTTCGATACGACATTTACCGTTATATTCCAACTTACGTGTCAGCAAATGAAGCAAATAAACACATAGGATTTCATCCAGAGATATTTTGTGCTGTTTTCTTCGTGCTTTTACCTTTTGTCGTCATGGTAAATATTTACGCAATGTACAGTTTTAACATCATTATAAATTTTACCCCAAAGTGTAGCTGTATTTTATTAATATAAACAAGAGTTAACACAAAAAATCAGTAAACCCTTAACTAGACAAAAAGGTCGACTGCGCCCAAATAACTTAAGAAGGCAAACTTGCGCCCTTGTGTTAAACAAAATTTGTTGGTTAAAATTTATATTTTTTAGTATTTAAATAGCGACCTATTTTCAGGTTGTACTTACGACTGGAACTTGCTATTTATCCAGCCTAAGAATGCGAAACTCACGTCGACTTCGCAACGAAAATATTTCCAGAAAGCGCGCCATTAAATTCGAAATAAAACTTTTTAAAAAGTTTGGGTTGCTGCAGCTTGCATTTGATCTAGCAGTCTGTAAGTAATTAAGTAAACTTTTTATAACACAATACTTATATTTCTTAATTTGAATTTAAGTTTTAGTATAAATATTTACACAAACTTTATAAATTTAGTGCCCATTGCCGTTTTAATTATCCTGATATACCGAGGATTAGTTGTTTGTGAGGAATCTAGAGTCTGGTTTATCATTTTTTTCAACGTTGCTTCTGCAAATGGGTTAGTTAACTAGTTCAAGAATGTTAAAAACGATATTATTTTTGCGCATTTAATTTCTAGTAACAATACCTTTTTTTTATAGATTTTTAAACGTGCACATCTACAGCTTTGGAGATAAGAAATTCCGTAAACAACTTTGTATCATGGCAAAAAGATTATTTAGAAAGATTTCCCAAACTGCTGAAGAATCGTCACATCGCATATCTGTGCAAACAAGTAAGATTTAAAACTTTTAAAATTGTTTAACTATTTGTTTTTTAACCAAAAATTGTTTAAGTTTTTTGTTATCGTTGTTTGCGCATTGATTTTTTTTAACTTTATTAAACATGAGCATAACTTTGGTACATTTTTTTGATTAGATATAAAATTTCCTTTTTTTATTAATTTTTAAGGGTAAAATTAAGTAAATACTCACATATTTCTTTTGTTATTTAGTTGATACGCCCAATCTGAACAACAACCAGATAAGAAATATTGCAGTGCCAAATGCTGTTTAGCCTAAAATATTAGCTTCGCGTGACCTGAAAAACTGTACGAATACGGCAAGTCGCCTATTAATATTTAATGTACTTTATTTGTTTGTTATTTTTATAGAATACAAAAAATCGACTGTGAAAATATCTACCTTTTCGATCGGCTTTTAAAAATGTCCAATTGTCGCAACACTTTTATTAATACCTCATAAAATATTAATAATTTTGTAGGATTGCTTAAACTGTAACGTTACTTTTTTTTACTATAACGTTACTTTTTTTGTTTGAATTTTGACGTTGAAATTATATTTCTAATAAAGATCTACAATTTTCTGTCAGAGTTTTATTTATTTAAAAACTAATGATAAATCATTGGGTAATGAAAAAATTAATTATGTCTAATTACTCAACCTTTTTTTGTTTTTAAAGTCTATTTTTATACAAATAGTATTTTTAGTTCAAAAACACAATATAAAGGACTGAATTTTGTTAAATATATTGTGTAAATTTTAAATTGATCATTTGTTTATTAACAGTTTGTATTAAAACAGATTTATTTACGCAATCCAATATTATTAAATGAAATAATTAAAATAGGTTCGATAACAATATTACCAAGGTAGAAAGTATTTATTCAAAGCTGTATTACAAAATATGATACATAGCCCAGTCTTTATTTTCACAAAGCCCTTAAGCTAAACAATAAATAATTTTACATAAATATTAGGTCCTAAGTTATAAGTTTAATTTTTAAAATCTCTTTTTAACAACAACCTAAAAAAGCACAACAATGTGAGGAATTTAATTAAATTGCAATCAATCCCACATAAGAATAAGCAGCAACAAGTTGAAATCAAAAATATGTTAGAGTGTCATTCCCCCACCAACATACTCCATTCTGTGCAAAGGTGAAGCAAAGGACAGCCAGTCGGAGGCATGAGTTGGTAACAAACCCATGCTGTTACACTTATAAACGGCTAACCCAACTGCCATAAAATTACCAAGCATGTAAACCAGAGTTTGTAGGATGTACTGGGTTGATCGTTCCAGCATCTTCATTGTGGCACGAATTGCCATTAACGCTTGTATTGGTCTAAAAAACATCATGCCTACCATCATTATAGGAAAGATTGATATGGTGTTTCCCGACATATACATTATAAATACATTCATTGGTAAGCCTTTAATTGGTGCCAGAGCAATATCCCATGCTTTTTTGTTTACTAAATTGGAGTGGGAATCCTCATCTTCTGTTCTTCTTCCGGCTTTTGCAATACTTGTGACTTGGGGATTGTAACCCGGAGGAGAGGATAAATCAGTTTTTGCTTCTCGTTTTTGTCCCGACGTTACGTCAAGAGCCCATTTGTCTCTTTTTACTTTTTTATTTTTAACCATCATTGTGTTTGAATGCATTGCAATAATTGTGTAGACAAGTCGACAAAGTTTTATTTTTATCAAAAAGGACAGTTAATAGCGCAGTTGTAACTTAACACACAATTTTATCTTAGTTCTAATAACCTGAAATATAAGAAACCAAGGTCAGAAGGTTTACAAAACTGCTTAAATCAAATGACTAAATGACAATGACAAAAATATTTCGAAATTCTAAAAATTAAATTGTCAGATTGTTTTTTTGTTGGGTAAACTATTTTTACAGCAGTAAATTTGGTTAAAATCTGGACAAACTATGCAAAAACGGTTTTTAACTTTAAACATAACGGCACCCTTCTGTTTATATTACCATAATTTTTTTTAATTTTATTAACACTCATTTCATGCTTTCCCATCACGACTAATAGGGGGGAATAAACGGGTTTCCAAATATTGCCAAAACAACATGCAAACGGGTTAGAATTTAAAAAACGAATCATATTAGCAAATAATGTTGTTAAACAAAATTAATGTCTGTTATTATAATTATTTAACTAACTTTGGAAAATTCAATCTTTCGTGTATAAAAATGTTAATATATAAATTTGTAACGTTAGGATTAGTAGCGTTAAAACGATATGGAACAAAAATTTTTAATTTTGTGATTAAATTATGCTTAATTTTTATATAACTGTATACAGTTAAAAAATGTACGACCTAACAATTCCATTATTTCATTCCTTATTACAATTTAAACGACCATTGTTACATCAATACTAACTACCTCTGAACTGAAAATATTTAAAAATTTAATTTATTTATTTTGGAAAGTTTATCTAAACGATATCAGATGTAGTTAGAAAAATATCCAAAATGACGTTAAAAACACCAACGGAAACTGAGAAAACAGCTTGTCTTCTTCATGGTTACAGGTTGACAGATCAGTTTTTAGGCGGAGGAGCTCAAGGACGCGTTTTTGTAGGATTAGCGTCGCCTGAGCGAATTAAAAAAAATCGCAAGATAGCCTTGTTGGCTAATCGCGATGAAAACTTTAAGGTATGAAGATAGATCAGTAGTTTTACAGTGCTGCAGTGTTATTTACCATGTTATATTTACAAAGCGTGCAGCCTACTTACTTTTGCTAGTTTTATTTCTAAATTTAAATGCAGAAATTTGATTACCGACACCACAACATACCGTGTTGTTAGATAGACAGCTATAGTTTAAGTACAGAAATAAGTTACAGTTTAAGTTGTTTTCCCAATGCAATAAAATAGTGGATAGTTATTTATATAAAAGGTAGTGCCGTGGTAATTTACCGCATGTTGAAATAAAGTGGAAAACGGGTATTATTAATTAAAATATCTAATTATTAGGCTTGGTAGGCTATGGGGATAAAAACTTCTAGTGGTCTACAAGCCTATAGGCTAAATACAGTAGTTACGCAATTACGTTGTCAACTCTAATCGTATAAACAATGCGTATAATGTATCATGGCGTGTTTCTTCAGTTGATTTTACTTTATTTATACTGCAGGTATTTTAGGGGTTACTTTATTTAATCAGGTACCTACCTATTTTAAACAGGTTGCCATAAAAATTATTTACCTGGACTTGGGAAAGAATTTTGTAACAAAATGCGCTAAATATCTCCCCACGGAAGCAGGTGTTATGAATAGTTTTTTTGGAAAGCCTTTTTTTGTAAGTATCAATGCCATTTTTTTTGTTTAATACTTACATAACTAAATAACATGCGTTAGTATAGATTACTTAAGTTGGAATGTATGCTAAAGTAAAGCTCATCGCGCGTTTTTACCGACGTGTTTGTTTTTACTAACGTGTTTGTTTTTTTAAAGATTTGGTTGTTCGAAACATTTATTTCGCACAAACGAGTATTTTTTGTGATGGAAAGAGGAGTAAATTCCGCACGGTATGTGAAATGCGACGAGGTTAATGCCAAATCCGTGTTTAAACAGATTGTGCTTGCAGTTGACTCCCTCCATCAGAGCGGTTTTGCCCATCGGTATGTTTAATTAAATAACTTTTTTGTGAAAAACTAACATATGACGTATTTTAATTATAGAAAGCACAAGTCAATTACTTATTTTCATCTATGTTCTGTAAGGAACCAATTCTTATGTGTTGTCTTGATTTTACTTAAAACATTTCCTAGACCGAGTGGCGATTAGTTTAAATACTTTTTTATGCATTTATACAGTGACCTCAAACTGGACAACGTTCTTATGATGCCAGATGGTGAAATTAAACTAGCTGATTTTGGGTTTGCTACCTATACCACGGAGCATGGCAAAAGCAAGAACTATCCAATGACACTCTGTGGTACTCCATCCACCATGGCTCCAGAATATTTTCGTCGAGAGGAGGGTTATGACTGTGGCAGTTGTAGAGTAGACTTATGGTCCTTGTAAGTTATTTTTAATTGCATGATATTGTAATGCGAATTGTTTTTATTACAGACTAACTGTTTACACCAATATACATTAAAATTAATAATATCATTTTATTTGTTTAAACAATTTTACCTTTTTTAGAGGTGTGATATTGTTTATCATGGTCTCGGGTGGCAAATATCCATTTCGTGGTAAGAAAATGGCTGATTTTCGCGCCCTTTTCACGCAACCCACAAAACCCACTTACAAAATGCCTATAGGAATAACTAGGGGTAAGTTATTATTGAAAACCTTTAAAATGGTATGTTTATACTATTCATGATGTTTTTGTACAGATTGCGCAGATCTTATCAGTAGGCTTATGTGTTATGACCCAGACAACCGTTTGACCACTGATAAAATCTTAAGACATCCCTGGATGAAAGAAAAGAAAGTCGATGGTAGAGATTTATGGGTGGGCTTGTTTGTATTATGCTTATGGCGCACACAGTATTTTAGTGGTTTAAACCTTACTTGTTTTTATATTTCACATTTATACTAAATGTTAAAAGCTTTAATATTTTTTTACCGAAAATCAATGTGCTTTTTTTAAAAAGAATTTTGTTTTATTTAGCTTGAAAAAGGAAAAGCTGCAATGAGACGCATTCTGTTAGATTCAGGTTTGCTGTTTTGCTAGCTTTAAAACAAATTTTAAACAAGTTTGTTTTGTAAATTTATACAAAGTTTAAGGATTAAATAATATACATTTTTGTAAAGCACTGTTAAATTTTAACCCGTGTTAAAATTTTTTTCGTTAATTAATTGATGTTTATTTGTTAGATGTTCGTAGGCAAGAACAGTACTTGGAGTCATACTTGCAACAGCGTGTCAGACTTCTCACCCATCGGTATCAAAGAATTAAGCCTGGTGTGCCAGAGCAATTTAGACCAGAGTTTGGCATGGTGATTAATGTGCCAGCCTATAAGAAAATCCCTCCAAGATGCGAGTACTGGAGATTTTCAAAAAGAAAAATCGATGATAAACAGGTCTTGAAAGGAACGGAATCCGGCGATGATGGTAGCATATTATCAGAAGTAGGTTCTGATTACTTTAGAGCAGACTTCGGGCTCGGAATCGATTGTCAGTTTGCCGACCACGAGAGTACCTGTATCATTTTGCCCCGAATCAAGCGAGTGATAATGACCACTCCTCTCTTAAGATATTGGCAACAAATTCGTGATAGGAAAAAGAAACCAAAGTGTGAGAGGGATAAGTGGGTGCTGTTATGCAACACAGTTGATCTGGGACATCGTGTTGGTTCTGCTACCGAAGCTTCAATACCAGGTTGGTTTAGTTTTGTTTAATCAAATTATATAAATTGCAAAAACAAAATATTCTATTTAAACTTTTACTTACAGTTGCTTTTATACAACAAAGGGTTGCTTAGTGAACCTAAAACTGTTTAAGTTTAATATATGTTTTGAATTTCAGATATTACTTATGTGTCAGATTCCTCTAAAGAAGATGAGCTGGAAGATTCTTCCGCGGATAACTCTGACACAACGAGTAGCATAGATACTCCTATTATAGTTGTTAAAAAAAAGAACGTTGTTGTGGTAAGATACTAAATTGTTAACTGCGGTGAAGAGAAGTTTTTTGTTAAAAGGACGATTTTTATTAACTTAAAATTTATACATTTAAGGAAAATGATTTAAAGAAATCCGAAAGTGAAGAAAGGCAAAAGATAAATGTTCAACCTTTGAAACTTGCTGGAACGAAGACAATTGTCTTATCTACTCGTAAAATCTCTAAACATTCAACACAGCTTTCCCACTCTTATGGTTCATCCAAACCAATTGAATGTGATGACTTATTATTAAATTTGCAACCAATAGATGGCCAAGTCAAACCATCTCTACAGAGTTCTAACTCCAGTGGTCCATCTAAACCAATTGAATGTCCTGACTTAATGGCAGCTTTACAACCAATAGATGGCCCTGCCAAACCACCTTCAGAGAGTTCTTATTCAAGTGGTCCATCTAAACCAATTAAATGTGTTGACTTAATGGCAGTTTTGCAACCAATAGATGGTCAAGCCAAACCACCTCCAGAGAGTTCTATTTTAAGTGGTCCATCTAAACCAATTGCACGTATTGACCTAATGACAGCTTTGCAACCCTTAGATGGCCCAGCCAAACCACTTTCAGAGAGTTCTTATTCTAGTGGTCCATCTAAACCAATTGAATGTCCTGATTTGATGGCAGCTTTACAACCAATAGATGGCCAAGCCAAACCACCTCCAGAGAGTTCTATTTTGAGTGGTCCATCTAAACCAAATGGATGTCCTGACTTAATGGCAACTTTACAACCAATAGATGGCCCAGCCAAACCACCTTCAGAGAGTTCTTATTCTAGTGGTCCATCTAAACCAATTGAATGTCCTGATTTGATGGCAGCTTTACAACCAATAGATGGTTCAGCCAAACCACTTTCAGAGAGTTCTTATTCTAGTGGTCCATCTAAACCAATTGAATGTCCTGATTTGATGGCAGCTTTACAACCAATAGATGGCCAAGCCAAACCACCTCCAGAGAGTTCTATTTTGAGTGGTCCATCTAAACCAAATGGATGTCCTGACTTAATGGCAACTTTACAACCAATAGGTGGCCCAGCCAAACCACCTTCAGAGAGTTCTTATTCAAGTGGTTCGTCTAAACCAATTGCACGTATTGACTTAATGACAGCTTTGCAGCCCTTAGAAGGTCCAGCCAAACCACCTCCAGAGAGTTCTGTTTTGAGTGGTCCATCTAAACCAATTGAATGTCCTGATTTGATGGTAGCTTTACAACCAATAGATGGCCCAGCCAAACCACCTCCAGAGAGTTCTTATTCAAGTGGTTCGTCTAAACCAATTGCACGTATTGACTTAATGACAGCTTTGCAGCCCTTAGAAGGTCCAGCCAAACCACCTCCAGAGAGTTCTGTTTTGAGTGGTCCATCTAAACCAATTGAATGTCCTGATTTGATGGTAGCTTTACAACCAATAGATGGCCCAGCCAAACCACCTCCAGAGAGTTCTATTTTAAGTGGTTCATCTAAACCAATTGCATGTATTGACCTAATGGCAGCTTTACAACCAATAGGTGGCCCAGCCAAACCACCTTCAGAGAGTTCTTATTCTAGTGGTCCATCTAAACCAATTGAATGTGTTGACTTAATGGCAGCTTTGCAACCAATAGATGGTGCAGCCAAACCACTTTCAGAGAGTTCTTATTCAAGTGGGCCGTCTAAACCAATTGAATGTGTTGACTTAATGGCGGCTTTACAACCAATAGATGGTGCAGCCAAACCACTTTTAGATAGTTCTTATTCTAGTGGTCCATCTAAACCAATTGAATGTGTTGACTTAATAACAGCTTTGCAACCAATATATGGTGCAGCCAAACCACTTTCAGAGAGTTCTTATTCAAGTGGTCCATCCAAACCAATTAAATGTGTTGACTTAATGGCAGCTTTGCAACCAATAGATGGTGCAGCCAAACCACTTTCAGAGAGTTCTTATTCTAGTGGTCCAACTAAACCAATTGAATGTGTTGACTTAATGGCAGCTTTGCAACCAATAGATGGTGCAGCCAAATCACTTTCAGAGAGTTCTTATTCAAGTGGTCCATCTAAACCAATTGATTGTGTTGACTTAATGGCAGCTTTGCAACCAACAGATGGTGCAGCCAAACCACCTTCAGAGAGTTCTTATTCAAGTGGTCCATCTAAACCAATTGATTGTGTTGACTTAATGGCAGGTTTGCAACCAATAGATGGTTCAGCCAAACCACTTTCAGAGAGTTCTTATTCTAGTGGTCCATCTAAACCAATTGAATGTGTTGACTTAATAACAGCTTTGCAACCAATAGATGGTGCAGCCAAACCACTTTCAGAGAGTTCTTATTCTAGTGGTCCATCTAAACTAATTGATTGTGTTGACTTAATGGCAGGTTTGCAACCAATAGATGGTTCAGCCAAACCACTTTCAGAGAGTTCTTATTCTAGTGGTCCATCTAAACCAATTGAATGTGTTGACTTAATGGCAGCTTTGCAACCAATAAATGGTGCAGCCAAACCACATTCAGAGAGTTCCTTTTCTAGTGGTCCATCTAAACCAATCGAATGTATTGACTTAATGGCAGCTTTGCAACCAATAGATGGTGCAGCCAAACCACTTTCAGAGAGTTCTTATTCTAGTGGTCCATCTAAACCAATTGAATGTGTTGACTTAATGGCAGCTTTGCAACCAATAAATGGTGCAGCCAAACTACCTTCAGAGAGTTCCTTTTCTAGTGGCCTATCTAAACCAATCGAATGTATTGACTTAATGGCAGCTTTGCAACCAATAGATGGTGCCGCCAAACCACATTCAGAGAGTTCCTTTTCTAGTGGTCCATCTAAACCAATCGAATGTATTGACTTAATGGCAGCTTTGCAACCAATAGATGGTGCAGCCAAACCACTTTCAGAGAGTTCTTATTCTAGTGGTCCATCTAAACCAATTGAATGTGTTGACTTAATGGCAGCTTTGCAACCAATAAATGGTGCAGCCAAACTACCTTCAGAGAGTTCCTTTTCTAGTGGCCTATCTAAACCAATCGAATGTATTGACTTAATGGCAGCTTTGCAACCAATAGATGGTGCCGCCAAACCACATTCAGAGAGTTCCTTTTCTAGTGGTCCATCTAAACCAATCGAATGTATTGACTTAATGGCAGCTTTGCAACCAATAGATGGTGCAGCCAAACCACTTTCAGAGAGTTCTTATTCTAGTGGTCCATCTAAACCAATTGAATGTGTTGACTTAATGGCAGCTTTGCAACCAATAAATGGTGCAGCCAAACTACCTTCAGAGAGTTCCTTTTCTAGTGGCCTATCTAAACCAATCGAATGTATTGACTTAATGGCAGCTTTGCAACCAATAGATGGTGCCGCCAAACCACATTCAGAGAGTTCCTTTTCTAGTGGTCCATCTAAACCAATCGAATGTATTGACTTAATGACAGCTTTGCAACCAATTGAAGCTGTTTCTAAAGAAACCAAGACCCAGCCTTCAGAAATTAAGGGCTTTAAGGGCCCATCTAAAGCAATCGAAAGCGATGATATATTTACAGCTTTGCAACCAATCAAGACTCCTTCTAAACCAGTTAAAGCACCTTTAGAAGCAAACAAATCTTATGAAAAATGTTCATTCCTGGAAGGTCCATCTCCAGGAATTAAATGTAGAAATATATTTGCCGATTTGCAACCTATTAAGGCCCCTTCTAAACCAATCAAGCCAGCACCAGAAGCAAATAAATGCTATGATCAATATTCATTCCTTGAAGGTCCATCTAAAGGGATAGAATGTTCTAATATATTTGCAGATTTGCAGCCTATCAAGGGTCCAGTTAAACAAATTGATGAGAAGAAAGGTAAAAGTTTAGCTCTGATTATACTGAATCATTTACTAGTAAAGTAATAATATTTAAAAGAGGTATAAGCTAGTGTTTATTAATTGTACAGGTGAAAAGAAAGCTGGAGGTATAAAATCTTTTAATTTCATGAAAAAAAGTTTTTTACCGAAGGGTGAAAATGGATTTTCTTCGTGTTACCAGACTTTCAGTAAGTGTTTTAAAAATTTAGGAACTAAAATCTGTTTATTGTAGCCACTACTTTGCTTCACGTTTGTATAAACTGTTGTTCAGTTGGAAAATTATAAAATAACAACTTTGTAAACCAATGCACATGAATAAACCTGCGATCAAGCCTGACTTTGTGGTTTAAATGTTCATTTTAACAATTTTTTACTTCAAAGAGTTATCCCTTTTAGCCATTAACTCTTTTTCTGTAGCTCGAGCACCGCCTAAGAAACTTGGTGTGAGAAGAACATTTAAGAAACAAGAATCACCATGTGGAGCGCCAAAAAAGATCACCTCCAAAGACGGTGATGATGCAATGCGTAGATTAACGCATTCCGAGTTGACCAAATCAGCAAAGAGATTTGTATCAGGTTTGCTTTTAAAGTTTTTGTTTTTACATATTAGGAAAATATTATCATTAACATTCTATTTTGTTGTTGGATTTGTGTCAATAAAAGTAAAATAGTACTAATTTTTTTTGAGTAAACATGTTACCTAAATTAAAAGTTTTTTTGTAGAATCAAATTTTCTAGGTTAAAATTTTTTTTGTTAAATATTCAGGTGGAAAGAGAGTAGTTGAAGACAAAGCTAATGCAAATGCACAAAATGCGAGGTCTGTATCACCTAATTCAAGATCGCCAGATGGTTGTGCCTCAAAAAGTAAGGCACCAACCATTTATAAAAGCCCGAAACCTCCACCAACCAAGCTTTCAAGTGCGCAAATTTTTGCAAGAAAGATGAAAAATGCTGTGGCTAGGCTTACTGGTTCTAAGTCGACTGGTATTACAGATTACCATTCTAAAACAGGCATTTCCAATGAATCTAGGAGTGATCCCCAGATTGCTTCAGGGTTAAAGGGGTCTAAATCTGGCCCGTCCATAGCTTCTGGTGATAAAAAATTGTCTAAGGCAGCCAAATCACCTCATTTACTGCTATCATTTGCTAAACCTTATAGACCAATCAACTTAAGGCCGAGTAACCCTAAAGAATCAAAGTCTAAAGAAAGTAACAAACTAGTTACTATTCCAACAAAGCCTGTTGGGCCCAAACCAAATGTTCTAAGGCCTAGTCCTGCTAGACCAGTTAAGCAAATTGATCTACAACCAAATGTACAAGAGCCTATTATTGCCAAACCAGTAAAGCCAGTAGGTCCAAAACCAAAATCTTTTAGAGCAAGATTTTTTAAGCCAACCAAACCAGCTGGTTCAAAACCAAATGCTCTAAAATCAATTTTTGCTACCCCGTTTAAGCCAGTTGGTCCAAAACCAAAAGTTGAAAGGCCAAGTCCTGCCAGAACACGTAAACCGATCAAAGATGTAAAGCTTACACCTTCTAAGCCAGTTTGCCCAAAGCCTGAAGTTTTAAAACGGTCCCCAGCTAGACCATTAAAACCTAAGTCTCAAACGGTAAAAAAGGAAGCTCCTAGTACCCATTTACCCCAAGGTGCTAAACCAAAGAAGAGTATTCCTAGCCGTTTTAAGGCCATTATGAAGGCTCGCATGAATCTACCCCATTTAAACATACGTGATTGTAATGATCTGATGTCTGAGCTTCAACCAATTAATGTCCCTGCCCCAGCTAAACCAGATGCTGTACTTAAACCAGATGCAGTACTCAAATCTTGTTTTACAAGTGATAAAAATACTAAAGCAGTCTCATCTGAAAGTTCTATATCTGAGCAAATAGTAGATAACTGTAAGGAGAAGGCAACAAAAGTGAAAAAGTTAATGTTGGGTCATAACTCCAGCATTAAAACAGATAATTCAATTTCTGAACATATAACTGGTGATGTCCAAACTGTTACTGATAGTTCAGTTTCACTTCTAAAAGTTGAAAAGAAGAAACCAACATCTGAGCAACTGGCTAGCAAGAGTAAAAGCAGCACAGATACTTTTTACTCCAAGAAAATGCCAAATAGTTTTAACAACAGCTCCACTAATTCTATTTCTGAGCAACTGGCTAGCAAGAGTGAGAACAGCACAGATAGTTTTTACTCCAACAAAATGCCAAATACTTTCGACAACAACTTCAATAAGTCCATATCCGAGCATGTAGACAGCAAGAGTCAGAGCAGCACAGATAGTTTTTATTTGAAGAAAATACCTACCAATTTTGACAACAGCTTTAATAAATCTTCTGGGAAAGTAGCTAGAAAGCATAAGAGCAGCAAAGATACTTCTCTTTCTAAAAAAGTGATTGGCAAGTGTGAAAGTAGCGGAGATTTTTACAATATCAACAGCTCTAATAAATCTATTTCTAAGCCACTGGCTGACAAATGTGATAACAGCACAAATAGTTCAATTTCTGACAACTTGTCAAGCAATTACATTACCAGCTTTAATGGTACAATTTCTGAGCAACTAATTAGTGATTGCAATAACAGCTCTGTTAGTTCTTTTTCTGAACAACTTGCAAGCAGTTGCCACAGCAGCCCCAAAAGTTCTGACTTTGATCAATCATCCGGTGATTTCAACAACATTAAAGATGGTTACCATTCTGAACAACTTGCAAGCAGTTGCCACAACAGCTCCAAAAGTTCTAGTTTTGATCTATCGTCTGGTGATTTTAACGACAACAAAGATGGTTACAGTTCTAGGCAACTAATTGTTGAAACCAATAATAGCTCCGATGGCTCTGTTTCTAAGCTAACGGGCAGTATAAATGGCAGTCCGGAAAGTACTAAATGTGAGAAAATAGTCTGTAAAACTACATCAAAAGACTTTATTTCTAATCCGAATTCTGCAATCTCCTACACAACAACATTTGAGTCTGTGTCGGAGCAATCAACCGTTAAAGATTCTTATACTAATACTTTTGAGTCTGAGACAATCACTGTAGATTCTTACACAAGCTCCTTTGAATCTATAACAGATGATTCTTCCAGCAAGTCTTCAACTTTGCAAAACTTTGCACTTAAAGAATTTGTGGTTGTTAAGACTAAATTGCTGAAGTCCAAGAAAATGGGAAACTGTAGCTGCATCCAGGAAGAGCAGTATTCCAACACTTTCACAGGATCTGCAACAATTGCAAGTAATGAATATGCAACAGACACCTTCGAATCTTGCACGGATGACATGTCATGCCAACCTAAAAATCCTTTAGTTACATCTGCTAAAGGTGCATTGCAATCTGGTAATGATTATGCAACCGATACCTTTGAATCTTGTACAGAGGAGCTGTCTAGTGTATTCATTGAAACCTCCTTGAAACCTTATGTTGAGGGATTGCTTAATAGGGCAGTTGAAAATAAGAATGAAACCGCTTCTGCTGAAGTAGATGCCAAACCAAACTGTTCCATTGATAAACCTTTTGCCAAAATTCCTGATGAAAAAGCTGACAACAATGCAGATAGGTCTGTTTCTCCAGCTTTGGCAAGCAAATCAAGTGAGAATCCTGACCAATCTAAAGTTAAAGTTGACTTGGACGACAAAGAATGCACTACTCCAATAGTCTTGCCTGATATTCCCTCACAAAATAAGGATGTTGCCAAGGCACTTTATGATGAGGTTAAAAAGGAAATTAAAGAAAATAATGCTGCTTGTTCTCGTACCAAAGAGAATAAAAAAGCCATGGTTTTGGATTTAAAAATATTCAACGATGACAAATGTGCAATTTTGCAAACCAAGCAAATGATTTCCAAAGAACTTGATGAGATCAACTCCATGCCACCACTTACAAGAAAGGAAAGTGTTGAGAATGCAACATGTGAACCAAAACCTATTGTTCCAACTGGATTGCTTGCTAAATTCATAGCTTATAAAACACAAGTACTTGAAGAAAAAAAGTTGTCCAAAGCTGAACAACTTAGACAGATTGCTGCAATGGAATCAAATGCAATTGAGCAGTTATTAAAAAAGTTACCATCTTTTGAAACTGCTAAAATTAGCAAGAAGAGTAAAATCAAACATGGCGATACAACACCATCCACCATGGCAATACAAGAAGTGTCCCAAGTTGGTACCAATGATGTCCAAACCAAAGATGCAAATTCTGATATTGATGACAGCAAATTGGAGTTTGGAAATGGTCTCAAATCTGCGAGTAATGACAACATTAAATCACCAGCTGCGAACCTAGGACAGTTATGCTTATTAAAGGTACAATTTTTAACTACTTTATTTTTATTCTAATAGTACCTTCAATACTGCTTTAACTTTTTGAAATGGTAACACTAATTAACCTTTTTTAGACCATAACAACATTACAACAGCAAACACAATGCTAATTTATATGACGATTTTGTTTTTAATTTCAGAAACAACCTAGTAGCTGTGTACTTACTGAGGAGAAGTTCTTACCAGTAACTGATTGGGATTTAAGTGGTGGTAAAGGTATTAAAGATTTAAGCTCTGGCAATGTATCAAATAGTGACATCTTTTCTGCGCAACCCGCGAGTGGTCTCAAATCTGCGAGTAATGAGACTATTGCCCAAGAAAAGCCCGTTCCAACTTTGATTTTAGAGCCAGACAATCCCATCAAAACACCAACCACAATCCTTATAAAGCCAAGTACATTAAAGGTATTTTTCTAACAAGATGTCTAAATGCCAAGAATTAAATGTTATTAATGAAATATTATATATTTACAGGATGTTTCTCAAGTTAGTACGGATGATGTACAAGTCAACGATGCAAATTCTGCTTCTGATAACAGCAAATCAGAAGCTATTATTGCTATTACACCTATCATTGTTAATATACCGGATGTGTCTCAAGTTGGCATTAATTTTGCACAAGCTAACGATGCAACTTCTGCTTCTGATGACGGTCAATCAAAGGCTTATATTGCTCATACACCAACCATTGTTAATATACACGATGTAACTTTTGATATCACTGACGACAATCAAGCTCTTGCCTCATTGAAGGTAATTTTAACTGTAATGTTGTCTAAAAATCTGTTTTGATTTTGATAAATGATAATTACAAAATAAATAAAACCATTTAATGCTTAGGAATGTACTGAAATCAAACATGGTGTTGAAGATATAAGCTCTGGCAACCAATCAAATAATGACAACTTTTCTGTGCAAGCCGCGAGTGGTCTCAAATCCGCGAGTAATAAGACTATTGCCCAAGAAAAGCCAATTACAACTTTGATTTCAGAGCCAGATGATAACATCAAAACACCAATCACAATCCATACAAATTCCAGTACATTGAAAGTATGTTTCCAACCATGCTTTTTAAATAACATTAATGAAACGTTTCTAATAAAAAGTTATATATTTACAGGATGTGTCTCAAGTTAGTACAGATGATGTACAGGTCAACAAAGCAAATTCTGCATTTGACAACAATTTTGAAGTTAATATTGCTACAACACCCATCATTGCTAATGTACCGGATGTGTCTTTAGTTGGTACAGATGATTCACAAGTCAACGGTGCAAATTCTGCTTCAGTCATTGATGCAAATTCTGGGTCACTATTGATTGAATGGGATTCAAGTGATATTGAATGGTTAGAAAATTCAAGCTGTGGAAACTCATCAATTGATGACGACTCTTCTGTGCAACCAGCGAGTGATCTCAAATCCGCGAGTAATGAGACTATTGCCCAAGAAAAGCCAGTTCCAACTTTGATTTCAGAGCCAGATGATAACACCAAAACACCAACCACAATCCTAACAAATCCCAGTACATTGAAGGTATTTCTATAACCATGTTTTCCAAATAACATTAATAAAATGTTACTAATAAAACAATATATATTTACAGGATGTGTCTCAAGATAGTACAGATGATGTACAAATCAACGATGCAAATTCTGCTTCTGATAACAGCAAATCAAAAGCTGATTTTGCTACAACAAATACCATTGCTAATATACCGGATGTATCTCAAGTTGGTACAGATAATATTAATTCAGCTTTTAATGGCAGCAAATCAGAAGCTAATATTGCTTGTATAACTACCGTTGCTTATATACCGGATGTATCTCAAGTTAGCACCAATGATGCACAGGTCAACATTGCAACTTATGCTTCTGATGACAGTCAATCAAAGGCTTATATTGCTCATACACGAACCATTGTTAATATACACGATGTGACTTTTGATATCACTGACGACAATCAAGCTCTTGCCTCATTGAAGGTAATTTTAACTGTAATGTTGTCTAAAAATCTGTTTTGATTTTGATAAATGATAATTACAAAATAAATAAAACCATTTAATGCTTAGGAATGTACTGAAATCAAACATGGTGTTGAAGATATAAGCTCTGGCAACCAATCAACTAATGAGGACTTTTCTGTGCAAGCCGCGAGTGGTCTTAAATCCGCGAGTAATGAGACTATTGCCCAAGAAAAGCCAATTACAACTTTGATTTCAGAGCCAGATGATAACATTAAAACACCAATCACAATCCATACAAAACCCAATACATTAAAGGTATTTTTCCAACTATGCTTTTTAAATAACATTAATGAAACGTTTGTAATAAAAAGTTATATATTTACAGGATGTGTCTCAAGTTAGTACAGATAATGTACAAGTCAACGATGCAAATTCTGCATTTGACAACAATTTTGAAGTTAATATTGCTACAACACCCATCACTGCTAATATACCGGATGTGTCTTTAGTTGGTACAGATGATTCACAAGTCAACGATGTAAATTCTGCTTCAGTCATCGATACAAATTCTGGGTCACTATTGATTGAATGGGATTCAAGTGATATTGAATGGTTAGAAAATTCAAGCTATGGAAACTCATCAATTGATGACGACTCTTCTGTGCAACCCGTGAGTGATCTCAAATCCGCGAGTAATGAGACTATTGCCCAACAAAAGCCAGTTTCAACTTTAATTTCAGAGCTAGATAATAACATTAAAACACCAATCACAATCCATACAAATCCCAGTACATTGAAGGTATTTTTCCAACCATGCTTTTTAAATAACATTAATAAAATGTTTTTAATAAAACATTATATATTCACAGGATATTTCTCAAGTTAGTACAGATGATGTACAGGTCAACGATGCAAATTCTGCTTTTGATTACAGCAAATCAGAAGCTGATTTTGCTACAACAAATACCATTGCTAATATACCGGATGTGTCTCAAGTTGGTACTGATAATATTAATTCAGCTTTTAATGGCAGCAAATCAGAAGCTAATATTGCTTGTATAACTACCGTTGCTTATATATCGGATGTGTCTCAAGTTAGCACCAATGATGCACAGGTCAACATTGCAACTTATGCTTCTGATGACAGTCAATCAAAGGCTTATATTGCTCATACACGAACCATTGTTAGTATACACGATGTTACTTTTGATATCACTGACGATAATCAAGCTATTGCCCTATTAAAGGTAATTTTTACTGTAATGATGTCTAAAAATCTGTTTTGATTTTGATAAATGATAATTACAAAATAAATAAAACCATTTAATGCTTAGGAATGTACTGAGATTAAACATAGTGTTGAAGATTTAAGCTCTGGCAACCAATCAATTAATGAGGACTTTTCTGTGCAAGCCGCGAGTGGTTTCAAATCCGCGAGTAATGAGACTATTGCCCAAGAAAAGCCAGTTCCAACTTTGATTTTAAAACCGGATGATAACATCAAAACACCAATCACAATCCTTACAAATCTCAGTACATTGAAGGTATTTTTCCAACCATTTCTAAATAACATTAATAAAATGTTTCGAATAAAACATTATATATTTACAGAATGTGTCTCAAGTTAGTACAGATGATGTACAAGTCAACGATGCAAATTCTGCTTCCGATGACAGCAAATCAGAAGCTAATATTGCTACTATGCCTCCAATTGCTAATATACCGGATGTGTCTCAAGTTATTACAGATGATGTACAAGCCAGTGATGAAAATGTTTCGAATGGATTCGAATATAAAGAAGTTTACAATAGCTTGGTTACTCCATCTTATTCATGTCTTAAATCTGGAAGATCTAAAATAAGGCATAAGATCATATTTGCAGCCAATCGGCTACGTTATTTTTACGATCAACCAGCAGAGTTTGACGAAAAAAGTTATGATGCTTACGACAAAAATTTAAGCTGTAATCCTGAAGACGGCGATGAAGAAGAAAATTTGTATATGGAAATATATGGAGAGGTTGAAGATATGAGGTTTAGTCACATGGAGAAGCTACCCCTGTCAGCAAATTTCAAGGACCTGCTTGAAAGTTATGCTGCAGACAACGAAATGTGTGCCCCAATTGATAGTGGAGTCTCAAGAAGTGAAAATGTTAACCTCGATCGCTCTGTGATGACTTACGAGCAACTTGTTGAGTACCATAACCAGAGATGGGGGACCAAAAATTTACGAGTTCATAAAGCTAATTTGGAGCAAACTTCAATCGATTCATACCAAAGCGATTATGAATATAGTTCAGAGGAAGAGCAAAGTGATGAGGAAGATAGTCCCGACGAATTTCAGGCTTGTCTGCTCGAGAGCAGCCCAGAATTGGGTTTAGCTTTCCAAAAGTTAAGCGAGCAGAAAAAGCAGCTTGAAAAGCAAAACCTATCTGAAAACGAGCTGGCATTTGAGAGCAGCAAAATACATCGCCAATACCATGGGGAGGTCAACAACATTGGATTTTTACTTCGAAACAAATCAGAAATTTCAAATAATACTGAAACTAAAAGTATGGATGAGCAAATTCTTCAATCTGGAAATGAGAAATCAACCGACGACAACTTTTCTGAGCAACCCGCGAGTGGTCTCAAATCCGCGAGTACTGAGACTATTGCCCAGAAAAAGTTAGTTCCATCCTTATTTTCCAAAAATAGCGTCCAAACTCCAAAGTTTAGAATTTTATCCACAATAAAGGTAGGCTTGCACTTTTTTAAATTATCTTATCTTTATTTTAATGTTTTTTTCTTATAACTTTGGAAAATACACATTTAATTTCTAGGAAGTAACTGAAGTCGAACAATCAATACCATCTGAAGAAATGTTTGTTGAGTCTCCTAAAATCGAAGTGATTGCTGAACCAAGTGGAAAAGACTTGGAAGTTGCTGATAACTTTACTGTTGCTTACAAAACAACATCTAATACAAGCATGTTGGAGGTAAATTTTTAATTTTTTTTTGTTATATAAAGTATAATATTTAAAGTATAATTACTTTAATGTCTATATTGTTATTCTTCTGAAGCAACCTGATATCTATTTTACTGTTCAAAAAATATCTCACAGGAAATTGACCAGAATTCAAGTGATGTTAAAGAAGATTTAGGCTCTGGCAATGTATCAAATATTGACAACTTTTCTGTGCAACCCGCGAGTAGTCTCAAATCCACGAGTAATGAGACTATTGCCCAAGAAAAGCCAGTTCCAACTTTGATTTCAGAGCCAGACAATAACATCAAAACACCAACCACTGACAACAAAGCCCCATCAATGGTAAAGGTGACTTTTTTTAAATATAAATTCTTTTAAATATTATTTTAACTTTAGCAAATGTCAATAAAATAAATTAATCCCTACATATTTCATTTACAGGAAATTGCTGAAAACCCACAAGCATTAGACTTCATAACTCAAAAACCTCAAGACAACAGCTCTTTAAACAACATAGCATCCTTTGACGACCATATTTCTGATGCTAAAGACCTTAACAAACCTGACAGGATGACATTATTTACAAGCATATCAGAGGTAAATTTAATTAGATTTTTTATAAAGTTAACTTAATAATTATAACTTAATATGGATGTAAACTTGTTTGACACTGCTTTGTTTAATATTTAGAATCCTTCTGATTGCTGTTTTACTATTGAAAAAAAGATATTGCCGAGAACTAAACATGTCGAAAGTAATGTTAAGAAGGTAGAAGCTACATTAATAAGTTCAGACAACAAATTAACTGATGACAACTTTTCTGAGCAACCCGCGAGTGGTCTCAAATCTGCGAGTAATGAGACTATTGCACAGAAAAATGTGGTTCCATCATTGAATTTAGAGACTGAGCTTAATAACAACATTAACATCGTAGAAGCTAAAACTTTACCATCACATGACATCAACATCTGTAAAGTTCAAAATCAAAGTGCTTTAAATACTGAAGAACTAATCAAAGGAGATTTAGTTGTAAATCTAACCAAACAAGAGCCAGAAGCAAAGGTAAATCAAAAATGATCCTAAAGTATAAACTTTAAAAAATTAATTGTTTTAATTAAGCAGTGTTATAACTAAAATCTAAGTTTAAAATAAAGTTTAATATCGTAAGAAATAATTTAGTTGCTAAATTTAGGAAAATGACAATCACAAAATTTGATTTTAAGATATAATTTTATTAAAATTGCAGAGGGTGACTAAAATCAAGGAATTGAACAAGTCAAAGCACGTGGACAGGCCAGAATTTACTGACAACCACCCTCTCACTATTATGAAACCGATCATTCAGCATTCTGCTAATGTTGAAGTCTCCGTTAAGCCTGAAAAAGTGCTTCGTGGTTCTTACTTATTAAAGGTAATTATTTTGTAGAATGCTTTTCAGTCAAAATAAAGGATAACAAAAAAGTTTTTGTCCACTTAAAAAATAACAATCAGTATATTAGTAAAGAAATGTTGCTTAATGTTTAGGATGGAACAAAAAGTTTGGACAAATCAACTGAAAATGTGATGGTAGATGCCACAGATTTACAACATTTGAGCATTGAAACTCCAGATGACAGTAGCAACGTCATAGTAGAGGAATTTGTTTTGCCAAATAAGTTACCCTCTCGTACTAATAGTGTAATATCATCTTCTACCAGTTCCTCCTATGACGACAGGGCTAGACTATCTATTCTTACCGACCAAGAAATGAGTGAATGTGATTCATTATATGACATTCCTTCCCTTTCTTTTGATTCACTTTATTCCAACCATTCTGATTCTGATACTGATGATGATGACAGTAATCTTGATGCACCACGTGGTGAAGCTCCCAACAACAGTAAATTTTTCGACATTTTCGAGACAGATAATGTCAAAAATCTACAATGCCACAACACAAATGAATCAATAAATTTAAATGATGCTGTTACAAAAACACAACCATCTCAGGACTCCAGGACCTTTTTAGGTCAAAAAATTGACGAAATTTCAATTTACCAAGATATTTTAGATACTACCGGCCACTTGTCTAAGCACAGTTTTGTTCCATCTAAGTTAAGCCATGAACCTAGCACATCTGACCAGCCAGCACCAATTGATTGTAATTTAATTCCTCCAACAGGTATTGTGGATGATGTGGCAAACAAAAAACAAACAACACTTTCCCCCAATGAAGCATCTAAAATTACCAATCTTTCTTTATTCCATCTTCCCAATGATTTGAAAAATTCTACCTCTTCTGAGCAATCAAGTCCTAAATCCGCGAGTAATGGAACTTCTGCTCAAGAGAAGGATTTTTCTACCTTAATTCCAGAAATTGATCAAATTAATACCCAACATTCTCCAGCAAATAAAAAAGCATTTCCAATTTTAAGTAAAAATCCATCTAAGGCTTCCTTTAATTCGTGCAATGTATCAAAGGATGAAACCTTTCTAAGGCAACCCGCGAGTGGTCTCAAATCCGCGAGTAATGAGACTATTGCCCAGGAAAAGTCGTTTTCATCTTTGCTATTGAATGAAACAACAACATCTGTCATTTCAACTGCGCAGCCTTTTATCATTAAAAATAACACAACCACCGCCAATAATCATGACTTTTCCCTTATACCTAGTAGTAGCCTCACCAGAAAATCTGATTCAAAAAATATTAAAATTGATAAATTAATAGAGGAATTAACTAAAGAACGAAAAGAAAAACAAATGAAAAATCAAGAACTTAACAATATCCAAACTGAAAACAACAAAAAGAAAATGTTACTAGAGGATGAAAAACTGAAAATTAAAAACCAAATTGATGAGCTACAAAAAAATTTACAACCAAAAACGGATAAGAAAAGTGTAAAACCTGAATCTAATATTAAGACCAAGGTTCCCAAAACAACAATCCAAACCGATTTATGCAAATCAAAATTGGATAACTTGTTAAAAAATACAGATAGAATTAAAGAACAGTTGCAAAAAATTAGGCAAGAAGACGCACCAGTACCAGTCTTAGACAGTGTAGTAGAAATCCAAACCAATAATTTGTTAATAGAAGCAGGTGAGGTTGAAAAACAAATGCTTAATATCAAGAAAGAAGATTCCCTAGTACCAGGTTTAGACAGTGTAGTCAAGATCCAAACCGATAATTTCTGGAAAGAAACAAATTGTATGAAAAAACAATTGGAAAAAGTTAGAAAAGATGACGTAACAGTACCGGTATTAGACAGTGCAGTAGAAATCCAAACCACTAATTTCTTAATAGAAACAGATGTGATCAAAAAGCAGTTGCAAAGTATCAAGAAAGAAGACTCACCTGTACCGGGTTTAGACAGTGTAGTAAAGATCCAAACCGATAATTTATTAAAAGAAACAAATTCTTTTAAAAAACAGTTGGAAAAAATTAGAAAAGGCGACCTAACAGTACCCGTAGTAGACAGTGAAGAAATAGATCATGGTTTAGATTTAGACAGTGTAGGGCAACAGGATGTGAACAAATTTGTGTTGAAAAATGATATTTTTGATAATGTGTTGCTTCACAAAGAACCAGAAATGTCAGAAAGTGAAAAGTTGAATGAAAAATATGCTGATCAGGTCATAAAAAAAGATGATGAATGTAGCTTTTCAAAGAGAGAAATAGAAAACGAAATATTAAGGGTAAAAATAGCATTGCTGAAGTCAGAAAACGAAAGAGATCAGGAAGTTTTAGATTGGACACACAAGCTTGATATGGTGAAAACAAAACACGAACTCAAAATTTCAAAGTTAGAAAAAAAGGTTGAAGATGAAATTTCAGCAAAAGAGATGGCCATTAGTAACCTGAAAATCTCACACGAGCAAGCACTTATGAAAGTGTATATAGAACAGGAAAAGGTTAGGGACCAATATCAAAAGGCATTTGATCAGCAAGTGTTAAAATGCAGGGACTTTGAACAAAAATTTGACGAGGAACAGTCAAAAAGGCAGCTTGATAATCGGCTGATGCAAAAAGAAATAGAAATTGAAAAACTTCTAAAGGACGTAGCCTATTCAAAGCGTGGTCGAGGTTTGAGAAAGCTAACGACAAACCATGAGTTTAAACGAGATCTCCTTAACAAAAGAGAGACATGTAGATTACAAAGGCTTGCCAATGTAACTTATAGAAGAGATGACGAGTCAGATAAAACAAATGAAAATACTGAATGGCAGCAATTCAGTCCAGATTAGATATATATTTAATAAAAAAAAATAAAAAAGGGTGTGTTTTTTTGTAGGCCAGATTTAGGTCACTTAAAACTAAAATTTTACTAAAATTTTAGGAAATTCCAGCAAAAATTTAGGGCAAGTTGTTTCAGAATCTAGTAAAAATAAAAAGAAAAAAAAATGTTAGCAAAAGTTAGGTACACACTTACCCAGATGGAAATAAGGAAAACAAATTGAAAAGTGTATCAATATTTAGTAAATGTGGCTGGCAGTTTTTAACAGAATCTGTTTTAATGCCATATAGATTAGATTTTAAATATTTAATATTGAGGATTGAAGAAATCATTTTACTGTTGGATTTATTGGATTAAAATTGCAAAGTTACAATACTTTTAGGGTTAAAATGTCACTCTTGCTACTACATTACTGAATAAGAAAGTTATAATTTAATAGATCATCAACAATAACATTATTTCTTTTACAGATTAATATATATATTGTGTAATTTTAGGATGTAAATTTGTACTTTAAAGATTGTTGGATTAAGTACCAAAATATTGATTAAAAATATTTTAAATACAATTAATTAACAAGAAACAACTATGACAGCTTTTGTGGCAAAAACCTCTTAAGAATGCACTACACAATCAGGTACTTTCTACATATTTTAGTGTATTAACTTTTTTTGTTTTTAAATATTTAAAATATTCCTACCTCAATGTTAAATAAATAAATCAGTCATGTTTACCCTTACGCTTTAATCTCTGTTTAAATAGAATCCTCTTGCTTATACAACTTAACTTTGGAAATAAATTTGTGACATTTTTTCTGTGATAGGCCTATTATAGATGAAATCTTCCAATAATTTTTAACTGTTGTAAATTTTAACAAACTAATATCATGATTTAATTTTAAAAAAGGTGTAAGAGTGCAGAAGCTTTAGTGAAGACTGAAATAAAAAGATGTCATGATTCGATTATGGGGTAAAATATATTTATTTGCGGTATGATATGTTTTGTAAATTTAAAAGCTGAAAAACTAAAGGGCTGGCTATCGCTTTTTTTACAACTGGTTGCATTATTCCAGCAACATAAAGCAATATAGTTCTAGCCAATAGCAATTGGTGGGATCTGCTGTTTTCTTATCAACATTCAATTTGTTGTTAACATAGTCCTTAACTATAAATCAATATCCTTTCAGCCTCGTGGCACAATTTTTTTTAATCTTTTACAGTTTTAGTATATATTTAAACATTATCAAACGCTTTCAAATCTTGTTTTTTTTATGTAATAAACCTTAATATTAATTCAATATTGTCAAATTTATTAAAATTTACAACAAAAAATCGAATGTATTAATATAAATATGTAAATAAAAAAAGTTGATGTTAAAATGACTGAATGTACTTGATTGGTTTACAAAAGATTAAATTATCATACTTATTTTCAATTATACAATATTAAAAAAAATTAAAAGCATTTTCTGTGAACAATTGATGGACCAGCTTCATCGTATTCCTGTTTGGTGATCCACATCTGTTGGAAGGTGGAAAGAGATGCAAGAATAGAACCTCCGATCCAGACTGAGTATTTTCGTTCAGGAGGAGCGATGATCTTGATCTTCATTGTGCTTGGAGCAAGAGCAGTGATCTCTTTTTGCATCCTATCAGCAATACCTAAAAAAATTTGAAAAGTTATGTTAAAAATTAAATTACAGAAAAAATGCTGTAAAAAATTAAAAACAAACAGTGTTTGAATTAAATAAAGGTCATCTTTATATTCTTTAACTAACCTGGATACATTGTTGTTCCTCCTGATAAGACATTATTGGCGTAAAGATCTTTTCGGATGTCAATATCGCACTTCATAATTGAATTGTAAGTTGTTTCATGAATACCAGCTGATTCCATACCGATAAAAGATGGTTGAAATAAAGTTTCTGGGCAACGGAATCGTTCGTTTCCAATAGTGATGACTTGACCGTCTGGCAACTCGTAACTTTTTTCCAAAGAAGTAGATGAAGCAGCAGTTGCCATCTCCTGTTCAAAGTCAAGAGCGACGTAACACAATTTTTCTTTAATATCACGAACAATTTCACGCTCAGCAGTTGTAACAAAGGCGTAACCTCTTTCGGTTAAGATCTTCATGAGGTAATCGGTAAGATCTCGACCAGCTAAATCTAACCGCGCGATGGCGTGAGGAAGTGCGTATCCTTCATAAATAGGGACGTTGTGAGAAACACCATCGCCAGAATCCAAAACAATACCAGTTGTTCTACCAGAAGCGTAAAGTGAAAGAACAGCTTGGATAGCAACGTACATGGCTGGTACATTAAAGGTTTCAAACATAATTTGAGTCATCTTTTCACGATTAGCTTTTGGGTTAAGTGGAGCTTCAGTGAGAAGGGTTGGATGCTCTTCTGGTGCGACTCGAAGTTCGTTGTAGAAAGTATGATGCCAAATCTTTTCCATATCGTCCCAGTTAGTGATGATTCCGTGTTCGATAGGATATTTCAAGGTAAGTATACCTCGCTTGCTCTGTGCTTCGTCACCGACGTAGCTATCTTTTTGTCCCATACCGACCATGACGCCTTGATGTCTTGGTCGTCCAACAATCGATGGGAAGACAGCTCTTGGTGCATCGTCACCAGCGAAACCAGATTTGACTAATCCTGATCCATTGTCGCACACTAAAGCGGTTTGATCTTCTTCTGAGTCAGACATTTTTATTAGAGACTATTAAACTTTTTATAGAATAAACTCAAACTGTAATAAGTAAAGGTAAGTAACCAATGATAATTTTTAAACCAAGTTAAATCCTTTTATATTGTTTTAAAATAAACAGCTGTTGATATTTACCTTTTTTTGTATTATTGCATTCAAACTTTAATTAAATTGTTTATAGATATAGATTGTGTAAAAATCACGCTTAAAATAGGTGTTAATCATGGCTGGATAATAAATGCCAGCTGAAAAGCAACTGCAAAGTTATATGACTCGTTAGTAATAAAACTTTAATAGCCTAAATTTTATAAAATAAACACTTTAAACGTATATTAATTTTTTTATCTGAAATTTTTAATATACGATGTATTTAAAAACTAAGTCAAAAAAATATTTATAACGAAGATTTATAAAACGAAATGACATATTTTTTGTTAGAATTTCTACAATATTTTAAAACAGCATTATAGTGTAGGCTTCATTGTCACATTTATTATTATTTTTTATTAACATTTTCATTATACACTAGGCTTAGATTATTTTTAATAAAATATATTTATTTTGGTTTGTTAAAAATTGAAGTGTGGAACCTCTCTCTTTCACTTTTTTTATAGAAAGATTTAAAAAAATAGCCCACCGCGAATACGCCTTTTATTAATAAACGGGGGATATATATTTAAAATGTTATGTGCCTTTAAATAGGCAAATGAAATACAGAAACAACTAGCAAGAATAAATGTATTGAAAAAAATTGTTGTTTTATTTTCATGGGTTTTTGACACAATGAACATTAAAAGGTGTTACTTTTGCGCAAATGTGTTTTAAAAGTGTGACTAAAATAGAAGAGCACACGACAGCTGTTTTCTTTTCTACATAAAAGCAGACTTTGTTTGAAAACTCATCATTATTCGCTTGCATTTACCTATTACAGTTTCAGTTTAATTTACAAACAGTTTAACAATCTAAAATAAAAATGTCTGACTCAGAAGAAGATCAAACCGCTTTAGTGTGCGACAATGGATCGGGATTAGTCAAATCTGGTTTCGCTGGTGACGATGCACCAAGAGCTGTCTTTCCATCGATTGTTGGACGACCAAGACATCAAGGCGTCATGGTCGGTATGGGACAAAAGGACAGCTACGTTGGTGACGAAGCTCAAAGCAAGCGAGGTATTCTTACCTTAAAATACCCTATCGAGCACGGAATTATTACTAACTGGGACGATATGGAAAAGATCTGGCATCACACTTTCTACAACGAACTCCGAGTCGCACCAGAAGAGCACCCAACCCTTCTTACTGAAGCCCCACTTAACCCCAAAGCCAACCGTGAAAAGATGACTCAAATTATGTTTGAAACATTTAACGTACCAGCAATGTACGTTGCTATCCAAGCTGTTCTTTCACTTTACGCTTCTGGTAGAACAACTGGTATTGTTTTGGATTCAGGCGACGGTGTTTCTCACAATGTTCCTATTTATGAAGGATACGCACTTCCTCACGCCATTGCGCGATTAGATTTAGCTGGGCGAGATCTTACCGATTACCTCATGAAGATTTTAACTGAAAGAGGTTACGCTTTTGTTACAACTGCTGAACGGGAAATCGTTCGTGATATTAAAGAAAAATTGTGCTACGTCGCTCTTGACTTTGAACAAGAGATGGCAACTGCTGCTTCATCTACTTCTTTGGAAAAAAGTTACGAATTGCCAGACGGTCAAGTTATCACTATCGGAAACGAACGATTCCGTTGCCCGGAAACTTTATTTCAACCATCTTTTATCGGTATGGAATCAGCTGGTATTCATGAAACAACTTACAATTCAATTATGAAGTGTGACATTGACATTCGAAAAGATCTTTACGCCAATAACGTCTTATCAGGAGGAACAACAATGTATCCAGGTTAGTTAAAGAATTTAAATATAAACGCACTATGCTTAAAACACAGGGTTTGAACAACATATTTTAACATAATTTTTACAAACTTTCAGGTATCGCTGATAGGATGCAAAAAGAGATTACTGCTCTTGCTCCAAGCACAATGAAGATCAAGATTATTGCCCCCCCTGAGAGAAAATACTCCGTCTGGATTGGAGGTTCTATTCTTGCATCTCTGTCCACCTTTCAACAAATGTGGATAACCAAACAGGAATACGACGAAGCTGGTCCATCAATCGTTCACAGAAAATGCTTTTAAATTGATATATTAAAAGTTAGCAAGCCTTTTTTTAGTTTAAGTCATATTTTTTAATAACCTAATGTCTAATCTAAACTAAAATATTTCCACAATTTTCTTTGTTTTTATAATTTATAGATCAACTTAATAAACATTTTTATGCTAACATGTGTCGTGATAATTTAGATTATTTAAAATTTAATTAGAAATTATGGATATAGGTAAAATTGTTATATATTATACACATATTTATAAAATAACAAATAACATTTATAATGTTTATTTTAAAACACCTACAAAAGTTTGCGTAATTCATTATATTAAAGATTTGATTTACAAGCTTTACGTAAATATGCGTTCATTTAAAAACAGTCGTGTGATTTTTCAAATAACAAGCTGTGCCGAAAGCAAGGCGTTTTATAGAAAAAGGAGAAACGTCATCATTTGTAAAGCAAGTTGCTAGAGTAAGGTTGTTTAAATTTGTCAGTTATTATAAAATATTTTTGTTTTTAAAGTATATGTTTAAAAACAAAAATGCCTTAGTTGAAGATTATTAAATAATATTATAAATATAGTACCAAGAAATATGTAAAGTTATGTAAGTATGTATACTCATGTATAAGAGTATATTGAGTAAACTTTTCAATAAAAAAGGCCAAACCATTTGTTTAATTTTTTAGAAAAATAGAACTCAATTTAAAATTTTGAAAAGATTAAAAGGAATGCCATGATATACACTGTTAGTCAAAAGGATTAGGACTCTACTTTTAAGATCACCTAATCGTACCTGACCTTGTACCTAAGTTTTATTCAAATGTATTTTGAACTTATTCGTTAAAATGAAGCCAAAAGTTGAAGGCATTGGAAATTGGATGTTAAAGTGTTGCTCAAAGGCGGAACAATTTATACAGGCCATTGAAATTGTTATGGCAATCAGAAAAATAAATGTCATTGGAGCAAACATTTTCATTGTTGTCACGTTAAAAGAATGCAAAATTATTTGCTTGCCCACTTACGTAGTAGCCGCTCTAATAAGTCACTTAATTTCGCTCTAATAAGTCACTCTAATTTTTATTTAAGATGAGGTAAACACCTGTTTTGGAGTTTACACCTACCCTGCCTATAAAACTTTAGAAAACTAACACTGTTTAACGAATATATTTATTTAATGTTAAAAAAAAATGAAAAAATATTTTAAATTTTTTTGATACTTTTATACATATAAAAAGCGTGTGTTTTTTTAAATTTTTTGTCATGAAATGCTTAACGATAATCCAAATTTACATATTGTCAAGCATTTGTTCTTTGTCGTTTTTTACATTATGGTTAATGCAACAACAAGCAAGCACAGCATGGCAAATAAGTTTACATATCGTGCTGGTGCTTCGTTGCAGCTATCTGTTGATATAAGGTGTTTATACATTTAGTTAAAGTTCATAACAAATAAATAGAATATTTAATTTAACACAATCATAAATAATTTAATAAAAAAGTCGCTGGACATATTTAAGAGAAAACTATATTTGTTATAGCGTTTTAGCTAAGGTAAAATAACACTACTGCCTAGCAAACACGCATTTATTGCTTAAGAATGTGAAGTTAGTCTTCTAAACACGAAAGTTTGTACTATTAAATGTTTAATGTTTGGTAACTTATAAATAAAAAAGGTTACCCATATTGCATGTTTTCCGACATGTCTTTGCTTCGTTAGTTGTTGTACAGTTATCAGCAGGAGATTCAAGATCAGTACAACCTCGTTCTACTGAAGTGACCTCACCTGCGTATAAGGGTTAACATAATATTACCAATACAAGTAGAGCCGTTTGCGCGTTTGCGCAAGTCTTTGAAAAAATATACCCGGGCTACGTAAGACGTGAATTGTTCAACCAGCATGTAATTTAAGTAATATTCAGTAGTTGTGTAATATGTTTTTGTTTAATTACTTATTTAGGATGTGAATGCATTTTCACATGAAAAGCGGTATTTTTAGTAACGATTTGGCTACTTTAAAACTATGAAACAAATTCATTTACAAACTATACCAAATGATTAACTAAGTATCTCATGCTACTATTTAACAATATGTGGTGTTAATAAAACCACGATTTTTTATATTAATTACCTCCAGTCGTAGTTGTGGTAACAAAGCACAGATTATCAGTCTGGCCACAGTCTCGTGTTAAACTGGTCTCATTCTCTTTCGCAGTCAAACAGGTCTCGCCCTGGCTGCCTTTTTGGTCAGACGTACATTGCAAACACTTTAAAGCATCTAATTTAAAGCATGAGGTTTAAAGTAATTAGGTTTGATAGACTGTCTATGCAAAATGCAATAACCTTTTGTACGTTTTGCAATTTACTAGTAACGTTGTTATCTGTTTGTCTCTTGTTATACATTTATACCTTAAGAGTCCTCGTCTTACCTGAGCATGTTGCCAGATAAAGAAATGCAATTAAAATATAAGCTACCTTCATGTCTTGTGGTTTAGTATTAAGTTTACTTAAACTATACCCAAGTATACACTTATGTTATTTCAACTGGTAATTTTTAACAGTAACTAAAAAAGTGGCGGTAAATATAATTTAACTGTTGTTCTACAATTCCACACAATGCCGTTTAAAATTTCATTGTGACGAACAAATGTCGGCCATCTTGTTTTTGTTTCTCTGAGATTTATACATTTAATTAGTTATTTGTTTATATAAGTTGATTTGTTGAAATAATATTAACATCTCCACCAGCAACATCAGTTTTACCTGAAACATCAAGTAACAGGTATGTTTTCTGATGTATTTGTAGTAGTCGTGTTTAATTTGTACCTATTCTATTTTAAATTGTGATTTTCACTATAAAGAATACCTAATATGAGAAAAATGTATTCAGGTTATATTTAGCCTACAGAGAGGCCTGTGAAACCTTGGCAAGAACAGTTTGTAAAGTGTGGTGCAGCACAAGATGCTCAGTGGATTAAAAAGAGAATATTTTTTGCCAAGACAACACTCTCTCCAAACCCGACAATTTGAAATTATCCACCTACAGGACCGCAGCCAACTGATAAAACTAAGCCCAATCCACAAAATAACTTTTTTTAAGATTTTTTTTCGTGGCTGCACTTGTTTTTAAAGCTTTTCGGAAAAAAATAATTCTTTTAATGCTGTGGTTTTGAGTTATGATACGGACGATTTAATTAAAATTGGTTGCAATAATAATCAAAACGAACAAGAAATTTGTAATCTTATTAAATCAACAACTAAAACAAACATTGCTAACAATATAAGTGGCTTTATAGACTAACTAAAGTTTATAAAGGTACGTGTAAAATTATTTATCAAAAATTATCTTATATCATTAATCGAAATTAAAATTATGAGCAGTTTGTTTCCCTTTATTCTCCTAGCTCGTCGTGGTCACATATTGTTATATATTCCAGAAAGCTTTTAAACCACAGCACTTATAAGACTTAATTTAAAATTAATTACCTAAATAGCATTTGGTTGCTATTTTGAGTATTCATTTAAATAAATATGATGTTAATAAGAATGACAAAACTTGTAAATACATATGCTCGTTTTTTGTTTTGTATACTAATTTAAATATCAAACTAAAATGTAAAACGCTATTTACTTAGTGTATTCCATACACTAAAGACCGTGCACCTTTCAACAACTTGTCTCGATTTAGACTTGAATCAACTTTCTTGTCGCGTTTTTACTCTGATTGCTTTGATTTCGTTTTAAATTAAAAGATTTATGTTGTAGTAAAACAAGATTTAAGATGAATTTGGTTTTATTGGTTTGTGTTTATTGTTAATTGAGCTTAAAATGGTCGGTATACCAAACATCGTTTGAGATACAAAGCGACTTTAACAAAAAACATTTTTTTGCTAACCTAAGCATAACAAAATCTATCATCAGTAAAATAATACAGGAACCACAACGTACTCCTTATTTAAAATATTATACCGTATAAGTTAGTTTTCAATATTTAAGAAAGATATATTTATAAAGTTATATGTTGGTTCAGTACACATTTCCGTGAAGTAATATAAAAGCTTCTCCCAAAGCGCAACGTATATCAGCTTATTTACCGAACTAGGTAAATATGATGACGCCATATTTTAATGGATAACTTATAAAACGAATTTACCAAGATAAAAGCCAATGTACAGCACAGAAAGGCGCCAATACCGTTAAATGTTTTTCATACTTCTTGATTGAATGTCAAAAAGACTGCGTAAGCATATATGTTTAAAAATGAAGAATTGTATTGTTACTAAGTTATAGTTGGATGTTTTTTGCATATTCTTGTTTAGAATATAGAAATTAAAATGAAAGTTTTAATTTAGCCATAAGTTGCATTAAACGAATGGGGGCTTTACTGAAATATGTTAGGTCGATTAATTCATTAGGAAAGTTCAAGAATTTAGACAAATTGGATACATATTTCGTAGTATAATTACTTAACTAAAATTTGAAAAAAATAGTTAGCTAAAAGCAATATTTATCAATATATTTTTTTATTTTCTGACAAAATGAGGTTTATTTTAAAAACATATTTTTTAGATTAAAAAAGTATTTAAAAATATTAACTGTTTTCTCTACTAATTTATCATGGCCAACGCTTGTCCAACCATTGGATTTTTTCTTTCCATCTTTGCTACGTTTGGAATAATTTTTGTGCTGGCTTCCAAATATTGGAAAATCAACTCCTCCCAATCGTCCCAGGCTAGCTTACAGGGTGTTTATTCTTATGAGGGATTATGGGTTCGTTGCACAAGTCCCATTCAAGGCCAGTTTAACTGTGACAACTATGATGAATCTTATCTCGCTTTACCAGGTTGGTTTTTGATTCTTCATAATATTATTTTATTGTGTGTCTAGTTAAAAATATATAATCACAAAACGAATTGTTTTAATAAACTTTATATTTTTAAAATTGTTTGTTATATGTTTTTACCTAGCAACTACTTAAATAGAGTGTTATAACATTATTTTTGTAATATAACTATACCTAAACATTATTTTGGTAGCCTTATCAAAGTAATGTTTTTTTGTAAAATCTTAAGTATTATTTAATCTTGATCTTATTTAATTTTTTTACTAAAATATTATAAGGTAATAATTTTTAGAGTTTGTAATAGTGTGGAATATTAATTTTGCTTTTTAAGTTATTTATAATAATCAATCCACGAAATTATTTATGCACACAATTAGTCACTATTTAAAAAATATTACTACAAGTATTACACAATTTTTCGAAAATATTTTACACGCCCTTATGTCGTGTTTGTTGCCCACGTTTTTAAATAAATAATGACGTCAATTACAAGCCCTGTGATTGGCTGAAACCTGCGTTGGCGAATAAGCAAATTTACCAAAGTCAATTTTGTGGATTGGTTATTTTTATATCATAAAAATAATAAATATATACTAACCTTTTATCGATTTAACCTTTTTTTTCTTAAACTTTATTTTTATTTTATTACGGAACTGTTTTAAAGGTAAGAATTTTTATTTTTTTTTAAATAAGTTTTTTCTAAATAACATTAATTTATTAAAATTTTAATTTAATTTATTTTAAAAACTTAGTTTAACGTTTTTAATGTTTAAAAATAATAACATGTTGTGTATTTTTGTTGTATTAAGTTCATTTTAGCAATTATAGTTAAATAAGGGTTACTCGTCCTGAAAAACTGTAAGTGTACCCGTTTTTTAATCCTAGCGCAAATAATGACGTCATTTTTCCGAGAGTAATGACGTCATAGGAAACGTGTCTGGGGTTGTTTAACAACCACGTGATGGGTGAGTAATTTAAATAACCCAATTTGTGACAAGCGATTCTCTAATTATTTAAATAGTTATTTTATTAGGGAATTTGAAATCTTAGAGACCTTACCTTATTACAGCAAAACTTCTGTAATAAAAGTGGTTTTACTTAGACATAGGTTATTTATCGCATTCAGTCGTTTGTTTTTTTACATTAATCTTTGTAACTGCTTTCTTATTTACCTTAAAACGGTGAAAACAAAAAGTAACGGTAGTTAAAATTAATGACCATTTTTGCGACATTTTAAACTATACGAATCGTTGCGCGGTTACATTAAACAAATACGGGAAATTTTATAGTTTAAATAACAAGCGTTATGTTTAGTAAAACGGTACCGCGTTTGCTTTAAATATCCCAAACCGACCATATAAGGAACCACGTTCAAGAAATGTCAAACAAATAAATCCCACGTATAGTGACGTCATAAAGAGTATGATTTGTTCCAAAGCATAACCATTCTCCTTCCTCTAAAAAATTACCTGGTAAAGATGGTGCAATTTCGAATTGGTTTGTTAGCTCAATTCCGTGTAATGTTTGCTCTGGTCGCTCATACAAAAACTTGTGTTTACCGACCTAGGAGCGATACTGTTTGCTCACAAATTTTAGACAAATGACCAAGAGAACCACTCCATGCGCTTTTCTCAGTCATAAAAAGGCTTTTACTTTTGGTGCGCAGCCTCGTTAAAATCTTTTTAAACTTAAATATAAAATGCCAAGCGCAATAAAAGAGCGCGCTAGTATACCCAGTTAGTTTCAATTTGGGCAATGTATTGACAGGTATACCTGCGTTCAAAATAAATAGTAACGAAGTCAGGTGTGGTCTTATTAATTGGCCTGGTTAATTAAGACTAAAATATTTAGTACAACTAATCAGCTTATCCTAATAAAAGCGAGATCATTTTATTTAAAAGTTAAAAAAAATATAAGTTTAAGTTTTTAAGTATACAGTCTTTTTACAGATTATAAAATTTAAAATAATATTTTTACGAAGTTGAAACTTTAAATTACGATAAAATAAACTGATAAAATGTCTGGAGGAATTCGTTACGGAGGTTTCGGTTTGGCCGCTCTTGCGTTTGTAGGGATTATGTTCACCACTGCGTTTCGCGAATGGAAGCGAAACAGTCGACAGTCTTCGCAGGCTAACTTGCAACAGTTATACACTTGCGAAGGGCTGTGGGTGAGATGCACATCACCAATAGTTGGCCAAATCAACTGTGATCAATTTGACACCGCTCTTATTGGACTTGAAAGTAAGTTAAAATTAAAAAAATTATGTAGTTTGTAAAATATGTGTGCTTTTTAACATATATATATCTGTTTATCATTATTGTCAAACGTTATGAGAATTACGCAGTGTCAAATACATACGGCGCCAGGCTATAGTTTTTAGAAGTTTCCGTAACTTCAGTTTTAAATAAAATGCATCTGCTTTATGTCAAGTTTTGATATCCATTCTAAAAAAGTTAAGCTTATTTGGCATTGAACTTGTTTATGAACGTTAAAGTATACAGTTACTTGTCTATAATTTAGAAACTAAACTGTTGTGCGAGTTTTTAAAGAAGCGTTACGTTAAGTGACTTAAGCACTTATTTACTGTTTAAAAATCATGGGCCACTTTTTAAGATACCTGGCATCGGTATTAACAATACTCGCAACAGTTGGGATTCTATTTACGAATACGTACCCCTATTGGAAGCAGAATAGCGTTTTAGATACGCAATCAAATCTGAGGTCGAGTAGGTTATTCGAAGGTTTATGGATGACTTGTAGCCAGTCTACAGAAGAGTTCAAAAGAGTTTGCAATTTTGATGAGACGGCGTTCTTTAATTTACCCCGTAAGCTTAATTATAAAATAAATTATAGAAACAAGTTTTTTATACTATTAAAAAATAAACGTTTTAAATTGGAGCATTTTTAATATTTTAATTTTTTTAAATGGAAGGTAAAAATTTACACCTATTGTTGAAATCCAAAAAAATTTAATAAAATTTAAAAAGCTCTATAAAAAAATTTATCGAAAAGAAAAATCTGGTAAACATATTTTTTTCACGATAGAGTTTCACAATAGACTATGACGTAACAATAATGAAAAATAGCGCAGCGCGCACAAAAACAAACGGAAAATTCAAAAGAGTTAATAATTCACTAAATTTATAACCAGGGCGAATAATTTATCTTTGTTTGCCGAGTGTATGTTGAATACATTAACTCCAAATTGAAAAAGAGCGCAAAAACGGAAAATTTTTGTTTAAATTTATTATTAAAATTAAAAAAAAAATTTAAACTTTGAATCCAACCTGTTACAGTCAAAATTATGTTAACGCATTATTTTTTTTAGCACAACTGCAGGGCCAGCGGGCTATGATGTGCTTGTCGACAGGATTGATTTTCTTTGCTATGGTCGCTGCAGTTATGTCTCTTCCGTGTACAGGTGCCCTTACTGAAAAACAGAAGGTCATGACATCTCGTGTCGCAGGGATCTTCGCCTTGCTGGCAGGTAACTTCCAGTGGCCACGTGACCGATAACATCACGTGACTGCTTTTATCGCAGCTTAAGGTACAGGTTTGGATGAAGCGAATAGCAGAAAGAGAAAGGCAAGAAAGAAAAGCCAAGAAATGGAGACCAAAGAGAGACGATATTGCTTGTCCGCGCACGCATAAAACTTTACAATAACTCTTTCGCTAACTGGCGCTATTTTTACTTTTATGCTCTACGCCAATAAACAGCCGAGCTACAAGCACAAAGAGCAATGATGGTGTTGGCTGCTATCATAGCAGTTGCCTCGCTTATTGCCGGCGCAATGGGACTTGACTGTATTACTGTAATGGCTGGCACAAGAGCCAAGGTATACACCGGACGTGGTGGGGGTGCTGGTATGATTGTCGCAGGTGACCTTAGTCATTCGTTTGTAAAACATTTATCATAACTCATATAGTGCTTTTATTTTAGTTGCATAAACAACTTGAATATAGAAAAAAATAAAATGTTTAACTCAACTGACTTAATGCGAATTTTTATTGATCATTCAAAATTCTACATAACGGCGTTATCCTACATAACATATTTTTGCTTAAATAAGAAATCAACGTTAACTGGGTCCTTTTCGTCTGTTTTGATTTTCTGCTATTGGTTTTGCACGACTTTTTTTGAATTAATTTATTTTCTTTGCATGCTATTTAATTTTGTTTTTCTTTGTTTGTCAATTTTTTATTTTTAAGCATAACGTTTGTGCCAAAAACTACTGCAACATTGTTTACTTAACTTTACATAATTCAAGTTTAAATAATTTAAATTAAGCATTAATTATATCGAATTAACTGTGCATGTTTTGTTAAATAGTAAATGTTTTAGATTTCAATGTTTGCGTTGTATTCTAATGCAATAATTTTTCTTATTTTAAGATAACTATATTTATTTTTTATTTTTAATGTAAATAAGATTAATATATTATTTTTTTAAAGTATCTAAAGCATAATTAAATTTTCAAGTTTGTTTAATTTTTTAAAAGTTTATCCTTTATAAAGAAATAATACTAAATTGATTAATAGGCAAGGTTTTGGCTTTTTAACATAATTTAATCCTCTTTGTTTAAGTGGTTTTTATAATTTAGACTGGTATAAAGGTACTTAAATGGTATGTTACCTTTAGTCAATACTAACTATCGTTATTTGAAATTGTTAAAAAGCCGAAAACTTCTGCTTGCAATTTTTTTGCAACTCACTGCTTGCTAATTTTTTAATGTTTGTGCAATCAGAGTGAAAATTTTAATTCAAATCACGCAGGTTTGCTTTGCCTTGCGTCTGTTTCTTGGTACGCTGCCGAAATAATCTATGAGTTCTGGACCCAGGTCGCGATTGACACGGCATTTAAATACGAGTTCGGTTCGGCCTTGTATGTCGGCTGGATAGCTTCGGTATGTTAAACTAATTGTTATTCTTTTTTTTGTAATATCGAAAACAGGTTTGTTAACCTTGGGTGCCACCTCGTGGTATGCAGCTAATGTGGTACGCGACTTTAGAAATCAGCAAATTACGACCGGTGGCAATACAGGGTTTGTATACGAATTTGGCTCAGCCCTATATATAGGCTGGGTTACAAGTGTAAGTATTGGTTGAAGTTTTTTCTAAATTAAATTTTAAATATAATAAAAAAAAACAACAAAAATACCTTAAAATATCATAACATATCATAAATGCATACCTATTTTGATATTACAGCCTTTCTAGTGGTATTATTTTTAAAGTTAAAATAATAATATATAAACTATTTTAATCGTATGTTATTTTTTCATCCATTGTTAGCATTACAATTAAGTGATTTATTTTTTTTATTTTATCAGGGACTTGCTTTGCTGGCAGGAGCATTGTTGGCATGTTGCACTTGTGGCAGTAGTGAAGACGACGACGATAATTACAGATACAACTACAAGCCCCCTACTTCTAACAAGCCATCTGGACATAGCACGGAATATGTATAAGCAATGGTCACCGAAGTGTTTGAAACTTAAAAACTCTGTTTGTACAAAGGACTCCATTTTATACCAAAAAGATTGTATTCTAAGAAAAAATGTTGAATGACTTATTTAGAGTAGATACAATATCCGAAAATTTGCTGTTTAACATTTAGCTTTTAGCTTTTAAAACTCTATAGAATAATTAAAATTTTTAAATCATTAAGAATGTAAAACGTAATGTGTTAGTTGTACACCGTCTGGTTACCCATAAATATCAACTTAGCATTTTAAGAGTTGTATTTTCGTTTTTTTTTGTATTTAAATTTGTATAAGAAGTTGGCATTTTTGATAGTTAAAAGCATTTTTTTGTAATCTTGTTTTTCTGTAAATAGTCTAATTAGTGAATTTTTAATTTTATTTGCGTTTGGCATTTTGTAAAATTTTCTAAAAATTTTACCAATATAAACTGTTCAAATATTTAATGTCACGTTATGTTGTTGATATTAGTATGCAATTTATTAAAGCTACTGAAAAATTAATTTTTAAAACACAATAATAAACTTATAATTCTCTATATTTTTATGAGTGATTTGAATTTAATTAGCATACTTTTTAAACACAAAATAATATAAACAGCTATTACAAAATTACACAACTTAAAAATTACAATCAAACTTAATTTTAAAATTATATTTTATTAAACTATTTGTAGGATCTAATACACTCCTACTATGGCTTAAACAATTATTAAACCCCAATATAGTACGCTGTAAAGATGAGCATCGATAAGAAAGTCACACTTAATTAAAATACACAAAATAGTCGTGTTAAATCAAACTCGCTAACTTATTACCAAAACCGGCCCAAGGATTCAATCTACCAAATGTAATCTGTACAAGAGGCTTTTAATTAGAATTGAAACTACAGGAAATGCGAAATAAATGCGACACAAAAATATGACATGAAACACAAACTACAAAGTATATAATCAACAAATTAAGTATAAAAGCGAAAGTCTAATTGTGTATTAAACCTTACTTCGGCCTTACTTATTTATGAGTTTTTACGTCCAGCGAACTGACCAAAAAGCTATTTTGCCAGTTATTTAAAGCGAAATAAAATAGGAGAAAGCGCATACAAACAATAAAGAAAATACAAAGCATTATCGATAAACAGAACAACAAGTGCGTCATAAATGACGATGGGGATTGAAAAATCTCCCGCAGCTGGGATCAAGCCGAATGATTCAGCGTGAAACGCCGAAGCTTACCAAAAGTGATCTTCCGCTAATAAATCATTTCAAATTTTTAATAAGATCGATAATGGACATAACACTATTTAAGTCTAGTCTTTTCTTGTTAAAAAATATACTTATATTGAGGATAAACGCGGTAAAAAACAAAAATAGTAAAAAACTTTTGAGAAGTTATTACCAAAGAGTTGTTACTACAAATTATTTGTTGTAGGGTTGTTATGTCCAACAAAAATATTTATTAGTCTGCTTGTTTTTCTGTAGCTGAAAAGAATATTTGGTAAAATTGACTGATTGTGGTTCACGATGTTGTTGTACATCCAGAGCAAAGCTTATCCGGTAGGTTTTGTTCTTTTTTTTTATTTAATTATTTAACGTCTGAACGTAGTGTTACTTTTGATAATTAACGAAGAAGTTAAAATTTTGGGTTTAACCGGTAAAGTTCTTAAATTTAAACGCGAATTTCAGGCGTGCATTTTTTTAAACGAAAAATATATTGTACGTGTACTCTGCTTTGCTTTCCAGAGTGGGTCTTTATGCTGTTTTATTCAGCTTAAATTATGTGTTTTTTGCCATTTAACAACTTTGAACAGTAAATTTCCAAACTTTTAGAAAGCTTAACATTTGTCTGGATAAAATATTACTAAGTTGACCACAGTTGTTTTTGTTTAAAATTTTTTGTTTGTTTTAATTAAATTTTAACATAAACCAGTATCAATAATTTTTATTATATTTAAATACTGTGTTAATTTAACTAATCAATGTTAACAAAATTAATGCATTGTTTAACAAATTATCATTTATTAAAAACTACTTTTTCAGTTAGATATGCTTTCAGTTAGATATACAGATGTGTATTAAACTGTAAGTTGGGGCACAAAACTTTATCGTTGTTCACATATTCAGGCTAAATACTATACAAACTGTCTATGTTTAAAGTTAAATTAATAATAATTTAATATAGGGAAGAACTTTCGTTGATTTGAGCAAACCTTCTGATACTATAGCAAGAATCCGAGCTAATTTGTTACATAGACTTTATGAAATCGGTCACGCAAATCATCAGTTTAGGTTGGTACTTATAACAAAGATTTATGTATTTGTTTTTATTTAAACAAGTTTTTTTTTGGTTCTTCTTAAATTTTGATGTGGGAAGGTAGACTTTAAGGCGTTAACACAGAATAAAACTTGTTTTCCTGACCCCATTCTAAGTTTCTGTGGCAGTTTTGGAAATAATGTAGTATATTGCTTGATTACTAATTTGCCAACTAGTTTTAGGCAAGGCAGGTGTTAATCTTGTTAAAAGCACCTTATTGTAACAATAACTGTAAAAATATTGTTAGTCTATTTACGCTATGACTTAGATATTATTGTTTTTAAATATTTAAAGTTATTTTTTGTTTAATTTATATATTAAAAGGCTAAGTTACAAAGGGATTTATTTGCGAGATGCTTATACTTTGGAAGAATACAAGATTCTAAACAATGCCGTTATTCACATGATTCCATTGAGTGATGTTAATGAGGTAAATAGTTTGTAGTTGGGTTAATGCAGTAGTTAATAGTGACTATAAAATTATACTGAACTTAAAAAATATTAATTGGATATCAAATGGATCATGGATCTAATCGTTCTAACCCTAATCCTAAATCATTTGATGCATATTCAATGCATATATGCGATCATTTAAGGTCCATTTAACTCATTCAATTCAGTATATTTTGTAGGTACTGTTCTAATATTTAATTTCTATAATAGCAATATCAGTATTGACCTTGTTAATTGCCAAAAACAATTTAAAAACTAGAATCAACATTAAGGTTTATTATGACTTTTCAAAAGCTGTTATATTTGTTGTAAACACAAATTAAAAAAACTTGTCCAATTAATATCCTATTCAATATCCTATAGTGGAACAGAGATAAGAGATTTCATCAATCTGAAAAAAATGATTTTAATGATGAAATGGAAGTACAAGATATTGTACAAGATGCTCTGAAATCTGAAATTAGATTACTGGACACAAGGGAAAGAGTTTTGCAAAACTACAAGGTAATCAAAAATTAATACAAGTGTTTAAGCCAAATTGGGTTTGGTGATCGTGTTGTTTTATAATATGAAATCATGTATAAATTTTTATTAAATTTGACTCAATTTAAATAATGTAGGCCTATATAATTTTGTCTTTTTTTTGCCGCCCAAAGGAATTTTCAATTGTTTATTTTTTCTGTCACTTTTATTAATGTGTCAAACATTAAAAAAAGAATGTTTATTTAATTTTAATTTCAAATTTTTTCGATTCAGATTCTTGTTATGATGCAAATAATATTGGTGTTTTTGTCGCTCTTTACAAACTATTGGTACTACTTTTTTGCATATGCTTTCGTCCTTGGAACGTCCTTTTGGTTTGCTCCAACTTTCACAAGGGTTGGTGGATGGGTGGGAACAAACAGTGTTAGGTTGGTTTGAATGAATGTGAAAATAATGACTGTATTGTTGTAATAAAAATTATTCTAGACAAGAGATTTAAAAAGTAAAAAAATGTAAAAAATATTTTTGTATACATTTTTTTATTAAAATTTTTGCTTCAATTTTTTTACTTAGTTTGACAAACTTACTTTTAATCTTAATTACATTGAAAAAAAACTTGTGCTGTTACTAATCCCTAAATGGTAATTTAAAAAAATACCAACTTTTAATATATTGCAGGCGAATTGAATTTATGGTTGTAATGATTGTTTTATCACTTCTGTTACTTGGTTCATCTATTTTGCTTGCAACTTTTAGTATAACAGAACTCTTAGTAAGTAGTGACAAATGTTTTGTTACAATTTTAACAACCAAACTTGTTACATAATGTTTTATTTGAACATTTATTTTTTAAAAATGGTTTTGATGGTTTCAATTTTTTTTTATAATATTTTTAAAAACATTTGGTTTTTTAGTTAACTTATCTGTGTTAAAATTTTATTTTTTAAGGGTTCTTCTTATCCCACTTCAAGATGCAACGACAATGCTTGTTTTCTTAATGCTCAAGACTCGACAGAAACTGGAGTATGTATAGCCCAGCAATCAAGATGCTATGAGTCGTCTGTTTGGACCGGTAGTTAAAAAATCTAAACTAAAAAACATTTGTGTTAAATAACACTTTCTTGGGCCATTAACTTAACTTGAACGACTGTTGCAATGTTGGCAATAATTTTACTGAATAGACATTTAAAACCATATTAAAATCTATTTGATTTAAACTGTCTTACCCTAACTATATTCTGGTAAATGCCTTTTACCTTCTGAAAGAATGTTGGCCTAATTTTAATGTAAAAAGTTGTTTTCAAAAATTGGTTTTGGAGATTGGTCAAATGGTTATTTGTAATATCAGCCAATAGGTTTTAAAAATTTGGATTTAAAATTTTAAAAGATTTAGTATATTGTGCTTAGATATTAGTTTTTAGCTGATTAAAATAAAACCATAACTAACTTTATTCTTACTCGTAAAAAAGCTATTTAAAATAGGGTAAAACTGAAGTGTGTAGTTTCAGTTTTTGATGACTTTTTATGTTTGTATTCTAAAAACGCAGAGTTTTCCACAACATTTTTATTTTGATTTTAATTATGTTCCTAACTAAAATATTTTTTAAAAATTGGTAAATAAGTATATATATATCAGGATTGTTTTTAAAAACTGACTAAATTATTTTGTTTTAGCAATATACTTTCTAATTGTTGGAGTTTTTGCAATAGCTAATGCCTCTGTAAGTGCTTTTTTATTGCACAACTTCAAATTTGAAACTGGAGATTATATCGAAGAATATTTAATTAAGGTATGAAAATTTTTGAAATAGGTTTACTTTAAAAATAGTAATTATTAAATCATAATATAAATCAACTGCTATTTAAGGACTTTACCGTTTTTTTTTATAAACTTTTCAGACAAGAGATTTTGAGCAAGTATTAACTGCGGCCAAAAATGGAACTGCCAGCCAAAAAAGGAATGCTGCGTTTGAACTTTCAACTATGGCCGCCACAGCAGATGACAACAAGTTTCAAATTGTAACTGAAGGAGGGTAAGATTTTAATTTTTTATATAAACTTTTGTAAAAGTTATTCTATTTCAAATATATTAACAAGTATACCCACATAACTAATGAATTAGTTACACTAGTTTATTGCCCACTCAACAGGCTATATTTTATGTGTTGTAGTATGATTGCAACTCTTAACTATTTTACTTGTGTGTAAAATGAACGTGTAGCACAAATTGCTTTTTTTATTTAAATATTGGACGTACATTTTATCTACCAAGTCCCATTATATCTAGATGTTGTAAATTTTTTAATACTAAACTTAAACAACTGTATTGGCATTGTTTTAACATTTAAAATATATTATAAAAAAAACAGTTTTTTTGAGACACTCATAGAATAGTGCATTAATTTTAAGTGTTTTAAAGAATTTTTTAATTAGTAGACAAAATATTAAAATTGGTTGTTCTACAAATTTTTTGCCAATATTTAAAAAAATTAGGACAAAAATACTTCTTAATGTTTTTATGAGCTTACATTGAGCCTAGTGTTTACCTATCTGTGATGTCATTATGTTTTATGTGTGTTTTAGCAACTGTTGGGATAACAGACAATAACAACTAAGATCAAACAAAGTTTCAATGAATTCTTTGTTTGATTATTTCATCCATAAGTTTTGTGAAAGTTATAGTTTATAATTTTAATTTTTTTAAATACAAAATTACAATGTTTTTTTCTGTTGTGCTTTTTCTTGTTAAGAATTTTGGTTTAAACAGGTTGAACGCCTACTATTTACCTTATTTTGACCGCATTAAGTTTTGTCTAAAATTAATGTTTTTTATTAATTGTTTTTGTATGGTATTGCGCATAAAAATTTCGTATATATACTATATATATTTTATATAAAATTAAACTACAACAGACTATTAGTCTATTAAAATGTTTTTTAATAACACTGTAAAGTTTAATTTTATATTAAAACTGTAAACTATTTTTAACAATATCAAAAAATTTTTATCTTTTTCAAATTTTTTAATTAATTTTAGGCTTGATGTGTTGATTTCCCTTGCATTAAGCACAGACACAACAACTCAGGAATATGCAACTGAAGCCATCGCTGAATGTCTTCTAGTGCCTGCTATTCAAGACCAATTCGTAAACATGGACGGTAAGTTTTTTCATATTTATTTATCCTCGATGTTGAAAGCTCAGCTTTTCGACCTAAACATAGTGTAACATCAGTTGTCCCGACCGAATCTTAAATTGCAGTTTGGGATTTTATAGATTTTGGCAATTTGTGATATTATAGATTACAATTGCCCGATTATTATAAGCTGCTGATTAAGGATTAGCGTAGCAGGAGTTTATACAGTTTATGGTGCCTTACTTAAGAATGCTACAGCATAAGAGCTTGAATCTAAGACTTTTTTTGGGGGGGGGATCGAATCCAAGACTTTTTTAGTGAAGACTTTAAAGTAATAGTAACTAAAAAAAAACATCAAAAAAAATAATTTACCCAATTCATTTGTTCAGGAATTAGGACATTGACTGCTTTATTGCACACAAAGAATTCAAGAACTGTTAGAGAGGCCATAAATGCAATCTTATATGTTGTTACTGATTCTGATGACAATAAAATGGCAGTTGTTTGTGATCATGGGTAAGTAAAGAATTATCGGTATTCATGTTTTAAACTTTTGTGAAATGAAATTTTAGGTAAACTTAGTAAGCAACAATTAAATTCGCCTATTAAATGTTTCTTATTCAGTTGAATTCTTCAATTTTATAGCACCATTTAATTAATAGTTAGCAAAGTTCTCTTCTAAACTAAAATTCGTGTATTATTGAAATAGACAAAATGGTTTGGTCAGCTATATAATAACTTACTAAAAACAACATAAAACTATGCTTACGGGTTTTACAGCCATTTTTTACCCTGATGCTAAATTTAAATATCTTTGTTCAAACATTTAATATTCTGTAAATGTTTAAATCATGAAATTGACAGTGTCTTTTTTCCATTCTCATCAATGTGGTATTGATTGTATATCTTATTTTTAAATATATTCACTAATGTGCATTAAATCTTAATGTAAAATAGTTTTATAAAAATTTCTTTGACTTTGCTGAAAAGCTAATTTTATTTATAGATTTTTTTTTTATATATTTTACCTTTTTTATAAATTACAGCTTGGATGATTTAGCTCATGCTTGCAAGCATGCAAATGCCATTAACCGCAAAATTTTATCCTCAATTTTGCTTGAACTTGCATATTATGCCGAAACCAGGTAAATTTTCTTTATTCGTTTATTTTTTTTAATTTAAATGATTATTTTTTTTTTACATTTTTTAGTATTTTGTATATTTTTATTACTGTTATATTAGATAATAAGTTGTAACTAAAATTAAAAACTTTTATTTAAGTTATTTTTATAAAATACATTTTGTTTATGTTTAAAATTTTGTTTATGTTTAAATAAATGATGTATAATTTTAACTAAGTTGCTTTAACCAGCAATTTGTATAGTGTTAAAAGTACTTGAAGGTCTTAGGTCGAAAAAAACAATCAGTAGTTTATTATTAATCAAATATAATCTAAAATATCCTAAACTGCCAAAAAAAAATTGAGACTGGGTTGAAGTAACAAATGTTATTTTAGGCTTAAGCTGTGTCGTCATCCTTCTCACGTTGAATAAATATGAAAAAAGTGTCATTTTTTATAATTAGGGCAGTGATGGCGTCTCGGAATACACCAACCGAGGGTCTGTTTAATCTTCTTTTGAGAAGTAGTTGGAGAAAAAAAGAACTTGATGACGTGGACCTTGAAACAACAACTTTGACTCTTCAAACTCTTGAGTTGTTGGCAATTGAATCACCAAGTCTAATACCAAACCAAGTAAGTTTTAATTGGATATTACATGTAAGTTATAGCCTGAAATAAATCATTTTACTTTGTAGTGGTGGCAATGTTTTCTTGTACTTTACAGTTCTTGTTAAAGCTACTGTTTACTTTTTGATCCTTACTGTAGTGATTATAGAATAAGGGTTTAGTGATGAACTTAAGTGTTAGGCTATTAAGTTACTTTAAAAAAAAAAGTAAAATGTGGTGTGTTAAAAATTCGTTAAAACTACCAATGTTTATTTTTAAACTGTATTGCTGCAAGTTTTGTTAATTTTATGTTATTTTTGCCATCTCTGATATAATTACAGAAGAGTTTTATAAGCCCATAATGAACATTAATGATTTTTTACCTAAATTTTATTAAATATTAAATCCATTTTTTTAGGGAGGTTTATTGTCTTATCTCTTAACCATTCCTTCCAAAACACTGGACAAAAAGATTCAACTTTTAGCATTAAAATTACTATTTTATTACACGCAATCACCAGAAGTAAGTTTAAGATATGAGCTAAAAATTATTTATCTTAGTTTGAGTCACTTTTTTGGGTAAACATGTTTTTATTTATGTTAAGGCATGGTTAACATCTCTAATTTGACGGTAACATATTTTAAAAATTAAAACATTTTTTTTTGATTCATTTTACTTGTCAAAAAGAATTCAAAATATACTGTAAAAGTTGTTTCAGAATGTATTTTTAACTTATAGAGTCGAGAAGAACTTTGTTTGACCGAGGACCTCACAGATTCACTTTTATATTTTGCTCACTCTGAAGACCCTGAGTTATTAAAGGCACTTGCAACTCTTACTCTTAAACTGACTGAGCCATTTAAATCAAGGTTGTAAGCTTATTTAATGTATGAAATAAAATTTGTCTTTTCAAATGAAGCACATTTATTCCATAATGGTTTAAGACTAAAAACGTTACGGTTTTACAAGACATAAAATTGTTATTATAATAAACAATAAATATATATAAAAGCGTTTACAGCGTTTTATACATGTCTAAAAAATGTCTTTTGTTATTAAGCAGGCAAATATTTGTTTAAAACCGTATTACAACATTCAATGTTATATTAATTAGCAAAATGTTTTTGTATATTTTTAATTACAATGTGATTAGGCTGACTTTTCAGCCCAAACCTGGGGTAGCATTTGTTACCTCTACTCTGTCTTAAGTTGCCTTTGGTAGTTTTAAATATTGTTAAGCATTTTGTCAGATAATTTAACTGCTGTTTCGTATTTGGGTCAGCAGGAGTTTGTAATAGAGTTTAGTTAAGGAAACAGTTGGAAACAAACTAATGACCTCATATTGTTAAGTCAAGTGTTTTAAGCACTACCACGCTATGCTGCCAATAGCTAAATTTGTTAAATTAATAATCGCTGTGAATAAAGTATTTAACTATTTAAAATAATTTAATTATTTTTTTGTCTTAAAACTAGAGAAAAACTTAAAAATGAGGGATTCCTAGAGTTGTTGACATTCTTACAAAATAACTCAAGTGAAAGAGAAACTTGGAATTTGGCTGATCAAAGCATTGATAACTTACAGGTACATAACTCAGATTTTCTTATGTATATCAATTTAATTGTTGTTGGGAAGATTTTACCTATGGATTAAGTATAAAGTAGAATGTAGTATTAAAATAAAATATTGGGGTATCATATGCCTAATGTCAAAATTTTTTTAAATACCCTTTTTGTAACCTTTAAGATTATTTTTATTTTATTTTTTTTAATGTTACTGGATTTAAACCCTTAAATTTGATCATTGAATTTTTTGTTTTATTTAGGGTATTTTTGCTGTCAAAGTAATCCATGTTGTTTAAATATCATTATTTTATTTCTGACAGTATGATTGTTTAACCAATTTTTTTTCTTATACATCTTCATATAAAGCATTGGACTTTAAAAATTCAATAACATTTTTTGTCAATTTTTGTTTAGAGCAATCTTGAAGAAATTAATGATGATATTAAAAAGTCATTTATTAGACCTCCAAGTGCTCAGTCAACTGTATCGATGACGTCGACAGTATCACGAAGAAGTTTTGGGTTGCAACGTCATGTGGTTGGGTCAAGTAACCCTGATGCCCCCAGTACAAGTGAACAGGTGTTTGAATAAAGTAAATATTTTTGTATTATGTAGTTTTTAGAGGCCTTAGACTATTATTGGAATTTTTTAAAATTTTAGCCTTATATTTTTAATAAAATTTATTGGTAATTTTGTAAAAATAACTGTGTAAAATCTTTTTTTTTGTGTTTTAACTTAATTTTTGTAGTTACATTAAATTGCGCTTTAATATTTACATAGCACTTACATGTTTTCAATTATAATAAGATCTGTGTGTATGTTTTTGTTGAATTAAGTTGGTGTAAAAATGCTTTTTTAGGTTTCTTCACATTTATAGATTAAATTACACTGTCTTCTGCTTATTCATTATATTTTTAAAATGTTCTATTTTTTAATTTGCGTTTTTTATTTCGCAGTCAAGTAGCATCACAATAAATTTAATTTTTTTAGAAAAAAAAAACAGAAATAGGTTTATTTAAGTAATGAGTTTCTGCAAGCTAGCAGCAAAAGTTTAAGCAGCTGTCATTAATTTTTTCATGTCGAAAGAATATTACACTTTCTTACGAAAAGCAGTTTCACCAAGCAATAAATATTTACAACCGGCGTCGCATAGTCATTTCTTGTAGCGTTTTGAAAAAAACGCTTATGTGAACCGTGTATATATCTTTATCCTCGATCTGGGAAGGTCAAATGCGCGACTTAAACATAAAGTAACATCAGTTACTCCGACCGAGTCTCGAGTTGCTTTTTAGCAGTTTGGCATGTTATAATTGCCCGATAATTATGTTGCTGATTAAGTGCTGGCTCAGCAGAAGTTCACACCGTTTATAGCGCCTTACTTAAGGACGCTACAGCATGAGAGCAGTTGGAATTGAACCCACGACCTCATGGTGGCGTAGCAAGTGTTTTTACCACTACCATTAATAACCTTATGTTTAGCTTGTTGTAAAGACTATATAAAACGATATGGTAATACAAAAAAGCATAGTTGAATTATGCCCAATTTCTTTTTCAAAACTGGCAAGCCACTTGGCTAAAATATACTGGCTGAAGGTTTACCAATCCACCCTGTCCAATATCACCAACTGGATAGACAATTATTGCCATATGAGTATTGAGGATCGAACCTGAAGGGTATGTTGAAATCCAAACATCTCCCGATAAACGAAGAAATCCACCATTTGAAGATTGCACAAAAGAGTTCTATTCAAAGGTGGTATTGCTTTTATTTAGTTTTAATTATTTTTTATATTAAGAAAACAAATAATTATTAATTACTTTTATGTTTTTAGTTTAACACTTTTTAAATGATGATTTTTGTAGTGATTAAGAATTAAGCGTATAGGGCTGTCTACTAGATAGACTTACCTTAACTTTGTTTTTAAGCCAAATACGTGTACTTTCCGTAATTAAACTTGCAAGCACTTCATATAGTTCCACGTACATTTCTTCGGAGGTTATTTCAATAAGGCTTCCCCCTTCATTTCTGCACCTACTTTCAGCTACTCTGAAGCTTACTGTATCATCGTCGTATACTCGTATGCAGGTACCGTCTTCTAATGATAATCCACCACTGCAGGAACTTACTAACAACAAACAGAAAAAAAATAATCACATGTGTAAGGGTGGCTTTGATATTTTTTTTGTTGTTTGGTGCTATTTGTTTTTTGTTGTTTGGTATTGCAGTTGTTGTGACTTTTATTAGACGCATTTTATTACCATTTAATGAAAATACAACAATACAGTATTAGTACTATCCTATGTTTTAAAAACAAGTAAAAAACGTTTTACGCTGGTGAGTATCTTATGTTAAAAACGTTACTTAAAATATTAGAATATAAATTCTCCTTACTTGGTTGCAATTGAAACGGATTTTCAATTGTGTTAGGCCTAGTAACTCGTTGTGGATTTGTATTTGTGTTAGTTGTTTGTAACCGATTTTGATTGGAGTTAGTAGAGGATGTTTCTGAAAGGACGCATCGACCTGGAAAACAAGCAAAAGATAGAAAGCAACACCATAAAATTTATTAAAAGCAGCACGATTTAACATTGTACATATTTTTTATTGTGTTAAAACGCAAAAAAAGGCTACGAAGTAAAACCCACCACTACAAAGTCTTCGTAACTCTGCAATTTCCCTTTGAAGTTGCCGAAGTGTTTCACCGACTGAATCAGTTTCACCAGGTTCACCTTTGAGCCCCATTTGTCCTGGAAATCCCCTTTCCCCACGTAACCCATTAACCCCGGGTCTTCCAGGTGGACCGGGTGCCCCTCGTGAACCTACCGGAACTACATTATTCGATACGGGTAAACGTCCACAAGAAAATGTTACTTTTGATCTATTTCCGTTTATTAATACCGTAAATAAAGCGATCAGAAACGCAATATAAAAAAACTTCATAGTTTATCAATCCATAAATTTAACGAGAATATTTTCGCATGTTGCAACACACGATATAAGCTTAAATTGGAATTTATTAAACGCCCTACGGCAATAAAGAAATTCAACATTTAATATAACAAACAACTTCATTGTGTTTTGCTAAATGCTTGTGCAACTCTTAACAAAACGGTACTGAAAAAGGCCTTAAAGTACTTTTTTAGTAGGCTACTTGTATCGGGATGTCTTAAAAATGTCTATCGGCGATACTCGTAATATGTCCGCTATGCCCGATATGGCCGCTCTTCTAGATATGCCTAACATTTATTAGAACACTCTCTTTTTTGCTATACCAAAGGAAAAAGTTATGGTCTAATAATTATAAACACTTATCAATTTGTTTATTAGCAAGATATTAAGTCGTCATGACAACTACGTTCAATTCCTGACAATTACTAACTTATTACATAATAATTAATAATATATTTTGTTGAGGAAAAGTTTGCTGTTGAATATTGTGAATGTTAATTGACTAGCATGTATTAAAGTTTACAAATTTACAAGTTATTGTGTGTTCTCTTTATAATTGTTATTTTTCTATGAAAATGAGATTTACTTTCTTTTATGCCTAAATGCATGTTCATTTATTAAAATTTAATAACATCAATAAGCGTTTAAAATTTTATGACCATAAGTAATTAATATAATGTAAAAAAGGTCGAAAAGGAAATTAAAACAACTTATTCTCAAATATTGTGCAAAAATGTATAGTCATATATAAAAACCTAGTGTACTTTTAAATGAGGAAAAAAATGCGTTTAAATGCCCAAGGATTGCTAGACTGAAACGCAGAACGTGGTTTGTGACGTCACTGATTAGTTTTTAAATGTTTTTTTTTCGCTTTGCGCTCCTACTGTGTGCGCGTGTTTTTAAGATTTGTTCTTAGACATCTCTATTTTAGTAGGTAAGTTTACTCTTTTTGCTTAAGTATAAAACAGTGGATATTGTTATTTAGTACAACAGTCATTATTTAGAAATAATCAGTAATTTGCATTAATAGATTATGACGTAAGAATCATGTAAGCGCACACCGCCATTGTTGTAAGGCAATTATTAATAATATACAACGATGCTAAGTCACAAAAAATATTATAAACTTAATCAGTAATATTAAGTTCTAATCATTTTAACAATTTAAAAAACGTATTGATACTTTTTACGTTTTTTTGCATCAATTTAGTCAGTTAAGTAATGTAAATAAAATTATAAAATGTTGTTAATTCTTAAAATGTATAATTTAAAAATGGTAAATTTTAGGGCTTTAGGAGATGTTATTATAGCGGTATTATATTATTGTAAAGTTAGCTTAATTATGGTTACTAGTTCTTGTTTTAGTCGAAAATGTTCTAAAGTAATCGCTTATAAACGGCTACTGTTAACATGCTTTAAAACACGTTATAAGTGCGAAGTCGTAAGAACTCTTTAAATATGATTTGGCATATTTAGGTGACAAATTTTTTTTTTAATTCAATTTATACATAATAAAATTGATTAAAAAGTGGATTTTTACTAAAAATCTTTAACTGATTGTGGAGTTGGAAGGATTTTTCGAAAACTGCAACCGTTTGTGAATCAAGGTAGAATTTTTTTGAAAAACTTTCAACTGTTTTGGATTTCAGTGAGTTTTGGGAAACTTCAGTTGTTTTTTGGATTGAGGTGAGTTACCAAATTTTATTATAACTAAAATAACTTACTACAGACTCAACATTATTACAAATGACTGTAAAATAAAAACAGACAATTAAGAAATTATATGACAAAGCACTTCTATTTTTATATATTTATAACTATTAAAAGTATTCATTCTTCTATATACAAAATTACACAGTGACAGTATTTTATTAATAAAACAACCGATTTAAACCTGGTAAACTTAATTTTAATAGAAGGTCTGCCTAGCAATAATATAAAGATTTAAAATATTTTGCAACAAAACCAATGCTATTAGGTACATGCGAATAGATTAACATAACCTTAAAAAGCTGACCAATTTTTTTTCCCAAAAGTTGGAGAATCACAGACTTTATAAATAAATTTTTTTTTATTAATACCACTCCCCTCCCTTGATTTTACCTCGAAAACTGCATGTTGCTGTATCAACTGCATGGGTTTTATTTTTGCACGGTGTTAGTAACTGCATATGCTTTCTGCGATCGTATTTAAAGCAAGCTTTTGCGAAATTGGCATACCCAAACTTTTAAAGACTTTTAAAGACTTACAATCAGCGAAACGGTTACTTCAAAAACAGCAGCTGGCAGTTGCTCCTTTTTTAATAACGCATTTACAGATGATATTTTGCCTACAAGGCTTTGTTTCGCATCAAACGCCTATTTTTGGTGATTCTGCAAGGCGTAAATTGTATGTTTATTACCGAAGAAAAATTGGAACTGAATAAAAGCGCTGCTGACTTGGGCTCCAAAGTCTGGCACAAACCCCGCGCTGCTTACGATAAAATCAACAACATTACAATTTAATACAGAGTACATAGCCCGCCATTAAAAATCCCAGAAAAAAAGTCTACTAACCAAGGACTGCGTTCTTGCAAATCAACATATTCACGTGATATTTTTTCAGTATTGCAAATATATTTATTACTAATTTGTCTGTTACAATATAGCAACATGTGCAAATTTTTTTTACAAACATTTCAATATATGACACTTGTTTTTGGCTGATATGACCTAATTTAAGAAGAGCTGTGACATTATCAAATTTTATATATTGCAAGCGATGTCAAAATTTTTATAACAGATTTTAAAAATCCGCAAACGTTGGAGGATTTCCATTTATAAATATTAAAATATATATAAACAAAGATTTGTTTAAGTTGTTACATTTTTAGTTTTGTCCAATAATTTCTGCCAAGAGGCTCATTTGCTGGGATAAAATTTTATCAGGTGGGTGAAATTTGTTATTTAATAACCACGAATTTGTAAGATCCCAAAAATCTAAAAGTAAAACCCCTTCAAGATCTTTAAAAATATGTTTTGCAATTACGACTTGTCTAAACAAAAACCAATCAAAGAGGTAATCAATGGCATTGGACAATCTGAAAATAACTTTAGTGCCAGGATGACGTTTTAATAGTCTCAGAGCAGCCTGTTTAATGCCTTTCATGCGATGTATAAACATAGAAGCATGGCAGGTAAAAATATGCAAGCCAACATTAAAAACAACGACTACATCTTTGCCTCCTGAATCAATGCCATCCATCATATCGCTAATGTAAATTCTACTTTCAGATGGTCCTGGGTTTCTTAATGGGGGGCCATGGGCTCTGTAATATATTGTAATATTATCAGTTTTATTGTATACTACATAGGGTGCCTGCCAAACGTTTGGTGGAAGAGGTGCCATATTTTTTTCAAGTGCCAATCGTTTTTCGTAAAACGCAGATATTTGGCGCGTTGTAGAATCGCCAAGGCAATAGATTTGCTTGTTGCGAAGCAAAGATCGATAATCTGTCTGGTTTTCTGCTTTGTTGTCGCACAACAGCGACTTCCAGTTATTGTCAGTAAAGTATCCAGTACGACTCGTGGGGGCAGTAGAGACTTGCTTGAACGTACATACAGATCTGACATCTTTAGTTATTTCCTTTAAAGGTTTAACCAATATTTTTGTAGCGTTGAGGGACTTAATTCTAATGTGACCAGTAAATTTCTTTAAAACTTTTTCTTTTAATGTAATCTGCTCAAACTTATTTCCTTGAGTTTCAAGATAAACAATTTTGTGACATTTTCCTGACTTTGGCTTTATACAAATCCAGGGCTCCGCGTTTCGGGGATTTCCATAATCACAAAGTTCCGATTTTTTAGCCCTAAAGTAAAGCATTTTTAACGAAATACCACAACAAGTAAATATATAAATATAAAAAAATTAACTCGGATTTTTGCAAAGCTTGAAAGGCTATGAAATAAGTTATATAGGGGACGCCGAATCTATTGGAAAGAAAGTGATGGAACAGATTTAATGAGAAAGGAAACGAATGGAACATAAACAAATGAAACAGAAACGGCAAATGTAAATGTTTTTAAGTTACACAAAATTGAATATTTAATTGCTCTTTTTTAGTACTTACTTGTCAGATAGCTCACTTAAATACCAATTACATTCTATAGTTTCTTTTGAAGTAAGACGTGCGATGTATCGAAATCCTTTGTTTTTCAACTGATCAGCTTCTCCGAGCATGTATTTTAATGATTCTACTGAAGATATTAACGTTACATCCAATGTTAATGTTCCAGCAAATAATATTGGAGTTGTTATGGAATAAGTCCCGTCGTTGTTATCAGTGACTAAACAGTTGATAGCATCTGCCGGGTATAATTCAGTGGCCTTTCCTTTAATGAGTCGGGCACGAAAATAATCACCTCCGTGAATCTTATTTCTTCCCAGGCGATCTTTGGCCTGAATAGTTGCAACAAACTCATCCCCGACTTGAAAGGAGGTTTTTGGAATCAACACCTCTGATTTTTCCGAAGTAAAAAAACTTGAATTTTGTTTAGGGTTTAGTTTTTCTGAAGCTGATATACCTCGAAAAAGATCAAGAAAAAGTTCTTGCCATTTTTCGCTTCTTTTTGGTTGTGAAAACACGAATATTTTTTGTGCTAGTCCATAACTTTCTAAATAATCGATTCCGTAATAATAGGAGTAACGATCAGTAATTTTTGTGGGAAGAAAATATGTTACATTGTTTTGAATTTTATAAGTTTGTTCTTTTATATTCAATAACGACTCAGTAATTAATATTTTTGCTTCTGATTGTGCATTTTCTTTATTTTGAAGAGCAGGCGGGTAGATAAATTGATTGCTGTTATCAAAACCTTGTTGCAAAGTAAATATTTGAATGAGAGGAACATAATGATAAACTAGATACACGCCAAGGATAGAAAGACTAATTAGCGACAATAAAATTTTCTTGAAGTCCATTTAAAAAGTCTTTTCAGTTTTTTCAACAATGTATGTTCCTGTTTATTATAATAAAAACTTTTAAAATAGAATTTAAAAATACTTGTTTTAAAATGTTGCTCTAGGTTTAACTCTGCCAAAAAAATTTAAAAATGCTTTTAGTCCTAACTTTTTTATTGCGGTTACTTTGCCTCAAAAAAGTATCTAATCAAACAAAGTTGTAACTTAAAAAATATTGAATATTTTGTGCTGTAAAACTTGAATATTATTAAACATATCCATTTAATCTAACGTGTTTAATGTAATATTTAATTTAGTTAAATATTGAAAAACCACAAAAAAATGTAGTTAAATAGTTCGCAAAGTACTTTGGCCTACATAACTTAAATTTAAATTTTTTATGTTTTTGTTAAATGCGCTTTTTATAGCGGAGCGTTCATAGCGGATATTACCATTCCTTTATATTGGTATATAATTGCAATAGCCGTCCACTCTTAAATTCGCAAAGATAAATTTTTTTTTATTCACTATATTTTTAACAATTTTTATTTGACAAAATATATTTAAAAAGATGGTTCGGTCGCAGAGTTTCTTTTTTAATTATGTTGAAATTTTTTCCAACTTACGATTATTTTAAAAATTGGTCAAGTAGTTTTTGAGATATCGTAATTTGAAGGTAAATATTGTAAATAGGGAAAATCCCTACGCTCGCGAGTCACGTGACGCACGACGTCATCGTCGTAAGTCATTTGCTGGCAGACATAGGAAAATAACCTTATTTTGCCCTCTTTAAGCCGTTTGTTGTACTTTTTTAAAAAAATTTTTGCAAAAAACAAACTTAGCATAAAAAGCAAAATTTGTCCATATTATATAAGACAGTTGTTACTTTTTAAGTATTTTTAATTGGGTAGGCCTTACTTAAAAAATTTTAACAAATTATGGCTATGTTGTTAATTTTTAAAAATTTACTAGCCAAAAACGCTTACAAACTCTTGTAAGAAAAAGACAGGTTAACTAAGTCTTATTAAAGCAAAGTTTACCGTTGACACAGTTTTTAGTTTTGTTTAAAATAAAATCACTTTATTGTTGTTAACTAATACATTGTCAAATTGTTCAAATTAGCGTATATATATAGCCTATATAGACGATATATACTTTTATTTTGGTTATACTATAACAACTATTTTAGTTATATTTTTACAAGTGTAAAGCACAAACTAAAGTTAAGAAAGGCAGCAAACACTAATATTTGTTGCCAGGAGTACAAGTACTTACGTATATTGTACGTTATATTAAAAATTGTTTGGAATTATTACTTAAAAAAAATACATAAAACATGTTAACCAGATTATTTAGTTTATAGTTTATTGATGTAATATATACTTTATGTGTCTTAACCCATGTGACGTTTAGTGATTAGAACTTTTTTTTATATGATCCCCAACAAAATTGTCGGATATATTAAGTTTTAAGCAAAACTTACTATTCTAACAGGTAAACTTTGCTTCAGTAACACTCAGTTAACCTTTCTGTTTCTTATAAGTGTTTGTCAGCCAAGATTGGCCGTTTCTGGCTTGTAAATTTCCAAAATTAACAACATAACCTTAATTTGTTAGATTTTTTTAAATACAGCCTACTTAATTAAAAATACTTTAAAAGTAAAAAATGTCTTATAATATGGCTAAATATTGCTTTTTATGTTAAATTTTTTTTCTGCGAAAAAAAAAAATACAACAAACGGGTCAGAGAGGACAAAATAAGGTCATTTTTCTATGTCTGCCAGCATATGATCTTACGACGATGACGTTGTGCGTCACGTGACTCGCGACCGTTGGGACTTACCTTCAAATCCCGATATCTCAAGAACTACTTGACCAACTTTTAAAATAATAGTATCCTCGTGCAAGTTGGAAAAATTCCAACATAATTTAAAAGAAACTCTACGACCGAACCATCTCTTTAACAATTTTTATTTGACTAAGCATAAACTAATTAAACATGTCTTATACGGCATTGGACATTCTGAAAAAATAACTTTAGTTTCATAATGACGTTTTATAGCCTCAGAACAGCCTCACAATGCCTTTTAATGCGATGTATGTACATAGAAGCATGGCAAATAAAAATAAGCGACCCGATGTTAAAAACAATGGACACGTTTTCTTCTCTTAATTTATGCTGTCTATCAAATCGCTAATATAAGCTCTACAAATGCCGGGCCTGGGTTTCTTAATGGCGCCATGTACTTTGTAATATATTGTAATAATGTCAGTGTTAGTGAACAAAATATAGGGTGCTTAGCACTGTAGAATCAATTGTAGAAAGCCTATTACAATCAATTCTAAGTTCAAGCCAGTTCAATGTCATTGACCGGACACGTACAACAATTATTCTTGTTATAAACGGGCGTCAACTTTAAACAATGCACTCTAAAATCGCCCTTAACGAGAATTAGCCACGTAACCTGTACGTAGAAGGCCAGCGGCTTTACAACGAACGAACTTTTATTACCTTTCGGTTGTGCTATAAATACTGGAACAATTTAAACATTCTTCACCAATCTACCGATAGTTGGTCATCGTTACATCGTCGGGCCAATCTAGCGATAGTTGGCCACCGTCGCATCTCGCAATAACTGGACCTACAAACCGTACTGTTACTTTAACGTCAGTCTAGCGATCAAACTGATCTTGTAACGTAACTTTTAATCAAACCGTGTAAGTGTTTTGCCGTTTTACAATAAAAGTATTACTGTTAACGTCTTGTCGTTTATAACTAAAACTTAAACAAAATACCAAACCAAATATAATCATAATAAAATGAGTCGGTAAACGGGGTCAAATCAAATTAAACGGTTAAACCAAATAACCAACCAAAATAACTACAACAATAAAATCTAGTAACTCTACAAATGGCGATTTCCCGGCGTGATTAAAGGTTAATACTGTAGTTGTAGTGTGCTATAATTAACCTCGAATACGCAAACCTTTCGATGTTTCAAACCTTCCGACACTTTAAACCTTTCGATATTTTTAACCTTCCGAATTACGATATAGAATAAAATACCTTAATTAAAGTGTTACATATTTAGTTTGCCATGCGCGCACAAATAAAATATAAGTGGCAACTGCCTAAGGCTATTACGCCATTTTAACAAAGCGCAGCAAATAAACGTTTTATAGCGCAATAATAAAACAAACGCCAAAACCTATATTCTGTAGGAAGCGTAACAACAACTTTGTTTTTAGATAATCCGAGACAACATAAACCCTTATTTCTGGCACAACAAATCACGACAGTTCCTTATATTTTCTCGAACATTGGCGATGCAACAAAAGTGGTGAACAAGGGGCATACGCACTCCTCCAGACTTCCAAACGGGCTACGATTTTCTGACTGCAACTATTCCCTTGCATGTAAGCCGACATTTAACTCGTCCATGTCTACAAAGCCCACAGATGACTCGTCTACTTTAATGCCCAAGCTGGCTCAACTACGCCCACAGAGGCTCATTTATCGTCCCTTTCCAATGTCACTCGTCGCAAGCAAGTCCACGACACAGCTCAAGAAATAAGGAAGATCGCAACATGTCAACCAGTTCACTCCCTAATTTCCATTCGCTTTTCCGAATAAGATATTGATTCTGCCGAATTTTCATATGCCAGAATTGCACACCTTTTTCAAGGGGAGGTGATGTAGAATCAATTGTAGTAAGCTTATTACAATCAATTCTAAGTTCAAGCCAGTGCAATGTCATTGACCGGACACGTACAACAATTATTCTTGTTATAACGGGCGTCAACTTCAAACAATGCACTCTAAAATCGCCCTTAACGAGAATTAGCCACGTAACCTGTACGTAGAAGGCCAGCGGCTTTACAACGAACGAACTTTTATTGCCTTTCGGTTGTGCTATAAATACTGGAACAATTTAAACATTCTTCACCAATCTACCGATAGTTGGTCATCGTTACATCGTCGGGCCAATCTAGCGATAGTTGGCCACCGTCGCATCTCGCAATAATTGGACCTACAAACCGTACTGTTACTTTAACGTCAGTCTAGCGATCTAGCTGATCTTCTAACGTAACTTTTAATCAAACCGTGTAAGTGTTTTTCCGTTTTACAATAAAAGTATTACTGTTAACGTCTTGTCGTTTATAACTAAAACTTAAACAAAATACCAAACCAAATATAATCATAATAAAATGAGTCGGTAAACGGGGTCAAATCAAATTAAACAGTTAAACCAAATAACCAACCAAAATAACTACAACAATAAAATCTAGTAACTCTACAGCACTTGCCAAACGTTATGTGAAAGAGGTGCAGTCCATGTTAAAAGTGGTATTATTTTTTTTTGTTGTAATACCCAGCCTACTGCCGCGTTGTGAAATCGCTAAGTAAATAGATTCGCTTATTTTGAAGCGAAGCTCGATGATCAATTTGATTTTCAGCTTTGTTGTCACTCAACAGCGACTCCCGGTAGTTGTCTTTAAAGTAATCCTATAGTCGGGCGAGGGCAGTAAGGGACGTGCTTTAACGTGCATATAGTGTTAGTGTTTGTAGTTATTAGCTTTGGCGAGGGTTGGACGACTACTTATGTAGTATTAAATGCATTAAATCTAACTCGGCCAGTAAACTTCTTTAAAACTTTTTGTTTTAACATAATCTGCTTAAATTTTTTTTGATCTTTAGAAAAGCAACTTGGTGACACATTCCTGACTTTGGCTTTACACAAATCTTTTTTTTTCGCCTTGAGGTAAAAAGAACATATTTACATCAAAAACTTAAAAGACCCCAAACGACAAAAACTAACGTCTTATAAAACATAAATGTGGTTTCGTTAAATTGTAAGTGTTTTACCGTCGAAAAACAATGTTAAAAAATGCATGATTTTGGAGGAGGAGTACTTTCACATATTTGTCTTAAAGCCCCATTTATACCAAGTTAGCATAAACTTAAAGAGCTTTAGTTTATACAATATTTTTAGGGCATTAGGTTATAGTGCACTTTCTGCTTTTCAACTAACAGCATGGTTTTTAAGTGCAAACATAACATTATGGTTAATTTACGTGAACCTATTGTCGGTTATATTTATATGACTTTTTATTGAGTGCAAATGTTCGCTTTAAAAACATATAGGCAATTTCGTTATATTAAACGGACACCACTCAATAAACAAGAATTTAGACTTAAATTATATTCAGAGTTTATTTCCGTAGGAATTAACCAGAATTTTATATTCTTGTAACCAACAATCAACTAAAGACAACACCAAAAATTAATTAGTTTGCTGCAATTCTACAATGCGTTAATTGTAAGCCTACTACCGTGGAAAATTGAAACTAAATAAAAGCGCTGCTGACCTGGGATCAAAAGCTTGCCACAAACCCTGCGCTGCTGGTCCACCGTTACGAATCACAAGATAAAAATTCTTCTAACTAAGAACTGCGTAAATCAACATATTTGTGTTATTTTTTTAGTAATGCAAATAGATTTATTCACAATTTTATGTTATAATATAGCAACATGTGCAGATTATTTTTACAAACATTGTTTTATATTAAACTTGTTTTTGCCTGATATTGACTTATTTAAGGAGAGCTGTGACATTATCAAATTTTAACAGTCTAATATTTTAAAACAAAAAAATTAAATTTTATATATTGCAAGCAATGACAAAATTTTTTTTAACAGATTTAAAAAAATCCGCAAACGTTGGAAGATTTCCATTTATAAATTATAAAATATATATAAACAAAGATTTGTTTAAGTTGTTATTTTTTTAATTTTGTCCAATAATTTCTGCCAAGAGGCTCATTTGCTGGGATAAAATTTTATCAGGTGGGTGAAATTCGTTATTTAATAACCACGAATTTGTAAGATCCCAAAAATCTAAAAGTAAAACCCCTTCAAGATCTTTAAAAATATGTTTTGCGATTACGACTTGTCTAAACAAAAACCAATCAAATAGGTAATCTACAGCATTGGACAATCTGAAAATAACTTTAGTGCCAGGATGACGTTTTATAAGCCTCAACGAAGCGGCTTTAATGCCTTCCATGCGATGTATAAACATAGAAGCATGGCAGGTAAAAATATGCAAGCCAACATTAAAAACAACGACTACATCTTTGCCTCCTGAATCAATGCCATCCATCATATCGCTAATGTAAATTCTACTTTCGGATGGTCCCTGGTTTCTTAATGGAGGGCCATGGGCTCTGTAATATATTGTAATATTGTCAGTTTTACTGTATACTACATAGGGTGCCTGCCAAACGTTTGGTGGAAGAGGTGCCCTATTTTTTTCAAGTGTCAATGTTTTTTCGTAAAACGCAGATATTTGGCGCGTTGTAGAATCGCCAAGGCAATAGATTCGCTTGTTGCGAAGCAAAGATCGATAATCTGTATGGTTTTCTGCTTTGTTGTCGCACAACAGCGACTTCCAGTTATTGTCAGTAAAGTATCCAGTACGACGCGTGGGGGCACTAAAGATTTGCTTGAACGTGCATACAGATCTAAAATCTTTAGTTATTTTCTTTAAAGGTTTAACCAATATTTTTGTAGCATTGAGGGACTTAATTCTAATGTGACCAGTAAATTTCTTTAAAACTTTTTCTTTTAATGTAGTCTGCTCGAATTTTTTTCCTTGAGTTTCAAGAAAAACAATTTTGTGACATTTTCCTGACTTTGGCTTTACACAAATCCAGGGCTCCGCGTTTCGGGGATTTCCATAATCACAAAGTTCCGATTTTTTAGCCCTAAAGTAAAGCATTTTTTAACGAAATACCACAACAAGTAAATATATAAATATAAAAAAATTAACTCGGATTTTTGCAAAGCTTGAAAGGCTATGAAATAAGTTATATAGGGGACGCCGAATCTATTGGAAAGAAAGTGGTGGAACAGATTTAATAAGAAAGGAAACAAATGGAACATAAACAAATGAAACAGAAACGGCAAATGTAAATGTTTTTAAGTTACACAAAATTGAATATTTAATTGCTCTTTTTTAGTACTTACTTGTCAGATAGCTCACTTAAATACCAATTACATTCTATAGCTTCTTTGGAAGCAAGTTTTGCGATGTATCGAAATCCTTTGTTTTTCAACTGGTCAGCTTCTCCGAGCATGTATTTTAATGATTCTACTGAAGATATTAAAGTTACATCCAATGTTAATGTTCCAGCAAATAATATTGGAGTAGTTATGGAATAAGTCCCGTCGTTGTTATCAGTGACTAAACAGTTGATAGCATCTGCCGGGTATAATTCAGTGGCCTTTCCTTTAATGAGTCGGGCACGAAAATAATCACCTCCGTGAATCTTATTTCTTCCCAGGCGATCTTTGGCCTGAATAGTTGCAACAAACTCATCCCCGACTTGAAAGGAGGTTTTTGGAATCAACACTTCTGATTTTTCCGAAGTAAAAAAACTTGAATTTTGTTTAGGGTTTAGTTTTTCTGAAGCTGATATACCTCGAAAAAGATCAGGAAAAAGTTCTCGCCATTTTTCGCTTCTTTCTGGTTGTGAAAACACGACTGTTTTTTGTGCTAGTCCATAACTTTCTAAATAATCGATTCCGTAATAATAAGAATAAAGATCAGTAATTTTTTTCGGGGAAAAATATGTTACATTGTTTTGAATTTTATAATTTTGTTCTTCTCTATTTATTAACGACTCAGTAGTTAATATTTTTGCTTCTGATTGTGCATTTTCTTTATTTTGAAGAGCAGGCGGGTAGATAAATTGATTGCTGTTATCAAAACCTTGTTGCAAAGTAAATATTTGAATGTGAGGAACATAATGATAAACTAGATACACGCCAAGGATAGAAAGACTAATTAGCGACAATAAAATTTTCTTGAAGTCCATTTAAAAAGTCTTTTCAGTTTTTTCAACAATGTAAAAATATATATTTTAAAGTGTTGCTCTAGGTTTAACTCTGCCAAAAAAATTTAAAAATGCTTTTAGTCCTAACTTTTTTATTGCGGTTACTTTGCCTTAACGACTTTCCACTTTCAGGTGTGCTGTTTAAATAAGGAGACCATAGTACACAAACAGTAAATCAAAAAAGTATCTAATCAAAATAGTTGTAACTAAAAACTCTTTTGCAACTCACCCACAAATATTTAAGTTGTATTTTTTATTCGACATATCTTTTAAGGAAAAAAAAATATTGTTCTATCAAAACTTTTATATTATAAAACATATTCCATTTTGTTCAACGTGTTTAGCATAACATTTGATTTAGTTGAATATTTAAAAACCTTAAGAAATTTAGTTAAACGTTGATTAAAGTACTTTGATCTCCATTACTTAAATTTAATTTTTTTATGTTCTTGTTAAATGCACTTAGAGCGTTTATAGCGGATATTACCATTCCGTTATACTGGTATATAATTCCAATAGCCGCCCACTCTTAAATTCGCAAAGATAAAATTTGTTCACTATCAATAACCTTTCTTAGTTAGGTAATAAAAAGTTAATAATTAAATATTTAATATACTTTTTATCTGACCGTGTTAGAAGTCAATGTATACTGGACGTTATCTCAAGGCTTATTTTTAACACAAACATATAAATATCGACAATAGCACAAAATGCAAATCCACTTCGTCCTGTTTTAGTTGTACAAAACAAAATCTTTGTTATTTTGTAGGTAAACTATGCTTTGGTAAAGGCAGAAAAATATTTTTAATAAAGTTAATTTATTTAAAAAAAAAATTGTTTTTATTTTTTTCTAATCCAATAACTTGTGTCCAAATTTCAACTTGAGATAATATTTTTATAATTTGGTTGAATGTTAATATTGAGAAGCCACAAATTTGTGAGATCCCCCAAAAAAGTTAACACTTTTAGAATCTTTAAAAATCTATTAAACAATTTTTATTTGACTAAGCATAAACCAATCAAACATGCCTTATACGGCATTGGACATTCTGAAAATAACTTTAGTTTCACAATGACGTTTTATAGCCTCAGAACAGCCTCACAATGCCTTTTAATGCGATGTATGTACATAGAAGCATGGCAAATAAAAATAAGCAAGTCGATGTTAAAAATAATGGACACGTTTTCCCCTCTTAATCTATGCTGTCTATCAAATCACTAATATCTACAAAGGGCCGGCCCTGGGTTTCCTAATGGTGCCATATGCTTTGTAATATATTGTAATAATGTCTGTGTTAGTGGACAAAATATAGGGTGCTTAGCACTTGCCAAACGTTATGTGAAAAAGGTGCGGTCGGTCTTAAAAGTGGTATTGTTTTTGTTGTTGTAATACTCAGCCTACTGCCGCGTTGTGGAATTTCTAAGTAATAAATTCGTTTATTTTAAAGCGAAGCTTGGTGATCAATTTGATTTTTAGCTTTGTTGTCACACAACAGCGACTCCCGGTTGTTGTGTTTAAAGTAACCCTATGGTCGGGCGAGGGCAGTAAAGGACGTGCTTTAACGTGCATATATTGTTAGTGTTAGTGGTTATTAGCTTTGGCGAGGGTTGGACGACTATTTTTGTAGTATTAAATGCATTAAATCTAACTCGGACAGTAAAATTCTTTAAAACTTTTTGTTTTAACATAATCGGCTAAAATTTTTTTTGTATCTTTTGAAAAGCAACTTGGTGACACATTCCTGACTTTGGCTTTACATAAATCCATGGTTCCTCGTTGCAGGGTTATCACAAAGTTCCGATTTTTTGCTCTGCTGAAACGACAAAAACTAACGTCTTATAAAACATAAATGTGGTTTCGTGAAAATGTAAGTGTTTTACCGTCGAAAAGCAATGTTAAAAAATGCATGATTTTGGAGAAGAAATACTCCTTACAAATATTTGTCTTAAAGCCCCATTTATACCAAGTTAGCATAAACTTAAAGAGCTTTAGTTTATACAATATTTTTAGGGCATTAGGTTATAATGCACTTTCTAACAGCATAGTCTTCATGTGCAAACATAACTTTTTGATTAATTTACGTAAACCTATTGTCGGTTATATTTATATATTTTACAATATTATTTTTTTGTAAATGTACGACTTTTTATTGAGTGCAAATTTTCGCCTTAAAAACAGATAGGCAATTTCGTTATATTGAACGGACGCCACTCAATAAACAAGGATTTAGACTTAAATTATATTAAGAGTTTATTTCCGTAGGAATTAACCAGAATTTTATATTCTTGTAACCAACAATCAACTAAAGACAGCACCAAAAATTAATTAAAGCAAATAGATTTATTCACAATTTGTCTGTTATAATATGGCAATATGTGCAGATTATTTTTACAAACATTCCAATATATGACACTTGTTTTTGTCTGATATAGACTAATTTAAAAAGGGTTGTGGCATTATCAAATTTTAACAGTCTAATATTTTAAAATAAAAAAAAATTTAATTTTATAGGTCAATTTTTAAAACTAATGTTCGTATAAATTGCAAGCGATGTCAGAATTTTTTTAATAGATTTTAAAAAATCCGCAAACGTTGGCGGATTTCCATTTATAAATATTAAAATATATATAAACAAGGATTTTTTTGAGTTGTTATTTTTTTAATTTTGTTTGTCCAATAATTTTTGCCAAGAGGCCCATTTGCTGGGATAAAATTTTATCAGGTGGGTGTAAATCGCTATTTAATAACCACGAATTTGTCAGATCCCAAAAATCTAAAAGTAAAACCCCTTCAACATCTTTGAAAATATGTTTGGCAATTACGACTTGTCTAAACAAAAACCAATCAAAGAGGTAATCATTACAGCATTGGACAATCTGAAAATAACTTTAGTGCCAGGATGACGTTTTATAAGCCTCAACGAAGCGGCTTTTATACCTTCCATGCGATGTATAAACATAGAAGCATGGCAGGTAAAAATATGCAAGCCAACATTAAAAACAACGACTACATCTTTGCCTCCAGAATCAATGCCATCCATCATATCGCTAATGTAAATTCTACTTTCAGATGGTCCTGGGTTTCTTAATGGGGGGCCATGGGCTCTGTAATATATTGTAATATTGTCAGTTTTATTGTATACTACATAGGGTGCCTGCCAAACGTTTGGTGGAAGAGGTGCCATATTTTATTTTTTAAGTGCCAATCGTTTTTCGTAAAACGCAGATATTTGGCGCGTTGTAGAATCGCCAAGGCAATAGATTCGCTTGTTGCGAAGCAAAGATCGATAATTTGTCTGGTTTTCTGCTTTGTTGTCGCACAACAGCGACTTCCAGTTATTGTCAGTAAAGTATCCAGTACGACGCGTGGGGGCACTAAAGATTTGCTTGAACGTGCATACAGATCTAAAATATTTAGTTATTTCCTTTAAAGGTTTAACCAATATTTTTGTAGCGTTGAGGGACTTAATTCTAATGTGACCAGTAAATTTCTTTAAAACTTTTTCTTTTAATGTAATCTGCTCAAACTTATTTCCTTGAGTTTCAAGATAAACAATTTTGTGACATTTTCCTGACTTTGGCTTTATACAAATCCAGGGCTCCGCGTTTCGGGGATTTCCATAATCACAAAGTTCCGATTTTTTAGCCCTAAAGTAAAGCATTTTTAACGAAATACCACAACAAGTAAATATATAAATATAAAAAAATTAACTCGGATTTTTGCAAAGCTTGAAAGGCTATGAAATAAGTTATATAGGGGACGCCGAATCTATTGGAAAAAAAGTGATGGAACAGATTTAATGAGAAAGGAAACAAATGGAACATAAACAAATGAAACAGAAACGGCAAATGTAAATGTTTTTAAGTTACACAAAATTGAATATTTAATTGCTCTTTTTTAGTACTTACTTGTCAGATAGCTCACTTAAATACCAATTACATTCTATAGTTTCTTTTGAAGTAAGACTTGCGATGTATCGAAATCCTTTGTTTTTCAACTGATCAGCTTCTCCGAGCATGTATTTTAATGAATCTACTGAAGATATTAACGTTACATCCAATGTAAGCGTTCCAGCAAATAATATTGGAGTTGTTATGGAATCGGTCCCGTCGTTGTTATCAGACTAAACAGTTGATAGTGTAACGAATCCACCATCTTATTGTTTACGCCAAGGTCTTATCTATTCTGCAGATCACGTGTTTACACCTATTGTCGATCTGTTACTCCTTATCTCTATCACGTGGCTTAATCACGTGATGTATTAGTTTAACTGTTTCGGATGTATTTGTATTTAGTATTCGTGGTACAAGCTTGTGAACGGTTGTATGTGTATTTTTCCGCAATAATAAACTATAAATTATAATACGGCTTTTCTTACGAAAGACAATCAGACTCGATTGTTACATTGGAGGTCCTGCCGAGATCCTGGTTCTTTGAAGTCGTAAAGAATTTTAAAGAAATATTGCTGCAAGAAATTACAATCGTGTGTTTCACACTTGTCGAATATAAAAATAGAAAATATTTATTCAAAATGGACCAATTTCTAACAACATCAATATCTATAGAAATTAAGCGCGTTATAGTTGAACGCGAGTTCTGGGAAATTAAACGGGAACTAGCGTCCCTGAAAAATAAATTAGATTCAAAGATGTTGTACCAATCAACAGAGCTATCAAGATCTAATCAAGAGCTAGAAAAATATACCGGCGAAACCGACATCGAAGATTATTTAATAAAATTTGACCTTATGTCAAAGGCCAATGGTTGGGATTCACGGGAAAGCGGCTATAGACTAGCGCTAAGTTTATATGGTAAGGCTGCCAGTATCGTCACCAACTTATCTGGAAGTGACCGTACATCAGTAGCAGTTTTAAAAGATAAACTGCGTAAACGTTTTTCTTCCCCGAAGTTAAATTTATTGAACGAGCTACATAGCCGAAAAAGAAGAATGAACGAATCCTTAGATTCACTTTCAACCGACATTGCCAACATGGTTCGGCAATGTCCGATTTATACTAATTCAAGCACAAAAGAACTAGAAAAATTAAAGATGAATTGTTTCATGAATGCCATAAAACACGATGAAGAATTGCACTTTGCAATTTATCACCATTTACCATCTACAATCGAAAGTGCCCTGGAAACTAGACAACTTTCGAACAGCTGTATCGAATGGATTTAAGCCTTAACTCAATGTCGTGTACCAGCACTAAAGACTACATTACAAAATCAAGCCGTTCTAATTTACCATGTGCGTTTGATCCTATTTCCAGTCCGACAAAACCTTTTTCTTGTACAGAAATAAACACAATTCAACAACCAAAGGCGATTACTACCAAAAAGAAACTAGTTCAGGAAAATGAAACTTTTTATATGCCTATTCGTTCAATATCAAAATCAAATGACGATGATACTATTGAAAAGGAAATTGCCCAGGCCCAATTAGAAGACCCTTAATATAATAAATGTAAAACTTTATCTTCGTTCTAAGCCAACTCATAATATAATTTCCACAAAGTTTGATGGCCAGCTATCTTCATTCGTGATCAAAGATGATGTTCTATTTCGAAAATGGGAGTCGGCATCGGGGTCAAAATTCCACTTACAAATGGTTGTTCCAGCATCGCTGCAGGCAGGGATTTTAAAGAAGGCGAATGAAGGCCATAAGGGGGTTATGTCGACGCTAAAGAGATTACGACGACGTTTTTATTGGACATCATTAAAAGCTGATGTGATTAAATACAAAAGGCAGTGCGCGGGGTGCAAGGAAACAAAAATAGATAAAAATGGAGAATCGCGAAGTTTTGTTCCCGGAGAGACGGTCTGGCTTTGTAACAAAAGTTCGGGTGGAAATTTACAAAAAGACATTTGCGCAGCTTTTGTAATTACGCAAAAGCTCAATGACAATACCTATCGCATAAAAAACCCAAAATGTTCAAACAAACCTATGGTCGTTAGCAGAGCAAGGCTTCATAAACTCTGTTAGTTACATGGTGAATTCGTTTCTTATTTTTGTTGTATATTTTCTGCTTTCATCGGGAAGGGGGGAATGTAACGAATCCGCCATCTTATTGTTTACGCCAAGGTCTTATCTATTCTGCAGATCACGTGTTTACACCTATTGTCGATCTGTTACTCCTTATCTCTATCACGTGGCTTAATCACGTGATGTATTAGTTTAACTGTTTCGGATGTATTTGTATTTAGTATTCGTGGTACAAGCTTGTGAACGGTTGTATGTGTATTTTTCCGCAATAATAAACTATAAATTATAATACGGCTTTTCTTACGAAAGACAATCAGACTCGATTGTTACAATAGCATCTGCTGGGTATAATTCAGTGGCCTTTCCTTTAATGAGTCGGGCACGAAAATAATCACCTCCGTGAAGCTTATTTCTTCCCAGGCGATCTTTGGCCTGAATAGTTGCAACAAACTCATCCCCGACTTGATAGGAGGTTTTTGGAATCAACACCTCTGATTTTTCCGAAGTAAAAAAACTTAAATTTTGTTTAGGGTTTAGTTTTTCTGAAGCTGATATACCTCGAAAAAGATCAGGAAAAAGTTCTCGCCATTTTTCGCTTCTTTCTGGTTGTAAAAACACGACTGTTTTTTGTGCTAGTCCATAACTGTCTAAATAATCGATTCCGTAATAATAGGAGTGAAGATCAGTAATTTTTTTAGGGGGAAAATATGTTACATTGTTTTGAATTTTATAAGTTTGTTCTTTTATATTTAATAACGACTCAGTAATTAATATTTTTGTTTCTGATTGTGCATTTTCTTTATTTTAAGGGGCAGGTGGCTTGATAAATTGGTTGCTGTTATCAAAACCTTGTTGCAAAGTAAATATTTGAATGTGAGGAACATAATAATAAACTATAGATACACGCCAAGTATAGACAAACAAATTACTAACAATAAAAATTTCTTGAAATCCATTTAAAATATTTTTTTTTATTAATATCAAACCAGTTTGCATCTAATAACTCTTCTTGCCATTTACCTTAAAAAATTTTAGTTTTATTTTTTATTATACACTTTTTTTAAGGTAGAAAAAATAATGTGCTGTAAAACTTCAATATTATAAAACAAAACGACTGTTTATGCAATAGTGCAGCATGTGTGCCTTAAAAGAAATACTACGTTTTGTATTATTATAATTTAAATAACCGGAAAGGAATAGAATTATTAAACACGAACAATGTAAAATATCTGCAGTCTAAGTATATATATATATACATGAGTCCATATTTTTTTTTCCATTTAAAACTGTAATACTAGTCGATGTTAATAACAAATACGGCAAAATGAAGTTTTTGAAGCAATTTATTCTATTCTTGGTCATTTTTTTCATATTTATGGTTGGTTCATGTAGATATTTCCGTTTTGAATATGAAACCATACCTGCAGGAAAGTTAGTGGATGTTAATTTAGTTATTTGTATTGATAATTTACTCTTTTTTAATTTATATTAAGCATAAATAATTTACTGTAGATAGTATTACGAGGTTTAAGTTAAATAAAAGTTCATTTTTTTAGAGACCTAAAATTCATGCAGCCATATTCGTTTATTAATAAAGACGAAAATCATATACATTGCGAAGGTATACTTGCTGTTAACTCTTTTAGCGAACAATACGTACGATTATTTTTAATTTATTATAAGAGGATGGCAAAAACCTGATAACTGTAACAAAATTTTAGCTATTACCATTGGGTGTTTTGAAATTAAACCAGCGGTATTCGAAATAAAAAAGAAAGGCGTCATCGTCACTAAGTTTAATAGGATGACTCACAACTGGTGTTTTTCTTACTGTTCAGACATGTAAGTTCAACTTGATTTATTCGACAATAAATAAATTAATAGTTTTAGTTTGGCAAATTTAATTTATAGTCCGTGTTACTAAAATAGAATTAAAAAAAAGATTTGCTTAGTTTTTTTTTTAACTAGGAATTTACGATACGCAGCGTTCTCCAATAAGAAGTTGTGTGTGTGTTTGAACTCTCCAGATGTAATATTATTTGATTTAAGTAAAACCTCTATAAAATGTAATACACCATGTCCAGGAAATGGCTTGGAGAATTGCGGAGGAAAAAATTCGGTTAACATGTTTCGTTTATTAAGCCCATGTATATCAGGTATCGTTGCTTAAATTAACACATCTAGGTTATGGGCTAAAGAAAAAACCAAAGAAATTGTAATGTTCAATGTATTCATCGAATTTTAAAAGATTTTTGTGAAATATATTGCGATAAGATATATTTTTCAGTTGCTGTAAAACTGGGTTATGAGAACTCTTATCTTTTTTACAGGAAAAGGTGTAAATTCTGACTACCTTAAATCAAGACTTATGGGTTGTTTTAATACAACAAGTAATATTTTAAAGTTTATTGATAATGGAAAAGCAAAGCACATTGTCAATGCCAGTCCAGCTATGTGTTTTTTATCGTGCGGGCTTGAAAGTAAACCCATTGCTGTAGTGAACCAAAATGACTGCTGGTGCGGAAGGTTAACAAAAAGGTCAAAATTTCACACATCTTAAAACAAAGCATGTAATTTTAAAATATGTACAGATAAATTGAAATGTGTATTTATATTTTTTATTGTGTCAGACTTCTTTTTTAGGATTAATTTTAGAAATCACGACTCAACATGTAATTCTGAATCGGTTTTTGTTTATAAAACTTTGTCAGCTGATCCTCGATGTGACCACATTAGCTTTTTACCTCAACCTGTAACTTCAAAAATTGCTTTAGCATCCTGTCCTGGATCTGGTAACACGTGGGCAAGATATTTGATCGAAAAAGGTTCCGGGTTTTACACGGGGTCTACATATAACGACAACGAACTATTTAGAATCGCAGGCATGTGTTGTTTTGACGTACAAAACTGAGTTGATTTCAAGTTTTTGACAAATTACCGTTGATATTTAAATGTTTCTTGATTAACCCTGTTTTAAATGTTTATAGGTCTTCTTGGTGAAAAGGACAAGTCTGGTAAAACACTCGTTATCAAAGATCATATTTTAAAACCTAAAAAAATATTACTGTATAATTCATTTATTTTGATTATGCGAAACCCGTATGATATGGTCATTGCGGATTTTAACAGAATGAAGTCACATAATCATATTGGATTGGCAAGTTTTAATAATTTTAATACTTCAGGTACTTAAGTTTTTTTAAAGTTATTTTTATACTTATAATTAAGGGTAGTTTATAGTAAATACACGGTGCTTTTTTAGATTTTCAATTACACGCTAAAAAACTCATTGCTCATTGGAAAAGCCTTACTGAAATCGTATTGGGGTCAAATAAACCATATTTACTTGTTATTTATGAGATGCTTAAAAAAGATCCAATTAAAGAAGCAGAGCGTATGATAAAGTTTGCTAACTTCACTGATCTTACTGATGATGAAATAAACGACAAACTTTTGTGCTTGAACCAAAGTGTAGATGGTGCTGCAAAGAGAAAAGTTTCAAAACTACCTTTTGATCCTTTCAGTCAAGAACTTAAAAAGTTAATTAACAAGCAAATCGACGAAACTCAATTATTGTTTAGTAAAAATAACCTAAATATTACTTTAAACAAGTATAAAAGATTGGTTTAATTTAAAAACTTTTTCTCATAGTTAGCACATTATAAAGTTTATATTTTTACAACGTCTTAATACTGTTTGAATTTTGAAGTAATCATAAATTTTGCATTAAATAATAATATATACAAGTAAAATACATTATATTGATAAGTGTGTTAACCATGTTGTTATAAACAAAAAATATGACTGTGCATTTATTTCCCTAATTTGCGTGTTGGTTGTCAAACATAAGTAACAACCCGTGCTTTAAAAGTTGACATTTGCCATGTGGATCAAAATTAGGCATGAGTATGACGGCTATTTGCTGTGCTTTTAAGGCTGTTATGCTGTTCTGTTTAGATTGACTACTAAGAATTTCCTGGTCGCAAAGTAACAACAAAAATATGTATATTATTCATCAAGATTTTAAAATAATAATAAAACTTTCTGTTAGAAATATATATAAACCAAATATTTATCATCTAATTGTGTTTTTGCTGTGTGTTGAGTTCAGACTGTCAGACAGTCAAATGTTGCCTTAGTTAGGGTGAATATATTAGACCCAAATCTTAGCACTATTCAAGGCAAATACCTGCAAAAAATTAACAGGTCTAAAAATAATTTTCAAAGTCTGAAAGTTAACTTTGAAATTATTTTCAGATCTGTTAACTTTTGACTTAAGTCAGTTAGTTAAATTGTGCTTCTGTTAATACAAGTTTGTTATTTTAACCAAACCATAAAAAAAGTAAAATTGAATTATGTTCTATATCTGTACAGTCTGTATATGCTATCACCGTTTATTAGGTTTAAATGTTGCTATTTCCTATGTTGCTATATTTTTTGTTAATGTTCACATACGACTTACTATTTTTGGGTGTTCCTTTAATATTTTCTATAACCGGTAATATATATTTAGCCGATTTTTTAAATTGCGTACAAACTCTAACTTTTCATGACTCAAATTTCCAACCCAGGCATTTATTCCAGTTAAAATCTCCAAATAAATTTATGCCAATAAAAACATTTCTTTGGTCATAACTTCAAAATTTTAATAATAATTTAGGCTGTTAAATAAAAAATGTATTCATGTGAAATATATTCTTCAAAATCTTTAAGTTCTTCGGTAAGGATACTTAGGCTTTAAAATAATTTTTAAGTTTTTTTCAAGTTTTAGGATTTTTAAAAAAATATAAAGTAAGGTTAACATAATGGCCGAGTATGACCTGACATCCAAAGTGGGTTGTTATCTTGATCGACATCTTGTGTTTCCTCTTTTGGAGTTTTTATCGGATCGGGAAATATTCGACGAGTTGGATCTCCACAAAGGAAAACTAGAACTACTGAGTAATACCAACATGGTGGACTTTGCTATGGATGTGTACAAAACTCTGTATCCTGGTGAGGTAGGTTTCATTTATTTAATGATTTTATTTTTGTTTTTTTGGGAATGTGCCAAATTAATATTTTCATGTCGTTTTTTAGTAAGGACTTTTATAAAATGTTCATGTGAATAACAAGTTTTGTATTGTTACATTGATTTTTTAGAAGTTTTTTTGTTATATATATAATTAAAATTGTTGTTTAAATTTTTATCATTTATAGGAAATTCCCATTTACCTAAGGGATAAAAGAAATGAAGTTGTTAGTTTACTTAAATCTCACAGCGTCAAAACAGAGCCCATAGTTCATATTTTTGAACAAGAGGAAGTCAAAAAACAGGTGAAAAATTAAGAATTTATCTTTAATACTGAACACAAGTAAATACAAGTTTTTCTATTTTTTAAAAATAATATAGTATACATATATATATTAGTGATGTGCTGATCAAAATAGTGATCGTAAATCGCTGATTTTGAAAATATTTTGCGATCACCTGATTAAGTTATTAAATTGACAGATCGGTAGCTACGTAACATTTAATTTTTTTGCACCTTAGTTACCTTAACCACATAGATTTCTATTTCATAATAAAATAGTCTTAATTATACTTTTATTTGTTTAGCCTACTCTATGCAAAATAATTTATAGCACGTTATTTTTGCTAGTAAAAGTACTCTACATCTTGTAAATTATACGGAATGTTACTGTTAAATATTTAAAAAAAACTGTAAATAAGCAAGTAAAAGTATTTAACATACAGGGTCAATTTTTTGTAATATAGTGACGATAAAGTTACTGATTTTTTGGTAAGTTATCGGATCATAATCACAATCTGATCGAAAATATTAATTACGATTGCAAGCCGATTTCAATCATAAAAAATGGCGATCGGCACATCACTGATAAATTTACTCTTTATTTAATTTATAAAAAAATTACAAAAATAAACCATTCAACTTGTTAAAAAAAAATTTATCCTTGTATCATTAGAATGTAGTAATGAATATAGAGTATATCTTTCTGGACATAACTTTGGTACTACATTTTTTTTTAAATGTCAAATATTTAATTTATATATATATATATCATTAAAATATAAAAAAATAAAATGCATAAGTGATTAAAAAGTTGCAAAAAAAAAAGTTGCCAGTGTTTTAAATCATTCGGTTTATTTACTATGTCAGTATGATAACCAAGTAGTGCTTTTACTAAATTAAACACAAAGTTGTGGTTTTTAGATTGAAACAACGCGTGAAGGAAAGCAATTGTTTGAGTATTTGGAAAAAAATCACAGTTTCAAATTGGAAGATCTGGGTACATTATATGATTATGCAAAGTTTCAATACGAGTGTGGAAATTATTCAGGTAACCTTATATAATAAGATACATATATTGATAAAGGCTATCCTTATACTTGTTTGATGAATTTGTGGACATTTTTTAAAAAGTTAGCTCTAATGTCAGATTCTATTTTTTTTATTTTAAAGAAATAATGTTGTTTAGTAGACCATTTTTTCTCACATACCAGGTGCTGCTGAATATTTATATTTTCATCGTGTTTTGGTACAACCTGATGATAAAAGAGCGATGGATTCTTTATGGGGAAAGCTTGCCAGTGAGATTTTAATGCAGGATTGGGATACGGCTTGGGAAGACCTCAATCGTCTGAGAGAAAATATTGAATCTAACATTATTGCTAATCCATTACAGGTATATATACTATAAACACATATATAATAAATATTACTTAACTGCTAAATTATATTAGTGGTATAAGGGGATTTATGTGGTGACTTAATGTTTTAAAACTGTGTTGTTAATATTTTCAGCTTCTTCAACAACGTACTTGGCTTATCCATTGGTCACTTTTTGTATTTTTTAATCATGCAAAAGGCAGAGATGAAATTATTGACCTGTTTTTGTACAACCCCCCTTATCTTAATGCTATTCAAACAATGTGTCCATGGATTTTAAGATATCTTACAACTGCTGTTATTACAAACAAGAGAAGAAGACAGGTAAACTACTTTTAGTAAAATAGGCTTAAATACATCACTATAGCACACGCTCTGTAAAAATGCTAAAACCTATTACCTTAAGGTGGAAAAAATACATAGCTCATATATTATCCAAAATTACAACAAAGATTTGCTCGAGTTAATTTACCCACATAACACAAGCAGAATTTTTTTTTGATGGTCTATCCACTATATATACATACATCTATACATAAATATTGTTTATAAGCCTTATTATATATTGATTGGTATTTTCAGGTTCTCAAAGATTTAGTGAGAGTTATACAGCAAGAGTCTTACACATATAGGGACCCAGTAACAGAATTTATTGAATGCCTCTATGTTCACTTCGACTTTGATAAAGCACAAGAAAAACTGAGAGAATGTGAAACTGTGCTTTCCAATGACTTCTTTCTTGTGGCTTGCTTGGATGATTTTATAGAAAATGCAAGGCTGTTTATTTTTGAAACATTCTGTAGAATACACCAAGTAAGAAATATTAACTACTTCTTGTTTACTAAAAAAATAAATACTATAGCTTTGGGTTTAAGCCAAGATAGGCACCAAAGTTTGTTAATTCACATTGTTTGCAACTCAATAAACGATTTTTTATAACTAAATAAATGCTACTACTGCTATTTGAATTTAAATGTTTGAATTTTTTTACCGTCTTTCTGTTTTGAAATAGCTCCCTTAAAAAAAATTAATAGAACTCTTCAGGCATTACTTTCTAGCTCTTTAACTATTCTTTTTATTGTAGTGTATTAGCATAGATATGCTGGCAGACAAATTAAACATGACCGTTGATGAAGCAGAAAGATGGATTGTTAACCTCATTAGAAATGCAAAACTTGATGCAAAGATTGATTCAAAAATGGGTCATGTCATGATGGGTACACAAGCTATTTCACCCTATGAACAGGTCTGCTTTTTATTAAAAGTCAAATTTTTTTCATTGTGTTTTAAATTTGTTTATTTTATAAAAATTACAATTTTTTGCCTTTAGGTTATCGAGAAAACCAAAAGCTTAGCCTTGAGAACACAAATGTTAGCCACCAACGTTGAAAGACGTTTAAATAAAGAAAAGGATAAAGTTGATGCTGTAAGTTTTTACAATCAGTTACAGATTTTATTTGTTGGTCTTAAAGAAAATTTAAAATACTGTTATTGATTTAGGTACCACATTGGGCTGGTGGTCCGAAAGAAAACTGGTAGTGAATTCTGATATTTTTGGTTTATTAATTTGGAAAATGGTTGTTTATTGATTTATAAATAAGGTTTTTTAACAATTGTGGGTAAAAAAGAATTGTAAATAAAACGATCAGACAAACAATAATAAAAATTCTGTTTATTTATATTACAAAAAAAGTTGGTAGGATTTGCGATTAAAGTAAAATTGTGGAATATATCGTTAATATTGTTTAAAAGATTCGATCATAAGATGGATCAGTTGGCTGTTGTTTAGCTGCAGGTTGGTGTCTGGCATGGTGATGATGACCTGAAGCTGGGGCATAATTTGGTTTTCTTAGTGGGGCTAAATACTCAAACATTGAAGTTTTGTGCTGTGAAAGCATGTTGGTTAGTTCACATGGCAGAGGCTCTGTCCAAAAAAAGTCATGATTTAAAGCTTCATCTGAGTCAACTCTATGCTTCGGGTCTAAAGTTAGTAACTTGTCTATAAGATCCAGGGCATATTGGTCACGCACGTAAGCCTTTAGGCGATCTTTAACTTTTCTTTTCTGTCCTTTGGGCAGTTCAAGCTTCTTGTAAAGATCATATTTTTCAACACCGGGCCAAACCAGCGGTGTAATTGAACCACATAACTGGCTGATGTAGGTAAGCTGTTGCTGTTCTGTGTGTCCCTAAAAATAATAAATTGAACTCTATCACTGATACAATATTTCAACAGAGCTACAGGCACTTAATGTATCACAAACAAACCTGCATTATGGGACTTCGAGTCCACATTTCCGTCATTATACAACCGGCTCCCCATAAATCAATGGGTGGCCCATAATCTCTGTCTCCAAGCAACAACTCAGGTGGTCTGTACCACAGTGTAACAACTCTGTTTGTGTAGCGGTTTGCTTGGCCAGTTTTGGTATAGCTAAATGCCCTGTAAAATATTATTTGTTGCTATCTTTAATTTGTGAATTATTTATGGTAATATTCTTGCTTTATTAATACTGGTCAATTGCCTGCAATATAAACTGCATTTAAATTGTCATAATATGGTCGTAACTTTTAACCAATATAAGCCAACGATTTACAAGTGCACCACAAACAATAGTTTTATTTTAAGGGTTTATGATTTGAACATACATAAATATATGTATGTGTATTGTCCACTAAGTTGACATAAAGATGAAAACATTGAATTTAAACACATCAAATTTAATGACTGCTTGATACTATACAAATATAATTAACCTTGCTAATCCAAAATCAGCCAGTTTAAGAACTCCATTCTTCGTGATTAAAATGTTTGCTGCTTTCATGTCTCTATGAAGAATCTTATTTCGATGAATATAAAATAAACCTTCCAACAGTTGTAGCATTGTCTAAACACAAGTTTCAGAGCTTTAATTTTGTCATTTATGTTAAGACACTATTATTTTCAAAGCATCAAACCTTCTTTATTTCTCCCAGTGTAAACTTCACGTGAGCATTACTTAACAATCCTGCTAAATCGTGGGCACAAAACTCAAACACAAGATAGATAGAACCTTTGGATCTAAAAATTTTTTGTACACAAATTTAAAAAAATGAATGCTACGAAGTAGAATTTACAGCCTTAACATAAATTTTTGACAAAAAATATTTTGTCTAAAAAATTAAAATAATACCCAGCATAATTTTTATGGTATACTTCACTGTTTATACAAAAGATATTGCAATTTCCATAAGCTTGAATCATTATTGTAAAATACCTGTTATAGGGAGTTGGTTTAGTTCGACAGATTTCAATTAATTGCACAACATTTTCATGTTCCAGCAACTGCAGAATTTTTATTTCTCGTAGTGCCGTAATAGGGAACTATTAAAAAACATTATAAAATCAATAATAATAAAACCTTTATTTTCTATTTAATTGTTAAACTTATATTCTAAAGTTGGTCGACAATACAGCCCAAACTTATTTCAGTTTTGAGTTGTGATTAAATATTATGTCTTACCCCTTCTTTTTCATTTTCCATTATAACCTTTTTAAGGGCCACCAAACGCTGTGTTTTTCTATCTTTGGCTTTAAAAACCTCCCTACAAACAGAAATTTTTTATATTTTTTTTTCTTTTATGTCTGTATTTATTTTTTCGGTTAAAAAGTTAAATTTACAGCCTAAACAAAGTGTAACATTTTTTACTGTTACCTTACAACCTGACCGTGTTTAAATTGGCCTGCCATTTTAATTTAAAAAAATTGTTTCTGTAAGTATTTTTCAAGTAGTATTTTTTTTGTTTTATGTGTCTATATGGAGAATAAGCTACAAAAGTTTTTTAATATAAAACAGAAAATAAATTTTACCCGAAGGTTCCCTGTCCAATTTTAGTAATTCTCTCGTACTTTCCCACATCTTGGCAAAATTGAAAATCTATCTGATTCGTATCTGGTGCTTTAGACATTATTTTCCCGACAACTAGTTGAAGTGCAACAGGGTTTGCGGGTTTGTTTTGTTTGAATCGGATTTAATCTACCTGACGAAAATATCTATTTGACGGATCAACGGATCGAACGGATTAATGGATCGAGTTTTATTAACTGAATCGAATATATATTAAATAGATATTACATTTCAAATGCATATTTGACGGATATTTAATTAAACAAAAAAAATTTCATGAATTAAACCCTTATCCCAACCCTCACCTATTCAGATTACCCATTAACACATCCGACCCATTCGATCCTTCTATCCATGTAATAGTCAATCAATCCATACGATCCGAAAATATACTTTCGTCAGGTGGATTAAGTTGTAATCCGTTTTTTGTTTAGATGAATCCGAAAACCCTTATTTGACGGATCAAAAAATTGAACGGATCGAGTTATATTAAAAAAAACTAGATTTATTTGATAAATCAAAATATGGGTTGAAATTATTTGATTATTTTTAAAATTAATATTTATTGTAAATAAATTTATAGACAAACATTACCTATTTAAAAAGATTAACTGAACTTATTAATCAAATATCACGTATACCTTTTTTTAAATTATTACACTAAAAAATTAAAATTTTTTCTTTGTTCTGCGCTTAAATAACAATCTTTAGTTTTTATGGAATAAACAAGCATTTAAATATAATAAATAAACGTAAATTATTTTTCTTATATGTTTTTACTTATATTATAAAATAAATACATCATACCAAATTTTCAATGCTTAATATCGAACTTTAATTTTTAATGAACAAACCAGCATTTAAATATAACAAACAAACAAGAATTATTTTTTAATTCATTTTCGAAATATAAATATTATAAGATATAACCCACCAAACTTTAAAAACCTAATAACAATCTTTAAATTTAAATAAACAAACACCTATTAATTAGTAATTAGTGACACAAATTAGAATTTTAATTTATTTTTGAGTTACTTATATCATGAAATACATTTGACAAAAAATTAAAAACTTTACAACAACCTTTGAGTTTTAATAAACAAACACTTATTAATTAGTAATTAGTGATAAAAATTAAAATTATATTTTCTTTCAAATTACTAATATCATGATATACAATTGACCTAGATTTAAAAAATTAACAACAAAACCTTTAAATTTTAATAAACAAACACCTATTAGTTAGTAATTAGTAAAAAAAATTAAAATATTAATTCATGTTTGAGATAGTAATATCATAATATACAATTGATCAAGATTTAAAAAATTAATAACAACCTTTAAATTTTAATAAACAAACACCTATAAATTAGTAATTAGTGATAATTCAATTTCGGAAATAGGAGGTTTGCGATTCGTTAGGATAATAACAAACATACTAAAAATTTTGACATTTTAGTTTTAAAGAACAAAAGTTATCGTCTTTTAAAATTCTGACTAGAAAGAATAAAAACAATAATAATAAATACACTGACAATAACAATATGTTTCGAAATCTAAGATTTCGAACCATAATAAGGGTTCAATAAGAAATTAAAATAAAAAAATAATTAAATAAAAAAATTGTTTTACAGTTAAATTAAAAAAAAATGATTCAAAACATATTTAAGTTTTAAAAACTATTTTTTTGTTATCTTAAAGTTAACTGAATTTTTAACATTCAGTTAAATACATAATTTAGCATTTTTTAAAAACTAAAAAAGTTAAAAATTAAATAGATATTTATTTTTAAATTTAAGAAATTTAAATGATTGTTTGATGTGTTCTATAGTGTATCAAGTTTAAGAGCTTTAAAGTATTTGATTTAGTATGGGAATCTAAATAAATACATCCCAAAAAATAAATATTTATGTAGTAATAACAATATATCAAAGTTGGTTAACTAATAATAATTTTTGTAAATTTTTAAGAAAACTTGAAATATTTAACTGTATTTAAATTTTTTGATTAAGACAAAAAAATAATAACTTATTAAGAACAAAAATTTGTTACATACATTGTGATTCAATTTATATTTAAAAATGTAAAATATTAATTAACATGAAATATTATATAATCGAGGATAAAGCAATTTACATCTAAAACCATCCGAGCGTGATAAATAAAAACAGAAATCGGGGAGTTCCCCGAAGCGTCTTGAAGAAAATTGTAATTTCTTTTTTCTTTTTGATTCGGTTTTTCTCGCTTTCACGTAAATAGTTGGAAGGTTAACAAAAGAAGTTCATCAAGTTCAACCTAAAAATGACGAAGTTAAATTCATAGTTTTAACATGTTATTAATATTAACTGTTTACAAAAGTATTTCTTCGTGCCAAAGTGTCTTGTTATATCTCTAATATTGTTATATCTCTACTGACGATTACAAAACTTCATTTCTGCGTTTATCAAGTTTAAATAAATTTTATTTGTTGATTACTTTTAGGTTTTAGTCTCGTTTGCTTTAACTTTTAAAATGTGTTTGGCTTAAACAATCATAGAAAAATTTTATTTTTAAAGTACTTCAAAATAGTTGGATGTCGTTACTTTAACTTGAGATTATATTTATGTTAAAACACTCAAAAGAACATCTAGATAAAAAAAAATTCAAAAAATATTGAACAGAACAAAAATTACACCATTTTTATATTACGTATACAGTTTATATTCATATATCGCGAGTAATTTAAGTTTTCAAATTACGTTATGTAATATTTTATTAAATATATTTTTTGTTTTACAGGCAGTATTGATCATTACAACACATAACAACATCGGTTGTTCAACTTTATAAAATCATTTTAGTTTAATAAAATTGATCATAATATTTTTTTATTATCGAAAGTCTCTTGCAAACATATGTATAGTCATAGTCACGACCTGTAATATAAAAAAAATTTATGTTATGAATACGCAAAGAAAAAAGTGCTCAAATTTTTGTTCTTTTGACTTTTTGAAAACTTTCTTTATCTTGAATCTTAGTAACGTCATTACAATTCTAATTAACTATAAAATTTTAAGTTTTGCGACAAAAAAATGTTTTTGGTCGAGCCAATGATCATACAACGCTTGTATGATCATTGGTTGAGCTAAGTATACAGTTTTGTTAGGTCAAAAGGTCACGCGAACGATTATATGTACGTGAAATAAATAAATGCTCTTATTTTTGTTTTTTTAATTGTTTTCGAAAATTTCTTGGGTTTAATTAAGTCACGTGATATTTTTGGCCAAAAATATTGCATACAAATTAAAAAAAAAAAAATTTAAATCGAAAAATAATTGTTCTGTTAGAACCGTAGGTCTTATTATAATGTTTACATAATATTTTTCCAAAATATTAATGTTCATAAAAGTTATGACACTTTTATTAAAAATTGACAAAATCTCAAAACTTAAAATGTTATATTTAATTAGACGCGCATTGGCCTAACTAACATTCAAGATTAAACATTTCGCGAATATTTTCAGTAAAACAAAAGTTTGAAGTGATTTTTATTTTGGGTTTAATTAGGTCACGTGATATTTTTGGCCAATGATATTGCATACAAATTTTTTGAAAAAAAATAAAAAATTTTAAATCGAAAAATAATTGCTGTGTTAGAACCGCACAGGTCCGATTACCGTGTTTACATAATATTTTTCAAAAATATTAATATTCATAAAAGTTATGAAACTTTTATTAAAAATTTATGAAATCTCAAAACCTAAAATTTTGTATTTTATTAGACGCACATTGGCTTAACTAACATTCAAGATAAAACATTTCGCAAAAATTTTCAGTAAAACAAAAGTTTGAGGTAATTTTTATTTTGGGTTTAATTAGGTCACGTGATATTTTTGGCCAATTGTATACAAATTTTTAGAAAAAAAATTAAAAATTTTAAATCGAAAAATAATTGTTGTGTTAGAACCGCACAGGTCCAATTACCGTGTTTACAAAATATTTTTCAAAAATATTAATATTTATAAAAGTTATGAAACTTTTATTAAAAATTTATGAAATCTCAAAACCTAAAATTCTGTATTTTATTAGACGCGCATTGGCCTAACTAACATTCAAGATAAAACATTTCGCGAAAATTTTCAGTAAAACAAAAGTTTGAGGTAATTTTTATTTTGGGTTTAATTAGGTCACGTGATATTTTTGGCCAATGATATTGCATACAAATTTTTTGAAAAAAAATAAAAAATTTTAAATCGAAAATAATTGTTGTGTTAGAACCGCAAAGGTCCAGTTATCATGTTTACAAAATATTTTTCAAAAATATTAATATTCATAAAAGTTATGAAACTTTTATTAAAAATTTATGAAATCTCAAAACCTAAAATTTTGTATTTTATTAGACGCGAATTGGCCTAACTAACATTCAAGATAAAACATTTCGCGAAAATTTTCAGTAAAACAAAAGTTTGAGGTAATTTTTATTTTGGTTTTCATTAGGTCACGTGATATTTTTGGCCAATAATATTGCATACAAATTTTTTTTAAAAAAATAAAAAATTTTAAATCGAAAAATAATTGTTGTGTTACAACCGCACAGGTCCAATTACCGTGTTTACAAAATAATTTTCAAAAATATTAATATTCATAAAAGTTATGAAACTTTTATTAAAAATTTATGAAATCTCAAAACCTAAAATTTTGTATTTTATTAGACGCGCATTGGCCTAACTAACATTCAAGATTAAACATTTCGCGAATATTTTCAGTAAAACAAAAGTTTGAAGTGATTTTTATTTTGGGTTTAATTAGGTCACGTGATATTTTTGGCCAATGATATTGCATACAAATTTTTTGAAAAAAAATTAAAAATTTTAAATCGTAAAATAATTGTTGTGTTAGAACCGCACAGGTCCAATTACCGTGTTTACAAAATATTTTTCGAAAAAATTACTATTCATAAAAATTATGAAACTTTTATTAAAAATTTATTAAATCTCAAAACCTAAAATTTTGTATTTTATTAGACGCGCATTGGCCTAACTAACATTCAAGATAAAACATTTCGCGAAAATTTTCAGTAAAACAAAAGTTTGAGACAATTTTTATTTTGGTTTTCATTAGGTCACGTGATATTTTTGGCCAATGATATTGCATACAAATTTTTTGAAAAAAAATAAAAAATTTTAAATCGAAAAATAATTGTTGTGTTAGAACCGCACAGGTCCGATTACCGTGTTTACATAATATTTTTCAAAAATATTAATATTCATAAAAGTTATGAAACTTTTATTAAAAATTTATGAAATCTTAAAACCTAAAATTTTGTATTTTATTAGACGCACATTGGCTTAACTAACATTCAAGATAAAACATTTCGCAAAAATTTTCAGTAAAACAAAAGTTTGAGGTAATTTTTATTTTGGGTTTAATTAGGTCACGTGATATTTTTGGCCAATGATATTGCATACAAATTTTTTGAAAAAAAATTAAAAATTTTAAATCGTAAAATAATTGTTGTGTTAGAACCGCACAGGTCCAATTACCGTGTTTACAAAATATTTTTCGAAAAAATTACTATTCATAAAAATTATGAAACTTTTATTAAAAATTTATTAAATCTCAAAACCTAAAATTTTGTATTTTATTAGACGCGCATTGGCCTAACTAACATTCAAGAAAAAACATTTCGCGAAAATTTTCAGTAAAACAAAAGTTTGAGACAATTTTTATTTTGGTTTTCATTAGGTCACGTGATATTTTTGGCCAATGATATTGCATACAAATTTTTTAAAAAAAAATAAAAAATTTTAAATCGAAAAATAATTGTTGTGTTAGAACCGCACAGGTCCGATTACCGTGTTTACAAAATATTTTTCAAAAATATTAATATTCATAAAAGTTATGAAACTTTTATTAAAAATTTATGAAATCTCAAAACCTAAAATTTTGTATTTTATTAGACGCACATTGGCTTAACTAACATTCAAAATAAAACATTTCGCAAAAATTTTCAGTAAAACAAAAGTTTGAGGTAATTTTTATTTTGGGTTTATTAGGTCACGTGATATTTTTGGCCAATGATATTGTATACAAATTTTTAGAAAAAAAATTAAAAATTTTAAATCGAAAAATAATTGTTGTGTTAGAACCGCACAGGTCCAATTACCGTGTTTACAAAATATTTTTCGAAAATATTAATATTTATAAAAGTTATGAAACTTTTATTAAAAATTTATGAAATCTCTAAACCTAAAATTCTGTATTTTATTAGACGCGCATTGGCCTAACTAACATTCAAAATAAAACATTTTGCGAAAATTTTCAGTAAAACAAAAGTTTGAGGTAATTTTTATTTTGGGTTTAATTAGGTCACGTGATATTTTTGGCCAATGATATTGCATACAAATTTTTTGAAAAAAAATAAAAAATTTTAAATCGAAAATAATTGTTGTGTTAGAGCCGCACAGGTCCAATTACCGTGTTTACAAAATATTTTTCGAAAATATAAATATTCATAAAAGTTATGAACATTTTATTAAAAATTTATGAAATCTCAAAACCTAAAATTTTGTATTTTATTAGACGCGCATTGGCCAAACTAACATTCAAGATAAAACATTTCGCGAAAATTTTCAGTAAAACAAAAGTTTGAGGTAATTTTTATTTTGGGTTTAATTAGGTCACGTGATATTTTTGGCCAATGATATTGCATACAAATTTTAAAAAAAAATAAAAAATTTTAAATCGAAAAATAATTGTTGTGTTAGAACCGCACAGGTCCAATTACCGTGTTTACAAAATATTTTTTGAAAATATTAATTTTCATAAAAGTTATGAAACTTTTATTAAAAATTTATGAAATCTCAAAATCTGAAATTTTATATTTAATTAGGCGCGCATTGGCCTAACTAACATTCAAGATAAAACATTTTGCAAAAATTTTGAGTAGAGCAAAAGTTTGAGATAATTTTTATTTTGGGTTTAATTAGGTCACGTGATATTTTTGGCCAATGATATTGCATACAAATTAAAAAATAAAAAATTTTAAATCGAAAAATAATTGTTGTGTTAGAACCGCACAGGTCCAATTACCGTGTTTACATAATATTTTTCGAAAATATTAATATTCATAAAAGTTATGATACTTTAATTAAAAATTTATGAAATCTCAAAACCTAAAATTTTGTATTTTATTAGACGCGCATTGGCCTAACTAACATTCAAGATAAAACATTTCGCGAAAATTTTCAGTAAAACAAAAGTTTGGGGTAATTTTTATTTTGGGTTTAATTAGGTCACGTGATATTTTTGGCCTATGATATTGCATACAATTTTTTTGAAAAAAAATAAAAAATTTTAAATCGAAAAATAATTGTTGTGTTAGAACCGCACAGGTCCAATTACCGTGTTTACAAAATATTTTTTGAAAATATTAATATTCATAAAAGTTATGAAACTTTCATTAAAAATTTATGAAATCTCAAAATCTGAAATTTTATATTTAATTAGGCGCGCATTGGCCTAACTAACATTCAAGATAAAACATTTTGCAAAAATTTTGAGTAGAACAAAAGTTTGAGATAATTTTTATTTTGGGTTTAATTAGGTCACGTGATATTTTTGGCCAATGATATTGCATACAAATTTAAAAAAAAAAAATAAAAAAATTTAAATCGAAAAATAATTGTTGTGTTAGAACCGCACAGATCCAATTACCGTGTTTACATAATATTTTTCGAAAATATTAATATTCATAAAAGTTATGATACTTTAATTAAAAATTTATGAAATCTCAAAACCTAAAATTTTGTATTTTATTAGACGCGTATTGGCCTAACTAACATTCAAGATAAAACATTTCGCGAAAATTTTCAGTAAAACAAAAGTTTGAGGTAATTTTTATTTTGGTTTTCATTAGGTCACGTGATATTTTTGGCCAATGATATTGCATACAAATTTTTTGAAAAAAAATAAAAAATTTTAAATCGAAAAATAATTGTTCTGTTAGAACCGCACAGGTCCAATTACCGTGTTTACAAAATATTTTTCAAAAATATTAATATTCATAAAAGTTATGAAACTTTTATTAAAAATATATAAAATTTCAAAACCTAAAATTTTGTATTTTATTAGACGCACATTGGCCTAACTAACATTCAAAATAAAACATTTCGCAAAAATTTTCAGTAAAACAAAAGTTTGAGGTAATTTTTATTTTGGGTTTAATTAGGTCACGTGATATTTTTGGCCAATGATATTGCATACAAATTTTTTGAAAAAAAATTAAACATTCTAAATCGAAAAATAATTGTTGTGTTAGAACCGCACAGGTCCAATTACCGTGTTTACAAAATATTTTTCGAAAATATTAATATTCATAAAAGTTATGAAACTTTTATTAAAAATTTATGAAATCTCAAAACCTAAAATTTTGTATTTTATTAGACGCGCATTGGCCTAACTAACATTCAAAATAAAACATTTCGCGAAAATTTTCAGTAAAACAAAAGTTTGGGGTAATTTTTATTTTGGGTAATTAGGCCACGTGATATTTTTGGCCAATGATATTGCATACAAATTTAAAAAAAAAATAAAAAATTTTAAATCAAAAAATAATTGTTGTGTTAGAACCGCACAGGTCCAATTACAATGTTTACAAAATATTTTTCGAAAATATTAATATTCATAAAAGTTATGAAACTTTTATTAAAAATTTATGAAATCTCAAAACCTAAAATTTTGTATTTTATTACACGCGCATTGGCCTAACTAACATTCAAGATCAATCATTTCGCGAAAATTTTCAGTAAAACAAAAGTTTAAGGTAATTTTTGTTTTGGTTTTCATTAGGTCACGTGATATTTTTGGCCAATGATATTGCATACAAATTTTTTGAAAAAAAATTAAAAATTTTAAATCGAAAAATAATTGTTCTGTTAGAACCGCACAGGTCCAATTACCGTGTTTACAAAATATTTTTCAAAAATATTAATATTCATAAAAGTTATGAAACTTTTATTAAAAATATATAAAATTTCAAAACCTAAAATTTTGTATTTTATTAGACGCACATTGGCCTAACTAACATTCAAAATAAAACATTTCGCAAAAATTTTCAGTAAAACAAAAGTTTGAGGTAATTTTTATTTTGGGTTTAATTAGGTCACGTGATATTTTTGGCCAATGATATTGCATACAAATTTTTTGAAAAAAAATTAAACATTCTAAATCGAAAAATAATTGTTGTGTTAGAACCGCACAGGTCCAATTACCGTGTTTACAAAATATTTTTCGAAAATATTAATATTCATAAAAGTTATGAAACTTTTATTAAAAATTTATGAAATCTCAAAACCTAAAATTTTGTATTTTATTAGACGCGCATTGGCCTAACTAACATTCAAAATAAAACATTTCGCGAAAATTTTCAGTAAAACAAAAGTTTGGGGTAATTTTTATTTTGGGTAATTAGGCCACGTGATATTTTTGGCCAATGATATTGCATACAAATTTAAAAAAAAAATAAAAAATTTTAAATCAAAAAATAATTGTTGTGTTAGAACCGCACAGGTCCAATTACAATGTTTACAAAATATTTTTCGAAAATATTAATATTCATAAAAGTTATGAAACTTTTATTAAAAATTTATGAAATCTCAAAACCTAAAATTTTGTATTTTATTACACGCGCATTGGCCTAACTAACATTCAAGATCAATCATTTCGCGAAAATTTTCAGTAAAACAAAAGTTTAAGGTAATTTTTGTTTTGGTTTTCATTAGGTCACGTGATATTTTTGGCCAATGATATTGCATACAAATTTTTTGAAAAAAAATTAAAAATTTTAAATCGAAAAATAATTGTTGTGTTAGAACAGCACAGGTCCAATTACCGTGTTTACAAAATATTTTTCAAAAATATTAATATTCATAAAAGTTATGAAACTTTAATTAAAAATTTATGAAATCTCAAAACCTAAAATTTTGTATTTTATTAGACGCACATTGGCCTAACTAACATTCAAGATAAAACACTTCGCGAAAATTTTCAGTAAAACAAAAGTTTGAGGTAATTTTTATTTTGGGTTTAATTAGGTCACGTGATATTTTTGGCCAATGATATTGCACACAAATTAAAAAAAAAAAAAAAAAATTTTAAATCGAAAAATAATTGTTGTGTTAGAACCGCACAGGTCCAATTACCGTGTTTACAAAATATTTTTCGAAAATATAAATATTCATAAAAGTTATGAAACTTTTATTAAAAATTTATGAAATCTCAAAACCTAAAATTTTGTATTTTATTAGACGCGCATTGGCCAAACTAACATTCAAGATAAAACATTTCGCGAAAATTTTCAGTAAAACAAAAGTTTGAGGTAATTTTTATTTTGGGTTTAATTAGGTCACGTGATATTTTTGGCCAATGATATTGCATACAAATTTTTGGAAAAAAAATAAAAAATTTTAAATCGAAAAATAATTGTTGTGTTAGAACCGCACAGGTCCAATTACCGTGTTTACAAAATATTTTTTGAAAATATTAATATTCATAAAAGTTATGAAACTTTTATTAAAAATTTATGAAATCTCAAAATCTAAAATTTTGTATTTTATTAGACGCGCATTGGCCTAACTAACATTCAAAATAAAACATTTCGCGAAAATTTTCAGTAAAACAAAAGTTTGAGGTAATTTTTATTTTGGGTAATTAGGCCACGTGATATTTTTGGCCAATGATATTGCATACAAACTTTAAAAAAAAATAAAAAATTTTAAATCAAAAAATAATTGTTGTGTTAGAACCGCACAGGTCCAATTACAATGTTTACAAAATATTTTTCGAAAATATAAATATTCATAAAAGTTATGAAACTTTTATTAAAAATTTATGAAATCTCAAAACCTAAAATTTTGTATTTTATTAGACGCACATTGGCCTAACTAACATTCAAGATAAAACATTTCGCGAAAATTTTCAGTAAAACAAAAGTTTGAGGTAATTTTTATTTTGGGTTTAATTAGGTCACGTGATATTTTTGGCCAATGATATTGCACACAAATTTAAAAAAAAAAAAAAAATTTTAAATCGAAAAATAATTGTTGTGTTAGAACCGCACAGGTCCAATTACCGTGTTTACAAAATATTTTTTGAAAATATTAATATTCATAAAAGTTATGAAACTTTTATTAAAAATTTATGAAATCTCAAAATCTAAAATTTTGTATTTTATTAGACGCGCATTGGCCTAACTAACATTCAAAATAAAACATTTCGCGAAAATTTTCAGTAAAACAAAAATTTGAGGTAATTTTAATTTTGGGTAATTAGGCCACGTGATATTTTTGGCCAATGATATTGCATACAAATTTTAAAAAAAAAATAAAAATTTTTAAATCAAAAAATAATTTTGTGTTAGAACCGCACAGGTCCAATTACAATGTTTACAAAATATTTTTCGAAAATATTAATATTCATAAAAGTTATGAAACTTTTATTAAAAATTTATGAAATCTCAAAACCTAAAATTTTGTATTTTATTACACGCGCATTGGCCTAACTAACATTCAAGATAAAACATTTTGCGAAAATTTTCAGTAAAACAAAAGTTTAAGGTAATTTTTGTTTTGGTTTTCATTAGGTCACGTGATATTTTTGGCCAATGATATTGCACACAAATTTAAAAAAAAAAAAAAAAATTTTAAATCAAAAAATAATTGTTGTGTTAGAACCACACAGGTCCAATTACCGTGTTTACAAAATATTTTTTGAAAATATTAATATTCATAAAAGTTATGAAACTTTAATTAAAAATTTATGAAATCTCAAAATCTAAAATTTTGTATTTTATTAGACGCGCATTGGCCTAACTAACATTCAAAATAAAACATTTCGCGAAAATTTTCAGTAAAACAAAAATTTGAGGTAATTTTAATTTTGGGTAATTAGGCCACGTGATATTTTTGGCCAATGATATTGCATACAAATTTAAAAAAAAAAATAAAAATTTTTAAATCAAAAAATAATTTTGTGTTAGAACCGCACAGGTCCAATTACAATGTTTACAAAATATTTTTCGAAAATATTAATATTCATAAAAGTTATGAAACTTTTATTAAAAATTTATGAAATCTCAAAACCTAAAATTTTGTATTTTATTACACGCGCATTGGCCTAACTAACATTCAAGATAAAACATTTCGCGAAAATTTTCAGTAAAACAAAAGTTTAAGGTAATTTTTGTTTTGGTTTTCATTAGGTCACGTGATATTTTTGGCCAATGATATTGCATACAAATTTTTTGAAAAAAAATAAAAAATTTTAAATCAAAAAATAATTGTTGTGTTAGAACCACACAGGTCCAATTACCGTGTTTACAAAATATTTTTCAAAAATATTAATATTCATAAAAGTTATGAAACTTTAATTAAAAATTTATGAAATCTCAAAACCTAAAATTTTGTATTTTATTAGACGCACATTGGCCTAACTAACATTCAAGATAAAACATAACATTCAAGATAAAACATAAAAAAAATTTTTTTTTAAAACTTTTTTACTAGTGTGCTAGGTCACGTGATCATAGGACCGGCCCTATGTACGCAAAATACAAAAAATTGATAAGTTGACTATTTTGAGGAGTCTAAGTTGGGAACCAAACCTCGGAACTCAGTACTGAGAGTTGTGGGCCTTTCGCACTGAGCTAACTGCCACGACCTTTCAATGTTGCAAAATTGTATACATAGCTTAAGTAAGCACTTGTAATAATATAAAAACTAGATTTATTTTATAAATAAAATATGGTTCGAAAATATTTGATTATTTTTAACATAAATTTTTATAAATAAAAAAAGATATGCATAAACATTAACTAAGAACATTACAAACCTTTGATTTTTAATAAACAAATAAGCATTTATATATATAAAAACTAATATTTAACTAAGTTTTAAGTTGGTGATATTAGGATATAAATTATAGTAAATTTTAAATTCTTAAAATTGATTTTTATTAAATAAACATGCATTTACATATAATAAATAAACGAAAATTATTTTTCTAATATGTTTTTTAATTACTTATATTATAAAATACATCATACCAATTTTTAATGCTTAATGTCGAACTTTAATTTTTAATGAACAAACCAACATTTAAATATAAAAAACAAACAAGAATTATTTTTTAATTTATTTTCGAATTATAAATATTATAAGATAAAACCGACCAAAATTTAAAAACCTAATAACAATCTTTAAATTTAAACAAACAAACACCTATTAATTAGTAATTAGTGACAAAAATTAAATTTGTTTTTGAGTTACTAATATCATGATATACAATTGACAAAAATTTAAAAAATTAATAACAACCTTTAAATTTTAACAAACAATCACCTATTATTAAGTAATTAGTGATAAAAATTAAAATTTTAATTTATTTTTGAGTTAGTAATATCATAATATACAATTGACAAAGATTTAAAAAATTAATAACAACCTTTAAATTTTAATAAATAAACACTTATTAATTAGTAATTAGTGATAATTAAATGTTGTAAATAGGAGAATGAAAACATAATCTGATAATAAACAACATGCTAAAATTTCAGATTTTTAAATTCTAAGGAACTAAGATATCTTCTTTTAAAATTGGGACTAGAAAGAATAAAAATAATAATAAGTATAATGACAATAACAATATGTTTCGAAATCTAAGATTTCGAACCATAATACAACGCGGAAATACGTTGACCGTTTGTTTGTATTCAGGTCAATTTTTTTAGAAATTAAACTACATAACCCAAAGGAGGGTTAGGGTAAGCTGGGGGTTTATAAAAAAGTTCTTATTGTCTGTATTTGGTTTTCGATCAAATGACAGATCCTTAAATTAACAGCCAACGGAATTTCCGCGTGTTATAATTTAAGATTCCGACTCTCAGTTTTACGCTTTTTCTCATTTTCCATCCCCTTATTTCGGGTGACTCAATGGGAACGCGGAATTTCAGGGAATGGAAATTGAAGGAACGGAAAATGAAGGAACCGGAAAATGAAGGAACGGAAAATGAAGGAACCGGAAAATAAAGAAACGGAAAATGAAGGAACCGGGAAATTAAGGAACGGAAAATGAAGGAATCGGAAAATAAAGGAACGGAAATTGAAAAAAAGAGAGGCAGAATTATAAAAAAATAAAACGCGGAAATTCCGTTGACTGTTTATTTGTATTTAAGTCAATATTATTTAAGAAATAAACGGGAATTTTACAGAAGAGGGTTAGAGTATGCTGGGGTCATAAAAATTAACTCATTATCGTCTATCAGTTCTCAAATAAATGACAGCAATCCTAAATAAACAGTCGACGGTATTTCCGCGTTTTAGTATTTAAGATTTCGCCCTCTCCTTTTTTGCTTTCCTTCATTTTCCGTTCCTTCATTTTCCGGTTCCTTCATTTTCAGTTCCTTCATTTTCCGGTTCCTTTATTTTCCGTTCCTTCATTTTCCGGTTCCTTCATTTTCCGTTCTTTCATTTTCCGTTCCTTCAATTTCCATTCCCTCATTTTCAGTCGACCCGACTCAATTTGATAATCAGTCGATCCACTAGACCCGACACTGTCGGACTGTGTTTGCATAAAATTGATTAAGTTATTCGTTTAGATGAGCTAACTACTCTTTGTAAATTTGTGACGTCAGAGGTTCGCTATATTTTGGTATAATTTCGTCACACAATAACAACAATGTACAATTTTATACAACATATTTTTAAATGAAAGTGAAGATAAAAAACTTATTATATAAAGTTGTTGTTTTACCTCAAAAAACATCTAAAATGTTGTTTTACTATCACAAAAAAATGTAAAAAAGAAATTTTTCTTCCAAAAATTAAATAAAAAAACATTTTTTTTAAATACTAACAACAGGCAGATAAAAAATAATTTTTTTCAAAACAATAAAAAACTTGTTCTAATAAATTTCTTCACTCCACTTTTAAATATATCAGAATTTTCTTGGACAAAACATTATACATTAGGGTTTGAGGAAAAACTCTTATGGAAATCCTGTCGGTTTAGTGATGTGAGGCCAGCATTGTCAGGCCCAGATACTTTGCTTTTCTCTATGTAAGTATTTAATGAGTTATTCTTGTACATGCCACATAACCCTAAATGCGTAGAAAATTTTTGTGTACGTGGTTTGAATGAAGTAGTAACAGTGTGTATTGATGGGGCCCTGGACCCATATATCATATTTGATGTTCTATATATAGGGTGGGGGTCATGCTGCCTGTAAAAACATCAAATATTCAGGTAAGTTATGGTACACTTGGCAGCTGAATTTATCAAAACAATAAAATGTAAAGCAAGATATTTTCAACTTGCAGTTGGAGTTTTAACTTAAAAAAATTCATTAACATTTAGTGTTAATTTAATTACTTGTCTTAACATAAAAACATTTAGGAACCAAATATACGAATCTGCCAGGTAAAATTATGTGGTATGTAGTACAAAAACACATCTTTTATTTTTTGTTACTTTGTTAATATTGGTTTACTTACTTGTAGCCTTTTTGCCATTCTGGATGTTCAAATCGACCTGGTAAATTGATATCTGTTTTATAAGTATCCGATGTCCGCTCTTCACTTGCAACCACAGGTTCAGTATTGCTCATTTTAAGGTTTTTTTAATAATCTCTATCTTTGACCCTAGAAAACAAAACATACTATCATATACCAAAACTACTAGTTTACTTTAATATTCCATCTCCTGTCCAAATGCTTCATTCAATTTTACTAATCTGCTAGTTATGTCTTTTATAGATTAAATAAAAATCTTCTCATTGTTTAATTTACCAGAATCTGTTCTTGCTAAACCTAACCTCTTTGTTTAACTAAAAAATTTAAAAAAAACTAAGAAAATATGCTACAAACTTTAACACTTTCTGACTTTTATTTGTATTAACATATCAAGTTAATATTTTTAATAAAAAACGCCAAGCTGTCCATTTTATTTATTAACAGATTAAATTATAACAAATTAACGTGCAAAAAGTAAAAAAAAATCATGTTTTTAACCAAAACTACAAATATATTTATTTTTTTTGGACTACCTTTCTGCCTTTTTATTATTGTTACGAAACACGGACAGTGGACAGACGGAACGAACACCAGACTGACAACTCTTTTTACATACTGACATTGACTTATACCGCACAAGTTTTAAATGTTTTTTTTCGATAGTGTGTTAAAAACTGCATTTTGCTTTACACAAACAACAAATATGGAAGGTTTACTTGGTTGTTATAGCAATTGAAAAAGTGTTGCCATTTTTTTCCGTAAATGTGTTTGCAAACATTCGTTTATATTTGAATTGTTAAAAAAAACATTTTTTATGTTTTTAGTTACAACTTAGTATTTTTAATGGTGTTTTTTTAATCGATAACAATAAAATTTGCGATAAAAAGTCTGGAACCAAATTCCCTGCGTTAAATATTTCATACACTTTAAAATCAACCTTTTTATACTAATACCTACGTGTTACCACTTTTCTTTTTTTAGTAAAGCAGTTTTAGATATAAATGCATTCGAACCTGTAAACATTTGACTACGACATTAACGCCTTAACCACTACGCTACAACGGTGTTCTGTAGAAACCAGTTAATTTACATGTTTAAACATTTACGCTAAAAGACTAAAATTGTCAATAATGCGATTACAATATCTCAATATCATATTTCCAATTTTTTTGTCAATCAAACGAAAATATAATTGATTACAAAGCCATATGACATAGTCTGACTTATTAATATACAAAATAAAAATTTGATCAAACTTTTGTTCTACTGAAATTTTTCAAAAGTTAATTCAACTCAAAATTTACAGATTATAAGACGCTGAAATATAATATTAATAAAAGTGACAATAACAATATGTTTCAAAATCTAAGATTTTCAAAATCTAACCATAATAAATATTTATTTTTTTAGTTTCAAGTTTTATATTAACTAAAATTGCCATAATTTCTATATACCTTCAAAATTTTGAAAATTATTTAAAAAAATATGTTGAAGACGATCGCCCTTTTTAATCCGTGTTTAAAATTCAATTTAATTTTTTTTTCAAAAAAAATTTGTATTTAATATTAATGTAGAGATGATGTTACGAAGTTGACACTTTCGTTCCACGTTAAAAAAATAGGTTAAGATTTAGGCATTTTAAGTTTTTACAAACAACATTGGTAATAAAATACCTTATTCATTACGTGAAACTAGCAATCAAAAAATAATAACGAAACAACATATGATTTCATTTAATAAACAAAAACAACATAAACGCCTTGGGTGATACGGGTAATTAATTACAAATCTTGAAAATAAGAGATAAAAACTAATAAACTTTTATGACAAATATGAGATAAAAAATTTTTTTAATCATAAATGTGGTTGTTGTTGATCAAAAATTGCAATTTCTGCAATGATTCATCAGTTTCGATCTAAAAAATACAACGTTTATTTTTATTTTGGAAAGCGAAATATTGCTATAAAAAGCGAGTCAATTCGACTAACAATTATAAGTTTTTAAAACTTGTTAACTTATAAAGATGAATTTGTTAACGTTTTCAGTGTTTTGTGTTTTATTAATGGTGAACTATATTCGAGCGCAACAAATTTGTGAAGCTATAAAACAATGTAAAGGTTTGGGGCCAACTACTGAGTCAAAAAGTAAGATCTTTAATTTTTTTAATTTTTTTGCAAAACGCTGTGCTAGTGTGACGTGTTTTGAGCTATTTAGTGCAGGCTTAAACCCAAAATCCTTTCTCAGGATCCGACACCATGATTTACAGTTACACAATACCTTTTTAAAAAATTGCAAATAAACAACTTTATTTCAGTAATCTGGCCAAACGTATACCGTCCCGGTAATGGATATGAATACACTCTTTCTTTTGGCGTGTATACGTATTATGATGCAAGAATGAAATGCCAACTACTTGGTGGAAAGCTGATTACTAGTGGAGCTAGAGATCGGATTATATACGAGTAAGTTCATATTATAAACAATATACAAATTTTTTTCGCAACGGTTCTGCTTAAGGCCTTTATTAAAACTAAACGCAAAAATCGATAGCTTTACCTAACTAGCATGCCTAATGCTATGTACCCGCGGGTAAAGATAACTTAGTGTTAACAGGCTTTAATAAATTAAAAACAACAGTTTTGGCCGATATCCAGTGGCTTACCCTAAACAGTAAGCAAATACGTAATCAACGTTAATATTTTTTTAGTCGTTTATGGAGGAATTTTTTAGTTCACCATAGGAATGCTGAAATGTACATCGGGTTAACTGACTTAAAACGCAAAGGGAGATTCGTGTGGGATGATGGCGTATCTGTTAACCAAGCATGGTCAAACTGGGAAAGAAGCGAACCAAATAATCATAATAATATCGAAGATTCGGTAGTGATTCGATCAGGCAGCAGATGGAATGACATACCAGCATTTGCCTATAACAGTAGAATTAAACAGGCTTTGTGTGAGCGACCAATTGCTTAAAATGAGATTAAGCACAATTTTAAAATAATAAATCTATTTTAAATTTTTTACTATAAATAGATATGTATATATTTGCCTTGTATAAAATTTGGATTGAAATACATAGAATAAATTGGAATTAAGATATTATGAGTTTATAATATTCTTAGTAAACAATATTAGTGTTAGATTAAATCATGGGGGTCCCAGAACAACATTATTTTTAATAAGAGCTTTAATTTTATAAAAATGATAAAACAAATCTTGAAAACATTTCTGATTTAACACACAGCTTGATTTAAAAATAACACTTTACTGCATTGTGGCGGTATTATAATAAATTCTATCATTCTAGTACCATAGCAATGACAAATTAAAACTAACAAAAATTCAGGATAATTTTGAAACACCATTCATACTAAAAAATTATTTTCTGATTACAAAATAAAAGCACTTTATAATAAAAGTAATTTTTTGATTTAAAAAAAAAATTATTAATGAAAAAATGATAATGCTTTAAAAAAAATACTAAATAAGCACTGCAGATATGGTTAATGTGTACAATGTAAAACAAGTTAAAAACTGTGGCAAAGCATAAAATGTAGTTAAAATGCACCTTTAAAATGCTGATCTACTCCTTTGGCGCCCCACATAAATCAACTTTTTAGTTCTTTTGTTTGAATTGGTTACATTTCTTTTTTTACTAAGCGGCTTAATGGAAGACATCAATGAATTAGTAATAGCAATTTCAGTAAGATTTTTGTCATCAGAAATCCCATTCAGAGCTCCATTGTTTAACGAAAATTTGTGGAGATCTCCAGGTATTGATCTTGAATATTGTTTCTTATAATAATTGGTGGGATTAGCATGACAGTTTACGACGATACTTGCTCGATAAGGAATTTTTTGTCTCCCTCTAGTGTGAGCCGCTGGTGCACGATGGCCAAGAAGTTTTTTATCAAACTGAAGAGAATGTAAACTGGAGCGATCCAACTGTTACAACATAGATAAAATACTAACAAAAATTACTTACTACCAAGTGGTAATATACAGCAAAATTGTTATCGAAAAGTAAGTACTGTAAATGCCAACTAAATATTTACAACTAATTTAAATAAAAAAGTTTTTAAAAAATGGGCAAATTTTACCTCGTTATTGTGATGATTGTTGTTTATTAAAGGTAGTTGTAGTGGTACATTTTCATTTCCCTTTAAATAAATATAAACAAAATGAAATAAAACTGTCAAATTGTAATAAAATATCTTGCGCCAAGATATTGTTAAAACCAGAGTTAAATACTACCTTGCTTTCAAATTGCGAATCAATTGTATTTATTGACAATAAGCTTTCTCTGGTGTTTTTTCTTTGAAGTTGAGAACTGAAATGAATAAAGAAAGTAATAAAAACTGACAAGCTCAGATAGGCGTCATTGTAATGAAGCTTCACTTGCCATAAAACAATAAGCAATATATGACAATTCAAAATAACATTACATAAGTAAATGTAGAAGGCAAAGTTTTTAGTTTATTATCTTACTTTGTGGACCACCTTGGCTTTCGTAAAGTTTGAGGTAGCTTTGTGTGGGGAAATGAACCACTTACTGTGACTTGATCCTAAATAAATACAAAAACTGTAACAATATTTATATACTTTAATCTCTCTATGAAAGCTTTTTGAAAGTATGATAATCAATTGTGAAAAAAAAATTATTTAATTTTTGTTAAACATTTTTTAAGTAAAACCTTACTGTTATACTATTTTTCATACCATTTTGAAGATGTTAAACTTACTTTTATACCATTCTTTTTAGGAGCATTCTTGCCAAAGTTTAAAAGTAATTTATGTGGGATTTTTTGCTTTTCTGAAGGCTCTACTTTAAAACCTTGAATAAAAGCCAAGCTATCATTTTGTGTATTAATGTTGTTATTGTTATTTGCATTTTTGTTGGAATTCTCTTCAGTTTTAGTTGAAGATTTTTTTCTGTCGGTCTCCATTACATCACTATCCTTAATATTAACTAAATATATAAAAAAAACACATTTTAAAATGGAAAAATAACATAATGTATTAAAACACTTGTAAAATTTTAAAAACAAATACCCTTTTCAATATCTGTTGAAATATTATCTGATGTTGCAGCAGATTTTGCCATGTTAATATTTTCTCTTAAAAACACAACAATCACAGTGATGTTATCAGTTGATCCATTTTCTTTAGCCTTAGTGCATAGATATCGGGCAACTGTAGATTTTTCATTTGTTTCCTGGATATGCTCACGTACCTTAAAAAGATTAGTCAAAAACCTTTAAATTGTTTTAAACTGTTATTTTAAAGTAAATTGGATGCATAAATTAAAGTAAAAACTATATTGTTTTACTGGAAATGCTATTTTTTTGACTCAATTAGTTTTAATTAAAAAAAATTTATGTTTAAATGTTTTATTTAAACTGTAACAAAATTGAAATTAGGACATAACAGCTCACTAATTTTTTTTCATTAGTTCTTTAACTTTAATATGAGAAGACCAATATCACAACCCCAACACATGGCTATGTTTGTTATTCAAACATATACTAAGTTGGTTTACGTGGTTTGGGATATTATTAAAAAGATTAACCAATTAAAAAAAAGTAAAGTTTTAAATGTATTGAGCTTGGCAGAAGTTTGTACAGTTTATGAACCTAACTTAAGGGAGCTACAACTACAAAAAATTTGGGTTTGAACTCATGACCTAAAGTTGTGAAGCCAAGTGTTTAAACTATTACACCTCACAGTCGGTTTTTACAGCCCACAGCATCCAAAAATTGTCAATTTAATTATAATTCAAGTTACTCACCAATCTAACTAAGTCGTCACTATTAAAAACATCCCAGAACCCATCGCAAGCCAAACACAAGTAATCTTCACTGCCATCAAGTGGCAATGACACAGTGTCACTTTCACCGCATACATAAGGCTTGTGGTCAGCGTCACCTAGTAACAAAAAGTGTTATGTTAAGTACTTTTTTTTTGAGAGTACTTGATCAAGCTATTAAGTGGTCTTAAGTTCATGGTTTTGGTTTTATGTGTAAGCATCGTGTTAAGTATAAAAAAATAAAGCAATTAAAAAGGGCATTTTCCATAGTTCATAAAAAGAGATTGACAAGTTACTAAATACAATGGACATTGCTTTAAAAAATACATTTTAAAAATAAAAAGAAGTATTTGTAAAAAAATAATATTATACACCTTTGGTGTTTTGTTTTTTACAATAAACCCCTTAAAAAATGTAGTAAAAAATTAAAATGTATATATTCAGTATTAATTTACCAATAGCTCTTGAAACGGCCAAACTTCCATTTACCCTCCAAGCCCCAAACCAAACCACACAACCTCCCATTTCCTCTATTCTGGCTTTTTCATCTTCCCTTTCTGGCTTGTGTGGATTCATCAACTATTTAAATTTATTAGAGATTTTATTTCTTTTTTATTCTTAACATGATAAAAATTTAATTATTATTATATGTCCAAAAACCAAAAAAGCAATTGTACCTGCATTAAAATATTATCTAGGCTATTAAATTTAGTTTTCTGCCCTCTAAAAATTGCATTTTACTTTCTGGACAACTATTGACCTAAATTTTTAGCAAAATGTGGTTTTCCAAATTTTGGTTTTCAGGGAAATTTTCATTTAGTTAAATAGTTTTGGGTTATATAAAAGATACCAACCAAAATTTTATAAATTTTAACATTTTTGGCAAAATGAACAATCAGTTAATACCTTATCTTTAATTTTTCTAAATTTATTTAAAAAAAAATTTACCAAAACCGGTAAGCAAAATAATAGCTTGGGTAATATCTACATTTCCAAAAGACACAATTTAAACAACATCTACTTACATTAATGGGAACACCATCCCGTACTAAAACACCTTGACTGTCACCTAACCAAGCCAAGTGAAGTTCCTGTTTGTAAATCACGCCCACGCAGACTGTTGTTCCACTTCTTAACCTCTAAAAAATCAAATTGACCATGGTTTTTAAAGACTTATATGTACCCAACCACAAATTTTTTAAATTTTTTTTGTTTTTTTATGCCCTATATTATAGAGTTATAGGGCCTATAACATGTATTAAAAATCTTAAAACCAAGTTATTTTGCTAAGATACCTCTGATTTTGCTTTTTCACAAAATTCATTATCAACTTCCAGAATACTTGACTTCAAAGCTCTGGGAATATTGTCTGGAAATCCATCTTGTTTTAAAAACTTTAATTGTAGCTGTTTCGAAGCATAATTAGATGCATCTAACCCTCCATGTCCATCATAGACTGCATAAAATTGCATTTCCGATAAGTTCTTTAAAAACAAAATAATTGTTTTTTAGCCTAAAGTTTAACTAACTCATTTTGAAAAGTAAGTGGGCGGTATTTTTTGTTAAACAGTTTGGCCACTTTTAAGCACAACAAAAGTAAAAATAGTGTGGGTTGATAACCAAAATTGCATATGCATCAAATCATATAGGAATCATCATTTTTTAATAAATTTAAACAATGATTAGGTAAATACCATACAAACTTTAGCTAAGCCAAAAAAAAAACAATTGGCAAGTTAATTATTGTTTTATAAAATCTCAAATTGCCCCTGTTAAATTGAGACTGGGTCGAAATAACAAATATAACTCTATGTATAGTGCTCAATGTCAGGATTTTCACATAGAAGATAAATAAATGAAAAATTAGAATAAATAAGAATTAATTGCTATGTACTTAAACTTTAGCATAGCATTACTTTCAAGTCCATAAGAATATTGAAATTAGGAAACACTGAATGTTTATCTTCCATTTTCCTTCTTGTGTTTCTAATTCCGCATTCCGAACAAATAGGAAAATTTGATTCCGTCGAAAAATCTTCGGAATTTTCTTTCCAAGATGATATTATTAAGTGAACATTGCGCAAAGCTATTCGAGTAATAGATGTAGCATCATAATCTGTATTTAAGTTAAATAGTTGTGGTAACAAAATAAAATTTGTAGGTAAAAAAGTTATCATAATAAAATAAAATTAAAAAACTTAAGAAAAGAAGAAATAAATTTGTTTTTAAACAAAAAAATTTTTACCTGGTAGATTTGAATTTTCTGAATCCTGTTCTTTAATGTATGGTGATAAATCTTTAGCCAAAATCTCTTTGGTTACTTTTCTTGAAATAAAACAAGCAAAAACAGTTGGACAAGAACTAAAAAAAATAATTAGGTTTGTTAATGAGATTTCCATATTTTAAACAACAACAAAAAAAATTTAAAAATAAGTAAATGGGTTAAGAAATAATTTAATAAAAATTGTTTTAAACAAAATAACTTTTTTGAACTAGAAGTGTATGCCCATAGATAAAGACAAAGAAGTTTAGAATTATAGTTAACAGCAAAGGTTAATAAACTTTTGCTCTTAAGTCAAACTCAATAGCCTACGAAAAATGATTAACTAAGATTCTTCATTGAATGAACATAGCAACCACAAAAACAAGATCTTTGTTATTAAGCCAAAACAAACATTGAACATTTACTCTGTCGTCTTTACATACAGTATATCATGGCTACAATAATTTTCTGTGTACATCTCAAATAAACCAATTTTTAATGCCATTTTGAAAGAAAAATAGTAAAAAAATAAACAAGATTAATCCAAAAAAAATTCAAAATTGCTTGCTTTTTTTATTATACGTAATAAGATTACAATATAAACAATTTATAATTATGCCTACTGTGAACTTTTTTTTAACTAATTAAATAGTTTTATATATCAATAGGTCTACATACCGAACAACTTATAAGTTATTACCAAAACTTAATTCTAAAATCATTAATCTTTATATTTTAACTTAATCTTTTTATTTTAACTTTAACTGGTAGCGTGGTTTGTGGTAAGAACACTTGCTACACCACCATGAGGTCATGGGTTCAATCCCCACTGCTCTCATGCTGTAGCGCCCTAGAGTAAGACGCTATAAACAGGATTCACTCCTGCTGAGACGGTACTTAATCAGCAGCATAATTACCAGGCAATTATAATTTGTATGATATCCCAAAATGCTAAAGGGCAATTTGAGACTGGGTCGCAGTAACTGATGTTACTCTATGTTTAAGTCGCGCACTTGACCTTCTCACATCAAAGATAAGATATATACAGAATTAAAACTTCTAAACCTATGTTAGACTGACCATAATTTTAAATGTTGTAAAACCAAATCCAAGCACTCTCCTTCTAAATCTGATTGCGTAAAGGTAAGAGATTGAAGTCGCATGGGAAGAGGTCCATCTTCTGAGATTGGTTCTGGATATTTTTGTAAATATTCCGACACAAAGTTAGCAAGGTCCATATTTTTTAAACAACTATATATACATTTTCTGTCAATAAAAAAAAATTACCAATATTTATGTTTAAAAAAGTAGATATATTGTAAGATAGTCCGATGAAGAAACAAGGCCACCTAATAGAATATTATTTTACATAAATTTATTTTTTAAAACCTAAGCTTCGTAGTCATTTTTTGTCAGGGTATTTTAACTTTATAAAGTAGGGACAAAATATATCTAGGCGAAAAAATGGTGATTTAGTTATGGTGTTAGGCAACATAATTCTTTTACTTTTAACCAAATGTAGAAACTCATTAACACAAGTTTATAATTTGTGCAAGTGTAAATATGCATAAACGTGTTTCAACAATGTACAATATTTTACTTATGATTCAGTCAATAGTCATTATTTGTTATTGCGTACCAGTTTTACCCGACTTTAAAACTTGTGGGTAATGCGGGGTAAGTAAATATTCCACTAATACAACCCACACTTATCTGTTAATACTGTTATACATCTTTACATTGTCATTGATACATAAATTACAATTAGCAGATTAGGACAATCTGAAAATATAACTAAGCTATTTAACTTTTTAAACAACTGGCAGACTGGTTTGCTGGTGTGTAGTAGTAGCAAGCATGTTGCAAGTTATACTTTATTGACATTTAGTTCAGTAAGCACTTAGTCAATGAGCCTGCAAGTGTAAGTAAAAAAATAACTGACAAGCCTTTGCTGGCTGGGTTTGCCTGATGTCACCAAACAACAACAACATTCATTTGAGCTCGCGGTACTGTAGCGCACATCCGTGATGATGACGTCACAACCAAGAACGTTGCCATAGACATGTTGCGTTATATGCCTTAACTTGATCTCGTTCATATAAGTACAAATTAAATATAAAAAGATATCAATATTTCAAAATGTAAATATATTTTGCTCCAATCTTTTCAAGTTGCATTTAAAAAAACTGTTACCTTGCTAAACAAAAGTTATACCTGTAACCTGAGCTAACGACTCTCAAATAACGTATTCTTAAAATATTTAGTAAATGACATATTAATGTACATAATTTGGCAAACAGATTCCTCTGTAAAATATATATTGGTGTTTATAATACACTCTCTTATGCGAGATCATTTTTATTTCCAGAGCACGACAGAAATTAACCTTAATAAACATATGCAACTGGAGCTTTGCTTAATTCGTATAACTCTTTGTGGCAGTAAGGCTTGTAAACTGTAAGCTACTTTTAGGCTTAAGAAATAATTGGCAGGATATATTTGTGATTTGACACCAATATTACTCAGAAATTTAACAAACAACTATAGGAAAAAATTTGGGTATCTTAGTAATTTTACACAGGCAATGAGGTCACCCTTTTTACTAAATGAATAAATGAACTCAAGTATAATTAACTAACCGTAAACTAGAATAAGCCTTTCATATTTTGGTCCCAAAAACTTATTTGTTACATTGTTAATTTAATTGAAACTGGCTAGTAACGAATATAAATTAAAAAATTCATAATACATAATATACAAAAGATATTTTTTACTAAAGTTTATTAATAAATTGTTTGTTTGATACTTTTTCTAAATTATGCAATACAAAATATTTTTGTCTTTTATCTTCAGAAATTAAAACATTCAAATATTATTTTGGTCACAAAAATTTAAAATTAAAGCAAAACATCTAAATAGCAGACTATAAAGAAAATAACAATATACTTAAATACACCAATAAATAATTTTAAAGTTGACATAGCAAAAGTAATTTAAAAATAATATTATGAAGTCCAATATATATTCGTATATGTAAAAGTGCTAACTGCTTACACAAAAAAGTTTAATGAAAGGCTTAAAGGTCTTAAATATGGTGGTAATGCATTTCAGAAACCAACCGTAAAAAAAATTTAAATTTAAAAAAATTCTAAGTAACCAATTATGTTCAATACAATTTAAAGGAATAAAAAAAATTCTAAATTAAGCTAATTAAGAAATCCAATTGACTTACGCTGACCTAAAAACTCTAACATAAAATCTATAAACAAAGAATTACTGCACAAGAAATAAGCACCTAAGCTTGACTAAATAAAATTACATTAAAAATGTTTACCCTTTAAAGGATGGCACAGTACCAAAACTAAAAAATACTTAAAACAATTGAAAAATACTAGCTTAAAATAAACAAAAAAATTGAAATTAGCAATTTTGGTATCTAAGTATATAAACCTTATAAATAGGTAAGCATTTAAAAATATAAAAATACAAAAATAATATGTAACAGAAAATAGTTATTTAACTATTCAGTTACTCAACTGTGACAGATTTGGCCAAATTTCTTGGAAAATCCACCTGTTAAAAGAGACAGAATGTTTTAAAGTAAAAATAAAATATTTTAAAATTTTGTTTTATATGTATTAAAAAAACTTATCTTATTATACATTTATTTTTTTTAACAAAATTATTTGTTTTTTTAAGTGGTATTTGACTAAAATTAAAAGGCCTTTGACTAAGTAGACACTTTTCTGAAAACCAAAATCTCAAAAAAGGCATTTAACAATAAATAATTCAACATTTTTATTAAAAATTACAAACATTCTATAAAGGGTAGGGGTAATGGGTAATTTATGGGTACTTATAAGGGTTAGGGTAAGCTGGGTTTATTATCAAACATCTCATTGTCAGTAACAACACCTTATCAGGCATGCCGCAGCAATTTATTTAAAAAAAATAAAATAACAAGTAAGACTTACATCAAGGCCTTTTAGCTGTGCGATATGAAATGACAACAATTGAAGTGGAATGACAGTAAGTACTCCTTCAAGACAGTCTACAGTATGGGGTACTTTAAGAATATTTGAAGCATATTTGGTACTCTCTTCATCACCTTGTTCACAAATGATGATTGGTCGACCCTATACATTAAATATTTTAACATTACTATACTCAATTAACCAATACTCATAAAAACAATAATGTTGAAGTTTAATGGGTACCAATTAAAACAGTATTTTGAATGCAAAATGAAAAAGTTTTTTTTTTGATAACAAGACTTCTAATACATTTTTAAAACACCAATTTTTTTAACTTTACTAAATATTAAAATTTTTGGTTTAAAAAATATTTTTGGTAAAGATAAGTTTTCTTACATGACGTGCTACTACTTGTTGAAGAGCATTCTGAACTTTAGTGTAAACATGGTCCTTAGAAACAATCATGAGGACTGGCATGTTGTCATCAATCAAGGCGAGTGGACCATGTTTTAATTCACCGGCAAGAATTCCCTCGCTGTGCATGTACGTAATCTCCTTTATTTTCTAAACAAAAGAAAATTAACTTAAAATTTAGTAAAAATATAATTTTAAAACTTTTTAGGTACATCTTAAGTTTAATAATTTTTTTTTTACATTGGTTATTTAATAAAAGAAAAAAAAATGTGATGCAGTTTTATAAATTATTATTTTTTATTTTTTACCAAAGCTCCTTCTAAGCAAGTAGCAAAGTTGAATCCTCGTCCCATTATCAACAAAGATTTTTTTTTATACAACTCCTCTGACAGTTTCTTAATCTCGTCATCAAGCCTTAAAACCGCTTTGATTTTTTCTAAAGTTAATATATAAACAAGTAATTAGAAATCAGCTTTATGCACACTTTATTGAAAAGAGTTTACAGACAAAACACAGAGTTAACTCATGTTACCTTATACTCTTAAGTTTACTTTGGCCATTTGAGATATTTTTGAATATAACAGTTAACCAGTTTACCATACAGGCGGCTTTAACTTATGCAAGTGTTTAAAGGTTTAAGTAGTTTATAGTAAATATATATGGTGCTAGGCAAAATATATTAAAACAATTTAAAAACCTGGTAGCTCCTTAAGTGCATTGAAAATCTCATTGTATCGTTTTCTCTTTGAAACTCGATCTTCAGACATCATAAGAGAAAACATAACCAGGGCAACAAACTGACTTGTGTAGGCCTAATAAAACATAAGATAAATGTTTAAAAAAACATAACTATTAATTTAACCGCCAGCGCGGTGTAGTGGTAAGAACACTTGCTACACCACATGCAGTTTTCGGTTTAATCCCCATTGCTTTCATGCTGTAGCACCCTTGAGTAAGCGCTACAATGATATAAACTCCTGCTAAGCCAAAACTAAATCTACTGCATAAGTATCTAGCATATAAAATCTATAATATTTGAAACTGAACACAGGCAATTGGAGACTGGGTCGTGGTAACAATTGTTACTCTATGTTTAGGTCGCGCATTCGACCTTTCCACATTGAAAATAATTTATATACATAAAAAAAATAATATAAATTCTTTAAAACAAAAGCATCCTAATAATCACATTTCTCAAAACATATTTTGTTAATCTTTTTTTAACAAAAAAACAATGGGTTGAATCTATATACAAACCAAATTGGCCCAAAGTAAAAAAAGTGACAACATTTTTCCTACCTTTGTACTTGCCACACCAATTTCAGGTCCAGCATTAATGTGAACACCACAGTCTGTCATTCTGGAGATGGAACTGCCAACAGTGTTAGTTACCCCAACTGTTAGAGATCCACAATTTTTGCAATACTGCAAAGCCATCAATGTATCAGCAGTCTCACCAGATTGACTATTATTAAAAACAATTTATTTACAAAAAAACTAAAAATGTTGAATTTCAAATAATTAATATACCATCTTGAAAAAATACTAAACTACATGAGGATTTTAACAATACATTTTTAAAATTAAACAAGTTTTAAAACAATAAAAAAACTAACTGGACATTAATTGCTATTGATTTAATATTAAAAAAAAGAAATAGTGTTAAATAATTTAATTAAAAAAAGAATGCATTTATACCTAATAAAAAAGCAAACATCATCCCTGAAAATAGGAGTTTTTCTATCCAAAAAATCAGAAGCCAACTCAATCATAACTGGAAGTTCGGTCATTTCTTCAAGTAATTGTCGAGTCTGTATTAAAAATTTTTACAAAATTAAAATATTTTAAGTATATAGAACACTTATAAAAGCAATTTTACAATTTGATCTACAAACAACAATATTACAGAGCTGACAAAACACCACTTGTGATAGATTTATGATTGAAACACAACGAGATAGAAAAAAAGGAAGCTTTTAAATGCCAAACCACACTTATTGCACAATAATAATATTTGCATTATTTAATACTAAAAAAGATTGCCAGTTCAAGAGAGCAGTTAACAGTGAAATAGTAAACAAAAATTTCAAATCATTATGTGTATATTTTATTAAAAGAGCAATTAGGATAATTTGTGCAAATAATCAATAGGTTATTTTGAAGTATAAAAAAATCATTATTTAGATTAACAATATAAAAACTTACAGCAATTGCAGAGTTATAGCTCGTCCCACAGGCAATAATGATAATTCTTCTACACCTCCGAATCTCATCGATGTGATCAATCAAACCTCCGAGAACAACTCTTTCTTCATCCCAGAGCATTCTTCCTCGCATCGTGTTCACCACAGATTCCGGTTGCTCAAAGATTTCCTAAAACGAAATTTTTAAATTGAGATTTCAAGTTGCTATAAAATACAAGAATATAGGGTTTGAATTATAAATATACAAGCATAGGTTAATAAAGTCTGTCAATACTAAAAAGCTAAGATATAAATTAAAAATCCAGTTATATAAAAAAAACAAAAAAAAGCAATTTTACCTTTTGCATAAATGAGGAGAAATTTCCCCTCATAATTTGTTGCATTTCCATTTGAAGTGTGTTGACAACTCGAGTTGTTGGTTCTGTAGTTTTTCCCCTCTTTACTCGATGAATTGACAAACCTGGAAAAATTATTTTACACTGAATTTAAAAATCTATCAAAAGAATTTGTTGTTTAAACAGAAATGATTAACTTGTATGATGTACATCGGTTTTAATTACGATTTCAAACGTATCATGGTTTCTTTTGTTTGCAACCTGTCTGTCAAGTTCCACAAACTTACTGGATAAATATTGACCTAGCTTTTTAATTAAATTGGCATTTTAAGTGCAATCAATGTCAACTCAGCTAATATTTAATTAACAATACAAGCAAAACTTCAATATACATTTCATACAGAAAAGGTCATTCATTTCCAATTACTATAAAAGAAATAGATTAAACATTAACACAATTAACAAAATTATTGTACTAGGCCTTAATTTCCATTTACATTTACTTACATATTAACTTAGGAACTAGAAAAATGCACTTATGAACATACAAATATTACAAACACTTGACCTCGCTGTTTTAAGTACTTAATGTAAAAGCAAACAAGCTGGGGGACTTTCTACCTTTTTTATCGAGTATTTATTTTTCACACAGCTATGAGATAAGCAAAAACAACAAAATTCCTAAAGTTTGTTAAAAACGGTTTTTCCAACTTCATAGTACTTAAGTATCTTTCCTTCAATATTATCCCGGAATGTGAAAAATACACAAAACAATTAATAAGCACAGATATTTTTGTTTTAGTTAATAAATAATTCAAAACACAAACCTCCATCTGAAACAGCTGCAACATCACCATCCTCCAAAAAAATTACTTGGTTAGTATGCTCAATGATCGCACTAAAATAAAAGTTAGTAACATAAGGTACCACAAAACAAAAATACTAGATGTGCCAAAATAATTACTCAAAAAAAACTAAAAGACAGTGTTTGTATTATTTTTTTTATATATCTTTATTCTTGATGTGGAAAGGTCGACTGCTCAACCTAAACATGGAGTAACATCAGTAACTCACACCCAGTCTTGAGTTGCCTTTGGCAGTTTTGGATATAACTAATAATTAAACTGCTAATTGAGTATAGGCTCAGCAGGTGTTCATATCATTTATAGCGCTTTTTTACGGGCTACGCAGCATGAAAGCAGTGGGGATTGAACCCACAACCTCATGTGGTGTAGCAGGTATTTTTACCATTACATCACACTGCCTGTTATAATAAAACACATAAAAAATTTGAAGAATTGTAGCCTATTGGGATATAAAAAAATTTTAAACTTAATTTGCATGGACAATCATGGCAAAATAAAGTTAAAACATACCTAGCATCAGATGCAAAGTAAAACTCAATTCCCTCAGTTTCACATTGAGGCACCAGCTCGGTTGTACTATTCACTCGTCCCATTGTCCTAAGCCCATGGTTGGCTTGTTGCGCTAAAAAAATTAAAGAAATTACAACACTGTTAAAAAAAAGTGTTATTAGAACAAGACTAAAAAATCTCTATTTTTGCTGTTAAATAAGCAAGAAATTAAATTATTTAATACATGCTGTAACACTAAAATGCAACATTTATTGTCGATATATTTCTAAGAGATAAACAATTATTTAATGGTTTTTCTGCCACAGAATAAGGCATAGTTGTAAATTAATTTTTATCTAATCAATGGATTTATAAATTTATTAATGGTTCGCAAATTATATGCAATTAATGAAGTTAATTAATTAAATTTTAAAAAATTACAAATTTATATTTTAATAAAAGATGTAGAATTGTTAAATTATCTGTTAATCTGTTGCTATAATGGGCAAAAGAGATGTTTTGAATTGCAAATTAATTTGTAATCTACATATTTAAAATTAATAAAAACATGCATTATTTATACACTAACTTTAATATACACACATTTTTTGTAATAACCTTTGAAAGTAAACCAGTTACAATAGTAGGAATTTCAACAAAAATTTGGGCAAAATTATTTTAAATTGTTAGGTTTAAACTTTAAATTATTATGTACATGAACAACAAAATCGTACCTATTAGAAATAATATATAAATATATGCAAATAGGTAACCTACACAGACAACATAATTTTCATGCTACTTGCTATAACTAATAAATTATAGTTCAAAATACTAGACAAAAATCATTTTAAATTAAAAAATAATACATTAGAAAAACTAATAATATGCCTAAAGGACCAAGTTTAGTCTAAACTAATACCACTATTCCTTTTTAAGTACACTACTGTTATTGGGTTGTTTTATTTTATACTAAAATCACAAAAACATTCTCAAGTTGTTAAAATTCAAATTCTATGATTTAGTTTAACTAAAATCACAAAGCATTCCCAAGTAAAATCTTACCAAGGTTTGAACTAGAAACAGCTATAAACACAAAATGTTTAGATTTTTATTGTAATTGATAAAGTTTCAATGTATTTGTTTTGGTGCCTTATTGTAACTCATCGTTTTAATTAAAAATAGAGATCGTAATTTCATTTGACATGATATAAATTTATACCAACTTTTTTGAATATTAACAATTGGTTTCTTAGTTCTTTTTTTTTAAATATCAAAGACTATTTCAAACTGTTTGGCTGCATTGCAAATCAATTTAAAAAAAAATTTGAATAAATTTACCCCATAATTTTTTTAGATATTTAGCCAACTATTTGAATTACAGTAATTGCATAAAAAAGCTCAATCCAAATGCCTATAATTATTAATTACAGGTACTGTTACAAATGTGTTTGTAACAAATAGTATCAAAAAAACTAATTAAACCGGTCAATTGTTTTCAAAACATGCGCATTGGTGATTTTTACCATCGTTCTCAGGCATAAAAATATCGGATTTAAGGTCGGCAGTATTTTCGCTAGCATGACTTTTTTTAATATCGACTGTCGAATTCTTTAAGTATTCTTTTAACAGATGCAAGCCCCCACTTTTACTGGGCCTTCTTTGTTTACCATCTATAAGATTTAACCCATATCTTACATTGGGTAACAAAAATTGCATAAATCACCGTACAAACACAAATTAGTTTGCACGAGCACAAGTTTAGTTTTCAAATCCAAAAAATTGTTAGTTTAAATTAATGACAAAAAATAAATGGGTTAGTAATTTAGCCAGTTTGTTATGTTTATAATAAAACTAAAATCCCTATTAGTTTTTTGTAAGAAATATTGATATCTTAATGAAGGTAATTTTAAAACAAAAATTGTTTAAAAAGTTATAAAACATAATGTTAAAGAATGAATTGATCCATTGTAATTTAAAATATAACCAAATAAAGTTAAATAACTTTAAAATATTCTTAGATTAATTATGAGTAAGTTGTTTTGATTTTACTTTTTTAGGTAATGCCCGACTTAATAAAAAGGTTAAAATGTATATAACACAAACAAACCAAAAAATTCTTTTTTAAAATTAAGCAGTTACTTACATGAGCTATAGAGGATAGGAATGTTGTCAGTTGATAACTTTGATTTGCTGCGAACACCAATTAGCATTGGACTTCCTCGTCTACAAAAAAAAATTTGATTACCTTTAGTTTGAAATACATCCACAGCAAAAATTTGACAAGCACTTTGCATAAAATAACCTTATGTCTTTTACTAATTAAATTCTTGAATTTAAGTTACTGTGTATTTATATATATAATATATTTCAAGTTTTATTGATCTATGTTCAAGAAATAAATAAAAAGATGATGCCAAGAATGGATGTGAATGAGAAACAAAAAAGGTAGTGTTTTTTTAAATGTTTTGGCAATACTCACATGGGGTTGTTCAAATAAAACGAATAAATAAAATTACTTACAAAAGCAGAATGTGGTTATTACTCTGTGTGTCTTATAATAAAAATTTTATTTTATGAGAAAGTATTGCTCAACAATACTAAAATGTCACCGTAATTTAACAGCCATGTATTCAAAAATAAAACTAATTTGAATTGCTTCCTTGTAATTTAATCATGCTATTGCGTCCTTTTTAAATTAATTAATAACAAAAGATGTCTTTTAATATTATTAAACTTGTATATATAAAATTATTAAAATGCTAACAACAAACTATTAAAATTGGACAACTAGAAAATAAAATTATTTTTACATAAAAATTACATTTTTTTACCTTGTAGCAATACATTGTCGTGGAAAATACTTGCTCTTAAAAACCAGTGCAAAAGCTCCTTCCTAAAAATCAAGACAATTAAAATTAAGATTTTAATTACATTTTTCCAAAGTGATTAATTAAAATTTAATAACGCTTCGGTAAATTGCAACATTTAATGTTGGTCAACATGTAATAAAATGCCGGCCCACTTGACAAACAAAGTCAAGCTAGTTAAGAAAATAACTTATTAACTTTTGATATTGTTTCAAATTATTGAGAATGATTGATGTCTTAAAAACAGTATCAATGACGCAAGTACACGTTGACGTAAAAACACTTTGAATAGGGAGAAATATTGAATGATGATTTGTTTCTTAAAATTAGGTTAATAGTTATTTGTACAGTAACAACAGCGGTAAAACATAAAATACAAAATAAAAAACAATTTTAATTTCATATTAAAAATCCCGCAAAAATTTTTTTTTAAATTAAAATTTTATATTTATTATAAACTGACCATTTGTTGAATAACTCTCTCGACGAGAGTGCTGAATGAAAGGTCATCACTTTCACGATTGTCCCACAAATATTTGATCAACTTAGCAATCACCTCCGTGTCAGTCTCAGATTCAAATTCGTAGTTGTGGGTTTCCTATAACAAAGATACCATAGTTAAGTGGATGTATGGATGAAAACTAATATTTAAATTAATTTCGTTGTTCTCACATAGAAATAACTTTTTGTTTGTTTAATTGTTAAGAGTTAGAATAAAGGTAATAATTAACTCAATTCAACATTCTTCAACAAAACAATCATTACTAATAAACCTTCTAAAACTATAAAGAAACAATTAAAAAAACAAAAGCACATGATGTAACTGGTAATTATAATACATTAGCATCTAAGAATGAAACAAAGCATGCAAATGACAGTTATAAAGATTGGGTTTCGTAAACAAAGGATATACTTGGCTCACCAAAAATGTTTTGATGGTTTTGTAGTTTGTAGTGATCCCATTATGAACAACAACAAAACCTAAAATAAAAAAATATTTTATTAAACTTAAAAAATTAGAAATTTTAAATAAAATATTTATACAGCTTAGTGGACAAAAGTCATTTAATAATAAATAGACTGCCTTTTGTAGTGAGTGGGTAAATTATTGTGGGCATATGTTGGTTGGAAATTGCGACAATTCAAATAAATTGCCAGGATGAGCAATTGACTAATAAAATATAATGATTCTCCCCTTGATTCATTACAAATTAAAGTCTTTTTTTAGTATTAACAAAAGACATTATATGATATAAGACAATGTTAAAGTGATTAACTAATCAATAAAAAAAAAGCAATTGACATATTTAATAAAACAACTAGTTCACTTTTGTGAGTCAATGTTTGCCATAGTATTGATAGCGTTTGCGTTGGTGCACTACACTTATTACCCCCCCAAAAAAATCCAAGACCTACCAAAAAAACATGCTGAAGGCATGGCTATCACATACAAAGTGATGGCCAACAAAACCAACCCTACTACATAGTACCTAGATAAAGTGTATATCAACAAAAAAAATAAACTTACCATTGTCCTCATCTGAACGTTGAGGGTGACTGTTTACACAATTTGGAACACCATGAGTTGCCCAACGAGTATGAGCTATCCCAGCATGAGTTTCAAACTTCAACTCCATGTCAAATTCATCATGTTCTATAAGAAAAGTGTTATACATAACAATAATAATAAATAATTTAAGTTAAGTTAAACCGTTAAAAGTAACATAAATGTAGATGCACAATTTAAGTTTTAAAAATGTATTAAAACATATAGTAAATAAATGATAATAATTTAACATGGACATTTATATAAACCATCATTCGTCACAGTAAGTTAATATGTCTATAAACAAAGTTTTGAAATTAATGCAATATAGAAACTTGATACCAGCTTATGTCATATTATTAATTATCAATACTAGCTGGTATGCACACTTTTGTTAAAAATTACATTTTTGCCAAATACAGCCATAGCACAGTAATGTTTAACTGCATCAATTTACAAAATAAGCTTATAACGAAAGGATCCTTAAAAACATTAAAAGTAAATCATAAATCATAATAATCAAGTCGTATTGTATAGTTACTTATACTAACTACCTTCATGAATTTTTACACATAGATGTTATTTTAACAACAAACTTTTTTTTACATAATATTCGAGAACAAAAACTGTAAGATATGGTAGAAATTGAATAACTTACTTTCGAAGATTTTTTCTTCCAGTGCCTTTACTTTGCCTTGCTGTTTTATTAAAACTGTGGCTTGAGATTTAAGATCCGCCTTTATTGAATTACCACCGTCAACAGCAATTCCTAAAAATTTTATGAATATTACAAAACCAGCATTCAATTTAATTTTCATATATATACCCAATACCCATGCTTCATACATCAAAAAAATATTCAAAACATATGACTTATGACAAACCTGCAGAATCATAACCACGATATTCAAGCCTCTTTAGTCCATTCACAAGAGTCTCAAGAATGTATTTTCTATCTCGGGGTGTATAGTAGTTGATGTAAGCAAATATACCTTCGAGTAAAACAAAATAAAAACGGTGTTTTAGACTTAAGTTTAAAATAGTCAGGAATTTGAACATTGACCTATATATAATTGCAAATAAATGACATTACACTTATTATTTAACATAAATGTTAAATTTTGCAATAATTATTTAATCAGCTGTAGTCCACTTATGTAATAAATAAAAAATTATATTAAAAAGACTTACCGCACATTTTGTCTTCTTCTTTAAAGTTCAAATATTTAAAAAAATTTAAAGGTTTTATTCAATAGCCTAATAGCTTAGGTTAGTTTGTCAAATTACTTTGTTAGTTGACCTGCCAATAAAAACAATAAAATATTTAAAAAAATAGTATTATTTTTAAAATTTTTTAAACCAAATTAAATTTTAACAGTTCTCATTTGTTAGTTTGTTGGACAGTTGGGTCATCATTCTGTCTTTATCTTAGTACTATTTTTTTTAAATGGGGCTGGTGGCTGGTGATAGCCAGGTAGTGCCCTTACGCCTAAAAAATGTCAGACCTTATCAATTTTTTACTCTCTTAGAAAATACCCTGACTGCGTGAAAAGCCGACTCAATGAGAGATATTACCAAAACGTGAACGTAAAATTTGGCCTAATTGATCAGTTTTTTGACTTCCTGACTTCCCTAGAACATTACAATTACAATTTGAACCTATGGCACTACAGTAACGAAAACCTCAGTTAGCAACTAACTGACTGACAACTTGATCCACACAACTCCTTTAAATGAATGTGTAAAAGAAAAATTTAGTGGCGGTTATCCATTATGACGTGTAAAACTACTACGTCAACTTAGCATGGGGACTTTCCCTTTTGAAGAGCGCCCACTATGCTAACATTGCACGTAAAATATTTTTTAAATAAGATTTTTATTTTTAACTTCTTTGTAGTTGTATCAATGATTATAAAATCATTATCTAATATTTTATTTAAATATTTAAGCTAAATTCACAATAACTAAATAGTTTCACCTTTAAAATAAAAAACAAACAAAAAATTAAGCACCAAAATTACTACAGTTAAATCTTTTAAATAAATAGCATTCCACAAAAAAAATTAATAGACAATATTAAAAATTTAAAAAATATGCAATAAAAAAATTAATTGATTTTAAAAGTTTGCTTTCTGCATAGTTAGTTTAGTAGGTATAACTATAATTTTGGCGTGGGTATGAGGGTGAATAATACAATCTTTAAATAGTCGAATTCCCATATGGTCGTCTACATAATCCGCATATTTAATTTCTTTAGCAACTTCAAACCCTAATTTTTTAGGATAGAATGCGGTAGATACTATTCCACCAAAATAATCACAGTTATTAAGTCTAGCAACATCTAAAGCAGCAAGATTTAATTCTTTTCCCAACCCCAGATTTTCAAAATCTTTTTGAACTGCACCGATACAGGCAAATAAAAGTTTATTTGCTTTAAGCCTTTGCAAAATGTCCATTTCCAACGAACGAACAAAACGCTTTATAACTTTTAAGTTTGGATCAACGATATGTTCAATTGTACCATTGTCCTGCTTGCCTAATTCCTTAGTAACAGTCAAAACCACGCCAACCAAACGACCAGAGGTTGTTTCGAAAGCGCCAACAGATGTACCAAAGGCAAGATAATGCACTGATCTTGAGATATCTAGTTTAGCTCCTTCTGTTGGGTCGAATTTAAGCATTTTTTGAATTACGTTTTTTCCTGAATAATTTTCTTTGACTAATGCTGCAACTTCATTTTTATGCTCCAAGTATATCCTTTTAATTACAAATGTGTCGCATTTTGCCATGATTTAGTTAGACAACTATATAGTGTTGTAGAGTTGTCATACAAAAACGATGCTATAAAAAGATTTAAATTTGTTGGCAATGTTTTATATAGGGTACGAAGTCTATTTTACCAGTCAGGCATGCCGAATTTTACTTCGAAAGTGAGCAAAATATAATAGTTATATACTATATGTTATTACAAAACGTAACATCACTAATAATGTAATATTAAACAACTTTTTAATTTAAAATAAACAAATAACAAATCAAAACCAATTTTATTAATTAAAGTCCCTAGAATTGTATTATTATGACACGTAATAATACAAACTTTATTGCCATATTGCAGCATATGTGCTTTTAACTGGTAACTCTACTTTGCTATAGCCAGTTACTAATTAACCATAGATTACACTTGGTGACGTTTGATAGGTGCAAACATTTTTCGATATCCTTTTAATATTGCACATTTTACAGGTACCGGCAAAAGACATAGTTCTATTGGTGTTAACATAGCGAAATAACAACGTACGGTTATAAACTTAAAAATAGTAATATCAAATACGTTAAAGAAATAAAAAAAATGAGCGTAAGCCTAGCCATTTTTTGCCAAAATTTTTAAAATTTTAGAAAAAAAAAGGCCAAAAATCCCAATTATTTACGGTGCAATAAACAAGTTTATACTACAAATTTCTTAATTTGCTCCAAAAGGTAAAACGTTCTGTAAATGCCTTTTTTGCCAATCCCCGTTGTTGCTGCTGTTTACTTTATGTATACTCGATTTAAAAAGATTTGACAGTACTGTTTTGTTATAATTATCCGCTCAAAATTTTTGTTTTTCGTCAAGTTCAATGTTACTGACAAAATGAAAAATATCACTGTAATAGGGGCTGGTATAATTGGTTTATCGACAGCATACTTAGCGGCTCAACAATATCCAGACTATAACATTATTGTTATGGCAGCCGAATTTGGAGAAAAAATTGTAAGGTATATAGTAAAAGTAATGCATTATGTAGTTAACTTAGTTACCTTATACATATGTACATATTAATACATATAGTAAATCGAAGTGTAAATAAAACTGATAATAATGACGTCACTGAGAATGTTGTGATGACCAACAAACATTTAAGTGGTATTCACCCAACCGTGGCAGAATTCGCTGGTATAAGACGGAGGGATATTTGCTTTATTATCAACGCAAAGTCGACTACTGATTTACAGAAAAAATGTAGGTCGTTTTAAACAAAATCCAATGAAAATTAAATTTTAAAACTGAACTAATTTTAAACAGTGACAAACAAATCATAGAACGAAATTATTTTTATATTACGATATACTTTATAATATAAAGTAAAAAAAGTATTTTTAAACATGTGGCCCCGTGTAAGGTTGAAAACACTTTAATATAATTTCTGCATATAATTTCTGGGACTCGAAAATCCAAATCGGCAAGTTAATAACAAAACAATATGCTTGATTATCTCAAACTGGCAAACAAGGTAATTCAAGTGTGACACCGATTTTTCAAAATTACTTTTAGTTAAGTCTGTGAAGTCAAAGCCCTAAAAACTTAATTTTTTAAAAGTTTTCTCCAGTTACAATATACTCATTATTTTTGCAGTGCATATCTACGAGATGACACTTCAAAATGTTAGAAAATTATCTAAACCTTACGTAAGAGTAAGAGTAAGAAAATACGTAAGAGTATTAAAATCTTACCGTGTGTGGTATTTACAGTACCAAAAGAATACCTTTGCACAGTTTTAATGTGTGTATTTAAACCTTGCTTAAATGTTGTAGTTTTTCAAGTGATGTCGATGCGTTTTAAATGATGAAAGTTGTAACAGGAATATATTTAATTTGTAGAAATGGTAAAAAAAAGAGTTAAATTTCTAAGTCAACACCTTGCAAGTCTTGATGATGTTAGCGATTCGTGTGACTTAGTACTAAACTGCAGTGGATTAGGAGCTGGAAAACTATGCAACGATTCCAACGTTTTTCCTATACGAGGTAATTGAACCAACTTTAATTTAATTTTACCATCGTACATGTTATAACATAAAACTAGGATTTTGTGACTAAGTTTTCGTTTTTTTATAACTTGTCCTTTTTTACAAATAGGTCAGTATCTTATTCTTGACGCACCAGAAATTGAAACAGCGTTCATAGCTGGAGACACCCTTGTTTGTCCTCGCACAAATGAAGTGCGGCTCGGTTCAGTGTACCAAAAAGGAAGGTCAGATATCGATATCGATCCCGCCGATAGCAAAGATATTCTGCGGCGAGCCAAGGCGCTTTATTCCGGGTTAGAAAAGTTCAAAATTAAAAGAATCAGAGTTGGAATAAGGCCAGGAAGAAAATATGGCGCAAGAGTCGAGTTGGAATGGTTACGTCGTAAAAAAGGGGGTATACTGTTACCAGTAATCCATAATTACGGCCATTCTGGAAAAGGTGTTGCACAGCACTGGGGTACCTCAAGACGGGCTGTCGGCCTTATTAAGGTTGCCTTGCCTGTAGGTCCGGGTGCACCGGCAAAATTTTAATTACTATGTTACTTTATTTGCGCCTAAATAATTCTAATATGCAACGAAGGTCAGATTCTTGTTAGCAAAATTTGTTTTAATTAGTTTTTTTTGCTCATTAACATAAGTACTGAAAAACATGCAACACGTATTGTAATAACTCGACCGAAAAAAATAAAAAAATCAATTTTATGAAATAAGATTGTTTGCATTAAGATTTTAAGCATATTTTTTACGTAAAAATGTACAAATCATGTTTTAGAAAAGAATTCTTTAAATTCTTTGTTTTTTAATTGTGTTGAGTGCAATTTATCTATCGTATGCACTAATTTTTTATATCTGCAAGTCTAGTTTTTATAAAAATATTCAACAGTAAATTATGACTGGCTTTATTTGAAAAAGTGTTGTTTTACAACTTACAAGTGTTCTAGCTGGTAGTCTTCAGGGTAATGAAATTTTTGTGCCTACTTTATTTTAGATTCTAAACTATAAACATACCTTTTCAAATACCAAAAATTTTTAAAAACAAAAAAAGTTAAAAAAAAACATACGTATTTAAGTTATCAACATAACGATATACTTTTTGTTAAAAGTTAAATCATCAACATCAATCTTTAATTTTGATAAACAAACAAGGATATAAATATATAAAAAAAAACAAATGTTTTTTTTAACCTGTTTTTAAGTTCTCAGTTTCATGATACTCATTTGTTTAAAATTAAAAAAAAAACTAAATTTAAAAAAACAGACACTTGTTCGTTAATAATTAGTCATAAAGATTTTACGAAAATATTCAGTTATGTCTTCATAAATATGAACAACATACTAATGTGCAGAACTTTTATTTATTAAAAAAACAAAAGTTATGGTAACTTAATTGGAACTCGAAACTGTGAGCAGTATAAAAAAAACTAAATCTGAAAATTAAACTTAGTAACGATTACAACGTAACTAATATTTATTCTGAATACCATTTGACTAGTTTTAAAACATCCCCCAAAAAACTTACACTAAAAAAAGCGGGTTTAAAATTTATAACAATCTCTTGTAAGTGTGTAAAGGAAAATTTATGTTACGTTCTCTAAATAAATGTTCAGTTTTGTCGATTTGATCATTGATGATTTTTCTCAGTTCTTGGCTGAAAGGGTCAAAAGGTAGTTTTGAAGGTTTTCTTTTTGCAGGACCATCAATACTTTGTTTCAAGCACAAAAGTTTGTCGTTTATTTCAATATCAGTCAGATCAGTAAAGTTAGCAAACTTTATCATACGTTCTGTTTCCTTAATAGGATCTTTTTTCAACATTTCAAACCGAACTAGTATATACTTTTTCTTAGACTCTATTATGGATTCGATAAGGTTGCTCCAAAGCTTAATTTGAGAGTTGACATGATTTTTAAAACCTACATACACACATTAGATTTTTATGTTACTATATTTAAGGTACAAATATTTTTTTTAAAAGAATGGTTAAAAAAACATGGAAATGGTGTATAACATCAAAGCGTTACAATAGGTTATTGGTTTAAATAATTATTAATTTAGCCAGAACAAATCATCATAAATTTTGTTATTTGACCAACGCAAGCCCGTATAACTTTTTTCCTAACAACAAGCTTAAAAAATAATTACCTTGAGTTTTAAACCTTTCAATGTTTACGAAACCGGTTTGACTCTGACCACTAGAAAATTGTCTGTTGAATTCTGCTATCATTGAATCATAAGGGTTTCTTATTATCAGAATAAATGATTGATATTGTGCAACTCTTTGAAGGTTAAAAAAATGGTCTTTAATAATTAGTACTTGACCCTCTGAAGTTTTTTCACCAAGAAAACCTAAAAACACAAAACGTATAGAAAAATTGATTGACTTGATATGGATCCTTCGTTTTATCTAAATCTGTCCTATTCATTTTGTTACCATCACTTTCAATCGCATTCTTTATATAATACTTTGCACTTAATATAACACAACACAATTGTTAGAAGTTAGTTAAATAAATAATTGTTGCCTGCCTTTTTTTTCAAATACATCAGTGTTGCCATATGTAGACCCCGTGTAAAATCCTGAACCCTTTTCGATCAAATATCTTGCCCACGTGTTACCAGATCCAGGACAGGATGCTAAGGCAATTTTTGAAGTTACAGGTTGAGGTAAAAAGCGAATGTGGTCACATCGAGGATCAGCTGACAAAGTTTTGTAAACAAAAAACGATTCAGAATCACATGTTGGGCTTTGACTTCTTGTATTATACCTTAAAGCGTTATATTTATTTTGCTATTAATGTGTTTAATTCTTGCATAAAACATAGAAATGATTCAAATTATTATTTTGTGTTAAAGACTATGTGTGTATAGTATCATTTTTATAATAACTTCAAACTCAATTAAATCCGATATAATGTTCAAAATTTAATTTCCAAGTTTTAAAATAATATATTTAGGTCGTTAAATAAATTATAACAGGCAAATCATAGAATTACAAATTCACCTTGCAGTTAATTTTCCACACCAACAGTCATTTCCTTGGTTTACTACAGCAATTGGTTTACATTTAAACCCGCACAATATAAGACACAAAGCTGGGTTTGTACTATACCAAAATGCTCAGCTTTTCCATCATCAATAAAATTTAATATATTTTTTTTTGTATTAAAACAACCCATACGTCTTGAATTAAGGTAGTCAGAATTCACATTATCTTCTAAAAAATAAGCCTTTTTAAATAAATATAACATTTTTTATATTTAAAATTTGATAATTTGGTATAAAATAACAATAACCTTTTATGCATGGGCTTAATAAACGAAACATGTTAACTGAATTTTCTCCCCCACAATTTTCTGAAAATTTTCCAGAACATGGGGTTTTACAGTTTAAGGAATATTTTTTCTAATTGCTAAGCTTTAATGGATGGTTTGAACAAGAACAAAATGTTCTATTAAAAAGAGCAGCGTACTGGAATTTTCTAATTAAAAATACAATATATTAAATCAAATAAATATTAGCCATTTATATAATTTGCAATATTATAAATTAAGGAGATTATAAGAATTTTTGAAACTAGTAAGATAAGATGTATAGCCTTCCAATATATTGCAATAATCAATTGTTGATACAATACATATATATAAATTAAAAATATAAACGCTTACAAATTTGAGCAGTATGAAAAGCATAAGTTGAAAGTCATTAACTGAAATTCATGAGTACTAACGTCATTTGTCCCCATTTGTGAGCTCTTCTCAAAGCATCCAATAGAGATGGCTACACAATTTTAGTTAAACAAGTTGTTTAAAACAATTTTTATTTTTAGAATTCTATAACAAATTTACCTTCACAGTAGTTGCCTTTTTTAACTGCGTTTATTAATATGGTCTACTAAATGTTAATTATTGATTAGAATAGATTTTTCCTCAAATAGTACGCATTTAGCGATTGACAAATAAGTTAATTTGGAAATGTTTAAAATTATACTAACCTGAAAGCACCAAATTTGTCGTATTCGTTATATATGTACATGAAGAAAAAACAAAACAGAGATGTGCACATAAACAATGACTTTAAATTGTTTAATGACATTATTTTTGTTACAACCAAACAGCTATTTATTAATTGTTTAATAATAACGATGTTTATAACAATCTAGAATTTAAAACATTATTAATCTAATTCATTAAACTAAAATAAACTTTTAGATTTCGAAAACGTTATTTTTTCGAAAGATTTCGAAAACGTTATTTCTGTTCTTTGAAATTAAAAGATCTAAATCTAATGACTTAAATTAAGAAAACTAGTGATGTGTCACGCGATATAAAACAATATATAATTGACAGCACATCCGGAGTTTGTTCATAAACACATTATTCGTTTTCTCGTAAAGCTTTATTCTTTCTGGTGCGTCAGTGTTAACCCCTGATACAGCTGTATATCTTCTAACTGATATCGTTATTTCCGCACCAGACGTTGCAGAACTGATCATAGCTTATTTGCAGTTATTAGCATCGCCGCTTCTTTTTACCGGAAAAAATATAATGTTACTTAAAATTACACATCTTTTTACCGGAAAAAATATAATGTTACTTAAGCAGAGATCAACAATTTTTTAGCATGATTTCGCTTATTAATATGTGTCAAATTCGTGCGTTACAACACAGATTAAAAGTTTTAAAGTATTCTTTAAAATTAAACTTAGTTTAGATTTCTAATATAGGTTATAGAGGCAAAACGTACATAGAACGCGATAAGAAACGCGTGAATTTACAAATTTATATTACTCGCCACTGCCATCTAGCGGAAAAGAAAACTGATAAATTTTAGTGACTACAATCCATCAATTCTTTTTATTTGAACACATTAGCAGAACTTAGACTAAAAATAGTTGTATTAAATTTATTTCAAAACAGCAAATAGTTGTATTAAATATGTTTAAAGGGAAAATTTAAAATACAAAATGACAAAACCAATTTAAAACATGGAATAAAGTTCCAGTTTTTGACACTATTACAGTTTGCTTTTCAATTTGCTATTTGTTTGTTGAAAAAAACTTCTGAACCCCAACCATTTTTACCACTAAAAATAAAAATAAATAAAAATGAACTAAAATGAAGAAATCATAATACAAACAAATTAATAAAAAAAGTGTTAATTAAAGTGGCTATGTTATGATACTTAGTAAATGCAAGCGTAAAAAATGTATAAACTTACTATTTTTAAATTTTAAAATAGATATCTACAGATTAAACAACTACCTTTAACAAATACACAAAAACAAAATTTGTTTATAAAGCTTTATAATTGCATTTTTTTATGTAAAACTGAGCTTGGCATGTTAAATAAATTTTAAACCCAATAATATTATTATATTTACACAGTTTATAAAAGAGTCTCATTTAAATTTTTGACCACATTTTGTTAAACATAATAACACTACTTGTTCTAATAAAAAACAATTCTATTTTTAGTAAATGATGTACAACCACCAAGTTAATTTTTAAAAAGATCGCTTTAGTTGACTATTAAAAATATTAAATTTATATACTTACTTAAGTGAAATAAAAAATCTCCTTGTCAATCCTCATCCTTCAGCTCAGAAAAAAGATTCACATTCCCTTAAATGATTTTAGGTTTTAATTTGTGAAATCTTAAAAAAAAAACATAATAAAAAAGATAAAAACAAAGTTTTCTACATACATAATATGAAACTTGTGGTCGATATATTATAAACCATAGCTTACCTTCTGACCTTGCTTTCATTAGCAGACTAGCCAACTAGAGGGTTAAAGTTAGGTTTATCAACAAAATGGATTAAAACTTAACATTTCTTCCATCTTGGCTTGGTCATATAATGGTCACCACCACAATTTAGCCACCTTTATATTTAACAAAAAATAGTTTAATTAATTATTTGGCTTATTTTGTCAATAAAATTTGTTTCATTACCATAGATTTTACATAAAACTCCTCGTTCCACTACTAAAGAAATGATGTTTAGAACTCTGCAATTTATTAACTAGAGTTTTATAAGTCATAAAAATATATTTAATGGGTATATTAAGATAAAATTTAAATATCAATGTGTTTGCATTGTATTTTAGTTACTGGTTATTCAAAAACCTTATGCTCATTGAGCTGTGCACTTTTTCGTTTATCCTCAATACTTAATTTTTTTAGGAATTTATAAAAACTTACATACATTAATATAATTAATAAAAAAGAGATCTAAGTTTATTAACAAAACGTAAATTATAAAATGATTTTAATAAAATGTTGTTTAATAACTTAAAAAGTCATTTAATATTTACGCAAATATCGTGACGTCACGAATCTCGCTTTTCATTTTGAAATTGCATGAGCTAGGGCTTGAGCTTGATTAGGGTTAGGAAAACCAGGGTTAGGCTTTCCATTAAAATTAAATCGAGAATACAAAAATTTAAATTTGGTACAAAAAGTTATGGAAACGCTTTGTTAAATAAAATGCACTGCTTAATGAGCATTAGCTTTTTAAATAACCATTAACAGAAAGTACAATGCAATCACGTTGTTAATACACTGTTCCTTAAATTATATCTTAATATACCCCTTAAATATACTTTTATAACTTATTAAACTATAGTTAATAAACTGCAGGGCTCTTAACACCATTTCTTTAGTTTTTTTTAAAAAGGTGCTGTTTAATTTTTCTAAACACATTCTTTATTGAACTTATTAAATATCAAGATATATTGTTTTACTTGACCTGGCTTTGAGTTTAATGTATTAATTTATGCATGGAAAAAACATGTTAATTAAATATAATTTCTGGTGTATATAAATATATTAGAGGTTATATTTGGCATGGTTTTTGATGACAAATTTTACATAATTTTTTGTTAAGTTATTTCGTTGTTATTTGTTTCATTTTTGAGTATTTTTTTATGTTATCGACAAAGGTAAAAAGTGATTTTTCATGTTTTGGGACAAAGTTAAGTTAATTTCCATGTTAATTGTACCAATTTTAAGTTATTTTTCATGTTTTAGGACAAAATTTAGTTATTTCCATTTTAATTAGACCAATTTTGGGTCATTTTTCATGTTAATTAGACCTATTTTAATAAACTTTTATGTTATGGGACAAAGTTAAGTTATTTTCCATGTTAAATGGGCAAGTTTCAAGTTATTTTCCATGTTAAATGGGCAAATTTCAGGATATTTTTCATGTTAATTGGACAAAGTTTTAAGTTATTTTACATTTTAATTGGACTAACTAAGGTTATTTTCCAGGTTATGGGACAAATTTAAGTTATTTACATTTTAATTAAACTATTATCAATTTATTTTTTATGTTATGGAAGCAATGTTAAATTACTTTTACGTTATGGGAAAAAGTCTTGTTATTTTTCATGTTTATGGAACTAATTTATTTTCCATAGTACGTGACAAAGTTTCAAGTTATTTTTCATGCTTATTGGACCAAATTTAAGTTAAAGTTTCAAGTTATTGGCCATGTTGTTTAAACAAATTTTAAGTTTTTTTCATGTTAATTGGACAAAGTTTCAAGTTATTTGCCATGTTAATTGGACAAAGTTTCAAGTTATTTGCCATGTTAATTGGACAAAGTTTTAAGTTACTTGCCATGTTAATTGGACAAAGTTTTAAGTTACTTGCCATGTTAATTGGACCAATTCTAAGTTATTTTTCATAGACAAAGTTAAGGTTTTATTTTATGTCATTGGACAAATTTTTAATGGTATACATGGCAGAATAGGAGCCCAAGGTATAAGAATAATAATTCTTTTTCTATTTTTATTTCGACATAGTTAAGTTAAAAAAACTACATGTACACAGTTACAATATACACTAGGCAAAGGGTAAAAACATTTATAATTTACATTGAAAAAATGATAAAGGTTACTAAAGAATAAAAATGACAATACAATAAACAAGTAAGAAAGCACGGATAATTACAAAAAAATGCAAAAATACATTTCACTTGAGAATAAAAAATAATTAAACATATAATACAGTATAATAAAGTAACCAAATAATTACATAAAAAGTACAAAAAATATTGCCATTCAGTATATATGGTCATTAGTAACTACTTCCAATGGTTTTATGGATAAAAATTAAGTTAATTTGACGTATAAAATTTATAGAAAAATAAATAACATAGTAAGTATGCAACAAGTACTGTTTATATAAATATATGTCCAGCTTCATTCACAGAAGTGTTTATGTAATTTTAACTTTTGTACAGTTTATTTGGATCTGTACATTAGATTGTCACAAAACCTCGGCAAAATGGTTATTTTGACAAAAAGGCTGGCCCCTTAGAAAACAAGAACTAGCTAGCTCTCCAGCCTCTTAAAATGGGTGATTGAATGGCCCCCAGAAAGTGGCGGGTCTTTTAGCAAACGTTGTATGTATGCTCTGATCCTTTTTCTATAAAATAATAAAGGTTACAATATTGCATACAAATATTTAAAGTGTGGTTGTAGTTATTTGGTTATGTTAATGTTAAATGTACCATTTAAATTAAGATACGGTTATTTATTTGTTTTGTGTTGGTGACTTTTTACATTAAAAAGGTTTTATACAAACTCAAGTTTTTCTCGTTAACCAGAATCTAAAAATAAAGAACATGGTTAGTATTTGTTTCTGGTAATCCACCCTGTGGGGAAAAAATGTTAGATTAAAGTTTTCTTATAACAGGAACTCTAAAAATAAAGAACAAATTAAAATTGGCCAAAAACAGATCGACGAGCTCTTCGAATAATCAACCAGCATCTAAAAATAAAACAAGATGTTTAAATTTGTTTTTGATAATCTAACCTGAAAAAAAGTCTATAAAAAGGGGTTAGTTTGCCTGAAAATAAAATTATGGTTTTAGTTTTTTAAAAGCCCCTGAAAAAAAAATTATGGTTTCAGTTTTTTAAAGGCCCCTGAAAATAAAATTATGGTTTTAGTTTTTTTTAAGGCCGCTGAAAAAAAAATTATAAATTGGTTAGTTGTCCCTGTAAGAAAATAAAACGAACGGTTTAAGGCCCCTGTGTAGGTTTAAGGCCCCTGTGTAGGTAAATAATAGGTTTAAGGGTAGAAGGAAATAATGGCCTGCAAATAATAAAAAAAAAGAAATTAGAAATTTGTGTTTTTTTTGCATGTTTAATGTAGTGTTTACTGTGTATGCTATTTTGGACTCCGTTCACAAAATTTATAATTTTTAGTTTGGATTTCCATCCACGAAATTAAATACTGCTTTATATCAGGCTCCGCCCACGAAATTTAAATAATTTATGTTGGGTTCCAACCCACTCCCACACTTATAACAGAGCGAATAAAATACAGTGAATTTACACACATAAATAATATAAACCACACATAGGCCTAGTTTTCTAAAATCTTGTCTTCTTAATTTTTTATTTATACTTTTACTTGCGCAAACATCTAAAAAACCATTAAACAGTCCCGTTTAATATAATTATGAACACACAGAAACCTAAACACACTTGGGACTGTGTCAATTATATTACTTTTAATGCGCAAAATTACGAGTTGTTAACCAGTCAAAATAAAAATGCATACATGTGATACTACAAACTTTTAACCCGTGAAAATATTTAAAGCGCTTGTTTATGCAGTACATATAAAAAATAGGCACGTGAAAACCTACAGCCCTACATACCTGAATCCCTACAGCCCACTTAATGTTGAGCGAGGTCCTGAGACTTTTTTAGTTCTTCTTTTGCATAAAAACACATAACACACACATATGCCTAGTTTTATAAATATGTTCTATATACTCTATTTATTACTTGCACAAAACATCTAAAAACCCATTAAACAGTCCCGTTTAATATAGTTATAAACACACAGAAACCTAAACACATTGGGACTGTGTCAACTATACTATTTTTGATGCGCAAAATTATGAGTTTTTAACCAGTCACAAATAAAAAGAAAATGCACACACGTAAAACTTTTAACCCGTGAAAATTAAAAGCGCTCAATTATGCAGTACATATAAAAAAACAGGCACGTTAAAACCTACAGCCCTACAGACCTTAACTAAATAAGGTCCCGAGTTTTTTAATTTTCAGTTGTCTCCGAGTCCGGAGTTCTTTGACTTAACTTCCCCTTTGCTCGTTGCTAGGGAGATTTATTACAATTCCATTTGTTTTCCATTCCTCCAATTCCTGCCATTACCTTTTTCCTCCATTCATTAAATCCAAATAAAATCCATTTTCTCTGCATTACAAATATTGTTTAGAAAAGGGTAATAGACACTAAACTCTACTTAAAATTATGTTGCATCGTGCCATATTTTTTTAAAGTTATGTTCCTTTTCAATTTTTTTAGGGCCAACAACATTAAATTATGTTAATTCACATGCCAAATAATATTAATGTAAAATTGTTATTTTTTTTGTGCCAACATTTTTAAAATATGCCTTTTTTGATAACTCATGCCAGACTTTAATTTATGCCAAATGTACATTTATTTATATATTTAAATACCTCATTTAACTACTTTGTTGGAGTACCTGCGCATCAACACAGGTTAAATAATGTTTGTAAGTTTTTATTTAAATAATATATATAAAAATTGTTTTTTTATTGGCAAGTATGATAACTTAATACTAAAATTTATAACATTTATGATTGTTTATTATTTCAAAATTAGTTGAAAGTTAAAAAACAATTTTAAATCAATTAAATGAAAGTTAACATACCTTGAACAGTGTTCAAAACATTTGAACGCAAGAAGTCTCACAAGAGCAAGTTCAACTTCACTAACTTTTCTAAAAAAAATTAAAATCTTTTAAAAATTCATAGTTTTTTTTTATATAAAATATATTTATATTTAATTATTAACTGCTTATAACATGCCACACTTTAAACTCTTAATGATAAACTTTAAAAACCAAACTACAAATCACAAACAGAAACACGTCTACTCACCCCGAAAGTCCATCTAGAAAGAACGCGAATTCCGATTTTAATTTAAATTTGCCACGCCAAGTCACGTGACTCTTCACGTGTTCAGTGACGTGTGTGTTCGTGCACGACGCCTCTTGCAGTGGAAAGCGCTTTTCAAGCTGTCACGCAAAATATATTTGCCTAAATCTTCTTAACAATTTAACAAAATGCATATAGCAGCACAAACCATTAACCTTAAATAGTATCTTTATGTTTATTTACTTTTTAATTAATTCTTTTTATTAATTAACGTCCTAAATAACGACTAAACAACTTATACGTTCGTTAACATAGCGCATTAGTTGCAACACCAAGAATTTCAGATTATGATGCAACCTCGTGTTTTATAAACGAACGGTTTAAGGCCCCTGTGTAGGTTTAAGGCCCCTGTGTAGGTAAATAATAGGTTTAAGGGTAGAAGGAAATAATGGCCTGCAAATAATAAAAAAAAAGAAATTAGAAATTTGTGTTTTTTTTGCATGTTTAATGTAGTGTTTACTGTGTATGCTATTTTGGACTCCGTTCACAAAATTTATAATTTTTAGTTTGGATTTCCATCCACGAAATTAAATACTGCTTTAATCAGGCTCCGCCCACAAAATTTAAATAATTTATGTTGGGTTCCAACCCACTCCCACACTTATAACAGAGCGAATAAAATACAGTGAATTTACACACATAAATAATATAAACCACACATAGGCCTAGTTTTCTAAAATCTTGTCTTCTTAATTTTTTATTTATACTTTTACTTGCGCAAACATCTAAAAAACCATTAAACAGTCCCGTTTAATATAATTATGAACACACAGAAACCTAAACACACTTGGGACTGTGTCAATTATATTACTTTTAATGCGCAAAATTACGAGTTGTTAACCAGTCAAAATAAAAATGCATACATGTGATACTACAAACTTTTAACCCGTGAAAATATTTAAAGCGCTTGTTTATGCAGTACATATAAAAAATAGGCACGTGAAAACCTACAGCCCTACATACCTGAATCCCTACAGCCCACCTAATGTTGAGCGAGGTCCTGAGACTTTTTTAGTTCTTCTTTTGCATAAAAACACATAACACACACATATGCCTAGTTTTATAAATATGTTCTATATACTCTATTTATTACTTGCACAAAACATCTAAAAACCCATTAAACAGTCCCGTTTAATATAGTTATAAACACACAGAAACCTAAACACATTGGGACTGTGTCAACTATACTATTTTTGATGCGCAAAATTATGAGTTTTTAACCAGTCACAAATAAAAAGAAAATGCACACACGTAAAACTTTTAACCCGTGAAAATTAAAAGCGCTCAATTATGCAGTACATATAAAAAAACAGGCACGTTAAAACCTACAGCCCTACAGACCTTAACTAAATAAGGTCCCGAGTTTTTTAATTTTCAGTTGTCTCCGAGTCCGGAGTTCTTTGACTTAACTCCCCCTTTGCTCGTTGCTAGGGAGATTTATTACAATTCCATTTGTTTTCCATTCCTCCAATTCCTGCCATTACCTTTTTCCTCCATTCATTAAATCCAAATAAAATCCATTTTCTCTGCATTACAAATATTGTTTAGAAAAGGGTAATAGACACTAAACTCTACTTAAAATTATGTTGCATCGTGCCATATTTTTTTAAAGTTATGTTCCTTTTCAATTTTTTTAGGGCCAACAACATTAAATTATGTTAATTCACATGCCAAATAATATTAATGTAAAATTGTTATTTTTTTTGTGCCAACATTTTTAAAATATGCCTTTTTTGATAACTCATGCCAGACTTTAATTTATGCCAAATGTACATTTATTTATATATTTAAATACCTCATTTAATTACTTTGTTGGAGTACCTGCGCATCAACACAGGTTAAATAATGTTTGTAAGTTTTTATTTAAATAATATATATAAAAATTGTTTTTTTATTGGCAAGTATGATAACTTAATACTAAAATTTATAACATTTATGATTGTTTATTATTTCAAAATTAGTTGAAAGTTAAAAAACAATTTTAAATCAATTAAATGAAAGTTAACATACCTTGAACAGTGTTCAAAACATTTGAACGCAAGAAGTCTCACAAGAGCAAGTTCAACTTCACTAACTTTTCTAAAAAAAATTAAAATCTTTTAAAAATTCATAGTTTTTTTTTATATAAAATATATTTATATTTAATTATTAACTGCTTATAACATGCCACACTTTAAACTCTTAATGATAAACTTTAAAAACCAAACTACAAATCACGAACAGAAACACGTCTACTCACCCCGAAAGTCCATCTAGAAAGAACGCGAATTCCGATTTTAATTTAAATTTGCCACGCCAAGTCACGTGACTCTTCACGTGTTCAGTGACGTGTGTGTTCGTGCACGACGCCTCTTGCAGTGGAAAGCGCTTTTCAAGCTGTCACGCAAAATATATTTGCCTAAATCTTCTTAACAATTTAACAAAATGCATATAGCAGCACAAACCATTAACCTTAAATAGTATCTTTATGTTTATTTACTTTTTAATTAATTCTTTTTATTAATTAACGTCCTAAATAACGACTAAACAACTTATACGTTCGTTAACATAGCGCATTAGTTGCAACACCAAGAATTTCAGATTATGATGCAACCTCGTGTTTTAAAGGAATTTCTCGGGGAGACGCACCAGTTAAGACGTTGCATTTCCCTCGCTTAATTGATAAATTACAGCTGGATTTATCTACATTTTATAACCTTATTTGGTAATAAAATCTCTGTTTAGTCTGCACGTGTTAACCAATGAAATTATTAGCACCCGAGACCTCGTGGTAGATGAATTTTTCGAGGAGGCGGACTAATAATGACGTCACATTCCTTGCGCCTCGCTTAGTGGCAAAATTTGAGTTTCTATGCTTTATAACAGACTTATGTTAAGGCAATAGTAAATTATCTGATTCCCTTTTTCTAATTTTAATAAATCGAAATTCAATGTTTGTTAGTGTCTAAACACATTTTTATTGTTATTTTATAAAAATAAAACTCAAAATAAGGTTTTTTATTTATTTTTAATAAATGTTCAACAACAAAAATTAGCAAAAATAAATTAACTAAAGTTCATGCTTGTTCCATAAAGTCCTAAACGTTTGCAGAAAAGGCACGACCGCTTTTTTTTATGGTAACCTGGCAATTATGTTAAAACTGCAATCCTAAAAGGTAGTTATGATTCTTAAACAAGTTGTGAATTACATAACATGTACGTAGTTTATTAAAATAATAATTATTAAAACTTGGTTAAAATATCGGTATAATAAAAAATAACATAAAAATCACAAGTTGTGGTGCGCAATATTTCATATGTTGTAACCATAATAAAAATAGCAATTTTTAAATGCCATCGTTGTTAGGCCATTATAATTACCAAGCCAAAATGTTTTAATTAAACAAAGACGTATAAACATTTCACCATTTTGTTCTTTTACCATCAAAATCTAATTCAAAGTCAGGCAAAATCTAATTCAAAGTCAGGTTTTCAATTAGCTAGATTTATCACCCTACCGACTGGGTTTAGGTAACTAGTAGTATTGCTTTAACGTCACATGAATATTATTTATTGATCTTCGAGTGAATAGAATTAATGTATACGTTTGTAATTACCATAGCTTTGTTTCCGTTACTTTCGATTAAGTTATAACTTGTGCAACTAAATATTTTGATCGCACTATGTTAGTTAGTAAATGTAGTGGATATACTTTACAGTTGGTAAATATTTGAATGCAATATTCCTTTTTTAAATGATTAGTATAAAGATAAGAAAACACGTGGTTAGTTATTTAGAAGAGCTATTTGTACATAGGACGTAACAATAAATAATGCTTCCGTACAAAAAGAAAATAAATACTGGGCTTCCTACTTCGAGTATTAAGATGGCTCACTTTGACTTGTGCGCAGATTTACTTGTTCTACAGTCTATAGAACAGCACGAAACTATATCAGACATGACGTCACAGGATATCATGACGTTGGGAAAGAAACCTTTTCTGGTCCTCGTCGCATCTCCGAATGGGAGTTCCAGGTGCAGGCTGGAGTGTTTGGACTGGGGGGGCATGATGACCATTGTTTTAGTATTGGCTAATGTTAGCTTATCGTATTATTTTGGTATTGTGTGTTAGTTGTGCTTGTAATAACACTATTATATTGTCCAAATACGAAGCAAAAGTATCAACAGAATATTCAAAATATGCAACTTAAATAAGTTATTCACTAGTTAAATAGACGAAACATTTTGTAACCTATTTATGGCGCTATTTTATTCAATTAACTATTGTATTGTAATAATTTGGTCGCCTTGCAAACATAATTTTTAAAATTTCCGTAACCTAGTCTTGTTCATATCTACAATCTGCAATTATGGTTCGAAATCTTTAGATTTCAAAACATATTGTTATTGTCAGTATTTTTATTATCATGGTTCGAAATCTTAGATTTTGAATCATATTGTTATTGTTAGTATTTTTATTATTATGGTCCGAAATCTTAGATTTCGAAACATATTGTTATTGTCCGTATATTTATTCTGCTTCGAAATTTTATATTTCGAAACATATTGTTATTGTCAGTATTTTTATTCCTACTCATCCGAATTTTGAAATAGAATAACTTTTGATCTTGTGTATATAAAGTTCTAAAATTTCAGTACGTTGTTTATAATAATGTTGTGTTCCAATCCTCCTGTTTTCAAAATTTAATTATTACTAATTACTAAATGCTTGTTTATTTATTACAATTTAAAGATCTTTATTAGGTTTTTAAATTTGGGTAAGTTTTATATCATAATATCAATAACTCAAAAATAGCTTAAAAATTTAATTTTAGGTTGTTTGTTGTATTTAAATTCTTTTTGTTTATTAAAAATTAAAGTTCAATATTGGGCATTAAAAATTAAGTATATTGTATTTTATAATATAAGTGGAAAAAACATATTTAAATAATAATTTTTGCTTGTTTATTATATTTAAATGCTTGTTTATTTATTAAAAATCAAATATCAATTTTAGGAGTTAAATTTTAGTTTAATGTATATCCTGATATTGACAACTAAAAACAGGGTTAAAAAAATGATGTTTTGTTTGTTTATTATATTTAAATGCTTGTTTGTTAATTAAAAAGTAAAGATCAATTTTAGTTATCAAAATGTTGGTCTCTAATATATATGAATACCAATAAGATAAAATTTTTAAAAACGTTTTTTGTGTATTGCAATTAAATTTTTAATTGTTTATTTAAATTTAAAAAATAATATTTTAAATCTTTTAAATCGATTTCGTTTTGGTCTAATAATAAAAAGGTTCTAGTCTAAAAGTTAAATACGTAGTATTCAATTGATTAGTTTAGTTAATTTTTTTAGTTAAGTAATGTTTAGCATAAATTTATTCACAGTAAAAGTTAATTTTAAAAATAATCAAATAATTTCGAACCATATTTTATTTATGAAATAAATCTAGTTTGTATTCTTGTTCGCCAAATCAAACCTAGGCATAACGTTAAAATTGCTTATTAGCAATCAGGCTGTTAAATCTTTACCCAGTGAGCGCATACGCGGTTTTCTGTCATTGAATAACCCTTTGTAACTGAACAACTAACTCATAAATTAAGTTTTTATTTATTTATTAAAAAAGTCGTGTAAAATGTGGATATCACGCATAAAGTAAAATTAAAACTTGCTTGAATATTATCGAGGATAAATGTCATTATTATGACGTCACTGAATAAAACGATCATGACGCTTTATTTACATCATATGTGTGTATATGTACCACTCGTAGTTTGTAAAGTACTGGTTAACTGATATTCTGTTTTATATAAAACTTTTGTCTACGTTACACAATTCTGCTTGAAAAATTTTATAAAGAAATCATGACTTCAAAGCCTTTAAGCAAGGAGGTTGCTATTCCTATGAGTGATGCGGAGCGGGACAAACGAAAAAGAGAAGAACCGAAAAAACAATCCCGCGAAGAATATAGACAGCAAAAAGAACTAGAAGAAGCCAGGAAGCTTGGAAATGCGCCTGCAGAGGTTGATGAAGAAGGGAAAGATATTAACCCTCATATTCCTCAATACATTTCTACCGTTCCATGGTATGTAGATCCCTCCCAACGTGCCTCACTTAAACACCAACGCATTCCTGATGGAATGCAAAAGGAACCAAGTAAAATTAGCGATTGGTACTTGCGTGGCGTGTCGGAGAAACCTATTGCCACAAAATTTCGCAAGGGCGCATGCACAAACTGTGGGGCCATGACGCACTCGAAAAAAAACTGTCTGGAAAGGCCCAGAAAAACTGGAGCGAAATATACAGGAACTGGTATAGCTCCTGATGAACATATTCAACCTGACTTTGAATTAGATTTTGATGGTAAACGTGATCGCTGGAACGGTTACAATTCAGTACAACATCAAGAAGTGATTAAGGAATATGCAAAGATTGAGATGGCTAAACAAGCTGTTAAGGCACAAAAGTTGCAGGAAGAGCTTATCAGCGGAAAGCTTGCTGAGAATGAAGAAGGTGGTCAACGATCAGATGATGAAGATAAATATGCAGATGAAGCTGACATGCCAGGCACAAACTTTGACAGCAAACGCCGTATCACAGTTCGTAATTTGCGAATTCGGGAAGACACTGCCAAATACTTGAGAAATTTAAACCCAAACTCGGCATACTATGACCCAAAGACAAGAGCAATGAGGGAAAATCCTTATGAAGGCACTGGATTAAAGGTTTCGGAGGTTGACTATGCTGGAGATAACTTCGTCAGGCATAGTGGGGACACAAGTGACATGGCTAGGACCCAGATGTTTGCCTGGGATGCAGAGGAAAGAGGAGTTGATGTTCATCTTCAAGCTGATCCTACACGGCTAGAAATGCTAAAAAAGTCATTTGAAGTTAAAAAAGACGATTTTAAAAAGACACTGCAAGATTCAGTGCTAGATAAGTATGGTGGTGTTGAACACTTAGCCGCTCCACCGAAGGAATTATTATTAGCCCAAACTGAGGATTATGTGGAATACTCACGTCAAGGGATTATTGTCAAGGGACAGGAAAAGGCAAAGGCGAAATCAAAATATATAGAAGACAGTTACATTAACAATCACACTTCAGTTTGGGGTTCCTTCTGGAAGAATGGAAGTTGGGGTTATGCCTGTTGCCATTCCTTTATTAAACATTCATACTGCACTGGAGAAGCTGGGAAAAGTATAGAAGGTGAAAAAGATACTATGCCCAAAGCAACTAAAAAGGAGGAAAGAATTAAAAAGTTGGAAGAGAAACACGGTGCATGGACAAAAGCTTTAGGGGTTAATTCTGAATTAAAAGAAACTGCGAAGCCTACAGATGTGACTGAAAAGAATGAGAAATCCTCTTCAGAGGAAGAAAGCAATGATGAAGAAAAATCTTTACTTCAACAACATCGGGAAAAACTAAAAGAACAGCGAAAGGAAAAAAGATGTCAGAAGAAAAAGGAGAGAAAGAACAGAAAAAAGAAGAAAAAAACTAAAAGCAGTAGTAGCGATAGCGATTCAGATGAACCGAGCGAAAAACGAAACCGAAAAAATATTGGAAATGACGATGAAATTGATAAAAAGAAATTAAAAGAAGCTATTCGCAAAGAAAAACTACGAGTCAATAAAGTAAACAAAATATTGGAATTGGATGAGAGAAAGCGACCTTATAACAGTATGCTGGACGTTAAAGAACCCACCAAAGAAGAAATGGAAGCTTATTATTTAAAACAAAAAAATGCAGAAGATCCGATGAGTCACTTGTTTGGTTAATTTTTGTTAACAATATTTTTGAACAACCCAACACAAAATAGAGAGAGTTAGCTTTGAAAAAAAAACGCTGCCGATTTTACAACACAGAAAAGAACTTTTGTTAATTGTTGTAAAAAGTCGTTTTTTTGGCGATTGTTTTTGAAGGTGAAACCAAAACTGTAATACTACGTTGTTGAAAGTATACAATAAAGTTATTTTACAATTACCTAAAAAAAATCATTTCTATGTTTAACACCAAACCATTGTAATATGTTCAATTATTTGAAGTCTTTTATTCAACTGAGTTATCTAATAACATGTTAAATGTATATCTAAACTTCTTTATAATACTTTCTATTCTCTGCAGATAATTGTATAAATTTAGAAAAACTGAATAACAGCTGGTAGTCATCGAAAGGTATGTCAGAAGCCACTGCTTCTTCTATACCCTCCACCTCAAGTGGGTCAGAAACTAATAACCCCAATCCAACTCAGTTTGAATGTAATATATGTCTGGACACTGCAAAAGATGCCGTTATAAGTTTTTGTGGACATTTATTTTGGTTTGTCTATGTATTTTAGGATTGGCTGTATGTGTAATTTAATTTTTGTTAACACAAATACTGCTGTTTTGTGCCATTGGTATGGTACATTACTATGGTTCTGAAAATCACCGGCAGCGTGGTGTAGTGGTAAGAACTCTTGCTACACCACACACAGACACAAGAGGGCATGGGTTCAATCCCCACCCTCACTGCTCTTATGCTGTAGCGCCCTTGAGTAAGGCGATATAAACGGTATGAACTCCTGCTGAGCCAGCACTTAATCAGCAGCATAATTACCGGGCAATTATAGTCTCTATAATATCCCAAACTGCCACAGGCAACTCGAGACTGGGTCGGAGTAACTGATGTTACTCTATGTTTAAGTCGCGCATTGGACTTTCCCACATCGAGGATAAAGATATATACAACAACAACAAAAAAAAATGACTAAAAACAAGTGTAAAAAATTTTAAGCTACTAAGTAGTACTTGTGTGTATAATTTACTATGGTTTTTACAAATCCTTATGTCTTATTATTTTTTTCTTTAATTTTAGTTGGCCATGCTTACATCAATGGCTTGAAACCAGGCCCAACAGACAAGAATGTCCGGTGTGCAAAGCTGGGATAGGAAAAGACAAAGTTGTCCCGCTGTACGGTCGTGGCAGTGCTTCAACACAGGATCCTAGAGATAAATTACCACCCAGACCACAGGCTCAAAGACCTGAACCTGTCAACAGAAATGTAAGATTTTCAAAAAATATTTAATAATAGACAACTTACTTAGTATCAAAAATATATATGTATATATATTTGTTCATGCTGTGTTGCGATAAGTATAGCGATTTTTAGTTGCAATTTCATTTTTTATATCTATAACAAACGTTTTTTTAGAGACAAATGATCTATATAAATAAATTAAACTATAAGAGTAGTTTCAATTTGGGTATTTTAGGTATATATAACCCTGACAAACCTTGTTTTGTATTGCCTTTTCTTGTTTTTGTATTTGCCAATTCTACATTTTTTGCTGTTATTTAAAACCAGTAAAAAACTAATATATACTTTATTTTTACTGTATTGGAAGATAAGGAAATTAAAAGTGGGTTTACATTTTTATTTAATTGTATTTTTATCTGATTTATTTAGGCTGGTTTTCCTGGATTTAATTTTGGAGATGGTGGATTTCAAATGTCATTTGGCATTGGTGCCTTTCCCTTTGGTCTTTTTGGAACCATGTTTAATTTACAAGATGGAAGACCAGTCCCCCCACAACCTGGTACGCCCAGATTTCAAGCTGAACAAACTCTTTCAAAAGTTTTTCTTTGGGTCGCCCTCTTGCTTATGTTTTGGCTTTTTATTGCATAAGTCTTCTTTCATTTAATAAATAGGTTCTTTGAAATTGTAAAATTTAAGTTATTTCTTAAAGATTTATTTTTGTTTAGAACTCAGTTGGAACATAAATTAAGTTTATGGTTTTTATTTTAATAAATAATTTTATTTTGTTATGAAATTGTATTAAAAAAGTACATTTTTGTGTCAAATGCTTTAAAAGCATTTTTATTATTATTTGTGTTTTATTATTTTTAAAAATAGTGTGTGTGGCTGTATTATAAGATTCTTTATAATGTTTATTTTTTCTTTAAACTATAAATAAATAAAGTGCAATGTAAATTATCTTACAAAATAATTGATTTAAACTATCGGTAACATTTTAGTATTTTTGTTTTATGTAGATGTATGTATTGAAACCATTGAACTTTTTTCAGGGCATTTTTTTGAGTTACTCGCATAAAAAATTAAGAAAATAAAAGTTTTATTGACTTTGGTTATTTAGAGATAAAAGAAACAAAAACAGGTAATTCAGTAAAAGTTTCAAAAAAGGTTTATAAACTATTTCAAAGAATAAAAATAAGTTTACTTTCATAGCTATAAAACAAAATAGGTGGATACATTAAATAGTTAAATCATTTAACTTTCTTATAAATTTAAAAAGAATTAAACTTTTTATTTAACAACATATGTTTTCTTACTTTAGTTTGTTTGTATCATATTTCAAAACTTATGTTGTCCAAGCATATTATTTTAATTCCAATAGCTTTTTCAAAGTAATAAAAATTGTAATATTGGTAAAATAGATCCCATATCAGCTAACAAGATGCCCTTTATTTATATTTAAACAATTCCCATAATGAATGGATAAAAGTTAACATTTACCCAATGATTAAATTAATTATCATAAAACAATTGATTTTCTTTTTTGGTTAAAATAAATAACCTTAGGTATTCTACATACTAATTAGTAATTAACATTAATATGTATAAACTTTGAAACCGGAAAATAAATATGGCTGTATGTTAGGCTTTAACCTGAAATAGTTTTTTGGTAGTTGATGATGGCATTTAAAAATAGTTTTAAACTACCTTGGTTAAGAGATTGCGCAACAATACCTTTGTTACATTATTGCGCAACAAAAAATAAATAATATTAAAGTACACCAGGTGCACAGTTCAATTACAAATTCCTTCATGTAATTTTGTTTATAAATTTTTTTGTAACTTTAATTTGAAGCCTGTTAAATCATATTTTTGCGGATTACTGTAACTACTACTGACATTTATATACTTGTTTCGCTTTAAAATTTCTTTTAAATCCCGAATCGGAAGTTTACTTGCTCTTTACTAGTTTACAAATCTCTTAAAAAAACAAAACGAAAAATGACACTTACAATATTTGTATTTCATAGAAAACTTTTTAAATAGAACTCTCTGTATATTGAAACAGGGCAGGAACTTTCCAAAAAAAGAATAAATTATATGCATTAAATGAATTTTACATCGAAGGATTAATAATGAATACATTTAAACCAATACAATTGAAAGCAATAAAACCGATACAAATTTACTAAATAACCAGATTTTGACTAAAAGAAAAACATTTGCTTTAAAGAAAATATCAAGATTTTAAGTTTAATGAACTGAAGTGCCGAAAAACAACTTCTTCAATTCGTCGTACAAGACCAAGACCAAAGCTCCTCCAGTTCCTCTCAAGATGTTGGAGAATGCACCCTTGAAGAAAGCTTTGCCACCTTCTTGCTGTCTGATCTTTCTCCAGCAATCCATGGTTCCCTTGTACATAAGATCTTCCTTTGCTCGGCCAGACTGCATCATCATACGTCTTCGTACAGTATCGAAGGGATAAGAAAGGATACCAGCACCAGTTGTAACAACTTGGGCGATTGCCCAGCTAACAACAATTGGTGTATTTTTGGGGTCTGGTAACATGCCTTTAGCAGTATCATAAGAACCAAAGTATGCAGCTCGATACACGATAATACCTTGAATCGAAACTCCAAAACCTTGGTAAAGACCTCTAACACCATCACGCTTGGCAATAGTGGCAATGCAGTTGCCCAATCCAGTGAATTCACGAGATTTGCCACTTCCGACGTCAGCAGCTAACCTGGTTCTGGCAAAATCAAGAGGATATACAAAGCATAAGCCGGTGGCACCAGCAGCACCACCAGAAGCAAGGTTTCCCATGAAGTAACGCCAAAATTGGGTCTTTTTATCAACACCAGCAAGAAAAATTTGTTTGTAAGTGTCTTTAAATGCGAAGTTAAGTGCTTGAGTGGGAAAGTAACGGATCACATTTGCCATGTTACCACGCCAAAACGAAATAAATCCTTGTTCTTTTGGGATTCGAACAAAACAATCGACAATACCTTTGTACTGATCCTCTACAGCAATTTGTTTTGATGCAGCTTGTACTTGAAGAAGAAGTTTAACTCTTTCGATGGGTGCCACAATGGTCTTAGAAATGGCTGCAGCGGTCCCACCGACTGCCAGATCTTGGGCAAAATTCTTTAAACTAAACACCATCTTGTCTGATTTACTTAATTTGAGTTTTACAAATAAAACTGTTCCTAACGATGAATTCCGATGAATCTGGTTCACACCAAGGGCAAAATGGACCGTTTTATAGTATTCGATAACCTCGAAATGTCCCGTATGTCGCAATGTCACAGAGTCAAAGTTCAATAAATTTTGTGGCTTCCTGTCAAACTTTAAAATTATACATAAAACAATTTAAACAAATACAGCAACTTAATAAGTTCTCATTTTAATTTCATAATTTTTTTAATAAATTTTGTCACCAATAAATGCGTTTTTTTGTAATTAATTATTTGTAATAATGGTAACTGTTGCTACAGTAATTTCATTGGTAATTTGAACTGGTTTCCTAGTTACGACAAAAGCCTGTTTTAAGATGGTAACAACCAGACAAAAGTTTTTATAATTTACTAACATTATTTCATTATATTGATAAAACAAAACATAAAAATGTATGAAGTATTAAGCATTGATTTTTTTTTTTTACTGCATTTACGAGTTTATTTTAACATAATTTAATTATCCTCAGCTAGTTTCAATATTTGAAAATATTTGTCACGCTAGTACACAATTGTACACCAAAGTTAACATTTTATACCAACATTGTTTTAATTTTTTGTGCTTATTTTTAGTTTATATAACAAGTTATAAAGATAGTCTAATGCGTATATACGTCGATTTTTCAAGAATTTTTAAACAAGGAGAACGTTTTCATAACCGCATATCGTTAGGTAGCCAGTAGAATGCTGTTCGGTTGTTTTTTGACAAGTATTCTGGTAGGTAGTTCCCTACCAGCAGTAAAAGTTTTAATATTTGAAATTATCAACATATAACTTTATAAGTCAGGTATTTTAGTAACAGCATATTTCAAATTTTAAAACAACGACATTTGACGAATTCGCAAATCGTGGACATGCAAACTAACTAAAGGGGACAGCCTTTATTAGTAAATAAAGTTGTATAGACAATAGTGGAAGTAATAATTATTAAAATGGATAATTATAATTTAAAGACAAAAAATTATGCAAATATTTGCCTGGTATAAATAACACTTTCATTCACTATGTAACCTTGAGTAAAAAGTTAGGCTATAAATAAACTTGAACAGTAGGCGTTAGTAAGTAGCACTAACATATAACCCAGTACTTGTTTGTTGACATTGAAATTCGTGTGTATTATACAATTCGATGACAACATATTTTTAGGCGACGACACAAGTTAAAACACTTCAGGTTGGTGTTACTTTAAAGCGATATGTATTTTTAATTGGACCATGCACCTAAAAACATGGAACAAAAATAGCAGTACAGCGTCAAAATTATGTTTAAAGTTTTAGGCCTAAACATGTCTTATTTTATCGTGCTACCAAGAAAAGGCTATATTGGTTAAAATTTTCCATAATTTTACGTAACGCAAAAATTATTCATAAAAACACGTAACGCACGTAACGCAAAAATTATTCATAAAAATATTGGCTTTGAATCGCCGCTATAGTTAACTAAATTTTGCAAATTTGGGATTGCCTGACTTTCAACTTGTCATTTTTCTTTTAACTTGTAAGCAGTGGTGAATATCTATATTAACGCAACTACGGCAAAAAAAGTGGGAATCGTAAAAGTGAGAATCGAAATCCTTTATTCACTGTGCCAAATTGCTAGATCTTAAAGAATTATTAAATAAACAAGACTTCCTTGTAAAAAGCATGGTTATTTTTATTTGTTTTCGAACTAATTCGCGTTTTTTACAGTTTTGTACCCAACAAGTTGTGTTTTTTTGACAAATGGTGAAATAAAACATTTGTTGAACAAATCAAATATAAGTTCAATATATTTGTTTGCTGGGTGGCGGTATTGTCTAGGAAAATATAAAGTAAATATGTGGACAAAATTTATAGTCCAACTATGTGGTATACATGCTAATGCATCGTATTACAAGCATAAAGATATACGGTACGAGCCGCACCAGTGGACCCTTACTCATTTTTAAACCCCACAATAAAGGAATGCTCAAAAACATTACCACACCCTGTCTAAAACAATGAAAAAAAGCGATATATTAAGGTGATAAGAAAGAAGGGTTGAATTCGGGTCCAAAAGAATGGGTTCCGCTAATATGTCAACTTCCTTCAACCTAGCTTAAGCACACAAAAAAAGTTTGTAAAATTGTAAATATAACATCAAATATTTGTAATAATTGTATTTTTAGATTATCTTATTATTAAAAGAACTATTTGTTATCTGTAACCCTAAACAATCTAATTCCTAAAAAGATTTTATTTTTTAACCAAAAAAGATGATTTCTATGACTTATTATTTTGATAAAGTAATTTGATAATGTTGTAGTCTTTTACTTTCATTTATGTAGGATAAACCGCTTACCACTGGGAGTATGCAACGACATCATTTAATTTAATTAAATCCAAATTGATGCGACATTTAGCTGAGAGATTAACATGTTCACTTTTTGAAGTAAAACTCTAAACCAAAAAGCTAAAATAAACATTAAAAATTTATAAATTTTTTAATATATTAGTTAAATCTAATAGTTTTAGATTGCAAATATTGGTAACAAATCACAAAAATCAAGTAAATCTTTAAACAATAGACAACCAATGATGTTTTAAATCCCTTGGCAATCACACTTAGGCACAAAATTACAAGCCATTTTATGATAACTTATCTGTCTACACATTTATAACACATAATCCGTAATCGAAAATATTGTTGTGACTCTTGGGAATTTTGACAATTTCCTAGGGGGCATTATTCACATTGCGACTTACTTAAAAACGCGATAAAACTTTGGGATGGTCTTGTATGTTTTGCGAAGTCTTTATGCTAGGTAATCGAAGGCAAATTCAATTTGGAAACCTAGCTGTAATTTATTTTGACTTTTAAAGGCTATTAAAAAGTTGTTGTTGTCTTCCTATAAACCCTGGAGATGAATCAAACAAGTATTGTGACTTTCCAATCGCGCGGAACAGCGCGTGCGGAATTTGTTCAATTCTGGTAAAAAATAAATCGCGCTTCGCTATGCTAATCCGAAAAAACAATCCCCCTTTCATTGTCATACGTCACTCGCGCTATGGACCGTGACCGGTCTGGATTGTTTTAGCGATTGCTTTCATGAGAGGCCGTGAATTTTAATCTGATCTTAGCGACTTGGGCCATGCTAACGTGGTGATAGATCAAAAAGCAAGGCCGCTATCCTCTATTGGGAGTTAGCCTACAGCCGAATGACACACGGCAGAATCAAAGAGTCGGAACTATGTAAGTAGTTATTTTGGTGTTTAGCCAAAGTCTGTTTGCTCTCAAAAGTTAACAAAAATCCATCTTGAATAACTTTAACATTTTTAGTCTATGTTTTATTTGGAGGAATATGTTCTTGCGTTATACAGCCATAATTGACATTTACTTTGAGTAAAATTCAATCACGTTTTTAAGAAATATCTTTCTATTTTGAGAATTCTTTGTGGAAGTTTAATATAAACCTCATTGCTACGGTATAATAAATCGCAGATAAGTGTGAAGCGTTTTAAAATCTGTTTAGAACGTCAAAAATTTAAACCAGTATAACAAATAATAAGCTGTTTTTAATATGAACGATTTAAACTCCTACATTTGTTTATTATATATTTAATAATGCTTATTGTAAGCATTCGGCATTCCAGAATCTTATGTACCTATCTTTGTAGGCAGTTGGTTTTTGCGTAATCAATTCCCTTTTAGTATTAGTGTTCGATTTGTGCCCAAAATATTGCGAATTATCACTTCTTAAAATACATGTCCTAATGGATGCTCCATCGTTTTTAGATAAAAACATAAAAATAAAATAATATAAATATGACGTTATTCTTCGCGCGCTTTTTATGACATAAACAGATCACTGTTTTAGTTTCTTAATAATATGTCGCCAGGCGCGTTTGTTAATTAATCAATCAGCCTGCACCTGTTTTAGGACAATGGTTTAAAATATTTTATGCCTTGGGATGTTATATCGAAGAGAAATGCCTCGAAAAGCCGATGCACTTGTGTTTCGTGATCCACAACCCTGATAAAAACAAAAACAAGGCTTTCCAGAAATTTCTCATTATAAAACAACCTTGCCATACCTTACTAATTACACATAATAAATACAATGTTGAATTAAACGTTTATTGATTAATAATTCTATAAATTAGGGCATTTTAAGCGTTGTGTTTTTTATGCGTTAATTATTATTATCGCCATTCTAATATTATTTATTAATTCAGCACCAAGTCTTAGACGAAAGGTTATGTTTGTTATGCTGATAAAAGTGTGTCAGTTCGCAGAAGATTTAGCTAAATGCGAGCAATATTTCCCCATATAAATCTTGATTGGAAAATTTAAGCCAAGATTATATGGTCGCCTTATTGCACGTATGTGTCCATTTTTGTCGCCGTTTTCTACACGACTTTATTGTTTGTTGTTGGTGATATTTTTGGCTGTTCTTGTAAACTGTTATGCAAAACATCTTTGGGCGCCTGATAATGTTTATCGTTTGATTTCTTAATATTATCAGTACATGTAGCTTATTTTTGCACACAGCTGAATATTCTGTTATATGTTATTTAAGGGGAGGATTTCGTTTAAATGTGTAACTTTTTTGCGACCGAATAAAACGTAGTTCCAACCGGTGCGAGGAGCATTCTTACAGCGCGTATGACGAATCACGAAACGCAGAAGAGAAAAGTTGAAGGGCAAATTATTAGGATAAGCGGATCATCGACGTGCGCCCAGCAGTAGGTCTGCTAGTTCTAGTAGGCTACTCACAAATTAGAAACGAGCGTTTAAACACAGTTTTTAGCACGTTTTTTTACAAGCCTAAATGATGCATAAATCGGATTAAAATAAGGCAGATTGTTATTAAGGGATATTATTTTTTTAGTCGCAATAATTTTTTAGTTGGCTAACATGTAATATATAAACTTGTAATACCGTTATTCGAATACGATAACAAAACTGCTTACGGTAGTCCGCGTTATAAAATTAAACTACCAGAAGAAAATACTATGGTTAATTTTGTTGCGAATTAACTAAGTTTGTGCAATGTTTTAACGAAATAGGGCACAAATCTTTATTAATAGTCCGCCATTTTTAAATAACGTAGCAATAATTGCTTAAAATTAGTTACTCTTTAAATTATAATTTAATATGTAATCAGGCATCGTAGCAATTTGTGATCAAAATTATTTAATCGAAATTGTATTGTTGATAAACATTAGTATAAAGAAACAAGTCACTGTATAAAAAACAAACTATTGCAAAACCTATGGTCGATTAAGTATGCAAGCATTGTAAATAATACCTTAAGCAAAACCTGTTACAACAAAGGCTGGGCAGTAATCACCAGTTTGTTTTATGCATGACTTGTAAGGACGCATGTTGTGATGTAACCTACGCCCGGCTATTTGCTGAACAAGATATTTGTTGTGACAAAAAATTAAGTGATTTGTAAAACAAAGTTTTTGTGCTCTTGTATCTTAAGGGTTTATTTCTAACATTTTTTTATTGTTTTTAGAATACAATAATTAGGGTAAATCAATTGCCAAGATCAAAATTCACCGAAAAGGTAAGTTTATATGTAGTTTTATAATATATGTTAGGTGTTTTTTTACAAAAGAAAAACAAACATTTTTTAAAATATTTTTAATACAATTTTTTAGACAATTAAATTTAATCTCAACTATTTTAAATTTTATTGCGAAAAAGAATTACAATCGTAACTTTGTACGCTTATACGGAAGTCAAAATTCCGATTATCATACACATGTTTTAACCTTTATGAAACTTAAGACACTTATGTTCACGGTTGGTTTAATAAAAATATCCATATACGTTTAAAAAATTAAAACGTGTAGTGGTAATGTAGAATTATAAAACGAAAACGTAAATTTGATCAAAATATCTTTTACAGGATCACGTATTAATTTTAACAAATAAAGCAAAACATTTTTAATGAAACATTTTAATAAAACCTTTTTATTTTCTTACAAAAATTTTTTTTACTGTCAAAGTGAAATTAATTCCATAAGCAGACCTCAATAATATGTCACATTTTCAAACATATGCGTAAGCGACCTTCAAGCCAAAAGATTTTAGTATATTAAACTATGACGTAATATAGGTTGATATTTTTTTTATATTATTTGACGTGAGAGCCGATATAAAAATTTCGACAAGATATTGTGCGGTTATATCTTGATTGCTGACGAAACAGCACTCTAGTGCGACAAACTACATTCCATAAGCCAAGGAAAGTTATTATTAGTTTTTTTAGACTAAAGTGCATAAAACATTTTAGTCAATCCGCACAAATCTATAGGAATCACGTTTCTTTCAGTTTTTTTTTATGCCAAAAAATGTAATGAATAATGAAAAATATTATTTTTTAATTTTTTTAGGAAAAAAATTACTTAAAAAATTTAACTAACTTTTTCATTTTTTGTGTTGCGCTAAGAATAAGTTATTTAATATATTATAAGCGTGGTTTATAAATCTGAATGGGTATAATTAAAATACTTTAGGTTTATTTTTTAATAGTTTTTTTTTGCATTAAAATTGTTCTTATGAAACTTCGTATTAAATACTTGGACGAAAAGGTCAAATTTAAGTTTCGCAAACGACATAATTTTATATTCCGTATATTGCTAACTTAAAACCAAGATTAAAATTTCTTTGCGTTACAACTTCATTTTTAAAGTGAAAAAAAAGTTGACCTTTTGAATTGGTTTGGGGAGAAAATTTTCCATGAGCGGAAATCAAAATACTGATAATTTCTATTTAAAGTAACTATTTAGCCCAAACCTTTAAACTTCACGATTAAAAATCGTTTATTTGGGATCGTGGGTGCCTATGACGTCATATATGCATTGACATTTAGTTGCTGACGTCATTATCGAAAACCTTGCTTGACTATTCGCGAAAAGATTTTGCGGTCGCGTCCAAAATTAGACTACGTTAACTTTCTTAAACAATAACTTCGAGCAGATTAAAGCGTCATCTCGCATTGCCTTGGTTTTAAGAAAGGCCGTTTATGATGGCGAAGATAATATCTGCGATCTCACCAAGTAAAAATAACATTTAAAATCCGCCACTGACGGCTAAATATTTATGCACGAATGTGAAGTTGTTTGTCAAAACTCGCTGCCAAACAAGTCGCCGTGATTGGTTCTTGTATATTATTTCTCTGTGGTCCGAGTTACGATTTGCGTGCGACTTCCACTCACCGAATATAAACAAGGATAAGGTTCAACAATAATCGGGCCGTTGTCAGCACACCGCGCGTACCTATGTTCAACAGTGCTTGTCTGATCGCTCTGTGATGAGGTTTCAGTTTTGTTTTTTTCGGGAAATTTTTTTCGCTTTTTAAAAAAATCTTTATTAAAAAAACACAAAAATGGATTTTTTATTTTGAATTAAATTAAAAAATTTATTTTATTGAATTTTTTTTCTCTACCAACATTTTAATATTTTTGTAAGTCTTGAAGTCCAGGTCGAACCCCTTTTACTTCTAGCTTAAAAACAAAATTATGTTATTATAACAAAATAAGCCGATTATGGTGATTTAGTTCAACTCATTAGATAAGTTATGTCGCGTGCGCTTTTTCCTATAATTGCGCGTTGTTTGTGATAGATGGCTATAATATACACCCCAATATAGGTATTACGAGTTACTCGGGCGTAAATAAAAAGACGAAATTCTAGGTCGATGATTTGGAGGATCACCGTAATCTGTGCGAAATCCGACTTATCTGCTTAGGGTTAAGGGTGACGAGCTTGGAACTAACGACCCGATCGTTTGTCAGCATTTCGCTCTATCTTGAGCTTTGTGTGGAGTTTGCCTAAATAAACGACTGTCGGGCTAGGCTAAGATCATGCCCGATAAGCCAGTCGTGATTGGATGGCGGGCATGGCGCTAGTCCAGGCTAATTCGATTGATGTCGCCCTGCCGTTTCACCTGGTCGCGCTTTCTACAGCCTTGGGTTGTTTTATTTGTTGGGGGTAGTCTGGCTCGGCGCAGTCGGCAGGAATTTTAATAGGTTAAACGATGCGTGTTGGGTAAGTCACGGTCATGGGTTATCTTCATGTGCCTTTAGCGGTTAAGTAAAGAGCGTAAATCTTCCCCGCTATCTCTTACCTGTCGTTTGAAATCGTAATTCGACCCTGGCGCCGCGCTGATGTCACAAAGGCCTTTGTTTTGTCACACCGAAGCGGGATTAGCCGAAGAAAACAATTTATTTTCATCAGCAACTCTTCTTTAATGGCCACGGCCTCTTGATGACCTTTAATGCCTGATCGACTTTCTAGGAAATTTAATAAACAGTTTGTCTGGTCATAACAATAAGTTTTCTCTAATCAAATAAAATATAATAATGTTAAACATAAATATATTAACCGTGTGCAAATTTTCGATGCTGGCTATCGTCAACAACACGTTCCCGCTCTATCAAGCAAGCCTAAACAAACAGTCGCGCCGTGACAGTGAGTCTTAGTCCGCTCTCTGTAACGCCGGCAGATTCCACGGGATTTTGAGAAATGAGTTTTCTGACCCAAAATCGCGACCTCGCAAAACCGCGCCGCGCGTAGTACCAATTATGGAAGTCTCTTTGTTTATCGAGTCGCTTGCGGAGTGAGGAAAAAACGGGGGCCTCGATGGGTAAACACGACGGAGCGTTTTTACAGCCCCACTCTGTATATACTCGCGCGGGTGTTTGGCTTTGAAAGCTTATAAGATTCGCTTTTTGCGACGTCAAACGTCACACAGGACGATGAGTTCAGATGTTGGAAAGAATTTTTATTTAGTTAGTTAGGGAGGATGGTGCTGTAGAAAGGTTAAGCGAAAAAGTGTCGACGCATTGACGAATTTGTTTTAAACGTCAAGTTTTTTTTAATATAGAAAGTGAATAAGAAATCATAACGATCTAGACTAAAAATTTAAGGCAATTAAAACAAAAATTCGTAATGTAAGATCGGTTATAAAGACTTAAGCACTAATAGTTTATAATTTTTGAATTAACACTATAAGCTCATTAACAATTAGTCGTTTAAATATTTATGAACGTTTTATTTTATCGACTACATGTTTTTAAACCTTTTTTCTAAAAAATTTCGACTTTGTTTATTTTTGTGGTGACTCAGAAAACTTTTTGCTTTTTTGTCGCGAATTTTAGTTAATCGCTATCTCCTTAGACTGTGTTAACCTAATAAGCTTTGCATAAAATAATATTTAGTATTTTTTTTTTTTTTGATAAAATAAAAAAAAGTGATTCGCTAATCAAAATATTATTAAAAATGGCGATCGTCCGTGTCAATCAAAAATGGCGTCGAAATTTAATTTTGCAATTTTTTTGTTTGTTTATAGCATTGAATAAATATGTAAAATAACATTTTTAAATTTATATTTTTTTTTCTAGTTTAAAAGCTTGATAAGTTGTAAAAAGAATGAAGAATTTTATTACTGCGTTCTACTAATTCATGGTAGGTGGTATTCACATTTTAACTTATAAAAAAATAAATATATATCGTAAAATAACTCTTTTTATAAAATTTAATTGTTTAATAAAATGTTAATTTAAAAAAAAATATTAAATTTATAAATTATCTATAAAATACGATAGTGTATGAATGACCGATATTTTTTTATCGTTATATGGCATTTTACTTGTTGTAGCTTATATGGAAAAGGTGAATAAATATTTAGCTCTAATTAAAGCCATTAAGTTTTAATTTAAATTTAATTTTATTCTGAGTGGGATTTGTTTAAACGAGGGCCGAGTTAGAGGCGTGGCCATACTTACCGATTCCTAATTATTTTTTCTTATATAGAAAATTAAACTTCCGACTATTAATCTTAATTAAAGTCTGGCGCACAGTGCAAAAATGTTAAAACACGAAGTAGCGTTTTATCTGAACTCGAACTAAAACGTGCAAAACTTAAACATAGGGTAAGTTGACATGTTTTAATAAAGAAGGTATGCTGTATAACCCGTTGTCTAAAACTCGCTTGTCACACCAGGTTAACGTTGTACAATGCATTTACACATGTTGACCTCAAAAGATTTACGCAGATTGTCGTCACGACTTCTTAATTTATCTTTTCGCGATTCCTTGCCAGCAGCAAAGGCAAAGTCGAGGCATTGAGCAAGCGCATCGCGATTCCTTAATCCCCTTTTAAAGTTGTATATGTGTCTATGTTTAAGTGTCTTTAAGGCCTTCTGTTGTTTGTTGACTGTTCAGAGACGAAAGGTTTCAACTCTGTGAGACTGCAAAATCGCGTGCGCGTATTGCTGTATTCCGCTTATTTCTAGGAAGGCGATTGCCGTCACATACCGTCCTATCTGCGGGCCATGCGACCAAGAGTTTGTCAGCGAAATCAGTAATTATAATCTTAAAACCTTGATGGAAATCAAGCCACCACCAGCTAAACATGTTGATTACCATTGCTGATATCGCATGAACGAGAATTCGCGCGCGTTGGAAGTTTGACTCAAAAAATAAAAAAATTTCTGTTAGTCCAATTTAAACAACGATATTTAATAAAAAAATAATTTAGTTAGAAAATATTTAATTAACTACAAAGAATAAGTTTAAGATCATAATTAAGTTGTCAGCTGTAAATAAATTCTGGTTTTAATTTGGCAGAAAATGTTTATTATCCTAATTTATAACATCAACAAAAAACAAATCATAAATCGTAGCAATATAGTAGTAATTAATTGTTTTTGTATAAAACAGTGTTTGTTAAAGTAAATCAAAAATCGCAATACGGTTTTCATATAATTTGTAATAACACACGTAGGCAGATTTTCGCCTTGTTCGAATGTTTAAGTTTGTTGCTGGAAATCTTCATCTCTTGTGGCGTTGAAAGGTCACAAAAAACTCCCCTCTAAACCGTGTTTAAATATTTTTCAAGATCACAAACTTGTATTGTTATTAAGCCACGAATCTGGCTTTTGTCACATGCTATAAAAAAAATTTTTGTTGCTGCTTGTTAAAAGTTTAACTACTAACAAGTCACATTGCTTTGGTAGAATCGTCATCGTTAAATATCCAATTACGATTTTATCAGGACCATGTATGCAATGAAGTCATATTGTGTAAATAAGCGCGATTTACGACTTTTGGGGTAGTAAAACTTTTAATTTTGTTGAAAAATTTGGTTTTATTTTTTGGGTTTATTAGGTGCTTAATCAGCAACTTTAAAAAAATTCTTGATTTAATTTATTAAACGATAATTTTTAATTTAAATTTGGCTGTACCATTAATAGAATCTAATTTAATTGCCTTAATAATAAATACAAAAAAAGTTTAAAAACTAGTAAATTGTTACTAAATTTATTTTATAATTTGAAATAAAAAATTGTGTTCTATTTTACCGTTCTTAGGTAGAAAATGCTTTAAAATAAGGCTGCGGTTTTATTAGTAAGTAAAGTTGTAAATTCGTTGGGTAAATAAACAACTGGCTAATCATTGGAAAAAATCAGTGGGTTAGTGTGTATTTCAGTTGGCCTATTTCACCTCCCCAACTTGCGACAATCATTTGTGGAATCTGATTGGAATTCGTGTTTGGCTTATCTCATAAAATGCCTGGTGCAAGATAACAGACTACATGCAAAAACGTTGTTTTAATTTCAAAAATCATTTGTTGTTAAAATCTCATCAATATACTGAAAATAATTTTTACCTACAAAAAAAGAACAGCTTTTAATTATAAAAAAGTACAATTGTTTTATATATAGTAAAAATATGGTATGGGATACTATGACACATTTTTGCATTATCTGGAAAATTTTGTTCCACTTTATCGTTGCTACGTGTGAAAATTTCGACATGTGTTTACCCCAAGCCCCTTATAAGTACACAATCGAACCCCACTCGTGGCTCAAGTGGGGTTTCAATGACAAACGTTTAGATGTGGGGCATGGCTGGTTTCGACTGATCCCCGTCCAAAACACACAACGCAAACTTGACACCCGTCACAGATTTAAACTAATGTTATGCCGATTTCATGCTTAAAAATCCTCGTTTTTATAGACCGTCGATGAGCGATAACCCTTGAGACCCAATTTGGTAATCTGTTGAAAGCTAAATAAGCGATTAGCAATTTAATATCACGGTGCGTCTTACCTATGTGTGTGAACATTCAAAAAACTGGAGTTGTTACGAATAAGCAAGCATGGGGAATGGGTATAGATAAAAGCTAAACATCGTGCTAGCTGAACAGCCCCGCGGAATAGGCCTTTTAGGTTATTATAATACTTTTATCGACAAGGGCAACAGTTCGGAACGGCAATGAACGGAGAGTTTTGTTTGTTTTTTCGCGTATTTGCGGTGCTAAGCGCCATACCGGTAAAACTGAAATACGGTTGGGAGTTCCAGTTCAACGCAGGCGAAGTGCATATCTTGTCACTACAGGCCGAATAGTTCGTGAATGATTCTTCTTTGTCTCCGAAAACATGATTGTTTGCGAGAAAAAACTCGTTGACGAACTGGAAAATCGTTTCAACCGGACCGGTTTTTAGAACTATATCAAACAACACAAAAACATGTTGTTTTATGCTTAATATATCAATTATTTAATCTTTAAATGCTAATAAATCAGTTTATTCTAAACAAACCTAACTTTCGCGGAAAAAGTATTGTATGAATACCATATGTGTAATATACCCTCAAAAATACCAAAACTCTCTCTTATTTAGCCTATATGTTAAATAAATTATAAACTATTTGGACTTAACAAAATTCAATTTTTTTTTTCTTTGTGCTTAAAGTTTATTGTATTTTTATTATATTAAGCGTATTTTAAATCATACAGGCTGGAAACTTTTCAAATCTGACCAAACTAACGAAATTTTCTTCAGCGTCCGATCAAGTTTGTTCCAGTTTCGAATCCGCTTCTTTGCTGTCAAAATTTTGCGACAAGTGCAAATTTGCTTATATTTTACACGGTAAGATTTAAACATAACAATTTAAAATTTATTTAAAAAAAATTAAATGTTTATACCATATTGTATTCGTATATTTGGTCATTTTAAAAATAATTAGTAATTGTGTTAAAAGAACACATTTCTAATAGATAAATGATAACATTACTGCACTTATGTTACCATCTACTTTTTGCACACTACACCACCCATTTTTAATGTAATTTATGCTCTTGTAATAATATAAAGAACAAATGTGCAAAATTATAAATTATCTTGACATTGTGTTTGTATGAATTACTATAAAATTACATGCAAAGTTTTTTTAAACTGACAGATTTAGCCTGAGGGCTGTAGAATAATTAAACCGCTTCGAAGTATGATTATAATAAATTATGTAATACTGCGGTTTTAAAAATCGTTTTTTTTTATTGTATTTAATTTTGTTATAGAAAAAATCGATTTTTCTGAGCATTTGGAGGATCCTATAAAACCGGCTTCTTGTGCTGATATATCTCGCATTGCTTCTCTTATATTATTTGGTTCCGAAACTGTACCCGTCAGGTAGAATATATAATTATACGTTTTTATAAATTAACATGTAAATTTCATTTATTTTTTGTTAAATATATTTGTATATTCAAAGTTGTGGTCTTCTTTTTTCTTGATCAAAACCACGCATTTTCTAAAAGAAAAGCATTTGCAAAGATTAAGTAAACTCAATTTACGTCGAAATTACAAGTTACAATGGCTAATAAGAATTTGTGTTAGAAACTGACCCAACGAAATTCCTTGAAAAAAATTATATCGATAATTAGGTCAACATATTTGTCGTCCAATCGACGTAGTTAAATATTTACGGACAGGATGACAACTCTGAATTTCAAGAAAATTCTTGACAAGTCATCATTGGCCACTGACCTAAGAAAATGATTTTAACAAAACCGGCAATTTCAATTTGTAATTGGGTTCTTAACCCAGCAATTAAGTCTGTGTTGATGGGAGCGTGCCAATGGACCTGACATTAGTTTCTTGCTAATAAGCGGAAAGGTTATTAATAGCTGGTACCTGTCGCGAGGTCCTTAGATTGTCCATAATTTTTAATTCGCTTCAAACCGCCAATTTCGGCCAAGGCAATGTTTATTATTAAGTAGTTATTAAGCTCGCTTTGTCAAACCTTTTTCTACCTTAAACCCTTCCATCATTTTCACGCCGTTTAAATTCGCTGGAACCGCACTTTTCCGCGAACCCGCGTGATTTTAATCATATAGGGCAGAGGGGTGTTGCCGGATGTAATTTCTACCTGAATGGACAGTTACATTGTTAATGAATTTGTATATACATCACGTTTACTATATATATATATATATACGTATATGCCTTTATTTCTTTTTAACAGACTTCATTTACTGCTGGATAAATTGTTCGAAACTTTGCTTGAAGACGAAATAAATTATATTTTAACTAAGTTTGATTGGACAGAAAAGGAATATTTAAGGGGTTATCGTTTTAGGGTAAGTATTTTTCGACAAAAAATATGGTTTATTTATATATTATGTTTTACGAAATGTTAAAACTTGAACTATATGTATAGTAATAATCCATTAAATAAATACTACTGCCATTTAAAGCGTTTAAATTTCCTACATGTTTATTTTTAGTCAAATACCCAAAGTTCAATTTTGCCAGTGTCTTATTTTGAAGAGAGAAATATTCTTCTTTACTTTTTGCGCTTTAAAGAGACCTCAGATATTACTCAGAGCATAATGCTAGCGGATTATCAGGTGCTTATATTGCAACCGTAAGCTTGTGGCTAATCTAACAAGGGTTGATATTTTTTAATTAAATTTTAGAAAAAAATTTTAAACTCAACGACTGCAAAATAATTAGAAACTTATGACTTTTGCTGTTTTGTGATTTTTAAACCCTTGGCTATTTTTAACAATTAAGAAATTTATAAAAACTCATTAAAAAATTACTTTTTTAGGATCAAAGGTTCTTGTCTCTTCCTTCCTCTTTTTCACATCTCAAATCTCCATCCTCTCCTCCATACTACGTTAAATCAGAGGCAACTACGTCACTAGACCTTTCTTCCTTGAATAATGCCACACGTCGTAAAAGTTGTACTTCGACCTTGTCCAACGATAACACAACCTTAAGTAAATCGATCAAGATGGAATCTTCAAGCTTTAAAACTACATTTGAATCTTCCTTGAAATACTCAAAAAACATTCCCAATTTTTTAACTGAAAATGAAAATCCAAAATTACCAACTATTGTTATCAGCGAGGATAAAACAAAACAGGAAGATTGTTATTTAAATCCTAAGCATGATATTGAAAATACTCAAACAAATGTAGAAGAAGATTTAGATGAGTATGAAGATGCTGATACAACGTGTTATACAAGCAAGCGAAAAAGAAGACTAGATCATCCGTTTCGATTAAACTATTCTATGATAAATGAAAACAAGCCGACATTTTCTTCATCGTCAGTCGACTATAATTCTAAAGCTATGTACGAGTTATATCAGAACCAGTACCAAAGCTTAGCTTTGCCTTGGATTCTAGCACGATGGAGAGCAGCACAAAACAAGGCAAACGAAGCCGCAAGTCAAAAAGAAAATGGCGACGAGAATAATAACGAAGCACTTCAAGAGACAGAGTGTCGTACCGACGACGCTACTTACAAGCCTTCGAATTCTTTAGATATTAATGTTTACAAGAGGTCGAGTTCTATGCCACCAGATATAGACAATTTAGATAAAAAGGAAATATATGAAATCGACGGGTCGTATTCCGACCCCGGAAAAGTATCCCCGACTTGCGTTAAAAAATCTCGCTCGCCAAATGATGATAATTTTCAGTGCCAATCTGACTCATCGGATTTCTTGCCGGATCAGAATGAATCTAAAAATTCAGAAGACCTAAGTTGCCAAGATACCTATTCTGCCGGTAGCTCTACTTCTAAAACTAGTCGACACAATTTTTTAGATAGACCGTTCTCACCGAAAGATTGCTCTGTTCCAGGTGGAGAAATTCATGGCGGTGTTTGGATTCCAACTCGATCCCGAAATTGCCATCTTTGCGGAAAGGAGTTCAAAAATGTTTACAGGTTAGGGTCACTGGATGCTTTTATATTATTTTAACAAAATGATACAAAATATTCTAGTTAACTTGCAATCCTTGTCAAAAACAAGATTATTTAAATTTGGAACCATAGAAATGTTTACTTTATAGTCTAATATCTAAATAACTTTACAGTGTGAAGCTGCATATCAAGAACGTTCACTTGAAAGAGATGTGGCAGTGTGCCGTTCCGGGATGTAATGCAACATTTCCATCCAAGCGAAGCAGAGACCGACACAGTGCGAACGCTAATCTTCACAGGTAAGTGCCAATTATGAATTTGAATATTTGAGTGACGTCAATTCGCGTTATTTTATTGTTGTTAATGAATATAAAGTCTTATTACAAATTTTAAAACATGCTGTTTGTAGTTGACTTAAGAATCTTGATTTAATCTTTTTTCTTTTGTTCTTGCAATGTTTCCACAAAACAAGAATCAAAATCGTTATAATCCATATTAGAAGCTGTGGTGTGATTAGTGATAGGTCATTAGTGATTATAAAAACCTTATCAAATGAAAATCATACGTATATGATTCTATATAATAGGATTATACATACACGTTTATGAGTTTATCTGAAAGAAAATCCTTTGCATTTAAAATAGATTGCTTCACGGTTTTGCTTTGACTAATGATTTATCTATTTTAGCAAACTACGACTTCGAGGCTTGTACAGCGACCCCCGGATTTGTAATCAGACACAAGGAATGACCGAGAGATTAAAACGACAGTTGGCACCTTCTGCATTCACTAGTCAACCCATGCAAAGCAAACCAGTCAAAACGAATCAAGAAATTGATGAAATTGTTCACGAAAATACTGTGGAAGAACCTACAAATACTACTCAGCTTTCTAAAGATGAGAGTTCGTCGGATGTTGGAAAATCTTTTAATCTTCCAACTTCCTTAAAGGACAAGGACATTGGGAATACAGCGCACAGCGACACGTCAAACAATTACAGAGCTGTATACGAGAAAGTATTTAAAGAGGCGATGAAAATTTATGAAACCAACTTACAGGCATCACCAAAATCCAAATATGCTGGCGATTTTTCTGGTCACAACATTAACACCGACATTTTACCTCCCCATTTAATACCAGGCTTGCCCTTTCCTAACCTTCCCTTTACTAATGTAGACCACACCCATTTAACTCAACCTAACAGTCTAAAATCTAACGTGTTAGACCATGATAAAAAAAGATCTTTGAGCACAATAATACCACCAGGCTCTCTTTACAATTCCGTTAACGTCGATTACACAAATCTTACAAAATCGCTCGCCAGAAAATATTCCATGGGTTCGATTCCGAATTTTAAATCTTCACCGACAAACGGTTTATCGGCATTCAGCTACCCGCTTTTAACAAATATGAATCCACTACTGGCGACTGCAAAACCAGATTCAAGTCCGCGTGCCATGTTCCCTTGGTCTCCTAACTTTTTACATAGTGTAGACAGAGAAGCTGAAATAAAATCCCGTGATTATAAGGACACAAAACCCATGAAACAATCCGGTTCTGTTCAAAATTTAATTGCGAAAGAAACTTATTTAGAAAATAAGAGAAGAAAATCAGAACCTGTTGGCCCGTTGCAACATTTAAACCTTTCTGTTCCAAGCGACGACGAAAAATCCAGGCGTCGCGTTTCTATGGCAACACCGGCCATGTTTTCTCACGACAAGTTTCCTTATTCCTCTTCTTTGCCGGGATCCAACATGGCTGGACTAAACTACTTGTCTTCTTTGTGGGGCAACCCATTAAAACAAACACCTAACTTTCCAGTGGGGTTTCCTGCGAATTCTCACAGCCAGCAAGATATTGCTGCAGCGGCATTAATAAACCAAAATTGGATGAACACAACCTGGCTAGCTGCCGCAATGAATGCGCATAAAGCAAATAGTAACTTATCTCAATGCAATTCCTCACTTTTTAACATGTCAGCAAGTGGTTCGACTAACAAGGCATTCAGTAATGAGTCGGACTCGCGGTTGATTAGCGACTCTCTGTCGCCATTTAGTGGGGTTACAGAAATGGACGATCCGACATTGTCAATGGAGGGAAACACGTGGAAAACGGGGCCAGTACAGTGCAATATTTGCAAGCGAATGTACAGCAACAAGGGCACTTTGCGAGTTCACTTTAAATCAGTTCATCTTAGAGAAATGCACCAATGCACAGTTCCAGGGTGTGACATGATGTTTACTTCAGTTCGAAGCCGTAATCGTCACAGTCAAAACCCTAATTTACATCGAAGTCTAAATTATCGCTCGTGATCGTGATTATTGCATGACAATTTGCCATTTATGTGTCCTAAAAGTTCCTATGTTTAAATATGTTATTCTGCATTTTAAACTTAACTTGTATTTAGGTACATTAATTTATTGTACATTTAGAAAGTAGGCTAGCTTATTTATACTTCTTTTACCTGATTGTATTATGAATTATATGATTAACATGACTCAAATTCTAGATTTAAAAAGACTGATTTCACGTTTCGTAAGTGTTTTATATATATTTTTGTTCTAAATTCTGAATATCAATATTCTTCAATACCTTTCAACACTGTGCATAGGACACAAAATTTATTGAGCCAAGTAATCCTAACCATTACATTGTGTGCCAATTTCTAGCCCAAAAACAATTGTGCCAAACTGCAATTTATGTTTGCTAATCCCAGTTTACTAATCATCAGTTGTTTACTATAGCCCAATTGCTTTGTAGCTAATAAAAAGCTTAGATTGCATAATACTTTATAGTTAATCGAAATATTAGATCAAATGGAGGAACAAACAAAAAAAATTTAAAGCAATAGAGTTTACTAAAAAAGGCAAATTGACTGCAGATAGGATTTTATTACACCTACATTTTTATTATTGAAAATCTTTATAAATAAGATCACTTAGCCGTCGTTGCAGCAAAATAACAGAGTTTTTCCGCTTAGTTGAACATACGCTTTTGAGGTCAGAAATACTTTTACTATCAGAAATATCCAATTCAGAAGACGGTTGAGGCAACGACAAACTTTTGTAACGTGGCTTGACATCATTCTTACATCTTACAGGCTTCATTTGATCTTTATTAAAAATTGTGGAACATTGTTCAGATGTACTAGGAAGACATGAGGTGATTTTAACCTGTTCTGACAGAATGGAATGATCGTTTAGATTGTTGTCGCTTTGATCATTGCATTCTACATATTTCAAGGGTAAGGGAATTAATGAAGTACTTTTATAAGTTCTCTGCCATGTTTTTGGCTTTTTTGTGAACAACGACTTTGATCTTTTGTTTTGGCTGCTTCTTTTCTTGTTTTTGGATATAGCGTTGTTGTTTGTGGAAGGAAACAAAAATGAATATGAAGGAGGTTTTAACGATGACAACGACGAACGTATACTACGCATAATACTTGATTTTCTGCTAAAGTTATCTCCAATTTCTACAACTGGGGTAAACTCAATATCGGGTGGTAAACCACTTGAAAAAATATAGGAATTGGAATCAATATCACTTGTAGGAACAATATCGGGCCCAGGGTTTTGACGAGATCTTGCCTCAGTTCGATAAAATAATTTTAAAACAAACTGAAATAAAACAAAGGTTAAAACAAGCCCAAAGCCAATGCCCAAAAATGTATAACCTATTATATAGGAGTTTTCTGTAGACGGACCTTCGCCGACAAATTGACTTTCAAAAGCTAAAAACAGTACACCAATTGCTGCCATTACGCTGCCTGTTACTAGTACACACATCAAAGCAGAAAAGCTCTGTAAACTTGTTACCAAAGAAAAACGATTCCCGTTGTTACGTTGAGAGTTTGTCTCAACTGCCCATGTTTGATATTCATTTGCAAGCTCTTCGTTCACAGTGCGTAAGTAGTCGTTAACAGAATCCGCCACTTCACCATTTCTTTGCTGCTCTCTTCGTCTTGTAGCTGGAATTCGACTTTCTCGTTGAGATGTAACGTTGTTTAGGTTATCGTGATTCGTATAAAACATGCGTTCTTCCAAGGTAGTTGTAGATATTTCTGAGCTGTTAGAACTCCTACGACCAGACACATTTACAAATACGTTGCGAGAAATAATATTCTCTAAATTCCTTGTATGCATAGGAGTAGAAGGTGCATTATAAAATGTTGAATCGTTTGTACGACCGAAACCCAGTGGCGTTTGTCTAAAGCCAGAGGTTGTGCTTGAAGGTGGATTTCGTGGTTGACGTATTACTGACACACAGGGCAGGTCGTTTTCTGTGCTAGTTTGCGCTGGTGATTCACTCATAATACCACTCTGTGCTTATTTGATTAAGCTCAAGTAATATCCCTTTAGAATTAAGGTTTGTCAAAACAATTATATTAGTTATTGGTTTGGTTTTATCCAAATTTACCCTTTTTTTAACTAAGGATTGCCTCTCAACTATAAAAAATGCCTTGGTATTTCTTTAAAACCATATTAAAATAAACATTAACACAAAAATGTGTAATTTAAATTAATTATTAAATATTGTTTAATTCAATTTCCTTGTGTTTTCCGCTACGTATGCATAATAACGTAAACTACAAAATGCAATCATGTTTGTAGAAACGCATCATTCTATGTCTGGCTTATATCACAACATTTGGCTTTTCAAAAAGCGGCATAGCTTATCTTACAAACAAAAAAAGCTTTTATAGATAACAAAAATTTTATTTGCACTTTTCAAGATCCATTGGCACTTTGGTATGTGTCACTTTAACTGCTCTATGTATTTAGTTGTTGAAAAACAAACAAGCGAGTTCTTTGACTGTAAAGCACACAAGTTGTCCAAACTAAATTTAATTTTTTGTTAATGTTTAATCCAATCTTTTTTTCATTATTGCTTTTGTGTGTGGTATACATATAGTACCACAAAAAATAATTACAGTCATAATATAGACTTGTGGCTTTTGTAATATATGCAGCATATAAAACGCTTTTTTGCCAAGATTCTGTTTTAGTATAGTAAGATTATTTGCCTGCGAAGTCGAATTCAGAACAAGATAAATAGAGTAGACTGGTTTCTGTTAGGTTGTATTAGATATTTAATATATTTTCGCTTTGTATAAAGAAATTCATAAGCAACTTTTACAATGGGATTTATCGAGAACACGGACGATATGATAGGTAAGAAAACCATTTAAAATGTAATACATATAGCTTAATAAAATAAATGTTTATTTACTTAAATTGTTTAAAATGATAGTGTTACTAAATTAATATTGGTTTAATTTTAGTATTTGTGGCATGTATTTGCGGAGTATTCGGATTTATTTTATTTCTTTCAACTTTATTCTTCATTGCTGATAAACTTGAAGTTTTCAAGTCCCAAAAAAAATCTAAACTAAGAAAGAAAGATCTTCAGAAATATGCAGTAGCAAACCGAAATGGATTTCAACAAAATCTCAAAAATTCACAACACCCAAATGATGACCCAATGTGGTTTTATAATAACAATACAGTTAATACAGTTATTCCAAGGGCTGCATCAACAGGTAGTTAAGTTTCCTAAAATATTTTTGTGTTTATGTGTTATGGTTTAACACAATTAACAATTTGTAACATTAATGTTTTTATTGTGAAATGAAATATTATTTGCTTAAAATGGATTATTTTTTAAAGATGAAGAAATTAATGACGACCACAACGCTACTGACACTTACATAAACGACATTTTTTCGGACATTATTTCCGAAAATGACGAAGTTCAGAAAACAAAGATAGAGTACGAAAAAAATCCAGATCCCGAAATTACGAAAAAATCAAAACCTTCGAAATTTCTTCATTACAAAAAGTCGGAGGCCAAAAAATCGAAAACGAAAGAAGAAAAGGAGAAAAGAAAAGTATAAATAAATTACTTATAAAAAAATAAATATGCTTTCTGACGTTGACACTGGCACTCTGCTCTTTAATTACATATTAATTATATTATAAAACACAAATATTGACTAACATTACCAATAACCATTTGACCAAAATAAAGTTTTATATTTTTAAGCATTTCTTAGATAAGGATTGTGGAGAAAGGGGTTTGATAAAAAAACGCCCCATTGTCGGTAAAATGGCGTTTTTGTGCATTTGGTTGTCAGTTAAATTTGTGTTCTGCTTTATGAAAAATGGTAAATGCTTTATGAAAAAATCTTATTAAACTTTAAATCTTAGATTGAAGTGGCTAATGAATCAAAGAAAGAATTAAAAGAGGCTTCGTCCAAAAATTTTACCATGGTTGCTTTGGAAGCTGCAGACAAGAAGGATCCGGAAAGAGATTTCTTCCACGAAGAAGACGAAGACAAGGTTAAGATCATGCTCTCCTTGGAGGATGAAAAAATAGAGAAGAAGGTCAAAGCAGACAAATCACAAATTCTTCAGTACGAAAACCCCAAGGTAGTGGATAAAAGTTACAGTTTAAGTGCTATATATGTTAAGGCACTTTATATCTTTATAATCGATGTGGAAAAGTCGAATGCGCGACCTAAACATAGAGTAACAAATGTTACCGCCAACCAAGTTTCGAGTTACCTGTGGCAGTTTTGGATATTATAGTTTACAATTGCCCGATAGTTATGCTGCTGATAAAGTGCTGGGTCAGCAGTAGTTTATACCGTTTATTGCGTCTTACTCAAGGGCGCTACAGCATGAAAGCAGTGGGGCTTAAACTCACGACCTTATGTGGTGTAGCAATTAACATCTTTTGTAGCATTCATTTTTAAATTAAAGTAAGTATAAGTTGAAATTTATAAATTCTCAAGCTGTACTTAACTTAAATTGTCTTTATTAAAAAAAACATTAGTAAGATATTTTAATTAAGCTAATTTTTAAACATTTTCTTGTTTGTAATTTTTTAATTTAATTTATGTAACGAGCGGGCAAACAATTTTTGTTTGCACAATGTAATATCGAACACAAAATTAAAAAAATGACATAGCTTTGTTTGCTGTGATGATTTATAGTAGAATATATTGCGTTTACATCAATATTTGTAAAACTAGGCGTTTTCATGTGACACTGTTCAAACAACAAGTTGTCTAATTGTGGCTTAATCATCGATGTTGATATATTGGTTTTAATATAACTTAACAAACAAAAAACTAATTACATATTTGGAAATCAGTTTGTAATGCGTTGCATGATATTCATATAGAAATCTGAAACTAGATATATTTTATGTTTTTTTTCTAACAAGAGACTTACTTATGTTCTTATTAGCTCCTTACTCGTGAACGACAAATGGAAGAGAAACGACGTAACGAAGAAGAGCTAAAAAGAAAAGAAAGTAAAAATAAAAAAATGGTGGCCTTGGAATCAAACTTCTCGTTCGGGAAACCAAACATGACCAGACAAGAATCAAATGTCGCAAGAAGAATTATAATATAACAAATATTTACCAAACTTAAAAGTCGCTTATTAACCTTTTGTTGCTATTAACCTATGTTAACATTTTTCATTTTCTTTTTACACGATTTTATTAAATTTTTATTTTAAGTTTTACGTAAATTGAATTTCAATTAAAAAAAAATTTAATTTTAACTAAATTTTAATTAAATTTTCTATTTCCATATAAGATGTAGTTTAAAAAACTCTAACGTAAATTGGGTTTAAATGTGCTCAGTTTTAAAGGTGACTGCAGTGCTTTTCGAGGTATGATTCATTTACCATTCTTATGCAGAATAACAATGCTTTGTATTATGACGATGTTGTGTTAGTCACCTCACGGTTCGAAATCACCATGTTATACTTTTTATATATATATTGTAATAAACGTACAAGTTATATGATTTACCTTTGCAAAAACGTATAGATTGCAACCGGATGGAAAAATGACGCGCTGTTGATGGTGATAAGAAAAACACGAATACCTTAACAGGGAAAAATAGTATATGCCATAGTGACTTAGAAACTTTATAAAATGCAACAACAACTGGGTAACAATGTTTATTATGAACCTAATTTAAGGGTACATTGAAAAAACATTATCCGGAGCATTAATAGTAAACTCAAACTGTAGTCTGTAATTGTACTAACTTGAGATTTAAAACATGATTGATCGTTATTATTAAAACAAAAATAAAAGTGGTTTTGTGTTTATAGAGCGTTAATTAAATTATTGTCTATTGTTGTCATGTAATCGGCGTTAATAAGATATAATTTAGCCAATAAACGGAGACACAGGTTAAGGATAATTTGCGGCCAATTTAGTTTAAATCTCTAATTAGCGATCAGAATTAGGTATATATTAAATAGCCCATAAACAAGTTGAACTTACGTGTATATAATGACATTTTAATATACTCAGCCAGTTTTATTAGGAAAGTATTAAAAAGATAAGGATTAAGTATTTATACTTAAACGTAAACCGAGGGTTTGCATTTCTTTAAGTAACTTTATATAGTGATTTTTAATAATAAAAGTTTTTGTGTTTATACGTCGGATTTATACTGATAAATAATAACAGATTTTTATATTTAGATAAATATACTTTACTATTTTAATATAATACTAAAATTTTGAGTTGGACAAACACTATGCATGTTAAGGTATGCATTTTGTTTTTTTGTCTTGTAAATCTTATAACAAGGATAAAATGTCAAGGGGAAACCTGCCCAACTCCTAATCCACATTGTGATTGCACCAACTTGAGATCAGACGGGGATATTGCTTGCTCGAATATCCAAGAAATTCCAGATCAACTACCAAGTGAAACTACTTTACTGGAATTAAACAGAAATTTTATTGGTCCGATATTGGACAACGTACAGGTCTGAATTTTTTATTTTGAAGAATTTATAGTTCATAATCTATGGACTTGTCGTAATATGTTTGCAACTTGTAACTATATGCCCCGAATATTTACTCGCGCACCACAAACGGCAGTTTTTTTTAATTTTAAAGGCCTATAAATTGAACAAACCTTTGGTAGTAATTTGGTAGAGACCTTTGGTGGTGTTTGGTATTGATCATTTAAAAATCTTAGAACGTTTAAAATTGTAGTATATTAAAACAAATACTTGTCATGATTTTACTAATATATTTGATATAGGTAAGCCGATTGGCATCCTTAAGCTTAAACACTTTGGTCCTATCAGCCAACCTGATTGAGTTAATAGAAGATGGTGCTTTTGAGGATTTGTATCAGTTGTCTTCACTAGATCTCAGCGAAAATCACATCACAGGTAAATCTGATAAAGATATTACAGTTAACATTTAAAATCATATTACATGTTATATGCTGTTAAGAAAAAATGGTTTAAATTTGTCAACTGTAGGCTAAATGCCTTTTGAATCATAAATTATATAAATTATAATACGTTTAAAAAATAACGTCTGCTTATGATTAATTAATTTATGTACACTAGACAAATTTTATTTATCTAAAATCCTTTACTGCTTTAGCACTTACTGATTCCACTTTTGTCGGGCTAAAAAGTTTGCAAAGACTTTACCTCAACGACATGACGTTGCGCGAATTACCAGCCCAAGTGTTTATTGAAGTACCGACACTTTTGTATCTTGATCTTGAAAATAACAGACTCGAATCTATTGGCCGGGAGTTTACCAGCCTTACCCAACTTACAACCTTATTATTGGCTAATAATCAGGTATAAACGTAAATTACTTGTTTTATGTTTATACCTTTAAATAAACGGAAATAAAAAAATGGCTATTTTAGATCACTTCAATCGTACGCGAAGCCTTTTCTGGACTTGTAGCATTGAACCACCTTTCTTTGTTTGGAAACAAACTCACAATTCCACAATCATCTTGGTTTCGAGACATAGTAGATAACGACGGCAATGTTGAAGTGAATAGCAGAAAAGCGACACCCGGGGTTCGATCGCCAAACCCTTGGCAGTGCTGCCCTGACGCCGTAGTGTATTATCATTTTGTTACCAACTTGGATAACAGTTTGCAAAGTTATTATCAGTTGGACTTAATCTGCACGTGGCCGATTGCAATATCAGGTTTACCTATGAGCACACTGACTTTAGAACAAATCATGGAAGTACCGTGTGTGAATTTTTCGACAACGACTACAACCTACCCTTATATAGAAGGTAAGAACACTGTGATTTATGTTTCCTATAATTTGGTGTTTATGTAAAAAAAATAATCTTGGATCACTACTATTTTACGACTATTGCCGATTCTCTCTTGGACTTTACGGTTCTTAATATTTAAGATACTGTAATGTATAAGCAATCAAGAATCTTTTTATATTTTTCGCAAAATACGTTACTTTTGTATAAAGATATGCGATAGGTAACTGTACATGTTCTAGATTATATTTTCTTTTTCTTTAAGCTTCTACCACAACTGAAAGCATATCAGGAGTTGTTCCAGCACCTTTCACAAACTTTCTTGGTGGAGTGGACGATGCAGGAGCGTTCTTTATTATATTTTTCATCGCTGTCTTAACGGGTGTTATGGTTGGAGTAGGTTGTTTTTTCTATCATAAAAAGAAGAATAATGCCAAGCAAATGGAAATGAACAATTTTGATGCTCAAAACTCAAAGGTACAGGTTATTAATCGACAGAATAATTAAATTTGGTCACTGATAATTGTGTTTTTACGAAACTTAAAGTCGTTGTTTAATTTTTAAAGATAATGAAGTCATAGGGCAATTAAGTAAAATGTACATAAAACTAAAGCTCGATTAAAGATAGGCGTCATACAATAATATTTACATTATAAAAACTGTTCTTTTTAACAGTACCACTGGGAGTTCACGAGAGTATAGAAATACTGTATAAGCAATTTTTACCCCTTAAACAAACCAATATGATTTAGACCAATTTAACGACAAGACCCTACAAACAAAACCCTCCTGCGTACGGGGCGACTGGTTATAACGGCCCCGAGCAATCTGAACCAGTCGACAGACCCACTAATGTTGCCCAACGAAATGTTGGGTCGGCTTATGCAATAGCAACTGACACTGATCAAAGTGAAGATGAAGTCTGGAATATAAAGCAAAGGAATAACGTTTAACAATAAAACTATTTCGAATGTAAACTTTACTGTTAAATGATAATAGTCCATCAGTATTTAATCAGTTATACAAAAAATGAGCATTTTATTGTGATGTTATATATTGTGATTTCAGTATTTTTTCTAATCAATATGCTACTTTTGGCATTATAATCATGTGTTATCGATATTATTTTGATCACAAACAGTTTTTAATTTATATTTATATTACTAAATCAAATCTGTTAATATAACAAAAGCTACAGTCATTGATGCGTTACGTTACAAAGTTAAGGTCTCGTTTTAAAAATTTGCTTTTGCTTTAAAGCGATCAAATTTGCCAATTAAGGCAAAAAGCGCGCTTTTGCTTTTATTAAAAAACATCTTTTTCTACATTTAAGTTAATAGTTACAGCTTTAAATTAAACTAATTTGGTTCTGTTTTCAAAATAACAACAGTGTAACATTTTGGTTGTTTAAGCTATGTACTGAAATATACGTAAGACAAATTTTAGAATTTAGACTAGTTATTGTTTCATAGATTTTTGTTTAAAACGCTTGAACATTGAATAATTGTCTTAAACATTAAAGATGCTAAAGATGCTAACTGTTGTTAACATTGGGTGGTCAATAGTGAAGAATCTCTCAAACTGCGTTAAAGTGTGCCTTGTAATATGATTAGGTCTGTACAACATATGAGACCGAAGAAAGACGGATTTGTTCATGTTGCATATGGTAAATATTTCTTCATTTGCTTTATACATTATAAAATATATACGTTATTGCCTCACTATGCCTAGATAAAAAGTGTAAAATACTATTATTCACGTTAAGGCTCGTTAACTAAAGTAATGTAATTTCAAATTGATATTTTTGGGTTTTCTAAATAAGAGTTATTGTAAAAAATTGAAAAATGTACTAAAAATAAACGTGTCTAAATTTGGTCTAAAACGTTACCAACTGAAATGTCAACTTTATTAACTTACTCTACGATATTTTAGTTTACGCTTTCTAGTTAGATTTAAACGTTATATATATTGGATAAAAAATTTTACCATATTATTAACTAATTTGTTATTATATATATTAAAAAAAGTACTGTAAACATGTGTTGTAAAGGACTTGCCAGTAGCATATACTTTATATTTTGTAGTTTTGTAATACTTAAAATATTTATGTTGATCTTTCTAAGGTTCGGCAGATTATTTTAATTAAATTATAATATTTGTGGTTTAGTAAGTCGTTGCGCTTTAAAGAACGATAGCTCGGGCTGCTGATGCATAAAACGATATTTTTAACCGAATACCTAACGAAAAATTTTAACCTATTTAAGGTAAAATGCATGTAAAAAATTTGTAAAAAATGCACGGTCATGCAAAGCTATATGCAGTGAGTATTAATTTACAAAACAACGGTAAATTTTAGCAATCGAAAGCAGTCTCGCAAAGGTAATCAGTTTCTAAATTCGTCAACCACGTTTCGAAATACGCATGTACCTATAAATATTAGAAAGGCTATAGTTAAACAGGTAACACTTAAAATGTATAGTAATCAAATTTTGGTCACGTTTTTACTTGTTCGCAGCGTAAAGACATTTAATAGGTGTATGTGAGTAATAGGTATTAGGTTGATTATATATTCCGAAATTGCTTAAAATTGCAACACTTTAAAAATACTAGTGCGGATAACGAGGTTTTGCTTATATGTAAATTGTATGTTTTAAAATAACATTAAGTTGTAGGCTAAGTGCAATGCTAGTATACGTTTTAATATAGAGTAAATGATGCTAAACAGGCAGTGTGTGCTTACTAGTGTATATTTTGACAACGTTTTTATTAAGAAATGGGACTTTTGAAATGTTGTTAAGAAAAACATTTAACCCTTTGTCGCCGTTCGTGCGTTACTTAGATCGGTTTTGTTGTTCAGCAATACATCAAATTCCCTGACTGCGCAAGAGAAAAACCGCATTGAACGGGAATTCCAAGAAATGGCCGAGTTTTAGTCCTGTATTTTTAACTTGATAAAAATAGGAATTTTAGGTAACTAGAAGCTAGGTTAGTAAGACTTTCCATAGATTTAATACGTTCAGTTTGTTATTAGTAACTTACAGCATTTTTGTTTTACTCTGCTAGACTTATTACAGATATGTTATTTTATTTCGTTTAGATTAAAGTAGGCTGTTAAATAGAAAACAAGTGAAACTGAACGATGAATAACACAACTGAACGAATGGAATTTGATCATCAGCATCCTGCAATAGTTGCTGTTACTTCTTTTCTTGTTTTAATTTGTATATACATTATAATAGTATTAACATTACAATGTCGCAGAGGTTTTCGCAACCCAAGTAGCAGACGACGCAGGCGAATGTCAACTACATCTGGCCTAGAAGTCGTATTTTCAGCTTTCAAAGCTGTCCACAGATCGATTTTGATCAAAAGGCTGGTTTATGCAACAGCCTGGACGTCGCTGCTTCGACTTGTGGCCGAACTTCACTATATCTACCAAGGCAATTTAAGTGACTTAACGTGTTTAATTACCCTTCGCATTCATATTATTTTGTACGACATACCTATAGTACTGGTTTACTTGTTTCTGTGGTTCAGGCAGCGGATGTTTTATACCGACCCCCGAATGGAAATCATAAACAATGTTGTTACACGAACAATTAGTTGGACGGTGTTAGTTATGATGATATTATGCAACATAGTTACTATCATTTTGTTCTTTACGACAAGAGAATACGAATTGGTTGATGGCCATTGCGTGGTACTGACAAAACATCCAAATATCTCGTGGATCGTTTTAACCGGGTTCTCGATTATATTTCAAGCATTACTTGTTTTCTTGTTCGTTCAACCGCTGTTACAACACAGATTTACTAACAATAGCCTAAATTCGCAGGTTCATGGCCAAAGAGAACTGCGACCTATTATAGTACGCGCGTTGGTGGCAGCAGCTATTTGTATTGTTTCGGATTTACTGGCTGCATTGGTTCGATTTTTTACGAAAAACATTTTAATATCAAACGTGGTGTATGACCTAAACTTGGTTGTTGATTTAGTTGTTATTATTTTCTCGTTTCGCGATTGGAGAAAGCGGCTTTTTCCGTTTTGTCACAGAAGGCCAGCTGTAGTAGCTAGATGAATAAAACACCACGCCGTGCCTTTCTTATTCATTCTGTACATACGTGTATTGAACTTTTTTATTCAAATTTTAAAGGCAATTTTTAACCCGCGCTAATAAAAATAGTTCCGCTTTAAAAAAACATCTTTTTTTATAATTTCATTAAACTTTCTACTAAGGTTAGGGTTCGACGAAAGGTCGTATCGTAATACTTATTTAAACTGAAACAGGCACGACTAGAGCGTGAATAAAGTCACGTTTTTGTAGTTAATATTTTTAACTTAAAAAAAAATTAAATACTAGCGGTATATGATAAGTTATTTTAAAATCAAAAATTATTTTCATTAAATTTTTTTTCATTTTTATTTTTTATTTTTTTTATAATTAAAAATCTAAATTTATCAACTAGTTGTATTTTTACCAATTTAGTATAAATTTTAAAATAACTTGGTATTTAAATATAGTTTTTAAATATTTAATAAATTTAAAAATTGTAGTTATTAGCTATTGCGAGAAAAAAATTGTTCTATTTTACGACGGTTTTACGCAAGCTTTGTCATATCCGTGATATTAGCATACGACCTGCTGACGTCATAAGGAATTTAGGTTCAAAGTTTAAAACCTTAAATCAGACCCAATTTTTTTTATTTTTATTTAGTTTTTTCGCACATTGATAAAAGTAAATAATAAATGCGATGCGATATACAATTAATATTGCAACAATGCGACGGAAAAAAATGACAAAATCAATTTAATGATTTAAAACATGCCAAAAGTAATAATGTTTACAAAAAGATTTTAAGTATGTTATGGCATGGTCACCAAACCCAAAATATAAACACACAGTTCTTTTTAATTTTATTTTTAAACTCAGTACAGTGTAAACAAATATACTAGTTTTTTAAAGTTTTAGTTGTGTTTCCATTTATAATATGTGCAACCAAAGTTATATTGTTCTACTTTTCTTACTAAATTAGTAAAATAAATGTTAAACGTGACCAAGAAATTTAAAAATTGTTTATTTTTTAAGCCGTTAGTGGGCGATAAAGGCATGTTTTACCAAGAAACTTTGTATTTGTTGGTATATTTTGTTTGTTATGACGTTCAACAATCTTTTGTAGAGTCTATTTTAACGATCACATATTGATTTTGTTTATTTATTACTGAGGGGATAGTTATTCTTTTCTTTTCTATACTATGATATAAGCAAAAAAATTTAAAAAAATATTACTCGTTGGTATATTCTTACTATAACTCGTTGGTATATTCTTACTATATTAATAACGAAAACAATGCTTCTTAACATTGTTTTTTTTTTTTTTTAATAAATAAATTCGTCAAAAAACGTAAACCACATTTAAAATGAAATTGTCAACTGCTTGTTTATAATAACTTATTTTAAAAGATTGTAAAAAAATTCATAAAAAATTAACTTTATTTAAAAACTTTTTTAATTGTTATGTTTTAAATATGTCATCAAACTACATTAAACATAACAATATCTTATATTACAGTATTTTAAAAGGGCCAATAATACAGTTATTAATTATAAGAACTTATTTGATTTTTTACACAGAAATTGCTTTGTCATCCTGAAAAACATTTATCTTAATTGGTTGTTATGGTTACGTTAAAATAACCACATTGTTTACTAAATAACACTAACTCATTTTAAAGTATTGTAAATGTGTTTTAATTGTTCTATAATTTCGATGTAAAGCGAAATGAAAATGAAAAGAAAAGCAGCATTACGAAAAAAATGTGTACTGCCTATTTACTTGCGAATGCGGTAAAAATGATTGTTATGACGAAACCGTGATGAAAGGCTTACGGATCCCATTCTAATCACTCACGTGACCCTTTGCTGTTGTTGCTGCCATATTTTGAGCTCAGAAAATAAGTGTGGCGAGACAAAGGAAATCGGCGAAGCGTAAATGCAAGCGGAGCGAAACTTTCTGTCTTGCTTTACTAGGAAGTAGAACTTCGCAAAAAGGATCAATTTTATTTAGCGAGCTATAGTTTGGTCGCGTTGTTTTAGCAAAGTTTAATTTGATATACTACAGATTCATTTTGTTGGCAGATAACATAAACTCAATAGTGTATTTGTATCGCGTGTGTTTGCAAGTGCATATTGGAAGCAATTTTTGTATTTTTAAAGTTTGGTTTGTAACGTTCAATTACCGATTAGTTACAGTACCCTAAATGCAGTGAACGTTGTTGCCATTGCCTTGAGTCGCATGCCCCATTAAACAGCATATTGTACTCCTAGCCAATCAAACGAAAATACAGCGGAAAAAATATGGTTGTTATGAAAATTATTGTCATTTTTTTAAAATATTTATGAGTTGACCCATCAACAGAAAGATATTTGTTTTTATTTGTATGCAAACAAAAAGTTTCAAAGAAGGTTATTTATTATCATCCTATAGAGCAGTTAACCACTTTTTTTTAAGTTGTTGGAATGCAAATACATAGCGATGTAACCTTAATCAAAAAAATCTTAAACTAAATCGGAATTTTTTTAGATAAAGTGTTTTTTTATTGAGTTGTAGCAAACCTACTTGATTGATTATGGATTTAAAACTTATTTTGCTTGAAAGCATTCTCGGTGTGATAACCCTTGTTTGTCTTTACATCGCAATAGCTCTAACTACTTTTCGGATTCAGCTGAACAAAAGAGTTTGTCGCACACAGTCAAGCCCCAGAAATGGATGGCAGTTAACCGGTGTTCAAAACCAGACGAATCCCGATCAAAATAGCGAAGAAGAAATGCAAGAAAGCGTTGGAGTTATGAGCTATCATTCCACGGCTTTGAGGAGATTATGTCTTATCTCTGCCTGGCTTGTGCTTTTGCGATGCATCTCGGACCATTTAGTTTTCTACCTGGGACTTGTCAAAGTTAAAGTTTCGTGCGAGGTTATTATCAAAGTCTCCTACTTGTTTGTCGTTTTACCTTTAGTGGTGCAATACTTGTTCCTATGGGTAAGACAGAAGGTGTTGTATCTTCACCCGGTTTTGAAGAAAGATAGTTCCAAAATTCTGCGTATAATAGGATGGTCCATTCCGGTTGTGCTTATTGTCGGCGTTGTCGTTGTGTCAACCCTATTTATAGTTGATAACAAGTTTATTCGACTCCACGATATTTTACCAATAAACGAAACTAGCAATGATACAAATGATACAAAGAGTTTGCCAATAAACGAAACTAGCAATGATACAAATGATACAAAGAATTTACCAATAAACGAAACTAGCAATGATACAAATATCTGCGTTCACTCGCGAAGCGACGTTTTGCCAGATATCAAATTGCCTTGGATCATATTAACGCTGGCAACATTGGTATTTCAGACTATTTTTCTTCTTATGTACGCTCACCCTTTGGTCGGCCAACGCACGAGCATCCACATCCTCGAAATGATGCAAAATACGTCGGAGGACAGTTTGTATCCTCTTCTTAAAAGACTCCTTCTCCTAACGGGAGTCTGTTTTGCTTCGGACATTGCTGTGTTCGCTGCTGCGTTCGCCATCGAAGATGTTTTTATTTCAAATTTATTTCTCGATTTTAATTTACTTGTAAACCAGATATGTATAGTGTTAACACATTTGGATTGGCGGCAGCGGCTTGTTCCTTGGAAACGTCGCAGCACCAACGATGTCGAACAATTGACAGAAACTCCCTCTTCCGTTTCGCATTGTGATATTCATCGCACGACAAAGGAATTAAGCTCTTCAAGAAGTCCGATCTCCTCCACTTCTACCACAGTTGAAGACGTTTTCGAGTAAAATTTAAAAAAAAGATTTTGATAGGAGCGCATTATGTACATGATTTTAACTTATACGGCAACTACATTTGGGGTGAGCAAAAAGCTAACGCGGACAATTTGACTCCTTAGGAACTAAAGATCAAAATGTTGGGTTAAAGGTTTTATTATATATTTTTCTTTACTGAGCATCATATCGGAATAAAATAAAAAATATGGGCAAAATAAGATCAAAATCTAAATCTTAACTATCATAAAAAGGGGTTTGTATTTATATGTTAATTATGCTATTCTTTATTGATAAAATTCATGTCTAATGCCATTAAATGTAATTTTATTCTTTAATATCTTTTTCTGTTGTTGATCTTATTGATCGAGCCCATAAATTTATCTTATCATGTTAAAAAAATATGGCGACTATATGTTTTTATAAAACGACTTTAAAACTCAATGCGATTCAAAATTGCTGGATGGGAATGAATCGGTGTGTGTATTAAATGACAAATTATTTAAAAAAATCAATAGCTACGTAGACATTGGAATTTTCATCGTCGTTTTAATTTTATTAGCTGAACCATTTTTATTCGCAGCTCTACCACATACACTGTCATTTTATTTTGCGCTTATATTTGTAAAAAGTATATTTTATTTTAAAACAATATTTCTTGTATTATAACATTGCCACATCGACGTTTTTTTAATTTTTGTTAAAATATATATAAACATCGTAACAATTACATTTTATTCCATTTTGTATTTATTTACGACCTTAGTGTTAAAACAGCAACGAATTATACCTAAAAAAAATTTATTTGTTAAATCGCCTATGTTGAAAGGCCGCAACGTTTAAATAAAAGAAAGTATTCGCATAAAGTTGCAATTTTTATTTGAATATATTTATTTTACTTAATTTTAATTATTAAAAATCGGATAACTTAACCATTATTAAATGATCACCACAGATATATTGGTAAATAAAACGTGTTATGTTAAAGTGTTTACGTTTTCCTTAAATTATAAAAATTTTCTAACATTTTTTAACAAAGTTTTGCAACACCCAACTTTGTTCGTGAAATGTCATCGTAATTAATTAACTCGCGTTGTTAGCTATGGAATTTGTTTTTACAGTTTGCTAAAAATACATCCGTCTTATTAGCCTTTATGTTAAGACCGCCTACACACTTTACATAGCTTGCATTTACTTAGATGTACTATAGTTTGAAATGAATGAATAAATTTTAAGGGTCAATTTTTACGGAGGGTTTTAAAAATTAAATTTTGATTGAAAAATGCGTTTTTTAATTGGTGGCATTTTGCATTCAACTTCCCAGACGACGGAAGTGAAAAATTGTGCAGATAACCTAAATTTTGTTATTTGTTAAAATTCCTACCTTATCTTCTCATTATCTAAGCACAACAGACGCGTTCGTTAAACCGTGTCCAAAACAAAAGTAAAGTCGGTCTTGCGGTTCGGACAAATTAGATTCGAAACAAAAGAATTGCTGTGCGTAAAAATGATGTGCTTTAGTATGGCGTTAAGTGAGGCTAATTACTTTTGGCTGTTCAAAATTGTCTTTTTTTAACTTGAAAAAGTACCATCAGCTATTAATTTTTATTTTGTTCGTGTTTTGTCCGACTACTGAATATCTAGAGCAAATTTTGTTAACCCATATTAAGTTACGTTGCCGATAAAATAAACAATATCGTTATTTATATAAATATTTTTACACAAATTTGAAAACAATTTTTTGATGATATTTTATTGGTTTTTCCATCTTGAAGGTTTTCGTCTGTTTGTCATTACAGGTTTTTTAAATCTCGGTGTTAAATCTGGCACAGTATCGTGCGACAATTCCTAAAAACAAATTAACAAAAATTTATGTAAGAAGAAAATTATACCATACGTAGTGCATAGGTAAATTTAAATTTTCGCCATTTTGTTTATAACTTCATATTTAAAGAATTAAGGAATATTAAAGACATTATTAAGTAATCTTACTTGCACAAAATTTTCATTGGCCAGGCTTACTGGGCGATTAGTATTTATTTTATTATTTGTTTTCCAGAATTCTCCTATATCGTTATCCACATCGTCATCGCTGGATCTAGTAGATTGAATTGGTTGAGTTTCCGCCCTTCTGTATCTCCTTGGCCTTGACCTGCCTACAAAATTATAGCTTAACGGTTAGAATGGTAAAACAAGATAAACTGATTTATAGAGGTTAAAAGTTTACGTTGTATTTTTGTACAAATTTTTATTTAAAATCGAGCCCAATATTAATAAGGTTAGAAGTTTTAACATTTAAAAAAATGCCTAGCGGTGTAAAGAATTATTTTGCTTGCTGTGTAGGTTGCTATGACATTTATTTACTGGTTTTACCTTGTAACACGTTTTCCAAATTAGCCTTCTTCCGAAGCATATCCTCGCTCATTTTTCGTCTGGGCTTATCGATAACGTCATTACCCGTCGATGATGGCCCAATAACCTTTTCTCTCCACGTGTTTTTTTCGTCAATTGAATTAGACCCTGTTGGCGAAGGAGTCGACCACGATAATCTTTTCTGGCTTGGCTTTTCAAAAGTCACTCGGTGGCGCACAGACCCTTCCGTGTTCCTTCGCAATTGTATTCTCTCATCTTGTTTTAGTGAATGTCTACCGACCCCTCCTCGAACAAAATTTTGTGAACTAAACTTTCCAACCAAATTGGAAACGCTGGGTCGTTCTGGCGTCGAATTTCGGTCTAAAGAACTGTTACTACTGCCCTTGTCCAACGGATCTATTTTAGACAAACTGGTCCGAATGTATTCATAATGTGGCTTAGTTTTTCTCACTGAATCGCTTGAATTTAAAAGATTAGTTACATCTTCTTTTTGTACACGGGTTGTATTCTGGGGTTCCTTGTTCTCCACAACCTGTTCGTCTTGATTTCTTAAGTCAATCATGCTTTTGTGATATTTCGGCTTGGGTAAAACTTTTGGCGGTGTGTTGTCAGAATTTTCAAGTAATGAAATTGCAGAAGTGGTGCGCGGTAAATTATTAGAAACTGTTTTTTCTCCAATATAATCTTCCTCGTCTTCGCCACTGTATCCTTCATCTTCAACTTTATCTCGTACCTTCATCTCCTTTTTAGGAACCTCATTCGAGCTCTTTATTTTTTCCTGAGCATCTTCTAACGTCTTGATTTCATTCTCCAGGAGTTTTTTCTCGAATTGCTTAACAATTGTTGGCTTTTTTGAGCCAAACTGTGAAACTTTAAATTTTGAGAGTAACCCCTTCATCTCTAAATGTCCATCAGTTTTACTTCTTGTATACCTTTTCATTCTGGGCTTTGCAGCGGTTTCATATTTCTCGTAATCCGTTTGCTTTCTTTTGCCTTTATAGTTACAATCTTCAACACTTTCTTCCGAGGTTGATCCTTCTAACATATCGTTTTTTCTTCTACTTAAAAAGGCTCTTCTTGATTTGCCTTTCGACGCGGAACTTTTTTTGTCCGGTGATTGATCCTTTGATGATGGTTCTTTAATCGAAAGTCTCTTTTTTATCCACTTTTTACCAATTTTGCTAAAACTTTCCTTTGATTTGTCATTCAATTGACTATCGAAAGCTAACTCTTCTTGTAATGAATGGACAGCTTGTGGAATTAATTCAGATAATGCTTCGCAGGATCTTCTTCGTCTTTCAGTGTTGTCGACAACAGTTAACGTTTGGTTTGGTAAGTTTGGCGCTGGAGAAATACCTGGTGAAGTCTGGTAGCGAGGATCTGAAATAACTCTCAGAACGTTTCCCTTAACATCTTTCTCGATTGTGATAGTGGGTTTAGGGCGCACTGGTGGTGGATCTACTTCAGTGACCTCTTCTGGTACCTTATTTATATTTAAACTTTGAGTAGACAAAAAATCATTGGGAACTTTTTGTACATTTGTATTTTCATCAGAATTTGAGCTTACTAGGTTGCCGCTTATTTTTGTAGACCTACAAAGTCTGGGTGATTTTGAGCTATGCTTAATATATCCAGTTTCAGGATTAAAGTACGGTGTATGCAAATTAGGTGTGCTGTTGTCAGAGGTTTCCTCCAACATATGGGATTTGTTTTCTTTTGTTGTAGCATTGTAATTCTTATTTGTTAGACTCCTTTGAAATGTATCAGAGTTCCGAAACAAAAGCTTTTGGTGCAAGTTGGGAAGTTTTGATGTTGTCGCATTTACATCTTTCTTTGCTTGTTTGTCTTTTGTGGTATCCTTGTAACTTTTTTCCACTTTTACAAATGGCAAATTTGCGTTTGCTTTAGATGCACTTGCAGTTGAAGTAGTTAGTTTCTTGGATGTAGTAATTAGTTTGTCAGGCGTTTGTTTGTTACTAACATCTGATCCGTACTCATGTAGTTGGTTACTGTTTTGCGAAACCGAAGTTACTGGACTATTTAGTTGACTAGGTTTTGTTTCCTTTCTAGTACGCGTGTATGTAACTAATGGTTTTGAATCAGGTGGGTTTACCAGTAGCGGCGATGATGTGGGAGCAAAGCTTTTACTCCGGCTCGATTCCACCCCATCTCTGGAAGAACTTGACATTTTTCTTCCCGGAGTAACGCTTCTTCGCAAAATCGATGACGTAAAACTATGTCGTCTGCTATTAGCTGACGACCGATCAAGCGAAGGAGATTTAAATGACTCGTGCATGGGGGATTGCGAAGTGGTAGGGTCCACGGAAAGTCTTCGCAATTTATTTACCTTTCTTTTGCTCTCATTTTCTACATCGATATTGTTTAGATCATGACTTATCTTCTCGATCTGCTTTAGCGCCTACATAATAAATAATTTATTAACAACATATTAAATAATCTACATTCGCAATGTCTTAGTTACAGAAGGTACATAAAAAGAATACTATTACATATTTACATCGTCTACTGTTTTTTGGAAGTGATTGTACTTTGCCGAAGCTTCTGGAACTACATTTTCATTCTGTGCAAATGCAAAATGTATTATTTAAGAATTGGATATTTAAAAATATTTTTAAGCAGCCAAAGGTAGGGAGAATTTCTTATTTCTATTTTTAGCTACAAAAAGGGGCGGGGCACATATTTTAGGATGAAAAAATGTTTGCTACAAATGGCAAGCGCGACGCATGACTTACATATGTTGCAGCATGGTAAATAAATAACTTAACACTTTAAAATTGTTTGGGTAAATAAAATATCTGATTAACTGTGACATCACATTTGCTATTTATTTTTACATTTAATTGTTGCTACCACAGACTTGAATTTATTCAAAGTAACATTTTATATTTATTTAGGGAATGATCGTGATTTGAATGTGGCATATTGTAAAAATACAAATTTATGGACGGTCAAGCTGCACTACTACATAATTGCTTAATGAATAAGCCACGAGGAATGTAAGTATCAAGTTGTTTACAACATACCCTATCGGCTGAGTCAGTTGACTTTTTTTCCGGCGACAGCGAGTCTTCGTTTCTGCTGCTCGGCAATGAGGTCATAGGTGACTGCTCATCCGTGACAGGGGAACTAATCACGTGACAGCCATGCAAAGGAAACGTCGACGTTGATCGTCTATTGCACTCTTCCCTTAACTGTAAACAAAATATGGCTAGATATTTAACATTACGAACTGCCTAGTCTAGTTAAAGTGCGGGCTGGTTGGCGAATGTCTAGCGCTCATAAGTAAGCTATGCTGCATTTTGGAATCTAACATTTGTTTTAAGGGCAAAATATGCCCTATTAATCATAGTAAGTAAGTTTTAAGCATAGCCTTTGCAACAAACACTTTAATGTAATAGATTTTGATAACGTTTTTGTTATTTATAAAAATGACTTACCGATTCAATTTTATCGAGCATTACTTGTCGTGTTTTTTCCCAGTTTCTTTTCTCGCCTTCGTGCATAAACAATATGTTGCATTTTTCTTCTTTAAACCAACATTCTCTTTCATCCAATTTTTTCTGCAAATCTGCCATGGCAATTTTCATTTCCGCTAGATCGCGCTCTCGGGCAAAGACTTGCGACTTTAACGAGTGGTTTTCCATCTTTAAACGACTGTCAATATCTGAGTTAGATATGCCTCGTTGAACTTCCATCTAAAACATAATTAAACCTTCTTTGAATGGTTGAAACACGGCAGCCCGAATTTAAAAACTTAGGTTATCGTTCAAACTTAGTTAGGCTCACTTTTTCACTAACAAAGCTTTGCAGTTTCAAAACAATTTTTTTTACACTCACAAAAATTTTAAATTTACGTTTTTGATAATTTTGAGGAGTTCGTTTTTCTCTTCTTCCCACGTGACTTGATCTCTGTGGTGCTCCTCTTCCGCGTGAGTTCTCTTTGCTTCTTCTTCTCTTAACTCGATTCTTAATTCCTCCAAAATGTTTTTTAAATCTACCAAAATCTTTTTGCTTTCTTCGGCCTACCAAAATTAGTAACCATTCGTTAAACTCTAACTTATATATAAAAATTTAAAAGCAATTTTTACTTATTAGGTTAACAAAAATTTGTTGAAAATAAAAATATTTATTTATATTAATATATGTTCTTACTAGAGATGCTTGTTTTTGCAGCTCTTCCTTTTCCATTTGCCATTCTTTCTTTCTTTGCAAATGTCTCAACTTTAACTGCTCGAACATTTGAGCAATCTCTCGAGCCGTGCGCCGCCTCCCCCTTGACCTTTATAAGTTTAAGGTGTTATTTAAATTATTAAAAATTCAACCGGTGGGAAGTTAGACTACAGTTTCTGGATTATTATTTAGCACCGGATTAAAAACGTAAATCTGTGCCACAATTAACATTTTAACTTTAATTAAAACTAACGTTTATAATAAAGCGCGACAGAACTAGTCTTCAAAAAGCAAGAAATTATTTAACTTAAAGTAACAGTTTTACAAGCTGGATTTTGAACCTGGTGCCGAATAATAAAAACAAAAACTGGTGTCTAACTTCGCGCCGATGAAAATTTGGTTTTATAAAAATATTAACAAAATAGTTTACCTTCCTCTTACATCGTCGCTTGTACCCTCGTCGTGATCTAGTTCCGGTGTCTCGATCGGACTCTTTTCATCTCTATCTTTCATCGTGACGTCATACATTTATTCGGATATATTTCCTTTTTTGGTCGGCGGCAAACATCAAAAGTTTTTAAAATCCTTTTTTTACGATCCTATGTTTTATAAGATTTTGCCTGCGCTTTAAAAAAAATACAGTAAATTTCAAACACTCTGTCTATTTTATTTGAACACCAATAACGGTAGCATAGGTTTAGCTTTTTGTTTATTACGAACGATAAACTGCTAGGTTCGCTTTTAAATAATTGATTTTTTATCTTTAGACACTGTATATCTTTTGTCACGTGACATGCGTGTTATTGCTATTAGTTGCAATATTAAAGCAAAAGTGAAAAGGTGAATATTTAAAACATAGCATTTAAAAAAAATTAAGTTTCTAAAATTCGGACTAAACTTCCCCTAAACTAATTATAAATTTTATACTATTTAATTTTCTTTTTTTTTTTTCTATAAGCTGTAGGTTTATACAATTTTATAGAATTTGATTCCCTTAAACTTCATTTACATCAAATATCTAAATTTGCTATACTTCATTTACATGAAACATTGGCTTGTATCTTAATCTAGTAACAACGTAAATGATAGTACATAAACAACTTTGTTATAAGCTAAAGTAATTGTAAGAAGGACAGTTATAGTCGTTGAATTAATTAGAACCCATGAGAGTTTACAGCTGTTTCATATCAGGCCGCCTTGACATCTTGACGTGATGCCATGATCAACCTAATTGTACACAGAAATGTAAATACCATAAAAAGCAAAAGTGACATCAATTTTTTTAACTAAGTAGAATAATTACAATCAAAAAAATTTTTTAATGTCTCAATTTGAAATTTTATTTTAAATGTATAAACGACTTTACAGACGAGTGCACAATTTTATATTTACAGTTCTGATTACATCTCTTTACAAATATAAATATTATATTATATAACACTATTAACAATTCGCGCCACATATTAATAACATAAAAAGTACAACTTAATATTTTTATTATGTCATACTATTCAATACCCTATGGACAAGGTTTAAAATAAAATATATTAATAAGGTGATGCAATTATATCAGATTAGTGTTTGTCAATATGCGTCATTGTCTGAATGACGTCATCATTAAACTTGTGTTTTGCTATAGGCTTTTCACTTGCCTAAGCTATCATCGGACCCAGTATCAAAATCGTTGTCGTATTCTGAAACAAAATATAAAAAAACAAAATATAAGAGTAATGCGAAAATGTGTAAGTTAAGTTTAATTAACACTTATTAAGTATTCAGTAGAGTTTTATATTAGGTTTATAACACTTAAAAAACAAAATAAATCACCTAAATTTTTTTTGTATATATTTTTATCCTCGACGTGGAAAAGTCGAATGCTCGACTTAAACATAGAACTGCTACCCCGACCCCGTCTCGAGTTGCCTGTGGCAGTTTGGGATAATATAGATTATAATTGGCCAATAATTATAATTGCCCAATAAAAAGTGCTGACTCAGCAGGAGTTTATGATGTTTATAGCACCTTACTCATGGACGCTACAGCATGAGAGCAGTGGGGATTGAACCCACGACCTTATGTGTTCCGGCAAGTGTTGTTACCACTACATCACGCTGCCGGTTAAATTAAATAACATTACAAAAGTATTAAAAAATTATATTATTAAAGGGTTTTAACCTGTGTCTGATCCAGTAAGAACAATATTTGGGAGAATTTTGTCATCTTTGTTTTTATGGACATCCGAAGGAAATTGAAAATTTTGTTGCAGATTCGAATCGCGGCAAATTTTGCAGGAATTTCGGTTTCGTTCTTTTTGATGTTTTTCTAAAAAGATTAAATTTTTTCTTCTTACATGTCCAAATTTTATAATATGTTCATAAAGACTTCAAGAATGTGAATTACAAACCTGGTTTAGTGAACATTTTATCTGTTGACTGCATCAACCCATATTGTGTATAAATATCGTGGATATGGTATAGCTTACTACTGGCGTTCTTATTTTCAAATAACAAAGTAACAGAACATATAAATAGATATATTCCAATTCCTATACCAACTGGACCGTATAAATGTGCACGTGTGACCCACGTGACAATTCCACCTAAATTTAAAAGATTAAAAATACCAATATTATTTTTCTTAAATATAGAATATATTTAACTAACTTTGTACTTACTAATAACAGCTAATGTGAACCCAACGAATGCTAAGCCTCCTTCAGTTGAAAAAAAACGTAATTTTCCAGCAACTTCGATCGAATAAGCTGGCCGCTGGTTGGGGCTAGAACGCTAAAAAAATATTCAAAATTGTTTTTGTTTTTGTGTAGTGATGTGGTATACCGTGATGACATCGAATCACGAGACTTTAGGTTTTGAGTTAAAGCCCTTTTGTTAACCAGAAAATTTCAACGTTCAAAGATATCCCAAACACATTACCAAAGCACACCTTTTTCCAATAAACCAAAACACCTTAAGGTAATATAGAAAAGCAACTTTTATAAGCCTAATGGATGCCACAAAAAGGCGTACCGTTAAACCTACTATATACACATATAAAATATTGCTCACTATCTGTTGGCAATCAAACAATTTTTGATCCGACTTTAAAATTAAATTTATTACTTTTTGTTTTTTAGATCTGTCATCCCAATTCAATAACTCATTCTGTTTTAAATTTTTAAAATTTTCATTTTCTCTTTTCGTTCGCTCTTTTGATTTTTTTCTTTTTTGATTACCATTTTTAGATCTTCGATGGCCGAGATTTCGAGATAAAAGTCCCCCAGAAAACATTATTAAATCTAATAATATTTTACATAAAAAAGCAAACCTGTAAATAAACTAAACATTATATTAGCTAACTGCCCGCTCTACAAACTGTATTTCAATTGTTTTATTATGGTTGCAACTAGCAAGTAATATTTGTTCGTGATAATTTACCTATGCACTACAAACCAACATGTAATATATCGACCACTAAGCTACATTATAACAAAGTTTAACTAATCTAAATAATCTTTAAAAATTACTGATTTGAAATACAATTGGCTTATGATTTTAATTATATAATAAACCCTAGCACACTGGGAACGTTTTCGTAATTACAATGTTTGTATTTTTCTGCATCAAGTTAGTATGTAATTAGCTGCACGTAAAACTCGCATTAATATTTTTTAGCCTCGCTATTTTAATTCTGCTATAAGAAATATATATAACTAACTCTTTTTCACATTACTATCCTTGCAGTTAATACAATGAATGGCTCAAATGAATTGAAAGAAATAATTATTGCCTACGACTCATCTATTATTTAAACGTATACTCTTGTAGCGCAAATATGTGTAGACCCCGCAATAATACAGACACATAGCGAAATTTGTGTAACTTGTTTATAGGACAATTTTAAGGGACATTTGAAATCAATTTTTTAATTTACTAAAGAACTGGTATTTATCAACAAGTTATCTTAAGTTTTTGTGCGCTTAAAAATGAATATTGATTGTTTTTAAATATCGACTGTAATATTTAAAATTATTATTAGCTAAGGTTGTTAACACATATTTAAAAGAGCATTATTTGTTAAGCTATTAAGTGTGAAAACTGCCACAAGAAAAAATAGTATGGCTGTTGTGCTATATCAAACTACAGCAAAACACTTTTGGTACTCGTAAAAAATTAAACATTTTTTCAATTTTTTGTCAAGATTTTCTAAGACATTTTCAATATCGCCTTATTTAGTGATTTTATTAATATTTAACTTGTTAACTTCCCGTCTAAGTGTTTCTGGGTAAATATTTTTAAGCTGTTGAGTTTTATAAACTTTTTATACTATACGCTTAAACACAACTGGTCAAAACGCTTTGTTATTGTAGGATCTTGGGGTTCGTGTATCACTCAACAAGGGTAAACTATAAAAATTGCGCTTTCGACAAAGTTATTTGTACTTAACTGCCTTCTAAAGTGTATTGAAAACTATATTTAATGCATAAAGCTTCGTACTGTCTATAAAGTTACCGGGTACGTTTGCGAAAACAAAACACGTTTATAAGTAGTATGAGCTTTTGTATTGATTCACGGTTTCTTTTTACGTGGATAAAATAAATGTGTTACAGCCAATAAGAAAATTATTAATAAAATTCCTTTTTGTTACAAAAGTTAGGTCTACATTTTAAACACAAGCACGTTTTAACAAGTATCTTTATATGCTTTATTCTCGGTGGGAGTGTCAATATAAGACATGATCCAGTTCTCGTAGTCTAGAACTTTTGTGTAAACTCCCGGCATTCCTGCCGATCCACATCTCAGCGAACCGAACGAGGTAATACCGGCCAAGTACCACGAACAGCTGGAGCAACGCTGGCACATCATTGGACCTCCGCTATCGCCCTAAAAATTTAAAATATGTTTGTTTTAAGTAAGCTATGTTTTATAAAAATATTTAAGTAAGTAGCACCTGATAAAAGCAAACTATTAACAAATTGTTCTTTTTGAAATTACCGGGGCTAAGATCTTTGATAGGCACCTTTCGTTATTAGCCTTTGGGTTTTTAAAATACAATAAACAACCATGTTTATACCCAAAAGTAAAGTGTAATAACATGATGGACTTACTTTTTTCAATATTTAAATAAACGTTTTTACAGCACAATTAATTTCAACTTACCTGGCAAGTATCAACTCCTCCAGTTAATCGACCAGCACATAACATCGAATCACTAAATTTTCTTCCATAATAGTCAGACTTGTATGCACTTTTGCATATATTCAAATTAAGGTTCTTTATCTTAGCTTGGTTTAATGTCCGACTGACAGATATTCGAGTAATATCAGCTATAAATCAAATCTTTTATTGTTAGATATTTCAAAATTAAAAAAGTCATTAAAAGCTTGTTTTGAATTTGCCACTCATTTAGTTTTTACAAAACACTTGTTCAAAAAGCTAAGTTATAATGCCACAATAGCTATAAGTAAAAATTAATTAAACTTAAGAGTTTCAATAAACATCAATAACTTACTTGCCCCCCATCCAGCAACATAGCAGTTAGCATCTAAGGGTGTTTCTTCCTGCAGAGGCATACACAAGGGGCTCATTTTTCTTTTTGGGGTATCTTTGGTTTTTAGAATGAAAGGTCGTCTCAACTAAAAAAAATTATTTTGTTACAAGCTGTTGTTTGACCAACGTTGGTCAAGTTTTAAATATTAACCTCGACTAGTGCGATGTCGTTTCTTGGCATATCAAATCCTGGATGTCTTATAATTCTTTTCGCATAAACTCGCTGCCCGGGATTGGTAAACTTTTTAATTCCTCCAATAACCAAAGTGTGATTTTCGTTAAAAACGCTGCAGGAAAAAATTTATTAGTTTTTTTGAACTAGAGGAAAATTGGCTTTAAAATACAACATAAGAAATCTTACAAGACACAGTGTGCTGCTGTGACTGCCCATCTGTCTGTCAACAAAACACCTCCGCAATATGAAAATCGATTTCCTCTTGGGTAGCCCAACTTGAAAAGCAACTGATACAAAAAAAAGTTAATATTACGTAAAACTTTATTCTAGTGGGTCACTTTGCTATTTAATAAAGTGCACTTTTATTTTATTTTTTGTTTATTGTCTGTTTATTATTTTATTTTTTTTATGGTTGTAATTTAACTCAACAGTCAATAAGAAAAGTTTTTATCAAAACTAAGTTTTGGACCACTTGGCATTTTTTAATTTTTTTGTCTAATATTATTTTGTTGATTTAGCTATTTGTAAATCAGGGTAAAGAAAATAGAGTTAACGCAATTGATTACTTAAGGGAACAAAATCTTTAAAAAAAACAATATATCAATCAAACAAGATATTTGATTAAAAACAAATTTTTTAACTTACCATCCATGGCCATGAATTTCCAATAGCTTCTACTCCGCCAACAATTTGAGAACCTAGATCAGATCTTCCACAAGTTGTGCTGGCATTTACAGGATCACAGCAATCCGAGTTACTTTCATAACGATAAACATCTGTGCCGGCGCTACACGATTCTGAAAAACGAAAAAAAGCTTTTATATATTGGATCGAAACAAATGTGACAGAAACTGCTTTAAAACGACAATAGGACTTTTTTTATTTGCACATTTTCACTTACACCATGTTTTGGTAATTTTTTCTAATTTTAAGCAAAATGATTTACACTAATTTTGCTAAAGTGTCGTTTACAAAATTTTGGTGTTCGGTACCATGGGTTGACACAAACGTATGTCTTATAATTATTTAATTTATAATTTTAAAAAACGAATAAAATTTTGTGGATGACTTATAAAATTAAACAAAAAAAGTCTCAAATAATTTGTTATGGAATTAATATTTTAAAACTTACGTTGGACGCAATTATTGGTATTGCATTCCTTATATAACTTCGCACAATCTCCGCTATCATCCTGACACAACGTTTCTTGTGTTCCAACACCACATGATTTTGAGCAGGGCGACCACTCTAGTAAAGCAATGCGATTAATTTTACCACTGTTTTAAATTTAATAAATAAAGCCCAGCAACTGATTAATCGAGAATTTATTTTAACTTACCGACGCATTTTTCGGTATTGCAAATTTCTGTCTGGTTAACACTCAAAATATATATAACTAACTCTTTTTCACATTACTATCCTTGCAGTTAATACAATGAATGGCTCAAATGAATTGAAAGAAATAATTATTGCCTACGACTCATCTATTATTTAAACGTATACTCTTGTAGCGCAAATATGTGTAGACCCCGCAATAATACAGGCACATAGCGAAATTTGTGTAACTTGTTTATAGGACAATTTTAAGGGACATTTGAAATCAATTTTTTAATTTACTAAAGAACTGGTATTTATCAACAAGTTATCTTAAGTTTTTGTGCGCTTAAAAATGAATATTGATTGTTTTTAAATATCGACTGTAATATTTAAAATTATTATTAGCTAAGGTTGTTAACACATATTTAAAAGAGCATTATTTGTTAAGCTATTAAGTGTGAAAACTGCCACAAGAAAAAATAGTATGGCTGTTGTGCTATATCAAACTACAGCAAAACACTTTTGGTACTCGTAAAAAATTAAACATTTTTTCAATTTTTTGTCAAGATTTTCTAAGACATTTTCAATATCGCCTTATTTAGTGATTTTATTAATATTTAACTTGTTAACTTCCCGTCTAAGTGTTTCTGGGTAAATATTTTTAAGCTGTTGAGTTTTATAAACTTTTTATACTATACGCTTAAACACAACTGGTCAAAACGCTTTGTTATTGTAGGATCTTGGGGTTCGTGTATCACTCAACAAGGGTAAACTATAAAAATTGCGCTTTCGACAAAGTTATTTGTACTTAACTGCCTTCTAAAGTGTATTGAAAACTATATTTAATGCATAAAGCTTCGTACTGTCTATAAAGTTACCGGGTACGTTTGCGAAAACAAAACACGTTTATAAGTAGTATGAGCTTTTGTATTGATTCACGGTTTCTTTTTACGTGGATAAAATAAATGTGTTACAGCCAATAAGAAAATTATTAATAAAATTCCTTTTTGTTACAAAAGTTAGGTCTACATTTTAAACACAAGCACGTTTTAACAAGTATCTTTATATGCTTTATTCTCGGTGGGAGTGTCAATATAAGACATGATCCAGTTCTCGTAGTCTAGAACTTTTGTGTAAACTCCCGGCATTCCTGCCGATCCACATCTCAGCGAACCGAACGAGGTAATACCGGCCAAGTACCACGAACAGCTGGAGCAACGCTGGCACATCATTGGACCTCCGCTATCGCCCTAAAAATTTAAAATATGTTTGTTTTAAGTAAGCTATGTTTTATAAAAATATTTAAGTAAGTAGCACCTGATAAAAGCAAACTATTAACAAATTGTTCTTTTTGAAATTACCGGGGCTAAGATCTTTGATAGGCACCTTTCGTTATTAGCCTTTGGGTTTTTAAAATACAATAAACAACCATGTTTATACCCAAAAGTAAAGTGTAATAACATGATGGACTTACTTTTTTCAATATTTAAATAAACGTTTTTACAGCACAATTAATTTCAACTTACCTGGCAAGTATCAACTCCTCCAGTTAATCGACCAGCACATAACATCGAATCACTAAATTTTCTTCCATAATAGTCAGACTTGTATGCACTTTTGCATATATTCAAATTAAGGTTCTTTATCTTAGCTTGGTTTAATGTCCGACTGACAGATATTCGAGTAATATCAGCTATAAATCAAATCTTTTATTGTTAGATATTTCAAAATTAAAAAAGTCATTAAAAGCTTGTTTTGAATTTGCCACTCATTTAGTTTTTACAAAACACTTGTTCAAAAAGCTAAGTTATAATGCCACAATAGCTATAAGTAAAAATTAATTAAACTTAAGAGTTTCAATAAACATCAATAACTTACTTGCCCCCCATCCAGCAACATAGCAGTTAGCATCTAAGGGTGTTTCTTCCTGCAGAGGCATACACAAGGGGCTCATTTTTCTTTTTGGGGTATCTTTGGTTTTTAGAATGAAAGGTCGTCTCAACTAAAAAAAATTATTTTGTTACAAGCTGTTGTTTGACCAACGTTGGTCAAGTTTTAAATATTAACCTCGACTAGTGCGATGTCGTTTCTTGGCATATCAAATCCTGGATGTCTTATAATTCTTTTCGCATAAACTCGCTGCCCGGGATTGGTAAACTTTTTAATTCCTCCAATAACCAAAGTGTGATTTTCGTTAAAAACGCTGCAGGAAAAAATTTATTAGTTTTTTTGAACTAGAGGAAAATTGGCTTTAAAATACAACATAAGAAATCTTACAAGACACAGTGTGCTGCTGTGACTGCCCATCTGTCTGTCAACAAAACACCTCCGCAATATGAAAATCGATTTCCTCTTGGGTAGCCCAACTTGAAAAGCAACTGATACAAAAAAAAGTTAATATTACGTAAAACTTTATTCTAGTGGGTCACTTTGCTATTTAATAAAGTGCACTTTTATTTTATTTTTTGTTTATTGTCTGTTTATTATTTTATTTTTTTTATGGTTGTAATTTAACTCAACAGTCAATAAGAAAAGTTTTTATCAAAACTAAGTTTTGGACCACTTGGCATTTTTTAATTTTTTTGTCTAATATTATTTTGTTGATTTAGCTATTTGTAAATCAGGGTAAAGAAAATAGAGTTAACGCAATTGATTACTTAAGGGAACAAAATCTTTAAAAAAAACAATATATCAATCAAACAAGATATTTGATTAAAAACAAATTTTTTAACTTACCATCCATGGCCATGAATTTCCAATAGCTTCTACTCCGCCAACAATTTGAGAACCTAGATCAGATCTTCCACAAGTTGTGCTGGCATTTACAGGATCACAGCAATCCGAGTTACTTTCATAACGATAAACATCTGTGCCGGCGCTACACGATTCTGAAAAACGAAAAAAAGCTTTTATATATTGGATCGAAACAAATGTGACAGAAACTGCTTTAAAACGACAATAGGACTTTTTTTATTTGCACATTTTCACTTACACCATGTTTTGGTAATTTTTTCTAATTTTAAGCAAAATGATTTACACTAATTTTGCTAAAGTGTCGTTTACAAAATTTTGGTGTTCGGTACCATGGGTTGACACAAACGTATGTCTTATAATTATTTAATTTATAATTTTAAAAAACGAATAAAATTTTGTGGATGACTTATAAAATTAAACAAAAAAAGTCTCAAATAATTTGTTATGGAATTAATATTTTAAAACTTACGTTGGACGCAATTATTGGTATTGCATTCCTTATATAACTTCGCACAATCTCCGCTATCATCCTGACACAACGTTTCTTGTGTTCCAACACCACATGATTTTGAGCAGGGCGACCACTCTAGTAAAGCAATGCGATTAATTTTACCACTGTTTTAAATTTAATAAATAAAGCCCAGCAACTGATTAATCGAGAATTTATTTTAACTTACCGACGCATTTTTCGGTATTGCAAATTTCTGTCTGGTTAACACTCAATCCACATTCTAGTGCATGTTCACCGCAATCTCGATTTTTCACTCGAAATCCCCCACCGCAACTGATAGAACACTGGCTCCAAGGTCCCCATCCTTTTAAAATAACATTTTAAATAGATGTAGTTAACAGGCAAACATGGATTGTATATATATTTTTATTTTAGGAAAATTTATTTACCTGTAACACAGCTACAATTTTCGTCGCAAAAGTCGCAAGTTTTAGCACAGTTATTCAACATCGTATCATAAGAGCTTGAAGATTGACACATGAACAAAGTTTTTCCCATTACTTCACACGCTTCACTGGAAATCATGTCTTGACACACACTGTATAAAACCAAAGGTGTTTAAACGAGAGTTATCAGTGTTATAAATATAAAACTTTAATAATATGTTTATTATTTGCAACAGCAGTTATTAAAGTACGTTTAGTATTCAAAAACAACCTGCATTCCTTCCAGCAATTTTCTGTTTGAACTGTTCCTATTTTACAACTTTTTGCATCAGTTCCACATGTCCAAGCACGTGTTCTCGTAGCCTTGATACCACATTTGCCTGAGCATTCACTCCAACTACCCCAATCCCCTAAACTATCAACTACAAAAAAGATATATCTTTGGTATTTCAAGTAAATTTTTAGGTTTTTAAAGAATCTGTTTGAAAATTAGTTCTTACTTTTTTGCTGACACTTTTGTGTTGCACAAGGTTGTGTTTGAAAAACTTCTTCCATTCCACAATCTTTAATCAGGCAACCTCTGATGCGAACTGATAAGCCTCCATCACAAGTTTTTGGGCAAGATGTCCAATCCCCCCATTCTTCCACGTTTAAGCATTCTAATTTAAAAAATAAATAAATGTGTATTTTTAATCATAAAAAAGGTAATTTTTCATTTTTGACTGTTGTTTAACTTTTTAAATCTCTTAAACTTGCAAATAAATATTATGTTGATATTTCATTAAACTCTTTTACATTTATCACTGTAGAATTTAGTTTACTAAACTTAAAGTTCACGATAAAGTTTTACCCAAACTTCAGTTTTTATCACTTTTTTATTATCTTACCTGCACCCTTAAGCAAAGCAATAATACCGAATACAAATATCCATTTAGACTTTTGTTTAAACATTATAAAAGTACGTCTAACTTTTATGACATTAAAGAAGATATGAAAAAATGAAGTGGAGTGTTCTTAGTTTACTTTTTCAGAAATTATTTTGATTACTAAAAAGTAAATAACATTTTTTTGGGGTAAATAGCAGTGATTATCAAACAATATTCTAATTGTTTTAAAATAACAAATACTTTAATGATAGCGTTTTTATTGTGTTTGAACAATAGGTAATAATTGGTCAGAAGTTATATAATTAATTGTTTAAAGATTTATTTGCAAAATCTCATAAACAATGTAAATTTGATTGTCATTTAATATACAATGTAAAGTTTGTTTATTTTAAGTTAACGTTTTATTGATATTTTATTTATTATTTTAACAATCTTATTAAAATTTATTTAAATAAAATAATAAATAGTAACTAAAGTTCTTAACAGAGAACAGTAATAATATTAAAACACACTTAAACAAAACATGCCAACGTTTACTGTTAAAATACAAATACCAATTAATGTGCCCCACCCATAACTTAAAAGTAAAGATTAAGATAATTTTCAATATATAAATAAAATACGATTTATTTTTTAAATTTACCTCAGGCTTTGCTTACAATTCAATTTAAGTTTTTAAAGTACCATTATTCTTTTGTGAAATAATAAACAATCGCTTAATATAGTTTAAACTTCTAGTAATTTTAATTGTTTTGAGTTAATTTACGCTATATGTAAAATATGGCTACTAATAGAAAATATTTCAAATATTTATTAAATTTGGTAAGTGATATATACGTAATCGCCCATGTTTTGCCTTAGGGGTGTGACATTTATATCGCCTGAAGTTTTGCACAATTTTAGGTCATAACAAATCTTGAAAGTTTTAGGCTTATAGAAAATGACCATCAAGTTTCTAGCAATACTTTTGTTATTGTCAATGTTTAACCGAGCCACTAAAGGTAAAGTAAAGGCGTTTTTGTCAATTTTTTATTTGCATAGATGTTTGTATAAATAAAATCAGTTTAAAAAATAATGTTTTTTCGTGAAGGCTGTCACTCTTCACAACACGAAAGAAAAAAACGACAAACAAACGAACCTGATTTAGTTTTAGAAGCGCAGATCACTGTTGAATTAAGAGAATTTTTCACTACCTGTTTGCTGGACAAGGTAAAATACATAGCGTAATTAAAACACTTCATAAAACATAAAAATACTGACACAATGCTTATTGCTTAATACATAATATTAAGCTGTTATAAATGTTTGCATTTAGTTTAGTTATTATTTTTGTAATTTTATTTTTTAATTTGTTATAGTTAAATTTATATTTTTAGGTGGGCGATATATGGACCTGGGAAAGTGTGATCGATATATCGATATTAGACACGCAGTGGTACGAGAACACAGACAGATCGAATTGCAGGTGATGGTTACAATTTTTTTAACCTACTTATACTACCTTTGTATAAACATTATATTGACTTATACAATAAAATTATAAGCTACCATAAACTAATTAAAATTGTAATTTGTAAAAAAATACTTTTTTTTTAATATATTAAGTATTATTTTGTAAATCTCAAAAATGATGTATAATTTTAGGGTAGGAAGTGGTAGTGATACGACAGAGTGTTGGAAAAATCGATTGAATGAATATTTAACCCAGGATTCGTTTTTAATGGAGCCAACTAGAGAGTGTATTGATGAATATTTGATATTCGTTGAAGAAACAAGCAATGGTAAGAAGTTGTGTTTTTCCTTTCACGTATGTGTAATTAATTGTCTTCGTGTTACTTTATTTTAGTCTTATTTTAGTATCGTAATGGCAAAATGTAATTATAGTTTGACGAAAACTGCAAATGAATAATAAAATCGCGATCACTTATTTTTAACTTGTAATATTTAATATTTTCAGCAAGAGCCCGCGTTCCAAGAGTAAGGGTAAAGCGACAGAGCTTAGGCCAAAGCGAAGGTAAAAACGCTTTAATACATTTTTAAATTTTTAAACAAAAGTAAACAAAAAAAACAGTAAAATAATAAGTACACTTTTTTTATTTGAAGCTGAAACGGAGCAGTGTACTACATTTTTCCCTAACAATCCGCTGGTTCGGGAGTTTATAACATGTAATAGCGAAGAAATAGCAAACCTACCCATAATAAGAGAGGAAATTGACTTTTCTACCGTATCCCAGTTCATAGCTGAAAATACAATTTGCTCGTAAATATTTTTTTAGCAATTTTTTTAGCAAAAATTTAGCTTAAGTATTATGTTAATTTACCTAATACTTTTTTGTGTTGTAATGTTGTAATGGTGTGATGCATTACCCTTGGGTAAGGTGCTATAAACTTTACTAACTACTGCTAAGCCCAAAAACTAAGATAGGTTGATTAACTGGTAACATACTTAATAACATCCTAAACTGTCAAAGTCAACTTGAGACTAAAGTTAGATTAATAAATGTTATCAGGTGTTTAGGCTGTAAAGTCAAAATATACAAAAGTACACCACTGTTTACTAATAATAAATTATAATAGATCGGAATTTGAAGATTGCGACGCGGGAAACGAAGAGACGATTTCCGGCAACGATCAAACTGTTCCTGAATGGTCGTACCGGTTTGAAGCAATCACCAGGCAAGAGTCCCCAGTTCGAATATCAGCAAGTTTGTGTAACAGCAGAATTTTTCCACTGGGTACTGGTCCGAGTGGCAGAACTAACTCTGTACAAAACATCGGTATTTACTCTATTTTACAAAACAATTTAAGTCAACCATTTTATCGTTACACTACAATACTAAAATTATAAAACTATAGCTCAAAAGATTGTATAATAAAATGTTTATCATTTAAACAAAGAACCTATACTAATTTATCAATAACATTATGTTAATCGCTTTTGACACTGATAACTTTTTTTTGTTGATAGTAAAATATTTCCTTTTTTCAGAAACAAGTTGTACTGACTGGAGTTTATTTGGGCCTTGTTCTGCAACATGTGGTGTAGGTAGGCAAACTCGAGCACGAAATTGTCCAGGCAACTTGTTGGAATCACAGGCAAGAGAATGTACGCAACGGGCGTGCGTCCCGCAACGAAGAATCAATCCAAATACATTTTTTCAACTTTTACTACAACTTTTTAATTTTAGAGGCTAGAAATTTGCCAAAATACTTGACATTTTACAATTGCGACATAATATTGATGTCTTATTTTATTTTTTAAATGTTGCAAATGTTAATCTTATTGTAATATGTAAAAAAATGGTAAAATAATTGCAATAGCATTACTTAGGAATGACATAACAAACTTAAAACAGTAATTGAATTTTAATATTACCAATTTTTTATATTATTATATTCCAATATGTTGTATACTTTTCGAAGGTCACCTTAATGAAGAACAACAATAAAAAAATCAATAAAATCTTAATCGTTTTTAATGGTTTCAAGCAGAATAATTTTTCCCTTAAAAGTAATTAAATTGATATATTTATGATATCTTACGTAATTGTAAACTTATGACGCATACAATAATTAAATGTTTTTTGTACTACACAGATATCAAAACTAATTGTTCATAATGATAGTTTTATCATGGTAATTATCGTTTTAGAAAAGGAAGTATTTGTAACTAAATTCGTTTAAAATTATTATATATAAGTAGGCCTAAACGTCATGGTAAACTTAGTAAGACCTGCATTTACTGGTCAAGATAAGGAAGTTCAGCATGAAATCGTTTTTGTATTTATTTATTTTTCTATTAGGTTTGGATTATCAAATTTATAAAACAACAGGTTAGAAAAATAAGCTTAATTTTATAATGAAATGACTTTGTAAAATGACTTTGTTTTTACTGTATTTTTTTACGTTTTTACGAAAAACTAATTTTTCAAATAAAGGTTAACAATGAACTGTGTTATGTAGGCTGTCATTCAATTCTTCACAGATGGAAAAGGGCAAGTGATAATGAAGTTAGGGGAACAATGGGCCTACGCGATTTCTTCATAAGATGCATCACACGTCGGGTAAAACAGAAACTTTATTTAGATAATATTTTGCCGCTAGCTTGAAAATCAGCGCACAGCGCGACTTTGCTTGTGCGTTTTTTGCCTTTCGAACAACGTGCTGAACTTATAATCAAAGCTTGGTTTTGCCATTAGCTTGCCATACTTAAAAGTATTTGGTAGTTTCACGCATTACTTGTCGCTATTGAAAGGTTTTGTAACATAGACACAGGTGTAGTAGAACTGTAAGAGAAAAGTTAGGTATTATATAAATAAAAGTAAATTTAAAAGGGTTGTTTTGTATATTATTTCAAGGCAGAAAATGTTCTGGAATCGTATGTCACGCCTGTTGATTTGACTATTTTGGATACAAAATGGTACGAAAACAGCGACAACATGTTTTGTGGGTAAGAGTTTATACATACGTTGAAAGTTATTAGATAGATAGCATTACTACAAAATAAAAACTATTCTTTATGTAGTAAGGCTATAAATCTTAACTGTATATTAACATCAAATATTATATACTTTTTTTTAGTGGCTCAGAACAAAACGATTCGATAAGTTGCTGGAGTTCTAGACTTAGTGCCTTCCTTGTAGAAACCTCTCCGTTATTTAATGCCACAATGCAATGTATTGAAGACTATTCAGCCTCTATATTAGGTAAGTTGTTAGCATAATAAATAGCAAGTACTTACTTGTTTTAAAACCCTGATTTTACTTTTGTGTGATTTTAGAAACTGATGAGGAATGCTCAATTAGAGGCTGGACTCCGTTTTTTAATCACGACAATTTTACCGACAGTGTCGACCTTGAACTATTTGATCAGTTGCAAAACGATTTTCCGGGCCATATTTGTAACCAGCCTAATGCTATTGATGCACGAACATTGGATGGTTTGGATTTCACAGATTTCGATATTCCCATAGAAGTTGGAACTACAACAGGGTTGTTGTGTAATAACAGTGTCAACTTTGGGGATTGTCCGGATTTTAAGGTTCGATTCTGCTGCCCGAATCGTAAGTTAAAATTCGAATTATACCTGTCTAAAAATGTTTTTTTTATTTATTTAATTTCTTTGTGGAATAGATTATTTTATGACCTGAACATAGAGTAACTTAAATTTCGAATTGCCACTGACAGTTTAAGATGAAATTAATCTTGTTGCCCAAAAAAATTCAATTGACATTTGTTTTTGGCGAATAGGGCCTTAATCTAGGATGTTACTTCCAGTTTACTTCGTAAAAGCAGCGGGGTTCAAACACAAAACACCATAGAAAAGCCAAATTTTTTAACAACAAACCACTCTTCAAAGAGTTTTATTCAAATTTAAGGTAAAATGTAATGTTTTTTTACTTTGTAGACGTTTCCACTCGCTGTTCTGAGGACGAATGGACTGAATACTTTGACAACGATGATCCAAGCGGCAACGGTGACTTTGAAGTTCTGGCCGGCTTGAGAACTCAGTTTCCCGGTCGAATTTGCGAGTTTCCGACCTCGATCGGTGCCATCTTAACCGACGACAGCGAAGTGGTGACAGATTACAGGGATGCTGGTCAGAATATCAGCATCTCAATTGAGGAGGGATTTATCTGTAGAAATGAGAATCAGGTTGACGGATCGTGTTTAGATTACAAGGTGCGATTTTGCTGTCCCGAAGGTAATTATTGTATATTTATTATTATTTATCAATAACCTTGAACGCAGTAAAAAAATCCAAAATAATTTTGATGTTTTTATTTTTTAAAGTGCGTGACGCTAGCCACCCTTGGTACATTTTAAATCAGGGAAGGAAAAAAAGAAATATCGACCCCGAGAGCGAATATGAACAATGTTATGCGGAGGAAGTTGACCTTAATCCCCGCAGAAACGAACTCCAAGTTCCTGAAATTATCGACTTTTTGGATAACCATGTCATTTGCACGTAAGTTATTTTGTCTATTAAACTACTTAGTAAAGTAGACCTATCGTTATCACATCTAAATTTTGCAACTTACTAAAAATATTTTTATAGAAATGACTTGGATTGCAACATTGATGAAAATAATAACACGACAGTTGCAAATGCCTCAAGTTTAACTCAATTCTGGCCATTTAAATTTCAAGGAATTTTAAGAGACGATTCGCGTGTGATAAATGTTGTCGAAACTTGCAATACTGAAGTGTTTTCAACAGGTAAGAAATATTTAAAAATGTTATGTTTTTTGTCATTTTAAAATGTAATGATATATAAAAATACCTTAACTGAGATCCCAGGTTTGATTTTCACTGCCTTTAAGCGCCCTTCGGTAAGGCATTATAAACTGTTTGAATTCTAGATGAGCTAAAAACCATAAAGCATGTTAAATTTTAAATAATTTTGAACAATATCAAATTTACCCAAAACGGCTAAAGTCACTCCAAAACTGGTTTGTAGTAACAAATGTTACTTCTATTTTAAACCCCGAAGTCAGCATATCCACCAACGAGGATAAATAATTACAAAAAATGTTGCAAATTATTGATTTGTTTATGGCACATCAATTACTATTAAAAAGAATTCACGTTGTGGTAACGACCAATTCTAATTACCCTATTAAATACGTGTTTGTTAGTTTAACCACAATTAATACATAGCCTGTTATCTTTAATTAACATAAAATTTTACATATCAAACAATAAAAGCCTTTTAATATTTAATTATTCGACAAACTTATGACGACTTTTTTCCGACAGAGACTTGTTTTTTTTTCTTACTTTAAAGTATTAAATTTTTAACTTGCAGCGTGATGTAGTGGTGAGAACACTTGCTACACCATCATGAAGCTTTCCTCATCGAGGATAAATATATATAAAAAAAATTGTCTCTGTATTAGGTTGGACACCTTGGTCTACATGGAGTGATTGTGACGATATGCAATGTGGAGGGGGAACTGTAAATTCACAAACTAGAAATCGACTTTGTATTGGAGGAGATGATTGCGTTGGAGCGGATACTGAACATAGAGTAATTTGAAAATAATAACTTAAGCCTAATAAAAATGTGACAACTGTTTTACAATGTTTACAGCATATCTTAATTAGCCTAATTTTTAAACTGAAACAAATGAATAGTGCTGTGCGATGGGTGGCAACGCTGGCATTTGGAGCAATTGGGGCGAATTTGGAAATTGCATCAACAATCAAAGAACAAGAAGCAGAAGTTGTCCAAGAGGTCAAAGTTGCCAAGGACAAAATACAGAACAAATCTCCTGTATTACGTGTAAGTATTTACTGTTTGTTTAAGGACGTCATTTTTTGTCCAATATTTAAATTTTATTCTTGGTCACGTGGATGCTTCTTTTTATCTTAATTTTTTTAAGGTCCTTCTGTCGGTGACACCACTGGATTTTCTCCCTGGTCTGACTTTGATCCGTGTAACGCACCTTGTGGTCAGACCTCTACAACTAAAAGAAGAAGAAGCTGTATGACTGGACCTCCAGATAGCGAGGGCTGCAAAGGCCCGATTGAAGAAAAATGGGTATAAGATAATGAAATACGTTTTATATCTTCCTTCAGAATCTAAGAATATTTTTAGTTTTTGCTTGGGGTCAAATATAAAATAATAGACATGTTTCTTGTTTGTTTATAACCACAAGGACCTTAATTTCTCAAATTTTCGACATAATTAACACAGTACAACACATATTCCTCTATAACGCCAATTAAATTAAATATCAGGCGTGCACTTCTACGCAACAATGTGGTACCTGGTCGCAGTGGAGTGACTTTTCCACGTGCGGGAATGCTCAGTCTTGTGGAAATGCCAAAATGACGAGGACTCGAACTTGTCTCAACGGAGTGATCGGACAACCTAACTGCAATGGCCTAGCTGTTGAGAGCGTAACGTGCAAGACTGGCCGCGTCTGCCCAAACGGTAACATACACTTCAACAAAAAAGTTTATATACACGTAACGAATTTGGTTTACATTTGACCGAAAATAAACCCTTTATTAACTCTAACGCAAACTGTAGTTTTATCTTTTATTGAACGCAGTTTTTATACGTAATGGATAATTATAGTAAAATATATATTTGATTAGGTTGGGGGGCCTGGTATTCTTGGGGTAATTGCCCAGCAAGATGTGGCGAGACTGGAAGTCAGCTTAGAAGACGACAATGTTTTGGAGGCGTACCTGGCCAAGAACTGTGTCCCGGTAGACTACAAGAGACCAGGGTATGTTAAGACATATTTTGCTTTCATCAGTTTAAAATTATTAGTGTTTTTTTTTCATTTGAAATTTTTAAAAGATTGTTTTTTGTCGAGGTTATAGCTCTAACATTTAAATTACGTCCCCTACACTATGTTTAAATATAAAATAAATGGTTGGATTTGCAAAAAGAAAACAGCCTTTTTTTAAATGTAAGTGATGAATAAACGCTATTATATTATGTTTAAAAATCTTGGTTATGCTTTTTAGTCCTGCTCACCAAATAACTGCCCGTCCTGGGGTGACTGGACTGAGTTTGGTGTTTGCAATCCTGCATGTGGGGTGGGAAAACAGGTCCGAACTAGAGAATGTAATGGAGGAAATGCGGGTGAACCAGGTTGCCAGGGAACAGCTGCAGAAAGTAAAATCTGCACAAATCCAAGATGTAAGAAAAAATGCTGGCATCACATAAATGCTAGATAGATTTTTATTCTTAATATTAATCCCTTTAAAAGTTTGCGCAGCCTGATGTATTAGCGTAGAGTTATATATTATTATAGCCGCAGTTACATAAGCGCAATCAATATTTCAGTTATTTTAAATTAAAAAAATATGCATTTAAAGTAGTTAGCTTAACTTAATTTTATGAGCAAATTAATCAAGACTATAGTATAAGAGCAGCTCACATTAAAAAAAACCTTGGTTTTTTACTTTCAAATTCAAATTTTTGAGTGTTTATATTTTGCAGGTCCCACTGGTTCAGATACAAGTGGATATTCTTTATGGTCCGAATTTGATTCCTGTAACGCTCAATGTGGTCAGACCTCTACGCAAACCAGAAGAAGGCATTGTTCAACTGGTCAAGTGGGCAGTGCAAGGTGCCAAGGTCCCGCAATCGAAAAACAAGTATTCCAATTCTTGCTTTAGTTCAATTAGAGAAACTATCACTACTTTGAAAAAAAAGTCTAAGTTGTTTTTATTTCATTATACGGTCATAAGTTTTACATTTTTTTTAAAACGCAGTGGTATTTTGGTGTTTCAATTTAATCAAACCACACATATTCTGTATACCAAACTAAAAGTGGCATATTACACTAATTTAAGGTATGTCACATCAATACCGTTTACAGTAACATGGTAAGTACAACACAATAGATCTGTATATAAATTCTACCTCACTAATTGTATGTTATATAATCAAGGCTTGTCCGACTGTCAGTTGTGGTCGTTGGTCAACATGGACTCGTTTTTCGAGTTGTGGTCAGCCAGGTGAATGCGGGCATTCAAAAAAGCTCAGAACAAGGAATTGCATTGGTGGACAAGTCGGCGAACGAGATTGCTATGGAAGTGACATTCAATCACAACAATGCTACACTGGGAGACCTTGCCATGGTTGACGACTTCTTTTTGTTGAATCCAATATACACAATAAAAGCCTAAAGTATAATCAAAAAATATTTAGTTTTCTTTTAATACACAAAATCAAATAAAAGGTCCAAAATTTAAAAATTGAAATTTTATTAAAAGCATGCGTTAATGAAAGTTTAAAGCTAACTTTATTTATTATTCGGATTAACAAACACATAAAAAATTACTAGTGTTTTTATTTTCGTCTAAATACAATGCAACGACCATCATTCAAAATATATGAAGTTTACGTATTTTGAATAAAATATAATAAGGGGGGCGACGGAAAAATGACGACTTGATAATATAAATACTTGAGTTGTACTTCAGCTATGTAGATAAAAAATTTGATAGTTTTTATAATTTGGTGTTTTATATTTAAAATTAACTCCCAAAACATCGGCGATCTCATGTTCTTAACACTTTAAAAAATTTTTTTTTTTTTAAATTTAAATTTTGTTCGTTTTAAATGTATATTCCTTAAAAACCTATAAACGATACTTAGCCTTTACCCCAGACTATTTTACTTGTATTTTTTAATAATTGTATTAACTTTTTTACCGATTTAGGTCATTTAAAGTGGAAGGCACTCGTATAAATAACTCGATTTTTATTTGCGATATATTTTTAGATTTTTTTTTTCAATTATTTAACAGTGGAAAATTTTCAATTATTTAACTGTCGAATATTAAGGTTAACGAAAACTTTGAACTTATAGTTTTAAAGGAAACTATTTTATTGGTAATTTTATCGAACTGTTTTACAACAAAAAGGCCCTCGGCAAATAATCGTATAGATTTAAAAGCAGGCTCAATAACGCGTGTTGTATCATAATAAAGGGTGTAAATTGTTTATCAAAATCTTTGTAAAAAGTTTAAGATGAAATTTGTTCTACTTTTGATTTATATCCTTCTCGGATTGGTAGCGACAAACGGTAATTAGTATTCGTTTTCTATTTGCATTATTATTAAATAAAGTTGAAAAATAGAAGTTAAACTTAATAATTATCAGTGAACCGCACTAGCTTGTCAATAAAAATTGATATAAATCTTAACAGGTAGATAATTAAATATAAAAAAAGGTATTTTACTGAATCGACGTTGGCCGAAAGTCATATACTTAAAACGCAATAATTTTGACAAAGGGGCATTTTTTGTCAAACTCTTTTTACTACTAAGCAATGCTTTTTAATTTCTATACAAATATAATTTTAAGTAAAGGTAGAATGTCGCTGTCGAAATTTTCGGCTCAAAAAACATTTACTTTTTACATATCAAAGTTTTAAATAACGTAATAAAAAAATGTTGGCGCATTTTTAAAAAAATGTTTGGTGCATTTTTTTTATATTGTTCACTAGCATGTAGTGGTTACTTCAAGAATGCTGTACTGCATTATGTATTTTAGCAGTGGATAAAGTACTGCATTATGTATTTTAGCATTTTAAAATCAATTTTAAACCGATATGTATTTTAGCATGTCATTCTTCGATTACTGAACGTAAAAAGCGACAAACTGACCAAGGACAAACTAATGATGCACAGTTGACATCTGAAGCTCTAGTTACGATAACGTTGCGGGACTTTTTTACTGAATGCTTGGAAAGTAATGTGAGTTATAAATAAATCAAAACTTCTCGTAATTAAATGGACTTTCCGTGAATGATATCAAAAAAGATAACATCAAAAAAAATTAAAGATACAATCGGTTTTATGCAAATTCGAAAGCACCAAACCTCCCTTTGTTGCATTATTTTATTTCGATTTTTTTGATGTATAAAAGGAAAGTAGTATTCAGCCAAAGGCATAGCCCAAAGTGTTTAGGTTAGAGTTGTACATTGCCAAAACCCCTGGTCCTACCATACACGATAAGTTCGTGCACTAGTATCAGGGGGCTTAGTAATTTAATAGTCACACATTTCTTTGTGATTTAAGATTAACATCGATTACTTTAATAGGTTGGGCCGATATGGACGTGGGAAAGTGTCGTTGACGTGTCTGTTTTAGATACCAAGTGGTACCAAAATACGGAAAGAGATAACTGCAGGTAATTTGAATCCACAAAAAGACTTTGCCATTTCAAAAACATAAATACAATTTATGTTATTAATATACAAGAGCCAACGGGATTACGGATAACGCTGAATGTTGGAAAAATCGACTCGACGAATATTTGCAACTAGATTCATTCCTTCAAGAACATGTAAGAATCTGCATAGACGAATACGCTGCAGTCTTTCCGAGTAGGCCTATCTATCACATCAACAAAAATCGCTATTAAACGCTAGTGAACCCATAAATAAACTTTTGTTTGCTTCTTTTAGATTTTTTTCGTCGAAAGCGCCAAGCATTTCAAATCGACAGTATGTTACATATTCGTAGAACTTCCTTTTGCAAAGAACTTCATATAACATATATTAAAACGAAACCTTTTTTTTCCAACTTATATTCTGCATGTTTTGGTAATTTAGACACAAATCTTTTTCTGTACAGAGCAGTGCTCTAACGACTTCTTTCCAAACGACCCTGCTGTAAGAGAATATGGTTTGTGCAACCAAGATCAGGTAAGTTTGCTACCAGTTCGCCAACCGATTGATTTTCCTTCCGTATCCCAATTTGTTGCAGAAAACACAATTTGTGCGTAAGTAAAAAATAAAAAATAAATTAAAATACAAAAAACTGTTTATTTTGTATTTGGCCACTGTCAATATTTTTGCTATTTTACTAAGGCAGAAAAAACGGTGTTAAAATTCAGTAATGTAAAAAAATACAAACTCTTTTATTTGTCTCAGTTCTGAGTTTGAAGACTGTAATTTCAACCAAATGGAAACTATTAGTGGTAATGATGTTTCAGTACCAACTTGGCCATATCGCTTTGAAGCCATTACAAGAACAGATTCTCCAGTTAGGGCCTCAGTATTTGCTTGCAATAACTTAATATTTCCACTGGAAAACGCGGATAGCTCTGATGGTAAATCATATTTTTATGTGTTACGCAAAAGTTGATCTTTTTAGTCAGCAGCCTAGTTTAAATGCAATAACGTTAAGATTTATGTAAAAAATATCGACACTTGGTTTTAATTTGAAATTAATGTTTTTATTCATAGAATCGAGATGTAGCGAATGGGGGGATTTCCAGGCTTGTTCGGTAACTTGTGGCTCTGGACGGCAAGTTCGTAGCCGCATGTGTCCAGCTGGATTTTCGGGAGAAATTAGCGAAACAAATAACTGCCAGTTAAGCCCGTGTAACCCATTTCAAAGTTTTCTGGACTTTTTTATTATCAATACCTTGTTAAATATTAACTCCAACTCATCTTTTAATAAAGTCCAGTGTAATACATCATCATCATCACAAATTTGTAAATAACTGAATTAATAAAAACGGCAAAATTTTATTAGTGTGAACAATAAATTAGTACCCAACTATATATCAGTAACGTTATAACACATTGGTTAACAAGTTTGACCGGTGAAGCACTGTCGTGTGTCAACACCAGGTTCGTAACATCCAGGACCTCCGATTGCGCCTCCAATACACTCGCGTGACCTTGTCATGGCGGCATTCCCGCAGTTTATTATACCGCCGCCACAAGCTGTAAACTCGCTCCATTCCCCCCAACTTCCACATTGCATTTCGGGATGACAAGTCTAAAATATTAACTTACGGTTAAATAGGAATGCTTAAAGTTGAGTCAGATTGTACGGGTTTAGTTCTTTAAGGTTTTACTTGCAATTTTTTTTTGCAATTTTTTTTGTATCTATTTATCTTCGATGTGGGAAGGTCGAATGCGCTACCTAAACATAGAGTAACATCAGTTACTCCGACCCAGTCTCGAGTTGCCTTTAGCAATTTGGGATATTATATAGATTATAATTGCCTGATAATTATATTCTGTTGAATGAGTGCTGGGTCGGCAGAGGCTTATACCATTTATAGTGCCTTACTCGAGGCCGCTACAGCATGAGAGCAGTGGGGATTTTTATAACATACGAAGTTTTTTTTTGTTACAACATTTTAGAAAAAATCTTGTAAAGTTCTTAGGATGAAATACCTTTCTTTCTTCTATTGGACCTACACACCCAGGACTGCCATGTCCACCAGTTGTGCAATGGCGCCGTCTAACGTGTGTAGATGTTTGACCGCATTGTGCGTTACACGAATCAAAGTTCGACCATTCTGAAAATCCTTGTTCCCCTGCAAATTAATGTTATAAATTACAAGAATAAAAATGCAAAAGCCATTTTTTATGTGTTATGATTTTCTTCTTGATTTTAAAACCCCAACAAATAATTAAATGTAATTTAAAAAACTAAACTAAAAACGATAACAAATTGAAAAAATAAACAAAACTATAAAAGCGAACATTTACAATTTGGCTTTCAAGGGTAATTTAAAAGTCTAGGTAGTATTTACATATTAAATGCCAAATATGTAATTTTTTCCAGTTGGTATTTTTACTGTTTACCTGTTGAAGAAGCTTTAATAGCACATGGGATTTCTGCCGTGCATCTTACAGTTTCGTGCTCGTCATTACAAGTCTCTGATGCTGCTCTTCTACATGATCTTGATCGAGTCCTTGTTCCTGAGCGGTTTCCGCAAGAAACCGAACAAGAAGAATAACTTCCCCATTTACTCCAACTTATTCGAGAAGGTGTAGAGTCAGATGCTGAAGATTAAAAATTTAATAATAATTAAGAAAAGTTTAATAATAATTAAAAATTTATAGTTTATTAGTAATTAAGTAGATATAATTTTAAACGGTAATCCTTTTTCGTACATTATAAAGGCTATATGGTCCTAGGTTAATTTATTTTATTATTTGGCCAACCAGCCTGAAAATAATTGTTTTTTTAGTAATAGTAAAATTTAAAATATTAAAAAATATAACTCAAGATTGGCTATTTATTACTAACTAACAGAGAATAGCCAAATAATTAGTTTTATAATATAACACAATTAGAATATTTTAATCCATAATATATAACATTTTTGTACTTACTACAAGGTACATTACTAATACATTGTTGTGTTTCTGATGGAATGGAACTTTGCCCAATACACGATCTTGTTCTTACCCCCGGAGCTCTTCCACATTTAACTGAACATGGCGAAAAATTACCCCAATTGTTGCAAATACTTTTGTTTCTGATTTCAACGTTACCTAAGACAAATTTGTAATTTTTTCGGATAATTTTTCCACCATTTATTTATGTTTTTAAATTAGGCTTTCACACTGATGCTAAAAATTTTGCTCTGGACTTACTTTGAGCACACGATCTTCCAGTATAGCACTCTTGTATCTGTATACTTTCCCCGTAACAACCAGGGTTACCCACTTTTCCTCCTATACACTCTCTACTTCGTTGGTGTTCCGAATTTCCGCACGATGTCTCATCACCGCACATAGAAAATTTAGACCATCTACTCCAACTTCCACAGTTAGACATACAAATCTAAAAAGTAAGCATTTGCAATAAATAGTAGGCATTTATATTACATAAGTCAGTTCGATGGTATTTGGTTAATCATACCTTGCTATCTAAGATTTCTCCCTTGCAGCCTGGCATACCGACTGCACCTGTCGTACAGTGTCTTCTTCGTACTTGCAAAGCTGTTTCTCCACACTGAGCATTACAACTATCGAATTGACTCCAAAGTGAAAAGCCGTACGTTTCCCCATCTTCGCCTGTTAAGCAAATTTTTATTTTTACCTTATTTTAAAAGTGTTTTAGCGGATACATTTCTATTCGTAACGCATTGAAAAAAGGTAAATTGTGTAAGTTGTATTTAAGATAAGCAATTTTAGCTTACATTGTTCTAAGTCGCAATTGGCATTTTCGAAAGACGGCCCATCACAACCATGCGACCCCGCTAGTCCGTTAGTACAAACTCGGTGTCGCAATTTTAAACCGACTCCACACGTTCTACTACATTCACCGAATAGTCCCCACGAGCTCCAATAAGGACAATTTTCTGGCTGACACAGCTTTTAAAAAACGGATAATTAAATTATTTTTTTGTTTCACATGCATTTGCAGACTCACTAACTTAGACAAACTTTTTAAATGTATAAATAATTTGCAACATAAACACATTTGCATACTCTTGTTTCGTGAAGATCTCCTTCACATGGCGCTCTTCCTGGCACACCGTTAAAGCATTGCCTTCTTCTTAATTGACTTCCTACCTCTCCGCACCTCGCAGGACAGTTGTCCCAAGGCGACCACGGTGTCCAGCCTAATATGTTACAAGTTTGTGAAAGATGTTTAGTAAATTTAATTTAGCAAACTTTTAAATACTTTAATAGATTATATTGAATAGACAAACTAATGTGCTTGCAATTTACAATCATAGCACTTAGCAATTGTTGAAAATAAGGTAGTTTTTTGTACTACTTCTGTGAACTCTTGTAAACCTTACCTTCCATTGGAAAAACAACTTGATTACAGGTTTCTACTACTTGAAGCACCGGCGAGTCCTGTTGTAAAATGGCTTGCAATTTATATGGCCAATATTGGGTTAAGGCTTCGCTATCTGACACGTTCAAAGAGCAATCAACAGGATTTCTAAAATAGTGGTCGTTTGAAATATTTATTTGTTTAAATGTTAATTGTATCTTAGCCACGTGTTTTATGTGGAAAATTACATACCTGCATATTACGTGATTGTCAGTAAAGTCAATCACTGTTTCAACGTTGATATTTTGTTGTACGTCATCAACTACCGCTGTCTCACTATAACAGCTTTCGTATTCGGTATTTAAATTTACAGTTGCTTGTCTGGTAACCCTGCTATTTCTTCTCTTTTCTAATCTCATGTTATTAATATGCCGTGGATGGCTGGCATCTCTAACTGTTAACAAAAAAATGTAATGTTATAAAATAAAATTTTAATTTAAAAATAGCTCTTTTTTGTTTATTATCGTATTTGACTTACCTTTTGGGCAGCAAAATCTGATTTTATAATCATGGCATCTTCTGTCTGTTTGGTCGGCGTTTCGACAGGTGAATCCCCTTTCAATTGATATTGAAACTTTTTGGTTGGTTTCCCTGTAATCTCGCCCGTGAACTGTTTGTACATCCACAGCGCTCGGTTTTTCACAAACTTCTTCCGGATATCGGGCTTGTAGGTCTCCTATGTTTTCGAAGTCACCTTGACCGGAAGGAAAATCTCGACTGAAAAATCGAGTCCATTCTTCAGGTTCGCAAACTATGGCGCGATCTATTTAAAAGAACATTGGTGTTTCATTTTTGATTTAAACACAATATTTTTGATTTAAACACAAAGTTACAAACGCTAGAATTCGTTTTTTGTATTTGACAAATGGTTTCGGGTTCGAGCAAATTTGAAAAAAGGTTTAAGAACGAAAGGTTTTGGGTTTGGGCCGCAGCTTTACCAAACTATACACACTTGAGCACGGAGTTTACGGTAAGCTCAAACACATTCTAACTGTGCACTCTTTTTTAATAAAAATACAAAACCAATCACTTTTAGATGATATGAAAAAAAAGAAAAAAAAAATTTTGCGAAAACTTTTTAAAAATTGTGTCAGCTTTATCTATATAAGTTTTTAAAATTCGTTTTACTCACCTGGGCAACAAAATCGAACTTTGTAGTCCGGACATTTAGTTTTATCTGGCTGATCAATATGGTCGCACCTAAACCCGACATTGGGCCCGAATCTGACCACGTGACCGCCCTCGCGAAAGTGTTTGTCGTTTTTGTTGATTAAATCGGCTTCTACTGCTTGTGGGTTCGCACATATTCGCCCGGGAAACTCGTTTCTCAAGTGAATTAACTCTTCATTTTCTCCGAAACCGGCAGGGTTATCTCGGTTAAAATATGGAGTCCAGCCTCTTATTGAGCACAACGGGTCGCTACCTAAAACCAAGATTTTAGTTTTATTAAGTACTATCACAAATACAATTTGGAACAGAATAATTTTAAAAATTAAAATATAAGAAATACCTCTAATTGATTGCGAATAATCGCTTATACATTCCCTTGTAGCATTTAACAACGGTGACGTTGAACTTAAGTAATCAGACAATCTCTCTTGCCAACAACTTACACTGTCTTCATTGTTTGATGATCTGTAAAATTGTTATAGCTTAAGGCATTGAAGAAAAACAAATGGGATACCTAAAACGTTAAATACGACTCACGAGCAAAATAAATCATCGCTGTTTTCGTACCATTTCACATCAAGAACTGATAGATCGACTATTGAGTCGTATGAGGAAAAGACATTGCTGGCCTATCAAAAATATATTTTATTATGCCGTGTTTGGCTAAAAAGTCAATAAAATTAGCAGCTCGCTTTTTATATTATATGCGATATTTTACCTTTGCTTTCAGACATTGAGAGAAAAAATCTCGCAAATAACGTGTTCGTTCTTCTTCTGCTGGCGTCGCTCGCTTATGTCTTTTCCTATGTGAGTGACAGGCTAAAAAATATTTTAAATAATTCGTTGACAAAGATTATATTTAATTTAATAAAATGCGCATTTTTAATATTTATTATTAACTTAAACGAAAAAAACGTTTTTTATAAGAATATATTAAATATGAATACTAAAAATTACCTGATGCAAACATAACAAAATAAACCATTATACAGATAATTTGTAACACTTTCATACTGTTTAATTTGGACTTATTTAAAAATACCTAAATGTAAATGAACCCTTAAAAATATGTAAATTGCAAGCTTTTTATAACTATTTATTTTTTAAATCTGCCTTGGGGTTGTCTTACTTTGAACTAAAATATTTTTCCACGGAACTGAAACTAAGTTTAAGGCAAAAATAAAATTTTAAAGTTTAATATCGAAACTTAATTCCAAATATTTTTGGAAAAATTTTCCAAAAATAAATTCTTATAGTATTTCGAACTCTTAATAAAATTTTTTCAAATATAAAAATTGTCAGATTTGACTTGAATGACCTCTGAATAGTTTTAAAATGAGCAAAAAATATTTATTTAGAAAAAACTGTTGTTCGGCAAACTTCGATGATTCATAAATTATAAATTTAGCCTTAATATTGCTTAAAGCGGTTCCATTTAAATGACATTTCTTAGTAAACAAGTCAGTTAAAAATATCCTTATAATCAAACTACTTCGCTTTTTTCGATTATTATTTCTTTTATTAAATTTGCGGAAAATTTAACTATATATAATTATAAGACATTGATTATTTATAGATTTTATTAATACACGCGCTACAAGGATTATAACAAATAAATATTTTAGTATATACTACAAATCATATTAAATAAATCAGTATTTTACAGTTATTACATTTACAATTATAAATTGTCATTTTTAGGACATATATTCTTTATTTCATCTTCATTTTTTCGTTAATACAAGCCTGAAATACAAAAAAGCAAATTAAATATATTTTTAAGGTTTTGTTTATATTAAAATAAATACAGGACGTCCGAAATTACTTACAATATTGGTTGTAATCAGAGCAGCAGTTGCCTGCCTTCTCACAGTGAATATCACATTGGCAAGGTAAAGAGTTGTCAGCATAGTCGTGACATCTACCATTACACGAGGCTACCGGGTCTGCCTGGAAGTTACAAACAGGCACTGGTAAGTCCCAAGTACCGTCAGATTGGCATGTAGCCTCTGGCGATCCTTCCAGTACGTAGTTTGCTGTTGAACAGTCAAATATAACGACGTCAGCGACTTCAAAGTTTTCTAAATCAGGAAAGACTAATCCGAAAGCAGGCGCTGCGGGCTTGGGGCAGTACACTATTTTTTCTAAAAACAGGAAAAAATTTTCAAAAATCTGTTACGGTATCGGTTCCTTTTTTTGAGTTTCGTTTATCAAACATTAACACTTTTTAACATGCATTTTTTCATTTCACAATACCAACCTATGCATATTGTCTCTGTATCAGACCATCGTGGAAAGTCGCCTTCAACATTAACACAAGTTATATCCCGAGCCCCTTGAATCTCGTAACCCTCCTTGCAATCAAACCAGATTTCTTCCCCAATTTCATAGGCCGTCTGTGTAGGACGAAACGAACCAAACTCAATAGCATTCGGTGGCTGGCATGTAGTAACTATATAATATAAAAAAAATAGTTTAACATATCGATTGTTGACCGTACGTAAGACTGTATATTTTTTACAAGCTATAATCCTACCTCGCACACATGTGGGTTCAACAGCATCCCAGAATGGTCTTTGACCTGGGTCTTCAGTACATGTGATATCTTTAGCACCCTCAAGGATATACCCTAGATCACAACTAAACCAAACAACCTCTTCAATAGAGTAGGCACTTTTAATTGGCCCGTAGTTTCCGTTAGATGGCGCTGCTAAGGGTCCACATTCTTGCACTGCAAAGTGTATTTACAATTATTTTAAACTCTCAAAAAACTACTGTTAGCAAGTAATACTTATTTCTTTAAAATTAAATTGTCAAACATAAAATCAAATTAGAGAAAAGCAACGTTAAATTTTAAATAACAACACTTAATTAATTATGCTCAATTTAGAATTTTTGATTATTTTCAACTACCCTTTACTTACCTATTGGAACACACGAAGGCTCCGTAGCTGACCATGTCGGTGGATTACCAGAGTTTTCAAGACAAATTACAACTGAAGTGCCCTCCATTTCATAACCAGCATCACAACTGAATGTGACGTCATCACCTACTTCGTACAGCGAATTGATCGGATAATAGCTTCCATACAGTGGCTGAGTAGGAGGATTGCAAGCCTCGACTATTAAAATAATTATAAGTTTAGTGTAAAATCAACAATAATGCTAAAATTTATTCAATTAAGTTCTTAAACAAAACGTACCCATAACACAAGTAGGAAGGGTAGGCGACCATGTAGGAGGGAGAACGTCCTCGCTTGCTGTACAAGTCACATCTGCTATTCCGTCAATTTCGTAACCTGGATTGCACATAAACCAAAGCACGTCACCGATATTGTAAATCTCCTCATTCGGACGAAACGATCCATTTTCGGGGGCGGCGGGTGTAGGACAAGTCGTAACTACAAAAAATCGATTAATAAGTAAATTACCTTTGATTTTTTTACATTGGCAGCTAGTTAAGGCCTTGCATTGGTATAACCGTTTCTTATAGATTATTTAACATTCAAAATATTCAAACAAAACTAAAATAGGTTCCGTTTTTTTTTGTTGAACCTTAACCTTACCTATAATTGGAACACATAATGGTTCAGGTGCTGACCAAATAGGAGAACTTCCTGGAATTTCGATACATGTCAAGTCTGGGGCTCCAGAAATTTCGTAACCTTCATCGCACGAAAACCAAATTTCGTTACCAATTTCGTAACTAAGTTGGATCGGGCGGTAAGATCCGTATTCCGGAGTGCCGGGAATAACGCATGTGGAAACTAAAAAATCAAAAAAAAATTATAAGTATTTTTTTAATAAAGTTTATATTCAGTATATGATTGCGTTAAATTAAATCCAAAACGTATAATAAACCACCTATAAACGTAACAACCCTTACCCCGACCCAGTCACTCGAGTTGCCTTTTGCAGTTTGGAATATTATATATTATAATTGCCTAAAAATTAAACTGCAGGTAAAGTGCTGACTCAGCAGAAGTTCGTACCGTTTATGCGCCTTACCCAAGGGCGCTACTGTGGTATAGCAAGTGTTCTAACTACTACACCACGCTGCCGGTTTTTATGTTCTCGAACGCAAAAAAATGCTTGCAACGACTAAAAATCAGTAACACTCACCTATAACAGGCACGCATGTCGGCTCCACGGTTGCCCACTGTGGTGGGTTATCAGAACTTGACACACACACAGTGTCGACTATTCCACTTATTTCATATCCCTCATCACAGGTAAACCAAACGACTGTTCCGACATTATAAGGTCCTTCCAGAGGGGCAAACGAACCAAATTCGGGCTGTGTTGGTGTTGTACAAGTTTGAACTAAAAATGCATATATTGTTTTACTTTCTTCTGCTTTATTGCAATAAAAAGATAGCATTGAAGCATGTACTCACCAACGCAAGTAGGCTCGCTCGCTGACCAAGTTGGCGGGTTGTTTATATTTGAGAGGCAAGTAATATCTGCTGTTCCTTGCAATTTATAGCCAGCGTTGCAACTAAACCAAATTTCTTCGTTAATCTGGTAAATTTCTTGTTCCGGTCGAAGCGACCCAAAATTGGGAATTGTAGGTGGAGAACAGGTTTGAACTAAAACATCAAAAAAAGTTCTCACAAAACAGTTTTGAGAATTTACTTTAAAATTGCACACTTATGTTTATTACTGATCTTTTGGCTTACCATATGATGGGACACATGTGGGTTCTTCTGCGGACCAACTGACGACATTCAATTCCGATCGACAAGTTATATCTGCTGCCCCGCTAATTTCGTAACCGGAATCGCAGCTAAACCACACTTCATCGCCAATATTATAAGAAATTTGACTTGGTCGAAAAGATCCAAATTCAGGAGAAGTGGGTTGTTCGCACGATCGCTCTAAAATTTAAAAATGTAATTAAATAATATTTAAAAGTATACCATTGACTACAAATTAGCGTATTAGGTTTTTAATTACATGCTGTATAAATTATCAAACCATAAAAGCAAAATGTACTTATGCAGTTTGGTGGGCTTCTGTTCCATTGTCCACCTTCCAAACAATATCGCTTTCGTTTAGTGGAATCTAATTCATATCCGATAGCACAGCTATACCAAACAGAAGAATTCGGTTCAAACACAGTTTGGCTTTTTGGCCAAGTTCGCACCGCGTCAGGAAGCTTCGGTAACGTGCAGGTAACAGATTGTTGGTATGCTAAAAAGAGGAATTATTTCTTAAGTTGTTAAATTATATATTATGTTTTTGTGTTTAGATCGAGTGTCACTAGAACTGCTTCATGCTGCTAGCAGTAATGTTAGGTACAATTTAAACACAAAACACTAACTGTACTTGAAAAAACACAGTGTCGTTTACTTACGGACACATTTTGGCGGGCTTCGGTTCCATTTGCCTCCACTTAAACAAGTTCGTTTACGCCTTAGACTGTCTAGCCTGTACCCGTCCTTACAGCTGTACCAAACTCTGCTGTATATTTTAAAGCTGATCTTGTCTTTTGGCCAGGTTTGAATGGCGTTCGTAGGTGGTGGTAAGATACATCTAGTAGATTCTGAATAAAACAAAGCATTATTAACAGATTGAATTAACAAAAATTGCGAGCACAAAAAATTAAATACTGTTAAAAACCATATGACTTACCTTCATAATATTCGCTCCAAACAACATTGCTTACAAAAGCCAAAGTAAAAAGCGCAGCAAATCTAATACTCAAATACATTTTACTTTGTTACTGTACAAACTGTAGATAACCAAAGAAATGATAATGAAAATGCATACTAACGGGCGTTCTTATATACTATGAATAATAACCACTTGGATTAATAATATGCAAAAACAACTATTAATTTAAGTCGTCGTTTATTAAGTAGCATTCTCTAAAAATACATAAGTATAATTAAATGCATTAACAATATACATGTATACGTAAAACTATAATTAATCTATTTCTTTCTACAATACGAAAAGTAATTGTATATTTAGCATAAACCCTTTGGCAATTCAAATTGAAACAGCATTGTTTTTAAATTAAATATTCATTTGCAAAATGTTAAATATATGTAAAAGTAAAATGCAAATAGTTGATTTTCTTTAACTCATAGAATATTTTAATAATAGCAAAACAATAGATTTTAAATAATTCTAAAAAATGATATTATCGCCTTGGAAAGGGATTTGTGTTGGAATTATAACTTTATTGAAGAACGTAAAATCACAAAACTCAGTAAATGCTTTGAACAAAACTATTTCGTACAAACAAAACTGAATTTGCATTTGTTAAAACAGTTGTTTCCTTTAGCATTGCAACACATTCCTACAACGTTGTATATTAGGTCTTGAATTCGGGCAAACGACTCTTCCAAAAGACGCCACGCACGTTCTAAAGCAAACAAAATAAATGTAAAAAATGTTTCCCCCAAAAAAATAAACTAATTTTAAAATATCAAGTTTTTTGTACAATCCTCAATGTTTCAAATTTAGATTGTTTAATTTTGCATTTACCTGTTTCTAATTCGAAAACCTATTCCACAAGTTTGACTACATCTTCCCCAGTTGCTCCAACGTGTTGCAAAATCACGTCCACTTACATTACAACTTGTACCTGAGCACTCATTAAATTCGCTCACATCGCCTTGACAAGTCCCTGAGCCAACTTCACCGCCAACACAAACACGTGTTCTTCTTTGCCACGTGCAATCAGACCACGTGCTCCAATCTGCCCACATTGGCACTGGACACGGGATGTTCCCGCACGGCTGTGACTCAAGATTCTGTCCCGAGCATTGGCCACTACCAGTACAGCTTCTTTGTCTAACTTGCTGTGTGCCTATTCCACCACATGTAACACCACATGCGCTCCATTGGCTCCATGTTGACCAAATCCCAGGGCATGTAAATACGTTACAAGATTGTTGTTGCGAAGTCACATCGCCATGTTGGTCAGGTCTACATGTAGCACCCTCAACACATTTACGGTTTCTTCTTTGTCGTCCACTTCCACAGGTTAACGAACATAAAGTCCATTGGCTCCAACTTGAAAAGAAACCTGGAATTTATTAAACCTTTTGAACCTTCTAAATAGTTAAACATTTTTAAATAAATTACAATTTTATGTTTAAAACAATAAAAAGAGATCTGTTTTTTTACAAGCAGTAATAAAATAAATTACCATAACAAATTCCATTATTGCAAGGCATATTTCTATTAGATAAACCGGGACAGTCTCTATTCAAACATCTTCGAAAACTTGACCGACTAGATTGTCCACATGTTTTTGCACACGAACTCCACGATCCCCATTCAGTCCAAGTCGGACAAATTAAAGAAGAGTTGCATACCTTAATCACATAGTGTATACAAAAAAATTTAAATAAAACCATGAATAAAATATTTTTTAATGTTCGGTTATGGTTGCAAAATTTCCAATGTCAAATCGTAATAAAAGGTAATGTGTGCAAGCATATTCGTAAAAAATTTAAAAAGTTACTTATTTTTACCCTGTTTTCTGTCGAGCTACCAATACAGGGGTAAATATTAGGCACACCTAGCGAACACGATCTTTCACGTTGTTGCACCGCAGTCTGGAAACACCGAGCTGGACAAATGCCCCATGGTGACCACGTGGTCCAACCCGGCGTCGGGGCATCAGCTGAACAAAATTGATTCAATAAATAATTACTTTTTTTATAAAAGCAAACAACAACAAATGATAAAAAATTCTTGGACATTTTTTATATAGAGCATTACTACACTATTACTTACTTAAAACATCCGCATTTTTTTCGCAACACGTTTTTTGGCAATGAAGCTCAGAAAACTGGTCAACTGTGTTACACCAAGACTGCTGTCTTATACAAAATGTGTCAGGCTGTGAATTTTGAAGAGTTCCGCATGGGTCTGACAAAAAAATCAGTCATTAAACAAAAGCAACACAGGGCGGGTGTGTCTATAAGTATAAATTTATAAAAGATGACAGTATGTATTTTTTACTTACTTGGCAAAAATATTTCACTGTATAGAGCATTACAAGGTGTGATAGTTTGAAACAGAGGGGAATCGGTTTTAGTTAAACTTGACAATAAAAATGGATAAAGCACAGAGGACCGGCAACCGGTTTCTGTTCTTTCTCTTGGTCTTGCAGAAATTGTATTTTGGCTTAGAATATTGGCTACCTCTTGTCTGCTATTACTGAGTTCAACGAACGAATCTTCGAATTCGTCTTCTGTTAAATCGGTTATAAATTCTGAACCTCGTCCCTTGTCACATTCACTGACATTAAAATAAATAAGTTTATGTTATTTTTTAGATATTGTATGGTTTTTAATAGATTGTATGATGGTATGGTATACACCTTTAAAATGGTATAATGTACACCTTTGAAAATAGGTAAAAAATGTAACACCTTTGAAAAATAGGTAAAATTATATGGCAATTAAACACTTATTTAAATTAAAATGAGGTTATTTTTTACCCGCATATAGCATGCTGTTCAACAAAATTAACCACCTCAAGCAAATCTAAGTTTCGTCTATTGCGAGGCAGAATCAAAGTTCTGTTAAGACAAGTAACATAACTCGTCAACAGAATATCTTCATCACCATCTTTTGAAACTTGTCGTTTTCGGCGCGAGGTGTAAACAACTAATAAGAAAAATAGACATTTCGTAAAATGCAGACCAGTATAAAACACAACTTGAAAATCTTATGTAGTATACATTGTTTATGTTTATTTAAAGTCTATGATTTTTGTCGTATACTTCTTCATTGAAGTTCTCACACATTTAAAAACTTACAAATCCCGTCGCTTATATCCATGCTATATTGTTGTATACATTCGTTGGTTGGACCTAGCAAAGATGAAGTTTGTCGTAGATAAATATTTAACCGCTCGGTCCAGCATCGTACCGAATCTTCAGAGCTACAAGAAAAATATGTTAAATAGGAAATTGTACATTAGAACAATGAGATATACAGCATCTTAAATAACTAACAAAAACTTGTTCACATTTAAAACGTTAAACATTTTTCGTACTACACTAACGATTAAAACATTTAAACACTATCTTTACCAACTTCATTTCCTAACCATAGGACGGCAAAACTAACATAATATTGAGTTACAATCACATAGCACTATAAACTAAATTTCTACAACAATAACATTGGCTTACTTTATTTAAAAAAATTGCAGAACAAATGTAAACGTCAACTTACCTACAGGAGTCTGTATCTGTAGTTTGGTACCATAAGGTATCTAAAATCGTGTAATCGACAGCCCCTTGAAGATTACCTCCTGCCTAGTACATATAATGGCAGTATTAAATATAAACTATAATCTTCTGATACCGTTCTACCAGCAAATATTCGTTTATATTGTTTTAAAATGTCGTAAACCTGGTGTTACCTTATCTTGTACGCAGGCCGCAAAGTAATCTCGCAAACTGCGAGTTGCCTCAACTTGTGCGGAAAAAATTCCTTCTACGTTTGTTTGTCGTCTTCTGCGGTTGTGTGAATCATCCACACCACTATGACAACCTTAAAAACAAAAAAAAATTGTTTTGCAAAAGTTTTTGTTGATAAAAGATTATGAATGAGAATGCTAAAATGCATGAAAATTACGTTTAGGAGCATAAACAAAATTCTAAATTTCAAGTAAAAAGTGATTATCGAATATTAAAAAATATAATAGTGAAACTTTCATTAAAAAGGTTTACCAAAATTATGCAAAAAACGTTTTGTACCATGGTTCATATTGTTTTTTTTAATATTTTAACAATGTTTATTTTCATTTCATTTATAAATAGTCAACTAAATTTTAAATGCCAACCGCAAGATAGAATTAATCTGGTTTGTTGTAAAAAAGGTTTTGATTGTATAAATAAAACATGTCATCAACAACCAACCTATAAATAAAGCTAGCTTTTAAACACTTTTAATTAATTTAATAAAACGTATCTTTTATCCTGGTTGCTAACTTTGTAATATTACTACCAATGTTAAATTGGAGTAGCATAAAAACTCTTTAGTAAATGTGTTTTTATTTTTTAAAAGGGCCATTTTTTATATAATTTAGTATTTAAATTTTAAGTGATTACCTGTTGTTTCTTGGTGAAAAAGGAAGAAAAATAATAGTATTCCTCGTAAGAGCATGGTATTTTCGATTTGTTTTTAACAAGTACACCCTATAATTATTAAATCATAAAAACTGCAATTCAAATTTTAATTGCTATTTGGTGCTTTCTATTAAAACAACATTATGAGATTTATTAGCACTAACAAGCACTACATTTCAAATAAGCTAACAATATTTTTAAATGTGCTGACTTGGAGTCTAAAAATATTTGATACCAATCAGAAAATTTTTAAATACTTATTGCTTGTTTAATAAATGTCGGCCAGCGATTAACGAAAAACATGCCGCTTATTTTTCTTTTACCACCTTCTTTTTATAGATAATGGCCAGGGGGCTGTAAGGTGGAAAAGGCGTTGTCAGTCGTATGAGCCGGCGATGCCGATTTAAATCCGCAACAGATTATTTATAATTGCGGGTCACGACTCTTTGGACATATCAATAGTTAAACACAAGTAAAAATAAGTCTAATCATTAACGCGCCTACACGCTTTGGGCTTTATATTGCTAACACTAATAAGTTTATTTACTATAAACCACTTTCAGCAAATTTAAACACAATTTAATTAAATTTTCTTATTTCTACTTTACTAAAATTTAAAATAAATTTTAAGAATTTTCATTAACTCCGCTTAAAATTATTTAAATTCCATCTTAGATTGGAATTTTAAACTAAAAAGTTTGTTAGGATGTAGTTGATTTAGCGTAAAAACTAAACAAAGATAAAACAAAAACTAATAGCATATTTATAGATTGAAAATCCGCAAAAAAATTTTATTTAATTTTTATTTTATTTTTTCTGTTTACGCATTTGGCATTTATGATACAGTACAAACAATAAAGAAAAAAATATTATAAAAGCTTCGTTTTAGTTATTTTGACAATTTGTTTAACGATTATAATAATTATGTATAAAATGTGGCAAAATATCAAAATTAGAATTTAAAAAGTGGCATTCGTTAAACAATTAAGTAAAGTTTAATATAACAACAAAATAAAGAAATACCAATATTTACATATAAATCACATTATTTAAGCAAGTGAATTTGATATAAATAAACATTTAAAATGTGTTTAACTCGTAAAAATAAATCAATAACACAAAAGCGCTGAATTCAAAATTCCTTAAATTATTTGTTTAATTCATCCAAAAATGTAATACTATAAACTCAGGTACAAGAGTTGCAGGTTCTTTGACAAAGCCCTTTTACTAACGAATTTGCACATAAAAAACTTCCATTCGCGCATACAATTTCTGGCCAACTATTTCTGCATATTGAATGTCCTGCAAATATGTAAAAAATGTTATTTACTTTAAGATAAATTTACTTTAAATATCAATCACAAAATTTAGTAAGCGTATTTTTAAATTTGTTTTTAAACATAAGTAATCAAATGCCTAAAATATAACTGCCAAAACACGTGGTGTCGATTAAAACAGAGTTAATTTAATCAACTTACGATTAGCAACTCTGCAGCAAGTATATGCGCAATTTAAAATGTATAGTTCGGAGTCGCATAAATGTTGATGTTCGAAACAAAAATCCTGCCCGCTTTTGTCATGTTGCATGACGCAAACTGTAAAACATAAATTTTTTTAATAAATTTTATGGTTTGAAAATATATTTAAAACTATAAACAAAACACTTACCTCCTTCACAGGGTGCGTTTTTACAAATAACTGTGTTGATATTAGGTCCAGGACAAAGCGTTCCATTTATGCAATGTCTAAAAAAGAAAAAGTTTATAAAATTGTTCCTATAATTTGAATTATGTGGAGTTTTGCATTTATTGTTATGTTACCTTCTTCTTACTGCCAATCCGTTTCCACATGTGACATCACAAGCTGAAGCCTCCGACCAAGTAGACCACGACCCTCCACAGTTATCAGTATTCGCGCAAGTTTTAACTTCTCGTGATACCGGATCACATTCTGATCCAAAACAGTCGCGCAATCGAAACCTGGTGCCTTCACGACCGCACGGTGCTATACAGCTGGACCACGGTCCCCATGGTGCCTCTTGTTCACCATTTCCAGTAAAAATTCGTGTATTAGAACTACAAAACGGACCAACACATCTTCTAACTGAAAATATGAATATGTATAACTTATATTACTATTTATTTTTTAACATGACATTTTTGTTGCTTACAAATAATGTGAAAATACAACTTTGCATACAACACGATTTGCACATCAAGCAAATGAAGTATTTTAAGATAAATTTACGTTGTTGCAATTGAGTTAAGTCAGGATTTATGCAGTCGTCAATCAGGCTACATCTTCTAAATCTTGTTTGAGAACCATCGCCACAAGTCGTTGAACAAGTTGACCAAGTTGACCAAGTTTCGTGTACTTCAGCTTTAAATAAAAACAAAGTTTAGAACTGGTCGTTAAACCGTTGTTAAGCTAGCAATATTTTTTTTGTGTGTAGCCTACCATCGCAGCATGTTTTTTGACAGTTAGTTCTCATAAACTGGGGATGACGTGTGCACCATGGGATTATTTCTGTGCAGCTTGGTGTGGTCATTGACTGATCTCGTAAAAACGCGCAAGAACCACCTAGAAAGTTATATTCTAGTTAGCAAGTTAAGTACAAAATTTGGATCACTTGTACTTTACGGTTCTTGGAAAGTCCTAGGACCGTTAATTGCGACAAAGAATCAGTTAGGATCGTAAAATACGAAGAAGAGAATTAGCTAGGCGAATATAGTAAACGAGAAAATTAGGTAAGACCGTAAAGTACAAAGAGAATTAGGCAGTACCGTAAAATGCGAGAGTTTTTCTGAGAACCGTAAAGTGTAAGTGATTTCAAAATTTAATAATGATAGTTAATACGAATTAATATGACGTACTTCGAGCGCAGTCTTTTTGGTTGCAAAATCCAGTATGTCTTTCCTTTCCGGACGCACAAATAGCACAATATCTGTAAATAACAGCCGCTGTTTACTACAAGATGTCAACTACAACACATAACCTAACAAAAACTCACCTTTCTCTCGTACGAGTTCCAGTTCCGCACAATCGACTACAATCACTCCATTGCGACCATTCTTCGCCATCACACTCCCTGTTATTACAGGGCTCAATTTCCGTTCTGCTACCAGGACAGACGGACGAGCCGACCGCGCCTCCATGACAACCGTTTCTTCTTCGCGTCCGAAATCCTTTGCCGCACGTATACGAGCAAGCACCCCACGATTCCCAACTTGCCCAACCGACGCAATTTTGAATGCGACATTGGTGCACTTGTATTGCGTTTCCATTGCAAGATCCCCCTTCACAAACTCTCGATCTTGTTATGGAACCTCGTCCACACGTTGCATTACATGGGCTCCACTGACTCCAGTCCCTCCATTGACCTTTTTAATAATAAAACATTCATTAGTCATTAAACTAATATTATTTCTTCTCTATTCAACGTTATATATACCTAACCTGTATTTAAATAATTCCCTATTTTAAATGCAAAAAAAATAAGAAGTGTAAAATTATATTAAACAAGGAATTGGTTAAAATTTTTTGTTGAAAATAACTTGAAAAAATTATTTAGTTTTTGTTTATTTATACCTGGGCATTCACGCTGGTTATCGCAAATTCTCTCTTCTAGAGTATCACCTACGCACGTGTTTCCATTTTGACAATGCCGCCTTCTGTTCGAAGTTCCTTGGCCACAAGATCCTAAGCATCTCGACCAACTCGACCAATCACTCCAAGAGGGGCAACGAGCTGTAATAAAACAAGAAATTAAAAAACTCACGTCAAACAATTTCGCGAAAAAATTACTACATATACTACGTCTTTCAGGTGGGCATATACAACATAGGCAAATACTACTTTAGATATACTACAACTTTTAGATGAACTAATACTATATTAAAATTAACTTCAAGGAAAATACTTACGTAAGTGACAGTTGCTTGTTTTTGTAGAAGGTCCTTGACATGTTTGAGTACTGGATTCTCTAATACAATTTCTTCTTGCAGTTCGTAACATGTTATCACCACAGGTGCCCATGCAGTCAGACCAACTTGACCATGAAGACCAATCAGCACATGGTTCTCGATTACATGACTATTCCAAAACATATTTATATTTAATTGGTCTTTTTAAACAGGATTGGTTTATAGACATGTATATTTTTGAATTAAGGGTCGTTATTCGACAAATTGTGGGGTTTTTGAGCTTTTTGTTTAAAAAATTTCGATAATATGGTATTTTTATTTTTTAAATCAAAATCCTTTTTAATTGACAGTGTACATATAAGTTTCACTCTAACAATTAGGTTTTTACCTCTATCTCCAACGAGGAACCGACGTTGCACCCAATTTGACCCCGAATTCCATTTATACAACTTCTAGTTCGGGTTCGTGTTCCTCCATTACCCCCACAACGTCTTGAACAAGAACTCCACTGAGTAAAGTCACCCCATCCTGGAAAATAAAAACATTTAGAAAAAAATTATTCACCAAACCATTTTACTTGAATTAAGATATAATGCCCACCAAAACGATATCGTTAACTTTAGTTCAAAACTATAAATGTTAACATCGAAAACAAGGCTATCAAATTTGAAACAAAAAATAAATTACGTGGACAAGGCCGGTTTGGGCATGGTCCTACTTCTTCAGCATGACCATGGCAGTCCTCGGACGGACGTTCCGTTCCATTAGCGACACATGTTCGAGTTCTAGACCGAGAACTTCGTCCACAAGTTTGATCACATGATGACCATTTTCCCCATGGCCGATAGGCTAAAGATAAAATAAAATTTATAGGCCTATTATTTCTATACCACGTTATTAAAATCAAATTTGCCCTTTTTTTCATAGATATATTCTATAAATATATTCTTTAACCTTTACTAAAACAAATTAGTTGTTTAAACCTACCTGGCGTTGAAGCTTGACATGGTCCGTCCTTAACAATTCTTTCTTTGATGATTCCCCCGATCCAGTCCTCGTAGCCTTCAACTCCGGTAAAAGCAGCAAACGAATCTTTTTGCGAGCAGCTGTCACCAAATGAGTATATTCCAGCCACAAACCAGTCACACGAGTTGCATCTTTGACAAACCATCGGCCCTCCAGTTTCACCTTAATAAATTAAGACGATCTTTATGGGCCTATTTTTTATATATCTTCACTCTCGGTGTTGGAAGGTCGACTGCGTGACTTAAACATAGAGTAGCATCAGTAATTCCGACCCAGTCTTAAGTTGCTTTTAGCAATTTTGGATATAATAGATTAATTTTGCTCGATAAATAAACCGCTGAATAAGTATTGGTCACCGTTAATAGCGCCTTACTCAAAGGCGCGACAGCGTGAGAGCGGTGGGGATTGATTCCACAACCTCATGTGGTGTAGCAATTGTTCTTACCAATATCCCACGCTATTATACTGTATACTGCGAAAACAAGTTTTAATTTTTTTAACAAACCTGGGCACATTTCCGATTGAGTTTTATTAAACTCAAGACACATAATATGATCGTCCATTACTCCATCTGTAACAACTGATAATCCCGAACAGCTTGATCCGTTTCTAACCGTTACTGGAGCATCAACGAGGTTTCTAATAACTCCTTGTTGAAAAACTAAAAGTGAATTGTTAAAAAATGTGGAATCAGTTTCAAACAAAACAATCTTAAAAAGCTAATAAAATCTCTAAGAGCCTATTTACTAACAAACAACTCATTTTTTAAGTTAGAAAACTATCAAATCAAATTGTCATTAATTTTTACTTACAGCTTGATTCGTATCCAGGAAAAAAGCACTGAAGTTCTTCTCTTGGTACCTCGCCATGTGGAAGGCATACAGGTCTAACAAATTCGTTCACTTCAACGCTAGTTTCCAGCCGCATAAGTGCTATGTCGTTGTAGGGGAAGTCATAATTGGGATGTACTTTAACCTAAGAACATGTACATTTCTAAATATAACATTACGTCAGTCTATGTAATACTGCAAGTAAATAACAACAGATTCGAGATTAGGTAAAACCGTTCAGTGTTAAAGTTAAATTGTAATTGGTAATGAGAAAAGCCATTTAGATATTATTTCATGTGTAAATAGTGTATTTAAGTTATTTGATGACCGTTGTGTTTAAGATCAAAACTAAAATAACACGTTTTAAATACCACATCGATTGTAATATCTTGGGTTCTAAAATTGTTTCCTCCTTTTTTAGTTGATCTTTTTGCTACTGAAGCAACAATGGGTCCGCCGTTTCTGAAGTATCCGCTGAAAAAAACAAGTAAAACTATTGATGAACATCGTGTAACCTACGCTAGTTTCGATTATGAAGTCACAAACTAACCCCATGCAATGGGCAGCAATAAGAACCCAGCGATCATCAATTAACGTTCCAGTACATATTCTTCTACCAACTTGAACGTAAGCTATCCACGGCCAAAATCCAAGCACTACGTCGGGGCCCGATGCGGCTGCCCCTGTATTACCGGTGACAATATTTTTTCCACATGTTCCTTAACAAGAACGTCATTTAATTAGTGTGCTTTAACAGTGTATTATAAATGTATTGACATAAACATCAGTTACGATTTTCACAATGTAAGACAATGAGAAATCGCTATTAACCTTATTAAAACACAAAATATTAAAAAAGTATGCTTATATGTGTTAGATGATAATGCTGTGTTATTTTGTAAACAAAATAAAACCTGGAGTGGTCGAACGACAGCAGCCATCTCTTTTATAATAATAAGAAAAGTTCTGACGAAACTCGCACCTACTATCATCTTCACATCTAAACGATCCGTGATTGTTTATACAAACTGTAAATCCAGGCTCAATGCAAGGGTTGTCTACCTCACATTCGTTTATATCTGACAAAAAGCATGTTTGGTTATTAGGTGTGTTAAAGTCGCATTCTTATATATATATATAAATATTTCATAGTTTTTTTAACGAATATCAAAATTGTATTTTTGAGATTTATCTGTTACTTACCATCGCAACCCTTTCCATCCGAGGCTAAAGTAAGTCCAGCAGGGCAAGCGCATTTACCTACTCCACCACCGTTTAAGACGCACCCAAAAATGCATCCCAATTCAACTGGGTCACATGTTTCCGGTGTTGCCCCCCCGACTGGTGGGTCCGTAGTAGTTGTTGGTGTGCAATGACCACAAGTTAGGGGACATAATGACCCAAGCCCGCTACATAATGCTTTCAAAGACGGGCAAAAAGGTTGAGTATCTTTACATACTGAAACGATGATTTGGGCGTTGTTTACTAAATACAAATATAATTTAATTAGTGTGGTAATGTGCAAAAGTTGTCTACTTATAGAAAAAAATTAACTTAAAAAATAAGCTTACCATTTAATAAATGAAGAATTGCTGTAAGAAAAAATAAATAGCTACCTCTCGATATGCACCTAAAAATATAATATTAATTTAATTTAAATAAAGTTTTAACTAGACAAATGTTTATACAACTTTAACGTTTATTACCTTGAAATCTTTTTAGTAAAATGAAACTGCATGTGGATATTTTGCGCTAACAGTTGTAATATTAATTTGTTTTGAAATCTACGTTTAACTGTCAGACGTTAAAGTTATTAACCTTTTATTTTACTTTTAGTTTAAGTAACTGCGAAGAGCTTAGCCTGTGTTGTCTACAAATAACAAAATTAAATTTGTATTTATATCTGAAAAGCGTCAAAGAAAAAAATTATAACTCAAAATAAAATATTAAAGATGTGCATTGACGTAAATATTACATACAATTTTTATGTGAATATAATTTTTTCAGGCAAATGCGTCATGTTCTTTATAACTTCAATCAGTAATCGATAATTAATTACACACACTGCGCGCCAAAAAAAAGTCGCAAATCTTTTTTTGTTTTAATTATTTTTAGTTTGTAATATAAAAAATAAATTTATTTTACGGTATTTTCCAGTTCGAACTTATAAGGCATTTTCATTACTGCAAGGGTTATTTTTAAATTTTCTAATTAATTGATGACTCATATCATGGGATCTCATTAGGGAAGTTTGGGCAACTTTGATCACGATTTTTTTTACTAAAAATATCCACAGGAACTACTAGTAATCAAGACGCAAGAACATTTTTATGTTGTTTTGATGTTATTTTAATTAGGGACGTGGGCTTATACTAACTTTAATAACATCCTAAAAATTTCTTTACGTTAGTTATCGATCAGTATATACTTGAAAAATTAGGGTTTTTAAAACTGTCAGTTACATAATTTTTTAATTATAAGCTGACTCTCTGTTTAATTCCACCTTCAATATATTAAAAATACCTATATAACACTGCCTAGTAATTTAAGCTATATCGATCGTATTGCGTTAACACTTCTATTCTAAAGTTAAATAAAAGTTTATTTTCTATCCATAGTCGCCTGGAGATTTCCGCCAATCGCCGCGGGACATTGTGTTATTTAAAGCATTTGAACTCATATTAACAAAAAAATTAACAAAGCATTACCCACATTTAAAACTGTTCTATTTATTTAAAGTTAAAGAAATCTTACTAGTTTACGAAATCAATTTTAACATTTCAAAATGTCAGCACCCCAGAAAAATTGAATAAAAGAACGAATTGCAATTGAAGGCAAAGCTGCCTTAAGCGAGAAATTTTACCGCCACGGCATTGTACGATTGAGTTTATGACGTCAAATTGTTGCTATAAATAAAACAAGTCGAAGATTAATTGCCAGTGCGTAACAACACTACATAAAATGTATTAATCATCGAGGTGTTTTTTATGTTTTAATTCTCATTTAAAAAAAATTTTAAAACATGTTTGTATTCTGGGGACATGTTGTATTACAAGTAAAACTATATGGTCGTGTTATGGTACAAACACGTGGTTTTTGATAAATTAAGATGTAGCAACCAACAACTTAAAAACTAGGCCTACGTGCATTTAAATTTGTTGCATAACGTAGTACAGTTTCAGATCGCCAATATTCATAAAAAACATCATAAAAACTCATTAACATTCTTCAACATATCACGTTGATGACTCATATTGAAATATTCAAATCTTTCAAATATTTCTTTCCGGAATGATTATTAAAAAGATAAATTTTAAATTTCTTAAAAACATAATAGGTATCGATTACAGAAAATGAAATCTGCATAGCTACAAAAAAAATCGTAGTAATATATGATTCTGCAAAATTTTTAAATCAATAGTAAATACAATTTTTGTTTGTGTTTGGTGTTTGGCGATTTAACTAAATTTTAAAATAACATTTTGTTTACAGTGACGAATCGTGATTTTTTGACATCCGAATTTTTTTTACTGACTTCCTCGACAACAATCTAATGATACATGAGCATGTACAGGATGCAGAGCTTGCAAAAATGTACAAATTAGTTTTTAAAGTAAAGTAGTAAATGTTATTTAGAATTTTTCAATAAACACCAAAACGTGAGGTTTGCTGTAAATAATTCGTATGTCCAAAGTTATTGTTGTTTAAATTTGTACATAAGGAAAAGGAAAATTATAGCCTATAATGGGAATTCAATTCGCTTTGACTGTAATAACAGGGTTTATCGAAAACTTGTTGTTTTCTGGCATTTTGTTTGGTTGGCCGTCTTTGGAATATGTACTAGTCAAAGAAGGTTACTTCAGCGAACATTGCAACTACACATTGACAAATGTAACTAAAGTAACAACTTGTAAAAGCCAAGCTGCATCTTTGAACCTGGTTTATTATGTCGGTATTATTGCTATGTCTTTTACAGGCTTACCACTAGGATATTTTTTCGACCGTTTTGGAACTTGGAAAACAAGAACACTTGGAACCAGTCTGATGACAATTGGTGCAGTCTTTTTAGTTGTGTCAACTGCTGATTTGTCGTGGTGTTTATATCCAGGAATGTTTATACTTGTAACTGGGAGTATAGCATTATTTTTGACTAATCCGCAGACAGCTAACTTTTATCCGCGAATTCGTGCGGTAATATTAAACGTGCTGGACGGAATGTTATCGTCGTCAGCTTGTGTTTGTCTTGTAATAAAATTAGTGTACGGCAGCGGACTCAAGTTACAAACCATCTTAATAATTTTTTTGGCTTTAAATTTACTACCATGGATTCGAACGTACACTCTTATGCCTAAACAATTTATCCCATACCCGTTTAAAAACCAAGATTTAAAATATGGAATATTTGAATGGTCGGGATGTCAAAGTCAAAATGATGATAAAGATGAAAATGAACCCTTAACGTCAAATGGAGAAATTGAATCGAATATGGAAAAAAACAAACCGTTTAAGAACATTCTATTTTGGACGAACACTTATCAATTTGGTATGTACGCACTAAGAAATATATTCTTTGATGGAAGTATGTATAATTGGCTACATGCTTTTATATTTAACGAAACCAAAATTAGCAACTTGATCAATCTGTACGGGTTTTTATTATTTTTTGCTTTTGTGATATCTGTTATTAGCGGTCTTTTGGTTGATGGTTTTACAAATTTTTACAAGGGCAAAAAGGCTTTATATTTTGGGCTACTTGCATCTTCAGTAATCGTAAGTGTATTCCTCACGTTGCTTTCAGCCGGTGCAGTAGCAGAACAGCCAATCATGTCTTTCGTATTTTCTTTACTTGGTCAGGGTTTTGTATATGGGAGTGCAACAACCTTTATAGCATATGTATTTCCAATGAAAGATTTTGGAAAAATATACGGTGTGACTATTTTTATTAGTGGACTTTTGATGTTGCTTGAATTTGGAATGTTTAAACTATCTCTAATTTATGATCCATCTTTCAAAATTGTTAACATCGTGTTGTTGGCGTTTTCCGTTTCAACCTTAATTCACCCAATAACATGGGCTAAATATGGACTTGAATACGAGCTACAATCTTAAAAATTTATTACCCAAGGCCTCAATGATTCAATTTGTTGATATTTAACTTTAAAGCATTACGCAATACAGCTATGGCCATGAATTTCTTAAATGAATGCGCATTGACTTTAGTCCAGTTATATACCTGGATAGCTATAAATATAATTTCGTGATGCTTTTTGTGGGTGCAGAATTTCGAGTAGCAGAAAATAATCATTCGTTCGGAAAGGGTGAAAAAAACGATCCGATAAATTCGTTAATTTTCTTAAACAAAGAGTGTAACTGCTTGGAATGCAAAAATAAATAAGGGGGTTGATTTTTGTAATTGAATAGCTTTAATATATTTTAATAATTGTTTTTTTTAAAAGCAATTTGTTATTTAAATTACCTCAGCTAAATAGTGTCGTTTTATCTTATTCTTACTAAAGTGGTTTTAATGTGAAACATTTTTTTAAATACATGCAGTTTATTGAATTACTTAAATATATATCTAATAAAAAATATCTAATTTTGTTTTTAATTAAATATTTACACTTAAAAACAATTTAGCGTTACAAGAAAGTAAAAGAAGTTTAACTAATTTGAACTTTAAACATCTGTCATTATTATTTATTAAAATATTTGAACAACTAATTTGGAAACCCTGTAATTTCGAATTCAAAATATTTAGATTTTACTTTTTGTATGTTTATTAAAGAAAACAACTTTTAACGTTTTATAAAAACTTATAACAGTTGTCGGTTACAGCGAATAAGTTGCACAAATCTGCCAGCCCACAATGACTATAACAAAAATTTTTGCATTTGTAAATCAACTTTAAATACAAATTTTTAAATAAAATACAAAGTTGTGAAACTATCGCATCATTGGGTATAAACAAAGATGATAACAAAAATTTCACTAAATCTTGGTTTTAAAAATTTGTTCAGTTTTACAAACCAATTTTGTTAAATTTGACAAATTGTGACTTTTCAACATCTGCATTTTTTTACTGACTTCCTCGACAACAACATATTGAAATGCGAGTATGTACAGGATGCTGAGCTTGCATTGCATATCATTTTCTTAATATTTATCTGCAACAATTAACAAGTTTTTTGTGTAAACTTAAAAGTTTAATGCTGTTCAAGTTTGTATAACAAAAATAGTGAAAGCGTGTAGGCTAATGGAAATTCAATTCGCATTAACTGTAATAACAGGGTTGATCGAAAACTTAGTGTTTTCAGGGATTTTGTTTGGTTGGCCATTCTTGGAATATGTACTAGTAAAAGATGGGTATTTTAGCGAACATTGCAACTACACATTGACAAATGTAACAAAAGTAACAACTTGTAAAAGCCAAGCTGCATCTTTGAACCTGGTTTATTATGTCGGTATTATTTCTATGTCTTTTACAAGTCTCCCACTTGGATATTTTTTCGACCGCTATGGAACCTGGAAAACAAGAACACTTGGAACTAGTCTGACGACAATTGGTGCAGTTTTTTTAGTTGCGTCAACTGCTGATTTGTCGTGGTGTTTATATCCGGGAATGTTTATATTTGTAACTGGAAGAAACACCTTATTTTTAACCAATGCGCAGACAGCTAACTTGTATCCGCGAATTCGTGCAGTAATATTAAACGTATTTGACGGAATGCTGTCGTCGTCAGCTTGTGTTTGTCTCGTAATAAAATTAGCGTACGGCAGCGGAATCAAGTTACAAACCATCTTAATGATTTTTTTGGTGTTAACTTTATTACCATGGATTCGAACGTACACCCTTATGCCCGAGCAGTTTATTCCATACCCGTTTAAAAACCCAGATTTGAAATATGGAATATTTGAGTGGTCGGGCTGTTATAGTGAAAGTAAAAGTGAAGATAAAGATGAAGTCAAACCTTTAATGTCAAATAAAGAAACTAAATCGAGTATGGAAAAAACTAAATCGTTTAAAAACATTTTATTTTGGACAAACACTTATCAATTTAGTATGTATTCATTAAGAAATGTATTTTTTGATGGAAGTATGTATAATTGGCTTCATGCTTTTATTTCCAACGAAACCGAAATTAGCAAGCTAATCAATCTGTACGGATATCTGTTATTTTTTGCTTTTGTGATATCGGTTATCGGCGGTCTTTTGGTTGATGGTTTTACAAATTTCTACAAGGGCAAAAAGGCTTTATATTTTGGGCTACTTGCATCTTCAGTAATCGTTAGTATATTCGTTACTTTGCTTTCAGTTGGTGCAGTAGCAGAACAGCCAATCATGACTTTTGTGTTTTCCTTACTGGGCCAGGGTTTTATTTATGGAAGTGCTACAACCTTCATAGCATATGTATTTCCAATGAAAGATTTCGGAAAAGTTTACGGTGTGACTATCTTTATTAGTGGACTAATATTGTTGCTCGAATTTGGAATGTTTAAACTAACTCTAATTTACGATCCAACTTTTAAGATTGTTAACATCGTGCTGTTGGCGTTTTCTATTTCAACCTTAATTCACCCAATAACATGGGCTAAATGTGGACTTAAATATGAACTAAAATCTTAAAAATTTCATAATTTACATTGTAAATACAATTTAGCATTGCCAGATTTTTAAGTATCTTTATCAAAATATTTGAACAACCTATTGGGAAACACTGTACCTTTCAAATTTATAATTTTTTGTTTATGTTTTCAACGTATTAGTATTACCTGATTAGTTACGACATGAGCAGTTAATAAGTATTTAGTTGTTAATGTACAGTATTATAGGGCATATGGTCACCAAACTAAACTTTAAATAGATTAATATTAACTACGATAAAGCTGCTATTAATTTACAAAGAAGTGTATACGACCAAAATGATTTAAAAAATGCGATAATAACTAGATGGCGATGAAAATTATTTTAAATTCTGATTTTAAACTACAAAACACTTAACCAGTTGTAGAGCTTTACCGGCTGACCGGTAGCGGTAGGCGTGTAGTAGTCAAAACACTTGTTACACTCATAAGGTCGTGTTTTTTTTTCAATAGACAGACAACAGACAGACAGATAGGGTAAATAGATAATATGATTTGATCCCAACCAAAACCTAATTTTGAATTTGTCTTTTAATTTAGGATTTACTATTGTAGATAAAACTTTATATATACACTTGTTGCTGATGTTATTTATAGGTGATATATATTTATAAGCAATAGTAATGGATTTATGGCCCAAAATTATTCTGTTTGGAGATTCAATAACGCAGTATTCATTTAATCCCAATGGCTGGGGAGCATCTATTAATGATTTTTGTCAAAGAAAATGTGATATATTTAACCGTGGTTATTCAGGTTATACAACTAAAAACATGGTTGAATATTTACCAAGCATTTTAAATGATCAATTAATAAAGGTAAAAATCAATAGTAAATAAACATGGACTAAATATATCATTTTTAGAAATTTTTGTTTAGAACGTTGTTGCAGTAACAATCTTTTTCGGAGCTAATGATTCGGTTTTACCGGAGTTTAAAAGCAAACAACATGTTCCTTTGGATATGTATGAAGCAAATCTTATTCACATTGTCAACTTTTTTAAAAAGCAAGGAATAAAATCAGACCAAATAATATTAATCACACCACCTCCAATTGATGAAGAAGTAAATAACAGTAACTTTGTAAAATAAAATTTTTTAACAAACAAATACTGTCATAGGAAATTTTTTTATAGGCATACGTGAAAGCAAATATTATCAAAGGGTATGGAGATAAAAAAGACAGAAAAAATTATAACACCATCAAATATGCAAAAGTGTGTTGTAAGGTAACTTATCTTTTTCTGTGTATTTCTAAGATGATCTTAAAATAATATAGGTTATGCAACGTAAATTTTTACTAGTGTTATTGTATATTGGTAAGAACATTTGTTTTTACAACATGAGCTCATTGGTTTGATTTTCACTGCTGACATTTTGCAGCGTCTTTTAGAAAGGTGTTACGAAAAAAAAATTAAATGGGGAATTATCTGGTAATATTCAAAAACTGTTGAAGGCAACTCAAACCTAAGTCCAAGTAACTAATGTTAAGGCTGCGAAACTAACCCTTTTGCTTTATGAATATAGAAATCAAAAAAAGTATAGAACTTAGTCACCGGCAGCGTGGTGTAGTGGTGAGAACACTTGCTACACCACAATGGGGTCTTGGGTTCAATCCCCACTGCTCTTATGCTGTAGCGCCCTTGAGTAAGGGGCTATAATCGGTATTAACCCCTGCTGAGCCGCACTTAATCAGCAGTATAATTACTGGGCAATTGTAATCTCTATAATATCCCAAACTGCTAAAGGCAATTCGAGACTGGGTCGGAGTAACTTATGTTACTCTATGTTTAAGGCGCGCATTCACCTTCCCACATCGAGGATAAAGATATTTATATGCAAAAAATAAAATAATATTTATTAACTACATTGCAATTTTTTTACCTTTACTGCTAACAATATACAAATACTGTTATAACAGGTTGCTGAACAGGAAAATTGTAGACATGTTGATTTATTTCAAGGTTTGGTTGACAAAGATTTGTCCTTGTATTTATGCGATGGATTGCACTTATCTGAAGGGGGGAATATTTTTCTAGCGAGCTGTTTAAAACCTCATATTCTCCAATTAACAGCTGATCTACCAATGTTTTTACCGTTGTGGGCAGATTTAGAATAAATTTTTTAAAAAAATTTATTTTTAGTTAGTTATTGTATTGTGAAAATTATGTTTTTCTATAGTTACTGTTTTTAATTTTTAATTTTTTTGTGTATTGGTAAATTTTGCAATTAGGTTTGAAGCACTAAATATGTTGAGATATGTAATCTCTTTTTTATATTTATTTATCCTCAATGTGGAAAGGTAGACTTAACAACTCAAACATAGAGTAACATCGGTTACCCCACAAAGTCTTAAATTCCCTTTGCGGTCCTGAATAATATAGATTAAAATTGTCGATAATTAGTCTGCTGACTAGGTGTTGGTCAGCACAAGCTCATACTGTTTATAGCGCTTTACTTAAGGGCGCTTTTGCATAAGAGCAGTGAGAATCAAACATATGACCGTAGTTGTAATTTGCTGGTGAAACTTTTTTGCTTCCTGTTGCTTTACAGGAATTTTCTGTGAAAATTTTAATTACAGTTTTATTATTTTAAATTTTATCGCAATATCTCTTAAAAACAACCAATATTGTAGTAATATTTTTAACCTTGCAGGTTTGATAACATACTTACCTATTTGAAACATTCAATTTGTCACCATAGTTAACACAATTACTTGTTTTTAAAGGACTTTTGCAATAATGTAATGGCATACTAATTTGTGAAGTTTCATAATAGAAATTTACTATACAGAAATATACTGGGTTGCAGATTAGACTGTTTTCGTTTATCACAACACTGGATATAGGAATTTTTTAAAGAAAGATTATAATTTAAATTTGAGATACAGGCTTATCATAAAGTTAATCCAACAAAAATCTTAGTTTTTTTACGACACGTGCACATTTCAGTGTTATAACGGGGGATTCCCCATTTCTTTATTGTTGAAAGTCGCGTAAACACATTTCGTCACATTACTTTTGTACCTAAAAATTATTGTGTGCTGCGGTCCTTAGGCGCGGCAAACCAGCTTTTATCAGGTCACGTTATTATTGCTTTGAATAATTCTCATACCAAAAATAAATGTGTAATCATTTGTCTTAATCTATTACCCAGCCTTTTTTAGGGCGTTGGATAACCGCACTACTTCTGAAATTACTTTGGGAATCGTTTAGGTCATTTCCAGCGATAAATATCAAATTATTGCTACATTAAAGGTTAACTAGGTTTTATTTCTTTCTGTGAAAAAAGGGCGTAACTCGGTAAAAATCGTGTTTTTTGTGTATTTTCTAATAAGCACTTTCTAAATTTAACAGTTTTGTAGGGAAACCCGCTTTAATTGACAGTTTTATTTTTCGTCAACAAAACCACTAGCGTTTTGGCGCCTTTGGCGACTCTTCAAAAGTCATGTCAGTCCAATATCGCATTGGGCAAGGTGGTCACAATTTATTTTTAGTGCGTAGTAGACTATCAGGTCTCGCTACTGTGATTTAGTTGTGTTGATATAGCCGGTTGGTTTTATATACAATTTAAAGAGTAAAGTAAAAAGGGTTGATAAAGGCTTGAGTAAATTCTTAAGGGTTTTCATGATTTAGTAAAAAGTATTTATAATTTATTTTCTGAGTTTGCACCATCTGACCATAAAGTTACCTGGCATGGAAATTCCATTGCCTAGCACGGATAATTGTGTTTTAATATTTAAACAAATTGTCAATCTCTTAATACTTCTGGATAAAATTTAAAATCTTTTAATGCCTTTGAATATATAAAAATAGCTTTTGGTCTGATTTGTAAATGATTTAGGTAGTTTAGTTGACTTACAGACTCAGATGTAAAGCATTGAGTTGTCTATTCTGCTATTTATTTATCGAATTCATTGTCATATTGTAGTTCATGATCTTTTAAGAAATTTGGACCAAACTAAAAAGTAACAAAAAAATAGGTGTAAAATATTGCTATTATAAAATAATATTAAACTATCAATGGACAATTATATATATAGTAATTAAAAAATTAGGGTTATTGTTAATATGGTTATGGTAAAAAAACTGACTAAGTGGATCTAAAGAGTTAAAGTATATATATATATTTATATAAATGGTTAAGTTAATAAGTTTATGTGAGTACTTTAAATTGGAAAGGATTTCTAATTTATTTTTTAATTACATATATAATATACAAATATCACTTTAAATTTATTTTTTGACAGTCCTATTTTTCCATTTTTAATGTAATTACTTATTTTATTTTGTTAACTAAAACATTTTTTTTTATTTTAGCTTTACATTTTTTTTGGTATGGTAATCTAGTTGTAATTGACACTACTAACTACTAACAATACTGTTAGTTGCAGTGGCAGATAACCTATTTACTAAACACTTGTTCTAGTTTTTGAGTGTGCATGATTGGTCTAGGTATTGATTTGCAACACATAAATGTTAATATAAGATTTAGTTTTTTTTAAGTTAGAGTAAAAGTATTTAAAAACAGCTTGTTGAATTATGAATTTTTTTATGCAGGGAATAGTTTTGTTTTTAGAAATATTTTGTTTCTGAGTAATTTCCTGTTGTTTGTTATTTATTAACAATGATTAGTAGACAATGACTTTAATGCTGTGCATGCTCGAATGTCATAATGGCTTATGATTTAATATTATAAACAAATTTTTGTTGTATTTTTTTATGTAAACTGATGGTTGGGAGAAAATTTACAATTTATTACTTGTATATATGTATACATTTTTTTAAAGTTTAGACATTGTCTATCGATAGGCTTACTTGAGATATAAAAAAAATTTATATTCAAGTGTATAATATATATTTCATATCTTTTGTATTTTAAACACAAACTGATAAATAATTCAATGCTATATATACCAACCAAAGTGTTATGTTTAAAAATCTACATGTGCTTTTTGTAACTTTACAAATCTGTTTCATATTTTACATAGACTAGTTTTCATGCTTCAATATATTTAAACATGTTGGCAATAATGTATTTAATGTTTTTGTTTTTTATATTATGACTACCTACATATGGCGATAACATAGTTTCGTTTGTGTTTAAAATTCTACTAATAATATTAAATGATGTAGAATTAGATGATTCATAATAAATGTGTTAAATATTGTTTCTATGATAGGTAACTTTAAAAAGCATGATATAAAAAATCAGGCCTATATATAAATTTATATAAAAAGTTAAAAATTTAATTTTTTTTAATTTCCAAAGTCTTAATAGCTTGAATAACCACAGCGTTGTATTTGCTTAGGAGGTGTAAAATTTTTGGTTAAGAAAGAAATTCTGATTTGGTATTTACATAAAAAGTTATTTATCTAATAAAACTATATTGCGTTTACTAAAGAACTTTTAAACTTAAAAAGTGTAATTTTTTTTATTTACTTCTGCTGCTCTTGCTAAAGTTTAAATGATTGCGAAAATAAAGTTTATGGCGATGGCTAGGTAGTTGATTTACTTACTTAGTTGTTTGATTTATTTATTGCACATATGTGTGTTAAAATGTTTAGGCATGAGGATGTGAATAAGTGGTCGTAGAATAATAAATATAATTGGTATTTGTATAGAGGCCAATTAAGGTAATTACAGATTTTCTTGGAGTGTATAATTTTACTTGTTTACTTAGGTATCGAGCAAGTAAACATATTTAGTCTAAAGCCTGTGTTTTCTTTGTGTATGATTAGTATGTAAAAGAAAACAGACTATACAAACAATATAGGACTTACTCCTGAATATAAAAAATCAGGTCTATGATTGTTTATTTCTTTAACCCATATTGAATTTTAAAGAGTATATATATAAATTTAATTTTTTAGTGTCAATCAGTTGGGTGTATTTTTTTTTTTTTTTTTTTTTTAAATAACTCTGTTTACCATATTATTGTAATGTTTTCCAGACCAAATGATTATTTTTAAAGATTTTTTTGCAGAATTTTTAGGCTGTATTTTTGACATATTAAAATTAATTATAAACAATTTTGGACATGTTTAATTTGTTTTTTCCGCTTTAAGATAAATAGTTCCTAAAAAATAACATATTATGGTTTTATTTAAAAATTCATGTAAATTCTGGTGTTTTGCCACAAAAAAAAACATGTTTTTTATTAAAAGAACAGTAATAGCCGATCTTTTTTTTAAATTATAAATATTACATTTTTTGATGTATATATTTATAGGTAAATTGTGCAGAAAGGTGTATTAGGTTAGTCTTACCAATTTAAGAAAAAAAAAATTATTGAATTGTTCATAAAATATCAATAATATTCATTTTTATTTAATGCAAAAAATAATAAGTTTGCCTTGGGCCTTTATTAATAACAGGTCATCACATAATTAAAGTTAAAGCTTTAAATTTATATTACAGAATATAATTATAGATACTTAAATACACATTTAAAACTTTCAATCATTTAGTTTGACTGTAGGCCAGTGTAGACTTTTTTGATGCTTTTGTTGAATTATATATTGTATTTTCAAAAAAATTATAAAAAAATTGTTTTATTTTGGATTATTTTGCGTAACTGAATCATAACACGAAAAATTAAGTCGTGTTTTTTAATCCATTGTTGTTTGCAATCCCTTCTGAGTCATTAGTTATAGACTCAACTTTTGAAATTTCCATATTTGCTTATGAAAAATTACACTTACTTGAAAGTTTCCGCTCATTTATAAAATATTAAAAGTGCTCATGTTAACGCGGATATACTTTAAAACGACAAACCGTTTTATACTGAGATCTAATCACTTTCTATTTACTCTAGCTACAAATCGTTTTAACTCTGTTCGTTTTAGGTATAGTCAGATAGTGATCTATAATTTATGTGTAAAATACAGTTTAAGTTCTAAGGTTTAAAATCTATAAGCAGACAATTTTTTGTATCGTGATTTGCCAGCTAAATTTTTGGAGATGTATTTAATACACGAACACAATGTTTGTTGTATACATTTTTGACCGTATTAGATTTCGAAATGTTAGTAGTGTTAAAATAACGTTTATTTTTTCTACTTCCTTGTTTGGTGTTTTATTATTGCTGTGCTTTTATAAAACAGAAGCAACCCCGGCAGGTGGCTAGTAACTGTAATAGCTTACAAATTGATATATAGCTCGATTGAAGTCATGTAGTTTCGTTTTAGCTGAGTGTTGTAAAAAAACACTAAAGTGGCCTAGCCGATCGTAAATTATCTAAAGCAAACATCTAAATGTTACCGTAGGCCTTAGGCGTTAAAGAATGCACACAGCAATTCTATTTAAAACTTAACTGGTATTTTGTACTTACCGGCAGAAACAAAATTAGAAGAAATCGTAAATAAGTTTTCGATAATCCCTTGCTTGGTTAATAACGATTATCTTTTTTCTTTCGACAGATTAAATAGTTACTGTTTTTTATGTTTAGGCTTAAGTAAGTAGCGAGTTTTTTGTAGTAGACCGTAGTTAAAATCAGCCTATTTTCCAACGATTTCGTTAAATTAGAAATATACAAGTTGATTTTAAAAGACAACAACAAGAATGTCTGCCGGGGTGAGTGAGAACGACACCAGAGCGGATTATGGATGTAAGTACTTTACATTTTTTTTAAAGCAAATTATGCCAACTCACATGTAATTTACGGTCCTACCAAAACGTAGGGCCTTAAAAGGCACTGTGATACAATAACCATAAAAGTTACTAGAACAGTGGATATTAATTGTCTTAATTATCGAGATAATAAATTATTGAATTATTTACAATGTTGAATAGGCCCACATTGTGAATACTGATTATCGATTTCGGGTCGAGGTGTAATTATTTAAAGTATTTATAGGGTTGGAATTTATATATTTTTAAGAAAGTCTGTTTTAGTTTTAAACTTATCTGGTACCAAATAAAGTTATAAACAAGATTGTTTTATTACTCTTGAGCCTCCTACCAAACCCATAAATATGACATCAGCTTAATGATTGGGTAACATTAAAATAATCGAAACTGGTTCGTGATATCGAAAGTTACGTCAAAAAAAGAAGTATTAAGAAAGTATAAACCTTGTAAAAAATCTAAAAGCGAACACAATTTATGTGTAGCACTCAAATTCTTGTAATATAAATTCAAACAGTGTGTGTACATTCTTTTTTATCCATTTAAAAATAACAGGCTTGTTGTGTGTCTAAATTGTTGCGCAGTGGGACAGCGCGGCTTAGCTAATTTTTGGACCACATGCAGCGCCATTGAGCATAGTCGTCATCCGTAATATTCACATTTACAACAAATCCAACTAAATTGGCGGGATTATGCATTCATGTACAACAACATTTTTTATGATGTAATTTTCTAATTTTAAACTCTTATGTTTTTTTATTTTGTATTTTTTTGCATTAATGACAAAATAGCAATTCTAGCTACCCATAAACAATTATAAAACACAAACAAAAAACACCAAGTTGGGTATTTAAAACAATCCTTAGTTGTAAGATTAATATAGATTATGATATGGTCACAAGCACTGTTTTGTAATTTAGTGCAACTCGTATAATTATTTTTATTTAATGGTCATCATTTTAAAAAAATTTTCAAAGATTGAAAAATTTAGTATTCTGGATTGGGCGTACGGAAAAAAGTGTCCAAAGCCAGGTGTAGTCGTTGTCATTTCTAAGGCGTGAACGTCGCTCATTTGACACACCAATAAACGAGGCTATTTCCCTTAATAAATATTATAGAAAAATTTGTTGATATTGAATGAAGTAAATACAAGCGCGTGCTGCAGTCCCTTATTCTTTAAAGAACGCAAAACCCGGAAACGTGCGCGCACACACAGCCCATCTCCGCTTGTATTGACGCATGCAATTTAATGCACCATACTCCTCTCGTGTATACTAATCGTTGTTATTAACCTGCCGCATAGAGTGTTTACGGAATAATTTGTAACAAAATTATTTGTTGTTGAACACTTTAATCGAATAATTTGTAGTTAATTTAGAGAGTCGTTCGGTCGCTCTACACCGATAACGATGTTTTAATGGAGTTGTAAAACCTATGATGTTTTGATTCACCGCGTATGTAAAATAACAGTAGATACAGTTTTTTAGCCTGTATATTGATTCTATATAAACTTTCGTTAGAAGTATAGATCTAAATATTTTACGTATAAAAGCATTAAGGAACAATAACTTAAGCTTAAGAATTTAAATTGACGACTAATTTAGGGTTTTAATTGATAGTTTCAATTTTTAATTACGGTTCTCGCAGGCAAATTTTAATAATTAAAGCGATGCCTCTGTTTTTAAGTCATTTTTTTAACGATTGTAGTTTACAATATTCTTAAATAATTAAAAATTTGCTGATCTAAATAGACAGTTAACTTGATTTGCTTGATATATCAAGCCGTGTATGGTAGTAGGCTTAGTGTTAAAATGTCTATTTCACCGACAAAAAGGAGGTATAGTACCAGCAGTGTGGGAAGTACTGGTTCCTTGCACAGAAGGCAGTCATTCAGGGCTGTGGATTATGGTAGGTTAGCTAGGTTCGAAATGGGTTAACAATGCCGACTTTAAATACAAATCCTAAATAACAAAAAACTGTTTCACCATAAAAGTTATACAGAACTTTTTATAAAATATCATTATTTTATCATTTTAAAAAGTTGGTCTGATGATGTAACCAAAAATATATTAAGCTAGGCCAATTTTTAATTGTCTAGATGTTATTGAACTTATATATAGGAAATCCGAATATAGCATAGCTCACTATAGGCTCATTTATGACATCTCCACCTTTAAAAAACTAGGAATTCTATACTTAAGTGAACTGAAGATAGTTTAACGTTGTGTTTTGTAGGTATTGGAAAAGATGACAGAATGACAGCGGACGAAATGGACAGCCTGCGCGATCAGGCAACCGCTTATGAGTATTTGTGTCACTTGGAAGAAGCAAAGCAGTAAGTAAATTGTCCATGCGCAAACCACCTGAACGTACTAAAAATATATATTAAAAAAAAACAGAATCAATACATTTTACTACAACAAACTTACGTAATAGAATATTGTAATACCATTTTTAAAGCAAACATAATATACCGGCATTAAATGTAAAAATTAACGTTTTATTTTTGGTTTTGCGACTAGTAAAAATGTAGGCCTTAAACCGTCACATCATTAACTATCCCGTATTATAATTCCGAAATAGAAACCAAGTATTAATATTTATGTATACTATATTTGGTATCAAACGCCCATTAAACTTTTGCGTGGCATTTTGATTTCCAGCTATTTGTATTTATAATTACTGCTCAAGCAACGTAAATTAGTTTTACAGTGCTATAAACAATATAATATAAGCTTTCATATAATAAATATACCTATAGGCACATTTAAATTGCTATAGTAAAGTATTTAGAACACCGTTATTAAACTTTGGTCCTCTTATTTTGCTTTAAGCAAGGTCATATATTTTTTCACGATTAAAGTGGTTGTCATATAATTTGTTGATGCCGTGTAAAATATTAAGATGTAATTTTGTTAGGCTTTTTGTATATACAACAGAGCACAAGGTAAGGGGTTTGATACCCACTGTTTACATGTCGTGGCGTCCTCGAGTAAAATTCCTAAAACGGTACAAACTTATGCATAGCCCAAAACCAATTAACAGTCTAATTATTTGGCAATATGCCCAGTAATATCCTAAATTGCCATAGCAACTGGGAACTGGGCCAGGGAAACAAATGTAACCTTATGTTTGAAAACACCAAACACAATATTTTGTACATGAATTTATAAACAACATAGCTAATTTTTCTTTGCTTGGAATTATGTTTTATAGCACCCATGTAAATCGATTATATTTGTGTGTGTAAGGGTATACCGGTTCAAGTTTTCAAGTTTTATAAATTTTAATTAAATGCTGTCGTGCCTGTAAAAATTACGTCATGTTGTCATATTAAAAAAGAGTCTTAAAAATATGTGTAAATCCCATAAAAAAATAAAATAAATTTCCAATTATCTTATGCCTAATGCTTTAACATAACAGTTAACATTAATTTTAAACAACAAAAAAATAAGGTATTTGTTTTTTTTATATATAGATATTTTAATGCATTAGTACACTTGTACCAAAAATATATTAAACTGTTATTTATCTATATGTATAGTTATAAATCGTTTTGTCATTTAAATAATTCGCCAACAAATTGCATAAATAAATATACAATATAGTAAAGGAAGTCCCTTATTTTTTTCAAAAATAAATTAAAAAAAAAATTCAAGACCAATCAAAAATTTATTTTTGTATTGCGTACTATGAGCGTTATATTTTTAATGTCAGAATTTTGCTTCTTAATTATTTATTCAGAATACGAGGCGATAGTATTAAATCCCGCTTTTCGGATAGTTTTCGGTGTGTTCTTGCTATGTTTTTTAGGTTATTTTTCAAAATTTGTTAAATTGTATGTTCCTATGGGCTTGAAAATTTCACTGCTTCTAAGTAAAACCTAAACTAACCAGGCTAATGTCTGGTAAACATATTACAACGCTTTTACATTTAGAAATTATGGTTTTTGAACTTTGTGATCGTGTTTAGCGGGCAAACTTTATACGTTTGACATTTAGTTAAAGTTCGTTTGGGGATAACGTGAACGCCCATGTTGTTTGTTTAGTTTTAAACGGAAAAGGCAACATTTGTTACTTGTTATTTGTAATGGTTAGGACAAGATTTGTCTATAAGCAACATAAACTATAAAAAAAAAGATTTTTATTCCAATTTTGTTTGTTTTTGTATTGTACACTTTTTTATTTAGTTGTTGTGTTATATAATATCATCATCGTTAGTTTATTAAGAATATTTACTGTTATTCTTTGAATACGCCAACGGTGGTTTATTAAACAAGCTTTGTTTTTATATAAATACTATTAGAATTTCTATATTACCATGACCAAACAGCTTTTAAAAATACACGCGTAATTTTGGCCCTATTTTTCATAATGTATATTAACGTATTTGGCAAAGCACGAACTAGGCATTTTGAAATTCACGCGTAACATTATGCTTTAACAAACAAAATTAACCTTTAGTTTTTTGATTTATTTGGCGATAAAAACGTCATAGCGTTAGAATTATCACACAGTGTCGATGATTAAGTTAAAATTAAGCAACGTCATTTCTGTTGAAATTTTTTTTGTTTATGGAAGTTACACATTATTGTTTTAGTACACAAAATTTCCTTTTTTGGTCTTATAGGTTAGGCTTTTTGTTAATTTAAATCATCTTTTATTTTAGCTTGTAAATATTTTATAACTTTAACAGCATATGTTTTAACATTTGTTTTAAGTCGTTTCTGTTTTTAAGATTTAAAATTACTTTTAAAATATTTTTTATTAAATTTTTTTACTTATCAGGTAATAATATTTAATCAACAAATTTCGTAATTAGGAAAAATAATTAAAAAACTAAGTTTTTTTTCATCTTACATAAAACTTTAAGTATTACAAAACTAATGTACACAAAGATTTGAAACTTAAACATATCCTTTACATTCATAAACACAAGGTTTAAATGTTTTACACGAATGTAAATATTAAAAAAAAATATTTTAACGCTTTCAAATTATTATTTATATCAGTTTTTTCAATATCAATTCTTTTTTGTACCTTTATAAGTTCTTTAGTTTATCTTATTAAATAAAAGGTTTAGTTGAAATTTAATATTTTTGCCGGTGTTTGTTTTAAAATAAAACAAATAAAAATTTTTCACAAATTCTTAAAATTTTATAATTTGATTCAAATTAAGGTGGATGGAGTTTTGTTTACAAGAAGATCTTCCTCCGAGCGTTGAGCTTGAAGAGGGATTAAGGAATGGGGTCTTCCTCGGCAAGTTGGGTCATTATTTTGCTGCCGACGCCGTCCCACTCAGAAAAATTTACGACAAGGATATGAAAAAGTATGAACAAAGAGGGCTTCATTTTAAGCATACGGACAACATAAACCATTTCTTCAAGGCCATGAACCATGTTGGACTGCCTTCGGTAAGACATAATCATTTTTTTTTTTATCTTTATCCTCGATGTGGGAAAGTCGATTGCGCGACTTGAACCTAGAGTAACATCAGTTACTTCAACCCAGTCTTGAGTTGCCTTCAGCAGTTTGAGTTATTATAGATTATAAATGCCTAATAATTATACTGCTGATTAAGTGCTGGTTCAGCAGGAGTTCATACCGTTTATAGCGCCTTACTCAAGGGTGCTACAGCATGAGATCAGTGGGGATTGAACCCAAGTGTGGTGTAGCAAATGTTTTTACCACTACACCATGCTGCCGGCATAATATCTACTTTTTAAAAACTATTGTAATATGGTGTGGTGATTAGAACAATTGGCTTTGCAACATAAAGTTAATTGTTTTTTTTTTATGTTGTCGCACTATTAAGTAAGGTGCTTTAAATGATGTGAACTCCTGCTGAGCTTAAAACCAACAGGCAGATTAAGTTTGACGATATGTTTGTTAATATCCTAAAGGAAACCCAAGACTGTGTCAGGGTAACAAATAGTTACGCTGTGAGGTCGACCTTCCCACATCAAAGATTAATGATACAAAAAATTCCTATTTTTGATTAAAATATTTTATTTTCAAGATATTCTATCCGGAAACTACAGACATTTATGATCGCAAAAACATGCCAAAAACAGTCTATTGTATCCATGCACTGAGCCTTTATTTATTTAAGCTTGGGCTAGCTCCACAAATGAAGGATTTATATGGAATTGTGGAGTTCACAGGTTATTAAATATATACAGCTCGTCAAATAATTTTTTAACATTCATATTTTGATATTTTTTTGTAAATGGCCTTTATAAATATATTTTTATTTAAAATTTTAAGTAACTTAAAAAGTTTGACTACATTTTTTTTTTTTAATTTTTTGTTTCAAATTTTGTCACCTTTTAATTATCAAATAAATTTAAAAAACTTTTGTTTGACAGAGGAAGAATTAACAAACATGCAAAAAGAGTTGGAAAAATATGGAATTACCATGCCACAATTTAATAAAATTGGGGGAATTTTGGCAAACGAAATGTCTGTTGATGAAGCTGCACGTATGTTATTTAATTACAAATGTTTTTAATAAAAAAATAATGATTTTGCAGCATAAACTAAGAAACTTTTAATTTTTTTTATCAATTTTATTAGTTCTTAATGGTTAATATATATATATTGTTGGCCTTCTAATATTGTCAGATTATTGAGTTATTTTTTTTCTTAGTAGATTAATATTTTTAATGTAAATATATAACATGCTGACTGTAGGGGTCAAACCTGTGACCTATACCCTGTTTACATGGACAAATTTTGCGCGACTAATACCGCTAAATCGACCGCATAGTGACATAATATACGGTTCATTACACATAAATCAAAAAAAAGATAATTTAAGCGGTAGTTCTCTCAAATTGCAAATGACCGCTTGCAGCGGGTTGTCTTAGTATCGGTTGTTTTTATTTTGGTAATCAACTAATAAGAAATAGTTTAACTGGAGTGTTTTAAAAGGATTGTAGCGTACATTATATTTATTAAACACACTTTTTACAGATTATACAATTTAATATACAAATGATTACCTTATTTAAATATAATTACCTATAAATATATTAGTTTCGGTTTGTTTATATCATGTAAACGGAACAAGAACTAAGACATGCGCAACAATTGCGGCGACGTCAAAAATATCGGTATTAGTAGCGATATAAAAAGTGTCCATGTAAACAGGGTAGAGTACTACAATTTTTTTTTTTTGCTGAGACAAGCAAAAGTTTTTGTTAATACCCAAAAGAAGAAGTTTTTTAAACATATGTAACATTTTAAATTTATAGTACACGCTGCAGTAATAGCCATCAACAATGCTCTGGATGCTGGTGATGCAAATGCCACCATGCAGGCATTACAAAATCCTAATGCTTGTTTAAGTACACTGGATATCACTAATGCGGAAAATTATCAAGCTAGATTGCTTGATTCTAAAAATCATAAAATCGAAAAAGCAAAAAATAAAGTTTGTAATTTTTTTAAATGCTTTATAATATATATATGATAAAGTTTACCTTTCTTTCTTTAAAATTAATGGTTTAGATTTGAAATTAACATAACTTTAACAAAAAAAGTCGCCACATTTTTTTAAAAATATTTATTCACTACTTTTAAACATTTTTTTTTAATAATTTAATTTAGGATAAAGAGAAAACTCAAGACGAGAGAGATGTGTACGAAGAATATTTAACACATGCAGAACTGCAAGGAAATATCACTAAAATTAATTGTGAGTCTCAATTTATGTTGAATTGTTGTGTAAACTTTCTTGCCTTCTGTTTTATTTAATTTTTTTGTATGGGCTATTCTAAATTATTTTTTAAATGTGTTATAAAATGGGACTTCTTAGATTTTAAGGAAGAAGGGGAGAATTTTTATTAATTTTAGTCTTGCAAATAATAAATAAATATTCAATAAACTCTTTTTAATTTCAACATTTAAACTCTATTTATTTTGCTTTCATATCAGCCAAAAAAAGATTTTTTGTGTTTATTTTGAATTTATCAAACCAGCATTGTTAACTAGTAAAATGCTGCCTAAACAAGTTTGTGATAAAATTAAATTTTATTTTTCAACTTTTGTTTAGTGGATGTTAAGCTTGAAAAATTTAATCTTGACGTTGAATCAGAAGAAGCAGCTGATAGTTTATATAAACAACTTAACGATTTGGGAATATCAAACGTGGATATTAATAATATGGATTGGTATATACAACAACTTAAGAAAGCCAAGGCCGAAAAACAAGAGGTATAAAATTAAAATTTTTATAGTGTTTAAAACAATTTCTATACTACATGCTATAGCTCCTTTGAGTTAGGCGAGTAAAGGGTACAAACTTCTGCTGAATCAATACTTAATCAGCAGCTTAATTATTATCGAGCATTTATAATGTTTAATATCGCAATCTGCCAAAGGCAACTCAAGACTGGGTTGGGATACTGATTGTTACTCTATGTTTAGGTTGTCAAGTTGACCTACCCACACCGTGAATAAAGATATATATTAAAAAAATCCAATTTATAGACTTTAAATATTTTTAATTTGCCAGTTGTGATACATGAGTATATTATAACAGGCATTTTCAGTGGCAACTATTTCATATGGCAATAAAATGCTTACCATAGGACAAGTGATTAACTTTAAATGAAAATATGAGTTAGTTTTTTTTATTTTGAAAATTTCTTAACCATTTGCATGACTATGTTATATTATAATATAACAACATATTTATTAACTTTTGCATAACAACAAATCAACAAAAAGTTTAACAATTTATAATTTAAAAATTTAATTTTTTTACATAATTTTACTCACTTGAACATAAGGCAGGCAAAGTATAAATAACACTGTTTTTTTATTAGTCATCTGGAGACCCAAATGCAAAACTAGACAAGGATGATATACAAGCTGCTATAAACCAAGCAAATAAGGATGCCACTAAATACAGACAAAGTAATCATTTTAGTTTTATTTTTAGACTAATAAGAATATAATTATGTATTAGCGCCTATTTAAATATAAAATAACTTGTTTGTGAGTAAATTTGATGTACTATTTATTTAAACTTTTTACATTATGATTCGTCTATAAATATGTAAACTGGGTCATTTTAGTCATGTCCTTATTATGTTACTTGATTTCTAAAAATGGTTTATATATTTTTTTTTATTTTATGACATAAATAAAATGTTTCAAAAATTAAATCATTATAAAATTTGTTTCTGTTTTTAATTTCATTTTTATAGTATTTAGCACACCAAATACTATAGTAATTTTTAATTTTTTAATCTTGTTATCTCTGTTTAATTTCTGTGTAATATTTACACAATTGAAATGTCTAATAAACTTTAAATTAGGCATAAGTAAAACAATATAAAAAAACTTTTATAGTTTTTAAAAAAAAGTTTTAATTATATTTTTTTGCCAGAAATGGAGGCTGTTAAAAAAATTAACGATCTTCTTGATGAAACATCCGATCCGGAGGAGCTTGTTGCAGAATTGAAAAAACCTGCCGCTGATCTTCCTGAAGTAGAGGATTGCCAAGCTCGAATTTATCAAGCTGAGCTTATCAACTTGAAAACACAAAAAAATGATGTAAGTGTATTAATATTTGTTGAAATTACCAAAAACCATTTAATTAAATGCTGATTTTCTAAAAACCAAAATTTCAAAAAACAACTTTTTAAGTTAAAGGCATTTTAAGAGAAAAAATGTGTTAGGGCAAATGAAGATGAATAAAAAATGCCATTTTTGGACAGATAGTTTTATGTGAAATATCTATTTATAAGATGTTAGTGAGCACAATTGTAAAATTTGAATAGCATGTCGTGTTCTTTTAATTGCATTGTAGTCCATTCCTATAGAATTTAAATAAAGTGAACCCTTATTAAAAGAAAAAAAATTTTTTTACATTTTTTAGAAGAATTTTAATTAGCGTGTGTTCAACCTTTTTAGGCTTTGGTTCACGAGGAAATACAAGATGGCCTTCCAAGAATTAATGCCCTTGCTGTACTCAACCAAAGTTTAGAAGTCGGCGACACAGAATCGATTTGGAATGCTTTAGAAAATCCACATCTTTCTATTGAACATCTCGAACCTGGGAATAAAAGTAGAGTTTGTGTAAGTTTTAGCTTGTTTTACGTTAATAAATTTAAGCGGTCATATAGCCAATATGTTTTTTATGTTACTGTGAAAATTTCCAATAGAAAAAAACTGAAAACATTTTCAAAATTTTTCTTTCCAAAAAGTTTTTTTTTTTAAATTTCCAAAAATTCTTACTAATGTTTTTTACATTTAAATTTAATTAAATTACCAAAACCACTTCTACAGACATTTTTGCAAAATTTTAACACCATGTAAAAACATAGACCAAAGTTATGACAAATTTATTAAACTTATGCAATATTGCTAAAGTCTTGCTTCTAATTTTTATAGTTGTATTAATTGTTTTATGTTAGCTTAAAACTGACATTAGCGTACTTTTAAAGATGTTTTTTAAAGTCGCTAAAAATTAAGGCAAACCTGTTCACTTTTTAATTATTTGAACCAAACTAATAAAAAGTTTATAAAATTTTTCCAAATAAAATTTTTTTTTTTGGTTTATTTATTAATTTTAGACAACTAATTATAATATCTCATGTTGTTTAGAATGAGTTGCAACATGGAAAGAAAGATGATAATTATTTAACTTGTTCAGAAGTACAGGATATTGTTGATCATATGAATTCAGTTGTTCAAGAAGAACATGACAGTAAGTTATTTCTTTGCCGGTTAATTTTATGGCCAATAAGCAATTTTTTTGTTATAAGCAAAATCTTTAGACTTTGTTTTCAAGTGTATGTCTACAATTATTAACAATTCTTCCTGTTTTAAAAAATAAGTTTAAATTTTTTGATAAAAATTAATGTAATTATTTTAGGATGTTTTAGTTTTTTTAAATAAAAATTTTGTAGTTAATATTCTATTTTCATGGAATTACTTTTTTAAAGAAATTTATACAAATACTTATTAACATTACTAAATATAAAAATTAAAAAAATATGAAAATGTTTAAAAAAAAATTTAGGAATTGAAGCAGTGAATGAGTTAAATGTGGCTCTATCTTCCAACGATAAAGATGCTGTCCTCCAGGTCCTCCAGAAACCATCTCTCCAGCTAACCAACGTTGATCCGAACAACATCACCCAATACTTCCGTCTCCTTCAGGAGAAGAAAAAGCAAAAATCCGAGATCACAGGAGACGAAGATGTTGCTTTGTGGATTGACGAAATTCAAGTTTGTGTTGACACAGCAAATCAACAAACAACACAAGCTATCAGGCGTAAGTCAATTTAATAAATATTGGTTTAACAGAGAAGCGCTTTGTGCCGAACGTGCTTAAAAATTAATTTTTGGTCCCATTTCCAGTAAGCTAATATTGACATAATATATATAAATAGCATAATTATTAATATTCATTAAGCATCCCTTGTTAAAATTTCAGTAATGTTAAAATAAGATTTTATTAACTCAATTGTCTACAAAAAAAAAATTAAAAAAAAAACAAAAAAACTAAATTAAAAAATGAATTTCAGAGGCCTCTGCCGTTACCGCAGTGAACATTGCGCTGGAGGGAGAAGATTGGGAACAAACTTACGAAATGTTGAGGCACACGGACATCGCTCTGGCCTCACTCACTCAAGAGTGTGCTCAAACTTACCATGATCAACTTAAAGAAGTTCGGGACGAAAAATTAGAAGAAGGTAAGGAGAATTTTTTTTAATTTAAAAATTTCGGTAAAATTTTTTTGGTATTAGTTTTTATTTAGCATTTAAGATTTCTGTCACTGAGATTCAGAAAATATTTTTTTATTTTTTTATCATGATAAGGCTATAAGCCGGCTTAATGCAGTGCACTTGTAATTTTACTTTATTTCTTTTTCCCCATTTTTTGATCTCTATTTCCAAGTTGAATTTTTACAAAGCATTTATTACACTGTCATCAACAAATACACTTCATTTCCTGTCAGTATTGGCTTGATTAGTTTCATACCTATTTCTAGGTTAATTTTATGTGCAATGTTTATTTGTATAATATTAAATACTATTTGACCAAATGTACATTACCCCAAAAACCAAAATTTCGAAACCATTATTATGCGAAAATTTTAGAGTAACATTTTATCATAAATTGAAGTACATTTTCCAGATAAGGGTTTTAAAGGGGGTAAATAGAAATGTATTTTTATTTGTAAAATGGCATTTTTAGAAATATGATTTACATTTAAACGTGTATTTTCTTAAATGGTTTTCAAGAACATATCAGTATTTCTTGTACAATAACCCTATTTGTTAAAACCCAAATTTCTTTTCGTTTAGTTATTATCTTTTTGAATTTAGGCCTTCAAGATACAACTTGGGTGGAATACAAAACCAAACAGGGTTATTCGTATTACTTTAATGTTGATACATTGGACGGTTCATGGGACAAACCTGAAGATTTTAATCCAAAAACTGCTCATCTTAGTAAGGAAGAAATACAAGTAAGTTAAAAAATGTTAAATTTTCCATGTCTTAAATTTTTTTATTTTGGAATTCTGTTAAAATATTTTATTTAAGTTACATGTTGTGTAAAAATAAAATAACCATTTCAAAATAATAGAAATAATATAAATTATAACTCAACAAAAGATGAATAAGTCTAATTATATTTTGTTTTACCTTATTATTCGTCTTTTTTGTAGGAAAATATAAGCATGGTTTCGGCAGCTTACGATCGTGCTCAACTTTGGAGAGATAACGAGAATTTGATCATCAAATTACAAGCTTATAGTAGAATGTACTTGGCTCGCAAGGCTTACATGGAAAGGAAAGATTTTATTGCTAACCAGGTATATAAGCATTCTTTAGTATGTTTTAGGGAATAAAATGCATTTTTTAACTTACTTTTAAATGCTTTGCCAAATTTGTGTTTTGACTTTAAAATATATTTGTTTTAACAAATTTAGCCTTACTAATATTAAAATGATTTTAACACATGAGCAGTGTGGTGTAGTAGCCAGTGCATGTGTGTTGTGGTAAATACACTTAACTTTACAACATGAGATCATTGGTTTGAATCCCACTGCTTCCATGTCTTGGCATCTTGGGTAAGGTGCTATAAAATGTTGAGATCTCCTGATGAGCCTAAAACCAATCGGCAGATACTTTTAATTTTATATTCCGAACTGCCAAAGTCAACTTAAAACAAGATTGGGAAAAAATGTTATTTAATGTTAAGATCATGAAGTCACTTTCCTACGTTAAGAAAAGGGATATAAAAAATGATTCACCTTTCCTTTAACGTTGTTATTTTTGTGTATTTCATTTTTAGTTACCAGCTATTGTTAAAATACAAGCAATCTGGAGAGGATTCGGGCAGTGGAAAAAATTCACCGATAGATTGAATTATTTAAAAGCTAATGAAGATTCTGGTATAGTTGTAAGTTATGTTACTTAAAGTTTTTTTGATAGTTTTAAGAGGAAAAAAACATGAGTAGGTTAACAGGAAGTAGTAATAAGAAAGGCATATGCGATAGCTTCTCTTAAGCTTTTTACGTAAATTTAGATATATATTTGATTCTTACTCTTTTTACTATGAATTAACAGATTCAAAAATGGACAAGAATGTATCTTCACCGATCAAAATACTTGGCTAGAATAAATTATTTCAAAGCAAATGTAAGTTTTAAACATTTTTGGCACAGTATCTATATATAATAAAGCTTTGTGAAATATATTATGGTAAAATATTAGTTACGACAACAAAATTCCCGGCTGTAAGGCAGGCTGTTGACCTGTTTCAACTAATACAGTAAAATCATATATTTTAAGCATATTGGCATACTTAATATTTTAACTTTAAAACTTTACTCAATTTGGCCATGTTTTATGCCATATAAGGTATGTAGTTTATAGTAGTAAAACTTACCTTACTAAATAAATATTTTTAATTTTTAGACGAAAATAATTATTCGACTTCAAGCCTGGTTTAGATCCAACAAAGCTAGACACGATTACAAAACTCTAAGTAAGGAAAATTTCGCTGAAATAATTTGGTTTAATAGTTTGCTGTTTTTATTGTTGTATGTTATTTCTCATTTTGAGCAATACAAACCTGACATTTTTATGTCAAAATTTTTATTTACAAAATTTTTCGAAATTTTGGGTAATTTGAAATTTTAAAACTTAGTTCATATTTTTCAAACAAGCCAAAATTTTTGTTTTATTTTCTTACATACCTAAAATAATTAGGTTCTGTTAATTAAGTAATAATTACCCAATTTTTGGTGGTTAACTAACAAACAGACACTGTTAACAATTAATTAAAATATGATAAAAATAACAACTCTAGTTATAATCCATTCCACTTTAGGTACAATACAGGGAACAAATTAACGTTTAAAAACAATTCGCTAAAAATGAGGTCGCATTTTTAGAGTAATTATTAGGTTCAGGTCATAATTTTGGTTTTTTGATAACACTTGACGCGTTGCGAGGCATTTTTAAAATGTAACATATTGTTAAACAATAGTAATAATTTTTCACACAAAAAAACAAAAAAGTTATTGTTATTAAATGTCTTATAGTAACCTACATTGATGGTTGATTCGCTATTTCTAATATATTTTTAAAAAATGATTCAATAATTTAAAAAAACGATTCACTTTTAGCGAATAGCAACCCGTTATTTCGTTCCCTGCAATAGATTTTAAAAAGTGTTTTTTTTTGCAGCTGGAGTTGAAAATCCACCTCTTCCTGTTGTACAAAGATTTGTTCATCTTCTCGACCAGCGAGCTACTGATTTTGCAGAAGAAATAGGTTTGTTAGTTTTGTCCAATTTTTTTAATATTTTATTTTTGGTAATGAAAGTCAATATTACGTCTTTTACATTTAATTTATATTGATATACTCTATCTTTATTACATGTACAATTTTGAGATATTTTTAATTATTTACTAGTTGATTGCTAGCCTTATTGGCTGTATTTTAAGTATCATAATATGGTAACTACTAACATTTGCCTGCATCCTATACAGCTTTTATTTTAATTTGAAGGCTTTAAAATTGAATATATATCACCAACGAAGCTGAATTAAATAAAGATTTACATTTTAATTATGGTTTGGACAGTCAAAGTGTTTTTGTTAACAAGTTACTGGTGAATTATAAAATGCCATTATTTAAACTTTTCTAAATTTTGTAAGGCCTAAAACAGAAAAAAATAGTTGGATTATTATTTGCTATCTAAATAATGCTATGTTTTTGAATGTTTAGAACTTCAGGAGAACAAAAAGAATGTTGTTCAAAGTATTAAATCCAATAATGAAATGGAAGCTGCCCTAAACACCATGGACATCAAAATTGGACTTCTTGTTAAAAACAGAATTACCCTTCAAGTTTGTTGAATTTTTGTTTATTTTTAAAGGCTCTGGTTACAAATTTGGTATACCGATTTTATTGAATAACAAATGTACATTTTTAACCCTTTTACCAATATTCTTTTTTAAAAAATGCTTTATAACTTTATAAAAAAAGTGTCCCAAATTTTGGTAAAGGTGATTTTTAAAAATTCTAGTTTGTAGTTTGCCTATTCAGTAAAATAATTTTTGGTAACTTGGACAAATTTTAATTTAATTTAACTTTAAATAAATTTACTGTGTTTATGCAAATCAAAAAAATGTTAAAATTAAACTATAAAATTAGAAATCAAACATTTGTAAAAAAATTGCTATATACCAGTTAAAAAAATTTTTTTTTGAATTTTTAAATTTTTTTTGACAGGATGTAATCAACCACAGTAAGAATCTGCGCAAAAAGCAGGGAAAAGATTCCGGAGGCGGAGATCAAGGAACAGTCACAGCATCAGGACTCAAATCTCTAAACAAATCCAACAGAGCAAGACTGGAGGCATACCAACATTTATTTTACCTGCTTCAGGTACAATTATGTTAAACTTAAATTTTTGGTTAATTTTGTCAGTATCTGAGTTTTTTGTAATATAATATTTGTTGTAAAGCAATAGTAAATTTGATATTAATTAATGTCCTTTTATGTTTGGCTTATTTTTACTTTAAACCATGCCAGTTCTCTTGTACTTAACAGTCCATGCTGTTTTTCTCTTATATTTTAAAATTTATAGAGAACCTTTAAAAGTGATTTCTATTTTTTTTCTACTGTGTTTGTAGCTGTTAAACTTTTTTCCTTTTTTTTGCAGACCAACCCAACCTACCTTGGAAAGCTGTTATTTAAAATGGCTGCAGGCCGTTCCACCAACTTTATGCAGTCTGTTATTTTGTCTGTGTACAACTATGCTTCAAACCAGCGGGAAGAATATCTTCTTCTGAAGCTGTTCAGGACTGCCCTGCAAGAGGAAATAGAGTAAGAACCAATATTAACTTTTCATTTATATTCGGTGGTAATTTTACTAACCTTAACCTGATCATGTTTCTTTAAACCTAACTTCTTAACACAGTTTGAAATAAAATAATGGATTATTTTTTCTCTACGTTAAGCTAGTAAGTTTGTGGTATTAACAAGTCGAATTTATTAGTTACATAGCACGTTCTTATGAGGGGTAAGTAATAGTAGATTGCACTTTGGCCTGACTGTGATGAATGTTGTGTAACTGCAATCACTGTTTGGTTGGAGCTTTAGTAAAACTAACTACAGCAAGATTTGTGACGTTTCAAAAAAAAAAATTTAAATTAGTTTTTTTTTGCTTAAAATTAGCTAGTGTAAAAAAAAGGAAAACTGCTTTAGATGAAAACTAACTAACATGGTGTTCTTTTCTAAAATATGCATGGTCTCAAAATTTTAAACTGTTGTTTGAGTGTTAAATTCGCTTTGTATTTGTTTCTACAATTTAAGCTTTATGATTATGAATTTGTTGTTTTTTTACGTAATTTTTTAAGGTGGCTTATTTTTTAATAGCAATGACTTTAAACCAAGATTTAAAATTAAATATTATTTTACTGCAATCATTTAAAAAATTTCCAAATTTAAATTACCGGTGATTTTAAACCAAAAAATAATAATTTGAATTTTTGAACCTGAATTTAGATAAAAATAATTTTTGTAAAAATTTTTTTTTTAATTATGTAGATCAAAAGTTGATAAAGTAAAGGAAATTGCCACTGGCAATCCACTTGTTATTAAAATGGTTGTCAGCTTCAACAGAGGGGCCAAAGGTCAAAGTTCACTTCGGCAAATTCTTTCACCACAGGTATTCGAAAATTAATTAATAATCTGTACCACTTAAATTGTTAAAATAAATTTTTTTAGTGTGTTTTACTTGTTTTTGTTAATTTCATTTATTTCATAACCTATTTGTATTAATAGTGTATTAAAATTTCATAATTTTAAAAATTTTAATGTATTTTTTATTTCTCGATGTGGGAAGGTTAACTTAACTTCACTACCTAAACATAGAGTAAAAACTGTTATTCTAACCCAGTTTTGAGTTGCTTTTGGCAGTTTGGGATGATTATAAATGCCTCATAACTAAGCTGTTGATTTAGTACTGGCTTAGCAGAAGTTCATACTGTTTATTTACAGTGCCTTACTTAAGGACGCTACAGCATTAGAGCAATGGGAATCGAACCCACGACCTCATGTAGTGTAGCGTGTGTTCTGACTACTACACCACGCTGTCGGTTTATTTAATAATTATACCCTTTGGTGCCTTTTTCAGAAAAATTTTTGCTATTTATAATATGTTAAACTATAAAAAGTGAATTTTTTTTTCTAAACTTATTGAAAAATGTTTATTATTTTATTTCACTTCTTCTTATACGATAGTGAAAAAACACATTTCAACAAAATTTTTAATCACGTTTAATATTAATTAAAACTTTATTAGGTTCGTGAAGTAATGAAAAACAAATCTCTTAATATTAACATGAGTCCGGTGGAAATCTACAAAGCATGGATTAGTCAGAAAGAAACAGAAACTGGAGAGGCATCGTAAGTTTGTGTGATGTAATCTTATTTTTTGTCTTAAAAAAAGTTTTTTCTAATGTATTTAAATACGAAATTATATCAAGTATTAAAGATCAAGAGATATCTTGATATTCACAAAGTAAAATTAAGTATTAGTTTTTATTTAAATTTTTTGTAACGCTTTTACAAATTCTGATATGCCTAAGGCGTTAGGTATTTTTACTAGCATACATGATGTAGAATATATATACTTATATATATAGGATCTTAGTGGACAATATATATAAATATACATTACCTAACCTTTTTTTACCTAAAAATAGAGACCTACCGTACGAAGCTACCACAACTGAGGCAATGGCTCATAATGAGGTTAAAGAAAGAGTTGAAGAGTCCATTAACCAGTTGAGAACTGTAACAGAGTCTTTTATGTCTGCTATATTTGGATCTATTGAAGAATTACCGTACGTATTACTAATCTGATTTAATTTCTCAACTTTGAAATAGATTTTTCAAAAAGTTTAATTATTAATTTGATTGTTTTTTGCAACATCTTACAAATTACACAGGCAGCTTGGTGTAGTGGTCAGAACACTTAGTTTTGCCACACTAGGTTCTCGGTTCGATCCCCACTGCTCTTATGTTCCATTAAGTAAAGGCTATATATAAACAGTATAAACTACTGCTTAGCCAATACTTAATCAGCAGCATAATTATTGGGCAACTATAATTTATAATACCTCAAACAGCCAAAAGGCAACTCGAGATTGGGTCGAATTAAGGTTGTTACTCTATGTTTAGGTCGTGAAGTCGACCTTCCCACATCAAGGATAAATAAATATAAAAAAATGTATTTTTGTTTTTATTTAAAAAATATATATTGGTTTAGGTATGGGTTGCGCTACATTGCAAAATGTTTAAAAAATCTTCTTAAAAAGAAGTTTCCAGATACTGCTGATGATGAAGTACTAAAAGTGAGCGCATAATATTTACATAAAATACAAAAAAATAATATAAATCTGTAACATTATTTTTAAATATCAATAACAATTATTTTTGTTTTTAGATGGTTGGGAATTTAATTTATTATCGATACATGAACCCAGCTATTGTGGCTCCAGATGCTTTTGATATTATTGACGTTTCGGCCGGTGCTGCTGGACTTAATAACGACCAACGTAGAAATCTTGGTTCCATTGCCAAGGTTTTGCAATTTGCTAGTACCGGAAAAACGGTAAGTTCACAAAAGTCTTATTGTTTAGTTTTCTAAACCTAATAGAGTGTAATCACAACTTTACAGTACAAAAATAAAAAACAGTAGTCAATTACCTTCCTAATTTTAAAATTCACAACTTGCAACTATTTGTCCAGAAAAATTTACTTATGATTGACAAACACCTTTTTTAATGCCTTTAAAATAGACATACATATATATATATGAAGTATACACCTTCAAAACTATGAAAAAATTAGTTAGTTTTTAAATTAAAAAACTATTTCATGTTGTTTTAGTTTGCTGGTGATTTGGAACATTTAAGACCCATCAACAATTACTTAATGGAAGCTTACAATAGATTCAAGTATGATTTGTTTATTTAAATGTTATATCAATTTAAACTAAATTTGGTTTATAATCTAGTTATTTTGGCATTTTTACGGATATTATTATTTTTAAATATGACTACTAAGCCTCAGGACTTTAGTTTTTTAAACCATCAGTATCTCGAAAACTCCTAATCACTTTCAAAATAAGATTTTAATGCAATTAAACAAAATGCTAGTATTTCAAAAAAATAAACTATGTAACTTTATGTTCTTTTTAATTTTATCTCATTTAACAATGAATTAAAATTAAATAAAGATTTTTAAAAATTTTTATAATAACTCAACAGCAAATAATTTTTTCTAAGTTACAATTTTGGTACATGTCCTGTTTAATTTTTTTCTAGATCTTTCTTTTTGTCGGTTTGTGATGTTCCTGAGCCTGAAGAAAAATACAACATGGATGAATACAGTGATGCCGTTCTTCTAGTGAAACCGTCTATCTTCATTTCACTAAAAGAAATACTGGATACACACAAGGTAAAGTTTTAATATTTTTCAGGTTTAAAATATATTAATATGGTTCCAAGTAAATTTTACCCGTAGACAACTGAAATTTGAACAAACCAACCTAAAAATATATTTTTCAGTTTTTTTTTAATAAAACTTAACTCTTAAAAGTTTATACATTGTTGGGTTAGGTTAAGTAGTCGGCATAAATATACATTACTTATAATTATCCTATTGATAAAACTGTTAATTTTTCTGGGCCGAAAATGCATTCATCAATTTAAACTTACTTACTTAAGCAATTCAAATTTAAAATAAGTTAAATTTTAGTAAAGTCAATTTTTGAAAAATATTAAAATGATTTTTTTTTAAATTAAAATGATAAAACATGAATCGTAAATCAAAATTATTTTTTTTAAATTCAATTCAAAATTCAAAGAACTTCATTTTTTAGTTTTAATTTTTTTTTAAAGTTGTTACTGGAACACGTTGATGAAATTGCAACAGATCCTTCCGATCCTCTTCACGAGATGTTGCAAGAGCTTGGAGATGTTCCTGAAATAAACTCATTAGTTGGCAAGTTTAATTAAATACCATCCAAAATTTTTTATTTTTTTTTGTTTTATGCAATTAAAAGTTCGAGTGTACGCAATTATTTTAACAGAAATTTCAAAATTTAACTCTTCCTTTTTCAGTAGTCACTTCGCCATGGGAAATACCTACGTTAAATAGTAAACAATGTTTTTGGGAGACAGTTATTTTGATTTTTTTTTAAAACTTTAATTTTTTTCTGCCCGGTGTTTTTGTTTTTTAACCCCAATGATATTTTAAATTAAGGTTCTACACTTAGATCAGGTTCAAAAAAAGGTAACAATTGTCATTCTGGGTGACAAATGTAGTAGTAGTAGTGGCTAGTGCATGGCCATTTTAACCATAGACATTTTTGCTAACCTATTCTTACATAAAAGCGACATCATTGCATTATTACTAAGGTTTGCTGAATGCCTAGTATGGTCCAATTGCATTTAAATTCTTTACAGTAACTAATTTAGTTACTTGTTTTCTAATTCCATCAGAAACCAGCACAATTTTAATCATCATTAGCCTATGCATCATAGTATATGAAATACATTTACTAATAGTTCATACAATTTTTTGGGGTGATTTTACTAATAAAATATTAACTTACTATTTAATACCAGTACTTTGGTACTATGACTAATTCAAAAACTTACTAACAAATTTTTTATCGCCTGCTTAAAAAAATTCTGTAAATTTGAAAAATAGTTTTTGCGATAATTCTAATTTTTAATTAAAGCTTGCAACAGCGTGGTGCTAATTTTAAGACTCTTAGTGGTGTTACATCAATTTAACACACTGCATGCTTATTGCATATCTCTTCACAGTAATTGTAGTTAAAAAGTAGATTAAAATAACTTAGTTTACATTAAATTTTTTAAACTTCAATAAACACTTTTTATTGTATTTATTTAAATGTCAATAAGCACAAAAAAAGTTAATTTAGCTTTGTAAATAAATTTTTCTCCACAATGTTTTATAATAATGTTTTTTTCTTTTTAAAGTATCGCAGTTTTTTTTTAATTTTTTGAAATTTTTGTTTTCAAGTTTAAAATTTTTTTTTTTTACCAACTAATTGTGATTGATAATTAGGAGATTCTGATGGTAAAGAGCCGGACAACGAACAAATCGAACAAGTTTTAAAAAGCGAGGTCTCCTTGACCTTGGCTTCCAGGTTAGAAGTAAAAGAAGATGACGAAGTGGATATCAAAAATTTAATTTTAAGGTAAAGCCAACTTTAAATTTTAAAAGAAAATTAAAGCCAGTTTTGACTTTTATTTAAAAAAAAAATTCCTTGTGATATTACTATTCAATTGCCTGCCCTCTGGCTTTCATTTTAGCTATCATTTTATTATGGTTGCAACTAATATATGCCTGTAAAGAATGACCCCTGCACCACAAAAGGCAAATTATATATTTTGAACATCTTTAAATGAGTTAGCCATACATTCATGTTTATATATATATATATTTATTCCACAAGGTCCAATATAAATAAATTACTTATTTCTTGATATAATAGTAAGAATACATTACAGAACAAAACGAATGGTGATTGATATTATTCGAATACAAGTGGGCGAAAATTTAAGCGAGGTTTTGAACACGCCAGCGACTGAGAAACAAGTAAGTTTGGAAATTTGAATCATCAAAAAACAAATTTTAAATATTTACTCTAAAAAATTCAGGAAGAGGACCACATGAAAAACATCGAAAAGTTGGAGGAGCAAAAACGGATGCAGGAATCGGATAAAAAGCAAGATGACGCTCTTCTGAAGACGAGGTCTTTGTTGAACGAGAACAAACTTCCGCTGGAAGATATGAAGAAAAGAGTCCTAAGAAATTTGGAGAAATTGGAAGAACACAAAATAGTTACAAAAGAAGATAACTACCAGGCTATTGTTAACATGATTGCAAGGGTAAATAAAAAAATGTTATTGACCCTAAAGTTTTTGCTGAAAAACTAAATCCTGTACTGCAGTTAAGGCCATATAAAATTAAGGGGAAAAAGAAATTAAAAAAAAAATTTAAAATAAGCCAAAAAATTTTAAAAATAGAACAAAATTTTATTAACTTAAAAAATTAAATATGCTAAATTTCAAGTTAAAGATGTGAATTTTTCTCATATTCGGATGTTATTTCATGTGTAGGATATTCGAAACCAAAGACGTTACCGGCAGCGACGAAAACAGGAGTTGTCAAAACTTAAACAAAACATGGAGAGATTAAACGAGAAATCGAAATTCTTTGAAGAGCAATCTGATTATTACAATCAGTATATTAAAAGTTGTTTGGCTAGCTTGGCTAACAAGAGCAAAAAGTAAGCTTTTGTTATAAAATCTATAAAGGTTGTGTTTTATTCAATGAAGATCACAAATGTTTGACAAAGCAATGTTTTTTTTAGAACGACTAAAAAGAAGAAGAAGGCTAGCACCATTAAATACACTGCAGCAGAACTGCATCGCAAGAAAATACTGGAAATAGAAGATGTAGAGTAAGTTTAACCGCCTTTATTTTTTTTATTTTTTTATAACTTTATTTCTATTTCCATGTTTCTTAACACCAAAATTTTTTTCAAAAAATATCTGTTTTTGATTTTAAATTTTAGCATAAAGAACATCATGTTTGAAATAACTCAAAGTGAGGAAGATGTCGGTAAATTTCAAGTTTCAGCCAAATTTGTTGGAGTCAACGTGGAGAAAATTACCATCGTGTTTCAGGTAATTTTTGTTTTCCTTCAAAATATTTTATATTTTTAGTGATAAATTAGCTTTGTATCAGATTATATGACACATTAGATATTTTTAATATATTTAAATGGCATAATTTATAAATAATGAAACATTTTGATTGATGTATATATATGTCTAATGTATGTGCCTTTAAAATAAAATGTAATATTATGGTTAAAGGTTGTTGCAACCCTATTACCACAAGCAATACATTAATAAACCAAATGAATAACAATGCAGTTGGTAGGGTATTTGGTAGGGTAACTTAAACCCTTAGAACTGATTGTAAGAAACCTGTTTTAAAGTTTTTTTCAATGTAAATGCCATAGTAAAAAAAACTTCACATAGTCAATGCCTTCAAACTTACTAAGCAATTGAAAACTTTTAACATTCAATATTTTGTGTAGGATCTTCTCCAGTTACAATATGAAGGGGTTTCTGTCATGAAACTCTTCGACCAACGTGCCAAGATCAACGTCAATCTTCTCATCTTTCTTCTAAATAAAAAATTTTACGGAAAATAAAAATCTTTTGCGGCGCCACTATATTAAAACAAACAATATGTGGTCTGGATTAAGTTGGAATTGCTTTTTTTATGCTCGCTGTAAACTAAAGGACTTGTATGTTTCGTGTAGAATTTTAAAGAAAATATTATTGCTGTATGTGTATACTATTGTGATATTACCCTGCTGTTTGCAAATCCCACTGCAAAATCGTTGCTTTAATCTCACAAGAAGTGATCAGTATAATTACTCAAGATCATCTTGTATTGGTTTGTAATATGCAACAAGATACTCTCCCACTTTGGCAATTATTATTCTTACACACTGCCGACTATTTCAACACTGAAGAGCATTTGCATTTGACAGCCTTTTATAGTAGGACCACTGTTTTCATAGTGACTTTATAGATGAACACAGTTTAAGTTAGTGTAGTAGCAGAATAGTTATGGTTTATTTTAGAAAATATTTCGAGAGTATCAACAGGCTGTCCCTCTTGAATACCGGTTTAGTCTGCATTGTGTTTTGGTACTAGAAATTGTACTCTGTTTGTCATTGTGTTAATAGTGTTCTACGAAATGAAATAGTTTTGCTCATAATTATTAATGTAATTTTTGTTATTGACAAAATGCCTTTATCATTTAAATAGTGTTTACTTATTGCAAAGTTGAAATTTTGCAGCATAATTTTGTTCCTTAACAACCAGGTAAACTTAAACTTGTTTTGTTACAGTTAAATAAACCTTTGTTTGTTCGTAGTTTTGTTGACAGTGGAATATTTTTATTTATGTAATATGCGCTAACATTCCTTTTACCCCCCTTAAAGTGAAAATTATATTTCAGTGGATATAATATTTGTTTTGATGGTGATTACATCATTTCGTATTAATTTGCTCGTACCTAATAAATTTAAGGCAGACAATGAAGTTGTTAAATCCAACATTTTTTTGATGTGAAAAATATACTTTACTGTTAGATAACCAGTAGAGTTTTAACATATTTTGTTATTTTATTTATAAAAGCAATAATTAAAAAATAGGTATAGCCATCAAACATGAGTTATTCTGTCCACTTTTAAGCTTATTTTTTCTTTATTAACTTCTTAAACCAATACCTTAATTATTTTTCTCTTTTAATATATAATATTTAACACAAGAGCAATACACTAAAAAATATTGGCTTACTGGAGTTTATTTTTTTAGTGATAAAACATAATTTAATCTACCAATAAAAGCTAACATTAAAAAACTAGTAACACAAACAACAACAAATGAGATCCCTTCAAACATGAACCGTGGCGCAAAAATGGCCCACACCATTAAATGTCTTTTGTGTATACAACAAGCAAGCATGGTTCCAATAAGCTGTAAATTAAAAAAAATATTATGATTGTATCATTCTCTTGAACTTTTAATTTTTTTAATGAGTTGCTTTAAGTTAAGCTATTAGTTTAACTTACTTTAACACCTTGAACTGAAATGTACTTTAAATATATATCAGAAATAGTTGACCAGAGTTCAGATGAGTATTTAAGATTCTTTTTTTGTTTACGATAAGGCCAAAGTACAACAAGAGGTAGCAAAACTAAAAAAAAATTTGAAGGTAAACATGATAGGCTATTTAAAACGAGGCGCTAGGTAAAATTTACCCCTGATACCAAAATTTACTTATTGGGTATATGTTTTATATTAACCTGTGTGTAATATTTGAGAAGAAAAAATGTTTATGGTAACCAGAATAGCAGGAACAACAACAGTTTCATGATTTCCCTGAAATCCAACAAATGCAGATTCCCATGGTATGTTTGAGAAAGTGTTCTGATGTCCTGTTGCAAACCACCAAAATGCAGAAGACAGAGACCACAAAACAGTTGCTTCCAAAACACTAGTTAAATTTATGATGGATTAATATATTTTTCCTATTTCATCTGGCAAAATTGGCAACAGAAATAAATGCCCTTATTTTTTAAAGATAGTTTATAAATTACAACAGACAAAGAGTTTTAGTACTTAAAAAAATTAAATCTTACTCTAATTGAAAAATATTGATAATCTTTAATAACACAAGTGTAGATATCACATAAAGAAGTAAAACTTGTGCATAGTAAGAACCCAACAATATAGAAACTAGGAGAAGAATAGCAGTGCATAGATTTAGAATTGAGTTTGACAAAACTATAAGTTTTTCTTTCTCAAAGTTCAACCTAATTTTGAATTAAAAAAAGTAAAACAAAAGTCAATAACAATATAAATGCATTTAATAATTGCAAAGTAATAAACTTAATACCGATTTTAAAACAAAAAGTTTTTCTTGATTAGATTTAAAATAATCAGCAAATTTTAAAGTATGCAGTTAAACATTACCTTTGTGAAGAAAATGTAAGTAAAGACAGGATACTTATAAAAGTAAACACAAAACAGCAGCGAGGAAAGACAATCAGGTACAGGTAATGTGGAGTCTAAAAATAAATTTTTAAGCTTTAAATAAGTAAATATTAATGAAGCCATTGATTTGCTTTAAAGATTTAAGATTATCTAGGTGATTTTAAATAAATTAAAGTAATTTTGTATGTTTAAGTTATAATTCTTACTTCAGTTCCAAAAATTTTTGACCACCAGTAACAGATAACACAAAAGCAAGATACCCATAACATCATTTGTTTTATTATTAAAGATTGCACATCTTGATTACTCAAGTACTCATTCCAAGTTTGTAAAGTTAAAATTATTAGCAAACTTCCACTAGATAACAGAAACCTAACAAAACATGAAGTTTCAGCTAAAATCTAAGCATTTTGATTTTTAGCAACTATTTAATTATTTTTACCTAAATATTGGTGTGGCAAAAACTTGATTTAGATTTACATCTGTGGCACTTGATTCAGTGATAATATTTTCTAAATTGTAGCACCAATCTTGTTCAGGTCGACATTTTCGAAAATAAAATGCACATCGATAAATGGTTAACATAAGAATAGTTATAGAAACAGTTTGGATGCAAAGCTTAGTACTATTTTCACAGTGCAATTTTTTTGTTCTGACAATTTGAGACGAACAAAATCGAAGATGTTGATAACATAACAGACAAGTTAATGAGGAAAAAAGATACAGTGAAATCAAATCTTCGTTTAAAATAAAACTATTTGATAAATAGATAACAGGATAAAATAAAAATAAAATACCAAAAGAAATTTTAATTTTTTTAATAGCTTGGTTAAAAAATAAAGCTTTAGCAGCCCAAGCACATACAATTATAAAATAAAGCAGATACAAAATATAACTTGAAAAGAAAAGTGTAAACAAGCTGCATAAGAATAGAAAAAATGTAAATTCTAGATGGTGGGCTTCTTCTTTAAAAAACATCCACAAAATAGTAAAAAAACACAAGAACAATCCCCCAACCATATTGACCATATTAAACTGTGCCCAAACTGCTCGACACATTTCTCTTGAGCTAACCAAAAAATGTTTCAGGTTTTCAATTTCTTTGGTTTTATTTGAAGTCGATGATATGGCATTATAGAGATATTGGACTTTTTGAAAATCATTTTCAGAAAAAAATGAAAATTTGTGTTGGTATGATGTGAGGAAATTGTAAACTTGTGCAGCATTTACGGTTAAAGCTTTGTGTAGATCTAATACAGAATCTAAAATTGAAAAGACCGAAATTAAACAACCCGCCATACTAAAAATTATGCTGGTTAAAAAACAGAACACCACACACTTTTAAGAAAATATAACTTCCCAACTTTAAAATGCATAAAATATTACATCAAATCAAATATTGAGTTTAACATAACATCCAAAAAAAATTAATAAAAAAACAACATTATACCAGTGGGAAGAAAATCTGATATAAGCATTCCTAAGTTTCCGAAAGGAATTGGGGTTCCAAAAATAAGTGAAATTGTGGGAACGAGATCAATCTAAATATTACATATTTAGTTTTAAGAAGCCATGACATTTTTTTCAAAAGGGGGGTTAATGTCTAACCTGTTGCACAGTTTTTGATAAACAATTTTGATTGTCGACATTATTTACAAAGTTACCAGCAGGATTGTAAGCTATCAGAGCGGAATTTATTTCATCGTGGGTATCTCCTCCGTGATCGCCTGTGTGCGTCATTCCTGTTTGCAAAAAAAAGTAGCATTTTATTAAAAAAATAAATCGAAGGCGGCTTACTAGTTAAAAAGTAGTACAGTACCCTTTTTAGAAAAAAGAATTTAACATAGTTTTACCAAAAGTTTACAACAATATTTTAAGATTTAAATTTTTTTAAATTTTTACCATGGTCACCCATAACTAAAAGTAAATCATCATCTTTCATATTTTCCACAATATTTTTAATACTCTTATTCATTTGTTTAAGCTTTCTTGACATTTCACTATGAAATGGTCCATATCTAAAAAAGTTATAAAATATTTTTTGAACAGAATATCATTTTAAGAATTAAAAAAGCATAACCCAGTTGTTTAGTAAAAAGTTTAAATTTATGTAAATCTGATACTTTTACTTATGTAAAAAATATTTAAAGACCTATGTCCACAGTGATCCACTCCCAGAAAATGGGCAATCAACAATTTCCAATCAGTTTTGTTAAAGGCACTGTCAAAATGATTAAGAATGCCATCATCAACACTATCAAGATCCTTGACATCAAATGAAGGAAAGGGATATTCAGTTTTAAATCTAAAAGTTAAGATATATTAAGTATATATATATACAAAAGGTCTAGATTTTTAAATCCCGAAAACAAATAATAAAATGAATTTTGTCATTTTTTCCGTCGCATTATTGTAATATTTCTTTTACATCATTCTATTTTTTTTTGTATATATCTTTATCCTCGATGCGGGAAAGTCGAATGTGCGACTTAAACATAGAGTAACAACTGTTAGTCTAGAGTTGCCTTTAGCAGTTTGGGATATTATAGATTATAATTGCCCGGTAATTATGCTGCTAATTAAGTGCTGGCTCAACAGGAGTTCATACCGTTTATAGCGGGGATTAAACCCACGACCTCATGGTGGTGTAGCAAGTGTTCTTACCACTACACCACGCTATTCATTTTATTAATGCATAAAAAACCTAAAAAAATTATTTGCCAACAAGATGATCTTAATTCTTGTAAAACAGTAAAGTTTTCATTTAGATTAAAAATTAAACAAGTTAATATTTACGTGTTGGGAAACAACTTGACCCAAGTATCATCACCCAAAAAGGTGATGTTAGTAAATTGCACAATTTGATGAATTAAGTTGTCCTCGAAAATTTCAGAGCTGTCAAAGTTGCTGCTCACATCAAAAAAAGTTGGAAAACTTCCAGTAGTCATTCCTTTGATTCTCTGCATAGTGGTTGTTGGTGCATCTGCAATGAACCTATATCACAAATTAAAATTTAAAGTTTTGGAAGTACAAATACAGAAAATTAAAAAAATTTAGTTCTAAAATATCGCGTTCAGATAGTTCTTAAATAATACATTGTGATTACCACTTTTTATATTTTATACAAACACTTAAATCGGAAGATTTAAAATATTTAAGATATGTGTAGAAAGTTTATTTATTTTTACAGTGTTGTTTAAATATCACACTGCTTAACTTAATTATTCACTAAGTATGATTGCTTTTTACCTAAAAATCCGAACACTTGAACAGCCTTTTTTCTTTACCAGATCATTAAAAATAGTTAATTTGTTTTGATAGAAAAGTGGTATTCGAGATTCCGGAACATTTTCTATAAAGTCATATCTTAATGCATCAATGATAATGATCAAAACTCTTTTATAGGTTTGTGAAATGTTATGTAAATTCCAACATATTTCGTTCTGTTGGTATTTTGTCTCTAGTGGTTGATTGTCTTTTGTTTTACATTTACTTTTTTCAACAACTTCATGTCTTGTAAGTAAAAACCCTGATGAGAATAGGTAAGTTCCAACAAAAAAAGTTGCAACAAGAAAAAATATGACACAAAAGTGATGTTTAAAAGTCATTAATGCAAATTAATACCTTAAGTTGACTTGATGTTTAACATATTTTGTCTAAATAAAACAATACAGACAGAAAACAACAAAAATGTAAGAATTTATATTAATATAAGAGTAGCTTGCCATAGTCAGATAGTTTTCACAACAACCAGACAACATAAAAATCTAAATTCTGAAATTTATTACTAAAATACATAGTAGTGTAGCCAATGCAGTACCATATGTGCTAAAGTAAAGTGTTTTAACCATTACTTAATAGCCAGCATTTTACATTTAATAATGGCAGTAAGTAAAGCTAAAATCCTTACTGTACATCGGGAGAAAGAAATTTTTTAGACTAGTATTATTGTTTATAGTTCTGTTGACAACGCATGGTGCTTGCTCCCTCTTACTTTTTCATTTCTGTTTTCTTTTATTCTCTTTCGAGGAGAAAAACTGTTTTGCTCCTTTTAGGTAACGCTTCAATAAATGACAAAAACATAGGTGTTTATTTAAAATTCCCGCATTACAAGAAAACGGATAAAACAATTTAACGGCTTTGTTTTTATATTTTACTACAAAAATATGTCAAACAACAACAAATAGCAAAAGAATAATGCAATTTTAGTAACTGCAATAAAGTAAAGAATGGGTTTAATAGATGTGACAGGAAATAAATGGTTCGCATAACGATGTTTAAATTTATTGGTTTAAGTTAGGAAATGCGTCTAAAAAGTTTAAATTTTCAACTTTATATTCGGCATTTTTTTCTTCATCGTCTTTCCAGTGCCGCATTGTCGCTATACTAGCCAGCTCCGTTTCTTCCTTAACCTGGTGACTTTTTAGTCTGTGAGTTGAATCACACATTGCTTGGACATTTGCCTTATGCAAAGTGTGTTCAAAATCATTACCGTAATGCCTAAAATACGTTTGCATTTGATTAGCTCTGGCTATTGAACACCAAATGGCTTCGTAAGCTGTCGCTTGATTTAATTTAGGATAGCGGGAAAATAACGGAAATTGGTAGGGCTGTGTTTTGATGTCGTTTTTTAATAAGACATTGGTGGATTGAAGAGGATTTGGTTGATCTGATTGGATTTGACTTGTTTGCACATCTTTTGTCTCGTTGGGATTATGCGTTAGTTCGGGTGATTCTGGAAATTTGCTCTGTATGTTTTTGATTATTTGTCGTTGTTGTTTACGTTGCTTCGCTCGTCTGTTCTGAAACCAAACCTTAAAATAACAAAAATAAACAAATTTAAAATGGAATTATAAAAAAACAAAATCCTGCACTTAATTATAAATTTAAAAAAATGTAATTTATATTTTAAATTCAGTATTCACCTGTATTCTAGCTTCAGTAAGCAAGGTACGAGATGCCAGAGCGTTCCTGTAGAAGATATCCGGGTAGGCGGTGATTTTAAAAGCGCTCTCTAGGAGTAACAGTTGCTCTTGGCTAAAACTTGTTCTATTTCTTCTTCTACCAGTTCCATTATAAGGATAAGGTATTTGAACAGCTGAAATGTCACCTATTTAATAATAAAATTTAAACATTAAAACAATTAACTTCAAAATAAACAGATTACATCTTGTAATACTAACCGACTGTTGTAAATTGTTTTGACAAATCTTGAATAAAATCGTATTGCTGGGGTACACTTATTCTGCTTTCATTGTTGTTGCTGTTAATTAAAGTAATTTTCTCATTATTTTTTTCGTCAGCCATATTAAATTTAAATCTTGCTTACAATTGTGAAAATTTTATTGACAAATGAATACACATTGCTTTGTTTTGCTTTTTATATAAAAATTTTAATTTAAAATTAAAATTACGTTTTTTTTACATAAAATCCCATATGTGATTAAACAACGTAAATTGGGTCTTTAGTAGGCTAATGATTTATTATTTGAGCACATAGTAACGTTTTGAATTAACTTCCGAAACTTGACAGAATGATTAAAGAATTAGGTATTCTCTTGACAGTTAAAGATGCACACTACTTAATGAATAAACAATTGTCTTATTATCAAGGTATTTAAAACAAATGGACAATTAAACAAAAAAATAACGATAGAAATCTATTAACTGGAATGGCACAAACAATTTTAACATATTGACATATTGGGAAAATAATTATTTTAAATCAATAATTTTAGATAGAGTTGGCAAATACTTCTATAAAAATTAAATTAAAAATTAGTATTAAAATATTTAATTTAAATGTATTCATATATACTTGTCGTGTAAATCTCTTATTTAGGCTATTTTCCACAAAAACGGCAACGTTTAAGTTAAAGAATTAATCTTGGCAATATCTAGAAAAAGGCTTCATGCTTTAGGCGGTTTTAATGTTTTTGTTTTGATATGACGTCAAGTCGCCTGATACTTAATCGTTAATTGATTAGGTTTCTTTTGCCAAAACTTAATCTAAAATCATTTTTATACTTTATTTGACTGAGTGGTTTAAGATTTTGTATCATGTATGTTTATTATATTACTATTTGTTTTTTGAATTTATTTTCTTCGAATAAAAATAGGTGATTTAGTTTCCTATTGTTGTTAACAAACGTTTACACATGCTGTGACAATGGATTAGTTTATTTTACATCTGCGTGTGTTATTTGCCCGGCTTGGAATAGTGGGTAAAATTTTTTATTTTGTTTACATTTTTGCTACGCATATTAATTGTATTATTTAAATTATTGTTAATCCCAGAAAAAAAACTGCGTTTGATATATTTCTTATCTAAAATTTAATTCAGCCATTAAGCCAATGTTTTGTTAAGTTTAATCTTCATTTGAAAAAAACACGCTAAATAAGACACACGATGAATTAGTTTCTTTAATATATAGAAAAGCAGTCTTCAATTTATTTTTACGTTAATCTGTGTATTTAACTTTAGCTTACTAAAGAGGTTACACTAAACTGTATTAAAGTGTCATATTTAAACCTTCTCGGTAAAATGTCACTTTCGGTAATCTGTAAATAATGTCACGTCGCTTTCGGTCAAATATCCTTTTCAGTAAAATTTTGTTTTAAGTTTAACGTCCATTTCGGTAATATGTCTTTTTCGGTTAAATGTCTTTCGATATGTGATTTTAATCAAAAAAGTGTTTGATGCTTACCTTCTGTGAGAAACTTCGACATAGCCAAATATTCAACGTTTTAAACATCGTGTCAAATAAATAAATAAAAGCGTATGCAAACCCTTAATTATGCAGTTTTTGTTTAAGTTAGTTAACCTGAAATTTTTTTTAACAAATATGCAGTAGTTAAGTCATACGTAAGGGTTAGTTTTCCATTAAGCTACTAGTTATAAATTAATCTACTTTTTTTCATTTCAAATATTTACGAAAATTCAAACTAAATCCATTTGCATGTTAATAGAGATTAACAAATTAAATTGCTTTTTGTCTATGCACGGCAGGGTATGCTATTTAAGTTTAATTTAAAATAAGATTGGTATGTAAGTTTGGCAAGGAAAAATTATAACTTTTTTTGTAAGTTTGCTTGCATGTTAGTTGCCTCTTGTCTTAACCATCTGGCTTAAAATGGTCAAGTTGGTTTAGATTTAGATTAAAATAAATAATTTTCCATAAAACAAAAATACAAACGAATTCCGCGGTATTTTAAACATGATGAAAATTTTTTTTATATTTTAAAAAAAAAACATTTATTTTTTGCCATAAAATTGAATTTTAAGTTTGTATTTCTTATAGTAATATGGAAAACTAAAAAACAATGACCAAATATTTTAAATTATAGTACAAACAAAGAGCAGGAAGGATTACAGCTTTAAGACTTAAAATAGCCTGTCGGTAAATGCTCTTAGCAAGTCTTCTATTAGTTTAATTAAAATGATGTGCTATTCTAAAGCCCACTATTTTAAATAGGCTATATCTTATTTTTAAGATTTGTTTCTTTTTTTTGTAATTATGGTTCGAAATCTTAGATTTCGAAACATATTGTTATTGTCATTATACTTATTATTATTATGGTTCGAAATCTTAGATTTCGAAGCATATTGTTATTGTCATTATACTTATTATTATTTTTAATATTATTATGGTTCGAAATCTTAGATTTCGAAACATATTTTTATTGTCCGTATATTTATTATTATTTTTATTTTTATTCTTACTAATCCGAATTTTGAAATCGAATAACTTTTGATTTTGTGTATATAAATTTTTTAAATTTTAGTATGTTGTTTATTATCATATTGTGTTCCAATCCTCCTATTTTGATAATTTAAATATTATTAATTAGTGATTAATAAGTGTTTGTTTATTAAAATTTAGAGATCGTTATTAAGTTTTCAAATTTTGGTCAGTTATATATTATAATATTAATAACTCGAAAATCGATTAAAAATTTAATTTTTGTAAAAATAATCAAATATTTTCGAACCATATTTTATTTATCAAATAAATCTAGTTTTTTTTATTATTACAAGTGCTTACTTAAGCTATGTATACAATTTCGCATCATTGAAATGTCGTGGCAGTTAGCTCAGTGCGAAAGGCCCACAACTCTCAGAACTGTGTTCCGAGGTTTGGTTCCCAACTTAGACTCCTCAAAATAATCAACTTACCGATTTTTTGTATTTTGCATACATAGGGCGGGTCATATGATGACGTGACCTAGCACACTAGTAAAAAAGTTTTACAATATTTTTTTTTTAAATCAAAAGATAACTATACCAATAAAACCGCACTGTTCTAACAGCCGTGCTTGCAAAAAAATTTTAGCAAACATTAATATTTCCGAGAGTTATGACAAATTTATGACATTGATTTTTAATTTTTTTAGAACTGTTTTGGTATAACTAATGCTCAAGATAAAGAAATTTTCGAAAATAATTAAAAGAACAAAAAAACATTTTTTTATTTCGCGTACATTGAATTGTTCGCGCGACCTTATGACCTAATTAAACCCAAAATAAAAATTACCTCAAACTTTTGTTTTACTGAAAATTTTCGCGAAATGTTTTATCTTGAATGTTAGTTAGGCCAATGCGCGTCTAATAAAATACAAAATTTTAGGTTTTAGGATTTCATAAATTATTAATAAAAGCTTCATAACTTTTATGAATATTAATATTTTCGAAAAATATTTTGTAAACACGGTAATTAGACCTGTGCGGTTTCAACACAACAATTATTTTTCGATTTAAAGTTTTTAATTTTTTTTCAAAAAATTTGTATGCAATATCATTGGCCAAAAATATCACGTGACCTAATTAAACCCAAAATAAAAATTACCTCAAACTTTTGTTTTACTGAGAATTTTCGCGAAATGTTTTATCTTGAATGTTAGTTAGGCCAATGCGCGTCTAATAAAATACATTTTTTTAGGTTTTGAGATTTCATAAATTTTTAATAAAAGTTTCATAACTTTTATGAATATTAATATTTTCGAAAAATATTTTGTAAACACGGTAATTGGACCTGTGCGGTTCTAACACAACAATTATTTTTCGATTTAAAATTTTTTATTTTTTTTCAAAAAATTTGTATGCAATATCATTGGCCAAAAATATCACGTGACCTAATGAAAACCAAAATAAAAATTACCTCAAACTTTTGTTTTACTGAGAATTTTCGCGAAATGTTTTTTCTTGAATGTTAGTTAGGCCAATGCACGTCTAATAAAATACAAAATTTTAGGTTTTGAGATTTCATAAATTTTTAATAAAAGTTTCATAACTTTTATGAATATTTATATTTTCGAAAAATATTTTGTAAACACGATAATTGGACCTGTGCGGTTCTAACACAACAATTATTTTTCGATATAAAATTTTTAATTTTTTTTCAAAAAATTTGTATGCAATATCATTGGCCAAAAATATCACGTGACCTAATTAAACCCAAAATAAAATTTACCTCAAACTTTTGTTTTACTGAAAAATTTCGCGAAATGTTTTATCTTGAATGTTAGTTAGGCCAATGCGCGTCTAATAAAATACAAAATTTTAGGTTTTGAGATTTCATAAATTTTTAATAAAAGTTTCATAACTTTTATGAATATTAATATTTTTGAAAAATATTTTGTAAACACGGTAATTGGACCTGTGCGGTTCTAACACAACAATTATTTTTTGATTTAAAATTTTTAATTTTTTTTCAAAAAATTTGTATGCAATATCATTGGCCAAAAATATCACGTGACCTAATTAAACCCAAAATAAAAATTACCTCAAACTTTTGTTTTACTAAGAATTTTCGCGAAATGTTTTATCTTAAATGTTAGTTAGGCCAATGCGCGTCTAATAAAATACAAATTTTAGGTTTTGAGATTTCATAAATTTTTAACAAAAGTTTCATAACTTTTATGAATATTAATATTTTCGAAAAATATTTTGTAAACACGGTAATTAGACCTGTGCGGTTCTAACACAACAATTATTTTTCGATTTAAAGTTTTTAATTTTTTTTCAAAAAATTTGTATGCAATATCATTGGCCAAAGATATCACGTGACCTAATTAAACCCAAAATAAAAATTACCTCAAACTTTTGTTTTACTGAGAATTTTCGCGAAATGTTTTATCTTGAATGTTAGTTAGGCCAATGCGCGTCTAATAAAATACAAAATTTTAGGTTTTGAGATTTCATAAATTTTTAATAAAAGTTTCATAACTTTTATGAATATTAATATTTTCGAAAAATATTTTGTAAACACGGTAATTAGACCTGTGCGGTTCTAACACAACAATTATTTTTCGATTTAAAATTTTTTATTTTTTTTCAAAAAATTTGTATGCAATATCATTGGCCAAAAATATCACGTGACCTAATGAAACCCAAAATAAAAATTACCTCAAACTTTTGTTTTACTGAAAATTTTCGCAAAATATTTTATCTTGAATGTTAGTTAGACCAATGCGCGTCTAATAAAATACAAAATTTTAGGTTTTGAGATTTCATAAATTTTTAATAAAAGTTTCATAACTTTTATGAATATTAATATTTTTGAAAAATATTTTTTAAACACGGTAATTGGACCTGTGCGGTTCTAACACAACAATTATTTTTCGATTTAAAATTTTTTATTTTTTTTTTTTAAATGTGTATGCAATATCATTGGCCAAAAATATCACGTGACCTAATGAAAACCAAAATAAAAATTACCTTAAACTTTTGTTTTACTAAGAATTTTTGCGAAATGTTTTATCTTGAATGTTAGTTAGGCCAATGCGCGTCTAATAAAATACAAAATTTTAGGTTTTAAGATTTCATAAATTTTTAATAAAAATTTCATAACTTTTATGAATATTAATATTTTTGAAAAATATTTTGTAAACACGGTAATTGGACCTGTGCGGTTCTAACACAACAATTATTTTTCGATTTAAAATTTTTTATTTTTTTAAAAAAAATGTGTATGCAATATCATTGGCCAAAAATATCACGTGACCTAATTAAACCCAAAATAAAAATTACCTCAAACTTTTGTTTTACTGAGAATTTTCGCGAAATGTTTTATCTTGAATGTTAGTTAGGCCAATGCGCGTCTAATAAAATACAAACTTTTAGGTTTTGAGATTTCATAAATTTTTAATAAAAGTTTCATAACTTTTATGAATATTAATATTTTCGAAAAATATTTTGTAAACACGGTAATTGGACCTGTGCGTTTCTAACACAACAATTATTTTTCGATTTAAAATTTTTTATTTTTTTTCAAAAAATTTGTATGCAATATCATTGGCCAAAAATATCACGTGATCTAATGAAAACCAAAATAAAAATTACCTCAAACTTTTGTTTTACAGAAAATTTTCGCGAAATGTTTTATCTTGAATGTTAGTTAGGCCAATGCGTGTCTAATAAAATACAAAATTTTAGGTTTTAAGATTTCATAAATTTTTAATAAAAGTTTCATAACTTTTATGAATATTAATATTTTTGAAAAATATTTTGTAAACACGGTAATTGGAACTGTGCGGTTCTAACACAACAATTATTTTTCGATTTAAAATTTTTTATTTTTTTTTTTAAATTTGTATGCAATATCATTGGCCAAAAATATCACGTGATCTAATGAAAACCAAAATAAAAATTACCTCAAACTTTTGTTTTACTGAAAATTTTCGCGAAATGTTTAATCTTGAATGTTAGTTAGGCCAATGCGCGTCTAATAAAATACAAAATTTTAGGTTTTAAGATTTCATAAATTTTTAATAAAAGTTTCATAACTTTTATGAATATTAATATTTTCGAAAAATATTTTGTATACACGGTAATTGGACCGGTGCGGTTCTAACACAACAATTATTTTTCGATTTAAAATTTTTAATTTTTTTTTAAAAAATTTGCATGCAATATCATTGGCCAAAAATATCACGTGACCTAATGAAACCCAAAATAAAAATTACCTCAAACTTTTGTTTTACTGTGAATTTTCTCGAAATGTTTTATCTTGAATGTTAGTTAGGCCAATGTGCGTCTAATAAAATACAAAATTTTAGGTTTTGAGATTTCATAAATTTTTAATAAAAGTTTCATAACTTTATTGAATATTAATATTTTTGAAAAATATTTTGTAAACACGGTAATTGGAACTGTGCGGTTCTAACACAACAATTATTTTTCGATTTAAAATTTTTTATTTTTTTTTAAAATTTGTATGCAATATCATTGGCCAAAAATATCACGTGACCTAATTAAACCCAAAATAAAAATTACCTCAAACTTTTGTTTTACTGAAAATTTTTGCGAAATGTTTTATTTTGAATGTTAGTTAGGCCAATGCGCGTCTAATAAAATACAAAATTTAAGGTTTTGAGATTTCATAAATTTTTAATAAAAGTTTCATAACTTTTATAAATATTAATATTTTCGAAAAATATTTTGTAAACACGGTAATTGGACCTGTGCGGTTCTAACACAACAATTATTTTTCGATTTAAAATTTTTTATTTTTTTTCAAAAAATTTGTATGCGCAATATCATTGGCCAAAAATATCACGTGACCTAATTAAACCCAAAATAAAAATTACCTCAAACTTTTGTTTTACTGAAAATTTTTGCGAAATATTTTATCTTGAATGTTAGTTAGGCCAATGCGCGTCTAATAAAATACAAAATTTTAGGTTTTGACTTTTTATAAATTTTTAATAAAAGTATCATAACTTTTATGAATATTAATATTTTCGAAAAATATTATGTAAACACGGTAATCGGACCTGTGCCGTTCTAACAGAACAATTATTTTTAGATTTAAAATTTTTTATTTTTTTTTTTTAATTTGTACGCAATGTCATTGGCCAAAAATATCACGTGACGTAATGAAAACTAAAATAAAAATTACCTCAAACTTTTGTTTTACTGAAAATTTTCGCGAAATGTTTTATCTTGAATGTTAGTTAGGCCAATGCGCGTCTAATAAAATATAAAATTTAAGGTTTTGAGATTTCATAAATTTTTAATTAAAGTTTTATAACTTTATTGAATATTAATATTTTTGAAAAATATTTTGTAAACACGGTAATTAGACCTGTGCGGTTCTAACACAACAATTATTTTTCGATTTAAAATTTTTTATTTTTTTTTTTAAATTTGTATGCAATATCATTGGCCAAAAATATCACGTGACCTAATTAAACCCAAAATAAAAATTACCCCAAACTTTTGTTTTACTGAAAATTTTCGCGAAATGTTTTATCTTGAATGTTAGTTAGGCCAATGCGCGTCTAATAAAATACAAAATTTAAGGTTTTGAGATTTCATAAATTTTTAATAAAAGTTTCATAACTTTTATAAATATTAATATTTTTGAAAAATATTTTGTAAACACGTTAATTGGACCTGTGAGGTTCTAACACAACAATTATTTTTCGATTTAAAATTTTTAATTTTTTTTCAAAAAATTTGTATGCAATATCATTGGCCAAAAATATCACGTGACCTAATTAAACCCAAAATAAAAATTACCTCAAACTTTTGTTTTACTGAAAATTTTCGCGAAATATTTTATCTTGAATGTTAGTTAGGCCAATGCGCGTCTAATAAAATACAAAATTTTAGGTTTTGAGTTTTTATAAATTTTTAATAAAAGTATCATAACTTTTATGAATATTAATATTTTCGAAAAATATTGTGTAAACACGGTAATTGGACCTGTGCGGTTCTAACACAACAATTATTTTTAGATTTAAAATTTTTTATTTTTTTTCAAAAAATTTGTATGCAATATTATTGGCCAAAAATATCACGTGACCTAATTAATTCCAAAATAAAAATTACCCCAAACTTTTGTTTTACTGAGAATTTTCGCGAAATGTTTTATCTTGAATGTTAGTTAGGCCAATGCGCGTCTAATAAAATACAAACTTTTAGGTTTTGAGATTTCATAAATTTTTAATAAAAGTTTCATAACTTTTATGAATATTAATATTTTCGAAAAATAGTTTGTATACACGGTAATTGGACCTGTGCGGTTCTAACACAACAATTATTTTTCGATTTAAAATTTTTTATTTTTTTTCAAAAAATTTGTATGCAGTATCATTGGCCAAAAATATCACGTGACCTAATGAAACCCAAAATAAAAATTACCTCAAACTTTTGTTTTACTGAAAATTTTCGCGAAATATTTTATCTTAAATGTTAGTTAGGCCAATGCGCGTCTAATAAAATACAAAATTTTAGGTTTTAAGATTTTATAAATTTTTAATAAAAGTTTCATAACTTTTATGAATATTAATATTTTTGAAAAATATTTTGTAAAGACGGTAATTGGACCTGTGCGGTTCTAACACAACAATTATTTTTCGATTTAAAATTTTATATTTTTTTTTTTAAATTTGTATGCAATATCATTGGCCAAAAATATCACGTGATCTAATGAAAACCAAAATAAAAATTACCTCAAACTTTTGTTTTACTGAAAATTTTCGCGAAATGTTTTATCTTGAATGTTAGTTAGGCCAATGCGCGTCTAATAAAATACAAAATTTTAGGTTTTAAGATTTCATAAATTTTTAATAAAAGTTTCATAACTTTTATGAATATTAATATTTTCGAAAAATATTTTGTATACACGGTAATTGGACCGGTGCGGTTCTAACACAACAATTATTTTTCGATTTAAAATTTTTAATTTTTTTTTTAAAAATTTGCATGCAATATCATTGGCCAAAAATATCACGTGACCTAATGAAACCCAAAATAAAAATTACCTCAAACTTTTGTTTTACTGTGAATTTTCTCGAAATGTTTTATCTTGAATGTTAGTTAGGCCAATGTGCGTCTAATAAAATACAAAATTTTAGGTTTTGAGATTTCATAAATTTTTAATAAAAGTTTCATAACTTTATTGAATATTAATATTTTTGAAAAATATTTTGTAAACACGGTAATTGGAACTGTGCGGTTCTAACACAACAATTATTTTTCGATTTAAAATTTTTTATTTTTTTTTTAAATTTGTATGCAATATCATTGGCCAAAAATATCACGTGACCTAATTAAACCCAAAATAAAAATTACCTCAAACTTTTGTTTTACTGAAAATTTTTGCGAAATGTTTTATTTTGAATGTTAGTTAGGCCAATGCGCGTCTAATAAAATACAAAATTTAAGGTTTTGAGATTTCATAAATTTTTAATAAAAGTTTCATAACTTTTATAAATATTAATATTTTCGAAAAATATTTTGTAAACACGGTAATTGGACCTGTGCGGTTCTAACACAACAATTATTTTTCGATTTAAAATTTTTTATTTTTTTTCAAAAAATTTGTACGCAATATCATTGGCCAAAAATATCACGTGACCTAATTAAACCCAAAATAAAAATTACCTCAAACTTTTGTTTTACTGAAAATTTTCGCGAAATATTTTATCTTGAATGTTAGTTAGGCCAATGCGCGTCTAATAAAATACAAAATTTTAGGTTTTGAGTTTTTATAAATTTTTAATAAAAGTATCATAACTTTTATGAATATTAATATTTTCGAAAAATATTGTGTAAACACGGTAATTGGACCTGTGCGGTTCTAACACAACAATTATTTTTAGATTTAAAATTTTTTATTTTTTTTCAAAAAATTTGTATGCAATATTATTGGCCAAAAATATCACGTGACCTAATTAATTCCAAAATAAAAATTACCCCAAACTTTTGTTTTACTGAGAATTTTCGCGAAATGTTTTATCTTGAATGTTAGTTAGGCCAATGCGCGTCTAATAAAATACAAACTTTTAGGTTTTGAGATTTCATAAATTTTTAATAAAAGTTTCATAACTTTTATGAATATTAATATTTTCGAAAAATAGTTTGTATACACGGTAATTGGACCTGTGCGGTTCTAACACAACAATTATTTTTCGATTTAAAATTTTTTATTTTTTTTCAAAAAATTTGTATGCAGTATCATTGGCCAAAAATATCACGTGACCTAATGAAACCCAAAATAAAAATTACCTCAAACTTTTGTTTTACTGAAAATTTTCGCAAAATATTTTATCTTAAATGTTAGTTAGGCCAATGCGCGTCTAATAAAATACAAAATTTTAGGTTTTAAGATTTTATAAATTTTTAATAAAAGTTTCATAACTTTTATGAATATTAATATTTTTGAAAAATATTTTGTAAAGACGGTAATTGGACCTGTGCGGTTCTAACACAACAATTATTTTTCGATTTAAAATTTTATATTTTTTTTTTAAATTTGTATGCAATATCATTGGCCAAAAATATCACGTGATCTAATGAAAACCAAAATAAAAATTACCTCAAACTTTTGTTTTACTGAAAATTTTCGCGAAATGTTTTATCTTGAATGTTAGTTAGGCCAATGCGCGTCTAATAAAATACAAACTTTTAGGTTTTAAGATTTCATAAATTTTTAATAAAAGTTTCATAACTTTTATGAATATTAATATTTTCGAAAAATATTTTGTATACACGGTAATTGGACCGGTGCGGTTCTAACACAACAATTATTTTTCGATTTAAAATTTTTAATTTTTTTTTTAAAAATTTGCATGCAATATCATTGGCCAAAAATATCACGTGACCTAATGAAACCCAAAATAAAAATTACCTCAAACTTTTGTTTTACTGTGAATTTTCTCAAAATGTTTTATCTTGAATGTTAGTTAGGCCAATGTGCGTCTAATAAAATACAAAATTTTAGGTTTTGAGATTTCATAAATTTTTAATAAAAGTTTCATAACTTTATTGAATATTAATATTTTTGAAAAATATTTTGTAAACACGGTAATTGGAACTGTGCGGTTCTAACACAACAATTATTTTTCGATTTAAAATTTTTTATTTTTTTTTTAAATTTGTATGCAATATCATTGGCCAAAAATATCACGTGACCTAATTAAACCCAAAATAAAAATTACCTCAAACTTTTGTTTTACTGAAAATTTTTGCGAAATGTTTTATTTTGAATGTTAGTTAGGCCAATGCGCGTCTAATAAAATACAAAATTTAAGGTTTTGAGATTTCATAAATTTTTAATAAAAGTTTCATAACTTTTATAAATATTAATATTTTTGAAAAATATTTTGTAAACACGGTAATTGGACCTGTGCGGTTCTAACACAACAATTATTTTTCGATTTAAAATTTTTTATTTTTTTTTTTAAATTTGTATGCAATATCATTGGCCAAAAATATCACGTGACCTAATTAAACCCAAAATAAAAATTACCCCAAACTTTTGTTTTACTGAAAATTTTCGCGAAATGTTTTATCTTGAATGTTAGTTAGGCCAATGCGCGTCTAATAAAATACAAAATTTAAGGTTTTGAGATTTCATAAATTTTTAATAAAAGTTTCATAACTTTTATAAATATTAATATTTTTGAAAAATATTTTGTAAACACGTTAATTGGACCTGTGAGGTTCTAACACAACAATTATTTTTCGATTTAAAATTTTTAATTTTTTTTCAAAAAATTTGTATGCAATATCATTGGCCAAAAATATCACGTGACCTAATTAAACCCAAAATAAAAATTACCTCAAACTTTTGTTTTACTGAAAATTTTCGCGAAATATTTTATCTTGAATGTTAGTTAGGCCAATGCGCGTCTAATAAAATACAAAATTTTAGGTTTTGAGGTTTTATAAATTTTTAATAAAAGTATCATAACTTTTATGAATATTAATATTTTCGAAAAATATTGTGTAAACACGGTAATTGGACCTGTGCGGTTCTAACACAACAATTATTTTTAGATTTAAAATTTTTTATTTTTTTTCAAAAAATTTGTATGCAATATTATTGGCCAAAAATATCACGTGACCTAATTAATTCCAAAATAAAAATTACCCCAAACTTTTGTTTTACTGAGAATTTTCGCGAAATGTTTTATCTTGAATGTTAGTTAGGCCAATGCGCGTCTAATAAAATACAAACTTTTAGGTTTTGAGATTTCATAAATTTTTAATAAAAGTTTCATAACTTTTATGAATATTAATATTTTCGAAAAATAGTTTGTATACACGGTAATTGGACCTGTGCGGTTCTAACACAACAATTATTTTTCGATTTAAAATTTTTTATTTTTTTTCAAAAAATTTGTATGCAGTATCATTGGCCAAAAATATCACGTGACCTAATGAAACCCAAAATAAAAATTACCTCAAACTTTTGTTTTACTAAAAATTTTCGCAAAATATTTTATCTTGAATGTTAGTTAGGCCAATGCGCGTCTAATAAAATACAAAATTTTAGGTTTTAAGATTTTATAAATTTTTAATAAAAGTTTCATAACTTTTATGAATATTAATATTTTTGAAAAATATTTTGTAAACACGGTAATTGGACCTGTGCGGTTCTAACACAACAATTATTTTTCGATTTAAAATTTTATATTTTTTTTTTTAAATTTGTATGCAATATCATTGGCCAAAAATATCACGTGATCTAATGAAAACCAAAATAAAAATTACCTCAAACTTTTGTTTTACTGAAAATTTTCGCGAAATGTTTTATCTTGAATGTTAGTTAGGCCAATGCGCGTCTAATAAAATACAAAATTTTAGGTTTTAAGATTTCATAAATTTTTAATAAAAGTTTCATAACTTTTATGAATATTAATATTTTCGAAAAATATTTTGTATACACGGTAATTGGACCGGTGCGGTTCTAACACAACAAATATTTTTTGATTTAAAATTTTTAATTTTTTTTTTAAAAATTTGCATGCAATATCATTGGCCAAAAATATCACGTGACCTAATGAAACCCAAAATAAAAATTACCTCAAACTTTTGTTTTACTGTGAATTTTCTCGAAATGTTTTATCTTGAATGTTAGTTAGGCCAATGTGCGTCTAATAAAATACAAAATTTTAGGTTTTGAGATTTCATAAATTTTTAATAAAAGTTTCATAACTTTATTGAATATTAATATTTTTGAAAAATATTTTGTAAACACGGTAATTGGAACTGTGCGGTTCTAACACAACAATTATTTTTCGATTTAAAATTTTTTATTTTTTTTTTAAATTTGTATGCAATATCATTGGCCAAAAATATCACGTGACCTAATTAAACCCAAAATAAAAATTACCTCAAACTTTTGTTTTACTGAAAATTTTTGCGAAATGTTTTATTTTGAATGTTAGTTAGGCCAATGCGCGTCTAATAAAATACAAAATTTAAGGTTTTGAGATTTCATAAATTTTGAATAAAAGTTTCATAACTTTTATAAATATTAATATTTTCGAAAAATATTTTGTAAACACGGTAATTGGACCTGTGCGGTTCTAACACAACAATTATTTTTCGATTTAAAATTTTTTATTTTTTTTTTTTAATTTGTACGCAATGTCATTGGCCAAAAATATCACGTGACGTAATGAAAACTAAAATAAAAATTACCTCAAACTTTTGTTTTACTGAAAATTTTCGCGAAATGTTTTATCTTGAATGTTAGTTAGGCCAATGCGCGTCTAATAAAATATAAAACTTAAGGTTTTGAGATTTTATAAATTTTTAATAAAAGTTTCATAATTTTTATAAATATTAATATTTTTGAAAAATATATTGTAAACACGGTAATTGGACCTGTGAGGTTCTAACACAACAATTATTTTTCGATTTAAAATTTTTAATTTTTTTTCAAAAAATTTGTATGCAATATCATTGGCCAAAAATATCACGTGACCTAATTAAACCCAAAATAAAAATTACCTCAAACTTTTGTTTTACTGAAAATTTTCGCGAAATATTTTATCTTGAATGTTAGTTAGGCCAATGCGCGTCTAATAAAATACAAAATTTTAGGTTTTGAGTTTTTATAAATTTTTAATAAAAGTATCATAACTTTTATGAATATTAATATTTTCGAAAAATATTGTGTAAACACGGTAATTGGACCTGTGCGGTTCTAACACAACAATTATTTTTAGATTTAAAATTTTTTATTTTTTTTCAAAAAATTTGTATGCAATATTATTGGCCAAAAATATCACGTGATCTAATGAAAACCAAAATAAAAATTACCTCAAACTTTTGTTTTACTGAAAATTTTCGCGAAATGTTTTATCTTGAATGTTAGTTAGGCCAATGCGTGTCTAATAAAATACAAAATTTAAGGTTTTGAGATTTTATAAATTTTTAATAAAAGTTTCATAATTTTTATAAATATTAATATTTTTGAAAAATATATTGTAAACACGGTAATTGGACCTGTGAGGTTCTAACACAACAATTATTTTTCGATTTAAAATTTTTAATTTTTTTTCAAAAAATTTGTATGCAATATCATTGGCCAAAAATATCACGTGACCTAATTAAACCCAAAATAAAAATTACCTCAAACTTTTGTTTTACTGAAAATTTTCGCGAAATATTTTATCTTGAATGTTAGTTAGGCCAATGCGCGTCTAATAAAATACAAAATTTTAGGTTTTGAGTTTTTATAAATTTTTAATAAAAGTATCATAACTTTTATGAATATTAATATTTTCGAAAAATATTGTGTAAACACGGTAATTGGACCTGTGCGGTTCTAACACAACAATTATTTTTCGATTTAAAATTTTTTATTTTTTTTTTTTAATTTGTACACAATGTCATTGGCCAAAAATATCACGTGACGTAATGAAAACTAAAATAAAAATTACCTCAAACTTTTGTTTTACTGAAAATTTTCGCGAAATGTTTTATCTTGAATGTTAGTTAGGCCAATGCGCGTCTAATAAAATATAAAACTTAAGGTTTTGAGATTTCATAAATTTTTAATTAAAGTTTCATAACTTTATTGAATATTAATATTTTTGAAAAATATTTTGTAAACACGGTAATTAGACCTGTGCGGTTCTAACACAACAATTATTTTTCGATTTAAAATTTTTTATTTTTTTTTTTAAATTTGTATGCAATATCATTGGCCAAAAATATCACGTGACCTAATTAAACCCAAAATAAAAATTACCCCAAACTTTTGTTTTACTGAAAATTTTCGCGAAATGTTTTATTTTGAATGTTAGTTAGGCCAATGCGCGTCTAATAAAATACAAAATTTAAGGTTTTGAGATTTTATAAATTTTTAATAAAAGTTTCATAATTTTTATAAATATTAATATTTTTGAAAAATATATTGTAAACACGGTAATTGGACCTGTGAGGTTCTAACACAACAATTATTTTTCGATTTAAAATTTTTAATTTTTTTTCAAAAAATTTGTATGCAATATCATTGGCCAAAAATATTACGTGACCTAATTAAACCCAAAATAAAAATTACCTCAAACTTTTGTTTTACTGAAAATTTTCGCGAAATATTTTATCTTGAATGTTAGTTAGGCCAATGCGCGTCTAATAAAATACAAAATTTTAGGTTTTGAGTTTTTATAAATTTTTAATAAAAGTATCATAACTTTTATGAATATTAATATTTTCGATAAATATTGTGTAAACACGGTAATTGGACCTGTGCGGTTCTAACACAACAATTATTTTTAGATTTAAAATTTTTTATTTTTTTTCAAAAAATTTGTATGCAATATTATTGGCCAAAAATATCACGTGATCTAATGAAAACCAAAATAAAAATTACCTCAAACTTTTGTTTTACTGAAAATTTTCGCGAAATGTTTTATCTTGAATGTTAGTTAGGCCAATGCGTGTCTAATAAAATACAAAATTTTAGGTTTTAAAATTTCATAAATTTTTAATAAAAGTTTCATAACTTTTATGAATATTAATATTTTTGAAAAATATTTTGTAAACACGGTAATTGGAACTGTGCGGTTCTAACACAACAATTATTTTTCGATTTAAAATTTTTTATTTTTTTTTTTAAATTTGTATGCAATATCATTAGCCAAAAATATCACGTGATCTAATGAAAACCAAAATAAAAATTACCTCAAACGTTTGTTTTACCGAAAATTTTCGCGAAATGTTTTATCTTGAATGTTAGTTAGGCCAATGCGTGTCTAATAAAATGCAAAATTTTAGGTTTTAAGATTTCATAAATTTTTAATAAAAGTTTCATAACTTTTATGAATATTAATATTTTTGAAAAATATTTTGTAAACACGGTAATTGGAACTGTGCGGTTCTAACACAACAATTATTTTTCGATTTAAAATTTTTTATTTTTTTTTTTAAATTTGTATGCAATATCATTGGCCAAAAATATCACGTGATCTAATGAAAACCAAAATAAAAATTACCTCAATCTTTTGTTTTACTGAAAATTTTCGCGAAATGTTTTATCTTGAATGTTAGTTAGGCCAATGCGCGTCTAATAAAATACAAAATTTTAGGTTTTAAGATTTCATAAATTTTTAATAAAAGTTTCATAACTTTTATGAATATTAATATTTTCGAAAAATATTTTGTATACACGGTAATTGGACCGGTGCGGTTCTAATACAACAATTATTTTTCGATTTAAAATTTTTAATTTTTTTTTAAAAAATTTGCATGCAATATCATTGGCCAAAAATATCACGTGACCTAATGAAACCCAAAATAAAAATTACCTCAAACTTTTGTTTTACTGTGAATTTTCTCGAAATGTTTTATCTTGAATGTTAGTTAGGCCAATGTGCGTCTAATAAAATACAAAATTTTAGGTTTTGAGATTTCATAAATTTTTAATAAAAGTTTCATAACTTTATTGAATATTAATATTTTTGAAAAATATTTTGTAAACACGGTAATTGGAACTGTGCGGTTCTAACACAACAATTATTTTTCGATTTAAAATTTTTTATTTTTATTTTAAATTTGTATGCAATATCATTGGCCAAAAATATCACGTGACCTAATTAAACCCAAAATAAAAATTACCTCAAACTTTTGTTTTACTGAAAATTTTTGCGAAATGTTTTATTTTGAATGTTAGTTAGGCCAATGCGCGTCTAATAAAATACAAAATTTAAGGTTTTGAGATTTCATAAATTTTTAATAAAAGTTTCATAACTTTTATAAATATTAATATTTTCGAAAAATATTTTGTAAACACGGTAATTGGACCTGTGCGGTTCTAACACAACAATTATTTTTCGATTTAAAATTTTTAATTTTTTTTCAAAAAATTTGTATGCGCAATATCATTGGCCAAAAATATCACGTGACCTAATTAAACCCAAAATAAAAATTACCTCAAACTTTTGTTTTACTGAAAATTTTTGCGAAATATTTTATCTTGAATGTTAGTTAGGCCAATGCGCGTCTAATAAAATACAAAATTTTAGGTTTTGACTTTTTATAAATTTTTAATAAAAGTATCATAACTTTTATGAATATTAATATTTTCGAAAAATATTATGTAAACACGGTAATCGGACCTGTGCCGTTCTAACAGAACAATTATTTTTAGATTTAAAATTTTTTATTTTTTTTTTTTAATTTGTACGCAATGTCATTGGCCAAAAATATCACGTGACGTAATGAAAACTAAAATAAAAATTACCTCAAACTTTTGTTTTACTGAAAATTTTCGCGAAATGTTTTATCTTGAATGTTAGTTAGGCCAATGCGCGTCTAATAAAATATAAAATTTAAGGTTTTGAGATTTCATAAATTTTTAATTAAAGTTTCATAACTTTATTGAATATTAATATTTTTGAAAAATATTTTGTAAACACGGTAATTAGACCTGTGCGGTTCTAACACAACAATTATTTTTCGATTTAAAATTTTTTATTTTTTTTTTTAAATTTGTATGCAATATCATTGGCCAAAAATATCACGTGACCTAATTAAACCCAAAATAAAAATTACCCCAAACTTTTGTTTTACTGAAAATTTTCGCGAAATGTTTTATCTTGAATGTTAGTTAGGCCAATGCGCGTCTAATAAAATACAAAATTTAAGGTTTTGAGATTTCATAAATTTTTAATAAAAGTTTCATAACTTTTATAAATATTAATATTTTTGAAAAATATATTGTAAACACGGTAATTGGACCTGTGAGGTTCTAACACAACAATTATTTTTCGATTTAAAATTTTTAATTTTTTTTCAAAAAATTTGTATGCAATATCATTGGCCAAAAATATCACGTGACCTAATTAAACCCAAAATAAAAATTACCTCAAACTTTTGTTTTACTGAAAATTTTCGCGAAATATTTTATCTTGAATGTTAGTTAGGCCAATGCGCGTCTAATAAAATACAAAATTTTAGGTTTTGAGTTTTTATAAATTTTTAATAAAAGTATCATAACTTTTATGAATATTAATATTTTCGAAAAATATTGTGTAAACACGGTAATTGGACCTGTGCGGTTCTAACACAACAATTATTTTTAGATTTAAAATTTTTTATTTTTTTTCAAAAAATTTGTATGCAATATTATTGGCCAAAAATATCACGTGACCTAATTAATTCCAAAATAAAAATTACCCCAAACTTTTGTTTTACTGAGAATTTTCGCGAAATGTTTTATCTTGAATGTTAGTTAGGCCAATGCGCGTCTAATAAAATACAAACTTTTAGGTTTTGAGATTTCATAAATTTTTAATAAAAGTTTCATAACTTTTATGAATATTAATATTTTCGAAAAATAGTTTGTATACACGGTAATTGGACCTGTGCGGTTCTAACACAACAATTATTTTTCGATTTAAAATTTTTTATTTTTTTTCAAAAAATTTGTATGCAGTATCATTGGCCAAAAATATCACGTGACCTAATGAAACCCAAAATAAAAATTACCTCAAACTTTTGTTTTACTGAAAATTTTCGCAAAATATTTTATCTTAAATGTTAGTTAGGCCAATGCGCGTCTAATAAAATACAAAATTTTAGGTTTTAAGATTTTATAAATTTTTAATAAAAGTTTCATAACTTTTATGAATATTAATATTATTGAAAAATATTTTGTAAACACGGTAATTGAACCTGTGCGGTTCTAACACAACAATTATTTTTCGATTTAAAATTTTTTATTTTTTTTTTTAAAATGTGTATGCAATATCATTGGCCAAAAATATCACGTGACCTAATGAAACCCAAAATAAAAATTACCTCAAACTTTTGTTTTACTGAAAATTTTCGCAAAATATTTTATCTTGAATGTTAGTTAGGCCAATGCGCGTCTAATAAAATACAAAATTTTAGGTTCTAATATTTCATAAATTTTTAATAAAAGTTTCATAACTTTTATGAATATTAATATTTTCGAAAAATATTTTGTATACACGGTAATTGGACCGGTGCGGTTCTAACACAACAATTATTTTTCGATTTAAAATTTTTAATTTTTTTTCAAAAAATTTGTATGCAATATCATTGGCCAAAAATATCACGTGACCTAATTAAACCCAAAATTAAAATTATCCAAAATTTTGTTTTACTAAGAATTTTCGCGAAATGTTTTATCTTGAATGTTAGTTAGGCCAATGCGCGTCTAATAAAATACAAAATTTTAGGTTTTGAGATTTCATAAATTTTTAATAAAAGTTTCATAACTTTTATGAATATTAATATTTTCGAAAAATAGTTTGTATACACGGTAATTGGACCGGTGCGGTTCTAACACAACAATTATTTTTCGATTTAAAATTTTTAATTCTTTTTCAAAAAATTTGTATGCAATATCATTGGCCAAAAATATCACGTGACCTAATTAAACCCAAAATAAAAATTACCTCAAACTTTTGTTTTACTGAGAATTTTCGCGAAATGGTTTATCTTGAATGTTAGTTAGGCCAATGCGCGTCTAATAAAATACAAAATTTTAGGTTTTGAGATTTCATAAATTTTTAATAAAAGTTTCATAACTTTTATGAATATTAATATTTTCGAAAAATATTTTGTAAACACGGTAATTGGACCTGTGCGTTTCTAACACAACAATTATTTTTCGATTTAAAATTTTTTATTTTTTTTCAAAAAATTTGTATGCAATATCATTGTCCAAAAATATCACGTGATCTAATGAAAACCAAAATAAAAATTACCTCAAACTTTTGTTTTACTGAAAATTTTCGCGAAATGTTTTATCTTGAATGTTAGTTAGGCCAATGCGCGTCTAATAAAATACAAAATTTTAGGTTTTAAGATTTCATAAATTTTTAATAAAAGTTTCATAACTTTTATGAATATTAATATTTTTGAAAAATATTTTGTAAACACGGTAATTGGAACTGTGCGGTTCTAACACAACAATTATTTTTCAATTTAAAATTTTTTATTTTTTTTTTAAATTTGTATGCAATATCATTGGCCAAAAATATCACGTGATCTAATGAAAACCAAAATAAAAATTACCTCAAACTTTTGTTTTACTGAAAATTTTCGCGAAATGTTTTATCTTGAATGTTAGTTAGGCCAATGCGCGTCTAATAAAATACAAAATTTTAGGTTTTAAGATTTCATAAATTTTTAATAAAAGTTTCATAACTTTTATGAATATTAATATTTTTGAAAAATATTTTGTAAACACGGTAATTGGAACTGTGCGGTTCTAACACAACAATTATTTTTCGATTTAAAATTTTTTATTTTTTTTTTAAATTTGTATGCAATATCATTGGCCAAAAATATCACGTGACCTAATTAAACCCAAAATAAAAATTACCCCAAACTTTTGTTTTACTGAAAATTTTTGCGAAATGTTTTATTTTGAATGTTAGTTAGGCCAATGCGCGTCTAATAAAATACAAAATTTAAGGTTTTGAGATTTCATAAATTTTTAATAAAAGTTTCATAACTTTTATAAATATTAATATTTTCGAAAAATATTTTGTATACACGGTAATTGGACCTGTGCGGTTCTAACACAACAATTATTTTTCGATTTAAAATTTTTAATTTTTTTTCAAAAAATTTGTATGCGCAATATCATTGGCCAAAAATATCACGTGACCTAATTAAACCCAAAATAAAAATTACCTCAAACTTTTGTTTTACTGAAAATTTTTGCGAAATATTTTATCTTGAATGTTAGTTAGGCCAATGCGCGTCTAATAAAATACAAAATTTTAGGTTTTGACTTTTTATAAATTTTTAATAAAAGTATCATAACTTTTATGAATATTAATATTTTCGAAAAATATTATGTAAACACGGTAATCGGACCTGTGCCGTTCTAACAGAACAATTATTTTTAGATTTAAAATTTTTTATTTTTTTTTTTTAATTTGTACGCAATGTCATTGGCCAAAAATATCACGTGACGTAATGAAAACTAAAATAAAAATTACCTCAAACTTTTGTTTTACTGAAAATTTTCGCGAAATGTTTTATCTTGAATGTTAGTTAGGCCAATGCGCGTCTAATAAAATACAAAATTTTAGGTTTTGAGTTTTTATAAATTTTTAATAAAAGTATCATAACTTTTATGAATATTAATATTTTCGAAAAATATTGTGTAAACACGGTAATTGGACCTGTGCGGTTCTAACACAACAATTATTTTTAGATTTAAAATTTTTTATTTTTTTTCAAAAAATTTGTATGCAATATTATTGGCCAAAAATATCACGTGACCTAATTAATTCCAAAATAAAAATTACCCCAAACTTTTGTTTTACTGAAAATGTTCGCGAAATGTCTTGAATGTTAGTTAGGCCAATGCGCGTCTAATTAAATACAAAATTTTAAGTTTTTAGATTTCATGAATTCTTAATAAAAGTGTCATAACTTTTATGAATATTAATTTTTTCCAAAAAATATTATGTAAACATTATATTAAGACCTACGGTTCTAACAGAACAATTATTTTTTGATTTAAAAGTTTTTTTTTTTTTTAATTTGTATGCAATATTATTGGCCAAAAATATTACGTGACTTAATTAAACCCAAGAAATTTTCAAAAACAATTAAAAAAACAAAAATAAGAGCATTTTTTTTATTTCACGTACATTAAATCGTTCGCGTGACCTTTTGACCTATCAAAACTGCATACTTAGCTCGACCAATGATCATACAAGGGTTGTATGATCATTTGCTCGACCAAAAAAAAATTTTTGTCGCAAAACTTAAAATTTTATAGTTAATTAGAATTGTAATAACGTTACTAAGATTCAAGATAAAAAAGTTTTTCAAAAAGTCAAAAGAACAAAAATCTGAGCACTTTTTTCTTTGCGTATTTATAACAAAATTTTTTTTTATATTACAGGTCGTGACTATAGCTATGCGTAAAAAAATAAAAAAAAAATTATTTTCAATGGGGAAGCTGTGTTTCGTACCTTAGACTTTGCTACTTACAACGTATGGCATTACGAGTTGAGCTACCGGACTCGATATATAAGCGTTACTTATTTATATACATATGTTTGCAAGAGACTTTCGATAATAAAAAAATATTATGATCAATTTTATTAAACAAAATAGATTTTATAAAGTTGAACAACCGATGTTGTTATGTGTTGTAATGATCAATACTGCCTGTAAAACAAAAAATATATTTAATAAAATATTACATAACGTAATTTGAAAACTTAAATTACACGCGATATATGAATATAAACTGTATACGTAATATAAAAATGATGTAATTTTTGTTCTGTTCAATATTTTTTGAATTTTTTTTTATCTTAGGTGTTCTTTTGAGTGTTTTAACATAAATATAATCTCAAGTTAAAGTAACGACATCAAACTATTTTGAAATACTTTAAAAATAAAATTTTACTATGATTGTAAGCCAAACACATTTTAAAGGTTAAAGCAAACGAGCCTAAAACCTAAAAGTAATCAACAAATTAAATTTTTTTAAACTTGATAAACGCAGAAATGAAGTTTTGTAATCGTCAGTAGAGATATAACAATATTAGAGATATAACAAGACACTTTGGCACGAAGAAATACTTTTGTAAACAGTTAATATTAATAACATGTTAAAACTATGAATTTAACTTCGTCATTTTAGATTGAAATTGATGAACTTCTTTTGTTAACCTTCCAACTATTTACGTGAAAGCTAGAAAAACCTAATCAAAAAGAAAAAATAAATTACAATTTTCTTCAAGACGCTTCGGGGAACTCCCCGATTTCTGTTTTTATTTATCACGCTCGGATGGTTTTAGATGTAAATTGCTTTATCCTCGATTATATAATATTTCATGTTAATTAATATTTTACATTTTTAAATATAAATTGAATCACAATGTATGTAACAAATTTTTGTTTTTAATAAGTTATTATTTTTTTGTCTTAATCAAAAAATTTAAATACAGTTAAATATGTCAAGTTTTCTTAAAAATTTACAAAAATTATCATTAGTTAACTAACTTTGATATATTGTTATTACTACATAAATATTTATTTTTTGGGATGTATTTATTTAGATTCCCATACTAAATCAAATACTTTAAAGCTTTTAAACTTGATACACTATCGAACACATCAAACAATCATTTAAATTTCTTAAATTTAAAAATAAAAATCTATTTAATTTTTAACTTTTTTAGTTTTTAAAAAATTTGTTTATTCAAATTTAAAGATTGATATTAGGTTTTTAAATTTTGGTCGGTTATATCTTATTATATTTAAAATTTGAAGATAATTAAAAAATAATTCTTGTTTGTTTGTTATATTAAATGCTGGTTTGTAAATTAAAAATCAAAGGTATGTAATATTCTTAGTTAATGTTTATGCATATATTTTTTATTTATAAAATTTTATGTTAAAAATAATCAAATAATTTCGAACCATATTTTATTTATCAAATAAATCAAGTTTTAGTTGGATTTGTGACCGAATAATTTAGTTGGATTTGTGACCGAATAATTTAGTTGGATTTGTGACCGAAAAGAATGATTTGTGACCGAATAATGTGACCGAAAAAAAAAATAATTTGTGACCGACCGAATAATAGGAATAGTTTTCTTTAGTTACATAAAAAAGATACGAGATTTTAATACAAAAAATGTAAAATTAAAAAAAATTAGATATAATTGTAACGAATTCTTTATTTTTTTGTTATCTATCCTTAGTTAGGTGTTTCCACCTTGTCTCAAAAATGAAAACACTAGAAATGAATCAATCGTATGTTAATGTTTGTTTTGCGAGTTTGTTGAAGGTAGAACGTAATTTTTTTCGCAATAATAAAAAAACTATAAAATATAAGTCGGCTTTTATATAAAAGACAACAGGCAAATCAATATATAATACAGATTTATTTATATTTAAAACTTATTTAAACTTTTTCTGTTGTTGCTTTTTCTTTTTTTGCACTCTTACGTTTGGATAATAAAATTAAATTAACTTAAAAAATATAGCTTCGATTTTTATCAATTTTTGTATATATTTTTATCCTCGACGTGGGAAGGTCGAATGTGCGGCCTAAACATAAAGTAACAGGAGTTACTTCAATCTCGACTTGCCTTTAACATTTTGGGATATTGTATAGATTATAATTGCCCGGTAATAATGCTGCTGATTAGGTTCTGGCTCAGCAGGAGTTCTTACCGTTAATAGCGCCTTACACATGAACGCTTTAATTTAATTTAAGTAATTAGCAAACGCAGCAGCATATAACTTAAAAAAAAAACAGCTTAAATGTCTTGATAAATTTATATTAGCAATAACGCAGCGTGCAGCAGCTCGCAAATATAAAAAAAATAAAAAAATATCACAATCATGCAGCATGCAGAGTATATAAAATGTTATGGCAATAAAGCAACAGCACAAGCAGAATTTAGCGCTTAAAATTAAATCTTAAAAAGTTAAAATATTAATTCTCAGTTTATTTGGACAAGATATTTATATTTAATCCATTTAATTTTGTTTCCTAACGCAGCACCTTTAAGACCTTCAAATATAAAATTAATTTTGATTTTCACTTCTAAATGTAATTTCGCTTTCTTGACTGTTGTATGACGTCACAAAATATAAATTGTCTATTAAATGTTGATCTTTTGCTTTCTAAATGGTTTGTACTTCGCCAAGACGTCATAATAACTATATCATCTGATTTTGTTATAGATTTGTTGCAAAAAATCATTGAAATTGAAGATTAAAACTCGATATGAACGGAGTACAAATTTTAACAACCTTTCACCACGCGGTCTAGTAAGAAGCAATCACGTGTTTTAGTTTCGAGAGTTTTTTGCGCTTCTTGCGAACCCGGGGCAGAAAGTTGTAATCTCGGCGTGAATTTAATCAACGCGCGCGACCTTTTCCCGTGATGAGATGTTACCTTAGAAGAGAAATGGCATATTCGTTTGTAGGCATGTACGTTTTAACTTGAAAAGTCTTCACATATTATATAAAGTTTATAAACCTTATTCATTTTTCCAGTTCCTTTATTTTTTAAATAACAAAAAACTTTAAATAAAATATCCGCATCTTCGGGTTAACAAAAATATACAACCTTTTAAACAAGTTAAAAATTATATTTTGGATAAACAATTAAAACATAGTGTAAATCATAAATTAAGATAAATTCTTAAGTAATAACTAAGTTGCGTATGAAGTAAATTACTGCTTTTTCTTTGGTAAAATGTCTTTACTTAAAAACGTAAAGATTTGTTAAAAGAATAATAACATATTGTAGTTAACATTGTACACCATTAGTTCATTGTTGTTTATACTACTTATACACATAAACATTAGTAAAATAATGTTGCTTTTCTAAAAAAGTTATAAATTTTTCTTTAATGTTATTTTTGCGACAATATATCTAAACTTTATAAACGAAAACAACGTGCATTAAAATACTGAAAGCCATAACTATCCCTCGAAGTTTAATGGACAAATTTAAAAACCCATATATATCAAATATTTTCTTAAAATTTTGACACGCAAAATAAATATAAAAATATTTTGTTAAAATTTCGATACAGAAAATTTCGAAAAATTTCGATACATTGTTTTTTATTTAAATATGTTTATTTGGCAAACCGTTTTTTTCGATAATACGAGTCAGTTTTCGGCAATATGAGCCTGAACGCTCGCGTTTTTTTATTGGTTCGACGTAACGGGATTTGGAAACTTTGCATTTACTGTAAATTGATCAAAGGGTTTTCATGAAATGAAAGTTGTAAATTAAACAGCAACGTTAAGGCACAGGGAGACGGTTATGGACGAGCCAAACTTATTACTGGACCTTGCAGTCCAAGAAGAATTATTTAAGGAGTCATACAAAACAACTTCGGGTATAAATTTAATTTATTTATGATTGCTGAGTTGTTATATGGAACCTGAGTCTCAAGTCTGTGGGTTAAAGCATATTTCAACTAATTTTTAATGTCTGGTTGGTTGAACAATTGCCATACTTTATAACGCCTTGTTAAATTCGGGCGTGCGAAACTAATAGAGATCCGTTTTTTCCTTTGGTTCCACTGCATCCAAGCTGCAATGCTTTTAAGTAAGGCACTTTAAATGGTATAACCTCTTACTGGGCCAGCACTTAATCAGCAGCTTTATTTTTAGACAATTATAATCTATATTATCCCAAACTGCCAAAGGCAACTCGTGCCTGGGTTGGGGTGGCTGATTTTACTCTATGTTTAGGTCGGACCCTTCCACATTGAGGATAAAGATATATACAAAAATAAAACTTTTACTTTGTATTCTTTAGAATCGGAGTTTGCAACTGCAAACAAAGACTTGTTTCTTTGTTGTCATCTCGGTTTATATCTTACCCAGGAAATTGACGAGATGATATTTCAAACTCAAAAAATGGCTTCTGATCATGCAAAACTGGTCTCAGAATTCCAGGTAAATTTTTAAAATATCCTTTACAAGTTGTCAATCTTTTTTAACTTTTTATTTTCGGTCCCTTAAGGAAATAGGTATCGTTACTCTTTAGGTATACATAATACTGCTATTGTTACTGTGCCAATTTTCATTATTTATTACTATATACTTGCATTGACATTTTTTAATCAAAAATAAAGGTTGCACAAATAAAAAAAAGGTTTAAAATTATTATTTTTATTTTTAATCTAACGATTAAAACCATATTAACAATAAAAATATGTTTAAAAATTGGCCATTTTAAAAATGTGATTATGTGGTAATATTTTTTTAGGAATTAAAAAACTCTGAGCAATCAAAAGCTAATACCAGTAGAACTAAACCGGCTCAAACCAGTGATTACAATTCTGTAAAAAACAACCTAGAAGAAATAAATGAAATAAACAGTTTTAATATACAAGTAAAACATTTTAATATACAAGTATATACGCATCTGGCAAGCAATTATTTAGTTTTATTAATAATTTTATTTTACTTTTAAATCATGAATTTAGATGAATAGTCAAGTAATAAGTAATAAATAAGTTGTGTATAAAGTGGATTACTGCTTCTTTGATAAAATGTCTTTATTTAAAAATGTATAGAATTGTTAAAAGAATAATAACATATTGTAGTTAACATTATATACATTTTCAGACCATTATTGTTTATACTACATATACACATAAAACATTTATAAAATAACGTTGCTTATATAAAAATATTATATAGGCCTATATATAAATTTTTTGTAAAATTTTTTTTTAATTGATCTCACATTTTTTAAAGGAGCCGGTTCAATATTCTATTCGTCGAAGTATGTCAAATGAAACTCTGGATTTTGTTGATGATGCTTCTACTTTGGACGCTCAGGAGCTTCATAATGATATTCAACTTGTTCAAGTTGCACAATTAAAAATTTCAAAACTGGAAGGAATGTTGGATGTAAGTATCTGTACCTACAATGGGTATTAGTTTATATTTTGTTGTACAAAAATAATAAATGATTCGGTAAAAACCTTGCAACAATATAGAGCATATGCTTACATTATTTATCAAGATTATAAATGAGCGATGACATCTTGGATTTTTATTTAAAAAAAAAAAAATTTGGTAATAATATACACTATGTAATTTGATCATCACTTTAAACAAAAGCTTATTAAAAAAATGGGTTGAATTAACTACTGTGTAATTTGTTAAGAATACTGTTTAAGAATACTGTTTTTGAGTTTTTTTTTTAATATTTTTTAACTATTTCGCAGAATGAAAGGGCGAAGTATCGCTCACTAATGACTGAATATTCTTACAAACTTAAAGATGTTTCAAAGCGCCTTGGCTCTTGTGTGAATAAGGCTCGTCCCTATTTTGATGCACTCCAAACTTCAAAAAAGGTAAATTTTTTTTGCTGCCACTAGAATATCCAAGAAAGATTCCAAAAATATTAAATATTGCATTTTGGTATAATAACACAGTACTCTACTTTATTATTATACACATTTTATTCTAGTACCAGTATAAGGCCCAGAAGGTAGCAGTAGAATACAAGAAATCAGTCAATTTACATAAAGCTGCAAGGGATATCGTTAAAATTACTGAAGAAAGGGTAATGAATGCTCCAGATAAACTCAACCCATCGTGGCAAGAAATGCTAAATCAATCCAACATAAAGGTGTTTATTTAACTAAAAAATTAACCGTTTAGAATCTATTACTTATTGGAACTTATGCATCCAAAAATTGCAAAAAAAAATTGTTTTGTAAAGCTTATGAGAAAAAACAAAAACTATAAAAGAAATTATATTTCCAAAAATAGGTTCAGGTTTCTTAAAAAAAAATCTGGGAGGGGAGAAATTACATTTAATTTTTATTAACAGGTATATAGCTAAAGTTTATTTGAATTTTTTTTTTTGTTAAGTTATTTTTGTTAAATGTAGGTAATTGAAGCAACAACAGCAAAAAATTCAGCTCACCAAACTCATTTAAGAGCCACCAAAAACTACCAGGCAGCAGAAGACAATCGAATATTGCTGTTGAGCAATCTACAAAAATATGTCACTAAGTCGAAACCATATTTTGATATTCAAAAAGAATTTCAAGAAAAGCTTGAGGTAGGCCTGAGTGTCTTTTTTTTAAAAAATACTATGGTTTACACTCAGACTTGTTATTGTTAGTTACCATTTAACTTTTTTACTGAAAAAATATTTTTTCTAGGTTTCTGCAAAAAAACTTAACTTACTTGAAGTCAAACTGCTAGAAGCTCAACAGCACTATAACCTATCTTTGAACCAGTTGAAAAATTTCGGCACCCAGAATAATGAGGGTAGAGGTTTAACTGAGAGGGGGGTCGGGGTTGGGTCGGAAAACCCCTTCACAACATCAGCTGCTGCTGTGCTACCCAAACCTGCCATGGATTTTCTGAAAGAAAATTCTGTTATGTTAAAATTTGAGATGCCGAATAGCTCGCTTACAAAATTAACATACGATCCCACTTATCTGGACTCTGATTCTGATAATCCTTTAGAAGAAAGTGATGATTACATCCTGGACTTTTGAATACTTTTTATATTTTATTTTAAATTTCAGATTTTGCGGTCTATTTTATCTCTTGTTAACTTCGAGCTTATGATTTGAAGTTGTTCATTACTAGCCTGGTGATATTTCTGTTTATTCATTTGCTTTGCTTTTTTGTTATCTGTCTTAAAAAAAATTATTGCCTTAAGCAGCTAAACTTTTAAAAAAATGCAGTAAAAATATGAAATTAAAACCATTTTTTGTATATAAATACTTCATGCACTTTTATTGCAGTCCACCAGCACTTGCCAACTCGCTATATTAAATCATTAAATGTAGATGTTTTTTAGCACTTAAATGTTTGTTTAGTTAAAATTATTGTTTGTATGCCTCATTATATATATTGCTTTTACTTGAAAACACGAATCAAAAGTTTTTCTTTAAAAATTAAGTTAGTATACCTGTTGTTGTATTTCTTACATTTTTATTTATAATTACTTTATCTCATGCATGAAAGTTTAAAAGATATAAAATATACTAGCCAATAAAATTTGTAAATTCAATAAAAATCTGTTCGTTACACAAGTAAAGTTATTATGGTATATTTATTTTTTTAAATGGTTAAGTTAATTCAAAAAATAAAACATATTAGTACGCCAACGACACCACAAAAATACTCTTCCTAGGTCATTTTTTAGCCAGTAGCTTATAGATAGTTAATATTTTAAGCAAATAATTTTACTAAATAGTCTTAACTATATAATGTGTGTATAAGTTTTGTAAATATTAATATTTTAAATCTGCCTTTGAAAATACAATCAAAGCGTCATGGCTGGTTATAATAGAAATGTTAAATTATAAAAAAAGCTATTAGTAACCGAAGTTATTAAAAATGACTTACCTCATTATAAAAATTTAAGAAGCTTTTCTGTTTGGCTTTCTGGTTCACAGGTTTCATGCTCCAAAGGTTATCCGTTAATCAAGATATTTTTTTGACATCCAATGTTTTAGTAATTGCAGTTTCTTAACACATTTCCAAATTAACAATTCTACATATAAATTATAGTTAACTTAAGTGTAATAGGCTACGCCATTTAATTACACTGTTAAAATAAGTAATTATCATTAAACTATGGGCTATATTAACAATTTAGCATTCTTCTGTACACCTAAATCAATGACTAAGTAGTACCTAAACGAAGCAACCTTGTCCTAACAACTACTGTGCATAATGATGACGTTGCCTACTTTTCAGATAAAGAAGCTGCCTTAGGAGTAGAACGCCGATTCTTAAAAAGTTTTTTTAAACGATTTACATTTTAAAAATGTGAACAGTACTTAATTTGTGCGTCCCGTATTTCAAGGAAAAACACACGCTTTATCAATGAAACAAATCATTAACGTTGGACATTTTAAATAAAAAATTACAAGTTGTGTAAATTGCAATTGCTTAACTAATCACAACGTTAAAATTGGATAGAGAAAAATGTTATAACACCAGGTAATGTCTATAATTACGGTTATGCAACGAATTTACCTTATAAAAAATCTTAGTCGTCTACTCAGCCTTTTTTGTATCACATATAAATTGTCTGTCGTGTGTTTTACATAATATTGTGGCTGTAACTAACGTTTAATTTTTCTAATCGTTTAAATAAACCAAAAAATTTTGCTAAAAACATTTTGATAGATGGTTGGCGGTTTTTTACAAAGAGTATAGACAGCTACGGGTAAGTTTATAAAATCCCTTAAAAAATAAAATAGTATGTGGACCTTACTAGAAGAGAACAAAGAAAAGTATTATTTTTTTCTAATTTCCATTTTTTTAAACTAAATAGTTTGATTTTATTAAACGCCACAGAACTTTATTTTACTACTGAAAAAAAAACTTGATTTTTTTAAAGCACAAACAATAACCAAACAAAAGTAAACGGATAATTTTAAGAAAAAATTACAAAAAAGGCTCACAAAGTAAGGCAGTGATTGGTAAAAAAGAAAAATAATATATGCATTTGAGAAAAATGATCTTTTTTAAGAAACCTACAACACAAAACCGCCGTCGGGAGCTTCGGCCTTTCCATTACTGAATTGGAAGTAACCGTTTTGGGTCTCGGGTGCTACATTTTCAACTTCGTCGTCCTATTTAAAACACTTTTTGTTACTAAAAATTAGAAATTCCCATATTTTTTAAGTAAATTAAAAAACTGGATACTTCAATAATATTACGTTAATAAACTTTAGTCTTTATATACATTATTTTCTCTCTTATATTAAAACAAGTGTGTTAAATTTCTATATTAAATCAAAAAAATAAACAATTTAAAAAATTTCAATAATAAAGTGAACCAAGTCGAAAGTCTTTAAAAGATTTTTTTTTAGAAAAAGAAGACATGACCCACATTTTTAAGGTAGTTTTATTTTGTAAATTAGGCCAGTAATCGGGCACTTGTTACATTACTGAAAAACCATTTACTAAATGGACAAAAAAATCATATGGCAAAACAACATTTTACCAACAATAAGAGATTATTTAATTGCCCCTTTTTGGACCAACCCTTCTTTGGGAAAAGCTCTTTAATTTTGTAACAAATTTTGACCTAATTGACTTTTTTGAAATTTTATTTTGTGGGAATTGAACTCATGACCTCATGGTGGTGTAGCAAGTGTTCTTACCACAACACCACACTGCCAGTTTCTACACCATGCTGCCGGTTTATGCCCTATCAGTAAGAGATTTGGGTAATATAGGAAGATAGCGTCACCAAACAAGAAACAAATTCTAATACACACATACCTCTCCATTGAAGAATCGATCAATGATATGAAGTGCCATCGTGTAAACGGTTTCATTGTCGTGTTGTTGCAAGTTTTCGATTTTGTCGATTCCACCACATGCCTCGATAGCACAGCACATTGCATCAACCTGGTTCACCTTGTCGGAGGTGATCAACATGTTCGATATTCCATCCAAACAGACCTTGAAATATTTTTTGGGTAATAAACTTGTTGCAACTCAAGACTAGTTATGGTTAACTCAGGGATGAACATTTTTGAAAAAGAATTAATACAACATTTTCTTTTTTTTTAAATTCTCTTTACAAAAATTTTAAATTTTATGCAAAAACCTGTAAGATTTTCGGTTCCCTGGTCTCCAGCATTCCACAAAGTCCCTCGATCGCTTCGTTGTTGGCCAAATAAACAAGTTGTTCGATAGAGGCACCTGAGGTATAGTTGGTGACAGCCCAGCAAGCTTCCTTTTGTGTTTTGTATTCTCCCTATTTTTTAAAAATTGTTTTTAATTTTTTAATATGTTTAAATTTGTACATAACAAAGCTTAGTGGACACCATTCAATGTAAAACCATTTAAACTAAAAAAAGCTGTTTGAGATGTGTGGGTAAATTAGGTAAGGTATATATTAGTTGCGAGTTGAATTATATTATGACAATCAAAATGCAGCCTGTATGACAGGCAATTAACTGGTTAGGCCTATACCTAAAGCGAACTTTTTAAACTTTATATATACTTAATGTCTGTTTTTTATTTATATACATTGCTTGTAATAATTCCAGAAGGACATATCAAATGTTTATATATATTTTTCTATACAAACCATTTACAACTTCTTATCATTTTATCTTTCGCGCTAACAAGTAATAATATTTTTAAAAAAAAATGCAAATTATCATTTTTCATGCTATAAATTAGAATCATATAATTTTTAAATTGACAAATAAATAATAAAATACAGATAATTACTAATTTTAATTAAGACAAACTGATATTCTTACCCGGGCAAGTAGTTGTACAAGCAAGGGAATAAGTTCAGCATCGATAACAGATTGAATTTGGGATTGGGTACCAGCAGTGATGTTGCTGAGAGTCCATGCTGCTTCTTTTTGGATCGTGGGCTTCTCGTGAGTTAACAACTTCTTAAAGGCCGACAAAGCTCCAAGATCAATAACTCTCTTAACAACAAAGTTAGAATTAACTTACTTTTAAAATAAAATTATTTATGCCAATTTAAATAAAGTTGATTAATCTGCAAAAATTCTATTTCTTTTTATTCGATTTTTAAATTTTTTATTAATATTAAAATTAAAAAAAAAATTGTTGCTTTTCAGTATGACAATTTAAATATTTAAGGAATAAAATCTTTATTATTTAAAAATTTATTTTCTTTATTTGTAACCACCTGAGTTTGCTGGTCAGTTCCAGTCACGATGTTTCCAACAACTCTGAGCACGGGAGTTAGTAGCATCCCATCTGTTGTGTTGCCTAGCAACTGGACCAACATCTCGAGCACTCCAGTTTTTATAACAAGCTCAATTCGATCGTTTGGTCCATCTGTGATGTAACTCAAGGCCCAGCAAACATCAGTTTTTACCTTAAGACAAGTTAATTTATACAAGAAAGGTTTTAAAATATAGCGTTGTCTCAAGTTGAACTATAAAACTGGTAGATAACAGCAATCTTATCAAAATTTATTAATCTTTTCAATAAGCAAAGTTGTCCACAATCACCCAAAAAAATGCAAGATCAAAAATTTTAGATATATTTTTTAAATTCAGTGTAGACAATTTATATAATCTATATATAACGGAGCTTAGTGAACTTTTTAAAGGCTATATATATATAATCAATTATAGCCCAACAAAATTTAAAAAAATGCCAGCTATGGTGTGTGGGTCAATTATCGGCGGCAAATTTCAGTTGTGAGGTCAAACCATATTATGACAATTATATAGCCGACCATAGGACAAGCTTTTGATTAGTATATATATATAAAAATACAGTAAACATTTTTAATACTGGTACCAAATCAAACTTGTAATAGTTAAAAAAATTCAGCCTGCATATAGGTAAAAAGAAATTACCTGAACATCATCCACAGTAACAAGTTTAACAATGGTTGGAAGTAGTTGAACCACGTATGGAAGAGCGGTATGTGGGTTTTTGTTACGACACAAGTTTGAAATTGTCCATGTCAGATTTTGCAAAAATGAACCCTGTCAAAAAATTGTTTAATTATAATTGTCCACATAGATTTTTATTATAATAAGTAAGTTGTTATTAACAACTTGTTAAGGCCATATAGTTATATTTAAATCAAAAGCATAAATAATTTTTGACTTTGTTTATTTTTATTATTGTTTAAAATCGACTACGAAGGGTTTAAGTTTGTAATAATTTAAAATGAAATATTTAAAGTAAAATATATGCCACTTAGTATTAAATTTAAGTGGACATTTTACTTTGTTTTAATAAGGAAAACAAATATTTTACAGGCCGACACAATAATACAACTATGGAATTTTGTTTAACACAGCCTAGAAATAAATGTTTCTTATTTATATTTTCCAACATTTTTGGGCGGCAAAAAGTCATATTTAATGTTTTTTACGTACAGTTGATTCCAGATTGACGAGCTTCACAAGAGGTTTTATGATTCCTTTATCAAGAACATAATCCCTCATTCCTGCACCATCACCAGCAATATTTCCAAGTGCCCACATTGCCTAAAATTAATTATTTTTATTAAATATTCAACACCATTCCAAAGACAAAGTATATATCTAAAAAAACACAAATGATAACATATATTGATTCTTTTTATAACAAAATTTTACTTCCAAATAAAATATGTACATATATATATTTATTTTTAAAATATCTTTATCCTCGATGTGGAAAGGTCGAGTTTACGACCTAAAACATAGAGTAACAAATGTTATTCTTACCCAGTCTCAAGTTTTCTTTAGCAGTTTGGGATAATATAGAATATAATTGCCCGATAATTACACAGCTTATTAAGTGTTGACTTAGCAGGAGTTCATACTGTTTATAGCACCTTACTTAAGGGCGTTACAGCATGAGAGCAGTGGGGATCAAACCCACAGCTTCATGTAGTGTAGCAAGTGTTCTGACCACTACACCACACTGTTGGATTAAAAATGTAATCATTGTCACAGCAAAAAATAAATCATTTTAGTAGTCATCACTAAATACCTGTTCTACCACATTGTTAGAAGGATGTGAGAGTAAACCAATAAGATTTGGGACAGCACCAGCATGAACAACAGCCATGGTTTGCTCACTGTTACCTGATGCTATGTTGGTGAGTGCCCAAGCAGCTTCAAATTGCATTGATGGGCTATATAATAACAAAATAAGTGTAAATTACAAACTTCTAATGTGGTCAAATTTAAACACAACTTTTTGTATAAAATTGTGGTTAAAAAGTATATTTTTGATACCCTAGATTATATTTTCATTTTTTTGGGGATATATATATCATTATCCTCAATGTGGGAAGGACGAATGTGCGACCCAAACATAGAGTAACAACTGTTACCCCGACCTAGTCATGGGTTGCCTGTGGCAGTTATTTGCCCAATAATTATGCTGCTGATTAGTGCTTGCTCAGCAGGAGACACCTTTTCCTCTTATGGTGTAGCAAGTGTTCTTACCACTACACCATGCACATTATGCTGATTTGAAAACAAGTGAACTTCCTTTGTAAAAAGGAGACAAGTTACAAAACAAGTGTACTTTTCGTTTTTTTTTAAATTTGAGAGGTAAGTGTCGTAAAAGTAGCTTATAACCTAACATTAGAAACATAATGACTTAAAATAGAGTTGAGATATATTAAGGTCAAAGACGTCAAAAACTTGATAAAAAGTTTTGAACAGTAAAAATTCAAGTTAATTTGAGGAGTATAAAGTACACATATATAATCTCAAAATACAGAAGTTTGCAAATTTTTAAGCATTTGTGTTAAAATTATATTCCTATTATCCCACCTGTTATTCCATGTCAGAAATTCCACAAGCTTTGAAACAATGTTGGCTTCAACCATTTTGTTGATAGGTGGATGCCGTTCGCGCGACAGAATCTTCCGAGCATTTTGAGTGCAAATAAATTGATGGTTGGGGTCATCGTTCTTCATAATTCCCACGACTATTTCGTCAAAACCCATGAAAACTCCAGTGGTGTCAGTTTGCTAATTAAATATAGTTCAGTGACCAATCAAACACATTTGCAAAGTCACAGTTATCAAATTAGACAACAAGATTATCTATATACATATATAACAAAAGGTATATATTAAAATAAATGTTGTTTGTGGCATGGCAAATTTAAATTTTCACAGACAAATATTAGTGGCAATTTGTGATAATTTAACGACAATAAAAATGCAGGTGTAAGGCAGACCTGTATCTATAATTTAATTTAAAAAAAATTGTAAATAATATTATTATTAATACCTGGTTGTTGCTTTCCTTAAGTGGACTGGTGTTAAGATCGTCCAAGTTGATATTTCTTCTTTTCAGCATTTGTTCGTCTCGTTTGCCCTTTCGGAGTTGTACATTGCTCTCCTGTCTCTTTTTTCTTAGGTTCTAAAAACCAATTACTAATTAAAATCATCAAAACAATGTGTATATATAACTCAAGTTTAAATATTCAGACATAAAATGAAATTGTATGAATGTATATACTCATGAATTTGAAGTTCCTTAAACTTCTATTGTTATTAAAGCATTTATTTGTATATATATATGATTTTATTCTTAATATATTAAAAACAGATATATGGAAAGGCTAACTTCGTGGCTTAAACATAGGGTAACATAAGTCACTTTGATTATACCCACCCAGTCTGTAATAGGGCAGTTTTCAACGACATCTTGTGCGTGCAAACGTAAAAATGGCATGCAAAAACGCTAATTTAAGGCATGCATTTTTTTAAACAAAAAAAATCTTGTGCGTGCATACTGTCTTACTTTTTAGAGTGGCTAACCACTACACCATGTTGCAAATATGGCACTTAATCATGATTAACGATTTTATATATATAATATACATAACAATTTACCTCCGAAGTGTGCCCTTGGTTTTTATAGGAACTTTTTCTTTGATCGGATAAGGTAGACATGATTCTCAAATATTGCAATATAAATTTTTTTTTAAATAACAGATAAAAATTTCACACAATCCTGGCAATAAGATCTGTACATAAAGTCAATTAATAAAATTTGATGCTTTTAATTAATAAAAATGGTTTGGTGATATCTTAAAAAGTTAGAATATTTAATCAACAACATTTCGTATGTACAGATGCAATAGGCCCTCTATCACTCTGTCACTAACAGTTCAACAGTTACACATTGGCTATAAAATGTATTTAGTCTGTTAGTTATACCCAGAATTTCGTTTGCTACTACCTACAGATCTAAGATTTTTAAAAACCTTATTCCAAAACCCAATTCTTTATCAGATGATTAGAAACATTTAGACATTGTTCATTAATCAGAGATCGGTTTCCCATTAACAAACAAACAAACATACACCCAGTAACTAAATATTGCATAAGTTACAACTGTTTTTTTTTTGAGTTTACAACAGTCTGACAGAATACCGCATTTTTACTCACCAACTTCTTTTGGTGCACTTACCCCTAGAGAGATATCTTACCGATTTAAATGCGTGGCAAAAAAATAAATATGCTGATTGGTTAACAAAATGTGGTAACCTGGCAATAGCCTGTAAATTTTTCAATTTTTTTAAATAATTTATTATAAATTTAAAAAAAAACAATACACAAAAAAGGTTAGTTTAAAATAATGTATAATTAAAAAATGAAACACAATTGCACTAATTCTGTACTAATGCAGTAAAAACTTTATTTTTATGATACTTTTTATCTTTCAATATTAGTGTTTTAGCAAAAAAACACAGCAACGATTTTTACTATTTATTGGGTAAAAGAATCGGAAAATCTTAAATATTGATTTTATGGTTTAACATTAGATGTGCTTGGACTGCCGTCCGTTGATTCCGTTGAAATTTCAGGCTTTTCTTCTAACATTTTTCTCAGTTTCATTGGTACAATTACTTTCTTTTTTAAAATTTTTAAAAAGCCTTTCTTCTCAGAAGTTTCAGTTTTTGTTGGTAATACTGGAACTTCCGGTTCTGTTGGGACATTTAAAAGTTGCTGATTGCTTTTAACTTCTTCAGATTCAGTATCGTTTTTACTGGTCTCCAAATCCTCAAAAGTAGCTCTCCTGCGAACCACTCCGCCTCTGTTAATTAAATATTTTTAACATAATATGTTTGTTATTTTAAAGCTAACTATACTTTAATAGTACCTTTGACCACGTTGCTGAAGCCCTGATGCCATCAAAAGTAGTGGGGACAAATTTCCAACAACTGATTTTACAGCTTCAGTTTGACGACGTGAATCAAGGGACATTCCCGCTAGTTGCCGTGGTGACCCGTCATCTTCGTTACCATCAGCGTCTTCATCGTGAGAGCCATGTCCATTACTAGTTCCCACACCTTAAAATTACTTATAAATGTTAAAGTACAACATTTATAAGTAATAAAGGTTAAAAACTGGTTTATTTTTAATAGTTACCCACCTGATTTTACTACCAAACTTTCAAGGTAAGCTGTTCTGTCATGCCTCGTCGTTAAGTCCAAATATTCATTCCGCATGTTCAGTAAACGGTTACGTTTTGATATAAGCTCTGTTAAATTGGTTATTGGAACCTAAACAAATCAAAATATCCGGTATTAAAATTGATATAATTAAAAACAATTTTAAATTGTGTAAACTTTGGGATAGATTTTGCGCTCTCAGAATAAATGTAACCGAAAAACTGCCTTAGTTTCATTCTTAGTTTCTCTTTGCTAATTTGTAATTTTGTTACCTTTTCGAAAAAGTAACTTGGTGATTTATTAACTGCAGACGGGTTTTCAGGTTTATTTGGGCTCACGAAGGGAATGAAACTGGGATGGGGGATATCGCTTGCTTCTAAAAATCCTTCTTCGTCCTTTCTTTCATTAGGAGCTTCAACTGTTTAAAACAAGTTTTTGGTAATTAGAAAAGTTATTTTTTATTTTTTTTATATTAAAAAAATAATGCAAATACGCCTTATTTGTTTGTTGCAAACTATTGTGCGTAGCAAGAGTGATACATTATATTTGATTTGCTTAGTAAAGGTGTTTTAGACACAACAATTTAAAAATTTCCTATCACTTTTAATGCCATTCTTTCTTCAAAACATAAAGTTTAAATATATACACAAACAAAGTTCTACCTTTGTAAAACATTGACTCGCTCATTATGGTTGATAAGTCATGATCTTCTTGTTGTAACTGGTGCGAATACCCATAGCCAAGTGCTCCATATCGAAACACAAATTCGATATCCACATTGGCTATTTGTTTATCTTTTGCCATGATGACAATTTGTTTGGGTGAATACATTTTCTTTACCAGATCGAACACGGATAGTGTGGCTTCACTGCAATAAAAAAGAGCTATCATCAGGTCCAAGTTGTAATATTGATAATTATCTACAAAACAGTCTGGCTGTTTTATCGACCTACTCTAGCACTTCGCTTGTATGCCTACAACTATCTCAATAGTTAACAAATACAGATATATTTTTTCTGCAAATTTAATGAAAACTAACGATACAGATATTTTTTTTCTGCAAACTTACAAGTAGTCGAGAACCCTAATACTTATACATATCCTATACATACCCTAAGCTAAGCATACCACGTCGTTGCACAGAACCCGGGCTATCGATCTCGATTAACTCAAACTTTACGAAATTACTTGGGTCATCTGGTTTTGGGGATAACAGTAATGGAAATGTCTACAACATTTAATAGTAATTAAACGTAGCATGATGAATTGTAAAGTACGAAGACTTACTTTTAGTTCGTCCAGAACAATTTCTGCGTTTCCGTAAGCTAAACTTTCTCTGTGACTCGTGTTACCAGCTGGTCGACCAGGTGAATCTGGACGATTGCCTTGCCTTTTTAAAAAGATAGTTAAATGAAAATCATATAACTTTAAACTGGAGGGACAATTTGTTACACGTTATACTATTTTTTATTAAATATTGAAAGGGTTTTGCTGGACTATAGTTGTGTTTTAGGCAATTACTATTAAAATATTTGCAAAATACTGACTTCCTATTCCAAAGTTTGCTCTGCCGATTTAAAACGATTTTCGTTTTGTTGTTAACCCCATCTCTTCTTATATGAACTATTTTTGTACATTTCATAGTATCCTGTTGTAACATTTTAACAATTTTAACATAATTTATTTAGAAAATTTCAAAGATGAAGTTTAAATTTACTTGTGCAGTTATTCGCAGAAATAATCTGATCTCTGAACATCCGGCAAAAGTTGAGGTAAAGAAAAAGGTTTTGCTAAAATTGCATAGATTTTTTGCATGTACTGCAAGAATTCCTGTAAAAATGTGTATGCTTGTTTCATACACATATGCATTGGCAGTATGTTAAATGACAACTACTTCGTTAAATAACAACTCTACGGACCGTTATGCCAGACATTTGCCAAACTATTTTCTACTTAATTTGCACCTTGAGGTAGTCCTTCGCAAAACTCTTCCCTTTTTCGCCTAGCCACTGGATCAAGTTCTTGTAATAAAAGTTTAGCGGCAGCAGCTGCTTTATAGTCAACAGTTTCTTTAACTTTCATGATTGAGTTTAGGCCTAATAACTGCTACTTCAGAATATTTACACAAAAAATACTTTTTAAATTTTTAAAACATACCCTTCAATATAATAAGTTATTGTTACGTGATAATAAGATTAATTAAACTGTACATTTTACACTAAACTTCACCTGTTTGTAACCAGGTTTGAAACATATTGACTATTTTTTCAAGTTTCCTTCGCTTAACTCACAGGTCGTGGGTTCAATCCCCGATGCTCTCATGCAGTAGCGCCCTTGAGTAAGGCGCTATAAACGGTATAAACTCCTGCTGAGTTAACCAGCCCTTAATCAGCAGCATAATTATCAGGCAATTACAATTATACGTATTGGTCGTGCATTCGACCCCACATCAAAGATAGGGATATATACAAAAAAAATTATACCATTTTATGGTCACCTTTTTTATTTTTGTTTGGGGCCAATTTAACTAGTAGCCATCATTATGTAAACTTCTTATATTTAAAAAGCTACTTATAGTATATCAAAATGTTATATACTAGTTGGACAAGCAGTATAGGATAGGCTGTCTAGCTTAGTTATTTTTTATTTATTTATTGAATTACTAGCATTGTGGGGCTGCCTGTTAATAATAAAATGTAATTTAGTGAGCATTGATGTTTATTAAATCTTTTAAAAATATAAAAGATTTCAATAACTCGAATTATTTATTTGTTTTGTCTAATTATATTAAAATCCTAAATATACAATAGTTAAAAAACATGGGTTTCGCCGCTAGGTCAATAAATTTTTTTTATTCTATAATACTTGATGGCAAAATACTGATTTTTTACAAAAAATATAAAAATAATTGATAAAATTTACTGATTTTATACAAAAAAATTTTAAAAAATAAGAAAATGAATGTTTTAAAAGTTTGTACAATAATACATGGAAAAACAACAACTTTCTACAACATTTTTAATACAAAAACAGTTTTGATTTATTAATCACATGTGTTTACCTTCAACTTTGCGCAAAAAACTTGGCTGCCATTGCTTTAGGTTGGTTTTTAATTCTGGGACTTCGCCTTTATCGGGGTCATCATTGTTAACTGGGTTAGAATTGATTGGGGAGAAAGTGGTAAGATCGCGAAGTGTTTTTTCCACCGACCAAGCAGGGGCCTTTGTGAGATTCTTCTGCTTCTTTTTACCAAATAGATTGGACCTTATTGGCACGGGTCGTTTTATTTGATTATCATTGTTTTTAGAGCTTGATCCAAAAAAATACGAAGAAGTTTTCAAAGTAGGTTGCCGCGGCGTCACAACTTTATCGCTTTGCTCCAATACCACAGGCTTAAAATAAACCACTTTGTTAGGAGATTTTAGTTCACTGGATGTTGAATTTGTGCCTAGGCTTGAAGCAATGGAATGTGTATCGCTAGTGTCTCCTCTTAAGGTGTTACTACTGTCGGTGTTACTTGATGACGATAAACTTTCTGAACTGTTATTTAAGTTTTTGGTTGGTTTTGTGTAAATGACCGCCTTTCGATAACTTCCACTTCGCTGGGAAGTATCAAATGAAGTGGGAGTAGAAGGAGGCGAATCTTAAGAAAAAAATCAAATTAATTTTACGTTAAATCAAAAAAGACGAATTCTAGTACAAGTTAACATGACCATGAATTTAAAAAAGGTAAAAATTTAAAATAGTTTTCTTAATCTTTAATTGTAAATAATAAGCAGGTATGAGGCTATACAAGTTTATACAACCTTCTACAGAATTAGCCGTTATAGGAGCAGGTTTGTTAGAAAATATTTTTTTCTGGCTTCTAGAATTTTTCTTTGAAACAGAATTGTTCAAAGTTCCATTCATATTCTTGTGTTGCTTGCTGCCGAAATCTTTGTCCTCGACTAATTTAGGAGTTCTTGTTTTGGTCTTGTTACCGTTAGTTGTGTAACTCTGACCAGTATACGTATTAATGTTAACTCGGGTAGGTAAGGTTTGAGATGACCCACTTGGTTTTTTCCGATTATTAGGAATTTCTGGTGGTTTTTCTTGACTGGAAGATGAATTATTGTAATGATTTGAGATTTTTTGTTGAAGTGAAAGATTTCCAACATTTTTTGGCACAGTACGTGAAACATTTGTTTGTATTTGTTTAGGACGTATCGGTTTACCTCCCGACGCCTTTTCAACTAAAAACCAACGACTTGCAGCAGCCATTCTTTCCCTAAAACATAAAAATAACTTTTTATGCAAGTTAAACCTAAGGATAGAAATAAATCAAAGTTACTCCTATTTTAAAAAATTGAAATAAAAATCGATCGAAATGAGTACTAACTATAATATCATAAATTTAAATACAAGCTGTAGTCAAACGTCACTTAAAAAGGTAAAATTTATTTTTTTAAATTTGTACAATTTATTTAAATGTGCATAGAAAAGTCTGGCCAAAACTTAATGAAATACTAGCCAAGCCAGTACTTTGAAAACTCTTTTTAATTAAACAAGCACTAAGACTCAACTAACAGAAATGTGAGCTCATAAATATTTAAAATAAAAGCTAATTCAAAAGCATATTATTATAGCTCGAAATAGTTATTTATATATAATGATAGAACTTAGTACCTCATAATTTCTACAGGCTCCATTGTAGAATCCTCAGTGCATAAAGATATAGAGGGTGATGGCTGATACCTTATATCTCGAACCATTTTAAGCATTTCGTCCATTGTCAAATTCTCCCATGCTTTTTTCGTTGCTGGTTTGTTATCTAATTAAAAACAGAAATTTATTTTTGTTAAATGGAGTACTACTACAAAAACTGCTGACGTGGTGTAGTAGTTAAAATGCTTGGCTTCACAACATTGGGAACCTTGGTTTGATTCTCCCAGCTTCCATGTTGTGGTGTAAACATGAGTATCTAGTAATATGCTTCAAAAGATTTCAATTGCCAAAGGCAACTGAAGACTGCGTTCTGGTAACAAATGTTACCTTATGTTCTGGCAGTATAGCAGAGAACACAGAAGAATTTACAAAAAATTTAATAGATAAATTAAATTAATGCTTGAAGTTTCAGTCTTACTTTTGTTAATCATTTTAACTTCATCATTTGCATCTGTTTCAATTTGGTGAAGTTTCTTTGATGTTGGTTTAATAGCTGATTGTGGTGGTTTTAAGTTTGTGTTCTTATTAGTCACTGGTTTTTCAATATTACGTGCAGATATAGCTAAACTTTCTTTTTGATTTTGAACCTTGTTTGAACTCCATAATTTTGGTGCTGGGGGCTGTTCTTTTAAATTTTGAGATAAAGTTGTATGTTCAACTAAAATAAATAAAAAGCTGGTTATGCCTTTTATTTTACAATTTTATGTAAAAAGACATGTAATAACCTTTTTTATGTAAAAAAATAATAAGATAATTGTATATAAATTATAAGAAACACAAAAATGATTTTAAATATTAAACAAGCAAAACACCTAATTACAAAAATAATTTTAGATTTAAACTCCTTTAAGCGATTTTATATAAAAAATCAAATGGGGAATTAATTACTGTTTCAAGTGCCACTTTACTTAAATAACAGTGCCCACTTTAATTGAAAATAAGATTAATACTTTTTTACGCAATTCTATTCACATTAAAAAATATATTATATATTTTGAAATATTATGTTTTTATTTATAAGTAACACGCTAGCAATAAACTGAGCACAACTACATAAAAAAATTATTCCCTTTTTTTCTAAATTACCGTTTCGATGAATTTCAGATGGAGAGATATTCGGGTTGTTGCCAGTTGGTTCACTAATTTTCAAGTCAGGTTTAGGTTTGTTTTGTGAAATGTTTTGTGCTAATAAACCATTTCTGAGTTTTTCATTTTCCCCACTCAACCTGAACAAAGCAAAATTATTTGAACAAATATCAAGATCAAAATTAAATATATTATTCCATTATTTCGAGTATTTAGCACTTTTGTTAAATAGATGCACAAACATTATACTACAAAGTAAGTTTATGTTATTTTTGGGTATTGTGTTATTAAAAGGGAAATTAAAGTAAAAATTTAAAACAAGCCCTTTTTTTCATCAAACATGGATTTCTTAAACCAAATAGTTTTTAATTTTTTTTTTCTTTACAAATAGTTTTAATTTAGGTTTTAGCATATTGCACAAAATACAAAAAAATATTATGACACAAAATTACAAAATCTCTAACCATTCAAAATATTTTTTTATTAATCATAAACCGACAGAAGCGTCTTAATCCTACTGTTTTACACCTATAATAATGAATAAAATACAAGCTACTTACACTTCCATATCATTCCGAAGTGCGACCAGCTGTTGAGCGAGTGACACACAAGTTTCAACAACAACCAAGTAACCAACACAAGTGGTGTGACCATGGGTTTGTGCAGCTTGAACTGGGGTGTCACCGTTAGAATTTAAAACAGTTACAGAGGCACCTCTTGAAACCAGAGTCTGTAAAGATATTAAAATTCTAACCATATTTATCTAAGCAACATATTATTTAATATTTTTATCTCTAAAATTTTGCCTTTCAGGGTTATATAATATTTTTCTTTATAACTCTGTTTATTAACTACATTATCCACTAATTTAAATTTAGTTCATTTAGTAATATCTTTTGATGTCCTCCTTATAAATCCACGAAATTCTTCACGACATCTTAAGTGACATATCATGTGTAAATTTTAAATCAATTTAAGTTAAAACTAATTTACCTGAACACAGTGTAAATGGCCATATCTTGCTGCAACATGCACTGGTGTGTTACTGCAGTGGTCCACAGCATCCATTGATATACCATCCTTGACCATTTCGTCGCACAACCAGTCTAATATTTCAACCTGGTTAAATCTAGAGGCCACATGGGCGACGGGGGGTCTAGTGGTTGAACCATCTATCGAGGCTGGCCTTTTAGATAAGGAAAGCTCTTCTCTTGCTGCAGTGTGTTTGATAAGCCATTGAACACATTCAATATACCCATACTAAAATTTTTAAATAGCGTTTGTTTTTAAATTAGGAAGTTATAAGCTGATAAAATAAAAAAAACTTTCAATTGTGCTGCGCAGGTAAATTTATATGAAATAATATTAGCTGTCCCCTTACGAAAACAATCATAATGCAGCCCAAAAAAAGGGTAAACTTTTAGTGTATCAAGAATTTTGTGTAATTCTTTTTTAGTTTAGCAAAAAAAAATTCTTTCAACATTTACGCAACTAGGACTTAAAGTAAGAATTTTAAATTTTCAGTGCTAGTATGTTCAAGCATCCTTGAACAAATAAGTAATCACTCCACCTAGCACAATCTCAACTTTGATTGTAATAATATGTCATGTCAATAATCAATTTTACCAAGACTGAAAACTATAATTGTTCCATAATAAATCAAAATTTCATTGAATAACTAATTTTTCCCGATAAAATTGTGCTTGTTAAAATAAAATTATTTCATTTTTCATATTTATCCTTAATGTGGGAAGGCTGAATTAAAGAGGCTTGACCCATACCATAAATCAAATGATAAAATTTTGGCAAATACAAATTTACTTGACTAAAATTAGATTTTTAAAACTTAAAAATGTTTAGTGTTTGCAGACATTTAGTGAATATGTCACATCAACAAAGTTATTTATTGGTACTTTTTCTTTACTGGTAATTAATGTTGTCTTTAACAAGTTTAGACACGGTAGAATAAAATATTTGTTTAGTAAAGCAAACCCACAATTTAGGACCAACTCAAAAATTTTAATTCAAACAAATTTTTAAAAGTTTACTTTCTATGGAATTAATCAAACATTTAAATGTTTAAATAGACAATAAGAATTTGTTGTTCAATAAAAATTACTTAAACACCAACTTATAAAGCTAAATCGAGATATAAAATAAACAAATAATTTAAAATAACTCAATATAAATTTTACACATAAATGTGTAACAAACACTCATAGTTATACTAAGCAAATTTAAAATGCTGGCACAAAATTAATGCTACTAATTTGGTTTAAATTTAAACAACCGATATTAAAAAAAATCATGCAAGAATATCAAATTATTATATAAAATGTTTTTACTTAGGATTACCTTGATTGCCATTGCAGTAGGGGTCATGAGGTCATCATTTGGAAGTGTAATCATGCGTGATGGAGAGGTGGACACTAGTTTTTGCAAACAGGAAAGTTGCCCAAATTCTGCAGCTACATGTAAAAGCGTGTTTCCTTGTTCGTCGACAGTGTCATTGAGTTCACTTGCCGAAAAGGTGTCCTAAAAAAATAGTTTGCAACTGAAAATTTAATGTTTTTTTTTCATTAACGATTTAAAAACTTACATTTCTTAATTTCTATTTTGATTTTTAAATTATTTTTCTTGTATAAATCCTTTTTCTTGATGTGGGAAGGTTAACTTTACGGCCTGAACAAATAGTAAAATTACCCCGACCCAGTCTAGAGTTGCCTTTGGCAGTTTAGGATGTTATAGATTATAATTGCCCAATAATTAAACTCTGACAAGGTGCGGGCTAACCAGAAATTCACACCGTTTATAGCACCTTACTCAAATGTGCTACAGCATGGGAGCCCTGGGGATTGAACCCAGGATCTCATGCAATGTAGGAAGTGTTCTAACCACTACACCACGCTGCTAGTTTTATTAAATAAATGTTGGGCGAAGTAAATTTTTTTTTCTCACCAATGCAGAAACATTTCCCAATTTTGCTGCTTCAAACATATCCTTAATTGTGGGAGGTTGAAAATTGTTATTAGTTGGTGTATGCGAACTAGAGTGTTCATTTCTTGGCGTTAGACATTTGGCGTAAACAATCTTTTGTTGTAGATGCGGGTTTACTGAGGTTGTGTTAAAACTTGAACCAGAATCTGCAAAAAATAGTTTCCATTAAATTTGTAGAATAAGTTGCCATCAAAATTGTATATATACCTTTGCATCTTTTTCTCAGAATTTATATTCATAGTAAACTCATTTACCAAAGTCCTTGAATTTAAACTAAAAAAATTGAATAATAAATTTCCAATTACCATTATCCAAATCTGGACTAAATGAATTTAGTCTTTCAACATCTGTAGGCGTTCTTGGTGATAAATTAGTGTAAACAAACTTTGATTTCTCAGTTGTGGGAGATTTAATGTAATTAGATGGTTGACGTGGTGACAAACTGTTTTTATGGCCAACAAAATTTTGGAAATTGTTGGTACTTCTAGGTGATTGGTCAAATTTCAAGCTTGACAAAGAAGATGTTGTGGAAGTACGCCTGCTAGAGAGGTCACCATTCTTGCTGGCTTCTTCATCCGAGTCCATCACCGACGACTCTTCCACAATCGTCTCCAAATCGCTGTCTGGATAGTAATAATACTGATCCACTTTCCCAATCATGGGTTCATCCAACTTATTTTTATCTAATGGATCTACAGTGTTGTCATTATTGTCCATATTACCAACCCCATAGTGGTTTGGAGCAAAGTTTTCACGATAGGGCGGCAAATTATTCTGTTTGTATTGAGGGTCACCCTTCATTGAATTATTGAGTAAATATATTGAATAGAATTATTTTTCAACAACATATAACTCCTAAATCTGAAATTAATGCCTAACAAATAATCTAACATATAGATTTTGTTTATTGATATAGTTAAGGATAAGTGAAATAAATATTTTATAATTATTTAGGGTATATATATATAAAAAAGTTAATTATATACAGAGTTTAAACGGTTTTTAACAAGAAAATACAAGAAAATTTAATTTTAAAATTTAATAATGAGCAAAATGCACTTATTTTTAAAACCTAAATATTTTTCTATACTTTATAAATTTGTTTAATAAACAAAATAATTTTGTATATAATTGAAATAATTATTTTTTTTTAACTTATTTATTATTTTAATTTTTTTTTAATTTTTCTTTACAAATTAGTTTAAATTGCCCTTATTAGATCATTCTTTAGTATTTTAAATTTTAACGACACTTATTTTATCACATTATAAATACTAAAACGTTATTTTAAAACGAAACCTTGTAAACATATTTAAAAACACAAAAAGACGTTTTATGCGCCTGTTACATTTGAAAAATGCTACCCGCAAGCTCTTAACACACATGCTTTTTAGTTTTATTCCCTTCACTTTAAAACGAAAAACTGGCGTTTATTTAACAATGTAGAAACTATTAAAAAAGTGTAGTTTACATGAGTATTTTAACTACATAATATACTAACTTTACTAGTAATATCGCAAAAAACTACATTTTCGTTACTTTAAAGCAGTTATAGGCTACTGTTTTATTATATAAGCGCAAACAACAAGAACAGAATACATACAAAACTCGTGAAATATAAAATTACGATTTTTTAAACTAAACGCAGTGTAAACAAAAGACTATTCTTTATAATAAACTTAAAAAACCCGCACATAATTTATACTTTTATACAAATCTACTAGCTTTAAACTTTTATTTTAATACGTTTTAAAATATAAAACAATTAATTTATTTTGCTATCTGAACATTCTAATATAACTTAAAGATACGACTCGAGTTACAATTACTAAATTACATGATCAAACGCTCAGCAGTTTAAAAAATTAGGCTTTAAAAAAACTAAACAAAACTCATATCGTGTTACCTTTTAAAACATAATTAAATACGAAGCAATGGCTGGCACAATAGCTACATAAATTTTTAATAAAAATGATTTCAGCCTTTCTAAGTTTTCACTTGTTTTTTAAATCCTATTATCAAATACTGCGCCACTCGAAACCGAAGAACTCCCCTTTTCTCTACATTACTTCCAATGGCTTACAATTTTAACGAATTTCTTCTACAAGAAAAGAACGTTGTTTTACTACAAAGCAAAAGGTAGCGCTTAATAGCAATATTTTCTCTCTTTTTCATTTAGGTTTCTTTTATTAACATAGAGGAGTAGCGTATTTGCGAATGAGCCTCGCTTATATTTACCATTAGTGTTTATTCAACATTTGCCTAACAACTAGAAGGGAGACGGGAGGGCCAAAACATGAACACAGCGTACTTGACTAGGTTATGATTCGGCAACTGTTAACTCTCTTTAAAAAACTAAACCAATTCAACAACTCCAAAAAGTCTGGATAAAATAGAATCGATTTCCATTGTACTTATTTATAACTGACCGTTCACAGCGTCAATTATTTATTTTTTCTATTCTTTGTAAGCCTGTGTTTAACTATAAATGACTGGTAGATGTTTTTGTGCTGTTGTGGTTATAGCCCATGTTTGTCTTCTTGATATACGATTGAGAATGAATCATTTATTAAAATCCATTAAGTTTCAATAATGTTTTTAAGTAACCGCGATTATTGTAACGATTTGTTGTTTTTGGACAATTCAAAAATGTAAACCAACGAAATCGTAAACTAAGCAAGAACCCACTGTAAAGTTAGTTATGTTGTTTAATATAAAAATAAAAACGGTTTTGGGTGTTTACATAACTCAGTTACTAATTTTGAAATATTTAAACTGTTAACGATTTAAGTCATAAATTTACAACAGCAAATTGTTTTACTTTGTAAAACAAATACAGCATTTTTAATTAAGCTAGTGACCAGTAAATACTTATAGCCATCGGAAAGTAATGGAAAATTATCATACGTCACATTTTTAAAGTTACATTTAAAATGATATTTTAAATAATCAAAGTCAATACTTAAAAACTAAATCAGCAGGAAATTCAAAAAATACAATTTTAGAAAAATGTGATTTAGCGATTTATCTTTTACTGGACTCAGAATTTTATTGAAATCAACTTTTCAAGTTTTAATTAACTTATTTTATTTTTAAAGCCAATTTTAACGTACTTGAAAGCCTGGACCGCTGTTTTAGGTATAAATTTGTTAAATTAATTTATAAACAAAAACATTTATCGAAAAGAGAAAAAAATCCTACACTACGAACTCTTACGCTAGTGGTTATCATACCAAAATCAAAACCTAGTAGTTTTTAAGCCATATTTTAAATCCACTGCATGTTTATTAAAGTCAGTATACTTAAATCAAGTAGCAATACACTGAATGTACAATTGTCCTTGTAATTTCGCGTAAAAATTAAAGCAGTCGTATTCGACTTAAGAGTAATAACAGGGTCACAAACGTAATTAACAAACACCACGTTGCTACGAAAAAAAGTTAAAAAAAAACAACTTTTTGGCGTTGTATACACAAAACTAGTAGCAAGTACATTTTCAGAACTCAAATGCACATTGTAAAATCATTCTACCATTGGTGATTTTGTAAATAAATTAATACAAATTAAGGTCATTTAGAAGAGAAGGGGTTTATATTACATACATACAACGCAAAATATCCTTGCTCTGAGGCTCTATAAGATATACTTTAACGTTGTGGAATTATTTTAAAAATTGAACTTCTTAAATGGGTAAAATTTTTTAATAATTTATTAGATTAAAAAAATGCCTTTTTCAAAAACATAATTTCTTAATTTTGCTGCTAAGAAAAAAGTGCAGTGTTAATAGCACTTCAATATTTCGTTGATAAAATAACTTAAAAAAACTGATCTGTACGACGACAGACCAAAAAAAAAGAAAAAGGGGGAAATTTCTCTCAAACAGTCGAAAAAAGAAGAGCGACACCAAGTTAATAATAAATACGTAAGAACATTAAGGAAATTTTAATCAAAAAAATAAGCAAAAAGTTAATTACCCGAATAAGATTTAAATAAAAACATCACGTTATGCGCTAGTGTGGATTTTTACAAATCGGTTTCCAAGCATAGAATTTCAATTAAAGTCTCTTTTATTAAAGTGACGTCATTTACATTGTTAGTGCAAACAATAAAAATACGCAGAACAGAACATTAAGCGAATGAAAAATTCTTTAAAAACTTTCAAAGGTCATTTGCGCGACTATTTGGTAATGCATCACGTGACTCTGTGGGAAGCGTGACGTCATATGCTATTTCACCATATACGCACGCTTTTGTAACTCTGCCCCCACAAACAAAAAAACTTCGTATAGAGTAAAAACTTGTGTGTTAAAGGCCTTAACGATATTCAAGCTTCATATATGTAAGAGCATTGGCTCGAGTCAGGCACACCGCTAGCGGCGTAGCACAAGGTGTCGCAGTAGAAAAAAATAAAACAATCCGTCGAAACGAACACAAAAATAGAAAACGTCACTCCCAACGTACAAATCATAATCCACTCCCAACGTACAAATCAAAAAAGTCACTAACAACGCAAAAATTGCAGAAGCCGGGTTTCGGTATTGCTAAATTGAATTCGTATGACGTCATAGTCAGTGTATTAACTGGATATCCCAACAGTGACATGACTATCGGGCGTACGCTGATGATTGTCATAAACACACAAACGTTAAATTCGATTCATTTGCCGGGAAATATATGACGTCATTGGGCTTGGTTGTAAAGCCAGTGTCAGGTACGAAATGGTGGGGACGAGATGGTGTTTTATTATCGACGGGACGAAGCTCGTCTTCTGCGGCGTTTGAAACAGCAGCATCTGGGATGAAAACGACGAAATGTTTAATTTGTGAAAATTGAAAAGTAGTATGACAAATAACACTAACCACAATTAAACACACCAGAAATTAATTTAACTCTTTACATTAAGGCAGAGCTCAAGGTTACAATAAGACTTTAATCAAATTTTAAAATTGTTCGAAAAATAACAATTACTAAATCGATGGGGTTCATTTTTTCAAACAGTTTTTAACCAAATTATTAAAAAAAATCTTATAATAAGATTACATTTTACTCCATCACAATCTATGTTCATATAGGTATAGTATGTAAAGCTATTCTAAAGGCCTTTAAAATAAAACAAACTGCCATTTGTAAAAAATTGCTATAGGCAGATACTAGTTTCTAATTGAAATTTTATTATAACAATAATGCGCAGCCTGAAGGCCAGGAAATCGTCTTAATTGAAATATTTATTTTTCCATTTTTGCAAATTTTTGATTATCATCAGCTTTTTTACTTACTTGATCTCAGTGATAACATCAACATCCGGATGTTGCTGTGCAGTGATGGGAGCGTTCGAGTGAACAGCAGCGGGATCATCTGCGTTGTCTGTTACTTTAGGGAAAGGATCTCTTCCCTAACAAAGCCAAAAAAGTCCGATAAGTTTAAAGACTAATTAGACTCAATATAATAAATAAAATTTTACAGAGAATTAAGAAAAAAGAAAATTGGTAAAACAATTTTTAAAAGGTGTATATTGTATGTTTTAATCTATTTAAAAGCGTGTTTTATTCGATACATTGGGTGTTTATTGGTGTGTGTTTATTTCTACACAGTTTAATGTAAACACAGTAAATAACAAGTTAAAAGGAGTAAACAAATATTGAATAAATTTCACTTACCCTTTCGTTCGGTACTCGAGAGTTATTTACTTGAGAAGGAGATATCTAAAACACAAAATTACATTTTTAATAAAAAAATTTATTAGTTACAAACTTCTGTATAGACCAGTATCTGCCCAAAATTCTTAAAACAATTTAGGTCAACATCTTTATCAGAAATGAAGTTTTTTTTCTTTCTAGAAGAAAGGGCGAAAAAAGCTGAGATTAATAGAAAATGTTTTGTGGTTGATAAAATTGATTTTTTGGGCATATGGTTATGGTTTAAGGTTAATTTAGTGAAATAGTTTGGCCATATCACAGGAATTTTTACAAGCTATCTTTTATTTAAACTAGTAATATTTTTAAAGGTAGGTATTAACTAAAATAAATTTGACAAAAAAACTAAAATAATTAAGATCTTACCAATTGTTTTCCTGACCAATCAAATATTGAATCGTGAGGATAACCCTGTCTGTCGTACAAATCCGAAAAAAGTTTGCGCAAATAATCATAATCGGGCATCTCGAAGAAATCCAAATGACGAACATACCTTAAATAGGTTGCCATCTCCTCTGATATGCACAAAAACATTTTTTATCAAAATGCACAACTTTATCGGTATTAAAATGCAATTTTCATATAGTAACCATACCTATACTAAAATGTTTCGGTCAAAAATGTTTTTCTTTTCTTTAAATAAATTTTATTATACAGGCTATCCTGGTTGTTAATATATATGTGAGTGCATAACATCAAAAATTTGGAACAAGTTATTATTATTTATTTTTTTTTTAAGCATTAACTTTTAGGTCTAGCTTAACCGCTGGCTAACAAGTTAAACAAAAACAAATAGTCAATAAAGTATTACCTATTGCTTATCTACTTACAATATCATCTTGCAATTTACTCTAAAATTATATATTAACACATAGTTTGCCATTTATATATATATTTACAATATTTCACTAAAAAAAAAATAAAATTAAAATTCAAAAGTTTATAATCATAATCACCTGGATGATTTTCACATAACACATCAATGGGAGTAGAACGCTTGGTATCTCCAATTTTCTGGTATCTCTCTTTTAGTGTATCAGCCTTCATACACAAATTAAAACATGATTAATGACATCATAAACCCCCAAAAAATTAAAAAATAAACCAAAAATTCGGATATTGATTATCTTATTATTAATTCTACTATTGATTTTAATAGCAAAGCTAACAAAACAAGAAAAAAATAAATAATAAACCAGGACTAACTTTGAAGCGTATAGGCCTATATATTAAACAGCATAGCAATATTTAATTCATGCTCGTGTCTTGGTTAACACACTAGAAAAAGGAAAACAAAAAATACCTTTAAGCCTTGCCAGGGTAAACTACCTCGAAGAAAATACATAAACATGTGTCCTAATGCTTCTAAGTCATCTCTACGACTTTGCTCTGAAAATTAAATCATAAATTTAAATTGTCATAGAAAAGTCTATATATTATATAATAATAATATGTAATTTTTCATTAATTTTAAAATAATTTTATAGTAATTTTAAATATATATAACCCAAATTATCAATTTTGAAATCATTAGAGTCATTTTTACCTTTAAATAAACAAAGGTTTTTTGGGCTATTTTACATTTAATAATAAACAGCCTTTTACACTGTTTATATATAAATAAACTAACTTTGTGCCATTTACAAGGAAAATATAACAATCACAAAAACATTATTCAAATTGCAATAATATATTTAAAAAACCTAACAGTAAGTGTATTTATATATATGAAAAAATAACTAAATGTGCCTATAATTATTTATTTACCTACACACCACAAACATCATTTTATTTTTTCATTATAAGGCACCTTAAATAAGACATACATATACCATTTTTTAGACTACATTACGTAAGATGATAAAAATTCAAATCTAATACACAAGATAAGATATAAATAAAACAAGCTGAATTACTAAAAAGACAACAATAAAGTTAAAAGTTTTTACATACTTATCTTCATCAAATTAATATTAATAGTTCACCAAAAATTTAAAACATAATATTGATCTTATAATTTTATTAAACAAACAACATTCTATCTAGTAATTAGTGTGTAATTAATAACAAAGCCTTTAATTATTTTAAAGGAATATTTAAATTTAATAGTTTTTCCTACAAAAAAACATTTGATATTTTATAAAGATGAACAAAATAATGTCCAATTTATAGACCATTAGAATAAAACAATAATGCTTTTTGGGGTACACAGATAAATTATCACAGACATTATATTACTTGCAAGTTGTAACCATATTACAACAATAGTAATGCAGTCCATATGCCGATTATTTAACAGATCTATATATCATAAACCTTACGGTATTCAAAAATATGTTTATAAACCTTAAATTTATTAACATAGCCAGTCGAATTTAAAATTAGCATCAAAAACAAGACATCAACAAACGTAATCCATTAATTATTAACTTAAAACTATTCAATATGGTGATAGATTAATTCTCCCATTCAATTTATTTTTATAAGTTATCTAAAAAAATTCATCAATTTAACAGAATAGAAAAAAAACACAAATATAGTTATTTTATTAAGCATAAAGCGACTAACTTAAAATAAATTTTTAAACCATAATACAGGTCCACTGCACCCTACTAAATCACAAATTTAAAGTTACTAAAGACCAAGCTCATGTACTTAAACAAAGTAATGTTTGGTGTGTAAAACCATTTTCTACATCATAAATAAATAAAAATTTAACCTCTAAACTCACAAAATAAATTTACCTTTTCCCAAATGTGTATTTATACTCATATACCGAGCAGTTCCAGTTAAACTTTTATGCTCACGATATGGAATATGTTTTTTCGTTTCAGGATCGATGTACTCCTTTGCTAATCCGTAATCGATTATGTTGATTACTGTTTCATTGGGCGTTCCCACTCTACCGATTAAGAAATTTTCAGGTTTTACGTCACGGTAGATAAGATGTTTCGAGTGAACATATTCGATTCTGTTGATCTAAAACCATTTGATAATTTTTATTTTAAGCGAAACTTTTTAACCAAAACTTATAAAAGTTAATTTAATGTTAAAAAAACTTCTAATTTAAGCATGGGACGTCCAATTTTTTTTTATTTCCTAATGTGACAGAAATGTTGTTATATTTATGTAAAAAATGTTTTAAAAAAAGAAAATTTACTATACAATAACATAAATGATTACTGCTTGAAAATCTTATCATTCTATCGGATCCCAATCAGATAGCTAAAATACTTGATTATTTTTAAGATTAAAGATACTAACAAAATATAAAAAAACAAAACTTAGATAGGCTATACAACCAAAAATTTAAAAAGATAAAAAAATAAAAATGAATTGCCTACCAATTGAATAGCTATCATTAGAACAGTTTTTAAGGTAAAAGTTCTGTCACATAAGTCAAATAAATCTTCTAGGGTCGGTCCTAACAGCTCCATTACCATTGCGTTAAATTTTCCACAAGGTCCGAAATAGTAGACTTGTGGTATTCCCTCTGTAGTAAAAAACAATATTAGTATCACAGAAAAAAAATTATAACAACAACTAAACATTAATTTAGTTGCCTTTAGAAAAAATTCAAGTAAAAATTATGGCTAGTTAAAATAAATATTTAAACTGCACTGAAATTAAATACAATTTAAAATATTTTTACTTTTACTTATATATATAATAAGTCTGTTTCGTAGTTTTAGAATTTGACGCTAAAATTTTTATGATGTTACCAACTGTCTACAAATTTGTCTACTATAAATTATAGTGTGTTCACAGATTTTAAAACTCATAACAGTTTGCCATATTACATAAATTTTTAGAGAAATGCTTGTTTGTTTCCCAAAGGAATGTTTTTACAAAATTTTTATGTGATGAAACATTCCCAATTGCTGTAGACTGTACAATTAAAACTTATAGCCAAAACATTTTTTAACACCTACAAGTTTCTGGATTATTTTCAAAAATGATACATTTTGTTTTGAAATTCGAATCGCACCTTTTCTTTTTAACAAGTTTTAAAAATTTTAATATGTGTTAAGGATCATAAAATAAAATGTGGTTATTTAGGTGAAGGTCTCATAAACCTATTTTGTCACCTACATGTTATTCTTATAATTTTTTTAAACACAAAAATAAAAATTTTAACAAATAATGAGAATAAAAAAAAACTAATTAAGAAAGTTGTTTAGTTTTTAACGTTTCTAAAAAAAGACAAAAAAAGTAAAAGACAAAACAAAATTTGACTAATTGGGTTTTGGCTACATATACACAATTCGTAATCGAAATTCTGTTGACTACTATTAGACTTTATTATACTGGCTATATAAACTAACATGATACCTCTCTGAGTAATAGCCAATGACTAACGCAGACACAGACAACTAATATTTAGATCAATTATTACCTGTGTTGCCCAATAATTTGTAATATCTGTACTCCAAGTGAAGTTGTGGTGCACGAGACTTCATCGGTTCCTAAAAACAACAATTTTTTTTTTATTTTAATTTTACATTTTTCACTAGTTAAGCTTAGCAACCTAACAATAGACAGTTTCTGCTGACAATCTAATTTTAAGTTTAACAAAACTGTAAAAGCAAAGTTAAATTTTCCTGATTCCACCATTTGTGATTAGGTTTCTTATAAATTAAGATAAAAATTAAACTTAGTAAGAAACTTTATTTGTGTAATATTTCTTATCGTTATTCAAGATTACTTCTATATACTAAAATTATAAGTTTCGAAAAGTATCTCTCACCAATTTAATTGCAACATGTTCATTGTTGTACAAGTTCTTGCCTGGAAAAAGCAAAAGTTAATTCTTTGTTTAAATAAAACCTTAAATAATTAATTAAGGAATTATTAATTTCAGTAATTCCATAAGCAACAAAATTTAAGAAATTGTTAATTTCAGTAATGCAATAAGCAACACAATTTTTATTTTACAATTCCGCTGTTATTTATTTTTTTGAAACTAAAAAATAAACTATTACTTAAAAACAGCGAGGCCACTTAATTAGACTAACCTTTAGTAGCATTACGTTATTTAAACTTCAACCCATAATTAAATATAAAAAGTAAGGTTAAATCAACATATCGTTTAAGTAATACAAATACAAAAAATCTGCATATATACATTGAATGTACAGTATATTTTGCTTTTGTTTAACTTTACCCATAGAAACAATGTTACTCTATGCTTAAACAATAATGTATATCCAAATACTTATAATATATACAGAATCAAATCGATCGAATAAACCAAACCCTGACTATTTCCAGTTCTAAATCCATTAAATTCATTTGATATCCATTCAATTCTTTATATTTTTATAGGCAATATGTGCCAGTTAAACAGGTCTACACAAATTGTATGATTGTGAATCTTGCCAGAATAGTAAGTTTTAAATCTCATAATTTACCTAATCTCAGTTCCCCAAAATTTCCACAACCGATTTTCTTTCCGACCCGAAAGTTTGGTCCCACCATTAACATCCCAGAGTTGTTGGGTGTGGTGATTCTTCGATTTTGATCATTTCTACCTCCATGAGATCGCGACATTCCTCCTCCTCGATCTCTACCACTTCTATCTCCCCCGTTTCCTCGACCTTGCATTGCTGAGGTGGAGCCAAGGAATGGTTTACCAGATTGAGTTAAAGTCACAGGTTTAATTGTATTTTAAAAAACGTTTATGTTAAACCTTGATTATTCTAAAAAACAAAAGTTATAAAACATTAAAAATGCATATTAATGCTTTTAGCACTAATGCCAATTTATAAAGAGCAAGTGCAAGCTGAATAATTTGTGAAGTTTTTTTTACATTTATTTTTCCTCAAGGTTGATTTCATGGCCTATACATAGAGTAACATCAGTAACCCCAACCCAGTCTCGAATTGCCTTTGGCAGATAATAGTTTTTACCAGAAATGGTGGTTATAGCGGTAATGTGCAATAAGGTTTTTTTTAAAAGTAAATCTAGGACTCACCAAGCATTGTCAACACATACAAAAAGAAATTAAAAATCCTTTATAAATATTAAATTTTGCTGTAGTTTAAAATTTTACAAGCTAAGTCAAAAACTCTTTTTTTACAAAGTTTATTACAAAAATTTAACTGTCTGAAAGTCTAAATTAAGATAATATTTATATTTAACTTTAAATCTTTATTACTAACTTATATTAAACTAACTTTAACTTAATTATATTCATAAATCCTCAAGCAACTGTTCAACCCCTTTAAAAATATCCCATACAAGTGATAGCCTATACTTAAACACAGCTGCTTGTTAAAATAGAAAATTGTATGTCTGTTATTTTTTAGCATCATTCTTTATATTTTGTGTGCGTATTAGTTGTACGTTAATCAGTTACTAATTAGTAATTACTGTCGGAAAAGAAAGACGATTTGACGATGGGTTATCATTTAACTGTTAACTTCTTGTGTTTTAAATCACATCGAACTACGATTATGTAGCATTCTATACTAGCTAAGAGTTAAATAAGCGTTTACGCAACACCAACAACCAAAAAAAAAACCAAGCCCAAGTCCAACTCAATACACTTCGTCAATATTTTTCTCGATGTAACAAGAAACATAGAAATCTAACATAAACAGGCGATTCCCTTTCCATCTAGTGTTAATATTTTGGGGTTGCCAAAAAAGACAAAAATAGCTATTGAAATAAGGACAAAGCAAAAAATAAAACAAACTTAAATAAATTGAAAATACTCTAGCACATGAAATTGCTTAAAAAATGTTTAAAAACTTTTCTTAATCTGTAAATCGAATGATGCAGATATTTAAAAAAGCAAAAGAAAAGAAAATAGGATGACGTTGTTTGATCGCACATTATTTTTAAATAAAAGAGTCAACTAGGACATGTATTAGATTTATAGCGTTATTTGTTAAAAATTTTTTGATATACACTAAAACCATGTAAAGGGTATAAAAACTATGATATCATACAGTGGACGATTTTGATAGCTGACCTTCCTAAATAGTTAATCAATCGTTTTACTTCAATGGTAACTGACATTGGTAAATAAAATATTTTAAAACATATATATACTAATAAAACATATTACTTTAAATATCTCAAACATCTGGATATATATTATAACATCGTATTTAAAAATGACGTTTAATTATCACATTATTGTCACAATTGCTGTCTTTGTTATTGACGTGAATGTTTATGGAAATCTAAATTAAGAAAAGTTGATGGTTATCATTCGGATACGAGAGCAAAAAAATGCTAACCTACGTTGTATTTTTTACATTTTCTTCTATCCTGTTGGTAGTTGCGGCGTTAAAGGTGTTTTCAAAACTTCTTATTAAAAAGGAGCACAATGCTAATCCACAATTTCTAACATTTCAACATTCCTATCTTTTGGTTTACTACTGCGTAATGTTTGGCGATTGGCTAAATGCCCCATACCTATATAAACTGTATAGTCATTACGGGTTTCTAGAAGAGCAAATTGCAATTTTATATGTTTGTGGATTTGCATCTGCGCTAGCATTTGGTTTACTCTCGGGCACTTTCTGTAAAAAAATTGGATCTTTAAAACTTTTTATGATATCAGCTTGCGTTTACGCTGTTTCATCTTTAATAAAATTATCCTCCAACTATAGCTTTCTCATAATTGACAAAATAATTTCTGGAGCTGCAACAGCTTTAATGTTTAGCGCACAAGAAATGTGGTATATCAACGAACACATAAAAATACATGATTTTCCTGCTGAATGGATTAGTGAAACGTACATAAAAACCACTCAAGCAAGTGGTATTCTAGCCATAATTGCTGGTGCAATCGCTTATTTACTAACAGAAATGATTGGTTTTGGACCAGTTGCGCCTTCTATTTTATCTGTGCCGTTCCTGTTTTTGTCTTGTGCATTCGCAATGAAATTGTCAACTTCGCAAGACTCAAGCAACTTGGTGACAAATGCATCGAAGCTGGTTCTACAAAATAACTCTGCCGGGCCTATGTCAAAGCCCGTTAGAAAGAAAGGTGTCTGGAACAAGGTTTTGTTTGGATTGCAGGGTGTTTTCCAGAACAATGTTTTATTTCAAATTGGAATCATACAAGCGTTATACGAAAGCGTGTTGTGTTTGTTTGTGTTTCTTTGGACACCTGTTCTGGATCATCACAACCCACCTCTTGGAATAGTTTTCTCTTCTTTTATGGTGGCAATGCTACTGGGAACTAGCATGTACAGAATTGCTGATAATAAACTACCAAAATCTGTATTTACTCCAACTTTTGCATTGATGGGAACCCTAGTTATTGCTGGATGTGCATGTCTAGTCTGTGTGTTGTCTACTGAACCAACCAAAGAGTTTCCTATTCTCTCATACATAGCTTTCCTATTGTTTGAGCTAACCTCTGGTGTTTACTTTTCTACGATGGTTGACATTAAAAGGACAATTAAAACTGATAAACAAGAATTTGCGACTACTTCATGGTTTCGAGTTCCTTTAAATCTCTTGGCCTGTTCTGGCCTGTTGTTTTTGCATAACAGCTCTAATGAGTATGGAGCGCGTAAGCTGTTTGCTTGCTGTTTTGTGACAATAGTTATTTCATTGTTGGTCTCATTTAAATTTGTAACAACGTACAAGGAAAGTCAAAAAACAAACACTGTTAATAAAGGAATGTCTGAATATGTATCTTAAAAGAAAATTTTATTTGTTGTTTAAAGTAAAAAAATGTTGTTAAAACGGAGATTAAGGTTTACAAATTAGTTTATATTTTAAGTAAAATTTAAATAATAATTTTTTTCTAAAAAAATGTTGTTTAAATTTAGAGCATACTCTTTCTATGCAGTTCCTTTTTTGTTATTTCATAATAAAAATTAGGTGTTTAACGTAGGCATAAATTTTTATGTAAATTTTTTTTTTATGTTTTAATTCAAGTTTCCTGTTTGTACTTACTCACTATAGCTTTTTTTAAAGAGATTGTAATTTTTATATACACAAGTATGTAATGAAGCATGTATAATTTAATAATCATAGATTGTGAAATGTAAGTGTATCCTTTATATTGCTTTACAAATAATTTGTGCTTTTAAAAAGTGTATACTTTTATTAAGGTTATTTATTTCTTTAATAGAATAATTTTGTTTAGAACAAATGATGGCATATTAGTAAACCAAAAATTAAACAGAAAGCTAGCTTATCTTCACATCTAACAAAACAAATGACAAATGTTTGATAGCTGATGGAAACAATTTATATCAATAGAAACCAGAAAAATTTCAGTATTTATCATTCCCACTTCTTAGGTATATTTCGATATTTTTTTATACATACACAAGTAGATTTACAAGATTTTATTTTACAGTTTTAACCTTTAAACTTGCATATCTAAAAACAACAAAGTATATTCCTAAAAATCTATAAAATAAAATAAGTATTTACAAATATAGGTAAAAACGTATAAAGAAAATATTGGAAACTAATTAATTCACTTTTCGGTAAGTCAGTAACTGTTTAAATTAGATAAGAATATTTGAAAGTAAATTTACAAATAAATTCTTTGATTTTAAAATGCAATTAAAAGACTACTGCAAGTATTATACTTCTGTAAACTCACTTTAATCTTGTTAATCTGTTAAAAAATGAAACAAAATATAGTTTAATAAAAGTTTGAAGAGAATCTACAAATAGGTAAAACATATCTACTTACCAAGGTCACTAGATTGGGCATTGGTCCTTACTATCCCGTTTCTGTGCTCTTGCAAGCGTACAGTTAACTCATGCTTGTCTCTTGCCCAAGTTCTAGCATTGTGATCAAGTTGACTTTCCAACGAAGCAACTCTGTTTTCGGCACGCTCAAGACGTGACATCAAATCAGCTTTCTCACTACTGTAACTTTGCTGCTCCAACTTATTTAAAAAAAATTGAACATATGAGTTTTAAATAAGATATATAAAAATTTATTGCTGGTAGATTAACATAACTTACACTGATTATGGTTTTATTTATATAATATTTAATTATAAAATAAGATTAGGTATCACAAAAACACACCCTTAATCTATCCATTTCCATTCGCAGTTTGTTATTTTCTTGAACAAGAGCATTATCCTTTGTTGAAAGATGATTATCTGATATCAATAAAAAAAAAATTAATAAATTACAAATATTAAAGAATTTAAACAGAAAATTAATAAACTGTTTATAACTAACCTGCAGATGCGTTGACCGAGTGTGAGTTTTTCATGTACTTGTTCAACAATTTTTCCATCTTTTGAATAACTTTGTCTTGTTGGACGCAAGTGTCTTCCAATTTTTTCAGCTTTTTAAGTTTAACTTGCAGCTGGTTGTTGTTGGATTCCAGTTCTTTACGAGAAGGAGATGTTTGCAAATATTTCTTTTCCCTTTCATTTGCCTTTTAGTAAAAAATTGTTAAACTAATTTTTATAAAAGCAAAATTACATAACAAGTTAAACTATTAAAACCATCATCTTCTTTTTTTGTTAAAATAGTCAATTCTTCACCCTACAGGCTGCAATTTAATTGTCGGTATATGGTTACTACTAAAAACTAAGATTTGCCTGTGGTAACTTACCACAAACAGTTTTTCTTTGAAAATTTAAATGCCAAATTTACCTTGATAACTTCATTTTGAAGATTTTGAACTTTTGATTTGTACTTTTTCAAATCATCAGTTTCTCTTACTAGCTGTTGTCTCACAGCAACTTTTAAAATAAAAAAAATTGTTACATTAACCCTAAAAGCATTAGCTGAAAACAGTATGCAATACGAATTACTTATTATAAAATGTTTTTTTAAATAATAATTTGCATAATTTACTCACCAAATTTGTCTGCTACCTCTTCAGAAGAAATAACGCCTTTATGAAGGTCGTCCATTACAGTTCTACCCAATTCTTTATTTACAAGCAATTCCCTGCGCAGTAAAGCATTTTCCTCCTAAAAAATATTAATAACTTAGTTTTAAGTAGGACAGATGCCAGCAGCAGGATGTGATATGGTAACAAAAATTCCTTGCTTTACTTTACAATGAGGTTAGGTCCCAAGTTTGTTACCCACTGTTTTCCTATCATTGTACCCTTGGGTGGGCTGTAAATGGTTCAACCCCTGAATGGGCCAATTGAAAAAAGTGACCCTGTTTATTCAGCCTTACTACAATGAGTTTTTTAAATATGCAAGTTAAAATCAAAATATTACCTGTAGTTGGGCAATAGTTTTATGAAAGTTGACAATATCATTTGACATTCGCTTTACAGCTTCTCTGTATTTATCCAATTCCTGATAAATAAAAACTAATGTTATGTACATAACTTTAACAATGTGCATTCATTAGTTAAAATAAGTTTTTTGGTTATTCAATAGGCTATACAGCACATTAACCTGGTTTACTACAATTATTTTCATGTTTAAGCTGTAAAGTTCTCGACCTAAATGGTATGTTACAGAACTTCAAGGGTGCCTTGCATATTAATGCAATATCTTCCCTTTTTCCCCTGAATATAATGCAGCTGCAATGGCAGTAAAATGCATTTTAAATGTGCTGTGATGGTTTCACTTTTGTTGTATTTAAATTTAATTATGTTTATAAAATAAAAAAATGTATAAATGATAAAACTTACATGTGCTTGGTGGTCTAACATTGTCTTCTGATGGCCTTCAACAACTTTTTGATTATTTAGTGAATTCCTGTACAAACATTTATAAAATTTAACTCATTACTGAAAAATAAATATTAAAAAAAGGGTACTCTTGACAATGTTTTAATTGCTGTCGTACTATAAGTAAGATAGCAGCCTGATGTAGTGGGTAAAACACGTGGCATTGCAACAAGAAATTATTGGTTCGATTCCCACTGCTTCCACAACAAAGTGTCTATGGGCAAGTTGCTAAAAATAAAACTAACTCTTGCTTGGCCAAAAACCAATCAACAAATTGATGATCATGCAATATGCTCACAAAAATTCAAAACTTTCAATGGCAACCTGAGTTTGGGTAGCAGTAACAAAAGTTACCCTATGTTAGTACCCTTTTTATACCCCTTTAAAGTTGTACACAAAAGCAACAACAAAACAGAACCACTGAAGGATCAAGTAAATTACCCGTGATTGTTTTCAGGATGAGATGCTGTGGGATGAGAATCGTTTTCAGTTAAAACATAATCTGGAAATATTGTTTCTAAAGCATCAGAGGGAGGATATTCGTCTTCTTTAACCAACTACAGAATAAAAGAAATTTAAACTTTTTTAAAAGCCTATTTTTAGAATTACTTTTGTATGTAGAATACAGTAAATCAAATTCATATTGTCCCAAGTATATAGGTCTAACTTTCATAAAAAAATATGTAGTATATAGCCTGCATATATAAAAGTAAATGTATACATTCTTACTAACATATACTTACATGGGCAGATATTGGTCTATAATATGATATAGACATTGAAATTAACAACTTAATCTTTAAACTGTAACATAAATAAATACTTTAATACAGAAATTTAAATTTTAAATCAACTAATACTTAACTAAAAAGCTAAAAAGATGTGATCCCCGTTTTATAATCTAACTTGACTAATAATACAGATGACAAATACGCGCATACTTAATATAAGATAAATTATTTTACGTGTTACTAGCTTTGACTGTGTTATGGCAGAACAATGAGTTAACTAAACAAGAAATATGTTAAGACTGGTTATACCAACTCTATTATTAATTTGCCTTTGTTCCTTTTTACACAATAATGCCCTTAATAAAATATTAAAAGGTGGCCAATTGAATTTGAAAACACAATGCTATTGTTACAATTTCAAACTGGGCTGAACATTGTTGACTTTTCTGCCGTTATTTTTCTGAATTGTTATTTCATTTTGTTAAATTCCTTATTTAATAATATGCTGTGTTAAACATATACAAAAACGACTAACATACTGTTATAATTATTTCATTTTTCGCATAAAACAAATGTTAAGTATGTTCTTATAAGTACTTATGACCATCTCTGTATATTAAAAAACTTATTTTTTTACGTGATGCCATGATTTCAATCACTTCAAGGGCCTCATATTTTGCCTTTTTTGAATTACTGACTTAGCCTAAGTTGTCTGTGCCCGTTAAATATTAAAAAAAAAAAAAAAAAAATCACACCAGGTGCAAAATAACAAAGCGATGCCTTTGTTTAATACATGTTTTGGTTTAGGATTATATTATCAATTTTTATCATTAGTTAACTAACTGCCCTTTAGGCTACATTTTAGTCGTAATAACTAATATTGGCCCACAATAATTTACAAGTGCACCACAAACGACAGATTTTTTTTATTGTAAAAGCCTTTGAACTTGACAAACATATAAACAATAATGAACTCCAAAATAAGTTCAGATAATAAAAATAACATGTAACGTACCAATCTTGTTTTTTTCCTGTTAAATGGAGGTCCACCAACAGCAGTTTCTTCTTTTTTTAGAGCATCCAAATCAACACGGGGGGTAAGATATTGTTCAGCTACTTTGTTACGAGCAATTTCTTTCGGACGGAATGGTGCATCTGCTTCAGTAGAAATAGAATCCAAGTTGGGAAGAACCATGACATCAGAAGCAGTAGTTAAAGTGTCAGGCCGCTGTGCAAAACATATTCACAATGTTTTGAATAAAGTTATTGATGTACTTTAAGCACCACAAAATAAACAAAAAAATTTTTTTTTAATTTTAAAAATAAATTTTTTTTTTGTATTCGAAAAATCATGCTTTTTTATTATTTACCTATTATGTTTACACAACTAAAAGTTAAAAAATAAGCTAAATTATGAGTTTAAACAGTACAAACTCTTGCTAATTACAAACACAGTAAGGAGATTACATATCAGTTAACATTCTCAAAAATATCATGACTTTCTAACACAACTCTAAACTGGGCTGGTGTAACAAATTTAACCCTACATTTAGTTTGTAAAGTCGGGCATTCCGCATTAAGGATAAATAAAAAAAAAAAAAATATTGTTATTCGATTACATAAAAATAATCATTTAATATAAACTAACCTCTGTATTGATAAGTCTAATGATAAGTCGAACTGATGGGAAGGGTCCGTCAACAGTTTGAAAATGAGTTCCTTGTATTATAAGGTCATCAACTCTTACACCCATCTTACCAGTATCAGAAGATAAAGCTGTAAATTGAGTTAAAATAAATTTTACTTTTTGCAGGTTCTTTTTAAAAATTTTGTAATAATTTTTTTAAATATTAAAATACTTAAAAAATTATGTAAGAGATTATTTTAAATACTGACATATCTATACTTGAAAAAAATAAATAAAAAATTGTAAAAATTTTGAGTTTTAACATTTTACACAAAAAATAAAGTTTTGTTTCAAAAAAATAAAGCAATTTACACTTGATTGTGCCAATAACTAGAATTTAATTAAAGTTATTATAAGACATTTTTTATAATACCATGGTAGATATCTTCGCTCAACAACAAAGTACTGAAACCAACTGGATTTCGAACTGTCCAAGATAAAGATGACATTGCTATATTAAAAAAAAAATTATTAATTTAAGATTAGAGATATTGCAGCCTTAATATAAAGTAACTTGTGACAACCCTAATTTGAACTTCGTTTATGTATTAATTTAAATATATTTAACTACTCTTGATATAAAAAGGCCGCTTTTACAGACTTCTTAAACGTAGAATAATATTTGTTACCCTGAATTAGCTACTAGTTGCCCGTTGCATATTTGAGATATTATTTGATTACGCTGCTCTATATTTTACTTGCCAATTGACTTTTGGCTCAACAGTAGTTGGTATCATGTAAAGCAACTTACTAGTGGCAATATGCTACAGAAACACAAAGGGCTGTGGCCAGGGCCCAATGTCGTAAAGCTTAGTGTTCTAACCCATACAACATGCAAGTCAGTTTACATCAATTAAAAAAAAATTAATAAGAATGTACATACTTGTGTAAGTTGGGTAATATTCCAAAACAAGAGCAGAGTTATGAGAAAACATTGTTGCTATCTCATGATCATTACAAAACATGAATGTGTGATTCCACTTGGGTTTGGTTTCATCTTTACTCGGTAAAGTTAACTGAGAAAAATAAAAAATAAAAACTTGTAAGCGTTTAAAAAAAGGCTAACTAAAACGAATACAAATAGTACTGAATAATCCAGTTTCAGTCATACTTTTCATATTGTGGCCATGGGCGTCGATCCCCGAAAATATTTAATTAAATTTAGGGGTGCCAAAGGGTGGTAGAATCTTCGCTAAAAAATACTGTTTTAAAGTGCTCATATTAGGTTAAACTTGACTTTAAATAGTCTTAAATTTAATATTCGTAAAGATATCAGACCACGTTAGTATTTAACCAACGGTAGTACAACAATTATTACTTAGTATAAAGCACCAAACAACTGTTACTTGTTTTGCAATAATGTCGGTTTTAGACAATCTACAACGTGGCACGCAAAAGATGACATTTTTGCATGCACCCCCTGCACCCCCAGGATCGACGCCAGTGATTGTGGCAAATTAATTTTTATCTGATTAGCATATTAAATTGGCTTGGTTTAGTTGTAAGAACACTTATTATAGCATAGATTAACAGTTCGATTCCCACTGCTTTTATGTTAAAGCGCCTTTAAGTAAGACACTAAAAAACATACAAACTCCAACTAAATTTAAAACCGATTGGCATCATCTAGCAATATGCTTTATAACATACAAAAAACACATAGTTTGCAGAAGTATAAAGTCATAATTTAAAATTAAACGGGTATTTCCTGACCTGTGGATGGCCTTGCTGTTGGTTTTTGTTTACTTTAAATGATGAAGCATTAGGGGAGGGAAAAGTTATAGTGGTGGTGTTTATACCAGCTCCATTACTCCTGTTTGACAACATTTTTTCTCTTAAAAAATAGAAGGTTCGTTAATAAAACTTAAGGCTGCTTATTTTAAAACTAGTAACTCCCTATCAATAATCAGTATAACATTAACTGATTTTTTAGGAAATTTTCTATTCGGAAGTAAAAAGATTGGGTAAAACAAACAGTAAAACTGGCAGCAGTTCAAATAAATAAATACCTGTTTTTTGTCTTTTTGTTTAAAGCAGAAATTGCAAAATAGCTGATTACAGCCTTATATATAAGTTTATTGCTAATATTGCTAAAAATTTTTAAGCAGGACTTTTTTAGTGCATAATTTTTAGTCAATTTATCATACAAGCTAACAAGTATATACTTGTATATGGTATAATCTGGCACAATACGAGCAACTGCAATTAAAGTTCCTTCCGGGTTTTTGATCGAATGTTGAAAGTCTCTTAAAGTTACTTCAAGGCCACAAAAACCAAATCCCTAAAAAAAATAAAAAAATATATTTATTTTTAATAAAAAGAAATGTAAGAAAGTTTAAACTAAAAAAAACAACTTTAGATTTAACAAATGATTAAGTACCTGTACTCGTGGCAAGTGACTTAATTTTCGTATAAAAGTTGTGTATAATCTTATACCAGATGGTATGGAACTGGTTGGCTTAAAAATAAATAACTTTTTTTATTATCGTTTTAACAGACAGTTTTGTGATTAACATAAACCAACAGTGTAGTGTAATAGTCAGAAAACATACTTGATATACTTTATAAGATTGTGGGTTAGATTTCCAACTATTTTAAGCTGTAAACTTTATAAACTCCTACTAAGCCAGCACATTGGGCAATTATACTTAATAATATCCTAAACTGCTAATGGCAACTCAAACTGCGTAGGGGTAACAGTTGTTACTCTATGTTTAGGCAGAGAAGTCGACTTTCCTACATCGAGGATAAATTTATATGAAAAAAAATGGAAGATCCAAACGTAGTAAAAATGGAACCAGTTATTAAACTTCAATTTTTTTTGTAAATATTCTTGAAGTGGGAAAGTAGTTTTTTTATAAAATCTATTTTCTGGAAGTGGAAAAAATTACAGTTGCATTCTAAAAATCTAATACCCTATTTGTATTATTTCTTTTTTTTATGATTTTTACATAAAAACGATTTATCATATAATACCTGAACAAGCTCAAAATGATAAGGATGAAAAGGAAAAAGGTTGGCAACATCGAGATTGTAGTTCACTAGAACTTCTTTGGTAACACTGTCAGAAACTGTGAGGATAACTTCTTTTTCTGTTGTTGTTTCTGAAATCTGTATAACAAAAATTTAATAACATATTTATATATTCTTTCAAAATTTTATTTAAGTTTTTTGCACATCTTTATTTGAAATAATAAATAGTAAATTGATGCAACGGTAAAAAAATTAATAAAAGATTAAATGTTTTACATGCCATAAAAATTTAATGTTCATACAAAGTGTTTATGTATTTTATTGCAGGGCTACCCAACCTAATATTATTATTCAAGAATATTAATTTTAAATAACAAATTATAAAAAAAAATTTAAAAAGTAGTTTTTGTAACAAATTGTTGACATAAATTGTTTGTTGACATAAAAGATTTAAGGTAAATGTTTGGAAAAATATATTGGGTTTCGATTTCAAGATAAAGCTTGGACTGCAAAATTAACTACACAAAAAAGGTAATATTTAATTTATTAAAAAGATATATAAAAAGGAAACATCAACCGACTAAAAAACCAAAATCTCTAAGACCAAATACCAAAAAAATACATTTTGATTAGGTATTTATTTTGAAAACATAAATCCATCATCTCGGAGTGGAATGTTATTTATAATTATTTTTAACACAAAAATCATACCTCCAACACCATTACTTCTTCCCAGATAGGTGAATGGGTTGGCTGTAGTGAAGATTTTGTTGTACACTGAGCTGCTCGACCTCCTCTTTCGTCATAAATATTTTTTCTAGAAAAGAATATTTTAATCTTTTACTAATTTTTTTTTAAAGTTTTTTAAACAATGTTTTTTGTGAACAATCTAAAAGAAGTACAAGTCAATCCGTACTCGAGTCTATGAATCTAAGTCTACTTTTACTTGAAATTATCTAAATAAAAAGCATCTAATAGTTCTTTAAAACCACCTGAAAAATTAAATTCTTACAGAGTTACAAATGGAAGTGGGTCTCCTCCATTAGACTGTGATGGTAAACTTGTTGCACCGTGAATAATCACACAAACTTCTTCAAACCCTGGTCTAGCCACATGATGGCTCGTCAAACCAAACTGGCTTGACATTGATCTGGGACTCATAATGGTGGATGGTGGACTGGTGTTTCGAGGTGGTGCATAGTTTGATTGGTTTTGGGAATGGTTTGAGACTGGTATGTTTGCACCTGATGTGGACGGCTCCATAGTCTTTCAAAATAAAATAAAAAATTTTAATTTTTTTAGAAATTTAGGTGTTTTTTGTATAATATTATTACAAAAATGTCTTACTTTATATTTTTTTAATTAATAATAATAATAAAAAAGCAATAAAAGTGCTGTTTCGAAAATGCCATTTAATATTCGATAAATTAAACTTTTATATAAACTGATTAATAATGTATTCTAAGTCAAGATCCATTTAAATATTTCGCTCATTAATAATTAAAAATTAATTTAAACTCATGATCACTTGCTAACATAACAAAATATGTGCTAGAAAATAGAAAAACAAGTTAAATATTAAGGTATCAGTAGAAGTATAGTAGTCAACTTGTAAAAACAGAATAAATTAACAATAACAGTTACCATTTCTTTAAAATACAATTGTAAAATAAAGGCGCACCAACATTAAGTTTTACCTACAAAGTTAGCTTTAATGAATGTTTTTTGTTAATTATAAATAGATTTTGGTTTTAGATATTTTTATACATAGTTTGGAAATTTAAAATGAAAAATTCGATTTCGGTTAGTAGTACTCCTTCATCTAGTAGGAGTTCATCAAGAGCCAGTAGCACACCGAGTTTTGTAAGTTTCCAATAATTACATTTTAAATAAAAACTTTTTTTTTAATTAATTTTTTTAGTATTCCAACAAGCTTTATTAGAGTGTAATTTTTAATGTTTTTTTTAACTAAATGATTGATGGTGTATAAACGCGATATTTTAAATTTTTTTGAAAAAATGTTTAAAGATTAAAAACGAAGAGAGATTGTCACCAGTTTTATCTGAACACATGATTCAAGAAATAAAGGATGAAGTATTAAGAATAGTATTGGTATCTAACTAAACTGTTTTATTTTGTATATATCTTTATCCTCGACGTGGGAAAGTCGAATGCGTGACTTAAACATAACATCAGTTACTTCAACCCAGTCTCGAGTTGCCTGTGGCAGTTTGGGATATTATAGACTTTATTTGCTCGATAATTATGCTGCTGATTAAGTGCTAGCTCAGCAGGAGTTCATATACCATTTATAGCCCCTTCAGGGGACCTTATGTGTGGTGTAGCAAGTGTTCTTACCATGCTGCCGTTTTTTTTTGTTGTTTTTTTTTTTTTTTTTTTTTGTAATAACTATTGTCAACATAAATCTAACTAATGTCAACATAAAATGTAATAACTAATGTCAACATAAATCTAGTGATAAAAATATAATAAAAACAACCCAGAAATATTTAATTCGTTTTTTAAGAGTTAAACTAGGAAAAATATTAATTGTACGTAATTTTAAATGTTTTTATGTCCGAGTGTCTGTGTAAACAGTTTTGGTAGGTCAATAAAAAAAACAAAGTTTTTAATATTTAAAACTGTGTCAAAGGCAACTTGGGACTGGGTTAGGTGACAGATGTCACTCTATGCTTACGCTTTAAATCCTTTCTTACCCAATGAAAATATAAATATACACAAAAAACACACACTTAATTGTTATTATACCCAATATAGAATACTATATTAAAAACTCATTTTGCAGGAAAACATTAGACCAGACATGGAAGACCTAATTAAAGAATTTAAAAATAAATGTACAGAAAATCTTGAACAAGAAAAACTTAGCAATATTGAAAATGAAAAAAATGCTCTGGATGAGTTGTGTTTGATCCAGAGTGATTTGCAAAAATGCTACCAAGAGGATATTGAAAATGCCAGAGTTGAATTAAAATATAATGCCTATGAGGTAAAACTAAAACAACTAAAAAAATGGCTTAAGTAATATTTAAAGTGCAACAACAAATTTACTTTTCATTCAAATGTTTATTTGTAATTCGTTTATCCTTGATATAAGACAGATGACACCCTTTTCATGCGATTACTAAACCAAGACCCAAACTGGTGATGCCAATAAACTGAAAACAAAAACAAAACCCGCAGCATGGTGTAGTGGTAAGAAAACTTGCTACACCATATGAGGTCGTGGGTTCAATCCCAACTGCTCTCATGCTGTAGTGCCCTTGAGGAAGACGCTATAAACGGTGTAAACTCCTGCTGAACCAGCACTAATCAGCAGCATAATTACCGGGCAATTATTATTTATAATATCCCAAATAGCAACAGGCAACTCGAGACTGGGTCGGGGTAACAATTGTTACTCTATGTTTAGGTCGTGCATTTAACCTTCTCACATCAAGGAAAACGATATATACAAAAAAAATCCCGATAAATGTAAAATTCCTATCATATAATTTAAATTGATTAATCCTTTAAAAACATACAGCAAACATTTTGTAATTTAAAATGCTCATTAGAAAATTCATGATAGTCAAGTGTATTCTGATGAGTGGTTGGACAAGGCAGCTGACTACATTGAGAATAAAACGGAAAAAATTGAGAGTGAGCTATGGGGTGAAATGGGGTCGACACTTCAGAATATTTATCGAGTTTATAGAAATACGGCAAACCGGTTAAAAGTGGACAAGCAGGTTTAAACTATTTATTATATATAGCAAAAAAATTTAAAAATTAATGTTTTTTTGTTTTTAAATATTTTAGAAATTAAACAGTTTTAATAACCTAAAGAAAATATGTGCAACAATTTATAAACTTAAAATAAATTCACAACTTTACATGTTAAAACCTAACACAATACTATCCAGCTTTTTCATTTAACTAACAACAAAAATTGCAATATTTTATTAGATAAATATTCAAGTTGGTTGCCTACCCTTCGGGTTGCATTTTAGTAAATGATTTGTATTTTCGTATATATCTTTATCCTCGATGTGGGAAAGTCGAATGCGCGACTTAAACATAGAGTAACATCAGTTACTCAGACCCAGTCTCGAGTTGCCTGTGGCAGTTTGGGATATTATAGATTATAATTGCCCGATAATTATAATGCTGATTAAGTGCTGGCTCATCAGGAGTTCATACCGTTTATTCACCTTACTCAAGAGCGCTACAGCATGAGATCAGTGGGGATTGAACCCACGACCTCATGTGTGGTGTAACAAGTGTTCTTACCACTACATCACGCTGCCGGTATCTTACAACTCACAACCAATATTTGCCTGCAATAATATAATCACATATCACAAAGCATTTTTTATTAGTTTCTAAGAGCATAAAAATTGGACTTACATATACAAATATTGTCCATTTACCTCCATATCAAACGAAGATTAGCAGAAAAAGAACAACTTATATAAACAGCATAATTTTAATTTACAGTTAACCCTTGATATCTCTGAAAATCGCTTAAAATCTTTGCTCATACAAGCCGACACGAACAACTTAGAACGAGTTAAGTATTTAACAAACAACACAAAATCTTATCTAAAAGAAAGTGTGACAGAAAAAGAAAATGATATAAAAATGGAAATCAAGTTGGAATGTGATACAATGAAACGGGAAATTGCTCAAATTAAATTTGACGCAGAATATTGTCGAACTCAAAACAAAAACAATTATTGTAACATTCTGTAATTTATACATTTTATAATTTTCGCTACAAATTGTTTTGTAATTTTTTTTTTAAAATCTACTAATTAATAAACTATATAACTATTATGTTCTTATCACGTTATTTAACTGTTATGTAATTAACCATTTAAGAAAATTCTATTTACACAAATTCTTCGATCACTATATTGCCAATAAAGTAATGCTTTTGCTTTTATCTTAACCGATTATTTAGTTGTATACTAGTACACTCACACAAAATCTAACTTAGAAAAAGTGTAATTAAAAGAGTAACCAACTTTCAAATATAACTTTAATTGAATACACAATTCAGCATGGTGTAAAACAAAACTTGAAAAATTGTAGATATAGGTCAAAAAAAAAAACATGTAAATATAGGTCAAAAAGACGCAACATGTTTAAAACATTTGCAGTACTTGCACTTATTATTACATTACAACATTACCAGCACTAAAATATGATAAAAAAACAGGGTCAATGTTAATATCAAAACATCCATCAACACAAGCTTTAAAATCGGAAAGTTTATTTGCATAACACAAAGAGTGTTATTATACAAACGATAAATAAAATTTTCTTGACTTATTTTAACAGAATTATTAAAATTAAATATCAAATTCATAAAATTAATTTACCTTACTTCTCTGCTACATCACATGTAAAATCCATAGCTGCAATTTTATTTATAATAACCAAATAACAGTTAAACAACCTATTCTACACAAGAAATTTCATTATTAAAGCACTTAAGCCTTTTTATTACCTTAAAAGTATGCAATATATTTTGGTTTGGTATAAAATTTTAGCACTAAAATTTTAAATCCATTTTTAGTGTATTTAAAAACACACTGTTAAATCTTACTGAAGCGTAAAGCAAAGTTGAACATTAACTCAGACATTAAAGCACAAAAAAGAGTTTTCTCTTTTATCTGGGCAGTGATTTGCTTGAGTGGGTAGAATAGGATTACACGTTGAGTACCTTTGTTGTTTAACATTAGTGAGATTATCTCGCAAAATACACAGGCTTTTAATTTAAGGCCCGTAAAATTTTTGTTGCTTAAAAAAAATCAAACTAACAGTTTTAGATGTGATAATATCACCATTAAAAAAAATATCACCAATAAAAACATTTCAACAATTTTGACACATCAATTTAAGTGAAATGCTTAAAAAATTATTTTCAAATGCAATACCCACAAATTAAACACAATTATCTTTAAAAAAGACCATATTAATATTAAGTAAATATAACCATGTATTGTTGTTTTATATTTTAACAATATATATATATAGCGAAACTCATAATACCTGTTCAACAAAGCTCACAAAAAAGTTATTTATATAGCGTAAGCACAAAGAAATTGTGGTAAAAAATACCATTGATGTAACTATAAAGTTTTATTTTGCCTTGTTGCTATGGCAATAATTCTATATCTGGATTAGGTAATTTGAAAGTCAGTATAAAAAATAGGCAACGTAATTTAACCTATGTTTCATATTTTTTTTACTATGGAAACGATTATTGATATTTAATATAACCTAGTGTTTATTAAATAATGCTTTATTGTATATAGATGTATATATACATGTACAACTTCTACCCATTTTAAATAAAAACAATTTTGATGTGGTGAGAGGAAATTATTTTAAGCACATTTTTGTTGCAACCCTATTACGACAATTCAAATGCAGTCTGCAGGGTCATATTACAGTTATTATCATTTTAAAGTCAAGTTTAACTAAAAGTAAATTAAACACCGAAGTTAGTATATAAAATTTAACTAATATTTTATTTAAATTTACATTTTCTGGAAGTGGCGTGGATGAAACACTGATGTGAAAGGAATCGTTTAAGTCCATTGTATCATCTCTTCTTAACACTGCTTCTTTTTCTGTAAAAAAACATTCAATTTTTTTAAAATAATTTAAATGCAATGTACGTTAAGTCAAATTTAAACGTTTCAGAATAAAAAAAAATATCTATTGTGTTGTGCAGGGATATATTAGTTATTACAACAATTAAAATTTAGCTCGTTAGACAAAAATTCGACTAGTAATACCCAAAAATTAATTAAAAACCATAAAAAAAAAAAGCTGAATTAAATTTTTATATTGATAAAACATTTACCACCGTAAGAATTTAGTTGATCTGCATCTATTTTATTATTTAACGCTTTTAAATTTTTTGACTTGTCTTCTTGAAGTTGTGTTTTTACAGAAGCTAAAGAAGAAGTCGGTGCTGAAAAACAATAAATATGGTAATATTATTATTAAATTATTAGTTACTCGTACCTTACAGCTCTCGGAAAAAAACTTAAGACCGTAAAGTACAAGAGTAAATTGGTTAGGACCGCAAGGTTTGTGAGAGAATTAGCAAAAACCACAAGATATAAGAAAGAATTTGCTAGGAAAAGAATTTGCCAAGTGATCTAATTTTTTTAATGATATATAAAATTCTTAAACCACCACAACTAATAACATGTTACTTAGTAAAAATGTCAAAATAATAATTAATTAGTGATAATAATTTTATAAAATTTTGACAACAATAACAACTTTTTTTGTAGTAATTATTTTTTTTAAATAAAAAAATAAAGATTTATGGAAATCAACAGCTAAAAAACAAAAGCAAGATTACAGTTTTTTTTTAAATAAAATAGATTTTAAAAACCATACCTGGAGAAATCTGACCCCCCAGAGATGAAGATAAATTTGTTGGAGGAGGAAGAGCTGGGCTGGAAGGAGCGGAAGACTTGGTTGCAACTAAGTCGGGAACAGGACTTTGTGTCTTGGGAAAAAGAAAATAGATAATTTTTGCTATAAATCAATAATGTTTATAGTTTTAGCAAAATAAAATTTATAAAAATTTTTCTATAATTTTTTTTTGTTGTAGCTAAAAAATAAAATTAAAAAATTTCAAAAAATAATTAAATTTCAAAATTTCTTAATCAACCTCTATATTTTCAATTGATTTATCCAAGGGAATATGCTCATGTAATGCCACTGCATATGTCAATCTACCACAATGCATTGATATTGATGCTTTTTTCATTGGCCTCAATAATGTAAGTATGCCGCTATATCTGTAAAAATCTTCGCCCTTTCTAAAAAAAAATTAATTACATTACAAAGTTGTGCAAATATTGCAATACATAACAATACACTAAAAAATAATACGTGATTTTTTAACTTTGTGTGATAACCAATGTCTGGGTTTTTATTACTTTTTTATTCTAATGGAGGTTTAAAAAACTTTAAAATTATAGATTTTGCAAAATATATCCCTTTTAGAGCTTTAAATGCATAGTGTGCATATGAGGCAACATGACCATAGCTACCAATGTGCACACATTGCTAACTATGCTATTACCACCGTTAATTTAAACTATAACCTCTCTTCTCCCAACTCTCTGTGATTAGCATTGCTTACTATTTTCCCTAAGCAGACTAAAGACATTTTAAGGGACATCTTTAAGTTAAGAAGCAAATTAAGAGCAATTAAGGGTCGTTCTAAAATATTTTCTAAATCTATATATACAATGCATGTACACAGTAAATTAAAACATATATACAACTTACTTTACATTTAAATTAGCTTTAGGAGTTTCTGTTCGAGGATAAATAGCAAACATAGCTTCTCCCATCTTCTCGGTTTTATTATTTCCCAAAACTGAAAATGCTTCGATAGATAAACAAACATCATAATTTTTGTCATTTTTGCAAAAACCTAAAAACAAGCTTTTTGTTATTAATAAATTAGTGTTGGTATGTTTTTTTTAACTTTTTAGTAAATTATCATGACAAAAATATTGTAAGATTATGTCAACTTTAACTTGATATTTTTTAGTATCTTTAACAACCCAACATTAATTAAAAAATTTTGCCAAACTCTATCTTAAATCTTAAATTATTAGTACTGGTATTTTAAAAAAAAATACAACACTACATTGAATGTGCATCAGACAAAATCAAACTAATAATCTGCTTACCCTGCGGAAAAACAAATTTAAGGTGACGTTTTCCAAACACCACTGACTGCTCCGTTCCATTCCAAACTACCTGATCAGTTACTACCGAAATCTCATTTTCAACAATGCCAGAGCGGTTGACCTCAATGGTTACCTTTAGAATGTATATAAAAATTTTAATTTCATCTATAATTTATATGTAATGGATCCTAGTTGATAAAGCACAACTTAAAGGCCTACACACAATTTAAAATTAATAATTAAAGTGTGACTTGTGCAGCAAAATATTATTGCCAAATATTGGTCCGAGTTGCTGCCATATTACGACAATTAATATGCAAAACATTGGGCAGTAAAAGACATCAACTAAAAAAATGGCTTTTAGTGTTTATGGTAAATTTAAGGTGTAAGCCAGTTTATATTTAAATCTCATGTAGAACTATACCACACAACATAAAATGTAAGTCATTTTAATTAACTTTTTAATAAGACAGTTAAGTTGAGGTCGTGGGTTCAATCCCCACTGATCTCATGCTGTAGCGCCCTTAAGTAAGGCGTTATAAACAGTATAAACTCCTGCTGAGCCAGCAGTTAATCGGCAGTATAATTATCGGGCAATTATAATCTATAATATCCCAAACTGCCACAGGCAACTCGAGACTGGGTCAGAGTAACTGATGTTACTCTATGTTTAAGTCGCGCATTCGACTTTCCCACATCGAGGATAAAGATATATATATATATCCCCCCAAAAAAAATTGGGGTTTATAATTATAAAACCCTTCTTTAACCTGCCAAATAACAGTTGCATTTTATTACCACAAAGAACTACAGAAGGCTTATTTACAACTCCTATTTTGTTTTGTGCCTTATGCTTCTACATAAGATTTTTATATTTTATTTCAACAAGCTTTTAAATACAAAAAAAATAATTTTTAGTTATAAAACTGCTTGATTGAGTTACTTATTAAATGTAAATTGTGTTTTACCTTTGATAACAGATCTGCACGATGGCCATGTTTAACCGATATTTTAAGAAAATATGTTGCAGATTTATTAAACTGAATTTGAGCAATCTCAAACTCAAAAACCAATTCTTTTTCCTCCAACTTAACCTGATTCTTCCGACTTCCCATGTTGTTAATCAGCTACCCACAGACTAATGTCAAAATCTACAAAATAACGTTGATAAAAAAAAAATATTTTTATTTTCACGAATTTAGTGTTATATGATATCATAAAAAGACTTCAGTGCTTTAATCACTGCACCAGTTTTATGCTTATAGGTCAATAAAAAAAATGCGCTATACTATTATTTACCAAAATCCTTACTGCTTAATAGTAAAAATTTTGCATATTTATATTAATTGCTAGCAGCAAGTTATTTTAAAAATTGACATAAAGCATAGGCCTATTTAAACATTATACATATCGCACAGAACATTTCATTTCATTAGCATTATTATTTGCTGTCTCAGCAGTAGTTCAAACTATTTATAATGCCTTACGTAAGGTTGCTACAGCATGTAAGCAGGGGGAATTAAGCCCTCAACTTTCTATTATAAATCAGTATTTTAACCCTTACAAAAACCTCACACCAAGTTTTTTAACCCTTACACCATTACACCATGCCACCGTCCAGTCTGGAAAGTAGGGCAGTTTTCGATGAGATCTCATCCGTGCACGCGTACTACGCTTTTCGGTCTACGCGTGCACGCGCGATTTATGTAGGCATGTTTTACTTAAATTTGCCTTAAATAAACGAGGCGTCAGTATTGCGTGTGCGCATATTTTCTTAAAAACCAGGCGTGCAAAACATTAATTTTGGGCATGCATTTTTTTACAGAAAAAAATCTCGTGCGTGCATGCTGCCCTACTTTCCAGACTGGGCCATGGTCCAATACAACCTGACAAGACAACTAAATAAAACATTTGTCTTTAATGACAAGATTAGTTTTTTGATTTAATTGATATAAGCAATTAGTTTGTTTTTGCTTTACTGGTTTACCTTATACTAATAATTGCATATTTACACTTTTTTTATCTACTACGACTCTTTGAATTATGATCATGACATGTTGGCAGTTAAAAGGTAAACTATTAACTTATTAAAAAATACCTTTCCATTATTAGCCGAGCCTTCCGCATCAGTAAACCTTTGTACTTGACAGAATAAGTTAACGAATTAGTCATGAAAAGAAAATATAGCAAACTTATTACAAAGCCCATTGTTCGATTGTTTGATTGTCAAATTGTTGCTTTTAAGAATTTTAACTTCGCGCTACTCAATGTTGACTTTAGATTTAATAAAAATGTAACAACAAAAATGTAAGAACTAAAAACAGATTCATTTAAAAATGGCGGAACTTAAAACCCTGTTCTGCAAACTAAAATACCGATAATTTATCAATCTAATTAATAATCTTTTTGCTACCTTTTTTGAAGAAATATGTTAACAAAATACCAAACAAAAATGATAAAAAAATGCAGGAAAAGTTTTCTAGGATGAAAATTAAAATAAAACAAAAATAATGCCACGATGTACAATAAATTAAGTTGAATTTACACAAATAATATGCTGGATGTAAGATTTAAAGACCGGCGTTGCAAACTAAAAATGTTTTTTTCTTATAAAAAAAACTTGTTCATTTTTTTCGTTTATTAAAATTCAACTTTCTAAAAATAAAAAATATTTTTGTATTTTTGCTTAATTTAAGAATATTTTTAAATTGTAAAATTATTATGAAACGGATAACGAATTGTTTGAATTTAAAAATGTCCAATGCGCTTAAACTAAATCCGCGAGCGCGAGAAAAAACAACTTTTTGTGTTAAATGTCGACTCTGTATCAAACTAAACCAACACCTCTATTGTATATCATATTTCGAGACCTTACCGTGTTTCTCAAAATTTTGACAGTAGCCATGGTAATGTAAAGTTTTGCCTTTTGTGCTCAGGGTATACAATCAGGTGATTTTAATCTTACAACGTGTTCAGGAAACTATATTAAGATTTATTTTATCTAGACAGCACTTTCCACGTTTTATACATAAAATAATAGCTTTTAATTTAGCTTAGTTTTTAGGTTTATAAACAAAATAGATAGACTGATTTAAAAATTAAAACAGAAGATAGATTTCTTTATCACCTTGCATTAAAAAACAAGCATGAAAGTTCAATTTTGTTTGGTTCTCACCTTTGTAATATTAAGTTACACGAATGGAATGGGAATAGGTATGCAAAAATTTCTTTTATACATCTTTGAAGTTATAAGTAAATGTAAAAAAATTAAATCTTAGTATTCGTGGGAACCTACAGAAACTTTAGCAAAATGTAAAATTATGTATAGTTGACCTACTTACTGGGAATGGCTGCGGAGTTAACAGTCAGGTTTCGGGGGGAGTTGTAGTTACCCATCAGCCAATAGGAACCCTTCCACCTATTACTAACAACTATACATGTTTCTTTACTATGCAAGCTCTCAGATTTCGGCAAAAAATTCGAATCGTTTTCGAGTAAGTAAGATTGCTTTGGTGTTTGGTGTATGGCATATTTTAGGTTAAACACAGATGTTTTTATTTTTTGTTATTAGACATTTCGCGTTGACCCCTGCCAATTGTATGTTTTCATATTTGGATATTTATGATGGATCCACGGACTCTGCGCCGTTAATACGAAGAGTATGTCCTGGTAAGTACAAGTTAAAAAAAGTTGTTTAAATTTGCTTGATTATTTAAGGTTTAAATTTTGTGGATTTAAATAATCTGTGCTCTACTGTTTTTTTAATACCTTTTAAAGCATAAAACGTAATGTTGTGTACAATAATATGTTATGTTTTAGGCGACAATATAGTTGGAATGGAATTTGTTAGCACAAGTTTTTACATGACCCTACTACTTCATGTTTCAAGCAACGGCAGCGCTCCTCCTACGGCCAACTTCACAGCATTTTACCTTGGCTTTACTGACAATAGATGTAAGCGGCTATTAATTTTTTTTCGAAATATTGTTTTTAATTTATTTAAACATTACAAGTTGTCCGTTTTGCCTAATTTATATATTTAAAATACACTTTGTGTAAAAAGCCTACTTAAATGAATGCCTAAATTAAAGTAAGTTAAATTCCAAAAAGACAGTTTTAAATATTGATTTTATGACCTTATATTTAACCTGCCAATTTTTTGACTTGACTGAACTTTGTATAGCGTTTATGGCGCCTTAATTACTCTAGTAAGTTATAACATAAAAGTATTGTGACCATGTTGTTGAATTTAGCGTTAAAGAGACTATTTTTTTAATTTTATCTTTGTTGGGTAAAATAATATTTTAAAATGTTACTTTTCGTAATTATAATTTCAGCACCTTGTGTGGATCCAACATTAGAATTTCCTTGTGGAAATGGTCGCTGTATTTACAGGGACTTAGAATGTGACGGAATGGATTCTTGCGGGGACAACACAGACGAAAGCACCAGCCCTCCAACAAATTGTAACTAATAGATTTTACCCTATTACAATACAACTTTGAAAAATGTTAGATAATAAAACAAAATTTAAAAATGTTTATTTATAAAGGTAATTTTACAACGCCACCAGGAGCAACCACTACCCCGCCAGTTCCAGCAACAACTACAACAACACCAATGCCAACTGCTCCACCTGCTACGACAACTACACCCGTGCCACCCTTGCCCGCCACGACAACAACACCACCAGCGCCTACACCTACTGTGCCTCCTATGCCAATCACAACAACAACGGTACCACCTACAACAACAACCGTTGTTGTTAATTTGCCAGATAAGGTGTTTCCTGACCTAACGGCACTGTATATTATATTGACTTTGGCGTTTGCCGTTTTCGGAGCTTACTTAGTATATGCGCTGCTGTCGTTTCAGTGCTTTAAGACACTTATGCTCTCTGGGCTACATAAGTGTTGCCTTCTGATTGTCCGGAGACGAAAACTTGAACAGGACGACGACAAAAAGGTAAACTTTTTTATATTAAAGGGCGTATTTTGTTTATTTATTAAACAATATTATACTAAACCAGTAATATTAAATAATGTCTGGGGATTCGATGACTAATAGTTAATTAGTTACATGCTTAATGCTTTTAACTTAAAATCAACGTTTTAAAACTAAGAATAGAAAATACTGAACATTTTTTGTGTTTTATACTTTTTTTGTTTTAGGGGATGGGAAAATCGGGCAAAGTCAGCCCCGAATTATTTAACGGAAGCGTGATTCTTGAAAACTTGAGCACAGTTTCCATTAAAAGTAGTAATGAGCTAACTAATGGATTTACAACTCGCTAAACTTTAAACATTGTAAAGTATTTTTGGTTTTTCAAGTTGTTTTGCACTATGTACATACCTGAAAATATCGACGTGTTTGTATATAAATTATTTTTTAGCGTAAAAAATTGCAATTGTTAAAACTCCAAGAGATAACATAAAAAAAAGAAAATGTGTATTTTTGCTTTATTGTTAATAAAAAATAACGTTATCAATATTTTGCACTAGTTTTTTTTACCAACTGGACTTTAATTGACTTTAAATTAAAACGTTTAAAAATGCTTTATAATTATTTTTTTGAAAGCAAGTGGTTTCTTAATTTTGTTTACAACTAACGTTGTGATATTTATTTTGACGTAATAACGCTTGTAAAAAATTTATATTTTATTATAGTAAACGCGTGTTATGTCTTTATTTTTCACCTGTACAAAGGTTTAACCATGTATCGTAAACAATGTAAATAAAAAATCTACGATTTGTTTTCCACAACCTGGTTAGTACAATGTTGCCTTATACTGTGTTAAATACATTACTGTCGTTACATAGAACGAACACTTAACCAAAATCCATGTTTCCAAAAATGCTATTTTATCGACAGTATAATATGCCATCTTCTATCTTATCTGAACCCTCCACTTTAAATTTTTTTTTTTAATTTCTGAAAAATTGTGTAGCCTACCGAAATTTAAATAAAAAATCGTCTTTGAGTTTTTTTTTATAGTTTGGGCCAATACTGTATAAGCAAGTGGTCTTTAACATAGGTTTATAATATTGCTAATAATCACAGAACCTATTTTAAATTTGACTATTCTTTCAAAATTTGACATTACTTATTGGAATTTAATTCCATTTCGTAACGCGATTTAGTAGTTCTATAAAATGATGTTTGAAAAAGTAAATATTTGAGAACGTTGTTTGCTTTTCAGCGCAGCCGCGTACATTTGATTTTAAATTGAGAATGGTACCTATACGTTTTTTAGACTTACAAGTAAATTTATGTAAAAGTTTAGCTGTTTTATATTTACAATATTTATACAAATCGAATAGGTAATACTTAGTTCTTTAGAAACTAATAATTATAGTATTAGTACTATAGTTATAGTTCGCTTGACACAGAAGTTTTTGAAAAAATTGGAGATTTATATCTTAATTTAGTTTTAGGAAAGGCTAGGGGTATTTATGTTATTTCTGGTATTTTACAGAATCGTGAAGCAACTTCATAATTTTAATCGCATAACTAATAAAAGAGCGAAATGAGTACGTTTTTCTGGTTTTATTCGTATCTGTATTCTTTCACTGCGTTTGTTGGCAGTATATCAACGTTTATCATTTTGCTCAAACTCCTTACTTCGCTTCGAAAGTTTTATCTTCGAGAGCCGTTTAATCTTGGAGAAAGGTATGGTGCCGGTACATGGTCCCTTATTACTGCACCAACCTCCGCAACCGGACACGGGTTTGCGGTATTGCTTGCAAAAAAGGGGTTTAACATTGTCCTTGTTGGAAGAGACATTGAAAAGTTGCAAAAAATGAGAGACCTTCTTATATTAAAACACAATATTAAGGTAGAGAAGTTATAATGAAAAGTTTTTGGCTTTTTTTTTCTTTTTAGTTTATCTATTATTTATAGTTTTATAATCCATTTCAATTTTTTTGGTGAGGATTAATTTATTTTTGATATTTTAAAGATACGCACTATTACGTGTGACTTTCGCCAAGCCGAGGACCCTTTACTGTACAGTAACATATTACAACAGGTCGAGGACCTTGATGTTTCAATATTAGTGAACGCCGCTGGAATGGTTTGCTTATCAAAAAAATTTCACAATCAGCCCCCACAAACTATCAGGCAGTCAGTATTTTTTACTTTTTAGTATCAAAATATTGTTTTATAAAGACAGGCAGCGTAATGAAGTGGTACGAACACTTACTACACCATATGAGGTCGTGGGCTCAATTCCCACTGCTCTCGTGCTGTAGCGCCCTTGAGTAAAGCGCTATAAACGGTGTGAACTCTTTCTGAGCCAGCAATAATCAGCAGCATAACTAACTATCGAGCAATTATAATCTATAAAATCCAAAACTGCCACAAGCAACTCGAGACTGGGTCGGGGTAACAGTTATTACTTTGTGTTTAGGTCGCGCATTCGACTTTCCCACATCGAGGATAAAGATATATACAGAAAAAAAAGGTTTTAGTTATGGATTTTGGTTAAACAATTAAAATCATTTTTAGGTGCCTGGCAATAAACATGTTTACACAAGTACTACTTAGCCAACAACTAATACCAAGACTTCAGTACCGATATCACAGAAGTGCAATTATCAATGTCAGCGGTGAGAATGCTTACCAGCCAATTCCAGGAATGGCAGTCTCCTCGGGTGCAAAATCGTTTTGCAGAATGTTTACGGGTTTGGCAAATTAAAATTATTCATTCTCTTTTCTTTAGCCTATGTTTTGGCAAAATGCCGAGAATCAATTGTCTACTGATGTCTTTAAAACTAATTTTCAAATGTAAATAGAAACACACATTAGATATTCTGCGACGAGTTCTTATTCTTTTTTGTCTGTTTATTTTAGTTGCAGCTTCATACGAGTACGAAGAAAAAATTGACATAATGGCAGTTCAACCGATGGCCGTTAAAAAGAAATCTTCGGATGGTACAACGCGCGAAAGCATATTCGTAAGCTTGTTTTTTTAATAAATTGTGCTTATCTTAAAAATAATTTTAAAAGCGCAAACTTCTAGGCTACTACCGCCTAAATACGTTCCGCGAAGACTACTTCACTTAAAAACTGAATTTTTTTAGCCTGCCTTTATAAGTTGTGGATGTCTGTTCTTTAACGATAAATATATTTATAAAAAGTTACAAAAAGACAAAAAATTAAAAACCTTACTTAACACTATTAGTTTGTTTTAAAAGGTTGTCGATTCTGAAAAATTTGCCAGTGCCTGTTTGCGACAACTAGGTCATGAACGTTCAACTAACGGACATTGGATTCATCAAATTCAGTCATGGGGTTACACTTTCATACCCGATGAACTTAAGCTAAATGTTTGGTTCAAGTTGCTATTACCAAATATCGATCAGTCTATGGAAAAGAAAAAATAATCTATCCGATCAAATGTGTTACATATTTTTTAGTATCAATTCGTAATAATAAAAATAAAATTTTAAAAACCCCGAATACTATTCATTGTTAAATATAAGTTTTACAGTCTGCAATAAAAATAGTTCGCAAAATATATTTTATTTGTATCTTTGTAGTAATATGGTAGTAAGGTTGTAAAATAGCAAAAATTTTAATCATTGTGCAATAAAAAACTTATAAAAATATCTGTGACGTCATGCATGCTTTTAAATGATGGTAAAAGTTAAATAACACATGTGGCTAAAATTAAAAACATAGCAGCAGAAAAAGTCTGACATTTTCTGTCCTTCTGGTACCGTAATAATACAACAACTAAACAAACTGGCAACTTTAACGACGAAAAAAGATATATGAGCAATCAATAAACCAAAGATATATTTATAATCAACTCGTATTTAGCTTTTTCAGCGTTTTAATCAAAAAATGGTAAGTAAAGGTATATTTTCGCGTACAATATTATTTTGAAGTATCTTATAACAGTACAAATTAATTTTGTTAAACTAAATTATCTTTGTTTGTTTTATTTTGTAGCCTCAAAATGAACATATAGAACTTCACAGGAAACGACATGGTTATCGATTGGATTATCATGAGAGAAAGTAAGAATTAAAATACTATTACTCTATTTAGTCTGTTAGTCAGTTTTTTTTTGTATATATCTTTATCCTCGATGTGGGAAAGTTAAATGTGCGACTTAAACATAGAGTAACATAAGTTACTCCGACCCAGTCTCGGGTTGCCTGTGGCAGTTTGGAATATTATAGATTATAAATGCCCGATAATTATGCTGCTGATTAAGTGCTGGCTTAGCAGGAGTTCATACCGTTTACAGCGCCTTACTCAAGGGCGCTACAGCATGAGATCAGTGAGGATTTAACCCACAACCTCATGTGTTGTGTATCAAGTATTCTTACACTACATCACGCTGCCGGTCAGTTTGTATATTGTTACAACTGTAGCACTAAAAACACTGTTTAGTAAAGCAAAAAAACAACTTCTGCTGTGCCAAAAAATAAATTGCCAGATAAATTATTTGTGCATTAGTTAGATTATGATCAATAATATTTTAAGCTTTTAAAGTCAACTCGAGACTGTTCCAGAACAAAGCTAGGTTAGTTGGCTTTAAATGCCTTATACAGATTTTGGCTTAAAACATTTAGGAAGAACAAGTTTGCTTAAGAATCCACTACTTGAAGCATCTAATTTTTAAAAAGCTAACTGAGTAAAAATAATTTAACATGGTTTATACAACCTCATTTTTCTGTTATAAACTAATCATTCTATGTTAAGATAAATACTCTTATACAAGCTGTGTTTGTTTGTTAAAGGCGAAAGAAAGAAGGAAGGGAGGTTCATACACGAGCAAAACGTGCTAAAAAACTTATAGGTTTAAGAGCAAAGCTTTATAACAAACAACGTCATCATGAAAAGATTCAAATGAAAAAGACAATTAAAGTAAGATTGCTATAAATTTTTAAATTGGTTTTATTTTCTGGTTTTTATATGTTTAATATAATTTTTGCCAATTGTCAAAAACCATATGGTTTTTATTGTTAGTTTAAACTTTTGACTATATGTAAAACAGGTATAAAATAGTACAATGTAATGGGTTCTTCTAAAATATTAAATCACATTTAACTGATTTCTACATGTGCAAATAATCAAAAATTACCTCAGTAATCACAATCTTGGTCAGCACCTAAATATGTAAAATTTTATACATTTAATTTTTACCATTGCCTTATTCAAATATAATGGAGTTTAGTGTACATTATAAATATATTTTCAAAATTTATAACCTATGCAAAGAAGCCATTTGTGGTGCTTGGGTAAATTATCGGTGGTAAGTATTAGTTAAGAGTTGCAACCATATTACGACAATAAAATTCTGACCATGGACCAAGCTATTAACCAAATATTTTATCTATTCAAAGTGTACAACCATTTAAACTTGTAAAAAAAAATAACAACCTGGCTTTTAATTTTTAAGATGCATGAAAAAAGAAACACAAAACAGAAAGACGATGACAAAACACCAGAGGGAGCTGTTCCTGCATATTTACTCGACCGTGAAGGACATAGCCGAGCAAAGGTTCTCTCTAATATGATCAAACAAAAGAGAAAGGAAAAAGCAGGAAAATGGGAAGTCCCTTTACCGAAAGTGAGAGCTCAGAGTGAAGCAGAAGTTTTTCGAGTGGTCACTACCGGAAAGCGAAAAAGTAAATTATTAAAACTAAGATTGCTATTTAAAATATCAGTATAGCCAACAGTATAAAAAACATAAATTTTTAAATTCCAATTTGTAGGTTCATTTTGAAATTTAGTTAATTAGTATAAACATAAACGATTACTTTATATAGCCTATTATTTGAAAAAAGCTAAATAACAACATTTTGTTTTAAATATTTGTGTAAATTAAACATTAAGTCTTAAATTTTTTTATGTTTTGTTTTCATTAAGTTTTTTTTTAATTTTACAGAGAAAGCTTGGAAAAGGATGTGTACAAAAGTATGCTACGTGCCCGAAAACTTTACGCGGAAGCCGCCAAAGTACGAACGCTTTATACGACCAATGGCTTTACGATTCAAAAAAGCACACGTTACCCACCCTGAACTTAAAACAACATTTTGTTTGCCTATAATTGGGGTAAAGAAAAACCCCAATTCTACCATGTACACATCACTTGGTGTAATAACTAAGGGGACAGTTTTAGAAGTTAATGTCAGTGAGCTGGGGTTGGTAACCCAAGGTGGAAAGGTTATTTGGGGTAAGTAATTTATTTGTTTTTTTATGCATCAATAATAAAAAAACTAAAATAAAATAATCAATGTAAACTACACTAATTTAAGGTGTAATAAATTATGTATATAACATGATTTACTTTTTATGATAATTGAAAATTGTTAAATAACTTTTACGTGATTTTTCATTGTTGCGCTATTTAAAATAAATCAAAATATTAAAATTTTTTATTGCAGGAAAATATGCCCAAGTTACCAATAATCCTGAAAATGATGGCTGCATAAACGCTGTGCTACTTGTTTAACAACAGAACAATTTAACCTATTTAGACAAAATGTTAATTTTTTTTTATAAACTTGCATTTTATTTTGGGCCAATATTGGTAAAACAAAATCCAAATTTAATGTAATCAAATTAAAAAAGCGGATTGAATTTTTTTTTGGGTAAGCTAAATATGTTTGTATAACTTTAGGTTTTTCTCACTCCTCTCGATTTAAATAAACAAAAATTTATGTTGAGCAGCTGTTTTACTTTTTTACATGCTTAGGTAAGAAATGCAATAAAAGTATAAGTCATTCTAATGATGATATTGTTAAGTACACTTGTTACACCACCATGAGGTCTTGGGTTCAATCCCCACTACTCTCATGCTGTAGCGCCCTTGAGTAAGGCGCTATAAACGGTAAGAACTCCGGCTGGGCCAGCACTAAATCAGCAGCTTAATTACTGGGCAAATATAATCTTTATAATATCCCAAACTGCTAAAAGGCAACTCGAGACTGGTTCGGAGTAACTGATATTAGTCTATGTTTAGATCGCGAATTCGACTTTCTCAGATCGAGGATAAAGATATATCCCCAAAAAAAATAATCGCAACCTTTGTAGCGCCTTACTCGAGGGCGCCACGACGCGGAAGCCGTAGATGTCAAATTAATGAAATGTATGTAAAAAAAAAAGTTAAATTATAAAACCTACCACATAAAAGTAATACGCAGGAAAAGTTGCTAAATAATGAGCAATTTTATAAGACCTGTTTTCAACTTTATTTTCTAAATTTTAACTCACAAGTCGTTTAGTATTCTTATAATGCTAGCGCTATTATAATATAAAATAAATTTTTCAGCTGTATCAATAAAACAACAACAATACCGTAGTAGTCTATTAACATACCAAATTTGCAACATTGTGATTGGTCTTTGCAGGTAAGAAACTAAATTCGTTTGGCTTCGTTATTTGAAAGATAGGAAGTGGTTAACTATGCATTTAAAAATCCTGTTAAAACGTCCGTGCAATACTGAGCCTTAACAAAAAAAATTTACATCACTTATAACAGCTCAATTAGTATTAAAAAATAACAGCCAATCAGCTATATGAAAAAAATCATTTTATTTATGATAGTTTTTTTTTGTGGGTATGATAGTTTTAAAAAAATTGTCTTATCGTAAGTCAATTGGACATATGAATTTTGGTCAAATGTAAATTGGTTTTCGGTGAGCAATAGTTTCACACATGCACTAAAGGTCCCTCTCACATACTTCTTGCAACAAAGATTTACGGGTATTAATATCAATCGGTATTGCCTACCTACCATAAAAGAAAATATTGGCCTTTATATGAAAACTGTAATTTTATGTAGTTGTGTACAAACCTTTTCTGTTTTGCAACTCATCATTAAAATAGCCTAATATTAAATCAATCTGTTTATTTTGAACGGTAATTTATTTAATATAAATATAGAAAACTAGTGTTTCCAGTACAAAACTAATCAACATAGTAGAAAGCTGAATTGAGAAAAATAACATGCTTATTAATCAAAAATTAAAGTTATTTTTGTATCGTAAACTTTTTAAGTCATTTTTTATACCGCCAAAATGATATAATAAGCAAAGCCAAAATTTAAAAGAAAAAATTTTCGGGTTGTAGGCATTTTATGCAAAACAAAGAAAATTTAAAGAAGGACGTACGTAGCCTAAAAAAGACTAGTCTTTATAAGATGATTTAGATTGGTGAAAATGATTTATTTTCTAAATTAAATATTATAGTTTGATGTTAAAACAAGTTTTAACCGATCTGAACTCCCACTTTAAATAGAACATCGCTTGCTTTTTATTGGAACTTGTTCTTTTTGAATTTGTGGTGTGTTTTTAACAATTCTTTCGACGTTTTTGCCAACTTGTTTTCTCAGTAATAAAATCCTTTTATTCTTAACAAGTTCATAACTTAAAAAGTGCAAAGTTTGTTTTCCAATAACGGATTTAGTTGTTCGGTTCTCCGAACTGATGTTACACAATAAACTTAAAACGAAAGGTGTTTTTTGCAAGTAATCAGCCAATATTGATTTTCCGCATTCAACCAATTTACAATATACCTACTTAAAAATATTTGTCAAATATTTTACAAAAAACTTATGTTGAGCATTTATTTATAAATCAAAATATCAACTTTTTTTTAAATTTACATAAATTTTTTGTTGCAAAAAATGTTTAAAAACATTTATATGCATCACTCTTTTGATTATCACTTTATTCCGTGTAGGATAAATGTAACATTCAACTGAAGTGCAACATATTAAAGGTCAAATACTTACAAACTCAAGTGTAAATGTTTAGTTGCTGTGAGCGACTACAAAAGGACTACACGCGCCAGATTTCTAAACATTCTAAAAATATAGCGAGAGACAATATGAAAACTTTTGTTCAGCTGAATGCATTTGCCAATATACCATGACGAGCGTACAAACGATTTCAGCGAATTTGGTCGCGTGCCGTCAGCCGCAAAATCGCGTGCGATGTCTTAACTGGGTTCGCGTGAGAGCGCTTCGTGTGAGCCATGGCCTCTAACCATACCACCCGACTGCCCGGCGCTTAATGTTTTCCCGTGGCGACCGCGTTAAGGTATTTAATGATTTGTTTGATGAGCAAATCGCATGCCCGGTGTACTTCACCATAAGGACCACCTGTCGAAGTGCTAAGTGTTTTTTGATCGGTATTTAATACGCGGCGACCGAATGAAACGTGCTTTTTGGTACAAAGTTTTCATAAATGGTTGTTAAATTACCTGTTTAATGTATTGCATACCAAAAATAAACAAAGACATTGGTCATGATTTTGATGAGGTAAATCTAATCGGAAAAATCTGTAAAGTTTAAAATGATTTGATTATTTACTCGCAGACAGAACTTCTGTCTTTCCACGAATTTCTTCCAGGCAAAGGCGCTTAATCTTTGTTATGGTATTTTTGCAGATATTCCGTTGTAAGTGGGTGGTTTATTTACTACATATCATCTTAGAACCTGTAAATGAAATTCCGAAATGCTGAGTAATAGGCCTACTGACACAAAGTTGGCCAAAGGTCTTCAAACTCACTGCACGCGAACATATTTGTACACGGTGTGAATTATTTGATCAGAGTAAATGTGACGTCAACGCCACTCCTCGACAACATACTACGACGCAAGTTTTTTTGTTTTGCAGGGTTATATGCCGTATACTTTTAATTGCACGCAACGAGTTGTTCGAGTTACAATTCCTTTGTTGTGCTGCCAAGTTTTTCAAAAACAGTTCATAACACGCGAGCTGACTCGAGGCATTTTTTGACAATAGGTAATATATTATCTCCACGAAGTAACGTTTAGGAAGGCATAATATCTTTATTGTTGAATTTGGCTCTTGTGCTTAAGGGCGGCATTTTATTTTGACGGTAAAACCGCAAGGAACAAACATATTCCTTGACGAAAACCTAAAAACAGCTTGTTGTTTAAAAAACTTGCAAAAAACAAGATATTCTATATTTAAAAGTTGTAACCTCGTTGCGTCAAAATAACAAACATGCTTGTGTGACCAGTAATATTCTTGGTATTTTAATTGTTGATCAGTAAAGTCCTAGCCTCTAGGAAAAAAACAACCACCTACAAATTTGTTTTTAACTAATTGTGTTGATCGGGTTTTATCAATTAGGGGGCGGGTCCGGTGAGTTCTCACGCTATATCAAAACTGCTCGTTCAGCTAGATCAGAGGAACTTCCAAGCGACCGTTTAGTCGTTAATGCTTTGTCACGTGATCTTTATAGCGTGCCATCGGTTATCTTCCGTCTCACGCAATCGTTCTGTTTAAACCAGCACACAGATTGGAATGTTTGTCACGATACGCTAACCCGTGTAACCGTCGGAAATTGAAAATCTTCCTATCACGGCTTTAAAAACAATGAGACAACAAAGCTTAGCGGCAATGGAGACAGGCGAGCATTATATAACGTCCGCATTCAAATCGGACAAATCATTTAAACCTTAGTTAATGCAAGGAAAGGTTAATCGACTACCGATATAGTAGAGTACTGAGAATATACATCCTATTTAAAAGAGACAATATGGCGGATTATTATTACAGTGCAAACCAACATGAGTTTATGGGAGATGTTTATTTTGATAATCAATGGCCGGGTTTAGTAGAAAACGAAACAGTGGGTGAACCCCTACAACGCCCCTTGTTGTATATGCCGGCCGGCGAAAACCTTTTAAACATTACGCATGTTTACGGCTTTGGCATACTACTATGGTCCTATCTTCTCTTCGTGGTACTAGCCCCTAGGCCTGTTTGCGTATGCAAGAAGCGACTTGACGGAAAAATTGCAATTGTCACCGGTAAGTTTCAAAACGTGTTGTTAAATTCTGTCAGCGTGTATTTACTGAAAAGTAGTAGCAATTTTAAGTCGCATGTCTAGATTGCATAACAAGTAGACTAACGTTGGCTGATAAATTTCAAGGTGGGAGCGATGGTGTTGGCAAAGAAACAGCAATTAAACTTGCAGCAAGAGGTGCTCAACTTATTTTACCATGCCGAAATATTGAAAAAGGTTAGTTGTAAAAAAAAAAGCTAGTTGTAAAAAATATTTAATGCCTTCTGTTAATATTTTTTCTCTAGTGGGTATGTTTTATTTATACTTATCTGTCGTTTATGGTTTAGGAAAAAGGGTGGCGCAAGAAATTCTTAAAATGACCGGAAACAACAAAATTTCAATATTTTACGTCGATTTCACGAGTTTAAAATCTGTTCAAAGTTGTTGCAACCAAATCAGAGAGAACTTTGAGAAGATTGACCTTCTTATTAATAATGCAGGTGAAGAATACAAATATAAAATAAATTGGACTTAAATCATTGTCACATTATTAAAAATTATAATCCCGAAAACTAAATGCCTAAATACGCCATTTTATCCCCAATAAGAAATTTTGTATAACCTTTTATTACTACAACCCTTATCTAAAAAAGTCCAATTAATTTTTGAAAACACTTTTGACTCAACTTTTGGTAAAATGTCGTTTTAAAAATGTTGTTTTTCGGGGAAATGTATATTTGGTCAATTGGTTTTCGATTATGTAAATAAATATCATTTTTGTGAAAATATATCATTTTTCTTTTTTAATAATGTTTTTTAACATAATTAAACCAAGCAAAAAATCCCAAAAAAATCCAAATTTAGAACTAAACCCTTTTTTAACTAAATCTTAAAAGCTTTAATTTTTTAACAGGAATAGGAAATGGCGTTAATGCGACCAGCGATGGTTTCCCAATGGTGTTCGGTGTAAACCATCTTGCACCATTTTTGTTTACAACGACACTGTTACCTCTTTTAAGGTATTTATTTTCCATGCTTGCAAACATTTATTCAAAATTAGGCAGCCATTTTTTGAATTTTCGTCATCAAAGTGGTCTTATGTTTTAAAAATCGTGGTAAAAACAAAAGATAAATAGTTTTTTTTTTTTTTTTTAGAAAGTCAAGATCTGCGCGAATTATTTTTGTTTCATCTATCGCACATTTGTGGGGCAAAATCGATTTCAAACGAATTCATACACTCGACAACGGCTCCGTGCTTTCGCAATTTCGAGCCTACTCTCAAAGTAAGCTGGCCAACGTTCTCTTTGCCAAACAACTCCATAAAAACGAGAGGACGAATGGAATTTCAACCTACGTAGCACACCCTGGTAATTAAATTTTACTGCATGGTGTAAAACCAAGGACAAGGCAGCAGACTGTTGTTTAACGGTTAATTTAAAGGCTAATAATGCTTTGACATTAATTTTTGAGTTTTTAAGTTTAAACATTTTAAAAGAATTAAAAAAATGAAACTCTAGTGAAAAAAATTTTTATTTTAGGTTGGACCTTTACCTCGATATTTCGCGACTTCCCCTTCTTTTTAAAGTTGTTGGTCTTTCCCGTGTTTCACCTCTTTCTTTACCGGCCGTCAGAGGGCGCGCAAACGCAAATTCACCTTGCTCTGGCATCGGGGATCGAGAAGGTCAGCGGGGGATACTTTGCAGCGTGTGAACAAGCAGCTACATGTAGATATGCACTGGACGGGCAACTGGCACAAGACTTATGGACTTACTCGCAAAATGTGGTAGATCATTCTCTTCAAAATACTAAAATGTAATTGTTGTTATTCTATTGTTGTTTTTTTTTTAAATAAATTGATTAACCCCTAACGATATGTTTGGTACAAAAATAAGACCAGCTTTTACTTGAAGGTTTAAAGAAATAGCTACTTGGTAAATTATTTACAAAATCCTATAACAACAAAAGAGCGAAAAAAGTAACGAACAATTTTGCAAAACATAGATTTTTTTAAAACAGCATACAATAAAATAACCACACTGTTAATGCATTGACGTTTAACCAAAAACTTTGACGCAATTATTTTATTGCAGCAAACAATAAAGGTTACAACCTTATTAAGTTAATACTTATATAAATATCGCCTGCAAAACAAACATTAGTAAACTAGGTCAGTTCAACTATGGCCTCTCGACCAAATTCCGCCGGGTCCAAAAAAACAATTGGCAAAATAACATTAAGGCAATAAATTAGTACTGGTATATTAAGTAGGATCATATTAAGACAATTTAAATGCAGCAAGTAGACCGGGAAAAACGACTGGTTTAGAATGGCAGGAGCAATTCAAGACTGGGTATGGACTTTAAAGTCTAGTTTAACCTATAAAAATTCAAGAAAGTTTGTTTTTTTACACCAGCTACCCATTTAGGATCGCAATATTACTGTCCAATTATTAGTCCTATTCTAACTGTATCGCGTGTTGTAACATTTTCACCCTTGATTTATTTTTCACATAAAATACAAAATGATAATAATACACTTGCAATATAATAATACTGAGTTTAAAAATTAATAATACTGACTGCAAAAAAACAAGTAAAAATGCAAAACAAAGTAATACTGAGCGAAAAAAGCTATATGATTTAGGTAAAAACAGTAATGCAAAATAACAACAATAAAAATTTTTCATTTTTAAGGCAGTTATAATTATTTAAAAAAAGGTAGTATCTCAATTTTTCGTAATTTTTATTTTTAAAAATTAAACGCATACGACCGAGGCGTCTTCGCGATGTGAACAGTTACTTACGTTCCATCCTCTATGCCTGCATTTAACCAGCGAACTCTCCGTCCCTGTACACCTAACATCGTCCAACCATATGGGACCGGTCCCTTTCCCGTAAAGCGCCCTTCTCGGGGCGGATTTTGCCCTTTGAAAGCCGAGTTGTCGGCAAGCAACTGAAGCTGATCTTACATTCCAAAAATCGTCGCAAACCGTTCCCCATGCTTGGCCGGGCTGTCGAATTTCAATGCGCCCGGAATTACGTATATTTCTGTTCCCGGAATTAATAAGTCTAATCTCAATTACAATTTCTGAAATAAAAATGCAGTTCTAGCGGTCATGTATATGTGGTCACGTTAAGAAGGTTGGACTGTTTACATGAACGTTAAAAGCGTTTTTACGTATCGTGTTTGTAAAGAATGGTAATCAAAATACGATTGAGTTTATACAAAAAAGCGACGGAGCACCGAATTTACATACAGAAGAAAAATAGAAAAAAGATTAAACTCATTATATGAGGCCAAACGAAGTAGCCCTCTGGAATATTTTCCAACGACAACGCCAAATGAAAAAAGGGGGATTTTACTCCATTTTTTAATTCACCTTTTGTTGGTACGTAAGGTTGCGCGATCGTACCGGGTCGGATGACGACATTTTTCGGCGGGGTTCTTTGGCACAAGTCGGGATTTCCCCGGCGAGAGGGGTCCACAATTTGATACATCCGCCCCCCTTTGTTACCCTCCTGGGCAATGTTAGTGTTTAACATATACAGTTCACCTTGTCCATAGAAGAAATAGTGATTTATTTTTATTAATTTTTTTTAACATTTTTTTGTAACAAATTTTAATATAAAACAAATGCCGCCTTTTTGCAGTTAAATCCTTAAAAGAAACAACAAAAAAAAATGAAAGCATAGGGGATCGAACTCAAGACCCTACGTCGTGAAGTAGTAATTTTTAACCATTACACCACGCTACGGGTTTACCAAAAAAAATGTTGTATTAAAAAAATTTAAACACCTTAATTCCATATTTACCGTTTTCGTCTTCTGCGAACGAGTTAATATATCGAGCATATTCGTTCCTTAAACCATCATTAACACAAACATCGTCATCTCCCATACAAATATTCTGCTGAATCCAATTCCCTTCACTGCTCTCCCGTAATAAAAATAATTTTCTGTCGACGAACAAAAATAAATGTAAATCGAAATGTTTAAATATAATAGATAAAAATATAATTGCGTGATGATAAAGTTTGACTAGTAACTGCTGTTGTAAAAATTAATAAAAAAATATCGATATTTTAAATATATATATTTTTTTTGTATATCTTTATCCTCGATGTTGGAAAGTCGAATGCGCGACTTAAACATAGAGTAACATCAGTTACTTCGACCAAGTCTCGAGTTGCCAGTAGCAGTTTGGGATATTATAGATTATAAATGCCCAATAATTATGCTGCTGATTAAGTGCTGGCTCAGCAGGAGTTCATACCGTTTATAGCACCTTACTCAAGGGCGCTACAGCATGAGATCAGTGGGGATTGAACCCACAACCTCATGTGTGGTGTAGCAAGTGTTCTTACCACTACACCACGCTGCCGGTTAAAAAATAAAAAGATTAACTTTAAACTTGAATAGTACAGTTTGTCAAAAAGCAACCTAATATAAAGTCCAACCATTAAAAAAAGCGGAAATTTAAATCAGAAAACTTGAAAAAAAGGTGGAATCAAAGTTAGAAAAAAAACTTTTTTCCTAACTTAGCGTTTTTCAATTTTTCTTGTTTATTTTTTTTTAGATTTTCGAATTTTTTTTGTCAAACTAATTTTTTTAATAATTCCCAGTATATTATTTTTGTATTTAAAAAATTTCCAAAAATGTTTTACCCGTTTGACCAATCCCCGAAAATATATTTTCCCTGTAGGTTTGGGTACATACAACCACGATAAACATAACCCCCAGTGATCGATTTTCCAACTTTGTGATTATATTGAGATATTGGGCGGATATGATCCCCTTCAGCTAAGTAAATAAAATCTCGAGTTAAAATGAGCACTTGAGTTGAGTATAGGATTTAAATAATATCATAATTTAAATTTTTAAACTTAAAAATCATGAGTTGAGTTTATGAGTTAAAATAAAATCTCAAGTTGAGTTTAAACAAAATTATCATGAGTTGATTTTATTAGTTATATTGTAATTATAAGTTAAAGTGCTATATTGGAGAGTTTTGCAATAAAGGAATAATATAGCACGTTGGCATGGTTGACACTGAATCACAAAATGGCTTTAGAATCTTTAAAAATGTCTGTGGTACTTACAACTTAATTTTCAAAAATATCGCAAAATAATAAATACCAGGTTACCATATTTTTTGTGTGACTAAAAAGTACGAAGCTAGTACTTTCTACATCTTCACAAACAGGGCTTTCTTTTTCTTTTTTTTAATTAAATTATTTTTTTTTTAAAAGTTGTATAACTTAAAAAGTAATTAAAGTTATTTGAAGTTAAAAGCATTTTTGTGTTCAGTGACAACAACTATCATTTTTTACATAAAAAAAAAAGCAATTATATTTTACCTAAAGTTGAACATTTTTCAAAACAATTGTTGCCTTCATATCTATCCCAACCATAATTCCCCCCTTTAACGATGATGTCGACCTCTTCTAACCTATCTTGTCCCACATCTGCACAAAATATTCGGCCCTCACCAATTCCTACATTTAAAAAAAATTGACCAAACATTTTTTTTGAATAAAATTTATAACTTATTTTAGATTCGAAAAAAGTTTAAAAAGTTTCACTTAGTTTTGCATAGTTTTAAGCTTAACTTTGAATGGTTTAAAGCATAATTTTGCAAGGTTTAAAGCATAATTTTGCAAGGTTTAAAGCACAATTTTGCATGGTTTCAAGCATAATTTTGCATATTTTAACGCATAATTTTTCATGGTTCAAATTAAAAAATTTGACTGCTACAGCACTTAATAACTTAAACAATAAAAAATAAAACAAGTTAAACATAAAAAAAGTTTATTTTATTTTTAAAAAAATTTGATTTTTTTCTTGATAAGAAAATAATACCTGTGTTGCTATCCCCACGATCTACAGAACATCTCCATGGATTTCTTAACCCGTATGCGAATATTTCTCGACGAAATCTTTTGTTCTTGGTGGTAAAAGGATTGTCTGGTGGTATTGAATATTGGTATCCGTTTGCTTTAAAATTAACATTAATACGAAGAGTTTTACCAAGCAAAGAAGACCTAAAAAAAGTATTTTACTATTTAGTATTTTATTTTAGTATTTAGTATTTTATTGCATTTTTAAATGGTTGCAACTTGCAACTAACGTTTGCCTTGGTTATTTACCAGCCTGTTTTAAATTGCAGAATATGCATTTTAAAGGTCTTTAAATTGAATATATGTACATACATATATATATATATACATTGTCCCCTAAGCTCTATTATAGATGGTAAGCAAATACAATTCAAAAACCCCCAGTAATGTGGTAGACTGTTCATGGCGTAGAACTATGAGCTAAAAAGTTGTAAGCTTAAGCCGTAGCAATGCCATACTAGTCACCCTTGAACCGGGCCCACATATATATTGGTTTCGCATAATAGCTCATTTAGAGACTTTTTGTTTTTAAACTAAAACTAATTAAAAATCTTGTGACTGCATCATGTTTGTGTTTTGAATAATCAATCAGCAGAGCCCTGTGACTTTTGGCAGAAATGAAAAAATAAACGTGACTTAAAGGCATTAAATGTTATTAAGCTAAATTTAAGTGCCAATATGTCAAGCAAAATAATTTTTATGCTTTTAAGTATAAATTAAAAAATATAGTTGTTATTTTTTAATATAACAATTTGTTTAAGGATTTTTTTTTTTTTTTTAAATAATTCTATATTAAAACTACAATTCTACCTTGGTATACACACATAATATAAAATAATGTATATATTTTTTAATAACTTTACTTTAAATTTAGACAACTTGCACTTTAAGGTTCTTTAAACAATTTAGAATTAAGAAGTTAAAAAAAGGAATTGGCAGAAATGAAAAAGAGATTCAAAAAGAACTAAAAAATTTGTGTTCCATTATATATATAGTATACAATAAATCACCAACATTCTAGATTTTTAAAAAAAGTTTCAAATACCCTTACCTGTTTTGGGCATTGCCCCATGGGTCTCCTCCTCTCCCCCCATCCCCTGTAGAAATATAAAGATACCCATCAAGGAAAAATATAGAGCCCCCATTGTGGTTGGTAGCGGGTTGTGGAATTTGCATTATTACCCGCTCAGTCGACATATTAGCTCTGTTCATATCATTATTTCGAATCTAAAAAAGGTTTAATATATTTTTATATTATTTTTCTATTTAATTTTGAAAGAAAACTTTATAGACCAAGTATCTGCTTATATATCCAAAAATATATTTTGTTGAATGGACAATTAACTGACTTTTCCCAAAAAAGTGGTTAGTAAAACTGCTAAGCTTTAAGTTAGGTAATAGCTCAACAATAAATAAATTTACCACTGGTATCTGCTCATATTTGCTTATATTACCAAAAACCATTTGGCCAAACGACAATTTATACTAAAAACTAATACGTTAAAAATGATAATTTGCCAAAATTTTAGATCAAAAATATTTTAAAAATTAAGAGGCATTTTTCAAAAAAGGATTAATTTTTTTTTAAACACATGCTTTTCAGTCAAATGCCATTTAGTAAAATGGTTTTTAGTAATATGACAATAATCCTTAATCACCGCATACCTCGAATTCACTTATTCTGGTGATAAGTTTCCTGTTGAAACTGTTTGTGTAGTAGGCATAAAACAAACCGTTATTTTTAAAATTAGGATGAAACGCTATATCAAGCAAACCCCTTTCATCAAATGATCTAGGAAAAATACAAATTTAAAAATTTTAATTAATGCCTAAATTTTAAGAAAGCGGGATCTTATTACCCCAACATAGGGTAATCATTGCTACCCTAAAGTAGTTTTAAGGTTCATTTAACAGTTTTGAATGATATTGGTTATCAGGCCCAGTAGATAATTGGTCAATTGTTTTTTAGAAAGAAGTTTATACCAATTTTTTTGCGCTTTACTTAAGGATACTGTGATGTGTTTACTTAAGGATACTGTGAAAAGTTATTGCAATTTAGTTTAGAAATTTAAGGTGAAAATTACAATTAAAAAATGTTTTAATAGTAAACTAGTTTCTTACCGACCGCTGGAGAATACAGCTTGACTAATATCAAGAAATGGAACTGACAGCTTAGAAAAGTCTGACAGAAAAACCCAAACTAAACCACGCTGTTCAACTACAAACATTCTGCAAAAAAATTTTAATGTAAAACTTATATAAAAGTATCTTTTACCGGAAAAAAGGCTGATAGTGTAAAATCACGCTTTACAGATGTTTTTAAAAACTTTTAAATTATGTAAATCAAATAAATATACACAAACAGGATCTACAAAGGATTTTTTTTACTACAATATTTCAGTAAAAATTGAATTAGATTACTAAAAAGATATTAGATAATTGATTATTTATGATATTTTTTTTTAATTTAAAAAAAAATTTAATCCAAAGCTTCTTTTTCATGTACTAAAAAACTATAATATGTACAAATATTTATTGAAAAATTTACCTTTTTGTTCCATCTCCAGCATGCTTAGCTGAAGTAGGAGTGAACAAATCATTTGCAACCTCTTTAACACACAAGTTCAAACAATTTTCTAAAACAAATTTAAAAATATATTTAAAGTACAAAAATATTTATCAACATAGTATAGGCTGATATAGGCTAAACTCAGTTTAATATTTACAGTGTAAATTAACATACAATAATGCTTAGTATATATGGCTTTCTATAAAAATCTATTTTATAAAACATATCATAGAGTTGCTACAGCATGGAAGCAGTGAGGATTGTACCAGAGACCTCAAGCAGTAGTGCTTAGCTTTCCTACCACTGTTCCATGCCGCAGGATCAATATATAAATGATAACCAGAGGGCTAAAAACATCAGAGCCTATATATACTTACTATCATTCTGTACTCCAATTGCGCCAAGGTTATTCAAAAATTGTTCATCGAAAATGACATCTGGATAACAATACTGCATATCATGATCTCTATTTACTGATTCTGAGGTTAGATCCTCCAAAAACTGACTGCATTGAGACATAAACGAATCAAAATAAGTTGGGCAAAGATTGGGAAAGGTTTTTGGCGATTGGCTCGATTCAGCATCATATAAGTGAGCAGCAAAAGGTGAACAAACCTTGATACAAAAAATTCTGTTGTTACATTTTTTTTATTTTCTTTATCATCGATGTGGGAAAGTCAAATGCGTGACCTAAACATTGAGTAACATCAGTTACTTCACCCAGTCTCGAGTTGCCTGTGGCAGTTTGGGATATTATAAAAACTATAATTGCCTGGTAATTATGCTGCTGATCAAGTGCTGGCTCATCAAGAGTTTATACCATTTATAGCGCCTTAATCAAGGGCGCTACAACATGAGAGCAGTTGGAATTGAACCCACGACCTCACGGTGGTGTAGCAAGTGTTCTTAACATCACACCACACTGCCGGTTTGTTGTATTCTGACAAAAATTTATCATAAAAAAAAATTTAAGGTCGAAATGGTTTATTTTATTAAATGTAATAAATATTGTTTTGAAATATGTTTGATTAGTAATATGTCACTCACAAATAATCCCAGTATTCGATATTATTAATCCTATTGTCAAATAAATAAATTATTTATTAGTTTTGAGTTGGGCAGTAATGTATAGAGCCTTTATCAAGGGCGCTAACGCATGAAAGCAGTAGGGATTGAACCAATGACCTCAAATTGTAAAGCCAAGTGTTGTAACCAATAGCAAGCTGAATTTTGAGGTTGAGGTTGTTATGTTAATTGAGGTTGTTATGTTAACAGAAAATAAAATAGATTGATAAAATAAAGGTAATACCTGACATAAAATATTTTTTACATAAACATGACAGTCCAAGATTTCCTGAGAAGAGCGAGAGTTTATAATTTCCATATAAACATCAAAAAGATGTGCATCCGAATTACAACAACCGAACTCAGTATAGTTCAAACAAATATTAAAAGTTCCAGCAGGACTAGAAACAAAAATTGAGATATTTTTAGCTGTCATTTATACTATAAAAACATAGCAAGTTAAACATATTTTTATAAAAACTAAAAAAAAGAGAAATAACTATATTTATATAAAATATTACAAAATCCATCACACAATTAAAAAAAAAATTGTTAGTTACTTGTAAACTCTCACCTAAAAGGTGGTTGATAATCCAAACATTGTGGATGACAATTTACTATTTGGATCCATATAAGAGTACCAAGAAATGTAAAAAGTATCATAATAATTCGCTAAGACAAATTTTAAAGGTTAGTTTAATAGTTACAGTCATAATAGATTAAGTGCAATCCTGTTTTACAATAGAACTTCGTTTCAATTTAAGTATATACTTAAAAAAGATTTTTAATTTTTTCTCTAGAAAAGAACTAATAAATATTTAAAACAGGGATTTGGAAAAAAATTAGTTTACATAATTTTTGCAAAGGGCCCAGGGCCAAATGGTTGGCAAAACTGATATTTAAAGGTCATATTAAAATATATTCTTTTTTCAGGCTTTTTAATATTCTATTTACCTTTTTGCATAAACAATTTTTGTTGCCGATTTGAAACTTCTTACAACAATTAAAAGCCTACAAAAAATAAAGTTTAGTTTTACAGAACCGCTATTGAAATGTTTATATTACTCTACTTAATATATATTTTAAATATAAATCGTATTTAGCACATAACAACAAAACTATAAAGACAAAAAAAAGGCACAGTAATTAAACCAAATTTAAAATGTGAATTATAAATAAACAAAACTGTAAAAAAATAATATTAAGTTAACAGAAAGCCCCAGTAAATGGATAAAAAGTACTAATAAAAATATTTGCCATAAAGTTTGCATTAACATATAATTATTATATAAGCAAAATTTGTTCAAAAATGTTATTCTTTATTATAGGTCAATTTAATAGAACTTAAAAAAATTAAACATATGCACCACAAACGACATGAAAATAAAATAAGTTGTACAATTTTACTTTTAACAAAATTTAATTAAAAAAAAAATTATTTGAATTTTTGTTTTTTAGTTTGGTTAACTCTTGGAAAATGAAGATTTCCCATTAAGGCCCCACTATGCATAGGGGAACCAACTTCTTCAGAAGTTTTAAAATCACTAATATCCGAGGTCTTAATGTCGGCGATATCTGAAGTTCTCACATCACTCATATCCGAAATCAAAAGAGAACTTTCAGAACTCTTTCTAAATCGTCGATGAATTTTATCAAAAGAAGTTGAGTGCGATTGATTTTTGGGAGGATGCGGCTTTCTGGAGGCGGGCTCAGAGGCAAAGGATCGAATCACTGGAGAATCAGAGGAGGGAGCAGGAATAGGAAGTTGATTTGTAAGTAAATCAGTTAAAACTAAAGCAGGGTCCTCTTTTGGGTTTAAATTCTGCTCAGTATCTGATTTAGTCAACAAATCAATACCTGTTTCTTTTGGAGAATCAATAACTGTCTCTTTGGGAACATTGTCCAAGATTAATAAATCTTTTTCCGATTCACTTTGTTCCGAGACTTCCTCAGAGATTCTTCCCACCACTGGATGCCCCACTTTCTCATCTGTGGGTCGCACTTTGGAGTAGGTACCTTGGAAAGAATCATGCGATGTTGTAACAAATGAACTTGACAGAGAAATGTCAGATTGGGTTTGCTGAGGCGAAGTCGAAAGAAGAGTTTTAACTTCATGCGCAGTCGTATTTTCACTAGAATGATCGAATCCAGGATCTCTGGAAGACTGGGAAACAGAATCCAGGGTTGTCAACACCGATGTGTTTTTTTCGATCGACAGAGAAAGATCATTATCAAAATCATCAGAATATTTATACTTATAGGATGATTGGTCATCAATTATGTTTTCCTTTTCAGCTATTGGCAGGTGAATATCTATGCTTTGTCGACTCTGAATTCTAGGTGAGGTGATGGGACTTTGCTGCTCGACTACTCTTGACAAAGTTGGTGAACTACCAGTGGGAAAAATATCGACCTCCTCAAAATCATCAGAGGAACTGCTGTGAAAATCAAAATGTGTCAATGCACTTTCATCTTCTTTTTTATTCATAACATAAGTGTCACTGGACAACATTTTTGATCTATTAGCTCTGTGTTTACTTGATTTTGGAAACATTTTTTCTTTTTGTGCCGCGCGTATTTGAGATCGTATAGTTTTAGGTTGTAATTTTTTTCTGGGTATAGGTTTTTTGATATTACTTTGCTTGTCCTGGTTAGTTTGCTTATTTAAAGCCATCCTTAAAACTAAAGACTTAGTAAGTCCATATTTTAGTGGATACTGAATTTCATTTTTCTTTGGTACAGGTTTAGTCTTTATCCGATCACTCTTCGGGTCTCTTGGTGGCTTATGTGGTTTGGTTTTGGTTAATGGTGTTTTTTGCAGCAATTGAGTTAAGCCTTTATTCTTTTCACCAATTTTTTTCGAAGGCAAGTTATCCTTTGCTATATAACCTAACCTCACAACTTCTTCCATTAAACCCTGAAGAATGGGAAACTTTTCAAGTGAATTTTCATCAGTTTGTGTTTGTTGAGAAGGACGATCGTCCATGGTTTGCACAGAAATAAAATGAGGCTCTTCGTTAGTTTTTTCCAACGGGCCTCTATACTTGGATTTTGACAGATCTTCTGTATTAATTTTCTTATCCAAAATTTTTGTTTTTTTATTGTTGATATCCCCATCTGGTGTTTGCTTTTTAGATTTATCATTTTTAGGTTTTGCTACATAATACAAAGCAGGGGGTGTATTATTGTTTTCAGCTATGATATAATCTTCATCACTATTATGATGAACCGTTTTTTGAAGAGATTGGTTAACTGAAACAGCTCCCATATGTGGCAACATTGTGTGACCTAAACTGATCAGTTTAAACACCACATCAATTTCTCCGACACTGTCGTGCATAAAATTTGTCACATTGAGGGTTTGTTTTTCGCCGTAGCAAGATTTGCACTGTATACCATTTGTTTGAAGATCCCCGATAATAAGCTTAATCGTGTTTTTAAGATTGACTGATGACGTTCCCACACAAATTTTCTCTGAATTAACTGTATCTAGAATGACGATAAACACTGGAATTTTACTCAGACTCTGATATAATGCAGTGGGGCTCATTTTAAACAAACACGACTTTCCTTTTTTTAAAATATACCCATTTGTGTTCGAATGTCTTGCTTCATCTAACTGTATTATAATTGTAGGAAAATCCAAAAAAGAGACTGCAATAAATGGCAGGTTACATTTTACGTTTCGCCAAAGTTTCAAATAATTTACTGCTATCTCAAAACAAAATACAGAATCCATTCTTGACTTTCTGTTTAAAAAAATATTGGAAAGTTAAAGTGTTAACGTTTCTACATTTTTGGTCATGACAAAACAGTCTTAGAACAAGTAAATAATGCCAATGTGCAATTTAAATGTACCCAACCACAAACAGACGCTTTTAATGATTGCTCTTTCTGATTTGTGCACACTATAAAAACAAAATTACAACAACAAAAATTTGAAGTAGCAACAAACATAGCAGCGATTCCAAAAATATTTATATTATGTTTTGTAATTATTTGTCCTCGATTTAAGAAAGAACGATTTAATATTAAAGCCAAAATATTAGTTGTTTTTTAGGCCTTCAATAGCGGTTGGCGGGTTTTAATAATTTTAATCACGTTTTTCAACATTTTATTTAATAACTGGCACTGGCTAATTTGCGTGGTTCTGCTCTAAACTATTTTAGTGGTTTATTAACTTACACTATTTTCCTTTTTTTCAAAATAACACTAACCTCTATAACAAACTAAGTTTATCATCTTGTTTTAAAGTATTTTATTAACAACATATAACAAAAACAGCCTACATAATGCTTTTTCTTCGTTATACAACTCTTTAGCTAATAAATTTAACATAAATCGACAATGATTGAGATCGCTAAAAACCTTTTTATACAACGCCTAATTAAAAAAGTAAAAAAGATTAGTCCCGTTTTTTCACATGCAATAACATAAACATCATTGCAGTTAAAAGAATGTTTTTTATTTTTATTTGATGCTTTTTATAGCGTTTAAAACTATTCACAACATTCAGGGTATTGATTCATTAATCGGGTAACCGTGCCATCAGAATGCAAACAAATAAAGTCAGCTTTACTATTTGTATTTGAAACTCCAAACGTAGAGGTAGGGTCCGTGCAAAAAGTCGTAAGTGTAAAGTCGTGTTGGCTGGAGCCGACCCCTGTGAAATAGAAAGCGCCAGCCAAAGTAATACGAAGTTTCCTAAACACAAAAAAAATCTTAATGCTAAAAATTAAATCTCTTATACTAAATTTGCTGAAAGAAACAATTAAAACCGACAGCGCGGTGTAGTGGTAAGAACACTTGCTACACCACCATGAGGTCGTGGGTTCAATCCCCACTGATCTTATGCTGTAGCGTCCTTGTGTAAAGCGCTATAAACGGTATGAACTCCTGCTGAGGCAGCACTTAATTAGCAGCATAATTACTGGGCAATTTAAATCTATAATATCCCAAACTGCCACAGGCAACTCGAAACTGGGTCGGGGTAACTGATGTTACTTTATGTTTGATTCGCACATTCGACTTTCCCACATCGAGGATAAAGATATATACAAAAAAAAAACTCTTTTAGTTAGAGACCTGACGTAACATTAACAACGGCTAAAAGAGAACATACGGTTAGTCCTACATTATTCCAATAGTTATAGCTAAATATAAAACTCTGAAATTACAAATAGTTTCATATTATTGGTGTATAGGCAGTCTTTAAAAATGTGCATTTAAATATTTAATAAATTTCCACAAATTTCTCACCTATTTGTATAAATTTATGTTAGAGTCTAAATAATGTAGCATTTGTTACCCAACTTAGTCTAAGTTGCTTTTAGCATTTTTAAATTTTTTAAACATTAAGTTAGATAACTAAACCACAGATCCTGCCCAAGCAGGAGATCGTATTAATTATAGCATCTTACTTATGTGTGCTTCGACATAGAAGCAGTAGGAATCGAACCAATGACCTTATGTTGTGAAGCAAAGTGTTCTAATAACTATATAATACCGCAAGCTGGCTATTAGGTTATATTATAAAAATTACTTTGAGACTGCATTAAAGCAGATAAGATCATCCTTGCTGTCTCCATCGTAGTCTCCCAAATGTGACTGTCCACTACCGCCTGGGCAAATTTCAACGGTAACCTGGTAGGACACACATCTTGTTCCGGCTTCACTTATAACTTGCGCATGCCTAAAATAGAAAAAAGAAACTTATATAGGCCATGGGCTGAATGTTTTTACAAACAAAAGTTCGCTTAAGAGCTATATCTACATAATAGAGCTTAACTAGGAATATATATATTTTTCAAAATAACTAAACATTTACAGGTAAACATTTGACTATGCAATGTATTTTACTTACAACTTGGTTGATTGTACACAAACCAATCCAATATCTTCATCCCCATCTAAATCACCAGCAATAAATTTGAATGCACAATCCAAACCAACATAGTCATACAACTCATAATGACTCGATCCATCAATACTTCTCCAATCTGACCCATCAACTATATCTGTTGTTTTTCAACAATATGTTTATCTAGTTATTAATTACATGAAGCAGGCAGCGTGATGTAGTGTTTCAAACACCTGACTTTACAACATAAGGTTGTTAACCTATTAACTGCTTCTATAAGAAAGGCCTAAAAATTGTTTAAACGCCTGCCAAGGCCAAAACCAACCAGCAGATTAATTAACAGGAATAAAAAATTATTAATATCCAAATCTGCCAAAGGCAGCTTGAGATTGGGAAAGGGTTACAAAAGTTATCCAAAGTTAACCCCGCCCAAAAAAGCAAAGTTAACCTTTTTACATAGTTATATGTATAGCTTAGACATTTTGGCTTTAATCTACCAGTTTCTAAGCAATTTCCACTTTCTTTATTTTGTAAATTGTAAGAAAGTATAAAAAAGGCTAATAACAACAACAACCTGTGTTAGGGGTTGTTGTCGTAGTAGTAGTGGTAGATGTTGTAGTTGTTGTGAATCCTACATTTGATGATTGTTTTGTTGGCCTTTGTGCACAGTGCTACAATAACATTGTTTTCTATAAGTTTTAGTTATTTTATGCCTAAGAAAAGTTATAAGCCCTTTGCCCAAACACTGGACAATAAAAATATGATAAATCAGTTTAAATTGGTTCCATTTATCAACATCAGCTAAACTAATGCCCGGCGTGATCACATCATTTTTTTTATACATACCACATGTTTTGGTATAAGTTTAAACGTTACCTGCGTTTTACAATGCCGAGTCCCTTCGTCTGTAGTAATATTATTTTCAAATCCACCTAAACAATCGTTCCTTACTTCAAAGTTTCTACCGTAACAAGTTCGTTTTCGGAAGTTGACATTTTCACCACAGATACACAGAGACCAGGATGCCCATGGGCCCCAATTACTAACAAAAACCTCTGAAAGTAGAATTGCTTAATATTAAAAAAAAATGCAAGGGTCTTAAAATAAAGGTCCCAGTCTTGTATTAACTTTAGAAGTTTTGATTACTGTTGAGCATATTGCCAGATTTTTTTTATGTATATATGTTTATCCCTAATGTGTAATGTGGGAAGTTTAATAGACAACCTAAACATAGAGTGACCGGCAGCGTGGTGTAGTGGTAAGAACACTTGCTACACCACACATGATGTCATGGGTTCAATCTCCACTGATCTCATGATGTAGCGCCCTTGAGTAAGGCACTATAAACAATGTGAACTCCTGCTGAGCCAGCACTTAATCAGCAGCATAATTATCGGGCAATTATAATCTAAAATATTCGAAACTTCCACAGGCAACTCGAGACTGGGTATACATATAAGTGCTGGCTCAGCAGGAGTTCATACCGTTTATAGCGCCATACTCAATTGCACTACAGCATAAGAGCAGTGGGAATTTAACCCATGACCTCATGTAGTGTAGCAACTGTACACTACACCCTGCTGCCGGTCATGATTAACTTTCTTATTTTACACAAGGGTGCTACAACAAAAAAACAGTAAAAGTCGAACAAATGGTTTTTGTCAATAATTATGTTATTTTTTTATTTTTAGCAATTAAATAATTATCACTAGTTACTACATTTTTTTAAATTTTTTTTTTTTTTTTTTTATATTCTAAAAGTATATATTTAAAATTTAAATGTAAATGTTTACATGAAATTTAAAATATGACCTGTTGATTTTGCTGGACAAACTGATAACGTACAAGCTGACATTTCTTTTTTATCTCCAGTGCAAGTGCCACGAGGACAAATACGTTTTCTAACAAAAAAAACAAAAACTTACAATCATCATCATTTAAAAAAAAATTTAACACACTATAGTTCTCTTGTTATTTTACGTTATAATAACACCAGCATTATTTTATCAAGTTATGCAGAATTTGTTTTTACCAAAGCTATGTAATTACATGTAACAAATTGCATAGGAGTAAGATGTTACAATTAACCGGCAGCGTGGTGTAGTGGTAAGAACACTTGCTACACCACCATGAAGTCGTGGGTTCTATCCCCACTGCTCTCATGCTGTAGCACCCTTAGGTAAGGTGCTATAAAAGGACAAGTTAAGTGCCACAATTATTTCTAAATAGAGTTAGTTTAAAAAGCTTTATAAACCAATAACATGTTAAACACACTTGTTTATACAACATTAAATCCTGAGTTTGTTCCCCACTGCACCTATTATTGCCTTTGATTAAAATTATGAATAACAGAACAAACTATAAGCAGCAGATTAATTATTTAATATTAGAATCAATTATATTAAATAACTTAAAACTACTAAAAGTAACTCAAACTGTTATTTAAGTTTCTTTTATATAGATTATAAAGTCAGCCTTACCACATTTTTTGTGTATATCTTTATCCTCGATGTGGAAAGGTCAAATGCGCACCCTAAACATAGAGTAACAACTGTTACCCTGACCCAGTCTCGAGTTGCCTGTGGCAGTTTGGTATATAATAGATTATAATTGCCCAATAATTATGCTGTTGATTAATGTTGGCTCAGCAGGATTTTATACCGTTTATAGCGCCTTATTCAAGGGCGCTACAGCATGAGAGCAGTGGGAATTAAACCCGCAAACTCTTGTGGTGTAGCAAATGTTCTTACCATTACACCACACAAAAATATTTAAAAAAATTTATGTATACCTAAAATGAACTCCTACTCCACAAGTTCTTGAGCATGGAGTCCACTCCGACCAGTTATCCCATAAACCAATAAAGTTTAAAACTTAAAAAAAAAAAAAATTTAAATCAACTATCTGTTAATGATTTAAGAATTCATTTTGGCTAAAAACTCAATGCGTGGCGTTACATTAATGTACAGATAACAAAACAATAAAGTTTACTTAAAAAGTTTAGAGTTAGCACAACATTTTAGGAAATGGGTAAAAAATAGTTAATAACACAGTTTTATATATTTTCTTTATTAAAAGACCATACAAAGACCAATTTAACAAATTGAAATAACCAGAAATATGGAATAACAAAAACAGGTACAGGGAACGAAATAACGGGTCGCTATTCGCTAAAAGCGAATCGTTTTTTAAAATTAGCGAATCGTTTTTTACAAATATATTAGAAATAGCGAATCAACCAAAAAAGGTTCAGGCGGTGATAAAACTCTCGTGTATATTTTTACGATCTATTTTACACCGGTTTCACACTAGTTTAATTACATTAACATAATCCTGCGTAAATGTAGGTTACTATAGGGCATTTAATAACAATAACTTTTAATGTTTTGGCAATGCGTAAATTTCGCTCCCGAGATCGTTTAGTTGTTGCGCAATTTTTTAAATACATAACACAGCCTTAAAAGAATTAAAAATGTTTCGTTTTTCGTGCGAAATATTCTTAACGATTGTTTAACAATACGTTACATTTTAAAAATGCCACGCAACGCGTCAAGTGTTACAAAAAAACAAAGTTTATCACTTGGACCTAATAATTGCTCTAAAAATGCGACCTTATTTTTAGCGAATTGTTTTTTAAACGTTAATTCGTACCATGAGGTATAAGAGGGGTTGCTACTTGATTTGCATTTAATATTACAGAGACCTAAAAATACGAATTTTAATTTTTGTCTCGAAGTTTTATATTTTAGTGGGCAATTTAAAAACTAAAATGTTAATTAACTTAAATTGGAACGCACAGGTAAAAAAAAATCTAAATTGTCAAATGCTGTACATTTAAGCATGTGTGATGTACATTTTTAGCATGCATGGTATGTGAAAAAAAGGATTTACACCTGTAGAATCTTTGCACGTAACATTTGTCGAACAGAGAGTGACTTGATGTGCCGAAGGTTGAACCCAAGGGCATCGGTTTTCCGCAACCTTGTTCCACAAAATGTCAATACAATCCCTAGAGCGTCTTTTAAATCCATCACCGCATGTACGCGAACATTTCGACCAATTTTCCCAATCGTCCCAGTTCGCTATATCTATACATACAAAGTTTTTGTAAAAACACAAAAAATGTTTTTTTTTGGTATATATTTTTATACTCGATGTGGGAAAGTCGAATGCGCGACTTGAACATGGAGTAACATGAGTTACTCCGACCCAGTCTCGAGTTGCCTGTGGCAGTTTGGGATATTATAGAATATAATTGCCAGGTAATTATACTGCTGATTGAGTGCTAGCTCAGCAGGAGTTCATACCGTTTATAGCGCCTTACTCAAGGGAGCTACAGCATGAGAGCAGTGGGGATTGAACCCACGACCTCATGTGTGGTGTAGCAAGTGTTCTTACCACTACACCACACTGCCAGTTTTCAGTTCAATCCTTTGTATATTTTTTTTTATCCTTAATAAAAAAAGGGTGACTACACATCCTTAACATACATTATATATGTAATTCTTATCAAGTCTTAAAGGTTATCTTAGGCAATTTAAGATGATATTAGTCATAAATGCCCGGTAATTAACTTCTCAGTTGGTTTTGAGTTCGGCAGATTTTAAATCTATTTATAGTGCCTTGTCAAGAAGGCTTTAACAAACTAATCCTCCTTTGTTAAAAAGCCAAGTGTTTTAACCACTACACCAGGCTGTGAGTCTATTTATTTATCTCCAATGTAAGAATGCTAACTTTGCAGCCCTACTAAAGAATAACTCTTGTCAAACTAGTCTTGAGTTGCACTTGAAGGTTTTAAATTTAATTTTACTTTCTGATAATTGCTTTTCTTAACAGCAGAATGACAAAAAAGCATAGTCAAGTGTAAAGATGAAAACAATATTAGGATCAAAAAAAGCTAAACATTAAAACAATTAATTACAGTTCAAGAAAATACCAATGATTAAAAACTTATTAAACCACTAACCTTGTTTGCATGGCTCCAGCACACAGGCTTCAGTATTGTAGCTTATTTTTGGGTAACAACAATTTTGTCTGCAGAAACAAGTGTAGCAGAATATCAACATCAAAAAAAATTAAGTTAACTTAAACTGTTAGTATTTTAGAAATTTACAAACAGTAACATAGAGGAAAACGATATTTACAAAATTACTCTTTATTAATTTCATTAGTAAAAAGCCTACAGGTTGCACGCATGTTTTACAGATCACTATTAAATCGATTGTCGTGAAGTTGTATTGCAACAAATTTTTGCCAACAAGCCATGAAATACTTTTTTTAATTTTAAAGACAAATATATTGGCTGTTTGCTCAAGACAACGCTCTCGTTTTTATTTTTTATAGGCTAAAAATATTCTTCTAGTCTGTTCTACTTTAATAAACTAATAGAAATAAGTTATTTTGAACTCCAATAAAAAATCTAGAAGACCTGCCAATTAACACACTTGTCATGCACAACAATCAAACACAAAAAGTATTAGATGACTGCACCGGCAAAAATTATTAGTAACTATCGCATAAACGCCATTGCTAAATTTCGAATATTTTAATTTCTACCTTCTTCTTCTGCCTGTGCCACAAGTGACGTCGCATGAAGACCATGGTCCATATAAACCCTGAGTACACTCCACAGCTGAACATGATTCGTACTCGAAAAACTCTCCTTGGCATCTTGTACTGTGCACTACTTCGCTACTATTACTGACACATTCCCTGTTTCGGACTTTTAATCCTTCACCACAAGAGGCGCTACACTGCTGCCAAGAGCCCCAATCTTCCCAAGTGTCTCCAGCCTGACTTACTATTTATTTTAACTTTAACAACTTTTAGTATTAATAAAAAAAAATTTAAAACGTTTTGAATTTAACTAACAAAAATTGATGTCCTATTATTTTTTTTAAAGTTTGGTTTTAAAGACTTACTTTTGGTATTGACTTCCGTTTGGCACAAGTAAAGATTGTTTACTTCAAACAAATCCTCAGAAGAGAATCCCTTTCTTTGCGAAACAACAGGTTTGTCGGTCGTGTCTATTGTTATCGTTGCCTTTCGGTTCTTAGTAAAAGCGTAACCACCGTACTGCATAATTGATCCCAAGTCGTAAGGTGACTGAAGATCTCTGACACTGTTTTTACCTCGGGCACGAAAGTTGTGTTGCTTAGCTACACCACATTAAAAACCCAAAAATCAACCATCAAGTTACATTTAAGAAGATGTGATTTTTTTTGTATATCATTAAACTTGTTGTTCAAGGCTGTCTTCACAACTTAAACATTGGTGACATTTGGTACCCCGACCCAGTCTCAAGTTTTCTTTGGCAGTTTCAGATATTGTAATGCATTTCGTCAAATTACTAACCTACTAACTGGGTTTATGCTTGGTAAAAGTCGTAGTGTAAAAGTACCTTACTCAAGGGTGCTATGACATCAAAGCAGTGGAGAATGGCCATTGTGGAATAATGATTGATTCTACAGTAGACTTATCAATTTTTTTTTTTTTTTGTATATGTCTTTATCCTCGATGTGGGAAAGTCGAATGCGCTACTTAAACATAGAGTAACATCAGTTACTCCGACCCAGTCTCGAGTTGCCTGTGGCAGTTTGGGATATAATAGAGATTATAATTGCCCGATAATTATGCTGCTGATTAAGTGCTGGCTCAGCAGGAGTTCATACCGTTTATAGCACCTTACTTAAAGGCGCTACAGCATAAGATCAATGGGGATTGAACCCACGACCTTATGTGTGGTGTAGCAAGTGTTCTTACCACTACGCCACACTGCCGGTAAATTAATAATTTAACCGTTTTAAAATATTAAAACACTATTTAATTATGTTTAGTTTGTGTTTACTGACACTTCTTTAGTACCTTTGTTAATATTCTCAAGATGTATGTTTATTACAGTATCACGGTCAGGTCTTGACTGCTCATGATAAAATCCCAAAGCGTGTAGAAGTTCATGCAGTACTGTGCCCACTCTTGCACAGCGCTTACCAATGGACACATACTGGCGACCACCTTTGCGTCCAATATGGGAACTAAAAATTATTCACAATATTAATAGTACAGCCTTTTTGTCTGCATCGAAAACAAAGGTTGATTTAAAAGCCTGATGCAACTAAGTTATTAATTGCACAAGTTTAAGTCTTTTTAATTTAAACATGTAATATCATTAAAAAACTGACATTGCTTTTAAATCTGGAGCATAAGTCTTAATAACGAACATGTTTTTGAAACCAATTTAAACCTGCAACCCCTTCTTTCATCTCCAATTTCCAGATAGTCAAGTTGGTCTGTTCTAGGACGAAAATCAATACAAGTTTTATTGGAGAATTGCTCAAATGCATCCTTTACGGCAGTGTAAATAACTTCAGTCTCAACTGTTAATTGCATAAATAACTTTTTTGTATTATAAATTTTAAAGTTAATATTAAATTTTAATGTGGGAAGACAAATTTTATAGCTTAATACATTTTACCCAAACTCAGTATTGAGTTGCTTTTAGAAGTTTTGGAATAATTATATATTTTGTCTAATTCATCTTTAAGCCTTAATATACTACATCAAAATCATAAAATACATTTACTATGCTGATTAACTGGCAGCGAGGTGTAGTGGTCAGAACACTTGCTACACTACATGTGGTCATGGGTTCGATCCTCCCTTTTTTCATGCAGTAGCATCCTTGAGTAATGCATTATGAACTGTATGAACTCATGCTGAGCCAGCACTTAAAAAGAGGCCTAATGCCAATGGCAACTTAGGCTGAACCAAAGTAACTGATTTACTTTATGTTTAGGTTGAAAAGTCGACCTTCCACATCGAGGATAAAGATATATATAAAAAAAATTACATTTACAACACACAAACTAATTACCAAGTGTTCTAAAATAAATGTGGTACTTCATTTAATTTAAAATAAACTGTTACCCATATTCAAAGTCTATTGAAGTATTAAGGGCTAAACGCTTTAATGTTGGTAAGCCAAGCCTTATTTTTTTACACAATTTTAGCACACATTTAAAGGCCTTTGTTTTATCTATTTCCCAACAATATAATTAAAAACATTGCTAAATTAAAGATTGAACAAAAAAAATTTGTTCAATTATAATTTTTCTTTCAAAATAATACAAGCACTATTAAAATTGCAAAATAAAACTTACATAAAGTTGGAGCAAGGACATAAGGGACTCTAATTCTCCCATTTTTAATATCCAAATCCCAAAGCCTGGTGCCTGTACTTACTGAGCTGGTCTTACTTAGTTCTAGTGCACTGTCTTCTTCAGTAATATAAGCCTAAAAATTTAAGTCAAAAAACGAAAAAATTTATGTTATAAAAATTTATGTTTTTGTTAAATTGTTATAAATAACATTTACTGATAGTACTAATGAGAAGTAAAAAATAAAAACAAAAGGGGTTATAAAATTAGGCCTCCGAAAGGTAGTAAAATGTTTTTATTCTTTCTAAACCAAAAACCAGTTGTAAATTAGCAACTCAATGAAAAAGAGTGGCTATAGCCTTAAAAGTATAAGTTTTACTTCAACTAATTTTGGTAATTAACATAAAGTTTTGGCTCTGTAGTAGTTAGCCTTGCTTACGTTACCTTCATCAAAGACTCTTAATCAAAATGCAAACACTATGTTAATGTTCTCAAAAAAAAAAAAAAAACTTACAGCCAGCACGTCTTCAATTGTGTTTGGGTTAAATCTAATGTCACTTTCAAAAGTTCCCTCAGTTGCACAGTTACAGCTGATTTCACAAGAGTATTCATTTTGTTCATAGCCTAAAACACAGCCGTCTGAACAGGAATCGGCACTAAATGTACAATCCTCGTCATCTTCTATTCCTTTACCATAAAAGGATTGTATTACCATTGTGATTTAAAGGTTAATTTATTATTTTAAAACTAATATTTTATAAAAAGTTAACTTACTTGCACAAACTTGAATATCGTATTCTGTCGGATCCCTTTTAGTAAAATCACATGAATCTTGGATAGTAACTAATAGTACAAAAAAAAATTTTCTCAAAAAATAGTAATTTAGGTACAGTGACAGTTTAAAAACTGCCTGCTTTTAGCAAATGTTTACTATTTTTTTTAAAATAAAATAAAGATATTATATATACATTAAATATAACAAAAATATTTTCTTACATACTATGAACATGGCAATGGCTACAGCGGCTGCACATAGTAAGAAAGTAAATGCAGCAATGTACAGTTTTAATCTGTTTTCACTCTTTGTGTGTTTTCTTTTTTTCGATTTTACTAAAAAAAAATAAATAAACTGATTGACTTAACAACCTAAAGCAAACCAAGTCTTTTAGAATTTAAAAAATTTCTAATTCATTCCTTAAAATTTTGTAATAAACATTCTCTTTTTTTGTATAAATCTTTATTCTTAAAGTGGGACCTAAGCATAGAGTAACAACAGTTACCCCGACCCAGTCTCAAGTTGCCTGTGGAAGTTTTGGATATCATAGAATATAACTGTTCAATAAAATTGAGCTGCTGATCAGGTGCTTGCTCAGAAGGAGTTCATATCAGTTACAACGCCTTACTCAATAGAGCTTCAGCATCCGATCTTTGAGATCAAACCTAGAACCTCATGTAGGGTAAAACGTCTTCTGACCACTACACCACGCTTCTGGGTAAATGTATATACTTTAAAGCAACAAACATTCTCAAGCAGCATAGTCTATTGAAAGTGTACCGGTTGTTTTTATTCCAACTTTGGCAGTTTTTTTCTTTGTTTTTGAAGATTTTCTTTTATTTCTTGACGTAACATCACTTTTGGGTTTCATTTTTTTTCAAATTGAAGTATCGCCCACCGAACAGTTAACCTTATTTTACAGTACAGTAACTATTGTAGGCCTACGGTAAAAGAAATGACTTTTTAGGCTATAATTTTTAATAGTTTGTGGGAAAAAAATAAAAATTAATTATATTTACAGAATATATATAAGTATTACAATTTTTATATTGTGCATAAGCAGTCGATTTGTACTCGAAACAACGAGAATTTCAAAATTTCTCTGCGGGAGTTTTTCGCCTTGCACACCGCCCCGCAAGCCGCCATATCAACGACGATCCGTACTCCAGTTATTACATTAATCGTAAACATCATGTGTCGATAGTTATTATCTATTTATATTTTTTTAACAAATAATATTGGATATACGCAACAATAAATGTGTTGCACTATGCAGTGTGTTTTTTAACGTTCGCCATTGTGAATTTATCGCCATATACTTTTACGCTTGACTGATTTATGATCTTACTATAGCCCTGTATTGTCAGAGTTTGTAAGTTTAGCGTGTTAGTTTTATCTGTTTTAGTCTAGTCTAATCTTATCATTTTTTTATGAACATTGTGTAAATTTGAGTAAATGATAAACCGAATTACCAAGCAAACAGGACCATACTGATTTATTGTTCAACTGGGTTTTGTTTCAAAATGATTTGGTAAGCACGTGGTTTCAAATGTTTTATATACTGTTTATTTGAGTGTTTTCTTATGTTAACCAGTGTATGAAAGCCTGCAAGGACGACGTAAAAGTGGTAATGAATTTTTGTTTTGTTCACATTTTTTTAGTGGCCTTTTTTTAACCATTAAAAAAAACTTTTTTTAATTATTGCAAATAATACAAACGTAAAATAAGGGCGGTAGCTTTGATATGTAAATGGAAATTGTATAAATTGACTTATTCTTTAAAAGTTATTGTTACACGGTGGTTCGCCTTTATAACATGCCATCGTTGTATTAAATTGTATTAAAATTATTAACAATACGAAGTACCACACGTATATACGGTGGCCCAGAAGGGCAAACCAAAAAATAATAAAAAACGAAAATATATTTTAAAAACCCAAAATAAGTTTTTAAAACCGAAAAAAAATAATAAAAAAACGAAAATATATTTCAAAAACCGCAAATAAGTTTTACGTAAACCGAAAATAAGTTTTCAAAAATCGCAAATAAGTTTTACGTAAACCGAAAATAAGTATTCAAAAACCGAAAATAAGTTTTACGTAAACCGAAAATAAGTTTTCAAAAACCGAAAATAAGTTTTACGTAAACCGAAAATAAGTTTTCAAAAAACAAAAATAAGTTTTACGTAAACCGAAAATAAGTTTTCAAAAACCGCAAATATATTTTCATGACTTTTCACCTTTGCAAAGGCTTAACTTTACTAGCCTTGTGCGAAGGAACTCCGGTTAGCGATAAGCCTTCTCTTTCGGGTTAAAAAGAATATTTGTTTAATAAATGATTTGTAAAGATATAACTTGTTTATTTAAGCTGGGCACTATATTATTAATCTTAATCTGTTAATATAAGATAAAAAAATGAGGTAAAACTGTGTCCGACTGTAGTTATCTTCCAATTTATAAATCATGTCCAAATTGTTTTGGTGTAAGTTTTAGTTGGGCTTTGCTCTTCTATAAGCAGTAAGGTGCGGCAAGTTATTTATTGGTCAATATGATTAACAACATTCAAAACTTATAAAGGCAACTTAAAACTAAGTTTGTTAAAAAAATGTTACCCTTTAATAGGGCTGGGAAGCTAATTAAAAAAAAATCAGCCTTAAAGGTGCAAGTCCCAATATTTACCTAGTTTGCACATTGTTAAATTTGTTTTTATGTTTTAAAGAGAAAAATGGTGTTTATTATTTGTAAGTATTAAAGAAGAGATGGCTATAAGATATTATTTTTTTAAAGGATATACATACATATGATGTTATAACCAACTTTCTGTACAAGCATCATGGCATAAAATTAGGCACAAGAACTTTTAAGTCAAGACTATCAGTTTATAATTTGTCACGCCGCTCTTTGTTAAATGAAAATGAATTAAAAAATTTAATCAAAGAAAAAATTAATGGAAATGGCTGCCTAATGCGTTACAGAATGATGTGGAATTCTTGGATGGTGTCATAACCACCAGAAAATTGGATGGTGTCATAACCACCAGAAAGAGTGTAGAAATTGCTTTTCGAGAACTTGATCCTGGGGGATCTTCATTAAGACGGGCAAAAAAATTAAAAAGAAGATCATACTGTGTTCCAGGACCCAATTACTGCTGGATTTTGTATGGATGCCTGGAATACTGTTAACTATTGTTCCATCCGGGTACAGTAGGTTATAATCTATATGGCTGTTAAAATGTTGATCGTATGCAATTCTCTTTTTTATTGCCTCTTGTCTAATTGTACCTGAAGAACACCCCTTTGTTATTTTTAAGGGTAAAACAGAACCACGCATAATTTGAAAGTTGTTATTCATTAACCCAATGTCAATAGTTACTTCTTTATCCAACTTTAAAAACTTTTCTTTTGTTCGAAAAGACAGAGATTGACGCTTGGTTGACTGTTGATTATAGTAGTCATTATAAGTCATTGGGCGTTTGTTACTTAAACTATTATGAACAACATCATTGCTTGAATGTGATGTTACCTCAGTAGCATCATTTTTTTCAATAGGAAGGCTACATTGCGGACAATATTTATAAAGAGCTTGAATTGGATAACCACAGATTTTACAAAATCCCATTATTTTAACATAAATGATTTTTTTCTTAGGAAAGAAATTTTTTTGAAAAGGAAGAAATTACAATGTATATAACTGTTAAATGAAGTTTTTGTGTGACAGACTGTCATTGTCACACAGCGTGCCTGGTAATTACCAATTTTTTTATAAATATTTATTTATTCTCGACGTGGGTTCTAGACCTAAATATAGAGTACCATCAGTTAACACGACCTGGTCTCGATTTGACTTTGGCAGTTTAGAACATTATAGATTATTTTGCTTGATAATTAAGCTGCTAATTTAGTGTTGGGTCAGCAGGAGTTCATACTGTTTATAGCGTCGAACCCAGGACCTCATGCCAAGCCAAGTGTTCTGACCACTACACCAGTCTGCCAGTGCAATTTGGATTAATAATTACAAAACTAGGCATAAGCAAGCAAAATATACTAGGTACCATATTAAATAAACTAGTTTTAACCTTACAAGTTTGACATTTATTAAACAAATATTCTTTTTAACCCGAAAGAGAAGGCTAATCGCTAACCGGAGTTCCTTCGCATAAGGCTAGTAAAGTTAAGCCTTTGCAAAGGTGAAAGGTCATGAAAATATATTTGCGGTTTTTGAAAAATTATTTTCGAATTTTGAAAACTTATTTTCGGTTTACGTAAACTTATTTTCGGTTTACGTAAAACTTATTTTCGGTTTACGTAAAACTTATTTTCGTTTTTTGAAAACTTCGTTCCAGTTTTTGAAAACTTATTTTCGGTTTACGTAAAACTTATTTTCGGTTTTTGAAAACTTATTTTCGGTTTACGTAAAACCTATTTTCGGTTTTTGAAAACTTATTTTCGGTTTTTGAAAACTTCGTTCCAGTTTTTGAAAACTTATTTTCGTTTTTTGAAAACTTCGTTCCAGTTTTTGAAAACTTATTTTCGGTTTACGTAAAACTTATTTGCAGTTTTTGAAAACTCATTTTCGTTTTTTAAAAACTTATTTTCGTTTTTTAAAATATATTTTCGTTTTTTTTATTATTTTTTTTCGGTTTTAAAAACTTATTTTCGGTTTTTAAAATATATTTTCGTTTTTTATTATTTTTTGGTTTGCCCTTCTGGGCCACCGTACGTATAAGTTCTTATCGCACATTACTACCAAGATATGACATATTTAATAAGCCAATTCGGCATTTATATGAGCCTGATTAGTTTAAAGGGTGGCACAATGCAAAAACGGCGGGGAGTCGGCGGCGAACTTTACGCGTATAATGTCAGCGTAAGACCATAATTTTCACGATATTCAAAATAAAACTTGGCAAAAAGAATTGCTTGTTACAATAAATATATATGTTAGTTTTTGGAATATTTATTTTTTTAACGACTTGTGTCGCTACAAATCGTTTTGTTTTCTCTTACACATCCGGTCTTTCAATATTTTCACAAAATAGACTGTATACACGCAAAATTTGAGGAAATGAAAAATAAAAAAACGGAAATTCGAGTTTAAGAAAAAGGGGAGAATCGTAACCTTAAAAAAATAAAATGCTGTAAATGCGTAATTTTACTTTTTCATTATTTTATTTTAAAATCTAGGACAGCCTTTAGTGAATTTCGGTTAATAGCTAAACAACATAACAAATGTAGTCACCAATTAAAATGTTTATTTACAAAAAAGTTACAATATTACCTCAAAATTAAAAAAATTAAAGGCCTAAACAAATCGTAAAAAAATTGTATTACATTTTTTTTCACATATAATTAAAAATGTTAAACTTATGTTAGTATGCTTAAAGTAAACAAAAGGGTGTAGCTTATATGTTGGCTAATGCGGCATCTAGTCTGGCAAACAAAGTAGTTGCTGCTTCATAAACAGATCCTAAAAATCGCCCCGAACTACAATCTGGTTGGGCAAACTTCTGGCATACAAATTCTCCCCAGACTAAATAAATTGAAACGTAAAAGTTGTGTGAATTTTTTAAAATTGGTTGAAATGTAAAATTTGTTTTTAATATTATTTTTTAGGGTAATAATGTCAAAAAAACATTAAAAGAAACTAAGCGATGCAAGGTCCAACCAAATGTTTTAAAAATACTTGCATTATCATCGATTTAATTATAAAAAAAAACATAGCTAAGGCAACGTAAAATTTAAACGGTCCATGAGTTAATAGTAAAATTTGCGTGTTTACTTGAATGCTAAATTAAAATAAATAAAAGCTGATTTAAATAAATCTAAAACTTACAAGCGGCACTTAAACCAAAATTTGGATCTGTCGTTGGTAGAGTAAGAATTGCAAATACTACGGTTGGTGGATTTGATTGTAACATATCAAAAGTAGAGATTGTCATATCTAAATATTTGGATAAAAAAAGTTGTTAAAATAGGATTTGATGTGATTCCTATTTAAAAAAATTAAGTAAAATAAACCTCGCATTGTTATCTCTTCCGAATCATGAACAAACATAATTATGTAGTTTGTTGCTTCGGCTCTATCCGCTCCTGCCGGTTCAGTGAATGCATCTATGGCACAACGACCAGCAACGGCAAAATTGTCAGTGTTACAATCAAAATCCCTTTGTAGCTAAAAATAAAAAAAATTCTTTAAGTCGCGTTATAACAACATTTCTTATTTCATTACAAAAATTACACAAAGTAAATGATTCCTTTAAAGTAGTAGGTTTAAAGTACAAACATTATTTCTAGCCGCAGTTACATCCCACGCCATATCCAATGTTCTCAAAACATCATCCGGCTCACATAGACCAGAATCCTGAACAATTAATCCTATACGTGTTTTGCTCAATCCTGGGTTAAGCAGATTGGCTAGGCTGTGTTATAACAGTTTTATACATTAGCAAAATCAGTATAAAAAAAACTGCAACATTTTATATGAGACCGGCAGCGTGGTGTAGTGGTAAGAACACTTGCTACACCACACATGGGGTCGTTGGTTCAATCCCCACTGATCTCATGCTGTAGCGCACTTGAGTAAGGCGCTATAAACGGTATGAACTCCTGCTGAGCCAGCACTTAATCAGCAGTATAATTACTGGGTAATTATAATCTATAATATCCCAAACTGCCACAGGCAACTCGAGACTGGGTCGGAGTAACTGATGTTACTCTATGTTTAAGTCGCGTATTCGACTTTCCCACATCGAGGATAAAGATATATACAAAAAAAAAATTTAAAACAAAACCTGATTTATTAAAAATTAAACAAAACGCTAATGGTAAGAGCTTCTACAATTAAAACCAAATGTGTTTTCGTCACTACATAAGTTCTTACTTAATTATTGCGACCTGTTCTTGATACAAGTCTGGAAAATTAGCCATTGTGTACGGGTCTACGTCATATATAAAAGGTGGCACATTCATAAACCCAGAGCAGTCAGCTCCACCTCTAGTTTGGTCATATGAAATCATTACATCATAATCTAAACCCCAAACAATTTAAAAAAAATTTAAAAGTTTTTATTTAAAATTAACCCACTTAAGTTTTATTTCATTAAAAAAAGAACTTTTTATGAGCCCTTCTAGATATTATTTAACAATATTTTAAGTTTAAAATGTAGCAGATTTTACTTTGTACACAAGGTGGTGGTACAGAACGGGACCAAACTCCGTTATTGCAAGTGTTTGTATCCTCGTCTCCTTGTATTGAGAAGCCTGGATCGACACAGGAGTATTGGACCATATCTCCATTATTGTAAGGAGAAGAACCCTGTATGTCTATGACCGTGTATGCTGTTGTTGTTGGGACAGCGGGACAATCTTGATTAATAAACAGATATGATTACAAATAAGTGGACTTTTTTTTGTCCACCTTTCATTACGCGTTTGTTTAGTTTACCTTTTGTTTCGCTTTTGTTTAGACCACCTCTTAATTAGCCTTATTAGTTAACCTTTTATTTCGCTTCGGACTCAATAAGCGCCAAACAAAAAAAAGTCAAGCCTAACCAACAAAAAGCGTAAAGCCCAAAATAAAATAATCTCACCAGTAAGTGAGTTTATTTATAACGATAAAAAATGGAGCACCCAATTTAATAAGAAGATGAGAGAGGTATACTATTTTAAAAAAGGCATTATTATATTTGCAAGCAATGACTGTGTTCGAGCAACCGATTCCAAATTGTTTATTTACCCATGACACATTCGGGCAACCCGGGATCGTCTTGGGGGATTTGCCATGTTGATCCCGCTTGGCATTGGTTTGCTGGACTTCCTTGAAGTTGGAAGTTTGTATCACAAGTGTACATTCCGTTTTCATCTGGATAAAACGTTGGACCGGCGTCTCCATCACCAACAAACATAAAGAAATTGGTGATCATCGGCACAGGTGGACAGGCTAATATACATAACACCAAATTTAAAGTCTCGTTTGTAGTTCATACATACAATACATCTTTTGATTAATGTCTGGTAACGTTAAACTTTAATATTTTTGTATAATTTCTATTAACATGAGATATAGTTAAATTTATTTTAATTTACAAAAAAAAGAAAGTCAATATTACGTGGTATGCACGACGGAACTGTATTTGTCCATATTGACGCACTAGAACACATGTTTGTAGATGGGGAGGGTATTAGCATATGAGTCGGATCAATACAAGTATAGCTAACATCGTCGCCCGGGTAGTAGCGAGCCTGTTCAGGAGTAACCATAAGGTCAGATGTAGTAGGTACCATTGGGCAAGCTGTTACAAGTAAATCAGTTTTATATCGTAAATTCCTAACAGTAAGCAACAAAACTTGGCCACCTCTAAATAAGATACGAGGTAGAATTTAAGTTGTTAATACCAAAGTTTGTCTATTTTTAGGCGTTAACTATGTTACTAAATAATACAACTTAACACGTATTTAATATATTACGAGTAAACTAAAATTTAAACAATAAATAAAACTTAATTAATCAAAAACAAACTTTAAACAGACGTTTTCCTAATATTTGAATGTTTTAATTAAAGGCATGGTTTACGTAATATTACCTAATAAAAGAAAAGCCTAAATCTTTTAAAATACGATTTAAATTGATGATTAAAATATGGATAAAAATGAAGGTAGTAAAGTCAAACCTTTAAAAAAAAAACATAATTCCCATACACGCGTTTTTGACTTGAATATTTAAAAATACAAAAAATTTTTAAGGTATAGCCAGTAATGACCAGTTATTTTGTCATCGTTTTTAATTTTAAACACTTACCCTGTTGGCATTCTGGTATTATAGTTCTTTCCCAATTTCCCATAGCATTACACATGTTGGTATCATCAAGTAACGTAAGTCCAGACCCTGTGCACGTGTAGGTTATACTTATACCTTCAACATAAGGACCAGCGGGCATAATCGTAACACCATCGCTAGGGGGACGTGGTGCAGCAGGACAATCTGTTTAAATTATTAACGAAAATTACTCTGGTAGTGTGGTGAACCGGTCATGGCAGCGGACTACGAGCCGAAAGGTTTCGGTTTCGAGCCGAACCATTGCCACACTATTCGCCTCTGAGCCCGGCGTTTACGGATAGCTCAAACACGTCATAACAGCACACCTTTTCCCAATAAACAAAAATTAAAAATCTATCACATTAAGGTGATACGGAAAAAAAATAACGAAATTTAGTCCGGTAGTGTGGCTAAGCAGTCGTGGCAGCGGACTACGAGCCGAAAGGATTATGGTTCGATCCGCACTGTTTGCCCTTGAGCCCAGCGTTTACAGATAGCTCAAACACGTCAGCACACTCTTTCCCAATAAAAAATTTAAAAACCTGTCACCTTAAGGTAATGTAAAAAAAAATTTAAAAATCGAATGAAGTATCAACAATTTTTTCGAAAAAATATAATCGTTGTCTAAACATCTTATTTTACAATTCGCTTCATGAGGCCCTGGGTTTAATCTCCACTGCTCCCATGTTACCATTATATTACCATTAAGCAAGGCACAATAACCGTAAAAGGCAACTTAAAATTGGATAACAAATGTTACTCTTTGTTTGGGCTAAGAAGTAGGCTAGATAAAGTCAATATTAAATAAATACACAAATATAAAAAAACGTGATATACTTATTAAACAGGTTGGTAGCGTAACTAAAGACCACATGGAACCGGTTACACAATTTTGGACTCCATCCCCATTTATTGTGTGCGTAGAGAAGCACTCATAATGGATTGTGTCGCCCGGAAAATAAGGAGGGGCTGTGGGTCCTCCCTGGGGATCAGCGTCAGCGTTCTCTACCGTAGGAACAACCGGACAAGCTAAAAGTATGTAATATAAATTGGTATTTTGCAAATTCTGTTTTTTTTGCCAAGGACTTTACGCATCAATTAAACTCATAATTAGGTGTACTGCAAGTTTAACATTAATCTCACAGAAAAAAAAACGGAAAAATTCGATTTTATATTTTATAACCTACCACAAATACTAAATGTATTTATTAACTTTTTGAACTATAGTAACAAACAAGTATTTGTTTCACAAACATTTTTAATTTAAAAATTACACCGTATATGGCACAATAAAAAATAAAACAGGAGACTCGTTGCAAATTTGCAAAAAAAACTTAATTTACGTTATCTTCATCTTCTATTTATAAACTTACGTTCTTCACAAGATGGTGCACTCGTAGTCCATTGGGACATAGCGTTGCAAATATTAGTACTCGCGTCTCCTGGTACTATGCGGGCCAATGCATTGTCACATTCATAAATAACCGAATCAGCAGGATAATAATTATTTTGCGGGTCCATAATACTGACCCCTGGTGTTGTTGGCACGGTAGGGCAAGCTGTTGCACAAAACAAAGTTGTTGAATTAATAATACAATCTATTTTTTCACAACTACGCTTACATTCCAAAAAAATGTACTGTAACTCAAGAAACAATTTAAAAAAAACAAAACATTAGCCACGTTAAACTAGATAACATACCCCTTTGGCAATCAGGAATATTTGATCTTGACCAAGAGCCACCTATACATGTATTTAAATTATCTTCTAGTGATAAGGCAGGATCGTCGCACATATATGTTATACTATCCCCTTCAAAGTAGGGGCCCGTCGCTGCCATAATCGTAACCCCGCCAGCAGGTGGCATAGGAGGAGGATCAGGACAAGCTATACAAAATAACGCAAATTAATTTCGCCCTTAAGCCCGGCGTTTACGGATAGCTTCAACAAGTCACGATATCACACCCCTACCCAATAAAAAATATAAAATCCATTACCTTAAGGTGATATAAAAAAAAATATATATATATAAATAAAAATAACGCAAATTAAACGGTGTTGATTCCATCGAGCGACATATCAATTAGCAGATAAATATTAAGGCAATAATCTTTAACCCCATTATTCCAAACTGCCAAAGTTCACTCGAGACTAGGTCGGGGTAAAGGTAACCCTATGTTTAGGTCGTAAAGTTGATCCTTCCACATCAAGGATAATTTTTTTTTCAATTTATATTAAAAAGATTCAAATGCGGTTATTTATATACTTGGTGCACACTCTCGAGGATCTGGCAGTGGTCCGTCCCAGTTTAAGCCTGCTGAGTTAAGACAGTTAATAAACTCCATTCCGTCCCTCAAAGCGTGGTTAAGATCGCAAACATATTCAACTAAGGAATTTTCTGTGTAAGGGGGCATTCCCATTCTAGATCCACTACCAATTAGTGTAGGTGGATCGGGACAAACTATTAAATAAATATAGGTAAGATAAGACACTTCTTAAAACATAAACTAAACCAAGTATTATATTGGTATTACCTGGTGAGCAAAGACGCGGATCTAGAGAGTCCCAGTCTGACAGGGTTTGAGATTGTACTGTACAAGTGGTTGTTACTGCACCTCGAGTTAATGCTCTAGGAACATCAGTGTTGCATGTATATGTGACGACCTCTGTCGGGGCATATGGCCCCATCGGAGGAGAAAACGTTCCATCAGTTATCATGGGGGGGGCACCGCACGCTATAAAAGTTTACATCGTTAGTTGTATCCACTAATGCACTAAGTCTAGTTTATTTCAAAAAAAGAGGTACTAAAAAATCAAAGTTTTAAATTGTTAATTAATTGGAAAATGCCACACCAGAAGTTTTACTTACGAATGACACAAGTTGGAGCTCCAGAATCAAACATGCCAGTTTCTTGACAAGTCCTTATTCCATCATCAGGGGGATCTAGAATTGATGGCATCGGACACATATATTGTATTTGATCTCCATCTAGGAATGGTGCGGTTGCACCACCAATACCTGACGCCATATCTGGCAAAGTACATTCTAAAAAACAAAAATGTTTTGTTCACTGTGTTTTTTAAAAAAAAAACTGAAAAAAATCGAATGTAAAAAGATGAAAACTAAAAACACACCAGAAACACATAGAGGTTCAGCTAAAGACCACGTCATGCCATTACACGTACTATCAGCAGGTCCCGAAACAAAATCCCCCGGTGTATCGCATGCGTATTGAACTGTTTCACCGGTAAAGTAGGGAGCGGTGTCGCCTGAGACAGAAGTTACCCCTACAGTTACAGGGGGATCCCCACAAACTAAAATAAAAAAGAGGATTAATTTTTTTTTTTTTGATTTAAATATTTATATAGCAAATAAATTATTTTTAAATGACATTTTCAAAAAAAAATACAAAAATAAATTAATATAATAAATTAAATATACTAACCTCGTGCACATTGCCTTGGATTTGGGACTGGATCGGACCACGAAAAGTCGGGTTGACAAAAGCTATTTATATTTCCGCTCACGATGGCAAAACCATCAGGACATGCATAATTTATAGAATCTCCAGGAATGTAAGGACCCACTTCCATAATATACCCAGGGGAAGCGATAGCTGGCGGATTAGAACAAGCTAAAACATTAAAATGCAAATATTTTAGCTTGAATTTTTAAGATCATTTATTTGTACAACAAGCACTTTGGACTACATTGTTTTTGAAAAAATAGTTGGACCAATGGAAGTGAGTTCATTTAAGGACAGTAAAGTACAGGTTATTAAATTTTTTATTTTTAATTTTTAATATGTAAGCGGCTTCCGAAATATTATATTAGTACTTACGCACAACACACATCGGGGCAGGTAAAGCCCAATTGGAATCGGTGGACTGGCACATGTTTTCCGCTTGCCCATTAAGCACCAGTGATGTACCAGTACAGCTGTAAGTCACAATGTCACCGGGTAAATATTGATCTTGGGTTGTCATTGAGCCCGGTGAAACAATAACAGGTGGTGATGGACATGCTAAAAACGAGTAATTAATTAAAAATTGGAATAAAATCATAGTAAAGTTAAATAAATATAATCACATAGGATATGGATAAATATTTATTTAAACAAGCAGTTAAATCAGGGGTTAATTGTTTCGTAGTTATTTTTTACAATAAAATTTTTTATATGCTTGTATTGTGTAAATACAAGTTATTAAAAAACACATTTTGTTTAATATTTTTTTAATTGTACTTAATTACTATTTTTAAAAATACAAAAAAGTTTGTGTTTGAAAAGAATGGTAAGGACGATTTCTGGGCCTAAACAGAAGGCAACAATTGTTACCCAAAACCAGTTTCAAGTTGTCATTATCAGTTTTTGACAACGTTAAAAAAATTGCCAGATTTGTTAGCCTGCTGATTGTTTTTGTCTTTAGCAAAAAAAAGTACCATTTATAGCATCTTGCTTTAGGGCACTATAAGATAGAAGCAGTGAGAATCGGACCGATCTTTACAAAAAGACTTACGCATAACACATTGTGGTAGGTTAGGAATGGTTTGAGACCATTCGCCATTTTCTTGGCATGTATTCATACGGCTACCGACAAGAACCAAACTTCCGGTGCAGGAATATGACACAAACCCATTCACAAAATATAGAGTGCCTACATTAGGAGTTGGAGATGTAATAGAACCTGAGAAACTTGGTGGAGGACTAGCACACGCTAAAAATAATTGTTATTGCTTATTATTGTAAACAAAGTTAGTGGATCAATGATGTAATTTAATTTTAAACAGTGAATAGATGATTAAAATTATTGGTCTTGTTTATATTTGATTTTGTTTTAAAACAAAAAAATCATACTAATTGGGTCACAAGCCGGGGTTGGCGCAGACCATTCTAGTGAGCCGGGTATAGGCGAAATGCATGTGATTTGTCCGGAATTAGGTCCCCCCTGAAGCGCAAAGCCAGCTTCACATGTATATGTAACGGTTGTTCCTTGTGAATATGTACTTTGAACAGGTGTAGGAGTGTTGGAAGCAGGGACTACCGGAAGAGACGGACAAGCTAAATAAAAATAAAGCATTTTTGTACAGTGTAAAAATTGGATTACATACCGTTGACAAAAAAACGCTAACAAAAACTAACACTAAATATTGAATTTTACCGCATGCACTATAAATTTATAAAACTTTTTACCCGAGCTACAAGTGGGTGCAGTTGGTATAGACCAGTCTCCGCTGCTTTGGCAAATATTGTTAGTAGGACCATCAATGGCCATTGTTGAATCCACACAGCTATAAGTAACCGATTCTCCAGGAAAAAATGGGGGAGGTTTAAACTCGGAAAAGGTTACTGCAGCGCTGATTGGAGGTCCTCCACAATCTACAAAATAAATTTACAAAATATATGCATGTAGAAACATTAAGTCAAAAAGCCTGAAAATCACAGGTTTCCGTTATCATAATGACCCCTTCTATTTAACGCAAGGACAAATCCCCTCTTGTCCAATCAACCAAAAAAAAAACAATATCTCCTGGGGGTTTGTTTTAATAAAAAAAATCCAACAAAAAAAAGTGTTAGTAAGTTGGTAGGGTTAATGTATCCTTAGTTTGGTTGTCTGGTTTTATTGCTTTGTAATGGTCTATAAACATTAAATAGCCTATTTAAAAATGCATCGAACCTATAACACATTGCGGAGAGTAAGAGGGTGACCAAGTTCCATCATACTGACATGTAAGTACTGGATTTGTTGCAGGCGCAAATGGAGAATCACATGTATAAGTTGCCAATGCATTTGGAGGCTGTGGCACCGTAATATCGACAGACCCTGAGCCGACAGTTATCGGAGGAGGAATTGGGCATTCTAAAAAAAATAACGCCTTTTAAATGTCTATACAAAAAATGTTATTTTAGTTGAACAAAAAATGTTACTCATTAAAAATTATTTCAAGTAATCAAAGTTTTTACTTGCCATTTTGAGTACAAACCGCTGCCGCATTGGACCACACATACATGCCAGGACTTGCTTCATTGCAAGTGTTGGATAAATCACCGGAAATTGAAAAACCGAGATTACATTCGTATGTAACTACATTTCCTGGACTAAATGCCAACAGGGGGGGCTGATAAAACCCAGAAATGGGACTTGGTGGCTGACCACACCCTTAAATAAAAGTTTTATTAGTAAAAACATAATGTTGGTTATTTTCGGATAATTATACTATTTTATTTATTCGTTTTATGTATATATTAATGTGTGTGGAATTCCATTTAAATAAGAAAAAAGTTATCAAGTTGTATAATCTGTAAAAAAATCTGCTAAATAAATAAAAAAGACGTAACAGAATAAACACAGCACTTTTTTACAACGATAAACAAACTTTTTTAACAACGATAAACAAACAAGTAACTTAATTTACCAACCTACAATACAATTAGGTGCAACAAGAGAACTCCATTGGAATGTTGAAGGACTGCATGAATATATATTAACGGGACTATCTATTAAAGAACCAGGGGGACAGGAATAGGTTACCGTAGAACCAGGTACAAAGCCCTCATCATTGGGTATATCAGTCATTCCTCCAGCAATTGTAGGAAAACTTCCACAACCTTAAACACAAATGTTTTTAAGGTATTAAAACTTTTTAATAACAAAAGAGAAGGGGTTGGGCATGACCCTAATGAAATGTTTTTTTGAATAACTTATTGTAAAAAGGTAAAACGATAAAATTGTTCCTAATAAAGGATAGTTTTAGGATAGACAGAGGCAGTGAGCATGCAATAGTTTAAATAAAGCAACTGTAGTATTATTATAAATATACATTGCTTACCTCTTCGACAGTTTGGTCCCGCGAATCCAGGCATACAATCACAGTCAAATCCGTTTATTCTGTCTGTGCATACACCATTTCCATTGCAGCCAACGGGATCAGTTGTGCATTCATCAATTTCTATAAAAAATTGATTAACAATAAACTTTTAATAACAATAAACACTTTATGACGACATAACCTACAGAAAAAAAAACACTTTAGGTTAACTTAATATCGATAATTCTTTTTTAATTTTTGAACTTCAACCTAAATTTTCATTTTTAAGTCTAGATCTCTTTTAAAACATTTTACTATGTCTTTAAAAAATTAAACGTAGTTAGATCACTGCTATTTGTATCCAATATTTTAATATTTTTTTGGTACTATCTTACGGGTATGGGATTTGTTTTAAGAAAAGGTTGTAATATCAGTTTGATTAACCTTTTCATTAACAACAGGCTCAAAGGCAAATAATATAAAATTATTGCGGATCGTTTCTATATATCGTTTACACATTATAAACTCATTTTTATTTAAAAATCTACCCTATATAATTTTAATATTTTTATTTTCAATAGTGTAATAAAAGATTAGAAAAAACCTTTTTTGTTGCAAAGTATTAAGAAAACCTTGCAAAAAGTGTTGTTTTTATGTAAATTTTATATAACGCAGCACGAAAATTTTACATGGCCTTAAAGCCACGCCCTTTCGTTAAAGCGCAAGTTGATAAATTTCGCATTCTTGTGACTGGTTAAAAAAAGTTAGTTACGAAATCCAACGATTTGACTTTTTAGCCTGTGGGCGTAATATGACTTTTTTCGCCCATGGTATCGCTTGGTACCACTTTCTTTTTAAATATTTTGCGAATAAAAAAAGGAAACTATGGCGTAATACGATTATTTTATAAGGTAAATATTTATCAATAAACCAACGATTCGCCTAGCCTGGTGTAAAACTTAATTTAAATTTTCTATCGTGCCAGCTTAAAGCAAAAAAATGCCTTAGGTCACTTACCATCGCATCTAGGCGGCGAAGTGAACCCTGGTGGACAATTTCGTCGAAGCCTGATAACTAAAAATATTAAAAAGGGGGTTAATATTCAATTGTAACTTTTTGGGGGGAAGCTGATCTTTTCTAAAAAAAATTTTTCTATTTTTATTAATAAAAATTGACAACAACTTTTTTACAAGTTATTCATCAGCTGTGATGCAGGAGCTTGCTGCTTTGCCGATAACGACATGTTAAGAACGCCAAAATTTAAACAAGGGATTTGTGCCGGCCGCAGACTTCCGTTCGACTGCTACCAGTCGGCGCATGGTTCGAAACGTTTTTGTGTGACTGGCACACGATTTATGTGATTGGCACACATACCTTTTTTTGATTTTATTTTGTAATCCAACTATACGTAACAAAAATCAATAGGACAATTATAAATAGTTCCAAATGCTTACCGTTCCTTGTGTTTTGTTTAAGTGTAAAGTAATTAAACTATATCAATATCACTTAACTCACCATAAAATGTGCCTGAGTAGCATGTATTCGAATTTCGGTCCCAGCAACAACCTCTTCGGAAGCAAGTTCCACTTTATATGTAAGAAAACGAATATTAATTCACTTATCATCTTAAAAGTTAGAGTGTCGTCGTAGTAAGTTAAGTAAGCCTTTAACCATATTGAATAGAAAAACTTAGGTTTTTATAAAACTTACCTAAAAAGTTACAACATAAACCCATTTTATATATTTTTTTAACGTTGTCAACAAAAAAAACTAATATTTGATAAATATTAGGGTTAAAATAATTTAAAAATTTACGGGTCAGTAGTATAGCAGTTTCCGGGTCGCCCTAAAAAGGGATTTCTACGGGCTGAGAAGCCAAAAGGATCGGTAGTTCTACCGCTTCGAACGCAATGAACAAGAATCTTTGAACCTGGAAATCCAGTCTCTCCTCCAAAACTCAAAAGGCTTGCTGCACAAATTGAAATAAATATGTATATATTGTAAATATTAAGAAAAAATCTTGGGTCTACTTGACCATATGGTTTAAAGTTTTGCACTGTTTCCATATACCCTATAGCAGCGATGTAAAAAACATTTTTTTAAGGATGTGACAATAGGTAATGTAAACAATCGATAAGTGGTTTAAAGCAAGCCTTTTAGAACTGAAACCCGATGCCATTACTAGCCATAATAATAAGACAAACTCGCAACATTTTAGGTCACGAGATCCTGTAACCGAATGTGTCTCAACACAGAAATCAAATTATTTTAATTTCCTCGCATGGCCAATACGTCGGAACCTTGGTAATTTATGCACAATTTCTTTGTGCAACAATATATTTAAGCGCCCACAAACAACCAAGGTTTGGTCTATCGACCAAAAAAATATACCTACATTTGAGCAAGATTTTGGGCCAAAACTTTGTGGATACATGATAAACGATAATACATGAACTAAAAACTATAATATTTATAAAAAAAATTCTACGTATTTAAATATCGTTTTACCGCATTTAAATATCGTTTTATAACGTTTTATTATATTAATAAATATATTACGAGCTTACCGCCGTTTGGGTTTCGGGCACCTAGGCCTGCTGGACTTACAGTTGTTCTGAAAGCCGTGTTCAAAACATTTCCTAAAATAAATAAACCCCAATTAATATGCAATTCTGCGTCTAAAAAATTAAAAACTAACAATACATACGTTTACGAAAGCATCTTGGAAAGCCTGTGTTTGCATATTCTTCGTCCCAGCAACAATTTCTTAAAATAAAATGCTTTGTTTTAAAGAATAATTCAGGTATAGACAAATTCAGATTAAATGATTTTATACTCACGTGTTATTTCTACACGCGAATTCACTAATTCCTGTTCTTGAGGCAAAGCAGGGATCTCGTCCATTTAGAATCGAAATGCCGCAAGACCTAATTGAAAACGTCGTCTTTAAGAAAATTGCAAAAACAAAAAGTACGGCTAACCCAAACAGTTTAGGCATCCCCATATTTGACTTATGAACAAGCACTCCCTAGCTGCTGCAAAAAATGTAAATAAAGTTGTTACATGTTTAATCATAATAACTGTTTAAAAAAGAATTCGTCTCCTTTCTTTTTGCGATCGGTTTTTAAATTAAATTTAAAATGCAAAATCCAATTATTAAATACGACAGCCCCTTTTTTTCAATTCTTTTTTATTTACTCTTCCGCAAACAGTTTTAATAATTAGTTAATTAATTTTCTGGTAAAACGTATGAAAATATATAGGCCACGTAACCGTTTGAATTATCCATCAACGTTAGCGGTCATACTGTTAAATATTTAGATAGCAGGTCACCATTCATTTGGGTTAAATTTGAAATTACATGGCCCCAGGCCACTTAAAAAAAGGTAACCAAATTTTGTACAACAATTTTGCTCCCTTTAAAATATATCGCAGGCTTTACTTGTTAAAAATGACATATTATAAGACATAGAATATAAGCATAACATACGTTTTAATAAATAGTTTTTGTAATTGTCATCCTGAAAAAACATTATTGCCGTTTATTAATCCTAGCCGAAATGTATCGCAATTATTATAATATGACATGGCATTAAAATTGCAATGGTACAATTACTTGTCATAATCTAATATTTATTTCGTGTATTCGAATTACCGTAGGTGACAAATAACAGTTATATTGTATTCCATTGCTTTGCCGTAGGCATCTCCTATACGTGATGGACTCTGAGTAGTACCTTGTTCATGGATATAAAAACAATGGCATTTTTTAACTAAATTTTAAATAAAATGACAACGTGTTGTTCAAGCTGATTTTACGGCATTTTGACTTCAAATTTAAATAGAAATCGATTTAAAAAGGGTGATTTGGGCAGAAATTAGTTGAGCCTGTGAATTTACAACATGATTATCTGAATGATTATCTCTTTTCTCTTAAATTTGTAGCAGAAATTTAAAGTTAATATTTTTACCGAAGTACTCTGGCCCCGGGCATAGGCGTAGTCAAAGGCTAGTACCGGTCCCATATAGTTAAGGTTTAAATATAACTTAAAAAACATAGGCCTTAAAAATCTTACTTATTTGTACGTTATAACGACTTATACCAAATAATAAATTTGCCCTTACTTGCAAATGTGATACTAAAATGTGCTTGAAAAAATCTATTATAGGCCTATATTATTGATAGATATTACCTTAAAAAATTAATTAGATTTATACTATTTTCTAAAATAATTAAATTGATATTGTATGAAATTAAATAATGTTTTTTCCGTAAGTTTTTACTTAAGATCTCATTCTTCATTTTTAGTTACAAGCTTTATTTTGTATGCTTTATTCAATCTGATGTTTATGTTATTATTTGGTTAATGGTAAATAAAATGCCTAAATTTATAAATTTTGTCGCTGTTTAAAGAAAGCAAAACAGTAGGTTAACTAAGCCTTTAGTGGATCCAACAATTGTCATATGTAATAATTGTTCTTTTTGTTAAAAAAAGTTTAATCTTTAGTAAGATATATCAATATAGCTCTGTCAATTTTATTTCACATAAATATTTCAAGTAAAAGCAAAACGTAAATAACATTTTAAAAAGCAGAAAGAAATTTTAACAACCAATAATCACAGCCTTGGTAAAGCCTTAAAATTTCGAAAACTTAAACCTTAGTTAACTGCACTGTTTGCCTTAAGCATTTCAACGAATATGGTGTCATATTTTCGTTTGTGTTTTTATAAAAGCCAAGAGTAGACCAAGTACCGTGCTTTGGTGCGAATCAAATTCAAAAAATAAAAAAGAATAAAAATTCCATCTTATGCCAAGTAATTTATATTATTTCGGATGGACAACAACACATGTTTTAATTTTTATAATAATGACACAAAAACTAATCTTTAGCAGATAAAGCATTAACGAGCAAAAGTTTAAAAACCATTTTAAAAAACAAATATTTATTTTATATTATATTGAAGTGAGTTGTGTTACTGATATCTATTCATGCAACACCTTGCTCAAGGGCGACCAGCGCGGCTTTGACCGGACTTAAACCTTGAACCACACAGCATGTTATTAGATGCCATAACACTTTAGAACCTGAATATATTTTTTTACCTCAAATTGGCTTTATATTTTTATTGGAAAAATGTTGTGACGTGTTTCAAGTTATAGCCATGAACGCTGGGTTCAAAGCCGTATAGTATATCAATAGTGGTTCAAATTCGAAACGTTTCAATTCGTAACCTGATGACATGTGGGACCACTTAATTGTACTTAACGGTTCTCTGAAATTTAAAAAACCGTATAGCACGAGACGGAATTTGCTAGGACCGTTAACTATACGAGATAATCAGCTAGGCAAGTAAAGAACAAAAGACAATTGGGTAGGGCCTTAAAGTACGAGAATTTTTCTGAGAACCGTAAAGTACAAGTGATCCTACATGTGGCACTAAGAAAGGTTTTAAATAAAAAACTTAAACAAAAGAACTTTAAAACAAATAATTTATTTTTATATTATATGAAGGTGATAGGTTCGTATTTTTAAAGTTCTAGCGATCCTGGTTTGGGGTATTCGTAAACGCTGCAGACTCAATGGCGAATACTGTGGCTAAAATGTAATACAAATAATTCAGAAGATAAAAAGTAAAAAAGATTAAAATTGAAATGCTACGCTACTTTTTAAATTTCAAGAATTACATTTTCAAAATAGGCTTCCTAATAGTTTAAAGTACTTACCTTTTTAAGAAATCGATTTTAAAATTCACCTTGCTAATTTTTTACAAAAATATTATAAATCGAAAAAAACGCGAAAACCAAATATGTCAAAAACTGGAAAAATCGTTAAATTTTCAAGGTTTGTTAACATAGAATGTTTATTCTTCGTAATAAGCTGACGTATTTGTACACGCTAAATGTTGTTTTTGTATCAATATTCTTACTACAATAAACCTATTTATTCTAACAGCCTCGTTGCGCGTTTAATTATGTAATATATGTTTATTACAAGCAATGTTCGTATAATTTTATTGTCTTCAAATAAATCGAAGGTCGAAAATTTATTTGTTCTCCATTACTTAACTTGTCAACCAAAATAATTATGTCAATATTCAGTTATGATGCCCATATGCTTCCGATAACACATTGTCAAATAACGACAATTATTCTATGTAGGTTCACACTATTTAGTAAGATTACACATGTTTTACAAATTGTGTTATTCGGATATCGACAATGTATTTTTAAATTAAATTATTTGCCTGTTGACCCTGCAAGGGTTTAAAAATTAGATTTTTCATAATTAAAATTAAATTTGCTACAAAATATTTTTTAACGCCAATAATATGATATTTTAAAACAACTTAACTAAAGTTATCAAAATATATTTAACTTCAATCTTTTTTTTTCAGTTTTAAAATTTGATTTTTTGACATTTTTATAAAAATTTGACGAATCCAACAGTCTGTATAATATTAAGGGCCCACTGTATATTTTTTTTAAATTAAAAAAAGAAGAAAATCAACGTTTTTAAAGGTCATAAATCAGTTAATAAACATCCAAGATATATTTAATTACCCAGAAAGGCCAAATCTATACGTCCAGATGTTATAAAAAAAATTTTAAGAAAATAAAAAAAAAGAAAATTCTATAAAAGCAACAACCCCACCATGGCTATAGCTCAGTTAAAAATTATTTTTAAAACTACCTACTATAAAATGTAAGTAAAGGAATAGGTAAAAAATAAAATTAAATATTTTTTTTAATTACGCGTAATTTTACAACTATATAAAAAACATATATATTTAGACAGAAAAGTGAAAAATGTTCGGAACTAACTATACGAAGACTGTTGGCCTTTTATTACTACTGTCAACCATGTTGGTCTTGTTAGGAAATGCAAAGGTTGTTACTAATCTTGATAAAAAAATTTATTGCCAGTATAGCCTTATCTTTTAATGATCACATAAGAATTAAATCTAAACCTAGTTTTATATTAAAACCATTCCTTAACCTTTGTGTAGGGAGAATTCGTTGGAGTAAAAAGACCATATAGAAATCAAGGCGGCTGGACGTTAAACAGTGTGGGATACAACGGTGGATTAGGTTAGTTTATTTAAAAATGAAATTTTAATAAAAATGTTTGTTGTTTGCCGTTATATTATAAATAGATTCGTTTTAACTTTGTTGGGTTCTTGTTTGTTATTTTTGATAATAGTTCCTTGGTTTGTATTTTTTTTCAAATCAGCAAAATAATTAAATGTTTTAAAAATTTAGGTGCACTTCAAAAACTGTTCGGAAAACGAAGCGATATAAACCTTGGTAATTTGCAATTTCAAAAAAATGAATTCAGTAAACAAATTATTGCAAATTTAAAATTAATTGTCATTTTTATTTGTGTTTTAGAGGATAGATACGATTTCAAGATTGGTACGGATTTCAACTATATTATAAAAGAGTTCATTTTCTTTCTAAAACTAAGAGGTGATTATTAATAAAATAAACCTAATTTATTTCAAAAGCAAAAATTGTAATTAACCTAACGATATTTACGGTTCCGGTCAACACTATTATTTTTACAAGGGATTTCTTAAAAGGACACAGCTCGAAATCTGTTGGTGCGCAACTAATTAGATTTTTAGAAATACAAATAGCATTGGCATTATGTTATCAAATAATTCAATAAGAGATGCGTAAAATATAATATTTTGTGTGCCCCTGGGAAGGTGAATAATTAACAGCGAGAGAGTTATTAGGCTTCGAGAAGGTTCCGCCTAAATTGACTGCATAAAATATTGAGATATACACGGGTTGATTTTCTTAAAAAAATGTTTCGTATTGTTCAAAATTAACAGCATAGAATAAATATAATGACGCAACCTATATAGAAATAAAATATATACACGCTAATAAAACAGCAAAATGCATACGTCAAAGACCTCATTATCTTTATAAATTATTGTACCATGGTGAATCGGGTAGCTATATAAAAACGTTTTTTTCATAAATCAAAATTCCCCAGATGCCCGCTCAAATTTTTTGTAAAATTTATCGACTATTACGTTAACTAGCCCGATATGTTTTTTATAAAAAAACGGTAATCAAATTGCCAATTAATTAATAGCTTCTACTACACGAATCGACAGTCTATTTTTTAATATTATCGTAATAAATTTAAAAAAAATATTGTTAAAGAGGGTTTTTAAACATCAACGGTAACATTTAAATTATTTAATTGTTTTATTTTTTGCAGAAAACGGAATAACAAATGCCCAACTGGAGCGATGTTTTATGAACTTTACAGAGCAACCATCGCAGGACTAAGAGTCGATTGTATTTTACATGGTCTTAATAATGAAACGTATATTTGTCGTATATTATGTAATATATAAATCATCATGAACCAGTAAATATGTAACAAATGTAAAAAAGTATAACATTCTTTTGTTTTATTTAACAAATAAAAAACAAGTAAAAAGGTAGTAAATAAAAAACACGTAAAAAGTAACAAATATTTCTTATAAAATGTAATGCAAGAAGTAATATGGTTTAAAACATCAAAAAAAATATGTTTTAAAACATCAAAAAATATAGGAAAATAATTTATAGCTAAAATATTTTTGAAATTAAACAAATGTCTTGAAGAAAGGCAACTGACTATAAATGCTTCTAATCCTTTATTTGGATATGGCCGTTCAATACCTGCAGGAACAGGAAGTAATCTACAGGACAAAACGTCACCTTTTTAGGCTTTGCAAAATGGTTTATACATAAAAGTACTTATATATACGCATACATTGATATATATTGAATATTGATGTATACATTAAAATATAATGTATATTCAGGTATTCGATAACATGTATTATGCAGAAATATATCTACGGTGGTATATGCGAAAAAGCTTTTTCGATTGTTAAAAATTGTTATGGACCAACATTTTAGTCATTTAATCATAATTTGAAAAAATGTTATAATATTAGTACCATTTGTTATTGTAATGCCGATTTCTACATCCTTATTTTAAAGTTTTTATATTTTTATCACAATTTTTTCACGGCACCACAGTTTTGGTTATAATCTCTGTTTACAAAAAGAAAACGAAAACATTGCATTTAGGTAAAAAACTGCCACATTTTAAGTTTTGACAAAGATAGTAAACACGTTTTGTTTGCGGTCAGGCCCGTTCAGTTATAAAATAGTTTTAATATTAAAGACTTTAAAGTGAAATGTTACGTTTACCTTTTTTTTACATACAAACAACAAACGGACATAGCAAGTTTTCAGTCAGGCCTTTTATACTTGACACTCTTCTGCTCTTGGTCCATCTTAGACAGTTACTCTAGTGTCACTCTATAGCTCTAGCTGTCTAGCAGGCTAATAAGAGTAAGTCACACCAAAAAAACATATTTAAGGACAAAGGTGGGCACCAAAACGTTAATTGATAATTAGAGAAGTTGATAAATAAAATTTAACTTAACCCCTACCTTTACAGCCTGACAGCTGTACAGCCTTACCCATTCTGCCATTCAGCATGAACTTTAACATGTGATCCATTTGATCCATTCAATTTATTCGTTAACCATTTAGTATACATTTGATCCCTTTGATCCTTTTAATACCCATTTATAATAAGTTTGGTCTATTTGATACTTCAATCTTGTAAATTTTATAAGTATCTGTAAAAAGGTCTATCTGCTTATTGTCTTTCTTAACTTTCGTGTCAATTGCCGAAATGTATTATTTTGGACAATACTAAAGTATGGGATGCGGGATAGTGTTGGCCTATATGTAAACATTAACAAAAATTTGCGAAATGGAGGACGGAACGGCATTTTTGTATTTTACTTTGGGATGAATGCGGTATTTACCTAAAGAGCTGAGAGATTATGCGGGTTCGACTTTAAAGGTTTTAGTACTGCTCATTATTTTTTTGTTTTATTAACTCATTTATTAACTCCAATTTTTTTACTTTTTGGCCAGTACTTCGACTGTCAAAATTAAATAAGTGGATCATATTTTATAAAATATTATCATGTCGTTATCGGCAGCCGATATAAGGGACAATAGTGATTATATCACCGAAGCTTCAATAAATTCAATTTCCTTAAATTCGCCAAGAATACTTGAACCAGAGGAAAATGAACCAATTTATGAGCTGGCTGAAAACAAAGATGGTATTTACAATTTATGCTTTAATGCTTAGTGTCTGCCTTTTTAAAAAAAATTGTGCTTTGAGTGTAAATACAATTTATATAAATTAGTTATTAAGTTTGTAATTTGTTGCCTAAAGTTAAAGCCAATTAAATTCATTTAAGAAAAAAATATTTTTTGTTTAGATTTTTTAGTATTTCTTTTTATAATCGTATAATTTTAATAAAAACATTACTGATGAATCATTAAGTAAAAGGCATTGTATAATTAGGCAGTGCATTTTTAATGTTTATATGATGTTTTTTTTATTATTTTTAAGACACTGTGGCAGAAATGTCAAAAAGTTTTCAACAACAAAGCAACAACGTGAGCAGTATTTTATCGCAACAAAAGATTAAAAATTATTCCCGAAGAGTGAGCTTTCCTGATGGCGACAAGATTATAAGTGGTTACGGTGAACCCCGAAATCCATGGGCATCTGGTTAGTGTTCTTATAAATCGTTTAAACAAAAAAAAAACGTTTAAATAACCGAAAACTTTAAGAAAAAGAGCCAATTTTAGTTAAATTCTTATAACTTAAATCCAAAGTGGTTAGGTTGGTTAACTTAACCACATAGGTTTGGGGTTTAAGCTACACTAATTTTATGTAGTAGCAGCAAGTAAGGTGCTATAAACATTACAAACTCAGAGTGGTAATATTTAAACCACCAATGACTTTAAATGGAGTTAATGTAACAACAGTTTTTTATGTTAAGATTCTACGGTCTTGTGTTACTTTATGTTAAGATTCTACGGTCTTGTGTTCGATTTTTGAATGTGTCGATCTGTAAAAAAAACAAATATTTCAATGACAGTTTATTTCAGAAAACATTTCTTATCATTTTTTTTAATACTGAATCGTCAAATAGGACTTGATAAAATATCCATGTTTATTTTTTTTTTTTGTTTACTTTTCAATTACTTAAAAGTGAAAATGTTTTTGTTTTTTAGCAAAGTTTACCTCTACAGAGGAATTAATTCAAGCTTATACACAATCCTGTCAACACTGGGGGGTCAAACCCATAACAAAACTACTAGTTCAACTACAGGTATTTCCTTGAATTGAATTTTAAGTTAATCATTTTAAACTTTTGGCAAGGATTTTTTGATAATTTATTGTTAATTTTTAGGAAATTAAGGACTTTTCAATAAGAACCCACTCTTTAACATTGAAAGGTAAGTGGCTATGCTCATTGGTAGATAACGGTCTAATCTAACTAGTATGTCCTCCTATTAATTTTGGGGTTTTGGATTTAACTCCCAGTACTGCTATACTTTGATACCTAATGGAACTTAAGAAAATGTAATATTTCTCGTTAATCAATACAGCCTTAATAAATTTAAAAAATAAAATATTAAAAATTTTTATTTTTCGTCTAACCAAATTTTTTATTGACATTAGGGGAAAAATTGGATTCAAAGGTTGTTGAAACACTTGAAGCTGTTTTTAAAAGAGTTCAATTTGTTATCATGGATCTGGAGGCAACAAACTTAGACGATGATGTAAGATAATTTGTGTTTAAAAATAAAACTATGAATTATTAAATCTTAAAAATCTTATTTTTGGTAAATCTTAAAATCTTACCAGCAGCATGGTGAAGTGGTCAAAACATTTGGCTTCACTACATGAGGTCCTTGGTTCGATCCCACTGCTCTCGTGCTGTAGCGCCCTTGAGTAAGGCACTATAAACAGTTTAAACTTCTGTTGAGCCAGCACTTTATCAGCAGCTTAAAATTGTCGAGCAATTAGAAACTATAATATTCTAAACTTTAGACACCAACTTGAGGCTGGGCCCGGGTAACTGGTGTTATTCTATGTTTAAGCTGGGAAGTCGACCTTCCCACATTGCGAATAAATATATACAAAAAAATTATATTTTAAATCGCATAAATTTTAGCTATATAATATTTTTAAACTTTTTTCTGTATTAAATCTTAAGTGTACTCATTTATACTTTTTAGTCTGCTGCAGCACTGTTCGACATGATTGAATATTATGAATCTGCTGTAAATGTATTGATTGGTTTTAACCGAAATTTTGGGACAAGAGGTTGGCAAGCTGCTGCTCATATGATGAGAAAGGTAAATATTATTTTTTATCATACATTTAATTGAATAGATGTTTGACTGAAAGTGCCATCTTACTGACAACAAGACTTTTTTTAACCCTTTTTTACCCTTACCCACTTTTGAAAATACTCCCTTATTTTCTAAAAATATATGTTGACCCAAATTTAAGCGAAATATCGTTTCTCAAAATTTTTGTTGGAAAAATGTCAATGTGGCCAAATGGTTTTGATTATATATGTGTCTAGTCTGACATGCAATATATTAAAGTTTAACAAAGATAATTAAAGCAGATTAGGAACAGTCCAGTTTCAACATGTTTTAGGGCATAAAACACTAGACATACAGTTTTACTAAATAAAGAAACACCTCCATACACATTGAAATAATTCTGTTTGTTTATATGGAAATTTAGATGTCGTGTTTACGGTTATTTGATGGACACAGCGTGCCTCTAACGGATCAAGCCGTTCCATTTGTTGGTAGAGCACTGAGATTAAGTAACACACTTGTAACCCTTCATCTTGAAAATGCTATGCTCAGTGGAAGGCCTATGTTACTTATAGGTTTGTTGGACTTATAGTTTGTACTTTTGGGAACTGTAAATTTTATTTAAATGGTTGTTAAATACTGCATTTTGCAAAATACAGACAATAAATTATAATGCTATATTTTTTTTAAAAAAAAGTTGAATTTTTATGTGTATACAATTATTGACTTAATTCGGAGTCTTATTTAAAAGCAATTTTTTGTAAGAAAACAACACGATTTTAAACTTTTTTTTAAACCGTTATACTTCTAGTGGCTGCATTAAGAATGAACACAACACTTAGAGAATTATTTCTGGCTGACAATCGCCTGCTTTCAACAGATGCCCTACAGATTGCTAATCTACTAAGATCCAACATCATTCTGCAACTGCTGGATATAAGAAACAATTTAATACAGGTTTTATAAACAAAAATGTATTTTTTTAAGACTATATTTTAAACTAAAATATTTGTGTGTATAAATTAAATAACAACTGTTAAAACTGAATTACTGTTGTCCTTTAAAAACAAGATACCGAAAATACCATTTTACCAACATTTTTTTATTTACCCCTCTTATTATAACCTTTTTCTGGGAAGACCCAAATTTTGATAAAACGTTATTTACTAAACTTTTGTTTTAGTTTTTAATATATGGCTGGATAAAGTTTATTCTAGCATTTAAAAAATCTTAAAAATTCTTTAATAAAATGAGCTAGATCCGTTTAATGCTATAAGTTAAATACATTAGTTGAATTAACCTCAACAATCAGTTTATGTATAAAATGTGTTTTGAATCAAAATATTCATTTTCATAGATTAATTAACATTAGGTTATGTAAAATTATTTTATTGTTAATTGCCAATTATATTTAAGTCATTAAATAAAGTTAGTACGGTCATGTAATTAACTACTTGAGTATGATCTTTAGGACTGATAACATGTTATTAGGAAAAATCAAAACGTGTTCTAACCAAAACATGTAATGTGTACAGCCTGACTAATGTTGAGTCATATTGTAATATTTACCAATAGTATTTTTGCATAAAAAAGTTTAGTTTAATTTCTTCTTTAAATTTAATTTGCATTTAAATACAGGACGCTGGACTTTGCCATATTTGTGCTGGTCTAATGAGCCAAAACCAATCACATAATAATGTAAATGGCGTTGCTGGTCTTCAAACGCTGGTGTTGTGGAACAACCAAATTTCGCACCAAAGCATGGCTAAACTTGCCATGACATTGGTATGGTGTTTACGTTCTTCTTAATTTAAATTGATATTTTGTTTTTGCGTTTTTGAATTTTAAATTTGGCTTTCGCCCTATCAGTTTTCGTTTAAATTAAAATTGACTGTGTTAGAGATTTGGAGGCCTTTAAAGCAGAGTAAAGCAAGCAATATAAAAACAAGGAAGTGTCTTCTGCCCTTCCTGTAATTAAATTCTTAAGCAATTACTCTATCAATGCATATTTATTTTTTTCCTGTTACTTTAGCGACATATTGTCAGTTTGTCGACGTTGAACCTGGGTCAGAATGTGTTGGGTGATGACGGGGTATCAAAACTTAAAGAAGGGTTACTTCAAAATCATTCCTTGTTAAGATTGGGATTAGTTGGTGCAAAACTAACTTGCGAAGGTAAATATAATTTGTTTACAACTAATAAATATTGTATATATATAATCTTGGTAATTTTCAAACAATATTACACGGATATCCTGTATTTTAGGTGAGTGTGTTACTACCATTGCTATACACCTATTGGCTGAATAAACTTGTATACCTTACAAAAACAAACAATGCATATTTGATAACTTTATTTTTGATAATTTGAATTGATAACTTTATATCAGCATAACTATAATATGTTTTTATTATGTGATATTTGTAATATTTATAAATAGCTACTGTGTGTTAAAATAACTATGTCAGTATGTTGTGCAAATATGCAAGCCTAAGTTAAAAGAGTTTGCAAATTATGGTTATGAAACACTAATATTTATAGCTTGATAAAAATGTTAAACCGTTTAAAATAAATTTAGAGCAAAATTATTAATACTTTTCTAACAAAAAACTTTTTTTAAGACGTAACTTTTTTTAAGACAAGACTTTTTTACAGATATTCATTCCCAAATTATGTTGGCTTAAGTTAAGTAGGCTTAGGTAAGCCCGTTTTAAGTTGTCCCCCTATTTTTTTGTAGGTTAAAAATGTCTGGGGTTGTTAAGGTAACATAATATCAAAAATATTATTTTAAACACATTTGTTTTTAGGTGCAATAGCTCTGGCAGAATTTCTGGCAGAATCACCGCGAATAATTCGCCTGGATCTTAGAAACAACAACATCAAAGTTGCTGGATTAATGGCTCTTAGCTTAGCGTTTAAAATTAATTATTCACTGCTTCGTCTTGATATTGATAAACCAAATTCTAAAGACACAACGGTAAATAGTCGCTAATATTTCATTTTACTTTGACAAGTACTCCATTTAATTATGTATAACCCAAATTTAATACAGTTGAAAGAGCTGCAAGAAAAGCAGGAGTCGCTTTTTTCCGACATTTTACTGTACGCCGCCAGAAACAAGGAAAATGCTCTAAGAAGAGTGCTAAACGTTCAAAAAGATCGAGCCCGAAAAACAGAAGAAGATGTTGCGTCTGGACTCAGGTATACAAAACAATATATTGTTATTGTATATGTTTTCCTATAAAACAACAATTAAAATAATTTTAAAAAGTGACCTCACATATAAAACAATGGTGGCTTTATGGACATTATATATATGTTAATTATGTAGAAGTACAAAATAAATAAAACTGCCATTTGTTGTGCATGGGTAAATTATCGCTGGATGAGTTACTACCACAATACAACAAGTAAAATGCCTTGGAAGGATGAGCTATCAATCAGTATTACTTGAAAATCAATCTATAATAAGATATTATAATTGTAAGGTTTATACCAGGTATATGGACATGACAAATGCTGCAAATTCGCCGGTCAACACTTCAGCTATGCCAACCAAAAGCTCAAACAACAGCAACAATAACTTTGCATCAAACAGTGATAAGTTATTTGCGTCTTACGCCGATGACAGTCCCATAAATTCACCTGAGTTTCTACCCAGCAATAGTGTATCATATCATCATGTAAGACTATAGTTTAATAATATTAATTAGAGTAACTGTTAAAATTAAAAAAATTAATTTTAAAGTTTTTTTTTTATATACATATATCTTTATCCTCAATGTGGGAAGGTTGTTTTCACGACATATACATACTACAACACATGGTTTATTTTTTTACATCGTAAATAAGGGCAACCTTTTTTTTGTGAAAGTATTTATTAAGGCGACAGCATGTAGTGGGCAAAACCCTTGGCTTACAAACATTCAAAAAATTTTATCTGCATAAATATTATTTAATTCATGGCTAAAGTTGTTTTAAAAATTTATTATTAGGCATTTTAGCTGGCAGTTTATAATTTAATATAAAATTTAATACTACCTGTATGAAATCAGTTCTGATATGACATAGCCACAACACAAAGAAATACATTTCTAAGCACTATTTATTATCTAAAAAACCTTATTAGTAAATATACTTAAATTGTACATATAAAAATAGGATTTGATTTATATGTGCTTTCAAATTTCTTTAAAAAGCAGTTTACTGTAAAATTTTAGGTTTTACCGATAATGTATAGCAGTTGTGAAATTGAAAAAAGATCAAAATCAAACGAAAATCAAGAAACCTCGAAAACTTTACCATCATTGCCTGAAACTCCTGACATAAAACCAGATACTTCTAAAGAAGCAGTTACCTTTATGCACACCAATGTCAATAACACAGAAACTTCACAATCTGATCAGCATAAACCTATCACTAATTTATCAGCATCTGAAGATAAATTGCCAAAACAAAATATCACAGATGTTACCGAAACTTCAGAAGAGGAATCATTCGATATTTTTGAAAATCCACCAGAAGAGAGTCCTCCTACATCAGCATCTAATCAAATTCAAAAGGACAACAATAATTTAGGCCATGAAATGAATACCTGTGATGTAAAAAATCTATCAAATGTTGATGAATCTGAACAAAAACCTGACATTTCAGATGAGACCCTTATCACACCCGACAATAAAGTAAAAGATGAAAACTGTAAAACTGATGTGACAACTAATAAAAGTTCTAGGAAGAGTGAAACAAGTTTGTCGGTAAATCCTGAAAATGACAATTTTAATCATGATTCTGAAAGTGCTTATATAGATCATAAAAATGCTCATGAAGATCAAAAAGGGGATTATGTTGATCATCAAAATGACCTCGCAAATAATGAAGATCATGACGTTTATCATGAGAATCATAACAGGGAAAATTGTAATAAAAATCCTGAAAGTGTACTGATACATCATGAAAGTGATCATGAAGATCATGAAAGGGATCATAAGGATCATGAGGATCATGAAAGTGATCATGAAAGCGATCATGAAAGTGATCATGAGGATCATGAAAATGACCACGAGGATAATGAAAGTGATCATGACAATCATAAACGCAAGGATCATAAAAATGTTGATGATCACAAGAACTGTCATGGTGATGATAAAAATATCACCGCACAATTACCTAGTTTGGACAATGTCAGTATTGAAAATAGGGAAGGAGGTGGAATAAATGTTTCTGAGAAAGCATCAGAATATACCAACTCCGATAATATTGAAAAATCTTCAACAGATACTGAAACCAATGTCACTGTAACTCACTTTGATCTTAGCCTGTTTCCACATTCCTAATAGACTTTAATTGTTACTTTCTTTTCGATTACCTTTTTCTTTGAAATTTTGCTAAAAAATACGACAACAAAAAAATTTGGTGCGAAACTTTTTTCTAAATATTTTTCTGTTTTGTTTTAAATGCGTGCAGGGCTGTTTGATTCGATTACGCCGGTAAATTGGGTGCACAAATTGTTTTATTTGCTAAAGTACGTGCGGTTGATTTCAAAATAATTTTCAAACCTTTTTTTAAATGTGTGAAATTTCTCTAGCTTATTTTTTGTTTGTGCTTTCTCTTTGGAGCATTCTTATCTACTGTTTAAAGTTGAATATTATCTTTCTTTTTAAATGATTGGATTTAGTTCAATAATGTTAAAAGTTTTTGTAAATCACTCTGTAAAATTGCAGTATCCCTTTTTATACTTGCTCTTTGGTCTATGCCATTAATTGTTTTTTTAATTAATGTTTTGGTAAATAGTTTTACCATTTAAAACAAACTGTTGAGTTTTACATGTTTCAGGTAAAAAATTCAAGACATAATTTTGTACATAAAGCATTCTTTTCTATCTCGTATTCTTAATATATTGTTACTTTTTATTCTATTAGGATGTATATCATGGTTTTTTGTATAGACCTATATAATAATGCGTTTTATTTAGTCTGGTGCAATTTTGTGTTATAAACAGAATTTGTTTAGCGAAACTATAATAAATGTAACTAGATACAGGTTACCTTTAGTTATACTAATTCTAGAATTTTTTAAAAAAACAAGGTAAGTTTTTAAGCATGCTTCAGTTTGTCCAAAGCCTGATGTAGTGTTGTTGTTGAAACACTTTATTTCATGAAGTTCTGGGTTGAATTTTACCATTTTTTCATAATAAAGATGGATTTTTAAAGCTGAAATGTATACTTAAGCATTAAAAGCAATGAATTCAAAAGTCTAAAAACAACTTACAAGTAAGGTTGATTTAATACAAAAAAAACTTTTGCAGCTCCAGTAACAAAAAACTCTTAATATAAACTGTGTCACATGTGGATCAAAACGTTTGTTTATGTTAATTTGAATCAGCACATGATGCCATTTTTCCTGGTAGATGTGGAAAAAAAGGTTTTGTTTTTTTATCTAATATAACTATACTAACACAACTGCAAATTTGTGTTTAATATAAGAAAATACTTCCTGAAACTTTGTAAAAAAAAACATTTTGTCACAACTTTTACAATTATGAGTAAGTTAACATTATTGTTTTAAATAGATTTTTTTTAAATAAGATATTTTGATACCACTCAATAATTCGTTTAACATAAAACTTACAAGTAGAATCGCTACCATTTTTTTTAAATAAGGCAAAGCATATTCTATCTAAACGTAAGGGAAATGTCATTGTAGATTTAGATCTTTGTGAATAGATTTCACCTTACTGTCATGCGTAATTTTAAAAGGAACAATAATTGGATCAATATTTTCGACCAGTTTCGTTATGACAAGCGATTATACTTATTTGTTTTGTACGGTTGTTTATATGCGCTTTTGCTGAAGAAAAAACGACAGCCTACGCTTTCTAAGTCTCCTAATTGCGTATACTGTTTGCGCAACTTTATGTACCTAATTATAAACTAAATTTATAAAAATGATAAAATGTGTATCTGGTATACTTTAAGCATGGGTTTTAACCTCAGTAGAAACGCTTTCTATGATTATGATGATTATTATATTAATTACTGGTTTAGCTTTTTAAACCTCTATGGATATAGCGTTTCTCACGAGGTTACTAATACGTACTTATTTATTTTTTGATTGCCTCAATCTGAACAATATCAATCGCTTAGGTCGATAATGGTTGTACGTTTCACAATATCCAAGCATTATTTTAATTACATTCCCTGCGTCGTTCTTAACGCTGGTATTATAAAAATTAGTCACTACTTATGGACTACCTAAAACCTATTCTCCGAGGACTGCTAAGCACAGACCGACTGCGTAGGAAATATTACTCGAATTTGCTGGCATTAAACTCCTTTGACGTCGAGTAATTCGTTAAAAGATTAAATATGAAAATGTCAATCCGCATTTCCTTTATTCAAATGTTTCCAACCAGAGCCGCTTGTGCAAGTAACATTTTATCAAACATGAAATTGAAAATATTTGTATTCTACACCAACGGGGTTGCACAAAGTGAAACAAAAAGAGTGCAAAAAATAAAAACTTTACCGCTACTGTATGTGCGACTACGAGTTGTCTTATACTAGTTGTACCACTTTATTAGTGCTTTCCAATTTTTTCACACGAATTGTTTCTTGGTCACTGGTACCATCGCTTTTGTTACCTTCATCGTCGTTGTAATTGGAATTGGGCGACTCGGGCGACAAGAGATGCGTCGGCGAGGACGAATTTTGCGTCGGCGTCGTTTGCGGTGATATCGGAAAAAACATGGCCGAACTCGGCGGCTTGGCAGCAGCCTGCGCAAACATGCTGTTCTCGGCAGATTGAAGTTTGGAAAAGTTCGCCATGTTCAGGCTAAAATTATGAAATTTGCCGGACCAAAAAGAATTACTTGGGTGAGCGTAGTTACGTAGCATTTCGTTCGGGTAGGATTGGGGCGAGGGACTTTTCTGACGCGGGCTGACAGTGTCTATTTGTTGAAGTCGACTGCGAATTACAAAAAAAAAAATTTTAAATTTGATAAATCTAAAAATCTTAATTTAAACTAAAAATTAAAATTAAAAACAACTATTTTAAATAAAACAAAATGGTAAACTTTAGACGTTAAACAAAATGCGTTTTTTTGCAAATAATTTTAATTAAATTTTTACTTGTTTTTTGCGGCTGCTGCTCTATCTCGTTGTCGACGGTTTTTAAACCAGTTACCCACTTGTGTTGGGGTAAGTCCCGTGGCAAGAGCCAGCTCCCGTTTTTTGGTTGGGTTCGGGTAAGGGTCTTGAAGATACCATTCGCGCAATAGGCTTCTCGTTCGTTCCTAAATGAAAATTAATATAAATATTTTGCTGTATAAGAATATTGTTTTAAAAATTTATTGATGTAAACAACTGCCTTAGACATGAATTTTTTTGTTTTTTAAATAAAAATTATAAACACATATTAAAACAAATTATTATGACAAAATAATCAACAGAAAGTTGGGTATAAAAATCAAGTTATTATTTGGCACCCCATTTAAAATGTAAATCTAATTTATAAATTATTGTGTTATATAAAAATTAAATCTGAAATCTGGTTCTAAATGACATTTAATTTTTAAATATGGTATTGGATAATATACTGGGAACCGAAGTCTTACTTTTTTTCCGGTAAAAAATTATTCTAACGACTTTTTAGCAATATAAACAAAACTTACTTTAAAGCAGTGAGTTTTTTGCTCCCCGTCCCAGATGGTTCTGGGAAGGGGAAACTTCTTCCGGATGCGGTATTTGTCGACGGGGCCGAGCGGTCTTCCTCTTAACTTTTCCGCCTCGCGGTAATGAGCTTCCAGCCACATCGCCTTCAAAAATATTTTGGTCATTTTTTTAATTATTGTTTGGTGTTTAAAAATTAATAAATTAAAAACTCAAACTTAGGATAATTAAAATTAGATAAGCTCGCATCGTTTTAAATAAGTTAAATGGTGTTAAACTTATTTACAAACGCTTCCTAATATTTACCTGCAATTTGCCGTGGGAATCTTTTTGCTGAAATCGGTGATTTTCCAAAATGGCGTACAGGTCGCGAAAATGGCCCTGGTGGTAAGCAACCATGGCTCGAGCACGTAACACGGTTTCGTTTGTGTTTAAAACTTCTAGAACTCCCGGTACAGCCGGAAGAGACCAGAGGAACCGGGCCAATCGCTCAATATCCCCACTTTCCTGAAGGCTGGCACAAACCGTCGCAATCTGAGAGGGGCTGAACGTCAAAACCGGAAAAGGTTGTGTTGGCGGCGTAAGGTTGGCGTTTAGATTTTGGTTAAAGAGGGACCGCAAAGCGTTTGCAGCTGCTAGGATGTTGGGGCGAATGCTGGGGCAGAGTACTTCTAGGTTGGCTCGCGCGTCGGCGGTCTGGGCCAAAAAGTTGATAATACTCTGTTTTGGAGATGGCATCGTTGACGTTGTCGTATCAGGGGAATGACTGGTGTGCTCTTGCATTTCATTTCGATTAAAAAGCATCTTTAAATTTCTTTCAAAAATTCAATATAAATTTCTAATATTTAAAACTTTATAAAGTAATGTTTAATTTCTATATTCCTCTATGCTGCTTATTAGCCTATACTGTCAAGATATCAATGTAGGAATGACAACCTATCGCCCTTTACGTCCAAGCATATTCCCGCCTCCCTTTTTCTGATATTTATAATCCGCTCTTTCATTTCTTTTGTAGATTCACTTAGGTTTATTGCAGGGCATCAAACGCTACCCGGGTGCTCCAACCCGATTACTTTCCAAATCGGGATTAATATTCAGATTACAAGACTAAATATTGACTTTGCCTGTGTTTAACTAACATAAGGTTTTCTTTTAAGTTTATTGATCTTGTATAATGTTACCACACTATTATCGCTCATGTTAAATAATTAAATATTAAAAAAATTGAATTAAAGTTATTTTTTAAACTTTGAAAGAATATAATTTAAAACAAGACGTACACATTTGATTTTAGTTATTTTTTATATAGCATTACTTGATACTTTTGTTGTAATAATTTAATTTATTTTTAAATTAAATTTTAATATTAAAAAATGTGTCTTGAAATTTAATAAAAAAAGAGAAGGTAATGTTTGTATAATTTTATTCACAAATGTACATATATTAATTCCAAATTTTACATTTTTAATCCAAATTTTAGTTTAAATTATTGTTTATTTTTTATTTTAATAACGCTGATAATGCATTAGGGCCTTATGTAAAATTATTTTACCATATAAAACAAATTATATACCACAAAAAATAGTAAAGTTTGATTTTTAATATAGGTAAAAATATATAGATGTAGTTATTTTCATACGACAATAGAATTTTTGATATGAAATGATCGTTTCAAAAGATAAAAGCTCAATTAGTCGCCTTGCTGCATAACAAATGCACACAGCGGGCCTTGATTGACGGCATATTAGGTAACAATACTATATTTACTTAGAGCACTATGCCTACCGACTAACAAGCATGTACAAACAAGATTACGGCAACTTAAGTAATACGTGAGACTGTAGGAAAATTCTCGCCTGCAAATGACGTCACGGGGAGCCCAGTATTACCTCATACGGTGGTAATCCAAGATGATTGAAGCATTTACAAGCTTAAAACAGTTCGAAATTATCTTGCATTGTCCGAGTGAAAAGTGACAGGTTTTCAATAAGAAAGTAGGCCGATGATTAATAAATGACCTGCGTTTTACGTATACGTGTACAAATTAGTTCGATCGTTCATAATTTTTTAAAATACCTATATTTTTTAAATATGATGTATTAACGCCATCTTTAATTTTTACTGGCAAAATCTAATCGCGTTATTTATTGCATTATTACAAAAACACTTATCGTAAATAAAAACATTCACAATTTAGGTAACAACTAATTAATGTTATTATTTGAATTAAAATCCCCGAAATAAAATACTTTAGGATATAACCGCATTTATTTTAGATCGGGATAATAGTGTTGTTCTCTGTTTTCTTTGTCGCTTTTGTTTCAAATTGCTGCGGTTTTTAGACTTTCAAAGGCCATTTCAAATAACATACCGACTAAAAAAACATTTATGTTAATACTTCGATTTCTGGAGATTAAGTTTTAATTGCGCCAATTGGTTTTCGTTGATCCGCTGTCACAACATTCAAGCGGTGTGTAGAAACAAAATGGCGCACGCGAGTCGGTCACGTGGTCATAGAAAATCGTGTCAATCTTTCGCGAAGACGGCGTGCGCTGTTCGATCGAACGGTAATGGTGCGCTGCCGACTCGTCGAATCCCAAACCGAATTAGCCTAACCTGTTTAAGGGCGAAGTTAAAGACACAATTGCATTTCGTTTTAACTCCTTGAAATCATTAATCCGTTTTGTGGTCGCGTTTATTTAGCTTTTCCCCATTAAAGAGCACTTCGCGTTCATTATATCACTTCATCGCCGAATCGGGCCGTGTTATTAAAAAATCTGGCCCGCCTGATCCCTCGCCGTGATTGGCGAAAAGAATTTTTTTAAAGAAATTTCGGCGAGTTATTCGGTTTTGCGTTAAGCATTATTGGATTGCGAGCACAATTGATTAAATATATTGTATCGATCATTAGAAATTACCTACGATCAAGCAAAAGTTGTAAATTAATCATGACTAACAAATAAATTCAAGAAATTTATCGATAGTAAAACATCTGACCTTTAAAAAAATGCTTAGATAAAAAAATAAAAAAATTTAAATATTTTGTTATTAAAATTATGTTTAAAAAATATAACACAACTTTTTTTGTGTTAAATAAAAACTTTCAATTTTTTTTTAAATTAAATATTTTAAAATTTTTATTTACATTTTTATTTGTGTCTAGCACGCTACACTAATGTTATTTTTTTATTTTTTGGACATATTTCTATTGGAATATTAGTAGAGCGTATAATGTGGTTTGCTTGGGGACTAAACTCTTTTGCTTCGCTTATAGATTTGTTCTTCCGCTAACATTACGATTTAAAATACGTCCTTAAAAATATGTCACTAAGTATAAGCATAGGTAAGTAAGTAATTCTGTTAGATTTTAGCTCGTTATTGCTAATGAATTTTTTCCGTCAATTATATTTTAAAATTATTTTTTTTATTGTATTTTTGAATAAAATTATTTTTTATTAAATTGTTAAAATTATATAGTAAAATTTAAATGTGCATTAATAACACAAGTATAGAATTTATTTTAAAATGTAACAAACTTTAATTAATGGCGTTATTTTTACTATCTATTTGTTACTTTGATATTTATCACAAAATTAATAAATCAAGTATGTTAATTAAAGTTGTTTATTATATTTTAATACATATATTAAGTTTATTTGTATTTTACTTTAATAAAGGTAAGGATGATAAAAATTTATAATATTTTTTTAAAAAAGAAATATAATAATTTTTTTATAAATATGATAAAAAATAATGATATTTTTAAAAATAAAGAATGTAATATTTTTTTATGAATATAATAAAAATAGTAATATTTTTTGCTTATTTAAAAGGATTTCTACAAATATTTTGTTTTTTAAAAAGAATATTTAATGAACTAGTGACCTTAATCAACTAAAATAGGATTTGTTTGTGAAGGTAGAATTAATATATTGTTACCTCAAAACACCTTTACTAATCTTACGTAATTTATTGTAAAAAAATATGCTCCTTGGGGGAATTTTGTTCTTAATATCTCATCTATTGTCAGGGTTCTCTTTGTACTACAAATCAAAGATCTAAATACCAATACAATGGGATTTAAGATTAACGTAATTATGGCAGTATTGTATATTAGATAAATTACCTTTTATTTTAAACTGGGTCGATGATTGATAAAAATTATTTTACTTGTGTTAAAGTTAATGCAAGGGAAGTTAATACGCTTATAAAGCTAGAATATTTTTGTTTTTTTATTTTGGTTTTTCGCGCGTTGATAAAAGTAAATAATAAATACGATATACAATTAATATTACAACAATGCGACGGGAAAAAATGACAAAATCAATTTTATGATTTAAAACATGCCAAAAGTATTAATGTTTACATAAAGATTTTAAGTATGTTATGGCATGGTCACCAAACCCAATATAAATTAAATTAATATTAATTACGATAAAATATATAATATATTTTATTTTTTATTTGGTTCAAATTTATATCATTGAATATTTATTAATAAAAATAGGATAAAAAATTTTTTTTGAAGGTCACCAACAATCTTAAATTGTCGTCTCTTAACAAATAAGCAGTTTTAAAAATTAAGTAGTATTACGTATTAAAAAATCTTGATTAAGTTTTAAATATATTTTTCCTAAAAAAAAACTAATTTTATTTTAATAATTTATTTTAATATTTTTTCCCAATTAACAACAAAAAAATTTAGTTTATTAATTGGATTTAATATTTAATATTGCTCAAAATAAAAAATACAATTTTGAAGTAAAGGATATTTCGTTGTTCAAATAAAATGATTTCTAATTAGCCTGTATGGGGATTATTAATATAAAAACTCTACAGGAGTTTAATCTATTTCAAGATATTGTCGTCTATACCCACGTATATACCAACGAGATTACTAAGAAGCAAAAAATTACTTCGATCTTAGTTTATATCTTAATAACACGGACATGTCATAACAGATATAAGCGCCTGTGTAGTAGGGCGCCAATGCCTTCAATAGAATTACTGTGGCGTTCGTTAACGCGCTGCGGGATACTGTTGTTACCGATGCGAACAAATGGTCTTGTTTTCTTCGTCTAATTTGTTGTCATTCGATTTGTGCTGAGAGTGATTTAAAGCCCGATATTTTACCTGGATTACCCTTTGTCGTGACTTATTTAGTTAAGGGTAAAATGAATACTATAAATGAACACATTTACTTTTAGGGTGTTTGAAAATATCTTTAATATTGGCTACAGTGCGTTTTTGATAAAGTCCATAAAATGGTACATGAGCTAATAAAGCTTTTAAATATTTTGCGGAAATAATCGACTTATTGTAATTGACGTCCGACCACCGGCATCGAACCATAGTCAACTGTTTTGTGACGTCATAATGTCGGTTGTGTGGTCTACAATTTAAAATCTTTAATTCCACATGATAATGATAACCATTGATAAAAAAAATATTATGACTAATTTTGTATTTTGAAAATTTTAAAGCAAATGGGAATTACAATAAAGCCATTTAAAATTATAAACGTTAAGATACTTTAATTTATTAATAAATTTAATATTACTGAAATATTTCGAATATTTTTTTAATTTAATGCACAAGCTTACCATCACAACAAAATTCTTCTTTTTAAAAAAATATTAAAAAATATATAATATGATATCTTACTGAAATAGTTTAAATACCTTTTTAATAGAAGTAAAATCATAAGAGGCATAATATAGTATTATATAAGAAGTATAGTGGTGGTAGCCCCAGCATCAAGTAACGTACTGATGTCTGATAGGTCTTGATTTTAAAAATAAAGTTAAAAACCTTTTGTTTGCTAATTTTGTTGTTACGTGTTTAAGCTACCTGTTTCGAAAACAAATATTGTGGCTGCAGTGGGACTTAAAGGTAAAACTTGTTGGCCTGTAAACCGCCGCCATGTATAAAAAACAGTAAATAGCAAACAATGCATAGTCGACACGATAGCGCCCTCTTGCAAGACGCAGAACAGATGGAAATTTTCATAATAGAAACTTAAGGCAAAAATAGTAAAATCGAATTAATATTTTTATATACATATAAATCTATTAAACAAATTATAAATCTCATTAAATTTTTTTAATATTTTTAATAAACATGCACGCATTGATATTGCAAGATATAACTAAACAAAATTTTTAAGCAAAATATCGATATTTGTTTTTTAACAATAAAACATGTATTACATTTTAATAAATAAACAAAAACTAAAGTTTAAAACAGTTTTTAGAGTTTTATCGTAATACATAAAAAAAATTTGGAAGCAAAATATCAATCTTCAATTTACATTTAATTCCTTTTCATTTAAATCCGTTTTATATAAGTTGTTTTATTTGTTTCCATTTTAAATTATCCGCTTTGAATGTATCCGTTGAAAGTCAGCTTTTATAAAATCCATTCCAATGTTTTTTTTTCATTTAAATTCTTTCCACTTAATTTCTGTTTTAGTGTCTGTCATCCCACACTAATTCGTTTGAATGATTTTTTTTATAGAATCTGCGTTCTTAATAATAATAATAATAAAAATATTAAGTGTATACATTTTTTACACCTACATTTACTAAGTATCATAACATAGCCACTTAATTTAACAACTTTTTCATTTATTTGTTTATATTATGATTTCTTCATTTTAGTTCTTTTTTATTTATTTTTTTTTTAATTGTAGAAATAGTTGGGATTCGGAAGTTTTTTTCAACAAACAAAAAGCAAATTGAAAAGCAAACTCTAATAGTGCCAAAAACTGGACTTATTCTATGTTTTAAATTGATTTTGTTATTTTGTATTTTAAATTTGCCCCTTAAATATATTTCATACATCTATTTTTAGTGTAAGTTCTGCTAATGTGTTCAAATAAAACGAGTTGATGGATTGTAGTCACTAAAATTTATCAGTTTTTCTTCCCGCTAGATTGCAGTGGCGAGTAATATAGATTTGTAAATTCACGCGTTTAATTTTAAAGAATATTTTAAAACTTTTAATCTTTGTTGTAACGCACGAATTTGACACATATTGATCTCTGCTTAAGTTTCCCAGTAAAAAAACTTTTTTTAATTTGTAGCAATCTTACAAAAGAGCCTAAAACTTAGGTCAGTAATTAGCGTGGTTTTTATAACGGAACAATTTTGTTTTTTTTCCCAGCGACATTTAAACAAAACATTTTTCGGCTTTGTAAAGTTTAGTTATACGGGAGCCTTGTATTTTCTGAAACATTTTAACAAACACTAATGAGAGTTCGTTAATAGAAGGTTTGCTACACATTAGGATAATAACATCCATACTGAAAATTTGGAACTTTTAATTTTAAAGAACAGAAGTTATCGTCTTTCGAAATTCTGACTAGAAAGAAAAAAACAATAATAAATACACTGACAAAAACAATATGTTTCAATAACATAATTAAAATTTTGACAATAACATAGTTAAAATCAAAAGAAAAAAAAGTGTTATTAAATGCACAAAATGTATACGTGCTTTTCAGGAAATAACCAAGAATAAATAATAAAAGTGTCATTTTTATGTATTGTTTAGTTGTTTAGAATTTATATTAAAACTAGAATACTGTTTCGGAATCCAAGATTTCGAACTTTAATAATAATTGTAGTTAAAACTTTTATTTTTTATATTTTGCGTAATTATCTTAAAGTGTTTACCCAACCGGCGGTGTGTTTAAATGATATTTCTCTACTTGTTTTGCTTTGTTGCTATCAGGCTATCTATTGCAGTGTAAACAGATTGACAGTTACGAATACTAAACACGACTAATTTCGGATGTATTTTTAATTAAATATAAAGATTGGCTTAATACTAACGGTATAATTGTTTTAATAACAGTTGCCTTTGAACTTAGAGTTATATATATTTTTTTTTTAAATTTAGAATTAAACTTTAGAAACTGTCTGACCATAATTGAAAGTACAAGAATTTAATAAATTTATAATTTAATTACTCTCAATCGACTGATTAATGTAATAAGCTGACTGATTAACTTTCTAGCAGGTTGCTCGAGCGTTTAAATGATAAAAAGAAAAATGTGCATTAGATAATGTTGTATATTTTCTTATTTAAAGTTTTTATGGTTTCATGTCACATGTATTCTGTTATCTGTAAGAAAAACCACTTGCTGACCTGAACTTGTGCAAAAAGATTTTATAAAAATTTTATTAGAAATGAGCATAAAGCAGTAAGGTGGCATAAATTTTAGTAAAACTAAGTCTGTAAGTAGTTACGAGATAAATGTTTAAAAAATTACCTAAAAGTTTGCAAATTGTTTACTAGTGTAAATCTTTGGTGTAGAAAATTTAAGTTTTGCAGTGTTAACCAGCATATGCTACATAAACAGAATATAAATATGACCAATGTATAAAGTGATAACTCATTATTAATTTTTTAATCTAAACTTACTCACATTTTTTTAGTAAATGTGATTATTATTTAATTTGCAATGGTTTAGTTTAAATTTCATAGTAAGTTATCAACAAATAAAATGTCACAAAGCAGTGTGCATCGCTATTCCTCATCCAGCGAAAGCTCTTCGCGAAACAACTTTTCTTCCAGTAGAAGAAGATTACCTTCCGCTCCATCGGAAGGAATTCTCCGGAACCGAAATCGGCATGTCACCATCGCAGATCCTGATTCCCTGAGTCGTAGAGTATACAGGATTGCTGACAACCTTGATGATGCGGCACGAAATTTAAGTGGTGTCGACAGTAAATTATCAGAGTACCGAGATGTTCAAGATGATTCAATGTCTGCTTTGACAAAAGTATTTAATATATATTTTTTTACAAACTAATAATATATTTACTGTATTCGTATCATACTTTCGCATTTTTTTTTATCTAAAATGGTCTCAGTTTGCCTTAAATTGTGTATTGTTTTTTAAACTGTTTTAATTTTTTTTTTTTTTTAAATAATTTTACTTTACATAAATGTTGCTTAACATAATTTTTCCAATGTGCACTAACCATTAAAACTTTATAGGTAAATGGGTGATTACCCAATGCTTTAGTGCATTTATCTAAATATTAACTAACCAATAACTCTTACCTTTTTATTTATAATTAATTAATTTTTAAATTTAGCTGCAAGAAGATTTAGAGGGTTCAATTGGTCGTTTGAAATCATCACGAAAAAGACGAACACTTCTTAACGGAAACGAAACTTTACATCGGAGTGAACTAAGATCTTCTTCCGTGGCACCAAGAACAAGAAATTACAACTCTGAAACTGATTTATTGGGTAATCTTTTGATTATTTAGTTTTTAAGGTTTATTTATGTTTTGATTTGTTTCTAATCATAAAAAAATGAAATAACGCTGGTCTTGAGAAGTTATTTTAATTTCACGTAGTTGCCAACATAGTTTGGTTATCATGTCAATGGTATAAAAGTTTTAAATTTTTTTATAGCCTAATTTTTTGTAAATTTAACTTATTTATTACCCTTAAGAAGTTGTATACTATTTTATTTGTTTTGAATTTTAAACACTTTTAAAATTATTAAATAAAAAAATAATTATAAATATATATTAATTTTTTTTTTTTTGTAAATTTTAATATTCGAAAATAAATCGTTGTAATTTTTTATATGTTCAAACACATTACATTATCATTTTTATAAAAAAAAATAGTTATTTAAATTAAAAGTTGTATTAAAAGGGCCTAAACAACTAGCTGAAACTGCATCAGAAATTAAATTTGTTAATAATTTTTTTTTCATTGATCTAGGAAGGAGCACAAAACGACCATCAAGTAGTTTGGGTTTCAACAGACATGGTGGAGGGGGAGATCATTATTCATCTGTGGTATTAATAATTTAAATTAAAACTCATTTATTTTGCAACTCAGCAAGTTTTGTGTATGACAGTTGTAGCTTTTGAAAATGAATCCAAATATAGATAGTTTGAAGGTGGCATAAAAAGGGCTACCAACAATGCCCTTTTTTAATTTTTGGGACCAAGGACTTCAATTTAAAACCCTCCGTTTCAACATTGTTTTTTTTAAACCTAAAATAAAAACTTTTTAAACCACAAAAATTCTTTACACCCCTGTCTACATTTCTTCAAAAAAATATTTGAGAGGCTGACTCTTGGAGTAATATCAAAAAAACTCACTCTAGCATTTGCCATTCTATAATTTTTAGATCCACGAAACAGTGACTGATTTATCGTCGAATCAAGCAAAATTGGAGCGCGATCTTAATGATGAAATATCACAAAGAATCCGGTAATTATTTTAATAAGCTGCTGAAATTTCTATTTATGTCTTTAATATAACCAGTCATCAACAAATTATATCTAAATTAAATTGTTTGACATGTAAATAAAACACTAGCCTAAAAAACGAAATTTTAAAAACAACTTTTTATCGAAATTTTAGGTCAACATATTTTCAGAAATTTAAGTTTTTTTTTTTAAAATGGAGTTGGGGTAAGATGGTTATTAGAAAATGTCCCATTGTTAGTAAAATTGCTTTTTTTAATAGTCTATTCGGTAAAATGGTTTTTGGTTACAGCAATTCCTATACTACTTTTCAAGTATAATTAATTTCTTTTAAATTTTAGATCTGAAACTGGGACACGAAGAGCAATTAACGACCTTAATGAAAGCATGAGGTTGGTAAGACCTCCAGATCGGGTAGAACAAAGGTTAAAGGAAATCGAAAAAGGTTTGAGTAAAGATCGTAATTTGGAATCCCAGATGGCAAGCAGAGTTGCTGATAGCGTGTTAAGAAAAAGCCAAACCAGGTCAGTTTTATAGGCTTTAGGGCCTGAAAAATGAAAACTATTTTTTTCGGGCAAAAATTTAAACAATGTGTTGCAAAATTGGATAAATTGTATATAGGCTATAAACATTGTTTTCTGTGGTTTTACCATAATTTGTATGTTTTGATATATATATATAACTAAATTTCTAAAAATGCATTCACAAAGGCAACTGGATGATGATTTTGGATCAAGGAACAGATTTCTTGATATGGAGAACAGTAAAAGAAATGTTGAAAGTGAATTAGAGATTACAAGAAGAAGGTTGGAACAATCGGAGGGAGGTCGGGAAGCCCTCGTGTCACAAATAAGTAAAAATGTTATACTTAATTTACAAGCTAAAATGTATGTCCACTTTTTTCTAAATAAAGAAAGGTTGATTCAATTTGCTAAAATGGTTAGATTTATTACATTAGATTAAGGGTTAAATCCCTACTGCTTTTTTTTGGGTATAAATTTATTCTTAATGTGGGAAGGTCGAATGCACAACCTAAACATAGAGTAACATCAGTTACTCCGACCCATTCTCGAGTTGCCTTTAGCAGTTCGGGATATTATAGAACTTTTAATTGCCCGGTAATTATGCTGCTGATTAAGTGCTGGCTCAGCAGGAGTACCAGTTATACAGTGGGGATTGAATCCACGACCTCATGGTGGGGTAGCAAGTGTTCTTACCAATACACCATGCTGCCTTTAATGCTGTAGTCCCCTAAAGTATGATGCTATAAACTTCTGCTAAGCCAAAATCCAATCAGCAGACCAATTAGTGATCAGATGTAATCAAATATATCCAAAACTGTTTAAGTAACTCAAGATTGCGCCAGGGTAACAAACATCTTTATTTAAGTCAAAAAATTGGTGAATAAACTATCCACATCGTATAAACAAATACAAAAAGTGTACGCAAAAACATTAAATTTCTCTGACATGCAAATATATTTTCAAATTTTTTTTTCTTTTAGATGAACTGAGAAATCTTATTACCCAATCAGATAAAGAACGTGCTAACCTCAAGCATGATATTGAAAGGCAGGCAATGGAGCAAAAATCCAAGATAGAAAAAGAGTTTGAGATGAAGGAAAAATTAGCAGGTAAAATATGGTTTTTCAATTTTTCATAATTTGATATAAATCGCTAGTTTATTTATATTACACAAAAAATTTAAAAAAACAGTTTTCAAGTTTTAATTTTTCTTTTATTTATTTATTTGCTTTTAATTCTTAATTTATTAGTTCTTTTTTTAATTTCTTTATACTTTTTTAGGTTTAGAACGTCAGGAATGTGAGAGATTAAGACAAGCAAATGAAATCGACGACCTCAGAGCTGCGATAAAACGATCCGGAGGAGTTGTCCAACTTGATGAAGTGAGGAGGAATTTGGAAAAAAGCGAGAGGCAGAGACAACACCTCTCCGACCACATTGAGGTAAACATAAAACATCAGGTTTTTTCTCAACTATAAATTGTTAATTAGTAAAGTTAAAATAAGTGATGCAAAAACCCAATTTTGGAATCAACTCAAGTCGATTTAAATTACACAAGTCAATGTTAAATTTAAACGAATTGAGCAACACACTTTAAAGGTTTTTATTAAAAAAATAATAGCCGAAAAAACGTAACCAAATTAGTCAAATTTTATAAATTGCAATCATTTTTACAAATACTCTTTTTTTACACCCTTACTGGATCAAAAATGTTCATTAAAATAAATGTCGGCGACCTGTTAATTTAACGCAAAAAGAACTTACTTAACAAAATACATGGCAATCAAAAGTTCCTTTACACCTGAAAAAGCAATGTAGTTTCACAGCACTTTTAGTTAATCATGTTTTAAAAAATTATATTTAAAAACTAGCTTGGAAAATAAGTGTGGAGATTATTTAATGATCACCAGATTGCTATGATAAAAGTAAAAATTAAACTTTAGGCATTAAGTAATTAACTGCCAGCTAAATTCACTTATGTAAGGTTGTTAAAAAAAGCAGCAAATGTCTATGTTTTACAGACCTAATTTTACACTACCTTTTTAATTTTTATGTCAGGTTTTGACCAAAGACCTTGAGAAAAAAGATATGGCCCTCAGTCGAACCTTGAACGAATTAAACGAAACTCAGCGAAAATTTGTTGAATCTGAAAGATCAAACGATTATAATTACAGACAGCTTGAAGACACAATATCCAAGTTTAAAGACCAAGTCAAGTAATTTGATTTTCAGTTTTTAATAAATGTTATCAAAGGGATTTTCTGAGTAGAAGTTTTAATATTTAATTGTGCTATTGTGTTTTTTTAAAAGATGATTTTTGTTACAACAGGGAGACAGAAAAATACGAAAGTGATTTTCAAAAAATGGTGGAACGAAAAATGGCTGCCGAAAAGGAAAATGAGGAGCTGAAGAGTACGGCTCAGGACACAATCAGACAGTATGTTTTTAAAACATTTGAAATAATTTAATATAAACATACATCTAAAAACAAAGAACCTAGTTACACAAGGTAACCTTACGCAAAAAAAAAAGTTTTTGGTATTTAACAAAATTAAAAAATTTACATAAAAATTAGAGCAAATTAGTTAATTTTTTTTTAATTTTGTTTGCGACATATTATTTACCTAAAATCCTATGATAAAGTTTTTTCATCAACATTAAAGTAGCTTTGTTGTATTACTATAAAAGAGGTGCTTTTCAATTTTTTCTCTTGTGTGATTGGTTGTTAGCAAACCTTTTATTTATGTTTAGTTACTATGGTACCTTAAACAGGGGCTGAAATTTTAACTATATATTCTACTTTAATCAAATTTTTGTTTTACTGAATTGTTTAATGTTAGTTAACTTAACATTAAGACTACAGTTTAATTGTTTTTCTATCTAGTTGGAAACAAAAGTGTAGAAAGTGTGAAAAAGATGTTGAAAGATTGAACGAAAAAGTTCATCAACTTAATCTCAAAAACGAAGATTTGGCTCGACAAAATGTAGTCAGCAAAACGCAAGCAAATAATGGTAGTTTTTTTTTTTTAAATTTAAACTAAACCACTAAAAATAATATTCTAAATTAATTAACTTTATGATATTTTGTAAGCCTTCCAGCAAGTAGAGAATCTCCGATTGGAAGTAGAGAATGGCATTGTAAGTCATAATTTTTTTTGAATTATTGTTTAAAATTTTTACCTAAAAATAAAATAAAAAACTATCACAAAGCCTGGTTGGATTTTCATCAAGCTTAAATGTGTGACTACTTATTATTAATTAATCTAATGGATTGACTTTACTACATAAGATCTTTGGTTTAATCCCCAATGCTTCTACAATACTGCACCCTCAAATTACTGGGCAGGTTAATTATAAAGCAATATTATAAGGTCTAAACTAAAAAATATTAATTTGTGTTTAGCCTGTTGGCCTTATCACATACAGGATAGTATAGCATATTGTGTTTAATAAGTTTTTACTTTTATTGACAACTTAGGGCAAACGAGCAGAGATGGCTGAGCAATTACATAAATATGACGTCGAGATGACAAAGTTTGCTGAAGAGAAAATGATGCTGGCAAAAAATTTGGACGACTCGAACCTAAATATGAGACAATATGAAGAGAAAATAAAAGATTTATCAAACAAGTAAGTTATATAGGTTTTTTTAAAAAAAGATTAATTAAAATCATGTTTTAAATACAGTAAAAAAGTATTTATTTAAATCCCATGCCAAATTAGGCTGATAAGCTTTAATATTTTCTATGATATCTGAATTTAAATAATTTTTTTAAGTTATCCATATTTAACGTATTTATTATTTCAAAGGACTCATAAAAATACTGCACAGGTTTTTGAGCTTATTAGTTTAAGTAAAGGAAAAAGTTAGGCAGGACTTCATGTAAACTAAAAGACATTTTGCTTCTTATTCAGTTCTGTACAGATAAAATTACTATCATATCATCAAAAACTATTTTACCAAATAGACATTTTTTTGAATGTCAAATCCTTGTTCACATTATTACACTGTTTTTTTAACTTTTCCCTGACCCATTCTCTAAGGAATGCTTTTCAATTAAAAAAAATGTTTCCCCAAATTTTGGTCAAATGTTTTTTTTTGAAGGTCAGTTTGCCCAATGGATTTTGCTAACATTATCGAATACAATGGTTTAAATGTAGTTATGTGTAGTCCTACATATAAACTAGTGCAACTCGCCTGCATACTTTTCATAAAATTACGTTGTTTTTAGAATAACTGCAACCAATTGTGCATTAGAAAAATCCCACAGAGAAAATGATAGTTTGAGATCAATGTGCGACTTCACTAAAAAACAAATTGAAAATGTTCAGGTGACTTGAATTAAATCATTAACATACAAATATAATAATTATAATTCTAATAATGTGTTTATATTAACCTTGACTATAATAATCTTCTTTTTGGTTTTATTTGGATATTTTTTCACCTTTTTTGTGCTTGCGATTTTTAAAGTTAATTTATCTTAGAATAAAATTGTTATGATTTTATTTAAAGATTATTTTATTCATTTCAATGATGTGAATAAAAAAATACTGATTTAAAACTATATACATTTTCTTTTATTTGTGCGTTTGATTTTAGTCGGAAATTGGTAATGCTAAAAGAGAAAACTCAAATTTGCAATCTGAGATTTTAAGTGAAAAAATGAAATTCAGCGAGGCCGAAAAAGTTTTGGAGTCGAACAACAAACAAATGGAAGCGATGAAGTTGGAAGTTAACTCAGTTCACAAACAACTAAACATTGTAAAAACAAAATTGTTTGTCATCAACTTTTTGTAGATTTTAAATGGCTATAGTTCAAAACTAAATATTTAAACTACAAAATTAATATTGTAGTTAGTGTTAAAATTAACATCACTTTAAAAAGTAAGAAAAAAAATATAAAGTTTTTTTTTTAAAAAAAGTTTGTTTTTTTTGGTATAAAGGCAACTTACCCTGTCATAATATTGTAAAACTCGCTTTAAATTTCACTAATAATTTTTTTCTAAAATATTTTTGCAAAAACATTTTATTTTAAAACATTTTTAACACTTGTTATTTAAACACTTACTTTATACTAGGAACGCTCCACTCACAAATCTGAACTCCAGAAACTAAACTCTGAAATTCACTCGGGCGAGGTTGAGAAAATACAAGCCGTACAAGATGTAAGCAAAAAGGCAAACAACGAGCGCTGCTTACTTGAAAGTGAAATTCACAAGATTAATGTAAGTATTTAAATCCTGCATACTAAGTTTGCCAACTATCAAACTGGTCTCTAGTTTGGTTTTGGTGACTTTTGTATGTTAGTATTTATTTTAATAACAAAGTGTACCCAGTTCTTATAATGGTTGTTTTATGCCGTGCTTATGTTTTTTATTTTATTTTGTTAAAAAATTTTGCTGACTCCACAGTTAATTGCAACAATCTTCTCCATAATTTATTGTTTAATATATATTTCTCATGCTTACATTTATTAAATGTAGCATGGTAAAAATAACATAAATCTAAATAAAATAATTATTTTATCTACCTTTATCTATTTTTTTTATAACAGATGGATATGAATGAAGAAAAATGTTTACACAAGGAAGTCCAAAAAATATTGAAGGAAACCAAAGATGAACTTAACTCAAAATCCTCCGATTTACGAAGACTTGAAATGGAAAACCAAGTTTATAGAGAAAAATATCAACTTCTGAACTCAACCTACGAAAAAAATGTAAATCTAAATTTTTATGATATACTAATCATATGGAATCTGCTCTTATGACTAAAAATTATTTAACTGAGGGAAGTTTTCCTTGAAAACCAAAATTCTAAGGATCAAAATTTTAAGGGCATTTCACAGGGTAGGGTAGAAAGGGATCAAAAAAAATGTCTCATCTCATAGTCGGTGAAATAGCCTTTTTGGTCCATTCGTTAAACTAGAATTAAATAATAGCTTGCTCTAAGGACGGAAATAATATTTGCGATTATTTGCCCGCACACCACGAATGTTATTTTTTTCAAGGTTATAAATTGGACATGCAAATATATATATTGTCCACTAAGCTCGTTATGTATATATGTTTTTGGTGATATGACCATATTCTGTTATAGTTGTTAAGTCATAATAAACATAATATACCGGCAGCATGGTGTAGTGGTAAGAACACTTGCTACACCACCATAAGGTTGGGGGTTTAATCCCCATTGCTTTCATGCTGTAGCACCCTTGAGTAAGGCGCTATAAACAGTATATAAACAGTAACTCCTACAGAACCAACACTTAATCAGCAGCATAGTTACCGGGCAATTATATAATCTTTTGATATCCCAAACTGCTAAAAGGCAACTCGAGACTGGGTCGGAATAACTGATGTTACTCTATGTTTAGGTCATGCATTCGACCTTCCCACATCGAGGATAAAAATATATACCAAAAATAAAATAAAAAGACAACATTTTAAAGCTTGTAATTTCAGTGACTTTTAAAGTTAAAAGTTTTTTCGTCTTACATTGCAATTAAACTCTTTTAATATTGTAGTACAAAGAACTTGGCCATAACAATGCAAGAATAGAACAACTGGACGTGGATCTACTTTGGTCTCGGGATAAAGTAAGAAAGTTGGAACAATGTCTCGAGGTTGCTAATAATGGAATTTCCCAAGATGTTAATGAACTTCAGATTATTTTGGGTCTGGTGACGTCGGATCAAATGACAAAATCTTTCTCGGAATCTAGTAATGATATTCATGTATGGATCTTAATGCTAAGGGTAATTTTTTTGTTGAATTATTATTTAAATGATATGACTAAAGTTGATATAGATTTATCTTAAATTAAATTTTTAATAGTTACCATGAGATAAAAATGTTGCAACGAAATGTTGTTCAAAAAGTTTGTCAAACTAGATATTAATAATATTAATAAAATTGTTTTCAGAAAAAATTGGATTCTGTGAAGTTCGAAGTCCAGGCCAAACTTGATCACAGACTAAAACTATTGGATGAACTAGATAAACAAAAAGAAGAGGTAATTACATTTTTGTCAGTTGTTCAACTTTACATTAAAACTACATTAAAACTAAATGTAAAAACTGCTTACAAAAAATTAGTGTTAAGCTGTGCTGTTTTATTATAATAGGCATGAAGAAAAATATTCAGCAATTTTTAGCTTTATTTTAAATTTTTTGTTGAAATACTTTATGCCAAGTTACTATTTGAAAACATTATTTTTTACTTTATGTAATACTTACCTATGTTATAACAATAAAAAATATCTCTGTACAGTCTATTACATTATGAGTATTGTCCAATACTGTTTTTTTGTAGACAATTTAAAAACAAGTTTAAACATTTTGTATTTTATGTGTTACAATCTTGTGTATTAAAAAAATTAAAAAAAAAATATTAAAAAAATACGGTATTAAAAAAAGCATTGTTAACTAAAATATTTGCTTTTAATAGATGAAAAACTGTTATAAATCACTTAAAGGGGACCAAGATCATTTAATTGAAGAAGTCACAGAACAACATAAATTGATCGATTCTCTAAGCAAAGAGAAAGCTTGTAAGTTTTTCAAATTCTTTTTTTGCAATATCTTAATTTAAATTGATTTTGTATATTCAATAAAAATATGCCTAGTTAAAGTTGAACTTAAAAAAATACTTATTAAAAAAAAATAATAATAATAAAAAAAAACTTGCATTTTTTGCTTAAATGTATTAAAGATTATGGTTGTTATATTAAGTTGAAAAATATGTTATTATTTTAGCTTTACTTCTTGAGAACAAAGAAGCACGGATCATAGTTCATGATCTTGAAGACAAGGTCACTAATCTAACTTGTAGTCTTCAAAATGTAAGTGTTATTTCAACCAGTTTGAAACTAATCAGTCATCTTACTAAATATGGTTAGGGGTTCGATTTCCTTTATTTCTGTGGTGTAGCAACCTTAAGTATGGCTCTATTAATGGAACAAACTTCTAACAAGTTTAAAATTAATCTGCAGACTAATTGTTGCGAAATTATAATCAGTAATTATACCAACTGCCAAATACAAATTAAGACTGAGTTGGGTAACCAAGTTTTTTTTTTATGTTTAGTAAGTATTGACACCTAAAAAATGTTTATTTATCAGATTTTGTGAATTTTTTTACTTTTAGGAATCTCAAAAGGAGAGAGAAAAAATACACCAACGATATATGAAGTAAGTTATGATGTGGATATCAACAAACTTTACAATTTTAATTTTTGATATGCGTGTTTAACTAGCTTAAATAATTAATTTTGTTGATTCAATAATAGTTATTTATTACACTAAAATCAAACCATCATTTTGTGGTAAATATATTCAACATAAAATTAGAATCAACATTTTTCAATAAAAAGAAGACTCTTATAACTCTATTTTTATGTTTTAAAGATATAAAGACACCATCAATTCACTACAAGCCGATTTGGAAGACCAGGGAAAAAAAGAAGGTCACGTCACTAGATTGAACCCAAGAAATTATAGAAGATCGCCCTCTCCTAATAAAAGAACCTGAGTAATTTTTTTTTCTTTCTTAATTAAATGTAATGCTGTAAATTGTATTAAGGTTTTTTTTTAATTTAATTATAATTTTATTTTTATTTTGAATTGATATGCAGAGGTGATATAATTTAAAAATTCTAGTTTCTTGCCCGTTGTAGTTACTGATACAATAATTATAGCTAATATTTATTGTTAAATTACAATGTTTTAAGTAATGTAAGTATTGTATATAGCAACATTAGTTTATTGAGTTAATTTTTACTCATTTTCTAAAAAATATTTAAAAATCTATGGTAGTATTTTTAACCTTTTTTTAATGTGTGCCGAACTATAGAATTAGTTGTTTTAGATTATGATTTTAATGATGGTTCGTTATTAATTTTTAGTGCTTTTTGTTGCTTTTCACGTTTTATTCAGGGTAAATCCATTTTTTCACATTTATATATAATGTTACTAATTGTGCCTAGATTTTTTTAATAGATTTTTTATTGTATGTAGAGAAATTTATTATTATATATTATGCTAGTAAAAGATTTATATTAAAATACACAATTTTAAAGATGTAGACTTTATCTTTGTGGCGTTTATAAAAGGAAGGTTACAGAATAAATATACTATATACACTTGCAGGGGTTTGCATTCAAATTCACTACAGTCTGATAATTTACGAGATTGTCAAAGGTTGTATTCTATAATTTAACTTCTCCTAATCTGTTTAAAAAATAACCCACTTTTGCAGCATTTAAAAACCGCGGAGGGGAACTAGTTAAAGACATTGCTTTAGATCGATATTCATTATTTTTCCCTATATGGTGCCTATGAAAGGCGATATCGGTGTTTTATTGTGTCGAGCCAAAAGTTTTTTGGCTCAAAGCTTTTGGGCTATTTTACCAAGTAAACAAATCCAAAAATATTGAAAATTATTTTGAGATTGTATAAATGTAACAAAAGTTAGCGTACATATTGATATCGAGATCGAGGATATTTAAAAACGTAAAAAAAACAGAAATTAAGCAAAAATGTCACATTCAGTTATGACGCCGTTTTTCAGTAGTGTTATTAGTATTTTGTATCAATTCATAATTCTCGTTTACAGATATGCAATTGCGATGACTGATAAAAAATATGACAACAGTAATATGCAAAAGATTTATGTTGACAAAATGCTGGAAGCCGCTGAGCACGGAGATCTCAAATCGCTGCAAGGTGGAGGCATTTTCCACTCTGCACTCCCGAAAGATGCTACGGACGAACGCGGTTGGACAGCACTTATGCTTGCAACGAGGAATGGCCATTTGGAGGTTGTGGAGTTTTTACTTAAAAATGGGTATCTATTTTTCTATAAACAACGGGCATAATTAAGCATAAGTTTTAAATGCTTGTGTTTTGTTACACTTGATTTATCTAATAACATCTAATAAAGTTGTAAGGCAAAATATATTTGACACAAAATTAAAAGTATTAATGTGTGATTTACATGATTTTGCTGCAACGCTTAATTTTAAGATAAGTTGTTAATAATTGTAATTCAACTTGTAGAAATAGTGAAAATGTTTTTAAGAAGTATATATATGGGAAAATGAATAATATGTTGTGTAAAGTTTTTTTGCATAAGCTGGCTTAATGCTGTATATAAGTCTAATTTTGGGCACAATGTGCTAAGCTGTAGAACTAAAATAGATTTTATTAATTTTTAAGCATACAAAACTATAACAAATAAGTTTGTAATTAATTGCAAAAGAAATTTTGTTAGAAAATTATAAACAAATAATCAAATAATCACTTAAAGGTTTATAAAAAATTAGATGTTCTGTTATTTTAAACTTACTGTTGAAATATTACTTGCATTTTTTTAAAAAGAGCTTTGTTTACTTCAAGTATTTAAAACTTGTTTGTACAGTTAGGATCACAATGACTGTGCAAAATTTTTCCATTTTAATCTTGCAATAAATATAAGACAAAACCACTTATCTTTCATAAGTGTTCCAAAAATATAAAAAATAGATTTAATTTTTTTTTTAAATATATCTTATTTTTCTAGGTCCGATCCTAAAACTATGAACAAAAGTGGCCAGTCGGCAATTGACATTGCTAAATTCTGGAACCAACGCTCAATCACCAAACTCTTTCAAAACGTTTCCAACAAGACTCCAATATTTGAGCAGGTTAATTTTTATGGACATTCCTCGATTGATCGTCAATCTTATAAGCGAACTGATTTAGATCATATTAAGTCTGCTATGGAAAGCGAAAAATCCAGGTTTATGGTCTTTGCTGAGTTGCAATTACTAGTTACTAAGAAAGACTCGGAAAATGAAGCTGTGTTTTTAGATTGGCCCACCATTGAGAAAGCACTCACTCATGATTTGGAAAATGATATTATTTTTTTAGGAACTGGTAATATTGACATTGGAAAATTGTTGAGGGAAACACAATGCGGTAGTGAAGATGACTTTGCATATTTTGCAATCAACTTTAAAAAGGTGAGTTTAATTAAAACTTTAACCTAAACATTAATAACATTTATTTGTTATGTTTCTGTTAAAGAATTTAATAAATGTTTTCAAGATTGGTATACCTAATATTTATTTTTTGACAAACTGTAACAATTAACTGCATTTAGAACATACGTTAAATTGTTCAAAGTAAACTATGGGGTTTTATTTTTACACTTTGCCCAATCTGGTATTTTAAACTTAAAAAATTTTCGGGTTGGTTTAAAATATTATTGGACCCTTTTTATAAATTTAATTAAATAGTAAACTGAGCAAGTACAAAAAGGCGTGTTTTTTACTTTGATATTGTCGTATCTTCCTAAATTGTATCTTAGTTTTACTTATACTTTTACTTTGTTTTAATTAGAAACCAACTGAGAAAGAATTACCAATAGAAGATTACCAGGGAATGTTTGTGGATCGTGCTTACAATGCAGGAATAACTGTGGTAAAAAAGAAACAATCGGGTATGGTTGCCCAAGCTAGATCAGTGTTGGCTTGGAATGATAGGTAAGCTTATTATTTTAATCACACAAGTTTCTAATATTAATGTTGATTTAGTGGGATGCAGAATAAATTTTAAAAAAATGTTAAAGTGAATTGTGAAATTGTAACTATTTCTACCTTTGTTGTCCTGGTTTTTCGTTAGTTAGTATTTGCTGTTAGGGTTGTAATATTTTTACATTATTTTTTTTAAATATATTTTGGTTTCTTGACCATGTTATACTATAAAGTTATTTATAAACATGTAACATTTTGGCATGTTTTGGTTATAAATTTGATGTTATCCCTTTTTCCGTCACATCGCAGGAATATTGGTATTTTTTTCCATTCAAAGCATTAAAATTATTAAATAAAAAAAATTGTTTATAGATATCTTTTTTGTCCAACCTGCGGAAATAAAACAAAAATGGGGGATTCAGGTTATAAGAGAGTTTGTACTTTTGACGACTGCATAACAACACAAGGTGCTCATAACACTTCTTTTCCAAGGTAGACACGGTAATCATGTATTAAAATAAACCAAAATAGCATTAATTAAAATAGAATTTAACCATTTCAGGACAGATCCGGTTGTAATTGCACTTATTACTTCCAAAGATGGAACTAAATGTCTTCTTGGTAGACAAAAGCGGTTTCCGCCAATGATGTATTCTTGTGTTGCTGGATTTATGGAACCAGGTATTCTTAGAACAAATTTTAAGTGAATTTTATTTATTTTTAACTACCCTAATTTTAAAGGTGAAAGTATTGAGGATGCGGCTAGAAGGGAGGTGTTGGAAGAAACAGGTGTAAGGGTTGGTAAACTTAAATATCATTCATCACAACCATGGCCCTTTCCCTCAAACTTAATGATAGGTTTGATTGGAAATGCACTTTGTGACGATATAAAAATAGATGAAGTGGAATTGGAAGATGCAAAGTGAGTGTTAATATTTTTACAGTAAATGTTATGACTTTAAAATTTTTTTGATATATATTTTGTTTTTAACAATTAATTTTAAACTTTATATACATATAATATATCCTTGATTGAAAAGGCACATTTATGGCCCTAAATAGGTAACGTAATACGCCAGTACCCAGTCTAACGGGGTAATGTATTACGCCCGTACCCAGTCTAGAGTTGACTTTTCCACTTAGGAATATAATCATAATTGCCCAATATTTAACCTGCTAAGCAAATTTATCAAAAAGTGATGTAAACAAATGTATGCGACCTATTAAACAAGATTTTTAAATGTTATCACACAAAGTATATACTTACTTTATATAACAAACTTAAATATATATAATAATTATTCAATATGGTATAATATAACCTATCCGTTTTGCAGATGGTTTGATAGACAGACAGTTGCCGAATCTTTGGCCGAAGGATTTCATCGACCAAAAGGTTTAAAAGTTCCCCCACCTTATGCCATTGCACACCAACTTATTAAATCATGGTTACAGATTACCTCAAATTTATAACTTTATATTTGTTGAAACATTTAATTTTTTATTTCCTAAATCTACGCATATCTAATTTATTTTAATTGATTCTATATATATTTTTAAGAACAAAAGTTTTTTAATAGTGCTAAAAGTAGGCAATAAAGAAGAAAAATGGATAGGCCTATTCCATTCCAAAAAATCCAGAATAACATTTATAAAACCAGAATTTCAATTCTTATTATAAAATTTGACTTAGGTGTCAAGAAAATCCTTATCTTAAAAGTTCAAAATTTTATTTAGCCTATTTTTAGATTTTGCTATATTTACCATAATTTATCTATATTAAAATTTATAATGTAGTCTACCTTTTTAACTTAAGTTGATTTATTACTATAACTTAATAATAAATAAACACCATAATTATTAAATAATGTTTTTTATTTGGTTGGGAAGGTTTAAAACAAAAAAATGCTGTTGTACGTCACATAGTAAAATGTTTTAAGTCAAGCTTTTTTGACAAAATTTAAACACGTTAAAATATTTTTGGGAATAAGGTATTACATTTTTTCAAGTGGTGTAACACCCAAAATTCTTAAACCATTGCCGAGTACTTGTTTAGCACTACAAAAACAAAGCAAAACAGCTTCAGCTTTATCAATGTTTTGTCCTTTGACTGGGTTCGTTTTTAGCGCCTTTGCAACCAAATGGCTTAATTTAAATAAATATTGAACAATAATGCATGGTTCTAATAAGTTTACTGCCGACTCGGTAAAGTTTTTGTATTCCGACAACATATCAAGCATAGAAATTAAATCAGTTTGTTGGTCAATATGGGCAATGTTCGCATTCCAATTGATGGTCACTCCACAGTTGCGCTCAAGACTGCATAGCCGACAGTGTGTATACTGTAAAAATATGCCGCTGTTGCCTTTCCAAGCCAACACTGCATCCCATGTAAATTTATAATCTTTATTGAGTGACGATTTTAGATCTAGGCATATCAAGCTAGTCAAAGCTAAGGTTTGTACAACTTTGTTTTCAGTCTCAGAAACTTTTTTTCTAGTGGAATGTTTTAAGCGATCTGTTTGAATGGCTTCTACTGCTTCGTTAAATATTTTAACAAACGCGACGCTGTTTCCAGTTCGAGACTGCATTTTTATAATTCTCCCAAAAGTTTTGTGTACTAGAATGTTCTCATCTTTTTTGGCCCAACCATGACCTAGCTTCTCTAACATAGCAAACAGTTGTTGAAAATGAACACCTTGAGAAAAGTCAGTTACATAAATCATATGATCAAACTTATGATTGTTATATCTTTCCTGGGCTGCAACCACATCCCTGGTCAGATAAAGAGATGTTCCATTGTTTTTAAGGATAACAGGATGTTTGGTGGCATTATCATTTTGAGTTATCCAATTGCAACCTGATAAATCAACACAAATTGCCTGGTCCTCCATTGTCTTAAGTAATCCTTTTTCTTTTAGTTTATCTAGAACATTATGTTTTATTTTATAGTGAAATTTTGATTCGCCAGAGTATTCATCAAATTGAATATCAAGCAAGTCGTATATTCTTTTAAATTCCTTTAGGCTTTCATTGCGGCATGTTTTCCAAAACTTTAAAGTCACTTCATCCCCCTGTTCCATTTTTAAAAACACTTGTTGTGCGATATCCTTTAGTTCTGGTGTGACCAACTTTGAAGTTTTAATATAGACATTATACAAATGTTCAAGTGGTGTTTCTTTTAGTTTTTCTTCGTCACCATATTTTTCAAATCCAGCGGCAAGCAACGCAAATTGAAACCCCCAGTCACCGAGGTAGTTTATTTTGTAAACGTCATGTCCCGCCTGTTTTAATAAATTGCTGATCACATTTCCTATAATAGTTGACCTAAAGTGTCCAGCATGAAAAATCTTTGCTATATTGGGCGAGCTGAATTCAACGATAATTTTTTTAGGATTTATATTTTTGAACTTTTTGGTGTGAAACCCGTAATTGAATTTATGTTCTTGTATTTCTTGAATTAAGGTATTGGCAGCATAGTTTGTTAGTCTTCGGCTTACTAGAATTTGGGATACATTTTTAACAAACAACATTACAATATCATTAAATGCCTGCCAAGAAAAAACATCTAAAAACTAAAGAAACAAATAATTGGAATGCTGTTTAGGTGTCTTTAAATTTCCAATCCTGGCGACACATAGGGCATTGTTGGTTCATGGGCTGGGACTGAAGCCATCTTAATATACAATGCATATGAAAACAGTGTGTGCACTGGCCCCAAACTAAAACAAATATAAGATCAATTAAACCAAATACATAAATTTTAAATGAACTTGAAAATTTAAGAATTCTAAACAATACTGCAAAAATTTAGTATTTTTCACTTATTGCTAATGATCTTAAAGTGAAACTATCATGGGTGGATTGATACATTTGTGGTGGGTACTGTTTAAATAACAAGAAAGCATTATCGAACAGATATTTAGGTGCCTCCATTAGTTTTTTTTTACCTATAGGGCAGTCATCACCAGCAGTTTTGCAATTGGAACAGCAATATTCGAAGGGGTATCTACATATACCACAGCTTTCATCTGAAGCCTGCCATTTCCATCTTGCTACTGGATGCCATTTCTTTATCGTAACTTTCATAATATAGCTATAACTTACCTATTTTTGCCTGATAGCCCTACACTTGTCTAAAATTTAAAAGAAATTTTTGTAATTAAATAAAAAGTTTCATTAAAAACTAATTTAACCAATAATATGTTATATGAATATTGAACAGGTTTAAATTTAAAGCTTACTAAATATATTGTATGTTATACAGATGTTGGTTATTTAGACTTTAATGTTTTATATTAAATCAAAGGAGAACTGCATGGGTACAATAGAAAATCATTTAAAAGTATTGCACATTTTTAATACAGGTACAGTGATTAGCTATTATTGTTGAAAATAAATTAAAGGAACAAAAAATAACACCAATAATTTGTCTAAAATATAAACGAAAAATGGCCCCAAAAAAGTTAGCAATTTAAAAAACTATACAATTTTTTTAATAAGGAACAATTATAGGAGAAATAAATAAAGATTTAATCAGTTTTTTTTAGTGTCCGAAATAAGTTTCCTGTAACTGGACAAATGTATTTGTTTTTACTGCAGTGGGTATGAACAACAATTCCATTAGGGTATCTTGCAAATGTATTCCCAGATATCACTCGGTTACATACCAAACATAATTTGTTTTCCTGAAGAACCACAGGGGTAGAGTCAAGATGCAAACTTTGTTTTTGTAAGTTAAGGACTTCAGATCTGGCAAGCTTGTACTCTAACACTTTATTTCTACATTCATGTGAGGGCTGCCTTAGTGAATGGTGCAGATAGTTAGATAGAACCGTTATGGACCATTGCTTTGGTATGCTGTGGAGAACACTCTCTGGGTCAAAATTTGAGGAATGATTGTTTAAAAGCTCTATTGCAGCTTCCGTGGAGCCGCTGTTTCCGTTTGAACTGATAATGTCTTGCACATAAACATAGAGAAGTTTTTGGAAAATATTTTTTTTAAACTCCGGGTTATTCTTACTTTGTTCCAGACAGTACATTTTGGCTGCACCAGGGTCCTTGATTTTGTGTACCAGGGTTTCGAGTGCATGCTTGTAATCACCTAATTTACTGTATAATATCACCTGTTCTTCATACAAATCATACTCTTTGGCTTTTTCCAAAATAAGCTGAACTCTGTAGAGTGAGGAGAAGCGTAAAACTTTCTGTAACTCAAGTCGAAGCGAAGCAAAACTAGTCATATCTTTTTGATCATGGGCTTTGATAACAGAGTCAAGACGCATAACGGCAAGAAGGGTATGAAACTTTTCCTTGTCAATATTTTTCACCATTACCAAGTTGTGAAGATATTGCAACAAAGCAGTAGGATATTGGTGAAGAAAGCTGATAACTGCATCAGGTTTTACCAAATCGTCTTTCTTCAATTTAGAATTTATCATCCCGGTAAATACTTTAGCACCAGCAGTTTCGTTGATTCGGAGTATCCACTCAGTGTGATGCCATATCAATTGAGGTTGATCACAGAATTGTGCCAACTGGCTCGCAACATAACTTAATCCAGGAAAGGAGCGGTCTTTAATTTTTTCATCAACTAAAACATGCCATGTTCGCATTGCATTATCTAGATCTCCCGAGCTAAGCAACATGCATGCTGCTACATGTAAACTATTCCTTTCTTTTAAATTTGAAACCAGTATAGCTATATCATCAGCTGGAATTAAATCTATAAGCACCGTAGATTGAGTGCCCACAGTTAATTTTTGCTGAAGAAAATGCAGTATTGGTTCTTGCTTATCCAGTTCAGCAAAAAGAAGTATTGTGGAAAAAATTACTTCGGAAACCAAAATATTTAAATCACTTGAGCTTAAGTTTTCTGCATAAATCGATTTATCTTCATTATTCAGATGTGAAATTAAATCTTCACACACTAATTCTAAATACAAGGCCAAAAATTCTTTGCATTCTGCAATCTTCACTGCATCATTCTTGCACATTTGTTCAACATCTGCAATGTTGTTTAGCTTTGGAACAGCTCTATAAAAACTGGACGTTTTTGGCAGAAGAGCGGGAAACAATGAAATCAGCTCCCTTGGGTCCATTTTGCCATTATTAAAATAAAGCAATGCATCATCAAATTCAAAGTCTTGAAAATAAATAAACGCAGACATGGAATTAACCATGTTACAAAGAACCACATACCGTTCGGGGGAAAATTTGTTTTGCGATGCTTCTAAGGTGGCTAAGGCTTCATCAACCTTTTTTTCAGAAAGCAAAGTTTCCAATTGAGTTTGCAAGGGAATCGGAACCATTAAAAATACATCTTTTGGAGAACAAATAAGCACCATACCACCACTACAACTTTGCGTAATGGAGCCCCCCTGAAAGCGAATACTCTGCTTTTGGCGCTGGTCCAAAATGCTGTGTATGGTTATAAATTCATCATCAAGAGCAATAATAAATGGGTGGGCAACAGAAGTGGTAAAAACACTCTGTGACCATTGCAAGGGTGGTTTATTCGATGTTCCGTCGGGTGAGACAAACACACCCAAAGCATTTGTGGCAGCAATTATAAACTCCGATGGTCCAACACAATGTATCATGGGTAAATTTCCATCGACATTACTAAACGGTAACAACTCCTGTCTGGTTCCAGTTTCTGAATCGATAGTCATATAAAATGTATGGGTACAAGCACAGATATCTTTGTTATCAATGCTAAAGTTAAGGGCATGTTCTGGCATTGCTACTTCGATCATAGGAACTATGGCATCCTCCTGAAGTTGGTAAATCTGAAGATTTTTCTTTTTGACAAAGGACACACAGATCTCAACACAAAATGGGTTATGATTAGTGGGACGTTCGTTGATGCAAAAGGTTTTCATGTTTTTAATTTTGGCGCTCAGAATTGGATTTATAGTTAAATCGAGCATACTTAACAACAACAATGTGTTATCACAATTTACCATCAAGTGATTTAAGGCAGTGGCAGATTTAATTTGAATCACTGCCTTTTTCATAGCCAAGTGTTTCATAGTTTTATAATTGGCGACAATTTTTTCACTTTTTTGATTTTCTGTAAGAGAAATTTCTAAAAAGTAGAGATGGATACTAGAATTGTTTGTCCCAATGTACAGGTTTTTTCCGCATGATTCAATACTCTCGATGCATACTTTCGGTTTGTCTCCCATAATTTTTTCTCTTCCAACTAAAAGTTGAAGATCAAATACCTTCACACTCATGATGGTTAATGATAGTTTAAACAAAACTCTTTTTACAAAATATCTATTTTTTATTAACAAATATTGAATATAAATGTAGTTTATTGAGGCTGGCCATTTTACAATGCTGCACACAAGCATGTTTAAAAAATGATATAAAGGATGTATATACAAAATTAGAGTATTTTAAAAAAAATTTTAATAGCTTGTTTCGTCTTAAAATTTAGTAATGCTCCGTCTGTCCGTGTTTCCTCAGCAGCTAGTACTAAAAAAATTAGATAATTGAATACCTACTTAGAACGTACTGACTGTATAGGCAAATCAATACACCGCTGTATAATTAATGTGTAAACGACCTTTTAACGTTAAACAATCTATACTAAACGCCGTCATCAAAATACCGGCAGTTTCGAAAAATGCAAAAAAAAGTAGTGGTCTTAACTAAAAGTAGTAAGGAGAAATAAAACACGAACATCTAATTACAAAACACATTTTTTATTTTAAATTTTTTATATTAAAATTCATTATAATAATTCAAGCAAGAATTATAAAGTTAAAATTAAATTTTACGCTTGGATAGCAAACGTAGTCAAGCATATTATTTTTTCTGATCAGTTTTGTAAAGGTAACTAAATGAAATTTGTTGTTGGTTGTTATTTTTTCGCTTGTCTAAATTGAACTTTGATCATGAATTCGTTTTAAAGGTTCGTCAACGTGCTTTTAAGGAACCATGGACGCTAAGAATGACTTTTTGTCATTTGTAGCCGTTTGCTTTTATTTCTAGTTAATTATAAGGTTATATTTTAACAGTTTAAGCCACCTACATGTGCATTTCATTAGCCGTTAATTTAAAAAAAAGTGTAAGTGTAAAAAAAAGTTGACTGGACAGCTGCACCGCCAGCGATTTTAAAAGAATTTCGTATCACAACAAAAAAGCGGAACAGTGTGTAAAAAAAAAACTTTTATTCAAAAGGCATACTTTAACCAGGAAAATAACAGCTTTTATTTAAGCCATTTCTAATTTGTATTTACTATTCGGGGACTTTTTAGAGGCTAGTGGATTTTTGTTTAAAATTTATATAACCTCTTTGTTGATTTTTATTTAAGGATAACTAGTGTTCTAGGTATAAATTTGTGCTTGTTTACAATTGTTGTAAAATGGAAGTTCTATCTCCTCTCCAGCTAAAAAGATTGGAAACTCATAAATACAACTCAAATGGAACTTCGCTAATCGAGCCTTATTTTCAAGTTTTTTGGAGGTGGCTCGTTGAGCTGTTTCCAATGTGGATCGCCCCAAACATGATAACAATTATTGGTTTGGTTATTAACATAGTAACTGCATTTCTGTTAATGGCATACTGTCCAACAGCAACGGAAACTGCACCAGGATGGGTCTATGTTGTGAATGGAATTGGGTTGTTTATTTATCAGTCATTAGATGCTATAGATGGAAAGCAAGCAAGAAGGACTGGAACGTCATCGCCTCTTGGCGAACTCTTTGACCATGGCTGTGATTCCATTTCGACAGTTTTTGTTTCAATTGCTATAGGCTGCACAATGCAATTGGGTAATCACATGTGGATTATCACCTATATGTGCATTTCATCATACTTTGCATTCTATTTTAGTCATTGGTGCTCTTACGTCACTGGGGTTTTAGAATTCGGTAAAATAGATGTCACTGAACTGCAGCTCTATACTATTCTCGTGTTTTTCGTGACAGGAAAATTTGGGCCTGCAATATGGAGTTCAGCAATACCAATATTGGGCTATCCTCTACACACATTACCGGTCTTATTTGTATTTGTTGGAACAACTATGACCTACTATAGGTTTGCAAGTTTGATTTTTAAAGGCGGTTGCGGTGAAAATGGTGCAACTATCGCAGACACCAGTGTTATATCTCCATTTTTTAATATCAGCATAATCATAATGTTTGCCGTAAGCATCGCATCGCAGTCTAAGACCTTGCTGTGTCAAAACCACCCCGTTCTTTTTCTTCTCTTTTTTGGGTTAGTTTCAGCAAAGGCAACGAATAGATTGGTTGTGGCACACATGACAAGAAGTGAGCTTCAGCTTTTAGATACCTCACTACTTGGACCTTTATTTTTATTTTTAAACCAGTACTTTGGCTGTCTGATAAACGAGTATTTTCTGTTGTGGATCTGCTTTATTCATTCCAGTGTTGATCTCTTGCAATATTTATCGCACACTTACAAACAGATTGCAAATCATCTAAAAATAAACATATTTACGATTCCCCCGAGAAAAACAGGCGAGGAAAAGTCGCAGTAACTTTTGAAATTAAAAAAAAAATTGATGTTCACCTACCCCTGAAACAGTGTTTAACTTTCTAATTGATTTTAACCTTATGTATATATATTTTAAGACAGTAAAAACATTATTAAACCCTATGCAACATAGTGTTTTAATTTTGAATTACAGAAGTGGCTTACTGCCGTTCTGCAAGTTTGTGTAAGCCATAATTATAAGATTTTTTGAGAAATATAATATTGGCAGTTTAATTAATTTATGGAACTTTGTTGCTTGCTTATAAAATATAAGATTGCTTTAAACATTGTACAGAATTGGTAACAGTAAACCAATAATGGAAATTTATATAATTTTTAATAAATATTTAGTTGGGTGTTTTTATTTTTCATTAAAATCGTCTTAAACTGTAAGATTTTTTTTAAATCATTTTTTCAACTGGCATAACTTTTTTAAATATGTTTTAATTTTAAAGGGGTGATTTTTTATTTTGTTGTATATGTGTATATATATAAGTTAACATACGTTATATTTAAATTTTATGGTAACATGTTTTTGTTATTCAATTAGATGTTTACCATTTTAAAGGATATGTTGTATATATATATTTTTAATTTACGACATGTAGTTTTATTTTGTAATAAAATTAATTATTTTTTTATAATATTTGCTGTATAAACCCATCTCGCATAATGTTTTGTTGTTTTAGAAAATTATTATTACCCACTCTCAGTCATGTTTCAATTTGAATTATGTGTAAAGTACATAACAAACATTTTTTGTATTTCTGTGTAGTACTTCGCATATCATAGCAAGTATAAGTAATTTGATTTTTATGCAAAAAATGCTGAAAATATATTAATATTCGTGTTTTAATATACATATACTACACGCCAATGTTATCAATTTTTATTCTTGTGTACTTCGTACACCCCCAATTTAATGTTTGTTTAATGGGAACAATTGTAAATAATTTGTTTCTCTGAATAATTACTGTGTTTATTCCAGGTTAAAATTAGGTGGTCGATGATTTTTTAATATAAGTTTTATTCTCTGACAATTTTCTTCAAGACCTACTTGGAATTGTAAGTTGTTATTTTTTTATTCGGATAAAATTTTCATTTTTTAAGTAAATATTTGTATTTGTAGATTTGATTTATTAAATTATACATTTCACAGAGATTTTATTTTTTTTTTAGATTGAAAGGAAAAAAGGCTACAAAAAACGTTACAATGAGTACAGTAAGTATAAAAATTATTTAAATTGCCTAATATTTAAAAATAGACTTCGGTATCCGATTGATTATACGGAAAACAACATACAACCTCATACAGGAAATATTTTTAACCATTCGGCGAAATAAAACCACCATATTTGCTGACGCCAAGGAATCAAACACGGTTTTAGAACTAAAAAAGATTATTGAAGGAATATTAAAGGTGTCTACTGATGATCAAGTGCTTTATGATGGAACCAATGACCAGGTAAAATGGACATCATTTTCAAATGAAATTTTTTATTATTACTTGGTAATGGTTGACCAAAAAATTTTTTTTAATTTTTAAGGTTTTAGATGACAACAAATCTTTAGCAGATAGTGGATATACGCAAGCTACAGCTAAGGCCCAGGCACCAGCATATCTTAAATTGGCAGTTAAAAAAGATGGTAAGTGCAAAAATGAAAACCAGAATGACATTTTACCAAAATTTAGCTCAACATTTCTTCAAAAATTAAAAGCATTTTCTAAGGGTTTGGGTAAGCTGGGCTTAATAGAAAATGTCTCATTGTTGGTCAAATGTCTATTTGGTAAAATTGTTTTCTATGATAAAACAGTAAGCTGTTTTTAATAGACGTATGTGAACCTGTTAATGTGGAGGAGTATTCTTCCCCTCCTGAGCTTCCCGATGTAATGAAACCTCATGATGGTACTGCAACTGGTGATCAGAAAAAGTAGTTTTACTTGGGATGCTATCAATTTTATATTCAAACATCACACTTTTACTCTTCTACAATGGTTATGAAATGTTAATGCTGTTTCTTCGTTTTGTTTTATTTAAGTTTATATAGTGTGCCATTTTGGCACAATTGAGACCTATTTTGACTTTGAATATACAACTTTTATATTAAAAAACCTAACTGAAATGAACACAAATATCACAACTTTTTTATTAAATCAGAACAGTTGGTTAAATTTAAGTTGGAAAAAAATAGTTCATATACCTTGCAACTTGTTTATATAATTTCAAATTAACACTGTGTAACCATTTTAAAATAAAATAATTGTTTGGTAAAAATTCCATTCAAAACTTTTTAATACTTAATACGAAAGGTTATACAAAAAATACAAGATACAATACTGACCTTTTTTTATAGGTTAAATATTATTGAACATTGTTGGCCTACAATATAGTATTGGGGGTTATTAAAAATATTCACTGTTAATAATAAAATCAATTTCCTTAAAATACTTATGATAATAATAAAAAAACATAACCAATAATAACAAAACAATATAACCATTTACAAATATAAGTACTTGATTGTTTAAGTAACAAGTTATTCAATCTGTTTAACAGAAATGTTGTGCAAAAATAGTTTTTTAGTGCTTCATATAATACGCTTTCGTTTATAACTCTTCCTTGGGTTTTAACCAACTTGGTGCACAATCCTCCTTCACGACCTTGTGCCAATCTTCAAAAAGGGTGGCAAATCTACCAAAGCCTGAGTTCATGCAATTTGTGTCGAAAGGCAAGTCGTCAAAATAAATTGATGCAAATTGCTCTAAGGTCATGAAGTCATTGAAATCAGCAGTTTTTTCAATATCAACATTTTCTTGTATAACGGCTACAGCCCAAGATTCTTGTTTAGAACTACCTGGATAACACACAGCTTTCCAGTAATATTTCGGAATTTTTACTCGTTTTTCATTGTTATCCTTTGAATATAACCACCATGAATTTCCTTCACTATTTAATGCTGTGCCATAAGTACCAGTCATAATGTAAACCTCCTCATCAGGTGAGAAATTAGTTATAGCATACTGTACAACACATTCAAATTCCCTCCATGAGTTTCTGTTAAATTTTGCGAATTGTGGAGCAGCATTGGTAAGTGTAAATGTACCTTCTTGTTTCTGCTTATTTTGACTGTTAATAGAGTTTGGGGATAAGTGTCCTCTGTCTAGGTCAAATCCATTTTTGAAGTAATCCTCTGGTATTGCTTGTAAACCATCACATGATGTCATAACAGAATCATTTGCATGGTCAATGAGAGATTGGATTGGTTTTAAAGGCAAAGTATGTTTGTCATTATTACAGATTCCATAAGATACGCGTTGCCAGTATCCAGATCCAGGGCGGGGAAATTCGGTACCATTTACACTTAATGTAACAAGGTTAGCTGTGTAAATTGGTATTCTTGAAACTGTGTCAAATAATGTGGCAAAAAGTATTTGACTTTCACCATTTTCAAGTTTTTCATTTTGGCATAATTTTACAAGACCAGTTTCTTCCACACCTTTTAGCATAGGCCAAGGTGAGCCATGAAAATATGAGTTGCAAGCAGGCAAAAAATCATGTGGGTCAGCTGTCTTTTGTTGTAAACTATAAGACAAGGATAGCAGTTGCAAAAAAATGTAAAAAACAAATAAAATCATGATTTAAAATCTATATTAGTAAAGAAATGTAGATTGAGCAATCTATAATAAAATGTAAAATAGTTTATTTTTTAGGTGGTTAATTTTTAATTCCAGTGCTGTGTTACCTTACTGCCTTATGAGGTCGTAGATGAATTAAATGTTAGTTTGTGTGTTAACATAGACAAAATATTGCTACTAACCAGACTGGTACTTTGCATGTACGGATATTGGTCATTAAGCGCAGATAATAACGTTATATAAAAAGGTATTGTTTATATGTTATATTTTAATAGGGTTTCCTACTTCCTTCAGCAAATGTTTTAAAGCAAAAAAAGGAGATTGCTTTGTTTGTAATTTCCCGGCGTTGCTAAGCTCCATGCAGGTTGTAACCTGATGTCAAAAATAAACATATCTGCTATAGGGTTCCGCCATAAATTCGTTTGATTTATTATTTTGTCTTACATGATGCGTACCTATTATTAGCAACAAACACTTCGTCTTATTAATAATTATTAAATAAATCACACCAAACCAATATAACCTAACCAATACGTTAAAAACGACCGAAAAATAGGTCTTCTTACACTATTTCTGTAAACCTACTCTCGTTTAATTTTGCCCCCTCCCCCCGAAAAAAACGAAACTGCAAAATAGCAGTCTATTTTTGCCGCATCCTACTATTGTAAAATTGCTTAAAAAACGCTTAGTAATTCTATTCAAGTTACAAAAAGCATAATAGCTTATAAAGTCAATGGGTATTACCGCACATTTGTCTCGGTTTTAATCCAATGCAAAATTCTAACTGAAATACTCTTTTTCGGGTATCCCCTTATGTGTAAACCAAGTTTTGTCTGTATTGCGACATACTAATAAATTTTAATAAGCGAATGCCGTTTACAATTTCCTCAGTAGCTTTTATTGCTTTGCTTGTTCAGATTCAAAAAACTTTCTCTTATAAAGTGATTTGTTTTGTGTTTGTTGTATATCTGATGACACATCAGAAACGGAAGTTCAAATTATCGCAGTTCAAAGTTTCAACTATTACTGCCTATTGCATCATTTGACGTAAACAAATAAATTAATGCCTAAATAAGCGAAAAACGAAGCAACAAATGGTTTATTATAACTTGAGAAAGGCACAATTTATTACTATTAAGAAAACATATAAACAAATGGTGCCTTGTTATTTCTCCTTTTTTTTATATGAAACGTTTTCATACCTTGCTCAAATATATTTTTGTAAATTTACATAATGTGTAGTGTTTAATATTAGCGGCCAAATTTTTGGTTAACTCTGTTATTGTATATATTGCATTTTTTTTTCAGGGATCTAGTGCATTTTGTGTTGTGTGTTATTATTACGCATAACACGAAGTGTTAAAACCACAACGTGTTTTTTAGCCGAAATAAAAATTTTAATAAGTTAACTCTGAATTGCTTTTGCTTTACCAAGTTTGTCTACACAAAAAGTTGTTTTGTGTTTTTGTATTTCGTAAATTTATTTTTATTGGGCGTATTTGCAACACACTAGCAACCAGGTATTGTAAGTATTCACGTGTGTTGCTTAGTAAAGTTTAATATTGTGATAGTGATTTTAACAAGGCTATTACAACTTCTAGTGCTAACCATTTAAACAAAATTTTTACATATTTTTTCTTTCGTGTACAATTGTTATGCAATTTTAACCATATAAGTGAACACTTCGTGGAAACAAAATTTTTATTGGCACAAAAGTGTAATAAAAAAAATATTACAAGATTTACGTTTGCTCCTGATATAATTTACAATCTGTTTATATATTGTGAAGTTACACAGTACATTTTATTACTTCTTTGTTTATTATTCTACGTTTACTGTGGGTTTTAGCAAGATTGGTGCGCAACCCTTTTTAACGACCTGGTCCCAGTTCTCCGAAAGAGTAGCAAATCTACCAAAGGTTGCGTTCATGCAACTTGGACCAAATGGCAAGTCGTCAAAATATTTGGACGCAAATTCCTTTAAAGTAATAAGATCCTCATACTGCGCGTGTTTTTTAATATTGGCATTCTCTTGTATAACAGCTACAGCCCAGGGTTCCTTTTCAGAAGTTCCTGGATAACACACAGCTTTCCAGTAATATTTTGGAACTTTTACTCGTTTTTCATGCCTATCCTTTGAATATAACCACCATGGATTTCCTTCACTATCTAATGCTGTGCCATAAGTACCAGTCATAATGTAAACCTCCTCATCAGGTGAAAAAATAGTTACAGCATACTGTATTACACATTCAAATTCCCTCCAGGAAATACCGTTAAAATTTGCAAATTGTGGAGCAGCATTAGTAAGTGTAAATGTACCTTTCTGTTTTTGTTCATTTTGACTGTTAATAGAGTTTGGAGATAGATGCCCTCTAGTAAGGTCAAATCCGTTATTCTTATAGTCATCGGGTATTGCTTGTAAGCTATCGCAGATTATCATAGCTGATTTGTTTGCACGTTCTATAAGTGATTGAATAGGCTTTAACGGAAGAGTCTCATTGACATAATTACAGATTCCGTCAGATATTCTTTGCCAGTATCTTGAACTAGGTCGAGGGTATCTTGTGCCATTTAAACTTAATGTAACGACATTAGCTGTGTAAATTGGTGTCCTTGAAACCGTGTCAAATAATGTTGCAAAAAGTATTTGGCTTTCTTCATCTTCAAGTTTTCTATTTTGGCACAATTTTACTAAACCAGTTTCTTCTACATCTTTAAGCATAGGCCACGGGGTGCCATGAAAATATAATTGACATGCAGGCAAAAAGTCATTTATAACTTTAGTCTTCTTGTGAATTTCTTGAAAACTATAAGACAAGGATATCAGCAGCAGTAACTGATATAAATTAATAAACAAATTCATAATTGAAGTTAAAGAATTTAAATTAAAAATTTAGGTCAAACAATCTTAAATAAAATAACGAGTAAATTTTACAGTTCTTATTTTATCTTATCCGGTTTCTATTCAGTTCAAACATAAAATTGTTCAAGGTTTTCTAAAATACGTGTTGTGCGCAGTTCTATTCTCCTTTTTTTAGTTTCGCGGCATTCCTAAGCTTATTTGTTATGAAATTTAATATCAAAAAAGGCTTGCTAAACAATACTCAGCCATAGATATCATATAACAAACAAACAGTTTCCAACTTAGCCAAACCATTGACCTCACAACGCCTTAATGGCTTTTCATTAAGGCAAGTAATAAGCATTTAACGCAACAATTGATACACAACACATACATGTTTTTTCCCAGTTCATAATTAGGCTCTCAACATTAAAAATTGAAACATCCTATACTTAACAGAAACATCGTTTACTTAATCTATTTAAGTATAATCTGGACAAAAATGTCTTAAAATACCTAGGTTAGTTGCTTTAACTCTACATGGATTTTTTGCAAACGTTTTGCTTTTATTTACTTGATTTCGTTTCCCCCTAACTTGTAAACCAAGTTTTGTCTACATTGCGCCACCCTTTGAAATGGCTTTTTTACGAGCAAAGTTTATCATATATGTTGTAATATCCTTGACTTATCGTGGCTAAATGCATTTTTTTAAATAGTGTTTACATTGTACCACAATAAAATTTACAGCTTTTTTAATTTGCTTAGACTGACATTTGGCAAATATTTTATTATAGTATATAAAAAATATACTTCAAGTTTTATGCAATATTTTCCTTCCGCAATTTTTTCTTAATTCCATCATATTTATACACGTATTTTATTTAACAGCGATAGTACAAATCAAATAAATTAAAATAAATAAAATCAACAAATAAAAAAACTTACGCTGATATTTCGCAATACATTACTGTTTTGAAATTTATTAAAATAATGTTATTTAACTGCTATCTGATTAAAGTGCCCTTTTAATTATGCGACGTGCTTTTATAATAATTTAAAAAGCACCTCTAAAAAAGTGTTCTTTTGAAAGACCTTGACTATTTTACTTTTTGTGCTGCTTAAGTTTATGTTGTATTTCCAGTTCAAATTGAATTTCGTTTTGTTTTGTTTGTCATCAAACATTACTGCCTCGAGCAATTATAGGCCTTAGACCACTTTCTTTTTCGTAAGAAATCAAATATTTTTCAAGTTTTTGTTGGAGATATGACGCGGCCCATGAACATTAGCGCTCCTGTGTAAATATCTTCTATTAAAAATATAAACGGTCTGTTTATTTGAACGTGTGTTGAGATGTCGTTGCTTCTGAGAATAATTGAGGACGAAGAAGCGGAAGAAGCCGTCACGCCAGTTGAATTAAACTGGAATGTTGCTTTGTGTAATACTAAAAGAAATTTATGTTGTTAAGTTAGTATAAGTAACTACTACCATGGCCAACATAAGTATATAAAATGCTAAATATTAACGTTAATAATGTATAATTAAAGTCAAATAATAAGGTATATATCAAACCACCTTTAGATACAGCAACGTTGTTTCTTGACATCGCCGCGAATTCGGCTCTTACGGGGTCAAATATATTTCTTAATCCGAGTTGTTGTAGCACCCGTTTTAAATTGATTTCCGATTTAAGCTTTAATTTAAAAAAATATAATTATACCTAACAGTTTTTGCAGCATTGCAGCCTATGTTTGCCTTATGGTTTTGAAAAGAATTTAAAATATGACTACATGAATCGGGTATTTCACATGAGCTACTATTACTTGTAATGCAAATATATTTTTCATGTTTTAGCACAAAAATATACATTGATTTTTACTTTTATTAATAAAGTATTTATTTTTGTTTAAATTTTGATAAGCTATCTATGTATAGTTTCTTTTTATTGTAAATAATTTATTTACTTACTGTAAATTGAGGCATGGTCAACGTCACAAATTGGTCAGTAACTTCGTTTCTCCAGCGCGAAAGGTTTTCTAACAAATTTCGCTGTAGTCGGCCTATGCTTATTTGATTAGTAGAAGAAATGATAACCATACGTGTTTTTCCACCACTGAAATTAAAATGTTGAGTTAATAATATAGTAATAACACATTTTAATACGTTTGTTATAGGTTTCCACTGCATATTCTTAAATTATTTAATACCAGTTTAGTAGGCCGGATTATAACTACATTTAATATTTAGGTAGCCAGTAAAAAAGTAGGCTTTAAAACCCGTAATTGCTTACCCAAATGGAATTTCTATAATATCAGGTCCGTATGTGTTTCTCGCACAATTTCGATTGGTAGTGCACGATATTCGAGCCCGAGTAAAAAATATCTTAGACATCATCATCGGCACCTTAAATAATAAAAAGTTGTGCGTAGTTGTTTAGAAATTACGAAAAAATCGAATCTAGGAAGTTTATTACTTTAAAAATGGTGGAAAAAAAACATAATTTTTTTACTGTAAAGTAGTAAAGCATGATGAATGTTAAAACCCCTAGTTTTGCAACATGGGGTCTCTGGTTCGATTACCGCTTTTTTTATAAATCCTTAAGTAAGGCACTATAAATTGCATAAATTTCCGCTAAGCTTAAAATTAATCGACGGGTTATTAATTAAACAAAATGCTTAACACGAATATGAAAAAAAACAATTATTTTACACAAACAAATCAGTTGTTTCAGTTTAATTCACGTAGGTTGTATCTTAATTTGGTAGAAATTTTTAATTACCTGAATAACTTTATTCCCGGTATAGAAGTTTCCGTTTTCTACCACTTGAAATTTCTCAGCCCACTTTCCACTAAAGTAAACCGTGTTTGCCAAAACTATTTTGGTGTCAGTTGTAATGTCGTCGGTTGTAAACAGCTCTTGAATTTGACCGCGCGTGTTGTTACTTGCCCACTGATTCATTTGGCGCAAAGAAAACTGGAATATTTATGCATGCATGTTAAAATGTAGCTTATTTATTTTTTATGTAAATATCTTTTTGTGGAAAGGTCGAATGCGCGGCCTAAATATAAAGTAAAAACTGTTACCCCAAACCAATCTCGAGTTGCCTGTGGCAGTTTGGGATAGTATAGATAAATAATTATGCTGCTGATTAAGTGCTGGATCAGCAGGAATTTATACTGTTTATAGCGCCCTACTCAAGTGCGCTACAGCATAAGAGCAGTGGGAATTGAACCCACGACCTCATGTGGTGTAGCAAGTGTTCTTACCACTACACTACGCTGCCAGTTTCGTTTAAGTGTACTGTTTTGAATTTACTGATTTTATCGTTTATAAACATACACGATGTATACACCATGTTTCGAGTTACCACAAGTATTTAGTTATAACCAACAATTAACACAGTGGGCATAGCTACACGAACTTATTTAACGGTGTCTATAATTAGTTTTAACAGTAATTTATCTAATACATGGTATTTAATGAAACCTACATGCGGGTTATTTATATAGTCCAAATATATTCCTTTTGCATTAAAAAAGTAGTACACGCTTCTTAAATAATTGCTTAGCATTAGCTCTCTTTGTTGGGTGGCCATAAAAACAGTTGTTTTAGTTAGGAACTCCGTTGGACTTTGTCCGGCATCGGGGAAAACAAGCGACCGCATGTGTTTTATTTTCATGTTAAAAGTTTGATCCCGGAACAGGGATAAATTGTCCAGACTGGACCTAAATAGTAAACTGTTAGGTCAAATAAATTGTCTTGACTTCAAGAAAATTTATTTGTTTGTAAATTAATCTTTTTAAAACAATTTTTTTGATTTGATGGACATTTGTTGTTTATAATTAAATTTGGTAATTACCTTGTATTGCCTGTTGCTCCGAGCCTTAGCATGCCCAGGATGTTAGCAATTCCGTAAGGCGAGTAAATCACGTTCGTTCGACCTGGTAAATTGATCAAAATTTGTAACGAAAAATTTCGGTAGCCTTCCACCACTTCTTGAAAATATTCTGCGTCCAGTTCGGATGTTACGTCCAGTGAATTTAGAATTCTTCCGTAAATAACCTGAAAATGACTTAATTGTTTAACGTAGTGTAGACTATAGTAGCCTAAACATATGTCGACTTTTTAAAAGTTTTAAAAACTAACGCGCCTTTTAAAAATAAATTTAATATACGTTGAATTAACATATTTAAAAAAATAAATATAAGGTAAAAATTTGATTTAACCTTGTTTAATAAATTTTTACTTACCGATGGCATTGTTTCACTCGTTAAAATATGGCTCGCAATTAAAATCCCAAATAAATAAAAATTCATTTTTTTAATTTTTTTTTTTTAGATTGATCAAGAAATTTTATACTTCTATAAAAAAAACAACTAAAAATAATGTATGTTAATATTTAATAAAAAATAACATTACTTGATGAAACTATTTTGATATGACTTAGGTATATCTGGTTGTTACGAATGATCGTACTTTCTTTTATATTCACCAATTTTAAAAGGGTATATTAAAAAAAGGAAAAATGTATTTTTTCGAAAACAAAATTTAGAGTGCTTTACAAAAAAAATGCGGGCACTAAAAAAACTCGTGCGTTTTATGAACAATTGAAGCAGTTTTTGTTAATACACAGTTTGTAATGTTGATGTACTTTAGTTCATACGTTGTTACATTGGTTTACTTTGTGACTGAACTTATCTTGAGTAATCGGCTGCGATCACATAGTTGATTATCTTGTTTAATTGACTTTCCTTCCTTCACGGTAATTATTTGTATCACGTTTAACAACCCAAACACCTTTTTAAAACTGAAACATAAACAACATGTTCTAGACAAGTCAAAACATTTTCGTAATCCGCCAATCAAGGTGTTCCCATAAACATGTTTTGTATATTGCGTTTGCACTATTTACCCGGATAAATTTTTTAACTTTTTTACTCGATAGCCAGCTCTACAGTCAGCATTTTTAATTGTCGTAATATGGTCGCAACTTGCAACCAATATTTGCTCTTGATAATTCACCTAATAACCAAAAGGGACAGTTTTATTTATTTTGTAGGCATATAAGTTGGACATACACATATATCTCGTTCGCTAAATCACTTTATTTAAAGATGCTACTATTGTACCTTATTCTTTACTGTTGAATTTTAATTGCACTTATAACCATCGAATTTTATTGATGTCATCCGGCAGAAATTTGTCATAGTCAATAAGTTGTAATTAGCGTTAAGATAAAACTATACGGTGGTCCTTGATGTGAAAATCCACAAACTATAACGTATACAAATAAGCCACAAATGACGCCTTTATAAGGCCTTAAATATACCCAATTCAATTAAGATGGGCTTTCTATTAAGATCTGGTTAAGATATGTAGTTCAATGGCAATGATATATTAGGAATATTTGCATTCGAAAACAAACATTAGTACCACAGGCCGGTCTAAAAGGCTTTTATGGATATGAACTTACCGACATTTACTTAACACTTTTATTTTCCACATTTGAATTACGTATATTCATATCTAAAAACTAAGTTTTTTTCCGAATACCTGTGATTTTGCAATGTCAATCATTTTCAATATCTTACTCATAACAATTAAATTGACAAATGACGTCACCAGTTAGACATTTTTTTACAATTGACGTTGATTATCTAAGATAACATTGACAGTGATATATAGTGTAAGACTATGAAATTTGATTCGAATCTCAATTTTGTTTTATGTAAATCATAGATACTGTGAATCTCCTATTTTTTATAATCAAGTTTTTAACACAACAGAAACAAAAAGAGCCTACGTAAAAAAAATGTAAAATATTTTCAATAATTTTGAGGTTTAAAAATCGGTTTAACCGCTTAAATTTAATTGCAGTTGCAGCATGACTTGGCATCGTTCTTATAATAATATGACAGTTGAAAAAATTACACCTTTTGTGTTTGAAATAACTATTTTATGTTAAATTAATGTATAAGGGGCCCTATTAAATTAAGATAATTTTTGGAATTAATAATTCAAATTTTAAAGAATTTTTAACACTGGAATATTGATAGCGATTTAATATTAAAAGCCTGGTTGGTGTACTAATTTAAAATTCACAACACTTTTTTTTTATTTTTCGCCCAGCTTTGAGATTTTAAATGACGTCAGCAGACGTTGCGATTTTGTTTTCGCGAAGATTTCGAAACTGCGCGGATATTCACGCCCACAGATTCCTACTTGAACGTTGGAATAAATCCTTAATTGATAACACGTTGCGGCTTTTGTAGTTCGACGTTATCCATGATAGCAGTTGACACAAAAACCACTGTGTGAAACATTATCCTGTTGCAAACCCGAAATTAAGCTTTCAATTCTCCGTTCTAGTTTTGATGATGTCATGATTTCGTAACAGAAATGGCTAGAATTTTAATTATGCCGGTGCTTTCGTCATATTAATTATTATCTGATTGAAACGATAACAATTTTGTTTTTACTTAAAAAATGTGCTTTTGAATATTCACTGAAAGTTTATCAAGGAACACATTTGCAAATCTTTTTAAAGCGTTAAGCAACTAAGCAAGAACCATGATAATAAGGATTCAAACATATTAATAATTTATTTATAATTATTTAATATTTATCAACACAATGTCATTATTTTGTTTAATTTTTTCGAAATGTATTAAACTATTTTAAGCATGTTGTTTATTATAGGTAAACTGTAAAAAAATAACTATTTGTTGCCGGTTACGACAACCACTTGTGTATTCCACCCACCAGTGCTTTTGTGGAATAGGTTTATTTTTAAAAATTTATATTTGAAACTTTTAAAGTATTGAGTTGGTTAATTTATAAATCATTTTAGCCATTTTCGTTTAAATTTAGCATTCAAATCTTTTTAGTTCGGTTGTTTTGAGTTAATCTTGTTATTGTAAATAAACGTCGCCTCTTCAAAATACTAGGAAAGGATTAAATTTTTTCCGCAACATATTGACCACACCGTTAAACCGTATCATTAAACAGGCCTCTTCTCGAACGTAATTACATATTTTTAAAACAGAATATGATCCAAGCCTATAGTAAGTACGCTCGTTTAGCTACAAATCGTCCTCCAGGATGTATTACATGTTGTTGCTATGTCTAATCTATTTAAATTGCAATGAGAGCGACTTGAAACCGGGATTTTACGCACACGTGCCGCCTTGAAATAGTAATTAAAGTCTATAAAGGGGGCCTTTTTACTCGGATTAGGTTACGCTACATAAAATATTCGATTCAGTCGCACTTAAAAGCCACATTAAAGACCTAGCAAGCTGGACACTTCCGCGAAAAATACCTACGTTACTTTACGAACCATTTTATTGACTTTATAACTTACGAATTCGATCCTTAATTGTTGCAGTTATACCTTTTGGGCCAAATAAAGCCCAACGAACAAAAGTTTTTTTTTTTTAATTTATAACAAAAAAACAACTTAAAATGATTATTAAGACACAAAATATCTTACGTCTTAGCTGGTGTTTTTATCGTTTTTTTTTGTTGTTTTTACACAATAATTAAGTTATTGGAATCACGTCATATTAGAAAATGACTGATTTATTTTTTGTGGATTAGCTTAAAATTAATGTGATGAATATAGAAAACTTAAGCTCTTTGTAGTTTCAACGTTTTTTCTTAAAATCTTCTAATAGAAATAGGTTTTAATTTTTGAGGGGAAAAATATGCTGTTGTGACGACCTTTAGCTATGAGTGTAGGCGAGGACCAAGCGCTAATAGCGTGCGTGGTCTTGATGCAACTTATACCCTGAACCTTTCGGCGTTGTCTGTTGCCCATGGCCGTATATCACACTAACGGACGTACATTTTTACGTAAAGTTATTTTTGCCACGGCTACTCAGAGACGCCATCATGTGTCTAATATTTATCTAAAGTAGCATTCTAGCATTGGATAAAATAAACACTACAATTAAGGCGACAGTTGCTAAAAATGGAATTTAATTTAAACAAATCAAGATCGTAAGTTTTTTATATATAATTTTTTTAATGATTTAAATAGTTCATTTATAAAATTAAAATTTATTAACTTTAAAGTCACGTTACTAAAGTCGACTTTTTTGTTGCGTGAAAAATGGTTAACTATTTACTCAGTAGCAACATCTACTAGCTAGAAAAACAACAAAATCTAAAAAGAAATAATTTTATAATAATCAGCTTATCAGTTTTATATTGTGTACAATTTTACGTCCTAAAAACGACATCTTACCCATAATTAGGTTGACATTTTTTTGACAAAATAAAGAGCATTTTTAAAGAAAGGTTTAGGCAATGTGGGGTAAGTAAAATGTCTTGCTATCGCTTAAAGGGCGTTTCAGGCATGTAGTTTTTGGCCAAATTTCTATTTAGTCAAGTGGTTTTTGATCAAATGATAATATTCTCAATTTCACAAATTCGTAATTTGTTTTAGTACAAATTAAAAACAGTTTGCTACAAAGAAAAATTAAGCGTTTCACTATAACAAAGCTAAAATCTAATACAACTATACATCGAATAAAAAGTTCACCATTAAGAACTAGACTGCACCCCTACACTTTTGTTTTTGCTAAGGTTTGGCAAAGAAACTCCGCGACTAGTTCTGGCTCCAATTGTCGGGGGGTTCCATACTTCTTTAGTTGTAGTTGTTGCTATAATAAAATTAAAAAAAAACATAGTAGTTTCAAATATTTAATTTTAAATTACTCCGTGGATTTTTTACTCAAAATTTATTTTTAAAAAAGTCTGATTTGTTAATAGTTTGTCGCCTTACTCACCTTCGTGTTTTTGAATTTTCGTCTTGTAAACAGTAGGTGAAATCACTTTGCAGTATTGCCTACTCTCAGTTATTTTTTCCCTTACAAGGTTGTCTACGGTACTTTCGCTATCTTGTTTTTCCTCGAAGCAGTAACCCAAAAGACCTCCCGTTAATAGAAAACCAGTAGCCAACCAACCCAACACGTAGCTTGCAGCGACAGGATATAAGTAGTTGTGGTATAAGTAGGTAAACGAGCCAACTCCACAAAAGCTACAAACAGCTATATAAAAATTGATAATTATTAAAAAAAAATTGTCTTACATTATTTACGGATTTCTTTTTATTAAATACGATTTTTTTCGAATTTACCTGAAGTCAGTATCAAAAACCTCATTCGCTTAAAAGCTGTTGACTGAGAGTCGTTCGCTTTGGGCCTTCCTTTTGTTTTGATGACGCGGTAAATACCGCAGAAGAAGGCCCCCAGCGAACTTAACAGCGCCATAATAAACATTGCAACGCAGGTGGCGGTCTCTAAAAAAAAATAAGGCACACTAACCCGTATTTGCTTAATTTAACGTTTTTATAATTAAAATATACCTATCTTTTCGTACATTTGGTATTTAGGGTTCTAGTAAAGTTAAATGAGGTAGAAATAAAAAACTTTTTTTTTTTCCGTATCAATAAAAAAATTTTGTTTTTCAGAAAGTTTTTTACCTGACATGGTATTCTCCAAACACGTCTTGGTATCTGGCAATGGTCCATACACACATCGATGAAAGAACCCAACGTGACCTTCAATACTTTCGAATTGAATCAATATAAACCATTCTGGCAGGGAAAGCGCGACAACCATTAACATCATTCCAATTACCACAAAGCCAAGAGTAACTGCCACTTTCCAATTGCGAATTTGTTGTTGTCGACGAAGGTAGCTCTCTCGGAAGTACTCGCCTATTTTTTGGGTACTTAAATTTTGTATATCCTGCCCAGTCTTGATTTTAAAATCCGCAAACGTTTTGTTAATACTCCCTCTAAGGTCGCGAATTCCACTGGTAGCTCCCGAAGCTGTGGTAAAAATTTTTAAATTACACGTTTTAAAATATAAAGGAAACAATTAACACATGTATATTTAAGTTAAAACATTTATATATCTATGAAAATTGTTTATAAAACAGTTATACAGAAGGTTAAGTGGGGTTCTGTTATAAATGCATTTTACCGAGCGCAGTTGTATTCGTCCAAAATTGTCTTGCCTTTTCTTGAAATTCGGGCCTGATATTGCCAGAATTCATTTTGAGAAGTTCACTCTTTAAGTTACAAAAATATAAAGGTGGCCTACTGATTTGTGCCTTAATTTAAAGTAGTCAAATCTCTTGTTGCCATGGGAATTGTGTAATGGCCCTGACGTGCTTAGGCAATAGGTAGGTGATTTTATTACCAATCAAAAGTAAGAGCACTGTATTGTAACCAACCCATTCAGTAGATAACACTTCAACTTAGCATTGTTGACTTTTTAATAGCTAAATTTAACCAAAATATTACTTTAAGAACCTTTCATCTAAGTACATGACGCTGGTGTCATTATCATAATACTCGATTATCTTCAAGTTGTTTTAGGCGTTAAGAAAAGTTATCTTTGTTTCGTCTCAGCCCAAAATCCGGGCCTAGAAATTGAAATCACCTTTACATAAAAACTATATTATTTGTCTGTTTTCTACATATAACAAATGTCGTTGTTAAAAAAAAATTTAGCAGCATCCAAGTGGTATAGAATTTAATTATGGTATTTTGTTGGCAAATAAGATCATCAAGCCCTACTAACCACATAAATCTGTTTATTTAAATAGTAAAAAGTTATATGTAAAATACACGTGTTACGAAAATATTTTTTAAACCGTTCTTAAATAGGCAAACAAAAATGGCTTAAAGCTAAATTTAAAAAAATACGAAAAAAAATTTGAAAATATCATGTTTTTACTGATCAAAGTAACTCGATCAAAATCTTTATAGTTAAAAATGTTAAGCGAAATTTAATTCTGTTATTGGAAAATCGAATTGTGACGTTCGCAAGTAACTTAATTTTAAGAAAACCCAGTAATTGTTATCATATTTTATTAATCATCTTTGTTTTGTAGAATTTTTTGGCCGAGCGCACAATATACAAAATATTTTACTGAAGTTTATTTTGTGTAATTAAATAAGAACTATTTGACGAAAATGATTTTTATTTAACTATTTTTTAAGTCGTAACGCAATTTCTTTTTTTTCCGTAAATCAATAATTAATGATTCGTAAAGTAGCCCGCAAGCCGCGACAAAAAAAACAAAAAAAAAAAACGATAAAATAAAAATCTGCCTTTAAAAAGTAATTCTTGTGTTTTCCAAATATAGTGTCAAGATATAATTAATTCAAATCGCACATATAAGCGTGTGCAACGATAGCTGTAGGCCAACAAACTAAGTTACTCATTCAGAAGGCTAAACACCACAAAAATGTGTAGTCAAGCAGAAACGTTAAATTGTACAAATATCTGGTTTTATTTTAAGCTTATTTAGACTTTATTAGATAGTTACCGTTTAATAGATGTAGACTATGAGATATGTAGTTTTTCATTGGACAGCAGTAGAAGATTTATAAAAAACCTTATACCGTAATGTTTTTGCATTTTAGGCAGAATGCATTTAAATACAATGCGTCCTGCTAAATGTTAAGTTGTTCGTCACTGTTGATAACGATAGATTTCGCGGTCAGAAATTGTCTGGAAATATATTTAAATTTAGCTTATCCAAAAGTCGCTCTACTGTATGTGGTATAAGACATGGTTAGTTATTTGTTTAAAATTCAATCGTAACAAAATTCTAAGGCCTAAACCAAAATGCCTTATTTTGCTTTAAAATCAAGCGAAAGGGTTAATGATGTTTACCAGGGTTAACATAAAAGGCCCAATTTATTAAAACCAAAAATAAAAATGGATTTCAAAAGAGTAAATTGTAGGGAATATCTGATGGAACTATATAAATACCAACTTGTTTTATGCTATTAAATTTTATTTTTTGATTAACCGTAAATTTAATCAGTATAAAAAATCAGTTTAAAAGCATTTATGTTTGTACTAAATTTAAGTCATTCTATTTTTAAAGTACTAAGTAAGCCTTTGTTAAATTGGCTAGCTTTTTGTATGCTCTGATTCAATAAGCGAATAAGCTAGTTTTTAAACTTCCGTTAATCAGTTATATTGATTAGGTTTTCAAAATCGCGTTTAATTTGATTTACGGTTTGGCATATTATCGACCATGTAAAGTTTTGAGGTTATCGTAATTGGTTTAGTTTTGAACTTTTGAGGTTATCGTAATTGGTTTAGTTTGAACTTGATGCTAAAAAGGAGTTTTAATCTAATAGAAAAATTAAAAAAATTCAATTCTAAAAAAAGTATTTTTGAATTAATTTTTCCAGCAATAGTCGGTCTTTAAGGCTTACGAAATAGCCATTATTGTTTTTTTTTATATATTAACAAAATGTTTATTGTTTCAATATTAACAAACGTGTTCAATTTTTTATATTCAGATTTAAGTAATGGAGGATTCAGACAATACTACTTTAGCCACAAAATGCTCCTCCATTTCCATTACCCAACAGACGATTTTATTTGCCGTGTTTCTTTCTATAGCTTTAATTGGAATATTCGGTAAGTGTTTATGATTATTATTTCAACTAAACATGAATAGTTATTGTTATATAAATATTTTAAATTGCTACATACATATTATAGGCGAAGTATAGCCTTAGTAGCACATTACTGTAACAACATAAATGTAATGATAGGCATGTCCTGTTTATGAAAATATATTTTTTAGAATAAACATGTTTTTTGTTAGGAAATACTTTTTCGATTGCTTTGTTATCACAGCGAAAACGTGGACGGGAGAAAATATTATCGGATGTCTATAGGGTGTACGTCATAGCTCTTGCAATTGCCGATAACGGAATGCTGTTTTTTACTGGAATTCTAAGGTTAGTTTATACTCACAATGGTTGATGTTAAATTTTATAGTTAAATTAAGTTATTGAATCTGTGTTACAAAAACACGATAACATTGATTTTGTTTTACATAATTTTTTTTAAGACAATTCTGTTTGTGGTTTAATTAATTATCAGTTTATGTTTTTTTTGGAATAAAATAGCTGAATTTTCTTCGCCTTTTTAATTGATTTTTCTAATAAGGTTACATAAAAAAGGCATTAAAATTGTTCCTATAGGCTATTTTAATTCTCTGCAAGTTATACAACTTAATTGTTATAGGTATTGCATTGTAGCCTGGTTATATGTGCCTGAAGCATCTGGGTTCTTTTATGAGATCTATCTTTGCCGCTGGCATAGATTTTCAATGCACACGTTTCACAACGCGTCGGCGTGGCTTCTCGTGGTTATGGCTTTTGATCGATTTCTCGCAGTTTCTTTTCCGTTTACTTACAGGGAAATTAACTTAAACGCCAAAAATGCTAAAAGGGTAAGAATCTTGGTAATATAGTTAAGATAGATCGTTTGAAAGGTTATAATACAAAGACTGGGCTTACGTATGTAAATGTAGAATACTTATGTTATTAGTTGCCATGTGATCTAGAATACATTGACCGAGTTTACTCTATATGTGATCTGTATATTATAATTTTGATGATGCTTTTGTAAGTATCGTGGGATTTATTGGTTTTTATTTAAAATTATTTAAAATGGCAGTAACAAAATCGATAAAAAAACAAAAAAACTGACATATACAATGATATGCTTAAATCATATTTTATTGACCAATTTTTAGGATAGTTTCACGCGTATCAATTTTATCGATTTTTCCTGTTTTTTTCCTTTAAAAAAAATTAGGGTAATTCAAAAATTTACTTTAAATTATTTTAACTTACTTAAACATTAAAACTCAAGTGGTATTTTATTTTAAAGTATAATTTGTTATTTAAGGTAACGATTGCTGTGTATACAGTTTCTGTTGCAATGGCTACTCCATTTTTGGCAGTTGGTCCTGTGTTTAAAACAGAAGAAAATCATTACAACACAACAAATAGTTCGTCGTCGATAATAAATTCAACAGAAGTTTTTAATTCTTTAAGATATACAAACATTACTTTAGATTTAGAAAACAAGAGCAAGATTGTGTAAGTCGATTACTTAAATGTTGGGTATATGTAAAAATTTCAATGTAAAATTTCAATATACACAACAAGACCATGCAAATGTTAATTGCTTTCATGTCCTAGCACCTTAGACTAAGGCGCTATAATCACTAAACCTCAAGTTAAAAACCATCCACACTATCAATATCAGCCAAAATTATTTTTTTCAAATTTTGAACAACTAGAGACTGGTCGTGGTAACAAATGCAAATTTGCCTTTTTTTAAATTACTGTAGTTGATTGTATCATTTTTTACAAGTGTTTTGTTGTTTTTTTAAAGATATATCGAAGGCTGCTCATTGGTGTCTAGTTTGTCAAATAAAAGCGCATTTGTGATCAACCTTATATTTCACATTGGTCTTGCCTTTTGGGTCCCCTACGTCGTTTTGCTTTTTCTAAACATTGCGATCTTTCGTAATCTGCACTGCCGCAAAAAAAGTACAAACACGTTTAGTAATCGATTGGGCAGAAGAATAACGGTAAGGTTTTTGTAGTCTGCCTTTCGTAAGTTTTAAAAAATTATATGTTTTTTTTTTATATATCTTTATCCTCGATGTGGAAACGTCAAATGCGCGACCTAAATATAGAGTAACATCACTACCCCGACCCAGTCCCGAATTGCTTGTAGCAGTTTGTGGTATTACAGATTATAATTGCCCAGTAATTAAGCTGCTAATTAAGCACTGGTTCAGCAGAAGTTCATAACTGTTCATAGTTACTCAAGGGAAATACAGGATGAGATCACTAGGAATAGAACCCAGGACCTCATGCAGTGAAGGAAAATAGGATTTCATTTGTTTATTTCAATTTAGATTATGATGCTGGTTATTGGATGTGTATTTGTAGTGCTTTGGCTTCCCCAAGAGATTTTGTTGATGGAACACGTGGACGCGCATAGCCATGCAAGTAAAAAGGACGAGTTTGTTGCCTCAGTGGCGGCTCTTATCGGTCTTAGCAATTCGGCGTTAAATTTTTTTCTTTATTGTATGACAGTTAAAAAATTTCGTGCTGCAGCATGGAAATCTATATCTTCAAAACTTTGTTTTAATATTAACAGCGATAGGTTATGCTGTTTTAAAAAAAATCTTAACGCTGGTGCTTCCAATCCCAACATTGCATTGCGCAGTCCACAGTTACGAATATATAAAAAAGGAAAATGTAAGCCAACTAACAAAAACGATATTATTCAAGCAGAAAAGTTTTAAAATATTGTTTTTGATTATTTAGATAACATTCTCAGGAAATTATAGAATAATCGTTTCTTTTTCTTTTGCTGTTATTTTTTTGTAAAATATTTATATTAAAATAAATGCGAAAAATTTATAAATAATAACTTACTGTAGTTGGTAAAGACAGATATTGCATAAAACTTATTTTGTAGATACAACTTTTTATAAATTTTAGGCTTTACCAATATTTATAAGATGCAAGATGTATGATATATTTTTTAAGTAAACCCAAGACCAAAGCTTTAACTTACGCTTAAGTCGAAACTAGACTTTTACCAAAGAACCACAAACAGGTTTATTTTAGGCTTAATCTAGGCTTAAGATTTCGATGTTGATCTTACAGTTGGAGTAAGTTTAAATGGGAGGCCTCCCAGCAACACTGGGAGGCCAACCGCTTCTCCGTACGTGGATATTCATTGGTTCTATAAGTGCGTCTGATCAACTTGTAGTGCCTTTAGGCCGATAGCTTTGATCGACTGTTCGCTTAATTTTGGATATCGGATCACCTACGCTATGTCAGCAACTGTTTTTCTCCTGAATTTGGCTCAAGTTTTTACGCCTTCATCCGTCGTTGTCTTTAGGTTGCTCGCTAGTTCTTTTTGTTAGATGCCTTGCGCTTGTTGTGTGTCTTGGTTTGTTTGTTATAGACTAAATAGAGCTTGTTGGTTATAGAACTTTGCTTGTGACAGTTTTTCTTAGTCGGTATGTTTGTTTGGCCTGCTTACACTTTTAGAATGTAACGTTAGACATCTATTATATTTAAAGAATTTTTTCTTGTATAACAAAGTAATAGTATTAGTATGTCATGTGCATCAAGTAGCTATTTTTATAGCAAACACCTATTTAGGATAGCTTATAAATATTAATGCAATTGAACTACAGTAGCTTCCTATAATATAAAATATTGTAGCAAATAGAAACCTGTACCCAAGTAGTCGTATATATACGGTCAAATGTTTTTTACTTAATTGAAATCTAAATAGGATTTTTAATTCGCATAAAAGATATCTTTAAGGATCAATTAAATTTTTTGATCGACGGCCAACGAATACATGTTATCCGCATGGGCATATCAAGCATTTTGACCATTATCCATACATGTTGTGGGAAGGTCGACTTCATGACTTAAACATAGAGTAACATTAACATTAGTTACTCCAAGCCAGTTTCGAGTTGTCTTTCGCAGTTTGGTATATTATAGAATATAATTGCCCAATAATTACGCTGTGATTAAGCGCAGGTTCAGCACTAGTTTTTAGGGCCTTTTTTAAGGGTGCTAATGCATAAAAGCACTGCAGTGGGGATTAAACCAAGGACCTTATGTAATAAAGATATTGGAATTAACTTGGTTGTGAACTTTATTAATTTAACAAAAGATAGCTTTCATTTAAAATTGTGACCTAGGCTTAAATTAATGGATATTATTTATTTTTCTTTTTAGTAAATTTAAATCCTTGTGGGGTTTGTTTAATTTCAAATGAATTTTCAGAATTCATCATATCTTTGATTAGTTTATTTCCCAATCCTTCAAATGCTTTCGACAATATAAAATTCAAGGGACCTTTTTTAGTGTTTGTTTGAGAAAATTGTTGAGAAGAAAATTCTTTCATTAATTTTTGAAACATTTCTGCAGCTTCCTTTTCGTTTATATTTGTATGTTGATAAGTCCATTGTTGCTGGCTGTTGGTGTTATGTTTGCCAAATGGACTTTGATAGTTGCCATGGCTACTATTGTTGTGTGAACCAAACATGTCATAATCTTTTTTGGTTTTACTTTTTCCCAAAATATCATAGGCTTCGGAAATGTCTTGAAATTTTTTTGCTGCATCTTTGTCTCCTGGGTTGGAATCCGGATGATACTTTTTTGCCAACTGAAAATAGGCAGATTTGATTTCTTTTTCGGAAGCATTTTTGGATACATTTAGGATATCATAGTAATCCTTTGACATTTTATTGGTACCAGTATAAAAAAAATGTTTGTTTATGTAGGTACAAATGGGATATGCATCTGTTAGACCAAGCCCAGTTATTCTTCTTAAATTTAACATGATCAGATGATGTTAATGCCTAAAAATTGTAAAAATCAATTAGTTTAATACTTGAATCTTATTATTTAAAAAAATTGTTGTCAATAAACCGGCAGCGCGGTGTAGTGGTAAGAACACTTGCTACATCACACATGAGGTCGTGGGTTTAATCCCCACTGATCTCATGCTGTAGCGTCCTTGAGTAAGGCGCTATAAACGGTACGAACTCTTGCTGAGCCAGCACTTAATCAGCAGTATAATTATCGGGCAATTATAATCTACAGGCAACTCGAGACTGGGTCGGAGTAACTGACTCTATGTTTAAGTCGCGCATTCGACTTTCCCACATCGAGGATAAAAATATATACAGAAAAAAAAATATACTTTAAAACTGTTCTATATTAAACATGAATGATATATTTAACCTATTATCAAGGTATATTTGGCCTACAAGTCCTTTTTATTTTGCACCTTTGACCTTCAAAAATAAATGCAAAAATATACCTTTACTTATATTTACAAAAGGCATGTCCCAGGGGCCGTAAGGTTTTTGGTTGTGAAGTTTTTTAAGTTCTTATGTTTACAATGCAACGGTTCATTAACGCGAGGATAAATTACAGACAAATATTTGGGCACTATGTAAAAAGCGGAGTGCTTGTGCGGAGTGTTTTACAGCGGTTGTTACGAGTACGGATCGTCTAGGACGCATAACCCTGAGCAATGATCGTATATACCCGAGTACGGATCGACTCGTCTTTTTTTTAAACTATAAATTAATTAGTTTAAAGGTCTGGGTGTTTTATAAACTCTTTGTTTGCTAAATTGCTTAAAATATTATTATTGCTGTGGTGTTCTGATAATTGCTAAAAGTCAATAAATTATTTTTTACAACGAGGATAAATATGGATAAAAAAAAACACTGATGCGTATCAAAGACAATGGACAACACGGCAAAACACTCTTTCTTTTTTAGTTCGTTGTTTTGCTTGCTTTAATGCTCATCAAATCTTTAATCTAACATATAAAAAAACAGTCTGTTAGTGCGTTAAGTCCCTTCTAATTAATAAAGGAATATCCACTTGTTGGGCCTGCCATTTATCAGTCTGTAGGCGTGTCGCCTGTGTTTGCTGCTTATTGATTTGTTGATTATTTATCTTGGGATAATCTAAGCAAGGCCTGAGTACGTTTAAAATGAATGCTCCGATCGGACACAGTCAAAGTAAGTTGGTTTATTTATGTATACTGCACTGTATAATTGCTCGGCATATAGACATGTCTGTATGATGTACATCTACATGTAACATACTTAACATAGCATAGGCAAGGTATTATTCCTTAAAATGTTATACCAAGAATTTAAATATATGGTTATTGGGTTAGTGTTAAAGTAAAAGATGCAAAAGTTGCGGGGTACAGAAAATAGCAAGAACAAGTGTTAACATTAACAAAATTTTATAAAATGAAAAAAGGGGCAAAATTTTTATACTTTGTTAGCATCATCTCTTTTTGTCAGCATATGCAAAATTTTTATCAATTTAAAATCTTTAGCATTATAATAAAAAATTTTGGTCGGCAATGTACAAAACCAACAAGTGTAACTAAAATCGATCATCTATAAAAATATTACTACAAGCATAATTTCTACAAAAAAATAAGAATTGTAATTTGTGAATGTTTACTCCCTAGATTCGCAGGCTAGACAAAGAGGTTTAGTACCGGGTGATCCCCAATTATTTGAGGACACAAGTCAGATGCGACAGGGAGGTGAATATGGAATACAACAAGGCCAGCCAATGCAACCGGGAGCCTTTCCTGGTTCTAACTTAATCAATGATCCCATGGCTAATATGGCAATGCAATATGGACACAGTCTGGCTGGACATGGAAAAGATATGCTCGAAAAAAATGTGATTTTTAATAAGCTATTTAAATGTTATATGTGATTAGGTTATATTGTATATACTTTAACAGAACAATATTAAACGTAGGCTTTTAAAGACTTGCAAGAAAAAGTTAATTAATTTTATTGCTCTTTTAGGTTGATAAGTACATTTCAATTTCGAAATTAAAATATTATTTTGCTGTTGATACATCCTACGTAGCTAAAAAACTTGCCCTTTTGTCCTTTCCATTTACTCATCAGGTATGTTTAAAGTTAAAATTAAATTCTTACAAGTAAAACGTTATTGAACATAAAATTATTGTTAATCAATGTTGATCATTTTAATGACAAATATATATTATTTTGTAGGAATGGAGTGTCCAATATCACGAAGATACACCAGTTGCACCTAGGTTTGATGTAAATGCCCCAGATTTATACATACCAGGTCTACAAATATTGCAAACACTTGTTAAATCAGTTTAATGAAAATTGTTTAAACAAGATTTAATTAAACTTAAGTTTGTAGGCTATTTTAGTAACCCTGCTTTTCATGTTTTTTTAAATAGATTGTAAAAAATGTTTCAGATTTTTCTCAAATGCATTTTTTTTTAGTAATGGCCTATGTTACTTACATTCTACTTGCTGGCGTGTCTCTAGGACTTAGCGGAAAGTAAGTAAAGTTATTTATTTTAACTAACAAGAAAAATAAGTAGTATATTTTATAAAGTTATGCAATCAATATTTAATTTACAGATTCAACCCAGAAGAACTGGGAATGCAAGCTAGTAGTGCATTTGTTTGGTATGCAATTGAAATTTGCATTATTATGTTTAGTCTTTATTTAGTAAATGCTAAAACAGATTTGTCCAGCTGGGATGTGATATCTTACTGTGGCTACAAATATGTTGGGTAAGTAAGCTCATGTATTGGTATAATCGTAATTATGTATATGTTAAATATAATTTACCTTTGTTTAAAAAATAAATAAATTCATAATTATATAGTTGGTTTGTAGTCTCACAGTTGTGATTCTACAACTGGAGTTATAATAAGGTATACCCTTTAGCGGCCTGTCAAAAAGTAACCGCAAAAACAAGAACATCAACCAAATTGCTTTTTTCGTTTTCCTTTTATTGATTGTTAGTCGACAGAATAATTTTTTTTTCAAAAAATTGGTTTGATACAAAATTTGGCACACCCAGGGCATTTAGATACGAAAACACAGAATAACTAAACATTGTTTATATATGTAAAATTTGTTACAGTTAATTGATCTTTTTTATTTATCCAATTTTTAATTTTGATTTATTTGTCTTTAGAATGATAGCCATACTTACCAGTGGTCTTATTTTTCACTCAACTGGATACTGGGTTGTTCTTTGCTACTCAAGTATAACAATCACTTATTTTTCAGTAAGTCAGAAATTTTATATAAAATTATTCATCATTGAAATAGCAAATTTTTGCACTGTTTTGTATATTACTAAACATAAAACTATTATTACCCTTTTGCAGCTAAAAACACTAAGGTTAAAAATATTACCCCATAGTGCGGATGAATCTGGATTGGGTACAAATACTGGGGGTAAAAGAAGAATGTATTTGACATTATTTATTTCCCTTATTCAACCTTTACTTATGTATTGGTTAACCTATCATCTCAGTGCAATAAATTAAGAATTTTATTTTAAATATCATAATAACAAAGCACCTAACTTGGCTTTATGTAATGCTATAGGCTGGGTATGAATTTGAATGTAATGAGAGCTTATATTTAATTTACCGTATTTTTAAGTGTTGTAATATAGTTAAAATAATTAGGTCCTGTAAAAAAAATATATTCTGCAAATTTATTTTTTAAAAAACAGTTTTGAATGCTTTGTTTTTATAGATGTAAAAGATATTGTTAAAGGAATATTTAAAGTGCATGTTAGACATGATGTAGTATATAGTTATAAACTAACAAGCTCTTAACTTTTGTGGTGTACAACAACTAATAGTTGCTTACTTCTAGAAATAAACCATTTGTTTGGTAATTTTTGTGATGTCTCGGCGTAAAAAAACTATACGCAGCAGTTACTGATATATGAATGGTGCTATCTAAAAGTGGGATACAGGGGCCAACAAGAGCATTATACATCAGTTTTTGGTCGGTATCGACATAAATCATCCTTAAAACAAATTTAATTTTCTTCCTAATTTTGCAAAAAAGAATGTTAATATTCTAGAGAACATTATTTTTTTTTCATATTACTTTAAGGTGATAGCTGATAGGTATTATATTTTTTATTGGGTATGGGTGTGATATTGTGACGTGTATAAGCTATCTGTAAACGCGGGCTCAAGGGCAAATGATGAGGCAATGGTGCGGCTCGAATTCGAAATCTTTCGGCTCGTAGTTCGCTGCCATGACCGCTTAACCAGACGGCGGAAATTTCGTTAAAAGCTTTTGGACGAAAATAAAGCTACTCTGTTATCGCTAGCCTAAGCTGTTACGACTGGTTTTGGAGTTCAAAAAGACCAAAGATTAACCCAGGACGAAACATTTGACTAAATGATGGCACAAACCTATCGTGAATTGGCCATTAATGGTACAACTGAATCTTCGTAGAAAGTTGTAAATTTTAACTTTTTAGTAATATTTAACAAAATTAGTATTCTAGACATCTGATATTGACCCTTATAAGTATTTTGTTAAAGAGAAAGCTCTTATGTGCTTATAAATTTAAGATGTCATATTTAACATATATGTTTTAGTTTTCCAAAAATAATGGGGTTTAAATTTTCGTTTCTAAGCCATAACGTGCTGATTTCTTTATTGGGGTTTAACCTTAAAATTTATTTTCTTAAAGGTTATAGGAAAATAATAAAACAGTAAATGGAACTATATTAAAACTTTACATACATATTTTTAATTAGTTAAACTGTTTATTATTACAAATATTATTTTACAAGCCTAAAAAATACATTAATAAGTTAGGGAACGTAGTTTTAAAGAACTAATCAATATTGCAAATACCTATAGGACAACAAAATACCAAACACTAATTAGGCTACTTTGATTTTATTTCACTAGTTTGCAGTTTTCCAATGTTAAATCACATTTCTTCATGAAGTTTACAACAGGCTTTGTGATGTCACTGTAGCAGTTCCAGTTATCAAACCAATTTAAATATTTTTAAATAAATCCTAATAATTCTGAAATATAGAAAAAACATTTAAAAACACAATTAAATTTGTACACCTTATCAAGTTTAATATTACTATAAAAAATATGTGCTTTAATATTTTGATATAAAAACTGTTTAATAAGCTTTAAATGAATCGCATAAAAAACAGCTAAAACATGGTTATAACATAACATATGCAAAAAAAAGAAAAAGGCTTTTTCAAACAAAAGTATTTTTTTACAAATATATATTGTTTTAGCATGGTTTTAAGGCACAAATCTGCACACGATATAAATATTTTTAAACATATATAAGAGTAAAATACTATCAATATTTATTCAGGTTCAAAAGCTGATCATTTGTGCCTTAACATTTCTTTACAACAAACTTTAAAATAAATGACATGGCCTCACATTTTCCAATCCAATGTTGACAATTCATAATCATATCTTGATTCTGATTAGTATGTTGGTAGATCGTGAGCGAAGTTTGGAAATCAGATAATGCTTTTTCTTATTGACCAAGTTCATATCTGCACAATCCAATCCAATAATGGTTGTTAGCAACGTCACTGCTTTTAGTTGGATCGTCAATAATTTGTTGTTGAATTACAAGTAAAGTTTTAAAATCAGCTAATGCTTCTTTATATTGACCTAGCTCATATTTGCACAAGCCAATCCAATAACGACGATTAACAACATCATCACTCTTAGTTGGATATTCATCAGTTGTTTGGTAGATTTCAAGTGAAGTTTGAAAATCTGATAATGCTTCTTTATTTTGACTAAGCTGATATTTACACTTTCCAATTAAATAATGATCGTTAGCAACATCAACGCTGTTAGTTGGATCGTCTACAATTTTTTGATGTATTTCAAGTGAAGTTTGAAAATCTGATAATGCTTCTTTATAATTATGGTTCGAAATCTTAGATTTCGAAACATATTGTTATTGTCATTATATTTATTATTATTATTATTGTTTTTATTCTTATTTGACAAATTTTGAAAGACGATAACTTTTGTTCTTTAAAACTAAAAGTTCTGAATTTTTAGTATGTTTGTTATTATCCCAACGAATCGCAAACCTCCTATTAACGACATTTAAATGTCACTAATTACTAATTAATATATTTTATTATTAAAATTTAAAGATTAAATTTGCTGAAATTTTAATATGTTGTTGGTATTATTATTTTGTATGTTGCTATTTAAAATGAAGATTTAACTCTAGCTAAATATCGTTTAATCATTATTTTAGTTTTTTTATAAAATAACGAATCAGTCTAAGTTTAACGCTTGAATAATTTAATAGCTTTCTGGTCGCCGTCAAAAATCGTCCTTTTCGCTGTCCATTAAAGTAAAAAATATTGGTTGAAAATTTAAGTAAAATGTTAAAATATAAGTAAACAATGTGTAAAATTTTTGTTTTAATTGTTTTGTTATTATTATATTTTAATACTTGTTTGATTACTAAAAAATTAAGATCGGTATTTTGCTTTTAAATTTAGTTTACTTTTATATTACAATATCTATGAGTGCGTGTTCGCTTGTTAAAATTAGGTTTAAATATAAAAAAGTTCATATTTAAATTTATAATTTAATTAATAAACCTACTAAATAAATTATATTTATAAAAAAAATCAAACAATTTCGAACCATATTTTATTTATCAAATAAATCTAGTTACCTAGCTTAAATTTGCACTTTGCAATAAACGTGGACAATTAACGACAGCTCTGCTGTTAGTCGAATCGTTAACAATTAATTGTTGAATTTCATGTGAAGTTTGCATTTCAAATAAAGCTTTTTTATATTGACCGAGCTCATATTTGCACAATTCAATCCAATAATGACAATAAGCAACACTGCTTTTAGTTGGATCGTCATCAAATTGTTTGTGGAATTCAAGTGAAATTTGGAAATCGGATAATGCGTCTTTATATTGACAGAGCTCATATTTGCACAATCCAATTCTGTAATAACAATAAGCAACACTGCTTTCAGTTGGATCAACATTAATCTGTTGGTGGATTTTAAGTGAAATTTGGAAATCGGATAATGCTTCTTTATATTGACAGAGCTCATATTTGCACAATCCAATTCTGTAATGACAATAAGCAACACTGCTTTTAGTTGGAGTAGCATTAATTTGTTTGTAGTTTTCAAGTAAAATTTAAAAATCGGTTAATGCGTCTTTATAGTGACGGAGCTCATATTTGCACTTCCCAATCCAATAACGACGAATAGCAACAACCCTACTTTTAGTTGGATAGTCATTAATTTGTTGATAAATCGTAAGTGAAGTTCGAAAATCGGACATTGCTTTTTTATAAAGACCGAGCTTGTATTTGCATTTTCCAATCCAAAAATGACAATTATCACCGTCACTTTTTGAGTTGTTGGTAAGCTCAGTTTTAAATATTTTCGGGTTCCACCACTTTATAGCATAGGTATAAGAACCTAAAATATAACATATTGCTGGAACCAAAATTATTTTAGGTTTTGCTATTTTATCAAGGTCAAATAAATTTTCTTGAAATGTTGAAATTATTAAAAAATATTCAACAAGGCTTTTTATCCCAACCGTTTTATCTATAATTTTACTTTCTATTTCTGATTGTTGAACCATATCATCTTGTGATTTCACATTCATGTAAACTCGTAATCTTGTCTCACATGCAACAGCAATGGCAAATTTAAGATCACAACCAACTTCTTTATTTAATATTTTTTGTTGAACAAGAACTTCTAGAATGTCAAAGCAGCAAGATTTCTTTATGTCATGAAATTTACCTATTGCTGAAACAAATAAAGTTGAACTTCTGTAAATCATTTTTTTTATGTTAAAGTTGTTGCAATCCTGCAAGTTTTCTAATTGAGTTACCACATCAAAATATTTTATATTGTTATGGATTTGTTCTTTAACTGAAATTTTATATTGCATTACATTTAATAAAGACATTTCCTTATTAACAAATTTCTGAAATTGTTGATATGTTTGCTTATTACCAGCAACAAAACACGATGTCATCAACATATCAGCCAGGTGGTAACCATTTTTTATATCCTCATCTGACCTAATAAAACTTGCCATTTTGCTAACTGTTTGAATTAGTTTAAGTGTAAAAGGTATTTTTTCTGTTTTAACTTGCCTTCCTAGTGGAGATTTACAAGCATAAGGAAACATTCCATCAAAGGAAATGCCCAGGAGTGTAACAGCATCGTAAAAATTAAATTTAGTTGTGTTGATTAAAGTGTTTATATTAGCGTCATAACTCATGCATTGTCTTTGTTCCCATAATTCATGAGTCTGACTTAACCAACCTGACCAAAATATCGTACGTGATTGGCTGTTGGTATTCTCTGTTGCGTAACAGTAATCTCTGTTCCGTAACACAAAAATAACAATATATGCTTTTAAATAACAATGGGAGTTTTTACCGCGTAAATCTATAGTGTTATTCAGTTATAAAATTTTACGTTTGCATTAAATTCGAAATGAACTTTTCAGGAAACACATTTGAGGGCCAGGTTTCTTTTTACATGGCAACAGGGGGAATGCAGGAGCATTTTAAAGCTCTTGGCTTGTAAAACTTGTAATTCATTCTTGGAAAGAAGGGGATCCAAAGACTTAATATTTACTAATGAAATATTATATGGACCATTTTTTAACAAGTTTTTAAGTAAGCCCTTTTTTAAGTACCGCAATAGATGGAGTAACCTTCTTTATAATTGCTACTGGTGTTTTTGCTACATAGTTAGTACGGGGTTTTTTGACTGGCAGAATTTGAAAGTCGGACCCATCATCATAAAAGGAACACCCTTTTGGAAACAAAGAAGTTACTCGGTATAGGTCCCGCATAGAATCAGCATGTTTACCATGTCTTGATACAAACTTGTTTGCCTTTGGATACTTTCTCGGAAGCTCATCATGAACTGCTACATTTGATTTAATTACTTTGGTTGATTTTTTTTCCATTTTTTTTTTATCTTTTCTTCTGATCCCAACACTCGCAACCCACCATCATGTTTACAATTATTTCTCATATCCTCGATAACTTCATTTAGTGTCGCTTCAGCCTTCAACAAGGCTTCTTCTGAAGTAACATCGAATGATAAATCTCTTATGGTTGTTAAAGCATTAGAGATTCTCGTTATTGTTGAGTGTTTTGTTTTCTCTTGTATTTTAAGTTGTTGTGATGGTGTTTTGGATTCACAATTGGGTTCGTGTCATTGTGGTACTGTCTGTTTAATTTTGCATGTAGCTTGGTACACTGGATTTGTAGGATTAACAATGCAAGGATCCAAAATCATAAAAGGAGAATTTGTGTACCATGTAGGAAAATTTTCCCATGACACATCTGGAAATTTTTTGAAAATGCTAAACATATGTTTGCATGGTAAACAGTTTCTTTTAAAGTCTACACATGAGCATTTTGGTCCCTGATAAATAGAAACTTCATAGACTTCTTTTGTTTCTGCGCTGTTCACATAAAACATATCTTCTACTCTTGATATTGATTCACTAGAAATGTCAGTTGAACAAAGCATTCTTTTGATGCAATGTTTTATAATGTTGTGGGGTCTATCATGTAAAAAAGAAGGAACATTACCATGGTATTGACGATAGTTATTGGAAGCCGCAAGGTTTTCATTTCTGTACCTAAAAAAGCAACAGTTACCGTTTTAGGTGTAAAATATAAAACAAAACTTGATGATACTGCTACTATTGGGGTCACATATTAAAAATGATATACTAACCTTTGAAAACTTTCACGCAAAAAGTCTTTATGTAACACTGAGATAACTCCAGATAAAGATCTGTCTGTGCGAAAGCGTATATGGCATTCCTTTAACGTTTTGTTTTGACTCTCCACACCATTGTTTGTGTTAATAATAACTTTGAGCTTATTTACTCTATAGAGCCAAGCCCAGCGCTACAAAATAATGCAATAAAGATTAATAATGATTTTAATTTTATTTTTTTGATTAAATCTAAACACTTAGATATGGTTTGTTGAATTACCTCTTTTGTAGGTTCCCAATATTTTTCAAAATAACTTTGAAACTTAGCATTATCATTCCAAATATTACTACTTTTCAACTGAGTTATTGCCGTTGTAAACATCTCATCAGTATCTGCTGAGGCAACAGATCGCAATAAACCCAATGCACATTGTTGCTTGCTTTTATCACCAATGCCATTATCATGTTTTCTCACCCATCTCCCCCATGCTTGTTCTCGGTGAAAGTCACAAATCAATACTCTACAGTCTTTCGATAAATAAAAAATATTAACAGCTTAATTGTTATTTATGCTTTTTAAATAATATAATGTTTTTTTAGGCTAATATATATAACACCTTTAAAAATGGCCTCAATTGCAAGAATTTCAGCATCGCACTTATCTGTCATAAAATATAAGGGATTCCAATTGGGACACCATTTTCGCAAAACTTTAAGTGCCTCTTCAATATCATCAGCAGATTCATTTTGTATAATAAAGGACCCAACAACTTGATAGTTAACGTTGGTCTTTACACAAAGAAAAAAAAGGGGAAGGACATATTTTGATGTTTTGTAGGTAGCATCTAAAAGACACATCTCTTGCCCATACCTTTCAAGCAAACGTTTTTGCCAAGCAAATTAATGTACAAATAAAAGTGATTGCCTACACTTAATAAAAGGAATTTCATCCCATTCACTTTCTTGTTCTTTCACATTGTTTGCTTCTCCTGCCACATATGGTCAATACAAAACATTGTCATTAGTACCATATGACTTTTTCCATTCATCAATTAAAAGTTTTACGTTGGTTGGATCGAATTTTGATAGTTTTTTATTTACAAATGCATAATAAAAGCTGTTTTTTAAATCCTTGATGCATGGATAAAATCTTCGATTTGTAGGACATGGCAGGGGTTGATCTTTAAATAAATCATGTCTAACATAAAGAGCAATTGCTTTTTTAAGTTCACGGACACTGCTTACACCTTCGTCAAGAAGTTTTCCTATTTCAGCAATTATTCGCTTATCCACTGCCTGCTGATATCCAGCTTCCTGTTACAATAATTTAATATTATTTTTTGTTTTATAGAAGTATTTAAATATATAACAATTTTTTTTTAAATAACCTTTCCAGTTACATGACCAACATGTGAGTGGCTTGGTGGAAAATTTATTTTATAAACAATTCTAGATTTTATAGATGATGGTGAGTTGCTCAGTTCATACTTTAAACTTTTGGATACTCGGTTTTTAAGTTGTTTCAATTCTTCTTTGCACTCATAAAAATTAATCTTGAAAATGTAATTTGTTATTATAATGTTGCAATTGTGTTTTAGGTAGTAGTTAAAATGTTAAAATAAACCTTGTATGTTGGAAAAAGTTTTATTTTGGTAATGCTAATGTTAGCAGGACAATTTGTTTTTTTTGATCCTTGTAAGCCCATGTATGTTCTAGGTACCAAATGATCAATAAGCTAAAAATTGAAAATAATAAATTGTAAATTATTAAGTAATTTTAAGTTTGACCTATCTTTAGCAAAATCATTATTAATATAATTTAAGTGGTTTACCTCTGGTATAACTTTACTCTTAGCTTTCAAGCTATTGCTACGGTCTTTGCCATGTTGACATTCCATATTAAAACTTTCAATAAATCTGTATGGTACAAAATCCTTGTTCCATAAAATTTGCTCACTTTTACTCTTATGGACTTGACGCTGTACAAACTTGGTCAAGGTGGAGGTTTCAAATTTAGTAATTGTGGCCTCAACCTCCTCAATTGTTGTAACAAACTAAAATATTTGTATTTAAGATGTAATTTTAACATGCTGTTTTTTAATAACAAAAGGATAATATAGTTTTTTAAAAATTAAAAAACAAAAATATTTTAGCTGTACCACAGTCAGCATACTCGAAGGCGATTTTACTTCTGAAGTGTTCATTTCTTTTTTTTCCTTCTGTTGCCCCTGCCTTTCTTGTTCCTGCAATATTCTAAAAATAAACTATATATACCGTTAGTAGAAGCCTACTTGACTTCCTTAACTACTTTAAAAAACTTTATATAAAAGTAAAGGCTACACAATTTTCAAATAAGTTCAAAAGAATCAATATATTAAATATGGTAAAACGGTTTTAGTATAGAAAAGAACTGTTTTTGGTAGAAATAGTCTTAAAGAACTATAACCGGTTAATGTTTAAAAATTGAGCTTTAAAAAACGCAATCAGCAATCTACTACAGTAGTATTCTCTAAAAAATTAACATAAATGCCGTTAGTTAATTTTAATTACCAATAAAAAATACTACCTAAATGTCACACAATCTATCTATTAAAAATTTTATAACTGAATAACACTATAGATTTACGCGGTAAAAACTCCCATTGTTATTTAAAAGCATATATTGTTATTTTTGTGTTACGGAACAGAGATTACTGTTACGCAACAGAGAATACCAACAGCCAATCACGTACGATATTTTGGTCAGGTTGATTAAGTCAGACTCATAATTCATTTTTCCTAACGTTATACTTTATTTGTTGTGGTTCTAATAACCTTGTGGCTACTACAAATAAACTTACAAGAATAATCAAGATATTATGATTATTAACATGGTAGCAGCTAAACGGATTCGGATTTAAAAAGATGGCAGAAGCTAATTTTCGATTACCGCCTATATTAAATGTCAATGATAGTAATTTGTCGGAAGCTTTTAGAAATTGGCGACAGCAGTTAGATGTTTACATGCTGGCAAGTGGAGCTTCAACAAAAGACAAAAAGATACGCGCAGCTATAATTTTACATTGTGCGGGACCATAAGTAATTGACATTGCTAAACATTTTGAATTTGACGATCCTGAAGATCGAGATGATCCTAATAAAATGTTAAAGGCCATAGAAAACTATTATACACCTAGACAGAATGTGGTGGTACAAACATACCGCTTTTGGAATGTGGCTTACCAAGAACCTTTTGATACCTTTCTAAATGAATTGCGTACAAGAGCAGAAGCATGCAATTTTCAAGATAAAGATAGAATGATAAGAGATAAAATTGTATTTACAGTCACTGGGAAACTGCAAGAATTATTACTTCGCGAAGTAACCTTAAATTTAACGAAAACCGTACAAATATGTCGTGCAAGTGAAATGTCTGTAAAACATGCAAACGAATTGTCGTCTAGTAGCATGCAATCTCAGTCTCAGCTTGTAAATAGAATTGAAGCAAAATCTAGTGGTAACTATCGGAAAAAGACCCTAGAAGAAATGAACGAAAAAATGATAAAAAACTGTAATTTTTGTGGAACGTCACACAAGTGGGGTAAACTTTCTGATTTGACGAGTCCTATCACAATTTAACGAGCATATATTAGGTAGCTTATGGAAAATCCAATTGCATGAAATATACAACATTAAGCTTGTTTTTTGTATAAAAATAAACTTACCAAAGAGGGTTGCTGCTGTTACTTTCATAATTGTCATGAGTTGCATGGAAATGAGGGATGCCTTTGCTGGATTGCTGAAACGTTGTAGGTCTGGTTTGACGAGTCCTATCACAATTTAACGTGCATATATTAGGTAGCTCATGGAAAATACAATTGTATGAAATATACAACATTAAGCTTGTTTTTTGTATAAAAGTAAACTTACCAAAGAGGGTTGCTGCTGTTACTTTCACAATTGTCATGAGTTGCATGGAAATGAGGGATGCCTTTGCTGGATTGCTGAAACAATGAAGGTGGAAGATCAATTTCCCTAGTATAACGTTCCATTTTTTAAATCTACAATATAAATAACATAAAATGATAAAATCCTTAGGTTTACACAAGAATCAAAAAGCTACTTTTATAGGTAACCTTGTTTTAAAAAATCAGAACTAATACAAATTGGTTAACTTCTTACTATACATGCTCGTTGAAATAATCTTTATATTTCAATAGTACCTACAGATGCTCAAAATTAAAACACACAAACCTTGTGGAAAAGTTAAAACGACTGCAATGAGACTATATTTTTTACATGAGGCTTTATTGTTAAAAAACAATTAGGACTGTGACGAAATAATAATAAAAAAGCTAAACTACGAATGTATATTTTATGTATTTCTATGTTTTCAATCTTGTGATTTTTCTTTATTTAATTTGTATTAAAGTTAGCTTACGCATTTTCCGCTTGGGTGCGATAGAGTTAATTTGATGGGTGATTGCTGTGGGTGAAGTCTTCTTCTTTCGTGTAAACTTTAAATCGTTTAATTTAGTTAACTAAAGCTCGAGTTATTAACCAATAAGTCAAGGGTAGTTTGTTGAGTAATATTAATAATTCATTAAACATATTTTAAACTAATTTTTATTGTTTTTGAAAATAAACGCCTAAATAATGACGTCATGCGATGTAAAATTATGACGTCATTTCAGATTTTAAAAAATCTGGTGGCACATTTGCCATACTTAGGTTATAACGCCTTGTTCATTAAGGGCGTGCGAAATTAATAGAGATCCAAACTTAAATAATACTTCATAACAAAGCTAACTTTGAAATAATTATAATGGTTGCCAGAAGATTCGGCCGTGAGAAGATTCGGCTTGCAAAAAACGGTGGAGAGTCGGCAACGAAATTCCCGTGTATAAAGTCAGCGTAAAACCATATTTTACCAATATTTAAAATTAAATTTTTAAAAAATAAAATACATAAATATTAATCATTTTGTAACGATAAATATTCATGTTAGTTTTTAAAATAATATTTATTTTAAAAAAAATTTTGTTTCAAAAACCTAATTTTAAAACGGATTAAAAACAAGTGATTATGGCCTGCAAAATTTACTTTCGACCTGCGAAATTTTTGTATTTATTTCCGGGAAGTCCGCGGCATAAAGCCCGCGTATAACTTCAACGCAAGACCATATTTTACCAATATTCAAAATAAAACTTAACAAAAAGTACAATAGTTAAAAAAGTTTTAACCGGTTGTTAAGATAAATATGTATGTTAATTTTTTAAATATTAATTTTTTTTTTAATATTTTTATCTCAAAAACGTAATTTTGAAACGCATAAAAGACGGGCGCTTTTGAGGTGAAAAATTCGTGCTAGCGTACATCACATTGATATTAGACTTAAATTACTGATATTTAAAGCGAAATTGCAAAAAAATTTAATTATAATTTCAATCCTACTGAAATAAAATGCATTTTATATATAAAAAAAAAACAATAACAAACACATAGGCATAACATTTAAGGAAAGAAATTTTATTAAAACAATTATTTGAAAATTGAATTTCATTTTTTTAACGTCTTTGTATTCAATCCACTATATAAAAAAAATCTAAGTTTATTTAATATACAGCCCAAAATTCAAAATACAGTTCATTATTTACCCTTGGATTCAAACTTTAGTTTATTAATAACTCCTAGTTTTTAACTTTAGTTTATTATTTAGAACAGATTAAAAATTCAGCTCATCTCAGCTTTACATTTTAAATTTAGTGCTAAGTAACAAACCGAAAGCACCTATTCTGTTTAAACCAAAAACTAACAAAAAATCCTAAATTTGTTTATTTAAACAAAAATTTAATTAAAAAAAATTCAATTTACAAAAAACAAATTTTATTTGCAAAAAAAAAAAAAATTTAATTTAAAAAAATTAAATTATTTAAAAACAAACAAAATCTAATTTACAAATAGCAAAATTTGATTTTTTTAAATTAATTATTACATGTTAAAAAATGAGAACCAAGAGCGAAAATCTTCTGTATTTAATCCATTCTAAATTTAGTTTTTAATGTATAAATTATTAAAAAAACAGTTAAACTAAGATATATCATAATTGCCAAAGCCAAAAAAAATTTACTTATAGATTGTACATTTTGCAAAATTATAATTTGAATATCGATAAAATATGGTCTTGCCTTAAAAATATACGCGGGCTTTATGCCGTGGACATCCCGGAGTAAGATAAAAAATTTCGCAGGCGGAAAGTAAATTTTGCAGGCCAAAAGCACTTGTATTTAATCCGTTTTAAAATTGCGTTTTTGAGACTAAGTTTAAAAAAAATAATATTCTAAAAACTAACATAATTATTTATAGTAACAAATGATTACAATTTTTTTATGTATCGTACTTTTTGCAAAATTTTTTATTTAATTTGGTAAAATATGGTCTTACGCTAACACTTAAATTGCGCTTTACGCTACAGACTTCCTGCAGTTTAATAAAAAAAAATTTAGGCCGAAAGCGATTAGTTGTAAAATTTTGCCGGTCAAAAACATTTGTCTTTTATCTTTTATAAAATTAGATTTTGAAACATAAGTCTTAAAAAAAATATTTCAAAACTAACATAATATCATTAACGTAACAACTGGGAATGGGCTGAGTCGAATCCGAGTTCGAGTACTAAGTTTTTTTTAGGATTCGGGCTTGTCCAATATTTTTTTTGAACTCGACTGCCGAATCTTACGCATGAACATTTAATTAGTTGTAACAACTTGAGAGAGGTGGTTTTTCATTTTTAATTTTTTTTAAGTTAAACATGTCTCTGTGTATAAATAGTACAATAATGCGACGAGAAAAAATGACAAAATCAATTTCATGATTTAAAACATGCCAAAAGTATTAATGTTAACACAAAGATTTCATAGTATATTATAGCATGATCACCAAACCCAGTGTAGATTAAATTAATAATAATTACAATAGATTAAAATACATTTTATAGAATATACACCAAAAAAAGAAAAATAAATAAAAATATGACGGTTGTAGTTTTGCCATTGCGAAATCGTTAGAAGTCAAAGCATGTGAAAATGTTAACATTAGTACACGTAAATTTAGAAAAAGTTAGTTATTGCTATTAATTTGATTTCGTTAAAAGTTGTAATAAAAATAAATGGTAAAATAGCTCTCTTATATTTGAATTACGCAGTTTACTTCGGCTTACGCTGATTGACATTTAAATTGATGACGTCATAGCGAGTACTCGGATTAGATCGAATCTTATTTTTAATTACTCGGATTCAACGAATCCGAGGTATTTGAATTTTGTTCCATCCCTAGTAACAACCAATTAAAACTGTTAAATATACTGTACTTTTTGCAAAAATTTGTTTTGAATATCGGTAAAATATGGTCTTACTCTGACATTATACACGGGAATTATTTTTGCAGGCCAAATCTTCTGGCCCCATTATAAAAGTATATTATATAAAAAAATCTTTGTTGTAAAAATTATAACTTTCTTGTTTTTTTTTTATTGAGCCGTTTAAGCGACCTGCAACATATAAATTACATTAAAATGATATTTTAATAAGGGTTACAAAACACCTTTTTATTAATGGTTAAAATATTGGTATACAAAGCGTTGCAGTAATTATTTAGTTGTTATTGTAACAATCGAGTCTGATTGTCTTTTGTAAGAAAAGCCGTATTATAATTTATAGTTTATTATTGCGGAAAGATACACATACAACCGTTCACAAGCTTGTACCACGAATACTAAATACAAATACTTCCGAAACAGTTAATCTAATACATCACGTGATTAAGCCACGTGATAGAGATAAGGAGTAACAGATCGGCAATAGGTGTAAACATGTGATCTGCAGAATAGATAAAACCTTGGCGTAAACAATAAGATGGCGGATTCGTTACATTCCTCCCTTCCCGATGAAAGCAGAAAATATACAACAAAAATAAGAAACGAATTCACCATGAAACTAACAGAGTTTATGAAGCCTTGCTCTGCTAACGACCATAGGTTTGTTTGAACATTTTGGTTTTTTTATGCGATAGGTATTGTCATTGAGCTTTTGCGTAATTACAAAAGCTGCGCAAATGTCTTTTTGTAAATTTCCACCCGAACTTTTGTTACGAAGCCAGACCGTCTCTCCGGGAACAAAACTTCGCGATTCTCCATTTTTATCTCTTTTTCTTTCCTTGCACCCCGCACACTGCCTTTTGTATTTAATCACATCAGCTTTTAATGATGTCCAATAAAAACGTCGTCGTAATCTCTTCAGCGTCGACATAACCCCCTTATGGCCTTCATTCGCCTTCTTTAAAATCCCTGCCTGCAGCGATGCTGGAACAACCATTTGTAAGTGGAATTTTGACCCCGATGCCGACTCCCATTTTCGAAATAGAACACCATCTTTGATCACGAATGAAGATAGCTGGCCATCAAACTTTGTGGAAATTATATTATGAGTTGGCTTAGAACGAAGATAAAGTTTTACATTTATTATATCAGGGTCTTCTAATTGGGCCTGGGCAATTTCCTTTTCAATAGTATCATCGTCATTTGATTTTGATATTGAACGAATAGGCATATAAAAAGTTTCATTTTCCTGAACTAGTTTCTTTTTGATAGTAATCGCCTTTGGTTGTTGAATTGTGTTTATTTCTGTACAAGAAAAAGGTTTTGTCGGACTGGAAATAGGATCAAACGCACATGGTAAATTAGAACGGCTTGATTTTGTAATGTAGTCTTTAGTGCTGGTACACGACATTGAGTTAAGGCTTAAATCCATTCGATACAGCTGTTCGTAAAGTTGTCCAGTTTCCAGGGCACTTTCGATTGTAGATGGTAAATGGTGATAAATTGCGGAGTGCAATTCTTCATCGTGTTTTATGGCATTCATGAAACAATTCATCTTTAATTTTTCTAGTTCTTTTGTGCTTGAATTGGTATAAATCGGACATTGCCGAACCATGTTGGCAATGTCGGTTGAAAGTGAATCTAAGGATTCGTTCATTCTTCTTTTTCGGCTATGTAGCTCGTTCAATAAATTTAACTTCGGGGAAGAAAAACGTTTACGCAGTTTATCTTTTAAAACTGCTACTGATGTACGGTCACTTCCAGATAAGTTGGTGACGATACTGGCAGCCTTACCATATAAACTTAGCGCTAGTCTATAGCCGCTTTCCCGTGAATCCCAACCATTGGCCTTTGACATAAGGTCAAATTTCATTAAATAATCTTCGACGTCGGTTTCGCCGGTATATTTTTCTAGCTCTTGATTAGATCTTGATAGCTCTGTTGATTGGTACAACATCTTTGAATCTAATTTATTTTTCAGGGACGCTAGTTCCCGTTTAATTTCCCAGAGCTCGCGTTCAACTACGCGCTTAATTTCTATAGATATTGATGTTGTTAGAAATTGGTCCATTTTGAATAAATATTTTCTATTTTTATATTCGACAAGTGTGAAACACACGATTGTAATTTCTTGCAGCAATATTTCTTTAAAATTCTTTACGACTTCAAAGAACCAGGATCTCGGCAGGACCGAGATCCTGGTTAAAAAAATAAGATGGCGGATTCGTTACATTATTATACAAATACGTAGTTTTGCCATTCACAAACTAAAAAAGTTAAATAAAAACAATTTAAACTGATCTGAAATAATACTGAAAAGTTTCTTTATTATAAACCTAGCACTAACATATGTTAAATCGACTGTAAATTTTTGAGGCCTAAATTTAAAGTTTCCCACATTCAAGTTAATAAGATAGGTATAAGGTATAATTTGGGGGACTTATGTTTTTCATGGTTTTTTTGGTAACAACAATGGGAATGTAACTTACCTACAGTTGTTACGTTTGTATAAAAAAAAACAGCTAACATGTTTACCTAAAAATATTTAAAACTTGATAGTGACGTCACTGTAAGAGCTAATGACGTAATAACATTCAACCAAACAATTAAATTAACGCCGGATTTACACGACTTAAAGCCGCTGCCTTAGAGTCTAGTTAAATTAAAACAATAACCACAAGGGGGCAATAAGGAGTAAATTTGTAAAAAATATAGCGATGTCACCAGATTGCGAGCCGAAAGGTTTCCAGTTTAAACCGCTGCAATGCCACGCTATTTTCGCTCAAACTTGGGTATTAAAAATTCTTGAATAAAATAAAAAGGTCACTACCAAGTTTATATTGGGCTACGTAATCGATGGAAAATTTAAATTATATAGGTTTAAGAAGAGTTTTAAATACAAAATTTAAGAAAACATTTTAAACAAAAAAAATATTTATTTATTAAATTCTTTGATCTAATTTATCTTTAGTTAAAAAATTTGTTTTATAATTTTTGGTAGATCTTTCATGCTATTAAGTACAAAAGAAAACAAGTTGATTATTATAACTAAAGTTGAAAATATGAACGACAACAAAACAACAACCAATGTGTTTATAGGCTATAACATTTTATGAAATTGCCTGTAATTTAAACCGTTTTTGTAAGTTTTTAGTAAACACATTTACTTTTAACCACATACCAAGGAAAACTATCTTAAATCCAGATCAAGTTTTGGCTTATTTTTTTAATCCACGTATCTCGTTAATGTAGTTTTATTCTAAAACGTTTGTTCAATAGTACATGTTAGCATATGTTAATTCCTTAAACACACGACTTGCAGAGTTCATAAAAGCATAGCAATCCAACTATGGGCTAAAGTAAACTCAAGCATTATTAAAATGTGGCACACTGGAGCTATGATATCATTTACCCGATGCACATAATTTCACAGTCCGCACTCTGCATGCACTCCGCCCTTCACGTAGACCCGTTTTAAACCACACCGTTAATTTTTTATATTATATTTGCTCTTACTGTCTTACAAACAACAGAACAGGTTACGTAACAAAGCAAGTTTTTGTAATATAACTTTCTGACTTCAAAATGGCGTGTTGTTCAATGCTTGAGACTATTGGTACAGTTTTAACTATCTACGTTGGCTTGAAGATTGTGCTTAGCATTTGGGACTTGATAAATATTTATTTTTTGAGTTCATGTCCGAATTTAAAGAAGTATGGAAGCTGGGCTGTGGTAACTGGCGCCACTGATGGCATAGGTCTTGCTTTTTGTGAACAACTTGCTAAAAAAGGGCAAAATATTGTTCTTATCAGCAGAAACCAAGAAAAATTGGCTAAAGTTTCCAAGGATTTGCAGGAAAATTTTAATATAAAAACTAAAGAAATCGCTGTGGATTTTTCACAAAGTGATATTTGGGCAAACGTGGCAGAAGGAATTAAAGAGCTTGATATTGGAATTTTGATTAACAACGTCGGAATCTCATACCCTTTTCCAGAATACTTCTTAGGTGTCCAAAATCTTCCGGACATGATACAAAAGATGATTGCTTTAAATGTAACTTCTGTCATTAAAATGACGGAACTTGTTTTGCCAAACATGGTGGATCAAAAAACTGGAATAGTTTTAAACATTGCCTCTGCTGCTGCGTTGAAGCCGACTCCTCTACTCACCCTTTACTCTGCAACAAAACAGTTTGTGGACTGTTTCTCCAAGTCATTGCATGCCGAATACAGTGCTCGAGGAATTATTGTACAATGTGTCATGCCTTTCTATGTTACTACAAAGCTATCAAAGATTCGAAGACCTAGCTTTTTTGTGCCGACTCCTACCAGTTTTGCTGTTTCCACTTTAAACACCATTGGTAAAACAACCAGATCTTATGGCTGCTTTGCGCATGCTCTGCAAGCTACAATTTATGGATTAATTCCGGAAAGCATTTATGCCAAGGTTTCAGCCAACATGAATAATAACATTAGGAAAGTTGCCCTAAAAAAATTGCAAAAAGTCGCTCAATTAAAAAAAGAATAGAAGACTTGCAGTTTAAAATATCTTTTTGTGGTACTAAATTTGTTTAAATTCGTGAGATTAAAACCACTTTAAAAAACATTATAGCCCTAAAATAAATGTATTTAATAGATTGTTGTATAATTAATGAAAATTACTGATAACAGAAAAAATTGTGATTTATTTTTATTTTATTGCTACCTATTTATTTTATTGCTACCATTTTATTGCAAAAACTATTTTTTGTATTTAATAATATGTTATTACACCAATGGTATCTTATTGCAACTCCTACAATTTATATGCCGTAGCTAGTTGTTTTTTATTTAGTTAGGTATCATAAAATTTTGTTTAAAAATTTGTAACAATTAACTTAAACAATCAATTTATATAATCCAGAAAAATGGAAAATATAGAAAATAAGGAAAATAATTTGGCTAATATAACTGAGTCACAAGCGAAGGATTATAACACTGATGAAACTACTAACAATGATATCACAAATGTTGAATTTATTAAAACTGACCAAAATGAAGATATAACTGAAAATGAAAATATAAACCCTAAACACGAAGAAGAAATGCAAAGTGATACAAATGACATAAATGAAAAATTAATTAATGAAAAAGCAAATTCTTTTGTTGAAAATGTTATCGATTCTGCATCGTTGAGCTTTCAAAGCAGTGGAGACTATTCACTTTTAAACGATGACATAAAAGATAAGAATATTGTTAAAGACGAAGAAAATTTAAATCAAAAAGACGAAAGTTTTGAAATTTTACAAACTGAAGAAAACAAAAAATTAGATGTATTAGGTAGGTGGCATTCATTGTTTTAAACTTAAATACAAAAAAATGTCACTAACTTTTAAAAAATGTAATTAACAAACCTTAGTGACCAATATATGTTTAATTTTAAAGAGATTTTAAATAAAAAAAACTGTTATTCACGGCACTTGCGGTATTACGTTTCAAGTTGTGACCATATTACAACTTAGAATTGCAGTCTGTAGGGTGGGCATTTGATTATAATAAAGTTTATTTGTTGGAATTTTACAAATTAAATTTATTTTTTTTAGGTAATGGTTTATTGATAAAAGAAATAATTTCGAGCGGCAATGGAGTTAAAGCAGAGCGGGGTCAAGAGGTCAATATTGAGGTTACTATAAAGTTAAGTTCTGGAGATATTGTAGAAGAAAACAAAGATATGATTTTTATTGTGGCAGATCAAGAAGTTGTACCGGTAATTAAATAAATGGCTTAACTTAAATTTTGTTGATTTTTGGTTAATTTAATTAACCATTAATTGTATATATATTCCTATTTTTTGCTATTACACATTTTAATAAAAATCTATTTAAAACCAATTCGTATTTATAATGTAGGAATTAAATAAAAAAATTAATGTGTTTAAAAGCCTTTTAAAGTATTTTTTTGTTTTCTTCTAAATGCTTACTTGCTTTAAGGCACTAGATCTTTGCGTAAATTTAATGGAATTAAATGAGCGCTGTGAAGTTTTTTCTGATGCAAAGTATAGCCACGGTGAAGCCGGAAAACTTCCAAACATTCCTCCTAATTCAGCAATAATTTATAACATTTTTCTTAAAGGTTTGTTAATTTTAGTTAAATGTGGCTGTTAATAAAGTGATAATATAATAATATGATACCCATGCTCAACATATTATAAACTAAAATATTGGTATCATATTGCTAAATAAAAGGCCAGAAATATAACCAATCGAATCCTTTTTACAAAATAGCACATATATTGTTTTATTAGGTATTTGTTCTACCTAAAGTTGGCCTAGTTATTGGAACTATTCATGTACATTATTTTTTTAAACATGTTTTGTTTGAGTTCAGAAATAAATGAAGGACCATACAACACCTCTGTACCTGTAAGAAAAAGATTAGATTGGGTGGACAAAAAACGAACATCCGGAAACCAACTTTACATGGAGAAAAAGTTTCCTGAAGCGATTCAAACATATATGAAATGCACCAAAGTTTTACAACAAGGTCAATTGTTAAAATATATCAAGTGTTAATAAATTAGTAGTGCCCAAAAATTATATTAATTATATTTTGATGTTTGATAATGTTGGCATGATAATACCTAAACTAAGTGAAATTTAAAGAATAAACAGAGTTGCGAAAGCCATTTAGTTTAATTAGTGTAATACTAGTCAATTGCTGGCTGCATTTAATTATCAAATTATGATCAATACTTGCCTTTCAATGGGATCTGCTAATATATCATACATTTAATCTACAAACTCTTTTTTCCATCACCTATAGATTATTTTAACTGGTTAGAGCAAAAAATTTTATCATAAAAATATCATCATTTTAACAACAGCACAAAATCAACCACAAACCGAAGAAATAAAACAAGAGATTGCTTCTTTTAGCCTCAAATGTCACAACAATCTTGCTGCATCTTATATGATGAACGAGGACTGGAAAAAAGCTTTAGAATGTTGTAATGTCGCCGAACTATTGGACCCAAATAATGTTAAAACACTGTTCCGCAAGGCAAAGGTAGAGTTTTCTTATTTTAAGACTAGTTAAATTAGGTCTTATTAATATTTTAAGTTGTTTGTAATATGAACCATAAAATTTAAAAAATCTTAAACTAATTTATGATCTTTATTGTTAAATATTTGTGTATAGCCCTGAAACCTTTGTACCTGCGCCTAAGGTTTGTTTACTATTACCGACTTGGTATATATTTCAAGGTTATTTTAATAATGATTTATTAAATTTTTAATACATTATGTACCATTCAATTAAAGTGTACTTTATAATAGCTTTCGACTGCTTCTAGAATTGAAAAATCAATATCTTTTTTGTAATACCAAAAAATGTCTTTATGAAACTTACACCACAGTATCATAACTGCATCTGTAGATTCTATCTTTATTATCTTACTATTTTTTATTTTATTTTAAAATTTTATTTTTTTTTACTTTTAGATTTTAATTCAAGTAAATGAAGTCTCTCGTGCCGTTAATATTTTAAAGAAAGCCAAAGAACTAAAACCTGAAGACAAAGCAATACAGGCAAGATAAAATTATAAAAAATTAATTTAAAAAAAAAAAATATTGGTAAATTTAATTTTTATTAAAAGATGGACTAAATTATATCAAAAACTACCTTACAAAATTTGACAAAATTATATACTGTGTTTATATTTACATAGTCACCAGATTGTTAATGTTTAAAAATCATTACCAAAAATGTTAAGTTTTTTTGGTAATGATTTTTTTCAAAAATGTTAAGTTTTCTAACATTATGATTTTAATATATGGTTTAACCACAGTACCAAATGTTTGTTGTTCCTTTACTGCTGTTATTTTTTTGTAAAATTAAAAAAAATTAATTGCTTTTTTAGTCGGAATTAACAAGACAAACAAAACGACTAACACAACAAAAAGAAAAACAAAAGAAAATGTACCAAAAAATGATTGGTGTCAAACCAGTTCCAGCAACCACAGAAAACAATAAATCAACTAATTCAAATTCATTTTGGGTAAAAATGTTAAAAATATTCTTTGATAATTTTTTTTTTGTATATATTTTCATCCTCGGTGTGAGAAGGTCGAATGCGCGACCTAAACATAGAGTAATAACAGTTACTCCGACCCAGTCTCAAGTTGCCTTTAGCGATTTGGGATATTATATAGATTATAATTGCCCGGTAATTATGCTGCTGATTAAGTGCTGGTTCAGCAGGAGTTCATACCATTCATAGGACCTTACTTAAGGGCGCTACAGCATGAGAGCAGTTAGGATTGAACCCACGACCTCATGTGTGGTGTAGAAGTGTTTTTACCACTACACAACGCTGCCTGTATAATGTCTGTGTGTTTTTAATATTAGGCCAATTTTTTTACCAAATGAATTTTTAACATTTTTGTTTAATTTAGGCATCAATTTTTAGTCCCAAAAGTCTTGGCTGTTCTTTAGTAGCTGTTACCGGCGCGGTTTTACTTGGCCTATATTTCTCACATAGATAATAATTATACCACCATTTTACCTTTAAACTAACCCATTTTTTTAATAATCTTAACAATTTTGTAACATTGTAAAATATATCTAAAAGATATTGGCCATGTTAAATTTTTAACTTAAAGTTTAATTTTGTTTCGTTTTATTCGTTAGTTTACATTAAATAAAAGCTTTTTTAAAACAATCCGGTCTACAGTTGGCTGTTTATAATTATAGTAAATTATTTTAGTAAGAATAAAAAATTAAAAAAAGTTTTTTTTTATATGTTATGTTTATTGTTTTAATGTTTGTAATAGGATTATTATATTAAAAATGATTCGCTAGTAACTCAAAAAATAAATGTGTAACGCATTTTTATACTGTCTATATTTACTGAAAAACACATATTTGTTTTTAATAAAAGTCTTCTAAAGTCGAGATTTCTTTGTATGCGGGAATTAAAGAAATTGAATGTCCCGTTTAGGGATCACTCTTTGGTTAAATTTTATGTCAATTTAGGTTTTATAAATATGGAAGATTTAGCTTAACAGACTAAACGTAGAATAGCCAGTCCAAGATTTGTATTAACGAATTAGTATATGTTCAGTTTATACCGATTTAAGTTAAAATAAAAATAAGCCAAGTACTTTTACCAATCGTTATTGTAATAAAAAAATTAATTTTTTAAAAGCACTAATTTCAAAAAATTTTTTTATTAATATAGTACAACTTTTATTAGTAAGTAATATTATGTTTCTATGGTGTTACTATAAATTAATTTTATTTTGTCACGTGGGATGCTAAAACCAACGATGCGAAAAATATTTGATAAAATTGAATTTTTTTTCAGTTTGTTATGAAAGTAAAGTTAATATTTTCTATTCCTGTCTGTTTATTATTTAAACTCAGATAAAAACACTATGACATCAATATATTTTTGATAGGTTTTATAGAAAGACTTTTTTTTTACTAATGGTTCTTTATAAAAAAAAAACGTTTAACTGATTTTTTGTTCTTACTTAGTAGGTTAATTAAAGTCAAGATAATGATGCATTTACAAGTTTGTCCATAAAGTTGACAAGTGTCTAAACTCTAAAATAAATTAATAAAAAGTAAGTTATAAGTTCTTTCGTATTTGTATAATTTTTATTATAAAAAAAAATGTTTTTTAAGAGTTATCTGTCTATTACTTTTTGGCTATGCAGAAGTTTTTCCTTTTACACTGCCTTAATAAAAGTACTTCTTAACAATATTTAATTAAGTATTAATTTTAACACTTAAGATGTCAGCTGGTAAGACTCAACAGCGTGCCCAAGTGGCTAAGCTCCCACGAGAAGATTTGGAGGACCAACTTCTCAGGATTTTAGATGAAAATGAAATCTTGAAGACTCATGCTCGTAAACAGGAAGACAAAATTAAAAGGTTTAAATTTTGTAATTGGCACTTTATTATATTTATTTTATTAGCTTAAATAGGTTTTCAAAAAAGAGTGAAAAAGGGAAAAATTTAATATACAAAATATATATGTATATGTAGTATTTGTTATAACGAAGTTACAAGATGCATTTATCAGATTTATTGTTTATGTTGAATTGAATTTAGAACATTTTTGGTATTAAAGTTGAGAGGAAGGGTAGGGATGGTTAACTATGTTTTTTTTATATATATTATCAATATATTGTTTTTGTTACTTTTATGTTTCTAAAGTTTTTAGAAAATCATAAGGTAAACTCGGTTTGTTTTTGTTTGTTGGGTTTATATTAATGTACGCTCATTATTTTTATTTTTTTGAATTTAATTCTACAGAATGGCAACAAAATTGGTAAGGTTGGTAAATGATAGAAAGAAACAAATGGTTCAACAATCAACAGGTGTGTGTTCCTACATTACTTATTAATTTTATACTAATTTTAATTGTGTATGCGCTTTTAGAATAAATGATGTGCTTTAGAAATTTAAACTGAATTATTTTGCTAATTTTGCAATAATATTGCTGTTTTATATATATGTGATAAATTGAATATATTTAAAAAAAATTTTAAACTTGATTTTGAATTAGGTTTTCATTTTTTTATATTTATTTTTACTAAGATTCTTCTGTTAATATTAGGGCCACGAACAGGCAGGGATGTTGAATTGGAGGAAAAGATTGAAAACCAACAAGATTTAATTCGAAGAAATAACAAGGAAAATGAAATGCTTAAACAAAAAGTAATTTTTATGTTATATAACAGTTTCATTTTGGTAATTAATTTTAAAAGACGTAGCAGCTTTTAAACATTTGTTTTTTAAATGAAATTTAAATAACATTTATTATTGTACCTCTCAGACTCCAAATTAAGGTTTAAGTTAATAAAATCCTTTTTTATGTTAGCTAGGTTTCTTAAAAAATAAAAAGCCTGTGTGTAAATTAAATTGTATGGTGTTATAAGGCCTGGAATCTGTACTAAATGTTAACAATTAAACAATTTTTTTTTATTTACCCTTGTGTCAAAATATAATAATTAAAATTTTTTTAAACAATTTTTAAATTTAAATTTTAGATTCGGGTCTTAAGTCAACAACTCCAAACAAAACGTTCAACTTCATATAACCACGTTCAATCTCGTATCAACACAGGGGGAGCCCCTAAAACTCCTGAAAAATTAAGAACTGGAAAGTTTAATGATAAAACAAGGTTAATTTAAAAAAAATATTTATTGTAGCGGTTGCTATGCTAACAAAATCGATTGCAAGACCTTATGATTGATGTGGAATCTTGCATTGCTTAGTGCCATGTAATTTTTTACTTGTATTATTAAATTAAACACTACAACAATGTCAACTTGTTGTTTTTTTTTTGTAAAAATTAACTTATCAACAAACTGATTTACTGATGCATTACCTGTATTTGACAACAATGTAATCCATATAATCTAGATAAGAAAGGTATTTTTCTTGTTTGATTATATGTTTTGGGCTGCTATTGCTTGCAGCACGCAATAATAGGTATTAAAGAAAAGACCTTAAGTTGTGTCCAAAAGATACTAAACTAAACATTTTGTAAATATTATTGTCACTTATTTATGTGTATACAGTTTTTTTGTTTAACTAGCATTTTTGTATTGTGGGTGATATATAAATAAAGATATGTCCAATTTATAGGCCTATGAAATAAATATAACTGGCATTCACGGAGCTAGGGTAAAATTTCACGGGAAAATAAAATTTCACTAATATAAAAAAATCTCATATATATATATAATTTTGGTTTTATTTATCTTCTTATTTTTTCTTGCAGTCACCCTCCCACCTCTCCTCCAAGATATGGACACAGTTTATTGGAGGAAGCAAGAAGTGAAAATCAAATTCTCCAGGAGCAAACTTTAATCTTTCATGAGCAGATAAGTAGGATGGAAGAGGAGAATGAGAAGTTGAGATCACAGCTAAATAAACTTCGTAAGTTTTAATTTTTTTTGTAAAACTTGTTGGAAAAATCATAAAAAATAATTATTAAAAGTGCCTTTGTAATATTATTGTAGAACCTTATATTGCCATTTTGTAGAAAATTTAAATTACCAGATTTTATGGACAATTTAAATAGCCTAGACTAGATTTAAATAATAATTTAAAACTAATACAAATATGTAAGATTTAATTTTAAAAATTTTTTATTTAAACAACATTTTATAAATTCTATCAATAAAAAATTATATTAATTTTTAACTCAGATGCTTCTCGTGAAGATGAAATGTTAAAGTTCCGTGAGCATGTTAACACAACTCAACGTTCTACACTAGGTGACAACGTAGAGCTCATTAAAATTCAACGACAAATGAAAGATAAATCAACAAATCTTGCAGTACTTGAAGGAAGGTAAGTTTAAACTATAAAAATCAGGATTTCCATGTGTATTTTTTAAATCTTAATTAATTAAGATTGTTGCTGGTTTGTTAAGATTGTTGCTTATTTTTTGTTGTTTATTTATATGTAATAAAACTTAGTGAACAATGTGTTAAAAAGCTTTATAATAAAAAAACTGTTGCTTGTGGTGGGTGAAGTATCATTGTCAATATATAGGCAAAATGTGACTAATTATGTCAGTTAAAATGCATTCTGTACAGCGGACACTAGACTAGTTATTTTAGTAGTTTTGAGATTATGTTGGAATTGGCCTTCTTGTGAATCAATTAACTAATTTTTTTATAACTTACTAAAGAGAAACTTGTTGTAATAATGATTTTAACAAAACATAATTTTTTACATATTTTTGCAACTTAAATTTTTGTCACATTGATAATAGACTCTGGTAGTGTTTAGTAAACGTTTTGTTTTTAATATTATAAATTTTGCATTAGGTTTCATGATCTTCAGATGAACTATGAGCAAATAAGAGGAAGTTACGACCAAGTTTTAAATGAAATGGATCGACTTAAATCAAATCTCATAGATTCAGAGAATACCAATCTTAATTTACAAGTAAGTCGACTCATAAACTTAAATATAGAAGAAATTTATGTTGCATGTGAATATATATATACTTTTATAATAAAACTTGGTGGACAATACATTATATGTACGTATGTCATATTTAAAAGCCTTGGCAAAATAAAAATCTGTAGTAGTGGTGCGGGAGTATATTATTATGGGCAAGTTAAAGTGCGAGTTGCGACCATATTTTGACTGTTATTATTAAAAAAAGGAAATATTTTATGTATTTTTTTGGCCTTAACAAAAATAAATTCTATTAAATAAAATTTGTTTAAGAGAGGTTTTTTTAAACAAAAGTTTGGAATTATTTAACTTTTTACTATTTGCTTAGAATCAATTAAAACATGGAAACAGCAACCAGAGAACTATATTGGAATTTCAAGCTCAAAAACGTGATCTTGAAAATGAAATCTTAATTCTTAAGGAATCAAATGACAAGTTAACCAACAGGTAAAAAATCTTTAGAAATTTTTGTAATGCAAAATTAAGTTTTTTTGCCTTGTTTGATATATAGGTTGCCAAAAATCGTTTAAAAATATTTTTAAATTAATTAGTAGAAACTTGGTTGTATAAATTGTATTAAAGCTTTATTGATTTTCCTTTGTTGTAAAAAACATTTTTTTTTGGTCTAATCACATCATATATTTTATCAGTTTTAGTTGTTCCCTTTTTTGTATAAATTTTTCACTTTACTTATCTCTTTGTCAATCTGCTTATTTCCTTTGACAAAGAATTCACTTATTTGTATTATGATTAAGGCTGTACTTAAAGGCACTCCAGCAGTGCAGCAATTTAAAACTGGAATTGATTTCAGGTTTGTACTTACTGTTAGTGCCTTTTTTCACTCTTTTTTTGCTTTATTTTTTACAAAAAAAGTAGGGCTTATTTACAAAAGTATGGCTTATTTGTTTTTTTATTTATTTTTGAAACATTTAACTATGTTACAGTGCTTTTGATGTTGAAAAAGAACAACAGTGGATGCAACTTGAGCGAAAACTTCGAACACAAATCGCACAACTTGAAGCTGCAATCAAATCTGATGTGGCCGATAAAAGCCACATTCTGGAGAAGATCAACAATAATCAAGGTAACTATTTCATCTTTTTGACATCAAAATTAATAATTTTTTATTTCAGCTACTTTTGGTAACTTAAATAATACATACATTTATAAATATATAAATATTTTTTTAAATATTTTATTTTATTATTAAAAGTCTCTTACTTTTTTGTTAGTTTGATATTAAAATTATTAAAAATAATTTATTTCTCTTTATCTTATCTCAGGTTATGTAAGTTCACTTCATTCTGAGACTCGGAAAAGAGAGGAAGAAGGAATGAGATTGAGAAGAGAAAATGAAGATCTCAGACAGAGACTTCAACTTTACAATGCTTCAGGTTTATTTTTATTTTAATCTATTCTTTCTTTTTAATAAATTTATTCTCTATGTTAAATTCCACTTTAGTTTTTTAAACTTAAAAACTTTTGATATTCTAGCTTCATCTTAAGATAAATTTCTGTTGTTAACAACTATTGTTTTCTCTTAACTTAGTTTATAGTTCATAAAACTGCACAAAGGTCCTAACTTTTTGGCTTAAATTGTAAAGACATTACCTATATTTTAAAATAATTAATATATTAACCATATTTTACTTGAGTTAATTCGATTTTTTATATTTAACACAACTAAAAATATTTTTTTATTCTAGTTGTTGAATGCTTAAAATGCTATTTTAAATTTTAAAGCAATTAAAAAAAATTTGTCGAACAGATGATTCTGTTGACATTGTGGAACTACGAGAAGCTTTGTCGATTGTGCGCCAACGACATCACAATAAACTACAACGACAGCGGCCCGAATTTCTAGAGTCAATCGACGACAACAAAGGTCCTTATGACAAAAATATTTAAAGTTTTGTTAAATAAATTTTCTTTAGTTTACGATATTTTAATAATAAACAAAATTTTTTGAATTTTTAGTAAATTTTAGATCTTTTTATTATTTTTTAGAAATGTTGCTAACATTTTTTAAGTTTTTAGAATTTTTTTATGTTTTAACTGGAAGAAAAAAAATGTATTGCTTTTTTTGTACAACAGTAAGGAATAGTATTTTGTAGTTTTTGGGCAAGGGTGTGCTGTTGTGTTTCTTCAGATATCAGTAAAGCTAGGTTTAAGGGCGAACAGTATGGCATTGGTGTGGCTTGAACCAAAGTTCAAAATTTGTTGCATATCTGTTATACTAAACTAAAAAAATTAAAATTTGTCAGAAAATCTAAAACATGTTTTTTTAGATCCAGAAGTTAGTTTGTTAGAGCTACAAGGTCAGCATGCGGAGACTATTCAAGAGTTGGATAAAACACGAGAAATGTTAATAATGCAACATCGGATCAATAAAGATTATCAAACCGAAGTATGTTTGTTAAAAATTTAAAAATCAAAAAATAATTATTGTGTTTAATCAAACCTAAAATAAAATTTTTGTATTCACGTTTGTTTATTAAATTTTGGTTTATTTTTTTGTAATTTTCATTTTAAATTTAAAATTAAAATGATTTTACAGGGTACGAATTAACGTTTAAAAAACGATTCGCTAAACGTACTGTTAAACAATTAACTTTTTGCACAAAAAACGTGTCATTTTTGATTACTTTAAGGCTGTGTTACGTATTTAAAAAATTGCGCAACAACTAAACAAACTGCAAGAGTGAAGTTTACGCATTGCCAAAACATGGAAAGTTATTGTTATTAAATGCTCTATAGTAACCTACATTTACGCAGAAATATGTTAATATGATTAAATTAGTTCGAAACCGGTTTAAAATAGCTTCGTAAAAAATACATAAGTATACACAAGTGTTTTATTATCGCTGTAACCTTTTTTGGTTGATTCGCTATTACTAATATATTTGTATAAAACGATTCGCTAATTTTACAAAACGATTCGCTTTTAGCGAATAGCGACCCGTTATTTCGTTCCCTGTTTTAGTTTTAAAGTGTTTTTAAAAAAAAATTTGATTTTAGGTTGAAAGTGTCTCCAATAAATTAGAGGAAATGCGACGAGAGTATGAGGACAAACTTGATAAATTTGCAAGATTACTTGATGCTAGAGCTGCAAGAATAAAGGTGATTTTAATCTTGTTTTTAAATCTTTAAAAAATTAGCACTATTTAAAAAAAAATTATTTTAGTTATTTTTTGTTAATGTTGTTTTAATTTTATGTTTAGTATTTTAAATTTGTTAATATTTTTTGTAAGTTTGTTTGTGTTTTTTCTAAATAGATTTTTAAATATTGATGTTTTAGTTTTAAGTTATATCAAAAGTTTAACCAAAATATTTATGTTTATTACAACTTAGTTAATATTCGTTTATTTATCTTTACAGAAATTGGAATCTCAACTTCATGATGTTGCTTATGGAACCAAACAATTTAAATTCCAACCAGAGAAAGATGATGTAAGTAATTGTTGCAAACAACTTGTTTGGCATTCGATTTTTCTCCAAAACAAAGAGAAATTTCTGTTAAAACATTACACAAATTTGATTTTTATATCTTTATTCTTGATGTGGGAAGGTCGACTTCACGATCTAAACATAAAGAAACAAGAGTTTCCTAAAGGCAGACTCAAGTTGTCTTTGGCAGTTTTATAGATTACAGTTGCCCGATTATAGATTACAGTTGCCCGATAATTAAGCTGCTAATTAGGTGTTAGCTCAGCAAGAGTTCAAAACGTTTATAACACCTTACTCAAGGGGCGCAGAGTAAAGTGTCCAAAATACCATGCTCCCGGTGAGCATTTGAAAACATATTATTCGCGCAACCTCTATTTTTAAATATTTTATAGTCACAGCTTATTTTTTTAAACCAATGTCACAACCTTTGTTTATGTTCGTATTGTTGTCACATCTTTATTTTTGACCGTTTATTGTCACAGCCTTTTTTTGTGTTATTGTCGTAACTTCTGTTTATGCACACATGATTCTCATAACTGTTATTTATACTCACATTGATACGCCTTCACCACTAGGTATATCACATCATTGTTACAATCTCTATTTAGTATGAAGATGACATAAACGAAACTGTCAGGTTGGAAAGAGGTGAAAACTTGTTTGAAATTAACGTCACAAAACTGACTTTATCGCCGGAAACTCTGGAATATTTAGGAGAACGAAACCCATGTTTGTTCGTAACTTTTGCGTTTTATGATTTTGAGTTAGTGAGCACTCCAATACTAAAAAATTCAAGGTAGGCACTTTTTTGGAAGGAGTAAAAACTTTATATTTTTATAATTTGATGCATTAGGTTTAAAATAAGTATTCAAATTTTTGTTTTCTGATTTTTTTAATATTAATATTATTTAAAGTTTTTAAATGTATTTCTGATTAAATAATTTTTCTATTATATTTTTAGCCCAATATTTGATTTCACATCCCAGTTTATTATCAAAGTTGACGATTTGTTCTTACATCATTTACAAAAAGTAAGATAAAGAAGCGCAAAAAAAAGAATTTTTACAAATCATTAAAATTATTTAAAAATTAAATAAAGAAATGGCTAAGTTTTAAAGTGAAAATTTTTTTAGATCAAATTTTACAAAATAAATACAAACGTTTATTTTGTTAAAATTTTTGTTTTTTTTAGGAAAGTACATTGTTTGAAATACATCAAGCCTTAGGGATCGAACACAAGACCATAGCATCTTGTAAAATAAAGTTCAGTCAATTGCTGGACAAAACACAAGGCAAATTGCATGCTACTGTCTCTATTGTTGGTAAGTTTATATTCAAAATTTAGATAACGGTAAAAACATAGTTAACAGACAAATAACTTTTTATAAAAATAATAAAAAAAAAATTTTTTTGTCAAATGTTAAAATACCCTTTTTTCAAATGTTAAAATACTTTTTCTATTTGTACCTGATGTGGAAAGGTTGACTTTACAGTCTCAACATAGAGTAACATTTATTATCCCCTTCCAGTCTTAAGTGGACTGTTTTAGTTTTGGATAATATTTAATATAATTGCAGGGTACGAATTACTGTTTGAAAATCGATTCCCTAAAAATGGGGTCGCATTTTGAGAACAATGATTAGGCCCAAGTAATGGTCTTTATTTTTCAAAACCATTGACGCCTTGCGTTGCATTTGGAAAATGTACTACTATAATGCTTACTAAAGTTTAGCCACATTGCGAACTTAGTAAAATTTACGCATTGTTGAGGTCGCGCAAAATTATTGTAATCAAAAGTCCTATAATAACCTACATTTATGCAGGATTATGTAAATGTTAGTTAATTAGTTTAAAATGGTTTTGTTAAAAATACAAACACATACACAAGTGTTTTATTATCGTCTGAACCATATTTGGTTGATTCGCTATTTCTTATATATTCGTAAAAACGATTTGCAAATTTCTAAAATCGATTCGCTTTTAGCGAACAGCCCCCCATTATTTCTTTCCCTGAATTGTTTAACAACTATTCCAAAAAGTATTTAAGATTGGTTTTTGACTTGGCACAAAGTGATTTTTATTATAGTGCCCTACCCAAAGTATCCAAATTGTAATTATTTTTTTTAGAATACGCAGTAATACCAAATATTTTAAAAAGTTTAAATTAAATAAAAAAATAACATTTTTTCAAGGTTTAAATGGTGGAAATTTTGGAAGTTTGGATTTCTGGGCAAGGCTCAGAGTGCCTATGGATCAAGCTATAAGATTGTACAGGGTATATATTATTGATATGCATATTTTAAATATTTTTTTTTTTTTAAATTAAAATTTATGTAAAATTTTTTTCTTCAATTAAAAAAAAAATTAATTTTTTTGCATTAATTTCTTTCCAAAATTATAAGTTAAAAAAAATAACATGTACTTCCGTTACAGGAAAGAACTAAGGCTCTCGGCTACCTTGCTCCGACGCAACCAAGTGATAACACACTAGAGGACAGTAAAGACGATGAAAATATGAACCAACTTTTGATTGAGATTATCTCGTGTAACCAAGTTGAAGGAAGAAGAATAGGTAAATTTTAAGAGTTTTGGTAAATTGATTTTTTTTTTAAGAGGTTGAAAGTTTGGTTCCTGTTTCTTCTATGTTGTACCAATAAGACTAAAAACAATATAAAAAAAGTATGCAAAATACGATTAAAATTGTATTTTTACTATTTAATTTAGTATAAATATGTTAGTTATGCTATTCTTTAGGGTTAGTTCTGTGGTGATTTTGCTATTAGCTTCATTTTTTTAAATTATATATAATTTTATTCTTTTATTATCTTATTCTGTCCATAAATTTTCTTTTTTTTAACCAAGATAAAAAAATTAGGAAAATATATTTAAAACTAAATAAATTTATTTGCGATTTTTAATTTTTAGGAACTCAACCTCACATTTATTGTGTTTACAAGTTATTTGATTTTGCCGATCACGACACCAATATTATTCCAAACTCCAACAGCCCTCATTTCGAAGATAAACAAATTTATCCGGTTCAGATGAACTCAGATCTTGATTCCTACCTTAAATCAGAGGTTGGTTTGTTTATATTTGTGCAATTTTTTCACTATTTACATTGTTAAGGCAGGATTTGGCGACCCTACAACCCTAATGGCAGCACCGGCAACCGGTAGTGTGGTGTAGTGGTAAGAACACTTGCTACACCACACATGAGGTCGTAGGTTCAATCCCCACTGATCTTATGCTGTAGCGCCCTTTAGTAAGGTGCTATAAACGGTATGAACTCCTGCTGAGCCACCACTTAATCAGCAGCATAATTACTGGGCAATTATAATCTATATTATCCCAAACTGCCACAGGCAACTCGAGACTGGATCAGAGTGACTGATGTTACTCTATGTTTAAGTCGCGCATTCGACTTTTCAACATCGAGGATAAAGATATATACAAAAAAAATGGGCCAACTTAAGGTTTAAAATGCTACATACATTAGATGTTTATTACATTTAGTACCTATTTATTAATAAATGTTTGCTAAATGTTATTTATTTAAAATAATCCTAGTGTTCCATTTTATTGCCTAATGTTCCCTATAAAAATTGAGTGTTCCCGATAAAAATTAAATGTAATTTTAGTGTACTCGCTATAGTTAAAAGCCTATAACCCAGGCTTAATTTATGATTTAATTGCTTAAACCAGCTTATAGCCAGATTAATAACTAATCTATTAATGTAGTGGAGGTCTAAAAAGATTAGCTGACATTTGGCCATAGGTTGCCTAACACTTCGATAAGGCTTTTCTTATTTTGTTTTTAGCAAGCTTTGCATTAATAAAAAGTTAATCACCCTTTTCTTAAGTATTTATTAAGATAAAGTTAACACAATGAATAAAGGTTAAAATAAATTTAAATTTTTAATAGAAATTGCAAGTTTATGTTTTTGATGACACCGATCCAGATATTTCTTCCTACTTGGGAAAGGCTTCGATCGATTTAATTCCTCTTGCTCACAACAAAACAATCAAGGCTCCATTTCAACTTATTACGGTAAATACTTTTATAGAACAAGAATAAACATTTTCGATTTAGATTACACTATATTGTTGCCAATATTAGGTAAATAAAAACTTAAATGACAATGACCGGCAGAGTATTCAGAACACATGGTTTCACTACATGAGATCTTGGGTTCAATCCCCACTGCTCTCATGCGGTATTGTTCTTGAGTTGGGTGCTATGAATGGTATAAACACTTGCTGAGCCATTACTTAATTAACAGCTAAATTTTTACGCAATTATAATCTATAATATTCCAAACTGCCTAAGGCAACTCAAGACTGGGTTGGGCTAACTGATGTTGCTTTATATTTTGGGTGTGAAGTCAACCTTCCTACAGCGTGAATAAAAAAATATTAAAAAAATAAAATGCTGTGTTAGGTTGACGGCAGTGAAAATGGCACAGTAGAAGTGGCACTGAGGTGGCAGGTGGCCTACCTGTCACCAGAGGGGGTCATGCGAGGTCAAAGGTCAATAGAGGATGACAATGAAATCAATCAAGCAGAAAAATTAATCTCCAAACCTCCTAGCACACCAAAGAAGAAATCAAGACAGTAAATATTTTACATTTTAGTGTACAATTGTATTCTCTTAGCTTCTCTTTATAAAAATATTTGTTATAATAGAAGTGTCATTAGCAAGTTGTCACGCCCCAGTGCCTCGTCCACCCCAAAACCACTCAAGCGCGTTGATGAGAAACTTGTCACCAAACCCAAGAGTGCGGTTAGTATACTACTTTACCAAAGTAAGCAATGTAAAAGAAATATATTTTGCTATCATGTTTTATTTACAGATAAAGAAACCAGTTCCTTTGGCCAGATCTGTAAGTTTATATTTATTTTTTATACTTTAGGATTTTTTTTTTTAATTGTCATATGTTAATAGCATCCGTTGATGCATTCTGGTATGTCTATGTATTTGATTTCTCCTGGTAAGTTGTAGCCTTTATTACACAGGGCTAAGTCATGAGGTCTTTAGTTTGAGTCCGATTACTTTTTTTTTTCTGTTTATTTTTTTTAATAAAAAAGAATCTGCAATCACTGCAAAAAAGTTAAATATATATTTTTAGTTGTTGGAAAAAAAGAAATACGATGATGAAACACCAACAAAACTGCATGAGGATAAAGTTGTGCACTTTGAGGATAAAGATTTAAACGACATGGCGGAATCAATTGAGGAGAATGCAGAATCAAATGAGGAAAACACGGAATCAATTGAAGAAAAAGTGGAATCGAACGAGGAAAATTCAGATCACGAAATTGAGGAGGAAACAGAAAATTTGGAGGATCAAGATGAAAAGGATAAAAAATTCGCTAAGTTTCCAGATCTTATTCAAGTTGGGAGTAATAATGATGACTTGGATGACCTTGAGGACTTTATTGCTCAGCGGGACGAAGACTCTAAGGATAAAGTGAAAAATAAGGATGATGATAATAAACAAGAAAGGTTTTAAAATTAAATTATTAATAAATTTAAAAAAATAATTTTTAAATAAAAGTTTTAAAATAAAATATTTAAGTTTTATTTCTTTATTTTATATTTTGTTGTTGTCATAGCAATGATGATGATCTTCTGGATGACCTACTAAAATCCGAGGAAGAGGAATCAAATAAAGATCAAAATGAGGATAAAGTTTTACCCGAAGAACAAGAAGAAGGTTATAAAAAATTTAAATTGTTTCAGTTTTTTAGTAAAGTTTTTTAGTTAACAAAATCGTTCTTAAAGTATCCGAGATTGATGAAGAAATTGAGGAAATACCTGACGACATTTCTGAGAAGGAAGAAGATGCAGACGTTGGGGATAAAGTGAAAAGAGACGAGGATAGGTTGAAGAATGGAGAGGAAATATTGTCAAATGACGAGGAAGAAGTGTCAGATAAAGACAATGAAGCATCTGATGACGTCACAGAAGTAAAGACTATAGAGGATGACACAAAGGTAAGATTTCAGTTTAAAAATTTTTTTTTATGTTTTAATATTTGTTGTAAATTCGTGATCGAACTGTTGTGGTTGAATGGTTAGGACAAATTACATCTAATTTTTTTTCAGTTTAAGAGTTTTTATTAGATTTTAACTTATTTATATGGTAGTAAGGTTTAAAAAGACATTGCTTCCGGCAAGTTAAGTAAACTAGAAGTAGATTTTAAACAGAAAATGGGGTATATTTTAGTACATAAAGATGTTGTTAAGGCTACTACGCAAATTAATTTTTTACTATTACTGATATAACCTCTATTACTGCTATTATTAAGGGCTGGAAAAAGCAGGGTAACATATTTTAAGTTTTTAGAGCTAGTACAAGCTGATAAATATCAATGCATCCAGGAATTTTGTTTTTTTTGTACATGCTGTATTGATTAACTCATAAAGCCAGACTTTACAAATTGCAGACATTTTGTTATATAAATAAAAAAAGGATGTGGCTTTAAAATCGTGATGCTAATTTAAAATCTGTTTGGTCTACAATGCTTTATTGTTTAAAAATTGTCATATCAAGAATAAATCTATACAAAAAATAAATATTACCACTTTTTACTTTGAAAATGTGTTAAACAGGATACCGAAAATGACACAATTCGCTTCTCCATAAATCATTTGACCCTTGACCCTGACACGAGCGTCTGGGGCGACACCCAAGTCGAGCAAATCTTTGTCGAGTTTGATTTCTTGGGTGAAGTTGACGAGATCCCGACTTCGATTCCCAAACCCAAAACCAAAGACGAAAAACTTAGCTTTCAGTTTGAAAAAGGTTTTTATTTTTTTGTAGTTTTACCATTTTTTTACTCTTTTTTTTGTAAGTATTTTTTACGAAAATTTTCTCTTTTTCATAGAATTAAAATTTGACTCCAAAAATAACTCGGAGAAGAGAAACACTTTAAAAAATATGCTGAGTCACAATCAAGCTATTTTAAAGATGACGGTCGTGTCCGAGCCAATAAATGATGACGATAGAGATTGTGAAGAAATTGGTAAGAGGAAATTGAGTATAAAGTTATCTACTGTTGTTTTTCTTTATATTCTAAAATCTTTTATGACGTCATATCAGGTACGGCGTCGGTTGACGTCGAGTCAATTTTACGAAACAAACGTGACATCATTAACGAAGACGTCACAATAGAAGATTTACGGAATCCCGATGAAGTCCTTGGAAAGCTGAACATCGACGTGGAAGCTTTGGCGGCTCTGCAAGCTATTAAACGCGAATTAAACAAAAGGTTAAAAGAGGAATCCTAAAAACAAACTTTAAATAAAAAATCTAAATTTGGCATTTGTATTTTGATTTGGGAGCAAACCTTAAAGATATTTTTTATTTTTTCTGTATTTTTGTTATTTGTAAATCGCAAGTATTAGAAGGTTTGTATTTAAGTAGATTTTATGTAGAGTCACCTTTTGTTAATAAAACTTTAATTTTTAAAAAAAAAATTTTCTATTTTATATTTTAAGGAAAAACAATTTATTATTTGGTTTTGTTTATTAATATAACATTATAGTTATTAGTTTTATTCTAGTACAAAAATGGTATCATCAGCTTTACCATCCTACGAAGCTTTTTGGGGTTTTTGGCTCAAATAGAATTTAGACTTTTTTTATTTAGAAGTCTTTTTTAATTTAAATGAAAACTAAACATTACCCCAATTGAGTTACAACACACGTCAAAGCATTAAAGTAAAAAAATGTCACACCAATTTTTATGCATTCTAGCACAAATAGTTTTAACCCCATATTTTTACTAAAAGCAACTTGTCGACCTAGACCTTAAAAAGGCGAATAAAGTCAAATAATATTTGTTTTGTAACTTAATACGTCACTGTTTTATGCAACATTGCTTTAAAAGTGCTGATTGTATGATTAAATTTAAGCCTGATCAGTTTTAGTCTTACAAAACGTTGAATATTATTGATAGTGATTTCACTGAAGTTGGCCTATGGTTATTATTATTTTATAAAGTTTTGTAATTATGATTTACCGATTTTGGTAATTTAAAAACAGAATATTGTATTTAAAAAAAGTAATTAGATAAGGTTGTATATAGCTATAATATTTAAAGTTGCAAATGTCAAAATAAGCACAAATAAAAAAAAAGTGGTTTTTAGTTGATTGGTTCTTTCCTCGGTTGACTGAATAAATTCGCAGTGCAAAATTTAAACCTTTTGCAAATTCAACTAAAAGTAGAAAAACATTCTATATAAAAACGCTGGACTTATTTCATCTATTAAAATTTGTTAACTGCTTATAAACAATTCAAAGCAATGGATAATTTAACGTTTAAATCAACGACTATGTCATTTTTAAAGAATGCAACAACGCCAAATATTAATCACTCGTCTGAACTAAAATATGTTATGTCTGAACTAAATACGGTAAAATTTTCATAATTAAAACTAATATTCTAACCCAATATTTTACTCAGTGTTAATGTAGTGATATTGATGTTTTCTTTGGGCTGTGCAGCATCTTTCGAGAACATCAAAAACTCCTTAAAAATTCCAAAGCAGTTTATAACTGCGACATTATTGCAACTACTTGGAATGCCTTGTAAGTATCTAGCATTGCTTTAGATAATCTAATTAATAACTTACCACAAAATATTTTCTTAATTTTAATAAAAAGTTTATTTATGCGCTAAAGGACATTTAAGAAATAAGATTAAAACAAATCAAAGTGATATAAACTTAACTTTAAGATGTAAAACATGTCATACTTATTAAAAATTTACATATGATTCATATAGTGGACGGGTTTTATAATTTATTGTAATTTTTTAATTTTATTTACCTATTTTTAAAAAAACTTTTAAAATTGAGTTGATTTTTTATCTTGCAGTATTAGGTTTCGCCACAGCCACCCTATTAAAAATGTCAATTCCTGCAACACTTGGTGTAATTATTATGACTATAGCTCCTGGTGGAAGTTACAGCAATGTTGTTACGTATTGGATGGATGGAGACATCAATTTAAGGTTAAACAAAACCAAATTTAAAATATAAGTTTTTATAAACGCTTAACCCTAATTAATCTTTTTAGTGTTACCATGACGTGGTGTTCAACCGTTTTGTCTCTAGGAACAATGCCAATGTGGTTGTTTATATTTTCAAAAATTATGAACCTTGAAGCTGATTTTCAGATACCGTTTGCGACAGTATGTAAGTTGTAGTTGAGATTCAAGTATATTAAATATGATTACTTAACATAGATACTCTATATGTTAAACCTAATAAAGTAGATCTGTTTACATCAAGAAAAATAAAAAAATATATACTCATTTAATGTTAATTAGCATGGATGTAAATGCATTTTGTTTTAGATTTTATTGTGAATAATTTGTAACGTAAATGCTTTTAAAATTTTCTTCTTTTTTATATTTATATATTTTTATTTTTTTTACAACAAAATGTTTAATTAGGTATTTCTTTAACTATTGCAACAGTTCCGGTATTCACTTGCGTTCAAATACAAATTTCCAAAAGTTGCACTTGCGTTCAAATACAAATTTCCAAAAGTTGCAAACAAGGTTGCTAAAGTAAGAACGTTATGTTTTACAGATTTAAGATTGTTTTAAAGAAATCAACCATTGCAACTAAATTTAAAAAATACAAAAAACGCCTTACATTAGATAAAGTTTTTATCAACAAATGCTAGATATATATTGAAATTAATTGTTATAAAAACTTATTTAAATTATTTATACGAAATAAAGTTGGAAAATTGTTTTTCAAGCGGTTTAGCTATATGTTTTTTTTTTCAGATTGGAAGTGCTGTTGGTTCTTTAATCATTCTTGATATTTTAACCGTTTTTTTCTATTATGGATTATTAATAAATCCACCAAAGGGAATATTGGCTGTGAGTACACTGACCAAAAGTTATAAAGCTATTTTAACTTATAGGTTTACATGTTGTTTAAATACAAGTTTTTAACCACAGGCAAGTTTAATCGTACCAATTGAAGCAGTAGGACTGGGATATCTCGCATCAATTTTACCTTGTCTAAAGTTCGATATGGCAGCAAGGAGAACTGTTGCTATAGAAACGGTGTATCAAAACGGTCCACTTGCTTTTGCAGTTGCCTTTCTATCTTTTGGGTATGTTAAAATCAAATGTTAATAAATAGTTTTTATAATTATTTTTTTTATAACTTTTCCATGGGGAAACTTTATCAGTATTCGTCTATAAAAGTAAACGTTTTACAAAAAAATTATTTCTTAAAACCTAGGTTTTTGAGATCTGCTTTTTGTTGAAGTTCAGGCTAATTTTTTGGGGGTGAAATTAAAAACTGATCTCTTGGGAAGGTTAAAAGAAAATATTTTTTTGTCAGTAAGATATCAAACAAAACTTTAATCTCCGCGGAATTTTCAGCAAACCGCTGTAATTTTTTAAAATTAAAAAAACTATTAAGTTTTCTTAATATTTTAAATTGCCATTTATGTAATATAAAAATTTGTTTTTATTGTATTAGAAACGAAGAAATTGAAGTGTTGGTAACAGTTTCGATGTTTTCGATGCTTTATGGAACAATAATATTATGCGCATCAGCAGTTATAATAGCAGTATATCAAATTCTTAAGCATTTTGAAGTCATATGGGTGCAGCCAATAAACCAAATTCAGCAAAACGCAAAGGGGGAAGCCATTGATGCTAATGAGGCAGAACCCTTAGAAGTACCAACTACGATTAAAAATAAAGGCGATAACAAACAATTAACTTGTATAAAATGTTCATAAAAGTTTTTTTAAACTGACAAGCTTTTATTCACTGCATTTAAAACAAATTATATTGTAAATTTATAAAAATATAACAAAAATTTTAAAGATACGTTATTAGAGAAATTAGTCAACTATAAATACAAAAAATTAAAAAGTGACAAATTTAATTTCGAGATTTAAAACATGATATACCTATTAAACATTTACATTTGATTTATATACCTATGCAGTTCTAACAGGATAATTAATTTGCGATTTAAAACTTTTTAATTATTTTTTAAAAATTTGTATGCAATATCATTGGCTAAAAATTAATTAAACCCCAAATAAAAATTAGCTCGAACTTTTATTGTATTGGATATTTTCACCAAATGTTTTATTTTAAATGTTAGTTAGGCCAATGCGCATCTAATAAAATTTAAATTTTGAAATTTCATAAATTTTTAATAAAGTGTCGTAACTTTTTAAAATATTAATATTTTTTAAAAATATATTGTAATCACGTTTATAGATCTGTTTGGTTTAAAAAGAATAATTATGGTTCGAAATCTTAGATTTCGAAACATATTGTTATTGTCATTATATTTATTATGGTTCGAAATCTTAGATTTCGAAACATATTGTTATTGTCAGTGTATTTATTATGGTTCGAAATCTTAGATTTCGAAACATATTGTTATTGTCAATTTTATTATTATTTTTATTCTTACTTTTTCGAATTTTGAAATAGAATAACTTTTGATCTTGTATATATTAAGTTCTAAAATTTTAGTATGTTGTTTATAATAATATTGTGTTCCAATCCTTCTATTTTCAAAATTTAATTATTACTAATTACTAATTGCTTGTTTATTTATTAAAATTTAAAGATTGTTAATAATTCTTCAAATCTTGGTCAATTGTATATCATAATATTAGTAACTCAAAAATGATTTAAAATTTTAATTATTACCACTAATTACTAATTAATAGGTGTTTGTTTATTAAAATTTAAAGATTGTTATTAATTTTTTAAAATCTTGGTCAATTGTATATTATGATATTAGTAACTCAAAAATGAATTAAAATTTTAATTTTTCATCACTAATTAATAGGTGTTTGTTTATTAAAATTTAAAGAGATTGTTATTAATTCTTTAAATCTTGGTCAATTGTATATCGTAATATTAGTAACTCAAAAATGAATTAAAATTTTAATTTTTACCACTAATTACTAATTAATAGGTGTTTGTTTATTAAAATTTAAAGATTGTTATTAATTTTTCAAATCTTGGTCAATTGTATATTATGATATTAGTAATTTAAAAATGAATTAAAATTTTAATTTTTGTTTGTTTATTATATTTAAATTCTTGTTTGTTTATTAAAAATTAAAGTTTGATATTAAGCATTTAAAATTTAGTATAATGTACTTCATAATTTCAGTAATTAAAAAACATATTTAAAAAATAATTTTTATTTATTTATTATATATAAATGCTTGTTTATTTATTAAAAATCAAAAATCAATTCTAGGCATTTAAAACTTGGTCTAATGTATATTTAGATATCAACAACTTAAAACTGAGTAAAAAAAATTAATTTTTGTTTGTTAAGTATATTTAATTACTTGTTTGTTGATTGAAAAGTTAAAGATTGATATTTTAAAACTTTTAAAATAATTTTGTTCTAAAATTTTCTTAGTTTAATAATTTAATACGTTTTTAGTCTAACAACAATTATAAATACGTAAAATTTGATTTATTTATTTAGTTAATAATCTTAATAAAGTAATGTTTATGCATAACTTTATTTACTAATAGAGATTAATTTTCAAATGATTTCGAACCATATTTTATATATCAAATAAATCTAGTTATTATGGTTCGAAATCTTAGATTTCGAAACATATTGTTATTGTCATTATACTTATTATTATTATTTTTATTATTATTATTTTTATTCTTTCTAGTCCCAATTTTGAAAGAAGATATCTTTAGTTCCTAAGAATTTAAAAATCTAAAATTTTAGTATGTTGTTTATTATCAGATTATGTTTTCATTCTCCTATTTACAACATTTAATTATCACTAATTACTAATTAATAAGTGTTTATTTATTAAAATTTAAAGGTTGTTATTAATTTTTTAAATCTTGGTCAATTGTATATCATGATATTGGTAACTCAAAAATGAATTAAAATTTTTATTTTTATCACTAATTACTAATAAATAGGTGTTTATTTATTAAAATTTAAAGGTTGTTATTAACTTTTTAAATCTTGGTCAATTGTATATCATGATATCAGTAACTCAAAAACGAATTAAAATTTTAATTTTTATCACTAATTACTAATTAATAGGTGTTTGTTTATTAAAATTTAAGGGTTGTTATTAACTTTTTAAATCTTGGTCAATTGTATTTCATGATATTACTAATTCAAAAATGAATTAAAATTAAAATTTTCATCACTAATTACTAATTAATGGGTGTTTGTTTATTCAAATTTAAAGATTAATATTAGGTTTTTAAAATTTGGTCGGTTATATCTTATTATATTTAAAATTTGAAGATAATTAAAAAATAATTCTTGTTTGTTTGTTATATTAAATGCTGGTTTGTTAATTAAAAATCAAAGATATGTAATATTCTTAGTTAATGTTTATGCATATATTTTTTATTTATAAAATTTTATGTTAAAAATAATCAAATAATTTCGAACCATATTTTATTTATCAAATAAATCTAGTTATTGTTTTTATTCTTTCTAGTCAGAATTTTGAAAGACGATAACTTTTGTTCTTTAAAACTAAAAGTTCTAAATTTTTAGTATGTTTGTTATTATCCCAACGAATCGCAAACCTCCTATTTACGACATTTAACTATCACTAATTACTAATTAATAGGTGTTTGTTTATTAAAATTTAAAGATTGTTATTAATTTTTTAAATCTTGGTCAATTGTATATTATGATATTACTAACTCAAAAATAAATTAAAATTTTAATTTTTATCACTAATTACTAATTAATAAGTGTTTGTTTATTAAAACTCAAAGGTTGTTGTTAATTTTTTAAATTTTTGTCAATTGTATATCATGATATTACTAGCTCAAAAGCGAATTTAATTTTTGTCACTAATTACTTATTAATAGGTGTTTGTTTATTTAAATTTAAAGATTGTTATTAGGTTTTTAAATTTTGGTCGGTTTTATCTTATAATATTTATAATTCGAAAATAAATTAAAAAATAATTCTTGTGCTTACTTAAACTATGTATACAATTGTGCATCATTGAAAGGTCGTGGCAGTTAGCTCAGTGCGAAAGGCCCACAACTCTCAGAACTGAGTTCCGAGGTTTGGTTCCCAACTTAGACTCCTCAAAATAATCAACTTACCAATTTTTTGTATTTTGCGTACATAGGGCCGGTCATATGATCACGTGACCTAGCACACTAGTAAAAAAGTTTAAAAAAAAATTTTTTTTTTTAATCAAAAGATAACTATACCAATAAAACCGCACTGTTCTAACAGCCGTGCTTGCAAAAATTTTTTAGCAAACATTAATATTTCCGAGAGTTATTACAAATTTATGACATTGATTTTCAAATTTTTTTAGAACTGTTTTGGTATAACTAATGCTCAAGATAAAGAAATTTTCGAAAATAATTAAAAGAACAAAAAAACATTTTTTTATTTTGCGTACATTGAATTGTTCGCGCAAACTTTTGACCTAATTAAACCCAAAATAAAAATTACCTCAAACTTTTTTTTTACTAAAAATTTTCGCGAAATGTTTTATCTTGAATGTTAGTTAGGCCAATGCGCGTCTAATAAAATACAAAATTTTAGGTTTTAAGATTTCATAAATTTTTAATAAAAGTTTCATAACTTTTATGAATATTAACATTTTTGAAAAATATTATGTAAACACGGTAATTGGACCTGTGCGGTTCTAACACAACAATTATTTTTCGATATAAAATTTTTTATTTTTTTTCAAAAAATTTGTATGCAATATTATTGGGCAAAAATATCACGTGACCTAATTAAACCCAAAATAAAAATTATCTCAAACTTTTGTTCTACTCAAAATTTTTGCAAAATGTTTTATCTTGAATGTTAGTTAGGCCAATGCGCGCCTAATTAAATATAAAATTTCAGATTTTGAGATTTCATAAATTTTTAATAAAAGTTTTATAACTTTTATGAATATTAATATTTTCGAAAAATATTTTGTAAACACGGTAATTGGACCTGTGCGGTTCTAACACAACAATTATTTTTCGATTTAAAATTTTTTATTTTTAAAAAAAAAATTTGTATGCAATATTATTGGCCAAAAATATCACGTGACCTAATGAAAACCAAAATAAAAATTACCTCAAACTTTTGTTTTACTGAAAATTTCCGCGAAATATTTTATCTTGAATGTTAGTTAGGCCAATGCGCGTCTAATAAAATACAAAATTTTAGGTTTTGAGATTTCATAAATTTTTAATAAAAGTTTCATAACTTTTATGAATATTAATATTTTCGAAAAATATTTTGTAAACACGGTAATTGGACCTGTGCGGTTCTAACACAACAATTATTTTTCGATTTAAAATTTTTTATTTATTTTCAAAAAATTTGTATGTAATATCATTGGCCAAAAATATCACGTGACCTAATTAAACCCAAAATAAAAATTATCTCAAACTTTTGTTCTACTCAAAATTTTTGCAAAATGTTTTATCTTGAATGTTAGTTAGGCCAATGCGCGCCTAATTAAATATAAAATTTCAGATTTTGAGATTTCATAAATTTTTAATAAAAGTTTTATAACTTTTATGAATATTAATATTTTCGAAAAATATTTTGTAAACACGGTAATTGGACCTGTGCGGTTCTAACACAACAATTATTTTTCGATTTAAAATTTTTAATTTTTTTACAAAAAATTTGTATGCAATATCATTGGCCAAAAATATCACGTGACCTAATGAAAACCAAAATAAAAATTACCTCAAACTTTTGTTTTACTGAAAATTTTCGCGAAATGTTTTATCTTGAATGTTAGTTAGGCCAATGCGCGTCTAATAAATTACAAAATTTTAGGTTTTGAGATTTCATAAATTTTTAAAAAAAGTTTCATAACTTTTATGAATATTAATATTTTCGAAAAATATTTTGTTAACACGGTAATTGGACCTGTGCGGTTCTAACACAACAATTAATTTTCGATTTAAAATTTTTTATTTTTTTTTTTTAAATTTGTATGCAATATCATTGGCCAAAAATATCACGTGACCTAATTAAACCCAAAATAAAAATTACCTCAAACTTTTATCATTGGCCAAAAATATCAGGTGACCTAATGAAAACCAAAATAAAAATTATCTCAAACTTTTGTTTTACTGAAAATTTTTGCGAAATGTTTTATCTTGAATGTTAGTTAGGCCAATGCGCGTCTAATAAAATACAAAATTTTAGGTTTTGAGATTTCATAAATTTTTAATAAAAGTTTCATAACTTTTATGAATATTAATATTTTCGAAAAATATTTTGTAAACACGGTAATTGGACCTGTGCGGTTCTAACACAACAATTATTTTTCGATTTAAAAATTTTTAATTTTTTTTCAAAAAATTTGTACGCAATATCATTGGCCAAAAATATCACGTGACCTAATTAAACCCAAAATAAAAATTACCTCAAACTTTTGTTTTACTAAAAAATTTCGCGAAATGTTTTATCTAGAATGTTAGTTAGGCCAATGCGCGTCTAATAAAATACAAAATTTTAGGTTTTGAGATTTCATAAATTTTTAATAAAAGTTTCATAGCTTTTATGAATATTAATATTTTTGAAAAATACTTTGTAAACACGGTAATTGGACCTGTGCGGTTCTAACACAACAAATATTTTTCGATTAAAAATTTTTTATTTTTTTTCAAAAAATTTGTATGCAATATCATTGGCCAAAAATATCACGTGACCTAATGAAAACCAAAATAAAAATTACCTCAAACTTTTGTTTTACTGAAAATTTCCGCGAAATATTTTATCTTGAATGTTAGTTAGGCCAATGCGCGTCTAATAAAATACAAAATTTTAGGTTTTGAGATTTCATAAATTTTTAATAAAAGTTTCATAACTTTTATGAATATTAATATTTTCGAAAAATATTTTGTAAACACGGTAATTGGACCTGTACGGTTCTAACACAACAATTACTTTTCGATTTAAAATTTTTTATTTATTTTCAAAAAATTTGTATGTAATATCATTGGCCAAAAATATCACGTGACCTAATTAAACCCAAAATAAAAATTATCTCAAACTTTTGTTCTACTCAAAATTTTTGCAAAATGTTTTATCTTGAATGTTAGTTAGGCCAATGCGCGTCTAATAAATTACAAAATTTTAGGTTTTGAGATGTCATAAATTTTTAAAAAAAGTTTCATAACTTTTATGAATATTAATATTTTCGAAAAATATTTTGTTAACACGGTAATTGGACCTGTGCGGTTCTAACACAACAATTAATTTTCGATTTAAAATTTTTAATTTTTTTTCAAAAAATTTGTATGCAATATCATTGGCCAAAAATATCACGTGACCTAATTAAACCCAAATTAAAAATTACCTCAAACTTTTATCATTGGCCAAAAATATCACGTGACCTAATGAAAACCAAAATAAAAATTACCTCAAACTTTTGTTTAACTGAAAATTTTCGCGAAATGTTTTATCTTGAATGTTAGTTAGGCCAATGCGCGTCTAATAAAATACAAAATTTTAGGTTTTGAGATTTCATAAATTTTTAATAAAAGTTTCATAACTTTTATGAATATTAATATTTTCGAAAAATATTTTGTAAACACGGTAATTGGACCTGTGCGGTTCTAACACAACAATTAATTTTCGATTTAAAATTTTTTATTTTTTTTTTTAAATTTGTATGCAATATCATTGGCCAAAAATATCACGTGACCTAATTAAACCCAAAATAAAAATTACCTCAAACTTTTATCATTGGCCAAAAATATCAGGTGACCTAATGAAAACCAAAATAAAAATTACCTCAAACTTTTGTTTAACTGAAAATTTTCGCGAAATGTTTTATCTTGAATGTTAGTTAGGCCAATGCGCGTCTAATAAAATACAAAATTTTAGGTTTTGAGATTTCATAAATTTTTAATAAAAGTTTCATAGCTTTTATGAATATTAATATTTTTGAAAAATACTTTGTAAACACGGTAATTGGACCTGTGCGGTTCTAACACAACAAATATTTTTCGATTAAAAATTTTTTATTTTTTTTCAAAAAATTTGTATGCAATATCATTGGCCAAAAATATCACGTGACCTAATGAAAACCAAAATAAAAATTACCTCAAACTTTTGTTTTACTGAAAATTTCCGCGAAATATTTTATCTTGAATGTTAGTTAGGCCAATGCGCGTCTAATAAAATACAAAATTTTAGGTTTTGAGATTTCATAAATTTTTAATAAAAGTTTCATAACTTTTATGAATATTAATATTTTCGAAAAATATTTTGTAAACACGGTAATTGGACCTGTACGGTTCTAACACAACAATTATTTTTCGATTTAAAATTTTTTATTTATTTTCAAAAAATTTGTATGTAATATCATTGGCCAAAAATATCACGTGACCTAATTAAACCCAAAATAAAAATTATCTCAAACTTTTGTTCTACTCAAAATTTTTGCAAAATGTTTTATCTTGAATGTTAGTTAGGCCAATGCGCGCCTAATTAAATATAAAATTTCAGATTTTGAGATTTCATAAATTTTTAATAAAAGTTTTATAACTTTTATGAATATTAATATTTTCGAAAAATATTTTGTAAACACGGTAATTGGACCTGTGCGGTTCTAACACAACAATTATTTTTCGATTTAAAATTTTTAATTTTTTTACAAAAAATTTGTATGCAATATCATTGGCCAAAAATATCACGTGACCTAATGAAAACCAAAATAAAAATTACCTCAAACTTTTGTTTTACTGAAAATTTTCGCGAAATGTTTTATCTTGAATGTTAGTTAGGCCAATGCGCGTCTAATAAATTACAAAATTTTAGGTTTTGAGATGTCATAAATTTTTAAAAAAAGTTTCATAACTTTTATGAATATTAATATTTTCGAAAAATATTTTGTTAACACGGTAATTGGACCTGTGCGGTTCTAACACAACAATTAATTTTCGATTTAAAATTTTTAATTTTTTTTCAAAAAATTTGTATGCAATATCATTGGCCAAAAATATCACGTGACCTAATTAAACCCAAATTAAAAATTACCTCAAACTTTTATCATTGGCCAAAAATATCACGTGACCTAATGAAAACCAAAATAAAAATTACCTCAAACTTTTGTTTAACTGAAAATTTTCGCGAAATGTTTTATCTTGAATGTTAGTTAGGCCAATGCGCGTCTAATAAAATACAAAATTTTAGGTTTTGAGATTTCATAAATTTTTAATAAAATTTTCATAACTTTTATGAATATTAATATTTTCGAAAAATATTTTGTAAACACGGTAATTGGACCTGTGCGGTTCTAACACAACAATTAATTTTCGATTTAAAATTTTTTATTTTTTTTTTTTAAATTTGTATGCAATATCATTGGCCAAAAATATCACGTGACCTAATTAAACCCAAAATAAAAATTACCTCAAACTTTTATCATTGGCCAAAAATATCAGGTGACCTAATGAAAACCAAAATAAAAATTACCTCAAACTTTTGTTTAACTGAAAATTTTCGCGAAATGTTTTATTTTGAATGTTAGTTAGGCCAATGCGCGTCTAATAAAATACAAAATTTTAGGTTTTGAGATTTCATAAATTTTTAATAAAAGTTTCATAGCTTTTATGAATATTAATATTTTTGAAAAATGCTTTGTAAACACGGTAATTGGACCTGTGCGGTTCTAACACAACAAATATTTTTCGATTAAAAATTTTTTATTTTTTTTCAAAAAATTTGTATGCAATATCATTGGCCAAAAATATCACGTGACCTAATGAAAACCAAAATAAAAATTACCTCAAACTTTTGTTTTACTCAAAATTTCCGCGAAATATTTTATCTTGAATGTTAGTTAGGCCAATGCGCGTCTAATAAAATACAAAATTTTAGGTTTTGAGATTTCATAAATTTTTAATAAAAGTTTCATAACTTTTATGAATATTAATATTTTCGAAAAATATTTTGTAAACACGGTAATTGGACCTGTACGGTTCTAACACAACAATTATTTTTCGATTTAAAATTTTTTATTTATTTTCAAAAAATTTGTATGTAATATCATTGGCCAAAAATATCACGTGACCTAATTAAACCCAAAATAAAAATTATCTCAAACTTTTGTTCTACTCAAAATTTTTGCAAAATGTTTTATCTTGAATGTTAGTTAGGCCAATGCGCGCCTAATTAAATATAAAATTTCAGATTTTGAGATTTCATAAATTTTTAATAAAAGTTTTATAACTTTTATGAATATTAATATTTTCGAAAAATATTTTGTAAACACGGTAATTGGACCTGTGCGGTTCTAACACAACAATTATTTTTCGATTTAAAATTTTTAATTTTTTTACAAAAAATTTGTATGCAATATCATTGGCCAAAAATATCACGTGACCTAATGAAAACCAAAATAAAAATTACCTCAAACTTTTGTTTTACTGAAAATTTTCGCGAAATGTTTTATCTTGAATGTTAGTTAGGCCAATGCGCGTCTAATAAATTACAAAATTTTAGGTTTTGAGATGTCATAAATTTTTAAAAAAAGTTTCATAACTTTTATGAATATTAATATTTTCGAAAAATATTTTGTTAACACGGTAATTGGACCTGTGCGGTTCTAACACAACAATTAATTTTCGATTTAAAATTTTTAATTTTTTTTCAAAAAATTTGTATGCAATATCATTGGCCAAAAATATCACGTGACCTAATTAAACCCAAATTAAAAATTACCTCAAACTTTTATCATTGGCCAAAAATATCACGTGACCTAATGAAAACCAAAATAAAAATTACCTCAAACTTTTGTTTAACTGAAAATTTTCGCGAAATGTTTTATCTTGAATGTTAGTTAGGCCAATGCGCGTCTAATAAAATACAAAATTTTAGGTTTTGAGATTTCATAAATTTTTAATAAAAGTTTCATAACTTTTATGAATATTAATATTTTCGAAAAATATTTTGTAAACACGGTAATTGGACCTGTGCGGTTCTAACACAACAATTAATTTTCGATTTAAAATTTTTTATTTTTTTTTTTTAAATTTGTATGCAATATCATTGGCCAAAAATATCACGTGACCTAATTAAACCCAAAATAAAAATTACCTCAAACTTTTATCATTGGCCAAAAATATCAGGTGACCTAATGAAAACCAAAATAAAAATTACCTCAAACTTTTGTTTAACTGAAAATTTTCGCGAAATGTTTTATCTTGAATGTTAGTTAGGCCAATGCGCGTCTAATAAAATACAAAATTTTAGGTTTTGAAATTTCATAAATTTTTAATAAAAGTTTCATAGCTTTTATGAATATTAATATTTTTGAAAAATACTTTGTAAACACGGTAATTGGACCTGTGCGGTTCTAACACAACAAATATTTTTCGATTAAAAATTTTTTATTTTTTTTCAAAAAATTTGTATGCAATATCATTGGCCAAAAATATCACGTGACCTAATGAAAACCAAAATAAAAATTACCTCAAACTTTTGTTTTACTCAAAATTTCCGCGAAATATTTTATCTTGAATGTTAGTTAGGCCAATGCGCGTCTAATAAAATACAAAATTTTAGGTTTTGAGATTTCATAAATTTTTAATAAAAGTTTCATAACTTTTATGAATATTAATATTTTCGAAAAATATTTTGTAAACACGGTAATTGGACCTGTACGGTTCTAACACAACAATTATTTTTCGATTTAAAATTTTTTATTTATTTTCAAAAAATTTGTATGTAATATCATTGGCCAAAAATATCACGTGACCTAATTAAACCCAAAATAAAAATTATCTCAAACTTTTGTTCTACTCAAAATTTTTGCAAAATGTTTTATCTTGAATGTTAGTTAGGCCAATGCGCGCCTAATTAAATATAAAATTTCAGATTTTGAGATTTCATAAATTTTTAATAAAAGTTTTATAACTTTTATGAATATTAATATTTTCGAAAAATATTTTGTAAACACGGTAATTGGACCTGTGCGGTTCTAACACAACAATTATTTTTCGATTTAAAATTTTTAATTTTTTTACAAAAAATTTGTATGCAATATCATTGGCCAAAAATATCACGTGACCTAATGAAAACCAAAATAAAAATTACCTCAAACTTTTGTTTTACTGAAAATTTTCACGAAATGTTTTATCTTGAATGTTAGTTAGGCCAATGCGCGTCTAATAAATTACAAAATTTTAGGTTTTGAGATGTCATAAATTTTTAAAAAAAGTTTCATAACTTTTATGAATATTAATATTTTCGAAAAATATTTTGTTAACACGGTAATTGGACCTGTGCGGTTCTAACACAACAATTAATTTTCGATTTAAAATTTTTAATTTTTTTTCAAAAAATTTGTATGCAATATCATTGGCCAAAAATATCACGTGACCTAATTAAACCCAAATTAAAAATTACCTCAAACTTTTATCATTGGCCAAAAATATCACGTGACCTAATGAAAACCAAAATAAAAATTACCTCAAACTTTTGTTTAACTGAAAATTTTCGCGAAATGTTTTATCTTGAATGTTAGTTAGGCCAATGCGCGTCTAATAAAATACAAAATTTTAGGTTTTGAGATTTCATAAATTTTTAATAAAAGTTTCATAACTTTTATGAATATTAATATTTTCGAAAAATATTTTGTACACGGTAATTGGACCTGTGCGGTTCTAACACAACAATTAATTTTCGATTTAAAATTTTTTATTTTTTTTTTTAAAATTTGTATGCAATATCATTGGCCAAAAATATCACGTGACCTAATTAAACCCAAAATAAAAATTACTTCAAACTTTTATCATTGGCCAAAAATATCAGGTGACCTAATGAAAACCAAAATAAAAATTACCTCAAACTTTTGTTTAACTGAAAATTTTCGCGAAATGTTTTATCTTGAATGTTAGTTAGGCCAATGCGCGTCTAATAAAATACAAAATTTTAGGTTTTGAAATTTCATAAATTTTTAATAAAAGTTTCATAACTTTTATGAATATTAATATTTTTGAAAAATATTTTGTAAACACGGTAATTGGACCTGTGCGGTTCTAACACAACAATTATTTTTCGATTTAAAATTTTTATTTTTTTTCAAAAAATTTGTATGCAATATCATTGGCCAAAAATATCACGTGACCTAATTAAACCCAAAATAAAAATTACCTCAAACTTTTATTTTACTGAAAATTTTTGCGAAATATTTTATCTTGAATGTTAGTTAGGCCAATGCGCGTCTAATAAAATACAAAATTTTAGGTTTTGAGATTTCATAAATTTTTAATAAAAGTTTCATAACTTTTATGAATATTAATATTTTCGAAAAATATTTTGTAAACACGGTAATTGGACCTGTGCGGTTCTAACACAACAATTATTTTTCGATTTAAAATTTTTTATTTTTTTTCAAAAAATTTGTATGCAATATCATTGGCCAAAAATATCACGTGACCTAATGAAAACCAAAATAAAAATTACCTTAAACTTTTGTTTAACTGAAAATTTTCGCGAAATGTTTTATCTTGAATGTTAGTTAGGCAAATGCGCGTCTAATAAAATACAAAATTTTAGGTTTTGAGATTTCATAAATTTTTAATAAAAGTTTCATAACTTTTATGAATATTAATATTTTCGAAAAATATTTTGTAACCACGGTAATTGGTCCTGTGCGGTTTTAACACAACAATTATTTTTTGATTTAAAATTTTTAATTTTTTTTCAAATTTTAGGTTTTGAGATTTCATAAATTTTTAATAAAAGTGTTATAACCTTTATGAATATTAATATTTTCGAAAAATATTTTGTAAACACGGTATTTGGACCTGTGCAGTTCTAACACAACAATTATTTTTCAATTTAAAATTTTTTATTTTTTTTCAAAAAATTTGTATGCAATATCATTGGCCAAAAATATCACGTGACCTAATGAAAACCAAAATAAAAATTACCTCAAACTTTTGTTTTACTAAAAAATTTTCCCAAATGTTTTATCTTGAATGTTAGTTAGGCCAATGCGCGTCTAATAAAATACAAAATCTTAGGTTTTGAGATTTCATAAATTTTTAATAAAAGTTTCATAACTTTTATGAATATTAATATTTTCGAAAAATATTTTGTAAACACGGTAATTGGACCTGTGCGGTTCTAACACAACAATTATTTTTCGATTTAAAATTTTTTATTTTTTTTCAAAAAATTTGTATGCAATATCATTGGCCAAAAATATCACGTGACCTAATGAAAACCAAATAAAAATTACCTCAAATTTTTGTTTTACTGAAAATTTTCGCGAAATGTTTTATCTTGAATGTTAGTTAGGCCAATGCGCGTCTAATAAAATACAAAATTTTAGGTTTTGAGATTTCATAAATTTTTAATAAAAGTTTCATAACTTTTATGAATATTAATATTTTCGAAAAATATTTTGTAAACACGGTAATTGGACCTGTGCGGTTCTAACACAACAATTATTTTTCGATTTAAAATTTTTTATTTTTTTTCAAAAAATTTGTATGCAATATCATCGGGCAAAAATATCACGTGACCTAATTAAACCCAAAATAAAAATTATCTCAAACTTTTGTTCTACTCAAAATTTTTGCAAAATGTTTTATCTTGAATGTTAGTTAGGCCAATGCGCGCCTAATTAAAAATAAAATTTCAGATTTTGAGATTTCATGAATTTTTAATGAAAGTTTCATAACTTTTATGAATATTAATATTTTCGAAAAATATTTTGTAAACACGGCAATTGGACCTGTGCGGTTCTAACACAACAATTATTTTTCGATTTAAAATTTTTTATTTTTTTTCAAAAAATTTGTATGCAATATCATTGGCCAAAAATATCACGTGACCTAATGAAAACCAAATAAAAATTACCTCAAACTTTTGTTTTACTGAAAATTTCCGCGAAATGTTTTATCTTGAATGTTAGTTAGGCCAATGCGCGTGTAATAAAATACAAAGTTTTAGGTTTTGAGATTTCATATATTTTTAATAAAAGTTTCATAACTTTTATGAATATTAATATTTTCGAAAAATATTTTGTAAACACGGTAATTGGACCTGTGCGGTTCTAACACAACAATTTATTTTTGATTTAAAATTTTTAATTTTTTTTCAAAAAATTTGTATGCAATATCATCGGCCAAAAATATCACGTGACCTAATTAAACCCAAAATAAAAATTATCTCAAACTTTTGTTCTACTCAAAATTTTTGCAAAATGTTTTATCTTGAATGTTAGTTCGGCCAATGCGCGCCTAATTAAAAATAAAATTTCAGATTTTGAGATTTCATAAATTTTTAATAAAAGTTTCATAACTTTTATGAATATTAATATTTTCGAAAAATATTTTGTAAACACGGTAATTGGACCTGTGCGGTTCTAACACAACAATTATTTTTTGATTTAAAATTTTTTATTTTTTTTCAAAAAATTTGTATGCAATCTCATCGGCCAAAAATATCACGTGACCTAATTAAACCCAAAATAAAAATTATCTCAAACTTTTGTTCTACTCAAAATTTTTGCAAAATGTTTTATCTTGAATGTTAGTTAGGCCAATGCGCGCCTAATTAAAAATAAAATTTCAGATTTTGAGATTTCATAAATTTTTAATAAAAGTTTCATAACTTTTATGAATATTAATATTTTCGAAAAATATTTTGTAAACACGGTAATTGGACCTGTGCGGTTCTAACACAACAATTATTTTTCGATTTAAAATTTTTTATTTTTTTTCAAAAAATTTGTATGCAATATCATTGGCCAAAAATATCACGTGACCTAATGAAAACCAAAATAAAAATTACCTCAAACTTTTGTTTAACTGAAAATTTTCGCGAAATGTTTTATCTTGAATGTTAGTTAGGCAAATGCGCGTCTAATAAAATACAAAATTTTAGGTTTTGAGATTTCATAAATTTTTAATAAAAGTTTCATAACTTTTATGAATATTAATATTTTCGAAAAATATTTTGTAACCACGGTAATTGGTCCTGTGCGGTTTTAACACAACAATTATTTTTCGATTTAAAATTTTTAATTTTTTTTCAAATTTTAGGTTTTGAGATTTCATAAATTTTTAATAAAAGTGTCATAACTTTTATGAATATTAATATTTTCGAAAAATATTTTGTAAACACGGTATTTGGACCTGTGCGGTTCTAACACAACAATTATTTTTTAATTTAAAATTTTTTATTTTTTTTTAAAAAATTTGTATGCAATATCATTGGCCAAAAATATCACGTGACCTAATGAAAACCAAAATAAAAATTACCTCAAACTTTTGTTTTACTGAAAAATTTTCGCGAAATGTTTTATCTTGAATGTTAGTTAGGCCAATGCGCGTCTAATAAAATACAAAATCTTAGGTTTTGAGATTTCATAAATTTTTAATAAAAGTTTCATAACTTTTATGAATATTAATATTTTCGAAAAATATTTTGTAAACACGGTAATTGGACCTGTGCGGTTCTAACACAACAATTATTTTTCGATTTAAAATTTTTTATTTTTTTTCAAAAAATTTGTATGCAATATCATTGGCCAAAAATATCACCTGACCTAATTAAACCCAAAATAAAAATTATCTCAAACTTTTGTTTTGCTAAAAAATTTTGCGAAATGTTTTATCTTGAATGTTAGTTAGGCCAATGCGCGTCTAATAAAATACAAAATTTTAGGTTTTGAGATTTCATAAATTTTTAATAAAAGTTTCATAACTTTTATGAATATTAATATTTTCGAAAAATATTTTGTAAACACGGTAATTGGACCTGTGCGGTTCTAACACAACAATTATTTTTCGATTTAAAATTTTTTATTTTTTTTCAAAAAATTTGTATGCAATCTCATTGGCCAAAAATATCACGTGACCTAATTAAACCCAAAATAAAAATTATCTCAAACTTTTGTTCTACTCAAAATTTTTGCAAAATGTTTTATCTTAAATGTTAGTTAGGCCAATGCGCGCCTAATTAAAAATAAAATTTCAGATTTTGAGATTTCATAAATTTTTAATAAAAGTTTCATAACTTTTATGAATATTAATATTTTCGAAAAATATTTTGTAAACACGGTAATTGGACCTGTGCGGTTCTAACACAACAATTATTTTTCGATTTAAAATTTTTTATTTTTTTTCAAAAAATTTGTATGCAATATCATTGGCCAAAAATATCACGTGACCTAATGAAAACCAAAATAAAAATTACCTCAAACTTTTGTTTTGCTAAAAATTTTAGCGAAATGTTTTATCTTGAATGTTAGTTAGGCCAATGCGCGTGTAATAAAATACAAAATTTTAGGTTTTGAGATTTCATAAATTTTTAATAAAAATTTCATAACTTTTATGAATATTAATATTTTCGAAAAATATTTTGTAAACACGGTAATTGGACCTGTGCGGTTCTGACACAACAATTATTTTTTGATTTAAAATTTTTTATTTTTTTTCAAAAAATTTGTATGCAATCTCATCGGCCAAAAATATCACGTGACCTAATTAAACCCAAAATAAAAATTATCTCAAACTTTTGTTTTACTGAAAATTTTCGCAAAATGTTTTATCTTGAATGTTAGTTAGGCCAATGCGCGTCTAATAAAATACAAAATTTTAGGTTTTGAGATTTCATAAATTTTTAATAAAAGTTTCATAACTTTTATAAATATTAATATTTTCGAAAAATATTTTGTAAACACGGTAATTGGACCTGTGCGGTTCTAACACAACAATTATTTTTCGATTTAAAATTTTTAATTTTTTTTTAAAAAATTTGTATGCAATATCATTGGCCAAAAATATCACGTGACCTAATTAAACCCAAAATAAAAATTACCTCAAACTTTTGTTTTGCTAAAAAATTTTGCGAAATGTTTTATCTTGAATGTTAGTTAGGCCAATGCGCGTCTAATAAAATACAAAATTTTAGGTTTTGAGATTTCATAAATTTTTAATAAAAGTTTCATAACTTTTATGAATATTAATATTTTCGAAAAATATTTTGTAAACACGGTAATTGGACCTGTGCGGTTCTAACACAACAATTATTTTTTGATTTAAAATTTTTTATTTTTTTTTAAAAAATTTGTATGCAATCTCATTGGCCAAAAATATCACGTGACCTAATTAAACCCAAAATAAAAATTATCTCAAACTTTTGTTCTACTCAAAATTTTTGCAAAATGTTTTATCTTGAATGTTAGTTAGGCCAATGCGCGCCTAATTAAAAATAAAATTTCAGATTTTGAGATTTTATAAATTTTTAATAAAAGTTTCATAACTTTTATGAATATTAATATTTTCGAAAAATATTTTGTAAACACGGTAATTGGACCTGTGCGGTTCTAACACAACAATTATTTTTCGATTTAAAATTTTTAATTTTTTTTCAAAAAATTTGTATGCAATATCATTGGCCAAAAATATCACGTGACCTAATTAAACCCAAAATAAAAATTACCTCAAACTTTTGTTTTGCTAAAAAATTTTGCGAAATGTTTTATCTTGAATGTTAGTTAGGCCAATGCGCGTCTAATAAAATACAAAATTTTAGGTTTTGAGATTTCATAAATTTTTAATAAAAGTTTCATAACTTTTATGAATATTAATATTTTCGAAAAATATTTTGTAAACACGGTAATTGGACCTGTGCGGTTCTAACACAACAATTATTTTTTGATTTAAAATTTTTTATTTTTTTTTAAAAAATTTGTATGCAATCTCATTGGCCAAAAATATCACGTGACCTAATTAAACCCAAAATAAAAATTATCTCAAACTTTTGTTCTACTCAAAATTTTTGCAAAATGTTTTATCTTGAATGTTAGTTAGGCCAATGCGGGCCTAATTAAAAATAAAATTTCAGATATTGAGATTTTATAAATTTTTAATAAAAGTTTCATAACTTTTATGAATATTAATATTTTCGAAAAATATTTTGTAAACACGGTAATTGGACCTGTGCGGTTCTAACACAACAATTATTTTTCGATTTAAAATTTTTTATTTTTTTTCAAAAAATTTGTATGCAATATCATTGGCCAAAAATATCACGTGACCTAATGAAAACCAAAATAAAAATTACCTCAAACTTTTGTTTTGCTGAAAATTTTCGCGAAATGTTTTATCTTGAATGTTAGTTAGGCCAATGCGCGTGTAATAAAATACAAAATTTTAGGTTTTGAGATTTCATAAATTTTTAATAAAAATTTCATAACTTTTATGAATATTAATATTTTCGAAAAATATTTTGTAAACACGGTAATTGGACCTGTGCGGTTCTGACACAACAATTATTTTTTGATTTAAAATTTTTTATTTTTTTTCAAAAAATTTGTATGCAATCTCATTGGCCAAAAATATCACGTGACCTAATTAAACCCAAAATAAAAATTATCTCAAACTTTTGTTTTACTGAAAATTTTCGCAAAATGTTTTATCTTGAATGTTAGTTAGGCCAATGCGCGTCTAATAAAATACAAAATTTTAGGTTTTGAGATTTCATAAATTTTTAATAAAAGTTTCATAACTTTTATAAATATTAATATTTTCGAAAAATATTTTGTAAACACGGTAATTGGACCTGTGCAGTTCTAACACAACAATTATTTTTCGATTTAAAATTTTTAATTTTTTTTCAAAAAATTTGTATGCAATATCATTGGCCAAAAATATCACGTGACCTAATTAAACCCAAAATAAAAATTATCTCAAACTTTTGTTTTGCTAAAAAATTTTGCGAAATGTTTTATCATGAATGTTAGTTAGGCCAATGCGCGTCTAATAAAATACAAAATTTTAGGTTTTGAGATTTCATAAATTTTTAATAAAAGTTTCATAACTTTTATGAATATTAATATTTTCGAAAAATATTTTGTAAACACGGTAATTGGACCTGTGCGGTTATAACACAACAATTATTTTTTGATTTAAAATTTTTTATTTTTTTTTAAAAAATTTTCTGTGCAATCTCATTGGCCAAAAATATCACGTGACCTAATTAAACCCAAAATAAAAATTATCTCAAACTTTTGTTCTACTCAAAATTTTTGCAAAATGTTTTATCTTGAATGTTAGTTAGGCCAATGCGCGCCTAATTAAAAATAAAATTTCAGATTTTGAGATTTCATAAATTTTTAATAAAAGTTTCATAACTTTTATGAATATTAATATTTTCGAAAAATATTTTGTAAACACGGCAATTGGACCTGTGCGGTTCTAACACAACAATTATTTTTCGATTTAAAATTTTTTATTTTTTTTCAAAAAATTTGTATGCAATATCATTGGCCAAAAATATCACGTGACCTAATGAAAACCAAATAAAAATTACCTCAAACTTTTGTTTTACTGAAAATTTCCGCGAAATGTTTTATCTTGAATGTTAGTTAGGCCAATGCGCGTCTAATAAAATACAAAATTTTAGGTTTTGAAATTTCATAAATTTTTAATAAAAGTTTCATAACTTTTATGAATATTAATATTTTCGAAAAATATTTTGTAAACACGGTAATTGGACCTGTGCGGTTCTAAAATAACAATTTATTTTTGATTTAAAATTTTTAATTTTTTTTCAAAAAATTTGTATGCAATCTCATTGGCCAAAAATATCACGTGACCTAATTAAACCCAAAATAAAAATTATCTCAAACTTTTGTTCTACTCAAAATTTTGGCAAAATGTTTTATCTTAAATGTTAGTTAGGCCAATGCGAGCCTAATTAAAAATAAAATTTCAGATTTTGAGATTTCATAAATTTTTAATAAAAGTTTCATAACTTTTATGAATATTAATATTTTCGAAAAATATTTTGTAAACACGGTAATTGGACCTGTGCGGTTCTAACACAACAATTATTTTTCGATTTAAAATTTTTTATTTTTTTTCAAAAAATTTGTATGCAATCTCATCGGCCAAAAATATCACGTGACCTAATTAAACCCAAAATAAAAATTATCTCAAACTTTTGTTCTACTCAAAATTTTTGCAAAATGTTTTATCTTAAATGTTAGTTAGGCCAATGCGCGCCTAATTAAAAATAAAATTTCAGATTTTGAGATTTCATAAATTTTTAATAAAAGTTTCATAACTTTTATGAATATTAATATTTTCGAAAAATATTTTGTAAACACGGTAATTGGACCTGTGCGGTTCTAACACAACAATTATTTTTCGATTTAAAATTTTTAATTTTTTTTTAAAAAATTTGTATGCAATATCATTGGCCAAAAATATCACGTGACCTAATTAAACCCAAAATAAAAATTACCTCAAACTTTTGTTTTGCTAAAAAATTTTGCGAAATGTTTTATCTTGAATGTTAGTTAGGCCAATGCGCGTCTAATAAAATACAAAATTTTAGGTTTTGAGATTTCATAAATTTTTAATAAAAGTTTCATAACTTTTATGAATATTAATATTTTCGAAAAATATTTTGTAAACACGGTAATTGGACCTGTGCGGTTCTAACACAACACTTATTTTTTGATTTAAAATTTTTTATTTTTTTTTAAAAAATTTGTATGCAATCTCATTGGCCAAAAATATCACGTGACCTAATTAAACCCAAAATAAAAATTATCTCAAACTTTTGTTCTACTCAAAATTTTTGCAAAATGTTTTATCTTGAATGTTAGTTAGGCCAATGCGCGCCTAATTAAAAATAAAATTTCAGATTTTGAGATTTTATAAATTTTTAATAAAAGTTTCATAACTTTTATGAATATTAATATTTTCGAAAAATATTTTGTAAACACGGTAATTGGACCTGTGCGGTTCTAACACAACAATTATTTTTCGATTTAAAATTTTTAATTTTTTTTCAAAAAATTTGTATGCAATATCATTGGCCAAAAATATCACGTGACCTAATTAAACCCAAAATAAAAATTACCTCAAACTTTTGTTTTGCTAAAAAATTTTGCGAAATGTTTTATCTTGAATGTTAGTTAGGCCAATGCGCGTCTAATAAAATACAAAATTTTAGGTTTTGAGATTTCATAAATTTTTAATAAAAGTTTCATAACTTTTATGAATATTAATATTTTCGAAAAATATTTTGTAAACACGGTAATTGGACCTGTGCGGTTCTGACACAACAATTATTTTTTGATTTAAAATTTTTTATTTTTTTTCAAAAAATTTGTATGCAATCTCATCGGCCAAAAATATCACGTGACCTAATTAAACCCAAAATAAAAATTATCTCAAACTTTTGTTTTACTGAAAATTTTCGCAAAATGTTTTATCTTGAATGTTAGTTAGGCCAATGCGCGTCTAATAAAATACAAAATTTTAGGTTTTGAGATTTCATAAATTTTTAATAAAAGTTTCATAACTTTTATAAATATTAATATTTTCGAAAAATATTTTGTAAACACGGTAATTGGACCTGTGCGGTTCTAACACAACAATTATTTTTCGATTTAAAATTTTTAATTTTTTTTCAAAAAATTTGTATGCAATATCATTGGCCAAAAATATCACGTGACCTAATTAAACCCAAAATAAAAATTACCTCAAACTTTTGTTTTGCTAAAAAATTTTGCGAAATGTTTTATCTTGAATGTTAGTTAGGCCAATGCGCGTCTAATAAAATACAAAATTTTAGGTTTTGAGATTTCATAAATTTTTAATAAAAGTTTCATAACTTTTATGAATATTAATATTTTCGAAAAATATTTTGTAAACACGGTAATTGGACCTGTGCGGTTCTAACACAACAATTATTTTTTGATTTAAAATTTTTTATTTTTTTTTAAAAAATTTGTATGCAATCTCATTGGCCAAAAATATCACGTGACCTAATTAAACCCAAAATAAAAATTATCTCAAACTTTTGTTCTACTCAAAATTTTTGCAAAATGTTTTATCTTGAATGTTAGTTAGGCCAATGCGCGCCTAATTAAAAATAAAATTTCAGATTTTGAGATTTTATAAATTTTTAATAAAAGTTTCATAACTTTTATGAATATTAATATTTTCGAAAAATATTTTGTAAACACGGTAATTGGACCTGTGCGGTTCTAACACAACAATTATTTTTCGATTTAAAAATTTTTTATTTTTTTTCAAAAAATTTGTATGCAATATCATTGGCCAAAAATATCACGTGACCTAATGAAAACCAAAATAAAAATTACCTCAAACTTTTGTTTTGCTGAAAATTTTCGCGAAATGTTTTATCTTGAATGTTAGTTAGGCCAATGCGCGTGTAATAAAATACAAAATTTTAGGTTTTGAGATTTCATAAATTTTTAATAAAAATTTCATAACTTTTATGAATATTAATATTTTCGAAAAATATTTTGTAAACACGGTAATTGGACCTGTGTGGTTCTGACACAACAATTATTCTTTGATTTAAAATTTTTTATTTTTTTTCAAAAAATTTGTATGCAATCTCATTGGCCAAAAATATAACGTGACCTAATTAAACCCAAAATAAAAATTATCTCAAACTTTTGTTCTACTCAAAATTTTTGCAAAATGTTTTATCTTGAATGTTAGTTAGGCCAATGCGCGTCTAATAAAATACAAAATTTTAGGTTTTGAGATTTCATAAATTTTTAATAAAAGTTTCATAACTTTTATAAATATTAATATTTTCGAAAAATATTTTGTAAACACGGTAATTGGACCTGTGCAGTTCTAACACAACAATTATTTTTCGATTTAAAATTTTTAAATTTTTTTCAAAAAATTTGTATGCAATATCATTGGCCAAAAATATCACGTGACCTAATTAAACCCAAAATAAAAATTATCTCAAACTTTTGTTTTGCTAAAAAATTTTGCGAAATGTTTTATCTTGAATGTTAGTTAGGCCAATGCGCGTCTAATAAAATACAAAATTTTAGGTTTTGAGATTTCATAAATTTTTAATAAAAGTTTCATAACTTTTATGAATATTAATATTTTCGAAAAATATTTTGTAAACACGGTAATTGGACCTGTGCGGTTCTAACACAACAATTATTTTTCGATTTAAAATTTTTAATTTTTTTTCAAAAAATTTGTATGCAATATCATTGGCCAAAAATATCACGTGACCTAATGAAAACCAAAATAAAAATTACCTCAAACTTTTGTTTTGCTAAAAATTTTAGCGAAATGTTTTATCTTGAATGTTAGTTAGGCCAATGCGCGTGTAATAAAATACAAAATTTTAGGTTTTGAGATTTCATAAATTTTTAATAAAAATTTCATAACTTTTATGAATATTAATATTTTCGAAAAATATTTTGTAAACACGGTAATTGGACCTGTGCGGTTCTGACACAACAATTATTTTTTGATTTAAAATTTTTTATTTTTTTTCAAAAAATTTGTATGCAATCTCATTGGCCAAAAATATCACGTGACCTAATTAAACCCAAAATAAAAATTATCTCAAACTTTTGTTTTACTGAAAATTTTCGCAAAATGTTTTATCTTGAATGTTAGTTAGGCCAATGCGCGTCTAATAAAATACAAAATTTTAGGTTTTGAGATTTCATAAATTTTTAATAAAAGTTTCATAACTTTTATGAATATTAATATTTTCGAAAAATATTTTGTAAACACGGTAATTGGACCTGTGCGGTTCTAACACAACAATTATTTTTCGATTTAAAATTTTTAATTTTTTTACAAAAAATTTGTATGCAATATCATTGGCCAAAAATATCACGTGACCTAATTAAACCCAAAATAAAAATTACCTCAAACTTTTGTTTTGCTAAAAAATTTTGCGAAATGTTTTATCTTGAATGTTAGTTAGGCCAATGCGCGTCTAATAAAATACAAAATTTTAGGTTTTGAGATTTCATAAATTTTTAATAAAAGTTTCATAACTTTTATGAATATTAATATTTTCGAAAAATATTTTGTAAACACGGTAATTGGACCTGTGCGGTTCTAACACAACAATTATTTTTTGATTTAAAATTTTTTATTTTTTTTTAAAAAATTTGTATGCAATCTCATTGGCCAAAAATATCACGTGACCTAATTAAACCCAAAATAAAAATTATCTCAAACTTTTGTTCTACTCAAAATTTTTGCAAAATGTTTTATCTTGAATGTTAGTTAGGCCAATGCGCGCCTAATTAAAAATAAAATTTCAGATATTGAGATTTTATAAATTTTTAATAAAAGTTTCATAACTTTTATGAATATTAATATTTTCGAAAAATATTTTGTAAACACGGTAATTGGACCTGTGCGGTTCTAACACAACAATTATTTTTCGATTTAAAATTTTTTATTTTTTTTCAAAAAATTTGTATGCAATATCATTGGCCAAAAATATCACGTGACCTAATGAAAACCAAAATAAAAATTACCTCAAACTTTTGTTTTGCTGAAAATTTTCGCGAAATGTTTTATCTTGAATGTTAGTTAGGCCAATGCGCGTGTAATAAAATACAAAATTTTAGGTTTTGAGATTTCATAAATTTTTAATAAAAATTTCATAACTTTTATGAATATTAATATTTTCGAAAAATATTTTGTAAACACGGTAATTGGACCTGTGCGGTTCTGACACAACAATTATTTTTTGATTTAAAATTTTTAATTTTTTTTCAAAAAATTTGTATGCAATCTCATTGGCCAAAAATATCACGTGACCTAATTAAACCCAAAATAAAAATTATCTCAAACTTTTGTTTTACTGAAAATTTTCGCAAAATGTTTTATCTTGAATGTTAGTTAGGCCAATGCGCGTCTAATAAAATACAAAATTTTAGGTTTTGAGATTTCATAAATTTTTAATAAAAGTTTCATAACTTTTATAAATATTAATATTTTCGAAAAATATTTTGTAAACACGGTAATTGGACCTGTGCAGTTCTAACACAACAATTATTTTTCGATTTAAAATTTTTAATTTTTTTTCAAAAAATTTGTATGCAATATCATTGGCCAAAAATATCACGTGACCTAATTAAACCCAAAATAAAAATTATCTCAAACTTTTGTTTTGCTAAAAAATTTTGCGAAATGTTTTATCTTGAATGTTAGTTAGGCCAATGCGCGTCTAATAAAATACAAAATTTTAGGTTTTGAGATTTTATAAATTTTTAATAAAAGTTTCATAACTTTTATGAATATTAATATTTTCGAAAAATATTTTGTAAACACGGTAATTGGACCTGTGCGGTTCTAACACAACAATTATTTTTTGATTTAAAATTTTTTATTTTTTTTTAAAAAATTTGTATGCAATCTCATTGGCCAAAAATATCACGTGACCTAATTAAACCCAAAATAAAAATTATTTCAAACTTTTGTTCTACTCAAAATTTTTGCAAAATGTTTTATCTTGAATGTTAGTTAGGCCAATGCGCGCCTAATTAAAAATAAAATTTCAGATTTTGAGATTTCATAAATTTTTAATAAAAGTTTCATAACTTTTATGAATATTAATATTTTCGAAAAATATTTTGTAAACACGGCAATTGGACCTGTGCGGTTCTAACACAACAATTATTTTTTGATTTAAAATTTTTTATTTTTTTTCAAAAAATTTGTGTGCAATATCATTGGCCAAAAATATCACGTGACCTAATGAAAACCAAATAAAAATTACCTCAAACTTTTGTTTTACTGAAAATTTCCGCGAAATGTTTTATCTTGAATGTTAGTTAGGCCAATGCGCGTCTAATAAAATACAAAATTTTAGGTTTTGAGATTTCATAAATTTTTAATAAAAGTTTCATAACTTTTATGAATATTGATATTTTCGAAAAATATTTTGTAAACACGGTAATTGGACCTGTGCGGTTCTAAAATAACAATTTATTTTTGATTTAAAATTTTTAATTTTTTTTCAAAAAATTTGTATGCAATATCATCGGCCAAAAATATCACGTGACCTAATTAAACCCAAAATAAAAATTATCTCAAACTTTTGTTCTACTCAAAATTTTTGCAAAATGTTTTATCTTGAATGTTAGTTAGGCCAATGCGCGCCTAATTAAAAATAAAATTTCAGATTTTGAGATTTCATAAATTTTTAATAAAAGTTTCATAACTTTTATGAATATTAATATTTTCGAAAAATATTTTGTAAACACGGTATTTGAACCTGTGCGGTTCTAACACAACAATTATTTTTCGATTTAAAATTTTTTATTTTTTTTCAAAAAATTTGTATGCAATCTCATCGGCCAAAAATATCACGTGACCTAATTAAACCCAAAATAAAAATTATCTCAAACTTTTGTTCTACTCAAAATTTTGGCAAAATGTTTTATCTTAAATGTTAGTTAGGCCAATGCGAGCCTAATTAAAAATAAAATTTCAGATTTTGAGATTTCATAAATTTTTAATAAAAGTTTCATAACTTTTATGAATATTAATATTTTCGAAAAATATTTTGTAAACACGGTAATTGGACCTGTGCGGTTCTAACACAACAATTATTTTTCGATTTAAAATTTTTTATTTTTTTTCAAAAAATTTGTATGCAATATCATTGGCCAAAAATATCACGTGACTTAATGAAAACCAAAATAAAAATTACCTCAAACTTTTGTTTTGCTAAAAATTTTAGCGAAATGTTTTATCTTGAATGTTAGTTAGGCCAATGCGCGTGTAATAAAATACAAAATTTTAGGTTTTGAGATTTCATAAATTTTTAATAAAAATTTCATAACTTTTATGAATATTAATATTTTCGAAAAATATTTTGTAAACACGGTAATTGGACCTGTGCGGTTCTGACACAACAATTATTTTTTGATTTAAAATTTTTTATTTTTTTTCAAAAAATTTGTATGCAATCTCATCGGCCAAAAATATCACGTGACCTAATTAAACCCAAAATAAAAATTATCTCAAACTTTTGTTTTACTGAAAATTTTCGCAAAATGTTTTATCTTGAATGTTAGTTAGGCCAATGCGCGTCTAATAAAATACAAAATTTTAGGTTTTGAGATTTCATAAATCTTTAATAAAAGTTTCATAACTTTTATAAATATTAATATTTTCGAAAAATATTTTGTAAACACGGTAATTGGACCTGTGCGGTTCTAACACAACAATTATTTTTCGATTTAAAGTTTTTAATTTTTTTTCAAAAAATTTGTATGCAATATCATTGGTCAAAAATATCACGTGACCTAATTAAACCCAAAATAAAAATTACCTCAAACTTTTGTTTTGCTAAAAAATTTTGCGAAATGTTTTATCTTGAATGTTAGTTAGGCCAATGCGCGTCTAATAAAATACAAAATTTTAGGTTTTGAGATTTCATAAATTTTTAATAAAAGTTTCATAACTTTTATGAATATTAATATTTTCGAAAAATATTTTGTAAACACGGTAATTGGACCTGTGCGGTTCTAACACAACAATTATTTTTTGATTTAAAATTTTTTATTTTTTTTTAAAAAATTTGTATGCAATCTCATTGGCCAAAAATATCACGTGACCTAATTAAACCCAAAATAAAAATTATCTCAAACTTTTGTTCTACTCAAAATTTTTGCAAAATGTTTTATCTTGAATGTTAGTTAGGCCAATGCGCGCCTAATTAAAAATAAAATTTCAGATTTTGAGATTTTATAAATTTTTAATAAAAGTTTCATAACTTTTATGAATATTAATATTTTCGAAAAATATTTTGTAAACACGGTAATTGGACCTGTGCGGTTCTAACACAACAATTATTTTTCGATTTAAAAATTTTTTATTTTTTTTCAAAAAATTTGTATGCAATATCATTGGCCAAAAATATCACGTGACCTAATGAAAACCAAAATAAAAATTACCTCAAACTTTTGTTTTGCTGAAAATTTTCGCGAAATGTTTTATCTTGAATGTTAGTTAGGCCAATGCGCGTGTAATAAAATACAAAATTTTAGGTTTTGAGATTTCATAAATTTTTAATAAAAATTTCATAACTTTTATGAATATTAATATTTTCAAAAAATATTTTGTAAACACGGTAATTGGACCTGTGCAGTTCTGACACAACAATTATTTTTTGATTTAAAATTTTTTATTTTTTTTCAAAAAATTTGTATGCAATATCATTGGCCAAAAATATCACGTGACCTAATTAAACCCAAAATAAAAATTATCTCAAACTTTTGTTTTACTGAAAATTTTCGCAAAATGTTTTATCTTGAATGTTAGTTAGGCCAATGCGCGTCTAATAAAATACAAAATTTTAGGTTTTGAGATTTCATAAATTTTTAATAAAAGTTTCATAACTTTTATAAATATTAATATTTTCGAAAAATATTTTGTAAACACGGTAATTGGACCTGTGCAGTTCTAACACAACACTTATTTTTCGATTTAAAATTTTTAAATTTTTTTCAAAAAATTTGTATGCAATATCATTGGCCAAAAATATCACGTGACCTAATTAAACCCAAAATAAAAATTATCTCAAACTTTTGTTTTGCTAAAAAATTTTGCGAAATGTTTTATCTTGAATGTTAGTTAGGCCAATGCGCGTCTAATAAAATACAAAATTTTAGGTTTTGAGATTTCATAAATTTTTAATAAAAGTTTCATAACTTTTATGAATATTAATATTTTCGAAAAATATTTTGTAAACACGTAATTGGACCTGTGCGGTTCTAACACAACAATTATTTTTTGATTTAAAATTTTTTATTTTTTTTTAAAAAATTTGTATGCAATCTCATTGGCCAAAAATATCACGTGACCTAATTAAACCCAAAATAAAAATTATCTCAAACTTTTGTTTTACTGAAAATTTTCGCAAAATGTTTTATCTTGAATGTTAGTTAGGCCAATGCGCGTCTAATAAAATACAAAATTTTAGGTTTTGAGATTTCATAAATTTTTAATAAAAGTTTCATAACTTTTATAAATATTAATATTTTCGAAAAATATTTTGTAAACACGGTAATTGGACCTGTGCAGTTCTAACACAACAATTATTTTTCGATTTAAAATTTTTAATTTTTTTTCAAAAAATTTGTATGCAATATCATTGGCCAAAAATATCACGTGACCTAATTAAACCCAAAATAAAAATTATCTCAAACTTTTGTTTTGCTAAAAAATTTTGCGAAATGTTTTATCTTAAATGTTAGTTAGGCCAATGCGCGTCTAATAAAATACAAAATTTTAGGTTTTGAGATTTCATAAATTTTTAATAAAAGTTTCATAACTTTTATGAATATTAATATTTTCGAAAAATATTTTGTAAACACGGTAATTGGACCTGTGCGGTTCTAACACAACAATTATTTTTTGATTTAAAATTTTTTATTTTTTTTTAAAAAATTTGTATGCAATCTCATTGGCCAAAAATATAACGTGACCTAATTAAACCCAAAATAAAAATTATCTCAAACTTTTGTTCTACTCAAAATTTTTGCAAAATGTTTTATCTTGAATGTTAGTTAGGCCAATGCGCGCCTAATTAAAAATAAAATTTCAGATTTTGAGATTTCATAAATTTTTAATAAAAGTTTCATAACTTTTATGAATATTAATATTTTCGAAAAATATTTTGTAAACACGGCAATTGGACCTGTGCGGTTCTAACACAACAATTATTTTTCGATTTAAAATTTTTTATTTTTTTTCAAAAAATTTGTATGCAATATCATTGGCCAAAAATATCACGTGACCTAATGAAAACCAAAATAAAAATTACCTCAAACTTTTGTTTTGCTGAAAATTTTCGCGAAATGTTTTATCTTGAATGTTAGTTAGGCTAATGCGCGTGTAATAAAATACAAAATTTTAGGTTTTGAGATTTCATAAATTTTTAATAAAAATTTCATAACTTTTATGAATATTAATATTTTCGAAAAATATTTTGTAAACACGGTAATTGGACCTGTGCGGTTCTGACACAACAATTATTTTTTGATTTAAAATTTTTTATTTTTTTTCAAAAAATTTGTATGCAATCTCATCGGCCAAAAATATCACGTGACCTAATTAAACCCAAAATAAAAATTATCTCAAACTTTTGTTTTACTGAAAATTTTCTCAAAATGTTTTATCTTGAATGTTAGTTAGGCCAATGCGCGTCTAATAAAATACAAAATTTTAGGTTTTGAGATTTCATAAATTTTTAATAAAAGTTTCATAACTTTTATAAATATTAATATTTTCGAAAAATATTTTGTAAACACGGTAATTGGACCTGTGCGGTTCTAACACAACAATTATTTTTCGATTTAAAATTTTTAATTTTTTTTCAAAAAATTTGTATGCAATATCATTGGCCAAAAATATCACGTGACCTAATTAAACCCAAAATAAAAATTACCTCAAACTTTTGTTTTGCTAACAAATTTTGCGAAATGTTTTATCTTGAAAGTTAGTTAGGCCAATGCGCGTCTAATAAAATACAAAATTTTAGGTTTTGAGATTTCATTAATTTTTAATAAAAGTTTCATAACTTTTATGAATATTAATATTTTCGAAAAATATTTTGTAAACACGGTAATTGGACCTGTGCGGTTCTAACACAACAATTATTTTTTGATTTAAAATTTTTTATTTTTTTTTTTAAAATTTGTATGCAATCTCATTGGCCAAAAATATCACGTGACCTAATTAAACCCAAAATAAAAATTATCTCAAACTTTTGTTCTACTCAAAATTTTTGCAAAATGTTTTATCTTGAATGTTAGTTAGGCCAATGCGCGCCTAATAAAATACAAAATTTTAGGTTTTGAGATTTCATAAATTTTTAATAAAAGTTTCATAACTTTTATGAATATTAATATTTTCGAAAAATATTTTGTAAACACGGTAATTGGACCTGTGCGGTTCTAACACAACAATTATTTTTTGATTTAAAATTTTTTATTTTTTTTTTAAAAATTTGTATGCAATCTCATTGGCCAAAAATATCACGTGACCTAATGAAAACCAAAATAAAAATTACCTCAAACTTTTGTTTTGCTGAAAATTTTCGCGAAATGTTTTATCTTGAATGTTAGTTAGGCTAATGCGCGTGTAATAAAATACAAAATTTTAGGTTTTGAGATTTCATAAATTTTTAATAAAAATTTCATAACTTTTATGAATATTAATATTTTCGAAAAATATTTTGTAAACACGGTAATTGGACCTGTGCGGTTCTGACACAACAATTATTTTTTGATTTAAAATTTTTTATTTTTTTTCAAAAAATTTGTATGCAATCTCATCGGCCAAAAATATCACGTGACCTAATTAAACCCAAAATAAAAATTATCTCAAACTTTTGTTTTACTGAAAATTTTCGCAAAATGTTTTATCTTGAATGTTAGTTAGGCCAATGCGCGTCTAATAAAATACAAAATTTTAGGTTTTGAGATTTCATAAATTTTTAATAAAAGTTTCATAACTTTTATAAATATTAATATTTTCGAAAAATATTTTGTAAACACGATAATTGGACCTGTGCGGTTCTAACACAACAATTATTTTTCGATTTAAAATTTTTAATTTTTTTTCAAAAAATTTGTATGCAATATCATTGGCCAAAAATATCACGTGACCTAATTAAACCCAAAATAAAAATTACCTCAAACTTTTGTTTTGCTAAAAAATTTTGCGAAATGTTTTATCTTGAATGTTAGTTAGGCCAATGCGCGTCTAATAAAATACAAAATTTTAGGTTTTGAGATTTCATAAATTTTTAATAAAAGTTTCATAACTTTTATAAATATTAATATTTTCGAAAAATATTTTGTAAACACGGTAATTGGACCTGTGCAGTTCTAACACAACAATTATTTTTCGATTTAAAATTTTTAATTTTTTTTCAAAAAATTTGTATGCAATATCATTGGCCAAAAATATCACGTGACCTAATTAAACCCAAAATAAAAATTACCTCAAACTTTTGTTTTGCTAACAAATTTTGCGAAATGTTTTATCTTGAAAGTTAGTTAGGCCAATGCGCGTCTAATAAAATACAAAATTTTAGGTTTTGAGATTTCATAAATTTTTAATAAAAGTTTCATAACTTTTATGAATATTAATATTTTTGAAAAATATTTTGTAAACACGGTAATTGGACCTGTGCGGTTCTAACACAACAATTATTTTTTGATTTAAAATTTTTTATTTTTTTTTAAAAAATTTGTATGCAATCTCATTGGCCAAAAATATCACGTGACCTAATTAAACCCAAAATAAAAATTATCTCAAACTTTTGTTCTACTCAAAATTTTTGCAAAATGTTTTATCTTGAATGTTAGTTAGGCCAATGCGCGCCTAATTAAAAATAAAATTTCAGATTTTGAGATTTCATAAATTTTTAATAAAAGTTTCATAACTTTTATGAATATTAATATTTTCGAAAAATATTTTGTAAACACGGTAATTGGACCTGTGCGGTTCTAACACAACAATTATTTTTCGATTTAAAATTTTTTATTTTTTTTCAAAAAATTTGTATGCAATATCATTGGCCAAAAATATCACGTGACCTAATGAAAACCAAAATAAAAATTACCTCAAACTTTTGTTTTGCTAAAAATTTTCGCGAAATGTTTTATCTTGAATGTTAGTTAGGCCAATGCGCGTGTAATAAAATACAAAATTTTAGGTTTTGAGATTTCATAAATTTTTAATAAAAGTTTCATAACTTTTATGAATATTAATATTTTCGAAAAATATTTTGTAAACACGGTAATTGGACCTGTGCGGTTCTGACACAACAATTATTTTTTGATTTAAAATTTTTTATTTTTTTTTAAAAAATTTGTATGCAATCTCATCGGCCAAAAATATCACGTGACCTAATTAAACCCAAAATAAAAATTATCTCAAACTTTTGTTTTACTGAAAATTTTCGCAAAATGTTTTAGCTTGAATGTTAGTTAGGCCAATGCGCGTCTAATAAAATACAAAATTTTAGGTTTTGAGATTTCATAAATTTTTAATAAAAGTTTCATAACTTTTATAAATATTAATATTTTCGAAAAATATTTTGTAAACACGGTAATTGGACCTGTGCAGTTCTAACACAACAATTATTTTTCGATTTAAAATTTTTAATTTTTTTTCAAAAAATTTGTATGCAATATCATTGGCCAAAAATATCACGTGACCTAATTAAACCCAAAATAAAAATTACTTCAAACTTTTGTTTTGCTAAAAAATTTTGCGAAATGTTTTATCTTGAATGTTAGTTAGGCCAATGCGCGTCTAATAAAATACAAAATTTTAGGTTTTGAGATTTCATAAATTTTTAATAAAAGTTTCATAACTTTTATGAATATTAATATTTTCGAAAAATATTTTGTAAACACGGTAATTGGACCTGTGCGGTTCTAACACAACAATTATTTTTTGATTTAAAATTTTTTATTTTTTTTTAAAAAATTTGTATGCAATCTCATTGGCCAAAAATATCACGTGACCTAATTAAACCCAAAATAAAAATTATCTCAAACTTTTGTTCTACTCAAAATTTTTGCAAAATGTTTTATCTTGAATGTTAGTTAGGCCAATGCGCGCCTAATTAAAAATAAAATTTCAGATTTTGAGATTTCATAAATTTTTAATAAAAGTTTCATAACTTTTATGAATATTAATATTTTCGAAAAATATTTTGTAAACACGGTAATTGGACCTGTGCGGTTCTAACACAACAATTATTTTTCGATTTAAATTTTTTTATTTTTTTTCAAAAAATTTGTATGCAATATCATTGGCCAAAAATACCACGTGACCTAATGAAAACCAAAATAAAAATTACCTCAAACTTTTGTTTTGCTGAAAATTTTCGCGAAATGTTTTATCTTGAATGTTAGTTAGGCCAATGCGCGTGTAATAAAATACAAAATTTTAGGTTTTGAGATTTCATAATTTTTTAATAAAAATTTCATAACTTTTATGAATATTAATATTTTCGAAAAATATTTTGTAAACACGGTAATTGGACCTGTGCGGTTCTGACACAACAATTATTTTTTGATTTAAAATTTTTAATTTTTTTTCAAAAAATTTGTACGCAATCTCATCGGCCAAAAATATCACGTGACCTAATTAATCCCAAAATAAAAATTATCTCAAACTTTTGTTTTACTGAAAATTTTCGCAAAATGTTTTATCTTGAATGTTAGTTAGGCCAATGCGCGTCTAATAAAATACAAAATTTTAGGTTTTGAGATTTCATAAATTTTTAATAAAAGTTTCATAACTTTTATAAATATTAATATTTTCGAAAAATATTTTGTAAACACGGTAATTGGACCTGTGCGGTTCTAACACAACAATTATTTTTCGATTTAAAATTTTTAATTTTTTTTCAAAAAATTTGTATGCAATCTCATTGGCCAAAAATATCACGTGACCTAATTAAACCCAAAATAAAAATTACCTCAAACTTTTGTTTTACTAAAAAATTTCGCGAAATGTTTTATCTTGAATGTTAGTTAGGCCAATGCGCGTCTAATAAAATACAAAATTTTAGGTTTTGAGATTTCATAAATTTTTAATAAAAGTTTCATAACTTTTATGAATATTAATATTTTCGAAAAATATTTTGTAAACATTATAATAAGACCTGTGCGGTTCTAACAGAAAAATTATTTTTTGATTTAAAAGTTTTTTTTTTAATTTGTATGCAATATTATTGGCCAAAAATATCACGTGACCTAATTAAACCCAAGAAATTTTCGAAAACAATTAATAAAACAAAAATAGGAGCATTTTTTTATTTCACGTACATAGAATCGTTCGCGTGACCTTTTGACCTATCAAAACTGTATACTTAGCTTGACCAATGATAATACATTATACTTTCGATAATAAAAAAATATTATGATCAATTTTATTAAACAAAAATGATTTTATAAAGTTGAACAACCGATGTTGTTATGTGTTGTAATGATCAATCCTGCTGTAGAACAAAAAATATATTTAATAAAATATTACATAACGTAATTTGAAAACTTAAATTACACGCGATATATAAATATAAACTGTACACGTAATATAAAAATGATGTCATTTTTGTTCTGTTCAATATTTTTTGAATTTTTTTTTATCTTAGGTGTTCTTTTGAGTGTTTTAACATAAATATAATCTCAAGTTAAAGTAACGACATCCAACTATTTTGAAGTACTTTAAAAATAAAATTTTGCTATGATTGTTTAAGCCAAACACATTTTAAAAGTTAAAGCAAACGAGCCTAAAACCTAAAAGTAATCAACAAATTAAATTTATTTAAACTTGATAAACGCAGAAATGAAGTTTTGTGATCGTCAGTAGAGATATAACAATATTAGAGATATAACAAGACACTTTGGCACGAAGAAATACTTTTGTAAACAGTTAATATTAATAACATGTTAAAACTATGAATTTAACTTCGTCATTTTTAGGTTGCACTTGATGAACTTCTTTTGTTAACCTTCCAACTATTTACGTGAAAGCGAGAAAAACCTAATCAAAAAGAAAAAAGAAATTACAATTTTCTTCAAGACGCTTCGGGGAACTCCCCGATTTCTGTTTTTATTTATCACGCTCGGATGGTTTTAGATGTAAATTGCTTTATCCTCGATTATATAATAATTCATGTTAATTAATATTTTACATTTTTAAATATAAATTGAATCACAATGTATGTAACAAATTTTTGTTCTTAATAAGTTATTATTTTTTTGTCTTAATCAAAAAATTTAAATACAGTTAAATATTTCAAGTTTTCTTAAAAATTTACAAAAATTATCATTAGTTAACCAACTTTGATATATTGTTATTACTACATAAATATTTATTTTTTGGGATGTATTTATTTAGATTCCCATACTAAATCAAATACTTTAAAGCTTTTAAACTTGATACACTATCGAACACATCAAACAATCATTTAAATTTCTTAAATTTAAAAATAAATATCTATTTAATTTTTAACTTTTTTAGTTTTTAAAAAAATGCTAAATTATGTATTTAACTGAATGTTAAAAATTCAGTTAACTTTAAGATAACAAAAAAATAGTTTTTAAAACTTAAATATGTTTTGAATCATTTTTTTTAATTTAACTGTAAAACAATTTTTTAATTTAATTATTTTTTTATTTTAATTTACTATTGAACCCTTATTATGGTTCGAAATCTTAGATTTCGAAACATATTGTTATTGTCAGTGTATTTATTATTTTTATGGTTCGAAATCTTAGATTTCGAAACATATTGTTATTGTCACTATATTTATTATGGTTCGAAATCTTAGATTTCATTTAATTATCACTAATTACTAATTAATAAGTGTTTATTTATTAAAATTTAAAGGTTGTTATTAACTTTTTAAATTTTGGTCAATTGTATATCATAATATTAGTAACTCAAAAACGAATTAAAATTTTAATTTTTATCACTAATTACTAATTAATAGGTGTTTGTTTATTAAAATTTAAGGGTTGTTATTAACTTTTTAAATCTTGGTCAATTGTATATCATGATATTACTAACTCAAAAATGAATTAAAATTAAAATTTTCATCACTAATTACTAATTAATGGGTGTTTGTTTATTCAAATTTAAAGATTGATATTAGGTTTTTAAATTTTGGTCGGTTATATCTTATTATATTTAAAATTTGAAGATAATTAAAAAATAATTCTTGTTTGTTTGTTATATTAAATGCTGGTTTGTTAATTAAAAATCAAAGGTATGTAATATTCTTAGTTAATGTTTATGCATATATTTTTTATTTATAAAATTTTATGTTAAAAATAATCAAATAATTTCAAACCATATTTTATTTATCAAATAAATCTAGTTGTTTTTATTCTTATTTGACCGAATTTTGAGGGACGATAACTTCTGTTCTTTAAAATTAAAAATTCTAAATTTTCAGTATGTTTGTTATTATCCCAACGAATCGCAAACCTCCTATTAACGACATTTAATTATCACTAATTCCTAATTAATATATTTTATTATTAAAATTTAAAGATTAAATTTTCTGAAATTTTAATATGTTGTTGGTATTATTATTTTGTATGTTGCTATTTAAAATGAAGATTTAACTCTAGCACAATATCGTTTAATCATTATTTTTGTTTTTTTATAAAATAACGAATCAGTGTGAGTTTAACGCTTGAATAATTTAATAGCGTTCTGGTCGCCGTCAAAAATCATCCCTTTCGCTGTCCATTAAAGTAAAATATATTGGTTGAAAATTTAAGTAAAATGTTAAAGTATAAGTAAAACATGTGTAAATTTTTTTTTAATTGTTTTGTTATTATTATATTTTAATACTCGTTTGATTACCAAAACTTAAGATCGGTATTTTGCTTTTAAATTTGGTTTACTTTTATATTACAATATTAATGAATGCGTGTTCGTTTGTTAAAATTAGGTTTAAATCTAAAAAAGTTAATATTTAAATTTATAATTTATTTAATAAACCTACTAAATAAATTATATTTATAAAAAGAATCAAACGATTTCGAACCATATTTTATTTATCAAATAAATCTAGTTATTATGGTTCGAAATCTTAGATTTCGAAACATATTGTTATTGTCAGTGTATTTATTATTATGATTCGAAATCTTAGATTTCGAAACATATTGTTATTGTCATTATACTTATTATTATTTTTATTATGGTTCGAAATCTTAGATTTCGAAACATATTGTTATTGTCAGTGTATTTATTATTATTGTTTTTATTCTTTCTAGTCAGAATTTTGAAAGACGATAACTTTTGTTCTTTAAATCTAAAAGTTCTAAATTTTTAGTATGTTTGTTATTATCCCAACGAATCGCAAACCTCCTATTTACGACATTTAATTATCACTAATTACTAATTAATATATTTTATTATTAATTATTATTATTACTATTTTTATTCTTTCTAGTCCCAATTTTGAAAGAAGATATCTTTAGTTCCTTAGAATTTAAAAATCTGAAATTTTAGTATATTGTTTATTATCAGATTATGTTTTCATTCTCCTATTTACAACATTTAATTATCACTAATTACTAATTAATAAGTGTTTATTTATTAAAATTTAAATTTGTTATTTATTTTTTAAATCTTGGTCAATTGTATATCATGATATCAGTAACTCAAAAATGAATTAAAATTTTAATTTTTATCACTAATTACTAATTAAAGGGTGTTTCTTTATTAAAATTTAAAGGTTGTTATTAATTTTTTAAATTTTTGTCAATTGTATATTATGATATTAGTAACTCAAAAATAAATTAAAATTTTAATTTTTGACACTAATTACTAATAAATAGGTGTTTGTTTATTTAAATTTAATGATTGTTATTAGGTTTTTAAATTTTGGTTAGTTATACGTTATAATATTTATAACTTGAAAATGAAATAAAAATTAATTCTTGTTTGTTTATTATATTTAAATGCTTGTTTGTTGATTAAAAGTTAAAGTCCGATATTAAGCATTAAAAATTTGGTATGATGTATTTTAAAATATAAGTAGTTAAAAAACATATTTGAAAAATAAGTTTCAATTGTTTATCATATTTAAATGCTTGTTTATTTAATTTAAATCAAGAATCAATTTTAGGAATTTAAAATTTGGTATAATCTATATCCTGATATAAACAACTTAAAACTGCGTTAAATATAAGTTTTTGTGTGTATAGTATATATAAAAGCTTGTTTGTTTATTCGAAGATATGTAATATTCTTAGTTAATGTTTATGCATATCTTTTTTTATTTATAAAAATTCATGTTAAAAATAATCAAATAATTTCGAACCATATTTTATTTATCAAATAAATCTAGTTGTTTTTATTCTTTCTAGTCAGAATTTTGAAAGACGATAACTTTTGTTCTTTAAAACTAAAATGTCTAAATTTTTAGTATGTTTGTTATTATCCCAACGAATCGCAAACCTCCTATTTACAAAATTTAATTATCACTAATTACTAATTAATAGGTGTTTGTTTATTAAAATTTAAAGGTTGTTGTTAATTTTTTAAATCTTGGTCAATTGTATATCATGATATTAGTAACTCAAAAATGAATTAAAATTTTTATTTTTATTACTAATTACTAATTAATAGGTGTTTGTTTATTAAAATTTAAAGGTTGTTGTTAATTTTTTAAATCTTGGTCAATTGTATATCATGATATTAGTAACTCGAAAATAAAATAGAATTTTAATTTTTATCACTAATTACTAATTAATAAGTGTTTGTTTATTAAAATTCAAAGGTTGTTGTTAATTTTTTAAATTTTTGTCAAATGTATATCATGATATTGGTAACTCAAAAATGAATTAAAATTCTAATTTTTGTCACTAATTATTAATTAATAGGTGTTTGTTTATTTAAATTTAAAGATTGTTATTAGGTTTTTAAAGTTTGGTCGGTTATATCTTATAATATTTATATTTCGAAAATGAATTAAAAAATAATTCTTGTTTGTTTGTTATATTTAAATGTTGGTTTGTTCATTTAATATTAAAGTTCGACATTAAGCATTAAAAATTTGGTATGATGTATTTATTTTATAATATAAGTAGTTAAAAAACATATAAGAAAAATAATTTCTGTTTATTTATCATATTTAAATGCTTGTTTATTCCATAAACACTAAAGATTGTTATTTAAGCGCAGAACAAAGAAAATATTTTAATTTTTTAGTGTAATAATTAAAAAAGGTATACGTAATATTTGATGAATTAGTTTAGTTAATCTTTTTAAATAGGTAATGTTTGTCTATAAATTTATTTACAATAAATATTAATTTTAAAAATAATCAAATAATTTTGAGCCATATTTTATTTATCAAATAAATCTAGTTGTTTTTATTCTTATTTGACCGAATTTTGAAAGACGATAACTTTTGTTCTTTAAAAGTAAAAGTTCTAAATTTTTAGTATGTTTGTTATTATCCCAACGAATCGCAAACCTCCTATTTACGACATTTAAATGTCACTAATTACTAATTAATATATTTAATATTAAAATTTAAAGATTAAATTTTCTGAAATTTTAATATGTTGTTGGTATTATTATTTTGTATGTTGCTATTTAAAATGAAGATTTAACTCTAGCTAAATATCGTTTAATCATTATTTTAGTTTTTTTTTATAAAATAACGAATCAGTGTAAGTTTAACGCTTGAATAATTTAATAGCGTTCTGGTCGCCGTCAAAAATCGTCCTTTTCGCTGTCTATTAAAGTAAAAAATATTGGTTGAAAATTTAAGTAAAATGTTTAAGTATATGTCAAAAATGTGTAAAATTTTTTTTTTAATTGTTTTGTTATTATTATATTTAAATACTCGTTTTATTACTAAAAAATTAAGATCGGTATTTTGCTTTTAAATTTAGTTTACTTTTCTATTACAATATCAATGAATGCGCGTTCGTTTGTTAAAATTAGGTTTAAATATAAAAAAGTTCATATTTAAATTTATAGTTTGATTAATAAACCTACTAAATAAATTATATTTATAAAAAAGAATCAAACGATTTCGAACCATATTTTATTTATCAAATAAATCTAGTGTTTTATTGATTTAAGAGTTTTAATTTTTTTCAAAAAAATTGTATGCAACATCATTGGCAACATTAAAAATATCACGTGACCTAATTATGCCCAAAATAAAAATTAGCTTAAACTTTTGTTCTAGTTAATATTTTTGCAAAATGTTTTATTTTGACTGTAAATTGGGTCAAAACGCGTCTAAAAAAATATTACTTCATGTTTTGAGATTTCATCCATTTTTAATAAAAGTGTCACAACTTTTATGAATATTAATATTTTCAAAAAATATTTCGTAAACACGTTAATTGGACCTGTGAAGTTTTACAGAACAACTATTTTTCGATTTAATTTTTTTAATTTTTTTTTTAAATTGTATGCAATAGCATTGGCCAAAAAATCACTTGACCTAATTAAACCAAAAATATAAATTAGCTCCAACTTTTGTTCTACTGAAAATTTTTACAAAATGTTTTATCTTGAATGTTAGTTAGGCCAATGCGCATCTAATAAAATATAAAATTTTATGTTTTAAGATTTTATCAATTTTTAATAAAAGTTTAAGATTAAATTTATTTTCGGGTTTTGGACAAAGATTAAATTCATTTTCGGAGTTTTGAACAAAGTTTTAATTAAGTTACGACTTTAAGTTTGGCAGGTCAAAGTTAAAAGCTATTAAATGATAAAACTGTTTTTACATGTTTATTGATTGTTGCAAGCACAAATAAATTCAATACAGTATAAGTTAGGGTGTAATATTTAACTTGATGTATTTTATGGTTTATAAAAGAGTTAATTAATTTATGTAAATAAGAAGGATAAATATTCGTGATAAAAAAAAACAAATTCACATTGAAGTAAAAATATAAAGTCCCACTGTAGAATAAATTGTAATAATTATAAAATACACATAACATTACAAACTACTATAAATTGGCATTACAGTTAACGAAAGTTTAATAAATTGCATTTAGTTTGGTCATTAACCCGATCATACAAAAAGCTGCTCGGCCAGATACTAAAAATAAAAAACAGAGTTAGTATTAGTTTATGGTAATCTAACCTGCAAAAAAAATATATAAAATGTTAGATTGAAGTTTTCTTGTAACAGGAACTCTAAAAATAAAAAAACAAATTAAAATTGGCCAAAAACAAATCGACGAGCTTTTCGAAATATTCAACCAGAATCTAAAAATAAAAAACAGAATGTTAAAATTTGTTTTTTGTAATCTAACCTGAAAAAAAGCCTGTAAAAAAGAGTTAGTTTAGTTAATAAGGCCCCTGTATAGATAAAAATATATTAGGGCCCCTGTATGGAAAAAATTGGGTTAATAAGGCCCCTGTAAAGAGAAAAACTGGGTTAATAAGGCCCCTATTTAGAAAAAAATTCGGTTGTTAAGGCCCCTATTTAGAAAAAAATTCGGTTATTAAGGCCCCCGTTTAGAAAAAATTGGGTTAATAGGGTGCCTGTTTAGAGAAAAAATTGGGTTAATAAGGCCCCTGTTTAAAGAAAAAAATTGGGTTAATAAGGCCCCTGTTTAGAGAAAAAATTGGGTTAATAAGGTCCCTGTTTAAAGAAAAAATTGGGTTAATAAGGCCCCTGTTTAAAGAAAAAATTGGGTTAATAAGGCCCCTGTGTAGAGAAAAAATTGGGTTAATAAGGCCCCTGTTTAGGAAAAAAATTGGGTTAATAAGGCCCCCTGTGTAAAAAAATAAAAAACGCCTGTAATAAATAAAAGAATTTGCATATTTTGGAATGCAGAAAAAATAAGTAACGCCTGTAAATAAATAAAGGAATACAGAAATTGGAAAATAAGAAACGCCTGTAATAAAAAAAAGATTTTAGAATGCAGAGAAAAATCAAGTAATGTCTGTATTAAAATCATTATTAGAAAATTGTTTGTATGCTTTCTTAGTGTTAGTTTTTGTTATGTTTAAATCTAAATGTCTGTTGCCAATTCTAGTTTAGGTACCTCCCACGAAAACATATTAGTAATATTTATTTTGGGTTCCAACCCACAAGTAGTATTTACAATAGGCTCCGCCCACAAAATTTAATAATATATATAGCATAAATATAATATGCAGCTAAAAATACAGTAATTTGCATAAATAAACACATATATATAACACACATAGGCTTAGTTTTTAAAGTTGGTTTTATACACTTTAAAAACCACTATAGCGCTTGTTTATGAATTTTTAACTAGCCACAAAATAAAAAGAGAATAGGCACGTTCTATTACATATACATATATATAATATATACACATATAACACACTCTTAGGCCTACTTTCACACCTAAAATACCAGCAAAGCGCTTAATCAAGAGTTTTAAATTAGTCACAAAATCAAAAAAAAGGCCTGTTCCACCAACTCACATCTGCTTTTTAACTAAATTTATACAGCATACGTTTAACATAGGGCGAAATACAGTAAATTGCATAAAAATACACATAAAAATTTTATATATACCACACATAGGCCTAGTTTTCAAAAAAGTCTATTCTAATGTAAATTCTACAGCGCCAAAAACTTTTATAGACCACACTTTTAAAAAACCATTAAACAGTCCCGTTTAATATAATTATGAACACACAGAAACCTTAACACATTGGGACTGTGTCAACTATACAACATTTTATGCGCAAAATTATGAGTTTTTTAACTAGTCACACATAAAAAGAAAATGCAGACACGTAAAACTTTTAACCCGTAAGAATTTTAAAGCGCTTTATTATGAAGTATTTAATATATAATACATATAAAAAAACAGGCACGTAAAAGCCTACAGACCCTACAGACCTCATCTTAATATTAAATATAATAAAAGTCCTGAGATTTAACTGATTTTAAGTTTGTAAGATGATATAATCCATTCCAAAGTTCTCTTCTGGTCCTGAGTTTTTTCGAAACTTAACTTCTTCCTTGCTAGTTGCAAGGAAGACTTTTAATGACTCCTTCCATTTTCCATTCCTCCAATTCCTGCCAATATCTTTTTCCTCCAATTACATAATCCAAATATAGTCCATTTTTGCTGCATAGAAAATATTGTTTAGAATAAATAATGGACATTAAACACTAATTTAACAAAGATACGCCAATTTTCTGCCATAGTGTTTTAAGATACGCCAATTTGTACTTTTATATGCCAATTTTTAATTTTTATATGTCAAATAATTTAAGATATGCTATTTTTATATGCGAAATAATTTAAGATATGCAAAAGTTTTAATTTTTATATGCCAAATAATTTAAGATATGCCAATGTTTGAATTGTCATATGCCAAATAATTTTATGATATGTTATATATTTAATTGCTTATCATAGACATGCCAAATTTTTTAACTGAGTTTATAGATTAAATACCTCGTTTTACTATTTCATGGTAGTACCTGTGCATCAACACAGGTTTAATAATGTTCATAAATATTTAAACACTTAGTATTAAATTATATGTTTAATTATGCCTTCTAATTTAAAAAAAATAAACTAAGGCCATATCGAATTAATTTTTTTTTTTTAGAATAAAATATTAAAAAAAATCTAACAAAATATCACCTGAAAAGTTTGTAGAACTTTAGGACTACAAGATGTTGCTCAAGTTCATTCCCTACTTTGCTCACTTTTTAAACTAAAAAAATAATTATTGTTAACTAAAAATCCACTACACAAACATAATTTATTAAAATTGTTATTATAACTTACAGAAATGTTTTTTGCCATAATTAATTATTTTTAAATTAAAATAAAAAAAAATTTAACAAAAACTTTCGTAAATAAAAATTAAAAGATTATTAATAAATACTAATGTATTAAATGTCCAACTTATATAATGTAAAGACTATAACAATTAATAATAACTCTAAAAAAACGAAAGCACTAACAAAAACACGTGTATTACAAAGCACTAACAAAAACACGTATAATCACCTCGAAAGTCCATCTGGAAAGAACTAGAAATCCGATTTCAAAATCAAAAACTTGAACTAAAAAAGCGCCGTCCTAGCTGTCAATCAAATTTTAATTCTTTGATTAACCTTTATAATTTTGGCTAAAAACGAGCACGTGTTTCAACAGAGCGCTTTATGACGCAACAATGGGGTTGCTAAAGGAATGTCTCGTGGAGGCGCACTAATTAAGACGCGACGTTTCTCGCGCTTCGCTTCAAGAAAAAGAAAAATTTCAAATTTTAAACGCTTTGTAGCAGATGGTACTGTTGAAATAATTATTCATTGTTTAAATTCCGCAATTTTTTTTTCTTAGTTAAGAGGTTTAAACTATTATATTCTTATTAAAAACGTCTTGATCCTTATCTTACGTTGTACATAACATATTGCATATATAGCTTATACTTTTTTAAATATATTTTTTAGTAATTTGGCATATATGTAACAATAAAAGGACATTTTTATTTGTGATTGCAAGTCACGTGATTAGGTCCTGCCCTAAGTAGTTTTCGGTTTACTTTATTTTTGAGCGTCTTAACTTTAAGGTTACTTAGAGCATTTTCCGTAATATTAGCATGTTTAATCATTACTTCACTAATATACTAAGGATTTTGTATTAAAAAGATTGTGGTTTAAATTAAATTAGAAATTGCATGCCCCACTTTTTTTCGACATGCTTATATCTGAAAATTTTAGATCTATTTTTAAGTTGTTTTTATTAATAAAATTTCCCGCTATGTTAAGAAATATGAAGTTGCGAAACATAATGCCACATTGTGTTTATTCATCACTAAATAGAAATAGCAATTTACATCTTCATGATTTGCTAATATTCGGAAAAGTTAAATCCATATTTAACTTTATGGTCTAATAATTTATGTCTCTCCAAACTGCGACCCGCTACCCACTCTGGAATTGACATTCAATATTTTGGTAGCAGATAATTGTATTTTAGTTATCTTGGTTGTCCCAAATACGTATTTTTATAATAAAATCGAAAGTTAAAAGTTTAATTTGTAATAAAAAAATTTAATTCGTGTTTTCGTAATAAAAGCATAAACTTAAAATTTAACTAGTAAAAAGAGCTATTTAATATAACAATTCATGTATTAAATAACCAAATGCATTTAAAATAGTGTACAAATGATTTAAAAGCTCTCTAAAGCTTTCGCGATATATGGTGACGTCACAAATTCTTCGATTTGCTTTGGAAATCGCATGAGCTAGGGCTTGAGCTCGAAAAAGATTAGTTCTGTGTTTGTGTCAACAAACATTAAAATTTTTGACTAAAACCATTTATATCAATATTTGACGTAACAAAATGATTTTTTTAAACATTTCTCACAGCAACGAATTTGTTTCCGATTTTTCACGGAAAACCTAACAAATGAGTTATAAATATCCAAATAAAAATAATTTTGATTAATAAAAGAGCGTTGTATCGAACCATTTTTATTTATCAAATGAATTTAGTTATAAATTTTAATATATACAATGTAAAAATAGTAACATCAGCTTGATCAGCCTACGCAACTTTTTTGAGGTTTTTAAGTTTATTTTAATTTTAGCCTTTTTTTTTAACTTTTTGTAATTAAAAACAAACTGAACATTAGGACAACCAAGTAACATTAACACACAACATTGCATTGATGTGAAAAACCTAATGTCAAACCAACTTTTATGCAACTAGGCACAAATAATTTTTAACACATATATTTACTAAAACCAATTTGTCGACCTAGACTTTAAAAATGCGAACAAAGCCGAATAATATTTGTTCTGTAATTCAATACGTCACTGTTTTATGCAATAGTAAAATTATATAATTAAATTTAAGCTTAATTAGTTTTAGTCTAACAAACGTCGATTATAATTTATAGTGATTTCACTTATGATAATTATTATGTTTTTTGAAAAACAGAATATCAGATTTGAAACAGTAATTAGTTTATGTTGGAATGTTTATAGCTATAATATTCATATTTATAGGTAAAATAGTTAAGGCAACACGAATTAAAAACTGATTTAGCAGTACTTAGTTGATGGGTTATTATAGCGGTTGACTGAATAAATTTGCATTGCGAAATTTGAGCCCTTTCCCAACTTAAAAATAAAAAAATTAGTTTGTTTTTGTCTGTTCATAAATATATAAGAACTTTTTAAAATGGTACGTAAATCCCTACGGCCCATCTTTTGTTAAGTAAGGTCCTGAGAATTTTTTAAGCCTGTCTTGAGGTGCTGGGACTATTTTTAATTTTTTTTCGCATAAAATACACATTACATATACATTAGGCTTTTTATAAAACCTATTCTATATTTTTTACATGTTGCTTGCGCTAAACATATATATACGTTAAAAAAACATTAAACAGTCCCATGTGATATAATTATAAACACACAGAAACCCCAAAACATAGTTACAAATGTCAAGGCAAGCACGAATTAAAAACTGATTTGGCAGTATTTAGTTGAAAGCGGTTACAGCGGTTATTACAGCGGTTACCTAAATAAATTTGCACTGCGAAATTTGAGACTTTTTGCCAACTTTTTAGCAAAAAAATAAAAAAAATTAGTTTGTTTTTGCCTGTTTATAAATATATGAGAACATTCAAACGCTCTTTTACCTGTTAGGTTCTGTCAACTGCTTAAAAAAATTAAACCAACGGATAATACAACGTTTGTATCAACGACTATGTCATTTGCTAGTAATGCAACATCAACAAATAATAATCGCGCCTTAGAAATGGATAAATTTTTCAATATTACCCAGACAATTGCTAGGTCAGTTTTTTGTTTTATTTGGTAAAATTTTATATCTAAAACTAATATTTTAAAATATTTTAATCAGCATTGATGTGTTACTTTTGATGTTTTCGTTGGGCTGTGCAGCATCTTTCGAGAACATCAAAAACTATTTAAAAACTCCAAGGCAGTTTATAACAGCGACATTGTTGCAGCTATTTGGAATGCCTTGTAAGAAACTTTACTATTTATTAAAAGATCAAAATAACAGCTTTTTGAAATAAACAATTTTCAATTTTATTTATATTTTTTTTTTAAGTTTTATGTGGCATTATTAAAATTAAAAACTGCAATAGATAATAACGTAGTGAAATTAAAAAATATAGCAAACTTTATTTTAAAACTTATTTTTTTAGCAATTTATACTAGAATATGGCTTTTTTAACAATAACATACAATGTATTGTAACCATATTTATTAAAAATACTTACGAAATGAGTTAATAATTTTTTTCTTTTAATATTTGGTTATGCCACGGCCATCTTATTGAAAATGTCACTTCCTGCAACACTTGGTGTAATTATCAAGACTATAGCTCCTGGTGTAAGTTACAGCAATGTTGTTACGTATTGGATGGATGGAGATATCAATTTAAGGTAGAACAAAGCCTACTAACTATACTTCTTTTTGGTAAAATTGCAGGTACTTATATATGTTAAAACACTTATTATTCTTTTTTAGTGTCACCATGACCCTGTGCTCAACAATATTGTCTTTAGGAACAATGCCAATGTGGTTGTTTATATTTTCAAAAATTCTGAACCTTGAAGCACATTTCGAGATACCGTTTGGGACAGTATGTAAGTTATAGAATTAGTTTACGCACACAGTTAAGGGTGGGACAAGTATACTTACTTATTTAAGTTAGTCCACGTGTTGAAGCAATAAAGTTGCTTTTTGTACATCAAGAATAAAAAGAGAAACATTACTAATTTATTTTTGAATCTTTTTTAATATAAATGCAAATGCATTACAATAAATTGCTTGATCGGGTATTTCTTTAAGTATTGTAACAGTTCCAATAGCCATTGCACTTGGATTTAAATACAAATTTCCAAGAGTTGCAACTATAAGGTTGCTAAGGTAAAAAAATTAATTTCTACATATTAACTTTTTTTTTTAAATCGAGCATTTAAATTAAATTTAAGTTGTTTTAACTAATGATTATTGTAACCTAAAATCTTTAAGTAAAATATACAAAACCTATTTAATTAACCCACATAAGATAAAGTTAAAATATTTATTATCCAAGCTGTTATATGTTTTTTACCTAGTTCGGAAGTGCTTTTGGGTGTTTGGTCATTTTTGGTATTATAATCTCTATGTTATATTATGGAATTTTGTCCAATCCACCAAAAGGAATATTGGCTGTAAGTACACTGACCAATCGTTATAAGGCAAATTTTTCCTATATTTATCCCCTATAGCCTTATTTGTTTAAATACAAGTTTAAAAATTACAGGCAAGTTTAATCGTAGCTGTTGAAGCTGTTGGGCTAGGATACATTGCTTCAATATTACCTTGTCTGAAATTTGGTATAGCGGCAAGAAGAACTGTTTTTATAGAAACAGCTTTTCAGAACGGCACACTTGCACTCGCTGTTGCATTTCTATCGTTTAGGTAAGGTATAAATCGAATATTGATTCCTAATATTTATTTCACAGTTAACCAAAGGATAACTTAAAAGGTATTTGTCAATAAAAGTTTTACACTAAACCACATAAAGTTATTTTTTTTAAATCAAGACTTGAAATCAATTTTTTAATTTTCGAAAATCGAGATTTAAAATTACTTTTTACAAAAGTAAAAAATCAAAATATCTTAGAAATTGAAAGACTGTTACCTAGACAGAGTTGTAAAAAAACAAGGTTAAAAATCGTGTTTTTAGAATATAGTTTTGGTAATAGACCGGCATTCGAACAAAATTTAAACTAATTTGAAACGTTTAAATGGCTGTAATTTTCCTTATCAAAAAAATGATTTTTATAATTATTTATTGCCACCAATGCAACTTAAAAACATGTTTTATTGTTTTAGAAACAAAAAAGTTGAAGAGGCGATAATAATTTCGACTTTTACATTTTTTTATGGAACACTTCTTATATGCATATCAGTTGCAATATGTGCAGTATATCACATTCTTAAGCATTTTGAAGTCAAATGGGTACAACCAACCCAGTCAAAAAAATTCAACTCGGCCGACCATCGGCGCATGCCCGATTATGCAAGGGCCATGCACGGGTCGCCAGCCTGGCCCATGGTACAGCCGTGCTTGGAAATGTTACATCGGCCGTGCTCGATTATGCGAGCATGGCCCATGCTCGATTAGCCGTGCACGGGCCAAACATAAAATCAAGCACGGGCCACGCTTGGTTTTACTAGTATTATGCTAGGCTTACTGTCGATTACCCGTTAATGCACCTGGTATGTTCTTTATTGCACGGTAAGGTTAATAAATCAATTAAGCGCATTAAGTAATAACACAAAAAAGAAAAAAATAATACTACATATAACACTGCGAAAAATAAAGTAAACGAACTACAAAAGATATAACACTACGTAAACAATCTCCCTTGAGAATACGAAAAAACCTTGCAAATATAAAAAAATTGTTAAAAGTTAAAAAATATACACCAAAATACAAAATAACAGTGAAAAAACATAACACAGCAAAAGTATAAAATTAAAACAGTCATTAAGTGCGCGTTTTTCGCCCTCCTTCCCAATCGGAAATTCCAATACAAACTTTTTGAACTTGAAGGCCAATTTCTTCCACAGTAGAATCTCTGTGTTTTGTTTCCTTTAGCACAGCTAAAAATAAAAAATTAATTTTAACCCACTGTAAAATTAAATTACTTTAAAAGCTTTTGTCTCAGCAGGACACTTTTTAAGCTTAAAACTAATGTGACAGATGCCTTTTTATATTGACCTATTTCACATGGGATGGACATTTAGTTATAAATAAGTTTTATTAGTTCAGTACTAAAGAAATACTACATAAATACAAAATAGATACCCACCTTGCCCAATTTTAACTGTATATATCTAAAATTTTAATGTTAAACCTTACCTAATAAAACTTCAAAAATTTTGTGCTCTTTAAGGGAAACTTTGGTCGTTTTTTTATTTTTATCTTTTCCAGTCCATGAAAACTGAAGACCAACACTTCGCTTTATTATCCTTTTTAAGAAGTTTCTTATGGTTTGCCGCAAATCTCTTGTTTCACAACAATGGGGAAGAAATATAACAGCCTAAAAAAATACAAACGTTAGCTAAAATAAAAGTCCAACTTTCATAAAAAAGGTAACTTAACATTAGGATGACTATGTGCAACATTTATTTTAAATTTAAAATTAAGGAAAAAGGCCTTAATAACATACATTCTTTTCAAATAACATCGGAATGTTGTCGTCGAGTTCCTCCATGGTGTTTGCTGGTTTCGGCAGCGAAACCACTTCGTGTTGTTTTTCAGCTAGAAACATATATATTACAAAAATTAAATTTTTTCAATATATTAATGATTAGCTAATAGATAATGTGAAGTAGCCTAATTAATAAACCTGCAGTAACTTCAAGTTCCACTTGAGAATCCAATTTTTCAAGGATTTTGTTGGATATATGAACCGAATATTGAACATTGTCCTCGATTCTTCCAACTTTTTCACTGATTGCTTTCACCTGCTTACCTAGGCAAGCCAATTCATGCCTCACCCCACTAATTGGAACAGGTTCATGCCTTTTTTGAGGAGAATAAGGCGAAGCAAAATTTCTGTGCCTAATTAAAAAAATAAATGTTAAATTTTAGGTAGAAAAAATTATATTGATAACTAGAAATAAAAATATATTTTTATACTACCAAAAATACTAATTTATACCTTTTACGGGGAGACTTTAAAGAATAAAATTTTTTTGGTGATTTCGGTGTTCTTCTTTTTAAATCACCAAACCTGAGCTCATGCTCCCCACTTGTACTTGGTTGCATTTGTGTTTCTTGTGCCATGATTTGGTCATCTGCCGAGGACATTGACAAATCAACAGTAGCATAAGTTTTGCTACAGGCACGTTCATATGTTGCTAAAAAGAGTAAAGTTACCAATATTTAATTTTTGAATTAAACACAAAGAAAACTTTAAAAAAGAACAAACACTTACATGCTTCGGCTAGTACAACACACGCAAAGCTCTCAAAATCATCCGTTGGCTCCATGGATTTGCGAGCCATTTCTTGAATTGTGGTACCTGCAATCGGGTGCCTGGGCCAGTAACACACCTCGTTGTTTACCAACCAACACATTGGGATCACATCATTTGACCCATCCTCAAATGAAACTGCAACAAAGTTTTTCATCTTTTTGGAAATAGAAATACAGATTAAATATAGTTTTAGTAAAATAGTTCTGTAAAAAAACATCAGATTAATACATAAATAATACAATTATAACTATAAGATGTAAATTAATGACCAACGGTGTGAATTAGGTCAGCAGCAACAAATTTTGTTTGAAAGGGTAAAAGGATACACTTGCATGCAACATCCTTAAGGTAGGTGTACATATTGGCCACAAGAATTCATTGTTTCATAGGCAAGTTGCGGTGGAGGAAGCAATGTATTGTAGGATTTTGGCAATTCAAGATGAAATTTGTTTAAACAAAAAAGAAGATGGTTTACAGCCAATTTTGGAACACTTTTTTCTTCGAGGATCCACTCAATTAAGATTTGGCGAATGTTTAGTGATTGAGAGTCTTCTGGTAAAGGGTATTTACTTAAAAGGTTTTCTTCATCACTTAAATTGCTTGACCAATCAGAATTTGAATTACAGCTACTAGACAGGCTAGACAACTCTTTTTCTGAATCCTCTGGGGGTGGTAATGTAAATGGCTTTTCCAAAGATTTTTCAACATTAATTGGATTAAAGTTTGAGTGCTGTACAGTAATTCCAGTACTTGTGGAAGGCTCAGGTGACTGCGACCGTACAGACTGCAACTGATTAATATCTAAACTGGAACCTGTAACAGCAACAGGGACTGCAATTTTAGAACGTAACAGTTTTTGGTTTTGTTTTCTCCTTCTCCATTTTTGCTGACGACTTAGTTGGTTATACTGTTTATATTGAGGTCTTGAATGTTTAGGCATATTATCAGATTATTGTTATTAAAAACAGAATCTAAATTACTTTAAACAATTAACAAATAATACAAACTGAACGACTAACATAACAGGCCTACACTAAGCTTAATACACAAACAAATGAAATAAAATTCAACTTAACTTAACTAAAATAAACTGAAAAAATAACGTCTTCTTTGTCCCTGTAAATTTTTTTAACACTTAAAATTTGGCGCGTTAATGCAGAAAAAAAGCGATAAGAGAGTAACACTTCGCTAACTTTTTCTCTTTTGGTTAACACTTCGCTAACTTTTTCTCTTTTGGTGAATGTTATGTGCTATCACTTTTCATGTAATAAAACTCGAAGAAAAAAAGGCTTAACAAAACTTTAATAATACAGAGGCTGAATATCTAGTTCTTTTTACAACCAAAAATATGTCGTTTTTCGTTTAAATTAGATAAAATCGCCTTTTTTTACTTGGTCTGTAGTTTGCTCAGAAAATTTATTAACCGTTAATGAATTAAGTGTTTTCTGGTGCCATAAAAGACAACAGGATTTCGCCCCTTGATTTAAAAATTAATGAGAATACATGCTGTGCTTTTACACGTTGTTGTTTTAAACGTGGCTCTACGCTTGTAATAAAAATGCCAACCTAAATTTAAGATATTTATTGTTGCGTTTTTTGGGTAAAGTTCTTTTTACAACCAAAAATATGTCGTTTTTCGTTTAAATTAGTTAAAATCGCCTTTTTTTACTTGGTCTGTAGTTTGCTCAGAAAATTTATTAACCGTTAATGAATTAAGTGTTTTCTGGTGCCATAAAAGACAACAGGATTTCGCCCCTTGATTTAAAAATTAATGAGAATACATGCTGTGCTTTTACACGTTGTTGTTTTAAACGTGGCTCTACGCTTGTAATAAAAATGCCAACCTAAATTTAAGATATTTATTGTTGCGTTTTTTGGGTAAAGTTCTTTTTACAACCAAAAATATGTCGTTTTTCGTTTAAATTAGTTAAAATCGCCTTTTTTTACTTGGTCTGTAGTTTGCTCAGAAAATTTATTAACCGTTAATGAATTAAGTGTTTTCTGGTGCCATAAAAGACAACAGGATTTCGCCCCTTGATTTAAAAATTAATGAGAATACATGCTGTGCTTTTACACGTTGTTGTTTTAAACATGGCTCTACGCTTGTAATAAAAATGCCAACCTAAACTTAAGATATTTATTGTTGCGTTTTTGGGGTAATATTGTTACCATATTGCTTCTTAGGACGATACTTCAAAGTGTTGCTAACACTCGAACTTTCGATGGTTGCTGGATACCCGAATCGCCGATTAAGGCCCATACGTAGCTAACACTCGATCGTGCGATAGTCGCATTATACCCGAACTTCCGAGTATGGCCCATGCGTCGCCAACACTCGATCATGCGATAGTCGCATTATACCCGAACCGCCGATTAAGGCCCATACGTAGCTAACACTCGATCGTGCGATGGTCGCATTATACCCGAACCGCCGAGTATGGCCCATGCGTGGTGTATATCAGTTAATGCGATGGTCGGCAACCCGACTAAATGCCACGCTAGGGCTTAGCATGAGTAATGCACGGCAGCATATGCCTAGCATGGGCCGGGCTTATGCCGAGTCTCAATTTTTGACTGGGAATAGACCAAGTTCAAATAAATACAAAGCGGGTAGCACTTGATGCCAATGAGGCAGAACCCTTAGACAAACTAACTACGATGAAAAATAAAGACAATAACAAACAATTAACTTGTATAAAATGTTCATAAATGTTTTTTTTAAACTGGCAATCTTTGTTCCTTCGTTGCACTTTTTTTTAAAACAACATCGTAAATTTATGATGATATAATTCAACATTAATTTAATACAACTAATTTTGTAAAAAATTGTACAAAGAAAATTGAAAATAAAAAGGTTTTTGTGAAAACTGATTTAAAACAGGCATGTTCTTTACGGTTTTGCTTCGCAAAGTTGAAAAGTTAAAAAATTTACATGTCAAAGAGATATTCGTATAGCCTTGTAATTACGCAAAAGCTTTATGCCGAAATTTATTGTTTAAATAAATCCAAGTGTCGTAACAAATCGATGGTCGTTAGTATTTCAGTGTTAAACAATTGTTATTGTTTTACATGGTGTATGTTTCATGTAATTTTTTGCATATATTCTTAAAAAAACCTGTATCGAACTGTTACGCATTGAGTTACTTTCACCTATTTTAATGAATTTTACACTAGAAGAAAAACATACCCTTCATTTGTATGTGCATTTAAATAAAAATAAGAGTTTTATGGGGTATAAATTTATCATGTGTCAGTTCGTAATAAAATATTGTTTAAAAATTATTTAGAATTCGTGCATATTATTCCTTAACTTAATTAAAGTATCTGATGTAGGATGAGATAATTGTCTATCCCTAATTAATTTTTTAAAATTCCAATTTATTATTTGAATAAAGTTACAAAAAACCTATTAGTTTGGGCAAATATTTTTTTAAGTTTTAGCTGATTGAAATATAGAATATTTATTCAGGGACCTTTTTTAAAAATGAACTAATTTCGCGTCTCGCTAAACAAGTAACACCACCATTTGAAAAAAGAAAAGGGAAAAAACAAGAAGGTAATAGGCAGTTAAGTGAAAGGGGAAATGAGACAGCAATTTTTTACGCACCTATTTGCTACATCGTTTTAACGCTAAAAAAAGTGCAAATAAAACAATTAAAACTTACTTTTTAATATTTTACTACGTTGTTGTGACATGAAACATGTTCATGAAGTATAAATATTTTAATGTAAATACGTTATTATGTTTCTGATATTTATCTATTGCACTTTTGGTTAATAAATTAGGTATGAAAATTGGCATGTAATGTAAGAATTTACAGTACAATTTTTTAAGTGTTTGTTTTAACAAAATAAACAACCCAAAAAATGTTTTTTAAATATATAGTTAGTTTTGTTATTGCAAATACTTTAAAATGACAATGTTGCAGGTAAAGCTACTATACGTAGCCTTATGGAGCTAAAAACGTTTAAAATTTATTATAGTGTTTCGATTAAAGACTATTAATTTTAGAGAGTTGTAAAATTAATAAATTACCGGTTCCGAAATAAAGAGCGTTATAGACATGAAGTTTAGTTGCTGCAGTTTCAGCACATAACTAATCGTGTTCCTTAATGAAACGAAAAACTGTATGCCCATATGTCTGTAGCTAAAGTACTTACCTTGCAGAAACTTATTGCTTTAGTCATGACAAGCACGAATTGAAAACTGTTACGCTGTTTAGTTTGTGGATTGTCGTGACGGTCGGCTGCTTAAACTTGCAAAACACTTCGTTTTTATTTCTCTTTTACCGAAATTTGAGCGCTTTGGTAACTTTAAAATAGTAGTAAAAATGATAAATTTCAACGTTTCTCATTTAGATACATAAATAACGTTTACACTCAAAAAATTACAGGAATAGGCATACTTTTTTAGTTTTGTTATCTGCCTAAATACGATATAAAGCAATGGATAATACAACGTTTATATCAACGACAATGTTATTTTTAAATAATGCAACGCCTACGATTATCAATAGCACGTTAGACCTACAGTTAGCCATGGATATACTTCAGAAAATTACAAAGTAAGTTTTATTTGTAAAAACAAATACTTATTTTTGGTTTTTAGTTTTAAGCAACTATGGGTATTACTTCCATAAATTATGGCTAATATTTTACCTGGTTTGATTTATTATATGTGTTATTGGAAAAAGATGTGGCAAATCGTTTTTGGAAATCATTAATAATATATTGAAAACGAATATTTTAATCATATATTTTACTCAGCGTTAATGTAGTGATATTGATGTTTTCGTTGGGCTGTGCAGCATCTTTCGAGAACATTAAAAACTACTTAAAAACTCCAAAGCAGTTTATAACAGCGACATTATTGCAACTACTTGGAATGCCTTGTTAGTATCATTCCATTGTTTAGAACTAATAAAAACTTGTTTAAACTTATTTAAAACTTATATGTATTTTTTTTATTTAAATTAAAAGTTTGTTTACGCGTTTTTATTAAAAATGACTTCAGTAAAATGAAATTACAATGCATTAAGTAGTGACAAAATGATACAAATTTAATTTTAAGATTCACACATGACATAGGTTTTACACATTCACAGATGATTTATTTTTGGATTGTTTACCATACCTACTTCATGTAATATATTAAACCATTTTACGTTCCATTTCGTATTTGTGAAAACCTTGTTTTCTTTTTTGTCTTGTAGTACTAGGTTTTGTCACAGCCACCTTGTTAAAAATGTCAGTTCCCGCAACACTTGGTGTAATTATCATGACTATTTCCCCCGGTGGAAGTTACAGCAATGTTGTTACGTACTGGATGGATGGAGATATTAGTTTAAGGTTGAATTTCGTTAGTCAATTTAAATAAAAGTATGGAATTTGTTAAAACGTTTATTATTCTCTTTTCAGTGTTACCATGACCTCGTGTTCAACTATCTTGTCTCTGGGAACAATGCCAATGTGGTTGTTTATATTTTCAAAAATTATGAACCTTGAAGGTGATTTTCAAATACCGTTTGCGACAGTATGTAAGAAAAAGTTTAATTTGATGTTTGATGATTGTAGTAAAGTTTAAAATTGACGTACTTTATTGTTTCAAAAGAAATTACCACTTTTTCTATAGCATATCTGAGTAAATATTTCACAAAATATTGTTTGATTAGGTATTTCCTTAAGTATTGCAACAGTTCCAGTAATCTTAGCACTTGCGTTCAAATACAAATTTCCAAAGGTGGCAACCAAAGTGGCCAAAGTAAGAACGTTAATTTCTATTTGTAAAGTTTAAATAAAAGAACTATAATCACGTTTTATGTCTTTAAAAAAAAATTACGGATAAATTAGCCTTAAATTGGGATATATTAGGCTTGTTTTAAAATTGCCAACACACTTGTTGTTGAAGAGTTTATTTAAAAAACTACTTGAAATAAGTTAAAATCGTGTTTGTGCAAGTAATGGTTATTTTTTAGTTTGGAAGTGCTATTGGTTCCTTGGCAATTGTTGGTGTTTTAACTTTCATGTTATATAACGGGCTTCTATCGAGTCCGCCAAAGGGAATATTGGCTGTAAGTACACAAACATACAACTGCAACAAAACTGATTTAAACTATAACGTGTTACTTAATTACAAGTTTAAACCACAGGCAAGTTTAATCGTTCCAGTTGAAGCAGTCGGACTAGGATATCTTGCTTCGATTTTACCCTGTCTGAAGTTTGGTATAGCGGCCAGGAGAACTGTTGCTATAGAAACGGCTTTTCAGAATGCTCCTATAGCATTTGCAGTTGCCTTTATTTCTTTTGGGTAGGTTTAAGCTAATCGTAATCCATCCTAAATATTTTTATTTTTTAAAGCCTGCACAAGAGGTAAAATGATAATCGTTTTGTTTATTTTACATTTAATACGATGTTGTTTTTCATTAGAGACAGAGATGTAAATACGTTGTTGACAATTTCGATTTTTACAATGATTTACGGAACATTATTAATATGCGCATCAGTAGCGATATGTGCAGTATATCAAATTTCCAAGCACTGTGGAGTTAAATGGGTACAACCAAAAAGCCAAGAACAAGCAAATGCTAACGGTTCTGTAATTGATGCTAGTGAGGCATATCCCATTGACCAACCTAATGAGACAGAACCTTTAGACAACCAGAAATGAATAATGAAGAAAGCAGAAGTACACATTACTTGTGAATATTATGTATCTTTGGTAACTTTTAACAAATTATTTAAAAAATGCAATAAAGAACAAGAAAATAATTGGTCAAATGGGTACAACCAAAAGTCCAAAAAGTCCAATTTGCTTGAAGCAAATGTAATCCCGTTTCTACACTTGATGCTAATGAGGCAGACACCTAAAACCGACCTAATAAGACAGAACCTTTAAACAACCAAAAATTGACCTAAAAAGCTAGCAGGCGTACACGTTTTTGTAAATATTATATATTATAAAAAATATATATTAAAAATGTAATAACAGCAAAAAAATAATTTGGAAACACTGATTCAACAAAAGGCATGGAAATTTCATACGTGGTTGTAACTTTCTAAACTTATTAAAAAAATAATAAAGGTTAACAAGTTAAGTTAGTTTTTTTTTGTTAATTTGTTAACCAAGATTTATAATTTTAAACACTTAAAGTGTAAGAACAACATTTTTTAGATAGTTAGTTGGTTTTTAAATTTTATGCAAAAATGAAAGTAAAAATCATGTATTTTAAGGAGAATTTTATTTTAACTAATTAATTTTTATAATCTTCCAACTTTTATCAAGTTGGTAGTAAAAGGATTTTTTTAGATGGACATAATATAAGCGTACATAGCTGTGCCCCAAGTCTAAGTTTTCTTTCTATGTCATTGCTTTTTCCTGACTGTCTGACCTACAGAACTATTTAAATAGACGTTAAATTTCAAAATTTAGCAATTCCATTATCTATATTCCAAGCCTGTCAGTTAATAATACCAACCATCAGATCATGCTTCTTTTTATTCCTTTTATTGTTTGTTGCCCACAAAGTCAATTATATCGGGTTGTCTATAACCGTCAGACTGTTTGACCAACGGCGTAGTGTAGTAGTCAAAATGCTTACACTACATAAGGTCATGGGTTCAATAAGTAAGGCGCTATAAACAATATGAGCTTCTGCTGAGCCAGCACCTTATCAACTTCGTAATAATCGGGCAATTATATTTTATAATATCCTTAACTGCCAACAACTTGAGACTGGGTCAGAGTAACTGATGTTACTTCAGTTTAGATCAGGAAGGCGACCTTTCCACATTAAGGATAAACAAAAAAGGGGTTTTGTTTGTCTGTTTGTTTTTAAATATTATTTGTTGTTTAGAATTTAAAACCAACATTTTAACAAAATTTTATGTAAAAATAATGCCAAAAAAAAGCAAAACAAGTAGTGATGTAGAAAAGAGCAAAACTAAGAAAAAAAGCTCTAAAAAATCATTTTTCGAAGATTTAAAGGATGAAACAGAGGCTAGTAAAGATGAGGTGGTGGAAAATACTAAATTGAAATCTAATAAATCCAAAAATAAATCAAATGCCGAAGCTTTATCAACTCAAGTAATTGAACTGAGCTTAGATTCAGAAAAAAATGTTGTTGAACCAACAGGACGTCGCAAGGAGTCGTCAAAAAATGTTGATGGAGTAGACAGGGGTGCTGTCCAAGATTTTTCACATGAAGATGGTCCTGTTGTTGTTGAAACAGAAATCGATGAGGATGTGTTAAAAGGGATGTCAAGAAAGGAGCGGAAAAAATATGAGAAAGACCAAAAGTTTAAAAAACAGCTTGACGAAATGCAAGCCGAAAGAGGTGAAGATGAACTAGGAAATTTCAGCGTTTCCCAACAATCGAGCGCAAACAAATCGAGCAACCTTGAAAATGCAATGGATATCAAAATTGAAAGTTTTTCCATAGCTGCTAAGGGTAAAGAACTATTAAAAAATGCAAGCCTAACAATAGTGGCCGGTAGAAGATATGGTCTAGTTGGCCCAAATGGTAAGGGGAAAACAACATTATTACGACACGTAGCATCTCGGAAGCTTAAAATACCTCCCCACATTGATGTTTTGTACTGTGAACAGGAGGTCATAGCTAATGAAACCTCTGCCATTGACTCTGTTTTAAATGCTGATAAGGAGCGGCAGCGCTTGCTTAATTTGGAGAAAGAATTAACTTTAAAACAAGAAAAGGGTGATTTATCAGTCCAAGATGATTTAAAGAAATTGTATGAAGATATGTCAGCCATAGGAGTAGACTCGGCAGAATCTAGGGCTCGTCGAATACTAGCTGGTCTCGGTTTTACTATATCTATGCAAGCTCGTGCCACACAAGATTTTTCTGGTGGTTGGAGAATGAGAGTTTCACTAGCGAGAGCTCTGTTTTTGGAGCCAACACTTCTTTTACTGGATGAACCAACTAATCACTTAGATCTTAACGCTGTAATTTGGCTTGATAATTACCTTCAAAATTGGAAAAAAACTTTGTTGATAGTTTCTCACGATCAGTCATTCTTGGACAATATATGCACAGATGTAATTCATTTAGATAATCTCAAATTGTATTCTTATCGAGGTAATTTTGGACAGTTTAAAAAGATGTACGGGCAAAGGTTGAAAGAGCAAATTAAAGAATACGAAAAACAGGAAAAAAGAATTCGCGAAATGAAAGCACATGGTGCATCAAAGAAAGTTGCAGAGAAAAAAACGAAAGAGGCTTTGACGAGAAAACAAGAAAAAGGACAAAGAAGAGGAGCAGCTGTCATGGAGGAAAGTGTGGAAACTACCCAAGAACTTATAATCAAACCTAAGGAATATATTGTTAAATTTTCGTTTCCAGACCCCCCATCTCTTAGTCCTCCAATTTTGGGATTATACAATGTTACATTCGCATATCCCGGACAGCCCCCCCTTTTCAAAAATGTTGAATTTGGTCTGGATCTAGATTCAAGAATCGCAATTGTAGGACCAAATGGAGTTGGAAAGTCTACCCTATTGAAATTGCTGTGTGGTCATCTGGATCCAACTAGTGGTGAAATGAGAAGAAATCATAGATTAAGGATCGCATATTACAGCCAGCATTCGGCTGATCAATTAGATGTCGAAAAATCAGCTACTCAATACCTTCGCGATAAGTTTAACCTTGCTTACCAGGATTCACGAAAACGGTTGGGATCTGTCGGTCTTATCAGTCATGCTCACGAAATTCCTATCCGTGATTTAAGTGGGGGACAAAAAGCAAGAGTAGCACTTGCTGAGCTAGTTGCCACTGCCCCTGATTTATTGATTCTTGATGAACCCACCAACAATTTAGACCTTGAATCGATTGACGCGCTCGCCTTGGCACTGAACAGTTACAACGGCGGTGTTTTAATTGTATCCCACGACGCAAGGCTAATAACTGAAACTAACTGTCAATTGTGGGTTGTTGAAGATCAAACTGTTAATCAAATAGAAGGAGATTTTGATGATTACAAACAGGAGATTTTGACCGAGTTGGGTGAAGAGGTTGTAAAAAAACAATCAACTTAAACAAAGGTTAAAGTCATGCTTTAGGTCAATTTAAATTATTTTTTAGAAGCTCCCATGCTAATGATATTGTATGAGTGTAGTAATATATTTTGTATATACGTTATGCAATACTTGGTTTGGTTAAATAAGGCAATAATATTTAATAAATAATTTCATAGTTTTTTTTCTTATAATGAAACCAATTTTAAACATATTTTAAAAAGCTGAACTAATTAAAGTTAATGTCTAAATGTGAGGTAAAGTTATTATATTGAAACTTATAGTTATTAACAGTTTTTGTCTAAAATTTCTTTCATTTTGTAAATAATAAAAACATATACAAGATAAGGTGATGTTGTTATAATTATTTCAAATTTTTTGCGGAGAATTTAATTTTTGTGGTAAATTTTGTGGTTTGTCTCTCATAGAGGATACGAATCTGTTCATGACAAATGTGTTTGTTGTTAAAAGGGTTTTAGTTTTTAAAAAGATTATTTTAAATGGAAGTGTGTGGCAATACCAGTGATGATGCTGCAAATTTGGCCATGATAGTTGCTGGGTTGCCGAGAAAAAAACATTTTCGACAACGTGCACATTCTAACCCACTAGGAGATCATAGTGTTGAATATCCTATCTCACCTGATACAATGAGTTGGACAAAATATTTTCCAAAATACTTGCCTGCTGAAGACACTGAGAATAATGAAGTAAGGGTGACAATAGTTGTTATAACTTTAAATATTGTTTGTTATTTTTGTACAAATAAATTAAAACTATTTTTATAAATTTGTAACTAACAAAAAATATTTTTGCCCTCATGTTGAAGTGGTTAGAACACTCGGCTGAACAACATTAGGTTTTTGGTTTGATTCCCACTGCTTCTATGCAGTAGTGCCTTTGTATGGCCAAATACAACTGTTTTTACTTTTTGCCGATGCTGATCGAAAGGTTAATTATTTGGCAATGTGTTCTATAATATTTAAAACTTCCAAGTAGTCTTAAGACTGGATTTGGGTAACAAATGTCACCCTGTTTAGGCAAGAAAGTCATCGTTTGTACATCAAGAATTAAGAAATATTTTATTTTTAACTGTAGCCTATTGTTTTAATTCATCGCATATTTATTTTTACATTTTTCAGAATCAAACAGATCCGAAAAAAGTTGAAGTGTTAGATATTGGTTGTGGATATGGTGGCCTTCTTATTACTCTATCTTCAGTTCTACCAAATTCACTTATTTTGGGAATGGAAATTCGGGTTAAGGTATACGATTATATACCTATGTTAAGTTATGAATAAATATTGCCTTTTAAAAACTATGAATTTAACAGGTTTCAGAATATGTACAAGAACGTATCGAAGCTCTGCGCCTTACTCCTACTACCAAAGAAACAGACTACCAAAATATTGCTTGCATTCGAACTAACGCCATGAAATATCTACCTAACTTTTTTCATAAAGGGCAGCTTAAAAAAGCGTTTATACTTTTTCCCGATCCACACTTTAAAAGGCAAAAACACAAATGGCGCATCGTCAGCTCGACTTTATTAGCCGAGTACGCATATGTATTACAAATCGGTGCTCTTATGTATACTATATCTGATGTACTAGAAGTCCATGATTGGATGGTACGCCATTTTAGTGAGCACCCTTTATTTGAACGCATTCCGAATGAGTCGCTTAAAGACGATTTATGTTATCAGGCAATGTTCGTAGCTACCGAAGAAGGCCGAAAGGTCGCGCGGAATAAAGGCGACAAATTTCCCGCCGTTTTTCGAAGAATTTCTGGTACTTAGTAATTAGTCATTTAGTCCCATGTTACTATACCTGACTTCAATTATTAGAATGTTGATAATTTAAATCTATTGTCCAATAACTTTTTTAAATATTAATAAAACAAAATTACTTTTAAATAATTAGTTTATTAAAAAGTTAAAAAATGAACCCGAATTAGTATTATTGCGATAGATACTTGAAATAATTATTTATGTACATGTATTTTTTTTCTAAATTATTAAAAAAAAGGTTTTTAAAATGAGCCCCTTTTAATGTAAATTAAATTAACTTTAGTTTGTGAACTGTCTTAGAATTACACATTTTAATCAGAACCGGTTTTTGTTTTACTGGGTTAGTTTCAGTGGGTAGTTTTTTTTTTTAACTGGGTTTGCACATTTCTTCAGAAATATTCGTACGCTTTAAGTGATGCAACAATAATAAAAGTGAACCAGAGAAAGAAAAGTAAACCACCATAAATCCATTTAGTCAATTTTCCTCCTCCCAATTCACCACCCAGGATAAATCGCCTGATAAAAAATCCAGTAAATTAATCCTCAGAAAAAGGTTTATATATTATGGAACAGCTACTAAAGCTAAATTTTTTTGATTAACCATGTGTTTGTTGATTTGCAACAAAACAATTTATTCTGAAATATTAAATCATCATTACCTTCCTATCAGTATCACTATACATAGTAGCCCAATCGAACCAAACAAAGTAACTGAAAATTCCAGGCTTTGTGTATCAACTTCGTACCGTCCCCCTTTCACCACGAAGTACATCGTTCTGATCACCCAAGGTAGGCCCAAGCCCAAAAACACGTTTACGCTGTACATAGTTAAACATAATTGCTTAAATTTAGTCAGGGTAGTTAAACTTACCAGGCAACTAAACCATTTTACTAGATAACTAATCAGAAATTAACCTGTTACTTCCAGTAATATTTCCTATAGAAGCATCCGCGTAATCTTCTTGCAAAGCAGCTGTCCTCGATGCAATTGTGTCTGGTAAACTAGTACCAAGAGCAATAATCGTCATGCCTGTAACTTGGTTTCGAAGCCCAGCTACACAGCCTAACAAATGGCCCAACTAAAACAAAAATTGTGTTTTATTACAACACACAAAAAACCGGCGCAAATTTATAAGTTTAGTTTTTCTGAATTCTCTAAAATTCTCTTACACATATTTTTAAAATAATTGTTAGTTTTTTATAACAAGTAATTCTATGTAAGTGTTGTAATACATGGAAAAATTAGTTAGCAGGCTATTTATATAAAAAGCAGTAGCGTTACCTGTTCAATAAACGCTGTTATTCCTCCAATAAAAAGAAGTGAGATTAGGAAAGCGGCACCTCCACCCCATATGTTTCTAGTTGGAACCAACGCAAACATTAACTTCCATGGCAAAGAAATAAAATGGAGAAAAAAGTCGAGCGTTCCCGGTGGGGTTTCATTACCAAACTCGTCGATATCTCCACAGATTATCATTGCACTATTGGCAAAAAGATTGTATTTATTTGAAACATAATTGTTTAAATATAAATTAAATTAGCATATATACAGACAACTTTATTTTTTAACTTAATAAATTTAAAACCAGTAATTTTTTCATGACTATCTTACTTTTTGAACTGGCCAGTCCAACTGCTGACATCTTCTTCTACAATAACACGGCTTAGACTGTTAAGTCCTTTAAATAACAAATGTTGAAAATATAAAAAAAAATTAGATGACAAAGTACTTGTACTACAGATTGTAGTAATAACTTACCGCCAGCTTGAAGATTAATGTTGGCTACTGCAGCGCTATGCTCGCCTAAATGCGACCCTTGACTAGGATTTCTTAGTACAATGACAAAGTTTTTCGTTTCCTAAAGTTATCAACAAAAAAAATATTTTTGGTATAACAATATCAATTTGGAGTAAAACAAAATATGCTAAATTTTAAACGAAGTGTTTTGAACCATCGCATACTTTTGTGTAAGTTACCAGTATCGTACAACAAAAAGGTTGAAATTAGTTCACCTACCTTTGTATTTTTGTTTAACTTTACTGTGATCGTTTTTGAAGTTTCGTTGTGTTTAAATTGAAGGACTCCGGTCGAGATGACGTAATCAGCATTTCCATCCCCTTCTTGACCGCCCTTTGCCGTTCCGTCTCTATAGCATATATGATTTTTTTTAGCTTTTGAATTTACACTATAGAAATCCTCGTACTTGATAACACACAGAAATTAAATATGCTGGTAATGTGTAAAAACTTTAAAAACTTAAGACAATATCTCAACATTCGGTCTTTTGTTTGGTTCCCCCTGTTTTCATGTCGTATGGTAACCCTAACCCTAACCCTAACCCTAAACTTCTGCCTAACCAAAATACATTTGGACAGAATGCTTTATAATATCTAAAACTGATGTAACAAACGTGACTCTATTTTTAGACTGTAAAGTCAAACCTACCGAATCGAAAAAAAATACATAAATTTATTCAATATAAAACAATACAATCTTGTGCAACAAAGTACATTTTTAAGAATACTTACATGGTGGCATAATGGACGCTAACGTTACCATCACTCCCCATTTGACGTAAAACTGTTGCGTTTACTTCTCCTTTGTTCATGTCAGCATATAGCTGAGACATTTCCAATACAAAATCACCAGGCTCTAAGAACGATTGTTAAAATGTATTATTCTACAATTCTTACCTGAATTAATCATAGAAAATGTACACTAATTTAAAAGGAGTTCTTATTGTTAAATAGGCTTTTGTTATAACATTCTTTTAAAACTTACTGTCGTCATCAATGATTGTAACCCTGGTAACGGAGGGATCTCCTAAGGTAGCGTCACCGCCTGGATTTTTTAAAATAATGTAAAAATCAGTGTCGGGAAAATATTGATCGTCGTTTATGATCGGAATGGAAATTGATTTAACATAATCGTTTTCAGTGAAGATCTAAACAATAAAACATAAATATAGGATTGCATTTGTAACCTCGAACCAGCCTCCGACGCAATGACCGGTTCACCACACTACCGAACCCTATGATCTAACCTTGAGAGCCAAATGTATTAACAAATACACCATGCTACCGCCAAATTACGTATTTACTAATGAACTTTACCAATGGGTTCAATGCAACTCTGTTAAGGATTATCTGAACCTCTATTAATTACAACCTAGAGAAAATATTCTTAAGTAGACAATTAAGAAGTAGAATTAACTATCGAGGCTACAACTATTAAAGCCTTGGACTTTATTATTAAGTTTATAAGAGAATAAATGTTTTACCAGTGTTCCACTCGTGTATTTGAAATCGGTGTTGATTTTGGCCGTGCCCTCCCGAGTTTCGTAATCCACAGACACAGCTCCTTGGACTATTTCAGTATCAAACTTACCATCCTTGTTAGTTGTCGGTATGACGGTTTGTCCTTTTGGCCTAGAAAAAATATTCAAATAACGATTTACTTTTAGGGGTAAATAATAATTTGATTTAATCACAAAATCTTTATTTCGACTTTTTATTAACCAACCCTTTTTAAACAAAAAAATACTTACAATTTTCTTCTATGGAACAAAACGTCTATCGAAAGAGTGCCAGCGCTTTCCAAAACTGAATAAGTGGATGATGCAAAGGAGATATTTCCACTCGACTCATCTGGCAACAATTAACATTAATTTGGTATTAGCATACAACCTGAGTTAGGTGATAAAATATATACAAAGTTTTAGTGCCATTCGCATTTTATAGCATCGTGATACCACAACTTATGGGTGCGCAAAATATAACTTAATTTTAGTAAAAATGTATACAAATAAATTAACGTGCAAGAACAATTTATTCTGACAAGACGACATTTAACGCATTAAAAACTTACCAAGCATATCCAAGGGGTAGGCTTAAACAAATGTAAAAGTTATTTTTGCAATTAATTGTTAAAACAAATGACTATTTTTCTATTAATAAATTAGATTGTTTTGACATAACAAAAAAGTACTAAATATGTAGAATTACCTCGTATTGCATTGGAATTCGAATACAATCTTCTGATTGCAGCAATCTTGCCGACTATGGCCAATAATTTAGGCTCCGTTGGTGTGGCTGGCCTTGTAACATCTTGTTGAGTGTGATTTATTGGAACTGTGCGTCTGGTGCCTCCTAAAGCTCTTATTGCAGCATGACGAAATCTAAACATAGTACTTTATTTTTTTTGTATACATTTTTAACCTCTTTTGTATACATTTTTAACCTGTGGGAAGGTCGAATCACGACCTAAACATAGATGAACATCAGTTACTGCCATCAATTCTCGAGTTGCCTGTGGCAGTTTGGAATATTATAGAGACTATAATTTTTTTTTATTTATTTATTTTGATTTTTCGCACATTAAATAATAAATACGATATACAATTTATATTATAACAACGCGACGGGAAAAAATGACAAAATCAATTTAATGATTTAAAACATGCCAAAAGTATTAATGTTTACATAAAGATTTTAAGTATGTTATGACATGGTCACCAAACCCATTTTTTTTCGTACGTTTTTTTATAATTGCCCATTAGCTATGCTGCTGATTAAGTGCTGGCTCAGCAGGAATTTATACTTTTTATATCGCCTTACTTAAGGGCGCTACAGCATGCTACCGGTTAAATTTAATTGTTTTATCACAAGAAAGGTTAAGTAAGTTATAAAAAAAGATTTTTGAAGAATTGGTTTATTGTGGTGTCATTTTAACTGTCTTTTTTAACATAATAGCATATTCTCGGTTCAGTACAATATTACAAAATAATTGCAATAATTTTTAATTTTAGCTGAAATATTATAAAATGGATACAACTTCCCTACAGGTAATATTTACCTAGCTCTTGCAAAAGGTCGGTAGTAGGGTTCTTCATGTTGAGAAGGGGGTATACTGGCAACATCGTAAATCGGTTCTATTCGTTTTGTTGACATCATTTCAATTGCCCTGCTCGAAAAAATACAAATGAAATTGTTTAAAAAAGCTTTAAAATCAAGTTAAAATTTGTTAGTTTTTTTTAATTTAAATTCAAATGAATCAAGCCAAAATAAAAACAAACAAAAATTTAAAGTGTTAAAATGAAAGTAAGTTAACTTTAACTTGTTTCTTTTAGCCGTTTCAACTTACCCAGCATCTTTTATTGTAACCGCTTTATTTCTTGACTTCGGTGAATGCCCAATGTTAGTCGGATGTAAAACAAGGCCGTTTGTTTGAACTACATCACCACTATGTTATGGTTAACAAAAAACACACAGAATTATTAAATTCAAACAAAACAAAGGCATTTTATTCAGGTTAGCAGAATAAATCTAAACTGATTTTTAGCAAAGTATTTCGTGGGTTCCATTTTTACAACATAGATACTATTGTGATTTTTTTTAAATTAAAACTACTATAAACAAGATTACTTTTTCCAAGAGTTCACTTCTTTCTTTTCGGGTGATTGGGGTGACAAAGTAACAGCAAAATTAATAGAGCCTCTTCTAGATCCAAATCCGTTAATTACCTACATTATTATTCAATATTTAAAAATAAATTTACCAGTTAAAACAAATACAACAACTCTTTTTATTGTTTATTATTTTTAAAAAGACAATTTGCCATTAAATTATAATTTTCTTAGGCTTCAAACTCAACAATAAAAATTAACAAAATACCGGAGGTTCAGCGGGTGGTTCCACATCAACTTGGTGGTTATTAGATCTGCAACTTGATATCCACCATCTATTATCCTGTGCATAAGCACTTAGCACCAAGACAGGGAAAAATAGAAGTGTCAGCCATGCTTCCCAAGGTTCAACTACCTGTGGGCTGATCCATAAAAGGACAACGAGAAGCCAAACGTAGGCTAGAAGCGACCAGATAGATGTTAAAAGAAAGACACCTAAACAATAAAGAAGTTAAACAGTAAAAACTTTTATTGAAACAATGGTAAAAATGCAGTAAAATATAACGATAAATGTTTGGTAGACACTAGTTAGCAGCCGTAAAAGTACTTACCAAAATCCCGAATTCTTTTGTAATCAGGCGAGGGTACAGATACAATGCATATCGCTGTAATGACTAGTAGGTTAAATGCAGCACTGCCTATAATCGTATAAAAACCCAATCCGCCGCCGCCGTTACTTGGACCTGAAGCTAGCTCATTAAAAGCTTCGACAGTTGATATTAGGATTTCTGGAGCACTGCTACCCAGTGCTAAAAGGGTGAGATTTGCAACCGTTTCATTCCAAATCAGGACTTCTTTTTTGGTGCTCTCCCCTCGCTCCTCGTCCCAAACAACGAAAGTTCTTTTTTTGCTTGTAATTGTCTGAAAATCATTACAACAAAATGTATAAAAATGGTTATAATACCAAAAAATGCTACAGCAAAAATGTTTGCTATAAAATGTTTTATTTAGGAACTACTTTTACCAATCAAAAAGACTTTAAACACTATTCCACTCGGCATTTTAAAGTAGGTTAACTATGCTTTTGTGTACTTATATATATAGGTTACTACGTTGCAGAATGTAGAATATCAATATCATGTTTAAGGGGAGATTCACGTACAACAATGCCATATCAAATTTCATGTTGGGTAATTTTTTGTATTTCTTAATTAAGAAGGCAGCTCATCCAGGATTGTATTTCGTGTTAATGGTTTTTTTCATACGTTGTGAAAACAAATTTAATGAACAATATTTAAGATATCAGAATCTTTATTAATATCGAGTCAGTCATAACCAATAAATAAAAGCATAAATTATTAATTAACCTTGTAGATAATAACGTTAGTAGATTAAAAAATTAAAAGAAACGACATCGGTCCTTCTATAGAATATCATGACGTCTGCATTTCTATTTTGGGTATCACTATAGGTTTAACTAGGGCATTGTATGAAAGATACATCGGTAACATTATACTTTGTGGCTAGCGCTAATATACACTCAACATAGCCGATAAGCCGATCCCAATTGTTAAAAATCGTTGCGACTGTCATTCGCGAAATTTGACTCCTCTGTCCCCCGTTCATCTTGTCATTTAAGTACGATATATGGTTCAACTAGTTTATTATACGGACATGTGTACTATATCAACATAGCCTGGGTTTAATTTTAAATTCCACGATTTATGCACAAAGGTGTTTTTACGTATAGTCCCTTTTGTAAATAAATACAATTTCGGGAAAACCGTGTTTAGTTTAAAATGGGGTCAGGGCAAATGCTACTGTCAAAAATAAACATTCTTATACGCGGAAGTTAAGTGCAAAAATTAAACGTTTACAATTAATTTAAAACAAGTATTTAAAATTAATTGCTTTTTGGCATTTGTTTTAATTCAAATTTGCATTTTTAATAAAAGTGCTTTCTATACCTACATGCATTTTATTGGCAGTAAAATTTTAATTATGTACTTCTATTTAAAAAGACCATGTATTAAAGTTTTTTTACATTTATTTAATGTTGGCAGAACTTGACTAAAAAATACTATTATATTACCTCTATGCTTGTCATAAAAACGTCGCTTCCAATTGCTACTCCAATAAAGAGGTAAAATATTGCGACAACGTAGAGTAAGCCTCGTAACCATGCAGGCCAAAGATTTTCGGCAGGCAGAAGCAGCCAACTAACGCAGTAAGCGCTTGTGAAGTTTCCATTGCTGTCCACTGGTGCACGCTCAACAATATATCCGTTTGCATAATAACTTATAACATCAACAGTTGCCATTTTGAGACCTTATTTTTTTTTAAATTTACAGCCGAAATTTAAAGACATTCATAAATTTTTTTCTAATAAAAAGCAGATCACGATATTGAAAATGTTTAAATAAATAATCCTATACTGAGATTTTACAATGGACGATCAATAAAAATCTGCCCCTTTTAAATCCATTGCCTTTGCTTAGCCGTCTGTAAGCGACGTTTTAATAAAATGACAATACATTGCTTCTGTCTTTGACAATACAAGCGCCCGTATTCAATTGGTAAAACGTACGGCATTTCCATGTCGGACATAAGGATATCACGTTTAACTTTACGTTGTAGATACGTATATGCTTTCATTTAAAGTGTTATTTTTAGCTCTAGGTGCGACCCATCTTTAACAAAATTACGTTCCGGGAAATCTTACGGTTTTTCCAGTGAGGTTTATATTAGACTTGCTGAATTGATAGCCTGTTTACTCTTTTGTGGGATTTTTTATTCTTACATTTAAATGCCGTAGCTTATTCTGTAAATCATTTCATTTCACCAATTAGCTTGCCTATTTCGTATTTTTTTGTTCATAACACATTTTAAGTGGTCTTAAGTTTTATTGTGATTTATAAACATTACTTTTATTTATCTACTTTCCCTTATATATGCTAAGTTAACGCCGTATGTCGATGCCAAGTCTAACAACTTTCAAGTCTTAATTCTCATAAAGAAGCGGAAGTCATAATACTAGATAATGTCCTTTTTATAACAATACATTATCTATTACCGCCTAATTTTCTTAAAATGATTTACAGTTTTACTTCTTTTTAAATCGTTAGGCAGCGTCTTTTTAAAAATATGTGAATCCCTTCAAGGAAAAAAACGTGCCAGGCCTTGGAATTATAAGTTACTTAATTAATCAATAAAGTTGATGTATCGTTAAATGTTAAAAGCATAAAAACCCAAAATAGTTACAAGTTAAGATAAAACTAAATTCGTAATAAAACGTATTACAAATGCATTGATAAATTAATTTGCTGCAAATTTAAGATTTCTGACTGCTAGCTGTTTAAGCTGCCTTGCTGATATTGCATTGCCTCAAACTACAGATGTTTTTGCACGGTTTAAAATCTCGTTTTACTTTATACAGTAGTGAAGTAGAAGCAAATTTTCCCGAGATTTTCAACTTAAATAAGTCTTTTTTATTTCAGAAATATTCGTATTTATATATTTATCACATTAACACAAACTAGCTTAATAAAGGGTCTTTTCCCAAGTTAGTTTTATATATCTATTGTAAATGCCTAATAAGGCAACATGACTTTATTTTCTGACCGTCTTTTACATACGATATCTTTAAGCTTATCTGCAATTAATTTATGACATCATAAAAGTTATTCTTTGTTTTAAAATAGTTACTTAACCTGAGTGTATTGTTATTGTTGAAAAATGGCGTAATTTTTTATTTCAATGAACAATTGTTAAAGGGTAGGATTACATAAAACGCAATCGAAAAAACGGCACATTAATCCAGGCATTAAATGAAATAGGTAATGATCTATTGATTCATTTTTACTTTAGTGCTAAATTAATCCGTGTATCTATAGATACACGTTTTAAAATGAAACTATCCTCTAGTTAAAAGAGCATTTCAATCGCCCTCTGATTTGGTAAATTTATTGACATTTCATCTACTTGTTCACACTGTTTCAAAACAATTATTTTCAAGCAATTTACACCATTCCATACCAGAAAATTTAAGTAACAGTTTAAATGTTTCAAATATTGAACATGCACAATATTATTAGAATTTAAAAATAAAAATCTATTTACAATACCAAACACTGAATAAAATTTTTTTTTTACTTAGGATTTAAAACAGCAAGGGTAACACAATTTTTAAAGAGGCAATTATCAAATTGTACAAAATAAGTGTTATGAAGGTTAATGGTGGGAAATTTAAAAACAATTTTAACAAGTGTTTGTTGAGTGCAACCAAAAAAACGATAGGCTACATGTTAAGTCATTACAGTCTTCATTACAGAATTTTTAGAGCCAAAATAGTAATACAAAAGTAAAGGAACTGGCGAATTGTAAAAGTAACATAAAAAATAAATGACCAGGATATTAAAGTGATGACAAACTATCTTTAGAAATAAATTAATTATCATGCTAGCGTTGGAGTATAAAACTAAATTGAGTTCTGTAAACTTAAAATGATTCAAAAAGCCAAAAAACAATAAAAGTAAAAGAAAATTAAGAGTTACTAAAAATTAAAAACCTATAAAATATATTAATACTTGGTAATGCAGTAAAAACCGAAACATCAAAAATTACAGCAATTAATTGTTTATAGTGATCAGTAGAATTTACACAACAAGTTTTAATATTGTTTAATTTCAGAAATTCCCATTTTAGCCCCTTCTGGTGTTGGAAAGTCAATTATCATCGGCTTGTGAATAGGGTTGTAATGCTCATTAACTAAAGAGCAATTCATAAAATGATGATACCCATCACAAGTATATCCGTAACCTAAAACATAGATTTTAATTATTAGTTATAAAAGAAATGCAAAAAAATTCGTCAAGTATAATTATAACTGACATAAGATTATAGTTAAGGTCCTATGTTCTGTTCAATATCAAACTAACTTGCAGGGTAATCATTAGGCAATAGATTTACTAAAATGAAGCAATTAACAACAACTGGGGAGTACCAATATTACTTTATTTTTAGGCGATAATAAGCCATATCCTTTCAATATAGTTTACAAATTAGTTTTCAAAAATTAGCTTTATTGTAATATTTTAAGTGTTTAGTACTATTTGTTTAAAAACCTTAAATCTAAAATAATTTTTTTCCTTTTTCTTAGTAAACCTTTATAAATGGCTTTATTCAAAAATAAAACAAATATAATACATACCCTCATGAATGTGACCAAAAATATGGTATTTTGGTTTAACTCTAAGCTGGACTGTGTTAAAAAGCTCAACACAACCAGCTTTTGTACCATAGTCTGATACTTCGTCTAAATGACCTGAACATAATGTTGTGTAAATTTAATATAAAATACAGTATTTCCATTGATCACCGTTTAAAATATTTTAATAACATGTGTTTAAAGGTTGGGTTTTTAATATTTATGTAAGTTGTTTTGTTTTTTAAAATTACATCTTAAAATGTGTTTTTATTTATTTGCTATTATAAAAAAAACAAAACTTTAAATTAATGCAAATTGCAGTTATAAATAATAAATCGGGAATGTTAGTTTTATTTTTGTAAAAAAGGGAGCTACGCGCACAGAAAAATATTTTGGTTAACCAAGCCGAGCAAAATTGTTTTACCAGCAGGTGGAGTATGTGTCATCAGAATGTTGATTCCATCTCCAGGTATTTTGTTCCAGTGATCAAGCAATGGTTGACCTCTGTCTTCGTTAAATGCCCAACCACCAAAATAAGGATTCCTGCCAAAATAATTAAATTAAATAAAAAATTACCAATATAAAGCATATCTAGTTTTATTTTATATTTAATCTAATGATACCATAAAAGTTTTTGTAGTACTTTGTAGTACTTTGTAGTTCCTTTTTATTAGCATTAAAAGCCTTAAACCAGGAAGTTTATTAAACAATATAAAAATATTTTTACCCCTACTTTATTGGTTTAGATTAAAAAAAGGGGAACAGGAAAATGTTGTTTACTGGTTTTCTGTTTGGTTTGCTTTAATTTTTCAATTAAATTAATAACAAGTGTGTTTAAAATAAGAGGTTGTTTCTTTTTAAAATAGGCAACAATATTGTTAAAATAGTTAAAATTCCTGCAATACATGGAAAGTTTTAAATTGTATTTAACAACATATTTTATTTCATTTGAAATTAAATCCTACCCAAAACTTTTAATACTTAAACCCTTATCTTTCTTTGTTGGTTTGTGGGTAATGATTAATGAACTTTACTAACTAGATATCGACAACGGTAGTTTTATTGTTTACTTAGCCAGATTACTAACTTTTCTTATAAATACTTTTAAAATTTAGAAACAACATGTGTAAAAACATTCTTAGTTGTAAAAAAAAAAAAATTAAAATATTATGTAACATTGTGATTCAGTTATTTTTACCATGGTGTTCCATAAATTCGAATTCCATTTACTGTGACTTCTGCATCTTGCAAATACGTGCAATTGGACAAAACCTTGGCCCAGTTGTTGGTGTACTTTTTGTCAATTTTGGCTAAAAATTTAAACCTGTAAAATAATTTTTTTTATGTTTAAGCCAGTAAAAAAATTAAATGATACTTTTAATGTCACAATTTCTGTAATTATGGCAAATCATATTTAGTGTTTATTTTGCTAACTAATGCCTTTTCAGATCTAAAGCACCAGCATTAAAATAAATGTTTATTTTTTTATTTTTAAAACCAATAAAATCACCTGACTGGTCTCTCCTCCTTCACACACTTTCGCACATTGTCGAGAAGTTTTGGGTCGAAAGACAGCTCATGGTTACCAGCAATTACAATCTTATGCTTGTAACATTTTGGAAGCTTACCAAGCCACTTGTTAAAGTCTTTAACTTCTTCCAACTTTCCACCATCAGAAAAATCTCCGCAGTGAAGCAAGACGTCACCTAATATGTAAAATTTTTTTCTAATTTTGAAAAGTTTTGAAAGACTATTTTAATGATTGGTATATACAATAAAATAGTAAAATAATATAAAATAGATGTCTTAAAAAGGCAATAAAGTTAAAAAATGAATACAGTTTAGTGGCTGAAAAAGGTTTACGCAAAATTCGATTGCCCCATTGTTTTAAATTCAATAGATGGGTGTTTGAATTGTGTAATAAAGATACTTCCTGTATGTAAAAGTACCTAAAAAGTATACCCTTTAACTATAAATATAAATTTTACCGTCGGGTGGTAAATGTTCCGTAACTTCGTCATGATAATTATGAGTGTCAGAAATGCAAACAAATCTGGTGTGACCTTCAGGTTTTTTTGTGTCAAGTGGGGTTGGTTTCATTCTAAAAATAGTTATAAAAATTAAATTTAATTTAAATTTACACATCATGCCAAGTTACCATATCATTTTTATTATTATTTGTTTAGCGGTAATAATGCACAATCTTAACTGCATACACATTGTTTATTATGGATTTAGGAATACCCAAATTATTATGAATTTAGAAACAATCTCTAAACACATTGTTAACTATGTTATTACTGCTTTTAAATTAAAAACACACAGCCTTCCACCCTGCTTTTCCCAACCAAAAGGCATTTAACTGTTGTTTTCTATTGTGAAAATAGCACAAAGTGTGAGTTTTTACACTGACCATTGCAAACAACTATATCTCACTTTAATAACTATTTAAATATTTAATCAGTTTATAAACATATTTTTAAAGTGAGTACTTACGTTACTCTTAGTCTTCGGTGATTAGTTTCATTTTTGAGTGGAAGCAATCTGGCAAATTGGGTTGGATCTTCACTCAGAGGATCGACCTTGATTTCCTCACATTTCTCAATTTCTCTGCATCCAGGAAAATTAAACATGATTCTAATTGCGTGTTTAAGTTATTGAAGCTAAACAAATTAAGTAAACAATAAAAAAATGTTTTTTAGAAATTATGCCTGAACTTTTTTTTAAAAAGCATTAACATTGATTATCATTTGTTACCACATACATTTCAGACTTTAGTTGCCTTTGTTAGGTTTAAATATTGTTGAACATTTTGCCAGATATCGAATCTACTGATCTGCTGATTGATTTTCGGCTGGCAGCAGTTACAACTTTAAACCATAGCTGTATAGTCATAGTGACTGACTCAAGGGTGCTAAGTCAGGATGCCTTTGACATGTTATGTCTAAACACGTTGTCACACTTTAGTACTGCCAGAACCTAAACCCTTTTCTCAGATTTGGTAATCTTTTACATTTGGTCTTATTGGTCTGTTGGTTGTTGGTTGGTTTGTTGGTTACGGTTGGTTTCAACCAAAACTAAAAACGATTTCGTTAAACAGTTGACCATTGAACATACTAAGCGTTAAATATTTATTCTAGTCTATGTCAATACTAAAAATAAAATTGTTTTCGCAATGGTATTTTGAAACAAGGATGAAATGACAAAAAAATATTTAAAATAAGCAAACTAAGAACTTTCCCCAACGATTTTTTTTGGGGAAGTCCCATACGGTGTTTGTTAAAAAAAAAACAGCGTTTCCGCAAGAAATTAAAAACTATTTTCCAAAAATAACTATTTAAAATTTAAATAATATAACTATATTTGCTTGTTTTAAAATTTAAAAAGAGAAAATGTATAACTGAAATTGTTAAGCATTGGTGTAGGTTACGCTTATCCATATTAATATATTTAAAGTTATTCTAGCATTATTTTTTATTGTAAAATGCAACGCCAGAGTTAAATACATACGAGTATAAATTGTATTTTAAGTTTCATATGTATCAAATAATAATCTAAATATGTAAAAATACGAACAAGCAATAGATTAGGATTTTTATTTTAAAAAAGAGCCAAAAGTATAATTTAATATTACTAAAGTAGGTCCGCTATAAAGCATTGAAACTTAAAATTTTTCATTAAGGGAGGCGCAAGGAATGTGACATCCTAAATAATGCGCCGCCCCGAGAAATTCCTTTAACACGAGATCCCGGGTTGTTGCATCATGATAAGAAATTCCTTTATCAACGCCTATTGCAAAATAATGTGCAACGCGTGTTGCGAAAATAAATCATATTTAAAAGTCAAAATAAAAAAATTTACAAAGCAAATAATTGTTTTAATTTTCAAACGTCCAAATAAAAGTAAACAAGTTAATTTTTATAAATATTCTTAATGTTAAAAAATTATGAACATTAATAAACCTATGTTGATAGGCTGGTACTTTCACAGAGTTGTTAAGTGAGGTAAATAAAATGTAAAATTGGCTTAAATTTTATGTGGCATTCTAAATTGATAAATTGACATAACTTAAAATCTTTGGCCAATGATTTTATAATCATGCTTTGGCACAAAACATTTTTAAAAAAGCATATAATAAACCTATTCGACACAAGAGTTACAAAATTGTCAATAATTGTTCAATAAACCATAAATAATTATTTTTTGTTTATCCTCAGTGTTTAACATTTTAAGAGTTTATAAAACCGTGCATATACCTAAACCCAATAGGTATAAAAGTCTATTGTTTACCTAAAATGTTAATTGATTAAACAAATTTAATAAAAAATCGTATTAATAACTTAAAAGCAAAATATCATCCACGTCACAAATCTCGCTAGCTTTCTATGAAATCGCATGAGCTAGGGCTTTGGAATGATTAGGGTTAAAAAACAAGGGTAAGTGTTTTAATAGTACTAAATAGAGCCTACAAAATCTTCAATTTGATGTAAAAAATAAAGGAAACGGTTTTTTAGAAATTTTAAATTTAGATCGATGATCAAATACTATCGTTTTTCGTTGTCACTCTTCTTAATTATTTACGTTAATATAGTACAAAATTCAGACAACAAGCCTTTTCCCATTGAGGATAAACAAAATAAAAAAATCCAGACCTCATTTGCTTTACAAGTAGACCTGGTATTATATTACTTTAAATAGCATTACGGGCTTTAAATGTAAGCAATTCTTATCACTAAAAAAACAACTCTACATGTGAGGGCGTTTGGGTTTAAAAAACTACATTAATAACATTACTGTGTTTATTTACATTTAAAAACAATTTTCTGTAAAACTTATGTTGGAGCAATCAGTTTATAGGTAACATTGTTAATTGTGTATTGTTACTTTTGTATTTGTTTTTTGCCCAGAAAAAAATGTGTATTGGTCAGACTTGTTTTTACCTAAAAAAACCCGCTACCTTCACCTATATTCCACCTGTCAAATTCGGAGAACTTAACAAACTTGTAAACTAAAAAGATTTTTGTAATTTTAGTAACCAAACAATAAGTTGATCTTTTTAAAATTATAATGACAGACCGATTATTTAAACCTCTTATTTTTTTTGATTTAAATCCGATTAAAAGGTTCCGCCCATTTTCACAATCGCATGCTTAAAAGAACATCAAAGAATGTTGGGCCTTAGTCACTTGTCCTTTTTCCAGTTTGTGTTGTCATAAAAAAACGTTGCTGATGGACGTATTTTTGATGTGTCCTAATTGATCCGGTAACTACTTTATTTTATGATTTCCTAATCCTTTTTAACGTGTCTGAACAATGCAACTAGTCTTTTAAGATTCTACTAGTTACAGTTTGATGGCTGTTATTGTGTTAAACCTATAATTTAATTTATGTGTTAAATGGGACTAATAAGTTATTAAACACCTTGTTAAAAATGGGGTAGGTGTATACTAAATAAAAATATAAAATAATCACTTAAAATTTTAAAGCTATAAATCGGGTTTAATCTTATTTTTTAGCTTCTTTTTAATATAAATTTTTTTACACACTGTCAAATTGAATAAATGTTAAGTGTCACTTTTTAAATTTTTAATAAACGTAAATATCGACAAACTACCTAAATCATTTCACAAATTGCCATCGCAATATTTTTATTTTGTTTTTATTAAAAATAGTTAAGTAAAATGTAAATACGGTGCAAAATAAAACAATAAGAAACTTGAAAATACAAGATAAAAAGTAAAATAAATCACAATAAAACAAATCCCTGGTAGTGATCGTACATCTCAGATTCAAAGTCCTTGCTGGACTTAATGTAGTTTGAGTTCATTTCGTTGTACAGTTTATTCATTTTGCCAGTTCTAAATGGGTCGAGTGTAAGCACGTGAGTAAAAAAGGGGGTAACGTCGTCAATGGGGTCGTAATATGGCAACCTGATCAACTGTTGAAAGCCGTTTGATTCGTGAAATTTGGCAGCTCGCGTGCTGTGACTTATTGCAACCACAAGTGGCGCTGAAGTGCTACCCAGTATATCCAACAAGTCCAAGTTGCCCTTTGTTTTGTTTTGATTATCTGTTAATAATTGATTCGCGTTTGGTTTGCTTTGGGTCGGTATTGGCAGCGGCCGATGACTTAACATGGTAAAATAATGCAGATTTTTGATCGAAAACATGTTCAGTAAATTTGTCATCACATTATCGTTCGATGCAGCGTCAGAAATCCTTTTAGGTTTTCTCTTTACCTCTAGATTGTCTTTACGAATAAGCCGATTTTGTTTGAGCCAGTATTCCGCCATGATTCGAATAGCCTCCTTGTAAACAGAACTGCCTACTCCTTGCGAGGTATACTCGGGTTTTATTGCACAAAATAAACCGTTCCACATCGGGACTCGTGCTCTTTTTAGTTTTTCGCTGATGTTTTGATTTTCCCATGCTTCGTATCTGTAAAAGAAAAAGAAAAAAAATGTAAAAGAGTCGAATTTTCGCGTTGTTTAACTTAATGTTTAATTTTTTATTCAAATAGTAATTTAAATATGCTAGGGAAACACAGTCGTTATGTACTTAAATGTTTTAAATATAATTTTTTTTAATTTAGTTTCTTTACTTATGTTACAAAAAAAATACGAATAATACCTAATTAAACAATCTATGCAAAACACATTTTTCGCGTATTTAAAAAAATTAAAATTCCAAACCTTTTAACTCGCTCCAGGCCTTTTTTCGATATTTGTCCTAGCTTGTATTTCTCGTAGGCTTCCCAGTAGGGTTCGTCACTGTTGATAGCCCACCCACAGCCGTCGCTGGAGGGCGGTACAAACACCACGCCTCCTACAATCTCCGACGGTGGTTTGTGTTGCCTCAGTAAATCCAGGTCGGCCGTTTTTTCTTGGTTTTTGGTTATCCGGATTCTCAGTAAAATACCGTGACCACTGCCCACAGTTACCTCGTAATTTGCGTCTAGGTAAGCCCGCAGAAACTCCTCGCGTTTCGATTCATCGGGTACCATGTAAGTGTACAGGGGGTAGCGGTAAAAAGATCTGACGTAACACTCTCGGATGATTTTCCAATCCTCGACCAAGGTCGTTAACTCGATACTCACTTTACTAAAATAAGAGAAATATTTAATTGCAATATTATTTTTTTTAATTCGTAGATTTTTATTATTTAAAAACATAATATTTTTTAAAATAATAACTTGCATACCTGTTCGGCATATTTATTAAATCCAATAACTTTGACCTTTATAAACTTGATTTAATACTTAACTTAACAAAAACTAAAACATAAAAATCTAAACAAAAAATTTTTACACACGTTTTAGCAACAAAAAAAATTTTTCTAAATATCCGACCTATTGTATGCTCTTTTGTTTTAGCGGTCTAAATTGCGACTAGTAGGCCACTGGCGCTAAATTTACCGTCCTAGCCAATTGTGTGTATATATATATAAATGACATTTACACCTACGAAAAAAAAAAACATCCCTCGAGGCCGTCTCTTGCAAACCGAACAGGAGAGAGTTTCGAATAAACTCTCTCCTTTTTGCAAGGGTTTTTATAATGGTGTCATCGCTGCCGGATGCCTGTTAACAAAGCAAATCTCCCGCTAGTTTAAATCATAATGTTAAAAGGTTACCGTATGGCAATTTAGGTAAATTCTCAATTCATTTAATACTTTGTTTTAGGTTTGGCGTGAGAACGTAACCCAGATACAAACTTTGTAAGTTACTAACAAATGTGATTAAGAACATATTTTTCCAATATTGCTAAATTACTTTTTCAACCAACTAAATTAAAAGAAGGGTGTTAAGAAGTAACGAGTACATTATATTGGTAACAAAGAACCGGAAAACTATGAATCAAACAATTTAATATTTATGTTGCATCATATTTCTTTATCGTAGCCTGTTATCAATATTCAAATTGGCAAATTACAGAAAATCGATCGTTATTAAAATAATTGAAACAAATATAAAAGAAAACAATACAGAAAACGAGATAAAATTATATTACTCATTTTTTAAGAACGTGTATTATAATATTTATCTATAAGTATGTATGTTATGTTCTTGTGTTATTCCTAAGATTTCTTTATTTAAAAGCGCCGGGAATTGCAATTATTTTGGCTCTAGACATTTTTTTTATAAGCAATTATGCTCCCTTTAAAACGGAAAGCTCTTCATTGGCTTTGAACTTTTGAAATTGTTTTTGTTTAAGGTTATAAAGGGATCACTATAAAGTTGTAGCCAACCTGCTTCAAATTTACAGGCTTTTGTAAGAACACAATAAACCAACAAATTATAGGGCGGTGCTGATTTTTTAAATTAAACCCTAAGTAAATCCACATCATTTTGCTGGTCTTTTATGTTTGTTAAGTCGGCATTTTTCACACCACGATATAACAAAAACGTTTTGATTTTTTTAGTTTTTAGCTGTACGGCAAATAAAGGTCATGGAGTCGTAAGAATTGGTTTACAAACGAAATCATTTCTCGCAACAACGTGTTACTTTAACTACACGTTAACATAATAATTGTGATGTATTTTAACACAACAGTTGCTTTTAGTAGTAAATTGTTGCTGTATAAGAAGATACAGTCTACTGGGACTGCTCGATAATGAAGATTAATCGAGTTAGGCAAACTGCGGTCCAAGTTAGTTAAAACTCAAATGTTAATAAACAACCGCTGTCGGTTTGTTTTAGGGGCCAATTTGTTATTTTTAACTTTTGAAGGTTTAACGGCGCTTTTGACAAACAGAATTAATTGAGTTTGTGGCCCGTGAAGTATAATTTAATCGTGCCACTTATTGCCCTGAGCCAAGGCAAGCTGCTGTATAATAATTTTCCCTTCAAGATTGTAAGTTATACCTATCTTCGCAAAACGAATTACTAAACAAATTTGGTCACGTGGCCTACGGGACAATACTCCAGACTTTTCTGTAGATTGTGGCGCCATTTTGAACAAGGGAAACTCCCTCTTTTTCTCAAATATTTACGAAGATAACTGCATTAAAGGACGCGTGCAATATTTGTATAATAGTTTTTTGTAAAACAACTTGCTCGGCCTCTTGAACTGTTTAATAAATAAGTGTGTATTGCCTTAAGTCCATTATAAGACAATCAAATGGTGTTTACGTATTGCAATGACTAAATGCTACCGTAAAACACGATTAATTGATTACGATATTTCTTTAAAGCTGTTTTGAAGGCACGCGTTCGCCTTTGTTATAAAATAATGTTTTGTTGAATAAATACAATTGATTCTTAACAAAAAAATTAGAAAGTGTAAAAAAAATTAACAAACAAACGCTTGCTAAATTGCCACCTTTTAGTTCCTTTATTACATTTTTTTAAAAGTGTTAAAATTTGAAAGTGGTTTTGTAAGTAACGACAGAAAAGGGATTTGTTGTTTAAATATGTAAATACAAAACATGCTTTAAAAACTTTTTTTTGGCATGTTATAAATTTGTACCTACGTAGCTTTTAAAAAGCAATTTTAATGTTATACAGAAAGTTTTTTTTAATAACAGGATTTAGCAATTTAAAAAAAAAACTATGACAGTAACATATGTAACCCAAAAAATTAGAAAATTTAGAAAAGATATTGTAATTATTTTGTTAACATTGTTATTTTCCTATTAAACAATAGATTACACTGCAAGACGTAAAACAACGAGGTTAAAGTTAATAATTTTATGACCTAATTTGAACAATTATAATTCCGGGCGATGCAGTTTTTTGTCGTTGTGGAATTGTTTGCCTTCTAAACGTGCACGCACTAGAAACCGCTATTAATCCCCCTTGTAAAATGTCCATAAACACAAGTTTCTAAATACTTTCACCAAATGCAACACAAACAAATACGTCAAGGGCGCTTGCCTTCCATTTAAAGTATTAATTCGATCGTGTTTCGAGGTGCAATTAGTGTCAAAGGTTTCCGACATTGTGTAACTTTTTTGTAGTTGATCGTAAATATTTAGAAAACATTGTATCAATGTTGATGGGCAATGACCATGGCTTATACAAGTCCTTAATACCAAAAAGCCCGCATTCTAAAGCTGTTTTAAAAATAAATTGTTTTGCCATCATATGAAAACAATACATGCAGAGTTTGTGTTAGTTATTCAATACAAGACATCAATATAGCGTGAAATTGTATATACGTTTCTATTTATTCGCTTAACAAGTTTGACATTTTTAAAATTTCTCTGCAAAAAGCTAACAACAAAGACTTAACTTTTAATTTTACGTTTTATCGGTTTTTAAACTTTATACAATACAAACTTGATGCAAAAAAATAAAAAAACTGAAAAAGGTAACTTTTTGTGCCGATAAATGTTTTAGATAAACGGTCATTTTTAAACAATTTAATAATAACAAACGTCATTCTTGTTATTTAAGCCAATGAACGGTTTTGATATTAAGCCAATTTTGTATGTTGTTTCCTAAATGGAATGTAAGCCTTTGAACTATAATGTAAACAAACTGCTCATTTAAAAAAAAATTCGTTGTCCGGCATGAGTTGCTGACGGCGTGACCATTATAAAGCAGTTGGTGGACATAAGCCTGTTAACGTACAAGGAGAAATATAAGATAACAAGATTTCAATTTCTAGCAAAGCTTTCAGAATACAATTAACCTTATTTTAAATTTAGGAGTTACTTTGCCTTAAGATTGTTGCAAGATGAAAGTTAAAACGGTTTGTTTAAAATGTAGATGTCAATGTTTTAAACGTTAGGGCGCCATTAAGTAAGATACTATGAGTAAAGGTGACACATACTATTGAATGACGGCCGGCTACAATTTTTGAAACTTGATATAGCATAATGATATCGCCGTTTTATTAAATCTCTAGTACCAATGGTATAGCTTTTAAATGTAATATATATTCATATATTTTTTTTGACGATGGAAAATTTTTGTTAACTTATAAATACTAATAAAGGCATACGTTTTGTACAATTTAAGCTATAATGAAGTGTGTTGATAATAAAAATTAATCAATTTTTACCGATTACACAGTCAGGTCTGAGTGTAATCTTACAAAAAACTTAATGCGTCATGCGCCTAGTAAAATAGTTCATACAATGATTCTGCCTTATGGCTTGTAGTTCCCGTTAAGCTATATTTAACGTAAAAACAACTTTTTAAATCGAGGCCTAGTATTTATTTCGCATTTGTAAGCCTTAAAAGTAGAAGGATTTATTTAAGTATATGTCAAGTTATATTTCTCAAACATTTACAAATTATCGCTTAAGTTTGTTATCTAATATCTTAAAGTTTTACGATTCTTAAAAAAATATATGTATACCGTAACTTGACAAACAACTTATATCAAATAAAAATTATTATTAAATATAATCTCTATAATTAATAACAATTTTTATTAGATTTTCAATAGTTTTTTTACCGTTCTTACGTTTTATTTATTATTAGCAGTTTCTTACCGAAAATCGCATGGTTTTAAAATTTTAGAGAAACGTCAATTTGAAATAATCCTATTAAATGAACATTTGGAGTTCAAAGGGGATTATACTATTTACATGACAATATTGATTTTTTCATACTTTGCTGACGCAAAATTGTTTTATTTGTTTATTTTTTTCACTACTATAGTACTAATGCGTAAAAAACGTAAACAAAAAATTATTAACAACATATTTTTTTCATAGAAATTTAAGTCAAACTTTAAGACAGCATTAATTTAATTACTAGAGTCGGCCTATACAATTTTTCTAAAACCCTAATTAAAACCTAATTTTGTAAAATCTAAAACTTAATTTTGTTTTTTTAAGTATGTGACGCCACACTTGGTGTTGTTTATATTTTTCTTATCAAAAAGCACTGATTAGTTGTTTGAATCCGCGCACTACTCTCTAGTCCTTCGCATGACGTCATCATTTCACAAATGCGGACATTAGGTTGCTTTGTTCAAGAATGAAACTGTTCTTAGTTTTGGTGCATAAACGTATATGAAACTGTTAAAGAAACTTTAGTTTGTGAAGAACATAATAGCTAAAATGTATGTGCTAATATGCAAAGTCTAAAAAGTAACAAAATTCGATTTAGTTTTGAAAGTTAGATTTGTGAATTTAATTAACATACTCAAAAATCCATTAAACATTTATAGAAAAGTGAATTATATTCAATAGCTTAAGTTACTGTTAATCAAAAATATTTAAAATGAAATTGTAATACTTTTTAAAAGTAGTCACCAAAATTGTTTTTTAATTTAAAATTTAATATATCAAAAAAAACGTACTAGTTTAACGTACATTTTTTGCATAAATATATAACTGCACAATAATATATGCCAGGGTTATGACGATTTTATTTATTATTTGCAAAATCGCCAAACTTAAAAACTTGTATAGAAACAAAATCGTCTTGTCGTAATTAAAATTCTAGATAAAACATTTCTTAAAAATATGCATTAGATCAAAAGTTACAGCATTTTTATATCTCGCGTATAGTGTGACCTATATTAACCCATAGGGCGTCATAAAAATGTATTGTACAAAATCTTTTCAAATTTTTTTTTTTAATTTAAAATTTATTACACCTTTTAAAGGGCAATAGTTTTACATACATTGACATTAACATTACTATAGAAAATACATTTTAAATAAACTATATTAATCAAATTCAACTAATATTTGCATAAATAATTTGTTCATACAGGAACTAATCAAACATTTGATTTACAACTTACTTTGCAAAGGTGCAAAAGCAATTAATTAAAAACGTACAAGTTTAAATCATAGCAGAAGTAGAAAAATTAAGTTAAAATCTTAAGTGTTTGTATTTGTAAGAAAAGTTTGTTGTTTTTTATTAACATACTTTTATGTTAACGTGACATGTTATTATGATTTTGTCGGTTTAAATTGTATGATTAATAAAAACAAACCAAACACATTGTGAATTATATTCGTTTATAGATCTTTAAATGCAAATCAGAAAAATTACAGAAAATATTCAGGACAAGAGTTATAAACATCAAGCCAACATTTTTCAATGACATCAACAACTTTTTGATCCAAACTTTCCTTTTTAATATAGGCAATATTTTGGTTGAATTGTTCCATTGATGCAGGACCAATAACAACACCGTCGCCATGGTTACCATCTAATATTGAATGATGATATAACCATCTAAATTCAGCTTCAGTTATAGTAACTTCTTTTCCATAAACTTGGTTTAAAACTTTTTGGATATCAGCTACAGCTTTAAAGTTATAAATTTTCCAATACCGTTCGAGATATATGCTTACATCTTCAATCTTTACATCCTCAAATTTGTGTTTTCCGGTTAACAAGCCTTTACATAATGGGTTGTAAGCATAAAACTTCATTTTAAAGTATCGAAGACATGGAAATAATTCTGTTTCCACTGACCTAGTTAGGCAATTGTACATGCCTTGATACACTGTTGGCAAAATCCAACCATTTTGTTTGCAGATTGTAAAAATTTCAGCCACTTGCCAAGCTGCATAATTGGAAATACCAAACTTTTGAAATTTACCTTCTCTATGAAGCTCATGCACAACAGCAAGAGTTTCGGATATCGGGGTTTTATGATCCGGAGCATGCAAATAAAAAGTATCTAATGAGCTCATTTGAAGTGATTTTAAAGATGTGTTTAATTGCATTCTGACACTTTCTTTTCTAATCCCCCTTCTTCCCACGGATTTGCTTTTCCTGAGATTTTAACTTGTTTCTTGCACATCATTTGTCCTAATACTTTATCTGATTCTCCCTCGCTATACAATAAAGCACTATCAACTTCAATCTTGTCTTTGTCACTTTGTGATGCAATAGATGCTTTTACCATTTTTTCTCCTTCAACCAAATCAAGTCTGGTTCCTATTCGTCCAGCTCCCAAAATTGTTCGGATTGACATTTTTTTTAAATGACAGTTAGACTATTTTAAATAAAAAAAATTTTTTAGAAAATTCGGACTTGAAAAAATTAAATACAACAAACAATCAAAAAAATATTTAATTTTTTTCTTTAAAGCTTTAAAATATCCTTTTTTAGCACAGTTTATATAAATGCTCTGTTACTTACAGTAGTGTTATTTGTTATCGCTTATTTGAATATTATTTGTTAAGTGTGAATTAGTTAAGTTGTAAATGCATTAGGTTACCATTAATCACCAAAGCGGAAAAAGGTTGATGTCATTTTATCCGTTTCGAAACAGGATTAACTTTTCATTTTTAACATTTTTATGTTGTTAATTAATCTTCACCGCGATGGTAGTTTAATTTAATAATAATGCAGACATGATGTAAAAAAGCACTTCGCACCAAACTAATTACAAATAAAGAATATTTTAGCCTCAAACAAGCGTCATAAAACATTAACTTGCATATTAAAAAATAATTTGTGTTTTAGGCTATGTTAGCTGAAATTTTGTTTTCTTAAAATATTTTTTTAAACGTTAAAAAATTCTCAATGAAACTCCAATTGAATGCTTGCATTTATTTACAGCTTAAAATAAAAATATCGCAATCGGCGTCAGGGAAGAAAAACAAAAACTAAACCAAACAACCAATAAATTTTTCGTTGGGATCAACTGGGAGAATTTTGTTTATGCGCTCAAAGAAATCATCTTTTTCTGTAGGCGGTAACTGGTTTTTGTCTTCTGGTGGTGTTTCGTCAAGCCCCGTAAATAGTCCCTTGAGTAGTTTGTCGGCCGCTGAAAGACAGCAACAATTTACTTAAAACTGCATATTTAAAATATTACAAATAAGAGTTTTTTTTAAATAAAACTACATTAAATTGGTAGCTTTATTTTAAAGTAAGTATTTTCATTTGACATTGTTACATTACAAACCAATATAAATCATATTTTGCCTCTTGGTATCTATTTCACAACCAATACTGCTTAACTTACTAAAAGGACAGCAAAATCGTATCTTGTAATCCTTGCACGCAATTTGAGTATCGCCAACTATTTTAAACCGGCCATCTTCACTGTCGTAATAGATTTGGGGTATTCCGCCTGGGTTTGAATTGGGCTCGTTGGAGTTTTTACACACCAGACCGTCTTTGCTTAATTCCAGTTTGTCATACCCAGCAATGTAAGGTTTTTCAGTGTCATCTGCCAAGCGAATTTCAATTCCGCTTGTAGTTGTACAAGTACCCTGAATAAAGATTGGTGTAACGATTTTTAATAAAGTTACACCTTAATATGATTTTAAATTAAAAAAAAATAAATTTAATTATTTAACCAATAGTTTAAAAAACGATATTGAATAACTATAACATGGTAAATGGTTATTGTTATTTTCATTGTAATTAATCATTTACAAATTTAATGCCTAACTAAAAAAAACGTACAAGGTTATTGAACAAATTTATAAAAAATATGTTTTACTGTAGGATCGATCTCCTTAAATTTTGGGAAAGTAGCGACATCTCCATCTTCATTAAGATCACCAATCCCATACCATTTCGTCCAGTAATCACCCAAACAAGTCCCAATTACTAAAAAAAAGGTAAAAAGAATTTAAAATTTTATGCACGCAAACGACATAGTAAAGCATGGTAGGTGTTAGTAAAGCATGGTAGGAATTGGTTTTACACATATCAAAATAGTGCAATAGAGATGACTAAGTTTGGTTAATTGATTTTCGATGTGACATGTTTAATACTAAAAAATCTAATTAAAAAAATGAAACAGGTTTAAATATTATTTTGTATTTTAACGAAATTTAATTTCAACCAGTGTTAGTTCTCAAAATGATAAAAAGCAATTTACCTGCTGGACAGCAAAATTTAACTTCATAATCAAGGCAATCTTCACCGTTTTGTTGTTCTTCTTTTAAACATTTAAAACCCACGTTTTTATCAATTGAAACGACTTGGCCCGATTCTCTGTAAGAAATAAAAACAATACAGAATTTACAATAAAAAAACAAACATTGAAAATATACAAAATTTAACAAATATGTAAAATTTGCAGACTAAAATGATTCTTCCAACCAAAACTTTCATATATAAGCCAAGTTTCACAGCTTGCAATTTTGATTTCCAATAACAAATTACATCTTAAAAATAAATATTTTTTGTTAATGTACCTGTAACCGATTTGGGTTCCCACTGTTCTTGCACTAATAATGGATGGTTCTTGACACAAAAATCCATCAAAGTTAGTGATTATTGTTTCAAGCAGTTCGATATCGTTACCACCATTATCGTTCGGGCTACCTACGTTAAAATAAGGAGTCCAAGCTTCGCAGTTCTCTTCGTTTCCTGAAAATAATTTTATATGCAATTTACACTTTTTAGGTAATGTCTTAGAATAGTGTTATTGCATAAATCGTGTTTTTTAAACAATAGTGTACATAGGGCGTCAACACGTTTAACGTTGAAAACTATTCGCATAACCAACTACAGACATTAGTTCAACATAAAAGTTTTCGAAAAAAAAAGGAAAACAAACATCAAAATAGTTAGAATAACATCAAGTAATTGTTGGGTGCACAGTTTTGTTTTAGTAATAAAAAATATAACACAAACCTGATCCAATACAAACCACACTTAAAATTGTCACGAAAATTGTAATAAACATTTTAAATTTAGACCTATTTTTCAAAACACATCCTAAAAGACTTCTAAAAAATGATAAAATTAATTTTAAACACCTGTAAGTCCACAATCTTCCTTATACGAAATAACGCAGGTCAACTTACGGCTTATAAATGTAACCTAACAAAGCAAAAAAAAGAAATTGCGTTTAGGCACCAATTTAGCATAATAAAATTTCATCATTTTTTGTATTTTTATCCGAAACGTGATCTATTTTTCTATGCAGCCTTTGTTCATTAAATTTAAAATTTCAATGGGTCAAAATCAAAAACTATTCATATCTATTAGGGCGTTTTGTGATTATTAACATTAGTTAAACGACTTTGATCATATCAAACAAACAAAATTTCATGTTTTATTAAAAATATTTAAAGTCTAAGTTATCTATTACAGCGATATAATAAAGTTTATGTTTTGTTTGGAAATGTGGTTAATTTGAAAGTCACCGGTTTTAGAAATAATTCACACCTGTGTTTGTTTAACTAACCTTTGTCGAAAATATGATCATGATCTTTACATCTCCAAATATTCCATTATCCACCCTTACTTCGTTTAGAAAGAGAGCACAAAGAGATTCTGCTTTCAGGCTCAGATTTAAGATTTAATGAATGTAAAACTAACTTTGATTCACAACTGGCAAAAACTTCATAACAAAACTTTTAAAATAGAAACCTAGATGACTAAAAAGAAACTGGATATTTGTCAACGTAAACAAATTATTTAACATTAAAATGCAATAAGTAAACACCTTGATAAGTTAAACTAAAAGGCTTTGCCTTTGAATTAAAATAAAACTGTTCGATTGTAGTAGAATTCGCGATTTAAATTAAAATGCACAATCACCCAGAAGCATAGATGCTAAAAGCGCCGGCTTAAGTGCACGCGGTAAATTAATGGCCTTTTATCAGAAATCAAAACATACAACCTGGACTAGGGCATTGTTTCCTTTAACACAAAGCTATATATAATTCTTTCTAGTATCTTAGTAATTCGTTTCTAACCAACGGTTCGTTTAACAGAAATAATACGCTTCATTTCAATCTATTAAATTAACTTAGTAACGGACAAATGGTTACTATGTAGGTATACACTTTAATTTACTCTTACCATTTGTTATTCTTGAGTAAAAGTTGATAATGATGAGGGCAGGAAAGAAACCTAAAAATCGACCATTTTTGTCACTGTTTATTATAATTTCTATGCTGGCGTCTACTGCTAGTTTAATTTACGTTGGTGCAAAAATCGTAAAAGTAGCTTGGTATGGGTTGGAGTTGCATAAGACCGAATGTACAGTTATCACTATCGGTAAGTATTTTAAAGGTTTACAGCATTGTATGTAAAATTAATTTAGTTAAAGTCTTATAATTAGTTGAACGAAGTATTATTTTTATTATGACACGACGTCTAATCTTTTATCTATTTTGTAAAGATTTAAATTATTTTTTAGGTAATGTAACCCTAGGCTTAAGGTATTTTTTAAATTTTTGTAACGATAAGTTTGCTGGTTGTTACAATAATCTATTAAAACGCCATAATATTCTATTGAACTAAGTGCTAGAATTTTATAATTTTGATAGGTTTTAAGTCTTAGTACTGATTATGTCATTTTTAATTTTCGCATTATTTTATTGTTCATTTTGTGATTAGGGTAGGTCGTTCATAGTAATAGCCATTGGTGCGTAAAAAACTCAATAAATAAAAAAACGCTAATAAACATGGCCTAATACCATTACCAAACTTAAAACAAATGTTTATGTTCTAAGACATTGGTTCAGAGGTGGGTTGTGAATGCAGTCGTTTGCTTGATGAAGACGACCCTCGCGGACCAAGTACCAGCTGTTACTCGAGTTATCCATGTCTTGTTGTCTGGGTAAGCTACCCTGTTAAACGGAGCAGTGGAAAAAACGAAACAACTACCGGTTTATTGTTTATCAGTGAAGAAGAAGTACTGCGTAATAAAGAAGTAAATATTTAAGTAATTTAAGTATATATTTTAAGCGCCTTCATTTTTTTAACAGATGTTAACATGCACAATTAGAATTAATTACCGGTTATTTGCATGTATTTAAATATCTTAGAAAAAAAACAAAACGCATTGCCCTTATTGTTCTAACTTGAAACTGAATAAAGTTAAACAAAAATATTAAAAGCGTCATTAAAACTTCTCTTAAAATGCCCCTTATTTTGGAAAAATTGTCGTTAAAATTTTGTTTTCAAAAATTTGATTTTCGGCCATATACATTAAATTCGGTGAAATGGTTTGGTAATGTGCGGATACCGTTATTGTCGAACTCTCATATCGTAACAAATATGACCCTATTAACCTTTTAGTGCGTTATCGAAATATGCAACGAAGACTCAAATCAAAACAGAAATTTCGTCGACGAGTTTATATCAGATCACCAACTTTCTGTAGGTGCTTTAATAAGCTGCTACATCGGAAGTGATCGAAACCTGGTGACTACATTATTGCTGTTTCAACAACTACTTTATTTTTAAAAACTTTAAATTAATTTGTTTTTTTACTTTAAGGCGCTGATGCAAACCCAATATGAGCGTGGAACAGCAATAGCAGTAGTGGTAAATGGACTGCTATGGCCCTCTTTAGTGCTGGTTGTTTCTTTTGTATTATTTGTGTTGATTTCAAAAAATGTAGATCTTTAAAATTTTATATAACCATAATCTGTTAGAAATATTGTAGATTCTTTTTGATATTATAATAATGAGAATACCGTGTTTCTTAAATCTCATGGTTTGTTAGTTGAAACATGGACAAAAAATGAGATCTTGATCTCATAAAAATAGTTTAATGTGCATTAATAATCAGGATTTTAAAAGATTAACCCATCATTAGAAATTTAGTAAAAATAAAATTTGGGTAAGGGTAGATACAGGAAAATATTATAAATATTAGCTCCGAAAACCTTAAAAGTAATAAGAGATTTGGCGAGGACCGCAAAGTACAAGTAAACCAAAAAACGTTTCTAAAGAGGGTAATTTCAGATAATTAAAATAATTTGCTGTAACGTAAAAAAAATTCCTTGCACTCAAACCTATTTCGTAACTGAATAAATAGTTTTATTTTTCACAAAAATTTGCAAAAATGAACGACACAAATTAACCTAAAAAAAACATATATAGTTCGCAAGCGAGAAAAGCAGTCATGGCACACGAGTTACAGTTTAACTGAAACGGAGTCGAACAGCAAATTAAAATACTGCTTTTATCAAAATAAACACTGTTCAATTATGTATAAACTCTGTCAAGTAATTCGTCGCGCAGAGGTTATCACGTGACTGAGTTTGGCCCGCTCACTTTTTGGAGAGTGGTAATTTCCTAATGATGACGTCACCGACGGTTATTCCCGTTTTATTCCATTTCCATTTCTAGATTTAAATTTTAGTTTAAAAAATAAAATGTGAGACTTTTTATTACAAAAAAGGAAAAAATGTATAATGTTATTGTTAAACTTCGTTAACCGGCAGCGTAGTGTAGTGGTAAAAACACTTGCTACACCACATGATGTCGTTGGTTCGATCCCTAGCTCTCATGCTGTGGCGTCCTTGGGTAAGGCGCTAAAAACTGTTTGAACTTCTGCTGAGCCAGTAATTAATCAGCAGCATAATTTTTGGGCGATATTAATCTATAATATCCTAAACTGCCCAGGCAACTCGTGACTGAGTCGGGGTAACACTTGTTACTTTATGTTTAGGTCGCGCATTCAACCTTTCCACATCGAGGATGAAAATACAAAAAAACACAAAACATATAGTTTAGATTTAACATTGGTTCTTTTCTTAAAAATTTCACACTGCATTTTACTTACTGTTGATACTTTATTTTTTCACTTTCATCCCCTTCATACTCCCTGACGTCATCAATCTGTCGTGCATTTCCAGTCAAAACATTGTAGGCGGATTGCAAAATAAACTGAACAAAAAGAAACGTTGATAAGCAAATAGGGGTTGAATACTTTCATAGTGCAAATAAGATTATAAATGCTTATTAAAATAGGTCTATGCTATAGACTTCGGACTATACACAGTAAATTGAACATGTGGTTTTCTTTGTAAATAACAACATCGTTATATACACGTAAATGAACCAAGTGATTTAGTGCAAAAACTGTAGAGCAATTATAAATTCAAAATACTTGAAAAAAAACCGAGTTTAGTTTGCGTAAGCGTTATTACTATTTGCTCATGTTGCAACTTTGCAATTAAATAATACAACACAGCATCTTAGGCGAACTATTGACTCGCCATAAACCAGTAAACGTGCATAACTAGCAACGTAATCATTAATCCGTTCGAGAAAAAGAAAAATGGTGGAACGTCGTCGTAAGCTAAAGTTGCCACGTAAGATCCCCAGTATATTGCCTTCAATGGAAACCAGTAAAGACGAAAAACAAACCTGAAAAATAAAAATTTGAAAATTTTATAAAGTTTACACTTTTTAGTTTGCACCAATCTTTAAACTTTGTTTTTATTTTGTATTAATTAAGACGACAGGTTTTCATGTTCTTTTTTTGAAAAAGGTGTGCTGTTGAGTTGTGTTTTTAAAATATACGACAAGCAATGGCAAATAGTGTGGCATCGTTGCGGCTCGAACCGCAAACCTTTCGCATCGTTTTTCTCTGCCAAGACCACTATACCACACTACCGCACTAATACTTTCTAACTTTTATTTGTTCCTAAATTATTTTTTTATATACTAAGCGGCACCTTTGCTTTTTTCGACATGTCTCTTGTGCATAATAGAGGAAAAATTATATCAGTAATATTTTAAACTTGTATTGTTAATTTGCGACTGATATTTTAGAAATACCAAATATAGCTAGTGCTTAGGCTAACAACAAGTTAAACTCAAAATATCTACTAACCATGAGACACCGAATCCTATAAAACCAATCGTCGACAAAAAATCGCAATATTTGCTCCAATTCCCCCCCTTGGATTTATAATAAACAGCAACTTTGGTTGCTTCCAAAAATATATCACTAAAGTCGTGTAAGAATAAAATAAGAAGACCTATGTTGGTGTATCTAAAAAAACGAACAAGGTTTTAGTTTAATATTAGAACACTTATCTAATAAAAGATAAAAACAATTTTTTTTTTAAATTTTTGCTATTTTCTATTTTCTTGGTGTTTTCAACAATAGTAAACTTAAAAAAAGTATAAATCTAGTTAAGCAAAAAAAAATTGACAGACCAACATTAAATTGAAAAAAAACAAATAATAAATAACCATAAGTTTAAGATTTATCTTAAAACGGATAACGTGATACCTGAACAAATAAGAAAATGCCAGCAGCGCGAGAGTAACAAAATGATGAAGTAAAAGTACGATTGAATCTTTTCGCCATTCGTCCCACGCAATTAAGGAATAAACAGCTTGAATGTAGAAACTGGTTTGATACAAATATGCGACGTAAATATCCCAGGTGACTGCTGAGTGAAGCGACCAAACTAAATTGAATCAAAATAACCTTTAATAAATAAGTTGTATATTCACTTGTTTAAAGCTTTTTTAAAATTCTTTTGACATAGCGTTTGTTTCTTGCTATTTATGTATAATCTATATATTATTGAGCTTAGTGGACGATGCAACATGTTTAATTAATATGCTTACAAAATAAAAAAAATAGTCATTTGTGGCGTGGGTAAATTATCGTGGGCAAATATTAAAGTGACCATATTACGACAATGAAAATCCTGAAGGGCTGTCGACTACGATTTGTATTTCTTATGATTTTGTAAGCATAATTCTTAAAAATATATTTGCAATCTAATTATTAAAATAAATAAAAACAATTTAGTTAAAATTGCGATACATTTGTATTTCAATTTTTCTCATAAAACAGGATTCTTTTTTTCAGACTTGCGTAATCACCTACTTAAACAACGTTGAATTTAGCCAATACATTACAAATGGTTAATTATTCAAGCACCATAAGGCGGAACGTATTTAACCTTGCGTATGGAAATAGGTAATTTAATTACCGGGTAGACGAAGTCGATGAAAAATTAATGAGGTCATGTGTTATACATTTCTTTCTAGATCAAAGCGATGATACAAGATTGTTGTAAAGAATAATTAAAATCTGGGATTTTTTTTAATTAGCTTAATTTTACTCTAATCTAAGTCCTATATTGGCATTTTTTTACTCAAAAATTTAAAAAAGTTGGTGTCACTGAACAAAAAAATGATTTTAATTTTATATTATTTTATTTATTTTTTAAGTTTTTATAACTTTAAAAAAAAAATTAAAGCTCTGTTTGTGATGACATAGAAAGTACTAGCTTGTATACACTCACTACGCCAACTTAGTACTTTTTACGCCACACAAAAAATATGACAACCTGGCTTTTTGTGTTCATTATTTCCAATATTTTTTTAAATTAAATTGTAAGTACCACAGACATTTTTAGAAGCTCTAAAGGCATTTTGAGATTCAGTGCTATATATATCACTCACAAAATTGCAAAACTCTTTAATATAGCACTTAAAGTTTTTTAAATTAATTTTACCACCCTAAACGTATTTAAATATTTGGAAAGTCTAGCATCTTACCTGTAACTATGTCGTTGAGGTTAAAAAACAATTTATATTTATAAAGAACAAGATAAGCAGAAAACAGCCACGCCGTCGTGGAAAACGAAAACTTCCAGAGACACTCGGGTAACTTGGCTGAAACATTCGGTGGCAATTCAGAGTATTTTGCTAGAGGCTAAATATAAAGTGAATACACATTATTCGTGTTTTAAGAATTAATAATGTATTTATTTAATAATAACCAGGGCAAACCTGAAAATTAAAAATAAATATAATAGGTGGTCATAAAAAATATGTAACCGTGAAACATTTATTATTTTGTAAACATCGTTCAACGTATACTGGTTTTCTACATACACGTTTAATGTTTGAACCAATGTTTTTTCGCATAACCATTTATTTTACATCAAAATATTTGTAAAAGTTTCTACCAGTACATTTTATGTACAACAACAAAAATATCAAATTGCGCAATTTTTTTTTTTACCATGAATAAATGTCTTGAGACTGCAGCCCTCAAGTGCGTCCATAACGAAGCAAACAACGCCACCAAAATGACGTCACTAATTGTGCAAGAACCATACGTGAACAAAGTGTTTAGCCATCCACTTGGCGTGACGTCATTAGGTTCCAATTTGTTCCAGGATTGTTTTAGTGCATACGGCACGTCGGTTAAAAATTGGTAGAATCCAGGGTAGGTTATATTTAAATTTAAATCCGGTTTAATTTCGAACATTTTACACACAGTATTTTACCTTGCTAAAACCAAAATTGAGATATTAATTTTTAAGTCTATAATATAGCTAGTAGGTATCACTTACGCATCAGTAAATGTCAATTCAGTTACCACAATTTTCAACGCACTAGAACTAGACTGTTTACCTTTAGCGATTTTGCGCCTACCAACCGATTTACAAGTAGGCAAAATCGAAAAGTAGTCGATGTGCTAAGCAAACAAATTGATTTTAGTGAACAAATAGGCGCTACATGCCAACATAGCAAACTTTCCAATATAGTTGCTGAACTACTTCCTACGAATAAAACTTAGTTTCGGACTTTTTCCAAATCAATATGCTGTATATGGTATGGGTAGCCGATCAAGTTAAACTTTTTGTCATTTACTTTTAATGTTCTGTTTTTGAAAAACTATCAGGGCACCAACGGGCCTCGGGCAATCTGTTATATTTTCTAAGCGCTGATTGTTTGACCGAAACACGAATTATACACTTTTACACCAAACTTACAGAAGCATCTACAAGATGGTCTTTAAAAAGCCGCTAATTATTATAAAGCAAGTTCGTTAGTCTGCTAGTTTCGTTTTATTTTTACGAAAGCATAGTTTAATGGTAAATATAACATGTTACAGCTTAAATTTATTTCCTAACCCCTTTTAGCGCTCACAATAATCAATTAATAATAAACTGATTCATATGTCATCATTTCCTAGCTTAACAAAACGGAGAGAAATAATTAAAGGAAACTTTTACAAAACGTGTAATCCCTAGACACGCGTTTACTATTAAACTCAGTGAACCGTAGGCAAACCACGTGACTATCAACTAGCGATCACGCCATGTAAAGTACTAAAAATGTTTTGTTTGTTATCATAATACTGGAGCATTGTGCTAGTGTTATTTACACTATCACACAAAATAAGATTTTCGTGTTGTTTCTAAAAGCGCTAAAATTTATAATACATCTGTCCTTGAAATAATCTACAAACCCGAATCTTATAACCGGATTCACTTTCGTAGGCATTTAATCTTTTTTGCGTTGAGTGTCAGCTTACTTAGATGTACATTTATTATAATGTTCTCGTATTCTTTTTAGTGTAAATATATTAGGCCTATTTTACATTTTTTTAAATACGTTGCTGTATTTTTACTAGTGAACCTACAAAATATCACTTTCGTTTTTTTTTACTTTTCGTGAACTGTTTAGTCTGATATTTAAAATCGAGTACTTTTAACGGAAATGACCTATTTTGCTTTAACAAACCGAAACATGATTTTGTGTAATTTATAGTTTCTGTTGATGAACATAAATAACATTTTAACAAAATTTTAAATTTTATCTCCTTACGAGCTAGGGATACTACCATATTTTAACTCACTATTAAAGTTATGTGTTAGCTAAGATCTATGAAATAAACTGCATTTTCTAAAAAATAAACCGTTTCAAGATTTTCAGTATGTTATTTACGTAAAACCTACGCTGAATAAAAGCTACACTAACGGTCGTTAAGGAAATGATAAAATATGATTTTGGTGTCAAATGTCGATTTTTTCCCCACTCCACATATAGACATAAAGAAATTACCGCAACTATCCATTCACCAAAATTAGTTCGTTGTAAATTAAGATTTCATGCTGTTACAATTCCTGAGAACAATCAGCGGGAAGTGACGTCATTTGAATGAAATTTTAATAGATCCCTACCCAGCTAATGGTAAAACAAATAAGTTATAACCAAAATGAAAAAAAATGACCTACATTTTCCTTACATTGTGGTTCTAATGACACTGTTTCATTTAACAGACTAACTTAAAACTTCGTCAACTTTGCGCATTTTCTTCTAATAATAATAATAGAAAACTTACTTGTAAACAACTCAACTTCAAGTCCTACTTATCATAACACCCTAATGACAAAATTGGCAACTTTATTATAAGCATTTCTAGCATTAGTATTAGAGATTCAAAAAAGGACGTTTTATAATATAGGAATTGGACAGCGTAAAACGTTAAAATACTGTTTAAAATTACAAGGTACATTTGAAAAGTTTTAGACAAGTGTTTCCTACTACAAAAGTGGTTGGTCAGTGGATATAGTTAAAAGCTAGGCGTGATATACAAAAAGCAGTGGTTTCTTGACACAAAATACACAAAAAACTACAGAAAAAATCTAGACTCACATATAAAATTTGACACTAGTTTAAAGTTAACAATTTTCATACGTTAACACTTTTAATTTGCTTACTGTAAGGCAACAGTGATAGGACATGCAATATCGTAATGCAAATGTACAATGTAGTTTACATAACATTAGCCCTATAAGTTACAAAAACAAAACACGAGTAGAGGTTTTAGTTTTTTTGCATTTGCATCACATAAACAATGGGACGTTTACTCCAAGTTAAATAGTTTGCACTATGGTTAATACACTAAAACCAACACTTTTTTCCATAATCACAGCTTAATGTTTACTAAAATATCATTTTCACAGTAGTTCTGGACGGACAACAACAAAATCATGGCTTAAAATAAACGTAATACAAAAAAGATAAAATATAATAAAATAGTATACATTTGTACGACAAACATATTATATTTTGGAATTACCAACTTTTATTAAAAATAATATAGAAATAAAAATGCTATCAAAAACTTAGAAAAATAGTTAAATTTAAATTTATACAATAAACATAAAGGTACAGAATATTAATTGCAACTGCTTTAACAAAACAAATAAAATCATTTAAAACAATATTAATACTGATTAGTTTTATAATACACAACAGAAATTAACAATAAAACATATAGTTTTTTTATTCGACAGTGGTGCTGGTAGCTGATATACGGCTGCGAGATTCTAAAATAAATACAATTTTGATTTACAGTTTAAACCATAAAACTGTATCTAAATATTTCTACAATGCCTGTTTTAAGTTTATATTTACAATGAATAAAAAGAGTGAATAGACTCACGATCTGGGGATAAATGTGGAGGGGTGTTTCGTAGTCTTTCACTGCCTGAGGACATAGGACGACGACCTCCAGATGGAGGTCGAACCCCCATTCTTGCTGAACTAGGTCTTGGAGAAATCCCTGGCTGTGGTTGTGGTCCAGCAGAGCCATAGGACACATCTTTGCGCACCTGAAATAATTGTTTTTTGATATTATTTAATAACTTTTACACAAGTTGCATATTTAACAGAATTTAGTAATATAAATTTTTTTAAACACACAATTTAAAAAAAATGTAATTTTAGAGGACATTAAAAAAAGTATTAATCGATGTATTTAAATAGCATGTAACAAGTATTCAAGTAAGTTTGAAAACCAGTTAATTTTAAATGTCAAAATAGAACTTGGAATATTAAAGAAAAATATTGCAACATTAAAAATGTTTTGTTTTAATCAAACCTGAACAGGCATTGGAATGTTAGGTAGTCTTCCCTTGTAAATATGACCATCATGACCTTGTAGTTCGACCTCTTCTCGTGCTTCATCAAGCACAGCTTCCTCTTCTTGCCACAACTCACTAATTTAATAAAGAACATAAATATTAACTTTAAAGAAATGTACGCATTTCAAACAAAAATTTTAAAATAATATTTCTGACAATCCTTACTACACTTTTTTTTTTTAATTATAGTTTTTTAATTATATATGATTTAAAATCTTAGATTTCGAAATATATTGTTATATTGTCAATGTATTTATTTTTTTCTTACTAGTCCTAATTTTGAAAAAAGATAACTTTTGTTCCTTAAAATTCAATTACAACTTTAAGTGAATAATTATATAGATAAAATGTGAAAGTATGAGGGGTTTTGTATTTTAATTACAACATTTTAACTTAAACTCCTAACTTACCTAAGGTGAGTCAACCTTGTGTATCTCCTGTGAGGATAAGTTAAAGTATAATTCCCACCACAAGCTCGACCTGATGGCATAACTGAGTCTATCTCTCCCTCTTCCCTATAAATATCATTTACATTTAAAACATATTTAGCATTATAAATTTAAAATTAGTTTTCACCAATTTTAAAATAACATTACTTATATGTAAATAGACACATTTTAAACAACTAAAGTACACATTTAAAGGTCTGCTTTTATAAACATTTCAAATTATGATATAGATAAAAGGTATAATTGATTGCATACATGCACTAACGTGAATAATGATGTAAGTGCTGCAAAACAGGCAAACTCAAGTCTCAAAAATTTAACAATATAAAAGCATAGAAATAATTTAAATTTTATGGGCAGGCATTGGCAATTAAAAATGTAAGAAACATGCTGCATAGCAAGTTTTGCATTCAAATGACAATTTTCTTTAAATCAATTTTTCCTTATTGCATCAATTAAGATTAAAAAAAAAATTCAATTGTGAAAAATGGTTTTGTGAATTTACCTGTATTCTCTTAACAATTTATAATATGGTATAGCAGGCAGTTTGCGAGGCTGTAACAATCTGTTACACAATATAATAAATTGTGTTATGAGACAATTGCTTCGACTGTATTTGATTTATAATTGGAAAATTATTTTGTTTAAGTGGACGTCTTTTAATAATTTGCATGATAAAAGTGTGTAAAAAAACTTTGCTAAAAAAAATAATTATTTGACAAGGGTTTATATGATTTGGTTAAACTGTGTGAACCAAAAATTATTTTTAGCCTGCTTTATAGGTATTGAGAAAACTTAATGGGTTAAAATTAGCTATAGCTATAAAAGGTAAAAAGCATTTAAATCCTGTTGAATTTTCCTTTATTTCTAAACTTCCTAACTTGAAAAAATTAAGACATGTTTTATGTATAACAAAAAAACAACGAAAGGGCATAAACTTTTCCTTGTTTACAGTGTTGGACATTTCATTTACTAAACCCACATCTTATTTCTAGTACTAAACACTTTTCTACTTTTACCCTTATTACTTTTGTATAACCCACTAACTAGTACTTTAACTACTAATTGTAACAATAACTAAATAAGCACCCGGTATAGCCCTGGTAATGGGTATGGGGTGGATAGTGGGTACGGAAAGCTAACTCATCCAACTTTCGTAATCTTGCCATTTCTCTTTCCTCTAAAGCTGCTTTAAAATTAGCTGCATTTTTTCCTGATGCCATTCTATTTCAATAGTGTAAAAAATAAAAAAATTATTTTTAATTGAATAAATTTCTAATCCCTTAAATTTTTTGCTAAAACTAAATAAGGTTACACTCTGCTGTATAAACAAAAATAACAATAATATAAAAAATGAGAATATCATACTAATAAAAAAATATATCAATGCATTTAAGTAAGACAGTATAAAAATGAAAAATTGCTTTTTAAACTGTGGCAATTTCTACTTACCCTCTGGCCTGTTGCCTTATTTGATCAAGTTCAAAGGAAGTATAAGGTCGAACTGACTTGGTAGCTGGTAGTCCAGCAGTAGCTGGGATGGAGGGAATTGGCCTGCAAAGAATTTTTATAAATAAACTTGGTTATATTTTAAACCAAGTTTCATTTAAAACAAAGTTTCAAACAAAACAAAAAACCCATAATTATCCTAAAAATAAAACGCAAATGTGATAAAGATTTTATAATCAACATCTAAAGATATTATATATTTTTGATAATTTCTTTATAATTTGAACACACATGGGCAATTTTGAACACTGGCTAGCACAGAAACTATCCAGTGATTAGGCTTCAGCGCTGGTTTTAACAAAAAAAGGTTAAAACATGATACAGAAATATTCAATAATTACCCAGCAGGACCCATATCTACAGGTCTATCACATGAGATGCAGTGATAACTCTGCAGTAGTTGTTTGCGAAAGCCGGCTGCATCATCTCCCTCTGGAAATCCTTCCTTTTGCGGTGTTTGCTCCAACATTTTTCTCATCGCCTTCAATCTTAATTTTAATTTTAGAAAAGTTAAATCACCTACAAATATATTGTGATAAAAGAAAATTGATTTTAACTTATTTATAGAATCAAAAAAATATTAAAAAATTACCATCTATACCGGATATAATATACCACTGTACTAATATGCAGTTATAGTTAGTTAACATAAAAATGTAATTTAAAATATTTTAACATAAAAATGTAATTTAAAAATAACACCTTGCTGGAATAATAGGATATTTGATATTAAAATTTTGTTTGTACTAAATTTATACATGTTAATTGAACGAAGTATGTAACCTGTTTTCTAAGTGCTGCTTCAATGATTCCAATTCCATTCTATCAAGTTTCCCATCAACTTCAGAAGACAATTCCTTAATTCCTTTCTGCCACTCATTTTCCTGTAATTAAAAATTAGTCCAGGTTTACTAATGTTTAGGCTATTTAAGAAGGTAAACTCTTGTGAAATATATTTTAAACACATAATTAAATTAACCCATAATTACAACAATTTTAAATTTATAAGGGTTTGATCAAAATGTTGCAAACAAAGAAAAAGTTAACAGTTATATTTAAGGGTTAAGAAAATATTTAATTTTTAATAATTTAATTTAATAAAGTATTGGGAAAAAATAATCACTTTTTATAATAATCATTTAATAACAGATTTGTTCACACATTTAAATCTAATTAAATTAAAGTGTGTAAGGAAAATTGTCAAAATACATTAAAAATTGTAAATGCCATTTACAAAAACATGTCTACATTTTTGTTGTCAATAGATACCAAAGCTTGTAAAAGCAACCCACTCCCTAATCTAATTCTAAATAAATAAGCAGGCAATTAACTTAAGTTTTTTATTTGCTTAACCTCACATAGCATGTATCCAACATAATTCAAGAGGTTTAACTTAATACCTCCCAAAACTCTTAATATTGTACTTAATATAATAATAAAGCATGTTTTAAAATTAAATAGAGTTAGCTGGTAGTAGAGAGAAATAAAAAAAAGGTTTCCACATATTTGAGTAAAGATTTAAAATTACCAGCTTGAATATATTAAAAATGTTATGTAGGAATGCCATGTTAAGTGTCAAAAAACTTTTCATAAAAAATTTTGATTAATTTTACAACCTGTCAATTTTTAATATTTTTAATTTAATTTTGAATTTACCTGCCCCAATATCTTTTCAAGCAAATTGTCCAAGTTTTTAGTTATTTCGTTAGTGGTTTGATCGAAATCAGTTCGATTAACTTTGGAAGTTAAAACACGCTTATCTGCTTTCTAAAATAAAAGTGTATTTTATTAACGACACTTTGTACCATAAATAAAATTAGTTGAACAAATGTAATTTATATTTGTTTTAAAATTTTTTTAAAAGTTAGAAATTTTAGTTATTTTTTAATAAAAACCTAATATAATACAGTAAATCAATATATTTTTGACAGGGTTAAGTTTATAAGATAAAAAACATAAGTTTATTTAAAGAAATGCAAAAGATATTTACCACATCGATTTCTTTTCTTACATTTTCCTTGTCAGCCTTTTCATTATCCAACTTTTCCACAAATCCATACAAAGCCTAAAAAATTTTTAAATATTTTTTTAATAAGCCCTAAATTACAAAATTTAATGAAACTATTCAAAAATTTATACAATAAACAAATGGATACAAAAATTAAAAAATAAAAGTTAATATTTCTAAGCAACCTATAGACTCTCAAAACTACATACATTAAATACAAGAAACTCTTAAAAATTAACTTACATCAATATGTTTTTGTTTGTTAGTGTGCTCATCTATTGCCATGTTCACCAAACGACCAAGTTTTTCCATTTCAGCTTGGAGATTAAGCAAAGCATTTTGAATATTTGTAATAGTTGTGGCTTCCTGTACAAAGAACACACAATTGAACTTTTTTCAACATATTTAAAAATAAAAACTTTACAAAAAATTTTTATTTTTATAAGCCAAGGTGAAGTATGTCTGATAATACTTCTTAATTTTAATCTTTCAATAATTCTCTGCACCTTTTTCCTTAACAAACTTCTCTTCGGAGTAGAATCCCTAGCTGGTGGGGCATGCAACTCATGATTTGCATCCTCAAATATACCTTCCACATTATATAATCCTGATAAACTAACTGTTTCACCTAGTGCCTGTTGTGTAGTACGCAGTTGATCTGTCTGCTGAGCAATTTCGTTCACCCTTGCTAAAACATCTTCAATTCCACTTTTTATGTTTTGGTTTGATGTGCCTAACTCTTCATCACTTATCTGTAGTTGCCTAGCAATTTCGTATTAATTCAACACAATGCAATCTTTTTTGCTGTTGCATACTTGCTTTTAATAGCGTAGTAATAACTAACAGGACTTTTATTTTTATACACTTACCTGGCTGTAAATTTGAATACTGTTCTATATACGAAAACTTTACTAAATACTAAAGAGTTCATTACTTAAAATAGCCATAATACAAAATGTAACAAAAAATACTTGACATGGCTGCTCATTTTCTGAGTAAGTCTCTGTAAGGAAAGCTCCATCTTCCTGAGATCGATAGATCCAGAGGCTCCTCCAGCTGACTCATATCCAGAACTGTCTCCCTCGTTAGACATTTGTATTTTTATGGCAAGCATACTGTCTATACTTTCCTGCTGGGATTTGATTGTATTGCTCATCTAAATAACATGCTGACTGTTAAATACGATTTTTTCTTGTCTAACCTAAACTTTTTTAAAATAGTATACCAAAATTCCGATCAATTTTTTATAATTTTTTGATTACTAACATATTCTTGTTACTTTAAACTAAATTTTTTTAACGTTTTTGAACTAAAAAATTTTCATGTGTATATTCATTTGTTTAATAAATAAAAACTACTAGTCTCTTAGCTTACAGTAGACTTACTTAAAATTAAAATTATGGTGAATAAAAATGCATATAATGGTAAACAAATTTAATTTAATTAAAAATCAATAAAATACCCCTTCTCTTTCCCGCTCTAGTGCATTAATTTGATCTCTGAGTTTTTCTAGTTGATCAAGTAGATCGTCTGGAATGGCACCCCTTCCTTAAAAATTATTTAAATTCGATTTTTAAGATTTAAATCTTCAAAAACGTTTGTATTTCTTATTTTCGAAAATTTTAATCATTTTGATTTACATTAACAAGACCTTTAATAAAATTTATTTATATTTTGACAAAATAATTCAAATTGAAAATGAAAATACCTTGAATGCCATCTAAGTCTGACTTATCTGCTTTGTTCGGCAATATTTCCTAAAACAGTAAAGATTTTATTGAAAAAATAAAAAGTAAATTATTTCCTAGCATGAAAAATTTTTTTTAAATCTTTTACTTAGTATTTTTACAAAAAAAACGTGTATACAATTAAATTGTTTTTACTATACCTCAACCATGACAACTCTGTCATCAAGTTTTTCATGACGATCACTCAATGCTCCTATTCTTTCTAACATTTCAGTTGCCTATAAAACATAATTAATAAAAGGGATTAATAGGCCAAATAGAAATATGGAAATACATTAAAATTAGAAAAAAAATGAACAAAACTTTCTGCAGCTGTCATAGAAACAGAGACAATAAATTTAATTTTTAGAATACACCCATAATTTTTAGAATACACCCATTTAAATAAGATTCTTCTAATGTGTTGAAGGATAATTCATGATTCTGTATCCACATAAATTTACTGACATCGATAAAGAATATTTAAACATTTTCTTAACCTCTAACATTAAAATTAATTTCAAACCTGTGGAAATCTCTCCTTGGCAGAACTCAAACTTGAACTTTGGGGTCGGGAAATTACTAGACTTTCAGGAACAACCTCCTCTTCTTCCATGTCCGGAACAACTGAATCCTAAAAATAAAACAATTTCTTTTGGCCAATATAAAAAAAATATGATCTGCAAATTAAGATGTTTTGGAAAAAAAAATTACAGGTTTTTCCAAATTCTTTTCCACTTTTTCGCGGAGTTCTTCCATTTTATTCATGTGTTGACTTAAGGCCTCCTCGAGCACAGGCCAAGTAATGTAAGTTTCAAACTCACTTGCATCAGGATATTGATCCAGCTTGGCTGCAAATGCATCCTAAAAAAAAGTTTTCCCAACTTATGGCACCATTTTTCTAGGTTTATTAAGTTCCTTTTATTAGAAAAGCTATTGTTTTTTGAGTAAAATTTTACTCTATGACATACGGGTACTGCTTTATATTAATACCATCTATTAGCCTTAATTTTGGAATTACTAATCCTTTTTTTTTTAAAAAGTAAATACAAAAAATAAAAACAACAATCCAAAAAACCTAACTTTCTACATTATCTCAATGGACATAATTCAAGCCCTTGAACCCCAAAAATATAAAAAATTTAAAAAAATAAAAACAATTGCTTTTTAACAAACAAATTGTTGTGCTTAAATATGAGTTTTTACAATTAAAATAGAAAAAAGTGGTTTATGATTACCGATTGTTTCTGTAAATCTTTGATTCGTTTGTCATAAGATTCCAAAGCATCCAAGCGAGAATTAATTCCACTAAGATCACCAGACTGAAACATAATAAAGTAATAAATTTAAAAATCAAAGAGTAAAAAGAAAACAAAAACGTTGCTAAAAAAAATCAATAAAGTTTTTTAAAGTTAGACAATTTGAAAATACTTTTAAAAAAAGAATAATATTAACGGTTAATCGACACGAAACATTTTGGCATTTTGATTTTAACCAGCTAAATAGATTAAATCTTAAAAAAACTGCAATTTTAAAGGAATAATAAAGAAACTCTTTATCAATATAACAAAATGACATTCAGCTTTATTGATATAACGAAGATTTAGGGCAGAGCCTTAAACCAAGTCCTCAACAAAGGATTTTTTGAAATCCTATTGTTTGGTTTGTTGTTAAACAAGCCCGGCTAATATTTTTAAGTTCAGTCTATTGTGCCTAAACTTTCAATAATATTGGACTGTCTTTATTTAGAAAGATTGTATAGCTAACATAACAGGTATGAGACAGAAACATTTAACATATTACACCACTCAGCTGTCGACACTGTTTAAACATAAAACAAGTGGGTACTGAAATCAAATTGAATTTGTTTTTAAATAAACTTAACAAAAAAAAATCTTACACTTCAAAAATGTTATAATAAAAATATTTATAAAAATAAACAAAACATGTAACAATGCGTGGGTGTATGTCATTTCTATACAGCCTTATTAAAAAAATAAATAACTAAAATTTTTTTATAAAAAATACCACCTAAAACATTATTGTACGTGCCTGTTTTAATTTTTCTTTCATTTTATTCATATCAGACTGCATTTTTTCTTGCGTTGATGTTAAGTCGCCTATCTCCCTCATTAATTCATCAATCAGAGATAATGCCTTAAAGAAAAGTTTATAATTTATACAAATCACATTTAATTTAGTTTAATATTTAAGACAAATAAGGTAATGAGACGTGAGAACCGTAAGGTAAGAAAAATATATTAATTATTGCAAATATAAATTTTTATATTAATAACCTATTATTAAATATAGAGTGAATATATAGTTAGGATAATAAAGAGGACAAGAGTACTTTAATATATTTAATAAAAGAACAACATAAGTAGTTAAAATTTGGCAAATACCAAAAGGCATTAAGGTAAACAGTTCATTTAAAGACTGTAAACTACATTTATAAGTTAATTTCATAACAATACCTCCATTTTTGATTGTCTATAAAATTGAGCAATAAACATACAATAAATATAAACAAACTGACCTTTGACACACCATCTTCGTTACTGGAAACTTTTTTCTGTAGTTGCATATGTTGCCACACATCAGATGCTGGACTTAAAGCTGTGCCAGATCTAATTAAAATATACATATTTTTGATATTTTGAAATAACATAGCTTAAATAAAATAAGTATTTCAAGAATACGAAAAGTTAGTAATGGTAATTATATGGTTTGTTTGTATAGCTATTGCTATTTTAACATGCCTATATTGCCTAATTGTAGTTGTTTAATCAAAGCTTGTATAAATAAACTTGTCACAAAAGTTAAAACATTGGTTTTTATGTTAAACTAATCTAATTTTACATTTTTCATGCCTTGTTTAGTGTCTACCAGCGACTTTTTTTATATGTATTACACAACAATATTAGATAAGTTTGTTTATACATTGTATATATATACAAATAAATGCCAAAAATATTACAAAAGTTAATCAAAATTTAAAAGGAAGTTTACTTGGCTTTCTCAAGGAGATCTTTGTTTGAGGGAAGAGCATTTAAAACCTCAAGTTGAGTTTCCAAGTCAGAAAGTTTTTTGTCAAGAATTTCAACAGAGCGTGATTGTCTAGCTTCAACAACCGGAATTTGATCTGTAGCAGATCATTTGTCAATTTAAAAATTAGACAGGAAATTATACAAAAATTAACAAAAAAAACAATCTTAAAATAACAGTACTTAAATAAAAAATTGGTCGTAACAATTGATAACAGAATAATAAAATTTTTAAAACAGTCAATAAATAAACCGTTTGAATTTCTTAGCACACTTTTTGTACGATAATAAAAAAATTTTTGTTTTTTTATTGAGTTTTATTTCTAACTTATACCGCATTTGTAAAACCCACACATTTGTATAAGTATTTATTTTTGGTGGTGTAAGTAAAAAATTTAATACTAAAATATAATCTGAAAATGTTAATATTAATATGATAAGCCTAATGCCCAAGTGAGTAAACAGAACAGAACATCAGACCAAAAAAAATTAGGGGGGGTATCATAAAACTGAGACTGCCTCATAAAATTACCATAACAATGATGCTGCAAAATTGGCTTCTTATTTTAAAAATTAATTAAAATGGACAATTTATTAAAAAACTATTTTGAAAAAATATATTTTTTTTTAAATATTTTTGTATGAATTAGTTTATATTAAAGAAATTGATTTTTTAACTACCTGTACTAACTTCTGTAACAACATTCTGTAGATTTAGACGCTTTAAAATTGAACCGAGAAGAGTGTGCAAAATATTAAAATTAACAGCTCCAATCTAAAATTAAATGTTATAAAAAAACTTTCTATAAGTAAAAAATACAATACCAAAAAAATAAATTATCTCATAACAAATTATTATGCCCATAGGCAATTAATTGGCAAAAAAATGCTATAGCAACTTAAATTATAAGTTAAACTACCTCAGGTGTTCCTAATGACAAATCAAGAAGCTCTGTTAATGTCTTTTCAGTTTGATCATTTAACCCAGACGACAATTCTATGTTGGATACTGAAGTTGACATCTGAAAAAATTTATATAATTTTTAAGATTTACTAAAACATAACATTTTTTTGGTTTGTCACTAAAAAAAACATATAAAATCTGTATTCACACAACCTAAACATTTAAAATGCATTATTATACCCATTACCAATTTAACCAAGAGTTAATATACATTTTAAAGATTAAACATGCAGTAAATTTTGCAAAACTACTCTGCATGGCAGTGTAAAAAGGTGTATAAAAAGGGTATTAAAGGCAAGCAAATCTTTTTGCACATTATGCTAATAATATATAGTATATGACTTTATAGACTTTTAGTTTTTATTTTATTATTTACTTTTATTTATTTTTAACTTAAAAATATTTTTAACTTACCCTGACAGCCTGATTGTACTCTGTCTAAGCGTTGTACTTTTTGAGATTATTATAAATTAATTAATTTTATTTCATTTTAGATGATTGGTATTGCTATTGAAATTAAAACAATGTGCTATTATTCTGTAAATCAATAAAACATAAAAGCAATAAATAACATAAGCCGGCCCATTTACGGCCTAACATAGAGTAAAACCAAATAATAAACTGATTTATTACCAGTTAACTACTGAATATACGATGTTATCACCATGCGGGTAAAAATATCAGATAAGAACACGAAAAGGGTCTAACCAATAACATTAAAACTTTTTACAATATTGTAACTAGGCAACATAAAGCAAGCCGAATATTGAATGTGACGTCACAGTTTAACCATAAAGGGACTTTCCGCAAAGTAAAACCAATACCATTAATATTTTTCTTTCTATTTATGCACACGAAGTTTTAAAAAACGTTGATACATAAACATTATGTTACAACAAAATTTTGTAAATTAGTTTTATTTTTTAAACAACTTGTGCAAAAAATATAATAAACTATTTAATAAAAATAAATTCTATTAGAAAATTACGTTATAAAATATTTAATTTTACACAAAAATATTTTTTTTTTGCTGCAGTTATTTTGTTAAATAAAAAAACTATACAAAATATTAAGTACTAGTTGTTTTTAAGTTTTATTATCATCCAAATTAGTTTACAATTGGCAACACTAAAATATTTTCGCGCCATATTAAATGTTTTCGATACGGTTGTTTACTAACCTACTATTAACTATCCTGACTATGCGACTGTTACGTTTTGTTATGGTATAAATATTAAAAAGCATTTTTTATACCATAACTATAAACTAAAAACTTTATAATTTGGCCAAAAGTTTTTGCTTTCTTTTGTTTTATTTTACGGCTTAGTTTTGGTTTTGTTTAAATTAGTTTATGTTTCTATTATGAAGTTTTGTTTAAAGGGTTCTGTTTATAAATTATTGTTAAAGAATTTCCAACAACACATTTTTAAAAACATGATTGTTGCATGCCTTGAAGTTTAGCTCTATATTGATCTTATTCTAAACAAATTTACATCACTCACCATGGTAAGTGTTTGATTTTAAAATTTCCCCATTTTTAGGGGAAAAAATACTGGCTAATCCAAATGTTTTAATAATGTTATATATATCATAAACGTTATTTTGAAATTTGTCAATTTAAAAAAATTAAAAAAAATTAGCTATATTAGTTACTTATTTAATATTGGAAACTTTTTTAGTTTTGAATCTTTTTTCTAATAGTCTAAAAAACGAGGATTAAGTTTGGAAGAAAAGAGAACAAGAATGTTGGAAATATTTTTTGAAAAGAAGGAATTTTTTCACCTGAAGGAGATTGAAAAAATTGCACCCAAACAGAAAGGAATCAGTAAATAGTTAACTATACTTTTGTTTCTCAAACCTTTTATTTAGTTTAATCTGTTTTTTGGTTAAAACAATAAATAGATTTGATCATTAGTATATACATATCGTGATGGAAGTTTTTTTGTATAAATGGGCCACTTGTGGTTTACAGTCCTAGAACAAACTCCTTAATTTTACAGCCTTAACCAAATTTTTTATTACTATAATGGTTCATTAAAATTTATATACTCTAAATTTTATTGAAGACCACTAAAATCGACATGTAAAATAAAATATATCAAATGTATATATACATAAAGTTGATATTATTAACAACCTACTTAATTTTTAAGCTCCAATGTCGGTAAAAGAAGTTTTACAGAGTTTGGTAGATGACGACTTGGTCAATTCCGAAAAAGTTGGAAGCAGCAGCTTTTACTGGGCATTTCCAAGTCAGGTTTTAAATATAAAGCAGAACAAATTAAAAGCACTTGAAAAACAAATACAGGAACTGCAAGATAAGGAAAAACATCTAAACAAATCCATATCTGAAGCTGAAAAAGATAGAAAACCATCTGTAAGTTTGCAAATAATTTAAACTTGGGTCAATTGATGTGATTAAAATATTAAATTAAAATTAAAAAAATCAAACATTTTAAAACCCAAACAAATGTTTTAAAATAAAATTTTATTAACACAATAAAAATATGCAAAAATTTTTATTTTTTAGGCTGAAAGAGAAAAAATACTTAAAGAACTTCCGCTGTATGAAGCAAAGAAAGTAAAACTTTTAGCTGAAGCAAAACAATTTGAAGATTGTGACCCTAAAATTATTGACAAATTAAGTTAGTAAATTACTTTACCTAATAAAATGATGCTTTTATTCTTTTATTGGTATAAAATTTATATTTTTAATTTTGTGTTCAATACCAAAATACTTTTTAAAAATTATTTATTAAATAAATGGGTAGGTACAAGCAACTATCTTAAAAAAAAAACTAAAAACCTTATATTTATATATATACCAAAGAATTCAAAAACATTTTACTACATTTTTAAAAATGATAATAAAAAAGTATTGATTAACCCCCTTTTTAAATTTTAGAAACTGATGCAGTTGACACTAAAGATGCCGCTAACAGGTGGACTGATAACCTACTTTCCCTTAAAAGTTGGATCAAAAGAAAATTTCCAATAGATGAAACACAAATTAACAAACAATTTGAAATACCAGAGGAAATGGATTATCTGGTGTGAATAAAATGTATGAATGCTTCGTTTAGAAATAATTTTAATTTGATAAAATAGACTACCAACAAAAAATGATAAAACTTTTTTTAAAGTTAGGATATGCTTTGCTTTAGGTGTTATTTTTATTTTATTGTCAATTTTCAACTTGTTTTTTGTTTGCCAACTTGTTGTTTCATATTATTTTAATAAAAAAAATTGTTGATTTCCATCTGTGTTTAGGTTAAATTAGAAAATATTTCAAATTTTAAACATTTAGTAAAGCGAATTTTTGATGTTTAGAATAAAGATTAGTCAAAATTTATTTTATCGGTCATTATTCTTTATATGGGAATAACGTTAATTCTCACATAACTTTTCATAGGATTTCGTGCTTAAAAAAATACATATTGCTGTAAGTTATTTTATTTCTCCTTAGCCCCACTTTTTTGTTTTAGTTCCACGTTCCGAGGTCATTGGTTTAATCGGGGATGCGTAGGAATCTCATGCAAGTAATATGACCACAAAAGGACTAAGCTCAAATTACCAGATTAAAGTTTTTTTAGGAATAATACTTATGACGTAAAGTGACCCTATACTTAACATAACCTCTTAGGTAATAATATAATATACCGATTTTGATGATTTGACAAATAGATGTATGAAGAACAAATACCATATCGGAATAAAATCTGGTTTTCAGTATTAATTTTAAAAAATTAAGATCGTAATCGACAGAATAGAATCACAACCGACGGAATAAGATCACAACCGACAGAATAAGATAGCAATCGACGGAATAAGATCACGACCGACGGAATAAGATCACAATCGACGGAATAAGATCACAACCGACAGAATAAGATCGCAATCAACGGAATAAGATCACAACCGACAGAATAAGATCGCAATCAACGGAATAAGATCACAACCGAGGGAATAAGATCGCGATCGACGGAATAAGATCTAAACCGACGGAATAAGATCACAACCGACGGAATAAGATCACAATCGACGGAATAAGATCACAATCGACGGAATAAGATCACAACCGACGGAATAAGATCGCAATCGACGGAATAAGGTCATAACCGACGACTAATATTACTTTTGAAAATAAAGGGCGTTTCCCAGAAGAGGGTTTGGGTAAGGGGTTAATAAAAATTGTCTTATTAAGTATTTGGTTTTAAATTAACAGACAGTAATCTTATATAAACAGCCAATGCGATTTTCGCGTTTTTTTATATTTCTTTAAATTGTAAACTTATTTCTTCGATTGAGATTTTATTCCATCGCTTGTGATCTTGTTCCGTCGGTTGTGATCTTATTCCGTCGGTTGAGATCTTATTCCGTCGATTGTGACCTTATTCCGTTGGTTGAGATCTTATTCTGTCAGTTGCGATCTTATTCCCTTGGTTGCGATCTTATTCCGTCGATTGTGATCTTATTCCATTAGTTGCGATCTTATTCCGTCGATTGTGATCTTATTCCGTTAGTTGCGATCTTATTCCGTCGATTGTGATCCTATTCCGTTGGTTGTAATCTTATTCCGTCGGTTGCGATCCTATTCCGTCAAGTGTGATCTTATTCCGTCGGTTGTAATCTTTTTCCGCCGGTTGCGATCTTATTCCGTCGGTTGCGATCTTATTTCGTCGTTGTGATTTTACAGCCAACTTGAGATAAGTCTGATAGGAGAATCTTATAGCAGTTTTTATTTAAATAAGTTTAATATTATTTTCACTATGGAAGCAATTACTACTGTGATGCTATTCTGTCAAAGTTTTTATTCATTTGAGTTGATATAAATACGTTAGTTGTTCAATTCCTGAGTGATACCATTCTTGTAATGATTTTGTTACTGGTTTTATCTAATTACGGTAAATGAAATTTTTTTCCTAAAATATCCAAATCCGTTTATGATCTTATTGATGGCATCCGTTTAATCTCCACTGCTCTCATAACCAAGGACTCGTAAGTAAGACGCTATATATGGTATGAATTCCTGCTGAGCCAGCACTTAAACAGCAGCATAATTATCGGAAAATTATATTCTATAATATCTCAAACTGCCACGTGCAACTTGCGACTGGGTTGGATTCACAGTTGGTACTCTATGTTTAAATCGCTCAGTCGACGTTTCCACATCGAGGATAAAGATATATTCACAAAAAAAGTTTTGTCTCTTTTTTTAAAAACGATAAAAAGCATGCCTTATCTCCATTTTTCCCTTTTTTTAATTCTCTCTTCTAGTCAGGGTTCCACTTTAATCATTTGTAAGGCTAGCTGTCGGGCAACAGAACAAAAATTAATAGCGCATGTTTTTGGAAAAATTTTTAAGAAAATACTTTTCTCTATCGAATAAATTGTCATGATTAAGAAATCGTTGTAGTGTTACAACATCATAGCGCAATTTTTAATTATTGGTTGTGTAACAGAATGAAAATGTGTAAATATTGTTGGAAACGCGTGTCAAGAACAAATTTATAACTTGTTAAAATGTAGTGCGTTTTTTAGGATTGTATTTTTTCTGCAGTCAGTTGGCCAGTAGCTGTTTTACTTAAAAAAACTCAGCCATTATCATATTACCTATATAAAATAAGTAGCCTACACAAATATTTGACTGACTTGTCAAAATTTATTGAATAAAATTCTAAGATTTTAAACAACATAAATTAAACACTACAGTTCTCATACAGTCATATTTTGTGTGAAAACTAAATATTAATATATAAATATTTAAATAAAATTGTGGAATTTTATCCCAGTTTTTTAGTATATATATATATATTATATCAGATATGGTTGGCAAAAGCTACAAACTATAAAAGTTCTACAGGAACAGCGTGACATACCTAACCATTATGTGTTAATTATGTATAATAGTCCATGATGTATGTATATGAACACTTTTATTTTTTTATAGTTCAAATTAGAACATATAAAAAGTATGAAAACTGCAAACACGAATATAAGATTTATTGTTCAATCTGTTGCAAACGAACCTTCTACTTCGTTAGAGGAGGAGGAACGATTTCAAGAAAGGTAAAATTTTTCTTTCAATAGACGCAGTGTTCCTGTTTGATTCTTGAATAATGTATTCAAACTATAGCTTAATGGCATTTTTGATATACATAAATAGACTTTTTAGTCTTTTGTTATTTAACTCAAAAATTCTATGTTTTACCTGTTTTTAAGTCACGCATCCATCATTAAACCACACTACAATTAATATATATATGCATAAATGAATTCAAGTAATTTTTCACATAAAAAAAATACCTTTTTTATTTGTAAATATATATATAATTTTTTTTAGTATATATATTTATGTACAATTGTTTGTTTTTGCTCTTAAGTATTTTAAACAAGCTCTTTCTGGCAGAATACAAATAATTTTAGATTTTTATTTTAGACTTCTTGGATTACTATCAGATAACATTCGCCTGCAAAGTGACTTTTCTGCTGCTCTGTTGGAACTCAATCAGTATGACATCAAAGACTCTGTAGTTGGACCAAATCACTTTGGCTTTCTCTTACAAGATGGAAGAGTTTGTAGGCTGGGTTACAGTGTGCTTGAAAGAGAAGATACAGCTCCACCTACTAAAACCGGAGAAGACACATTTAAGGATCAAAGCGGTCAGTTTTTCAAAAATCTTTTCTAGTTACCTGTAACATGGTGTAGTGGTTAGAACACTTGACAACATAGCATGTGGTCATTGGTTTGATTTTCAGTGCTTTTGTGTCCCAGCGCCCCTAAGTAGCACCCTATAATTGGTACAAATTTCCTTTTTAGTTGAAAATCGATTTGCAGACTACAAAATACCTAATAATATTTTAAACCGCACAAAAGGCGACTTATTCTTTGGGTTGAATTAAAAATGATATGTTTGAGCCATGAATTTGAACTTAACACATCAAGATAAACATAAAAAACATTTAATGTAATTTTTAATTATAAATTAAAGCCATTAAAATTAATTTTAACTTATTTATATAAACAAAGGTTCCCCAATTTTGACATCTCGCTCAAGCAGAGACACCTCAAGATGGACACAAACTGACCTTTTAGGAATAAGTGGAGGTTCATGGGGTCGTTGGGGGTCAAGAATTGGTGTCATAAGGTCAACAGCTGCGGAGGGGTCAAACTCTTCTATTTCAGCTCGCAAACGAATTCGAGGATCAGCTAATGAGAATTCAGCACCTGGAGGTGAAATTTTTTACTTTATACCTTTTAAACGGATTTTATATTTTACTGGTCATTAAATTTTTAAGGGCAACCATACATGGTTAAAATGGTTTTATTGAGCATACAAAACTGTTGCCATTTTTTGACCAAAAATTAAAAAAATAGACTTTTCTTTAAAAAATTTACACAGGATTGCCAAGTCCTAAAATCAGGTTAATTCGAACAGGTCAAGTGCGTGGACGCAATTTATCGCTGCCAGTTCTTTCAGGACAGAGACCAGTGGTTCCTGCTTCCCAAGTCCCGGAGGATCTTGTAAATCAAGTTCAGGTATATACCAAAATTAGGTTTTTTTTGTTTGTCGAAGAAATATAAATTTTTTTGGTATAACTCAAATATGAAAGTTGATCAGTTTTTTTTCATTTTTTTGTTCATTTTTTTATTTGTTTTCTGTTTAATTTTTTGATTATTTTTATAAAATTTTTAGAATGTGTTGCAAGGAAAATCACACAACATAATAGTAAAAGAATTACAAAGAACAAGTTTGGACGTAAACCTTGCTGTTAATAATCTGCTGAGTCGGGATGATGAAGATAATGATGACATGGATGACACAGGTAAATTTTAAACATTGTTTTTTTTAATTTTTAATCAATATTTGTAAAGACATCTGAGTAAATAGATTTTATTAAAGTCTGTTGCTTTTTTTTTTAAATGGTTTTATTAGTGAAGAATAGCTCTATCCTATTTGTTATGTTGCTTATTTTATTGTTTTTTTTTATAAATAATATATATATATAGCCTATACTTATTTTATTGTTATTCAGCATTTTGTAAAACTGATATGCTGGAAACTAATTAAAATAAATTTGACTGTTATTTAAACTTTAAAGAAGGCAAAATTTAATTTTAGAAATTGAAAAATTGAAGTTTAAATATTTTTTAATACTTTTTTTTTTTTTTTTCACAGCTTAATTACCTTTCTTATGAATAATCAATCTTGCTTAATGCTCACAGACATTCTATGTTAATACAGGTAGCGACTTTATTCCTGGCGAGGAGTTGATGTCACTGCTGGATGGGGGAATGCACCCAGGAGATCACCCCCGAGTGGTCATTGACGCTGATGCCATGTTGTCCGAAGAAATATTTGGTTTTAGTTTGTCAAGGTAAATATCGCAGCCCTTCGATTACAAACTGTTGTTTAATTACCGGCAGCCAATTTAGTTTCTACAGCTTTGTGCTGTAGCATCGTTAAAAAATATGCCATTTAAAAAATACTTTTGAAAGGTTGGTTAACTGGCAATATGCCCAATATTATTTAAACCTGTCAAAGGTAACTTAAGAATGGGTCGGGTAACAACCCTATGTTTGCACCACGAAGTTGTCAATTTTCACACGGAGGATAAATATACAAAAAATATGATAATGTTGATTTTTCTTTGTTGTAAAAATATACCTTTCTAACATTGGCTGACTTTTATAATCTTCAATTGTTTTTAAATTAATGATTTTTTTAATTTTAACCAAAAAATTTATTGGCAAAATTCTAGTCGTGCTGGCTCAACAAGCACTACCACTAGCAGCAGCAGAGGAGTGAACAAGAGCAGTCGATATGAGGTTAGGGAAGATTCTACCGAAGAAATAATTCCAAGTTTTAATAATGATTGGCAAGAAGTTATTAAATCTGGTGGAAGTAAAACAAAACCGACAGCTTCTAGTTCAGCTACAGGTACAATCTGGTTAAAAGTACACTATTTAAAGCAGATAAAACAATTAAAGTTAGTTTTTTTAAACAACATTTTATTTTATTTTTTCGTATATATCTTTATCCTCGATGTGGGAAAATCAAATACATGACTTAAACATAGAGTAACATCAGTTACTCCGACCCAGTCTCGAGTTGCCTGTGGCAGTTTGGGATATTACAGTTTATAATTGTCCGATAATAATGCTGCTGATTAAGTGCTAGCTCAGTAGGAGTTCGTACCGCTTATAGCGCCATACTTAAGGCCGCTACAGCATGAGATCAGTGGAGATTGAACCCACGACCTCATGTGTGGTATAGCAAGTGTTTTTACCACTACACCGCGCTGCTGGTTTATTTTTTTTCCTTTTAATTCTGCATTTAAAATTAAATAGATAAACAAATTTGAAAAAGCTCATTATTAGTATGCAATATTTGATTTAATAAACAGGTTTATTTCTTTTTTTTATTAAGGTTTAAATTTAAAAACAGAATCGGGAGTTTGGGTTGAGAACACATTAGAATGGTGGTTAGATGCTGACAAAAACCCTGTTTTATTCAAGGTAATTAGTAATTTTAATTTTCCAAAAATTTTGTTTCTAAACTGTATTCAATGGTGTGGGTTTATAACTCCTGGCTTAGCAATAGGAGGACCTGTTTTAATCCTAACTGCTATTTAAAACAAGCAATTTAACTGGTGCCTGTTTAGACAAAAACCAATGCATATGTCAGTTATTTAGATATTATGAACATTGACATTCAAACTTGTCATCTGGCAACTTCAGACTGATCTGTGGTAACAATTGTAAAATCTATGTTTAACCTATGAAGTTAGTTAATTCATCAAGGAAAAAAAACTTGCAATAATATAAAAAATAAGGGGGACTTGCAATAATATAAAAAATCAAGTAAATTTTGCTGTTTTTTTTTTAAATAGTTACTATTGCTATAATTAACTAATAAATCTAAAACTAACTAATCTTTTTCGTTTAATTAGTTAAATCAAACTAATTAAAATGTTACAACTTTTTAGCAAATTGGTTCGATGTATAGTGATCTAGTTGGAGTAGATACTGAAGGAAACTTGAGGGAGTGGACATGGCAAAAAGAACAGCCTTATGGAGAAGCTGATTTACATTCTAGAACAAATTTCTTAAAAATAGGAAATTTTAAGGTTACTTTTAAAAAAAAGCATAAATATAAAGATTTTGCTGTAGGATCAAACGCAAGACCGCATGTAGGGACCATAGTTAAATTATCAAAACACTTTTATTTTTAAAACAAAATTTTAATTTGTAGATCTCACATTTATCTTGCTGTCAAATGCGGGCTTCAATATACACTGAGAATGGATCGACTGCTACTTGGATGGACAAAAGTGTTTTTAAACACACGAAGTCGCTAGATGAACCATGTAAAGTTCACGAAGTAATGAAAAATGAAAAAGTGAAATCTTTGCACACTTGTTCTCTATATTCTGCTGTGCTTACAGAACAAGGTAATTTAAAGAGTTAATATAAGTTAAGACCATTTTTAAATGACAGATAAGGTTTTATATATCTGCCTATATTTTTAAAAACCATTTTACTAAATGGACGGACATATTCCCAAAAACCAAAATTTTAAAAACAATATTTTACTAAAATTGAAGGTCAAAATTTTTTAAATTAAGGCACAGTTTTTGTTGATTTATACAAAACTTACACTAAGAATTTATAAAATCAACCATTTTTGAATTTGATAGTATCCTAAACACTATGCAAAATATATTCTTAATATATCAGCGAATTAATTTTTGGTTACTAACTCTTGTATATTAAAAATTAGTTAAACATATCTTTTTTAAGGTCGAATTTATTGGTGGGGGGTCATGCCTTTTAATCTTCGCAAGAAAATGTGGGAGTCCACTAATGCACAGATGAAACAAAACGCAGACAGCTCTACAAACAAAAAACAAACCGAGGTAAACCAATATAAAACTTAGGGGCAGTACTTTGTACGATTTTACCTTATATGTATTTAAGCATTTTTTCCCATTACCTTAAGGGGTCAGGTTTTTGTATTTTTATTTGAAAAAGGGTGTTGTTACGTGTTTGAGCTATTTGTAAATACCAGGCTCAAGGGCAAATAGTGTGAAATTGATGCGACTCGAACCTAAAACCTTTTGGGTCTTAGTCTAATGCTATGAATGATACACCACACACTAAGCATTTTTAAGTGTCAATAAACAAAAAAGTGACATAAATATAACAACTATGTATGTCACTTTCAAAAAGGTAGCTTTTTCAAATAAATCTGTAAAAACTTGTCACCTTAAGATAATAGCCTGTAAAAAATGTACAAAAAGGTTAACACAGATAATTTATTTAATTATTAAATAGATTGAAGTGGGCAGCCAAGTTTGCCTCAAAAACTTTCCCATTTACCATGCTGGTGCAGTGGCAATTAACGTCACAAGTGGAAAACCTAAAGTAGGAAAATTATTGCAATCTGTTTGGGTCCTGGATATGAAATATTTATTTGAGATTCTCAGTTTAGAAGGTATGTGTATGTTGGTGCAATTTAATTTAATTTTGTGTATTAATATTTTTTTGGTATTTTATTTGTATTTATTATTTTTAGATGATGCCACAAAAACTTGTGATACTGAAACGTAAGAAACAACAATTTTATTATTTTTCAATTGATTATTAAATTTAATGTATCTTAAGATTCTTTTAAATTTGTTTCGAAAAAAAAATTATTTAAAAGCAATCTAAATTGTTAGAATTTTTGTTTGATATGTAATTTTTAAAAATTTTTTTTAAATAAACACAAAATTCTTTTATTTACTTTTTCTAAATTATTTTTTTTTTGGATTTTTGAAATATTTAGTTCTTTGTCATCTTCTCCTATTTCATCTAAGAAGAGAAAAAGATCTTCCGATTTCTCAGCATTGTACGAGGAGGAGGAATGGAATTTAAATGATGTTGTCTTTTTCGAAGATGTTAGATCAGTTCCTGTCGGCATAGTTACCAAGGTAATAAAAAAGTTCAGTTACCACACTTTTTTTATTATTTTTTTTTAATATATTTTAACATTTTAATTTAAAAAATGTTAACAGTATGTTATTAAGATATTTCTAAAATATAAATGGAATATTTCTTTAGTACTTTCGTTCAATTTATTATATTGTTTTTTAATACATTTAAACATTTATTTTAAAAAATTTATTTAAAAAAAAAGTTTTTTTTTTTTTTTAAGATAATTTTGGTTTCATCTTAAAAAATGTTGTAGTAAAAATTATCAAATAAAAATTTATTTAAAAATGTAGGTAATTTTTTAACTTGTTTCCAAATGCTTACATTCACTATTATTTAAACAACCAGGTGGACGAAAATATAGTTGCAGTTAACTTTAACTCAGACAAAAACGATTTAAGTTCTTGTCGTTTATTACATAAAAATGACATCGTTGAAATGAAGTCGTCTGTGCCGAATATGCTTGAATGTATACAAGTTACTCCAAGAAGACTACAGGTATTTAATTGTTATTCTGCATTTCAGTTATAGTAATATTGTTGAAACTTATACATTATATATGCACCTCAAATGGCCTTTTTTAATTAAAAGGCCCAACTAAGCTTTATTATATATGTATAGCTGTTGCATTTTTCAAGTCCTTTTATTTTTTGTATAAATAATTTTTTTAATAAATTTGTTAATTGTGGGTTTTAATTGCCAATAGGCGTTTTTTATGTAATAGTAAAACACTTTTTTAAACAAAACAAGTAATAGTTTCTAAATATATATCAACTTCTTTTACCAATAAAATTGTCTCTTACCGTAAAGTTTATGTAAGTATTTAGAATTATCTAAAAATTAAATTTTTTTAGATTGATCCACAATTAAATATTTACTGCATATCTGCAGTAGATAATTATATATCAGCATTGGTCAGCAAACCAGGTGAAAAATTATCACTTGTTAGGTTCAACATTTCACATGGGAAAACTGTATTGGAGCGTAGTTTTCCTGCAAAGGCAACTGCTTTTATTGGTAAGTTCCTATATGTTATTTAATCTAAATTGGAGTAAGTACAAACAGTATTAGTATGTTTTAAGTAGTATTTTCCTATATTACTAAAAAAGATGTGACTGAATACAAATTTTTCTAAAAACCGAAAAATTTCTAAAACAACATTTTATTAAAATTAGGGTTATTGTTTTTTCGTGAATTAATGGGCTCTTTCTAAGAATAGGAATAAATGGGGCTTAATAGAAATTGTCTTATTATATAGTGCCATTTTTGGCCTATGGTTTTTAGTCAATAACTATTCTGTAATATGGTTTTCAGTAATATAACAGTAATCCATTCTAAGTGTGTATTGTTAAATTTTATTAATACTACCTTGTAATCCGGCAGCGGGGTGTAGTGGTAAGAACACTTGCTACACCACCATGAGGTTGTAGGTTTAATCCCCACTGCTTTCATGCGGTAGCATCCTTGAGTAAGGCACTATAAACGATATAAAGTCAGCACTTAACAAGCAGTATAATTATCGGGCATTTATAATCCATAATATCCCAAACTGCCACATGCAACTCGAGACTGAGTCGGAGTAACAAATGTTACTTTATGTTTGGGTCGCGCATTCGACCTTCCCACATCGAGGATAAAGATATATATATACAAAAAAAATGTTTTTTATAAATCTTTTTTTTTTTTAACTTAACAAATTTTTTATGACAGTTTTTTATTAATTTACAGAGAATAAAGTTAACCAAGCTAATAAGAAAAATTCATGTGAACTTATCAATGGTGGCATGGTAAATATTAAATAAATTTGTTATATTATTTTTAATGAAATGTATATAATATGTTTAAGTTGTCCACATATTTTTAATTTTGTATTTATTTATTTTTATTTTTGATGTAGAAAGGTCAACTTTACACCCCAAACATGGAATAATATTTGTTGTCGTTATCCAGTTTTAAATTGACTGTGGCAGTTTGGATATTATTGATTATAATAGTCTATTTGTCGCTTGATTTTTGGCTCGGCAGGAGTTTATATTGTTTATAGCGCCTTACATGGGGACACTACACCATGTAAGCTGTGAAAATCAAATCCACTTTTATATTTAATTGTAAATATATATACATTGCATGTTTTAAATTTTAGTTTTTTTTAATTTATTAATTCTTTATAGTGATTTGTTTTAAATTTAAAGTTAGATTAAGGTGCTTTTATTTTTTAACAATAATATCAACTAAAACCTGTTTTTGATTATTAAAAAAATTATATTTAAAAAAATACAATATATATATATACCAACTGTATTTGTTTACCTAAAATGGTTTTTATTATTAAAATAATAACTATTTTTTTAACAGGATTGTCCTACATTATTACTTGACGGTTATTCAATGTTGTATCCTCTCTTAGCTGATGAACATAAAGGTATAAGGGATCCCATTTGGTCTGACATTTCTTCTTTACATTCTGTTTCTATGGGAATAAACTGCGGCGTATATCAACAAAGGTAAGTTTAATATTAAAACACGAAATTTTTAAATAACTTACAGTTTTTAAAAATTGAAAAAAAAAAAATTAAATTTTTTAATAATTTTTTTGAAAGTGTGTTAAAAAATTTTTTTTTTTTTTAATTTTATATTTTATGGTTTTAGTCGGTATGCTGTCACTGTGCTTTCATTCAAAAGTCAGATTTTAATGCCTTGGGTTTTACAACGTAACCTGAAAGTTTTTGAATCTTTAATAAACAAACTTAATTCTAATAAAGAACTATCCTGGTCATCAGTATTTTACCAAGTAAATATTAGTTGCTTTGTTTTTGTAAATTATTTATTTTCTAATACAGAAAATCGTTTTAATTGTTTTTTTTGGTAGCATTTTTAGAGCAAATTGTAATCTAATATTATTTATCATATTTTTACAATACAGTATATATAGATTTTGTATCAAAAATTGGTTTAAAATTTGGATTACTTGTACATTATGCTCCTTCATAATTGTTTCTTTACATTCCATGCTACTTTACATTCCATGATAAGAAAATACTTTACATTCCATGATAAGAGAAATTTATCTAATTTTTTATTAAAAATTATGTTTGTTTTTTTTAGAGCTTGGTGAATGAAAAATGTGATGGACAGCGAAACATTTTCCACGTGTGTGTTGAAAAGAGTATTCCATCTTCAAACAAGGAACAAAAAAGTGACGAAAAAGAGAAAAAGGAACTTTTTATAACGACCCAGAAAAATAAATTCATGTCGCTGAAAATACCAACCAGACCAAGTAATATTTAAAGAATAATATTTATATTTGTGTTAAATTTTTTTAAATTTGAATTTGCTTTTGTAGTTACTTTTGTTTTTAGGTTGACTATAAAAAAGTGGTTTTACCACATTAGGTTATGGGTTTAATCCTAACTGTTTTCATGTTAAAGCTCCCAGTAATGGGGTGCTTTAAATAGTTCATAATAACTTCTGCTGAACCAAAAAATAATTGACAAGTTAATTGTTAGGCAAAATAAACAAAACTTACACAGACAACTCAAGACTAGGCTAAGGTTTCTAATGTTACCCTACGTGAATAAAATGTTTTTCAAGGTTGCTTCATGTCCATATTGTGCTAGGACAGATTTTATTTACAGTTACCTCATGCTACTAAATTTAAAAATGACATGTTGTTTTTTTAAACTTTAATTTTCCAATCCTAACTTGCCTTAAATTTTCTAATTTTAGGTGATCACACAAAATCGACATCTAACTTTAATGTTTCTCAAACTGATAAACCATCAACATCGGAGAATCCGGGGTTAAGTGACGGTCTTCGAATAACAGATACTGATAGAAATGAAGCAGTTAATGCAATAGCAAATGCAATTTCATCAGTTATCAGAACAGGAAATAAGAGAACAACTGATCAATCTATTACTACCACAGCTTCTTCCAGGTTAATAAAATTAATATTTGAATGAACATGGTTAAATTTTTTATTTGTAAAAAACAAATTTTAAAATTTTATTTTTTTAGAGATATTAATTTTTAAATGTTGTATTTTTTTAATCTTAAACTTTGATTATGTCTTCATTATGGTTTTCCTAAAAATTTTAAGATGTAAAATAAAAATAAATATGGCAAAAAAAGGTTAAGGCAATGAAAGTATAATATTTCAAATTAATATTTTTTTAGTTCTAAATCACCGGCTAAAGCAACCGATTCTGACAACAAATCAGATAAAGAATCGACAATGGAAAGACAAGGAAGTTTTATGGTGAGTTGAATTTAATTTTAATTTTTCAAAAATTCAAGTGTTAATCTGCTTCAAATTAATTAATAATAAAACATTTGGTCTTTAAACAAACTATCGTACTTGACAGTCTGAATTTTTTGGGGACTAAAAAGTAAAAGGAATCAAAAGATTTTTTTTTTGATTTTTTTAATAAGAGACTTTTAATTATGAACAAAAAAACTAACACAATCTCTGAAAAATTATTATTTAAGTTTTATTTTTTGATTTTTAGAAATTTTATACTCAAGCTACCCAAGCACTTGATAGTATGATAGGTAATGAGGGGAGTCCCCCTGAAAGTCCAGTTTCTAGTTGGCCTCCAGAACTTGTGCCTTACTGGAACAATGTAGAAAGAGGTAAATATGTTATTTTTTGTTGGAATCTAAGAAACAAAAAAATCCACAAAAGAGAAAACACAAAAAAGGGAAAAAAATCACAGTAGATAATGACTAAGTTACTATAAAAAATACAAACTAATGGACACACTTAAATAAACATAACAATATTTTGGGAATAATAATTGTAAAAAATAAATATCAGAATTTACAAACTTTGTAATTTTTTTTTTAATAAAACTGCTTTTTATGTCACGTTTTTTAACAAGTTAAATTTTTTCAGAAGAGGAAGAAGGATTAAATCTTACAACTTCTAACTCAGCGTCAAAATCAAAAAAAGAGAAATCGCTCAACTGGAACGAGGTCAAGGAAGGTCGTGGGTCACGCTTGGACGCAGTTGCGATTCTCGATCTACTTTGTACATCACAAGCCACCATTCCTTACTTGGAAACACTGCTCACCCAAAAGTAATTATTTTGTGGAAACACTTATAAATGATCGACTAAAAATTATTTTTGATGACTTTAAATAGTTTACGAAGAAATTAACTTTTAAAAATGTTAATTAAAATTTCAAAAGCGCTATTTTATTGACTTTTAGGTTAAAATGTTTTAAAAATTAAAGGGCATTTTAAAGGAGGTTTGGGTGAGATAGGTTAATAAAAATTGTCTAATTGTTGGTAGAGTAGTATTTTCTGGCATGTGATATACATTTTAAAATATCTGTTATGTGAAACAATTTTAAATAATGTGACAGTAATTCATTATCTATCAGGGTACGAATTACATTTAAAAATTGACTCGCTAAAAAATTAACATTTAAAAATTGATAAAACATCGATTAGGCCCAAGTCATGATCTTTGTTTTTTCATACCAATTAATGCATTGCATTGCAGTTTTAAAATGTACTACTTACTATGCTTCTTACTGAAGTTTAACTACATTGCACTACAAGTTTAAAATAGCTTTGTAAAAATACCTAAATATACACAAGTGTTTCATTATCGCTAGAACCGTTTTGTGTTGATTTGCTATTTCAAATATATTTGTAAATAAATAATTCGCTAAATTTAAAAAAAAAACGACTCGCTTTTAGCAAACGGCGACCCGTAATTTTTGTTTCCTGTGTATATATTAAATTTATCACTATAATGTAGAAAAGTCTTTTTTTTTAATAAAAATAAAAAACTAATAAATTTTTTGTTTAAATTGTTTCAGAGATTCGAACGGATATACTCCATTCATGTTTGCAATTGCTCACCGTGCTTATCCAGCTGCTAAAGTTTTATTCGAAGCTGTTCATTATGTTGCAAATAAGAAGAATATGAAAGATAATAAAGGTTCTAAAGAAGATGATAAGAAAGGTGCTTTTTAGTTTTATATTTTTTTATCATTTAATAATAATCCTAAAATAGAGTCAATTTAAACTGTTTGTAAATGAAAGAAATTTGGAAAATAAAAATTAGGTTTATTTACCTATATTCAACGGAGCTCAATAGACAATATATTTGTGTTAATAAGTGTTCAATTTAAAGACCTTTTTTTGTATATATTTTTATCCTCGATGTGGGAAAGTCGAATGCGTGACTTAAACAATAAAGTAACATCAGTTACTCCGACCCAGTCTCGAGTAGCCTGTTGCAGTTTGGGATATTATATGGATTATAATTGCCCGATAATTATACTGTTGACTAAGTGCTGGCTCAGCAGGAGTTCGTACCGTTTATAGCGCCTTACTCAAGGGCGCTACAGCATGAGAGCAGTGAGGATTAAACCCACGACCTCATGTGTGGTGTAGCAAGTGTTCTTACCACTACACCATGCTGCCGGTCTTATTTTTATAATATCCTTTTTTTATTTTTTTACTTAATTGAATTTTTTTTTTAGTTAATATCCTGGAAAGAGAATTTGAATTATCAAGTGTCCAAATGTTCGGGTATCTTGCACCAATGCTTTACCCCAAAGGGTCCCACCCTGACGACAACCCTCTTTACATGATTTGCTGTAACGATAATTGTAGCTTCACGTGGACTGGTGCACTTCATATTAACCAGGTCAAAAAATTGTTTGTTGATGTTAACGATTTGATTTTTTAATTTTGTTGTTGTCACTGTAATAGAGTGATGTGCAAATCGCCATTTTTTATGATCAAAATCGGCTTGCAATCAGAAGTATTTTTTTCGAGCACATTGTGTTTACAACCTGTTCCATGACTGAAGCACAAAAGAACAAACTTACTAACACGAAAATAACACGCTGTAATTCATTTTGCATAGAATTAAAAAATAAAAGTAGCCTTTACGTAACACTGAATGACTATGGCGTTGCAATATTCTGAAAAAGTTTATAGAAAATCATGTGGTTAAAGCATGTAAAAGCATGTTTATTTGTGACACAATTCTTAATTGTAACGTAATTACTGATCTTCCGATTTTGGACTTATTTGGGTGATTGCAAAATACCTTCGAAAATCGGCGATTTATGATCACTCTTTTTATTCGGCACATCACTACTTTTATATGATATTTGCCTTTTTGCATATGTCTTAGTGGACGATATATATATATATATATGACGAATATTAGTTGAGAAATGCGATAATATTTCAAAAACTAAAATTCCCTGCATTGACTATCGACTAGTATTGCCAAATACCGTTTATAAATTTAACTTGTGTTTTAAACAGTAACATTTTTGCTAAAAAATTTCACCAGTTAAAAAGTTAACCCTTTATTGTATTCTTTGTATGTATTGCATTATATCAAAAATTGATTAAGGTATTTTACCGAAATAATATATTACAGGATATATTTGAATGTTTAACTTGTGGTTTGACTGAGACATTATGCTGCTGTTCAGAGTGTGCCAGAGTTTGCCACAAGGGTCATGACTGCAAGTAAGTCAATAGTTTTTTAAATTAAATTATAAGTTACATTTTTAATTTCTTGTGATGCACAATTTCAGCTTTTTAAATATAAAGGTTTTGGTATTAGGAAAATATATATCAAAGGCTGTTAATTTTTCTTTGTTGTTAAACTCAAAAAACAGTTAGCAGGTTTAATAATTAATATATTTTAAAGAATGTCAATAATATTTTTAAAAGGTGTTATGACTTTTTGGAAAGATATTTTGCAATTAGTATAAATTTCAGAATAATGCAAAATCATTTACTATTGGTATTTACTTATCCTTGATAAAAGTAGATTGATTTTACGACCTAAACATAAAGTAACATTAGTTTTTTCCAACCAGTCTTAAGTTAACTTATTCAACTTGGGATATTATTAATTGTAACTGCCTGTTATTTAATCTGCTGATGGTTTTTGGTTCAGCAGGAGTTTGTACTGTTATAGTGCCTTACTTAAGGGTACTTTAGCATGACAGCAGTAGGAATCAAACCCAGGACCCTATGTTGTGAATCTTGTTGTTATATGCTTATAAATTTATTTTTTAGATTAAAACGAACAAATCCAACGGCTTATTGTGATTGCTGGGAGAAATGTGTTTGTAAATCATTAATAGCCGGAGATAACAATGATAGAAAAGCATTGATTCAATTGTTGATGCACACAACTGATTTGTATGAAAAACCTGACTCCAGTGGACAACATATTCTACATTTCCTGGTTTGACTTTAATATTTTTTTTTACGAATTTAAAATAAATTTAAACTAAATTTTAAATTGAATAATTGTATTTTTGGAGGTTATGGATTCTTTATTGTCAATGTAAATTTTTTTTAACAAATATATATTTTATCATTATTAGTTAGTATTTTGTCTTTTGGCATTATTTTTGGCTTCTTATTTATTTTGTTTATAAATTTTTAAAAAAAATTCCTTTTAAGTAAAAATTCATGTCAAGTTTTTACTTTAAGGGAATATCTTGGGGGACCTTTTGAACCAAATCAAATTTTTTTTTTCATTTTTATTCACGTTTTACATTAAAAAATTTTTAAGATCGAGACTGTGGCCCGCCAAATGGAAGAGCAGAAACAATATCACCCACCTCGTAAGACTTCGCGCATGACCGCACGTCCTCGTATTTCAAGAGTCGGCACCAAGCAACCACTGACACCTAGTGACCAGGATATGCCCGAACACGATCTGAATCCCCCTGTGTAAATTTTTTTTTAACTTTAAAGAATTAAAAAAATTATGATTTATTAAAAAATTAATAACTTTTACTACTTCAAAAAAAAAAATAAAAAAAATATTTTTACTAACTTAAGTTTTTGTGGAGGAGCACTTCTCGCTCTTCTAAACGACCATTTGGTGTTGCACTCACTTATAATGGGAGGATGCGAAGGTAGACGGGACAAACATTCTCTTAGTTGCTTCCTGGAGGAGGAAAAGAGTGACGGAAACCTTCATCCAGAGGACATCGATATTCTAAGCTCTCAAAGTGGTATTTTTTGTTTATTTGTGATATTTATGGTTGTTATTTTTGTTTATTTGTGATATTTATGGTTGTTTAAACTGGTTTTAACCAGGGCATTATACTGGTATAAAAAGGGCCTAAAAATTACCACAAACTGGTGTATTTACAGGACCAGAAAAAGCTATAAAATTTTTTGGATTTCCGTTATCTTAAAATACAATAACTCTAATCATTAAAATTTACTTATGTTCTAGGTACTGCTAGACTTGATATGTTCACACATACTCTCTTAGTTAAATGTATCAGTTCCGAATACTTAAACCAACTTCTTGAGACTTTAATTCACTCCATGCAAAGTGGTAGCAACAAAAAAGAAGGAAAATTAATGGCAAGGCGATTTATTCGATCTGTAATTAGGGTTTATCTTGTGATTGTCGCTCAATCGACACCTGATAAGTTTACTACACGGTCCCCTGTGAGTTCAAATCCTACCTTGACCAAGTGCCGGAGAGCCTTTACAGTATGTGTTTCAAATTTTTCTGTTTTTTTAAATAAATTTTTCTGTTTTTTTTCAAACTTATCTTTAAATATTTTATAATTTAAACAAATTTGAATTAAGTATATATCTTTTTAACTCTAGGCACTGTTGCCAGTGGCGATTGAGGAGCTAAGTGAGATGGCAGAGTCTCTTATTACTCCAGTGAGAATGGGGGTAACTCGACCCACCACCGAGTTCTCATTGTTACCCACTCATAGTGATGTCATAATCGGAAGTACGAGCGTGTTTAACACCAAACCGTTTCCACCCAGGTTTTTAAATTTTTGAATTTTTTTAGATTATTTTAGAAAAAACTAAAAGATGGCAAATTTGTATTTTTTATATTTTATTTGTACTTGTTAAAGGCTATGTTTATATATATATATATGCATTGTTCAATTAAGCTTTATTGTATATAGATGTGCTGGTGTTATATACTTGTTATACATTTTTTTACCTGTAGATTAAAAATAGTTGTGGTATAAAAATTTTATTTTTTTAAGTTACTGGGGAGAATAATTAACATAAAATATATTTTGTTTTTCTTGTAATCAAAATTTTGCGGTTGGTATATATACTTCAAGTTTAAATTAAAATGATTTAAATTTTTAGAAAATATCAGTCAGATGATGATGAAAACAAAAATAATGGCCAAGATGAAGCCAGTAATTCAAAACGGGTATGTTAATTTTATTAACTTCGTTAATCATAATTTAAAAAAAAAATTATTTATTATTTTTTTTAAATTTAGATTAAAAAATTTTTTTTTTTCGTTCAAAAAATGAATTTTTTTTTGTGAATTATAGTCTCGACATCAAAGTAAGCGAAAAAAAGGGGGCAGCAAACGACCGTCGACAAGCAGGGGTCAACGGAACAGAAGGGGTAGTTATAAGATTGAGGATCCAACTCAAACTTCACAGGAGTCGCAACCCAAAGCATCAGAAACAACTCAAAATGAGGTAATCTAAGACTTTTCTTTAAAAATAATATTAAACTGAAAGTTATGTCAAAAGTAATTTAATTTTAGAAAAAAAATTACTTTTTGGTATTTTTAAGAAAGGATTCTTCTTTTTAAGATTGATTTAATGATATACATATTATTAAAATTGGAAATTTTTAAACTACATTTTACCCAACTTTGGGTCCAAACTTTTTAAAAATAAATGACAATTTCTAGAGGGTTAGGTAAAATGGGTTTAACGAAAATAACCCATTGTTGGCATATTTTATTTATTAAAGCGGTTTTTGTTATACATTTTCTTTATATTTAAAGATATCTATATAATTGTTGTCAATTAATAAAAAAAATTAAAACTTCATATTAATCAGGATGATGACGAAGAACATGAAAGTGATATGGATATCACCTGCATTGAGTTAATTAACGATTCAGACTCGGACTCTTACCATAGTATGGATAGTGATCAGGTCAGTTGTTAAACTAAAATATCTTGTTCAGGATTTCCGGTAATGCTGTTGATTTTTCATTTTTTTTTTAATGTCAAGTTCCTATTAAAAATTGGTTAACCAATTTGAGTGAAAATTTAGTGAAACGACAAAATTTTAACACTGGCCATTTATTTGTTAAAACAATATAGAGTAGTAAATTTCGTTGCGAGTATATTTTCATAAGAAATACAAAATTTAAATAAAAACAACACTTTGAATATGAAGATTTTTTTTTTTTATTGTCAACCATAAATTTTTTTTTGTTTTTAAAGCCTTATTTTGGGGATGGATTAAAGCTTAATTTAATAAAGATACATAATATATGTGGCTAACACCCTTTTTGAATTTATGTTGTTAGACGATCACAGTAGAAGGTCGTAAAGAGGAGGAGGGAAGCGAAGTGGACCAGGATCAGGAGGAAGAAGATACAGATTCTGATCATTTTACTTGGAGGGAGGAAAGTCCTCTTGAGAGGTGGGAAATCTTTTTGAAGATACTGAAGTAAAAATAAAATCTTAAAAATTTGAAGTTTAAAAATAAAATTTTTTTAGGCAAAACACCCGACAAGAAAGGGCTCAAGCACGACGAACCCCACATGCAATGCAATGGGCCATGGGAAGAGACTCAAGTGGATCTTCTTCGACCCCCAAAGCCCCACCCCTGACCCCAGGACCAAGGGCTTCAGGGCTCGGAAGCAACCCTAGTGGCATAGTTTATATCGACTCGATCAGGCGAAGAAGAAATTGGGAGGAAGGTAAGAATTTTCTGCAAAAACAAAATTTTGGTTAATATTATATTTTTTAAATTTATTCCATTTTTTTATTAAAATTTTTTTTAGATTATGTGAACAGTATACTGGATCGTCGTCAAGGCATTACACGACCAAAACCCGCCGACACGCCCTTGTATAACTCTACTGCGGTAACAAATGCACAACTAGCTCGATTATTTGCAACCTGTGTTCGTGAAATTTCTCATTTGCTATCGTCCCTCACCAAAGGCAGTTATTTGACTGACTCCAGTTTGTTTACAATGCTAGAAATATCTTGCATGGTAACTTTGTTTTTATACTTGATATTTTTATTAAATTTTTCTTATCAACAATTTAAATTCATATAGTGAGTATATTGGTTAAAGTGATGTCCCCTAGCAACAAAATTTATTTTTTGACCTACCAATTGTTTTGGCATGTTGTGAATGGGTGTAAATAACACATTAATATAAAAGCAAGAAAAATTGATCCAAATAAGCGCACAGGATATTATCCACCTTTAAAAGTTGCCAATCAATGAGTAACAGAGATTAACATTGGGCACCTTTGTTAGCTACACTGTACAACACCACATGAAGTCTTTGGTTTAATTCCCACTGCTTCCATGTTGTAGTGTCTTTAAATAAAATTCTACAAACAGTATCACTGCCCCAAAATACAAGATACTTTATTTTGACTTAATAATTTTAAACAATTAACTTTTCCTTAGGAGGACAAAAATTTACACGAATTTGTTGAAAAATATTTCGAGAAGACTTGGGCATGGGTATTAACAGTTGTGGAGGCCACTGAATGTCAACTCAAATACGGGCAAATATTAACCATGGCTTCTTCACCTAATCACCCTGGCCACCCCCATCATAAACAGTCTAGTAAGTTTAATATTGTTTGTTTGGTTGCATACTTTAGGGTTCGATTCCCAGTGACTCCCTTTTTTATTTTTTTAAAAAATGTTTTTTTTAAAGTAGCAAATCTATGTGTATATTCTTTTTTAGTAAACCCGGTGATTAATATATTAATACAAGCCCATTGTTCCTGTTCTAATAAATTTATTTTATTTAATTTTTACAGAAAATAATAAGAATCGAAGAGGTAGAGAATCTTCTGGTATTTTATCAACAATTGAACATCATGTTGCCAGACAGGTAGTTCGTTAACTCTATTTTTTTATTTAATCAGAATAAAATTAAATTTGTTTAAAAATACTCTTGGTCATAGTTTAAAATTTAACTTATACTTTTAAAACAAAACGTAAACTTTTAAAAATTTTTTTTTGACTTCTAGAAATTTAAAAAAAATGTATTGTTCTATTAATAAATTCCTTAAAGGTTAGGTGGACATAATATCATTTTAAATAAATTTTATTTAATTTTTTTAAAGGATTTCTTGTCATATGCACTGTCCTTAATGCGATCCCATAGCAACGAAAATTCTGACTTCATGCCCATGATTGATATATCATCTCTTAAACACATAGCTTATGTGCTCGACGCTTATATCTTTTATTTAAGAGGAAATTCTAATTCAACTGATGTTAACAATAAACTGTCTGCTAGTAATGCTAACATATCATTGGACATTGGGTAAGATTTTGTTACATTTATTTATCATTTTTAGCTTTTAATTCTGTTAGTAGTATACTGCATTAAAGTACTTTTCGCTACTCTATTATTTTTATTTTTTTATGTTATTGTAGATATAATGACGCTATTATTAAATTTTTTTATATTGTTTTTTGTTATTGTAGGTATAATAATTTAGTAATTTTTTATTGTTTTTATGACAACTTGATCACTTTTTTGTTGTTGTAGTTATACCAACTTGATCATTTTTTTGTCTTTTTTTGTTATTGTAGGTATGACAACAGTGACAATGAAGACGACGACAACAACAAATTATTTTTGTATCCTGAGTTTCAAATCGATCACAGCGACCCTTCGACCTCTACCCGACCCTTTGATGACCTTTTGACCCAAGCACAACCTATGACCTCTTTCTTTAGAAGGTCAGAGTCAATGTGTTTTCTGGAAGAAACTGACCCAAATCCTTTTGAGGTGAAATTTAATTTTTTTACTTTTTTTAAATTATTTGAGTTTTAAACACTAAAACAAGTGTGAAGTTGACTTTGTTTAATTGAAATTAATTTTTTTTTAGTTTTGAATTTTTAACAAATTTGTTTCTAAAAAAAATCTTAATTATAAAACATGCAGCATTAATATGATAAACAAACTCTCAAAATGAAATAAAATTGAAATACAAAAAAAGAAATAAAATTATACCCAAAAAATTTTAATAGAATTTCAAGTTTTTGACAATAAAAAAACTAAAATCTGTTTATAAATATATACATAGTATTCAAAAAAAAATTTCTTTGCTTTTCTTTAGGTTCCCATGGTAACAGGGTTGCCATTAGCCGAGAAACCCCATTTACTCCAACCCTCTGCTCGCAAGGAAGAGATGTTCGGTCGACCGCGGAAGTTTGCCAAGCTAAAACAATCTTACGCCAACTCCATGAGTTTATCACATCGAGCTGATGACAAAAATTTTCAAGAAAAATCTGAGAGTTTGACAACAGGTTTATGTTAAATTTAAAACATTTTTACTTCTAATAGTGTTATAAATATTATCTAATTGCCCTCCCTGTTTGATGCATTTTAATTGCTGTAATATGGTTGCAACTCACACCAATATAAGCTTGTGATTAACTGCTTATCACAAATAGCAGTTTCGTTTAATTTCGACAAAAAATTTGTATATTGTTCATACATATATTCATATAATATTAACTTAGTTTTAATGTATATAAAAAAATGTTATTTCATTTTTTTTTCAAGTATTTTTTGCCATTTATATTGTTTTTAAGTTTAGTTTATTTGCGATGAAAACAAAATCAATTCCATTTTAATTTAAATTAATAAACATTTGTATTTAGAAATTGATGCAGAAACTACAAATGCTGCAACAACATTGAAAGATGAATCAAAAAAGCAATCTGAAAATCAAAATACTGAAAATGTAATTGTCACAAAAGAAAAAGTTGAATCAAAGACAAACCAAGTTGAAGCAATTGTTTCTTATCCATCTGTTATTAAATCCACTTCAGATGTTACAAATGAGGAAATGAATATGACATCTACATCAAAAGGTTTTAGTTAAGCTACCTTTTTTTAAATGTGGTAATATTGTAATACTGGTGGCGCGGTGTAGTGGTTAGAACACTTGTCTTAACTACACGAGTTCCTGTCTCTGATGGTCCCAGTTTCTATGCTGTAGTGCTCTTGAATAAGGCCTTATAAAATAATTAATTAGATGAATAATTATTAGGCTATTATAATTATTAATACCTTAAATTGCCAAAGGGTTAGGGTAACGAATGTTTAAGACTGTGTCAGGGATGCAGTAAAGCCATATTGTTGTATAACAAAAATAATAAAATAATAAATCTCTTTAAAAATTTATCTTAGAAATTTAAGTTTTAATTTAATTCTAGATATTTTAGTTGAACCACTACCAACAGTAGAAGCACCAGGTACATCTATGATTATTGATGTTACAACTGATAACTCACAATTTGAAAATAAAAAAAATAAAACTACTCAAGAAAATAACATGGTATTTATAAATGTTAGTTTTATAAATATAGCTTTTTTTAAGTTATTGTACAATGTTCATAATTTAAAACACAAAAGGAATTCTGATAGTATCCATAACGTTTTATGTTAAATTTTTTTTTCTTAGTTTTAATATTTTTAATAATATTTTTGCTTTTTTTTTAAACAAAATCATTTTTGTTTTAAAACATAATAACATAGTTTGGTACAAAATAAATAATTTATTTCTTAATTTTTTTTTATTTTTAAAGACAACAAACAAGCAGGAACAGATAGTGAATCAAGTTTTAGGAAAATGTCGGTTAACTCTTGAACTTTTCAGTCGAGCTTTTCTTGATGACGTTGGTGCAGAACCGAACTCGATTTTATACGAACTTGGTGGTTTTCAGGTAAATCCTAATTATAATTGATTAAATTTTATGTAATATTTAATATTATACCAAAGAGCTTTTAAAAAAAACTGCTTGAATTTTTTTTTTTTAAGAAATTGGTACTTGCTTCATTAAAACGGATCGCTGTTCGCTAAAAGCGAATCGTTTTTAAAATTTAGGGAATTGTTTTTTACAAATATACTGGAATTAGCGAATCGACCAAAAACGGTTCAAGCGATAATGAAACTATATTTATGTATATTAACGTATTTTCACGAAGCTATTTTAAACCGGTTTCGAACTAATTTAATTACATCAACATAATCCTGCGACAATGTAGGTTACTATATGGTGTTTAATAACAATAACTTTTCATAATCTTGCAATGCAAAAATTTTACTCCCACAATTCGTTTAGTTATAGTGGAATGTAGTTAAAGTTTAGTAAGAAGCATAGTAAGTAGTACATTTTAAAAATGCAAGGCTTCAATTGATATGAGAAAACGAAGATCATGACTTGGGCCTAATGGAAGCTCTAAAAATGCGACCACATTTATCAATTTTTAAACGTTAATTTTTTAGCAAATAAATTTTTAAACGTTAATTCGTTTCCTACCTCATGTTTATATTCTTATATTATTAACTTATTGTCAGGTCAGGGAAACTAAGTTTCGTAAGGAAATGGAACGTTTAAGGAGCGGTCAATACAACGATTTGGTCCTCAATGTTGAAAGGCCGCGTGACAAAATCATTCAACAAACTCTAAAACAACTTAATCAACATTTTAAGCGGCGAGCTGGTGCTGTATTAAGAGTAAGATTTTATATTTCAATTTAATTCAAACATTTTTTGTTGAATTTTAATTTTTTTAATAAGGAATTGCTTAAAAATTATTAGCTTTGTTAATGTTTTAATGGCACATCATAGATAACCATTTTACCAAAAAGACGTTTGACCAAACTAACCCCATATGCTAAAAAAAGCCATTTTAACGACAATAAAACCTTTTATTTATTCCTTTTACGCTAATTTTTCTAAAAAATTACTTTTATTATCTACAAAAATGTTGATCCAAATTTCGGTAAAATTTTGTTTCGAAATTTGAATTTTGGAAAAATGTTTATTAAGCCAAATAGTTTTCTGTAATGTAAGCAAATACCATTGTTTAATGCCCTTAAGTTAATTGCCCTTTAGTACTTTAAATGAAACTGAGTTTTTTTATGATATTTTAAATAAACAAATGTTACTTATCCTAATTTTAAATATTTTTAGGTGAAAGTTTTGTTTAAGAATGAGCCTGGCGAAGGCACCGGGGTTGCTCGTAGTTTTTACACTGCCATCTGTGAAGCGTTGCTCTCACCTGACCATTTACCAACACTGGATGGCGTCTTGCCTAGCTCCTCCACCCCACCGGTAATTTAAATTATTATTTTTAAACTTTTACTGGGTAACATAAAAAATACCCAACACGATACCCTGAAAATTAATTTAAAAAGTAACTAATATGTAAAAACAGTGTGGTATACCAGTCATGACATTGGATTATAAGGCAAAGGGTTTTGGGTTTGAGCCTCACCAATGCCACGCTATTCGCTTATAAGTCTGGCCTTTATGAATAGCTTTAACACTTCACAACAACACACCCTATCCCAATAAAAATTTAAACCCAAATCCTTAAGCTTATACGAAAAAAATTAACAATTTTTAGGGGAGTCGGAAATCATTGCAACACAGCTGCTCCCTAGTGGCAAGATGGTATAAGCGAGAAACTGATAGAATGGATGGCACTGGAGGCAATAGAGGTTTAAAAAAAAACTTATTTATATTTTTTGACTTTCTAGTAAGACTATTACAGTTATACCGTGGAATTGTATAGAACCTATATTTATTTATACAATTTCTATTTTTTAGCCTATCCAACAAGACCCGATTCTGAGATTGATTTAAGGTCATTTCTCTCTGCAAGGTCATCTCGAAGGTCATATGCTAACCTTGACGGGGTCACGACCCCAATGTCTATTTCTGCTCAACCGTTTCTAAAAAAGTCAGCCAGATGTAAGTAGAAAATTTTTATTTTTGTATATTTTTATGTAGTAGTAAATCCGACATTATATGTTTACGTTATTTTATTTTAAAATTTTGTTACTAGTGCAATGGTGTTTTTTCTTTTTTGTTTTTATTTGTCCTAAAAATAAAAAGGACAAATTCGCGCCCTAAAAGTATGCGGAACTTTGACCATTTATGTTTTGCTGTTTAGGGTATTAGTAGTTGTAATTGTCGAATAATGGAACTGTCATTTGTTTTTTTGGCTCACTATAATTTTACACTGTTTATAGCCCCTTACTTAGAAGCACTTTCTGCTTAGAAGTAGTAGGGATCAATCCAGAGACCTCGTGTAGTGAAACCAAGTGTTCTAACTCCCTCACCAGTTAATTAAAATATTTATTTTTTAGCACAAGCTAACCAATCATCAATAGAAAGAAGCAAACAAGCGATCGGAGATAGATTATTACCCAAAGTCACTGCAATAAGATCAGACTGGGCTTCAAAGATAACTGGAATGCTTATTGGTAAGTCTTGATAAATATTTTCAGTGTTAGTAAAAATTTACTCAACTATGAATTTTATAAAAACATTTTATTAACAATTTATTGGCTGACTAAAAATCTGTTCTTACATTTAAACATTTTTGAAATTGATTTTTTTTGAGGAATAAAATGTTAATATAGAGGTTTAAATAAAAATATGCTTGAAGCAATTTCAAAAAAAATATAATATTGCTAACATTTAGTTTGTCTTTTAGCCTAACTTTAACAAATAATTTAATTGACCTAAAAAACTAACTTTTATTTTACTAACATTAACATTCTTTTATTACAAATCAAACACTAACATCCCTTTTATTATTTTTCAGGTTTACCAGCTTACGAATTATTACTCCTACTTCGTAGCGAGCGAGCATTACAAGTAACGGTACAAAAGGCCGTAGATCAACTTGTGGCAAGTGGTTATACCAGCGGTGACACTGTACCTCCATTTAGTGGCCCTGAAGGTGTGCCTCTACCTACAAAGAGAGAGAACGAAAAAGAAGAGAAGGAAGATAAGAAACCTGTCATTAAAAAGGAAAAAGGCAAGATTTTAACTTAAACTCTGTTATGTTTGTAATAATAATTAAAATTTTTAATTTTTGGGGGTTGCAGAAGAACTATTACCCCCACTGGAAATCGATGGTGGTCCCCCTTTATTCTACCAGCCTGGTAAAAGGGGGGTATATGCCCCGACATCGTGGGGTGTATTAAACGAAGTGAGGTTAAATGCTTACCGAAATGTCGGCCGAATTATTGGTTTGTGTCTTCTACAAAACGAGCTGTGTCCATTACCATTATGTAGACATGTTTTAAAAGTCATTTTGGGCAGCAAGGTAAGATAGTGGAAAAAGTATAAAAAAAGAACATTTTTAAATCTGTACACAAATCTGTTAAGTAAAGTTTTACTAAAATTCCTTAAATAAAGTTACAATTTTACCTATTTAAATTCAATTTTTAAGTATACCATAAAGCAAATTGTAGACGTTAAATTTTTTAATTTTTAAGATAAATTGGCATGATCTTGCATTTTTTGATCCTTCGCTCTACGAGAGCTTGCGCCAGCTAGTGGTGGATTCACAGAGCAAAGATGGGGGAGTATTGGAAGCCCTCGAACTTACTTTCATGGTTGACTTACTACCAGAAGAGGGTGGTGGTCAGGTAAAATAAATTTTTGGAAATTAATTTTTTTTTAATTTTTGTTGGCTTTTAGGGGTAGTGTAATTATATAGTAATAAAAAAATTTAAAACCAAATTTATTAAATAAGAAAAATAACCTCGCATTTTCGTACACTTGGTTTATTTATGTAACCTTAAAACAAAAAAATATCTTTGTATAATGAATATAGCTTACTAATATCCACTTTATAGGCTTTCAAAATATGTAAAGTGCCATTTGTGGTGCACAGGTTGCTTATCATATGCTAATGTTAGTTACAATGTGATTTAGAAACTACTTTTTAAATTATAAACTCACTTTCAGGTTGAACTAATGGTTAATGGAGATACAGTTCAAGTTGATAAAGACAACATACAAGATTATGTGAGAAGATATGCTCTACATCGCATGCTTATATGCTGTAAGCCACAACTTGATAAGGTAAACGTCGTAAAAAAATAAGGCATTTTTTAAATAGTGGTTAGAACTTTTGCTTTAATGCATGAGGTCCTGAGTTCGATCCCCAATGATTTTAAATCGTAGCGTCAGATCCTAAGACTGCTAATGATAAATAAATTCTTCTGCTTAACATAATGAATAATTAACAAGTTATTTATTATGCTATGTGTTTATTGATATCGTCAAATGGCAAAGAAAACTAAAGACTGGGTCGGGATAAAAAATGTTACTTCATCCTTAAGCTTTAAAGTCTGCATTTCCACATCGAAAATAAATATAAATTAACAAAAAAATATTAAAAACAAGCCAAAAATTGGGATATTCTTAGATAAACATCAACTTCCCTAAACTAATTTATTTTTTTCTTGTTTTACCTAACAGATAAGACAAGGAGTGTTCGATGTTTTGCCACCAAGTTCACTGACGAGTTTAACAGCAGAAGATTTACGATTATTAGTGAACGGTTGTGGGAACGTCGACGTTCGAACACTTATTAGTTACACGATGTTTAATGACGAAAGTGGAAAAACAGGTAAAAATGAGTAAATTCGGGATCTTCAGGGTCATTGTTCTTTAAAGAAAATGGTATCCACCTATATGGGTAAAATCTTTTGATCGAATGAAGATTGCCTAAAATTGCCGAATGAACTATGCCCTGTTTGCATTTTCCTTAAATATATTACTCTTGAAAAAAGTTTTTCCGAAATACTTTTTATTTTTGGGGTAGATTTCGGGGGATTGTAAGAAGGGTGACTGAAGTGCCTAAAAATTTATATCGCCAAAACAAGCTTGTCTTGGCACCATAGTTTTATTCAGTTCTTTTATTTAAACTTTTATTTTGCGTTTAAACATAAAAACAGGATCGACTTCAGAAAAACTGACCCAGTTCAAGCAATGGTTTTGGTCAGTTGTTCATCGTTTTAGCGCGATGGAACGCCAAGAATTATTATATTTTTGGACTGGTTCACCAGCGTTACCAGCAAGCGAGGATGGTTTCCAACCAATGCCAACCATTACCATTAGGCCACCAGACGACCAACATTTACCAACTGCCAATACTTGTATTTCAAGACTCTACGTTCCTTTGTACTCGTCAAGGTAAATTGGTTAGGTTAAATATTTTTATTATACTTTTTGAAAAATGTTAATTTTTATTTGTATATTTTCAGGCAAATTTTAAAACAAAAGCTGACAGTTGCTATAAAAACCAAAAACTTTGGGTTCGTTTAAATAAAAATTTTGCTGCTAGTTCTTTCGTAGTTGGAACAAAATCTGTTTAGGCTCTGTGTTTGTGTTGTTGTTCGTTCAATAAAGAAATTTTAGAAACGCTTTGTTTATTGAACAATTCGCAAAAAACTAACGCTTCTTTTGCAGCTATATTTTTTTCCTACAATATGAAGTAACTTGGCTGTTTATTGCAAGTGTTATAATCACCGTTTTTTTGACTAATAGGCTGACAAATTTAACAACAACTTTTTTAAAAGTATGATTTCGTTTTTTATACGGGGAAATATTGCTATCATGACTAGTTTCTATTCTAAAATATAATCTAAAGTTACCACAAACTGAAAAAAAGCAACAAGATCATCCTAAGAGTCCCGGAATTATACGCTTGCGATGATGAAAATTTTCGTTTATATTAGAACACTTTTAAACTTAAATATTTGAAAAACTGCTTAATCAAATTAAAAAAATAACGGAATTCTTATGTAAGTATAAAATAAGGGTAATAAACGCGGCGTCGTGATTTCTTTATGCTTCCTTAAATTTAAAACCTGTATGTGAGGAGGACTCAAGAGTTTAACTTAAAACTTTTTACAATGGTTCGATGCCCTTACACTGTCCAACGCTTACAGGTGGTCTACCAATCCTATCCCTGATGGTTCAGTTAGTTCAAATAAACTAACAAAAAAAAGTGTTACTAAGTTTGTTTTGAACTTGCCTAAGACTGTTCTTTTTATAATAAATATCTTTGCTACATCAAACATGACATTTTGTGCTAAAGGGTTTATATTTTATACTAAATCGCATTTTCCAAATTCTGTATATTGTGATATACAAATATATATTTAGTACAACTACATATTTTGTTAGTCTACAAATATAAATGGAGAATATAATAAAATAGTTGCTCAAGAAAAAAATTTAGAAATGTTAGCATGATTAAAGATTATATTTTTGAAATATATGACAATATACAAAAAAGTGCATTATGGTATACGAAATTATGTCATATTAATAATAAAGAAATTTGGCCAGACGAAATGTTTTTAAGCCAAAAAATATCATCTAAATTAATTGATTGCAAATACATTTTTACAGTACCAAAGTTGCATAAAAGTTTTCCAAATAGGTAGTATTATAAAGTTTTCATTTAAATAAACCTATTTAAATTGGATTAATTTTTGTGGCACATTTGGTAAACTATTTATTAATATCCTAAGGCAAAAAATATATAGAAGTATTATAAAACCACTTTTTAATTCATAATGATTAGGTTCATTTTTGCGACTCTCAGGAATTTTACCAAATTTTTACTTTTGGTGTTTTTTCACTATAGCAATATACTCGTCCACATCATCAGGAGAACCCAGTACGATAGGTACACGTTGGTGGATGGTGTCGGGGGTAATATCAAGGATATCTCGTACGCCGTCCGCGGTTGCTTTGCCGCCAGCCTTTTCCATTATAAAAGCCATCGGCGCAGCTTCATACAATAATCTCAACTAAAAATTTTCAAAAAAACAAAATATAAAATCTAAAAGTGATAAAAACAAAATACAATTGTGGATTAACAATGTATAAATACTCCATTACGACATTTTAATTATTCCAATATTCAATGCATGATTTAAACATGCCAAAATTTTGTATATGTTTTTTATATTGATTTTACAGTATAACTAACCATGGGTAAACCCATTCTTAAACCCATAATATTATCAGTTAAGCTTGAAAAGACTACCATCAATTTAACATATCAAAAACAAAAGAACTAACACAATTCTATATACCAAAAAATGTCAAAACAAGTATATCATGTTAATTAAAAACGCCTAAAAACGTGCACGATTATACATCTATTTTCTGGGTATATAACAAACGTGCGTGGTATATATATCCGGCCAATAGCATTTAGTTTAAACACAGGGTAATTAGTAGCGTCTTTTTTCAACTGTTTATGTATTAACCAATAGCTTATTGCTATACAACGACATGTATTTAGATATAGTAGTGGATAGTTGCCCTATGGGCTGCCTATTAATCTTGATATTATGGTTGCAACTATAATTTGGTAATATGGTTGCACTCACAACTAATATATATGCCTTTTAATTTACCAAAATTGTATTTTTATTTATTTTAAATGCCTTTAAATTGAACATACATGTGTATACATATACTTGTTTACAAAGCACCATTATATATAGATATCCATTTACCAATTTGCATACCATTTTAAGTATTCAACAAATACAAAAACTATTTCTACAGCCAAAAAGATACTTATAATTAACGATTAAGCAAGTGTTTAGTTACATTTATTCAACTTATTTTTCTTTTAATTTTTTGTCAAGATTTGTTTTATATTAACCTTTCCAGACGGGCTCTTGCTATGAGCTGGGTAGGCAAAAACACCACCATACACCAGTGTCCTGTGTACATCAGCTACCATTGAACCAATATATCTGGCATTTGCTGGTGAAGCACCATCCTATAAAAACCATTAATAATATAGAATAACATTTTTTGCTTTTATATCGATTAATTAATTTACATGGAAGCAGCTGGCATAAAACCCAAGACCTCGTGCTGTTAAGTCAAATGTTCAGCTATAAAATTGACGCCGGCCAAAAATTTATCTTTTGACACATTTGTGTAATACAAGTTTAATATTTTAATAAAAAGGTGTAGTTTATCAATGACAACATGTTTTAAGTTGCACTCTGTTATAAACATGTGTTACCTTTGGAAATTTCTTGTTGCTAATAAATTCTGTCATCGTTGGGTCCCAAAACTTAGCATAACCTTCATTAATGCTGAAAATCTTTCCTTTCTTTTTAATTCGAAGATTTTTTTCAACTAGAATAAATTCGCCAACCATCTGAAAATCAGAAAAAATTATTATTTTATTTTTTATCGAAAGCAATTTAAAATAAATTTATTAAGCAAATATCAATTTAAGTTAAAATAGCATACTATATTTTTTAGTATTATATTATTGCATGTGATATAGCATCTACATCTATACATATATTTAAATAAATTTGTTGTATGCAAAAAAAGGTTTCATTGGGGCTAAATTATTGGACTGTAAAATTAACCAGTTGTAACATAAGAAGCTTAGTACTTAAGAGAAAAAGGGTCTGATTGTGTTTTTTTAACACATGACTGCTCCTTCTAAGAACCGGGTTCTGAGGAAAAAAAAATTCTACACTAAATATAGCATGTAGTAATTTTAATAAATACATGGGATTGCTAAAGGTTGCAAAATTTTAATAAATCCCAAAAATGAAAAAAAAACATATTTTATAAATTACACCTTGGAGTTTGACTGTTATTGTAAGAGCATTATATCTAAAAACATTGCAGTTTTTACATGGACATGCTAATAATATATATACCTATCTAATAAAAGGTCTTTTTAACTAACACATGCTACCAAAAACATAAACAAAAATACTTTAAAAAAATAAAATTCAACAAATTCCTAGTACTTACAGGATCTAACATAAACATATCCACAGAGTTTGTTGTAGCTAAAACAATTGCAGTGGCACTTCCGAACAAAGCATAACCTGCTGCTACCATTTGTCTTCCAGGTTGCAGGGCATCACTTTCAGTGATGGGACTGTCCCCACACTATTAAACACATAACAACTTTGTTTAGTTGAACTAAATGACAAACCTATTTCTTAATGTCGTTTGCTGGCTAAAAGCATTTTAGGTTAAAAGCTGAGCATCGGATATTTTTTAGGTAGACCAATGGAAGATTATACACAAGTTTTTTAATTATTATTTTTTTTGAATAATTAGGGTGAGATTAATTTTTTAAGATTAGTTTAAAATAAATTAAATACCTTCTTGTAAATGCCAAAGATTGTTCCAATTGAAACCAAACAATCAATGTTAGAAGAGCCATCCAGGGGATCAAATGTAACAATGTATTTGCCCTAAAAGTTAACAAACACATTTATCAACCAATGTGCTATTTTGTATATTTTTATCTATGATGTAAAAATACCGACTTTAATTATAGGGTAACATTTGTTTCTGTGACCTAGTCTTAAGTTGCTTTAGGCAGTTTGAGATTCTTACCACTTCACCTTGCTGACAGAAAGAATTATTTAACAAAAGATTTAAATAGTAGCTTATACAATAAAGCGTACAAAAGTTTTAAAGCAATTTTTTTAAAACGAAGGCAATGTAAAATTACCTGTCTTTCCACTTCAACCACAATGGCATTTTCATTTTCTTCTGAAACCAACAAACAAGTGGTTAGAGATGATTTCACCATATTAATGAATAGTTCGTTTGACAACACATCTAATTTTTTCTGTTCGTCGCCGGTTGTGTTTGTTGTACCAGAAATTCCATACCTGCAAAAACAATTTTAATTTGCAAAATTACATTTTAAAAAAATTTTTTTTTTGAAATGGGCAAAAAGTGCTTCTTAATAAGATATACCAAACTTTGCCTAAAAAACTTTGCTAGGATTACATACAATAATTTCTAGGCTAAGTCTCTTTTTTACAACACCTTGTAGTCAGTATTTTTATTTAAATATTTATAAAACTTACAAATTTGCCAATCCAGCTCTTCTTACATTAGTGGAAATAGCTTTAATAGCCAAACAAATGGAGTTTAGAAGTTGGGTCAATTCACCGGTTGCATTAGATTTTCGTCCACCTTCTGTGATAAATCTGGTCAAAGAAACCATATCAGTGTCAATCTCGTCACTTGCCATTTTTTGGGGTTGTTGAATTCTAATTTACTAAAATTAGTTAAACTTAGTATCTAAAGTTGAAAAAAACAATTTTAGAGAATATTTTTATATAAAAACAGTGATTTTCTAGCACAAATTAAAAAAAATTTGACATAGGTGTTCACCACCCTTTTTAGTATTCAATCTTAATATTATAAGGGTTTTCTATATTTCGCCTGTATCCAAACTCTGTACATTTTCAACTGTCGAGCTCTATTAACTTGCAACCTACGATCGATAATATTTTGTTCTTCAATTAACCCAGATTTAGTAAATAAGTCCTTAATTTCCTCTTGCTTAAAAAAGTAAACTAAAGTACCATCCCCCCGCGTGTAAAAGTTATCACTTAAGCAACGACCTTTCTTGAACCTTAACTGAGCCATGTCATATCGGCCATAATCCCTGAACAAGACAACACCCCCAGGTTTAAGAAGTTTGCTAACTCTTGATATAGCATCTGCCATGTTTTTGTATTGCAGTGCAGATAAAACGAAAATCATGACAACAACGTCGAGTGACTCTTCAGGAAAAGGAAACTCATTAGAAGCAGTGATATCATGCACAAAAACGTGACATCTTTTTTTGTTGTAATCATGATGCGACTTAACAATTTCAACAGCTGTTGGGGAATAGTCGCAGCCATACATAAACAACTCATCTGAATTGTTTGTTTGCAAGACAGGAAATATAGTATTACCAGCACCACAACCTATCTCTAAAAACCTAAATTTGGCATTTTGACCAGGGTATTTAGACAGTGTATTCTCACAGTTTTTAAAATTTGTTTTATCAATTTTTTTATTGAATTGATCTAGCAGTAGCTCAGGAAATTCAGTGAACAGCCAATGTCGATCCTTAAAAAATTTGTTGTCATGTTTTTGATAAAACTTATCCCAATTTGAGAATGCTTGTTCTAAAAATTTTACTTGATCATCAGCAGGAATTGACTCCATGGCTTGTTTTTTCGTTATCGATTCTGCTTCTTTTTCTTGCTCTTCGCTCCATTCTACATTGTCCCAAGCATTGTGTTTAAAAACATTGTTTTCATCTTTTAGAAAGCGATTGCCAAACACAGGGCGTTTTTCATCTTTTTCTTCTTGGTTTGACATTTCAATCAAAAATTTGACTGCAAATATTCTTCAAAAAGGGATTTTAGTAAATTACAGCTTCTGTTTCAGGCTTTAAATAATAAAATTAAATTATGAATCAGTTATGCTTCTGAAAAAATTACAAAAAGGATTAGTTAAAAAAATAAAGAAAAATGTTTAGTCTTTGATATTAAATTTAAAAAGGCATGTTTAAACTATTTCAAAATTTAAAAAATTACAATCAAGTCACAAGTTGCATGTATAATTCGTACAACAAATAAATAGAAAAAGTGCATTTTTAACCATTTAAATCTACATTAACAGTTTAAAGGTTACACAACCTGACTAAGTAACTGTCTTCGTGTCAAATTTCGCTGATTATTAAATATCAGATTACCAGATTACATAGCAGCATAAATAGTTTATTCTCCTTCCATATTTTTACATCTTCTGTACTTTAGAGTGTTAAATGACCTTGTTTAATCCGTTGCTTGGTAAAGTAAACATAACTCGGGACTTACAATCTATTTTACTATTTCTCTAGAGTCTTTTATCAATTTTTTTGTATTTGCAAAGTTGGCGAAAGTCCTAAAATTAATTTTCGAATCATTGCAAAAGACAACAGTCACGCTGACGCGCTTTAAAACTTAACACGACGAACCGGCAAAACGACAACAATCAGCACTTTTTTATCCAATCATAAACAAGGTAGTAAGCTACACCCTCTTTTTATACCTTTTACATGACATTTTTATTTCTAAAACAAAAGAAACACTTTAAATTAGGTTTTAGGCTTCAAATTAAAAAAAATATTCATTTAAAGATTCTAGCACTTTCTACGCTTAATTATAGACTAAGCATAGATCATTTTGCATCATTAAATTCGAGGAGTGAAGGCTTGAGTTCGATTACCACTGCTTCCTTTATATGTGTGGTAGGGACTTTGAAAAAGGCACTAACTGTACTTACAGCTCTATCGCGCATTGAGCAAACACTTTAGTGCAGAAAAAGATTAAACAATACTACCGAATGGATAATACTGGCTACCAAACTGTTGTATTTGCAACTTTAGGCAGTCAAAGTAAAGGGACATTTTCGGAAAATATGTAAAAATTGTATCCATGCATTTATAACATAAATTGTGAGGGCTAGCCTAACAAAAGTCGAAAGAAGTAGAATTTTATATTATCATGGTTGGTTAAAAAATAGTCAAACATATAAAACAAAGACGAAAACCTATTAAAGCATTGAAATGTGTACGAATTCCCCGTTTAAAGTTTAATTTCATAGGTTTACATTAAAAAAATTTATATTCCTAAGTACTGTATCTACAGTCTATATTGATCAACACTTGTATTTGGTTCATATTTTTATTTTTAAATTTCATGTTTAACCAAAATTAAAAATGACCCTTAATGAAAATCCCACTAAAAATGATTTTAAAAATGTTACGTCAATAATACTACAAATAATAGATTGCCTATCGTGACATATAACAATAAAAAAAAAATTAATTCCAAAAAGAAATGTGCACAACATCTTAATTAAAAATCGATAAAAGTGCATAATTTTATTAGCTCATAATAAATGCTTAAATTAAATTCCAATCTTGTTTAATCATGTCAGCAGCCTTTTCTCCTATCATGTAACATGGTGCTTGAGTATTTCCTGATGGGATGTCAGGCATGATGGACGCATCAGCTACACGGAGTCCTTCTACATTATGAACTCTGTCAAAACATAAACATTAGGCTGTAAAAATCTATAAATAAAAAAAAACATTGGACTATTTTTTGGAGAAAAAATAAACTTAAAAACAGGTGGTTTCGTCCATCTAGTTAATTAAAGCCCTATAAATGAATAAAACAGAATGAATAGCGCAAAAAGGTATTTAGAATATTTTTCTAAATTACCTGAGACGTGAGTCGACGACTGCCATTTTGTCTTCCTTTTTACCCATTTTCAGTGTTCCACTTGGATGATATTCGGTAAAGGACAACGCCCTCGAAACACACTCATAATACTTGGCTGATCTTTAGGTTTTTACAAAAAAATAAAAGTCATTTTAAAAATAAAACACAGTTCCATTGCTGGAAAAACAAGTGCTTAATACAAGAAATATACATACTTGATTGACTTATTTGTTGACATAATAAAGTAATAAAAAAAATTACTTAACTATTAAATTTGGCGTTTACCTAGGAGGGTCTTCGTGTCCACAGTCTCCTATTCCTCCTGGAAAGACCATTTTTGCTCCAATTTTTTTAAACGGTTTAGTGTTTTCGTAATTTTCAAGAACTTTGAAGCCTGTAAAAATTCATTTTTTTGTAAAAACTTCGCATAAAAATAGAACTTAATTACAAACAATTTTTCAACTGTTTTTATTCATATAAACCTCGTTTTAACTCGCATAAAATATTAAAATAAATAAATTGATTAGAAAATATACTTTATTATCAAAAATAATAGCAAAGTGATAAAATTCACCTTCATGTAAGATATCGATATCTTTTTTATGGGTAAGGTATTTGGGGTCGATTCTGGGGTAGTCTCTGTAATCGTTTGTTTTAAGTTTAAGATCTCCTACACTGTTCGGACGAAGCAGAACGTTCATTAACGAGAAATCACAACTTGAATCGTAATCGTTTTCAGCTATAAACTTATCAGCGGCCTTACGGTGCTATATGCAAAAGCAAATAAAAATAGATTAACCTATCTGATGTAACAGTTAAGTAACTATGTAGTTATTTACCGAATATATTATATGAATAAGTTTATAGTCATGGTGTAAGGATTACTGTTTTGTTGTTTATTGTTACCTTTTCACCGAGGTTTGTCATGTCCGCCATTTGTTTTCCACCAATTGAACCGGTTCGCTCGGTTTTAGTCATAAAGTGAACAAACTGGATATCCGGCCTAAGAAACAAAAAAATATAAAAATAATTCCAAAATCCTACAAAAAAACTATTTTTTGCTATAAAGTTGTATGTTAAACCTAGAGGAATTGGCAATCGGCGATCGTATGATAGAATGGCTGTCAGCTGCACCGTTGCTATGTAATGCTCCAGTTTGGCCGAAAAAGTATCCTGGCATATGTTTAAGCATCTGACATCACAAATTCAATTATATTTTTTAAATGTTTTTTTTTTAACTAATTATTAGTCGACAGAAAAATTAACGTTTAATAAAACGGCAGATTTCTAACAATGTATAATCAACTATTTTTAAATTTATCAAATACCGTTGTTGAAGTTATGACCATATCTGTTTCATATTTATCAATTTTCCAACACGCGGGTATCATAATGTGATCTTGCAGGTTTGATCCTACACCTGGCGAATCAAGAACGCTTTCGATCTAAAATATAAACGAGAAAAAAATTAAAAACGAATTGTATAAAGTAAAAATCAGATAAGGTCTTATATAGATTTACCCCCATTTCTTTTAGATGTTGTTTTGGTCCGATTCCACTAAGCATAAAAAGCTGGGGGCTTCCGATAGCACCCCCACTAACAATAACTTCTTTCTTAGCCTCCACTTTAACTTCAATACCGTCTCGGACATACACGACCCCTACAGCTTTTGGCTTCTTCGGATTGGACTTGTCAAAAATTATCTTTTTCACGTGGGCTCTTCCAATAATATGCAGTTGTTTTTTTCTAGTTCAGTTTAAGGAAATGTAAGTCAGGTTAACTGATTAAAACGATAAAGCATAAAAAATTCAAACTAATAACAAATACATCAAACAGCAACGTGTACTTTCTGTAATAACATACTCATTAAAAAACATTTTTTTAAATAAAAAAGTATTTAATACCTTTCAGCTGCGATAGGTCGCAAAAATGCTGTAGCTGCACTTTGTCGGATACCATTGTAAGTTGAAGTTTGAGTTTGGTGGATACCTTCGTAATTTTCTCCGTTGTAATCTCCAGAAAAATAACCTAAAAGAAAACGAAAAAGGGAAATAGTTGCTCCCTTTTTTTCTTTTTTGAAGACATTTGTAAACTATTTTACCTAAACTTTTTCCAGCCTCGATCATTATTTTACTTATTGGAGTAAGGTAACTATAAGACGTTTTAAGGGGGCCAGATTTTCCATGGAACTTTTCACTTAGTTCCGGATCAACGGCGTTTTGCGATTTCTTGAAAAAGGGAAGTACGTCATCATAACTCCAGCCTGGATTTCCCATTTTTTCCCACGCGTCGTAATCGTGCTTGCTCCCTCTAACGTACATCATGTAGTTCAGTCCACTTGTACCACCAACTACTTTGCCTCGTGGCCAGTTGCTTTGCTAATGCATAAAATATTGCTAAGGTTGGGTTAGTTTTAAAAATAAATATTTTTATCCATTGTCAGTTTTATGTTAGCTACATGTACAAATTTTAACGCCGGGACTTTAATGAACTATTAAATTGGCGACAAAAATATACTTTGTAATACTGTTTACTCTTACGTTTCGTTTTATAATACTGTTTGGTTTGGTATTGTTATACTTTTTGGTTAAAAATGTCAGTCACCTTTGAACAAAGATGTATTTTTTACAATAACTGTCTTTGTGTAGGTTGTAGCCTTTAACGTTAAATTTTTTTGCTGACAAGCAGTAATAAAAAACAACTAGATTGATAAATAATAAATAACTACCTTTTGGTCAAGCAATTTACATGCATGAGATTGCGGAACAGTTTTATACCGCCAATCTACCTCACTCAGTTGAGTAAAAGCTGTCAGTATTGGAACGGAAATATATGGATTCGGAGCATCGTTGTCACCTGCTTCCAATACTAAAACCCTTAAATATTAATAAAAGATAATTATAAACGGTCCAAACACCCAGTTATTTATAAAGATCTTTGTTTACTTTATATTCTTGATTTCCGTTAATCGATTTGCAACAACGCTACCACTTGTGCCAGCTCCAACTAAATGCAAGTAAAAATATTATCAGCAAAATTTGTTAATAATTTTGAAACTTTTAATAATTAATGTATTTTTATTTAAACATTGCGGAAAAATTATGACCACATTTATGTTTCGTTGTTAGGCTCAATTCCAACTAATAAAAAGTTAAAGACGTTTTTTTTTCATATTTGGACGGTTGCCATATGGCCAGAAGGTACATACCAAGTTTAATTTGTTGTGGTTTTAAAAACATTTCTTTAGCTAGTTTCGCAAAAAGACTGTGCGATTTATAGAATCGTTAAGGTAAGCAATCAAGCATATCCCTAGTCTATACATATAAATAAACTATACCGTAACGTAATAAACGCTAGGCAAGCAAAATGCTAAAACTATTAAAAGAAATTCCATTGGAACAGCACGACAATTAGCTGTAATGTTTACATTACGTTAAATGTAGGCTGACTACGTGAGCCTTTTCAAATAGCAATGTTTGTACTTACCTATTATGAAATCGTAATCGTTATCAGGCGTTTCCACTGTGATGGAATAATGCCACCTTACAATTCTAGGTAACATAAAAGCAATCAAGAGAATACCTGCTACCCATTTTAACATTTTCTTAAAATAAGTTAAAACCACCAACCTAACTCTAGAATTAAAATATTACTTATAATTGACATTTACAACTTAGCATTAGTTAATGCATGGCTTTTTCATACATGTAATGATTCAAACTAAACCAAACATTTTGTTTGGTAGTGAATTCGAAACATATTAAAAACACAACTTGTTATTCTGCATCTTTACATTAAGCATTGTATTATTTCTACATTTCATTTATCTGTTTAGCCTTTGCCATAATATAGAGACTTGAAGTCATATGAATTACACTATACCTCAAATTAAAGTTTGCAATTATACCCGCTGGCTCTTAGCGGTGACGTTTTTTAAACTGCTACCGATTATGACATAACAACCCCTTTTCGCTACAATACGTGACTTAATGAGTGATTTTTAACAAATAACCATAACAAATTTTTCTTTTTAGTAGCTAACTCATTTTTAAAATACGGCTAGGAATGCTATTTAAAATATTAATGATTGATATTATCAACATACAATTTTAAAAACGTGTATTTATCTATCTTTATAAAAGGCGAACGATGTCAAGAAAAAGGCTGGGTTGTAACTTTTGCTCAGCAAAAACTATGACTAAGGATATTATAAATTTTGATCTTAAAATTTTATTAAGCGTTTTTATAAAGGGTTAAGATTAAAACAGATTGATTGTCATCCAACTTGTTAGTTAAATTAAATATTTGTAACATCTAAAATTCCAAAGGCAAATATGATAAACTTTAACATTTTCTCATAAAAAACGCATTATAATAAAACGGTAACATTTTTTTGTTATACAAATATTGTTTTACTAAAATATCCAAACCAAAAAAAAACTTTCTCGATATTATGTCTTGTTATAGTTATTATATGCTAAATATTTTACGAAATTTTAGGTGTATTAGAATTTAAGTAGCATTTTATTTGTATTACTAAAATTTAACAACTAATATACTCAATATTTTATTTCAAACTTTTTAGCTTTACTGCAATGACAAATACGCTCGATACCTACACACCTTATACTTCTACCATGACGTCACACAATGAGATAAACTGCTATTGTTTGTGTACTGTATTGGTTGAGGCAACGCAAAGTAAGCGGCAGATTAATTACACTGTAAAAAGAGATTGCTTTTTTGTTGACCCATATCGGTAAAGGATTTTTTTTTCGCTCAAGACAAATTGTCAACGACGATGTGTTTAACTTGAAACCAATATCCGTAACAAAATAAAACGATTGGGACGTGCTGTGATTTTTTTACACATTTTCCATCTATTTCTGTAAGTCAATCTTGTTGTTAAAATATAATAATTTGTTTGGTCGTATGATTTTCTTAGTGTTATTTAATTGATTTAAAGTTATTTTATCTTATTTTGATTAGGTCTACAATTTGATTAGGAATAAAGAATACTAAACTTTAAACATTGCTTAATTTAAATTTGCATTTATAAAACAGAGTTCTATTTAAATCAATTTGGCCTACAGGCACACAGCCACATACATAAATTAGTTGCACTGGCTACAGTATCCTAAGTACACTATACCTCAAATTAAAGTTTGCAATTATACTCGCTGGTTCTTAGCGGTGACGTTTTTTAAACTGCTACCGATTATGACATAACAACCCCTTTTCGCTACAATACGTGACTTATTGAGTGATTTTTAACAAATAACCATAACAAATTTTTCTTTTTAGTAGCTAACTCATTTTTAAAATACGGCTAGGAATGCTATTTAAAATATTAATGATTGATATTATCAACATACAATTTTAAAAACGTGTATTTATCTATCTTTATAAAAGGCGAACGATGTCTAGAAAAAGGCTGGGTTGTAACTTTTGAACAGCAAAAACTATGACTAAGGATATTATAAATTTTGATCTTAAAATTTTATTAAGCGTTTTTATAAAGGATTAAGATTAAAACAGATTGATTGTCATCCAACTTGTTAGTTAAATTAAATATTTATAACATCTAAAATTCTAAAGGCAAATAAGATAAACTTTAACATTTTCTTATAAAAAACGCATTATAATAAAACGGTAACATTTTTTTGTTATACAAATATTGTTTTACTAAAATATGCAAACAACAATATCCAAACCAAAAAAAAACTTTCTCGATATTATGTCTTGTTATAGTTATTATATGCTAAATATTTTACGAAATTTTAAGTGTATTCGAATTTAAGTAACATTTTATTTGTATTACTGAAATTTAACTACTAATATACTCAATCGTTTTCTTTTTATTTCAAACTCATTTTCTTTACTGCAAAGACAAATGTGTTCAGCACCTACACACCTTATATCCTATCATGACGTCACATAATAAGATAAACTGCTATTGTTTGTGTACTGTATTGGTTGAGGCAACGCAAAGTAAGCGGCAGATTAATTGCACTGTAAAAAGAGATTGCTTTTTTGTTGACCCATATCGGTAAAGGATTTTTTTTTCGTTAAAGACAAATTGTCAACGACGATGTGTTTAACTTGAAACCAATATCCGTAACAAAATAAAACGATGGGGACGTGCTGTGATTTTTTTCACACACTTTCCATCTATTTCTGTAAGTCAATCTTGTTGTTAAAATATAATAATTTGTTTGGTCGTTTGATTTTCTTAGTGTTATTTAATTGATTTAAAGTTATTTTATCTTCTCTTGATTAGGTCTAAAATTTGATTAGGAATAAAGAATACTAAACTTTAAACATTGCTTAATTTAAATTTGCATTTATAAAACAGAGTTCTATTTAAATCAATTTGGCCTACAGGCACACAGCCACATACATAAATTAGTTGCACTGGCTACAGTATCCTAAGTCAGGTATTATTAAATCATGTAGTAATAATTGTTTTTAAAACAAAATTGCACTTAACTAGTTGCCCATGCATGTACCTTACAGTCTTAAAATCTTAATTTACTGTATTTTCAGCCCCAATTAAAAACTCATACCCCTTATAACAGAAGCCCACAATTAAATTACTAAATTTCTTGTTGTAACATACGCATTGTTAAATTGCATATTTTTATCGCTCAAATTGTTTGCAGGTACAAAAAACTTAAAAATTTTTTCCACAAAAAACCAATAAAGCGCAATTTTCTTCAAAAAAAACAAGTATATTACTTAAAATTATTAGAGTTTAAGAAAAATATAACGTTCAATTTTTTCTTGACGTTTTTTGTACCTGAATTTGCATTTTTCATTTAACTACAACGTTTTTTTTACTTTTTTATGTTGTTGAAGTCAATAAATGAAAGGAAATTACTGACAAGGAAACGAAAAGTTTTACTGTTTAAAAATATGGTTTAAGACCAAAACAACTTGTCAAAATAATATGTAAACCTAGCTTTAAGTAATAATATTATTGTAAAATATTTTAAATTTTAGGTCTGAGTTTGTATTACCCTAAAGACTGCTGTCTTAAGTAATTAAGGTTACGCATTTCAAGTAAAACTTTTTACAATGTAAAGTTTTTTTGCATGCATGACTAAACAATATTTTAAGGAGACAATTATTTTGCAAAGTCATTGGCAAAAACAATTTATTTTAAAAATTTTATTGCAAGAAGGCAGTAGTAAATATGAAAATTCAACATTTTTTGACTGTTTTAATAACCTGTATAGAAAATTTGTTATCTGGTTTGATATTCGGATGGGCATTTCTAGTATTTGTTTTAAAAGCCGAAGGTTATTACAGCAATCTCTGTGACAAAACAACTCAAGAGTATGCCAACAACACTAGTAGCAACCTAACGACAATTATTACGACTACTGCAGCAATAAGAATATACCCTGAATGCCCTGAACAAGACGAAGCTTTGGCTTTAATATTCTCTGTCGGAATTTGTTGTATAGGCTTGGGTATGTTTATTAGCGGAATTGTTTTTAGAAAATTTGGAACTTGGGTAACTAGAGGTATTGCTGTTGCATGTTTTACAAGTGGCTGTATTATATTTGCTACATCCAGTAACACTATGTCCAATATACTGTTCTTGGGAGCAGGTTTTATATCAATTGGCGGAGTGTGTTATTTTGTAAGTAACATACAGTATATTAACTTGGCCCCTAACTTTAAAGCAACGTTATCGTCAGTATACAATGGAATTTATCAAACTTCAGCAGTTATGTTATGGCTAGTTCTCCTTGCCCATCGAAATGAAATTAATTTTCGAACCATGTTCTTTGGTTTTTCAAGCTTTTCGGCGTTTAGTTTGGTAATCACTTTTTTTTTAACACCAGTCAAGTTTTTACCAGCTAATAAAGGCAATGATTTTACTTATGGGATTCACAATTTGTTGGTTAAATACTACACAAAACGTTTTAAGACAAAAGGAAATATTTCCAAACCTACAACCACGATATCTGTCATTGAAACATTATCAAATGAATCACGGCAAACTACCGATCCAACTAGCGAACCTATTTGTACTGGTTCGAATTTAAATCGAAGACCGTCCAAAGAAAACAATAATATAACACCGAAAGAAAGTATTCCAACTGTTTGGTATTGCATACGTACAAGATTTTTTCTGACTACATCTATACAATGTTGGTGTTTACACAGCAGAAATGTCTTTTTTATTGGATTTTTTAATTCTTGGGTTGAGAGTTTAACTGACGATGCTCAACGAATAAGCTCATTAACCGATACGTTTGCGGTTTTTCTGTTAGCCTGTGGCCTAACAGGTATCCTTATCGGAATATCGATAGACAAGTTGATTCTGAGGTTTAAAAATAATGGAGACTTGCATGAATTTGCCACTTTAAAGTCTTTACTTATAGGTGCCATTATACAGAGTAGTATTGGTCTAATTTTTGCCGTATTAGTTACAATACCAAATGTTAACTTACAATACTTTTCATTGGTCGTTTATTCATTCTTTCGTGGCACTTTATATACGTTTTCCCTTATTTGTATTAGAACTAGATATCATTTTAAGTTGACAGGGGCATTATTTGGGGCCTTAAATGTGGTTAATGGGCTTCTTGCTTTGCTAACAAGGCCCCTTCTGGGTTGGGTTTTTAACTCTTTTGATGGTGACTTTTTGTATGTGAATATTCTGTTAATTGCAGTTACCGTCTTAAGTTATGTTCATCCATTATCTTTGTACTTCGAGTATAAAAAAAAACTTAAACTACTAATTTTAAATCCAGTAGTGCTTAGCAATGAAGGTGCCGTGGACGATGTGCCGACCTAATTTAGATATAACTAAGCCTTTATACCTATTTCAAATTAATAATGTTATAAAGCTTAAAAAATAAACTTCCTTAACAATTAATACTTTTGCTGCTTTTCTAATTTTTAATGTTTTACGAGAATTTAAGTTTGTATTTTATATAACTTTGGTAAAATTAAATTATTTATATTTATACTAACTTTAACTATTACATTCATAGCCCTGGAAAAAAAGTTTTACTAAAAAACGTAATTTGCAAACCTAACTATAATGCAAGGGATCACAAATAACGTTAATACATTATAAGTCAGCAAGGTGAAATATTTTTTTAATTGTGACAAGTTTTTATCACCAATAATTAATTTTATAACCAAGAAAAGTTGAATAATGTTAGATAAATGAGTTGTCTAATAACAAAACAACCCTTTATTAAAGGATCGTTTTATATTAAAATCATTAGTTTAAGCATAACAAAAAACTTCAAAAATTCGGTTTGTTAATTTTTTTATATCCTTTTGTTGTTCAACTTCTTTTAACATAACTCGTTTAGACCGTCCAACATGTACGCTTACAGGCGTCTGGCCGGTTAGCTCAGTTGGTTAGAGCGTCGTGCTAATAACGCGAATGTCGCGGGTTCGATCCCCGTACTGGCCATTTTTTACTTTTAAACTTTTTTTTTTAATTTGGCAAATATTTTAGCCTAATGTTTTTTTTTATAAAGTCCTAACTTCCTTAGACCGTTTAACATGTACGATTGCAGTTGTCTGGCCGGTTAGCTCAGTTGGTTAGAGCGTCGTGCTAATAACGCGAATGTCGCGGGTTCGATCCCCGTACTGGCCAAATTTTATTTTAAACATTTTTTTAGACTTTGGCAATAATTTTGCATGCTGAATGTATCTATCGTGGCAATTTAAAACGCTTTTCCAATCATAAATTTACCGATATGTAAAAAAAAAAATCTTTTCAATACGACACATGTTAGTTTATTAATACGCTTATTTTACTTTAGGCGACATTTACTTACTTGGTAACAAAATTGTATAAATGTAGAGGGGTTACGTATTTATTTGTCGTTTTTAATTTCAAAGCCAACGTTTCTTAATATGTTGGCTAGTACAAGTCAGTTTTAGGTTACAACTCTAATTCACAAAATGTCACTTTACTATAAAGTTATGAAGCGTGCTCATTTAGCATGTGGCTCTTTTAAATAAAAGTTGTAAGTTAATATTTATGCTACAAGTGAAGTTTTGGGCAATTTTTATAAAACTGAGGATTTACAAATGAATTTAAAATAAACTATTTTTTTTTTTAAATATTAGTAAACATTTGAAATTGATTAAATTTACACTGACTTACATTAGAATTTAAGGTTCTTAAAAACAGTTTTGCTTGGTATATTATTACTGAATTGTTGCTGCTACAAACGAATCACTGCCATGGATAATTGGGGTAAGTTATTTTTATTAATCAGTTGCAAATTGAATTTGATTATTTTTTTTAAAAGAACCATATCTGTATATTAATATTTTCCGGTATTTAAAAAATCTTTACAAGTTAAATAATTATGTTTTAATTTTTTTATATTTTCATATAGTTTTATCGTAATAAATGCTAAATTTAGAAATTTAAAACCTTGTCTGACCCAAAGCGATACATTTAGTTATATGGCTTTGACTGTTTGGTCTGACCTTACTTAGTTTTTCAGCAGTTTAGCAGAAACAATTATTGAATTGCTATTTTTAATAAATGAATTAAAAAATTACCTAAGAAATATTTTTTTATCTATGATATGAAGACCAACTTATTTGTAAGCAAATTTTTAATGTAAAGACTCTAGGCATGATTTTTATGGTACTTAAATAAAATGTTTTGTTTAAAATTTAAGACGATGAAGATTTTGAGGTAAAATTTCCGAATAACTCGGACAGGTGGGATGGTGAAGATGAAGAGGAACTTAAAGCTAACTGGGATGATGAAGAAGAGGAAAAAAAGGAGGAGGAAAAAGGTGTGTATTATTAAAAAGATGTTTTTAGTCTTTGAATAAATAGAAATTAACCTGTGCATATATAAGTTTTATGTGGTAACTGTGGAATAGATTTTTTGTACACGCGAAATCAAAGATTCTTTAAGTCAGCATAAAACTTTGATAATAATTAAATAACTTTTAAACATTTTTTGGAAAATGTCAAGCGTTTTATTTTTTGTTAAAAATATCATAAAGTATTACATTTATCTTAATTTCAGCAAACCCCACGCCTGTTCCAAAAAAAGGAGGAAAACGACATTTAAATGAAGTTTTGCGTCTAAAAGAACTCGAAAGGCAAAAAGAGTTCGAACGAAGACAACTTGAAGATCAAAACAAGACACCAGAGGAAAGACTTAGTGAACAACTAAGAGCCCAAAAACTGGCTGAAGAGTCTGAAATTGAAACAATGAAAGAAATGTTGGGTATTCTTTACTCTCTTTTTATATTTTATTCGCATAGTATGGGTGACATTTTCATTGCACTATGGTTACCCTAGCCAAATCAGATGGCAAACAAATTAAGGTCATTCCGCAGGCTGTACACAAATATGAAAAAATGTTGAAATTTTAAAATAATATTAAGCGGTATTTGCTGATATTACTGAAATAATTTAATTAAATGAACATTTTCTCCAAAACCAATATTTTACATAAACATTTCACAAAAATTCGGTCAAATTAAAGGACATTTGTTAAAAAAATGTGTTTGGGTAAAAAGGGGTAAAATGGCTTTCCGAGCTTGTGGTTTTGGATCAAACCCTTATTAGGTGAAATGTTTTTTAGTGTTAAGACAGTAATTGTACGCACTACATTAAGAAAATAAAATTGTTAAATATATTTTGTTGTTTTAAACAGACAGCAAGGATCTTGATTCAAACAAACAAACCCTTGACAACCTAAATCCTCGAACAAAGGAAGATTTTAAGCAATTTTCTGAAATGTTGAAAGAAAAATTAACATCATTGGAACAATCTCCTCATTATTTCTTTTTGCTTGAAACAGTTATTAATTCTGCAATTGTTGTATGTAAGTACTATTGCACTATTAGGTAAAACATACCTCGAATTAGGTTAAATCTAGTTGTTATATACTTGTATTACGAAAGAAAAATTAACATCATTGGAACAATCTCCTTATTATTTCTTTTTGCTTGAAACAGTTATTAATTCTGCAATTGTTGTATGTAAGTACTATTGCACTATTAGGTAAAACATACCTCGAATTAGGTTAAATCTAGTTGTTATATACTTGTATTACGAAAGAAAAATTAACATCATTGGAACAATCTCCTTATTATTTCTTTTTGCTTGAAACAGTTATTAATTCTGCAATTGTTGTATGTAAGTACTATTGCACTATTAGGTAAAACATACCTCGAATTAGCTTAAATCTAGTTGTTATATACTTGTATTACGCCTTTATTATGACTAGTCAATAGCCCACCCAAAGGTTTTAATTGTATTAATACAGTCACAACTCTCAACTAATATTTTCCCACAATAATTAACCTGCGCACCAAACTAGTAATTTTATTTAATATCTATATATATATTTATATATGGGCCATAATATATATTGTCTAACTAGCTTCATTATATACAGATATACTTTTTTAAGGTAGTAATTATGTTCCAATAAATTATTATTTTTTTTTGTTTTTAGTGGAGCCGGAAGATTTAAAGAAACTATCCACCTCTATGAATTCTCTTCACAGTGAAAAATTAAAACAGGAACGAGTAAGTTTTTTTTTTTGTTTTAAAATTGTTAACATTAATAAAAATGTAGGGTGGCTAGGGTAAATTAAAATTTATCAGGTCCACTAGTTCTGGGTTTGATTCCCACTGCTTGCAGTTCAAAATGTCCTCCAGCAAGACAATAAAATGTTTTTAATTACAATAAAATCTAGGACCTTTAGGCTTTCAGGACATAATATATTATGATTTTTTTAACACCTTTTACCACATTACACATTCTAATTAATAATGCATTATCTTTTTTCAGCAAAAGAAAGGCAAAAAGTCAAGTAAAGCAAAATTAGGTGGCGGTGTGAAAAGTACACGGAACGATGCGATGGATGATTTTACCCAATATAATGATTTTGACGACTTTATGTAAATTACTAACTTAAAAAGTTATTATTTTTTTATTGTTTTTAACAGTGTGTAATGGATTTATGGCAAATATTTTTACAGATAATTTATGGTGAAAAAGTTGATGACAATGTTTTTGAAATCGTAATTAATTTTAAATCACGTGACTGTATGTATGTTGTTGCACTGCAGTAATTAATTACTTCTTATAAAACGTTATGTCGACTTGTATTTATAACATTACTAGATTTTTGCAAAAATGTTTTTCGTCAATAAAGATCAATTGGTGTTATCAAGCTTTTTGTAGATCTTCTATTATATAGATGTTAAAACCAGGGATAAATAACTTTAAATGCCCTGCACAAATAAAACCAATGAATTAAATAGAAAACCTTCAAGCTTCAATGTGAAATATTTTCTAAATCACATAGCAATTTTAAAAGTCTACAACTGAATGGAAGATTTTGTGATAGTTTTATACAATTATATTAAACCGTAAATTTTTTAAAAAAGAAAAATTTGTGGGCTGCTACTACTGCATGTTGCTAATTTGTTGGGTCTTGTGTGTTATAAGTATAGGGTAACGGTTTTAACTTTAGGTTTAAGAAAGACAAACTTAAACATTACAAACACAATATCAATTTTAGTATTTATTTTAAAAATTTCAAGAATAGCAACAAATAAATAGTTTATAATGTAATAAATAAAATTTAAATGCCAAATTACTGATGCATGAAATCAATAACAGTCGCCTCTTACGTCATTTGTCATGAGACTTGAATAAGTATTTTATTTTTTCCGGCCTTTTCTTTTTGCTTACTGTCGAGTCGACTGCTTAAGTTTAAGCAGCTAAAGCACGTAAGCTAATTTTTTAAGGTTTGTCCTTGACCAAATAAAAGGTCAAGTTGTGCAGTTGAACTAGCAAACCCAAATTTTGTTACGGTATATTAGTATGTATCTATCTGTCTATTATAGAAAAGAACTACAGTATAAATTTATGCAATTTAATTTTTTTCTTATAAGCAAAACCAACCAACGGTAAAATATTGCCAGTTTTATTAAGAGCCCAATTAGTAAATTTTAAAAGCCTATTTTATGCGGGTAGGCAAACATTTTTATTAAACAATACCAATCACAGACTTAAGTAAAATTGGGTAAAATATACTAGTAAATGCAATTGCCTTTTTCCTTAAGCTAAAAAGCAGTTACATGCAAAATTAAAAATTTGGGCCTTACTTATTGGTCTAACAGCTGTAAAGTTTATATTTTATATAAAATTTTTTATAATTATTTACCAAATACCCCCTTTAAGAATATTAACCTCATTTAAGAAAATTGTTAAATGTTTAGTGCAATTTTTCATTTTAAAATAACTATAAAATACAGAAGTTTGTTTTTAATTATTATTTATTAAAATTTTTTCCTAGTTTTTTTCAGTTTTTTGAGTTAGTTAGAAACAAGGATGAAGATTGTGCTGCTTATTGTTGTTTTTGTGTCCATGTGCAATGCATTACATGTGTAAGTTTAATTAAAATGTTTAAAATTAAATTTTAAAGAATTATTTAAGTTATATTCTGCTTTCTCATCGAAAAATATTTTAAACTAATAAATAAAATTATTATGTTAGAGTAAAACTGGAAAAGCGCCCTTCCATACGTCAAGTGATAAGAAGTATGGGGAAAGATGTCAATCAGCTGTTTCCCACATACAACATTAACGCAAAGTATCTCAAAAATTCTGCTCCAGAACCACTTACCAATTATTTGGATGTAAATAATTTTTAAATTAAATGGGCTTACCAAACTGAACCACTTTAAAAAAAAGAAATTATCTATTTTAATTTTGTTAGGGCTTTTTAAAAAAAGGAAAACAACAATAGGTTTTACTGCTGTTTTCTGCGAAATAAAATGCGTAGTTTGAGTTTTATTATCCTAAATTGCTTATTAACCATTCCTTTTTATAATCTAATTGTCATGTGATAGCTTAGTCTTGTGATGGCCCATTGTGTTATTTTACGAGAAATTCTAAAAAATTTCTGCTTAAAGGACCTTTTTATTATTGTTAACATAAATAAATTAATTTTTGGCTTTCAATTTAATAAAATGTCTTTTTAAATTAAATTTTTATTATTTTATTTATTCAGGCACAATATTTTGGAGATATCACCATAGGAACACCACCTCAGACTTTCACTGTGGTTTTTGACACTGGTTCTAGTAACTTATGGGTTCCATCAATTCAATGTCCAATTACAGATGTAGCATGTCGTAAGTACATTTAAACCAAAAAAGAAAATATATATTTTGAGAAAGTTAATTTTTATGCAATGTTATTTAATAATATAAAAAAATAAGTCTTAACCCTTTTGTTTTAAACTATCGTTAAAATATTTAATGTATTTTCGTTTTGTAATTTTAAATGTAATGTTAAAAAAATAGGTAAAATTGTTGCACAACAAATTGTTGTTGTAAATTTTATTTATTTAATATCAACTTTGTATTTAGTTATGCACAACAAATACAATAGTGCTAAATCAAGCACATATGTTGCGAATGGAACTGAATTTGCAATTAGATATGGTAGTGGCAGTTTATCTGGATTCTGCAGTCAGGATACAGTTATGGTAAGTAAACCAAACTAAACTTAATATTACTCATTTATTAACTTTTGCAAAAAAAAGGTATGGGCGGTTAAACTGTAGTGCAGTATTCCACATGTAACAAATTTGATTCCCACTGCTATAATGTCGTAGCAACCTTGGGTAAAATCGTTGTAGTACTAACAAAGTGATAACCCCTTTACAGTATTCCATATGTAACGGATTTGATTCCCACTGCTATAATGTCGTAGCAACCTTGGGTAAAATCGCTGTAGTACTAACAAATTAATAACCCCTTTTTATATATTGTCTTCCAAAGTCAATAACTTTAAAATCAAGCAATAAGAACTGAGCCAGAGTAATGTATTTTAACCAAACGATTTTGAACTTGGTCTCAAAATGATGCTTCAGAATCAAAAATTCGCTTACTGATACAAATTGGTAGGCTAGTATTTTTTTAAAGGTTAATAATATTTTTTTATTGTAGGTAGGTGGGGTGCCTTCAAAAAATCAAATATTTGCTGAAGCCCTAAAAGAACCGGGCGTTACTTTTGTAGCAGCTAAATTTGATGGAATTTTGGGAATGGGATATTCTACCATCAGCGTGAATGGAATTACGCCAGTTTTCAACCAAATGTCTGCGCAAGGAGCTGTTAGCAAAAATCAGTTCTCATTTTACTTGAACAGGTTACCTACAATATTATTTTACATTGTAAGATTAAACTTAAAAGAATAAATTACCACAAAAAATTTTGTCAACAGAAATGCTGAAGCACCAGTTGGAGGTGAATTGTATTTAGGGGGAGTAAATCCAGCTCGATATTCAGGAGAATTCACCTATCATAAAGTTACCACAAAAGTATGTTAACATCCAACTATGCCAAAATGTATTTATTTTTATGGGTGTTATTTGTTTATTCTTAACACTAACCCAAGCAAGTTTACTATAATTTTGCTTATTAGTAAAAGGCATTTTTTTAAAAAATTGTCTAAAATTATGGTTACCATCTGAATTTTCCTTTAAGGGATATTGGCAGATTAAGATGGACAGCGGTGTGGTAAATTCTTCTACTCCATTGGAAGTTTGCAAAGGTGGTTGTCAGGTTATTGTGGACAGTGGAACTTCGTTGATTGCAGGACCCACCGACGAAGTCAAGGCCATCAACAAAGCTATTGGAGCTATTCCATTCCTGGAGGGAGAGGTAAATAAAATAATATTTAAGCGTGCCATCAACTTACAGCAGCAAAAAATAACAAAAGTAAAATTTACCGACTTCTAATTAAAAATTAAAAACCTGTTCTTATCTCTCAATATTGCTATTTTCTTAGTATGAGGAAATAAACAAAGTTAATAAACAACAAGTGGGAAAAATAATTTAGTTTCCTCTTAAAATTCCAATTTTAAATATTAATATATATTTTAATATATATGTGGGCACACAGTTATAATAATAAAAAAATGTTTAAATTTACTGTAAATTTTCGATGTCTCACCTACATCAATATTTTTATTTCCCATCTTGATGCGTTAATATTAAAAACTAATATGGCACGGTTGTAAATACACTGAAAAAATCTAACTTATATTTTTAAAATTATATAGCAAAATAAAAATAAATAAATAATTTTATACGCATTTGGTCCAAATCAAAACTTTTAAAAACTATTTAATACAATTCGTTAAATAGATTAATAAAAAATTAATTATTATTTTTAGTCATTAATTTATTATGTTTTTTTTAGTATCTTGTTATCTGCAGCAATATTCCAAAAATGCCTGACATCACATTTACCTTGGATGGACAAAAATATGTTCTCACCCCAAAAGATTATGTCATTCAGGTGAGATTGCTATTAAAAAATCAACAAAATTATAATTCTTTTTTTAAGATCATTTCTAAGGGACAATATATTTTAATTAAGTTGGCTTCTAAATTTTTTAATTACTTAATTCTAGGAAACCCAGGCAGGTGAAACAGTTTGTCTATCTGGGTTTATGGGCATGGACATCCCCCCACCTCATGGCCCCCTTTGGATTTTGGGTGACTTGTTCATGGGGAAGTATTACACCAATTTTGATTTTGCTGGTGACCAAGTCGGTTTTGCAACCGTAAAGCACAGTGTTCCAAAATAAAATTCAAGTTTTGCTTTAATATACTTAATCCAGATCGTTGTTCATCATATATGTTAAAATTATAATCATTTATTTTTCTTGTGTTTAAAATCAGTAGTAAGTTACATTTGTAGGTACTTAAGAAACTGAAAAATCTACTTCGGCATACTTTAAATAAACCATTTTTTATTGTTGAAAGTTCAATTTTGTATTTCATTGTCTATAAAATTCAATTTACTGTTGTACCAAATCCATTGTTGTTTACTTGCTTATCCACTGATAATAAATAATTGTGTATTCTGTAGAAAACAATTATTTTAAAAAGCAGCCTATTTGGTATATATTTGGCCTGTATATGCAACTCAGAATTTTTTTCAATGAAATGTAAATATATATAGTTTGTTACTATTAAATTTTTGGTGAAATCAATGTCTTGCTGGGTCGTGTGTTATAGGGCATTTCCTAGTTCTAGTTTTCTTATGGAAATAATTAAATTTTAAACTGTTTCCTTGGATTTTGGGGCTCGACGTAAATAAAGACCCTTTGATGTTATAGACCTTTTTGTAAAAGGTATTATACAGATATTAAAACAACCATTAAATGAATTAAGAAATCCTGCAGGAACAATCACACATTAATATAGGTAAAGGTTTAAATAGAAAATGTTGAAGCGGGTAATTTGAAAATATTTTCTTAACCACATGGCGATTTTAAAAGTCGTATATATTTAATAGCAAGATATATTTTAACAGCAAACATTACAAAACACAATGTTATGTTTATTTTTTAAATATATTTTAGGTAAGATATAAAACAAATAATTTAAAAATGATTTGAAAATTGATACATGAAATCAACAACAGCCCTATATTAAGTCATATGTCATGAACATACGTAAGTAATTTTTTTTGGTTTCCTTTTTTGATTTTTGTGGATTCGGTTGCATAAGTTTAAGCAGCTAATACACGTAAGGTTACTTGTTGCAGTTTTGTCTCTGACCATAAAAGGTGAAGTTGCGTATAGCCAGCCTAATTTTTGTTATGGTATGTTAGTATATTCGTATTATAGAAAAGTAGTGGGGTGAAAATTATCCAATTAATTTTTTTAAATTACTAATTTCAACAAACAAGGTAAAAAAAATTTTTTTTAAGAGTTATTTTGTATAGGTTGTTTTAGCGTTTGTATGTAAGTTTTATTTTAAAAACTTACTTAGTCAATTTTATAGCAAATTTATACAGTTAGACAAACATTTTTATTAAACAGTACTAATGCAAGAAAAAGTGACCAACAATTATATATAAATAAAGTTTTACTTCACTAATAAGAAAGCTATGTGCAAATATATAGGATTATTGGTCTTACCTAAATAATGTCTATAAATTATTTTTATTAGAAATACCAACCTTTCGAAATCTTGTCAAAGATTTCCTTAGAAAAACTAAATTGTTAAAAAAATTTCAAGTTTATTTTGATTTAACATTTAGAAATAACATTTTTAAATTTAGTTGTTATATTTTTTTTAAATTAAGTTGTTATAAGTTTTTTGAGTTGGATATAAAAAAAGATGAAAGTTTTGCTGCTTTTAGGCATTTTGGTGGCCATGGGCAATCCATCCCACGTGTAAGTATTTAAATATAACTATATTTTTGGCGTTACTATTGCTATTTAAATATTAGTTTACAATCCAATCTTGAAAATATGTCAAAAAATATTTGATATTTGTTTACATGGCAGCGTGGTGTAGTGATAAGAACTCTTGCTACCATGAGGTTGTGGGTTCAATCCCCACTGATCTCAAGCTGTAGCGCCCTTGAGTAAGGCGCTATAAACGGTATAAACTCCTGCTGAGCCAGCACTTAATCAGCAGCATAATTACTGGGCAATTATAGTCTCTATAATATCCTAAACTGCCACAGGCAACTCGAGACTGGGTCGGAGTAACTGATGTTACTCTATGTTTAAGTCGCGCATTCGACTTTCCCACATCGAGGATAAAGATATATATACAAAAAAAAAAAAAAAAAAAAAAAATTACCCTTAAATAAATTTTTGTAATATATATATACCTGAAAAATTTATTATGGTGAAACTGAAAAAGTGCCCATCTATTTGCCAAGTGATGAGAAGATTAAAAAGAGATGTCAGTGAGCAGATTCCATCCAATAACAATAACGCAAAGTATCTCAGAAATGCTGCTCCGGATCCACTTACCAATTATTTGGATGTAAATAATTTTTAAATAAAATATGCTTACCAAATTTAACCAGTTTTTTTAAAAAAGTATGTTCATATTAAAAAAAAATTGTCTATTTTAAATTTAAAGAAGTTCTTTAATAGAAAAAAAAACAACAACAGGTTTTACTACTATTTTACAAAAATGATATGTTTGGTTTTGAATTTTATTATTCTAAGTTGTTCATTTATCAAACCTTTAATAGTCTAATTGTCATATTATAGCTTAATTATGTGATATCCCATTGTGCTACTTATTGAAAATTCTAAAAATTTTCTTCCTTGACCTTTTTATATATATATATTGTTTTCATTAATAAATTAATTTATTAAGTTGTGGCTTTTAATATAAATAAAATCATTTAAAGAATAGAGTTTTTAATCCCAAATTATTAAATTTTTAGGCACAATATTTTGGGGTTATCACCATAGGAACACCACCCCAAACTTTTAACGTGTTTTTTGACACTGGTTCAAGTAATTTATGGGTTTATCAGTTCAATGTTCACTTGCAGATCTAGCATGTCTTAAGTATTCAAAAACAACTATTTATTTTTTACTGTTTAATATAAAAACAAAAAATTTTTGTTTTAAAAATCCTATTTGTTATTCTAAATGTAACAAAGAAGAAAAGTGTTTTGGTATTTGAAATTTTCGTATTTAGTTGTTCACAACAAATACAATAGTGCTGAATCAAGCACATATGTTGCGAATGAAGCTAACTTTGAAATTCAATATGGTAGTAGCATTTTGTCTGGAGTCTGCAGTCAGTATACAGTTATGGTAAGGAAACCTACCTTAATTTGGTATTACTTTTTTATTAATTTCTGTAAAAGATGCAATAAGTATGACACAGTTAAACTGCAGTTCGGTTTTTCACCATATGTTTCAAATTTCACCAGGAGCGTGGTGTAGTTGTAAGAACACTAGCTACACCACCATGATGTCGTGGGTTTAATCCCAACTGCTCTCATGCTGTGTTAATGCAAACTGAACTATAATTAAAAATCAGAAATTTGCTTACAAATACGAAAATTGGTAGGCTATAATTTTTTAAGGGTTAATATTGTGTTTTTTATGTAGGTAGGTGGGTGCAATCACAGAATCAAATATTTGCTAAAGCCATACAAGCACCAAGCATTAATTTTGTAGCAGCTAAATTTGATGGAATTTTGGAAATGGGATACTCTACAATCAGCGGGAATGGAATTACACCAGTATTTAACCAAATGTTTGCGCAAGGGGCTGTTAGCAAAAATCAGTTCTTATTTTACCTGAACAGGTTACTTAGACCACATATTTAATTTTTTTTTAACCTTTTTGTTTCATTTTTTTTTTTAATTTGTAATAATAACTTGTATTACCACAAATAAATTCTCTGACAGAAATGCTGAAACCCCTGATGGAGGTGAATTGTATTTAGGAGGAGTAGATTCCTTTCGTTATTCAGGAGATTTCACCTACCACAAAGCTACCAAAAAGGTATTTTAACATTACAAAAGTTAATTTGCTTATTAAAAGGGAAAGTTTATTCCAAATTTATTAGATAAACTATATATTATATATACTTACAAAAAAAACATTTTTTATTCTTTAAAAGTCCCGAAATCACCGCAGTTAATTTCAATATAATAGTAATTTACCCAGTTTATTTTTGTTGTTTAGTGATATTGGCAAATTAACATGGACAGCGGTGTGGTTAATTCTCATACTCCATTTAAGTTTTGCAAAGGTGGTTGTCAGGTTATTGTAGACAGTGGAACTTCCTTGATTGCAGGACCAACCGACGAAGTTAAGGCCATCAACAAAGCTATAGGAGCTGTTTCAATCTTTGAGGGAGAGGTAAACAAAATGATAGTTAAGTCTGCCAGATTACTTACTGCAGGAACAAAACAACATACTTAAAGTGTACTGACTTGACTTATTTTTTACTATTATTATTTTTTTTGTATACACAAATAAACAAAGTTAATAAAAAAGCAGCACTGATTTTAAAATAGTTTAGTTTCCTTTCCAAAATTTCAATTTAAAATTTTAGTATAAACCTATTTTCAAATTTACAGTACATATCTGTCATCCAATCTCATGCCTTCGCTTATATTCTATTTCCTTTTATGGTTGATTTTGTTAAAATAAATAAATAATAAAGTATAATAATTAGTATATGCACTAAAAATACATAAATTCTTACTTAGAAATAAAATAAATAATGTGTACTCTTAAAGCTATTGAACAAAATCAATAGTTAAAAAAGAAAAATGAACTATTATTTTTTGTCATTAAAATCATTCTGTGTTTTTAGTATCGTGTTATCTGCAGCCGTATTCCAACTATGCCTGATATCACTTTCATTTTGGATGAAAAAAACTATTTTCTTACCCCAAACGATTATGTTATCCAAGTAAAATTGCTACAAAATATTGAAATGCAAATTTGGTGATTCTTTAGAGAACAACATGTTTTGAAATAGTTCCTAATTTTCTCAATTTCTTATTACAATTCAGTTACTGTATACTTAACATGCTAAATTTAATTTTCTTTATTTTAATTTAGGAAACCAATGCAGGTGAGACTTTTTGTCTGTCTGGGTTCATGGGAATTGACGTCCCCCCACCTAAAGGCCCCCTTTGGATTTTGGGTGACTTGTTCATGGGAAAATATTACACCACTTTTGATTTTGCTGGTGACCAAGTCGGTTTTGCAACCTAAAAGGACAGTGTTACAAAATAAAGTTTAATTTTTTCTCAATATATTTTAATGGATTAAAATTTTGTATTTAAATTTTAGTAAATAGTTTCTGACAATAAATATTTTTTTTATTTTAAATATATATAATCAAATTACGTAATTATATTTAATAAATAACAATAGGCGTTTTAGTGAGTAATTATTGTTTAATTAAAAGAAGAAAAATTATGAAAGGAAGCAAAATCCCCTTTTTATTTAGTTTGATCATTAATGATGGATTTATTAATTTATAAAACTATTCTAATTATATTATGTTTTTTTATATCTATATTAACTTTAATAGATTTTAATTAAAAATATTGAAACAATTTTGAACCTTAATTTAATTGGTAAACAAATCTAGTTTGTAGAAAACAAATATTTTAAAAAACAGCTATTTTGGGATATTTGTCATGTATATGCAACTGAGCATATTTTCCAATAAAATTTGAATACATATAGTTTATTACTATCAAATTTTTGTGAATCAATGATTTACTGGTCGAAATCTTGTTAATAAAAATATTCATACTTTTTTTGACATTGTTGAGAAAATATAAGACAAGTTTTTTAAAGAAAAAGAATACAACTTACAAATTTCAATATTTTTAATTACAAATTTTTATGTATAAGTTAAATGCCCATAATTTAATAGTCTAAAAAAAACTTGAACGAATTTATTTGCCCATTTTATATAAAACAATGAATAGTAGCCATAAATTTTATTTTTAGTTAAAAAACTTGTTTTGTTATTTAAATAGAAGAATATTAATAGTTCTTGTCAGGGGGTATGTAACTAATGTTTTGTGTGTGTTGACATCAACTTCCTTTAGGTGTTGAATATAATTGTTTTGTTTGTTATATATTTAATTTGTCAACACAGCAATGTGATGTATTATAAACACATTTAATTACAGGATTGGTTTTTATTATTATATTTAGGTATTATTCATATAGAAGCTTTATAAAGGTGTTTCATATAGTCATTTTTTTAAATAACTAAATAGATTTAATAAACATGAAAGTATTTGTTATACTAGCCTTTATTATTTGTGTAGGTAATGCTGGATATGTGTAAGTGTAACCTCACATGTTTTAATATTATTTACTTAATTGTAGTGACCAATGTTATGTTTAAACTTCAATTATACGTTGCAATTATTGCATAATTAATATGCTAAAATACTGTTTTTAAAAACGATCTACTTATGGCAACATAAAGCTGTTTTTTTATGTTTTAGTATTAAACTGAGAAGAAAAAAATCTATTTATCAAGAAATAAAAGACCTAAAATTGGAGTACCCAAAACTAACTCAAACATTTGATAAATACAAAAAATCGTTTTTGAACTACAATTTATCTGTTCCAGAACCACTTTCAAATTATGAAGATGTAAATAAATAACATATTGTTATTTGTTAATTAGGAATTATTTGTATGTTATTTTGTTGTTATTTTTACCTATGAAGTGAAGCACTTTTGCACTGCATGTTAAAAATTTTCAGGCAGTTTTGTTTCATCTATTTAATCTATTAAAATTTGTTTAAAAAAAGGGTAGAAAAATTTGGTTAAATTTGCAGTGTCCTTAAGTACTTCTGGAATTTCTTACTATTAGCAAATTGCTAGGATAATTAATTTTTTTTTTTTACAGGTTCAGTATTTTGGAGATATCACAATAGGAACCCCACCCCAAACTTTCACAGTAGTTTTTGACACTGGTTCTAGTAATTTGTGGGTTCCATCCGTCAGGTGTCCAAGGAGTGATCATGCTTGTGGTTATTATTATAATTTTATTTTAAAACTTGTTGCATTCAATTATGAAGAGATAAATATAGAATTTTTTTAAATAGTAATCAAAATCGATTTATAGATCAATAATAGAAATAAATCTAATTTTTAACACTTTATATTAAAGTAGGTTTTATTCTTAGCATATCACAAAAAATATGATAGTTCCAAGTCATCGACTTATGTTAAAAATGGGACAAGATTTGAAATACAATATGGAGATGGAAGCATGACAGGATTCTGTAGTAAAGATATAGTTGGGGTTAATATTAAAATTAATTAATATTTAGTTCATTAATATTATATTTGTTATGATGTAAATTTTTTTATTGTTTTTGTTGTTATTTTAAAAGTAAGCTTGTCCTGGCAAACATGACCATTAGTTTTATTTACTCAGGAATAACTTGGCTCTAAAAACATAATATTTAATAAAAATAGATTGGGGGTGCATTTTCAAAAAATCAAATATTTGTCGAAGCCATTAAGGAACCTGGTGAATCATTTGTGTATGCTAAGTTTGATGGAATATTAGGAATGGCATACCCAGAAATCAGTATTAACAGAATAACACCAGTTTTCAATCAGATGTTTCAGCAGGGTGCATTCAACAAATATCAATTTTCATTTTTCTTGAACAAGTATAAACAGTATTGAGTTACTAAAAATAGTATCCTTTTTTCTTTTAACATGATGTCTATAAATACTTTTACTACTGCACCTTAGAGCGGTTTTGTATCTGTTTACCTGAAGATAGAAATAGCCTGATACCCACATAGTATTGTGGGTTTTTAGTTGTGTGGCAATAGTTAGGTTGTAAAATATTTAAAATTGGAAATATTTTCAATTACATTTGACTAAATCCCCCCATGTGTAAATTTTTTTTCTTTTTTATACAGAGACCCTAGTTCTCCAATTGGAGGTGAACTGTATTTAGGGGGAGCAAACCCTGACCGTTACACTGGAGACTTTACCTATCACAGAGTTGTAAAACGGGTAGGTTAATTTAAGCTTCCCAGCAAAATATTGTTTTTTTGTATATTAATGATGTATTTTAGTTTTAATTTGATGTTTTTATTTAATTTTTTTTTTCTAATTCATATTCCACCAATATTAAAACATGATTATTAATTTATATATTTGTTAAACCTAATGCTTAAAATCTTTAAGAAACCTAGTATTGTAATGTAGGGTTATTGGCAAATTCTAATGGGTCGTGTCATGGTAAAACGACGCAGACAGCATAATGTAAGAGTTTGTGTTGGTGGTTGTCAAGCAGCAGTTGATACTGGAACATCATTAATTGTGGGATCAACCCATGATATTGAGGCTATTAATAAAGCCATTGGTGCAGACCCTTCTACTCGACAAGTTTGTTTAAAAAAATGTTTTAAGATTAGTTTTATTGACATCTTTTTAATAGATTAAAATTATACTAGATTTCAAAATTAGAAGATAAATTTGTGGAGCTAATTTTAATTCGTGTACCTTTGTATCAAAAAGTTAAAAATCTGTTGGGTAATTTTTTAAGGTTAATTGTGAACGGCTTCGTTACCTACCAGATGTTATCTTTACATTTGATCATGTAGATTATACACTAACATCTTATGATTATGTTATTCAGGTAGTATTGTTAAAATTGTAAGCAAATTTAATATTTTGTTAAATTTGTGTATTCAATTCTTCAATTTTACTTTACTTTTAGTCTGAAAGCGGGAGGTATAGGCGTTGTTTATCTAGTTTTTCGGGACAGGACATTCCAACTAGTAAAGGTCCACTTTGGCTCTTAGGTGATGTATTCATAAGCAAATTTTACTCCACCTTTGATTTTGCTACTAATCGTGTTGGTTTTGCTACCTTAAAAGATACCAGTCCATAAATGCTAACTAATGGTTGTTTAAATTTGCTTAACATTTTATTTAAAATTTTAAAGTTTGATAATCCATAACTCATCTAACATTTACAAATTTTGTAGTTGTGGATATATTAGTTATTCTATGTTTATTGTAAAAGTTATTATGTGCAGTATTTTAGGTGTAAATATTAAATCGGTGTATTAACATTTTGTGTACTAACAAGTTTCCTGTTTACTTTAGTTTCTGCAGGTCACTATTTTTTACAATAAATTAGAGGTACTTTTGTATATAACTCAGTTCTTAATAGATTTCATGCGATAAATATTACCAATCACAGGATTTAAAATGTTCCCAAACTAATTGAATGGTCTACTGGTAATAAACCCCCTGGTTAAGAACCACTTAATTTTGAAAACTGTAGTTTTAGGTTTTGAAAAGAAAAAAAAAAGACCACTTAATTTTGCAAATACTTTAGTTTAAATAAATTAACAACTTAGATACTGTGAAAAAAACTTTTTAATAGTAAACCCGTTGCTTTTTATATTTTTTGGCACATTCTTAAAATAAAATATAAACTAAATTTTTTTTTTTTTTTTTTGGCACATTCTTAAAATAAAATATAAACTAAATTTCAATACTAACAAAGTTGGCTTAGCCTTGCTTGCTTAGTTGAAAAGGCATAGTTTAAATACTGATTGCCAATAAACTAGGCCGGTGCATTACACTAATAAAAAAGTGGCAAAAATAATTTAAATACTGTTATAATCATTTAGTAAAATGTAGGAATATAATAAAAACGCTACCACTGGGCCTATGGATATGTTGTCATACACAATCATTTCTGTTGTTGTGCTTATTTCGTTATACTGAAAACCAAATTGAAAGTAAGTAGCAACAACAAAAATAAGGAAAAGGGCAACATATAGCACGTACACGTCTTTGTAAGGCCTGCTGAAAAGAAAAGCAAGCACAACCAGCAGTGACAAGCCTCTAATAAAGAATTGCCAAACTGGTTCTTCATCACTGTTAAATATTCGCACCATAAAATATCGCAGATAAAAACTTGATGCAGAACAAATTCTTCTGATTCTGTGATAAGCCTTTCCACTATAAAAATAGTGCTTGTGCCCCAAAAGGGCAGCCATGTATGTTATTGGAGACCCTCCAAAAAGTGTAACTGAGTGCACCAATCCATCAGAGGCCCAGCGCATTTGAATATAATTAGCATAAACAATGTACCCATAAATAATATTAAAGGCAAGATGTATAAAACGAGGCAATATTGCAAAGTAACCCTTTTGCTTAAATATTAATTCCCAAGTTGGTGTTGTGGCAGTAGCTACCATAAACAAAAAGTCCAAAACCTCAAGAGAATATCGAATAGGACACAGAGTCTCTTCCATTTTGCCTTATTTTGTAGTTAAAAAATAAAGAGAAATGACTATTTATGCAAGGATAGCCTGGTTTATCACCTTTTAGAAATACCAAACCTGACTTTTTTCGTTGGGTTGCTATCTACTCGTTTTGTTCTAATTTTTTAACCTTTAAGTAATTTGCACGGCAAAACTGTTGTTAAAGGTACTTATGACGTCATATTTTTACGAATTTAACACGTTAGGATAACTTAAATAAATGCTCAAAATACGTTAAACAACTTTATGGTTTATAGTCCATGTGGACGTGGTTATATAATATGCAGTTTAAAAGATGTTTACAAAAAGAACGGTTTAAGGTAGAGTTACCCTAGTTAAACTATCTACTTAAGCCTAGTAACTTGGGGTTGCTTTTGTTGCGTTAAGCATGGAAACAATAACATGTTATAGGAGGTACTTTAAGCCATGGTTCTAAGTCATTAATACATAAATAGTGTAAGATTACTATTAGAAAATATAATTTACGCATTAGTAAAGTTCGCCAATTTTAAGGTGAATAGGCTACAAAAGATTAGAACATAAATACAGATTGACAATGACATATTTATACAAGAGAACAGTGCCATATTCTAAATTACGTGATTAAATTACATGAGAGTGTCTAGCATAAGTTGAATTGATATAACAAAACCATGTAGCCTATATATTATAATATAATTGTCAAAACTTATAATTGTCAAAAAAGTTAATTAGCATAAAATAGGCGAAGTGTAATAGTGTTTTTTCATGGTAGTACGTATATAATAAAAGACATAAAAGTGCCATCCGATTTTGATCGAAGTTCATTTGGAGCTCGCTGTAAAGCGGTTATCCATTTTTCGTTGGAGTCATCGTATATTGAAGCAAAAAGAGAAATTGATTTCAATTCAACGTTACCGCTATAGGTATCAGTCCCCACGTACCCAACTACGTGATTTCGGTACGAACTAGTTTCATCTGTAAGATCCGTGTCATCCGAGTTTAAAAAACCTGTTGGTACATTGGCTGTTGCTGGGGCACTAAATGAAAAGCTTCGCAGTCCATAGATTGTAAAAAAATCGTCCGCATATGAAATACCATCACAGTTTTTAAGGGACGTGTCTGAGGAATAAGAAAAGTCCACTAAATCAGTCAGCATGTCTTTTGCTAAAGTTGTTGAAGTGTCGTCACAGCACACTGTCACAGCATCAGTAAACCACCAATTGACAGTCCCATTTGCCCTTGTTTCCTGTGCATGAGTCCTAACATCGTCAATGGACAAAACTGTACACGGAGGAATTGAGCAGAAAACTGGGACTAATGACGAAACACACCCAAAGTCGACGCTGCAAGTACAATTCTGTATTCCAGTTACCTCGTCATTGGAATCCAAATTAAAAAATATAACCGTGATCGCGTTATTTACTCCGACTAAGGTAAGTAATCCTATCGTCAACAACATAAGCATTTTCTACCTATTAATTACGACTTACTAAAAGTGTTAAACAATAAAATAATGTTAAATTAAAAATATATTAATATTATTGTAAACCCTCGTCTGATGTATGCGTGGTTTAATCTATATATAACGGCGTTTCTACATTTAAGGTTTTGTTGGGAGTTCGTATACATCGCAATCAAATTTCTTTTGAAAGTGAGGATGTACGATTGTGTTTTTAAAGACCTAAGAATTGTTTACAAGTAACTTAATACCTGTTAACATACGTTTTCTCACCTGGGTCTATTGTTTTCTATTATATAACGAAAAAAATTGACACGTAATAGTCTTACCTATACTAGGCCTACGTTTTGACATGACGGTATAACTGGTTGACAGTATTGTCATCACGTTTATTATTTCTTTTTATTACCAAACAGGCAATTATCTTTGTTTCACATCGTTTTAAGTGCAGAGCTTTCTGTAACTTGAAAAAAATATTAGTTTATTCTGCGTTTCTTCATTACCTAGGAAAAAATATTAAAAGGATATTGCTATATAGGGTTGGTTAACTTTATAGAGGAACTCTTCTACCTTCACAAATCATCTAAAATAGTTATACTCTTTATACATCGATCAATTATTACCTGATTTGTCAGTGATTAAGTCCCCTTTGCAAGTTCTGGGTTTGTTGACCATGCCATACATAATATACTATAAATTCTTTGTGTAAACACTATTATTTATGGCATGTTTTACATCATTAAATTGATTTTGAGATTTTTATTACTTTTATTAATGCACAAATGTTTTACATCATTAAATTGGTTTTAAGATTTTATTAATTTTGTTAATGCGCGAAAAAATCCACATAAAAAATGTTTACCTGCTTAGTTATTATTAATCTAGTCTTTGTTTATTTATTTCATTGAATAATTGTTACGCTTGGCATTTGTTAGTTTAGTGACTTGTCTGGTGAATATTATTAAACTTATTTTATAAACTATTATTCAAGCAATGCAATTTAATTAAGTTATTACAAATTGAACAAATAAAACAATTGATTTATTCCCATGAAAAACCGTCCTTTAAATTAACATTATAACACACTGCTCACCAGTTAAGCAACTTAAGTAAACACAAAAAAGAAAAAGGCAATAAATAATAAATATATATACGGTGTTTACAAAATATTTTAGTATTGCCTATGTTTAAATTCTAGCTGCCATTGAACTATATATTAAATAAATAAAAGCAATTACGAAAAAACTAATCAAGAATATTATATATTTTATGAAAAATGATTGCTCTAAATCAAACGTATGTTATTTTAGGTGGACAAATATTGGTTGTTAGTTATTGACTTTTACAGTAAAGTTAATCAAAAACATTTGCTAAGCTATATTTTGTTCCAGGTGGAAGCGGTTCTTCAATATTCGAAGACTTTTCCTTACTCCTGTTTGAAAAGGGTTTGGCTATTAACGGGTTTTGATTGCCTGACTGTAAACCAGGAAAATCTAAATGAGGATTCATTGACTTGAATTCTTTTTGTTTCTTTTTCTTCTTGATGCCGTTAGTTTGATGTTGTGGCATAACTTGGCTTTTGTTTACATCATCAACTTGACCAAAAGGAGTTGAAGAGGATGATGATGATGTTAAAGTTGTACCTGCATTTTTCGAATTTGAGGCAAAGTCTAGAGACTTTTTCTTTTGTTTAACTGGAAAACTTGGAAAACTTTCATCAGTAATCGAAAAAGTATTTTCATTGCCTGTATTGGTTTGAGAAGACAGCGCAGTGAACCCGGGAGGAACTCTAACATTTTTGATTGCATTCTGTGATGGAGGTCCTGCTTCAGGTTTTGGGGTTGATTTTTTAGGGATATTTTTTTGTTTTTTGCTTTGTTTGTTATTGTTAAACCCTGGTGGGGTTAAGAGACGTTGGTTATTAGACTGCAATGTTGGAAAATCAGACGCACTGCTGTTAAATGTAGTGTTCAACACAGGTCTTTTGTTTTCATTAAATCCTGTTTTCTCAGACACCATTTGTACATTTGATTTTTGTTCTATTGTGTTGCTACTATATCCCTCCATATGTTTATTAGCACCTCTGCCAACTAACACATTGTTAAGAGGATTCAAAGATGGAAAATCTTCCATATCTGTAGACTTTGGCTGTTGCTTTGAACTAAACCCTGCATTTGTTTTGGGCTTTTGAAATTTAGTTTTTGTTTGGGTATTAAATCTTGCATCATTATTTGTGTGAGACCTTTGTGGTTTTGCAGTACTTTGTGATGACCAAGGCGGTACTGCTGATATATTTCCTCCACCAGAAAGTGAAGGAAACTCCTCTTCTGTCAGACCAGGTTTAGATAAACTTGGCTTTTGGTTCCAAGTTGGCATTAATGGTGCCGTACTTTGTGGTTTTAAAGCAGGTTTTGCATTTATGTTCTTTTGTTCTGCAACATTAGAAGATACTGGTTCTTGAACTTCTGGCTGGAGAGAGGGAAAATCTGTATTATGATTTATAGGAGGAACAAGAAGCGGTGGTGGTTCTACAACAACTTCCGGTTCGTTTGATGTTGAAGATTGACCTGTTTTGTTTGCCTCTTGCTTCGATAGTTCAATTGCTTTTTTCAAATCATCATCACGTTCAAATGCATTGGACTGATTTCGATCATAAGCCCTTCTGCCTCCTCCCCTGCCTCCTCCTCTGCCCCCTCCCCTACCTCCCCCTCGGCCCCGATTACCGGACCTGTTGTCACCTCTTCTCTCTCCATCTCTATCTCTGTTTGAGGCATGTCCTCTTCCTCTGCTGCTTTCACCTAAATTTCTGTGTGATGGTTCTCTTCTTGAATATTGAAAGCCTAAGTCGATTTGTCGCTCTAGTTTTTGTTGCGATTTATTTTCAATATGCTCGGCTGCTCTGTGGGCTTTAAAATCTATTTCAGTTGCAAATACACATGTAAACTCTTCATTAATGCATTGATCGATTTCACAAAGAAAATGTGCCTCTTTAAAGTGGATTCGAAGCTCATGGTAGTTCGGATAAAACTCGTAATTTTCAGCTCCATCACATATATGGCAATAGTAATGAACAGTTCGTAAATGGTGAAATAACTTGTCATCATCTACATAGCGAATATCACAAAATTTGCAAAGCGGGTGACCTCTGTGTGAGAAGTCATCTGTGTCTCCAACCCTTTTATGCGTTGCAAGATCCTTTCGTGTATACACTTTAAATTCGCTTGTAAAATTATTGTTGTGTTCAAGGCATATCTCGCAATAAAATAAGGTGTGTTCTTTTCGTAAATGGTTTTGTAGTTGTTCGAATTTATCGTCTGGTGGTCGATCCTTGCAAATTGGACATTTGTGCTCCAAAATCTTTTGAAACTTCTCAATTATGCTGCTTTCCGTGAAATACACATTAATGTCATGGTCTTTGTCCTTGATTATTTGTAAGGTGTTCAGCTTATCAAAAGTATCCTTTCGATTGGAAAAGATCACTTTTTTTAAATCTTTCCTACACACTGGGCAGAAATTTTCATTACACAACAACCTCATCTTTGTTGAGCACTTATAGCAAATAAAGTGATCACAATGTCCGATGGCATATACATCAATGGGATGAGCACAAACCACACATGAGCCATCACTCTCGCTTTCGCTTAAGCGCTTTCTTTGTGGCCTTCTTTGGTGCTTGTTTCTTTTGTATAATTGGCTATTTGGACGTGACATGTTAAACCTAATTTTTTTAAATGTTAGTACAATAGCTATTTGCCTATTCAATATTTTTAAATTTTCTGTAATCAAAAATAAAATTATCAGCCCCAAGCTTCTGTAAGCGTTTTCTTTATTTAGGATGCTATATTTTACTTTACTGCCCATCCAAAATACTGTAAACCCGTTAAAAATGTAAGCCTGTATTCCTTTCTTACATGCAGACAAAAAGACTGAAAGAAGAAACTAATTTCCCTACAACGGTGAATTTACTTTGACGTTGCGCAACGTGAACGAGCAGGTGTTATAACCTATTTACCGTTATAAGTTAACTGCACTGCTTTCTATACTTTTTAAAGTTTATTTTGATTTTATTACATGTATAAATTTTCACGTTCAAGTAAATTGTACAGTTTTTAAATATAAATAACTTTATTGCAAGACTCGGCTAACTGTGTCGTGACTCTAGACAATAATCGGCAACCATCTCACCAGCCATCGCAGATCTAATTTTTTCAAGATCAATGCAGCGTAAGGTTAATCATGCTTTTAACTTTCTACATTTACGTTGTAGATTAGGCAAGCCAATTTATAATTTTTTTTATGTAAATAATCTTGATATTATTTTTAATTTTGTTGAATCCAATATTGTGTTTTTTCTCATAATCTTTTATAAGAAGGTCGATATAAAAGCCCAAACTTTAACACGCATTAGGCAGTTAGGTGTTAGGATATAATATTGTTCCTTTTTACACGTGTGGGTGTTGACCATGTTGATGTTAGGTTTTTACATTAAAAAGTTATGGTTGCAAGCAACAACATCATTAATTCATTAGGATTGCAAACAAGGGCACTTGGTACATTAATTTAATAATTTTTTTTTATTTATAGATAGCCTAACTTAAATGGGCTAATCTTTTAATGGATTGCTTTATATATACAGTTATATTTTACAATTGTTTATACCATTTTTGTTTGTAAAAGGACAATCTAGTTAAGCATATTATTTGATCTAAATACTGTACTAAATAATGAAAATACTCTGAACTAAATATATTTTTAATATTCATTTGCTCATTTTTAAGCAATTTTTCAACATTATTTTTTAACATTATTATGTGGGTTTAGAAATTGAACATACACAAACATTTATAAATTTACATATACATCATTTACCAAGCCTTATTATATATATATATTAGTTTAATTACTTTTATTAAAAAAAGTTTATTTAAATATTTAGAGTTGGTAAAAATAATTTCATTTATTCAATTTAAAAATAATTTTAAAGTATGTTTTGTGCCGGATTAACCCGAAGTTTTTTAAGAAATGGAAAGTCTCTTGTAAGAAACGCTTCCTATGATGCAACAAGAAAAAACATGAAAATTAACAATACTACAAAAGTGATTTGCCAAGGGTTCACTGGAAAACAGGGTACATTTCATAGTAAACAAGCTATTGCCTATGGTACCAACATGGTAGGGGGAGTTTCCCCAACCAAAGCAGGCACCACTCACCTTGGATTGCCAGTATTTGCAAATGTAACAGAGGCCCGGGATAAAACAGGTGCCGATGCTTCTGTTATTTATGTGCCACCGAGGTTTGCTGCCGATGCAATTATGGAAGCTATTGATGCAGAAATTCCACTTGTGGTGTGCATTACAGAAGGGATTCCACAACAAGATATGGTTCGCGTAAAAACCAGACTTCGCCAACAGGATAAAACTCGACTGATTGGACCCAACTGCCCAGGAATCATTTATCCAGGAGAATGCAAAATTGGTATTATGCCCGGTCATATACACATGCCTGGTAATATTGGTATTGTTTCAAGATCTGGAACACTGACTTATGAAGCTGTTCATCAAACCACCAATGTTGGTTTAGGACAAACCCTGTGCGTAGGAATAGGTGGAGATCCGTTTAACGGAACCAATTTTGTTGATTGTCTGGAAGTATTTCTGGGTGATCCTCAGACGGAAGGAATTTTGCTTATTGGTGAAATTGGGGGAAGCGCTGAGGAGAATGCTGCTGCTTATCTTGCAGAACATAACACGGGGCCCAATGCGAAACCTGTGGTGTCGTTTATTGCTGGAGTTACTGCCCCACCCGGTCGCCGAATGGGTCACGCTGGTGCTATTATTGCCGGCGGCAAAGGAGGTGCTGAGGGTAAAATTGCTGCTCTCCAAGATGCTGGTGTTGATGTCACGTTATCTCCCGCAGAGATGGGAACTAAAATGATTAAGCAATACAAGAAATATTATGGTGGCCGAAAGCAAAGCCGCTAACTTTTAAATGGAATATTTATAAAAATTAATCTCCTTTAAACAATTGTTATTTGAATCTGAATTTAAATTTTTTATTGAAAGTTCATACTTGTTCTTTTGTTCATAAATGTTTTTGTTCGTTTAGCAAAAAAATTTATTTGTTGTTTATGTGGGTTACAAAACAAAACTTAAAGATATAAAAACTCAAATAGAATGAAATTTTTATTATTTATGTAATGTATTTTTCTTCTTAGGTAAAAAAAAATTAACTTAAGTAGGCCTAATGAAAAATGGCTGGTAAATCATCCATATATTTTAATCCTCCGAAATTAAAAGAATTTGTCATCACAGAAAAACTTGGAAGTGGAACTTACGCAAACGTTTACAAAGCTTTTAAAAAGGTTTGAATTTTCGTGTCTAATTTTTTTACTTTATTTATTTATATATAAATAAAATTTTAATTGTTCTATTTTTATTAATTTTTTGATGATGTAAAAGCTATTCTATTCTTTGTCATTAAGCAAACATTTTGATGGGATACAGCTTTTTGATTTGTTTAAAACAAGTAAAACATTGTAGCATATATAAAAAAAGCCAGTAATTTAATTTTTTAAGGGACAAATTTTGAAAAACCATATCACTTTAAATTGTTGTTTAAATATTTTTTTAGACAAGTGAAAAAAGGGAAGTTCTTGCGATTAAATGTGTTCAAAAATCTTCCCTAAACAAAGTCTCCATCGAGAACTTACTCGTTGAGATAGAAATTTTAAAACAAATACAACATGAACATATTGTCAAATTGGTCGATTTTCAGGTAACTTTATTAAAAATGTTTTAACTAGTAACATGCTTGTAATTGGCCTAAAGCAATTTTTCTGTTTAGTCTATTACTTGACATATTTTATAATGCAATTTATTTTTATATAAAATTAAGCTTTGGCCACTTATATAAAATTATAGGTATATACTAGTTGATCGCTGCCTTATGGGCTATATTTTAATTGTTGTAATGTGGCCCCAACTCACAACTAATATATGCTTTTGATAATATATTCATCACAAGGGGCAGTTTTTTATATTATATATGTATATGTCATTTACTGAGCTTTATTATGTATAAATTAAGCTATTTAAAAATTAGGGGTGGAATTTATTTTTTACTGCTGCAGTTTTTTTCACAAAACTGAAAAGCATATTGTGTTAAAAAAATGAACAGTGGTATGTTTAGTTATTACTAAATATGAAATTAAATTACAGTGGGATGAAACTTATATTTATCTGATCATGGAATACTGTGCAGGAGGTGATTTATCTGGTTTCATTCAAGCCAAACGAACCCTTCCCGAGTTTGTTGTAAAAAGATTTCTACAGCAAATTGGTAATGTTGTTACTTTTTACCAGTACCTGATAAAAATACAGTACCAGGCATTATTTTTATGTTTATACTTAACATTTTAATTTTGTTTATTTAAATTTAGCATCTGCATTATTTCTACTCCATGAAAACAACATTTCCCACATGGATCTTAAACCACAAAATATTCTTCTTTCTTCCACTCACAATCCTATTTTAAAACTAGCAGGTATTAAAGTTTGCATTTAAACTGTGAATCTTTATTAAAGTTAACTAGTTTATATTCAGTGATTAGGTAGTTTATTAAAATAAATTAGTGTAAAGGTAAAAAAAAAATGTAATATTTTTAAAACAAATTAATAATTTGATTTGAACATAGTTGTTACTCTAAATATAATAGTTATGTGAGAAATATAACAGTAAAGTTTTAATTTTTTAAATATTTTTTAAGTTTATTTTTTTGGTTTTACTTTTCATAGATTTTGGTTTTGCTCAACACTTGGAAACTTTCGATGACAACTCGTTGAGGGGATCTCCCCTTTACATGGCCCCTGAAATGATTCTTAAACAACAATATGATTCAAATGTAAAAAGCTAAAAATTAAATATTTTATGAATAATAAAATTTTGTGGTTTTCAGCCATTTAATTTTTAATACAATTTACTGTAAAAATTCTGTAAATGTTTTGTATTGTATTTTAATTTTTTTAGATAATTATTAATATAACCTTTTATGCATAACGAGAATTATATAATTTATATACCTTTAATGTTTTTTAATTTTAATGCATGGTATTAAAGGTGGACTTATGGTCTATTGGAGTGATTTTATTTGAAGCTTTGTACGGTCATGCACCTTTTGCATCTAGAACATTGGATGAATTGTTAAAAAAATTTCAAGATGAAAGACCCATTGTGGTAAGAACTTTATCAATATTTTAATGATATTTATGGTAATTCTAATCTCCTTTTGTCTAGTGTTGTATTATTAAGTCATGTAACAGTTAGTTGCCCATTTTATGAAAACCCCTTATACCAAAAGGATATTTTGCAAAAAAAATTTTTTTTGGAAACTACGTTTTACTGACATTTGGGTTAAATTTTTTTTATAATTTAAAAGGGTATTTTATTAAGAGTCAAGGTAAGAAGGGGTTAAAAAATTACCTCACTGTTACAAAAATGGCTTTTTTGGCAGATGATTTTTAGTCACATGTGTATTCAGTAACATGGTTTTCAATGATATGACAGTATTTTAAGTAACTTTCAATATTTTTTAGTTTCCAGTTTATCCCCATATATCTACTGAGTGTCGCAATCTACTGGGAGGATTATTGCAGCGGGACCCAAAATCTCGAATAAGTTTTTCGGAATTTTTTGCTCATCCATTTGTTGATTTAGAACATAGACCCAGCAGTGAATGTCTTCCTAAAGCAGTAATTATTTTTTTTTTAAGTTTTAAATCCTTGTGTGAATAAACTTAACTAGGGAATTTTTTTTCTACATGCTGCATTTTGAAATGGTTGCTACTAACAATGAATATTCACTTATGATTATTTACTAATGCGCAACAAATCGCATTTTTTTTCATTTTAAAAGCCATTAAATTGGACATACACATATATTTTACTTTTTATATTTCTTGTAAAAAAAAATCTTTTTAAATATTTGTATATTTTTTCATATACATTTATATCATCCACGCTTCAATATAATTAAATAAGTTACATTTTTTCTAATAATGTGTTTTCTGTTTAGTCAAAAATTGTGAACAAAGCGGTAGAAGAAGATCATAAACAAAATATTGTTGAAGCAATTCAGCTTTATTCTGATGCAATCCAATACTTTGTTCCAGCAATATATTGTAATTCCATGTTATTATTTGTTTTTTTTTAAATTCAATAAAAATAAAAATTTCAATAGGCCTATAGTTTAAAAATACAACATTTTAAACGAATTTTTTTCTAAGTTAAGACGAAAAAGATGAAATAAAGAAAGAAGCGTTAAGACAAAAGGTAACTATAAAATGAAGAAATTTAAAATAAAATACCTCTAAGCTATTTAATTTTGTCTTATTTGATAGTTAGGGGTAATTTTGGTTGAATATTGGGTATTTGTAGATATAGTAGTTGTTATTTTTTTCTGTTATTAGGTAAATGAATATTGCTCTAGGGCTGAACAGCTTAAACGTTTATCCAAACCTAGTTATGGAAGCAGTAACATTTCAAAACAACAAATACGTAAGTTTTTCAGTTGCACGTCTTTCAGGCTAAATTTTAGTTATTTTATTTTAATGCCAATTTATTTTTTTTGTAATAGTTTACTCAAGCTACTGAATTTTTTTTATTACTATAACTTGTACATACTGTCCACGAATTAACTTCATTATAGACTAAATATTTAAAATGCAAAAACTGTTAATAATAAAACTAATAGTGAGAATAAATTAATATAATTTTGTTGCTCAAAAAATTTAATTTTGTATTAGTCCATTGTTTAATATAACTAAAAGCTACTGTCAGCGGTATTAAAAAAATATAGTATTTTATTGGTACCTTATTAACTGTTTATGTATTAATTTTTTTTAGTTGACTTGTCACAAAATGATCTCACTTTGCATGCTGCAATTAAAAAGTTATTTGTTGCTAAGGATAAGGTAATTTTTAAAATTATAGCATTCTTTTTTATAAACTTAATTATATGTGTGGTGTTTAGATTTTAATAAAATATCAGTATGTGAGTTTATTAATTTTATTTTGTATAGCTATTTTGCTTTTTTGAATGACTAAATGATAACAGAAAATTTACAGAATAAAATTTATTTAATATTATTAGCTGGTATTTTTTTCACGATTTAAATGTCTTATTTTTATTAATAAAGGAAAATGAAGAAGAATATGATGTTGCTATGAAATTATACGAAGAAGCTCTCGAAGTTCTTATTCCTTTAATTCCAAGTATATTTTAACTCAGTTGAATAATATTAAAATATACTATTTATTACGTTTTAGTTTATTTTTTAAATCACAAACATTTTAGGTTTTTTCCTAAATTATATTTTGATGTTCAATTTATTTATATATCAACTGCTTTCGTTTTGTTTATCAATTTTGTATAAAGAACCACTGGTTAAATTTGCGTACTATAATTGTTGTCATGACAACAAAATGTCATATATTTTAAAGTTGTTTAAAATGAGTAACAAGTTAGTTAACCTGTTTTTATTTTAGAGTTACCACCTTCTTTATTACGTGATATGGTACATGAGCAAGTTAATATTCATTTAAAAAATGCTGAGTCACTGCGCAAGTTTATTTCTGTAAGTAGTTCTGGGCCTCGTAGATTTTTTAATTTAAAAATATAGATAAGATGCTATGGGTTATATTTTTTTTAAACGAAAGTCTAATAGGTACTTTTAAAATTCGAACTTAAATTATTTTTTCGAACTTAAACGTTATTTTTTAGATAAATAAATCTAAAAGTAAATTAAGTGAAACCAGTGATGTTGGTAAATCTGGTCATTCGTCGTCAGAACATACTTCAGGTAAATTTATAAAAATATTTTTTGAAATGTGGCACTAAATTTTTTTGTAAAATTAGGACGTATTTTAAAAATTAACTTTATCACAAGATGGTGTACGTTAGCCATGTATAGTAAGTGACATCGGGCTTCCAGTTATTTGGGTTTAGTAGCGTGATACACCGGTCATGGTATCGTAATACGAGCCAAAAGGTTTCGGGTTTGAGTCGCACTAATGCCAAACTGTTTGCTGGCGTTTACGGATAGCTCAAATACGTCACAACAGCACACACTTTTTTTAAAAAGATTCCAAAATCTATATACCTTAACGTGATACAAAAAGAAACTTTTAATTACTTGTGTTCAATTTTGATCATTTCGCGAAAAATTTAAAAATTTTAAAAGTCGGTATTTAAAAAAAAATCGGCAAAAAAACTTTTTCGATTATACAACGTATATCTTGACTCTTTTGAGCATGTGACAGGAGGTTTCGACTTACGTATTTAAAAATAGATGCTGATAGAAATATCGACCGTTTCTCACGTTAAAAATTGTAATTTTATACTCTGCTATCATGGACATTTTGAGATAACTACCAAACTTTGATAATATTTAAAAACTATTCAGCTAAACCTGTGGCAGTTTTAAATAAACTTTTTTACCATCTAATAATAGATTTTTTTTTATTATAAGTTTTCTTTTTGGGTGTTGGCATAAAATTTTCACACAAATATAAATTAATTTTCTTCCCAAAATTCGATTTAATAACAAGGTTTTGGTGTGATACGGTAGTTTGGTTTGGTAATAGGATTATATTCATAAGGTGTTATATAAATAAATGTCAGAAAATAAACACATTTTTTTAAAGGTGCGTAAAATATACAAATTCTAAATTTTAGTTTTTTATTTTTTAATTTAGTTTTTCAAAAAATCTTTTTTTTTAAGTGTGCCTGTTACAATGACGTCATAGACCATGTGATGACGTAACCCAGCAGTAGTGTCACCCACATACTTTTGGGGCCAGCAATATTTTGTTTAATTGTTTAACAATTCCACAAGAATGACAAATCAAAAAAATCAACAATTTTCTTTTTATTTATAGTGTTTCTATTGTCTCTTTAATTTTTCTGTCAATTGTGCTTTTTGTCTTTTTTTTTTCACGCGCGTATTTCTAAAAAAATTATGTAACATATTTATTTTTTAACTAATTTATCTAAGATTTAAAATTAAATCAAGAAAAACATGTTTTAGCAATAAACAAAAAATAAATATTTGTAAAAGGTGACGTGCTTGCGTATTATAAAAACTCAAAAAAATCTGCAACGTTTATTTTTTAATTTTGTTTCGACTTGGGAGGCCCATCTCAGAAAATCTTTTCTGTTTTCAATTCGTTACGGATATTCAATTTAAAACTAATCGAGTACAGTCAACAAATAGTTCGTGTTAAATTTGTTGTTGGTTTTAGCTACAAGGCTGCTGGCATTTCTTTTCAAAAAACAAACTTATTTTTAAAACTACAAGGTGAGCTTTGGATATTTACAACCGGTTAAAATAAGTTGTTTATGTGTATTAGAAAATCTGTTAAAAAATAGCGTTGTCAGAAGGTATGTTGTGAAAATACTTAATCCACAAAGCCTACACTTTAAATGCTAATTTTATCGAAGCCGTAACGGATTCCCAAATTGGCCTTTTTTTCTGAGGACTATTATCGTATTATTTTTCACATTGAACACTAAATTAATTCTCACAATCAAAAGTAAATTGTTTTCTCGGCCGCTATCAGACCACCTTCCACGCGGACGGCATTTGATCCCAGCTATTGTGTTCACCGCGTGCATGCGTAAGCCAAAGAAACCTTTGTGTGGCTAACACTAAGCCTTCCTCTGCAGCTCAAAATGCACGGATTAGCTTAGGAAAATTAGTTTCACTTTTTGGCCCTATTGTCCACGCCCCATTTGAAATCAATCGACCACGACAGCCCGGCGGTCCTTTGATCCTATCACCTCGACCTGCCTCACCGGGGGCAATCGAATCGATTGTGGGTGAACCCAGGCGCGCCACACACGGTCGATAATCTGACGGGGGGCACATAACCTGAATTAGCGCAAGTGTTTGATAGCAGTCAACCGTCTTTGAACCGTATTGGTCGGAGGCACGATCGAGTAATTGATGGCTCGGCTGTGATTGAAAGCGATGACGGAGTTGTTGATGTAGCGCAAGGCAGAGTTGTGGCAAAGTAAGAATAACAATTAATACAGCCTACCTTTGTATAATCTTGTGCATTGCAAAATTCAAATTAAAAAAAGGTAGGCCTTGTTTTTTAAAAATCACTCGGTTGAATTTCAGCTAGTTCAGGTCTTTCTAAAATTAGTAGCAAAATATTCATTTTTTCAAAATTTTCCTATTCATATTCTAGAATATATTATTTACCCTTAAATATACTATGCATCGTGTATTTTTAATTATAACACTTTGTCGCGCCAGAGGTTTATTTAGGGTTCACAAGGGTTGCTTTAAAGCGCGTTGTAGTTATGAAATCGTTGTGGGTGGTCTCCTTCCAAACCAGCGAGTTATAAAGGGCCACTAATTAAATTATTAATTATTTTAACCGGTGTCAACAAGTTTTCCCCTTACAGAAATTTCATCAAACTAAGTTCCTATTGAACAGCCCTGGTCGAACGTGAATCGTGTGGAAAACACTAATTAAATTTTAAATGTAAAACTGGCTACAAATAGAAATGTCTGTGTGGTCTTTAATTTGTCGCGTTAACGCTTCACAGAATAGAACTGTTTAGACACAGATACAATAAAGCGAAACGTAAACGTTTTTGCCAGTAATTCCACGTGATTTATATTTCGGACGACATATTTTTAAGTAATTTAGAAACGTCTTTAAATAAACGTATGTTTTTATCAAATAACTTCAACTTTACAAAAATATTTTTAAAATGTTATAAAAATTGTATTGCTATAAAGTTTGTATAGATTTAAATCCCCTTAAGTTGCAACAAATTTCTTATATTGCCTTCCACAAGATGGCAGAAGACGCAAACCTGGGCAAACATTTTTAAAGTTGATTAAAAAAAAAATTTAATAAAACCATAACTTTACAAGCTTGTCGATATACGAATTTAAATTACTTTATCAAGCCTTTTAACAAAAGTTAGACCCACAAAGGTTTTAACGAATTGTTTTGTTGCGTTTGGCTTTACTTGTTTTGTTTTGTGGTAACCGCAATACGTCGGTCGTTCATCATCTTTGAAAGTTTTTATAACGCCCCAAATCAGTTAATCCTTGAAAGATGCAGTTTCACTTTGAAGATCAATCTAATCAAATCTCGAAACCAAAATAATCGTTTGCAATTTTTGAGGTACAACAGTAGCCCCTGTAACTATTATTGCGAAACTTCTATTTAAAATTGAAACTTGTATTTTACCTGACTTATGTAAGTTATACAAGTGTAATTAGTGTTTAATTAAGAAAACAAAATGTGTACGTGTTTTCTGGCCGATCGTTGGGTTTAGGACTTAATTAAAGTTAACGATGATGAATTATCTTTCGAAAAATTCCTTGTGAGAATTTTCTTCATTGCTGTGGTCTTCTCAAGAAAGAACCCCTCTGTTTATATTCGATTAACTCTGTTTGGCCAAGCTTATAAGCAGTTGCTAATCAATTGCTTGCATCAGCCTTCTTTTAAGTTTTTTTTGGGTGGTAATTAAGTTTAATGAAATTAGAGAGGATAATCTGTGGCAAATCTTGGGGCTTAGGCATTTTTTGAGCAATCCGATAGGCTTTTAGATGATTTTTGTTCACCGGTGAAATGTTTTTTTGTTTTGCTGTACGCGACCACTAAACAAACAAACAGAAAACTCGTTTTTAAAACGTTAACTATAGCCTACTTTCGTCCATTTTGCCTTTTTTTTTAATTAAATTGCAATTTAGCCAACAAATTTCATCGGTGTTGACATTTCTTTAAATTAAGAAAGGGTTTGTTCTGGACAAATATTGTTCTAATATCCCTAGAACTAAAATAAAGCTGTTTTAGATAATCATTTTTAAAGTGAAATTCGCCAATATCATATATTTTAAATAATGCACCAATAAAAAAAATTTATGGGAGTTGGGCAAATTTTCCAGTATTTTTTATCCCCGAGCAAAACAATATTAACGTTTAAATGTCGTTACTTTTTATTATTCGTTTTGGTTCACCTCGTTTGTAGGCAGTTACCAGCGGTTATACACTGTCAGTGTACATAGGCCATGTAGGTTACCGATATGTAGGCTTAGGCAGAGTAGGCGCGTGGTATTTTGTTTAATCAGACACGCCGAGTTTGAAAACAATCTTTCTCTTAATGGACCTTAGTTAATCTATTAATCTGAGGTGCCCCGTCACTCAAGCATTTGGGTGGTCTAGTATTACGTCACGTGGTTCAGCCTGGCGCGTACTTTCGGTGTTATTAATTCGGGATTAGGCTTGTTAAATCGGGGATCAGCATTCAGGTGAAAGTTGGCAGAAAACAAACTTTCCGCCTTGCTTTTATGTCTTTGTAAAAACTAACATTTTTGGGCCTCGCGTCACCGCATAGGAAATGAGTTTATCAAAAAACAAATACAGAATTTAACAACAGCAAAAAATTTCAAATTACTATAAAACGCTTTCAAGTATTTTTTCTCTTTTTTAAAGTTCTAACATATATATTTTATGCTGTATAACATGTTCAAAATTTCTTAAATTCCGGTGCACCACATAAACGTTCGTAAGTTGGTTTATCTTTGCCAATAAACGCTTACTCACTTGTTTTTACTATGCTTGTTTATATAATAGCTAAGTAAGTTGATTTTGTTAACTAAAACATCGATTCAATTGTTTTGAGACTAATTATGTATATTTGGAATGTTCTCATCTAAAAATTTTTTTTACTTTTTTATAAAAGTGCGCAGCTATTAAAAATATAATTAAGTCTAAGCAAAAAATGATGATCTGATTTCTAAATACTTTTTATTTTGAGTATTTCTATGTTAATTAAATGCCGTTCACTAGAAAAAACAATGCCTTATAAGAAATTTTTAGAAAAAAATTTGAATACTTTTTTCATATCAAAAGGTGAATAAATAAATTTGCGTTTTTTTAAATGAATTTGCAAGATTTTACGTTTTTACCAATTCGAAAAACTGAAATTTCTTTATTTTGACCAACTTTTTTTTTCTGGGTGGTCTCCATGAACCTACTTTAAAAAAAGTGCTAGCGAAAGCAAAGAGCAATATTAGGTCTTCAAAAAATGAAGAGTTTCCTACGGGTTAACCAGGTTGTGTTTGTGCAAAATGTTCAAACACTGGGTGGCAACTAAAAACTTTAAAACGTCCGAGTATTATTGGACTACAGGAGTAAGTAAAAGCCAGTCCGTAAGTTAACCAGTTTACTAAACACTGGGCCCAATGTAGAATGGAATTTTTCGGGCAATTAGGCAGCAGGGAGCCTTGCGACTATCCTTAAACTATTTGTTGCAAAACAAGTTTTGTTGATGTGACATAATAAGGGCCTTATTCTTGCCTATATCATTCTGTAATGAATAGTACCGGGTTGTTATGTTAATCGACAAGTAAACAACGTGCGGCCTTTGCCATATTTGTATTCCATATTAGAAGGTGGGCCACACTGTTTAAAATATCTTTCTCCAAATACCCGTTAAATCATGTAAAGATAACAAAATTGAAGCTGGGTTACATATCCCAATTTAAATCCAGATATTTCAAATATTTCACCGTGACAATATTTAAAAACTATATTAAGAGATTTTTTTAAACAATTTATTAACCTATATCCTTATACATACATATGGAAAATATTTACTAACAATTGTTTTTAATTATGAAGGTTTTAAAAAATGCTTCTAGAGTGACGGCCATCGTTACCCTTTTTCAAGTATTCACATGCTATAAAAATTATTTTTATGTATTTTACATGATATATATTACATCAAAAAGCATTTTTTTTATTTTTTAGCTCACAAAATAGGCAAAATTTTGGTATTAGGCAAAAACGTTTTTAAAGTATAGTCTATTAGTTTTTATGCTGGAGGTGTGACTTGGTTATTGACAAGCGTGTTTGATCGAAGTGAATAATGTGTTTGCCTGTAGGAGTTTCCTACACCTTTTACTTTGTCTAATTCGCCTTTGAAATTCCCTTATTTGTCATTTCAGAACAAGACTTACAATTTGCTAGCTGTCACCGAGGGGGTGTGATACTTAATACTGGATTTAAAAAGATATTGATCGGATTGTGTGGTATGTTTGTGACACTATAATATAAAACGATAAAAATCTAACTAAAGAATGGTGCTAAGTTACATTTATAATAACATATTGAGCCTATAATAATTTTGTCACCAGGCGATTTTATCAGCAAAATTTTCATAATGGTATTTGGTTTGAAAAATGTCAAACTCCATTTTACGCGTTCCAAGTGTGTTAAAAGTATTCACGGTTAATACAAGTAACTTATTGTATATTAAAGTATACGATAATTTAATAAAAAGCTTAAGAAAAATGTTTTGACATGATTTTAATACGTGTTTTGAGGGACAAATTTTCTATAATCCGATCATTGAAATTCCAGCTAGTTATAAAGGCAGGTGTGGTATTCAGCACCAAATTACATTACTGGGTAACGCAACTCCCAAATTACAGGTTGATACCTTGTTAAATTCTTTTAAATTTTAAACCCAATACCACACCTTTCCACAAATGTTAAAATAATTTAAAAGTGCGTGATTGTTTTTTCAAAATACTAAAGTTTAAGATTTTTCTGTAGAAAGAATCGTGAAAAAAACACTTTTTTGTGAAGGCTACGTTTAATAACACTTGCTTGCATATATGAAAAACAGACGATTGCACAACATTTAAAAACATTATTAAAAATAAAAAATATTAAAAAAAATTAAATTCAAAAAAGGTATTTACAAAAACAAATAAATGTTTTTAAAATTTTAATAAAATATGTTATTTTGTATTTTTAAAGTAAATATATCTCAAAAAAAAAAAAACTTTAAAAAATAAATCTATCTTTGAAAACATTGGTATTTTAAAAATCATATGACTTTATCTTATATTTTAGGTAGTTAAGATAACACAACTTTAAAAAAATACATTTTATGAGGTACAGCTTAGAAATGGAAAATTTTTTGATGTCCTTGATGTTGCTAAATAAGAATTATTTTTAAGAAATCAAAATTTTCCTCTGTTTAGAACTTTATATTGAAGAGGGCGCTTTGTACGCTTTGAGGTAAAACCGGTGAATAATTCTGCAAGAAAAAGAAAGGCTATCGAATAAATGTTTATATCAAAAAAAAATTGACTAAAACAATAATAATAAACAGTTTTGGTAAAATAATAGGCCAAGATTTACCTGATGACGATTTTAAGGTAAGACGTTGTGTAAATGAATTTGACAATCTGTTCCTGTTGATTACCTTACGACTCTTCGTACGCTGTTTTTCACAAAGATTGCTTAAATTAAATCGAATTTTTTGGCAAGCAGGACCCTCTGTCCCATCGCATCGACATTTTGAAAAATATTTTGACGCTCGTTTAAGTGTTTTTGTTGCTTTGCGACATGCTGGCGTACAGGTTACGCCGTTTATGACCTGTGAGCATTTCAGCAAAAAACTGCGTTGCGCTCTGTAACACCTTGGGTTATTTTTGCATCGCAATCGGGCTTCGGTACATCCGATTGTCCGTGCTGTTGTTCGAAAAACACGGGGTCTGCAAGTCTTTGCTACCAACTGCTGCCGAACGCAAGTATTTTTACTTTGTTCTTGTTTTATGGTGTTTATAAAAATTGTAGAAACACTGCGAGTGTTGTTATTTGTTGCTTTGGACGGTTTAGTGTTACAATCGCACCGAGCTAGCAATGCGCCGTACACGGAATTGTTCAACATTAGCAACGAACTTACACAATCGTGGTTGCACTCCGAAGGAGGCGGAAAAGTATGAAAAATATTTCTGTAACGATTTCCCATCCAAGAATGTAGAGGCTGTGTTGTTTTATGGCGTTCCAATTTCATTTTTCGGCGTTTTCTGCGCAGTTTGAATTTCTTTTTCCTATACCACGACGGCTTATGAAGAAATTTATTTTTCTTTCTTGTTAGTTTGTGTTTGCGAGCAGACCTTTTAGTTCTTTGTAAGCCATCGCTATTAGTTTTCGCAAGCAGGGGTTGCAAAACTGAGCGTGACTTCACCAGTGATACCTTCGGCATGACGTCACTACTATCATCGGTACAACTCGTGACATAGTTCCAGTACTTAATCCTGCAGTTGCTGTCTGCCAAACAAAGGCGGTAAGCATCCGAGCAATGAATTTTCCAATCTTCGCCCCCAATTAAAACAGGAGTAAGTTTTTTAATGACGTCATCTTTGGTAAATGAAGGAAGTTGCTCCCATTTTTCCCACCACGTGTCTGATGACAATGCGGTACGGATACTGGTCTTAATGTCCGTGGAAGACTCTGTCTCCTCCATGAACGTTTTCCAGCTATCGTGCCATGGCAGTTCATCCCGCAGTAAAAGTTGTTTTGGTTGAATTTGGGCTGTTTTAGTTTTTGTCGGTTGTCTGGCTAATACCATATACAATTGAGGCAATAAAATAAACACAAAGCAGCAAATATTAACCATGTTTAAAAGTTTACTTATTTAATACCTGTAACGAATTTAATATTACTATTAGTTGTTACAAAAATACCTTACTTGCATTAAATTTATATGAAGAAAAATTATGCAATTTAGCCTGAGATGCCAAATAACCAATGCAGTCACGTTTGAAAAAGTCAATTATAAATAAATCGGTTAATATTTTTGCCGCACACGCTCTTAGTTTAAAGGTTGCGATATTTTGTTGAATCTGTATTTTTGCTGTTTTTGTTTTTACTTGCTTAGCAACGTGGGTGGGTAAATGCCCGCGTACCGGGAAGTACAACAACAATAACACCTCTCATAGCAAACTGACACCTTCTTACCACAAATTCTAATAACTATTTCTTTAACTTTTATTAAGACATAAGGCTTTTGTTTAAAAACTCGTTCTGTTGTTTTTTTACGCGGCAACTGTTTTCCTTAAAAGATTATGTGTTTATATTGAAATACATATTTCCCTCGCCGACGCGGAAGCAAAATTATGTCACCCGACAAATAAATTCTTGGGATTTGCGCGTGAAAATTAAATATTTTTCTTGCAAATTCATTTCTGGTTGGGTAAACGCAACGAGGGGGAATTGTAGCGTGTAAAGTAAATTAATCCAAGCTTTACGTTACATTCATTAAAACTTACCCAGAACACGAAATCTTTTAAAAGGATAAAATAATCTAATAATAATGAAAATTATTACTAAACATTTTTCCGCCATATTATTAAAATATACATTCCTTAAAGTATATTTTTAGCAATGCTTTTAACTAACTTTTGGTATATGGTCTTAGCTACAGCAGCCCTCAAGTTTTTCTGGCAAAGTGAAGCATTTCGACATCGGGTTGTTTTATATAACCAAAAGAAAAAAGTCCAGATTTTAGCTCTTTACTTTTTTAACCCAAATTTTTTTCCGCCTCGTACAGTTTCCTCTACGACAACTTCTTCTTACTCTGCTTATATCCGTCTGTCATTAGCTGAAAACAAGCGTCAGTAACGTGAAAATATCGTGGTATTACTGAGACCACACAGCACGCTTTATCAATTTTAAGCGGGGTTTAAACGCAGACAAAAATAGTTTTCATTCAATTTCACGTTGTTGTTACTGCGCGGTGTACGGTGAGTTTGAATCTAGGCTCATATAGCGTTGATATTTAAAATTGCTCTTATCACAAAAAAAAATAAAACCTTAAATTTTTGGTTTGTTATTTATATACTGATAAAAAACTTAACAACGTAAAAACACGGAATAATATTGATCGCCGCCATTTCTGTTAAAAATGTGGCTTAATTTCTCCTAGATCTCTATCATCTTTTAGCGGTCAAAACAATTTTGATTTATCTTAAATTAGCATGCATTTGTACGTAAATTAAATATGATACTAAACATCTGTTTTTATTTTTTTTTTAATTTAAAAATGTTAAATTTACTGTAAAACTTATCGTTAATTAGTTAACTTAATTTTTGTCACCCCTTTTTACTAGTTTTTTTTAAATAAAAGGGTAAAACTTGTCAAAGTGAAATAACCTAACTTGGAATGCACAGTTTTTAAATAAATAAAAAAATGTAAATATTAAAGTTTTAGGTTGGTTACCTGCATCAACTAAATTGTGTTTAGGTGCTATTAAATATGAACACGTTAAAAATAATTGTGGAAATCTTCACTTGCTGCTGGAGGGTTTTTTTGTTTGTTTTTTATAAGAAAAACGCTGCAAAATATTCTTTAAATTTATATGTTTTTTTATCTCTTTTCTCAAAAAACACTTTTGTAATTTTTTGAGGAATTTGTATTTAAATTTATTATGGGGATTTCCCCACCGGTAAAATACCTCAGATTGTGTGTGGTGCAACAAATTGTGTTATGACTTTTAGATATTTCGACAAACGGAAATGCCGTTTTTTGTATCAAACTATAAAATCAATGGAAATTAGGACAATTAGTTTTAGATATTATATTTTGTTGTTTAAAAATTACAGAATTTTCTTAACTTACATAACGTTGATCTGTTGGTTCATTAAAAAAATGCCTCTTCGAAAGCGAACTCCTAACGATGATGATGATGATGAATTTACATTTAATCGTCCACATTCCAGATTAAAAAAGAAAAAACCGGTTGAACATGACGAAGAAAATACAACAACACAATCACTAGCTTCGGTATTTTATATAAACATTACGTAAACGTACATTGTAAGTTATATACACTAGGTGCTATGCCCTTTTAATTATTATCTTGTGATTTTAAAATTTGCTTTTTTAAGCAAATAAAACATTTTATATTGTTATATTGTTGTATATTTTAATGTATTGAAACATTTTTAGACTGATAGACAAAGTACTAGTAATCGAAGAATTAAAGTTCGTCTTCAAACTGTAAGTAACAAATAAATGTTTGTGTTAATTTATTAACTTCAGTGCACATTTAAAAATAACTTTTCTTTACTTTTTTCCAATAGCAAATAAAATGATTTTTTTTTTGTTGAAAAAATTTTTCAATTTTTTTTAAACTTCTCATAAATTTTTAGAAACGAAAATATGCCCTTGACTTAGGAAAATCTCCTAGTTCAATTCTGTCCCCTATTCCGACAATTAATTACTTGAGCAGTATTTCTAAATATCTTGGACAAGTAACTCGTGGAAAACCAAAAGATATCATGATGTTTGCACGCTATTGGGAAGATTATAAAAAGTATGCTGGGCTACTAAAATTTAGTAAACCTGAAGTTAAATGCTAAAGTTTTTTTTTCAAGTTGTCATAACATTGTTAAATATATGTTTCTGTTAAAACTTTGGCTTAAATAAGATAAAGAATACACCACACATGAGGTCAAGGGTTTAATCCCCACTCCCATGCTGTAGCGCCCTTGAGTAAGGCGCTATAAACGGTATGAACTCCTGCTATGCCAGAACTTAATCAGCAGCATAATTATTGAGCAATTATAATCTATATATAATCCCAATCTGCCACAGGCAACTCAAGACTAGGTCGGAGTAACTGATGTTACTCTATGTTTAAGTTGCGCATTTGACCTTTCCACATCGAGGATAAAGATATATACAAAAAAATATATATATACATATTTATTAATTGTTCAAAATTCCATAAAATATGTTGAAAAAATGTTTAATCTACAGTCGATTTTTGTATATAAAAGTTATAAAAAAATTTATTATATTATTTAGTAGTAAACTGGCAGATGGTGTTGATTCTGAGGGAATTTTACTTAATCATTCCCTGACAATCTCCTCCGCGCAGTCATATAAAAATGAAGTACAATACTTTAGAATATCATCATCAACTACAATGAATGGTATTATTTCTTGTTTATTTTTGGTACAAATCTGCATTGGGGTGTAGTGTTTAGAGTACTTGCCTTCACTAAATAAGATCCTGGAACCGGGGATAAATATTTGCTGTTTTTATGCTTTAGCACCCTTGAGTAAACCATTTTTGGTGGGCTAAAAACCAAGTGGCAGAATAATCATTGATCAAATATGATCAATAATATCTTAAAGTGCCTAAATTAATTAAAGACATGATAGCAAACGTACTGATAGCAAACGTACTCTATCATGATAGCAAACGTACTCTATTCTAAGCCCAAAAAGTTATCCTTTCAACATTAGGATAAAAAAAATTTTGAAAAAGTCTTAAATGATAAATATACATACAACTATGTATTAGTAAACTGTGTTAAAAAGTATTTTAAATTTTTGTTTAGATTCAACCATAACTAGCATAAAGAATATTGGAGTTGGTCAGTTCGGAAGAGTTTATCGAGCCGTGGACAAAGTTAATTACATGAGAAAAAAATTTGTTGAGTAAGTCATGTAAAAACAACTTTTTTTATTTTCTATTTTTTCCTTTACTCTATCTTTTAAATTTTTTTACATTTTTTTATCCTTGATGTGAAAAGGTCGAATTCACAATCCAAACATAGAGTAACATTAGTTTTTCCGACCCAGTATCAAGTTACCTTTGGCAGTTTGGAATATTATAGATTACAATTGCCCGCTAATTACAAGCTGCTGCTTAAATGTTTGCTTAGCACAAGTTCATACTGTTTATAGCGCCTTACTCGAGGGCGCTACAACATAAGATCACTGGAGATCAAACCAAGGACCTAATGAACTGAACACAAGGGATCTCACCATTTATATGCCAGTAGTTGATTTAAATATTTTTTCTGTTAATCATTCAATGTTAAGTTATTATTAAAGTTACTTTAAGTACACAAATGTTTTTTTTTAATTTTGTTATGTTAATGTTTTATTTTTCTTTATTGCTATTTGTAGATTTGCAGAAAAGGTCATTCCACAGAATAATTTTCAAAAAAATGAACTACTTATTCTTAGTTTAATTGAACACAGCCACATTGTAAGTTTATATTTTGAATTAGCAAAAGGTCTTGCAAATAAATTATGACTCTTTTTACTAAACATTCAATTTTCTGCCCACATTTATTCAAAGTTGATTTGTTTTATGTAGTAATTAATTTACAATTAACTGTATAACATAAAATTGATTTCTTAGAAATGTAACTTATATATATTTTCGGAGACTAGTTAAGCAGGCTGCATTTTAATTGTCATTAAAGGCACAACTTACAAATAATATATATATTTGTGATAATTTGTCCACACACCACAACAACAGTTTTTTTTTTAAGTTTTCAAATCAGGCATTTATATACATATATATATATTGTTTACTAAGCTAAAAAATCATTTTATTTTGATATAGCTTTTTAAGTATGTAAAAGATTTTCAAAAACCACCTTTAGAAACTTTAACTTCAATTCATGTTTTAAATGTTTAATAAAAATTGTTTAGATTAACTTGTATGGTGCGGTAAGATCTAAAGAAAATGTTCATGTTTTCATGAATTATGCTTCGGGTGGTAACATTGATGATTTAATATCGGCTAACGGATTTGTTAATGACAATCCATTGTACAAAGAATTCTGGGCAACCTACTATTACAAACAAGTAAATAACTTAAAATAATTCTTTATCTTAGTACAAAAACATTATAGTTTTTTAATTTGTTGGTTTCTATTTTTAAATGTTGGCCTTAGAGTAATGTTTAGAACAAGTGGCTTTCTTACATAACATTTATTGTTAGATCCCCACTTCTTTTTGGCTGTAGCACTCTAAGGTGTTTTAACTGGTATTTACTTCTGCCAGCCTAAAACACATTCGTAGATTTGTTGTTAAATACAAGTTTGTAAAATATTTAGCCTGCCAAAGTCAACACGAGACTGGGTAAGGGCAACAAAACGTTACTTAATGCTTGGCCATCAATTTAGCAATTTTTCATTGAATATACATAGATGCGAACAAAAATATAAGCATATTTTTTTCAAAAAATTTATAAACACCTAAACTTAAAATAAGTAATGGTGGGATACCAATTTTGTGGCATAACATTCCATTTTTCTTCTAAGGTAATGTCAGCTTTAAAACATATTCACGAAAGGAACATAGTACATTGTGATGTAAAAGCCAAAAACATAGTTTTGTCTTCCAATTATCGACATTGTTTTCTTGCCGATTTTGGTGAAGCTCAGCTAATACCACATAATCAGTCTTCTATAAAATTGGATAAATTATGTAGGTTTGATTGGTTGTTAATGCTAATATTTAATTAGTTGAATCACCTTCACTTTTCAGTCATTGTCGATTTTCTTTTTAACAAAACAGTCCTTACTGAGGACCATAAAGTATAAAGGATTTAATTATTTTAGACTTCTCCGCATGATGCTTAGTTAACCTAGCCTAAAACATCGCTATTATTGTTTTTATTACGAAAAAAAAATTAGTGTTAGATGTAACATTTAAAAGCACTTAATTAAACCATAATAGATTAAGAAAAGGATTTTTTTGCCCAATATCCAACAATTATATACTAATTTTAATGGGTAATTTAATTTTAAAAATTTTTCTAACATTTTTGATATAATAGGTGGAACAGCATTATATTTGGCCCCTGAAGTTATTAAAATTAGTGAATTTTATCTGAAGAGTGATGTTTGGTCTTGTGCTTGTTTCTTCTTAAACATGCTGACTTTGAAGCAACCATGGGTGACCTTGTATCCTGATGCTAGTACATATTTATATACAATTGCAGAAAGGTAAGTGTTGTCTGGTTTTTAAAATTAACTAATACCTAATTTTTGCATTAATGCACTTGGCATCTTTAGGTATTGGGTTTGATTCTTACTGCTTTCTTTTTGAAAAGTCCTTGAGTATAATTAACCTTGTACTTACTACTGTTGCTGGCCATAAACTTATTATCAACAATTTGGTATAGACCAGAAAATATTACAAGAACCATAATATCTATATAACTTTTTTGGCTTAGTATTTTAAATATTTGTCAAAAAAAAGGTAAAGAATTTTTTTATTGTTGCTTTAGATCCTTGGAGATATTAGCAGAAGTTCCTGAAGACGTACAAGATGAAACTAAAAACATTTTCAAACATTCTTTTGCTCTGTTTGAAAATCGAAAATCATCCCTAGAGTTACTTAAATTGGGGGAAGAAAGTTTACTAAGTTTGGGGCCTAAGTTATCATATAGGTAATTAAATGTGTATTACTTTAGCCACGTAATGTGTATTACTTTAGCTACAATATTTTTGGTGTTATTAATTCAACCTAGCCTTGAATTGACTTTGCCAGTTTGGATATTATTGGTTAGGTTACAATTGCATAATAACTAGTTTGCTGATTTGTTTTAGACTTAGCAGGAGTTTATAGAATTTATTGTGCCCTACTTTAGAGATTGAACCCAAAATTGTAATTGGGATTAAATTAAACTTCCCAATTAAGCATTCTGTCACATTTGTTATTTTATAGTATATACTTGCAGCCAACAGCCAAATGAATGTGTCGAAACTATGCTATCATTCGAGGAAACTTCTTGTGCTACACCTCAAACCCAAAGTATTAATTATGAAGAGAACACAAATGTTAGTCAAGCAAGTGGAGATGTAATGACCACACCTTCACCCACTAAACAACCTTATATGGAGAAAAGATGGTACAATTTTTTTTGTATATCTTTATCTTTGATGTGGGAAGGTCAAATGCGCAACCTTAACATAGAGTAACATCCTTTACTTTTTACTACTTACCCTTACTCAAGAGCACTACAGCATTAGAGCAGTAGGGATTAAACCCAAGACCTCATGGTGGTGTGGCAAGTGTTCTTACCACTTCACCATGCAGCCGATGCATATTACAAGTTATTATAGACACTAAAGTGTAAAATAAATAATAAACAAATTTAATAAGCTTCAGTTTATAATTTATAACTGTTAAATGCAGCAATTGCGATGAAAGTGATAAGAATGTTGATGATGATGAAACAGCTCAGATAAAAGATCTTTTAATGGAAATGGACGTACAAGGTAAAACATTGAAATTAATAAATGTCATTATTATCATTTACTAATAAATTGTTTAATCTAATTTCGTTTTTTAGACTCCTTACAGAATCCAGACCAGGTGCAAAGTGAGTTGGAAGCTATTCTGGCAGATGTAAGTAATCAACAATTTTTTTTACTATTTTTATTTTTTGTATGGGTTTGCTGACCTTTAACATAGAGTTACTCTGACCAAGTGCAGAGTTGCTTTCGGCAGTTGAAATTTTATTGTTAAAGTTACCTGATATTTAATCTGCTAATTGGTTTTAAATTTGGCAAGAAATTGTACTGTTTATAGCGTCTTACTTAATGGCATTACAATACAATGGCAGTGAGAATCGGTACATAACCTCATATTGTGTAGCCAAGTCTTTTTACCACTACACTGCGCTATCGGCATCAAACATAATATAACCGGCAGCGTGGTGTAGTGGTAAGAACACTTGCTACACCACCATGAGGTCGTGGGTTCAATCCCCACTGATCTCATGCTGTAGCGTCCTTGAGTAAGGCGCTATAAACGGTATGAACTCCTGCTGAGCCAGCACTTAATCAGCAGCATAGTTACTGGGCAATTATAATCTATGATATCCCAAACTGCCACAGGCAACTCGGGACTGGGTCGGAGTAACTGATGTTACTCTATGTTTAAGTCGCACATTTGACTTTCCCACATCAAGGATAAAGATATATACAAAAAAATATATATATATTGATCATATTCATTTTAATTTAGCCCGGCAATTTTCTAGCTCTAACTGAATCAAATTTAGACAACAACATTACCAATGATGTTGAAATAATTTCCAAACAAAATGTAGACTTTGAAAAGGGTAAGTGCTACTTAGAGTTTATGTAACAGTAAAATAGCAAATGCGAATTTAGATGTCTCTATTTTATTTTTTAACTTTTTACTTTCAAGTTTCCTATTCTTTGCCATTGAAAAGATTGCCCAGTGAAAGACATGTACACATCGATAACACCTTTCAAGATAGTTTTGTAAGTATTTTTAATTCTTTAAATAAACAATTTTTAAGTTTTAAACCATTTTGTTCATGCCTTTTTTTAGGACGCTAGGTTTATGGGTTTGGACACTCAAACTTCACCAAAAGGTATTTTTAACATAAAAACAATTAAAATTGAAAAAGCAATACGAATGTATATTTTTTCACAAGTTTGCAAAAGCTTTGCAAAAACTCTTAATTTTGTTTAAAGAAACTTTAGTGCATATGCTTTGCTCTGGATTTAAGTCATTTAATTTTTACACAAAATCAACAACTCTTGTCAGTATACTTATTGAAGCTCAAAATTTAGTAAGTAAACACTCTAACCTATTATTTATTCTAAATTACTTGGGTTTAGTTTAAAAATAAAGAATACACAAAACAGTGCTATATAAATATTTGAATTTGTACTAAAATGTTGTACAGAACATCTATACCCAAATTGAAAAATAATGAAATTTGAATTTGTAAAAATTCGTTTTCAGATATTTTCAAATTGGAAAATCAAAAAATACTGTGTTTCATCTGAAACCATCTGGCAAAATATTAACTCCATTATTCAGGGACATGATGAAATAAATATTTATATATCAGACTGTAACCAACAATCTAATATAGATTGGTATGTTTTAAATGGTAAAATACATCACTAGAGTTAAAATTTTAGATGCAGTTTACTGGATTTTAATATATTTACATTTAACTAACCACTAACCAGTAATGGTTACCTAACTTATTTGTGGCTTATAAGAAAAGTTTTAGCATAAAATGTAACTAATAACTGATGTTAAAGATATGAATTCGATTATCTTTGGTCTTAGCAAAAATTTAATTAGGATAAGCACTTATAATTTTATATTCTCTCTACTGTTTTATTCTTCACTTTTAGTTTTTGAGCTATGTTTTATTTATTTATTTCTATTTCATATCGATCCTTTGAAATAAAATTTAGTCACGAATCTAATTTGCAATATTACTTTTAGTGTATTAAAATTAGTTAGTAAAGAATGCAGATTAAAAGAATGGGGACTCTATGACTGGTTTATGTAGTCAAACGACCAGATCTAGGAAAGATAAACAAGTTTTTTGTTGTTGTTATTATATCAAATCAAGTAAAACCGTTACTTAGTTATCTTTAAGTATAAATTTCACATTGTACAATAAGGCTGTTTTTTATGTTTGTATTAAAAATTGTTAAAAATACTTTTTTTAATACTTTTTCGCAATAGTTCTCGAAATTGCAGGAGTTAAATTTTGAACTCAATTAGAGTTTAAACACGGTATTTCGAAAGAACAAATGTTTAGTAGCAAAAGAAAAAAAATCTGAATAAATAAAGAGGATAACTAAATGTTTTTGGGTAACTCCCTATTTTCTGACGTCATTCAAGTATACAGTAAACGTAAATTAAAAAGGTTCTAAATCAACTTTACTATTACTTATTTGTTTATACATAATATCCTCCTAATGGCATAAAGTATTGGTTACAGATTCAGACTACAATAAGCAGTACAAATATTTTTTTATTTCTTTTTTAGGATTGTGTTAAAATATGGACACAACTAAACATGTTCTTAATAAACTTAGATTATACTTAATTGAAGAATCAAAAGCGGCCAAAATATCCAAAGTGATTCGGGTAATAAATTTTACAATTCTATTTTTTTTTGCAGTTTTATGTTTACCTTAATAAAATTACAGATTGGTATTTGGCTAAGCAAGAGTCTGGGAGTTTATATCAGTATTGTACATCACTTAACTGCTTAAGGGCTTTAAAGCAGTGGGGATTGAACCCAGAACCTTATATAGTGAAGACAAGGGTTAGCCAGCTGTTTAAATAATCAAAAAAAAATTAAATTAAATACAAAACTATCCTTTTAAAATTATCTTTATAAAAAAATTAAACTTCATAAATTATTTTTAGTCATGTTATCTGGTCACTTCTGTGCTTATGATATTGTTCACAATTATATATAGTCTTTGTTATTGGTGGCACATTGAAAGACAACCTGCAACTCTAGCTCTGTTTATACTTAATATTCTTTTGGTAAGAATTTTTCAAATTTGTATATACAACGAATAATACTAAAATCTTTTCTACAGGTATAATAGATTATTTATTATTTCAACTTTAAGAATAGCGAAAAATGTAGTTTTGTCATTTTATTACTCTTTTATTACCAGTTTTGACTGGCCAGAATAAAAGTATGTTTAAGATGTAAAGTTAAAATGACTTTTTTTAAATTACATTTAAAAGTAATTTAAAATCTATTAAAACTATGTCAATATTGTTTCCTGAGTTTTTGTGCAATAAGTCAAACTTTTTCTTTGTAACTTGTTTTAAACTTACAAAAACTATTTTTGTTTGTAGTGCATTGTTGCTGGCATTGTTGGATTAATATCTGATTCTCGTAAATTTGTAAGTGTGTTATATTTGTATTTTAAAAGTTTGATAAGGTTCAATATAGTATGTGTAACATAAATTTCTTTATGCTTTATTTGCAAAAAATTGTTTTATTTGTACTACTTATTTATATTAAAAAAGTTATTTTTGTTTTATTTAGAATTTTTTAGTTTTTAGTTATTAGTTTTAAACCAACAAAATATTATATTAAGGTTATGCATATTTTTATTTATTACATTTTTGCAAATTTTGTTATTATTTTTAGATGACAGTTGATTTGGTTTTTTCCATTTTAACTTTTTTTTCTTCTTTTGCTGTCACTTCGCTTATGTTCAAAGATGAATGTTGGGATGGAAGATATAACTCGATGCTATTGGTAATAAATATTTGTATTTGTGTATATATTGTGCAAAAATGATTTATATAAAACCTAAAACTTGTTGATTTTCTAAAAAGGCTTTCAAAAAAGAGTTTTTGTTTATTTTTTTAGGCAGTTATGATAACAGTTGGAATAATCATGAATCTAAATTCTGTTACACATATTTTATATTCATGTGATAATTTTGAATGGTCCTCAAAGTCATACTGGGTAAGGTAAAGTGTTTTAATGGTGCTTAAAATAAAATCAAACTGTTTTTAATAGTTAAACGACCAAATTTTTTGTTGTAAAATTATATTACATATGTTTTATGATTTTGTGTATAGTAACTTTTAGTTAAATTGGTTTTAAATTTTAGTGTATGTTTTTTTACAAAACTATATTTTTTTTATACCAATAGATAATTCAAATAACATGCAGCTGTTTAGCATGTGTTTTATGTGTTGTAGTTTTAATTTTTGGCATGTACTGGAATATATTTAACCTGCTTTGGATTGGGGTAATTATATTATATTTTTTTGGTGAAAATATCTTTAAAAATTGATAATGTGATTACTAATTATCAAGATTTATATTTTTTGTTTAGTTTGTTATTTATGGAATATCAGGAATTAAAAAAAAAGTACAATCAGAAAAATTAAAACAGCAGGTATTTTATTATCCAATTTGAAACATTATCCAGTTTTAAATTTTCAAAATATTTATAACTTGTTAAAAAATATTAACTTTATTTTTTTGTTAATTTTTTGTAGCTAATTAAAATATTTTAATTTTATGTTATATAGAGCTTAATAGTATCTTTGTGTGCAATGATTATGTTTCTCATTGAAGCAAACTCATCTATAACAGTATATGGACACTGGCTGTGTAATTTTCCGGTAAATATCCTGTTTCACATTTAGCATTAACATCGTATTGATCAATTTACCTGGCAATTTACCTGGGTCCTATTATAATCTTAATAAAAATGAAAAAAATATTTTTTGGTTGACATCAAAAAGTATTTTATAGAATTTCATTGTTTGTTATTGTTAACTAAAGATAAAGTTGGGTAGTAGGTGTACTGGTTATAGCATCTAAATATGAGAGAAAGGGCTTTGGGTCCCAGACACAACAACGCCACATTATTCATCCATTAGCTTGATGCTCAAGGATTGCTAAAAACATGTTATAACATAGCACTTGTTCCAAATATATATTGCTATAGACAACTGTTTTTTATAAATTTTAGAGCAGTGCAACTGTAATACATGCTTTTTTGTCAATCATACCACTTTGCTTACTTACAATGGAGATTGCTTGCTATGCGTACAAAACATACAAAATGTCCTGGAAAAAACATATTTTTGACACTAACGTTCTAAGATTTGTTGCAAATGACATCTTTCAAAAAGCTGCTAAGGGAACTGAGGATTTTACAAAAATAATTAAAATAATTGGGGTAAATACTATTCTTATGTTTAACGATAATAATTTTTTGGATTTGTGTTACTTTAAGAAACATATCTAAAATTGATGTTATTTTATCATTAGTGAAATTAAGTTTCATTAAAACAAGATAAATTGAATAAAATTATTTTTAGTTATGGCAACTTGTTATCAGTGTTATTGCGGCTATAGCAGCTTATTTTCGCTACTGGGGCCAAGGAATAGTTTATGTTTTTGTTTTTGTAAGTATCATATAAACAGAATTTTTTTGTTGCTGTTTTAGTAATTTAAATTTTATCAGACAGAATAAGTTTATATAATTCACAAAATATTGCTAACCCAAAATTATAGTAATAAAAATTACTTAAAGCTTATTCATGACGTTGTTATTTTTTAGATGGTAATAAACGCAGTTGTCAGAATTTTTGCTGGAAAAAGGCGCTGGTTGATTTTGGTAAGTAAATTTTTTTTAGTGTGATATGAACTGTTTATATTTGGTTGGGCCAACATTTTAGTCCGGCAGCGTGGTATTGTGGTCAGAACACTTGGCTTCACTACATGAGGTCCTGGGTTTAATCCCCACTGCTCACATGCAATAGCACTCTTGAGTAAGGTACTATAAATGCTATGAACTTTTGCTGAGCCAAAACTTAATCATCAGTGTAACTTTCAGGCAATTTTTTTTTTTTTAGTGTATATCTTTATCCTCGATGTGGGAAAGTCGAATGCTTGACTTAAACATAGAGTAACATCAGTTACTCCGACCCAGTCTCGAGTTGCCTGTGGCAGTTTGGGATATTATAGATTATAATTGCCCGATAATTATACTGCTGATTAGCCGTTTATAGCGCCTTACTCAAGGGTGCTACAGCATGACATCAGTGGGGATTGAACCCACGACCTCATGTGTGGTGTAGAAAGTGTTCTTACCACTACACCACGCTGCCGGCTAAATTATAATCTATAATAACTGCAAACTGCCAAAGGAAACTTAAACTGAAACAGATTTATGGATGTTACTATATGTTTGAGTCATGAATCAACCTTCTCACATTAAGGATGAATAAATATAAAAAAAATTGATAAAATACTTCGTTTGCTGCAATTTAGTATTTAAAGTACCCTAGTATAAAAAAAAAACTATTTTTTTCTTAAGATTGTTGCTGAAATATTGTTATCAACTTTAACTATCATTGCTGCTGTATCTGTTGTGTATTCAGAATGTAGTCGTCTTCATTTTTATCCTTCTATTAGGCGCACGGTACAACAAATTCAATTTTTAGTTGAAAAAATTTAAGCTTAATTTCAATAAAACTTGCTTCGAGATATTGGTTAAACCCTTTGGCTTTAACCTATGGTAGTTGGTAAAGCCCTTACTTCAAAACATAGGGTTCAGGGTTTAATGGTTTAATTTTCACATCATTCTTGCTGTAGTGCCCTTTGCTAAGGCACTATAACTAATATAAACCCATGGTAAGTGCAAAAACCAACCACTTTAAATAATCAACAATACCCCAAAATGCCAAAATCAACTTAAGCCTGGGTTGGAGTAATATATGTTACTCTATATTTTTGCCTTTAAGTCAGCTTTCCCACAATAAATGTTAATTTATTATAGCCTATACAACTTATAACTAAAGTAAATTTGTTGTTAATTTAACATTTATTTAAACATTGAATAATACCTTCCCAGAATTCTCCTTTTTTAAATTATATTTTTAACTTTTATTTTTTAGACGTTTTATGTGATCATGGTCTTAACCAGTTTAATTACAATCCCATTATCAATTTTTAATATGGTTTTGTGTGCTGCTAGTTTGCACTCACCAATGGTAAATTAATGTAATGTATAAAAAAAACTAGTTTAAAGTTAGATAATTATTATTTGGAATAATTTAGTAGTAACAAAATTTTAGGTATAATTGTTATTTGAAGTTTAAGTAAATTTATATCATTTTTAAAAGAAATGAGTAATTGAGTTTTGTTTTTAAATATAGTTTAATTTACAAAAATTTGTTTTAATTAAAGACAGAGGAAATCAAATCTTTGTCGTTCTCTCATGAACAAAATTTAAATGATTACCATCAACCATTCAACTGTGAGTAAAAAATTTTTTTTCTTTATTTTATCCTTAAAGGGCCATTTTTACTACCTTAACACTCTTAAGTTACCTTAATTCACTCTCGAGTTACCTTAGGCTGTTTAAGATAATATTTTATTAACTGATAATTAATTTGCTACCACGCAGAAGCAGTGGAAATCAAACATATGATCTCATGTTGTGAAGCCAAATGTTATATTTAATATGCAATGCCACCAGCTTTTTACTGTTAGTTTTATTCGGTACAGTGTTTGTTGTAATTATATGTATGACTTACATTTACCCCTGTTTTCAACTTACAATATTTTGTTTAATTACATTATGTATTAGGATTTTTTAAAAAGGAAAAGCATATTGTTTAAACAACTAAAGATATGTTTTTAGGTTCATAATATAAATAATTTGATTTTTGCAGTGCCGCAAGTAGTAGATCAAAAAGGTTCAGTTGTTGATACTAGCAAAAGTACCAAGGCTATTAAAGGTTGTTTTAAATTATTTATTTTATTTTTATATCATTTTAATATAATTTAACAAAATATTTTAAGGGCAATGATTTATTTAAAGTGTATATAGGAGCTCCAAATTTTGTTGGCTTATTTTTTAGTTTGTTTTGATTTGTTATAATTGTGGGGTGTTGTTTTTATAGACCCATCTTTAGAAAGTTTTTTTACACCGCTGCTTTCCAACAAAGAGGTAAGTTAATTTACAAACTTTAAAAGGAGATTTTTAATTGCCTAATCAGATTCTAAACTTACTATTTTCTACATAATGTAAGGTATATATTTAATGATGATTATTTAATAATTTAGTATCCAGTTAAAGAAAACGATGTGCAAGAATGGGAGGTTTAGATCTGTATAAGTTACTTTTTTAATATAAATATTGCTGTATATGAACATCATTTTCTATTTTTACAAGTTCTAATATTGCATTTTTTTATCATATTTGTTTGTACTAAACCACAACAATCTTAAATTTTATTAAGATTGGCTTAGAGTTAATATTTTTATGTACTGTAGTAGTTTTTTATAAGGTGAAGTAGTTGATTTTTTATAGGTGTTATAGTTAAGTTAAGTGGATTTTAAGCAATATTCGATACAAATATGCATTACAAAATTGCCATTGGTACAGAAACTCATCATACACAACTTTTTTAACATTTTCAGTAAAAATGCTTTACTCTTATTGTTGTTTATTAAACTCAGACCCATCTTTAAAAATTTAATTAGGATTTTTTTTTAAAAAAGGAAAATCATTTCGACGCTGAATGGTGCCTGGAAAAAAATTGGCCTAGAAAAATAATTAATATTCGCACACGGCCGTTTACTAACCTTAGTTTATGAAAAAGGAAAATTGTTTTATTACCTTTTTCAACATGGCTCATATTTAGTTTAGGATGCCGGTTGCGTTGCAAGAAATGCTTCTTAATTAACCTGATTTCCTGTTTGTGTGCAAATACCGCTAACTTGTATAGCAATTTTGTTATATAGACTTCCAAACTATTTAGTAACATTAATTATATTTAGGAGTTATTGCAGCAGTGCACTGTTTTTATTCATAAAAAAGTGAGAATTTAGAAATGAAAAAACTAACTAAAATAATTTGGTGTTTGGTGTTTGCATTGCTTGTTACCAGCCAAGCCGAAGCAGGCTGGTAAGTCGAAGTAGAGGCGTATTTCCAAAATTTTGTAAAAATCGGTCTAAACTTTTTTTATTAAAAATATTAAATTATGCCCTTTTTAATAAAACCAAACCAAACGAATTTATGTGCTACTTGGATGTTAAAAACACTTTCATTTTTAAGTGCCGTAAAGGACAATTAAGTATAAATATATCAAGTATAAGATTCTATATATACATTTTAAAAGGCCCTACAGTACATATGACTATAAATATATGATTTATGAGGTTTTAATAACCGCTAACATAAATTTTAAATTGCTTTTTTGCACTAGTATCAAAAACATTTTAAAGTAAAATATTTGTAGGCGACGAAGACGTCGTAGGTGCGATACCACTCCTTGTATTTACAGTTGGCGAAGTTGTTCAGTTGCATGCGGGGGCGGAGTACAGACCTCGCCTTATATTTCTAGGGCCAAAGGAGCGTGTGGTAAATGTGTTGTGCCAAGTCCTGGTCCATGTAACACACAGTGTTGTCCAGGTATTTCAACGCTTGCTTCTATCTTAGTAGTAAATATTGCTGTATTATAACAGTAGGCCATTTTACCCTTGGACCTAAATTTGAACGAACAGCAAGGTTTAAAGCATTTTACCAATTGTATCAATTGTCTCATATAAGTGTTGTAATTTAAATGTTTTGTTATTTTATAACGATATTTCGGATCCAAAATTATTGTTGCATTCGACTGTATATGATTTTTTTAAAATAAACTTTTTAATTTTTTTAGTGTCGTGCCTCTGGGGCTGGTCAGGATGGTCTTCTTGTTCACTGAAATGCGGAAGCGGAAAACAATATCGAAAGCGTGTAACCTTTAGGGCAGCAAGCTGTGGGGGAAGTCCCTGTTCAAAAACTATACATGAATTTAGATCTTGCAACACTCGTTGCTGTCCAGGTGGGTCGCTTAAAACTAAAAATATGAAAAATAAAGTACCGGAAAAATAGGACGCAATATAAAGCAAAACTAAAAATTAGACGCGAAATGTTATGAAATAAAAAGCTTGACCTATTTATTTGTGAATATTGTCGTTAGTCAAGTTACCGACAATTGAGTAATTTTATACTTACCCTAACTTACCTCCATTCTTTGGAAAACAAAATAAAAAAATGTTGACCTAAATAAAAAAATGTTGACCTAAACAACAAATAAACAGTCAACGTGATTTCCTTTTTTTTAATTTTAAGGTTTTGTTTCTACAATTTACATTTTTTTTTATTCCGTTCTTTCATTTTTCTTTCCCTTAAATTTCGATTTCCCAAACTTTTATTACATTACCTGATTATACAATGTGTTAAGTTTTTACAGTTTTTATTGTAACAAACTTTAATCATTTAAATTAACCAAACATGTCTTCGTACAGTGGACTGTGATTGGGGCTCGTGGTCTAAATACGAAACATGTTCAAAAAGTTGTGGACGTGGAACCACAACTCGATCTAGATCCATTTCTGTCCAAAGTTCCTGTGGTGGTAAAACTTGCCCAGGGCGAAGTATTCAATACTTATTGTGTAATACTCAATGCTGTCCGGGTATGTTTTTTCAACGTTTACTTTTTTATAAAACAATAAGAAAAATGTTTAAGTTAACAATGACATCTTTACTTTGGTTTAATACCAACTTCAAGCTAGGGTAAATCTTGTCCGGGGTCAATTACGAACATCTTGTTTTTTTTTAACTTTGCTCCTAAAAAAATCAAGACCATGCCATATAAATTGCCTAAAAGATGGTTAAATAATTGAAAATATTTGGTACAGCAAAAATTGTTCGAATAAAGAATGTTGTAAAAAGGCTAATGGGGTGACGAACAATTTCATATTCAAATTAAACAGCCTGGTTTAACGAATGTCGTATTTAAAATGTCTTGTTATTTAATAACGATATCCGGATTTAGCGTCGGATCTAAAATGATTGTTGCATTTGAAAGTATATTTTAACCTAATTAAAATATAAATTTTAAATTTTTAGTGTCGTGCCTTTGGGGAGACTGGTCAGGGTGGTCTTTTTGTTCACTGAAATGCGGACGCGGAAATCAATATCGAACGCGTGTACCTGAAAGGGAAGCGAAATGTGGGGGAAGACCCTGTTCTGGAATGACACGCTTACATAGATCTTGCAATAATCAGTGCTGTCCAGGTGGGTCGCCTAAAAATAAGGAAATTGAAATTAAAGTAGTCCTACCGGAAAAGTAGAACGAAATATAAAGCAAAACTAAAAATTAAAGCCGAAATCTTAGGAAATAAAAAGAATAGGCTATTTATCTGTGGATATTGTCGTTAATTAAAAACTAATTACCGACAATCCGTTCTTTCATTTTTCTTTCTTTAAGTTTCGCTTTTCAAACCTTTTATTACATTACCTGATTATACAATATCTTAAGTTTCTACAGTTTTTTATTGAATTAACTTTGTGTTTTTGTACAGTGGACTGTGTTTGGGACTCTTGGTCTACATATGGAACATGTTCAGAAAGTTGTGGACGTGGGACCACAACTCGATCTAGATCCATTTCTGTTCAAAGTTCCTGTGGTGGTAAAACTTGCTTAGGGTTAAGTACTGAAAATTTATCTTGTAATACTCAATGCTGTCCAGGTACGGTATATTTATTGAGTTGTGTTTTTTAGTTAAGAAACAAATAATATATCTTGAATATTAAGTGTCTTGATTTAGTTGCATGGGTTAATTTTACTGGAGATTAAAGGCTAGGGTTTATTTGCCTGTTCTCAAATTTTTACATTGAAACTCGCAGAATGTTGTTTTAAACTCGTAGTGAAGTCACTCTTGTAGACTAACGTAATAATGTTACAAACAAAAAAATGTGATACCAACTGTAAAACATAAAAAAAATTACACCATAAACAAAATTTTTTGAATAAATAATCGCGAAACTATTTTATTTAATTTTTAAGTGTCGTGTGCATGGGAAGATTGGTCAGGATGGTCTTCTTGTACCCTTACTTGTGGAAACGGAAAACAATCGCGAACGCGTGCACTTTCTAGGTCAGCTCGCTGTGGGGGAAGCCTCTGTTCTGGAAGCTCACAGGAATTTAAATCTTGTAACTCTAAATGCTGCCCAGGTAGAATAAGTTAGCCTTTTTATGGCATTATTTAATTTATAACATCTTAAATATTGCGTGATTAGTTATGTCAACTGGTAAAACGAAAATACTGATCCATGTGAAAATAGTAACACTTTTTTTTCCATATCCTTTTAATTAAACTTTTAAATTAATTTTTTTATTTTATTTTTTTTTTTATATCCCCTTAAGGGAATAGGTTTTTGATATTTTTTATCGTGTAAGGGCGTGCGTTTTGGGACGTCTCTTAGATATCTGTAAACGCCGGGATGAATGGCGAATAGTGTGGAGTTGGTGCAGCTCGAACCTGAAACAGTTCAGCTCGTAGTCCGACACCATGACTGGTTCACCACACTACCGCACTAGTAACACATTCTTTATTTGTTAGTAAATTGTTTAACAACAAGCTGGTCTCAGTGGTCGGAATGTTCAACCACTTGTGGCAGTAAAGGGCTATCTTCCAGAAAAAGAAGAATAATTGTTCAACCACTCTGTGCGGGTCTTGGTTGTCCATCTTTAAAAAAATTAAAACCATGCAATCGATTTTGTTTACATGATGGTTTATTGACTGCAAATGGTTGTTCCTGTAAAAATGGCTGGAATGGAAAATGTTGTGAAAATGGTAAGGTGTGTTCTTTTTTTAAATTTTTCAAAAAATATTTTTGTCTTTTTGTACTCAAAATTTTGGATGTTAAATGTATAATAAAAAAAGGTTTGTAGATACCCATAAATGTCTGTTGGAAACACATAACTGCTCTTGAAAATGTAGTATATTTTTTTTGGTGGAATAAATAAATGTTCAGCCAAGGTTGTATTAGTAACTTATAGATATCTTTAATTTAGACATCAACGAGTGTGAAAATAATGACCATGATTGTAGCTCTCTTGCTTCTTGTGTAAATAAAAAGGGAAGTTATTCATGTGTTTGTAAAGATGGTTATACCGGCAATGGATTTTATTGTGAAGGTAATTGCTGGTTTTTAAAAATTTTTGTGATTTTTTTGAGGTTAGCTTAATGTTTTTTTAAAAAAAATGTAATGTTTTTATATTTTAATTTGTACTTCAAAAAACAAGTTTTGTACTTCAAAAAACAAGAAGACTTATAGTAATACTATGATATTTTAGTGAACTATTTTCTTAATACTGTTTCTAATTGCAAGCCAAGTTCCTTTAATATAATATTAACATGGTCTGCATTTTTTTGTTTTGAATTTGTTAAACAGGTATAAGCCTTAAATAAAATATTACCCATAACATCAGACACTTATATTGTTATAAATTTAAATTTAAACTTTTTGCACAGACTTAAATGAATGTTCTGGGGTAAACAACTGTGCAACTCATGCAACCTGCACAAACACAGATGGTTATTACAATTGTTATTGCAATGCTGGGTATAAGGGGAATGGAATTACTTGTAGAGGTGGAATTAAATAAATACCTAATACATTGTTTAAAAAAAATATTATTTTATTATTGGACATGAACCACTTGTGCTTCATGTCCAAAAAAAACTCTTTAACGGTAAGGTCCTGCAGATTCTCCTATTCAGTGTACGGTCATAAATTTTTTGAAGTACCATAAAGTACAAGTTATTCTTATAAATTGTTATTAAAAAGTTCAACAACTATGTTTAAAAAAACGTTTGATTTTTAGATATTAATGAATGCTTGACATTCACAGACAATTGTCAAGGATTGCAAGCAAAATGTGTTAACACAGATGGAGGATATTATTGTGATTGTAAAAAATTTTTGCAATACAAAAGTGGTCGTTGTGTCGATGAAATTAAAACTTAAAAAAATGTATTCCGTTGTTGATCTTATTAATGGTAATTTCAATATGGTTATTTTCGTTAATACACGTTGTATTATTGAAAACAACACATCTTAATTACCATTTTTTTATAAATATTATCTGCTAAAATGAAGTCAACGGAATATTTAAAATATATATTTAAAAATAAAAATATAACGCGTGACATGCTATAACAAAATTACACCTTCCGATTTTTAATTGTTAAAGTTATAGGTAATTATATATTAAAAAACTGTTTAAAATGTATAACAGCATAAGCTATATGCATTATATTACACTTGTATTGTAAGATAAAGTGTTGTTAAAAAAAATAATTAGGTATTGTCAACAAAAAATGACGAATTTTAAAAAGGATTAATTATTTCGACAGTAACACTTGTTACAAACGGTTGAAACCTTAAATTTTCCATTAAGCGCGAGGCGTAAAACGTCACGTCATAATTAGTGCGCTTCCACAAGACATTCCTTCACAACCTCAGGTTTTGTATCATAAAGCGCTCTGTTAAAGCACGTGCTCGTTTTTTACGAAATGTAAGAAAACAATTTTTAATTTCACGTTTGATTAAACCAAAAACTTAATTTACACTTTGTCAAACACTTCCAATAATGATTTTACTAAGTTGAACACTTTAAAAATAAAAACTTTGTTCAATATTATTAAATATATAATAGAATAACTACCTACATTAAAAATTTTACCCAAATAATTTTGAAGTATTTTAAAGTTTTTGCAATATATGGTGACGTCATAAATGTCCCGACTTAAACTCAAAATCGCATGAGCAAGGACTTGAACTAGATTAAGGTTAGCAAACTAAGGTTAGCGATTTCAACAAAATTTAATAGAGTACACAAAAAAAATTTTAAAACAGTAGAAAAATATTTATCTATTTAAAATAAATTTTTAAAAACGAATTATTACCTATAACTATGCCACCAGCACAAAATCTTAGTATTATAAAATTATATATATTTAAATAAATAATTTATTAAAAATGCCGTTTATTTTTAAGCCGTTTAAAGTTAACGCGTTATATGGTTACAAAAGTCGCGATTTGGTTTCGAAATCGTTCCTATAGTGTACACAAAACATATTTAAATTTTTAAAGGCGAAAAAAATTACGTGATTAATTTTACTTATTAAAAATGTTCAAATACAATATATTTAATTTTGACTATCAGTTATGTTGCAATAAACCGGGAAAGTGGAATACTGAGACTATAAACTGCATCCCCCGAACTACTGATTTACGTGGAATGGTGAAATAGTCTACCGGTCACGTACCTAATGACGTAACAGACGAAATTTCCATTACGAATTTTCCTGTGTCGCTTTACAATAGGAAAGGGGTTTCAAATTTTAAAAAAATTTCTAGTTACCTGTAAAATGATCTCGTTTCCCGTTATTAGTAGTAATTCTATTGAGAATTGAACTAAAACAATTTTTTTGTGAAATACAAGATTAAGATATAGTTAAGTTTAAATTAGTATTTGGGATATCTTTTTTTTAAATTTTAAATTTGTCAAACAAAATTTGTCAAACCGAAACTGAAAATTGTTTTACCATGATTGTGTTAAAATTTATTATTCTATTATGAATTCACTTTCGGAAAATTAAATAAACAATTTGGCTTAAAAAAACGTGTAATTATCCAATACAAAATTATATCTTTCGAAAAAAGTTTTTAAAGCGAAGTTGTCGTGTGTATTAATTAGTATTTTCACACGGCCCTTGACTCACCGCAGTCTACGAAACGAGGAAATACTTTTCTTCAAACAATCTATTTAAAATGGATCATATTTTACATATTGTGACGTCAGTTGCAGAAGAAAGCATTTTAACTAACCTGATTTCCTGTTTGCGTTCAAATATCACAAACTTGCAAAACAACGTCAATATAAAAGTTCTTCAATTCGTTAGTAACATCATATTTCGATTTTTTCGCGATAGAGAACAAATTTTAAATTATAAACAAAGTATTTCTTGCCGCAGTTTAAATTTTGCAATTTTAGAATGGACCACCTACTTAAATAAAGGTTTGAGCAATTTAGAACGTGCATGTTTAATGATATGTACGACGAAATAAACTATCGCTTGCAACAAAAAAAGAGAACCTATAAGCCTATTTTTGTATTAATTTTAGAAAAAAGCTTTTAGATATGAATAAACTTACTAAAATAATTTTGTTGCTGGTGTTTGCAACGCTTTTTATAAGCGAAGCCGACGCATGGTAAGTCGGAGTAGATAAGTCTTTTATATATAACATACACAATTGCTCTAAGTTAATTTTTTTAAGTAGCTGCCCTACTTTTTCTGTGTTTGTATTAAATTTATTATTAAACAGAAGCAAAATATTTGTTGTAGGCGACGTCGACGAAGACGACGTAGGTGCGATACCACCCCTTGTATTTACAGTTGGCGAAGTTGCTCAGTTACATGCGGGGGCGGAGTACAGACCTCGCCTTATATTTCAAGGGCTAAAGGAGCGTGTGGTGCATGCAGTGTACCGAGTCCAGGCTCATGTAACCCACAGTGTTGCCCAGGTATTTGGACGCTTACTGGTATTTTTTTAGTTGGCTTATTTGATAATGGTACCGTGTTGAATATTTGTATAGAAACTATAGTAGTCCCGCTTTTGCAGCAGATAGTGATTGCATTTAAAAATAGATATCAAGAATCCTGGTTATTTTGTGATTAATAAAACACTGCTCTAATTTTTTTTAGTGTCGTGTGCGTGGGGAGATTGGTCAGGATGGTCTTCCTGTACCTTGAACTGCGGAAGTGGGGAACAATCGCGAACGCGCGCACCTTCTGGGACAGCCAGCTGCGGGGGAAGCCCCTGTTCTGGAAACTCTCTTGAATCAAGATCGTGCAACACTCAATGCTGCCCAGGTATGTTTATATAATTTTCAATTTTGAATAAAATATTCAAGGAAATGTAACTGTAAAGTTACCCATGGAATCTAATCTTTAACTATTCAATAAACTAACTAATCTAATTCTACTGATTTATTTGTTCATACATTTATTTCTAGATTTTAAGTTAATTACATTATATACTGTTTAAAGTTACATGTGTTTTTCTACAGTGGACTGTGTTTGGGGTTCTTGGTCTGGATACGGAACCTGTTCAGAAAGTTGTGGACGTGGAACCACAACTCGATCTAGATCCATTTCTGTTCAAAGTTCCTGTGGTGGTAAAACTTGCTCAGGCCCAAGTACTGAAAGTTTATCATGTAATACCCAATGCTGTCCAGGTACAGTGTACACACTTTATAAATAAAATTTTTTTGAATCAAGAATAAGTCAAATTTTTAAATATTATGCAACGTTAATAAAGTTGCATGGGTTAAATTTAACACTATTTTTTATAAAGTATGATTAGTAGTAGTGTAAGCCTTTTTTGCAGTATCCTAGAGTAAAACTAAAATAGCACCTTTTAAATGTCAGGTGTTTTAAATAATTCCTCTATGCCATAAAAATATACTTATGTTTTTACAATATTTAACTGCAAAGCCAACCTTTTAACATCAAAAATATTTAAACCTCAAACAAAATTTTTAAAACAGTTATTCGCAAAATTTTTTTAGTGTCATGTGCATGGGAAGAGTGGTCTGGATGGTCTACTTGCACACTGAACTGTGGAAATGGAAAACAATCGCGAACACGAGCAAACTCTGTATCAGCTAGCTGCGGGGGAAGCCCCTGTTCTGGAAGCCCACTTGAATCCAGATCTTGTAACTCTCAATGCTGTCCAGGTATGTTTAATTAATCTTTATCTTCTTGTGGAAGTTTACCCACTTTGGTAATAGGTAAAAAGTAACTTGATGCCATTACCCGTAAAGCACCATACTGGACTATGTTAAAACAGTAACAATTTTCTTGTTTGTTAGTAAATTGTTCAACATCAAGCTGGTCTCAGTGGTCAGAATGTTCAACCACTTGTGGCAGTAAAGGGCTATCTTACAGAAAGAGAAGAATACTTGTTCAACCACTCTGTGCAGGCCTCGAATGTCCAGCTTTAAAAGAATCAAGACCATGTGATAGAATTTGTTTAAATAATGGTTTTTATACTGCAAATGGTTGTTCCTGCAATACTGGTTGGAATGGAGAATGTTGTGAAAATGGTAACTTAAAATTGTTTTTTTTTTTGATTAATTTTTTAAAAGGTGTTTTTGTCTATCTTTTTGTATCTAAATTTTTAAATGTAAATGTAAAAAAAAATTGTTCTGTAGATATCAATGAATGTTCGTTGGAAACACATAACTGCTCAGAACATGCTATTTGTAAAAACACAAATGGTGGTTTCAATTGCAAATGTATAAATGGTTATTTTGGTAATGGTGTTAACTGTGAAGACATTAATGAATGTTTAACAAATACCGACAATTGCCAAAATGAATTTGCAACTTGTACCAATACAGTTGGTTCTTTTACATGCCAATGTATTAATGGTTATTCTGGAAATGGTGTGAACTGCAATGATGTGAATGAATGCCAAGCAAAAACTGACAATTGCCATGACACATTGGCAACTTGCACCAATACAGCTGGTTCTTTTACATGCCAATGTATTAATGGTTATTCTGGAAATGGTGTAAACTGCAATGATGTTAATGAATGTTCGGAAAATTTAGACGATTGCCATGGCACATTGGCAACTTGCACCAATACAGTTGGTTCTTTCTCATGCCAATGTATTAATGGTTATTCTGGAAATGGTGTGGACTGCAATGATGTGAATGAATGCCAAGCAAAAACTGACAATTGCCGTGGCACATTGGCAACTTGCACCAATACAGCTGGTTCTTTCTCATGCCAATGTAATAATGGTTATTCTGGAAATGGTGCAGACTGTTCTAGTAAGTTAATTTTTGATATTCTAAAAGCAATACAGTTTATTTAGATGTATACATTTTTACATTTGGTAATAGAGATTAAACATATGGTTGTAAAATGGATCACGAAAACAACATATTTTAGATAATGGCAATAAATTTATATTATCTTTAAGTTTATAGTTTTTATAAACTGTTATCACTTTACCTAGATGTTAATGAATGTAAAAATGGCGCTCATAACTGTCACAACCTAGCCAGATGTGAGGATACATTGGGCAGTTTTAAGTGCTCGTGTCAACATGGTTACTATGGTGATGGTGTACATGAATGTCAAGGTAGAAACCAAATTTAAAAACTTTATTAAATTTTTTGTTTAAAACTTCTAATCTAAATAGCTATTTGAGTTTGGTTATAATAAAAATTACTGATACAAATAAATAATTTAGACATCAACGAGTGTAAAAATAATGACCATGATTGTAGCTCTCTTGCTTCTTGTGTAAATAAAAATGGAAGTTATTCATGTGTTTGTAAAGATGGTTATACTGGCAACGGATTTCATTGTGAAGGTGATTTTTCGTTTTTATTATTTTTTGGGGTTGGTTGTTAATGTTTTACTTTATAAAAGCTTAATTTTTTGTGATTTGCTTTTACATAGTCTACTTAAAGTAAGGAAGCCAAACTAAGGTTTTATGAAAATACTAAGAAATTTTTGGTATCTTTTTAATACAGTTTCTAATTGCAAACTAAGTTTTATTTATGTTTTATTATCATATTCTGCATTTTTATATTTCAAGTTGTGTTTTTGACAGGATTAGGTAAATGCGAACATATTTTGTGGGGGTAATTTCACATTTTTTTCACATAATACGAAGTTCTATTTTACCTTAAACACCAGACACATATACTATTAAATTTTTATAAAAATAAAACTTGTTAATCTTTGTGCAGATTTAAATGAATGTTCTGGGGTAAACAACTGTGCAATTCATGCAACTTGCACAAACACAGATGGTTATTATGATTGTAATTGCAATGCTGGTTATAAGGGCGATGGGATGACTTGTGAAGGTAGAATTGCATAACTTTTATTAGTTTTTAATGGATCACTTGTACTTTATGGTCCACAATCAAAAACTTTTTTATTTTTTTGCTTTAATTTTTTTGCAGATTCTCTCTTTTTTTGTATGGTTCTAAATTTTTTGAGTATTGCATGTAATTTATATTAATTAATATTAAAAAAGTTTAACAATTGTGTTTAAAAAATTATTTTATTTTAGATATCGATGAATGCTTAACATCCACAGACAATTGTCAAGGGTTGCAAGCAAAATGTGTTAACACAGATGGAACATTTTATTGTGATTGTGGAGCATTTTTGGAATACAAAGATGGCCAATGTGTTGGTGGGTTTAAAATTTATTGAATTAATTGTTTGTGTTATTTATAAAATACTTTTGTAAAATCAACATTTAACAAAAATAAGACTTAGTATTTTAACAAAAAGTTTGAAAATTTGAGAATATTTGCATTGTATGTATTATATTGTAATTTAATTGCCTGATATGACAAATGCATGTAAAACTATTTAATTATAAATAAAATAATTGTTGCCAATGGTTACTGTTATAAATGCAAATAATATTTAATTATATGGTAAAGTTTATTAAAAAATATCATATGTTATTTTTCATAGAAACTGCTCCAGATTCCAAGGTTTAATTTTCTAACAATATTTAATCAAAACAAGCTTCAAATGGTGATTAAATGAGTTTTTAAATTTTTTTCTGAGTTAATAAAATATTTCTTAATTTGTTTTTCTGGATTTGCAAGTGTTTTGTTTTAAGTTGTTGCTGTGGTTAAGGTTGATCTTTTTATTGTCAAGTTTTTTTTAGTTTTTTTTTAACTAAAATTTGTGTTGGTGTTTTTATTTTATTTTACCTAAAAAAAAAAATTTTTTAATTTCTTCTTTTTTATGTAGTAAGACTCAACAAGCAAGAAATATTTCTGCTGAAAACTTGAGTTTTTGGTTTTAACAACATTGCTGGTAAAGATCTTTAAATAGATTGAAAATTTAAGCCAAAGTCTTAGACTATTTTCATTTTTGTGTAATTTTGTAATAATGTTTTTCAAAGTTTCTTTTGGACTGTATATGTATAAATATTTTTTGTTGCTTTTATTGTTGTTATTTTCGATTCTTGATAACAAAATTTTAAAAAATAAATTTTGTTCTGTTGAAATCTCTTTTATACTTTTAGTTTTATTATTGAACAAATCATAGGAACTGTATTAAAATATTGCATTAAAGTGGTAGGTTACCTTATATTACTAAGTATTGGTGGTAGTAAATGTAAACTTGATTTATTTAATGAATAAAAAAGGTTTACAATTATATATTCATTTTTAAATAACATCTGTATAAATATATTAGTGAGTAATAGGATTATAAAATGCATTACCAAGTTCAATACTAGATTTATTCGATAAATAAAAAATGTTGTTCGAAATCATTTGATCATTTTTAAAATTAATCTCTATTAATAAATATATTTATGCATAAACATTACTTAATTAAAAATATTAACTATATTAACAAATATTACGTATTTAATTATTAGACTAAAAACATAAATTTCATAAATAGGAGGATTGGAACACAATTAGATAATAAACAACACACTAAATTTTTAAAACTGTAAATGTTCAAGAACAGAAGTTATATTTAAAGTCAAAATGTACAGCCTTAAAACACTAGAAAAGATTATTCTGAATAATAATAATATTGGCAATAACTATATGTTTCGAAATGTAAGATTTTGAACCATAATAGTAATAAATACACTGACAATAACAATATGTTTCGAAATTTAAACTTTTGAACCATAATTCCTAAGAACTGGGTAAAGGCAACTGAATTTTAACCTGAAACGTATCGTACCAGAGCGTAAGACCTTTCCATTGAGCTATGAACAGCTACAGCAAAACTTAACCTAATAGCGTGAACCTTAAAGTAAGTGAGGTATTAAGAAATAGAGATATGATGTTAAAATAATGTATTGACATATAAAAAAAACATGCTACAAAAAACAAAAGTATTTAAAACAAAATAAAAAAGAACTAGATTTATTTGATAAATAAAATATGGTTCGAAATTATTTGATTATTTTTAACATAAAATTTTATAAATAAAAAATATATGCATAAACATTAACTAAGAATATTACATACCTTTGATTTTTAATTAACAAACCAGCATTTAATATAACAAACAAACAAGCATTATTTCTTAATTATCTTCAAATTTTAAATATAATAAGATATAACCGACCAAAATGTTAAAACCTAATATCAATCTTTAAATTTAAATAAACAAACACCCATTAATTAGTAATTAGTGATGAAAATTTTAATTTTAATTTATTTTTGAGTTAGTAATATCATGATATACAATTAACCAAGATTTAAAAAGTTAATAACAACCCTTAAATTTTAATAAACAAACACCTATTAATTAGTAATTAGTGATAAAAATTAAAATTTTAATTCGTTTTTGAGTTACTAATATCATGATATACCATTGACCAAAATTTAAAAAGTTAATAACAACCTTTAAATTATAATAAATAAACACCTATTAATTAGTAATTAGTGATAAAAATTAAAATTTTAATTCATTTTTGAGTTACCAATATCATGATATACAATTGACCAAGATTTAAAAAATTAATAACAACCTTTAAATTTTAATAAATAAACATTATTAATTAGTAATTAGTGATAATTAAATGTTGTAAATTGGAGAATAAAAACATAATCTGATAATAAACAACATACTAAAATTTCAGATTTTTAAATTCTAAGGAACTAAAGATATCTTCTTTTAAAATTGGGACTAGAACGAATAAAAATATTAACTAGATTTATTTCATAAATAAAAAATGGTTCGAAATTATTTGATTATTTTTAAAATTATTCTTTATTGGGAATAAATTTATGCATAAACATTACTTAATTAAAAATATTACCTGAACTAATTAAACAAATATTACGTATACCTTTTTTTAATAATTAGACTAAAAAATTAAATTTTTTTCATTATTCTGCGCTTTAATAAAAATCTAAGATTTCGAACCATAATTAGCTCTAACTTTTGTTCTACCGAAAATTTTTGCGAAATGTTTTATCTTGAATGTTAGTTAGGCCAATGTACGTCTAATAAAATATAAAATTTTAGGTTTTGAGATTTCATGAAATTTTAATAAAAGTGTCATAACTTTTATGAATATTAATATTTTCGAAAAATATTTTGTGAACACGTTAATTGGACATGTGTAGTTCTCACGAAGCAATTATTTTTTAATTTAAATTTTTTTATTTTTTTCAAAAAATTTATATGCAATATCATTGGCCAAAAATATCACGTGACCTAATTAAACCCAAAATAAATTAGCTCTAACATTTGTTCTATTGAAAATTTTTGCAAAATTTTTTTTCTTGAATGTTAGTTACGCCAATGTACGTCTAATAAAATATAAAATTTTAGGTTTTGAGATTTCATAAAATTTTAATAAAAGTGTCATAACTTTTATGAATATTAATATTTTCGAAAAATATTTTGTCAACACGTTAATTGGACCTGTGCAGTTCTAAAAGAGCAATTATTTTTTGATTTAAAATTTTTTATTTTTTTCAAAAATTTTTTATGCAATATCATTGGCCAAAAATATCACGTGACCTAATTAAACCCCCAAAAAAATTAGCTCTAACTTTTGTTCTGATAAATATTTTTGCTAAATGTTTTATCTTGAATGTTAGTTACACCAATGCGCGTCTAAAAAAATATAAAATTTTAGGTTTTGAGATTTCATAAAATTTCAATAAAAATGTCATAACTTTTATAAATATTAATATTTTCGAAAAATATTTTGTGAACACGTTAATTGGACCTGTGCAGTTCTCACGGAGCAATTATTTTTTAATTTTATTTTTTTTATTTTTTTAAAAAAATTTTTTATGCAATATCATTGGCCAAAAATATCACGTGACCTAATTAAACCCAAAATAAAAATTAGCTCTAACTTGTGTTCTACCGAAAATTTTTGCGAAATGTTTTATCTTGAATGTTAGTTAGGCCAATGTACGTCTAATAAAATATAAAATTTTAGGTTTTGAGATTTCATTAAATTTTAATAAAAGTGTCATGACTTTTATGAATATTAATATTTTCAAAAAATATTTTGTCAACACGTTAATTGGATCTGTGCAGTTCTAAGAAAGCAATTATTTTTTGATTTAAAATTTTTTATTTTTTTCAAAAATTTTTTATGCAATATCATTGGCCAAAAATATCACGTGACCTAATTAAACCCAAAATAAAAATTAGCTCTAACTTTTGTTCTAATAAATATTTTTGCTAAATGTTTTATCTTGAATGTTAGTTACACCAATGCGCGTCTACTTAAATATAAAATTTTAGGTTTTGAGATTTCATAAAATTTCAATAAAAGTGTCGTAACTTATATGAACATTAATATTTTCGAAAAATATTTTGTGAACACGTTAATTGGACCTATGCAGTTCTCACGAAGCAATTATTTTTTAATTTAAAATTTTTTATTTTTTTAAAAAAATTTATATGCAATATCATTGGCCAAAAATATCACGTGACCTAATTAAACCCAAAATAAAAATTAGCTCTAACTTTTGTTCTACCAAAAATTTTTGCGAAATGTTTTATCTTGAATGTTAGTTAGGCCAATGTACGTCTAATAAAATATAAAATTTTAAGTTTTGAGATTTCATAAAATTTTAATAAAAGTGTCATAACTTTTATGAATATTAATATTTTTAAAAAATATGTTGTGAACACGTTAATTAGACCTGTGCAGTTCTCACGGAGCAATTATTTTTTAATTTAATTTTTTTAAAAAAATTTATATGCAATATCATTGGCCAAAAATATCACGTGACCTAATTAAACCCAAAATAAAAATTAGCTCTAACTTTAGATCTACCGAAAATTTTTGCGAAATGTTTTATCTTGAATGTTAGTTAGGCCAATGTACGTCTAATAAAATATAAAATTTTAGGTTTTGAGATTTCATTAAATTTTAATAAAAGTGTCATAACTTTTATGAATATTAATATTTTCAAAAAATATTTTGTCAACACGTTAATTGGACCTGTGCAGTTCTAAGAGAGCAATTATTTTTTGATTTAAAATTTTATATTTTTTTCAAAAATTTTTTATGCAATATCATTGGCCAAAAATATCACGTGACCTAATTAAACCCAAAATAAAAATTAGCTCTAACTTTTGTTCTAATAAATATTTTTGCTAAATGTTTTATCTTGAATGTTAGTTACACCAATGCGCGTCTACTTAAATATAAAATTTTAGGTTTTGAGATTTCATAAAATTTCAATAAAAGTGTCGTAACTTTTATGAATATTAATATTTTCGAAAAATATTTTGTGAACACGTTAATTGAACTTGTGCAGTTCTCACAAAACATTTATTTTTTAATTTAAAATTTTTTATTTTTTTAAAAAAATTTATATGCAATATCATTGGCCAAAAATATCACGTGACCTAATTAAACCCAAAATAAAAATTAGCTCTAACATTTGTTCTAATAAAAATTTTTGCAAAATGTTTTATCTTGAATGTTAGTTAGGCCAATGTACGTCTAATAAAAAATAAAATTTTAGGTTTTGAGATTTCATAAAATTTTAATAAAAGTGTCATAACTTTTATGAATATTAATATTTTCAAAAAATATTTTGTCAACACGTTAATTGGACCTGTGCAGTTCTAAAAGAGCAATTATTTTTTGATTTAAAATTTTTTATTTTTTTCAAAAATTTTTTATGCAATATCATTGGCCAAAAATATCACGTGACCTATTTAAACCCAAAATAAAAATTAGCTCTAACTTTTGTTCTAATAAATATTTTTGCGAAATGTTTTATCTTGAATGTTAGTTACACCAATGCGCGTCTAATAAAATATAAAATTTTAGGTTTTGAGATTTCATAAAATTTCAATAAAAGTGTCATAACTTTTATGAATATTAATATTTTCGAAAAATATTTTGTGAACACGTTAATTGGACCTATGCAGTTCTCACAAAGCAATTATTTTTTAATTTAAAATTTTTTATTTTTTAAAAAAAATTTATATGCAATATCATTGGCCAAAAATATCACGTGACCTAATTAAACCCAAAATAAAAATTAGCTCTAACTTTTGTTCTACCGAAAATTTTTGCGAAATGTTTTATCTTGAATGTTAGTTAGGCCAATGTACGTCTAATAAAATATAAAATTTTAGGTTTTGAGATTTCATAAAATTTTAATAAAAATGTCATAACTTTTATGAATATTAATATTTTTAAAAAATGTGTTGTGAACACGTTAATTGGACCTGTGCAGTTCTCACGGAGCAATTATTTTTTAATTTAATTTTTTTTATTTTTTAAAAAAAATTTATATGCAATATCATTGGCCAAAAATATCACGTGACCTAATTAAACCCAAAATAAAAATTAGGTCTAACTTTTGTTCTACCGAAAATTTTTGCGAAATGTTTTATCTTGAATGTTAGTTAGGCCAATGTACGTCTAATAAAATATAAAATTTTAGGTTTTGAGATTTCATAAAATTTTAATAAAAGTGTCATAACTTTTATGAATATTAATATTTTCAAAAAATATTTTGTCAACACGTTAATTGGACCTGTGCAGTTCTAAAAGAGCAATTATTTTTTGATTTAAAATTTTTTATTTTTTTCAAAAATGTTTTATGCAATATCATTGGCCAAAAATATCACGTGACCTAATTAAACCCAAAATAAAAATTAGCTCTAACTTTTGTTCTAATAAATATTTTTGCTAAATGTTTTATCTTGAATGTTAGTTACACCAATGCGCGTCTAATAAAATATAAAATTTTAGGTTTTGAGATTTCATAAAATTTCAATAAAAGTGTCGTAACTTTTATGAATATTAATATTTTCGAAAAATATTTTGTGAACACGTTAATTGGACCTATGCAGTTTTCACGAAGCAATTATTTTTTAATTTAAAATTTTTTATTTTTTTAAAAAAATTTATATGCAATATCATTGGCCAAAAATATCACGTGACCTAATTAAACCCAAAATAAAAATTAGCTCTAACTTTTGTTCTACCGAAAATTTTTGCGAAGTGTTTTATCTTGAATGTTAGTTAGGCCAATGTACGTCTAATAAAATATAAAATTTTAGGTTTTAAGATTTCATAAAATTTTAATAAAAGTGTCATAACTTTTATGAATATTAATATTTTCAAAAAATATTTTGTCAACACGTTAATTGGATCTGTGCAATTCTAAAAGAGCAATTATTTTTTGATTTAAAATTTTTTATTTTTTTCAAAAAATTTTTTACTTTTTTTCTAATAAATATTTTTGCTAAATGTTTTATCTTGAATGTTAGTTACACCAATGCGCGTCTAATAAAATATAAAATTTTAGGTTTTGAGATTTCATAAAATTTTAATAAAAGTGTCATAACTTTTATGAATATTAATATTTTCGAAAAATATTTTGTGAACACGTTAATTGGACTTGTGCAGTTCTCACAAAACAATTATTTTTTAATTTAATTTTTTTTATTTTTTTAAAAAAATTTATATGCAATATCATTGGCCAAAAATATCACGTGACCTAATTAAACCCAAAATAAAAATTAGCTCTAACTTTTGTTCTAATAAAAATTTTTGCGAAATGTTTTATCTTGAATGTTAGTTAGGCCAATGTACGTTTAATAAAATATAAAATTTTAGGTTTTGAGATTTCATAAAATTTTAATAAAAGTGTCGTAACTTTTATGAATATTAATATTTTTGAAAAATATTTTGTGAACACGTTAATTGGACCTATGCAGTTCTCACGAAGCAATTATTTTTTAATTTAAAATTTTTTATTTTTTTAAAAAAATTTATATGCAATATCATTGGCCAAAAATATCACGTGACCTCATTAAACCCAAAATAAAAATTAGCTCTAACTTTTGTTCTACCGAAAATTTTTGCGAAATGTTTTATCTTGAATGTTAGTTAGGCCAATGTACGTCTAATAAAATATAAAATTTTAGGTTTTAAGATTTCATAAAATTTTAATAAAAGTGTCATAACTTTTATGAATATTAATATTTTCAAAAAATATTTTGTCAACACGTTAATTGGATCTGTGCAATTCTAAAAGAGCAATTATTTTTTTATTTAAAATTTTTTATTTTTTTCAAAAAATTTTTATGCAATATCATTGGCCAAAAATATCACGTGACCTAATTAAACCCAAAATAAAAATTAGCTCTAACTTTTTTTCTAATAAATATTTTTGCTAAATGTTTTATCTTGAATGTTAGTTACACCAATGCGCGTCTAATAAAATATAAAATTTTAGGTTTTGAGATTTCATAAAATTTTAATAAAAGTGTCATAACTTTTATGAATATTAATATTTTCGAAAAATATTTTGTGAACACGTTAATTGGACTTGTGCAGTTCTCACAAAACAATTATTTTTTAATTTAATTTTTTTTATTTTTTTAAATTTATATGCAATATCATTGGCCAAAAATATCACGTGACCTAATTAAACCCAAAATAAAAATTAGCTCTAACTTTTGTTCTACCGAAAATTTTTGCGAAATGTTTTATCTTGAATGTTAGTTAGGCCAATGTACGTCTAATAAAATTTTAGGTTTTGAGATTTATAAAATTTTAATAAAAGTGTCATAACTTTTATGAATATCAATATTCTCAAAAAATATTTTGTCAACACGTTAATTGGACCTGTGCAGTTCTAAAAGAGCAATTATTTTTTGATTTAAAATTTTTTATTTTTTTCAAAAATTTTTTATGTAATATCATTGCCAAAAATATCACGTGACCTAATTAAACCCAAAATAAAAATTAGCTCTAACTTTTGTTCTAATAAATATTTTTGCTAAATGTTTTATCTTGAATGTTAGTTACACCAATGCGCGTCTAATAAAATATAAAATTTTAGGTTTTGAGATTTCATAAAATTTCAATAAAAGTGTCATAACTTTTATGAATATTAATATTTTCGAAAAATATTTTGTGAACACGTTAATTAGACCTGTGTAGTTCTCACGAAGCAATTATTTTTTTATTTAAATTTTTTTATTTTTTTCAAAAAATTTTTATGCAATATCATTGGCCAAAAATATCACGTGACCTAATTAAACCCAAAATAAATTAGCTCTAACATTTGTTCTAATGAAAATTTTTGCAAAATGTTTTATCTTGAATGTTAGTTACGCCAATGCGCGTCTACTTAAATATAAAATTTTAGGTTTTGAGATTTCATAAATTTTTAATAAAAGTGTCATAACTTTTATGAATATTAATATTTTAAAAAAATATTTTTTGAACACGTTAATTGGACTTGTGCAGTTCTCACGAAGCAATTATTTTTTAATTTAAAATTTTTTATTTTTTTCAAAAAATTTATATGCAATATCATTGGCCAAAAATATCACGTGACCTAATTAAACCCAAAATAAAAATTAGCTCTAACTTTTGTTCTACCGAAAATTTTTGCGAAATGTTTTATCTTGAATGTTAGTTAGGCCAATGTACGTCTAATAAAATATAAAATTTTAGGTTTTAAGATTTCATAAAATTTTAATAAAAGTGTCGTAACTTTTATGAATATTAATATTTAAAAAAAATATTTTGTCAATACGTTAATTGGATCTGTGCAATTCTAAAAGAGCAATTATTTTTTTATTTAAAATTTTTCATTTTTTTCAAAAAATTTTTATGCAATATCATTGGCCAAAAATATCACGTGACCTAATTAAACCCAAAATAAAAATTAGCTCTAACTTTTTTTCTAATAAATATTTTTGCTAAATGTTTTATCTTGAATGTTAGTTACACCAATGCGCGTCTAATAAAATATAAAATTTTAGGTTTTGAGATTTCATAAAATTTCAATAAAAGTGTCATAACTTTTATGAATATTAATATTTTCGAAAAATATTTTGTGAACACGTTAATTGGACCTGTGTAGTTCTCACGAAGCAATTATTTTTTTATTTAAATTTTTTTATTTTTTTCAAAAAATTTTTATGCAATATCATTGGCCAAAAATATCACGTGACCTAATTAAACCCAAAATAAATTAGCTCTAACATTTGTTCTAATGAAAATTTTTGCAAAATGTTTTATCTTGAATGTTAGTTACGCCAATGCGCGTCTACTTAAATATAAAATTTTAGGTTTTGAGATTTCATAAATTTTTAATAAAAGTGTCATAACTTTTATGAATATTAATATTTTAAAAAAATATTTTTTGAACACGTTAATTGGACCTATGCAGTTTTCACGAAGCAATTATTTTTTAATTTAAAATTTTTTATTTTTTTAAAAAAATTTATATGCAATATCATTGGCCAAAAACATCACGTGACCTCATTAAACCCAAAATAAAAATTAGCTCTAACTTTTGTTCTACCGAAAATTTTTGCGAAATGTTTTATCTTGAATGTTAGTTAGGCCAATGTACGCCTAATAAAATATAAAATTTTAGGTTTTGAGATTTCATAAAATTTTAATAAAAGTGTCATAACTTTTATGAATATTAATATTTTCAAAAAATATTTTGTCAACACGTTAATTGGATCTGTGCAATTCTAAAAGAGCAACTATTTTTTGATTTAAAATTTTTTATTTTTTTCAAAAAATTTTTATGCAATATCATTGGCCAAAAATATCACGTGACCTAATTAAACCCAAAATAAAAATTAGCTCTAACTTTTTTTCTAATAAATATTTTTGCTAAATGTTTTATCTTGAATGTTAGTTACACCAATGCGCGTCTAATAAAACATAAAATTTTAGGTTTTGAGATTTCATAAAATTTTAATAAAAGTGTCATAACTTTTATGAATATTAATATTTTCGAAAAATATTTTATGAACACGTTAATTGGACTTGTGCAGTTCTCACAAAGCAATTATTTTTTAATTTAATTTTTTTTATTTTTTTAAAAAGATTTGTATGCAATATCATTGGCCAAAAATATTACGTGACCTAATTAAACCCAAAATAAAAATTAGCTTTAACTTTTGTTCTACCGAAAATTTTTGCGAAATGTTTTATCTCGAATGTTAGTTAGGCCAATGTACGTCTAATAAAATATAAAATTTTAGGTTTTGAGATTTCATAAAATTTTAATAAAAGTGTCATAACTTTTATGAATATTAATATTTATAAAAAATATTTTATCAACACGTTAATTGGACCTGTGCAGTTCTAAAAGAGCAATTATTTTTTGATTTAAAATTTTTTATTTTTTTCAAAAAATTTTTATGCAATATCATTGGCCAAAAATATCACGTGACCTAATTAAACCCAAAATAAAAATTAGCTCTAACTTTTTTTCTAATAAATATTTTTGCTAAATGTTTTATCTTGAATGTTTGTTACACCAATGCGCGTCTAATAAAATATAAAATTTTAGGTTTTGAGATTTCATAAAATTTTAATAAAAGTGTCATAACTTTTACGAATATTAATATTTTCAAAAAATATTTTGTGAACACGTTAATTGGACCTGTGCAGTTCTAAAAGAACTATTATTTTTTGATTTAAAATTTTTTATTTTTTTCAAAATTTTTTTATGCAATATCATTGGCCAAAAATATCACGTGACCTAATTAAACCCAAAATAAAAATTAGCTCTAACTTTTGTTCTAATAAATATTTTTGCTAAATGTTTTATCTTGAATGCTAGTTACACCAATGCGCGTCTAATAAAATATAAAATTTTAGGTTTTAAGATTTCATAAAATTTTAATAAAAGTGTCATAACTTTTATGAATATTAATATTTTCGAAAAATATTTTGTGAACACGTTAATTGTGAACATGTTAATTTTATCATATGGGAAACAAATGTACGATTGCAAATTAAATTTACTTTTGGAACGGGGCAATAAAAATGTGGCACATAGGGGTTATGACGTCATTACCGCGCAAAAACCGATAATCGAAATACATAATTTCGTCATATAATGCCCCCGTTGACCTCTTTATCCCCTTTGTGCCAATTTCTAGTTAGTCTTATCCGATTGCAAATTAAATTTACTTTGGTAATAAAATTGTGGTAACAAAAATGTGGCACACAGGGGTATGACGTCATTTTCGCCCAAAAGCGTAATGATGACGTCATTAACTTTTTAGATTACAAAGATGCCTAAAGAGAAGTACGCCGATTTAGCAACTCGCCTGTGTCAAACAAGACTAACATGTGCAGGCTGTACATTTTAAAATTAAGCGATAAGACAAACCCTAAACAGTAAAAAAAAAAATAAAAAAATTTTATAATTTATTTACTAAAAAAATGGAATTTTAATACCTGCCATACTGTAACTTAATTCATGTCATTTTTTTTTATTTTTACATGTAAAATTCGTTGTATATAATATCACGCAAATCAGCCACGTCCTGAAAGGCATAGACCAAATTTTGTATTTAAATGAACTTTCTGCTAACAGCCTTTGTATGACGTGTTATGATCTTATTTTTAATACCTAAAAATCGTTAAGATTAAACTTCATAATTAACGAAATTCGCAGCAGATTAAAATTAAAGGCACGACTAAATAAAGGTGAGCACGGTATTTTAATATGCATAGCAACGCTTTTTTGCATTGTAAAGCACGGCATAAATACAACATTAAAACAACGATCTTTGTAGTAACTTTTCATTTTTTATTTAACCCAGTAAATATATTTCAGACATATTTGTATACATATCTTAAATATAATCATCAATAAATATTAAGTTTAACACACTAACTCATTTCAAACCTCGTTTAAAGTTAGGTTGACTTGGGGCTACTTAGCTAGCTCAGAGTAAAGAACAACTAAGTTTTAAAATATAAGTACAAGTTCATTACCCCAATTTAGCTTAGAAATCAACACTGATTTACTTGAAAATCAATACTGATTAAATTCCAATAAACATTTTCTTAATTTGAGTATTCGCAAATTCTTTTGATGAACTTTCCAATAGTTGTAAAATCTGCAAAATGCTTGTAATATGACATTAGGCTTTAAAAATGAAAAAATTTAGCAATTTCCAATTTGTTTAAATCAACTATACAACTTATTTTAATTGATAACTAGAAAAAGTAACTCAAAATATTACATAAAGACACTTTTATTTGCAACAAAGTACCAAATTTGATCAAAATACAAAGACAGGTTTGTTTAATTTCTACAAGCATTACTAAGTTGAAATTAAAATTTCGGCAAAAAATTAAACAAAAAAAATTACACAAATTAAATTTTTAAAGGCGTTATCTTTTACAATTTTACAGAATAAAACAAAACATGTACCAGTAAATTCAATTGAAAAACTTTAAAATACAAACAAAAAAGGGTTTATATGACAAAACATTTTAGTTTTACTATTTGTAATATCGTATATGTGATACTAATACGGCAAGGCCAATATATACACATATAGGATGATTTAAGGCACACAGAAAAATACAAAATATCAGAACATCACCACCACGATAAAATAATTACAAATACATTTTACAATGTTAGAAAATTTACACAATTTTTTGTAACAAAATAATGTCATGATTTATACAGCACCAAGATAATATAAGTACCAAAATTGTAACATTAACATTGTTAATGTTATCTTTAAATGCACTTAAAATGACAAAAAAGATATGCATCCGCAGTGAAAGTTTATAAACCTTTATTGATTGCCCATAAATATAAAATGATCTGAGTTACGGTACCAAAAATAAAGAATGTAATGTGTTTATGCAAATAATTATATTATGTTAAACACTCTAAACAATAAATATTTTTAATTAAAAACCGACTTTTTTGCCACATTTAATTTTCGTATTTAAAATACTAAAAAAGAAATTTATTTTAGCTTTTTAAGTGATCGTAATTTTTATAAATTTTACTTAAGTTTTTAAAAAAAAAACATTTTTGTTACGAGAGTTAAGTGCACAAAACAATCAATCCGTATAAAAAGCTATGAAAAAACACTTAAAAAGTTCAACAAAGAAATTCTAAAATTAAAGTTCATAAAAAGGCAACCACAAAATAATTCATCTAAGGCACTGTGTGTGAAAAAAAGATCAAAGTTCCTCAAAAGAGAAAACATCAAAAACTACGGAAAATATTTTTTCTAAGGCACATAGTTATATTAGTGTGTAAAAAATAAAAAGCAGCATTGGCAAATTTATACGAAGGCTTCTGAGCCACTTCCAACATTCCGGTGGGTCAACGAACTACTTTCATCTGCATCATCAATTCCAGGGACGTGTCGATATTTCATTGAACCCATCCTGTAAAAACAAGAAAAAAACTTAAAATTAAACCTCTTTGTCTATCAAAATGCAACACACCAAGCCTTTATCTAGAGAAAAAAAATATCTATATGAAAAATTTGATTTATCTGTATAGTTTTATATTTATTAACCAGCTTATTTTTTTACTACCGTTAATAAATAAAAGCAAGTACTGTTATAATCTTTTAACAAAAAACATCTAACAGCGAAATCTAGTAAAATACCAAAAACCTTAAAAAAAATTGTATACAAATATAGTAATGCAGAACATTAGAATTGAGCTCATCTAAGTATTTTACAGCATTGATTTGCCTTAAAATTTATGTTAATACTGTGTGTTAACAACATCTTCCTATTTTTAGCTTAGACTTTTAAGTGTTAGCATTTTTAAAACTTTTTTATACTTGCTAAATATATATTGATAGCAATTTTAAACTATGCTAACCCATTTAATTTTGAAGAACAATTGTAAAAAAAATTAAGAATATCAAAAATAATTTATACCAGAGATAAATCCAACTTACTTAAATCGATATCCTTTCTTTTTCCAAATGACGAAACCAACAACACAAAGAATAACGCCAACAATTAGACCTCCAAACCACAAACCAGCCATGGAAGAAGATTTATCCGGATTGGGTTGAGTTCCTTGATCAACTGATTCAACAATTTTTTTTCATGTAAATTTATTAGTGAATATGTTTTATTTTAAATATCAATTTTTTAAACTTAATTTGTTTATTTTGTAAAAAAATTGGTATTTTTAATTTAATTTATTCTGTCATAGTTACAGATTTAATAGGTGCTTCGAAAAAAAATATTGCTGTTATACAAACTAATTAAAGATCACCTCATATAGTTTAAACAAAAATAATTGTAGTAAATATTATTTGTTTTTAATACATTTATGTAATAGGCTTATTCTAATCTAAAAACTTACAAATTTTATTGCTTGAATTGCAAGTCAGGACATCTGAAACTTTGGCCAAATCTTGATCAGCATAAGCAGCAGGCAATTTGCATCTTGGTAATCATAAACATTGGTTAAACTAACAAACACAACTTGGATTTTTATATTTTATTTTTTACAAAAAGAATTTAAATTAAATTCCAAAAAAATTAGAATTGTTACCAGGTACTAAATACCATTAGCATTTCCCTTAAAGGACTAATGTATTAACTTACATGATTCCATCAGAAAAAACGTCTTTGTCGATAATAAATTGATTTGTCTGAATAAAAATGCGTGTTGATTCCATGTTGCAATCACATTCAAACAGATTCTCGCTCACAAACATTTTCTTTATGGTTTGCATCTAACAAATGAATCAAGATTTATAATTTATATGCACTGATACCATTAAAAAAATAAGTTTTTAAAACAGTCACCCTCTGACAGAAAATAAAAAATAATCTCAAAAAACAGTTTAAAACAACTTTTTAATATGTAACATAAATGGTGAATTGATTTAGATGAGTTTAAATTAAAAAATAACTAATTGTCCTGGAAATGTTATTCTATTAATCAAGAATTATTAAAATAAGAACAGGTAGGTCTTAATCGCAACTGATTTAAAAAGTAAATCATTGTTGTAACTATTTAGCAGATGTAGAGTTAATCCAGTAAAATTTAAAAATTTAAGCAAGAGATATTTGCAAGTATATGAACACTGTTACAAGTTAATGATTCATAACAATGCAAAACATTCATTAATTTAAAAAAAAAACATCTTTAAACATACCTCCGCAAGTGGTTCTATAACTGCTTTGTTAAAATACGTCAATTGGTTGTTCTCCAAATGAATAAACCTTTACCAAAAAAGATTTTAAATATAAAACACGAATAAAAAAAAAAACTATGCAAAAATATTGTTCACAAAAAACCACATTTAAGAAAATATTTATAAAAATCATGTTAAGGTGTCTGTTTAAAGATTTTTTTTTTAAATAAATTTTATTCATACAATTAATGCTATAAAAGAAACAATTATTAACCTTATATTTAGTAGCCCAGCAAATGCACCAACTTCAATTTTTGACAAATGATTGTGTCTGATATAAAGCCATTGCAAAGATTCAACACCCTTAACAAAAATTGTTAGAAAAGTTAACAAATTTTAAACAAAACTATTTTTTTCTTGGCACTATAGCATTTTAAAATAAAATAAAAAAGCAAACAGTGATAATTGCACCCAAAAATTATATAGCTAGTAAAATTTATAAATTATGGTTTTTATCTATAAAATTGAAATTAAATTAAAACTGTTACAAAAAGTTATGGTTTATTTGAAATTACCGTAAGTAAATCTTTAGGTAAAGTTTCCAGTTGATTATTATCCAAAACCAAAATACTTAATTTTTCTAACTTATTAAATATATTTGCTGGTAAAGTTTTGAGAAGATTGTCCCGCATAGTTAAAGTTGTCAGTTGCTTTAGATCATCAAATGCCTAAAAATTAAATTTCATAACAGTTAAAGCTTCTATTACTTTTAAACTAACACTGGCAGCGTGGTGGCAAATATAATCTATATAATATCCCAAACTGCTAAAGGCAACTTCAGACTGGGTTCGAGTAACTGAAGTTACTTTATGTTTAGATCGCACATTCGACCTTCCCCCATCGAGGATAAAGATATACAAAACAAAACTACTTGAAGTTTACTTTTTGGCCCTTCAAAAAAAAGGATTGTAAATGTAAAAAGATGTAAGAACTGCAAAAGCACTAAAAACTATTTGCATTCATTAAGAAAACAAAATATTAATTAATTATCATAAGAAAGTAACTAGGATTAGAGTAGGCCATATAAATTTATAATTTAATTAACTGTAAAAATAATAAGAAATCTGTAAGGGTAATCAATTTGTTCGAGTTTGTAAACTACAAAAGATCCCAAATTTTTGTTAATAAATAATGTAACAAAAAAAAATTATTTAGCATAATATATTTACAAAACTTATAGTACATTTTTTTCAGTTAGTTTAAAATCTATTACCTAATATTTTTAAATATTTTTACTCATTTTAGTAAAGATGTTAACAAGTTAATAACTTTTTTAGACATGTATTTATGGTGATGACCAACAGGCAACAATAGTAATACTACCCTAAGGCCAAACTTACACTATGATAACCCAAACAAAGTATTAAACATAATTTTTTTACTCTATTTGAGTTTCATTTACAAAGCAATAAAAATATAAATAGAATTTTGCACATGGATTGGAGCATGGTCTCTTGGCAATTTTTTTTTAATTTTAAGTATTTATAACTACTGCACCCGATAAAAAATATAGCATATCCAATAATATCTATAAATAAACATTAAAAATTGTAACAAAACAAACCTGTGGTACAATAGTTGAAATGATATTATTATCCAATCTTAATTCTTCTAGTCTCTTCATTTCGATAAACTTATTAATGGTGGATATTTGGTTGGAAGCTAAACTGATTGTAACTGAATTGGGATCCAAATTTGGTGGCACCTCTGTTTAAAATAAACAAGTGTGGATTTAAACAAAAAAGTTATCCAAATTTTGCTTTGTTATTAATTGTTAATTTAGATTATATCTTAACTCTGAACAATAAGTGGCATTGTGTCCTTGCTATTTATTATTTTCAATAAAATGATAAAAATGTTGACAACAGATTTTTCAATACTAATTAAATGCTTGATTATCAAAAAAAACAACAAATTTACATTATAACAATACAAATTTCACTAAATAGACTTTTAATAAAATTGATAAAAATCATTACTTAGGTTTTGAGCTATTTTAAATATAAAATTTTTTAAAACTTGTATATTCTTGTTGCGTTAACGCCAACCTATTGCATAACTAGAAAACAGATTTAAAATTATAACAACCCAGTCTACATAATAAAAAAAGATAGATATAAGTTAAAATACCCAAAGTTAGAATACATTTAACTTTAACAACCAGTCTCTCTGTATCAGAAACTGGCACTTGTTTTATTAATTTATATATTTAAATAAGAGCCAATTAGTCTAATTACCTGTTAAAGCTTTGTTTATATCATTGCTGCTACAGTCAGTGTTTTGGGAAGCACATACACAATTGTCAGGGCAGTTAGTATCTTTTACAGATATATCCTTATCATTGGTAACCTCAATCTAAAGAAAAATAATATTAAACCAGACTAAAACTTTAAATATAATTTACCAACATATTTAATAAACAGTGTGATTTTAAATGCGATTTGTTAGCAAAAAAATTATTTATAGCCTTTTTAAAGGTTTATAATTTATAATAACAAAGCCTAGGGTTAAATTTAAACAAAAAAAAATTTGTGTCAGTTAGTTTTTTTAAGAATCAGTACACACAGTAGGAATTGGAGTTGTGGAAGCTATCTTAGAGGGCTTGGTTGTAGGGCCTGTTACTTTGTTCACAGTTATAGACGTTTCGGCTTGCTTTGAACCCTGTGAGTTTGTAACAGTGCACAAATATTTTCCTTGATCCACATCTTGCTCTAGTGAATGGATTGTAAGAGCACCCGCTTGTGTTACCTCAATTCCTTCGAACCTATCAGCGGTTTGAAGTTTATATTTGTCACCATTTGGGGCTGTCCATACCAGGGTAGGGTAAGGAAGTAAAGTTTCTAAGATACAAAAAAAATAATTCATATAATTTTAAAGATAGAGAAAAAATTGAGAAATGTTTACTTTAAAATACAACAATACAATAATCTACAAAACAATTTTTAAAAACGTTGCTTAATGCTTTAACATTTTAATTTACCAAAGGCACCAAAAACAATAAAAAATTACCCTTTTATCGAGACATATACAAATTTTTTAAAAATGTGTCAGTCTACACAAAAATTAAAAAATGCTAAAAATGATCTACACAAAATGTGTGGTTTGTATAACTTATAGAACTTTAGATTGAAGCAAAGTCTAACTCACTGCCTATAGTATGTAATTTGTTTTATTTAACTGTAAACTATCTAATAAAAATCATAATACTTAATTGTAAATACAAAAAAAAAGTGTGACAAAAATTTATGTTAATAAGATTTAATTGGATGGCAGTAAAAAATTAAATACCATGCAACAAAATACTGTCCTATTTTTGCTTAAACCAAAGTACTTTCATATCAAAATATTATACAAAATTCCCCTTCTGAAACAAATTAAAATACTTACTGTCAAAAATGCATTGCAATTGAATGCTTTGTCCTTCGTGCACATTACTTTTTTCAGAGATTCCAGTAATATCGGGTTTTTGGCAGTATTTCGTTTGATTTATCATTTCCATATTTATATCTACAACTTTTTGACTAAACACGATAAAAAAAACAATCAATTTATTTTGAATAAAATATTGAACTCTATTATAGGTTGTTGTTTTAGTGCAATATACTTATAGTTACAAAGGTAAAGTTTTCAAAAAAAGGTAATATATATACCAAGTCTTGCATATGTAATAAACATAAATCAGTACAACAATAATTTAATTATATATATAATGTAACTTTTTTTGACATGAAACTAACACTCACCTGTCTAGGTTTTGACATATCATTGGATAATTGGAATCTAATGTCTTGAACCACTCAGTTTTTTTAAACCAATCCAATTGAGAGATCATATCACAATCACATGACCAGGGATTATTGTCAAACCTTAAGGTCTTTTAAAAGAAAATTCATTTTAACACCTAAAGAAATGTTATTAAATACCTATATAAACTAATTACTTTAAGTGCATTTAAACATTAATTACAAAAAAAAACAAACAAACTATAACTAAAGCTTAATGGACAACAAATGTACAAAAAATGTGGCTTTACAGTAAAAAAAATTTGGTTTATTGCCAAATATGTAAAAAAATGCAGCCTGTGAAATTTGCTTAGCGAGTGTTTAACACTTTTTGCAAAGTAAGAATTTGAAATTTTAAGAATAAATGATTAGAAAAGATATTCAATACCAATTTTTTTAATTTTAAAACAAAATTTTTGTTTTAAACAAGACCTCAAAAAAAAAAAAAAAAAATTAAAGTTGAAAGGTTTTACCTCAATAAGTGGAGCACTGCTAAGTCCATTCACCCATTTGTAATTAAAAGTATGAAGATGATTACCGTCTAATCGAAGTCGAACCAGACTTTTTAAGCGCAGAAATGCATGAGGGTGAATAAAGGTAATCTGGTTGTTGTGGAGATCTAATTCAGTCAACTGTTTTAAATCGTAGAACAAGAAATGTGGAATAAATTCCAGCAAGTTCGAGTCCAGTTTTAAAATCTAAAAACAAAGTCACTTCAAATTAACGATCTTTTCTACTAAGATAACATCAAATTTTAAATAAAAAAAATTTTTATCAAAATAATATATGAATTTTTTTCTGGCAAGATAGAGTATTAGACTACTGATACTAGCATATATACTAAGCTATATCAAGAACATTTTATTGGTTTGTGTTCCAAGTAATGGCAACTGGCACATAAAACAGAATTTACAGAATCCTAAAGGTTATAATTTTGACCACCATAATAACTAGGTTTTTGCACTCTAAATTTGTATAAGTTTTTGACTTTCTTCCTTAATGTTGGTATATATATTAACTTTCTTTAATAAAAAAAAATTTAAACATGATATATGGGATATATTAATTTGAATGTAAAAAATATTTTAAAGTGATTAAAAAAAGTTCTTAAAGTCATTATACTAGCGATATTTTTATACTTAAAATTAATAAAGTTGATGCCACTTAACACAAAAATGATATCTTTAGATAATTTTACCTACTTTTTAAGTTATACAACTTTAAAAAAAAAATTAAAAATTGAAAAAAAATTGAAAATTGATTAAAAAAAAGAAAAGGGAAGCTCTGTTTGCGATAACGTTGAAAGTACTAGCTTGTTTACATTCACTAGGTACTTGGTATGGTAACCTGTTTTTTTATGTTAATCATTTTCCAGTACTTAAATTGTAAGTACCAAAGACATTTTTTAAAGGTTCTAAAGCCATTTTGTGATTCATTGTCAACCATACTAACGTGCTATATACATCACATACACAATTACAAAACTCTGTAACATAACACTTTAATAAGTTAATTATATTTGTTAATATAGCTTTACCTGCAACTGCAAGGGATTCCATTCGAAAACATCGTCCACTATCCTTTCAATTTTATTGCTACTTAAAATAAGCATACGCAAGTCGTCAAGATTATCAAATGCATTAAATGAAATATTGTTGATTTTGTTACTTGATAAATCTAAGTTAACAAGACCAGGTGCTTCTGGAACCTTAAAATTTAAAAATATAATAATTTAATTCATATATAGTATATATATATTGGTTTTTTTTACAACCAGGGTTTTTTTTACAGCGTATTGTTCTTATTTCCGGAATGAAAATTAAACCAAAAATGGCATTTTACTGAAAATAACAAATATTTTATTATCCCTCATATCATAACTTTTCTCTTAAAAATGCAATTTCATTATGAGAAAAAAATGATCAATATTTCGTAAAAACGTCATTTTTAAATACTTTTTTTTAAGAAAATATTCATTCGATCAAAAATGGTTTTTGCTAATATAGAGGATTAGAACTACTAGGTTAAATTTATTTTATTCCCAACAGTAAAGTGGCACATACAAGTTCTAAAATTAATATTTCACTTTTAAATGTAGAATCAATGTAAATGTACATTATGACTAGGTAAGGTTCACAAAATAATAAATAGCCAATCATGCAAACTTTAATAATATACCAAGTCTAGATTTGTCAGTTTTGAACCACTAAAAACCAGAGTTGAAATGCCTTCATCTATTGCCTTTGGAAGGTTGGTGTTTTGGGAATTCCGGCAATCGTAAGTATCTTGTGAACATGTGCATCTAAAATGTATGCAAGCAAGTGTTTGTGTTTAACACAATTCTCTTTAAATGTAAAAATTTTAATTTAAATAAAAAAATTAAAAACAAAAAAAACTAATGCAAATTTTAGCTGTTTTGATTTAAATGTAAATTTAAAAAACCATTACCAATATAACTAAAGTCAAAAAAACTAATTAATTAACCAGCTTTTTTACATAATCTTTATTGTTCTTAACTCACCCATTAAGACATTCAGGAGTAACACTTCCAACAAAAAAACAAACAGATATAAGAAAAACAAAAAATAGGTTCACCATTTTTACAATCATGAAAAAACTTTAAAAATAATTCAAGCTGAAAAAAATGACCCAAATTAATTTAGTAAATCTGTAAAATGTTTATAATAATCAAATAATCTAGTAGGCTAATAATTAGTTGTTTTTCCATAGATTGTATACTACAGTAAAGTCCTAAAATGCTAAACTAAATCATAAAGTTAACGGGGCTCAAACAAAGGTTTTTACTTAACTTTTATTACTTTCATAGAAAGCTTTTCTGTATCTGTTAAACACTTCCTGTAAATCAGACACCTGTACGTCGAAAATGACTCACTTGTCTGTCAACAGAGTTTATGACTGCAAAATCGTATTGTCACGAATAAAAGCGTATTTTTGTCATCTTTTAATAGGAATTCAAAATTTTCTTTTTAAACGATACAAAATTTAGTTATATTTGCTAAAATTAAGCCATAACGTGCTAAATTTTAAAACCTTAAAAAAAGTAGTATAATCATATATATATATATATATATATATGTCAGCGTGGTGTAGTAAACACTTGCTACACCACCATGGTGAGTTCAATTCTCACTGCTCTCATGCTGTAGCGCCCTTGAGTATAAATAACATTACACATAGATATATAATTATAGTTCATAGATATGCAAAGTAATATCTTATCTGTAATATAATTAATACGATTACGGCTTATATCGCGGAAAATAAAATGTGATGTATTCTGCTTGAAAGTCCATGAAACACAGTTTTACTTTTCCACAAAATGGTATAACAAAATATACATAGCACCAGAGGTCATATTTATTTAAAAATGCGTATAATTTCAAAAAACATATTTTTGCATCAAAAACACGTTAAAATTTTATAAAACACGTTAAACTTTCCTTACTTTTTTTGTCTTGTAATTAAACTATTTAACACTCAAATTTAAATAAAACAAGGTTAGGAAACCAATTAAAAAAAATGTTATTTGTATAATATTTTTTAGATGTATAATATTAATTAATTTTTTTACAAAGGTTACTTATTTGCTTAAACTTACATTTTACGTATTTAAAATATTAAAGATGATTTACTAAAACCTTTACAAATGTGAATGCTCGTGTTTTGCTGCAAAACTCATTGCTGCTTATTACAAAATCTTGCTTTTTACAAACATTTCAGCATAATTTTAAAGCTTCGGATTCTTTTAAATGCGCTAATAAACTTTAATAAATCTATAAGAAACCTAACTTAAAAATGATCGACCAAAAAAGTACTAATAACTTCGAAGTCCTTCTTAAAACTGCAAAGCGCCTAGATCAAGCGAATCCATTTTTTTTTGTTATTAAAGGTGCAACGTGTATAGAGTGGGAGCAGAATACACAATATTGGTTGGATAAATTACAAAAACAATGTAGAAACAATGTCATTTGTAGGCACAATGTCATTTATGCAGCTATGTTAGTAATTTTGGCAAGTGCAAAAGTGATTTAAAAAAAAGTCGCATAACAAATTACAAAAAAGCCATTAAAAGTTTAATTTAAAACTTAAGTTAAAAAATCACCAAAAATTTCTCTGAAGCACATGGTTATATTAAAGCGTAAACACCAAAGCGGCAAGTGTACGACTTCGAAAATGTCTGCACATTAGAAAGATACTTTCGTCGGAATCGGACGATACTTTGGTAAATCCATGCTGTAAAATAAGCTTATTTTACAGCATGGATTCTTAAACTTAACTTTGTTTATTTACTTCATGCATTTAAAATGCAAGTACTCCTGTTGCAAAACTTTAAAAAAACATTTTTACCATCTTTTACCGTCATAAACCCAACTTACTGAAACTGATGTCTATTCTTAAAATAGACGTATCCAATAATAACACCAAGCATAAGACCAAGAATAAAACCTGAAAATCCAGCTACTTCCCAGTTGCCTTTTTCACGTGGTTTGCCTTTTTCATCAACTGTTATTAAAGTATGGTCAGCATTTTTATTTAAGTTTACCACAAAGCTTAAAAAATTTTCAAAAAAAAAAAATGTTATTCCAAAAAAAATTTATGTTGGAACTATAAGCTTTAGATTTTTGCGTGCATAATTCATTACAAAAACATTTTGATAGAGAACTTAAATATTAAAAAAAGGTTGTTGCTATTATTTTAAGCAAACAATAATTTGTGCCTGTTTTACTACTTACCAATTGCGTCACTTGAACAAGTAAGAACGTCTGTAACATTGGCCAAATTTTTATTAGCGTAGCCAGCAGGAGATTCGCAGCTAAACAATTACATAAATATCATGTTTTTAAAAATGGAGAAAATATACTTAAAGTTTATCTGGTAAAAAAATTTTTCTTACAAAAAAATGTTTAAATTTATTTAAAAAAGTATGGATGGAAATAATTTTTTTTCTAGTGAAAAATAGTAACCATTTTAAACCAAATAGTCAACTTACATGAATCCATCCAAAAACACGTCCCTTTTAATAATAAATTTATTTGTTTGAATAAAAATTCGGGTAGTTTCCATGTTGCAATCACATTCGAAAGGATTTTTGCTTATAATCATTTTGTTTATGGTTTGCATCTAAAATGTACCCTGTGTTTATACACCACTCTTTAAAGGGAATTCAAAATTAACAGTATTTTTTGAAAAAAAAACTTTAAAGCAGCTTTACTATTGAACAAACTCTTAACATAGTTATCTTGTAGCAAAATAACTTAGCTGTGTTTTTTTTTAACTCAATGTGGGTAGGATGACTTTATGGTCTAAACATAGGGTACATTTGCATCCCAAACCATGTTTTGAGTTGCATTTGGATATTACTGACCCTACTGCGAGATAATCAACTTGCTATTTTGCTTTTGAAGTTGGCATGGGTTTATACCGTTTGTAACATTTTTCTTAAGGGTGCTACGAGATGAAAAAATAAATAAAAATAGTTGTCGTAGGGGAGGTCCAATACTATAACCCCAGTCAATATAAAAATGAAACTATAGTTGTAATGTAAGTTTAGCATGTCACACTAAAAAAAAATTGAGTCCAAAAACTTAATGTAATTCTAGAATATTACTAAACATACCTCAGTAAGTGGCTGTATAACAGTTTTGTTAATATATGTTAGTTGGTTGTTCTCCAAATGAATATACCTTTATTGATAAATAAAAAGGTTTGGTAAAAAAGTGCTAAAAAGTTAAACCATACCATAAAATCATAGTAATTTTTAAAGTCACTTGCACTTATTTTTTTGTATTGAATAACAGACCAAGTTTTTTGTAAAATAGCATCTAACATAAAAAAGTTAAATTATATAATAAAATGATTATGATACCATATATTCTGTAACCCAGCAAATGCACCAACTTCAATTCTTGACAAATGATTATGTCTTATATAAAGCCATTGCAAAGAATAAAGCCGCTTAAAAGGAATTGTTAAAAAAGTGATAAAATCTAAATGTTTACCTTTATTTTAAGTACAGATTGTTTAACAACCATTTTAATTTAACTCCATGTTTTAGATAAGCTTTGACTGCATAATTATCATGAATCACTTCTGTTATGAGTCATGACTTAGGTAAAATGTGTTTTAAAATAAGGTATAAAAGCAAAAAGTGGGAATTTAAAAAAGGCGGGAGTTATTAGGAACAAAGACCCCAAAAAGAAGCATAAATAAAAGCTCTTAATGAATGGTAAATAAACAAATGGTAAATTTAACCGGTAGCATGGTGTAGTGGTAAGAACACTTGCTACACCATACATGAGGTCGTGGATTCAATTTCCACCAACCCCATGCTGTATTGCCTTTGAGTAAGGTGCTATAAACGGTATGAACTCCTGCTGAGCCAGCACTAAATCAGCAGCATAATTGTCGAAGAATTATAATCTATAATATCCCAAACTGCCACAGACAACTCGACACTGGGTCGGAGTAACTGATGTTACTCTATGTTTAAGTAGGGCATTCGACTTTGCCACATCGAGGAAAAAGATAGGCTATACAAAAAAAAATGATATCAACTTATTTTTATTAAAAAAAATTTAAATAAGTCTGATAATTACCGTTAATAGATCTTTAGGTAAAGTTTCCAGTTGATTGTTATCCAAAACCAAAATACCTAATTTTTGTAAGTTGGCAAATAAATTTGCTGGTAAAGTTTTAAGATGATTGTCCCGCATGGTTAAAATTGTCAGTTGCCTTAAATCATCAAATGCCTAAAAATTAAATTTCAAAGTTGAAGTTTATGCTATAAACTTCACTAAAAAAACTGCATTTTGGGTTTTAAGTATAATTTTAAGTATATTTGAAAAATTGCTGTAATTAACATTTTAAACACATTTTTGTGCAGTTTTACTAAATTATCCAAGACCAATTTAACACTGTTTATTAACCAAACAAATCATTTTTAAATTGAATTCTTTAAATTTATTTGAGTTTCATTTACAACGCAAACACAACCTAAAAATGTAGTATATGTTGTCTTAGCAAGGTTAGATATTAAAAACTATATGCTTAAATTGTAGTACCATTGACCTGTGGTTTAATTGTAGAAATCAGATTATTGTCCAACCTTAATTCCTCTAGTCTTTTCAATGAAAAAAACTTGTTAATAGTGGTTATTTGGTTGGAAGCTAATCTGATTGTAACTGAATTAGGATCCAAATTCGGTGGCACCTCTGTTTAAAATAAAAAGTTTGTAAAAGTTCTCTCGGGTCCTATCTTTATTTATTGTTGTTGAAATGTCAACTTTATGATCTAAACATACCATTTATAGCACCTTACTTAGGAGCACCACAGCATAAAAACGATGGGGAACAAATCCAGACCTAGTTTAGTAAGGAAAAAATTTCTAACCACAACACCACGGTGCCATTTATTTCTTGTTTGTAACAGAAGTTAATGCATACACCAGTAATCAGTGTACCGATAATTAGCAATACTAGGTCTAGGCATTACTTTGTAACATTTAAATAGTGATCCTATTACATAATGTATATATATATTTATTGTTTTGCACCAAAATAGATAAAAAAAATTGTAACTAGATATACCATTATTTTTTTTTAAATATAAGTAGTTAATTACCAGTTAAGGCCTTTTGTATATTATTGCTGCTACAATCAATAGTTTGAAATCCACACATACAGCTTGCTGGGCAAGGGGCATCTTTAACTGAAATATCCCAATCTCGAACATCTATAATCTAAAATTTACTTAAATATATATTTACTTATATATGTTTTGTAAGTTTTTTTATCTAAATGTGAAATCAATCAACATTTGATAGTATATAAAGTTTACATTATATTAAACTCTTTATTTTTTACCCTTACAGAACAATAAGCTTAATCTAACTTTAAGCTCTGTAATATACCAAATCAGTACTTCAATAGTTCTGTTGTTAAATATATATACATATCGGGACCAAAAATATGTATACCGGGACCAAAAAAAATAAAAATTAGGTTACTGCTTAAATGAATGACAATATCTGAAAATTTTACTTAATCCAAGTAATAGAAAAAGTTAAATTGTAATGCTTACAGGTTTAGCGGAAGGCCAAGTTGGTGGCAAATTGTTGTAGGTTGGATAGGGGGGGTTGGATAGGGTATATTTATTCACAGTTATACATGTTTCGGCTTGCTTTGAACCCTGTGAGTTTGTAACAGTGCACAAATACTTTCCCTCATCTACATCTTTCTCTAGTGAATGGATTGTAAGAGCCCCTTCTTGGTCAACTTCTACAAACCTGTCAGTAGTTTGAAATTTATATTTGTCACCATTTGGGGCTGTCCATTCCAGGGTAGGGTAAGGAAGTAAAGTTTCTAAGATAAAAAAAGGAAAATTTCGATTTTTAAAATGAAATATTATTAGAAAATATTGTTTTATAAATAAAATATTACTATAATCTACAAAAAATGAAAACGATTTGTACAACATGTAGCTTTATTGTTTTATTTAATTTTAGTAATTTGATTTTACTAATTGTTATCAAACAATTAAAACTTGTTTCATTACATGCAATTTTTATCAAGTTATAGTAACAGCAACTACTAACAATGCAAAATGCCAGATTTGATTTTGCCTGTATATTTCAAAACTACAAAAAAAAAATTGAATGCTTACTGTTAAAAATGCATTGTAATTGAATGCTTTGTCCCTCACGCGCAATACTTCTTTCAGTGATTCCAGTTATATTAGGTTTTTGGCAGAACTTTGTTGTATTTATCATTTTTATATTTGTGTTCACAACTCTAACACTAAACACAATAAAAAAAAATACTTTAGGAATAGTATACCAATATGTTGTATAAAGTAAATTTTAATTTTAGTAAATTAAAAATTAACAGTAATAATCTTAAATTTCATGCTTAGATGACAATTTAACCAACAGCCTGCTCCATAATGGGGTGTTAAAAAATTTAAATAAAATTTCTCTTTTACATAAAACTGGCACTTACTTGTCTAAGTTTTGACACATCATAGGATAATTGGAATCTAATGCCTTAAACCACAGTTTTTTTAAACCAATCCAATTGGGAGATCATATCACAATCACATGACCAAAGATTATTGTCAAACCTTAAGGTCTTAATAAAAGATTTGGTAGAAACAGTAAAATGACAAAAAGTTTTTATAGAAAGTTAAAAGAAAACTTAAATATTTTACTTCCATAAACGGTGCACTGCTAAGCCTGTTGACCCAATTAAAATTAAAAGTGTGTAGGTAATTTTGATCTAGGCGCAGTCGAGTCAAACTTTTCAATCCCAAAAAGGCATAAGGGTGAACAAAAGAAATCCGGTTGTTGTGAAGATCCAATTCTGTCAGTTCCTTCAAATTATAGAACAGAAAACCAGAAATGAACTCCAAAAGATTTGAATCCAATTTTAAAATCTTTTAACAGACAAATGTAATGGCGAATTAAAAAAATAAAAAACCATAAATACTATGGTTAGGATTATACAATAAATATTAACTTTTGCACACGCTTGTTTGCAAATTTATAATTCTGTTATAAGATTGCTTCTGTGCAGGTATTACCATCTAATTAAGCAAATTCATATGATAAGGTGGCAATACATATAAAGACAGTAGCAAATATAACATACACAAGAGTGTTTATTAAGTTGGATTAAAAAAAATTACATGGATTAAAAATTAACCACTACCGTTTTTATTTGGATTAAAATACAGCTGGCATACTATTAAATTGCATAAAAAATCCCTTGTACAATTAACTAAGACATATATTAAACCAATATATTGCATATTACTTATGGCCATATAGTTCAAATTCATTTACCTGTAATTGCAATGGATTTATTTCAAATACATTGTTGCTAATTCTTTTAATATTGTTGTTACTTAATAGCATAATACGCAAGGCATTAAGATTGTTAAACGCATTAAAACTAATATTTATGATTTCATTGTTTGACAAATCCAAGTTGAGGAGGTTGATTGCTTCTGGAACCTGTAATTTACAAAAGGAATTACTATTTAAATTTTTTTTGTTTACATTATAGGTGAATTTATATTTAATGTCATATCAACATGTTTTAACATTGATGGGTATGAAATATTAAAAAAATTAACAAAGGCATAAGGCTAACCCTCAAGTAAAGTATGCGAATAAAAATTTACATTATAAAACTTCTAGCAATCTTTTGGTTAAAATTTACCATATCAACTTCTGTCATTCTTGAACCACTAAAAACCAGAGTTGCAATGCCTTCATCTATTGTCATTGGAAGTTGGGTGTTTTGGGAATTTTGGCAATCGTAATTATCTTGTGAACATGTGCATCTAAAACATAACAAAAAAAAAATTTAAAAACTAACAACATATAATTTTAATTTACCTCTTGAACATAAAAAATAATTTACATCCATCTAATGCAATCATTAGCTTGAAAAAAAAACTAATTACAAAAACTTTTCTGAAAGTTTTTAAGGGATTTGGTTAAATTAACACTTAAAATTTATGAATATTTTAAATAGTACTCAACTTACCCATCAAGACACTCCAAAGCAACATTTCCGAATAAAAAAAATACAGATATAAAAAATATATGAAACAGTTTTACCATTTTTTGATTTTCAATCTTTAAAAAAATCTTTAAATCTAACCTCCAAAAATGTAGAAATTTCTTAAAAAACTTATATATTTAAATGTTTTTTAATAGAAAGTAAACAGATGTAAACTGGTGATAAATAGAACAAATTTTTTAAATTAGATATAACAAAGTTTTAAAATAAATATTGCTAATTTGAATAACTTTTAAATGTAAAATTACCGTACTTTTTTACAAAACTTTATAATAATTTCTAATAAATACGACTTAGGTTAAGTTTACAACCAGTAATCATGCCGTTTAGAAAACAATCAAGCATAAACTTGGTTGTAGCTCCGGGCTTGTTTAGTAGCTCAAATAAACTTAAAACGTGATTTCAAGCCTTACAACATTTTATATAGCCTGTGGGTAAAATTGGCGTTAGCTACGACAGTTGATAATTGCATGGCCCCCAAATACATTTTATGCACAAATTCAATATCATTATAGGCTTTTTTAATATCATTACTTATCATTATAGGCTTAACATAAAATATTTAAAAACACGACTGTGCTGTGAAACGCCTAATACAAATTATACTAACAACGTCGCAACATACGCTAATAAAACTAAATTCTATGCAAAACTGCGGTGCGCCTTATCAAGCAATGCATTTTTTACCAACAAAGTATTTTAGAACAACAACATGGACGCAGTAAAGTGTTGCATAGGTAATGTGTTACCTGCATAAAAAAACTGTACTTACTACAATAAAGATTAAGAATTATTGTTTTCCGGGCAAACATTATACTTACAATATTTTGTTCAGTAATTTTTCTTATGTTTAAGGGGCATAGGTGGGCACAATTAACCAAAAAAGTAACTTCGTTTAATAGTAATTCGTTACACAATACATTAACTAGTAACCTCGTTAACTTTAATTTTTTAAATTAAATGGAATGTAACTTAAGTTATCGATAACCGTTAACGTTAACATTTAAATTAAACAATCCATTCGCATAAATTCGCAGTTTAGTTAAATTTTTGAATTAAAGAAAAATGTTTTACGAAAAAAATTTTAGCGCTAGTTTGCAGTTATTAAAAAATTGGCAATAAGAATGTGGCACACAGAGATTGTGACGTCATTTCCGCCCAGCTAACCACTTCGGCTGATTTACTTTCTCACCCCTTCCGGCCTACCCTATTTACTTACCCTACCCTTCCCTCTTACCCTACCTCGCCTATTCTATCCTCTTACCCCAATAATTTTTAAAGTTAACTTAAAAGTTCAATTTTTACGCAAAAGTTAACTTCTTTAATCAACGATTAGCGGATTAACGGTTTGGTGCCCACCTTTGTTATGGGGTCCAAAAAAAAAATTATTGTTTCTGTAGAAAAAAAATTGTTTCTTTAGAAATAATTTTTAACGTTCACGGTTATCGATAACTTTCGTTTATTTAACAAACCAACGTTAATGTATTGAGCAACGAATAACCATTTTACGAAGTATCCCCCTGCTTTAAGTTAACTGTACCTACAGACTATATGGTTTAACGCACTTACGTTTGGAAGTAATCTTTGTATTAAAAATTTACAAAAATACTAGCCCGGTTACATTTAACTGTTTAACTGACCTACAGAACAATTGAAGTATGTTACCTTGTATTACACTTCGTACCTAAAAAAATATACTTACACACACTTGAATCCAAAGTGTGAATATTTTTTTATATTTTTTATCTTTAATGAGAAAAAATTAACTTCACGGCCTAAACTTAAATGTACTTTTGTTTTTCTGGCACAGTCTTAGGTGATGGCAACTTGAACAATTCGGGATTTTATAATAAAATTGCCTGATAGTTAATTCACCATTTTGTTTTTGTCTGAATAGGAGTTCATATCGTTTATTGCGGACTCTACAGCATTAAACATTAAAATTGTAGCAAAATTTATTAATCAATTGTTTTTTATGGTTAGTTACAACAAGAAAAAAAACAAAAAGAATAAAAAATAAATGTGCAAAAAGAATAAATTCTTGCTAGTTTCTTTTAAAAATATCTGCTAAATTTACGTTATTTTAAAACAATGTTTATTAGGCGGCGTCAAGACTGCTTTTGAAACATTTGCGCGTAATATAAAAAGAAAAATATTAGTGCAAAAGATGTGGTATATTAAACTATATACAAAATATGCAAACGCAAAAAACAGGTTTAAGTGCACATATAAAAAAATTTGTCAAGTATAAAAATTCGATAAGAAGTTATAACTGGCTTTATTTGATATATAAAATGCGGTTTAAAAACGTTTAATCTTTTTTAAAATAAATTTACTTAAATGTATACTAATATATAAGCGCGACATAATAAAATCAATAAAATATTTAATATAATTTTTTAATTGATTAAACTAAATCTGTGGCTTTGCATCCAAATTTAATATTAACCATTTCTAAATTTAATAAATATTTACAGATTTGATTAAATAAAAAAACAAAAATTACATTTTTAACATAGCTTTTTTTCTCTTGTTGATACCACAATATTCTTTCGACCAAATTTTAAGTGCTTAAAATAATATTCAATGAACAAACAAGCTATTAAATATAATTAACAATCAAAAATTAATTTTAAATCTGTTTTTGAGTTATTAATAATTTACATTAGACCAAAGTCTGAATGCTTTATATCATTTCTTGATTTTAATAAAACAAACAAGCATTTGAATTTATTATAGATAACCAAATAAAAAAATAAATATCATGATATACATTTTACTGAAATTTAAATGCTTGATTTTTTAAAAAATTTTTAAAACAACTAGGCATTTATCGATAATAAACAAACAAAAATTAATTTATTAACCAGTTTTTAAGTTCTTAATATCTTGATGCACATTTGTCTTGTTATTAATATCTTGATAAGCTAATAATATCTTGATGCACAATTGAAAAAAGAACACTGACAACAATAGTAAGAAAACTGACTTACAATGTTGTTTCAAAATCAAAAATTTCGAACTATAATTTAAAGCAAACAAATTACTTACTAGAGTATAGAGAAAAAGTACCAAATGCTTGTTGAAAAACCAATTCCAATTATACTGAAATCAATATCACAAACAATTTACTTATAAAAATGTATGTAAGCTTATCTAGCCCTATTCAAATTAAGCTACAGGATTAACCCAGGACCATGACAGCATAAAAACATCAAGGATTAAACCAGAAAATATATTTTTTTTAATATTACTAGTTGTTGCATTGATTTCTGTTCATGTGATACCTTAAGCCATGTTCGGATTTATAGTTTTTTTTGCAATTTTTACATATGTAATATTTTATATTGCTGTGAGTGATTTTGTGTACTTTTAAACTTACAAGATGCGTAAATTGTCTGTCGCAGATTTTACATTGGTGTGGTTTTATATTGCTATGAATAACTTTGTGTTTTTTTAAATGTCCATTACTAGTAAAACTTTTTTGACAGACGTCACATTTATATGGTCTTACTCCAGTGTGTTTTCTAACGTGAATTTTTAAGCTATAATTAAGTTTGAATTTTTTATCACAAAAATCACAATTAAACGGTGTTATATTGCTGTGAGTATAACTGTGTATTACTAAACCTCTATTTCGTGTAAATTGTTTTTCGCAAATATCACATTTGTAAGGTTTTGTGACTTTTTAGTTTGTACCTTTGGTTAAAAGATTTATCACAAATTTTGCAATTATGAGCCTTCACTTTATTGTGCATTTTTTGATGACTTTTTACTTCGTTTTTAGATTTAAAATTTTTGTCACAGATTTCACAATTAAAAGGCTTTGCATCACTGTGAATACGTTTGTGTTGTGTTAAATCTCCCTTCAGAGTAAATCCTCTCTCGCAAATTTCACATTTGTAGGATTTTGCATTTACATGAATGAGTTTGTGATGTTTAAGATTGGATTGCCATTTAAAGACTTTTTTACAGAATTCACATTTATAAGCCCTAACTTCATCATGTTTTCTTTGGTGAAGTTTTTCGTTACGTTTAGTTTTGAAAGTTTGGTCACAGACATCACATTTGAATGGCTTTAAATTGCTGTGAACAACTCTGTGCTCTTTCAAAGTTCCATTTTGTGCAAATCTTTTTTCACAAATTTCACATTGGTACGGTTTTATTTTTTCATGAGTTGCTTTGTGCACAGTTAAACTTGATTTTCTAGAAAAGTTTTTATCACAAACGTCACAATTGTAAAATTTTATTTTTTCGTGAACTACTTGGTGTCCATTCAATTCTGAAATCCGAACAAAGGATTTTTTACAAATATCACATTTATGGGACTTTATTTTTACATGGATCATCTTGTGTTTTTTCAAACTTGATATTGTAGGAAAAAAATTTTCACATGCATCACAATTGTAAAGTTTTATTTTAGCGTGAACTGGCATGTGGTATTTTAAGCTATGAATTAGAGAAAAGCATTTTCCACAAACATCACATTTAAAGGCTTGATGTTCTCGTGAATAACTTTGTGTGCATCTAACTTTGATCTGCAAGAAAAGGATTTTTCACACACTTCACATTTAAAAGGTCTTTTTTTGACGCGGATCATGTTGTTTTGAAAGGTTTTAACTTTTAATTAAATAGATTCTAAAAACCTTAATCCAATAATTAAATCCAACTTGCACCCCTGTCGGCCTGTCTGCTTTACTGCTTGTAATGTTCTGATGTTACAAATTTTTGAGTTGTTCATATATATTTAAGAAATATCTTTAACATAGTTATTTACTTGTTCAGTAAAAAATTATTGTGATTAAAATACCTCTTTTACATGTAATTAAAATGCCCTCTTTTTTAAATATTTTTTAAATAGTTTTTAAAACAAACACTCAACTATTTCTTAAATGATTACAGGCTTAGCACATAACAAACCGGCAGCGTGGTGTAGTGGAAAGAACACTTGCTACACCACACATGGGGTCGTAGGTTCAATCCCCACTGATCTCATGCTGTAGCGCCCTTGTGTAAGGCGATATAAACGGTATGAACTCCTGCTGAGCGAGCAATTAGTCTGCAGTATAATTATCGGGCAATTATAATCTATAATATCCCACACTGCCGCAGGCAACTCGAGACCGGGTCGGAGTAACTGATGTTACTCTATGTTTAAGTCGCGCATTCGACTTTCCCACATCGAGGATAAAGATATATACAAAAAAAAAATAATAAAACAAGCTCCGCTATTTTTTAAAAATATTTTAGAAAATCTCTTTAAGACCAATTCGTATTAAAGTTAAAACGAATTTAGTTGCTTTAAAATTAAAACCAATTTGCCAAAAACGAATATTTTACCACTTAAAATGGTACCTATGACATTAATAAGACCGGACGGATTCGGAATAAGTTAGAGTTTGACTTCGTTTCATTTGATCTTAAGGATATATGACCAACTCCCCAAAAACTCAATGTGTAATCGGAGAACATTTTCAAAAAGCAGATTGACATATTTAAAATGTCCTTTTTTGTGTGTAAAAATTGTTTTAAATATTAAAGATCGATCACATTGCCAAACCGTAAATAAGTCTAATATACAGCATAAAATATTTTTAAACATATTTGTTATACTTTAAGGATTTGTTAAACTAAAATGAGGTCAATCTTGGTGTCAAAAAAACTGAAGCCAGCGCTGCAAATCTACATTTTCAATAAGTCTTCAAATAACCCTTTTAAAAAAGTAATAAAAACAACTATAGAATCTACAAATGTTTGACATATGAGATGAAGGGTCAATAAATAGCGTGATAAGCTATTCCATTGGTATTGTTGATCTAATATAATTTATATATTTTCAATGTCAAAAAGGGAAATATATTGAATATGGAAAGAAAAAAAAAACATCAAGTGTGTACCTTCTATTTTTTTAATTATTTTTTCTATCATAATTATAAAAATACATTTATAAAAAAATATATAAAAAATTTTAATAACAAAACTAAAATATATATAAAAGGATTGTATCATCATTTATCTTGGCAACACTCTGCACCAGATAAGTCTTTACCAAAACACCCACACTCATATATGCTAAGAAATAATTGCTTCCCGAGCTAGCTGCATACGTTTGCGTGCCCTCAAAAATGCATCTAAAATTAAAAAAAGAAAGTTCACCATACAACACATTAAAGTAAAGGCTAAGGGTATCTACAACTGCCGCCAAAAACCAAACGCATGGGTGATAAATAAACAAAGCAAAGTTAGTAAATTACAATACCGGCAAAAGGCAACTTAAGTTTGGGTCATGACTAATGTCCCATTATTTAGCCTGTAAAATTAAACCTTTCACACTGAGGATAAAATATAAAAAAAATATGTCAATTTTTGACTGCACTTTGAGTAAAACAGTGTATAATGCAGTGTAATAACAAGCAGAGCGAATCAAACCCAGGTCCTTATACATTCTTATTTGAAAAAGATTACCCATAGTTCCATGTATTGCATCAGCACTTGCTCGTCCTTTTAATAACTGCATAGCACTTTGTAATTTTTTCTTGGAAACGAACTCAGCTGTCTTGTCTTGAAAGCCAGTATATTGCTGTAAACAGTTTATGTTGATTACAACATTTCCAGTTGATTCAGTTCGAATTCCATATTTGCTGATTTGATTTCCCTGCACAAATAAGTGTAAGTTATATTAATAAAACAAAAAAACAAATAGTACCTTACACAAAATACCAAGTAATACCTAATAAGCACTAAATTGAACTTTTTTAAGGTGGGGATAGTACATAAAGTTACAGTCAACATTGAAAACTAAATGTAGTTATTTTAGTAGTTATGTATAGGCGTGCTAAGAAAAGACATTAACAATTTATCAATGTATTGGGGGCTTAAGTTGTCCATTTGGCAAATTCATTAGTAGATAATTTACTTTACCTCTGTTGATGGTGGCACGGCAATAGAAGACAGGTTCTCCAACTCCGGACTTCCTCCAATAAAATACCTCCGCAAATTTGAGACGACTTCTTGGTAGCCAGCATTTCCAGTTGGCCTCCAACAATTAACTTTAAGTTTTTGAAAACCGGGCGTAGACGGAAGATTGAAGTAGCTGTAACCTTCGGTTTGTTGTATACCGTTTCCAGTCATTGATATCACATGGACGAAAACTTTGGGCCATTCAAATGGGGTATCTATTAATAAAATAAAAAAGGTTTGGTTAAATTGCATAGAAATTTTGCAAAAAAATGACCCTTTATCAAATAAAATAGCCATAGCGTTACTATGATTTACATTTATAAATATCATAGATTGATGACATACTTAACTTTAATGCAAATGTTATTCCTTATTACCATATATTTACCTTCTGTTTTGTTATCCATGTTTAGAAATAGTTGATAGTTAAATGGTTGGGAGAAGTGAGCTTGTTCAATATTACCAAGAAGTCTAGTTCCACATGTTTGTGTACATCCATACAAAACTTGTGCTTAAAATTTATTTGCGTTAAAATTTAAAATGGTTGTTAATATTGAATGATTGCAATATTTAGGCGAATAGCAGTTTTTTGGGTAGTTATAATATTTAAAAGTTTTTAAATTTATAAATGTTTTTATTGCCATGGATGCGATATTAATATTGACTTACTTGCAGATTATGTTAAAAAAAATATTCTGTAAAAAATCATAATAATATTTAGCGCAGACTAGACAGAAAATATTATTGCAAAAAAGGGGCAAATGTCTGATAATAAAACAGTTTTCTAATTTTTTTTACATATTTCTTACTTGGGTCACTAGACCAGTCGGTTGGCAAGTCAAGATAATACTCAACGTGTAAATTATTATTCTCAAAAGATTCAGCCGAAACAATTTCTCCGTAGACTAGAAGTCGAAACAAATTCTTCGGGATAATTTCAAAGTTGTCTCCAACCAGTTGTTTAAGGTAATTGCTATGTTTGTGATAAAGCTAAAATGAAGAAAATTAAATTGTAAAATAAATGTTAATTTTTTAACACAAAAAAAATAAGAATTTTTTTTAAAACATCTGTTAGAGTCATATAAAAATAAAAAGGTTTGTGCTATAACCGGCAGCGTGGTGTAGTGGTAAGAACACTTGCTACACCACACATGAGGTCGTGGGTTCAATCCCCACTGTTCTCATGCTGTAGCGCCCTTGAGTAAGGTGCTATAAACGGTATGAACTCCTGCTGAGCCAGCACTTGATTAGCAGTATAATTATCGGGCAATTATAATCTATAATATTCTAAACTGCCACAGGCAACTCGAGACTGGGTCGAAGTCACTGATGTTACTCTATGTTTAAGTCGCGCACTCGACTTTCCCACATCGAGGATAAAGATATATACAAAAAAAAATATATATATGTTTAAACGTTGCTTAGTAAATATAATTAAAATCCATTGCACAAAACTTATTCTAGGACCAGTTTAAAATTAATTCAGACTGGCTTGCCTTAAAATATTAGCTAAAATTATTTTAATTTTTTAATTTACTAGCAAATAAATTTCTAAATAAAATTTGAAGAATAGCATCAAATAAAAATCTTTTAAAAGTACAAACCTCGCTAAAAACTTTTAATTTTCTTTTTTCTTCCAGTTTGCTGACATCATTTGAAGCGTGTTCTACAGTAAACTCCCAAACATCCCTGCTTAAACCATGCTCTAACCTGTTTATTATATTTGTTACACAAGGAATCTCATAAACCAGCAAAAAATAAATAAAATATACCATTTTAAATAGACCTACACTCTTAAAACTTTACATTTTTTATTTAAACACATGAACAGTCAAAAATTAATTTAACCTAGCCTATATTTAATTTTAAATTTAATAAACTAATATTTGTTTTTCTAAAATTATATACAAACATAGCCAAATACAATAAAAATAAATAAAAACTCTACAAAAATGTAAGTATGTAGGATTTTAATATGTACCTGTATGGTCTTTTTGACCTGGTAAAATCAGGGGTTACTCTGAGAATGGAGTTACTATTATATTCCACTGTACAGAGTTTATGCTCAAATTCTAAACCACCGAGTCTGTACACAATGATATAATATATCAAATCCTAAATGTTATTATTTTTTACACCAAGATCTAGTCTTATTATTTTTGAAATAGGTTTATGTTACATTTGATAAAAGAGGCCCAACATTTCAAACTCAGTTTTAGATAAAAGAAAAAAAATGACAAATTGTATAATCTAGTTAGCAGGTAAACAGTACAATTTATTTTTTTAAACAAATAAATATATTACATTACCAGCACTCTGTAATTTTTTTTATGTTTTCATCCTATTATTGTATTGTTCATAATGTCGTTAATTATTACTGTCACTTATAAAAATAAAATTTTTAAAAATGGAAGTTCATTTAGGCTATCTACTTACTGGCCTTCGGGTGATAGATCAGCCATGATTGTTAAAGTTGTGACTGGAGTGTTAAGAACATGATGATTTTGTTGAAATTCCTCAGTAGGAGAAGCTTCAACTAACTTCAATCCAGCCACTGATTTACCACTGCATGAAGTTAATAAAACAAAGATCAACTTAACTTGCTACTTTACAATAAAACACAACCTTAAGAAAAATATTTCTTAAGGTTGTTAAAAAATGTCTTTTAATTCTAATAGCCTAATTTTAGGGTAAAAGGTTAAATGATTTGCAAAAAAATAAATAAAAAATAATCTTTTACTAAATTTCATTTTTTAACCTTTGTTTTAACAAGTAAACAACCAACTTAACTTTAGTTTAAGCACAGAACCAAAAAGTTTTTAATTTAAAAAAATTGTCAACTAACAATGTTATCTATTGGGGCATTTAAATAAAAAAAGCAACACAATCTGTTTAAAATAAATACCGATTAAGTTTCCAAGTTGGAGGACCATTTGCAGTGTTGTCATTGGTTCGTTTTCGAACTTCAGATACCCTGATCGCTAAATCTGACTCGGTTTCTTTTTCTGAAGTTGTGCTTGGTTGAAAAATGTCTTCTGTAGCTGAGAAGCGATCGTTGTTTACATATGTGAATAATCTTTTGTTTTTTCTTCCACCTGCCTCCTTTACATTTAAGTTGGAAATACATCTTGTTAAAAAACACATAGTTAAAGGGGTATGTATACCAATAAGCTGCTTATTTAAATCAATAAAAATATGAGTGCCTTTATAAGTGATTTTAATATTTAAAAATAATTTTACATAAAAATATATTACTCCTAAACGTTAACTATAAAAAACCTTTATTTTGTCAACTTCAGAATGATATTTGTAATCCGCAACTCCAGTACAATTTGGTTCAAATCCATAAAACTCCATCTCCCTCTAATTTAAAAAGCTTAAGTTCAGTATTCTTTTTTTATTATTATTAAAATCACTAGAAAATGGTACCGGTATATTTAAATATATTTTCATACATGTGAAAAAAATTTTTGTTGCCATTGCACGACAAGCTTTTCACTCTCGAGAATGGTTTGTCCAAAATTATTTGTAGTTAAAGGAGTCACTTCTTCTGTGGAATTGGGTTTTGACAAGAAGCCAAGTGTGGAAGCACTCAGTCTTTGTAGATTTACTCTAAAAAAAGGACAAATTAGGACATAATAATAAAAACACATGTTGAAAGGCCTATTGTAACATTTGTGTATATGTTTAAAAATATAAATAAACCATTAAAAATATATACAGTCCGGGTTAAAAAAAATATATACAGTACTGGGTCCTGGTTTTGATTCCCAGTGATCTCATGCTGTAGCACCCTTAAGTGAGGCGCTATAAACGGTATGAACTTTTGCTAAACCAGCAGCTCAAATATTGGGCAATTGTAATCTATAATATCCCAAACTGTCACAGGCAAATCATGACTGGGTCGAAAATAATAATAAAATCCAAAACTGCCACAGAAACTCGAGACTGGCAGACTGGATCAGGACAACTGTTGTTACTCAATGTTTCGGCGACGCATTCGACCTTTTAACATTAAGGATAAAGAAATACAAAAAAAATGAAACTAGGACAAAGTGTAAAAAAAATTAAATCAATAATTGGATGTTTGTTTAAATTTATTGTTAAAATCTAATTTTTATTGCCCTATAAGTTTAAAAAATTTGCAAAAGTTACTAAACTGACATAGTTTTAATCTAATTTTACATTTTTAAATTACCAAAAAATATATACCAAACATATTATATCAGAGCTTACTTGATTTTAAAATTTTTGATTGGATCTCTTGACCGGTACGATGCACCACCTAAGTCATTTTCATAAACTCTTTCCATTATAAAAATTTTTTAATTTTTACAACTTTGGAATTAGTATAACATTCTATTCTATTTTAAACAGAAACGTAAAAACAAAATAACTGTTTTTTAATATGGTTTAAATTTTTAACAGAATTCGCAATATTTTTATAAAATTGACCGAAAAAGTAAGGTTACCAAAAAAATTATATCGACGGTTCAAAAAAATAATGCATAAAAAATCTTTTTAAATAATTTTTTCTGTACTTAAACCATAGATATTACATCACACATAGATATTACATGTAGTGTTATTTATATCTATGCTTAAACTAAAAGACAATATGCTTTATTTTAAAATAAATTTTGCAGAAAAGTTTCGTTTTAAGTAGTATGCAGCAAAAGGCAATTAATCTAACACATAAGCTTTCATCTAACTTTTAGTTTATCTACTTATTTTAAGAACTGGAAATACGGTAACGCCGCAACTTGCTAAATGTACCTAAATTAAATACAAAACTGTCTGTATCAACAACAACGTTATGAGAGTTTGAAACAATAGTTTATTTTTAGTAAAAAATTAATGCATAAACACTGTACAAAATGTAATGTAGGCTTTTATGGTTAGGTTAGGGCATTTTATAATCTTTAAAATGAAAATTCTATACAAAATGCGTTTGATAAATATTTACAAGTCTCTGAAAGCAAAATTTACCCATCATTTATAATGTACTATACCAAACAAAAAACAGGTATAAAGCCTGTACTATACTAATGACCACAAACCAACGTTGCTTAGTGATGTTTGGACTTGACAAAAGCAAGACCATGCGTGCGCATATGAGTGCGTAATGTAACATCTTGGTCAAATTGACGAAAGCAAACTTTACAACGAAACAATTGGGTGATATTGTTCTTAGCCAAGTTCTCGTTGCTGCCATGCAAATCTTCTTCTTTGAATTCAGATCGCAATTTTGCATCGTATTTTTCCAAAAGGTTTCTATCATGAATCTGCAAAAGTCAAAATATTTAATTTTTATCAGACCGAACAGAAATTTATAATCAGGCAAAAAATGCTCCAAGAAATAAATTTTGAGTTTTTATACCTTTTAAATACAATTTGTTTACAATCCCATTTTAGTTTTTAACAAAATGTCCATTACTTAAAAAAATAACAAGAAACAAACAGGAAAAAAAACTACTGCAGGCTCAAAAGTACCTTGTGTTTTATGTGCAAATGCTTGTCAAGGGTAAAAGTTGATGCAAAGCAGAGTCCACATTCACTACACTGTACCATTGTAAGAGCCGCTGAATTGTCAGATGAATTTTCAGGAAAGCTTGAATTTTGATGCTCGATGATATGGTTCTAGACAATACAAAAATTTTAAATTTCATTTAAAAACAAACTTATCCATAATTCTAAAATATAAATTTATTTTTCTTTGATGTAAAAGTGTTGTGTCAACTTAACACACAATTTTGGCTAAAAAACAAATATTCTATTTTAACACCATTTCAGTCATTTATTTATAGTTATCATATTTATAAAACTTACTTGAAACAAAAGTCTTTCTTTTTCCTGAAAGTCACATTTTACGCAGACATATATTTCTGGAAAATTGAGCTGACTAAAATCAGGACTGGTGATTTCATCCGAGTTATCCTATAGCAAAAATAAACAATTTTTATAAAGTGCAGTTGAATTGCAGTTTTTTTGTGTGTAAATGTAATACATACGAATAGGATGTATAAATTGAAACTTTTGAATCTACAAGAAAAAAAGAAAATCAAAAAAATTTCGTACTTCGTTTTTGTCAACAACCGTCTCAATTGGAATGTTCCATTCTTGTTCAACCATTTTTTCATCTACCTCACCAAAAGATTCATCAGATCCTGGATCTACCAACCCAAGTGCCTTTTTCTTTTGATTCTGAACTCTTAACCGAGGGTTTCTAGTTGTGATTTTCACTCTTGGACCGCCATGATTTCCTGCAAATAATTTTTATTAGATGATTTGTGATTCTTCTCAACATTCATTACAAAAAGAAATTTACTCAATTACATGTTAAGGGTTATTTATAATGTAATAAAAAGCAAAACTTAGGTTTAGATTTGTCTTTGTTTGCCATGTTCATTCTAATTTTGTTATTTACATTGCTTAATATGTACAAAACTATGGAATAAAACGATATTAGTGCTAACATTTAATTTAAAATGTGCTTAGCAGTAGCGGAAATTAAACCAAAACATTGTTTATAAACAGTAAAGTTTAGTGCTTTGTAGCACCATGCAAAACCACTATAGTTTTATTCAAATTTGCATAAAATTATAAAAATGTTACCCAAAACAGATTTCTGCATGGTGTTGGAAATAAGCTTCAAATTGGGTTTTTTACTGGGTGAATAATTAGATAGAGTTTTGATAATCTTAATATCTTTACTGCTTGGATCTTTAATGTTGTGAAGCTAAAAAATAAATCAAATTGAATAAGGGTTATAACTAATAAATAAAATTAGGCAAAAGTATATAATAACAGATAGCAAACATTAAACACAATTCTAGAAAAGGTATAACATTTAACAAACATACCCTTGCTAAATGCTTGACCAAAGTGATTTTTTTCGCAAATTTAATTTCTCCTTCTGGACAGTGAGGACAGCAATATGAAGCTTTTATTCCACGATGAACACTTCGTACATGGCTCGAGCGACTATGTGAGGACTGAAATATCTGTTAACAGAAAAGATGGAAAAAAATTTATAATGGCATGAAAAGGATGGGAGTAATTACACTGTTATTACAAATTTTTTAATAAATTCGATTTCACATTAAATAAAAAACATAGTAATTAAGTTTTCGATACTGTTAACACAATGTTTTCCTACCTTACTGCATTCCGTACATGGGTAAATTTTCTTTCCTGGTAAGTTTGAAATTGGAGAAACACTTTCACTTATCATATTATCATCAGCCTTTCCTTTAATATAAAAAAATGTACATTACAAACACACACTTAAAAACTATAACAGCATATAAACTGGCAAATTTTTTTAAAATAATTATTTTTCACATTTGCTTTTATTAAAATCAAATTTTTAAAAAAGGATTTTTTAAGGGCAATATTGCAAATTTCTGATCTAAGACTAAAAATAAGATAAAAATAATAAATCAAATTATACAAAAACATGCAATCTAGGTTAAGTATAAATTAACAAATTGACCTTAACAAATAAATTACTTTTTATTTTTTACTAATATTTTATAGCTTGAATTTAATAAGAAGGGTACCTTCTTTTTCTGTTGAATTAACATTATGTTCCATCAGTAAATGCTCTCTAAGTAAATGTTTTTCCTCTAGAACTTTTTTACAAATATAACACTGAAACACAATATTAAAGTCTTAATAAACGGATGCACAAAATAAAAAAATGTTTATAATAAAATATATAAAAATTTTTAATAGTGTTTTATCTTAATTTCCATCGCAAAAATTATCTTAAATTACCAAATTCTCTTTTAAAACAATTTTTTATAGATTTAATTTATTTTGCTCAAGGTTGTCATTAATTGAGTTTGTATGTTCTTTAATAAATTTTATAAAGTAATCCAACAACAATGAATAGTGGTCAGAACACACTTGACTTAACTAGACCACCAGCATGCTGTAGTTGTTAGAACACTTCCTACACTACATAAGGGCCTGGGTTCGATCCCCAGTGATCTTTTTTTGTAGCGCCGCTATAAACAGTATGAACTCCTGCTGAGCCAGCAACTAATCAGCAGCTCAATTATCGGGCAATTATAAATCTATAATATCCCAAACTGCCACAGGCAATTAATACTGAGTCAGAAAAACAAATGTTACCCTAATAAGATAATATTATGCCTTTTAAAGGATAACATGATTATAATTCAAAACTTATTAACCTTGTATGCAATAATTCTAGTTGATTCGATGTGAGTATCAAAATGACGATGTAACACAAACAACTGTTGCGAGCGGCTACTGGAATCGTTAAACACTGTATCACACAGTGGACATTTGTATATTGTTTTTAGGTTAGATGGCTCCGGCGTTAAGTTATGTACCGTTCTAAACAATAAATTTATATTTTGAATTATTATTAATTTTGAACAGCTAACTGTGGTACTATGTAGCAGAAGTTTTGTGTGCAAGATAGTCTATTCAACTGCTTAAGTGTGTTTAAAACAATGTTATAATAGTGGTACCTCTCACAAAATTAAATCATATGTTGTACCTTGGATTTAGAATGTAAAAGTTATCTTATTTAATAACAAACATTACTTTACAATATTAATTGGCAAACATTTTAATAATAATATTATCCATAACGAACCTCTGATGATTTATAATATTTGAGGTTGTTTTATAAGCCATGGGACACTCCTTGCACTTGTAAAACACTTGAACATGGTCAATCTTAACCAAATTAAAATATATTAATTATGGTTTTTTTTTTCTCTCTTAAATAGGTAAAAAACTTTGAAGTATATTTATCATTTAACGAAAGAAACATATTTAATTTAAATAGCCTACTAATATTTAATCATAGCATAAAAGTAACTTTAAAGCCTATTTATTTTTTATTAAGAAAATTTTAAACTTTTACCCTTAAGTGATTGCGAAGTTGATCATCAGTTAAAAAGTTTAGGTTACAGAGTTTACATTTGAAACAGGAAATCCGACAAAGGTGGAGGCAGTGTATGCGCAAATGAACATTAAACTCCATTGCATGTCTGAAAAAAAAACAGTAATATATTAACACAAGTTAATTTGTTTGAATTAAGTTTGGAGCAATGGGGATCAAACCCAGGACATCATGTAGTGTAGCCAAGTGTTCTAAATACTAGACCTCCCTGCAGGTATGTATACACTTAAAAAAAATTCTAAAAAAAATAGTTGATTGTTTTTTGTTATATATATATGGAGAAAGTAAGCAAACATTAAGAAATGTCATCAAATCTTACCCTTGAAATGTGTTTCCACATTCAGGACATGTGTAGGGTGCCACATGTTTATGCATTCGCATATGGGCAGAAAACATACAAGAATTGCAAATAATAAGATGGCAAATATCGCAGGTTCGTCTGTCAGTAGTTGTCTGATTTTGAAAGTGTTTCTCCAATAAGTTGGGATTGTTAGTTGAAAACGAACACTCTGTGCAGGCTATGCTTGTCTATTATAAAAAACATATAATATTTAGACTGTTTTTAAAACAAAAAGCACTAAACAAAAAGCAAATAGTATCTTAGAGAATTTAGTGTTTCTAAAATTACACAATTTTACAAAACTACTCAAAGAAAAAAAAAATGTTTTTCTTACATTTGTAACAGTGGCTGCTTCCAATTTTGACCTTTCCTCTAAGGCATGGAGAAAAAACTCTTTGGTACGAGGTTGACACAATGATAAAGGTATGGGACTCAAGTGAGCATCGTTAAACTGCATAACATCACCTTTCTCGCTATGCTCTCTTGCATGTTTCAATATCTCACATTTGTTGAAAAATATGAGGTTCTTGTTGCATTGAACACATTTTACCTAAACAATGTATAAATTACAAGAAGCAATGTACTAATGATGTATTTTCATGTCATTTGCACTAATATGTTGTTTAATCCTAAAAAAAATTAAAATCTTTAAAGAAATAAAAACCTTAACAAGAATACTCCTTCTTCCATAATGATGTTGTAAGGAAAAACTATTTAAAAAGGCATCACCACATTCAAAACATGTATGTTTTGTTATTGTGTTGTTAATTCCAAAATAAGGGCACTCAGAAGGTGGAACATATTTTTTGATTGGATTACAGCTACTGATCAGTTGTGAAAACGCATTCTAAAAATTTAAATTTCAGTCATTATTTTGCAAATTCAACTCTTAAATACAGTGTTGTACTGTATCTAATAGGTCACCTAACACTCTCTGAATTGTTATAATAAATAGGCAAACCATAAACACTAAAGTCTTATGAGTTATAATGTTGTTCAGGCTCATATTAATTTATCATTCTTATTTAAATAAGTTTTAAGCTACTTTTTTTTAAAACACCATTTAGATCGCCTGATTAAATTAGCACACACATAGTATGCTTAGGCATTTTTTTTACCTGAAATCTACTTTCTCCGGCTGACTTTATTGAATCTGACAGCAACCCTTTCTCCATTTTATCACTTGGGACTGGGGAACTTAATACATTTTTGGTGGTGGTTCCAATGGTAGATAAATAAGGCCTTGGGGTGACAATTACTTTTTGATTTAAAGTGGTTGAAGGCACAGTTGCTTTGGAACCTAAGTTGGTAGAAACTAAAGTGTCGGTTGAACTGTGTGGTTTTATAATTATAGATTTTCCGATAATCTTGGGATCCACTTGCAACGGAAATGTAATTTTTGCTGGGGCTGCTGCTACATTTGTTGCTAAACTTTTTGATAATGCTTCGTTCAAAGATTGATTTTTTGGTATAAAAATCCTTTGAGGTCCAGAAACATTGCTTATGGCTGGAGATGTTTGTAAAATGGTTCGAACATTTGCGAGCATCGTTTTTGTCAGGTTTTGAGCCACCGAGGTTTTGCCTGGTGGACTGGCAATTTCTACAGTTACAATTTTCGGAGAGGGTTGTACAGGCAAATTTGCAGTTGAGTTATTTTTTGATTTTTGTGTGAGTTGAATTGTTGGCACCGAGGAGTTTTTGTATAACAATTTGCCTTGGTTGGTAAGATAAAAAGGTTGTTTGCCAGGCGCACGACTGAATGTGTTCTGTGTTGATGTTGCTACGGGAAGTTGAACAGACTGACTTAGTCGATATCTTATTTCTTGATCTGGTTTAGCTTTTGTGCCGAGTTTAGTTTTCTTTTTAGGTTCGTTTGATTCTGCATTGGGTAATGGTCGCTTTTGTGATCTTTCCTTTTTCTTTGTAGTAATAGATTTAACATTTATTATGGAATCTTTATTTGTATTAGTAATGGAAGAAGTAGTTAGAATAGTATTATCCGCTATCTGAGATGTTATTGGTACTGAAATAGGGGAAGTTGCAATCAAATTTTCAGATTTATCTACAGATAAGTTGGGATGCTGTTTCTTAGCTTTCTTGCGTTTTCTTCTTTTTCTTGAATACAAACCAGTATCCAGATTACTACTTTCTGGTTGCTCCCCTAAAAATGATGATTGGTGGATAACATTACCAGCAGCAGAGCGAAAAGCTGTTATTTTAAGTTTTAAACCCTGTTTTTTAGGGATATCTATGGCTGTTTTAGTAGGAGTTTGCTTCTCCGGCAAGGGTAGGGGTATGGGTAATGAAACTGTACTAACTTGAGCCGTGGTTAAAACACTTTCTAAAATTGGATTTTTATCTGGTGTCGATATTTTATTTTCTGTGGTGGTGGTAGTTACATAAGCATGCCTGCGTTTAAACGGAAAATTTAATGCCCCCAAAGTGGTTGTTGTGGTATTTGTTATACCCTTTTTCTTAAAATTAAGTTGCTTGTTTAATAAATCCTCAGTTTTATTAGATTTTGCAGAAGGCTCATTGATAATTTTGGGTTCTAATTGTTTATCGTCTTTTTGGATCACAGAATTAGAAATCGACTTCTTTTCTGTAGAAGTGATTGTACTTGAATGTGTTGCCACAGTTTTATTCTTGTGGGTATTTGCAGTGGTTGCAGGAGTAGTTTTATTTGAAATAGTCTTGTTTACATTTGCACTTGTAATTTTTTTATCCAACTTAACATTAGATATTGACTTTAAGCTGTCACTAGCTGATTGGGATGCTTCTTGGAGGAGCGAATCAAAAAGCGAAAACATCCCACTAGATTTCTCATTTGAAGCAGAATTTTTTTCTGGAACTTTTGGATTTTGAGATAAATTAGATTCTGAATTACTTTTTTCTAACTTGTTTGGCTTTTCAGAATGCTTTAATTTATCAACTTTCGATTTTTCATCTTTGCCAAGTAAAATTGCTTCTTGTGCATTTTCCTTCTTTGATTTATCTGCAGCAGCAATAGTATTCTTTTTGTTTGTAGGGGTATTTTGACCTTGGTATCTATCCAATATATGTTTTTTTTTGGGGCCATGGTAAGACTTATCTTTTAATAGAGCATCTCTTTTTTCAACAGGTTTATTTACATTTTTAACAACATTTTGCATGTTAGTGGTGGGCAAAACAGGTTTAACAACCTGAACTTCCTTAACATCTTCAAATGCTGGCTTTGATATATTCATTTTACCCGAGGAATCATCCTTAACTACATCTTTTATAACAGCATTTTTAGGAGCTATAACAGCATGAGAGTGAGGTGAAATTTGAGCAGATGATGTTGGTACCGGTACAGTCTTTTCTTTTTCTGTTAAGGTAAATGCTTGCTTGTATGAAGGTAGTTGATAATGTGATTTATTCGTATTATTGTCCATTGATTTTAAATAGCTAGTTGATGTACATACCACTGGGGGATTTATGGAGGTAAAGACTGAATTAGCATTTGCCTGTACTAAGCATTTAGGTAAAATATGTTCTATATTTTCTTTGCTTTTGGATGTGTCAGATACCTTTCGATCATCTATTTGTGGTCTATGATCCAAAGTTGGGAAAACATTTGGGTTTGTTGGATTTTTAAAATTAGTCTGCGATGTGGAAATAGTTGGATTGTCAAACGAATTGGTTTGGCACAATGATGTGTTAACAAACGTTGGAGTCGTGTATGCTTTTCCGTTATAACCTGGAATAATAGGAACTTCTGTGGTTTTATTTTGAGAAAAATACATTGGGGCCACTTGATTAGTCAGATTTGGTGAAAATTGATTAAATGGAGGGTTAGGCCTTGATGCCAAAATGTTGGATGCTGAGCTGAATGATGTTAAAGCAACATTTGGAGTTGACTTCATGCCTTTATAATCCAAATGCATTTGAGACATGTCGGGAAGTGAAACATTCATTGTAGATGATAGCGATGCATAAGGCTGGGCAGATTTTTCAAATGAAATAGCAACAGAGTTATGCTCCTTTAACATACTCGAAGTGGAAAAATTACCCCCAGCTAAGCTAGAGGTATAGTGGCTTTGTTTTAGAAAACTGTCAGCAGTCGATGGCATAATACTTTTAGCATTAAATGGAACATTATTAGAAGTATTTGCGTTGTATGTTGTCAACATGGTGGCTTGCATTTGCTGTGGCAATTGCCATGAATGAGCAAACTCATTAAAAGCGGGAATGCTTTCTTGAAATTTTCTTTGCAAAGTTGCTTCCTCACTTTGTTTGGGATTAGATGGATGTCGGCCTGCAGATGTCATGTTCTTACCAAGTTTGGTAAACATGGTTTCATGAGTGCTGGTATTCATTGTATTTGGCATGGTAGAAGGTATAGGATGATAAACACTTGAAATATGGCTGTTTGAAAGAAATCCGTTGCCGGATGCAACAGGGTATGTACTGTATGAAGTAAACAATGTTTCAGAATTTTTTATGGACGAGGCAACAGAAGCGTTTAAATATTCGTTAACACTAGATGCCATTGGTGGCGGAATATTAAATACAGATTTTTGGGTCGAATTAATCGGCATTGGATTTTCAAATGTTTTAGGAACTTGTTGATTAGGAAAATTTGGTAATTTGGAAACATGTTGATCAAACTTTTCTTGCTTGTAGGAATTTGAAACCATGCTGGCCATTGGAACTTCATAAGACCTACTGTTAACCATTTTATCAATAACAAAATTATTGTTGGAATTTGTGCTTGCAACAGAGGCAGGTATCTTTAATTTGGATACACTGCTAACACTGGTTTTCTTAGGTTTTTTAGCGATTGAACTGCTGGGTGCTTCTGAAACAGGTGATGAATAATTTTTGGATTTGTGCAACGTGCCAGGAGTGTGTGACAAAATATTTGATGTTGAAATGGGGGGGTTGTACAACGCATTTTGACCACCATGAATAAGTTTATTCTGTGATTCAAGCGCATCCATTAACGATTTTCTTTTTTGTTGAAGAGCAGCTAATTCTTGTACGGTATCATACACAGACTGGTCACTATAGGTATCCCGGTTTATTGTCATTACCGCACCAGGAGCTGGTGTTTTTTTAGGTGAAATAGTGTTAGGAGCAGTGGGCGGAAGACGTATAGTCGGATCATGATCATTGTTTTGATCAAACTCAAAATCATCTTCAAGAGAATTCTTTGACACTTGTCCATATGATTTTTCTTGCTTGGGCAAGGTTTTATTATGTTGGTTTACACTTTGATTTTGGTATTGACTGACTTGGCTTGTATTGGATTTTTCGCTTACACCTGAATGTAACTCCATAGCGGACAATGCAAATTTTGAATCTTTTTTGTTCACTAGTTGGTTTGGATCTTGGCTGTAAATTAAAAAACAATTTTTTTAACATCTTTAACAACAGTATTGGTATTACATATTTGCAACAATAATATACCTTGTTTTAATATCTAATGAGTTTACAGGATTAACGAAAGAATTGCTTTTAGGTTCAGAGGATGGATAGTTGCTCACTGGACTTATAGCTTCGTATGCATTGTTTGAAAACATCTAAAATGCATATATATTATATAATAGATGAAATTAATATTTTAAAACTTTGTATCGAATCAATAATATTTTAAAAAATATAAATTTAAATTAAAAATACATGTAAAGGCTCTTTAAAGCAAGATTTTTCTTTAAATAAAAAAACATTAAGGGGCATATTTATTAGGGTATATGTCTTAAATAGATATATCTACATTCCAACCTGTGTAACACAAGTGTCTGCTGCATCTAAAGACTTTAAAACATTAACTGGCTTAGTGAATTCTTTTGGCAGCCCACTTGTGTTTGAAATACTTGACATTTGTCCAGAATACATTTGCGTATTCTGTAAATACCTAGACTGAGTTTGATTGTATTCCTTTTTAGGTTCTGCAGTTGTTGGTTTATTTTTTCCACCTGACGTCAAACTGTCCAAAATCTGACTTTGGTTCATTGTTAAACCATCTTGTGGCTCCTTGGCATATTGAGAAGACATAGATAGCATCTCAATAGTGCTGGAAAGTTTATCATGAATGCTACTTTGGGTGTTAGTTGAACCTGTCCCAATAGTGCTTGAGTAAACCGTATTAAATGGTTGATTTGGATGAGGGTAAGATTCGTGCACCATTTCTCCCATCCATGGAGAATTTTGCACTACATTACTGGACATTAGGGATGACAGATTGGCTGTCGATTTTTTATGTACTTCACCAGGGAAGGAAAATTCTAATAAAAATTATAAATATAATTTTCAATTACAGTTCCACAATTTGTTAATACTTGCATTTAATTTTTATGATGATTTATTTAATGCCACTTGGTATAAGCAATACTAAGTTTACCTATTTTACCAAACTATTTGTTATTAACAACTTTTACCTTGTTCATAAAAATGATGTTTTAATTGGGATAAATCTTCCAATAGATTATCTTGCGTAGAGCCTGTGTTCAAATACTGCAAATGGGATTGATCATCCATTAAGTTAGGTAGTGTAGGACATGGACATAACTCCAATTCAGACATAATTTTAGAATCAGTTGCATGATGCAATGAAGAAAACGAATTGACAGAAACTTGGCCACCATGTAATACATTGGGCTTGTTGTTTGTATCAGAAAAGTTGGAATTGGTGGAGCTCAGCATATGCAAATTGTCGTTAGCATTTAAATTTTTTAATTCTTGTTTTTGCTTGGTATGTTGTGGTCTTATAAACGTTGTATTGTCTAGCAACACATTGAAAGTAGTGGAGTTAAAAATTTGTTTAGCAAAAATGGTGAAAGTACCTAACAAAAACCCTGTTGCTTTAACTTAATCAAATGCCAAATAAATAACTTATAAATCAGTTTTAAAAAATTACATAAAATAAAATACCCATATAAGTTTGAGATGGGTTACTCTCCATTAGGTTTGTATTGAAAGATAGATTGTTTTCAGAATTTTTTTTCAAAAATGATTGTTGTGGCTGTTCCAAGTAATGCATGTTCTAAAACAATTGTAAAAAAATTTTGTAAAACTAAATTTTTTTCCTATTTTACAAACTTTGCTAAGTAAGTTCAAGCTTCTACACTAAAGTTATTTACATATTCCAAACTTAAACACTGTAGTAGCACACAGTAAATATATAAAACAAATATGTTCTAGTTTCAAATGCCTACGTGCATTTATTGCCCTAACAAACGATGTATTTTAAAAAACATTTTTAAAAACATAAAAAAAACAATGTTACCTGATAGGAGGTTGATATTGGTTTATTGGTTTTTACTTTTTTGGGTTTATGTAGCTTTGGGTTTTTTATGGGTGAACTCTTTATGTTTTGGTGAGTTATGTTTGGCGCAGGTGTTTTTTCACTTGATAGCATTTCGTCAACACTTGAAAGAAATAAACTACCAAGGCTGCCACCACTGGGCGCTGCTTCCTCAACTGGCATAAAAGAATTTTCCACCATTGAAACATCTTGAACGTGGCTGGTGTTACCTTGTACTGTTTACACAATAACATTGTTATGACTATAAATGGCATTGTCATAACCCAAATTTACAATTTTTGGTTGTCTATCGAAAGTTAAGAAACTGTTTTTGATATCACAATAAGCTACAATAGTTTTTTTAAGTATAGCAGCAATAAATACAATACTTTTGCAATAATGTCAACTTTACTTGAAAATTTAAAATAATGTTAGAACAAACTTTTAAATATTATATACATTTTTTTAAGTAACATTATAAAAAAAAACTTGTCTTTGACATTTTAAAGTCTAAACATTCCAGCCACTTCAATTTTTAAATAATTTATATAAAATTGTAACACCTTAATAAGTATTACAAAAACATACCTAAATGTTGAACATTAGAACTGTCTACATTTAATGATAGAGGGTTTAAGTGGGTGTTAAAATCCAAAATATTCTGATGCATATGTGAACCAACGGGTTGCTGGACATCAGATCCATGTTTAAGCTCCTTGTGATCATCTAAGAAAGTTAAAAAGTCTTCCAGGTCATGCACATCACTCATTCTTTACTGTAATTAAAAATGTTCAATAAAGTTTTCGCAAAACTTTTTTTTAGCAATTTTCACCAATGATTATGATTTATAAGTATATAATTAACCCTTCATTAGTGGTCATTCTTATTTCAAATATTACCAACATATTGGCATGTTATGAATACAGTATAACATACCTTACTAATGTGGCTGTCACATTTCTCCAGTTTACCTTATTACAAGTAAAATTACGTTATTTTCACTAAACAACTAACTGATGGAAAATAAATTTCAGACATCAGTTGAATTGTTGATAAACATGCCAATCTATATTATCACACACTGTCGCACATGTACAACGTATAAAGTTATTACTCAATTTATTAAAAAATAATAATAAGCTTTCACTGTCTGGAACGTAAATAGAACTTTATTTTACAGTATTTGCCTGTGGCTGCATCAACAATTAAAAAAAATCTAGATAAATTATACGCCGTTTGGTAACTGCGAAGGTAAGCCATAGCTATCTTAAGCTTTGATTGTGAAGTTACGGTTTCCAGTTTTAACTGGATAAAACTGGATTTAGTGACGAAATCGGCACCTAAGAGAGAAACCGAACATGTTAAAGAGAAAGGAAAAAAATACAAAAAATAAATTCGCGGCGAAATTAACTAACTATAACCAAATCCTTTTAAAATTTTTTCGTGCAGCAAGATTTTAAAATGCTTAAAAGTAAGATATTAACAATGAAAAAGTCTATTTAAAATACATTATTAAGTAAATAAAGATAACGTATAATCTAACATGACAAATAAACCTAATGCAATAAAAAAACATTGGAAAGAAGGTAAGTGAGAGAATGCCTTTTTCGTATGTTATTATTTTTCGAGCTACGTGCTATCATTTATCAAACTTGCTTTACAAGAAATGATAGTGGTGAAAATAACGTGTTAGTTCAATATATTACGCTTTAGTTTTATTTTTATGTTTTGCACATTAAAATATTGACAATATTACACATGAATTCGTCGGATTGGTTTAACCAGCTGCCTGATAACATTATAATTGAAATATTTGGGCAGTTTACCTCAAAAGAGTTACTTAGATTGACAACAGTATGCAAACGTTGGGAAATGCTCATACGCGATAAATGGCTTTGGAGAATCGCCAAGTTTACACCAGATCCATTAGAAAAGAAACAATTTGAATCTATCATCAATCGATATTTTACAAATTATACAAAATCGGTAGACATTTGTGGTAAATGGAATGGGTGTAAGACTTTAAAAATGGACACATATTCATTGTCAAATCCTGTTTTAAATTTACTTGCCGAAAAAAGTCCAAGTTTGACCTCATTTAGACTTGAAGAGGAAAACCTGAACCAAATTAATCTAGAACTTTTACCTTCTTCTTTAGAACATTTATCATTTATACGATGTGACATACCTCCATCAAGTTTTAGTGGATGTAAAGGAAAATTTAAGGAATTAAAATCGTTAAGTTTTAAGAGATGTCCCCGCTTAACCGAAAACCATCTTAAGTGTTTTATTGGCTCCGAGAAACTAAAAACCATTGAAATTTATGGCTGTTACAAGATTGACAACGATGCAGTTCAAGTAATAGTAAAGCATTTTAAATGTTTAAAAACTCTCTCATTAATTGGATGTGCTAGATGTACTGACAGCAGCTGCTTTGAAATTGCTCGGTGTCTCAACAAGTTGGAATTTCTTGATATTGAGGAATGGACTGGAATGACCGAGGCGGGTAGAGATGCAATTCTTAACAATATGGGGAACCTCAAATTCTTTAGTTTAAAATGTCATCAAATTAATTATGGACGAATGAAAGTATATGGGTCAAGATTGTTAGTGACTTAATATTTTGTTGAAAAATTCTGATATTGCCAAGTTCTTGCTGTTTTTTTTTTTTTTTTAAGTTCTTTTTTATTGCATTTACATGAAATGACCAAAAGTTGAAATATATCAAAAAATTTATGCTAGCAACAGTTTTTTCAGATAGCCTATCAAAATATTTTTCGTATTAAGGTACTACAAGTTTAAGTAGGGTCAAATTAAAATGAAGATCACAGTATCTTAAATTTTTATTTTGGTTGTTAATGCCATTCAATCAAGATAACACACATTTTCAAAACTTTCTGTCATTACTATAGAGTGTTGTCAACTAACTTGCTTTATTCCTTCTACCTCATATTTGTACAATCAATCATTTCCTTATTAAAAAAAACAAATTTGCTTTCAATATCAGCGCTTTTAAGTTAATTATCATATTTTTTAATATATATACATATATGTAAACAGGCTGTTATTCACAAAGGTTTGAACACAAATAGTACAATTTTATATCCTGAATTTATTAGAAAAATTGTGAAAAAAGAGGCGGTATTTCAATATTACCCACTAAATAACATATTGCTGGTCCAACAAAACAAGTTATTATTGTGCATTGCACATATTTGTCTGACTTCAAACATTAAATAATTATTTTACAAATCCCCAACTATGTATTGTTTTTTGGGGTTTTGTGTAATAATAAACTTTCCATAAGTCATTCCAATATTAGGTAACTCATTCAATATAATCACCATGCTGTAGCAAGTCTTCGCATACGCCTACAAATAAATCACATTTTTAAAAAAGCTAACAAATTTTATATTTATAGTATATAGATGAAAAAATTAGGTACCCCAAAAACTGTCCTGATTTAAAATCATCTTGGGTATTTTTAGCTACAAAGGTTTTACAAAAATTAGCTCACCTTGTATTTCGATCTTGATCTCGGATCTTTTTATCCATTTCTGCATCAGTAAGAGTTTCAAGAAAAGGACACCACTGATCTGCCTCACCACTGTTCCGTAACGGCAAATCGATTGCCGGCAATGGATTTTCACTAAACAAATTAATTATATATAATTGCGAAAAAAAATTCAGACTATTCTTTGGATAGTGTAAAACACTACTAAAACATAATAAGGTGGAATACCAGAAATTTAAAATGGAATAAAAAATTAATGTACACCCAATACATCTATTTATAATAGGACTGAGTTGGCGATATATATTTTTATATAGAATTAAGTTAGTACAGTCAATTTAAACTCAGGATGAAAAAAAGTGCTGTTTGCAGAGCACAGGTAAGTTACTACATTACATACTACAAGTTATAGAAGGGGCTCATAGGAATCGTCATTAAACTAGTTTTACTTAATGTTAAAAAACAACTATATGATATACTTTGTACCTGAAAGCATATGTTCGTTGATGCCAGCTTAACTGGCCTCTGATGCTGTAAGCAATTGCAGTGACAAATTCTCCACCTAGACCAAGATCTTGGCACAATTTCATTGCAAATTTTTCTGGACTGTTGTTAGCGTCAGACATGTCCCATTCAAATTGGTCAACTAAGCTGATATTGCCGACATGAATGTTCAGCTACAATAAATAATCGTTTTAAAAATCTTTTAAAGAAAGAAAAATTTATTAATTTTACGATTTTGTGGATAACTTTATAGCCTTTAAACCAAGAGTAATATTTTAAAATGGATTGTAGTCTTTATTTACTTATTGTCAGTTTATTTTCATCAATTTAATACAAACCTTTAAAATAACACGTTGATCTAATTGTTCGGACAACAAATTGGAATTATTAGGAAATGCTTCGATTTGAGTTCGAATGGCTTGTGCAATAACAGGAACAAAAGTTAAAGAATTTAAACCAAGATCATCGCATAAAACCTCGGCAAACATCTCGGGAGTTATAAGTTGTTCTATTGAAATAGAGACAATATTAAAGTTTTTATCTAGGTAGATGTATTTTACGTTGCTAGATCATATAGGCTAGTTACTTTAACATTTTGCAGTTTAGGTCAATAAATTTATAATTCTGAATAACTTACATACATCAATTTTGTAAATTGCAAAATTAAAGTCAACACAAAAAATGACTTAATTTACTTTTTTTAAATTTAAAAATATAATAGATACCCACCATTTTTATTCCAACAAAATGTGTCTCTTAGTTTCTGACCATCTATTTCCATGTCAAGACGTATTGGAACCAAAACTTCAGGTTGGGAAGCATTAGTGTGTATTGCTGCTGGTCCTCGATCATCGTAACTATAATAAATTCGAAAGATACCATAATTACCAAACACTTGCTACAAAACACTCCCATATAAATAATGTTTCAAACAAGTATGGTGTGATATTTAAATTGTTTGATGATTTTCACCTCTAATTACAATTCTTGATAGTTACATTATTGAATATTTTTTTAATTTATCAATTACAATTGCTCCTTAAAACTATTTAGAACAAAAAATTTAAATTTTATCATAAATTAATAGGGAATCATCACGGATTTTAAAATGCATTTTACCAAAAAGGAAATGTTCTTATCTTCTTTCTGCTTTTTGAAAGGTGTGTAACAGCTGTTGCACATGGAACAGCATCTAAATGATGCGAGCTATTCGGCAATGTTGGTGCCCATTGACTATTTCGAGTGTTTTTCTTAACATCTCTACAAGTAAAAAACAATAGCAAGTAAAAATTTATATCGTTAGAACAAGGTGATTGTTTTAGGTCATTTGATTATGAAAATTTTCAGTATTATCTTTTTTATATATACCTATAATTATTAAAATCAGCCAGACTGCAGACCTTAAGGGTTTAGTGTAAATTAATCAAAATTGGAGTAAAATTGTGTTAATTTTTTTTAAATTGAAACGTTATATTCAAATAAGATGTTTAAAATAACAAAATTAATACAATAAACAGTGTAGTAGCTTTAAGTTCTGCAGTTTTGAAAATCAGTTTTCCAGTTTCAGAACCATTACCAATAAATCATATCATAGTAAAATAAAAGTATCCACCTGTTAGAATATGCTTCACTGGAGTTTAAAGAAGCAGCTTTGTATTGGAAATCATTTCCCTCATAGATATTCTCAACCTCGCTAGCTTTTAATAGTGAGACATTTGTAGCAAGGCTGCTGTGTCCTATGTCTAAAAATAAATAAAAAAGAACCTGTAATAAATGAAAAACGAAGATTTTATTGGGATATCAATCAGTCTGGAAAGTAGGGCAGTTTTTGACGAGATCTCATGCGTGCAAGCGTAAAAAATGTGGTGACTGCGCTTGTGCGTACCAAAATTTTTGGTTAACGCATTTTACTTAAATTTGGCTTAAATATGCTACCAGAAGGCGTCAGTATACGTGTGCCCAAATTTTTGCATTTTTTTTACCGAAAAAAATCTCGTGCATGCATGCTGCCCTACTTTCCAGACTTGGATATAGACCTGTATATACTGTGTTGTATTATTATTATATAATTGTTATTAGACCTGGTGAACGAGAGGCAATTAGTTTTCTTTCCTCGGCTGTAGCCATGCGCCTCCATAATGATGGATATCGTTTGTAAAGTGACCCACGAAATAGTCTTAGGTAGTTTCCAACCTGTTAAAAAAACTTTGTATATATAAAATGTTTTCTGTTGCAAAGTCTAAGGAAAGTTGTTCTTGTCATATTTAAACATATTTGTTAAATATTTTTTTATATATTAAAAATAAAGATTTTACCTCAGAACCAATCATGTAATAATCCCCATTCTCTTCAAGTTGAAATTTTGCCGGTTTTTGTCCAAATGTTCTTGGTGCAGAATCATTTAATTTTGACATAATGTTTATATTTGTCTTTTGCCAGAATGCTAGTTGGTTTATAAAATAAAGTATAAAAAATTATCTAAATAAAGAACTGCTAAAAACTACTGAAATACCGAACTTTCGTTTATCCCTGAACTTTTTCTATTTTGCGGTAATAGTGTATCATAGGAATCGTATTTTGTCACGGTACAATAAGTAACGGCGTACTCTTTATTTATAGAATTTTTGTAAAACTAAATTATTTCAGTTTAAATATTTCTTTTTAACGCGAACGTGTTATTAGCACAACTAAACAAACGAATAGTAAGTAATCCAGACTCGAATAGTATGTGGTCAAGAAGCCGGCGTGACTCAATAGATGTTCAGTTCTTTCTTAACAGATGAATAGTTTATGCCTGCATAACATACGTATATTTCATTCTATTACATTGCAAAACTCCATCATGCCCCATAACAAAAAAAAAACGTTGCCAATTTCTTTGTCTTTGTAAACCTGTAAAGTTATGTTCTAAAAGTTTTTTTGTTGTTGTAAAATGTATAAAAATTTTCTCTTATATTAAAGATAGCAGGAAATTATAGATTTTTCTGGGCGCATTTTTAATACTATTTTGCAGTCAATTATAAAGATTCTTACTGGCTAAATTGCTAAAAAAACATTTAATTTTACATTTTATTTATATTTTGATTCTATAATAAAAACACAAATTGTGATTATCAAATTTTATTAATTTTAAGGCTACGATGATTCATTAAAAAGGTATAAAAAAGTTCGATAAAAACAACAATAGAAAATAAATAATAAAAAATAAATACTGAAGATGTAACTGCTTGCAACGGAGTATTTAATGTGCAGTAGAATATAAAGTGTACTAATAATGTAATATCAACTAAAAAAGTAAAAAAACAATCAATTGCTAGCAAGGGTTAATCAAAACTTTTTGACTTATTTTTTAAAATTGATTTATTTGCATCCTCAAATTTTGCAGTTCGTATTTTGTGCTGCTTTTTAGGTTGAACCCTAGCTAGAACTGGGTCAATCTCGCTAACTGGATCACTCAATATGCCCACCTTTAAGGGCTGTTTCGTTGGCTTATTAAACCAATATGGAGCTAAGTTTAATGTTGCAGTTAATCCAGAAGCCCTTGAGTGCAGGCACATTCTGAATTGATTTTCTGCAAGAGCGTTATCACAGAACGAGGGATGATATACATGCACCAAAGACGGCTCAAATGAGCGCATAATCTGTAACTTAGATTTGTGGTCAGTTTGTCTTCTAGCAGCCACTTTGTGTCGAGATCCAGTCACAAACTTGTCGACTAAATCAACATCTTCAAGTCCCCAGCCTTCAATAGAAATATCAAAGCCACCAGTTGCCAGAAAATCTTCTTGATAAACACACAGCAAACCATAACCATAGCTCCGCCAATAACCACTCTTTTCTCTAATAACATAGTGGTCCATGTATTTTTGTAGTTGCCGGACAATAGAAGTGTTTTGTAATCGGTTTATTGTTGAATTCATGTTTCCAGTTATCAGAATATCTGAGAAATCATTTGGATGAAATTCGCTGAACAATATCGGGTAAAAAACTTGGCGTCCCTTAATTGTATTTGATCGACATTTGTGCAGAAATTCTTCCTTGAACACAACATCAATGTCACAAAAAAATAAAAGTGAGTCGTTAGTGAAATGAGAAGCACCCATCTCCAAGGCTAGTCCTCTTGAAAACTTTGCCTCCAACAAAATAATGCGGAGATCATATGATGGATATTTAGCAGCATAGCGATTGAGCACCTGTTGTGTTTGATGTGCTTCTTCTTTGATATGTGGCTTATCTCCCAAAAACAGGATTACCAACAAACTAATTGGGTCATTTTTAGACAAACTTACCTTTTCTAAATTTGACATAAAAGAACAAAATGTTTCGTGTCTACCAACAAGTGGGACAATTATATGAATAATAGTGACATCACTGTTAAGCACATCTTTTTCATATGAGGTAAATTTTCCAGAATCATAACGCACCAAATGAGCAGAGTTATTTGACATTTTGTTTTGATCAGCTATTAAATTATTGCTAATTCCTTTTTTAGAATTATACTCATCAGAAAGATCGGAATTTGAAAAAATATTGTTTCCACTTTTCCAAATGGAGTTAAACAGGGATGAAAAGAAGCCACTACGTGATTGATAAATAAGTAACTTTATATCGTCCACGTGTAATGAAATGGGTTCGTGAAAATTGGGTTGTGTAAAAGTTTGTTGCAGATAAGCATGTCGACGCACTGGAATAGTTATTTTCTTGCCTCTGTATCGTTTGTATATAAGCAGTAGATCTAGGACATAGTCCACTCCGAAAAGAGGGTTGACTCGCCGATACCCATAACTAATCTGCTTAAAGTCAATTAATCGGCCTCGAACTTTTGAGTTAGAATTCATTTTTCTCATGACCTAAACAAAGTTTAAAATGGTTTAAAACAGTTTTAAATTTTTTTTTTTAATTTGCATAACAAAGTAAGTGCTTCACTTTATCACTTTATCATAAATGCTTTATATAAAAAAAACTAACATTATAATTATTGGTACTATCAAGCTGCTTTTTGTAACTTTTCAAACTAAACTTTGGCAGTCTTACCTGCATAATAATGTTTCTATGTGCTAGTTGTCTGTCAGCTGAAATTGCTCTTCGAGGAGAGTTGGGAGGGAAAGAGTAAACGACTCGATCCGTAACATACTCCCAACCCAACACTTCGGTGCGACTTCGAGGTACAAAGCGCTGCAAAGAAGGAAAAACTCCGGTTAAGTACTCATCTGCAGTGGAGGTTATTTCAAGGCTTCTATCCACTGCCACCACATCTCTTGACAACATCTTAATTCTTTCCAGAAGTTTTTTTATTTTTCTTTCTCTCATGAATTTGTGCAGCTTGATTTGATAAGCCGGGTTTTTATTGGGGTGAAGTGTAAGTGCAGTGTAAAGCTTGGGGTTATGTCTGTCAATGTACGGGTCGATGTAACCCTTTCGGAGAGAATAATGCTCATAAAAAAGTGACTGAACCTAAAAACAAAAAGTTCACGATGAATTTTTTTTACAACAAGTAGCTCTTGTAGTATCAAAAAATGAATACAGCATTTTAACTTGGGCTGTACTAAACTAAAAATAAATTAAAATTTTTAAAGTTAATTAAGAATTCAATGTACAAGAAGTGGGGTAAACAAATATTAGGTCATTTGTATCTAGTATTGGCTAGTTGGACACTTGTATTGGCTACTTATTTCCTATGCGTCATAATTTCCACAAATAACTTTTCAATAAAATGTGTTAATGCTTAAATAAATACTAATACATCGATGTAATATAACTAGGTCAAACTGGTTACCATAAGATGTAAGAAAACTAAGTCATTTTATATCAAAATTTTTAAAATGGAAAAACATTTTTTAATGGAAAATATTTTTTTAATCAAAAACAATTTTTTAATTGAAAATATTTTTTTGATTTTGAATGCAAAATGAATACAAATAATAAAATGTCTAAAATCCACTATAAAATTTATCAAAATAACCACTCTTTTTATTAAGAAAAGGGTACACATAAACTTACCTCATAAGACCAAGCACAGTTGACATTAGCAAATCTGTGAATACAACGGCTAAGTTCAACGTCCTCATGCCACGAATAAAGGTTGTGAATACAATTCTGAATGTTAGGTCCCACTAATCGCAGCACCTCACGACTGAAAATCATCCCAGGTCCTCCCATGCAGTAATTTTCACCCTGATTTAAACTAAGACGGCCACGTTCCTAGTTATTAATAATTACTGAATTAAAAGTGGCTAAATGATAATTAAAAAGTTGTTTCTTAATATTTTTTAATGGTTTTGGGTTTTAATTAATTGAAAAAATGTTGTTTTTCTTTAAAAACATTTTTATTTGACATGGAGTTATTCACACAGTCAATTCAAAAAATTTTTTGTGTTATTTTACATTTAAAATAACAAATACATTATCGAAACCAAATTTGTACAATCTACATCTTAATTACCTCCTCATTTCCAAGTCCTGTTTGCCCAAGAAATATAGGTTCACTGCTGTTCAATTTTCTTAGGAAATTTTCTAGTTCTTGAGTTTTAACATAGGCATCGTCATCCGCTCTCATAAACCATTGGTATCTGGATAGGAAAATTTTATACTAAAATAATAGTCCATAAAGCACGATTTTATTTAACTGATATGGAGTCTTTTGTTTTTCATAAGTATGCTCTTAAACATTTAAAAATTGCTAAGTTAACTACCGGAACAACCTAAACAAATTATCTGGATGTAGTTAATGTAGCATGATGTTAACACTTTTAAACTTTAGCCTTAAGATTTGCAAAAATTAACATAGTTAAACAATAGTAACGTTACCAAGCAATTTTAAAATTATTATTTTTTAAGAGAGGTAACAAAGGTAAATAAGCATTAATTACTACCTACAAAGTAATATTATGCCATGAATTAAAATTTTAAAATTGTATTTTAGGATATTAACCTACAACAAATTAATATCAATTCACTAGTTAACAATTTTCAATAACTCAATCTTAACTTACCCTGAATTTAAATAGGCATCATGCATTTTTTTAAGTAACAAAAAAGATTTCTTTTGTGGCGGGTAAACATCGTCTTTTACACCTGGCAAACGAACAATAGGAATTGATTTGGTTGACACTTTAACACCCTCTCCAACATAAAATTCAATATCGCCAGGTACATCAGACCCCCAAGTATCCATAATAGCCACACCCCTTGTAGGAATATATTTTTTGGCACTGAGTACACCAACGTATAAAAACTTTTTGGGGTCTGCATTTGGATTATCTTTTAAAATTTGTTCTTTGTTTTTGCTATCCATCTTTAGAGAAAGTTGGATGTTTTTCCTTCGAAATTTGACCCTTTTTTCTACATTTTCTTCCTTGTTTGCATCTTGTTCAAAGTTTTCAAAGTCTAAATTCGTCTCGGGATAATTTTGAATGTTGGACAAAAAGTTTGGTTCCTTTAAATTGTCAAAATTGTCTTCACCTTGCATTGGTTCCGGATCGCTTTCATAAAATACCTCCAACTGCTTTTGACGCTTTAAACGTTCCTCCTGAATATCAAATTCATTTCCAAAACTGGGATCAACTTCTATCTTATTGTCTGAGAATTCATTGTTTTCTAAAACACGTTTTTTAACTGCGTTAAAATTAGAATCTCCATAGGAAACTATTTCGTTATCACAATCTTTCTTGATTTTTACATCACTTTTCCGTCGACGAATTCGTGCAGAATCAATTAAAAATTGCCTCGACCCATCATTTTGGGTGATCACAATTTCAATATCTGTTCGATTTGGAGCTGGAATTGCAATCCAAGAAGCTAAGTTAAAACCTAGAAGAATTCCAATAATCAATCCAATCACTCCCCTTCTGCTGAATAGGCGGCGATTGGAACTGCTCACCCTGCTAATGGTGCTTCTGGTATAACTATCCATTCCAATTTGCATTGGAATGGCAAGTTTTAAAAATCCTTATTCCATTTCAAGTGGTTTTTACAAAAAAGGATCATAACCTGTTAATATTAAAATTGTAATCATTAGATTAATTAACCATGCAATTTGTAGTTGTATACATTTAAATAAAATACACTCGAATAAATTCACGATTTCCATACAACATGTTACGTAATTTTAACACCAGTAACAATGAACGTCTTTGTTTTAATGTATAGCGTAGACAAATCTAAATATTCGCTGTCTAGAATTTATTGTAAGTAATAACTGTAACTAAATAAAGTCAATACGGCAGAGCGTAGACTTATTGGTAGACCAATTAAAGTTTTGTTTATTCGTTAATAAACTTTTCAAATCAGTGTATAAACCTGCTTCATTAAAATGCTAGACTATTGTCAAACACCTGAACATCAAATTACATTGCGGCAACTAATCTGGCTATTTTGGGTTGTAAGCGCGACCTTATACTCATTCAGGAAATTGTTAATAAATAGAACAAAACCGCAACGTTTGTTAAACTGTCTGAATCATTTAATTTGTTTATCGCACATAAACGTGAAACTAATGTAAACATTAAAAACCTAAAAATTCATTTATTTTGAGTAACAATTTGTGTCCAAGTTTAAACAATTGTAACTTAAGACTGTTCTTAGCAATCCCCATAGGAAACAAAAAAAATAGGCCGGAAATCAAAATATACTGACTGACTAGTGTCTTTGGGTGGTGAGGCGAGAAATACAGTGATCGATCAAACGACATTAAGTCGCTGAGCTATAAAAGAGAATGCAGTGGTTGTACTTGATACCATAGACAGCTGTGGGTACGATTTTTAAACAGCATGATATAACCCACGCGAAAACTAACTTATTATTTGTTTCGCACTTATATATGAAAATTACATGAGATTAGAAATAAAATTACAGGATTGAAATGAAAGCAATGAACAACAGGTCCAAATATGAAACTATTAACGCTTTTTTTTCAGAAATGTAAAAAAGTGGCGGGCGCGTTTCTATATGGTTTGGCCTTGTTTTAGAGCGACGTAGTTGCAATATCTTGTCTGAGCTATTTTTTTGGCTCTTTTCTGAAACATAAAATACATATATTTAGCCATGTACCTTTGCTAAATCTAAACTTTATTATCGTTTCCGCTTTTTGGGATTACATTTCGGTAGGTTTTATTTAACATAGGCTCCTATGGTATTGTTTACTTACAAAGACTTACACTTCTGTACATATATTGCGCATCAACGTATTTGGTTAAAAGAAGAAAATAACCCACAACGCAACGTATTTGGTTAAATATTTTTAAATACTTGTATTTAAACAAATTTGTTAATTGTGCATTATTAATTGATTTTATGATTTTGTTATTAAGATAAGCATTCAGTTGGGTTAGCCAGAATTATGCATCATATTTATTTTCTTTTTTCACGTCGTTTTACCAATATTTTAAAGGTTTGAAATTGTAACAATATATTAAAAATTCACAGTCACAAGTAACTTTTTAATTGTTAATAAAATATAAATATAACAACATTTCCCCAAAAATGATAAACAAAACTGATGAAAGTATACAAAGAATAACAAGAATAACACAATGGTAGTATAAGTAAGTCAACAAGCTATATTTAAAAAAATGTAAAGCAAATAAATTAACAAATTAAAGCAAATAAATGTTACAATGAATTTGAACACATTATAATTTAAAAAAGCAAAACAAAATTAAAAGAAGCAAAACAAAATTAATGCAACCCCAAAACTGAGAAAAAAGTTAGAAGAAAAAAAATATTAGAAAAAAAAACAAAGAAAAATAAGAAAAATTAAATAAATTTTAAAGCGAATTGCGTAAGTTTCAAAATACCATATTTTAAACCATATTGTAACATCAATGCACCAAAACCTTTGTACAAACCAGCAAAGCCTTCAGTAGAAATAATTGTATGAACACAATCAAAAAAACCTTCGTACTTTAAATTGACGGGCAAGAAACCTCTTCCCATATCAGTATTGTCAATTATAGTCCTAGTGCCCTGCAAAGTAGAAAAACCTTTAAATTGAGTTTTGACTAAAAAAGTCATTGTTTTAAACAAATACCAGAAAGCAGAATATTGGCATATGTAAAAATACTAATAATTAGCCAAAAAAGATACAATAATATATAAAAAAATGAGTATATACAATAATCACTTATAAATTTTGAATTTAAAAAAAAAAAAATTTTGAATTTTTAAAATTTTGAATTTTTAAGAATATGTTATAGTTTCCTTTTATTACAACTTATTTGACTAAAGAGATATTTCAATTAAAAAAAAAAACAGAAAAAAAAAATAAATACAGAATTTTTGTTTAAATAACCTGAATTTGGAGTCTGTGTAAAATAGTTTCTGTTGGGTAAAAGGCAATGTCACAAATTAGTTCTGCAATGAAGGCTGCAGATAACTCAGTGTAGTGAGTCTAAAACAAAAAAAATACTATTTTTATAACTTGGTAATAATTTAAACCATAGTACTTAAATAATTTTTAACACAAGTCAATAGCCTGCCAGTGGCAATTTTAGTTGTTTTAATATAGTTGCAACTCTTAATTTATAATTGCCTGCGCACCACAAACAGAAGCCTTATTTATTTTTCCGTCTCTTATTTGAACATATATATGTATATATTAAAATTAAGGCTTACTATATGTTCATAAAAATGGCAAGGTTTTTACAATACTATTAAAAATAAATATTATTTTAGAGTTTTACACCAAAATAAGCTCTTTTTTAATAAATTGTCCTATTAAAATCACAAAAACCTACTTCGATAAGTGTTTGAATTGTAGAGTTATCACAGTTTTGTACCAACGGCTCATTACTGTTGCCAGGATTTAGTAATTGTTTATGGTGTCGACGTTCTCTAGCTAATCTCATCAATTCCAAAATAACTTGTTGTAATATAATGTAAACAATGTATCTATAAATACAATATTTAACGAATGTTATTTATTATGCTGCAGATGTATCAATTTGGTGCAGTAGCATAAAACCAAATGCAAAACATAAATATATTCCTATTACTTAAATGTATACTTATTTATTCCTAGTCTTAATGTGGGTAAATTTTAAACAAAAAATTATTTTTGAAACTAATATATATTTTCTCTGACCTTGATAATGAATTTAGCACTGATGGAAATAAGAGTTTATAAAAGGGTAGCAATCTTTGATTTTGTATTTTTCCAAATCCAAACATCTTGACAACTCCACATTGTAAAAATGAAAATAACCCAGGTGTTTCACTTGTCATTTCACTCTAAAAATAATAAAATTTGCACCACGATGTGACTTAATATTGAAATAAACGTAAAAAAGCTGTTAATTAATGACTTACAGTATAAATAAATGTAATTAATAACTTGCTACATATTTTTTGGATCATATTCACTACGTGATTCAAAACAGTGTTTAATGTAGGTAAATACATTTGGTACGCAACTGCCATATATTTTGCTCAGATTTTGTTTTGATAGTCCTAATAAAGAAATTACACACAACCAACTAAAATAATAGTACCTGTACGCTCTCAATAAGATGTGCAGAATAAAATGGAGTAACAATAACTGCAACAATGGTTTTCAGTGCTAGGTGACCACCTAGTGAGTTAAGTGTTAGTTTGGCCGGCATCTCTTTAGGAAGTTTTCCTTTGGAAGTCTCACTGATTATAGCTTCACACGAAACTTCAATTGCTTTAATTCCCATACTGCTACCAATTCCTTTCCAAAGACAAGACAGACCCTAACAAAATAAACGTATGTCTTTTAGGTTAACCTTTACTGCTATAGAATATTTTTTAATTTTTAAAATAAATTACTTACTTGACTGCGTTGTAAATTAAATGCCAATGAAGTTATCGTAAAAGGAGTTAAATGGTATCGTCGGGCAATATGATTGATCTAATAAGTAAATATGTTTTTATTAATAAATTACTGCTATGTAATTTTTAGGAATTTTTTAACCAACTAATAAACATAAATGCTTATTGCTGCACCATGTAACTGGCTTACATACTGCAAATACTACATAAGATGGCAATGTTAACTTAAGGCAATTATCGAAGGTTAAATATTAATATGAAGTTGCCTGAATTTAAAATAACAAGTATATATTGTATCTATTTCGCTCACGGACCCTTTTTTGTTTTTAGTGTTTTAACGCTTAGAATATTTATATTGTAAACAATTTTCTACTTTAAGTTGCATTTTTTTAACAGTTAAAATCCTTTTAAAAACGTCTATGATATCATTTTTTGCAAGCAAATGAATTTTAAATATAGAGGTCCCACCTGACATTGTCTTCTGAGTACAACACAAGGATAGAGAACAAAAAAATTACTCACTCCACCAGCTATTGTAACCCCAAGGGAAAGTAATCTTTGGTTGTGTTCTAGTACAAAGTATTTTTTTAGTAAATTTGGTTAAACTATCTAATTCATACTAGTTAATTTAACGTTGCATTATTATGTTAATCTTAATTAAAATAGTCTAAGACATTAAATATACAACAGTATTTTGTCCCCCACTTTTTATACAAGAGAATATTTAATTTTTGTATATACCATATATAGCAAATTAGTAGGGCGTTGTGGATCATATACAATATTATGTACAACTCAAAATCCCCCTAAAATAAAATAAATGGCCAATTGTGATGCATGGAAAAATTATCACATCACTCACAACAATTTAAGTTGTAAGTTTCGACCATATTGGGACTATTAGAATGCAGTCAATCCCAGGGTTTAAATAAAAAAAACTTATATAAATAAAAAATAATTTACTAACCATTGTTATCACCAGTAGTAGCTGAAACATCAAAGTTTAAATTTTGATTGCTTATCTTTTTATTTGAATAGTTTTCAAAGTGGTATTGTTTTTTCACATGGGAATCATTCTTATCCTCATATGGTCGATATAGCCTTTCACCATGACGCATCCTAGTATTATCACCTATATTTAAAAAGTTAAAAACTTAACTTAATTTACTGTCAATTAAATTACACAATGTACATAGACTTAAAATTAAAGAGGCATACCCAAAAAGTTTTTGACGTTGACTTGGTCATTAAAATGAACAGAGGGTTGGCCACTTGAACTTGTAGAAGCTGCCCCTGCACCATGTAATCTGTTGTAACTGGCATGCAACCAGTTCTTTTTCCGCCCTTCCATTTAACTTAAAATATTTATCTAAAATCTATCAAAAAATGTTGGTAAAAAAAAGGCCTACTATTTCACCAACAAAAATCAAAAAAATTGTTGATTTACTTTTAAATTTTACATACATCAAGATAATGTAAAAAAAGAAGTAATGTAAACATAATTTTAAAACCAAAAACTAATACATGTTTTTTTTTTTAATTACTTGAAGTAAATAATATTTACAACAGTTACTTACAACAAAAAAAACAAAAATATAAAAACTAAGCTAGCATTTTCAAAACCCAATTTTATAAAATTGTTTCCATATATGATTGTTTATGATTGAAAATAAGCATTACTTTTCAATCCCTATTTGTTTAAGTCATTAGGGATTTAAACATTGGGCCCTTCACCACCTGGTACTAGCATAGTTATATTATTTCCATTTAATAAAATTTGGTCCAATTTTGATATTCTTCTTCCCTCTGTTGTGCATTCATATTCTGTTACATCCTCTAAAACCATGTTAACAAAATCATCAAACCCTAACAATGTTCCCACTATTTCTTTTTCGCTTTTCATTATAATGTGAATCTTTGATCCGATGCATTTGTCCACCAATTCCAGTGGTAAAAGTTGAGACTGATTGGCATCACCTGCACCCGCTGCAGCCATGTTGTTACGTTTTTTTAATTTAAAAAAAAAACTAAGAATTATAAAAAAAATTAAAACTGACTTATTGTAAAAAACTAGAAAGCAGACTTAATAATTTAAATTAAACATATCTAATTGCTTGTCACCGTTGTTGCACTCGTGGGTTAACAATTATAATTTACATTCAACGTATTTACTCAAAAGTCCATTGGGCAAGTATATGATTTTCGAAATGTTACCTATCAGCCTATAGACCGTATTGAGTATATGGTAATATTAAACTAAAAGATGTGTAGCGCAGTAAATTACAAAACCTTACAAAACTTTATTGCATTAATAGTATAAAAGAAAATATAGGCGAAAAAAGTCCAAGCATGAGATCAAGCTACACTTACGTCAAAATGTGCGAAGTTAAGTGTAATCTAACAACTTTATTGTCGTAACCGATTAAAACCAAACTGTGGCCTTTTCGCCATGCCACGCCATAAAATTTTATTTATTACTTATATTTATAAGAAATCTAATTTACTGGGCATATCAACAATAACCTTTGTTTATTAACAAACCTTCAATTTTTAATTGAAAACATAAGCTTTAGTATATGTTTGATGTAAAACTAAAAACTAAAAGTGGTAATTTTGAAGATTCAGAATTCAGGCTAAAGATTCAGAATTCAGGCTAAAGATTCAATAATTAAACAATAGCCGTAAACCATAATGCCTACAAGAACAGCAAACTCTAAAAAAAAGAGATCAAATCCAAGAGAACTTGCTGAAAGGGAAATAGAAAACAATGTTGATGTAGAAGGAAAAGTAAAAGGCATTAATGCAAAACAAAAAGTTTTTGCATTGATTTGCTTGGTAATTACCGCAGCAATAGGATTAATTGTAACATTTTATATAACAAAAGATGTCTCCGAAAATAATCAAAACGACGGCGATGGCAATGCCAACGATGTTCTCTTTAATGAAGACTGGAATCGGCATTCTACGAAAGATGGTTGTGGTAAACCTAAGATAAAACCTGAATTAATAACAAAACGAATTGTTGGTGGACTTGAGGCAAAAAGACATACTTGGCCATGGCAAATCGCAGTAATGAAGTAATTGTTTGTATATTGTATACAATATAACGTTCTTTGCTAAAGTATGTTATTCATGAATTACTAAGACATTGCAAAAATCGATATGCAAACTTTTCCAATAATAAATTTTAGGTATAAGAATTTTGGTGGGGGCACAATATCAATCAAACATCTTTGTGGAGGAACTGTAATTTCACCAAAAAGTGTAATAACCGCTACACATTGCTTTTTAAATAAGCAGAGAAACGATGTTACAACGGATACCAGTAGATATAGAATTCTCGTTGGGGGACACGACAAAGCACAAATAACAGATGGTGCTAAGTAAACCCATTTAACTGTTTTAAAGGCTTTTTGAAGTTGTTTGTCCTATTTAAGTAACCTGACCCATATTTTTATGTAATTTGACTTTTGTTTATAGATTGATTGAGATTCTACAAATAAATCACCACCCCAAAAACAACCTTGCATCGTTTAGCAAAGGTCCCGGTGTTCCAGTCAATGACATTTCAGTGTTACAGTTAAATGATGTTATTGATCCATCCCAGTCTGTTCCAATCGTTACATTTGCCTGTCTCCCACAGCCATATGAAGTTCTTATATCAGGAAAAAGGTAAAACTAAAAAAAAAAAAATATCAAATTTCGTGTAGTTAATTACATTGTATGGTAATATATTTCAGGTGCTGGACTTCAGGTTGGGGGCTAACACAGGGCACCGGCTTTGAAACGGTGTTAAAACAAGCTTCGCAAAAAATCATATCTCAAAGATCGTGTAACGTTTTCTATAAAAACCTGATCAGCGACGAAGTGCACGTTTGTACAATGGAGAACAACATGGGAACATGCCAAGGTGATAGTGGTGGGCCGCTTGTATGTCAAGATGACGACGACCAATGGGTTTTATATGGAGTTGTGAGCTTTGGTCCTCAACACTGTTCACAATACCCAAGCGTTTTTTCTCCAGTAACCAACTACATACCTTGGATTTGTTGTTTTTTGGAACAGTTGGAAAACTATGGGCCGTGTTTGTCAATAAATTGCTGATCGATTTATAGTTGGTTTTAAAATTAAGAAAAATGGTCAAATAAGAACCATAGACATGAAAATGTTTTTAACTGTTATAGCTAAATGTTGAATAAATTTTAACTTACGTCATTTAAACAACAACATAAAATATATCCAGGACTGTTAATTCTAGTTAATTTACAGATTTAAAACAATGAAATTACTTATTTTTTTAGCACTGCCTGGCATGTTAAAACTTAAAATGTTTTTTTTACACATCAATAAATAAACAGTTATATTTAATCTTTTTAAAAAAAGCTTTGAACACCATGTTATTATTAAACAATAAAACACCCATAGATATGAAAATACGTTTTCAAGACAGTGTTAAACAACAAGCGTTGTTAACAGCCGAATAAAAATCTATAAGCTTTATACAACTGCCGATTTGCTACTTTTAGTCCTCTACGACCTACGTTAAGCTACGTATTTCCATTTACAAAACCACAGTTAAAAATTTACACAATATTTCATAAGTTATGCGTTTTGTACAAAAGAAAGTCTCTGAATGTTTTTGGAATTAGAATTTGGTCCACAATTTTGGATGAAATAAATTTTCTTGCAGCCAATCTGCTCAAATGTTGCAGCGATAAAATTTTGTTGAACGAATTGCTGATAAGGGTTACAGATCCGTCTTTTTTTCTGTGCAACAATAAAAAAAAAAATTTTTTTATGTTTGTAAGGTCGGGTTTTCCACAATAAGGATAAATCGATAGAAAAAAAATTGAAAATGTCCCAAAAAAGCTATTAAAGCTAATTGGTTACATTTTTAAAAATAAACGAAAGGTTGAAAAAGTAATTAACATGTAACTTAAAGATGATGATTACTGTTTGTATTAAATATACAATTCTAATCTTTATGCATATTAGTATCAAATATATAGTTTTCAATTGCACTTTAAACTAATCTCTAAACTCAGACGCTGCTGTATAGTCAGAAACTTGTACTTTTAGCGCTAGTGCAACCTGTTAACAGCATAATCAATCTTTAATCCACATATAGCAATGCCCTTTAGCCTTGCCAAGTAGGATTAATAAAACTTTCTTCTAGGAAATGCCATTAAATTTCGATAATGCGTTATTTTTGAAAATTAGGTTTTCGGAACAAGGCTGAATCAACAACAGGGGTACATACCCAACTGCAATAATTCGGCCATCAACAGAAAAAGTACACTGAAAACCACTCTCATCTAACAAATACTCCTTTACAGAATGGTCCTTGTCACACATATTCCATACCCGCAATCTAAAAGTTAATAAGCCTTAAAATAAAACCTTCATGAAATTTAAAAATATACAAAAAGACAGACTTATAAATTTATGAGCAACTGAAACATCACAGATGTTTTATTTTAGTGGAACAGTTATTACTAGCAGGACTTAACAGCCTAAACAGAGGTACGTCAACCCAATCTCTAGATGACTTTGGCAGTTAAGGATGTTGTCGATTATAAAGCATAACATATTTAAACAAAACTAACCTGTTGTCCTCGCAAACTGTTGCTATCTTTGAACCATCATTAGAAAAAGAAACAGAAGAAACCCATGCACCATTGGAACCACCAGCATATATAGGACAAGGAAAGGGATGCATGTGACTAAACATAAAAAATAATAAAATTTTTGTCCTGGCTATCTATATAATATGAAGCTTGGGATACGATGTTTGAACAATTTATAGGTCTTATAAAATAAACCTTAGTTTGTAGTGGGTGGAAAAATTATTGTTGCAAGCATATTATGAGAGTTGCAACTATATTACATATTCTCTAAATCCCAGTAATACATTTTTTTCACATAAATTTGTTGATGGAATTATTATGTAAAAGTTAACTATTGCGCCAAACAACAGAAAAACCCAATTCAAAGTCCACATTTTAGCATTCCGTGTTATTGTCTTGGCAACATTGCTTATTCATTGTCCTATTTTTTGTTTTTAGTCTCAAGATGAGTCAACAATTTTAGAAGTGCTGATAGTGCAATAATATTTAAATACAAAATGTAGTAAAAACATAAACTTAAATATAATATGATTCTGGTATGTACTGCACAAGACCTTACAGAGATTTTTAATACATAAAAGGTGGTAAAGCAAGGCTTTATGTTTTTTATGGACTTCTGGTTAGAATCTAGTTCAGTGGATTTATGTGCAGTAAAAAGTAATGAGTAAAAGCAAAACATATTATACTGTACCACAAAACACAAATTTTTTTTTCAAGTTCAGGATCCCATATTATAACAGTGGTGTCATATGAGGCAGTGGCCAGTAATGCTCCATCAGGAGACCATGAACATGAAGCCACATCGTTCATGTGACCATGCAGCTCTTTTAAAATTGTACTGTGGCGTTTGTCAATCAAATTCCAAATGTTTACCTAAAAATACGAAGTACGTCATTGTTTTTTTTTTAATGGGATAAGAAAACATTTAAATACATATTCTTTCTAAATTTTTTAAAGGTTCTGCAACAAGAAATTTAGGAAGGATTTTTGTTAATTTATGCTACACATTCCTTATAGAACAACAATTGGCAATCAAAAATATTTTGGTTTAAAGTATTAATTAATTTCATATTATTTTTTCATAGCCTACCATTTTTCCCATTCCAACAAAAGCAATGATGTGGAAATTTACTGGGGAAAATTGACAATCAAAAATAGGAAATGTCGGCCCTTTGATCGTGTGTGACATATTACCCCCATCTTCTAAATCCCAAACCTTAAAATAAGAATAACAAATCAATTGGGTTTAAGAAAATAACATTTTAAATTTCCTTCAAAAAATACTTCTGTTAAAAAATTATTTTTTATTTTTTATTTCTGTATATCAGTATTCCATGTAAGTGCATATATTATTTTTTTAAATATTCTCAAGAAATAGTATACATTATGCAAGTCCTTCCAAATAAACAGATCAATTATTTAAAAACTAATTGGCAACAAAACAATAAATATAAGTGTATAATTTACATAACTAATAAACAAGATGCATAAATAATGCAAAGAGTCAGCCAAACACACTTAAAAATAGGCAAAAGCTAGATATGGAAAAGAAAATTAAAATATTCCCGTTTTCTTTTTATGTTTTTTTAGTTACATTTTATGTTTTTAACTTCCTTTTTTTAATACTGCTAAATAAAAAAAACAACAAATTAAAAAAAAATAACACAGCCCACCTAACTTTGAGTTTAATATGAACACAGTTTATTATAAAGTGCAAATTTTTAAAGTATATTGATTAAAAAGTTTTGTTTCACTTAACATGTTTTTTATTTTTTACCACAGCCATTTACACAAAATTTGTCACTGTGCAAATATTTGCTAGGCTACTCAATATCAATATACAAGTAAAAACTACACAATATTAACCAAAAAAGAAATTTATTGCTAATTGACATTGAATTTATGGTATTATTCAAACCATATCATTAAGGGTACAAGGTATGTATATAGAAAACCAATCCTACATTGGACAAACATTACAAAAATTTAGTTTAAAAAAAAACAAAGTTTTTGGGTAACACATTAAAATTTAATGATAAAAAATTACGAAAATTGAATCAAAATAACCCTACCTTAAGTGTTTTGTCAAGTGAGCAAGAAACAAGTATTGGTTGGTTATGAGCAAAAGTTAGACCTTTTACACTATTGCGATGATCCGACAAATTAAAAACCATTTCTCCTACAAAAAAAAAACAACAACAACAGATAAAATTTGTTTAGCCCATAAATAATTATAGAACAAGTTAGCAAACAAGTCATTTTTTAAACCATTTACCAAGACATTAACAATAAACTAAAGGGAACTCTCTTACTGAGTCGAGTCAAACAGTAAAGTAAATTGTGAATAAATTCCGAACTACATTACATTGGGTAAAAAAGTTGATTTGAATTAGATGATAATGATAACCAATGTTGTAAAAACACTTAATTTTAATATAGTTTAACTGTGTTGAAAGGTTATATCAATGTACAAAAATATCATTTACAAAATTACCAATAACAATTGTTGATTTAATGCTTTAATTGTTATTACGTCAATTTGGTTCGTCAGAGTTGTCAAATATTTTAATGGATGCCTTTTTAGATATTTTCTATTTGCAATCTCATAGTGACAATGTTTTAAAAACAATTTAACTTTTTTTTTAAAAGATTATTTTTTAAAATTTAACTTACAAGCAAAAACAACAAATGAATTAAGTTAAAAAAACCACTCAATTATTCAATTTGTTTAAAAATCTGAAATGAACGCCTACCATTTAATGCATTCCAAATTTTAATCTGTCCTGAGTCCATACCAGTTGCGATTAAAATTTGTTTTCTGTTCGGCTGGTTACAGTTTGTGTAATTTGGGGCAAATTTCATGGATATAACCACCTCTCCACAATCAATAACCCGACATTTTCTAAATATGAAACATTTTCTAAATATGAATAACTTTTCTTTTTTTTTTTTGTTAGATCCATTCAATCCCTGCAATCTATGTGAACCATTAGATCTAGTATAATTTATAGGTATATACAAAAGTGAAACTGGTAAATTTTCAAGTGTTACTAATACAACTTAAAATAGTTAAACATAGTAGGTATAAACCTTTTTATACAAAAAAAACATACTGGGGTGTGATAAGATTTTCCTCTTCGTCTTGGTAACTGTTGCCTTTAATTAAATTTAGAACTTTAATAAATCCCTGCCCAATGGACCATGCAAATAACGTTCCGCATAATGAAAACGAACAACATCTTGATTCTCGGCCAGGTTTCCACACACAACGTCGATGATATACACTCGGGAGTTTACTGATATTGTCCTCAAAGTTTACATCTAAAAATAACAATTATAATTAAGATAGTAGATATAAAATAATATTATATTTATTCGTATAAAATTTGAATTTTCAAGCTGAATTTTTTAGTTTACAACCTATATATTCATAGAGCAAAATCGTATAAATACATAAAATAGAAGAACCTACTCTGGAATTGGAAATATGTTATAAACGTTTGGTTTTAGCTTACCATCTAAGTTAGAATTTGGAAAAAAATGCATTTTGAGTTCTTCATTTGTGTAGTTAGGCATATTATCTAAATCAAACAAAAATGTTTAATTAAAATTTTTTTTTAAGAATTAAGGATCAAAATTGTTATAGATATTACGCACTGTATTAACATTTATACAGAAACCAGAGTCTATGTGGTTTAAAACATAATTTCGGGGTTACAATAATTTTTATAAAAAAATACTTTCAAATTGTTTTTATGGTTATAGCCAAAGTAAGTAGCCTTTGGATTAACTTAAAAAATAATAAGAGTTGTAGCAGTAATAAAAATCGAATTTAAAAAAAATTACTTATGTCCAGAGAATAAACCACTCTAATATGCTGTCAGGATAAATAAAATGTATACCACATTTGCTAAAAAAGTTTACATAATTTTGTAAGTACCTGCTTAAGTCATATTTTTATGAAACCAACGATCCAAAGTGATTTCGAAAAAGACAAATAGTTTATAGGCCAATTTTGAACTGGTTGGATTCAAAGACTACAGCCCCAGATAGCAATTAAAAGTGTGAAAAAACAATTATTTTTTTAAAATTAAGTTTACACAGAAAATTGTATTCACAAGCTCACTCTACAAATATAAAAATACAGTTTATTTTTATAACAAATAATAGTCTTAATTATGTTTAAAATTTGTTGAAATTTAGTCCCTAGATCCCTGTTGTACATTAAAAAAAATGATTTTAAAAATTTAATTTCTTAAATTTTATTGCTTATTTAGCATCTCTATACACCTATAACAACACAATGCAAAAAATGAACCTGGCTAAATACAATAAAATATTAAAAATACTATATATTAATAATTAATCATGTTTCGTCAGGCAGACTTAAGTTGTTTTGCTGCTAAGTTTATTTAAAACCTTCTGACCTTGCTTAGCAATAACCACAACAGTCAATACACGGTGCACACAGCCTGTCTACGTGTTTTAAAACATATACGGGCCTTGAAAAATATTTGAACTCGAATACAAACAAACGTTGTCTCGTTGTTTTGTTTACCTAAATACTACAGCACGTTTACACACAAATGTTTGCCTTTTTCTATTGCAGTTGTGTCAGATAAAATTGCTTTAAAATGACGGAAAAGCAAAATGATAGATTAAAAAATGAAAGTAAAAAAAATCGATGGCACTTATTGACAAGATTCTCTTTACCGCCAGATTGTGTTATTGTTTAAAATATATATTTTTTAGCATAAGAATAGGAGTGCAAGATAATGCTGTAAAAATATTTTAGACGGAGTAAATGATGAGGATTGGGAGGTCATGACTTCAATGAACAACAAACCAGGTCGGTGGTTTCTGATTTTTTTCCTACGAAAACCCTTACAACTTTAAAACAAAAATTTGCTGAAAAAATAAATTCATTACGTTGTTATGACTTTTTCTTACTATGTGAACAACATTTATGTAGTTAACCCCTATTTTTAAGCAGACACATTTATGTTTAGTCAAGTTTTCCTTGGTCACTATTTTCTCGTTTGGTATCTACTCTGTATTTTCTCATTTTTCTAAAAAGTTTAACGAAAAGTTAAACATTCCTACTGAAGTACTGAGGACTGAATTTAAGAATGCTTATATTTATCCCCAGTAAGTTTCTCAACTATTTTTAACATATATACTACTATATTGTGCCTGGTTAAAAAAAACAATATTAAAAATGATGGAACATTACTATCCATGCATTTTTTGTACATATCTTTATCCTCGATGAGGAAAGGTTAAATGCACAACTTAAACATAGAGTAACATCAGTTAACCCGCCCCTGTCTGGAGTTGCATGTTGCAGTTTGGAATATTATATAGATAATAATCGTCCGATAACTAAGCTTCTGATTAGGTGCTGGCTTAACAGTTTATTTCGTTTATAGTGCTTTACTCAAGGGCACTACAGCATGAGATCACTGGGGATCAAACCCAAGACATCATGTTGTGTAGAAAGTGTTCAGACCACATTATTGAGAGGTGTTACTCTTTATTTATAGACCTCAACATCAAAGATAAAAATATACAAAAAATATATTAAAGATCTTGGTAATTTAAAAAGAAATTTTATTTAAGCATCTAACATTTTTTTAATAGAATAAAAGATCGATTTAAAAGATACAAAGAAGATCCCAATGTGGGTTTTTTATCCTTAAAATCTAGAAGAACCATCAAGGAAATATTGCCCTCCCCAATAGGTAAAAAAATAATTTTAATACTAAAATACTTAAATTAATTAAAGCACAACTATATTGAAAACTTGTTTATTTTTTCAAACAAATATATATATTAATTACAAATAAAATCTGGATTTTGGAATTTTTTTAAAATTATTTAACAACTTTTAATTAAAGGTTATGTACTGTGTAAGAAAGTTAGTATTTTGAATATAAAAAATGCTGCACAACAACAAAATGATTTTAATATGTTTAGCTCGATTTATTCTTTTGCTGGATAAAAACAATGTTGATTTGGCCGAAGATTACATATCGCCCTGGAGCGTGATTCGAGATGCTTATTCCAATAATAAAGAAATACGAATTCAAGCAGTGCAGAAAATAGTTGAGCATGAATGGAATGGTATGTTTAATGTTGTTTATGTAAGGTAGTGTAAAAATAAGTTGCTATAGTAACTATTTACCATGGTTCTTAAGTAGCCTATAATATATACAACTTAGTTAGTTAATAATAGGACAGTTAAAAAAAGAAAGGAAAAAATTAACTGTAGTTTATAGACATATCACTTATAGTTTTTAACAAACCAGAATTAATAAAAAAATTAACATTACTATAGTGTTATGTTTAATTTTTATGAGTTAGAAATAAAGAAAACTAAAGAAACAGCTAATTCAGGCCAGCAGACAGATCAAATTGAAAATATCGGTAACTTTTTTTCTTGTGGTCTTGTATTGCATTATAATATATAATATTTTACTGTATACTATAATTCCTTATTTGTTACCTATGCAAAATTTTTTATTTATATAATATAACGTTTAAACCGATCTCAAGCAAATACCAACACTTGTTAATAACATTGACTTTGCTAAAAAAAGGGTCCTTTGTTTAATAACCCCTTCTTCCATGATGTAGCAACCTTAAGTCCCCTTAAGCACCATAAACGAAATGAACTCCTGTAAAGCTTAAAACCATTTGGAAGATAAATTATCAGACAATTATAAATAATAGTATTCAAATTATCACAGTAAGCTTAAGACTAGATTGGGCTAACTGTTGTTACTCTATGTTTTAAACATGGGGTCAGTCTTTCACAGATTAAACATAAAAACATATATACAAAAAATATATACTAGCCTAAGATTAAGAAAAGTTGTTAAAATGACACTGTTTCAAAACATTTGTTTTAATTATAGTTGTTGCTGTCAATTTGTTTGGTAATTTTTAAATATATTAAACATGTTAGATGCTCAATACTGCACTCTTGCTCAATCTCTTGACTTTAAAACTCTTTGTGGTGTTGCAAGAACTATCGATTGCGATCTTCGCTTTTTTCTGCCTCCCCCAGCATTAAATCCTGTTGCTAACAACTGGGAAATAGGTAGGTCATGCTGATATTAAAAGCTGTAAATGTATTATTTAAAATATTGTGTCGGCTTATTTTTAGTTTTGTTTAGAGGATGAGTTTCGTCAACTGCTGACTAATTTACCACAAGAAGATGTGGGAACCTGTATTGCATATTTTACATCTGCGGCAATTGGCAAAACTAATGAGCAAAAATTAAAACGGGTAAGTACCTAAAGCATGACAGTATTTAAAAAAGAGTATGCTAAAGTATAGTTTAAAGTTTAAGTTAATAATATATTTGAATTAACTTTTGCAGTTTGGGATATTATTGACCATAATTGCCAGATAATTAACCACATTAGTTTTTGGCTCAGCAAAAGTTCTTGGCATTTTATTAATCCATTAAGGAATGGATTGAAAGATTTATGATAAATATTTTTTTATTTTTAGGGTGGCCTATGGTGTTTTGGGGGAAATGGTTTAAATTACACCAGAGATATTGTTCCACAAGAAGAGGTTGAGTTATTTTGTTTACAAGCGCTGGCTAAGCATTCCAAGGTAAATCTGTTTATTTTTATTTACTTCAAATTAAAATAAAAAACTTTTGTATTCGTTAATTTATCAGAATTAAATCAAAGGACAAACACAATTTTCGGTAATATATACTTTCTAAAAATGTATAGGTAGTTTTTAGTTCAAAACCTCAAACAAAATTGAATATTCAAGATTGGTGTTTGGGAAAGAATTCTTTAAAATCTTTTTAATTTTTTTATTGTATATAATTTAGATTGAATTTCACTGTGAAAAAATGATAGAACTTGGTGCGCTTCAATTGCTTCAAAAAATTAGTTCTAACCGACCAGATAACGATAAAATACAGAGAAACATTTTAAGGTACGTGAAGTGTTGTTAAATATTTGTTTAGTTTAAATATAAAAAAATGGTATATTTGAGTAAACTGCTTATATGGCCAATGGCAGTAAAAGTTTAAGGTACATTTAATAACTGTTAAAATGTTTTCCTATATATGTTAACAACTTGTAGAAATTTAAGCCAACAGTTAAGAAACCAATAAGAAACTGCTTAAACAATTAAAAATTGGAAAATTGTATTTTTTAATGTAACCTTAGTTTAAATGCAGTTTCTTCTTTATTTAGAATAATTGCCAACATATGTCTGTACGAAAAATTTCATCCGGATATTAGTAAAACAAGATGGTTAAACTTTCTCGCAAAACTATCAAAATCTGACCAAGTTCCACTTAGATTAGAGGTTCGTTTGATTTGTTAACCATGTAAGTATAAACAAGGGTGTGTTTTTTAAAAAAAAACTTTCCAATAAAAAATTTACGCACTATAAGCTATCTTTAAACATGTTTTAATGGCATTTAAATAAATAAAATGGCCTAATTTTTACTGTATATTTTCATATTAAGTTTTTGGGAGTAATTTTAAAAGATTCAGAGGTTAGGGTTTTATTGTTAAAAGTATATCCCTCTGTGTTAAACTTCATTGCCTTTAAAACCAAAGAAAAATTTACCTATTTTTTTTATTGTAATAGGCCTCACGAGCTTTAGCTAACCTTGATCGTGATGTAATGCATGAAAAATTTCCTGATGGAGTTTACATTCTTTATCCTAGACATAGATCTAAGTCAGTTTAGGTTTTTTTTAAATTCCTTTACTAAATTTAGTTAGAAAATTCTCATTATTTGTGCTTAATAAAACAAAAATGTATAGCAATGCTTTTTTTGTCAAGAATGAAACCCGAATCTGATATAGTTTTTATTCATGGTTTAATGGGAGGAGCTTTTTACTCCTGGAGACAGCAAGATGGTGGCAGTGAGTCAGAACAGAAAACTGACTGTTGGCCAGAGGTAAACAATATAATCTTTTTTAAAGTAGACTAACTCTTGAGCTGCATTTGACAAATTAAGATATTAATGATTGTTGCAACCCAAAAATTTAATCTTTCAGATCGGTTTTGGTTTGTACCTTTTATATATTTTTATAGTGTCTTGTTCATAGTTGTTGCTGCATTAAAACAGTGGAAATTAAAAAAGTTACCTTATGTTGTAAAATCAAGTGTTCTAACTACTACACAAAGTTGCCAGCTTTAATACCCATTTTACAAGGCCACCCTCATATGTTGTTAGATTAAAAGTAAATCTCGTAATTAAATATAGCAATATAAAAAAAATTATCATTGCATTTTACTTTTAGTCGTGGTTGCCAAGCGATTTCCCAGGCTCCAGGTTGTTGTGTATAGATTACGACACAAATGTAACTGAATGGCTTGGACTTTGTCCTCATGAAAAAGAAAGGAGAAGCATTTCATATCGAAGTACCTTACTTCTTGATAAAATAATCCAAAGTGGTATAGGTGACAGGTAATTGCAACAGATTTTATTATAACCCTAAATATTACTTTTTTAAAATATTTTGTTTTAAATCACAGGCCTATTGTATGGGTTGCACACTCCATGGGAGGTTTAATAATTAAACAAATGATGATGGATGCAAATCAGAATCCTAAAAAATATGGAAAGGTTTTAAAACAAACCAAGTATGAATATAAATTGTTATGTTATATTTAGTTTAATTATTATTATTACTGCTATTTTTATCTAGAAGTATTTTATGTTTATAATTATGACAACTAATTTTTTAAGGCAAAAGTGATAATGATTATATACTTTTTTTAAACAAAAAACTAAACACTAATATATTTTATTTTAACAAATTTTTTTTTAACTTAATATTTTGAATTAATTATGTTTATGTTTAAAGGGGATTCGTGTTTTATGGTACACCACATTTTGGGGCACAGCTTGCTAACTATTCCAGGAAAATGCGAGTTTTATTATATCCCTCAATTGAAGTTATGGAATTAAGTCAAAGTAAATCACAAAAGAAATAGTTGAAAGTATCCAAATATATTTGAAAAAATATATTTTGTTAATTATTGTGTTAATGTATTTTATTATTTTTTAAGACATAAATAAAAAATAAATTTTCACACAAAGTTTTTAGAAATTATCGTCCTATTTGTATCATCTAGATTCTCCCGACCTTCTTAAACTTAATGATAATCTTCACAGTCTTTGCAAAAGCAAGGACTTTAAAGTAATTAACTTTGGTGAAGCGCAAACCACTAACATTGGAATGGGAATACCTCTCCATATTGTTCCACCTGAATCTGCAGGTTTAAATTTTTTTAAAACAGTTTATTTAATTTTTTAGGATTCAAATCCAGTTTTAAAGAGAATTTTTTTAATATAAACCTATTTGTGTGGTTTTATATATACTTTTTATTATGGGTTGGTGAAAGCAGAGCCATTTAATCTTAATGGGGAAGTTATTGAAGGGCCATGTTAAGAAATTTGTTACAAAAATTAGATTAAATATAAATATATTCAACTTAAGGTTGAAGTTGCTATTTTTATTTTGAATCTTGGTTAACCTGCTGATGTTGGCTGATTAATGTTCACTATTTGGGTATGGGTCATGGCAAAAGTACTTTGTAATCACTTTTTTTAAGGGCATCGGGTTAAAAGCGGCAAGAATAAAGTTTATGGTTTTATAAAGCTATGTTTCCTTATTACTAAGTGATACATAGTTAATGTAAGATGTTTTAATTTTTCATTTAGATTCCGGTATTGGAGAATTTTTGTTAGTTGATGCGACGCATTTAAATGTTTGCAAACCACAAAGTCGACATAGTTTACTTTATCAACAAACAATTGCTTTCATCCGACTGTGTCTAAAACAAAAAAATATGCCAGTAGCAACTGAAAGTGATAATTCACAAGACTTAATTCAAATTATTTTTTAAATTGTTTTGTTTGTTTCTTAACTTAATAATAACTTTACCTGTTCGTTCAACTAGTTGACATAAATTTTTATGTTACTTCAAATGTTTTGTAAGTGTTTGTAAACTGAATTATTTTTGTGAGATTTTAGAAAGTAAAAAGCACTAAAAATTATACCTATATAATTATTTTTTTTATTAATAACTTATGTGATGTCCCTAACAAATATTTACAAAAAATTATTAAAAACTAGAAAGGAAAAAATTTACAAGGTTTATATGCAAGTTAAATTAAGAACTTTTAAAATTAATTTTTAATATTATAATGTCAAATTTTATTCTTATATTAGACTTAATTGTATTATACATATAACATAACAGTGTAATGTAATATATAACATTACATTGTAATGTAATATATAACATTACATTGTAATATTTATAGTTGTATATTATAAATATATTTTGACTTGACACTCGTCGACCTGCGCCCCCCGCCCACCATTTGCCCTCTGATAAACATCATTGAACTTTTTTAACAACCGTTAGTTCTTCATAAACAAACCCATTTCTTTTACCTTTTTTAAAATTGTTCCGCCCCAAAATTTTAACGGGAATACCCACCAGAGCTAAAGCTCTTTATTGTTGCCCAACATCCATAAGAACAAAATCAAGAAAGGGCTGTTAAATTAAAACCACTTTTTTTTTGTTGGAAAGTTAAGTTGTGGTTTGCAGCGGGGTTTTAATTTAGATATGTTCATATGTTATTAGCTTTAATTGTATATTAGTTTCAATTAAAAATGTTATTTGTTTATATGGTATTAGATTTAATTAAAAAACCTAGTATTCATTGTATGTTTAGTTACAAATTAAGTTATTTAATAGTATTTATACATACATTCACGTTATCACGTACATAATTTTGACAAAGCAAGAGGCGTAATAATCGAACTTATTTTTTCAATCCATTTTATTTTTACATTATTATCAAGTTCTTAATTTACTAAAAATGACCGCAAAAACCTTTTTAGCGTTACCTTTTTAGCGCTATTTGACTATTAGATTATTGAAGCGTTTAATGTCCCTGTAAATCTGATAAACAAACAAATTATTTATGTTCGTTGCTAATGAAAACCAAATGACTAAAATATTATGAACGAAATAAATAAGTGTTTGTTGGAATAACTAACTTAAACACGATCAGACGATGGATGCTAAAGTACTAGAGGATGACGGAATAAAGTTTGCCAGCAGTGCCATCCAATTGGATCAAGCTGGACATTATCAAGAAGCAATATTTTTTTATAAGGTTTTAACTATTTTTAAGCCTTTTGTGACAAATTGTTAAATAGAATTAGATTAATAATTTCTTCTAATATTTGGTCACTCACTCACATGTAATAAACCTACTTGCTACTTGCTGGTCACGTTACTTCTTGGTTTTATGTTATACATTAAGTCAGGAGGTACAAATGCTATAAACCATTGCCAAGCCTGAAGCCACAAACCAATCTGTAAATTAATTTTCAAACAATATTCATTAAAATCTTAAACCATCAAAATTAATGGGGACTAAGTCAGGGCAACAAATGTTGTTTAGACTCAAAACACAGTTTTAACACATAAAAATATATTCGTTTTTGGTAAATAAAAATACACCAATACTTTAAACGCAATTAACTTTATCATTCTTAAAGTTTAAATTAGTAAAAAAGATTTCATGTATACATGTGTTATAATGAGGTTCCTTATTTCTTTGTTACCAATCAAGTTTAACTTTCAGGAAGCAACACAGGCTCTTATGCATGCAGCTGTTTGTGGTTCAACACTGGATTGTTTGGCAAAAATAAATGAATATAATCAGAGAGTTTTGACCCTGAAAGAACTAAAACATGAGGTAAAAGTTGTAATTTTTTTTTTGGTGTAATTTGTTAGTCCAAGTTTATGAATAAAGAGCACTGAGCGGATACAACTATTTTTTTAATTTAACAAAAAAAAACATTTTATTATTTGTTAGTTTTACTTTGCTTGATTATTTATTCAATATGTACAATTTTAGAATATACCGTAGTTAATGTGTTTTTTATCACCTAAACATTGGAAAAAAATAGTTAATCATTTTACAGGCAGAACTGGATAAAAGAGCAAGTAATGCTGACCTCAAGGAACAAAGAGCAGCGTTCCTGGTCCAACAAGCTCTTCAAGAAGATGAGGCGGGAAATGAAGAGCTGGCAAAGGACATGTATTTGGAAGCTGCAGATCTTTGCTTAAAACTGGTAAGAATATTAGAATTACACTAGATATAACAATACTGGCATTTTGGTGTAGTGGTTAGAACACTTGGCTTTACTACATTAGGTCCTCGGGTCAATTCCCACTGCTGTCATGCTGATATATATACTTTTGCTAAACCAAAAACTGATAAGCAGTTTAATTTATCAGGCAATTATAGTCTATAATATCCCAAATGCCAAAGTCAACTCAAGTCCGATTTGGGGTAACTGATGTTACCTTACGGGGTTTGGAGTTGGATCTTTCCACATAAAGATAAAATATAAATAAAAAACAGAGAAACAGTTATATGTCTTATTTTTTTTACAAACGAATTTAAAAATATTTTTATTGCTAAAGATGAGTGAGAGTACCACAGCTGCTTCGAAAAAGGGACTTGAAAAACTTGCTAAGCAGTCGATAGAACGTGCCGAAGAACTTAAACTACAACAGCAAATAGCTTCACTTGATGCTATTGAAACAAATTTGCCAATTGCTAAACATAATCAATCCGCATTAAAACCAAAATCTACTCCAAAACCGAATTCTATCCAAAAACCAAAATCTACATCACCTTCAAGTTCTCATTCAGAATTAGGTAATTGATATAGTTATTAAAATCTCTGGTGCATAGTTTTGCAAATACCTAAGATAAAAATATATTTTTTGGAGTTCAATAGTTATCCATTTTTTTTAATACTTATCACTTTATTTAGGCCAAAAATCTGTAGCAAGTAGTGGGGATAAATTAACATCAGAAGAAATAAATGTGAATAAATTATATATATTTATTTAATTTAAAGGACTTGGTTTAATTTTTTTGTGGTAATTTTATTTGTAAGTACTTACTATTGTGCTAAGTAAAAATTTACCGACTTTAAAGACTTAAAAGGTAAAAAATAAAAATTTTTAATGTAAGCATCTTATATTCGAATTATTTAAACAGGTTTTACGAAAAACTTCATCGATAAATGGAAGAATTTATCTTCCTTTCTATTCAGTTGATTTAGGAGAGAGATTTGCATTTCCAGTTCCATTTACGTAAGTTTTAAATTTGATCCCATTTGCCAATATCAAAATTGGAATATATAGTCATTTATCTTTCTTTTCAAATAAACTCTTTGTACAAATTGACAAAATGTTGTACAAACTTTTGAAATACAAGTTTATTGCTTGTTCTACAAGTTGTATTTTAATTACTGTAATATAGTCACAACTCACAATCAATATTTGCCAGTGATAATTTGCCTTTTCACAATTAGTTTCTTTATTGTACTTAAACCATTTCTTTTTGTGCATTAAGAGGTTTAAATTTTTGAACAAATTGTTTTTTAAAAAAGGGACAAAGATGGTTTACTTCAGTTAGCTCAAAAGCAAAGAAGTAGGTTGGGTGGATGGAGACGACCGAGCGAGTTTATGTCTGATCCTAAAATGATTTTAGCAGTTTCCATGAACAGTGTGAAACAAACTGTAGTCTCGGATTGTTCTTTTGTTGCATCGCTAATCATTAGTGCAGCATATGAACGAAAATACCAAAAACAACTTATAACAAGGTTTGTTTGCTAATTAGTAATTATATATACTTCATAAAAATTTAAATTAGTTGGGTAGAATTTTGTTTAAATAATTTTTTTCAAAAATTTAAATTAACTTTAAACAAGTATAAAAAGTATCTGTGTTTTAGCATCATCTATCCACAAGATAAACACGGGAATCCAGTCTATAATCCTTGTGGTAAGTCTACTTTTTGTAAGAAAATACTATTGTTATGACTGTTATAGGAGTATTGTATATGGAAATAAAATACATTTGGAATTTTATGGTAAACTTGACTTAAGTAGTTTGGTGTTTATTTAATATAATTTCCTGATAGTTAATTTGCTAGTTGCTTTATAGCTCAGCAGGAGTGTAAATAAATTATTTTGCCTTACACAAGGACACTACATCATGCATGCTGTTGGAATTAAACCCAGCAGTTCATGTAGTAAGGCCAAGTGTTCTTAGCTCTTCGAAACACTGCTGATTTAGTTTGAATAACTTTATAGGTAAGTACATGGTAAAACTCTACCTTAACGGTGTCTCCAGAAAAGTTGTAATCGATGATCAACTACCAGTTGATAGACGCGGTGAACTACTTTGCTCTTATTCAAATAATTCCAACGAATTATGGGTCTCGTTGGTCGAAAAAGCTTACATGAAAGTCATGGGAGGATATGACTTCCCTGGCTCAAATTCTGTAAGTTTTTTTTTTTTTGAAATTTTTTTTTCTTAAAACAAAAATCATAATTTTAATTTTTTTTAGAATATAGACATGCATGCACTTACGGGCTGGATACCTGAACGTCAGTCGTTGCGACAAACTTCATTTGATTACGACAAGTTTTTTAAAAACATGTGCTATCGACTAAGTATCGGCCACTGTTTGGCCACTATTTCCACTGGACAAATATCTGAAAGTGAAGCAGACAGAGCAGGTAAATTTTTGTTGTGAACACAATACTCACAAATTTGCCATTTTTGTTCTTTCTTAATTGCCATTTACAAAGACAAAAGGACTTAGATAATATTGCCCTGATTTATTTACTAAATGTTGTCATATAATTTTTGTATTATTTCCTTTTTTAGTCTATGAGTTTTTTTTGTCAACAAACAAAAATGCATTGATTTATTAGTATCTAGTTGGGGAACCAGAAGCTTCGGCCTGCAAAAAAACGCCGGGGGTCGGTGACATTTTACGCGGCAATTTCGCCACCGACCCTCCGCGTTTTTTGCAGGCCGAAGCTTCTGGCAACCTCTAGTTGTATACATTGGTTTATTCTTTAAAAAAATAGCAGTGTGATGTAATGTTTTTGTATTTTAGGTTTGGTACCCACTCATGCATATGCTATACTTGATATGAAGATTGTTCAGGGGATTAAGTTTTTGAAACTAAAAAATCCTTGGAGACATTTACGATGGAAAGGCAAATTCTCAGAAATGGTAAATTTTTTCTTATATGCCATTATGTCTTTTAGCCACCATGCCATTGTAGTGACTAATACTGTTTTTATTAAATATTTTAATTTTTAAAAAGCCATTTCGTAGCTTAACCATAGAATAACATTTGTTTTTCCTATCCAGTTCTGAGTTGCATTCAGCAGTTTTAAAAATTTAAGCATTTGGCCAGATAAAAAAACCTGTTGATTAGTTTTGGCTTTACGAAATTTGTATCTTTATAGCACCTTACCTTAGGTGAATGCAACATGAATACAGTGGAATTCAAACCATTGACCCCATGTTGTGCAGCCAGGTGTTCTAACCAACACACCATGCAGGCAACTTAATCTTTAGTTCCTGTTTTTAGGATGATAAAAACTGGACACCTTCACTTTTAAAAGCACTTAATTACAACAGAGAGCAAGCGCAGAAGTTAGATGATGGTATGAAACTTAACTTTTTAACTATTTTGTTTCAAGTTCTGTGCTAAACTTTAAAAATTATTTATTTTCGAAAAAACTATCAGTTTTACAAATATTTAAATTGTTTTTTTTGCTTTGAAGGTGTGTTTTGGATTGACTGGGAATCAGCTACACATTTTTACGACACAATATACATTAGTTGGAAACCAGGTTTGTTTAAAGACACCAAATGTTACCATCAAGAATGGCTTGCAGGCGGGCCCAAAAAGGATTCCTATTCCCTGGGCGACAATCCACAATATAAACTGGAAGTAAAGTGAGTATAACAATGACGTTAAACGTCTTTGATTGATAATCTAATACAGACTGTACTAAAATTGTAGCAGATTACATAGAGTATTGTAATTTTCAATAAATTTTTTTTTTAAATAATTTTTTTGATGTGGCAGGGTCAACAAAATAATTTTAATATATATATACTTTTTTCATTGTTGAATTAAAGATTTAAGAAATATATTATAAAATTACAGAAGCAAAACTCCCACTTCTGTATGGATTTTGCTCACAAGGCATATCACTGATAAAGATGATTTTGCTGAAAACAAGGAATACATAACTTTGTTGGTGTATAAAAATGAAGGAAAAAGAGTTTATCAAACCTGTAAGAAAATGGCTTAATTTTTATATTTATGATTTTGACTTTTGTTGACAATATTTATTGCACAATTTAACTAAATACCAGCTTAAAATTCTTTCACAACATTTACCTAGTTTGGGTAATTTTTTTCTGGAAAGATTTGGATAGAATTCCCCTCTTTTGGGCTTTGGTTTTTAAATTGGCGCACTTATAATAGGGATGAGTCAGATGTGAAAACAAAAACTGACTATTACAGACCTGTAGCAGTAGCTTGTTATTACAAAGGTTGTTGTATAATTTAAAAATTATCAAAATTCATTATTATGTTTTAGACAGCCCACCCCCTTTTATTGATGGGGTAAGAATAAATAGCCCCCATTATTTAACCCGCATCCAGGTACCCAGTTCAGAGCGGTACACCCTTGTTGTGTCCCAGTATGAAAATGACAGCAGTATCCGATTTTCATTAAGGGTTTACACAAACGCAGAGTTCAAGTTTGCAAAAATAACCGACCCTTATAAAATGAAGAAACGGGTAAAATTTATTTTTTCGAAAGATTTTTTGTTTTTAAAATGTTTAGTAAGTTTTTTTGTTAAAATGTATTTAATTTTTAAAGTGTAATGGAAATTTACAAAATCATCGTTTTTTTTGTGTAACATGAATTTATAAAGTAAATCATAAAAATTTTTATGTAAGAAAACATTCTGAAATGTTGTTAAAATTAATAGATTGAGGGTAAATGGACAAAAGCAAGTGCGGGTGGATGTGCAAATAATAAATCCACCTACAACAACAATCCAACATATCAACTTCACATACCTGTAAGTTACATTATTTTTCCTAAATATAAAGTTTTTTATTGCCTATTTAATAACATATTTGTCGGCAGATGGGGGTTGGTATACTTTTTACATGCAAATTTAAAATTCTGTAACATAAAAGCAGTGTCAATCAAACCCTGTATTTTATCTTTAGTATATATGTAAAGAATTTAATTTGGGCAAACATTTCCAACACTAGATTTTAAATCAGTTTCTTAACACAGAAAGCAATATAAAGTTAGCCATTGTTAATATCAAGTTTTCACTATAGTTTATGTATATATACAAGGGTTATTTGCATGTTAGCCAGTTGCATTTTTGCTAAATAAAAAAAAAAGTGTTTACATTTATTATTAAAGTGGGAAAATTTTACAGCTGATTAAACATATATTAAATTTTCATTTTTCTTAATTGTTTGTTTCATTGTCGGTTAATTTTTAACTGCTTTAATTGATTATACAGGGAGAGTCAACAGAAAAATGTCAGCTTTTAATTGAACTTCGAGCTTTTAAAGAGTATAGCAACGGCTTTGATATTATTTGTATTGAAACAAATGCTGAAAAACCTTTTCAAAAAATGTCTTCCGGGCCATTCAGGTAAAGATTTCCATTTTTTGAACTTTGTTATTTATTACTAGAATATATTTGTATTAAAATAGTCCAATTAGAAAAAAATCAACTATGAAAACTTTTGTGTACAATTTTCTAATGTGTTTAACAAACAAAATTATCTGGTTTGTTTTATGTTTATGTTTTGCAAAATATTAAACCAGCATAAAAAAGGTTTTAAATTTAACCAAAATTTTTCAAGACTAAACTTTTTTTCTTGTCCAAAGGGCTGGATACAGCGTTCTTGAGATTAGTCTTCCACATGGGATCTACAACATTATACCCTGCACTTTCTTACCAGAGCAAATTGGCACTTTCTTTTTAGACATTAAATCTTCAAATCCTTCTGTTAAAATCACGCAATTAAAAAAGTAAAGTCATTTGTGCAATAAAGCTTCCTAATTAAACTAGCGTTGTATTGTATAGCCTATGGTGCACTGTAGAATCGAACATATCTTGAAGCTTAGTAAACGATATGCATATTTTTATATGTATGTCTAATTTTCAGGTCTTTAAATAAGACACTGAGGTTTGTGGTGCATAAGGTAAATTATTGCAGACATATACCATTTGCAACTATATTTTGACTATTAAAATGCAGCCTATAGGGCCCGCAATCATCTAGTTTTAAAAATGTGGAAAAATTTCAATTAACAATGTCCAAAAAAGTATCGGGTGGCTAAAATTTAGTTGACTATCTCTTTTATTTTGTTTGAAAAAGCTTGTGAACTAGTCTGTGTTACAAAGAAGCCATGGAAATTTAAATAAAGTACTGCTTTATCAAACAAAGAAAAGTGGTACTTTCGTTGTAGCAAAACCAAAATTTCTGTATTAAAACTATTCATTGTAGTAAAAACTGTATTTACTCATTTTTTGAATGAAATGCAAACTTAACAAAGCACAACAAGAAATGGTGTAAAATACACATAAAGGGCAACAAGGAAACAAAACATGCTTTACACAGTAATTAAATGGTAGCTTTACCAAATTACTTAAAATGAAATAAAACTAACAAAAATCTGGAATTGTTTGCTTGACAATATTTGCATATAAAAAGGCTTCACGAAAAAGGTGAGCTTAAAAGATATTAAGTATTAAACCAAATATTTAAAAAATACTAAACTACATAAAAAGAAAATCTAAACATGTAAAATAAGGTCAAAAAAGGTCACTTCCACCAATTGATGTAGTTATGTGAAGCATAAAAAGCTGCTTTCAACATTTTAACATGATTTACACCACTATAGACAAACTTTTAAGATAATGAATGCATTTATCATTTTCTAAAAATATACCTTTGTCATGATTTATGCAAACAGTTTTTTAGCAAAAAAATTAGTTATTAATGAATAGTAAGCTGTGTTTTTAAAATTTTTAAAATTACACGATCAAAAATTTTTTAATTTTTTCCATTTTTATCAAAATTATTCGCATTCCTAATCAATCTCGTGATAAATATGCCTTCTACTTGAATGTGGTTCTTCATTTGCTGGTTTTGTATTAGGCGGTCTAACAACAACATAATTTAAATCTTCAAGTAAACGAGATGTGCCCGCAGCATAGCTTGAAGGCTCATATTGTGGTGATTGTGTATACAAATTTGGTGAAGTAGGGAAATTTCGTTTTCGATATTCATTAATCATATGTGGTGGGTATTGAATGTCACTGTAACTTGGTGTTGATGACCCAATAGGTAAAGGACGCACGCTGACATAATTCTTTGGGTCTTTTGAATTTCTAGCAATTGGAAGACTTGAATTATCTTGCAACAATTCACTGCCCTGGTACTTATCGCTAGGGGGGTAACGAATTAAACCGTTTATTGTATCATTTCCTTCATAAATCAGGTCATCCTCATCTGAAGTATTATGGTCCAGAACTGGATTTCTATTTAAAAATGTATGGTTTTTCATTCTGTGTTTCCATGGCTGGGCTGCTTGGCTAGGAGTTATTTGCAAGGACTGACTTTTCTGAATATATTGTGAACTCGACGATATCATCACAGATTTTCCGATTCGAGTAGAAATAAGAGAACAGCGTACATGAACAACGAAAAAATCCATCCCAGTTATCATCAGGGTCTCTTGCCAGGTCTTTAAGCTCTGCCTATGGAAAAGAAAAGCATCTTGTTTTTCATGGTATATGTATCCGAGTCTTTCCATGAAACTTTTAACGACTTCATCCGGAAAATTACACGCTATGTTGTGATGAAAATGTCCGCTATAACTCTAAACATAAAAAAAATCATGGTCAAAAATAGATAAATTTTAATTTTAATTTAATTTCTGCAAAATAGGCAAACTGTTGTTTTTGAGTGTTATCATTCAAACACCGTCAACTGCAAATAATAACTAATAAATTCAGAGTCGAACTAATGACTTAAGTTTGGCTTCAGTGACACGCCAACAAAAAAATATAGACACGCCATACCACTGTGTAAGACACGCCACATCGCTTTGTAAGACACGCCAGAGTAAATTCGTAGTCAGACCAAACACGTTTTAAAGACGCGCCAGAGAAAATTATTAGTCAGACCAAACTTTTTTTTAAGACGCGCCAGAGTAAATTCGTAGTCAGACCAAACTTGTTTTAAAGACGCGCCAGAGTAAATTCGTATTCAGACCAAAAAAGTTGGTAATTGCATTATAGCAGTATTTGTAACAAGCAAAAATCTAACAAACCTTACTCAAATTATTGTTGTTGCAAATATTTATATTACAATAAACAAAAATCTAACGTTTATTTTGTGATAAGTTTTTCTCCATGGCGCTCTTAATATAGTTACAGCATACCAGCATAAAAGGAAAAAGGATGATGCCAAATCGCCCCAAGTACTTGTTATATTTTGCTCACAATTTCTAAAAATAAGTATATGCATAAAATATTTTATCAAAAAAACCTAGGAGGTACATTTTTCTATTTAAATAATTCCCAAAATAAAGAAAACCAAGTAGTGACCAATTAGCTAAAAGAACATGCATCTAAGAACTTATTTTTGATACATTGTTGTAAATGGGTTTACTTTTGTATGTAGTTGTTAAAATATTTTAGGGTATGGTAAGGTGCTTCATTTGACCCTTTTTCATATCTAAATAAATACAATTCAGCAGCATGAAAGACTTGTTTATATTTATCGGATTCCCGGACATGCTCTTCGCCAAGTGAAAAATCATTGTCACTGAAACACAAAACATAGTTTCGTATATATTTTTTACCTAATTTGTACATAACTCATTAAACCCAATGTTGAATGACCAACTCTAAGGCACTTTTATACTGACTAACTTCATTATACTGACTAATTGTACTATGTGTATGCAGAAATAACACACATATATCACCTTACACAAAAATAAATCGTTTTCAAACAGTTAAATATCACAGAAGAACTTAATAAGCATTGTTTAATACTAAATTTAAATAATAAACAAAAAGGGAGCTGCATGGCAAATACAATTAAATATATAAATACAAGATAAACGAATAGGTAAAAGTGTTAATATATCGTTTAATTTTTTATGATTAAAAACCTTTTAGACATACCTATAATCGTCATTTTTAACAAGATTCTCTTTGAACGAATTTTCAAACTTTAACCGCTCCATTTATTTACAATAAAAGTATATTTTTTGTCGCAAAAATGGGTTAAACATTTTTCTTTTAGCAAGAAAGGCGTAAAAATTTACATTACAAATGTCAACGTATTTACTTTTGTTATACAAAGGGGTTTTCCGTGTTGGTTTAATCTTCATGAATAGAAAATCGCGTATGATTGGTTCCTTTTTAATAGGGTTTCCCAAAATTTACAGCAAATTTTGATTTTTTTAAATATTTAGACTGAGCAAAATTATAAATGTAAAAGAGACTTTTTGCCCTAATAAATAAATTTTTATTTGTTTAAAATGACTTTATACAACGGTTTTAATATTGTAATTTCATAATTTTAAAAATTGCCATTTGTTTTTAAAGTTTCTGTCGTATTATTTAAATAACAAATTTGAAACAGTTCGCAAGCGGAACTCTATTGATTCCGCACGCCCTATATGAACAAGGCGTCATAACCTAACTATGACAAATGTGCCACTAGATTTAAAAAAAAATGACGTCATAATTTTACATCGCATGACGTTGTTATTTAGGCGTTTATTCTCAAAAACAATAAAAATTAGTTAACAACTTCTGAAAATTATAGCTTTCTAACCCAACCCAAATAGATTTTATAGACCCTTAAACTAGTTTCGCGTAAAACCATATCTTAACAATTTTATTTTCGTCCGCCAATAAACTACCCGTGACAAATTGGTTAATAACTCAAGTTTTAGTTAACCAAATTAAACGATTTAAAATTTGCACGAAAGAAGAAGACTTCACCCACAGCAATTACCAATCAAATTAACTCTAGCTTTATAAAAACATAAAATATACATACGGAGTTTAGCTTTTTTATTATTATTTCGTCACAGTCTTAATTGTTTTTTTAACAATAAAGCCTCATGTAAAAAAACATGGTCTGATTGCAGTCGTTCTAACTTTTCTACGAGGTTGATGTGTTTTAGTTTTGAGCATCTGTAAGTACTATTGAAATATAAAGATTATTTCAACAAGCATTTATAGTAAGAAGTTAACCAATTTGTATTAGTCCTCATTTTTTAAAAAAGGTTACCTATAAAAGTAGATTTTTCCAGAAATAAAGCAATCCAATCGATCAACTTTTTAAAACCAGTTGTACGTTCCAGATTATTTTGGTTTGCCACAACATGTTTCACGTCCACGTTTTGACCGGCCTTCGTGAAGCGCCTCTTAATTGGGCCAAGATCCCCCATCCCAGGTAGGCGCTTCACGGGCTCCCTGACGTTGGTCGTGATGAAGGCACATGTGGCGCTATTACCTTGCCTGTCCCCATGTATCTTGGCCGACCAGTTGTTGTAATACATAAATTTGACCGCCGACGTGAGCTGGTCGTTGTTAAAGAAAGATGCCCCTGCGTCGTCGATCTTAATCATTTTGTGCTTGAGACGCAGGGACATCTGGCCCACGCCGGCACTGTCGTTGGTGAGGGTTGAGGCATTTAATTATGTCATTCACCATTTTGGCCGCCCCGGCAGTCGTCTATGGTGTTGAAATATTGTTAATTTTTCCAAATCCCTTGTTCATTTTGGACTTTGACGTTACCCAGTCCATCATACCATACGCCCTTTTTACAAAGGTTTCGGGGAACGTAAAGTCCTCCCTGAACAAGGCCTGTTTGAATGCGTTGACTACCGGTTTGGAATCGAATCTCAACGCTACCTTCCTCGCTGTCGCCTCATAGCTTCTCATTCCTTTTCCTTTGGTATTATTGGTTATTTCTTTGGCTAATATGTCTGGATTGGCTTTGAACATATATTTTATCCACTGTTGTAGGACTTTCACGGGTCCAGCCCAAGTTGCCGTAATACGTCTAACACGGTTTTCTTGCGAATGGTTGGAGTGAGCCCCTCTTGTTTCTTCCTCCGGAGCAGACCATGGTTGTGGGGCTCCACTCCAGCCATCCCTCCCTCTCTCGGACCGACTACTATGTTTGGAACACGCCTTTCGAGCTTTTGGCCACGGTGAAAAACCATTTGCGGGCTCGGAAGAACGTGTCCGCCGCTACTTTCGCTCCATGATCCCCATAGTTTAAGACATTCATCGTATTGTTGATTTTTCTTAAAGTCGTTTTCTTGCTTCGTGTTGTTTGCTAGTGGTTTCCAGAAGTTGTCTACTATTAAGCTGATAGTTTTCGCTTTTATATTGGACGTTTCCATCTCCCTTTTTCTGATCGAACTAATTTCGAATCTATTCTCATTGGTTAATAAACACACCTCTTTTTTCTTTTTGTTTTTATTGGATTAAACGAAAAAAAGTCGAACTGTAACGAAACACTGGCTTGGCGCGTAAAAAATATTTGAAAAAAAAGCGCGCCGGGTCAACGGTGGAAACCAAACTCTATTTCTACTGTTGTGATATATCGGATTGACATCACGTTATCTGATTTGGTAGCATCAGCTGCATACTTTGCTTTTAATAGATTCTTTTTGATTGTGTCTGCGTAAACATGCATTTGTGTTAGCATTGCTTTGCAGATTGGTGTCTCTAATCCCGCTATGTGGTACCAGGGTGTGACTGAGTTTGATTGGGCTGTCATGTTTGTTGTTGCCCCAACGACTGATGAATCACAGCCTGTTATATGGCTGTCTCTTTAGAGTAATTTCATTGGTATGTTCATGAAGTCGTCCCCTAGTTCAAATTGTTTGGTGCTGTTGTTGCATAGCAGTGGTTCCTCGTCTATAGCTGTTGCCCTGTGGGTTGTCGTTGTTTGGTGCCCGACATTAAAACTTTTCTTGTATAATGCGTTGTCCATATCCCATGCTATATCTAGGAATACTCTGGGTTTGATTGCTCCATCGGCAGTGATGCGGTTCATTGCTGTTATTGGCCATAATTGGATGTACCAATTTTTCACCCTGAACATATCATAGCCTGACATGTCTGTCAACACGTTACTGGTTCCTCCTGTTATCACATGCCTGATATAGCCTCCCGGTGTGTAGAAGCGCCATCGGTTTCCTGTGTGACTGCTGCTATTGTTTATTCCTATTTCCATTTGCCGGGTTTGTACTGCGCTGCTTAGTATGGCTTTCGGTACGTTGGTTGGTACTGTTTGTCCATTATCGCTAGTACGAGTGCTCCACCAAGGTGTCCATGGCGGCCTTACATCTTCCGTGTCTGTTGGGCTCCTGCGCCATCCTTCGAATAGCATTATCCCCTTTTGCCTTTCATGAATTGTCAACGTATTGTTGTACATTGTTGGTGCTCTAACTATTCTTGTAATTTGGCCTGGATGGGCTGCCCCTCCGCCATCGCCTTCTGTGCTCACCACTTTTGCCATTGGCTCTCCTTCCGTTGAGTCGGGCTCATGATTTCTCTGAAAAATTTTTCGTCTGGTTGCAATAGCTGTCTCAGTCTGTTTGAATCCAGTCCCACCGGCTGTGCGTCGCATTCAAAGGCAGCCTTCTTGTACTTGTCTTTTGGCCCCACTAGATAATTCCGCTCTCTTAGGAAGCTCTTCTCCCTCTTTTGCAATTGACGGAGCAAGTATAGTGACAATGTCCAACGTAGTACCAAGCCTTCTCAAACTCATTTGGAACTCGTGTTAAATAAACGTAAGATGTTCAGGGGTGTAAAAACTTGTTCAAGGACTTTTAAGTTGTTTTTTTTTGAATATATCTTTATCATCCATGTAAGAAGGTCGAATGCGCGACCTAAACATAGAGTAACATCAGTTACTCTGACCCAGTCTCGAGTAGCCTTTAGCAGTTTGGGATATTATAAAGAATATAATTGCCCGGTAATTATGCTGCTGATCAAGTGCTGGCTCAGCAGGAGTTCGTACCGTTTATAGCGCCTTACTGAGGGGCGCTTCAGCATGACAGCAGTGAGGATTGAACCCACGACCTCATGGTGGTGTAGCAAGTGTTCTTACCACTACACCATGCTGCCGCTGAGGTTGCTTTTTTAATTTAAATGTTTTATACTTTATTTTACTTTAAGATGTAAGGTAGTAAGGTATAAAAATACATTTTTGCTAAATAAAAAAAATAATTTATCAAATCTTCCTTTGGTTTTTAGAATTTTATTTAAAAACTTAGCCATGTAGACTTAATAATAGATCATTTTTTGAAGTAAAGAGTCAATGAAGTTTTTGGTTTTCTCTTTATTTTTTTGCTGGTTTTTAAATAGCATTTCAGCAGATGCTGGTAAGTGTAGTTTTTTAGTAATTATCATAATAAGATTGCAATAGATGGAAATTAAAAAAATATTTATATAAATTAAAAAATTTTAACTAAAATACCTTTTTATGATAAAATCCTCATTGCCAGACTGGAAATGCCAAGATGTTTTAACTATACCAAACCGGTGCAGAAAATACAAAATAAAGCAATTTTGTAATTTACAAAGTGTTGCAAGAGCTTGTCAACAGACATGTGAACTTTGTGGTAATTTTTTTTTGTTTTAATTGTTTTTTTTTTGTTTTAAAGGTTAAAAATTTAATTTGTTTTTTTTTTGTTTTAAAGGTTAAAAATTTAAGGTTTAATTTTTTTAGTTAAAATATAATATAAATGTAGTGATCTAAACTTTAAAAGACTAAATTTGTCCTTTTTTTATATTGCAAGTTAATTTAAACATTTTGTTAGATGCTGGTTGGACAAGATGGAGTTCATGGTCAGATTGTAATGCTGAAGATTGTGGGCTTGCAGGCCAAAGAGAACGTGTAAGAACTTGTTCCTCTCTTTCTCCAAACTTGTGCCGCGGTTCTTATGTAATTGTACAGCAGTGTACAAGAGCCAACTGTTCAGGCAGCACACAGTCTGGGGTAATAAAATAAGTTTTTAAAATTAGTATTTATTATTAAATTTTTTACCTAACTTACCAAGTAAAATTTAAACTACTACGAATCTCTATTATCAACTAACAGAGTTTTTTGTTTTTAATTAATATATTTCATAGACCTCTCTATAAGCTGAAAACTTACTTTCTTAGTATATATAGCCAAATAATTTAATAATGAATAAAAAAGAATTTAATATTCTTATTTATATTACAAGTATTTTTAAAATATGCTTGTCAAATTTCTTATTTATTCACTTAGTCAAACAATTTACAAGATGTAATTTAAATCTAATTAAATTTATTTCCTCCAGAAAATTTGTAAAAATGATACATTTCTTTGTCCTGGAACCAAAGAAGAAAAAGATTGTATACCAAAACAATTTATTTGTGATGGGAAAAGTGATTGTATTGATGGTGCAGATGAGGAAGATTGTTTGTTTGAAGGAGGTCCACCTGACGGTAAACAAAATTTTACTTTTTAAGCTTTAAAATAAATAAAAAGAAAATAAGACTGTGACATTGTATTAGTTTAATTTTATTATCTGATTATCTGAAATATAAAGTTATGCCTGGTGCGTGAGATGGTTAAATTAAAACAAATTAGAAGGTTAATAACAATACCGGCAGCGTGGTGTAGTGGTTAAAACACTTGCTACACCAAAATGAGGTTGTGGGTTCAATCCCCACTGCTCTCATGCTGTAGCGCCCTTGAGTAAGGCACTATAAACGGTATGAACTTCTGCTGAGCCAGCATTAAATCAGCAGCATCACATCGAGGATAAAGATATATATATATACAAAAAAAAAGATATGTTTTAAAAGCAAACACTTTTATAAAGCTTAGACTGTAGGTTGGTACATAGGCGTCCTTAACAAGTAAATTTATTAAAAATTAATGTTTTAAAAAAAAAAATTAAAAAATTAATGAATCTTTTTGCAGCTTTCATTATTGCTATGACCACCGGATACTTTTCATGTTTATATGTGAGAAAAAATTCCAAGGTATTGGGTGCCTGGCATTGCCCTTTAACTGACCAGGCTCCATTTTATCAATTTTTCAAATGGAAATGGAGTTGGAAACATCATTTGAGAAATATTGGGAATGGGGAATGCTTGGCCAAAGTTGCAACATCTGTAAGTTTATATATAAAATTATGTTTCAAGCCTGTTGTTTTCTTAAAATAAGTGGTATTTTATTTTTTATTACTTAAAATCAGTGCCATTTTTGTTTTGTTGCTTTAAAACAGTGTCTTTTTTTTATAACATAACTCAGAAATATATATTAGTAATGTGTGTTATGCAGGAAGAGGTTATCACAGAAACATGTGATCCTGATAGTTCAAATCAAAAATGGGAATGTACATCAAATAATCAATTTCCTGATTTTGCACTTAACCTTATTGACAGGCAGATAAGATATAGGTAAGCGTGCTTGTAAAGTTTACATTAAATTTATTAGGATCTTCGTAATTTTTTTTATATTAGATTTGCTGTAATGGAGAATAAACAAACTCGATTGATAAAAACTGCGATGTTAACTCATGTTGGTTGGCACCTGCATGGAGATAATCGGACAAGCATTTGTTCGAAAAAACTTACTTGGAAACCCTGGAGTGAGTTTTTTTTCTTTTTTATTTATCTTCTGTTTAAAACTACTTTGCGCCGGCTATTTAAAATTTGTTTACTTTTATTTTTTTAAAGGTAGCTGGAGCGAGTGTTCAGATGATTGTGTTAGACTAGGTACAGGCTTGAGGACCAGAAACCGGATTTGCAATGGGGGTGTCATGGGTAAAGGGGGTTGTACTCTACCTTTTACTGAAGAACAAGAATGTTTTTCCTCAGCTTGTAAACCTCAATGTCCAAAGGGATTTGACAACTCTACCTATGGTGATCATTATTTTTAGACATTGTAAAAATTTTAAAAATAACATTTGTACTACTTTTAATTTTGTTGAACTTGAACTTATATCATCAAGTTGTACTTTTAACATAATTGAAACTCTTTAACTTGCAAGGTTTAATTCAAGATTAATTTGGAGTACCATTGTGATGTTAAACATTTTATGAAAAAATTTTTAAAAAGAATTTGTAATTTTTGAAGTACCTCACATAAAAAAAATTTTTTGTAATATTTAGCATTTGCTTGCTTCAAATTATTTTACGAGGAGGCCATGAACCACACAGATGCACAGAATTATTGTGAATCACTAGAGGATAGTGGAGTGTCACTGAAGGCAAAGTTAGCCTCCGATAAAGATAAAAACAGCCATGAAACATTTCTAAGACTGATGTCTAAACAAAACGTCACAGAATCATATATTGGAGTTTTTGCGTTGGTAAATTTGTAGTGTTAGTTTTTAATATTTATATACCTGATAAAAGGAAAAATAAAATATGCATAACATATTTTTCTGGGGGGCATTAATATTTGATTTAATTTTGTAAAAAAAAATTGTTTTTGATCGAATAACTTTTTTCCAAATTAAAAAAAAAAATTTTTTGTTGCATATTTTATCTTAAAAGCAAAATTTTCTTTCTAATTTATGTATAAAACTTTAAATTAAAATATATATTTTAGTCTATAGATGGAGTAAAAATAGTTTTGAATTATTCGAATGATGGAAATCCAGTTGGAAATTTACAATACAGCAGACAATGGCATGATATTGAATTAAATATTATAACAGGTTAGAAGTAATTTAAGTTTTAATCTTACTTAATGAATTAATTAAATTTTTTGTGTATACACCTTTAAAAAGTGTTACAAAACAAAATATTTTATTTTGTTTTTCAACAACATTAAGTGTCTTACTTTTTTAATTTTAAGACAGTTTATCTTTTTTGTCCTAATTTTGTATATTTTTAATTATACTTTTATAATAAGTTAATTTAAAATTAATATTTAAATTTTATTAGGTTTGTCTGATGAAAAAGGCTCACAATTTCAAATCCAGTCTTTTAGTGGAAAGTGCCTTGAAGTTAATGAAACTAATTTTGAGGTAAGACAAATTTTTTGTTACTTTATTTTTTTTTAAATAAATATTAATAAATTAGTTTGAAATTCTTATTTATGTCATTTTTTATTTATATACTTTAAAAAAAATATTTTTGCAGGAAAATAATTAATGAGCAGTAAAATCAAATTTTTTTTAAGCAAAAGTTAGTTTTTCAGAAGGTTAACAATAAATTTTAAACAAATAAATCAAAACAATTTTTTAAATATATCAGGTTGTTCCAACAGCATGTTCTTTTGATCGAACAATTTGGAGATATCTGTTTAATTTTTTAATAAACAAATACACAGGTTTGTGTTTATCAAGAACAAATGTGCAAGATGGGTAAGCGTAATTTTAAATATATTTTTAAATTTTTAAAACATTTAACTTTAAATATATTTTTACTAAAGTCTTTTAAAAATTTGTAATAATTTTAGATACTATGTGTATTGAATTGAGATTACAAAGTGTTTTGTTGTTTTTGTAAAACTTAGAAAATCGGTTTTAACTATGTGTTTTAACTTTATATATTTATTTTTTTTTTTTTAAAAGGAAAGTGAAATTTATTGGTGAAAAATGTGATCTGCAAGAACCAAGTGAAAATATTTTATGGAAACTGGAAAGAAATTACATCAAACCATGTATTAAAAATTGATAATTATAATCGAATATATATTTTCACTGTTAAATTGTGTTTTAAAAAAGCATCTCATGATTTTAAATTTTTTCAAGAACTTTTTTTTATATTTATTTAAAATACTTTTGTACAATACTTTTTTTTTTTTTTTTAAATACAACCATTATATTTTAGTTGATGGAAACCAGTTACTATCCATCAAAAACACAACTCTGGTGTTTTATGAATCAATATACAATAAATGGTTTGCAGATACCATTTATAATGGACCAACCCTGTTATCTACAACCAGAGATTGGCAGGGTTTATGGTTTAATATTTTCATGTTTTCTTTTGATTTATGTGTGGGACTACATGAAGATAACCAGGTAAAAAAGGGGATTTTTACATTATTGCATTAAAATATAAACTATATATAGTGAGCTTAGTTGGATATACATTTGTATGTCTAATTTAAGGCTTTTAACATAAAAAAGATGGTGTTTGTGGTGCTGGGGTTAATTATTGCAAGTGGCCTTGGGACAGCCAAAATTGGATAAAAATATTTTTAAAAAAAATAATGTTTATATTATTTAATTTATAATTTTTATGTAAAAATCTGTTTAATTTATTTTAAATTAAATGTAAAATGTATATTAAAATAAAGTGACTTTGTATAAATAATATAATTAAGGTTTTATGATTAAGAGGGTCGTTTTTTTTTAAATAGTTACCATGAATGTAGTAACCAACTGCAAAAATATGATTTTTAGCTGAACATTTTGGTTCTACTAATGGTTTCTTGCAACTCAGAATCAACCTCACAAAGATGGAGTTGGTTGTGGAAGACTCATATTTACAATCGTCATTATTCAAAATGTCTGACATTGGCGTCTTCCAAACCCGGTATGCCAAAAATTGTAAAAAATAACACAAAAGTTTATGTGGAAGAGTGCCGGGAAGAAAATAAATTCCAAATGTGGAAAAAGTTTGAGAAGCATGCAGGTGCATTTCTTGAGTTTCGTAAAGTATATTGAATTAAATTAAATTTTGTTTTTAAAAAACACTCATTTTTTTTGTATATATTTTTATCCTCGATCTGGGAAAGTCAAATGTGCGACTTAAACATAGAGTAACATCGGTTACTCCGATTCAGTCTCGAGTTGCCTGTGGCAGTTTGGTAAATTATAGATTATAATTGCCCAATATTAAACTGCTGATTAAGTGCTGACTCAGCAGGAGTTCATACCGTTTATAGCGCCTTACTTAAGAGCACTACAGCGTTTGTTTAATGTACAGCATATCAGTACTTAGTTATTGATCTACTACGCTACTAACTTAAAACTGTCATATTAGAAAACTACTGCTTTTTTAGATTATTTAAAGTTAACCCTAAGCTAACATGTATCAAACACAAAAACTACCTTTAAATTTAAACAATGCTAAATTTTTAGAACAAAGTGAAGGTATTTCTATATTAACAGCCTCAGAAAACCCCAAATTTTCCCTAACAAGAAATTGTTCCGATAAGCATTCTACACAACAAGGAGGTAAAATTTACTACCAGTAACATTTGGGTTCCTATATAACAGGAAACGAGATAATGAGTCGCTATTCGCTAAAAACAATTATTTTTGAATTAGCGAATCGTTTTTTACAAATATATTAAAAATAGCAAATCAACCATAAATGATTTAGGTGATAATAAAACACTCAGGTAAATTTATGTATTTTTTACGAAGCTAATTTTAAACCAGTTTCGACCTAATTTAATTACATCAACATCTTCCTGCATAAATGTAGGATACTATGGGGCATTTAATAACAATAACTTTTTAGGATCTTACAATACGTAATTTTACTTCCACAATTTTTCAGTTGTTGTGCAATAAAGTTGAACTTCAGTAAGCATAGTAGTAATATGTATTAAAAATGCAAGGCATTTGGTGTTATAAAAAAAACAAAGATCATGACTTGGGCCCAGTTTTTGCTCTAAAATACAATCTCATTTTTAGCGAATCGATTTTGAAACGTTAACTCGTACCCTGCATAAGTTTCTAGGTTTGATTCAAACTACTTCCATGCCATGGTGTCTTTAAGTTAGGGCTATTATTGGTGGACTTTGTCAGGATAACAGCTGTTACTTTATGTTAAGGTTGTAAAAGCGGTGTTTAAACATTAAGGATAAATAAATACAAAAAATAATTTGTATGTTTTAAGAATTTAATTTTTTATATTAATTTTGCCAATGATTTTATATGTTATAAACCATTGAAATTTAAATCAAAATATTTTTTCTTAATTGTATGTGTTGGTTGAAATATTTGTTTAAACAGATGATGATTTATGTGTAAATGATCGGGAAAATTATCTGAGATTACTGGATAACAGTAAACAGCCAAAAGTAGAAGAATTATTTATGTTAAAAAACATTGGATATAGTGATAACAACACATGTCTTCAAGCAAATGGTTGGATATATTTAAAAATTTTTTTTTATTATTTGTCAATTTATATTTCCACAGTATTATAAAAATACCTTATCTTGTTATTTAAACGATCCAGTTTGCAAAATTTATCAAGTATATTACAAATGTTATTAGGCTTTTTTTTGTATATATCTTTACCCTCGATATGGGAGGGTTGAATGCGCAACCTAAACATAGAGTAAGATCAGTTACTCCGACCCAGTCTCGAGTTGCCTTTAGCAGTTTGGGATATTATATAGATTATGATTGCTCGGTAGTTATGCTGCTGATTAAGTGCTGGCTCAGCAGGAGTTTATTCGGGATATAGCGCTTTACTCAAGGGCGCTACAACGTGAGAGCCATGGGGATTAAACCCACAACCTCATGGTGGTGTAGCAAGAGTTTTCACCATTACTACGGCCTGAGTTTAATTATAATGCTGTCAAATTTTATAAGCATTTGCCCAGTCAGACACCTATCGTCAGGTTAATAATCCTCCAATATGGCAAAGAATATTTAAAACTAGAATCAACTTGAGACTGGGTTGAGATAGCAAATGTAACTTACTTTATATATTGCAATCGGTAGCAGATTAAAACACAACTAATTAAGTTCTAAATGGTTTGGGCTTATTCTACAATATTTTGTTAATAATAAAAATATAAAATAGCATTTATTAAATTTGTTGTTTTGCGACAGAGGTGTCTGTTAACGGTTCATCTTTGCATTTTGCCAACTGCTCAGAAAATAAAGTGGATGGTGGTTGGTGGAGGTGGCATGGGGTCAATCTTATTAATAACTTAAACACAGATGCTTTATATTGTCTTACAGCTGTTGACTTTGTTGAAGTTATGATTAAACCTTGCGATAATTCAAGGTATTTCATTTATATTGCTTTAAAAAGTGCTTTTTTTATGTATTGGCTAGTTTTTGTAATAAAAAGGTCAGTTGTATTGTTTTATTAATATGTAACTATTATAGAACCACAATCGCAAATAATTAAACCAAATTTAAGACCCTCTGTCTTTTAGTTCGTGTAGTGGTATTTATTTTTATGTTAATTATATTTTTGTTTATACCTATTAATTTTAAATTGTGACTATAATTTTTGTATATTTTGCTGTTGTAATTTGTTTGTTCAGTTATGTTTTAGCAAGGATTTTTTTTAATTTGTGTTTTTGTGCTAAATTATATCACTTCTTTGCAGTGATCAAATGTGGAACACAATGGGTCAAGGTAGAGGTTCCCACATTGTAATGTTTTACAAAAATGCTTATCTGATTTCACTGGATGAAAATAGAACAGTTGTTTTAAGAAATTTTAATGATTCCCAGTGGAAAGTTGTTGACATGATAGGTTAATAATATGCATTAAATAGTATTGTATTATGTTGTACAAAGTAGTGGTTTGGGCAATATCTGTTTATATTTATTAATTTAATAAGGACAACTTAACACTGAACATAGAATAAATTTGGTTGTCTTGGGCAGCTTTGTATATAATTGACCAGATTGCCTGAAAATTACTGTTTAAGTTTGTTTTTTGAATTTAGAGGACTCAGTTGTGTAAAAGGGTGCTGCAACATGGAAGCAGTGGGAATTAAACCCAGTATTGCATGCTATAGAAACACAACTTTAACTGTAATTTAATTTAAGTTTTAAACCCACTCTAATGTTGAATTTAAAGGTATTTTAATTTGTCACAATGCTAAAGAAATTACATTTGAAAATTTGCATTTTAGCTTAATCAAATACAGATTGAACTACTTGCTATGATGATTTACAACAAAAATACATCATATTTTTATTTGAAATTGCAGAAAAGTCAGCTATTATGCCAATTATGAGGGAATGTTGGAATAAGGGAAATTACAATGGGATTAGATCTTGGACTGAAAGTGGATTAAATTGTCAACCTTGGAAAAAACAATGGCCTCATCCACATAACTACCCTTTAAATAATGGGCCATTCTGCAGGTTATTTTCTTTCTCATTTTTATTTTAATATTTTAGTAATTATATGTTTTTTATCATAAAATTTCAATAACTAAGTAAATTTTTTTTTATTTTAGCCAACCTTTTTTGTTACTTTTTTAAACAATCGCCTACACAAACATTGTTAACTTTACCTTGTTGTACACTAACCATTTAGAACATTAATTTTGTTGGGGCTTATATATTTTGGGACTTTGGAAAAAGTATATTGTTTAGTAAATTATTGACCTCATACTATTATGTCAAATTTCTATAATTTTTAGTGGACGATATGTTAGTCCAATTTATAGGCCTACAAAATGACTAAAACCTTCTAATTTTAGTAGATTAGAAAATTATTCCGGGCAAATATTGATTAAAAATAGCGACCATATTACAATAATTAAAATCTTGGCCATAGGGCGGGCTTTTAACTAGTGTTCAATAATTTGCTATATTTTGTGTTATTTATATTAAAAAAAAACAGAAATCCTGCAAGTTTTCGACCAAGTGATATAAAGCCATGGTGTTTAACTGAAGACCCAGAAACTGTGTGGGAGGTTTGTGAAGTCTCTTCTTGTCCTACTTACTTGCCCACTATTTTAACTAAGAATGGGACCTGGCTGATATCTCAAGGCGCCGGAAAAAGGGCTTTTTTCTGCGAAAGTCCAGCAGAGTGTGTTAATGGTCCTGGGTTTGATTATAATGGAACTGTAGGAAGAAGTGATTCTGGAAAGCTTTGTCTTAACTGGTTTAAAAGAATTAATATTATTGGTTTAAGCAAGTAAGTTTATTTTAGAATAAAAAGTGCTCATTATATTTAAACATAAAAGCTGTACTAATTTTACAACTGATTTTATATAGAAATTGTAAAAAAAACATTTGCAAACCAAATTTATGTACTCACAAAAAACACCTTTTTTATTTTAAACCATTTTTTGTTTAAATTGTGTATTTAGTCAAAAAATTTGTTTAAAATTTTAATAGAACTTTACTTATGTAAAGTTAGTAGTTTTCTATAACTGTACATATTAATACTATTTTTTCAGTTCTGGCATAATTGCACCTAACCACACTTTCTGTCGGAATCCCAACAAGGATGTTAAAGGACCATGGTGTTGGGTGGACAAATACGTTAAGGAATACTGCAGCAATATTCTTCAATGTCCTATAATGTGCCCCGAACCACCACAATTGTTCAGGTTTCAATTTTTAAATTATTTCGGAAAAATATTAACTGTGTTTAAAGGAAGGAGAAATTTAAAAATGGTAATTTGTCATGGTTTAGTGGTTAGATTGTTCAACTTAACTGACAGTGGTTTCCATTGTTTTTATTTTAAAGCAATTTTGTAAAAAAAAACAAACATTGCATTTGCCTGACCAAAAACAAAACAAATGGTAGGTTTAATAATCAGGCCATCCTAAGAGGACAACGATATTTAAAATGCCAAAAACAACTTGAAACTTAGTTATGAGTACAAATGTTAGCATGCTTAGGGAATAAAGTCAGCCTTTACACATCCAAGATGAATGAATATTCTTCTAGTCTAGTTTTTTATTTTAATGCCCGTTTGTTAAATTATACATAACTATTTTCTATACATAATCCCATGTCTGGTTAGCATATTGCACCAGCAATAAAATTATTCTAACTTTATTGTAATTACAAAAATGTCATTTTACAGAGGGCACTTTCTTGCTATCTTACATGAGGCCCCGGGTCTTGGGTATGCCAACAATGCAAAAGTGATTTATAAATGTAACATTGGACATTACAGATCTGTATACGAAAATACTTCTTTTTATGATATCAAGTGTGTAAATGTGAGTATAATAGTTTATTATGCTCAACTTTTTAATGTTATTTTAATTTTTTTTTAGTTTGTTTGTTAAAAAATTATTACTTGGATTAAGTCTTATCTTTCACATACCTGTGTGTTATATTGTAAATCCAACAGTTTGCTGTAGTTGTAAGAACACTTAGCTTTACTACATTAGGTCATGGGTTTAATCCTTACTACTTTAATGCTAAAGTAGGCTTGTGTAAGGTGCTATAAATAGTATAAACTCCCGATGAGCCAAAAAACTATCGACAAAATAGCTATCAAGCAACTATGAGCAATAATACTCAAAACTGCCAAATTTAACTTTCAGCTAGGTCAGGGTTTTTTTGTTACTTATTGTTTAGGCAGCAAAGTTGTCAATTAAAGATAAATTAAAACAAAAAAAAATTTTTTAACCTTAATTGGAAATCTAAAAAAACTAATACTATACCACCAATCACACTATGACCAAAGTAGGAATCAAACTTACGTTATTTTGTTTTTTGTTTTGCTTTTACCAGTTTGATGCTTTAAATTATTTGCTTATTTAAAAACTTAATATATGATTAGGGAGAGTGGGAGGGAATTGTACCTCACTGTGAAGTGATGAAATGTGAAGTACCAACCACAGGGGTGGGAAATGCAACACCAGTCAACAAATATGCTGTGATATTGTACAACAACACAATTACCTACAGGTTTTACATTTTTTTGTTTTATTTAAAACAACTATTACTGTTTTGTTTACTTATTTAATTTTCCAATCAAGGGTAAACTATTTGTTGGTAAGGTTATTTAAATGCCTGGTTTTTAAATTAAACAAACTTTTTAAAGTATTTATTTTTTAATGTAATATTTTTTATTTTTGTAATAATGTTTACATTTTATTTATTTTTTGGTGCTAAGTGATGACATTTTTTGGAGCCTAATATTTAAAATTTTTTAAAAATTTAATTATTTTTATATTTTTGTCAGTTGTGATTCTGGTTATATGCTCATGTCTGGAATGGTGGAAATAAAGTTCTTCTGCAACGGGAAAAACAGGTGGAAAACCGTGGTTCCTATTCCTTCTAGATATTCTCACCTCGATTCACAAAATTTGAAAGAATTTTGGCCGATATCGTGTCTTGCAGCTTGTAATGTTGGGTATACACCCATGTCTCATTGGTGCATGCAGGTAGTTTAGTTTTAAGTTTAATATAGTTTTTATATTGGTAATTAAATGTTTTATACACACTAATTGCAATAGATTTTTTTTTTAAAACAAGAAAACAATTATAAATTTTACTGTAAAAATGATTTTAAAACACAAAATAGTTTGTTATTTCTTTAACAAAAGAGGAACAACTAGCCCAGGTTAGATTTTATTAAGGAATTGATATTCTAGTTTAGCAAATTTTAAATATGTATAAATTGATAAATAGGGTTTGCATTAACACTAACTTGTTTTAAAGTTAAACACTTGAAAAATAAAGTTAAACAAAGTAAAAATCTTTAAACATTATATTATTTTTTTACAACTTCTCTATGTCAATCATTTTTTAGAAACATTTTGGGTAAATTTTTTTTATAACAAACCTTAAAAAAAAATTTTTCTGCATTTAGATGATAACAGCAAGTGATAATGAATTAGTACACACAGACTCATTAACTTGTGAGGATAAAACAGACATATTACCTATAGAGGCAGCACAAGACCCAGATATACAAGCCATGCTTCGGAACTTAGTTAAAACTCAAGTTCAAGTAAATGTGGAAAGAGTAAATCAACCAGAAACTTTAAATGCTTCGGTTTATGACAAATCAGTTTACAGGTTTTAAAATTGCTTTTAAATTAGTTAAATATTAGATATTTTTTGATATTTGGGTTTGAGGGTTTATTATTAAACCGTCAGCTTGGTGTAGTGGTAAGATCACTTGCTACACCACACATGAGGTCATAGGTTCAATTCCCACTGCTCTCATGCTGTAGCGCCCCTGAGTAAGGCGCTATAAACGGTACGAATTAGCAGCATAATTATCGGGCAATTATAATCTATAATATCCCAAACTGCCTCAGACAGCTCGAGGCTGGGTCGGATTAACTGATGTTACGCTATGTTTAAGTCACGCATTCGACTTTTTCACATCGAGGATAAAGATATATACAAAAAAAAATTATGCTATTAAGATTGTTGTCTTTAGGTAAATTTATTAACAACACGCCCTTCAAAACTGTCTTTTAAACATATATTACAAACTTTTTTGTAAAATTTAATTTGTTTTTATTTAAATTTAATTTTTGTATAATTATTTTAAGGTATTTGTATTTTTGTCATAAAATCCCAATTTTTTTTTTAAATAACAAAAATAAGTGATAGAATTATTATAAAATAATACTAGTTTAACTAAGCTGATATTATAATTATGCTTAGTTACAGCCCAACTTATATGTAATTTTTAAAACAAGTTAATATGTATTTGGTATAACTTTTGTTTTGTAGATCTTTGATGAATGCTTTGTACTTACAAGAAGGTAAAGATTATGCAGCAAATAGATTTCATATTGCAACAAACAATAGTTTAATAATCAACAGTACATCTTCTAATGATACAACACAATATTGTTTGGGAACATTCACTTCAACTGATTTAAAAGTAAGTTTTATATATATTTTTTATTATTAGGCAATTATGATCAACAATATACCAAACTTTCAAAAATAAAAAAATTACTGGTTGGTTGGGGTAAGTGTTGTTACTCAGTGTTAGTGCCGTGAAGTTAGCTTTTAAATTGAAACTAAATAAATATCAAAAAAACAGATTTGTATAAAACAAATATAAATGCGGACATTTTTAATTTAAAATTAAATACTATAGCTGTGTAATTAATTGAAATGGTTTTGTTTTTTTATGTTATTGTTATTTATTAAATAAATGATAAAATAATTTTTGTTAGTTTGTGGAATGTGAATATTGGAATAATTCTTTACTCTATTTTCGATGGATTTCAACAGCTCACCTCTTACATATTGAATCAAAGCTCTGTCTTACAGGTTTGTATTAATTTTTATTTGTAAATTTAATCTAAACAAAACAAAAAAGTAGAAACCGTTTGAATTAAAATAAAAAATACTATTAAAATTAATTTGGTTACAATGCTCTACTATTAATATAACTAATATATAATATAATTGTTTAAAATATAAAGTTAGTTTTATTCTTTAGCATAATTACGGTTTAAAATTAATTTTTGTTTAACTTGTACTGCTATCAATGTCTAAAATATAAATGACATTAATTTGTTGTAGGATCTGGATCAAATGTTATTCTTGGTACATGTGACATCTCATCAATATGGCAGAAGTGGCAATGTGTCAATAACAGTCTAGTTATAATAAATGGTGCTAGCACACACAAAATGTATGTGGATAAAAGTGTGGACCTTAAACCAATGTTAAGTACTGCACCTGTGGTTGGAAATGTTGAAACTTATTCTGAAATATTTTATGCTGGGAACAGTGTGGTCTCTGGTATAGGTTTGTAAACATAATATGAATTTTATAAAAAAAAAATTTTGCAAACTATATAATAAGTTAAATAGATAAAAAGTTACACTTTGTTTATATTTACTATATCTGCAGTCCTGTGTTTAATTTTTATTATTGTACTCTTGGAATTTTTTATTATTGTACACTTGGAATTTTGGCAATGCGTTAAAGAAAAGAATACTTAATGTTAAAAATATTTTAAACCAGCAGTACAGGCAATTGTAAGGTGATAAAAATGCTTAAACTAAATTTTTTAATTAGAATTTAATTGATTTTTTTTTTAATTTTTAATTTTTACTAGGAGAAAATCGAATAAATTTATGCGCTTCTTTATATCGACCTGTTAATTCTATAATCAAGATGGGATGTAATGGAAATTCATACTTTGTGGATATAGAAAACTGTTCACTTGACCCAACTATATCTTGTGCAACTGACCAAGTTAAATTAATACAGAATCTTAAATGGAAAGAACTTCTAAAGACCTCAATAACGGTAAATATATATATATTTTTTTTGTATATATCTTTATCCTCGATGTGGGAAAGTCGAATGCGCGACTTAAACATAGAGTAACATAAGTTACTCCGACCCAGTCTCGAGTTGCCTGTAGCAGTTTGGGATATTATAGAGACTATAATTGCCCGGTAATTATGCTGCTGATTAAGTGCTGGCTCAGCAGGACCTCATGTGTGGTGTAGCAAGTGTTCTTACCATTGCACCACGCTGCCGGCTTGATTAGTTTTTAACATTAGTTTTTATTTAGGAGGGGTCCAGTAAATTAATTTTTATTGTGTTTAAATACCATAATCCAATGCTTTTTTGCTATATTTGTTCTACCTAACTCTAAAAGCAATCGCAAATAAAATATTTAACAAAATTAAAAATATCTCAGACTAGGACAAGCAATTCAAAGCTTTGTCAGTTTTAATTAGGAATAAATTAAAGTGGGTTTTGCCGATTAATTAAAAAATTGAATTAAAAAAATGATAAACTTCTTTCAACATAGAATGAAATAAGTTGTACATGTACTTGGACAGAAGTACCAACAGGAATTTGCTCAACCGCTTCAAGTTCTAACATTACAACAACAGCTTCTCCTAATTGTACAACAACAGAATTGTCAGGTCTTACATGCCCTGTGTCAGGGTCTACTGTTAAGTTGGGCAGTTGGTGTGTAATGTTACAGTATTCAGATGATGGAAATTTTTCTCAAGGTAAGTTGGTTATGAGTTATAAAAAAAGCCTATAAAGGCTGTAAAAAAGCTGTAGAAACTATTTGCAGAAAACTTTAAAGCCAAGATTCTGTTTTGTTATTTTTTTTGCATATATCTTTATCCTCGATGTGGGAAAGTCGAATGCGCGACTAATACATAGAGTAACATTAGTTACTCCGACCCAGTCTCGAGTTGCCTGTGGTAGTTTGGGATGTTATGTAGATTATAATTGCCCGGTAATTATGCTGCTGATTAAGTGCTGGCTCAGCAGGAGTTTATACCGTTTATAGCGCCTTATTCAAGGGCGCTACATCATGAGAGCAGTGGGGATTGAACCCACGACCTCATGGTGGTATAGCAAGTGTTCTTACCACTACACCACGCTGCCGATTTATGTTTCATGTTTCATGTTTTCGTTTAACAACAAACAACCTAACAAATTTTGTGGTTTATTAGGCATGCTAATAATTTAATGCATTTTATTAGTTAAATTATCTTTTTATTTAATCAGTGTTGCAGAGTTATTTAAAAACATAGACAATACTAATTTTAGGGCCATTTTTGCATTACCTATTTTTACATGTAAAAACAATATTTTAATGTTTTAACTAAATTTTAAATGGGACTAATGCATGCTTGCTGTATTTTATATAAAAATTTGTTATTATTTTAATAATTTTTAAAAAAAATTTTGTTTCTGAATGTAATTCAAAAGGTATCTTAATATTTTAATAATATTTAAAGGTTTATTTATTTGGTTTTGTTTTTTAGTGATTGAAACTCCATGTGATTCACCTGTCACTGGCAAAATTTGTGTAAAAAAATCTCGTTTTATCTGCCCCAAACCGGTTTCTCTTATTCACAATGGATTTCGTCTGAAACCTGGTTTTACCAAAAAACTTAATCATTCCATAAACCAAGTATATAAAATTTATTATTTTGTTATACTAATTTAAATGTATTACCATTGACACAATATAATAATGTTTTTGTGTTCATTATGTTGTATAAGACAGTGGTGTATTGGTTAGAACAATTTGCTTTACAGCATAACGTCCTGGGTTTAATTCTTGCTAAACTAAATCTAAATTGGCAGGCAAATAATTAGGCGATGCAAATAATTAGGCGAAAAATTGTAAGGATTGTGTTAAAGCATTGATAAGATGATCTTTTTGGGTTTGGTGACCATGCCATAACAAACTTAAAATCTTTATGTAAACATTAATACTTTTGGAATGTTTTAAATCATTAAATTGAATTTGTCATTTTTTCCCGTCGCATTGTTGTAATATTAATTGTATTTTGTATTTATTATTTACTTTTATCAATGTGCGAAAAACCAAAATAAATAAAAAAAAAAATCGACTTTTAATATTTGTAAAGAACTGTCAAGATTACTTTCTCACATTGAAGATATATTGAATACAAATTAAAAATGTCCTTTTAATTTTAGACTCCATTAGTTGGAAGTCCAACAGGTTATAGTTTCGGGGCTGTAGTCACTTACGAATGTGATGATGGATTCATGTTTTCTGATGGTTTTGAAAATAAACAAACTGAATGCTTAAGTGGTGGAACATGGTCTCTAGATCCAAGGTTGTTGTTTATTAAAATCAGAAAATAAAAATTCTTTTGATTGTTTTTTTTAATTGGCAACATCAAATTAAAAATGGTTGATTTAAAAAAATTAGAAGAATTGTTGTTTTCTGTCATAAAAACATCTTATAACATTTTTTTAAAATAGTTTTTTACAAAAAAAAATTTTTATTATTTAAATATTTTTGACAAAGAAAGGTTGATTTTATGACCAAAAATAAAGTAAAATTTGCTTCCTTAACTCAGTTTCAAGTTAACTATAAAAGTTAGACTAATATTGATCATAATTTTTATTAATCACTTACACTTTAACCTTAACATACCTTGTTTAAAAAAAATAAATTGAATTTAGAGTACTGGAATGTGTACCAAATTATTGCCAGAAGCCAAATGGTGTCGTATTTGCTGAACCATTTGCTATCAATATGGTAAAATTTTAATTTTTTTAAATTTATAGGTTATAAAATTTAAATTCTTCTTAACATAAATACACTTTGTTTATCATGTAAACATATTATTGGGTAGTTAAATATGTATATATACATAGATATATATGGTTTACAATCAACGAGTTTTGATGCTGGCATATATTTGTTGGACCAGTCTTTTTTTATCTATGGGCAATTCTCATTGGGAAAGTGTTTTTTAAAAAAAAATTAACTTAAATTATTTGTTTAATTAACTTACCTGTTTCTTTGGTTTTGATATTTAAAGTTTAAATTTAAAAAAATTTAGGCAAATAATTTTTTATAAGTGATTTTTTTTTTAAATTTAAAATGTACAAATTTTTTTGCACTTTTATGGCTATTTTAAGCAATAATTTTAAGTTAATATAAAAGTTACAAAACAGATAACAACAGATTTGTAATGTGTTAGTATAAGAAGTTTAAACATAAGCTTAACATAAGTTAAACAACAAATTCTATATTACAATTTAAAAATCAGCAATTTTTAGGTTTTTAACTTGTAAGAATATAGGTAATTCCGTTACCAAATTTACATAAAAAGTTTTGTAACTTGAAATTTAATCAAATACAACTTTTAATATTTTTAATTCTCTTATTTTAGTTGTTAAGTACTATAAATAAAAACTAAACTTTAATGTTCCTTATCAATTTTATCTACAATAATGGTAACGGAATTACGGGTAACGGAATTACAACATCAGAGATTTTGTAGAAATGCTTATTCTGCCTGGTTTAAGTGATTTAAAATAATATAATTATTTTTATAAGTAAAAAAATGAAATGGCATTGTAATATAATATCCATTTTTTTTAATTTTGTGAGAAGGTAGTTTTGAAATTTATAAATTAGTTTTATGGGTAAATATATTACTAAATAAAATTAAATAAAAATATTCATAGTTAACAAGTTGATTTTTAACTGATATTTGGCATATTCAAACAATATTATAAGCTATTTTACCCACTAGACTTATTGTTTTTGTATAATTATCCATTTATTTAGGTGTAACAAATTGTTTCTGCGACATCAATTTTATTACTAATTTAGAGTTTAGCGATTTAGAATTTTAAACATGTTATGTTCGTTTGTTAATTTTATTTTTGGAGTTATGTTTGTAGTTTTTGTTAAAATGGTAGTTAGGAATTTTAAAATTTGGTTTGTTTGTTTCTGTTTAAGAGTTTATTTAAAAAAAAACCTAGTAGTTTTTAGTTTTGTTACCAAGATTTTTTAAAAAATTTTTTAGTTAGGTTTGTTTCTTATTTTAACAGTACCTAAAACTAATTTTTTTAATTTTATCTGAAATTGAGTAAATTGAAGACTAAAGTTACATGCCAAAATTAGACAGTGTCCTTCTGTTACTTAAAGTGTAATTCCGTTACCAGGTTTTTTTAAGTTAATTTGTCAATAAAGAAATATTTATTAAACCCCAACTAAAAAAATTTGGTATCTTTTTGTTGCTTTCAATAAGGACAATTATTTACACATGTTTAATTTAAGTTAATTTTTATAAAATTCAGACAAATTGGAATTAAGTATTACCCAACTTTTTATATCTAATTTATTGGCGTAATTCCGTTACCAAACATTTTTCAATTTTTAAGAAGCATAGAAGTTCGAACTGGACTTCTATGCTTATAAAAATTTAAAATGGCAATATATGGGTTGTTTTAACTTAAAAAACGATTTCAATTATATTAAAAAAATTAATTATGAGTTTGTAAACCACAATAATTGTAATTCCGTTACCGAAGAATTGCCCCTATATATCTTTATCCTTAATGCGGAAAGGTCGAATTAGCAACCTAAACAAAGAGTAACATCAGTTACTTCTACCCAGTCTCAAGTTGCCTTTAGCAGTTTAGGATATTATATAGATTATAATTACCCGATAATTATTCTGCTGATTAAGTGCTGGCTTAGCATGAGTTCATACTGTTTATAGCGCCTTACTTAAGGGCCCTACAGCATGAGAGCAGTGGGGGATTAAACCCACGACCTCATGATGGTGTAGCAAGTGTTCTTACCACTACACCACGCTGCCAGTCAGTCTGTAGGGCAGGTGCTTAATTAGTATATCCAACTCCTATATTTTTCAATACAGGTTAACCTATCAGTTGGCACAGAACTAGTAGTGTCATGTATGCAAGGTTATATGGTGAGGGAAGGTGTGTTTTCTCAGATTAGTGTTTGCGCCAATGGAGGTTACTGGGCACCTCCTTTGGCTAAATGTACGTCTTTAATTTGCCCCAAACCTCCAACTATTCCTGGAATGGAAGTGTTTGGAAATTCGAATATGTTGAACAGTGTAGTAACGTACAAGTTAGTAATATTAACAATATTTGTTAATAACTTTTCATTATAGTTTGAATCGGAATATATTAAGACACAGCAAAAATGAGAAGCTAGTGTTGAAAATACAAATATGATTTTTATTTGATGAAATTCTAATAGAAAACTTTTTTATTCGGAAAGGGTTTTTTATTAAGCTATGTTTTACCTATCTCAAACCCAAGACTTTAGCTTATAAACTGATGCCATGACCAATATGCAATGATACCAGACAAATTTTATTACAATTTATTTTTACCAAGTTGTTATTTTTTTGAGAACAATAACTTTGTATATTTGTTTTACAAATTACATTTTTTTTAGTAATTTATTTTATGTCATATTCTTAAATGTCCACTTTAGACAAAATTACTAAAAATTAAATAAAAAACTTTTTTCACCATGTTGTGCAGATGTCAGTACGGATATCATTTGATCCTCTCTGATGGTCAAACTGCAGAGAGAAGTGAACACAGATGTGATAGTTCAGCACAATGGCTTCCCAGTCCCCTTTTACTTAGATGTGAGAGCATTGTGTGTGGCAACGTGCAAAATGTTCTAGAAAGCAAGGGTTTCGGGTATTTATAATTTAATGTGATACACTATTTAAAAATAATTTTTAAGATTGTTTTTTTAATATTATTTAATTTAGTTTTAAATGTTACCAATGGCTGTATAATGTTTTTAAAGATAAAAAAGCAATATTATGGTTTTAGTATACATTTTACTTTGTTAAAGCATAAACAGAGATTACTATTAACAGAAACTCATTTTAAAATTTTTTTATGTTTGTAGAATTGGACAGGTGTTAACACTCGGTTGTTTATACGGAGATTCTCTGTATAACGGAACTCAAATTCTCAAAGGGAATCTTACTGCTGTGTGTGACCCTCATGGAAAGTAATTCGGTTTAAATGTACAATGTATTCTTTAATGCACTAAGAATTTCAGCGTAAGGCCATATGCAATGTCACTGTGTATAACCAAATAAGGTCTTTGCCTTTTCTTCTTTTTTTAAGTTAAAGCATATTAAAGTAAATCGCTAATGGTACTTTTACAATACCTAAAAACACATTGGTAAAGTAATGATAAAGCAATATACTTGTTAATAATATTTAATCTAAAAATAGTAGCTTATGTCGTTTTATAACTTAATAACTTAAAAACATTAAGTGTTTTCTTAAAATTTTTAAAAATGTTGTTTTTTGATATATTTTTTTGATATTTTTTAGTTGGTATCCAATCTTGAACAACTTGAAATGTGGTAAAACACCTTGCATGGAGCCAGAAGACAACATGAATAATTCTAAGTACATAAAATGGACAAACGAAAATGCAGGAATCAAAGACAAGCCAATATATAAAGCTAAAGCAGAATATTTTTGTGATGATGGTTTTTATGTTTTACATACTTTCAGGTTATTTATGTTATTTTAATTAAATAAATGTTAGTATTTTTTTGGTATTGAGTAAAAATTTGATTAATCTTTATCATACTGTTTAAAATACGAAATTTTGGTTTGGTTTAAGTTTTAAAATATTTAAAACACAGAAGAGCAGCTTTAATAAGTCAATTTAAAATTTCATAAACGTTATACATAATTGGTTTGGCACTAAAAACTTAGACCATAACTATCGACCTTTTCACATCGAGGATAAATAAATATAAAAAATCTTCTATTAACTGCAATTTCAAATTTTTTTGTTTTTTTTTAGAATTTTTATATCCAGCCACAGTGATAAGGGATGCTTAGCTGTGGACTCAATAACAGAAAAGTTAATTCATGATTCAAATTCGAGATGTAATACTGGGGGTGATAGCAAGTTACTATGGCAATGGCATCCGGAGGACAGTAATCTATTAAGGCAAGTTACAACTGGACTGTGTCTAACGTCACCTCTTGACACTTGGAATATTGCATCACAAGGTTATGGGAATGTTAGTCTGGAAGAATGTATTCCAGGGGACAAAAGACAAGTAGCTATATATATTAATGCTTTGTAGATCTATATAAATAAAATAAATATTTTTTTGTTTGCATTGATTATATTTTTCATATGCAATACAAATTCACCTAATATTGGTGTGACTTTTGTTGCTATAGAAATATTTGAAATTGTAATGAGTTTTAAATATGATTGACTACACTTACATTGCTTTACCAAGATATGTCTTTTGTTACTTCAAATGCTTAAAAAGAGATTTACATTTAAGCAGTGGGTATCAAACCTAAGACCTTATATTGTAATGCTTAGCACATTTGCTGTTTAGGTAAAATAATTTACATACCAATGCAAAATTATTAAAAAATCTACAGTCATTGGTTTTTACAGGGTAAATTAAAAAAAACATTTACTACATTAGTTAACTTACACATCTACTTATAATGTGATTATTATTTAAATACTATAATTTCTATTGTAGTCTTGGATATGTCAATCTGGCAGTGGTTTTGTTAACCTTGTGGCTTTAATGGAGGAATCAGATTTCGGTGATATTGCTTATCTACATTATGACCCATTAAATGGTGGAGCTATTATAACAACTGCTTTGCAAAATGAACTGGCTGATTGGAGTTTAAATGATGGTTCAAGTAAGTTTATTAAGATTGTAATATATTGTTGGTATAAGAAAACCAACTTTACTGTATATTTTTTTTAAATGCATTCAGATAGTAAGGTATTTATAACTTTTGTTGCCACGAAGATCTTAAATTTTTATGCAGATTATGAATTATTGAGCATATAGCCAAATAATTAATCTGTTGATTGTTTTGTTTTAAGCTAGGCAGGAGTTTATACAGGTGCTTTATCAAAAGCGCTATGACATGTTAGCAGTGGGAATTAAACCAGGTGTTTTAATCACTTCACGCTGCTGCCAATTTAGAAGTGTTTGCCTTTGGTGATATCATGCGTTATTTGACTTGCTAACTTACCTTAGGCTTAAAGGATGCTGCTGTTACTTTTTTAATAGGTTGTACAAAAAGATGACAAGGGGGCTCAAGTTTTTAAAAAATGATTTATAACACCTTTGTATTCTGGCTTTGATGCTAAATACAATTATTTTTTTTTAATAATTTTAGTGATTTGTTTGTTGAAGAAAGCGGACAGGACTTTTTATCAAAAATGTTCAAGGTATGGAAAATGGGTTCCAGGCACCAACAACGTTGCTTGTCACCCGACAACGTGCAAAATACCTTCTACTACCCCAAATATTCTTTTTCAACAATTTCTAAACCCATTCCCTTGTAAGTATATCTTGAAATACTATAAAAATTGATTTTTATTTACATATCTTGTTAAACAACTATTCAATAACTGCTCTGTGAACAGATTTTAATTGTCGTAATGTTGTCGCAACCCTTAACTAAACTAATATTTGCCAATGATAATTTACCTGCTCACCACAAACAGCAGTTTTTTTATTTTGCATGGCTATAATTTGGACATATATATCTTGCTTACTAAGTTCCATAGTATATAGCTTAATTGTTAAGGTATGTAGTTTTATGTTTTTTGATTTATTATTTAGTTACTGAAGGAATGCATATCAAATTTGGGGAGAGTCTTTACGCATCTTGCAAAAACGGCCTAATGAACATTCTAGGAAAAACAACAATTAAAATTAAATGTTCTAATATGAGGACATGGACTCCATCAATTAACTCATTAAAATGTGAACCAATCAAGTGTCCTTCGCTGTATAATATGACAGATATCTATATTGTAAAAGGTTAGTCAAATTTTGCGTGGTTAGTATGAGTTTTATTTATTCACTTATGTTATGTGTGAAATTTAGTCTCATTATAAACAAGCTTAAACAAGCCATAATGTAGTTAAGCTATAGACTTATTATTTTTTTATGTTTCTTTAGTCTTGATATGAAAGGCAAATTTTTGGACCTACTCACAGGGTTATAATGGATACTCTAAACCAAAAACTGGCAATGATAACTTAACACATGACACGGTATTGACTATGGTTGGGCGTTAAAGTTACCGGGACCAGGCAATTATAGTCTATATAATACCCTAAACTGCTAAAAGGCAATTCGAGAGTGGGTCAGAGTAACTTTTGTTCTCTATGTTTGGGTTGCGCATTCGATCTTCCCACATCGAGGATAAAGATATATACAAAAAAAAGTTGATAACTCCCAAAAGCAGCCAGTTAGCTAGCTGTATTGCTTTTAAAATAAGTAAAAATAATTAGTGATAACATGTTTAGGAGATAAAATCTGGTCTTACCTTTCTGAAGTTCAACTGAAATGCGTTGAAGGAAAGTGGTTTGGGGATATAAAACAACCATCCCGCTGGGTGGTGTGTGGAAGGGATGGTACGTGGTCTGTACCACCTTACAAACTAAAATGTTCACCACTGCAATGTCCAGATCAACAAAGCATTCCATTTTCATTAAAAAATCAAGAAAACGAAACTGGGAATTCCTTTAATGATTATGTAAATATGTATTTAGTTTAGCTGTGCGGTAAAGTCTTTTTTAAAATTGAAAAAATGTTAAATTATTGAAAACTATATAAATTTTTCTTAAGATATAAAGTTTTAAAATTTATGCACTATACTAATATTTTGTGTAAAAATAAGAAGTTTAGTACTGGACACATACTTTTAATATAAAACTAATAAATAATTTTAAGATATCTTCTGATATTTAAGAAAAATATACATTTAGCGAACAATAAGGTGTCAAAATCATTACTGGATAGAAAGAGATTTGTTTGAAACCATTGTTCGATGCAATTCTCATGGAAAATGGCTGCCAGATGTAAAATGCAAACCAGTTACCTGTCCCCCTCCTCCTTATGTTCAATATGCCACTTTGTTAGATCTTACTAATTCCAATTGGGTGTCATCACAAACGGTATATTAAATAACTTTTGTGCATTTGATCGATTTTTTAGAAAGATTAGGTGGTAACTATCTAAACTATAGTCCAAATTTAAGAATTCAATTACCGAGATTTGATTTAAACTGATGTTATTTTGTTAGGCCATTAATTTGCAAGTGTATTTAAATATGGAACTATAAGATAACTGGGTTTAGTGACCATGTTATGTTATATATACTGTAAAATCCTACATCAAGTTTTTTTATATTATGGATTAGTTTTTGTTATTTTTCAAAAAATTAAAAAAAAAATTGAATCTGCTATGTCGTAGGTTTTGTTGTTTTCTTTGGGTAAAACTTTGTACATAGTGTATAAACTTTTAATATAGGAATAAATTGGTGTTTAAAACAATTCATGACATAACGAATTTTAAAAATATTTTTAGGTACGTTATACTTGCTCTCAGTACAGATTTGTAAACAACAAATCAAGTGTGTCAGTTAGTTGTAAGAAGAATGGAAGATGGTCACCTGATCCTTCTACCCTTTCGTGTTTCTCTCCTGGTTGTATTCCTTTAAGAGAACTGCTTAACATCCAAACTGGAATATCTGGTATTATTTAAATTTAAACTAAATCTCTTATCAATGTAAACCAATTCCAAATTTTGGTATTATGGTGATCTAAAGTTTTGTGTGCCAATATTATCTAGCAATTTTATCTTTTATATTTGTTTGTTTTTGGTGTGGAAATACTGAAAAAACTTTGGTAATTTTTGTTAACCCTACTCTGTGTCAAGTTTTTTTTTTTTTTAAATTGTTTTTTTTTTTTTTTTTTTATAGTTTAATATTAGCTTTAAAATAAACATGTGTACCAAACCTTTTGTGTGCTTTGCATTCTAACATTATTTTAAAACTTTTACATATGTAGCCTTTTTTATCTATCTACAAAGCTCGGTACTACTTACCACTATCTTAGTGTAACTTTGTAAAATAATGACATATTGAATTAAAACAGACGAATACTCCAACATTGGTAGTAAAGTGAATGTAACCTGCAGTGAAGGATATGTAATGATGGATGGTAAAACAACATCAATTGCAACATGTCGAACTGATAGAAAATGGTTTCCACCTACAAGTTATCTAAATTGTCAACCGATATTTTGTGGAAATCTTCCCTCACAAGTTGATCATGGAACTTGGAAAGTTAATGAAGGGTTTGTGTTTATGTTTATTTAATATTTTTAAAATAATTTTTTTTATATATTTTTGTACTTTGTGTTTTATTTTGCAATATTTAAGTATAATATTTTTTTTTCAGTTTATCAGCTTAATATATTTTGCTATTTGCTTGTTTTTTGATAAACATACTGTTAGCATTGCCTTTTCATTAAAATTTTGATAAAACTTTGATAAAATAATATTTAACACTATTTTTCTCTTTTTAATTTGACATTTTTAGTTACACTTATCGTTCAACTGCAACTATGACCTGTGACGAAGCCTATTTTCTGCCAAACTTCAATGCACAAACATTTATTACAGCTCAGTGTGATATAAAACAACAGTGGAAACCTGATCCTGAAACTATTACTTGTACTTCAATAAGATGTTACGAACCTCTGCCAAAGCCTAACACAATATTCACTGCTCTGCATAACAAAAGTAAGTTGAAAGGTTAATTTAATCACCACAACATGTTGTATTTTTTTAAATTTTTTCTAAATTATTTTGGCGTTTATTTATTTTTAATGTGCAAAGGTCAATTTCCCCTTTTTTTAACCCAATCTAGTCATAAATTGACTTACACAACTTAGAGTATTAAATATGATTGTCCAAAAATTAATATGCGATTCGATGTTTGGTTTAGTAGGAGTTAATACCATTTATATCACCCTACTTAAAAGCACTACACCATGGAGGTAGTGGGTATTGAAACAAGGACCTTATGTTATAGAGTCTAGTTTTCAAAATATTTATTAAGTACAGAGCATTTTTGAAATAAAGGTAAAGATAAATAAAAATGACCATTTTGGTAAAATAGCATATTGTTTTCCATTTTTAAGCATATAGTTTTCGGTTTTGGTAATTTGACAATAATTTGTCTATGAAAGTTTAAAAAATAATTTTTTTTGTGAGATATATTTTTTTAATTTAGCATATGCAGAGTGGGGAGACAAGGCATCTTATGTGTGCACTGAGGGATATTGGTTTAGTTCACTTATCTACGAATATTCTTTAACTTGCAACAGCAGTGGACTTTGGTATCCTGACCCCTTTTCAATACACTGTGTTCCCATAGTGTGCAATGACCCAGGCTTTATACTTTACTCTACTAGAAAAGTGGTAACCAGTATAAATCAAAGTCAAGTTGTTGAATCTTTTTCGTACAGGAATTTGTTAGAGTACAAGTGTTTTGATGGGTATTGGATCGGTGATGGAATAACTCGGGTATAATAATATTAGCAATTGGTGAATTTTTTATTTTATGGGAACTAATTACTAATAGTTGTTCATTGTTGTCACTTTTGTTAAAGTACCTATTCTACTTACTAAATTTTATTGGTATAAAGTTTAATTGGCTGATTCTTGTCAAATCTTTCGTTATGATAGGTCATAAGTGGGCAAAGTTCACTTAAAAAGTAACTTCGTTAAATGGTAATTCGTTAACAATCTGTTAGCTTCGTTAACTTTAATTAGTAAAGTTAAATGCAATGTAACAAAAGTTGGACGTCATTTCTGGCCTCTACCCACCTGCTTACACCATTCCCTTACCTACCCTATCACCTTTATCCTTCAGTTTATTTTTTTTAAAGTAACAAAAACTTTTATTTTAGCAAAGAACAATGTGTGAAAAAACTGGTGATTGGTCAATAAGTGTTGGTAACATGAGACCATGTAAACCGGTCACATGCTCTATTCTACCCACAGTCTTACATGCAGATATTGTGGCTATATTGAATGACATTCATGGTGCCCATGGGTTAGGTGTAAAGGTATGTGATAAATTTCAAAAGTCGTTTCTTTAGAAAACTTATTAAAGTTTTATTTTTTAATTTTTATTTAGTTATGGGTTAGGCCTTTGCTATAAAAAGGCAAGTTTTTAAAAAAAATTCTTAAGTTTTTATGTAGTTGTTTTTTTAAACTTATTAATGGTTTTCTATAGCTATATTATTAGAACACAGGGTCCATGTTTATAAAGCTTTATTATTAGAACACAAGGTCCATGTTTATAAAGCTTTATTATTAGAACATAAGGTCCATGTTTATAAAGCTTTAATATTAGAACACGAGGTCCATGTTCATAAAGCTTAATTATTAGAACACAAGGTCCATGTTTATAAAGCTTTAATATTAGAACACAAGGTCCATGTTTATAAAGCTTAATTATTAGAACATAAGGTCCATGTTTATAAAGCTTAATTATTAGAACATAAGGTCCATGTTTAACAAGTTAAAAATAAACAAAAGTTATCTTGTATTTATATATTTTAGATAACTTACAAATGTCGGGAAGGTTGGTGGTTTTTTGGAAGAAAGATTATCAACTCAACTATTGGCAGTTTTGGAAATGAAACACTTCAAGTAAAAACTCAGTATGTAGAGTGTACAGAACAAGGGGAATGGAATCCTGATCCTAACCAAGTAAATTTTGTGTATTTATTGTAAACGGAAACAATTTTTAAAAAAAATCTTGTTTAGTTAATAAACATATTAAATTGTGCAAACTCTTATTTCATTAAAAATACTTAAAGTTTTTAGGTTTTTAGTTGATTTAAAATATTTGAAGTTTTTAGGTTATTATTTTAAAACGTTAAAAGTTTTTGTAATTATTAATGCTAAATCATATACTATATTTGCATATTGTACTTTACCATTTTTTAAATAAGATTAGGTTGAAAACTGCAAAACAAATAAAACAAAAGATTAGTTAATTTTTATTAGTTACAAAACTTATCTAAAAAAAACATTATTTTTTGATTATCTAAAATTATTTAGTAATCTAAAAACATTGTTATTTATTTATAAAGCTGCAATGCAGTCAAAAAAGTTGTCCTGAACTGCCTGGAATTCACATAAATGACTCAGCATCAGTTGTATTTGGTTCAAAGATAAAAGTATCCTGTCCTGGTGGATATTTTATAGCTGGAAGTGCCAAGAAATCAATTGAACTAACTTGTAATGAAATGGGGGAATGGGATGGATTGCCATATAAAGGTTTTGTTGGTTTTCATAAAAAAAACTATTTATCAGTTCCTTTTTTTGCTCATTTGCTCCGTCATCAATATATTTACAACTAACATTGCTAGCACCACAAACTGTAGTTTTTAGGTTTAAGGGCCGGTAAATCGAAAATACATAAATTTATATGTAATCTTTTAGGCCCCATTACTTATAGATAGTTATAATTGATTTAAGAACATGGTTATAATTTACACTTTTAAAATATATAGAATTTCTGTAATAAAATCTAGGATAAATACTAAAAATTACAAATATTTAAATTAACAACGAATTTTTTTTTTTGACTTACAAAAATTTTGTTTATAAAAAGATTCTTTATTTGGATTAAAAAGTATATTTTAAACAACATTGACCACCAACATTTTTGAAACTTATAAAATAGTTTAATTTTAATATATTATTAATTTATTAGATAAGGTTTGTGAGATATTACGTTGTGGAGAGCCAAGGATGATTTTAAATGGAAAATTCACAGTGCTAACAGATACAAAGATAAATGATCAAGCAATTTACCATTGTGATCCTGTAAGTTTAAATATCCTTAACTTACATGACAAGGTTTATTTAAAGTTTTTAAATATTTTTTTTGTTAAATTACCTAGTTATAAAAATGTCTAGATAGTTTTCAAATTTAAATGTACGGCTTCTAAAAATGTTTGACTTTAACATGGCAAGAAAATTTACAAATCTTATCTGTTTTACATTGTGTTAAATGTGGATTTAGCTAAATGGTTGCAACTTTTTTTTATTTTTTTTTGTATATATTTTTTCCTTGATGTGGAAAAGTCGAATGCACGACTTATACATAAAGTAACATCAGTTACTTCGACTTAATCTCGAGTTGACTGTGGCAGTTTGGAATATTATAGATTATAATTGCTCGGTAAATATGCTGCCAATTAAGTGCTGGCTCAGCAGGAGTTCGTACCATTTATACTGACTTATTAAAGGGCGCTACAACATGAGATAAGTGAGGATTGAACCCATGACCGCATGTGTGGTGTACCAAGTGTTCTCACCACTACACTACGCTGCCAGTTAACATTTATTTATTCTTAATGCGGAAAAGGCACCTTCACAGATGAAACATCGGGAAACTTTAGTTAAGCTAATCTAGTCTTGAGTTTACTTTGACAATTTTAGGTTATTAAAGATTATAATTGCTTTACAATTTAGTGCTAGTTGTTTTTAACTAAGCAGTATTTTATACTGTTTATACCACATTACATAAATGCAATAAAGCACGGAAGATGTGGGAATCGAACCCAGGACTTTTTTTTGTGAACCCAAGTGTTTTAACTTCTACACCAAGCCGCTAAAAATTTTTCAATAATGGTTAAATTTTTTAAATATTGTATTCAACATTTAATGCACTTAACAGGGTTATAGTATTTCCAAATCTGCAAAAACACAACTCGTCAAATGCTCCTCATCGCTTAACTGGGAGCCTTCTAACTTCCAATGTGTTGAGGACACTGATCTCGTGTGCGACCTTCCTCCAGATGTGGAGCTAGCCACCCGCTTTCTTCCGAGTCGTTACACTGCTACTGAAGAAGTCGTTTACTATTGCGATGATCGTGAGTTTATTTTATTGCCTCATTTTGTAAATTTTTTTGTTAAACATTAAGTACTTAACTAAACTGAACTTAACTACTTTTTTGATAACATTTTTGTAATGCCATTTTAAAGTAAAAAAATCAGTAGTTTATGTAAATTTTGAAGTTGTATGTTATTTACATATTTGTCAATGATATACAGAATCTATACTACAGCCTTAATGTAAGCGGTTTTAGTCATAGTTGTTTTAAGCTATTAAGTGAAATTGACTTTTTACATCATTGGGTAAAAAGCTAAATGGTAAAAATTTTTGCCAAACCTAAAAATAATTAGCAGATTGTTGTTGAATTATAAACATTAATATCTCCAAATGCAAAAGTTAGGGTAACATATGTTTTTTTTGTATATATCTTTATTATCGATGTGGGAAAGTCGAATGTGCATCTTAAACATAGAGTAACATCAGTTACTTCGACCCAGTCTCGAGTTGCCTGTGGCAGTATGGGATATTAAAGATTATATTTGCCTGATAACTATGCTGCTGATTAAGTGCTGGCTCAGCAGGAGTTCATACCGTTTATAGCGCTTTACTCAAGGGCGCTTTAGCATGAGAGCAGTGGGGATTAAACCCACAACCTCGAGTGTGGTGTAGCAAGTGTTCTTACCACTATACCACGCTGCCGGTATGTTACTTTATGTTGAAGTCATGAAGTCAGCTTTTCTACATTGGGGATAAATAAACATAAATAAATTAATAAATATTTTTTTGTTATTAGACTACTGGATGGCAGAGGACCAATTTCGGTTAAGTGTTACTTGTGGTGCAAATGGTATGTGGTCACCTGACCCTTTAAATATTGTTTGCTACCCTGTGACATGTCTTAATCCTGAAACTCCTTCTAATTCAATAAAAGTTATTTATTCAGGCAACATTTCAACTTCAGAGTCTAATTACAGGAGCAGGTAAATAATTTTGGTCTTTATTTAATTTGTGTTGGCACTGCATTTTTTTAACCATTTTTTAGTGAACTTCATTTAACTTACAAATCAAAATCTAAATTTTTTTGTAATTTTAAAATAATATAACAATTTGATATAATAAAGATTCAATTTAATATTTTAAACTACTTAATTGCCTGCTTTATGATCTCTATTTAAATTGTCATAATATATTCACAATAACTAGCAGCGTGGTGTAGTGGTCAAAACACTTCCTACACTACATGAGGTCCTAGGTTTGATCCCCAGTGATCTCATGCTGTAGCACCCTTGAATAGGACGCTATAAATGTTTTAAACTCCCTGCTGAGCCAGCACTTAATCAGCAGCATAATTATCGGGCATTTATAATCTATAATATGTCAAACTGCCACAGGCAACTCGAGTCTGGGTCAGAGTAACTGATGTTACTCTATGTTTAGATTGCGCATTTAACTTTCCTACATTGAGGATAAAGTTATATACAAAAAAAAACTCACAATCTTTGCCTGTAACAATTTACATGTGTTTTGAAAGCCTATTCATTTTGTAAACATATTGTTCACAAGTTTTTACATGTGTTTTGAAAGCCTATACATTTTGTAAATATATTGTTCACAAGTTTTTTTTATAAAGATCAATTTTAATTTTAGTTGTTTAAATACTTTTGTATTTGTGAATTATAGAATTGAACTTATTTATTTATGCCACGATGGTTTTTGGGTAGAGGGAAAATATGCCATGCTAAAAACAATTTGTCAAAAAACTGGAAAATGGTTGCCGGAACCTCCCTTTCCACCTTGCGTGTCAACATTTTGTCCCCGACTACCAAATGTAAGTTTGCATTACATTTCTTATTGAACTATGAATTTATTGGAATCGGTTTAATAGCGCCTGAACCTATTGTTAGCGGTTTGTTATGTTGTTTACTTGGCGGTTCTAGTTTTTTATAAGCATGTTGTTTTTATGTTTTTGCATCATTCATTTTTGAATGTAATCTACATGTGATAAGCCAATATTTTACAGTGCAAACATCACTTTACTAGTCTCAAATTTTCATTATTTTGCTTAATAATTGATTTGTTAATTGGTTTTTGGTTGCTTATAGTTTTTTTTAAGACACTTAAACATGGACGCTGTAAAATTTATATTTAGTAAAATGTTGTTACCACTATGCTATAACAAACATTTTAGTGCAAATCCTGTTTTATGTTTTTAATTTAAAGTGACATTTATATCATGCTTGTAGTTGATATTGGATTTGAAAGTTTATAAACATGTTTTTAATCATTTTAGATTCAGCATTCTATTTACGATTTTGAAGTAAATTCTTTGGGAAATTTGGAGGCAAAGTACACGTGTAAAACTGGTTATATTTTTTACCTTTCTTTACTTGTTAGAACTCAAAATTTTACAACTTCATGCATAGACCAGAAGTAAGTTTCATATATCATATAGACATACTTAAACGTCAAGTCATTTTTGTGGCAAAAAGGTGTACTTTCTAATATAAAACACAGTTTTATTAATAATGTGATATTGTTTTTATTTTTTTAACTAGTATTTAAGTCATTTAATAACCTTTTTTATTATTATCTGTTTATCTTCAATGTGGATAAGCTAACTCAATAAGAGTAATACATTCAGGGCTTTACATAAGGATGCTGTAACATGATTGCAGGAGGTATTGAACTCAGGATGTTATGTGGTAAAACTAAGTGCTCTAACAACCACAGCTTAGTTGAAGATTCATGAAGTTTTTTTAACAACTTTGTCATTTTATTAGATGGGTACCGTCTCCATACCAAAGAAAATGTGACCCTTTAATTTGTGAGGAGCCGTATATTTTGACTAATGGTTACTTTAACTTGGGTTCAATCTATCATGGGGCTACCATAACTTACTACTGCCAACCAGGATACAAGTTAGTAAATTGATGATATATTTTTTTTATATATATCTTTATCCTCGATGTGGGAAAGTCGAATGCGCGAATTAAACATAAAGTAACATAAGTTACTTCGACCCAGTCTCGAGTTGCCTGTGGCAGTTTGGGATATTATAGAAATCATAATTGCCCGATATTTATACAGCTGATTAAGTGCTGGCTCAGCAGGAATTCATACCGTTTATAGCGCCTTACTCAAGGGTGCTACAGCATGAGAGCAATGGGGATTGATCCCACGACCTCATGTGTGGTGTAGCAAGTGTTCTTACCACTACACCACGCTGCTGGTCTATGCTTAAAAAAAAATTTTGCTAATAATATTTGCTTTATTGTTTAGTAGATACTTTAATTAATGGATTTTGTTTTTAAGGTTTACAGACTCTTCAGATTTAAAAAAATCAAAATGTGATAGTTCAGGAGACTGGAATCCAGATCCAAAAACATTTGGTTGTCAAGGTAACAAGAATAAATACTCGTCAATTAATAAATAATAATAAAGTTATATAAAAACAATTTATATATATAATAAACCTTGATGTACTTGTGTATGTTTGTGCAATTTAAATGCTTCAAAATAATTAAACTACCGTTTGTGGTGCTTGTGTTAATTATCACAGGCATTTGTTAGTTGTGCATTTTAGACATACTACAACAATAAAATGCATCTAGTAAAACTGGCATTTAAACAAGTATTTTTAAATAATATTAAAGTAGGAATGACTTTTTTGTATAACTAAATTTTTAGGAATTACTTGAGGGCTTTTTATATTCAGTTTCTTGATTTTTTTTTTAAATTATTTTATTTTTTGTTTAAGCCATCGATTGTGGTCCACCGATTTATATTCGAAATACAACATTACAAGTTGAAGAAACAACATATATGAGTGTTGCAACTTATAAATGTTCTGATGGTTTAATTATGGAAGGATCCCAGTCTTTATATGCTGACTCAATTTGTGCTGTAAGTTTTTTAATGCATAATTTAATGCATAATTTAAAACCCAGTGTATTCGATCCAGAATAAAACATGTTTTTTCCAATGAAAAATGTTATTGAGCAATAAAATATATTTTTTATTAAAAATGGTTTATTTTAAATAAAATCTGTTTGCATTTAAACAAGCTTAAGTTTGTTTTTCTTTTTATGGCTGTGCTTGTTTCAGATTATATTCTTAGTGCCTTATAATGTGTTTAGTAACGTTAAATAATTTATAATTAAATAATAAGGCATTAAAGGTTTCAAATGAATTTTAGCATTTAAATGAATTAGTTTTGAATTTTAGCATTTAAATGAATTACCAGATTAATTGTCATGCAACATCATATTATATTTGTTTGTGAATTTTGATATTGTTTTAGTTAATAATAATAAACTTGCGTTTGGTTTTGTGATTATGCCATATATATAAAATCTTTATTTAGCATGTTTTAAATCATAAAATTGGTAGTAAAAATTTATTATTTATTGTATATCTTATTAAAACTGGTGCCAATAACTAACGTCGTTTTGTTAATAAAATTTTTGTTTTACTAGGCTGACCGAAGATGGACTTCATCTCCGCCGAATATTGCTCGATGTATTGAAGTTGTTTGCCAATCTTCTCCTCCAACTTTTGATCATGTTTCACATTCAAGTGGAACTAAACATTATGGTTATGCATGGACCTACTATTGCAAACCTGGTAAGACATATTTTAGGACTCTGTAATTGGTGGAAGAATTTTAGTTTTTGTATTTATCTATGGACATGAAAAGGCTGACTTTACAATCTTAACAATGGGTATATGTAAGCCCCACCCAGTCTTGAGTTGCCTAGCAGTTTTGATTTTTACTGATCATTACTAGTTGTTATATTAAATTGAACTTTTAGAAATACAAAAGTTGTATTATAAAGGTTGGAGTTTTTAAAGTGCTCAGTAATAGGTATTTTAGGTATTCTATGAAATGATCTGCTTATTAGACTTGTGTATGTAAAGCATTAGATTGGCTTCAGCTTAGGTTCTTAGTTTTCTTCTAAAAACAAACACTTTAACTAATCTGTCGGGTCACAACTACTATTTTAATTCATGTTTTTTTACAGGATTTTATGTGGAAAAGTTAGTAAAAAAGTTTAAAGTGTATTGTAAATCTGATGGCCAGTGGTCCCATCCCACAGGAAAATGTGTTCCAAGCTCTTGTGGTGCACCCGCTCCAATATTGAACGCAAAATTAACAAATTACACCAGAACTATCTACGACAGTACACGAATTGTTGAAACTGCCAACTATGAGTGTAATCATGGTTTTTGGCTAAGTGATGGAGTCAGAAAGGTAAACAGTACAAATACATAAAAAGTAATAACATGCTTTTTATATATTTTTAGTTCAAATGTGGGTAATATTAAAAGGTTTGCTTTACTAAATTTTTTTTTTACTTAATTTGTTAAACCATAAAATTGGTATACTTGTATCAATTATTATTGTTAATTGTCGATATCCATCCTCTAGTTGACATTTTAGTCATCATAATATAATTGCAACTCTTAAATAATATTTGCGCGCCATAATTTACCTGCACACCACCAGTAGCAGTTTTTGTCTTTTATTTTTTTTTGTTATACTAGGCCTTTAAATTGGACCTACATTTATATATCTATTTATATTGTCCACTAAGCTCCGTTATATATAGCTTATGGTTTAAACAACTTTGATCTAAAAAACAATTTTTTCTATGTTTAGGCCTTTTCCGTTGATTTACAATGTGTTGATGGAATCTGGTCACCACTTATTTCAAATGTTCGATGTGTTGATGTAACTTGTGACGTTTTACCTGATTTACACAAATCAACAACTAATACAACACGTAGTCATATTAAAAATAATCCAGTCTTTGGTTCCAACATTCAGTATTCATGCAGTTATGGATATTTCTTCAAAGAACTACAGAAAAGAAATATAACTGTGTTGTAAGAATAAATGTCATGTTTTTATAAAAAATATTAAACTTACAGTTGGAAAAAGTAGTATTTCAAGGATTTAAAAAAATGTAAATAACACTTAAAAATACTTGGCTCTATTACATAAGGTCCTAGCTGCAATTCTAACTTTCGACATGCTGTAGTGTGCCCCTAAGTAAAGTCCAACAAACTGTATTAACTTAATTAAAAATTCTCTCAGATAATTTTAAACTCTCAGATAATTTTAAGCGATAATACTCCAAACTGCCAATGTAAAATTGACTCTGGGTAAAAAGTGTTACCCTACATGAAGGCTTTAAAAATTGTCTTTCTTACGAAAAGAACTAACTTTAATAACTATATGTTAACTTACACAGCTGTCAGGCTAATGGGTTTTGGAGTATGGAAGTCAGAAATCTTAAATGCGAAAAAACATTTTGTTCGCGAACTTACAATGACCCCAATGCTGTTTGGTCACATTTCTCACTTTTTGACATTGGTTCAAAAGCAAAAGTATTTTATTTTTATTTCTTATCTGTAATATTTTCATTGAAAATCAAGTTTAAGGCCTAGAAATAAACTTTTTTTATTAATTTTAGCCATTATCTATGTTTTAGCTATATTGTTTATTTATTAACTTTAGCAATAGTTTTATTAACAGGCAGTTTATGTCATTCTTCATTAAAAAATTTAAGGGTGTAATAATATTTTTTCATATTCTAAGCTTACTTGTTTTCCAATGCATTGGTTGGAGCGAGGACTGGACTCGATAACTTTAATTTGTGATGAAAATGGAGTTTGGTCACCACCATCCAAGGTAAAAAATATGGATAACATTTTTATACAAATTTTTTTACCATTTTATTGTGTTTTTAACAATAACACAGCGTAACATTTGGCTTTGTTTTTAATTGTTATTGCCAGTTTTATGGTATTATTGCTTTTTTGTATTTATTAGTTCTCAATAAAAAAGGCTGACTTTATAGCCTAAACGCAAATACAAATATGTTACCCAGGCTTTGTATAAATGTGGCTTGTGATATTATTGATTATAATTGTCAGACAATTAATCTGGCAATTGAATTTCGGCTTAGCAAGAGTATTTATCATTTATATATCCCTACTCAAATGTATGTATTGGTATAACATTTTTATCCATCAACCTTAGCATTTACTTTTTAAAAACTAATATTCCTCCAAAGCTATCTGTTTTATTTAGTGCATGACTATGGCATGTCCAACCCCAGAAGTTGAACACTCATGGTATAATGTTTCTGGTTCAACTCACATTCAGTTTCCTGTCACTAGCACTGTTCAAATTTACTGCCTTGATGGTATTATTTGTTTTATTTACATATTAACAGTGTGCTGAAGTTAGCCCTTCATTTTATAATGACCTTGTGTAAAATTTTTTTTTTAATTTTTATTTAAATATTTTTTTGGAATTGGTTGGTAGTAAATTTTTTTAAAAAAAGTTGTCAGCTAGTATAACTTACTTAAATTTAACCAAGGTTCCTATAGTTACTATAGCTAAAAAAATAGCTTATTTACTTTTGATTAAACACCCAGTATTTAAAAGGTAACAATATTTTTTTTAGGTTACTATCTTTCGATCTCTGTCGAATACTTGGTTTGTGAGTTATCTGGGGAATGGAACCCATCCCACCGTACAGTTAAATGTGAACCTGTTAACTGTATTGCACCTACATTGATATCTGATAATGCACAGGTATATATTATGTAGTTAACATCTGTGTATGCATTGTGCTTTGAAGTTTGCTCGAGTATTGCTGAGTATTAATTTTTCTATCATTAATTACTAGTTAATAGGTGTTTGTTTATTAAAATTTAAAGGTTGTTATTAATTTTTTAAAGTATGGTCAATTGTATATGATGATATTAGTAACTCAAAAATGAATTAAAATTTTAATTTTTGTCACTAATTACTAATTAATAGGTGTTTGTTTATTCAAATTTAAAGATTATTCTTAGGTTTTTAAATTTTGGTCGGTTATATCTTATGATATTTATAATTCGAAAATGAATTAAAAAATAATTCTTGTTTGTTTGTTATATTTAAATGCTGGTTTGTTCATTAAAAATTAAAGTTCGATATTAAGCATTAAAAATTTGGTATGATGTATTTTATAATAAAGGTAGTTAAAAAACATATTTGAAAAATAATTCTCCTTTATTTATCATATTTAAATGCTTGTTTATTTAATAAAAATCAAAAATCAATTTTAGGAATTTAAAATTTACCATAATTTATATCCTAATATTACCAACTTAAAACTTTGTTAAATCTTAGTTTTTGTTTGTATAATATATATGAATGCTTGTTTGTTTATTAAAAATCAAAGGTATGTAATATTTTTAGTTAATGTTTATGCATACCTTTTTTTTTATAAATATTTATGTTAATAATAATCAAATAATTTCAAACCATATTTTATTTATCAAATAAATCTAGTTAAACTTGATTTTAAGTCTTGTTTAAATTTAATTTGAAGTATTATTTATACTAAATTTTGAATGTTACTCAAATTAGATTTTTAAGTAATACATAAAGTTAAATTTAGGATTACTTAAACCCGATTTTAAGTATAACTTAAACTTAATTTTGAGTATAACTTAACTTAGTTTTAAGTGTTACATTAACCCTATTTTAAGTAGAAATTAAATTTAATTTGAGTTTTACTTTAACTTTATTTTAAGTAGTAATTAAACTTAATTTGAGTTTTACTTAAATTTATTTTTCTAGTTATCTGGAGCCACTGATTTCAACTCAACACTAACACTTAGATGTGATGAAGGTTTTATGATATCACCAGGTTTTGTTGAAATTAAATCAACTTGTCAAGCTGATACAACATGGAGCACAGACCTTTCAAATTATACTGTAACTAACTAGAATATTTAAAAAAAAAATTTAAGAATTTTAAATTTTTTTGTAAATTTAATTTTTGATTCATTTTAATTGCAAACATAATAAATTCAAAAGCGTTTTTTTCTATTTTTTAGCTTTTAAATATTACAATTAATTAAAAATGCCTTATTAAAAGTTTTATTTAATATGGTTTAATTATATAATTACGAATTTTAGGCAAATTTTTATTTTTAATTTAAAAGCGCTTTAAACATTTCAACATTTTGTACTTTAGTGTGTTCCCATACAATGTAGACATAGTGGTGTAATAGAGAATGGCACTATTGTATCAACTTCAAACCCCCCATTATACAAGCATAGAGAGGTTGTCAGATTATCCTGCTTACAAGTATTTACTTTATTTATTTTTTGTTTAAGTCATAATTTTACAAGGTTACTTATTCCTTAATAAGAATTAAAATTTCTACAAAGGGTTATAACTAAAAAGGTTTTTTATAGAAGAAATTTATTTTTGTAGGTTTTTTGTCTACATCATGCGTTGTCATCCAAGAAAATTGGCAGTGCATTCATATTGTTAAATAACATATTTATTTTATATAAAATAATATACTTTTGCTGGAAATGAAACCTGTATATTATGCCCTAACGAATGCATTTTAATTGTTGTAATATGGTTTAACAAATACTTGCCTATAACAATGTACCTTTAAACTTTTGATATATACATTAATAAGAGTGACTATTTTAAAAAGTAGAGGAAATAATAAGTTGAATTTATTTGAAGGGATTTTGGGTTGATCGAAATATTCGTCAGTTTTCAACAAAATGTGGAGATCAAGCAACATGGGAACCATCAATCGACAATATTACTTGTGATCCTGTTACATGCCCAGAAGCAAAGGAAAAAAACTTTGCTGTTCGGAGCTCTTCTGAAAGACTTGTTGGAATAAAGTATGTTTATTGTACTTGCAATTGATTATGTTTGTTGGATAGTTATATGGAAAGTTTCTAAAACTGCTGGTATATTTAACCATTACCAGTTATATAAATTTACTAAGACTTGCTTTATGAAATAAAAAAATCCAACCTAGTTTGCCCCTTTTTTAACTATATGCATATCAAAATGGATTATAACCTTTTTTTTATTTAAATTTTTGAAAAATACAAAAAAAAAGACTTATTTTATAAACACTGAACTTATTTGGTGTATTTGGTAGAGCATATTAGCAAACGCAATATAGCAGATTAAAAATTGTTGGAAGGATTGCCTTTTTTGTTTTTTTGAATTTCAGTGATTTTACTTTTAAGGGTGACATATCAATGCGATCCTATTCATTGGCTAAGTGAAACAAAAGATGGAAAATTAACTCTTCTATCCAGAAAGAGGATCACAATAACTTGTTTGGAAGGAGGGGATTGGGATATTGATCCGGAAATCATATCTTGCTCGAGTGTCTCTTCTTTGGATAAACTTCCAGTAACACCAACAACAGTAAATTCTTTGAAATTATTTTGTTTGCTTGTAATTTTTATTAAATGTAAGTTTTAATAAAGAATTGTTTATCATGTTAAGTAAGTTGCATTTTTGAGCTAAATATTTTGATTTTTATTGCGGCAAATATAAATAATAATATTTAAAACTGCCAAAAGCAACTCGAGACTGAATTAGAATAACAAATGTTACATATAAAGTTTGCTTACCCACATTAAGAATAAATTTATACAAAAATTAAGTAGCTTACTGGACGAGAAATATCTATATATGTATACATGTCCAATTTGTAGTTCTCTAAAATATATAAACTGCCAGTGTGCGGGTAAATTATTGCGGGCATATATAACTAGAGAGTGTTGCCATATTTTGACAATTAAGATCCTGACTGTAGGGCTGAAATCGACTGGTATCAATAATAACAATATGTGAGTAGCAGAAAAAGTGGATGCTGAATGTAACAAAACCCAAATTTCTGTAAGCTTTTATATGTTTTAGGACAAAGTTGTTGCAAGCGGACCCTTTAAGTGGCTCTCAGGTGCAATTATAAATGGACCGGGTGACGGAACAGAAGTGGGTGAGTGGATTGATCGTGCCGAAAACGGGTTTTTAGGTCGATCGCTTTCACATCATGAAATTGAAGACTCGTTAGCCCATGAAAAATACAACTCGTTTTTTCAAGAACTATCTGAGATTGTCGCAAATATATCTTGTTGTAATATTACTGTGATTAATGGAACCGTCTATGATGCAAATAGCATTATGACATCGTCAATTCAAGATAGTTACAACGTTAGTTTAATTAATCAGACTTTAAATGACACTTTAATCTATGATTATAATGGAAAGTTATTTTTGAAACCTGATGACAACGCTTCGTATGAATATATAGAATCCTACAGTTACGTTTTTTCACCTGAAGTATTAAATTTTATTGAAAACGACGTCGAATTTGAGGAAAATATTGCTAAAAATGAAACAACAATGAACACAAATTATGCTCCTACAATTAAAAATCTATTAAAACTTAAAAATTTTACTACAACTGCAAGGAATGCCATTTTGAATCAAGCATTTGCTACAAGAAGTAAGTGATAAATAAATTTTTGCTGATTTTTTTTGTTAAATTACAAAAATAACTTACAGTGCATATATCTTTTTTATGGCTATTTTAGGTTTTAATTTTTACATACTGTTAACTTAGTAATGTTTTTCTTTGTTAGCTAATTTTGTTTTGGCTTTTCCATAACTAATAACTTTATTGTTTTATAAATTCTGTTACCCAAAATGTTATTTTTTGTATTAACTTGAAAAATTAACAACAACTCAATGTATTAGAGATAATATTACCACGATCTAGCGAATTTCCGCTTGAGCTGAGTCATGATGAAGCTGTAATATGGGATGGTGATCCTTTAACTGGTTGGACACCAAGTCCTCATGCTATTAGTTACCAGGTAATAAAGTAATATATGTTGAATGACAAAATTAAAAAATATCTTGTTTTATTATTAACAAGATAACAATTTTCGCCATAGGCCTAATTATTCTAAATAATAAACTTTAAAGATAATTAGATTAGTTCCATTTTTTTTTTAAAAACAGTAAAAAAAATTATTTAAATAACTTTTGGTTGCACATCTTTTTTTTTGTGGCATCAATTTAATCGAGCCCTTTTTAAATTTAGATAGAATTTCATCTTGGTTCTCTTCACCTAGTTGATCAAATAATGTTGATGGGGACTAATATCAAATTTAATCTTAGTTTTTACCCCGATGATCAATCTCTTAAATCTACTCATCATGGACCAATAACAATAAGGAAAACTCAAGTAATTTTTTGTATTCTTATTTGTCTTTTTTTTATTAATTTTTTAAGCAAGGTGTAATTTTTTAAGCAACGTTTTTTTTTGAGATATATTTAGTTAAAATGGGTTTTAAAATTGGTTTATTTTATTAATTTAGCTTGAAACTGGCTGCACATGTATGCAAGTCAGTGTTGAAAGCTCAACCTATGGACCAATTATAGTTATATCGGATTTCGGGGAACAACCAGCAACTATTGTTCATTTTTCCTTTGATCTTCCACCTATTATCAGAGAGATTAGTTATCGTGCAGCTCCTGCACAATGGTTACAGGTAATGCCATAATTTTTATGGTTTAATTGAGTGTTTTTTTAATTTTTGGTTTCAATTTTAAAATTATTTTCTATGTCCTAATCACTTTTATCAGGCCAAAACTTGCTTTAGACACTTACTATATTGTAGACTTGAAAATATTGTTTTATTGTCAATTTTAATAGAACCATAAGACCTGCAATGTGTAGTATTATATTTAGTAGTTTAGTAAAATTAAGGCCTAATTCTTAATGAGAATATATGTACAAATATTCAGCCTATAATTAGGTATTACTTACTGGAAAAAAAGTGATATATTTTACAAAATAAGTGCAGTTAAGTCTGAGCTTGCAGATATATAACTTGAGCTACATATTTAGGTTAAATGCTTTGGTTGGAAAAAAACTAATAGATCGGATGCAATATTTGTATATAGTTAATGTTGAATTGATGGTTTTGTGATCTTAATTAAATTTTGCTTTTAAATTCAGGTGGTTTCTGTTTATATTCTCTTCCTGTTTCTAATTGTTTTGACAACTATTTTCGTAGTTGTTATACCAATCTTATTTGTGTTGGATCACCGTATATTAAAGGTAATGTGTAAATTTTTTGTTTTTAAGTATTGAAAATTTTTAATATTGAAGACACCAAACTAATAGAAATATAAAAAAAACCTTAAGGTGTTATAAAAAGGATAAAAATGTAGAAATACTTTTGTAAGTTGTAATAATAATTTTTCTTAAATTTTTGTTCTTTGTTTGCAATACTAGGTGAATAAACAAATATATCAACTGGTATATTTTTAACAATTTTTAGTCTTGTTATTTCCGATTGAGAAATACGCTAATTTAAACATCAATTTATATGTTTAAGGAAAACAACGTTATGTGGTTTGGTGGAGTACAGGATGGGGATGGACTTCCTTGCATTTTACAAATTAATACAAAAAAGCCATTCAGGTGGATATTTACTATTTTATCCAGATTATTTATTCACTACTTGACCGGGTCTCCGATTGGTGGTTTAATATATTGGCATTTATGTAGTATAAGCTTTTTATTTTAGCACTTTTTTAATGTTTTATGATTATTCTTTGTTGGAAAAGCCTTATGTTACAGCCTAATTTATTGGCAACTTTTGCAACCATATTTTACCCGGTCTAAAGTTGCTTTTGCCAGGTTTAGATAATAACCAGGTAATAATGTTTGACTAACAGAATTGAATAGTGTTTTGGCCTTGCTCAAAAGTATGCTCTGACATTCTGAAGTATATAATCATTAGTCAATAGTTTTTTGTGTGTTTAATAAATCTTATTACTGTTTTTTTTTTTTTTTTTTGTATATATCTTTATCCTTGATGTGGGAAAGTCGAATGCGCGACCTTAACATAGAGTAACATCAGTTACTCCGACCCAGTCTCGTGTTGCCTGTAGCAGTTTGGGATATTATAGATTATAATTGCCCGATAATTATACTGCTGATCAAGTGCTGGCTCAGCAGGAGTTCACACCGTTTATAGCGCCTTACTCAAGGGTGCTTCAGCATGAGAACAGTGGGGATTGAAGCCACGTTAAAATTTTCTGCTGCAGTTATAATACATCTTGTGACTGAATAACTAACAAACTGTCTTAATTATTTCACTGTTGTTTTCAAAATTATTTGACAATGCTTTGTTGTCACAGGACACCAATGGATGTGTATATATGTGTTAAAACCCAACAATTCTCTCCAGTAGCTTGGTTCAACAAAGCTCTGTATGGAAGACAAACACTTGGTTTCTTTGTTCATGAGCCCGTAGGACCAGATATTCAGTTGTATATTGCTTGTTCGCCTTCAACAAATCACAAAGTAGTTAAGAGAAATATAAAACCTTGGTATGTTGGTTATATGTAAGATTTAGTAACAAAAATTTTTATTTACATTTTAGTTAAAAAAAACTAGTTCAAGATATATATATATTTTTTTGTATATATCTTTATCCTCGATGTGGGAAAGTCGAATGCGGGACTTAATCATAGAGTAACAGTTACTCCGACCCAGTCTCGAGTTGCCTGTGGCAGTTAGGATATTATAGAGATTATAATTGCCCGATAATTATGCTGTTGATGTGCTGGCTCAGCAGGAGTTTGTACGGTTTATAGCCCCTTACTCACGGGTGTTACAGCATGAGCTCGGTGGGGATTAAACCCACGACTTCATGTGTGGTGTACCAAGTGTTCTTACCACTACACCAGGCTGCCGGTCATATTATATTTATAATAGTAACTTTGATTTATGTCATCAAAACTTGTGTAGTAAAAGCAATTGATATATAATGAAGCTTAGTAGATTATATATATATAAAAGTATGTATAATTTAAAGGCCTTTAAACTGAAAAAACTGCCATTTGTAGTGCATGGGCATTTGATTTGTTATACTAATTATATTTCACATTTTTGCCTTTTATTAAGTTGTATAAAGTTTTTAAGTAAAAGTTGCCCTGAATTTACATGGCCAACTGTGAATAAATTTTCACATAAAACATGAAAATGACAATAATCCCAATTTGTGTTTTTGCAAATTTGTATTAACAATTTAATTTATTTTGTTATAAAAACAGGGAAATTAGTGGAATTAAAGCATGGTGTGGAGGCAAAAAATGGATTTGGGCAAAAAACAAAAGAAATTGTTTTGTAAAATCCAACCAAAGATATCAGTTTAATCTTCGCAGACAAAAACAAAGAAAAGGAGAAGTAAGTTGTGAAAGTAAAATCTTAAAAATATTTTGTTAAAAACATTTGTAGCTGTAAATAATAGAAAATTATATTTTTTTACAAATAGTTTTGGAGATGTTGGTTTAAATAATTTTTTTAATTATATTTATTTAATAAATTAGTTTTGGAAACACCTGTTTTTTTTTCTTTAAAACACACATATTTATTTACAGAATATCTTGGTTCGATTTATTAGAGTACATGTTTTGAGTTTCTTAATGCCTTTTCATTCAATAAGTATGTATTAGTTATGATTTATTTTTCTAATTATTAATTTTTTTAATTAGTCTTAATAAGATAGGCCTAACTCAGTTTAATAATCAATTTTTTGTCAATCTGGCAAGCTATGACTGTATTACTCCAAAAAATACTAAAGGGCGCGATTAAAATGGTTACAACCTTTTGCTTTACTACATGAGGTCTTAATCGGTATTAAATATTGGGCAATTATATTTAATTTCAAATTCAACCTAAAAGTTAGTTAAAATAACAAATGGGAGTTCAGGTTTAGCTCAGGAAATATTTTCATAACCAGAATAAATACGAAACTAAAAAACTAATTAATTATTTGTTTAGGGTGTAGAGAATATTTCACGCTGCTGCAGCGTCTTGTCAGTATAAGTACTTGTGTTACAATCGCTTTTCTTACTTTTGTGATGATTAACGTTTTCCGCTATGAAATTTCAACAACTCTTTGGTTTGATGCAAGGTTAGTTAATAGATAAATATATTTTTTTAATGGAGTAAATAGATAATTTCTTTTACCTTTTTTCATTTTCATTTTTTTTTAATTTTTGATTTTTCAGTAGTTTTTCATTTTCATAAATATTTATTTGTATAAAAAATTTGTTTTTGACGTTTTAAGAAATAAAAATGTAAACTTAATTTTTTTTCTACTTTTAATATTTTAAAACTTTTTAATTTTTTTTTAGTTTGTTCAAGATTTCAAAGGATAGTTTGATCTGCCTTAGTATCTCATCTGCATTAGGACTTCTGTTGCTTTTAATGTTAAGATTTTCTTTTGTTGGGTTGTCTCAGAAACAAAGAAGACGTAACCTTATGGGAAAGGTGATTTCTTTTTTGTTAACATCATTAAAAAAGAACTATACAAGACAGTATTAAGATGTTGTTATTTTTTTAAATTATTTTTTAATTTTTTTGCTAATGTAAGTTTCTTTCGCTGTTTCCACCTGTTTTTGCTAAATATTTTGCTAGTTAGAGCATTGTTACAAATAAAATAATTTTTTTTTATCTAATTTGTAAATTTTTTTACAGACAAGAATGGCAGTCCTTAGCTTGCCGGGAGTTTCACTTTACAATTTAATAATGACTGGGAGGTATAAGCCCAAACAGTCTGCAGATGGTAAGTTAATTGATAATAGTTTGATATATAATCAACAGTACAAATTTATGTTATTATATGATTAATTATTTGTTACAACATTTTGTTTTATTGCAAGAGGTCCTATGTTTTATTCACACTGTTTTAAGGTGGTATAACACTTAAGTAAAGCACTTTAATGTATAATCACCTTTTGGACCGAAAATAACTTGCAAGTTGATTTAGGTATAAAATATTATAAAAATTTGAGACTGCCAAAATTAACTTGAGCCTGGGCCAGGGCAATGTACATTGTCGTTTTTACACCAAAGACAAGTATTTAAAATGTTTCATTGTATTATTTTTCAATTAAAAAAAAAATCTCTCAGGCCATTATATTATACTTATGTTTTTTATTAAATATTTGTAGGCAGTAAAGTGAAGAAAACATTTTTATCAAGATTATTTCCAACAAATTCAATCTTGGTAGGTAAAAGGCTTTTTAAATATTGAATTAATTTTACAATCAAAAAATAATTTACTTTTCAAATTTGTTAAGGTTGCCTGGAGAAAAGAAAGAAGAGACAATCAACATCATGTTGATAAAAGCAAGAGCATCCCTGGTGCTCTGTATCCATCTGCTGCTCCAAAACTTAACGATGACCTGTCCTCTGAGTCACTCTCAACCGAGGTTGATTCAGAGTTAGACAAAAAGGCTAGCTACCTTAAGAAAGATACTAGTTTAGAAAGTAGCAAATCTAAGACAATGAGCAGTAAATCAGTAGAAATCAAAAGTGAGATCAGCAGCTCAATTAGCAATTCATTAGCAGATAGGTTAAACTTTTCAAAGCCAACAAAGTTTGTATTTAAAAAGCAGTTGCCTTCTGAGATATCTTTGAGCACAGATGTAAGCAGCATTCCAACTGCCTTAATGAGCACTGACAGTAGTTCTACATTGGTAGACGAGTCTTCTCTTGAAGTTACTCTGCGGAAAAGTTTGACGGTCGCAAGGTCACCTTCTGAAGGTCCAACCAGTCCTTCTAAACCCTCCAAGTTACCTGAAAAAATAACTAGCTTACCTTTAACTGTTGACACCATGTTTACATCAGACCAAAGCACTTCAATTTCTTCAGATGTTTCAACGTTAAAAAATACCTCAATAAAAGCAAAAAAGCAGCCTGACTTTTTGACTAAAAAAAAATTGACAACCGAATCCAGTGACTTACTCACTTCTAGTGACATAACAAGTGGAAGCAACTTATCAACCATTAAGGGCGGTAAACCACGAACCATTGCAACCAGTTCAAAACTCAGTAGTGACTTAAAAACCACATCTGACTCGACTTTACCTACTTCAAGTCTACTTACTTCTCTGCCTACATCAAGTGACATCACTCAAACTCTTTCAACGTTGAAGAAAATGTCTTCACCAGCTCCTGAATCCTCTTTGACGAAACCCAGTTGTTGTTCGGAAACAACAACTACAACAGATACAAGTCGCACAACAATTGAACCACAACCGACATGTGTTGATTGTAAGGATATAAAGTGGAACACAGATGAAGTTTTTAGAGTAAAATTTTTTAATATATATATATTTTTTTGTATATATCTTTATCCTCGATGTGGGAAAGTCGAATGCGCAACTTAAACATAGAGAAACATCAGTTACTCCAGCCCAGTCTCGAGTTGCCTGTGGCAGTTTGGAATATTATAGATTATGATTGCCCGATAGTTATGCTGCTGATTAAGTACTGGCTCAGCAGGAGTTCGTACCGTTTATAGCGCCTTACTCAAGGTCGCTACAGCATGAGAGCAGTGAGGATTGCCCTCACGACCTCATGTGTGGTTTAGCAAGTGTTCTTACCACTACACCAAGCTGCCGGTTATAATATATATTTGTAATTGAGAAATAATACAATGAAACATTTTTAAATAAAATATTTTTCTACCTTTACGACATTAAATCAAATTAAAACTGTTTAAACTAAAAATAAAACCTTTAGAATTCTAAATGTGCTTTTAAAAATGGATTTTCTTGGTATATAGTTCCTCACTCTCTTTCTATAAAAAACTCTTTTTTTAGACTTGCCTTGAATCAAAGGAAATGGTTGCCAATGGTCGAAGAACAATTTTTCCCACTTCGTCACACATTAAAGACATCCGACAACCTACTCTTATTACTCTGTTGATCACTTTATTAATTATATTTTCATTGGGAGCTACTGCTTTTGCTTACTATTTAGTAGCAAATAATAACACAGGACCTAATGCAATGTGTGTATATTTTATAGATATTTTAAACTCATGCATTGGATGTTTTATGAATTTGTTGTTAATTCAGTCTTAATTTTTTTATAGGTTTTTATATCATGGTGCGTTTCTTGCTATTATTCTAGCAATAGCTGTTGTGTCATTTTTGGAAGCTCTGGTAATCATTTTGTTGAGTTATTTTAAACTGATCAATCCGACTATAAATCTTGAAAAGGAGGTAAGAATTATGCATTATTTTTATTTAATTAAACTTAAGTTAACTTTTATATGTTATTAAAGTCTTGGTGATCAAATTAACTTAGAAAGCTAAAATTGCACTATTTACTTAAGAAATTAAACTACAATTTTGTATATTATTAACATGATTAAAAATATCTCACAGCCTGATGTTCTTATATTGGAACACAAGAAGAAACAAGATGCAGAGTGCGCTTTAATGGAAAGAAATTCTTATTTAAACAACAACACTTCCTCATGTAATATATCCCGGCCTCGCGTTGCGACCAAGAACATGGCCGTGCAGGTTGATTGTCGAAGAAAAGCGGCAAACCGCGACAACGACATGTCAAGACAGGCGCTGATACAACTTCCTAGGCTCGAGAGTCCAAAAAGAGTTAGGTCGGACGTTTTATCGAGATTGCCAAAAAGTACATCAGTTCAAGTGGACATGCCAAATATAATACCTTCGCATGATAGCAGTTCGATGTTCGCCGAGTCTGCAAGTCCTGGAAAGAGCGTAACTCCATCTCGTGTTCCATCTGAAAAATATTGGGACGCAAAGGATAACGAGCATCTAAACGCAGTCCAGGTTGCCGATTGGTTAACTTATAATCAGTTTCCCTATGTATCAAATAACAGACCTAACTTGGCTTCGCAGCAACATGAGGACGAAAATTTTGATAAACCCAGGACCTTGATGCGAACTGAAAGCCCTAAACCACCTTTATATCAACCAAAAGCCTTTGCTACTTCAAGAAACAAACCTCAAACTTTAATATCTTCGCAAAGGTCTCTACAAGTAGATAAAGGGAAAGGTTTAGGAAAGAAATCCTTAAAAGTATCAGACGATCATCAGTTAAGTGATGGGGAAACTTGGGTAAAAACTTCACGCAAAACTTTGAAGACAAAATCCAATGAGAACGTAATGAATTCTCTCCGATTTCCAGAAACAAAACCTATCTATGACTTAAGACCCAACATCGAAACCGACTTTCATGAAAAAGAAATTAATTCCAGATCAAATATTACACCTTCTTCTAGTTTCGGCAATGCAGTTGTATTGGTAAGCGAAAGATTTGGTAGTAATACGGAAATGACCGCGTTAAATGATCAAATTTCAAGTTCTCAATACGATGATAGTGTTTCTGGTAATAACAATGATATGACAATTTCATTTCCTGACAACAGGATACAAACCTACACTGACAACTCACTTTTACACCGTGAAAATTTAAATAGCCAGTACGAAAACCCCGCTGAAAATATTATTGAGAAAGGCATCGTACTAAAAGATGACAATGACGGAAATTTGAAAATGATGGAAAACATTGACAATGATGACACTATTTTCTATGATACAACCTCTGACACGACTTCGGAAACCGTAATAAACAACGATAAAGAATACAGCAGTTTTCCTGTTTATTTAACACCTAGCCAAATTGACTACCATTTACCTGCTAAATTAGAAAGTGACACAGCCAGTGTTAAATCTAATATTTCTTTTAAAACGTTAAGTGAACCAGGAGTTGGCGTATTTTATGATGATAGTCACACAAGAGAAGATTCAGATTCGAGTTCTAAAGAATCAGAAAATTTTAACAAAATTTCGGAGAGCCATTTTGCGGACCCTCTATACGCGATGTCCAGCGACTTAAAAGTTTCAGACGACTCTGATTTTGTACCAGATAGTGATACCAGTAGTTTAGGCATCGATTCAGCTATCTCTATGACAACAGATAGTTCACAGCTTTTAAGATTTCCTAAAGCGCAAATTAAAGTTTATTCACGATCCAGCCTTGTCAATGAACCAATCTCAGAAATGTTACAACAGAATAACGAAAACGCTCTGTTTGATTTTGATACCGAAACATCGTCAAGTAGATCGTTAACAACAGTATATGAAGCACCCAGAAAAAAGATACCAGAACAAATGGAAGGTAGCCAGGTTAAATATTTGAGCGATCAGGAAGCAATGCAAGAATTGCAAGATATGTTTAGTACAAAAACAAGTAGCCATGATTCTTTTGATTATGACCAAGCTATTGTTGGGTCTACAGAACCTCAGTTTCAAGAAGATAGCAACGTTCACAACCTTTTACAATCTGAAAAACCAAGCACATCACGTTACGCTGATTCTAACGATACACCATCAAGTAAAATTTCATTGTTATCGTCGACGTCGGAACCTGATTTAGAACAATCGACCTATATAAGTGTTAGATCCCAACAACATGTGACAGACAACAACATCTATGACGATTTGTCGGTATTATCAGAGGGTGATTCGTTTATATACAAAATTGCTGATCAACCTACTAGAGCTACTGTTTCAGTTAAGAGTTACTCGGATAACTCAAGTCAGCAATCCGCAGATGGTGTTTTCATGATTCAGCCTAATCAAGCACAATCAACCGTGGTAACAGTTCGTTCCCTTTCTTCCATACCTAGTTTGAATGACAAATCATTTACTACTGAAGGTGATTTAAAGGACGAATCGCTTGCTGAAACAGATTTAGAGCAATCTTTAAAAGGTGCTACTTGTTATAGATTTGTAACAGACATAAGAAAAAAAATCCAGAATAAAATTTTCATCATTTAAACTTTTTTATCAACTACAATTTTAAAATATTTTTTACGTCTGAATCGACAACACGATTCTTTGTTTTTTTCTTAAATTAGTTTTATTTGAGTTTTATTGCTACTCTTTGTTATAGCAGCTGAAACTTACCAGGAACCCCCAATACATTTCTTAAACGAGTACGACGAAAAGTCATTAGAAGGTGGCGTAGCCAGCGATTATTCTTTAGGCACAGAACCGTCCAAAATTAGTGAAGATTCAGCAGAAACTAGTAAACCACAATCTAGCAGGGAAACTTTAGCTGACATCCATGCTTTGCGTGAAATGTTTGCTGATATTAAGGACACTTTTCAACAAGAAATGAAAGGCCAAGAGTCAGGTAGTAAATAAGGCGAGGATTTTTTCAAAGTTTCTCCTCGGACAATTTTTTGGGCCATTTATTTGGTTTTGATGTGGGTAGGTCGACTTTACTACCTTACCATAAAATAGCATTAGTTACCCCGACACCGTCTCAAGTTGACTTAGCAATTTGGAATAATTAAAATTTGCCCTGCTCAATAATTAAACTGCTGATTAGTTTTTGGCCAAGCAGTACTTTATACTGTTTATAACGACTTACTCGATGGCGCTAACTCGCAGAAGCAGTGGTGATCAAACCAAGAACCCCAAGTGAAGCAAAGTGTTTTAACCACAAGACTAGACTATGCTGCCTGTTTTTGCAAAGAGAAAACTATATTGTGTAATTTTAATCTCGTAAAAAAGTGTTCTTTATTTTAAAATCTGATACGGAGTCATGTAAGTAAGTGATACATTTTAACACATGTAATATTTTAAACCATTTTTTGCATTATTTTTTTAGATTAGTATTGATAAAGATTTAAGATGGATTGCCAAAAATTAAAACAAAAGATGGATAATGATAAAACAATAAAAGTTTTATTCTAGTTGTTCATGCTGTAAAAATTACTTTCAAATGTTCCTTTTTTTATTGTTTTACTTTTTTAAGTTATAAATATAATAAAGTGGTGTTAATACTAATAAGTACTTTTGCATTCGTTAATATAGGGTTGTATTACCAAAAACAATTTAAATTGTTATACGGTTTAACAATAAATAAAAGCAAAAAACAGCTTACTGATACAGGCAATAATAAATAAATTTGCCAAAACCCGTAAATTTAGTTTTGCAAGAATTTAAATTAATAGGTTAAGTTTAATCTGCTTTTATTGCAAAATGTAAATTATCCTCAAAGTTACATACTTAACACCATAAATTATTAACTAAAACAATATTTTATAATGTTCAAATAAGTGTACGAAAGCTCAATAAAAAATTAATAACTGATAAAAGTTAAACGGCTTTTTTTATTTTAATTGTTAACAAAGAGGAATAACATCTTACATATTTCAATAAAATTTAATTTTTAGAGGTGATCGTTGTAAAGTAATTTGGAATCACTGCCAGCGAATTAATATTTCTTTAATTGTTAATATAAAGAGCCAGCCAATACGTAAAATTATTTATTTTATGTCTAGAATTTTTTGTTAATGCAAAATATTTCAAAAAATGGGATGTTTGCAATAATATTTTAGTTACAGCTTGTGTAAAAATCACTTTATTATTTGTATGCAACGTACTAAAGTGGCATCGGAGTATTAGATAAGAAATTTAAGCTAACTGCTATTTTGTCAAATTTCCAAAAAAGGGAAATGCTTAATTGCTTTGTTTTTGTATGTCATCGAATAAGGTTTTAGCTAAATTTTACTAATGAAAATTTGTAGGAATACAATGCAGTAATTATTTTTATCACTCTCTAATTCTAATTTAAATAAAATTACAAACTTTTCTGTTTGTAAAATTGTAAGTAGTTAATTTACCTATAACTTATACAGGATCGAATGGATTGAATGGATCCATCAAATAGAATGTACCTGACTGTATATTAAATGGTTATATCGAATGGACCAAACGGATTGAATGCATTATGCTTATTCTGAAAGGGTGAGGGTCGGGGTTAGGGTTTAATTTATGCAATATTTTTGTTTCATTCCATTCATTTGATCCATTCAATTCATTTAATCCATTCGGTCAATTTGATATACAATTAATTTATTTAATCCATTCGATTCTGTATAGTTTATAGGTACCCGTTAATTTACACATTAACAAGGCTAAAGCCATACTATTTGTAGGACAAAAATAAAATTTAAAAAATTAATCACCAAAAATTAAACCTGTTTGTTTACCTTTCTGTAGAACTAGGCAGAGTTACTATAAAATGGCTTAAACTTTTACCGACATATAAAATTAAAGTTCTGCAGAATTTTTTGTTAAATTTTGCATGTTTTTTGATTTTACAAAAATATGATCTTTATTAAAATTATTAGAAATTAAATGTGTCTTAATGTTAATGGCATTATAGAAATTGCAATCAAATTAACCAAATAGAAAGTAAGAATTAAAAAATTGCAAACATTTTAAATGTAATTTATCATTAAAAAGTGTAAAATGAAGTTTAATTAACTGAATTTTTTATGTATATTGAGTTAAGCGATCTTTTATTACCATAGGGTCTTCATAAGATCCTTCAGTTCTTTATTTTGACAAAAGGTTTTTTAATAATTTTATTTTAGATTGTAAAGATAATTATAAAACATGAATGAATCAGTTGGTTTTGTTATACTATGAGTTTAAACACTGCCTGGGATCGAAAATATCAACCAAAAAGTTCAACTGTCAGTGTGCACTCATCCACAACTACAGAATTGTCAGTGACTGTAAATACTCCTCAATCAAATCCAGCTAGTTGGCCACAGCTAGGTGCAAACGAACAATTGCCGGCTGCACAAATGTCAAATGCACCCTTACAACACACCGAACCTCAAAGTGGTTGGGGTTCAATACCACCAGGAATAAATACAAACAATGATTTTGATGGCACAAGTGCATGGGGCAGGTTACCCGACATAAAATCAACAAACTCGCCCCCACATCAGGTTTCTGGTTGGGGTGATGCCCCTAGTACAACGGATGGTTGGGGACAGGCTCAATCTAATGTCGATGATGGCACCGCAGTTTGGGATAAGTCGACAGTTTCACATCAACCCCAAGGTAATTGGGGAGGTGGAGGTGATCAAGCTTCAAAAATCAGCGACAAGCCAGGAGGTGCCTGGGTTAGCAATGCAAACAATGTAGCTACTTTACCTAACTCAGAACCGTCAAATACCCAACTACCAAAGCCACCAGTTACCAAAATAACAACCACGAGCAATTCCAATGTTAATCAACCAGTTTCTTGGGCAAAAGCAGCTTCAACCGGACTACCAACAGCTGAAAATACCGCTTCTGAAACCGCACATGATGAAACACAGCCAGAGAATGTCGAAGCTCCACAACAGCCACAATCAACAGATAAAGATCCAATGCATCAGCTCGTTAATTCCCATGACGGTTGGGGAAAAAAGCCAATTCAACAAAGCACAAGTTGGAATGTTGCAAACGAACCTGTTTCTAATACCGGAAGACAAGTGAACAACGGCACAGAAGCATGGGGTAAAGCTCCCTCAGGACAGCTTTCCCCTGCTTCGGGCTGGAACAAATCGCCGGTTGAATCTAACAGCTGGGGTGGTGCTGGCAGCGGAGGTGCTTATGCTAATCAAGCTTCTGCTGGAAATAGTTGGAGAGGGCCGCAACAACAACAACACCAACAACATCAAATGCCGCCACAAGCACATTCTGGTTTTATGGGAAATGTGGGAGGTGGAGGAGGAGGAGGTTGGGGTGATTCTCAAATGCTCTCAGGTAATTCACTTAACGGACGCTGGAACGAAATGCCCAACCAACGAGGTAATACTATTAACCCACCATCAGGAAATTGGAATAGAGACATGAACTTAACCTCGAATTGGAGCAATGGGTCTAAGTCTCGACCTGGTCAAGGGGGACCTGGGTGGAATAATAACATGATGCCCCAACCTGGCAATATTGATAATAATTGGGGTGCAGGGCGTATGCTGGATGGGGGAAATCAGGGTCGACGTTCTAGCACTGTGGACAATGGCACTGCAGCATGGGGTGATCCCACTACTTACAACAAGGTGAATCTTTGGGAAAAAAGCGGAAAAGCGGGACTTGAAAACCCACCCAATGCAAGCGGGCCAGCAAACGGTGAACAAAAGGGGTGGGGAATGCCACAAAACCAACCTTCCGCTTCGCCAAAAGGATGGGGTGATTTGTCCCCAACAACGCCGAATAGTGTTGACAATGGGGCTTCTAACTGGGGTCAAAAACAATTACCCGCAGGCGAAAAGCCCTGGGATAATAAGGAGGGCAACAATTGGAATAGTGGGCCAAGGAAAATAATGAACAGCGGTTCAAATTATTCCAACGACCACCAATGGGGCGCTCAACAACCAGATAATTCAGTTGGATGGGAAGTGCAAGGAATTGTAAAGGTTAGTATTTTATTCATATTTTTGTTTTCACACAATTTAAGGTATATACCTGTAAACTAAGTTAAGATATTTATAATGATTTTTCAATCCAAAAACAGCAACAATTGGTTAAGGAGCTCAATAATAATATATAAATGTAAAACACTACCATGCAGTGCAAGTGTTTAACATTATATAGTTATGTTAAAAAAGTGCCATGAGTTTCTTAACAACTAATTATAAATAGATTGATATTTTTAATTGTTTCAAGATATTAGTATCAAATAAGATAACCTTGTGTTTATTTAAAGTCCGGTGTAAGAGTAAATATTTGAACAGTTTTGTGGGTAGTCTGACATTTATAGTCATTAAAAATAGGTTAAATGTGTTGCCATTATTTTAAGTACTTTTTTACACATTCCAATTTTTGTGTTTTTTTTTGTTGCATTTTATTTTTTGTAATATTTTTTCAACATACAACTAACATTTGCCTATATTAATTTTTTGGGCACCACAAGCAGCAGTTTTTTTTAAAGGGATTAAAATTTATAAATATTCCCACTTACCTTGATGGTTATTTCTTATTGGCATTTAACTTTATATTAGACATACCGTTAATTAATACAAGCAAACTTTGGTCAGAATAATAACATTTGAATTGTAATGTTAAACTATTAACATTTGGTTCATAAAAATACGCTTTTAAATAATATGAAATATCCAAAATCAAAGCACTTTTTCATGCTAACCTTTTGCAATAATGAATTTACTAAAAACTAACAAAAAAATTTATGTTATTCAGAATGACATGATTATGAAGAACAGTATGGATTATGGTAAGTTTAAAATATTTTTTGTTATTCTAAATTTTGTTTTTAAAAAGAAGTTCAATGTATATATTAGTATTGACCAAAGACTGTTTTATCATTTTTCTCTGTTCACTTATGTAGCAAGGGGACTTTTTCGTTAGGGTGGTTTTCTAAATACTAGTTTAAAAACATTATTAACACACCTACACTTGGTTAAAATATTAATTAACCTCCTTATAAGGCAATGACTTAATTGCCATAGCTGCAATTTTTATCTAATCAGGTTTATCAATATTATTGAGAAATTCTTATTTTTTGTGTGCCTTTGTTCTATGTTGATGAGAACATTTTTAGGTTTAACAGTAATTTAAAAGCATTTTTATTCGTTCAAAGTTCTTTTTTGTATTTTATACTCGCTGGGCAACTTTTTTTTAAATTTAAAGTTTGTTTATTTATGTCTATTGTTGGGCTCTAAAAGAGTATAATTTGTTAATTTGTTGAAGTGTTTATGAAACAACAATTATGTTTCTTTGTTACAGTAAAGCAATTTTATGTGACTGTAAGAATTCATGCTGATAAAACATCGCACTTACCTATTGTTCTTCCTTTTTGTACTAATTTAATACTTAATAATTAAAAAAGGGCACATATATACATATAAACCAAAAAAAATTATTATTTTTTATTCTAAAGGAAGAGGAAAAATTTCCCAACAGTCGAATCTCGGACCCCAAAACATGATCAGAGGAGTTCCACCAGCACCAGGAGTTCCTCCACAACTACAAGCACAACTTCAACAAGTAAATTCTTTTTTATAGTAACCATTTTGTATTTATTTAAAAAAATCAGTTTTAAGTTATTCTAAGATAGGATACCCTACACTTTGTTGCCTTTTTTTAAGCTAACAGTTGGCTGTGTATGTTTGTTTTAATCTGGTTCTAGTGTTTATTGATTTTGGGTCAGCAGAACTAAATACTGTCCCTAAGTTGGTGAGCTTTTTAAGGAATGTTTTGACATGGCCGTTGTGGACATTAAAACATAAACTTAAATAATAAAAAATTCTTACTTTTGGTGTGAGAATTTAATTAATGTTCATGAATTTACAAACTTGTTTGTGGTACTGTGATGTGTAACACAATATTAAAATAGTGAATAAAATGATATTTTTAGACACAAAAATTTAATTAGCTTGTTCAAGTTAAAAATAAATTTGTAAAAACAATAACTTTGGCAATTAAATTTAATTAGGCTATGCAATTATTACACATTACACAAATGTTCTAATAAGGCAATTAGTATGCCATTTTTTGAAGAAAAATGTGTTAAATTCCTACATATAGCATACTTGAAGACAATGTGAATAACATTTACAATGTTTATTCATATTTACTATGTACACACTAAATACCAAATGTATCAAAATCAATGATACTTTATTTAAATAATCATCAAAGGTCTTTTGTTAACACATTATTTGAAATACAATTTACAGACTGTCGAGATAGTAAAAAAGCCATACGCCAGACTTTTTAATGTTATGCAAATCTATTAGAGTAATACATTAGCTGGTGGGCTTAAAAATTTTTGTTACTAATATATCAAAATTTTTATTAAAATTAATACTATATTTGATACAGATTCGTAATGCTGCAGCAAGTGGAATTATTCCTTCTCAAGTCTTGGACCCGCAGCTCATGACACCTCAGCATATGCATGCACTTATTCAACTTGTTAACAAAGCTTCGGAACTGAGAAATATGCAGATGCAATTTAACATGTTAGGACAAAACAAGGTAATAAAAAAAAATAAATAATTTGAAGCTGACATTTTTGTAAAATGGTCGTTGAATGCATTCTTTCGTATTTGAATGTGTTTTTATTAGTTTCTGTTTTAATAAGTAGCCTATACAAACTAACTCCTTTTATGTTAATTTATTATTGTTTTTAAATAGCGCCATTAATTATATTCAAGTTCTTGTTGTTTAACTCTTTTTTAAAGAGAATTTCTCAATAGAAAAAAATTGTTTTTAATTTAAAATTTTTATTAGAAATTTTATTTTAAACATTCAGTTTTTTAATCGTAGAATATAAGTCCGATGATACGACACCAACAATTAGAACACTTGTCAAGATCAATAAGACAAACACAACAACAAATTGAGGTAATGTTAACTAAAAAGTCTGGTTTAGGGTAAAGTTTTGTTTAACTTTTTTTCTTTTTTAACATTGGGTGTTTTATTTTTGTTTTAAAAAACTAAATATTTAAAGTAAATGTAGTCAAGATATATCTAATAGTTTACCACTTAGCTTGGTGACATTACTAAAAATTTTTTCACTAATCTAACATTTTTATGTCTTTATAATAAGTCAAAAACTTTAATTTTTATATTAAAGGTGTTAAGGGGAGCAATCATGCAAAATGTCGTACAAAACACCCCAAATCTATCTAAACCTAAAATGCCAGGTGGTGGAATGGATTTGCGACCGTCAGTTGGACAAACAATGATGTCACCGATGAATTCCATGGGCTCACTTGGACAAGCACTACCTACTTTACCCAACTCACCCATGGGGAATCCCGGAAACAGGTTGGACAAGAATTTTTTTTATATATATAAATTTTTTTTTTTTGTTTGATTTTAAAATTATTGGTTCTTTGTAAATTTCATGTAATTTTGTCTTGTCAGGCTGGCCTTGTCTTCGTTTCAAAACAACATATTTTTTTGTGCTTTTTATCTTATTTATCGATTTTAAGATAAGGTTGCCTAAGATTTGATCCATTTTTTTCTTTATTCCTTTTTAATAAGAGAAAGATGCCCGGTTTAAAAGTAGATCTTTTAACTCTAAAATAAGAGTTTAACTAGGTTGAAGAAAAACAACTTTAAGATTAAGCTTAAAGAGTATATTCCTCTACCTATTTTTAAAATACATTAGCTTAACTTGTTATGTTAACAAATAACATGATTTTGTTAACAAATTTTTTTAACTTCTAAATTTAAGTTTTAAAATAATAGTTTATGAAGTACGAATTTACAATAATAAAATAAACCTTTAAGTAACCCTTCTCTACTTTTTATTATCAAAGGGAGGTAAAATCTCGTTTTATCAACAACTGGAAACGAAACAATCTTAATGAGATGGTAGACGGGGGAATGCCCCTTGAAGGCTTGCCAGACCCGGGGTTTCTTCCTCCAGGGCCCGGAGGTGATTTCGAATATGCCAACAACTACCTGGACAACCTAAAAATGCAATTACCCGATGCAATGATGCCAAGAGGAGGTAAGTTAAATGAGATCTTAAAAGTTTGTCGGATGACTTTTAAAAAACTTGATCATTTATAAATAAAGAAGCTTATTGGACAACTTATATGTATGTCAATTTATAGTCCTGCAGAATAAAAAAAAACTGCTGTTTGTGGTGCAAAATTAAAATTATTATGAGCAATTGCTAGTTGGTAGTTGCGACCATATTATGACAACTAAAATCATGACTGAAAGACTAGTATTTTTAAACGCTTTCTCAATTGAATTAATTTTATTGCATATTAAATAACATAGCAATCATTACTTAATACATTAAGAACCCTAAGACAAATAAATATTTATTACATATACACTATGTAAATGTTAATACAATAATATTTAAGTTATAAAAGTAAAAATTTTTTATTTGATTTAGGGAATATGAACATGCCCGGTGAACCAACATTAAACCCAATAGAACCTTCCTCGTAAGTTAATAACTTTGTTGTTTTTATTATATTAATAAACTTACAAACTATGTTGTACCATTCACTCAATTAAATGAGACTTTAATACGCTAAAGCTTTAATATAATAATATAATCAGTGTGTATAAGTGAGTATGTCAGTTTTTTTATTGTTTAATATCATTTTAGTTGTGACCTGCTACTACTTTGTGGCATCTTTAATTATGAAGTTACCAGTTTTTTAATGCAAGGCAAAATAATAATTAGCGGGTTTTTGAAAACTGATTTTTGAACACAGACCTTAATCAATTATATAGCAAATTGACAAAGGGGTTATAAACTGCTATTGGATAGCTTGTACTGTGTTTAGTAAAGTTTCATATCCTAAGAATTTAGCACAAAAAGATAAATCACTCGATTCAAAATTTTCATTATATAGTATTTTAAAAATTACATTGTTTTTTGTTTTTTAATTTTCAGTACTTTAAATGATATTGGGCCCCCTGAATTTACCCCTGGGGTTCCTTGGAAGGGTTTTAGGCACATCGACCCTGAGGAAGATCATGACATTACCCCGGGAAGCGTTGCAATTGCAAAGACGATGTCAATAAACACTGTACGAGATGCTGATCAGGTAGTTTTCCAGTTTTTTTTACTTTTTGGTTTTTATTTTTTTAATATTAAAACTTTTTAAACAAAAAAAATGGCACAATTTTATAAATTTTGTCTGGCAGTTTTTCACTGCTGATATTTTACTGTAAAATACTAGTACTCTATAATGCAAATCTAACCCGGCTTGCCGGTTAAAATCCAGCAATATTACAAAGTAAACAATATATAAATCTCCAGTAGGCAACCTGAATGATGGTATTGGCCCTGCCATATATCAATAGCAAGACACTGAAAAGTTTTAAATTTTTTAAATTGTATTTTAGGTATTGAAACGCGAAAGAAGTTCACATTCTGAATCGTCAACCAGTCTTCAACCTGGTGCTGAGAAAAACATTTCTGCCACACAACCCTCTTTAAATGTTAACAGTGAAATTAACGCATATCAATGGTCAACAGGTTAGAACGATATATTTAAAAAATTGTCCCTCAGTTTTATTGGTTTTTAAGTCAACTTGTTAGTGACTTTGTAGAACATTTAACCCCCAAGACACATGTCTATTTAAAAACTTTACAAGTATTTTAAGTAAATATCATTCAGGAAAAAAGTTGTTCACGAATTACGAAAATCAAAGTCCAATTTGCTTTTCAATAAAATAATCATAAAAAATGTTTAATTTATTAACGTTGTTCAACAGGTGCAAATGGGGCAAACCCCACCACAAAAATGAGCCCCTCGATGTTGTCGCACGAGCTGTGGAAGGTCCCCTTGTCATCAGGGCAAGCCAGTTATCAGTCCTCCCCCGGTTACCAACAAAACAAAAAGCTGGGACCTTCATGGGACCAACCGAATCAATCATTAGAGCAACCCCAGGCCCAAAGAATGCTTCAACAAGGTAAAATTTTGGGGAAAATTAAAATAATTGTTTTGGTTACCAGGGCCGGTACCCAAAGAAAGGGTTCTACTTAAGGGTCCCACTAAGATATGTTGGCTGTTTATCTTGGGATATTGTTATTTGATAAAAACCCAAATACCGACAATAAGAAACTTTTTACTAACCCACGCCCTAAACCTTTTCTGGGAAATGCCCTTGGTTTCTCTAAATACACAAAACGAAATTTGCAATTTCTGCATTTAATTTTTTTGATCTTGTATGGTTAATGTGTTGTTGTATGGCCTGTGTGGTCCTTTGCGATCCTGTGTGGTAATTATTAGGAATGCTCAAATAAATTTGTTGACCCCTAATTATTAATCCTTTTAATACTATTTTCTTGGAAGGATATCCTAATAAATGTAAAGTTGCAAGGATATGTATTTATTTCACTTTGCAACTAGCTCTATAAACAACTATGGTTAAAAATACTAAACATGGCAATATTTTGACTTTAGATAATTGTCATGGAATAACTTTAAAGAATATTTTTAAGTAAGCACACTGATTTTAGTGTATAATTCTTGTTAAATGTTTATATTAAGGTGGATGGGGCCCTCAAGATGCCAGAGGTTCATGGCTTGTACTTACCAACGTAAATGCTCAGGTATGCTCCTTTGTAAATTGATACAAACTTAAATTTTGGGGACAAAATTAAACAAATATTTTATGGAAAAAAAAAAGAATAATTACAGATTTGAATTAATATGAAAGAGTTTATTTCTTAATTTTAGCACATTCTTATGATTTAGTTTTTAAAATTAAATTGTTTTTAAAAACTGTTTTAATTTAATAAATTTTGGTTTTAACTTTTTTTGCCAAAAAATTCATGAAAAAGTTGTTAAATTTGGTATTTTACCAGTCACTATAGAGTATCACACTACATTATATAACCTTCATAACATTTTGTTCTTTTGTTATAATCAGGTTAATATTGCGAGTTTGGAACAATTATGTATGCAGCAGGGCGTTATGCAATCCTTCAGACCAAGTTTTCCTATCGAGGGAATGGCTTTGGTGAAATATGCTACCTTTACTGATGCTGAGAATGCCAAGAAAGCACTAAACATGTACATGGCTGGTACCACCATGATTGTTGCTACTGTCGCCACTGACCAAGAGGTAATGCATTGATTTAATAATTTTTCTTTAAAATCACTGCACTTTGACCTAAATTTTCTGTAAAATGTTGTTTTTAAAATTTTGGTTTTTAGGGAAATGTCTTTTGGGTTTTTTGGTAGTTTAGGTGGATTTTCAATATTGTTGTTTATATTTTTGTTGCAGGTAAACAACTTTGTGACAGCTGGAAATAACGGCAGCAAGCCGTTGTCATGGCAATCTGGTGGAAATATTGGAAATAGGTTGTCTAGCATGGGTTCGACCGGGGGATTTATTTCCCAGCCCCCTCTTTCCAATCCGGGACCAAGCAATGATGCATCGTGGGGTAACAACAGCAAGACTTCCTCTGGATGGGCAAATCCCTCCTGGTCAAGAGGAACAGGAGAAGAAGGATCCCGGATCATGAGTCCCATGGATAGCCTGCTTCCGGTTAATTTGCTCGGCGGCGAAACCATGTAAAAAGAACAGATTTTTTGGGTCTCTCTCGCAAAGAAAATTCCCGCCGTTTGCTTTGCTGTTGTTGTTTTGCACTTTTAAGTGTTCCAAAAAGGATTTATTCTGTTCTGTTTAGTATTTCCACTCCCTGTGTTTGCCGCTTTTTAAAATTTTTTCACTAAGTTTTTTTTTTACTGTCGACTACTTAGCTTGTTTGTCATAGTTTTGTGTGCGGTGAGGTTGGTTCAAGAGGCTTCAAGACGTAATTTTTTTTCTTTTTTTTGGTAGTGTTTCATGTTTTAATTTAAGTAAACTGATTCTGTCGCAAAGTCTTTTAAGATTAAAATGCACAGCCTTGCGTTATTGCAATTTAGTGCATCAAACTTGCTTGTGTTTTGTTTAGTTTATCAAGTTCGTGTGTTTTTGAACAATTTTAATTATTATTGCTATCACTATTGTCGTTTTTATATTCTTTTTTTTGGTGAACATGCCATGTTTTATCGTAATGTGTTTAGAAAAAATGTATTGGAAAATTTTATGTCATTTGCTTAGCTATTAATATTATACAAATTGCTATTTACAATCGAGTGAATATTTTAAAAAGCGTTATCAAAGTTTATAAATAATTGTACAATGTACCAAACTGATATTAATGCACATAATTTTGGTTTTAAATGTAGGTGCTGTGTAATTAACAACTCATTAAGCAACCCCTGTTTTACTTTGTTTTTTGAGTTTTTTAACGCAACCGGTTCGAAATTTTGTAGTTAGATATATTCATCTTGTTTCTTTTAAATCTATTTTGACAAATTGACAAGTTGCAAGAACTAATTGTGAGACACTTTTTCTCTTATTGCCCTCTTTGTCTATTCGTTCAATAGCGCCTATTTTAGACTTTTTCATTTTATTCAAAGTGCGATTTCTATTACCTACAACACAAAAATGATTTTATTGTTTTGTTTTTTATTCAGATACCATTTTCACACATGTTTTGTTTGTTGGCATTTTTTGGAGTGTGTTATTTGAAGTAGTACGACAAATTGTTTTTGCAATGACCCTTCATTAATGTAATAGTGATGCTGTTTTTAGTTTTTATTGAAAAAAAAAATTAACAAAATACAAAGACTCAAATTTAATGTACCTGAAATTAAAATTCTTTTTCTTGTTGTATTTTAATAAAAATCACATCCGTAAACTTTTGTGTTAAATTTAAATTAACAACACTTGTAAGATATTAAAATACTTAAAAAATATCGAAATGTTGACAAAAACCCTTTTTTGTGAACTGGCAAATATGCCACATATAAAAATCAAATATGGTTATTCCATCAACAACTTTGGCTTTTAAATATTACCTAGGAAAAATTATATCAAAAAATTTAAAATCCCAAATTGATCTTGTAAAATCTTAACAGCATAATTAAGCAACATTAATTATTTTATATTTAAATATTTTTGTATTATCGAAGTAATTTTATATGTCAGTACTTTATTTCGGTGCAATTCCACAAAACTTAGCCGTTGTTCCGTTAAAAAAATGTTCCGCAAAAATGCTTTTGCAGCGTGTTTGATAAAAGTTCTAGAGAAAACAACGTTTAAGTTCGAGATTTTCTAGTAATGTCAAAACGGCGATACGAAGTGGATGAAAATGAGGTGGAAACTAAAATAAAAGTGAAAAAAGTCAACAGTAAAGGCTCTCATAAAAGATTAATTGTCATTCTTGCAAGCGCTTCACTAGAAACAGTAAAGGTAAGTTTATATAAAAATCAATCCATAAACTAACAACCATTTAATCATGTTTGTGATTATACTTTAGCATATATTAATTTGAATCTATTTGCAAAATTAATGTAAAATCCTCATCATAATTTTTGGTATCAAAATGGTATATCAATATTAATCCTACAAAAAAAATAACTCTTCTGCTCCTATTTGAGTATAGGCAATTAATAGTAAACTCTTAATAATTAATATAACCATACTTTTACCCATTTGAAGAAATATAATTAAAGTATACATCAATGTACAGTATATATATTATTAACATTGTGGTCACAAGGTTTATCCCCATATTTATGCCATTATGTGATAGTTTTGGATATTGATCATACCAACAGCATTTAACTATGTTAAGTTAGCATTCTACATAGACTATGTTACTATTTTAATAATAATAAAAAAAAATTGACAGCTTAAACCGAAGACTGACCAATATTTTCCAGGTTGCGAAATCATTTGAACTCTTAAATTGTGACAAGCACAAACATATACTAAAGAAAAATAACCGAGATCCTGGCACATGTAGACCTGATATTACACATCAATGTTTATTAATGTTAATGGACAGTCCACTCAATAGAGCTGGGCTTCTTCAGGTTTGCTTTATTTTTATTTGAATATGTTTATGTACAATATGTGTATAAATGTTTTAAAATTCATGTTTGTTTAACTGGAAAAATATTAAAACCTACAAAAAAAAATAGGTTTTAAGAATTTTTTTGTGATCTTGTTTAACAATACTTTGTTTGGAAATTAAAAAATAATTTGATCTTTATGAAACGAATTTTTTAAAACAAAAAAATGTTATCTAACTTTTTTCCAGGTGTATATCCAAACTGCCAAAAAAGTTTTAATTGAAATCAACCCCCAAACTAGAATACCAAGAACTTTTGATCGATTTTGTGGCTTAATGGTTCAACTTCTGCATAAACTAAGTGTGCGAGGTTCTGATGCCCCTGTTAAATTACTGAAGGTTACAACTTTGTTTTTTTTTTACAATAAGCAACTGCATTTTTAATAATAGAAATTTTATCAAGTATTAGATTACTAAATTTTTGTATTGTAAATCAAACTTGTAGGTTATTAAAGGCCCAGTTACTGAACATCTTCCCCCTGGTTGTGAAATTGTTGGAACTTCTTACTCTGCTGATAAAGTGGTTAAACCTATCACGATTGTACCTAAAGATAAACCAATTGCTGTTATAGTCGGTGCTATGGCACATGGGGCTGTAAGTTGTTCAAATTTTATTTTAATAGTTTAAATATTTTTATATTTCGCTGGTTCTTTTTTCAAAATAATATTTTTTATTTTTTTGTCAATATAAAAAGGTTGAAGACAATATAATCTTAAACTTCAGTTAAATTTATGTTGCAATTAATGCCTGGTATATACTGTTAAAGTTGATACTGCTTTCATTTCACACTTTCTTTTTATTACAAATTTAAAAAATACAGAAATAGTAGACTAAAATTTACTGTTTTTATATCAAAACCACTGTAATATGCCCTGAACAATTTTGTTTTTACAATCTATTATTAGCCTTTAAATTGCTTTTATAGAACGTATTATTTTTCTTACAAACAGTTTTTGTATAAGAAAAGCTAACGGCAATTTATTTCTTTTAGATCACAGAAGATTATATTGAGCGATCCATTTCAATAAGCAACTATCCTTTGTCGGCTGCTTTAACTTGCACAAAAATTTGCTCAGCATTTGAACATAAGTGGGGAATAGTTTGACAAGAAATGTTATTGGATTGTTTTGTGCATTTTTCCTGTTATAAACATAAGAGTTTGATAGGGTTGGATATCAGAAGTCTAACATCAATATTGCCTCGAGTACTACGTAACATTTTTTTTCTTTTGTACCAACAGCAAGATTTTTGGTAAACGTTAATTTGAGCTTTGGTAAACGTTAAATTGAGACACACAAACAATCATATATTTTTTAATTAATATGTGTGGGGAATTTAATTATGTATTGCATGTAAAAAAGGCAACCTAATTATTTACGTTGTGCCGGTGCAGTAGAAGCTATCCATAATAAAAATAGAGAAAAATTATAAGAATAATCCAATTGAAAAAAAAACAGCAAAAAATATCTTAGATGTTGTAAAGTGATGTTACAGTGCGTTAAGACTGCTAGTGTGGTGCATGGCATCGGAATACGAACTAAAAGGTCTCGAGTTTGAGCCGCATCAATACCACACTGCGTTGATTGATGGTTCATTTCTGACTTGGCATCGAATAACAGATGGAATGGTTTTAGGCGCGCCATTATCACACCATAAGGTGTAGAATACGGTATTTAAGGATGGGTTAAACATATATTTTTCACATCTATTTTTACCAAAAAGTATTTATATATATTTAGACTGTGTAAGTTAGAAAAAAAATTAATATATATATATAATGGTTGTGATACTTAATTTTTTGTACATCAACAAAGGTAACAGAAAGATATACAATAATGCATTAATTCGTGTATATAACACATTAATGCGAAGGAAAAAATGACAAAATCAATTTATTAATTTTGAACATTATAAAAATAATATTGTTTACACAAAGATTTTATGGTTACCAAACCCGGTATAGATTAAATTAATATTAGTTACGATAAAATACATTTTAAAGAAATACACATAAAAATAAGAATAAACAAAATACCACAACAGAATTACACGGAAAATAATTATGATACTTTTCAATGAAAATATAATAGCAATTTGTAATATAATTAGTGCGTTGAACGTTTTATCAGATTCTTTTTGTTTATAAAATTTTAGCAACATAACTTTCCAAAAACTAAAAAACGGATTTTTGGTTTGGGTTTGTACATTATTTAAAAGCTTATGATTACAGTTATTTCTAGTCATACACTTTTAAAACTTAATTAATGGACAACTTAAAAAATATATAACCGCAATATTTTTTATTTCAGATATGTTTTTCGTTGTTGAATCTAGTACCCATTACTTTATATATACATTTAAGACTTAAATGTAATAATTTTTAATACCGAAAAGTTGATGCAAACCAATACATGTTTAATTAAAAATGTTAATACATTTTAAGATGATTATCTTTCGAATTCGAAGTACGGTGGATTAAACGTCATTGGATTTATACCGTCTCGATTTGTTTTAATCAGATCAACAACCGACAACTTTACCTCGGATATTTTTCAATTAGTTTTTCACCTGAAGCTTTTTTTTGCAATAAATTAGCCTACTTTTCACGGGTTTATAAAATGTTGAATTTTAAATGGGGATTAACATTAGCAAAACATATTTTAACATTGTTCTCAACCTGCGCATGATATGCCATAGAAGTTTGAAATGTCTCTAATTGCGATACGTTCATCGCATCTATCAAACAAGCCCGGGGGCATAAATAAGAAATTAGTTCAACCAACAACGATATTGCGGCCTTTCAACCAGTATGTATACACTTTAGCCGTAGCTAGGGTAGAATCAGTAGGTATTTGATAGTTTATGAAAAAGTAAATATAAAAAAAAGTTGAAATAAATAACATTTTTGCGATTTTGTAAAACTGATTCTGCAAACGTAAACTTTTTATTTTTGTGTTAAAAAGTAAAAAAAAAATATGTTGAAGGTTTTGTAGGCTATGCTAAATGTATTTGCAATTTTTTTGAATTATGTTCAATAATAGAAATTTATCTGTTGCATAACTATTTTGTTTATTTGTTAGGGTAGTTTTTTGTTTTGTGTAGGCACAAATGAACTGAAATTGTAACATTTGTTGTCTTCTTTAAATGTTTATGTTATATTCAATTATCTACAATACATTATTGGAAGTATAATTAAAGCATTCGTGGCCCACTATTGAGTTACATCCTTTAAAAGGTAAGACATACTTAATGTTTGGTAAGAACTAGCAATTAGCTCATTCAGTTTAAGTGGTTAGGTTGGATTTTGAATACGTGGACTCTAACGAACTATCGCATTATTAAAATGACAATACTTTTTTAAAATATTATGTTAATATAAACATAAATATTTTTTTTTCACAATGCTTTTACAATGTGCTTTTGAATAAAAACTATTTTTTGTTTGTTAAAAAACAAATTTTTCCTAATTTTATGACTTTTTGCAAAATGATAATTTGTTATATAATTTATTTGTTTGTACGTTTAAACGTGGTGTTTTAACACGTAATTAAAACCCGAAGCACAAGCAATAAAACGCTCGCCGATCTCAGGCACACCCAAAGCCACGTGATCTACTCACGTTGAGAAATTTTGTAATGCTAAATCGATTTGCCACAGGCTAGAGTTCGAGCAAGTATCAAATAGCCACTGATTCACATATCATAACATAACTAAAACCGCAAAAAATATGCTAAAAATAAATTCTGGCTTATGCTCTTATTTGTATTTTAGCTTAAATCAAAAATTTCGGCCTTTAAAGATATTGTTTATTTCAATTAATAACTTAACAAATGTAGTTGCTATATTACATTTAAAAAAATAGAAATATTAAAAAAATGAAAATAAAATATTATTCTTTACTTATTAAAGTTATCACAGGTTAACTATTTTAAACCACTTTTTAAATTTAAAGTTCTAAACGGAAAAATAATTTAATTATAAAGAATAGTATTACAAACGCTTTTGTAATTTAATATAAAACGAGGAATAATTCATCAAATTGTTTTTAAAATGTTCTAAAAAAGAATCTTAGTCATTGTTAGTCGCTACTCTCCCACTGACGTAAATAATTGACGTATAAAATGTATTTCCGTAGCTAATTTGTGGGTATTCTGTAGTTTATTATGTTCTTTATTTTAAACTCCACCCCCCATAAAAACAAATAAAAAGTTTTCCGTTAACATAATTATTAACAAAATTCCAATTTTGTTGTTGGCGGTTGATCTTGAAAAAACATTTTCTCCAATACATAAATAACAAAACATAATTTTAAAATTCATTTTGATGCTGTATTGTAATTTTATTTTATTGTCTAAACTTTAAGAAAGATTAGATAACAGTTTTGAGTTTATAAAAACTTGTCGTTTAAATAAGAACAATCGTAATATTTTAAATAAGTGTCCTGTGAAAAATATTAATCCTTTTTAAACCAACAACGCCTTATGTTAATAAATATAAGCATACATGTATTCCTCATTTTTAATTTTATCAATACTGTTAAACACCTACGGCGCGTTAGTTTATCATGCTAATTTTACTACAATCAATAATAAATAAATGAAATCTTGATTGTTGTACAGATAAGGAAGGATGGATTGGCCAAGTATTGTAACCCTATTATTTTTGGTTTTATATATTTCATCAGGAAACGCACAACCTTCTCCGAGTAAGTATTACCATAATAATGTGTAGTAATTAATAAATTACAATCTTTATTTCTGTATTAGGAATTTAATAACATTACTGTGATATACAATTGGGTTTGAACACAATTTATATATAATTTATCAAATACCATTCGGTTTTTATTGTTTGTTGGTATATTATAAAACAACATTCGATATTGATTTTAATTTATGTCACGAACTTTTTGCGGGTACACCATAAATTACGTGTACAAAATATTCTGTGTTTAAACATGACATAGTTGTTGTATAATTAGGGAAAGTCGTTGTCTACGGTTTCGTCTAAGCCAATCATATTTGAACAAGACTTGACTAAGACCATGATTAGAGTTTGTGACGATATAAACTTTAAATTACTTTAATATAAGTAAATTGCTTTAGTTAACAATCAAATATTTTCTTTAATTAGGAGATGTTGGAAAACATGTTTGAAATTTTTAAATATAAGAAGCTTGATTATTGGTTACCAACTACACATATTAAAAATATATATACCGAAAAATATTTGCTTTTAATCAAAGTAAAAAATGAGAAAAAAATATTATTTAAATTGTTTAATTTATTTTTTTAAGCCTCTAATATATTTTAAAGGTTATCAGTTATATTTTTGATGATTTATATTTTCGTTGCAAATATTTCTTTACTCTTAACTTGTTTCTAAACATTAAAATAAACCTCACAAACTTTTCAAACATTTTAAATGTTATGTAGAAAAAAAATTAAATTTAAAAATAACCACAATGATTTGTCAAACCAATTTAAAGATGCAACGACGTTTGCATTTTCAAGCTTTAGCCAAATTAATCAAATGCGGCTATTTTAATTACTGTAACTGACAAATAAAAGCACGTTAAAATTAATTTAAGTTTGTTGATCATAATGTATAATGCTTACATATTTGTATAATGCAGGCGACGTAAAGGGTACTTGTGGTGGTGTTTATGAAGGACAAAATGGAGGTGTTTTTGCCAGTCCGGGATATCCTGACTCTGACTACTCAATAAACATCACATGCAATTATGAAGTAATTGCTCCCGAAGGATATCTAGTTGCGGTAAAAGTTCTATTTAAAATTAATAAAGGTTTTGTTGTTCTTGATGCAATCTTGTTAGTTGCTTGAAGCATTTTATGCAACGTTTCTTTTTATACACTACATTTAGTTTTAAACAATTTGCAATATACTTTATCTTACAGTATCGATCTACTTTCATGGACCTAGAACCAATATACAACCAATCTATTTGTAGTGATTATCTATCCGTTGACCGGGGTGCAGCTGAAACCGAAACGTTTTGTGGAAACAGTTTAATTCCGAACGAAGCGACTATAGGAAATACGTTAAAGTTTGTACTGCTTTAAAAGTTTATTTACTGGCATTTTTTTTAAATTTGAATACTTTTAAACAGCAAGTCGTTTATTTGATTTTGAACCTATATCTAATAAAAATAGCCGTAATAAAAGTAAATATAAAATTAAAAACTACGAGATTTCTATGTCGTGTTTTGAATATAGGGTAACGTTTCATTCGGATGAATCAAGAATTTACAGAGGATTTGTCATCAGTTGGTCTATTTTAAATCCAGAAGAATTAACTTCAACATTCAATTGTGATTTTGATGGTCCTTTACCATTGTGCCCAGGTAAAATATTAAGCTTTAATTTATTACAGAAAACAGGCTAAACTTAACGATAGCCTAAATTTTTTCATAAATAGCTTAGGTATGCAAATAAACATGAAAAGTTATAAAATGTGCTTTATAATACATTTCTTTTTTATTTTTTGATGGTTTTGCCTTTTTATATTTAGGTATTTAATTATATATATTTTGCTTTTTTAATAGGTTGGACCCAGGAAAAGGATTTAGATGGTTTCGATTGGTCGTTTGGCCGTTTAAATACACCATCATCAGGAACTGGTCCTTCATTTGATCACACCACTGGAAATGAAGGTACCACATTCAAAAAAAAAATTTTTTAGTTTAAAACCTTAAAAAATGGTTGTGAAGGCGTTTATTTTAATTAAGTTTAACTTGCTTTTTAGTTGGAAGATATGCTTTTATTGAAGCCTCTGGAGTAGATGCATTTAGTACTGCACTGTTAATGTCTCCAGTTGTTCAAAATAGTATGTATATTTATATATATATATATATATATATAACACATATATGCCTAAGGAAAAAGTAAATCAATTATTTAAGTTCCTTTTAAATTATTACTTTTAATGCATAAATTAAAAAGCCTTACATAATTTTGCCTAAATTTGATATAATTTTTTGTTTTTAAATTGGATGCACATACTTAGATTTTTTAAATTAGAACTTTTATATAAATTTTTTAGGTGAGGAGGACTATTGTCTAAAAGTATGGTATCACAATTATGGCACAGGAAATGGCGTACTTAACATTATTAAGGTTTATGCTGACAGCAATGGGGAATATCTTGAAAGACTTGAAAGTGGGGAAGATGAATGGAAACAAGTTTCAGTTGATTTAAAATCATCCCTATTCGCATATGAGGTAATATTTACCTAATTTTTTAACATTTTAGCAAACAATTTACAGACATATGTTTAAACATCTATATTGTAAAGTTGGATTTTATTTTGTTACTCAGAAATGTAAGAATACAATTTGTCATCATTTTTTAAAAATTTAGATTGGATTCGAGGCTGTTAGAGGAGGTGGTTCTACAGGCTTTAGATCTGACATTGCCATTGATGACGTAACTCTAGAAAAGGGATTATGTAGTGGTCCAACAACAACTAGTATACCAACAACAACCCCAGTATTCAGTGATGAACAAACCACTGATTCTTTTGTAGATTTTGAACCAACATGTATGTTTAAACATGTTAACTTTTAATTTTTTTCTGTAACTATTGTTTTATAATATGCATTTTTTTATTTAATTTTTGTAACATTTTTTGTTGATAAAAGCACTTGGATGTGGTGATGACGACTTTCGATGCACCTCACAACCAGATGAATGTGTTCTTCGTTCCTATGTCTGTGATGGTATTGTTGACTGTTCAGACGGGTCGGATGAAGCTGACTGTGAAGGTATTTAAATATTTTTGTTATTAAATTTTGACACAGGGTCAACAATGAACTTGCACAGTTTACCAGAATTTGGGGCTTTTGTAATAAAATAGGTTTATTTGAAAACATATTTCTGTATCAAGATTACACAATATATATATTTTTATCCTTGATGTGGGAAGGTCGAGTGCGCGACCTTAACATAGAGTAAAAACAACTGTTACCCAGACTGAGTCTTTAGTTACCTATGGCAGTTCGGGATGTTATAAATTATAATTGCCCGATAATTATGCTCCTAATTAAGTGCTGGCCCAGCAGGAGTTCATACCACTTATTGCGCCTTACCCAAGGGTGTTACAGCTTGAACCCACAACCTCATGTGGTGTAGCAAGTGTTCTTACCACTACATCACGCAATATTAAACTAAAACTTTTAATAGTTAATTAAACACAGCTTTATTTAAAAAAATATTAACTGTGTTAGTATTTAAAAATTCTTCTCTTTTTTGATGCACAATTTTAACTTGGACACAATTTTAATGAAACAACATGTGTGATTATAAAACTATTTTGATTAGTTATTTTAATGTTTAATTTTAATTAAATAATCAAAAGCCACAATTGCCGCTCCTGTACAAACTACTTTGGAACAAACAACAACCACCACCACCACCACAGAAAAACCATTGTGCCCAACAAACCTTGTTTATTTTACTTGTGCCCCTTGTGACCATCTGTGTAGTGATGGAGAAATTAGTCCAATTTGTAGTTTGCAGTGTAAATCGAAGTGTGCATGTCCCTCAAATTTGCCTATTTTGCACGAAGGAAGGTAAGATATGCCTTAATATTTCTATAGATTCTGAATTTTAAGGGTTAGGTATTAGGAAATGTTTGTACCTTTAAAAAATTTAATATTGGTCAATTTTAAAGTTAAGTTAGGCACTACTTTGGTTCAATTTGTCATTTCTATCCTAAAACAATTTATATTTACATCAGGTGCATTGAATTTAAAGATTGTCCAAAATCTGCTCTTCCATTAGAACCAGTTTCAAATTTTTATGTTGATGATATTACGCCAACAAGCGCTATCCTTAACTTTGAGTCTGTTGCTACTGCAACGCGTTATCGCATTGAAATTTATCCTGAAGATGACCCCTCTTCATTACAAATGTTTCCTAATATTGATGCAGGGGATGCTGCAAACATTCTGTTTTCATCGAACTTTACTGGTTTACAACACGGTAAAGCTAATAAAATTAAATAATACCAATTTTATTGTTATTTAAAATATGTTTTAACTTTTTTAAATATTTTTTTAGAAAAGATGTGGTTGTAATGCAAATTAGAATTAAAAAAGATTTTTTATTTTTTAGACACAAAGTACAAGACTCAAATTTATAGTGTTAGAAATGACGAAGAAATTTCATCTCAAGTCGTAGAATTTTCAACACTTCCCCTTTCTGCCACAAGTAAATTAAATATTGCCTAAAATGTCCTATTCGAATATTAAGTTTACATATATGTGCATGCTACATTATTTACGCCCAACAATAATAATTTTTGTTTAATAAAAAAAGTAATTATTATTTATTTTAATTGAACAAAATTAAAAACTCCAGTTAAACTAAAAAAATATTAGTTTGAACTAGTTGTTATTATTTTAAATATGTTAAATTATAGACCTAATATTTTTATATATTTAAGCTGAAAAATCTACAATCCCACAAACTACAACTGAATTCTTTGAATATGATAATATCAACAGCACAACTGAAGGTATAAAAATTAAACAAGCTAAAACATGCCAGAATGTTAAAGTGTTAAAAAAATAGATGTTTTATTGTACCTAGGCAATAGATTATGGTTTTTATTTAATTAATTTTCTTTATTTTCAGTTAGGTTAGAGATAAAGAAATTAACCATTTAACGCTTTTTTTTAGCAACGGACACATTTGTAGTTGGTCAAATTACAGTTCGTTCAACAACAACTACAGTTCCTGATTATGAAGTAGATGAAACCACAACTTCTTACAATAATGGTTTGCTAGAATTGACTACACAAGGAAATTTTACAGCAGGTAATTATCATATAATATATTTTAATTGTGTTGTTAACTACAATTTCAGAAATAAAAAAAAATAGTTTAAAAGTAGGTTTCATAAATTTTATTTAAAAGTAGGTTTCATAAATTTCAAACTGTTGTAGCAGTAATACTTAATGTTTTTATATTTAGATTGTGTCTTTCAATGTTTATCTAATGGTAGGTGTATTCCACAATTATGGATTTGTGATGGGGTTGAGGATTGTGAGGATAACTCTGATGAAATTGGTTGCCCAGAAAAAGGTAAGTTCAATATTTGAATTTTTCTTATATATACTTATATTTTTTTATTAAATTTTTTATTATACTTAAAATTAGTCTATGCAACAATAAAAAATCTGAAAATAGCTTAATTGTTACAATATGTAAAAAACATAACTTTTTGGATTATATTGTAATAGTAAAAAATAAAAATTTGCTGATGATTGTTTTATGTTTTGTTTTATATTCATTTAACATTTGCATACATGTTATCTGAATTTATATTTTTATCAAATATAAACAATTACTTTTGTCATTAGGTTCAAATCCTACAACAACACAGGAAACCACCACACAAGTAGCAACAACAACAAGTAAATTATTTTATTTATCAAATGTATATTTAAATAAAACAAATTTATTCTATATGGTAAAATAAATTTTTTGTTAACACATTTAGTTTTACTAATGGTCTTTTTTTATAATTTAAACTATTTTCTTTCTAGTATGTTATCTATTATACTGGCGCACCATATCAATTTAGTTCCTACGGTTTAGATCTGGGTTGTTTCCAGTTTATACTAGTGTATACTATATGATTAAAAATGTAGTTTTAAAATAGTTATTTAAAGCAATCATTATTTTTTAAAACACACTAATAGTGTTTATAAATATATTTACACCAAGTAGACCAAATTTAAAATGCATATATCTTTTATTTCAGCACCTTCTTGTCCCAGCAATCTTGTATTTAATAGATGTGGTAGTCCTTGTAATCATTTATGTTCTAATGGTCCTTCTGGTCCTGGTTGTTCTTTAATTTGTACCCCAAGATGTTCCTGCTCGGATGATTTCCCAATTTTTCATGAAGGAAGGTGAGTTAAATTTTTTTTGCAAATTAAATAAAATTAATAAAAGAAAAAACAATTTTTATTATTTTTAGGATTTAATTAGTTTAAATTTAAATTCTATAAAACAAGCAAAGCTTTATTTTTTCCACAATTTAAACTTAATCTTTTATTTAATTATTGTAATACAACTTTTTAAAATTTAGTTGTATAGCTTATGATTCATGCCCCCCATCTTCAGTGCCGTTAGAAGCTCCTGCTAGTTTATCGATTACAAAGATTTTTGCAACGAAAGCGGCTGTGACATTCAGTGATGTTCTGACCGCTGATTCCTATCGACTTATTATTTATGAAACAAGCAGGCCAGATGGTGCGCAAGATTCTCCACTTACTTCGGAAAGAAAAGCCATTTACACAGTAGATTTGGAATTATTATCTCCAGGTAATATTTTTTTATTTACTAATTTAAAATAACAACAGGCAGCGTGGTGTAGTGGTAACAACACTTCCTACCCCACACATGAGGTCGTGGGTTTAATCCCCACTGATCTCATGCTGTAGCGCCCTTGAGTTATGCGCTATAAACGGTATAAACTCCTGCTGAGCCAGCACTTAATCAGCAGTATAATTATCAGGCAATTATAATCTCTATATTATCCCAAACTGCCACAGGCAACTCAAGACTGGGTCAAAGTAACTGATGTTACTCTATGTTTAAGTCGAGCATTCGACTTTCCCACATCGAGGATAAAGATATATACAAAAAAATAAAAAAAAATAAAACATAGTTTTTTTTATTAGTAATGATATTATAATACAAGCAAACTGATTGTGTTTAAAATTGTACTTTCTGGTAAACTTTGTTAATGGTATTACATTTTTCAAGGGGGAAAGTTAAGCAATAACAAAAAACTATTTAAATAAAATTTTATTTACATAATTTTCGATAAACCTTTATTAGTTGATATCTTTAATTGTGTTATTATTCTTTTAAAGATACCAATTATACTGTTCAAGTATTAAGTGTAAGACGAGCAGAAACTAAAGCATCTCCATTAAAAACATTTAAAACTTTATCATTGCCAACAACTATGGAAGCAACAACTACTACAGAAACACTGATAACTACTACATCAGCAGACACTTTTGTTGTTGATCAAACTACAGTTGATTCTACAACAACAGCAGTTCCTGATTACGAAGTAGATGAAACAACAACTTCCTTTAATGATGGTTTGGTAGTAATAACTACACAAACAAACTTTGCTGATGGTATTTAAAATATTTGTTTTAAATGTTGTTAATTCATTTATGTCAGAAAACAATTTGTAACTAATATTTTGATCTATTTATTTTTAAATACCTTATCTAGTAATAAATAATGCAATTTTTATCAAGATAATTTAACAATTAGATGTGTATTTAGATTGCGCCTTTCAATGTGTTTCTGATGGTAAGTGTATTCCACAATCTTGGGTTTGTGATGACTACCAGGATTGTGATGATAACTCTGATGAAATCGGTTGTCCAGTTAAAGGTGATTTTACTAATTAAATTATTAATTTAAGTCAATTTGTTTCAGTTAGATAAACACAACCTAACAACTTAACTTTTATGCAATAACACAAAATTATGTTATAAAAATGAAAAAAAAAATGGTTACAGTGTGTAAGAAAAAATTTTCTTAATTCAAATTTATTGGTTTAATGTTCAAAATGGCTGATTTCTTTTTAAACGTTTTACTTAATTAAATTTTCTTACGATTTTTTGTTTATTTTTTTTATTATTTGGATGTTTCATTTTCTGGTTATAAATTTCTGGTACAGTTTTTATTACTTTTTTATTTTTGGCAAATTAAATTTTTATTACTTTCTTTTAGATTTAAATCCTACAACAACGGAAGAAACAACCACACAAAAAGCAACAACAACAAGTAAATTTTTTTAATTTTAAATACTATATTAGTCAAATAAAATTAATTATTGAATATTTGGAATAAAGATTCTAAAGTTTTTACTAATTGCTTTTTTTGTTATTTAAACTGTGTTGTTATATAATCTGTCTTTCACTTATTTTATAATAAATAGTTGTATCCACTTAATATATAAAAAAGTTATGAAAATATATACACCAAGTGAACCAAATTTTAAAAATGCAAATATTTTACAGCGCCCTCTTGTCCCAGCAATCTTGTATTTAATAGATGTGCTAGTCCTTGTAATCATTTATGTTCGAATGGTCCTTCTGATCCTGGTTGTTCTTTAAGTTGTACCCCAAGATGTTCCTGCCCAGTTGATTTCCCAATTTTTCATGAAGGGAGGTAAGTTAATTTTTTCTTTGCAAATCAACTAAAACATATACAAGTTTTTTTAGAATTTAATATGTTAAAACCTTAATTTTGTGTATGTTTTTACAATTTTTATTGTTTTTAAAAGAATGTATTAACATATAAATTTTTTAAATTTAGATGTATTACTTATGATTCGTGTCCACCATCTTCTATGCCATTAGAAGCTCCAGATAGATTTTTAGTTACAAACATTTCTACAACTTATGCATCTGTGACATTCAGTGATGCTCCAACTGCTGATTCCTATCGACTTATTATTTATGAAACCAGCAGACCAGATAGTGCTCAGGATGAACCAATTACCCCAGAAAGAAAAGCAACTTACGCAATATATGTAGAATCATTATCTCCAGGTATTTTATACTGAGTGCTAAACAATATTTTTCATTGGTAAAAAAAATTTAATGCAAACAAACTGTTTGTGTTTAAAATTTTATTTTTTGATAATTTTTTCATTTGGTTACTGCAAAAACATTTGTTACGAGTTTTATTCACAATTTTTATGCTAAAACTAACCATTTGTATTAAGTGTATTTACAATATTGTTTTTTTGTAGATACCAACTATACGGTTCAAATATTAAGTGTAAGACAATCAGAAACTGAAGCAACCTCTACAAAAACATTTAAAACTCTATCAACACCAACAACTACAGAAGCACCAACTACAACAACTACAGAGGCACTAACAACAACAATTACTACTACAGAAGCACCAACTACGGAAGCACCAACAACAACAACTACAGAAGCAACAACTACAGAGGTACCAACAACAACAACAACTACAGAAGCACCAACTACAACAACTACGGAAGCACCAACAATAACAACTACAGAAGCACCAACTACTACAACTACGGAAGCACCAACAACAACAACTACAGAAGCACCAACTACAACAACTACGGAAGCACCAACAACAACAATTACTACTACAGAAGCACTAACTACAACAACTACGGAAGCACCAACAACAACAATTACTACTACAGAAGCACCAACTACAACAACTACGAAAGCACCAACAACAACAACTACAGAAGCACCAACTACAACAACTACGGAAGCACCAACAACAACAACTACAGAAGCACCAACTACGACAACAACTACAGAAGCACCAACTACAACTACAACAACTACAGAAGCACCAACTACGACAACAACTACAGAAGGACCAACAACTGCACCTGGTATGTATCGGAAATATCAGTGCTAGTTATGCAAAATTAAAAACACTTTATGCTAATGTTGAAATTATTAATATTGTAATCTTTAGGGGCATGCAAAATTAGTGAAGACGGCATACTTCAGTTTTTAAAGACAAATCCTGGTATTCAAGATGGGCCTGAGTTACCAAAATGCAATCCTGATGGAACATTTCAGCCAATGCAATGTAACAGTTTTACTGGCTCTTGTTGGTGTGTTGTTTCTGAAACCGGTGATCGTATTCCTGGAACAACCACATCTCCTATAATTGCTATTAATTTGCAACCACCTCCTGATTGTCAAAGTAAGTAGATTTTTAAAATAAAAATTGTGAAAGTGCTGTAAACCTTTTTAATTTTTACCTTTGTTGAACTATAACATTATCTTCTTTTTTAGATTTAAAAGAATGTCAACAGGAGTTTGTAAAAACTTCTTTATTCTTTTATGAAAATCCTGGCATTTTGGATGGACCTAGTTTTCCATCATGTTCTGATGACGGTTTGTTTGAAAGCAAGCAATGTAATGGGTTTTCTGGAGTTTGCTATTGCGTTGATGAATCTACTGGTCAAGTTATTGCCTCCACTGAAACAAAGCACGGGGAAGGCAATCTTTTAGATTGCGCAGGTTGTTGGATATAACTTTTTATTTATTAGTGAATTCTCTATATTAAACTCAATATTATAAAGTAACTTTACATCAGACAATTATGTATAATGTTAAATTTTTTTATGATTGACAAAATTTAGCAATGACACCATGTCAGCAGAAATACTATGATACATTACAAACTTCTGGGTCAGCAAAACTTGACCTTCCCACTTGCCAGGATAATGGCATGTTTCAACCACAGCAATGTACCCCCTTTGGTAAATGTGAATGTGTTGTACCACAGAATGGAGAACCATTACCTGGCACCACCACAGAAAACCTTGAAACACCATTTAATTGTTCAGGTATTATTTTTTTGTATTTTGCTAATGCATCTGGTTGTGCTTTTTTCCTGAAAAATATCAACATTTACTACTTTAATTTTTATTAATATTTTTCTATGAAACTTGACTTAAATTTTTAATTTATTTCAAACTAAAATCAGTTATGCATTAAAATGTAGTCAGGCATTAAACCGCTTCTAATTTGTTATTGTTTAGATCTTACATCATGCCAAACGGAATATCTTAAACTGGCTGTTCATTCATATGAAAACCCAGAGTTATTAGATGGGCCTATATATCCATATTGTACAGATGATGGGTTATATAGATCCAAACAATGTAATGACTTTGTAAATGTATGTTGGTGTGTATTGGAAACAAGTGGTGAAGTTATTCCAACAACAGAAACTTTGCCAGATAAAGGATTTGATTTAAATTGTTCTGGTACGAAAAAGAAAAATACGGTTTCAAAAGATATTAATATAATAATATTCACTTTATCCTTTAACTAAACAAATATTGCTTGAAAAGTGTATAATTTTTATTAAAGCACTATCATATTATTTTTGTTTATGTTAATATTAAGAAAACTAATCTTCAAGTTGTATTTCTCCCTTCTTACACAGAGATATTTATTTAGATATGACACAGTGCCAAACCGAATATTACAAAAGCCTAAAATTACTTGACGAGAATCCGCTATTGCAAGATGGACCAGATCTACCTAAGTGTCAAGCAAATGGTTTATTTGAACCAAAGCAATGTGGAAGCACTACCAATTTTTGTTGGTGTGTTAACCCCGAGACTGGAAAGTTTATTGATGGAACATTGAAAGACAAATCAGTTGATCCCTTGTGCTCAGGTAATTTTTTATATTTGACAAAATGGCCTCATAACTTTTTTGTTACATAACATAACCCATCTAGGAGTTAAACTACCCAAAAACCATTTTAAAATATTGTATTAAGTTTGAATTTAATTTGGTATTAATTCACAATGTTAAGATACTGCTGGTTTACAAAAAGCTTGTGGCGGTTCTTTTACCAACTTGACTGGTAATATTCAGTCAACAAATTACCCCAGTGCCTATCCTCGACAAAGTTGTGTTTACAATATTATTCGATCGAATCCAAATCAATATGTAGAGGTTGCTGTCAAGGATATCTAGTAAGTCACAAGATTAACTTTATGGTTTTACTTGGATATAGTAATTTGTAATTTGAATTCCTCAATTTAAAAAAAATTTAATTTAAAATTGACATTTTTTTTTATATATATTTTTATCCTCGATGTGGAAAAGTCGAATGCGCAACCTAAACATAGTGTAACATCTGTTACCCCGACCCAGTCTCGAGTTGCCTTTAGCAGTTTGGAATATTATATAGATTATAATTGCTCAATAATTATGCTGCTGATTAAGTTCTGGATCAGCAGGAGTTCATACCGTTTATAGCGCCTTACTCAAGGGCGCTACAGCACGAGATCAGTGGGGATATAACCCACAACCTCATAGTTGTGTAGCAAGTGTTCTTACCACTACACCACGCTGCTGGTAACCAGTTAAAACACAGATTGTATACCTACTCATTTAATATTTTAGCTTGCCACCACCTAACTCCAGAGGATTTTGTGAATCAGACCGACTGCAATTTAACAATGATAACACTATTTGTGGAAGTTCTTTTTCTGAAGAAAATAAAATCAACTTTGTCGATGATGTCAAAATCTCATTAGATATTGCAGAAACATCCCCAGTGGACAGTTATGGCGGTTTTTGGTTAACATACAAAATTTTAGGTAAAAAAAACTAAAAAAAAATGTTTTTTTTTGATACTATCATTATATTTATGCAAAAAAATAATAAAATTACATTTTAAAAGATTTATTAAAAATTTTTGCAACAGCAAATTATTTGGTTTTAGTAAAATTTTAATTTGTTTGTAGAATGTGAGATACCGGGTCAAATATTTTCCAAGTTTGCTTCATCTTGTGACAGTACTTGTTCTGACCTCGTACCAAGATGTAACAGAAGATTGGTACAAAGGTGTATTTGCCCGATTAACAATAGTGTTTTACATGATGGAAAGTAAGTGTTGTGTTTATGTCTTAGTTTAAAATGTTTTTGTTTATATTGTGTTAATTTATCAATAAAATCTTTTTTAAAGATGTATTGCGAAAGAAGAATGTCCTACGAGCGACCCCATTGATATATCTTCTGGTTCTGGTTTTTTGGTAAGTTTTTAATAAATGTTGTTTTGTTAATTTAACCACTGTTTTAATATTAAACATCAGATTTTTAAACCTATGTAATTTAGGAAAGCAGTTCAGTACCTTCTACCACACAGGAAGCCACCAGTGAATTTACTTCCACTAATGTTGTGCAGCAAGAGGGTAAACAAAAATAAAAAAATTCCAATAAACTAAAATGTTGTTTAATTTTAAATTGTACCTTACTAATTGAAAATTCTATGTGTATAAGTTTTATATAAAAGGGTTGATATTATTTTAATAATAAAGGTTACAATTGTACTTTTGTAAAATTAAAGCATTTGTACTTTCGTAAAATTAAAGAAAACTGTATGATTTCAGAAACCACTGGTGTTCTAATAGGAGCAACACAGAGTAATGACCAAGTAGATGTAACCGCTACTTCGATGGAACAAATAACCATTACTGTGGTTAAAACAACTACACCACCTTTGACAACAACAATGCCAGTGACTGCTACTGACCCAACAACTTCTTTTGATATTTATAATATTTTGGAAATAGGTTCAAGTAATGTAAATGACACCGGTGTTTGTATTTGGTGGCTTGCTAAGGAAAACTATTATGGGTATACTGTAACTGTAAATCCAGTGTTTACTCCAAGTTTTGAAATGACTAAAAATGAACCAAAACATGAACAAAGCTCTCTATACACGGTGTGCTTTAACAACCTATTACCAGGTATACTTTGCTATAACAGCATTATTCAAATAGTATTGTAACTTATTTTAATTGCATAAAATTACCAAACATAATTTAAAACTGTTTCACAATTACATTTTTTTAAATTTTCTTATTTTATTATTCCAGATACCGAGTACAATGCTGTAGTTACACCTTCTATTGACGATGGAACATTATCACAACGATCAACTGTTTTTAAAACTTTAAAAGCTGAAGAAGTTACTACCACTGCATCAATTATGCCAGAGTATACTGTTAAATATGAAGATGAAATAACCACCAAGCCTATTGAGACTACTCAAGCAATCAAATTTGAACCTACACAAACATTTTTATTCGATACTACCACAGCAGAAACCGATTTAACAACGGCACCCCAAATGTCAGGTCCAGATACCACAACTGATGGTAGATTTTATTAAAAGGATTTATGTTTAAGAACTGAACATGTATTTGATTATCATATTTTGTTTTATTTGTTTTTTTAGAAGCGACCGCGATGCAAGGTTTAACTGTCTTGGAAATTAGTCCAGAAACTGTTTGTCTTAAAATTAGACCAAATTCTGTGAGTTAACTAATTTTCCAATTACTAGTAGGCTACCATGCTACCATGTAAATTTTAATATTTTTTTGTTTGTGTTTCTTATTACAATAGTTAATCCATGAATTTCTATGTGTTTAGAGTGTTACTGCATATATGGTTAATCTGGATCAACCTGATATATCTTCAGACATCGGAGTTTCAGATAACTTTGAAAAAGTTGTGGCAACTTTTCCATACACCTACAAATGCTTTTTTGACTTGCAACCATGTATGAAATATACAAATCCTTTTTTATAATTAATTTATAAACTTAACATATATTTTAGAACTTAGTTATTGGTTAAACAAATTTACTTTTTAATGTTTTAGCAACAGAATATATTCCTTTTGTGACACCAATTGATCAAGATATGACAACTAGTGCCCCAAGTGCTCCTATTACAGCCAAGTTTACCACTACATGTAAATATCAAGATTTACTTATAGCATATAAAAATTTGATTTAAGTTTTTTATATTCCATTTTTTTATTAAAGCCCTTCCTACTGAACCACAGCCTGTATATGAACAAACACCTGAGACAAAGCAATGGAAAAAGTCATATATTGATTGGAGGTATAAAAACAGTAACAAAAATCACAATAGCTTTTAAATTCCAAATAGCATAATTTAATTTTAAAAAAGGTTTAAAATAACCTTATTGTATTTGTTACAGAAATCAAACTTTAAATCGGTGGTTTAATTCGCTTTCAAACTACATTGCTGTTGCTAGTCCGAATTTAAAAGACAATGACTCTGATCGAACAAGGTGTCCTGAACCTTTTACACCTACTTGTTCTGTTCAACCTAAAGTTTTTGTGGACCACAATGACTGTTTGCTTTTAACTTGTGATTCACCACCTTCTCCAGGTAAATAACATAAGCCAATAGACAAATTTCCCTTTTTTACCAAAAATTATGATTAGAAATGTGGTTTGCAAAAGACTATAAACAATTTCTATTAGTTCAATTAAAATCTAGCTCTTTAACTTAAATTAAACAAACAGTAACTGAATGTTATAAAATTCTTCTTTACAGATGATGATCTAACACACAATGATGTGGTTGAATGGGAAAAAGAGTATGACTTGTTTAGAAATTATTTGATGGTAGAATGGCAAAAATTATTTGACAACTACTCAAAAATTGCTAAACAGAAAAATCCCTAATGTAAATTTAAAAATAACATTGCTTGTAGAAGAGGTTTACATGTTTAAATATTTCCTTTGTTTGAATAGAAAATGTAGATATATTATAGATCGGGTTAGCTATAATGCTTACAAAAAGTTTGTTAAAATGCTTATTTCAAGTTAGTTCCAATTAATTTAAATAGTAAATAAGCTACTTCTTAAATGTTATTTTAAATTAAAAGTACAGATAACATTTACTAAGTTATTGAAAACCATTATTTTACTTTATTGCTCTTCACAATTTTTACAATATTAATTAATTTTATAATTTGTAAAATAGCAAAAATGCATTTAATTATGTGCACTTTTTATTCCGGCAAGCTGTCTTGGCTTTAAATCACCATACTTTGATCTACATCAATTGTGGATTTGACAAGTTAGCTTAAAAAGTATCTTGTGTTCAGTGTTTTTTTTTTAACATTAAAAATACAAACATAGCCCAAATTGTTTTGAATTTTTATACTGTAATTAAATATTGGATATTTAGTAAGTTAAAGGTATAGCTGTTACTACTTTAGAAGAAGGATGAAAAGCGTAATGCTTTGGAGCAGTAGGGATCAAAATCATCCCCAAATAGCAAGTAGGCTAAATTGGTAGTATAGCAGTAGGGTTTAATGTTTAAATTATGTGATAATATTTATATTGTCGATTTTATTTTAGCCAATTTTTTATAACCAAGCTATTTACATTTTTGTCAAAAATAGTTTTTCAAATTACTGAATGACGATGGAATAAAATATAGGGTTCAAAAAGTTTACGTCTAAATTCAATAATTACTTACGATAAAAATCTCCTGATTTTAAGCAATGATCATTTTTGTCATACACGTAAAAGAAATAAGAAATATACTACAATTGATCTGCATTACTGACTAAAAAATAGATTTTTCTTCAGTTTTTTAAACGTGGTCCTCGAAAATGTAGATGCTCTTTAATAATGTGCGATACGCACGATGGGCAGGTTGTGTTTTTTTTTCAAAAAGGTTTTAATTTATTTACAGTTAATAAAACATGGTCGCTACTCCAGGCATAGTAACAGCTAGTCACAAATATACTTTGTATTAAAATAAAGCATATAGGGATAGCAATTTTTTGTGGTTATTGTCAAGTCAACAGCGGAAATTGTCAATTGGAATTCACCACCTTGGATTAACTGAGTCTGGATCAACATAAATTCGCTTTCACTTAAACAAAATTTTTGATATTGGATAGAGTTAAACTTGAATAAATTTTAAAGACGTGCGTTTAAAAGATAAATAAATCTGTTTTTTTGAACAATTAGTTGCTAAATTAAAAACTGACTTTTTGTCAGTTATATCTAGTAGGCTACTGGACGACTGCACAATATTGTAGGCTGCCAACAACCATTATAAATAAAAAACCTACTTGTTTTAAATTGAATTTTTTTATATTCACAGTTTAAATACTATTCATAAATGTTGAATATAGTTTATTTATGACTTACAGTGCGACACAACTTCATTGTATTGCATAGTTATGCAACTAAATTTTGCTATAACATTCATAATAACATTTATAAAGGTGAGTAAAAATTAAAATTTAAAAAAAAATTAAACATATTTTTGTTGTTTAAATATTTACTTAATAATATTCTGGTTTGTAAATAGAATACCATGTAAAAATTAAAAATTTTATGTGATAATCGGAGAAGTAGGCCTATATTTTTTGTAGGGTGATAGTTATGTTTTGTGATTGTGTTATTTTATGTAAAAAAATTCTGACACAATATAAAGTTTGTTTTATTAAACCTTTATTACACACTGTAGATATGATTAATTTAAAGTATTTTTTTAATAACCAGAAAAATATGTTTTTACTGACATAACGGTTAAAATATACGCAGCTCAGGTCATATGTATTTTTTTTATCACAGCTCTAAATATATTTTATTAATCAAAGTTTATTTTTTTTAATAGTTGAGATGGGTGAAGAAACAAACTGTTTATCTCATTTTTTTTTAATCAGAATGTAATCTTGTACTTTACACATAATATTTTGAATATTTTGTGTTTGGGTAAAAATATTACATTTTAATGTTATTGTGTTTGTTGTTTTTTCGAATGTTGCGCCATCCTTTGACTATGCCATTTACATTTTAGTGGTATTTCTTTATATTAATTAAATCAAGTTCCGTAAACTTTTAAAATATAAAGTATGTGTAAAAGGTTGTGAAAGTAATCGGAAAAAAGGAAAACCCTCTGGCATTATGAAACTTGCTTTCGTCACATACATTATGTGCACTTACATAAGATCAGTTTAGTATAACAATTTTATATTTAAAAAAACTATTAAATTTTTAAAACAAGGAATTGCTTGTTATTAGGATTACAAAACAATAAAAAAACTAAAAAAATGTCAGTTAAGGATAAAAGCATTAGACAGTTTTAGTAGTATGCAAAATATTTTTTTGCCTTTTTGCAAGGGAAAAGGCAAACTGATTTTTTTAAACAAAACAGTGCTAATGTGATGTTATCATAATAGTAAAATCTAACAATTAAGAGTTATTAGCGACTAGCTCTGACTTTGCAAAATAGTGTTTACGATATTATTAAGTTTTTTTTAATTTGTGAAACAAACATTTTAACCTTAAGACCCCAAAAAATAAACCAAGGGCAGATTTACCCTCACCAGAAAACAATTTGCATGTTTTCTATGCTGGGAAATTTGCAATGCTAACATAACTTGCCGAAGGCTAGGGTTTAATTAAGATCAAATAGCTGATTTTTAAAAGTCATAACAAGAAAAAAACACAGAAAAATATCTAAAAATAAACTTTTGGCTACACATATTTTTATTGCAGTATGTGTTGTAAATTGAGCATTTTGCAAAACATTTTTTATTTTAGTTTTTTGTTAACCTTAAAATTGTGACAATATATATAAATTTTTTTAGACTGTCAACATTTTAATGTTAACAAACATAGGCGAAATATAACTTAAACTTTATTTTCTGTAAGGCACGTTATATTGTCATGCTATTTTATCTACATTGAATAATTATAAATTAATTAAACTTAAAAACTGTTCAGATAAAGATGAATTGGCCACATGTTGTAACCTTATTACTTTTGGTTGTTAATATCTCATCAGGAAATGCACAACCTTCTTCGGGTTTATATTTTATAAATTACAATATTTTTATATGTATCAAAATAGTAATTTGGTTTTTGAATGTTTAGCAACAAAATTTGCTAATCATTTTTATCTAGTAACCACAAACCGCATGTAAGAGAATTCTATTTTTAAGAATGTTGTACTTGTTGTTGTATCAATAGATAAGCCTATGGCTGTGGTTTATTTCAGCCAATCAAATTTGAACAAGTTTGACTAAGACCATGGATTAAAGTTTTGGATATGATTTAAGTGCCAGCATTAAATTGCTGTGATAAATACTATTTTATAAACAAGTATATATTAATTCCAAAATTATTTATTTATGAAATAGATGTTGTTGGGGCTATTTGTGGTGGCTATTATGAAGGACAAACCGGAGGTGTTTTTGCCAGTCCAGGGTTTCCTGTCATTGTCTATCCAAAAAATACCACTTGTTATTATAAAGTCATAGCTCCCAAAGGATATATAGTCATGGTAAACCTTATAAATTCTTTAATATTATTTTATTTTTATTTGTAAATGTATGTTTTTGAATCAAATAAAAATTCTGTTTTATGATTTTTATCAGTATCAATCAATTTTCGTGGAACTAGCCCCAAAAGACAGTGAAAATATTTGTAGAGACTACCTTTTAGTGAATAGGGGTGCAGATAAAACGGAAACTTTTTGTGGAAACAGTTTAATTCCAAACGAAGCAACGATAGGAAATAAATTAAAGTTAGTAATGTTTTTTTTTCCAATATGGCAGTATTAACTTATATATATTGCTGGACTTTAAATTTTTTTTTTTTGAAAAGTAACTTCAATAAAAAATTTAAACATAGGGTTGCAAATAAGTTAAATTTTAAATCAAGGGTTACTTTTCATTTGGAGGAGTCGAGTATCTACACAGGATTTGCAATAAGTTGGTCAATTTTAAATCCGAATGATTTGGAACCGATCTTTAATTGTGACTTTGATGGTCCTTTACCATTGTGTCCAGGTCAACAATCAGTTTGGCTTAGGTTTAATTTTATTTAAAACATTAAAACAATAAGTTACCCGAAAGTTTTTTTTGTGATAAGATTATACAAAAATATAAAAATTTTAAATGTATGATGTTCGATATTTTTTAAATATATATGTTTTAAAAGCCTTGAGGTTTAAGAATATTTTATGTTTTATAGAAGAGTAGATAACATATCAAATTCAGCTATAACATGCATACATTTAAAAATATTGACCAGGTTGGACCCAGGAAAAGGTTTTTGATGGTTTTGATTGGTCTTTTAATCGACTTGGTACACCAACAACTCAAACTGGTCCTTTATTTGACCACACCACTGGAAATGGAGGTACCACACTTACAGACTGTTTTTCAATTAAATAAATTTAAATCCTTTAAAACAAAAAAATTTTGAATAACCTGTACATTATGGTCCTACCTAATTTTTTCTTATACTTTGCGGCTTCTCAATTGTACTGTACAGTCTTAAGTTTTTTTAAAAAGTACAAGTGATCCAATTATTTTTTAATGAATAGCTTTAAATTCAATTTTAGTGGGAAGATATGCTTTCATTGAAGCCTCTGGAGTAGATGCCTATTATTCCGCACTACTTAAGATGCCTGTTGTTCAAAATAGTATGTACTCCATGGATGACTGACAAATATATTATTAAGAACCTTAATTTTAACTTTAAAAAAATTAATTATTTATGTAAGTATCAAAATCATTATTTTTTTAATTTTTTTAAGGGTTTTGACTTTAGAATCTTTTTAAAAGTACCAAACATTGTATGTTTAAATATACCATTTTAGGTGCAATAGACTATTGTCTAAAAGTATGGTATCACAATCATGGTGCAGGAGATGGTAAACTTAACATTATTAAGTTTGGTGACAGCAATGGGGAATATCTTGAAAGACTCGAAAGTGGGGAAGACGAATGGAAACAAGTTTCAGTTGATTTAAAATCGACTCCAGTTGAATATGAGGTTTAAACTAATTTTTTTAATATTTTAGTAAATAATATAAATATGTATATTTTGTCTTTATTTGAACATGCATTATGACATTGTAAGTTATTTTTTACCCGGAAATGTTGGAAATTATTATTTTAATTACTTGAAAAAAAAACAAAAAAAAATCTAAATTTAGATACTATTTGAGGCTGTTCGAGGACATGGCTTGCAAGGTTTTAGATCTGACATTGCCATCGACGATGTAAGTCTTGTAAAAGGTTTATGTAGTGGTCAAACAACCACCACTACAACAACTACAACAACAACTACAACAACAACAACAACAACTACAACAATTAGTGATTATGAGCAAGATGAAATAACAGTTCCTGTGAATGTTGGTTCGGTAGAAACGACTACCCAAGCAAATTTTACAGACGGTATTTATGTTATTTGTTTAAACAATTGTTTAAAAAAATTTTCTATTTGTAATTATATTTTTTTATACCTACTATTTTTATGTTGAAAAAAAAGAGAATCTAGTAATAAGAAATATAATTTTTAATAAAGCTGTTTACAGTAAGACATATATTTAGATTGTTCGTTCCAATGTATTTCGGATGGTAGATGTATTCCACTGATATGGGTTTGTGATACACTTCTGGATTGTTCTGACAACTCTGATGAAATTGGTTGCCCAGGGAGTAGTAAGATTTTGTAATCAAAATATAACTCTACAAAAAAACAGTATAAAATGAAAATAGTAAACCAATAAAATACCACAAATATTAAAAAATAAATATACTTTTGTAAAAATTATAATAGTAATTTGATCATGATGCATTTTTATTTAAACTTTATGGTTGGCTTTTTATTATCTTTTTTTATATATTTATCTTGCTTTTTTTTGTTATCTGATAATAAATTTTGTTATAAATTTTTTAAAGTATTTCAATTGCTAGCAACAATAGAAATTATAGAAGCACCAACTACTACATCAACTACTATAGAATCACCAACTAAAGAGGAATTAACTACACTGGTTACTACAGAAGTACAAACTTCTACAAAAACAACAACAACAAAAGCACCAACTTCGCTAATTACTACAGAAGCAGCAACAACAACTACCACAGAAACACCAACTACAAAAGCACCAACCACATTGTCTACTGCAGAAGCACCAGTAACCAGAATATAAAACTTGCATTACAAGGTGCGTGCGTATATGTGTATGCTATTGCAAAATTTAAAATATTTTTATTAATATTAATATTTACATGACGATGTTATGTTCTTGTAAGTAAGCAACCATTTATTTGTGCGATTTGCAAAAAAACTTTGTACAAAAAACTTGCACAAAATAATCACAAAATTACTTAAAAGTTAGTTTTCCTAAAAAATTCCTAATGTCTATTGAAAACTAATTATGCTTGTTGCCAAGGTTTTATATATGATTTTAAATTTTTGTTTGCAAGAAAAATGTAAATTGCATTGCAGACTGAAGCTGCTTGCAAAAATTTTGTAAAAATTTAACTTTAATATAGTTTGTTTTAATTTAACAGGCTTCTTTAAAGTTTTATTTAAAGACTCTGATTTTTAACATTTTGACCAATTTAGAATCACCGTTTTACTTTAGTGATTATAACAATTTTTACAATTTTAATTAATTTAATGACTTGTAACTTAACTAAGATGTTTTTAATTATGTGCATTGCTTGTTTAATTATGTACATTGCCAATAAATAAAAGTATTACAAAATATTTTTGTAGGCAATAGATTTTTATATTTATACAACTAATTTTTATTTGTTACTTGTATAGAGAAAAACTGTTTACCCTAAGAGGAATGTTGTAACTTAGCATCATGTTTATTGTTATAGTTTTTTAGTAGGTAATTTAATTGTAATTTAGCAAAATTAAGTACAGTTAGCGAGTGATCCACAAAAAGGTGCGAGTAAACTACAAAAAACATTATAGCTTGAAAACATTTAAAGACAAAAAAGTAAATATTATAGCATTTACCATTACGTCTTTTTAACTCGAACTGTATACGAACTTTTTTAATACAAAAACTAAAAATACTGTTTACGCATGACAATTACGTCATAGCACTACTCACCATTCACAATCGGGTTAAAAGTCGCGTGTTGTGTAACAAATGACGTAATGGAACTGCTTAACTGACTTTACTAACTAAAGTCAGAATGAACATACTTTGTATTGTTGATTGGTATTTCAAGAAACCAATTTAGTTATTTTTTAAAATTAATTTGTATTAAACTTTTATTATTTTAAATTTTTAGTATTTTTAGTACAACTTGAGAAAATTAACGACAGTCAGATAGATCAGTTTTGCTTAAGCAGTTATGTAAAAAAGTTTTAAAATGTTAAACAAAAGTTATATGGTTAATTAGGCTGTGTAATTGGTCTTTTCTTATACCTCGTTAAATAAAGTTTTGTTAAACAGTATGGTCATTTTGTTAACATTGATTAGTCAAATCTAACCAAAGGAATTAATTGATAACTGTAAATGTTTAAATTAAATTGAAACAAGCAACTCTAATTTTACAAAAAAAAAAATTATTTTACATAAAACAGTGGTTTATGTTATGCTATTTTTAAGTGATATTTTAACTAAACGAATGTAAGTTTAAAAAGTTTTCAAAGCTGGCATAATGTTTAGATGGCTGTTACATACATCGGTAAAAAATTATAAAAAAACAACATACCGGCAGCGTGGCGTTGTGGTCGGAACACTTTCTATACTACATGAGGTCCTGGGTTTTATCCCCAGTGATGTCATGTTGTAGCATTCTTAAGTAAGTCGCTATAAATAGTAAGAACTCCTGCTAAGCCAATACTCAATCAGCAGTTTAATTATCGGGCATTTATTTTCTATGATATCCCAAACTGCCAAAGACAACTTAAGACTGGTTTGGGGTAACTGATGTTACTCTATGTTTATTGCACATTTGACCTTCCCACAACAAGGATAAAGATATATACAATATAACATACCTCAAAAAAAGTGTTGGTAGTAATAAGAAAATAATAATAAACACATAATGGTTTAATTGATTAAATTCAATTTTAAATATTAATATTATATTTTTTTTAAGGCTGTTTATAAACATAAATTTTATGCGATTTATTTTTAATATCATTCTTCTCAAAACGACATGAATACATCAACAATAAGTAAGTTTGGTTATTTCAATGTATTTAAGGTTTATAAATGTTCTTGTGTAAATTTTTATTGCTAAAAAAAATATATACACTTATTTAAGTTCTTATAGTAAATTTAGTTTAACCTCGACACAACACTTATACTTAGTTACCAAGTTTTTTAATTCATTATTAAAACAATCAAACTGTTACAAGTATCCCTCGATACATGTTCATTTTAAAAAATGATTTTGATTTTAATTGTTTATATATATGGGCAATTCTTCGGTAACGGAATTACAATTACTGTGGTTTACGAACTTATAATTTTTTTTTTTAATATAATTGAAATCATTTTTTAAATTAAAACAACCCATATATTGCCATTCTAAATTTTTATAAGCATAGAAGTCCAGTTCCAACTTCTATGCTCCTTAAAAATTAAAAAATGTTTGGTAACGGAATTACGCCAATAAATTAGATATAAAAAATTGGGTAATACTTAATCCCAATTCGTCTGAATTTTATAAAAATTAACTTAAATTAAACATGTGTAAATAATTGTCCTTATTGAAAGCAACAAAAATATACCAAATTTTTTTAGTTGGGGTTTAAAAAATATTTATTTATTGACAAATTAACTTAAAAAAACTTGGTAACGGAATTACACTTTAAGTAACAAAAAGACACTGTCTAATTTTGGCATGTAACTTTAGTCTTAAATTTACTCAATTTCAGATAAAATTAAAAAAATAGTTTTAGGTACTGTTAAAATAAGAAACAAACCTAACTAAAAATTTTTTTAAAAAATCTTGGTAACGGAATTACAAAACTGAAAACTACTAGGTTTTTTTTTAAATAAACTTTTAAACAGAAATAAACAAACCAAATTTTAAAATTCCTAACTACCATTTTAACAAAAACTACAAACAGAACTCCAAAAATTAAATTAACAAACAAACATAACATGTTTAAAATTCTAAATCGCTAAACTCTAAATTAGTAATAAAATTGATGTCGCAGAAACAATTTGTTACACCTAAATAAAATGAATAATTATGCAAAAACAAGAAGTCTAGTGGGTAAAATAGCTTATAATATTGTTTAAATATGCCAAATATCAGTTAAAAATCAACTTGTTAACTATGAATATTTTTATTTAATTTTATTTAGTAATATATGTACCCATAAAACTAATTTATAAATTTCAAAACTACCTTCTCACAAAATTAAAAAAAATGGATATTATATTACAATGCCATTTCATTTTTTTACTTATAAAAATAATTATATTATTTTAAATCACTTAAACCAGGCAGAATAAGCATTTCTACAAAATCTCTGATGTTGTAATTCCGTTACCCGTAATTCCGTTACCATTATTGTAGATAAAATTGACAAGGAACATTAAAGTTTAGTTTTTATTTATAGTACTTAACAACTAAAATCAGAGAATTAAAAATATTAAAAGTTGTATTTGATTAAATTTCAAGTTATAAAAGTTTTTATGTAAATTCAGTAACGGAATTACCTATATTCTTACAAGTTAAAAACTTAAAAATTGCTGATTTTTAAATTGTAATATAGAATTTGTTGTTTAACTTATGTTAAGCATATGTTTAAACCTCTTATACTAACACATTACAAATCTGTTGTAATTTGTTTTGTAACTTTTATATTAACTTAAAATAGCCATAAAAGTGCAAAAAAATTTGTACATTTTAAATTTAAAAAAAAAATCACTTATAAAAAATTATTTGCCTAAATTTTTTTAAATTTAAACTTTAAATATCAAAACCAAAGAAACAGGTAAGTTAATTAAACAAATAATTTAAGTTAATTTTTTTTTTAAAAGCACTTTCCCAATGAGAATTGCCCATATATATATTATGATGTATATTTAAATTTTTTAATAGACATTTGATTTGTAAAGTTATTACTAGAAACTATAATCAGCCAGTTGCTAGTAGTTTATTATTATTATTTTATGATTATTTGAATCGCTAATTTAAAACAAATTTTAAGCAAAATATCAATATTATTAAAACAAAATAATATTTAAAGAACAATTCTATGTTAAACAATTATGTATATATATTACAATATAGATAATCTATTTAATTTTTGTTTAAAATGTAATTTGGTTTTGAATTAAATAAAATATGTGTCTATGTACCCTACATTTAATTGTGTTTGTTGAATCTATTGTTAAAATCGGGCTTTTTCCTACTGAATGTAAAAGCCAAATTTTGTTTGTTGAGTAAGTAACTAAACCGATGAATAGTAAGTCATGCTCTGCCAATCATGGACAAAGATATTGGTTTTCACTATTTTATTCGAGGCATAACCAATGTGAAAGAGAATGTAATGTTATTAGAAACGTTCAAATTGCCTTTCAATGATGTCACACTGTAGATTTGAGAAAGGTTAAAAAGAATGAGTCATAATGTTGCATGTATAGAATAGTAAATTGTCATAACATTAATGTTTACAAACTTTTGATATTTTAGTCTAGTTTAGGTTGAGATTATGTTGATATTAGTTTTTTGGCATATAGAACTGAAACCAATCTAAACCATATGGCTCTGACAAACAGAAATAATAAAGCCATAAGCCCTTTTTTATTTATAATTTTAAGCGATTTACCTATAAGTCTAAGTATAGGAGAGAATTAGAATCTTAGTGCTTAGTTATGCATTATTTTAAAGAACATAAGACAGACAGTATGTTAGTATTATTAATTAATACAAAGATGTAAGATAGATTTGTCTATTAAAAAAAATAAATACGTACCGCTTGTGTTCTTCCCAATTAGAAAATGTACGATTCAGTATTTTATTTACAAATTTTCATTTATTTAAATTATATTTTAGGTGTGAATTTTAACAACAAATGTCATGAAAACAAGTTTAACTCCAAAAGGTGTGTTTGTTTGTGCAGTAAATATATTTGTTTGGTGATTATTTTTGTTTTGCATGGTTTTTAAAAGATTTTAGCATGTGTGTTTTTATTTTTATTGTAATAGCATCAGTAAGTACGTCTTTAGTTTTGTTAGTGTTTATCCTAAATGTAATTTGTAAAATTTAATTTAATATGTTAACAATTTTTCGTATTTATGTCTGTATTTTTTTATAAATTTAATATAAAATACTATTCTAAAAATGGTAAGGTTTAGTCAACAATTAACACGCTTTTATGTATGTATATATTTATAATAAGGTTAGTTTTTGCCTGAAAAAATTGTTTTTTTGTAATGTGTGCTTTTATGTTAAAGTTGTTATAATTTTTTTTAACTGAATGTTAGATCAATTTAAACTTTTAGACCAAAGTCATAAATTTAGTTTTATTTAAATTACGTAAACTAGCTTTTTTACAACATTTTTATGTTGTGTACATAAGATCAGGTTTTGGCACTTCAAATAAAATAGAAAGAATTTACTTTAAAAGACATTAAAGCATTCCACAAAACTGTTAATGGTTGTTACAAGTTAACTCGTAAAATTATTTTGTATGTATACTAAGTTCAATACTTCGTTTATTTATGTTTTGTGGGCAGTGTATTTTTTTCGATTATTTTTTTTTATTCTATGTAATCAACAAAGTTTAAAATATTAGTGTACAATTAAAAAAAAACATTAAAAAATGACTAATATTTTGGTTTTAATTAAATCACAATAAAATAATGATAAATATGTTTTAGGTCATTTGTTGAATGTTAGTTCTGAAGCCCTAACTACAACAGCATTAAAAACAACGTCAGCATTAGAAACAACAACAACGACGACAACAACAGCAACAACAACCCTTTTTCCTACACATAGTTCCACTTTAGCTAACCTAAATAGTACAACTCAACCCGACATTATTACAAAGGAGTCTGCATTAACTACCTTAACTATGGCTGAAAATACTCTTTCAGCGAGGTAAATAAAATTGTAAATTAATTTTTTTTTAAATTTTTATATTTATGTAAAATGAAATGAATGTCATAATGTTTACTTGTAAATCTTCATATATAGTTGTGTTTAGTTGTTGCTCTATATAGATATATGTATATATGTCCAATATACAACCGGAAAATAAATAAAACTGCCTTTGTGGTGTGCTAGTGAATTATTGCAAATAAATATGAGATGCAAGTTAAGCCCAAATTATGGCAATTAAAATACAGCTTGCAGGATGGGCTGGTCAAGTACAATGTTTAACAGTGATATCACCCTTTGATTATGTATGGACTGTCTAATGTTAAATCAATTAGTTATTATTTCAAGGTTGCTTTTCTGTCTGTGTTCCTGCTTGTTATCCTTTTTAATTTAGTAAAGTCAACCACATTGGTAAAATCATATTAGGTTTAGTCATCAATAATATTTTGTCTGGTTACAATAACAGTTGACTAAGTTAAAATAACCTAGCCCTTTTTTCCTTATTAAAGTCTTTTAAAAATAACTTTTAACTTATATTTTTAGCAACTCTACAGAAGAAGAATCTTACGACCAGTTCTATGTGGGTCTTGGTCTTGCAATAAGTTCAAGTATATTTATAGGTGGTAGTTTTATTTTAAAGAAAAAGGGCCTTTTGAGGTTGGCTGATGCGGGTACTACAAGAGCTGGTATGAATGTGTTTTTTTTTGTAACTTTTATAGAATGCCAGAATATAGAAATCTGTATTTTATATACTGTTTAATATTTAAAAATATAACTCAAAAAGAATATATATAACTTTTAAGAAAATAACTGATATTTGATAATAAATAAAATTTTAACTACAACATTGTACTATTTTGATAGTAATCTGAGGCAGTGCATTAAAACAAAATCACAAAAATTATATTTATAATGAACAGTAAAAAAACATATGCTTGTTTAAAATAAAAACATTTTTTTATATAAGGCCTATTTAACCAATATGTTAAAAAAATGTTTGCACATTAAGGTTGAGTATTTGCTATATACTAAATTAATATTTAAATTGTTTATTTAGGTGAAGGTGGCCACGCCTACCTCAAGGAATGGATGTGGTGGGCAGGACTAATTTCAAGTAAGATTTTACATTTACAGATTAATTTGCATTTTGTAATTTTTTGAAATAACTAAATTTAAAAAAAATATATATATAATAACCTAAGGTTGTCTTTCGAAAGTTTAAATTGTTTAATATGTTATTTATATCAATATCTTAAATTAAACTTTCCCCACAACATATGTTAATTTTGTTTACTGACATGAAAGTTACATTGATAATGGTAAGAACATGTCAGTAACTAATATTATGTCATGAAACCATCTATACTTTGAGATTAAACCAGGATTAGAAAATTGTGGTCATGATTATTCTTTTTTTCCAAGAAGTGTTATTCCATTTTTTATATTGTTTTTACAGTTTTTCTTCTAAATTATATAAACAATTGATTTTTGTAGCACATTTTTAACTTTAAATTAATAATTTTTTTATAGTGGGGGTTGGTGAGGGAGCCAACTTTTTAGCTTATGCATTTGCCCCAGCTTCTTTGGTGACCCCATTGGGTGCACTTAGTGTTTTAGTGAGGTAGCTAAGATTTATTTTTTTTAATATTTTTAAATGTGTAGTTAAAATTTTTTTTAAATGACATTAAATTAATGTACGCTTGAAATGTATTGCTTTTTATTTACTTTTTGCAATATCATTTTGTACTTTGCCCTGACATTGTATTTACAAGTGAACTTTACTAATTTTTATCGAGTTTTGCATTGCTCTTTTATTTGTTAGATAAATATTTATTAAACAATGTTGCAAAGTTAAAAATGCTTAATTTATTTAAATATTGAATTTTTATCGAGTATTTTGATTTTTTTTTATTTAAAAAATTCTTGTACAGTAAGAATTATTATAACATTCTAATGTATTTTAAACAAAACCAATATTGGATAACTGTTGTAAAAAGTGTGAGAGTATGATGAAAATTGTCTTATTTTTTAATAAATTTTTTGGTATTGTAAATCTATTATATGACTTACTATTTTTTAGTTCTGTTTTGGCTTCTTACTTTTTAAATGAGCATTTAAATTTGCATGGAAAAATCGGTTGCATCCTTTCGATCCTCGGATCAACTGTGATCATTATCCATGCTCCTCAGAAGGAGGAGGTAGCAAATCTTGAAGACATTGGAAACAAACTTAAAGATCCAAGTAAGTTTAATCGGTTATGATGTTGAATATTTTTAAAACAAATAATTTGTCTACAACACATTTAGTTATCATTTTTCAATTTTTATATTTAACTTATTAATTCAAATTTAATGTCTATAGTACACCCTGCTTTTGTTAATAAATAGCTTATTTGTTTTAAACTTTTTCGTTGATTAAGGCAAATTTTGGAATTGTTTTTGGTATGTCACATTTTAACATTTTCAGTGATATTTTTGTAATTTAAAGCATGAGTAGTTTTAAACTCATTTTTTACAACCTAAACCTGTTACTTAATTTTAATCGAATTATATTTTATCTGTGCATAGTTTTTTATGCGAGTTTTATTAAGGAAGTGGTGTTTTTTTTCTTTTTGTAAAATTTATTTTATAGACCCATAGAAATATCCATTGAACTTACACAACAGTACTTCCTGAAACAAGAAATTTTTTCTAATCAAACAAAGTTTGTTTCAAAATAAACTGTAACTCGTTTTTTTTTTTTAGTTTTTGTGACGTATGCGATCATAGTTCTGTTAACTTCACTCTACCTCATTATATTTGTTGCACCTCGACATGGGACATCTAATGTCATGGTCTACATCAGTATTTGTTCCCTACTTGGAGCTTTTTCAGTGTCTTGTGTCAAGGGTGTGGGCCTTGCATTCAAGGAATGGGCAACTGGTGGGGAGATATGGACCAATCCTTTAACATACATTCTTGTAATAGGCCTTATTTTCTCCATATCAACACAGGTTAGTTTCAGAATAGAACTAAATATAAGGGTTTGTCATTCCAAAACAGGGGTTCTTAACCTTTTATGTGGGGTCCTGTGAAAAATACCGCCTACTCAAATGTCCTAAATAACTATGACATATGATTTAGTAAATTTACCCTCTCAGTAGGCAAAATTTACCCCCGGTTAAAAACCCCTGATCTAAAAGGTTCCTTTGGCATTGACTAAAACATACATAACAATACTTAAATAACATAAACTTTGTGATTTTTAATCTATAGTTTTTTGTTGCGTAATGTAATCTGAGTTTTCGTTTTGAAGGTGAATTATCTTAACAAAGCATTGGACATATTCAACACTTCAATGGTGACACCGGTATATTATGTCCTATTCACAACTACTGTACTTATTTGTTCTGCCATCTTGTTTAAAGAATGGAATGATATGGATGTCAAGTCTGTTATAGGAATGTTGGCAGGTAAAATCATTTTATTTGCATACAGAAGCTCTTTGGTTGGTTATGGAATGTTTGGATAATTTTTTACAGCCAAATTGTTTTTTTTTGAAATCATTATTGCCCATTATGAGATTTAATAAACCAACTGCGTTAAAATAAATTTAAATACAATTTCTTAATTTATTCTCTGCTTTTGTCTAGTTACATATGTTATAGAGTTGACACTGTTGCCTGATCTTTAAACTCTCAATTTTTGATGTAAATTGGTAGACATACTGTATGTTAAGGCCAACAACAGCTGACAGGCAATATTATAACGGTCAGAGTAAATAAAATTAATTTTTTAGCAAAGATTACTTTATTATTAGGTCTTGGAACCATCGTCACTGGAATATTCCTCCTTCATGCATTTAAGGACATTCACTTCACATTGGCAGATCTTCCAAAATTTCAATCCAATGGCAGTGTTGAGTCTGGTGGGTTTACTGACACAACTGTTCAATATACAAACCGAAACTCTACCGAACGTTACAAGCTTTTAGATAATGAACATAGCTTAAATATTTATTCTGGAGATGAAGAAGAACCGGACGATGTATTGTTTTCAAAAAATTCAACTGGCAAAGCTCCTAATGGTTTTGTGACAAGGTAATAGCTGGGAGATGTTTTTCTAATGCACATAAAGGAAAAGAATACTATGCACACATTAAATATCTTTTATATAATGGAAGCATAAAAGGTACACAATGAGGAGTTTTTAGAGGGGTTTTACAGATTGTGTCAATGCCTTTTTTTATATTTTATTAAATTACTTAAAATTCGGTTTTTGGGTGGGTTATGTATTAAGCTCAGTAAGTATTTAGTGTTAAGCATTTACAGATAACAAAATTGAAAACGTTTTTTGAATTTATATATGTATCAATGTTGATAATTTATATATATCTATATAGCAAATGGATTTTGCTTAAGATTTTTCTTTTTTGGTATCTTGTTTTATTATTTTAAACCAGCCTGGATGTTTTATTTATTATGTTGTAAGGTATTATACATTACGGATATTGAATTATAATCGAATTACCCTTTTTATTATTTTAGAATGTAATGTTTTATTACATTAAAAAATACCGAGTTTTTTTGAGATTTTAATTTTAATTTGCAGTATATATAAATTTTTAATTATTATCTTTTTCCAATCTAAAATCACTTTCTAACTATTAATTATTGACAAAAAATACAGTTTCATTTTTCATATATGTTTTAAATTAAATATTTTAACTGTTGTATATTTAAGCTGTTTGTATATTATATAAGTATTATTATAGATCAAACAAACCAATAAATAAAAAAATGCAGAATCGTTTAATGGTTAATATACTTTATTTCCATTTAACTATTATTTCTCGTGTACAACTTTAATATAGAAAGACTTTTTTTAAACAAAGTTTCAAATTAATAAATTAATAAACGGTTAAAAACTAAGTACCTGCATAAAACATATTGAAAATTAACTATTTTTTACCAAGTTATTTTAAGAAATACCCTGTTTATGTATCTGTGAAAGATCTTAAATGTTAGGATTTTTGATCGAAAATTTTTTATTATATATAAAAATTTTTCATATATTTAAAAAAAATTTGTATGCAATATCATTGGGCAAAAATATCACGTGACCTATTTAAACAAAAAAATAAAAATTAGGTCAAACTGTTGTTTTACTGAAGATTTTTGCGAAATGTTTCATCTTGAATGATAGTTAGACCAATGCGCATCTAATAAAATATAACATTTTAGGTTTTTGAATTTCATTAATTTTTACTAAAAGTATCATAATTTTTATGAATATCCATATATTGGGAAAATATTTCGCAAACACGTTAATTGGACCTGTGCAGTTCCAACAAAACAATTATTTTTCGATTTAAAATTTTTAATTTTTTTCAAAAAATTGATAGACATTGGCCAAAAATATCACGTGACCTAATCAAACCCAGAATAAAAATTAGCCGAAACTTTTGTTTTACTAATTGATTTTTGATTTTTATTGAATAAACAAGCATTTAAATGTGATAAATAAACGAAAATTATTTTTTAAATATGTTTTTTAACTACTTATATTATAAAATTCATCATACCAAATTTTTACTGCTTAATATCGAACTTTAATTTTTAATGAACAAACCAGCATTTAAATATAACAAACAAATAAAAATTATTTTTTAATTCATTTTCGAATTATAAATATTATAAGATATAAACGATCAAAATTTAAAAACCTAATAACAATCTTTAAATTTGAATAAACAAACACCTATTAATTAGTAATTTGTGACAAAAATTAAAATTTTAATTCATTTTTGAGTTACTAACATCATGATATACAATTGACAAAAATTTAAAATATTAACATCAACCTTTGAATTTTAATGAACAAACACTTATTAATTAGAAATTAGTGATAAAAATTAAATTTCTATTTTATTTTTGAGTTACTAATATCATGATATACAATTGACCAAGATTTAAAAAATTAATAACAATCTTTAAATCTTAATAAACAAACACCTATTAACTAGTAATTAGTGATAAAAATTAAAATTTTAATCCATTTTTGAGTTAGTAATATCATGATATACAATTGACCAAGATTTAAAAAATTAATAACAATCTTTAAATCTTAATAAACAAACACCTATTAACTAGTAATTAGTGATATTTAAATGTCTAAATAGGTTTGTGATTCGTTGGGATAATAACAAACATACTAAAAATTTAGAACTTTTAGTTTTAAAGAACGAAAGTTATCATCTTTTAAAATTCTGACCAGAAAGAATAAAAACAACAATAATAAATACAATGACAATAACAATATGTTTCGAAATCCAAGATTTCAAATCATAATAATTATTAAAATAGCTAATAAAAAACCTGAAATATAAACTTACATCTATTACAATATAAAGATTATTAAATCGAATTGAATTTTTTTGTAATAAATGCTAGTTTGTTTACCATATTTTGGTTTCAATATTAAAGATTTAATATTGAACTTAATATACTGTTAAATAATCATATTAACCATTAATACACTCAAAAATAATAAAATACTTTCGAAACAGATTTTGTTTATTAAATAAATTTAGTTTAATTAATTTCTTGATTTAAAAGTTTTGCATAAAAAAATTTAAAATAAATACATAAACAATTTACTAAAATTAAAAAAAATTTACATAATTGTATTTTAAAACTATTTAATTAGAGTTAACACTGATTAATTAGAAAAATCACACATCATTTAATAATACCAGAACACCGGTGTCAATAGAGCATATTGGATTTTATTTTTACTTCTTTTGTTATATAACAAATTATCGGGAAATTGTCAATTCGGTCAAATGATTTTCGATAAAATGGGCCAATACCATTATAAACTATGCTAAAAATTCCAAAACAGGTTTATAACCAAACAATGCCACAAAGATAGTTCAAAAGATTAGTTTACCAATTAGACACAAAAATACCCAGATAAATTTATGGTAATGTGAAACCTTGCCATAAGAAAAACGACAAGCCATACCACATTAAAAATAATTTGACCTATGTATTTAGATAAGCATTGAGGAAGTGAAGATTTGTTGTAAAATTTGCGGAATATTTTTTGTATCCAAACAAACGAATGATCTACCAGAGGGTAATTGTTTCTTTAATCTAAAAAAATATTTTATTCTAATGAAAAATTTAAAAACATAAATATATCTGAAAAATTAATTTTCCCAAACTTTGTAATTTTAGTATCTCATATTACATCTATCTTTTATGCTAAGCAAACTGTAATTTTTTTTTAAAATTAAAAAAAACTTTTAATGCAGTAAAAATTGTTATTTTTGTAAACGATAGATAAAAAAAATTTAAATTACAAAAAAAAAAAAAAAAAATTAACTATGTTATTACCTTTCTGCCTGGTCACCAAGAGAGCCGATAAACAACACAAAAGCACTGACTTCATCATCTGCATTTAATGCATCAGTAACTTGTGAGGGTTTAATTCCGTAGCGATCTAAATTGGCATCACTTAACAGAACAACAAAATACTCATCTCCTTCTTCGTCTTTGATTTTCTAAATAAAATATACCGGTTAGTATACCGATTCGGCACATATATGCGCCTGGGTTGTACAAAGGGTTACGCATTGCAAATACGAATTGACCAGACACTAGTTTGGATATACCCCAGTACAAATTGCCTAGAAACCATCCTAAATCAATGTTTACAAACAATGACAATAGTAACATCAATCTAACAATAAATTTTTACCTTAACAGCATGCTTGATAGCTTCCAAGGTATGATCACCACTCATACAGAATTGTGCATGCGCATGCATGGTTTTCATAACTTCCAATCTCTCTTTATTATTGGTCGGAGGTTTTTCGTATGTGACAAGTGGGATGTCAATCCCATCACCAGAGTGACCCCAAATTTCATACTAAATTAAAGTTTTATTTTTTTAAGATCATAGCTATGTTATATACCAGAATATGAATGTAAGCAGGTAATAAATAGTTTAACAACTTCAGCAAATTTTTTTTGCCAGAAAAAAGTTTATTTTACACAACAATTTCTAGGAAAAAATTTATTTTCAAATAATGCAAATTTATTTACCCACTTTTCACTTAAAAAATCACTTTTTATTTAAAATCAAAACATACTTTTAGCAGTATATTTAACAATTATTAATAAACATAGTAAATATAGATAACATTTTGTTAGAGCACCTTAAATTTTTCTTTGTAATTCTCAAAAGCCTCCATTACCATACAAGCTGCCTCCATAGTGCGTTCTAACCTGCTATCTAATCCATTAAACCTGAAAAATATTTATAAATTTTTTTATAATATTAAGGGTCATTGCGTGAATAAACAAATTTAAGATTATATTTCCTTACCTGTACATACTTCCACTAACATCAACAACCACTTTTAATCGCTTTGGTTTTTCCTGTGGACTTCCAGGCTATAAAGTAATATATAAAACAAGTGTTTAAGGGGCAATTAATAAACATGGTATATTAAAAAAAAAATTTAATTTAAATAATTTAAAAAATAATGCTTTAATTTAGCTTAAATTTGAAATGTAAGTAAAATAATACCAATTTTATGTTAAAGAGTAAATTTTATAATTTTTTTGAAAGAATTTAAAATATATTCTAGCTAACATAAACTATAAAAAGCAAACTTAATACAATTTTTTAATAAAAAGTTGTTAGAAAAAAAAATTTAAATTAATAAACCTCTGGTTCCTGTTCTGCCCTTCTCTTGTAAATATTTTTCTCTCCCGTCAAACCTTCAATTAATTTCATGTCGTCCAATTCTCCGTTCATTTGATGTTTTTGCCACTGCCTCTCCTTGCTTTTTGCCTTTTTGGCAAATTTAATATAAAATTAGAAAACATATTTTATAAAATTATATTTTACCGTTTTTATGGTTTTAATTTTATATAATAACCATAGTGGTTTTAGTAAATTTTACGTAACTAAAATTAAAGCAAGTTTTTATATTTTTTAACATAAAATATTGTGTTAAAATTATTTTAACCACCTGTAAGCTATCCAGGATAATTTTTAATGATTTAACTTGTTTTCGAACTCCTTTACTGAATTGTTCGTACATCTCAGCATCATATTCACTCATTTTTATTTCTTGTAATCTATATATAGAATAATCCAAAGTATGCCTATTGCTTTTTAATATTCTAATATGACAATTTAAATAATAAGTCTACCAAAATAACGCGGCAGCGTGGTGTAGTGGTAAGAACTCTTGCTACACCGCACATGAGGTCGTGGGTTCAATCCCCACTGATCTCATGCTGTAGCGCCCTTGAGTAAGGCGCTATAAACGGTATGAACTCCTGCTGAGCCAGCACTTAATCAGCAGCATAATTATCGGGCAATTATAGTCTCTATAATATCCCAAACAGCCACAGGCAACTCGAGACTGGGTCAGAGTAACTGATGTTACTCTATGTTTAAGTCGCGCATTCGACTTTACCACATCGAGGATAAAGATATATACAAAAAAAAAAAATAAAATAGTCAATTTAAAAAAAACTTTAAAAAAAAACTACTAAAGTTGTCTATAGTTTTTGATAGGAATAAATTTGTTTAAAAAAAATTGAACAGCTATTTATTTATTTTTTTTTTGATTCAAAAAATTTACCTTTGTTTGAAAGCTTTTTGGCCCATTTCTCTTGCTGCTTTTTTAACATGTTCAGGCACTGCTTCCTTTTCCCAGTCTGGTATCTAAAAAAAAAATTTTTTTGGGACAATTAATCATTTTAAATTAAAAAACTAACTATGTTTTTAAACAAGCTTATTGCTAACAATTATTTATTGACAGTAAAATACATAAAACAAAATTGTAATGTTAAAAATAATTACTTAAAATTTAAGCAAGAAGTTTAAAAAAATATTTAATTTCAATAATATTAATAGAAAAATATATATAGAATAAGGCTTAGTGAATGATAATACTTATGTTGGTCCAATTTAAAAGCTTTTTAAAAAAGAATTTTGACTGTGGTACCCAAACCAATTATTATGTGCGATATGTTGGCTGTGAGTCGCGACCATCTTACCACAAACAAAATAAAACCGTGAGGGCAGGTAATAGACTTGTAAATTTAATTTACATAACTTTTCATCACAAAAATTTAACAAAATAACAAAAAAAATTGTTAAAAAAAATTTACCTGAGTAACATCATGTCCTGCATCTAAGCGATAGGGACCCCCTTTGCCCCCTAGCCCAGCTGTATCCCTCCCCCCAGTGCCTCCAGCCCAGGTGTTTCCTCCAACATGTGGAGCATTCTTGGCATCAATTTTGCCATGCTTCGGTGCCGTAACATCTTTTCCACTTTCTCTCTCAGTGGTAATCTTTAAAAAATAAGGGTAAGAATATTTATTAAAACTGTTTTTATTAATAATTGGTTCTGTTCATTTTAGGTTTGCCAATTTTGCAGCCTAAAATACCATTATTTTTAAGTCCAAAATTAATCATAGGTTAGCCTATTATAGGTTAGATCAGAAAATTTTATTTTTATCTTCTAATACAATACGTCCAAAAATTTATATTTTCATAAAGCTTACAAAAACTTTTGTCAGTTAAACATATAGTTTATCTTGTAATAATATGGCTTAAGTGTTTTATTGTTAGATATAATAAACATACAAAATGGTTAAGCTACAAAGTTAATAATTTTGATTAATTAAACAAGTTTTTAAAATACTTGTAAGTGATCATATTGATCTTCTGAACCAATCATCTGCCTCCATTCTCTTAACGATCTTTGAAGATTCAACATTCCTGTTTCCCATTCTCTTACACAGCTAAAAATAACAAAAAATCGAAAGATATAACTTTAATTTGATTATAAATACATTATTTATAAAACATTGAATTATAAATATGACTGGGATATAATATTATAAAGTCAGTTTTTTGAATATTAAAAACAAGTTCATCTAAAAGTAATTTTGGCATATCAAAGTGATTTCAGTGTGTTGAAGTAGTTTTGGTATATCAAAAACAAAAAATTATTTAAAAATTTTGTTTAAATTAATTTATTTGCATTGTTCATACTACAGTTAATTTAAGTTACCTTTTTTAGTTTACAGTTCAACAAATCAAACAAAATTTAGTATAAAGATAAAAAAAAAATTTTATAAAAAAATTTACCCCCCAGCATCAACAGTAACAATTGTATCTTCAGCTCCAGAGGCAAGGTGGTAACCACTGTCAGACACACTACTTTGCCATGACACATAGGGAGATAAAGCTATTGGCCTGTGACCATAATTTTTTGTATTTATTAGATATTTTTTTTAAATGCTGATTTAAAATGATTTTATTGTAAAAAATTTCACAAACTTACGGAGGTAATGGAATAAATTTTAATTTTTGGTATGCAAGATCAACAACCTCTAAACAATAATCACTTGTACCTGGTCTCATACCTAAAAATAACAAAGATGTCAAAAAATAAGAAAAATATTAAAATAAATAAAATTTTTTCGTTCAAATAGTATTTTATTTTATTTTTTTTTGTACTTAAAATAGCATTTATTCTAATACAATAAATTTTTTTCGATACACAGATTTTTTTAATTACATAAAAAATCAGAACACACTTCTCTACATAAGGTCCTGGGTTCGATCCTCACTGCTCTTATGCTGCAGTGCCTTTGATTAAGGTACTTTAAATGATATGAATTCCTGCAGAGCCAACACTTTATTAGCAGCTTAATTATAGAGCAATTATATTCTACAATAGTTCAAACTGCCAAAGTCAACTTGACACTGGGTTGGGTTAACTAATGTTACCCTATGTGTGGGTCTTGTAATTGACCATCCTACATAGAGTATATATAAATAAATAATACTAAAAATGAGTTTTATTTTCAGTTTAAAAAAATAATCTCAGTTTATTCTTAAGTGGATAAAAAAATTTACTGACCAACATCGAATGCATCATCTGGCACAATTTTCATAGGAACAACCCGCACAACCTGATTAGCTGTTGAGAGCACCACACAAGGGGGTCTTGGAGGGACCATTTTGGTCAAGCCTCGATAAAAGTTTTTACTTTTGTCATACAAGTTTTGATCGTTGCTGGAATCAGATATTGTACGTGGGTAGGCATATATCTCATTTGTCTAAACAATAATTAAAGATATTGTTACAATAATGAAATATATTAAGTGTTTTGTTTAATCAGTTTTCAATATTTTTGTTAACCTTATTATAACTGAATCATTAACGATAACATATAAACAATACAGACAAAATAAGTCATTAATTAAGTTAAAAACTCAAAGAAAGTACTTAACCAGACAAAAAGAAGTGTAAAAATCTAAATTACAGTGTTAGGAATAAAAAGCAACGATGCAAGATTAACACCATGTCGCACGCAAACTCAGATAAGACTAATGACAGAAAGATATGTTACAGTATTACATATAATGCATGGTAAATCAGTGATATGTCTTAGTCATTCAACCAATTAATATTTAAAATTTTATATACTGCTTGCTGTATAAGCTTAGCCTTTCCTTACTTACCCCTGATTGATTATACCACAAAGTCAATAATTTAAAAACTGATAAAAACAACACAGGACAAGGGTAATTTAGTTTATAATATAGTTAGGCTGTAGGGTACTTACATAAAGATAAAAAAGCACAACTTTTAAATTACAACTCCCTGAAGTTATTTAATCACAAATTAGAATTAAAAAAAGGTAAAAGAAACAGCAAAGTTCTTCAGATAGAATAGAAGTTTTTATAAAAAATAAAAAAATATCATTCTGTGTCCTTTTGTAACAATAAAAAAGTTATCAATTTTACAGTTTTGGCATTAAATCAAAACAAAACACTTACTGATAGTTCGGGAAATCCAACGATACATTTTGCAAAATTTTGTTTATCTGCATAAACTCGATTTGGCGAATCAAAAGATTGACCCAGAGTAGTGGAAAGTTGGCCAGCATTTAAATCAACTGTTGAGATACCAAGAATTTTTTCTGGCATTCCACCACCTATACAAAAACAAAAGTTATAATTTTAAAATGACTTCTTATATTTTTACTATAATTATAAGGTTAAATAAAAGAAAAAAAAATCTTTTAGGGAAAGGGGTGTGCTGTTGTGCTGCCTTTTAAGCTAGCTGGATAAAACTGTGTACACTTTTGCATTAGTTCGAACCTAAAACCTATTGCCACATAACTCAGTGCAATGATTGGTATGTCACGCAAATTATTTTACAAGTTAAAGGCACAGTTTTGAAAACAAGTAGTTTTAAGGCAATTAATAAATGAAAAAAAGCAAAAAAAATATATTTAAAGCCAACCTGACACATTTCCAAAACCCATATCTATTCCTTCCTCTTTAATTTCAATCAGTTGATCAGGTAACATAAGGTCATCATTCGATTTTTGTAACAAAAATTTTCTAATATATAAAAAATTTATATTATAGAATTCAGAAGTAAATTGTTAACAGCCTATTTTCAGGTTTACAAAACAGCATCTTCTTCGTATGATTAGACAATGCACGTACAGTTACATAAACAAACTTGATAAAAAACTAAATGAATAAAATTTTACTGAAACTACAACAATTTAATAGACATACATATTATTTAATATTATGTTTAAATAATCAACATTAATAGCTAAACCTTTAACTTAGTATAATTACCTGTTAGTATCTAATTCAGTTAATAACCACTTGTCATGTGAGGTAATATGAACATCTTCCAATTTAATAGAAACATTTATACTATGTGCCAATCCTTCAGCTACATTAACATGGAACAATTGACCCCTACAATAAATATATAAGGATGGTTTTCAGTATAACTTAAAATATAAACTACATCTAAAATAAAAAAGCTATGTATATATAGAAAAAAAGCCCAAAAAAATATTTTAAACCATTTTGCAAGAATTTTGAATAAGAAATTTACAAATCATATCAAAAAAAGATTCAAAAAAACATTCAAAAATGGATGAGTTATTTAAAATTTAAAAATAAAAATTAAAAAAATACTTAAAAAAGGCATTTTTAGCAAAAAAGCTTACCTAATAAAATTGAGAATTTTAACAATATTTGAGACTTACCCATTTTTTTCATAAAACACAACCGAGCAAAAATCTTCAGCCAACTCTTTGCACATTCTATATTGGGAGGTATTGGCCTGGGCATCAACAGCAGAAACCCTTTTGAAAAATGGTTTATTTTCTTTAATTTCTTCCATGCCAGGTATTACAAGACGTCGAACCACCCCTGTTATTCCATCAATAATAAGAATACAATTGCTCTAAAAAAACATAAATTTTTATTTTTTTTGGATCAAAAATGATAAAAAATGGGTTTTTAAAGAATAACTAAGTCAGACTTGTTGCTTAAATTTCATGTTCATGGCAGAGCTTAGAACTTCAAAATAAAAATAAATATTGTTTGTGGTGCACAAATAAATTAGCACAGACAAACATATGTTGCAAGCATCCTACAATAAGTAATGTAATAGTGACCAGCCAAAGAATAAAATTAAACACAAACAAAAATTTTTTTAAATAAAACTAAAAAAACACCTTTTCCTCGAACAATACAACTTGTCCACGTAAAGGTCTTCCTAGTGGAGCAATTTTGATGTTAGCTTGTAACATCACACCTGCATTTGGAAGTACATCGTAGAGGTCAATGTATTTAACAATCTCACTGTTGTTTTCTTTGATAAACAATGATGACGTGTTGACCGAAGTGGCATAAATTGTGTTCGTGACTAAATATATAAAAAAATTGAGCATAAAAGATATATCTTAATATGGAACTCAGTAGACAATGTGCACATTATAAGCCTACAAAATAAAAAAACAATTGTAGAACTTGGGTAAATTACCATGGACAAATATTAGTTAAAAGTGGCATATTTAATGCAACAATGAAAAGTTGCATGTTTAATGCAAAAAAAAATAAGATGACGTTACTACACAATGTTATACCCTATTATTGGGCTATAAAACTTAATAATTTTAGCATATTTTAAGTCAAATTCTGCTAATCTAGTTATCACTAAATTTTTTTTTTAATTTTTGCCTCTTTTTATTTTGTTTTTATTAATGGTATTTAAATTATAAAAAATCAGTATGAGGTCATAGGTTCGATCCATACTGATGTCATAACAAAACATTCTTTTGTATTTAATAATAACACTGCCCATGGCAACTCTAGTTTAGGTCAGAGTAATAAAAGTAACCCTATGTTAAACCTTACAGTCAGCCTTCCAACATTTAAGAATAAAGATACATAAACCGAAAAAAAAATTAAACAACACACCTTTATCAACATCTATGTCAGTGACAATACTGGTTTGAAAAAATTGAGGTAAATTCCAGTGAGCTGATTGCTCAGAAAAATCTAAACCACGATCCAATGTTCTTTCTATTTCATAGTTTTGCACTTGTAAGTAAACAGGACCCTGCAAGTTCAAAAATAAAAAAATTACACAATTATATGAAGACTGTAATAAGACTATAACATAACATGTTATGTTATAGTCTTATAAAATCTTATAAAACATAAGAAATAAACTAAAGGTAAAAAAGCTTGCTTAATTTGAATTAGTGAAAGATTACTTAAAACCATTCTACCAAGTAGACATTATACTAACAATTACTTAAAAAATAAAGACATTTGACAAGAGATTAACCCTTTTTACCTTAACCCCTTTAGAAAATTGCCCTTAATTTCTAAACAAATTTTTTATTTAAGTTTTATTGAAAATAAAGTTATAATTTTTAAATTTCAGAAATGTGTCCATTCCATAAACAGATTTTTGTTGGGCCTATACTGGTAAAGTTATACATTTTCTATATAAAAGAAAATCCTGTTTGTAATGCATAAATAAATCACCAATGACTAATATTTGTTAAACAATATTTAATGGTAACCAACCAATCATGCAGTCTTCAACTGGAAAAGAATAATTACCTTAACTGAAACTCTCTCTGGTGAAATATCACAAATTTTGGTTGATTTATTATTTTTGTTCCAATATCCACTTAACTTTGGTCCACCTAAAGCTAAACTAAATGTTTTTTTTTTTTAATTTTAACAGAAAAAAAAACAAATAAATTTAAAGACTAAATGACAACTTAATAATTTTATTTGGTATTTACTAAATTTTTTTATTAAAATACATCTATTACAGCTAACTAAAGCAATACAATAACGTCTTTTTTACTTTCTAGGCCTGCAAATAAATATCACAAATTTTCGTGATTGTTTATTTTTTTATTGCATAGCATTAACATTATTTAAACAATTGTCATGACTATAGTATTGAAAAAATAAAAATTGAGTAAAATTGATTTAAATTTTTTTTTGCAGGACTAAAAAGTAAAAAAAACACTTAAATTAGAAAGAAAAATCGATGCAAAAATTCATAATAAATAATTTTATATTTGTACCTTTCTGAATTAAAAAAATTATTATATAGCAAATTTTAACATATTTCACTTAAATTGTAGCTTAAGCAGTATTTAGTATATAATTAATAGTTTAATTAATATTGTTTTTTTTCCTAGCAAAATTTTACGACAAATGGGTATTTAAAAAATGATTTCTTTCTTACGGTTTAGAAAGCCTAACATCATGAGGTTTTGCTCCGATAGGTATTCCATGTTTATGCATAACAGACGAAATTTGTTCTTTTGTTTCTTTACTATATGCATCAAAGTCAAAAACGTTTCTAACAACATTGGCAAGTCCTTCTTTGGGAAATTGCTAAAATAAATAAAAAAAATTATTTATTTAATAATAAAGTTTAGTAAATGATATATATTATATATATATATAGGCCTTAAATATAAAAAAAATGCTGTTTGAGATGTGCGGGTAAATTATCGCAAGCATAAAGGATTAACTTCAAAACCTTGGACTTGAAATAAAAAATTTACTTTATTGTTGCTAAATTATTAAAAAGTGATATAAACGTATAAGACTTAAGTTAACCATAAACCCGCTACTTATAGAAATACACGTTACTTTGATTAAAGATAAACACAAAAAGAAGATACCAAAAGACTTGTTCTAGATAACAATGTACTTACCAAAATATCAACAAAAGTTTGAAAACAATTACAAAATACTAATTCAATTGACATATGCAAGTTAAGACAATGCAGAAAAATAAAAAAGTTATTTTACGTGAAGAGTGATATTACAATATTTAAATTTAAACATACTAAATAATAATCATAAAATAAAACAAAAATCATTTACCTCCAAATGTTTTACAATATTGACCACTTCCCTTGTTGAGTAAGGATAAGAAATCAATCCCCTATCTGCCATATCTCTCATTTCTCCAAATGCCGCAACCAATTTTTTAAGTGATGATTCAGGCACGTTTTCGCCATACTGGCGTAACATATCTAACTCAGAACTAATACTTGGGTTGTCCACTGCATGACAACTAAACACATCACCTAAAACAAAACAAGTATTTTATTACTAAAGTTAATTTTATATTTTAACTTGATATTGTAAATCTGGTAGCATGGTGTATGGATTAAAACACTTGGTTCACTGTAGAATATCTTTAGTTTGATTACCACTGCTTCTGTAGCACCCTTAAGTAAAGTGCTATAAACAAGTGAACTATTAGGCCATTATAATCAATAACATTCTAAAACCTCCAAAGTAAACTTGACACTGGGTCTTGGTAACCAATGTTAAGGCTAAGTCAGGTTTTCTACATTAAAAAATAATAGTTACAAATTTATCATTCATTAAAAATCTAGTTTCATATTATAGTCATGCAAAAACTTTTAAAAGAATAACCAAGGTTTATTGTGTTTTGATATTATTTTAAAAATTGAATAAAACCGTATATAAAAAATATTATGTTAGTGTTATTTAAAAAGAAATATCAAGAAACAATTTTTTCAATCCTGTATTTACTTACCCATAACCCCGAAAAAGTCATTTCCCAAAAAGGGAAATCCCGGCCTGTTGGCAAGAACAAACATCCGGAAATCCGGATGCATGAGAATGACTTCTTTGGTCAAAGTAGAGGAGGAGAGGTTTGCCAATTCTGCCGGATCTGCATCAAAATTTTTTGTTAATTTTTTCTTATAAATTTTTTTGTGTATTTTTTAAGAAATAATTTTACCTGTCACAATTTTTCTTCCATCGGCCAACGTCGCCCTCCCACTTTCGAGTAGGGCTTTTAACACGCATGTGACATAAGTTGGTGCCTTGTCTGCTTCATCAACCACTAGTGCATGCCCCAATCTTGCAGCTCGCACTAATGCTGAATCTTCATAGACCACAATGCCGTCACGCACTGTTGGCTGCACGGTTAGACTCTGAACAGTAGTGTCTCTGTTTAAAAAAAAAAAAAAAAAAATATATATTTTTAAAAGTGGAACAAATTTAAACTAATTTTAATATTGCATAAACTGTAAAAAGCTTTATTAAAACCTTTAGACGATTGACAACAATATTCATTGCATTGATTAACAATTCACTAACCTGTGAAGCTGCAAATATTCTCTTGGTTTGTTTAAAAGATGCAAAAATCTGTCAACAATCTTGTTTTTACCAACACCCTTAAACAAATTAATAGAAATTGTAATATTTTGGTAAAAAAATATATAACCTTGTAGCAGAATAATTATTATGCAATTATGGTCAGTATTTTTTTCAAACTGCCAAAGTCCATTTAAAAGTAGGTAAATGAGCACACCATTGTAACACTATGTAAGGTAAGCCTTTCCACATCTCAGATAAAAAAATCATAAAAAAATCACAAAACAAAAAAAATTGATATTACCAAAACATTTTACCTGATTTCCAACCAGTAAAATGTGTTCTCCCAACACATAATCCTGTAACATATCTTGCATGACAGAGAGATGTTGGGCGTTGTCATAGAACAAAACATGAGGAACCTTTGCCGCTGATGCTCCTATTTCTGTTTTTTCTTCTTCCCTATATACTTGACAGGATGCTGTTCCTATTTTAAGGACTCCATCTTTGATTTCACCTGGTATAGTATAAAAGGAAAATGTAAGATAATTTTTATTATCACATAAAAATAGCATTTAAAAAGAATATTAAAATAAAAGTGCTGTGAAAATTATAAAAACAGGGGTAAACTAAAATATTTGTCGAAAATAATAAAGTTTAAGTTTTTTTTTAACAACTTAAAAAAAAACTTGCCCTATTTTATATATGTTTAACACTTAAAAAATAATTTTAAAATAAGGTTTACATGAAATGTCTTTCAGAGTTAGATTTTTCACTGGAAAGGGGTCAGGTGGTAAACTACTTTTCTCCAATGAACTAGAGAGTGAGGTTCTAGCTAATTGAGGTAGAAATCTAAACACAAAATAAAATTAGAAAATTAGAGAACACAAATCACAAAAGCAATGGAAAATTAGGTAAGCCCCCTGAAGGTTATAAAAACATAACAGAAATCAGTAAATTTTACAAAATGGACTAAAATAATTTTTGTTTAGCAAGTTCAAGCTCAAAAACATAGAATTAAAAAACATAATTCAACTTAAAATAAATGAACCAAAAGCTTAATAATAAAACAGTGGTAAAAAAATCTAAAATAGAAATTTCGAAAGTTTAATTTAGTTGTATTAGAAATGCTATTTATTTAAAAATTTTACGTTAATTTGAAAAGAAAATTGTAACAACATTTTAATAAAGTTACCTTGATAAACAAGCTTTATGGACAGCATAAGATACCAATTCTTTTCTTTTCACATTATCGGAAACTGCTAAACGCTGAGAAATTCTAAGCAGTTGCCTGGTTGATAAGGAAGCAGCTAAGGATTGCGAGTTTGAATCCTTGGACGTACGAAGTTTTTGGCATAACTGAAGAAGTCCATTTATTTCAGAGGATTTAAGGTTAGGTACCTTAAACAAAACAAACAAAATGTTATAAAATAAATATTTTTTTAAAAATTGTTCTAGCTTTAGTTTTGTGAAAGATTTGCAGTCAAATCATGGAGCATACTTTTAGTTTTTTTTTTTTAAGTAATTAAACCCAAAATAAAAAACATTAAGGATATAACTGTCAAACACCTTTGGAAAAAATCCATTTATTCACATTTTAAAACATATGGAAAAAATGTTTTTGTTTATAAATTTTTGTTCAAATTATTTAATATAAAAAAATCACCAGATTTTTTATAATTTCCATTTCATGATGTATGCTCAGAGGCTCCATGTGGTGATAGAAAAATAATGTCAACAACTCTGGATTTAACCATTGTTGAGCTGGAGAGCCAGGTTTAGGAGGTTCTGCAAGTGCAATGATGCGAAATGAAGGGTGAATTCGAAACACAGATCTTGAAAAAAATTATTTTTTTAGTGAGAAAAAAAAGGGGGGGTGTTGAAGTTTTATTAAATTTTACTTCTTTTTCATATCCTTATCACTGATTTCAAGTTTTTCTTTCATTGCGTCATATTTGTCGTGCCTGATTAACCTTGTTCCATCATGTAACGTTACTTCACGATCGTGGACCAATCTAAATTAAAAATAATTTATTAAATAAATTTATTCGACAAACAATCTTTAATTAAAAAAAAATGCTTTTTGAGTTCACCTTTGTAATATTGACAGGGTCCCGGGATTCACCCGATTTAACCCATCCAAGACGGCCAAACCTCCTTCTAGGGCTGCTTGCATGAGAGGCGAAAGTCTCCACATGGTGTCCCCATTGGGCAAGGTATAACGTTGCTGAAGTAAATCACGTGCAGTCATGTCTTGGTACATGAGAACTGGTTCAGTTCTATAATGAAAGAGTTTGGCAAATTCACGAACCACGATACTTTTACCGCAACCCTGTCAAAAATTTTTTTACTGAACAAGTTACAGGTATTTGTTTAAAAATCATTTGACTGTAAACCATACGATTAAAAATGACATTTTACCAACAATAAGTCTTTTTCTATTAACACCCTTTCACACTAACCCCTCTATGAGAAATGCCCCTTTATATTTAAAGAAATAAAATAGTTTTTAGTCATTTACGACAAATGAAACATAGATTATATCACAGGCATTATAAACATAAACTGGCAAAATTGTTTTCTAATATTGAAATATACACTTTAAATTTAGAATAATAAAAAAAGTTCCTAAAAAGTTAATTACAATATTACCAAAATAGTTTAAGAAACATGTTAGGCATTTTACTTTTATTTAAGTTTTGAAATACTTTATTAAACATAGGAAAAAAATAAACAAACAAAAATGAATATACCATCAGCAACAAAAAATACAATGACCTTAGTTTACCATAATCTTAGATACAACGACATTATTCTCATTTATCAAAATATGTTGACAACCAGATTAACAATTAATCTCTTACCCTTCCGCCTATAATGCACATATCCATAGTAGAGTGAGTTAACAGCATGTCAGCTAATAAATGATGGTGGTAACTAGTTGCCACAAATTGGTCTTTCGCGTTTTGTTGTTGTTGTATATGATGGTTACCACATGGTACCTTAAAATTGGTAATTTAAAGTGGTTTTTAAAAATATATAGAAACACCAGTTTTACAAAAATAAATAAGAAATTTTGTTTTATTTCAATTTTAAGTAATGATTTGCTTAAAAACATAATTAATTAATTATTCAAATGTTATTCAGTCACTAAATTAGCCTACAATAAAACTAAATATTTACAAAAGAATTTTTTTTACATTATGATTTAAAAATTTTTTTACCTCTATTTTGTGCTTGTTGTTGTTTAATGTTATGGTAGCCTCAGCTTTTTGGTTTGTTTTATTAATATTAATTGACTCCAATTTTAAACCTATATCACTAGAATTCAAGGGAATTTCAAATTTCTAAATGCCAAACAATAAAACAAAATATAATATAGGCTACCTTATATTATATTATACATGTTTGAATAAAAAAAATTAACAGCCAATAAATACGGTTTAAAATAAGATAGTTTAAAAATAAATTAAACAAAAAAGTTTTTATTAAAACCGTTAATTTTAATTTATTTTAAAATTTTACAAGAAAAAAAAATTTCTAAATAGGCTAGATAACATAAAACAACCTGATAAGCATCTTCTACAGCTTGAAGTCCCTCTTTGTTTAATAATAACTTGTAAGGATATAACCTTGACATTAAACTTGATGTGGGATAACCAGGTACCTAAATGCAATTAAATCTGGCTTAATTAATGTGCATATAATATATATAAACTATAATTAAGTTATTCTAAAACTAATACCTTACACCAAAAATGTTGACCAGTATCATGTAGTTTAGTATTATAGTTGTGTATTAGAATGCCAGCTATTTTTAGGATAAGTAAGAAAATAACTAGCAAAACACCAAAACAGTTTAGAAAACTAGGCATTGCAACCTAAGATTCTGGGTTTGTTTCCACTGCTTTCATATCAACTTTGGTTAAGCTATCAACAGTAATTCCTCTATGCTCAAATTAATATGACATGTTAATAAAATTGCAGCAGTTTAACAATCACAATACTGCAAAAGTCAACTTAATGGTGATAAAAGTGCCTCCAGTTTAATTTGTACAGCGTTATTAACCTTTTACATGTTAACTTATTTCTGCCTTTAAAAAAGGGAACAAGTGAATAATGCCTTTTAATGTCTAAAAAAAAGAATCTTCTACCTTTTCTACTACAGATACAGCGCGACTTAAATTGTCTAACGGAAAGTCAGGTAAACCTAAATGAGCAGATTCATCAGTTACCAATGTACTTCCACATGATAATACTTGTGCTAGTAGGTGGGAATCAGTAGATGGGGCTTGAGTATATAAAGATTCTAATTGATCCTAGATTTAAAAAAATGATAATTATGTTGCGTTAGATATAAAGGCAATAATTGGTAAGCATAAATTATATTCAGATTTTATCATTTAAAAATCAAAGTTCTTTTATACCAAAGGAAAACTTTTATTAAACAAATGACGTTTTTTTGGCCAAAACGACATCAGACTTTTAAATCAATTTAAAAAATGTTAAAGATGATTAACTAAACTTAAGCTATAGGGCTTTTAAAAATTGGTAAAAAATGACAAAACATAGAGTTACAAATCTTTTATAAATTTGAAACTTACACTAAAAGCCAGATGATAAACATCTCTAGCCTGAAACCGTGACCTCAGTGGGGGGTCAAGGGGATGTCCCCTATATCTTGGCACAGGAAGACCGAGAGCAAAAACTCGAAACCGGTCACTTACTCGGACAAGTTGCCATTTGTCTAATGTTTCTTTCGAGTGTTCCTGTTAAATAATTACAATGACATAAAAATAATAATTATAATACATAGCTATTATTGTTATCTAGTTTAAAATAAATCAATAAATATGGCATAAAATTTCGATTTAAAATGTCTTATTTTTTGTTGCATTATTTCAATACCAGTACTGTTAAATTATAACAAATTAAATCTTAATATTAACAAAAATAAATAAAAACTTATCCTATTGTTGTGAGTTTTTTTAAAAATATATATCAAAAAAAATTTATGTAATAACCTTACAAAACAAAAAATAAAAAAACAAATATCATAAGCAATGTTGCATAAATAGTTTAATAAATAAATCTGGGCACATATAATTTTGAAAATATGATTAGTAATCAAGATGTTTTCTGCTTTCCTTACATTTAATAATTCATCATAGCGTTTATGGTGCATTAAAAATCGGCCGTCGTCTAATTGCATTTCTCGATTTTCAAGTAGATTATTAAGTGCGGGTAAAACATTTCTTTCTGCCTTTTCGACTCCCTCCAAAATAAGAACTCTACCTTCAATAGCAGCTCTAACTGCACACTAAAAATAAAGTTGTATGTAAAATATTGGATAAATAACCAAATTTGAATTGAATCATTACAAAACTAACAGTCCAAGATTAAATTCCCAGTGTATGTGTGTCTTGTTTAATTTATCAATTTAAAGTTTTGTTTTTTTTCTATGCAAAACTAATATACCAATATATGTTACAAATTACCAGCATATAAGTAAATGAATGCGACACTTTTAAAAGCTAACTAAAATATGAAACTATCATAAACAATTTATTAATAAAAATCTCCTGTTGTAGATTTATATAATATATTCTGTTTACAGAAAAAATTTAAAAAAATAAAAAAAATCGTCCTAATTTTGTTTTACTTGATCAATATAAAATGATGTCCCATTTTTCATTTCTCTTCTTTGTTTAAGGTCACTTTCTGTTGTGTCCCTCGATAGTGAAATATATTCTGCTTCTCTTCTGGTTAACTCCTGGAAATAAAATAATATGATTTAAAATAAGTATCATTTTAAGTTGCAATATTGCTACATTTGGTAAAATAAATAACATGTGTTGTGTAAGCACTTATAGTAACATTGTTTTTTTTATTTTTGTTTAACTTTTAAATTTTGTTTTAATTTATAATTAAATGTTATAGGCTATTTAAAATAAATTATTACTTACTAAATATTGCATAGCTATTACTCTTCTTAAAGGTCCCGGAGGCCCGATTAAAAAAATATCTTGACCCAATAAATCTTTTTGGGCCATCCATTTTAAATGTCTGATGACAGACTGAGGTAGTTCTTTACTGTCGGAAACTGTTTAGAAAAGATAAACAATGTTATATAAACAAAAAATTCTAAATTATTCTAAAAAAAAATCAAATATTAAATAAATTTTTGTTTACCTAACATTGTAATATACTTAAAATTAGATTGCTAAATAAGCATCTAATGTATTAGTTTTAAATAAAAATAAGTCATAAGTATTCTATTTATTTAAAATTGTATAAATTGTTCTATTTTATTTAATAATCTGATAATTAAATTATTGAGTTACCAAATGAAAAAGGAACATATTCTGGGTTAGTTGGAGTTGAAACTGGAACTTGTGTACCTCCAATTGATACAAATCCATCTTAAATAAACCAAAATTTAAAGAAGTTTAATTTCTTATTTAAGCTGTTAAGGGTTTTGATTGATTTAATTTGCACAAACAGACAAATTTATAAAGAATTTTAAACTTTTGATTTTTATATTTAACAACTTGTTTTGCAAATTAACCACATTTTTAAAAAAAAGTCATACCATGTTTATTTCTTGCTAATATTAAACTTCTATTTTTATCATCCAAAATTCCTGTGAGTCGTTTAATACGACGTATGGATTTTTCAGATCTCATAACAAGCACACGAAGCATTTATTATTACTACAAATAAATTGCAGATAGTCAAACTCCTTATTAAATAGGTTCCTGCCATAAAAAGGTTATATTACAAAGCATGAGTTTGCACTTTTAAAATAAATTCTTTTAAATTGCTAGCTGTGACTAAAGTTCAGAACTACGCCGGGTTAACAAACAGATGAAAGTTAAACATTAGCAAATGTTTATGACGTAACATTTTACGTTTCAACTCACATGTTGCACGCCGAAGTTACGCCGCGTGCTTAAGTTTTAACCTTACAAAGGCGCCTCTAGCTTTGATAGTTTTGTGGTAAGGCAAATTAATTTCTAATCTACTATTAACTAAATATATGAATGAATAGTATACTATTTTATTTTAAACAGTTTTCGGAAAATTAATTTTAGTAAGGTCTTATTAACTGTTTCATTTTTCAACCAACGTAGCCTAAGGTTAAGGTCGATGCGTGGAGTCACCGCGACAAATACTAAAAAACGGTAGCCTACAAATTTTGGGATATAAGGAAAATTTGTAAATTTTCACGTCAATAAGAATGTACGCTCACGTCATAGGCAATATATTGTAATACCACTCAGCAAATTGTTTGAGATTTTTCCTAAAAAATAGTTGATTTAATTTGGCTTAATGCGCTCTAGCAAGTAGCCTACGCAAAAACTACTGTCAAGCTTTAAATAATTTTAAAAGGCAAACTTAATAATAAACGAACAAGCACTTTGTTTTTGTAGCCTTAGATATTTTTTAGATTAAATAGTAAAGTACAGTTATCAAAGAAGTTATGGAGGGCATTGAAAGTGGAAGTTCGGTAAAAACGTCCGAAATTAATCTGGACGAACTTTCTCGAGAAGCTGAGGCACTAGGAGAAGAAATATTAAACAAACAAGTACTTACCTGTATAGCTTAAATCGTCGTTAGTTAGTAAAACAATTTGTTATTTTAAACCACTAAACCACGATGGCTTTAGATTGTGAAAAAGCTTACTTACTGTTGGTTAATTACTTTATTTTTAGAGGTCATTCGTAAGTTTGTTCATTCGAGCAAAAGTTGAAGAGCTGACAGCAGTTTATAACGCAACTGACCCGATCATAGAAGATAATTTAGAAGCAGCCAAAAACAGTTGTAAAGAAGCAAAAAAAATTGTAAAAAACAGTTAAGACTTTACTGCTAAGCTGCAAGACCACGTAAGACACATGGTATTCTATTATTTTAAATTTTTAGTTGTGTTACTTAACTTTATGTATAAACCATTTTTTTATAAGCCTTGTTTAAAAAAACATAAAATAGATTCTTAAATAAGACCTTACAAATTAAAACTAGTGTAATTAAGGTACTTTATTTGCTCATGAATATAAAGGTAAAAATAATATCTTCTTTAAAAGAATTTTCACATTACATTAAACAAAAAATCTTTATAATATTTGTACTAACAAAAAAAAATATGAATTAAATAAAAAAAAGTTTTATGTCATGAAGAAACATTGTTCATCTAATAACACCATTTTTACTTGTATCGTTACTTTAAAATTAAAAAGGAATAATCTCAATTTATATCAAAAACATTATAATTACCCCTTACTAAATCAAAACAGGAAAACAAAATGTAAAAAAGGAAAAAACTGGTACAATTGCTTTGCTTGTAAATTAAAGAACTGTAATTAAAAGTTTAAAAACGAAAATATCGGCGGTGAATATTATTTCGAACTTCTTCAGTTAATGGAATAACTAACTCAGAATCTTCCACTAAACTGTCATCACAAAATCCAGTAAAAAATACCTTAAAATTAAATTTGAATTTTTTTGTAGTAAGAAATTTAAGATTTCAATTTAAAAAAGGAAAACATGTTTTAAGATATTCTTACCTTTTCAGCAATGTCTATTTTACGTCTTCTTACTTTTGAAATTGCATAAATTGTTGCTTCAACCAAAAACACATGAAATAAAAGGTCATCTCGCTTGACTAGACCATTAACAGTTCTATAATATAATTAAAAAATTAATATTTCATTTAAAAAAATATATATACTTACATTGCTTACAATAGCAACTTTAAAATATTTTATAAATTTAAAATTACTTTATTTTGTCCTTTATAAATCCTTGAAGATAAAGACAAACATCTTTAAGTTGTTTGTCATCACGAAAATAAGAAGAATTAAAAGTCAACTTTTTGTTTATTTTATTTTTGTTGGACCACTTCTCATTAAATAACTCCATCCTATAAAAATTTAGGGTACTAAAATTATCATTACAGGTATTAATTAATAAGACTCAATTTTTTAGATTATTTAGTACCATTTTATTGTTTGATGTCTAAATAAAAGTAATTTTTATCTTTAACCCAAAAAGAAAACTTATATAAAAGTTTGAAATAAAACTTCTAACCTTTTTGAGGAAATGGAAAGATCAAAAATTTTTAAAAGACGTTTTTCACAGTTTCCGCTGATAATAAAATCTACTAGTTTTTGATTTCGCTTGTTATAATTTGTTAAAAATCGACTGCATTTTTTTTGAGTGTGTGACTTATTTTTTGTGACATTTTCGTTGGATATTGTGTGCTCAATTTTTGGGAATAATTTTTCTGTTGAGGGGTTGTCAATATTTGTATTTTTTAATAAAGAATTAGTGTCAATGGCTATTGGTGATGGAGGTTTAATTGTGACCTCGTTTGTTGAGGAATCGGGCAAGTTCCCATTAACAGATAACCGTAGTGGACTTGAGTTGAACTCCTCAATACAGTGTTTATGATAATAGGAAAGACCTTTTGTATTAAAATATTCTAACTTGTCAGCTTCTGTTTTAAATGTTTTGCTTTGTATCACATACGTTTCTGCTAATTCCAAAGCCTCATCAAAAGCTTTTGCCATGTTTTCTTGATCAATCAGCTAAAATACATGGTTTCAAAGATCATTAAACCAAATCACCCTTATTGACTTTTTAATCTATACATAACAAAGCTAAATGGATATACATTCATCTTTAAACTAAAAAAAAACTTTAGTTTGTGGTGCGTTGGCAATATATGTTTACCAAATTAAAAATTTTTGAAAACACTGTCTTATTGGTTAGATGGGTTAAAATACAGGTAACACTAAAGGTATAACATCGTTACAAAAGAAATACATCAATAAAATTTATCTAAAATTTACCAGTTCAAATGTTTTGCACCATTTTCGAGCATTTTTAACAAGATCCTGATAATCGTCGGTGTCAAATGGTTTGATTTTCTTTGTATTAACATTAAAGCTAAAAGATTTCTCACCTTTCGTGAACCTAAGGTAAAATAAAAATTAAAAAAACTATTTCAATTTAATATAAAAATTAATTCAATTAAACATTATGTTCGCCATAATAGCATGTGTTTATAATTTATAAAGGCCTAATTTAAATTTCTATAAGCCCAGGCCAGTTTATAGTATTAATGATGAATTCTGCCAGTTTTTTTGCACCAAAAAAACATATTTCCTGTTTTATCATATTACATTTTTATTTTAAAATTTTGCTGTTTCTTACTTGTGATAGCATAAAAACAAAATTGATATTTTTTTCTTGAAAGCACATTTTATGTAAGCTGGCCAAAAACAACTCTTTACATCATTTTTCACCCATACTAGATCACCGGTATCAAATTTTGAGTTTTTATCTTGAACTGGGGTACCAATCTAAAAAAAACATATAGGGATAAGCGTTTTTAAGATAGGAATGAAAGTTGTTAAGATATTACATCCTTATAGGATTTTCTAAAAAGTATTAATAGTTCTCTATAAAAAATAAAGAAAGGGTTAATAACATAACTGCTTGCCACTTGGGCTCTCATTCTATATGTTTTTTCTAATTTAAATAAATAAATGTGTTAAAAACAATGTTATTACCATAATAAGATCTAAATCATCATCTGATTCGCTCGCAGCAACAGTTTTCTGTAAACTATAAAAACTTTCTTCCAAAAGGGTGTCTGTTAAAAACAAATTATGTATTGTAATACAAGCAAAAATAAAGGTAAGTAAAAATTGATATATGAGACTACAAAAACATCTTTAAAATTTTAGATCAAATAGAATTTAATTTTAAATTAAGGCAAAGAGTTTTATATTAAAATCTAAATATTAGGAATGGTCTTTTTTAACTTAATTATTACCGTAACTTAATTATTATTGCAACTTTAGACAGACTTTACAGTTTAAACATAGGCCAACTTTCATTGAAAACAAGACTAAGTTGACTTTGGTAGTTTTAAAAAACATCAAATAATTCCATTAATATTTATTTATAGGTATTTTTAATAAAGAAAAGAAATTGATTTAAAAAACAAAGGATCTCTATTAGTTTCACACGCCCTACATAAACAGGGTGTGTAACCAAAATGCGGCACATGTAATTAAACAAAAAGGTTGCATAAATTAAACCCTTACCCTAACCCTCACATATTCAGTTTACCCATTAACACATCTGACTCGTAAAGCGGACTAAGTTATACTCATTAAAACATATTTGAACTAATTTTTAATGTCTGGTTGAACAATTGCCATACTTAGGTTATAACGCCTTGTTAAATTCGGGCGTGCGAAACTAATAGAGATCCAAAACAAAAATAATGTTTATATACAATTATGTTGTATAACCCATCAATACCGATAAAAATACACATATCTGCTAATTTAACTTATTACTAAAAAAACAAATTACTAAAAAATTGAAATCGCATAACCCCAACCTGAAAGTTGATCATCTAAAGACTGATTTGAAATATTAGCCATAAAATTATTATCAAGGTCTGGCAATTTGCTGCATTTTCTTCGCTTTTTTGCTCTACAATGCCCTACTTTTTTTGAAGTGTTTTTACGTTTTATACCAGGTTTTGTCATATCTAAATAACAAGTAGTGCTACAACTGTTTAAGAAGAAACATATTTTGTCGTTACACAGTTCTATACAATACAGTATAGCATAAGATATTTAAATCATGCTAAACAACACGTATATACAAAAATAAAATTTAGACTTTTAACTTTTGATTACGGTTTAGTCACATAACAAGGCATTGCAATCAACAAAAAAATTAAGTTTATGGGCTGCCTTATGACAAGTAAACACAACTGTTCGCAAACAGAAAGGAATTTCCGTAGTAAACAAAATGAGAAGTCGTAACTAATTCGAGGTGAGCTGCATTTTTTGCAATAATTTACATTTAAGCAAACGAGTTTTATTTCGTAGGATGTGTTAACAATATTTATATATATTTTAAAATGATAATATATTTTATAATCGAATATTGGAACGAAATATTTTTTTAGCGACAAACAAAATGAATGTCAAGCAAAAATGGGGCTTACCCTGTTACTATAGTTACGCTAAAGCTATTTCTAAAACTTCATTATTTTTAAAATCAATTCTAAAAAGCCAACTTGGTTGTATTTACCTGTCATTTGTTAAATTAACTAACAAATAACATGAGTGTACGAACTTATAACCCATCAGTTCGAGTTGGCAACTGGAATGAGGATATTTGCCTAGAAGAGGTAATTTTAATATTTAGGTTTTTTAAATTAACTTTGCTTTCTTAATTTTTTTTGAAAATATTACATAATACTTTCAAATTACTTAAAGGACCTATTAAAGGACTTTTTGGGCAAAAAAGAAAGAGGGGAGTTGTTAATTCAAAAAACACACAATCTTTTACAAAACATCTTGAAAAAGGTAATATTTAACATATTTTATTGTGTTAAACCATTTCACAAAACCTAAAAATCTTTATTATTTTAGACCTGAAACTTTAGGTAATTAATTTAAAAGCGACAGCTTTGATTTGTTTATTTTATAAATTAACTATACTATCTGTATGGTGTAGTAGTTAGAACATTGGAAGGACTTATGTTTGATTGATATTGCTTCCTTGCTGTAGTGCTCTTAAGTAAGACACAACTGATGGTAAGAACTCTTGCTGGGCCAACATTCGATTAGCTGATTTAATCACAAAATAAAATTAATAGTATCCCAAAGTGGACAAATTAACTTGAGACCAGGTTGCAGTAACATGTGTTACCAACTCTGTGTTTAAGTCATGAAGTCAGCTTTTCAGATCAAGGATAATTAAATATATATATATATAGGCCTATACATTTATTTTCTATATCTTAATAGCAAGAATTAAGTGTATCTACCGATGGTTTTCTTCACTTTGGTGACACTGTCATGATTGTTAATCCTGGGCAAGAAAATACACCTTACTTTATGGAAAGGGTGAATAAAATATTTTACTTTGTGATTATTTTTTTTAAATTTTTGTGTTTTTTTTATTTCCACATTTGTGTTATTTCACATTTTTGAGTATTTTTACACACAAGTAATTTACTTGTTATTTTCTTTATAGGAATTACAAATATAATAAATTTAAACAATATAAAAACAAATAAAGGATTTTTTTATTGGTAGGGGTGGGCTCTATTACTTTAACATTTTAGCAATTCAGTGTTTTTTATTAAATTTTAGGGCTTTGAATATCAATCAGTATACTTTGCTGCAGTTTTATAAAAAATAAAGAAAACATTTTGATTTATTATTTTAGGCTGACCCTCCTCGCCCTCCTACCTCACTTTCCATTAACATGGATGAACATAAAATGCACATTGCAACCCAAGTTGAACCTCCCTGTGCTGTTTCTGCATCAAAAATATTAAACCCATGTGCAAGAAACTGCTTTGTCATAACAAGGTAATTCTAATTTGCTTTAATAGGGTGCTTTTAAGAGTTTAGGTCTTATGTAAAATTTTCGTTTTGTGATATTTTTGTCACTTTTGTTACTATCCTAATTTTAAATTTATTTTAAGAAGGTATTGTTAAGGGGTATTTCAAGAACACAAATTTGTAACTAATTTACCATGTTAAAAACATTGTAAACACATGCATATAAAACACTGGCTTATAAGACTGATCATGTAAATAATACACCGTTTGCTTTATTTGAATTAAGCATTGACGGCACTTCCAATGGAACATCTTTGATGTTTGGTCAACCATTTGCTATTTCAACAACAAAGGGTTATGCTGGAAATGTAAGTAAATAAATATTTTAACCCATGTATATCAAATAATTATTTTAGATTTAAAAAGCAAACAAGTTTACTTTATATGTTAGAGAAAATTATTACATAGCCACCATTCTCAAGTTTGTAGTTGTATGATATTATAATTGTATTAATATATTGTTTTTATGACATTAGTTAAAGCTGTTCAGTGACCATGCTCGATTTAATCTGAATGCAAAAAAGTCGCGCCAGCAAATTGTCCAATTAGTTGACGAGGTCAATTATTTAGCCACCTGGAAAGTTTTGCCTTTCCATCCACAAAAAAGATTGGAATTTGAAGGACTACCAGTTCCAGTAAGTGGATCTTTTAGCTCAAGTGCATAGACTACACTTAATTTTTTCACTTAAGTACTTGAACTATACTTAAGCCCTAAGAACTTAAACCTTTTAAATAAACTGCATTTTTAAATTATAAATTTTTATAAATATTTTTAAAATAATATCACCATTTATGTTTTTTACACTGTGTTTAACAATGCAATATTAGGCTAATTGCAAGATTGTTATATCCCACTGCAAGACTGGAAACGCTTTGTCCGTCCCTTCAGAATGTTTACTTAAGTAAGAAAAAGATTGGCCTTACATTTCATTAGTTTGATTTGGGCACATTTTCATGTCATGCCATTTTTCTTGCAGTGCTTGCGTTTAATTTTTGCACATTTTAAGCCTTATACCCAACAATAAGCTAAGAAATTCATTACTTAAGTAAGATACACATTTTTCATAAGTAATTTTGAACTTTTTATTAATTTTGGTTTGTTGTGTTTTGATATTAGGCCAACACAAAACTTATCTTGTATCATAACAAAACAGGAGAAAGTTTACGTGTACTTGATAAGTACGCAATCAGGTATTGGTAAATCTTTTGGGATACTCTTAATGCATGATACATACAAAGCATGATTTAAAATTTAAAAAATTAGTTTATATGCGTAATTTTTAAAGGAAATTACAATTTAAATAAAAATACACAATTGTATTATTTTTATGCATGAAAAATATGTTACAACAAGGGATATTTATTAAAAAATAAATTTCGATTATTTTTATTGAATTAACCACTTACTAGTTTTATAACCTTTGTTAATTTTTTGCATGCGTAATTAATTATATTTTCTTTTAACATTTTGCATGAAATTTTCTAAGTTTATTCAAATCTTATTTACTTAATTAAAAAGGTGCTAGCCTTAGTTTCACCGAAACAAACACATTCTGTTTATCATTGGGCAATTAATTGCATGTCTTTCACTATTTTCTGGATATGCTTACTTTAAAAAAACTAAATATTTGCATTAATGTTGTATTAATTAAAAACTAAAAATAGTAAATTGTAATTCCATACAACCAACATAAAATATTTTTTTTCAAATTATGTTTTTAATTCTTTTTTCCATTTTTCAAAAAGTATGATAATCATAATATTTATTTTTTATTTCTAACCTTCAAATACTTTAAAAAAAATTAAGAACACCATTTGGTCGAGAGTATGAAGTATCAGCTCACACAGTTTTGGACTCGCACAAGGCAGAAAAAGACAACAACCACTGGGTGATTGTCACAGGGAACCCAGTGGATGATGGCACCACTCACTTTGACAGGTAGCTTTTAAATTTTAATATTTCAATGGGAAAATGAAATGTAAATTGGTGGCATTGCCAAAACTTCGTACTTAAATTTTAAATGTAATTTTTTTGATTATAAAATAAGTATGTAAAAATATGTATAGTGTATGTGATAATATTATGCCATTTAAACTAACTTAACCGGCAGCATGGTGTAGTGATAAGAACACTTTCTACACCACCGTGGGGTTGTGGGTTTAATCCCCACTAGTTTCATGCTGTAGCATCCTTGAGTAAGGTGCTATAAACGGTATAAACTCGTGCTAAGCAAGCACTTAGTTAGCAGCATAATCACCAGGCAATTATAGTCTTTTAATATCCCAAACTGCCACAGGCAACTTGAGACTGGGTCGGAGTAACTGATGTTACTCTTTGTTTAGGTCGCACATTCGACCTTCCCACATCAAGGATAAAGATATATACAAAAAAAAATAGTTAAACATGAAAACCAATTTTGTTTGTTTTAAAATATTACATTTTTGCAAAAGATATGCTATGATGTTTTTAAAGTGAATTTTGTGGACTTCCTTTTTTAGACCTGAACCAACCCCTTCTGGAGTTCAAACAGCAAAAGAGCAACCTGCAGAGAAACAGGCAGAAGTTGCAGAAAAACCTGCAACTAGCTAAACTAGTTCTTTTCGCCTTTACAAAAAACTGTGCACTTTTTAGCTATCCTTTTTAGATTGTATAAAATATAATAACAGTTGTATTTATCATGTATTTTGTTCAGCACAAAATATACTTACAAAATAGTATGTACAGCAAAATAATTACGAGCACAATTTTGGCTTATTTCTTAAATTCAAAATAAAAACCTTAGAAACAAAGCAAAAAAACTACTAAAAATGTTTCTTCCTAATGGGAGCGCGAATAAAAATAATAACCATCACAAAGTTAAGAACGAAATTGCAAAAAAATAAACTTAGTATTTTTAATTCATAATGAGAGATAATTTACAAGGCATCTGGGCCTATAAAAATAACTTCAAGTGTGGATGTTTTTTTAAATTCTGATTGTATGTATAGGTTGTAACTGCAGATTCTTAAACTCAAATACCATAAGATTAGGTATTTTAAATTCCTACTTTACAATTTTTTTTTAAGTTTAACTACTTCACTTCATCACCATATATCGTGGTTTAGGGGGAGGGGGAGGTGGTGGCAACGGAAGATCGGGGAGGGTCACAATTTTACGAGGTTCCTTTTTAAGAATAAGACCTCCCGTGTTATCTTCATACTCACCCGCAATTAAAGGAGACCCAAGTGGGCTAGGGGGGCTCATAGGGGGAGCTTCAAGTTTTTTAGATCGAACCTAAATTCAAAATTTTTTATTTGTTAAAAAAATCAATAGCTTTTTTCTATTAGCTTTAAAAAGTTTTAGAAAAAGAATTTAAAAAAATATATTTCTGTTTTTATTTACATGTTTGTCAACTTTTTTGTCTAAGGCACTTCTCATTTTTTCCTTGTGTTTTTCATTTTTCTCCTGATAACATTCAACGTAACGGCGAATTAATCTTCTTATTTTTACAGCATTTACTTCCATAGTACGATCAGTTTGACATATCTGAAATATTCATCGTTTAAACAAAAAAACTTTATTGAAAACTTTGTAACTTAAATATTCTATATTTGCCCAACAAAAAATAATTTTCTAATTCGTGAGACCTAAGGCTTCGGGTTTAATTCTTAGCATGGGTCCAAATCTTTACTTTTAAGATTTAAATACATAGGCAAGTAAAAAAATAATTGAAACTGGACCCTAATCTAAAGCATTATAGGAAAAAAATTAATAGTTTTAACTTACCTTATTAACAGCTCTTTTCATGATATCTTTATACTGAGTTTTATTAATTTCTCTCCTCTCATAATGAGGTTTGATTGCATTTTTCGCTTCTTCTACAACTTGTTCCTGGAAAGTTTTCTTTTTCTGTAACTGGAAAATTTATTTTTTAATCTTTATATATATCCAACAACAGTGTAGGTCCGCCAAAAATTAAAGAGAGTAAAAATAAAAAGATGTAAAAACTGACAAAGTTAATTCTGAAAAAGAATTAATTAAAAATAATTTTGTACCCAAATACCTGTTTAACTTTGTCTTTGTTGTACATCTCAACAGCTGACCCCTCCACATCATTAATAGAGAGAGGAGAGAGGTCCTCTTCTTCTTTTTCCTTCATCTTGCTTACAATTGGATTCTCAAGGTTACCTCCAGCCAAAAACTAAATTAAATTAGGAATTTAAGTAAAAAATTATTTTAAAACAGATATTTGGATAACATACACCTGCATTTTTTTAAACAATATTAAAGCAACTTAATAAGAAATGCATTACAAATTCATCATTGTATCATTTATACCCTTAATATGAGATTTTGACCACTAACTTAAGCTTTATACCCTTAAATTGTTTTTTATATCCTAAAATTGAGTAATAAGTTTATACCCTTAATTTCAGCCTTTATACCCACAAGTTAAGATTTATACCCTTGAACTGAGATTATATACCCTTAAAATGACCTTTAAGAGCTTTGAACAAGGTTTTAATGTAATAAAAACAAAATTTAAAATAAAAAATTTACTTGGCCTAGTTGAAGTTTCTTAGAAAGTTCGGCAATATTCATTATTGCATCCTTCGCTGCTGATTGCTGGGTGGGATTTAAACCAACAATGTTTAAAATCTGGGTCGGGTTTAAAACACTTTCTTCTTTCTCTTTTGTCAAAGCTGAAAGACCAGTGAGAGCCTTTAATGTAAGTCCGAAGTTTTGTGCTGTTGCTGAAGTCGACTCCATTCGGGGGTCTGTTTTTTTAGGGGGCGGGGAAGGGGGTGGGGGTGATTTATTAATGTCTTCTAAAATTTTCACGTCAGCTGATGATGTAACATCTAAAATGGGAAATAATTTAAGATTATTACGGAAATAATTTAAAATAAAAAAGAACATATAATTAAACACAACCTTCCTAAAATTATCGAATTTTAAAACCTACCTTCACTTTTTTCAACATTTGAAGAGGAAGTTTCATTGGGTTGTTTAACAGTTTTACTAATCTCAGACGTCTTGGCCTCTTCAATTTGGACTGCAGTATTATTATCACTTTCAGTTAAAGTAATATTACTCGGTTTCTTAGCAGACAGTTGCTTAATATTTGAATGATCCAAAGTAGGGATTTGAATTAAGGCAGAATTGCTGTTTACATGCGTTTGCAACTCTTCCAACTGAGTCTCTGGCATTAACTCGTTCATTGAAATATGCCGGTCACGATTAAACGTATGACCTATTGTCGATATACTACTTATTGTTGCAATAGGTTGGGGTGACATTCTATTATCTCCTGAGCTGTTTGATTTGTGAGAAATGGTAACCACATTCGAATTGTTTTTTTGGTGCGACTTTGGTGATCTGGAGGACCTGTGTCTTCCACGGCGATCATCCCGTCTGCGATCTGGAGTTCTTGATCTGCGTCGTCTCCTCGGAGATCGACTTCTTTTGTTGGACTTGTGATCCGGACTCCGCGATCTTCTTCTTCTTTTTGAAGAGTCATCCTTGTAATGACTGCTTCTTCTTGACCTGGATGATGATCTATGCTTGTCTTTCTCCCTTTTTCGAGATCGAGATCTTTGTTTTCGAGTTGATGAATCTTTTCTAGATCTTCGCTTTGCTGGAGAAGAAGAAGTTGAACGATGTCGAGATCTTTTGCTCTCATTTTTGGAGTGTTTTAAGTTTTGAGAAGATTCTTTTTTGTGCTTCACATGAATTTCTTTAACAGGGGAATTTTCTTCGCTCGATTTTTCTATAATATTTAGCTCAACATTTTCTTTAATTTCTGTCATTTCATTTAATTCATCTTTTTCTACATCCTTTTCAATCAAATTTTTGCCTTTCCCATCACCTTCAAGTGATGACAATTTAGGCTGATCAGGTTCTTTAATTTCCTCCCTGTTTTTAAGCTTTTGACCAGAAGTTTTCTCAGTTGCAGTACTCAAAGGAACAGGTTCCAATGGTGGTAATGTGTGGGTAGGCGAAGAATCCGAAAACAAACTGTTCTTAGTAATAACAGGTGCTTTGCCCATCGTCATGCTAAATGATTTTATCGGTGTTTCAGTGTTTTCCTTAACTGGCGAAACAGATTTTGGAGCATCTGGGTAATCAACTTTTGGTGAATCAGCAAAAATATCCTCAATACATGAGATGTTTGGGTCCTCGACAATTTTGATTATGTTTTTATTATCGTCACTAGTACGTTGAAAATCGCTGATAAGGGGCATCTCAATGTCTGATAACTTATGTTGTGACTTGTTTTGAGGAGGTTGTTTACTATCAGTTTGATTATCCGAACTCATTATTTGATCTTCATTTGAAGAGTTAGATGGAGACTCAAATTCAATTTGAGTAGGAGAGTATGGAGAAGGGCTTTTGGCAATTTTTTCCGGAAAACTTTCAACAAATGATGTTTTTTTCGCAATTGATTCATGTTTAGTCTTTTCAGCACTGGAAACAGTAGTGTCCGAGGATTTCTTTAAAGATGCTTCTAAAAGATCATCTATGTCGATTTCTGGGTCGGGTTGGGGTCTTTTGTGCATTTTTATATCAGCTGGGTCAAGGGTCAAATCTTTAGACCATTCATCGATTTGGAATGAGTGTTTTCGAGGCTTTGGTACCTCTTTAATAGCGGTGAGATCGTCAAGTAGCATATCTGCATAGGCTTCGTCACTTATATCAGGTTTTAATTTTTTAGGGGTTAAATCTGATTTTTGCAAAAACTCAATTTCCTGTTCGTTAAATGTTTTTTCATTAATTGAATAAATATCATTATTTTCATGTTTACTAAAAGAATGTTTTTCACTATAATTTAATTTATCACTTTCTGAATGTTTGTGTTTTTTATGCTTTATTTTTTTACTTGATTTATTGGCAGTTGGTATTTCTAAAGTTTGATTAAATTCAGAATCAGAAAGCTCCGGAGCATGGTGTTTCTTTTTCTTCTTTGCCTTTTTTTCAGACTTTCTCTCAAAAACCTTGAGGTTATTATCATCTTTATTAGTTTTAGTATGCGCAGTAAAACTATCGGCAGCTTTTTCGGAGTCTAATAATGATTTATTCTGATTGTCTGAAAACCCTTCAGATTCGCGTTCTTTCTTATGTTTCTTTTTTTTCTTTTTCGGCGAATCGATTAAAGTTAAATGGTCTGCAGTTTCAGGTTTTGTTTCTTTTAAACATTTATCTTTTTTAGGTTTTTTACTCCGTTTAGCATGTAAATTGTCTGTACTTTCTTCGTTAGATGCAAATTCTTGAGTAAGATTCAGTTCAAAGGAAGAATTGCTTTGATGTTGCGCACATTTTTCTGGAAAATTCTCGTTTTTTTCTTTATCTCTTCTTGATTTTTTGTGGACAGGCGACTGCTGAATTTCTTCAAAGTCAAATTTATAATCTGCAGAAGTTTGTTTGTCTTTATTCTCTTTTTTATGATGCTTTTCTTTTTTGGATTTTTTTGGTTTTATTTCGTCTTTTTCGAAGTGTGAAAACTCTTCTACAGGATCTATTTTGGTCAAATTTTGGTCTTCTTGCTGTAAAGGTTCTATGTCATCTTCATGATGCTGTTTTTCTTTGTCATGTTTATGTTTTTTCGATTTTTTGGTTTTTAAAACTTCGTCTTTTTCCAAATGTAAAAATTCGGTTACAGGATCAAATTCTGTGAAGTTTTGATCTTGTGGTTGATTTCCTTTTTCCTTGTCTAATCCATGCTTTTTTGACTTTTTTGGCTTTAAAACTTCGCCCCTATCCAAATGTAAAAATTCTTCTATCGGATCTTGTTCTGTAAAACTTATATCTTCTGGGGCTAAAGATTTCATATCTTCTTCACAATGCTGTTTTTCTTTGTCAATTTTATGCTTTTTCGATTTTTTACGCTTGCTCAATTTATTTTTTATTTCTTCCTGTTTTGGAGACATCTTGTCTTTACTTAAATTATCTTCGTTAAATACTTGTGAAAATGTTTCATTTTGAATTTCATCAATTTTAAAATGTTTGTTTTCATCAGCTGAAGAATGTTCTATATTTTCTAATTTTGTAGGAGTTTCATTTTCAGGGGGTGAATTTACTGGCTCGTTGGAAGATGATTTTTCTTTGCTTTTCTTCTTTGGTTTTAGTTGAGGACTTTTTTCTTTGCTGACTGGAGTTTTTTCATGACTTTTATTTTGTCTATCCCGCGAGCGTTGTTTTGTTGGTGATTTTTCTGAAGATTTTTTTCTCGATCTACTTCTAGATCTTCTCTTTGATCTTTCAGATTGTCTTCTAGATCTGGATCCACTCCTTGATTTTCTGGATCGCCTCCGGGAGCGGCTACGAGATCGTCTTCTTACTCTTCCTCCATAAACTTTGCGGGATCGACTACCTGATCTTTTCCTGGAACGAGATCGCCTCTTTGACTTACTTGGTGATCTTTTCTCGTTTCGGGTTGATCTTCTTCTGGAGCGACTTCTTGATCTTCGGGCACGATTAGGAATCTTTTTTGCAGCTTGCTCTTCTTTGTTGTCTACTGAACTGGATCTGTTTCTTCTTTTCTCTCTTCGACTAGATTTTAAATCTCCTTCTTTCGAATTACTTATTTTTCTTGTCAAAGGTATTATTTGAACTGGTTTTAACGGAGGTTGATATTCATCATCGCTAGAAGCATTCTCCAGATTGTTATCGTTTTCTTTTTCACTAAAATTGTCTTTTGGTTTTTGAAACACTTTTCGAAATTTGACCGTTGTATCTTCTTGCTTCGGTTCAGGTAAAAAGTCAGGTAGTTTTATTTGAGCTTCAGATTCTGTGTTAGCAATTACTTTTACATCCTCAGTTGCAGGTTCTTCAGTTTTTGAAACTTCGTCTGCAAACATATCAAACTCTTCTTCTTTTACCTTAGTTTGTTTTTGTGCAGATAAAGTTTCATTATCATTTTTATTTTTTTCCGATTTAATTTTTTTAGAGTCTTTCTTAACAACTAAGTCTTGTTTAAGAAAATTGTCACATTCTAAATTTATCTGGGAATTATCAGTGGACTCTTTGGGTATAGAATTGTGTGATTCTGCTTTGTCCGATTTTTCAATTGAATTTTGACTTTCACGATTAAACGAGAACTTTCCAAAATTTTCTACCGGTTCAGGTGACTTTTCCGGAGATTTAATAGGACTTGTGACTTCTTCGTCCGATACTGTCGGTTGAAAAGGGTCATATAATCCCTCCTCTTCAATTTCCGGCATTATATCGTCACTTATTGCCTCAAATGGGTCATAAACATTACTCTCATTTTTACTACCTTCGTTTTTTGGCAAATTAAAAACCGGTCTGATAAGTATTTTCCTAGGTTTTCCAACTGGGTTTGCGTTCTTACTTTTAAGGGGCTTTTTACCATCTTTATTAGCATTTTTATCAGGTTTTACACTATTAGAAATATTTTCTGAAGCATTGTCAGGATTAGAATTGTCCATATTTTGTCCATTAACAGAAGAGTTAGAATTGTCGTTTGAGTTTGAGTGAGATTTTTTGCTTGACCTAGTGGACGACGAACTTTTGTTTTTGTTATTTGAGCTTTTTGAATTGCGATCACTTGATCTCCTTGTGGTACTTGCACCTAACATAAAAATACATTTAGATTAACATTTAATTATTTAAAACAATATCTTATACCAAAAGAAACATAAAATGTTAGTGGTATAAGGTCTTATTTAGTAGGTTGAATGGTTTTATTATAACATTTGATACCAAATTTAGATAACTTGTACTTTACAGTTCTTAAAAAAATTTTGGACAGCAAAGTGTTAGAGAGAATCAGCAAAAAGTGTAAAGTACAAGTAAGAATCGGCAAAGACTTTAATGTAAAAAATAGATTCTAGGGACTATAAAGTTAAGTGTTTGTTTAGGTCAATAAGGTGCAACTGATCCACAATTTTAAATAGCTACACTAATTTTTTTTTCCTTTAATCAAAATTTTATTATTTAAATTAAACCTACCGGATTGGTCATTCTTTGGGGACAAAGCTGCTTTGTTAATTTTTGGTTCTTCTGTAGTTTTCTTTTCATCTTTTTTGCTCGAACATCCAGGTTTTCTTTTAATGTTCAAGCTTAATTTTCCCTGTTTTATTGAAAGATTTTTGGAAGGAGCCAACAACAATTTTTGGCCACTTAAAATATTGTCCAAAAGAAATGGGGTTGTGGTGGCAGGTGCTGGCGCAGCGATGTTTCTAGAAAAATTTATTTCTTGTTTAAAAATATTTTACAATATATAAATTGCATTCATTTAGTTTCAAATTCTAAAAAAAAAACTTTAGGTGATTTTAATACTAAAACATCGTATGTATTTAGGCCAATTTTTTTATATTAAACCTACCATTTTTTATCCACAAATTACTAAATTCATAACATAGGGATTATTAAAAAAAACTAAAAAAATATTGAATTTTTTACCTTTCATTTCCTATGTTACCAGTTGCAAACAAAGAAGGGAGAGGAACATTAAATCTTATAGCAGATTGAGATAAAACTCTGTGCTTTTGAGCTATCATGTAACTAGGATCATGCTCTTGTACATCACTGCAATAAAATATTTGTTTTAGGCTTGTAAACTATATAACATCAGCATTTACAGATAAAAACTTAGTATACACCAAGCCTCCATTTAAAAAATTAACTTATAACTCTTAAATTTAGTAAATGTTACAGATTTCGTTTAAAAAAATCTTATTCACCCAAAAAACTTAAATAAAATTATGAAAGTATATGTAGGTGTCTCTAAAAAACTTGTTAGCCTATACATCATAACTTTTAATCAACATACCTAATTAAATCAAACACCTAAAATAGGAATATCCAAAAATAATCAAACATTTTAGAAAGTTGATTTATTTATGCTACTAAAAATAAATCAAAGTTTAACAAAGATATGAAGATTTCTTTCACTTACCTTAGCATAAACAACAAAACAACAACTTTTTTGTTATTTTAAGTGCAAAAAAGTTAACTTATATAAGTTTAAGTGCATAGTAAAGTGCAGTAATTAAGTATATACATGAGGTAATGACATAAATAACTGATAAACAAGTTTAAAACTTAGACATGGAAACACTTATTGACACAAATATTAAATACATTATTTGCATTACGAGCAACAAAGTTTTTATAAATAAAAATTTTATTAAAAAAATTCTGGCACCATCAAAAAAATGAAACCCAAATTAAATTTCTTAAAAAATAGAAGAAAAATTACTCTGCTGCGAGGTATTCATCCAGGTCATCAGCTCCTCCAAAAAGACTTAAACTCTGGGAAGAGGTCTCCTCGTTGATCAAAAAACTATTGTTACCTCCTTTCTTAATGGTGGATGACACACATTTTTTAGAAGCTACACATTTAAATAAACACTTTAACACATTATCACATATCTACTTTTTTAATAAAATATTTTTAGGTTTTATTTCTAAAATTAGAATAGCCTACCACATTTTACATGAAATGTATTGGAAAATTTTGAAAACTCTGGCACAAATTAATAATACTGCTTCTGTTATTACAACAATTATGAATTTGTAAAAAGCGATTTTTAGCCATATCTGGTATAAATTGGTGTTAGTAATTAACCTTATCACCTAAATTTTCATACGAGCCACTAAATTTATTTACTAATAAAATTTAAGGCATAAGAGATTTTTAACTCCTATGACATTAAAAAAAAAATATATATAAATGTATTATGTATATATAACCTTTATAACTAATTGAAACATTTCATGCCCAAAAATACAAGCAATTTTAAAAAAAATTTACCCTTTCTTGAAGTTGATCTCTTCTTCTTTCTCTTAGTTGATTTTGATCTTCTCGATTTACTTCTCTTCGTAGTTCTTCGTTTTTTCCTCCGAGGTCTGGAAATTCTTCTCGAGACCGATGCAGTGATTCTCATTCTTGTTTGTGCATTTGTGATAATATCGTTAAAAATTTCATCCAATTGCTGCAAATTAAAATTCTAATTTAACTAAACTCAAAAGAATAATGACAGAAAAAAAATTTCAACCATTAATTTATTAAACAAAAATGTTATGGAACAGTAAAAAAACTATTTGAAAATAAAAGTATTCTGACTGTTAGTTATAAAAATTTAGCCTTTGAAACTTAAGAAACTAATTTTTCCTCTCAAACAAGATGTAGTAAAGAATAGTCTAACAATATACTGTTTTTAAAATAAGGCAAACACCAATTTTAACAAACTTAATATTGGTTAATTTGGCTAATCAATATAATAATATAATATAAAAATTTTAATATAATTATGGTAAAGTTTTTGTCAAAAAAAATTACCTCATCCAAGTTTGAAACTATTCTAGCACGCTGTAACCTAGATCGTGTTATCTCCGATCTAACTCTCTCTGATGCCATCGTGCGGCCAACCATCCTGGTTTGCCGTTGCCTCGGTGGCCCTAATTACATAAAAATTAGGAGTAACACAAATATAAAATAAAAACACTTGGAGTATATATATTAAAAATTATTTTGAAAGTATGTAACTTTAAATTTTTTTTTTTTTAAATAACAACATTTTTAACTTACGCGATGGGGTCATACTCTCTCTACAGTTATCACAAAACCATTCGTTTGTTGGAACTTCCGCCAGGGGAGGGTTCAGGCAAGTACAGTGGTAACTAAAAAGGAATATTTTTTAAATGGTTTATAAATTTAATGACCTAAACTGTAAGACTAATCCCTTCATTGAAAAAACAGTTTTAAATCGTTTAAAACATTGGCAAATAAAACAATTTTTTATCTACATTTATTTGTTGTATATGTAGCATTAAGCACAATTTTTTTTTTTAATTTAACTGTATTAAAACCAATTTAAACTGTTTTAATTTAAGGTGAAATAAAAATTTAATTTAAATAGACATTTTAGTTTGGAAGAAATTTTAGTTAAATAGATGTAAACAAAAATGCAAATTTAGTATTCCGCACTTACAATAACCCTAAACTGTTTTTTCTATTTAATATTATTTGTATAGGAAAAAGGGAAATAATTGTAATAACAGCATGTAGTTTTAAACTTGAATAATAGCCTACTAAATAATTGTGTTAAATTTAAAGGAGGCATATATAAAATATACTACATAAGATTATTGGTAAAACCATAGGATTGCATGTCCTACTGTCTGAGTTTTAAATACTGTGCTTACAATGAATTGCAGCTTATCACAACTAGCATTTTAAAGCATTTAAACTGAACAAACAAATATATTATATATATATATATATATCATAAATACATTCGTCCATATGGCTTAATTATATATAAATTAAAACATGTATCGTGATTACAATACGTTACAAGTTTAGAACAAATCGAAAATTTAATTTAAACCTACCCGCCATCACATCCGTCACAAAGTAACAAAATATCCTCGTTGTCCCCCTGGTGGCAGACTTGACAATCAATTTCCAATAACTCTACTTTCTCACAAGGTTTGCCTTCAATCACAATCTCGTTAATAAAGAGACCACCATTTCTTTGGTAAACTCTTATTCTTGTGAACTCGGTCCGGTCAACAGGGCATGAATTTGCATTCTAAACAGTTGTTTATGTCGTAAAAAAGATTTCAAAATGATAACAAAACATTTTTTAAATCACATATAAGTTGTATATTTTTTCTAATAATAGCTTAACCTTGACAGTTATAAACTAAATATAATATTTTAGGGTTATAGAAATAAATTTTAAAAGTAATTAATTGACATAGTGTAAAATTGTTTTTTATTATTTTAATCACCTTGCTCCATTCCAGTATACAGTCCACACAGAACAAATGATTGCATTCGTTTGGAACTCCTATTCGTTGGTTGGTGAAATCATTTAAACAAATTGGACAACAACAATCTAAAATATACATTCAAATAATACTTGCATTTAAATACTTTTACGAACTCAGTAAAAAGATTCTTTAATTGATTAACCATTGTTGCAAAGGGTTTTTTAACAGTATATACTTTAATATAAACCATATAGGCTATATATCAAAATTATAAAACAAAGAGGCTTTTAAGTTTTTATCATATAAAGTTTATTTTAAACTTATAAATAAGGTAAATAAGTGAAAATATTCAATTTTTTTTTTGGGGGCTAATGTTTAAATAATAACAAAAATAAATAATACAATACTAATGCTTGTTTAAAGTAAAACTACAAAGTCACTGTACAAATTAAAATATGAATATTAAACTATTGCTTCAGAAAACAGACCACTAATTAAAAAAATGCAGAATTTTTAAATAAGATAAAAATTACCTTCAACTTTCACATGAAACTCCTCCTCCACATCCTCTTCGTCTTCATCACTTGAATCTGATGAGATTAACGAGGTTTTTGATCTTTTGACTTCCACTTCTTCGTAATCCTGATCCTCATCATCATCTTCGCTGGAGCTAGTGCTCAAAGTTCGAAAACGACTTTTTCTGTTATCCATTACTAAGCTTCATTATTTAAATAAGAATAAAAATTGTTTTCTGTAAAGCAAAAATAGTTTTTTAATATGGTTACAATACAAACAAATTAAAATGAAATAATCAATGTCATGACATTTTAATCTCAAATCTGCAATACACAGACCGACAGGCAAGGCAGACTGGGGACAGATAAATACAGTTTGGCAATGACGAGCGGATTTTTTATATTTGCAAATAGTTGTACAAATACCACCAGTTTGTCAAAATAAACTTAAGTTACTAAACGTTAATCTCTAGGCAGACAGGTCAAGTTTACTGCGTTATATATCTTGGGCATTTGGGCTTGGCCGCATGGCACCCGACAAGCGTACCTATTTTTATAGTTTTAGCCCTAACAGCTAAACATACTAAAACAGCAAGTGGTCAATTTAATATACATTAATATTAATAGGCTACTTTAACAATTACAAAACTTTTAAATGAAAATAAAAAAGCAAACAGCAGCTAAAAAACGCATTTGTACTCCAACCATGAACGTTAGTCTATAAAAATCATATAAAAAATATAATAAAAACGAGCCACTTTGTGGCGTATTTCGCACGCAACAAATTGTTTTTGCCTCAGGGGTTTAAGTACAATTTATCAACACATTTTTTTGTTATTTAAATAATATAGTACATTTTTTAATTTTACTGAGACAAAAAAAATTACCTTTGTGTTTACAAAACACTTCAATTTTAGAAGGTGTTTTGTATTCCTTTTAGCAAAGGAATCAAACATTCATAAAATGTTTGAAATCAAAAAAAAAATTTTGTTATTTTAATGTTTTATGTATTATATAGTGTAAACCATTTTTATAATATCGTAAATGCGCAAAAAAATTTCAACATTTGTAAAATTTCAACCGGTAGTTGGCGTTCTAGTTAAGCATTTGTTTTGGTGATGACGTCACAGAGCTGTTTACGTTTATTAGACACGTACTTTGGTCATAAAATCATTTGCCGGTTATTATTAGATTTTAGTCTGAACGATTTTTTGACGCAGGCAACGAAAAAGGAGTGTCATTTCATTTTATAAAAAATAAGCACAGTAGAACAGTCGTTTACAAACGAAAATCACAAAAATGTTAGCCACCGAAAATCCTCGCAAAAGATCGCTTCGAGAAAAAGTTGAAAAAAATGAACCCGAAACATCAACTCCCAAGAAGGAATATGATGATGCTGAGGAACTTCTTTTAAAAGCTCGAAAACGGCAAAAAACTTCAAGAAATTCCCTTAAAAATGGGACAACAAAATTGGTAAGATTTTAATATTGTTGAGGCAAGTTTAATTGGTATTTAATTACCAAAAATTGATTTAAATATAAAAATATTTTTAATACACTTTATTTACTATAATTTAACAATATATTTTTATACTTAGGGCAAATTTATAAAGCTTTAATAGATTTTGATTAAAAAATTATCCAACATTATGTAAAAAAAACCAAAGTAACTCATATATCATTTTAGGCATTGTACGAACCTGCCAAAATGGCATTTAAGGAAGGAAGCCAGCATTTAGGGCCTTATGTGCGCCTGACTAAAGAGGAAGCATTAACAGGAGGTATACAAGAGAAATTATTGTAATTATATAAAATAACTAATAAAATATTTTGAAAACAAATCTTCTTTATAAAATATAAATTTAAATTATTTATTTATTTTTATAATTTATTAGACTGTCGGCCAGCAAGGGTATATGCAGATGGAATTTACGATATGTTTCATTCGGGTCATGCAAGAGCACTCATGCAAGCCAAAAACCTATTTCCAAACACTTATTTAATAGTTGGAGGTATAAAAAAATTAAACACAAACTCTCACTTAAAAAACAAAATTTTTTTTTTAATGAATAATTTACATAATTTAAAAAAAATTTAAACATCTCAATATAAAATGTTCAAATTTAAAAATGAGGAAACTTCATTAAATTCAATTCAATTGTTTTAAAAATGTCATGGGAAATGAACTTTAATATAAAACATTAATAGCAATGTGAAATTTGACCTGACCACCCAATTGAAAAACTAATTTAATTTAAAGCAACATTCACTAAAAAGGCTATAGATAAAATTTTATATTAAAACGATTTTTATTGGCCGTTTTAAGATTGTATAGCGGTATTACAGGATTATATTAAAAAAAGCCCTATTTAACATTCATTAAAGGAAATAAAAAATGCATTACGCTTTTATAGATAATATTTTATATTAAAACCATTTTTATTGGCCTTTTTAAAAAAAATTTTTCTTTTAGTTTGCAATGATGAACTGACGCACAAGAGCAAAGGAAGAACTGTGATGGCAGAAAAAGAAAGATACGAATCACTGAGACACTGCAGATATGTGGATGAGGTGGTCACAGATGCCCCATGGACTCTAAGCGAAGAGTTCTGCGAAAAACACAGGGTAAATTTTTTTTTTTTAAATTGTATGTCATTTTAAACTGTAATCCATATAGGCTTATGTTACAACCATCTGTGTTATTGCATTACCAGACATATTACCTACCTTGCCATTTACTTTAAGCATATTGTTAAATTTATGAGTCACACATTTTATGTTTATAGATTGATTTTGTTGCCCACGATGACATTCCTTATGCTTCATCCTCCTCCGCTGATGTTTACAAACATATTAAAGAAAAAGGTAAACCGAACTTTTTTATTTTGATTTAAAAAGTTGTATATACATTTTTTTGAATATTTTTCGACAAAAGTATGTGCAATTTGATATAAATTGTAAAAATTATTTCAGAAAAAAAGTTATATAGGCTATCTAAATAAAATGAACAAGTCAATAATCAGCCATATTACCCTTAAAACTCAAAAATATTTTCGATAAAAAATAATTTATTTTTAATATTAGGTATGTTTTGCCCTACTCAACGTACAGAGGGTATTTCGACGTCAGATGTGATTACCAGGATAGTGAAAGATTATGATCTCTATGTGCGTCGAAATTTGCAACGAGGTTATTCGGCCAAAGATCTTAACATCAGTTTTTATCGGGTAAGTGTCATATGACATGCATTATATGTGTAATATGTCATATGACATATAAATATTTAAAAAGTGTAGTGACTGGTCAAAAATATGATGTAATGTTTTGTTAGTGGTTATTACATCATTTTGTATTACAAATATTATATATATATATATATATTGCAATAAAAAGCTGAAAAAATTTGTCACTTCAAAATCCTGAAATTTGCCTTGTATTTTGTATTGCCATGATCTTATATTTTTATATACTAATAATGAACCTTACTTTACAATTTTTAAAATTTTAAACTTCCTTTTGTGTAATATTAACTAACTTCCCCCCTAGCTGTCTTAAGTTTTATGAAAAATGAATTTTTAAAATTTCAATTCAAGGAAAAGCGAATTGCTGTTCAAACGACAATGGACAATGTTAAGGATAAGTTAAAGGATATGGGAGATAAATATAAGGAATTCGTTGGCAAAATTGAAGACCGAAGCCATGAAATGTTGGATAAATGGAAGGAAAAGTCGAATGAATTTGTCCGCAATTTTATCGACATGTATGGAACTATGGTAAGAGGATTAATCCCAATTTATAAATAACCTTTTTTTAAGTTTTAGGCGATGGGTCTTTTATAAGAAAATACCAAGATTTAAATTTTTACAAGTAGATTTAAATTTTAGTAAAAAATTTTTATCCAATTATCCAAATTTGTCGTGATTTTATTTATAAATTATTATTTCAATTAAGGTTTAATTATGTTTAAATAAATCATTTTAAATTGATTTTTGCACTGTGGACTCAAACAACTGTTATGTCACTTTTGTTGATTTATATAATCCAAGGTAATCATTAACCTTGCCAACACCAGATGTTATACTGTCATGTAAAGAACAATATGTGAAAGAAAACTAATAGCAGAGTATTAAATTTAATAATTCACATTTTAATGCCTAGTATAATAATGACAACTGGCAATTTTTCCAAAGCTGTATAGCCTAAAGGCTGTGATTTGGTTTTCAAGGTTAACTTTTATTAATGTAATTGGTATTGACTTTTCTAAAATATTCAAATTTGAGAGAATAAGTAGGCGTTTTAAATCAATATTGGAAATGTTATCTTGAAATATGTTGTTGTTTCTTCAAAAATTCAAAAACAAAATCCTGAAAATTTTACAAACCGAAAATAGCAACCATAATAAACCTCTATAATAAACAATTTAACTAAAAAACCAAGAACGTGTTATGGTTAAATAATAGAGTATATGTTTTAATACAATAAAGTATAAGATACATTCTATGCCAAAGTCAGGTTTAACCTTTTGATATTTTACAGAACCAATACAAAGAACAAATTTTTGATGCAATCTCACCTGGAAGAAATAGTCCATTGGAAGGTGAATTGGAAAACGAATCGTTTACCTACGAAAAGTAATTGTTTGCTCTTACATTTAAGAATAGTTTTAATTAATTAGAGACTTTTTTTATTAAAATTTGCTTCTCAATCTAAACAAATTTAAAACTAGCCTGGTGGGAGTATAATTAAAAAAGGGGCTGAAAGCGGTGTGAACCCCTGTTAAGAGAAAACTCAATTATCAGGTTAAATTAATAGGCAATGTGATCAATAATATTCATAGCTGTCCTGGGCAACTTAAGAATGGGTCAGGGTAACAAATAATACTCCTATGAAGCTGTATAGGCACCCTTTCCACATCAAGGTAAATATATTAAAAGTCATTTTACACTAAACCATTTAATAGCATTTAATGTTAATGTGCTTTTTTGTATAATTTACTAAATTAGTTAAATTTTAAATGGGTTATTTTTTTACATTATTAGTCCACGCTCGCCGAGTTTTTTAGTAAAACAGTCTGTTAAATCGATGTTAGAAGAAAATTCAACAGACGACGAAGAAAAGAATACAAATGAAAAATTGTAATCTAACTTAGTAAAAATTGCTGAAAAATAATAGTACTGTTGTGCATGTACTCTATTCACATTTATAATGTGCATTCAATATAACTCATAATTAATTTGTCAATATTCCATTTGTTACTGTTATCAATGGCGAACATGGTTTGCTTTATTTTTAAACTTGTGCATGTATATATTATTGACGCTTTTGCAATACAAATATAAAGTTTTATTCTAGTTTTAGCTATATTTATCTTTTATTTGACTCCCAAAATATATGAATTGCTTGCCATAATGCCAAATTCAGCACTTAAAAATTCTACTTGTTTAGTTTTAATGAATTAACAAATAGATTGTTTAGAATTATAACAAAATAGCAAAGTATTTATATATATGTTGATGTAACTACAGGATGCCACTGTGGTACTAACAAGTTTTTCAACCTCTGTGTTATTTTTCAGTATACTGCTTCTCGTTTATGTTTACCTTGTCATTTATTAATAATCACCAGCGTAACCAATAAGTCAAAGTCCATCTTAAAGGCTTTTTATTATTTATTATCTTGTTTGCATTAATCCAATATTAAGCATAACCATTTAAAAGTATTGTAACGCTAAAGGAAATTTTCCAAATCACTTTAAAAATGGTTTTATTTAGCCTAGTTTACTTTAAGCTAAATACCGTCTGGCCTATTTGCAAACACAAGTGTTTGTTTTTAAATAAATACAAAGTTCTTTAAGGGTGACCCTTGTACTTTGGACTTTTATATGTTGTTGTGCAGTTTAATTTAAAACATAAAAGCTATTATGTTAGGCTGTAAAAGGGTGAATTTTATTTTGCTCTATTGAAACTGTAATTTATTGCTAAGCCAGGCATTTTAAAACAAATAATAAATCCATCTTTAAACTTTGTACTTACTTTTTGCATGTAAATTTTTAATAACTTCTGAATAATTTTTATGGAAGCATAAATGTAGTAATGAATGTATTACAACGCAAAGTAACCTACAACTCTGGAATTTCTTTTTAAATTTCTAATCGGTGTGCAATTTTGTATTAGTTAAGCATGTGCACTGTTTAGGTAATAAACCATTGACTGCAGACTCCTTTTAGATTTCACTATATATAAGTTGCAATATTGTATTCTTGAAATTTAGTGATATTTTTTTAAATATAGAAACCTAAAAAATGGTAAAATAACCTAACTTTAAATAATTTCTGAAAAATTCTTTTAACAATACAAAGTTTCTTTAAAATTGTTTTTTTATTTTCAATTTGAACGAAATGTGTAGTAATAGGCTTTTAACAATTCAGAAATTAGAATAATTTGATAAAACCACCTGACATGACTGTGTAACAAAGCACAATACCACTGGTTAGAATTTTAGAGGACAAATAAAAAAAAATTCAATAAAAAAAAATTTGTTAAAAGTTAGCCAAATTATTTGAAAAAGTTAAGGTAAAATGGGCTTTTTTTGTGTAGTTTCTGATGTTTGCCTTTCTCAACTGCTTATTGCCCTCGCAGCGGGTTTGATAAAATAAATAATAAACACAAAAAGCACAGTGCTGGAGTATTCAAAATAAAAGAAAAAAAATTACCTAAAAATATTGGCAAGAAGGTATTGCCACTTTATAATTATGTTGCACACATTTTGACAATCACCTCTAGACTAACACCATCAAAAATTTCAATTTTTAAAGTACGCTAATTAAATGATCAGTTTTGATTATGCTGTTATAGATAGTGTATTAAAATCTTACGATTGTTTGGGTGTTATGTAGAGTCATGATTGCCACAGATTTTAAAGTGCAACATAATGGGTTTGAATAAAATTATATAAAAGATCAAAAATCGCGCAGATGTGTTTAAATAAAAGGCATGTAACACTAAATGAATTTTTTTGTTTTTTATAAATAGGTTAAGGGGGAGAAGTGAAGTTTTAAATAAAATTGCAATCGCAATATTTCTGCGATTTGAAATAGTTAAAAAATGATGCCTTCATAGTTGTTTGCTTACAGACAAAATGACATAAAAAAAACAAAGCCCCCTAATTAAAAAGGACTAAAAATGCCATCATAAAACCCTGTGAAAAAAGCACCACTAAAATTGTTGCATGAATTAAAAGTTACCTATCATCAGAGAGAAAAAACACACACGCGATATTAGAAATCTTTCTAAAACCATAAAACATGTGTCAATTTTGCAGGCAATCTTATCCCACTAGAGACATAAACCTACCACACATGTCTTTTTTTAGCAAAAACTGAGTTTAAAATGTAGAATTGTGCACTGTGCTTTTGTATAACGCGAGGTAAGCAGCAAATTAAAGACAAGCAGCACCTAAAATTTCCTAAAAAAAATTCTAAAATTTCGCCTTTTCGTTAAAAGCCGCTGTTCCATTAAAAAAAAATTGGGCTAAAATTCTGGAAAAACTATTCCAAAAAAAAGATATTAACTTTAGCGTACTGCCCAGTTTTTGTTAAGACTACACAGCCCATTTGTTTTTATCAGCAGTGGTATAATGCTACACATTCCATGCAGCATGGCAAATCACATATCAAGGCAGTGTCACAGTCGAGATATAGATAAAAAAAAAATTTAATAGGCTTTAAATTCAAACAAAATTTGGAACTGCCCTTTTTCCTGTCGCAACAGAAAATCTAAAAGATATTTTGATTTGCTGCATGGAAGGTATTAAAGATTTTTTTACAGACACAGTCATGTGGTACTTTCCCAAGCGGTGCATTCCCAGATCGCTACATTCCTGGAAAGATATGACAAAGAACGTTATGTACAATCCGGTCGGGACACATATTTACACTCACACGATATATATACAAAACACACACATACACAAGATCATCAAAAAATCCGATCTGGCTAATCTTCTGTACAGAGAGAATTACTGTCGGTGAAACAATAAAACAAGAAAATCACTTCAGGCAAAAATTTTTTAAGCAAAATTTCAAACAAACTTGGATTCAAAATGATTTTTTTTTTTCTGATGTTGTATCGGAAAGCAGGGTTTAGAAAGTGAATTAAGATATGTACAAGTAGATGTTGGGTAGGGGTGCTTTGTGTGTTGGGTTTACATGCTAAACCAGTCTGGCCCTGGACCCCCCTGCATGGAGCCTCCATACTCTGCACCTCGATAAAACGCTGGCATACCCCAGCCCCCACCAGAGTTACCACCCCTGTTTAAAAATGAAAAAATTAATAATTTTTTTTATATTTTAAAATCAAAATTTAGTTGAAATTTGAAAAAAAAATTGTAAAAATAATGATATTAACACGACCATATGTCATTATAAAACTTTAACAATAATAAAATTAAAATTTTTTTTTAACAATTACCTGTTGCTATGCATTGGTGCACCTCGGCCGCCTCCTCCAGTATTTCCACCTCTGCCTCCTCTGTTTTGTTGCTGTCGGTAATCCCTTGAACCAAATCCGGAAGAGAATCGTTTGCCTCCTGATTGTCGAGGTCGACCCTTCTGGTATGTAAGAGCACTGGTCTCAAGCCATTGTGGGACTTCCTGTCCGGCTTCAATTAGAAGATCAACCAAATCTTTGACGATGTTCATGTTCTTGTCATTAAAAAACGAGGTAGCAAGACCTTGTTTAAAAAAAATAAAAATTTGATAAAAAATGTAATTTATTTAGCCATAAACTTAAATTCTTCAGATTGAGTAACTAAAGCTAATACATAAACATTGTCAGAAAAAATAAAAAAAAATTGATAAAAATGAAATTTTTAGCCTGTCAATTGAAATCCCTTACATAGAGTAACTAAAGCTAATCCAAGCAAGACCATTTTTGAAATATTCAAGCAAAAAATAATACTAAAAATATGTATATACACCGCAATGTATCCCCTTGTCTGGTCTTAAGTTTATGGTCCTACAAAAGTTCTATAAAATACATAAAATCAAAAGTTGAATTTATATACCAATATTTCCTACACGCCCAGTTCTTCCAATTCTGTGAACATATTCGTCGATGTCACTTGGAAGATCGAAGTTGATCACATGACGAACATTCGGGATATCAAGACCTCTTGCAGCAACCTAAAGTTTTTTGTGATTTTTAATACAAAATTTGATTAATTTTTTTTTATAATAATTTAACAAATAAACTTTATATTTAAAATTACAAAAAATGATTTTTTTAAAATGAATTATTAAAACTTACAGCTGTAGCAACCAGAATCGGGTATTCCCCTGTCCTAAAAGCCAAAAGTGCCTCTTCTCTTTCGCGTTGCGATCGATCGCCATGGATACTTGTGGACTTGTATTTCCTAGTGTAACAAATCAAGTTTTACCTTAGTATTGCTATGTTTTTGATAAGGAAATGTTAATTATTTAATAAAAGACATTGTTTAATATTGCTCTATTTGTATTTAAATCTATGTAACAGGGCTGATTAAAGGCAGAAAAAAATATTTAGAACAAGTTTTAGTTTTTATTTGTAAGGTGAAAATAATTAAATAAGTCACAAAAATTAATAGTATAATACAACAGAAAATAAAATTGTTAAAAAAAATTTACTTCAATACCTTTTATATAAGAACTCATCCAAAGCGTCAGCTCCTTTTTTTGTTTCAGTAAAAATCAAGGTCAAAGATTTTGAGTCTAGAAAAAAAAGTTAAAATAAATAACTCATCATAAAACAAAAACTAAATACGATTTAATGCCGAAAAAAATCTACCTCTAATAATAAAAAATTAGATTAAATTTTTTTTTATTTTTATATGAAATTATTACAATAAATTTCTTACCTGTGGCGTTTACTAACTCCAACAAAAACTTGTGTTTTTCATCTTCATCAACCCAGACAACTTTCTGGGTGATGTTGGTGGATGTTGATCCCACTCTTCCAACTGCCAAAAAGATGTAAGTCTCCAGGAAGTCTCGAGCAAGAATCTGGATCTCCTTCGGAAAGGTGGCGCTGAACATGAGAGTTTGTCGATTTCCTGAAAAAAATATTGTTTTTCACATTATGAGTGATTTTTTTTCTGAAAACTTTTTTACTTTCTGACCACTTACCCTTATCAGTCATGTCACTTTGTTCTACAATCCTTCGGATCTGTGGTTCGAATCCCATGTCCAGCATTCTGTCAGCTTCATCCAAAACAACAAACCTAAAGAAATGGATTTCATTTTTTTTTTAAGTAAAGAAGTAATAACTTAGCTAGCTTAAAAAAAAGCAATTATGAACTTGCTCTATTGCAGACATTTACTGTAGCTCTAGGCTATATGTTACACAATTGCAAATTTATTTTAAGAATGATATTTTAAGAGCAAAAAACAGGTAAATTCGTAAAATTAAGTGACATGAATAAAAACTAAAGTTCAAAATCTTGTTTCACCCAACAAATTATTTTATAAAAAAATGCCCTTTTTTACCTAATGTAAGCAAGTCCGATTTTTCCACGATCAATAAAATCGACCAAACGACCAGGGGTAGCGACCAAAATGTGACACCCACGATCCAAGTCCCTCATTTGTGCTGAAACGTCAGCCCCACCATATACTACGCATGGGCGCACATGAGATCGATATGAGAACTTGCGAGCTTCGTCATAGATCTAGGTTCATAAAAAGTTTGTTATTATTTTTAAATTAAAAAACATATCTTTAAATTATTAAGTAGCTTGCATGTACAAATATGCAAGTGCGGATTTCTTTTTTACAGCTTCAAAAATAAAAAAAATCCTATTTGAAATAAATATCAGTTGTGACCTTATTAAAATGCAAAAAGCATGAAAAATAAATGACTAGTTTAAAAGAACTAGATGTTATTAAATGAAGAGTTTGTATCGCAAAGTTAATCCTGAACACAGATTCCATTAAAAAAATAAAATAATTTAAATAGGCTATACTTGAAGTTTTGCATGTTAAGATTTACCTGTGAGGCTAGTTCCCTGGTTGGGGAAAGCACCAAAGCAAGTGGAAACAACTTTCGTCGACCTCTCTGATTGGCTGTCGATGCTTTGTGTGATTCACCCGGTCCTTCGGCATACAACCTTGATAAGATTGGAAGCAAAAAGGCAGCTGTTTTGCCAGAACCTTTCAAAAAAAAGTAAAACATTTAGAGTGACGTCTACTTTGATTTATTTAATTACATTTACTAGTTTAACTGGAAGACATATGGTTGTTTATATAGTAATCAGTCAAAAAATCATAATTAAACTATTTTAAGTTATCGCCATTTTAAATAGAAGTTCGTAGCCTACCTCACAGTCAGGATTTTAATTGTTGAAATATGGTATATATATATATAACTTTTAACTAATACTTGCTTGGTACACCACAAACAGCAGTTTTAACAAATTGGGACGCCTTTAAATTGGACATACAGATATATATATATATTGTCCACTAACCTTCAATATATTTTAACAGAAATTTTAAACTGAACAACATTTTTAACATTCTAACCTGTCTGAGCACACGCCATCAAATCCCGTTTTCCAGTGATAATAGGAATGGCATACTTCTGTACTGGAGTGGGGACCGTGTATTTACACAAATCCAAATTATCACAAATTATCTCACCTAAGTCAGCATCTTTAAACTAAAAAAAAAATTTTTTTTAGTAATTACGTATTTGACTGTTTTTTTTATTAGGTTTGATTTTTAACAGTTGCTGCTATATTATTACACAATGCATTTCAAATATAAAAAGAAAGTAATAAAAAACTGCATCAAGTTAGGTCTTAGGAATGGTAGTAATGCAAAAATGATTGTTTACGTAACTTTAATAATAAAATGTTGTTAAAATATATTTACAGTGTCAATATGATCGGGTACATCTTCCCCTGTTGCTTCAACTGGAATGTCCTCATATTTGTCAAAATTAATTCCAGTGTTCGAACCAGAAAACAAAGTTCTAAAAAATAGTTTAAAATTAATAAACTTTAAAAAAACTGCTGCATGTGTTTTTTTTTAAATACGTCTTTTTTGGTATATATATTAAATAAAATTGTAACCCAAATTGATATTTATAGACAAACCTAGTATTTGTACATAATGTTTACTATTGACATTTGAGTAGGCTGAACCTATGACAAACAACAACAACATTACTTTTTCTATTCTAACCATTCCAATTATGATTTTTTTCATATATATCATAATACGAAAATATTTTTAATCCTGCCTATCTTGCATAAAATCTAAATATAGTAATAACAATAAAAATTAGAAAAAAAACTTTAAAAAAATACCTTTCCAAGCCCTCGTTCTGAGCAAGAGGTTTGCTCCAGTCGATTGGATCGTTAAAAGCATCCCCGCCTCCCTGGCGTTCATCCCATTTCTTTGCCAATCTGTCATCTCCCTCTCGCATCTGTCCATATCTTCCACTTCCTCCTATACCACCTAAAAGCAAATAAAAGTCGTTTTTATAATAAAAAATAATCCCTTTTTTAAAAGAATTTTTTTTTTATGCCACACTAAAAGTATAATCTTAAAATGAAAAATTCAAGAACAAACCATCATCAAGAGCTGCCCATCTGTCTGCAACTTGATGCTGGGGGGGACCTTCCCAATACCCACCACCACCACCACCTGAACAAATAATCATGAATTTGAAATCTTTAGAATATTATAACAAATTCAAAACACAAGGCAATGGTCCATTAGAGATATTTTTATTATTTTGTTTAGCCTTCGTTATATTTAATAAAAAAAACACAAAAAAAACTAGATAACTATATATATATGTATATCTATTTTTTTAACATAAAAAGTCTAACCACCTTAATACATAAAACCTCGCTTTGTAAGCAGTACTACACTACATTAAAATTTAGGAACATTACATTAAAATTGCCAATTTAGTATATATATATATATATAATAATTCTTCCAAAAAAAATAAGTTAAAATAAATTTAAAAAACTAAATTTATTTATAAACCTGTAAAAATAAATTTAAACTAAAAAAAAACTTAAATTTTTTCACATACCTCTGCGGTCATTTTGACTTCGATCATTGTAACCCCGAGCCCCATAATTTCGGTTATTCCCATACCCACCATGACCTTGGTGGCCGTAACTCACATTATACTGCGGTGGTCCCCTGTATGACCCACCTGTTGAAAATTAGGGGTTAAAATAGGAAATGATAAGGTTGGATTATAGTCATAACATTACTGCATTTACTGTTTAACAGGTATACTTTTTATTATACTAAAGAAATTTTTGTGTGTTTGTTGATATTTTATTGCAGTTTTTACAAAACTTTTTTTTAATCTAATCACACAACGGAAATAAATATTAGTTAATACAATAAAACTCTTAGTATAACTTTATTATGTAAAGTGTGTTTTTTTTGTTTTTTATTCTAAAACAGCCCTAGATATTAAAGAATAACTTTTTTGTAAGAAATTTTTTTTACCATTGGAATAACCACTTCGTTGTGGGGGAGGTCCATAATTTCCACCAGGTGGCATTGGGCCTGGTTGTTGCATCATGTGACCATAACGAATTTCTAAAATAAATGTTAAAATACTTATTTAAATGCTACTGTAAAAATCGGAGCAAAAAGTTTAAAAAAAATATATTAAAGCGGATTTCAAGAAATTTACACACCCTACATATGGAACCCCTTTACAACCCCTTAATTAGATTTCCTTATAACTAAACACCTTTATTTAAACTCATAACATTAAAAAAAATAATGTGAATAATAAGTTGTTACAACTTATTAATTTTAAATTTTGAGACTTCTTAATTAAAAAAAATGACCTCCATTGGGCCCAGTCATTGGTCCACCTCCATATGATGAAGGAGGGGGCATCATTTGGGGAGGACCCCCTCGTCCCATTCCTTGGTTTCTTAAATGAGGAGGAACATACCCAGTACCTCCTCCTCCATATCTGGCTCCACCGCCTCCACCACTTCCTCCACCTCTTCCATTAAGATCCATTGAACCCATCTTTAAAAAATTATTTTAATTATAAACATTAAATTTAAGAGATAAACTCTAGTTTTAAATATTTTTTTTTAACAATAAACATTTATATTATATATATAAATATATATATATATCATTTAATTCATTCTAATATTGTTTTTACCTGCTGTTCCAAGCCATTTGTAGGATGCGACATTTTCTTCTATTTTGATAATTTTTTATTTTACACAAAATTTATCGTTCAAATTAGTTATATTATTTTTAATGTATTCTATTGAATTCTATAAAAATATAAGATATATTTAAAAATAGGTAGGAGATAATCAGATTGTATATGATTTGACAGCTTGTCCAAAATTGGGTAAAAGCCTAATTAAATATACACGATGAATTAAAGATATACAAAAAAAAATTGGAAAAACTTGGAATAAAACAAACAGACAAATGGTTTAAATAATTGGATTAAAATGAACCGTAACCAATTTTAACCACTTAACCTATTCCAAATCCATTTAATCTTTGATAATTTACAGGAACCACAAAATAATTCAAAACTACTAAATCTGTCATCAAATTATATATTTTTTTCACAATTACTTAGTAATATAAAAAACTGCTCTAAAACCATCTTTAATTAGTTTTTTAAACCCTTAAAGTAAAGTTTACATTTTACCGCAAGCAAAAAACACGTTGCTTGGCAGCTTGTATTAAGTCTGTGAGTTCACTAAGTTGCCAGTTTGGAAAGTAGGGCAGCGTGCATACACAAGATTTTTTCGTTGAAAAAAATGCACGCCTGAAATTGGCGTTTTGCACGCCTGGCTTTAAAAGTAAATGCAAAATTAAGGTAAACACGCTAACATAAATCACGCGTGCACGCGTTGTCCAAAAATTTTTGTGCACGCACTGTCCAAAAATTTTTGCACGCGCGGTCACGTCAATTTTTACGCTTGCACGCACGAAATCTCGTCGAAAACTGCCCTACTTTCCAGACTGGTTAAGTTGTAAGTCTGTCGATTTGATAAGCATAAAATAAAAAAATTAAATCAGTAAATATCAGAATGTATAACCAATGAATATATTAATACAAACAGAAAAAAGGAATAACAATCTAATATAAAGAAACAGACTCTCAGAAATGCCGGTCAGCAGGGTAGGTTGACTGCCAGAGTTTACAATTTAATTCATGGCTGAACATAACTTGTAGATGAATACTTGATTTAAACACTACTAGTTTAAGTAAACTATTTAATTAACATCTTTAGGTATTCATACTGACTTAAAACAGTCAAATTGTTAAGCTGCCCAGCTTTAAAATGATTCATATTATATTAATGTAACAAAGAAACTCACACAACGCTTTTCACGAAAAAGAAGAAAACAGAAAACGCGAACGTTAACATCACGTGACTAAAATAAAGTCGAAGTTGCCAAGTAATATTTTGTAAATTATTTTTATTACTTACCAAAAACTACAAATTAATTTAATAAATTTATTTAAAAAACATCGTTAACGACTCAATATCTACAATAAAAGTTAAACTTAACTGTAAAATAAAACAGGACCCTAGGGTACTTTATAAGAGTTTCTTTTATGTTTTGTTTTTTATTTAACGTGATAAGTAACTATAAATTACATTAAACATACATATTAACAATAAGCTTACAGAAAAGAATTAAATAGATACAAAATATACAAAATTATGTTAATAGGTCATTAACCCATAAATTTAAATACAGTTTTATATATATATTTTTTTAAGCATTTTAAGAATCACAATTGCAGCAGATTTTTTATGTACATAAAATAAGATTTGACAGTTTAACATTAGTTATTCTAATCAGTTTAGCTTTGGTTGGATTGCTCCCAAGCTTCGGTGTTTGTACAGAATTGCAACCAAGTTAATTGATCTTTGCCAAATTTTTTTCCAAGAATTTGTGCGTATTCAATTAAATCAAGAAACCTGCCCCCAGCTATTTTCAAAACTAAACCATGCACATAATCCCGGTTGGTTTCGGTTTGCTTATCCTTCCATGTCGTAAACTCAAATAAAAACTCTTCTGTATGCAAGTAATCATTTTTATGGCTATTTTGCCCAACTCCAAAACCACTAAGTGTGAACGCAATACTTCCTTTGGCGTCGTCTGTCAAGTTTAAACGGAATTTTGGCGCTGCTGCTTGGTCACGTGGTATCTTGTTTTCGTTTCGAATCTTGGTAAACGCCCCTTTTAATGCAGATTTCGCCTCTTTCCATTCCGATGTTAGAACTTTATGTTCTTTTTCACCAATCAAAAGTTTTTTAATTTCGCCGTATAAAGTGTAATCTTCTGGGTTTGCTTTTCCACGAATTTCCCAAATTACACTTTCGTTAAACGACTTGTGTAACGAATACATTCTAATGTTTCCATTCTCAAATTGCTTTAACTGTTCGTAGTTATCCAGATAAGCTTCAAAGTAATGAATAGTCATGGTTTCAACTTTTCAATTCTTATTTAACTTACTTAAACCTTTACCTTTCTTATATACAAACGATTAGAGATAAAAAAAGGGGTAAATTCAATTAGGGGCTTACCGGTTCTGATATTTCGCAACTATGGCGCAATTTACATAAGGTGACGTAATACTGCAAATAGAAAAAAACGCGCGAACTGCAAACGGTACAAAACTTAGCAGACGCTGGTATTGGAATGTTAGGTTTAATGAATGCCCACATCTACTTTTAAACAATATTTGTTTGGTAAGTTTAACGAGGTCTACGAACAAAAAAAAATTCTAAAAACATTCTTTTTAAACCCTAGATGAATGGAAATACCCACATAAGATACTCTTACATGCTATAGAGATTACCAAAAGCTAACCTAACGATAAATTATTTTAAAAAATAATCAAACTCTTGTACTTATCTAACATTATGTTTAAAGTCATGTTTATTTAGTATAATGTTACAGCTCAAAACGACATCGCCAATTCCGTGTTCTAAAACGACTGTACAACTTATATTGACGTTGTTAAATAACCACAAATTTGATAAACAAGTTCAGGGCTAAAGCCTACGTCAATTTTAAGGAAACAATAGAGCAAATGAGGTGTCACGTGGTTATTTGGTGGTTAATTGTAGGATTGAGTTGTCGCCACAAAATTTATACCAACAAAGATATGTATTTGGTTAATACAAGTTTTTATAAAATAAAAAATGCGAGATTAATCTGTTAAAAAAGCTATGATAATTGAATAGGAATCACCAGCTGTGACACCTTTTCAAATATTCAATTTTATTTTGTAATTATTTTTTATCATTTCAAGGAATAAGACTTCTAAATCCTAAAATCAATCAAAATTGTAAAAAACATACACCTCGTCATCTAATTTGACCAGTTTATGTGTTATTAAAAAACTCAACTAGTATAACAAAACAAAAACATTTTTTTAAAATACTAAAAATTATATAGTTTATCGATTACAAATACAAACAATGGCTTAAAAAACACATTTATTAAAAGCATTAAAGGAAAAACACATTAAGAATCTAAGCCTTATCATTACTTTTATAGAAACAGATTTGTCCGTTGTCAGTTAAACATATTCGTGTTATTGAATATATTGTATCAAACTGCAATGTTAGTGCAATATTGCAACCATGTTAGTTGAGTTTTACCAAGCCCCTCTTCAAGTATTTGCGCGCATTTAACCACATAAATATTTTTGTCTTTGTCCTTAGACCGTGCACATAATCTTGATTGTGCATAGTTTGCCTTACGTCCGCTTGTCTTAATTAATTTTTAAGTAAGACTTTTAAGTTGCAGCATGACTTTTTTTACTTATCAAGCTATGCTTAAGGCTCACAAAGTGTAAACGTAACAATTCCCAAAAACGTGTAAACACGACATTTTCCAAAACTTGCAAGTTTTTTATATTTACCTAATAATGTATTTAAAGCCAGGTTTATTAAATTAAAAACCCGCTCAAAAACGATTTAGTCAAATATAGATCAGTTTTAGTTTTTATTTATTAAGGTTGGTACATACATAATCACAAATTCGATAAACAAGTTCTGGTTAAAGCTAACGTTAATGTCAAGTGAACAATGGGGCGAAACAACTATCATGTGGGTATGACGTGCGAAAATTTCAAGTATCACGTGGTTACGACGTGTCAAATTTAAATAAAAAAAAGTATGTTTATGGTAAATACAAAATGCCTGTAAAAGTATAGTATAAATGTGGGGTTAATAAAAAAAGGCTGGCCCATTCAATAAAAACCTCCAAATTTAATTTCGTTATTATTTATAATATAAACTTTACAATTTCTTAAAATCAATCTCAATTGTAGGAAACGGCCACACCTTATTTTCAGACTAAAACGGAACAATTGATATGAAAAGTAATAGTATAATTATCATTATATATATAAAAAAAGATTATAAATCACAAGCATCAAACAACAAATATCTATATCAACTATGAGTTTAAAAACAATGTTGTTATAACTTTTATTTTTGTTTTACTTAAGCACTACGACAAATTCTCATTCGCCACCACAGCATTTGCATGCAGTTGGTTAGTTTGCTTCCACACTGCGGCGTTTGTACAGTATTGCAACCATGTCACTTGATCTTTGCCAATTTTTTCCCCAAGTACTCGCGCACATTTGACTAAAATGGGAAACCTGCCCACAGCCAACTCAACTAAACCATGCACGTATTTTTTATTGTCTTCTTTGAGTCTAACTTCCCACGTAAAAATTTCACCACTTAAATCTCCTTCTTGTAATAAATCATGTTTATTACGATTTCTTTCCACTTCATTTCCACCTAGGGTAAACGCAATATTTTGTTTAGCCTCGTTTGACAAATTTACTAAGATTTGTGGCGCATCTTCTCCTTCGTATCTATTTACATCTCCATCAATTTTGGTAAATGCACCCCGCACAGCATTTTTTGCATCGTCCCATTCCGATTCTAAAACGTCATGTTCAATTTCACCAATTTTGAGTTTTTCAATTTTTCCTTGAACATCATTTTGGCCTAATATTTTTCGTACACAAATTTGCCACAGAACATCTCTACTAAACGAGTTGTTTAACGAATACAAAATAATATTTCCATCCTCGAACTGCTTTAATTGTGTGGAACTTTTAATATGAGTTTTAAAGTAATGAGTACCCATAATTTCAATTTAAACTTAATTCACGTTAACCTAAGCTCTCCTATATCTAAACGTCAATTGCATAAGAAAAGGGTAAATTTGAACCAGGGGCTTTTAGGTACTTAGAGTTATGGCGCAATCTACATGATGCGGAACCTTCAATAAAGAAAAAACACGCGTAGTGCAAAAGGTACAGAATTATTTAAGCGTTATAGTTCTCTCTAAAGTTTTTAAAAAAAGCTAATTAAAAATTTTACCCAATAACATTTTAAATATATTTTGTACGAACAAAACAAAGTATTTAAAAACATTTTTTTCAAGGCAATAATAAATGTAGATAAACATATTTCGATTTTTATAGACTTTACACACTAAGGCAAAATAAGGGTCACGGTTTTTAACAAATATTGTGGAATTTCAATTAAAACGAATATAGTTGTTAATTATAAGATTCCAAATCCCCGCTTATTCAGTTAACAAGTTCTGGCATAGCAAGCTATGCTTTTGTTATAAACTAAGATACAACGACATAACCTATAACCATACAATTTCAAGAGTTAGTTTAAGGTTAGCATGACAAAAAAATTAAATGTTACAGTTACACTTTGGCAAACGTGTGGAATTTCCAAGTTGTGCCAAAACTTAAACTACCAAAATGTATATTTGGTATAAGAAAAGGCTGGTAAAAATATTAGTATATAAATAAGGATAACAGTAATTGCAAATAAAATCATGTGAATTAGAAATAAACGTAAATTTGAAGAATTTTATTAATAAATTGTGTTTTAATTACATACATATATTATTTTTGAATTAATATATTTATCCTCACTTTGAAAAATCGACCTTATTTAAACATAAGTTTTTGAACCTGACTAAGTTTTAAATTACTTGTAAGAGTTTAGATATAATTAATAATTGTGCTTGATAACATGCCGATTCTTTTTGACCTGACATGTTTGCTTTTTTTTGTAATAAGATCGAACGAACCCAGGGCCTCATGCAAAACAATTTGTTCTTTCTAAAACAATTGTTCGTCCTACAACTTTTATCTATTTTAATCAACTTTAAAGCTATATTTAAATGTTAAGTTAATATACAAATATCACGAGAGAAAAAATTCAAGTTATGTTTTCATTTTTAAGTTTACGAATAAATTATAGCATATTAATTATAATATACAAACCTAACATGATATACAAACAACAAAACATAACATTTATATTAATACAAGAATGAATAAAATAATGTACATTATACACATAGGTGGGCACAGTTAATCAAAAAAGCAACTTCGTTAAATGGTTATTCGTTACACAATACAGTAACTTCGCTAATGTTTTTTCGTTAAATTAAACCAAGTGTAACGGAAGTTATCGTTGAACGTTAACGTTAAAATTTAATTAAAACAAACAAGGAAATTACCTTTTTTATAAAAAAAATAGTTTTTTTCTTAATCGATGTTTTAACTAGACGAAAATGGTTTAGAAGAAGTTTTTAAAACTGGCATAGGCCTAATGCCGAAATAACAGTGGCCGGATAGTAATTACTTCATCGTTTTTGCAACGTTTAAACCCGATAAACGGCGATATTAAACATATATATTCCTTATATTACCATGGATTTACTTGTAAAATATTGAGTTAACGGGCTTAATTTAACGGAAGTACAATTTAACGAAAGTTAACAGGTCCGATAACGATTTTTAAAATTAACTTAAAAGTTAACTTTTAACAAAAAATTTAACTTCGTTATTTAACGTTTAACGCATTAACGATTTGGTGCCCACCTTTGATTATACATAAGCATGATATAACGAAACATGGTATATAAGTAACGACAAACACATCAAACAAATACAACATATTTTTAAATATCTAGGAAGTTTAGAAATGTAAGTTATAGTCAAATATATTCGAACGATTATATTGCTTCCAAGCTGCTGGATTTGTGCAATATTGCAACCATGTTAGTTGTTTTCGGCCGAAGTTCGTTTCGAGTGTTTGTGCACATTCAACCAAGTCAGGAAACCTGCTTCCAGGCTTTAACGTCATTAGACCATGCACATATTCTTGATTAGATCTTGTTTGCCTAACGTCCCATGTCGAAATTTGAAAATGCAAATCTTCCGAGTGCCAGAATCCATCTTCATTACTACTTACCCCCACGCCAGAGCCACTTAGTGTAAACGCAATGTTTCCTTTGGCCTCGTTGGTCAAATTTAAACAGACTTTTGGTGCATCTGTTTCGTCATGTAACATTTGATTTACATGATATATATTGGTGATTGCACCTCTTACAGCAGCGTTTGCTTCTTTCCATTCCGATTTTAAAACATGATGATCAATTCCAGTAATCATGAGTTTTTCCACTTCTCCGTCAATAATGTGGTCTTCAGATCTTGCTTGTACACGAATTCTCCACATCACATTTTCAGTAAACGAATTTTTTAACGAATACAATCTAATATTTCCATTTTTGAACTGCTTTAATAGCTTTTCATCTTCCACAAATGCTTCAAAGTGGTGTGTATTTACGGTTTCAACTTTGCAATCCATATTTAATTTTTTCAACTTCTATTTTTTTATATACCAAGCGATGAAAAATGCAAAATTATTTTTCAAATTTTTAGAACTGGTGAGGAGTTAAAAATCTAAAACTTTTCGAAAAATAAATATTAGATAAGTAACATTCAAGAAATAAATAAAACTTAAGGTTTAAATATCGCTGGTAACTCATGGAAAAATTTATATTTATGCTACAGTCTTAGAAAACAAAATTTAATTTTATATGTATGGTAAGCTATGCTTTAGCGTTGATCTAGTCTAAACTCCGTTAAAAGGTTATAAAGTTAAACTAGTTGTCAGATAACCTCAAATTATCTAAACAAGTTCTCAGTAAACACAAGCGATGTTCTTATTAAAATGAGAAGGTAAAAACATATTGCTTGCCTAGGAAAAATACTCAATTTCAATTTAGGTATTAGTTTTCATAAATTAATCAATCTTAGTGAATTAAATGAAAGCTGCAATGCTAATAAACTGTCACAGGTTCAAACTTGAATGTCGCCAAAAAAACTAAAACAAACCCAAAAAATATAACTAGATCGACAACTCTTGTCAAAAAATTGCATAACAATTTAAGTAACTTTCTAAATATAAATTATATTTGCAATACGTTATTCTGCATACGGTATTAAACAGAATTATATTTTTTGCTTGTATTATTTTCACTTAAGCGCTTGCGAAGAATGTAACATATATGATTTAAACCAGCGTTTTTAAGCCTTTATAACGCTTGCCTTTTTTGTTTTTGTTATTAAGTAGTTTAAATTAAGAGATAACAAAATAACTAAACATGTTCTCAAATTACAACATTTTTTCCCTAATAATTGCGTTATGATTTTTGTTAGGGCATGCCCGTTTCTGCCCATATACCTTTAGATTTATATAGATTTTTTTTCTGAATAATTTTTGATTATTCGGGCGAGATCGTGCCTGCCTTTTTATATTTATTTGTATCCATTTCTTTTTCTAGGTTAATAGAATAAAAAAATTACGTGTAGTATTATTAAAAGTTTGTCAATAAAAATAACAATCATATATGCTTTATCGTTTTGCAACTGAAAATTTCAAACCACAATTCCCCTATAATTTTCAACTACAATTCCAAATTAACAACGTTAAAAGAAAATGAACTACAAAACAATAAATAAAATACGAAATGTCAATAATCTAATGAACCTTACACATGAACAGTGGGGAGTAGAAAAAATCTCACGCAGCTTGAAAATAAATGCCCCCTCCCGCTAATAAATTACATTAAAAAAGTAGATATAATCTTCTTAACATGCAAACTTAAACTTAAATGTTCGTTTTCTAAACAAATTCTAGGTGAAAGCAAACAATGTTTTTCTTATAAATAGGGAGGTAAAAGAAATTAAATTGGCATTAAATAGAAAAAAAATCAACAACCATCTTATGTTATTTTTTTTATAACTATATATTTTAAAATAAAAAGGATTTGCAATATTGTTTTTTCTATGTCTGACTTCACTATTTTTGGGTGTAACTAACAAATAAACTTTTCAGACATTAAAATTATTTATTTCAAATATAATCAGCACAAAGCCGCCTTTAATCAGATTGAAATACAGGAAATGCAAAGTAGGCAATACAAATTATAATAGCAAAATTGCGAAACTAATAGGTACTTTTACGCAAGCATTGAATTATATATCTTTTTTACCTTTTTAAGCATTTCAATTCACTTTTTATGCATTTTTAAAGATGAAGGAGCCAAAAATATTTTTTTTAACTGTTAAAAGTTTTAAATAGCGTAAAAAGACAATAAACCAAGTCGATAAACTAATGAAGCTTGCGCCATGACGGCTTAAGCAGCTGGAGAGAAAAAAGTTAACTTAAGTGACCCTTCGCTAATATATTGTATTAAAAAGTCGATAATCTTCTTAATTCAACTATGAATTTGAGAGTTTTTTTTAAGTGCATTATATACTCCACTAAGATAGGTATAAGATATTTACCAAAACACTGTGTTAATGAGATAAGTAATTGCCAAATAAACTGCATTTTTTTAAGAATTTACCCAAACCATTTAATTATTTTTCTTGCCAACAGTGAATTGCATGTGACCATAGATATTACATTACTTCTATGTTTTACGTGTAATGTAATATCTACGATGTGTCTAAATTGATATATTTTGTAAAACCTTTATTGTTTATAAAATAAATGCTTATGACGTCACATAAAAAGTGTTTTATTAGTTTGCTAAAATTAAAAAAAAAATGTTTTTACTTTTTTGACAAAAATATTATTCCGGCAAATTTAAATAATTATTTTAAAACTGAAAGAACAATTTTTGAGATGGATCGTTCCGGAAAACCAAGCGAATCAGATTGGCAATCTGGAAATGAAGATCTCAATTTATTTTACAAGTCACGATTTAAATGTGAAAATAATTTTTTTTTTTACAATTTTCACGTAAAGACTTAGATTCTATATTAAATTTATAAACATAAAAAAATAAATAAATTTATTGTCAACGTGCGAACTATATACTTTCAGGCTTAAAGGAACGCCCAGTAGCCAAAGACTCGTGGGAAGATTTATTTCTTCAACTTTCGCCAGGCAATCCTGAAATGGCCGAACTCAGAATGATGTTAACTTCAGCTAGAACTTGCGTCAAAACATTAGAGGTTGATCGGTATTTGTTAAGCGAAAAAATTGAAGCTTTCAAAGCTCACATTAAGCGGGCTTACATATTGCTGATGAGTTTGAGCAAGACTCACAAGTTGTCAATTGAAAAACTGTTGGATGTTTTGCACATTGAAAAGTACACACAGGTATTACCGCATATAACAAACCAAAAACTGTACCCACAAATTTAAACTACTAATCATTTTTATAAAATGTTAAGGTGTATTCAAGAAATTTAGATATTCCCTTAGCTGATGTTGAAACGCAAAGTTGGTCAATTGAAGAAGTTTTAATTCAAAGCATGTTATCGGGAGGTAATAAAAAAATTATTTGTATCTTAAAATTGAATATATTTTTAAGTTTCATACTTTTATATACCTAAAGCCTTTGTTAAACCATTACTTATATTTTTGTTAAACCATTACTTATAACTTTTTAAAAACCTGTAATAGGCTTTACAAATTCTTTGTTTTTAATATTCTTTTGTTTTTAAAAAAACATATCAGATTTTTTTTTTGATTTTTATTTTACGTTATTTTTTTTAAAGGAACTTGGTTTGACCTTGGGGTAAAAAAGGTGGAACCTTTTCCAACAAAAAAGTCCAAAGAAGAGGTAATATTGATAAAATTAATAATTTTTTTTGTATTGCGCTAAAGCACAAACGTTATATTAGCAAAACTTTTCTATCTGTAACAACCCAAGAGTTAAAAAAAAGAATTAAATTTACTCTACACTCAATTAAATAATTACAATTTTAAAATTTATTTTATACTAAGTTTATTTTAATCCAGGACAATGGAATTTGTAATCGAAAATGGGAAGAAGAGGAATATTTTAGACCACATAAAAAACTCACAAAAAAGATGTTCTGCTTAGGAATTCCTACTTTTATTAGTTTATTAATCATGATTGCTTGTGTAGTGTATGCAATGCTTATGGCCATAGACACGTTAGGTAAGTAACCAATCCACACTTAAATCTTCTTTTTTTAACAAACAATTTTTTGTTATGTTTAAATGTGCATGAATGCCTTTGTGCATAAATTGACCTTTAATATGTTTATACATTTAAAAAAAAATAGTTACGACTAAAAGATAATGTTGAATTTTTATAAAAAATTACCATTCAGAAAAAATACAAATTCTACGAGATGAAACAGCTTACTTGATAGAAACAACTCTTGAAAACTGCCCAGAAATCTTTCCACCAGATAACGGGAATATGACATGTGATCCAGGTATGGCAAACGAGGAAATTGTTATTTACAATAAAAAAAAGCTAAACAAAGTAATTGGAATCTACAGATTATAGAAAATGTGATTTTACGTGCAAACTTGTGCATCTTTTGGTCGGTCAAAATGTTACAAATTGTAAGAAAAATGGTCGCTGGGATGCAGAAGTGCCAGAATGTCAATATTATCCATGTCCTAAAGGTAATGGACAAGGCCAGTAGATATATAAGATGTCGAAAATAAACCTTAAAACAAGCCATAAAAAATATTGCTTTATGAAAGGTTAATTTTTTGTTTAGTTGTTGATCGAGATTGTGCGGGTTTAATGAAGTTAGGAAAAGCAAAATCAGACGGAATTTACCTGATAAGTGAGTGCGACACCTACCGAAAGTTAAAAGTATTTTGTGACGTTAAAACTGACGGTGGAGGATGGACTGCAATTCAAAGAAGGTATCAAGGCTATTATAAAAAATTAAATATTAAATGTAAAAGTTTAACGCCCAACTACTACCTACATAGTCTTGTAACCTTTTTTGCTATGCGAATAAGCTTTATTCTTTATTTCACTATTCATTAACCACTAGTTAAATGTAAATGTTTTTTCTGTTCTAAATGTTTCTGTATTGTAGACTACATACACATCCAATCAGCTTTGAACGAAACTACGCGGACTTCTTTGATTATTTTGGCGACTCCGGGGCAACATATTGGCTTGGACTAAAAAACATGAATATGCTTACTATGACGGCACCGCAGTCACTTATGGTATAAAGTGCCTTGTTTTACTTAATTCAACAAGAGAAATTAATTAAAAAAACGCTTAAATTTTAAGGTGCGCATTTCGGATTTGTACTACCCAAACTACCAAACCAGAGAAGCATACTCATTTTATCAAAACTTTTCGATATCAAACGAAACAGAAGCTTATCGATTAAGTATTAGTGGATATCAGTTTTGGAAAAATGGCGGAGGCCTCGATGCTGGAGATAGTTTAAGCTATCATGATGGAATGCAGGTAGTGTAGACTAATAGTTTTACAATTAACACTACAAGTTATAAAATGTATTCGTAAGCTGTTAAATTTGTTAATGCAATAAACATATGCCATTTATTTTCAGTTTACCGCAAGAGATAGTGATAAAGACACAAACTTGTTAAATAATTGTGCGATAATTCATTCATCAGCATGGTGGCATAGGAACTGTACACAATCAAACCTAAATGGCATTTACAGCGGTAATAACTGGATAGGCATAATAGCGTTCGTAACCAACACCAAAAAGAATAAATATTTTTTATCAAATCATTGAGATCATACTAAACAAATCCTTAACCTTATACAGTCTAAGTTATATGTCTTTTGGCAAAGAACTCTTACCTTAAAAAATATTTTTAGAGGAAAATACCTACAGTAAGAAGAATATTTATTGGGAGTCGTGGCGCAAATACACAGCTTTAAAAATGGTTGAAATTTTTATAAGACCACTGGACTTTGTATAGAAATTATCTTTAGTGATATATAAAATTGTAGTGGCTTTGCACCTAAAGGGTTTACTGTTAGATACATCTTTTTTGTTGATAAAAATGCTAAATAAATTTTGTGGAAGTCGAATACATAACTTTTATAACGCTTGTCGCAAATTTGCTACAACTTCGGCTCTTGGTTTCTATATTGTTTACTGACGATTATAATTTCAAAAACAAGCGTTTGTTTTATCATTGTCCTGCGATTGTTTTTCTTAAAAAAATTGTCATATTATTATATCGTTATTAATAATTGGTTACAATGACTTCAAATTTCACTAACTCACTTTTGCAAAGACTGGAAAAACAACGCCATGCAGGTAAACTTAAAACTTTCAATTGTAGGCTCTTCGTCTGCTTAAACTAAAAAACGATCAAGTAAAATCTACCATACATTTATATTCACATACCACTTATGCTTTAAACAAAATAAATTTTAGTCTCAAACTAACTTTTTAGGTGATTACTGCGACATAGAGATATTCATCGGCGAAAAAGTTTTCCGCGGCCACAAATGCATTTTGGCTGCTGCAAGTGCAACGCTTGAAAATGATATTAAAAACGCCGAAATGGAATATTGCAACACCAATGTTTTGTATCGTTCTAAAATTGAATTAAGTGGGATCTCTGTTCGCGGGTTTGAGGTCCTTTTTAATTACATTTATTCTGGGGATTTAAAAGTAAGTTATAAAGAAAAAATCAACATTATTAAGTCATAAAATTTATTTCAGCTATACGTGGTAGAATTTATAAAATTAACATTAAAAACTCACTTATAGCTTTACAGTCCTCAAACTTTATGGTTTTTACAAAATTTTCATTACTTTTACAGTTCTTTAAAATATAAATTCATATACTGTAATAGATAAATGATGAAAATGCAGATGAAGTTTCTACAGCGGCCATGATACTTGATGTTAGTCATGCACTTAATGCATGCATGGAATACAAAAGAAAGAAATTTGCCGTGTCCAGTTTACCGTTTAATGCATCAAGGTTATGTCATGTTTATTTTAACAGACTAACTTATTTCTGTACAGCTTAAACCTGAAACATATATATTTTTTTTGGTATTTATATAAATGTAATTTTATTGCAGAGCATTAACTAAAATTGCACATACATCTAGTGCTCCATTAAATGTAAATCTAGAAGAAGAAAATAATACCAATTACACAAAAACGACTTCCAAAAACAATCATTTTTCATTGTCTAGTTTAAATCAAGATTCAAATGCAAGCTTTTCGTCATCAAGGGTTAAAATTGAAGAGGAAGTTTTATCTGATATCTCTGTTTTATCAACGGATGGTTTTATGGAACAAAAAAAACGTTCAAGGTCGATAAGTGGAAATCAAATGGAAGCAGCAAGTGGTTATCCAACCATTTCACAGTCATTTGCTATTATGGACAGTGATCCAAATGCGCCCCCAACCTTGTTATCCTATCGCAATGATAGTAATAATGCATCAACCCCATACATACAAAATGTTCAGTCCCTGCTAAACGATGAAACAACTGGTATTGCAACAACCTCCCAAGAGACTGTAAATAGCAATACAGAAACTTCTGTACCGATAACAGACAATGCTTGGTATAATCAAAACAGCGCCGTATTTTATACAGGTTAATTATTTGTAAAACGCAGCAACTTCTGTGATTTTAAATGTGTTTTTAAATGCGGTCGTTAAAATCCTGTTATCTGTGCTTGCTTGGTTTTATTATGCTTTTAATTGTTGGTTACAGAAGAGAAAGATGATAATGGGCCCATTTGGAGATGCAATATTTGCAACAAAACATTCCAGAAGTTGTCCTATTTAAAATACGTCCACATTCGCTTGCATAATGGAAAGAGGCCGTTTCATTGTAACCTGTGCAACAAAGAATTTGCCACAAAGGGTAATCTTCTGCAACACCACAAAGTGCATTTAGCAAGGTAAATATCAAATGTAAACATGCTTTGATTGTGCTATAATCTTTATATTAGTTATAAAGTGTGTTCCTTTTTTGTTCCATGCCTAGCCCAGTACTATTGTAGTATTTTTAAAGGTTTTAACAACTGTCATATGTTTCAGAAATGGAATAAAGCCTTATAAATGCAAATTTTGCAAGCGAGCATTTGCTTTGAAAGGAAATTGCCGGAAGCACGAAAACACTCACACCAAACCATACAGATGTGAATACTGTCCAAGAGTCTTTACAGCTAAGTAAGTTAGCCGGTGCAGTGTATTCTCTAAACGAAAACATATTGATAGGTTGCGATAATTTTTAGTAACAAAAAATAAATTGTGATAGTATAGTACTTACCTGCAAAATAATAATAAAAAAACAATTTAACACATGCATTTTTTAGAAATGACTGTCTTCAGCACATTGGTAAACATCACGGTGATGTAGCTAACCTTGAAACAGTTGGCTTGCGATGTTCCAAATGTCTTTGCCTGTTTTCAGAGAGTTTTGGAGACGAATATTTAAAACACAACTGTAGTGCATAGACCAACTTTTTCCCAAAAAAATATTGCTTTTACTTATATATTTTATTTTGAGACAGTTGTTAGGTTTTTAAAAATTAAAATGGTAAAAGAATCCAAAAAAGGACTAGTGTGGCTTGCATATATTTGTAACATCTTTATTATACAAAATCACATTATTTGCTTAAATAAAGTTAAAATAAAATTTAAACACAGTTAACATGATATACTATTGATTCCAGCATTTATGTTGAAGTTTATATCAGTAAAAATATTGTAACCACTTTTCTACAATCACATAAAAAGTGCAATAGAGATAATAACCATAAAAAAATTACACACTTTTTTTTTTTTTTTTTTTAGATTTTTTATACAACAAGATTATACAACAATAAAATAGATTTATAATACAAGCCTACCCCACAATAACAAAACTTATAATATTAGCAGAGAAAATTTTTTTTATCCAACATTAAACTGATTATGTTAATATCTTTTGTTTAACGTTTTCATTAACTTTTTTTGTGCTGTAAATATTTTTCGCTTCTTATTATGTGATAGTAGACACCACAAATCGTAATTAAATTGATTTAAAACTTAAAACTGTTAAATACTTTTTTCAGAAAACATGTACATAAATTATTAATGAAAAAGTACATAAATTATTAATAAAAAATGTTTAAAATATAAAATTTTAAATAAGAATACAATATAATTTATGTTATCATACTTAAACCTTTTTAACTGCAGATTATGAAATGAAATTCTGAACTAAATATTCTGTATGCTTTGTGGTGTCTTAAAACATGTCAAACAAATTAGTCTGCAGAATAATAAAATTAAATTTTTAAACAATAAATCAGAGAATATTTTATTAACGAACTAAGGTGTGTAAATAATTGGTCTTAGCATTAATATTTTATGATCGTTAAGCCTTTTTCACAATTAAAAAAAGTTACCTATCACAACACATCTTATATTAACAAAAACATAAAAACTTAGTTTAGCTACTAAAAAAGAAAGCAATTTTCTAAACATACCTTTTTTCGGAACAAATTTAAGAGAACTTGAGAAAATTCAAAATCTCGATTCCCCTGATTTAGGACCACCATTTAAAAACTCGTGACCCAAACCATTCCCACATTTTCCACAATGAACCTTTAAAAAAGGATTACTTATTTTTAAGGTTTAGTTATAGTCCATTTTTTACAGAGGTACTAAACCTTTGACCCTTTGTTCATTGTTTTTAAAAAAATTAATCTTAAAATCAATTTGTCTTTTTGGTTGTTTATGTATCAATATTTTAATTAGGTTTGCTACAAAACAATTCAACTGTTTTACTATGTAGTTTGTAAGTTTGTAGGCATCAAAAGATTTAATTCATGTAAAAAAGTTTTGTATATATATATATATATATATACATATAATAAAGGGAGTAATATTTATTGCCTACTATAAACCCACATAATATTTATTGTTAAACTGTTTCAATAAATGTTAATAAATAATGTTTAGGTTAACCAATCAAACTAATATTCTGTGTTGTTGTAATTTAAAAAATAAACCCAGCAAAACAGGATATGACATCAACACAACTTCACCGGCTGGTCATTAAGTAAAATTGTTTATTTAAAAGCTAAGAACTTATGACTCTATATAACTCTTAAATACTGTATATACATATCATATTAATAATAGCTAAAATAGAAATTAAAATAATATTTTTTAATTAAAAGTATTCTTTAAGTTTTTGATCACTTATTATTAGGTTTATTTACTAACAAAATAGTCTATAGGCCTATATATTTTAATAATAAACTATAGAAAAATATATATACAATAGCTTAAAATAGCAGTTTAAAAATCTTACCTTGAAACAGCCTCTTGATTCTAATTTTTTGGATAAACTATCATCATGAACTGTCTCAGTAAATGCAGGCCAAGGTGAAGAATGTTTAAACTTTGATTTGCTTGAGAACAATCCATAACCACATTGGGAACAAACATATTCACCTAATTGTATGATTAATATTTTATTAAACTGTTATTGTTTTTTTATGCAGGTAGGTAATATAAAAATGATAAAGTAACTTAGTGAAAAAAAAGGTTAATATTGATACAAGAAAAATAATTACAAAACCTTTCTTTAGTTATAGTAAATAAAAAGATATACTTTAAATATTACATTAATTAAACCTTAAAAAAATGTCAAATTTAATTTCATGACTTAAGAGAAGTATTTAACATTATTTTATTTTGGTTTTCCGTGCATTGATAAAAGTAAATAATAAATACGATATACAAATAATTATACAATGCGACGGGAAAAAATGACAAAATCAATTTAATGATTTAAAACATGCCAAAAGTAATAATGTTTATACAAAGATTTTATAGTACATTATGCCATGGTCACCAAACCCAGTTATTATGGTTCGAAATCTTAGATTTCGAAACATATTGTTTTTGTCATTATATTTATTATTATTGTTTTTATTCTTATTTGACCGAATTTTGAAAGACGATAACTTTTGTTCTTTAAAAGTAAAAGTTCTAAATTTTTAGTATGTTTGTTATTATCCTAACGAATCGCAAACCTTCTATTTACGACACTTAAATGTCACTAATTACTAATTAATAGGTGTTTGTTTATTAAAATTTAAAGGTTGTTATTAATTTTTTAAATCTTGGTTAATTGTATATCATGATATTACTAACTCAAAAATGAATTAAAATTAAAATTTTGATTACTAATTACTTATTAATAGGTGTTTGTTTATTAAAATTTAAAGGTTGTTGTTAATTTTTTAAATCTTGGTCAATTGTATATCATGATATTAATAACTCAAAAATAAATTAAAATTTTATTTTTTGTCACTAATTACTAATTAATAGGTGTTTGTTTATTCAAATTTAAAGATTGTTATTAGGTTTTTAAATTTTGGTCGGTTATATCTTATAATATTTATAATTTGAAGGTAATTAAAAAATAATTCTTGTTTGTTTGTTATATTTAAATGCTGGTTTGTTTATTAAAAATCAAAGGTATGTTATATTCTTGGTTAATGTTTATGCAAATATTTTTTTATTTATAAAATTTTATGTTAAAAATAATCAAATAATTTCGAACCATATTTTATTTATCAAATAAATCTAGTTAAAATTCAAATAAGGTTAAGATCTAAAAATATATTATAACAACAACGATATACTTAAAATTATACCTTCTTACCTGAATCAAAGTGGTTTTTAAATTTTTCGCCAGAATTAAAGGAACAGAACGACATTTTAATTTTTTATAAAACTTTGTAGCTAACAGACTAAATTATACTTAACAGCTAAACGTTACCTAGAATATCTAATTCATATAAAAAACAGGTAAACAAATCTACAGACCTATTGTCGCGTAAAGGTACTTTTTCTACCACAAAAGAAACGTATGAAACGAACAACAAACGACAGAACGATTACTCGTAGCTCGTTGTGCGATCGAAGTTGTTGTGTTCGTGTTTATGCAAATTAATAAAGAAAATAATAAAACGGAATTGTGACTGATTTAGGACACATCATTTAAATACATAAATATATTAAGAATAGCTTCTTCATTTGTAAGTTAAAAAAATACAACAATTTACATCTTTTAACAATTAAATATTAAAGTAAATAAGTTAATTTGTTTCAAAATTAACTTTTAATTACATTTTGTTCATTCCGACTCGAAATTGAGGGGTGTTAAACGCTTGTTTATTACAAGTGACAGTTTTTTTGTGCAAAAACATTGTTTGTTGTACTGAATGTAGTTTTTGTTTTTCTTTAACTTGTTTGCTAAATGAGTTGGACTTTACTAAGTTTTCTGTAATTGTTAAACTGTCCCCAACACATTGCACATCATTAGCTTTTGATGTTTCTTAAAAAAATAATGTTGCATATTAAGTTTTTTATATTCTATTAGGTTATTATCACGTTATATTTGTATGAATAAAATTATCTTAATCAACTGCATAAAATTAAAAAAAATATATATATTCACTACAAAATTACCGTTTTGCCGAATTTCCTCTACCAGCGTTACAAATTTTGCACGAAGAGACGATACCAGCGTATCTCGTAAGTTATAAGTGTGCTTTTCAGGACGGGTGCTAGCCCGAAATAAATTCGCAGGGCAATAATGAGGTAAATTTTCGTACATTGGTCCACACCCTGTATATGGCATAGGCTGCCAAGGTTTCCTTATTGCGTAAATATAATCGTGCATCAAACTGTTGTTTTTATTTGGCTCCATAGCTTTAATCTTAATCGATTTTATACCAAAACGAAATTATAAAAAAAACTAGGGAATTATGTTAAAAGTTTTATTGTTTATCCATTGTAATAATCACTAATAATTGCCATTGTCGTTGCACAAACGCAGAAAATATAAACATTTTGTTATTTACTTTATTACGTTCTAGTGTACTATTTATAAAATAACACAGAAAAAAATGAGAAAACAAAAAAAAAACTTTGCCAGGTAACAATTTCACGTTTAATACTGTGCATGATAGTTCATAAATCTGTTGCACAACGACTAATCTTCCACTTCAGTTTGAGCATCGGCATCATTGTACGGCACAATGGAAGTTTTCTCGTATTTTTCCTTGTGCTTTTCCATCCACAAAAATGAAATTAAAAACACCAGGACATACATTGCTCCACAAGCAAGGCAAACCCCGATATAACTGTATCGCATTCCCAGTGTGTTGTACAGATAGCAAGACGCTTTGCCGTTGCACTTGGGTCCCCAATATATACAAACTCGATCAAGAATTAACCCAAACCAAATAGGACCGGGTACATATCCTGTAGAATAACAAAAAATAACAAATACCTAGCCACGAAAAATTATTTTTTTAATATATAAACTGCATTTACTTAAGCACTGTGACAAGTAAACTAATGCAATTTGCAAGTGGCCACCATCGGCAACAAAAGGTTATGGCTGGTGTGTAAATAATACGGAATATGTGCATTATGCCAGGGGTCGGCAACCTTTTTCGCACTGCGGACCGATTTAAAACTGGAATCTTTTTCGCGGACCATCCTTTAAACATTTTTTTGGCATTTTCGGGTAAAAATAATAAATTAGTTTAGCTAAAAATAATGTTTCAAGGAACGCAAATTAGTTTAAAGCAATTTATTCCTTCATCAAATCGATAAAAAACATTTTTAAATGTTTCTACGACAAAATAAGCTTAAAAATAAAAAAAAGACGTTTCTGTTTCTAATCATTAAACCTGAAAAAAATACGGCCCGGTGGTTGCCAACCGCTGCATTATGCAATATCAGCATCTGCGGAGATTTCAAATTTAATAAAAATCAATTACTAACCTAACACACGCGCAGCAAAAGAAAGAATTCCGATTGCCAAAGACTTATCAACCGTTTCAAGCATCCGAAGAAAAACGACATAAACAGGAGCCTGACACAGTGATATACATAGTAATCCAAATCCAGTAATGACGATAAAACCGGCAAGCATTCCAGTACACTTTGACGTGGTGCAAGGTCCACTAAGGGCACTTCCATTTCCGCCATTAATGCATGAGCAATTCTGATATAACTATTAGGAAAACATAATATAAATTACAAATAATAAAATAATCTGAATTTAACATTTAAGCATTATTTTTTCAAAATTAGGTATTAGAGTTTTCATATACCGTTTTCTTTTTAAAAAGTTCACTTGATTCAACTTCATATTTTTTACACCCTGCATTGCACGGTGAAATGTAAGTTCTTCTATCAGACCCACACACTAGTTCAAGCTGACCACTTGGACAAGCACAGTCAACATTACAGTTGCCTGTAATATTTATCTTACTAGAATTGCTGAAAAATTAGAAAATAAAAATTATTATCAATTAAAAAACAGAATCAAAAAAAAGTTTAGTTTTTGAATAGTTTTTAAACTGGTTCTATGTCACATAAAATAAAGACAAAAAATTAAGTTTGTTTATTAATAAATATTAAACAAAAATTAAGTTAAAAAACATACTTTTGGTTATACGATGTTGTTACTCCCGCTATGCTGAGTGGAGTACAACCCAAACCCAATACCAAAGAAAATAGGCAGCTTCCAATACCAGCCATGGCTATTACATAAAGCAACGTTTGTCTTATATCGAAGTTGTATTTTTTCATTATTATGCCTCCCCAGAATGTACCAACTATACCAGGTACGCATAAGGAACCTGCAAATATTACATACAGCTTTTTAAATTCTTATATTTTTAAATACAAACTTTTTAGAAAAAACTTTTTAAATATTACAATATTTTGATATATTAACAACTTAAGTAATTAATGTTTATTTTGTATTTAATATGCCAGTAATTTGACGAATACATACATTTTTTAAACATAATATTACCTATTATAATATCCGATGTTATTCTTGATATGTTAAATTCCCGTTCAACGTAAGTAGAACCAAATGTTGATATACCTGACACAAGATTTGCCATCGCGATATAAGCAACAATTGTAGTCACCACTAACGGAGTAGATAGAGTACGTTGTACTGATAATGTAAAATCTAATAGAAAAGTGTTATGGTTTCTAACTTTAATGATAAAATAGCAAATAAAATATCAACCTAATTTCTTAAACTTTTTAAATTGTACTGATATAGTTTTGTTTAGTAATGAAGTCCCATCAAACATTTCACAAATACTAAAGTGCTGTTAATAAAAGCAATGAATGTGATGATTTGTCATAATTACCGGCAAAATGTTCCACAAACCACGGCCAGGTACAAATGCTGGATTTTTCCGAAGCTTCCATTTCCCTTTCTAGTACCACTTCCAACTGAGAACGAGTTCTAGTCTACCAACCACAGTATAACATTTTATATGCTATGTTAAAAACAGGACAACTTTTTTGTATTTAGGGTCAAATGTAATATTACTTAAATTTAAAAAAGACATAAAAAGCTTTTAAAAAATATAAATAATAAGTTACCATTCGCCTTCTGGATTGTAGCTCTTCGATTTGTTCTTGCTCAGCTTCTTTTTGGGCAGAAATTGGCAAATGTCGAGGATAAAAGGAAAATGGAAAAAGTAACACCACCAATACAATAGCAATAATGAGATAGCCTATTCATCAAAATGAAACGTTATAAAAAGGCCATTATCCATAGAATTGATAGCCCAAAAATTTTATAATAATAGACAATTCAATCAATGTTACAACCTCGACTTAATAAGAACATAAGTATTAAAGAGATAAGCTAAAAACAACATAATAAATAAAAACATTTTGCTAAATTGATATAACATAATTTCAATATTCATTTTTTAAATGTATATAACTAGAGTTTAAATCACGATTTTATCCATACCTAACCACCATGCACCAATCCAATGCGGATTTGAAGGTCTTATTGGTTTGTGGGGATTAAGATTAACATATATTGATGACATAACACTTCCAAGTAAAAATCCAAAAATTGGTCCGGTCAGCGTTGTGCCAATGAAAATACCTTGAATTAAATTTCACCGTACATGATTACGTTTAAAAAATATAAGTGCTAGAAAAATAAGTAAGTGCCAATTTAAAAGTAATCACACTAACCTAAATATATTGGGAGTTTTCTAAGAATCACATGTTCGTCTAGATAAGAAACGCCAAGCGGCCAAAGCGGTGCAGCCCCGGAACCGATAAGCAGATGACCTTTATTAAAGATGTAATGCAAATGTACATGTAACCAGTACTTGGTACACTTATAAGGGAAAGGTCGAAGAATAAAGGTTAATACAAAATGTCTTAAAATATAAGAAAAAAAACAATTACGAACCTAATATTAAAAGCAGTGCAGGATTTAATGTTGTCCCATTTGAGTTGCAAGGTAAATCACCCGGCGCTGCCAACAGACTTGATCGTTCAATGCGTACAACATCAGCAGCAGGTGTTACTAAAGTCTTGGCGAAACAAATTGCAGTGTCGGAGGCATTGACTATAATAGGAGGTGGTAATATAAAATGAGGAATAACGCAACAAAACAAACCGATAACCATTATAAATAAACCGATTGCGATAGCTCTAGGTTTATTCCATTTTCCGCCGTAAAAGGAAACTGGTATAATTACGACCATATTGCCAATCTGGTAGCTGCTTAATATAAACGAGGCCATTGTATCTGGAATTCGAAAGCGTTTTGAAATATAATTCAGAACGCTGTCGGTATATGTTAAGGTCAGTAGGTTCATAAGCTGAAATACTGTTAAGAATACAAGGAATAGCTTTATTGTGTAAAACGACGTAGGCATTGGGGCGTTAGAAGAAATTGTTTGTGACCTGTCCCGGTTAATATACGGTAATGTTCTTGACCTAACTCGGCGCTGACTTGGAAAGGGTTCAAATCGTTCCTGGTCTGGCGTGGGCATTGTCCTTGATCTAGGCTTACGGAGAATTCCGTGATTTTGTTGGCCGCAATTGTTGATTTGTGCGGTGCCGTTGGACGTACTTTGATATCGCCCCGACAAATTGTCTGTTTCTTCGTTTGTAAGCAGAGGCGATCGCTGATTTGAACCTTGACCTGGTTTGTTCATTTTGCTGATATTTTAATTAACTTAATTACTTAAAAAATAACTTTAAACTGTCACTTTAAATGTTATTGGCTTACTTATAAACATTATTCCTAAACAGTCCGGCGAATTAAAAATATAATTTTAAACTATTTTCAACTGTTAAAAATAATAATATTTGTTTATTTTTATGCTGTCTTCCTGAAACTTTGCCATATAAACTGCTATGCATTTATAACATAAGGCAATTAATCAGAGCGCTAGGCTGTAATATGGTAACCCGTACTTCCTTTGGCGTGAATATTGTTTTTCGAAATAACACCATCAAGCAAAACAACAAAACTAAACTTAACTAATTACGAGAGAGAAAATAATTCCAACGTTTTTCGCTTTTGCTTTTCAAAAAAGTCGCACAGGATGTTACATAGGCATACATCGTGGCGTGATAGTGAACTTTATTTAACAGCCAGAGCGTTTTAACAAGCTGCTATATCTTTTTGGGCAAGGTCGAACTACGATTAAAATTAATTACACGAAGAATAAATACTGCCCGGTTTTCCGTTTTACAAACAAGTTGCGCTGGTTATATTTTCTAGATCAAATACATGTAAAGTTACACCGGAAAGCCACAAATACTAATGATGCTATTAATGTGAATGGATGATGTTAAGTTACATATATAAAGTTACGCAACATTTACAATTGATAACAATTAAATGTCCAATATTTTCTTAACAATATTTTTACTATTTACAATTTGAATAAAGTTGATAGATAGGTGGATGACTAAGTGATATCCAAAAACTAATAAAACAATACAAACTACTGTAGCCTGATAATAAACTTGCTTACATTGGTTAATAAGTAACCCAAATGTTTAAAAAAAAATTTCTTATTATATTTTAATCATCATTTTCAAACTGTGTACCCTTTAATTTGGTATTTTTTAAAAGTTTTGTAAACAATTAAAAAAATATATATTTAAATAATGTTTAATAATGTTCTTCAATATTATCCTCCTCATCAGAATTATCATCATCATCTCCATACCCTTCGTTAAATATTCTCCAGGCCCTAGAATCCGAGCAAAAAGTTAGCCAGCGCACATTTTCTTCTTTAAACTGGTGTGCCAAAACTATGGCATATTCAGCAAGATCCGGTATATAGGGACCATTTACAAAAGTGATAAGGCCATGTATGTATTCTGTTCCATCAAACTGCTGTATAATATCCCACACAGATAGATTAAATGTACAGCCATTTTTCTAAACGTTATCTCGATATCTTTGTATTCATGTATTCCAGGGCCTCGTAGTGTAAAAGCAACATTTTTCTTCATTTCATTAGAAAGGGTCACCTTTTCTTTAGGTGTATCAATTTTATCTTTATTACTTGCAGTTTCGCAATCCACAGCAACGTTCCTTAAACCTGTCAAGCCTTCGTGTGCGGCATTTACTGCATCTCTCCAATTTGATTGAATAACTGTATGTTCATCACCTTGTTCGTTGATTTCTATTTTTTGAGCAGTTCCCTTTATATTTTGGGGGCTGCTCGTGCTAGAGACTACATATATTTTCCATAATATATTGCTACAAAACGAGTTTTAAAGAGAATACAACATAATGTTACCGTCGCCATAAAGGTATTCTTTAGCTTTTTTCAATGTCCCTTTAAAATAATGCGTTGACATATTTTGCATACCAATACGCGATATGTTAAATACGGTATTAATTCGTTTTATTTGCCGAAGTTTAGGCTATAAGGTAATATTGATTTATTTACTCATGTTTGTTTTGTCCGTTGGAAAGTTACTAAATAAAAAGCTTTGATATTTCGATGGCTTTAAAAATACGTAAAATGTATTGCCAATGTTAAATTTATTAAAATATTTTAATTTAGGGTGTTTGATGATTTGTTTTTTTAGGTTTTGTTTATTAAAATACTTACTTAGGAATTTATACATTTTAAGAAAATTGAAAACCATGACATTAAAAATCGTTGGCAACATTGCAAATGTCAAAACACAAACACGTGTTATTCTTCAACAGCCTTATTAGCTGGAAGATACGGAAAGAAAGAATAGTACGTTGTTAAGTCATAGTAAATTCTATATGACTATAGGTAGTTAAATTAGAAACATTGATTTTGATTTTTTCTTATACTGTTTTACTAGGATTTTGGAATTTCTATAAGGGATTATTATCATGTTTTTGCAATATTACATTGACGATGACGGCAAGCGAGTATACACTTTAAAAAAAGAGCACCCGGAAAATGGTTCACCTACTCAGTCAGCTCACCCTGCCCGATTTTCCCCCGATGATAAATACTCCCGTCAGCGTATTATCTGCAAACGAAGATTTGGATTACTTATTACACAACAACCGCAAGTGATGATGTAATAAACTCCTTTTTTGTATAATAAAAACACTTTTAACAATGCTTACAACTTTACAAGAACTGCATATTCTTACAATAAGAAACTTGACAGAAAAAACTTATAATGAAATTCCTCAAGGTCTTTTAAATAAGTTTCAAGACATTTTTTTTAATGCCCATAGCAATAGACAAAAGAATATTTTGTTATCATGCTTATCAACCATACAAAATGTTTCCAAATTATTTTCATTGGAAATATTCAATATTACTATTGCATCTAACTTGTTAAAATTTATTTCATCTGATAACGTAATATCCATCCTAGTTAAATCATTTTTAACTGAAGATAACATAATTCAATACACAAGCAAATGCACTCTGGTTGCAATTTTAAACAACCTTAGCAATGTTAATCAAACTGATACTTTTTGTCTTGTCTTATTTAAAGTGAATAAATTTTTGAAAGAAAATAACACCAATCAATTTAAAATTCTTGAACTGGTTGCTGCTATTTTAAAACAATTAACGGGAAAAACTATTGAAAATGTAATAATGTCATTTTGTGTTTGGAAATGTTTTCATAATTTACGTACGGATGTTGATAATTTGTGTTTGTGCCTTGAATTTTTGGGTGTCATTTTATCCATTGATACCCTTAACAAATATAGACAGCAAATTTTTACCAATATTGACTTTATCTTTATTAACTTTGACACAATTTTATCACAACATCAATACAGACTGAAAAATTTGCTGGTTCTAAAAAAAATATTTTCAGTTTCACATAATCACGATCCTCATACCACATTATATGAAGCTGGCATAGCAAAAAAATTCGTTGTCCATGTGGAAAATTCATGCAATGGCCATTTTTTAAAAGAATTGGTCTGTTCCCATTACAAAGCATCTGATAATGCATCTTTTGCTGTATCAACGAAAAAGTTGAACAAAGCCGAAATTATGGCGTTAGTATCTACTACCTTACATGCAACAGAATTGTGTGCTTTAAACAATATGTCTAATATTTCTCAAATAAGTAAAATTGTTCGAATTTTACTTGATATTGATCAAGAGAAATCCAGCATAGAAGATAAAATTTTGGATTTATTTTTGGAACAGGATGACGAACTGATTGAAATATTGTTGCTTCATCTTTCAATCAGGTGATTTACTTAAAAATATTTGTTTGTATGTATTAGATTTGTTAACTTGTTTATATAGATAAAGTTCTAGAGATTTTAATGATAAGTAAAATAAACTAAAATCAAAAAAGATTTATGTTTTCATATTTGCAAAAAAACTACCTTTTTTTAACCATGTATATACAAAAAGGTTGAGATTTTTTTATGTTTTTTGCTTATCTCTGATACTTGTTTTTATATTTTAGTTTAAAATCAACAGAAGAATTTTTGTTTCATCCTCATAGTGGATTTTTAAAATTATTACAACATCTTTCGTTCGACACTTCAATTTTACTTGATTGGTTGACAGCAAATGAAACGGAGTTTTTGTTATATTTCGTAAAATATTTAAAATATTTTGCTTCTACTTTTGCCCAATCAAATGTATTTTCTAACGAAGATTGTACCAGAATTTTAAGCATGTTAAAGGAGCTCCGAATGAAGATCGAAAAATTAGACAAACGAGGCATCTTCCCATACTCTCCAAAACCACTTCTTCGAAATATGATAGCAGCTGAAAAACTTCTGCAACAGTAGCAAATCACAAACAACATGTTAGTTAATCTACCTTGTTAATATAACAGTAGTGTGTTTAAAAAAAAATAATAATAGAGGTAATTTTTCGAAGTATTGTAAAGTGTTTTTTATATAAAAGATGCCATACTTTATTATCTTCTACAGTATCACAAACATTTTACAATAATTTGTGACAAAATAGCTTAGCAACTTTTTGTCATGCACTTTTAAACAAATAAAAAAGTGATTGGATTTCAATTTTCAAAAAAAGTTTATTTTGTTCGTCCCAACTGTGCAAGAGTGTGTAAGTAATCTTGTCTAGTTTCAGAAATCCTAAGAGTTAATTCTTCTAATTCACCCTGAAATCTCCTTTTTAACATTTCATTTTTAATGTTTTCACCTTTTATTAAATGTTCTTTTCTCTGTTTGCGTTTTTTTAGTTCTGCTAACTCAGAGGACAATTGTTCAAGTCTTACTTCTAATCTTTCGCATTCTCTTTTGTCAGTTACAACAGGCACTCCTTTAGGAATATCTCTTATATCGATATCTTTTACTCCGTCGAGGTCTTCCACATTTACATCATCTTTCTCATTTTCACTCTCCGAACTGGAAAGATCTTGAAAAATTTTATGCAACTCATCTTGATCTGTAATGTCAATGTTCTTTGTTTGAGGATTGGACTTTGTTTTGTCATTTTGTTTTTCCTCTTCAGCGACTATTTCATAATGAACGCTCACGGCTTCCATATCGGCTTTTAATAACCGTTTTACTTCTTTTTCTATGTCAGGGGAGTCAATGTATTTTTTCCGTGCCGTTTTTCTAAATCTTCGCTTTTTAACGTTTTTTAAGGGTGGTGTAATGCCGTGGGGATATTTTTTGTCCTTTATACTTAATAATTTAGGTTGCAAGTCGCTATCTTCTTTGCTGCACATTAAAATCTGTGCAATGTCCGCTGTTTTGTAAAAAGTTTTCATGTCAAGTGTTTTAAGGCTTTCAATAATGCACGGTAAATCCAGTAACTTAACAGAAAGTTTTTCACCATCCAAAATTACCGTTCCATTCTGTCCATCAGCATTCATTTCAATCTTTAAGCGATCTTTAAGGTTTCCTGCTAATATAATTTCATTTAGTTTGTCGGCTTCCTCCTGTGGAAATCTTAGTATAAGCTGGTTTTCAAGTTCGTAAGGCTTGTTAAAAACATCCATGTTAAAATGTGTAATACTGGTAGTATTTTCAGCACGGTCACTAAAAATTAAACCTAGTAAATAGTTACAATTTAAAAATTAACTCATTTAAATACAATTATAGCAATAGTTTATAAAACAATAAAAGAAACATTGTTTTTATTTTAGAAGTTTATTAGTGGTTTTGGTGAATGGTTTTTTTTTTTTGTAATTGCAAAATAACTTGGACAGACATACAGTAAGATAAACATTACTTTTAAATGCAAACAAAATTATTTTAATGCAAAGGCTACAATGTCACATAATAAATTTCAAATGAAACTAACAAATGGTTTTGTTTTATTTATATTAAAAAATATTGTTTTTCTTTGCTTCAGAAAAAAAGTCCATATAGCAGAAAATGATGTTATTGTGATTTTACTTTAAGTTCTATAATCTGACGCGCTTTTTTGCTAGCGCAAGGCTATACGTATATTCCAACCCAAAGCAATAAAAACAGAATTCCAAAGCCGTTAAAAATCGAACCAAAAAATGCCATTGAAATCTCCTTATGAAAATCACGCGTGTACTTCGTAGATGTAACTTCGTACACGAAAAACCAAGCCGTAAAGAAAATTCCAATACCGAGTAAAACCAAAGTTAAATGTGGATAGATGGCTGGATTAACGGGCGAAACGTATCTGCTCATTGCGGCAAAGTTTAGTGCTGTATCCATCTTTGACTATTTGTTTTTAAATACCAACTCACAAACTTACCAATATTAAAATACAAACACTTAGATAAACTTATCACCGATACGTGTGACCAGAAATATTATCTTGCCACGTACACTACAGTTGCTCTGACGAAAATTCCTTTTTATTGAAATTAGGGGTTTCCATATAATATTTGACATAAACTTTATATTTGTTTAAAATATTTGGCAGTTTTAGCTGTTATTGCGCAGTAATTGTAGTAATTTTGCTTCAAGAGGATTACCACTGTAAAAATACTTTAAATTGAAAATTAAGATTTACATTTTTATTTATTTATTTTTTATCGGGAAACACTTTTAATTACATTTATTGCAAAGTTTTTTTCTACTAATTTCTTTTTTTTCTACTAATTTCGTATTAATTTAACAAAAAACATTTTTTTTTAATTTTTGTATTTTTGTATAAAAAAGGTTATAAAAATTGTTACAAAATGACAAAATTATACAAAAAACAAGCAAGCTTTTCCAAAACATGTCACGCTTGATCAAGTACTGACGTCAGAGCGTGGGAAAATTTAATAATACAGTTGTATAATAACTGAATAAGCTTAACATTGCTAGGTTTAAAACAAATTTATGGGTGTTGTTTATCCATTATTAACCCAGTATTTGACCAAGCCTTTTAATTATCACACGGTACATGATGATGATCATAAGAACACGTGGTCAAAGCCTAATAACTCCATGTTTTAATACATGTTTTAAAGATCGTAAGGTATTTAAATAGTAAGAACACTTGTTCTATATAAAACAATAAAAGCTATGAAACTTACTTTTTTTTTTTTTTTGTATATATCTTTATCCTCGATGTGGGAAAGTTGAATACGCGACCCAAACATAGAGTAACATCAGTTACTCCGACCCAGTCTCGAGTTGCCTGTGGCAGTTTGAGATATTATAGAGACTATAATTGTCCGGTAATTATGCTGCTGATTAAGTGCTGGCTTAGCAGGAGTTCATACCGTTTATAGCGCCTTACTCAAGAGCGCTACAGCATGAGAGCAGTGGGGATTGAACCCATGCCCTCATGTGTGGTGTAGCAAAAGTTCTTACCACCACACCACGCTGCCGGTACTTTACTTACATTCTGATTATATTTTCTTACTATGTATAGTTTACTTAGTTTATTTTGTTAACATCTTGTAACAAGTATTTTACCTAACAACACAAATGGTTCTTCAACACCTTAAAAGTGGCTTATTATTTATAGGTTAGCATTACTTTAATGAAAAAACGCTCAGTATTTGTTACTGGACAAAATATGAAAATGGTTGATTGGAGTAAATATCAGAATAAAGGAGACTTGTCCAGGACAACAAAAAACAAGGTAACTACCCTTTAAACCTGCAGTATTATTAAACAATAACCAAGTTATGATAAATTTTAAAGTTTTGTTTATATACTGTACTCAATACCAAAGTGACCCCACCTTCATTTTTTTAGAGTAGAAGAGAAGTTATTGTTAGAAAACGAAAATTAATAGAGGCTAAAAAATTTGAAATCGTAAAAATAAAAAACGACATGACAGTTGCTGAATTAGCAAAAGCTATAAACCTACCAATTGGTAAATAACCTATAAAAGTATAAATTAGAATATTTAAAATTAATTTTATTGACTTTTTTAAAAATTAAAATACAAGCAACAAAACTCATACTGTTTACCTAAAATAAATACCAAACAAACCTAAGTTGTAAATGTATTTGAACTAGAAAGAATTGGAGAAGCTATTCAATACCTTGAACCAAACAGAAGATATTTACCTAACCACAGTAAGGCTTGATTCCATAAGAATTTTGTTCTTTTTTAGTATTTATAACATATTTGAATATGTTTAAAGTTTTTAATTTTTAATGAACTTTTTAACTTCATGGTCAACAAAATTCCTCTTACTTTTAGGGTTTCTTGAATTACATACTATTATATATTTTTATTTTAACATTTTTCCATTCATGATGTGGAAAGGTCGACTTTATTTATTCCAGATGTGAAAGGTCGACTTGAGATCATTTACCCTAATTCAGTCTTGAGTTGCCTTTAGCAAGTTGGGATATAGTAGATTTGCAATTGCTTGATAATTAACCTGCCTATTTTGTGTTGGCTCAGCATGAGCTCATATCGTTTATAGCGCCTTACTAAAGGGCACTACAGCGAGCAGTGGGGATCGCACACTGGACGTAATGTAGTAAAACCAAGTCTCCAAGCTGCGAGTAAAATTATATACTTTGACTTGCTATATTTTTGTGCAGTCTGTTAAAATAACAAGACGACCACTTAAACATTAAATTAAAGTAAACAATTATTAAAGTATTAGTAACTTGACTTTTTTTAGTCATTGAAAAGCCTTTTTTAATAAGATGTATCATTAAACTTGGAAGACGGTACAAATTTGAAAACGAGAAAGCGTTAAAAGAGGAAGAAAATATATTGGAAGATCATGATGTTTACAAGTGGTCAGTGTTTAAAGTTTTTGCATTTTGAAAATTTTAACCAAAATAAAAAAAATTATTGATATCCTGTTAAATTTGTTATATTGCTTAGGAAGGGGTAAAAAGTAATGCATTTAAAGTAAAATTTCTTATAGAAAAGTTAAGTGTAACTTATTGCATGCCTAAATTTTAATTATGTTGTTTTTGTGTTGTTGTAAAATGTCACAAACATTGTGATATAGTGGTAAGAACACTTGACTTTAATACATGAAGTAATTTTCTGGTAATATTATTGAAAATCTTTAAAAACTGCCAAAGACAACTTAAGAACGGGTTAGCGCAAATATTACCCTATGTTTAGGATATAAAGTTGTTTTTGCTACATCTTAAAAAATGGTGTTAAAAAAAGCTGTATGAAAAGACCTTTTACTGATTTCCAAAATTAATTTTATTGTAGTCGTAATATTGACAAGAGCAAGCTTACTTCTCGGCCTCCTATTGTTACAATAATGGGGCATGTGGATCATGGAAAAACAACCCTTTTAGATTCTCTTAGAAAAACTTCAGTAGCTGAAAAAGAGGCAGGTGGAATTACTCAAAAAATTGGAGCGTTTGCAAGTAAGTAACTTCTACCTTTAAATTTTCATTAAAAGCTTTTTTGTATATATTAATACTTTTTTAAAACTAGAAATGGGCTAATAACAAAACTATGCTAATTTTTTATGTAAACTAAGTATTATTTGTTTTCGTCCTAATTGGTCCCATATTTCAAAAAAGGTAAAACTTAATAATTGTTTTTATATCTTGGACAAAAGGCTTTTTTTGTTTTAGTTGAAGTTGGTGGAAGAAAAATCACATTTTTGGATACTCCTGGTCATGCATCATTTTCAGCAATGCGACAAAGAGGAGCACAAGTTAGTTTTAAATGATTTGTAATGTGTTAATATGCAACAATTCTTACCCAACATAGTTAATATCACAAACCCTAAAATTTAAAATCATTTTAAGCAGAGGGGTTGTAGGTAGTCTTAAAGGGGTTGTTATTTTTCAGCTCACAGATATAGTTGTGTTGGTTGTTGCTGCAGATGATGGAGTGATGGAACAAACCATCGAGTCGATTAAAATGATTAAACAAGCTGGGGTAGAAGTCGTGGTGGCCATTAATAAATGTGATTTACCCAATGCTCAACCAGTAAGTAGATTAACAAAACTTTTTGAAATTTTAGGGATTTAAATATTTGTTTAAGGCTTTTGATGGTAAATAATCTGGTTTTATTTGTATTTGTTAGTTTTTTCCCATATATCATAAATATATCATGACATGTTTAAAAGAAAATACATATATCTTAGATATATTGTATTATGTTAAAAAGTTTGTTTTTGTATGTTTTTAATAAGCCATGTTATTGGAAAAAATTAAGTTTCTTTTTTTGAAGTGCAACTTGTTATTTTTTTAAAGCAAGTAGTCTCTCAAGAGTTAATAGAACATGAAATACAAACGGAAGATATGGGAGGATCAATTCAATCAGTTAAAATATCTGCCAAGACTGGAGAAGGTAATTCAACATCCAACTAGTTGTTTTAAATTTTACTCTTTTAAAAGCTGATAAACATTTTTTAGATTATTCAAATATATATTTTAGTATTTTCTAAAAAAAGTTGAAAAACTAATGCCATCTATATATAATTGAGCTTAAGGAACAATATATGTATGTCCAAGTAACAGACCTGCAAGATAAATAAAACTGCCGTTTGTGGTGCATAGGTAAGTTATTGTGGGCAAACATTAGCTGAAAGTTTCACCGATATTACGATAATATATTGACTAGTAGTTATATATCTGTCTGTACTATCTTGTAATTTGGTATTTACATTTTCAACTTTTTAAGGTTTACCTGATTTGCTGGAAAGCTTATTTGTCCAAGCTGATATGTTGGACCCTAGGGCAAATATAAATGGAAATGTGGAAGGTGTGGTGGTGGAATCAAGACATGATAAACACAAGGGCTTCATCGGAAGTTGTGTAATGCAACAAGGAACCTTAACTAAGGGCAAGGTGAATATAAACGATCATTAAATTAAAACAGAATGATATTTTATAGATATAAGTATATACCATCTAAAACATTCCTTAACTACTTAAGGTCCTCTCGTTTTCCATCAATTTCCTCTATTATTTAAAAAAATTTAGTAAATGCCTTAACTTTATTATTAATGATTTAAAAATCGTCCGGTTTACATTTCCAAAAAGTACACAAAGCCTGCAATATCAAATTCAATTCACATATTATAACAATTTTTTACTTTTTTTATTGCTGCATACAAATAAATCTAATCTGTTATCGTATTTATTATTTAAAATGTTTTTTACGAATAGTTTTTAGTAGCTGGTCTGGCTTATGCTAAAGTTAAATCTTTGCAAAGTGAATCAGGAGCAGTAATAAAAAGTGCTCCTCCGAGCCTAGCGGTTGATATATTAGGTTGGAAGTCTTTACCAACAGTTGGCGAAAATGTTCTACAAGTGCCTACCTTGGTAAGTTTTAAAAGAAATTAATTTGATTTTGTTGTTTTTTGGGATTTTTCTTTTTTTAATCTCATAGTCTTAAATGTTATAAAGAGTGTTTAGAAATATATTAACAAAAGAAAGATTTTATTTATCTAAAAGTTTCTGTTTTTAAAGGGTTTTTAGCGTTATACAGAAACTTTTTTTTATAAACTACCTTCTTTATTTTTAAATAAAAGAATAACCATTACCATTTTTTGTACATTGTTTCAAGTGTTTTTAGGCAAGGGCAAAACAAGTCATTAAATATCGAGAATATCTGAAAACGATCGACAAAAATGAAATTATAAAAACAAACTTGGCTACAGAAAGAAAAAGAGATAGAGAGTACGTTGAAAGTATTTTAAAACAAATTTTTTTTATTTTTGCCTTTTGGTAAATACTTTGTTGATTTAAAAAAAAAAAAACTTTAGACGTTTTGGTTTTTAAGGTCTTTTTTATTTAGAATTTACAAAGAGGTGCGCAAAAATATTCACACACAAGAGCGAAGGGCAATAGCTGTTTTTCAAGAAACCAAGAGATTTTATGATAAAAAGACAACGGATGGAGTGCCCAATTATAAAATTATACTTAAAGGTGGATTATGTGTTAACTTTTAATTTACTATTGGTTGGAACATGGTATTTTTTCCTAATAAGATGGGTTCACTTTCAACTGCTTCCATTAAAATACAAAGAAAGCTTATTTTTTTATGTAAATTTTTAATGTTTTGCATTAAGTTGGACGTTATTTTTCTGTTTGTGCATTTGATTAAACATTAAAGACATTTTTTTTGATCTTTATAAAAACTAATCCTATTTTTGTTTTAATGTGTATTATAATTTATATAACTGACCCATTGCTGAAAAATGTTTTTCTTTCAATATATTTAAACTTATATTTTAGCTGATGTTGATGGTTCACTTGATGCTTTGTTACAAGTTCTAAAAAATTACGATTGTCAACAGCAATGTGTCATGGAAATAATAGATTCTGGAGTAGGTCCAGTGACAAAACATGATATAGAATTAGCAAAGCTATTTCAAGGTATTGGTAAAGCATTATTCCTTAATAAAAATGTAGTGCTTACTTATATTGCACATTTTTTTGTATAATTGATCCTTAAAGTGAAAAGGCTGATATTAGGGCTTAAACATAGAGTAACATTTGTTGTCAGTGTTTAATTGCATCTGCCAGTTTGGAATATTATCATTTATAATTGCAAGGTAATTAATCTGCAGGTAGTTCTTACTCTTACTTTAATGTACCACAGCACGAAAGCAGTGAGTGTTAAATGTTCTTTTCTTTAGGAAGTATTTTCAGTTTTAACTTGGAACCAAGTCAAGACGTTGTTTCTGATGCAGCTGAAAACGAAGTTCAAATCCATCACACCGATATTATTTATCGCTTTGTGGAAATTCTAAAATCTGAAATTGAGAATATTTTACCTTGTTTAAAATCTACCGATGTCGTTGGTAAAATTTAATTATTTAATTTTCCATTGTTTAATGTAACATGCAATAATTTTTTTTAAATGTTTTTATTTTTTTTTTATTAACTTTAGGTGAAGCTGAAGTTTTAAAAACATTTCAAATCCGATCACCTAAAAAGTTGGCGATTGGAGTCAATGTTAAAAGTGGATCACTTAAATTTAATTTACCTCACAATATAATAAGAAATGATAACATAATATTCGAAGGTACAAATTACATACCAGATAAAAAAAAATTGTTTTGAAACTTGTGACATAGTTATTGTTAAATGCACTTCATATAATTTTTCTTTATGTTATTTCAATTTTGACTTTTGTTATTATATATATAGGTGATTTGTTATCAATTAGGCATCACAAAACCAATGTGGATGAAATACAGACAGGCACAGAGTGTGCACTGATTTTTAAGGATGACCACGAGCACCCAGAACCTGGTGATATTATTCAATGTTGCAATATCTTTGATGTGGTTCAAAAATTGAATTGGAATCCACCCGGATTTTAATGTGCATTCACTCTGTTTTAATTTCTCTTTTAAATAAATTTTGTCAAAATAAATTATTTATAAAAGCTTAACTGTCTTTGTTAGAACGAGGGAACTACAAAACAGTCTATTACATTTTAATGGTTTTGTTTTGTAGCTATGAGACAATAGGTACCGGTTGACAAAATAGTTAAATTTGTTTTAAAAGGTTACATATTTGCGTAAAACTATTTAATAGTATTTTGGTTACAATACCTAAATTGATTTTAGTTTATCAGATGGCTATATAAAATATTTTGTAAAATCATTGATGTATAAAAAAAATTACTTATTATTTTAACATTTGTTTTAAGTAGACCTATAAAAATAATTACCAAACAAATTATAATTTGGTCACAGGGGCCACAGTCATCAATAAATTTTTTTGGTTAATATTTTAATACTCAGTAGTTGCCCATTAAACAAGCCATTTTAACAACCTTAAAGATAAGTTCATGGGAACATTATAGTTAAGCATTTGATATTAAATCTGTTGCCAATAAGATAGTATATGTACTCACATTTATCAAGACAACTTTTTAATAACATTACAATATTTAACATACTCAATAATATACAATTCCACCATTACAATAATTTATTTAAAATAACCTCAAAAGGAAAGTAAAACCAAGTTCTCATTACCTGGATATATTACAACAATATTGGAATTGCAATATCAATAAATTGCAACTATTTTACCATTTAGCACACAACGCTTAATCTGTGTAATTTAAACTACAGATAACAATAACAATTTAAAGTTTGAGTGCCATATAAAGGTTTAGTTTTGTCTAACTGAAATGTATGACCAAGTTGCAATAAAAACAATTAATTTTTTACACTCTTAGGTTTAACTGAAGACAACTAACGTAACAAGCAGCTTGTTGGCCATACATTAACTATAAAGAACGATAACAAAAGTTTTAAATAACATTTTTTATAACAACATGCTAATAGTAGTACAGATTTCGAATTTCACCAACTAAATAATAAATAAACAATAATTTTTTGAAGTTTAAATGCAAAATTTTAACAAGAAAAAGTTTTAGCAATCAAACAGTGGATTTTTCTAATAAGAAGCTTACTAGATATTGAACATCAATATATATATATATATATATACCATGAACTTAACAATAGTAATTTAAATTATTCCACTTATATTTACAAGAACTTTGATCATAAATTTTCAGTTGGTCAACAATTTTTAATACGAACTACTCACGGTCAAGCAATTATCAATACAATTATAACCTACAGAAATTTTTTTAAATAGACCTAATAGCTAAACTTAAACACATATTATAACAACAATTACCGATAGTTATATATATATATATATATATATATATATAGATAAATAGTAAAACAAAAGATTGCCAAGGCCAACCCAATCAATGGCCTAAATGAAAATTATTGATTTTCAAAAAGAAAGCAAGGCTTGATTAGTTTTGATAGCTAATATATTTTTAGAGGGATTTTTAAAGTCTATTAATAAAATTGTATATATACCTTTTTTTAGCATAAATGATATTTTATTGATATACTAAATTTGTTTTAGTATTTATATTAATTTTCAATTATATATCTCATCACAACTAACAAAATCTTACCAAGTGTATGAAGAACAACTAGATTTTGATATTTACCGATTAAAAAACGTATAAGCTTTATTGAAGCGTAGATCTCAATTATTAATGAGTTGAGACGTCTGAAGGCCACCAAGCCCTTTTATAAATACAACTGCAGTATAAACATACTAGATTATTAAAGCTTTTTTCTTTAGTGTTGGCCACGTAAACTACTTTGCACGGCAGAAGTAGCTGCTGTAGCTGCTGCTGTCTGGACCCCGGGGTTTTTCATAACCCCAGTTGCAAACTCTTGCTGGGCCTTCTCGAAACTTGCTCCTGTGGTTCTGTAAAGTGAGTGCACCTAAAAAAACAAGTTAGTTTTTAACCTTTATCAAACGTAACAACCTTTAATAGGCTGATAGCATAAATAAGTTAATTAGTTACTAGTACGAAAAAATTTATTTCTTAAAAAAAATTAATTAAAAACGAAATACCTTTTTAAGAAGAAATAGTGATAGCAGCCCCATTATTGCAAACAGCACAGTTTGGACTATAACCATAATTCCAACCCAAGGCCCGCCTTTATCAGAATCAAAGTGACTAAGGGCAACGATTAACCCACTGTACCCACTATTGGTAATTCCAACAAACATCAATATTGAAACGACTACCTTAAGTGGACAAACATTGCATACAAATATGTTTAAAGCCGTCAACAAGTTTTTATAATTAATGACAGATTTTAGCAGATGCTAAATTTAAACTTTAAAGACAAATAAAAGTAAAAGTTAATTAACTGACCTGAAAAAACATGATAAAAAAGTACAGGAAGAAGTTAAAGGAACTATCACTTCTGAATGCTTTGTAAACTGGTCGATACCAGCACAGAGCACATGGTGCAGCTAAAAACCACAAAATTGAAAGCCCAAACCCGATCCCTGCCGAACTATCTTGAGTAAAAACAATTAATGACACCAACATGTTAATAAACATGATTACGATAAAGTACATCCACAAATAATAGAGGAATTTTACTGTCCCCTGAAATTCAAGAGGAATATCAACTGCAAAGTCCTGGTAAAAGCAAGGACTACAAGGAAACCATTTTGGCAGTGGAGGCCAGTTGTTAGCCTTAGGATTGTAATTGCCCGAAGCCATTTGTTGTTCTCTTCTTTGAAGCTCTTCCGCCTTTTTTTCTAGTTCTTCCTGTCGCCGTAGTAACTCTTCATGACCTGGCACAGGAGCAGGTGCTGCAGGTGCCATTACTGGTGGTGCTGATTTTTCGTTGTTACTTCCATAATTGTTGTATGCTGGAGGGTTGGTTGGTTGCATAACAGCAGGCTGATTAGCTTCTAAACCTCCTGATGAATTGCCGGCAAACGGATTATAATCCTCTAAAGTGGTTTCACTTTTTGCAGTTGCCTGCTGTACCGAACCATCTTGAAATGGGTCAGCAAAAGGATTTGCATCAAAATCACTCATATTTATATTATTATCACAGCTAAAGGCAGTTACTTAACACTCGATTAATTTATCCCTTATTTCAGCTTAAAGTTTGTAACTCTGAATTAGGTGAAAATTTGTTGGATCTGTTAGTTATAATAAAAAAGATAATTTAGTTGATTTCTTGTAAAAACTTTCAGCAACACAGCTGTTATTACGGGAAAAAAAGAAGTCAATTATTGGTTACTAAAAATGTATATGCAGGAACTTATAAATCAATAAGTTACAGTGAATTCAAAGAAGGTTAGGGTTTTTAATTTAGAATATTTTTTTGGTAACCATAGAGCATTGGTAACCATAGAACAATTTTATTGGTAACCATAGAGCAATGTAGAATGAAATTTTTGTACTATTTACTTAAAATGTTGTGAGTGATGCCCACTTTGGAAAGTAAGGCAGTGTGTATGCACAAGACATTTTGGATCTCTATTACTTTCGCACACCCAAATTTAACAAGCCGTTATAACCTAAGTATGGCAATTGTTTAACCAGACATTAAAAATTAGTTGAAATATGTTTTAATGAGTAAAACTTAGTCCGCTTTACGAGTCAGATGTGTTAACGGGTAAACTTAATATGTGATGGTTAGGGTAAGGGTTTAATTTATGCAACCTCTGTTTAATTACATGTGCCGTATTTCGGTTACACACCCTGTTTGTGTAGGGTGTGCGAAACTAATAGAGATCCGACATTTTTTTAAATGCACAACTAAAATTAGCGTTTTGCACTCCTGGTAGCGTTTTGAACTATGCAAACATAAGTCACGCTTGCACAGTCACACCATTTTTTTACGCATGCACGAAAATTCTGTAAACGTTTACATTTGGACATTTGGTCCCACTATTTTCCACCCCTATCCTGTACTTTAGTATTATCCGTACCCACCAACTGACCAATTTAATTATTTATAACCCCTTACAACCGTTACTCTGCTAGAGATGTAAAATAGTTTCTAGTTTAATGTGCTTATATCTGTTATATCTGTATATATATGGTCAAATATTTTTAAATTAGTATTGTCTGATTGTTATATAAATTTATGTACAATTTGAAAAAACCCTCTGCAAACAATACTATCTGCTGATCTGCATTGGCAAAGACGCTAATGCTTTTTTTAATCACATGACCGACTGCACAACGATAGGTTTAGTCCGCTGGTATTTACATAACTCTAAAAGAAATCGATAATTCGAATAGCAATTTTACCAAATTAGTATGACGTCATTAACTCGTGTTTTAGTCTCGTGACAGTCTGGGCGGTTGCGACGTCGTCTCACTTTGGGATTATGTCATTTTTTGGCTTTGTGAATTTTTTGTAAAAGAATTTTAAAAAACATTTTAAAAATTATAATAAACAGTTGTTGTTTATTTTTAATATAACTGAATTAAGTTTTTTTTGTTAAAGCATTTTATTTATTTTTGAGTAAATAATTCTTATATTGAATGGGTTTAGTTAAACATAATTTTTTTTTTAACCGCTTATAATCCCTTTAAAACAGCGGTTCTCAATCTTTTTTGCCCATAGACTATCTTCAAGTTGACCTAAATATACGCGGACTTAAACCATATATATATATAAATTAGGTAGTTCAATAGCCTTCTACCGAAAATAGTTGGCAATGTTTTTTTAAGTAAGCTTTAAACGCAAGCACTGTATTTTACAAAAAAAAGGAATTAAATACAGTAGCCTATTATTAAAATATGGAAATTAAATACGGTATGTATTAAAATAATTCTACTGTATTCCGCATTTTATTTGTAATACAGTAGGCACTGGCTAATTATAATGGCTAAATAATAATTCCCTAAGCGACTATGCTCGTGCCCTCATCCAGGTCCTTTCACGGACTCAAATAAGTCCGCGGACTCGGGGTTGAGAAACACTGCTTTAAAAGAAGAAAACTACTTCACAGGTAAAATTTAAACTAAATATAAATAAAATTTTATTGCAGCAAGTAAGAATGACATAAATGACATTTAATTTCAACACAGGCAAATTAAGTAAGAACAAGTAATGTTAGATTGCAATTAATGATTTTCTAATGACGTTTAACAGTTTTTATAACCAGCAATAAAAATGTGTTTACAAAATGATCTACACAACAAGTTTAACATATAAATTTTTGTGCTTTAATTACTAATATAAAGTAAAAAGGGTACCTGTGATATATCAACAGCAGCAAATATAAGTTATTGAATTTAAGTTTTAAATATATGGCATAAAAAAAATAACAGTAAAATGTGAATAAATAGCAAGTAAATGAGGCAATTAGCAGTAGCAACTTGTGTTCTTGTCTAACTTTTAAAGCAGAAACATTCTTTTGTTTTTGATATATACAAGTGGTTTAGGTAGCAATCAATATATAAGTGTAAAAAAAGGATTATTTAACAAGGTAAAATAGGGCTTAGAATATAAAAAAATACAGAACATAAAAAAAATTTATTATGGATTGATTCAAAATATGAAAAATTTATTGTTAATTAAAAATCGCAGAACAGTAGTTAAAGCATAGAAATTGAAATGTAAAATTAAATGTAACTAATTGTTTGTGAGCACCTATACTAAAACTACATACACCTTTCATTGTTTTGGTAAACACGTGATATCTAATATAATTAATTACAGGCTTCCTTTCTCGAATAAAAGCCAATTTTTGTAAACATTTCAGATTGAACATAAGAATTAAATACTGAAAGAGGGCAGCCTTCGTTTAACTTTCCTAAAAACACGTATAAGTAGCAAGATAACATAGCTAAAAAAATTATTTTATTAAATTAATCTTTTTTTTCTAGATAAAAATTCAAAGTACTAACTTACCACTACAAAATTCAGTTTTATTTGTGACGTCTTGACCATTATAAATTAGCTTTATAAAATATTTATCGTCAATGCTTTTCCATAACTCGAATATAAATCTGGCAGCAAGAGGAGGTTGCCTATATAAAAAAATTACTTTAAGATAGGAATTTTAACTTAATTAAATAGTATCTTTAAATTTAAAAAAAATAATACGTTTTTGTTGGCAAGACAATTATAAAGTGCTAGAAGGTATTTTTATTGTTCTAAAAAGGTTTATAAAAATTAAAAAATTTATTACAACAAAGAATACATTTAAAACAGGAAAAAGTTGTAGTAGGTAGAGTAGTAAAAGAAATTTATATATAATTTTACACCTAAAATCGTCAATTTCCAATGCTTGCAATAGTGGTGTAATCGTTTTGTCGTGACCAGAATAAAGAAAAATCTTAACACCGGATTTACCACTAACTGACAAAAACATTCGCTTTAGTATTACACTAAGTAGCGGCTGTATTGTTAACTTTGCATGATTGCGATACTCGGGAATTAGACTGATGTCTCTAAAAAAACAATTTAGAAATTTAGATAAAAAGAGTTTTTTTTAGTTTTTAATTACTAGTTTCCAATTTAGCCTTTCAGAAAAGTAAATTAACTTAAACCTACCTGTACATTTTCTGATCTTCCTTTATTACAATATCAAGATCTGTTGTGGTAACTTGTGTTTCATTGGTTTTGTTGGGTAAAGAAAGGCCTTTACACATATAACCCAGAATAAGGTGATCAATTATTGAACCTTAACCAAAAATAAATCCCACAATACTTAAAATCTTTTTCAAATACTAAAGATATATTTTTTTTAAATAACTTATGTGTTACCAGTATGATCATTGTTGTTCAAGAGAGCACCCATTTTCTGTATAGTTTTATTCAACTTTTGTCTTTGAATATAAATAGAATATTTTTGTGAATTTATTTTTTGTTTCATTGTTTCAGCCAAAGGACAAGTACATTTTGATCCACAAAATAAAGCCCCAGCCCAATAAAAGGGAATCTGTAAAAAAATTGTAAACAAAACAATGTTACTGTTTTTATTACACTTTAAGTTATTATTAAGAACAGGTTAAAAATGCTAAAATTTATACCTCTTAAAACTTAAAATTAGGATACATAATTGAAATTGAAGGTTTTATAATATATACCTGATTAAGATGATAGTTTGGCAACATACCATAGAGTAGAGCAACAGCACTTTGAATTGTACGTTGAATCTGAGTTGATTCTACATGTACCTGGGCATTGTTGCTTATAGATGGGTCAATTAAATTGTGTTTTTCGACATATTTATTGTGCAGTAATTTTCCAATCTTTAAATGTTGACTCTTTAAAATAAAAAAAAATTAAAAACTTAAAATATTTTTTGGTAAAAATTTAAAATTTTTAAAAACTTTCTAATTTAAATACTTACTGCTCCACTTTTTGTAAGCTGTGCAGGGTGACAAATAATATTGTTGGGGACTGGAAGTTCTTTAAAATATTTTTTTTCGATGTCAGATTTAAAATCCTGGATGATAGAATCTCGATATTTTATTAGTTGTTGGTCATTATTTTCTGTTTAGTTGAAATATTTATTTTAGAGATCATATGCTTACATTAAAATATAGTAAAAAAATACAATACTTTTAACAACATTTACATTGACAGTCATTGCGAAATTTTTTTATTTACAAATCCAAGGAAATTTTTGTTTGCGTTTAAAATTGAATAACAAAGTCATTAAACCTGTATTCATATTGCAAAAATTTGGTATTATTTTGTCCACCCCATATTTATCATATTTTAAGGGGGTTCTGTCACCATGGCGAATCACAACATGAATTTGTAAAAGCTTCCAACCTTGTGTTGCAATACCTTTAAAAAGTTTAACAATGTACAGTGAAAAATAATTTGACCTTTATTTTAAGTTTATATGTGTTAAATCTCACAGCCAAAAAATGTGATTTTATGTTTATATGAAGATAAAAATGTTTTACAAACCAATGATTAATTTACCTTCTTCTGTTTTATTATGCATTAATGAGGGAAAATTGCAATAACCCTGCGCTGAACCATATTCTAAAATTAAATATATTAATTAGCTCATATAATAGGGTCCGAAGTAACTTCCTGTCAACTGTAAAAATAGCAATACCTCTTTTATTGTATGGGGTTTTTAAAGTTCTTTGGGAAGTTAGAATATTGGTTTCATCATAATTATTTATTGTAAAGCTTGTTTCCACAATCATTTGAGGGTAAGAATCTAAAAAATAAAACATTTTTAGACAAATAGCTTAATTAGTGGCTTTAAGAATACTATTCGATAGCTTGTCCTTCAGTTAGCATTTTAATTATCGAAACATAATTGCAACTCTTAACTTATTACCCATGCATCACAAATGGCAGTTTTATTTAACTTGTACGCCTATAAATTTAACATACTTATTTTTATTGACCAAGCTCTTTTATATATGAATAGTTGATATTTTTGTAAAGAAAATAATAACTTAATGTAAAGATAGTATGAATAATTTAAACTTACTGCAGTTGTACTATTTCGAAGTTAATGTTTTAAAAGATAGCAATTTAACAAAAACACAAACTTACAAAATTTGAATAAAAAAATAACAAAGAGCAATGTTGAAATAATAAACTTGGTCCTGCCTGATATTCGAACCATATTAACGGAAAATTTCCATTTAAACAAAGTAGTTTCAAAATATAAATCAGTCAGAACTGACAGAAAAATAAACTGATCAACTGGGTCTGATATACCCTTATTAAACACAAAATAAGCTAAACGAAAGCATTAAATTGTGTTTGTTAATCGTAAATGTTTTGTTTAAATACTAGAATTTTAAGAAAAACACCAACCAATAGTTTAAACCAACGTGAACAATGTCACGTCATTGCTTTTAACAAATTTAAGAAAATTTACTCTTATTGATTAGGGAAAGTCCCTATTTTGTTGCCAACTGATTTTATTTAGCTTTAAAAAACTGAAATAAAATGCAAAACGCATGTTATACATAACTATATTTTCAAATAAAAGTTAAGAAATCCATTCTGAAAAAAATAACCTGTTACGTTTTGCAACCCTTTTTTTCTGAATTAAGTATATGTCTTAAGATTAAATGATGCCTTCCTGAGAGAAATTACTCTTCAATTTGTATTAGAAAATTTAAAAAATGTTTAAAAAATGTTTAAAAATTACTAAAGTATTTCAATATTGCATGATTAGTTTTTTAAACAACTTTTTAAATGTAAATTTTTGAGATTTTGTATTTGTTTAGTTTATTTTAACATTTGAGCGATTAAAAATATTTTCTTGTAAAACATTACAATTTATAATTATTTACAGATTACGTTCGACATCATTTTCTATATATGTATTGAAATCCAAAAAAAAACAATACAGTACATTTTATTTATTTCGTTGTAATATTAAAAAAAATAAGTTTAATATATGAAAATCCAGCAAAGCCATATTGCGAAAAGATATTTATTTATTAACTGGTATTATTGTGTAAAACCAGATTATAAAAACGACATTTATAATTAGTTAATAGTAAAAATAAACAAAGAATAAAATAAAAATAATAATTAAACGATATTTAGCTAGAGTTAAATCTTCATTTTAAACAGCAACATACAAAATAATAATACCTACAACATATTAAAATTTCAGAAAATTTAATCTTTAAATTTTAATAATAAAATATATTAATTAGTAATTAGTGACATTTAAATGTCGTAAATAGGAGGTTTGCGATTCGTTAGGATAATAACAAACATACTAAAAATTTAGAACTTTTATTTTTAAAGAACAAAAGTTATCGTCTTTCAAAATTCGTCAAATAAGAATAAAAACAATAATAACTAGATTTATTTGATAAATAAAATATGGTTCGAAATTATTTGATTCTTTTTATAAATATAATTTATTTAGTAGGCTTATTAATTAAATTATAAATTTAAATATGAACTTTTGTATATTTAAACCTAATTTTAACAAGCGAACACGCACTTATTGATATTGTAATATAAAAGTAAACTAAATTTAAAAGCAAAATACCGATCTTAATTTTTTAGTAATCAAACAAGTATTAAAATATAATAATAACAAAACAATTAAAACAAAAATTTTACACATTTTTTACTTATATTTTAACATTTTACTTAAATTTTCAACCAATATTTTTTACTTTAATGGACAGCGAAACGGACGATTTTTGACGGCGACCAGAACGCTATTAAATTATTCAAGCGTTAAACTCACACTGATTCATTATTTTATAAAAAAACAAAAATAATGATTAAACGATATTTAGCTAGAGTTAAATCTTCATTTTAAATAGCAACATACAAAATAATAATACCAACAACATATTAAAATTTCAGCAAATTTAATCTTTAAATTTTAATAATAAAATATATTAATTAGTAATTAGTGATAATTAAATGTCGTTAATAGGAGGTTTGCGATTCGTTGGGATAATAACAAACATACTAAAAATTCAGAACTTTTAGTTTTAAAGAACAAAAGTTATCGTCTTTCAAAATTCGTCAAATAAGAATAAAAACAATAATAATAATAATAAATATAATGACAATAACAATATGTTTCGAAATCGAAGATTTCGAACCATAATAAACTTTTTTATATTTAAACCTAATTTTAACAAGCGAACACGCACTCATTGATATTGTAATATAAAAGTAAACTAATTTTAAAAGCAAAATACCGATCTTAATTTTTAGTAATCAAACAAGTATTAAAATATAATAATAACAAAACAATTGAAACAAAAATTTTACACAATTTTTACTTATATTTTAACATTTTACTTAAATTTTCAACCAATATTTTTTACTTTAATGGACAGCGAAAAGAACGATTTTTGACGGCAACCAGAACGCTATTAAATTATTCAAGCGTTAAACTCACACTGATTCATTATTTTATAAAAAAACAAAAATAATGATTAAACGATATTTAGCTAGAGTTAAATCTTCATTTTAAATAACAACATACAAAATAATAATACCAACAACATATTAAAATTTCAGCAAATTTAATCTTTAAATTTTAATAATAAAATATATTAATTAGTAATTAATGATAATTAAATGTCGTTAATAGGAGGTTTGCGATTCGTTGGGATAATAACAAACATACTAAAAATTTAGAACTTTTAGTTTTAAAGAACAAAAGTTATCGTCTTTCAAAATTCGTCAAATAAGAATAAAAACAATAATAATAATAATAAATATAATGACAATAACAATATGTTTCGAAATCTAAGATTTCGAACCATAATTAATTTTACATAGAATAATCATTGCGCAACAACAAAGAATTATTTGCTATTCGTTTTCCGTAGAGGAATGCTAATAAACCTCCAATAAAAGTAATTGGTCCAGCAGCAAATGCAATGTAGACTCCATACAGGACAGAACACGTGTTACAACCACCTGCCCATACAATGGTAAGAAATACGGTTGAACCCAGTGAAATACCACCTAGCAAAACAAAAAGTTGTGTTATGTGTTAATATTGCTTAAACGTAGTAACACAGCATATAAAGTTTAAAATAATTAACTACTTTTCATTAAAAAAATTTTATGGTCACTCGTATAACGTTTATAAAAAACGTTTGTTGTCTTAAATAACATGATCGATTGCTCGTCCAGTTGCAAGAGAAACTAGGGCAGACTTGTTTTTCTGATTTTTGTTACCCGAGATAACTTTGCGATGGATTTAAAATGTAGCTATGCAGTTATTAAAACATATGCGCTCGTAATGTGTTAATTTGGTCGTGGGTGATTTTTTAAGATCTAGAAAGATCACCAAAAGATGTCTTTTATACCTGTAAACATTAGGGTTCCTCCTCCATATTTTAGTAAGTTTCCGTTCTTTCTAAACGTTCCAAGTGCAAGCAAAACTGATGCGACAATACCACTTATAATAGCAAGGCAGAATCCAATGGTGTAGGTTATGGCTGAACCAGTTCGCGTATCTAAAAATATTAACAAAAATAGCATAATTAACAATTTTCCAACTATACACGTACAAATATATAGTTGGTTAAGTAATAAAACAATATTTTTTAAAAATTAAGGTAATAGATAAAAAAACTGCTCTTACCTATTAAAAAACATTGATTCGGATTACATATTTGAAAGATTCCAAAATACACCGAAGTGATGCTATCTTGCTGCTGATTAATCCAATTAGGTAAACTTAAAGCAGCTATTGTCAAAACTAATCCAAAACAGGAAACGGCAAAAGGTACTGCAACATGCATTGTATTTTTTAATAAGCAGCAATACAGATTTAAGGCTGTCTGATAAATAAGTCTAAAGTGACTGGCTATTTATAATTACCGATATCACGTGAATTACGCATACATAAAACGTCACACGTGACAATTACGCAGGTGACAATTACATGCAAGGATTTTCATTTTACGCAATGGAAAATTTTCAAAAATTGCTAAAAAACTTACAAATATTAAGTCATTTTGTCATATGTTTCTTGAGAATGTGTCTTTAAGTAATATAAGCCGATATACTAGAATACAGATTTAAACTAATCATTTTTTTAACAAAAAATTTTAACGTCTATTTCCAATTTTGCTGACTGCAAAGGTAAAAGACAAACGCATGTGAAACATAAAAAGTTTTCCGGGGTTAAACATCTTAACTTGTTTTTATTGTTTAAAACATAGGCAAGCAAAAGCAATACCACTATGGAAATGGTTTGTTACTATATATCTTAAGTCAGTGGTTGCCGGTCCGTGAGCATTACGTTACCGGGCCGTATGTTTTTCCAGGTTAATGCTTAGAAACAGAAACGTCTTTTCTTTTTGATTTGTAGGCTTTGTCGTAGAAACATTTAAAAATGTTTATTCTCGATTTGATAAAGGAATAAATTGCTTAAAACTTATTTGCGTATCTTGAAATATCATTTTTAGCTAAACTGATTGATTTCTTTCACCCGAAAGTGTAAAAAAAACATAAAGGCTGGTCAGCGAAAAAGAATCCAGTTTTAAATCGGTTCGCAAGGCAAAAAAGGTTACCGACCCCTGTCTTAAGTGAAGAAAGTAGTCATACCAAACAATAAATAATTCGTCAAAATAGTTACTCAGTAAAGTTGCATTTTGTTGCTCAGACTGTTCCTAAAAGTCACTGACTTATCGTGCTACATTTTTGCAGTAAGATGATGGTTTTGCTAATTTTTTTATTCTTTCCAAAACCTGTTTTGTTCCGGATTTGAATCAAGTCTACTGTTACTATAAAAGTGATTTTAATAAAAGCCAGTTTAAATCTTGGCACACTTTTTCAATTTTAATAAGAACGATCCAAATTTTACCTAGTAACAGCTTATATAGAAACTAAAATACTTTTATAGTAAATTTACATATATTTAAAAATGATAAAATGAAATTAAGATAAATAAACAAAATAAATTTACTCTACAATAATTTTTACATATAAAAATGTTGGCCTATACTCGTTTTGTTTGTCAGAATGCTTTGTTGAATTTAGTTTTCCTTTAAAAGTTATTCGAAAATTACCAAAAAATGAAAAAAAGTTATCACGTTTTTTTAATAAGACCAATCACACCATTTTTGTACAGTTTATTTAAAAACAAAAACAAAATGTGCAACATGTTAAAAAATTAAAAAAAAATGCTATTAGTTGTGTTTTTGCAAATATAAACTAATGTTTTTTTTTAAATTGTAGGCTGCAGAAATTAGCTTATGAATAGAGCGATTTAAAAAAACAAAATTTTAATCTGATAATAAAAACGACATTAAACATGAGTGAATAGTTAATACAAAGAATAAATAAATTGAAAATTTTATTTCATTGGATAATTATTATGCGATATCATAGGATTTGCAAGTCGTTTTCCGTAGATGAAAGTTAATAAGCCTCCAATGAAAGTAATTGTCCCAGCGGCAAATGCAATGTAGACTCCATACAGAACAGAACACGTGTTACAACTAACTGTCCATACTACGGTAAGAAGTACAGTTGAAGCAAGCGAAATACCACCTAACAATATATTAATTTTTGTCAATTATTGACCACGGGCAACTTTAAGCATACCAGTTGCACAGCATATACACTGCGCTGGTAAAACTTAACCTATTATTTGTAATATTTTAAAACGTTAGTCTGGCTATAAATAAGTTTGTGTAATACACGTTTCACCTTACCATTAACTATGATTACCGCGAAGGGTTCTGAATTTCCGCGTAAAGCAAATGCATTTTGTAAACTAAACTTTTCAATGATCACGAACATCACATTTTTAGAAGCTATTTTTGTCTTTACTGCAGACTTGTTTTAATACGCCTTTTACTTAATTAAAATAAGTTTTTAAATTTCCTTGTAAGGTTTTAACATTTATACACGAATGTTAAAATAACCGATTTAGCGATAACGATGTTAATATAAACGCATGAAAGTTTTTTGATTTACCAAGTTAAAATTTTCGTAATATACCAATGGGCAATTATCTGAATTTGACCCCGTAGTTAGAAAAAATATTGAGTATTTTATACCGCAAAACATTAGGGTTCCTCCACCACCTTGCAACAACTTTCCCTCTTTTTTAATTGTTCCAAGTATAAGCAAAACTGATGCGACAATACCACTTATAATAGCAAGGCAAAATCCAATAGTGTAGGTTATGACTGAACCAGTTCGGGTATCTAACAATAATAAAAAAAAGAGAAAAATTAGCCATTTCCGCACTACAATTTTTTTAGAGTTGCTTAAGTACAAAAAATATAATTTTGTATTACGACAATGAATAAAAAAAACAGCTTTCACCTATTAAAAAACATTGGTCTTCGTTACATATCTCGAATATTCCTAAATTCACCGAAGTGCTATTCTTCTGCTGCTGTTTAATCCAACTAGGTGTACTTAGGCATACTATTGTCAAGACTAATCCCAAAGAGGATACGGCAAGAGGGACAGCAATATTCATTTTTTTTTAACTAAACTGCAATACAGATTTAAGACTGTCTGATAAATAAATCTTTAAGGTCAGTCTTTTTATATACACTACAGTCACGTGAGTAACGTGCATAAAACGTTTGCAAAAAACACTATTATAGTCGAAGGGCCTTTTTACCTATATTAACTGTTGAATTTCGACTGTACGCAATGGAAAATTTTCAAAATATTGTAAAAAAATTTTAACTTTTGTTGCAACCAAAATTAAGCCTTTAAACACACTAAAAAGTTTTTAATAGTAACTTAATGTGATTACTTAAAGTATTCTAGTTATTGGTATTGGGATTATTTTGTGTATAGGTGTCTGACTAATTGCATGTATTTAATATGTTTGATTAAGTTAATAATAAAACAGTTGGCTATAATATATTTCAACATAAAAATATATGAGTTTATTAAACTTCAAGGTTGATTTCCTGTATTTTTTTATGTATACTGCATTGTTAACTGTTTTTTTTATTGTATACTGCATTGTTTACACGTTTAACCCAATAACTAAATAATTTATAGTTTTTAAAGCAGTTTGTTAAATATTCAGTCACGCCTACCGCTATGTTTTTCTTTTTCTATAGATACTTGAGACGTATATATTTCAACCTAAAGAGGACATTCTTTGAAAAAAGAAAACGATTTTAAAAGGTTTCTACGTCATGTAAGGTAAGCAATAAAAACTTTGAATGCGTGATATGCGAAGGTAAGGTTTGCAAGCTTATTGTAATCTTAAAGGTATGTTTTTAATTTCTGGGCACATGACGTTATTTGGTATTTTTCGAGTAAACACATCTTTTAAGTAAAGATAATAACTAAGTTATTCAACGTTATATTCTACTCAGTAGTTGTGTTTTGATATAATATTTGTTGTCCTTGTTTATTAAGTATTGCATTATGTATGTTGACACCAGAAATAAAAATTTTAATATTAATAGCTAACATCCGTCAGTTAATTTTAAAGTACATTTTATAATAAATTGCTTGCCTTAATACTAACAAAATACATATATTCGCATAGGGCTAAAGAATTTATTTGTTGTAAAATCTGTAAGGTTGTTCATTGCATTTTGTACCTATACCTGCATCGTAACAATGGAGATTTATAATTATTTTGTTTTATTAGTTTTAGTGTATTCAAAAGCAAATGCTGAGAAATCTAAAAACTTTAGTGAGTATAATATTACGAAACAAGCAAATGTATTATAAATGGTATCCAATAAACAATAAAAAATTTATTATAAATGGTAAATTAAAAAATAAAAATTGGTATAATGGTAAGACTAACTCTAAAGTAGCTTATTGTTTAAAAGTTATTAAGCCAAAGCCTAATTTTTTTTGTTAAAACCGGCCAACGAGAACCCTTACTTTTTAGCATTTAAATATGTGTGCGAACATGGTTCTGATCAATTAGCTTCTGATACTGGCCCAGCAGGACATTTTTGCGAATTATGGAATTTTAAATACCACACCTGCCCTTCAAAAAAAACTATACTTGGAGATACTAAGCCGTGCACCGACTGTTATATATTATCAAAAGAGTAAGTGAACTTAAAAAAATAGGGGTTAATTAAACTATACAATGGCTGATTTGCAAAAGAGTTATTATTTTTAACTTAAAATAGATGCCCGTTCAAGTCAGAATTATTAACGCAAGAACATAACTGCTCCATACCAATATCAGTCATGTGCTTGCAATCTGATGTAACATGTTTGGGCGTCACGCATTGTGATTTAGGCTGTAGCAATTACTACCTTTGTCAAAATGGTGATTGTGTCGCCAGAAAAGCGCTTTGTGATGGCAATACTTGTAACGACTGTGATGAGAATACAGAATGGCGCGAGGGCGTTGGGTTTAAATGTGTTAGAGAAGGCAGTCCATGTATCATACCGCAACAACTGTTGTATGACAACGTCATGGATTGTGATAATGGAGTAGATCTGTGTTATCCTTCATCAAATCAAACGATTGTGTAAGATTTTGTTTGTTTTTAAAGACTAAATTTTTGCTCTCTATTTTCTGACTATTTTACTGATACTAATTTGCTAATTACCTGCACTGTATTAACAGAAATACTAAACCAGCAACGGCGCTTGACACAAAAAGGTGCTTTCAGTGTGTAGACGACGATCTTATAATTCCACTTAAATTAGTCTGCGATGGTTTTATTGATTGCAAGGATCTGTCAGACGAATGTTTATGCGAACATGACGTGCCCGAAATATGTCGTAATATTGCTATGTACAAACCACTCGATTCCTTTATGCAGTACGTTTTGTATCTAACATATTGTAAAGTGTAAGGGTCGGTTTTGTTTAGTGTTATCTCATTAATTTAGACCACCACAAGTATACCAATGCAATACAACCCAACTTTCTTGTGGAAACAACCAATGTGTTGACGCTTTTCACGTAATGTGTGATTCGATTGGAGACTGTTCTGACAACCGTGACGAATGGTATTGTTTGTACCTTAACTCCTTAAAACCATATGCTAATCTTAGTATAAGCTATATATTAATATAATGTTTAATTTTGAAATTTACGTTTAGGAAAGATTATTGTGGTGTAACGATCTTTTGTATAGAAGGAGTTGCAAATCAAGCAGGCCAAAAATGCAGGTAGTGCTTTGTATTTTTTTGACCTGTTGTAATGCTTTTTTATAGCATTGAATTATAATCAATGAACAATACGTTAAAGTAAAACCTATATATTGTTTTTTAAACCAAATATGTGGGTTATTAGGTTATTACAATTCCCAATAAGATCGTCGTTTTTTTATTTTTATAGATGTCAAAAACAAGGCAATTGCCAAGTTAAAAAGGGCACTCTGTGTAACAAGGTAGAAGAATGTCCATTACCGCAAATCCGAGAGAATATTTACGAATGGTCGAAACCGCCTGGTTATCCTGAAGACGAATGTGTTGCTAATTGTCCGGATAGGAGAGGTTTTGGCTGCACAGGATTCTGGTTTAATTTACGAAAAAATGCTAGCCTTTCGGTGCATTGCATAAAGTTTGTAAGCCGACATTTAAATATTGAATTAGCAAAATTTTCCACAAAAATAGTTTGTTTGTGTTTTAAAGAAAATTTTTTAAATTTGGAAAATGTTTATACAAACTGTTTTGTCACAAAATGTCAATTTTGTTCAGAATAGTCTAAAAGATTTAAAAAATGCATTTGATCCCAAAAATGCATTTGATTCAAAAATGCCTACATTTTTGCAACGTGAAAAATTCGCCTACAAAAATAACATGACAGATATCCCAGGAACTCAAAGAATTAATGTAACAAAAGATGACTTTTGTAATGGGTATATAAAATGCAGCGGCGATCTTAAAGACGAACTTAACTGCTCGGATCGTTTTTATTGTCAGTCAGGAAATAAGGTTAACATTCGCCTTGACAAAAAGTGCAATGGATTTAAAGACTGCGTTAACGGAACTGATGAATTAAACGAAACCTGCCCGCACAGGATTTTTTGTTCAGCGCTTGATGGCGCTAAAGTGCGTAAAATAATTTTCACTTTTTAGTTTTTATTTATTTGGTGGTGTAGCATTCCGGGTATGTTGTGGGATTTTGGGCCAAATAGTTTTCAGTTTTTAAGTATAAAAGTATTTAACGATAAAGATATTTTAACAGGTTTCGATTGCCCCCGATGACATATGCAATTATATTATTGACTGCGACAATCAAAGCGACGAAATGAACTGTACAGATAGGAGGTTTTACTGCGAAGACGCCAACAAGACTTTATTCGTGCATTTAGATGAGGTACTTGTTTAACCTACCCCCTTAACCCAAAATGGTTGAAGCCTGTGCCTAACACTAAATATATGTATAGAGAAGTATCAAAGCATATCAACACAACGATAACACAGTTCTGGACTAACAAACAACATAACACCCTTTTTCGTTATTTGTTTATTGTAATAATAAAAACACTCAAGTCTTTGTCATTATATTAAGTTGCCCAGGGTTGAGTTGTCTTCCATTTAAATTAACCAGTTATGGTAAAAATCGTATGGCACGTTTTTTTTCTTATTTAAAATATTCTTGTTCTTTAATTTTCAAATATATATCATTACGTACTTGCACAAGATTGTAAAAAAAATTGCTAAAATTTTTTTTTTTTACTTAGATGTTTAACGGGGTTAATAATTGTGGGGATTGGAGTGACGAATGTCCAAGTGTTCCGAGAAAGGGTCACGATAACACTTTTTCGTCAAGATATGACTTGATTCGAAACCCAATTCTACGATACCTGGTATGGATTATGGCCCTTCCTGCTACAGTCGGAAACGGGGTAAATTCAACAAATAAATAAATAAATTACCAACCACAAATGACATATTTGATATAATTTACTTTACCATACATAAAATTTATAGACAGGAAATTTACCTTAAAAACAAATTAAATTTTGCTACTGTCTCTTTTTAGGTTGTGGTCCTTTACCAAATTGCGACCATTAGAAAACTAAAAATCGAAAACAAGCCGGCTTCTTTATGGGCGAATCATTTTCTCGTGCTAAACTTGGCTGTGGCTGATTTATTAATGGGCTTTTATTTGTTATTGCTGGGAGGAAACGGCGTTAAATACTCGAAAATTTACTGCTCGGTATCACTTAAATGGCTGACAAGTCGCACATGTACAGCAATGGGAATATTGGTAGTATTATCAAGCGAAGCATCGGTCGTTACCCTTGTGCTTCTTTCTGCCTTTCGAATGTATTCGATATATAAGGTTGAATTTTCATTAATTATATATCTGTAAGTAAATGTTAAAGCCAAAAGTAATTCGTTTAATAATATACTTTTATTAGCCTTTCGAAACTGCTAGAAAACCATCACAACGTACTGTGTTATTACTTATTTCTCTTTCTTGGGGTATTGCCAGCCTGTCTGCGTTCTTGCCGCTTTCCAACCAACTGGAACAAATATTTTACCACAAAGCCTTAATTCCTAAGCATCCCTATTTCAGAGGCACGGTAGTCGAGTTCGAAGTGGCAAAAATGTACGCGTTAAAGTTATTCACGTTCAACCCAAAATTAGTCAAAGCTAGAAACATGACTTACGATCAAATACTCGGCGCGACCAAATGGAGCGACTTGCCGATTTTGAAAAATTCAAGATATTTTGGGTGGGTTAAATTTTGCCTTTGTTTAAACGCATTAATAATAGTAAATATTTGCATTGGTGATTTTTAACCATTTATGATTTAAATAATTATGTAAGACACTTATTAACAACTTGGTGGTTACCATGCTATAATGCCACCATGGCTTTAAAATATAACCATAATATTGTATATAATTTTTTTAAGGTTTTATAGTTCACAAAGTGTTTGCTTGCCTAAGATATTCGTTGTTCGTGGTGACCGAGATTGGGTATATTCAATTACAATTATAAGTTTTAATTTTGTCTGTTTTGTATTTGTTTGTGCTTCTCATATTTTGGTTTGGTATCGTATAACAAAGCAACAAGTTGACAAACGTATACGAAGAAGCAGTAATTGCAAAGCTAGTTCAGGTTGGTAATGGTAAAACATTTTTATTTACTCATTCAACTTAGTTATATATTGCATAAGATAAATTGCGAAAAAAATAAAAACTAACTGAACATATATTTTAGATCTACATCGTAAAATTATTCGTTTGGTGGCAACGGATTTTTGCTGCCAGGTCCCTGTCACCATTATGGCTATCATTAATGTTTCTGGGTTTAAATTACCTAACGTGGCCTACGCTATTTCTGCAATTGTACTTCTTCCCATAAATAGCGCTCTAAATCCAATTTTGTATTCTAATGCAATCGATAAAGTACTTGAGCTGTGTAAACATTGCAAATTAGCGACGAAATGCCGAATACCGAAGTGGTTAAGTCGCTGAACAAGCACATTTGATCACGCATTTGTTAATAGTGTACCGCTGCTGAAGAACTTAAACTATTTTAATTTTTGTTAGGTGTTGTTGGTAAAATAATAAAATATAATAGTATGTTAAATGGCAAAGTATGTATGCGAAATTTTTGGTACAGGGCAGGTTCATCTTGAGTACCGGGAGTCTGAGTTTTTATTACTGAAATTCCTTTAAAATACTGCTTTTGCATTAATCTTTGTGAACTATTATGACAAATAATACCATTTTTACAGTCTTTTTTTTAATAAATAGAAGAAAAGGTATTAAAATAGACTGCAAAAATGAAAATTTGTCTAGAATAAAGAGCGTATGCCGTATATAAACCGGCAGCGTGGTGTAGTGGTAAGAACACTTGCTACACCACCCATGAGGTCTAGGGTTCAATCCCCACTGACCTTATGCTGTAGTGCCCTTGAGTAAGGCGCTATAAACGGTATGAACTCCTGCTGAGCCAGCGCTTAATCAGCAGCATAATTACCGGCCAATTATAGTCTCTATAATATAATATCGCAAACTGCCACAGGCAACTCGAGACTGGGTTGGAATAACTTATGTTACTCTATGTTCAAGTCAGGCATTCGACTTTCCCACATCGAGGATAAAAATATATACATAAAAAAAAATATTTATAGTTGGTTACCTTTTGGTTTACCGCTAAAAAGACGCCATTATTGCTATGTGCATTGGACCGTCATACGCGTGGTTTGCGCTTTTGGGAACCTAATGGGTATTAATACTTTTGTTTCCGTCATTAAATTTTGAGTTTCGGTTTGTTAATATCTTTTTCCTTAATCAAAAATTTAATATTTTATCATTTTTAAGGTTTTGTTTTTTTTTTTTTAGTAACTGATTTTTTTAGTAACTGACAACTTTTAGTAACTGACGGTCAGATCGTAAATAAAACTTTGACAGTTTGAAGCGATTTGTTTTCTGTCAGTCATCATTCAGTCATTGTTATTTTAAAGTGGATTGTCATCTGTCAAATTCTCATTGTCTTAACAAATCTAACAACTGAATTATCCAGAATATTTCAACCAATCATATTTGTAAGTAAATTATTTTGTTTATATTCTAGCTTGGTTAACCCATTCATTTGCATTCAACTAAGTTTCGTTAACAAAAAGTATGTCCTACCGTCCCCGAGTGTATGTTGGGCATTTAAGCCACCGTGCCAGAGAAAGCGATGTAGATCGTTTTTTCCGGGGCTATGGAAAAGTGTCAGACATCATGTTGAAAAATGGTTTTGGATTTGTGGAATTTGAAGACATACGAGATGCGGAAGATGCAATTTATGAGCTTAACGGTAAAGATCTTTGTGGGGATCGAGTTATGCTGGAAATTGCACGAGGAACACCTAGGGGAGCTGGAGGTGCTTTTGTTTCAGGATATGTGCCACCACCAGATGTGAGGGGACGTAATTCCCGACCATCATACAACCGCTATAATTCTAATGATCGCTATCGTGATTCTGATCGTTCTTATGACAAACATCGAAGTCGGAATGGAAGTAGCTCTGGTAGCTATGGTGGGGGTAGACCTAGCAGCAACGGCTACAGGGTAGTTATTGAAAATTTGTCATCCAGAGTAACCTGGCAAGATTTAAAAGATCTTATGCGACCATATGGAGAAGTTACATTCGCTGATGCGCATCACTATCGCAAAAACGAAGGTGTTGTTGAGTATACTTGCAAGGAAGATGTGCGGGATGCAGTGGAGCACATGGATGGTAAAGAGATCAATGGAAGGAATATTCGATTAATTCCTGATCTTCCTCGAAGTAGTAGGTCAAGATCTAGATCCAGATCAAAAAGTGGAAGTCGCCACAGCTTTTCTCGTTCACGAAGTCATAGCAAGGATCGCCAAGGCAAGCGGTCTCGCAGCAAATCTCGATCATTAAGCTCTGAGCCAAAGCGATCACGGTCACCAAGAGAAAGAAATGGAAGATCTCACTCAAGGCATTCTGAGAGCCCTCCTCCAAAGAAGAAATCCTCAAGATCACGATCTAATGATGTAAAAGAAACAAGATCCAGATCAAGAACACCCGAGACAAGATCTAGATCTAGAACACCACGCAGGAGTGGTTCAAGTCGTAGTCGCAGCCCTTAAACATTTTTTTGAAAATGGATATTGCTTTGACTACATACTTTATGTCTTATTCGTTTATACATTAAACTGTAAACTTTTGTGACAATAATTAACAAAACAAAAACAATATTTAAATATTCACTGTTGTGTGAATGGGTTATTTTTTGTATATATATTGATAACCAACTTTGAAAGTTTTTTTAGTTAATAATTAGTCAAACTAATGGATGCGTATTTAAATTTTGCTTAAATTAACTAATATTAAAAAGAAAATTTAGTTGGTTCCGCCAATGACGGTTTAACTGCAATGGTATTTTATTAATTGATAACCTTTTTATGTCATGTAAATAGTGTTCAGTTCGATTTTTCAATAAAAACCCTTTTTAAAAAGTAATGTTTAAACACATTTATTTATCTGAATTACCCCTGTTGTTTTTGTTTACAAATTAGACTCAACCAATGCAACCAATGTATGAGCAATTCAATCAAACCAATCAATCAAATAAACCAATCAGTCAATCCTTTAAGGCCATTCTGTTACACCATGCAATTCAAATCAAATTCTAGAAAACCAAACAACCAATGCAAATCTAAAGCTGCCCATCTATATATATAGTTAAACAAACACATACACCCATTCACCAGTTTTAAATAAATAACACATTACTATTTACACAGACACTCAGGTTAATGACCTATTGTTGCCCACATTTAATAATATTTTTTTAACAATTAATTTAACAATCCCATACCAGGTTACATTTATATTTGTATCAACCAATAAAGGTGTATATATATTACATAATTTAAAATTTTTAGTCATTGCTTCATATGGTAATGCAACTTTACCTTAATTAAACTAACAAATTTTATTCTAAGGCTCTTTTAATCAAATCTCTTTCAGCACATTTTTTGGTAATATGGCAAGTTCAAACTGAGAAATGATTGCAATGGATGATTAGGTAAGAGAATAATATATTCTTGTGACACCTAATGTGTGCATCATCACCTAACTGCACTATTTAAACTTAATTCTTAAATGTTTTAATAAAATCAATTTCCAACCACAACAATGGTTTATGTTAGGTGTCTTTATTAAAAAGCAGTTACAAAAAGTAAAAATTAATATCAAAAATAAGCATCATTTTGCAGTTTATATAACTATTTTTTTAGAGGCATATGGGCACTTATTTTGTAAAGAAATAACTTTAATTTACAGTAGTTTTATACTGGTCAAAAATTAGCAACAAAATAATATATATAGCACAAAAATGGTTAGAAATGTAATCGAAGTGTAATCGATAACTTAATCCTTCATAAAAAATTTCTGATTGGATCCTTATAAAGGAAACTGTAACCGATTGGGTATGAATTGCACTATATAAAAAATCCCGTAATATTTTGGTCAATACAAAAAGTATAAATGCTGCGTTTGATATGAGAAAACGAACAATGGTAGCGATTAGTTGTTTAGTGCGAGTGATGAATAACTAGGTAAAAGCTCATGATCAAGCATTGTCTGATGTTGATTGGCGGTCAGCGATTGGTCAAGGTCTTCATATTTTGGTGGCAAGTCGGTTAATCTGCTGGTTTGTTCATTTTGGTCCTCACAGTGGGAATGGTAATTAATTGTCTGAACACCATTGTTAGATGAAATTGTAATGTTTATACCAGTGCCAGCTTGTAGTGAATCGATTGGAATAGATAAGGTATGCATAGTGCGGCCTGCAAAATAATATATTTTAACTTCTTTGTGGTGGTCATGTTATATATGTTTATTGGTGGTCACATTAAATCTGTTTACTTTTTAATTGGGCCATTTTTTTGAATTCCATTTTGTTGTTTAATAACATGGTATACATTTTTAAATTGTTACACAAAAACTAAATAGCGTAAGTTAAAAGCATACCTCTTCTTCTTGGAAAAATGGAACGTATGTAATTTTGATCAGGCAATCGACAGCAGTTGTGAATTGCAAAACCGCAAATAATAAAAAGAGCCAAGGCACCAAATGCAATACCAACAATAGCACCAATACTTAAAAGTACAATAATTTGATTAAAAACATACTAGTTTTAAATTGGTCAACTACCAAACTTGTCTTTTATTTTATTTTGGGGGGTATAAATCTTCCACCTGAATGCTGCAGGTCTAAGGCTGTCGTAAGTTGCTGTTTTTTCAGTTATTCTTTTATCTGGAGAATGATCAACGTTCTGACCATTCCGTAGTGCATTTCGAAAATGTTCGTTATCTATGGCATCCTTGAGTAACTCCGTAAAATTACAACATGTCCAAATTTTGTTATACATGCAACACATTTCGCATGATTCGGGATTACAATTGGTTATTGTTGAACCTAAATATTTAAAATAATAAAAATGTAGTTTTGCATGTAAAAAATTTTTAAAATGTGTACTTGTAAATTCTTAACTTACTTGCACAATCATTGATCAAAATTGGAATAAAAACGGCGATAAAAAGAAAGCGGGAGCATGATACCAAATACTTGACAATCATCGCAAGCCTTGACTAGCTAAGTATCGAAGGCTTAACAACAGGTTCATTTAAATTCAAAAGAAAAATTCATTTTGCGTAAACGTCGTTGGTTGTTACTTCATTGTGTAAAAAAACTATAGTTTGTTGTTTTTTTCTTTTAAAAACCACGAAGTTTTAACTAAAACACCACGCTTCTTGATATTTCCTACTTTTACACCACACAGTAAAATAAATTTATTAAAAAATGTAGGTGTTTTGTTTAAATTAAAACTTTTTAAAATTAATTAACGTAACATTTTTTAATTTGAAAATGATATGGTTTATGTAAATCGAAAAAATTTTCATATATCGAAATTAAAAATTTTCACGCCATAAAATATTTAAATTTAGGAGGATAAAAACATGCTTACGAAACATATGATTTAGTACGCATGACATCATTCGCAGTTCAGTTATAAACTGTCTACGCTTGTTTAGCGACTCAATACAGGAGAACTTTGTCGATAAAAATTTACGATTTTACTTGCGTAAGCGATAATCACAATGGACTTTGAGCTAGGATTTAGACTCTGTACTACATCTCAAGCGTTTTTGTTGTTGTTTAATTCTTTCTTTAAATAAAACCCGAGTAAGTAAATAAGATAACTAATCAGTGTGGCGAAAAAAGAGTCGAGTAAAAGCGCAACAATAAACGTAAATGGCGTAAACGATTCTCGTCTTATTATAAGCTCTAACGATGTATTTCCTAAAATCTTTTGCCACCAGAAAGCTTAGGGGTTTTTCAAGTGGAAAATATTCGCCAATTTTACCGACGACCCACCAAAGATCAGACAGTTTTAATCTGGGTGACGATACAAGCGTAGTTATTGAAACCGACGATCCTAATCAAACCAGACGTCTTAAAATTGAAACAAACGGTAATTATTAATTTCTTGATAAAATATTTTTATCAAAACTCTTTGTTTTAGTGTTTTAAAGATTATATTTACTATTTCAGCTGTTTAGTACTTTTGCTAAATCTTTTAAGTTATAAAGTGTATGTTTTTGTGTTAAAATTATATTTTTAATAAGGTTTGTGTTTAAATAAATATGTTTTTTTATGTTCAAATATATATGTGTAGTATTTTTTTGATTATAGGAAATATATATGTATAACAACACACAGGCATAAAATAAAAGACTCTTTGGGATGTAACAGCTTTAATTTACACGTTTTTGTTTGTAAATTGTGACTATTACAAATGTAGTTGTAAATATTATAAACAAACAATATTGTTTTAAGGAGGAATGAAAATGACACAAGATACTGTTATGGAGGAGTTGAAAATAAAAGACAGGGAAGAAAGAAGCAATTTGGTGTTATGGAAGCATCCAATTACGACCTTACATTATTTTATATTGGAAACTGTGATAAAGCTATTTCAGTCATTTACTAAGTAATTTATTTGAAATTTTTATTTTCGTGTTTATTATTGTGCAAGAGGCAAAACTTATAATTAGTTTTAAATTGTTTTGTAAACAAAATTATTTCATTAGTTTATGGTTTTATTACTCACAGTTTCCTATAAAAGTCAACTAATTTAGGTTTTAATCATACCAAATGAATTATTTATTTGTTGTTTTGAACTTTTAATAACATAACAATTTTTGCATTTCACAGTAATGTAAAACCTTTTTAAAAAAAAAATTGTAAATATTTTTTGCAGGTTAATGGAAAGAAAACGACTTGTTTTTGTGTTATTTGTTTTATTTATTTTCACTGTTTTGTTGTATAGCATTGAAGGGCCTCACACAGAAGTAAGTGATTTAAAAATTATAAATTTGTTAAAGTACCTACATTAAATATAAAGCCAAGGTTTATTTATAAATTATATGCATTGGTATTATGTTGTTATGGCTTTTGTTTCGACAAATTGTATAGGTTGATTTGTCTACTTAACAAAACGTGGTAGATAGGTCTATTTTGTCTATTAATTTATTTTTTGATACTGGATATTTATTTGATATTCTGGTTTTGTTACATATTTTTTATATATATAACACATTTTTTTTAAATTATCATGGTTTTTCTTGGTTGCTTAAACCATGCTACAAACTGTGTTTCTTTTAAGTCTTCATGTGAAAAAAAATTATTCGCTTTGCAAAAATTTGTGTTTGTGTCTTTATAGTATTTTTACACATGGAAAAAGGAGTTGTCATGGTGTGGGTATTGGGTTGGACTTGGTATCTTATCATCAGTAGGTTTGGGAACTGGTTTGCATACTTTTTTGTTGTATCTCGGTCCCCATATTGCTGCTGTAACTTTAGCTGCGTTCGAATGTATGTCGGTTGACTTTCCAGAGCCACCCTATCCTGACCAGTGAGTAGTTAATGATTCTGTATTTGTCCCCAAACTTTAAAATACTCTTTGAATTTATTTGTCTTATGTCATTGCCATGATTTTTTATACTTTTATGTAAAAAAAATGTGTACATATCCATTGTTTGCCTTGATTTTTTTGCCAACAAATTAATAAAAAAAAATTGTTTAAAATTTTTATATATTTATAAATATGAAATATAAGACTAAACTATTTATTTTCGTAATATATTCTAGTTTGGAACATTTAAATTTCTCCTTTTAGGATTGTATGTCCAGAAGTAGAAGGTACAACAATGACATTGTGGACGATTATTAGTAAAGTAAGAGTGGAGGCTTTCATGTGGGTGAGTATCTGTTTGTTTTAATGTTAATTTAAAAATTGGGTTAATGTAATACCTTAAAAATAACTATTTTTAATTTATTATGAAAATGTTTTCTTGAATATTTAAACCTTTTTTTAAATAATTTTTTTTTTATTTTTATTGATAAATAATTTTTTTTTTTATAAAACTTAATTTATTTATTAAGTTATTTTTTAGGGAGTAGGAACAGCAATCGGAGAGCTCCCTCCCTACTTCATGGCTCGCGCTGCCGCTCTCTCTGGGATTGATCCTGATGATGAGGAGTATGATGAAGCTGCTCAGATGTTTGACGAAGAGGAGAATCTGGAGGATCAATCCCTAAGCATGAGAGCAAAATTAATGATGAAAAAAATAGTTCAGAAAGCAGGATTTTTTGGAATTCTTCTGTGTGCCTCGGTAGCCTAATTATTCTTTTAAATTTTTTTATTAATTTCTTTATTTAAGTTTATTTTTGATTCTATGTAGTTTTTTTGTTAATAAATGAAAATTTTTAATAGAAAGTGCATAAAGTATATATATCATTTTTTGGGTATATATTTAAAATTTAATATTTAAGCTATAGAATAACATTAATTGTTAAATGCTTTCATTATTATATAAAAAGTTCGTTGTTTTTTAGATTCCAAATCCATTGTTTGATTTAGCTGGTATCACTTGCGGCCATTTTCTTGTACCGTTTTGGACATTTTTTGGTGCCACTGTGATAGGAAAAGCAATAATTAAAATGCACATTCAAAAAATTTTTGTTGTCATGACGTTTAGTAAACACCATGTTGAAATGCTTGTTGGCCTTATGGGGTAAGTGTACAAATAAATCTTAAATTATCCAAGTTAAACAATATGAAATTTAGCATTAAGATTGGTTGTATAATTGACAGGTGGTTTAAACACTTAAGATGGGTATTTTTATCTTCTTATTTTTACAAACTGTATCTGATATTAACTAGATGGATGATGTGTTATTTTTTTGAACCAAACTGTAGAAGTATTTTAAAGAAAGAGTAGTTTTATATAGAAAAAAAATACAAAACTGTTTTAGTTTATTATCTATAAAAAAGGCTAATGAGAAATATAAGAAACAGAAAAATAAACAAAGGAATTTTGCATCTAAAGTTTATGAGAAGGCAAAATAGTTTGAAAATTTTAGTCAAAGAAGTTATTTTTAAAACCTTAGACTTTAGTAGTGTTCAAAATATACCTTTGTTTGTACCATATATTACACTGTGTTTATTTTTAGATATCTTCCTTTTGTTGGTACAACCCTTCAATCTCCATTTAACGACTTTTTAAAAAAACAAAAAGAAAATTTACATCATAAGCCTGGAAGTCATATTTCATCGGTGAGTAATATTTTACATAGAAAATATAACAAAAATTCTGATATAATCTTTATTATGACTTTGTTAATGTTTGTTAAACTAATATAAATCTATTGTTACAATTTTTTTGGGAGCTTAACTACATAAGGTCCTGGGTTCGAATGCAACTGCTCCCATGTTATGACACCACATTAGGTTCCGGGATTGATACCCATTGATTCCATACTGTTTAAAACTATAACATATATTTTTATTTAAAATGTTAATTTTACTCTAGAGTGATAGTTGGCTGGCTTGGGTATTTGAAAAGTTAATTATTGTCATGGTTTTATACTTTGTAATTTCGATCGTCAATTCAATGGCTCAAACTTACATGGCGAAGAAACAAAAATTAGCAAGAGAACAAAAAGTCTTCAAATAAAACCACTAGTAACAAAAAGGTAAGTTTTTTTGTTCGACCGTTTTTAATACATAGTTTAATAGTAATTTACCTTTTTTTTTTAATTCCAATTTGTGGTTCATTTAAATTGTAACCAACAGAAGCCAATTTTACGTTGCCTATGCTGGTTTTTGATTATGTTAAAATAAATTTATTTGTTGTTTTATATTTTTCTAGTTTGTAACTTATGTTTTTTGCACTTTTTTAAATTTGTAATTTTAAAATCTGTTCGTTTTTTTAATCTAAACCAACTTTAAATTTTTTTTGTTTTAGGTAATTTGAATTAGTTTTATGTCAAAGAAGTATTAAGATATTCCTTTAAAATTTAAAAAAAATTCCATGTCATATTGATGTTCATTGTTATCCTATGCACCTTCAAATCTTGATCAGGTCTATGCAGTTCAAATGAATTCGGAAATTTCTCTTCTGATCTAAACTAATTGCCTTTTTTTCTTAGTTCAAGTTTTTAAAATGGGTGTCTCGAATTTTTTGTTTCTTTTTGTTGGTTTTATGTTTTTATTGTTATATGAAGTGTGCAATGTGAAACCTGACTACGCTTGTAGCACTGTTTGGGTTTTTAAGAAATTATTAAACGAGTATCTCGTGTTAGTGTTGTTAAACTTGGCCACAAAAACATCATAAAGAGTTGCGCTCCGGCAATGCTTAAGTTACAGAACCAGAATATTTTCCAGTAACTATTGTTTTTGCCAATTATTTTTAAATAGCGGCTTCCACTGTCTAAAGATTTTGATTTGAAACTCATTTTTAAAGTTAAATATTAAGCCTTTTTACCGGGTAAACCCATTTACTGCGTTGTCTACTAAATGTTAGTTTGTATGCAAATCAAACGCTACTATGTGTAAACTAGGCAAACCTATTGGTTAAGAATTAAACGTTATATATAACGCTGATGTAATAAAGCTCACATACAGTGATACAGCCTATTCACAAAACAATAACTTAAATATTCTTATATTTGTTGACATCAATACACGACCGTGTATGGCGAAACAAAAACAAACTACACAAAAAAACGCATTTTTAAGCTACACTAAAACAATAAAATATATAGCTCTTGAATGGAAAAGCCGCAATGCATTAAAGGGGTTTGGTCGAAAGGTTGTTTATCAAATTCGATATTCGAATTTAAAATGATATGTACAAAACCTAGTCGAAAGCACAGGAATATCTTAGTATTATGTGCTGTGTAGTGAATCAGTTAATGATATTTAGTTTGTTAGGATAGGGTCTGCCATAGGAAGTCATTGTTTTTGGTTCGTCAGAATATAACACAGTCTTTCTTTTCGATGTATGGATTTGTTTTTGAATCAATACCAATAATTAAAGGGTCGACCGATAAGTTCTCGACAATGTATTCCATTACAGCTTTGCAGCCTTCCGATGTCTAAAAATTGCAAAAAAAATAGTTAGCGTCATTTTATTAAAGTTTAGCTTAGTCCAGGCAGAGGCAGGTTGTTAGACCCTTAGTAGAAAAGATTACGTAATGTTTATCCCATATAGTGCTTCGTAATTAACGCGTTTTTTACTTCAAAAATGTTTGGTTGTTGAAATTATGTAATTTGATTTACTTTTTAAAAGAGTTCATTAGTGTAATTTATCGTAAAAACCTGTTTGGTTTTTAATTTATTATTTATAGAATCTCGGCAAGGACTAGAAAACTTTAATAATGCACGAAGAAATTAGTTTAAGTGCTTAAGGTCGATTTTCCCACACACGCTCTATTGACTATCTTAATTGTTATTGCCCTGGTAATTTGATGTGGAATTGACAGAGAAATTTAGGCTTAAATATATGATAAAAACACCCTACGTTTTTTAAAATGTAAATGTATTACATACAACAACGTTTACAAAAAATTCCGCAGTTTTTTACTAATATTATCATCAATAACATGGCATTATGCTAACACCGAAATCTGCTGAAGCGAAAATACAATGCCTAACCGCAATCTTCTGCTTACAAAACAGAACACTATTATATTAATTAAGAAGCTTAATTTATAACTTACCTTGCATCTTGCAATGCCAGATTCCCTTCTTAGTTGCTCTATATAAACTTTCAGTTCGTTTGGTCCCATGGCTAAAAACGGGTCTTCTTCTTCTGACATTTTGATTTTTTTTTTTTTAATAATTTAACTAATACCCAATAAAAACCTAAAATAAAAAATGTTAAAAGTAAAAAGTGCGTATGTTTTTTTTTGCCAATCTAAAACCTAAAAATTGTTTAGTTTTGCTAAAAACTTCCACCCATATGTTCAAAAGCTGGCTGTTTGCTAGTTTTTTGCAGATCGTTATTTTAGTTCAATTTTTGTTTATTGCTTGTGTGTACAAATGAGTGGTTTCGGTTCTAGGCGACTTGTTTTATATGGGTTTTGGTACTAACTGTACACATTAGATTTATTTAAACATTACACATTGTTATAATAATGAATGCACTTTTTAAAATATTTACAGGTTTAAAAACAAATTCGTAAAATTTTAGGTGTAATCCTGACCGGACATTACTTTTGTCTAAAAAAACTGGCAACTGACTAGATTGTTTAAAATTTTAACATATTTTTACACTTCTTTGGTGGTCATGCAATTTTGTAAAATAACAAGTTGATACTACACCTTAGGAAACCTTTATCACTAAACTAAACATTTTGTTGTTAGTTACTAATTTCTAATTCGCTTTCAAGCCTAATGATATGTTAGGTAGGTATTCTACAATGCCGCCAACAAACCCTTCTTCTTTACTACACTTATTTTTTTCGGGTGATAGACCTTGGTTCTTGCCGAAGTATTCTGTAATGAATGATAATATTTTTGTATTTACACAGGCTTAGTTGCGTTAAATCGATAAAGTATTGCATTTCACGGCCCTTTTTCTCCTTATGCGTGCACCCAATTCGAATGAACACAGATCATGCGTGAACTGTAAACTATTTCATTGTCATTGTCCCATATCGACTCTACGAATTTTCCTACTGTATTTTTGCAACTATGCTATTTCTAATTTCTAAGAATTTTCAGGAAATTGTTATTTGCTCAGCTTTCTAAACACATTCCCTTGCATTGATTTATAACGGGCTTCTTAATTACAACAGTCCATTAAAATACTTAACTCTGTATTTAAAACAAATTATAATGGATTACATATCCTAAAGCATAGGGTCACGCACAAATGGATAATCTTTTAAATAATGAAAAAAAATCAGATTAAAAAAACTTTCTCTCTTATAAAACCGTATATTGTTATGGCACAAGTTTTTTTCTTTCTTAAAATCAAAAATTCATTCCAAATAAATCAGAAAAAATATTGATCCAAAGTTCTTGTAGTTTTATTTGTAGTTATATAATAATGTACACAATGCGTTCTCGTATACTCATTATGATAAATTACAACGGGGAATCAAAAATCCCTTAGCTGGATCGATTATATTTTTCATTTCGAGAACATCTTAAAAAAGCAAGGCATATGTTTATATGACGATTTAAACTAGGCCTAACTTCAATCTTATCTTTAAAATCCTCTATAAAATCAATAAACACTTTGCACTAAGCGCCTTTGGCAAGTAATATAGACTTATGTTATCACGATTTTCTGTAATCCACTATAAGTACGTCTTTAAGAGCTATCGTTTTATGGTTGTTCTTTTCTTATAACTTTTCTTAAAATTTCGCGGATTTTTAAAGTTCAACAAATTCATGTTCGATCAACAGTCTAAATATAGCCTCGGCTAAAAATCCCCCTATTTGAGCGATTGCATAACATTTTTAAACTTTAGCAACTAATTTCTTATGCGTTTTTTTTGTAAGCGTTATATTAATACTTAACTATTATCCATTTTAGGGCTTTATATATTCTTGGGTAAGACATTGCTATTATTAGACACATAATCAAGCCTGTTTACGCATTTAGGTATTTCAATTGGAGTTAAGCACCGTAACCATATTCATTTCGAAGCCTTTAAATAGTCTGTCATGCAGTTGCTTTAAACACATTTAAAATCCACAACACTAAACTAACTCACTACGCTAACGTCATTTTTAGTGTTGCCCACTTGCAGAAAAAAACCGTATGATTGCTGAATTCCGTTGACTAGTATTATATACCTGCTGCTATACGCCCCAAGTCAGCGTTGACGGAAGTCTATCAAAAAAAGGTTCACAGGTCATTTGACGTTCTTTAATTATTTATAGGTATGTGATTTAGTGGGTGGTTATACTGAGAAGGATATGCGTGTCATTAACCGGCCGACGCGTATATTTTCACGAAGTATCCTATTTGATTCAATTGCAATTAAAAAATAGACAGCCCATGTTTTTTCCTTGATTAGACATGTTTTGATTAATTAAATTAAATATTGTCGTAAACACATTTTTTAACTATTTTTCTCGTTGGACTTCCTTTATTTTTGGTAGAAATTGAATTGAAGCGTTATATTGTGTTCAAGGAACTGCCAATCAAAAATTTTGTATTTCCATGTTCTTTTTGTATCTAAATTTGTTATATGCAGTGGGTAGCATTAGCATATAGTATAATACACAACTTCCTTGTTAAGTCTGTTGTTATGATTTTATTAAAATAGTTCTATTGAGGTGTTTTTTATAAAAAAATGTAAGTAACCAATTTAAACTAACATTTTGTAAAATTAAAATTATACAATTTTTTTTTGATATTTTAATATATATTTTTTCGGGCTCATTGTCTATACAATTTTATTGAACATTAGTGCACATTAAAAATAAATAAAAAAATATTTGTTTAAAATAATGTAATTTTATATGAAAAAGAGTTGCTATATGCAGTGGGAAGTATTTAAAAGATTAGGCACAAATGTGAAGTAACTATTTTTATCTATATTTTTACATTGGCAAAAATATTAAATTACCTATTTTTATTATTTGTTCAAGTTCATCAAAACAATTTGTTATTAAATCTATTTTACATAAAACTGGTATTTTTTAAAGCTGTGTTGATTCCTCGAAATTTGAATGCAGCGAACTTTTTGATGAAATGGTTCCGTTTGTATTTTTAAAATGGATTTTTCCGTTTCCGTTTCCGTTTTCGTATGGTTTTTCATCGGTTAGATATGCGCCATTCATAACCTAAGCCAAAAATTTTAAAAATATGTTTTTTTGTAAGTTCAGTTTTGGGTGTAGTCTCTTAAAGGGAAACAAATAACATTTAAATCTTTTTGATGATTTTTTTAACTTTTCAACATTAAAGCGCTTAATTAAAAAATTTACGCAATTAGTTTTTTTAAAAGAATAAGTTTAATATTTTACCCCTTTTTTTTCTGGCCAGAGATCGCCAGAAATTATTTCGTTTTCTTCGAAATCACTTCCGGCACTGCAGCGCGCCCACTTGCGAAACGATTCCGGCAACCAATTAAATATCCAGTGATCGAACAAAGACAAAACTAACTTCGGATCAACTTGTTTTCTTTGTCGCCAGCCGCCTTCGAGTAGTAAAAATATAAATTAATTTGTTTTTAAAATTAAAATATGCAGTCACTTGTACTTTACGGTTCCCGGAGAAAACTAAGAACCGGAAAGTACGAAAGCGAATTTGCTAGGACCGTAAAGTACAAGAGTTCTGTTATCCTTGTTAAAGCTCAATTTAAAATAAAAAACATAGTAAAATACGTACACGTTAGAACGCTAAGAATCAGTCCAACTAGCACCGTGGCACCGAAACCGATACAACTATAGTAAACATACGATACTGAGTATAGGCCGGCTACTGCCGGGTATTCCTCTGTTGTTGTTGTAGTAGGTTCCAGGGTTGACATAAACATTGTGGTCATTGTGGAGTTTGGATCAATGGCCTGTTTTCCAAACATATTTTAAGTTGATTCAAGATTTTTAAATTATTAAGAATTTTTTTGTAATTAAACTTTTTAAAAACATTGGTAAAGAATACTGCTAATGAAATAAACAACTTCTAAAAATATTCTGTACAAAATAATTCCAATACATTGGGCTTAATTAGAAAAGTTGACACAGGCAAAAATAATCATTTTGTTTACCTCGGACGTACATCCAGCAGTAGAAAGTGGAAGGGCTCTTACAAATTCATTAGATGCCGGGTATGTTCGACTTCCAATATAAACCCAACACGACATCGCAAGCCCTATTAATACCCCAACGAATGCCCCCTAAATCAAAGCGTAATTTTTTATTGTTTATTTGTTATGCATAATGACCTACGATGGGACTTTAGTTTGCTTTAGAATTGAGAACAAAACTATGTCATTACGTTCAAAAAAGAAAAAAAAAAAAAAAAAATCAAAAAAAAAAAAAAAAAAACATATATCAAAAAAAAAATCGAAATGTCAGCTTTTATTTTGTTGCCTTAGTATTTTATTAGCCAACAGTAAAATTTAACGCGATTTTAATACCTATAACAATTTAATGGTACTTACAATTGAGTTAGCAAACGGAAAAATAATTCCCAACGTAAATAGTCCTACTAAAGGCCCTCCAACTAAACCTAAAATACTTAAAGCGGCCTCGAGTACGCCACCTAGCTGCGAAGCGACGTACGCCATACCGATACATAAAAACCCGTACAAGATCACAAACCCTGTTTTAAAAAATATAATGCTAGGTTATTTTCTATATGTAAATTTGGTATGACTATTTTTAATTTTAGTTTATAATTTTAATACGGTTTCAAAAACTGTGTTTTTTATTTAAGAATTTTCCTTATATACCAAAGTGCTTATCATCGCTATTTTAGCACAGTGGCATTCCAATGTAATTTAGTACACAATTGTAATAAAATGGTAATAGCATATAATTTAGAAATACTAGTTTGACAAAAGAGGTTAACCGTATAATTTAGTACAAAAATACCTTTAGAAAACCAAGTGTATTTATTCTCTGTCCACTTTGTATTTGGTTTAATGAAATCTTCAACTGTTACAGTGGCCATGGCGTTTATCCCCGATGACACAGTACTAAAATGTAACAAAAGACACGCTTAATTATTGTTAAAAAAGTCGTGTTATCACTAAAAGTCAGTCGGCACTAGATTAAGCATACGTCTTGTCTTGGTAAAGGCAATGATTAGGCAGGTTCTTTGTGGTTTAACAAGTTCAATTGTAAACATCATATAAGTTCCAAAGCAAACTATGGAAAATGGCGAAACATATAAATAGCATTTTATATTTTTGCTTGTTTTGAGCACGCCTATAGAAATCTTCGTTTACTTTAAAGCCGCATATACACTCGTGACGTTAAAGGTAAATAGCCGGGTCCTATATAGGTGAAGGATTTAAATAAATTACCAATTTATATGACGCATTTGCGGGATAACCTATCACTGGAAATTAAATTCGCCTTTCCTTTGAATAGACTGTAACTGCTACATTGTGTGTACTTTTTAGGCTTACTATGGGTATCGTAACACTGGGGTTTAAAACGTCACGGCGATTGACGACGGTGGGGATCGAACACAGATCCTTCACTGTTGGTATTTTTATTTACCTTAAACTTCCAGAAAAAACGCAGGAAACAACTAAACCAGTGGCTCCTGGGTTGTTTGCAAATATATCCAAAGCCAAGTAAGGCAAAAGCTAAAATTAATAATTAATACTTTTAATATCATCTTAATGTAAAAACTGAATTTACATTAGGTGCTAAATAATCGTAAAATAAAACTTACCTGGTCAGACGCGCCTACAGCACCAGTTGAAAGTGGATCGCAGTCATAATATCTTGCATACATTATCACTCCGTTCATAATAGACAGGCTGATAATAACAACTAGCCCCAACCAGTTTAGATATAATGCTCTTGAATAAATATAAAGTAGTTTTAACTTCAAATTTGAGTAATACTTAACGGGTCCAATTTGTAATTAAACGATAGATGAACCCAAAGCATTTTTAACATTCAAATATTTAAATTTCATTCGTCGTCTTTTGGTTATTTATTTTTTTAAATTTTTAACATACCCCTTGGCTTGTTTTTCGGTCTTGCAACACAGATATCTTTGAACTTGTGACTGGCTCACGCCGTATATGCCAAGCCACAGAAATGAGCCACCCACCAAAATACTCCAAATAGTGTGACGATATCTGGGGTCAGTTTCAAAACTAAAAGAAGTAAAATTCAAGGAATAGTTAACTCAAAAAATTAAAAAATAACTTTGTAGGGATTTAAGTGGTTTAAGGAGTTTATTAAACAAATAGGTCGTTATATTTATTGGTATTGCGTCGTTTGCAACATTAAATTTAAAATAAACATATAAATAAAGCCATATCCTGTTTTTAAGAGCGTGCGGCAAAAGTTTACGATATTTTTTAAATCAAATTAGCAATTGATTTATCCCATAAAACAAGTCAACCGTACTGCATTCAGTTTATAAAGTTAAATTTTAGGCAAAAGGTGATAATAAAAAGTATGTAGTTCTTACTGTATAAAATCAATTCTCCCATTTTCTTCGGCTATTTGCCAGGCGTTCGCAAAACCCCCCAACTCGATACTGCCCTTTATGGTAACAGCCAAAAATCCGGACAACATTATAACAGCTTGAAACACGTCAGTCCATATCACAGCCTTTAAGCCGCCCTGTTTATGATTAAAGTTAATGTTGGTTTAGGCGATAAATGCTTTAAGTAAATCAAATTAAAATCTGCCCCTGTTTTTTATTATTTTTGTTAAGTGATGATATTTAAACAACAAAATTTAGTAATAGTTCATTGACCTGAAATAAACTCCTACAAAGAACTGAGGACAAAAAAGTAAACAACTAGACTGTCTGAATAAACTTACGTTAAAGCAATAAAAAACTGGGCAATAAAACCTTATGCGCTTACACCATCTTTTCCAGGTTTAAAAGTAAACAAAAATTTAGGTTTAATTATAAACCATATAACATATTTAATTTAAAAAGTTTTTGATATCAAAATTTTTAAACTTCTATAGTTTACCAATGTTGTGTAAAACGTACACACGATTCCAGTTGAAAAGACTGCTGCCCATAAGTTAAATCCAGTTGCTAAACAACAAATGTGTTATTAAATAATTTATAGATTTAATAACTAATTTTATAAAATGCATACAAAAATAATTTTCGTAAGTAATACCTTGGTTTAGAGCCAGTGATGGCGCGTAAATGACAATACCTATGTAAAAAATATTCTCGGCAATAAATACAAGTGTACCAAGTATTCTAACTGGTTTATTAAAACGGGCTTCCAAATACTAAAAAATAAAATTAAGTTTTAAAAAGTTTATCTATTGATTATAAAACTTAAAAAAATTTTGTGCACGATGATTTAACTTTGTTTGCATTATGCCGTACCAAGAAATCAATTTATATGATTTAGCTTATGTCAATATAATTTTACCACCGTCACTCACTAAATAGTTACTAAACAACATTTGCTTTACCTCGTAAGTGCTCGAAATTCCCATTCGATAAAATATAGGAATAAATATCTCTGATGTCACAATGGCAACAATAAGCATCGAGCCTAAAAACCTTAAAAACAAAAATGTGTACTGGTTCAGTAAACAACTCTATTATTGGCCATATGTGTTTATTTAAATAGTCAATTTTGTTAAAAATGGGGCCTGAGAAACTACAAAGGCTGTAAGCGTTTTAATATTTGCATAAGTTATTGTTATTTCGTTTAATGTCAAAAGGTATGTGATATTAGTTGGCAAACACACTTTATGCAAAAATCCAAGCATAAATTACCATAAGTAATAAGTTAATGACCTTTTTACGGTAATTATAAGCATGTAATGGTAAAAACAGGCTTACCACCAGTACATTGTGCCATATAGATAGACTTCAGCTGGCGTCCCAAGAACTGTTACAGCAGACATAAAACTAACTGACAACGATAAAGATACTGGCACCATGCCCATAGTTCTATAAAATATCAACACATTTTAATTATGCAAAACATGTGCACTGTAAAATCACAGTAATGTAGCTTTATGTAAATGACATGTATATATAAAAGCATTTATCTAGAACTCATTTTTTACCTTCCGCCCATAAGGTAATCTTTAGTGTCAGTTGACTTTCTGTCTTTGACAGCAAAAAATATTCCAATTACTGCCGAAATTCCCAAAGTTACGCCAAAAACGGCGTAATCAGCTGCCGAAAGAGTCGCCATGTCCAATTTCAAGTTCTTTATTCAATTAAATAAGAATTTCAACTTAATTAAACTTAATTTTTAAACAGTTCGCTAGAAAAAATGTTTTTTTAGCAATTAGCCTGTGATGAAACATTAACTACCACTGCGTTAGTTTCACTTCACACTTTTCAATTTAAACATGACTGTTAAATTTCAATCGCACATTTCAATAATAAATATTATGTTAATGAGTCATTTAATTTCAAAAAAAAGTTGAGCACACTTGTTTACTTTATCTCGTTTTAGCTTTTACTCTCTTATACCAGCTATGAACACTAAAACTTTTAAACGTATATTTAAATTGCTTTTGATTATATTATAAAAGAAATCCTAGCCCTGCATATTTAAATAAGATTTTCTTTGCACTAAGAAAAAAAGTAGTTCTTAACAGTAACGTCTTGACTTTATTTCTTTGACTACACACAGCCATTGTGCATTCAGAAACGCCTTTTACAGCAAATATTGACATAGTTTAATTGCATTCGGCATTTGCACTATTATGTCGTTGTGTAATTTTCTTAAAAAAGGTTTTGTTTTTTAAAGGATGTTTGTTTTGCTTTAAGTAATAATGAATATGCCCAAATCATTAAAACGTAATACGAATAATAAGCCATTGTATTAAAACGTTAAAAACTAACTAAACTATTGTTCACATAAGTAGTCCAAGTTCCTTTAAACATTGTATTAACGGCTTTATATGCAAATTAATTAAGGATTATAATAACACGGTAATCTACATGCAAATAATCACATCGTTTTATTTACATTTAACAAAGGTGAGTCTTACAAATATCAGTTACGTAACTTTAGGTTTAGGTCGTATAGTCGATATTTTCAGGATAAATAAATACCCATAACCAAACCAAACGAGCTATCTTCTGGCACTACTGCTTTTAAATTAGTTTTACGGGTTAAGTAGTATACCTTAAGCTTAAGTCTTTGCTTTTTTTTATTGTACACGTAAAGACTAAGATAGCTAACAATAAATTGTTTAATAATTTACCAAAAAAGGGATTTTTTTACCATTAAAAGAATATCAAGGCTATCTTACAATTTGCAAAATTTATTTATTAACCTTTAGATCACAGCTTACCTTTATGCCTAAAGAAATATCACTGAAAATAAAAGTAATAATATAAACTTTGACAAAATTTGTTTAAACAATATTGTGGGTTTTAAATTAAGTATAGTCGGTCAACCCAACCGGTTTGCTTAACGAAAGGGAAGGCGAATTCGCAATTAAATTTATTGCAAAGTTAATATTTGCGATTTGTAATCAGTCACATGGTTGAACATGTTTCTGTTATGTAATTGCAATTTGAAATTGCAAAAATACAATCAATATTGGACATGTATTAGTAGAAAAAAGCAAATTACATTTTTTTTACAAAAGGGTTTAATAAAACATAAAGACATTATGTTACAAAAATATATTACAAAAATAAAGTATACAACAAACAAACAAATAAAAATGTCACTATTTAAACTATTTTGGATCAAAATGCTTTCAATGGCCTTATGGCTTCTGCTAAATCATAGCAAATAATAATATTCAGACAATAAGGATAATATCAATCAAAACTGCCTAAAGCGTCTTTAGATAAACTTTGTCATCATATGTTAAAGTTGTATAAGTTTGACCTTTTTACACCAAGGATAAATAAATATTAAACTATTGTAGTTCGGTTATATTTTGTTTACAGGAAAAAGCAACAACTCTAGCGCTGGTATGCGGCTTTAAAATCACGTCTTTAAACGGTCTAAGCCCTGTTTTTTCGTCCACATATTCGGAATACTTAATTTCATTTACAATTTGTAAACCTGGCATTTTGGTGAAATAAGATGTTGTTAAAACAGATATAACGTAGTCACAATCAATTTCTTTGGCGATTTCTAAAGTGGCGCAGAATAACTTTGTTGAAATCCCGAGATTTTGAAAATCTTCGTGGACAGTTCGAAGGGAGGTATGCATCACTTTTTTAGCGTTAAGTTTTTGAAGCATATTATTCTCAAGACAGTTAACAAAACGATATTTAATTTTACGCCTTTCGTCTTCAATTATTTTAACCGGGCTTTCGTAAGGCTTTTCTGTGTCTTCGCATAAACTTAAAAGCACACCAACTAGCCTACCAGTAGCTCTGTGGTATGCACCAACAGAAGTACCATGGGACAGAAAGTGCAATGCTCCGTGGGCATCTATTTGTGCGCCTTCTACTGGGTCGTACTTTAACATTCGTTGAAGAACGGTCTTGCCCGAATAGTGGTCTTTAATAAGCTTTAAAACGTCATCTGCATTTTCCATGTTTATTCTTTTAGTTTCAATATCATTTTTTTGTTTTTTATCTATTTTAAATTTATTTTACAACGTTGCCAAAAATCTATATAACCGAGCAATTTAATTTTTTTAAAGTTAAAATCTAGTTTTTGCTTTGTTATATATTCTTTGTAGTACAATTATAACAATAGTATAACTGTGAATTATTTTTATATTTAGTGTTAATAGAATGCGATTTAATCTATACATCTATTTCGGAAATATTAACCCTATATCGTTTATTGATGTAACGTGTTTACGTTAAGGAAATGCTTACGATAACGTTATATGATTACATTATTTCATAGTAAATTGTAAGGAAATGTTAGGTTAATTAAAGGAAAATAACAATTTTTAATTACAAAAACAATAACACAAATATTTAACTGAAAATGTTTATTAAAAAAAATATCAAAATATCGCATGGGTAATATGATAATAATAAGGTAATTGAGAACATTTAATTTTATAATATTGTCTTCAATTTAAAAAAATATATTCCACTTTAAAATGTATGTTAAAGTTTGTTATGATGTAATTTTAATACCTGGAGGCAATTTAGATTATTACAAAACGTGTTTTAGAATTCGACATTTTATTTTGTGCAGCATTTTTTGTGAACAATTATATATATATTAACTTATGCAATAACTTGAATTAAAAATCTATATTATTTTAAATTTATAAGTTAGCATTGCAGAGAAAAGATTAGTATAATATTTTTAAAACCTTACTAAAAAACGTTATTTTATTGTAAAATTTTTAAATGAAGTATTAAGTCAAAAAAAGTTATAAATATATTATATGCACACTTTTGAGTTTATTTTTTGCACTTATATTTAAGCACAAATTAAGTAAATGTTGTAAAATATCATCAAAATGAAAAATATTGGTATTTTAGTGGGACTTTTGTTGTTATGCGTTTGCATCGTAGCTTTGCCACCACCGCCAGTATGTGGTAAGAACATTTCTCAATTTGTATTTTTTAAATAAAATAAAATGTTTTGATATTTATAAAACACAAAAAAAATTAATTAACAGAATAATAATTATTTTGCTATATTTATGGATTAATTTTTTTTAATTAAATTTATAATTTAGTTTCACGCATTAACCAAAACACAGCCTGTAGTATTATGCAACGAAAATTACATAATTTAAATTAGTGATGCTTTTGTTTCTATATATTTGCTTTTTATTTTATAGATAGCAAAGGGGTAATCAGTTCTCGAGATCAAGAAAATATACAAGAAAACATCGATCGTTTGATGATGACAAGGAGGTTTGATTATGGATGGGCTAACACTCCTGAAGCAGTTTTGGGAATACAACTTAGCAACCAAACGGCTTTCTTTGGGCGGGATTTAACTATTCAAACAATGAGAAAAGAATTAAAAGTGGAAATAACTAAGCAAGTTTATTCAACGTTATAGCAATTTTATGTTTGTTTTTATTTCTATTATACCGGCAGCGTGATGTGGTTGACAGAACTTTTGGATTTACCAAATGAGATCCAGAGTTCGATCCCCATCGCTCTTATGCTGCTAGCGCCCTTAAGTAATGCGCAATAAACGGTATTGACTCCTGTTAGGCCAATACTTAAATAGCAGCTTATAATTAGCTGGCAATTATAATCTATAATATCTTAAACTCCCAAAGCTTAGGCAACTCAACTGCGGCGGAGTAACATATTTTCTCTAAGTTTAGGTCATGAAGTCGACCTTTTGCATCGAGGATAAATAAAAATATATGTAAAAAAAATTATATAACAATTTTTAGGTTAAAATTGTAATGAGCGTTTATTTTATGTAATAGGCCGGATTCTAGTTTTGGGAAAATCGGTTTATATGTCATGGCAGTTCGGTCTGTGTGTTTGAATCCGAGAAACTTTTCCGGAGTCAATGCCATTCGTTTTCTAAGAACTAACGTTGCTCAACAATTTAAAAACAACAGTAAGCATATAATATATTTTAAAATTTTTGGGTAATTTTTATCAAATAAAACAATAAAAATACAAAAATTTGATTTTTAAAAAAATTCTAATTTTACAAATTATTTTTTTTTTAATTTTTGGTGTTATTTATCTTATTTATTAAGGTTTTTTTTTTAGATATTTCTGACGTCAAGCAAGGTTGGTTTTCGTTTAGTCTTGGAATCCAGGCAATTTGTTTAAATAACATCCCAATCCCATTCTTAGTTTTACAAAAATTCTATCTTGCTCAAAATTCGGATGGAAGTTACGGCGGATTTCATTCAGTTGGTAAGAGATTAATATCGTTATTTTTTTGCTTTGGTATTTTTGCTTTAACTGTTTTGCGTTTATTATGGTATATACCACAATGTTTAACATTTCTATTCCGAATTTTACGTACTACCTCAGGCAAACTTTTCACTTGGAAATTTTACAATTTTCAATACCTAATTTGGTATATGAAAACGCGAATATTTTTAATTGAAAATAAATAGAAAATGGCAAAAAGCCTTAAGTCAAAACTGTTCCTCTTGAAAGTTTTTTTGTCTAGATGACACGTCACAAGTATTGGTGGCTCTTAGTTGTATCTTTCGCTATCAAAGTTTAAAGAATACGCAACGAATAACACAAGCTATTCGCGACAGTCGGCAATTTTTGTTTTCTCAAATTGCAATCGGAAATGATGGCAAGTTGGTTATTGGAAATTTATTTTCGACGCCTTTGGCTCTGCTAGCTTTAAAGGAAACAAATAGCATGGGGACAGATTACCAAGCATTGTACAGACCAATTTGCAGGTTAATTTTAATGTAAAGCATATTTTAAAACACATGTACACCCATTTGTTTTTAAACACAGCAGCACGAAATGGTTTTAATGGTTTTTGCAATCCATGCGCTTATGCTAATTGTAAACATAACTTCTTTTTGAAACAGCTTGGCAGTTCAAAGCTTAAGTGAATCTGATAGCAAAACAGAAGGAGTGTTATCACAACGTTTACCTGCATTGTCTGGAAGAAGTGTGTTTAAACTACGAAAATGGTCATGTCTTGAACCAGGTTCAAAATTAAGATTATGTGTCTACACTTATTAACTCGCCCCAATCTTGCTATTAAAAAAAAATATTTTGATATTTTAGTTTCAGTTCCTGCTGGCTACTTTCCTACTTTTAATCCTGATAAAACAGTTGAATGTAACTCTTTGCTGCCATCTGGTACAACAATAAACGTCGAACTTGTACATATAATAGATATGTCTTCTAATGATACCTTTGTGTTGGACAATATTAAAGAGAATAGTACCTTGTTAGAAGCTATGTCATATGCCCAGTGCTTTCAGGGTTTTAGGTAGACCTATATAAAACTTTTTTTTACTTACTTGTGTTAATGTAACAAAAATAGTATAATTACTAAATTCACAAACATGTTTAGCTTTATGACAACGGATTCAGCTTTTGGTCCTTTTGTAACTTCTGTACAAGGCCAACGTGCCGACTCAACTCAGCGGGAATTTTGGTCTTTGATTGATGGCCGAACGGGGTTATTTTTACCTGTTGGAGTAATGGGATACATAATGCAGCCAGGGGATCGCATTTATTTTAAATTGGCGACGTTCTAATTGTTTGGTTATGTTAAACTTGTATACCATTTCAAGTTAATTCATACGTGTTGCTTGTAAAAAAATACTAATTGCAGTGGTGATATAGCAAATATTAGCTAGTTTTTTTTCTGTAACAATTTGAAGTCGGCTTTTTTAATATGTAATTAAACGAATATGCTTGTATGTAGTCAGTCAATTACTGCAAAATCGTAATTTGATCTACAGTTATTTACTATGTAAGTTTAAAAATTATCTCTGTGTGTTTAGATGCGAAGTTAGTGAAACGTCGTTGTGTAGTTACCCAGTAATTTAAGCAATACGGATCATGTGGCCGGTTAGCTCAGTTGGTTAGAGCGTCGTGCTAATAACGCGAATGTCGCGGGTTCGATCCCCGTACTGGCCAATTTTTTTAAACGCTTTAAAGTTTGGACTTACTGACATCTTTTTGGCGAACCATAAATAAAAATAGTAAACTTTAACTAGAATATTTGATTTTTATTTAAAACCGTCTTCCCACCTCCTTTTTGCATAGATAAAAAATACGATGGGTGTTAAGTAGACTATTCCAACTTTAACATTTTTGCAAAAAAAATGTTTTTTTTAATGGACTTAAGTAACAAAAACATATAGTTTCTACAAATATAGTAAAATTTAATGATAATTAGCTTAAAAAATTAACCTAAATTTAAAAAATGTTCTTATTGGGAAACACTGTGCAGCCTCGTGGTTTTGTTTACATTTACAAGATTTGAAGATAGGCATGAGTTTTGATAAGTTTTCAAAAGATCTAACAGAGAACACAACTAACTGATACCAAATGTAACTTAGAAATGTGTAAGTTTTTTAATATTATCTTTACAATGAATCCAAATTATCCTTCTACGTGTAGACTTATCAAAATTTACTTTTAGAGAGTGGTGTGTGCCTTTGTCATAGCTTTTGTTGCAGTTAATGTCCAAATGAAAAGTTTTTTAGGGGATGGGAACTACTAAATAACATATTGCAATCAGATAAGTACAATCATTTACGAATTCAATTTTTAAATTTTTTGTTATTTTGGATACTGGTAAATGCCTTGAGCTAAGAGCTTTGATAGTGTTTGTAGGTAAGTGTGTGTAGTGAAGACATGTTTGACTTTTTGTAAACACCCAAGAAAAAGTGTGAAATTTGGGTAGCTTTAACCCTAATTCTTACAATCTACTGGCATGTTTTTATTTTAAGAACAAAAACTTTTATGGTTAACTAGATGCAGTATTTAAGCGATTTTTTTTAAATATAATTTTTTGTTAAATAACATCAACTGAGCTAACAAGACACATGTTGTGTCAACTATTATAAGTTGTCATTAATTTAAACATATTGTGTTGTTGTTCGTTACGATAAAACAACAAAAGAGTACTCTGACCCATTGTTAAACCACCGAAAAACGACAAATTTCTGGAAGAAAATATAAGCAACTAAGCCATGCGTTACTTTTATAGAAGAATGTAAACAAAAAAATGGCCAGTACGGGGATCGAATCAGCGACATTCGCATTCTTTGCACGACGCTCTAGCCAACTGAGTTAACCAGCCAGATGCTGTATAACCTATTTACGAGTTGTCACTATTTTGAAGCAATTCTATTGTTTAGTAAAAAACATATACGTGGCCCAACCCGGGATTGAACCAGGGACCTTCAGATCTTAATTCTGACGCTCTTCCAACTGAGCTATCGAGGCGGATGTTTATCTACTAAATCTTAAGTTTTTTGTTTCTTTACTTCCCTAATGTCAAAGCCGATAAATTACTGTAAGCAGCTTAAATATTAAATTTAAAAATAAAAACTCCCCTGGCTCTGGATTGAACCAGGGACCTTCAGATCTTCAGTTTGACGCTCTCCCAACTGAGCTATTGAGGCCCTTGTTACAAATTAATGTCTCGCTTTTTCATTTAATTTTCTTATTTTTGGTATAAAAACAACAAATTTCTGTTAGAAAATGTAAGCGACTAAGCCATGCTTTACTTGTGTAGAAGAATGTAAATAAAAACATGGCCAGTACGGGGATCGAACCCGCGACATTCGCGTTATTAGCACGACGCTCTAACCAACCGAGCTAACCGGCCAAATGCTGTATGACCTATTTACGAGTTGTCACTATTTTGAAGCAATTCTATTGTTTAGAAAAAAACATATACGTGCCCCGACCCGGGATTGAACCAGGGACCTTCAGATCATCAGTCTGACGCTCTTCCAACTGTGCTAACGAGGCGGATGTTTTTCTACTAAATCTTGCGTTTTTTGTTTCTTTACTTCCTAATATCAAAGCCGATAAATTACTGTAAGCAGCTTAAATATTAAATTTAAAAATAAAAACTCCCCCGACCCTGGATTGAACCAGGAACCATCAGATGTTCAGTCTGACGCTATCCCAACTGAGCTATCGAGGCCCTTGTGCCAAATTATTGTCTCGCCTTTTCATTTAATTTCCTTTTTTTGCTACAAAAAACGAAAAATTTTTGGAAGAAAATATAAGCGACTAAGTCATGCGTTACTTGTGTAGAAGAATGTAAAAAAAAATTGGCCAGTACGGGGATCGAACCCGCGACATTCGCGTTATTAGCACGACGCTCTAACCAACTGAGCTAACCGGCCAGATGCTGTATCACTTATTTACGAGTTGTCACTATTTTGAAGCAATTCTATTGTTTAGAAAAAAACATATACGTGTCCCGACCCGGGATTGAACCAGGGACCTTCAGATCTTCAGTCTGACGGTCTCCCAACTGAGCTATCGAGGCGGATGTTTTTCTACTAAATCTTGCCTTTTTTGTTTCTTTACTTCCCTAATATCAAAGCAGATAAATCACTGTAAGCAGCTTAAATATTAAATTAAAAAATAAAAACTCCCCCGACCCATGGATTGAACCAGGAACCATCAGATGTTCAGTCTGACGCTATCCCAACTGAGCTATCGAGGCCCTTGTGCCAAATTATTGTCTCCCCTTTTCATTTAATTTCCTTTTTTTGCTACAAAAAACGAAAAATTTTTGGAAGAAAATATAAGCGACTAAGTCATGCGTTACTTGTGTAGAAGAATGTAAAAAAAAAATTGGCCAGTACGGTGATCGAACCAGCGACATTCGCGTTATTAGCACGACGCTCTAACCAACTGAGCTAACCGGCCATATTCTGTGTAAACTATTTACGAGTTGTCACTATTTTAAAGCATTTCTTAGAAAAAATACATAATTGTGCGCCGACCCGGGGTTGAACCAGGGACCTTCAGATCTTCAGTCTGACGGTCTCCCAACTGAGCTATCGAGGCCTTTGCGACAAATTAATGTTTTGCCTTTTCTTTTAATTTTCTTATTTTTGGTATAAAAACAACAAATTTCTGTTAGAAAATGTAAGCGACTAAGCCATGCTTTACTTGTGTAGAAGAATGTAAATAAAAACATGGCCAGTACGGGGATCGAACCCGCGACATTCGCGTTATTAGCACGACGCTCTAACCAACTGAGCTAACCGGCCATATTCTGTGTAAACTATTTACGAGTTGTCACTATTTTAAAGCATTTCTTAGAAAAAATACATAATTGTGCGCCGACCCGGGGTTGAACCAGGGACCTTCAGATCTTCAGTCTGACGGTCTCCCAACTGAGCTATCGAGGCCTTTGCGACAAATTAATGTTTTGCCTTTTCTTTTAATTTTCTTATTTTTGGTATAAAAACAACAAATTTCTGTTAGAAAATGTAAGCGACTAAGCCATGCTTTACTTGTGTAGAAGAATGTAAATAAAAACATGGCCAGTACGGGGATCGAACCCGCGACATTCGCGTTATTAGCACGACGCTCTAACCAACCGAGCTAACCGGCCAAATGCTGTATGACCTATTTACGAGTTGTCACTATTTTGAAGCAATTCTATTGTTTAGAAAAAAACATATACGTGCCCCGACCCGGGATTGAACCAGGGACCTTCAGATCATCAGTCTGACGCTCTTCCAACTGTGCTAACGAGGCGGATGTTTTTCTACTAAATCTTGCGTTTTTTGTTTCTTTACTTCCTAATATCAAAGCCGATAAATTACTGTAAGCAGCTTAAATATTAAATTTAAAAATAAAAACTCCCCCGACCCTGGATTGAACCAGGAACCATCAGATGTTCAGTCTGACGCTATCCCAACTGAGCTATCGAGGCCCTTGTGCCAAATTATTGTCTCGCCTTTTCATTTAATTTCCTTTTTTTGCTACAAAAAACGAAAAATTTTTGGAAGAAAATATAAGCGACTAAGTCATGCGTTACTTGTGTAGAAGAATGTAAAAAAAAATTGGCCAGTACGGGGATCGAACCCGCGACATTCGCGTTATTAGCACGACGCTCTAACCAACTGAGCTAACCGGCCAGATGCTGTATCACTTATTTACGAGTTGTCACTATTTTGAAGCAATTCTATTGTTTAGAAAAAAACATATACGTGTCCCGACCCGGGATTGAACCAGGGACCTTCAGATCTTCAGTCTGACGCTCTCCCAACTGAGCTATCGAGGCGGATGTTTTTCTACTAAATCTTGCCTTTTTTGTTTCTTTACTTCCCTAATATCAAAGCAGATAAATCACTGTAAGCAGCTTAAATATTAAATTAAAAAATAAAAACTCCCCCGACCCATGGATTGAACCAGGAACCATCAGATGTTCAGTCTGACGCTATCCCAACTGAGCTATCGAGGCCCTTGTGCCAAATTATTGTCTCCCCTTTTCATTTAATTTCCTTTTTTTGCTACAAAAAACGAAAAATTTCTGTTAGAAAATGTAAGCGACTAAGCCATGCTTTACTTGTGTAGAAGAATGTAAATAAAAACATGGCCAGTACGGGGATCGAACCCGCGACATTCGCGTTATTAGCACGACGCTCTAACCAACCGAGCTAACCGGCCAAATGCTGTATGACCTATTTACGAGTTGTCACTATTTTGAAGCAATTCTATTGTTTAGAAAAAAACATATACGTGCCCCGACCCGGGATTGAACCAGGGACCTTCAGATCATCAGTCTGACGCTCTTCCAACTGTGCTAACGAGGCGGATGTTTTTCTACTAAATCTTGCGTTTTTTGTTTCTTTACTTCCTAATATCAAAGCCGATAAATTACTGTAAGCAGCTTAAATATTAAATTTAAAAATAAAAACTCCCCCGACCCTGGATTGAACCAGGAACCATCAGATGTTCAGTCTGACGCTATCCCAACTGAGCTATCGAGGCCCTTGTGCCAAATTATTGTCTCGCCTTTTCATTTAATTTCCTTTTTTTGTTACAAAAACGAAAAATTTTTGGAAGAAAATATAAGCGACTAAGTCATGCGTTACTTGGGTAGAAGAATGTAAAAAAATAATTGGCCAGTACGGGGATCGAACCCGCGACATTCGCGTTATTAGCACGACGCTCTAACCAACTGAGCTAACCGGCCAGAATCTGTATAACATATTTATGAGTTGTCACTATTTTGAAGCATTTCTGCTTGTTAAGGAAAAAAACATAAGAGTGCGCTGAGGCGGGATTGAACCAGGAACCTTTAGATCTTCAGTCTGACGCTATCCCAACTGAGCTATCAAGGCCGTTGTGACAATTTAATGTTTGACCTTTTCATTTAATTTTCTTATTTTTGGTACAAAAACGACAAATTTCTGTTAGAAAATGTAAGCGACTAAGCCATACGTTACTTGTGTAGAAGAATGTAAACAAAAAAATTAACAGTACGGGGATCGAACGCGCGACATTCGCGTTATTAGCACGACGCTCTAACCAACTGAGCTAACCGGCCAGATGCATTATGACCTATTTACGAGTTGTCACTATTTGGAAGCAATTCTATTGTTTAGAAAAAAACATATACGTGCCCCGACCCGGGATTGAACATGGGACCTACAGATCTTCACTCTGACGCTCTCCCAACTGAGCTATCGAGGCGGATGTTTTTCTACTAAATCTTGCGTTTTTTGTTTCTTTACTTCCCTAATATCAAAGCCGATAAATTACTGTGAGCAGCTTAAATATTAAATTAAAAAATAAAAACTCCCCCGACCCTGGATTGAACCACGAACCATCAGATGTTCAGTCTGACGCTATCCCAACTGAGCTATCGAGGCCCTTGTGCCAAATTATTGTCTCGCCTTTTCATTTAATTTCCTTTTTTTGCTACAAAAAACGAAAAATTTTTGGAAGAAAATATAAGCGACTAAGTCATGCGTTACTTGGGTAGAAGAATGTAAAAAAATAATTGTCCAGTACGGGGATCGAACCTGCGACATTCGCGTTATTAGCACGACGCTCTAACCAACTGAGCTAACCGGCCATTTGCTGTGTAAACTATTTACGAGTTGTCACTATTTTAAAGCATTTCTGTTGTTAAGGAAAAAAAAGTAAGAGTGCGCTGAGGCGGGATTGAACCAGGGACCTTTAGATCTTCAGTCTGACGCTATCCCAACTGAGCTATCAAGGCCCTTGTGACAATTTAATGTTTGACCTTTTCATTTAATTTTCTTATTTTTGGTACAAAAACGACAAATTTCTGTTAGAAAATGTAAGCGACTAAGCCATGCGTTACTTGTGTAGAAGAATGTAAACAAAAAAATGGCCAGTACGGGGATCGAACCCGCGACATTCGCGTTATTAGCACGACGCTCTAACCAACTGAGCTAACCGGCCAGATGCATTATGACCTATTTACGAGTTGTCGCTATTTGGAAGCAATTCTATTCTTTAGAAAAAAAACATATACGTGTCCCAACCCGGGATTGAACATGGGACCTTCAGATCTTCAGTCTGACGCTCTCCCAACTGAGCTATCGAGGCGGATGTTTTTCTACTAAATCTTGCGTTTTTTGTTTCTTTACTTCCCTAATATCAAAGCCGATAAATTACTGTGCGCAGCTTAAATATTAAATTAAAAAATAAAAACTTCCCCGACCCTGGATTGAACCAGGAACCATCAGATGTTCAGTCTGACGCTATCCCAACTGAGCTATCGATGCTCTTGTGCCAAATTATTGTCTCGCCTTTTCATTTAATTTCCTTCTTTTGCTACAAAAAACGAAAAATTTTTGGAAGAAAATATAAGCGACTAAGTCATGCGTTACTTTGTGTAGAAGAATGTAAAAAAGAAATTGGCCAGTACGGGGATCGAACCAGCGTCATTCGCGTTATTAGCACGACGCTCTAACCAACTGAGCTTACCGGCCTGATTATGTATAACCTATTTACGAGTTGTCACTATTTTAAAGCATTTCTAAGATAAAAAACATAAATGTTCGCCGACCCGGGGTTGAACCAGGGACCTTCAGATCTTCAGTCTGACGCTCTCCCAACTGAGCTATCGAGGCCCTTGTGACAAATTATTGTCCCGCCTTTTCATTTAATTTTCCTATTTTTGGTACAAAAACGACAAATTTCTGTTAGAAAATGTAAGCGACTAAGCCATGCGTTACTTGTGTAGAAGAATGTAAACAAAAAAATGGCCAGTACGGGGATCGAACCCGCGACATTCGCGTTATTAGCACGACGCTTTAACCAACTGAGCTAACCGGCCAGAATGTGTATAACCTATTTACGAGTTGTCACTATTTTGAAGCATTTCTGTTGTTAAGAAAAAAAACATAAAATTGCGCTGAGCCGGGATTGAATCAGGGACCTTCAGATCTTCAGTCTGACGTTCTCCCAACTGAGCTATCAAGGCCCTTGTGACAAATTAATGTTTGACCTTTTCATTTAATTTTCTTATTTTTGGTACATAAACAACAAATTTCTGTTAGAAAATGTAAGCGACTAAGCCATGCGTTACTTGTGTAGAAGAATGTAAACAAAAAAATGGCCAGTACGGGGATCGAACCCGCGACATTCGCGTTATTAGCACGACGCTCTAACCAACTGAGCTAACCGGCCAGATGCTTTATGACCTATTTACGAGTTGTCACTATTTGGAAGCAATTCTATTGTTTAGAAAAAAAACATATACGTGCCCCGACCCGGGATTGAACCGGGGACCTTCAGATCTTCAGTCTGACGCTCTCCCAACTGAGCTATCGAGGCGGATGTTTTTCTACTAAATCTTGCGTTTTTTATTTCTTTACTTCCCTAATATCAAAGCCGATAAATTACTGTGAGCAGCTTAAATATTAAATTAAAAAATAAAAATTCCCCCGACCCTGGATTGAACCAGGAACCATCAGATGTTTAGTCTGACGCTATCCCAACTGAGCTATCGATGCCCTTGTGCCAAATTATTGTCTCGCCTTTTCATTTAATTTCCTTTTTTTGCTACAAAAAACGAAAAATTTTTGGAAGAAAATATAAGCGACTAAGTCATGCGTTACTTGTGTAGAAGAATGTAAAAAAATAATTGGCCAGTACGGGGATCGAACCAGCGACATTCGCGTTATTAGCACGACGCTCTAACCAACTGAGCTAACCGGCCAAAATCAGTATAACCTATTAACGAGTTGTCACTATTTTAAAGCAATGCTATTGTTAAGAAAAAAAACATAATTGTGCCCCGACCCGGGATTGAACCAGGGACCTTCAGATCTTCAGTCTGACGCTCTCCCAACTGAGCTATCGAGGCGGATTTTTCTCTACTAAATCTTGCGTTTTTTGTTTTTTTACTTCTCTAATATCAAAGCCAATAAATTTGTGTTGGCAGCTTAAGTATTAAATATAAAAAAATAAAAAATGCCCCGCCCCAGGATTGAACCAGTGACCTTCAGATCTTCAGTCTGGCGCTCTCCCAACTGAGCTATCGAGGCGGATGTTTCTCTACTAAATCTTGCGTTTTTTGTTTCTTTACTTCTCTAATATCAAAGCCAATAAATTTGTGTTGGCAGCTTAAGTATTAAATTAAAAAATAAAAAATTCCCCGACCCGAGATTGAACCAGGGACCTTCAGATCTTCAGTCTGACGCTATCCCAACTGAGCTATCGAGGCCCTTTTGACAAATTATTGTCTCGCCTTTTCATTTAATTTTCTTATTTTTGGTACATAAACAACAAATTTCTGTTAGAAAATGTAAGCGACTAAGCCATGCGTTACTTGTGTAGAAGAATGTAAACAAAAAAATGGCCAGTACGGGGATCGAACCCGCGACATTCGCGTTATTAGCACGACGCTCTAACCAACTGAGCTAACCGGCCAGATGCTTTATGACCTATTTACGAGTTGTCACTATTTGGAAGCAATTCTATTGTTTAGAAAAAAAACATATACGTGCCCCGACCCGGGATTGAACCGGGGACCTTCAGATCTTCAGTCTGACGCTCTCCCAACTGAGCTATCGAGGCGGATGTTTTTCTACTAAATCTTGCGTTTTTTATTTCTTTACTTCCCTAATATCAAAGCCGATAAATTACTGTGAGCAGCTTAAATATTAAATTAAAAAATAAAAATTCCCCCGACCCTGGATTGAACCAGGAACCATCAGATGTTTAGTCTGACGCTATCCCAACTGAGCTATCGATGCCCTTGTGCCAAATTATTGTCTCGCCTTTTCATTTAATTTCCTTTTTTTGCTACAAAAAACGAAAAATTTTTGGAAGAAAATATAAGCGACTAAGTCATGCGTTACTTGTGTAGAAGAATGTAAAAAAATAATTGGCCAGTACGGGGATCGAACCAGCGACATTCGCGTTATTAGCACGACGCTCTAACCAACTGAGCTAACCGGCCAAAATCAGTATAACCTATTAACGAGTTGTCACTATTTTAAAGCAATGCTATTGTTAAGAAAAAAAACATAATTGTGCCCCGACCCGGGATTGAACCAGGGACCTTCAGATCTTCAGTCTGACGCTCTCCCAACTGAGCTATCGAGGCGGATTTTTCTCTACTAAATCTTGCGTTTTTTGTTTTTTTACTTCTCTAATATCAAAGCCAATAAATTTGTGTTGGCAGCTTAAGTATTAAATATAAAAAAATAAAAAATGCCCCGACCCAGGATTGAACCAGTGACCTTCAGATCTTCAGTCTGGCGCTCTCCCAACTGAGCTATCGAGGCGGATGTTTCTCTACTAAATCTTGCGTTTTTTGTTTCTTTACTTCTCTAATATCAAAGCCAATACATTTGTGTTGGCAGCTTAAGTATTAAATTAAAAAATAAAAAATTCCCCGACCCGAGATTGAACCAGGGACCTTCAGATCTTCAGTCTGACGCTATCCCAACTGAGCTATCGAGGCCCTTTTGACAAATTATTGTCTCGCCTTTTCATTTATTTTTCTTTTTTTGGATATAAAAAAACGACAAATTTTTGCAAGAAAATATAAGCGTCTAAGCCATGCATTACTGGTGTAGAAATATGTAAAACAAAATTGGCCAGTACTGGAATCGAGCTTGCGACATTCGCGTTATTAGCACGACGTTGTAGAGAACTGAGCTAACCGGCCAGATGCTGTATAACCTATTAACGAGTTGTGACTATTTTGAAGCAATTCTATTGTTCAGAAAAAAAGATATAGGTGCCTCGACCCGGGATTGAACCAGGGACCTTCAGATCTTCAGTCTGACGCTATCCCAACTGAGCTATCGAGGCGAATGTTTTTCTACTAAATCTTGCGTTTTTTGTTTCTTTTTCTATCTAATATATAGTTTCTTTTGCTATCTAAAACCCTGTATAACCTGTTTACAAGTTGTCATCAATTCAGTGCATTTCTAATATTAATTTAGTGCGTTTCGTAAAAGTAAAACAACAATTATGTGCCGCGACGCGGGATTAAACATGCGTTTTTTCTTGGATTGATATGCTATTTAAAATTTTTTTTTAATTTAAAAAACTTTGTGAAAAAAAATGAAAATTTTTTTTGGAAAAAATTCTGGTATGAAAAAAGGTTTTTAGTTATTAGAATCTTCTCATATTTGATCAAACACATGGTTATTGTTGCATAAACAATAACATTTACGTCGAAAAGGTTTCTTCAGATATCTATCTGCAGGTCCTGACATCTTGAACCTTCAAAGCCAGGCGGGCACCTGGAATTTAAATTATATTGCTTATTAGATTTTTTATGGTAAGACTTAGAAACGATTAGTTTAAAACCAAGTCTCCTTCGTTTATTGTTATAAAACTAGAATAGATCTACTCTTAAGGTTTTATTCAGGAGAACTAATTTGTTTATTTTATATTAAAATTATAACATTATTAAAGTTTTTTTTTAAATGTTGCCAATATTTAAACAAAAATTAAAAATCGTTTTTTCGTTTAAATACGCAATGCATATCTTTAACAAAACAAAGTTGAATTTAACCTATTTAGTTGTGTTAAACGTGATGTTACACATCTTATTTTATGTGATTTTAGTTCGGATTTTTTTTATGTTAACCACTTACTCGCATACAAAAATCCATCGATTTAGGTAAAACAAACAAGTACCGCCATGCAAGCATCCACAAGGATTCCATTGGGCATTTGTGCTTGTTACTAAAAATACATTAAAAAAATAGTTTTGGGTAATTTATGAATCCTAGAAAAGATTCTAGTTTGCTATAAATAAGCTTAAGATATTTCGTATTTTAAAAAAGTTGCCTGAAAATTGTAAAAATGTGAATAATTTAAAAAACGCGCACAAAACATTGTTTAATCTGTATTGTATTAATTTTTTATTATTTTTAATGACCGGAAGCGTGGTTTATAACTTGACTTCACTACGCAAAGTCTTGAATACGAATCCCACTGGTTTTATGGCGTAACATCGTATAAGCCAATAACCAGTTAGTAGATTAATTAACCCGCTGTGTGATCAATAATAAAAAAAAGTCAGCGGGCTAACGATGTTACCTTAAGTTTAGCCAGTAAAGTTGGCCTCCTACATCAAGGATATTTTAATTTATATTTTTAAATACGAAAAAATTACCTTGTAATAACAAAACCAAGCACACTGCAGCAACTGTAAGTATCATCAGTTGTTTCATAACGTTGGTTTTATTGTAGTTTAATTATTGTCAGTTCTGATTTTCCTTAACAATAAATGTGAATTAAATATGCAGATACAACTGCTTTTATAGCTTCTTACCCTTTTTCAATACCCGCATTGTTATTAAACATGTTTATGCAGAATGTGGCTTTTACGGAAACCGTGATACGGCGTGTAAGGCGGTCAGCAAATGACGATGGGATTACGTAAAATTTAAACAAATCTTTTCTTCAATTAAACAAGGGGTGACGAAAATTTCTTACCACGATTTCTTTACAGCATAACAAACAGAAATTAAACATAAGTATTATTAGCATATAATTAGCAGAAGCAATTTCTTATATGCACACCTAATTGGCACGACCATCCACTTATCACATTACGATGTGCCAAATTTACATACAATAAAAGCTTTGACCTTTTGTAAGAAACAGATTGAGTTTCTTAAATAAAAAAGTTTATATTGCGTTTTTACAGTTTTAATGGTTGAACTTAGTTAACATTTAAGTTATAGCCAAGGCTTCCTTGTTTATAGTTATAAAATTGTCATTGGTCTAATGCTATTAGGGATTTATTTAGAAAAAGTAATTTGTCTTTTTGATATTAATTTTAAAACATAAAGTGTTTTTTAAATGTTGCCATTGTTAAAAAAACGGTTTATTGTGTAAACGCGCATTGCATAAATTTAACAAAAAGGGTAAAATGCGATGTTACTTTTTATTTGAAGTGCTTTTTCGGTTTGGATTTTTTTATGTTAACTACTTACGCGCATGAAAAATCCTCCTCATTATTGAAAAACGAGCAAGTACCATGCTCGCATTCACAAGGATTCCATTCAGCATTTGTGCTTGTTACTAAAAATAGATAATTAAAATTTCCTCGGTAATTTATAATTCTAGAAAATGCTATGATTGGTTAAAATAAAATTAAAAAAATTGTATTTAAAAAAGAAAAATTAAAAAATAATCGTAAAAACGAGGTTTAAACTGTTATATGTATTATATTTTTTTACTATTTTTATTGACCGGTGGCGTGGTGTGTTACTTGGTTTCACTACGTAAAGGTCTTAAATTTAAATCCTACTGCCAAAACCGAGTCAGCAGATTAATTATCCGGCCATATAATTAATATCAAAAAAGAAGGCCTGCTAACGATGTTACCCTATATTTTGGCCGTAATGTTAGTCTTTTACATCAAGGATATTGACATTTTTTATTTCTAAAGACGTTTTATTTTTTCTAAAAAAGACCTACCTTGTAATAACAAGACCAAGCACACTACAGTAACTGTAAGCATCATTAGTTGTTTCATAATGTAGTTTTTTTTTGTTTAATTGTTGTCAGTTCTGACCTTTCTTAACAATAAATGTAAATTAAAAATGCAGATACAACCAGCTGCTTTTATAGCTTTTGACTTGTTTTCAATGTATCCCTTCGTTATTAAAATGTTTATAGCTTTTGGATTTTGCGAGAACGTGAGACAGTGGTTAACAAATTACGTTCGACATACGTAAAATTACATAAATCTCTTCTTTAATCAAACAAGGATTTAGAGAAAAGTCCTTACCACAAAACAGTTACCAGGATATAGTTTCTAAAAGTATTTTTAAATGCAGACTTAATTGACACGACCATACACTTATCGTATTAAGGGGTGTCGGAAATTTACACACCATAAAATTTTTGAAACTTTGTAAGGTACGCCATGATCGACTAACAACAAAAACATGTCATGATTTTAAATCATAAATTTTTAGCTAGTTTATTTATAGACGAGTTCTGCATTTCGAAATTTTCCAAACCAAACTTTGTTGTTTTGAGACTTCGGTTTAGATAACGCTTAAACAAAAGTTGTTTTGTTTAAAAAATTATAAGGCTTTGATAACAATTTACATGAAATTATTTTCTAAAACCTTTACTTTGCTATTGTTTTATTCAAATTGTTTATTTTGCAAAAAGGAGCAACACGTTAAATTCAAATTGATGTTCATACAAAATATTAAAATATAATAAGAAACTTGAGTTCCCTTTTTTAATCATGTTATAATTGTTTTTATCTTTAGTTTTTAGTGTGTTTTTCTTCCTTTATTCTTATAGGCTTAATACACGATACTTCTTGTTTTTTATCAAATTTGGGAAAACGCTTTCAGCGCAAATTTTTCGGCCAGGGAAATCCAAATCTGCATAACAATTATTAAAAATTATCGTCTTTAAATCAATTTACGTTAAACTTTTTTGCTATTCTCTAAACTACCAACCTTTCCATTAGCGGCAAGCACGCCTTTCTTGCAAAGTAACACAAATTTCGACATGGTGTCATAAAGTTGCCAGTTGATAAACATTTCGGAAAATACACGCTGCACAAAAACAGGGCAAGGTGGCGGGAGCATTTTATCTGATTTAGAAAGTAAATTAATATTTTATTTGCTAATTTAATTTTGCTGTTAATATTTCACGAGTTGGTTTATGAGTTAAAAGCGTTCTGGCTACAGGCCACAAGCCTTTTACACACCAACTGCACTAAAAGATATTTACCTTAATCAAACGATAAAATTGGTTAAATTCCAAGGCTGCTTCGTCTTCATTTCGGTTGCCCAACAAATCAGAAAAAATAGTCGTATTGAAACCTGCATTAAAAAACAAAGTGATTTTCATATTAATATAGGAGATTGCATAACAAAAATGTTTGTCGTTCTAAGATTCTTACCATAGTCTAAGATTCTTACCATAGTCCAAGCAAAGATTATCGACTGAAAGATCTACACATGCATGAACCGCAATAGCAGCATAGGTTATTAACAGTAGGATTTTGACCAAACTTATTTTTAAATATTTTTTTTTAAATCTCGGGTTAAATACAAACTTTAAGAATTAACAAATCTTGTCGCAGTTGTGGAATTAATTGCTTGATCAAATTGGTAAGGATCAACGAAGTAGCTTAAATAAATTATTAGCAAGAATAAACTCTGTCAATCAAACTAAAATAACAATTAACCATACAAATGGTGACCCTACAAGAATAGCAACCAAAAACACTTTATATAAACTCTACACAGTTATTGAAAAATCAAGCTTTTATTTTATATTAGATTTTCAGTGCAATCATAAAATAAAACGTTTTGTTTCCAATTCAGGTCAGTAAAAAAAAACAAGAAATTAGGCTGTAACAGAACAAAAACAGTTTGGATACTTCATTTTGCCCATTTCCAAAAAATAAAAAAAATTAAATATTATTAATAACGTAACTATTTAAAAAAAATTACATTACAAACAAATTAATTTTCTTAAATAAAAAAGGAAAGAAAAAGATTTGTGATGGTTTTAAAAATTTATATAAAATATAAATTTAGAATAGAAAGGGAGGATAAAAAGTTAATTAAGCTTACTCGAGCGCATCGAATGTCGGTGTTTGGGTTTGTTATGTTGGTGTTTATGTTGGGACAACGTTCCGTTTACCGTAGGAGAAAATTTAGAAGGACCGTATACCGTAGGAAAGGACTTAGGAGGAACGTAGTGTTGACCTGTCCGTTTCTTGCAAGAGTTTGTAAGCGTTTTTGGCTGGTAAACTTTCAAAATTAACAACATACCCATAATTTGTTAAAATTTTTTAAATACGGCCTACCCAATTAAAAATACTTAAAAAGTAAAAAATGTCTAATATAGTATGGCTAAATATTGCTTTTTATGTTAAGTTTGTTTTCTGCAAAAAAATTAAAAAAAAAGTCCAACAAACGGCTCAGAGAGGACAAAATAGGGTCATTATCCTATGTCTGCCAGCATATGATCTTACGACGATGACGTCGTGCGTCACGTGACTCGCGAGCGTTGGGACATTTCCTAGTTCCTTTACATCCCGATATCTCAAAAACTACATGACCAACTTTTAAAATAATGGTACCCTCGTGCAAGTTGGAAAAATTCCAACATAATTAAAAAAGAAACTCTGCAACCGAACCATCTTTTTAGGTTTTTTATACCGAAAAGAATAAATCTGTGAAAGCAACTTAATTATCAAAGCAAAAATTATAAATTACTTCCCCGACCCGGAATAACGGGGCTCCAGATCTAGAAGCTAGGCCATGCGGTTGCTTGTGTAAAATGGTACCGGGGAGGTTATTAGCACGACGCTCTAACCAACTAAGCTAACCGGCCAGATTATGTATAACCTATTTACGAGTTGTCACTACTTTAAAGCATTTCTATTGTTAAAAAAAACATAAATGTGCGCCGAACCGGGATTGAACCAGGGACCTTCAGATCTTCAGTCTGACGCTATCCCAACTGAGCTATCGAGGCCCTTGTGACAAATTAATGTCTCGCCTTTTCTTTTAATTTTCTTATTTTTGGTAGAAAAACAACAAATTTCTGTTAGAAAATGTAAGCGACGCGTAAGCCATGCGTTACTTGTGTAGAAGAATGTAAACAAAAAAATGGCCAGTACGGGGATCGAACCCGCGGCATTCGCGTTATTAACACGACGCTCTAACCAACTGAGCTAACCGGCCAAAATCAGTATAACCTATTAACGAGTTGTCACTATTTTGAAGCAATGCTATTGTTAAGAAAAAAACCATATACGTGCCCCGACCCGGGATTGAACCAGGGACCTTCAGATCTTCAGTCTGACGCTCTCCCAACTGAGCTATCGAGGCGGATGTTTTTTCACCAAATTTTGCGTTTTTTGTTTCTTTTTCTCCCTAATATCAAAGCCAATAAATTTGTGTAGGCAGCTTGAATATTAAATTAAAAAATAAAATCTGCCCCGACCCGGGATAGAACCAGGGACCTTCAGATGTTCAGTCTGACGCTATCCCAACTGAGCTATCGAGGCGAATGTTTTTCTACTAAATCTTGCGTTTTTTGTTTCTTTTTCTATCTAATATATAGTTTCTTTTCCTATCTAAAACCCTGTATAACCTGTTTACAAGTTGTCATCAATTCAGTGCATTTCTAATATTAATTTAGTGCGTTTCGTAAAAGTAAAACAACAATTATGTGCCGCGACGCGGGAATAAACATGCGTTTTTTTTCGTATGAAAAAGGTTTTTAGTTATTAGAATCTTCTCATATTTGATCAAAAAAAATTTTTATTCGACGGTTTTTATTTTAGTCATACAGTTTGATGACACATGGTTATTGTTGCATAAACAATAACATTTACGTCGAAAAGGTTTCTTCAGATATCTATCTGCAGGTCCTGACATCTTGAACCTTCAAAGCCAGGCGGGCACCTGGAATTTAAATTATATTGCTTTTTAGATTTTTTATGGTAAGACTTTTTATGGTAAGAAACGATTAGTTTAAAACCAAGTCTCCTTCGTTTATTGTTATAAAACTAGAATAGATCTACTCTTAAGGTTTTATTCAGGAGAACTAATTTGTTTATTTTATATTAAAATTATAACATTATTAAAGTTTTTTTTTAAATGTTGCCAATATTTAAACAAAAATTAAAAATCGTTTTTTCGTTTAAATACGCAATGCATATCTTTAACAAAACAAAGTTGAATTTAACCTATTTAGTTGTGTTAAACGTGATGTTACACATCTTATTTTATGTGATTTTTAGTTCGGATTTTTTTTATGTTAACCACTTACTCGCATACAAAAATCCATGGATTTAGGTAAAACAAACAAGTACCACCATGCAAGCATCCACAAGGATTCCATTGGGCATTTGTGCTTGTTACTAAAAATACATTAAAAAAATAGTTTTAGGTAATTTATGAATCCTAGAAAAGATTCTAGTTAGCTATAAATAAACTTAAGATATTTCGTATTTTAAAAAAGTTGCCTGAAAATTGTAAAAATGTGAATAACTTAAAAAACGCGCACAAAACATTGTTTAATCTGTTTTGTATTATTTTTTTATTATTTTTAATGACCGGAAGCGTGGTTTATAACTTGACTTCACTACGCAAAGTCTTAAATACGAATCCCACTGGTTTTATGGCGTAACATCGTATAAGCCAATAACCAGTTAGTAGATTAATTAACCCGATGTGTGATCAATAATAAAAAAAGTCAGCGGGCTAACGATGTTACCTTAAGTTTAGCCAGTAAAGTTGTCCTCCTACATCAAGGATATTTTAATTTATATTTTTAAATACGAAAAACTTACCTTGTGATAACAAGACCAAGCACACTGCAGCAACTGTAAGCATCATCAGTTGTTTCATAACGTTGGTTTTATTGTAGTTTAATTATTGTCAGTTCTGATTTTCCTTAACAATAAATGTGAATAAAGTATGCAGATACAACTGCTTTTATAGCTTCTCACCCTTTTTCAATACCCGCATTGTTATTAAACATGTTTATGTAGAATGTGGCTTTTACGGAAACCGTGATACGGCGGGTAAGGCGGTCAGCAAATGACGATGGGATTACGTAAAACTTAAACAAATCTTTTCTTCAATTAAACAAGGGGTGAAGAAAATTTCTTACCACGATTTCTTTACAGCATAACAAACAGAAATTAAACATAAGTATTATTAGCATATAATTAGCAGAAGCAATTTCTTATATGCACACCTAATTGGCACGACCATCCACTTATCACATTACGATGTGCCAAAAATTTACATACAATAAAAGCTTTGACCTTTTGTAAGGTGCGCCGCGGTCTACCACCAACAAAAACATGTTATGATTTGAAATCATAAATTTCTGGCTTGTTTTGTTTACAGTGATTCGTATTTTCGGTTGATTTAAACCAATCTTTAATGCTTTAAAACTTTGGTTTAGACATCCTTTAAGCAAAAATTATTTTTGTTAAAAAAAAAATTTCAAGTCTGTGATAATTTCCGAGAGTCTAATAAACATAAACTATTACCTTGGCATTGTTGTATTCAGTTTTTTCATTTCGCAAAAACGGCAACACGATAAGTCCAAAATAATGTTTAAACTTAATAAAAAAAACTTAAATATTTTATTATGCCTGTTTTATCTTTAGTTTTTAGTACGTTTTTCTTTCTTTTTTGTTATAGGTTTCACACACGATACCCCTTGTTTTTTATGAAATTTGGGAAAACGCTTGCAGCGCAAATTCTTCGGCCAGGGAAATCCAAATCTGCACAACGAATGCTTCGTTATAAAAAATATTGACCTGGCGTAGGCAATATATGTTGAAATTTTTTACCATTATGTAAACTACTAACTTTTTTAGAAAAGGCGAACACTTTTTTCTTGCTAGGTAACACAAATTTCGACATGGTGTCATAAAGTTGCCGGTCGGTAAACATTTCGGAAAATACACGCTGCACAAAAATGGGGCAAGGTGACGGGAGCATTCTACCTGATATAGCAAATAAAATATCATTTTTTTAAAATCCAATGTTGTTGTACATATTTTACACCATCGTTAATATTTTAAAGGCTACATTGGTTACAACCTTTTACTTAGAAATTGCGTTGTAAAATAATCATGGGATAGTATTGATTTAATTCCAAAGCTGCTTTGTCTTCATTTCGGTTGCCCAACAAATTAGGAAAAATAGTCGTATTAAAACCATATTAAAAACTCCAAATTATTTTTATACCACTAAATAGAAATTGCATAATCAAAAAAAGGTTTTTACCATAGTCCAAGCAATGATTATCGGCCGGAAGATCTACACAAGCATTAATTGCTAAAACAGCATAGGTAAACAACAGCAGAACTGTGTGCAAACTCATTTTTAGTTACACAATTTTTTTTTTAATTCTAGGGTAAAATACAAACTTTAGGAATTATTGAATCTCGTCGCAGTGATTTATTAAAAAAGATATCTTTTTATAAAAAAAACATCTACGATGTAATTTCTTAAACTAAAACGTTTTAATGCTAATTTAGGTCAGTTGGAAAACAAGGTGACTTAGGCTGCAATAGAACAAAAACAGATCAACTGAAACGGTTGTAATAGCTGGATCTTTTATTTTGCCCATTTTCAAAAAATAATAAAAATTAAATATTATTACTCACGTAACTATTCAAAAAATTTATATTAGAAACAGATTGAGTTTCTTAAATAAAAAAGCAAGAACAGTAGTTGTGATGGTTTTGAAAGTTTGTTTAAAAAATAAATTTAGAACAGACATGGGGGATAAATGGTTAATTAAGCTTACTGGAGCGCATCGAATGTCGTTACGGTCTTTGGTTTTGTATCCATGTGTGTTTCTGACATAATTTAATATTTTATGAAGGTTGTAGTATTGTATTTACATTAAAAAATAGTAATTTAAAGTTAATATTATATTGTGTAGTGGATTCACTACAAATACTATACAGATTTTCTACTTGGGCCCAACGCGAACGCATGTCTTAGGTTAAGCAGCAAATTTTGAATGTAGTCTAAACTTTACCTTAAGTTTAAAAGAAAATGTAATATTTGACACTAAGATTTAAATAATTTATTATGCAAAGAGCCTTCCATACATTGTAAAGAAAAAGCAAAACTTTTACAGGTTATTTACAATGTGGGGGTAAAGGTTTCATCAAATTTACCATTACAACTGTAAAGCAAATGCTCATTGCTAAAACAACAACATATTGTATTACCTTTCACATTTTATTCTCACTTTGGAACATGTTGTAGTCTGCCTGCTGCTTAATTTAAAACTAAAACCATTACAAAAGATAAAGATTTTTTAAGAACAGCTGATCCTGTTGTGGCATATTTTCCAGTTACTCTTAGCATTTAGCAACAACTTGAAAAAGTGCCCAGGTAGAGAAGTTAAATAAAGTTCATAAGAAACCTTTAAAATTATCAAAAACTTATGGCTCTCTTTCAAAATGGTTTTTAACCTGTAAGTATTTTAATTTTCCTAAATTTTAATAGACATAAAATGAGATAAATTTCCATTATGTTGTTATGTAAAAAAATTATAAAAAACATAAAACAGAATTTATTTTACTTTGCTAACCAAGCAGCTTACATGAATTTATCTTTTTTGGTATAAGAGAGGTAAAGAAAAAAGACTTAGATTTTCTGCCTGACGCTTTCCAACTGAGCTAACGAGGCAGATGTTACTAAATCTTGCGTTTTTTTTTTACCTACCTTATACCAAAAAAGATAGATCGATGTTAGAAGCTTGATTATCAAGGTAAGATAAATACTGCCCCAGCCCGGGATTGAACCAAGGACCTTTGGATCATCAGTCTGACGCTATTTCAACTGAGCTATTGAGGCAGATGATTATGAATTAAATCTTGTGTTCATTATTTCTTAACCTTCCTTATACCAAAAAAAATAAATTTGTTTAAGAAACTCGATTATTAAAGCAAAAATTAAAAAATACTGCCCCGACCTGGGATTAAACCATGGACATTCAGATCTTAAGTCTTAAACTCTTCTAACTGAGCTATCCAGGCCCTTTTTACTAAATATAATCCCGCCTTCCCATTTAATTGCCTTTTTAGGTACAAAAAAAAACTAGAGACTAACTAGACCATGCGATTGCTTGTGTAAAAAGATATTAAACAAAATTATTGGCCAGTAGGGGGATCGAACCGCAATACTCGAGTTATTAGCACGACGCTTTAATCAACTGAGCTAACCGGTCAGATGCTGTAACCCCCATTTACGAGTTGTCATTATTTCGGAGAGATTTTGTAGTTTAGAAAAAAATAAAATATGTTCACGTTACCCGATATTGAACATGTGCTTTCTTTTTATTGCTATTTTTGACATTTTTATCATTATTTAAAAACTTTTTCAAACAATTAAAACTTTGACAATTTTTTTTTTTTAATTGCACATGTGAAAAAGGGGTTTTACTTACTAAAATCTTCTTATATTATTTTATAAAATATTTTAAAACAGACAAAAAAATTTTATCCGGCGGTTTTTATTTTAGTCTTACAGTTTGATGACACTATCGCTTAATAAACGATAACACTAACGTCGTAATGTTTTCTTTATAAATCTATCTTCTCACATCTTGGACCAGTCCAGTAAGGGTCGCAACTGGAATATAAATTATATTGCGTTTTTACAGTTTTAATGGTTGAACTTAGTAAACGTTTGTTTATAGTTATAAAATTGTCATTGGTCTAATGCCATTAGGGCTTTATTTAAAAAAGTAGTTTGTCTTTTTGATATTAATATTGAAACATAATGTGTTTTTTAAATGTTGCCAATATTAAAACTACGGTTTATTGTGTAAATGCGCATTGCACAAATTTAACAAAAAAAGTAAAATGCGATGTTACATTTTATTTAAAGTGCTTTTTCGGTTTGAATTTTTTTATGTTAACTACTTACGCGCATGAAAAATCCTCCTCATTAAAAAACCAGCAAGTACCATGCACGCATTCACAAGGATTCCATTCAGCATTTGTGCTTGTTACTAAAAATAGATAATTAAAATTTCCTCGGTAATTTATAATTCTAGAAAATGCTATGATTGGTTTCAAATAAAATTAAAAAAATTGTATTTAAAAAAGAAAAATTAAAAAATAATCGTAAAAACGAGGTTTAAACTGTTATATGTATTATATTTTTTTACTATTTTTATTGACCGGTGGCGTGGTGTGTTATTTGGTTTCACTACGTAAAGGTCTTAAATTTAAATCCTACTGCCAAAACCGAGTCAGCAGATTAATTATCCGGCCATATAATTAATATCAAAAAAAAGGCCGGCTAACGATGTTACCCTATATTTTGGCCGTAATGTTAGTCTTTTACATCAAGGATATTGCCATTTTTTATTTCTAAAGACGTTTTATTTTTTCTAAAAAAGACCTACCTTGTAATAACAAAACCAAGCACACTACAGTAACTGTAAGCATAATCAGTTGTTTCATAATGTAGTTTTTTTTGTTTAATTGTTGTCAGTTCTGACCTTTTTTAACAATAAATGTAATTTAAAAATGCAGATACAACCAGCTGCTTTTATAGCTTTTGACTTGTTTTCAATGTATCCCTTCGTTATTAAAATGTTTATAGCTTTTGGATTTTGCGAGAACGTGAGACAGTGGTTAACAAATTACGTTCGACATACGTAAAATTACATAAATCTCTTCTTTAATCAAACAAGGATTTAGAGAAAAGTCCTTACCACAAAACTGTTACCAGGATATAGTTTTTAAAAATATTTCTAAATGCAGACTTAATTGACACGACCATACACTTATCGTATTAAGGGGTGTCGGAAATTTACACACCATAAAATTTTTGAAACTTTGTAAGGTGCGCCACGACCGACTAACAACAAAAACATGTCATGATTTTAAATCATAAATTCTTAGCTAGTTTATTTATAGACGAGTTCTGCATTTCGAAATTTTCCAAACCAAACTTTGTTGTTTTGAGACTTCGGTTTAGATAACGCTTAAACAAAAGTTGTTTTGTTTAAAAAATTATAAGGCTTTGATAACAATTTACATAAAATTATTTTCTAAAATCTTTACTTTGGTATTGTTTTAGTCAAATCGTTTATTTTGCAAAAAAGAGGACGCGTTAAGTCAAAATGATGTTCAAACAAAATAAAGGAAACTTGAGTTCCCTTTTTTAATCATGTTATGAATGTTTTTATCTTTAGTTTTTAGTGTGTTTTTCTTCCTTTATTCTTATGGGCTTAACACACGAGACTTCTTGTTTTTTATCAAATTCGGGAAAACGCTTGCAGCGCAAATTTTTCGGCCAGGGAAATCCGAATCTGCATAGCAATTATTAAAAATTATCGTCTTTAAATCAATTTACGTTAAACTTTTTTGCTATTCTCTAAACTACCAACCTTTTCATAAGCGGCAAGCACGCCTTTCTTGCGAAGTAACACAAATTTCGACATGGTGTCATAAAGTTGCCAGTTGGTAAACATTTAGGAAAATATACACTGCACAAAAACGGGGCAAGGTGGCGGGAGCATTTTATCTGATTTAGATAGTAAATTAATATTTAATTTGCTGATTTAATTTTGCTGTTAATATTTCACGAGTTTGTTTATAATTTAAAAGCGTTCCGGCTACAGGCTGCAAGCCCTTTACATACCAACTGCACTGAATTTACCTTAATCATAGGATAAAATTGGTTAAATTCCAAGGCTGCTTCGTCTTCATTTCGGTTGCTCAACAAATTAGGAAAAATAGTCGTATTAAAACCTGAATTAAAAAAACAAAGTGATTTTTATATTAATATAGGAGATTGCATAACAAAAATGTTTGTCGTTCTAAGATTCTTACCATAGTCCAAGCAAATATTATCGACTGAAAGATCTACACAAGCATTAATTGCAATAGCAGCATAGGTTATTAATAGTAGAATTCTGAGCAAACTCATTTTTAAATATTTTTTTAAAAATCTAGCGTTAAATACAAACTTTAGGTATTAACAAATCTTGTCGCAGTTATTGAAAAATCAAGCTTTTATTCTATAGTAAACACTCCACTCAATGCAATCTTAGAAAAAAAAACGTTTTGTTTCTAATTTGGGTCAGTTGGAAAACAATAAATTAGGCTGCAACAGAACAAAAACAGATCAACTGAAACGGTTGTAATCGGATACTTTATTTTGCCCATTTTCAAAAAGTAATAAAAATTAAATATTATTACTCACGTAACTATTTAAAAAATTTATATTAGAAACAGATTGAGTTTCTTAAATAAAAAAGAGATAAAAGAGTAGTTGTGATAGTTCTAAAAGTTTATATAAAAAAATAAATTTAGAACAGACATGGGGGATAAAATGTTAATTGAGCTTACTGGAGCGCATCGAATGTCGTTACGGTATTTGGTTTTGTATCCATGTGTGTTTCTGACGTAATTTAATATTTTATGAAAGTTGGTGTATTGTATTTACGTTAAAAGAATATTAACTTAAGGTTAGTATTATATTGTATTTGATAGTGGATTCACTACAAATATTATACAGGTTATCTGTTTGCGCCCAATACGAACGCATGTTTTATAACTGTATAATCATAAATTTGTCAAGGTCATATTCCAGTAGGGCAGTTTTCGACGAGATCTCGTGCGTGAAAGTAGGGCAGTTTTCGACGAGATCTCGTGCGTGCAAGCGTAGAAAAATGCGTGACCGCATGTGCACGCGTACCAAAATTTCCGGTCTAGGCGTGCACGCGTGATATATGTTAGTGTGTTTTAGGCGTCAGTACTGCGCGTGCACATTTTTTTAAGACACCAGACGTGCAAAACGCTAATTTCCAGGCGTGCATTTTTTTTAATGAAAAAAATCTCGTGCGTGCACGCTGCCCTACTTTCCAGACTGGGTCATATTCGCAATTCTGGCCAGCTGACCGAATCCGAGTTATCTAATTTTAAATATAAATAATTATTAATTTTGTTTTTAAGTTATTGCATAAATTGTGAATTAAGTTTTAATCTTTCACGTCTGAATTTATATATCCTACCTGTTCTTTTGTTAGGAACTACTATTGTTTGCTTTTCCTTTTTCTTATGTTATTTTCATTATTCAGATTTTATTTTGTATATATCTTTTTTCTCGATGTGGAAAGGTCAAATGGACGACCTAAACATAGAGTATCAACATTCACCCTAACTTAGTCTCGAGTTGCCTGTGGCAGTTTTGAGTATTATAAATTATAATTGCCTGATTAAGCTGCTAATTAAGTACTGGCTCATTAAGAGTTCATATCATTTATATCGCCTTACTCAAGAGTGTTACAACATTAGATTACTGTAAATTTAACCAGGGACTTTATGTAGTGTAGAAAGTGTTCTAACCACTACACCAAGCTGCCGGTTTTAGGCATAATCTAATTTTTGTTTATTTTTTTAGGTTAAACAGCAAATTTTGAATGTAGTCTAAACTTTACCTTAAGTTTAAATGAAAATGTAATATTTGACACTGAGATTTGGGTAATAAATTATGCAAAGGGCCTTTTACACCCTGGAAAGTAGAGCCAAAACTCTTACAAACTATTTACAATGTGGAGTCAAGGTTTCATCAAATTTATCATTTCAAATACAAAGCAAACACTGCTTGCTAAAAAAACAAAATAATTTATTACCTTTAACATTCTATTCTCACTTCAAAACATGCTGTTGTTTGCCTGCTGCTCAAATCAAAACTAAAACCTTTACTAAAGATGAGGCTGATTTGAGAACAGCTGAACCTATTGTAGCAAATTTCCCAGTTACTTTGACTCCCAGTATGTCTGCAACAGATTGGGAGAGTGCCCAGGTAGAAAAATTAAATGCGGTTCAAACAAAACTTTTCAAACTACCAAAAATCTATGGCTCCCTTTCGAAATGGTATTTGACATGTAAGTATTTTAAATTTCTTAACTTTTATTGATCATTTGAAAAAAGTTAACCTTTTATGCACTTTAACTTTTAAAAGTTATCCAATGAACATTGTTGTGTAAAAAAAAAATATTTTTTTTGTGAAGTTGTGATTTTTACTCACAGCCAATTTTGTTAATTAACAGTGTTTTTGAACTCGATAATTAAGTAAAATTAGTAAGACAACCTTATAGCAAACAAAATGATGTTAGATGCAGTTGTCCACCCTTGTTAATTGATGTTTAAACCTTTATGGTATATGTCGTTTTTTTAATAATAAACCCCAAATAAGAGTATATATATATATTTACTAGGGATGGGCCAATCGAATCCGAGTCCGAGTACTCGGTGCTCGTCAAACATTTTCTAGTACTCGGACGCCGAGTAATAATTTGTCATTTAAGATCAAATACGATTTACTAAACATAAAAAAACACGAGGTTTGCCTTTTTCTAATAATTTATAATCTACTCTCAATTATATTACGTTATTTAAGCAACAATTGCGCAACTAATACACTTTTTACTACACTTTTTTTACTAAATTTTACGCATAATAAATTTGAGACTTAAACATTTTCGTTTGGACTTAAAATGATATTGCTATCAGCGGTTAGTAGTTTTGCCACCGTTAAACCTTTTATAATCCATAAATACGTGTTTTTTGGCAAATTTTGCAGTTTTAAAATTATGCGGGAAAGATTCTTGTGAACAGTTATATACGTTTAAATGACGTCATAACCGAGTACTCGGACTCGGCCGAGTATCGCGACAAAATACTCGGGCTCTTTGAATCCGAGTAATTTGGATTTCAGCCCATCCCTAATATTTACAGTATTAGAAACTATATGTATTTGTTCTTTTCAGTGTTTGTAGTAATGACAGCAGATGCAGGATTCTGCCTCGCACCTATGGCATTTGATCACTACATTTTCTTCTTTGCTACCGTTGGTACTGCACTGTGTTCATGCGCAGCTAACACATTAAACCAGGTGAAAAATAAGACCTATTTGTTGCCTGGTCTACTAAATAATTATAAATAGAATAGAAAACATATTTTGAAATTTAAAGAACTAATCAAGAAAATTTCGTGGCCAAATTTTAGACATGGCCTATATTTATTTATTATGTGCAATATGTTTTTGCTGATTTTTTATTAAGCTTGTCAATATTGTTACTGTTGTTTTCTATGATGCAATTTAAAAAATTTCAACCATATAAATACAGATTGCTGAGGTTCCATATGATGCACAAATGGTTCGAACCATGAAAAGACCATTAGTTTGCAACAGCATTACACCATTTCATGCTACTGGTTTTGCACTTGCAACTGGTTTATCTGGAGTTGGTCTTCTATATGCAGGTATTTATACGTGGTAATAGCCGATTGCTAGCACGAATAAATTGTAGTTTCAGAAAACATAAGTTTTTGTATTGTTTAACACTCTTAAGTAGCATAAGTTCACCTTTATATTTTTTTTTCTTGTATATATCTTTATCCTCGATGTGGGAAAGTCGAATGCGCAACTTAAACATAGAGTAACATAAATTACTCCAACCCAGTCTCGAGTTGCCTGTGGCAGTTTGGGATATTATAGACTATAATTGTCCAATAATTATACTGCTGATTAAGTGCTGGCTCAGCAGGAGTTCATGCCGTTTATAGCGCCTTACTCAAGGGCGCTACAGCATGATATCAGTGGGGATTAAACCCATGACCTCATGTGTGGTGTAGCAAGTGTTCTTACCACTACACCACGCTGCCGGTTCTACACCACGCTGCCGGTTTTTTATTTAGTGTTTACAGTAAAGGGAAATAGTAATTTTTGTTCAGACTATATATATATATATATATATAAATATAAATTAATTCTAAGTGTAAAGAATGCATATTTTTTACAACTCTAAAATTACTATTTAATGACTTTTTTTTAACTTGCAATTTAGGAACAAATTTACTGACAGCCGGACTTGGACTATCAACTATATTTCTGTATGCTGGGATTTATACACCTTTAAAACGCAAGCATTGGTTTAATACCTGGATAGGTGCAGTAGTTGGTGCAATTCCCCCTGTCATGGGTTGGACTGCTGCAACCGGCAGTTTAACAAGTGGTAAATATGCTTGTTTTTTTAAATAACAAGTTATACCTTTTTTCGATATTTATACCAATAAAAATTTAAATTTACTTACTAAACTACGAGATTTGATGGTAAAGAAATATTTAATTAAAACAATATTGTAATTGCAATGATACTGTAATTAATTTCAATTGCATAACCCAAAGTAAATAACAACTTTTTGCTTGAAATATTAAGGATATTTTGCATTCTAATTTGAAAAAAGTTATTTAATTAATATAGCTGGGTTATTTTTCAAGGTGCTTTGATTTTCTCTGGGATTTTGTATGCTTGGCAATTTCCGCACTTTTTCTCTCTTGCATGGCGGAGAAGAGGTGATTATGCAAGGGGCTCCTACCACATGTTACCTCTTTCTCACCCAGATGCAACCAAAGCTGTCGTACTATTACATTCTTTGGGGCTCTGTGCTTTATGTGCTGTTGCCCCCTTTACAGGGGTAACGTCTTGGGGTTTTGTGGGTTTATCTGTTCCTCTTAATGTTTGGCTTTCTTATCAATCTTTTTCATTTTACCGGTAAGTTCTTAGGCCTTTTTTAAGTTTTATTTAGTAAAAAATTAGCCTTCTTATTTTAAGTTTTGTGTAATATATACTGTTTGAGCCCAAATCTATATTCCAAACAGTAAAATAATTTCTTAAATCTTAATTATATTGTGTTGTGTAGCATATTTTTTTACCGTACAATTTAAAAAAAATTTATAATATTTTGAAACAGTATTAGTGAGTAGTGACCCAACATTTTAACTTGCAGGAAAGGAAATAGCAAATCTGCACAGAGTTTATACAAATGTAGTTTGTATTACATTTTGTTGATATCGATTGCTATCACAGTTGATCGCAAAGTTTTAAACAAAGTCGATATTCAAAAGCAAAAGGACAACCTTAAATTAACTTTGGTTCATAAAGATTCCTTAACTTAATTAAATTTATAATTTTTTTATTAGTGTTTGTTCCTAAAATTCTAGAATAAATTTAAAAAGTTCAACTTTGTAATTTTTTAAATTTTAACTTAGTGTTTCTACATAAATAGAAATGTTTGTAAAAATAAACAGCAACTTCTAATGCAAGATAAAAATGCAAACAACAAAACAAAACAGGATTTATTAAAATTTAATATCAAATTCCTAACCGACGTCATTTTTTATGATTAGGAAAAATCTATAACTTCCCTTAATTAGAAACTGTAAAATAAGTAGAGAATAACTCTTCATTTACATTAATATCACGTTTTGCAACAAGTGCAATAATTCTTACAAATCCAACACTATGTAAACTTCCAATATTAACGTTTGGGATATATTTTCTTAACTCAAGTGGAAAATTATTCTGGATATCTACCTCTTGGTATTGAACATTGGCCATGTTAGTTTTATTCTGATTGTTAACATATTGCCCAATATTCATAGGGCAACGCATTTTTGGAGTAAGCCAGGTCATATCGCAACTCTCGGCCATCCCAATTCTGTCTCTGTGTGCACTGGACCGATAAATGTATTTAGATAATCCAGTATTACATCCGTCAACATGATAATGATCCCTACATCGAAACACAAATGAATTTCCAAGGGAAGGAAAAAAGATGTAGTCAAAAGGTGCATAAACTGACCCTGGGTATAGTGCAACAACTTGACCCTTTCTAGCAATTCCATCAGTTACAAATACCCCTTTGCCTGCATTTTTAATTAGGCTGTTTCGTAAGCCAACATTGAAACCAGTTGTTTGCTTGAAAACAGCATTTGGGTCGTTGCTGGCATTTAAAATTAAGTGTTTATGAAGTGCAGTAAATATATTAATTAATTGTGTTAAAATATTGTCTTTTTCTATTAATTCATTTTCGACAATTAGGTTTTTTCCACTACGAACTGTAACAGCAAGCCATGGAAAGAAACGATGTTTATATGATCGTAATCTATTCACCATTATCTTTTCTCAATTAGTTTTGTTTGAGATTTACTGACTTAAATTTTACAATAAGACTGTGTTTGTAATATTAATCAATAAGATTGCAAGTATATTTTTAAATTACCTAAAAAAAAACAATATGTACTTTTTAGTTTTAAGTATCTTATGCCATTAGCAATTCTAAAAAAACTACACCGGTATTTCCCCTAACTTAAAACAAAAATAGACGTTAATATTTTTTTATTTATCCTCAGCTATACAAAACATTCTTTTATTTTGATGTCTTAAATAGTACGTTAGAAGGATTGTTTCTTTAGGTAAAGCATTCGTTGTCTGATCACCTTTTGTGTTGGGATATTGACCTTTGACAACAAGAATGTAGACATACAGTAATTAATAGTTTTAAGGCTTAAAAATTTTTGTGATATTTTTTATGCAATAACTTATATTAAAGATTGGTATTTATATGATTGTTAATATATAAAATAAAGTTGTAAACATTCTTCTAGGTACTAAGGTTTGGCAAAACAAATGAAAAAACTTAACAAAAAATTTGTCTTAACTCGCATAAGCGAATTACCCACCATTCCTATATCTTGGGGGTTTAAAAATGTGAATGAGCAAAATGTATTTATTCTTGATTTGCGAATGTGCGAACTAAACGACTTGAAACAACAGTGTTCCTACTTGTTTGATAGCTTAAAATCTCAAAGTGGTACAAACCTTACTCAAAATGGTCAGAAAGCGTCGAAAATTGACCTACTCAGTCTTGACATGAAAATATTTAATAGCTCAGACCTTATTCTAAAAGTTGTTTGTTCTCTTAATAATATCACGACTCTGAAAATTCAAGATTTGGACCCGTTTGCACAGTTAAGATGCTTAGATGCCTCTTTAAATAGAATCGAGAGTTTTTCCGGCATTATTGCTTGTTCACAACTCACAACTTTGGGTTTGGCATACAACAATATTAGGGAAGTGCCATGGAAAAGCCTAGAGGAATGCCAACACCTTAACAGCATAGTAGGGTGTTTTAATTATTTACAAAAAAAATTAAAAAAAACATTATTTGCTTAAACTACTAATTGTTACTTTATTTTGGGTTAGGATTTTCGCTCAAACTTCATATCAACTTTAAAAGGGTTTCCTGTTTTGCCAAACTTACAGACCCTTAATCTTAGTTCTAACTTACTTAAGACTGTAGATGGAATTCACTTACTTCAAAACCTTAAGGAACTGGATGTTAACACTAACCAATTAGTATGTGAATTTTTGACATTATTAAGTTATTTTTAAGGTTTTACTTGTGCTAATTTTTAATTTAATTTGTTCTTAAAGTCAGAAGGCTGACATCATGGCCTAAACATAGAAAAACACTTTTTCCAAAACTTACATTAAATTTGGCAGTTTAAGTTATTATCGATTATAATTGCATGCTAATTATTGTATTATATATATACACTGATTATAGCACTTTAGTTAAGCAAGGGAGCAGTGGGAATCAAACCAAGAATCCTGCTGTATAGTTATTAACATACTTTTATATAAAATTATATGTATATATGCATTTTATACAAATCTAAACAGCGTTCATATTGACATTAGTGGGCATTCTTGTAGTTTTACTATTTATTTTGTCTTTTATTATATTAGGAAAATGTAGTTGGGATTAGTTCTTGCAGCAGTTTAAATTACGTCAACGCGTCACACAACCTAATTTCTAAAGTTGTTGATGTTGTTGAAGTCTTTCGTCATTTAAAACAAGTACGACGACTTGACCTGGAAGAAAATCCAGTTTTAGAATCTTCAAAAAAGGAACTTCTTGGAGAACTCATAAAATTGACGAATGTTAAAATTTTAAATCAAATTAATATTATACCATTAAGTGAGAATGTAAGTCAGTTAAATTAAATTTTTTTTTACTTTTTTAAAATGGCTTATTTAACAACAACAAAATACAAACATTCATCTTGTTTAAATAATAAAATATACAATTTGTTATTAAAACGATATTTAATATTGTCAGGAAGTATTCTTTGCTATTTATTTACAAATTCGCTATAAAATGTCTTTATTTGTAACATTGTGTTATTTACTGTACAAAAATAAACATTGTTTTGGGGTTTACATCTTATTTATAAACAATTTAATCTATTTAAAATAATATGTATTTAACAAACAATTTTTTATACAATTTTTTTATTTTAGTATTTGGATTTCAGTGGAATTGAACCTCCAAGTTCGGCAAATTCTAAAAAAGAGAAACTTAAAACTGCTGTCAGAGAAGCAATGAGGCAAAACTTGATTCAGAAACAAACTGAAAATGATGCTTACGTCTGCTACATGTACAGTAAAATATTGTAAGTAAATTATACAATAAAATATTTATTAGAGAGAAATAAAGTTTTTAATATGGTAGCATGGTCTACTGTATAGAACACATGCTGTAACTACATTAGGTCCTAGGTTTAATCATCATTGCTTATGTTGTAAAACTTTTGGGTGAAGTTCTAAATTTTAAACCCAGAGTCAAAAAATCAACAGGGGCATTTTTTTTTTTGTATATCTTTATCCTCGATGTGGGAAAGTCGAATGCGCGACTTAAACATAGAGCAACATAACTTACTCCGACCCAGTCTGCCTGTGGCAGTTTGAGATATTATAAAGACTATGATTGCCCGGTAATTATGCTGCTGATTAATTGCTGGCTCAGCAGGAGTTCATACCGTTTATGGCGCCTTACTCAAGGGTGCTACAGCATGAAATCAGTGGGGATTGAACCCACGACCTCATGTGTGGTGTAGCAAGAGTTCTTACCACTACACCACGCTGCCGGTCATTATTGGGCAATATGATAATAATTTGAAAAAATGCTAAAAGTAACTATATATTTAAGCAGTGGAACCAGCCTTTCAACAATTAGGATTAACTACGATAAAAATAACTGACATAGCTTCTTTACAAACTAAAATTATGTGTAATAATATGATCAGTTTATATTAACGATTTTAAAAATATAAATTTCTGGGAAATATTTTAGAGCACTTCGAAATGAAATGGAACAGTACAAAGCAAAGATTGACTTTGACAGTAATGCTTGGTGTGGGTAAGTAACAATGGTAAATTAAATAATTTTAGTTGTTAGAGAATATATTAAATTCTCTTTTGTTAAAACATGTACCCTACTGATCTGTTGCTTTCTTTGTGTCTTATCGTCTTTTACTAAAGACACTTTAAAAGAAATTTTTACGGTACTTAATTTAATTTTTGATTCTTATAAATAAAAAAAGTAATGCGCTACCTATTTGTTTTATTGTAGCTACATTGACACTCTATCGTCTCAGGAAGCTCAAGCCTTAACTGTTGGGCGTATGCAAACATTAATGCAACATTCAAATGGGTTACAATCTATTACAAATCAAGTAAGATTTTAAACTAAAATTTTTTTGGCTGGAATTTGAAAGCTAAATTTTTTCACTTATATATTTGTAATTTAACTAAACAAAGCTCTAGTTTTTAAGTATTTTCAGGAATAGTTACGTACTGTTAGATTATTTATTTTTTTAAGTGTTGTTTTTGTTTGTATGTGTTTAGGATAAAAACGCTGTTAAAGAGGCAAAGAAAAAACCTAAATATTTGCAAGTTAAAAACCCAACCGAAGTTCTGTTAGCTGCAGCACAAGAGTTATCTACAATCAGCAAAAATTGAATCTAATATATACAATTAATTGTTTAAATTTTAATTTTTTGGAGCTGTGATTTTTTGTAGTTTTTTTAAAAGCATTTTAAACTGTGATTTTTATTATATTTATATACCAGTACTTTTTTTTACAGTGTTTTATAGCATTTTTGTTTAATATGGTTGTTCATTTTACTATTTTCTTAGACTATTCTAAGTGTTTACATCAAAAAACTAATAATTTTTAATGTGTATTGAACTGTTATGTATAATTAACAATGTTTAACTTGAAAATGTAACAAACACTGTACTTCGCTAGTTTTTCTTTTTTACTTTGAATTTCGTACTATCTGTACTGTGATTTTTTTTAACTAATTCTGTGCACTTTAATTTAGTTGTAAACTTATAATTCATACAATCCATTTTTTGTATTTTTTGTAGTAAAAAAATATACTTTATTGTCTTTGTGTTTAGAAAATTGTACTTTGTATAACATGTGGGTAATAGGACCTTCATTAAGTAAAGTAATAAAAGGTAAGTAAATGAAAATTTTAAAAGATTTAAATACCTTAAAAACCTTAAATACTATAATAAAAATAGGTATTTCTTAATATTTTTATTTTACACTTTTTCTTGCAGTATGTTTCTGTAGAAATCATGTTATAAAACAAACGTTTGCAAGATATTTATCAACTGAGGTTAAACCTAAAATATGTGTTGTTGGCAGCGGTCCTTCCGGTTTTGGTGTTACTCAAACCCTATTAAAAGTAAGAGATTTTTTGAAAATGTTTTGTAAAACAAATTATAATCGTTTAAACAATAACTTAATAATTGTTATTGTCAATTGTTTGTTATGAAAAGTTGTTTAAAAAATGTCCATTTTATGGTATATTTTTAACTTAATTAATTCGACTTGATGTGTAATTTGTTAAGTTTTAAACAACTCATTTTTTTTTAGAATCATGATTCCTTGACAGTTGACATTTTCGAAAAACTTCCAATTCCATTTGGTCTTATCAGATATGGGGTTTCGCCGGATCATCAGGATGTCAAAGTAAACAACTTGCAAAAAAAATCTTTTCTAAAAATTGCACACAATTTTTTTGAAAAAAACAATTTTTGTTTTTATAGAATTGTATAAATGGGTATTCTCGCGTAGCTGAGTCAGATCGAGTAAAATTTTATGGAAATATAAATGTTTCGAAAGATGTCCATTTGCGAGATCTGAATTTAGCTTACCATGCTGTTATACTTGTAGGTAATCGATTTATTAATTTTGTTTAAAGCTTTTTAGAAATTTATTTAAAAGCAACGAGACTTTTTTGTACAATAGTTTAAAGTTTGTTTTTTTATTTTAAATAAAGGATTTTGTGTTAAAAAAATCATTGGTTACTAAGAGTGCATGTACATGCAAAAGTAAATTGTACTATTTATTTTGCAGTGCTATGGTGCACAAGATGAGCGTTTGTTAGAAATACCTGGACAGGTTTGTATATTTTGTTTACTTTTTATTTTTAATTCACTAATCTGATTGATTTTTATTTTTTTTAATTATACCTAATACTTTTAAAATTAAGAGTACAATGATATTACTCTATAACTTGTGTAGTTTTTGTAAGGTTTTATTTTTTAGTTTACTATTTCTTTATGTTTGATTATCTTTACAGAACTTAAAAAATGTATTTACATCAAATGAATTTGTTGGTTGGTACAATAAAAATCCTGAATTTAGCAGGGTAACTTTTTTAATTGTTTATTTTAATGCCAGTAGTGTGTAATTTATAAATAATTATTAACATATTTACATTTTGTTTTTTAAAGTTCTTAACACTAATTGTTGTTGATTTTTTTGTAGATCAAACCAGATTTAAGTGGCAAAAATGCGGTGATTATTGGTGTTGGAAATGTTGCTTTAGATTGTGCAAGAATGTTAATCAAACCATTGGATGAACTCAAGGTAGAAAAATGTATTCTTGAATTATTTTAAAATTGCTGTTATTATAATTTTAGTAAACTTACATTTTTTACCGAACCAATATTACAAAGTTTTGAATAGGTAATGCTACAAAAAACTTTGATGTTACTTGACTATTTTTTTAACTTTTGGTATTTTAAATACTATTTTATTAAAAAAATTATTTACAATTAGGACACTGACATAAATGAAGATGTGTGTAATTTATTAGCTTCTTCAAATATTCAAAATGTTTATTTGATTGGAAGAAGAGGTCCGCTACAGGTGGCTTGCTCAAGAAAGGTTAGAATTAAAATATAAGTTATATATTATTAAAATTCTATTTTAATATTTCCCATTATATGTTTTGTCTGTTATTTAATATATATTAAAGTAAACATTAGTTTAACCAAGTGTCGTATTATATTTAAAATATTGAGTAAGGTTGGTTAGGTAGGTTACCCAAGTTTGCCTTAAATTCTACTGCTGCTATGTTGCCACATAGAAAACAATTTCACACTTACATTTTTCTAGCAAAAAGTTTATGAGAAACTTAGGGTTAATATTTTTTATTATATTATAGGAACTTGCAGAATTGATTGATCTTCACAAAGTTACTACTTTGATAGAGAATGAACATTTTACCGATGACATTAAAAAAGCGATTAAAAAAAGAGGTAAAAGCTAATTTAAGTAAATAAGCATTTTCGAAATGTATATGAATAATAAATTTAAATAGCCACAAAATTTATAAAATAAATAATGTTTTTTATTTTTTTTGTTTAGATTTAAAGAAAAGAAAGTTACAGCGAGTTGTGGCTTATCTTTTAAAAGTGGGAAAGGATTCCACTGAGCTATCTGAATTCAATAAAAGTGTGTTGTTTAAATTACTAAGAACACCATTAGAAATATTGGGCAATGAGTTGGGTCAAGTTAATGGAATAAAAATTGCAAAAAATAAAATAGAACCGAATGTAAGTATTATGGAATAAGGACAATTATTTCAATATGTTACATATAATTTAGTTTATTATTTTTAACCTGTTTAAATGATGTTACTGTAAATTAGTCCTTTTAATTATTAAATTTTTTTTAACATGCAAACAACAATATTTTGATTGTTATATTACCGTTTTACATATTTTTAATAGAGCAAAGATGTCTACAATCCTGAGATTAAAACAACTGAAAACACAGAAGTAATATCTTGTGACCTTGTCATTACAAGTATTGGTTATAAAAACAATCCTTTAGATGAAAAATTAATTCCATTTAAAAAAGGGAAAATTGTTCAGAACAATGGAGCAGTAGAAGGCCATCAAGGTAAAACATATATATTCATTTGAAAATAATGAATTCGTAGACCAAGAATTATTCTGAATGGTCATAAAGCGATATTCTGTGCTTGGAATTTAACTTAAGATTAAGATGTTTAGAGCAACTTGTTACTTAATAAGAGCATAGAAATTTAAATTGGCATTCAGATAGTTTAGTCTGAATTGGCAAAAAGTTAACAAAAATGCTTTTTTAAGGTTTGTATGCAAGTGGTTGGTGTAGTCATGGTGCAATTGGAGTGTTAGCCGACAGCTCAACAGACAGCATGTTAACTGCGTCTACAGTATTAAAAGATTTACCCAATCTACTTCAATCTAAGGGAAATTGCAATGGGTCTGATGAAATAATTCAAAATATAAAAAATAAAGGTTAATAAATAAAATACTAGTTTTTTCAAATTTATTTATTCTGGATTTGGGAAGGTTGACTTCACAACTTAAACATAGAGTAACATCAGTTACCCGGACCAAGTTTTGAGTTACCTTTGTCAGTTAAAGATATTATAGAATATCATTGGCTGACAATTAAGCTGCTGATAAAGTGTTGGCTAAAAAGGAGATCATATCGTTTATAGCGCCTTACTCAAGGGTGCACAGCACAAGAGCAGTTGGTTAATTTAAAAAGTTTATTTAACAATTTTTTTTTCCAATATATCTTTATCTTCGATATGGGAAAGTCGAATGCGAAACTTAAACATAGAGTAACATTAGTTACTTCGACCCAGTCTCAAGTTGCCTGTAGCAGTTTGGGATATTATAGATTATAATTGCCCGATAATTATACTGCTAAGTAAGTGCTGACTCAGCAGCAGTTCATACCTTTTATAGCACCTTATTCAAGGGCGCTACAGCATGAGATCAGTAGGGAATGAACCCACAACTCATGTGTGATGTAGCAAGTGTTCTTACCACTACACCACGCTGCTGGTGAAATGATTTGCATTTTTTGAAAATTATACAACATAATCTTAAGATATGATAATATTTATCTTCAATATTGTAAATAAAGTTTTGAATGTTTAGATATCCAGGTTACATCTTGGCAAGACTGGAAAAATATAGATGAACTTGAAATGAAAAGAGGAAAAGAACTTTTAAAAATTCGTGAAAAATTTCAAACTGTACAAGAAATGCTTAAAATTATGAAAAATCATTAATACTGCATAACCTGATAATGTATGCAAATTGTTTAAGTTGCAATAGTGTAAAAACAATGTTACTTAAAACTTGCTTTTTGTCTCAACAAAAATCATTTTTTGATGCCATCGTTTAAGCATAACAAATTATTGTTTGAACAGTGTTGGACAAAAATTTCCTTACCATTTTTGTTGTATTAATATTAAAAGTAACATTAGTTTTCTTAAATACTAAATAAATGCTACTTATAAACATAAATTAAAAAATCATGATGGTAATATGATCTCTTTGCTTATCTAAATCAATAAAATATTAAATAACTCCCCTGTTTTGTAGTGTAGGAAATTTTTAATTTTGTATTGGCCATTACAATGCTATACTAGACACATATTTTATTAGTACCAGGATTTAATAATATATTTGTAATATGCAATGATGTAATATTTATTATATATTATTAGGGGTTTTGGTAATTGTGGTTGTGACATAAACGTTGCATGTTTTTGTTACGCTCTTTGCTCGGGTCATACATTGTGACGTAATGTGATCTAAATAAACGATTTTTCGTAAGTGACGTTGCGAAGTAGATTAAATAGCGCGTGATCAAAAGCTTATGTAACAGCTTTTAACAATGAACCTAGCGTGAATTATCGACTAAAACGTAATAATAAGATATTGTTGTTGGATAAACTAAAAGTAAAAAGCTCAATTGTATTTAGTTTTCTTACAACTTATATTAATAAATAATACCCAGTCTGCTAGTCGTATCCGTGGTTGTGGTTAAATAAAGTTAATTTGTGTTTATTTTTTCAAATAGTCCTTAAGGCAACTTAAAAGGTGACTACGTGACTAAATAGAGGGCCTTGGTAACCAACAGACAAACCGACTGTGTACTAAAAAAAGAAAAATGTGTGAAAATGAAACCTTTTCAAACGTAAGCGAAAGTGAAGAAAACCAAAACCAAAATTCTAGCCTTCATTGTGATGATCATAATGAATGTGAATCTTTCAAGATGTTGCCGGCCAGTGCAAAAAAATCAGATGCTTACTTGAGGCATTTTGTATCTGACGAAGAAAATGAAAATGAGGGAGATTTTTTACTTGAACGAACAGCATCATGCCCAGAACTTAACACGGTAAAAAGTTGTTTTTTAACAGTAATAAAATTAAGAATTTTAGTATATATTTATTACTTTTTTAGTATATATTAAATAAACTTGTACATTAAAATTGTTCCTGTTATAGTAGCCCTTTTGGTTTGATAGCTGCGTTAAAGTAATCTATATATAATGGATTTTGGGGACAATATATATATATATATATGTATATATAAATGTCCAATTTATAGCCTCCTAAAATAAATCTGTGGTGCGTGAATAAATTATTGCGGGCAAATGTAATGTAATAATTGCTACTATAATATGACAATTAAAATTTCGACAGTAGGTCAGGCTATTAATTAGTAAATATATATAAAGTATTAATACATAAAATTAAATGTTATTTTAGTTTAAATATATGTAATAAAATAATAAAAAAAAAATAATAATAATAAAAAGTTTTTAACATAGATTATATGCAATTCTTATTTAATTGCATATTGTAATTGTTTGGTATACCTAGGCTTATTAGCTCTTTATATGTATTATTGATTTTTTGACTTATAATATAATATAGGCTATATCTATAGTAATTATTGAATAACTAGTTTTAAATTAGGCTTTCTTGATAGAAAAAAAAAAATTTATATACACTTAAAAAAATAACTTTAAATATATATACTTTAAATAGGGTTTTAAAATTTTGAAATAGATAATATATATAACATGTTATGACTTGGATGGTTTAGAAATCAGAAAGGAAATCATCAGAAAACGAAGAGGGTGACGCAGGATTCTGTAGTTTTGGTAAAAAATAGTTAATAATTAATCTGTTATGTCACGCTGTCTTAACTAAAAAATTGTATAAAATATTTAAACTTAAAACTGTTTTGGCCTTGTGAATTTTGATAAAAAAGGTCTCAAGGCTAATGGTGAAAACTTAAAAAAAAGGTTTCTTTTAATCAATTTCAAGCCATATATAATTCTTATTTTTTTAATTGTTTTAGTCTTAGCTGCTTTAAGGTTGGCCTAAATTAATCAGTTAAAGTATACACAAAATTTGAATAAAAAAAATTGTTATAGTTTTCAATTTTACCAACTTCTAGGGTCACCATTGAAAGTACAACAGTCAATGCACAGTGCTTTAGAGTATGTTGACAATTCAGTTCAATCGGCAAAGGAAATAGGAAGTCACGCAAAAGAAACGCTTAACCAAGCCATGGATAAGGTCGATCAGTTTGCTCATAAAGTCTGGGATGGCCGGTAATTTTTTTTCTTTGTTAATAAATTTTTATACTTTGGACTTAAAAAAATTTGTTTTTTATTATCATGTAATGTTTTATTTTTAAAAAATCGAGTATTTAGTTTTTAATTATTCTTTGGCGATGAAGATTAATATACTAATGTCATATTAAATCTTTAAAGTCTATAATTTTAAACATATTTTTTTTTAAATGTCTTGTATTTTGTTAATTTTATTAGCAAATAGCACTATTTGTCTGAAATGTTTACAGTTTTGGTAAACACATAAAGTATTATTATTACAAACTGGTTGTGTATAAAAACACAACTAAACAAACAAAATATTTTATTTTAACAAATTAGATGCCTTTCAAAATACATTTTTATTTTTAACATTTTGCAATTTTACACATATAAAAAAACAAATTTATTTAGATGGAGGGTGGTATCATTTTTTCAACTTCAAGATTGGCAAAAAGACAATGAGTTTTTACATCATTGGCACAGACCAGAGATGCCATGTTTTAAAGCTTGTTTGGGTTCAATTTTTCGACTTCACACTGAAACTGGAAACATATGGACACATCTTATAGGTAAATCTATGGCATGTACTTTACTATTGACTATTGATTTGGTAAGTAAAAGGTAATAAAAACAAGCTTAAAATGCCCACTCCAATACTAGGTTGAGGTATTTATGCAAATGTAATTATGATTTTTTGTTCTTTATATAGGTTTTAAGTTGTATTCACTTTTTCACATTTAAAATTGATTCTTTGTTTTATTTGTTACATCTTACATGACTTATTAAATTGTCATATTATTATGCAATTAAAAATAATTTTTTCTACGTGCTTGTTTATAATAGTTAATAATACATTTTTTGTAATACTCATTCAAAAAACTTGTTTATTTTTCAAGGCTTTATTCTTTTTATTGGAATTTGCATTTATTTCCTATGTCTACCTGCAACACAATTTATAAGCGAGTGGCAAGAAAAAGTTGTGTTTTTTCTATTTTTTCTTGGTGCGGTCTTGTGCTTGTGTTTTTCCACTTTATTTCATACAATGGGCTGCCACTCAGAAAGGGTGTTTAAAATATTTGGAAAGTAAGTTAATTTTTATTTAGGCTTGTTAATTAAAAACTTCCATAGACTTTATTTCCAAAGACATTAAAAGTCATTTAAAATTTCGTTTACATTTAAAGTTTAACTAAAATATCGGGCCCATAAAGATTATCTTGTATAAAATCTAACCCTAAAATAACATGTTTAAATTATAAAGCACTTTTCCACTTGTGTTTTAAATGGTTTTTAAAAGTTTTAAGTGGCTTATAGGAATAACATATTACATTACAATATCCTGATGTTAGTGGAATTGGGAATAAAGATTATTCGATTTATTCTTTGATCTGTACTTTATTGATGTATTTTTAGACTTGACTACTCAGGAATATCTTTAATGATAATGGGGTCGTTTGTACCATGGATTTATTATTCTTTTTATTGCGATATAGAACCTAAGGTAATTTTTTTTTAAACTTTATGTGTAAATAAAAACTTAGTAAAATGGGAAAGTATAAAGAATGTTACCTAAATATTTTCAAATATGTGTAAAACAAAAAGCTTTATATTATGTTTATGTTATCTTAATTTATAATCACTTCCTGTTCATTGTAGAACAGTTTGTTTAACATGACAAATAAATAAAATGTAATATCCCTGTATTTATATTATTAATGGTAGCAAATGTTCGTTTATTTTGTATATAAACAATGTCTAATTAAAAATTCAATAATTAAAAATCATATCGGCTAAACAGCAAATTATTAAACGGCATTTTTTTTATTTTTCTGATGTTGTTATATTTTTGAATTTATTTAGGTGATTTACATGTCCTGTGTTTGTATATTGGGAATAATTTGCATCGTAATTTCACAATGGGAAAAGTTTAGTACCGCAAAATACCGAACTGTTAGAGCAAGTATGTAACTTGATCACTTTTAATAATTAATTGACTACTTCCTTTTTAATATAACCCTATACCAAAAGTATAATGTAAGTTTATTTAAACATAATTGCATATCTTCAATATGGTCATTTTATGCTTGTATTTCCTATGTTTAAGCAATCAATATTTAATATAAAATAATCTATGTTCTTTTATTTATATCGAATGTCATGTTTTTAGCCCTATTTGCTGCACTTGGGCTATCTGGTATAGTGCCTGCAGTACATACAATGGTTCGTATGGGATTTCTGGAGGCTGTGACTGTTGGTCAATTAAGATGGTTAATTCTTATGGCAGTACTCTATCTTACAGGTAAATAAAATCAGTTAATCCAATTTGTGATATTTTGTATGTTAATTTAAAAAAAAAATATTTGAGTTTAAAATGAGGTCACTTTAATCAGTTATTTAAAAAAAATAATTTATTATAAGAAAACTTTGAGAACATATATTCTATACAAATTCCTGATGTGGTTAATTAAAAAAAGGGCCTGGTTTTTATGCAACCCATTTAAATATGGGTTGTTTTTTGAGTATGCAATATCCTTATAACCTTGAAATAATATATATACCAAACCTTGAAATCTTATTGTAAATTTTTTTTTTTTAAGTTTGCTGGTATGCATACTGATCATTAAAACTGTGGTAAACAAGCAAATATGTTTATTGTTTACTTTTACTGTATAGTCATATCCTGGTATACAACAGTGGATATTTGACATAATAGGACTTAAGATCACTTCTACATTTAAATGTTATGTCATTTATTTAACAACAGAATGGTTCAAAATTTAATAAATTTTATAATTTGCCTTGTTAATTGCATTATAATGATAGCAGCTAAAAGAAATAATAAAAGTAATTCAGTAATTAGCTAAAGGAGGAATTCTTGAAACTATTTCAATGTTTTGAAATTTCGATAATGTTGCTATTGAAGGTCAACAATGTTACAATCATTGGATTTTATCAAAAAATTTTTTTCGCAAATCATTAACCTTTTCGAAAAAGGTTAATAGGTCATTAAGTAATAAATTAAATAAAGTTAAACAATCGGTACTTTGTATATATCATTAAAGCTATGTTTGCAAAAGGTAAAAAAAATGCTTTGTAATATAAATAGCAACATAAAATAAGTCATGTATATGTTGTGCAATATTTACCTTAGCAAGTTTAAACTATGCTAATAAAATTTGGTAACTGTTTAAAACTAAATTTAGTTCAAAATTGGATTTCCTTTTTTTGCATATTTTCAATAGAATTGATTTTTAGAAAAGTTATTTTATTTTTAGGTGCTTTCCTTTATGCTATGCGCATTCCGGAAAGATATTATCCGGGAAAATGTGATTTATGGGTAAGAAATATTATTAAAAATACAATTGTTGTTTGTCAGATTATTAGGTTTTGTCTGTCTAAAAGATATATTATCAAATAGAAGTTATTTTCAATACAACTAAACAAACTAAAATTGTTCAATATACACCCTTTTCTGTGAAAACAAATTACCAAGATTGTATCAGCATGTTAGCATTTTTAACAATTTAAAATATATATCTTAACCTTTTTGCTATGCTACCTGATATAAATTTTAAAACCGGCAGCGTGGTGTAGTGGTAAGAACACTTGCTACACCACACATGGGGTCGTAGGTTCAATCCCCATTGACCTCATGCTGTAGCTCTCTTGAGTAAGGCGCCATAAACGGTATGAACTCCTGCTGAGCCAGCACTTAATCAGCAGCCTATTTATTGGGCAATTATAAACTATTATATCCCAAACTGCCACAGGCAACTAGAGACTGGGTCGGAGTAACTGATGTTACTCTATGTTTAAGTCGCGCATTCGACTTTCCCACATCGAGAATAAAGATATATACAAAAAAAATCCTTTTTTCGTTTTAGTTTCAAAGTCATCAGATTTTTCATATTTTGGTTGTACTTGCAGCCGTTGTTCACTTTCATGGTATCTCAAATCTACAACAATCTCGATTTCTAACTGGTGGACAATGTATGGCCACAAATTAGTAATTTTTTTATATGTTTGTTTAGCTAAAAATCTTTGTTTGAATTTATTTTTTTTAATGTTAAATTTTGACGATCATTTTATAAAAAAATTTTTGAATAAATTTTTTTAATTCCTAAATAAGTTTCATTTAAAACCTAAGTTTATGATTTAAATTAATTTAACATTTGACTTAGTTTTTTTCATTTTGCACACGAGCTTGGAGTTAGTTATGTGTATTAAGTATATAGTAGCAGTGTGACTTTTTGTTCTTTTAAATTTCATATTGCTCTATCTAAAAAATAAAATCTTTGAAAATTATTTTATTTTGTTCTTTGTTGTATTGTGTAATATTATTCTATATTCATGTCACAAAAATATGTTAAAATTCTGACATTTTAGAATACAAATTTTCATTTTTTTTACAATTTTTTTTTGAAGTATTATTTTAAATAATTTTAATAGAATGCAAATTTTTTTCGAAAAATTTTACTCTTATTTATTTACCAATTTACATTTATTTTTATTTTTGTGTGTCTTAATTTATATGTTATTTGTTAAAAATTTTTCAATTTTAATTTTTATTATAATCGATATTTTTTGTGTTAAAAATTGGCCGAAAATTTTAATTCGGCAAAGTTTGGTCTTTTTTCTATTTATTGTTAACTTTTGTAAAGTCCCGTTTACCGTATTTTTCTTTCTATTGTGGTATAGGTATACGGTGGGCGCCTAATAAAATCTAATTAACCTCAAAATATAACAAATATAAACGAAAATGGGGAGGAACGGTTCACACTTTGTTTTTATTGTGTTCAATTAATTAAAAGGTACATAAACTTAAACAAAGGGATGCTAAACGCCATCAATTACCGCCCTAATAACAGCAACTTTATATTTTTACGTACAATATTTAAAAATTTAACTTTATAATTTCTTTATTTTTGAGGCCAGTGTCTATTTTCTCTATACCGTGCTAATTCAGTTTTCACATCACGAAAAAACTCCTCCCGTAGGTCTTGTTGATCCGGTTCCTTGAAAAGGTAAGTGGATTTAGGCGGAGTGACCATGAAATCTTCCTTTTGATAAAAGCTCTCATGAGCTATGGTGAACTTTTCACCAGGAATAAATGTTTCAGTTTTGACGTCATTCACAGTTTCGGTTCTGACGTCACGAACCGTCACCCTTGTTGGGTTAGAGTTTCTCTCGAATGTAATGTGTGCTGGAAAGTGGAGATGAAGGTTTAAATCTTTCCCAACAGAAACTGTTTGACTTTTGGAATTAGATTTTTTGTTTAATGATCGAGTGTACTCTTGCGAGAAATTGTTTTTTAAGTTCTTATTACTGTTTTGTGCGATAGATTGCGTAGGCTTACAAATAGTTTTTGATAGATTTAAGTCGTTTGCAATTTCCTTAAGCCTTTCCTCGGCTTGTATTAAATTAATGGAGTTCTGGATGAATTCGTATTGTTGTTGGGAAGTCATTGTTGATGTTTCTGGGAGTTCTGGACAATTGAATACGCCCTCTTTTACACAGTCATTACAATTTATGTACTTTTGTTTATTCAAGTCATCATTAGTTTTTGCTAACCTCATTCGTGAATCGACTATTTTTGAATTATTGTGATTGGCTTGGTTGAAGGTTGTTAAAAAACTATTGATTTTATTTAAGTTGTCAGTAGGTTTGTTTGATTCTACTTCGTTTATAAAAAGACAGCTTGGTGCGATTGTTTTTATGATGGGTATATTTTTGGTGTTCGAACAGCCGATATTTTGCAAACACTCTAAATTGTGTTTTAGGGGTGTAGTTATATTCTTGCTTGTTAAATTTGTTTTATAATTGTTTAATAAATTAGATTTACTTTTACAAGACACTGAACGTGTTCTAAATCCAAATCGATTTACTTCACCAGTTTGCTGTTGGGAAAGTATAAAATTATCCGTTTTTTTATTTTGATTTGAAACTTTAGAAAGATTTGAAGTAACTTTCAGTGATGTGTTGGTGCTCATATTGTCGTCGGCTATTTTACATTCAACTTTACTGTGATCTTTATTCGTAATCGGTAACAAATAAGAGTTGCCGATACATCCATATTCAGGTTCATTTGGCAGACTCTTATTCCAATGAGCTTTGTACTCTTGAAAAGCCGAGCGGCAATTTAAAAGATCAACTAAGCCAGCGTTACTGTTGTTGCCTACGTTAACGTATCCGATTTCTTGGGCATCGCATTCAGCGCAATCGTAGTTTTTACATCGAATAAACTTGCTTTTATTTCTCGGGGACGAATCTTGTGGTTTTAATCTTTCGAAATTCACATCGCAATTTATTCGATGTTCGACGTTGTCGATGCAAGAAGATTTTTTTTCTAGTTTTACCATACTCTTCTCTTTCTTCTGAATGTTATATTCTTTCAGTGCGCTAAAGAATGCTTGAACGTGGACATTTTCACATTCTGAAATTTTTGTTATGTTAGACATCCTTTTATGCTCCTATTTAATTTAAAACAGTTAAAAATTACTTACCTGTAAATTTAAAAAAAAAATTCTGCCATAGCGATATAATGATGTCATAATAAATTTTGTTTTAATGTTTATAATTTTGGTTACATTTCATTATCTAAGTAATAAACATGATTAAACCATTCAATTTAATTGTTTTACAAACCAGTTGAGCTAAAAAAAATCTACCGGGTTTTGTTAAGCAAAATATTAGAATTTAACAGTCTTCTAATTCTCCAAGACTTTGTAACAAAACGGTAAATTATTCTCCAAAATAAATTAAATTACTTGGATTAAAACATTAAAAAATGTAACACGTGTGAAATTAAAAATTTAGTTGTGACCAACCAATTTGTACAGTTTGGGTCACAACTAGGTCAAGACGTTTAATTATCATAACACCATTGGTTAGGTGCACAAGCACGCGAATTAGTAAAAATCGCACTAAGCTTCGTTAACGAAGAATATTAGGATAAGCTAGAATGTTTTATCTAAGTATTAGCAGCAAGGGCGCTTATATGCAATCTTTACAATTAGTTCGGTTGGTCGTATTTTGTTGTCAAAAATTATTGTGGTTTATTTGTGATCATTTAAATTTAGTAAAACTTGTGCAACTACTTTAACAATAAACATTTTCAGATTTTAGTATTCCTTGCTAACGTTGGCAATTATGAGTGTAGGATGTTTGGTTTTAATATTGTTTGCACCATTTTTTACCTTCAAAGATTGCTAGGATCTCTATTACTTTCGCACGCCCGAATTTAACAAGGCGTTATAACCTAAGTATGGCAATTGTTCAACCAGACATTAAAAATTAGTTGAAATATGTTTTAATGAGTATAACTTTGTTAATGGGTAAACTGAATATGTGAGGGTTAGGGTAAGGGTTTAATTTATGCAACCTCTTTGTTTAATTACATGTGTCGTATTTCGGTTACACACCCTGTTTATGTAGGGCGTGCGAAACTAATAGAGATCCGATTGCTAAAGTTAAAAAGTAAAACCGGTCTGTCCTGTCTGTCGGTAGCGTGGTGTACCAGTCTGGAAAGTAGGGGAGTTTCCGACGAGAGCTCGTGCGTGCAAGCGTAAAAATCGGCGTGACCTCGCGTACTAAAATTTTTGGTCTACGTGATTTATGTTAGCGTATTTACCTTAATTTTTGTATTTACTTTTAAAGCCAGGCGTGCAAAACGCCAATTTCAGGCGTGCATTTTTTTTAACGAAAAAATCTTGTGCATGCACGCTGCCCTACTTTCCAGACTGGATGGTGTAGTGGTAAGAACACTTACACCTACACTGGCCATGAGGTCGTGGGTTTAATTCCCACTCCTCTCATGCTGTGGTGCCCTTGAGTGAGGCGCTATTTGAATCGGCAGCGTTGTGTAGTGGTAAGAACACTTGCTACACCACACATGAGGTCGTGGGTTAAATCCCCACTGATTTCATGCTGTAGCGCCCTTGAGTAAGGCGCTTTAAACGGTATGAACTCCTGCTGAGCCCAGCACTTAATCAGCAGTATATATAATTATCGGGCAATCATAATTTATAATATCCCAAACTGCCAAAGGCAACTCGAGACTGGGTCGGAGTAACTGATATTATTCTATGTTTGAGTCGCGCATACGACTTTCCTACATCGAGGATAAAGATATATACAAAAAAAAAGGGTATAAACTTCTGCTAAGCCAGCACCCAATCAGCAGCATAAATACTGGGCAATTATAATCTCTTTAATATTCCAAAATGCTAAAGGCAACCCGAGACTCGGTCGGAAAATAAGCTTGCTACTAGGTTACTCTATGTTTAAGTTGCGCATTCGATCTCCCCACATCGAGGATAAAGATATATATATACAAAAAAAAAGTAAACAAACTAAATTTTACTGTTACAATTTTTTAATGGATGTAAAAATAGTTTAAAGGAACCTTTAACATTATTAAAGGTTGTATTTTTGGAGTAGTGAACCAACCTTCCACAACATCTTCATAATCCCAAGTTGCTTAGATACAAAAAAAGAACACATAAGCAACCTAAATAAATTAAGTAAACAATTATTGATATACTCTATAAACCTCATTATATTATAGCCTATTCTTTTTTTTAATTATTTTACAGCAAGAAATCTTTAAAAAATGTTTGCACGCAGTGTTAATGTAAGTAAGTATAACTTTCAAAAATTAAAAGTATTTAAGCACATATCTAAAAATGGAAGTAGATTTATAGCCACAGAAACTGACAAAGATCAACCTGTTAAAATGGAAAATCCTTACACTGTAAAGGCATCGCGATGTCTTTTATGTGGTGTTAAAGTTGATTATAAGAATGTACAATTATTGTCACAATTTGTTTCACCCTATACCGGTTTACAAACTCCAAAAAAATTATCAGGTAACTATAAGATTTTGTTCTTTTTTTGTATATATCGTTATCTTCGATGTGGAAAGGTCGAATATGCAACCTAAACATAAAGTAACATCAGCTACTCCGACCAAGTCTCGAGTTGCCTTTAGCAGTTTGGGATATTATATAGATTAAAATTGCCCGATAATTATGCTGCTGATTAAATGCTGGGTTAGCAGGAGTTCATACAGTTTATAGCGCCTTACGCAAGGGCTCTACAGCAGAAGAGCAGTGGGGAATGAAACCACAACCTCATGTGGTGTAGCAAGTGTTTTTACCACTACACCGCGCTGCCAATTTCTAGTAATCTAAGTTTAAAACAATAGTTTAATTTATTTATAAGGTTTATGTGACCGCAAATTTGAAGAAGTAAAACAAAATATTGTAACATCACGTCGCTCTGGGTTTATGCCTACACAATATAAAGAAACTATTTTTATTGATGATCCTGATATTGTACACACTAGTTATTCTCCAAAAAAAACTGAAAAACCTTCAAGCTAAAAAAACCTTTTACAGAGTTATAAACTAAAGTACCTTTTTCATTTTATGTAAAAGCGAACAATCATTTAAAAAAGTTTTTATTTTGTGTTAGCAGATTGCAATTCTAGTTTTACCAAAGCTAAAATTGATATACTTTGATTTTTCAGTAATAAAATAATTGATCCCTATATCACGAAGAAACTTTATTAAAAGAGCACAAAAACAGATGCAACATTTAACCCATGTTTGCCAAGTTTAATCCCATTTGATCTGTTTTAAGTCTTTTTGGTCTGCAGTTGTGGCTTTTAAGACTAAACGTTGTCGAAAATTTCCGAAAACATGTGTCACAGTTGAACGGTTTTTCACCAGTATGAGTTCGCATGTGTGCCTTGACATTCGACTTTCGTTTAAAGTGCTTTTTACATAACGGACATTTCCAGGCATCCTTCCGAGCTGGTTTTTGTTTTCTTTGGGATGTGGAGTTTTGTTGAATAATGAAAGATAGTTTTCTTGGTGTTGTTGCCAGATCTGCAACTTTGTTACCGTGTAAGTTATCCGAACTGTTGTCTTCTTTGGTAAGATCTAATTCCTAAAAATAAATAATGGTTTGTAAGTATGTTTATATTGTAGGCAGTAGAAACATTTTTTTTTGATATATATAAGTAATGTTAAAATAAGTTATATCCAGAATTTTTGGTAGATTATTAAAATCATTCTGGTTTATTGCTTTTTCTGTATGTATGTAAAATTATATTTATAAATACCCTTTCAGTAGAACTGTTTTCACTAGATTCATTTTGACTGTTTTTATGTTTGTGATAGTGATAGTTCAAAGCTTGCCTTGAACGAAAATCATGTTTACAGATATCACATTTAAATGGCTTTTCGCCTGTATGGCATCGAATATGATTTTTCAAGTTGTACTTTCTTCGGAAATATTTTGAACAAATTGTGCATTGCCACTCTTTTTTAACATTTTCTTCGGGGTCGGCCGGTTTAATTACACATAAACTTTGACAAAGTAGGCAATGGCGGTCCCTGCAATTTGTAATGTGGGTGGACTCGTTAAATAGGTCAATAGATGACCGTTCGAGGTTATCTATTGGAGTTTGTTCATCTAAAGGGTCCATTATTTCGTTTTGGGGGTAAGATGTCGTTGATACTTCGAGTAAAACCGGTTCTGTAATAGTACCCTCTACTAGGTTGTTACTTTCAATATTATTGTCATGATTTTCAACAATTTCGCAATTTGTGACATAATTCTTTTCGATTTCAGACCAGACAGATTTGTCCGTTTCTTGAGTAATTTCTACGTTTTTTGACTTTGCCATTTCGATGTCATTTACACCAAATTGTCTGTCAGCAAAATACTGATTGTTTTGTAACTTTTTGTTTAGCTTTTGAATTTCCAATTGCATTTCGTTCATTTGGCCAGTTAACTGTACAAGTAATTGAAGATTCGCATTCTTCATATCTTGCTTGAGGAGTTGAATTTCATTTAACAAATTTTCGTTTGTAATTTCCATAATTACTTTAAACGAAAATATATGGAAATTTAGTAACGCATACAAAATGCTAATAACTTCTGTAAAATAAGAAGTTTATATGCAAAAAAGAACATTACTCTAAAAATGCCATGTCCTTTTATCTTAATTATTATACAATGTTGCAAATGCAACCTTAAAAACAAATTTATGTACAATTTTTAAGACCAATTATATTTTTTAGGGGGACGCGGAATTTGAGAGAATGGAAAATGAAGGAACGGAAAATAAAGGAATGGAAAATGAAGGAACCGGAAAATGAAGGACCGGAAAATGAAGGAACGGAAAGTGAAAAAAGGAGAGGCGGAATCTTAAAAAAATAAAACGCGGAAATTCCGTTGACTGTTTATTTGTATTTAAGTCAATATTATTTTAGAAATAAACGGGCATTTTATAGAAGAGAGTTGGGGTATGCTGGGGTAATAAAAATTAACTCATTATCGCTTTTCAGTTCTCGAATAAATGACAGTAATCCGAAATGAACAGTTAACGGTATTTCCGCGTTTTAGTATTTAAGATTCCGCCCTTATCCTTTTTTGCTTTCCTTCATTTTCCGGTTCCTTCATTTTCCGTTTCCTTCATTTTCCGTTCCTTTATTTTCCGGTTCCTTCATTTTCCGTTCCTTTATTTTCCGGTTTCTTCATTTCCCGTTCCTTCATTTTCCGGTTTCTTCATTTTCCGTTCCTTCATTTTCCGGTTCCTTCATTTCCCGTTCATTCATTTTCCGGTTTCTTCATTTTCCGTTCCTTCATTTTCCGTTCCTTCAATTTCCATTCCTTCATTTTCAGTTCCTTCATTTTCCGGTTCCTTCATTTCCCGTTCCTTCATTTTCCGGTTTCTTCATTTTCCGTTCTTTCATTTTCCGGTTCCTTCATTTCCCGTTCCTTCATTTTCCGGTTTCTTCATTTTCCGTTCCTTCAATTTCCATTCCTTCATTTTCAGTCGACCCTTTTTTAGTTATAACGAATTCTGTTTTGTTCCCCACGGTCCAATGATTTATTTCCTTTTTACGCGACACTTCTCTTTTTTAGCGTTTTTCTTTTTTAAGATTTAAAGAGAATTCTTATTTTATGTACATTTTTTGGTGACCGGTCAATTTATCCAGAGGACAACTTAACATCCTACAACTTAACACCGGACAACTAAACAACCGGTGGACAACTTAGCCCAAGGACAACTCAGCCCAAGGACAACTTAACTTGAAAACAACTCAACCCGTGAACAAGTCAACTCGCTGACAAATCAACATAGGACAACTCAACACCGAACAACTCAACATCGGACAACCAAACACTGGACAACTTCACCCGGGGATGACTGTTCAATGAACCGCCAAGTTTGCTTAACTTAACAGTCAAACAGTTCACTAATGTTGACTGTAAAGTTATGCAGAATTACCGGTTCATGAAACAGTTATTCACGGGTTGAGTTGTCCTCGGGTTGATTATCCGCAAGTTAAGTTGTCCGGTGTTTCGTTGTCCTCGAGTTGATTTATTCGCGAGATGAGTTGGCCGCTGGTTGAATTGTTTTTGGGTTAAGTTACCTTAGGTAGAGTGTTCTGCGAGTTGAGTTGTCCACGTGTTGGGTTTTCCAAGGGTTGAGTTGTCCGGTGTTGACTTGTTTGATGATGAGTTGTCCTCGTCCTGAATTGGCATGAAACCCATTTTTTATTCAATATATTTTTTAGTAAAAAAAGAATTGCTAGAACTGTAAAAAGGTGCAGTAAATAAGAAAATGTTGGATAGTATATAATAACGTCAGAAAACACTTTTTAAAGAAGAACACTGTAACTAAAAATGCAAAATACCACCAGTATCAGAAAACTAACACTGTTTAATTTAAGAGATAATAAAGCTTATGTACAAAATGTTCAACTTTAATTAGTAACACACTGCGGTTTCATCCCACGAGTTATCATTATCGTCGCCATTATCATTCTCATTATCTTCGTAATCATCTTCGTCCCATGTTCCTTCTCCAGGCTTCCAGTCGTCATGGTCGCCTCCGTTGCCATGGTGCCCATCGTTGTCATCATCATCGTCGTCACCATTGCCAAAAAATGCTTCTAAATTGGCCCATATGTAAGTAAGATCATGAGAATCGTAGGCGTAACCCCATTCCGTAATAAAGCCAAAGTTTTCCGAGGACACATTTCCCAAACTAAAAATCATTTCTAGAAATTCGTTTACTTCGGGATCGTCTGAGGTCAGGACATCTAAAACCGTGCTAAAATCACCGGATTGTAATGCATTTTGTAATGTTTCAGGGTTGAATAGGTTGCTTAGGGCTTCTTCAGGCTTGGTTATATCTATGTTTAAATTTTCCGCGAACGTTGTTAGAATGCTAATGACATCCTTTCCCTCACTACCAACTTTTCCTATTAATAAAAGGGTTAGGGTGCTTGCAAAACAACTTAAATAACATATTGATTGCATAACATCTTAAGTAATGCTGTTGTGCCTAATATTTTAAATAAATTTGTAAAAAGTAACTACTTACTGCGTCCGAATTTATCTACCCATGCGTAACACGGAATGACCGGTCTAACTAAAAACGGAAATCTTTTATTAAACAAAGATTTAACAACGTTAAAATAACCAAATGCCAACGGCTTAACAAAATATGATGAGGTTAGGTATGGATAGTTGGCCAATAGCAGCCTACTAAGAAAGTTTAGTATTTTTTAGCATTTACTTATAATTGCAATCTTTTTTTTGATATACAAAACAACTGGGCTACTTACCGACTACACCGTCGTTTAACCACCCCGCAGACAGGGTCTTGTTTCTTAAATAAAAATGCACCCCAACGCCGATACTAATGGATAGAATAATGGCTATAATAAAAAACGTAATCCCGCACGCTTTCCACCCGCAACATTCGCAACATTTTTCCCTGGAGGCTCTGTATGATGCACTCTGTAATTTTTTTGAACAATTGTTTCACTTATGATTTTTATATTTCAAACTTTTTAGAAGGTTTTTTAAAACCATAATGAAAATTAAAATATTTTTTTTGTGACATATTTTTTTTAATTAAAAGTAGCTAGTTACCGGAATTGTTCTCTGGGCTGGGGCTGCCGCTGGGGGGTAAACGATGTTAACCGGGGGTGGCTGAGACCCAGGGACGTTGTAAATCTGTGACGGCCACGCATGTACAGTATGATGGGGTGGCGGGGCGTGCACTTGTCTTGGTGGGTACCCCGAATTTGCGTACCCTGGCCCATGTTGATGAATATGCACTACACGCTGCTGGCGGGGTGCCGGGGGCTGGTTGGGAGCTTGTTCAAAATCCTCAGCAAACGCGTCTTCGAGCGCTTGCCCTGGTAATGACGACGTCACATACGCCATTTAAACAAATTAATAATTTTATTTCTTATATTTCGTTTTTTTTCTTATTCTGTAAAATTAATTTTAATCCAAGTCGTTAATTTAATCCAAGTCGTTTTTTCGCCTTTAATTAAGCTCTCCACAGTATTTCGTTTACCTTGTGTTGAATATTGTCTGGAAATATCATGATTTTATTGTCACGAGACGGGATATATTATGTCCAATTGTTTCTGTACAATAGAAGATCAATTTACGGCCCCATCTAAGCCAGTTCCGTCTTTTTAAATATCGTGTATTTGTCATTGTTTTCATATTGTTTTGACTTGGTTGCTATTACAGGCAGTTATTTGATATCTGTTTTTAACTAGGTTTTGCAAAGGACAATAGTAATGTTAGTCTATTTTCAGCGATACGAGGTCTGCTGACAATTGTAAAATGGGTAAAATTGATTACGTAATTTAAAAACTATCGGCCCTGTTGTATAAATAATTTTACATTTACAAATCACACTTTTTTTACAATTTTGCAAATATAAAAAAAAAATTTTTCTTCTATTTTATTACCATAAGATATAACAAAGCGCTATAAAAAAGCACGAATTTTTAGCAGCACACATTGAACTATAAAAACTAAACTAAAACATAAGTACATATGTTTATGTAATATAATATAAATTTTTAAATAATCACTACAGTTTATGAGCTATATCTTATAAATAAAGCAGTTTATCATTATTTAGAAAGCCTAAAAAATGCATAGACGTTAGGTGATGCAGAATCTGTACAATTTACCTTATTTAAATGGTTAAATATTGTCATATAAAAGTGATTAGTTGTTAAATATAATAGAATTTTGGTTATAAATAAAATATAAATATAAGTTAAAATAAAGATGTTTATATTTAAATACAAAATTGAAATATATAGATAAGGGCTTTTGAAGTGTTTGGGGTTTTGTTAGTTTTGTTTATTTAAGGTTGCTACAGTCTTATTTCTTCGACTGTTGGCTTTGTCTGTAAAACAAAAACATTTTCAATTTAAAATTTTTACACTTGAATTTGCTGATTGTCACATAAAAAAGATTTAAAAAGTAATTTAAAATGGTTTACATTTATATCATGTGAGAATCAAAAAAAAAATTTTCTATTTTTTTAAATATTATTTTTGTCGAACCTGTAGTTTGTAATTCGCATAAATCGCAGCGTCATGAACCGTGACGAACTCACAATCGTAACCAGTGAGATCATAAAAACCTCCTCTTTTCAAAGATTTTCGTACATCCTCTAAAAATTTCAAAATCATTTTTTCTCTAACGCAATGTTAAAAATATTAACGTATTTAATTGATTTTTAAAAAAAATTTACCACAAACATTGGCGAGCAAAAGGGAGATTTCGATTTGTTGAAAACTTTTTGCGATCTGTAAAGTTAAACAAAGTTATTATTATAAACCAACTTTCTCAATTTAAAACATGGATTATGTTGCAATTTATTCACTTCTTTATTAAGCTAATATGTGTTATATACAGGGCTATACAGTGTTTTTTAAGAGTATATTTATATAACGCTAAGTGTATACCGATTTTAAAGTTTTAATTCCAACGAGGTCGATGAAAGTAAAAGCAGCGCAGTCGAGAATCACACTTTTTAGGCAGTTGTTAGTTGAACTAATATCTAGTGCGTATTGACTGTTCTCGCTAGATGTCCCTACATTGCTTTCGGTATCTGACGGCACTGTCCCTGGATCTTCGCGCCTTTTTTTCCTATTTAAATTTACAACATTATTTTTTTAAATCTTTTGGTGTTTGATATAATATATTTAAATGCTGATTTATTCTGAATACAACATTTTTATCAAACATTATTTTTTTTATTTTTTTTATAGCTAAAACTAATATAAAAATATGATGCGTTATTTCAAGTTCATACCCGAATGTCCAACACTTGCTGTCAGTAGAGGGCACTTTAGGTTCATTTTCTTTTTTTCGTCGTGCAATCTCTTCGTCTAAGAATTACAAGATTACAAAATATAATTTGCTTTTGATATTTTATATACATAAAAGAGTTGTAAAAAAAAAATTGTGAATAAAATAAAATCGTTTCTGGTGTGAAGATGCTATATACTCCATTGCTAGGTTAATATTTTTAACATTGAATTGGGGGATCGATCCGTCGACCTCGCGTTTAAAAAATAAACGTTTGACGTGGGACTAAACACTGGCTATGTGTTATTCACAAATAAAATTTTGCTTTTAGTTTTACCTGGGTTCACACCACAAGCCATAAAAAGTTTCTGCTTGAAATAATCCCGGTTGGCATAATACAAAACCGAGTGAAAACGGAATATCACTACTCCAGAACACGGGGTTGCCTATAAATATATTATTTAACTGTTAATGCAGTATTCTTAATACACGTGGAACGTTTTTTAAATAATAAAATAAAATTTTTAATTAATAAAGTTGCAAAAAAGGATAGTTTAAGTGATAACTAAACAAAAACGAACCAACGTTTGATGGGCGCCTAACAATTTTAAAGTTACATAACTGACTTAAGTTATAAAAAATTTAAAACAAATGATTAAAACAGTCACGATAGTAAACAATTAAATTTAAATTTGCACGCTATTGCTAAATTAAATAACGTTGCGATGTTATATAACCAATCTAATTAAGATTTGCAGGTCGTTAGTAAATGTCAGAGTTCTTACCGAATTGTATTTCATGCAGTTACGATACACGTCCGTGCCATTAACGCTTGCCACGATTTCACATCTCGGGGTTTGAGTTCTGACTATCACCGTGAAAATCGAAAACACGACTCCTACTAATAGACCAAGATCCACCCCCAGCACAACTACAGCCACTAGGGTGACTACCCAAACCAACTGAAAACAAATTGTTATGTCCATTATCGATCTTATTAAAAATTTGAAATGATTTATTAGCGGGAGGTCACTTTTAGTGAGCTCCGGCGTTTCACGCTGAATCATTCGGCTTGATTCCAGCTGCCGGAGATTTTCACTCCCCATCGTCATTTATGACGCACTTGTTGTTCTGTTTATCGATAATGCTTTGTATTTTCTTTATTGTTTGTATGCGCTTTCTCCTATTTTATTTCGCTTTAAATAACTGGCAATATAGCTTTTTGGTCAGTTCGCTGGACGTAAAAACTCATAAATAAGTAAGGCCGAAGTAAGGTTTAACACACAATTAGACTTTCGCTTTTATACTTAATTTGTTGATTATATACTTTGTAGTTTGTGTTTTATGTCATATTTTTGTATCGCATTTATTTCGCATTTCCTGTAGTTTCAATTCTGATTAAAAGCCGCTTGTACAGATTACATTTGGTAGATTGAATCCTTGGGCAGGTTTTGGTAATAAGTTAGCGAGTTTGATTTAACACGACTATTTTGTGTATTTTAATTAAGTGTGGCTTTCTTATCGATGCTCATCTTTACAGCGTACTCTATTGGGGTTTAATAATTGTTTAAGCCACAGTAGGAGTGTATTAGATCCTACACAAATAATCCATTACTGTTTTTTTTTCAAAAATGTTGGTGTTCATATTTTAATGTTTTTTGAATTGTTATCGTAAAGGGTTAGTTTTGAAGAGTATTTTTGGCTATTATTATTTAAATAAAACTGCTTTCAAAAAATCAAGAAAACAACTCATAGAACTAAAACCTATTTTTAGTATTAAAATCAAAATTGACTACTCACAAAGTCGACTTTCGAGATGTTGTAGATTGATTTAAGATTTCTAAACTGCATTAAAATTCCGAAAAGTCCAACAATGATAATACTTCCAAGTACTGACCTAGGCAGGGGTTCGAACACGGGACCCAGAACCAGAATTGTGATTAAGACAATAACGACAGACAATATACCAACAATCTAATTAATTATAAATAATTTAATAATTGGTCAGTATATAAAATATTGTTGTTATTTATGGTTGGCTCAGCAGTAATTTGTGTTCTTTTTTGTAGCATTTAGACTAGTGAAATTTTAGTGTCTGTAATTTGTAAAAAAAAGAGTTCATAAAGCCAACTTTACACTTTTATGAATTAACAACAAGCCCCTTTCTATTAAATTATAAGTTATGGTCATGGTATATTTATTTACTTGTGTTTTGCCTCCAGTGTTATCCTGGATTTCACAACGTGCCAGTGCGGCCGCATTCGGAAAGCACAAGAAGAAGGATGGAACTAGATTCGAAACCCCGTACGCTATTAGTTCCTGAAACAAAAAATAAATTACCGATAAATGTATAAAAAATCCCGTTAAAAATAGAATTAAACTTTTTGAATTTCGATTTTCAACTGGTTGCCTTGTTTACTTTTAATTTTTCTTAAAAGTTTATGTATGCTAAAACAGTATTACATTTGGCTTATAAACTTACCATAACAACTACTAAACGATTTGTTTTAAAAATACCTGGTTTGGGTCAATAGAATAACCATGTTTTTGCGCGTACATCTTTGAAAGAGAAACGCTGATGGCGAATCCAACCACTGCAATTGCAAAGCCATCGCCAATGATGCTACTCAACACCGAAGTTTCGGGAACACGTGGCGCTGGAAGTCTAATAAATCAGAATTAAATTAGTGGAAAATCCAAGGAAGATATTTCACAGCACTTTTGTTTGTATGTAAATTTTAGTTACGGTATTTTTTGAGATGTTGGTTACAGTATAGCTGTTATTAGGTTTTCACTCTTAAAATTCGTATAGCGACATGTTGTTTTAGTAAAAATGCCTGAAAACTTCGCTAAAAATTACATTACAAATATAGCAAGTCGCCTATTAAAGCCATTTTGCGAAATTTCCCGCAAAATAAACGTAGAACCGCGGTTTTTTTAAAATCACAATGTTTTTGTTGTAAAACTTTCGAAAATAGATAAAGATTTACCTTACGCATAAATTTATTTCAAAATTCAGACCCTTTTTTTTAAAAACTGTAATAAGATTAACATACCCCGTTGGTATATCATCAACTATCACAACCCCAAAATTGTCCTGAAACTCTCCAAAGTGCGAGGCTAAGATAGCAATAACTACCACTATAACTTCTGTTGGGATTGGTATTTTTAAACGCTCTCTGTAAAAAATCGAAGATTTAAAAAAATTATTTAAAGTAAGAGAATATTTTTTATTTAAAATTTTTTTTTTTTTTAATTAAGGATAAAAATAATACTGAGAATGTCGTTTTACTTGTATTGTAAATTGATTTGGCGGCCTATAATCAACAGTATAAAGCAAACGATTGAGATGACCAACGTTGCAATGTTGGTGTTTGGTATATTTCTAAATATCTCAATCCAGTCCTAATTCAAAATAATTTGTTAACCATTAATGTATATAAAAATTTATTTCTTAAAAAAACAAGTTTAGGGTTTGTTTAACAAGTTAGAAGCAGAACAAAGGGTTTCTTTGTATGGTTTTTAAGTAATTAAAACATTTAAATCGTTGAACAAACTTAAACAATAATAAAAAAGAGATAAATCTTTGCCTTCTATTTAAAAAATGCTTACCAGAAAAATGGAGCCAATCATTCCTGACGACGAATTTATTGAGATTCCCAATACTGCCGGAGTTTGTGACGTCACGACATGGATCGCTGCCCCCGTCGTAAAGGCTTGCACCAAAGGCTCGGACAAATAAGCGGTGATAAAGCCAAGACGAAAAATGCCAAAGGCAAGCTAAAGCGTAATACACATGGGTTTTTAAAATCTGATTGGTTTTGAAATAACAATAACTACCACTACGTATCTATTATGGCTTTTTAAAGAATTTTATCTAAAAAATGTTTATTTCTCTTATTAGTCATATTTAAATGTTTTATTTTTATTAAATGATAAAGGCATTCTTTGTCTGATGATTTTCCCTTAGGACGTTGGCGTGGTTATCTGCCAGGTAAAGTTGGCCACATACACGTACGTTACTCTTTATTATAATGTGTGTCGTGATCAATAGCTGACAAATATACAATTTTGGCATTTTTCTTACCTGAAAAATACCCATAAGTAACATCAGAGCTGCTGCCACGCCTGCCCTCTGCAAATCTAATTCGGTGAAGCCTTGGGCATTGGTAAGAACTGTGGTTGAGGCTACTGTGGTGGTGACATCCTGTTGGTGGTATATAAAAAAAAATTTATTTAGCCTTTAAAAAAACGATTTTACGTATGTATTTTGTTACACAGAGAAAACACAAATAAGGTAAACTAGGTGGTTATTAAGAGCACTTGTATAATTAATTCCAGCAAACCTGAGTTAAAAATTAATCAAAAAATGAACTTTAGATTTAGTTGGTGAACTTATGAACCGAATGAGTGGTATAGTGGTTAGAGCGCAATTGTTTTACAATTTAATATTCTTGGTTTTGTGAGCAAGCATTTTTACATCGAGGATAAATAAATATTCTTAACATTCACGATCTTACCGTTGTGTTAAAGTCCATTCCGGGAAGAGTTTCGATGATTGGGGCATGGCGGTTCACAACAGCTCTCGTCAACAAACTTGTTACCGCGAAAGTGCCGACGGATATATGCTGTGACGTTCCCATAACTGTATAGATCAAGACCGGGAAAAAGGAAGTGTATAAACCAAATACCGGCGGTAAGCCGGCAAGAATCGAAAAGGCCATGCCTGTAAAACAGAACCATTCCGAATTGAAAAATTTGAATTTGGCGACGTAAAAACCCAAGTCTTTTAAAACCACATATTTAAATTTTATATTTATATTTTCCTTACTTTGTGGTATATGAACTACGCCAACTGTTAAGCCAGCAACTACATCGCCTGCTAGATATTCTCGCCATTTATACTTTCGCAACCAGGTTAAAATCGGAAACAGACCGAGAAAAGTGGCCAGTGGGTCGCAGTCGCGGGCGCATTTTTTCACGCGGTCGGTTGCCGTGGGAACTTTCTTCCGCACTTCCGGTCCGGCCACGTGCTTCTTAAACTGGATCTCGGTTTGGGCTTGCCGATCGATTAAATATCGACATTGATTTTCGTTGATCTCACTGCAAATAACACGACATGAATTAGCACCTCGCCTTTTGCATTTACCCACTGTTGCACGTTTTATATTTTGTGGGCTTACTTAAAAGTAAGTTTGGATATTTAAAATTATTTGTGGTAAATTCTTTAAGACGTGGTTCAGATACAAAGTAATAGATATACGTATGTGTGACGTAAACTTAATTGCATTCGTAGCCATTAAAAATAATTGATTCAAAAAATACGAAATAATAAAACATTTAAATCTAATGTTATTTGAAGCTAACATTTTTTCGCAATCCAAAATTTCTTGATGAAATAACCGGCATTATTTTATCTTATATAGTTTGCAACATCCTTTAGCCTTTAGAAATCAAAATTTGTGAACTAATTTTAAGAGCAGGCAATACTATCAGTTTGAACTCCGCCAAAGTTAAACAACATACCCAGCATAAAAGTTCCCTTTTTATTTATTTAGCAATAAATATTATCTTAGCACCGGTCGTAAATGACAATAAAGTTTGTGGGTTCTGAGGTAAGACCAATCTTAATTGCGGTACAACTATTTAGAAAAAATTTAAATTTGATTTTTTGCTGAGGATCTTAATACAACATACTTAACCTAATCGGAAATTGATGGGAAGCGGACTTTACCTATTTACTGATTTGATAAACAAACAATACAAACAGGCAAAACCAACCCATTTGCTTTTGTTTTCAATGTCGCCAAACGCGGTGTCGCAATTCAAACAATGTGGGAAATGTTCTGCCGGTTAAATCTGTTTTTGTTGGTTTAGTTTAGGAAGATAGAGGCAAAGGCGAAATTTTTGGCAAGTGTGAAACACAGAACAAAAGAACAACAAATCTCTTTTTTTATTTTTTTTAAGTTTTTTAAATTTATGCGTTTTTGTTGTTGTTATCAGCTACTTTAATATACCAACAATCATATTTTTTTGCAGGACATTTAAAATTGTTTTTGGTAAACTTGATTAAGATTACCTACGTAGCCTAGTAATTTAATAAAAAAATTTGAACTTAAATATGTGGCTGCATTTTGTAAAAAAAAAATTTCTTTTTTGGAGTAACAAAAAATGTAAAAATAATTGCTAGTTTAAATAAAACTGAATTTTGATGGCTAAAACTTAACAAAATTATTAAATTTTTAAAATATTTTTTTCTGAATAAAACTGCGTTTTAGATAATAAATTACGCAATTTAAAGAAAAGAAACTTATAAATCATCAGCTTTAATTTAATAATATATTTAAATTTAGGTATTTTAGTTAGTAATTTGTTTGCCCCAAGCATTTATAAGACCTAGTACTATAATAAAACAAAATTAAAAGTTATTATGATACATCATCTATAACTAATAAAAATTAATTTTAGAATAATTTAATGTTGTTTTTTATACCTAAATTGGTTAATGTCATGCATAATAAACATCCTTTATTTTAAAACTATTTTTAAATAATATTAGTGTAAAATTTTTTTTAAATATTTTACTCAATAATAACTTTGTTAGTAACAATTTCTTTTCTAAAAACATTATATTAAATTTTTTTGTTTAATAATAACAGACTTAAAACATCCTTTAAATTAAGGCGAATCTAAAATTTTATAAAACTTTTTATTAAAATTTATAATATTGTAAAATTTTTAACTTTTTTTGCTTCAAAAATATTTTACTTACTTTAAATCGGTATTACGAGGTACAGAAAAATCTGTCATAATTTGCATTCGGTTGCTGAACTTTTTAGCAATATATTTACTTTTACAGCCAATGAAATAACTCTCGAAAGAACAAACTTTTATAGGGCCAGAAAAAAAGGTTTTTTCCCGCACCTTGCCTTTTTTTTATTCTAACCACGTGACAAAATGGGTTATTTTAATACTTACGTCCAAGGGCAACGTTGCTTGCTTATTCTAATAAAAGGCCATTACGAAATAAATGCTTTTTTTTTCTATTTTTATAAAAAATCGCAAGATCATAAAAAAACTATAGGCTATAATTTTTTTTAACACTCTAAATAAATGTTTTATGTAATGACGTAAGGCAAATGGAGCAAGTTTTTTGTTTGTTGTTATCTTTTAAATAAGATGAGAATAATATTGTTTATTAATTGTAGATGCAACAGACTAATATTTATTTTTTGCAATAATATAATAGATTTATATTCGGTATTTTTATAAACATGACAACGCATTAAATTATAGCAAAGTCACAAGGTCATTGTTGTTAATCTAGGACACGTTGTTTAAAGACAGCTCGAAAAGCTACAATTTAAACTATAACATTCACGTTATTTGGTTTTAAATTTTAGCGTGGGATTTTTGGCGTGACACTTTCTGTAATCTATTTATATATATAATGGTTATTTAATTACTACAATAAAAAAGAATATCACGTTTTTGTAAACAAAAAATCCAAAAATATATTGTATCATTTTTTGTACTTGGAAATGGAATAATTATTACTAAAACCACTTATGGCGTTATAACGTAATTATCACGTGTTTTTTAAAGATTTATATCTTTTTTTGATCGATTTATAAATTTAGTATTAAAATACCAATTTATATTTTTTGGTCCACTATTACCAAAGCATTGTACAAAATATCCTAAAATTAGGAAACGACATATTTAAAATAATAAACTAAATAAATCTAAGTTTAGTTAGGTTCAAAATAGAAAAAAATTTACATAGAAGATAAAAGTACATTCACTAAGATGAAATCATAAATTTTTTTGTTTACATTTAGACAAACACACCTTTATAAAATAAGCAAATCGTTTTAAGTGTTTTTTAAAATGTAAACTGAGATTTTTATTCAATAAATCTTTTGTTATTTAACTGCCCAAATTTTTAAAATAGGCGTGTATCGAGAACTAATTTCGTTTAATTAAAAAATTAAAAATGTAAACTTTTATATTTATGAGCAAATTTTTTGTTATTTGATTGCCAAAACATTAAAAATAGGCGTGCTTTAAAAATAATTTTGTTTAATTAAAAAAAATTTCAAACGAAATTTTATTGCTAAAATAATTTTTACTATTGTTTTGTTATATCTGTCAGGTTTACTTTTAGTTACATTTTAACAGGCGTTTTTATTGGTTACAATCTTTAATTAAAAACTGGTCACTTGCAAAATTAAAACAGTTGACTTTTAAAACGTTTAAAATAGAATAATCCACAAATGAACGTCATAGCAAAAACAAACTTTTGCGTATATTAACGCCTACGCAACATAAACACAGGAATTATATCATATTCTATAAAACCCTAAATGTTACACTTTTTGAATTAAAATAGTGTTTTTATTTTACAAATTTTTGTTGTTTATGAAAGATTTTTTTTTGTTTTTTATTTTATATTATGTAAATGATTAAATTAGAATGTATACAATTTATACATTTCGTATTTACAATTTAGTTATAAAACTTGAGTCAACGGTAACCGAACCCCAAATATTAAGTATCTAAATCGAATGACAAATTGACGTATATTTAAATATATACAACATCTTGTAATACCTGTATTCAAGTAACGGAGTTTCTTCCAATTGAATTAGCTCCGAATCGTCGTCTTCTAAAATGTCGTCCAACAATTTGTTGGTTTGTTCTTCGTAATTTTCCATATTTAGCAAAATGCGATAAATTTGCAGCGTAGGGAGAATTGGCTATTACGTATTCGAGCTTAAATAAACATATCTCACTTTGCTTAAGGTACTACTTTAACGTAACATGAAGTACAAAGTTTACTATGATTAACCGAAAACCCAAAACTATTTTAATTTTTGAGCCGCAATGAACTTTTAAAACGTAAACTTTCCCGGCGTTTCACTTTGCTTTAAATTAGTATCGGTTAAGTCACTTTACCATATGATCTAATGGGCTTAATAAACTTAATTCACGTGTTTAAAAATAACCTCAAAATCTGTAAACTATTTAAGACTTTATTATAAACATTGTCTACATATAAAACTTTTTTTCTTAAATTAGCAACTGATTACGATTCTCAACTGCCCAATTTAATTAATCTATAAATCAGTGACGTAAGTATTAATACTTTACTGTAGTATAGGCATGAATGTCTATATTTACGTTGTCCTAATGATTCATATCCTATAGTGCTTGTATCTTGTAACAGCATATGCGTTCGACTTACAATCTATTGTCTTAAACTGTATTAAACATTGAAAAATTGATTTGCTAGCACTTGTATTGTCAAATTGTTTGAGTTAAACTTTTATTAAAAAATATCATTGTCACACAAAAAGGGAAATAACCGGGGCTTGCCGTTTGGTCAACCGTGACTATTTAATTACTGGGGCATGCGATTTGTTTACCCATTAAAGTGAAAAGTTTAAGTGTTCCGAAAATCATTGCCCTAGTAACCTTTAAAATTTAAACTTGACATTACCTTGACTTTGTTGGTTTTTATTAAGCAAACATTTCAATTGCCTTATATATTACAAAATATCAATAGCAACTTGAAAGGAACAAACTGAAACAATGGTAATTAGGTTAACTGATTTATTTAGTGGTTTGCTTAAGGTTATGACTGGCATATTCTATTAAATAAGAATAAACAATTAAATCTAAAGCCATTTAACTTTTACGTTTAAACTTTTATTATAAAAAAAACATTTTAACAAAAAAATATTTTAAATTAATTTTCTTGAAGTCAGGTTCATATTTATTTTGCAGCCTTTGTTTGGAGTGGGGCTATCAATATCGATTAGATTTTATAGAATTAAAAATAAAAAAAAATTGTTGTTGCATATTTTCACACACACTGTTTTCTGCATATTTTTAATGTGATAGACATACATATATCGGTAACAAGTGTTATAAGTTACCCTTATTTTTGTTACCATTTATAAATTACCAAACACTCTTTGATGTGCTGGTTTAAGCCAATACATTAATAAAAGTGTTTTTATCAATTTATAAAACAAACTCTTTAAATGAATTAGTATAACGTCAATTGCCTAAATGATGTTGATGTATTTATATTTTTTCGTTTTTGAAAATGAAAACGTACATTATTTTCACTCAATAACTAACTTAGATTTTTAAACTTAACATATTTTTCATGTTGTTTTTCAAGCATATTTGACTGTATATTTAGTTATTTAAAAAAATTTTATTTTTATGTCATCTGATTTATTCTTCAAGTAAGAAGGTGAACTTCACGGACTAGTCATTAATTTTCCTTTTTCATTTTTTAGACAATTTTTAACATTTTTAAACTGGTAGTCATTTTTTTAACCATCATTATTTAAATTATTTTTATGTTTTACTAAGAGAATAATTTACTTACTTCAAAGGGTCTTAAGTTTGATTCACACTAAATTCTTATTATTTGCTTTTTCTACAATTTAAAATTAATTAGATTTGTTTTATCATGACACCATGCTCTAGGGAAAATTAAAATATTTTTTACTAAAAATAAAGTATTTTAAATTTTATTTCTGTTATTGCTTATTAAAGAAATATGTTTGAAATCAATTTTTAACATGACAATTTTACTGCTGTAATATTTAGTGCGCTGTTTACTCTTTGTCTCCATCACACGATCAAGTCTATCTAACTAACTTTTTGGCCTCGTCGAAAAATACCCAAATTTTAAAACAAGATCTAAAAACAAAAAATAAATTTGATTTTTTAAACTTTTTAATAAGTTACCGCTAAAACAATTTTAAGCAATCTAAAAATCAATGACAAATTTTGTCAGTTTTTAAGTGTATTAAAATAAATGTAAGTGGATAGTTTTGATAACACTATCATCTTTACGAAGTCATATATATATATATATATCATCTTTACGAAGAATAATATTTTGTATATATCTTTATCATCGATGTAGGAAGGTCAAATGCGCAACCTAAACATAAGAGGATCAGTTACTCCGGCTCAGTCTCAAGTTGCCTTTAGCGTTTTGAAATATTATATAGATTTTATTTGTCTGGTAATTATGCTGCTGATTAAGTGCTGGCTCAGCAGGACTTCATACTGTTTATAGCGCCTTACTTAAGGGCGCTACAGCATAAGAGCAGTTAGGATTGAACTCACGACCTCATGTTGGTGTAGCAAGTCTTCTTACTACTACACCACGCTGCCGGCGTTATATACTAAAAAGTGATTAAGCAGGTGTTTTATTAAGTGTGCCAACCCGCCAGCAAATCGTACTTGACCGTTGCAAACGAACCGCAAAGTTTTTGTCGTAATACTTTCATAAAAAAGTAATGCAATTTCTACAATACAGACACCTGTTGCTTGTCGAAGTTACACAACCATTTTGACTTCATTTACAAGTTCTCACGCTTAGGCTTTATTAAGTTTACATGCAAGGAATAGAGTATCTAGTTTCGGTATTGGTCTTAGCGTCACCGTACGACAATAGAAGTGCGCGACAATATTTACCTAAACGCCCGCTCAAAAGCTAAAACAATTGACGACACGTTGCCACGGTCTAGTGGAAACGACATCACGTGATGTCGTACCAAATTTGTCGCTAACCAAAGGCCGTGAACCCGAGTAGTTTTTTCGCTTTTACGGCTCGTAGTGGATTGTGTTGATATCTCGTAGCTAGGGTTCCGTTTCTGGTCTTGGTTAACGTTTCGGGTTAGATTTGTTTTGTTGGGATGGATACGTTAAGCACACATTGCGTGCCGTAGGCCTCGGGAGAGCTAAAATCAAAATATCACTTTGAAGCCTCGAGATTTGACCCAAGACCGTTTGATAGGTGTTGCTTGCGTCTGCTGACAACATAATTAACTGTCACCGTGTAAGTGGAAAACGAAAACAAAATGGAGAGAACTTTAAACTGTAAATTTTTTGCATAAAAAATAACAGTTTTAAATAAATTAAAAGGGTCTTCTAAAAAATACAATAATTATACTGGATCTCTTGTAGTTTACAGTCCACAAGCAAACTCTTTAACCTTGCGGTTCTCGCCAAATTCCGAATTGCCTTTACGGTTCGTTGAAATACATATTTATATACCGTAGCTTTTTATATACTTTCGTTTTTTCCCGTCACCACATATAGTTGAAAATATTTTTTTTTATTTGCGACAAAAATTATATATCGTTTTTTTTTTACGGCGCTGGCATCTCTTTACTTTTACGGTTCTAAATTTTTGAAGGGCTGTAATCTATAGGTTATTCATTATATTTAAAAACAAACCTATCAACTAAGGCACTAGCGATTTAGATTTAGGTGGAATAATTTTTTACAACTATATTACACGTACACATTTGGTTGGGTACAGAAATGTCTTTTACTTTTTGATGGTTTGTTTTTTTTTAATTTTTGATGGTTCGCGTTTTTTTTTCTATTATTTTTTTTGCTTATTAAAATCTAAAATTCAGCTAACAAAAAAAGTAAAATTTATTAAAATTTATTTATCCTCGTCTAAGAATGACAAAGGCTTAATACGAATGTTTTGTTATGAGCAATTTTTTGTGACAGCTTAGAATAAGCAACTGATTTGTGTTGTAGGGTAGTTTGATGTGTTTAAAAGTGTCTTTGTTTAACGAAACCGTTTACAAACGACTTTGTTATTTTAACTATAGTGGTAACTTAAGTTACATAGTATTTAATGATAAATGAACAATTTTACAGTTTTTTGGTTTAACTTTGGCAAATACAAATATAAACATTATTTGTTTATAAAGTTTTAGTTTCTCTTTAAAAATAAATATGTCGAGAATAGTATTTGCAAGAAAAGGGTGGGTTATGTGTTATAATTCTGTTAAAATATATGAAAATATTGCAGTACATTTACCAATAAGTTATTTTTTTTAAAACGCCATGCTTTTATTTTAACTACAGAGCAAGCAGAGAGTTAAGGCAGAACGCGTTCTACGCTTTTCGTGCGACGTTTTTTACTTTTTTCTGCTCCGAGTAAGTGCATACTTGCATGTCAAAGCTAGGAATACGTTGAAAAAGGCCTTCGTGACATTCAAAGGAATTCTAAGTAAATTTTACATTTAAAATGGGCTTTATATAGTATTTCGATTTATATTTAATCCATAGAAATGTTGTTGTTTATGTATTGTTTAGGACTATTTTGCTCAGGTTACGCCGTTAGTTAGATTTGCAATCTATTAAAATTCATATTATCTTATAGATATTAATCATAGACATTTTTAAATATTAATTAAAAGGATGTTTATTAATGCTATTGTTTTATAGTTGTTTTTTGGCACTTTAATGAATCTAATACTAACTTTTTTTTTGTCTTACAGATTTGTTTTAAATAAACTTTTATTGCACATAAATAAATGTATGATTGGACAATATAACGGGGATTTTCTTTGTGCAAAAACATTACAAGACAAGGGGTAGTGTGCAAAAAAACAATATTAAGAGAAATATGACTGTTAATATTTGGCAGGTAAATAAATAGGGGATTTTTTGCAATATGTAATTAATATATACGGTGAAAATATTTTACTTTTACACATTTTTTTTAATAGGGAACATAAGGAAATTGCCATTAAAAATAGAACATATGAAATAATACTAGATTGGCAATGAGTTTTTATACCACTTAGGTAAATGCGTTTTATTATAGCTTTAAAATGTAATTAGGTAAAAAATCATTAATATAAATTATTAACCAATATTTTAAAATTTTAATGTGCGAATTATTTTACTTGTAGTTCTGTAAACCTTTTCAACTGGGCAAACGCAGAAAATGCCAACGAGGGGTCAATGTTATGAGGCAAAGGCGATGTGTTATCATTACTGTTTTGCCTTACAAAACCAAAAGGCTGATTTTGGTAAGTTTCGGATGATGTAGTTATTTTTAAATTAACGTTTTCTTCTTTAAAGCTCTTGTAAATAAGTTGGGTTGGAGTTCTACTTTGAGAAGGGGAGCGGTGTTCTTCTTTGACCGACTTTGGGGTCGAGGTTCGCGGCGACTGTGACAGGCTTCGTCCGAGGGGGGAAAAATTTGTTGTCGCTAGCTGGTCGCCATTTTGTTGGGTGAGCAAAAAAATTTCTTCCGTCGTCGAGTCTGGCTCGAGCCTGAGTCGTTTTCTTGAGTCTGCTTCGTTATTGGAAAAGCCCCTTTTTCGAGAACTTTCCAATGAGAGCTTGACTTTGCTTAGATTGTTTTCTTTAGGCGAAAAGCGGTCGCTCATAATGTTGTCGATGGAAAATGCCAGCGATTTGGAAGAGTTTGATTTAGTGGAGCAAGGTGATGAGCGATCTGGCGAAGTCAGATTCTTTGGCTGTGGTGGCGTCACATGACCCTTTGCCCTTGCACCTTCCTCCACAAAAAATCTTTCGCCCGGAGATTTGACATTCGACGAAAGATGATTCCAGTTAGCAGCGGCGGTGAGTTGGTTTTTTATTAGCAGGTTTTTGAGTGCCGCAATCTGGGAGAGTTGCGCTATGTTCATATTAGGTTGTTGCAGTTGCTGTGGAATAGGATTGACACCTTGGTAACTATTCATTACGCTTCTTAAACCGGCTAAAGCGCTATGAAAATAATCTCCCATTTGAGGATTTGCTCTTATAGCTTGGCTTGCATAAAAATTGGTAAAGCTGTGCCCGTTGCTAAGTGTAGGAACCATTGGATTTTGAATTGAAAAATTGTTGCTGCCAAAACCTGGCGCTTTGTAGAATTTCGAAAAATGATTTTCGAGAAAAAGATTGTGATGTGATTTTGTGATTCCGGCAGATTGGTTTTCGTACTGGCCAAGGCTTGCATTGTGTTCCATTCTATTATTCAGGTTAGCTTTTTTACTTTCTGCTTCTTCGAATTCGGTTTTAAAACGTTTTCTTCTGCGCAGAAAGCTGCCGTTCTCAAACATTTCGCCGCAGGTCGGATGCAGGGTCCACAGACTTCCTTTTCCCGGTTGATCTCCTCTTCTTGGCATTTTAACAAAGCAATCGTTAAACGACAGATTATGCCTAAGCGAATTTTGCCAACGTTGGGTGTTGTTGCGGTAGAAGGGAAATCGGTCCATGATAAAGCGATAGATTTCGGATAAACTCATCATTTTGTTTGGCGACGATTGAATGGCCATTGCAGTGAGGGCGATATAGGAGTAGGGGGGTTTTTGGTCACCGTACGACTCACGTCCTGGTCTTGGCATCTTCAAGATTATTTTATTTTAATGGTAAATAAAATTAAAAAAAAACTAAAAAATTAAAAACAAAGTTTTGTTAAAAGTACAGTTTTAAACTAAGCAGTACTTATTATTAACTGCATTTTCAAATTGTAAAAACTTAATTGAATTGTTCTCTACTATTCTAAAAAAACATTACCATAACATTTTAATAAATATTTGAGTTACATTTTAATTTTTTAATTATTTATCCTACAAAGTTCCTTAATACTTTAGCTTGTGTTATAGCTTATTAACGACAACCGTAATGACTCAAATTAATTTGTGCAAAATGCTAAAAATAGTTTAGATATTTAGCTCGTACTATCTTGTCATCTTTCTTAAAATCTTCGTAACCAAAATGATTCAAAATATTTTCACCGAAACGTTATATTGTAACAAACGAGAACTTGCGAAAAAAGGCAAAATTTTCTCTCTCGCAGATTTGTGTGACGTCATTCTCAAAAGGCGCATGTGCGTTGGTGCAATTAAATTCTTACAGAATGTCAGTTAATAAACCGCAAAACAATTTATAAGAATTGTTAATTTATTACTATATATATAAATTAAAGGGTATTTCTTAAAATGTTGCTCTAAAAAATACAAACATATGTAATGAGAAATAAAAAAACAAATTGTTTTTAGTAATCTGACGTCAAGCGTTGCCAGGTGGCCGCGTATAACGAGGTTTATTTAATTTTAATTAAAAGAAAATAACAAAACGATTGGGGTCAATTTTATATAGGATATTTGTTGATCTATCTGCAAATTAATTTATTTTGTAACAATTATTTTGTTTTTAAATTTTTTTAAATAAAATTATTAAAATTTTAGTTTAATTTATTTTTAATTTTTTAAATTAATTAAATCTTTTTATTTAATAATTTGTTTGTTTTATTTCAACAGTCGTTTTTGGACTATTGTATTAGTATACAGACTTGCTATTATTGGTTAATTAATTATTAAGAAAACGATAAGGGGAATGTAATTAATTTTATTGAAAGTGGAATTTGAAATTTGTTCAAAGGTGTTTTAGTTTCCGCCAGACGGAATGTTGTTTTTAGAAATTTTTTTTAATTGTTTGACATTAAACTAACTAAGAAACAAATATATACAATAATGTTATAAAGTTTTATTAAAATAAATATGTTATTGGGTAAATATATAAATACAAAAATGGTTTTGTGCATTCTGTAAAATTATATCTATAGTTATATGCAATATAGGTGTTAGTTAATAATATACGATATACTAGTTGAAAAAATTACTAAAACCACGTAAAATAAATTTATTAGTTAATGTTTTCTTTTTTTTTTCTTAATTTAAAAAAGTAAAATAAGTAGTTATACGATTTATTATTAAAAATTTAAGTGTAACTAGTTTTTGGCATGCTAATATTTTGTAAAGCCGTATATATGGTAATATCAAATTTGTCACATTTTCGATATTTCAATTTACAAGCAGACATTTTTATTCCATGAAGTATTAATTAAAAGGGATTACCACAATTTTGCAACACATTCACACGTAAAAAAACTTTATTTTTTTTGTTTTCGATTTCCAATTAATTTGACCCTGTTCTCATATAACCGCTTCCCATGATTAACCAGCAGTGAGATGTAGCCATCACGTAACCCAACGGAGACATAGGATAACACTTAAGACAATGGGAAATCGCATTTAGAGACTACAAGGGGACTTAAATCCAATTTTGATTAAAAATGAAATTCGTTTACGCTTTTTTGATTTCAACGCGCTATAAATTAACATTCGAAAAATTTGCTGTTTGACTGGAAAAATGCATATTGTGTACATTTCTCTTTTTGTTTACCGAATAATGCATTGGTTTGATTAAAGAATTATAATGGATTAGATTATACATGTCAAGAAGGCACATCTGGCATTGGTTTATTTGTATATTTATTATTATGTTTAGATATTTATTAAGTCAACAGAAAAATAATTTGCAAATAAAAAAAGAAAAAACAATTAGAAAGAAATTAAAAAAAAATTTAAAGAAAATTTTTGTATTGTTGGCGTTAAAATCTGTAAATTACAAAAAAATATTAAATAATATTTGTTTTAATTAGTTAAGAGTTACTTGTATCTTTTTTAAAAACAATTGTTTAATTTAATAATCTCATTAGGCCAATCTGACACATGTGTTTCCCATAAGACTAACAAATAATTGTCGTAAAAAAGCATATAATTGCAATTCAAATCGCAATTTAAATCAGACGAAACAGTTGCCAATATTTATTAATTATTCTATTATTCTGATGATTGTTAATTGATAGTTTCGGCAAGGCGTGAAATTTTGCAATTTTTGGCGCTTTTATGCATCGCAAATATTTACAGAAATCGTTAACAAAAATGTGTTTTTTTCTAAAATAATTTTCTAATATTCTAAAATTAAAACTTGAAAAGAATTTTATTTTGTTTACGAAGTGTTATAATGTTTTTGTATTTAGTAAATATACAATTTGTCTTTAGTATTGACTATAGAAGCTTCGAAAAAGATCAATTATAAATTTAAAAAAAATAATTTACAAATTTTTTAATTTCTAAAAAAATAATAATTTAGATTCAAAAATAAATAATTTTGTGTTTACAGTACTCATAAATACTATCTTAGCCTAAAGAAGGCTGAAAGCATTGATGTAACGGTATACTAGCTTAAACACATACCCCAAAATAACCAACAAATATGTTACAACACTTACTTTAAACTTACAAAATTACCATTAATAGCTCTGTTAAGTTATTTTCATATAACGATTCGCAAATGTGTTTAATCTGGCTTAATATTTTGTGAGAGTTAAACTGAAGATAAATCTTATCTTACCCAAGCATCAGATAATTATTATAGTAGGTTAAGAGGTGTGTAAGGCGACGAGTAAATAAAATGGATGACAACATAGCAAAAATTAGTCAAAACTTACGATTTTCGGAGCTGACAGGGTTAACTGATTTCCAACCCTTTTTATGGCGCCTTAATATTTAATAAACCTTAACTTAAAATTAAACGTTAAGATTATGGAGATATCTGTTTTTTAAATACGGATTAGTTCGATTAGTTATGTATGTAACATAATAATATCTAAGTTGTATCACCAACTCTGTTATTAATATTTCGTAATAATGCAAATTAAATGACAAAATATCAAAATTAAAAACGAAATCCTTTGTTAATGAAAGTCGCATATGGGCGGCTATTATATGTTGATAGAAAAGTGATTTCGTTTTTATTGCGGCCGTTCAAATTAATTTGTTCCTTTATCACGCGGTACTGTATCATTTAAACTATAACAAATACAACAAACCTAACACCTGTTTGTTAACGAGTTGTATAAGGGCCTTTGAATCTGCGCTAAGACAATGCGCAGAGCCGTGAGAAAAGAAAATCTTTGTTTACACGTGTTTACGCATTTTGTAAATTTGATTTCCCGCATTTTTCTTTACGAATACCCGCTGGTTTAAAGGCTGTATAAAGTCAAAATTACCCAATTAACCCTAACGTGTTTGGTAATTTGTATCTTTTGCTAATGACAAAAAGTTATCATAACATAAGGAAAGAATGGCTTGTTTGCAAAATTAAACAGCAGCATTTTGTGCCTAAATAAATTTACAAAATACAGCTCAAAAGTCGTTACATTACTCTTGTTACGGTCTGACGCAAAATTTAAAGGTTACCTAAGGTCAGAGATCGCTCTGTTCTGTAGAGGAGTGCGCGAGGTGCTATTTTGCGACGGTCAGGACACCTGTGCGGTTGTTTTAGTGAGTAATCCAAACACGGCGGCAATCCCTGCTTGATCATAACCGTAGATGCTATCTGTCTTGAAACAAAGGCGCGTACGGTAAATAATAGATCATGCGATATAAACAGTTGCATTTGGCGCGTATGTTTTGCTGGAGTACTCGGATATACAAACGCGGAGCATACTAAAACTCGCACGTAAACAGTCACTCGTTTGAAGGGCCCCGCGTTTGTTTTGGTATTAGCGATTTTCGACAACAAGTTTGCGCGATTCTGTTCCGGCTTAATTGCACCATATTAATCATATTCATTATTCACACAAAATATTTGGAGGCCTGTGGGTATATGAGGTGTTAAATTTACGTGCAAACAGTCAAGTTTTTATTTTTTTATAGCCTTGTGGTATTTATTATTTGATTAGCTTTGGTTCAATGTTTTAAAGGACTTACTGTAAACAAAGTGTTTTATTTTATGGCAACACTAATTAACGCCGTATTACTTCAGACATATTTGTAGTTTTATGTGAGTTGCTTCGTAAAATTTTATTTAAACAAATAATTTTATTGCTTGGTAATAAGAGTTAGTATTTAAATTTATTATTTGTAGTTTTCACTACAGTAAAACATTAGTTAATTTTTATTTCTTGGTTAATTTAAAATAAAAAAAGGATTTATATAGAACATAAATTATCTAAAACACTGTTAAAATAAATTTGCCCAAAGAAATATGTTTATTTTTTTGTAATTTTGGCTATGAATTTATTTTATGTCAATTTTTAATTTTGTTAAGTCATTTTACGATATCGTGTTGTCAGGTTCTTTTAATTTTTGTCTACCGTGAAATTTGTTATTTCCATGTTACTTGTTTACGACTTTTCTGTCATCAACAAATTGGTTTCGGTCAAATATAGTTTTTTAAATTCAAAGACTGTTTACTAAATTTCTAAACTCGATTTTTAATTTAACTTAAAAGTAAAATTTAATACAAATAGTTTAACTTGTAGTTTTTATTGTAAGTTTTCAATATTTTATTAAACTTTTACTTAGATTTTTTTAATTAGGTGAGTAGTGTATTTATTTATTTTAAAATTAACTAAGTTAAGTAAATATTAAATAGAATTTTAAATATATATTTTTTTTCTTTTAATAATAATTTGTTGTCCAAAAATTAATCCAATTTTTTTTTTATAAGAATTTTTAAATTTTGTCAAATTCGTGCTTTTGAGTGTTAGCTCAGTATTATGGTGTTCTGTTTAGGGTCTAAACATGATGGTATTTACATAACAACAAGTCATGTATGAGCATGAAATGCGATATTGTGACAGCTTAACTTGTCAAATAAGACTACACTTAAGTAAAAAGTTTGCGTATTTGTTAATTTTACTTAAATCCTAATCTAAAAATCGGTCCAATACAAATACAATTTGTAAATGTAAAATGGCCGCTGTTATAGCAACTTTACTTTAAAAAATACGTTGGTCTTTGCTAATTAAAATCAATAAAGCAAATTGTAATTTAATTAGATATAGATAAGTGTCACGCCAAGTGAAAACTAAACGAACCTAATTGCAATATGCTAGGAAAGATCATGTCCTTATGCTCGAAAGGCCGTGAAATTTAAAATAACAAAATCGTTACAAACAATTGCAAGGGCAGTATTGGCGGCGCGTAAAATTACTATTCCAAAAACAGAAATGTTGTGAAACTGTAAATTAATATATCAATATTTGATTGATATTGTCAAGCGAAATTCTAGCTTTAACATTAAAAATAATTTTTGTTGATTAAATTTATAAACTTATTAAAAAAATTAATTTAGAGAACATTTATTTTAAGATTTTGCCAAACTATTTGCACTTAGACTAAAAATTAAAATGTAATTACATTTAACAAAAACTTTAATAAAGTTTAATGTTTTAGAATAGGAAAACGCAACGTCCGTTGTATGGAACACATTTATACACGTCTAGCCACCAAACTTTCAAAACAGGCGCTACCTAAAAACAGATAACGTAAGACAGGTATGTCGAAAATTGTATTTACTATAGACCGGTGTTTAGACTACCGGCAATTCAAATCCGCTACTACTTTCAACTATGAAAGTGGAATGTGAAAAACTTTGTATTTTGGCAATTTTGCGGATAATTACAGACTGGGTGTTGGCTAAATAAAATATGGATTTATAGACATTTAAAATATCTTGTTGTGATCCTAAATTACGTCTAGCTTAATATAAAAAATCTTTAAAATAAATTACAAAATTTCAATTTTTTTTATATTAACATTTTAGTTTAAAATTATTAAAATTAATTTTAGCCTTATTAGCAAAATTATTTTATAAAAAATTTTGTTTTAAAAAAGAATTGAAATTAGGTTAATTGAAATACATGAATTGAAAAAAAATATTAGTTGGTAAACAGTATTTATAAAATCTTTTATTAAAAATATTTCAATTGAAATGAGGTTTTTAAATTTTTTAAAGCCGCCTTGAGGAAACCTAACAGTCCACGTGCATACAGACACCTTAGTATTTGTGTATGCATATATACCGGGTGTTAAAAACATCGCTGAAATATCCGAAAATACTTGAGACTGGAATGCGCAAATAAATTCTTTTGACCTCACTTCCCCTACTACCGCTACATGGCGTGAGAGTGATTTGGAATATTGTTTTTATGTTGACGATGCCAATTTTTGGGCTTGCTTTTTACAATTTTAATATTGTAAATAGTTTGTGAAAATGGATTTCCGCCTTTGGTTGAGTCGAAAATATCAAATTGATTTTTTTGCAAATGACGTAATAAATTTATTGTAAAAGATTTTTAGGTATTTTTGGTATATAGCTATGCAGTGACTGGTATTTATAAATACTCCTTTTTAACAAAAATAAAATAGTATGGCTTTCAATACAGATTTACCGACTATATAAACCAAACCATAAAACATTTACACTTTAAAATTTTAACAAATAAAACAATAAATTACATAGTGGCGTGCGGCGTGTTTTTATAATGCAACAATCTTGCGTTTTATCGAGTCTTGTCACCTGTTTGTGCACACGCAAATAGACCTATTTGTACAGCTAATTTCTTTTTATCTATTTATATAGGTTTATGGTGATCGTAAGTCGTCTTCAGGTCGTTGGTATTTCACCGCGGTTTTATAGCGCCTCGTATAACAACCGTTACGTCCATATTTATTTAAAGCAAATAATTGTTTTCCTTTCGCTACTAGCTTGACAGATCAATTACGGCCTTGCAGCGCACAGGTGGCGGGCCGCAGTCACGTGACGGCGATTTATTGTATCCATTCCGCTTCTTGTAAAGTTCATCGGTCGCTACTATTTTCATTGTAGCGTTGTTTACGACGTGTATGTAAACGTTTTATGACCCGAAGTTTAAAGGTGTGAAGTTCTGAGCAGTTCTCCGAAGCAGGTGTGCGCGCGTTATAATTTTTTAACTTACATCTTCGGTTTTAGTCATTTCAGTTTTTGCAAATTACAACCCTTTGTCATTTCTGTTTTTAACGCAGCAGATCGTTTAAAGTTTATATTTGTTTGGTTAAAAAATATTATTAATTATATTATGCATTTTACTTGATGGATGTCACTTTTTAACATCCACTGCAGTTAAATTTCAACTCTCCAGTTTAGTTTTTACTTGTACTTTTAAATTTTATAAAGACCTTAAAATATAATGCGGGGGCGTATATTGTTTCTTAGGGTGTTGTACTTCGTGGTAAAGCAATTATGAAGGCTTGGTCAAAGCACAATTTCTACAATTTGTTTCTGTTTAAACAATTTTTAGAACGTTGGTGAACAGAATGGCATTGGCGCGATTTGAGTTGTAACTTTGTATTGGAAAAATAAACAAAACAGGCCGCATTTTAACTTATTTTTTTCTGGTTTTCTGCTGCTATTTTTAAGTTTTTCGTTTATTTATTTTGTATTTAAAAAGGATTTTAAAATTGAAATTTTTTTTAAATTAAAATTTTTTTAATTGATCTCCGTTGTAATAGGTTATATATTTTTGGCAAGAGGTGTGCTCTTGTCTAGGATTAAGAGAAAAATGTGGCGCTGGTGCGACTGGAACTCGAAATCTTTCGGCTTGACCGGTAAGCCACACAACTGGACCGCATTTTAATTTTTTTTGCTATTTTAAAGTTTTGGCGCCATCTAACTTGATTACGTTTTAGCTTTTTGCTAAAATAGGTTTATAATTAAATACCCGTTCGTTAGAAAATACTGAAAAAAAAATTTACAAAGTTATTGGAATTAAATCATGTTTATTGAATTCTATATTTAAAATTATTTAGGATATACAAGTATATGTAAAATTGAAAATTGACAGCCTAAATCTAAATACATTTATGTATTTTAACAAAATTTGGGAATTCTCTATCTTTTTCTTTCGCATAGGCCAATTATTTTGGTGCTCTCGTGTGGATAAACGCATGGAAGATCGTTCCAGCATCCGTCCTTGCGATAACTTGCACAATCTTCGTTTTTATGGTTGTTTGGCTCCCCCCTTGCCCAATAAGTCCAGGAGAGCGAACGTCCGTCTTCCCAGAGAAACTTCCCCTCTCTACCCTGGTCGTGCAATCCGAAATAACAATAAACAAAGTCGAGTTTCTTGAGAAAATGGGAGTAGAGGTACCTGTTTAAGTGAGATATGGATATTAAATTAGTCTTGGGTATAAATAAGTGACAATTTATTTAAAACAATATGTGATAATTTAGCTTAACACGGAAGTTATTGTCTATGCCTAATTTTACGCCAATAGTTCCTGTTAATTTGCCACTAAAAATCTTAAAATTGACATATGAATTAAAAAATTGCCCACTTTGAATAGTGGCTGCTTCTCGGTCCTTCGTATGCAAGGTGGCCATCCAATGCAGCACATTCTTGCTGGGCATGGCTGTAACTCTTGATGTTATGAACTACCACGTACTCATACCCGTTATTGCTTTTGTAACTGTTCGGCCATTCGACTAAATTGAAGTAAAAACGATAAAATAGAAAAAAACTCAAAAAATGCAAATCATAGAAAATTGTTTAAAAATAACTCTACGTAAATAGTTTTTGCCGTATGGATTTATTAATTGTTTACCTTTTGTGTCACACGAGCATGTGCATGATTTGGATGCTACAAGCGGCAATAAAAGCGCAGAAAGAAGAAGACAAATCTTCAAAACGGCCATCGTCAAATCTTTTCAGTTTATAATTAATAAGATTTTGAATTCTGCAAAACATTAAAAATATAAGGTTACGTACCGCGGTTATTCTGTTAAGGTTCTACTTAAGTGCCCTATACTTTGCAAGTATATCTCAGCCTACTTTTTAATGCGAGCAGCCTTATTTAAATACAATTCCCGGCTATTAAAATACTTTTAAATTTTATTTTAATTTCAAAACCTTTTAAGACGTATAATATATTTTTTATTATTATTTATCTTAAGAACGCTTTTTTTTTGAATAAAATAAAATCGGAAAACAGGTCTACAAACTTTGAAGAAAACAGCCTTATGATTGTTTAACTTTACTCATTAAAGTTGTTTTTTATCTTCAGATTTGCAATTCGGAAGTAGAACTATACAAAAGTTTTATTAGAAACTACAAAGAATATAATTCAGGGTACTGATACCACCCTAAAGTTTAAGTGTTCCAAAAACGATTTTATATATTTAATGAATGTAGCAACTACTGTTTTTAAGACGCATGTGTTTTGCTTAACCGTGTTTGTTTAATTGGGCGATAAAAAATATTTATTGAAGTTATTTCTTGAAGGGTCTCCAAAGGCAATTTAAGTTTGGTTCCAAAATTTTTTTGTTTATTGGCGTATAAAATTCCTTTATTGAATTTCTTTAATAGCATTTTTCCAATGCCTTAAAAATTACTTTTTATCTATTCCTTTGAAGTAATTTTGCGGTAAAGAGTTTTTAAGAAGTTGGAAATTTAATATTTTTTGTTTTCAGAATATTTTTTGGGCCGTAGAAATTGTCATAAACCTTATTTGTTTTAAGGTAACTGGTATTAAAAAAATGAGTGCTTGTTAACAAGTTCTGCGTCTTAAATAAATATAATCTAGTTGTAAAACCGTGCCTGATTTACCATAAAACAAGGCTTCGCTAAAAGCGCATTTGTTTAAAATTGTTAATTTTAATTTTTAGTATTAATGTGGTCTAAAAGCTTACTTTGTAATCAGCAATTTATAATATTTTTTTAAAAGAAGGTTGTTAAACTAATATGTGATCATTGCCTTATCGGCTTAAGCAAACTTAAAAAATACAATACAAGATTTATTTATGACCATTTCTTACGCCTGGAAATAGTTTTAATGTATGAAAGTGTTTCTTTACCGCAAAAACTACTTTAGAGTAATAATTAAAACGTAATTTATTAAGACATTGGTAACTTCTAATTCAGGATAAACCTAAAGTTTACTTTTTATTATTAATGTTAGCTTAAGCAATCGTAAACGTAATTTGCATATGGTAATTTATTACAATTTGCAAAACAAAGCTGTTAACTTAGCACATGATATATGTCTTAAACAAACTAAAATACATATAAGAAATTTTGATTAATGATTTTTTGCGCCTAACGATTTTTCAAAGGATTAATTAAAAAATGATTTATTAAAACAACGGAAATTTTTTTTTCACGCTAACAACCTAATTTTTTAACGTTGAACAATGTTGATTTTATAAAAGGCAGTAAACTTTAGTAATCACTGAATATTATAAATTTAAACCATCGATTGACGTTTGAAAATTAAAAAAAAAAATTTAAAAACCTAAAAGCTATCGTGTTTATAAATAGTTTAAAAAACAACGATACTATATTAGTGTATTTTTCTTAGGTTAGATTTAACTAAATTAATTATTAAAATTGAATATGTTGAGAGTTGGTATTTTGTTGTGTGCACTTTTGTTGCCATTTGTTGCATCCAAAACATGCTCCTGTGATTGTCAATGTGAAACGAAAGGTAATGAAACAATAATTTAAATCTTTGTTGTCAAACATAACATATTAAAAAAAAACATCTCTAGTTAACAATAAGGTCTTTGCTTATTGGTTCAGATATCTATTTTATTAAATTTTAATTCAGTTGATTGGCCGAACAGTTACAAAAACAGTAACGGGTATGAGTACGTAGTAGTTTATGACATCAAAAGTTACAGCCATGCCCAACAACAATGTGCTGCACTTGATGGCCAACTTGCCTTTTATGGGCCAAAAAATAGTCATCATGCTACGTAAGATTTTTACTCTCATAAAAATCATTGTTTTAAAAAAAGAAGTTTAAAGCATTGCATAAGCCTGTTGTATAACAAAGATTGGTTAAATTTCCAAAAGAAAACAAATCATGAATATTTTTTTAATATTTTATATTATATACCCTCGATCTGGCATATTTTTATCGTTTTTTTACAGTTACATCTACTCGCACTTTCTAAAACATATTAAATACGACTACTGTTATATTGGTATGCACGATAAAAATGGTGAGGGCAATTTTCTCTGGGAAGACGGATCTTCCGTCTCGTGGGGACATTGGGCAAAAGGAGAGCCAAACAATCACGGTGAAGAAGATTGTGGAAGTTACCGTCAAGATGGGTATTGGAACGACCTTCCGTGCATTTACAACAACCCGGACCCCATAGTAATTGGGTTATGCGAAAGAAGAAATGGCTAAGCATTTCGATGCACGTTTAAAGTGTATTAGTAAACTAAGTAATTTGAAACCTAATTTAAAAAATAAAAGTTGATCGAATAAAAATTTTGTTTTATAGTAAATGTTGCCAACATATTTCGTTTCGGGGACGTTTGCTAACTTTTTAAAATTGTAAACACATTAGGTTTTTAGAAACATGTTTAGGTCAATATAAGCTTTATCGGTGTAAATATAAAAAAGGTAATGTTGAAGATATTTAATAACAGAAACAATAAGCGAATAAGTGTATTTTTTTTATAAACAAGGAAGGCGTTTTAGTTTGTTAAAACCCAAAGATTCGTTAAAATACTTATTAAATGGTTTAAATTTCAAATTATATTTAACAAGGTTGTACATACTCACAATAAACAAACTTTGTCTAAAACTTTTTAATCTTAAATTCATGAAATCTTAAAGTTTACTTTTTAATGTGGGCTCAAGCAATCGTAAATGTAATTTCCATGTGGTGATTTATTGCAATTTACAAAACAAAGCCATTAAACTGTTAAACTACCATATAAGCTATGACCTTGTCGTTTAAGACAAACTAAAATACATCTCTTAAAGGTCGATAACCTCTTAAAGGCTGATAATCAACGAAGAAATTTTGGTTTACGATTTTTGCGCCCAACGGTTTTTTTAAATCGTTAAGTTTACTTTAAATAAATATTAAAGAATAATTTGTTAAAACAATAAACATTTTTTCACACAAACAAATTGCTTTTTTTAAAACGTCAACGACGGGATTTTATAAAAATGAAGCAGATTTAAAAAAAAACTACAGAATATTACAAATTTATAACGACTGACGTTTAAAATTTAAAAGCGTTAAAACTACAATGATCATTAGATTAAATGAATGCTTAAATTGATGTATTTCCTTTTAAAACTAGACTTAGCTAAACTCAGCTTTTAAAAAGTTAAATATGTTGAGAGTTGGTATTTTGTTATGTGCCTTGTTGTTGCCCTTGGTGGCGTCCAAAACATGCTCCTGTGATTGTCAATGTGAAACAAAAGGTAAAATTGATTGTTCTTATTAAAAAGCTTGGAAATTCTTTTTAATTAAACAACTAAAACGATAGGTTTTATGCTAGTTTGTATTATTTATATTATTTCAACATGTAAAACTTTACCCACACGAAAAAAATGTCAAGTTTAATTTCTCTTCAGTTGACTGGCCGAACAGTTACAAAAACAGTAACGGGTACGAGTACGTGGTAGTGTACAATATAAAAAGTTACAGCCATGCTCAGCAAAAATGTGCAGCTATTGATGGCCAACTTGCTTTTTATGGGCCAAAAAATAGCCATCATGCTACGTAAGACTCTTACACTTATGAAAATTGTTGTAAAAAATAAGAAGTTTAAACACTGCATAGGCAAGCTATATCAAAGATCGAAAAGTTTCGATAAAAACCATGATTATGTTTTGCTCTATATTTGTATGCTATGCCTTTTAATCTGCATTCTACCTATTTCAATAGATACATCTATTCGCACTTTCTAAAACATATCAAATACGATTGGTGCTATTTCGGAATGCACGACAAAAATGGTGAGGGCAACTTTCTTTGGGAAGATGGAACTCCCGTTACGTGGGGACATTGGGCAAAAGGGGAGCCAAACAATCACGGCGATGAAGATTGTGGAAGTTACCGCCAGGATGGGTATTGGAACGACCTTCCATGCGTTTACTCTCACGAAAACACAGTCGTCATTGGGTTATGCAATCTTACTAAGCATTTAAATGCAATGTTAAATTGTCTGCAGATTGTAAAACCACGTAATTTAAATATCTTTTAATTTAAAAATAAAAATTGGCCCAGTGAAAATTTTGTTTTTTATTGAATGTTTCGATTTTGTTTCTCCTCTAGGGCGTTTTTCAACCTTTAAACACTTGTTGTGAATACAAAATAATAGGAACAATAAGAAAGCAAACAAGTTTGTTTTCTTATAGACAAACAAGGCCTTTTATTTTGTTGTAACCAAAAATTGCTTAGCCACTGAATATTGACTTAAAGGTTTAAGTAATTATAACAGAGAACAACTTTATTTTAAAATTCTGGCTTAGTTTTCTATGTTTATAGAAATTTTTAATTGCATCAGTTGGTAGAATTAAGAGTTATTTTATTTAAAGCGTACATAGTACGTACAAATTATAGTTTTTGCCGATCCATAATTGTTTCTTAGAATTTTTTTAAACAGATTCTGTGATTGTCCGTTTATGTTCTCCATCTAGCAAATTCATTTCTTTATTCTTTTCCAAAATTTTGTTTTTAGAGCCTAGTAAAATACTTCTTTCTTCGTTGCTTAGTACAGTTAGCTTAAGTTTGGGTTTAATAGCGTTGAATATTCTCTAAAACGAATATAAAATGTTAAATGAAAAAATATGAATTATGCTAATTTCACAAATTATTAAGTATCTTGATTAAAATTGTTTAAGTTGGGAAAATTTGTCTTTAAAATTGAAATGAAATGGCAAATTTTGTTTACCATAAGACCAACAGCAGTAATAATTATTTGCTAAATAGTGATGACCACTAAATAAAATATTGATCGATGTGTTTTCTTACCGTTTTAATAGGTCCATTCATATTCCTGATAATTAAGAACGCACCGATAGGTATGCATACCACAGACGATAATGCCATAAACCAACCTAATAGTTGTGCCCATATTTCATAATCGGTCCCGTCAGAATATTGCAAACGTTTCGTTAATACCAATGTCGTAGCAATCATTATCTTAAAAAAATAGTATTTTATATTTTTACAAGGTTGTGGGGAGGTGGTAGGCTATATTTAAAGTATTATTTTAGATATATATATATAGCTTTATTCTCGATGTGTGAAGGTCGACTTCACAACCTAAACATAAAGTAACAACCGTTACCCCGACCCAATCTCAAGTCGCCTTTTGCAGTTTGGGATATTATCGATTTATAATTCTCCGATAATTACGCTGCCTATTAGGTGCTGGCTCGGCAGGAGTTTATAGCGCCTTACACAAGGCGCTACAGTATGGGAGCGTGGAAATTGAATCATGACCTCATGTAGTGCAGCAAATGCAATGTGTAAATGGTATAAGTAAGTTACAAGGTGTATAAATTAGCCTTACTGGAGCTGAAATAGGTATTACGATTGTCCAACACAGTTTGCACCATTGTAATACCCATGATTTTCTACCAAGCATTATTTCCGCGGCCTTGATAAATTTATTCGCTCCAAAAAACCAACCAATCGCAATCGACTGCGTCATTCCGACAACAATGTAGCACCAGCCCGTACCGCTGGTTTGAAAAACTTCAAATACGTAGAAGCCATTCTAAATCAAAGTTTTGATTTATCAGTGTATTAAAAAGGGCAACAAATTTTGCAAAAGTTTTTAGAATATGTACTATTTAGAATTGTTAATTAGAATTGATCAAGACATTGCTAAGACCGACAGCATGGTGTAGTGGTAAGAACACTTGCTACACCAGTATAATTATCGGGCAATTATAATCTATAATATCCCAAACTGCCACAGGCAACTCGAGACAGGGTCGGAGTAACTGATGTTACTCTATGTTTAAGTCGAGCATTCGACTTTCCTACATCGAGGATAAAGATATATACAAAAAAAAAAAAACAGGTAAAGCATTTGGTATCTTACAAGTATGTTTTGTAGCAGGGTTTGTTAATGTTCTTTTAGAAATTAACATAATTGAGACAGTTTATTTTTGTTATAGCTAAATAATCTTACCTCAGCTATCATAGAAATGGAAATAAGTCCCATAACTAAAACCGGAACAGCAAAAGTAATTTCTTTTGACCATTTTTTTCTTTGCATGTGTTGAGGTAAAAACGAAAATACAGTTTGGGAGATACACTCTTGAAAGACAAACTGAAAACAAAATTTTATTATTGTTCCTTTGTAGAAAAAAACAAAAAATTATTTTAAACAGTCAATTAGGCTTTTTATTAATTTAAACGTTGTATTAACCTGACTATCAACGCTAAGAAACAGCAACATTACAAAAAATAAAACGCTCCAAATTTGAGGAAAGGGAAGTAAACTAAGTGCTTGAGGATAAACTAAAAATGCAAGACCAGGTCCAGAACTAACAACAGCATCAACCGTTGTGTTCTTAAATATAAAATATTACATATAAGTTAAAGCAAGTCAAGTTGTGCTAAAATAAAGACATGTCGATATTTAAACTAAATGTTCAAGTATGGTTAAAATAAAAAAATTATTTCAACGCTGGTATACTTTATACATGTATATATATAACTTTAAGGAATGTATAATTAATTATCTTAGATGCCAAGTATTTTAAAAAATAAATAAAAAATTCCACAGGAAAAATATCAATATCACGTTTTAAAACGTCATTTCTATGGTTGTTAAGAAATACCATAGGTTAAATTACCTGCGTTTTTGCCATAAAACCTAACACAGAAAACACAGCAAATCCAGCTACAAAACTTGTCATCATATTAAGAAAAATCATAATAGTAGTGTCCCTGTTACAAATTCACCATTAATTTAAATGCAGTACATTTCTATTTAAATTAGTGTTAGTTTTTATATGTATGTGATACTTTGAACAAAAATAAATTTGTCTTTAGTTTAAAACGATAATGGTGTTTGTGTAGCCCGATCACCCCGTATGTGTTGTAATGTACCTGATAAAGTTATGATTTTTCCGGTTGTGACTGGACAGAGTAATAACGCAACCAACACACACACTGTAAGACCAACAAACTTGTTCTGCGGCGTTAATCCAAACCTAACAAAAAATAAATCGTCTTTTAATGATAACAAACAAACCTCTTTTTTTAGGTTTAAAAAATCGGATTTTAAGTTTAGCTTGCATTCAAAGTGTTATGTTACAGAGTTATGCAATTTTGTAAGTGATGTATATAGCACGTTAGTACAATGAATTATAAAATGCTTTTAGAACCTCTAAAAATGTCTGTGGTACTTACAATTTAATTTTCAAAAAACTGGAAAACGATTAACATAAAAAACAGGTTACCATATTTTTTTGTGTGACGTAGAAAGTACTAAGTAGCGTAGTGAATGTATACATGCTAGTACTTCCTACGTCATCACAAACAGGGCTTTCCTTTTCTTTTTTTTAATTAATTTTTTTTTTTTAAGTTGTATAACTTAAACAGTAGGTGAAACTATTCAAAGTTAAAATCATTTTTGTGTTCAGTGACACCAACTTTTTTGTTCAGTGACACCAAATTTTTGACTATAAAAATATTGCTAATATATGACTTTAACTCTTTCTGTTTTTTGGTTTATTATTTTATACCCCTGGTTCTTTGAGCTTCGCCAACTCGGGTTTCAGGAAGTAATAAACACCGTCCACAGAGCCATCAAGTGTTAGTCCCCGTATAAGAACAGCTATCAGGGCAATGAATGGAAGAGGTACGGTAAAGTATACAGCCTAAAAAAGCGCGTTTTTACACTAAGTCTAAAATAAGGTATTTAAAAAGTGCACAAAATATTGGTTAGATTAAGATCAGATTCATAAACAATTTAACAGAAAGACAGTTTTGAATATTTTAAAGTTATTTTTTAGTATGCTTTTTTAAAAATAGGGATTTTGATTTTACCTTAGCGGTCCATTTAAACCCCTTCCAAATAAAGAAATAAACAACTGCCCACATTAGTAAAAGACAGAGTAATAATTTCCACTGTACGACTCCAACATCGTTTATGTTTGCAGACAAATTTAAAACCTCTCTCCTAAAACATGTTTAAGCTTAGTTACATAAAAACATTATAAATTATTTTTATTGTATCTTTATAAGTCCTTCTGTGTTTTAAAACTATTTGGTAATATAGCCTTTAGAAAAACAAATGAGAATATCTGTAAATTTTAAGCGGAAGTAAAAATACACCAAGCTTTTTTTAGAAAACTGAGGTCAAGTGCATTGGACAATGGTCCATATTAAAATATGTCAACTTACTCCCAAAATTCTTCAACGGGTGTTGTAGCACTTGTAGAATTAAATATGGTAGAATTATCTACTGGAAATAACGAGAAAGTTTTTTTTTTAAATAAAAATAGCCAAAATTTAAAAAAATGTAAACTCAATTTTTTCTATTTTTACCTGTTGCATTGTGGTCTTGTACAAAGCAGTCAGGTGTATTCCACGTGTTATTACATGTAGTCCAGGGCAGGGTGGGACTAAAGCTTGCAATCAAATATCTAAACACCCAGGCTAAGATTACAGCGTAGTATGTGTTGCAATACAACATTATTACTAAAGTGCAGAAACCAAGACCTACAAAAAGAAATAAAATAGATAGGGAAAAATATTATTAAAAATTAAATAAAGTAAATTGACTGACTTAGAAATATATTTTGAGGTTCGTTATCTAGTAGTTGGTTATCCACTTTTTCGTGATAAGTTTTTAATTGAACTTAGATTAAGATGTGAATATGTATGTATACATTGGAAGTAAATGCAACAAACCTTTAACTAATGGAATCATGTTCCAACCGCGAATCATATCTTTTCCTGTTAACTGGCCCAACCCAGACTCAAGCGCAAACATGGGCAATCCGTAAACAAAAACCATAATAAGATAGGGAATCATAAACGCTCCTGCAACAAATGCAATTTAGTTTGCAAGGTATGATTTTAGATGAAACTAAACTAAAAAAATCCAGCTATGCGATATAAAGAGCTAAAACCCCGTACTTTGTACTTTGTCGAAAAATCGATGGCAGGTTTCTTAGAATTTAGTGAGCAAACGGTTGCACGTAGATTAAAATATTCCAAGTCCAACCCAATAACGTAATACGTGGTATAAAGTCAAAATTTAATGCTATTTAATAGCGTTTTTTTAGACCCATAAGAAAGTTGGATTCCGTTTTTAAAATCAGTTCTATTTAAATAAACCATTGATTTAATGTACATGTTTTTGGAATTAACTTAAAGCACATTTTGCTTACACTAGTTTCAACGTTTTGCAAATTTAAATAAAATAGTTCTTGTAAGACAAGTATAAGTGTTTAATAAAAATTTTTTACTGAATTTATGTCAATTCAACCCAAAACAATAATCCCAATGATATCTCAAGTTATGCTACTGTAAAAACACCAAAAATAAACCTTTGAAAAAAGTTAAATCGTTTTTGAGTTAAATTGACCTGTTCTTATTTTAACTATATGTAGACGTTAAATTGTCTTACCTCCTCCATTCTTGTAACACACATAGGGAAATCTCCAAACGTTACCCAAACCAACTGCACCACCAGCACATGTGAATATAAAGTCCATTCCCCGACTCCATTTCGTTGACTTGTCTACCGTTGCCGACATATTTTTCCAAAAACTAAAACCCACGACCACAGCACCAGTTTTTACTTATTAAAGTGTCTGTTTACGGAAATAGATGCTTAGTCATTGAAGAATATATAACACGGATATAATTAATTATCAACAGGACATGCAGTTCATGTTCTGAAAACTTTTTTTATTTATTTTTCAAGTTAAAAAAATTTGAAAAGGTTTTGTATCTCAATTCGTTACATAAACATTTTAATGCTGAAATTATATTCTACGTACAAATTAAATTACGTTCTGTACACTACCGAGTTAAAATTTTAAGGCGAATTTAAAAGAAGCCTAAATATGCAATATTACATACGTAATCACAAATGTTTTACTAAAATGTAGAATTTTGCAGGGGGTTTAAACAGGCTACCAGTTTTGACTTATTTTATGTTTAAATTAGGCTTGCAGTATTTAAAAATATAAGGTTGATAGTATAGAAAATAATTAGACGAAATGTTATTGGCTTTGTTTACATTTTGCAATACCCTACCAAAGGGCGTTTCGTTATTTAACAGAATATTGTAACCGCTCATATTTAACATAATTAATTAGCGACATACCACTGGTGGTTTACTTTCTTTCTGGTCTGACTGTATTTTTCTATCTCACAGTAACTTGGTTTATTACATTTTCTTTTAACCTTATAAGATAGTTAATTATTTATTTATATAGATAAAAGGTCTACCGTTTACAATTTATTAAACAGTAGAGGCACCACTTACTAAGCAAAATCTTCTAAAATTTTAAAATTACTTTTTCATCCAAAATATAATTGCCTGCTTATATATAAAAAACGCATACGTTTACATCTTATTACCAAATTATATCCGCTTGACTGCCTTTGGGCATTTCTTATAAATAAATGGCTTATGCTTGTATTGGTAAACCATAGTTACATTTTTTAAAGACAAACTTGTATATATTTTTTTAAACAGCATCACAAAACCTTAAATCTCAAACAAAAACATTGCAAGTTGATTTTGCAACAACGTTTGTACCTTTATAAATAGCTTTATTTTTTTAAAAGGGTTTTTTAAGTCAAAACTATATTAAATCGAAGTACAGAATAATTTTTAATGTGTTCTATTCAGCACAATATTGTTCGTGTTTACATGAAAAATGTTGGGTTAAATAAAAACTACTTTGTGGGGGACTTATCCTAATAATATTAAGTGTGTACTATACAAAAATAAACAAATAGGCCAACGGATGTACTAAATGCTTAAGTATTTAGTTTAAATACGTTTAAAAGCAAGTTTGAATCTGAATGTTCATAAAGTATATTTAAATTTTTATATAAATGATCAATAATTGTAAAACAGTAATTCTGATAGTCCAAACTAAATTAAAAACCATTTAAACATAGAATAAGTTGTATAACAACACAAAATAGAACTTAATATGGCATTGCATAATTTATTTTTAAAGGATAATATTTTTATATAATATTTAGTCATAGTTGTTGTTCTTCTAACAAGTTGTTCTTATTACTATCGTTGTCTTCATATGTTTCATTCCTTTCAAGAGAGTTAATTTCCAACTTACTGAGAACTGTTAAGCCAAGATTCGGTTCAAGAAGGGACTGAACTCTCTAAAAAAACATAACTTACAAATGTTAAATACCAAATTTTTGTAATACAAAAAAAGAAAGCATTTTTTTGTAACTTTTTTTAAATTGCTTTGTTTTGTGCTTACAAAATCGATAACCCGTATTACAATCGTGATTTTTAAATTAAAAAATAGTTGCAAATAATATTAGCACCCAAAAATGACTTTTTAATTTATTTTGTAGCTTTATAAACTGAACATACACGTATATATCGTCTACTTAAATTTCCCTATATAAAGGGGTGTTTATACCTTTTTAAAGGAGCCTTTTGCTTTGGCTATAGCTCGAATCATTTCAAGTGGAATCAAGACAACAGAAGACAATGTCATAAACCAACCCAAGATTTGAGCCCAAATTGGGTAATCGGAACCGTCGGGATATTTTAATCGGTTGGTAAGTACCCACGTGGTTATGACCATAACCTATCACACAACACACGAAAAAAAAATATTTGTTATTATTAGCGTTGGTGAAACTTACATATCTTTAAAATAAAAACTTTAAATGTGTTTGTAAATAAATATAGAAACAAACCGGTGCTGATATTGGTATAATGTATTTCCAGCAGATTTTACACCATCTTAACGTTATGGATTTTCTTTGCAACAAAATTTCAGAAGCCCCAATGAACTTGTCTGCATTAAAGAACCATCCAATCGCGATAGATTGAACAAAAGCCACTGCTATGTAACACCAGCCCGTTCCACCCGTTTGAAAAACTTCGAACACATAATAGCCATTCTAAACCAAAAAAACATTAAAAAATTATTAGTTGGTGACATTAAAACGTAGAAAAATTGGAAATAGTGTTTTATTAAGGATTTATGAAGTTTACCTCGGTAATCATTGAAATAGATACCAGCCCCATCACAATTACTGGAATAGCAAATGTAATCTCAGTTGCCCACTTTCTTTTTTGCATTCTAACAGGCAATTGAGCGAATATAGTTTGGGAAATGCATTCTTGATAAACAAACTAAATAACCGAGGACAGAAAGGTTTAAATCACGAACGGAAATTAATTTAGTTGGTTAGAGAAATCAGAATAAACATTAAGTTCTAGTTAAATTTCTCATGTTTTTCAACAAATACGAGATGTCTGTAATCAAACAATTTTTTTATACTTGTGTTAAATTACGTATTTTAACTTACAAGGCTGTCAATGCTAAGAAATAGTAGCATAAGAAAGAAGAGGACACTCCAAATTTGTGGAAATGGAAGTAAACTTAATGCTTTGGGATAAACTAAAAATGCTAAGCCGGGTCCAGAATCAACAACCGCATCAACCGTTGTGTTCTTAAAAGTAAAAAATATATTAACACATAAATAAATTAAAACAAACTTTATTTTTTATCCTCCTTTGATATCAGCTGTGTTTATGAAACAATAACATTACCTGTGATTTTGCTATAAAACCAAGTACTGAAAAAACAGCAAAGCCAGCAGTTAAACTTGTAAACATATTTAGAAAAATCATGGCGTAAGTGTCCCTATAGCAAAAAGAAACAATTTTATATTTATTAAAGTTCATATAAACCTAAATTTTATTTTTAAATTAATTATAATATTTATGTCAATAATTTGTTCAGGATTAATTTATTTTTATAGCAAAACATTACCTTATAAAGTTATGATGTTTTAAGTTGTGGCTAGATAAAGCAATAGCTACTCCTAGGCATATAGCATAAGAATAACATACTTGCTCTGCTGCATTAATCCATACCTTAACAAGTCAAACAAAAATTAGTAAATACTAAACTTGTATTTAAAAAAAATTTCAAATAAACTTACCAGAGGCTCGCCTAGCTTTGTAATATTTGGGTTGACATAATAGAAAACACCCTCCATGGCACCATCTAGTGTTAGGCCACGTATTAAAACGACAAACAGAGCTAGGAAAGGCACGGGTACAGTTACGTAGACAGCCTAATACAAGATAAGCTCAAAGTTAATTCCCAAAAATATTACGATAAATAACGAAGCTAAGTACCTTCGCAGTCCACTTGAAGCCCTTCCATATAAATAAATAAACTGTAACCCAAACCAGCATAAGACTGAGTAACAACTTCCATGATACTACTCCAACTTCGTTAATGTTAGATGACACGTTTAATATCTCGTTGCTGTAAACACATTAATTCGATTTAAACATTTCTACCAGTTTTTATAAAAGGTTAAAATACAGATAAAATTAGTTTTATATTTTTGTACTTACGACCAATATTCTTCAACTGGAGTGTTTCCTCTGCTTGAGTTTAAAATAAGATTCTGGGTTTGATTTTCTATAAAATAAATCGAGTTACTAACTGATCTAAACCAATGATTGTTAATTGAGAGTTTAAATTATCAACATTAGAGTTAAAAAAAAGCTTTTAACCTGTTAAATTGTGTTGTTGTTCAAAACAGTCTGGTGTATTCCATGTGTTATTACACGTGGTCCATGGCAATACCGAGTTAAAACTTGCAACCGTATATCGAACAACATAAGCTATAATTACCGCATAAGAGGTATCCAAATATAGCATAATAACTAAACAGGCGTATCCAATCCCTTAAAAAAGCAAAAATTTTTTAAATATCTAATTATACACGAAAAAACGTCTTTAAAAGAACTGTTATCAATGTTTTAAAAGCAAGGCATAAATTACCTTTAAATATAGGAATTATTTTCCACGTATGAATGGAATCACTTCCTGTTAACTGACCTAGCCCTGTCTCCAAAGCAAACATAGGCAGTCCGTATATAAAAGCCATGATTAAATACGGTATCATAAATGCCCCTATAAAATGCACAAATTATATAAATATATATATATAAATTATATATACATATTATTTGAAAAGATGTTTTTACTAAAATGCCTAATGTAACTTTTATAATTGGTTATACGTACACAAAAAAAAGGACGCAATATTAATAAAATTTATTTAAATAATGTAAAAAAATTTAATTTTATTAAAAAGGTTAAAAAAATTAAAGTTGAAATTCCTATTACGCTTATAACGTGTTATAGTCTAAACAATCACTTACGCACAAAGCCAACCGGAAATTTTACATTATTCGCTCTACAGCACGGGTTAACTTTCTAACTTTGCGTAAAACGAATAAAAAAATATTCATTAAACAAACTTACCCCCACCATTCTTGTAGCAGATATAGGGAAACCTCCAAACGTTTCCCAAACCAACTGCACCTCCAGCACATGTGAATAGAAAATCCATTCCACGACTCCATTTCGTTGACTTATCTACTGTTGCCGACATATTTTCTTAATAACTTTACACCGCACGTTACCAATGAAACTTATTTAATGCTTGGGGCGTTGGCGATTTTTTGTCCCAGTTTTGTGTTGATGGTATTAAGATAAAGCAACGTGTCTTTTTACAGAAAGCGCATTAAATAAACCGCGTTAACTAAACTTTGTTAACTTTGTTAAGCTGTGGCAATGTCTTGTCATAGGCCGTCTTGTTTATTGGTAAAATGCAGAAACCTATTGCAAACACTTTGACCTAGTTTATTAGCCCAAAAAATCTTACCGTTTGTTGTAGATAAAAAAGGGTAGTCACATTTAATTACAATAAAATAGATTCTGTTTCGGCTATCTGGATAACTTATTTGTCGGCTCTTGCTAACTACAAACTATATAAATTTCATATTTTAGATATAGTTAACGCTCTAGACCTCCCTTTTATTTTAAAAATAAAGCGAATTTCACCAAAATTATAGCATTGTATACGTATTTTCTAGGTATTGGCATTGATGCATGAAAAACCTTCACAGAAAGAATAAAAATTGCGCAAACGCTTTATAGCTTTTTACTAGGTTGTATCTGCGCTTTATTAGTTAAACTAAAATAACCTTTATTAAATTGTCCTAAAAGTATTACTAAACCTAAAACAATGTAAATGGTGTGTATTTAATATGGTACTATGTACAGTTTTTCCAAGTAGTAAGCAATTAAAATGCTTAAAGGGGAACTCAACAAAAAAATAAGGCCAGCTAATATGTTTTTTTGAACTTAACTGAGTTTAAAACTGTCAACTGTAAAAATTAAAAATATTTTTGTGTCTGTAATGAGCCTGATTCGATGTTTTGAACTTCGACGGCAAATCCTTTATGACGTCACCGGGTTGTACGCAAATTTGTTAGCTATACACAAAGGTGGGCACCAAATCGTTAATGCGTTAAACGTTAAATAACGAAGTTAATTTTTTTGTTAAAATTTAACTTTTAAGTTAATTTTAAAAATCGTTGTCGGACCTGTTAACTTTCGTTAAATTGTGCTTCCGTTAAATTAAGCCCGTTAACTCAATATTTTACAAGTAAATCCATGGTAATATAAGAAATATATATGTTTAAAATCGCCGTTTATCGGGTTTAATCGTCGCAATTTTTAAACGATGTAAGTAATTACTATCCGGCCACTGTTATTTGGGCATTTGGCCTAAGCCAGTTTTAAAAACTTCTTCTAAACCATTTTCGTCTAGTTAAAACATCGATTAAGAAAAAAACTATTTTTTTTAAATCTTTTTTTATAAAAAAGGTAATTTCTTTGTTTGTTTTAATTAAATTTTAACGTTAACGTTTAACGATAACTTTCGTTACACTTGGTTTAATTTAACGAAAAAACGTTAGCGAAGTTACTGTATTGTGTAACGAATAACCATTCAACTAAGTTGCTTTTTTGTTTAACTGTGCCCACCTATGGCTATACATTATGATGCGGTCATAAGCTGTTTTATAGTCATACAAGTTTTCTAGAAAAGTTAAACTATTATAAAAAACGTTTATTAGCTTCCTAAATGATAGTTCTACATTGCACTAGTGTTTTAATTCGCTTAGATGCAGCAAAAAAGTTTTTATGCCAATTACAACTTTGTTTTGTTGCCAGACTGCTGAACCCAAACTGTTTGATATTTGCGTTTAGCTGTTAAAAGGTATTAGTATATACCACTGCGTGTTTGTATGTATAAACTATGATGAAACAGGCCAAATTATTTGTTGTTTTTTTAAAAATTCGCTTATCATAAGTAATGCAATATTTTGTATGTTTCCATTGAGACAAACCACATTGAATAAAGGGTTTTTAAAAAAAAACAATGTCCTTGTATGAATGCAAGTTTAAAATTTAAAATTTTGTTGGAACTTAGACTCTATTTTTCAGTTGTCAGAGTGTTTTATAAATTTTACACGAACAAATGCTCAGTTTCTTGAAAAACAGCACTACTCCATCACTGTTATTAGTAATTTCAGCCTCACAAACCGGTTTAAATGCAAAGGATGTAATTGGGCATCAGGAACAATTTAAGTCTTTAACATCATTTTGGTTTTCAGCAATAGACATAACTATGGTTCACAGAATATCTTAAAAGGCTTATAAAAAGTATTCTAAAGGTTTAAATTTTTAATAAAAGGCGTTTGCATTTTTGCGACTTCATTTTTTTTGCATTTTAATCAATAATACCAATTTTTAAGCGTTTAGTTACAGAATAGAAATTATCACATATTATAGCGTTGTTTTACTAACTTAATTTATGTATTGCTACATGATAAGTCGAGTTAGTTTGGCATGACGAGTCTCTTTGTTTAATCTTATACAGTTAAATGTTAACTCTTGCGACATACCTAAAAACTTTATTTTTGCTTATCTAAACGAATAAAAACACTTGTGCAATATAGAACTATTCTTGGGGAAGCTTATAAACGTCTTTATAATAGTTTAACTTTTATATAAAACTTGTACGACTTTGAAACAGCTTATAACCGAATCATAACGTTTAGCTAACAAATTTGCGTACAACTCGGTGACGTCATAAAGGGTTTGCCGTCGAAGTTCAAAACTTCGAATCAGGCTTATTATAAGCCCAAGAATATTTTTAATTAAAGTTTTAAACTCAGTACAGTTTAAAAAAACATATTAGCTGGCCTTATTTTTCTGTTAAGTTCCCCTTTAAAGTCATATATTAGCGATATTTTTATACTCAAAAATTAATAAAGTTGGTGTCCCTGAATACAAAAATGATTTTAACTTTAAATAATTTTACCTACTTTTTAAGTTATTCAACTTTAAAAAAAAAATTTAAATTAATTAAAAAAAAGAAAGGGGAAGCCCTGTTTGTGATGACGTAGAAAGTGCTAGCGTGTATACATTCACTACGCTACTTAGTACTTTCTACGTCACACAAAAAATATGGTAACCTGATTTTTTATGTTAATCATTTTCCAGTATTTAAAAAAATTAAATTGTAAGTACCACAGACATTTTTTAAAGGTTCTAAAGTCATTTTGTAATTCATTGTCAACCATACTAACATGCTATATGCATCATTTACAAAATTGCAAAACTCTGTAACATAACACTTTAAGCATAACAGTTACAATACATTTTGTTGCCTTTTACGTTGTTAACGTTAAAAACTGTTGTTAACGTTAAAAACTGTAGTTCGGACCTCTTATAATTAAGCAAAACTAATTTTGTTAAATGTAAAACCAAACATGCAGAAACTCAAAAAGCCTGTATTTATATGCCTAACTAATAAAACAAATTTGGATTATTTGCGGAAAATATACTAAGCTTCCATCTTAGAATTTCTAATGCGAATATTTAAACATTTTTTATGCAAACCGCTGCCGCTACTGTTGATATAGCATTAAAGTTTAATATCTCACTTTTGAATTATTACAGAGCCCAAAACTAGGCATTGCCAGTTTGTGTTATTTTATATAACTTGTTGTAGCCTTTTTTTGTTGTAAAAATTAGACCTGCTTTTACACTTTAAATAAAATTAACTTAATTGACGTTCTTGACAATACGTAACATTTATAAAGGACAATGTCACAACAAAGAAAAAGTAATATTATTTATAAAGAACTGGCCATCCAGAGACTTTTAAAATAGATTACAGTTAAACTGAACTTAACTGAACTAAATTATTTTAATAAAGCGGATTTAGTTTTTAAATTTGTTCGACTTGTTTTTTTTTGCTTTTATAAATTAATTTTCATCAACCTTTCTGAAATATTTATTTTAAATCATTTTCATAAATTTTTTTTTATTATTTATTTAAGCATGTTCACGCCTCTAACTAAATGACACAATTCCTAAAACATTTTTAAAAGGTCTTTTTGTTGCACTTGATGGTACTAATTAGTTTTTAATTTATAAATGTTTTTTTTTTATGGCAAGCACCAATATAATTTCGTTAAATTATTTTTATTGGTTTTTCAAAACGTCATTCGTAAAAAAAACGCAGCAAAAAAACAATCAAACAAGCTATTATGGGTTGTTTTTCGAAATTTTTTAATAAGAGAAATTAATATTCGTCCTCTTCCTCGTCGATTCCATCTCCCGAATCCAGTCCTACTTCCTCGTAATCCTTCTCCAAAGCAGCGAGATCCTCTCGGGCCTCCGTGAACTCCCCTTCTTCCATTCCTTCTCCTACGTACCTTTAAGAATAATTTAAAAAATTAGACGCTTGAAATACGATTTGTCTGCAGGACTCGAGCATTAAGATACCAAAGCGGTAAAACATTGCTACCTACCAGTGAACAAACGCCCGCTTAGCGTACATTAGATCAAACTTGTGATCCAAACGAGCCCAGGCCTCGGAAATAGCAGTGGTGTTGCTGAGCATGCAGACTGCTCGCTGTACTTTGGCAAGATCGCCTCCTGGCACAACGGTTGGTGGCTGGTAGTTGATTCCGACCTTGAATCCAGTAGGGCACCAATCAACAAACTGTAATACAAAAAATTCAAATTTTTTTTTGAAAGTTGTGTAAATAATATTTGTAGTGAATACCTGAATTGTTCTTTTGGTTTTGATATGAGCTATCGCTGCATTTACATCTTTGGGCACCACGTCACCGCGGTACAACATGCAACAAGCCATATACTTGCCATGACGGGGATCACATTTCACCATCTGGTTTGCTGGCTCAAAACATGCTGTTGTGCATTCGCCAACTGACAACTGCTCGTGGTAAGCCTTCTCAGCAGAGATAATTGGCGCATAGGTAACCAATGGAAAATGGATACGTGGGTATGGCACCAAATTGGTCTGGAACTCTGTCAGGTCAACATTAAGGGCACCATCAAAGCGTAAAGACGCTGTAATCGAAGACACTATTTGAGCCATTAAGCGGTTAAGGTTGGAATAGGATGGTCTACCTACACCCAGATTACGATGACATATATCGTAGATTGCCTCATTGTCTACCATAAATGCACAATCCGAATGCTCCAAGGTCGTATGCGTTGTTAGAACCGAATTATAAGGTTCTACAACAGCGGTCGAAACCTACAAAACATATTTAATTACGCTTAACTTCGGTAGAAAACGCGAGTTTTATTTTTTGTAGCAACTTTACTATAGCTTTTGCAAAACTTTAAACATAACCTGTGGAGCTGGATAAATGGCGAATTCCAGTTTTGATTTCTTCCCGTAATCAACTGAAAGCCTCTCCATAAGAAGAGATGCAAATCCAGAACCTGTTCCTCCTCCAAATGAATGAAAAATGAGAAAACCCTGAAGCCCGGTGCATTGGTCCGACAATTTTCGAATTCGGTCTATCACGTGGTCGACTAACTCCTTACCTATATATTAAAGGCACATTGTAAAAAAATAAAACTTATCATTGGCTAAAAAGTAAAGGTTTCTAACTTTCCTATGTATTATACTTACCGACAGTGTAGTGACCGCGAGCATAGTTGTTGGCAGCATCTTCCTTGCCAGTTATCATCTGCTCAGGGTGGAACAGTTCTCGATAAGTTCCAGTTCGAATCTCGTCTAATGAAAATGATATTTTAAAGTCTTAAAGGGTATCTGGTCAATATCACTATGGTAATTCAAAATAGCCTATTTAATTTACTTGAAAGAATTAAAAACAAACCGACTACTGTTGGCTCCAAGTCAACAAACACTGCCCTAGGAACGTGCTTGCCCGCTCCGGTTTCGTTGAAGAAGGTGTTAAATGAGTCGTCTCCGACTTTCGACTCGTTCGGCATGGTTCCGTTTGGCTCAATGCCATGCTCGAGGCAGTACAACTCCCAGCAAGAATTCCCAATTTGGACCCCGGCTTGACCAACATGGATAGATATGCATTCACGCTTAATAACAAATATTTAATATGGTTTAAGTTAATAACTTCATTGTTGCGAGATTACTAAACAAAACACAAACAAAACAGATAAAATATAAAAACTATAGTTACCATATCGACGAAATAGGATTGAATATAACTTAAAACTTTAACTGAGTGAAAAATAAGAAAACACTTGCACGTGTAAAAATCTGGCTTTTAAAGAAGAATCCAGCCACTGGAATGTTGCGCAATTAATCCGCAATCAAGAAATATTTGGAATTCCTGTATATTTGGAATTCCTTTAAGCTAAAAGCCAATAGCGGAAAGATTTTTTGACTGCTTAAAATACTTTGTCGTTTATTTATTTAACAAATAGCAGTTTAAAAATCAACAAATAAACTTGATTGTAAAAAAATTATCCCAATTAATTTCAAAATTAACTTTAAAAAATTTTTTTTTTTTTGATAATGACTTGCCAGTTTTTGGCTCGTATGTGTTTAATCAGGCGTATTATTACTTGTTAAGAATACTATAGGTCACAATCTTTTGTTATTGTTTTGAAACCAAATAAAAAAAACTGTAAACTCAGTGTTATTGCATTTAAACAACTCATCGTTAATGCTTACTTAAAAACACAAAGTTTAAAACGTAAAAACTTGGTAACTTCAAAATATATTGGGTTTAATACGTTGATATTGACTAGCTAGTGCCTAAGCCTGTAGACTTTAGTTTGTATTTGTCTGCGGTGGAAGGTGGCTTTGTAGTTCTGCCAGTTTTGCAGTTTACACTGCAAATCTACAAATTTCGAAGGTTGGTCTGTTGGAAATCAGTAAAAGAGCTATGTCTGGGTCGGCATTAAATGCTGAAAAAACAAAAGTACGACGAAGATATGATAGTCATGGTGGAAGAACTGTACCTTCAGAATCTCCAAAGTAAGTTTTATATACTTTAAACCTGTCTGCCTGTAGTTTAGCTGCTACGTAATACAGTTGGTCTTCTTTTATTCTACATTAACTGATTAAGTATCAGTTTTTTTGTATTTGGTTGCTGTGTTAAATAAAAAAAATAATATTTTGTTGAAGGCATTATTATTTAAAATAGCAAATTTAATTCAATGCACTTTGTTTCTGTTTATTTCAATAGGCCTGTTTAAAATATAAAAAAACATTGCCAGGTTAAAAATACATTTGTGTTAAAATTAGTAAACATTTAAATTTTAACTTTAACTTTTACATTGTTTTAAAATTTAATGAAACTTAACAAACCTTTATTTTTGCTACTTGCTCAGCAGCATAATTAACAAACATAAACTTTTACAACATTGGTGTTTTTTATTTAAGTTTTACTCTTAACATTTTGATATTTGTTTTTAGTGGAAAATCTTACATTGAAAGTGTATTCAGTTTTATTCAAGAACTAAGTCAGGTAATATTTTTAACATTTCTTAAAATAAAATATGCCAAGTCAGTGGTAAATAATAATTATGCATCAATGTTAAACATGCATTTTGTATAACATTTGCATAATGTAACAAATTTATAATTGCAAAAAAAATGAAATTATTTGATATTCAATAAATTAAAGAACTGTGTTTTTTCTTGGTAACTGTATGTCAAATAAAGTTTATTTTTTAATTTGAATTGTTAATTTTAAAAGACAACATAGTTATCAACAGGTTATTAAGTATATATATGATATTAAATTTAAATACCTTTTTAAAGCATTACAAACAGAATGCTCCAACAGATGAAAGAGAGTCAATTGTTTGGGCAAAATTTTTTTCCTTTGCCAATGTTTTTGGATATGAAAGCTTGCCAGATACCACCTCTCCAATGTTATTGGCTCTTGGGTATTCCAATGGAATTCAAATGTGGAACATAACTGTATGTTTCGCTAGTTTTTAAATTAAATATATTTTTAAGTAGCCTATAGTTTGCAATTTGATATTTTAATTTTTTTTTATTTTATTTAATGCGAGCTTCAGTTAAATTATTGTAATATTGTTGCAATTTAAACTATTATTTTGACCAGGATAATAACCTGAATATCACAAACAACAATTTTTTTTTATAATGGCATTTTTACATTGGACAAAAAAGGACATACATGTGTTAATATTTTGTAATTTTTAGATACCTTACTTTTTAATTATTTTATTGAAAACTATTTATCTTATATAGACGAATGATGAAGCTGTAGAGATGTTTTCATTAAGAGAAGGCCCAGTCAAAACAGCTTGTATATTACCACCTCCTAAACCATCAGGTTATTGATTTTTAAAACTACATTAAATTATTGAGACTGCTTTTTTGTTATTGTAGACTTTAATTCTACAGACAGATATAATGGTATGGAATCACATTATAAGGTATTTGGTTCCATTCCCACTACTTTAAGGTTGTATCGCCTTTAAGTAAGGCTGTATAAATGTACTTTTTTTGCAGAGCTTAAAAATTAATTGGCATAATAATAAATAGGCAATTTAATACTAGCAAAGACAAGCCAAGACTTGGAAAAGGGTAATGAGTTTAACTCTGCGCTAATGCTGTAAAGTTTTTCTCTTCAAATCGACAATAAATTAATTTAAAAAAAATTTCAATCATGTGTATACTGTAAAATTTCTGTGTGAGATTTTTCATCTTTTTTATGTGACCCACATAATTATCCTGTGTTAATAATGTCACATCACATTTGTATCCTTGCATTTAATCTTTATGGCACTTTAATAAAATCTTATTTAAAGTGGTGTAAAATAAAACATATTTATGATTATTTTATTTTACAAATTTCAGAATTTGAAGATATTTTGCAAGATGATCGACCAATGATTGCTATTTGTATTGCTGCAGACAGGTAAATATTATATCTGTGTTTTACACTTTAAAAAATATGGTTCATTTTACACATATTTTATAAAAGGGTATATATTTAAATTTTCTTTTTTTAATGTAAACGTAGTCATTAAAAACATATAACTTTGATTTTGGTTAATTTTAGTCGCCAATGACAATAATGATTTTCAACAATTTTATTTTAAGTTAATATAGTGTGTGAAATTTTCTAATCTACGGATTTATTGTTATTAGCACCTCCATAAAAAAGTATAGCGCTATGTAACATAGGGAAGTCATAAACTTTAAACTTTTTAAATGTTCTTTTTATTACCACTTTATCAAAGCAAATGACTAATTAAGGCAATACCTAAATAGCATTTACCGGATTTAATTTTATAGGCTAATAGATGATATGTTTTTGTTTAATTAAACATCATTTTGTATGTTTTTTAAGATTTTTTTGTAAAAATTTTTTGCAAATATGCACTCGATTTACTGGCCTTGGCTTAAATAAGCGAAGTTGTTTATAGCATGTTGGCTTATAAATATATACCATTGCTTTAGTTTTTATACCAAAATTTTGGCATGTTATATTACATTTTAATGTGTAAAAACAAACTTTTTCACTTGCTAAGTTTAAGAACAAATTTACCACCTAAAAATACCACCAAATTAAAAACATAATTAAACTTTATGTTAAACACTGTGTTATGATCACTAATTATGTAATCTGCTATATACCCAAGCCTTAGCTGCAAAAAAAGATTACTTTTTTATTAAAAAATTATCAAGCTTTATTATGCAAGCTATTTCAACTGGGTCTTCTTTTAAGAAAAACATTTTAACAGCTTTATTATTAAAATGAGTAGGCCTATGTTAAACACTGTATTTACTATGATTCCTAATTATGTATGCTGCTATATGCCAATGCCTATTTTACAATACTACAATTTAAATTACAATTTAAAAAAAATCCCTGATTGCTTTGTTAAACAACAACATTTTTTCTATACAGCAAACAAGTATTTGCGAGTGTTAGCATTCGATCTTTGAAAACTGGTGTTCAAGTTGAAAGATTGACATTCGACAGCGATGTTGTTAATATAGAGGCCGGACCATCATCTATAATGCTTATCTCACTTAAAGAATCAATCCATATCTTCTGCACAAGAACGATGAATAAAGTCTTGGAATTAAACAGTAAGTTAGAAAAAAAATCACTAAAATAACAAATTAATTAAAAAAAATTTCCATTAAGTTGGTATTCACATTTTTATTTTTATTAATTATTATTGCATAAAATTTATAAAAAAAACAGTATTTTTTTGGATTGTCATTTGATCATCCATTTTTTGAACTTTTATTTGATCAAAAATCCTTGAGCCAAGTAGGCATTTGACCAAACAAATAACCCCTGCTTACCCTTACCCTTCTTTAAAAAAATGCCATTAGGTTTTTAATAAAATATAGAGCTTTTGAAAAAATGTTGTTTCGAAATTTTGATTTGTGGAAAAATTAGTCAATTATTTTTGGTCATTAGAGCAAACACTCATTTTTAAATTTATTTTTGTGTAATAACAGGTTGTCATCCTGGTCCTAGTTTCAGTCCAAATCCATTTGCGGTAGGGAAAAGATGGCTGGCTTATTCACCTTACTCTGTAAGTTTGTTTAACCAATAGTTAATACTTTACACTTTAAATATTTATTAAATCATTTTACATCAGTATTTTTTTTAAGAATTTTTCAAAATATATACATAAATCTATAGTGTTTTTAAGATTTTTTAAACATATATCCTTTAATGTATTACATCAACATTTAAATATATGGTAAAACATTCCGCGGAGTGTCCTTCTAAATTGTTACAATTTTATATTAATATAGGCAAAAATATTTGCAAAGTTAAATGTTAACAAAAATTATTTAATTTACAAGACAACTAATGGCCAGTTTTTCTGTCATATTGCCAATATTGTTTTAATAAATAAACCTACAGGGTAAGTTTTGATGCCTAGGCTAATGCCAACAACTACATTGTGATAAATATTTCATGTTAAATGTACTACTTTAATATATTGAAAAAAATGTTACATTAAAAGAACTGGCATCTTTTAACATTTCTTATTTATATTGGCTACCACCTAAAGGTAAATTAATTTAGATTAACTTCTAACTAACAAAATTTTGGAAATGATTTATAACTATATATACAGACTGCATCCAATCTGTCTAAATAAATTATTTTAAAATAAACTTTAGGAACACTTTCTTGCTATCAATATATATTTTTGTTTTACAACTGCTGTACCCTTAGAATTTTATAAAATCTATTGTTTTTATTTCTTAGCTTCTAGCCAACTTACAATCAGTAGGAGGTGTTGCTAGTGATGATGGTCACTCTTATGTTGCAACTGCTATTAGTGCTGTAAAGGTAAAAATAAATTGGCATGCTATTTGTCAAGATTTTGAAAATAAAGTGGTAAATCAGTTTTAAGCCGACTAAGCAAGTTAAAATTTGGTCTTTATAGTTTATGTGAGCAATATTAGCTAGAGTTTGTTGTATCAATTTTTCATTAAAATCAGCTTTAATATGGTCCTTTTAAAACTTGCATCACATTAAAAAAAACTTACATTACACTAAAAAAATTTCTAATTAATTCTTGAGTTACTATGAAATATTATTAATTAACTTAATAACTTTCTCATACTATTTTGCCAATAAATATCTATTTTTTAAGTTTTTAATTGTTTTTTTGTGATATGTATTACTTTAGTAACAAACTTTCTTTGTAGACAATCGGCAAGGGCATCAGCACATTTAGTGATACCGTAAATTGGCTTGCATCAAAAAGTCATCTCACCTCGTCTTCCGAAGATGGGATGACAACATCTTCTAGGGATCGCCTTTGGAATGCGAACAAATTTTCCTCAGGAAACAATGAGAGTTCAGAGAAAAGAGGAGGGGACAACGCTCTTCCTGGCCGTGTCACCATTCTAGATCTGAAAAAGATTTTAAGCATGGAGAAGGTTGGTTGCAAAGTGTTAAATATTTTTGATAGGATTCATTATAGAAAACATGATGAATTTTGCTTCTGGGTTAACCTGATTAACCTACCTTGGTCTTTCAAAACAATTAGTCTTTCACCGAACATTTTTTGTATTAAACAGTTAAAGTGTAAACAGTTAAGAAATTGATATTGTGGCATACTGGTCTTGGCATTGAACTACGCCCCAAAGGGTTTAGGTTAAAGTCGCACCAACATTTTTTGTTCAGAAGCCCAGCATTTAAAAACGTCTTTAAACATGTCGTACCGGTCCAACCTTACCCACAAACCTATAACCTTAATATGAAGGAATAAAAATTAATTTAAAAATTAAATAGTTCAATTTTCATTACCAATAACTGTACCTTTAAGAGTACTACAATATGTTATTATTATCCAGAATGATGGTACTACTAAATTGTCACTTGAAGATTGTGACGATCCAAAATCAATGTGCGTTGTAGCTCACTTTGTTGCTCATTTACACCATCCGGTGGCTAAACTTGAGTTTGGACCAGCTGGTCGGCTTCTAGCAACTGCAGATAGTCAGGGTCATACTTTTCATATTTTCTCTATATTTTCACATCCCACTAGCTCACAATTGTCTGCAGTTCACCATCTGTATACCCTGTGTAGGGGTGACACACTTGCACAGGTAACTTTAAAAATGATAAAAAAATTTATGATTTTCCTGGGTTCGTGTTTTTTTTTGCAAAAAAATTGAAACCGTTTTATATACCAACTGTCCATTTATTGGTTGCTGTATAATTGCCAGTGTTTTTATTTTGTCACTCCACAATAAATGTAAAAATTGCTGTATAACCTGTAAATTTACTATTTATGAATATTGTTTATTACATATAAAATAGCCTCATTCAAACAGATAAATGTTCTTAATTGTTTATCCGTCTTTTTACCGAAAAGACATTAAGCTAAAAACCATGAGCCCGAAATCACCACTTTTTAGTTAAATGGTTTTCGGTATGCAGATACTTTTTTGAACAGTGTAATTTTAAATATATTCTTTTATCTTATCTGTTTGCTTTTGAATAATGCAAATTTAAATGAATGTTAAAATTACTTTACCTTTATAATACATTTTCCATTATTATTTTTTTTTTGTTTTTTAAATTTTTTATTAACAGTATGTTAATACTAAAGTTTAAATTTTAAAAATTTTCTGTTTTTATAATTTTTAGGTTCAAGAGTTAAGATTTAGTTGGGACAGTCGGTGGTTATGTGCCAGTACACTTCGTGGCACATGCCACGTTTTTCCCATCACACCATATGGTGGCACACCAACTGTTCGGACCCATTCCACTAACAGGTTTCCTTAAAAAGTTTTTATTTAAATTTGTTTAATATTTTTTTGTACAAAAAATGGTTTGCTTTTGATATCCATAATGTTATCATTTAAAAATCATTAAAATTGATTGGTTTTTAATGTAGGAGTTTTTTGCAATCTAAACTTTGTTAATTTTTAAGTTTTAACAACATTTTATTTTATTATATAGAATGGTTAATCGTTCGAGTCGGTTTCACAAAAGTGCCGGTTTGGATGAAATTGAATATAATGATTCTAAACCTAGAACCTCACAACTTATTGCTGAAGGAACTGCCTTAGCACAAGGTGTTTTGGGTTGGAAAAGTAAGTTTAAAACTAAGTACTTCCGTTCACTTAAATGTGAAACATCAGCTTTTAAACTCTTTTTCGTGTTTTGTTTTTTTAAAAGTGATTATTTATATTAACTTTTACAAATTAAGAGTTTAAATGAAATATATAATTATTACAAATAAATTATATAATGTGCACACAATCTAAAATTTGATTATTATTTTGGCAATACATTAATCCCACTTTTCTATATTGAAAGAAATGTTTGCTGTAAAACTGTTTTTCATATAAAATTCAGATGTTTTAAATTCAATTATAGGAAAATTGTTAACAGCTGGTTTGCAACAACTTGTTCACATAAATAAAGATCAATATTGGAAATTAAATACCAACTCTGCTCTTAGTTCATTGCAAATTTATTTTTAGTTACTTTGCAGCTGTGAACCTACAAACCATCGACAAAACATGTTTCCCTTTTCTTTACAAGACTAAATAAGAAATTTGGAAACCAATTAAAAAAATTTTTTTTTTTAGCTAATTACAGGTCAGCATCTGCTCGATCATCGGTTTATAACCCTCGTTATCCCCCCTTGCCCCATCCAGTGGTGGTCCAGGCACTTGTTCATGTACGACCCGGGGCAACCAATAGTGTGGCTTCTAATCTGCCTGGGGTAATTCCCACACCAACCCCTTTTCTTGCCCAATCCAATGAGGGGTCCAACCCTGGGGGACACAAGCCCATGGAAATTGTGATTTCAACTCGGTTTTTGGAAACTCAAGAAAATGAGACAAAGTCAATAAGATCAGGTAATTTTTTTTATTTTGAAATTTTTATGATCAAGCTGCTATTAAAATAATTTCAATTTTAAGTGTGGCTTATCTTTTTTACTGTTAAAAGAATTTTATTTCAAACTTGCGTTATTTAAATATAGGGTAAGTGGAAATTTTGTTATGAATTATTAAAAAGTTTTGCACTATGCAATTTTAAAGATTTCTGTTTTACTTTTGATATACGACTGACATTGGCAGTTGTGCCAAAAAGGCAAAACCAAACAAATAATTCAAATCAGTTTGTTCTATATTTATTTGTTTTTTATAATAAACATATTACTAAAGCCTAATGTTATACAATATAAAACAACTCCCTATTTTTAAAACACCTTTTGTTAGGTTATATCAACACAGCATTGAAATTGCTAAGGTTGCATGTCAACTTAATCATTTAAAATTATATAAAGATAAATATATGGTTTTAATTGTAGGTTATTATGGGGTTAATGGTATTCATAAAATCGGAATTCGGGATTTTAGCTGAACTTTTTAAGACCTTTATAATTGTCATTTGCAGAAATTTATTTTAAGTTTTCTAGTTTTTAGGGATACCGTTATACGAAAAGACTATTAGTTAAATTTAATCATAAGATATACCGTATAGTTATATATTTAAATAGTAATTAGAAATATCGTTTTCCAGGAAAATAAACCGAACAGCAATAGTTTGGTAAAATCAGTACGCCATTATTTTCATATACATTTTCCATAAATCCGGCCAGGCCAATTTGTATATCTTTTCTTGCTATTTTCCAATTAAACCGTAATAAGCGGATATAGGTATCTTAAATAAGTTTGAGCGGGCAAAAGGTGGCAATTAAGTCCGACGATATGTTTTAAATTTAAGTCTTCAGCTTTAAACTCTGGTTTTCACTCGTACGCTACGCTTCGACAATTTTTAAGGCGTACCAGTTTGGAGTTATGCTCTGTTGGTTTTAGCATATATGTGAGCATATCGCTTTGTCGCCTGCTTAGCCTATACACCGACAGACCGAGCCTAGGCCGAAGCAGGAAATAAATAATTCATTATTCTTGACTAGCTTAAACTGAGCCATTTTTTAAAGGTTAGGTTAACAAATCCGAAAATTGGTTATCAATTTGCGATTTTCATATTAGCCCACGCGGTAGTTTGAGATCAAACCTAATATGCTAGGTATTAGAACAATAAAAATTCTGACACGGTAATTGTATTAAGCAGTACAAGAAGCTTATTAAAATAGCATTGTTGTCTTATCGTTTTAAACTCAATATAAGCAAGGTAGTATACTTTTTGGCGATCGGCTAGTCGATACAAATATATCACTATAGAAATATTAAATCGAATTTACGCGTATTGAGTTTTTGTTTTGCTGAGTTGGCTAAATTAGCATACGCTGTTGTTTATGATAGAGACATCCTAGTGTAGCCCTCCCAATACAGTTACTTGAAAAGGAAGTAGCGTTTTTTTAAGTATACCAACACACTGAAAAGGCTAATCATTAAACGAATTTGGATACGAATCTTGCGTTTGTACGTTGTGTTAAAATAGAACCGCGTAGACATGTTTACACCATTACTAATTATTCGATTGTTTAACTGTTAAGTTGTTTGCTGGTTTAGTATTCACTTGAAGATTTAGGTAAGTGTCTCAGCACGCTTAAAGACAAGGCAAATGTTGGGATATGCTATACAATTATCCATTTTTTATTTTTTTGTGAAATATTTCTAATGCGATTTTCGGTGTTGAATATCGCGGATGATTAAATAAACCGTCGATAATTCTCTATTTCGATCCTGTTCCGAAAAGCTATTTTTAAACCATTGACGTAGGATACATACCACCAAAATCATTCGTGCGTTTCGTGTATTTAGTTCAGCATATCAAAAAAGGCGCAAAAAACTAAAAAATTGCCTCGACGAATGGTACGCAAATTCGTATTAAAAATTTGGCAAAGCTGTTTCTTCGTATTAATTCTGTTAAAAGGATAGCAAATTAGTAATCAGAAAGTAAAAAAAATGTCTAAACGTCAAGTACGTGTATTTTAAATATAAGACTAGAAAAGAAATAAGATTAATAAATCTTTCTTTTTTCGGGGAGTGGCATTTGGAAACTTAAAATAGATCCAATGCAAATTTGAAAATTACGATTAGCAGGAATATTTTTGTTCTAGTTTAGTGAACTCTTTTTAAGTGTGTCTAGACGACTTTTATATTAAATCAACAGTATCCTTACCATTACGTATTTAATCTACCATCGTTACATCATTTAATTACTAGCTTTTTTAACCACTTGCCGCCTAGGTTTAGTATAATTTCCGCAATTCTTTTAGGTGTTATCTCATTACCTTTAATAAATTGATTTTTTTTGTTTAATTTGATTAATCAAATCTGACATATTTGTTAAGGAAAGTGCTTAAAATATTTTTTTTAAATTTAAACAGCTATCATAATTCTGGCTAAAGTCAATACGGTCGTACTTCGAATTAATTCAGTTTTGAATAAAAATAACAGGTTTCTTAGTATTTTTTAAAATGTTTACGTCACTTGACACATAAAAAGGTGTCACAATGGGTTGTTTTTAACAATTTATTGGTTTTAAGGATTTTATTGAATAAATTAAAAAGGGTTGCGTCATTTTTAATTTGGCCATTCTTGATTTTTTGCGAAAATAATTTTTACGAAAATAGAAATCGATTTATTTTGGTTTGGTTTTTTGTTTTAATTTGAATACGGACCAGACAGAAATTTTATATTTAAAATAAAATCGAATATTGGTATTTCGCAACGGTGATGTTAGTTTTCCTTTTTTAAAGTTTCTTTTTAAAAACAGACTGATTTTCTTACAAATGCCACGTTGGCTTTTACATTTAAATTTAAAATTTTTTTTTAACTTATTGTAATTGTTTGTTATATTTAAAATAATAATTTTTTGGCCAAACTGAGATTTGGAATCAATTTGTTTGTTTAAAAAAAATGTTAATAATACTAGAAAAATCGTTTAAGCCCCGTTACCGTTAGTCTACCTCTATTTTAACAGATTTTTTAAACCCGGGATATTATTTACGAGCATCAACTTTCGTTTTCTATGACGTCACAATAATATTGTGTTTTTTTGGGCGGTTAGGAGAAAAAATGCCGAACGCCGGAATATTGTAAACACGTAGCTATACCGAAGCGCCACTCGTCTTAGGATTTTCAGCTACGCACTTGTCGCGTACTTGTGACGTCATAGTTCGTTTATTCGACGTTTCAAGCCGCAAATTACCTTGTGCATATTTGCAAAAAAATGCGCTGGTGTTAACAGGAAAAAAAAACAAGTTTAAAAATAGCTAAAAAATTTATGATAAACAACACTAAAAAAATTTTTGGTATCCTCATTAGTAAAAAAAAAAAATCTCAAAATTTTTTGCTAAGATTATGACGTCATTATTTCGATACTTTTAACGATTTTGGATAAATTTTGCGCCGAAGTAGTAAGCGTGACTTGACAGACAAGACTACTTTTAATCATATTTATTATTAAAACAATTTCGAATGCGAAAACACTATAATGAAATTGCAAATGTCATATTATTAGAATGCGTTTTTTTTCATATACGCCTAGTCTTTTTTTCTGTAAGTGACCATCGCTAAATAAAGCCAGTTCTAGTGCTTTTTTTGCCTACTATGAGATATATTGATAGCATATCACCGTAACCCATTTTACCGAATATGCATTTGACCGAAAATAATACATTTTCTATTAACCCCAACTTACTCCAACCCTCATGTAAAAAATGTTTTTTTGAAATTTTGAATTTTTGGAAAAATGTTCATTCGGTCAAATGTCATTCGGTTATATGGGCAAATACTGGGTATATATGCCTATACGCCTTTAATCAATTCTGTTTAATTATTTGTTCGCAAATCGATATTGAAACACGTAGAAAAACGGTAATAAAACTAAGATAGTAAAGGTAAATGTCGTTTACACTTGTTTGTAAATGTCTTTAACATTTTGTGTGTGAATTTTTGTTAAATAAATTGTTTTTTTAAGAATTATTTTTTCTATGCATCTTTTATACAATTTTAAACGACAATCTATAAAAAAGACTTACAAACTTATTAGTAATGTGTCATATATTTTTTTATTAGTCCAAACAAGGTTATAATTAAACAATCATTATGAATACCAATTTTAAAATAGCCTTAGCAATATTGTAAGTCTATCCATAAAGGATATGGATTGCCCAAAATTTTAAATTTAATTAATTTTACGTCAAATGCTAATTTAATATGCAGAGGCGTCTTGTGGTGTTGTGCACTTAAAAAATAATTTAATTTGAAAACTATTTCGGTAAATGTAAATATATCGGTAAGCTAATATAAACGTCATATTAGTAATATATGTATTTTTTGTATATAGTTAAATGAAGAAAAAAATGTAAAAAATATAATACTGTAAAAAGGTGATAAGCTTTCTTTTTTAAGTACATTTTCTGGCTTTACTTTTAAATTGTTTGTTTTTTCAAGTCCCGATTCGCCGTTTCTTTGTGTATTCGCCTGGCGGTTTTAACACAAGGCAGTCTGTTAAGCCTAAACTGTTATGCCCCCCGCTTAACAAAGCGTATATGTATACATACATGATCAATGTGATCAAGTGTAATCTGTTTAATTTTACGTTCGCTCTAAATTTAGATCGCTATAGGCATAGCCGTAAGCAAGGCAAAAATCCAGGCTATACTACCATTTACATAGGATATCCAGCTAGCTGTATGTTATAATACAGGCGCTTATTTAGGCAGTTATAATCCATAATCAGAGGCGCTTATTGTTTGTTTTCTATATGTCTGTAATATAAAGAACGGCTGTAATAGTAATATTTGCATAATGTGGTTTGTAATTATCGATAGAAATAACTAAAAAATTTTAAAATAGATTTATTTGCTTGTTAGAAAACCTAGCTTTATTTGCTTTTAGCGTATTAGAAATAAACTTACGTGACAGCTAGATTTTCTCCTATAGTTTATATAAACAATTTTTGTCGCTGAAGTTATGTAACAATATTAAAGATATATGTAATTTCTCTTTGTTAAATAAATGTTAGCCTTTAGAAATGTTTTTTGGAGGGAGTATTTTTTTTATTCATTTTTAATGTTTGTGATGAACTAAGGTAGTGTTTTATTTAAAAGTATTGAAAAATTAGATTTGACATTACAGAGAGCTTTATAGTTTAGTGGTATTCTTAGTTGGCTTATTACCTTATTTGCTAAAACAGGCTTTGACAATAACTTCATAAATCAAATTAATGCAAGTGATTTACAACAAGGGAGATTTTGACTATAAATACATAATGTTTTGGCATTGTTTTTTTTAAATTGCCCATTTATTACTTACTTTGGCTTTTATGTTAATTTTGGCATTGTTTTTATTAGTTACTATTGGATATCCTTTTGTATTTATTTTAAATAGGTTATTATTTGTTCGATTGAAAGGAGTGTTTTTCAGTGCAGTTTGTAAATTTGTATATAAAAAGATATATGATAATGGTATTGAAATTAGGTCATTTAGAACAACTAAGAAAATCATAGTTTGCATTTTCCTATCTGGATCGTTTGTTTATAGCATATGTGTATTGTTCATTTAACCAGCCTGTGTAGACTAACTATTGAATGGATATGATTTGCGTTAAAACGTTTAAGCTATTTCCTTAATGATTTAAAACACGAATATACGCAATGTAGCATCTGACTCACACACTATAACGTTCTTTATGTAACTCTTACTTCCTAGATGATACGCCTTGTATTGCGATAACTTTGTTTTTGTTAACAAACAGTTGAACGCCAGCGCTTTTTACTGGTCGAAGCCAAGAGGCGACTTCTGTTCCTTTTCGGTCTTTGCTTTTTTTAGCCCACGCCGTTTCGTTGCGTAATAGAATTCTATTTCGGTTTTCTAATAAGTTGGGACATCCGCTATGTTGTTTGATTAATAAAGTATATCATTAATCCTGTTTAATTTTTTTTTTGTGTGTCTTGGAAATTTCGATGGTCTAAACACATCCGCTTTTTAATGGTTTGTGGTGACTATAAAAATTAAAAGCAGTTATCAGATGTCTATTTAAATATAAAAATTTACTTTAGTTTTTATTTGAAATTTATACATCTCGTTGAATTAATGATTTTGTCGTTTTAAATCTTGATATTGACGCAAACTAGGAAAGCGCAAGGTCGCCAAGCTACGTAATTGTAACGTGCAGTTACGTCAGATGCGGTGAATACGGGATCAATAACGGTTGCAATGAAAAATCATTTACTCTGTGTCATGATTTATAGATACGCGGTTCAATTGTCAGAGCCTTGTTTATAGCTCAGAAGCCAAACGACATACAAAGTTTGGGTTCACATTTCTTCACAAAATTAGCATAATCTTGAGTCAGTCAAATATCAGTCATGTTTAGCTTGTGTCTTTTTTGGGAGCGGCGCATTTGAGTATGCAACGTCAGGGTCTGTATGCGTGTGATACATGTAACAGGCTTTGTAGCACTTTGCTGATGGTTGGCAGGAAATTGAGTTGCGGGAAGTCGCATGCGCGCAATGTTCCTGCATTAAAGTGCGTGTGCGTGACGCGTCGTGCGCGCGGCTATGCTTCATACTGGCATGTGTGTGCATGTATGTAGCGCGCGAGCAGGCATCACACGACATAAGCTGGTTAGTTAATAACGCCCAGAATTGATGACAGCCGAACCTATGTTAATGTTAGAGATTTTACAACGATTGGGCGGGTAGCTGTATAGAGATTGCAAATACACCGGTTTAAAGTTTTTAGAATTTATTAATTAGACACAGACACAGAATTAAATTATTATGGACTTATTTCTTTTAGATATACTAATTTAATGACACATTTTTTGTTTAACTGTTGAGTTACTTGTTCATACTTATTGGATATAAACAAACAAGGACATTACGCGAAAAGTTCAGAAAAAACAAAAAATGGGATGCGCCAACACCAAGAGCGAGGCGGACCGGGGAGCCAAAGATGCTTCAAATTTGATCGACAAACAGATCAAAAAAGACGCAGAGGCAGCCAGAAAGGAGGTGAAGTTACTGCTACTCGGTGCTGGAGAGTCAGGTAAAAGCACCATCGCTAAGCAAATGAAAATTCTACATCAAGACGGTTTTTCAAATTCCGAAAGAGCTAATTTTAAGCCTGTTGTTTTTGCTAACACAGTGCAGTCGATGGTCGCAATGTTAAAGGCCATGGATTCGCTCAATATTGCTTACGGAGTTGCCGATAACGCTGAGCATGGCAAGCGAGTACGTGCTGCAGCACAGCAAATGGAGGATATTGATCTTTCTACAGATGTTGGAGGTTCTTTAAAGATTCTCTGGGCAGATTCAGGGGTAAAAGAGTGTTTCGGTCGCGCAAGAGAGTACCAATTAAACGACTCGGCCTCATACTACATGGACGCCTTGGATCGAATCTGTGAGGCGTCTTACATACCAACCGAACAAGACGTGCTGAGAACTCGTGTTAAGACAACTGGAATCATCGAAACTACCTTCGAGTACAAAAATCTTAATTTTACGTTGATTGACGTTGGAGGTCAACGGTCCGAACGAAAGAAGTGGATTCATTGCTTCCAGGATGTCACTGCTATCATATTCTGCGTTGGATTGTCCGCTTACGACCAAGTCCTTGCGGAAGACGAAGAGACCAATCGAATGCGCGAGAGCCTTAAACTGTTTGAATCTATTTGCAACAACCCTTTCTTCGCCAAGACGTCAATGATACTCTTCCTGAACAAAAAGGATCTGTTCGAGGAGAAGATCGTCCACTCCCCTCTTACAATTTGTTTCCCAGATTACTCCGGCGCAAACGAGTATACACCGGCGTCGGATTACGTACGCGAGCAGTTTGAAAATCAAAACAAGCACGGCGACCAGAAAGAGATCTACACGCATTTTACGTGCGCAACTGACACTGGTAACGTACGATTCGTGTTCGATGCTGTGTCTGATGTTTTAATGAGAAAGATTCTGGATACGGTGTTCGGGTCGGGCCCATAGACTGTTAGCCTGTTACTCGTTTAAAACCGTAGGACTCGTGGGCCGTTTGCAAACCTAACGGCTTTGGTTGAGGCTAAAAGACTGAACTCAACTGTCGTGCTTACGCACATTGCCAGGCGCAACTATTTCGCTTTAGAAGTTTTCCTATAGTCCTTATATAAAGGAAACACTACGTATTTGTACCCTGAATTTAAAAAATGTTGTTTTTAAAACTTGGTGCCGTTCTCTTGGAAAAATAAAACTGTCAATTTCTAAAATAAAACCATTAAACTACAGATTTTTAACTGGCAAAGTGGTCATTACAGAGAACTGCATTTGTTGCTTAAATTATTGTGTTTTTAAACGTGTTTATAGTCTTAACATTCTGCTTTAGAAAATTTACTTTTCTTGGCAATAAAAGGACTAGTCTACTTGGCAAAACAAGCAGAGTGCCTTTTTATTCACACAGTTGCTGATTGTTCTACGACCAATTAAATAGGATTTTTTTTGTTTATTTTGTGCAATTATATACGACCAATGTTTTTTTCTTTTACTTTTTATGTGTTATATGTGTTTTCTCAATTATATTTGTCTATCTGTAAACCTAAAAACGCTTTAAAAGTCTGAATACTCTAATGCAAGAGATTGCCATTATTACAATCATAACTAAATACCTTTTTCGAAACTTTGGATTTTATAAATTGATGGACAATTTGATTGCCATGGTTTTTGGATTTGGTTGATTATCATATTTTATTGTTTTTTTTTTTGTAAATGATGTTTTTACATAGCGACGAGACATGGTTAAAATCTAATTTTTAAAGCTAAGTAAATCATAACCTGCCTCTTTATGTCTATTAAAGGCGTTATATGTCCCTTTTTCAGTATTTCTGTTTTTAACATATTAGCACTTTTGACATAGAACACAAAAAAAACGGAAAAATAAGTTGCATTCAGTTAGTTGTGTTATTTTAAATGCCATATACCGTTTGTGTCTGTTTTGTTAAGCGTGCAGTCTAGTTTGTTATTTTTTAATTATTTAAACAAAAGTAAAAAACAAGTCCTATTCGTTTGTTTTTGTACATTTTTTTAAAGTTTCTTGTGGCGATCGTATTTACAAACAAATAAAATTGTCTTTGTTGATAAATTCCTCATAAGAACTTAGAAATTGGATTCATTTTTTTGACCTGGGGTTTAAATGCATTTTTAAGCTACTCCAAATTCACTGTTGTGTTTATGGCCTAACCTAATAAACCAAGATAACTATTAGTTTGCTAATTTAACAACGTGTGCACGCGCAGTAATCGTAGATGTGTTCTTTTTTTCTAATAAATCTTGTGTTATTATATCATAATAGTTATAAGTTTTTGTTGTCTCGAGAATTCGTAATAAAAATGTAATAAAACAACTTATTAAAAACGGATTGGATTTTTTGTTGGTTACACATCTAATAGGAAACAGTATCCGGTTAAACAAATGTGGACTCTTCTTTTAGATATACTGGTTAAAATATTCTTTAATAAATTTTTGATCTACTTGGTAGTTCTCATTGGATATAAACACAAGGAAATTACACAAAGAGTTTCAGAGGAAACAGAAAATGAGACGCGCCATTAGCAAAAGAGAGGCAGTTAGAAAAGCAAAAGAGGTTTCGAATTTGATCGACCTACAGATTGAAAAGGACGCGAAGGCAGCCAGAAAGGAGGTAAAGTTACTGCTACTCGGTGCTGGAGAGTCAGGTAAAAGCACCATCGCTAAGCAAATAAAAATTTATCAAGACGGATTTTCAAATTCCGAAAGAGCAAAATTTAAGCCTGTTGTTTTTGCTAACGTAGTGCAGTCGATGGTAGCTATGTTGAAAGCTATGGATGTGCTTAATATTGCCTACGAAGTTGCCGACAACGCTGAGCATGGTAAGCGAGTGCGTGCTCTAGCACAGAACATGAAGGATATTAATCTTTCTACAGATGTTGGAGGTTCTTTAAAGATTCTCTGGGCAGATTCAGGGGTAAAAGAGTGTTTCGGTCGCGCAAGAGAGTACCAATTAAACGACTCGGCCTCATACTACATGGACGCCTTGGATCGAATCTGTGAGGCGTCTTACATACCAACCGAACAAGACGTGCTGAGAACTCGTGTTAAGACAACTGGAATCATCGAAACTACCTTCGAGTACAAAAATCTTAATTTTACGTTAATTGACGTCGGAGGTCTACAGTCCAAACAAAGGAAGTGGATTCATTTTTCAAGATGTCACTGCTATTCTATTTTGCGTTGATTTGTCTGCCTATGACCAAGTCCTCGTGGAAGACGAAGAGATCAACCGAATGCGCGAAAGTCTTAATATCTTCGAAACCATTTGCAACAACTCCTTCTTCGCCAAGACGCCAATGATACTCTTCCTGGACAAAAAGGATTTGTTCGAGGAGAAGATCGTCCACTCCCCTCTTACAATTTGTTTCCCAGATTACTCCGGAGCAAACGAGTACACACCGGCGTCGGATTACGTACGCGAGCAGTTTGAAAATCAAAACAAGCACGGCGACCAGAAAGAGATCTACACTCATTTTACGACCATGACTGGCCGAGTTTACGTTCAATTTTTGTTCGATTTTGTGTCTGATGTTTTAATGATAAAGAGTCTGGATAAAGTGTTTTCTGAAATAGAAAAAAAAAACGCGCAGTAATAACATATTTATATTATTTTTCTTATACAGTTTTTATTACTATAATATAATATTTATGATTTTGTGGTTGCAGCAAGTATTCAGGATAAAAGTGCAATAAAACAATTTATTAACAACGTTTCTATTTGTTGCATGTTAAATAAGAAATAGTTTTTACCAATATTTCTATTAATCATTTGACTGGATGGACATTTTTTCAAATATCAAATTCATTTTTTCAAATATCAAAATTTTTTTTAAATAAGAGGAAAAAAAATGAAAATGTTATTTTCGAGCATACAATTTCCGGTCAAATGTCTATTTTTATATTATTATACTTAATATAGAAGTGTTTTTTTACAAAGTCTAAGGCAAAATAAACCGTATTACATGGTTGACTTAAAAAGGAATTTTTTAGCTGGTATTTTGTGTTTAAATTAATTTTCTTGGCTTACAGGAAACAAAACAATTTGGTCAACGATATATTTAATTTTAAATACAAACAAAAAAGGGCAGTCTGCGCGTAAGTGTATTTCGTCATTTAAACCTATTTTAACTTTGCTGTACTGAAACTAACTTATTTTTAGTTACTTACTGATTTTCTTATATTAAAGTTGCCAACGGCCTCGTCATATTGATAAAGTTTTATATTAACGATTTTTTTCTCAAAGATTGATAAAATTGGTGCAAATAATTTTACTTACCTTTTAAGTAATACAACTTAAAAAAAAATGTTATTTAAAAAAAAGAAAGGGAAGGCCCCGTTTGATGACGTAAAAAGTACTAGCCTCTATACACTCATTCAGCTAACTTAGTACTTTCTACGTCACACAAAAAAATATGGTAACCTGGTTTTTGATGTTCATTATTTTTAATAATATTTGAAAACTAAATTGTAAGGACTACAGATATTTTTTAAATGTTCTTAAGGTATTTTGTGATTAGTGTCAACTATACTAACGTGTTATATACAAAACTATCCACTATAGCACTTTGATATTTTTAAACAGATAAATATCAATATATTTATACGTCATCGCATGTAATTAAATTTGGTCAAGTGTTAATTAGATTTCCAATGGCTCATTCGTTAGTGGAGTGCCGCTATACCTAAAAAAAAGGTAATTAATTTGTCAATTGAGTGCTTGGTTATTTTTAAACTGGCATGTGAATGTTGTGATTTTAGCCAAATGAATCACGTAGGCCTTAATCATTTAAAGTCATTACGGCGGTGATTAATACCTAGATGTACCGATATTTTGCTGAAATTAGCGTTTTTGATCTGAAAAAGACGTACTTTGCGTGGCGTTCGGGTTTTTACTATTTTTTTATCAAATTTTACCTAACCATAATTGGGTACAGTTTTTTTTATTTTAAATATTATCAACTATGTTTTTGGTAATGGAGATAAGTTTGGATAAACAACCTTCTGTTTTCTATAAATGGTTTTGAATATTAAATCATGTTATGAAATATATTTAGTTCAACTAAAAATAAAATTGGTCATAGTTTTTGTATTATTTCGTTTTTAAAAAAAAAGTCACAATTTAAAAAAGCTTTAAATATTTTTATCCACAAAAAAATTTTTTAGTGACTTCAAACGGATCTTCCTCCAAAAGATCGCCTTCCAGCGGATCGCAGCGCCTCCTTGTGGCCAGCTCTTCCGGGTATCTGACCGAGTATCTTCTGGAGCCGCGACCTCAACACGAAAAGGTGGCAGATGACTCGCCTGTCGAGTTAATAGCAACACCTTGCGTTTGCTGGCCGCTGCAAAGGTAAATAAAAATTTTTAAAAATAAGAAAAATAATTAATTTTTTTTGAATATATATTTGTATGTTGTTTACAATTGTGTTTGTTAATGTTGTGAATGTAAATAAATTTTTTGTGTAAATTGTTTTTTTTTTAATAAAATGGATATTTGTTTTATATTTAAAAAACATTAGTTTATAATTTGGGCATTTTTACAACCCCGCCCTAAACTAAGTTTAACAATACTTTCTTCACAACTGTTTATGCCCTAACTGTTTGGTTATTGGCATGTCCTTTGTACACTAGTTTTAAGTTTACAAGCTGTCCAATTTTAAACGAACATTTCCGACCTATCGTTTAAATCTCATTGTTTTTGGTGATTCATTTTGTGATTCATTTTGGCAATTTCCTTGGGAGAAATTCCATTCATAAACTAATTGTAACCTAGGCTTAACAGAGGCTTAACAGATTGGCTTTTACTCTTTATTTTTGGGTTTCGAAACTGGAATACAATAAGCTATGAATCAATATTTAGGCATAAAATTGATTTTTGTTTTGTCTTTGTAAAATTTGTAGATTCTTGGTTTAAATTTTATTATTTTTTTTTGTACTACTTTAAGTTAGTTGGTTTATTGTATTTTATAAATGTGCTGTTGTGATGTGTTTAAGCTATCTGTAAACGCTGGCCACATAGGATGGCATTGTTGCGACTCAAACCCGAATCTTTTTGGCCTGCAGCTTGGTGCTATAACCTTGTTCTTTTATAGATAATGGAACGAAACAGGCATATATCTATTTTTATTTTAACAGACATACTACATGGAGCACCGTTCCCCTGACCTTATCACCCCGTAGCAACCTCATCACATTTACCGACTATTGTCGTTTATATTACGAACAACAGAGAACTCTCCTCAACCCAAGTCCAATAGAAAACATGAACCCAGCGCAAAACAGCTTCGAGGCTCCGCCCACCAACGACATGATTGACAGGAACGGCTTGGCACATAAGGTGTGCAGCGAGCAACCGAAATCCATGAACGGCCCGGCGCAAAATTCTTTCCGTACTAAGGCGCCAGGTGGCGCTGTGGCGCAATCGGAACTAATGCAAAAGGTCGATTTGAATACGGAAAAACGAACGACAAAAAACATGGCGTACATGCCGCGTGGGGATGAATGGTTATCGCAGGTTGTTTTTTAAAGATTATGTTAAAAAATTTCGAAATTTTAAAACTTTGACAAAATAAAAAATTGTTTTTATTTTGTAAAAGGTTGAGATGGTTACTCACGAGGGTCCAGCAAGGAGATTATGGATGGGACCCCAATTCCATTTCAAACCCTTGCAATCTACTGGAAGTACCCACGTTATATCACACGCTTCAAGGTTTGACTGTTTTTTTTTATTGTTTGTTATAACTTGTATGTTTTTTTCGAAAGCGAAGTTATACTGTTCGAAAATACAAATTTTAACTCATTTTGTTTTATGTGACGTCACATTTATAAGGGTTTTTTTATCCTAATTTGTATAAAAATAACTTGCAAAAAGACTTCTTAAGCTATTTGTAGACGCCCTCTTAAAAGTAAATATTATTGTATTATGCTAAAAAAGGCCAATTGTGATAATGAAAATATTTTAGTGCATTGTTGTCGGACGAGCCCCACCCAGCGGAACACTACGGACGTAATGGTTTTTCGGTAGGTGGCGGAGAAGATGCGTTGAACGAAGAATTAGACCTCCGCTCTTTACAGTAAATCTATATAACATTTTCAAAACAAAGCTAATAGTTATATTTTTTTTAAATTGAAATTTGAATATTATTAGTTTTTTTACGACGTCCATTAAACATTTTTACACATTCAAAATTTAATAATTTTTTTTCACAATTTAAGGTTACAATCTTGCCGCTCTGAACCGGTACCAACTCCTAACTCCCGAATAACTGGTAGAGTCGATCAAATTGACGGTCGAGACCGACTTGGGTGTAGTACAGTGTCGGGAATTACTATTGAGGCTGGGTCGGGTAAGAATTTAATTTTTGATTAATAGGTTTATATTTAAAAATTTATATTTACTTTTGTCTAAAAATTTTAATTACGTTGACGGGCCTTGGTCACGTGACTTAACTTTGTCTCGTGATTTAAAAAGTTTTTTTATATTTATAGCTGATAGGTTGTAACTGAATATGATTAAGATGTCAATGGATTTTTTTTTATACTAAAATAAATTAATTTAAAAATACTGTTTTAAAAAAGGGCATTTTAGCATTTTAAAACTCAAAAATTTATCAAGTATATCAAATTAGCAAATGAACCTAAATTTGGTTCTAAAATTAATATCCCCCCCCAAAAAAAGAGAGATCAATATCATCAGTTAACACATGCATATCAATCCTATTTGTTGTTATACTTATATGACGTTTATTGCGTTGAATACGTAATACCATTTACGTAGTTGGGGCCTGGTTTAAATGGGTTAAATAGGCCTTAACCTTACTTAAATGCAAACATTTTACTTACATCTCTCAGCCCTTTTTACTGATGGTCAAATTAAGCTTTTTTGTGTGTGATTGCGTCTTGTCATTTAAAAAAAAAAAATTTTTCGGTGAGCTGTGAGTGTTGAATTTAAAATATTGTGAAATTTTATGGGTGACGTTTTACAAAAAAAGTAATAAAAAATTGATGATGATGAATTAAAATTTTTTTTTATGAAAATTCTTTGAAATTTTGGGTCCGTTAATTTTCGACTGACAATCGAGAAACGATATTTAACTTTCAATCCTCTTTTCACAATTCTTTTAATATATTAAAAGCTTTTAACTACACTATGCTTAGATCGCAAGGTTATACACATAGGCAAATTCGCCCAGTTGCCGGCAAAGGGTTCCATAAAGCGACTTCGTCAGTCATCGTTGGTCGTTGATAAAACGGGGTGGTTTTTTGACAAATTCAATCAATTTGATTGCGCGTCTAAGCACCTGTTTTCAGGGCACGCGGCGCGTGTATTGAAGCCCGGCTGGCTAAAAACACTCGTTTTACCGTGATTTCTGCCTCAAAAGTTAACGCTGTGACGGCCCATTGTGTGGACATCACTTTCAATCGGTTACGCCGTTTAATCACGTGACGCTCGTACGGGAGAATGTTGTTTTTACACGGCGCTTTCCAAAGCCTTGATTTGCCTACGGGAGGGCGTGTTGTGATTTTTAAGGACCTGCACGGCACGCGATTACAATCTATCTGTCAGGCGGGCACTTCGATTTTCCGGTGGCACTCGCCCGTGTTGGTTTTACTTTTATTAACACTCACCCGCCGTGGGTCTCGCGGCTTATCGCGCTGGTACATGTCGCATTATTTCACGGGCGCGCGATGAGTAGCGATTAAGATGACGCGTATTGTCGCTTTGAGCTGCTATCAAAACTTGCGTCGCGAACAATCGAGATCGCATAATAAACCAACTGGTCGTTGTCTTAACTCGTCATACTAATTTTTTTTATTTTTTTCAATTTTTAATACCTGTTATTTTTTATGAGTTTTAGTTATAATAACACTATCAGTAAATAAAAGAAAAAGGATTTAATTCGCAAAGCCCTAACAATTGGATTCACATTTTTAAAAGAAACATATCCTACAGACCCAATATTAATCCTTCACAATTTGATTTTTAAAATTATTATAAAGCAAAAAATTATACACACATTTTGAAATGTAGGTAAATTTATTATAAAAAAAGGCAAATGTTAATTTTTTTAAGAATCTTTTTTTTAAAGATTTTTTGTCACGTGGTTTCAATGTTTTAATACACTTGATATAAATATGTCATGTGTCTGGCCATTATAAGTGTTTAATGGTCGTCTGAGTAGTTTTCTAAGTGCGGTTAAATGACAGTATTTTACACCAATTTTGTTGGTGGTTTTTATACAATGTTGTAAACACACTTAAACTAACTGCTTATCAAATTCTAATCATTTACACTTGAAATTTTTGACTAAAATTTAAGTATTTTTAAGATGATTATTTTTTTAATATTTGTCAATTTTTTTTAATAGTTTTAAAAATTTAATATTTTTAATAGGGCAATATTTTGTCAAAATTGGTCTTAAAATAAAAAATATTCGAAGGAAAGATATTATTTTTTATGCTTTTATTACTTTGAAAAACAAAACAAATAAAAAATATTTTCGAAATTTTATTTGTTATATTTTTGTGAATAATTTCAACACAAAGCCTCTTGTGAAATTAATTCACTCTTCTTTTAATTTCTTTGTTTCACCTCTTTTTTAAGTACTACTTAATATAAGTGTGACTGGAAATTTCAAGGCATTTATTTTAACGCACGCGCCGATATGTTAATTGAAAAGCGGTTTTAACATACAATTAACCCACTTTAAAAAGCGCCTAAAAATATCAACAAAATGTAAAATAAATTGCTTTTTATTTTAGTTCTCTGTAAATATATTTTTTTTATAAATAAATTTTGGTTATAAATGTAATTTTAAAAATATAATTTATCCAGTAAAACTATAAAACAGTAAACGCCATTTTACGGAAATGGGACATTTTCTATTACTCACCTTTTACTCTAACCCTTCTATAAAAAATGTCTGTTAATTTTGAAAAAATGTTAACCTTTATTTCGATAAAATGTCGTTTTAAAATTTTTGATTGTTGGAAAAATGTTCTTTTCGTCAAGTGGTTTTAGCTAGCAAAGGGTGATAACTTAGGATTTCAACGGTGAATTTAGTAATTGCGTTTTTTTGCTCTATTATAAACGTGTGAAAACTTCTTAGTTTCATGTTTATTTAGGGTTTGTTATCGTTAACTCAAAACCAATATTTGCGTTAATACAATAACCTCCTTCCCACTCAAATTGATCTACTTTGTTGTTATAGCAACGATAACTTCCCATCTTAACTTTGTTTTGATTGTCAATCAGCTTTTAATATCGAGTTTCCCGCGTAATTGCTCGAGCGTAACGGCTCACGTGACTTAACGATGACCTTTTGACTCACTGATTGGCATGACTTATGGGTGGTGGCTAAATCGGTGCGAAACTAATAGGGGTGAATTCGGGGTCGAACTCCCGTGGGACGGGAGAGAAGGGTGAGGTCACGTGACTTGACCCCATGTCAACCTTGTTAACCGCCAACCTTGTTAACCGCCAACCGTGGGTTACTGTTATTTTGGGGGTTTTGTTTTGACCCCTTTTTGTTGGTGGTTTTTAAGTGCGTTAAAATTTTTGTAAATTTGTAAGTTAAGCCAGGATTCACGTTTGTTTATTATGCAAAGGTATTTTAAATGCAATTATTTGTATAATTAATGTGTCGTTATAATAAACTTTTTTTAAACTTATTTTGTATTAAAATTCTATTATATTAGGCTAACATTTTGTTTAACACGTTTTTAACCATATCTCCAATTAAAAAAGATTTTAGTTTTTTATTTAAATGGTCCCACTCAAATAACGCTCGGCGCCAAGTTCTGAGTGTTTCTTTCCTGCTTTCAATCATTATCAGTGTTCAACTTGAACTTTTACGTTTATACTTGTAACCTTATATCGTGGCAAAATTGGACCGCGCATGTTTTACAAGACACATTTGTGGTGGATTTTATTGCATGTTAAAAATAGGTGTTTGGGTGGGAAAAAAGTCAGGATTTTTTTTTTTAAATTATGGAATTAATTTGTTAAAAGTGCGTGAAAAATGTTTAGTCAAATTGCTATTGTTCCCTCACTTCCCCTAAAAATAGTGCTTTTTGAATAAATAATTGATATTGGCTTTTTGCATATAATATCTTTCAGATTTTTTTTGTAACCACGTGTTTAAAGATATACGATATAGTGTTATATATTAATGTGTGTATATTGAGTGCTAGTTCCGACCATTTTATGGAGAAGTATAAATAATATGCTTGATGTGTGTTTTGTTTATTGTTACAAGTCATCTTGGATTTAACAATCTTTTATTAATCTAAGTGAAAGCAAAATCAAAAACTTGTTTTCGTAACTTTTGACACTTAGCTGACGTTGATCTGATATATATGAAATTGTGTGTAAAACTCAAGTCTGCTAATATACAGTGTGTGTTAGAAGTGAAATTGAACTACTACCTGAGTAAACAAAACTCTCTTGTCGGGCAATGGGCACCTGTTGGTTTAATATAGAAAATAAGACAATGTTTTGATTTCACTAAAACCGCTGCGTGTGCCCGAAAGTGATTACACTCGCTACGGTGTTGTGGACATCAGACAACTCAAGCCAGGTGCAAGAGTGTTTTTTTTCTGACAACTTGTGACATTTTCGCTTTTTTGTTAATTTCTCTTTCTTGGAACTGATTGTCAAGTTGAAATTAGTTTTTGTTTTCCCCTTGCTCTGATCTTTTCTAGGGCTTTTGTTAGTGTTTATTTTTAGCTGAAAAGCGTGGGCGTTTTTGTATAGGACTTTAACCTGTTTTGATTTTGTTCTTCGAAATATTGTAATTTCTGTTTTAGTTGAGATTTTTTTTAATTGCAGTTTTCGTTATATTTTTTAAGGCATTTTTTTATTTTAAAAAGTATCAACAATAACTTCAAACAATAGTACAAGTTATTTAATATATTTAATAAGTTTTCTATTTTTTTATACATAAATTGCTATGTAATAAAATGACAATCAAGCAAAAATAGCAACACTTAAAAAGAAGGTACTTTGTAAATTAAAAAACATTTTGAATTTTATCCAATTAAATTAGATCAAAATATTTTTAAACGGGTTTCAATTTCTAAAGAGGTCGCTTTAATATCATTTGTGATGTTATACACTTCAGCCGACCCGTGAAATTAAATTCGCACTTTCGATCCCGTGTTTACATTTTTCAGAGAAAAAACATTTTTTTACACTTAGAAACATCAGTACCCAATGCCGCCTTATTTTCAGGGTTTTTAATTTATCGGTATAGGCCCTTCTGTTTAAAAAAATGGCCCTTTTTGTTATTTTTAAACTTTTAAATCTATAAAACGTGTTCCAGACCTAATTAGATGCCCTAACCTTTAACATTTGAAACAAGGCCGCGTACAAAAGACCACACAAAGTTTTTTTATTTTCGTTTCGGTTTGTTTAAAACATTTTCGATCGCGTTTAATTAATTTGGTTATTAAAAAAAGGCTGTTGTGTTTTTTATCTGACTTTCCAACAAGCGCTCCTTTTTCTTGTGCCTAATGTTTTTATTAAAATCTGTTTTTTTTTCTGCTAAATATAAAGTTAAAAAAGGTACAAAGTAATGATGACGTCATTTTTATATTATTTAATGATTACGTCATATTCATATTAGTTTTGGTGACGTTGGGATTTTAATAATCTATGACGTCACGAACTTTCTCTTTTTAAAATGCTATAGATTGCGACCTTTTTTTATAAAGTTTAAACTATATTTAAATTTATGACGTCACTTTTTTATGACGTCACACAGGTAACTTTGACAATGCTGCTCATCAACTTAAGATCAGCGCGTATGGATCTCTTGAAGATACCAGGTCCTCTTCTTTCGGAGGAAGAATCGGGGAAGACAGACTCAAAGAGAGGATCGCAGACGCCATGGTGGATCTTAATCGAGGAGGACGGGGACGCGGAGCGCATTTCGTTTCCCACTCTCCTTCGGACTCCTTTTCCAACAACTCGTTCTCTTCTATTTCCCCTTCTTCGTTAAAGTCAGGAAAGACCCGTTCGGGTAAGTATATTACTTTTGATGACGTCATAATTATTTATGACGTCATGAGTAGAATCTTTTATATTCACTAGAATAAGATTTTTTATATTTTTTAGATGCAGCGGATTTCGGTTCAGTTCCGTTGGTTGCAGAACACTTTGATTTTACCGCAAACAACAAATAATTTTCGTCGGGGTATTTATGTATTAAAAACGGTTGTGGGTAAAATGTAAATTCTCGGGAAATTTTAAGAATAGTAATTTGCGGTCTCGTTTCGCTTTAGACTTTTGTGTGACAAATTGGCCTATTTTTATTTTACCCCCAAAAATTGAGTTAGTCGTATATTCAGGTGCCCAAAATTTTATTTTTCGACTTCTATTGGTATTCTTAAACACGCGCAAACTTCATATAAAATACTACCCAAAGTTTAATGCAAAAATTTTTGGCGCATATTGGTCAAAATGGTACGGTACCACTGTAAATTAAAACATTTTTGGCTTATTTTTTTGACCAAATTTTTATCATACGAGTTTTTTCGGTGAGTTTTATTTATTTCTTGTACAAATTCGATCTAAATTTTAATTTTAGAATATAGTGGAATATCGTGCAATAATTTTAAGGGGCCATTCTGTGACATTTTATGCTTTTAAATCGTGGACATTTCATTACTAATACATTGTGGCATTTTTACTAATACATATACCTAAATTTCGGTCCCGTGTCAATTCGTACCTGGTCAACTCAGCCCAGGACCAACCAACTTGATAACACGTTGTCTGTGGGTTGAATTGACCGACCATCACAAAATAGTTACCTAAAAGTACGTTAACAAAGACAAAATATTGTTTATTCATATTTTAAATTAAAAATAACTTATTGTACGCGAAATCGACATCATGTAACATTTGTAAAAATATTACGGTTTGCATTTTTAACTGACTTATTTTTCTGGGTTCTATGTTATAACAAATTGCGCAAAAATTTGCTTGGTGTACGTTTGTTTATGTTGTAAATACTTTGCGAGATAGATTACACTTTATTTTACTTGGGTTATTGTTATTATTCTTTTTGTTATTATTCCGATTTTAGTTTTACGTGAATATATTTTTGTTGCTTTTTGTTTATTTGACATTTTTGGCCATTTCTAAATTACGCTGCTCATATTTAAAACGTTTTTAGGACAAATTTTTTACATAAATTTATTCCGAGTTACAAGTGTTTTCATATTTTCGTTAAAATCCGAAAAAAAATTGATTTTATCAAATTGTTATACTACTCTAATTTAACTGTATTTTTTAACTGACTTCTCATTTTCCGGTTTGTTTTTACATAATTACTTTAATTTTTCTGTGTATTTTGCTTATTCAGAACAAGATTTTTTGTAATTTACAAGTTTTTTGTTAGTTCTTAAAGTAGATAAAGGTAAATTCTAAAAAAGGTAAGCTTGCATGAAAGCTCTTGGCAAAAACAGAGCACTTGCTACACCACACATGAGGTCGTGGGTTCAATCTCCACTGATCTCATGTTGTAGCGCCCTTGAGTAAGGCGCTATAAACGGTATAAGCTCCTGCTGAGCCGCCACTTAATCAGCAGCATAATTACTGGGCAATTATAATCTATAATATCCCAAACTGCCACAGGCAACTCGAGACTGGGTCGTAGTAACTGATGTTACTCTATGTTTAAGTCGCGCATTTGACTTTCCCAAATCGAGGATAAAGAAAAAAAAAATATATACAAAAAAAATAGCAAAAGATTAATCGACAAAACCAATACGTATAAATACATTAAAGGAAAATGGTTTTCCCGTTGCGGTCTAAAATGGATAGAAACCGTTTAAATATATTGTTTTAATAGAATCATAATATTTCCTTTGGATAATATTTCTCCACTTTGTTTATTGAAGTAACGAACCCTATACCTGAATATAGATTTTAATTAATGTGGGTTGGTTTATTAATATAGTTTGATAATTTCCTGTTTTTCCGGGTAATAAAATGCCACGGTTACCACGCAATATCGCACATTCCGCAATAGGTTAGCAGAGTGTATTCAGTTTTTAGAGCCGTTAATATTTCAAGATTTTTTTTTGCTTGATCGTTAACTCTGGGTTTTCTTAATTTTATTTAAAATATGGTTTTGTTACATTTGTTATTGCTGGTTTCTGTTTTTTGTTCTGGTATTTTTGGCAAAAATGCTACAATTACTGAAAAACCGACAGCAACAAAAATGTTGAATGAAACGGTGCCTTCGGCGGTAAATTCAGTAAATACGACAAACAATGCGACAAAAACGACAGTAACAAATGCAACAATAAAAACACCAGCAGAAAATACAACAACAATTGCGACAGAAGCTAAAACAACTACGCCCAATATTACAGAATCGACAAACACAACTACTGAAACTGTTTCAATTACAAACTTTACGGTGAAATCTACAATACCAACTACAGTAGAAACAACAGTCGAAATCAACTACAACTCGACTAAATTTGAAGATGAGGAACATTTGGAGAAAAATATGCTGGATAAAGACGAGGTGTGTAATCTAAAATTTACTTATGTTAATGAGTTATTAATTTATTTTTTTTAAACTAAATTTGGTTCTCGTTCATTTTTAAGAAAACCGAAACCACCGCTTTTTCAACTGGAAATATTGCCTACATCGCCATAGCTACCGCAATTGTCATCATTTTGATTCTTCTTACGATGGTTTGGCTTATTCGGCTAAGGTAAAACCATTTTGACGTTAGCAATACGTTTTCTGGTATTAATTTTTCTAGATTAACCTTATTGGCCTGGTTCTCGCCGATTTCCTCTTGTACTTAAAGATTTTTGTGTCTTTTTATTAGTTATGCGAGGTTCGTAAAACCAGCTTAACTTTTTTTTGGTTACAGTTATCCCAATAATTGTTCGTTTTTTACTTTTTTAGAAGGCGCCAGCACCGTAACGCCTTGTTTCCCAGTGACTCAAAAGAACTTGAAAAATTGCAACCGTCTGACAACGTAATAATGTTTTACTTATTTTAAATATAAGAAGGTCGAATTTCAACATTAGGATGTAAGAATTTGATATTAAATTATTCTGTTGCTTTTTATTTATATGATATTTATTTTGTTTTGCAGAAACGATCTTCAAGTTCGGTATAATGCTCTATTGGCAAGAGCGAAAGAAATTTATTCTTGAACGCCAATACAATTTAATATTAATGTAAAAGTTACGCAGGTTTATTATAAATTTAAATATTGCATTTTCATAATATTGTATATAACGTTTTGTATGCTCACATGCCATTTAAAATACAAATGCAAAAATTATTTATATTTTATATATTAAAAATGTATGTCTATATAAAAAAATGTAAAAAATGACACACCAAATAAAATACTTTGAATTTTAATATAAAGTAAGTAAATGTTTTTAAATGTAAAATAACCAGCTTAAAATTCTCAAGACTAATTAAGCTTGCTACATTGCTTTAAAACGCCTAACGCAAAAAATGCCCAAAGAATTGTCACTACGCGTTTAACCTAAACTTAATCTGATTAATGATAAAACACTGTATAAAGCATCAGCTAGCAAAATAGTTCTTAAGTTGAGTTTAGTTTGATTTTTTCTGTGCAACATAAAATAAGATGTACTGCTATTTTTAAAAGATAGCAAAATTTAGCAAACTAAAAGATTATGATGTCTCGCTCTAAAGAAAGCTGGTTAAAATATAAACAAGTTAAATCGGTAAGTTTTTTTTGAAAATTAGTAACTTCACATTAAAGCTGATGACCTATTTTTTTAGTAATGGTAAAACTTTTTATCCGTTAGTGGTCGGTAGTGGGTTTGCGATATAGTAGAAAATCGCGGTACCAACGTTTCAAAGTTTTGTATGCGAAAACTTACAAAGGTAAAAAAAAATTTTTAAAGTAAATATATGATGCAGTTCCGTAATTTTAACAATTAACGTAAATTGCACATATTTGTTTAACCTTTTATATACCTATAAACAATACACGATCTGCGCAAGTCCAATTAACCAATTCACACTTTTTAATTATTACTTAACGAACATAAGATACAACAATTATTTGATAAGAGAGCATTATAGGCTTGCAGGTGGTCCTTGGTAATTGCTTAATGGCGGAATACACGTAATAACGTAATGTGTAGTTTGGATAATCACGAAAATTGATTAATCTGCTAAAACAACGCGTGCCAAATGAAAGGTGTAATAACAAACCTAGTATATCTACCGAGTTTCTACAGCTTTGACGGCGCGTGAGGTCTTCAAAAAATAAAAATATCGGTTTCATATTTATTTAACTGTACTGAAACAAAACGTGGTGTTTTGGTAGCTGGGTTAAGTTTATTAACAGTACTTACGGAAGATTTTATTAATTTTTATTTGCTTTATATTAAAGAGTTGCGTAAACGGTTCAGAGTTTTTTAATTAGGTTCGATAGCCTAACAAACTATAAAAACTGTTCTTCATAATTTACTTTTTTCTCAAATTATGAATAAATGACTTTTTTTAATCATACAATGCTTTAAACACAAATTTTAAAATGAAAGGCTAATTACTAATTTAGCCAACCGCGTTTGTGCAACGTCAGTTTTTATTTTAAATTATTTTAAAGTTTAAACTGTGTTTATGTTGTTTTTTCGGTATCGCGGGCTCTACAACAAAAAAACGGCGGCGGGTCGCGGCTATTTAAAACAGATAAGCTAATCCGTAAATCTATAAAAACAATACAAAAATGCGACCACTATCTTTTAGGTGGCACTGGCGCCGGCAATACTACGTAATTATTTTACATTCTCTCTCTTGACTAAGTAAACAAAAAGGCCGATTTGTTTTAAGAGTTGTAGGTGTCAGTTTGCGATTAGACGGTTAAAAAAGGGTCGCCGCTTGTAACTACAAATCGATCGATTGTCGTAGAATGACGTCGCCTATACAGGCAAAGTTAACTCATGCTCACCACAATTTGTCATTTTCCAGTTATTTTTTACTAATTCAGGACAATTTTATAGATTTATTTGGTATATCGCACCCTTAAGGTTTCAGTGACAAGGTATATAAATGTGCTTTGTACTTTACCACAAGGTATATCTGTGACGTAATCGCACCTCTATTACGAGTGACTTAAACCCGGCGATTCGATTACGATACGCCGTTATTAACACATTTAATATGCATAGAGACCAAACGCTAATCGTTCTGATCAGCGCTAGCGTACGCGTAAGAGCGTTCTTATTTACACCTCGCCCCCTAAGTGGTTTAATTCTCGTCTGCTTGGCGCCGGCAAGTCGTTGTCAGATCGTCCCAAGGGCTGTTCACATTTTCCATAGGCAGGAGATTATAATGTACTTAATGCCGAATAGTGTGTGTTTAGTTATATATACCGTCGCTCGAAAGCGTGTGGATTTTGACACTCAAGGGTCCGTGTTCAAGGCCAGGCGAAGGCGTTTAATGAGAATAAAATCGCCCTGTTTTTGAAAAGAGTGTTTTTGTAGACTTTATCGTAAACTCGATGAGTTTCTGTTTTTTTAAGTGTGGTTTACTTTAATCGAGTCAATCTAATTATAGATCTCTGATTTGTTTATTATGTTGCTTGTGTAAGTTTATTTTCAAAACCAAACGTGCTACCGCAAAATTAGAATCAACCAATTTCGTCCTGGAAAAAGGTGAACAAAGTTTGCCTCTTTATGCAGCATCGCCTTATCTCGTCATACTATTTGACAAAATGTTTTTTCTCTTTTATGTCATTATCAAGGCGACATGTATACGCAAGCGATGTTGCTATTATCTCCGCTATTTAATCGACGAGGTGTAAAACCCGTAACACTACCGACGCGTACACAAGAGGCGACCACTCTTCTCGAAATCATGCCCCTTTCTTTGTTTCTTTTTTTCTCCCCTCTCTCAAAATGGCCTCGGCGAAGCAGGCTGGTGGCGCCGACCAGTCCAACCTCATCCGACAATTCAATTGCGTCGAGAATCGGTCACTCGCTTTTCGACAACAGCGCTGCTGGTTCGATTACGCTCGTTAATGCGAGACCCAAACACAATTGTCACCTCGTATTAAACTGCAATTTAATCGCGTCCGAAGGGCGCTAAATATTGTCTTGATTTGACACATTTCAGCAATACGACGCGAGAAATTCACAGCACTTTCTTTTTCGCGCGCCGGAAAGCTGTAAAAATTATGGAACAAACTGGCTGAGTTGATTGCATCTGATGATTAGATTCCCTGTTGCGGCTGACACCTTAGGCGCCAGTAGTCTGAAACTGAACGAGCCTGAACCAGCGTTCAAGAATTACTGAGGACACTTACCGCGGTCGTTCGGTCTTATTGGACTCGTGCGTTTTTGCCCCCATATGACAACTTGAATGGTACAAGTGGCTACTTCACAGCACGCCGACTAGGGGGATTGTTGTGGGATTTGGCAGAAAATCGCCTGACGTTGACGGCTTAATAAGACTGAATTCAACTATACAGAAACTATTTTTGTGTTTCGCCCAATTTTTCTTGTTTTTGAATATATTTTAAAGCTATGACATGACATATGAATTGTCTCAAATACAAACATTCCTTTAACGACAACATTTATTTTAACACAACCTACATAAACTCTATCATCGTAAAAACTGGTTTTATGAAAAGCTAAGAGCCGGTTACAATGATGTGTACAACAAAAAATCTCACAGCTACCCTATTTGGTTTTTGCGGTAACTTTACCCACCTGGGGAATAAAGATCGCGTCGAACAACCCGACAATTCCATGATTGACATAATATTTACGATGTGGTAAAATTAAGGATAAGTTAAACTTTCATAACTACCGTGTTTATTTTTGGCAACACTTTTGGCATGAATGAAAACAAATAAATTTTTTCGTCGCTCCTAAAACTTAATGGCTCTGCTCTACAGAGCTGCGTTGACGCCTTGGTCGTTAGCTCGGGCGCCATCCGAATCAGTTTAAATCCCTAAAACCTCCCGAGTCTGCTTATTTGAGATGAAATTCTAGGCTAAAGTAATCCCAAGGAAAAGTGGGAAATCCTAAACAGCGCTCGGTTTACATACGCGGGGAGACAAAGCTAATCGACAACACTGGTAATGCAATACCCTGACAACAGAGAGCAACGTATAGTAATGGCGCTCCTTTAAATATGCACATAAGTACAACACGCCGTAAATCCCATAGGAAAGACAGATACTTTCAGTTTGGATTAGGTCTTGATCTATAGTTGGTACAAGGTGTACGATTTGGGCTTAGCACCGGTGTCTGGACAGTTGTAACATAACCACTCTCACTGGTTCATCAGTTTGTAAGTGTAAACGCCCTTGGAATTAAAAGCTGTTTAGCGCTGTAACAACAAAACACAACTTCAAACAAAATAACATCGCCCACTTTTAAACTACTAATAACAACGACCGCTCAGCGTAAAGCTATTTAGACAGCAAATCAAAAAACCTAAGCCTTATAAATAGTTACTCTTATAGCCCCTTTTGGTGTTTTCGTGGCCAGTAATTAATATTACTAAATTTGTTGATATTTTTGTATAATCGATTTATTAAAATTTTACTATTTATAAAGAACAATTTACTAAATATCGTTATATTTGTTTAAATCAAAACTACCACCGTGCTATACAATTAACCTAACGTTTTTTTACAATATTAAGACGAAACGGTTTACATTGTCAAAGCCTTATCTCAGGCAGCAATTTCAACATTGGAATCGCATTGTTATCGGCCTAGCTGTGTGAATATGGCGCCGCGGCAAATTCAAGAAAAGTTTACCAGGATTTAATGTTAGTCTCGCCTGCTATTATAGCGATTTATGGTAGCGGAATGATTCACAAGTCGTTAGGATCCAAATTTTGGTTTAAAGAAGTAACCCGTTGTTAGCGGAAAGACTTAGGCGTCGAAGCTACGGTTACCTCACTATTTCGTATTTGAGGTTCCCACACAGCCGCTTTGTTTCGTGTTTTATTGTTATCGCACATTAAGCCACTTCAGTCTAATTTAATAGAGCAATTTCTAGACTGGCACGTGGCTCACAGCTACTCGTTGTGAAGTACCGGCCTAAGCGAACTGGCCTGCCAGCCTACGAGGCGCCTGTATTCTTTATCAGCACCTTAGGGAGGCTAACGCTAGGCAAGCTGGGATTAAATTAACGCATTTCGTTTTGTTTTGAAGTCGTTGATCTACGTATTACTAGACCACTGGTTGCGGTTATATGTCAGATTACTGCCAGTCTATGTTGGGGGCCCGGTAATGTAAAATTGGCTGTAATTGTGATTAAATCGTTCAAGATATATTTTTCGTACGAGCTAGAACCTTAGAGTTTTGCTACAGTAGCTATTACTATTTAATTATTTTGTTTTGAAAACAGATAACATAATTTTTTTTTTTTTTTTTAAACATCACTCTTTTTCGTTTTTAAACTATACTGATTTTATAAATATAAACAAACAGTTTTTTTTTTGAAAGATAAAATATTTGTTTATTGTAAATTGCAAACAATTAGTCGCCTTGATAACAAATTCAAGGTGGACAATAATTAAATAGAAATTAATTAAAATTTTTCCAATAATTGCACAAGAAACGATTCATAAAAAGAAATAGAAAGACAAACAATAATTTAACCGTTTGCTAAGGAAGAAAATAAGCAGCAGAAAATATGTTCAAAATGGTTCAATTAAGAATTCTGTTGATATTTTTGCATTTAATGTTAAAGGTTTAAATATTATTTGCAAATATATATATAAAAAGTTATTAAAATTTTAAACAATAACGTTATAAAATTTATTTAAAGATTTTTTACAGTTTGGAAAATTGTTTTTTTTTTAATTGTGCGCTAAAAAAGAAAAAAAAATGTGTTGAAAAACGATTTATATCACAGCACAAATAGTTCCACAGCGCGGATATATATATATTGACCACGTCGTAAACAAGAATAATAATAATACATAAAAAAATACTTAAAAACAATAAATCTAAACAATTTTTATAATAATATGTGTAAAATACAAAAAAATATGTTAACAAATGGATAGCACCAAAAACGTCGCTCAAAAAGGAACATTAAATTTTTAAAACGCCATTTTAAACATGAAACTGCAGTTAAGAAGGATTTTCCCTAAACACCCGTACTCGAAAGGGCCTAAACCTTGGTTAAGGAAGCAAGTACATTTGAAATGTTTGTCAACATAGGAAAAAGTACGAAGTAAAAGAATGAAAGTTCGTTGAGGTATGACGCACAGGCAAGCAAGAGAGACCGACGACCCTTTATATATAAGACAAACTACACAATAGGACAGTATGTAAAATGGTAAATAAAATCGAAGTCATTGGAATTACCCAGTTTTTGTTTTACAACAATTTTTATGTTTGCAATAAACATGTTAATACTGAGGTTATTTGCTCCCCCTATTACGTGGTCCAAATCGAAGTGACCTTACGTCCATTTTGGCTGATATCACTTGTTTCTACTCGTTTGCTGCTTCGGTAGATTCACGTGACCGTGCTATGACGCTTTCCATATTTCGAAGGTGCTGGATCGCGCTACCCGCTACTGGGGGAGCTGGACTTACGTTTTTATCGCTTTGGTGATTATGAGGAGACAGTGATGCGGATTTGTTGTGATTGGAAGAAGGAGGTGAGTTTGGAGCAGACTCGGAGGACAAGCTTCCCGATATTTTTCTTTTGATCACTTCTTCCCCGCCGGAGGAGGAATAACTGTGTCCGGGATGTCTTAAAAGGGGGTGGTGAGAATTTGCAGAAGACTCGCTTGGCGACTTAAACGACTTGAAATTAAAGGGAGGCATTGCATATGGGGAAAATCTCAACTTATTGCCATTAAGTCCATTGCTTGGCGAGGAGGGCGGAAAAAGGGACCCATTGAGCATTATTTCTGGGGGCGATGTCACATCTGACGGTCTTCCTAGTGCGTTCACTGCCGCCGAATGACGGTAAAATTGGTGTGCTATTGATTTTGGTGATGGTGGGCGTCCGGGAAATCCCGGTGCGGATCCGGGAGGGAATCCGGCCGCCGAAGCAGCAACCGCTGCACTGTAAGGAAAGAGACTCGCGTATGGACTAAACGCCGATAAAGCGGTACTGTTGGTGAATAGTGAAGAAAGGGGTGATTGTCCGGTGGCTGCTGAGAGAAAGGGATTGTTGGTGGGTGAAGTAGGGTGGGCATGGGACATTGACGACATACCCCTTGCGTTTGCAACAGCCTGTAACAAAGCGGGATTAAACGCGTTGGCAAGTTGCGAGTAAGTGTTGTTGTTGCCACCCATTGCCGCAGACAGTGCGCTCATATGACCAGGGTGAAGAAACGGGTAGTTACCCGCTGAAAAGTTTGTCATAAAGGGGTTCGGCATTTCGCCTATGCGCATTGGCATCGCGCCCGTGGGATGGATAGGAATGGGTGACGTCAGCTTTGCCGCACTTTCTTTACTGCGGTGATGCGACTTTACCTTCGGCGAGGTGGACTTTCGGTGACGCGACGATGACGTCAGATCGGGCGATGACGTCATACTGTGGGTCGTTGCCCGATCGTCGTCGCTAAAGTCACGTGACGAGTTAGCATCAATCGTAGAGGTGCGTGGGTGCTTTCCCCCCCTTTTGCTGGGTATTTCATGATCGGATTCCGATTTTCGCTTTCCTGGAAATGTCGAGGCAGCAATAAATGAAACTCTTACGTCATCGTCAGCTGATGTGTTGTAATCTGTAATAAACATGACGTCATTAATTTGAAGTCTCGTGTTAAGGTGGCGATTGATATAGTTCAACCACATCAAAAAAAACTTGGTTGAAAACATCAAATAAAATATATATTAAATATTAAAATTAACACCAAGAATTTAAATAAGATAAAATATCAAAATAAATTGTAAAACTGTTTTTATATTCTAAAACTATTTTTTATGTTCTATTTACCTGATTTATCCGAATTTGAACTCGTGTTCTGGTCTCTATTTACAGTTTCATAATCTTTTCTTCCATTTGTGTGCTCGCTCGTCGGTCGAGAACTGCTTAAAAGTTGTTGTTGGATTTGGAAATGTTGTCTGTTAAAAAAAGATAATTTAAAATAAAATAGGGTTTGTGCGATTTTATAAAAAATTTATATAAAAATTTTGATTTTACCTTTTTTCTCGTTTTCCGCTACCCGAATCTCGAAAACCCTTTGCAAATGGGTTGTGGTCAATTTTAAGTTGTGTTATCTGATAAAAAAAAATAATTGCATAAGTTTTTTTGTCTATATAATAACAATTTGTTGTTTGTTTGATTCGAAAGATGTTATTTTCTGGCATATAACTGTTAAATAATTTTAATTGTTTGTTTTTGTGAAAACAAAGAATCTGTTTAAACTGCGGGTTTAAATAAACGACCTAATCTCTAGAAGGCGGCGAATTTGCCATTCTGAAAACAACTTAGTGATAAAATCCCCTTCTGTCAATGTTGCAGATTTTTAATCAGGGATTAGGGGGTCTTTAATCACTGGCCGTACGCGCAAAGGCGCCTCGCTGACGAGTTGCATTCCCATCAAAATGCCTGGGCGGCCAAGCGAAAATCGCGCTTTCCTTTGCATTGTATACCTGTGTGCATTTCCAATCGATTACGGAAGGGTCAGGGATTGATTAACTGGGGCTAATCGCCAACAGGCTACAGCGCGTCGCAGCCAAAATGGCGAACCACGCCGGCCGAGCGACGCCGTTAATCCGCGATGATATGCATTTGGTAAAACGAGCCTGCTAGGGTTTTCTTAACTGTCGCGTTTCTCGTGCGATCCCTTGTTTTCGCTATCGGCTCGTTTTAAGGCGATCTGTTTGGATTGCTGTAATGCAGTCAGATTAGGAGGAGGCGTGAAATTTCGACAGTGCATGCGATCGCTTAACTTCACACGGCGATAACAGTGTGGCACTTTAGTGTTATTTATAAACCACACAACATTTAAACCAATCTAATTTTGCCAAAAAATACATTGCTGGATAAAACATCCCACGTTTTATGAAATCAAATACGTCTTCTTATTTGTATCGCTTAAACATTTTTGCGAAGGCGTGTTTACTAATTAGCCAAAACGATGTTGTCTTAATTAAGACACTTAAATCTCTGGCACCAATCTGTCGTGTTTTAAACGTGTTAGCGATTATGATACAACGGTTAGCAACCGGAAAACTGAAGTGCCTAAAACTCTGTGACGTCACTGGCCAAGTCACGTGGTAAACAAAAAATTACGCTAAAACAAGTTCACGGCCTTAAATTGCCTCGTCGTTGGACTAAACCAGTAACCTAAACCGGCGTAAAAATAGAAATCATAAAACATGCATTCGCTAATGAGGTGTGTTCTAGCTAATGTAGTATATAGCAAAGCTTTGCGTTGCCTAATGGACACATCATTGCTACAAAGTGGATATCACAACTCGATCAGGCTAGGCGCCGTGCTAAGAGCAGTCCACTATAGATTGTCGCAATCTACGCTAGCTTACACAACGTCTATATACCTCTTAAGCAAGGCGACGACAATGCCATATAATGTCGGTTTCTAAATGGTGTGTGATTAAAAAGATAGCCTTATACGAATTTTTTAACCAGCATAAAACCGCTGCATATTTGTTTTGATGACTTTGAGTACAAAAAATACTTTAAACGTGTCTCGCTGACATTTAAGTGCAAGTGCCTTTAAATTAATTAGCAAGTAGTAATTACCTTTTCGTTTTGGTATGCTGTGACTGCAATAAACTGCATTTCCTTGAATACATAAGTGCGAAACGCACAGTAAGGCAACTTAGCAAGGTCTCCACATCTTACAACATGAAATCTAGGCTGGTATTTGTGCATGGAATTTAAAATGGTCTAATAAACAAAAAAAATAATTGAAAAATATAGTAGTTTAAAATTTTTCAAATTGTGATCATACTGTTGATAAAAGCTTTTTTTTAAAACACATTGACAAAATGGTGATTTTTTGACTTACATGGCCATGTGGATCAGCAATGTTGTTTGTGAGTTTTAACTTATGAAATGAAACGCCCGGCCTGTTCATCCACTGTTCACCGGTTGCTGGCGAGTCAGGGTGGATGTACATTCGTTTCGGCAATTCCGGGTCCGCCTTTCCGGCCACCATCCAGCGGGAGTTGTGGAACTTATACCTGCAGTCATCTGCAGCTACTATATCCATCAGCATTATGTATTTTGAGTTTTTGCTAAGGCCACTGACTTTGACTTTAAACGAAGGGAACATGCGCCTAGAAAAAAAAAGAGAACCGGTTAGCTTTAACAAATCTTGAACAACGTTTAAGCTGCCAGGTAAACAGACTAAATGAGCTAACCTAGCAGTAGTAACTACAAATGGTGTACTTTGTATTTACATAGTGTTACTATATCCCTATTGATTTTGCCGTTGTTCATTTGTTATATAAAAGGCATTAGTCCAGGCTTAGGATTTATGCTTTTCCAATGCGAACCGGTCAAAACAATCGAACATTGCAAATCATTTGAGATTACTAATCGGCGTATCTGCTAAAATTCAGTGGGGAGCGTTCTTCCAATGCTTAATGTAAGATGTGGTAGCAAAAAGAAATAAACTGACATGCCGATTATCTGCTTTAAGGCTGATGACGCCAAATCAAAATTCGCAATGTGACATTAAAACAACTAAGTCCCACGCGTCGTAATAGCATTTCGCCTAGCTCTGTTTCGTCATAATTCACGCATTTTCGTGCTGTCAAATCGGCTAATGGCGTGGACGCGCCTAGAGTAATCAAATATATTTAAAGCGCCAAAAATTAGTCAAGGGATAAGGTTTATATTTCGTTTTAGGTGAATAAATTTTCTTTTGAAAATTGGAAAGTGTCGTTTTAATTCCCAAGGTATTTAATAACCATGCTACATTGTATTGTCAGAGTATTTCAATTTGGTCCGAATTAATATTTGTTTCTCCCCAATATACCATTTCTCCCCGATATAAAAATAGCCTGCCGTCCCGCCGTCTTTATTTATTACGATGTTTAATTACGAGCAAAAGTTTGCAATAGGCTTAAAGTAAACCCACCTTTGTTTCAATAGCGATTTGTAAGCGATAACAATAGTAGGTTAATCGGGGCCTATTTGACCAAAGTTTTCCATGCTGTATACGCCCTATTACATCACTCCGACGGCGAAGTTAATTACAAAGTCGGCAAGACAAAAGAAAAGTTATTACAGAACGACTTGTTTATCCAACTGATTTATTAGGCCTCGCAGCAGGCGGACGGCTTAGTCCTTACGCGTATTATAAACCATACAAGAACCTTGAACACATCGCCTCTTGCTTGTTTAAATGGTAATTGAATTAGCACCGGTGTGTATTCCAGAAAGGGGAAAATGTTTTGTTCGTTTAATGAATTCATTAAAGTTCTAATAACGAACTTGTGTGTATTCTATCATTCATAACATCTGGCCTACATTTTCTTGTGACACCTGGTTATTGCATTTCACCAAAAATATTTTTTAAATTTGATTGGATTTTTATGTGAAGTAAAATTTACGAAATTTCATGAGAATTTGACTCGATATTTTAAGGGCTATGTCTGTAATAAGGGGGCCATGCATTTATAATAATACAATTAGTGTGCTTTGCAACGACTGCATGTTCTTAATTTACAGTTTACGATTCCACTTAAGAAAACGACGTCAGTAATTTGTTTGTAAACGGACGAACACAAGCAACTATTATAACACACTAAACCAATGGCGACTGATTCGCTCTGTGTCTGCGTATACGGGCTATTATATAGCGATCGAGATAATTACAGCCAGCGCGGTGCCTCCGCGACACTATCATCCGTAATTATAGCGTTTAATAGATGATAGGTCAATAAAGCGACGATGGAATCGAAATGTTTTGATTGTCATTGCCGACTTAACCGTTAATTAGGCAAGGCCGTTAATGCCTCGCAATTAGGCATAAAGGCTTAGACTGTATATACAAAAACCTTGCGTTGCAGATTATTGGAAACAATAAAACAACATCGCAGTTCAAACGGGCCCAAAAAAATGATTAAAATTGTTTTAGGGATTATGCATTTTGTCCACTTTCCGGGTTACAAAATAGCGTGAAATAGATTGTACAATAATCTTCGGTAGCATGATTGACTTAACGCGGCGTGGCGACAGAATTTGCGATCTTATCAGGACCAGGCGAGGCGGCGCGATGGTGGTAGATAAAGTTATCTCCCGTCGTAATTTCATATACTAACAACCATTGTGTAATGGCTGCGACCGCATCTACGTGCTTCTAAATGCTATAAACCCTTAATTTACTTAGACGAAAACATATTATTACCATTCTGCATTATTCAGTAACTTCTCAAAAGGTGCCAATCCACAGGTTATTATAAAGGGCACACGAACAGTGAAAGAGAAAGAAACGTGGATTGAATATGGAAGTGCTCGTTAATACGCTAATCCCTATTGCCGTTGTATATCATTTAGAGCTTTTGTCTTTCGAAAGTGATGTAATACAGCGAGGCGATGTTTTTAAATGACCACTGCCCTTAATTTAGAGCGCTCGATCGCAAAGGAAATAGCAACATGTAATCCCTAGATCGAGAGCAAAAAACCAGCGCCCCAAGAATTTCGAACATTTTAAATGGCCCGTTGAATTTTTAATAACAGCAAAACCGATTCCGAAGCGCCCGTCACTCAAATCGAACATGCACACTTTACTCTTAATGAACTCCTATACACACTAATGTGTATTGGTGACAGTTTACTAATTAAAGTTTCATTAAACCCGTCATAAACGGCAAAAGAGATATCGTTTGATTCGCGGTGATTGTCATTTTGCAAGTTGTCACAATTAGCCTTCCTCGGGGACTAAGCGATATTTTGCTTCGCGTCGATATCTTTATATTTGAGCTGTCAGATTTCGAACCATTCGGCCATTATTAAAACATTTCCTCATGGGCCGGGGATATGCACTGACAGCTCGTTATTGTTACGAGTAAGATTTGTATAACCAACGATGTCCCTGTGGGTATAACAAGCACAATACTGCGTCCGGACAAATCCTAATAAACGGCGGCTTAGCCCATTTACACACATGTTATATTTGTTATTAGAGTCATTAATAGTCGATTAATAAACTACAAACTCCAATTTGTATTCTGTTTAGTGTGCCTTACTCAAAATGTCCTTTTTAATGAGACTCAAAAAACAAATACTTAAAAACAAATTTTTCATCTAAAAATTCGTGTTTAAATTTTGGTAAAGTATTTTAAGAGTCGTAATACCATGTGCCCATTAATATGTATACATAAATACAAATTGTGTCTATTACAACTTCGCACGTCGTTAGTTGTACGGCGGCAGACCTAATCTACTGTGTGTGAATATTGTATTCGCGAATGGATTAAACAACAAAATGGCGCCGGGAATCCTACCCCAAGACAAAGGCGACGCACTGATCGGATGTATCACACCAACAACAACAACTGTTGTGTACCTAATCGAGATCGCATGCGCTTTCTCGTCAAGTCCTAGATTGCTGTCTCCAAACCTGGCAATTTAAGGGGATAAGCGTTCTTCTAAACAATACTAGGAATGCAAAGGGATCATCGGAATCGCGGTAGTTTAGATTCATCTACAGTTTTGGCCTTGCCTATTTATCGCCACCGCCTCGCAGACCTTATAATTATATGATACGAGGACAACAACGCTATATGGGAAATGTAGCGCTGAAGGATGTGAAAATGTTACCTTGTAAGTGTTTTGCATCATACAAGGGTCGGATGTGAACCGAAATTTACAACTTATAACCTTAGACACTACCGTCACGTCACTGTTCTATGTGAACTGATCAAATTTCAATATCACTTCGTATACCCAAAACCGAAACCGACACAAATTGACGCCAGGGCAAAATATTTCTGTAGTGTTTTCGTCGCGAAGGCAAAAATTTTGTTATTTTTCTAATCCTGAGTCACTTTTTTATTGGAAACTAAACTTTTGATCGATCATCAATTCTCGGAAAATTGCCCGCTGATTTTAAAAGTGTCGTGCAGCCCGACGTTTGTCGAATTGTTTTTAAATAGAACGCGGCCTTCCAAACCAGATTAAAGGCTTACGTGTATGGTCGACTGGAAAGTGTCAAATCCCGTATCATGTAAACAGGCCTTTTGATTCGCACTTTAAAAAGCTTGGTTCAAAGTGAAGGCGTACTGGGCCTAATCTAGCCAGTACTTAAATGAAAAACTACTGTGGGGATCGTGCTTAACAACGATTAACGACATGGCGTCAAAAAGATGAAGAGATGTCGGCTGTCGGTTAAAAGGCGTCGAAAAGCTAAATAAACCTTGGACTAGGTTCTAATGTCGTATAGATAGGCGACCTGCGGTGTACCAAAACATGTGTCGTTAACGTTGAAAAACTGCTTGGGATTGGGATAAAAATTCGCACAAGAACAAAACTGCACACTTAATGATCGATGATAATTGCGGCATCGACAGGCTTAGGCCAGAAAGCACCGTTGATAAGGTTTATAAATAAACATTGCGCGCGGCCTCAGCTAAAATTAAAAAGTGTCGAGCGATCTGATTCATAACGTAATCAGCTTTGTTTTTCGCACTCTAAGCTCGAATCAAAGAGCGATATTAAATGTTTGTTGGCTATGCAGACTGTCCTCACCTTTTCAGCACCACACCACTCCCGCTAGCCTAGCAACTAGTCGTGTTTTTAACGGAATGCCATTGATGACAACAAACAAAATCACGTTATTAACACAATCACAATCAGCGCACAGGCCACTGGCAGGCCAAGGCCAGATTAAAAACAGAGAAATTAATTAGTGGAATTACGATGTTGAAGGTGTAAATGCTAAATTAAAAATACGTTTGAACTCGTAAAATTGCGAAAAATTACGGCCGGGTATTTAAAGCGAGACGTAACCTTTTAAATAAACAATTTTGTCCGCGGATAGCTCAGAAAAAAATCACTGGCACAAAGTTAAAGAGGGCAAATTTAAAACTAAAACCTACCAAAAAATTACATTTTAGTAAACAGTACTTAAAAAACGATGCAACATCCTTAAAAGTGCATAAAAATAACAATAAATTTTACATTTACAAACCACAATGTGTAACTAGAAAATATATCTTTATTGTGTTGCCTATGTAACAAATCGGGTATCGTTTTAAACGTTGATGCATCGGCATTAGGTTAAACTAACAATGTCACGAACAGCATGCACTCAACCACCTTTAATTAGGTCAGAAGGACAGGCTAAGCGCGTTATCAAATTAACATAGCAATCCATCATTTATTAACGCCGAGAAAAAATTGAATTGAAGCTCAATGACAGTTGATAATGTATACATTTGCCTTAGCTCGAATGATTGTGTTGTGAATGCTAACTGTTGGTTGACGGTTTTATAAACATAATACAAGCAGCGCCTACGTTTTGCGGTTTGTACGTTCAGCATACCACTGACTCACATGTACATGCCTAATTAATCCAGTTACCATTTTTTTTAGTGATAACCTTTTATTGTTTTCACGGTTTGTTCTAACAGCCGACATTTTACGCGGTTATACTTATGTATACTACTAGACGGATGTTATAAGTGGGTCGCCTCGCTTCGACTAATGGGGTTCCAATGCGCCCCAACCTGACCCTGTATCGCTCGTGGGGGTTCGCGAAATGTTTGTCGGCGTATTAGCGAACACGAATTTGTGGTCACGGGCCTTGACACATTTTACTTCGATCTCTTTGCAATACAAAACAAACGTGTTATATCCTTCATGGCTGGGTTTGTAAGTAGTACAGGAAATACGCTTTTCGAAATCTTGCCCCAAATATTACAACCTTGCGACAACAAAAACGCACTTTTTCGCACGTTGAAAATGCATTGAAATATAATGCGAGTAAAAGCACTGATCTAAATACTGGGTTTTCTATACACCGAGACCCGTTCCCCGCCTACCCGATCATCGTGGCGCCAACCTCGCGTCACTGTACAATTCCTGTTAGTGTCAAATCAAACACAACCGGTCGTTCGCACTTTGAAATTTCGATTAGCGTAATTTCGCTATTCGCGAGCTCGAGTGAAAAACAATCAAATTAACAAGATTGTTTGACCGGGTATAAACGCACTTAAGCAAAGTGACCTTGTTCCTAGGTCATATAGCGACTTTGCCCCGGACTTGACATGGCAGGGTTTTTTCCTTGCCTTTATATTAAGACCGTGGCGTCGTCTCGCTGGGTTAATTAATGCAAATTGTATAGCACTTGAGTGAAGTTCCCTGATAATGTTATTGTGTGGACAAGGAATTGACTTAGATTTTCTAAACAAACAACTGGCTAACCGCTCTAAACCAATCTAACCACGTTTGTGCAAATTTCTTTCGAGCCGATGATGACGGTAAATATAACCAATCCATTTACTATGCGTTATCGAATTAATTTCGGCGTGAATGGAAAAGTCGTCATATTTTTTTGTAATTTTGTCACACCTTATGGTTCCGTTTTAATCGATTTGTTTGCTCAAATTTACACAAAACCATAAAGTCAATAAGAGAAAATAAAAGTAACAGAGCAAAGAAAAAAAATCCAAACTGACTCAGTTCGCATCAAAAAAACTGTTTAACGTAAACTTTTTAAAAAAGTTAAACTTAAAAAAAAAATCCTAAATTTTAAAACACATTTATCATTTTGCTCTTAAACACTTAGATTGACTGTTATAATAAGCGAGACTCGCGAATCATGTCCAATTAGCAGACAAATCTCTCACATTAAATCTCGCATACACAAGTACCGTAAACATTCGATTAAAATATCGACCATCGATTCGAAAACGCGAACAAATGACGTAATCAAAATGGCGCCACTACCTCAATTGCCTTCAACAATGGGGGCAGAAAACGTCACAAATCGTCACCTAATCACCACAGGTAAGTGGGCACGCGTACACGCGATTTACCAAAGAAATAACAAAATATCCAGAAACAATTTCGACGTCCAGGCGCGTAGGTCACGAATACGGTCACGTTTGGTCGCTTAATTAGGACCACATCCTTGCAATTAACAAGTTTGATTATTAATGTTTGAGTGGGCTGAATGGCTTCGTCGCAATCCAAGTAAATAGTTGCGCGCGGTTCGAATAGCCAGTCGCCACTTGAACTTCATTAACGACCGTGTTGTCTGAGCCTGTTTTAACGAAACTCAATCCCAAAGTTATTTCGATTTTGCCCCGATAAAATTTGCGTCTAATTTTTTCGGACCCCCAATCAAGAAAGCGAAAGTTTCGACGTGCATTTACTACAGGGTTAAAAGGAAAAACTTAACCCTCTTTCCGCCCGTGGCCAAATCTATCACATCGGTTAGACGGTACAGTTTTCACGAACAAGGACCGTAACAAAACACGAATTCTGTCTTAACACTAACAAGTGTAATTCCTTTAGATATCAAAGCTGTTTTTCGACTTAAAAGCGAAGGCGACAAGTTTTCGAATATTGTTTTTATTTTTCGCGAACGTCAGACCACTGTGTCAAATATAACACGTGACCCGCCAATGTCAACCGGTAAAGGTAAATTACAAAATGGCGGCCTGTTTGTGCGTATTTTATATTTATAGTTTTTCAAAATGCCAATTAACGATTTCTGGTATGAGATTTATTATTAGAAATAGATTTATTTGTTTCTAGCAGATGTGGCATTTTTGCTAGGCTCGGTTTTTTCCGTTTAATATTTTAATATCAACAAGTTTCGCTAACTTCAAAACAAAACTAAAGTTCAATATTCTCGTGTGGATTTAATAAACTAGATTGAACCAACACACTTTAATTAAACCAGGTGGTGGCTATTTTGCATCAACAATTAAATAAATTAATACAATTTCATCCGCATCTATTGGATATTAACTTTTTTTCGTCGATATTATTTTAATCAAAGTTAAGATATTTTAAAATTTGTCGTACTAAGTCACAAAAAGGCCAGGTGTGATTCGTACAATCAAAGACTATTTCGTAGGCCCAAGAGTTAACTGGGCACGGCCATAGCACCTCTAAGTAAAGTATATTTGTTTGCTCTGCTCTATGACACTCGAGAAATTATGAAATCTCCCTTTGTAAGCACGCAGAATAAGATACAAAGGTGTCGACACTTATTTACCTACTATTTCGAGAACCTACTCGACGAAAAAAACCGGGATTTTTTATTATATATATATCAACGTGTTTCCGTTAAGGCTACGATAAGTTTTTATTAAAGTTTAAGCCAGAGTTAACAAGATTTAAAAACAATTTTTATATAGCTGTAAAAGTATAAAATATTATCTTACCTTCCGGTTTTTGTTATCACCATCTCGGTACCACGTCGATGAAATTGTTCCCACAATTCCATGTTCTCCAATTCGACTTTCGGGTCATCCGGATCGCTGTCATCGGACTCAGAAATTTTCCTTTGCGGCAAATCCCCGCCCGGATTGCGGCAGATTGATCGGTCAAAGCCCGGGCCCAAGCCCGACGGCGCTCCGCCTTTCGAGAACATAAGCGCAGAAGCACAGTTGGACATCGCGGTGGGAAAATACGAAGGCGGGAAAAAGGGTAGATCAACCCCGGCAGGAGACGGCAAGACTGCCCCGTGTCCGTACGCTGACATAACTGCCTGCAAGGGGGAAATTGGTCCTGGTTTCATTGAGTCCTGTATCATTCCTGTATTTGTAGATTGATAAAAATATGAAGCTTGATCGTTGCTTGTTAAATTTTCTGGTGATTGACACAGACTGTTCACTTCTGTCAGGCACATGAAGTGTTATTTCTAATCGAAGTAGTAGAGCGTCGTAGTTTTTATCATAATCAGCTCGTCGTAAAATAAGTTAACAAAAATATTTTTTTGTAAAATGTAAAGTTCTTATTTATAATTTGTATTCCTTTGATTAAATGAATCTGTAACGATTAACAATAAAATTTATATCTCTATATTTGATTGTTGACTTTATACTCCCAACCTATTCTGTTAGATGATCTTTACTGTAAACTTTTAAAGTAGAACTGACGGTGGTTGGCTTAATGACTGGCTATAAAATGTAGTTTTTAATCACCCTTTTACCTTTCTACCTGTCTGTCGATTGGGACCCATTTCGTTTTAGGAGCCTTTTTAGATCAGTGTGTCACCTTCTATTGAAATTTTACTGTTTTATATGCACTCCTACAACTGATACACGTTAATTTTTTTCCTGTGAAAAAAATGATATTTTTTCTCGTGTGGTTTTATTGTTTTGATTAACAAATATACAAAACTGTTCTCTTGGCTCTATTGCAACCCGAGCGATGTGAAAACGACGGACGCCATCTTTGAGGCGCGTATTCCCGAGCAGTATTATCACTTTCTTTTTTCCCCTGCTGCCTTTTTCGCGGCGGAGCAATTTCCACTTCTCTCTTTTTTTCTCTTGCGCGAGAAGCTCATCAGCGAGAAGCGAGCGATGTGTAGTTCTTTTGAAGATCTTGTTTACACAATGTAGACCGTTGCATGTCCAACTAAAGAGTTGCGTAATGTTTGTGTTATTGTTAGCTGCAGCAGCGCAGCGCTGTTAGCGCAGCGGGCTATTGTTTTAAACGAACAACAAACAAGCTAATGGCATTGGGCTTAAACCACACAATAAATAAATAGAACATCGGTAATACGTTTTATGTGGTGTTAAAAAAAGAAATCAATTTGTCAATATTTAAACTCTTTTATATAGCTCGGATACATTTTTTTTTATTCGATAAGGTTCGCATAAAAATGTTACTGTTTTTTATCGTTTAGTTTAAAATAACAAAACATCAAATTCCGCTGTGAAAAAATTCAAAAATAAACATATTACGTCATAGCGTAATTTCTTTTAAAAACGTTAAAGTTGTACAGTCGTCTAAACACTGGCATATTTTACAATAATTTCTTCACTTTTCGTAGCGCGATGAAAAGGTATTACTGTGATCAATGGCAATTGGCATTTGATGTGTAGCCTTCCCGTCGCCGGTCTAATTTGCAAGTTGCGAACCACGGACTGAAAAGCCGGCGTATTATATAGACACCTCTGTAACACTTTAGAGGTTAAACCAGTTTATCACTTTAATTATCCTGTTTGAAGGTATTGAAATACAATTCTATTTTTAATTTTCAAATCCTCATTTAAAATGAATTTAAAAAATATTTTGTGAACAAAAATTTGTTATTAAGAATGCCACTTAATATTGAAACAGAAAATAAACCTATTTAAATTATTCTCTTCGTGCAAATTTTAATGTTTGGAACTTGAAAAATATGGTTGTCGGCACGCCTACGCCACCGCGTGGAAAAAAAGTTCTCCCAATCAAAAATTTCAATCTATTGACAAGACAAATGAAACCAAAAGATGTGCAATTTATTAAAGTAAAAAAAAATATTTATCTCTATTTTTTATTTATGTTTTATTATTAGTATTAAAATAGCCTGTATGGAAATTTAAAAAAAAGATTATATTTTCTACATCGAAAATATATGTATTATCATTTGTATTGCATGTTGTCGTAGTTGACTGCTAATTAATTGTTTTGTATAATCACCCGTTTAAGATTGTTATTATCGATTCGAATTGGATGGCTTTTATTAATCCGTAATTATGGAAGCTGACTTCCCCTTTATGCGCGTGCAGAATACGTCAGCTTATACGTGTCCTAAGTGATCGCCGTTGAAAATTACGCTTTGAATATGCACTCTGTAGCTAGTAATTAATTGTGCATTAATAGCAGGCCGCGAAGCAAGTACACGTATGCCACAGCACCATACCTTGCCAATTGGCGGTGTGCGTTGCGGCTAAGTGCTTGCTTATTGCATGTAGGAACTTCCAAATATGTTGTTATACTATTAGGGGCTGCCGCACTGCTGTATTTAAAACGACAACCGGCAATTATGTAATTGTGCAAAGCAATGGTATTTGTATACATATTTTAAACAGTGCGTTGTATTATAATCTATGTAATTTGTCAAGTAAATAGGCACATTTTATCCACTTCGGGGGAACCGGATCAACCAACTGAAGTTGTATGCATATACGCTACTGGCGCTTGCAATTTTACTTTCATATTTTGGGATGACTTTGCTTACAAATTTCAAGCGTTTAACTGGTCAAAAAATTGCTTAGCGTCGCTTCTAATCAATCGGAGGCTTCTTAATCAATTGCATTTTAGTGAAATAGCAGTCGATTTTTCGTGTTATAGCGCTATATAATTACACCCTAGCTACTTAGGGAGGCGCCTTTAAAGGCTGTATATTCTATTGGAAATCGTTATCCACCGAAGCTATTTTGTGCAAACGCTTTGCTACATTTAAAGCAAACAATAAACAGTAAATTTACAATATTTTTTAACTATAAGTAATTTTTGGTATATGTATTATTTTGATTTTTACAACTGATTTTATTTCATTCTTTTTGCTTTAAAGTCCAGTAATTTTATTTAAACGTCCATGTTTTTTAACTTTTCGGTTTATAAAAATGCAAAAATTCTTATGTTTAATTTTTGTTTGAAAAGGCGCCAAAAAGTTCGCAAGCGCTTAAAAATGACTGAAAATCCGATAGGGCTGTTTGTACTCTCGTAAAGTTGCGGTATATAGAGGTGTCTGTTTTTACCAATTTCTCCTCGTAAAAATACTTTATGATTTATCAGAGGCGTACATTAATGTTGGTCAGCAGATATGCCTTTATTGTCGGAGAACATTTTTTTAATCTGGGTCTCGTAAATCTCGGGTCGCGTTGTCCAAAATCGTTTGATTAACCTTAAAACTTTATTGCGAGCGTTTTTAAACCAAACATTACGGCATTGCTTTTTATGGTTTTTACGGAAACTATGCGCTTTATGGTTATTTTTTTACACGTTTAAATTTACCTATATGGCTCATAGCTTTGTATCCACCCCGCCCACTTTTATTGAAACACCTGTCACTTTACCTTAGCCCATTGCTTTATTTTAAGTATTAGATAAAAACATTCATATTTATGTTACAGTTTAGTAGTGTTAAAGCATTGTTGTTTATGCAATAATTTAATTTGCAAGAAAAGACTGTCAAGTACTGGCCTATATGTAGGACGAAATGACCTTTACGAGGCCAGCACGCTTTCCATGTTTGATCGTTTAGTGTTCGCCTGATTAATGCGAATCGTTGCACATTACACCCAACGACCATTAAGCTAACGATAAAAGCATTTGCCCGCTACGCAAAGGGTGTAAATTATCCACGAACGCTACACGGCCGGTCATTGAGTGGACGCACTTTACGACTTTAGCAAACGAGGCGAGCTGTCGACTTGTTTACTAGCGCTGTGTTTAAGCGTTCCAAGAGCGTAATATTTACCAAGTTGAAATGTTTATCACACCGTGCCTAAATCGTTTTATTCAACCGCCATAGATACCTTAATGTTGATACAGTTTTCTAATATGTGCTAAAAGTTCCATAGAACGTCAGGTGACAAAGCGTCAGCAGACAAATTAAAGGACATTTTTAAATAAATTTGGCATAAGCGATAGTTGTATTTTTGACACCAATTTCAATTAAAAAAATAAGGCCTAATAAAAAACCTTAATTTTTTTTAATTAAACGTTTACAATACAACATTATTGGTGAGGGTTAATTTTTAACGTTTCCAATGTTTTGTCAGTATGGGGAACTATAAAATTTTATGGTATTAATTAAATCTAGATGATTCACACAAACACATATTATTTCGCCCTGTTGTTTGTTTCTAACACTTCGTAAATTTATGAGCGTATTTGTGGTAAAGAGACCTTTTATTCTATTGACTTTTTGTTCAGGCTTAAAGCACAGACCCCAAATCAACAACGGAATAAAAAATAAACCACAAGTAAATAGTTACACAATCTATTATCCGATTTTAACATGAGAAAAGCCCGAGTCATTTATGGTTATTTCGCAGCAACTTATGTATTTTTAAACGTTTATTTGCCAGGAACTTTAAAATTAAATAATAAAGAATGTTTTTAAGGTGTTTTCATTTCCATTAAACACCCACATACTAATGGATTTAGAATAATTACATGACGCATATGTTTTATGTGTTACAAGCTAGCGAAGATGTGAAAAGATGATAGGCTGATTTCCGCCCTGTTTGCACTCTACAGTTAAATGACGCCAATGTCCACAGGCACATAGTATTGTTTTAATAACGGTGCCTTCTTCATGGTTACATAGAATAACATTTAATCCGTTGCCATTTACTTATCGTCCAGCACAACGGGATATAAGGCTTTTAACGACCCGATTCAGCTAGGGCTATTAATCTATCAATACCTCGCAAATCATACCACTGGGTTGTTCTATTTATAGGGCGAAGGACATTAAATTTAATGCCAAACATGCAATAATGGATGTAACATTTTGTGGCGCTATTTTTCATGGAATTTTCGTGTACAAATATAATTAAGGTTTTGCGTAGACCGCTGTTGTCAAAAGATTTCTTTCACAATGAATTGTAAAATATTTACAATTTCAACTTTCTTACAAAAAAGTTTAACCAATACATATTTATTTAAAGTGTATTTATTTACATTTCAAAGTTATTTTGGCTTACTGCTAACTTTTGTATGTTATATTTTGAGCGCCACCAATCGCTATGAACCGCATTGTAGAGCTAAAAATGTGAAGCAGGTGTCATTCAACAAATAAATTTCGAAAAACGGAAAACCGATTTCCTGTTGCTATCACTTTTATGTTACTAAGATAAAAATCAATATCAATTTTAGCAAGTTCAATGCAATTTCGGGGCTACTACGCCCTTATTTAGAAACAATAAAGTGTCATATGTATTGGCCAAATGCAAAAACCGAAGCCACAACAACACTTCGATCTTTATATTAACTGCCGTTATAGCCATTGATATTTATGTTTGGCCAATGGGACGTTGCCTACGTGACCAATCTAGTAAGATCAAAGTTGTAAAGACGACGTTTTCACAAAGGAACGAAACGTTAATGGTTTTCAATGTGGCCCCCACCTGACATGGAGGTAAAATGCTGGTTGACGGGTACCTAAAATAAGTACTATAACATTGATTTGTTTTCAGGACGAGCTTAAACGAATGGGACCAATTTAACTACTGCCATGTATTAAAATTAAAAGGAATTGTGTCTTTTATCTTTCAAAGTACATGTAACTTAAATTCAGGTTTAATTTTGCATAGATTTTCTAATAACCTTACTGCGTTAGTTGAATGGCCTTTCGGACGCCTACTAGTTGCGCATAGATATCACCTAGTGCGACCTTCCTAGTAATTGAAGTGTTTCGTATCCGGGACTTTAACAGCTAAGTATTGCTGTTTTACATGTGTTGTAATACTCACGGCAGATTACATCCAGCAGGACTGGCAACCTGATAAGTAACATTTATATAATACATTGTAAACTATGGTGTTGATCTAGCGATATCTTGTATTGAAATACATGTTCTTGGCACAGGTTATTCGTAGTCCACATCTTAAGGTTAACATCCATTCGGTCGTTGACTTAAGGGAAGATTAACTTATGTAACTGTAGTTATATGCTATTCTAAACCATAAGCCATTACTTTGCTTTTTTATTATAGTTCCTTATATAATTGTCTGATTTGTCTGATAGGGTTAAATTGCCAAATTTGTTTTATTGTGTTGTTACGTAAGTGAATCATACTAGAATTTCCCAATGCATTGTGCATACGAGGTGAAAAGGTCAAGCTATCGTTTTCTCCTATACCGTTACAAGTTTTCAGCAATTAAATAAACTTGTTGAATTTGTAATAAAGTGTACCAACCATATTTAGAAATTATTCAAGAATAATCTATTTTATAAATTTGTGTTTATTAGAATTCGAACGTAAGGTTTAAAAATAAAAAGCCGATAGCTTGCGACGCGCGACCAAATAAATTTCACACGACTACGCAGCCTTTAGGCGTCAAGTAACACAATCTTATCGCGTTACAATGCTTAGGCACTTGAAAATCTATTGTCGGAGGTGACTGTGTTGACTTGCCTGCTATTGTCAGTCTGTAGTATGTTTAGTTAGCGGCGACCCCCTGACAAGAGCGCTAACAAGGGGTCGGAAAAGGTGCGAACACTATCTGGCCGCGAAACCCTTTCAGTAGCCTAACCTTAGTTCAGTTAGGTAACTAAAACGATGTTTGGAAGTGTTAGGCTCACGCGTACCCATACGTTTTTGTGTAAATTGTTATTGTAGAGATGAAAGAGATTTAAGTATCTGATTCGTAAGCCATTTTGTTTTTATATTTTTTCTGCGCTCAGCATGTGTGAAACTATACATATGTTGGGTTAAATAATGTTATATTAAACTAACCATACGCAAAAATAGGTTTAAAGAAAAAAAAATTATTGCTAATATTTGTTCTATGGCCATTTTGATTTATATTTTTTGTTCTTTAACACTGTTTAAATAAAATTTATTTTTTATTTTTTGAAAGCAATATTTTGTTATTTTATTTATCCACTAACTTACGTTATGTTTGTGTGGGCTACATAAATAATAAATTATATAATTATTTCTTTTTTTCTCGCAATCCTCACAAAATTAATTTGTTTTCAAACTTGTGTTATTCAATAATTTGTATCTAAAATAATTTGTGTTTTTTTATAAGAAGTTTAAACAGTTTTAAATTCACGTATGAAGCAATGTGAAAATATGCGCGTCAGTGGCCTTCTGATTGTACGTCGCTCTAGCATTTCGACTCTGTACAAACCCTCAAGTCAATGAAACCTTAACCTTAATCAACACGGTGTAGGACATATAATCTTTCACAGTTGCTAGACAGTTATCTATCCAACTAAAAACACAACGGTTCATGCGCTGTAGTGTTTTTCTAGGCTTTGACTTGATTTAAAACGCGTGAGCTTTAGGCGGAATGCGATTGAGACAGGGTTAAGTAAACCCCATTGTTTCGACACAATGGCCTAAGACAAATTTACAAGATCGCATCCTGCTTGACACGGCAGGGTGTCATAAGACACCTAATTGTTTGTATGTGATCGGTTCTACGTCACACGCTTTAACACAATGCAAAATTAGGACAAAAACGCTAATTGTCTATTTGTGAACAGAAAATTTCATCTTATATTTTTTACTTTAGTTTTTATATGTTGTTGTGCTACATTGCTTATGACTAATTTGTCAAACTTGTTAAATTCTTGTTTCTTTTGACCCAGAGAGTTGCAAATGACTTAAGTCGTTAAGGTTCCTATGCCGGGCCAATTATAACGAGATAGTTTACCTATTTTTTTACGTCAATCTGAAGTTGCTGTTAAATTAGATGCAACGAAAATAACATTTACATACCCCAAATGTGTCTACATACTTTGTTAATAAGCCTGCATATTTATCAGCCTTATTGACGTTTGTTTACCATCTAACAGCAATTACTGCAAATTAACAAGTTTTTGTTCTCTAAGCATATGTTCCTTACTTAGATTGTTATTGATTTGCGGGATTATGGTTGACAGTTTTGGGGTCGAAGAATAATTAAAACTCGTTTTTATTTTTAGGAATTAGCGAAAATCAGTAGGGTCCGGGAACTTAGCTTGCCTAAAAATTAGTTAACAAGGTAAAGGCGGCCTACGCGCACGCGTTTCAAAGCGAACAACCGCAGTAATTGAAATAAATTCATTGTTAGGCTGTGATTATATCGATGAAGCCAAATTACCGCGCCTTAAATTAAGTAAGTTGTTGGAGTGCTGACCTCGCGTTGGCGCCCGCGTTTCGCAAGTGTTAGAAAAGACCAATCCAAGGTTGTTAGCATGATGCTGTTAGGCTGTGGTTAGGGTGATCTACCTAATTCAATTTGTAGCTCGCCAAGCGGAACACGGAAATGCAGCAGTAACTTGAACATACACAGAACTGAGCTTGTACATAAACAAACTTTTGGATTTCGACATGTAGTCTTAGACTTTAAAGTGGCCCGTTATCTTAATCTGGAATCAGTCGGGGCATGCCTACCCCGATTATCTTCCAATTAGTGTACGTGTTGCATTAAAAAGTTGAAAATAAAATCAGGTTTGAACTGATGTGTTAATGCGCCCAACCCATAGCCAATAACCTTGGGTTTTTCGGCAAAAAATAAAAGCCAAAAACCACAGAGTATTTATTGGCAAGAATTTACAAATTACTGAACTCGTTTTCAACTACTAGTTTTAACAGCGTAAAACCGCTGATGAGAAAAATCATTAAAACTATTCCACACCGACATTTTGTAATACAGTACGGCACTAAACTCGTAAATTCGCGGCGGGTGACTAAGTTAATAATGGCCTTACAATGGACCGCCCTCTTATTTTCATTTGCGAACATGGACAGCGTCGTAAATTTTGTCCAAAGTCCTTAATTTTTCTTTACTAAATGAGAGTGCCTAGCTGCCCGAAAACCGATTTACGGCCTTCTGACACTGCGGTTTGCAGCGCTAACGATCATTTTAGCGCCGAATTTATTAGCAGTATTTGTCAGCTTGCTTGATAACAAAACCGCCCGTAATTCAGTCGTAAACAGCCTACTCCAAATGCCAAAGCTTCAATAATAGTTGTTTTTGCCTTCATAAAGCTATTTACCAAAATTGTTTACGACATGGGTTAAAATTAGGTATATAAGGTGTAAAGAGACATTAATTTTTTTGGTTCACTTTTTTTGGTTTCAAAATACAAATATTCTTTGATGTTATTCAGCAAATAACACTGATTTGTTTTATAAACAGCATTTTTTAACTCAAAAATGAGATCATTCAAACCCATTAAACTTTATTAAAGGAAATGTACTTAATAGGGATTATCGATTTGGGGGTGCAATTCTATTAACGAGGCACTAAAATCATACGCCTAAAATAGTTTTTGTGCACAGCGAATAATTGAATGACGTGCATTGTAATTATAACAGGCAACGCAAATTAGCGTAAAGCGTTCAAAGTCGTTACATTTTGCCGTGAAATTTTCTTAAGACACTTGAACTTGTTAAGACTGACAGTCTACCGTGTTAATTGTCAAAGCTAAGGGCAACAAAATGCAAATGGGTATTAATTATTCAAAACTTTAAGTTAAGATATCATAATATGCTTAACGTTGCCTAATTCACCGTTTTGTTTCGTATGAGTTGGTTTTGGTGACAATACCATAACATACTTTTTTTTGTAATTTCTTTATCCTAGATGTGGGAAGGTCGAATGTGCGACCTAAACATAGAGTAACTTTAGTTACCCCGACACAGTCTCGAGTTTCCTTTAGCAGTTTGGGATATTATAGAGATTATAATTGCCCGGTAATTATACTGCTGATTAAGTGCTGGCTCAGCAGGAGTTTATACCGTTTATAGCGCCTTACACAAGGGCGCTACAGCCTGAGAACAGTGGGGATTGAACCTATTACCTCATGGTGGTGTAGCAAGTGTTCTTACCACTACACCATTCTGCCGATTTTACTTAAATTTTTATGTTAATATGAATATTTGTGGCATGTTTTAAATCATTAAATTGGTTTTGTCATTTTTTCCTGTCGCATTATTGTAATATTTACTATCTTATTATTTAACAACGAGCAAAAAAACAAAAAAAAAAATTGTGTTATGTAAGCATTTTGGCTTTTAGGAAGGTATTGGCGAAACGACGAAAGCGTGCGAGCGACCGCTACGGGAAAATGTTTAATTCAACGAAACGAATTTCTGGTGCGTCGGGCAAGAAATTTGCTCTTAAGAAGCGCAAGCAATTTACTCGGTGGATATTTTTTGCATTTTGTAAGTTTAAAAATGTTAAGTCACTGTTGTCAATCATATTGAAAAAAATAAAATAAAGATAAGCTCTAAAAACTCTTTAAGTTCACATAGTTGGTTTTCGAAAAAAAATTTTTGATTTTTTTTAATTGTTTTACCAACATCTAATTGTTTAACCTAGATTTTTATTTAATTATTTTACCTAAAATTATTGTAAACCTTAACAAAATTGTATCAGAACAACGCCAAAACCCTAATTTTGTAACTTCTCTAGTAACCCCTAGCTTGTGTGAAATGGCGTACTTTTTTTCTATATCACCTTAAGGTGGTAGATTTTTATATTTTTTATTGGGGAAGGGTGTGCTGTTATGATGTGTTTGAGCTATCCGTAAACGCCAAGGTCTAATAGTATGGCAATGATGCGGCTCGAACCAGAAACATTTCGACTCGTAGTGGCGTATCTTGTAGTAGGTTTTCGATAACAGCTCTCTTCTGCCATCACACGCAAATTATTTTTTTGTTAAAGTCGTTACTTGTTTGGGGTGAATTTTTGTAAACTCTTATTCTGGAAAATTTGTTAAATTTTAATTTTATACAATTTTTTACTTTCTTATTTTTATAAAAACTTTTACGATAATAAAATTATAGGCAATTTATATTTGGCATTTATTTAGTACATTATTTAAATTGTTAATCAAAGTGAAGAAATGTTAAATTCTGATTGTGTTTATTTAAATAAAGTTGTTTATTAAAGTCTGCTTAAAATGTTTAAAATAATATAAAACTTCCAAGAAAAATTGCTTTATATGATATCTATGTTTTTTAAAGAATAATCTTTAGCGCCATCTAACATGCGTCTCTTAGCAACAAACTCAACCGAAATAAAAAGTTTGTTTTGTTTTACACGTTGTTTTATTATAATAATAAATTAGCCTAATTTTTCTTAGGTATAGATTTTAAAAAGTTTAAGGTAAACTAGCAAAAATGTCGGATTCTGAGGAAGCCGAGGAGCCTATGCAAAAGATACGAAGCAAGCGTGTTTTCTTTAACAACGTCGATTTGTACACTGGAAAAAATCTCGCAAAGGTAAGTCTGTTAAAAAACTAGTCTTACTTTACTATAAGGTAATTGAATACACAATTACAAACATAATAATTAAAAAAAGATAACTTTTTGTCACATTACTGGTTTTAAGTCTCTAGTAAAATATGCTGTCATTTATTTTTGGGGGTAGGGAAAGGTTTTATCTGTAAACGCCACTTCTATAAAAATGTTGTTTCAACCATGTTTGGTGTTAATTAACCTGAGGGTTTGTTTGTACATAAGATTTAATCAAATTTTACAGACTTTTATTTTTTTTGTTATTGTGTTTTTTTAATTTAGTTTTTGTCCCAATGTGTGGTTGGATCATCACTTGAAGATGCTGAGGAAGAGGAGGAAGAGGCAGGATCTGTTCACTCTGTGGTGTCCCACAAAGAGGGATCTTACCGGATTATTGGAACTCTTAAAGATCCGAATGCTACTCCTCCCGATTATGTCACTGAGATAGTTGCAGTAAGTTATCTTTTTTATCGAGAGGAGTTGGAATTGTTTTTTTGGAAGGTTTTTTTATGATATGCTTTTTTTTAAATATCTTTTTACATTATGCTAGTGTTTAAACTTAGCTTGCATATAGAAAAAGATTAAATTGTTTAAATACCAGTGCTACTATCAGTGTTGAATTGAAAGAAGTTCGGTCTAAACTTTTTTTTTTTGAGTTGGTTTTATACTATCAATCTGGTGACTTTTAGGCTAAGTACGTATATAGAATTCCTAACTTGATTTGATATATAGTAGGCAATATTAATTGGAGTTAAGCCAACGATCTTACTTTTCAAACTATTTTGTTCACCACCTTTAATTCCTGTGTTATTTTGCTTTCAAATTCCTAATTTAAACTCAAAACACCTTTCTTAATAGTTTAAAACTCGGGAGGAGTTACTTGAGAAACTTTTAGAATGCGACATTATTATCTACAACATAACAGAAGATGCAGATTCGATTGACGAATCAGTTTGGTCGGTTTCTTCTCTCCACACCGAGATCGAACATTTTGATTCACCCAAGATGTTTATTTTGTTGTCAACTATTTTGACTTGGGCAAAAAGCAAACCCCTTGATCCAGTAAGTTAAATTTAAAATTAAACTTTAATTGTCAAAAAATGAATAAAGAAATTAAAGTTTTTTTGTTAAAAGTTGATCTACATTTTTTGTGTACAAGGAACGGCAAAGTATTTTATTTAAAATCCTTAAAGTTAGAAAAAATCAAATTAACCTACATTAATATTTTAATTTTATTAATTAATCCTTAATTAAATAATCTTTAGGATGATCCCGAAATCCCATTCACAGAAGATGATTACCGTCGGCGTAAACCTCATCCGAATTTTAAAGAACATATTAGTGCTGAAAAGATGGTGATTAAGTTTGGCAAAACGGTAAGCATACCAAAATATTAACTTGAGATATTATTGTAACATTTTTTAACATAATATGTTATTAGTATGATATTATTGTACAACTGTGTATTCAGGCGATTGTTTTAAAATTCACTACCAATTTGCTAAGCAATACTGGTACATAGTGACATGTATGCAATTTAAAGTTTGGTGTTTATATTTTATTTACATTGATCTTATTAAGTAGAACTAAAATGTTGTACTATAGATTAAACCCACAACAGCTAGTAAAACCCTTAATCCACGTAAAATTTAAATTGCTTAAAATGAAGTTAACACTATAGTTAAGAACAGGTTGTAAACATGTGACTTCTGATAAAACAATGTTAAAATTTGTAGAATAGTTTGTTGCTAAAGAAAAAGATTTTGTAATACAACACATACATTATTAGTTATGTTTTAACAATTGTACTATTTTTACAGAACAAGCAAAAGTTCCAAACTTATGTTATTGCATCTGGTCTCACTTATGGAATGGGAGAAAACATTTTCCATTTTCTGTTTAAGGTGAACTTTAATTTTTTTCTTGCCCAAAATAAATTAGCTTGTTGTTAATAGAGTATGCTATGTTTTATGTTTTTTTTGACAGCTATTTTTGTCAGTTTACAATAGCCCGTTGCTAGTTTTAATTTTGTTAACCTAATACAAGTATAAATTAGCATTAAGACTGACAAGAAATTTTATTTTACAGCAGCATTTCATTGTACTTTGTGCATATTATTGTAAAAACTACAAATTTTATTGTTTTATTTTTTAAACAGACTGCATGGTTGGGTGAGGCATCTGCACTTCAATGTTTTGGAACTGGCACCAACATTGTTCCAACTATTCACATTAAGGATTTAGCTAGGTTGGTAAAGTGTTTTTTTAATAGCATAATTTTAGTCAGCTATTGTTTTAGTATTTTAACTTAGGTAGACAATTAACATAAATTTTGTTAAAAAAGTTTGTTTTGGTGATTTAATATTTTTTTTTTATTTTCATTTCAGTGTTATACAAAACGTTTGCGATGGCCGTCCAAAAACAAGATACTTAGTTGCTGTTGACGATTCCCAGAATTCTTTGGAAGAGATTGTTAGAGTGAGTTAAAATGTTTATTTAATGTTAAGTAAATAATTGCTTTTTATGTGTTTTGGTTAAAAAACAAGTATAGTACAATAATTTTACAAAAAACTAATAAGTTTCTAAAAGGCTGATATTTACATTTTTTGTTCGGTTTATATTTTACAAAATTAAAAATAAACAAAATATATATATGCCTATTTCTAAAAAAATATTCTTTGTTAATTTTAAACATCTGTATGTATTTGCTAAGCTGGATTTTTTAATCTGTATTAAGTTATAAATGTAATTATCAGTGTATCAGTTATTATCTGGGCTCTGGAAAAATTCGCAAAGTCGCCAAAGAGGATTTTGATTACATGAGACAAGTATAAATATTGCAGTGTATTACTCGGTTGTTATACTAACAACAATGTGTTAAAAATTTTTTTTGGGATTTTAAAAAGATTTAAGGTAGTCAACTTACAGCTATGTTAATTAAGATGTGTTTTTGATTTATTAGATTATAAATAAACTAATTAAAATGTACTTGTTTTAATTTTGAATTGAACTTGATTAACATTTGTCTTTGAGTGTTTTTTTTAGAAAACTTACCAAACTATTTTAAATACATTTTTAGGCATGTTTTTTTTACAAAGTGATTTAACAAAACTTTTTATTCAAAAAAAAAATTTTTTTTTCTTTTTTTTGAGAATGTGCTTAATAAATTAACTTTTACTAGATTGTCAGCAGTAAGGCTAGTACAGGCAAAGTAGAACATATTTCAAAAGAGGATGCCTTACTCATCAAAGATCTACAAGTAACTTTAACTTTAATTTCACTAACTGATTTTTATTTTTCGTGTAATTGATTTCATAAATTAGAATGTAATAAAATTGAAAATAGATTTTTAGCTAACTTATTATATAAATCAAATTCGTTTTTTTTTAGCAAAATGAGTTTGATTCTCTACTTGTCAATCTTCGCATGGAAGCAATGTTTGTAAAAGAAAGCATGAGTGTTAGATGGGTTGCAGAGACTGGTATGGTTGATGCTATTGAGAGAATAATCAAAGAATACAAGGAAACCAGAGGCCTTCTTGTAAGTTGTGCAACTAGTATCTACCATAGTTAATATAGTTGTAAATTTTTTTTATTTTGATATGATAAATTAATCATTCTAAATGGTGACTTAGTGTTCTCCGATTAACTTGTAACAGATAAAATTGCTTGAGTTGATTTTGTAATTTGCTAAACTAGTTAAATAATGCTTATTTATCAAAATCCTGTTTAGTTATTGGGCTTAACGAATATAAATATTGTAACATCTTGTCTATTGCTAAAAATGGTAAATTTTTTACTGTGCCTGAGCACCTACAGAAATTAAATTTCACCACATTGTTTGTTATGTCTGTGTGTTTTAAATCACAGCCAATGAGGGCATGTATTCTTGGCCCCCCTGCATCTGGTAAAAGCACAGTGGCTGCGGCATTGTGTAAGAAATACAAACTTCACCATATCACCATCAAAAATGTTGTGGATGAAACCATAGAGAGATTGGAACACAGTGCATCAAGACTGGATCAGGTAGCCAATAAAAATAAAATCAATAATTTTATTAAACAAAAGGATGGCATTGTAATGATATTTATGTTATTACCTTTGTTTTGTGAGCGCAAAAAAGAGGTTTAAGCCTTAAAACTTGTTATAATATTTTTGTTGTTTTTATAATCATACCATTTTTTATGCTTTTATATAATAGTTTTTTTTTAAATTAAAATTTTATTTTTAACAGGCAGGAGGGGAAGAGGGTGAAGAAGAGGATGATGGAAAAGCTACGGATGATGCAGAGTTGCTTGCGCAAGTTAAGGAGAACCAAGAGACGAATGGAGGAAGACTTGAGGATGAATATCTCCTAAGGTTAATAAGTATTTTGGGTAATTACAAAATGGGTAAAAAAGTATTTTGGGTAATTACAAAATGGTCAAAAATTGTAACCATTCAAAAAAAAAATTAGTTTAATTGCCTTTTTAAAGCTCTATTAAAATTACAAATAAATCAAGTACTTATTATCAACTGATTGGATAGCTTTTAAGTAACAAAAAAATTAATGTTTATTCAAATTACTTTTCTTAGGTTTTACCGTGAAAAGTTGAAGTCTATGCCATGCCAGAACCAGGGTTTTGTTCTTGATGGATTTCCTAAAACTTACCAGCAGGCTAAAGATCTTTTCACTCGTAATTTTGTTAACTATGCATGTCACAAATAACTAACCAAAATTTGAAAAAAATTTTATTTTGTGCTTAACGACCATCTGTTAAAAATGAATTAAAATTTTGTTAGAAAGGTTTTTTTATTTTCTTTCCTATTCTGTACATTTTTTTTAAATCGTGGGTGTTTTTTTTGTAATTTTTAATTATTTAATAGTTGAAGATGATGAAGAAGGTGAGGAGGGGTCAAAGGTCAGTTATGACATCACAATGATGCCCGAGGTTGTTATCGCATTAGAGGCCTCGGATGAATTCCTTAAAGAAAGGGTCATGAACTTACCAGAAGAAGTTATTCAAGTGAGTGTTGGTCTAAAGATTTAAATGAATTTTCAAAAAGAAGTAGCATAAATCAATTTGATTACTGCCATATTGCCAAAGCTTTATTTTCAAATAGACAATTAACCGGCAGCGTGGTGTAGTAGTAATAACACTTGCTACACCACACATGATGTCGTGGGTTCAATCCTCACTGCTCTCATACTGTAGCGCCCTTGAGTAAGGTGCTATAAACGGTATGAACTCCTGCTGACCTAGCACTTAATCAGCAGCATAGTTACCGGGCAATTATAATCTATAATGTCCCAAATTGCCACAGGCAACTCGAGACTGGGTCGGAGTAACTGATGTTACTTTATGTTTAAGTTGTGCATTTGACTTTCCCACATCGAGGATAAATATATATACAAAAAAAACAAAGCCATATGCCTAGAATATCCATTTAACCGGAATAAGAATTTTTTTATTATCCCATTTTACCTTTACCCATCTTTGGACAATGCTTTTCAGAAATTTCAAAAATTTTGTTTTTTGGGAAATGTCTGCTTGGTCTTTTTTTTGGTAAAATAAGCAGATAACAAACCGATTAATTGTAAATCCACAAGTTAATAAACTTACTAAAATCTAGTGTAATCATTTTTAGGGCACCCACAACACCGAAGATGGTTTTTTGAGAAGGTTGGTCGAATATCGATCTATTAACCAAGAAGATGACACCGTTCTTAATTACTTTGATGAACTTGAGATTCATCCAGAACATATCGGTACATACATTCTCGACATTAAATACAGGATTTTTTAAATTAGCTAATGTAAAAGAATTTATTAAAAAAAAATTTAAGAGGTGGGAGAGAAAAATGATCCAAAGTACGAAGCGATTGTTGAAAGCATCGGCAATATGCTTGGTGATCCACGCAACTATGGACCTACTCCAGAGGAAAAGGAAGAGATGGAAAGAATAGCTGCGGAGGCGAGGATCAAAAAAGAAACTCATGAAAGAGAGCAGAGAGAGATGCAAGAGGCGGAGGAGGCAGCGATCATGAAACAACGACAAGAAGAATGGGTTAGTCAAGTTCTTGTAAGATGTAACATAAGTTGCCCTTACCTAGTCTCAAGTTACATTTGGCAGTTTGGGATATTTAAGTTTTTTTATATATATTTGCCTTACATTTAAACTGCTGACTAATTGTTGGCTTAGCAGGAGTTTATACCTTTTATAGTGCCTAACTCAAGCACATTATAGTGTTAAAGCAGTGATGATTAAACCCAGGGCCATATGTATAGTGAATCCAAGTTTGTTTTCTAGAAAAGCTGTGTTGATTAAGGCATGTTATTGTTGTAAAACAATTTTGTTATGTTAGTTTTCAAATGATCACCCTTTTTAAATTAATTTAATTTTTGCTAGTTGGAAAGATTGGAAGAAGTAAGAAAGCAAGAGCGGGAAGTTTTGGAGCAACAATCCATTCCACTTCGCAACTATCTGATGAAACATGTCATGCCTACTTTAACAAATGGTTTAATTCAGTGTTGTCAAGTTAGACCTGAAGACCCAGTTGATTACCTGGTATAGGCCTAAAATTTATACTTTATAAAACATTAAGTCTAAATATTTTAAATCTATAACTTTTAATGTCTTCGAAGTACAAAGCTGGTAAAACTTTTATGTTTTTGGCAATGTTGAGTATTGTAGCGGATAAATTTTTATACTTAAATGCCTGTTTTTTGTTTTGCAGGCGGAATTTCTTTTTCAGCACAACCCCCAAGTTGACTAGCTTAAAAGTTTTGGCCATTTTTAAAAATAAATTGTTGATATATTTTAACTGTGCTTACTGATATGTATATTTTATTCAATAAAAAATTTATAAAAAATGACGTTGTATTGTTATGATTAGGCACTGTAACAATATTTTTACTTATTAATGTACAAAAGTGTTTTAATAATTTGATTTTTAAACAAATATCACTTACAAAAATAATTGTTTTTTAATGGAAAATAATTTGGCAACCCTGAAATAATTTTTTGTTATTTTTATTATCGAGTTGTTATGGACGCCAAGCATTACGCGGGGAAGTGGTTTTTATTATGTTGCTCGTATTTAACGTTAAAGTCGTAGTAAATAAGAACGTACACCGCCGAAATGTTAGATAAGCTGAGATATAAGTGAGTTTTGTTACATTTTGTTCTTTTTATAATTATTATTAAGACAGTTAAATTTGTCAGTTTGTATGTTTTCGCAAACATTTTGACTTTGACTGACATTAAACTAATAAAAACTAAAATGTCTTGCTAGCTAGAATAGACGATTGCCAGTTAAAAGTGAATTGTGTGATACAGTTTAGGTGTTGTTTGTTATTTTAGAAAACAAATAAAACTTAGCAAGCTTTAATTCACTTAAACTTTAATTTTATCTTAAATCATTTATTTTTTTCTACTATTTAGATTAATTATATATATATAATATCTTAATATAACTTTCTGAAAAAAATATTTAAACATGATTTAAACTGTCGTTGTTATTGGTTACTTTAAACATGCAGGAAAATATGCGTCAAGTAAAGGAGCATGCTATCAAAGGCAAAAAGTTACTTGATTCTGCATCTAAAGATGCAGATCAGGCTCTGTACGACAAAGCTATTGAGGTATGCTTTTATTTTTGTTTACTTAAAATGTTGATTAGATTAAATTATAACTCTAGCAACACTATTGCGTATTTTGCTATATTCTGAGGGCTGTTATATTTGTTTTACACGACTTTCTACTAAAATCTTCACTTTATATTTATACAATAAAAATCTTATCTTTTTATTCAAATATTGTTTTATAGCTTTTAAACATATTTTTTTTAATGTAAAGTGGTCTCAAGTATTTCAATGTTTTTATAAGATATTTGATTATTTAAATTTAAAAAATTTTAAATTGAAATATTTCAATTTAAGTTATAAACTATTTAATTACTGCTTTTATAAACAAGTTTATAAACCAGAATTGTTAAAATAATTTTTAATAACAATAGGGCTAGATATGTTATATTCATTGTATATAATAAATTGTACCTTTTAGGAGTTTACACTATCCCACAAGTATGCTTTACTTATGAACAACGACAGATCAGCAGAAAGATCTTGCTTGTTTAACCTCGGAGCTGCTTATATTGCTGCCGGTTATCACGACAAAGGCACTCTTGTATTAACAGCAATAATTGATCGAAATGGTGAATTTTTTTATGTTATATATATATTTATTTACTATTTATTTATCATCCCCTAAGTAATAATAGCTTTTTTGGATATTTTTTCTTTTTTTCTGTTTAATTATTTAATTGAATAGTTTAATGTAACTACTCCTAAGTGTTTGTTTATGTATTAGATTATATTTTGCCGTATAGTACTTCGGTTTTTATTTGCCTACACCCTTTGTACATAGCAAACACAAAACTTGATTTTAAACAAACTAAATATTTATTTTATATCCTAATGAATATATTACAGCACAAAACATAATTTGTCTTAATTTTACGTTGAATTTCAAATTACCTTGATTTTACTTTTTTATTTTTTAATTAAGCCAAAATTTGTTTTTTAGATTCGGAAAACATTAACAAATCTCCTTCTCAAGGAGACCTTTATTTTAACCTGGCTTATGCTCAAGAAAAGTGTAACAATAGTGACCAAGCTATTAAATTCTACAAGGAAGCAATTATCAATTACAGGTAGAAACTAAGTTGTCACAGAAATTTATATAACAATTTAATATATACATTTAAACACTTTTTAAAAGTAATAGTTACAATTTATATATATTAAAAAAGTAATTATGGTAATCTATGGTACCAAACATAGTAGCCCCAATATATCTTTTTTTATTTTAAACATAAAATAATTATGAAAGAATATTGTTGAGCATATATTTTAAGAAATATTTTATAATGTAGGTTACAAGATAGAACATCGATGATGCTCTGTGAAGCGATTGTAAATCTAGGAAAACTGTTTTCCAAACAATCTAGCTCTTCTGAAGCTGTGCATTATTTTACTGAAGCAATCAGCATCTATTTAGACAAAAGCAAATACTCGAAAGCATGTAGTGTCATTTTGTTAAAGGTAATTTTTGTTTAATTTTTCTAGGGCTTAAAAATTTGTTTGTGTTTTTCTTTAATTAGATGTACTGTTATTGCTTTATAGTTTGCCCCCTTAAATCCTGACTCCATACTAACAAAAAGTATTACTTGTAATAGCGTTTCAGCAATGGCTTAACCTTTTTGTTGTATTAGAATCATTGTTTATTGACCAAATATATATATTTATATACCAACAATATAAGTCTATCATCTTAGAATTTCTCAACAATAGGCTTTTTTTGCCAAATCAAAATGTTACTGGTATTAGTTTATATGCTCCATAGTCTTGGGGCACTATATGTGATCTTGATCAATTCTGTAATAAATACAGTGTTGAATATTATTAGATTAAAGAATTATTGGCTATTGAAGGAGTTGTGGATCCAAAATGTTTTGACCTGTTAAAAGATATGACTGAATATGCACTAAAGGTTAAGGACAACACAAGAAAGTGTGAGTATGCGTGCTAGTTGTAACCAATTTTGAGTACTTAAATATCTACCAAGCCAAAAACCAATTAGCAGGTTAAAAATCGAGCAACAAAAATAATAAAATCGCAACTGACATAGTCAATGTTAAAAGTTACCCCCAGTTTTGGCGTAGACTTAAAACTGGGCCTAACACCAAAGATAAATAAATATAAAAAAGTATTTTTTTTATTTTATTTCTTACACAGGTGCAATTTTGTGTGATGTTGCATTGCAATATACATTAATAAGTTGGTATGAACCCTCTCTATCTTGCTTTGAAACTGCACTAAAGTATAACCCTGATGATAATAGAAAAGAAAGAGCAGTTATTTTACAAAACATGGGAGCTGTTTATAACAGGATTGGGGATTATCAAAACGCAATTTCTTTGCACAAAGAAGCTGCTGATTTACATGGTATGCAAAATAGTTTTAAGAATTCTTTGGGTATATTCTTTTTTAAATGTTAAAAGGCTGATTTTATGGCCTTCATACAAGGTTACAATGGTTAGCTCAACCCAGTCTCGACTTGCCTAAAACAGTTTGTGATATTATTAAGAAAGTAGACCAATAATTTATCTGCTGATCGGTTTTTGTCAATTCTAGTGCATTACTTCAGGGCACTATGGTATGAAAGTGGTGAGGATTGACTTTTATCTTAATTACTCAACCCTTTTTCTATTTTTCAGGAGAGTTACTCAACAGAAATGCACAAGGTCAGAGTTTTTGCAATCTTGCATTTGCTTACAGTCAGTTTGGAAAGTTTGATTATGCCCATCAAAGTTTTTCACATGCACTGCAAGCATTTAAAGATACTGGTGATTACTATGTGCTTTTATATTTTAAAATATTAGCAAATTAAATGAATTTGTAAAATAAATTTTTATTAGTATTTTCATTTGTTTTGTATTGGCCTATCTATATACTTAGTCAAAATATTTTTCAAATTTTTAATTTTATTTTTAATTTATAATTAACTTTTAGTGTTGGATAGATTAAAATTTACTTTACATGACAGCTTCAAAAATTTACCAATAATTTTTTTTTTAAAGATGACAAATTTGGTCAGTTTCAAGTTCATGAAGGACTAGCAGCAGTTGCTGTAATGAGAAATAACTTCAACAAAGCTGTTAAACATTACCAGATAGCTATTACTTTACAGGCACTAACAAAGGTATACATTAAACATGTAATGAATTTATAAAATCAACTTAGTATAACTAGTATATATATATATATCTATTATGTGATTTTTTGCCTGTTTTATATATTTGTCATTTAAAAACATGTTTAACACCGTTTTTTTTGTTCTTAAGCATTCCCTTTGTTTATTTAGCGATTTAAACTATGTAAATTGTATTACTGTTTGGTTTGACTTTGTATTGTTATAAGATTTTATTATCTAATGAAATGTATTGAATTTCACATACAGTCTATACTAGACTACAACCCATACCCTATTACAGCTTAGACTAGCCAATATTTCACATGAATTAAAATTTTATTTTATTTAAGTATTCTAGTTTAACAACTTAAATATGGGTTGAAAATACTTTGTTTTTTAATTTTTATTTTAATCCATCCATTCTATGCATTTTATTCTTTTGTGATATCTTATATTACTTATGCTATAGTTAAAAGATTTACAATTTTTTTATGATTTTAATTTTTTGTAGGAAATAAATCTTGAAATTCAAAATAGACTTGTAAGAAAGTTAACTCATGTGTTAGCGTTACAAACTGGCAATATTGCTTTAGAGAATGGAGATATAAACCCCAACTTAAGGTTTAGATATTTTGTTTATTTTTAATGATGCTTAAATTCTTAAAAATATATTGCAACTGTTTTCGTTTTTTTTTAAAGAGAGTTTATTGTTATTTTTTGGTTTATAGTCCTGCATTAAAAATGTTTTTATTATTTTAATTGATTTGGTTGTAAATTTTTACCCAGCCTATGATATTAGGTAATTTGTACAACACTAACCTACGAACTAATTTTACCAAGTTAATATCATCAGCTAATAAAATTTAGAATGTTGGAAGCAAGGAGACCTCAAAGTTCCAGAAGAAAAAAAGTTAGTAAAGATAAGAAACCTCAAAAGGATTTAACTTCAACTCCAATTCAAGTTGATGCTCCCATTAAAAGGTCTAAAACTACTTATTTATTTTTAAATTCTGACTTGTTAGGGCTGAATATTGAAGATTTTTAGGTAAGGTATAAACAATACTTATACTTGGTAAGTTTAAAAAAAATCAAACCAGCAGGTTAATAGACATACAATATTGTAATGTCAACAAAAAACTAAAACATATCAATCAGAGACAAAATCTGAAAAAATTTACTGTGTGTGTATATTTATGAAAAAATGTATATTGATGTATGCGTTTTTTAAGCACAAATCTACATTACAGAAACCCTTTTTTATTAAATTTTTTAACTGTTGGCAGTATTAATGAAGTACCAGCTGTAAGCCCTGTACCACTAGACAGACAATACAAACGAAATAGAAGGGATCATAGCGATGGAAAACTACATTATGTAACCAGAGGATTATCGTCTCTCACTGAACGTACAACTCAATCAACTTTAGGCAGAAAAACTATGCTGGTATGTTACCTGAGGGCTTAAAAAATGATTAAAAACAATAAAAATTAAAAATTAAAAAAATGATTAAAAATAAAAAAAGTTTTTTTTAGATATTTTAATTTTGTTACAAATAAACGGACATAGTTTTGAAGTTTGGTGAATTGTTTAAAATTTATGTTGTTTAAAAATAATTAAAAAAAAAACAATTTTTTTTATTTTAAAGGTTGAATCAATTGAAGAAGGTTCTGAATCCTCATCATATTCTTCTTCTTCTTTGTCATCATCTGATGAGGAGCAAAGAAATTTGAATAAAAATGAATCAGAAATCAATAGGTGTGCGGTTTAAATTTTTTACCATTAATGTGTCTTTTTAAAACTATTTAATAAATATTTAATGACAATTGCACCTTGTTGTTTAAGTAAAATTTTTTTACTCTTAAAGAATTTTTTTTTTGTATTTTTTTAATAATTTTTGGCATTTACAGACCTAGCTCCTCTATGGGACATCAAAATCTACAGAGACAAGATGAAACTTTATTTCTTCCAGTTATGAGTGTACAAGAACCACTTCATAGAAATACAATGGGTAGATACAAAGTAGAATGTTAATTCTAAAATATTAAACTGGTTTAAACTTTATACTATTGACTTATTAACTTTTCTTTTACCTTTAATTTGTTTAAATTGCGGTCTAAAAAAAGTATTTTTAGGGCAAAAGTCAATTTCTGAAGTATTTGAAAGTGATTCAGATGACAGTGATACACAATATACACCCAGATACAGGTTATTTTTTTCATAAAGGTTAATTAGATAAGAAATCTGTAATTTATTTATTATTTGCAATTGCAAAACAATTGTGTAGTTTAAAAAAAAATTTGCAATTTTATATTTGTCTGTTCGTTTTTTTAATAGATTTTTGTGGTCATAATATTTACTAAAAGCTTGTTATTTTTAAAGTAGTATATTTGTTTTGCAACTTAGTAAGTAGTATATTTGTTTTGCAACTAAGTATATTTGTTTTGCAACTTATTATAATATCATATTATCACACTTATATTACACAATAATGTTAAAATTTATTTTTATTTTTTGACAGAGAGCAACTTAAACAAGTTCAGAAATTTGAAGAAACTGAAAAATTCAATGTTTCAAATAGAAATTCAGCATTGCTCACTACTACATTTGAACCCGGTTTGTTTTTATTTTAATAAATAACATGATAAATAAAACCTAAAATTAGTCCATTTTACTGTTATAGATTTTTTTCATTGTTGCTTTGAGGTCTTATACTTGTTTTAATTTTTATCTTAGATTATCAAAAAATTTAATAAAATTTAATAAAAAAAATTTGATTTTTTTTTTTAGTTTCTGATAACAACCCTACTAATAAAACCCCACCAAAATCTATGCCCCGAAATCACCCCCCAAAACCTCCTCGTAGTAATGTGAAAGAAATCAACAATTCAACTCACTTTTTAGCTCCTGATGATAATACAATGTACACAAAATTTTCAAAAAAATCGTTGAGATTTTCCGACGAAGTGAACGATTCAAATGGTATCAAATTACAATAATAAACCTCATTTTGTTGTGTTTAAAACACTTGGGTCTATAACATGAGGTTCAGAGTTTAATCCTTACTAGGTCCATGTCATAGCGTCCTTTAGCAAGGCGCTAAATATGGTACTAACTTCATCCAAGCCTTTAAAAAAACGACAAGTTAAATATAATTTAACATTTTTAAAATTTTTTTTAAATGCCCAAAGCAACCTAAGACTGGGTCGGAATAACTAATGTTTTCTTATGTTTAGGCTGTAATGTCTTTCTTCATTAGGAAATAATTGTAAACCATAAAGATATATATTTGAAAATTTCTGTACTCTTGGTGAAAAAAAGGCATAAAAATAATTAATTGCTGTTTACCAAAACCTTCTATATCAACGTCAACTAATTTTTTTCAGTGTGTGTTTTTGCGCCAAAAAATTACCGTTACGTTTTTGTATGCTTTTACAACGTTACAACTATAAATATGTTTTATTTTACTGAACAAACAATTATTTTAACATTTGATTTATTCAACAGAGCAACAGAATCACACTTATGAGTCTATCAATCCTGTTACACAAGGTATTCCTAAAACCCCGGAACTAAATAAATTCGAAAACAACGAAAACATCACTGAAATTGATCAATCGAAAACGAACCCAGATGTAAGGTTTTTTGTTCATTTGTTATTCAACAAAATTAAAAAAAAAAATTATATTCTGAAAACATGACCTGGTTCAATTTACTTTACTTTGATTCTATGTCGTGGCAATGCAGTTAATAAGCAAGTAGAAATAATTCGAAAATTTTAATTTAAAACTGTAAAGGCTATTCAAATATGAGCCAGGGTGTTGTATATCACCCTACGTTAAGGCTGTGTAGTTGGGCTTTTTTCTTCAGGATTAAATTAACGTTTAGAATGTTATGAAATCTTCACCTTGTGTGTTCTATGTTTTAGAATAGGAGCTCCTCGTCATCATCTAGCGGTGGCGATGCACGACCTTTGTCGGAATTATTTCTGCCCGACTCAGAACAGCCTAATGCTGGGTAATTTTTTAATAAAAGATAATCTATTTATATATCTCTCGTGTTTTCCCAAATTTACCATAAAGTAAAAAAAACATGTATAACTATAAAACAATAGAAACTTGGGTTAAACTTTGCTATTGATTACTATAGCCAGTAATTTTTGGACATTTTTTCATTACTTATAATAGTTTTTTTTTGTTAATTAAATTGGTATTAAACTTGTCCACTAGAAAATTAACATTTGAGTAGTTGTAAAAATATATTTTCATTTTTAGTTCAAGTTCATCCGCCAACAACGAAAACGAATATAATAATTTAACATGGGGGGTATCGGTTGACAAAAAAAATCCTAAAGATAAAGCAGAAACCTCAAAAGAAAAGAAGAATAAGAATTCAAAAGCATGTTCCATCATGTAATTTATTTTCTAATTATTGAAATAAACAAAATTAACATTTTTTAGAATTAATGCCAAGGTCACTAATATTTTTGTGGTTTTTAAGAAGCGTATAATAAATGTAAATATAAGTTAAATAGTTTTTGCCTAATTATGGGAAATTTATACTTCGTTGTATATATATATATACTTTGTAGATTCTAGAATAATTTTATTCTTTGCACTTGCGTAAATATTACTTGATTAATTAGTTTTTATATATAAGTATAGCCCAAATTTTTTAATGTAAATAATTTTTAGTCAGTTTTAAGTAATGATTTTATATTTCGATAATTTTATTAGATTGTGATTTTTATAGTAGATTATATTAATATTCTTGTATAACTTAATTGTCACTGTTTGCGTATATTTTAACACTTGCGTCTTAATAATTAAAAAATATTTACATTATTAAACTTATATTTTTTTGGTATTCAGGGTTTTGTTTAATAAAATGTATAAAACACAGTGTGTGAAAATTATATACATTTATGCATAAATTGCATCTTTGGTAAACTTGACAAATACAATTGCTATTTATTAATAACCTCACATAGCAAAATTGTCCCTATCAGATTTGTACATAGCCTACATTATTTTACTTAATACATTAGGGTTAGTATATATATACTAATACAAATTAGTTAAACAGTGTATACAATTGTATACAATTAGTTAAACATTTATATTAATCTTAGTCGCAATGTAAACTTTTAAGGTAGTTCCGCGTTGATTATTATTATGCCTGCAACCTTTTAGTTTTCATGCGATAAGCGAAACAGCTAATTGTCGGTATGTACTCTTCAAGCATGCGCTAAACTCATAAAAAAGGAAAAAAAACATTATCATTTGTAAGTCAAGCGTTAAGAGTAAGGTTGTAAAAGTAAATTGCTAATTTAAAAAATACCTCCAACTTTTGTTCGACTTGAAGAGTTTTGCAAATTTCTTTATCTAGTATATTAGTTAGGTCAATGCACATCTAATAAAACACTAAATTTCTGGTTTTGACATTTAGCAAAAATTTAGTAAATATATCATAACTTTATTAAATATTAATATTTTTTAATAACCCTAGCTCATGGGTTTTTGAGAGCGAATTGCTACATTCTTGACGTCACCAAATATCGCAAAAACTTTAGAATGTTTTAAAATCATTCATACATAATTTTAAATGTATTTAGTTATTAAATATATTTAATTTAATAATAATAAGTTTTTTTATTAAATTAACTTCAAAGTTTATGTTTTTATTACAAAAGGTCATAAATATGGAATATCGAGGATAACCGATAAAATATAGAGCGTATACGGCTCAGTGACTTTAGTTTCCATTTAAAAAAATTTAAATATATTTAATAAAAATAAACAAAATTTTAATTTTTTAATTGATTTATGGTCCTTAATTAAATTACCATCTTTATCCTCGTGTGTAAGCGGTCCTCTTTTACACAGATAACTCCTTTTATATTAATTAGCAAACCTAAGTCCATTAATTTTTCTCAATATTTTTTTTGCCTAAACAATTTCCACTGAAAAAAAAAATGCTTGTTATTACATGTACTTCTATAGTAGTAATTATGCCATAGTATCAGGTTTTAAATTGGTTCCTATTTTGTCAATTACCAAAGTAATAAATAATCTTGGTACCAGTATTAAAATCAATTTAATATTTCTATTTTGACATAATGTCACTTCTTTGTTAGTTAAATTTAGCGTGGTATTTGGGCATAATTATGGTTCGAAATCTTAGATTTCGAATATTGTTATTGTCCATATATTTATTATGGTTCTAAATCTTAGATTTCGAAACATATTGTTATTGTCCGTATATTTATTATTATTTTTATTTTTATTCTAATTAATCCGAATTTTGAAATCGAATAACTTTTGATTTTGTGTATATAAATTTTTAAAATTTAATATGTTGTTTATTATCATATTGTGTTTCAATCCTCCTATTTTGATAATTTAAGTATTATTAATTAGTAATTAATAGGTGTTTATTTATTAAAATTTAGAGATTGTTATTAAGTTTTCAAATTTTGGTCAGTTATATATCATAATATTAATAACTCGAAAATGGATTAAAAATTTAATTTTTGTTTGTTTATTATATTTAAATTCTTGTTTGTTTATTAAAAATAAAAGTTTAATATTAGGCATTTAAAATTTAATATAATGTATTTTATAATATTTGTAATTAAAATACATGTTTAAAAAATAATTTTTGGTTGTTTATTTTATTTAAATGCTTGTTTATTTATTAAAAATCAAAAATTAATTTTTGGAATTTAAAATTCAGTATAATGTATATCCTGATATTACCAACATAAAACTAGGTTGAAAAATTAATTTTATTTGTATAATATATTTAAATGCTTGTTTGTTTATTAAAAATCAAAGATATGTAATATTCTTAGTTAAGGTGTATGCATATTTTTTTTTATTTATAAAAATTTATGCTAAACATAATCAAATAATTTTGAACCATATTTTATTTATCAAATAAATCTAGTTATTGTTTTTATTCTTTCTAGTCAGAATTTTGAAAGGCGATAACTTTTGTTCTTTAAAACTGAAAGTTCTAAATTTTTAGTATGTTTGTTATTATCCCAACTAATCGCAAACCTCCTATTTACGACATTTAATTATCACTAATTACTAATTAATAGGTGTTTATTTATTAAAATTTAAAGGTTGTTATTAATTTTTTAAATCTTGGTCAATTGTATCTTATAATATTACTAACTCAAAAATAAATTAAAATTTTAATTTTTATCACTAATTACTTAATAATTGGTGTTTGTTTATTAAAATTTAAAGGTTGTTATTAATTTTTTTAATTTTTGTCAATTGTATATCATGATATTAGTAACTCAAAAACGAATTTAATTTTTGTCACTAATTACTAATTAATAGGTGTTTGTTTATTTAAATTTAAAGATTGTTATTAGGTTTTTAAATTTTGGTCGGTTTTATCTTATAATATTTATAATTCGAAAATAAATTAAAAAATAATTCTTGTTTGTTTTTTATATTTAAATGCTGGTTTGTTCATTGAAAATTAAAATTCGACATTAAGCATTAAAAATTTGGTATGATGTATTTTATAATATAAGTAATTAAAAAACATATTAGAAAAATAATTTTCGTTTATTTATCATATTTAAATGCTTGTTTATTTAATAAAAATCAATTTTAAGAATTTAAAATTTACTATAATTTATATCCTAATATCACCAACTTAAAACTGGGTTAAATATTAGTTTGTGTTTGTATTATATATATAAATGCTTGTTCGTTTATTAAAAATCAAAGGTTTGTAATATTCTTAGTTAATGTTTATGCATATCTTTTTTTATTTATAAAAATTTATGTTAAAATTAATCAAATATTATCGAATCATATTTTATTTATAAAATAAATCTAGTTTTTTTTATTATTACAAGTGCTTACTTAAGCTATGTATACAATTTTGCATCATTGAAAGGTCGTGGCAGTTAGCTCAGTGCGAAAGGCCCACAACTCTCAGTACTGAGTTCCGAGGTTTCCGAGGTTTAGTTCCCAACTTAAACTCCTCAAAATAATCAACTTACCAATTTTTTGTATTTTGCGTACATAAGGCCGGTCATATGATCACGTGACCTAGCACACTAGTAAAAAAGTTTTTTAAAAAAGTTTTAAAAAAAACTATAGCAATAAAACCGCACTGTTCTAACAGCCGTGTTTGCAAAATTTTTTTAGCAAACATTAATATTTCCGAGAGTTATGACAAATTTATGACATTGATTTTTAAATTTTTTTAGAACTGTTTTGGTATAACTAATGCTCAAGATAAAGAAATTTTAGAAAATAATTAAAAGAACAAAAAAACATTTTTTTATTTCGCGTACATTGAATTGTTCGCGCGAGCTTTTGACCTAATTAAACCCAAAATAAAAATTACCTCAAAGTTTTGTTTTACTGAGAATTTTCGCGAAATGTTTTATCTTCAATGTTAGTTAGGCCAATGCGCGTCTAATAAAATACAAAATTTTAGGTTTTGAGATTTCATAAATTTTTAATAAAAGTTTCATAACTTTTATGAATATTAATATTTTCGAAAAATATTTTGTAAACACGGTAATTGAACCTGTGCGGTTCTAACACAACAACTATTTTTCGATTTAAAATTTTTTATTTTTTTTCAAAAAATTTGTATGCAATATCATTGGCCAAAAATATCACGTGACCTAATTAAACCCAAAATAAAAATTAGCTCAAACTTTTGTTTTACTGAAAATTTTCGCAAAATGTTTTATCTTGAATGTTAGTTAGGCCAATGCGCGTCTAATAAAATACAAAATTTTAGGTTTTGAGATTTCATAAATTTTTAGTAAAAGTGTCATAATTTTTATGAATATTAATATTTTTGAAAAATATTATGTAAACACGGTAATTGGACCTGTGCGGTTCTAACACAACAATTATTTTTCGATTTAAAATTTTTTATTTTTTTTCAAAAAATTTGTATGCAATCTCATTGGCCAAAAATATCACGTGACCTAATTAAACCCAAAATAAAAATTATCTCAAACTTTTGTTCTACTTAAAATTTTTGCAAAATGTTTGATATTGAATGTTAGTTAGGCCAATGCGCGCCTAATTAAATATAAAATTTCAGATTTTGAGATTTCATAAAATTTCAGATTTTGAGATTTCATGTCAATTTTTAATAAAAGTGTCATAACTTTTATGAATATTAATATTTTCGAAAAATATTATGTAAACACGGTAATTGGACCTGTGCGGTTCTAACACAACAATTATTTTTCGATTTAAAATTTTTAATTTTTTTTCAAAAAATTTGTATGCAATATCATTGGCCAAAAATATCACGTGACCTAATTAAACCCAAGAAATTTTCGAAAACAATTAAAAAAACAAAAATAAGAGCATTTTTTTATTTCACGAACATAGAATCGTTCCCGTGACCTTTTGACCTATCAAAACTGTATACTTAGCTCGACCAATGATCATACAAGGGTTGTATGATCATTGGCTCGACCAAAAAAAAATTTTTGTGGCAAAACTTAAAATTTTATAGTTAATTAGAATTGTAATGACGTTACTAAGATTCAAGATAAAGAAAGTTTTTCAAAAAGTCAAAAGAACAAAAATTTTAGCACTTTTTTCTTTGCGTATTCATAACATAAATTTTTTTTATATTACAGGTTGTGACTATAGCTATGCGTGAAAAAAAAAATGAAAAAAAAATTATTTTCATTTGGGATGGTGGGTTTCGAACCTTAGACTTTGCTACTTACAACGTATGGCATTACGCGTTGAGCTACCGGAGTCAACATATAAGAGTTACTTATTTATATACATATGTTTGCAAGAGACTTTCGATAATAAAAAAATACTAGATTTATTTGATAAATAAAATATGGTTCGAAATCGTTTGATTCTTTTTTATGAATATAATTTATTTAGTAGGTTTATTAATTAAATTATAGATTTAAATATGAACTTTTTTATATTTAAACCTAATTTTAACAAACGAACACGCATTCATTGATATTGTAATAGAAAAGTAAACTAAATTTAAAAGCAAAATACCGATCTTAATTTTTTAGTAATTAAACGAGTATTAAAATATAATAATAACAAAACAATTAAAAAAAAATTTTACACATTTTTGACTTATTCTTTAACATTTTACTTAAATTTTCAACCAATATTTTTTACTTCAATTGACAGCGAAAAGGACGATTTTTGACGGCGACCAGAACGCTAATAAATTATTCAAGCGTTAAACTCACACTGATTCGTTATTTTATAAAAAAACTAAAATAATGATTAAACGATATTTAGCTAGAGTTAAATCTTCATTTTAAACAGCAACATACAAAATAATAATACCTACAACATATTAAAATTTCAGAAAATTTAATCTTTAAATTTTAATAATAAAATATATTAATTAGTAATTAGTGACATTTAAATGTCGTAAATAGGAGGTTTGCGATTCGTTAGGATAATAACAAACATACTAAAAATTTAGAACTTTTACTTTTAAAGAACAAAAGTTATCGTCTTTCAAAATTCGTCAAATAAGAATAAAAACAATAATAATAATAATAACTAGATTTATTTGATAAATAAAATATGGTTCGAAATTATTTGATTCTTTTTTATAAATATAATTTATTTAGTAGGTTTATTAATTAAATTATAAATTTAAATATAAACTTTTGTATATTTAAACCTAATTTTAACAAGCGAACACGCACTTATTGATATTGTAATATAAAAGTAAACTAAATTTAAAAGCAAAATACCGATCTTAATTTTTTAGTAATCAAACAAGTATTAAAATATAATAATAACAAAACAATTAAAACAAAAATTTTACACATTTTTTACTTATATTTTAACATTTTACTTAAATTTTCAACCAATATTTTTTACTTTAATGGACAGCGAAAAGGACGATTTTTGACGGCGACCAGAACGCTATTAAATTATTCAAGCGTTAAACTCACACTGATTCATTATTTTATAAAAAACAAAAATAATGATTAAACGATATTTAGCTAGAGTTAAATCTTCATTTTAAATAGCAACATACAAAATAATAATACCAACAACATATTAAAATTTCAGCAAATTTAATCTTTAAATTTTAATAATAAAATATATTAATTAGTAATTAGTGATAATTAAATGTCGTTAATAGGAGGTTTGCGATTCGTTGGGATAATAACAAACATACTAAAAATTCAGAACTTTTAGTTTTAAAGAACAAAAGTTATCGTCTTTCAAAATTCGTCAAATAAGAATAAAAACAATAATAATAAATATAATGACAATAACAATATGTTTCGAAATCTAAGATTTCGAACCATAATAAATATAATGACAATAACAATATGTTTCGAAATCTAAGATTTCGAACCATAATAAATATAATGACAATAACAATATGTTTCGAAATCTAAGATTTCGAACCATAATAATAATAATAATAATAAATATAATGACAATAACAATATGTTTCGAAATCTAAGATTTCGAACCATAATAAAACTAGTCCAGTCCCGCGACCCTAAAAATAAGAAAAGATAAAACTTATTAAACAAAGAAAAAATAGAGCATAACCAACGCGATAAAAATTCATTTAACCAACACAAAATTCCAATTTATGTATTAAACTTTATAATATAATTATCGAATAAATGTTCTTTGCACAATATTATGGAGATTTTATAAAATTTACCATTTGTATCATGATTTTAAATCAATAAAAATGTAACAACCAAATATTGATTTGATTTTTAATAAAAAACAAGCAATTAATATTTATTATAAACAACCAAAAATTAATTTTTATACCGTTTTTGAGTAGAAACTTTTACACACATTTAACTTAGATTTTCATATTTTACTTATACTTTCAACCAATACTTTTTACTTCAACTCAGACAGCGAAAAAGACGATATTTGACGGCGACCAGAACGCTATTAAATCATTCAAGCGTTAAACTCACTCTGATCCATTATTTTATAAATAAACCCAAAATAATTAAACGATAATTAGCTAAAGTTAAATATTTATTTTAAACAGCAACATACAAAATAATAATATTAATAGCAACAACATATTAAAATTTCAGAAAATTTAACATTTAAATTTTAATAATAAAATATATTAATTAGTAATTAGTGATAATTAAATGTCGTAAATAGGAGGTTTGCGATTCGTTGGGATAATAACAAACATACTAAAAATTTAGAACTTTTAGATTTAAAGAACAAAAGTTATCGTCTTTCAAAATTCGTCAAATAAGAATAAAAACAACTAGATTTATTTGATAAATAAAATATGGTTCGAAAATATTTGATTATTTTTAAAATAAATTTTGATAAATAAAAAAAAATATGCATAAACATTAACTAAGAATATTACAAACCTTTGATTTTTAATAAACAAACAAGCATTTATATATATAATACAAACAAAAACTAATATTTAACCCAGTTTTAAGTTGGTGATATTAGGATATAAAGTATAGTAAATTTTAAATTCTTTAAATTGATTTTTATTAAATGAACAAGCATTTAAATATGATAAATAAACGAAAATTATTTTTTTAATATGTTTTTTAATTACTTATATTATAAAATACATCATACCAAATTTTTAATGCTTAATGTCGAACTTTAATTTTTAATGAACAAACCAGCATTCAAATATAAAGAACAAACAAGAATTATTTTTTAATTTATTTTCGAATTATAAATATTATAAGATAAAACTGATCAAAATTTAAAAACCTAATAACAATCTTTAAATTTAAATAAACAAACATCTATTAATTAGTAATTAGTGACAAAAATTAAATTCGTTTATGAGTTACTAATATCATGATATACAATTGACAAAAATTTAAAAAATTAATAACAACTTTTAAATTTTAATAAACAAACACCTATTAATTAGTAATTAGTGATAAAAATTAAAATTTTAATTTAGTTTTGAGTTAGTAATATCATAATATACAATTGACCAAGATTTAAAAAATTAATAACAACCTTTAAATTTTAATAAACAAACACCTATTAATTAGTAATTAGTGATAATTAAATGTCGTAAATAGGAGGTTTGCGATTCGTTGGGATAATAACAAACATACTAAAAATTTAGAACTTTTAGTTTTAAAGAACAAAAGTTATCGTCTTTCAAAATTCTGACTAGAAAGAATAAAAACAATAATAATAATAATAATAAATACACTGACAATAACAATATGTTTCGAAATCTAAGATTTCGAACCATAATAATAATAAATATAATGACAATAACAATATGTTTCAAAATCTAAGATTTCGAACCATAATAATAATAATAATAATAAATATAATGACAATAACAATATGTTTCGAAATCTAAGATTTCGAACCATAATTATGATCAATTTTATTAAACAAAGATTATTTTATAAAGTTGAACAGCCGATGTTGTTATGTGTTGTAATGATCAATACTGCCTGTAAAACAAAAAATATATTTAATAAAATATTACATAACGTAATTTGAAAACTTAAATTACACGCGATATATGAATATAAACTGTATACGTAATATAAAAATGATGTAATTTTTGTTCTGTTCAATATTTTTTGAATTTTTTTTTATCTCAGGTGTTCTTTTGAGTGTTTTAACATAAATATAATCTCAAGTTAAAGTAACGACATCGAACTACTTTGAAGTACTTTAAAAATAAAATTTTATTATGATTGTTTAAGCCAAACACATTTTAAAAGTTAAAGCAAACGAGCCTAAAACCTAAAAGAAATCAACAAATTAAATTTATTTAAACTTGATAAACGCAGAAATGAAGTTTTGTAATCGTCAGTAGAGATATAACAATATTAGAGATATAACAAGACACTTTGGCACGAAGAAATACTTTTGTAAACAGTTAATATTAATAACATGTTAAAACTATGAATTTAACTTCGTCATTTCTAGGTTGAACTTGATGAACTTCTTTTGTTAACCTTCCAACTATTTACGTGAAAGCGAGAAAAACCTAATCAAAAAGAAAAAAGAAATTACAATTTTCTTCAAGACGCTTCGGGGAACTCCCTGATTTCTGTTTTTATTTATCACGCTCGGATGGTTTTGGATGTAAATTGCTTTATCCTCGATTATATAATATTTCATGTTAATTAATATTTTATATTTTTAAATAAAAATTGAATCACAATGTATGCAACAAATTTTTGTTCTTAATAAGTTATTATTTTTTTGTCTTAATCAAAAAATTTAAATACAGTTAAATATTTCAAGTTTTCTTAAAAATTTACAAAAATTATCATTAGTTAACCAACTTTGATATATTGTTATTACCACATAAATATTTATTTTTTGGGATGTATTTATTTAGATTCCCATACTAAATCAAATACTTTAAAGGTCTTAAACTTGATACACTATCGAACACATCAAACAATCATTTAAATTTCTTAAATTTAAAAATAAATATCTAATTAATTTTTAACTTTTTTAGTTTTAAAAAAATTGGTTTATTCAAATTTAAAGATTGATATTAGGTTTTTAAATTTTGGTCGGTTATATCTTATTATATTTAACATTTGAAGATAATTAAAAAATAATTCTTGTTTGTTTGTTATATTAAATGCTGGTTTGTAAATTAAAAATCAAAGGTGTGTAATATTCTTAGTTAATGTTTATGCATATATTTTTTATTTATAAAATATTATGTTAAAAATATTCAAATAATTTCGAACCATATTTTATTTATCAAATAAATCTAGTTTTTATTTTTATTCTTACTAATCCGAATTTTGAAATCGAATAAATTTTGATTTTGTGTATATTAATTTTAAAAATTGTAGTATGTTGTTTATTATCATATTGTGTTTCAATCCTCCTATTTTGATAATTTAAGTATTATTAATTAGTAATTAATAGGTGTTTGTTTATTAAAATTTAGAGATCGTTATTAAGTTTTCAAATTTTGGTCAGTTATATATCATAATATTAATAACTTGAAAATAGATTAAAAATTTAATTTTTGTTTGTTTATTATATTTAAATTCTTGTTTGTTTATTAAAAATTAAAGTTTGATATTAAGCATTTAAAATTTAATATAATGTATTTTATGATATTAGTAATTAAAATACATGTTTAAAAAATAATTTTTGTTTGTTTATTTTATTTAAATGCTTGTTTATTTATTAAAAATCAAAAATCAATTTTGGGAATTTAAAATTTAGTAAAATGTATATCTTGATATTAACAACATAGAACTGGGTTAAAAAATTAATTTTATTTGTATAATATATATAAATGCTTGTTTGTTTATTAAAAATTAAAGATATGAAAAATTCTTAGTTAAGGTGTAAGAATATTTTTTTATTTATAAAAATTTATGCTAAACATAATCAGATAATTTCGAACCATATTTTATTTATCAAATAAATCTAGTTTTTATTCGTAATTTGTATAAAATTATTGTAAAATTTTAGCATATTAATACTTCATTTTAAGTTGTTTTCAAGTTTTCGACTAAGTTTAAATTATTATTGGGTTTTGAACTAAGTTTTAAAAAATTTTCGGGTTTTTGACAAAGTTTAAATTCATTTTTGGGTATTGGGCAAAGATTAAATTAATTTTCGGGATTTGGACAAAGTTTAAATTCATTTTTAGGTTTTAAATTATTTTCGGAGTTTTGAACAAAGATTAAATTAATTTTCGGGTTTTGGACAAAGATTAAATTCATTTTCGGGTTTTGGACAAAAATTAAATTCATTTTCAGGTTTTGCATCAAGTTTTAAATTATTTTCGGGTTTTGGACAAAGATTAAATTCATTTTCGGGTTTTGGACAAAGATTAAATTAATTTTCTGGTTTTGGACAAAGTTTAAATTCATTTTGGGGTTTTGGACAAAAATTGAATTCATTTTCGGGTTTTGGACAAAGTTAAAATTAATTTACGGTTTTTGGACAAAGATTTAATTAAGTTACGACTTTAAGTTTGGCAGGTTAAAGTTAAAAGCTATTAAATAATAAAACTGTTTTTTTATGTTTATTCATTATTGCAAGCACAAATAATTAACTGGATGTATTTTATGGTTTATAAAAGAGTTTAATTAATTTATGTAAATAAGGATAAAAATTTGTGATAAAAGAAACAAATTTACATTTTAGTAAAAATATAAAGTCACACTGTAGAATAAATTGTAATAATTTTAAAAAAATACACGTAACATTAGAAACTACTATAAATTGGCATTACAGTTACTGAAAATTTAATAAATTGCATTTAGTTTGGTCATCAACTCGATCATACAAAAAGCTGCTCGGCCAGATACTAAAAATAAAAAAAAAACAGAGTTAGTATTTGTATATGGTAATCTACCCTGCAAGAAAAATGAATAAAATGTTAGATTGAAGTCTTCTTGTAACAGGAACTCTAAAAATAAAGAACAAATTAAAATTGGCTAAAAACAAATCGATGAGCTCTCTGAAATATTCAACCAGAATCTAAAAATAAAAAACAGAATGTTAAAATTTGTTTTTGGTAATCTAACCTGAAAAAAAAGCCTGTAAAAAAGTGTTAGTTTGGTTAATAAGGCCCCTGTACAGATAAAAATTGGGTTAATAAGGCCCCTGTATAGAGAAAAAGCAGGTTAATAAGGCCCCTGTATGAAGAAAATTTGGGTTAATAAGGCTCTGTATAGAAAAAAATTGGGTTAATAAGGCCCCTGTTTAGAGAAAAAATTGGGTTAATAAGGCCCCTGTTTAGAGAAAAAATTAGGTTACTAATGCCCCTGTTTAGAGAAAAAAATTGGGTTAATAAGACTCCTGTTTAGAGAAAAAATTGGGTTAATAAGGCCTCTGTTTAGAGAAAAAATTGGGTTAATAAGACCCCTGTTTAGAGAAAAATTAGGTTAATAAGGCCCCTGTTAAGAGTAAAAATTGGGTTAATAAGGCCGCTGTTTAGAGAAAAAATTGGGTTAAGAAGGCCCCTGTCTAAAGAAAAAATTGAGTTAATAAGGCCCCTGTTTAAAGAAAAAATTGGGCCTGTAATAAATAAAAGAATTTGAATATTTTGGAATGCAGAAAAAATAAGTAATGCCTGTAAAAAAATAAAGGAATTCAGAAATTGGAAAATAAGAAACCCCTGTAATAAAAAAAATATTTTAGAATGCAGAGAAAAATCAAGTAATGTCTGTATTAAAATCAATATTAGAAAATTGTTTGTATGTTATCATAGTGTTAGTTTTTGTATGCCTAAATCTAAATGTCTGTTGCTAATTCTAGTTTGGGAACCTCCCACGAAAACATTTAAATATTATTTTGGGTTCCAACCCACAAACATATTAAGTAGTACTTACATTAGGCTCCGCCCACAAAATTTAATAATATATAGCATAAATATAATATATATACAGTTAAAAATACAGTAATTTGCATAAATAAATCTATATAACACACATAGACCTAGTTTTTAAATAATCTTCTATTCTACTGCACCTTACACTTAAGCTTAGTTTTATACACTTTAAAGACCACTATAGCGCTTGTTTATGAATTTTTTACTGGTCACAAAATAAAAAGAGAATAGGCACGTTCTACTATACTATATATACACATATAACACACACTTAAGCCTAGTTTCACACTTAAAATACCAGCACAGCGCTTAATTATGATCAAAAAGAATAGGCCTGTTCTACCAACTCACATCTGCTCTAACTAATTTATATACAGCATATGTTTAACATAGGGCGAATAAATATACAGTAAATTGCATAAAAACACACACAATAATTATATATATACCACACATAGGCCTAGTTTTAAAAAAAGCCTATTCTAATGTAAATTCTACAGCGCCAAAAACTTTTATAGACCACACTTTTAAAAAACCATTAAACAGTCCCGTTTAAGATAAATTATGAACACACAAAAACCTAAACACATTGGGACTGTGTCAACTATACAACATTTTATGCGCAAAATTATGAGTTTTTTAACCAGTCACACATAAAAAGAAAATGCAGACACGTGAAACTTTTACCACGTAAGAATTTTAAAGCGCTTTTATTATGAAATATTATATATACAAACAAAAATCAGGCACGAAAAAACCTACAGACCCTACAGACCTCATCTTAATATTAAATGTAATAAAGGTCCTGAGACTTTTTTTGAATTGGACTAGTTAAAGTAAGGTCCTGAGACTATTTTTTAAGTTTGTAAGATGATCCAATCCATTCCAAAGTTGTCTTCGGGTCCTGAGTTTTTTTTGAAACTTAATTTCTTCCTTGCTAGTTGCAAGGAAGACTTATAATGACTCCTTCCATTTTCCATTCCTCCAATTCCTGCCAATATCTTTTTCCTCCAATTACATAATCCAAATATAATCCATATTTGCTGCATAGAAAATATTGTTTAGAATAAATAATAGACACTAAACCCTAACTTAACAAAGATATGCCAATTTTCTGCCATAGTGTTTAAAGATACGCCAATTTGTATTTTTATATGCCAATTTTTAATTTTTATATGCCAAATAATTTAAGATATGCCAATTTTTATATGCCAAATAATTTAAGATATGCCAAAGTTTTAATTTTCATATGCCAAATAATTTAAAATATGCCAATGATTTAATTTTTATATGCAAAATAAACTAAAATATGCCAATGTTTGAATTGTCATATGCCAAATAATTTTATGACATATATGTTATATATATATTTAATTGCTTATCATAGACATGCCTAAGTTTTTTAACTAAGTTTACAAATTAAATACCTCGTTTTACTATTTCATGGAAGTACCTGTGCATCAACACAGGTTTAATATTGTTCATAAATATTTAAATACTTCAATAATATTATATTATATATTAAAATTAATAATTTTCATAGTAAAAACTTAAATTAACTTAACTTTTTTATTTGGGAAGTTTAATTATACCTTCTAATTTAAAAAAATGAAATAAGGCCATATCCAATTAAATTTTTTTTTTAGAATAAAATATTTAAAAAAATCTAACAAAATATCACCTGGAAAGTTTATAGAATTTTACGACCACAAGATGTTGCTCAAGTTCATTCCTACTTTGCTCACTTTCTACACTAAAAAAATAATTATCGTTAACTAAAAGTCTACTACACAAACATATTGTATTAAAAATTGTTATACATAACTTACAGAAATATTTTTCGCCAAAATTAATTATTTTTAAATTAAAATAAAAAAAAATTTAACAAAAACTTTCATAAATAAAAATATTAATAAAAAATACTAATGTATTAAATATCCCCCTTATATGATGTAAAAACTATAACAATTAATAATAACTCTAAAAAAACGATTTTCACAGCACTAACAAAAACACGTGTACTCACCTCGAAAGTCCATCTGGAAAGAACTAGAAATTCGATTTCGAAATCAAAATTCTACGTCACTTGCCACTGCGCATGTGCAGTCTCCTGCGTATGTGTGCATGCACGGCGTCTTGAACTAAAAAAGCGCCGTCTTAGCTGTCAATCAAATTTTATTTCTTTGATTAACCTTTATAATTAGGGCTAAAAATGAGCACGTGTTTCAACAGAGCGCTTTATGATGCAACAATCGGGTTGCTAAAGGAATGTCTCGTGGAAGCGCACTAATTAAGACGCGACATTTCTCGCGCCTCGCTTAAAGAAAAAGAAAAATTTCAAGTTTTAAACGCTTTGTAGCAGATGGTACTGTTGAAATAATTATATAATTCGCCATTTTTTCCTTAGTTAAGAGGTTTAAACTATTCTTATTAAAAACGTCTTGATCCTTATATTACGTTGTACATAACATATTGCCTATATAGCTTATATTTGTTCACATTTTTACATATTTTTTTTTAGTAATTTAGCTTTCCTATTGTAACAAAAAGGCCATTGTTATTTGTGATCACGTGATAAGGTCCTGCCCGCGTCTTAACTTCAATGTTAATTAAAGCATCTAACGGTAATATTAGCATTTTTAATCATTACTTTACTAGTATACTAAGGATTTTGTATAAAAAAGATTGGGGTTAAAATTAAATTAAACTAGAAATTGCATGCCTCACTTAACTTACCTTTAAAACAACATTACCTACTTTAAATACTTACAATAAAGCATAACAATTATACTGGCTTATATTTAAAAAAAAAAAATTGATTTAGTTAATTCAACAATTTATATAATAATTTTTGTGAGTGTTTAAGCTATTCGTTAATACTAAGCATAAAAAAGAATAGGGTAGCATTGGTGCGGCTTGAACCCGAAACCTTTCGGATCGTAGTCCGCTGCAAAACCGGTATACCACACTACCAGACTATTTTACAAGTAGCTCATAAGTAAGTTTTAGTAAATTGGTAATTAAGCTGTGTTTTGTTTTTACTGATAATATGTGTATTAAGAAAATATAACCATATTTTTAACATGCTAATATCCGGAAAATTTTAGATCTATTTTTAAGTTGTTTTTTATAAATAAAATTTCCCGCTATGTTAAGAAATATGAAGTTGCGAAACATAATACCACATTCTGTTTATTCACCATGAGAAATAGCAATTTATGTCTTACCATGATATGCTAAGATTCGGAAAATTTAAACCCAAATTTAACTTTATGTCTCTAATAATTTATGTCTCTAATAATTTATGTCTCTCCAAACTGCTACCCACTCTGGAATTGACATCCAAAATTTTGGTAGCCAATAATTGTATTTTAGTTATCTTGGTTGTCCCAAATATGTATTTTTATAATAAAATCAAAAGTTGAAAGTTTAATTTGTAAAAAAAAAATTTAATTCGCGTTTTCGTAATAAAAACATAAACTTAAAATTTAACAAGTAAAAAGGGCTAATAATTATAATAATCTATATATTAAATAACCAAATACATTTAAAATGTTGTACAAATGATTTTAAAGCTCTTAAAAAAAAGCAAACTTTAGCGAAATATGGTGACGTCACAAACTCTTCGATTTGCTTTTGAAATCGCATGAGCTTGAGCTCGATTAGGGTTAGAGAAACCAGGGTTAGCGATTCCAACAAAATTAAATCAAACCCATAAAATATTGGTATTGTTATGTAATGACGTAAATAGTGCATTTTTTTAATTTTATTTCCTTTGACAAACTCTAAAAAAGTAAAATATAATATAGACAATATAATAACATGGTTTACCCTACTGCAATCCTTAAAAAACCTTAAAACTTTATGTAAATTTAATTTTAAATATTTTTACACAATAAGGTAATACATACCATTTTTCATGTTTGCAAAAACATGTAATATTGTTGTAATATTCATTAAAAAAAATTATCGTTTAATTTCTATACACAGCTGTTTACCTTGGCAAAAATATCATTTTGTTTATTATTTGTTTATTACAAAACTAGAAAGTCTCTGCATGTAAATATAGTAATTTTAATAAAAATTTAAAATGCATTCTAAATACAACAGTAATAGATTTTTAAGTTTATTAAAAATCTTAATAAATGATAAAATAAAAGTGATTAGATATCACGTACAGATAACAGGCCAAAAGAAAAGGTATGTTGCAATTTGAAGCTATACAACTTTAAATTTGTTTATCTAATTCCATTAAAAAAACGACTATTATAAAATGATAAACAGTAGATGTAAAATAATTTTTTTACTTAATTAAAGGGCGATTTTATAATTCTTCGCCATGATTTAAAACTAAAGGTTATGCTAAGCAACTCAAGTAACAAATTGATCATGTACAGACATACTGTATAATCCCAAATCAAATTTGAAATGTGAAAATACCAGATCACCGCACATGTTACGTTTATAAATGAACAGACCATCGTTGAAATGCAATTTCGTTTAAACATTTCCATCACGCGACTTGAATTTCCAAATTTCATTCCGCTGTAATTCAAAAGGGGGTAGCTAAGCAAAAATAATAAAATGCCCTGTGACAGTTCAACTAGCCCAGTCGTTAGCGGAATTATCCAGGTTTCGTTTTTCCCTTGTTTGGTAAGCATACAACCTGGGCTTTCGTGGTGTGACATCATACTAAAGCGGACGAATAATAACGCACCCACTAGGTTGAAGAGAGATATAGGAACTATGCAAGTAAGGCTTAGCAGGCGAATCCATTTGGGACACACTGATAAAACGGAATGTTTTTTATACAATTCTCTTTGGCGAATCCACATAAATAGAAAGATAAAAGTAAGGGAAAACAAATAAGAGCTAGCAGTAGCAGCTGTCGAAATTTTACACGGAATAGAATATTCATGACTTGAGTAAAATACAAACTGACTTCTAACAAATACAAATAAACTGGACAGCATGGCTAATAAAAATGAGGCGTAAATTTTCCTTTTCGTAAGAATTCTATCACTGGTCATTTTTTGAAATTTCCACAGCTTCAACCTCCAGCTATAAACCGTAAACGCATAAGAACACCATAACACTATAACAAGATATATTACGCTTACAACTTGGCCAGCAACCCACACCGGAAAATCAAATTCGATATCATCTTCGTTAACAGGCATTGAAAAATTTCTTAGCCTTAATGTCATATTTTTGCCTTTTTAAAAACTACCTAATTCTTAACAGATTTTTATAATTTAGGACTAGTTCATTATTCGACAATGTTTTAATGCCGTACCTACTAATAGCCTAAATACTGGAAGTGTGTCTAAATGAACTGCCTTTACTTAAAAATACGGCGCTTTATATATATACACACACGCGTTGCCGAAAAACAACCGATTTCCGATCATTATTTTTTAGATTAATGCAAATCTAATAATACGATTTACCAGGTAATTGTGTTTACACTTTGTGGTGCTTATGCTAGCTCTTAAAATATTTAGATGCAAACGGGTGTCTTGCATTGTATTTCAAACCACACTAAATAGGGTATTATAACCTTAGACTGTGGTCACATTTTTTGTTTATCGATAGAAAAAAAATTAATTGGTTTTGTGGTTAGAAGGCTTAGTCAACATAACATTCTAATTGACATATACGTTTAATTTTTATTATAACATTATGGATAGGAATCGGAAAAAAAGCTTAGTTAAAAACTCACAGGCTAACAGTTAAATGTATAAAATAGAAAATGTAACAAATACTAACAAGGTGATTTTAATATTTCGCGCCAAGATTCAAAACTAAACATCATACTAACTAAGTCAAGTAATAAATTACACATGTACAGTAAAACAGTATAATCCCAAATCAAATTTGAAACAAGGACATACCAAATTATGGCACAAGTAATGTCAGAAACTGCGCATACCAATGTAAAAATACTGACTCTTTTAAACAAATTTGTAACACGGTTTGTGTTTCCGTATTTAGTGGGCAATGTAAACTTGCTAAATTTCCAAAGTGGGTAGCCAAGCAAAACCAACAAAATACCCTGTGACAGCACCACTAAACCAGCCGTCAGTGGTAACATCCACACTTGTTTTTTGCCCTGTTTGCTAAGAATACAGCCCGTACCTTGGTAATGTGACTTCATACAGAAACGCACAATAAGTACAGCACCCACAAGATTTGAAAAGATAATAGGTACAATGCTTATTTTGCTTAGCCAGCGTAGCCAGTTCGGACAAAATTCCGCAGTGCAGTTTCTTTTATACAGTTCTCTTTGTCGTATCCACATAAAGATAAAAATACCAGTTAGGCAAAACAAGTATAGACCAGCAGTAGCTGATGTAGTAACTTTACATGGGATTGTAGTCGTATGACTTGAGTAATATAGAACTTGGCAGCTAATAAAAAATATGACACCAGCTATCATGGCGATGATGAACGATGTATATATATTTCGTTTTGTGGACATTTCCGCATTAGAAATGTCTTTGTAATTCCATAATTTTAGTCGTAGGCCGTGTACAGTATATGCAAATAGACACCACAGCACAAAAACCAGAAATAAAATGCTGATAACTTGACCGGCCACCCATATTGGAAAATCGAATTCCAAACTGTCTTCTGTAGCAGGTGTTGAAATATTAACCAACAGCATATTTTTCTACTTAAAACCTTAAACTAAAACCGCAGCAGTCTAAATACCGTAAAAAAGTAGTCTAGTTAAAGATTTCTTAAGGCAAACCTTCAATTAGAATTATATAGGCCTACACCATTTATTGTATTAGTACTAATTTAGTTACTACAACAGGAAGTTCTTCATACAGAACTGTCTATATTTTGGTAATATAACTTGCTGTCCTGACTTGTATTGCCATTTGCGCACCATTAATTTTCTTAGTAAAACGTAAAAACTATTTTTAAAACCTTTGCGCTGGTGAATTCTTGCATTCGAGGAATTTAACTGAAAACAGATTTAACATACTTACATAAGCACTAAAACATAAGCCTAGGGCGTTAATTTGACTAATGATAACGCCTAAATAATTTCAATATATACTTTGTGTGTGGGTTTTTAAATTATTGACTGTTAGAAAAAGGGAAAACTGTAGTAAATGATTTTATTATGCAGAGCAGGCTACAGGATGTCCTTTTACCTGTCATGTCAAACCTGAATTGAAATTGAAATGTAAGGCGTATTTATTTTTAAAATCCCCAATCTGTAAATCATCCTAATAAATTGGCATGTCATAAAATAACGCGCTTTGTCGGAAATAAAATTAATATTATTTATATCATAATTCTACTGGGTTCATCGCACAATTTGGTAAGGCAAAATGTTTTATAATTAAGTAAGGCGTAACGTATAACTGTATTTTTTTATTTTTGTATATATCTATCCCCGATTTAAAAAACACGACTCCCAGCCTAAACATAGAGTAACATTTGTTACCTTGACACAGTTTTAAGCTACGTAATGTAGGCAGTGGGAAACAAACTCATGACCCAAAGTGTTTCTACCACAACAAAAAGCCGTCTGTATATTTACAGTTTAATATTTAATTTTTACACTTTTTTGGTTGTAGTTTTACGAAGATATTAATAAAATGTGAATAACCTTGGTAAAAATTTTATAATTAGTAAAACCATTTTAACATTTTTTCTACAAAATTCAAATATTTTAAGAATTTTATTTAAAAAAACAACAACATAAAATAACTTGGTTAGGAAAAATGTCGAAATCAGTAAAAAACTGAAGCAATCAAAAATCACAAAATTTGTTTACGAGATTTTTGTCATCTGTCGGAAGTCTTATCATATTAATTCATGAAATGTTTGATGAGCGATTATTCTTCAATATATGGTTTGATAATTTTACTAGAAATTTCTTACCAAAAATTACAATATTATAAACAATATTTAGATTGAATTGCCAACAATTGAACATAAATTTTTTAGAATAACTTTTTGCAAAAATGGTCTTTTAACACATAATATTATGGGAGTATTTTTTTAACAATTTTTTACGAAAATATAGTATCTATAATGGCGAACCACACATTTTAAAACAAAATAACGGACGATTTTTTATAATCAATTTCAGGAATGGCAGTGATTTTTTTCCATTTTTAAATTCGGCCAAACTTAGCAACAATATTTTAATCTTAAACTAAGATACAACTATAAAGAACAATGCTCAAAAAAGGCAAAGAACGAAAAAAAGAAAATGCTTACAATATATACAGCACTGCAGTTTCTACAGTAACCTTTTTCTACATTTTGTTGATCCACAATAGCAGTTAATCACTCTGCCAGGCACACTTCCAACCTCATAGTTATAATCCCAGGTTAATTCAGTGCCCGCTTTTATAGTGCTAATAATGAAAAAAAAATAGTAAAAACTATAAATTCAAATTATAATACACGCTTATGTTACGTTTTACTTTTTAATTAAAAGTTTTAAATTGGTATATGTTAATTATAAAACTTAATAAAAATTGTACTCAAAAATTGAATTTTTAGTATCTTATGCCTTTAAATTTAAATATGTTTGCAGTAATTTAGGTCCAATTTGAAAAAATACATCAAAAAAACATATGATTTACCCTAAACAAAAAACAGCGATATATGACATATCCAAAAATTACAATAAATTGCCTTTGACAGCTCAAAAAACGCAATGTCATTAATATTCAGAACAAAACAATGACTCACCAGCTTGCAAAAAATGCGACCCACGGAAATCTGAGGTCGTGGGTGTCAATAAAAACATTTTGAACCATTAAGTTCGGGCTGCAAGAATGATTCAAATAACGACCTAAATTTCCAGTCTGCTTGGCGTCTATAATATATATACCATCACCACCAAAATACCTGGGGAAAAAGTGTATATAAATAAAGCTTCACATATTAGCTAACAACTTTAAATGGTTTATTAATTTGCGTTACAAAATATATATAATGAGCATCTAGTAATAAATTAAACCCTTAACGTGGTAGGTAAAAAAACTACATTTTAGAGTGCTACAAATAGGTCAAAAATTAAAGAAAATTTTAATGTAAATATGGTGGGCTTTACAAACCTAGCTTTTTTGACTACAAATTAAAAAGAAAAGCGAATCACTATTATTTTTAGTACTTTCCAAAATTTTAAGTTACTTATGCCAAACGATTTTTTTTTCTAAACAAAAACTAGTCTAATTTTGTGGTACATGTTATGTTTAGAATTTTACTTTCTAGTTTGATTTGTTTGTTGATCTTCATCACTCGAATCATCACTATCTCGATTTTTTGTCTAAAAAAATTAAAATTTAAAATTTATTTTTTTCTTTTAATATTAGGCTCTTTGTGTAAAAGAACCTCTTTCATGCATTTACAAAGAGATCTTTTTTTAAAGTTCACAATTCATATAAAATAAAAATGACAACAATAAAATATTATATTTATTAGATTTAAATGCTATTATTATAGTGCAATATTAAATGGCCCCAACTATTTTACCAAAAGATTTTGTCATGTAACTTTAAATTTACAACAAAAACTTTTCAAATAGGCCTTGATTTCTATAAAACTTTATTTAAAAAAAAGTATATATTTACCTGATCCATTCCAAATTTTTTTAAAGATGGGCAAAACTCTGTTTCAGAATCAGTATCAGTTGTGTCACTACCCACAGTATTTGTAGTTCTTACTTTGCAACTTGTATCTACAAAATAAATATATATTTTTGCATATCTTAATCCCTTATGTGGTAAGGCAACCTTCAAGGCCTAAACAAAAGGTAACATTTGTTACCCCAACCCATTCTACAGTTGCCTGTGGCAGTTTGGGATAATAATAATTATTACTCAATAATATATCTGCCCTTTTTTTGAGACTCAGCAGATGTCAACACTGTTCATAACATCTTACTTAAAGGTTATATTACTTAAGTTTTCCTGTATTGTAATCTTACTTAACAATTCTACTGCCAAGGCTTAACTTGATAAATATTTGATGCAAAGTCTACCTTCTAACATTTTAATATTACCACATTTTTGTTGTTTTGGTTTTGCACTTATCTGATGTAACTTTAATGTTAAAATTTAACTAGTAAATCTTTAGGTTTTATTTTTTTTGTATATATATCTTTATCCTCGATGTGGGAAGGTCGAATGCGAGACTTAAACATAGAGTAACATCAGTTACTCCAACCCAGTCTCGAGTTGCCTGTGGCAGTTTGGGATATTATAGATTATAATTGCCCAGTAATTATGCTGCTTATTAAGTGCTGGCTCAGCAGGAGTTCATACCGTTTATAGCGCCTTACTCAAGGGCGCTACAGCATGAGATCAGTGGGGATTAAACCCACGACCTCATGAGTGGTGTAGCAGGTGTTCTTACCACTACACCACGCTGCCGGTCTGTTTAAGTTTAATGGGTCAACTAGAAAATAAAATCAATTGGAAAATTTATAAGAATTGACTGAAAATAAAAATTTTAGTTTTTTAGGTTATGACTGTCACTGATGCACAAAAAAAATTAAACAAAAAAATTAACTATTTCTTACCACTAGATGGACTGACATCAACTGGTGATACATCTTCCCTCATGACCATATTTCTTTTCTTTTTTACTGTAACAACATCGCTTAATTCGACTGGTGATGCCGAATATCCAAATTTTTTTCCAGGCTCTAATCTTCGTTGATTCTTAAAATATTTGAAAAAAATTTAAAATAAAATTTAATATTGCTATGCTATGACAAACTTAACAAGATATTTTAAAAAGTAAAAAAAAATAAAAAGTGATTAGAATTTCAAATATGTAAACTTTTAGTTAAAAATTACAAAAGCTATAATTTCAATATTTTGCTTAATTTTATAAGATTTATTAATTTTTATGAAATGAAATGAAGAATTGTTCAAACTCACATGTATATCATCGTCATCTGATTCACTTGTATCAATTATTCTTCCACTAAACATATTTTTTGAACACTTATCTAATTTATTTTGCAATCAGAAAAAAAAAGTATTTCAAAGTGCTACAAAGTGAATAAGTCATATGGAAGATTAAAAAAAGGTAAAAATTATACGGGTTGGTTATACCAATGCATTTATTTATTCTTGGTTATAGTATAAACAAGGAGTAACATTTGTTACCCTACCCCATTCAGTCTCCAGTTGCATTTTTAGGTTTCTTCTTTTTATAAAAACCTTATTTAGGGTGCTACAGCATGAAAGCAGTGCCTATTATTTATGGCCCAGTTTTTTAAAAATGGTTGTAATTTAAATAAGCTTACATATTGCTGCTTGGTTTGCTGTTTGTTTCGTTATCACTGTCATCACTCATCGACTCCACTCCACTTGAGTCGTTTTCATTATAATCTTGTTTGTGACTTTCAGCAACCTGATATTTAATAAAAAATCAACATTAGGGAATTTTCCTAAAAATGTTGAGTATTATTAGATTTTCCTAATTAACAATGTTATTATTGGAAAATGTTTTTTAGTTTCTAAGCGTGAAACTTTTCTGCCAATATTACCGAAAACCAAAATTTTTTTTCTAAGTTTTTTAGAAATAAAAGAAAATTTTTTTAAGGTAAAAAAGAGATAATTAAAGATTTTTCCAGTGTCAGTAAAATGGCATTTCGGAAATATAGTTTTAGGTTAAACGTTCATTTGGTGAAATGGTTTTAAATTTAAGCAAAGTTAAAAAGCGTGTGTACCAAAATTTATGTCGCTAAGCAAGCCTTCCCACATCGAAGATAAATTAATACAAAAATAAAACAGTTGAAAATACTAAAACCTATATTTAGACTATATAAAATGCAAAACATTAAATGATGTAATGTACCTCAATGTGGTCAAGTTCAGCTAAATATTCATCTCCATTCATTAAACCTTCCGTATTTGCATTCGATTCAGTTTCAATTTTACCTAAAATAAAATTTCGTAATTATTTTTTTGAATTTTACAAAGTTATCATTACTATATGATTGCCCACTTTAAAAATTGCATTTTAATTGTTGTAATATAATTGCACTCGCAAATGTTATATACCTATGATAACTTACTTTCGTTTTTTTGTCTGTAAATTAGACATTTATTATATATTTTCATATAGTCCACTAAGCTCCTTTATATAAAGGTTTTCAAAAAGAACAACAACTTTTTATGTACAGCAACTAATTTTTAACAGTGTTTTTAAAATAATACAAATTTAATAAATATTAAAAAAAAAAATTTGGCATAAAAGTAATCTGACCTGTATATACACATACAAATGAGCCGTTAGCAATATCGTCCAAACATCTTATTCCCCAGCCTTTCTTTAACGTCTTAAACAACTGAAGTCTGTATTTTAAACCATTTTGTACAACTCTGTTGAGACATTGCTGATTGCATTTGCATTTCGGGTTACATTCATATACGCTGTTAAAAAAAAATTAATTTCTGTACTGTATTTGTATCAAGAATAAATGGTCATTTTTATAACTTTATGTTTTAAATTTACTATTATTTAGCTTAAAAATTTAAACTCAGCAGGAGTTCATACCGTTTATAGCGCCTTACTTAAAGGTGCTACATCATTTAAGCAGTGGGAATTGAACCCATGACCTCATATGGTGTGGCAAATGTTCTTACCACTACACCATGCTGCCAGCTTAGGCCATGAAGTCGGCGTTCTCACACCATGATAAAAATATATAAAAAATAGCTAATTTTGTATTTAAACGAGTTTATATTTAAACTCCTCTGAGCTTTATAAATGAAACATTAACAAAACTACAAAATTAATTTTAGAATAGTAAAATAAGTGGAAAAATGCAGTTAGTAGTTTATTTAACTTAGTCAATATTAAATATTTTTATATAAACCAAAAAAAAACCTGACGCAACACATTAAATTTACAATGATATTAACTTACCCTGTTGGCAGAAATGTGTACAGCCTCTTATACTCATACCCCGCATTTTCCTTAACCGTGGCATTGTGGCTACAAGAAGTGGCCTGTACTGTTAGTTGCTGGCATGGGCATTTCGATCTATCCCTGCAATTGTCTGGACAATCACAGCACACCATGAAGTCGGTGGTCTTGTTAATTTTTACTCCTTTTCCTGGTACTCTATCTCTTGAATAAGGGATCGTTGGAGGTAATTCCATGTTTATTTCATTAACGCATGAAACAGCTGTGTTTTCTTTGCCCCCTTTAAATTGATATCCATCATTAAGTAAGGCAAATTTGTAACAGTGTTTTATAATGCATGAATGTAAAAATAAAGGATAAATCCACACCTAAAACTTAGTAAATATAAAAGTTCTATATGGCCTTTAAAATAAAAAATGCTTTTTGTAGTATGCTAATCACCACAGGCAAATACTATATTACAACAGATACAACCCAACCTGTACGGCAGGCAATTAACTAGTTTAACCAAGTACAAACTTACTTGAGTAATCATTTATAAACAGTTTTGCATCAGGTGATTTTATAACGGATGTATTTTGCGGCCTCACAGTATAATCAAAACAAAAGTTGTCAAAATCTAGTTGAGATATTTTACACTCCTGAAAATAGCGCTCGACGTCGGGCATGTTGCGACAACTTCTGCCACATGGGGTCCGATAATACACATGGTAACCACCCCTGTTCATTCGGCTGACCTCACGGGTCCAGCCAAGCAACATAGGTCGTAACAACAAATTCGTTCTAAAAAAATGAAACAAAATAAAAATAGTTTTTGTTTTTTTTTGTAAAAAAAAAATTAGGTTATATGAAAGTTAGTTATAACAAAAAAAAATAGGTTTTGGGTTATGAAAATTAGTTTTAAAAATTTTTTTTTATCAAAATCTAATTTAAATGTAAATTTATAGTGTGAAAAAATGTTAACAGTGTTAAGTACAGACCCTTTAAATTTAAGCAGAGATTGTGACCGAAATGTGTCATAGCATTTGGGTTTGCAGTCATGGGGTTTAAAAGGCGGGGTTCTCGAGGATAAAGTTTTAAGCAGAGGAACACGAATGTCAATAAAGTCTTCAACCAGGCCCTGAAGTAAGTTTTTTAATAAAACCATTATTACTTCTTTATTATATTGGTAGTTTTTGTTTAGGGGATTTACAATACTGATTGCATGATATAAGGATTGAAACGGTTGCCAGAAGCTTCGCAACATATATATTTATCGTAACAACTTATTAATTTTTGTTAAAATATGGTCTGAAGCTGACATTTTATGCAGCAAGTTCGACACCGAACCCCTGTGTTTTTGCAGGTCGAACCTTCCGGTCCCCATTGAAACACTTGATTTTACAACATGAGGTCACTTGTTTGATTCTCGTTGCTTTTATGCTGTAGCACCCTTAAGTAAAGCACTATAATTCTTACGAACTCCTAATATTATGCAATTTTCAATTACTAATACTCTAATCTGTCAATAACAAACAATAACTGGGTTGGGGTAACAAATGTTACTGTTTAGAACATTGACTAAAAGAACATTAAAGATTAATAAAAACAAACAATAACTTTTTTATTTGTAATATAAACAGTAAAAAAAACAAAATATTTTTTTGTAAATTACCTTCTTATTTCCATTCCCTGATGACCTTTGACTAATATTTTGCTGGGATCTGAAACATGAAACAAATAATAATATTTATTTATGAGCAAATCAAAAATAAATAATAAGAAAATTAAAATCCTTTAAAAATGTTGTTTAAAGTTGACCAAGAATAATATTAGCATGTCACCTATACAAAAAATTGGCAAATATAATTTACAACTCGAATAAATACCATGTTAACCATATTTAAGCAGCCAACCTTTCTGCAATAAAAATTAAATACAATATATTACAATAATACCATATCAATTTTACATTTACCAGCTTTATAAATCTAGACTAGGGTTTAATTATAGTTTGGACATCAAAATTAGCCCAAAATTAAAGTTTTTTTGCTCCAAATAGGGCAAAATATAGTAACATTGTATCTACCTAACTAATTCTTTTTCTTTTTCCTTTTGTTCCAATCTGTTAAAAATATCACTCGCAATATCTACTTTCCCACTTAGCTCCGAGTACGATTGAGGAAGCTTGGTGGCGGCAGTTGATGATTGGTTGGATTTTTGATCCTGAAGTGGGCGTGACCAGGGAGCCTCCCACGAGTTTGTTCTCCTTCGATTGGATGACTCGGATCCAGACTTCGAGTCAGGAGATTTTACAGAAAAAGACTCATCTGAGTTTTTTGAAAATTTAAAATTTGTTTAAATTCAGTCTTCCAAAACTTTTTCTAAACCATTTATAAGAAGTAATAATTGTTATTAGAATTAAATTATTGAGGCATTTTCTTACCACCAGTTAGGTCAATGGTTGTATACTCAATGTGAGCTTTTCTCATTCCTGTATGAGCCCTTGCCATTCGTCTTTTCGAATTTGTCGATTTCTGAAAAACAAGACTTACATTAAAATTAGACAATGATAATATTTTAACGTTCTTTTTTTAAATGTTTCAGAAATTTTTATCTAAACAGTATCTACGCAAGGTGTATTGCTAAAAATTATTGCCTTACTACATGAGCCCCTGAGTTTGATTTTCACTGTTTTTAAGTTACAGCAACCTAAAGTGTGGTGCAATAAATAGGTTCTAACAATAATTCAAAAACTGTTGGTTATTTAAACAGTGGAAAATTTATCAGTAAAATTAAAAACTAAACAAAAGCAAATTGAGTCAGGGCAATAAATGTTACCCTATGTTTAAAATGTAAATTCTAAAAATGTTATTTCCACTTCAGGAATAATTACAAAAAAAATCTACATAAATTATTTTACAGCATAATAAAGAAATAACCAAAAAAAGCAAAAAAACAAAAATAATTACACTAATTTATAAACATGATGAACAAATTTAAATTTTTCACTTTTTTGCAAAAATTTGACCTTAATATTTGGTGACTGATTTTGTTGACTTTGTCTCCACAGTGGAGCTAACCTCATAGAGCCTCGATATATAAGTTCTCTGTTGTTGTCAGATAGATATAAAACTTCGACCAAACTACAATCAACTTTTGTGCAACGTGCGCGGTGCCATTCGCCTTCAAATTCAACCTAGATTAAAGAATATAGATTTCCAATTTTAAAAACATATTGTCTGAATAAAAGGGTATATTATCAAAAAACTATAATAAAAGTAATAATATTTTGAAAACTATTAGTCTTCCTGTTTTAATTACCTTAATTATTTAAAATAAGACTGTAAAGTCACATAATGATTTAGCAAGTTTAGACATTTTCAAAATGATGTTTTTACATAAAAAAAAATTTATCAAAAAAAAATTTACTTTTAGTGTTTGCCCTTCTTTAACATACAGCATCGGTCTTTCAGTTTGTGACAAATAATCTTTAATATAATTTGATGTGGCTCTAAAAATCACAAGTTATTTAAACAACATTTCTTGCACTAGCAATTAACTAGTCTTTAAATTATTTAAAACAATTTCATCTACCTTAAATTTAAAAAAAAAATTAAAAAAAAACACAAAAATTGCTTACTTGTGTTGTATATCATTCCATACATCAGCAGGGTAGTCATACACAAGATAAACATATTTCATTGCACAGTACATGGCATATCCATCGTCAAAAAACACCAAATAGCGCCCCCTATTGATATTTTCATCCGCCGACTCTGCGACAATACCTGAAAAAATGCCGTCGTCCTTGTAGCGGGCTGCCACCCTTGATCCAACTGGCATCATCGTGAAAAAGGTATTTGCACAAGCCAAGTGGTTACTTCTTAGATAACTTTGAGTATTTTGGTTTTTGTACTTGACCTTAAAATTAAAAAGTTTCTGTGAATTTTGTTAAATAACAATATTTCTTAAAATGTAGTTAAGGAAGTAGTTTTGCTTACTTTTTTTCTAAATTTTACTATGAAAAATGCAATTATAAAGTAATTTATTAATGAAAAGAATTTTAATTAATATAATAAAAGAATTTTATTTTTAAGCAAATTTAAAAAAAAAAAAATTATTGCATAAATTATTTGAAAAACACAAAAAATTGTTTAAAATAAATTTTAGGTCACCTTGTATTTCAATCTATCTTTAAAACTGACTATATCGATGATAGTTGCTTTAGCCCATTGATCTTTACACCTAGCCCACACTACAAGACCAATCTTCAAAGAATCAGCTCCAGGCTTTGCATCATTCAGCCCTCTACCTTCTTCTTTATTCTCTAAAAAATATCGCCTTATAATTAAGCTGCTAATTAAGGGTGCTTCAGCAGGAGTTTATTCTGTTTATAGCACCTTACTCAAAGACGCTACAGCATGAAAGCAGTAAGGATGAAACCCTGAACCTAATGTGGTAAAACCAGGTGTTCTGACCACTAAACCGTGCTGCCGGTGTTAGGTTGTAAGGTCAAATTTTCCAAAACGAGAATAAACAAATATTAATAAAATAAGTCAATGCTTGAACGTTATCAGTGTCATTTAGGTTAGGTTAAAAATTTAAAAAAAATATATATATCTTGTATGCAAAAATCCTATTCATAAATATGGTATATAAAACAAAAATTACCTTTACTTGAACTAGGTGCAAAAATATCATTAATTTTCACTTCAACTTGACGTCCACCCTATTTCAAAATTAAAACAAAAGTTTAAACTGCACAAACCATTTTTTTAAACATTTGAAACCACAGTAGAAAAGCGACCAATTATCAAAAAATATAGAAAGATAAAATCATACAACTACCATGAAGCTGCAGTGATATTTCTACATAAATATTTAATTAAGCAGACCTAATTTCTTAAATAGAAAAAAAGCATGGTTTAAAGTTTAAATTCAATTGTCAAATACCATTACATTGTTATGAGGACCATGTCACAGCATTAAAATAAGTACCATGATAGCATTGTTACAAAAACCATGCTACAGCCTTGTAATAAGGACCATATTCTAACATTGTTATAAAAACAATGCTCATTTCATAATGACCATATTCTAACATTGTTATAAAAACAATGCTCATTTCATAATGACCATATTCTAACATTGTTATAAAAACAATGCTCATTTTATAATGACCATATTCTAACATTGTTATAAAAAAGCTCAAAACCATGTTACAATGTTTTAAGAACTATGCTATAACACAGACATAATAAGGTTAAACAAAAAAAAAACTTCAGGTACATTAACAATACATCACTGGATTAGAGCAAATTATTTGTTTAAAATTTTGCTATAAGAATCAATAAAAAAATTTATTTACACTTTTGCTGTTTTCTGAAAGTTGTTTTGCAATTATATCTCGATCTGCATTTAGTTTTTTCATATCGGTTTGCAATGTTGAGAACATTTGATTAATGGACATCTGTGTGTAAAGAAGTATATATTTAATATTTATTTATTGCACTATGTATGTTAAAAATATGTGCAAATATGATATAACTGTATTTTATATAAAAATATTTATAATAGTTTACAAAAACAGCAATTTTAACAAAAAATAGATAAAAAAATAAAATGAAAATAAGGTTATCACAATCACAACGCTTATTAATTATGAACTAAAAAGTAAATAACGTGTATAGTCAATGGAGGTAATTATTGGACGATTTTGACAAACTTGGCCATGAATTTTTTGTTTTAAACTTTAAATCAAATATTTTTTGTTTCTAAGATAGTGTTATCATTCATTATTAAGAAAAAATACTATTTAAATCTCAATCTACACATGTTTGCCTAAAATTCTAGATTAAAAATGTCCAATAATTACCTACACAAATGGGGTAATTACTGGACACCGTGGGGGTAATCGCCGACTAGTGTTAACAATTCCCACATTTAAAAAAATATTTGTTATAAAGGGGGCCTTTTGGATAATTTTAAGTGCCTTACCCTAGTAAAAATTTTCCTTTTTTAAAGAATTGTCTACATAAATTTTAGTCTTTTTTAGCGTCTTCCATTTCATTGTAGGTTATATACCTGCAGGCTAAAATTTTAATATTCTATAAAGTTAAAGCAAATTTAGCGTCAAAGCAAATTTAGCTTTTAATTGTTTGTATTGAACGGTGTTAAATACAGGCTTTACACCATGTTCTGAGGGAAATGTACCTTCATTACTAAGATAATATTAAACTGTTGATTTTGGTATTCTTTGGATAAATTTGTTTGTGTTTCTTTAATAATTCCTGAATTGCACTTTTTTTAAGCCTTTAGAGGGGGGGTATATATTTTCTTGGCATTTTTATTTTAAATTTATTTCTACCCCAAATTATTAATACACCGTATTGCAAAAACCTAACAAATTAAAATCTGTTTATGTTTTTGTAATAAGTGTGACTATAATTGACTACAAGGCTTATTTTTGGCCTTTAAAAGCAAATAAAATGTATTCACAAGTGTCCAATAATTACCCCCATTTACAATAATAGGATGGAGGTAAACATTGGACGCATTTTGTATAGAGTGTAATGAAGATAGAAGTTTAAATTAGGGCCTTATAGAAAGATCAGTGCATTTTTAGTTAGTGTTGCCAATCTGAAAATTTAGTAATTTAAAAATTTTGTAAATTTTAACAACTTACTTTTTGCCTTTATTTTCGAAAAAATCAAAATTTTTTTTTGAAATTTCAAAAGTGAGTATTTTTTTTTTCAGGCAATTTAGATTAAAAAAAGTGACATTTATTTAAACCTTATAATATAGACAATGTTCTGGCAAATTATAGGTAAAAAGTGGCAACCCTAAAAATATTTGGAATGGTGTCCACTAATTACCTCCAAATTTTAACTGTCCAATAAATACCTCCATTGACTATATATTAAATTTCTTGTTATGATAATAAATTATCTTCATTTAAGAATTACTAGTAGATTTTCCGTCAGCATTTTTATTGGGTTTATATGGACACAACTTGCAACTAATATATGGCTATGGTAACTTACTTATGTACCACAAACAACAGTTATTTTATTATAAAGGCATTTAAATTGACATATATATCGTCCACTAAGCCTAAAATATAGATTGCCTTTTATAAAACTATTAATGCCAGGTAGTGTGGTACATCAATCATGGCAGCAGACTACAAGCCAAAAGGTTTCGGAATCGATTTGCACCAATGCTACACTATTTACCCTTAAGTCCAGTGTTTTTTAATATCTCAAAAAACACATGTCCCAACAGCACTTCTTTGCCAATAAATATACAGACTTATCCACATAGAATAAAATGCTTACCCCTTCAGTTTGAGTATCTGTGTCATCAATGGTAATAATTTCTTCATCCCCCTCATCAGCTTTGCTGTTCTCTGATAGTTGCTTGGTAATGCTTTTGCACTCTGCTTCCAGTTTCTTCATGTCAGTTTCCATTGTCGAGAAAATGCCATCAATGTGTGACATCTAAAATTCAAAACACCTGTTTTAAAAAAACTTAGGTGGATATTATTTTGTAGTTAACAAATTGGGGTTCTAAATGTTTTTATGTTTTGCTTTTTAAAATGCAAATTTTTATACATTGTTATCGTTGATGTAGATAAGCCAACTTCACAGCCTAACCATAGAGTAATATTTGGTAACCCAAACTTGGGTTAATTTTGGCAAAAACATCATGTAGTGAAGTCAAGTATTTTAACTACCGCATTCTTTAAAATAACTTTCAAACCGTATCCATGAATCCGTCCATTCTAGCATTTAGCTCTTCCACCTCATTTTCACTGTCAGGGTGGTTTTCTAATTCTTTGTTTATTAATTCACGAAGCTTAACGATAAAAATTTTGTAAAATAGATTCAATGCTGGTCATAAAAAAGAGATGTACAGGTATATTTACCACAATAAACATTTTAAATAGTAAAAAACATCTTTTAAAAATAAAATAGATGATTAGTTGAGTTACCATATTATCCAAGTCTTCACCAAATCTTTCCCTAATATTTTCAGCCATCTAAAAAAGGTTTAATGTAGAATAATAACAAAAATTTAAAACCAGGATTTTAAAACCAATATTTTTTGTAAAAACCAATTTACCCTACAATAAAATCAAACAACAGGCAAAGTATAAAAACGTACATGTACAAGTTGCACAGCTTAGGCAGTGCACACATTTTTTATTTATTCTTAACTTAATTTACTATCTTTACTGTCTAAATAAGATGTATTAGTTATGAACCCAATGGTATCGGGCAGTTATAAACCCATTGATTGATTTTGGGCTGGCAAGATTTACATATACTTACATCATGTAAGAAGACGCAAGCTCCTACTATTTATATGGTAATGCCTAGCATCTTGTAAAATTCATTGCCAATGTCACCAATTAAAAATACGAAACTATTATAAGCTTACCTTTACTTTAATCTTCTAAGTTGAGATCAAACTTAGAATAAAGTTGTTTGGTTGTTGTTTGAAGTTGTAATGCTAATCTTCCAATTACCATTTGACCCACGTCTTTTATCTCGTTGTATTCATGCAACTTGTCAATGTGCAGTTTTAATTCTTCTTCGTCGTAACCTGAAGTACCAACAATAAAAAAATCAATTAAATTTGACCTGTCATAAAGAAAATTTATATTTTTACATATTGAATGTATATATATCAAACAAAAAAACAGTTAAGTAATTTTTTTTTATTTTTAAACCAACCTTCTGATCTTAATTGTTTAATTTCCTTTTCTTGATCAGTAATCTGTTTTTTTAAACTTTCAATATCTTCCAAATCAATCTTTGCCTGTGCACCAGCTACTTTTTTATTTAACTTAAATGGAGAATTAAAAGCTAATGATGATTTCCTTTTTTTTGCCGACAAATTTTTTGGGGTATAAATTGGATTAGGTGAGTTTGATGAAGTGTTAGGGGTAAGGGGGGAACGTAAGGGTGATTTAAATGCACTGTGAACTTTTGTAACGCTGGATAATCTGCGGTTTCTAGGTGTCACTGGCAAGAGGTCAGCAGCATTAGACATACCAAAACAAAACTGAAATAGTTTCACTTTTTTTTTAAATCTATAAATGAAAAAATATGTTCAATCGAAAGGGTGGTTTTAAGCATTGCAGAAACATTTTTTACACATAATTGGAAACAACAAAGACAAAAAAACATGTTTGTTATTCTTACAAGCTAATTTAGAATTCGCAAAGGTCTCAAAGTTTGAGTAAAATGAGTAAGGACCATAAAGTACACAAGAGAATATACAAGAAAAAAAGACAAGAGTTTGTTCAAGAACTGTAAAGTATACACAAGTGTGAAATGATTTAAATTTGATATTCAAGGAAAAACATTCTAGCATCTATTTAAACCACTTCAAATACAGAACATTAATGCATATTTAGGTAGTTTACAATGTTTATAAAAAAACGTTTAAAACTTGAAAAAAAATTAAAGTAGGTTGGATTTTTTTTGGGCAACGCAAAGGTTTATTTACTATTACTATCACCTTCACCAGATATAACAGCAAGACATTCATTTGCAAACTCAACAAAAATAGGTTCTTGCATACATTTGTCAATGTCAGTGTTCATGTTTTTAGATTTATCTAAATTTTCAATTAATTTTCTAAGATGTCGATTATCTAAAATGTTTCTTAAGTTTACAGAATCTTTTAATAGACCTAGAGTTTTAACGTCAATCAATTCATTTTCTTCTAGTTCAAGTTGAGTTTGACTTTTTAATTCAGTTTTTGTGATAATTTCTTTTTTCACACATATCTTTTGTTCTTTGTGTGATTTATAGCAAACTAATGAACAGTACTTTTTCAAGCAATTCGGGCAAGTATATTTGCTATCAGCATTGCAGCAAATTTCACATTTTACAATTAACTTCATTTTAATATCTTAATCAAAACTTATTATCTAAACCAAATAAATAACAACTTTTATTTTGTTTTAAATTAGCATTGTTTAGTGTCCTGCAACTGTATTAATAGTAGAATTGCTGTATTTTCTGGCAACAATAATCATTAACTTTAGGTATAATTATAAAGTCTGAAAGACCAATCTTTTCGATGTCACGACATATATAAATAAAAAATAATTTTGATTTTTTTGTTCGCTTAAAAATAGGTCCAACTCGGCAAAGGATCCCTTAAAAATATATATTTTGTAAATTTAACGAAATATATTAATTTTTACAAAAAAATTAAAACTATTAAAACGCGCTTATCTGCTTAAGTGCTTGTTGTCGCTTGCTTTAATTTGCTTTGCAGAAAACTTTAAAAAAACGTGGAACAGCTGTTGTAACATTTATGCGATAAGCCTATTTTTAAATAGATTTTTGCAATTAAAAAAAAAACTGTATAGCTATTTACATTCTTTAACCAAAACAACATTTTTTCTGAATATATATGTGTGATTTATTTTATAAATTAAAAATTATGTAAAATCTTGTTTTCTTTTTATGCAGAGATTCCCTTTTTTAAAACTTAGGCCTATTGGCCCCCTGAAAATGAAAAAACATTTGTTAAACTAAAACAAAAAACATAAACTATACGGATAAAATAGGTTACAACAAATTTATAAGAAACACCTTTACATGGACATAAATAAATTTAAGTCACGTTAACGTACTTATTTCGTTGTCCAATTGCCTCATAGCGATATTCTTGACATTTTCATCAAGGACCAACGACAATTCGTCACTGATATCTCTCATTATTGCAAGATATTGCATTGGTTCCTATCAAAGCAACGTAAAAAATTAATGTAAATATAATTCACCATAATAAATTTTTTATTAAAGAAAAACAGTACTTCGTAAAAACTAAGCTAAAATAGTATTTAAAAAATGAGCTTAAGTTATACCAACAAATTAATTATAAAGCAAATATTTTTACTTTAAAAACAGCTCAAAAAATTAAAATTTTGTATGTTAACCTGCTCTCTTAAGTTTTGTAATTCTGCCAAGTCATGATCTCCAACAGCGGCCTTAACTGCAGTCGAAGCAATCTTTTGAACGGTTGGATTTGATGCAACTTTCACTATACCCTTTCCTATGCTGCTCATGGTACTCCTTAAAAAGACAAAAAAAAGTCAGCCAAATGCAATTAAGTGACATGACATAAAAAATTCAAAAACATCTCCTACTTCCAGCTTGCCTCTGCAGCCAAAACTAGTCCAAGCAAAAGAAATGTGATAAATAACTTGTTCATAATCTAAAAATGTAGTTTTAAATACTGTTATGTAAAGTACGTATTAAAATATATATATCTTTGTTAATCTGGATAGTTTAAAAGCACATTAGTTACCTTACAAACAAACAAACTTACGTTTTTTTGTTAATGTGGTAGCGTTGTCGATCAAAATTTAATGAATAAATATAAATCAGGATTTTTTCTTTTATATTCTTGAACAAAGGCCATATGATAAATTTAAAAACAATTAAAAATCCTAATATAGCAATAATTTTTTATTTTAAATATTTTAAAAATCCCGTACATATGTTTAAAATATATTCAATATTTATTAAATCAGAAATTTTGAACATTTTAATAAACATGTGACAATAAGGAGTTTTTATTTTTTCCGTTATTTAAAAAAATTGTATTTGAATTATTTCCGTTGAAAATTTTCTATAATAAAATATAATTTAATAAAAACAAATATGCCTGATTGACTCTTATTAACTTAGGTATAATGGTTTTTAACAATAACAAACTTTTTTTTAACTTTGGGCCGCAAATTTAAAAATGACAACTTGTAACTTTTGTTTATTAAAACTTACTGTTTACTCAGTAAGTTTTTTTTATTATATTAACACAATTGAATAATAATACAATTATAGATATTTTAATTTAGTTATGTCTAATGCTATCTTATTTTATATATTTTTTGTTTAGTTTTAGGTTTTTTACATTTATTATTTTTTAATGTGTGTATGTTTATAGTTAAATTTCTGTATACAAAACTTTATTGCATAAAGTTGAACTACTACAGTACCAGATAATCTATCAAAGATAAGTTATCAAAAAGGTTAAAAGCACTACAACTATATTGTTTTTTTTTTAATTCCATGATTAACTTGTGTAAACTTTTAAATATAACAGGCCGGTAAAGAAAAATACAAAAATTTCCCATTTCCGAATAACATTTTATTAAAATAAAAAACTAAAGTTCCAGTTCAGTTTCCAAAAGTCATTTTATATTCTATTGCTCTATGTTTGCTGTGTTAACAAAAGTAAATATTAAAAACAAATATTTTAATAAGAATACAGCATTAAAGTTAGATTAAATTATATAAAACTTGGTTTTATCTTTTTTGTTAAGGCCCGACACTATATACCGCCTAAATATAAGATAAACTGTGTTCCTTCAACCCAGTCTCGTGTTGACTTTGGCAATTTAGTATATTGTTTAACATAATTTTACATACCAATAGAGTTGTCCAGATCTTTTATCACATCCTCCAAGATATCTTTGTTAAATATCAAAGATAACTCTTCGCTTAAATCTCTCATCTGATAAAGGTATTCCATAGGGTCCTAGTTAAGAAAAAAGTTACAGTATTTATTATTTACACAAAGACCAAAAACACTAATATTGTTCAAGTTAAAAAATCCACAAGTGCGCGCAAGCCCGTCTAGTTTAAAACCAATATGCGGCTACAATAAAAAAAAATTTACATTTTTTACAAATATTAAAAAAAAAATAATTCACAAATATTTTACAACCACATAACAAGTTAATAAAAGCTAGGTTAACGGCAAATAAAACAAAAAATATATTTTAAATTAAGCAAAATAAAAAAGTGGAATATAAGATAATTATAGGGGTAAATACAAATGTGTATTTATTAAAAAAAATAAATAATCGTGACTAAATAAAATATCTAAACCTGTTCTCTTAGAGCACGAAGTTCCCTTAGTTCTTGATCACCGAAACGTAGTGCAGCACGACCAATTCCACGGGCTATAGGATGTCTAAGCACTCTTCCATAAATTAATTAGAAATTAAATATATAATGTGTTACATTTAGGTACTATCAAATAGTTTAAAAAGCAAATTTTATCAATAAAATGTTGATTTAAAAGAATTCTGTTCCTTCAAATATTAAATTACTAACCTTATAAACGCTTCTGAGGAAAACACAAGTCCCAGCAGAAGAAAGGCGATAAGTAATTTATTCATGATCTAAAAATATTTTAAGATTCTTTTTTATTTTAAATATTAAAATACTTATTTTAAACACATTAAGACAATAAAACAAACTCACGTTTTTTTGGGTTGTTATTCTATCTATAATTCAGCTTATCAAATAAATGTTGTAGCACAATTAGGCTTAAACTTCCCTTTTATAAACTTGAATGCGACATATGATATATCAAAAATTCCATTTGAACTTCCCAAATTAAAAATCATATTGATAAAAATTTTGTTTAAAACTTTCCAAAAAGCAAATTTAATTTCCAAGCACATGGTTAAAAAAACATATGATACTAGAAGTCACGTGTTTTGAATTTTAATGACATTAAAGTTAATGTCGTTTTGCTAATACGCATCGAAATTTTGTTCTGTAGCGGAATAAAAAATAACATACCAAAAGTAAATAAACAACTGTATTTTTTAAAATCAATTTTAATTGAAAAAATGTTTGATTAATGTAAAAAAAGCATTTTTTTATTTAAATGGTATAAAGTTAAAGCAAAAAAAAAACTAAAAAAAAATTAAAAACTAAAAAATCCTAAATCCTAAAAAATGCTTAAAATCATAATGGTATATTAATCATGTCAATTAGTTACAGGACAGCTTATATTGGGTTTATTTAAATTTCTTACCAAATGCTATAATTAAAACCATTTACCGTGTATTTGTTTTTAGGAACAAAAAGTGTAAAAAATGAAAACTTGATTTTTAAACCAATCAATCAAGTAAAATGATAATATTAATTTCTAAAAATTTTACATACGTTAATAAACTTATTAAAATTAATAGACCCACTATGCAAGCTGTATTCTTTGTATTTTTATACGTCATGGTTATTAAAAGTTAAAAATCACAAGCAAAAACTAAAATTTATATTTACATTTTTTGATATGAATTTTTGGAAATTATAGTATTTTAAAAATTATTTTATTTAAATTGACGTTTTTTTCACCTCATCACTATATTATTTTCTTTTTAAGTGAAAACAGTTATTAGTATTTAAATTAAACATAATCAACTATAATTATATTTTATTTGAAGTTTGGGCTTATTTATATGCTATTATTTAACACAATTTTAGTATATTTTTTTTACATTTTTTTACTATATTATTTTAAAAAAATGGAAACTGTTATTTATAAATTTTACTATTTAATTTCAGAAGTTATAAAGCATTATTAATTTATTTATAATTAAGTAAATTGCCTAACATAATTTTTTTTAAATAAATATTTATTAATGTAGGCACTAAATCAAGATTGTTTTTTTATTTGATATTTTTTTCCGACTGTTGAACAAAAATTTCTTTTTCCGAATAAAATTTTATTAAAACAAAAAACTAGCAAACAATCCAGTTCGTTATTCCAAAAATATTTCTTTAATATTTTATTGCTCGAGATTAGCTGTAAAATTAAAAATTGAAAATTAAACATCAAATTTAAAGTATAACTTAAGTCCTTATTTTGCATATTTTAGTTATGTTATCAAGCAAAACTAAAATGTGTAAAACAAATATAAATTTATTGGTTTTCGATGTTGACGCCAACATTACGACCCTAAACATATAAGGCAACATTCGTTGTCCAGGCTAGAGTCTTAAGATTGAAATTTAAAAGTTTTAGATATTGTTCATTATATTTATCTTACCAACAATGTTGTCCAACTGTATCATCACATCACCCATAACATCTTTTTTAAATATCAAAGACAATTCGTCCCTGATATCGTTCATTTGAGCAATATAGTGTGTGGGTTCCTATTTAAGTCAAATGACAGTTTTTTTACATACAAAATAAAATCATAAAATAAAATCAAAAAAGGTGTTCTATTTAATCGACGATTGGGTTTTCATTTAAAAAATGTATTTATACTAAAAATAAACAAAAAATAACGGCAAATAACACTTAAATATTTAAACCTGTTCTCTTAGGGTGCGAAGTTCTTTTAAACCTTGATCACCTACTGTACGAACTATTGCAACGCGACGCAGTGCAAGAGGTAGGGGACGCCACCATATACCACGTCTTAGTGGTCTTACTACTGCCCTGTAAATAACTTAAGAGTTAATCAATTAGTATATTTTATATATAGTTCTTAAAATGAGTTTAAAAAAAAAATTAATAAAATATAAATTTAAATTGTTGATTTCACAAATTATTATTTTTGAATTATGAAATTAATCACCAATTATTTAATTACTTACCTAATTAATGCATCTGCGGAAAACACTAGCCCGAGCAGAAGAAATGCGATAAGTAACTTATTCATGATCTAAAAACATTTTAAAAGTATTTTTTTAAAAACGAAGATTGATCGCAGTAGAACTATAACAAAACTTACCCTTTATTGGGTTGCTAAAATTTATTCAATACAAGTTATTAAATGATATAACTTAGGTAAACTTAAACTTCCCTTTTATAAAGGTAATTACAACATATGATATATATATAACAAAACTTCCATTTAAATTTTTCATATTAAAAACCATATTGGTAAAAATTTGTTTGAAATTTTCCAAAGCTCACATTCAATTTCCACACGCCTGGTAATACAAATACAAAACATATGCTATTCGAGAAATAACACATTAAAAAATCACAGCGGCATATTATTCATGGCATAGACCGGCCGATAGATTACGGGTTCCATTCCCGCTAAAGTTTTCCCGCCTGTTTTTTTAATTTTGTATGCACCATAAATTGAATTGCTTAAGGATTACTATAACTATTTGATAGACATTAACGTTTAGTTTTACTTTACAAAAATAAAATATTTTGAAAAACCTACTGCTTGAATCGGCAATTTCAATTAGGGCCGATACATTGAACAAAAAAAATATTAGAGTGTTATTAGACGTTTACAAATTATTAAAAAGTTGCCTTATGTTTTCTAAAGTTATTGAAATGATGACATAGTTATTTCTTACGAATATCTATTTCAAGATGTAACAAGCATCTTTTTTATAAAATATTTGTAAAATTTCAATCTGTTTAAACAAAGACAAGTGCAGTTTCCATAATTTATTTCACAAAAAAGTTTAATAGGGTTAAAAACACAAATATTTTCTAATTATATCTTTAGGTTTAAATCAAAATTAGAGAAAAGTAATTTCTTGATTTTTGGAGAACTTCATTTTATGCTATTATTCTTCTGATATAGCTGAAATCAAATCATAAAAGATTACCTTAATATATGTACTGACAAATTTAACATTGAAAACACTTATTTTTTGAAATTTTACTTGTTAAAATTGAATACCTAAATCTAGACGTCTCATAATTTCATTCGTAACATCTTCTCTGTACATTGATTGCAAGTTATCTTTTATGTCGCTCATTCTTTCGAGGTATTGCAATGGGTCCTGTTTTAATTAAAGTAAATGTAGAAAATTATAATTAGCAATTGTTTTTTTTAATAAATTTGAAGCTTATACAGCATCTTTTAGACATTTTAAAGAGATTAAAAACATGCTTTAAAATTAAAGCTGTTACCTCGTCTTTTAGTTGTTGAAGTTCAGCAAAATCAATGTCACCAGCAAACTTAGCTACTTTAACAGCACCTTTGACTACCTTTAAAAGCCCTTTTCCTATCTTCTTAAAAACGTGCCCGACTTTTCTAATAACGTCAAATGTTTGAAAATTAATATGTGTATTTACTATTTTTAAATATAAACTAAAAAACATACTTCCATTTTCCGTGTTTTGCCTCAACGGAAAGAAAAAGTCCAATCAAAAGGAATAGAATAACAACCTTGTTCATTATCTAAAATAAACGTAGTGAATGACAATAAATATTCAGATTAACGAACAAAAAAGAAACAAAAATTTTAATTTCATTTTATTAAAATCTACACTGTTTTACTAATAAAAAGATATTAATAAAACTACAATAATATACTTTTATAAAGCTAGACTGACATATGTTAATTTTCAAAATACCCATTTACTGTTTTGCATACTTAAAGCACATATTGAAAGTTCGCCTAATATAATATGGTTGGAATTTTTATAGCACAACCTCAATATTTTAAACGAACATCAACTGTTTATAGTTAAAATTAATTTTTGTATTACTTTAAAAAAAGGTATTTTTACAATTTTATTAAAAAAATTTTGTTGTAAATTGTTCAAGTCATCTTTAAACACAAGATCAAATCAAGCACGGTTTTGCATTGGTGCGGCTCGAGGTTAAACCCTGTCCGCCCGCCAAAAACAACTTGTACATTCTACATATCACGTTTAAGTTAATCAAAAAAAGTGTTATTTATTTTTTTAAATGGGTCTGAAATTTGAGCATTCGGAAAATTATTGTAAAAGCCGGGATTAAGAAAGGCATTTCGTAAGTAAGATTTACATAGTTTCATTTATTACTTTTCGTTTATTAGAATATTTAAATTAGTAAAAACACAAAATTAAAAAATTATAGACTTGATTTGCAATAAGGCCTTTTGTATCTTTTATACGTCCGATATAGCTGCAAAACAAAAAACTGTTAAAAAGTAGTCATTAAATTTTACTTAAACTTTTTCCGACTAATTTAAATATGTTACTACCACACAATGCAGTAAATATAAAATATTATAATTTCTTACCAATATCTAAACGTCTCATAACTTTATTTGTAACATCTTCATTAAATACTGAATGCAAGTTGTCCTTAATATCGTTCATTCTCAGAAGATATTGTTCTGGTTCCTATTATAAAACATTATTAACAGAAAGTAAGTAAATATAACAAAAAGCAGTATTTAATGTTTATGTATTAATGTATTATTAAATGTGTATTGTTAAAAGTAGTATTTAATGTGTTATTTTCTTATTTTTTACTTTTATTTCAGAATAACAGATTTTACAAATTATTAAATACATTGGGATTGTATAAGCTAAACATGTAGACAGTATTAACAAAATACTAAAAATAAACACATTGTATGCTACAAAATAACAATATTCTAATCTATGCAAATTTATTTTGGTAATAAAAAGTAGCAATTAAAACCTCCTCTTTAAGTTGTTGAAGGTTGTCAAAATCTGCGTCACCTATTACATGCTTAACCACCTTTGCAATTTTTGCAATCCCCCTTCCAATCTTTTTAAAAAAGTGCCCGACTTTTCTAATAAAATTAAATAAGAGTTAAATTTAAGTAACAAACATTAAACTGCTAGTAAAAAACATTAAACTAAAAACATACTTCCATCGGCCACGCCTTGCCTCAACGGAAAGAACAAATTGATTTTGTCATTTTTTCCCGTCGCATTGTTGTAATATTAATTGTATATCGTATCTATTATTTACTTTAATCAATGTGCGAAAAACCAAAATAAAAAAAAATAAAAAAAAAAGTCCAATTAATAAAAAAAGAACTAAAAATTTGTTCATAATCTTTAAAATAAATAAAAAATTGCTACAGATATTTATAGTTAAAAAAATCAAGCAAGTTATACTGCAGAACTTTTAAACTTCAATCTTCATAATGAGTGTATATTTGAACTACACCAAACATTTTATATAAAAATAACCAAGCATATGCAAACTTGAAAAACACCTAATGAAATACATATTGTTGGTCTGAAGTATGATTGGAATTTTTCCAAATGCAGCATTACCATTTTATACTTTTTGTTATTAATTCTATTTTAGTATGCGCACAAAATATTATTTATTTACTTACGATAAAATTACTTTATATGTTTAGTAAAATAAAAATAAAATATTTTTATATTGTATATGCATTTTTTGCTAATATTTTTTAACTGAAAATAAATTTAGTTTAAAAAAACCTGAAATACAACAAAACAGCTGCCTTTTGTCTCCAAATTGTCTCAAAAATTGTTGAAAAAACAAATAAAATCTTTCAAATAAAATATTAATTTTTAATAGAATATTTAATAGCTTGTTGTACTTAAAAAATTCTAAAAAGTTGTACCAAAGTTAAAACACTAAAAAATAAAAAAATAACACAAATTTTTTTTTTCCAAGTACAATTTTATTAACACATATTCCTAGCAAATTATTTTTCTTTATTTCCGTATTTGCTTGTATGTCATTTTTGACGTCCTACATTCCTTAATTTGCTGTAAAAACGTAAAAAAATAACTGATTACTAGCATAAAAAATAGCAAATAACATAAAAATAATTAATGATAAAAATGAAAGAAATTTAAGCGAAATTGTATTGCATAACATTTAGCCTTTCTTACCAATAGCATTGTCCATTTCTTCCATTAATTCTTCATCCGCATCCTCATCAAATATCTCTGACAATTTATCATTCATGTCTTGCATCCTGGCCATATACTGCACTGGGTCCTTAAAAGTAAAAAAGGTTGCCATCAGTATTATTTACATAAAGGGTAATAAATGCCTAAACAAAACAAGGTCAAAAATACATTTAAAAATTTAACCAAAATATTTAAAATCATTATAAAGATTTAACTGTAAACGCATTTATTTGAATAGATAACGTTTTATTAAAAAAATATATTAAATAAAAAAACGTAAACCTGCTCCCTAAGTTTTTGAAGTTCCATCAAATTTTGATCGCTTGTAGGGGGAGGGGCCCACAGTCTAGGTTTAATCCATTTTTTAAATGTCCAAACCCTCCTTCTAATTTTTTTCGATTTCCGCCTGTAAATTTTTTAATGTTAGATTCACAACTAGGTGTCATTTTTAAGTGCTTTGTAAACAACATTGAATTAAAATGTCCGGTAGTGTGGCGAACCGGTCATGGCGTCGTACGAGCCGCACCAACGTCACACTATTCGCCCTTGAGCCCTGCGTTTACGGATAGCTCAAAACAGGTCGTAACAGCACACCCTTTCCCAATAAAAAAATATAAAACCTCTAACCTTAAAGTAATATGAAAAAAAAAATTAGAAAAATGTAGGTGCGGTAAAGTTGTTAAGTAAAGTTACAAAAGATTCAAACAAATTAACAAATTACCCCCATCTTGCATCCGCAGAAAACACAAGTCCAAGCAAAAAAACAACGATGAGTAATTTATTCATAATCTAAAAATATTTTGAAAAAATATAAAAATATTTATTTTAAACTAAATACTATAACAGAAAACAAACTTACGTTTTATTTTGTTGGTATTACAACTTCTATACAAGATTTCAATTGGTGTGGTTTAGTTGAACATAAACTTGCCTTTTATAGCCTTTTTACCATATGCTCAACTACGAAAATCTAAGTTTGCATCACATCATAAATCTATATTGGGAAAAACATGACTAAAGCTTCCCGAAGTGCAACTTTACTTTTTATGCATATGGTTTACTCAAAACAGCGAGGAAAAAGTAATAAACTTCCATGTTAACATTTAATACTTCAAGGGAAAAACAAAATAATGGTGTTTAATTGAAACTGGGTCATTTTATTGTGTTAAATGATAAAGCGACAACTTGTTAAGCTAAAAAAATAGTAAAATGCAAAGAAAATACTTCAGACAAGGCCAACTTAACACACAACAATATCACTTCGTTCCATTTCATAGCATTTTATTTCGTATTTATTAAATTAACGGTTGAAACGATTGACTTGTTTAAACGCAAGCATTTACTTATTTAAACAACGGCAAATTTAAAAAAATTTTATTTAAACAACGGCAATTTAAGATATTTGGTAAGCTACTAAAAAAGTATTGACAAAAGTAATTACAATACAAGAAGAACACAAACATCATACTTTTTAATGACAATGACACAAATATATAAGTTTTGGTTAAAATCTATTTAACATTGTTTAGATTTGCGAAGAAGTAATTTTTGCAAGCTATTGCAAAAATTTTTGCAAACTATATAGTTATCAATATGCCGCTTATGCTTGTAAGATATCGTATTAGTTCCAGTAATGTTGCTTATATGGTATATAATTTCCTGTAAATAAACAACTACAATCACGTTACTGTAAACTGAAACTTTATCCCTATGTCGCTTTTCCTTTTAAGTTATTTAATTGGTTCCTGTTTTTAAAAAACTATGATCACGTTAGTGTAAAATGCAACCATCTGTTACATATTTATTATGATATTGTATTAGTTTTTGATTAAAAGCACAGAATTTGTTAAAACAATAAAAATAAAATGAAAATAAGAAAAACAATTTTTAATGGAACTGGTCTTTGCTGAAAAGGCAGGAAGATGGCTACCGTCCTTAAAAACTTTTTTTGTGATAATTTTAATAAAAATATGCATAGTATTTAACTTTATATTTCTCCCCTAAAAAAAATTAGTTAACCTTTAACCTTTTCTTCCTTATCAAAATTTCGGCGTAGATTGATCGAAAAAATGGCTGGCTTTAAATTGTCGTCTTTAAAAACCTCTACTATCCTTCTTCACTTTGAAATAAATCTACCACTTTTATAATACAGCAAATTTATCTTTTAATGGGATTTTCGTAATCACTTAATTTTCCTAAACATGAAAAAGTAAATTAACAAACAGAATTGGCAACATTCCACAGATAAAATCTTGATTTTAATACCACTTCTTTATAGTCTATAGTGTTAAAAAAAGGAATAAAATAGATGTACTGAAGTTAACACACCCACAGATTTAAAATAACACAATTTTTTTCGAAATATTAATTTATTAACACATATATCAAATACTAATCTTCTTTCTGTATTTTCCTAAACTTTATCTGGGACGTTTTACATTCCGTGGCTCACTGTAGAAACGCAAAATTCGAATAAAATTTAACAAATTTTGAATACCCGAATCATAACATAGAAAAATAAAAAGGAACATCTAAATAATCTAATGATAAAAATGAAGAAAAAATTTAAGCAAAACTTTATTGCATACTATTTAGTTTTTTTTACTAACAACATCGTCCAATTGTTTCATAAATTCTTCACTTGCATTCTATTCTCATCAAACATCTCAGACAGTTTATCATTAATATCTTGCATTCTGGCAAGATATTGCACTGGGTCCTTATGAATAAGAAAAAAAACAATCATTATAGTATTATTCACATAAATTGTAAAAAATGCCTAAAACTGTTTAAATGTTAAAATAATTGAATTTTGTCATCCAGGTTTTAAATTAAAAAACTACGTTAAAATTGTATGCATATTTAAAATTTATGTTATAAAATTAATACAATTAGACAGCATTCCATTAAAAAAATATATATTTATATATAAAAAGCACATTTAAACCTGCTCTCTTAGGTTTTAAAGTCCCATTAAATCTTGATCGCTAATAAAAGATGTCGCAGCATCTAAAGCAGGTTTACTGAGTGCACCTCTGTAAATTTTTTTAATGTTAGATTTACATATATTTTTTTATATTAAAAAATTTAAGCCGAGTCACTATTCATTTTGAGCCAGGCGTTAAAGAATAGCTCAACCACACTAAAACTCCACACCCTTCCCCAATAAAAATACAAAAAACTATCTTAAAGTAATACAAAAAAAATTTTTCGAATAAATTTTAAAAAATAGACAATGTATGTTATTGACAATATTAGTTTAAACAAAATAACAAATTACTTCCAGCTTGTATCCGCAGAAAACACAAGCCCAAACAGAAGAAAGGCGATGAGTTATATATTCATGATCTGAAAATAGTTTAAGTTTATTATTTTTTTTAAATATTAATTTTACATGCAATAAATCTATAAAACAAACATACCTTTTATTAGGTTGCTAATATTTTTTCAGTACAAGTTAGTAAATAAAGTAGCTTAATTAAACTTAAACTTGCCTTTTATAAACGTGAGTACACCATATGATATATATATATAACGAAAATTCCACATAGATTTTCCATATTAAAAACCATATTGAGAAAAATTTATTTAAAAATTTCCAAAGCTCAATATTAATTTTCGAAAGTTAAATTGCTAGTAACAAATAATAAACTAAAATACATATTTTTATCAACTACACCTTGCCTCAACGGAAAGAAATTCTATCTTTCCTAGAATTTGCAACTTCTAGTTCATTGGCCATTACATAACGATCTAGAGGCTTTAGCAGCTCACACTTCTTAATTTTCTGGACACTAACCTGAGACACCACAGCTTCCCTGTCCAGTGGCTTCCTGGCAAACAACAACGGACCGAACAGAGACCAACCAAGGGTTGTTCTCACGGCGTCGAGACAACCAGATGAACCCAAGCGAGTCTCTTCAACTCTAAAGGCTTCTGTGACATTGGCTCCAATAAGCAAAGTAACAGTACCTTCAATTACTTCAGGTAATTCAATATCTTGTAGGTATTTGTGCATCTTAAGCATTCTCTTTGTCGGCTTAACGTTTGGCTTAATGGGTATTTCCTCAATCGACAGTACTTTTGGTAGATTTATGTTGACTTCTTTATCAATTAAAGAACCAACAGATAGACTAACTGAGGTACTTAGACATTCCTTTGCTTGATCAGTCATGGTTTTCAGCTTTAAACGTTTCTGAGCTCCAGTAGCACCTAAACTTTCAATCAGTCGATGCTCACAAAAGGAATCAGAAGAACCCTGGTCCAAAAAGGCATATGTTTTGACCACTTTGTCTTGATAGCGCACCTTCACTGGAATTACATTGAAGTAGACACCATTCCCAGCAACTTCATTTGCTCTAATCGTAGAACATGATATCTCCTTTTGTCGTGATGTTGATTATTTGCAGCACAACCTTTAACTTCACACACTGCTTTGATTTCACAGTTACCAATGTGATGTCCATGACACAAACAGCGAAAGCAGAGTGACTTCATTCTAACCAGATTTATTTTATCTCGGTATGACATTTCTTTAAATTCTGAACAATTAGAAAGTGAATGAAATTTCTTACAACAGACACAAGCAGGATTCTTGGATAATTTGATTTCCTTGGGTATCGCTTCTGCAGACATAGCATTGCAAGCGGATAACCTTTGACGCCTTGTGTTGTTACCAGTGCTTCTTAAGCTGCTTTGACCATATACAGCTTTTCCATACAAGGAATTAGCTATTTCAGACTGTCTGGTGACAAACCTAACCAGATCAATGAAACTAACCTCATGCCCACTTTCTTCAACAATTCGAACAGAAAATGAAACCCATTCTTTCTTTAAACTCTCAGGTAGCTTGTCGATAATTTAAACCATTGTCCTAAACAAATTCAGACTAGCAAATTCTTTTAATTCTTTCATTGAAGTAACACATTTTTTCAACAGAATGGAAAATGATATTAAACCATCGGGGTCGTTAGCCTTTACCTTAGGGCTTTCCAAAATGTACCTCTCACAACAATTTGCTATAACATTAGGTTGCCCAAAGTCATAACCTTTTTAGAGCTAAGGCATATCCGGATCCATCTCTTCCAGTATAATGTTCAATAGTCTGACACACCTTTTCTGAACAACGTTGAATCAAAACAACAGACACAGCTCGTCTGTCTCAACATGAGGATTATCTGCAATGTGCATTTTGAACGAACTCATAAAGGAAGTGTACTTCATTGGGTCTCCATCAAATTTTTTAATCACCGGATTTGGTAATATTCTCTTAACTTCTGTGTTATTGCAAGCTGAAACGGTCATTCGGGGTTTCGCTGGGGCAGAATAAACTTCCTCAGGGTAAGGACAGTAGTGGGGTTTGGAATGTGGAATTGGTGGCAACCTTGAAAAGTATCGGGTTTCTTTGGGTAATTGGGGCTTAAAATCTCCATAATTTGATTGTTGTACTTGAATTATTGGTTTGAGAAGTTTCCTTTCTATCAATGAGGAAAAATCTTTCTTATGCGAAATAGGTTGAGAAGTGGCTTAATTTTGTATTGATTGCTTGACGGATTGTTCCTTATTTGTGGGTATTGGAACATTTTTGGAAGTATTCGGACTTGGTTGTGGTAAAACCGAATCAATCTTAATCGTTGCTGGCAATTTTGCATCTGTATACTGGCTTGAAAACATGCTTTCATTCTCACATACATTGTCATCCCATGCATCAGATTTAGCTTGAGCAAACTCTTGCGATCAGCTTCTCTCATCTCAAAGGCGGCTCTTTGTTCGGCCTCTCTCATTTCAGAGGCAGCTCTTTGTTCAGCCTCTCTCATTTCAGAGGCAGCTCTTTGTTCAGCCTCTCTCATTTCAAAAGCAGCCCTTTGCTTGGTCTCTTTCATTTCAGAGGCAGCCTTTTGCTCAGCCTCTGCTTGTTGCTCCAACATTCTTTCTTGAGCATGCGGTTTGGCTAACAATGCCAACTTGAGTTTCACCTTTGACTGACGGCGCAGTCAAAGGTGAAACTCAAGTTGGCTTTTACATGAACTAGAACTTGACGACCGAGAACAAATACTTGGTGATCTATTTAAATGTTCCAGATTAAACATTTCTTCGGGCGACAAACTACTGCTTTTCTCAGCACCAATATAGTCTGCCAGGTGCCAGCCATCGAGTAACCTTAACATTAAACTCAGCCTTCACCCGTTTACAATCCTTTTTCTTAGACACAGTTTCTGGCATGGATTGGCTTGAGGTCATTGAATCACAAAGGCTCATCACTTTGTAGAATTCAACATCAACTTCCTTCAACAACTCCCTAAACTTGAGCTCATTGTTAGGTTTTGCCGTAAACTGTTCTGCTCGGTTGTATTTGTCTTGTAGTGAGCCCAATAGCTCTACAACAGCATCTTTTGATTCCATATTTAATCAGTAGTCTGAAACTTGCATAACAGCACTAACAACAAACTCTATAGTTTAAAATAGTTTGAAACGATGTTACGTCGTCCTTGCAGTAAGTGCGGCTTTGATACACTCAGACGAGTAGCAGAAATAATTAATTACCAACACCAGACTTAGTTATAGTTATTAACTCGTTTAGACATCAATCACACCAGTTTAACTTTCTTTGAACTTATTATTGTTAGTGACGCAACGATAGGACAACACAATTTCAACACAATTCTTATAACGAAAAATGGTGCACACAGATCGATGAAAAATACCGTTTCTAAAACAAAGAAACATATATAAACTACTTATAGTCCAAAATACCCGTACAATTATCTTAAGATAACAGTAAACATTATAAAACACTCAAATTAACAGTATTGAAAACATCATAAAACACGTGCTTACCGAACTATTTTAAGACAAAGCCCAGTTGAACAATATATCGGTATGGTAAAATCTCGTTGGCTTGGTAATTCAGTTTATCATTTATAATTAACTTACACTACATAAAAAAACATAAGTTTAGACTAGATTAAAACAGATAAAACTAACACGCTAAATTTATATCTCATCTCTGACAATACTTGGCTAAAGAAAGAACATAAAATCGGTCAAGCGTAAAAGTATACGACGATAAATTCACACTGGTTGAATATTTTACACCACTTATTTTAAAAAAATTTTACTTGTTAAAATTGAATACCTAAATCTAGTCGTCTCATAATTTTATTTGTAACATCTTCTCTGTACACTGATTGCAAGTTATCTTTTATGTCGCTCATCCTTTCAAGGTATTGCAATGAGTTCTGTTTTAAATAAAGTAAATGTAGAATATAAAAATTAGCAATTGTTTTGTTTAAAATATTTAAACTTATGCAGCATCTTTTTAGACCTTTAAAAAAGATTAAAGTTAACATATTTTTATTGAAAAAAATTTCCGCTAATTTATTGCTTGATAACACAATGTAATTTTACAGGTTAGCGCTTACAAATTGTAGCACATTTCACGCATAGTACGCCCTATTGTTTAAAAAAATCTCTAAAATTTGTTAAGTAAAAACGTGTTTTAAAATTAAAGCTGTTACCTCGTCTTTAGGTTGTTGAAGTTCAGCTAAATGAATGTCACCAGCAAACTTAGCTACGTTAGCAGCACCTTTGACTACCTTTAAAAGCCCTTTTCCTATCTTCTTAAAAACGTGCCCGACTTTTCCAATAACATCAAATGTTTAAAAATTAATATGTGTATATTTTTAGATATAAACTAAAGTACATACTTCCACTTTCCGTTTTTTGCCTCAACGGAAAGAACTAGTCCAATCAAAAGAAATAGAATAACAACCTTGTTCATTATCTAAAAAAACGTTGTGAATAATGTAACGTATCCGCCATCTTGTTGTTTACGCGAAAGTCCTATCTATTCTGCAGATCACGTGTTTACACCTATTGCCGATCTGTTACTCCTTATCTCTATCACGTGGCTTAATCACGTGATGTATTAGTTTAACTGTTTCAAATGTATTTGTATTTAGTATTCGTGGTACAAGCTTGTGAACGGTTGTATGTGTATCTTTCCGCAATAATAAACTATAAATTATAATACGGCTTTTCTTACGAAAGACAATCAGACTCGAACGTTACATTGGAGATCCTGGTTCTTTTTAAAGTTGTAAATAATTTTAAAGAAATATTGCTGCAAGAAATTACAATCGTGTGTTTCACACTTGTCGAATATAAAAATAGAAAATATTTATTCAAAATGGACCAATTTCTAACAACATCAATATCTATAGAAATTAAGCGCGTAGTTGAACGCGAGCTCCGAGAAGTTAAACGGGAACTAGCGTCCCTGAAAAATAAATTAGATTCAAAGATGTTGTACCAATTAACAGAGCTATCAACATCTAATCAAGATCTAGAAAAATATACCGGCGAAACCGACGTCGAAGATTATTTAATGAAATTTGACCTTATGTCAAAGGCCAATGGTTGGGATTCACGGGAAAGCGGCTATAGACTAGCGCTAAGTTTATATGGTAAGGCTGCCAGTATCGTCACCAACTTATCTGGAAGTGACCGTATCAGTAGCAGTTTTAAAAGATAAACTGCGTAAACGTTTTTCTTCCCCGAAGTTAAATTTATTGAACGAGCTACATAGCCGAAAAAGAAGAATGAACGAATATAAATCGGACATTGCCAACATGGTTCGACAATGTCCGATTTATACCAATTCAAGCATAAAAGAACTAGAAAAATTAAAGATGAATTGTTTCATGAATGCCATAAAACACGATGAAGAATTGCACTCCGCAATTTATCACCATTTACCATCTACAATCGAAAGTGCCCTGGAAACTGGACAACTTTACGAACAGCTGTATCGAGTGGATTTAAGCCCTAACTCAATGTCGTGTACCAGCACTAAAGACTACATTACAAAATCAAGCCGTTCTAATTTACCATGTGCGTTTGATCCTAGTTCCAGTCCGACAAAACCTTTTTCTTGTACAGAAATAAACACAATTCAACAACCAAAGGCGATTACTACCAAAAAGAAACTAGTTCAGGAAAATGAAACTTTTTATATGCCTATTCGTTCAATATCAAAATCAAATGACGATGATACTATTGAAAAGGAAATTGTCCAGGCCCAATTAGAAGACCCTGATATAATAAATGTAAAATTTTATCTTCGTTCTAAGCCAACTCATAATATAATTTCCACAAAATTTGATGGCCAGCTATCTTCATTGGTGATCAAAAATGCTGTTTTATTTCGAAAATGGAAGTCGGCATCGGGGTCAAAATTCCACTTACAAATGGTTGTTCCAGCATCGCTGCAGGCAGGGATTTTAAAGAAGGCGCATGAAGGCCATAAGGGGGTTATGTCGACGCTGAAGAGATTACGACGACGTTTTTATTGGACATCATTAAAAGCTGATGTGATTAAATACAAAAGGCAGTGTGCGGGGTGCAAGGAAAGAAAAAGAGATAAAAATAGAGAATCGCGAAGTTTTGTTCCCGGAGAGACGGTCTGGCTTCATAACAAAAGTTCGGGTGGAAATTTACAAAAAGACATTTGCGCAGCTTTTGTAATTACGCAAAAGCTCAATGACAATACCTATCGCATAAAAAAAACCAAGATGTTCAAACAAACCTATGGTCGTTAGCAGAGCAAGGCTTCATAAACTCTGTTAGTTTCATGGTGAGTTCGTTTCTCATTTTTGTTGAATATTTCCTGCTTTCATTGGGAAGGGAGGAATGTAACGTATCCGCCATCTTGTTGTTTACGCGAAAGTCCTATCTATTCTGCAGATCACGTGTTTACACCTATTGCCGATCTGTTACTCCTTATCTCTATCACGTGGCTTAATCACGTGATATATTAGTTTAACTGTTTCGGATGTATTTGTATTTAGTATTCGTGGTACAAGCTTGTGAACGGTTGTATGTGTATCTTTCCGCAATAATAAACTATAAATTATAATACGGCTTTTCTTACGAAAGACAATCAGACTCGAACGTTACAATAACAATAAATATTCATGGACCAAAACAGACAAAACTTTTAAGTTTATTTTATTAAAATCTACACTGTTTTACTCATAAAAAGATAATAATAAAACTACAATAATATACTTTTATAAAGCTAGACCGACATATGTTAATTTTTAAAATACCCATTTACTGTTTTGCATACTGAAAGCACATATTGACAGTCAGCCCAATAGAATATGGTTGGAATTTTTATAGCGCAAACTCAATATTTTAAACGAACATCAACTGTTTATAGTTAATATTAATTTTTGTATTCATTTAAAATAAAGTATTTTTACAATTTTATTAAGAAAGACATTTTGTTGTGAATTGTTCAAGTCTTACTTAAACACAAGATCAAATAAAGCACGGTTTTGCATTGGTGCGGTTCGAACTTAAACCCTGTCTGCCCGCCAAAAACAACTTGTACATTCTACATATCACGAAGTTTAAGTTAATAAATAAGTGTTATTTATTTTTTTAAATAGGTCTGAAATTTGAGCATGCGTAAAATTATTGTAAAAGCCGGGATTAAGAAAGGCATTTCGTAAGTAAGATTTACATAGTTTTATTTATTACTTTCTGTTTATTAGAATATTTAAATTAGTAAAAACACAAAATTAAAAAATTATAGACTTGATTTGCAATAAGGCCTTTTGTATCTTTCATACGTCCGATATAGCTGCAAAACAAAAAACTGTTAAAAAGTAGTCATTAAATTTTACTTAATCTTTTTCCAACTAATTTAAATATGTTACTACCACACAATGCAGTAAATATAGAGTATTATAGTTACTTACCAATATCTAAACGTCTCATCACTTCATTTGTAACATCTTCATTAAATACTGATTGCAAGTTGTCCTTAATATCGTTTATTCTTTGAAGATATTGTTCTGGTTCCTATTATAAAACTTTATTAACAGAAAGTAAGTAAATATAACAAAAAGTAGCATTCTATGTTTATGTATTAACGTTAAAAGTAGTATTTAATATATTATTTTCTTATTTTTTACTTTTATTTCAGATTGACAGATTTTACAAATTATTAAATACAACGGGATTGTATAAGCTAAACATGTAGACAGTATTAACAAAATACTAAAAATAAACACATTGTATGCTACAAAATAACAATATTCTAATCTATGCAAATTTATTTTGGTAATAAAAAGTAGCAATTAAAACCTCCTCTTTAAGTTGTTGAAGGTTGTCAAAATCTGCGTCACATGCTTAACCACCTTTGCAATTTTTGCAATCCCCCTTCCAATCTTTTTAAAAAAGTGCCCGACTTTTCTTTTAAAATTAAATGAGAGTTAAATTTAAGTAACAAACATTAAACTGCTAGTAAAAAACATTAAACTAAAAACATACTTCCATCGGCCACGCCTTGCCTCAACGGAAAGAACAAGTCCAATTAATAAAAAAAGAACTAAAAATTTGTTCATAATCTTTAAAATAAATAAAGAATTGTTACAGATATTTATAGTTAAAAAAATCAAGCAAGTTATACTGCAGAACTTTTAAACTTCAATCTTCATAATGAGTGTATATTTGAACTACACCAAACATTTTATATAAAAATAACCAAGCATATGCAAACTTGAAAAATACCTAATGAAATACATATTGTTGGTCTGAAGTATGATTGGAATTTTTCCAAATGCAGCATTACCATTTTATACTTTTTGTTATTAATGCTATTTTAGTATGCGCACAAAACATTATTTATTTACTTACGATAAAATTACTTTATATGTTTAGTAAAATAAAAATAAAATATTTTTATATTGTATATGCATTTTTTGCTAATATTTTTTAACTGAAAATAAATTTAGTTTAAAAAAACCTGAAATACAACAAAACAGCTGTCTTTTGTCTCCAAATTGTCTCAAAAATTGTTGAAAAAACAAATAAAATCTTTCAAATAAAATATTAATTTTTAATAGAATATTTAATAGCTTGTTGTACTTAAAAAATTCTAAAAAGTTGTACCAAAGTTAAAACACTAAAAAATAAAAAAATAACACAAATTTTTTTTTTCCAAGTATAATTTTATTAACACATATTCCTAGCAAATTATTTTTCTTTATTTCCGTATTTGCTGGTATGTCATTTTTGACGTTCTACATTCCTTAATTTGCTGTAAAAACGTAAAAAAATAACTGATTACTAGCATAAAAAATAGCAAATAACATAAAAATAATTAATGATAAAAATGAAAGAAATTTAAGCGAAATTGTATTGCATAACATTTAGCCTTTCTTACCAATAGCATTGTCCATTTCTTCCATTAATTCTTCATCCGCATCCTCATCAAATATCTCTGACAATTTATCATTCATGTCTTGCATCCTGGCAAGATACTGCACTGGGTCCTTAAAAGTAAAAAAAAGGTTGCCATCAGTATTATTCACATAAAGGATAAAAAATGCCTAAACAAAACAAGGTCGAAAATAAATTTAAAAATTTAACCGAAATATTTAAAATCATTCTAAAGATTTAACTGTAAAAGCATTTATTTGAATAGATAACGTTTTATTAAAAAAATATATTAAATAAAAAAATGTAAACCTGCTCTCTAAGATTTTGAAGTTCCATCAAATTTTGATCGCCTATAGCCCACGGTCTATTCTTATACCATTTTTTTGATGTCCAAACCCTCTTTCTAATTTTTTTCGATTTCCGCCTGTAAATTTTTCATGGCGTCGTACGAGTCGCACCAACGTCACACTATTCGCCCTTGAGCCCGGCGTTTACGGATAGCTCAAAACAGGTCATAACAGCACATCCTTCTCCAATAAAAAAATATAAAACCTCACACCTTAAAATGATATAAAAAAAATGTAGGTGCGGTAAAGTTAAGTAAAGTCACAGAAGATTCAAACATATTAACAAATTACCATTTTGCATCCGCAGAAAACACAAGTCCAAGCAAAAAAACAACGATGAGTAATTTATTCATAATCTAAAAATATTTTTAAAAATATTTAAAAATATTTATTCTAAATACCAAAACAGAAAACAAACTTACGTTTTTTTTGTTGGTATTACAACTTCTATACAAGATTTCGGTTGATGTGGTTTAGTTGAACATAAACTTGCCTTTTATAGCCTTTTTACCATATGCTCAACTACGAAAATCTAAGTTTGCATCACATCATAAATTTATATTGGGAGAAACATGACTAAAGCTTCCCGAAGTGCAACTTTACTTTTTATGCATATGGTTTACTCGAAACAGCAAAGAAAAAGTAATAAACTTTCATGTTAACATTTAATACATCAAGGGAAAAACAAAATAATGGTGTTTAACTGAAACTGGGTCATTTTATTGTGTTAAATGATAAAGCGACAATTTGTTTAGCTAAAAAAATGGTAAAGTGCAAAGAAAATACTTCAGACAAGGCCAACTTAACACACAACAATATTACTTCGTTCCATTTCATAGCATTTTATTTCGTATTTATTGAATTAACGGTTGAAACGATTGACTTGTTTAAACGCAAGCATTTACTTATTTAAACGACAGCAATTTAGTTTAGGATTTGGTAAGCCACTAAAAAAGTATTGACAAAAGTAATTACAATACAAGAAGAACACAAACATCATACTTTTTAATGACAATGACACAAATATATAAAGTTTGGTTAAAATCTATTTAACGTTGTTTAGATTTGCAAAGAAGTAATTTTTGCAAGCTATTGCAAAAATTTTTGCAAGCTACATCGTTATCAATATGCCGCTTATGCTTGTAAGATATCGTAATGGTTCCTGTAATGTTGCTTATAATTTCCTGTAAATAAACAACTACAATCACGTTACTGTAAACTGAAACTTTATCCCTATGTCGCTTTTCCTTTTAAGTTATTTAATTGGTTCCTGTTTTTAAAAAACTATGATCACGTTAGTGTAAAATGCAACCATCTGTTACATATTTATTATGATATTGTATTGGTTTTAGTTTTTGATTAAAAGCACAGAATTTATTAAAACAATAAAAATAAAAAAAAAATAAGAAAAACAAATTTTAATGGAACTGGTCTTTATGGAAAAGGCAGGAAGATGGCTACCGTCCTTAAAAAACTTTTTTAGTGATAATTTTAATAAAAATATGCATAGTATTTAACTTTATTTTTCCCCCCTAAAAAATTAGTTAACCTTTAACCTTTTCTTCCTTATCAAAATTTAGGCGTAGATCGATCGAAAAAATGGCTGGCTTTAAATTGTCGTTTTTAAAAACCTCTACTATCCTTCTTCACTTTGAAATAAATCCACCACTTTTATAATACAGCAAATTTATTTTTTAATTGGATTTTCGTAATCACTTAATTTTCCTAAACATGAAAAAGTAAATTAACAAACAGAATTGGCAACATTCCACAGATAAGATCTTGATTTTAATATCACTTCTTTATAGTCTATAGTGTTAAAAAAAGGAATAAAACAGATGTACTGAAGTTAACACACCCACAGATTTAAAATAACACAATTTTTTTCGGAATATTAATTTATTAACACATATATCAAATACTAATCTTCTTTCTATATTTTCCTAAACTTTATCTGGGACGTTTTACATTCCGTGGCTCACTGTAGAAACGCAAAATTCGAATAAAATTTAACAAATTTTGAATACCCGAATCATAGAAAAATAAAAAGGAACATCTAAATAATCTAATGATAAAAATGAAGAAAAAATTTAAGCAAAACTTTATTGCATACTATTTAGTTTTTTTTACTAACAACATCGTCCAATTGTTTCATAAATTCTTCACTTGCATTATCATCGAACATCTCAGACAGTTTATCATTAATATCTTGCATTCTGGCAAGATATTGCACTGGGTCCTTATGAATAAGAAAAAAAACAATCATTATATTATTATTCACATAAATTGTAAAAAAATTGCCTTAAAAAATAACGTTAAAATTGTATGCATATGTATATATTTTTTTAAATATTAAAGGTCATAATTTGATTTGGCTGTTATAAAATTAAAACGATTAGACAGCATTCTATTAAAAAAATATATATAAAGCATATTTAAACCTGTTCTCTTAGGTTTTGAAGTCCCATTAAATCTTGATCGCTGATAAGAGATGTTGCGGCATCCAAAGCAGGTTTACTGAGTCCAACTCTGTAAATTTTTTTAATGTTAGATTTACATATATTTTTTTTATTTAAAAATGTAAGCTGAGTCACTATTAATTTTAAACCAGGCGTTAACAAATAGCTCAACCACGTTAAAACTCCACACCCTTTCCCTTAACGTAATACAAACAAAAATTATTGAATAAATTTAAAAAAATAGACAATGTTATTATGAACAATGTTAGTTTAAACAAAATAACAAATTACTTCCAGCTTGCATCCGCAGAAAACACAAGTCCGAGCAAACGAAAAGCTTTAGTAATTTATTCATAATCTAAAAATAGTTTAAGTTTAGTTTTTTTTTTTTATTAAATTTAAATACAGTAGAACTACAAAACAAATTTACCTTTTTTTAAGTTGCTAATATCTCTTTAGTACAAGTTATTAAAAAAGTAGCCTTAATAAACTTAAACTTGCCTTTTATTTTAGTTGGTAAGAAAAGCTAAATGTATTGCAATAGAGTACACCATATGATATGGTATATATATAAAACTTGAAAAAATACCCACCTAAACGAATGTTTGTCTGAAGTATGGTTGGAATTTTTCGAAGTGCAGTATCAACATTATAAACTTATAATTTTGGTGTTATATTTTTAAACATACTCTCTCAGGTTTTGAAGTTTAGAAAAAGAAAAAAAAATACTTAAAAATAGTAAACTGCAAACAAAAATTAACAATTTACAAAAATTGCCAACGTAATATAACAGTATTATTTCACAAATATAACATAATATTATTTCATATTTATAAAATTAACGGTTGAAACAAGTTACTTGTCTAACGCAAAACTACATCGTTTAAAAAATGATTTTTGCTAAAGGAGATGCGTTAATCACTAATACAAATTACAATTTTTTGAAATACCATTTATTGTTTTATAAAGAGTATATTAATTATTAACAAAAAACGAAAAAACGACACAGACGATTTTTCATTACATAAAATATGTGAAATTTGATTAAATTCTAATCAAATTGTCTAGATTTGCAGAGAATGGTTTTTCTTGTAAAACCTATTTTAACGTTATCCATATGTCGCTTATCCTTTTAAGATATTGTGAGCTATTACTTTCTGTAATGTTGCTAATAACTTTTGTTTAATTTCTGTAATAAACAACTACAATCACGTTACTGAAAATTAAAACTTTATCCTTAGGTTGCTTTTTCCCTATAGTTATTGTATTGGTTTAAAGTTTTTGAACAACTGTTATAACGTTTAGACTGATTTCTAGCCGTACTGTTTATTATGGTTCAAAATCTTCAATTTGAAAACATATTGCTGTTTTCAATATTTTTATTTTTTATATTCCAGTGTCTTATAAACTGTAAATTTTAAATTACTATAACTTTTAATCTTAAATAACTTAAAGCTCTAACATTTTAATATGTTGCTTATTTGGTTAGAGTGATGTAATTATTGCTAATTATTAAGTAATAAGAGTTTGTTTATTAAAATTTTAAGGTTGGTTTTAAGTTTTTGAATTTTGGTCAAGGGTGCATCAAAATAAAAAAAACGAGTTAAATATTAAATTTTTGTTTTTAATAACAAATCAAACTGTTTATTAATAAATTGAATAGACTTTACCCTACGAATAACAATCATAAATTTCAATAGCACCTTAGTGCTAAAAAAAAACAACAAAAAAGTTGTGCTTATAAAAACAACCACAGTTAAAAATAACGCAATTTATTTTCCGAGTAAAAGTTTATTAACACATTAATCAAGCAAATTATTTTTTATTTTTTCCGAATTTGCTTAAAAGTCACCTCGAACGTTTTAAATTCAGTTCCTCGCTGTAAAAACGCAAAAATTAAAATAAACATTAACATTAATAAACAAAAATTAATATATTAAATACCTTATTACGTTAAAGTCTTTTAATGATAAACCTAATAGAGACTTAACCAAGATATTATAGCACAATATCTGGGATCTCTTACCAACTGCGTTGTCCAATTGTTTCATTATTTTTTCACTTGCATCCTCATTGAACATCTCAGACAATTCATCATTCATATCTTGCATCCTTGCAATATACTGCACTGGATCCTTTTTTAAAATTACATTTGGTATTATTCACATAAAAGGTAAAAATGTTTCAATGTTAAAAAGTCAATCAAATTTCCCCATTTAGTTTTTCAATTAAAAAAACACTATTAAAATTATATACGTTAATGCATAATTTAAGTAAAATATTAAAAGTTATAACTTCATTTCTATTAAAAAATATATATATATAAAAAAGCATATTTAAACCTGCTCTCTTAGGTTTTGAAGTTCCTTTAAATCTTGATCGCCAATAAGAGATGCCGCTGCACCTAAAGCCGCTTTTTGAACCGTAGGATTTTTTGCAGTTTTGACAATGCTCTTTTTAAGCGAAGAAAGGGCACTACTGTAAATTTATTTTATGTTAAATTGACATATACATGTTTAAAAACGTAGGTCGGGTTACTATTTCTTTTAAGCCAGGCGTTAACAAATAGCTCAACCATGTTAAAACACCACACACTAACCCAATAAAATACAAAAAACTATCATCTTAAGGTAATACACAATTTTTTTTTCTTTAATGATTTTAAAAAATGAACAATGTAAGTTATAAAGAACGTTAGTTTGAACACAATAACAAATTACCTCCAGCTTGCATCGACAGAAAACACAAGTCCAAGCAAAAAAAGAGCGATAAAGAATTTATTCATTTTCTAAAAAAAAAATTTTGAATATATAAAAATATTTATTCTATACTTAGTACTATAACAATAACAAACTTACGTTTTTTCGTTGATGTCTTAACTTTAATACAAGATTTTAGTTAATTTGGTTAAGTTAAACACAGGCTATTCTTTTATATTCTTAAACACCATATGTTTACCTATAACTTTTTTTTAAGATTTTTTACATTAAAGATTAAAAACCTATTTTGCTAAAAACATGACTAAAGCTTCCCAAAAAGCATATTACTTCCATGCATATGGTTTACTCAAAACAGTGAAGAAGAGGTAATAAACAAAAAAAAATTTTGCATCAGAGTGAAACATAAAATTATTTTAATTGATACTTAAACAAATATTATTTAGTCCAACTAACCGTTAGTCATTATATTGTGTTCAGTAAAAAGAAAACAAATTACTCAAAAAAATAGTAAAATGCAAAAAAAATTACCAATTTACAAAAATTGCCAACGTAAAATAATAATATTATTTCACAAATATAACAAAATTATTTCATATTTATTAAATTAACGGTTGAAACAAGTTACTTGTCTAACGCAAACCTACTTGTTAAATGAAATGATATGGCTAAAGAAGATGCGTTAATCACTAAATCAAATTACAATTTTTTGAAATATCATTTATTGTTTTATCAAGAGTATACTAATTATTAACAAAAATAAATTACATTACTTAAGTTAGACACAGACGATTTTTCATGACATAAAATATGTAAAATTTGATTAAATTCTAATCAGAATTGTCTAGATTTGCAGAAAATGGGTTTTCTTGTAAAACCTATTTTAACGTTATCCATATGCCGCTTATCTTTTCAAGATATTGTTAGCTATTAGTTCCTGTAATGTTGCTAATATTTTTGTTTAAGTTTCTGTAATAAACAACTACAATCACGTTACTGAAATTTAAAACTTTATCCTTATGTTGCTTTTTCTTAGAGTTATTGTATTGGTTTAAATTTTTTAAACAACTGTTATAACGTTTAGATTGATTTCTAGCAGTACTGTTTATTATTATTCGAAATCTTCGATTTGAAAACATATTGCTGTTTTCAATATTTTTATTTTTTATATTCCAGTGTCTTATAAACTGTAAATTTTAAATTACTATAACTTTCAATTCTGAATAACTTAAAGCTCTAACATTTTAATATGTTGCTTATTTGGTTAGAGTGATGTAATTATTGCTAATTACTAAGTAATAAGTGTTTGTTTATAAAAATTTTAAGGTTGGTGTTAAGTTTTTGAATTTTGGTGAGGGGTGCATTAAAATAAAAAAAAAACGAGTTAAATTTTAAATTTTTGTTTTTAATAACAAATCAAACTGTTTATTAATAAATTGAATATGCTTTACCCTACAAATAACAATATTAAATTTCAATAGCACCTTAGTGCTAAAAAAAACAACAAAAAAGTTGTGCTTATAAAAACAACCACAGTTAAAAATAACACAATTTATTTTCCGAGTATAGGTTTATTAACATATTAATCAAGCAAATTATTTTTTATTTTTTTCCGAATTTGCTTAAAAGTCACCTCGAACGTTTTAAATTCAGTTCCTCGCTGTAAAAACGCAAAAATTAAAATAAATATTAACATTAAAAAAAAATTAACATATTAAATACCTTATTACGTCCAAGTCTTTTCATGATAAAATTAACATATTCAACAAAGATTTTATTGCATTACATTTAGCTTTTCTTACCAACTGCGTTGTCCAACTGTTCCATCAACTTTTCACTTGCATCCTCATTGAACATCTCAGACAATTCATCATTTATATCTTGCATCCTGGCAAGATATTGCACTGGGTCCTTTTTTAAAATTACATTTGGTGTTATTCACATAAAGGGTAAAAATGCCTTAAAATGTTTCAATGTTAATAAGTCAATCAAATTTCCCCATTTAGTTTTCCAATTAAAAAAAAACACCATTAAAAGTGTACACGTTAATGCATAATTAAAATTTAAGTAAAATATTAAAAGTTATAACTTGATTTGACTGTAGTAAAACTTATACCATTAAACAGCATTCTATTAAAAATGTATATATAAAAAAGCATATTTAAACCTGCTCTCTTTGGTTTTGAAGCTCCCTTAAATCTTGATCGCCAATAAGAGATGTCGCTGCACCTAAAACCGCTTTTTGAACCGTTGGATTTTTTGCAGCTTTTTTAATCGAAGACAATGCACTACTGTAAATTTATTATATGTTAAATTGACATATACATGTTTAAAAACGTAGGTCGGGTTACTATTCCTTTTAAACCAGGCGTTAAGAAATAGCTCAACCATGTTAAAACACCACACACTAACCTAATAAAAAACAAAAAACTATCTTAAGGTAATACACATAATTTTTTTTCTTTAATGATTTAAAAAAATAAACAATTTAAGTTATAAATAACGTTAGTTTGAACACATAACAAATTACCCCCAGCTTGCATCGGCAGAAAACACAAGTCCAAGTAAAAAAATGGCGATAAGTAATTTATTCATTTCCTAAAAAAAATTTTTTTGAATATATAAAAATATTTATTCTATACTTAGTACTATAACAATAACAAACTTACGTTTTTTCGTTGATTTCTTAACTTTAATACAAGATTTTAGTTAATGTGGTTAAGTTAAACACAGGCTATTCTTTTATATTCTCAAACACCATATGTTTACCTATAACTTTTTTTGAGATTTTTTACATTAAAAATTAAAAACCCATATTGCTAAAAACATGACTAAAGCTTCCCATGAAACATATTACTTCCATGTGGTTTACTCAAAACAGTGAAGAAAGGGTAATAAACAAACAAAAAAATTAATGCATCAGAGTGGAAACCTAAAATTATTAATTAGTAAACTGATAAAGTTAAGTTAAATCTTTTTTTAATAAACAGTAAGACCACTTTTACATGATAATATATAATAAATTCAAATTATATACCTTTTATTATTTGATAGTTTAACAGTGAACTTGTCTTTTTTTTGCATTGTTTTAAATATATAAAGCAATCTAAAATTTAGAACAAGTTTCTTTTATCATACCATTGCCGATTTTTCACCCTACAGGCTGCATTTCAATGTTCGTAATATGGTTGCAACTCTCTCTATTATTAGCCTGCAATAATTGACCTATGCAACACACATGGCAGTTTTATTTATTTTGTTGGCCCATGAATAACAAATAGGTATATATATTGTTCATGAAACTTTATCAGATACTATTAAATGCTTTATTTATATTTACATTTTATCGGATTTGCTGTAGCTTTATTAAATGAATGGTTAAGTGGCGTCTTTAAATTTCTCCATAAAAATATCAAATTCAATATTTTTAACGTCTTTAATATAGAAATAACAGCTTGTAAAATAACAGATTAAGTTAAGTATAACAATTTCCAATCCCGCGTTTTGTTTAACGATAACAATATGCAAATAACATTTTAACGCGCCATTTTATAATAATTTTATAAAAAATCAGTTTAAATTTAGAATAGGTTTAAAATGTTTATAAAAATCGATTTAAATTTACCAAATTTTAACAAATGTAAAAAAACAGCGATTAATCCATGTCCAAAGTTAATTTACAATCTATTAAAAATTTGTATCGTATCAGCGTAATAATTTTTTAAAATTCTTTTTTTGTAAACACCCGCTTGAAAATTAAATTTGCCTTCTGGAAAGTTTAAAAAAAATTTTTTTACCAATATGTTTTTTAATATGGAAAGTTCAAATGGAATTTTTGCAATATATCATATGTCGCATTCAAGTTTATAAAAGGCAAGTTTAAGCCTAATTGTGCTACAACATTTATTTGATAACCTGAGTTAAAAAAAGAATATCAATCAAAAAAGTAAGTTTGTTTTATTTTTTTACAGATTTTAAATTAGTAATTTATTATTTAAAATAAAAATACTTTTAAAATATTTTTAGACCATGAATAAATTACTTATTGCATTTTTTTTGCTTGGACTTGTGTTTTTAGCAGATGCGTTTAAAGGGTATGTTTAATAACTAAAAGAATAATATTCTTTTAAAATAACAATTTAGAGATTAAATTTGTTTTAAACTATACTCGTTAGCACCTAAATATGACACATAACCATATATACAAATCTAACATTCAAGCAGTTTCAAGAAACCACTTAAAAGTTTAAAAAAGGGCTACGGAGAAGTTAAGACCACCGTGAAAAATGGTGGAAAATTCATAAAAGATACTTATAAAAAACATGTTAAGCCCCGTGCTAAAAAAGTTGGAAAAAGCATTAAAAAAGCCGCTAACAGTCCATTAGGTCAAGCCGCAATAGGAGCAGCAGTGGGAGCCGCAGTAGGGGGCTTGGTTGCTGGCGACCAAAATTTGATGGAACTTCAAAACCTGAGGGAGCAGGTTAAATATATTTAAATTTTTGTTATTTTTTTAGAAAAATAATTTACTTTTAAAATAAAAACCGTCTTATTATATAGATACCATTTCAGTAAAATCACATAATAATTTTTAGTATTTTGGTTTAAATTCAATTTAAAAACTAAATACCAAGATTCATTAATTGTCATAACATTTTTACAGATTTAGAGATTTTTTACCTTTTATGTAAATAATACAAACCATATTTTTTTTCACTTTAGGATCCGTTGCAATATCTTGCAAGAATGCAAGATATAAATAATGAATTATCTGTGCTGTTCAATAAAGATGCGAGAGAAAAAGTTATAAGACAATTGGACAACGCAGTAGGTAAAAAAGCTTAAAAATTGTGCTATGAAACTTCATGCTTAAATTTAAGTCATTTTTATTATTAGTTTTTTTAAATGCTGTTAGTTTTTTGCTGTGGTGGCATTCGGTTATTTAAATTTTATTGTATTTATAATATTTTTATTATGTTTACGTTGCTACAGCAAGCCACGAAATGTAAAAAGTTAAAAGTTACGTACAAGCAAATACAGAAGAAAAGAAAATTAATTTGCTAGATTTATGTGTTAATAAAATATTATTCGGAAAAAAGAAAATTATCTTATGATTTTATCTGCGGGTGTGTCAACTTAAATACAACTTTTTTTTAACACCGCTCAATATAAAAGAAACTAAATATAAAAAAATCTAGGCAAAATGAGGATAAAATGTTTTATAAATGCAATCAAACACAATGTTTATTTCGTAATTAAAAATATTGCTGTCAGTGATTTAAATGCAGATCCAACAGGTGACTTTAATTGCCATATTTGAAAACATGTCACGACAAATATACCCAATACTTGTTTTACCTTTAAAAAAATCCGTATTACTTGACTTTCTTACGGCTTCTCGGAAAAAAAACTTTGAACCGTTAAGTAAAGTGAATTAGCAAGGACCGTAAAGTACCAGAGAAAATTACCGAGGGCCGTAGAGTACAAGAAAAAATTAGCTAGAGCCGTAAAGGACGAGGTTTTTTTTAAGAACTGTCAGGTACAAGTGATTCTAAAATCTGTAACAAGTTAAATCCTAAACAAATGCCATCGAAGTAGAACAGTGAATTTATTTACTAACAGAATTGCCAGTACAAAACTTCCTATCAAAGCTAAGTAAATATAGCCAAAAAAAATTTAGGCAAGATTTTGTACCCAAAGTGTAAAGTTAGTGTAATAATAAACAAGCGTTTATATATTTAATATTTTAGTTGATAATTTCACTTCCACTTAGCATCAGCTATGAAGCACAAGTTGAAAATACAGGAAATCCCCTGAAAATAAAAAAAAAGTTTATGTTTTAAAAATAAGCCAACCGTATATTACAAACAAACTTACCTTTTTACTGTGTATTCCAATAAAGTTGTAATTTTTAGCAAAAACAAAAAAAATCTCTGACAGAAAAAAATGTAGAAAAGTTAAAGAACAAAATGAAAAATTTAAATTTATTGAAATTATGGAAATGACAGAACACAAATATACAATTCACAATGGTATGATAAAGCTATACAATAAAAAAAAAACATGAAACCCAAAAAATAATGAATACTATTAACTAATTCACTAGTACAATACAAAAAAATTTGGAAACTGTTTTTTTCAACCTTTAAAAATAATGTTAAAATTTTTAAAATTAAATTTTAAAGTTTTGCACTAAAATAATTACGACATGTATAATTAAAAAGCAGCGTTATAATATGTGTATTATTTATATAATTATACGTAAAAAAAAATGGTATGAAAATATATTATATTTATATATATAAATCAAATTCGCATATATACTGTTCAAATTAAAATTTCAATAGTAAAATAAATTAAAATTTATATATGACAAAACAATTGCAATAAAGTTGAGAAATTTTAGATAAGACTCTTTTAATATACAAACTTAGCATAAAATTGTATGTTTTAAAGAGTAGAAGTTAGTAGAACACAGCTGGTATTGAATTTTTTTAAAGATTTAAATCACAGCAGTATATACATTAAACTTTATAAATAAAAGGAAAGGTAACAGCAAAAAATTAAACAGTAAAATGCTGACGCCAACAAAAAAAAAAATTATATAAATATTCAATACACAAAATTTGGAACAGTTTTGCTACTTCACAGTTGCGATAAAAACGGATTTAAATAATTTGCTCTTAAAACAAGTAAAATTTTGACTAAAAATCTAATTTTAAAGTTTCAAATCAGAGTTTTTGAAACAAAAATTGTAACATTTTAGCTGACCCTTTTACAAGCAGTTGACTTAATGTTACTTACCACTATGATGTCATTTTACCTAGACATAATAATCAATTATATGAAACCACTAACTATAAACCTGTAAGTACCAATATATTATGGTGTTGCATGTAGTTGTATGTACACCAACTAATTTTTGCATCCATTTGTTTCTGTGTTATCAGGAAAGGAAAGTAAATTTTCGAAAATACTCCCGTTTTTAGGAGGAGAAGATTTTGGAGCTTTTCTTAGAACAAGACCAGACTCAAAAGGTCGAGGAGCTGTTGTGGACACTCCATCTTCCTCTTCCTCTTCTTCTTCTTCGCTGTAATACATAACTCTTCCTGAAACGGGACACACTTTCCTAGAGAAGGCTCTTGAATTTCTGATGGAAGAAGATTTTGTGTAATTGAGAAGAGCATCTTCGTTTCCAAGAAACAGATCTTGATCAACATCCAAAGATCCTTTTTCAAACAGAAGTTGCTCTTCTGTACAACCATGGAGATTGGAAGATCCCTGAAGATTTAGATGATCGTTTCCAGGAAGAGTTGCAACATCCGAATGCTGATTAGGATCGTACCTCCATAGCACCATGTCCTCTTTTGATGTAAAAAGAGGGTCAACATTAAAAGAGAAGTCTGAATTTGGGGGCATGTCAGGATAACCCCTAAAAAAGTAGGAGTTGATTAGTGGAGAGATGTCATCTTCTTCATCTGGAGTAAGCTCAGCATCCGAATTCATTGGACAACCAGGACTTGTCGTCTCCTCGACTCTCTGTTCATTCTCCATAAGATCTTGGTCACTTTTAAAAAAAAAAATTATTTAAAAAAATGACATTATTTTATAAAAAACTGAAGAAACTTAATTTGTACTTTGCTATTTCTTCTTCATTGTCGGAATCAAACACAGGTAAACCCCTGGTTTTATTTTTTTCTTTTAAATGCAACAAAACCTCGCAAAACTTCGAGCCCATTTTTTCCAAGTCTTTGGTGCCTATTTGTTTACCTCTAAGCATGCCCTGACAAAAATAAAAACAGAAAATAAATTTAACAAATGTTTTATTAATTAGTTGCATATTTTTTTTAATCAGGATAAATAAATATTTTTTTAGGATTTTTTTTCGGTTGAATATTAAAACTTGAAAAAATAAATTATGTTAATTACAAATTAAACAATCCAATTTTAAAACTAAATTCAAAAATTTTTAATTTTTTTACCTGATCACAACCACAATAAGTTGACTCCATTGTGTAACTACGAGCCACTCCTATTTCTTTCCAAACCACCACCCTTGCTGTAGAAACTTTGGGTTTTTCTACCACAAAACTACAGTTTTTGAGAGAAAAAGGTGCAGCAAAATGATTTAGAAGTTTAGGCAGGGTCTAAAATAACAAGCAAAATTAAATTTTAATATAGCAATACATTTATTTTAATAAGATAGTTTAATCCCAATTTTTATTGTATTAAAATATTTAACATTTAAATTCATTTTATATTGCCAATATTGCCAAATGCACAATCACGTCTTTTTTTGGACATTTTTGATCTTTTGTAGGAATTGCATTTACAATTGTGGAAACAAGTGAGTAAAAAATAAAAATCATCAAGTTTTATAGAATATTAACTACACAACTCGATTTAAGTAAAATATTGTATATGCAGGCTTAATGTTTGATAGGTGTATTGTATTGATTGCAGCATTGTGCTTTTTATCTATCATAAAGGCCATGCTTTGCTTTTTATTATTATAAATTGTCATGCAAAACAATATATTACCTCTTTCTAGTAAAGTTTGTTTAAACTACATCCAAAGTAGAAAATACAGTTTAAAATAATTAAATTTTCTGATAAAAAAGCAATTGCAGCTATTTTTTATTTAAAAAAAAACTAGTTAAATACAGAATATAAATTTAAAAAAAATATATATACCCAAATTTTCCACATAAAAAACTACAACATACTTTTCATAAGTTAATCGGTGTCAAATTAATTCTAACTTATTTAGTTTTAAATTTTTTTTTTAGTTTTAAAAAAAAACTAAATTGATTAATAATAAACTTTACCTTGTATCCTGTATCATCTGGGCCATCAACAACAGTCGATGATTCGCCAGCGTTAACACTTTCCTTATGTGAACAACCATATAAGAAAACATTCATTTTCCTTGAGTGGCCATGGTAGTCACAATACACTAAGGGTGCTAAAAATGCCATAAAAAATTGTCATAAAGAAATTAATTATTTACCTAAATACTATTATTTTTTGACATAAAATGCCAAACCGTTTTCAAAGTGTCATTTATGTAAAAAAAATAATGCCCCATAAAATTAAAATCATCTATAAAAGTCTAGTTTTCTACAAAAGGTAAGATAATTATTTAGCTAGAATCAATTATTTGGAAGATTACCATTAGTTAAAACACAAAAACTGCCATCCTATCTTAAAAATGATCTTTTTTAAAAAATGATGTATTATTTAACAGGCAATTATTAATAGGCTTTACGAAAATAAGAAAAGTGTTACCAACTGTTAAGTTATTAAGTTAATATTATTTACCTTTTTGTATGGAGTACATGTATTGTAGTAAACCTTTAGTGTGGTACACGGTTGGATATAACGTTACACCTGGATCAAACCACATTCGATTTAAATCTTCACCACTTAACGAACATCTGTGACTAAAATATAAATATATAAGTTCAAAAACTTTAAAAGTGCAAAAATAGATCTTGTCCTCGATTGCTTTAATTTAAACAAGTAAGGTTTGTAATTAGCATGCAAAAAGTGGTTGTGACAATGTTATAACAGGCAATGTAATAGTAAATAGTAAAATAGGTAAAACGCAGCTCATAGATTTAACTAGGTATATATAAAAAAAAACTGTCATGTTTTCAGAAGTGTTTCTGTCCAAGATATAGTTGTTAGTAGAAGTTACTAGCGAATTCTAAGATGATTTAAAAAAGTATGTTAAACAACCAAGACACTAAAACATGGAAATAAATTTATTTTATTAATAAAATTTAATATTAACACTTACTGTCCATTAATTACACCATCTGGATTCAACATCGGAACAATTTTAAAGATGTAGCTTTTTCTTAACTCGTCGGCAACTGCTGCCAGCATCCTATCTTCCTCACACTGATCTGGGTTCGCATCCGGCTTTGGTGGTGGAGTTAAAAGAAGACTGAGAGTTCCTCGCATAGTCCAAGATGCATTTGATTCTCCAGGATGCACGCGAGCAGAAAGGAAGATATAGGGACGGGATCCTTGAATTTTTTTAAATTTTAATATTTAAAATATTGATATTTACTTTTTTTCAAAAATTTAAAATCATTTAATAAACTAGTTGATGTCCTTTCCTAAATGCTTTACTATATTCTATACTTGCCGTTATATGTACTTAACTTACAAATAATATTTACCTGTGATAATATACGGCAATTATTTTGTAGGTCTATGATTTATTTATTTAGTGCCAGTCTATTAACTGGACATGAATGTATAAACAACCCACTTAGTTTTATTACATATAGTTTTTTAATAACAATTTTTTTACCTAATGAAAAAACTAAGCCAATAATTTTATTATCTTTTAAAATGTAAAACAAAAACTCATACTCATTTCTTGGACAGCTTGTTTTTCTGAAATGTTTTCTTCACAAAACGGCAATGCTGTTATTGTTAAAACAGGAACAGGGTTGCCAGATAAAGTTTCGCAAAAATTTTGTTTTTTTATATACATGTCCGACTTGTTTATTTTCGACAACATTTGATTTAAGTCCATCTAAAAAAATTATTAAATTGTTAAAGTTAAAGAAACTATAATATTGTAAGAAGGAAGAGTTTGTCAGTACTGCTATCAAGCATTACTTTTTTGTAAATTTCCTTTTTTGATGTGGGAAGGTCAATTGCGCGACCTAAACAAAGAGTAACGTTTGCTACCCCGACCTAGTCTCAAGTTGCCTTTAGCAGTTTAGGATATTATAGATTATAATTGCCTAGTAATTATGCTGCTGATTTAGTGCTAGCTCAGCAGAAGTTCATACGATTTATAGCGCCTTACTCAAGGACGCCACTACATGAGAGCAGTGGGGATTAAACCCGCAACCTAATGTGGTGTAGCAAGTGTTCTTACCACTACACCACGTTGCCGGTGGTGTGCTACATTATATAGAAGCAGTGGGAATTGAACCCAGAACAGCAGTATTGATACCTTACAACCTTATTTTTAAAGCGAGATTTTCAATTTTTTAAAAAAAAACAAACAAAAAATTACCTGAAGTTTAGTATAAGTATATGGGTAATGATATGCAAAATAACAAACATCATCATCGTATTTGAAAGTAACTGTAAAAGTTAAAGTGAAATAAGTTGGGCTTTTTCCACCAGCCGATGAAGTTTTACGAAGAAAATGGTTCCGATAATAACAAACATCCTTGCCCGTTCTAACCCACTGTGGTTTTCTCAACCTTGCTGAGGCTATAGAGAACATTACAGGTTGCATACCTACAAAAAATATAATATTACTAAATTATAAGAAATTTTAATTCTATGCAATTACTCTTTTTTCTGAGGCCTTATAAAATTACTTGATTATTTATATGAAAATGTAATTGGGATTAAGAAAATTCAGAATATAATATTATACTTAAAACTAAATATTTAATTATTTTTTTAGTTTTTGTCACTCTGAATAAATTGCTCTGAATTTATTTTTTGTTTAAATAGTACAATAATTAACAATAAGCAAAAAATAAAACATATCAAAAATTCTTAGAACCCAATATATGCTACTTAAAAACAAGTATTAAACATTAAAAATTTTGATATTCCAAAAATAATAGCTAATATATACCAACTAAGTTGTGATACAAGTAATAAAAAAATATAATATAAAAATATTATTACTCTGAGAAAGTTTTTAGTTTTAACAAAACTATTATCATATTTTTAAATTTTAAATTTACCTTCGTTAGCAATACTGCCCTTCTTTTCACAGTTAATTATATTAAACTGATAGGATTTTCCCGCTTTATTGCCAGCTACCTCAAAGTAAAACCACTGATGATGTATATTACAATTACAATCAGAATTCAATACAAGGTCATATTCATATTCTCTTACCTAGGTATAAAAGTGATAATTATTTTATTATATTTACAAATAGTACAATTTTTTTTTAAAGAATGCCAAACCTAGATTACTAAAATAAGCTTAGTAAGCTATAGAAATGTATGAGAGAAAACATTTTTAAAAATGTCTAAAATTTTAAGTATTTTACATACAAATTGGATTGGCCCTTTTTCAGAATTTATTAACTTTTAAAAAAAACTTCTTTGTTACAAAAAAGAAAAAAAAAATTTAGCATAAATTTTTCTTACCCTAACTGCACATCTTAAATTTCCACTTTCAAATCTCGAGTCAAACCTCAAAGGTGGTGACAATTCAAAAACCGACTTTTTTCTACCTTCAAAAATTTCTTTAGTTTTTGAACCCAATTCCATGCCATTTTCTACACTATTATTATCAATATACAACCCAGGCCAAGTATCATCAGATACAGTAGTTGATGAAGTATCACAGCCATTCTCAGATGACAATACTTTTCCTAAATCGATAACCAAGCCATTTGGCTTTAATTTTTCGACTAGATTAGATGCTGTATTTTCGCCACATTGAGCTAAGTTATTGGAGTTTGAATTTTCTTTTAATAAAATGTTTGATGTAGGAGGATTGTAAATAGATGGGTGTACATCACATTTTATTACAGTGCCGTTTTCTTGAACAGGAAGGCTAGTTTTAGTGTAGGGTTTGGGATTGTCGACGTTAAAAACAGTTTGGTTAAGAACTTTTTCGGGGAATAAAACACGGCACAAGTCATCTAAAACTTTAGACTTAATCAACCTAAAACAATATTTATACAAAAGCTAAACTATAAGTACATAAAAAATGCCCATAATATTTCAATTATGTTATTTATCGAATAAAGCTATTAAAAAAATACATAATTTAAAAAGTTAGGTTTAAAAAATAATCACTATTATGCATATATTTAGACTGTTATAATATATATACAGAGAAAATTTAATTCGAAACATTAACAACAAAACAAAAAACTAATACTTAAATTAAACTAAAAAATATTACCTTTGTATAAGCTTCTTATTGCATTGTAGTTCAGTTTTGTTTACAGGAATACTACCCAGTAAATCAGCACTTGATAATTTGTTTACTTCTTCTTTCATAGATATAGTTTTGCTTGCTAGTTTTTGTATTTTGTCGATGTATTGTTCTGGGCGTATGTTAAGCAAATCTAATAAAAAATCAAAAAATTGACAAAAATATAAGCAAAAAAGAAAACAAAACCCTTTTTTCAAAAAAAACTTTTTCAAAAATTTTCAAAATACAACACAACCTGTAGTAATCATAATTAATTCTTTATACTTTTCCCTACAATGTTTTTGGTTTGGTATTATTGCCTGTAGTAAATAAATTGGTATTTGACCTTGGCTAAGTTAAGTTAATACCTTACTTAAGGGTGCTACAACACATCAAAAAGGATCTCTACCATAAGTATTAAAAAATTTTTTATACCTAAGTTATTGTTTTCGTTTTTCCAAGTTTTGTAATACAAATTGTTTGCAATTTCATCACCAGAACGATCAAGATTTGATTCTAACAAACTATTTGCTATTTCTTGCGTAAATTGAGTTCCAGTTATCGTAGTGGATTCCTGTAAATTTGAAGAAGAAAATATACAAGTAATGGAATACAATTAAAAAAGAAAAAATGTGCATAATATTTCTGATGAACGATTAGTTTTTTTATGTGCTCTTTAAATAGAACATAACTTTTGTAAAACGCTGTTTAAATATATTTTGTTATAGAAGTTTTTAAAATAGTAAAAAGTGTTTGTTTATAAACAATAATGGCAATTAAAATTGTAAAAAATAGGAAAGAAATAAATGCCATTTAACTAATATAGCCAATAAAGGTCATATATTTCCTGCCAATTGTAACAATACCAATTACAATTTCTTGTTTCTATTTTTAACTGTTTAATTTGTAAAAACAAAAACTTTAATAGCTTTTAACAAAATTAAAAAACATGGCAAAAAAGTCAATTTTTCTTGGTAATAATAGTTAAAAACTTAACAAGGCAAGAAGATTACCTTTAACTAATTAAATATTTTTGTTACTTATTGAAAGTAAACAATAGATATTTTCTTAAAAGTTTAATAGTCTGTGTTAAGTTACTTAAACAAACAAACTTACAGAAAACAAATAAAGTATTACCAATCCTATAACTTAACAAAATCTATGTTGAATAACCAATAACAAAATTAAGACAGAAAAAAAATGAAACTAAAAAAATAATTTTTTACCCTAAAATTTTAAATAATTCTATTTTATTAATTAAAGCTCAAAATTTTAAATAATTTTAAAAGATTTAAAAAAATCATTTTTATTGTATTTACCTCAGAAGCAGATTTGATAGGTTTTTGACTAGAACCAATCACAAGTTTTCTAAAGTCCTCAGATACTGTTGACAAATTTGTCATATTGTGTTGTTTGTCGCGTGTGTGTAATCTTAATTGTGATCCCTGCAATGTGTTTGTGGTGTGCGGTCGAGGGGGATCAACTTCTTTTGTTATCTCTCCACTTGAGGGAGCTTGATTTGGAGTTTGAAATTTCGTCTTAAAATAAAATAAAAAAATATAGAAAACATAATGAAAAAGTAAGACAACATTTATTGCAAAATGATCCAAATTTAGACAAAAAAGTAACTTTCGTAAGGTTTGCAACAATAATTTTTTTTTTGCTTTTAGGCATTATTGTAATATTTTTTTTGGTATTCTGCCATAAGCTTTACGCAAATACAACTAAGTCCTTTACATAAAAACTTTATAAACTTTACTTTGGCCCAATTTTACTCGAGTATTTAAACAGCTGTCAGTTGTAATCATATATTAATTTACTAAAGAATAAAACTACTTAATCCTAACAGTCAACACTTAAAGTGTATAATACAATATTAATTTAATATTTGAAATAACTTGACTACAAAATACTTAAAAGCAGTTGTAAAAAAACGAAAAAATATATTTTTAACATATTTAAAATATAAATTTATATTTATACCATTAAAATATTTAATTTTATGACAAAAAAATCAAATGTTTAAAATTACACATATTATCTTACTGGATATTCTGTAAGTTCGGGAAAGAATTTGTCGTACATTTTCAATTCCTCGATGCTTCTAATATTTTGTTTGGTCGTGGATTGATCTTTAACTGATGTGTCACTAACTGCTGATGACTTTGTTGATACCTGGACAAAATTAATAATTTTTAAAAAAAAGACCAAAAAAATAAAAAAAAAGATTTTTTTAGACAAGAAAAAAATTTTAATAAAATGTTGTATAACATTTTTTAACATGTTTTATTGTCATTTTGGTTTTTCTTTGTCCTTAAATCAATTTTTAAATTACTACAGATTTAACCCACTTTTGTTAAAAGAATGAAAACATACACCTTAACACATGTTTTTCTTTTGTAAACAGTACACCATTTTACAGCATATGGTAGATGTCACATTTTGACATTGGTTTTTATAATTTTAATAAAACATATTTATTTAGGGATTTCAGCAAAACAACTATAGACTATTTGTTTGCCAATGCTAACTAATATATTGTTACTTTAAAAAGAAAGTGATGTAGAATGGTAAGGTGTAAAAGTATTAAATAATACACATAACATGGATTGAATACTTGAATTTAACCGACAGCATGGTGTAGTGGTAAGTACACTTGCTACACCACATAAAGTGTAGCTCCCTTGAGTAAAGTGCTATAAACATGTTAAGGTCGCGCATTCGACCTCTCCACATCAAGAATAAAGATATATACATAAAAAATTATCACTTGCCGAAACTAAAACTTAGGGTTCTATTTTAATATAGTTGCCACATGTAAAAATGATGACAGCATATTTTTAGAAATAATTTTTTCTTTTTTTTAATTTAAACTTACTGATGTAGTCGACGGTCTTCGTTTAGTTTTGTTGTTAGTTTCAACTTCTTGTTGTTCTCCCACTTCATCTTCAAATTCATCATCTTCACTTTCTGTATATATAAATAATTATTGAAGGTTATTCCAAAAAAATTAATTTCAAAGTCAAAAAGGCCTATTTGCTTTTTAATTATTCTATCATTTTCATAAGTTAGAATATTAATTATGATTAAAAAAAGAAAACAAAAAGAAAACAAAAAAAAAAATTTTTTTAAATATATATAACCTAAAAATTTTATTAAACATAATTATTCTATTCAATTCCCACTGTAAAGTTATAACAGTAAATTCCCGCCCTAATGACTGCATTTTGATTGTCTTAATATGGTCAACAACTAATACATGATCATAACGCTTTGGCCTTGCACAATAACTGGCAATTTTTTCAATGAGCCATAAATTAGACATGCATATGTGTATATGTATATTGTCCATTACGGTTTATTATAGCCTATAGATGATACATTTTATTTACAGTTAACTTACCAAATTCAAACACTTCTTGTTCATCTTGTTCCTGATCCTTAGAACCAGGCAACTTAAACTTAAAAGTACATCCACTATTTAACACAGGTAAACAACTCTTTGGTTGGCATCTTCGAATTATTACTATCGCAATATTGAGAAGAGAATCGACCAATTTGTTTGTCGCTAAAAACAAAAAATTAAAATATAACTATATTGCTATTTAGAATATATACCAAAAAATCCACTTTAAATGGGCTTTTTTTAATTAACTGCAAGAAACAATAGATTAAACACTAAACTGACAACAATGCTATTCATGAATCAGCAATTATTATTTTGACAAAACGTAATGATGCAACACTGTACAACTGATGTAAATCTAAAATAATAACTCACAAGATAAATGGTCCCTGCAGGAATTATGTAAAATAAGTAATCCATTTCCATCATTAAACGACTTTCTTCCAATTTCTAAAAAATAAAAAGAATAATAATGTCAACTGTAAATTTGCTACAGTGATTAGGAATTAAAAATAAAATAATCATACAATAAAATATTCATGGCATAGTTTATACATATTAGATATAACATAAAGAAATAATAAAAATTCACCAAAAATAAGTTGCGTGACTTACTTAATGCTACAATGTTTTTTACAACGTTAAGCACAGATTTGCGTATAGCAATATGTCTGTTATATCGACTATCAGCTTTGTGGTAATCTTGATGCATTCTTAACATACGCTCAACCATGCCTAAACCAACTGCTTTGGTTGCATTTGCTTCTAAAAGTTAAAAATAAATTTTGTTATTTTACAATTTATTTAAGCATCAGTTTATTAACATTGCCTTTTGGCATTTTTAGACCAAAAAACTTAAAAATAATCTTATTTTGTATAAATAAATGTAACGACAGTAAATGTGGTTTTTTATGCTCCAAGTAATTTTCCAAGGTAGGTTCAGTCGGAAACGATTTTTTAAAGGAATTTATCCAGAACAAGCAAACTCAAAACAAGTGTTTACTTACTTGATTGGCGTATAAGGAGATTAAGTGTTGATAAACAAGATCTGCAACACAATACACACGATTTAAAATATTAATCATTAAACTTGGTGACAGAACTCAAAAAAAATCAACAACTTTTTGTGTTGTGACAATTAAATAAAAATAGCCATGATACATTAATAATTTAAGATATTATTGAATATAATTGCTTGATAATTATTTTAAAGGCTTTGCATGAGTTTGTACTTCATATAGTCTTACTTAAAGAAACTATTGTCTTACTTAAAGAAACTATTGTATTAAAGCAGTTTTAAATGAGCCAAAGAAATCATTTAGGGACCAAGAGTTCTAACCATTACAGTTCTACTGACAAAATTACATGCACATATTGTTAACACTAATGTATAACATGTTTAACTTACTTTAATGGAATAGGTTGTTTTCGAGTTAGACTATTAACGATCCTGTACAGAGCATTTATAGCTCCACCTCTACCCAACAAACTAGCGTTTACAGATGCTAAAAAAAAATATAAATTTAATATTTAACATTACCACAGAAAATTTAGGAATTTACTGGTATCAGAATTTAAAACATCAACACATAAAATATTATTTTTAATAAAAACAATTATCAAATATGGACTTTTTACTATGTAAGATCACAAAATCAACTTTAATTTTCGACAGTTTTTATGAAGTTTACAGTTTGTGGCATTACAAATATGTTTTACTTACAAAACATTTTAAATTTTATTTCAAAATTCACTTACAATTAGTTACTGACAATTTTAGTACAGACAAAGCCGAAGGAAGTAATTTAAGATGACAATGATGGTTATAAGAAGATCTGACGGCTGATAGAATTACAGGAAGAGCTCCGGTAAGACGAGCTCGTAAAGCAAACCTTCTATCTAAAAAAAAATTTTAAGTTTTAATAAAATGTGTGTATATTTTGATCCTATATGTTAAGTAAACCCTTAGAATAAAATTGTACCAATTTGGCACATTTTGTAATGGCTTTAAAGTTACGAAATAAAAACTAAAAAATGTATATCTACATATAATACAACATAGTATACATCATATATATGTGTGTGTATGTCTAATATTTATTTCTAAAATACAAAAAAAACTATACTCAGTTGTTTGTGTGTAAATAATCACAAGCAAAAGTGTGTTGCGAGATATATTAACGCAATTAAAATGCAGCCTGTAGGGTGGAAGTAAATAATATAAAAAGTACTTAACACCAGTGCCTTAAAATATTATTTAACATAAAGTATGTGTAAATTACTTTATGGTAAAAATGTATTTAAAACTCCCTTGTAACACACCTTTTGGTCCAATTTTAGCAAGCAAATTAACTGTAGCAAAAAGCAGTCTCCAATCCAAAGAGGGGCCAATGTAAGAAAGAGTGTGCAACAACACCCTTGTTGCATCATGTGAAATTAAACGCTTTACTGATACATTGCCCTCATGAGCTATCTGAGCTAAAGTGCTGACTAAAGCAAGACAAGTTCCTTGATCACTGCAACTCTACACAGTAAGTTATATAAATATATATATATATATAGTGTTAATTGTACATACTTCAACTATACGAAAGTAAATAATAATATAAAAAAAAAATAAAAAAAAAGGGTAAGTGTTTAAAAAAATAGTTTAACAATTACTACCTTATGTTTACCCATAATACTTAAACAGTTTTATACTGCTTGTGCATTTAGAAATTTATGTTAAAAAGTATATGCAGATAACCAATTTTTAAATATTTAAAAATAGTAAAAATAGTATCAATTTTTTTAAATTTTTTAAACGTGTTTACCTCTAAAGTTAACAGTAAAATTTCAAGGGACCCTTTGCTTGTTATTTCTCTTCTTGAAGTTTCTGTAAATTATGTTGTCATGATAAAGTAAAATATTTATATACTAAAAATAAATTCTATGTTTTTTGTATTACACACCTTGATCATTAACCAATCTCAATAACTTGTGACATAAATATCTCGTTTGGTCTTTGTCGGGATTACTGGATCCACTTAATTTACCCAAAGTTGCCAAAATTGTTTTGGATGTAGACCTAAATTAAAATTTTTTTTATCTGATTATTCATTTTTGTTTAGTGATTTTTATATATATATACAATTTTCTTAAAATTATAATTAAACGAGCAAGTTCATTATATATTTAATAAACACATTCATTAGTTAAAACCAAAAATATTCAAGTTACTTACTTTGTATCTGAAGAAACCTTAGATTTTGAAGAAGACATTTTTGCTGAGTTAGGCATTTTGTTTCGCCACTGCAAGCTTTTATTTCGTTCAGTATTACATACTTTAACGATTACATTCTAAGCCTTATGACCCTTTGCTATTTCCGCTTCGTTGTTCTACAGTTTTAAATCTTAAATAAGTTTCTTTAAAAAAGTATGTCAACCTTTTTAAAATTGGAAATAAAGGTCACATGTAACAGCTGACAAACATTACAAACCGGCATTTCAAACAAAAATTATAACTCACTTGCGTGCTTGTTTGACCCGTCACGGACAGTGTTTAAATCCTCCATAGCAACCCAAGTAGTTTTTATATAAAGGACAAACCAGACAAGTCAATTGTTAAATAAATTATTTAAAAACACTTTTGTATAGAAATTGGCTATTTTTGGTCTGTATAATTAATATTTTGACCGGCAGCGTGGTGTAGTGGTAAGGACACTTGCTACAGTACATAAGGTTTCCCGTTCAATTCCTACTGCCATTATGCTGTAGCGCCCTTGAGTAAGGCGCTATAAACGGTATAAAATTATTTCGAGCCAGTACTTAATTAGAAGCATAACTATTTGGCATTTTATAATCTATAAATATCCCAAACTACCTAAGCCAACTCGAGACTGGGTCGGGGTAACTGACGTTACTGTATGTTTAGGTCGTGTAGTTGACCTTCCAACATTAAGAAAAGAGGTAAACATATAAAAAAAATTGAAGTCAAAGATTTTAAGTTTTTATTTTTAAATACACTGTAGCGTTAACCTAAAAAAATATAAGAATACATAATCCATTTACTTTTTAAAAGACATAATTCATTTAAAACAAATACCGGCAGCGTGGTGTAGTGGTAAGAACTCTTTCTACACCACACATGAGGTCGTGGGTTCAATCCATACTGATCTCATGCTGTAGCGCCTTTGAGATAAACGGTATGAACTCCTGCTGAGCCAGCACCTAATCAGCAGTAAAATTATTTGGGCAACTATAATCTGAAATATCTCAAACTGTCACAGGCAACTCGAGACTGGGTCAGAGTAACTTATGTTATTTTACGTTTAAGTCGCACATTCGACTTACCCACATCGAGGATAAAGATATATACAAAAAAAAATAATCACAAAATTGTTTAAAAGTACAGTGTCGACTACACAGTTTTATTTATCACAAATTAATTGAAGATTTAAAAAATAAAAAAATACCAAAGTCGAAAATATAGGAAAAAAATAAATGTGCATAAAAATGTAAACTTGTAGTGCAATTGAATATATAACAGTTAACAAACAATGCAGTATTTTTATCTTAAACTCAACAAGATTAGAATAGAAGACCAACAATATATTACTACATTACAAATACAGCAACTCAAATGTATGGCAAAAAACTTTAACTTAATTTGGTTACATTAAAAAAAATTGTGCAATATAACATAAATTAAAACCATTTAACATAAAAAAAAACAAGTTTAAAAAAATTAACTAGTAAAAAGCTTTAACACATTGTATTTGAATTGTTAAAAAAAATTTAAAAAACATTGTACTAAATTTGCAAAAAAATTGTCAAAACTTTGTTAAAAATATATCAACTAATATGGCAATAGTTTAAGGCATTTGCTAAAAAAATTAATTCCTGCTGTAAGCTAAGCCACTTTAGTATTGCAAAAAATTTAAAGTGAAATGAAAAAAATTGAAGAAATTATTTAATAAAACAAACTAAAAGCAATTTTGCAATATTTTTCTTGCATATTAGGTAAACATTCTGTTTTTGTTTAAGAATAAAATAAAACATAAAGTGCATAGTAATACTGCTAAAGCCCTATTACCAAAAGCAATAACTTATTTGTAAAAAAGCTATATAATTTTTTTTTTTTTTTTGTATATATATTTATCCTCGATGTGGGATAGTCGAATGCGCGACTTAAACATAGAGTAACATCAGTTACTCCGACCCAGTCTCGAGTTGCCTGTGGCGGTTTGGAATATTATAATACAGCCTATAATGATTTAAACTTCTGCTAAGCCAAAAAGTTGGGGTAAAAAATGTTACTCTATGTTTAGGTCGCGAAGTCAACCTTCGAACATAAAGGATAAATAAATACAAGAAAAAAGCTTGCATATGAATTACAGCCTATAAAAATATGTTAATTTTTAGTGCAATAAACAAATTATGCTAGCTAATAAATTTGATCTGCTGCCAACAAGTTAAGTAAAAATTGGACTTTCATTAAATTAACACCAGAGGTGTAGTGCTGACCATCTATACTCCAAACCGAGGTAGTTAAATCGCTAATGTCAAGCACCATAACATTATGCTTCTCACAGTACTGATGCATTTCTGTTACAAAATTTTTCCAGGCATAATAGTCCCCATGCATTTTGGTGTAACCCACTGGTTTGAATATCCCGGGTTTAGGTGCATCTACCCAAACAATCTAAAAGATATAAAAATAAGTTTTAGCATTTTATAGACGAAAACAGGGGCCAAATTTAAACAAATAGGTAATACTACTTTAACCCACCAAGTAATCGAATTACCGAAATGCATTTTAATACCAAGACAATATGATATGCTTACACAATTAAGTTAAATTGTTATTGCCTTATTACATAAAAGATTTCAACTACCTTAGGCCAGACTGATTTCTTTTTAGCCTCTACTGCAGGTTTCAGGTAATCGTTAAACACTAAATTTGCATCAAATTTATCGTGGACACCAATTCCAACGAACAAATAACTTTCTTCTACGCCCATCATTGTAGTGACTAGATCCTTTAGTTGGTAGCCATATCGTGCAATAAAGCAGTCTCTAAAGTATATATGAGTTTGCAATTGGCCATTGCATATTGGCTGATGCAAACTAGAACTTGAAAAACCCAACCCCAAAGCAAGGCAGTATTTATCAACATTCTGAAAATAAGAAAATAGGTAAATTCATGCCATTAACAAAATGACAGAAAAAATTTGAAAAAAACTGTCATATAATTAGTGGTATTTAAGTAATTAGAATAGAGTATATTCAATAAAGGCCTACTAAAGATATAACCATTTTACACTTATATTATATATATTTTAAAAATAAAAACCCTTCCTTATTACAACAACAGATTTAATAATAAAATATCAAATATGTAAAAATGCACCCGAAAGGCAAGCACTAAACTAGTTTACACAATAAAAACTAAACCGAATTTACCTGCCATTCATTAACACACTTTGATCTAATAGAAGGTGGTACACAAGTCTTGATGGTGCCATTGTAAAAGTTGTTGGTTAGCAACTGAATCAAGAGCGAATAGAAATTGCGCATGTGGGAGTTTCCCACAAAACCAATAGATTTCACTTTTTTTTGATGAAGGAGTGAGCATGCACTTGGCTGATCATAACTCACAATTTTACAACTAAAAATATAGATTACAAAGAAAAAATTACAAAAGGTATTTTTTTTGAAGAAATTGCATAAAAAAACAAGATGTAATACTTATAAAATACATAGTTTAAATGTTGAGTAAGGCGCTATATATGGTATGACTCCTGCTGAGCCAGCACTTAATCAGCAGCATAATTACCGGGCAATTATAGTCTCTATAATATCCCAAACTGCCACAGGCAACTCGAGACTGGGTCGGAGTAACTTATGTTACTCTATGTTTAAGTCGCGAATTCGACTATCCCACATCGAGGACAAAGATATATACAAAAAAAATGATTTGCTGATGTTACATATCAATTACCTTTCTTTATTTGGGACCCAATCTGAAATTTCAGCATATTTGTACTGACTTAAATTCACACTGTTTGGTGTTAAACAATGACTTGGGGGCTCACATTTCCCATTATTTATGTCACTACAACAAGGGTTAAGGCCATTTGGCTTACACCAAGCAGAAACATCATTGTAGATATTTAAACAGTATGGGTTTGTTGTGTACTTAACATTAAAGCCACACTTACCATCTGATCTGTAGGCCTGAACTGAAAACCCTTCAAAAAAACATGTTGTTATATAAATAAACCCAAATTATTTTAAATTGAATTTTATAAAACATTAATACATTTTAATATAAATTAAAACTATGACAGGTGATGCAATTAAAAAACACTTCTTAAGGCTTTAAGATAGAAAAATAATCTTAATCTATTAATTTTTTTATTTAGGTTTTTCGTACATTAATAAAAGTAAATAAAAAGATATATATATATATACCACAAAAATTCCGTTGATGAAATGAAAAAAAATACAAAATCAATTTTAAGATTTAAAACGCGCCGCAAGTATTATTGTTTACATAAGATTTTAAGTATGTTATAGCATGGTCCCATGTTTTTTTATACCACCTATGACCAAATACAAATCAAATTTCAGTTATCTGACAAAAGTTTTATTTGTATTGAAAAGAGAACAATAGATTCTTTATAACAGGGAATTACCTAAGCCACTTATTCACACAAAAACGACTTACAGTACAATAGTGCTATTGTTTGCAAACTATGTATGCCTTGTTAAAAAATTTTTAAATTACCTTCATGATATATCATAAAATGATCATAAAGAGCATTCAACTGTGGTTTTCTATCACTTTTGACACTAACCCATTTTCCCTTTACCATATTGTTGATTATATTGTCACATGAGGGTTTATTAAAATGGAAATTTATGACTTGTACACCTTTTCCACCTAAATAAGTAAAGTTAAATATTTTTATTAAACACTGGCTGGTCAATATAAATCACCGGCTGGTCAATATAAATTTAATAGTATTAAACACATTATGCTATAGAAATAAAAACAAGTATTTGCTCTTAGATGCAAAAATAAGCATAAACATATTAAATTTATAACATATTAAAATTTTACATTGACCAGCCGGGCAAAACACTTGACTTCACTACATGAGGTCCTGGGTTCGTTCACCACTGCTTTTTTTGCCGATATGGAAAAATGCATGCCTGAAATTGGCGTTTTGCACGCCTGGCTTTAAAAGTAAATGCAAAATTAAGGTAAACACGCTAACATAAATCATGCGAGCACGCGTAGATCGAAAATTTTAATACGCACGCGCGGTTACGCCAATTTTTATGCTTGCACACACGAGATCTTGTCGAAAACTGCCCTACTTTCAAGACTGGGGTCAGGGTAAAGAATGTTACTCTATGTTTAGGTTATAAAGTCGACCTTTTCACATCATGGATAAATATAAAATAAATATTTTTACATCAAAATAAAAGGTTATAGTAAAAGAAATTAAAATATTTTAATAACATGGTCATTTTGTGCAAAATCATGAAAAAATACTGAAAGCTAAAATCATACAAACTAGCATCTTTTGTAACTGAAAATAAGGTTATTTACAATACCAGAAGAAAAATCACCTGAATATTTTTCAATGCATGTTGGTTCATCTTCAGGAATTTTAGCTTCGGGTGGTTTCGGAAAATCGCAGTTAAAATGAACTAACAAAAAGATTGTCACAACAATTGTAGTGAAAGCTAAGGAAGCTGCTATTATTCGTCTCACTGTAAAACGGCTGCGAAGACGAACAAATCGAAAAATCATTTCTTCCTTACGTCTCATTAGTAACTGTTAAATATAGAACACAAAACTTAATGTCTATTTTTTAAATGTGTTATAACAATATATTACTTATTGAAAGTACAAAAACCTACCTTAGTTGCTTATTAAAATGCAAAATCTACTACAAATAAAATAAAGGAACAAAAACCACAGCAACGAATCGTTTTAGGAACATGTGCTTCTTTTTAAACAACAACAGTGAATCTCTTCTATTATTTAAAAAAAAGGGAAAATGCAGCAACTACCGTTTAAAGTAACATTTTTTCAGATTATGTGCAAGGAACCGGTACCTATAAACGGGGACCAGAAGCTTCGGCCGTGAGAAGCTTCGGCCAGAAGGTTCGGCCTGCAAAAAACGCGGGGGGTCGGTGACGAAATTGCCGCGTAAAATGTCAGTTTAAGACCATATTTTACCGATATTCAAAATAAAATTTGACAAAAAGTATAATACATAAAAAAAATTTAACAAGTTGTTACTTTAAATATATATGTTAGTTTTTAGAAAATTTTTTTTGTTTTAAATTTTTGTTCCAAAAATGTATTTTTAAAACGGATTAAAGACGGGCGCTTATGGCCTGCATAATTTTTCATCTAACTGCGGGAAGTCCACGACGTAAAGCCCGCGTTTGATATTAACGTAAGACCGTATTTTATCGAAATTCAAAATAAAATTTGACAAAAAGTATAATATATAAAAAAAAATTAATTGGTTGTAACGTTAATGACATACGTTAGTTTTTAGAATATTTATTTTTTTTAAGATTTCTGTTTCAAAAACTAATTTTAAAACGGATTAAAGACAAGTGCTTTAGGCCTTCAAAATTTTACGACGAATCGCTCTCGGCCAGCGAAATTTTTCATTAAACTGCGGGGAGTCTGCAACGTAAAGCCTGCGTATACCTTTAATGCAAGACCATATTTTACCAATATTCAAAATGAAATTTGGCAAAAAGTACAATAGTTAAAAAAGTTTTAACCTGTTGTTAAGACAAATATATATGATAATTTTTGGAATATTTATTTTTTTTTTTAATTTTGTTCTCGAAAACGTAATTTTAAAACGCATTAAAGACGGACGCTTTTGAGGTCAAAATTTCGTGCTAGCGTACATCCAATTGATTTTAAACTTATATTATCAATATTTAAAACGAAACAAGTAAGGCCGTAGTAAGTTTTACATTAAATTAGACTTTCGCTTTCATACTTGATTTTTTTTGTATATATCTTTATCCTTGATGTGGGAAGATCAAAAGCGCGACCTAAACATAGAGTAACAACAGTTACTCCTACCAAGTCTCAAGTTGCCTGTGGCAGTTTGGAATATTATAGATTATAATTGTCCGATAATTAAACTGCTTATTAAGTGTTTGATCAGCAGGAGTTTATACCGTTTATAACGCCTTACTCAAGGGCTCTACAGCATAAGATCACTGGGGATCAAACCCAGGACCGTGTGTTGTAAGAAAGTGTTCTGACTACTACACCACGCTGCCGTTTTTTTTGTTCATTATACTTTAAAGTTTTCGTTTCATAATATATATTTCGTGTCGTTTTTATTTTCTATTTCCTGTAGTTTCAATTATGATTAAAGCCCACTTAGACCGATTACTATTGGTAGATTGAATCCTTGGGAAGGTTTGGTTATAAGTTAGATAGTTAGTTTTGATTAACACGACTATTTTGTGTATTTTAATATATGATTCCCTTTTAGATATATTGTATTTCTTTGCTGATCTATATAAAACCGATTATATTTTCTTGTTTAGTTGCCTTATTATACGCTTTGTTTGTTGTTTGTCTTACTGTGTTTGGTAAAGCATTTCAACTCATTGCACTATATAATACACGGTTCACATACTACCTTTTGTAATATTTTTCTTATTTTTCCAAACCATTTTTTTTGAAGATATGTCGTGGTTGGGTGCGTTGTTCCTTACCAAATATAAAAAAATAATTGGAGCGACATGCTAGGTAAGTTGTCAAAACCCCCGATTTGTGACGTCACTTATATAGCGTATATTACGAAAATACAAAGTTTACACCTGTATTTGACCACTTTCTAATATTTTGTTCACTTTTTTGAAGGTATGTCGTGGTTGGGTGCGTTGTTCCTTACCAAATATAAAAAAATAATTGGAGCGACATGCTAGGTAAGTTGTCAAAACCCCCGATTTGTGAAGTCACTTATATAGCGTATATTACGAAAATACAAAGTTTACACCTGTATTTGACCACTTTCTAATATTTTGTTCACTTTTTTGAAGGTATGTCGTGGTTGGGTGCGTTGTTCCTTACAAAATATCAAAAATAAATTGGAGCGACATGCTAGGTAAGTTGTCAAAACTCTCGATTTGTGACGTCACTTATATAGCGTATATTACGAAAATACAAAGTTTACACCTGTATTTGACCATTTTCTAATATTTTGTTCACTTTTTTAAAGGCATGTCGTGGTTGGGTACGTTGTTCTTTACAAAATATCAAAAATAAATTGAAGCGACATGATAGGTAAGTTGTCAAAATCCCCGATTTGTGACGTCACTTATATAGCGTATATTACGAAAATACAAAGTTTACACCTGTATTTGACCACTTTCTAATATTTTGTTCACTTTTTTGAAGATATGTCGTGGTTGGGTACGTTGTCCTCCACCAAATATAAAAAAAAAATTGAAGCGACATGCTAGGTAAGTTGGCAAAACCCCCGATTTGTGACGTCACTTATAAGGCGTATATTACGAAAATACAAAGTTTACCTGTATTTGACCACTTTCTAATATTTTGTTCACTTTTTTGAAGATATGTCGTAATTAAGTGCGTTGTTCTTTACAAAATATCAAAAATAAATTGGAGCGACATGATAGGTAAGTTGTCAAAACCCTCGATTTGTGACGTCATTTATATAGCGTATATTACGAAAACACAAAGTTTACACCTGTATTTGACCACTTTCATTCGTGTATTCTAAAAGTATTTTTTATAGGTCGTTATGAAAATTTATTTTAATCAAATATTTGATTTACCCTATATCGGAAAGCGTATCGTTCTGTATTTACATTCAAATTTGCACAAATAAAAATCTTAAAAAAAACAGTCTACCAAAACAGGTATTTTGATGACGTTAATAAATTAAAGAAATTAAAATAAATTTTCATAACGACCTATAAAAAATACTTTTAGAATACACGAATGTAGAAAAAGAATACACCAGACGTAAACTTATGGAGGAATTACGAAAAGGCATTTTATATTTAAAACAAAAAAAGTTCACATGTGTTGGATCAATTATGATTTACATTGTTTAAGAAATAGCAAAACATTCAGCATTAAATACGTTGTAACTAACTATAGCTACTTCCAAATTTACACAAGCAAATAACAACAAACTTGTATCACAAAACGTATGTGCTGTCATTTATTTATTAGTTAATTTAGAAGCTTTGTAATATTATTTCTAGGCATTAAAAAAAATCCTAAACACGAAGTTGTAGCTGTATAGTTTTACAATAAAAAACAAGTTACGTTAAACTTGGTAATTTATAATTCCATGGTAGTAACAATAGTGGGGAATTACCTCTCTCTTTCACTGAATTGAGGGTAGAAATTATAACATCACTCTGAAATGTCGAACAATAGTAACTGTTGCGTCACAATGGTAACTGTTTTGTGATAATGTCGATTATTTCGTTACAAAATTTTTTAGGCGCCAAACTGTTATAAAAAAAAACCGCCAAGCTTTTCAGCGCGAAAACCGGCATCTATTTTACCTAGTCTAAAAAGTCAGACATTAGTCGCAGAAATATTGTTAGCGTTTTAAACTATAGCATAAGTCAGCATGAGATGTATAACAAAATGTGATTTTTTTAGGTTTAAGCTATTTTAAACCCCAAATATCTAAAATTAAGACTTTATCTTAATTAGTTTGTATTTAGCAAATCAAAAAGTCCTTTTCAGGGCTACTTAGACTTTGTCTTGATTGTTTGTATCCAGCAAATCAAAAAGTCCTTTTCAGGGCTACTTTATTTTCAGGGCTATCTTGAGTTATTTTTGGTATATATATTTTAATTTCTTTTTAAAGGCAGGTAATTTGTTAAAAACATTTTGTCTTGCTTTTTTATATTGTAGTTAATTAATAAGTCCTATACAAGGCTACTTTTTTCGTATATACCTTAAGTCATTCATTTCTAAATTTATTTAGAAATATAACAATTTTTCAAGAATATTTTTCAGAACGTACAATCATAGTGATCAACATTTACCAGTTTATACTGTTAGAAAAAGAGCAAAATGTACACCAATGATGCCAACCAGAATTCTAGGCCAAGGAGCATGGTACGCTGTTATAAATTTTGTTAATTTTATAAAGACCCTCAATGCAATAATATATATTGTTTCAAGTTTGTTTCAACGCTTGCTGCAGCTGCTGAAGAAGTTATTCGCTTTGAAACTTTTACGATGACAAAGTTTATAGAACGAAAAAAGGATGATCATAGATGTGTGGCTTGTTAAATATTATTTTACCTCAACTAGTAGTTATATATTGAAATATTTAACCACACTTATTAAAGTTTAAACCACTTAAATTGTGTTTTAGCGAGTGATATGGTTTATTGGGATGAAGAAAATATTCCTTTTAAGCGAATAGAAACTATTCGGAGGGAGTGTCAACATTCGAAAGATCGAAATAAAGCGAGAAACCTTCGTGCCCAACATGGTGTCCGAAAGGGAAATGGGGCGAAACGGGGAAGGCGCGCCAAAAAAGTGGATGCCCGCAGTATTATCTCTGCCGCAAAGTATAATTTAGTCAATATTATATAATTAACTATGACTAAAGATAATCACGATCATTTTTTTGCTTAACTGTTAAAATCTTATGCAAGTAATTTAAACTTCTAATGTAGATATTTTACAGAGAACAAAAAAGTGCTAGCCTGGAGCCAAACAGCTCCATCCTCTCCATTAGATCAGAGAGGTTCCAGGCTAGCCAACCTCTTCGGTCGGTATCAAGGGTCTCCCTTCGTCGCGGCGGAACAATAACATCTTCCCGCGACGGAGAGAAGTCCCTGGCCGGAGAGGCAGCGGCAGAGGCGGGCATCCACCAGGAAGGCGTGCCTTCTTTTTCGACCCCAAAGCCCATTCGGACACCACCTAAAAATAACTATAAAATTATTTCGGCCCCAAATACCCCCAACCCCCCCCCACCTCCTTCCCCATTACCAACAAAACAATCCTTATATCCCCCTATCCCCCTTCCACCCCCTTAAATTTACCCCATTTCTTATACTCTTGTTGTTGTTGTTGTTGTTAAAAATTAAAAATTCTACCAAAAACATTTTTTGTGGTTAATGACAAAATACCAACTAATGGAGCTCAGTATTAAACTAAAGTTATACCGATACTTACGAATAAAAACGACTTTTTAACTTGTTCAACAGTTAAATCTAGCTATTAAGGGTCTTAAAGCTTTCAGTTTTGCTTATACATCTTTTATCCATCAAAACACGCTATTTTTTTTTACGCAAATTCCATAGTAAAATTTCATCGATTTTTATTGTTACGTGACATTTTCTTTGTTACAAAACAGTTACCATTGTGACGCAACAGTTACTATTGTTCGACATTTCAGAGTGATGTTATAATTTCTACCGAAATTGAGTAATATAGAAAAGATATGACAGCAACCAATGTAGGAAGTTAGTTTTAGTCAAACCAAATCAACATTGTTCAGCGGACGATTTTTGTTATCGGTTTAATGGATAATAAACCAAAGTTAATCGTATTTGACTTAGGTAAAACATTTTAACTATGTTGGTTATAATTTTAACAATATAATTCAAAGTATATTCAAATTGTTTTTTTTTTAAGTAATAATAATATTATTTAATTTAGTAAATATAAATTTTAATAAACATAAACTATATGAACTTCTTTAGATTATACTCTTTGGCCATTTTGGGTCGACACCCATGTAACGCCCCCCTTTCACAAAGACAAGTAAATATATAATATTTCTTTTAAATATGTTAAGCCTAAACCATATGTTTAATTGTTTAAATTTTTTATTAGCAAAGGAAATGTAAGAGACAAAAGAAATAGTAAGGTAAAACTTTATCCTGATTCGGAAAATATTCTTAAGAAGTTAAAAGAAGATGGTTTTCAAATTGCTGTTGCTTCAAGGTTAAAAAAAGTTTTTATTTTTAAAAAGTTGTTATTATTTTTAAACTAGCAACATGGTGTGGTGATTAAAGCACTTTACTATCTGAAGTCTTAGTGTTAATTCACATTGCTTGTATTTAATAAAGTGCCTAAGTTAGGCGCTATAATTCTGTAATGGCCCTGCCCACAGACAAACAGGGGTTATAACTTTTTTCACTGGTCAGATTTGGCAGACAGCAGGTCAAACTTAAAAAATATATATTAACAACTTAATTGCCCCATAGTAAAACCTAGATGGCTTATAAATTGTACAAAGTTTTGCTGTGCCAAAATCTAAGCAGGTTAATTATACTAGATCTAGATTGTTTAATTTTTTAAATACTCGTTTATATTTGTATTAAAATTCATTACCTATAATAAATTCTATTTATATATATTTAGAACAAGTTGTACAGAGGAGGCCAATTCACTTTTAGAATTATTTGATCTCAATAAATTCATTTCTTACAAAGAAATTTATCCTGGCAGCAAAATTACTCATTTTTCCAGGTACATAAAATATTAATTTACATACAGATTTTTACCAAGCAAAAATTGTATTTTTAAATATTAAAGAAGCATTGAAGTATACAGTTTGATTGTAAATAATTAAAATAATCTTAAATAATTAAGAATATTTTTAAATCTATTTTTTTGCAGATTTTACAAGGCCTCTAAAATAAAATATAAGGACATGTTATTTTTTGATGATGAATATAGAAATATCCGAGATTTGTCAGAGATAGGTACTCTAATTAGTAATTTAAATTAATAGCAATATCATTTTATATTAGTTAGTATTTGTAAAATTGTTATTGGATTAATGAGCATATCCCTTTCTGTTTATTTTAATGTTTATTTGTTTAACTTTTGCTGTACTTTACATATCATTATATATCAGCTATAAAAATGTGTAAAATTAACTTTTACAATTTGGTGCAAAAACAACTGGTTGCATGTTGTATTGGTAATCATACACCAATGTTCATTATGTAAGGTTCTGATATGATTTCTATAGATTTTATGTCATATCTTTTGGTGGATTAATTGTTGGGCAACATAATCAAAAGTTTAACTGTGATGTTGGCCTTTTCATATCGGAAAAATTTATTGTCTAAAACTAAAAAATTAAAAACATTTTTAACTTTGTCTTCTAGGTGTAACCTGTGTTTTTATCGAAGAAACAGGAATGACCTGGAAATATTTAGAGCAAGGCTTTGCCCAGTTTCAAGAAAAAAATAAAGAATAAATGTAATATAAATTTTTTTCTTTTAAAAGTATTGCACTTTGTTAAACAATTTTAAGTTTCAGCTAGTGTTGTTTCGTTTGTATTTTCATTTTATTGCAAAAATTGCAGAAAATTAAAATATTTGATTTAATTCATTTTTTGAAGCAATATACGTACCACAGTTTAATTCAAAAATTTTATTGCAATTTTGTTAAAATATGACAGTACGTTTAAGTTCAAAAGTCCTGTATTTGTGTCACTTTTTATATGTTAAGTTAAGATTTTTGTAATCCGTAAAGATCAACGTCTAAAAAAAACAGTACTGTGTGACATCGTGGTGTAAAAGCATCGGAAAAGTAGGGTAAAAGTCGCGCAAAGTGTTTACCAATATACAGAAAAATAAATTACAAAAAACAATATTTTTTTGCATATATCTTTATCCTCGATGTGGGAAGGTCGAATTCGCGACCTAAACATAGAGTCACAACAGTTACCCCGACCCAGTCTCGAGTTGCCTGTGGCAGTTAAGGATATTATAGATTGTAATTGCCGGGAAAATTAGCTGCTGATTAAGTGCTGGCTCAGCAGAAGTTCGTACCGTTTATAACGCCTTACTCGAGGGCGCTACGGCATGAAATCACAGGGAATCAAACCCAGGACCTTGTGTATGATAGGAGAGTGTTCTGACCACTACACCACGCTGCCGGTTAAAATTACTATATATTCAAATCTTTGAATTTTATGGCTCGGTTTATCTGATGTTTTTCTTGTAAATTTCTTAATGTTACCTTACCCACGGCGTAATCTTATCAAGCTTGAAAATGTCTGTAATGGACAAGCTATACGTGTTGTTTTGCGTTATTAACAGTGCCGCTTAACGGCGCTCACGAGCACTAGATCGATACTTCAATCTAAAGACATTTTTCTAACAAAGTTGTTTGCCGATCGACAAATAAAGGTAGCTAAATTTTGTGTAACACACTATTATACCCTGGGCCAGGTTTAAAACATTTGAATTTAAATGTTTTTCAACGTCATTAAAGTTGTGCACTATGTATTTTTATTTAGCAGAATTAAAGGAACACATTATACTTCATTTTATTTAAAAGATGAAATTCAATTTAAAAAAATTTAATACAGACAACGAAAAAAACATAAAAATATGCAATTGTCATTAAAATTACACGTGGACGAATTAATACTATATAATTAAATGCTAAATCAAAGAAAAGGATGGATAACTTAACAATTTACCCTGCGATATAGCATTTCTAATTTGCCAAAGTCTTTTGTTTTACCAGCAATTATCTTCCAAGCATTCTAAGCAGTCGCTATTTTTTCGAGCCTTCTTCAATTTTTTATTCGGACATTCGGTGTCGCAATTTTCCCTAGCACAAGATTTAATGCTTTTGTGGCAAACTTTAGTACACGCTTTGCAAGTCAGGAATTCCGCTGTTTTTGTCATTGTGCCTTCGTCTGTGCGACAAGCTTTGAAGCAAATCTTTTTGTCTAGTCTAGTCGAACCTAGAAAAAGACATCTTGTTTAATGAGTAAATCGCATAATTAAACAAAACCCATTTAAATTAAATCGAATATTTGTTAGATATGGCAACAGGGATATCTATATTAAAATAGATAATTTACCTGGCGCAGCGTTGTCGATACATTCTTGGCGGCAAGCCCTAATTTCGGAACATTCGTCCTTGCATGTTTCTCTGCAAGGTTTTGGTCTGTTTTTTCCGCCAGCTTGGCGATGTTTTCCTCTCTTATGACCCTCCACTGTAACCATGCAAGCAACTACACACATTAATAACACAGCCAACTTAAAATTCATTTTTTTGCTTTGTTCAATTAACAAACAATCGTAACACCTAAAACCAAAAAAAATGACAAACCTTATAAGTAAGTATAGATTATACGTAGGCTACAAGATTTTTTTCTACAGCAGTATGTAACTAAAAAAACTAAAGCGTTTTCAACCTTATCTTGCTTCTGATAGCCTAATGACATTTCGCATTCGTTATATAACGGTATTTTCTATTTACTTGTCCGACAGCTTCGTAAACAAAACACAGCAGAATATTTTTCCAAACCATTATTTGAATAATATTGTTGCGACATCTGGTAAACAAGCCTTCTCTCGTCAGGGCTGATTATATCATTTTGTAAGGTCAGTAAACGGAGATCTGCACTTAAAGAGAAAGGTGTTTTAAAAAACAGCCTTTGTCCTACTGCCCTAGAAAACGAGCCTAAATGTTTTTTTACGACAGCATAACAGTCATCATATTTTTGTTTACTTTCTATCATTAGGCTGTAATGAGAAAATCCATGTTTAACAACAAATTTTATTGTTTTTTTGTTTTTAAAATATTAAAACAACTTTAAACTTTTATTTTTTTTACGTTATTAAAGTTTAAAAGCTATTTAAACTATAAACTAATGTTTAAAAAAAAAAATTCCTATCGTCTTGTTTTTAATTTTAATAGAAAATTTGGTCGCGTTTTTATCTTTAAAAAATGTAGCGTCAGCAAAACTTTTAAGCGTCTGGTCTAAACCGGATTTTACCGCATATTTGGGTTGCTATGCGATGTGGTTGTGCACAGAACCGAAACATTTTGCAAAGCGTTGTTTGATTTATTTTTAGCTAAAATTTTCCATTACCGTCGTTAACAGTAGTGTAGTTAAATACACATTCTTTCATACTTTTACACATCGAATTTCGTAAAAGTTTTAACTAGTATAAATTTAAACATTGGCGTTAGTACTTCAAGTTAAACACTAATTTTTTTCCTGTTACTGTATTTTTTTACTAATAAACAAATTAAACTTATATACAATTCTATTTTATTGAAAAAAAACTAATAGCTGTTACAAAAGTATGAAATTCGAAAAAGTGCTGTCCTATAAAAAATAAGTTTAACATCATAATATAATTGGGTTACTTCTAATTTTGTTATTATAAAATTGTTTTTAACATTATAAAACTGTAAGCACATAATTACAAAAAAATTATTTTACTTCGATTAATATCTACAGCAAGCGGGAAATATTGTTTTTGAAGAGTTTAAACTGCCTAAAATTCCTGGCCCAGCTTTTCAGAGAGGCAATTCTGTTTAATACAACGTTTGCAAATGGGCCGAAGTCGAGCCCTGCTGGTTGATCGCTGTTGTCGACGTTTTTTCATATTTGCTATGATGGTTTTCAGCTTTGCAAAATTACATTTTTTGGGAACCCCGGTGTCGCAGTGTTCCTTAGCGCAGCTGAAAAGTTTCACCAGCATGGTAAGTGTACACCCAAATGCACAATCGCGACAATTTTGGCTAATCGAGACGCAATTTGAATGTTGTGTTAAACAATTATATACACAATCTCCTCGATTGTTAAAGTCCACTGCAAACACAAAAAAATTGAAGTCTTGTAACTTAGAACTGTGCCTAATATAAACCTATATTTTAACAGCTGTATTTATCTTTTATCAACTCTTTGGTAATATTTAAACAGCCTTCTTTAAAAAAATAATGGTTTTAAAATTATTTTTCAAAACTTAGTTATAATTTTGTCTACTTACATTTACTACATTTTGTAATGCAAGTATCAACACATAAAACTCCGCCTCCTTGGCAAGGATTTCCAGGGCAATCTTTAGCACACTGCATTAATCCAGAACTTGTGATTTTATTACCAACGACTGAGCTTAACGTAAAGGCTAAAACCAGTAAGGCCAATTTCATGTTGTCAAGCAGTTTTTCAAAACAATTCTAAAGTTCAGATGATTGGGTATGTCTTAAATAAGGTAAAAAAATATTTAAAAAAGAATTTTTACAAAAAAACGTAAAATTGTAACCTAACTAGCACATCTAAGCATTGACAATCCAGTAAAACAAGTTCAAGGTCAATACATTACCTACTCCCTTTATAAGTATGAAAGTTGTTCGACCTTTTTTTCTCGTTAACTGTGTAAAATCGACAACGTTGCAAATTTTGCAAATCACAAAATCCAATTGCCATATTTAGGCTGATAATGAAATTGCCGCATGAACTGTAATAAACGCCCACATAACAATATTAAGTCATGGTAAAAAAATACTTGTACGTGCAAAAACAAAATATATAGGAAAAAGATTTTTGGCGAATGGATATACCTTATTCAAAAACATTGCAAATTTTTCGTTGAATATCGGGTCAGTTAACTTAAAATAATGGTAAAAACCCTTTTTTGTTTAATTTTTTGTGAAAATTTCTTAATTTGTCGAAGAGATAAAGACGCATTTAAAATAAAAATTTGAAAAATGTTATTGTCTAAAATTAATTAGTTTTAAATAAAAAAAAAATTATTAATCTTGTCTTTTTTTAATTAAAATAACGCATATTGTCCAATTAACACAAAATTTCTGAAAATATATCTTTAAAAAACTGTAAGTTTTATTTCTTTTTACTTTCTCATCGATACATGGTGTTTCGCTTTTAAAGCAAGGATTATAATGACGTAATGCAGCAAATGGTACTGATAGCTTTAATTTTTTATTAACAACATCCCTCAAAGCGACAGATAATACTTACAATGTCAGTTTTAAGTATGACATTTTGTATAGGCTAACTCGACTTCGACATATCAACCAGCAAAAAACCTTGCTTAACAACGTACTTACAAAAAACAAGAAAAATTGAAACCTCTATTCACTTTTCCTTGGTCATATAACTTTGTTTAACATTGAGAAAAACACGTCAAAATTTTTTTATGCAATTTTATATATTCTTTATTTTGATGGATAGATTGGGTTTTTAAAATACGATACCTGCCTTATTTAATTCGCGTTGCACGTTATGCGTTGCACGCTAAAAGTTCTGGTTAACTATTACATTTAAAAATAAGAAAACTTTTATAAATTTATTAAATGCAAATTTCTTGCAATTTTTTTCTAATTTTTATTGGGTGTCTCTTTTGATATATATTGTTCTTCTGCAATGAATTAATAATACGACAAATATTGAAGGCAAATTTTGTTTTATTAAATTATAAATTTTGGGAATTTTTGAATTATCTAGGCGATGAAATTTTATTAAGTTTAGAAGTTTTAAGGTAAATTGAAGACAAACATGAAAAAATATTGAAAATCTGGAAAATAACGGATACGATTTGTGTAATATATACATCGTGGAAAATGACTAAACATTATACTACATTTAAAAATCCCGTGTAAGTCTAATGTCGACCGGCTAGGCATCCGCTCGCTTGGATGCATTTCTTGCATGCCGGCTTCACTTTTGGTCGCCTAGCCGAGCGTGTTCGCCTTCCTTTGAGGAGTTCCACAAATTTTTGCAACTTATCCATATCGCACCGCTCACTACAACTCTCTTGAACACATGTAAATTTCGTTTTTACTTGTCCTTTAATGCAAGGAATCATGCACTCCTTGCACCCACCGTCCCCGGAGCCAAGGCAAGTGTCGCTAAAGCACCCTTTTGCACACCCAAATTTCTCTGCCTTTGATTTAGCTGTAAAGGTACAACATTTATATAAGCAATTTAACAAAACATCAGTCGCAAAAAAATTGGATTAACATTTTTTTAAACATTTTTACAAAACACCAGTCGCAGAAACCTAGTTTATACTTCTATTAATTCTTAAATATTTAAAATGTTTAAATTTTTGAACGTACCTCCGCTTAGGCAATTTGGCAAGCAATTTCTTAGACAGCCAGCACGACTAGCACAGTCTGGGCATTTGGCCAGGCAACTTTGTATAACTGGTCTTTTCTTGGCTTCAGCATTTACAATGAAGGCCACGAACAGCAAGGCAACTACTGCAAACTTCATTGCGTTAAGTTTTTTATTTAATGCTAAAATTACTTAGATATTAATCTAAAATTTAAAACAATGTTTCTTTTGTAAAGTTAAAAAAACTTTCAATCTTTATAGACACCACTAGACTTTAAAGCAAAAAATTACGACACTTTAAAATGTATGCAAAACTTCACTCAATATATAGGGCACTTCAGCAACACATTCCTTTTTTTAACAGAGTTGACTGTGCCTGCAAAATCTGCTACGTTGGGAATTTTAAAGACCGCTGAGACCTATTGACGTAAGCACCGAGACCGACCGGCTTCGACGATAAACAAAAAAGAAAAACAATTTAAGGTGAACGAACTTAGGCCTGCTCGATTTACAGTTTTTGGTTTGGCGATACATTTCCTTAACAAGAAAGAAGTGGCTTCATGGCGTGTTGTGTTACGGTCGTTCACCTCTGCTCGTTTAAAGCAAAAACAAAGCTGAGGTTGTTTTGAAAGCCGACTTAAGAACCTTTTGTTCGCCTGAATTGGCCACTCACATTTCAACACATCCGTTGTTTTGCAAAATTTTTGGCTTAAACTTCGGCAATAACAAAAACGTCGGAGAAGTCGTTGAACCCGTTGAAATGTGCCCACTCATCAATAAAAACGACTTTTTAAAACATTTTCAAATCTGATTCAAACTAAACTTAGCGCTTTAATTTAAACCTATACACTACACTAGTCCCCAAAAATTAAAAATTGCCATTATAACATTGTTAATTGCTTCATGAATTGCTTTTCAAAAATAGTAAAGTTCTAATTATTTTTTTATTTTGTCGAATAACAAGAACATAAAACATTTTTTTAAACATTATAAGTAACAAACTAACACATAAGTACAGAAATCTTGAACAAAATTTTTCAAAAATTAAAAAATTTAATATTTAAGATTTCCCTTATTATTTGATCGTTGATTTTTTTACATTGTTGTGCGCTAAAATGAATAAAATAAAATTATCAAAAACCGGGCGTCAGATTTGTATGCTGTTTATTACTTTTTTATATGACACCCCTCTATGTTTGAGTTTTAATAATATGTTGATGTTTTATTTTAAATTCTAGCTCGAGTTGTACCGATTGCAATGTGGTGATGTTAAAATTGTACATTTCGATAAGAGGAGTATTACATGGAAGATTGTAAGTTGCCTTTTACTTATGTTTAAAAGTTAAACATGTTTGTATAAGCTTTCCACACAGGGTATCTATATGTGTTTTTAAATTCGTACAAAAACATGCCTTATAATAATGCGGGTTAATTTTAAGCTGTAAATAATTAATTATCCATTTCGTTTCAAATATGCATTTTTTTACTATTTTCAGCAAATAAATGATTGAAAATATATTAGAGGTTTTGCCATAAGTGATGTATATAGCACGTTAGTATGGTTGACACTAAATCCAAAGTGCCTTTAGAACCTCTAAAAATGGCTATGGTAATTACAATTTAATTTTTAAAACATACTGGAAATAATGAACACCAAAAACCAGATTACCATATTTTTTGTGTGACGTGGAAAGTACTAAGTTAGCGTATGGAGTGTATACAAGCTAGTACTTCCTACGCCATCACAAACTGAACTTTCCTTTTCTTTTTTTTAATTAAATTAAATTTTTTCCAAGTTGTATAACTTAAAAAGTAAGTAAAATTACTTAAAACTATTTTTGTGTTTAGTAACACCAACTTTATCAATTTTCATGTAAAAAAAATCGCCAATATAGGACTTAAAAAAAGCCATTGGGTTCTTTAATAAAAACATTTTAGGCCAATAGGTTATATTTAGTCTTTAAGTGCCTAAACAACAAACTGTAGCCTATTTTAATTAACTCAAGTTACCTTTTTAAAGCTCCTTTTTTGAATACACCTTGTGTACCTCAATCCAACAAAATGTAGACTTCTATTATACAAACTTATAGGATTTGTATAGAAAAATACTTAAAAATATTTATAATTAGATCTTTATAATTATATAACAAGATTAACAATAAGCCTAGTAATTTCTAAAAGAAATACTTCCCGCTTTTAGAGATTATTCCAACATTTAAACCTGATTTAATAATTCATTTAGTATTATTTTTAATAATTTATATTTTTACATATTTAAAGATGTAAATTTAATTAAATACTTTAAAGTCATATTTTATTTATAAAATAAATCTAGTTCTTAGTTCGGATTTACGTACGAACATCAAATTTTCATTTTTGTATTTAAACAACCGCCGCGTTATTAAAACCTTTTCTTAAAAATATTTGAAAGGTGTTCGTTTTTAGAATAAGTAAATACGCATGACCTTAAAGTAATATAGAATTTTTCGTGTTTCGATAGAATTTTCGTATTTAAATTGAACAGAATTTTATAAATACTAAGTGAAAATTAATGGAGCAGATTTATATACAGTGGAATTAAATAAAATGAATTTAAAAATAATTTTATATACTTTTTTTTTTGAATCTAAAATATTAATTTTTTTTTATTTCAATTTTTTTTTATTTAATTTAGTTAAGTTCCGTTTAAACAGTATTGGTCAAACGATGTGTTACTATTCTTTCTATTTAAGTATGTTTTTAAATTTTTTTATTTAAATTGTTTTTGATTTTTTATGACACCCTGCATGCTAACTAAATAAATTCTTAATATAAGCCTATAAAATTTATTGAATCGTTTTAGTTTTGCATGTTGATAGAAAATTTACAGCTACTAATTTGGTTTAGAAATCAGTAGAAATTATTTAAATTCGTTTTTTGTTTAAATACTTGAATAATTTTAAAGCTATATTTGTTTTAGCTATGCATTCCAAAAGGTTTATTTTACTTTCAATTTGTTTACTAATAAATGACTCCTCACTAAAAAGTACCGGTTCTGGTAAAAACATGGAAATAGCTGTTTACGTGCTAGAAACAGCACCAGCTACAACTACGAGTTTCGTGTATTCAACTAGCTGGCCTTCTACACAAAATAAGCAAGTTCGAAAACTAATCAATTTAAATAGTACAAACTTAAATAGCCCTTTAAATGTTACTTAAAGCATTCAACATTTTGAAAACATTGTTCTGGTTGTTTCTAGCGCTATCGGGTTCTACTTAGCAATTACAACAACTATCTACGTTACATGTTTTTCCTTACAAAGCATGAAGCTTACAAATGCATTTACACTTACTGCCATTTATTTGCAATCTGGTGCGGGTCTTTGGCTTTTACTGGATGTGCATATTAACGTATCAAAACCGCTCTTCTACATTGGCAGCGTTTTGATTATTGTATTGAACCAGGTGACTGTATCTCTTATATACATGGTTCTATGGCTTCGGCAAAAGGCTATTTCAAACAACCCAACCTTGAACTATTTAGGAAAGTCTAAAGTCGTGAAGTTTCGGCGTTTGGTCTTAGCTGGTATAATAATCATACCCATAGCGATGTCAGTTTTACTAATTTTAATGCCTCACGTAGTTCGTACTGCATCGTCCATGCAAAACTGCTCCAAAAGTCGTTTGGCTTCATTTCTTTCAGTCTTATCTACGTTATATATGATTTGTGCTTTGTTAAAGATTGTGCTACTCTTGCTTATTCTAGTTCCCGTTATTACACATTTAGCCATCAAGGAACGAAGGGGAAATTATATTTTAGAAAGAATGGTGATTCGCTTATGTGTTACTACTGGAATTTGTGTGGCCACAGATATTGGATTTTTAGCTATTGTTTTAAACCGTATGAGTGGTGCAACAAGAAATTTCGTGTCCATTTTTAATTTGTTGAACATTAATGTAAACTTGCTGGCTCTTATTTTTTCGTTTGCGGATTACAAAAAAAGACTTTTTCCGGTCAATTTAAATCGTCCTGATGATAACCAAAACCCTAATGCCACTGTTTAGTTTAAAGCATCATGCAAGTTTCCCATTATTTAGTTTAATCACGCCTTATTAAAATCAGTATTTTATGTTTTTGGAAGGATAATTTTTAACCATATATATCTCTATATATATATATTGTTAATCTGCAATTGAATTTTGGTTATCATCCTTTGTTTATACTGTATAAAACACAATAAAAAAAAACATGTGGCTGTTTGTTTGTTCTTTAATTACTGTTTGTTTATTTTATTTTTACAAATATTATTTTAGTGAATCAAATTTTAGGTAGCGTCATATTTTTTTAATAAATGTGAAAGTTATGTTTCTCTTTTGAAAAATTAAACGATAAAAGCATTCATTTGATCGCAAGAACTGCATAGTGTTCTGTTGTTTTTATGTTAAATTACCTTAGCAAATTGTAAAACGAGAGTACCCTTTAATCAGATTATATATTCATTTAATAAATATTTTAATACAAGCTTGTTTTTTTTTATTTAAACACGTTTAAAGAAAAAACCTGAAGAGAAATAACATATATTACTAAAGTTATGGTTCGATGCACGCGAGTGGAAAAAAGGGAAAAAATATGTGGTTGTAATAGTTAATTTGAAACCGCGTAGCTGTACGGTTTTATAAAAAATATTTTGTTAATTAATGCTGGGATCAAATTATTGTTTTAGTTGTTAGGTGTAACTTTGTTAAAACATTTTATTTAAACGATGGGCCTTCCAGCACCGATATTAACTCCGGAAATCAAGTACGCGAAGGTAAGCAGTTAAGCGAGTATTCTAGGTTAATTATGTCTACAGTCTGAGAGTGTGTTATACAACGAAAGTACGGGTTTTAACACGAATAACACAAATATATACGGTATATATTATATGTATTGTGTTATTATTGTGCAGTTATAAATGCCTTGTAATCAAACTAGCCCTTCATGCTGTAAAGGGCTTAACAGGTTATGAATGTTGTTATAGTTAACTAACTGTGTTTGTACTACTGGGCTAATAAAGCATGTAACAAAGCCTAATATTCTTAGGTAACAGTATTTGTAGTTATATAGGCTAATATACAGATCACATTCAAAATCTCTATAGACGAAAAAGCCCCGTGTTAAACCGAATAGCTATCGCCTTTTAAATTTGACTCTTTTTGTAGTGCTTTTACACATTTTACACGTGGCAAACCAATCAGCTGATCCCCCACAATGACGTCATAATTTAAGTAAAATTGTTTTGCAACTGCACTCTTTACCGTGACAGCATTTCTTGTAAACTATTTTTTGTTAAAATTTGATTTAAAATTTACGAAATTTTTGATTTAGATCTTTATTAACAACAAATGGGTTAATTCTGTAAGTGGGAAAACATTTCCATCCATTAATCCATGTACTGAAAAGAAAATTTGTGATGTACAAGAAGCTGATAAGGTAAAGTCATTATACAAAACATTCCACCTCGAAAAAATAACGAGTTGTTACAGAAAAACGTTTATTTTCACTAGGCTGACGTAGACATTGCGGTAAAGGCAGCAAAAGAAGCGTTTAAAGTAGGCTCGGTATGGCGAACAATGGACGCTTCAAATCGGGGCGTTTTGCTCAACCGCTTGGCCGATTTAATACAACGAGATCGACAATATCTTGCCGTGAGTAATAACTCAAACCAAAAATTTTAATTTTTAAAAGAACTCGTGCTAATAATGTCATGACATTATAAAAGCCGTTGTGCTGTGTTTTGATTTGCTTTTGACTATTTTGGTTTGGTTTCAGAGTCTCGAGACTTTGGACAACGGGAAGCCTTACAATATTTCCTACAATGTGGATATTGGACTAGTGATTAAATGCTACAGGTAACAATCTAAAAAACTAGATTGCATAAATTTGAGTAAATTGACCAAATCTATTTTAATCTGTTGCTTAAAAAGCCTAAAAGATTGCTTGAACTATTTTCTGCTATTTAGGTACGTCAATCCGATATTATATTTTAAGTAAAAAGAACCAATTTGAAACTACGATTTTGACTAGTTTGCAAAATTTTGATTATAATTTATGAGCGCATTTGGCAAGAACATTTGCCTCATTAAACGTATTCAATTTCGTTTTTTTTTTAAAGTGCATAACTTACTTGAAGCGGATTAGACTCAATAGGATTACGTGCAAATTTATAACCGAAATATGAGTTATATCGAAAGAGAAATATAATTTTTTTAGCAACTCAATTAAAAGGTACAACAAATGGGGTACACGCACATTTTAAACAAACAAATTCTATTTCTAGGTACTTTGCCGGCTGGGCAGACAAAAATCAGGGAAAGACTATACCAATAGGTAAGCTATATTATATATATATATATTACAGAATAATTAATACTTTGACATTTAACCCATGTTTTGTAAGACTATAGAAGACTGACCGATGTCATTTCTTTAACACGATGTAATTTAATATCCCAAAAAGGCGCCTTCTGAAAATACTGTCACGGAAACAGACGAATAATTAATTAGCGTTTCATATTTTAGCGTGTTTTCATAGAAAACGACATTTTATCATTGTTTTCTTTTTGTGCTATGGTATTTAAATTGCTACCGGCAAACATTTGCAGGTTTTAAACTCTTTCAAGATATATTTTGCGAGTTTGTATTACAAAAGCATAACAAACTTGGGATAAAAAACAACTACAACCTATAACTATTTTTAACTTTATAACGTTTAAATTCGGTTAGTGTTTTTAATTTTTTCGAAGTCAACCTAATATTTTGGAAACTAATTTTTATGAAAAACATTTAAAAGTAATATTGGCAATTTTTAGATGGTGACCATTTCGCTTACACCAGACACGAACCAGTAGGTATATGTGGTCAAATAATACCATGGAATTTCCCCCTGCTCATGCAGGCTTGGAAATTGGGACCAGCACTGGCTTGTGGCAATGTAGTTGTTATGAAACCTGCTGAGCAAACGCCTTTGACTGCGCTGTACGTTGCACAACTAACTGTAGAGGTTCGTATAATCATGTATTCTAGTTTGCTTCAATTAGTTATTTAAAAAATCTAAATTCAAGGCTAGAAATAATACCAAAATAAGCATTCCGGGTTTGAAAGGTGTTGATTTCTTAAAATCTATTTCGTTTTTATTCTAAATTCTTTTTGTTTTGCAAAGTTGCAACGTTTGCAACAAAATTTAAGGTGGGTCTCCTTTCTGGAATTTTTGTATTCGCTTTAAGTTCAAAATTAATGACCCGTGCATTCTAAGGTTGCAAAAAAACGAAGTTTTAAAACGGAAAATTACTAGTTATTTCATTGCGTTTTTTACGAAGTTTAAAAAGAACAGATTTTTAAACTAATGTGTTTTTCAACCGTTGTAACCTAAAATTAAAGGGTTTTTCTACTTAATATACATTTGAAATTCCTAAACACATTTACATTTTTTTTTAATTTAAGTTTTTTTGGTACATTACCTTAGGTTTTACAGTTTATCATTTAAAAAAAAAAAAAAAACATTTTAGGTTTGACTTTTCTTGTCGTTACAAAATGTTTGTTTTTACCTTTCAACGCAGTTTGATTGATTACCTAATAAAATATGTTGTTAAACGTGCACACTCTTTGCGTAGATTATGACTTAGCAGTAGACGTTGTACACCAAAGGCAAGAACCGTGCAAAAGTTTTTCACGTTTATCAAAACAAATATGCTCATATTTACATACTAGTCAATTGTCCGCCTTAAGGGCTGTATTTAAACTGTCGTAGGACGATCGCAACTTATATTTGCCCGTGGTGATTTAACTGTATATATAAATCTCTGGCGTCTACCAATAGCTTAAAACACGTCACAACAGCACAACTTTTTACCTTAAGATGATACGGTAAAAATTTTTAGCAACCTTTAAGTTGACACTTTTTAGGCTGGTTTTCCACCAGGAGTTATCAACGTGCTTCCTGGTTATGGACCAACTGCTGGTGCAGCTATAAGCGAACATATGGACATTGATAAAGTGGCGTTTACTGGCTCAACTGAGGTACTTAATAACATGTGTTTAAAGACACTTACTTAAAAACAACGTATTAAAACATCCATTAGATTATGTCTTACAAGATTATTTCATTCATTAAAACAAGATCAAAATATGTATTTTTGCTTTATGGCTGTTTTAATTTTTAAATCTGCCTAACTTTTTTTTAGCATTATGGACTAAACATTTTATAAATAAATAACGTGTTTACCTCATATAACATTACAAAATCCAAAATTTAATAGTTAAATCTACAAATCCAATTTATTACTGTAATAGAAACTCTTTGGCCACAAAAAGTAGCAAGAATACCACATACTACTGTATTATCAATGAACAAAAACAATTTCTTAAATATTTTTGATATTAATAAATAAAATTAAAATTTTTTTTAGGTAGGTCATATTGTTATGCAAGCTGCAGGTAAAAGCAATCTTAAAAGAATAAGTCTCGAGTTAGGTGGAAAAAGTCCAGTGATTGTAATGGATGATGCCGATTTGGAACATGCCGTCGAGACTGCTCATTTTGGTCTCTTTTTCAACCAGGTGTATTTAAATTCATATTTAATACTAAACACAATCGCCTAATACTGCTTAGCACGTTTATAATTTATTAACGATATACGTGTGTAATAAGATATCGGTAATAAGGATTTCCTAGTATAATTTATCATTTTAAGTCGGTATTCATAGTGGACTGGTATTTTATTATTTAGGACAGGTCTGCTATCAATTTGTCTTGTCATGTTTTTCTTTTTGCGTTAATACTACGCTATATAACAATCATTGGTTTACATTTATGTCTATATTTTGATTACTATCAATTTAAATGCAACAACTTTAACGATGGTCAATTTTTTTCCTAAACGCGCAGGGCCAATGCTGTTGTGCTGGTTCACGTATTTTCGTTCAAGAAGGAATTTATGACAAGTTTGTGAAATTGAGTGTTGAGAGAGCTTCCAAACGAACTGTGGGATCACCATGGGAGGAAGGAATTGAACAAGGCCCACAGGTATACCCATAACCCATAAAAAAAGTTTTGCATGGGTAAGAAACCTGTCTATCACTGTTTAAAAAAGATAAAAATTGCACATTTTTGCCCACATTTAAATCAGATAAAAATTAAGAAAAACTCTGCATTTAAACCGTTTGCCCCCCTTACCCTAATTTGAAGACAATCACTACAATATCTAAATTCTTTGTTAGATTGACGTTGAACAATTTGACAAAATTCAAGATTTGATCAAATCCGGCAAAGAAGAGGGTGCAGAACTGTTATGTGGGGGTGATAGGTATGGTGAAGTTGGTTACTTTATTCAACCAACTGTTTTTGCAAATGTACAAGACCATATGAGGATCGCCAAAGAAGAGGTAGCAAATAATATTTTAGTTTGTGTATTTTTGAGCCTTAACTTTACGCAGGCCATTAGTTAGCCATTAATTGCTTCGAAGCGCAAAAAAGGTAGATTATTTAACCGCTTTGAAGCAGATGGAATTGCGCTCCGTCTGCTGGGGTATTGTGTTTTTACCACTACACCATGCTGCCGGTTCAAAATCAACCGCTTAAACATCACCTTAAAGACCTAAGGTAAACCTGAAGCGACTATTGAGTTGCTCTATTAACCGCTTTAAGAGTTAATGCAAAACCCCAGCAGACACATCTTCCAACCCGCCTAAATGCAGTTAATGGTTCCACCTAATGTTTATTGATAATGTCTTTTTATCCTTTCTACCTTTAAAATGTTTTTAGAACCTTTTATATTTGTGTGACAGTTATTTCAAAGTAATTTATTTTAATCTATTGGCTTTTGATTTCTAAATTTGTATATATCTTGTATATATCTTTATCCTCGATGTGGAAAGGTCGAATGCGCGTCATCAGTTATTCCGACCCAGTCTCGAGTTGCGTTTAGCAGTTTGGGATATTATAGATTATAATTGCCCAATAATAATGCTGCTGATTAAGTGCTGGCTCAGCAGGAGTTTATACCGTTTATAGCGCCTTACTCAAGGGCGCTACAGCATGAGAGTAGTGGGAATGGAACCCACGACCTTATGGTGGTGTACCAAGTGTTCTAACCACTACACCACGCTGCCGGTTTGAACGCTATTACGAAAATGTTTTTTTTTTAATGTTTTTTTTTAATTTTATATTTTATGCTTTAGATATTTGGGCCGGTTCAACAGATTATGAAGTTTAAAACGGCCGAGGAAGCTGTGGAAAGATCAAATAATTCTTGTTATGGGCTGGCAGCTGCTGTTTTTACCACTAATGTTAACACGGCCATTACTATGTCGAACAACGTACGGGCTGGCACTATTTGGTAAGCGTAAAAAAATAATTTTTTTTTATCGGAATTTTTTTTAGGATTTTTAAAAACAAGATTTTTTTTATTTATATTTTCATTATTTTTTTATTTTCTTCTTATCTTATTTTTTCAACACTAATTCGCTTTTATTCAAAATTTGAATTGCAAAATGTATTTAATTTTTACACTTAAAAAATTTGTTCTCATTTTGCTACAGTTTAAAAATCTTTCTGATATAAAATTTATTTAAAGAGTAAATACTTTTTTTTTACATTTTTACATTATACAATTTGCCAACTTGTCAAAAAAATGAATTTAAACCATAATTGTAACTAACACTATTAACTGTTTTACATTAAGGGTGAACTGTTATGACGTTTTTTCGGCAATGATGCCGTTTGGCGGATACAAAAAGTCAGGCCAGGGTAGAGAATTAGGCGAATATGCACTAGAAGGCTACACTGAAATCAAATCGGTAAGAATTAAAAAAAAAAAAAAAAAACTTTAACAAAATAACCAACTACTTAAATAAAAAAAATCTTTTTGTTGTTAAGGTTATCATGAAGATATCACAGAAAAACTCCTAAAAAGCAAACATCTGACTATCTATCCACTTGCATTGTACATAATGCCTTATATTTACCTTATAAATTATACTTCTAACTACTTAAGACGATAATTCTGAATTGTACTAACACCGAAAACAACTAAAGGTCGAATCTTATCTTACTCTTAAAGGTCAAATCTTATCTTGCAAAAATGTAAAAAGCTTGCCATTTTCTTTTTAACGTTGCAAAAAGTTGTTTAAAATGTACAAAATACATTAACTGCCTGCATATGTAACGTGCTTGTGATGTATTTTCTAACGATTTTTTTAGCAACGGAATTTTGCTGCATGTACTTTTACATGTCGCAAAAATTTGGCAAAATCAGATACTAACTATAGGTCATGCTATAAACTGTACACGTGACAATATATTTAGCGTTTCTCTTGGCAGTTTTTTAGTTCACTAAGTTTCGTGACCGCCCATCGTTATGCAGAAGATTTTGGTAATACTTGAAGGTTAAATAAACAGTTACCAAAAATATTTCGTATCGAGTTTTGTTTAATTAAATATAGTTATCGAAAATTCTAAAAGAAAAAAAATCATTTTTCAGGTAGCATTTAAATTAGAGCGTCAACATTTATTAAGTGTAGCTTAGTTAGTGCAGCAATTTCGATGGAACATTATTAAAAACTCGGCTTAGAAACGTTTTTAATTAAGAATAAGTAGTGTAAGTTATATTTAACAATGCTTCGTATGCTTAACAATGTTATTATCGCTACTTAATTGCTCGTTTCAAGTCACAAGTTTGCTAAAATACCATTATTAAGGCAGGAAATAGTTCAAATCTATTTAAAGAAATACACAAGTTGTTTAAGAGGACAATTTTTTAAAGTTTTGTTAAGTATTAACAATTTAAATGGCTTTTCCATCTCCAATTTTGAACCCAGAAATCAAGTACAAACAGGTATGAACAGTTAAAGAATAAGATATTTTTAAATGTAGTTTTAAAACTAGAAATTTAAATGCTGAAACGGTTTGACTTGTCAATATAAGCTAAGTTCAGTGTTTTTTCAAACACTCTGTAATTATCGTTATCTGGTATTAATCAAATGTTTGTAGATCTTTATTAACAACAAATGGGTTAATTCTGTAAGTGGAAAAACTTTCCCAACCATTAATCCATGTACGGAAAAGAAAATTTGCGACGTACAAGAAGCTGATAAGGTAACTGAACCGGACTACTTAACTTTTATATATAACAAAAATGGTGCACAGCAAAAAAAATCGACGCACCCTAAATTTAATCTTTTAAAGGCATAATGTAGAAGATATGGTTTTATCAAAATAGTAAATCGCAAAAAAACACAATTTTAGATATTGTTTTTGGTCTTTGCTGGTTGCACACAAAACATTTTTTTTTTAATTTTTAACATCTATTTTATTAGGCTGACGTAGACATTGCGGTAAAGGCAGCAAAAGAAGCGTTTAAAGTAGGCTCGGTATGGCGAACAATGGACGCTTCAAATCGGGGCGTTTTGCTCAACCGCTTGGCCGATTTAATACAACGAGATCGACAATATCTTGCCGTGAGTTAACATGTAACTTTTATTTACGATTATTTGCATTATATTTTGTATTGCTAATATATTGCCGTTGTGTTTTTACACATTAAAAAGTTAGTCGCTTTCGCCCCACGGTTACTGCACGCAGTACACTATTTTATCTAATTTTTATGATGCTTTTCTTTTTCAAGTTAAAAAAGAATATTTATTTTTGAAAGAATGATTTTTTATTATTAACTTAGCTTTAAAATATTCGATGAATTACAAATATTTATTGCCCTACGGGCAATATTTTTTGCTAAACAACGTAATTTTTGTCTATGCAGAGCCTTGAAACATTAGACAACGGTAAGCCTTACAATGTATGTTATGCTGCTGAATTGCAAATGACGATCAATTGCTATAGGTAAGTGTTAACCAAAAATTCATGCATGAATTTACATATAAAACATTTTTGCTTGGCTAATTTAATTAATCACAAGTATTATTATAATCAAAACTTTGCTGTGCAGGTATTATGCTGGTTGGTGCGACAAAAATCACGGAAAAACTATACCTATAGGCGAGTTAATGTTTACACCTTGCTAGTTTATAATAACAAAGTTCAATTTTTAATAATGTATAAGCCAACTTAACCTTACGTTGCATAATTTAGTCACTTTATGATTCATATTTAATTTAACTTATATTAATAAAGACGGAGACCATTTCGCTTACACCAGACACGAACCAGTAGGTGTTTGTGGTCAAATAATACCATGGAATTTCCCCTTGCTGTTGCAGTCCTGGAAATTGGGACCAGCACTGGCTTGTGGCAATGTAGTTGTTATGAAACCTGCTGAGCAAACGCCTTTGACTGCGCTGTACGTTGCACAACTTACTGTCGAGGTAGGTGAAACAAAAAAATCTAATAGGTAATACTTATAACTAAGTTTTTAGTTACATTTTTATACAACGCAAAACCATTGCTGTAGTTTACCAAAATCAATTGATTTAATTACAAATCAATGACTTAACTGTGTGGCCTACAAACAACAATAACGCGTTGCTATATGAGCTAGGGTTTATCAATTCAGCATTTAAAATTGTTGTTTAGTCGCAACGCGTTGTTTTCGGAACAGTCTGTAGACCTAACAAAATTTTGTTTAGTCATTGTAATAATCTTTTGCAAATCTTTTAATTAATTGTCATGCATTACAGGCACGATCTTTAAATCGGAAACTTTGTTATGACCTGTTTTAACTATACTTAAACATGTCAAAAACACCCGTTGTCTAAATACATTTTTATCTTAGCGACGTTTAAAAACTTTAAAATTTTTATTAGTTATATACTCTCATAACAATCATAATATATTCTAAAAGGCTGGTTTTCCACCAGGAGTTATCAACGTGCTTCCAGGTTATGGACCAACTGCTGGTGCAGCTATAAGCGAACATATGGACATTGATAAAGTGGCGTTTACTGGCTCAACTGAGGTGCACATGAGTCTATATAAAATACATACAATAACAATTTTGTAATTATAGTATAGTTTACAATGTATTGTTGTTTTTTTCAAAGGGTTTGCACTAAAAAACATCTAATATTAGATTACACATCCCCGAACTTCATTATACCGAATATACGTTTTACCGAAAACAATAGCCAAAAATGCCATTTTACTAACAATAAGACATTATCTAATACCATTTTTTTACTCTAACCCACCTTCGGTAAATGTTTTTTAACTTTTGTTTAAAAAAATGACTAAAGTTTTGATAAAATGTGGTTTGAAAATTTTGTTTTTTTTGAAAACGTTTATTCGGTAATATGAGTGAATACCTACATTAATACAAACACTAGTACAACATTTATTCTATAATTTTTACCGCGAACCGAATTTTTAGGTAGGTCATACTATTATGCAAGCTGCAGGTAAAAGCAACCTTAAACGAATAAGCCTCGAGTTGGGTGGAAAAAGTCCAGTGATTGTAATGGATGATGCTGATTTGGAACACGCCGTCGAGACTGCTCATGTTGGCCTCTTTTTCAACCAGGTAAAGAATATATATATCTAACTAAGGTTTATCCTATTAAAATTTAAATTTTCGACAATATTTAACTTAGTTTCTACAAATTACTGTTATTTTTTTTAAAGATTTTACAACATGATTTTATTACTTTGGTTTTGGTGTTTAAAATTTACAGGGCCAATGTTGTTCTGCCGGTTCGCGTACTTTTGTACAAGAAGGAATTTACGACAAGTTTGTGGAACTTAGTGTTGAACGAGCAAATGCAAGAACTGTCGGTTCTCCCTGGGAACAAGGAATCGAACAAGGACCCCAGGTTTGCTGTGATAAACTTTTAAATATTAAATACATTTAAGATCTGCTGTATATATATAAAATGTGATAATTTGCTAATCAAATTTCACTCTTTTAGAGTATTGTAAAGCATAGCACAATGGCTGCCTTGCAAGTAATAATGTTTTTTAGGCTTTTTTGATAGCATAAGCAAATTAAACACTTATGCTGAAATCTGTAGGATATTTTTATGCTTAAATCCCTGTTTAACATAGTCTAAACACATACTGATTTAAGTATGTAATGTCTAAAATTCCACAGTTAATATTTAAATGTTGATTGTAGATTGATATTAAGCAGTTCGACAAAATTCAAAATTTGATTGAAAGTGGAAAAAATGAAGGTGCAGATCTGATGTGTGGTGGTAAAAGACATGGACACGTTGGTTACTTTATAGAACCAACTGTTTTTGCAAATGTCCAGGACCACATGCGAATCGCCAAAGAAGAGGTGACTAATCATATGTATATTTTGCTAGGAGTGTATAAGTTTACTTTGCAGATGCATCTAGGGTATTAAGACTAAAATGTAGTATTTCTAACATCTTTTGATTAACTGCAATTAGATATTTGGGCCAGTCCAACAGATTATGAAGTTTAAAACAGCAGAAGAAGCAGTGGAAAGGTCAAACAATACTTGCTACGGGCTGGCAGCTGCTGTTTTAACGACTAATATAAACACGGCTATAACTATGTCGAATAATATAAGAGCAGGCAGCATATGGTATGTTTTTTATTAAACAAAAAAAGGTTTTTAGAATGCAAAATTTAACTGTCAATGTAATAAAATTCTATGTTTATCTTTTTCATAGGGTAAACGCTTTTAATGTGCTGTCGGCAGCAGCGCCGTTTGGTGGTTACAAACAATCAGGTCAAGGAAGAGAGCTTGGAGAATACGCACTTGATGGCTACACAGAAGTTAAATCGGTAAAATTAAGTTAAATTTTTTGATATACCACCCTTGTTTAAAAAGTTAATGCACTTGACTTTTATATAAAAGTAAGCTCATAATCTCTTTGGATTAAAAGATTGCCATTTAAAACTTAATTTTAGAAGGGTAAAATAGTTTACAAAATACTCTTTGTCCAAGTAGTTATTACAATTTTTTTTTAGGTTATAATGAAGATATCTCAAAAGAACTCCTAAGGTTTGCTATGTTTTTTATGTTGATTTATTACCAATGAAATTAAGAAAAATGTTTTGGACTTATGTGCAAAAATTAATTTTATAAAACTCTTAGTAACAAAAATGATACCCTACGACAAATTTTCAATATTTTAAAATGAAGTTGTAAATTTTTATCTATAGATTTTCACATTGCAATTAATGTATATCTCTGTGGTGTGATGTTCTGTATGTATTGAATATCGTTACTAAATAGCTTGTAAATTTGTTTTAAAATATTTAATTTACTTGGACGAGGATAAACTAAACGGGTACCGTCAGCGTGGTGTAGTGGTAAAAACACTTGCTACGCTACACAAGAGGTCGTGGGTTCAATTCCCACTGATCGCATGTGCAAACTGCCACAGGCAACTCGAGACTGGGTCGGAGTAACTGATGTTACTCTATGTTTAGGTTACGCGTTCGACCTTCTCAAATAAAAGATAAAGGTTATTTAACTAAATCATTGAAGCTTATCCAAGGGGAGTCTCCACTTTTATAACATATTAAATAAACACTTAATGGGGCCTCGAAAATATTGGTAAATTACCTTTATAATATTTTAACTTAGTTTTAAAATTTAAATATTTTTTGCGATTTGTTTGTTCTAATCTGTCGCTTCCGTAAATGTAACTTGTTTTCAAAAGTTGTCAAAATTATATTGCATAATTACTTATCTAAATAAAAGTTTATTTACGTCCATTTCTAGTTAAAAATAAGTCAAAAATATTTAATTCAAGCTTTACAAAAATATTTTAATTTTATTAGCACAAATTTAAAAAACATACAACAAAATATATTTTTTGCTTAGGCTAAGCGAACCTATAATCAAAGATTTAAGTTTTACCTATAGGGCCACAAATAGCTTTATATGCTTAACCTTTAGGCTCAAGATTGTGATGTCTAACCTACAGTTAAGGGAAGTATAAATGCGATGCCTTCCAATGTCATTGGGAGGCCAACCCCTTCTTCGTACGTGGATATTTATTGTTTTTTTAAGTGCTTGTAGTGCCTTTAGGCCGATAGCTTTGATCGACTGTTCGCTTAATTTTGAATATCGGATCACCTACGCTATAGCAGCAACTGTTTTTTTCCTGAATTCTGCCTTAGTTTTTTCGCCTTTAGTCATGCGTTGTCTTAAGGTCCCTTGTTAGTTGTTTTGGTAGATGTCTTGCGCTTTTTAGTAGAGTTAGGTTTGTTTGTTAAACTAAGTAGACCTATAGTTAATTATAAAGCTTAGCTTGTTTGTTCTATGCTTGGTTAGTTTTAAAGCTTGGCTTGTTTATAACATAGCTTGGTTCAACATGAACGTAGTTTGTACTACATCTATAGCAGTGTTTTTAACATATTTTATTGAGTTTTTGTATGTGTTATATTGTCTGTTGTAGTATTTTAGCATCACCGTAAGGTATCTGTTTTTATTACAACAAGTGAATAACAAATTAGCTATTTCGGTTTTTAAGAGATAAATTAGCATGATATGGTTTTGGGAAAAAATTTGAATAACAAAGCGTATAAAAAACATATTTTTTTGGTGAAGCCAATAATATATGGAAATCAGAAAATTATAAGTTTGGCCTTACAACAATAAATGGTGTTTTAAACGATGCATTTGTTCTTAAAACTTAATTTTAAAATCTGGATTTATTATCTGATGGTGTCACGTTTTAAAAGTAAACGTGTGGGATCTTTTGTTAATTTAAATATTCTAGATTACTACCAGAAAAACCTTATCGCTTATATTTTTTTATTACGTTAGAAATGAACATGAACGAATACCTTATTCAAATAGAATTAAAACAAAACATTAATAACCGATATTAACAATATACTTTAAAGTAACCAACCTAATAGTTAAAACCATACTAACCACAAAGAACATAATAGTCTAAAAAATGCGATACTAACGAATTTAGTTTTACCAAAAACAGCGTGACACTTTAGTGAATGAAAAGCGATAAGAACGTCATATTAACTTAAACCAAAACATATTTTGTACTCCCATTTATGAGTCATAAGTCCCCAATTATAATAAAAGAACAAGGAAAACACAAGCAATCCAATATAACATATTATGTGATAAGTAAAACTACGAAATTTGTGTCACGACTCCCCCTTTTAAAGAAATTTACGCAATTTAATTTCAAACAAAACACGTAAGTACATACACAACAATACAGTTAATAAATTCGACTCATGTAATCCGCCCCAACATTTACAGACCCCTTTATATACTCGTACTTAATACGATAACTTTGTAAAAACATTGCCCATCGCATAACACGGTCATTTATAAATTTAGCACGCTCTATGTGAACCAAGGGCTGGTGGTCCAACTGGAGGGTAAATTCTACCCCATACAAATAGTTTTTAAACTTTTTAATGGCCCAAATCACGGCCAAACATTCTCGTTCGATCGTCGAATACTTTGTCTCGGCGCTCGTAAGTTTCTTGCTCGCGTAACTCACTGGAAAATGCTGTCCTTCATTAATTTGAAGTAACACCGCACCGACACCTACGTTGGATGCATCGGTACGCAATACGAACGGTTTTGCAATGTCAGGTAGTCTTAGTATCGGCTTGCACATAACACTTCGTTTCAAAGAATTGCAACATTCTGCGATTCTTCCCATTTCACTATATTGGGTTGACCTTTCTTTGTCAACTCGGTTAACGGTGCGGCTATTGCCGCGTAATTTGGTATAAAATTACGGTAGTAACCAGTCAGTCCCAAAAATGCTCGCACGTTCTTCTTTGTCGTCGGCCGTTCCGCTTCTTTCACCTTGCGAACGTTCTCTTCCTGTAGTCCAATAAATCCCGTTTGAATACTGTGACCCAAAAATTCGATGCTATTAGTCCCAATAACGCACTTTGACGGTTTCGCCGTTACGTTGTCTTGGCGTAATCGCTGAAACAGTTTCTTTAACGCCACTACATGCTCCTCCCAAGTTGCTGTATGGACAATCAAGTCGTCAATGTAACTTTATACATTCTCTAATCCGACTAACAGTTGTCTCATACCTCGTACAAAGGTCGCCCCTGAATTCACCATCCCAAATGGCATTTTAAGAAATTCATAGGCGCCATCAGGCGTAACAAACGCTGTTTTGTAAACGTCACTTTTGTTCACCGGCACCTGCCAGTAACCCTTAGTTAAATCCAATTTCGTGAAATATACATCTCCCGATAATTTACGAAATATTTCTTCCGCTGTCACCATAGGTTCAGGATCAAACATAGTCACTTTATTTAATTTCCTGAAGTCTATACAAATTCGATTCGTCACTGAATTCTCTTGCCACTTCGGACGCGGTTTCTTGCTGTGACGCCGTAAGCTGCTCACCGAAAGTTAAATCGTTCACCGATTCCACACACTTTGGTGCTCTTAGCTCAAGTAATTGTTCGTCGTCTACAGTCTGTTCTTCCAGGTTATCTTGTTCTCCGATGACAGCTAAATTGGCTACGACACTTTGCTGCCAATCGTCTCCTTTAAAGGCATCTTCTCTGCTCAAATATTTTCGAAGCAGATTCACATGAAAAAGCTTTGTTTTTCCATTGATATCTAGTTTATAATCATTTGCTCCAACTTTTTCGGTTACTCGAAAAGGACCCTTCCACTGCATCAATAGTTTATTATTGTCAGTAGGTAACAACACGAGAACCAGATCGTTATTCTCGAATATTCTTCGCTTTGTTTTGCGATCTAAGTACTTTTTGTAACGCGTCTGCGCTTTCTCCATAGCCTCTCTCGCTATTTTCAAAGTATTATCGATGCGTTCTCTTAGCTCCATCACATATAAATAACTATTTCTAACTTCTGGCTCTGAAACAGTGTTGGTCCACATCTCCTTTAAGATGTGCATTGGACCCCGCACCGTTCTGCCATACAGCAGTTCAAATGGTGAAAATCCAGTCGATTCTTGCGGTACCTCTCGATAGGCAAACAATAATGCGTTGATATAACGATGCCATTGATTTGGCTTCTCGCAACAAAGTCGCTTTAACATAGATTTTAACGTGCCGTTAAATCTCTCTACAAGTCCATTACACATGGGGTGGTAAGGTGTACTTGACAAGTGACGAATTTTCAAAAGACGCTCTACTTCTTTCATGCATTCTGACACAAACTGGGTTCCCATGTCACTCAATAATTCCTCTGGTATGCCAAGCCTGCTATAAATATCTACTAAAGCTTCAGCAACATCTTCAGTAGAAATATTTCTCAGCGGCACCGCTTCAGGGTACCGTGTTGCGTAGTCCACAAGTGTTAAAATGTACCTGTGGCCTTTCTCACTGGGCGGGTGTATCGGTCCTACCAAGTCTACTGCTACACGCTTAAACGGAACTTCAATTAAAGGCATTTTCTCCAGTGGCGCCTTCGTCACTTTCCCTTTATGAACTGTCTTTTGGCATATGTCACATGACCTGCAGAATCGCTTTATATCGTCACGCAACCCTGACCAATAAAAGTTTGACAAAATTCTATCGGTCGTCTTCTTAATTCCCATGTGGCCGCCCATAATACTTTCATGCGCTATCTCCATTGTTTTCATTCGTAAAGCTTTCGGCACAACTACTTGCTGAATCGGCTTACCATTGTTTACGTTTGAATGCGTAAACGCTCGATATAAAACGCCCCCTTCTTCGTAAAACTTAACGGCTTGATCTCCTTTGATCTTTTCTTCCGTCATTCCGCGAAAATATTCCAACGAAGAATCTTCGCGTTGAGCTTGAACAAATTCTTCTTTGCTTGCTACTGGCCAGTTGCTACCGTCTCCAACTTCTAGCGGTTTGCTGACCTTTTTCTTTGCCGTCTGCAGACGGGTCGCTACAGCACATGTTTGTCTCCAGTTTGGGTCTGGATCCTGAGGGTCTCTCGCGCCTTCTATGTTTCCTATTACTAGGTCGTAAAGCGAATCCTGTAAACACAATGCTTCAACTTCGCCCTGAAAATATGGGGTATCTACTGTTATCGTCGCTATCGGTGCTTTCTTGACCGATTTGTCGAGTAGATGAATATACCCAAACTTTTCAGACAGTTGGTTATGTCGCACGAATTTTTTCTTAACCACGACGCCTGTACACCCGGTATCACGTAAAGTTTCTACTTTAACATCTCCAATCCGTCCAATAGAAATCGGTAAATTTTTATTTTTCTCGTAGCGTTGAATGCACACGCTACCAAACACGGGTCGCCTATCTCCATTAGGAAGCAACACATAATTCTGATCATTGATTTCTCCTTTGTTTCCTTGATCCTGAATCAAAGCTACAGCGCCCTGTCGAGCAATTGGTCTGCTTGGTGACGGACGTGCTCGGCAGTCTTTGGCAATGTGACCTACTTTGTCACATATAAAACATTTCCTTACAATGCGGCGCTCAACTTTTGCCTTGCAATCGGCCGTTCGGTGACAGAACGATTTGCATAAGTAGCACTGCGGTTCGCTTGCCATGTTTACACTTTTTACGTCTTTCTGGCCAAGATTTCGGCCGTGGGCCACCAGAAATTGATCTACTGCCTTCGCCAACAAATTTAGATTTTCCGGCGCTTGTTCTCTTAGATAAACGGATAGTTCCTTTGAACACGCTGCCACAAACTGTTTCGTTTACTATAAGGTCACGAACACCTTCCCAAGTTTTCTCCGTTTGAGAAGTTTCCACCCATTTTTGCAAATAGTTTTGCAAACGAACTATAAATTGCTCCGAACTCTCACTAGTTTCGGGATTTGCCTGCCGGAACTTTAAACTGTTACCCTCCAGGCCAAATGTCTTACCAGCTTCAATCAGTTTATCCATTTCACTCATTTCGTAATAACTTTACAAGACTGTTCTCTTCTCTGAGTTTTCGCAGAAAAAGTAAACAACAATATCTCCCGGACGAGCCCCCAGATGTCACGTTTTAAAAGTAAACGTGTGGGATCTTTTGTTAATTTAAATGTTCTAGATTACTACCAGAAAAACCTTATCGCTTATATTTTTTTATTACGTTAGAAATGAACATGAACGAATACCTTATTCAAATAGAATCAAGACAAAACATTAATAACCGATATTAACAATATACTATAAAGTAACCAACCTAATAGTTAAAACCATACTAACCACAAAGAACATACAGACATAATACTAAGTCCAAAAAATGCGATACTAACGAATTTAGTTTTACCAAAAACAGCGTGACACTTTAGTGAATTAAAGGCGATAAGAACGTCATATTAACTTAAACCAAAACATATTTTGTACTCCCATTTATGAGTCATAAGAACAAGGAAAACACAAGCAATCCAATATAACATATTATGTGATAAGTAAAACTACGAAATGCTTTTGCATCCTTTCATGTCTTGCATAAAACCAGCAATTTTTTTTGAAAACTTTACATCATGTAACAAACAAGCATTTTAAAAGGAAATCTATTTCCTGTTTTAACCTATAAAAGACTTTACATTTAGAAGCAAATATAACAAGATTTTTTGAATAAAGTAACAAGTAACTTACTTAAAGGTACGTATGTCGTTGGTTAATATGCATATTTTTGTGTTACGTTTTATTTTAATAAGACTTCGTAATTTATATTTTTCTACTAACTTTTTAACATGGAAAATAAATTTTAGATTAAATCATAAAAATTAAAATCGCATGCATGATATTTCTTTTTTTACTGGTTGAAAGTGAAGCATCATTCCGTACTTTTCTTGGAAAAGAGCCTAATAGATATGAAAACCAGTTTTGTTGCTTAGATATAGCAGTCTGTTTCAACAAAATAGAGAGTAGAGGATGTAGCTATTGCGATGGAAATGCTCCCGGTAAGATGTGGTTTATTTTATTAAAAAAATGTTTTTGTTATAAACATTTAAATTAAATATACATAGGCCTTATGTGAAAATTTAAAAAAATGTGAAAATTAGCAAAAATGTTTACTTTAATTTAAAATAAATATAAATAAAAACCAATTTAACATTATTTTTTTATTTTATATCTTAACTTAAAATTCTTGAAAATAAAAGTTCAATTTTTTAGCTTTTTTTCCAAATAATGACCATGGGTCTAACTATACATTTCATTCAAGCAATTAAGATTATATTATTAGCTTGTGATCTTAATATACATAAAACAAATTTATGGGTAAAATATTACACAGAACTGTTGCAACAAAAAAATGTAATCGTAACGTTTAGGTGGCGATTAAATAAAGGTTTTAAATGTAAAAAACCTTTACCCTATACTATTTATTAAAACGAGATGACTTCTCTAATTTAGTAAAAGCCTGGGTACTCCACTTTAAACTATCAAAAGTTTATTGTTTTTTCCGCAAATGTAAATGTTTAGAAAATGTTTAAGTTTTTCTGCGAGGTTAAATACTTAGAAATATGTCGCTATTGGCCTAATGGCGAATAGTGTGGTAATGATGCGACTTATATCCAAATGTAGTCCGCTTTCAGGACCGTTATACCACACTATCGAACTTCTGTTTTTAACATTTTTTTTTCAAAAATTAAAAAAAAAGTAATAATATTAATACAGCTTACAGCGGCACTAATGGTTAAAGACAGCAGTTAATTTTAGGTTTTTACGTATTTGTTATCACTTAACGCAAAAGTTGTGAAATTATAATAAGTTTAAAAAATTAAATAAACAACAAAAAAAATTATAAAATTTAATTCGATAATTTAAGTATTAAACAACTTTAACCAGTTAAACGGCAAAAGTATGCACTACTATTATATTTAGCATTAGCCCCTGAGTAAAATAAACCTTAACAATATAAATTTGGCATTAGCTCCCAAGTAAACTTAAACCTTAACAATATAAATCTTGCATTAGCCATTAATAAACTTAAAACTTAACAATAATAATCTAGCATTAGCCTTACGTAAACTTAAACCTTAACAATATGAATTTAGCATTAGCTCTTAAGTAAACATAAAAATTTTCTTAGTCGACTTTAAAACAAAGTCGACATTTTTGCGACAATCATAGCCTTCAATTTATATCAAATAAATTTACCTATAATCAAAATTCTTGTTTGAGTGCATATTTAAAGTTTAAAAAATACTAGCTAGTTTTGTAACTCAGATTACCTGTTAGTAAACATAATTAAACCTCTTCATTTAAGGTAGTTAATATAATTATTCTAAGCCTAAATAAAAGGAACAGTTTTGTTAGAAGTTTATCTTTGATATTGAGGGCATAGCTATAAATTAAAAAAAGTAACAGCTTAAAAATTTAAAGATTCGTTTAAATGTATAAATTTTAGCTAATTTTTTTTATTAAAAATAATTGATTATATTAAAAACTTTAATTTAGCCTTTTTTTAATTTTCTAAAAACTGCTACAAAAATGCTGTTTTTTATTTATTGTAGGCTATAAATGTTTTAGTACATTATGACACATACAATAATTTAACATTTATCTTTACTGGCAAAAGCGGGACCCACAAAGTGAAGATCAATTTGTCATACTAGTTTTTTTATATTTAACGTATTTTTAGAGTAAAATTTAAATAACATAGTTTTCAAATATTTTTTTCAAATTTAAATATTTTTTTGCGTTTAGTTTGTTTTAATCTGTCGCTCTGTTTAAGTTTAGCGCCTCAAAAATTATTAAAATGACGTGGCCTAATGAATTATTTGAATAAAAATTTAATAAACGTTAATTTCTAGTAAAAAAATAAGTGAAAAACTATTTAATTTAACCTTTACAAAATTATTTGATTTTAAATACAAAAATTTAAAAAATCTGTTGTTTAAAATAAATTTTTGCTTTGGCCAAGCGAACCTATAGCAAAATATTTAACTTAGACTTAAACCAAACTAAGGATTTTATCTATAGGACAACAAAAAGCTTTATTTTTGGCTCAACTAAGGCTTAAGATTTTGATGTCTAACCTACAGTTGAAAAAAATATATAAGGGATGCCTTCCAGGGTCATTGGAAAGCCAACCGCTTCTCCGTATGTGGATATTCATTGGTTTTATAAGTGATAAGTTTGTAGTGACTTTATGCCAATCATTAGCTTTGATCGTGTTTGCTTTATTGTCGAATTACCTACGCTACAGCAGCAATTGTTTTTTTCCTGATTTTAGCCTAAGTTTTTTTTTCCTAAGGTACCATTTTCTTTCCTAAGGTACCATTTAACAGTGGAAAAAGAGTAACCTTTTTTTACCAGCAAACCATTCTGTTCAACATTTTACCCATAAATTTGTTTTTTTAAGTATATTTAGATCACAAGCTAATAATATAATCTTGATTACTTAAATGGATTGTATAGTTATGGTTATTATTTGAAAAAACAAGAAAACCTAAAATATTAAACTTTGTTTTCAAGAATTTAAAGTAAAAAAAAAAAATAATGTTGATTTGGTTGTTAAATATATTTATTTTAAACTATAGTAACCGTTTTTGCTAACTTTCAGAAGCGCTAAATAAACTACATTTTTCTGATTAATTAATATTTTTAATAGTTTTTTCTTAAAACTGTAGTTTAGTTTAGCTATAAAAATCACCCTTTTTTAGGCCAACATTTATTAAAGGCTTTAATTGTTTACAACTTGTTTTACTAATAAAAGTCACAAACGCTGCATCGCTTCTCACAACTCTTAAAATAAGTTCGAGCACAGTAGTTGTAGCAGTTTACTTTATCCAAAGATCCTGAAATATAATTTTAGTAATTTTAATAAGTGTTGCAGCACTAAATTGACAGATATGGGTTAGGTCTATGTATATTTATTTTTAATGTTGATAACAAAAATTTTTTTTAACAAAATAAACTACATTTTACCGGCAGCATTTCCGTCGCAATAACTACATCCTCTACTCTCTATTTTATTTGCACAGGTAGCTATATCCAAGCAACAAAACACCGCATTATAATCAGGCTCACGACGATAACTACCGAAGAATGCTTCACTTTCAACCAGTAAGAAAAGGAATATCATGCATGCGATTTTCATTTTTATGACTTAATCTAAAATTTATTTTCCATGTTAAAAAGTTAGTAGAAAAATTTAACTTACCAAGTCTTATAAAAAAAAAGTAACACAAAAATATGCATATTAACCAACGACATACGTACCTTAAAGTAGGTTACTTCAAAAAATCTTGTTATATTTGCTTCTAAATGCTCAGTCTTTTATAGGTTAAAACAGGAAATAGATTTCTTTAAAATTTTTGCTTGTTAATGATGTAAAGTTTTTATAGAAATTTCTGGTTTACGTATGGTTTGTTATGTCATAAAAAACACTGTAAGATAAAAAGATGAGTTTATTAAAGGATACAAACTTAATTAATCTAGAGTTTTGCACGTATAATCTTTTGATGTATGTGCATACTGTAAATAAAAGAAATAATTTTGTGTAAAACATACCTTAGCATCATATTGTTGAATTATGACAAACAACTGTTCTGTTTTTTATTAAAATTAAGTTAATTTGTTTGAAACTTTGTTACCATCAGATAAAAATTCTAGATTTAAAAAGTATGTTTTAGGGAACAAATGCTTCTTTTAAAACACTATTAATTGTTGTAAGGCCAAACCAATAATAATCTGCTTTCGATATATTATTGTCTCCACCAGTTTTTGATACGCGTTGTGGTTCCAATTTCTCTCAAAACCATCTAATGTTAAATTTTCTCTTAAATTATCATAGAAGAATAGTTTTTTTGCAAAGTCAAATACTTAGGAATCTGTCGCTAGGCCTATTAGTAAATAGTGTGGCACTGGTGCGGTAAACCGAATTAATTGTACATCAAATAAATTCAGTTTAATTTCCTTCACTTCAATAGGTTATATTGTAGAACAATGAAAATACAGATAAACAATGTCACAACAAAGACGTTTATGGTAGTAAAAATTTGGTCTTTACACAGTCAAAATCTCAATTTTTTAAAATATTAATAGAAACACATGTGCAATTTGGTTTTTAAAAAATTAAATGGTTTTCTATAAAAAAACTTAAGAAAAAAATATTTTTTAACAATTTTAATAAAATTGTACTCAGATGTTGTCAAGGTGTTTTAATATTTTTTTATACATATTTTATATATATATATATAAATATATATAAATAAATATATATATATCTATTTTCGATGTGAAAGCTTTACGATCTAAGCATAGAGTACCATTCGTTCCCCCAGACCAGTCTCGAGTTGCAGTTTGGGATATGATAGATTTTAATTGGCCGATAATTAACCAGCTTAATAAGTATTTGTTTAGCAGGAGTTTATACCGTTTATAGCATCTTACTTTAGGGTGTTACAGTATGAAAGCTGTTGGGATTATACTTAGGACCTTATGTAGTAAAGCGAAATGTTCTGATCACTAAAACGCACTTGCATACTTAAAAATGTGCAAAAAAATTTACATAGCTGAAAAGTTTTTTGCTAACTACAATTGTATCCCATGCAATCTCAGTGGAAAACCCAATATTTAATCTTAAAAAATAACAACATGTAAAAAAAATCCAGTTTTTGTTAAGGAAAAACACGTAATTAATTTTTATTTCTAAAGTGATTATTTCTTTTTTACAAAAAAGTTTTTGAATTATTAATTTCTTGTAAATTTTTTTTTCATTTTAAAATGTTGCCATGTAATAATAAATTTACAATGTTTTAGTTTAAAAATCTGCCAAATTAAAAAAATATAAAAATTAATTTTCAATTTGGTTGACAAAATTGACCATGTACAAATTAAACTAAAAAAACAGTGTTATAGTTACAAGCACTTACTTTTTGCAACGATTACATTTTTTATTTAAACTTTAATTTAACCGATCATAACACAATAAACGGTAAGACGTTTAGAAAAACCAGTTCTTTGGTAATTTTTAAGAATATTTTAAAAATAAATTGTTAAAATTTACTAAATTAATATATAAAACTTAACTATGCTAATTTATGTAACCACTCTACAAAGGCTACTCAAAATTACTTTTAATATGTAAAAAATATATTGCATGCCTTTATTAACTTGTGGATTGCTTTATAAACTTGTTTGGTCTTTAGTGTTCTGCCTTTTTTTAAACGTTAAACCAGGAAATGAACTTTCCTTACAAAAATTTTTGTCACATTTTGTCAATGTCTAGTTTAAACATTGGACTTTTCATACAGGTTTAATATAAAACAAACTCAATCCTATTTTTCCAGCCATGATTAAAGAGCTTTGCAAATTGTTGAGCAAATAGAATTTTTGGTAAACTCAAAATGGAACATTTGTAGTTTACGGTTCTCCAACATTTTGGCAAATTTGGCGATGACCGTAAAGTTAACGAGGTTGTCCAATGTTTGTGCTGTAAATTACAAAAAATTTAACAAAAATCGAAAATATGTAAATGAAAATAAAATAACGTTAGGGTATAACATCTTGACTTGGTGTTATGGTTTTAAGAAAATATTGTGCTCCCTTTTTATCAATTTCTTTAAAAATATATTAAGGCATTGATGCAAAAAAAGAAAAGTTTTGTTTACATCGAAAAAGACATGTTTACTCAACAATATGCAAAAAATTACCCAAGCTGTCAAATTTTTAAATAATTGCAATTGTATCCTATCAAGCTAAATGGGAAATCCAACAATTAATTTAAAAACATGACACGTGTAACAAAACTTTTAGTAAGCTGCAAACACGGCAACTGTATACACAACTGTTGTGATTGAGTTTTGTTTATTAAATACATTTTACATGTTATTTTTGTAATACATTTAATATCACTACAAAACAGGTTTTTTTAATCGCCCCACCGTTTGCTGCTATAGCTCTTATACTAATATTGATTATTATTTATTGTTTTGTGATCGGTTAAATTAATGCTTGGATAAAGAATGTAATTATTTCAATAGTAAGTGCTTGTAGCTATCACAATATTTTTTTGATTTAGTTTGTAGCCTACATGGTGTACAACTTTGTCAATTAAATTGAAAATCAATTTTTATATTATTTAAATCTGGCAAATTTTCTCCGGAACCTTAATTTTAGATCGCAAATTTCGAATCAAATAAAACAAAAGTTTGTTATAACATCTGCGCAAACCTAGGAGCCTAAAAGTTGACTATGGTTTCTGCACAGTATTCAGTATTCAAACTGAAACAATGTAAATGTACTTATACGATTTTTTTCTTTTTCATCTTAAGGTGATAGGTTTTTATATTTTTTTTTGGAAAGGGGTGTGTAAATATGACGCGATTAAGCTATCCGTAAACGCAAGGCCTAAAAGCAAAAAATGTGGCGTTGGCGCGGCTCAAACCCGAAACCTCTTGGCTCGTAGTCCGCTGCTATGACCGCTTAAGCACACTACCGAGCAAAATTGTGTTTTTGTCTTTTTATCAGGTTATAGTAACTAATACTCAATGTTTAGGCCGTGCATTCAACACTTCCACATCGAGGATAAGGATATATACGAAAAAAAAACAAACAATTAACAAAATCATTGTAGCAAAACGGAAGGGGAATAACCTTATTAATATAGAAAAAAATAAATAAGTTTATTTGATTAAAATAAGATTTTTTAAATGTCTTCCACATTCTTATGGCAACAAATTTTAGCATTGGATGCTAAATATAATGCGTACCGAACACCTAAAAACCCTCAGTTTCGTAAGTTTTTTAATTATATTAATATCATAGTGTGATAACCGTAACCGCTAACCGCCAACCGGTTGGTTTTACAGAAAATTCGCTAAAATTTAAAATATCTTTTTTAGTTTAAATTTTGTTTATACAGACATTCAATACATTCGTCGACGAAGTCAACTTCTTAGAGAAAATACAAAAAAGGTGATTGTTTAATGTGTTAACTTTCTCATTAGATTACCATTAAAAGCGGTCAAAACACTCTCCTATTATACATAAGGTCCTGGGTTCGATCCCCAGTGATCTCATGCTGTCACGCTTTCAAGTTAGGCATTATAAAAGGTACAAACCCCTGCTGAGATAGCATTTAATCAGCAGCTTAATTATTGTGCAAATATAATTTACAATATCCCAGACTGCCACTGGCAACTCGAGACTGGGTCGTGGTAACTGATGTTACTCTAGATGTTTAAATCACACATTCCACCTTCTTTCATCGAGGATAAAAATATATAAAAAAAATTGTTCAGAACCAACATAGGACTTTTAGACTAAAAAAGGCTCCAGATGTTAATTATGAGTTGAGTTTTGGGCTCACCCATTTTGCATACAGGGGTATTACCTAAATGTGTTGGAAAAACTATATTTTTTTTTTATATTGCACATTGTTATCATTTAAGTAAAACAAAAATTAGCATTTACTAATATAATAACCTTGTTCGTCCAAACTTAGGAAAAATTTATTGATATAGGCCTATATATTTTTAAAATGTTTAAATAATTGTGTTATTGTTTATGTTTTTTTTATTTTTTAGGATCCATCAATAAGAAAAAAATATCTACATATTAGAAAACAGTTATTGTCATTAAAATATGGTCAAGTTTCAGAAGCAAGGTAAAAATTAAATTTTATTTTTTAAATTGTGGCATTGGAACAGTTCAGTTAAGTGTATGATAATTATTACAGAAAATCATTTTGTTAAAGTCATATACATAAAATGTTAAACTTCGAGCTACCTCTAACTTTAAAAGTAACACTTTTTTTTATAGCAGTTTACAAAGTGCAAGTATAAGAGGAAGTACATCTCAACTTGACAAATCAGATAATGTAAATCAACATTAATTACTATCATACAATGTTTTATATGTGACTAAAATACCATTTGTATATAACTTAATTTAACAACATAAGATCCTGGGTTAAACCCTAATGTTCTTAAGTTGTAAGACCTAGCCAAGCGATTTGGCAAATACTTTTTCAGGCAATGTAATCAATAATATTTAAAACTGCAATTCACAACCTGAATCTGGGGCAGAGTAACAAATGTTACCCTTTTGTTGCAGAGTAACAAATGTTACTTTTTGTTTTTTTTTTCTTTTTTACATTTAGAATACATTTATAGAAAAACAAAATATTACGTAGTATATACAAATTTATTTTTTATTGCATAAATTGGCCTGTTAATTATTGTCTTCCACAAATTTAAATTTATCTAGTCTTTTAAAACAGTAATTTACTAATATTTTTTTGTTAAAAGTATTGTTTTAAATTTTATAATTATCCTATGTCAAAATTTATTATCTTAGACTTCTTTCCAAGGATTAGTAGAAGATGAAATTGTTAAAAAAGGTCAACTTATTCCTACGCATAAAGCAGATGCAAGCAGGTATTTGTATAAAAAAAACTTAAATTTGTATAGCTTCCTAATCAAAACATGATCTATAAAAAATGTTAGCTAGTTGAAAAATAATTATTTTGGTTTACATAACAGAGCAATGGTGGGGGGAAACAGTGTTGGAGAAAATTATGCTTTTGTTGGAATGCATCACATTTTTCATGAACACGAAGGCTTCGCAGGTATAAAAATTTTAGGATTGTTAAAAATATTTACGGTAAATTTAAAGAAAGGAATAATTTACCGGCATCGTGGTGTAGTGGTCAAAACACTTCCTACACTACATGAGGTTACTGGGTTCGATTCTCAGTGATTTTATGCTGTAGCGCTTTTGAGTAAGGCACAATAAATGGTATGAACTCTTGCTGAACCAGCAGCAGCATAATTATCGGACAATTATAATCTATATTATCCCAAACTGCCACAGGCAACTCAAGACTGGATCGGGGTAACAGTTGTTACTCTATGTTTAGGTTGCGCATTTGACCTTCCCACTTCGAAGATAAAAATAAATAAAACTTTATATAATTTTAGTGACGTCTGTACAGTTTGCAAATGATGATAAAAACATATTGGCTTATTCCTCTATGAAAGGTTTAATTTGTATTTGCAAACTTGTTCCAACTCCTTGTGTTTCTGTTACCTTGGAAGGCCACACAGATGGGGTAACAGGTGATTTCAATAAACTTTATAATTAAAAATTTACTAAGTTTTTTGTAATTTTCAAAATTTATAAAGTTTTTTGCAGAAGTATGTTATATAAATTATAAAAAAAATTATAGTTTGTACTGTGTACCTTTTTTTTCTTATTTTTTTATGTGGAAAGGTCAACTTAACGAACTAAACATAGAATACCATCAGTTACCCTAACCCAGTCTCAAGTTGCCTTTGTCAGTTTGGTACATTATTGTTTATAGTTCTAAGCTGCTGATAAAATGTTGGCTTAGCAAGAGTTTTTTGCAAGAGAGCAGTGGGGATTGATCCCAGCACCTCATGTAGTAAAGACAAGTGTTCCAACCATCACACCATGTTTTTAAGAATTCATTCCATGTTTTGTGTTTAAACTTTTTGTTAAATAACTGCAATAAACAACTGCAGATTTTTCCTGGTCCCTTTCGAATGATTTAATCGTTTCGGTTTCTTTGGATGCAAGCTTAAAATTATGGGAAACTCACAACGGAAATTGTTTGCGGCATGTCTCAAGGTAACATTACTAAGCTTCTACTTTTGTTCTCTATAATCAAAAAAGCAAATAAATTACATAGACCCACCTTTTGTTCTGTATGTTTGTTTTTAAGGAGAATATTGCAACTGAACTTAATTTAATACTTACTAATTAAATTATTTGCAAAAATAAGTTATGCAGGATATTTAGCCTTTTTTCCATGAAATTAATAATATGTGTTTAAAATTTATTTATAGTGTATTTAATTATTTCTAATTTAAAAAAAGGTTAAAGTTATTAATTAGTTGTTAGTTTAATATGCTAAAATTTAATCTAAAAAATATTCATTTTATAATTTAAATTTGCATATTTCACCAGAATTTCTGTTCACCTTTTTTATTTAACTTTTTGTTTACATTTAGTGCTATGATTGGGTTAAAAAACTGTGCGATTCATTGCTGTATGTTTCAGCCTGTAAACAATAACATTGTGGTGCTCGGCAACAATGTTGGCCAACTTACCGCTGTTAATACGTCGACTGGCAAGACCAGAAAAGTAGGTTTTCCTTTTTAATTCATTTTTTTGTGTAAAGCGCTATATTTTTCCTAATGGATTACTGAAAATCATTTTACCAAATATACATTTGACTGGCATTAACACACTTTCTACTAGCATTAACACATTTTATATTATTCAACTTATACCCTTTCTCTAAAAATTGCTGACTTTGGTCCATTGAGTTAAATAATAAAATTGGCAGATCCTGTGTTTAATATATATACTGCTTTCTTATTATGGTGAAGATGAAAATTGTGTGTTTAATATATATACTGCTTTCTTATTATGGTGAAGATGAAAATTGTGTGTTTAATATATATACTGCTTTCTTATTATGGTGAAGATGAAAATTGTGTGTTTAATATATATACTGCTTTCTTATTATGGTGAAGATGAAAATTGTGTGTTTAATATATATACTGCTTTCTTATTATGGTGAAGATGAAAATTGTGTGTTTAATATATATACTGCTTTCTTATTATGGTGAAGATGAAAATTGTGTGTTTAATTTATATACTGCTTTCTTATTATGGTGAAGATGAAAATTGTGTGTTTAATATATATACTGCTTTCTTATTATGGTGAAGATGAAAATTGTGTGTTTAATATATATACTGCTTTCTTATTATGGTGAAGATGAAAATTGTGTGTTTAATATATATACTGCTTTCTTATTATGGTGAAGATGAAAATTGTGTGTTTAATATATATACTGCTTTCTTATTATGGTGAAGATGGAAATTGTGTGTTTAATATATATACTGCTTTCTTATTATGGTGAAGATGAAAATTGTGTGTTTAATATATATACTGCTTTCTTATTATGGTGAAGATGAAAATTGTGTGTTTAATATATATACTGCTTTCTTATTATGGTGAAGATGAAAATTGTGTGTTTAATATATATACTGCTTTCTTATTATGGTGAAGATGGAAATTGTGTGTTTAATATATATACTGCTTTTTTATTATGGTGAAGATGAAAATTGTGTGTTTAATATATATACTGCTTTCTTATTATGGTGAAGATGAAAATTGTGTGTTTAATATATATACTGCTTTCTTATTATGGTGAAGATGAAAATTGTGTGTTTAATATATATACTGCTTTCTTATTATGGTGAAGATGAAAATTGTGTGTTTAATATATATACTGCTTTCTTATTATGGTGAAGATGGAAATTGTGTGTTTAATATATATACTGCTTTCTTATTATGGTGAAGATGGAAATTGTGTGTTTAATATATATACTGCTTTCTTATTATGGTGAAGATGGAAATTGTGTGTTTAATATATATACTGCTTTCTTATTATGGTGAAGATGGAAATTGTGTGTTTAATATATATACTGCTTTCTTATTATGGTGAAGATGGAAATTGTGTGTTTAATATATATACTGCTTTCTTATTATGGTGAAGATGGAAATTGTGTGTTTAATATATATACTGCTTTCTTATTATGGTGAAGATGGAAATTGTGTGTTTAATATATATACTGCTTTCTTATTATGGTGAAGATGGAAATTGTGTGTTTAATATATATACTGCTTTCTTATTATGGTGAAGATGGAAATTGTGTGTTTAATATATATACTGCTTTCTTATTATGGTGAAGATGAAAATTGTGTGTTTAATATATATACTGCTTTCTTATTATGGTGAAGATGAAAATTGTGTGTTTAATATATATACTGCTTTCTTATTATGGTGAAGATGGAAATTGTGTGTTTAATATATATACTGCTTTCTTATTATGGTGAAGATGGAAATTGTGTGTTTAATATATATACTGCTTTCTTATTATGGTGAAGATGAAAATTGTGTGTTTAATATATATACTGCTTTCTTATTATGGTGAAGATGGAAATTGTGTGTTTAATATATATACTGCTTTCTTATTATGGTGAAGATGGAAATTGTGTGTTTAATATATATACTGCTTTCTTATTATGGTGAAGATGAAAATTGTGTGTTTAATATATATACTGCTTTCTTATTATGGTGAAGATGAAAATTGTGTGTTTAATATATATACTGCTTTCTTATTATGGTGAAGATGAAAATTGTGTGTTTAATATATATACTGCTTTCTTATTATGGTGAAGATGAAAATTGTGTGTTTAATATATATACTGCTTTCTTATTATGGTGAAGATGAAAATTGTGTGTTTAATATATATACTGCTTTCTTATTATGGTGAAGATGAAAATTGTGTGTTTAATATATATACTGCTTTCTTATTATGGTGAAGATGAAAATTGTGTGTTTAATATATATACTGCTTTCTTATTATGGTGAAGATGAAAATTGTGTGTTTAATATATATACTGCTTTCTTATTATGGTGAAGATGAAAATTGTGTGTTTAATATATATACTGCTTTCTTATTATGGTGAAGATGGAAATTGTGTGTTTAATATATATACTGCTTTCTTATTATGGTGAAGATGAAAATTGTGTGTTTAATATATATACTGCTTTCTTATTATGGTGAAGATGAAAATTGTGTGTTTAATATATATACTGCTTTCTTATTATGGTGAAGATGGAAATTGTGTGTTTAATATATATACTGCTTTCTTATTATGGTGAAGATGGAAATTGTGTGTTTAATATATATACTGCTTTCTTATTATGGTGAAGATGAAAATTGTGTGTTTAATATATATACTGCTTTCTTAATATGGTGAAGATGAAAATTATGTGTTTAATATATATACTGCTTTCTTATTATGGTGAAGATGGAAATTGTGTGTTTAATATATATACTGCTTTCTTATTATGGTGAAGATGGAAATTGTGTGTTTAATATATATACTGCTTTCTTATTATGGTGAAGATGGAAATTGTGTGTTTAATATATATACTGCTTTCTTATTATGGTGAAGATGGAAATTGTGTGTTTAATAAATATACTGCTTTCTTATTATGGTGAAGATGGAAATTGTGTGTTTAATATATATACTGCTTTCTTATTATGGTGAAGATGGAAATTGTGTGTTTAATATATATACTTTCTTATTATGGTGAATGCTTTCTTATTATGGTGAAGATGGAAATTGTGTGTTTAATATATATACTGCTTTCTTATTATGGTGAAGATGAAAATTGTGTGTTTAATATATATACTGCTTTCTTATTATGGTGAAGATGAAAATTGTGTGTTTAATATATATACTGCTTTCTTATTATGGTGAAGATGGAAATTGTGTGTTTAATATATATACTGCTTTCTTATTATGGTGAAGATGGAAATTGTGTGTTTAATATATATACTGCTTTCTTATTATGGTGAAGATGGAAATTGTGTGTTTAATATATATACTGCTTTCTTATTATGGTGAAGATGAAAATTATGTGTTTAATATATATACTGCTTTCTTATTATGGTGAAGATGGAAATTGTGTGTTTAATATATATACTGCTTTCTTATTATGGTGAAGATGGAAATTGTGTGTTTAATATATATACTGCTTTCTTATTATGGTGAAGATGGAAATTGTGTGTTTAATATATATACTGCTTTCTTATTATGGTGAAGATGGAAATTGTGTGTTTAATATATATACTGCTTTCTTATTATGGTGAAGATGGAAATTGTGTGTTTAATATATATACTGCTTTCTTATTATGGTGAAGATGGAAATTGTGTGTTTAATATATATACTGCTTTCTTATTATGGTGAAGATGGAAATTGTGTGTTTAATATATATACTGCTTTCTTATTATGGTGAAGATGGAAATTGTGTGTTTAATATATATACTGCTTTCTTATTATGGTGAAGATGGAAATTGTGTGTTTAATATATATACTGCTTTCTTATTATGGTGAAGATGGAAATTGTGTGTTTAATATATATACTGCTTTCTTATTATGGTGAAGATGAAAATTGTGTGTTTAATATATATACTGCTTTCTTATTATGGTGAAGATGAAAATTGTGTGTTTAATATATATACTGCTTTCTTATTATGGTGAAGATGGAAATTGTGTGTTTAATATATATACTGCTTTCTTAATATGGTGAAGATGGAAATTGTGTGTTTAATATATATACTGCTTTCTTAATATGGTGAAGATGGAAATTGTGTGTTTAATATACTGCTTTCTTATTATGGTGAAGATGGAAATTGTGTGTTTAATATACTGCTTTCTTATTATGGTGAAGATGGAAATTGTGTGTTTAATATATATACTGCTTTCTTATTATGGTGAAGATGGAAATTGTGTGTTTAATATATATACTGCTTTCTTATTATGGTGAAGATGGAAATTGTGTGTTTAATATATATACTGCTTTCTTATTATGGTGAAGATGGAAATTGTGTGTTTAATATATATACTGCTTTCTTATTATGGTGAAGATGGAAATTGTGTGTTTAATATATATACTGCTTTCTTATTATGGTGAAGATGGAAATTGTGTGTTTAATATATATACTGCTTTCTTATTATGGTGAAGATGAAAATTGTGTGTTTAATATATATACTGCTTTCTTATTATGGTGAAGATGAAAATTGTGTGTTTAATATATATACTGCTTTCTTATTATGGTGAAGATGGAAATTGTGTGTTTAATATATATACTGCTTTCTTATTATGGTGAAGATGGAAATTGTGTGTTTAATATATATACTGCTTTCTTATTATGGTGAAGATGGAAATTGTGTGTTTAATATATATACTGCTTTCTTATTATGGTGAAGATGGAAATTGTGTGTTTAATATATATACTGCTTTCTTATTATGGTGAAGATGAAAATTGTGTGTTTAATATATATACTGCTTTCTTATTATGGTGAAGATGGAAATTGTGTGTTTAATATATATACTGCTTTCTTATTATGGTGAAGATGAAAATTGTGTGTTTAATATATATACTGCTTTCTTATTATGGTGAAGATGGAAATTGTGTGTTTAATATATATACTGCTTTCTTATTATGGTGAAGATGGAAATTGTGTGTTTAATATATATACTGCTTTCTTATTATGGTGAAGATGGAAATTGTGTGTTTAATATATATACTGCTTTCTTATTATGGTGAAGATGGAAATTGTGTGTTTAATATATATACTGCTTTCTTATTATGGTGAAGATGGAAATTGTGTGTTTAATATATATACTGCTTTCTTATTATGGTGAAGATGGAAATTGTGTGTTTAATATATATACTGCTTTCTTATTATGGTGAAGATGGAAATTGTGTGTTTAATATATATACTGCTTTCTTATTATGGTGAAGATGGAAATTGTGTGTTTAATATATATACTGCTTTCTTATTATGGTGAAGATGAAAATTGTGTGTTTAATATATATACTGCTTTCTTATTATGGTGAAGATGAAAATTGTATGTTTAATATATATACTGCTTTCTTATTATGTTGAAGATGGAAATTGTGTGTTTAATATATATACTGCTTTCTTATTATGGTGAAGATGGAAATTGTGTGTTTAATATATATACTGCTTTCTTATTATGGTGAAGATGGAAATTGTGTGTTTAATATATATACTGCTTTCTTATTATGGTGAAGATGGAAATTGTGTGTTTAATATATATACTGCTTTCTTATTATGGTGAAGATGAAAATTGTGTGTTTAATATATATACTGCTTTCTTATTATGGTGAAGATGGAAATTGTGTGTTTAATATATATACTGCTTTCTTATTATGGTGAAGATGGAAATTGTGTGTTTAATATATATACTGCTTTCTTATTATGGTGAAGATGGAAATTATGTGTTTAATATATATACTGCTTTCTTATTATGGTGAAGATGAAAATTGTGTGTTTAATATATATACTGCTTTCTTATTATGGTGAAGATGAAAATTGTGTGTTTAATATATATACTGCTTTCTTATTATGGTGAAGATGAAAATTGTGTGTTTAATATATATACTGCTTTCTTATTATGGTGAAGATGGAAATTGTGTGTTTAATATATATACTGCTTTCTTATTATGGTGAAGATGGAAATTGTGTGTTTAATATATATACTGCTTTCTTATTATGGTGAAGATGGAAATTGTGTGTTTAATATATATACTGCTTTCTTATTATGGTGAAGATGGAAATTATGTGTTTAATATATATACTGCTTTCTTATTATGGTGAAGATGGAAATTGTGTGTTTAATATATATACTGCTTTCTTATTATGGTGAAGATGGAAATTGTGTGTTTAATATATATACTGCTTTCTTATTATGGTGAAGATGGAAATTATGTGTTTAATATATATACTGCTTTCTTATTATGGTGAAGATGAAAATTGTGTGTTTAATATATATACTGCTTTCTTATTATGGTGAAGATGAAAATTGTGTGTTTAATATATATACTGCTTTCTTATTATGGTGAAGATGAAAATTGTGTGTTTAATATATATACTGCTTTCTTATTATGGTGAAGATGGAAATTATGTGTTTAATATATATACTGCTTTCTTATTATGGTGAAGATGAAAATTGTGTGTTTAATATATATACTGTTTTCTTATTATGGTGAAGATGAAAATTGTGTGTTTAATATATATACTGCTTTCTTATTATGGTGAAGATGGAAATTGTGTGTTTAATATATATACTGCTTTCTTATTATGGTGAAGATGGAAATTATGTGTTTAATATATATACTGCTTTCTTATTATGGTGAAGATGAAAATTGTGTGTTTAATATATATACTGCTTTCTTATTATGGTGAAGATGAAAATTGTGTGTTTAATATATATACTGCTTTCTTATTATGGTGAAGATGAAAATTGTGTGTTTAATATATATACTGCTTTCTTATTATGGTGAAGATGGAAATTATGTGTTTAATATATATACTGCTTTCTTATTATGGTGAAGATGAAAATTGTGTGTTTAATATATATACTGCTTTCTTATTATGGTGAAGATGAAAATTGTGTGTTTAATATATATACTGCTTTCTTATTATGGTGAAGATGAAAATTGTGTGTTTAATATATATACTGCTTTCTTATTATGGTGAAGATGAAAATTGTGTGTTTAATATATATACTGCTTTCTTATTATGGTGAAGATGAAAATTGTGTGTTTAATATATATACTGCTTTCTTATTATGGTGAAGATGGAAATTGTGTGTTTAATATATATACTGCTTTCTTATTATGGTGAAGATGAAAATTGTGTGTTTAATATATATACTGCTTTCTTATTATGGTGAAGATGAAAATTGTGTGTTTAATATATATACTGCTTTCTTATTATGGTGAAGATGGAAATTGTGTGTTTAATATATATACTGCTTTCTTATTATGGTGAAGATGGAAATTGTGTGTTTAATATATATACTGCTTTCTTATTATGGTGAAGATGGAAATTGTGTGTTTAATATATATACTGCTTTCTTATTATGGTGAAGATGGAAATTGTGTGTTTAATATATATACTGCTTTCTTATTATGGTGAAGATGGAAATTGTGTGTTTAATATATATACTGCTTTCTTATTATGGTGAAGATGGAAATTGTGTGTTTAATATATATACTGCTTTCTTATTATGGTGAAGATGGAAATTGTGTGTTTAATATATATACTGCTTTCTTATTATGGTGAAGATGGAAATTGTGTGTTTAATATATATACTGCTTTCTTATTATGGTGAAGATGGAAATTGTGTGTTTATACTATACTGCTTTCTTATTATGGTGAAGATGAAAATTGTGTGTTTAATATATATACTGCTTTCTTATTATGGTGAAGATGGAAATTGTGTGTTTAATATATATACTGCTTTCTTATTATGGTGAAGATGGAAATTGTGTGTTTAATATATATACTGCTTTCTTATTATGGTGAAGATGGAAATTGTGTGTTTAATATATATACTGCTTTCTTATTATGGTGAAGATGGAAATTGTGTGTTTAATATATATACTGCTTTCTTATTATGGTGAAGATGAAAATTGTGTGTTTAATATATATACTGCTTTCTTATTATGGTGAAGATGGAAATTGTGTGTTTAATATATATACTGCTTTCTTATTATGGTGAAGATGGAAATTGTGTGTTTAATATATATACTGCTTTCTTATTATGGTGAAGATGGAAATTATGTGTTTAATATATATACTGCTTTCTTATTATGGTGAAGATGAAAATTGTGTGTTTAATATATATACTGCTTTCTTATTATGGTGAAGATGGAAATTGTGTGTTTAATATATATACTGCTTTCTTATTATGGTGAAGATGAAAATTGTGTGTTTAATATATATACTGCTTTCTTATTATGGTGAAGATGAAAATTGTGTGTTTAATATATATACTGCTTTCTTATTATGGTGAAGATGGAAATTGTGTGTTTAATATATATACTGCTTTCTTATTATGGTGAAGATGGAAATTGTGTGTTTAATATATATACTGCTTTCTTATTATGGTGAAGATGGAAATTGTGTGTTTAATATATATACTGCTTTCTTATTATGGTGAAGATGGAAATTGTGTGTTTAATATATATACTGCTTTCTTATTATGGTGAAGATGAAAATTGTGTGTTTAATATATATACTGCTTTCTTATTATGGTGAAGATGGAAATTGTGTGTTTAATATATATACTGCTTTCTTATTATGGTGAAGATGAAAATTGTGTGTTTAATATATATACTGCTTTCTTATTATGGTGAAGATGAAAATTGTGTGTTTAATATATATACTGCTTTCTTATTATGGTGAAGATGGAAATTGTGTGTTTAATATATATACTGCTTTCTTATTATGGTGAAGATGGAAATTGTGTGTTTAATATATATACTGCTTTCTTATTATGGTGAAGATGGAAATTGTGTGTTTAATATATATACTGCTTTCTTATTATGGTGAAGATGGAAATTGTGTGTTTAATATATATACTGCTTTCTTATTATGGTGAAGATGGAAATTGTGTGTTTAATATATATACTGCTTTCTTATTATGGTGAAGATGGAAATTGTGTGTTTAATATATATACTGCTTTCTTATTATGGTGAAGATGGAAATTGTGTGTTTAATATATATACTGCTTTCTTATTATGGTGAAGATGGAAATTGTGTGTTTAATATATATACTGCTTTCTTATTATGGTGAAGATGGAAATTGTGTGTTTATACTATACTGCTTTCTTATTATGGTGAAGATGAAAATTGTGTGTTTAATATATATACTGCTTTCTTATTATGGTGAAGATGAAAATTGTGTGTTTAATATATATACTGCTTTCTTATTATGGTGAAGATGGAAATTGTGTGTTTAATATATATACTGCTTTCTTATTATGGTGAAGATGGAAATTGTGTGTTTAATATATATACTGCTTTCTTATTATGGTGAAGATGGAAATTGTGTGTTTAATATATATACTGCTTTCTTATTATGGTGAAGATGGAAATTGTGTGTTTAATATATATACTGCTTTCTTATTATGGTGAAGATGAAAATTGTGTGTTTAATATATATACTGCTTTCTTATTATGGTGAAGATGGAAATTGTGTGTTTAATATATATACTGCTTTCTTATTATGGTGAAGATGGAAATTGTGTGTTTAATATATATACTGCTTTCTTATTATGGTGATGATGGAAATTATGTGTTTAATATATATACTGCTTTCTTATTATGGTGAAGATGAAAATTGTGTGTTTAATATATATACTGCTTTCTTATTATGGTGAAGATGAAAATTGTGTGTTTAATATATATACTGCTTTCTTATTATGGTGAAGATGAAAATTGTGTGTTTAATATATATACTGCTTTCTTATTATGGTGAAGATGGAAATTGTGTGTTTAATATATATACTGCTTTCTTATTATGGTGAAGATGGAAATTGTGTGTTTAATATATATACTGCTTTCTTATTATGGTGAAGATGGAAATTGTGTGTTTAATATATATACTGCTTTCTTATTATGGTGAAGATGGAAATTATGTGTTTAATATATATACTGCTTTCTTATTATGGTGAAGATGGAAATTGTGTGTTTAATATATATACTGCTTTCTTATTATGGTGAAGATGAAAATTGTGTGTTTAATATATATACTGCTTTCTTATTATGGTGAAGATGGAAATTGTGTGTTTAATATATATACTGCTTTCTTATTATGGTGAAGATGGAAATTATGTGTTTAATATATATACTGCTTTCTTATTATGGTGAAGATGAAAATTGTGTGTTTAATATATATACTGCTTTCTTATTATGGTGAAGATGAAAATTGTGTGTTTAATATATATACTGCTTTCTTATTATGGTGAAGATGAAAATTGTGTGTTTAATATATATACTGTTTTCTTATTATGGTGAAGATGAAAATTGTGTGTTTAATATATATACTGCTTTCTTATTATGGTGAAGATGGAAATTGTGTGTTTAATATATATACTGCTTTCTTATTATGGTGAAGATGGAAATTGTGTGTTTAATATATATACTGCTTTCTTATTATGGTGAAGATGGAAATTGTGTGTTTAATATATATACTGCTTTCTTATTATGGTGAAGATGGAAATTGTGTGTTTAATATATATACTGCTTTCTTATTATGGTGAAGATGGAAATTGTGTGTTTAATATATATACTGCTTTCTTATTATGGTGAAGATGGAAATTGTGTGTTTAATATATATACTGCTTTCTTATTATGGTGAAGATGAAAATTGTGTGTTTAATATATATACTGCTTTCTTAAGAGACTTATTTACATCAAATTTTTTTTCGAAACCTTTTATATTTCTAAAAATTTATATTTAAGTTTAAATTCAACATTTTTTAAAATGTGTACTTTTTGTTAAATCAACTTTTTAATGGAACAACAGCTTAAAATCTTGATTTTTCTAACAAAATATACCCAATTTAAAACAGAAATGTGACTGTTACTAAACTTTTTTCTAAATATGATATAGAAAACTATTTAAAAACAATTTTTGTAGGGTGCAAGTGGTAAACTAAATGGAGCTGTGTTGAGTTTATCTTTTGATTCTTCTGGTAAAATATTATGGGCCGGAGATGATAAGGTATTGACTTGTTTTTTACATTTTGGTGCTTTTTTTTATATATTATTTATTCTCAATGTGGGAATCGAATATACAACCTAAACATAGAGTAACATCAGTTACCTTGTTCTAGTCTCAAGTTGCCTTTGGCAGTTTGGGATATTATAGATTATAATAAATGCTAAAAGGAGGTTACACCATTTATAGCGCCTTACTTAATAACACTACAGCATGTGAACAGTGGGAATCAAACCTTGGACTTCATGTAGGGAAGCAAAAGTGTTTAGACAATTCATACGCTGTCGGTACATATTCATTGTATAAAATTAAAATCAAATAAAATTTGGCAGCTATGCAAGTCAATACTTATTTTTCTTAACTTAAACATTAATTTTTAATTTTAATTATTGTTTTCCAAGGGCGCAATATACTCTTTCAAATTCGATCTTGCAACCAGCAAAATGACCAAATATCACCAGTTGGTCATAAGTGCTGGTTGCCCAGTAACCAGTATTCAGTCACGCTCTTGGCTGAGTAGGGAAGCGAGAGACCCTTCAGTGTTGGTTAATGTATCCGCAGACACTCTATGTTTGTATCGGTCAGTTTAACAGTCATTTATAATTACTGTCTTTAAAAATAGGTTTTTATCTTTGATTAGCTTTCTATTGTAAAGGGTTGAACACCAGGCTTTAATGCATAAGGTCCTGAGCTAGTTTTTTTACAGCTTCTTTGTCGTAGCATCCTTGGATAAGGTGCTAACGAGCAAAATTATAAAAGCTTCTTTGACTTAAAAAAGCTTCTTTGACTTAAAAAAGCTTCTTTGAAAAACAGAACTTTTATGTTTTAGGCTATTTTGCCTTTCCACTTAAAGCATTATTAAATATATAGGTCAACAGTTATCTATACCTAGTTTCAGTTTTTTTTTATGAGATTTTTTCAATTGTTGGTATTTTAAATACCATTTAAAGTCAGTTTACGTAAGTATTTCTTATATGGTAAATATACAGCGTCGTGAACGACCAGGGCATGCTTCAATTCAAGAGAAAATTTACGATCAAACATCAGAAAAACTTAATCAGGAGCGTTTTTTGTCCTCTTATTTCTTTTCGACAAGGAGCCTGCGTAGGTAACTAACTTACACATTTCTATATATGTTAAATTATTCTTGATTTGTTTTGTATATATTTTTATTCTCGATGTGCGAAGGTCAAATGCGCGAACTTAACATAAAGTAACAACAGTTACTCTCCGACTCAGTCTTGAGTTACCCGTGGCAGTTGTGGGATATTATAGAATATAACTGCCCTACAATTATGCTTCTGATTAAGTACTGAATCTGCAGGAGTTCATACCGTTTATAGCGTATTACTTGAGGGTGCTACAGCACGAGAGGTATTCTTACCACTACACCACGCTGCCAGTTTTAAAAAATAAGTTAACATTTTTGGTTTGGCCAGCCGCAGCTGTTGTTCGTTTATAGATTTATTAATAGTACTCGTTGTAGTGGGTACTACATGATATGCTATTTTTTACGTTTGTTTATCCCCGATTTGGAAAGGTCAACTTCGAGACCTAAACATAGAGTAACATTAGTTACTCCGGGACAGTCTCGAGTTTAAGCTGTTGATTTAGTGTTGGCTCACAATATCTAATTTTGTCGAGCAAAAATAAAAAAGCAAATTTTGCAGTCACCGGGAGCGAAGATATGTCGGTTTATTTCTTTGACGTAGAGCAACCGACAAGACCTTGTATTAACAAACTACAAGGTCATTCCTCGTGCGTTATCGACGTATCCTTTAATTTTGATGAAAGTATGTTGTCGTCTTGTGATACCGACGTAAGCCATATTACTTTCTTAACAGTATTTTTGTATTTAAAAACTTTGTTATAATTTCTATGTCTAATATTTATAAATTTGTAGGGCATGGTTATTATTTGGAAAAGAGAAGACAGCAAAAAAATTTGAATTTTTTCTGATTGGAGTTTTTTTGAGATTTTGATAGAATGTAAAATAAAAATAAATTTGTTTTTTTACTTATATTTTTACTTAAAACAGAGCTTTTTATTAATTTTTAAATAATATTAATAATAAAGTTAGTTTATGGAGAAGTGCTTTATAAGCTACATTGTGTTGTTAAATAAATAAATATATTGTTAATATGTAAAAAACTGTATGGCTATAAATAATTGCTTTTTTATAACGTACAATATACGTAAGTACTTGTACCCCTGGCAACAAATATAAGTGTTTGCTGCCTTTCTTAACTTTAGTTTGTGCTTTACACTTGTGAAAATATAACCTAAATAATTGTTATAGTATAAACAAAATAAAATATATACGCTTATTTGACAGTATATTAGTTAACAACAATAAGGTGATTTTATTATAAACAAAACTAAGACTTCGTTAACGGTAAACTTTGCTTTATTAACTTTGCTGATAAGACATAGTTGACCTGTCTGTTTCTTGCGAAAGTTTTGAAGCGTTCTTTCAAAATTAACAGCATAGCCATAATTTGTTAATTTTTTTTAAATACGGCCTACCCAATTAAAAATGCTTAAAAAGTAACAACAGTATATAATATGGATAAACTTTGCTTTAGCTGTTGTTCCTTTTTTTGCCAAGTTTGTTTTTGGCAAAAAAATACAACAAACGACTGAGAGAGGGCAAAATAAGGTTATTTTTTTATGTCTGCCAGCAAATGACTTCCGACGATAACGTCGTGCGTCACGTGACTAGAGAGCGTAGGGATTTTACCTATTTACAATATTTACCTTCAAATTACGATATCTCAAAAACTGCTTAACCAATTTTCAAAATTCTTGGTAATGTTTGTATATCATTTACTTTTCTACGTAATATATTAACTCCTAAATTTTAGAGCGAAATATTATTCAATTTTTCAACAGTTTTAATAAAATTATATTAAACAAAGCTTAACCGTTTTGTATATTTGAAACGTTTATGATTGTTTCTACTTCCTTTATGCTGTAGCGTCCTCGAGTAAGGCGCCATAAATGATACGAATTCCTGCTAAGCCAGCGTTTATTCAGCAGCGTAACTACCGGGCAAATTTATTTTATACCATTCCAAACTGCCAAATGCAACTCAAAATGGGTCGGAGTAACTGATGTGGATTTGTAATGTCAACGTTTGTACATGGAAAATTAAGAAGTATATATAAAAAAGTTAATAACAAACGACGCACTGTTTAAAATAAACGGGAAAAATTCGCTAACGGTCGCCAGCAAATATTTAACAATTCCATTTTAAATTAGCCCTCAAAAAACTAGTTGTTCATAAAAACTAAAGTAAGCAAATTCATTTAAAATAAGTTACAGCCACGATGAAACGGATTAAAAAAACTAGGTTTCACACAGCCGGGGTGTTCATTTCTTGTTTAGAAATCAATCTCTCATTTTTTTCATAAAAATATGACAAAGCGATTTACTGCCTTAAAGCCTTCTGGGGTATTTTTTGGAGTACAAGCCAAAGTAATTTTTTAAAGGTTTAGAAAATGTAGTACATAATTCATTTTAACATTACTTAAAAGACCTAGAGCAACTAATCAAATTTTCGATTACTTAATCAATCGTTTTAAGCGTTAATAAAAAACCTAAGCAGACGAGGCGCAAAATTTTAATTTGTTATAAGATTAAAATGAAAAATAAAGTATACGCTAATTTTACTTCTATTAAAATTTATGATTAATTTTTTTGCTTTAATAAGACATAGTTGACCTTAATAAGTAAAAATCGATTGCCCACACTATTCGCTCTTCAACCCGGCGTTTACGAAGAACTTAAACACATCTAATAGCACACCCTTACCGGCTAAAACTACCATGTCCTGTTAAGGGGATTTCCTATTTTTTAAGTTACTCCGACCCAGTCTCGAGTTGCCTGTGGCAGTTTGGGATATTATAGAGATTATAATTGCCCGATAATTATACTGATGATTCAGTACTGGCTCAGCAGGAGTTATACTGTTTATAGCGCCTTGCTTAAGGACGCTACAGCATAAAATCAGTGGGGATTGAACCAACGACCTAATGTGTGGTGTAGCAAGAGTTCTTACCACTACACCAAGCTGCCGGTTACAAATTAAGGGGGCAGTAAATCGCTCTGCCATATTTTTATGAAAAAAATTAGAGTTTGATTAATCCAATAACTTAATACGTTTTAAGTTTAGTAATTAATTACCTTAATCGAGCTCAAGCCCTAGCTCATGGGATTTCGAAAGCAAATCGAAGAATTCGAAGAATATATTTTCTTAATACACATATTATCAGTAAAAACAAAACACAGCTTAATTACCAATTTACTAAAACTTACTTATGAGCTTCTTTTAAAATAGTCTGGTAGTGTGGTATACAGGTCTTTGCAGCGGACTACGAGCCGATGGGTTTCGGGTTCGACCCGGACCAATACTACACTATTCTTTCTTATGCTTAGTATTAACAAATAGCTTAAATACTATTTTTTTGTAAAAAGTATTAAATACAAATAAAAAGTTAAAGTAAGATTATCGAAAGCTCTTATTGTTTTAGTCTACCATTGTAACTGGATTATAATTTTATTATTTTTTAATAAATTTATAACAAAAGCCGCGCCACGTTGGGTTATAATTGTTTAAAATTTAAACAGATTGAACAGATTGAACGTCCCAACGCTTGCGCGTCACGTGACGCACGACGTCATCATCGTAAGTTTATACGCTGGCAGACATAAGAAAATATTCCTATTTTGCCCTTTCTGAGCCGTTTGTTGTACTTTTTTTTTGCAAAAAAACAAACTTAACATAAAAAGCTATAGCCATATGATATAAGACATTTTTTTACTTTTGAAGTATTTTTAATTAGGTAGGCTGTATTTAAAAATTCTAACAAATTAAGGTTATGTGGTTAATTTTGAAAATTTACAAGCCATAAACAGTCAATATTAGCTGACAAGCAACAGACAGGTCAACTAAGTGTTACTGAAGCAAAGTTTACCTGTTAGAACAGTAAGTTTTGCTTAAAACTTAATATTCGACAATTTTGTTGGTTATCATATAAAAATAGTTCTAATGGCTAAACGTCACATCGGTAAAGACATATGTGTATATTATATATCATTAAACTATAAACTAAATATTCCGGTTAACATTTTTATGTGTTTTTTTTGATTTATAATTCCAAACAATTTTTAATATAACGTACAATATACGTAAGTACTTGTACCCCTGGCAACAAATATAAGTGTTTGCTGCCTTTCTTAACTTTAGTTTGTGCTTTACACTTGTGAAAATATAACCTAAATAATTGTTATAGTATAAACAAAATAAAATATATACGCTTATTTGACAGTATATTAGTTAACAACAATAAGGTGATTTTATTATAAACAAAACTAAGACTTCGTTAACGGTAAACTTTGCTTTATTAACTTTGCTTTAATAAGACATAGTTGACCTGTCTGTTTCTTGCGGGAGTTTTGAAGCGTTTTTGGCTGGTAAACTTTCAAAATTAACAGCATAGCCATAATTTGTTAATTTTTTTTAAATACGGCCTACCCAATTAAAAATGCTTAAAAAGTAACAACAGTATATAATATGGATAAACTTTGCTTTAGCTGTTGTTCCTTTTTTTTTGCCAAGTTTGTTTTTGGCAAAAAAATACAACAAACGTCTGAGAGAGGGCAAAATAAGGTTATTTTTTTATGTCTGCCAGCAAATGACTTCCGACGATAACGTCGTGCGTCACGTGACTAGAGAGCGTAGGGATTTTCCCTATTTACAATATTTACCTTCAAATTACGATATCTCAAAAACTGCTTAACCAATTTTCAAAATTTTTGGTAATGTTTGTATATCATTTACTTTTCTACGTAATATATTAACTCCTAAATTTTAGAGCGAAATATTATTCAATTTTTCAACAGTTTTAATAAAATTATATTAAACAAAGCTTAACCGTTTTGTATATTTGAAACGTTTATGATTGTTTCTACTTCCTTTATGCTGTAGCGTCCTCGAGTAAGGCGCCATAAATGATACGAATTCCTGCTAAGCCAGCGTTTATTCAGCAGCGTAACTACCGGGCAAATTTATTTTATACCTTTCCAAACTGCCAAATGCAACTCAAAATGGGTCGGAGTAACTGATGTGGATTTGTAATGTCAACGTTTGTACATGGAAAATTAAGAATTATATATAAAAAAGTTGATAAAAAACGAAGCACTGTTTAAAATAAACGGGAAAAATTCGCTAACGGTCGCCAGCAAATATTTAACAATTCCATTTTAAATTAGCCCTCAAAAAACTAGTTGTTCATAAAAACTAAAGTAAGCAAATTCATTTAAAATAAGCTACAGTCACAACGAAACCAATTATGTTTACAAAAAACTAGGTTTCACACAGCCGATGTGTTCATTTCTTCTTTCGAAATAAAACTCTAATTTTTTTCATAAAAATATGACAGAGCGATTTACTGCCTCAAAGCTGATACGCTTTGCTTTCTGGGGTATTTTTAGGGGTTCAACCCAAAGTAATTTTTTAAGGTATAAAATATAGTACATAAACCATTTTAACATTACTTAGACCTGAAGCAACTAATCAAAATTTTGATTACCAAATGAATTGTTTTAAGCGTTAATAAAATACCCAAACAGACGAGGCGCAAAATTTTGATTTGTTTATAAGATTTATATGGAAAATAAAGTATACGCTAATTTTACGTCTATTATAATTTATGATTAATTTTATTAAGATTTTTGGCTAATTTTTCGTATTAAAAAGTTTGTTAAAATTAAAAAAAATTTAATTAGTTTGTGCAAAAGCGCTCATTGTGCTATTTAAAAACAATTTTTTATTTAAAAAACTGTTGTCAAGTATTGCCATAAAGAATTAACTTTTTTTTTTAATTTTTTTTTATTCCGGCTAGAACCTGCCTTTTTTGTTTTATTTAACAACTGGTAGAGGGTGCTGTCGAGTCCATAATGTTAAAATTAAGAAATTAAGTTTCAGCACAGTAATTAAAGCAGTAAGTGCTTTTTTACCCGTTTTAAATTTTAACAATTTCGATAAATTTTGCAGCAATACAATGAGAGTTGTACAAAATATGTGTAATATGTGTAGGTTTATTTGTCAGCTTAATTTAAATAGCCTTTTTTAGACACAAGTAATTATAACGTTATTATTTCTTGCCCACCTAATAAGTTATATTTTTGGTAAAATTTTGAGTTTTTCACTTTTTTGATATAGGTATAAATGGTAAAGAAAAGACAGCAAAAATGTTAAAGTTTTCCTTTTATTAATAAAGGCTTTAAATGTTTAAATACATTACTTCATATATAATAAGTTGGTTGACATTTGCCTTCAATAGCACATTCGGCAAAGCTTGCTACAACTAGGAAAAAAACATCAGAACAGAGATTGTAGCAGTCTGTTTTTATTTGCAAATCTGTAATATATTTTGAATCATTTTAATTTGCAGCAATAAATGGCAGTAAATACTTTTTTTTATTAAACCTCAACAACAATTATATATGTCATTATTCAAGTAAAAACTACAAAATTTTTTTAATAAAAATTCAACACATAACCTTCAACTACAGTGTCGCAGTGGCTACATCCGTCACACTGCCACGCTATTTTATTTGCACAGACAGCTATTTCCAAGCAACAGTATTGTGAAAAAGAAACTTCACTACCAACTTGGAACACCTTGCCATTAAACATTAAGAAAAGAAATAACACGACTTTCATTTCCATTTTAGTAATTTAGTCTAAAAATATTTTTTTCAGTATTTAACAAACTAATTTATCTTTATTGTCAGTTAATAAGCGAATATACAACTTTGTCTATAGTATTTCCTTAAAATAAAGGCTAAAATTAAATTTTGCTTAAATCTGTATTTATTGGGCGGCGTCCGTTCAGTTAAATGTAATTACCCAGTCAGTTTTTAAAACCAACATTTCCTCTTGATAAAAAACGGAAATGAACCATTTAAAATATATGGATAAAGGCGAAAAAACAAGTCCAAAAAAAAGGGTTGTTAAATATATAACCACATGCTTTAAATTAATATTACAAACTAATATTTTATTCAAATAAAAGTTAGAATATGTGGATTTATCCAAAATAAGTTACTTTAACTCAATTTCAAATGGAGCACGGGGTATTTAAAATGTGAAAACACAAAACCAACTTTTCAATACGTTACAATTTTAAGCGTAAATTTGTTATTTAGCGTTCATATTTTTTGATGATTGTACAAAAAAAGTTAAAATTATTATTTGTTTTGTAATATAGAAAAAATACGCCCCTGGTAAAGGTTTAAGCCTCAAGAAAAATGCTTAAACACCTAAAAAGTCTTGAAAAATATTTAAGTTTATGACGTATAATTATGCAAATTTTGTAATTTAGGTTAATGGTCAGTAAGTAAAATCAAGTCAAAATTTATGCTTTTTTAACATACGTAATTAGAATTATTTCAAACAAAATGTTATAAATTTGTTAAAAAGGGTATATTTTTTAGGATATGGCTATAATTTGAAAAAATGATTAACTTTTTTTTTTTTATTTTGATTTGTTTATAAGATTAAATTGGAATATAAAGTGTTCTATGAATTTTATTCAATAAAATTTAAATTTATTTTAAAGAATAAATTCTGGCTAATTTTCCACATTTTAAAAAATGAATTAATATTTAAAATGGAAAGTTAGTTTTTGCAGAAACGCTTATTAACTTACATCGTTTATTTATTAATCAAAAATTTTTTGCCTAGTATTGCTATAAAAAATATCTTTTTTTTATTTATTGAAGGCTGCAAATATTAATACATTATTACATATACAAAAAAAATTAACATTTGTTTTTATCCGCACCAATAGCACTTCTTGCAACAATTGTTTTTGTGAATAATTGCGATTGTATCCTTTCTAATCGAAATAAAAAGCCCGACAATCAACTTGAAAACATCATGACGTTAAACAAAAATTCCGGTTAGAAGCTGCCTTTTTTGTTTTATTTTACAACCGGTAGAGGGTGCTCTTAAGTCAATAATGTTGCTTAGTTACAAGCTTCCTTTGTGCGTACCGGTCATGGTTTAAGCCGAACCAATTTCACGCTGTTCACCCTCCAACCCGGCGTTTACGAATAGCTTAAACACGTCCTAATAGCACACCAATACCCGCTAAAAAAATGTTCTATTAAGGAGATATTGAAAAAAAAGTTTCTCTTTACTCCCTCCTCCAATAAAAAGTTACAAAAACCTTCCACCTTAATTTGATACAAAAAAATAAATACCTAAATTAATGGGCGTAATATGGTCAGCAAAACATTTCTTACTTACAAAATCTTCTTATTTTTTGCTAATTTAAGTTAAATATAGACTCAGTTATTGCAATTCTGTATATTTTTCTAAAAAAGTAAAATAATAACTAAAAACCAGGTAGTGGTGGGTTTTATGTTTTTTTTAGGTGTGTACTTTAAGATTAAGATTGCGTTGTCCAGTTATAGTTTTGACTAAAAGCTTTAAAATCTAATTTCACAAATTTTACTGCAGGCTATAGCATGCTTAAGGTAGCACTTAATTTAGTTTTATTTCTATTAAAAAAAATTATAAAATGTTCATGTTTTTGTTTTTAACTAAGAGACTAAGACCATTTCTTGAATATTTATTAATTAACGCTTCAAATTTTGCAATGCATGAATGTTAAGTATTAGATTCGAAAGAGGTTTAAATACAAAATAAACACATTTTCTCAGCTCTGCAGTTGGGAAAATGGTTGTCCACGCAATAGTTATAGCACATTGCTTTCATTTCTTCGCTATCTTCATCTATAATAAAAAGTTTTGTGTAATTAGTTTGAAATATACTAAGTTGTTAAGTTAACATTATCATTTTATTTATATATTCTCTTAAGGGGATAAAGTTTTTAAAATTTTATCTGGTGCCTGAGCTATTCGTAAAAATAGGGATCAAGAGCAAAAAAATAGGGATCAAGAGCAAAAAAATAGGGATCAAGAGCAAAAAAATAGGGATCAAGAGCAAAAAAATAGGGATCAAGAGCAAAAAAATAGGGATCAAGAGCAAAAAAATAGGGATCAAGAGCAAAAAAATAGGGATCAAGAGCAAAAAAATAGGGATCAAGAGCAAAAAAATAGGGATCAAGAGCAAAAAAATAGGGATCAAGAGCAAAAAAATAGGGATCAAGAGCAAAAAAATAGGGATCAAGAGCAAAAAAATAGGGATCAAGAGCAAAAAAATAGAGATCAAGAGCAAAAAAATAGGGATCAAGAGCAAAAAAATAGGGATCAAGAGCAAAAAAATAGGGATCAAGAGCAAAAAAATAGAGATCAAGAGCAAAAAAATAGGGATCAAGAGCAAAAAAATAGGGATCAAGAGCAAAAAAATAGGGATCAAGAGCAAAAAAATAGGGATCAAGAGCAAAAAAATAGGGATCAAGAGCAAAAAAATTGTTTAAGGGTGTTAAATAAAATCACGTAAGACTCTTAAAAAAGTTTTAAAACCGACTTGTAATGAATGTTAAACAAGGGCACTTACTGTCGCAGTACCCACAACCTCCTGATAAGCACAGATCCAAATTACGGCAACAAAGTGGATTACCATCATACTCATCATCTTCAGCACTTGCATAAACACAAACCATTAACAATATAAGTACGGCAACTTTCATTTTTCAAGATTTTTCTAAAGTTAAATAAATAGCAAATTATGTAGAATAGGAGATAAATTCTTACTCTTACCCTTATAATTCAACAACAATGTATTAGCAACATCTAAAAATCTAAAGCATACGCACCTTTTTTGCCTGGGCTTTTTTCAGAAAATTTGTAAAGCTTGCCGCCCAATGCAAGGCATTTTATATACTTAATCAGGAAATGCATTTCCTTTATAACAAAATGTTGATTGTAACACGATGTGAGATTTTCGAACTAGTTCCCCTGCTTTTCTACGACTTGAAAAGTTACAAATTTAATTAATTAAAATTTGTTGACATACTCTGCAACTTTTCGTAAAAAAACAGTATGTTTTAACATATAAAATATTACGTTTACTTAAAAATGTAATGTTTACTCTGTATTAAAGCTATAAATATTTCGTTTCTGAATTTATGTTATTTTGATAATAACACAGATTACAGTAAATTATTTTTTATTTTTTAATTTGTTGTTGACTAAAAATACTGATTTAACTTATGCATATAATTTTCCACACTTAGACATATTTTTTGGACTATAAACATTAAAATTTTAAAATTAACTTATTTATTTAATAAATTTATATTTAAATTTTTAAATACAGATATAACAAAATAACATAAGTTTAAAAAATGTTATACGCACAGTATTTTTTGTATTTCATGGTAAAACAAGTATGTTGTTTTTTAAGTACAGTTTAGGCGATCAGTTGCAAAATACTGCTATTCAAAAAAGGTGTAATAGAAAAATAGGAAAATATTAACACCAAAACATGCTAATTATTAAAAAAAGTCGAAGTTTATCTTATTTATTGTAATTATTAAAAATAATTTTATATTGTAAAATGATCAAAATTAGCTACACACTTGCCTATTCCAAAACGGTATAAACCAATAGCAGTTTCTTAAAAAAACGTATCTATCGTTTTTCTTTTTTTTAAAACATATCATCCACTTTTCCAAAAAAGCTGTCAAACGAATTTATGTTTTTACATTAATCTTTCTGCTTATTTTGGTAATTTATAGGATACGAGCGCGATTAGTTATAAGTTTTGGGTGACATTTTTTGCAAATCGTTAGGAGCGTATGGTTGAAACAATTTGCAATGGTAAACAGACTTTTTGCTAAGTGTTGATTGTTAAAATATTTTTTTAAATCTCATGTTACGTTAAGTCTAAGCTAAATCAAATATAAAATTTACGGTCTTCTTTATCTTATGTGCAAATTCATTTTAAAACAATATTTTTTGCAAAGCATAGCGATTTACACATTTTAATACATTAATACAGTTATTAGTCTGCTTAGAGAACATTTTAAATTTAGAGCACTTTCGTAAAAATATTAACATGTGTAACACTTTGTCTGTTCTTTTGTATGAAGCCGTATTCATATTATATACTTTATTTATTATATGAGAGTTACTTCATCATTTACTAGATGCATCACGAATATCATACAAAACATTCGAATCAATAAAACCAAAGTCACGTGATAGATAACACGTGATAAAGATAACGTGTAAACACGTGACTAAAAGTAGATAGCAACGAGTAAACAATAAAAATGGTGGATTTGTTACATATTAAACTACAGTGGTGGAATACTTTTCCATTCTTAATTTTTTAAATAAGCTATGATGTTATGCATGAACTTATTTAAGATAATTTCATATTCTACGAAGTTTCTTATTATCAAGTAAATGAAAAATCGAGTTTAACTCTGTATGCATGTAAGTTTAAAACAACGCTTTATTTTTAAGATTAACGCAAAATAGTTTTTAAATTAAACATGAGATGAGTGTTAAAGTAATATTTGTAAAATCGAAAACAAAGTCATTCAACATTTCCGCCCCATGTTGCCTGCGGTGAAAATATTGGCAGCGGTTTGTAGGTGCTTTTGCTGCGATAGGCGACCACTGACTCCAGATTTTCAAACCTTTTTAAATACTCGGCCACATTTGGAAAATTCGAGAAAGCATCCGACTTCAAATGTTTAATCCAGTCCAGAAGGTCTCCAAAACAAAAATCTACATATGTGAGATCATTCCCTGCCAGCCACTTGTTTTTGCCTAGATACGCCTCAAAGTTTCGTATCTTATCCGGAAAACTTTCAAAATATTTTATCTTTTCTGCGTCAAAATCTTTTTTAGGCACATGACAAGGCCCCGCGAATTCCATTAAAAACTGCCTTACTACACTTTCAAGCATCTCTGCTTTGGCCCAGCTTTTGTTTGTGGTCGGCAACAACGATCCATTCTCCCTGGCAATGTATTTCATAATTGCTAAACTTTCAGTAAATCGAAAATCGCCGTCAATATAGTAAGGTAAATTTGGAAAATCCAAACCCAAGTTGTTCTTGGCGTCCACCCATTCCCCTTCCTTATAAAAATTTGGCGCGGGACCATAGGAAAACGTTTTATCTTCAAATTCAATATTTAGATGGTTTAACATAAGACGAATCGCACACCCTAGGCCTCTAGGTTTCCAATAAGCGAGTACGGAAATCGATTTAGCCATAATTTTTTTTCTATTTACTAAAATTTACTCTACACTCTTAAACAAAGAAATAAAAATAGCCAAATTTAATTAAAACCTAAACATTAAAGTTCAATAAGCGTCACAAATAAACTTGAACATTTACACACCATAAGTCGATAATAATGTTACACGATTCACAAGTTAATAATTGATAGTTCCTTTTTAACACATCAGCACTTTAAAATGCGAATGCAAGTCGTTTAAATAACAAACAGTTACGTTTTGTAATGCGTTATTATAATATACCAAAACATACTTTGATAAAAAAAACATTAAATATATATTTGCATTGTTTACCTGTAAAATGATATATATATGATAATTGATGTTGTTTTACTAATTTTATGAGTGATGTATATAGCACGTTAGTATGGTTGACAGTTGACACTAAATCACAAAAATCACAAAAAATAATCAATACCAAAAACCAAATTACCATTTTTTGTTTGACGTAAAAAATACTTCGTTGCGTGGTAAGTGTATGCTAGTACTTTCTACGTCATGACAAACAGGGCTTCAGAAAAGGAAGTTAGAGCATTTTTTAAAAATACTTAATAAAACAAATGTTGATACAAAATTCTTTACGCTTATGATTTTTTTTGTAACGTAGTTACAGTTGAAAAGCTAAATATAAAGATAAGACCCGCTTTTATTAACTGGCTTGTGACTTTTTGATAACCGGACCCTTCGAATTCTTATTTTTGATGTGTTCGAAAAAATGTGATCTTCTTCTAACCATTCCGGTTGCCAAAGCCTCTGGTCGATGAAAACTCGATCCATAGGTCCCCAGTTCGACTCCCAAGTCCTACAGATGTATAGCTTTGAGGTGGATAAGAATAAGATTATTTCAATAAAATATATTCCGTGTTTACTCAAGCGGAACTAATTGGTGCGTTGATTGGTCAGGTGACTAGTCAGTGTTGATTACCATTTTACTCAATTTTGCAGGTCAATACATTAAATATATCCTATAGGCCTAAGTAGGATATACAACATATATATAAATGTATATGTTTAATTTAATTTTTTTTAAATTATATATATAATTATATATGCTGTATACAAAGTTTCATTGCATATCGATTTTAAATTTCTTCGCCCTTTGGAAGACAAAGATGTGTTATAAATAAGTATGTGAAGAAATTGCCACACTATTTGAGATTTACTTTAATATATTTGTAACTACACATGATATTAATAAGAATACGAAAAGATATTATTTATGATTTATACAGTAGCATAATATTACAATACTAAAATCACAAAAAAAACAAATATAGTATTTAAAAAAAGAAATCATTTTTTTTCTCCAAATAACGATCATTTCACAAGACTTTATTAGTTGTTACATAAATCATATTTAAATTTACTTGAAAAAAAAATTTTTAAAACCTTAGAGCAAAAAATTAGAAATCAAAATTAATAATTGGGCAGTGAATTATGCTTTGAAATGGAATGGTTATAATTTACATAAAGCTGAATGAAATTTTTCAATAAAATTAAAAAAAATATATTTAAATTTGTTTTAACCTTTAAAGGGAAATACTAGGTATAACCAGCAAGTAAAATATCACCTAACTAATATACCAACATTACTTCAAAAACCAAGCAAAAATGCAGAAAAAAATATAATTTTTTTACCATATGATAAAAATAATTATATTTCAATAATTTTTTTAGGGTAAAATTTTTGCATTTAGGTACGATAATAATATTGAAATAGTAAGCAAACCAAATACAACACAAATTATTTTTTTTTAAATTTTAAAAAACATAAGCTTGGCCTATCAACTTGTAGAAAGTACGAGATTATAGCATACAGAAATTGCAATTGCACAAAATTGAATGACCAAATAGTATTTTTAATTAAATATGTTTCTACTAGCAAAAATGTTATGTTTATAAGATAGAAAGGGTAAGTCACCATAATTTATATCTAACTAATTTATTTCTGTTGTCAATATAGTTTTTTTTAAAACCAATTCAAATTTAATTAAAAATGAATGAAATCCCTGAAAAACTTGAAATTTCTTTGTGTTGCAGGTTTACGTCATATTTTGAAAAATTGCAAAAGTAAATTTAATAATTAAATGTTAAACACCAAGTAGTTATGGCAAACGTTTATTTAAAAATAATGTTATGCAATTTAATATAGGCAATGGAAGAAAATCAACCAATCAGGTGACAATAAAACAATGTGTGAGATTTGATTGGCTGCTTTAAAACAGGACTTCAATTGGACTCTTTTATTGGTCAGTTTAAATTCTGAATTAAATGGCGTTTTTTGATTGGTTAACTTAAAATTGATCCTCCAATAGAGTGCAGAGAATAGATGAAAGCTCACTGTTGCTTGAACGAATAGTAAGACGATATTTCTAAAAAAAATTTACAAAATTTTAAAGAATATACTGTCAAAAATTTTTTTTTTTTAGAAAAAAATATATATAACATGATTACCTTGGCTTGCTTGTTTGGTTCCAGTCTGAGTAAGCAACCAATTTGACCATTTTTCGTTTTAAGAATTCCAGATCCAACAAGATTGTCGGGATTTGGGTCAACTCCATTTAAAGAGGATAAACCAAAACCTTAGAAAAATCAAATAATTTATTTTTATTTATAAAATAAAAAAAAATTGCTAAAATAAAATTTGAAAAAAAAAATTAATATTTCAAGTTTATAATTTTTTTAAATATAAATTTATTAAATTTTTTCAAAACTGTAAAATTTCAACAAAAAAAAAAAAGTTACCAATCAGTTTCATTTTTGTCTGACTTGTGTCAATTGGAAATTTAGCTTCGAATATTTTCTGACATTCTTGTTCAGGTCTAAAAAAAATTAAATAAATAAAAATAAAATTTTACAATGCAAGAAAAACAAAACTAGTTTTTAAAATCAAAATTTGAAATGTCAAAACACACTTTGCTTGTTTTTATAACGCTACTGCATTTCATTTACCAAAAAAATGTTAATATTTAAACGATGAAAATAAAATAAACTGTCCCAAATTTTTACTTTTAATGTGTCAAAAAAATCAGAACTTAAAAACAATAATAAAAGTCAAGTTAAAAAAAGACTTTTTAATCAGCGAATAATCATTTATTTATTAAAACCAAAAAATATTTTGACCACCTTATATTAAAAATAATCAATAAAAATTTATTAATTCTGTAAACCCATTAACTTACTGTCCAAGTTGCTTCCATCTACTAAAGAAATCATTGGCAGCCATTTCAACAGATTGGAAGAACTTGTTGATCATAACAGGGAGGAGAACTGAGATGGTATGAGGAGTGTTATTGCTCACATATCTGAAAAATAACATTTATGATGAAAGAAAGGACACAAAAAAAAAATTTAAATTTATTTTTGAAGTAAAATAAAGAAAAAATAACAACATACAGAATATACCAACAACATATTCAAATTTTAGAAGATTTAATTAATCACAACAAAAGTTATTCTTTCTCAAAAAATTGTTAAACAATAATAATAATAATAATACTGGCATTAACAATATGTTTCGAAATCTAAGATTTGAACCATAATTACATTAAAAAAAATAAACCAGCAATTTTTAGTATACTAAACCAATATTATGTTAAGCATTTTTTTTAACTTTACAACTAAAGCAATAGTAAAAAGGTTAATCCATTTTTCGGACTAGCATACAGTAAAAGATGGCGATAATTTAAAGCTGGATAACTATTAGTTAAAGTACCTGATAGTCATTAGAGGGGAGTCCTTAAATACTGTGAGACATTCCAAGTTAACAAAATGTTGGACTTGTGCTCCCCCATCAATGGTGGATGGACAATCCTTTTGGGGAGCTATGTTGATCTAATAATATTTAATACAGTTAGTATATCGGTAATAAATGGGTTTTCCTAGTTGGGTCCCAATATGATAAGTTTGCCCTGAAAAAATTACCCTTTTACATACCCGAGACCAAAGTATACATATAAACAAAAGTAGTTTAACACTTGACCGGAAGTAAAATTAGAAGATAAAATGGGTCTTAGAAATGCATTACAGGTATAGGAAAAAACACCAATATATTGTTTTTACAAAATTTCCTTACGTAGAAATCTAAAAATTTCACCGGAATTCCATTTTACTAATATTTTAACATTTTTACGCACAGTTTTTTTTGTGCAGTGTTGTTATTAAATAGAGATATAATTAAAATAAAACTAAAAAAAAATAAAGTCATAAAAGAAATGCCCAAAATGTTGTTTACTAAACATTATCACGTAATAAAACACATTGTTGTATGAATGGCAATTGGGGACAAACTTAAATAATACTCAGGGCATGCGACAATTTCTTTGAGAAAATACAATTTTCTATTTTCAACAAAAATTTTTGCGCGTAAAAGTGTTAAAATATTAGTATAATAGAATTCTGGTTAAATTTTTAGGTGTCCGTGTTAGAAATTTTCGTAAATCAAAATATTCGTGTTTTTTCCTATACCTGTAATGCTTTTCTAAGACCCATTTTTGCCTCCATGAATCGCAAAAATGACGTAACAATCCGGTTGAATCAGTTAAACTACTTGTGTTTATATATATATATACTTTGCCCAAGACTGGGTGAAAACGGGATTGTCCACCAAAAAAGTTTTAAAAAGCTAGGGGTAAGATTACAATTTTGAGGTGTTGGAAAAAATTTTAAATTACTTGGATATAAAAATAAAGTGAAAAGACTTGCTTACTTTTCCATCCAGTGCCCCATCCAATGTAACATTAGCAGCAACACTCATTAATTGTGAGGGGGTTTTATTTCCAAAAAATATTCCAACCCGACCTTTTTACGAAAATATTAATAACAAATACAGTAGGTAAAAGGCAGTAAAAAATATACCAAAAAATAACAGCAATTTTTAAAATTAAAAGCTTAACTAGTGAGCCTAACTAAAAATTTTCTGGTACTGAAAAATACATTTTTATATGAAAAAAGTATGAAAATGTTAAAAAACTTACCGTAATGCTCTTTAAATTCACATTTTAAACCAATTTGTAGAAATTCGTTTTCGAACAAAACTCCGCTGTTTTTAAACAAAAATCTAAAAAAAATCAAAAATTAAAAAAAAAATAAATAAGTTAAAAATGATTTTAATCCAAAAACTCCAAAAACCAACTACATTTAAAACACCAACTATAGTCAGTAAACATAATATTAAATATCAAAAATACAATTATTAAATATGTTTTTTTTTTTTTTAGTTAAAATAGGTAAAAGTAAAAAGAAACAATTATGGTTAATAACATACTCACAGTTGAATAATTAAGTTAGTTAAAAAATGTTAAAAATATTAAAATTCCCACAAAAATTGCATCTCGTTAAAATTTTTTTTTTTTAATTAATTATAAACTTTTTGTTATTGAATGTTTTTAACTGTTTTAAGTAAAGTTGGACAAATTAAAAGAGCTTGAATTTTTTAACGATATGTATTAATGCTTATATTTGTATTAAATGTACCCAAAATACAATGTGTTATTTAACAAAAAAAAATATAGTTTTTGCAAGATGCAAACATTTTTTTGTAATTACCAGTTTACAATATTACAAACCAAATTAAAAATTAATCCGCAAATCCAAAAAATTAACAATTTTACCCACTTATATTTCAAGAATGACTAAAACCAATGCACAAAAGTTTTCAAAAATGACCAATTTTATTCATCCTAATTATCCTTAAAACAAAAAAAAACTTCATTTTGGCAAAAACTAAGACCTCTAAAGCCCCACCCATTCTACTCTTACTTGTACGGTATATTTGATTCAATTTCTGTTATATCATCGTAATTTATATCCAAATTGGACATTTGCCCCATGGGGTCAATTGAATGAGACCCTATGTCACCCAAATCACATTGGAAATCCCCTAATTGCCCCATGTTATCAGATAACCCTTGTTCGGGACTTTCAAGTCCGAAAAATGGATTAACCGAAGGGGTGGGGTTTGTCTCAGCCAATGAGAGCAAACTAGCAATATTGTGCTCTGTAGTGATTGGCTGGTTTTCATGCAAAGGCATGCCCATGCTAAAACAATTATTTTTATACAGAATATTGATAATTTCAATTAAATTATAAACAAAATAAAACAAAAATATCTTAAATTAAAAATTAGGAATTTAATACAACAGTAATTAAACTGTAAATTTAATTTGAATTACTAGCATACAATGGATTTTACTACTGAATTAAGAACCGGCACAATTACAGACAAACTAACAAATTGGACAACACAAATGGACAAATTGATACTTAATTTTTGTTGTCTTACTTTGCTAGGTAAAGGTTTTGTTCGTCAGCTGTCTGCTCATCTACTGAGGCATATTCAGGTTCCCTATGTTCATGCATAGTAATAAATCATGACAAAGTAAATACAAAATGCAAAAATATTGATCAAAAAATTATAAAACATTGTTACTATGTTGCCGTTAAATTTAAATCGCACAAAATAAAAATTTGATTTTTTTTAGTGTAACTAAAGCTTACATATTTTTTTACTATAAGCTTAGTTTGTGTCAAAATCTAAACTAAAAGATTGTTTTTTATGCTTATTGAGCTACCAGTTCTTTTGTAATTGTGTTAAGTTAGTGGTTAACATGCAAAACACAAGTAAATGATATTAATATTAAAATACAAAATCAATTTATTGGTAAAACATTTTCAAAATAAAAAAAAGGAACTTTAAAATAAATTTTAACTTTTCACAAAATCATAACCGCTTTAAAAATAGTAAAATATTTTTTAAAATAAAAAATTTAAAAAAATTTTCATGCAATAAAACAAGTATGTGGACTTACTTTGCAATGTTAGAGGAAGCAACTTGCTCCTCTGTAGCTTGAGGAGGACTACCAAAGACATCCACCAACAAGGAGTTGGAGGTTGGAGGAGCTACCTCCGGCGTACCAAGTCCAAGAAGATCATTAGAGTTTGAGTTCTAAAAAAATATAAAAAAAATTTTAAATTTAAATTTTTTAGAAAAAATTCTTTTTTAATTTTTTTTTAAATTATGTTAAATGGCAAAATTAAACTTGAACTTACAGAAACAACTGGGGATAATTCCTTGGGTTTACTAACATGGTTTTCAGCATTGTTGGCAAGCGATTTTTTCAGTTTTTCATCTTCTTTTTCAAGTGCCTACAAAATTAATTTTTTTAAAAACTAAAAAAAAATAAAACACAACAATACCTTTTAAATAAATTCAGTTAAAAATTTCTTTATTTTGTATTAAATTAAGGTGGCATAATTTAAACAAAAAAATGGAATACATTAAGGTATTTCAAACAGGCAAACGCATAGCGTTTGGACAATTTTCACTTTTAAAAAGAAAGTGAAATTAATGTCTACGAAAAACAGAAAATATATTCTTTAAAAGATGAAATTAAAATGAATCCTCACAAAATTATACTTTGTCATTTAAAACACTTTTTATAAACATACCGTTATTTTTTCCATTAAAAACAAGCCTACATTAAACACTAACCTGCACACTTGCTGGCTTCTTCTTTTTTAGTTTGGCCAAAATTGAAGACTCACGCTCGGGGAATGGAGGCATTTCTTCGAGGACTGTAGCAAGGACATCTGGTGACGTAATTGAACTCAGTTGGGAGTATTCTAAAGCTCGTTGTTGCAGCTCGACGTCGGCATTTCTTAACTGGTTATTGTTTTGTAGAACAGTCTAGAAATAAAAAAAATTAAAAATTTGTAAATAATATTGTTGAAAAGTTTAAAACAAAAAGAAAAATTTGAAAAAAAAAGTATTTTTTTAATTTTTTACCCAAAAACTTTTAAAAATGTCACCTGAATTGATCCCTTGATCTCAGGAAAGAGATTAATAAACTTAATGTAAGTGGAAAGCAGCAGAGCTCTTGTTGGAGGAGAGCAGAGATGAAACTTGGAGTGGAGGAGATTAAATTGAACGAGAGGAGAGGACCTTACATCTCCTGCAATCAAATTCCCAAATTCCCCAAGAATGTATCCTCCGACTTTGACCATGTTTTCATGACAAGCTGGCGCTTGCAAATTCTAAAAAAAAAAATTACCAACAATTTAAATAATTTCACTACAACTTTTATGGATTTTACATAACACTTAAAAAATGGATAAGATACATACAATAAAACTTAAACATAAAAATTAAAAATAAAACAGTGACTAAAAAGTTTGAAATTTGCTAAAAGTTTATTTTAATAAAATATCTAAAACTGATAAAAAAAATTTAAAAATTCTATGTATATATATATAATACCATTTAAATTATACTGTTATCTTTACATAATAAATCCTAGTAAAAACTATTTGTTTTATCTTGTATAAGTAATTTAAAGTTTTTACTCTTTTTTGAACATAATTTTTTTACTAATTTTTAAAAACAGTATTTTAAAAACATATAGATTTAAAAAATTTTTTTAAAAACAATAAACTTTAGATTTTATATTTTAAAAACAATTTTTTAAACCTCGAACACAGTTTTAGCAGCATATCCTTGTGCATCGTCTCTGTTAATAACAATTTGAATAACACGATGCCACACTTCCTCGGAAACATAATCGCCTGCCACTCTTATAAGTTGGAGTATGGTGTCAACATACCAAGTATAATCTGAAGCATATTTCTCAGACAGAATGGCAACTTTCAAAACCTAGAAAAAAAAGTGTTTTTAAAATTTTTACAACAAAATTTAAAAAAAAATTTTTTAAAACTACAAACAAAATTTTACAATTTTTTGATAAAATATAAAATGTTTGGCATTTTTTTTTTAATTTATAAAAACTTATTGCAAAATAAAAAAATGAAATTTTATGGCAATTTTATTTTTAAAAAATATTTTTTGGATTAAGTAATTTAGAAAAAAAAAATTCATCAAATTTCTGAACAAGAATAGTTACAGATAGATTTACCATTTCTTCTCTGATTGCATAGTCAGCAGTCTTGAGGTAAGCCAACATTTCAGCAACAATTTCTTCTGCATTCGACTTGTCGCACATGGCATACAACAAATCAACAGCTCTTTGTCGCACGCTAACATCTCTTTCAGTCTAAAAATATTAAAAGAGTTGAATTAGGTTAAAATTGATAAACAGTTTCATTTTAATGTCAGTTTTTAAAAAAAATTAATTTTTTGAACAAGAATTATTAGCGCCAACAAAGTATTTATTAGCGCCAACAAACTAACTTTATATTATAACCTAACTAAATTAAATAATATATTATAATTCGTATGAATTTGAAACCTTGACAAAAATGGCATTTATAATAAACTAAATTAATTTTTTTTTATCAAAAAAATAATAAAATTTGACCAGCAGCATGGTGTAGTGGTCAGAACACTTTTCTTCACAACATAAGGCCTTGGGTTTGATCCCCACTTTTCATAAACAGTATAAACTGCTCATTGAGTCAACACTTAATAAAAAGCTTATTTAGCAGGCAATTATAAACAAATATATTCCAAAATGACAAAGGCAACTTGAGACTGGGTTGGGGTAACTAGTGTTACTATATGTTTAGGTTGTAAAGTCGATCACTTTACCACATCAAGGATAAAAAAATGCAAAAAAAAATTAAAATTTTAATTTCATACGTGAAAAAAAATTTTTAATAACTAAATTTCTTTTTTCACCTTTAAAGCGTTGATCACAGTTTCACGATGTTTCTTAACAGCATCGGCCGAAAACTCAGAACCAGCTAACGAACACATACTCTCTAGCGCCAGGTAGCGAAGATTTGTTTCTCGATGTTGAAGAAACTGCCCGAGTTGGTTACAGGCTCGAACAAGAAGACTTGGTTCACTGACAAAAAAATATTTTATTTTTTTAAATATGAAAAAATTAACGAAAAATCATATACACAATAAACAGAAGATAACACAAGTTTTTTTTTGTTTTAAGATAAAAAAATGTAAATAGAAGGAAAAATAAATCAGTTATCCCATGATTTGTTCAAAAGTGGAATTATTTACGGAAGTTAATTTTAGAGAACATTAATATGTGGTATCTATATATAATGGGGTTTGTTGGACATAAATGTCTAGTTCATAGGTAAATAACTAAATTAAACTGCCGTTTGTTGTGCGTGGGTAAATTATTACAAGCAATATTAGTTAAGAACTTAAATGCAGACTTTTGGGCGGGCTATCAAAAAGTACTTAATTGTTAAATGTAACTAAAGGTCAAAACCATTAAAAATAAAAACTGTCATGCCAAAAAATACTGCCTTTAATAAGACACATCCAATAAACTTTAAATTTAAAACTGTATTTAAAAAAAAATACAACCAGAAAATTGATAAAAATTAAGTGAAATTTATTTTTTTAAATAAGAAAAATTAAATTATACAGTTTAATTGTTGCATTAAATAACATAAAAACTAACTTTCTTTATCAATTATATTACAAAACATTAATTACCTGTCAATATGTATAATAAGATTAATAGCTTCAAATAAAACAGCATTCTTTGAGTTTGAATGTTGGACTTTCTTGGATTTGGGTGGCTCCTGACATTTATTTAAAATTGTTTCCAAACATTCGACCAATCTTCCTCGAACTGCTTGCTCCTCTTTTTAAAAAAATCGAAAAGAAGTTAAAAATTAGTTTTTAGATTAAGTGAACTTAATTTAATTTTTCAAAAAAAAAAACTTTTTTACTACATAAAAAAAAACTTTTCAGCCTATATCAATGACATATAAGATTAATTTTAAATTCCTACAAGTATACTTTTTTGGTTTATAAATGCTTGGTGTAGTAGTGAGAACACTTGCTACACCACCATGGGGTCGTGGGTTCAATTCCCACTGCTCTCATGTTGTAGCGCCCTTGAGTAAGGTGCTATAAACGGTATGAACTCCTGCTGAGCCAGCACTTAATCAGCAACATAATCTCGTTGCAATTATAGTCTCTATAATATCCCAAACTGCCACAGGCAACTCAAGACTGGGTTGGAGTAACTGATGTTACTCTATGTTTAGGTTGCGCATTCGACCTTCCCACATCGAAGATAAAGATATATACAAAAAAATATATATAAAGAACATACAATATTTACTAGTCTAAAAGCTTATACTTTCAATTTTTAGTTAATGTTATAACAAACCTGGTATAGGATAGCATTGCAGTAACCTCAATAATTTAACACTCAACCATGGAGCTGGCACAAAATAGTATGTGTAATCCTGTAAACAAAAAGATTCAGTAAAATAACAAAAAAAAATTAAAAAAAGTTAAACCCATAATAATACAAAATTTATAATCTTAAAAAAAATAAAAAATATTTTGTTACTTTATATTACATATCACACGGTGCACATAACTTTTTTATTTCAAACCTAAACTGATTTTTAAAAGGGTCTTAAAGCAAAAAAAAGTACCTGTAGATCTTGGTAAGTTGAAGTGACAATCCTGCTCAACCTGGATACAGCAAGCGATACACAACCCTTGTACTCAGCAGGACTATGTTGAGCTAACGCATGAATCAGACTTGCTGCTGCAGTTACAACACCCTGTTTGATAAAAAACAAAGTAAAAAAAATTCAGGTTACTTGCTGATAATTCGTCTGCGCATCACAAACAATTTTATTTATGTTTTTGTTAGTATATGTATAGAGCATGTTAAAGTTTTTTTAGGTAAACTATTAAAACCCATTTAACCAAATTGACAGTTTTCCAAAAATGAGAGTTGGGGTAGTCCAAGGGTGAAATCTTTTATTTATAATTAATTCAAAAAAAATGTTTATGTACACATTAAACTGTAATAAACTACACAAATTTCAAGTTGAGTATAAATCTTTCAAATTTACATTTTCACCCTTTTAAAAATAAGTCTACAATTAAAGCTGTAAAATTTGGTCAAAAGTAAAAAATTAACACTACTTTTATAAAACTACCTGCCAAATAAAATTTGGTGTTAAAATAATAAATATTACATTTTTTTTAAAGAAGCAAGAAAACTTTTTGCAACTTTGTTTTAAATTTATGAGTATTAAAAAAATTAATTTATGCAAAAAGCAAAAAATTGTCATTTAAAAACACACAAAATTTTAAGCAGACCTTTATTCATTTTTTATAATGTTTAAAAACAGCAAACATTAAATTATTACCATGTGTTGGTCGTTAAGTAAATGAATTACTCTGGAAGCCCATTCAGCATAAGTTAGAGCGTCAGGCATGGTTCGAAACAAACGAAGTAAACACAAAGCTGCACTCTGCTTTACCGCCTCACTTGCAGATCTAAACAAAAATTAAAATAAGAAAACATCGAGAAAAAATCAAACAACAATTAATCTAATTAGTGGCAAATTTTTGATTTTAAATTTAATTTTGTCATAACTTTTTTGAAAGGCATTTAGTTAAAGGTAAATTATATAAAAGTTAAAATTTGTTCAAATAAAATTTTTTGCTTCAAAAAAAAAAAAATCAAAGATCAATATAGAAAAATCCACAGTTTTTAATTTATTTTTAAAGTTTAACCAAATATTTCAAAACCATAACCCACCAAAAAAAAGTTTTAATAACACTTCAACAGTAATAAAGTGATATTCAAACATATATTATAGGCTAACACAGGTATAATTGTATCCACAAACCTGAGGTTTATCATAGCTAAATAAACTTATAGACTTGGCAAGGTTTAATAATGACTTGCAATATTTGTTATAAAAACAAGATTACAAAACAAAAATTTCATTTTCTTTAACTTAAATTTTTTTTTTAAATAAAATGTGACTTATAGGTGTTTAGTATATCATTTTAAAAACTACAAAACAATACCTGAATTTATTTTTTTTTAATTTAAATTTTTTTTTATTGAGTCATTAAAAAACCATCACACATTTTTTTGGTTTACCAACATTTTTTTGGTTTTACTAAAATTTTTATTAAATTTTTTTACCAATCTTCAACGAATTATTTTTTAATTTTTTAAGCAAAAATTTTCAATTCTAACTTACGCTGAGACCAACAATTTCGGAACCTCAGACCCAAAAGCCTCAGCCATTTCAACTGAGCCAATATTTGCAATACAATGCAAGGCAAGATTGACATGTACTGGTTTTGGAGATGAAATGTCATTTTTAATATTCTGGATAATAAGCTTCATAAGATCAGAGTTGGAGCTGACCAGAACTGATATAAAAAGGTAACCCTGAAAATAATCAAGTGATATTGTTTGTTAAATTTATGTAACATATTATATAGAAACTTAAACATTATACAATATTCAATAGGTTCAATTGAAAACCCTAGAAAAAAACTAAATTAGTCAAAGTTGGAACCACAATATAACACTTAAAATAACCTAAAGCTAGCAATCGATTAGTTCAATAAAAAAGTTTTACAAATAATAATTTTTATTTTTTTTAATTTTTTTTCGATTGTACTAAGAATAAACAGAATGTTAAAAATGTTCGTTTCAATTTAGTAGTAAATACTTTCGGTTGTAAGAAAATGTCATCAAGATAAAATCCAAATTACTTACGATTTGTTTTTCCGTATATTTGTTCGAACTTAAAAGATTAACTGCTTCGATGTGACCAAAATCGATGTCATGACCCAATAAAAATATGAATAAGAGCTTACAAACATATTTCTTTTTGCTGTATCCGTCCAAGGTTTTGTCCCCTACAAAACAACAAATCAAAACATTTTTTGACTGAATAAAAACAAAATCATTATTCGATATCCTTTATTAAATGGGTTTTAAGGTACAGTAAGTCACAAAGTCAGCCAAAACAATTGGCTTTTCAACTACGGCAATAACATAAAAATTGTATTTCGATTATCGCATTGATTTAAGGACATCTGTAGTTTTTTAGGTAAGATATCATATTATTTAAACTTGCAACTTTTAATGTGAGTTGAAGACAATCGCAAATTAAAATCCATTTTACTAAATTTTTACCTAACATTAAGCAATATAAATACACACAATGATTTGTTTACACAGGTAAATATACCTAATTTCGTTTGTAACAACATTAAACAGTGTGTACATACTGCACATAACAAACAAATAGTCACAAGGCATAACCTGAAATAAAGCCACCAGTACAACTTTGTTTTAAAATTGGTAACAATCCCGTTATCCAATTGCAAAAATAATTCTATTATTGGCTGTTAACTTATAAATATCCTAGATTAGTAAGTTTTTTGCAAATAAACCCCTTTTTTATCTAATAGAGCTACTTAATTAATATGTTTATTAATTTGTTAAAAAAACAATTTTGTTGTTAAAAATTCCCAATTTTTTGATTGTGTATAGTGTTAATTTTAAGCTAGAACTACACATATCCCAATGAAATAAGATTCAGAAGAGCCCTTGATATTGATTTTATAAAACAATTTACTGCAAAGCCAATTTCAAAAAAACAAGTGATGTTATTTAAAAAAAAGTAATGTCACTTTCATTAAATGTTCTATTACTTAGTTTTAAAATGACATGTTAAGAAAAAAATATTTAGTTGTACAACTGCATTGTTTAAAGCCACGACTTTGAAACAAAAAGTACAAAAATCAAAATCTAGACTACTTCCTGTGCTCCACATTTTAAAATCAATAAAAGGAAGTATTAGCAAAACATAGCACAGGGCTAATTTAAGATCAATTCAAATTTGTGTTTGGGCCAACAGTTAAGCATGCCGGCTATATTAAAGGTGACATAGTTAATTCTTTGTAACAAGTTTACTTAAGAATTGATTGCCTTAAAAAATAAAGATTATTTAGTATGACAAAACAATCTAAACCAACTGCTATGATAAAAACTTGGCTTTACTACTTGAGGTCTCAGGTTTAATTTCAAATGCTTCTATGTTTAAGCATCTGTGTGTAAGGTGCTATAAACAATACCAACTCCATTCATGCCATAACAAGAGATGGCAAGTCATTTATCAAGCAATGTGATTAATAGTATTCATAACTGCCTAAGGAAACTTCAGTATGGATCAGAATAACAAATTCTACCCTATGCTTATATGCTATTTATTCACCCTTTTTAAATTAAAGATCAATAAATACGTAAATTACCATTTTTAAGTTTAACATGGATCCATAAAAATTAGAATCAAATTAGTGTCTACATTTTAACTTTAATAAATAAAGTTGTATTTAAACACTTCTATTTTAGAATACGATATAAAACCAGTATTATAAAATATAACATAAGCACTCATAATAAAAATTTATTTAAAAAATTGTATTGTGTAAAATCAATACCTTTGAACTTGGATCTTATGTTAGCCAATTCTTTATTGATTCTTTTGCTTTCAGCTTCTTTACTTTTACCTTTAAAACAAAAAAATAAATAGGCTATATATATTACTTTATAGTAAAACATATCGCTAATATAACAGCTTATTAAACACAATTTTTGGAAAAAATTTAAAATCAGTTTATATAGATAAACAAAATAATACAATAGAAAAATAAAAATATATGTTTGATTGCTAGTAAAATATTCTTGTAGTTCGAAATCTTACTTTTCATGTTACAAATAAAGTTAATATAACCAGTACTGTCTAATTGTTAACAACTATTAAAAATTGTTAATGTTCCAGCACTTTATAAAGTTTTTATAGCATTTATAACAAAATTTAGATATTAACTTACAATTCCTAATATCCGATATAAAAACTGCCAGACCTCGCATTGCATCCGATCTTGAAACTGCCGGCATCGTGAAATTTTTAAATAAACTTTAACCAATTAAAATATCTAAAACAAATCAGGTTAAAATATAAAGTTAATGAAAAAATATTTAAAAAAGTTAAAATTACTAAAAAATCATATTTTTATATAAACTAGCAAAAATAAATAAAATTACTAAAGCTGAAGTTTTGGCAATTAGAAAATAAACAAAAGTTTTAATAACTAAATCTTGCTTTTATAACAAATTCAAATATTCTTTTTTTTAAGTAAACTTTTAATTTATCATCAGCTTGTAACATTTCAAGGTCATAAAACAACAAAACAAGGTTTTAGTGAATGCTTGAATTTCAATGTAAAACCAAATTAATTGTCTAACTAGATAAGGCAAAAAGGTGGCGAAAGATTGAAAAAATCGATGTTTTCTAAGAATCAAAAGTTTAAAACAAACAGGCAAAAAACGGTTTAATTCGTACTAAACTGACAGACTAACAGCTAACTAAGCCTGTTTTTACGCGATTCATAAGCTATAAATACATTAAATTTAAATGGTTTATTTAGGTGCAGTTTAAATAATAGATAACAATAATAGTTTGTATAAGACAAAACGAAATTACCTTAATTTTAAATCAAATCTAAAATTAGAATACACCACACTCCCAAATAATTGAATAGAGGTCGTAAGAAAAATATGACCTAAACCTACGCCGCAAAAATTAAAATTAAATAAAAACTGTCTGAATCAAAAAACATTTTTTAATAATAACATTTATATTGGGCTTCTTAAAAGACGGCAAACATATTATTAATTTTGCTATAGTTGTTTTATTTTAAAAAATTGAATGACAGGAAAAATAAGAGTTGAAATGTTAGAGGCCAAAAAGAAATAGTTTACTGCCATAAAATTTGGATCAAAATCAATAACAATTTTAAATATTGCATATTGAAGTAATCCCAGTATTCCAGTAATAGTAAAACCCAACCCCATTAGCTTTCCAAAATGCTCCACTGGATAAATAATAGAAATAAATGCACCAAAACCCCCATACAAAAACGCTCTTAGGAACATAAAGAATACAAATGAACCATAAGGTGCTTTTAACAGCATTGTTAGTGAAAGAAAAATGCCCAAAAAACTGTTTGTTATAGATGAGGCTAGAAACCCACGCATAGCTGCAATTTTCGAAGGTTGACTTTTGTTCATTTTTTCAACCGTAGAAATAATAACGCCATTCAGAGGGCTTACAAATACGCTTAATATTAAAATTATATTGTAAACGCTTAAATACGAAAATGAATTTTTAGAACCAACTACTCCCTTAAGCCAAGTAACCAACGAACCCATAAAAAATATTTCCTGTAAGTTAAGCAAAATTATAGGACATAGGTTTAACCAATACAATGGGGACTTTAAACACTGTAAAAACGCTACATTGATCTCAGGTTTATTATTAATACTGAGGTCATCGCTCAATAACTTAGTTTCCATTTCTTCTTCACTATCGTCCTGATCACAAGTTAAACACCATTCGTAATATCCGTATTTAAAATTAACAGGAATTTTTTTGGGAAAATTCTTTCTAGGAAATAAAAGAAACGTGTTTACCCAAATCAACAAAGTTCCAAATGCCATAACTTTAAGCAGCAAATGATAGTTAAATCCATATTTGTACGCTAGTTGAACCAAATAAAACGGCAGGACACCCGACTGTAGAAGGCCAAACAGTAACGTTACAATAATAGCAGTTGTTTTTGAATGCAAATTTCCGACCGGTATGTTACAAGTAAGCAGTGCACTGCCCCCAACTCCAAGCATTATCTCCGCTGGCATTACTAACCAAGAAGACCGTGGTTCTGAAAAAGCAAGGCACATAAAACCTATTGTAATTAAACTTGATGCAAGAGACCGGCAGATCCAGCAACCAAATCGGTCTAAAATATACCCAGTAGGAAAGATCGAGCAGCTATAAAGCACTGATGTTATTGTAAAGATTAAGTTGAAAATTGAACTTTGTTCTTTGCATATTTGTTGTCCATCTCTCAAAGTTGAATTAACGTATGGCTTGCAAGTCGTTGAGAAATAGCCAGAGTGTTCCAACACAAATTGTAAGGAAGGCCAGCCACCGGTTATACCAGCATACAATAAACATTCTAATGATGCAGCACATATACTAAAGACGAATTGCAATTTCATAATACTTTCTATTAAAATATATAACATTAAAAGAAGCCTGCAAATACTTAATTATTATGGATTGCGATAGTCAACACTGCTATTTTAAATGGTCGTGTGATTTATTGATTAAGTTTATTTCCGTTTTTCAAATACTTCCACAACTAGCCAACAACCTGTATTTTTATATATTGACTGCAAAGTGTGATGTTGAATGTCAAAGGGTAAAAAGGGTAAAAAAAAAGGGTAAAAAAAAATTTTTTTTTGTCAGGAAATTTTGTTATTTTAAATTACCTATGAGACTAACTACATTTTCAATAATTGTTTAATTGTTTATTTTTAGTGGAAGTCGATTTTAGGACCTTATATCTAGTAAAAAAGTGACTGACATTGATTAAGTGGTAAAAAAAAGTTAGAAATAAAACAATTATAAATAGTTTTTTTTTTAAGTAACTTCCTGCCAACAACAGTTGGTCCAGTTTCTGTTAAAACTACACATTGATTTAACTATTTTTTATACCTTTTTTCCCAGTGTAAGAAGGCCTACTTTACATCTCAAACATAGAGTTATGTGTTACCTATCCCAGTCTTGAGTTGACTTTGGCAGTTTAAAATAGAATTAAATTTTATTGCCCGATTATTTTACTTCCGATAACCATACCGTTTATAGCTTCTAACTAAAGATCGAGTTGGATAAACCTTCTATACTTTAAACACAAAATTATTGAATAATTCAAAAATAGCAAATTAAAAAAAAGCAACTTTATTAATGGCTGAATTGACTAAAAATTTAAACAAATCGAAAATTGAATTTTGCAAAAAAAACGGCGCCACGCAAATAAAATAAAAACGCGGAATCAAAAAAAAGCAGCAGTGGTTCAAATGTTTACAAAAAAATAACACATCTAATAATATAAGACAGTATTGTATAACGCGGGTACGAATGTTAAGTTATAGAAGAAAAAGTTTGCGTTTAAAAATGGAACAAAAAAATGGCTAAAAATTAAAACTGCTACAGATTCCTTTTTACCTGGTTTTTAATCAACAGTAAATTAATCCCAGATATCAAAACAACTTAACTTAGAGAAAATTGAAGAAAAAAATAAAATAATTTTTTATTTTAGTTTTGGTGTATGCAAGGGTATCTAAATTCGGAAAAAAAGTTCTGAATAAAACTCAAATATTTTTAGTTTTTAGTTCATTAAATTTGCATATATAACGTTGTAAAGTGTATCGATGACGTCACTTTCAAATAAAACGATTTGACATCATTTCAAAGTGGAGACACTTTTTAACACAAAACAAATTTTTTTTTAATTTCAATTTTTGCATTCGCAGTTCTTAATAAATGTTTAAAGCAGCTTTATATTGGTTTAAATTTAAAGTTTGTATTTTGACCATTTATGTTTGCAAATTCCCTTTAAATAAAATTGTGATTTACAGTTTAATAATTTTATGAGTTTTTTTTTTTTTAAATTTTAACAGTCATTATAAATTTTTTTTAAATATATTTTGGAACCTTTATCCAATCCCTCAATTAACCCAATTTTATTTCCTCTAAATTTCGAGAAGAAATTTAAAGTCAAATTGTTTTCAAATCTTCATTCCAACAATTTATTTTCAAAAAAATTTAATAAAAATGTTGCCTGGGCACTAGGACCCCAGACAACATTTCGTCCGGTTCAAAATCGTCGACCTCTTCGTACTCGTCCGACTCGTCGCTAATCATGACGTCATCAGACTGACGACGTACGTGTGACGTCACGTCGCTGTGCTGGTTCTGGAGCGAGGCTGAGTTAGCTTCGGCGGTCAAGGCACTGATGAGGCTTATAACGCACAAGGAAGGAATAAGTAAACCTAGAAAAGTAATAAAGGATGATATAATGACGTCATTAAATTAACACGTCATCAGCTACAATAATTTTTTTAACTGGTAGAATTTGAAACAAACATGAAAACAAACAAAAAATTAATATTTAAGGTCCTGGGTTCGATCACAACTGCTTTCAAGCTGCAGCGACCTTGAGTAAGTTGCTATAAACGGTATGACTACCTGAGCCAGCAATTAATCAAAAGCTTAGTTGTTGGCCAATTTAATAAAATCTATAATGTCTCAAACCGTCAAAAGAAAACCGAGACTATGTCGGGAAACAGATGTTACTCTATGTTTAGGTCAAAAAGTCGACTTCCCCCTATCGAGGATAAACAAATATAAAAAAATATAAATATATAAAAATATATATATACTAACCTACTAACTTTCCGCCGTCCGAAGTCTGCAATCTAACTACTTGCATTTTATATTTGTTGCCCCCTTCCATCGAAAGCACGTGTTCCACGATTCTCCAAACCCCTAACACTGACCCACCTAACACGTGGTAAGTACGACGACGCATACCCACGTGACACGTGCCCAGTCGACCGCGACTGCACGCGCCTTGCCTGGAAAATAAAAAAATTGTAAATTTTAAAATATAAAAAAAATTTTGATTTTTATATGGAGCGTAATAAAATAAATAAATTAACCAAAATTAATTACTAAAAAATGATAACAAGCTAGAATAACCACTTTTATGTGATGACGTTATAAAACAAAATGGGAAATTTTTAACCCGATGTTCCGAGTTTAATCCCCAGTAAGCACACAATTGTTTTTGAGCTCAAAAAAAGTTCTTGTTTTTTTCAAAATTTTTTTTTTTATAAAATTTCAAACTTTTAGTGGTCTTTAAGTACTGTGGTTTGATTCCCAGCAAAAGAAAGAAAAAAAAACCTACCAAAACTGATGACTGCATTGATCGTAAGAGGCATCAAACTGTTGCGTCCATCCCTGTTCTGCATCAACAGGTTCAACGAACTTGTATTTTTTCTTAATCTCTTCCAGGGTCTCTCTCCTAATTTGTTTGCCAGTGTTAGGACGATATATAACAAAAGTGTGAGTTTTGTTTTTCGAGTTGGTATTAGTTGATTGGATTGCCAGCATTACCATTTGCCGGTCATTGCGCGTCTAACATACAAAAAAGTTTTTTTTTACTTTAATTTATTAAAATTACCTCCCAAAAAAAAAAAAAATGCAACTAGAAGCATGGTAAAATAAAAATTTACCAAAAAAAATGCAACTAGAAGCATAGTGAAATACATTAGAGATGGATATTTATGTTGATCCGAAGGTACCGGGTTCAATTCCTACTGTTGCCATGTTACACATGTTTAAAAAAGAGAAAAAACAGCAAAATAAAAAAAAACAATAAAAATAAAAAAAAAAGAAATCTGCCTTTCTATTAATTAATGAACCTTTTTTTTTAAAGTTTAAATCTGCATTTGTGTTTTATAAAAAAAATTTTTAATTTAAAATAAACACAAAAGATTCCAAACCTGCAAAGAAATATAAAAACCGCTATGATCGCCAACTGAACATTGGTCGTAAATTCTTTTAGCCTCAGTCCAGCCTGTACCGCGTTCAATTCGGACCGTGTGCAGTGAAACGTGACCGCATGACAAAATCGGAAATTCTCTGGATTTAACTTTTTCAACACTGTTGCTACCAGTACCTAGGTCTGTTTATTAAAAATTTAATTTTTATTTTTTTTTTAAAGAAATACAAAAACGTATTCTTTTTTTTGTTTTATATTTATTTATACTCGATGTGGAAAGGTCGACTTCACGACCTTAACGTTTATAGCGCCTCACTTCAGGGCTCAACAGTGAGCAGTGGGAATCAAACCTATGACCTTATGTAGAGAAGCCAAGTGTTATAACCACTTTATAACCATTGGATATTTGGCAATGTGGTGCATTTGTTAGAGGTCTTGGCCTTACTACATGAAGACCAGGGTTCGATTCCCAACTTCTTTTTTTATGCTTTTTTTCCTTTGATGAAGTAAATAACAATTAAATTTGCAAACCCGTGTCAAGCCAAAAACAATTTGCTGAATTATTATAGGGCAAGGATATTTTAAAACTTGAAGACTTGGTAACATTCAACACCCTAAATTTTTAGAGTTAAACAGCCTTTCCACATCAAGAATAAATACATGTATTAAAAAGGTTATATATATAGTTACGATATCATGTAACAAAAATTAAATACAATAAATTTAACCTACCGACAATTCCTTGATCAAATTGCCCTAATCTTTTTGATTCTTGAATGATAGCTTTGAGGGTGTCGGCAAAAAACACAAACAAACCATTCTGATGGTTTACCTCCATACCAAGCATTCGGTTCATAAATTTAAAAATATTGTTGTAATCTGAAAAAAAATTTTAATAAATTTTCGATAAAAATATAATAAGAAAAAAATAAAATATTTATTGTTTTAAAAATAAGTAAATTTTCTAATACCTAAGTTTTAAACATAATTCTAAATTTTATTTATACAGATTTTTTTTGTATTTATACAGATTTTTATGTATTTATTCATCTTCGATGAGAAAAGGCTGACATTAAGGACTAAACAAAGAGTAACATTTATTACTCTGACCCAGTCTCGAATTTAATATGGGTTTTACAAAATAACATAAAGTATTTCTTTTTGAAATAATATAATGTACTTATAATTAACACATATTTAATGCAACAAAGACTAAATGAAATGTTTACCTTTTTCAAGTATGTAGTTAAGTTGTCCAGTCTCCCTAGTTATCATTCCAACACCTAATAAAGCTTGTCTCATATCTGAAAAAATAATTAATAAAATGTATAAATGTGAGAGTGTAATAGAGTGTATAAAAATATTGTGTTAGAGTGAATAAAAATATATTTTTTAATGGCTATATTGAAGAGTTTTGCAATTTTGTAAGTAATGTATATGGCACGTTAGTATGGTTGACACTGAATCACAAAATGCCTTTAAAACCTCTAAAAAATGTCTTTGGTACTTACAATTTGATTTAAAAAAAAAAATTGGAAATAATGAACACCAAAAACCAGGTAACCATATTTTTTGTATTGTAAAAAGTACCAAGCTAGTGCTTTCTATGTTATCGCAAACAGGGCTCTCCTTTTCATTTTTTTTAATTAAATTTTTTTTTTTAAAGTAAGTTAAATTATTTGAAGTTAAAACCATTTTTGAGTTCAGTGACAAAAACTTTATCAATTTTTAAGTAAAAAAAAAATTACAAATATAGGGCTTTAAGAACAAAAAAAGTTATAAAAATTTGACAAAAATGATCTAGACTTTTTAAACAAATTTATTCATGGTGTATTTAAATTAAAATTGTAGTTGACAATACCATTAAAGGAATTAAAATTTTCGGGTTTTAGTAAATAAAAAATAAATAAATAAAAAATTTTACTCTACATATTTATAAATTATCTAATATTTGTATTTGAAAAAAATAAGCTTAAAAATACTAACCTTTAAAGAAATGACCGGGGTATTGAGAAGGTGGGGGTACAAGAGGGGCATCATACCCAGCAATTGCTTTCATAATCGACTCCAAAGCCTTGCGACCATATTTGTTATCGTAATTATATTTACTTAAATCTCGTGATTCTGATGCTCTGCGGTCTCCATGAGTAAGTGCACCCTTTAAAAATTAGTTTTTAAGTTGAATTTTTTTTAAAGTTTTGTATTTATTTGTTCCAGATATTATTTTACAACTTAAACATACAGAATTATATTTATTTTAGCCCAGTATAAAGTAGCAATTGTATTTTTCGATTTTATTGATTTTAATGCCATTTTTTTAACATGTCAATTGGTTTTTGCTTAGCTAGAGTAAGCACTGTTTATTAAACCTTACTCAAGACTGCTACAACATGGGAGACAGTTAGGATCAAACCCATGACTACAACTGGCAGCGTGGTGTAGTGGTAAGAACACTTGCTACACCACACACGAGGTCGTGGGTTCAATCTCCACTGATCTCATGCTGTAGCGCCCTTGAGTAAGGCGCTATAAATGGTATGAACTTCTGCTAAATAAATACCGGGCAATTATAATTTATATAATATCCCATATTCTATATTCCTACATCGAGGATAAAGATATATACAAAAAAAATATGGTGAACATAAGTATTTTAAACTAATCCCATCAACCTGCTGCAAAAATATTTATGTTGAAAACAATATCTTATTATTTTTTGTAATTTATTATTTTATGCATACTTAATTAAGTTTTACTTACCAGACTTTCAAGTCTTTTAGCTACTACAGAGGCAAACCTTTGTTCACCTGCCAACTCACTTATCATAAACACATACTCTGGTGCATTAACTTGATTTGACCTATGTGTTCGACCTGCCAAAAAAATAAAATAAAAAATATATAAGAAATAGCAAATTAACCAAAAATGGTACAGGCGATAATAAAACAAACACTCGTGTATATTTATGTATTTTTTACAAAGCTATTTTAAACCGGTTTCGAACTAATTTAATCACATCAACATAATCCTGCATAAATTTAGGTTACTAGATGGCATTTAAAAACAAACTTTCCATTATCTCACACTGCGTAAATTTTACTTCCGCAGTTCGTTTAGTCGTTGCGCAATGTAACATTAGTAAGCATAGTAGCAGTACATTTTTAAAATCCAATGTAAGGTGTCAAGTATATTTAAATCATTGCTCTAAAATTGCGACTTCGATTTTTAACTGTTAATTTGTACTCTGTAAACTAAAAAGTTTAAAAAAGAAAAAAAATTAAAACTAAAAAGAGGTTTTAAGTTATCAAATTAAATGATTAAGTGACTGTAACAGTCTATGAATAAAGTGTCAAAATAAAGTCAAGTTACTTCCTTGTGCCAGGGTTACTGGGTGGACTAATCGATTTAAAACAATAAGTAAGAAAAATCTATTACATCAATAGCTTTTTTTTAATAGCAAATTATATTAAGGTTTGTGCATATTTTATATTACAACACATTTAAAAGAAGAATTGCCTTAGCAAACTTTAGGTTTTATTAATTTTTAATTTGCTATTTTTTATGTAATAAAAAAAATAGGGTGGTGAAAAAGCCAATAAGTATTTACTTAATTAAATGTTCAGTGTTAAAATTATCTCATTTCACCAATCTTTTAGTTCATTTAAAAATGTAATTTGCTAAATATTTTAATTCACCAATTATTTAAAAAATATTAAAATTAACACCTTTACTTCTAGCATTAACTTGATGAAAAACTTTAAATTAATGTCTAAAACCTTTTTTTAAAAAACACCACAACATGAAAGTAGTAGAAATCAACATTTTAGTGCAGTAAGAATCAAAATTTCAACAAAAAAAGTTAAAATCTAATTTATTACCAAATTGTTGGATCGCTCGATCTGCACTCCATGGCAACTCAAGAGTGATGTGAACTCTTCTTCTTCTGTTTCGAGCTCTCTTGTCTGACTGAAGAGATATTCCGGAGCTTGCAGCTTCACTGATGATCGCGATGTTCTTTTCTCCATCCATAAATCTCTGAGAAAAAATAAAAATGTAAACAAAAATTTGGATTTTTTAATTGATTAATAAAAAAATTTAAATTAATTAATAAAAAACTTTTTTTTTAAATGCAATAATAGAAACAGTGGGAATCAAACCCATGACCTCATGTTTCCAAGAAAATAAACAATTTTAACATGTACCCAGGCCTTTTGTAAAGCCAAGTTATTAACCATGATATGCCATGCTATTTGCTTAAAAAAGTAATGCTCGGAAACACACACTCACATATATAAACACCCATTATGAAAAAAAACCTGCAATAATTGTGAATAATTTTTTAGCTTATTTAAAAATAAAAACAACATCTTCTTTGGAAGTAAACAACAGAAAACAAACCTGTTTTTCAGTTAAGTTGAGTAGTTCAACAGGAACATCAGATTCAGCTCTTGTTTGATATTCAACCGAACCATCATCGGTTGTAACTATCCGTCCTTTTCTTCCTGTCATCTGAAAATTTAATAAGTAATTAGATATTTTAATGCTAAAAAATAGAAAAAAATAGTTTCTTAAAAATGTTTTTAGAGAGTTAATTTGGTAATTCAAAATTTTTACAAAGTTAAAGTGTTTTGTTACAGAGTTATGCATTTTTGTAAGTGATGTATATAGCACGTTAGTAAGGTTAAGAATAAATCATAAAATGGCTTTAGAACCTTTAAAAAATGTCTGTGGTACTTACAATTTAATTTTCAAAAATACCGGAAAATGATTAACATAAAAAAACAGGTTACCGTATTTTTTTGTGTGACGTAGAAAGTAGCAAGTAGCGTAGTTAATGTTTGCAAGCTAGTACTTTCTACATCATCACAAACTGGGCTTCCCTTTTCTTTTTTTTCTTTTTTTAAAGTTGTATAACTTAAAAAGTAGGTGAAATTGTTTAATATTTTTTTTTTTACCTCTGCCACATTTTCTGGTCCTCCTAAAGCATCAATGAGTTCATCCAACATATTATTAGGAAGATAACTTCCCAGTGTTTCCAAACGATCTAACAATTCACCTTTTAACGCTTGGGCCCGCTCAACTGGACCAACACCTGGCAACTCTGATGTTAGAACACCTAAAATTTTGAAATTTAATTAAATAAATAAAAAAGAACTAAAAAACAAGATTCTTTAAATTCCATATTTTTGCTATTTTCTTTGTTACAACTACTACTACCAACTTAAACTTCACCCTTTGCTTGCCCCAACTCAGTATTGTTTAATGTTTATTAATGTTTATCTTTATGTAATGAAGTTTAGTTAATGACTTAAAAAATATATATAGATATGTATGATCATGATCAATTTAAAAAATTTTATATTATAAAACTATGCAGTATGTGAAGCAAGGGCAAAATGTATTTGTGACCATATATAAGACAATTGAAATGCAATCCATGGGGTGTGTGATTGACTTGTCCAAATAGAAGTAAAAAGGATAGTGGTCAAAACAATTGTCTTTACCACATTAGGTCCTGGGTTTGATCACCACTGCTTTCATGCTTTAGTGCCCTTAAGTAAGGTGCTGTACACGGTAAAAACTCTTGCTGAGCCTACACTTATTAAGCAGCTTAATTATTAGGCAATTTTAATGTATTATATTCCAAACTGCCACAGGCAACTTAAGACTAGATCAGGATAACTAATGTTACATTATAAAAATAAACAAATCAGAAAAAGTAAAAATTAAATACTAAATAAACATTTAAAAATAATTTTTTACCTGATACAGAATCCAAACTTTCCAGTAATCCAACAACCGGGGCTTTACTCTCAATTTCAATTTCCTTCTTGTTTAAATGTTGAAGATCTTCCAAATTTAATCCTCTTCCATTTGGAGGTGATTCAGATGGAGGTTCTGTGGTGATATCCTTCTTCTTTTTTTTCTTTTTTTGGATTTGTTTTTTCTTCCGGGGACTTTCATAATCTGGAAAATGGTTTTAAAAAATTCAAAATTTTTTTTTAAGTATTTTTTTTCTTTAAATTTAAAATATTTAACTATAATACATATTAAATATAAAAAACCAAAGCTTAAAAGTTCATTAACAAATGTTACTCCCTTGCAAAAAAATAAACTTGTGTAAAAAAATTTAAAAAAAAATTAAAAAAAAATGCAGAACCCTATTTTAAAAAAAAAACTAACAGAAATATTTGAAAACTAAAGCTTAAAAGTTTTTTAAACAAACCGTCACTATCTGAACCATTCCCAAATAATTTTCCAATATCTTCATCACTCGTACATGCTGAGTCACTCTCATACTCTGAATAGTCAATGTCACTCTCCTCACTTGATGACTCATCATTTTTTACTGCCTCATTTGCTGACTCACTTGTAGAAGATGAACCGTCGTCATTGTTGCTTGAAAGTGAATCCCGACGTTGTTTTTTAACAGTGGGTTGGGCCTGCAAATACGTATTAAAAAAAAAAAGTTTTATTACTTTCTTAATGCCTTTTTTTCAATTTATCCTCGATGTGGGAGGGTTTACCTTGCAACCCAAACATAGAGTCACATTTGTAACCCCCTAGTATAATTTTAACTTTTTTAATTTAGAATAATATGAACTATAATTGCATAATAAAAAAATTCTATTCAGTCTATGGTTTGGCAAGAGTTTATTCCAAAAAAAGAACCTTGATCAAAGATGATACAGAATAAAAGCAGTAGAAATCAAGGCCAGAACCCCATGCAGTAAAAACAAATACTTTAATGACTAAATCAACCTTCAGCCACCTTAACATAATGACAAACTTTTTTTTAAAATTAATCATTAAACTATTACCAAGTATTTAACTGATAAAAAAACTAATTTTTACCTTTCCATTAGAAATTCTTTTACGTTTCACAATTTTCTTTTTATCTTGTAGTGTAGTTTTGTTTTGTTTATAAAAATCCTTTCCGAATAATTCAGTGACTCTTTTTCGATCGGGAGCGGGAAAATGTCTTTCGATTAAATTCTCAAACACAGCTCTGCATAAAAAAAACATTCAAATAAAATAAACAAATTTTTATCCAAACAAGGCATAGTAAAAATAACTATGTTTTAAATTATTAAACTGATTTTGTTATTTTTTCCCGTCGCATTGTTGTAATATTAATTGTAAATCATATTTATTATTTAACTTTATCAATGTGCGAAAAAAAAAAAAATCAAAAAAAAAAAATAATTTTGTTTGGAAAACTTAATCAATGGGCCATAAAGCAGAAGTTTTACACGTTCTGATGGCCTATTGATTAGACCTAAATGGTGGTGATATTGTTGATAACAAATAACAGTTTATTTTAGTTAAAGGCCTATAGTATATATTGTCCACTAAGCTCTACAGTCCTATATTAGTAAGGGTAAAAAATACTAACTTGGCTGTTGAAACAAAGTCATCTAATTCTCCCCCTGCCTTTTCTAATTGGTCGACTGTTCGTGCCTCACCAGTCGACTGTAAACCAATCACACAACACTTGCCATGCTTGACTGCTTCCCGTACCAGAGCAACAGTGTGATTGACCTAAATCAAAAAAATAAATTGTTAATTGCTTGTTAAAACATTGTGGCACAAGTGTTATCTGCCTGTGCACCACATAAAATTGTTTTTAAACTTAGAAGGTCTATATTTTATTTACAATTTTAGCCCATATGACCAAAGGTATTTTGACCGAATAGGAATTTAAGTAAAAGAGGTTTAATAAAAAAAATTTTATTGTAGGTAAAATGGCATTTTTAGGCATATACTTTTTTTTTAATGTTTATTTATTAACTAATTTTTGGTAATTTAACATAAAAATATAACATTTTTTTTCATGAAAATAATCTATTACAAAAAACTTTTAAAATTTTTTAAAAATTCTTAATTTTACCTTAGCGGAAATGCATAAATATTTAAAGAAGCGTTGATGAGCCGACCAGAATTGACCCCACATAGTTTTCTTCATGTGATGCTCTGCATCGATCATCGAAGCTGCGGCCTGGAAAGCCTCTCTAGCTATCACCCACTATTTAATATAAATTATTAGTTATTGACTATTGTAACCATACATATTAATAATGATACATTAGTCCTAGAAAGATAATAAATCTTATAGGCAATTCTCTTATTTAAAAATTGGTGTTATAATCTGATTTGGTTGGGACATTTGAAATTTTTTTTTGTCTTGGTATTTTTTATGTTATGTTTAGCGTTAATTTGTAATTTACAGAGTTTTTTAATAGGCTTAGCACAATGGTTTCCCAACTTTTTTAGCAGCTTCCATACTGAATTTTTTTAAATCTGGAGCACCCTTAAAATTTCTACTTTTTTATTAGTAATCATTAATGTGTGTTTTTGTATAAATGACTAAAAAGTACAAACATGATAAAACAACATTTTAAGTAGTTTGGAAACCACTAGGTTAAGGGTTAGTATCTGTTGAAATGGTAAAAAGCAAATTTAATCTTCCTATTTACAAACAAATTCTAAACACATCAGAAAAAAGCCTTTAAACAACATGTAGAAGTTTTTGAAAAGTTTTAACCCATGAATTAGTTCGTAATAGATTTGTTTATCAAAATATGACAAACTTAACATACATAACAAGTAACAACAAGACCCCCAAAAATTTTTTTTTACATTTTTTTTTCTGTTCTTTTTTACACAATTAGTAAGTAATAAAAATTTTTAATATTTCGCTCACCAGTTGAACAGATTTATTATACATTTCAACAAATTTAGTTTCCAAAGCAACTTCCTCGATACGAAAAGAAACCCCATAAAAGCTGAGCTGTCTCGCGATGTAATTTCCCCTTAATTTCATATCCATGGCAACTAGTTCCATAGCCCCTACGCCTCTGCGATCCACAGCCTAAATAAAATCAATAAAATCCGTTAAAAATGTCAGTTTTTCAGTATTGAAATTAAAACATGCATAGATCATTGAACGTTTTAAATAAATACAGTTAAACTTAAATCAATCTTTAAAAAAACTATTTTTTAATTTCCAAAAAATTATGCAAGCTTGGATTTGACATAAAACATTTAAAAAAAACATATTCTTACTTGTATGAAGTCCATGAAGTCGGGAAAAGAGGTCCCAGGACCCCACAAACCCAGTCTCGACATGTAAGCCATGTGACGAGGTTCAGATGCTCCTGTTGCACTAGCGTATACAACCCTTTATTAAATGTAGCATTTAAAAGAGATTCAAAACAAATAGATTTGGAAAGTATTGTTTTTGTAATAGATAAAAGTTTATAAAATCTTAACCTTGTTTTGCTACACTTTAAACCAAATTTGGAAATTATAAAATAAAAATGCCAGTTAAATAGATAAATAATTTACCGAATAACGCTATTAGCTTAGTGAGATATTAGAAAAATTATGGCATCTTAGAAAAATTAAAAATGTGTTTAGTATAAACTTAATCCTGCATTACATACAACAAAAAAAATTTAAAAAATTATGTAAAAGTTATACCACAAACAGGTAATCCCATTTAAATCTGTTTTCTAGTGTCAGCTTATTGAATACAACGAAAAACTATGTAAAACTATACCATATACACTGCAGTTTTAAAAACACTACTCACCTAGCATTAGGCAATTGATTTTGAAGTTTAAGGACGGTTGCTCCAGTTTTCGTTGACTTACCTGAAGCTGATGGAATGAGATTTTTAGCTTTGTGGCATTCATCCAAAATTACCTAAAAAAGAATCAAAATTTAAATTTAACATGGGCATACATATAAGTCAAATTATGATATCTCCATTAGGCAAACCTAAAAAATTTTAAAATATTAAAGAAACAAATTAAAAAATCAGAAATTTAGCAATCTTTATCTTAAATATATTTTAAGTTTAACTTCTAGTTTAGTCTGCTTAATTTTCGGCTAAAATAAAGAATAACTATTATTAGAAGTACTTAAGAAAGAAAATTCTGCTTTGTAAAAATTAATGAATATTAATATATTATACCCATTGTATTACAACATATTAAATTTCGCTTTGCATCTGCACAATACCGATAATACGCAAATTCATTAAAAAAATTAAACAAAGAGAACCCTTTTAGTATTAAGCTAGTGTAACTTATTTTTAATTATAAAACATGTTGAAACAGACAACATGGCAATAATGGTTAAAGCACTTTGCTTTACATTTAGGTCCTGGGATTAATCCGCACTGCTTTCATGCTGTAGCACCTACGAATAAGTTTGTAATTATTTTTTAGTGAATTTTCGACAAAATAACGAAATTAATAATATCCAAAACTGTCGAAGGCACAATTCAGACTAGTTTGGAGTAGTAACGATATCCTAGCCTAAATCTATGAAGTAAGTCTTTTTCATTAATGATAATCAAATATGACTACAACAATTTACATATATTGTGGTTTCAATTTTAGCGTTTTTTTTTTAACTTAAATTTTGTAATGTGTTGTCTAGCATCAGGTCAATCTTTAATTTAAAAAAATCTCTACATATACATACCGGGCCATCAAAATTATCCCCGCACCAATGTAAAAGCTGTTTCAGTCTTGTGTGATATTTTGCCTGAGAATGACTCTCTCCGATTAGTGAAGAATAAGTTACAAAGATGACACCTTTCTTTACAGCACCATTGGTTTTGGACGAAATTTTACCATATTGAAACTAAAAAAAATTGTAAAAATGTTGTCATTTATTTAAAAAAACATTGGACTTTAAATAAACTAGTTGGCAATAAAAGACTGCATTTTAATTTCTCAATATGGTTGCAGTTTGCAGCCAATATTTGTCCATAATAATTTACTTGTACACTCTGAGTTGTAGTTTCTTTCATTTTAAGAATATAAAATTTGACATACAAATAAAATTTAAAAAACTAAATGTTTTTTCTGTTTTTTTTTTGTATATCTTTATCCCCGATGTGGAAAGGTCTAATGTGCGACCTAAGCATAGAGTAACATCAGTTACTCCGACCCAGTCTCGAGTTGCCTTTAGCAGTTTGGGATATTATAGATTATAACTACCCAATAATTAAGCTGCTGATTAGGTGCTGGCTCAGCAGGAGTTCATACCGTTTATAGCACCTTACTCAAGGGCACTAAAGCATGAGAGCAGTGGGGATTAAACACACGACCTCATATGTGGTGTAGCGAGTGTTTTTACCACAACACCACGCTGCCGGCAAATACCAAAATAGAACAGTGTTTTGTTTGTGTGCGACCAGGTAGTGTGCACACCAGTCATGGCAGCAGACTGCGAGATAAAAGATTTTGGATTTGAACCACACCAACACAAAACTATTCACTCTGAAGCCCAGTGTTTTAAATATTTAAACCTGTCTTAACAGTCTTTCTTTGACAAAAAAAATATAAAAGTCCAACCTTATTAAGTGGATAAACTTTAATATGTTTGGCTCCAATGTCCCGAAGGTCTCTTTCAGCATCATATTTCAAATCATTCGAAACACTAAACCTAAAATTAAAGTAAAAAATTAACATTAATAAATCATCACTTTAATAATAAAATTGGAATATCCAGTGTTCTAAACAAATTCAAGAAAAAATTTCATATTTATTAAAAAATAAAAATAGGTTGTATTTGTTTTAAATTTACACTTTAATTTTTAGTCATTTTAGATGGCTTTTTTTAATTATAACTACTACCATAAAGCCCTTTTCCTTCCTCTTAAGTAATTTTCGTAAATGATTCCAGCAATTGTTCTTCCCTTTCCTACCCCAGCACCATCGCCTATAAATACAAAAAAATTTAAGATGGCAAGTGGTAATTGTTTTTAAATTTTTGCTAACTTTTTGCTCAGTCTTTAAAGAACCTAAATATATATATATTAAAATAATAACAAAAAATGGTATCAAAAGTATACAACTAAAAAAACACCACAGTGACCTTTTATTAATTTTTACTATTTATTTTATATGAAAAACAGTGATTTTTAAGACAATGTAGGTTATAATGTGAAATAATACAACTAAGAACAATCTTAAAACATAAAAACTGAAACAAAGAAAAATTTTTTAAAATATTTATATAAAAAATAAAAAAAGTCGCATATGCTAAAAATAAAAAATTTAAACTGTTAATAAATTAAATTAACACACAAGCCTAACTAAATAAAACTAATCTTTTTTAAGGAAAAAAAAATTTTCAAAAAAAAAAAAATTTTACCAATTAAAAATCCAGCTCTTTCTCCTCCTGGCAAAAAAGTTTCATGTTTTTGGCATGCATACACAATACTTTCAAGTTGTAGTGCAGACAGTTTAGCTTGATCAATAGTTTGTTGAGGAATGGAAATATCAAATCTAACATCAGGGGGCATTATGCTTGCCAGCGAGCTAGTTTCAACTACGCTGTCAGGGTGGCACAAACCAAAATTTACTAAAAAAAATAACTTGAATTAAAACAAGTTAAATAGGTAACGCAAGTATTTCACGCATTAATTTGAAAAAAATTCTGATTAACAAATATTATCAAAAACCATTTTACCAAATATACATTTCAACAAAAATGCCGTTCTGCTAAAATAAGCATTTTTGTATTACTGTAACTACCTTTAAAAAATGCTATTCAATTTTTTTTTAAATGTTGTCCCAAATTTTTGTAAAACATAACTTAAAAAAAATGTCCATTTGGTATAAAGGTTTTGGTAATTTGCTTATAAATCTACTGACAAAAATAAAACCAAAATTAAAACTAAAAAAATGTATTAATTGTTAAAAATCTGGTAACTTACGTTTACTGGGCATATACTCAGAATAAGTTTGAGAATGTTGCATCGTCGATTCTTCTTCTCTCTCTTCTTCCTCAACTACATTCTCATTCTTATTCATTTTCATCTGCAAAAAAATCTTAATTTTTAAAACTAGCGATGCAACAATAGCAATAATACACAAAGTAAAAAAAATTTCAGATGATGGGTTATTATTATTTCGGTCTTATAGAAATACTTAATATTTTTACAGATAGACTGATAACATACCATTGGCATTGATAACGATCTCATTGTTGCATCTTTACCAAAATAATGATGTTTTTCTAAAAATTAAACAAAAATATATGTAAAGATTAAACATTGTATACTTTTACACTGTAATATAAGTTTTTATGCAGGCACTGGATTGGTGATTTATTTTTCATTACTTACCAAAAAAATGTTCTTTTCCAGTTTGATTATTTTCCCGAGTTAAATCGACAATTGTTTGGGATTTCATTCGCAAATAATTCTCTGGCTAATATAAAATTACAAGTTTAGTGTTTTTGTACTAATTAAAACTATATATATATTTTTTTTCTATTTGTTTTCTAGAGTTTGATCAAAAATTATGTAAGATTGATTAAAATGTTTTGTAGACTATTTAAAATAAGTTTAACAAAAAACTATTAACTTACTGAAAATGTATGATTTTGCTTGTTTGATTCATTTAATGATTTAATTTTTGCAGAGTAAAATTTTGAAGAACTGATTATTGATGATGTTTCATTTGGAACTAAATTTGATTGTGTAGGGGCTGATACCTTTCCCACAACTGGTTCATCTTGTTGGGGTAAAACTATAGCAAATGGAGAACCAGGGGGGGTTTCAAAATCCGATTCGACTGCCTTTTCTACATTTTCGACAAACAAACTGCCTAGGTTTAAGTTTGTTGTTTTTGGGGTTGATTTTAGGGGTGCAATTGTTGTACCACTGGGTGTCCCAGCACTTAAAGTTATCTTAGAGTTTTTTAAAGTGGGTAAAACATTGGCATTTGTTATTTCACTCTGTGATGCAACACTGTACAACGAAGACATGCCAGCAGTTTGAGAAAGAGATTGTTTTTCAAGTTGTTTCACTTCGGTAGAATTAATAGTCGCTAGTTTTCGAAGCAGATCGTCAGTTTTAGTAACAGGAACATAAACACTTTTTCCACCAACCATTAGTTTTTTAAACACCTTTTGTTCGCAACCTAAATTTGTATTTACAGAATGTGTTGATTGTAAAAGAGGAGTATTACTCGCAGGCGTAGTTTTAATAGGTTGGCTGTTGGTATTCAACTTTGTTGTCTTAAGAATATTAGTAGCAGACGTTGAAGGCACAGGTTCAGTAACCACAGTGGCAAGCGATTTCTTTTTAAGTTCTTCTAGCGACATTGGTTTAATGAGACCAGTTTTACCCATCTTGTTTATTTTAATAACAGCCCCTGTAAAAAAATTTACAAAAAAATCAATTTCATAACTTGATTTTTATAATTAAAATATTTAAACTATCATTTGAAATGTTAATTTCCAAAATTCAAAAAAAAATATCATTTAAAATTTTTTCTAAAAAATAATTTTTTTCCAAAAAATAAATAAAATTTGACTAACCTGCTTTTAAAAATGGTATCTTTATAATCTTTGCCCCAGTAGGAGGGGCAGTTGTTATTTTCGCTCCAATTGGTTTGCCAATTATTATAGGTTTGACCCCACTTGGTTTTATTAAACTGGTGGTTGTTTTTATAGTTGTTGGAGAGTTTACTATTGTGCGAGTATTTACTATTGTTGGCGATGCTAATATTGTCTGAACGTTTTTTATTGTTGGAGTGTTTACTATTGTTGGGGTGTCCACTCTTGTAGAAATATTTGCTGTTGCTGACGATGGTATAATTGTTGGGCTATTTATTATTGTTGGTGTAGATATTATTGTAGGAAATTTTGTTGTTTTTACTTCTGTTAAATTTTGGTTGTTCGAAAGCTTGAGTTCATCATTTCGATAATTCTGATTGTTGTCTAAAGATTTCTGCAAAAACAAACAAAAATAAAACATAGCTTATTATATTTAGAATTACAATCTAAAACATATATTTATATAAATATAAAAACTTACTTGGGGGACAATTAGGCTTGGCGTTACTATATTTAAAGCATCCAACAAAGGGTCATTATGTAATCCTAGTGCCAACTCATTGTTGGATTGTTCTGTTTCATCTTTACCCACTGGTAAATCAAAATTCATTAAACCACTCTGGTTTAATGCGGCTGATAATAAATCCAAGTTTCCATCCGTTGATTCTTCCATTTAGATTTAAAACAATAAGGTAGGGTGCTGTTTTTAAATTAACACAACTGTTTTAATCTTATAATCTGTTGAAAAAATTAAGGATCTCTATTAATTTCGCACGTCCTACATAAACAGGGTGTGTAACCAAAATACGGCACATGTAATTAAACAAAGAGGTTGCATAAATTAAACCCTTACCCTAACCCTCACATATTCAGTTTACCCATTAACACATCCGACTCGTAAAGCGGACTAAGTTATACTCATTAAAACATATTTTAACTAATTTTTAATGTCTGGTTGAACAATTGCCATACTTAGGTTATAACGCCTTGTTAAATTCGGGCGTGCGAAAGTAATAGAGATCCAAAATTAAAAGCAAAGTGTAGGTTCTAAATAAGAAAAATTTAGTTTTTATACATCTAAAATGATAAATTAAAAAGTTTTAATGTTTCACGAATTTGAAAATTTATAACCTTTTTAGTAGTATAGTAACCCTATTCAATGTGCAAGTTAAAGTATACCTTACTTTTTCACATAAAATTAGTATGTTAAAGGTATACCTTTACAATACAATAGTTAAAAAATAATATGTAACTAAGCATGATCTAAAGTCCTACACAATGGTCACAAACTAGGTTAAAAAATATTGTAATATTGTAAAGACTCTTGAGAATAGACAACAACACAACTTTCATAAGTCAGTAAGTGGAAACACGTGACAAGTTGAAACATTTTCGTAATTTATCAAAAGTTCGTTTTACGAGTCAAAAATGTAAAAATACGCCCTTTTTTAAATTCGAGTTAAAATAATATAAAGTTTGTTGTACTACATTAAACCAACCTAACCTCAGTAGACTTCTAAATATTTTATTGAAAATTTAATATAAAGTACGACAACAAAAAAAAACGCGTGCACCACAACACGTTCTGATCCGAATGAACAGAATTATTCTCTAGCTAGAATGTCAGAAGATACAATGCGGTAATGCAATGTTTTCAAAAGAGTTATATCGTCACTACAAAAATATATATTTTATTTCAATAAATATATTTGTATAAGTAAATTTCATTAAAAGTTTGTAAAATGAAATAACAAACTTGTACTTTGTAAGACCATATGACTATTTATAAATTACGTTACTACGGTTAAAACATTTTTTTTAAGTAAGGTCAACAGGAAGCCCCATGCTTGCATTGTTTCAATGTTTCCGTTAATGTGTTTTTCAAAGGCTTTAACGTCCGATTCATTTTTAATATAGGCACAGAACGTCAAGAGAATTGTATTAACCAATATTATAACATTTTGGCTCTTTATTATTTGTAAAGTCCCCATACTAAAATGTAAATGATACAAATTTATTATAATCGGTTACTCATTTTTTTCCTGCTTTGTAATCTATTTTTTAAGATTTGTTTTTAATTGACTGACTTAAAACTATGAAGTATCAGCTATTATATTTTATAAACAAACAGCGTTAGGTGCATTTTATAATATTTTGGAAAACAAAGGTGAAAAAACGACAAACAAAATGAAGTTTTAAAGGAAAAAGGCTGACTTTACCAGTACAAAACATACAGAACAATTTAAAGCACTAAATATGCAAGAAACAAAAACATTAAATCATACATAAAAAAACAAAACTAAGTGTAAAAAATTAAAAAAATAATTAAACATAAAAAAGTGGAACACATATAAATTTAAACACAATTTAAAAAAGTATTAATGGTTATGTTACTTTGCTTTGGATGTCTTCTTTAAATATATTTTAAGGGTTACAAAATTGATTGTTTTTTTCACAAGTAAAGGGTATTCAAAAAGGGGTTTATTTAAATGATTTGTTACAAACCTAATACCAACAGTCTAAATAAAATATGTTGCACAATTTGAAACGTTAACTTTAAAATATTTTATTGAATAAAAGTATATATTAACTTTTATGTTGGTAAACTACCCTTTTTGGAATACCATTAATACATAGTTCCGTAAACATTTTAGGACATTCAAAAAATTTTAAAGCAAAATAAAGGCAAACGATTTATTTTTATACATGCAAGCATGCAATGTAAAAATTAACCCAAAATAACCTAAAAGAATGCAACACGATGTCACAATTTTATGAACTTAGATAAACAATATTAAATCAATGTGTTAGTTAATAAGTAACTAAAAGTACTCCAGGTTTTCGAAGGGTTATCAATATTAGTTTAAAGTTTATCTTGACATTTTACTTTATAAATAGTCAAATAAATACAAATGTTATTATTTTAAATTCAAAACCAGACAGTTATTTTTATCTTCACAGCTTATTTCGCATTCACAGTTTAAATAAACATGCTTTGAACTTAATCATGTAAACAGCTGTAGCTTACACTTAAGCATAACACACTAAACATTTCTTTTGGAAAGCTAGTAAACAATGACTATATTAAACAACTATTGTTGCAGTTTAATATATATACACAAAAAGCTGGATAAATCTAAACCAACGTATATATTTTTCAGATGAACCATTTTCTTTACAACCTGTTTTTAGTTTCTTTATGTACACTTTGCCATCCAAAACTTGACCAAATGTTGAGTTTTTTATTTTTATCCTACTTTATTCTTTTTAAATTTATTCTAACATATTGAGGATGTCATTTAGATTTTCCGATTTGTCTCCAGAAATTCCTTCATTGTCGAAAGCATCGCCTCCGTTGTACTGAACCAATTCCTGCCCAATACCACTAGGATAGGGTAACGTTGAATCCATCAAGTTCTGTCTTGGGGTTATGTCAACTGAATTGTTAAATAGCTCTTGAATAATGTCATAGTCCAATTGAACCTGCTCATTGTTGCTTAACCGTCTCTTAATTGTGTTGAGGTTTGTATTAATTTTATCCAAGCTGTTGTTTAAATAATCAGGATCTACGTCGTTGTTTAGAACAAGACCTGGATTGGTTGATGAACTTGGTGCTACTAAAGCTAATTGTTGGTTGTTTTGAGATGTTGGAATATTTAAATCAGTGGTGTTAGATGATGGTTGCTCAGGTTGTTCGATTGTGTTTAATAACTCCTCCAAAGTCCTGTCGTCACTTAGTGTGTTATCAGTTGCTGCTGGTAGATTTGTGTTCACTGGCATTGGATTTTGTTTTTGCAATACGACAGGGTTATTAACATTTTTGTTTGGGGTTTTGGGTGATTGAATAAGATTTGAGATGTCGAAATCTGTGTTGTCATTGTGGTCTAATACCATACCACCAGATGTAGAAAAGTTTGTGTCATTACCATCGTTGTTTGAGTTGTTGGACATTGGGTTAGAAAGAAGTTCAGTGATAAGAGGACCGTCATCATTATTTGATACATTAAGATTACTATCCCCAGGTACATACATTGTACCACTTGGAGAGCCTATGTTATCAATTACATTATTAACTGTGACATCCTTTCTGGCCTTTTTTGCAGGATAATTATTAACAACACTGCTGTTAATAGCATCTCCACTTTCTATCATAGGGAGCTTTCGCTTCATTCCCATGCCGTGATGCTGAACCAAACCAACCAGAAATTGTATCAAGCGGTTGACAACCTTTTGCTGGTGAGAGTGCTTTTGGCGAAGAGAAACCACTTCTTGCCAAAGACTTTCATTTTCTCGGCGCAAATCATTTAGCGAGGTTGTAATTCCGTGTTGGGCTCCTTTGATATCATGCACCTCATCTAAAACTTGATTTATATCTTCACTTGCTATTTTGCTTGCTTGAGTTACCTTTCGTTTAATGTGGGGCAATAACGACTCGTCACCACGAATAAAATAAGGGTGATGAAACTCTATTTCTTCCATTTGGGTCTGCAAATTGTTTTGCAAAATTGTGGTCACCTTTCGAAACCCATACATGTTTAGTTGTCTCACAAAACTTGCAAATTTGTTGTGCTTGAAATATTTTGGCAGAACCAGTTTCGAGAAACTAGCTTGATCGTGCACAATAAACGAATTTCCTTCATCGTTCCAGGAAACATATTTTTGAAATACAGGTTCTTGCAAAAGATCCAAAAGTTTGAGAAGAAACGTTGGGACTGAGTTCTCAGTCCCAGGTAAGCTTGATAAAATCCTTTCGGTTTTATTCATATTTTACTTTTGTTAAACAATACTACGTTTTAAACATTAGCCAACCTGCCACATAAAATATTTCTTAATGTCAGAATATTGTTTATATAAAGATGACAATTTTGAATTAGTTAGTTAATCTTACCTGCCACCTGCCGCTGCTAATATTTAAATTGGATGTGACAATTTATTTACGTAAAATGCAGGCCAAACTAAATAAAAAGTCGCTTAACATGATTTTTATCAGTTTTTTTTTTAAATCGCTCACATTTTAAACGTCACACTCGCTTATGTAACAAATTTAAATATAATAAATATAAAAAATTATTCAAGTTATCTAATCACTTGCCGTGCCAAAATACAGAACAAAACCTTAAAACGGCAGTTGCAAAATCGTAACCACCGTGCTGTTTACAAGAATTTACGATGAGACAGGAAAAAATGAACAGATGTGGGTGCTATTTTATGACGTAATTTTATTTTAATTTTAGTCGATGTTTATCCTCGTTAAAAATGTCGAGAATCGAAACACTAAACAATTTTTAAAAAATGTTTCGTTTTTGCTAAAAAATTTATTTACATATTTGTTATTTAAAACAAAGAGATAACTTTTGTGTTTCAGTCCTGTTTTTATTGGGTTTTTAAAATGGGTATCACTAAAAACATAAGATAATATATTGTTACGTAATATCTTAGCTAAAATAATAAGTTTAATACGTAAAATCAAAAAAAATTTGGTATATCCATTTTAAAACCAAACCCAAAAGTTAATGTTTCTGGTATTTTGTTATCATTTAACTTATATTTTTTTTATTATTCAACTAAATTATTTGATTCCATGACATTTGAACCCCTTACATTTGAACACCTTAAAACTGAACTCCTTCATTTAAACCCTTTTTATTTATACTCCTTCTAACTAAATCCCTTACATCTAAACCGCTTCATTTGAACCTCTTACACTTAAACCCCTTACATTTAAACCCCTTGGATTTCAACCCCTTACACTTAGATGTAAGGGGTTCAGATAAAGGGGTTTAAATGTATAGGGTTAAAATAAAGGGGTTCAAATGTAAGAGGTTCAAATGAAGGGGTTCAAATGTAAAGTGTTCATGTAAAATGAGATTAAATGTCTGGCCACCAAATTATTTATATTGCATTATGCAGATCAATATTATATTGTATGTTATGTAATATTCATAGTTAAACAAATGTTAAACTCTTGGTGACAAAAAATGTTATAAGTTGTAATTAAACCTATATTAAGGCATTTAAAGTTAGCAACAGACAATGTTAAAATGCAATTTTATTTAATTCTAAAAGTATAAAAGTTAAAATTTCATATATAAAGAATATTATTAATTTTGATTAATAAATTTATAAGAGTAGTCAAAACAGCATTAAAATTTACATTCACAAAAACAATCAAGTTATAGATTTTTTCGTACCCAACCAATAAATAAGCAATATTAATTTAATTTTTCTTCAAAAAATGGCAATACGTTATAAAGCACTAATAAACATTTAACTAAAAGCTTTATTGCACTGGAGCGAAAATCATTCAAAAATCAACATTAGGTTTATGTTTTTTTTTTTATAAAATCACCAGTTCATAAATTTTCGAATGCCAGGTTTTTTGTCGCGGTAAGTTTTTAGAGCGGTCGCAGCTGCACTTTTCATGGCACTTTTCCATACACTCTCATCCGAATCTTGCCTTTGCTGAATTTCGCTCTCCAGTGAGGTTGAGCTGGATTCCAGGGAAGCAGAACCATCATCACTGATCCTCGACAACAAATCCGACATCCTTGTGGAGGAGGGATTTAAAGAAGCTGAGGAGGAAGAAGGAAGTTGGTCGTCTTGACCTTCGAAGATTAAGCTAGTTTCTGTTAAGTCGGGCGACCATTGTTTAATTTCGTCAAAAAATAAGCCAGAGCAAGAAATGGCCATGTTTTCTGCCCCTTTCCTATTAAAAAGTAAGTAAACAAGGATTAAATAATTCAATTAATATACAAAATGCGTTTGTGCATTATTAAATAATCTAAGAAAAGCCTGCCTGCAAAAACCTCATAAAAAAATTTACCCAATACAAACAATTTGTTTTATATTTAAAGCATGCTATAAACCGAACATATCTCCCCTACTAAGCCTTATTATAAAAAAAACCTTAAAATTTTTTACAAAAAGCATTTACTTAATGGACAATAAACATCGAATTGGGTTTTCGGAAATTTTTTTCTCCGATTCCAATTTAATCTCTGGTCCTGAATCTTTACCTTCAAGATTGTTCTGTTAAAAAATATTGAATAAAAAACTCACAGGCTAGAAAATTTTTAAAAAAGCAAAAAAAAAATTTTTTTAGTAAATGTGTTAGGAAATCAAACCAAGAAAATAAAAAATAAGATATATTCCCTTACTTTTAATTTTTTTAGTAAAGAGGTTACTGATTAAGGTAAGATTTACAAATATTTACCAACACAAAGTGTTTACAATAACACAAATGCTTACAATATGTAGTGAATATTGCTTCAAGGCTCCATTCTTTGTCCCTACCCACAGTATGTTAGTATTTACATACAGCAAGGCAGCTATGGCATTTAATTGCGAAGTGTGACTATTTTTATCATCTTTCTGTAATAAGAATTTTATAACTTTTATATAACTTAGAGCAAAGCTTAAATTTCACTTTTCTGTGAAAAATCTTGTCCTAAACACTACCTTTAAAAGTAAACTTATTACAGAAAACAAAGATTAATACCAAAAATTAACTGATAAGCACAAAAAACATTATAAAAAGGTAAAATTTAGGAAAATATTCTTGATTTGAATAATAAAGGAAAAAAATATTAATGACCAATTTTCCTTGTTTTTTGTTAAATTTTTTTTGGTAATTAAATAAAAAAAATATTCTCTCACCATCATAGGAAACAGTGGGGATAAAGTTTCTTGGTTTGCAACATCAAATACAAATAAGGGCGGAGAAGAATAATTGCTACTGTCTCGTAACTGAAGCACCGAGCTGCCCCGTGTGGCAATAAATACTCCCACTTGTGGCCATTCTATCATAAACTGAACATGGTCGATGTGAGCAGATATTAGGAAGAAACCATCAGTTTCATTAGTTCTAAAATAATTGTTACATTTTTAAAAATAAGCCAAAATGATATAATATATTAATTAAATTAGTAAAATCTAGAAATTCTGATAACAAATATTAAAGATATTTAAAAATTTGCCAAAATATCATAAACAAGTTTTGGAGCTCTCTAACAACACAACATAAATTTTTTTAATTTTTCTTTACAATTTAAAAATAACACATCTTTAAGTTTGAAGAATTAATAACTCCAAAAAATTAATTAAAACAGTTAAGAAAAAAACGAAGATTTTTTACTAAATGACTTTGAATATATTTTAAAATAATTTAAACATTCATAATTTTTATTTTTTTATATTATTTATTAAAAATTTCCCCTTAGCAATGCAGTTTCGTTAAAGGGGCATTTTTCTTTTAATAAAGTAGTAAATTTAAGTATTTTGCATAAAAGTTTGCAAACATGGTGTAAGAGTTAAACCACTTGGCTTTACAACATGAGGACCTGAGTTTGATTCTCATTGCTTTCCTGTGTCATTGCAAATGTATTGCAGTACTATAAAAATTGTCAAGCCAAAATCCATAGTAGGGAATTACTAGGATATAAGTTTAACAATATTTCAGAAGCAACTCAAGGCGTAAGTAACAAGCAATATCCTATAATTATGAAACAAAAATAAACAAATACTATTGCTTTAAAGTATCTACAAACTTACTGTGTGCTTATAATGTAAACTGCAGGACCCGATGAGGTCCAAATATAGTTGTTATTATCCACCAAACATACACATGAGGTGGGTTGTTTACTTAACTCAACACTGTCAATTAACTTGGGTTTTCTTAAACTTATTGACTCGTGTAGCTGAAAAAAGTGAGTTTAAATTTGTTTTCCTAAAAACCATTCCAAAAAGAATTTATTTACTTACGATAGAAATAGAATAATAATTGGATATATAAACTTTGGCACATTTTGTACTACTAGTTGATTGACCACAGTTGGGTTGATTTTATTTTACATGATCCTAACTTTAATTTGCCCTGATTATTAACACACATAGATACATAAACATTTATCTTTACCTAAACTTTATTATATATTTATAAACAAAAAAATTTAAAAGATTGTTAACATATATATACATATATGCCTTTGTGGAGTGCGGGTTATTAACGCTAGCAAAATATTAGTTGAGAGTTGCCTACATATTACGACAATTAAAAATCTAACTGTATGGTGGCTTTTGACTATTGACATTAATATCAAATTGATGCGTTTTAAATAAATCAAAAAATCTAGGTAAATAAAATAAACCTTCTTTATGGTGTTTTTAATAAAACTAACCTCTAAGAAGTGGATTTTCCCATCAGCTGTTCCCACATAAAGATTCTCATTATTAACAGCAATACACAACACTACATCTGACATAGACATACTCCAATGAACACTTCTGCAAAAAAGGTACATAAATATATAAAAATTTGATCAAGTATAAATTATGTGATGAAGCCCAGTATAAATTATGTCACAAAGGCATACCAAAAATTAGGAAAAAGTTGACCCAATTTATATTTCAAAAATAAAAACAAAAATTTTTGACAAAAAACAGTTTAATTGCTTATAAAAAAAATAAACAGCATATTTATAAAATAAATTCAATTTTAAACTTTAACAAAAAATATTTTTGAAACTAAAACAAATAATAAAAATTAAAAACACCTGTCATCCAGTGAATAACATTGCAGTTGTCCCGCCAACAATCCAACAACAATAAATTCATCATTCAGAATTTGCATACACATAATGCGACCTTTTATCTAAAAAAAAATATTACATTAATAAAACCCACTATACAACATTTCGGCTACCTAAAAATTGAGTTACATTTTATACACAAAAAAACCTAATCAATATGTTATGCCAATTTGTTGTTCAATAAAAAACAATTTTGCTATCAGCGGTGTAGCATAATGGTCAAATATTTGGCTTTACTATATAAGGTTTTAGGTTTAATCACCACTGCTTCCATGCTGTAGGGCATAGGGCACTTGGGTTAGGCGTGATAAAAACGCTTTAATTAGAGGCGCAATTATATTTATTATTATCCAAACAGCAATTATATTTATTATTATCCAAAATGGGATGTAAAGTCATTCTTTCGGGGACGCGGAATATGAAGGAATGGAAAATGAAGGAACGGAAATTGAAGGAACGGAAAATGAAGGAACCAGAAAATGAAGGAATGTAAAAATGAAGGAACCGGAAAATGAAGGAACAGAAAATAAAGGAACCGGAAAATGAAGGAACGGAAAATGAAGGAACCGGAAAATGAAGGAACGGAAATTGAAGGAAAGTGAAAAAAGGAGAGGCGAAATCTTAAAAAAATAAAACGCGGAAATTCCGTTGACTGTTTATTTGTATTTAAGTCAATATTATTTTCGAAATAAACGGGCATTTTATAGAAGAGAGTTAGGGTATGCTGGGGTTATAAAAATTAACTCATTATCGCTTATCATTTCTCGAATAAATGACAATAATCCTAAATAAACAGTCAACGGTATTTCTGCGTTTTAGTATTTAAGATTCCGCCCTCTCCTTTTTTGTTTTCCTTCATTTTTCGGTTTCTTCATTTTCCGTTTCCTTCATTTTCCGTTCCATCATTTTCTGGTTCCTTCATTTTCCATTCCTTCATTTTCCGGTTCCTTCATTTTCCGTTCCTTCATTTTCCGGTTCCTTCATTTTCCATTCCATCATTTTCCGTTCCTTTAATTTCCATTCCCTCATTTTCAGTCGACCCATTCTTTCTACAACGAATTTTTAGCTATTACAAAACATAACAGCTTTAAATTAAAAACATAAATATATTTTAATTGAAAAAAAAATTAAGGCGGGGCAATTATACTTGTAATAAATGATCTGTTAGAGTGTTTGTTGTTGGCAATACTTCAAGTATTTTCGATCTTTGTAATAATGAATTATTTGCTGATATAATACATTTGTTTGAGTCAAAAGTTGCTTGTTCGAAAATCCAACGATCCTGGTTGCTTTTTGCCATACTCTCGTTATCATCAAATAAACCAAACTACAAACATTTTTTTGTAAAAATAATGTTAAGACCAGGAAAACAAAAGTTTTTAAAACAAATTTTAATTTTAAAATAGTTAATAAAATAATTTAATAAATCATGTCACTAAATACAAAGTTATTTATTAAAGTAGTTAAATACGCTGTTTAAAAAAGGTAATATATAAAGTAAAAGGCAATAAAATAATCTTAAAACATTCAAAGAAAAGAAACAAATTCAAAGAAGGCTGAAAAATGAGATTTTATTATTTTTCAAAATTTAATTTTTTTACATTAAAATTGATTGATTATTTTCTGTACCTGTCCCATTCTCTGTTCAAACTCTTTGCTTTGTTGCATTTTAGCTTCATGTTTTCTGATTAATTCAATCTCTATCGACGATTGTTGAATTTCAATTTCTTCCCACGATGGAAAATTATGAAGAGTAAATGCCAACTAAACATAATTTAAATAAAATTAGAAAAATTTAGCTATACATCTGACAAAAACTACAGTATGCAGTGCAAAGGCTAATTTTTGTATCGACCTTATTAAGACTATATGACAAATAACTTAACCACTAAGGGCAAGTAAATTAAAAACAAATTTGAATGAGTTCAATCACATTACAAGAATATTGAATAAATTCAATCACATTACAAGAAGATAACCCTTTCAATTAAGTTAAAAACAAAAAAAAATAAATAAATAAAAAAAGTCCTTTACAATTTAGATATTACACTATGATAGCTTCAACAAAAAAAATTATTTAAAAAAAATGCATACAAATCTTATGTTATTGACAGACATAAACACAACACCACATGTGACATAATTATTCTTCATTTAACACTTCTACCTTTAAAATTCGAGGCTTAAACAAATAATTTAGACATGCTCTATGTAAAAGTAGTAAATATACAAGAAAATTATAAAAGACTTAATTTAAGGCCATTTAAAATTAAACTGATACAGTTTCAGAACAAGAGATTTTTTAACAATATAACAATTTTATAAAAATTAATTTAATTTTAAAATAATATAAAGTATAAATCTGTGGTAAGCTAGTTAATCTGCCTTCTTCGTGAAAATAACTCACGTTAATTAATTGCTGAGGGTAGAAGCAGAGTTTAGGCATATTTTTGACGGCATGCAATATTAATGAGGGTTCGTTTAATTCCAAGATTTCGTCTTCGAATAACTGAAAAATTGCAATTGAGATTCGAAATAACGCTTCCTGTCCGAACGCAAGAAAACAATCCCATATTCTTATTAAAGTCTGTTAGTTAGAAAAAAAATAAAATTTCAGAATATACATTTATATCAATTAAGCTAACTTAATCTCTACGAAAATCAGCAAAAATTTTAATTAATAATACATCTAAAATAATATTTAAAAGCCTATTTAATCTTTTTTGTAAACCAATAAAAACAAGTATGTTAAAATTATATATTCAGGTTTATTAGAAAACAAATAATAATATTATTTTATGTGCCTGTTAAACAATAAAAATTGGGTCTACTAAAGTTAACAAATGTAAAAAGAGAAATAACTAAATAAAAGGCGTGATTAAAATTTGTTTTATTTGTGAGTTTAAGTTGGACAAACTATAAAGTTTATGTCAATATGTCGTTGTTACAATAAAACAACCATTCGATTTTGAGACAAATAGTATTAGATTATAAGCCAATTTTATATTTTCCATTTTAAATGCATTATTTATATTTTTTAAGTGCATCATGCAATTGTATTTCAAAATATCCAACCAATTTTTTTCTAATAATACTTGCAAAAACCTTTTCTAATAATACTGTGCATAAAAATATAGCAATAAATTTTTTTTCAAGTTAAACATTTTTTAACAGACTGTATATGTCTTTAATATTATGCCTTGAATATACATATACAGTACTAACATAAAGTACCTTAAATGGAAAACTGTCGAAGAACAAACCAAGAAACCAACCGCTCGTAATAACAGCCAGATCAACGTCAGGAAATTTGGTTAAGTGCTCATGTAAGCGCGGCAACGTGATTGATATAATCCACTTTAAAACATATTGATCGGCTAACAAGCCTGACAAACCGTTAAGATAATAAGAGGGAGGAAACATGATTTCTGTAACTGTAACTAGATACCTGAAAATTTAAGAAATTTTTAATTACATTTGTTTTACATGGTAAACCATACTCTTACATGGTCTAACAACTATTTTCTATCAAAGTAAATATAAAGTAAAGAAAAAATTAAAGACATATTTTTTTGATTATTTTTTTTACTACTATAACAATATTAAAAAGGCTTTAAACAAAGGGTATTTTTAATACTAATAAACAGCATTAAAAATTGGCTACCATAAATTATAAATTTAAATTAAAAAAAAAAATATAATAAAATTGAATTTTAAGTTTAAACTAATTTTTAATTTCAAGTTACACACAAGTAAAAAATAACTAAAATTAGCCAAGTTTAAACAAATTGTAAAATTTACTTAAATAATAAAAAAATAAAAATGTTAAATTAAAATTTACCAAAATGCATCTTCCTCCTCCAAAAAGAGCAAACAACCTCCTGCAATGAAATTGAATCCCTGACAGTATCCAATCTCTTCTGAGTGGACACAGAATGAGGTGAGGACTCTGGCAAGTCGATCCTGAAGTTGGGAGTCGATCTTCATAAAATCTCGGTTGCTGGGCATGGTTCGAGGTACATCCATTGTGATTTGTTTTAAATGTTTCGTAAAACTCTGGGAAAAAACTTTTGTCATTAGATAATGTAAACAAAACTTTTAAACAGTGTGGTGTATTGGTTAAAACACTTGGCTTAACTACATGAGGTCTTCAGTTCAATTTCCACTGCTCTCATGCTGTAACGCCTTCAGTAAGCACTATTAGCGGTATAAACTTTTGCTGAGCTAATACATAATCAGCAGCTTAATTATCGTGCAATTATAATCTATAATATCCCAAACTGCCAAAGGCAACTTGAGAATGGGTTGCGGTAACTGATTTTACTCTAAGTTTAGGTCATGAAGTTGACCCTCCCATATTGAGAATACATAAGTGTCAAAGAATAAACATCTAAATGTTTGAATGTTTGATAAAACTTCAAGTATTTCGAATATTAACTAAAGAAAAATTATAATAAGTTTTGCTGGAAAAAAAAATATTTTCTTATTTTATTTTTAAATTAAACTTCTGATAATTCGAACACTATTTTTTAGAATTAAAAACTTTCTTACGACAAATAAAATATTAAATTGCAAATAAAATAAATAATTTTATGACATAATTACAAAAAATGTAACCCACCACTTTAGTCTTGTATGCATCTTGTTGTTTAATCAACTCTGAATAATAATTCTCCCCCAAATTTTGCTTCATATCCCATACATAATAATGGATCAGTTTTTGCCAAACGTAAGCTCGAAATTGGCCGGGAATTCCATGTCGAATCAATTTCTGAAGGTTGGGACTGTTCTCAAACTATCAAGATAAATCAAATAAAAGTATATTTATATATATGGCTGTTCAATATCTTAATTGAGAGACAATTTGTGTAAAAGTTTGATGTAATATTAATAACAAATTTTAATGCTAAAATGATATTAAAATTAAATACACAAACTAGATCATTTTAAGTTGCATAATATGTTTCAAATTTTGTTTAATTTTAAAACATTTATAGTGTAGCATGCAAGATGACCATTACACTTAAACAATACTAAAATGATAAAATCCCAATAGGCTAATTAACATATAAAGCCATAGGACTATTCCATTTTTAATCACAATATAGTCTACATTTTATTTATCATAAAAATATAAAACATGACATTACATTAAATAAATCAAACATTAAAGCATCAAGTGTCTTTAATTGTGAATAATAAGGCCTGAGAATGGGCTAAAGTAAGGATAAGGCAAGTACTAGCTATATATATCAAAACATGCTAAGTCTAGTTTTTTTACTTGGTCACTAAGTTTTTTTTTTGCTTTATCAGGTGTTTAATGAATAGGCTATTCTAGACTAAAATACTGCAAAAAATTAAAAACAGTCCCACTGTCTTACAATTACCCCCTTCTTTCTATCTAGTTAATTTATATTTTTAGTTTAATAATATTTGCATTGCTAAAAACTCAGTTTAGGCTAAAAATTATGCAACTTGTGAAATCTGGGTAATTTTTATTTTTTTTTACCCATCCCTATTGGATACAAACAATAACAAAAATTAAATGATTAAAAATGACCATGATTTTAAAAAAAACTTAAAAAACTAAAATTTTTGAGACAAGACATTGTTTTGAAATAAAATCATGATCTAAAACTGAACACATTTTACCATCTATGAGATTGTGCAGAATCCAAAACTAATTGATTCTAACAATTAAAAAATTCTGGTGAATTATAATTTAGTGCACACCCGCAAACTTTGAGCAATTACCAAAATGAGCGCAAAAAATTTAAAATAACAAAATAGTTAAAATAACCTAATAAATTATATAAATAATTTATTTGATTTTAAATTGCAATTTAAGTAATTAATAAACAAAAAATTAGATAATTTTTAAAAATTACTATTTTTATTTTACCTGGTCATAATTATCTCGTATGCACGATTTCCAATTTTTCAACATTTTTTCGTCCCGATTTTCTGACAGGGTATCCATGGCTTCTTTCAGATGACAACATAAATACTGGATTTGGATTGGTTCATTTGGTAGCTGAGTTGTAAACCCAAACATACCAACATGCTCACTCTTACCTGCAATATAAAATGTAAATTCACTGGTGAAGCAATAGTATTCCTAGCCAGCTGGATATACTAAAATTCCCATTTTTGTTTGTCCGGGTTATATATAAATGATGGTAATGATCAATTTGTGAAATTTTTTTTTTGATTTTTGCTATTTAAAGAGGTTTGGGTAGGGTCTAAATTAAATTTACCCTTGTTTAAGTATTAGGAGCAATGGGGGAGTTTTTAAACAAAATTTAGTGTATTTTCACATTTTAGCTAGACCCTTAGACAAAATTTTAAAAAAAAAGAAGCATAAATTCTAAAACAATCCATATTAGGATTGTGTTTAGCTTATTCATTAAGAAATATATTATATATGTTAAGTTCAACTTATTTTTTTTACGAGTGACCATAACTTGCACTAATTTTTTTATATTCCGCCCAAGTAGAGATTTTTTTGAAATGGCAAATATACTGATTTCTAAACTACCATACAGGTTTTCTAGACACCTGATCAATGTTAAAAACTCATAAACCATCAGTTATTATAAAACAACGTTACAAATTCAATATTTACCTAAATTCGGGGTTGAACACCCTAAAATTTTATCATTCGTTAGCTTCATTTGTTTTGCTAATTGCTTCAAGGTTGAGATGTGTTTAGATTGTTCCGGAATACACAGTCTTGCGCCATCTTCTGGATCAATAAGAGGTCTATGGATGCAATTTCCGAGAACCGATATAAAATCTCGCTGAAATTTGCGAAGCTCCGAATCCAGTTTATCAGCTCTCCTAAGAATACAAATTTTTTTAAAGTTTTCAAGAGATCAAAAAAATTTATATTTTTTCAAGTATTTAAATTTTTTAGTACTAAAGGTAGCACCAAAACATCTTTTAATTTTTAAAAGTTAGTCTATTTCAACTTAATATTAAAATGTCACCAAATCATATATGATAAATGGTTAATTAGGTGACAGTTGACTAAGCTTCAATAATGTATTAAATTAGTGGTGTTAAAACCATTTAAACATGATATATTTCTTAAAGTAAATAAATTATTTTTGATGTAAGTATCATGTTTGTTTTGTTTGATTTTATATAAGTGTAGCTCTGTCATGTAAGTGTAGCACATCAATAAGTATATTAAATTTTGCTTTACTGAATTAGCTAATATATCTTCAAACATATGCTAAAATATTTAAAAATGTAAACACCAATCTTTTTTAAAATGCTGCCCTAGAGAACATTTTTTCACCAAATTTAAATAAACGTTGCCGTTTAAAAATTTTAATTTATTTACAAAATTGATACAATAGTTTAAAAAATCATTATTAATTAGTTTAAGTGTATTTAAGTGTACCACTACCATACCTTTTTTTAAATATTCAATAAACATATGCAACTAAGTTTAAATATACTTAAATGTGATTGCATTTAAGCAATGTTTATCTAATTAATCATTCCTTAAATTTAAATTAAATTGGTATAATAAAAAAAAATATATGTATGAATATTCATAAAAATGTAATGCATACTAAACTATAATGTGTTTTACTTTTAGGTCTAATTTAAATTTAAATTTATTTTAGAAAATAATGCTACCTTAATAACCTAATATTTAAATATAATTTAATTCAAATCTATATAATATAAATTACAATTTGCTAAAATTTCAAATTTTTGTATCAGTGAAAGTGCAAATTTGTTGGTTTAGTTTGTCATTGAACATACAAATACAATAAAGGTACAAAGTCTGTGGTGATGAAACTTTAAATCCCTGAAGCTATACAAGTGGCTATTACATCTATAAATAAGCTTACCAAGCATAATTAAATTTCAAATTACAACATCAGTGTAAACAATGATTTATATCTGTACTTAACATAAACAAAAAAATTACCATTTTTATTGGATTAATTTTAACCATTTACTAAACACAGAAATTTACAAAAAAAAATTATAAAATGGGGCATAATTTCATAACAAACCATTTGTAAGGTTCCACTATATAACAGACTTTTTTAAGCCTTTAAACTATTCAAGCAATTACCGAATATCTTTAATAATTTAGGTTATTTATAAAGCAATCAAAATTATTAAAAACTTTAACCTGCCAAAATCCAGTTACGGATAGGTCTGAGTAACAAAAGTTATTCCATGTCTGGGCTGTGACACCCTTTCTTTATTAAGGATAAAAAAGTCAGGAGAAGAAATTTGTACCTTTTTTGCTCCATCGCTAGATTTTTCATCTTTGTACATTGCTGATTGACTTTCAGTATCTCTTCGTTTAAAATGGAGTTTTGCTCTTTATAAGATTTAACCTGTTCCTGAAGGTTGCTATAATCTTCACCCCATAATTTTGAACTAAAATTTTTTTACAAAGTTTAGATATAATTTTTTGTATATATCTTTATTCTCAATGTGGAAAGATCGAATGTGCAACCTAAACATAGAGTAACATAAGTTACTTCAACCCAGTCTCGAGTTGCCTGTGGCAGTTTGGGATATTAAATCGATTATAATTGCCCGATAATTATGCTGCCGATTAAGTGCTGGCTCAGCAGGAGTTCATAGTGGGGATTGAACCCACAACCTCATGGTGGTGAAGCACACAGCCTGCTGCCAATAATACTACAATGAACCAGGCAACTTACATTTAACTACAAAAGCACATAGTGCAGTTTATAACTTCTTTTAAAGCTTATTTTAAATTAACATTTGTTTAAGTTTAGGTTTAACATAAAATGTCACAGTACAAATACCATTGAAAGCAAAATGTACAAAATCCAAGTCAAAATTACTTAAAAAACAATGTAAATAGGAGTACATGGAAAACTCATTGGGACAATAAGCAACAAAAAATTAAAAGCAGCGTGTTACAAAGTAGTACCTAAACAATAAGCAAACTTACCTTTTTTTGTCATTATTGATGTCGCCATTTTCTTGCATGTCAAATAATTGTTTGTCTCTTGATGCAAGTACCTCTTGGTAACTTAATATTCGATGGTGACAGTTGTTTAGTTCTGCTTTCGCTTCAGATAACTCCTTTCTAAAATGTTTTATTATTTTTTTACAAAGTAAACCTTTTTGTTTATCACACATAATAGTTTGCTTATTACACCAATATTTTATAATGCTAAGACACCATTTTTTCTTATTTTTGGAATTAATTTTTAATGTAAGAGAGTTTATATTTCCACATGTTTTAAGAGTAAACATTTTTTAAATTAAATAACAAGCTTTTACAAAACTAACAGAATTACGAATAACAATGATCTTAATATCCCAGTCTGAGATTCCCAGGTAAATTTTAAATTGCCCAACCAAGTAAAATGCAACTATTAAATATACAGAACTAAAAGGTTTAAATTAATCGATGGATAAAACACCAACCCTAAAATATTTTGAATTCACTCGATCCATTTTTCGATTTAACTCACGCTATGTAAATTTTTAGGTACAAACTTAATACGATTTTAATAAAACTTACGATAGTTGAAACAGTGCACTTGATTCATCTAACCCCGGTTCGAACAGTGGAAAATTGAGAGAGGATTCGTCGAAACTTATGTCGTCATGTGGTGTATCAGGAATTATATCACTATCCCATTCGTATTCATCACACACACTTACACTTGAAGCTGAGTCACGATAAGATTGGTTCGATTGAGATTTCGTTCGGTCTGTAGCACTTTGTTTTCTTGTAGTGTTGCTTGCAGAATCACCGCTCTAAAATGAATAATTTAAAGTTAAAACAATTTTAAATTTAAAAAACTAATTTTTTTGTAAAAACATTTTAAAATATTATGAAATTAGAATTTCAAAATCATGTTCCAAAGTTAATCACGTTTTTTTAGGTTTTTTAAATTGTTAACAAAAATATAAACAACTTAAAAAATCAATTTTGAAGCAAACTAAGAATAATGATATGCACTTTGTTTCTTTGTTTTACGCCAACATTTCGTTTTAATACAGAAGGTGTATCTCCATTTGCAATATCCCTGCATTTCTGTATAGCTGAAACCCAGTTTGTCAGAGTTTTAACATCGTCGACAGTAAATACAATGTGCTGCTTCAAACCGTTAAGCTCAAACTGAGTTTGTGTCTCTTGATCGATTGTGAGCACACTTTGGTTAAATTGGAACGAGATGTCGGGCTTTTCAAGTTTGTTTCTGTCGGAAAACCCTTTAAGAGTGCAGTCGGGAAAAATAATGAACCACAAACTGTGTTCCAGGAACCCAGATATTCTGCCAGTGATACCTAAAGCAGCAACAACAAATTTGTTCTTAGATTTAGTATTTATTTATTAGTTGACTTACAGTAGAGTGCACTTTTATATAACGCTTAAAAAAATACAAAAATTATGAAATTTATATAATTAGTTTTAAACCAGAATATGCAACCGGATTTAGACATTTATTACATTACAAACTTATTCTGTAAAAGCGTTACACAAGACAAAAATTAATCTATTTTTTAAACATATCTTACCTCCTTTTACCTTGTATTTCATCCATCCCTCCATCAAATATATTCTTAATTTTGTTTAACAGTAAAATTTTTTGCTACATATCACCTATAACACCTTTAAGAGAAATAAATACACAATCACAAGTAGAAAAATGAAAATAAGGTATTCAGATCACGGAGAACCATTATTTCTTTATAGTACTAAAGGGTGTTTAAATAATGTTACCATTTTGATTATTCGCAAAATAACTATTCGAATTAGTAGAACACAATTTTATTTTTTATTAGTTTAATATTAATGTCACAAAGGTTAAGTCCGGTTGTGATCATAAATAATGATATACAATTGTAGTGATGCAATAGGTAATATTCCAATCTCAGGTGTTTAATAAAACACCATTACTAAATAAAAAATCAAAAGTACTACAAACACATTATATTCTATGCCACATCAATTTATGCATATTGCTACTTGGCTTAATAAACCTCAAGTGACATCATATTAAATAAATTATTTTAGTAAATAAATCAAAATTTTTTTTAATTATTATGTGATATCACTCGCACACAATTGGGCAAAAAATAAAACAATATATTCTTAAGCTGATATCTCAGAACTGAACCATGAAAAGCAAATCTTTTAAAACAATTAATGGCACTCATTATAATCGGAACATTTTAAGCAAACCTAAATGTGAAGAAATATGCAAAAATGTAAAGCAAAGCAGCCAAACAAAATATTAGCCTATACAAAACCCACGTTTACCCATAAGCCTTGGTTTTTGCCAAAACAATTACCTATATCTCCCCTCCTACAAAAAAATAAAACACTTTGCAAATCATTGCATTAATAAGTTGTCCTAAAAAAACTTTTATGCTTAAATGTATTAAAAAACTAAATCTATGAAATTCCATATTTACAGGATGTATGGAGCGAGTGAATCCTAAAAAAATTAAATAAATTATCATATTGTTTGTTATGGTGACCACTCAATTCTCAAGACAAGCAAAAAGCATTGTACACACAAAATAAAATAGCTGTATTCATTGCACGTATTTAATTACCTAAATATTGCTATAGTCTATGATCCTTCAGTAATAGGCAACTTAGGAATTTCGAAAATTAAAGGACATTTTGACCAATCTTGCTTCTCCTTACACCCCCAATAATTGGCTTTTTCTGAATATACCATAGACAGGTCACCGGTTATTTCGCATTTTTTGGACTCAAACCAAAGCGGTTTGTAGAGGTTTAACGGTTTTCCTGCAGCCTTTCTAGCTTGATTTTCAGCTTCCCTTCTCTTTCGTCTTCCTCTCTGCTCATCCTCCAAGTTCTGTTTGCAATCATTCGCATCGTCCCATTTGCCATTTTCCATTAAAGTCTGATCCGGTCGAAATCGAGAATCAGTTGGTGCCACTCCTGGCTCTGGTTCATTTAAAGTGACAGCCAGGTTGGTAAAGTAATACATTTTCTCTGCACCGATTGGCAAAGGACACTTCTGCCATATGGTTTTGGCGGGCAAGGTTTTATAGAGTGGCTTAGAAGCATTGGCATTGTTGACACTCACAATTTTTGCATAATCCATGTGAGAGTCCCAAGTACCTGACATGACATAGTGTGCCTTGTTTTCACGATCCATAACTATTCCAGACACTTTTCTTGGCGTTTCTCTGGAAAAATAACTGTATGGAAAATACTTGTGCTTGCATCGGTCTCCAGTTGTGTGGTTTACTATCTCAGCATCGCCAGACTGATCGACCCAAAGTTTTCCGACAATAATGTTGTGCACAGTAATAGTCACCTTGTTCCAAGTGTAGTAGTGGCCGGTGGCATTAAATTTAATATGAAGTAGCCCGATTGGGGTCACATTTAGATACTTCCCACGAAATTTACTGGCAAGATTTATTTCAGTCCAAAATGACCAACCCGAATTTGGCCCGTAATCTTTCGATTGAACATGCATTGCTCCAGCTGGCGGGTGGTGGCTTACTTGTTCACAAATCATTCGAAAACCTAAGTCCTCCCTTCGATCTAAATCAAAAGTTTCACCGAGCAATGGATTAAATGGTTTACCAGTTCGATATAAAGTAGTTGAATAACATGAAACTGAAAATGCAACAACATAAGCCATTTGCTCTTGGGAAGATGTACATCTTGCAGCTTTGTCTAATAAATACGAATACTCCAAATCCTCCGCCAACCTTTGGAGCATTGATATCGGTTCGTTAAAATTAACAGGCATCGGAATTTTAGATAAATCTTTTCCTATGCAGTTTTTCATAACACTCCATAGATTAAGACTGTAGTTTGGCTTGTCAGGTATTCGGGTTCGGCGAATTCTAGTACTGGAATTTAGGTTTGCTGGCACAAGTCCTTTATTGCTATTGCTACTGTCAACTGAAACAGTAGAGTCAGACTTTTTGTGAACCTTGGAGACCTCCGTCGTAAATCCTTTGTCAGAAGCATCGACAAATTCGTCTTCATCATCCTCCTCTTCTGGATCGCCATTTTCGAGGCCATTATTCTTTAACATAGTTTCCATTCTCGGAGTATCATTTCCACCCTGTATTATCGCTCTTTCGAGAGTGTTATGCTGCTTTGCAAGAGACTCCACAGTTTCTTCGAGTCTTAAACGCTGTTCTCGTTCATGCACTATAGCCTTGTGCCAGCGCTTGCCTTGACCCTGTGCCAGTTGCAAAAAATCGTTGCAAGCGTTTATCATTGCTGTTGATGTGATTCGATACAGAGTTGCTCTTTCGTTGACTGTTTTTATTTTACTGACATAAACACTTGCAATTTCTTTTTCGCTGGAGTTGGACTTGTCGGGAACCTCCAACTCAGCTAAAGCTCGTTGTAAAGCACCACCATGTTTGGCAATCAGGTCATTGCATGTTGCCAAGTCATCTAATTTATTGGCTAGAGATCTCAAAGATTGCCGCAATTCATTTTTCTCAATATCGATCGTCGGATTATTTGGCATGTCACTATTAGGAGGCAAATCAGCACTGGGCAAACCATCTTCATCTGACGAGTCATCAGAATCAATAAGTCGTGATGCTTTGACCTTTGCTAACTCCAAAGCTGTAATCCACCTTTGACGTTCGACCTCATTGCTTGCTTTCAAATGAAAAGTTTGCGCACCACCGTTTGATATCATAAAGTTGCATGAATCTTCCGTTACAATAAAGGCCCCAGCAAGATTTATTGTTCCTCTGCAAGTGTGAGCCATTTCGGCTTGCGACCTGTAGTATGATAATAACCCATTGGAAAGCACAAACCAACGTCTCTGATAACCTTTAATGTAATTTGTCCATTTCCAGAGCCAGCCCCTGAAGTGATCAGTTTGTTCAACAACTCTGTCGGACATTATTTTTTTTGCAAGTTTTAAATTCTGACTAGCAGACTAGATAGTTAATTTACATTCACTAAACAAAACAATAAAACAGTTAACTAAATGTAATAAAGCGTTAAAATTTTTTTTTTGTATACATCTTTATCCTCGATGTAGGAAAGTCGAATGCGCGACTTGAACATAGTGTAACATAAGTTACCCTGACCCATTCTCGATTTGCCTGTGGCAGTTAGGAATATTATAGAATATAATTGCTCAGTAATTATGCTGCTGTTTAAGTGCTGGCTCAGCAGGAGTTCATACCGTTTATAGTGCCTTACTAAAGGTTGCTACAGCATGAGATCAGTGGAGATTGAACCAACGACCTCATGGTGGTGTAGCAAGTGTTCTTACCACTACACCACTGACCACGCTGCCGGTCAAACTGTGTATTTCGCGTGACAATAGTTAGACAATACTTTGTACAAAAGTTCAGGATGTCAGGTGAAAAACGCATTAACTTGGTATTTTTTGCTTCTACAGTACGTATAAATAATACAAGCAAATTTAAAACAAAGCTTTGAAAATTTATTTTGCAGACATGCGGCTTAATACTTGCTAGTCACGGGTCCTGTCTAAAATTTATATAGAGCATATTTTAATATTGGGCATAACACACATACTGGGCATCTGACGCATAGCAGACGTAACAGGTAAAAACAAAATTTTTATGGTTTACGTACATAATAGTTTAATTTATTGTGATTTTTAATTTTATTTCATTTTTTAGACTTTTTTTTATTTTTGTTATATATATATATATATATATATATATATGTATATATACAGGCAGCGTGATGTAGTGATAACAACACTTGCTACACCACATGAGGTCGTGGGTTCAATCCCTACTGTTCTAATCATGTAGTGCCCTCGAGTAAGTCGATATAAACGGTTTACACTCCTGCTGAGCAAATTTTTTTAAATTATTTTTTTTACACTGTAACTCCAACGACAGTGATAGGATTGCTTAACTATTACAAATCAAAAGTGTCGTAACTTTCTTTTTTTTCGTACAATTTTAGTTTGTTATTTCGCCACACTTCTGTTTTATTTATTTATTTTTATTTTTTTGGCGTATATTCTGTTAAATGTATTTTATTCTATCGTACTTATTATTAATTTAATCTATACTGGATTTGGTGACCATGCCATAAAATCTTTGTTAAAACGTTAATACTTTTGGCATATTTTAAATCATTAAATTGATTTTGTCATTTTTTCCCGTCGCATTGCTGTAATATTAATTGTATATCGTTTTTATTATTTACCTTTATCGTTGCGCGAAAAATCAAAAAAAAATGTTACCCCGACTTAATCTCGAGTTGCCTGTGGTAGTTTGGGATATTATAATTGCCCGATAATTACGCTGCTGATTAAGTACTGGCTCAGCCCTTGAGTAAAAAGTTCATACCGTTTATAGCACCTTTTTACTCAAGGGCGCTACAGCATGAGAGCAGTGGTGATTGGACCCCCTATCTCAGGTGGTGTAGCAAGTGTTCTTACTGTAAAAAATAGCGAAACCACTTTTACTTTGTCCTCCATTGTTTGGCGCCCTTTACTTGCCTTTGAATTAATCATGAGTGTGGACCCTCTGATAAGAGCGTTCCTGATTAGCGACTAACTGGAGGTTTGGGTTCTGTTTTTAGGAGTACGTGCTAAACAACCTGCAACGAAAGCATCAACAGAAGCGACGATCTAGTAACCCATGACGACCTAAAGACATTAAAAAGGGAATTGAAATTAAAGTTATGGTTAAAGTGATGGATACTTTTGAAAATATGAAGAAAAACAAATTAAATTATTACAGGAAGATTTACAACTTTTAAGGGAATAAATAAAAAAAAAATAAAAATAAATCACTAAAAATAAAAATAAAGTTGAGATTGCTCTGTTAAAGACCACTATGTCACTATCAAATAATAATATAAGGACAAGTTTTAAAAATGATTAAGCCTAGGGCGATTGGTAAAGATACAAACCAAAATAAAATTCTAGAAAAAAACTGCAAACGAAGTAAGTCACCATGCAGTGAAAATCGCTTTGCCTAAATTCAATTCGGGTAAAAAACACAAGAAAGATAACGACGCCCGCAAGAAAAAAGAAATGATCGAAAGAGAAATGAAAAGTAATGCGAAAATAGTGCACGTGCGAAGAATCCTTGCAACCCCTCGAGAAATTCCCTTGCGGACATCAAGTCCCCTTTGAAAAGAACAAAACTTAGACAAATATATAAAAAGCATTGTTTATTGGAAGGAGGCTGTTTCAAAACAACTAAATATCGATAGGTTTTGGTATGGCTCATTGGGCAAAACCGCTTATTCTTATTACCACCAATGCCTTGTGTTGCGTAACGGCATATTTTTAAACATAGTAATATCGAAACGTGGATAGATTCGTATACATTTTAGGTTGAACTGTTCAGACATTAATTTTTTTTGTATATATCTTTATCCTCGATGTTGGAAAGTAGAATGCGTGACTTAAACATAGAGTAACATCAGTTACTCCGACCCAGTCTCGAGTTGCCTGTAGCAGTTTGGGATATTATATAGATTATAATTGCCCGAAATATAACACCTATCCCTTTTTTTGTTTTTAAATGTATTTAAATAAATTTAAAAACAGGGTTTTTAACGGCGGTAATTTTGTTGAAATGGCATGCAGTAATTTGTTTTGAAATAGTATAATGTGTTTTTTTGGATTATAAACCTAAATTTTTTCTTAAACAAAGTATCAGTAGTTTTTTTTTCCTTAATTTAATTTTTTTCTACAAATATATGTAAAAAATATTATGTTTTAAAGAACATTAACCCTTGTCGCTTAAATTGATGCAGGACTTTAAATTTAGCATAAATTTTTAAAAACAACTTTTTAAATTTGACGCAGTAAATGTATAGGAATAACATAACATAACCAAAAAGGCTAACAACTTTTAAAAAAAAAAGTTGTTTTATGGGTAACGTTCAATGCGTACTATATGTTAGCGTAAATTCATTATTTTGTTAAAACAATAGACCCGTATGCGGTTTTAATACAAAACAAGCAATTTTTTTAATGTGGCTATGCGCCGTTATTTGAAAGTTCCGTTTTACTCAGTTTACACTACAAGATACTAAAATAGATTAGAAAGCAAAATAATATATTGTTTTATGATTTGTCTGTATACTGTAACGTATTTTCGTCTCCGCTTTTTCGTTTACCTTTATCGTAAACTTGTAAGTAGAATCTCGAACAGGGTTCGGCGTGTAATCTTTACAGATAATTAATCCAAAGGCAAATTACAGAGCGCCAACTAATTGAAGACAAATTAAGTAGTTACGCTATTTGTTTCAATACGACAATAAAAAAGGTCCTAAGGGTATAACTCATTATATTCAAAATTTTCAAGACCGTAAACTAAATAAGATAAAAGATTTGGCCAAAACTAAAAATTATAAGATGCAAAAACCGTAAAAGTAACAAGATCAAAATCAGAATTACAAAACATTGACACGTGATCGACAAAATATAGGATAATGACGTAATAACGTCATAATAATAGGTTGTAATATGTTTTCAAATAATGTTATTTCCTACTATTCATTACCTCGTGAGTTATTGAAAAAATTATGGCCAGTACTTGTGTGAACTTTTTACAGAACTAGAATAAGTTACCTGCAAAAATAAAAACCTATTAAGACCCTTTGTTATATATATAGTGATTGTCAAGCTATATTTTTTGTATATTTAAAAATATTAAAAAAAACTAAAAGTTGTTAGACATTCTTTAGAAAGCGCAGAATAATTAGTTTTACAAAAACTGTATGTAGGCTAAGTGAGTTTAAAACCAGATTGATTTCGGTTTTTTTTACAACAAAAATACCAGCGGAAATTGATAAAAGTATATTATAGGCTTATTTATTTTATATACTTTTCCTGTCTATTTTGCAAGCGCTTTAAACTGCTATTTTTCCATTTTATAGTAAAGTGCTGTTAAGTTAAATATGTTTATATATAAGTGTTGTGCATCAAGGAAATTGTTAGTGCTATTATTAACAATTTTTGTGACAGTTTTTTTGTTAGTAAATTATTCAACATGGAATACAAAAACAATTAATTTTCAAAGCCGCTTTGGTCAAATTAAAGATGTTAAAAGTATTATAGAGTATGTATTACAACTTTTATCTTAATATCAGTTTTAATGATTATCAAGATGTAATGCTTGTGCTCATCTAGTAAAATATTACTAAGTTATTTATTATTAACTATTTTTAAAATCATGCCTTAAACATTACCTAAGACAACTTAATTCAACGACAACTTTGCCCAGATAAATAAACCTTGATATATCTTCTTCACAGTTTATTTTTATAAACTAAACCATTAAGAGTTGTTTTCGAGTAAAGTTTTCGTTGAATAAACCAATCTCCATTTAAATCGCTTTACTTGATAAACAACTTAAAGTAAAAAAATCTTAAAGACAGTTTAGATTGTATATCAGACATTTAACTTTAATCAATATTTTCTTCTAGGAACTTTGTGAAACCTCGACTTTTTAATTCAAATAAAACTTTAACTCCAACACCCCGAAAAACTGCAGCAGTAATTCTAGTCACTCAAACTAGATCAGGTTCTAGTTTTGTTGGTGAAATTTTTAATCGCAACCCAGGAGTGGGGTACTTTTATGAACCCCTTTATCCGTTTGGGACTTGTCCATCACACCAAGTAACAGGGGTTTCGAATTACTTTTCTTTAATATTACAACATAACTTTACCGCGATTCAAAGTCAGTACAAAGCAGCCTTCTCAAAATCTAAAGTTAAGCAGATAAACGGGTAAATAAAAATTTTCATGTTCTAACTTTTTTCGGATTTACACTTACTGAACAGATACTGATTTTTTTATAAGTATGTGTTTTAATTTGTACATCTATGTTTTTAATATTTAGCTTATGCAATGAAGCTAAATGGATAGTATGTCAAATACCTATATAAGCCTACAAAATAAAAAAGTGATGTTCGTGGTAAATGTGGTAAATTGACACAGGCAAACATTAGTTGCAAGTTGTATTTACAGCTAAATATGCAACACGTTAAAGCGGACAATCGCACCTTAGACTGTGATAAAAAAACGTTGTGCTTAATTTTAAAACTTTAAGTTTGCATTGCAGATGTGTTAAACATGGAATGTGTTTTTACGGATTTGACAAATGCAGCCAGTTTATGTCCCGTGATTTAAAGTTTTGTGCCAATAACAAATGTAAACAGAAGTTTGACTTGAACAGACTATCTAAAGAAATAAAACAACAAAAATTGCTAGCTTTTAAGGTAACTAAATGTCTTTATGAGTTTTTAACTGCTTGCCTGTTTAGTTTAACTTGACGCATTTAAATTTTATAAATATAGTAATATGCATATTCATATTGTAACGTGTTGTCTTTGCCGCTTTTCGGTTTACCTTTATCGTAACTTGAAAACTATAAACTAGCCCAAAGTTCAGCGTATATCAGATTTATTTACTAGGCAATAGTGGTAAATTACAAAAGCTTAACACAACCGCTCAGCAGGTTTTTCAAAACGCAACTCTTAAAGTAGTATAAAAGTCGGTCAATTGTTGCCAAACAGTGACGTATATATCAGAGTTCCAAACAGATATTTAAAAATAAGGCAAAGTAAAACACGCCACATAATTAAGAACAAATTTGGTAGTTATGCGATTTGTTACAACATATAAGCAAAGCATGTAAAGGTCAAAAAGGCAGCTACAGAAATATGTATTTTGCAAAACTGAAGTTGGTAAAATTATTTAAACAAAATATAAAAAACCTTTTCTAATTATATTTATACATGAGCTATTTTTAGGCAAAAATAGATATTTTTTTAAAGAAAATATTGTATGATTTTTATAGGTTACAAGAGTTTGTGATTTTGAAGATATCAAAAACGTTCTAACAGATCCCGACCACCTTGTGAAAATTGTACATCTTGTAAGAGATCCGCGGGCCAGCATTAACTCTTTGCAATTTACAGCTCAAATTAACCAGGAGTAAGTTCACAAATTGGCAAAACAAGATAATGGTGGCATTTCTTATAAAGAAAATGTTGTTCATTAAACAGATAGGGTTAAAAAAACTGTTTTATATTAATAATAGAGTTAATTTAATGTTTAAATAATAAACTGACAACTTGGTATAATGGTCAAAACACCTGTCTTTAAAATTCCAAAAATTCTGCTCTCGTGCTGTAGCGTCCTAAAAGACGCTATAAACGGTATGAACTCCTGCTGAGCCAGCAACTAGTTAGCGGTTTAATTTCTAGGCAACTGTAGTCTACAATACCGGCAGCGTAATGTAGTAGTCAAAACACTTTCTACACTACATAATGTCGTGGTTTGATTCTCACTGCTTTCATGCTGTAGCGAGTAAGGCGCTATAAACGAAATTAATATAACAATAAAATATGTGTTGACTTAGGATTTAAATTGTTTGTTATTTACAATAGAGTGTTTAGAGAGCGCTGTCTTCATTTCGAGAAACTTGTAAACTACAGTTCATCCCGACCTGATATACTCAACGCGGGTAACTACATGATAGTTAGACATGAAGATATTTCACTTAGACCGGTAAAATGGGCAGAAAAAATTTACCAGTTTATAGGGGTAGAGATGAATAATATAGTGCGGAATTGGCTTGTTTCGGCTACTTCTGGCACCAATTCAGTTAAACTAGGTTCCAGTTCGCGTTTTGGAACTACTCGAAATTCTAAAACGGTTTTGACTAAATGGAGGCAACAACTTGGCTTTAAAGATATTCAAAAAGTTCAAAATTATTGCGCCACGTCAATGAAAAAACTGGGCTACAAAAAATTCGACAACTCTGACGAAGTTGCAAATTTAAACATTTCAAGTTTTATTTTAAACGAGGGCTAAAAACATATTTTTTAGAATTTACAAATTAAAGTAATTGTGGTAGCTTTTTTTACAGACTTTTATTTAAGTTATTTATTTAGTAAACAACATGACTATATATTAACATACGAATTTAGCCGCATTTTTATGGTTCGAAATCTTAGATTTCGAAACATATTTTTATTGTCAATATTTTTATTCTTACTAATCCGAATGTTTGTTTATGATATTTCAATGCTTGTTTATTTATTAAAAATTAAAAATCAATTTTAGGCATTTAAAACTTGTCTAATGTATATTCTGATATCAACAACTTAAAACTGGGTTAAAAAATTAATTTTTGTTTGTTGAGTATATTTAATTACTTTTGTTGATTCAAAAATTAAATATTGATATTTTAAAATAATTTGTTCTGAAATTTTCTTAATCCAATAATTTAATACATTTTTAGTCTAATAATTTGATATGTAATATTAGATTTATTTAATTAGTTAATATAATTGAGTAATGTTTATGCATAATTTTATTTATTAATAAAGATTAATTTTAAAAATGATCAAATGATTTCGAACCATATTTTAATTATTAAAGAAATCTAGTTTTTGTAATGTTATTTATTTTAAAAACGATTTTAAAATCGTATTATATTTTTGTTTTTAAATTTTACTGTAAAACTATTTTAAAATATAGTTAACCATTTTTGGGACACTTTTAATTGCTGTTGTTGCAGCAGGTACCAGATTAGTTTAAGGTTTTTTTAAATTCGAAGCGTAGTATGTTATATGGCAGAAGTAACAAAAAATATTTTAATACCTCATGTTTAAAAAAATTATTAACAGATTTAACTTGGTTTGTTATTTTTTTTAAGATTTAACTTGGTTTGTTATTTTTTTTTTTAAGTTCGGCATTGGTATAGAAATAAGATATTAAAAACCTTACGCATGATTGGGTAAGTATTCACCGTAAATTAGTAAAAAATTCTTGTGTTATTTTCGATTTTAATTAAAAGAAGCAGCGTTTGTTTTAGTTTTGAAAGCCGACAAGTTGCTAAAGTTTAAAATGAATCAATGTGTGGGCTGGTGTGTCTTATAATAATAAATAGGCTTTAATAATTTCATTTGGAATTTTGATTTCCCGCTGCGCTACTAACAACTAACTGACAGACTGACTAGCAGACTAGTGACTAAGCTAAATTTTTTATAGTTGATAGTTGTAGTTGCCTAGTTTAAAATTGCAGGATTCAAGTTACAGACTCGACAAACTAACAAAGTCAACTGGCTGTCTGACTGTAGTTTTGTTTTGTCAGTCGTCTATTTTGTCAAATATAAATTTTGTGGGTAACAAAATTTTTAGACGGTTATGTGATTTATATATAATATTTTTGTAAAACTTTTGTAGCGAATGCGTTAGTCAGTTAATATACATGATTTTAAAAAAAAATTAAATTAAAATGGACACCTTAAATCAAGAAACCAACGATCAAATATTGAATAATATTAAACACGAAGATCAAAATGCTAAGAAACAAGCACAACTTCAGGAAATCGAAAAAAGTAAACTTAAACATAAAGAAAATGATGCTTATTTAATAAAAAACGAAGAGATGATACCTCATTCTGAATTGAAAAATAACAAAAAAGAAGATTTTTCGTCTAATAATAATGAGCAAATTAAAGAAAAACTACCTGAATCCAATATGGAAAATGCCGAAAAAGAAGTTTCTCCATCAAAAAGTTATATGCAAATTGAAGAAAAAATAAATGTATCCAAATTGGAAAAAATAGAAGAGGAAGATTCTGGAAATTTTGAAAATGATTCAAATATTGATGTCAAGGAAGCGAACGAAGCCATTACCAAAGAAATGATTGAGGAAGAAAATAAACTTCACGAAGAAGGAGAAAATGAATTAAAAGAATTAGAATTAAATAACATGAATAATAGAGAAGAACTAACTGCAGAAATGAGACTTAATCAGTTGCGATGCTTGTTAACCAAAAGTAACGTGTATGCTAACTACTTGCTTCAAAACATTGAACGCTCCAAAAAAGAAGAGGAAAAAAAGGCAAGAAAAAGAAAAAAGAAGAGAAAATCAAAGGTGGAACCCTCAATTCTTACTGAAAACAAAACATGTAAAGTAAGTCTAAAGCGAATGCACGATGACAATCCAAAAGTAATTTCTGGCAATGTTGCGAAAAAAGGAAAGTTTGAGATTGATAAAGAAAACGAATCCGTAGAAAATGCCAGTATCAACAGGAAAAATTTAGCGGAATTCGAAATTGGAGATAAAGTTCAAATAATCCAAAAAAACTATCATGATGGTGATGATTTGGTTGAGGCAAAAATCGTTGAGGTGTCATTGCGGGATGATGTTTGGAATTACAAAGTTTCTGTCGCTGGAAAGAAAAAGTCTGAAGGCGAATGGATCGAAAGAAAAGATATCATTGTTGACAACAAGGAAGAGGAAGATTCTGAAGACAGTGATGCAGAAGAAAAAAAAGCTTTAAAAATACAGGAAAAAGTGGCAAAACTTGACAAAGATGCGCTTTTAAAGGCCAAAATGTACTCTGGAGACGTAAATAAAAACCAAATTATTACAATAGACGGTGTTAGGTACTTAAATTCTAAACAAATTTCTGACAAACAACCAAAATATTTAACTGGGGCTGTATTACGTGACTACCAAATTAAAGGATACTCCTGGCTCAAGGTTCTGTTTGATAATGGAATAAGTGGAATTTTGGCTGATGAAATGGGATTGGGTAAAACAATTCAGTCTATTGCAATGATCTGTAAGCTTCTGTATGGTAGTGGAATGTACAAAGGGCCCTTTTTGGTGTGTGCTCCCTTATCAACCATATGTAATTGGATGTCAGAATTCAAGCGGTTTGCTCCAATGATACCACTTCTTTTGTACCATGGTTCTGCGCCAGAGCGACTTGTTTTATCCTCACAATTTGCAGTTAAAAATGAAAGTTTGGGTTGTTATCCTGTGGTTATTACCTCGAATGAAATCGTGATTCGTGATGAACAAATTTTAAGAAAACACAAATGGGATTATTTGATATTGGATGAGGCTCATAGGATAAAGAACATGAATTGTCGTCTTATCAAAGCTCTAAAGTCGCTTAAAGTCCATGCTAAAGTCTTGCTGACTGGCACACCACTGCAGAATAGCTTGGCCGAGCTGTGGTCTTTGTTAAACTTTCTGCTGCCAGAATTATTCAGCGATTTAACCACATTTGAAACTTGGTTTGACCTGGATAAAATTCAAAAGGGAATTTCTACAGATAAAGAAAAAGACGTGGTTTCCATGATGCATAAAATATTAGCACCATTTCTACTTCGTCGAACAAAGGCTGATATTGAGATTGAACTTCCCCCAAAAAGAGAGCTTTTGGTATTTGCGCCACTAACTGCTTTTCAACTGGAATTTCATGAAGCGCTTGTCAATCGAACAATCCGAAATATGTTAAAAGTCGGTGAATCGGGGGAAGAAATCAACTATGACGAACAGAAAATCACTAACTTTGAACGAGAAACTCGAAGTTCCACATTGAACAATCGAATCGAAAAAGATCGACGGAAATCGAGAGAGGTAAATGACGACGCTGTGATTAATGTTTCTTTGTCCAATGTTATGATGCAATTGAGAAAGTGTTGCAACCATCCTTATCTAATTCAATATCCTCTAATTCCTGGCACTGATATTTACAGAGTAGATAAGGAAATTATTTCCTCTAGTGGTAAAATGGAATTGCTTGACAGGATGTTACCTGTCTTAAAGAAAAACAACCACAAAGTGCTTATATTCAGTCAGATGACCAAAGTCTTAGATATAATTGGCGACTACTGTCGATTTAAAAACTACACACATGTTCGTTTAGACGGATCTACTTCTTGTTTGGAGCGTCAAAATTACATCGATCAATACAACGAAGACACTAACTTGTTCATTTTTTTATTATCTACAAAGGCGGGTGGCTTGGGGATCAACTTAACAGCAGCTGACACTGTTGTTATATTCGATTCTGATTGGAACCCTCAAAATGACTTGCAAGCTCAAGATCGGTGTCATCGCATCGGGCAAACTCGACCTGTTGTGATTTATCGGCTTGTCACTGCCAATACTGTTGATCAGTTTATGGTTGAACGTGCCGAAGCGAAGAGAGTGTTGGAACGCCTTATAATCAACAAATCAAAATTTAAAGGCAAACTTGAGGAAGATATAAAATCGGAAAATGCTCAGTTGTCGTTTACGTCGCAAATTCTTTCAATGCTCCAAAAATCATCTAGGACCGGAAGCAAGTCATGTGACTTTATTAGCGATGAAGATTTGAGCAAATTACTCGATCGAAAAACTGTAATGGTTTGTGGTGCTATCGATATTAAATGCGCTTTGTTTCGCACTTTGGAATAATTTGCACTAATACCTGCCTTTTTTCTATTTACTACTGTATTAAAACTGCCAAATTACTGTATTAAAACTGCCAGTAACTACTGTATTAAAACTGCCAGTATTAAAACTGCCAAATTATTAATTATGCAACACTAAATTTTCAAAATATTTGGGTGCAGAAACAATCATGAGATTTTGATAAAGTTTAGTAAATATTTTCATAAAAGTGTTAGCAATGTGTATCAAAATCTCCCAAGTTCATTTTTTCATATTAAGTAATAGCCATATTTTTATTCTTAGGCTTTTTTTACTTGTTGTAGCAAAACAATCATAGGTTTTCTTTCCATCTCTAACATCATATTACTTCTATTTAGATCAGAAATCACCCAGAGCAAATAGGAAAATTAGGAAGTTGTTTTTAATAAAATTGTAACATAAAATTGGTCGAAAATGTAACAAAGATGGCACTGATAGGAAACTCCAACACTGCACCCGAGTTATCGGCTCTGGACACGGACAGCGTTGCAGACACAAAATCAGAGACATTATCAACACGCTCGGTCGGTTCCCTTCCTGCGATATCAAGCAGCTGCATGCGCGAAAGGAACTATTTATACGGGTGTATTAACACTGCAAAGTCAACAGGATCTAATGAACTAAATCGATTTTTTCCGTATCGGCAATTGAAGCTGTTTGTTGGCACTTGGAATATGCAGAGGGGTATTGTGCCGCCGAACATTGATGACTTCCTACTTCCTAACAATGAGGAATTAGTTCAAGATATGTATGTAATTGGAGTGCAGGAAGCTACGCCTGATATGCACAGTTGGGAGGTTAAAATACAGGAAACGCTTGGCCCTAATCATGTTTTAGTCCATTCTATGACCCATGGTCTCTTACATTTGGCCGTTTTTTTAAGGCGGGATTTGATCTGGTTTTGCTGCAATTTTGAAGATGACAAAGTCACCACTCGAATGGTTTCGAGAATTAAAACAAAGGGGGCTGCTGCAATTTGTTTTCAATTTTTTGGGACCTCGTTTTTGTTTATCTGTTCGCATTTAAGATCAGGAGAAGGTAACGTCAAAGAAAGAATTGAGGACTACGAAAAAATTCGTAAAAATTTGCAACTTCCGTCAACCAAGAATAACTATCAAAACACAAGCGGTGATTTGACTTCTCGATTTGATTATACTTTTTGGTTGGGTGACCTCAATTTTCGAATAAATCAACCTCATTTTTTATTGAAACAAGAAGCGGAGGATCCCTCGACTTTTGACGTTAAGGAAGCTTTAAAATGTGACCAGCTGAAAGGTAACATGAAACGAGGTAAAATTTTCCACGGTTTTGACGAACCTGATATTACATTTTTGCCGACTTATAAATTTAACCCCAACTCAGACGTCTACGACTCATCAAAAAAGTTTCGAGTTCCCTCATATACCGATCGGATACTTCACAGCATTAATGAATCAGGGTGTTTAAACTGCGTTCATTACAACAGCGTTTCTTCGGTAAGAACCTCCGATCATCGACCTGTTTACGGCCTGTATGAAATTCTCCTAAAACCTAGCTTCGAAAACACCCCCATCAGTAGTGGAAAGTTTGATCACGCCGTCTATGCGGAAGGAGTAAGAAAAAGGGTAAACAACTTTAATTCGACCTACAAAAGTGCAATCTGTACTATCCTGTAATCTAAAATAGTTGTTTCTTTAAAAAAAAAAATTTTACCTAGATATCTTTTTAAAATTTTTCTTAAACTAAAGCTTGGGTAAAGTTTTTTTTAAGGTTTAAAAGTTAGCACTGTTACCTATTCTGTTGAGCAGAAAATATAGGTTGTTTAACTTTGGTTTAAAATTTATTTAAAAAAGTAACCGATCTGGTGTTTTGGCCATTTCTTGCATTGTTTTATTTCTTTCTGTGATATTCAGGGTATAGCAACTTTTTATTTAATATAAATGTATATTAAAATTGCTGCTTCATTTTTTTTGTTGATACTTTAATATTTTAATTTTTTATAGTAAATACCAGATTTTAAATTGCTTGTTAAATTTTAACTTAAATTATAAAGTTCAATTTTTTACACTTTTAAAACATTATCTTAAATTAAAAAAAATTTTAAAATATAATATTTACTAAAAAGCTTACGTAACTAACTTATTGCTACCCAGTAAAAATATATATATTGCTGTCTAAATGACCGTTATTAATTAAACTATATTTTTTAAAACTATTTCATTTGCTGTTTGCACAATTCATTTTGTGTATATGCAAAAAAGAAATTTTTGCTGCTTAAAATGTTATAATTATAATAGACTTAACCTCATAATTCTTATTTGTTTCTTACAGTAGTTCCTAATATTGAACCAAATTATACTGCCAATTTAAAATTTTAATTTGTAAACATTTTTATGAAAGACATATATATAATTTAAAAAAAACTAAAGACATATATTTTGTAGTGCAATTTTCTATATTTTTAACATTATCATATAGTTTTTATTGAACCATTTAGCATAATTTTTAATGGTAGCTACTAATAATTTGTGTGTTTTTTAATTTGTTCATTTTTTTGGTTTGTTGTACAGATTTTATGTTAACTCTTGTTTTGTAGTTTTTTTTATCAAAACTGTGATCTTAAAGCTTATACTCTATTATTTATGGGCCATTATAGTTGGTATTTCTTTGCTTTTGTTTCTTTTTATGTTTTCTTACCTACCTAACTTCAATTTTAAATAGATGATTTTATGTAAAACTAACTTGTTTGTGATTTTTTTAAATTTATTTAGAATTTGTTTTTGTAGTTTTTCTTAAATTTTTGTTTAAAATAAATAGTTCTGAATAATTTAAACGAAAAACATATTTTGAATTTATTTACGTTTTTTTGTTATTTTGGTGGTTATAGTATTTTAATAGCACTTTGAAACTTTGGTTTTAATATAATATTTGCAACTGTAATTTTAACTGTTACCGTCATTTCTATTTCATATTGTCATTTTCTGTGTTTTATTATTTTTCTAGATTAATTAGGAAAAATAATAAACAATTTTTTCAAAATTAAAAAAATCCAAATGTTGGACCAAATTTCTGAAGCCTTGGACGCTTGTCGAACTGGTTTTCCGGTTGCCATAATCGCCATACTACCGGTAATCCTGGTTGTTGTTGCACCAATTAAAGTAGTTGATGCCGCTCAGGATTTTTCAGTTTTCAGAATGCAGCAATATGATTTACAAGGAATTTCTTATGGTATGTGCAATATCTGATAAAAATTTTTTTTTAAATTATTTTTTTAACAGCTTTACATATTATTATTAAGTATATATATATATTTTGTGTAAATTTACTGGTACTGCCTTATTAACAATTGTGTTTTTGACATTTAATATTAATATGATTTTCTTGTGCCAATTTTTTATGTTTAAAATTGTTACAGACATATTGTCTCAAGAAAATTTTAATAATTAAATTACCACTATAGACCTGTGTACTTATAAATAAAACTCAAAATTTTAAATTTTAACCATTTTACTTTTTATAGGTTGTCGCAACTCATTTATTAATTCAGAGGCTAGAACAATTCATTCTTCTTCCATTGCTCGTAAATGTGTGATTGTACGCTCCAGTGATTTTACCTCGTCGAAATGTTTGGAAATTTTAGATCGGGGTCCAAGTTCAATTCTCGTACTTTTACAGGGGAACATGACCCAGAAAGAAATTGCCGTGAGTTTTTAGTGTGTTAAAATTTGAAGAGTGAAATTTGTATTATCATAAGCTTAAGTAGCTAAGCCAGTATTTATTTTCAAATTTAATTTGATTAACATTTTAACGCTTTAGATTATTTTAATTAAAATTCAATTTTGGGCTTTTGTAACCTTAGGAGCCAGTTTGTGTTTTTTTAGTTATTATTTTTTTTACTTTACTTTTATTCATAATCTCTTAAAAATGCTTGAATTAAAATTAAAGCAGTATAATCTTTAGTTTAAACTTTTTCTAATTTTACAGGATTTTCTGGTAGCTGAAGAAGATATTCTTCGAATGGAAATTAATATTCCAGTTTATTTTGCTTATGAGACAGAAGAGTTAAAAGATATTTATGAAAGTGTTAGTAAAAAAAATTATTTCTGCAATTTTTTGATAATATTTAAAGTTGATAGATTATAATAATTAAAGTTGCAAAATCGGTATAAAAGAAATATTTCAGTATATACCTTTCTTGCATTATATCTTATACAATTTCAGGTAACAATTTTTTGCAGTCCTTAAAAACAGTGTAAAAATCTCATTTTGTTGTCGTTTAAAAATGGGTTGTATTTTTGATCTAGATAACTGAAGTTACTAAGGATGTAAGTTCCTCTGCTTTTCAAGCAATTTTAAACTCTGCCTCATCAGTTGGTTACCAACTTGTTACTTCAGGCGGACAAAGCAAGCAAATGCCAGACTCCCAAATTATAAATATTCAGGTAAGTTAAATGGTAGCATGTTTAAGACAATAAAAGTCCAATTCCCAACGAAAAAAAGGAATGAACCTTTAAAGCATATTCCTATGACAACAACATTATAAAACATATGACCTATCTACTCTACAAACTAGTGCAACCACTTTTTCATAAACATTTTTCCCATTAGAAATAATGGTTTTTAGGGGCTTTATTGTAGTATAACTATAAAACCACATGATTTAAGTATATTTGTACTGCTAGTCTAATTTAGGTAATTCTTAAATAGTCAGCAACTGTTTTAGTTTAAAAAAAAATTATAATGCTGAACTTTAGATGATTTACTAATACATTTTATTTTAATATATCAGGGGGTGTTACCAGGTTTGGGTAATGATGAACAACTACCAACCATAGCATTGGTTGCTCATTATGATTCTTTCGGCATTGCCCCAGTAAGATTTAAACAAAAAGCTTTTTTTAAGTTCTTAATTTAATTCAAAAATATACTTAGTTTTAAACATTATCCTACCTTTGGATTTTTACTCCAATTTGAACTTTGTCTTTTTTTAAGTATTTATCATATGGAGCTAACTCAGATGCAAGTGGAGTGGTTGCTCTTATTGAGTTGGCTAGAATCTTGTCTAAAGCTTACAGCAACTCGAAAACTCATCCAAGGTAATGTTATAAAATGTTTTTTTATGATAATCGATTTTAAATATTTGATTTTAACCAAACTTTTTGCATGGCTAAACTTAGCTTTTGGCCATGTTACATCAGAAAGTTAAGTAATATGCTCGCAACTAACAACTAACATATGCTTAGGATAATTTCTTTGTACATCAGTTAAATTATTTTAAAGGCCTTTAAACTTGACATATATATGCATGCATCGCCTACAAAGCTTTATTCTAGTTTATTGTAAAACTTTATCTTAATTTTAGATACAACATCGCCTTCTTGTTATCGGGAGGTGGCAAGTTTAATTACCAAGGATCGCGAAAATACATCGAGGATGGTTTGGACAACTCGGCATCCATTCTTGACAACTCTCCCCCTCTCACTTCAGCCAAACTTGTGTTATGTTTGGAAGCTCTGGCAAGTGTGGATAACAATGATTTGAAGATGCATGTCTCTAAACCACCCAGTCAAGGCTCTGTAGCTTATTCTATACATTCAAGTATTGAAGAGGTAGTGATTGATATTAAATGGCATTTTGTAAAGTCTAACTGCTGATAGCTTTGTTTTGTGGTTAAACGCCCTGAGAACTGCTACTGTTGTTATTCGCTGCTTGTTGTAGTGTGTTACTTACAAGTAATATGTAAAAGGCTTGATAACCACTTTTTTCTTATTATTTTTGCATAAAACATACTTTAAAACACACCAATTTGATAAATTAGAAATCAAGTTTCAAGCAAAAACAACAAACCAATAGCTTTTAAATTAACTCAACAACTTTTTTTCTAGATTGCTAACTCCCAATATAAAGAACTCGATACTTCGATTGTCCACAAGAAAATTAGATTATCAGCTGATCAGTTGGCATGGGAACATGAGAAATATTCGATTCGAAGATTGCATGCTGTAACGTTGTCATCACTAGCTGCTCATGATGTAAGTAAAACAAATACAATTTTCTACTTTTTTTTGCACTTGTCAATATTCTGTCAAAAAGGTAATAACTGAAAGAAAAAATCTGTAGGCATATAAATGTTATTTTTTAATTTAATAAAAAAAATAATTAAATACATGTTTAATGTTAAGTTATTTAATAAGAAAATCATAGTTAACCTAATGTGTGGGAACTCGTTAATTTGTGTCCATTGTTAAGGTAACATAAAACCAAAGTGTTACTATATATTTTACATTTTACATGTTTATATTTCAGGACCCAGTTAGACGATCAATTATGGATACAAACAGGGGAGTTTCGGCTGAAAAACTATCTAGAAATATTCAAATTATCGCCGAGGCAATTATGAGGCATATTTACAATACATCAGAGGTACACAAAATTTAATTTTTTAATAAAAGTTTTAAAAACAAAAAAATTAAATGCATCATATTACATTTTAGTGTAACTATAGCATACTGCTTAAATAAATATTGTAATTGTTAAATGTGCCATGATATGTATTGGTTTAGTTTTGGATTATTGATTTAAAATTTAGGTTTCAAATGTGTATAGTGTTTGAATTTACATAAGCAGCTTATTTTTAAGAGATTACAAATAACATGCTATTTTTATTGAAGTGTTTGCAAATAATAATATTATTTTATAACACATAATATTGACATTTCTTTAAAATAACATACAAAAAATTCTATACTATTGTATTGTAGTTTCAAATTAAATGTAATAACTTTGGAAAAAAGTTAACAAATTTACATAAATTTATTTATATAATAATTTTTAGCTAACCAGAATACCAAGTCAATAGTTTTAAATACATTTTTTTAGAGTGATGCCTTTAGTATAGCAAGTGGTGATTATGCAGTTCAACAAGATCATGTTCAATCCTGGTTAAACAATTTAGCTTCGCAAACCAGACCTGCTCAGGTGAATAAAAATATAAAATATATTTTTCCATTTAAGCTTTTAAATTATTTAAAATTTTAAACCTGACACTAAATGGCAATTATCCCACAACAGCCTCGAGTTGCCTTTGGCAATTTGGGATATTATAGATTATAGCTGCCCGGTCATTAAGCAGCTGATTAAATTTGCTTAGCAGAAGTTTATACTGTTTATAGCACCATACTTACGAGCGCTATAACATAATGGCAGTTGGAATTGAACCCAGGCCGTCATGTAGTAAAGCCAAGTGATTACTACACTAAGCTGCTGGTTTACTTTACTATTTTAGTTGAATAAATAACCTAAATACTTGTTTCAGTCAAAAAAGTGCATTTTAATTTTCTTTAATTTACTTTTATTATCAATGTTATTATATAGTTTTAAGTTTAACAAAACAGTTTTTTAAACTAAGGTTCAATATTTTTTTTAGGCTATGCATGAAGATCACCCAGTAGTTACTTCACTTGATTCAGTTTTCCAACGGTACTTAAAAAATGTGCAAAAAGTTTCTTTTAAGGCTGATAAAAGGTAAAAAAATTGTTGTATTATGGTTTTTGAAGGTTAAATTGTTCGTTAAGAATTAAATTAAACACATTATTTATATATATATATATATATATATTGATACACTTAACCATTAAAAAATCACTTTTGTGTTATATTTGCTATAAATTGTTTTGAAATTATAGTATTTTAAAGGTTTTACTATTATTTGATAAATCCTTAATTCAAAATAAACTATTTGGTAAAAAAAGCATATTTTAAACATACTAAATGCCGAATATACTTTAATTTTGTTTTAGAGATCCAGAATTTATGTTTTATGATGGTTTAAATACGAAAATGAGTGCAAGTGTAGTTAGGTCTGCTGTTTTTGATTTATACATGACAGGGGTTGTAGCTTTTTATGTTGCCATTGTCTACCTACTAGTAACTGTAAGTAGTACAGCACTGTTTAATTTTTATATAAAATTCTTTTAAATGTAATAAATTTGTTGCCTAAATTAAATAAAAATTCGATTTTATTTTCACTGTATGGTGGAAAATTTTTAACTAAAACTTTTTAAGTAACATTTTTTTGTCCTATGAAAAGGGGGTAATAAATAATTTTATGTTTTTTAGAAATTTAATGTGTTTTTGCTGTTAGCAAGAAAATTTAGTACCTTACCCAAAGTAAAAGTACATTGATTCTGAGTTGCCAAATGTTGTATCACAGTTTATGCAAATTTAAAATTTACACATTTTCCATGAGAAGAATTGATGTTACAACTGCCAGAACAAACTTTAAAAAATCCAAAACTACCTTAGACACCATAACAATAAAATTCGCAATTTGCAAATTTAGTTACATTTTCATTCCAGGTAAAAATACTTCCATCTGTCTTTTTTTACATTTTTTTCAAAATACAATTGCTTAATTTATAGTAATCTTTTAATTTGTTTTTTTGCTTAATTATTAAGTGTTGTAATTTGTGTGTGTTAATAAAGAACAACCAATTAAAAATAAAATTTAAAACACAAAATGGGGTTATCTGTAAAAAGACCTACAGAAAATAAAGTCCATTTGAGTTTATTTTTATAACTGTAAATTGTAATGTTGCAAGACATGTGTATAAGTTTAACTAGAGGTAATAAGGTATTGTAATATTAAATACAGCATAGCACTTAGGAGTTAACAGGGCACAGAAATTTTCAACATAAAATCATGCAAGTGTGCACTGAACTGTTAAAGTAGATTATGTGTAATTACTAATTGTATGTTTAAAATTACAACCACCACATATTTTTGACAGCTTTGGCTAACAAAATTTTAGTTTTGAATTAAACCCTTAGAAGTGACAATATGGAACCAGTAATAGCTTACTGCAAAATGCCTACATGAACTAAAAGGGTGGATTTTCTTTGGGTTATTTGCTTTCCAATTTACCAACAATCACTTAAGTATAAAGTGTAAAGACAAGTAAGACAACTGTTTTCTTTTTAAATGAAATAAAATACCTATTACATGCATTTGTCAAAAAACCTTAATTTTTATGGAGAACTATTTTAATTTAAATCAATAAGGAATACCGTAAAGATTTATGGTTTAGATTGACTGCAGTGCAACAATAACAAAGCACAATCAGCAAAGTCAAAACAGGAAAACAAATTACAGTGATCAGCAGCTCTTTTAATGACGCTTGTTTTATAATTTCATCTTCCAATTGTCTTTCATGTTCCAAGGCGGCTTCGTATTCTTTTTTGTTGACAGTTGTTGGCGCCTTTTCAGTAGAATGAGGGACGGGCTTTTTTTCTTGTTTTTTATCTGGTTCGGGCACAGCTCTTCCACGTACAGCATAAAATAAGCCGAAAACAATAAGTGCCATAAAACAAAACTGAAATTTTGTCATTGTTTAACTACGTTTTTAGAAGCATTCGTAAATTAAATTATAAACATAAAAAATACTAAGAAAAGCAACAAATAAAACACCATGTCTAAAAATATGATTAGTTAACCTCTGATTTTATTTACGTTTATACCGTTTTACATTTAATGTTAAATACCATCACAACTTTACTTTAACGTTTCTGACAAAGCTGTGCAGGTCAACATAATATTTATATAACGTAGTTTGCTGTTAATTGATCTTTACAACGGAAATCGGTTATTTTACAATGTGATAGGGTTAAGTGATTAATTGGTATCGTCACGTGAGATTTAAAATATTCGGATCAGGGCAAAGAACAATTTTTAACATATGTGCCAATCATAGTTTAACAAAACTTTTTATTTTTATGCTTACAGATAACAAATAGTAAATGGTATTGATTTGTTAAAAGTGTATTGTATTTGATTCGATCATTTTTCAGATCTCATAAAAGTTTGCTTAAGTTCATAAAAATCGGTATTGGTTGATTCTCTGTGGACACCTAACGCGTATCTATCGTATCGAACAAAGTTTGACCAGGTTGAAACTGTTGAGTAATAAAACCAATAACTTTGAACGCAAATTTCGACTTCGAGCAAAGATAAAAAATCGCCGTAGTCTTTCCACTCCTCGGCGCACGCAGGCTGTCTTCTAATTTGCGACATCACGTATGTTGTATTTAAAACGCGGTAACCAAGTTTACTTAAGTCACGTGACACATTTGTCATCATTTCGTTTAGGGTTGGCGGAAAAGCGAGAAACACTGTCATGGTGTTAAAATTAGGATCGTTTGATATTTTCTAAAAAAATTTAAATAAAAACCATGTAGTCTGCTATATATAAATAAAGATCTAGTGTAGCAACTTACAATAACTATATAGCACCAGATTTTTTTATCCATCAAGCGTAAACATACCCTTTTATTTGTTAGTGACTTGTGCAATCCAAAAACAATTGTGTTACTTGTTGCTGACAATAATAGTTTAACTTCTTCTTCGTGTTGAGCTCTCCCACCCCATTCAGCATCATATCTCCAATGTACGGCAATAAATGACGTTTCTTAAACAGCAAAGTAAGGTTATTTTAAGAAAAATATGCAAAATGTATTTTTTTCACTTTTTAGTATTGTTTGTTCTTATATGAAGGATGCCAACCTTTAGTCCTAATTAGCATTACACTATAAACTACAATTATTTTAGCCTGTAGCAGATACATTTTATTTACTTATTATTTTTTGAACAACTGTTCTCCCCAATTCGACAACGCAGAGTGGTTTTTGAAAGAAGTCCCACAAATACGACATTAGGTCTCCACTTGTCATTTCTTTAGCGGCTAACGGGTATATATATCACTTTAGACACTGGCTTAAGAAAAGCTCTGTTAAGTTTAAGAGATCCAAATCCGCCTAACATCACCACACACTTGTCTTCGACGCCAAGTCGTTTTTCAATTTCGCCCTGTCGAAGTGTTAACGCAGGTTCTATTTGATATACTTTTATGCCATGATTTTGTAAATGGCTTCGTTGCTCATAAGGTAAAGCAGATTGAATTTGAAATGTATTATTTCGCTCAAATTGCATGCCTGTAGTTTTTTCAACTGCTTCGTGGATATTCTTTCTTGCGTATCCATACTAAAACAAAAAAAATCACAGCTATTTACAAAATCTTACTTTTAATTAACAGGTGACTGTCGATGTACTTACTTGAAAAACGGCATTGAATGTATTTCCACATATTTTCTGCATTTCAGTTTTGTTTACCATAGTAACAAATTTATGCAGCATGAAAAGATTTATTCGTTGTTTAACTGGGACTGGTTTTGAAATAGAATGGTGGCTACAAAATTGTGGAATAACAATCGTTCTAAAGAAAGGTGGCATAATTGCTGTTAGATTATGCAAGTTTCGCCATGATATAATACATGCTATAAATGCTTTAAATTTTTTCGGCAAAGATTGAAATACTCGGTAAAAATATTCATATACTACAAGTTAAAATATAAAAAAAAACATTTAATTTTGTATTAGGAATTACCTGTTTAACTTGATGGCAATATAAAGAGTTTTATAAAAGGAAAAGTACTGGTTGTTAGGTCCCGCTTCTAAAATCGGATAGATGAGCTTTGTTTTATCCAGTTTGATATAAGGATTGATATTATCTTCACCTGTAATTATTAGTTGTTAATTTTATGTGTTTTTGATTTTTATTGCCCTAAACATAAAGTTATCTACATACATATGTATTTTTTTGTTTACCTAAAAGTTGTAATTTTGTTTCTTGTTTTGGTTCTTTTGTTGCTAAAATATGTTTAGCTTTGGTGGTTTCGAAGCCTCTTATTTGCTTTGACATTTCATAGAATGTTACGCTTGCACTATATACAATTAAGATTCCAATCCAACATGAACAAAATTTAATGAAACGCCGTTTTTTGGTTATCAACATTTTAAAAAACTAACCCTAAAATTTAAAATATAGCTAAGTGAATTTAACTTTTAAAGAGTTGATATTCTATTTTTCTACGATTCAATCCGTTATATACGCTTTAAATTTCCATATACTTAGAGCGACAGCTTTAAGGTATTTGCTAAAACTCTTTACTACAAATTTCATGTACTATTGTATTGTAATATCCTGATTTCTCTTTAAGAAAAATATACCAATCTTTTGATTTGATTACATAAATAATGTTGTGTGAATATAGCATATGTTCTATAAATCCAAACGTTATTTAATGCGCTGTTAACTAATAGGGTACGATTCCTGTTTTCCTGGCATTGTCTTTTAAATAATAAAACTAATGTACAGCCTTTAAAGCTGCATATAAAACTAACAGTTCTGGAAGTTATGCTTTGTTTATTATTTTATTTAATTTATTAAACAATCAAGTTGATATACAATAATTGGTAAATTTTATTTGGTTATTAATATTGAAAATATATAACATTAGTTTTGATATTATGTTTTGTTGTCATATAAGTACTGTTGCCAAATGTGAATGCCAATTTTTTTTTTTGATTTTAAAAATTAAAACACTTAATTATATCAAGTTATTTGTTAAATTCTGTAATAACAACTATATCATGTTTAGAAATTTTAGATTTAATTTTTAAATTATTAGTATCTATTATGTGATCAACAGAAATCGTTATTTCAAAATTGCATAGATTAAGCAAAAAAATGGCTAAAAGTCGTTGGATAATAATGACACAAACTTTAATAGATTTGTAATATTTGTATATAAGTTAGTTTAAACTATGCTCAAGTTTAAGAAATTCGGTATTTGGCGTCTCTCTGTGAACGCCCTGCGCGTACCTATCATATCTGGTAAAATTTGACCACGTCGACACCACTGAGTAATAAAACCAATAACTTTGAAAATTTCGACTTCGAGCAAGGATAAAAAGTCACCGTAGTCTTCCCAGTCCTTGGCGCACGCCGGTTGTTTTTGAACTTGCGACATCACGTATGTTATATTCAAAACGCGGTAACCAAGTTCGCTTAGGTCACGTGACACATTTGTCATCATTTCGTTTAGGGTTGGCGGAAAAGCAAGAAAAACTGTCATGGTGTTAAAATTAGAATTGTTTGACGTTTTCTGAACATAAAAAGTAAATCGAATATAGCTACACACAATTATTTTATAGCATTTCCATATTCAATTAACGACTACATACCTTTTTGTTTGTAAGGGAATTGTGTAAACCAAGTACAATTGTGTCACTTGTGGCCGTCATCATAAGTTTAACTTCTTCTTCGTGGTAAGCTCTATTACTCCATTCAATATCATATCTCCAATGTACTGCCATATATGTTGTTTCTTAAAAAAATATGAAGCCTAAAAAATTAACTGCTTTGTTCGAAACAGACTTCTTATAAATCCATTTTATAGGCATTAAAAAATCATTTTTCCACCATTTTTCCGGCATTGTCATATTTAAAAACAACTTACTGATTATTGTTTGAATTATTGTTTTTCCCAAATCAACAATACACTCTGGTTTTTAAAATAGTCCCACAGATAAGACAGCAACTCTTCACTTTTCATTTTTCCTGTGTCAAACGATTGGGTTATCTTTGGTACAGGTTTTATCCGTTTTCCGTTCATTTTGAAGGCTCCGAATCCGCCTACCATTAGAACACATTTCTCTTTAGCTTCAAGTTGTTTTTTAATTTCACTGGAGTCAATATTTAAACCTGTATCTATAGCGTATACTGGTGTGCCTTGATCATAAGAAAAACTGTTTTTTATTGCCCAGTGTGGATTTATAATTTGATCCTGAAATGTTACTTTTCGCTTGAATTTCATACCTGTGATATTTTCAACTACTTTTCGTGTTCTATTTTTTCTACGGCCATTCTATAAATAAAACAACACATTAAACAATAATTATTAGAAAATTATTTTCTTTTTAATGACTAGACTACTATTTACCAGAAAAATGGCATGAAAGTTAAAATCGCACATGCTCTGCATTTCTTCCAACGTTATCATTGTAACAAATTGGTGCAGTCGTGTTAAGTTTAATCGTTGGGTTACTGGAATAACTCGTTGAAATCGAGAATGGTGACTAAAAAACTTGGGAATAACGACCGTTCTAAACAAACACAACAAACTGTTGTTAAATATATTAATTATTTGTTGGGAATATTTTAACCAATCTAATTCCACGGTTGTATATATCAATGAATTAAAACATATAATGGTTTAAAAATGGCATATGTTACCTGTTTAACTGGATCGCAATATAAATAGTCTTGAAAAATGAAAAATATTGGTTGTTAGGCCCCCCTTCTAATAACGGATAGATAAGTTTCGTTTCGTCTAATTTAATAAAGGAGATGTTGCTATCTTTACCTGTAATAAATGTGTTGTTAACTTTAGGTGCTGTTGATTTTTTTATTGTCCAAACATATAAATATTTATTAACACTTATTTAGTTTTTCTTGGTTACCTAAAAGTTTTAATTTTCTTTCTTGTAAAGGCTTCTGAGTTGGAAAAATATATTTAGTGTTTTTGAGACCCCTAGTTTGCCTTGGTATTGTATAGAAAGTTACGCTTGCCTTATAAAATATAAGGATCCCAATCCAATACAAACAAAATTTTATAAAATACAGTTTTCTCATTATTAAATTGACTTTTCTTTAATTTTTTGTTAATTCTAAATTATCATATTCTTAAAGTTTGGGCTGTCCATACGTTTATGTAGCGCTTTATAATCTAATTAGAATATCTGTTTCCTGTCTTTTTAATATTCGAACTATTGACTTTTGAATGACGCTACATGCTACTAATGTTGTATTTAGTTAAAATGAATATAACAGTTTTCTACTTTAAGTATTCCGCAATTTATTTAATTACAGTTGCTTTTTTTAAGAAGATGGAAAAAGATGAACCCAGTTGAGGATAAAAACTACAAAAAAAACTAACTAATCGTGTTTTCTGAAGCGTTACAACATGTGTTTACCAAAACACGTTTCTTTGAAAACACGAATTTCTTGCACAGTCAGGCAGTAAATAAATATGAATTGGCTTGAAAACGGGAACATTGAATTTAAATTTGTTGACGATGAGGGGTTCCCAACACATACATTCTACGAACAGGTTGGTTGATAATACATTTACAAGTTTAAATCCAAGTTATGCTCCTGTAAATTTTATAAATCTAAACATAAAATTATATATATTTAATGAGTTTAAGGTTAAAGCAGTTTTTTATTATAATTTGCTTAAAAGCTGTTATTCTGTTATTATATTAAATTTAACATAACACCCTAAACTTGAACAAAATCCTAATTTAATTTTAAAGTTTTAAATATTATTAAAAAGCAATTTGTGAATTGGTTTTTGCTAAGCAAAGTTTATACCATTCATAGCATCTGCTTTGAAGCTGCTTAGGCATAGGAACATTAAGGATCAAACACAAGACCTTAGTTAGTAAAGCCAAATGTGGTAACTACTATACTTTGCCACCCAAACTCATTTTAGTTTTAATATAAAAGTTATTGTTAGTAATTTTTACATGTGATTATACCTATGATTGTTGTGTTTTTTTTAGGAAAGAACAGAACATGCTGTGTTGAAAAAGTTTAAAGATTATGAAGAATTTTGTGATGTAATTCCAGAGTAAGAATATGTATAATTATTTTAGTAATATAGTATTGTGACTTCTTAATATAATAAGTTATTTTATGTGCCTTATTATGCGGTATTGTATAAGAAAGTAAATAAGCTATAAATTATTGTTATTTGCGATAGCATTCTAAAATAATTTTCCCCAAAATAGGATTGAATTAAAAAGAGATCAACATATTCCTTATTTAGTTCGTGGGTTGGAAAGACTGTCTAGTTCTTATGAGGTAATTAACAAACAATTTCTTTTAATTTTAAATAAAAATTTTTGCTATTCTGATATGGTACAAAGTTATTCTGAAATCTTGTTTGTGTTTCAGTGTTTAGATGCTAGTAAGCCTTGGCTGTGTTATTGGATTATTCACAGTCTTAACTTGTTAAATCACCCAATTTCTGATGAAGTCAAATCGAGGTATTTTAAAATTTCTGTATTAAAAACTCAGAATCTGATGTCAACTTTAAAAATCTTATAGTCTTATACTACCTTTGTTAGTAAAAATAAAACTGCAACTTAAGTTTTCACATATTATTTTATGCTTTAAGTTGTTGTAAATGTGCACTGAACTTTTGTAAATCTAATATTAATCAATACAAATATATACATATAGAACTTGTAAATTTTTATCGAAATGCCAATCAACCACTGGTGGTTTTTGTGGTGGACCGGGTCAATTAGCTCACCTTGCCCCAACATATGCTGCTGTAAACTGTCTTTGTAGCTTGGCAACTGAGGAAGCATATTCTGTTATTGACAGGTTAGTGTTATATACAGAAAAAAATACCTTTGAATTGACTCGAATTTTTAATTGAATTTCTGTGCTGAAGGTTTCTTGCTGCCATCTTTGTGCATTGCTTTATAATTTCCTATTTTATTATATATGGCAGCGTGGTGTAGTGGTAAAAACACTTGCCACACCATGAGGTCGTGGGTTCAATTCCATGCTGTAGCACCCTTGAGTAAGGCGCAAGAGACGGTATGAACTCCCGCTGAGCCAACACTTAATCAGCAGCATAATTATCAGGCAAATATATTCTATATAATATCCCAAACTGGTAAGTGCAACTCGAGACTGGGTTGGAGTAACTGATATTACTCTATGTTTAGGTCGTGCATTCGACCTTTCCATATCAAGGATGTCCAAAAAAAAATATTAAAATAACCAAAACATATATATACCTTATTAATCAAGTATTTTATTAACTGTTTAGAGAAAAATTGCTTGATTTTTTGTGGAGGATGAGACATGATGATGGTAGTTTTACTATGCACAAAGGAGGTGAATCTGACACCAGGAGTGTTTATTGTGCTGCTTCTGTTGCATCCCTGACAGGAATCCTTGATCAAACTCCTGAACTCTTCGCTAACTCTCCGCAATGGATTGTAAGGTAAAATTACATGCCGTGACCATGCTTAAGTAAACATAACACCTAGCTTTTACTACATAAGGTTTTCGGTGTAATGTAATTTTTATAGTTTTTACCTTTCAGGATGCTTTGTAGTTAAGCAATGAAGAGTTATGAACTCCTTAATATTGCAATAAATTTTTATGTTTGTTTATAATCTTCTTTTTACATTTTATGAATGTAGTTGTCACACTTCGGATAGTTTTAAATTTTAAAATTAATCAGTAGGCAAGAATATTTAAGAACTTTCAAAACACAAACTTCAAATTTACTAAAATTTTAGTTAATTAAAACAACTATGTCCATTTCTTAGTTGCCAGACATATGAAGGTGGAATATGTGGCTACCCCGGCACAGAAGCCCATGGAGGTTACACGTTTTGTGGTTATGCTGCCTTAGTTATACTTGGCCACTACAAACTAATTGACACTGACAGGTTGTTAAGATGGGCTGTACATCGTCAAATGACTGTCGAAGGTGGATTTCAAGTAACCAATTTTTTTATTTTGTATTTTTAAGTGACTTTTTCAACTTATAAAGTAAAATTGTAAAGGCTTTTGCCAACAGAACACAATAAACACTTCAGATTTTAAATTTTTAATGTAACTGTGTTGATTATGGATCTAAATATTTAAATACTATTAATGTCTTTCTTATGTTTTTTTTTTTTTTTTTTTGTATATATCTTTGTCCTCGATGTGGGAAAGTCGAATGCGCGACTTAAACATAGAGTAACATCAGTTACTCCGACCCAGTCTCGAGTTGCCTGTAGCAGTTTGGGATATTATAGAGACTATAATTGCCCGGTAATTATGCTGCTGATTAAGTGCTGGCTCAGCAGGAGTTCATACCGTTTATAGCGCCTTACTCAAGTGCTCTACAGCATGAGATCAGTGGGGATTGAACCCACGACCCCATGTGTGGTGTAGCAAGTGTTCTTACCACTACACCACGCTGCCGGTTCAAGTAACCCAGTTGAGTAATTTAAAACAATCTTATTCTTTCTAAAATTTGACTAGCTCTATTAAGTTATGTTTGTACACTTTATGTTATTTGTCGAAACTTACGTTTTTAATTATCAGGGTAGAACAAATAAATTAGTGGATGGTTGTTATTCATTTTGGCAAGGCGGCTTATTTCCCCTACTTCACAATACTCTTGTCAAAGAAGGGGGTAAACAAGGAGATATCGCTGAAATGCAGGTATTCAACAAATTATAAATTGCACTTAAATCATGTAGACTAGTATTTTTAAAGATATTTTTTATGTAAAAAAAACCTAACCTTGTGTTTTTTTAAGTAATGCAAAGTTTAAGTGGTTATTGATATTGCTCCATTTTCAATACAAGTTAATAGCCTGCCCAATGAATGATATTTACATTGTTTAAGTAGTGTAAAGTACTTTTCGTCTAGTTTGTGCCATACCTATTCAACAACTCATAAACTAGCACAAAGTTCAGTATATAACATTTATTTACAAAATATGGACTAGCACTGCAACAACCAAACACAACCGTTCAGCAGATTTTTCAAAACGTCACCCTTTTCAATGTAACACAACAAATTTAACGTAGTAGTTTGCTCCAAAACTTAATACGCCTTATCACAAGGTGTCAAGACAGATTAATATTTTACTAGACAAGTACAACAAAGATTGAGGCAACTGGGATGTTCACGCCGTTTGTTACAATAGATGCTAATCTTAACTACAATTAACCCACACAACCCAAACCTAACTAGTTAAAGATGTTATTTATTTCAGTTGGGCTGGCTTTTTAATGAGGAAGCATTGCAGCATTATCTTTTACTTTGTTGTCAAAGTTCATTTGGTGGATTGGTTGACAAACCAGGAAAGTGAGTTGTACAAGCACAAAAAATAAAACTTTATTTACAAAATTTAGTATAGATGTAAATTTTAATATTGTAAATTCTGTGATACTGAAACTTTGACGAAATTTTTTTTACATTTTATGTACAATATTTATTTTAGGTCGTTTTTTGAACAGTAAATTTAATATGGATTTTTCCTTATTTTAGATCACCTGATTATTACCATACTTGTTATTGTTTAAGTGGTTTGTCCACTTCTCAACATTCCTTTCGAAATCATCTTGTTAACATAGGACCCAGCTCAAATATTTTGGTGAGTTCCAATGTTTGCTTTGCCAAGTACTTTTTAATTGCCTATTTTAAACTGTAAAATTTTTATGGTGCTTAGATTGAATATAAGTTTTACAGGTTCCCACACATCCAGCTTTTAACATAACTCTCGACTCTGTTGCCAAAGCTTTGGAATATTTTCAAAACCGGTGAAAAAAATACAAGACATTTAAACCTAATTGTTGTAAGTTGCATAACTGTTGTATTACAATTCTTAGAGTTGATATAAACAGTTAAAAGTTCAATGTAAACGTTGCACATCCCTAACTATAAATTCAACTTATAATTATGATTTTTAGTACAAAAAATATAAAAATTACATACAAGACTAATTAAAATAAATTAAAAAATAAGGTTTTTGTATTTTTGCATATTTTTATAGTTTGAATAAATTGCACAAAATATTTAAAACTTAAACCTTATTTGCCTATATAATACACAGAAAATTGCAGGATAATAGTTTAACAGATAAAGCATGAATTATTTAAAAAAAAATGACAACATTAACAGTTGATTAACAGAATTCTTATTAAAATGATGATAATTTTTTTGTGGATTAAATTGTTTTAGTTCAATTTTTTAGCTTTCCTGCTCTGTAGGTCTTATTATAACCTCATTTACATTAACATGTCCTTTTGCTTCTAATGCATAAACAACTCCATCTGCAACATCTTGAGCTTTTAAGCACTGTATCGATGTAAACAATTGCTTTGCTATTTCTTCTTTGCCCTCGAATAACCTAGAAAAAAAAATTTTTTTTTAGTATATTTGTATTGTTTTAGTCAACATTTCAAATACCTCTAGTATTTTTACCATCTAGGTCAAGTTTTAATAAACTTTCTTGATGATTAAATACATGTTAAATGTTGGGTTAGGCAGAAAAAAAATTATAATAGGTCAAAAAGCCTACTTGTATGCAAATTCTGTTTCTACAAATCCAGGTGATATTTCAGTTGTCTTAATATGAGAGCCCAATGCTATTAATTCTTGTCTTAGGCCTTCAGTTAAAGCTCGAACTGTAAACTTAGTAGCAGTGTATGTTGCTATGCCAAACACCTTATGCCCTGCCAGGCTGTTTATATTGATGACATGCCCATCATCTATGCCATTGTCTCGCATTAACTGCACAGATTCACGTGTACAAATGCACAGTGCTATCACATTGACATCAAACATTTCTCTTAAGCCCTGGGACGAAATATTAAATTACGAAGTTTAAACTACTGTATATTAAAGTGTTTGTACTTTTTGTATAGCATTGTCAAAAATTATGGGAACTTGCATATTAAAATATAAAAGTTAAATATTTTACCTCGGTCTCACCGCTTAGAATGTAAGATCCTGTTTTGTGGGCTAACCCTGCGTTGTTAACACACACGTTGACACAGCCATATTTCTGTTTGATGACTTGAAACATTGACAGAATTTCAATTTCGTTTCTTAAATCGCATTTAATTGGAAAAATTGTGCCTTCCGATTCTGTTGCAATTTCCTCAAGCTTGGTCAAGTTGCGAGCGCAGGCAACCACCGTCATGCCATGCTTAGCTAGAGCTTTGGCTATCGCCTTTCCAATACCCGATGAAGCGCCTGTTACTAAAGCAACTTTTCCTTTCCACTTTTCCATCATAAATCGACAGATCGTGTATAACTTGTAAAAATAAAAGGTTGATGTTCTGAAGGTGTGTTTGCATTAACGTTGTGCACTGTAAAGTAAACAAACCATTTGATTTTACTGGTTCTGGAGTTATCCTCTGTATGTGTAGGTATGTTGTTTATACATATATTTATCAACAGTTTATTTTTTTTTATCTAAGTCAGGTTATTTCTGTGTTATTGTCGTTAATTCTGTGTGGCCCACAGGGTTGTTGTGGGCCTGCATTAGACATCACTTTTAGTAGTTAGTTAGTTTATCTTATAAAAAAATGTATGTAAACAGGAAAGAAATCTATATTTAAAATATAGAACTTTGTTATTATTAGTAATACAACAACAACTTCTTTAAATATTATATTTTAAATCCAAGCCTGAACCTTAGAAATTGTACGTAGGACTGGCTGAGGTACTAACAAAGGTCCCTGGTATTTTACACCTTCTGTCTATACACTATTTTTGGCTTTTATGCCAAGGCTTTGAAATATTTTAAATACTTATAATAAGTGTTTAAAGCAACCTACACTAAAAGCAGCAAGTTGTATATATATTTGTTTATTACATTCTTTATAAAGTTGGCTTTTATAAACAGCAATAGAAATTTTAAGGTAACTTTTTATTGGACTTTATTTTAAATTTAATTTTTAATTATTTTTCAATAAAAAAAACTGAAAGAAGTTTAAAAAAATTATTTAATAAGGTTAAAAACAAAGTGCACCCAGTAATTTATAAACCTTAAATAACTTAAAAATGTATTTCGAGAAAATTGTAGGATAAAAATTTTAAGGATTGTTTACAGCATAAATGTATGTTTAATTAATTGCAATAAATTAAACAAAATAACAGTATTATTATTAACTTTGCACAGTTTAACTTTATATGGTAAGTAAGGCTTAAATCTACAGTAAAGTTTAAAATAGTATTTATAAATACTTTAATTTTGTCAATTATTTCAAGATAGCATAAAGAAAACCAATTAACAAATTATTTTTGTTCTTTTGGGTTTAAATTAAGAATTTAGGTTTTTAACTTTCTTGCTCTGTAGGTCTTATTATAACCTCATTTACATTAACATGACCTTGGGCTCCTAATGCATAAACAACTCCATCTGCAACATCTTGAGCTTTTAAGCACTGCATAGATGAATACAATTTCTTTGCCCTTTCTTCTTGACCCTCAAATAACCTAGAATAAAAAAATTGTTATTTTTTTTAGATTTTGTTATAATACATGTAGCCCATACAAGGGCATAAATTATTTCATTGTTAAAGCAAATACTTTTTATATTTTTAAACTTGTAGTCATAATTTTTTTTCTTTTACACAGTTCGCAGTGTTTTTTTTTAATTTAAATAAATAAAGCTAACAATTTTTTAGGTTAGGCAAACTATTTATTGTTCAAATACAAATATTATTTAGGTATAATATATGCTTTATATACCTATATGCAAATTCAGTCTCCACAAAACCAGGTGATATTGCAGTTGATCTAATATGAGACCCCAGTGCTACTAATTCCTTTCTTAGGCCTTCAGTTAATGCCCGAACTGCAAACTTTGTAGCAGAATAAGTAGGTTTGTCATACACTTTATGCCCTGCCACACTGTTTATATTGATGACATGCCCATCATCTATGCCATTGTCTCGCATTAACTGCACAGATTCACGAGTACAAATGCACAGTGCTATCACATTGACATCAAACATTTCTCTCAAGCCCTGGATTAAGAATTATTTACTTTATCTTAATAACACTAAAAAATGACATCTCAATAGAATTATACTTTTAAAAAAAATATATATATACAAAAATATTATACTAGTCAAGGGCACATAGCAAAAATATGTAAAAGTTAAATATCTACCTTAGTTTCACCACTCAAAATATAGGATCCAGTTTTGTGAGCTAATCCAGCATTATTGACACATACGTGGATGCATCCATATTTCTGCTTAATCACTTGAAACATTGACAAGATTTCAATTTCGTTTTTCAAATCGCATTTGATCGGAAAAATTGTACCTTCCGATTCTGCTGCTATTTCTTCAAGTTTAGTCAAGTTGCGAGCGCAGGCAACAACCGTCATGCCATGCTTAGCTAGGGTCTTGGCGATCGCCTCTCCAATTCCTGCCGAAGCGCCTGTTACTAAAGCAATCTTTCCTTGCCATCTTTCCATATTTAATAATGTGATCGTGTTTAATACATAAAAAACTTGAGCTGAAAATTGTAAATGTGTATTGACCTTAAATTTGTGAGAGTGTGTATTGCAAAGTAAACAACGTATCTAGTTTGCCCGGTTCAAAATTTATCCTCTGCCTAAACATGATACTTATATAGCCTAATAATATTTAGAGTGATTTCAATAAAATACATTTTAAAATGTGGTTTAATTTATTAAAATATGTTGGTTATATCGAAAACGGTTAATCCCCGTTTTAAAGTGCCAGTTTGTATGTGAGGTAAGAGGTCAACAATGTCAATTCGCATGTAACGTAATACAACATTTATGATTTAACATTTTTAAAAAATACGCTGATTGTTTGTGGTTTGTGTTAAAATTTTGTTATTGATTATAAATACAAAACGAAAAATATGTGCACTTTCGTTGTTTGTGAGTTACAACATACAATTATTACAGTAGTTTTTTTTATTAGAACTGTATAACAAAAACTAATTTAAAAGAACTGTGTAACAAAAAATAACTAAAAGCTGGGGCTAATAAACCTTTTTCTAATGAATTTCAAGTTTCATGGTGCAACAAAAGATAACAGCAGGATCAGGAAATCTCCCTTTTGTTATTTGATAAGTGCCATAAAATAAGTTTAACTCTTTGCAAAACTGAAAAAGCTTTAACTGTACTAACTGTAATCTTTCAGTTTGATTGTGTGCAAATTTTTTTTTAAATATTTTCAATCACAAAAAATAAAATCTTAAGCATCACATGCTAAAAATTTTTAGGGCATTTTTGTAGGATGGTATTTCAATATTTTAAAAACTCTAATTTAATGACTGTTTAATTTTTGGAAAATGAGTGGTGGTATTGTACCCAGTAAAAGTACAGTGTATGTATCCAACTTGCCTTTTCAGCTAACCAATAACGACCTCCATCAATTGTTTGGCGAACATGGAAAAGTTGTTAAGGTAACAATTGTTCGCAACCCAAACACAAGAGAAAGTAAAGGCCTGGCTTTTATCCTTTACCTCAAACCAGATGATGCACACGCCGCCATTGCTGCAAGAAACAATACTGACATAATGGGAAGAACTGTAAAATGCAGCATAGCGAAAGACAATGGCAGAACGAAAGACTTTATAAAACGAAGGGAGTATGCGAATAAAACACGTTGCTTTGAGTGTGGTGAATTGGGACACATGAGCTACAAATGCCCTAAAAATGAACTTGGTAATCGAGAGCCACCACCGAAAAAGAAAAAAATTGTCAAGCCGATAAACAAATTATTCAAGAGCAATAAATTGCCGAAAGAAAATTTATTAGAAAGTGTGGAGGGTGGTGAGGACCCCTCGCTTGAAAGTTTAAGCCATGTTGTTGCGGAGGAAAATGCTAAACAAAAAACATGTAAACCGAGCAATTATGTTAAAAAGAAAACTTATAAAACTGATTCTTATTTCAGTGATGAAGAAGATTTTGTAGATGATTAAACAGAATAAATTACACAGTTAAATCACATTGGCTTTAATTTAAACAGCTAAAAATTATTCTGCGAGTTGTATTACACAATCTTTAACTGCATAAAAATGCCCCTATAATTTTGAAGCCGAAAATAAACTGAAAACCAATCAATCAAAACTTAGCCATAGAGTCCCTTTTACATTTTAAAATAAACTTAAATACTTTTAATCTAAAAACCTAAGCATTTATTCTTTGAAGTTTTACAATAAATATTTTTTTTTGTGATTTATTAAGAGATTACATAAACAAATCAAATTGCAATTTTTATTACTATGATTAGCATGATTAAAAGGGCAAAAATGAATTAAACAGTGAAGCGTAAGTAGAGTTACGAGATATTTTTTTTACTAGTACTAGTTAATTTTTTTATGAGGCAAATATGTCAATGTCAAAATTTTAAGTATATAAGCCTATACAAAACTTGTATAAAAACAATTGCAATATAGTAACAACGCATCTACGAAGCCATAAAGAGACACCATGATTTATGCTAACAAAACCACCTATGAATTAAATTATTTTGAATGTAAATGCAACAATTGGAAATTGAACTTCGAGAAGAAATAGTGAATTTCTTTAGAAATTAATCACAGATCTAAGACTTTTTCCCGCATGCAGTAACTCAAAAGCCTGGTTTATATCAGACAGTGGCATCGTGTGGGTAATAAACTCATCGACTTTCAACTTTTTAGCTAGGTATTCCTTGACAAGAAGTGGCACGCTGTCAACGCTCTTGTATCCTCCAAATGCCGTACCCTTCCATGTGCGCCCAGTAACCAAATAGAAGGGTTTGGTCGATATTTCCTGACCCTTTCCAGCAACACCGATAATCACAGACACACCCCATCCTTTGTGACATGCATGCAATGCAGCATTCATTGTTTTCACATTTCCAATGCACTCAAAAGTATAATCGCAACCGCCGTCTGTCATTTCAACAATCACATCCTCTACAGGTTTGTTAAAATTCTTAGGATTAATGCATTCTGTAGCACCGAATTCTTTAGCAACAGCAAACTTGGTCTCATTTATGTCGATCCCAATGATCCGAGTTGCACCTGCCGCCTTACAGCCCATTAAAACAGCAAGACCAACTGCACCTAGTCCCCATACTGCACATACCGAGCCCTTTTCAACCCCAGCTGTATTTATGGCAGCACCGTATCCGGTTGGTATACCACATCCCAATAAACAAACTTTGTCAAGTGGAGCAGATTCGTCGACTTTACATAGAGAAATATCGGCAACAACAGTGTATTCACTGAAAGTTGAGGTACCCATGTAGTGAGCTATGGATTTGCCTTTGCAAGTAAATCTAGATGATCCTTCCGGCATCAATCCCTTTCCTTGAGTCCCGCGCACTTTTTGGCACAGGTTGGTCTTTGAGTTTAAGCAAAACTTGCATTTTCTGCATTGCGGAATGTAAAGTGGAATTACATGATCACCTTTCTTAAAATCAGTAACACCTTCTCCAACACTTTCAACCACACCCGCACCTTCGTGTCCCAGGATAACTGGGAATACACCCTCCGAATCGTGGCCATCTAATGTGTACGCATCGGTATGACACACACCCGTCGCATTAACTTTCATTCTAACCTCGTGTGCTTTCGGTGGATGCACTTCAACTTGTTCAATTACCAATGGCTTACATGGCTCCCATGCCACTGCGGCAGAGCAAGTAATGATTTTTCCAGCAGTATCCGACATAATACAATTGCAAAAAAAAGTCCTAATAACCTGCAAACTAAACCAATTTATCAATTTCACTGATAAGCTGATAAGGCAGCGGGCTTAACAAATTTTGATGACTTGCTATTTTAAAATTATTGAACCAGAACCTTTTTATATAATTGAATTTGCAAATGCTAAGTCATAGTCAGATTGATTTAAAATAGGTAATAATAATACGTATTAAATATTTTAAACAATATAAAAAAAAATTTACTAAAGTACGAAAACTCACTAATACGATTCGTTTGACAAGGCACCAAGAAGTAACGCGAGTTTTTAATTTCAAAATACACTGAATATTCTAATTGAATATTCTAATGAATATTCTAAAAAATAAATATTTAATTTATGGAACAACGACTCTACTATACCCGACAAATCTCCAAATCGTGTATATTTGGTAACCTATACGCGAACAATATATACAGCTTATTTTACGTAGTTTATGTAAACAAGTGTTTTGCGTTATAACTATTTCAGTAAATGATTCTATAAATATTAATATAATTTTTATGAGTTTTAAAAAATGTATTTCTTATACAATATTTGATATATGACTATGACATAAGGTAATCCAACTTTTAAATTTTGGCAATATTAAATGACAATTCATACTACGATTCTTGCAGTAGTTATTTTGCTTATCAAAATGTTAGCTTTGTTTAAAGTAACAAAAAACATCGTAGCTTTTTTTTAACACAAAAAAAAACTTAATTGCAAAAACATTCCTTTTATCTAACAAAAACATTCAAAAATATTCCTTTTTAATCACCTTTGTTCATAAAAAAACCTTGTTTACAACTATAACTGCTATCGCAATAGACCTCCTAGTTTGACGCATTTCTTTTTTACAAGAATATTATATTTAAAAAAGTTTTAGGTCTAGGGATCATCAGATTATACTCATTTGCGTGTGAGAAATTTGCTTTAGCAAGGATGCAGAACTAATGGTATTAACAATAAAATTCATTTGGGTTTTAATGTTTATAAAGGGGTTAAGGGTGAATAAAGGGTGAATGACTTACCTTCAAATTTTTTTTTTAGATAATCAATAGTCCTAAGAAAAAAACACACAAAAACATTTTAACATTGTTATATTATAGTCATCAAACCCATAGTTCAATAACCTACCTGTCTTGAAGGTTAATATAAACTTGCAGCAAAATTTGTAGGCTCTACAAAAACAATTTTACAGATATTTAAGGAATGTCGCTTTGGCTACATAAATCGATGATACCTGTTATGTCCATTATCGATCTTATTAAAAATTTGAAATGATTTATTAGCGGGAGGTCACTTTTAGTGAGCTCCGGCGTTTCACGCTGAATCATTCGGCTTGATCCCAGCTGCGGGAGATTTTCACTCCCCATCGTCATTTATGACGCACTTGTTGTTCTGTTTATCGATAATGCTTTGTATTTTCTTTATTGTTTGTATGCGCTTTCTCCTATTTTATTTCGCTTTAAATAACTGGCAATATAGCTTTTGGTCAGTTCGCTGGACGTAAAAACTCATAAATAAGTAAGGCCGAAGTAAGGTTTAACACACAATTAGACTTTCGCTTTTATACTTAATTTGTTGATTATATACTTTGTAGTTTGTGTTTTATGTCATATTTTTGTGTCGCATTTATTTCGCATTTCCTGTAGTTTCAATTCTGATTAAAAGCCGCTTGTACAGATTACATTTGGTAGATTGAATCCTTGGGCAGGTTTTGGTAATAAGTTAGCGAGTTTGATTTAACACGACTATTTTGTGTATTTTAATTAAGTGTGGCTTTCTTATCGATGCTCATCTTTACAGCGTACTCTATTGGGGTTTAATAATTGTTTAAGCCACAGTAGGAGTGTATTAGATCCTACAATACCAACTAGTCGGTTGTCTGTTTTTTGGGATATTATAGAAAAGTTTTTTGAGATATTATAGAAATTATTATTGCCTTATAATTATTTTGCTGTTCAAGTGCTGGCTCAGCAGGAGTTCATACCGTTTATAGCGCCTTACTCAAGGCGTTACAGCATAAGAGCAGTGTAGGTTGAACTCACGATCTTATGTGTAGTGTAGCAAGTGTTCTTACCACCACGCTGTCGGCTGTTCTTGGGATTAATGTATAATAATTGTCCTAGCAGGGTCGCAACCAACAACTAACATTTGCCTGTAATAGTTTACCCTTGCATTGCAAACGACAGGTGTTATTATTTTGAAGACAGTTGTGAACTCGAATTGCCGAATATTTTTATGGTAATTTACGTTTGGCTATTCAAATGAATTGATTTGTGAATTCGATAGAGCACAGAGACTTCATGAACAAAGTTAACACGATTAAAACATCAGTTTAGCAATCGTATTGTTTTTCGTTTCTTTTAATACACATAAGCCGTTTAAATGCTTTGTCACTAAGACTTTATCGAATGCATTCGAATACCGAGACGAATACGAATTGCCCCTTGTCTGGTTGATAACATACGACCTACAGTTGACAGTTAATAACATAAATATATCTGTGTATTATCCACTAAGCTCTATTATAGACATGCTATATATAAGCGGAAGACCGTATCTGAACTTTTATTTATAGTTGTTAAAAATAGTTTTTTGTGGCTTAAAAACTTTTGTATTGAGCATCTGTCAAGTTTAACGACTTTAAAGTGCAATGTTAAAAAGTACAGCCTTGCGCGACATAGGCAACGCCTTCTAAAATTAAATATCGTCTGACTTGTGACTGTTATACAAGCCAATCTTTTAAAAAGCTGTAATTTCTAGCACAGTCGTAATTTACATGTAACATGAGTAAATTAGGAAGTGATATTGTTAACGATTTTGAACGAGCTGCTAAAGTACACGAAACCGAATTGGTTATTGAATTGGGTGTTGACAGAGTAATACGATGGTGCGGGGTGTATTTGATTTTGGGTTTAGCTGCCGTTGCAAAGATAAGTGATTCAATTGGTAAGTTAATTATTAAAATCTTAAGTAACAAAAAATAGCTTTTTTTATTCGTTTTATAATGTTATAATATGTACTTTATACTTTTTTAATTGTTATTTAATTAAAAAAATGTGTTTTTTATTGTTGTACACACCATTTTATTTTATAAGTATTTATGCTTATACATTTATTTCTTTAATTTCAATGTTGTTTTCAATTTTAAATAAAACAAGCCAATATAGTAATAATGGCCTTTTGATATAATTTTTAACAACTTATAAATTCCAAATCTAGGCCCCATATTGACCTGTTTTCCTGCGAACAGCACAGGAGATTATTCGGGTGATTTTATAAAGTTTGCAAATTCCTATTGTTGGTCGAATGAGCTCGAAAACCCAACATCATGTGATTCACCTAATTCAACTTCTGATCTTCTGCAAAACCCAGGCTCAGTGAAATCAATAATGACACGCATGCCTTATTATTTGATTGCACAGGTATATATATATATATATCAAATGCATAAAAATATAATATGTTTAATTATGAGCTTTATTATGCAATTAGCTAAATCTTATTTTAAACAAACTTACAATATTAAATAACTTGAAAAATAATCAAAAAATGTTGTTTGGTATCCATATTTTAATGGCCTACTTTTAACTTATTTGTGTTTAAAAAAGAACCTTTTGTATTTAGGCTTTCTTTTATTCGATTGGGTATGCTTTCTGGCATTTTCGAGTCGGAGGACGCTTGTTAGGCCATATCAAATTTATGCAGCTTCTTCTAAATGCGATCTTCGAAAAACTTAAAACCATCCCAAAAGGAATGTATGTAAGAAAAGCCTATGATGAAAACAGTGACTATTTAAATGGATTACGTTCCTATGATTTTGACAAAGAGAAAAGAAATAATGTTCAAGAAGGTTCTGGCCAAGACCTTGACAAAGAAACGTTTGTCCCATCTGAAAATGTCTCTAGTACAACTAGTGAAGGCAAAATCCCATCCCCCATAGAAGTTGAAGCTCAACCTCATGAGGTTAATTTTATTTTTTAATAATAGTACAATGATCAAAAATAATACAACTGTAAAATTAACATAACTGTATTGTTATTTCAATACATATAAATACCTCATTTTTTTGTTTAATTTTATAGAGCGAAAAACTACTTCCGAAAGAAAAAACAAAAAAATTAAAAAATACAAGCCAATCTTTTTGTGAAAATTTAGAATGCAGTTTTGGTAAATTAAATATATATTGCTCTTTAAAAATTTTTAATAAAAAAATATAAAATTTAATGTTCAAAAAGGTTCTGGCCAAGACCTTGACAAAGTAACAGTTATCCCAACTGAAAATGTCTCTAGTACAATAAGTAAAGGCAAAATGTCATCCCCCAAAAAAGATAAAGGTCAACTTCATGAGGTCAATTTTCATTTTTAAATAAAAGTACAGTTGCCAAAATATTATAACTATAAAATTAACACAACTGTATTGTTATTTTGATATATACCTTAATTTTTTATTCAATTTTATAGAGCATAAAACCACTGCCAAATGAAAGCCAATCTTTTTGTGAAAATGTAGAACGCTGTTCTGGTGAACTAAATATATTTTGCTCTTTAAGATTTTTTTATTTAAAAAATATCAAATTTATAGTAAAGCTTAACGTTGTCTTTACATCAGGCCTATATATTTGTTAGTCTGTATGTCCGATTTTTTGCTTTTAAAAAAAGCAAGTGCTGTTTATATTGCATGTGCACAAACCATACTAAACTATGTTGCCTAATGCTTTAATTAGAGTGGTTTTAGTGCAGCTTAACTTGTATATTTTTATTACTCAATATCTTTTTTTTTAGCCAACGAGGATAAAACTGACAAAGAAAAAATAGTTAAAGACAATGATTCAGAGGTTAAATACTATAATTTTAAAAATTGTAACAAGACTATTTCCTTCAACATTGTAAAGTCCAGAATTAAAAAAAAAACATTTTTTAGACAAAACAAACAAATGCATAATTGGGTACGCCATATTTAAAAAACTTTACTAAATTATGGGTACGCTGTTACTTTTGAAAGTTTACCAGCCAAAAACGCTTACAAACACTTGCAAGAAAGAGACTGGTCAACTAAGTGTTATTGAAGCAAAGTTTACCGTAAACACTGTCTTAGTTTTGTTAAAAATAAAATCACTTCGACGTTGTTACCTAATACATTGTCAAAATGTTCAAGTTACCTTATAAATATATATATATAGCCTATACAGACGATTAATACTTTTATTTTAGAATGGTTATATTATAACAATTATTTTGGATATATTTTTTGTGTGTAAAGCACAAACTAAAAAGTGTAAAGCACAAACTAAAGTTAAGAAAGGCAGCAAACACTAATATTCGTTGCCAGGGGAACAAGTACGTGTTTATACTATATTGATGTATAATATACATTATGTGTCTTAACTCATGTGACGTTTAGTGATTAGAACTATTTTTATACCCAACGAAATTGTCGAATATATTAAGTTTTAAGAAAAACTTAATATTTAACAACACTCAGTTGAAATGTATGTTTCTTGTAAGTGTTTGTCAGCCAATATCAACCGTTTCTGGCTGGTAAATTTTCAAAATTAACATCGTAACCTTAATTTGTTAAAATTTTTCAAATACTGCCAAAATGTCTTATATAATATCGCTAAATATTGCTTTTCATGCAAAGTTTTTTTCTGCAAAAAAAAATTTAAAGTAAGAGTGCAACAAACGGCTCAGAAAGGGCAAAATAAAAATATTTTTTTATATCTGCCAGCGTTCGAACTTACAGCAATGACGTCGGGCGTCACGTGACTCGCGGGCATAGGGACTTTCCCTATTTACAATATTTTACATTTAAATCTCGATATCTCAAAAACTACTTGACCAATTTTTAAAATAATGGTATCCTCGTGTAAGTTGGAAAAATGCCAACATAATTAAAAAACTTTCCGTTTTTTTAAATTTAGAGTTCAAAATTTCTAATTATGGTTGCCAAGCTTACGTTGGCATGTTACAAAGACTAATCACCAATATTTTTAAAAGAATGAGTCAACTGATAAAAATTCCAATTTTACACCAAGGCTACCGTCCTTATCTTGGGTCTGTCTTAGGTGCGATAATGGTTAAAATTAGCATCTGATAATATAAGATGTCAAAAACACAATATTTCAATAGCATAAGGAAGAGCTGAAAAACAGACTTTGTTTTCAAACACATTTATTAATGCATATTTCTAATATTTATTTGTTAAAAAAATATATATAAATAATAACTAGCGACACATGATATTTACGGTTAAGGTAAGTAGCCCGAGTACGGATCGCTCGTTAATATAGCAGCCTGCATGGCGGCCTGCACGGGGAAAAACTCCCGCAAAGAAAATAAAAAATTTCGTAGTTTTGAGTACAAATCAACTAGAAAAGAACGCATCGACCCCAGTACGGATCGACTGGCAACCTTAATTATCATCTACAACCTTTTTAAACGATATATATTTAAAAGGATTAGATTTATAAATAATTTTCTATATTGTCCTATAACACTTTTAACTTGTTTTTCTAGTGTGTTAAAATGTTATTTATAATATATACATAAAAAATTTTCATTTTTAGAATTTCAGATCACTTTTAAAAAAAAAAAATTTTTTTTTTAATTAGTCCAGTGAGCTCCCCCCCGATTATGGAGAACCATTTAAAACTACAGGAATTTTTCGATTCTTGTACGGTGATATAAGAGACCATCATTTATTTTCCATGATGTGTTATGAGAACTTTGCTTCCATGCACCATATTCCATTTATTTTGTCAGGTATAAGCTTGCTTTTTTTATCTAAAATTAATCAATAATTATAAATATTTTCAAATAAAATAACTTTTTGGTGGTTTTAGATTTTTTTTAACGTAGCTTGCATTTTTTTAGTTTTTAAGCTAAGTCATTCTACAATAAAAGAAAAGGGAGCAAAAACGAATAAAGAGCCACCAAAAGATTTTTATGATTTGCACGAGGGGATGTTGTACCAACTGTGCCATCACAGAAATTTCGACAACGTGTTTCTTATTCAACAATATTTTGTGAAAAGCATGATGGCTTTTGTACCAGCTATGGTGTTTTCTGTGTTAATGGTTTCTTACATAGTGAACTACCATCAGGACATAGGCTTATCAGACACATTTCAGTAAGTTAAACTGATTAATATTATTTTATATGGTAATGTTTATACCTTTCCTTAATATTTTTTTTTTTTTTTTTTTAAATATAAAAAAACATTGGGGAGCAAATAGTTCTGCTTTAGTATGATTTTAGGCAAACTTTTTTGCATTGAAAAAAAAAGTTTATATATAAAAACTTAGGGCCGTAAACTTTGAGTAAGGATCATAATTACAAGAGAAAATTTGCGGGAAAGTAGAAGGGAGAACCAGGCAATACTGTAAAATACAAAAAAACTAGCTAGGACTATAAACTACAAGGGTTTTTAAGAACCATTAAGTACAAGTAAACCATAAAGTCTTTTATTTTCAGGTGCAAACTTTCTTACCAAGATGTATGTGTGTTGTGTAATATTAGAGGAAAATCGGATGTTGTCGCAATTTTTTTTGTTAATTTTTGTGTCAATATCATCATTGCTTTATTCTCTCTGGGCAACTGGCTGGTGATTCGATTTGGAAAATGTTTGGCAACTTGTCATTACTTTGATGATATGAAAGACCAATGCAACATTGCATTTGATGTTGCTAGAATGTAAGTAATTTTACCAAAACTGCACCAGTTTTGTAGTATGTTGTTTAACAATTTGAGCATACAAAATTAAAATTAAACCTTATTTAAATTTTTTGTAAGCTGTTAGATAATATGTCATTTAACTTTCATATGCACTTGGCATAGATTTAACTTCAGGTCTGTTTAACGGTAATGCTGAAGGTTGTTTTTTTATTAATATCTTTATTCTTGATGTGGGAAGGTCGACTTCATGACCTAAATATAGAGTAACAAACGGACTCCCATTCTCGAGTTTCTATTGGCAGTTTGGGATTTTATATTTGTTTATGTTTACTTTGTTAAAAAATGATTTATTTTCAGTGTTGCAACACAAGAAGAGAACAAAGGTAAAACAAATCAATAAAACAAAAAAATAAACAGTAAGAAAAACACTTTAGTATTTGTAAAAAATGTATATTAAAAAGTTTCTTTTACAACTGTATGTTTTGTTTCAGCTTGCCCTATAACCCTTTAAAGAAATCATTTTTTGTGCTTAGTTTTTATGATTTTTCTTTTTATAATACTTTTTTTTTATTTTACTTGATTACTGCACTTTTTAATAGTCTTTAATAATTTTTTTAATTATTCTTTGTATTTTTTAATGCATTAAACGTTACTGTTACACAACTAAGCTCTGTAATTCTTTTTAGAATTTTTTTTCACTTTTATTGGTTTGCATGTTATTTTTATTATGTACCAAAAATATAATTGTATGCTTAAAGCTGCTGTCATATGTTGCTGTTGTTAATTTTATGATTTTGTAAAAAAAAATTTCACAAAACAACTAATTTATAAATTGCGATGTCACGATTTTAACAGAAGGTATTAATACGTCATAAAATATGTAAGCCATTAAACAAAGACAGTAATCAAAGAACTTTAAAGCACAATCGTCTGAAATTGATGTTTTTGTTAATTAAAGTAGTACGAAGTTATTGAGTTTGTGGCATATTTGTACTTTAACCAATGACATATTCTAATCCTATAGGGTTTAGTAGTGGTTAACAGTAAAATAAATATACATTAAAACCAGCACATTTTAATATTTTGTATAGCAGTCTCAAGCAGTTGGTGCATAGTTAAATCTTTTTTTTTGTATATATCTTTTATCCTCGATGTGGGAAAGTCGAATGCGCAACTTAAACATAGAGTAACATCAGTATGCTGCTGACTAAGTGCTTGCTCAGCATGAGTTCGTACCGTTCATAGTGCCTTACTCAAGACCGCTACAGCATGAGGTCAGTGGGGATTGAACCCACGACCCAATGTGTAGTGTAGCAAGTGTTCTTACCACTACACCACGCTGCTGGTCATCTTAATTACTAGCGTTTAGTAAAGAAAAATGTCAATTTGTGATTTTTTAGTCAATATTAAAAAAATGTTACTTTGTATTTTTGGATTATTATCATCAGTTTAGCAATGGTATTGCTTTTTGTTTATCTTAATACACATAAATTGTTTAAATGTTTTTTTCACAAAGACTTTATCGAATGCATTCGAATACCAAGACGAATTGCCATGTCTGGTTGATAACATACTCTTACATACGACCTACAGCTAACAGTTGATAACATAAATATATCTGTATTTTATCTACTAAGCTCTTTTATAGACATGTTATATATATATATATATAAATATACATAAACGTAAGACCGTATTCACATTTTTATGTATAGTTGTAACAAATTTTTTTTTATTGTGACTTAAAATTTTTGTATTGAGCATCAGTTAAATGTGACGATTTTAAATTGCGGCGTGAAGAAGTGCTGACTTGCGCGACAAAGGCAACGGCTTTTATAGTTACTACCTGTCTGACTTTGACTTTTATACAAGCCAATCTTTTAAAAAGCTTTCTAGCACAGTCGTAATTTACATGTAGTATGAGTAAAATAGGAAATGATATTGTTAACGATTTTGAACGAGCTGCAAAAGTACACGAAACCGAATTGGTTATTGAATTGGGTGTTGACAGAGTAATACGATGGTGCGGGGTGTATTTGATTTTGGGTTTAGCTGCCGTTGCAAAGATAAGTGATTCAATTGGTAAGTTAATTATTAAAACATCAAGTAACAAAACAATAACCACTGATTTAAAAAAAAAAAATTTTTGTTATGCACTTTATTTGGATAAATTTTTCTTATACAGTTTGTGGTTGTTGTTGAATTATAAAAAATGTGTTTTTTATTTGTTGTTTACATAATAAGTATGATGCTTAGTGATTTTTTCAATTTTAATGTTATTTTAAACTTTAAATAATACAAGTCAATGTAGTAATAATGGCTTTTTGATATAGTTTTTAACCACTTATAAATTCTAAATCTAGGCCCCATCTTGACCTGTTTTCCTGCAAACAGCACAGGAGATTATTCGGGTGATTTTATAAAGTTTGCAAATTCCTATTGTTGGTCGAATGAGCTCGAAAACCTAACATCGTGTGATTCACCTAATTCAACTTCTGATCTTCTGCAAAACCCAAGCTCAGTAAAATCTTTAATGACACGCATGCCTTATTATTTAATTGCACAGGTATATGAAATGGGCTTCATTATGCAATTAGCCAAATCTTATTTTTAACAAAGTTACAATATTAATTAACTTAAAAAACAAACAAAAAATAATACTAGGTATCCATATTATAATGGCCTACTCTTAACTTATTTGTGTTTAAAAAAGGCCCTATTGTGTTTAGGCTTTCTTTTATTCGATTGGGTATGCATTCTGGCATTTTCGAGTCGGAGGACGATTGTTAGGCCACATCAAATTTATGCAGCTTCTTCTAAACGCGATCTTTGAAAAACTAAAAACCATCCCGAAAGGAATGTATGTAAGAAAAGCCTATGATGAAAACAGTGACTATTTAAATGGATTACGTTCCTATGATTCTGACAAAGAGAAAAGAAATAATGTTCAAGAAGGTTCTGGCCAAGGCCTTGACAAAAAAACAGTTGTCCCATCTGAAAATGTCTCTAGTACAACTATTGAGGGCAAAATGTCATCCCCCATAGAAGTTGAAGGTCAACCTCATGAGGTTAATTTTTATTTTTAAATAAAAGTACAGTGACCAAAATAATACAACTGTAAAATTAACATAACTGTATTGTTATTTCAATACATATAATACCTCATTTTTTTATTTAATTTTATAGAGCGAAAAACTACTTCCGAATGAAAAAACAAAAAAATTAAAAAATACGAGCCAATCTTTATGTGAAAATTTAGATTGCAGTTTTGGTAAATTAAATATATTTTGCTCTTTAAAATGTTTTTATTAAAAAAATATAAAATTTAATGTTCAAAAAGGTTCTGGCCAAGATCTTGACAAAGTAACAGTTATCCCAACTGGAAATGTCTCTAGTACAACTAGTAAAGGCAAAATGTCATCCCCCAAAAAAGATAAAGGTCAACTTCACGAGGTCAATTTTCATTTTTAAATAAAAGTACCGTGGCCAAAATATTACAACTATAAAATTAACACAACTGTATTGTTATTTTAATACATACCTTAATTTTTTAATTAATTTTATAGAGCATAGAACCACTGCCAAATGAAAGCCAGTCTTTTTGTGAAAATGTAGAACGCTGTTCTGGTAAATTAAATATATTTTGTTGTTTAAGATTTTTTTAATTAAAAAATATTAAATTTATAGTAAAGCATAATGATGTCTATACATCAGGCCTATATATTTGTATGTCTGTATGTGTAACTTTTTTGCTTTCAAATAAAAGCAAGTACTGTTTATATTGCATGTGCACAAACCATACTAAACTATTTGGCTTAATACTTCAATAAAAGTGGTTAAAGTTTAACTAGTATATATTTTTAATAAAAATATGTTTTGGACAATAAGTTGTATATATGTATTTTTATTACTAAATATATTTTTTTTAGCCAACCAGGGGAAAACTGACACCGAAGACAATGTTTCAGAGGTTAAACACTAGAATTTTAAAAATTGTAACAAAACTTTTTTTTCAACATTGTAAACTCCAGAAATTATTTAAAAGAAAAACATTTTTGGACAAAAAAACTAACAAATGCATAAGGGAGGGGTGGACAAACTTAAATTACAGTTCTAAATTTCTATTTATGGTTGTCAAGCTTACGCTGGCATGTTATAAAAGCTGATCACCATGACAAGATTTTTAAAAGAATAAGTCAACCGATAAAAATTCCAATTATACACCAAACTACCTTATCTTTCGTCTGTTTCAGTTGCGATAATGGTTAAAAAAAGGCAGCTGATAAAAAAAGATGTCAACAACACAATAATTCAATACTATAAGCGTTGAAAAACAGACTGTACTATAAGCGTTGGAAAACAGACACATTTATTAATGCGTATTTCCAACATTTATTTGTTAAAAAAATACAAACGAAATTTTCGTTGTTTCAAGTACGGATCGACTAGGACGCATCAACTCGAGTATGGATTGACTGGCAACCCTAATTTAACTACAACCTTTTTAAACTTACAGGATTTTCATTTAAAAAGATTACTTTCATAAATAATTTTCTATAATGTCCTATCACATTTTTATCTTGTTTTTTTTGTGTGATAAAATGTTATTTACAATATATACATTTACATAAAAAAAATTTCAGGTCACTTTTTTCAAAAAAAATTTTTTTTTTTTTATTTAGTGCAGTGAAGACCCCCCTAATTATGGAGAACCATTTAAAACTAAAGGGATTTTTCGATTCTTGTACGGTGATATAAGAGACCATCATTTATTTTCTATGATGTGTTATGAGAATTTTGCCTCCATGCACCATATTCCATTTATTTTGTCAGGTTTAAATGTGCCTTTTTTATCTAAAATTGACCAATAAATATAAATATTTTTAAATAAAATAATTTTATGGTGGTTTTATTTTTTTTCTAAAGGTTTTTTTAACCTAGCTTGCATTTGTTTTAGTTTTTAAGCTAAGTCATTCTACAAAAAAAGAAAAAGAAGCAAAAACTGATAAAGAACCACCAGTAAATTTTTATGATTTGCACGAGGGGATGTTGTACCAACAGTGCCATCACAGAAATTTTGACAACGTGTTTCTTATCCAACAATATTTTGTGAAAAGCATGATGGCTTTTGTGCCAGCTATGGCGTTTGTTGTGTTAATGGTTTCTTACATGGTAAATTACCATCGGGACATCGGCTTATCAGACACATTTCAGTAAGTTAAATTTCTTATGGTAATTCTTAAACCTTTTTTAATATTTGTGTTTTGATTTTTCTTTAAAAAGGGTACAATGTAAAAAACATTAGGGGGCAAAATTAGTAATGCTTTAGCCTTATTTTAGGCAAACTTTTTTGCATTGAAAAAAAAAGGTTGATATTTAAAAACAGATAATTTGTACTTTACGGTTCTTGGAAAAAACCAGAAAGTCTGCGGGATATTTAGCAAGGACTTTACAGTATAAGTAGTAATTAATGAGGATCGAAAAATACAAGAGGGAATTAGCCAGAACCTTTAGGTACAGGATTTTTTTTAGATCTGTCAAGTACAAGTTAACCATAAAATCTTTTATTTTCAGGTGCAAACTTTCTTACCAAGATGTATGCGTGTTGTGTAATATCAGAGGAAAATCGGATGTTGTCGCAATTTTTTTTGTTAATTTTTGTGTCAATATTATCATTGCTCTATTTTCTCTGGGCAACTGGCTGGTGATTCGATTTGGAAAATGTTTAGCAACTTGTCATTACTTTGATGATATGAAAGACCAATGCAACATTGCATTTGATGTTGCTAGAGAGTAAGTAATTTTACCAGAACTGCACCAGTTTTGTAGTATGTTGTATAACAATTTGAGAATACGAAATTAAAATTAAACCTTATTTAAATTTTTTTGTAAGCTGTTAGATAATATGCTATTCAACTTTCATATGCATTAGGCATAGATTTATAGGTCTGTTTAAGGGTAATGGTGAAGGTTTTTTTTTAATATCTTTATCCTTGATGTGGGAAGGTCGACTTCATGACTTAAATATAGAGTAACAAACGTTACTCCCACCCATTTTCGAGTTGCTATTGGCAGTTTGGGATTTTATATTTGTTTATGTTTACTTTGTTAAAAAATGATTTTTTTTTAGTGTTGCAAAACAAGAGGACAAAGCTAAAAAAAATCAATAAAACGAAACTATAAACAGTAAGAAAAACACTTCAGTATTTGTAAAAAATGTATATATATATTAAAAAGTTTCTTTCACAAGTGTATGTTTATTTTTAGCTTGCCCTATAACCCTTCTAAAGAAAATATTTTTTGTGCTTAATTTTTATGATTTTTCCTTTTATAATACTATTTCTTTATTTTACTTAATCAATGCACTTTTTTATAGGCTTTTAAACTCTTTTTCTGTATTTTTTAATGCATTAAACGTTAAAGTTACTGTTACATAACTAAGCTCTGTAATTCATTTTAGAATTTTTTTTTACTTTTTAATATGTGCATGTTATTTTTATCAAGTACCAAAAATATAATTGTATGCTTAAAGCTGCTGTAATATATGTTGCTGTTGTTGATTTTATGATTTTTTTGTTGTGCCTAGCAAAATTAGGAAAATTTTTTTATAAAACAACTAATTTATAAATTGCGATGTCACGATTTTAACAGGAAGTATTGTTACGTCATAAAAGATGTAAGCCATTAAACGAAGACAGTAATCAAAAACTTTAAAGCACAATCGTCTGAAATTGATGTTTTTGTTATTTAAAGTTTACGTTTTAGCAATTGCTTAACAGTACGAAGTTATTGAGTTTGTGGCATATTTGTATTTCAACCAATGACATATTATAATCCTATAGGGTTTAGCAGTGGTTAACAGTGAAATAAATAGACATTAAAATCAATACTTTTAATATTTTGTATAGCAGTCATAACCTGTTGGTGCATAGTTAAATCTTAATTGCTAGCGTTTAGTAAAGAAAAATGTTAATTTGTGATTTTTTAGTCAATATTAAAAAAATGTTACTTTGTATTTTTGGATTATTATTGCTGGGTAGGTGAAATAAATATATATTACTTTAATAATATTCAAAGTTGTTTAAATTGTTGTAAACGTCATAAACTTCAATTTTTAAATTTTAACAACAGCTCCAAATGCCTTTGGTGTACAAGTAACTTTGGAAAACGGCGCTATCGGAACAGTGCATAAAGAAATAATAAGGGACCAAGAAAATACGTTGATATGTGAATATAGAGCCGATACAAGCGGTGGAGCAAATAGTCCAATAATAGGGTAAACAATTACAAACAATAACTTAAGTTTGTTGTAACATAGTCGCATTCGACTTTCCCACATCGAGGATAAATATACAAAAAAAAAATCGTCTATTTTAATAACAAATAAAAACCAAATTTATGCAGAGCCTACTAATGCAAAAATATCACCAACTTTAACTAGTAAGAAGTAATTCAAAAAATCCAAGCTGGCCCTGTAGCATTGAACATTTTATTTTATTTTTAAAAGAATCGAATGGTTATATTCCCGTTCTGCAGATAGAACTAGTCCTTCACAAAACTTAGTGTTTGGAAGTCAGGTTCTTGAAATGTTCGCAGCTTTGTTTACATTTTTACCACCTGCCAGTTTAAGCATTTTTAACGCAACTCGAAGAGATGCTGGTAAGTTGCGTCAGCAATTTATTTTGAAGAATTTACTACGTAATTCATTAATCAAGTTTTTAAAAAGGCATTTTAAATTAATACCATTACAGCTTGTGTTAAATTAACTATGGTTTGGTATTAGGTGTAATAACAAAATCGACAATTTGTGTTTTTTAGGTTATTACACTTGTATTGTAACAATTCCACCCGACACTCCAAGCAAAGCCCAGGGAACTTACAACGTTACAGTTATAGGTAAAATAAGAAATGTAAAGCATACATTTTTTTTTAATATATATATCAAATATATCTTATAAATCTTAGTAAGCACAATATTTAAAATGCTTAATTACTACTCAAATAGTAACAATAAACTATATTTAGCATGTGTAATTTTTATGGTAGTCAAGTCATGTTATGAGTATTATTAATTTTATTTCGCTTAGTAGTCGTATTTATATTTTTTGTTTAGAAGCACCATCTGTTCCTATATGCAGATTTACGAGATCTTTATCTATAGTTCTTGGGTCACAAGCCACTTTTGAATGCTTTTCCATTGAAGGTGAATATTTTAATCTATCATAAAATACTCAAAATACAGATCCTATAGTCTTGACCTTATTTAAAGAGGCCTGTGCTAATTTGTTTAAAACTTGACATATTATTTCAATAATTAATGTTTACCTGGAGGTATTTTCTACACTGAACTTAATTGTAAAAATATGCTTAAAAAATTAATCTTTTACATTTTCTAGGAATACCAAGACCAACTTATGCCTGGGTTAAAAATAACAGAACGTTACCACCGGACCCTTTGTTCGAACCTATATATCGAAACACAAGTTACGCGTACAACACTGTAACTGGAACGTTGGGATTTTCGGTAAAAAAAGTGTATTGCGAATAACTTTTGCAATTTTAAATTGTTTTTGTCTTTAGGTTGAGGCTAGTCGTGTCGGAGAGATAGATTGCTCATATACTGCAACATTAAAACGCTATAATTTGCTTAGTAAAATACTTAAGGGAGTAAAGTTATATATATAATATTAAACAATAAAACTTTGTTTAGAATGTGACGGAAGGAGATGCTGGAGTGTATTATTGTATTGCAATGAACAGAGTTGGATCTCGACAATGCGCAGCAACCAGGATTGTTACAAGTATGAACTGTAAACTTTCTGTTGCATTTACAATACTTTATTATAATTTACAATACTGTTATAGCATTTTTTTGAAGTAGCCTTTTTAAACAATGATTTTTTTTTACAGGAAAACCACGATCTTTTGCAACTCATCTTCATATTGAACTAACGCTTATAGCTTGTCTATTGTTTATTTCATGCCTGAATTTAGTTATTTAGCTTAATTTCAGCCTATTTAAACATTACAACCCCGGGAGTCATTTAAGCACTGGTAGATTAGGCTCGAAAAACATGAACATGAATTAAAAATGTTTTAACATTTTTCGTGGAATTGCCTGTTATTTATAGTTACATTCGTTATTTGTACAAAAAATTTACCTGTTTTTTTAATAAATATGTTGTTAAAATGTTGTTTTAATTTTACAATTAGTAACAACTTACAAAAGTTTACAAAAATATATCAACTTGGCGTTCTTTAAAATTTTCGCTGTAACGATTTACAACGAGGGAGAAAGTAGACTGCATTTTAAATTTTCAAAAAATGGAAGCCACGCAGACTTAGTTACGAGCATTGTTTAAAAAATGTACAATAATCCTTTACCTTAAGACGATTGTTGTTAACAATGCTAATTATATAAACTTAAAATATGACATATTACAATATAACAACAATGGCACGAATGTCATTGTTTAGAATTTCTTTTGTAAGTTATTTTTGCCTTTTACGGAATTGTCGTAAACGTCGATTCTCCTAACTACGATTAGGTCACTCCTTTAAATTTGTACGATTTGGTTTCGGTCATGAATGAATTATTGCACAGACACAGGAACTGGCGGACAGATAGCAAGAGAAAGTGAGTTGTTGGAAGTAATGAAATTTGTTCGCTGTTGGTTTGAATTAAGTTAAAATTAATCGGATAAGGCTGTTTTACGTTAGCATGTACAGATGTAAAAAATATGTCAGACGCTAACTTTTGTTGCCTAAACTATTAAAAGTCACTCTGTCAGTCTTACTACAACACAGTCAGACAGTCGACAGTCATTTATTTAAATTACATAAATTTTTATTTGATTTTGTAAGCAGTTTTAAATCTTTGTTTTTTTCACAATTTAATAATTACATTTTTTGATTATTTTTATGCTTATAAAATTTTTCAACAGTTTTTACTTTGGGTAAATAGACTTTAAAAAGGTTATTGTCAAAAAATTAACGTTATTTTATGGATTTATACACAAAAGTTAAAAAATAAATATTAAGATGAGTCATTTATGCTTTCTAATTGTTTAATTTTGTCAAGCAGTAAAGAGAAATATTTTTTTTGTCCTTTTTTGTTACTTAGTTCCTCTATTATTTACAATAGTAAATAGAATAATAGCTTATGTCTGAGAATACCTTTCATACATAATATATTTTTGGATAATAGAAAAAATAATACTTAAGAAAGTAAATTTTTTAAAATAAAAAAATGCTTCGAATTCTTACTGCAATCACAACTTTACTATGTTTAGGTAAGTTTTTCATTTTTTGCTAAACAAATTGTATTATATCAATTACAATATGGATTGTTTCATTTTATCAATTTAACATAGTTATTTAGATTTGAATTAAAAAATATGGTCATCTTTAAAGCTAAAAATGATAGCTTATCATGTTTTTTTAAACTATATATATAATAAATACTTTTTGATCTAAAAAAAAGATGATTGTGTTTTTTTGTAAAACTGTATTCACCATCCAATGCATAGTGATTAAAAAAAATGTAATTCTAACAACCCATTATTTTTAGTTTCTTTATCTGTCTCTGTTCGAATTACTGTGGAGGGGGGAGCAAAATCAGTCGATAAAGAAATAATGAAAGATGAAGCAGCAAATTTATTTTGCGGTATTGCTGTTTCAACGACTGGTTCTGCCACCGATATTCAGTAAGATTTTAATTTTTTAAATTATTCTCAGTTAGTGAGAAGAAATGTTTATTTGATTGTCATTTTAAAAAAATCTTAATTTGGTAACAATATAAATGTATTGAAATTTAGTGAACATTATATATAAATGTGTGTATGTATGACTAACTTGTATGTCATTAAAATAAAAAAACTGCTACTTGTGGTACACTGAAGAATTTTAGTTAAGATGATATTGTAATGATTAAAATGCAGTCAGGGCAATTGACAAGTATTTTGACACACTAATTTATAATGTATTATAATAAGTAGAGATTGACACAAGTCAAATCAAAGTATTCTGACAGAAGCAAGAATTTATAAATAAGAAATTATTACTAATTTAAATTAAATCTATAGAATTAATTATATGATTTAGATCCTCACATGCACTGTATCTATGTATATTAGGCTTTACTTTTTTTATCTAATTTTTATTAATGTTTAGCATATCATGGACTTATAATGATGTTGAATCAATCGTATATGATGGAATATTGGCTGATAAATTTGTTGACACTTTTGGATTTAATGAGCCAGCAACTTTAATTATTAAGAATCCACAAGTGAACGACAGAGGTCAGTAGATATTTTAACATAAACAATTTAATAATTATTATGTGTTTATAACAGTCGTCTTTGTAGTAGAAAAATGAGTATAGCAGTAAAATAATGTGAAGTTTATAATTTTAATTTATTAAAAGCAATTTTAAGCAGTTTAATTTGCAGTTTTTAAAAAAAATTGCATTGATATTTATTTAAATCAATAATATATATATGTATGTTATTTTATTATTATGTTTAACTACTTCAATGTCTAAACGGCAAATCATGCATTTTATGTTTTTTTTTAATTTTTTAATTTAGGTATATAGTATCATTTTAACATTTTAATTTTTCTCAGGTAAATACACTTGCCAAGGAACATTACCTTCAGACACACCAAGCACAGCAGAAGCTTCTTACAATATTACAGTTGCAGGTAATTTATCAATGGTTAAAATTTGCACAACCTTTATAATATCTCTTAATTTATTCCTGCTAGGCAGTCAACATAGCTAGCCATATTATCTTTACCCCGGCTTAATATCAATCTGTATATGCCACTGCTAAATTGTTTAATTTATATTTTGTTTTTAAGCATGGCAGCTTTAATACTATTTTTCCCAATAAATACTGTTAAAGCTTGTAGTTGTAAAGCTTATGTGTTTTTGAAATTGTTTCAAATCACATTAAATAAAAAGTGCGAAAATATATTTAAAAAAGTTTAATAAATCTTTGGTCCAGATTAAATGCAATTTGTCATCCCTAAACTGTTTTTTTTTCTTCTTGATATAGAACCACCTTCTGTGCCTATATGCTCGTATACGAGCGATCTGGCTTTAACTTTGGAATTTAGTGCTGAATTTCACTGCAATTCTATTGAAGGTAAGTTAAAAAAATCAGTATTGTTTAAAAAAAATTAAAAAATTTTTTTATTTGGTTTCTACCACCTCAAAATTTGTTTAATAACAAATTAATACATAGATACCACTGTAAAATATATTTATTTTAAAAGTATATACAGTATCAATTTTTTTTTTGGTTTATTATTTTCTCATACTTAATTTTACAATATCCTGTTAAGCAGTTTTAATATTTCCTTTATTAAGCCTTTCTTATTGTTTAAGGTGTTCCCTTTCCTATGTATACATGGTTCAAGGATGGAAATGCATTACCAGTTAACAGTCAAAGTACCCCCACTTATCAGAATACTAGTTTTACTTACAGTAGGTCAACTGGGACACTGTATTTTTCGGTAAATTTAATAAATTTGAACTATAAAAAACAACTTTTTTTAATTCCAATGTGTTTAATATTTAAAAACTATAACTGACTATAGGTTTATTTAAAACTCTATTAAATGCAAAAAATTTAGCATGTATTTGTCAAAAAACTTGACACTGATTTTTTCCAAACTATTTTGTAAATGGAAAATATTTTAAATTTAGGTTTTAAAATACTCCCATCAGCATATTGCAAAACCAAAATATATATGTACTGTTGGGTTTTGCAAAATATAATATGTAATTATGGATTGTTGTTTCATATTTTAACCACAGAAACCTTACACCCATCCAACAATATATTTATTTATTTCACATTTGCTTCAAGCAAAGGCAATAACTGTTTTATTTACCAAAATTCTTTGAAACAAATATAAAAAAAACTTTGTTATATCCTTTAGAAAGCAACAAAAGCTGACGCAGGTGTATATTACTGTCAAGCTTCTAACACAATTCTGGGCCAACAGTATAGTGAACAATGTCAACCTACCAAAATAACAACAAGTGGGTTTTTTTATCTTATTATTTTGTATGGTAGGAATTAGGTTTAAGTTGCGGTGTATTATTTATTAAGTGTATAAGAAGCTGCGGTTTGTTTAATCTGCCATTTAAACAGGTATTAACTTGTATGCTTATGTTTAAAATAGGGTTTACAAAAAAAAAGTTTTTTTTTTAAATGTAAGAAAAAAATGTATTTAATTTTTAAACCTAAATATTTTCATTTGCGAAATCCATTTTAATTATCAGCAGTGATTTTAAAATCTCTTTTTAAATCACATGAATTAATTGCTATCTGTAAGTCATATAATTATGGGTTGGTCTGTGATTTTAGCAGTCACTATGTCTGGTTATTCAAGACTTGTTTTGTTTTTACAGAGGACCAAGACATTGGTTTAATTGTTGGTATAGTTTTTGGTGTTATTTTTGGTCTCCTTCTTATTGGTGTTTTAATATGGTGGACATGGAAAAAAGGATATTGTGACGGTATTTATTTTAAAAATTGTTTTACGATTAAAAAATAAATTTTTTGGTATTGTATGTGTATTAAGTTTGTATAATAATTAAAATTAAGGTGATTTAGTTTTAAATTACATTTAAATGAAATCTGTGTTTCGAAACATTAAAAAATTGTTAAAAATTATGTTTTTAAATTGTTATACATTACCATATATATACCAAAGTACAGTTTTAAAAACATTTGATTAGTGAAATGCCTATAGGCCTATGTCGTATTACAATATCTTATCAGATTAAATATTAAACTGTGTTTTAGTTACGCCACACTATTTAACCTGTAAAGTTAACTGTTTTTATTGAATATTAAGTAAATAGAGTGGGTAAAGCAAATATTTGTTGTAGGCTACGGGCTGATTTTGTTCTATATGTAGCTTAACACACGCCTAGTTCAAATAACAAGTTTTATTAGGAGTTTTACTATCACATTTCTGATATTACAATGTGAATTTTAAGCAATAATTTTTTTTATCTTTTTTGAAAATTGTTTTCAATCCCAATACGTTTTTTATTATACTTAAATGTGTTATAACATAAAGTAATAAATGTCCTTTGTGCTTTAAATGAAAATTTAATCTTTGTAATATTTTGTCAGTACAAACTATAGCTGTTTTTTATATCGAAAAACATATTCAAAAAGACAGAAATTTTAAATTAATATATTTTTTTTAGCTATGACGGGAGGAGAAGACACTGAAGAGTAAGTCAATTAATTTTTATTTTTAAATTTATTTAATCCTCAAAGTCCCAGGTTCAATTCTTAGTATTGACAATTTTAAATTGTTTTAATATTCAATTAATTATATTGCCATGATATTTAAAAATCGTTTTTTTTTATAAGAGCATGCTATTTTTCACCATAATCTTGAAATGTTTATTTTAAATCTTCAAAAGTTTAATTGTCAGCATTGCCCACCAATACACTATTGTCATCAAATTACCAAAGTAGAAATAATGTTATTGTGATTACTTAAATTACACAAACTGTTTAAAAAGTCCCTCGACAATTCAATACCGAAACTTAAATCTAATTTAATCAATATTTTGTAGAATTGACGATGAAGCTAACGATATAATGTTGGACGGAAATGGTCCGAGCGTTAATAAATCCCTTCCTCCGAGCGAAAGAGGCGGAAAGGTAACTGATTTATGTTTTTTTTAATATTTATGATATTTAAAATCATTTTTGTTCCTAACAGGCCATGTGTATTTTTGCATATATATATGTTGAATGGTAGATTATAAATTTTTTTATTTTTTTTTTCTTTTTTAGTTTTTTGTTCATTTTTTATGTTTTTACAGCAAGAAGCTTCTATGATGATCTAATTCAGGTTTTTAGTTCACTTAATTATGTTCAAGCGTATGTATATAAGTCCAAACCAATTGCAATTTGCTACAAGCAGTTTATAATCAACTTATCAACCTGTAAACCTAGAAACTTAGAAAAAAAAAACATTTTAGGGCGATTTTTACGGTACCGATTTTTATTATTTTTTACTTTTTTATGACAACAGGGGCATAGCTTAGTTATGTTGTTTTAGTTAATTAAAAGATGAAGGGCAGTTCGTTGAACTTATCAATATCAATTTGTTTTTATTTTTTGTTATTTTGGTGCGTTTTTCGTTAAAAAAATCTCAAAATTTTGTGAAGCATTTATGCCCGCTATGCATTTTTTAAATCCCAAATCGAAATAAATCATAGTTAATTTTCATTCCTCATTCGGCATTTCATTTTATTCAATTTAGACGTAACCAAAAAACAAAATTTTTGCCCGATAAATTTTTAGGTCTTTTAAAGGTTGGCGTAATTGTGTTGCTAAATGCCTTAAACTTTAACTTTGCTATTTTTGCTTGGCATGTATTCATTCTTTTTCAATAAAAAATGAATTTTTTTTTAATTAGGAATCGTAGTTTAAACAATATTGTGTAGGTTAGAGTTTTTATACGGGCTTACTACTTCATATATTTTTGCTTTGTGCATAGGCCTATATTGGCATTATTTCTGTAATTACAAAAAACGAACCTATTTATATTAATTACTAACACCTTCCCATTATATGCGTTTTTTAACTAACCAAATGAATTTAAAAATGTTGATTTTTTTTTATCAAATTTATGAACTTTTTATGTTATATCGCTTTGGCGAAAAAATATTGTGTCCTTTCGTTTGAAATTATCACACGCACACAATTAGCTGTAATTAAGGCTGTTTTATTTCATTACCACGGAATCTATAGTACAACGATGTAAATAGTTTTTCTTTGTAGCGAGTGTTTTAGCTTTTCATATATAATGGCATAAAGGTACGTCTGTAAGCTTGTTAATGATACATTATAGTTGGCTCCAATACACTAAAGTTAATACCAGAGACGCCCTTTTTCTTTGTCCTTCGGTTAAGACATAAGCTTTCTTTTTATTAGTTAAACCACCTTTTATATGATATGAAAATTTATTTTCTAAAAGTCATATTTAAAATTTTTTTGTAAATCGAAAAACATGAAATTAAGTGTTGATGGTTTTTTTTATAAAAGCGATTATTAAATATTGTTTTTATATGTTTCGAATTTTTGGTCGATTGTATATTAGAGCTGTGCTTAAAATTGTATATCCATATTTGTAACTGTTTTTATTATGTACTTAAAATAAAAGTATACTTTTTGGTTGACTTTTTAATTAATAAATTTTGTTGCATGCTAATTATTTTTATTCGCTTGAACTTTATCGTGTTGACCGTTATTACAGTTTGTAAATAAACTACGTACGCCTTTTACTATTAAAATGCTCTAGGTCGCTTTCTTGTGACTGGTTAAAAAGAAATTTTGAATCAGTAAGGTGGCGAACCGGTCATGGCGTCGGACTAAGAGCGGAGAGGTTTTGGGTTCGAGCCGCACCAACGTCACGCTATTCGCCCTTGAGCCCGGCGTTTATGGATAGCTTGATCACGCCATAACAGCACACCCCATCTCGATGAAAAATATAAAACCTATCGATAGAAAGAATCAGTCCGGTAGTGTGGTAAAATGGTCATTGCAGCGGACTACATCCTGAAAAGTTTTTTGAATAAGCCGCACCTATGCCACACTATTTGCCCTGAAGCCCGGTGTTTACGGATAGCTTAAAACAAATGTCTTAACAGCACACTCTTTCCAAAAAAATATAAAACTTATCTCTCAAGGGGAAATAAAAAAAATCGACCCAATAGTCTATTAGTATGGTAAACCGGTTATGGCAACGGATTACATACCGAAAGGTTTCGGGTATAGGCTGCAACTATATGACACACTATTTTCCTAGTAGCCAGGCATTTACGGATAGCTTGAAATACGTCCAAAAAGCACACTTTTTCCCGATTAAAATACAAAAAAAGTCACTCTAAAGTATTAAAAAAAATCGACCTTTTGAACCGAATGTGTTGTTTTTCAATTAATAATGCTACACGTTAGCTTTAGGCCTACGTTATAAAATTTACCGTGTTATATATCAACAAAGGTGAAGCTTAATTAAAAAAGTCAAAATTTAACAGATGTTTAGATGTTTTTATATGTGTTCACATCAAAAAAGTGGTTGATAGTTAAGCTAACTGTATTGCAATGTAAAAATGGGTTCCGTAACTTCTCGGACCTGACTTGTAAAAGTCATAATTGAATACTCGCGTTCCGTTTTTAAACTCTAATACCCATAAAAAAATTCCCAGCGATTTTTTACCTATTTGCTTGTCTATTAAAATCCCGCAATTTCGAAAGGATTGTAAACAATTGGCCTCTTGACTTCGGCGTCTAGTTTTTTTATAGGTTTAGTGACCACACGATTAACCTTAGTTAACTGAATTTTAAAAATATTTGCTGTATCAATCACTTCCTATTTGGACCAATGCTATTTAAATCGATTGCGGAAATATTTGTATGGATTTTCTGATCACAAACATCTATTTAAATAAGTATTAAACTGGACCAGTCTCTTATAGGACGGCTGCCAACTGTCGTGATGATAGATAGACCATTGATTAAATGATTAAGTCAATACAAAAGGCGTTGATTTACTAAATACTATATACACTGTGCCACCGACTTAAAGGATTAGTTTAAATTAACGCACTACAGTGCTTACTTGCTCTAAGAATAGAAACCAATTTAAGTTAAGTGGCTCTACGTGCTTAAGCATAGAAAGTCTTTATAAAAGGTTTTTTTTAAAAATGTCTAAAAATTATGTGTTGATATTTTTTTAATTATTTTTTTTTAAAACAGAGCAAGCAAAAAAGGCTATTTTGTAGTTCGATGCAGTGCATGTACAAATAAATTTGCTTTTTTCGAGTTGTGGCCGATATTTAAATAAAATAACAGCTGTCAGTCATTTAGCACAGATTTTAAATCGACTGTTTACTATTTGATAATATTTGATCGACAGGAATTTTAAATTTTATCAAATCTTATTTTATTGATCTTTAGTTAATTATCACCGCCTGATAAGGATGCAGATATAGTAAAAGTGACGTTTTGTATACATGGCATAAAAACTTTGATTGTTTCTTGAAAATAACATTCCATTCTATTAACTGATTGAAATTTATTAAGTTAAACATAAAAGTGTAACATTTTTTATTTACACATTTCTGGTGGTATGTGTCATTATAAATATTGATTTTTAAATATGATCTCGACTGAAATATTGTCATCGTCGTTTATATAAAGCTATAAAACGGTATGACATTTACCAAGGCGGCCAATTGCTTTTAATTGTTTCGATTTTTATATGTAATGGAAATTGGCGACAAAAATGAAGAAATGTTAAGGCTATATGACTATGTAAAGGTTTATTTTTCTACCTAAAAAGTAGTAGTGCTTATTTAAACAAACCAAGCGATATTTTCATTTAGGCATATCGGTAAGTCTAAGATTGTTTTTTTTTGTTTATTTTTATGATTGTATTAATTTTTATATACTGACGGATACAGCTTAAGTAAAAACGCGATAGGCATTAGCATATCATATTAATCTTAACTTTTACTTTAAAAAGTTTTTTTTGTTTGTTTTGTCGACAACTGTGTTGTTGCTATTTAGTTAGTGTCATTATTACGAGTTTCGGTAATAACGTTACAGAATAAAATTACGTTTAACCGCTTTTCTACACAAAAATAAGGTCGTTAATCGACCAAAAAATTCCAAAAAATCATGCGGCTGTTTTTTTCATCTCAATAATACTTCTTTGTAAACATAAATGGTATATAGAAGGCTTCAGTATATTTTATGTTACCAGTTTTCACATTACTCAAATTTACGTAATCTAAATACCGTTTGTAATTTATTTTAAAATCTTATTCAAATAGACAACTTGTCATGGCTTTCAACCGCTGGTGGCCCTAATGATGTATAGGCTTAATTAAAGCAACGCACACGGAGACCGAGACCAGCTGATTAAAACAAATTGAGGCATACATTACAAAAAGGCGTTTCTTCAAACTAACAAAATATAAGGTTGTGTATCTATAAAGTTAGCTTACATTAAAACAGTGAACAGTTTGTGCATACAATTTTTTCATGTAGAATTGTTAAACAACAATGATGAAGCAGATTTGAAGCTTTTCAGTTTTTGAAGCTTATCAGTTTTTGCTATATTTAGCTGTTCTTTTATCTAAAAAAAACTTGTAACTATTTAGATAAATTGCAGGTTGTCATAGCCTATGTTATTTGTTAGAATAGTGGTTTTTGTAATCAGTCGAAGGTGAACTCTCTTGGTAGATAGGGTATGGTACTGGTTGTATTAGATTACTTAAAAACCCAAAAAAGTCTAATGAATATTAAATGTTTTTGCAATATCACATATACAGTTCTACTGCAGATAAGTCTATCACTGTTAGCCTAATATTGCAGCGCCTAATATTTAGATGAATGCTCAAATTAAACCATATAATATATTTCCAGTTTTTGTTAAATTACAATTTTCGACTTTCAAATTGTCATATAAGTAAAAAAATATATAAATTACATGAAGTTGCACACGTTACATCTTGCCTCGTTTTATATGTCAGACGTAAGGAGAAAGTATTTTAGGTAGATCAAAATTTTTCTCTGGAATTGTTACCCGGCATAATCCTTACAAAAACGTCACAATATGTAAATTTTTGTTTCTTGTTGAAAGGCATTGAAACTTTTCCTAGAAAATTTTAAACCAATAAAAAAACTAAAGTCACGAAAAAATTGTATAAATTCGCTGTAAAATTACCAAATGATAGTTATTGTCTACTTTAATTACATTTAAATGCAACGTAATTAAATATTGTATATACATTTTTTATAAAATATAAACAAAATTGTATAATTATAGGTTGTATATGTTACGGGCTGTTGCTTATTTACAGTAGTATACAACTTCTTCTTGTTTTTTTTAAAGAATAGGCGCGAAAAAAATGTAAATTATTGATGGCTAGTTTTTGTTAGCAATGTCCTACGGTAATCTTATTATTATTATATTATTTCAAAGTTGAATTTTTTGTGAAATAATATTCGTTAAGCTTACCGCAGGCGAGGCATTTGGCTATAAAAGTTCAGTACGGTCAGCATATACAACAATCTAATTATTTAAAATTGTATAGCAAGTTGAAAGAAGTTTGGAATAGATAAAAGTTTAGGCTAGCACTTACAGGCTCAAAAAGAATTATTCTGACAATAACATAATGAATTTAAATATATGTATTATAGTAAATGTTATAGTTTGTAGCCTGGCACTAATTATTAAATAATATGGTCATGCCATTAGAAAATTAAACATCTCATTTTTATTTGAAAAAAAAAGTTTTAGAAGTTAGCCAGAACTTAGTCAACTGTATAAAAGTAAATATTTTTATTTATTAAAGTAATATTTATTTGTTTAAAATTTAAATATTAAATTATATTATTAATTTAATAAAACAGACTAATTTATTTTAATTAGTTGGGTGACGTAACAATAATAGGTTTTTAATTACATTGTATCAATTTATCACAGTATAATATGGGTGCACGCATTAGTTTAAACATTTTTTGACCCGCACGATTAACTGGCATGTTAGGAAACTTCTGTAACATTGTTAATTAATTACGATTCGCTATAATTGTTGTTAAATTTTGATTTTTCGTTCGGACGCAAAAAATTAAAAAAAATTATTTATTAACACTTATTTTTTTACTCAACAACCAAGGCATACAGTTGGTTTGGCCCTATTTTAAAGCTGTTTTTTGGAAGAAAAATTGTTTACAATATTAAAGACAAAACAAATGCCGAATACAGCCTTTGTTTGACCAGGATACCAAAATAATATAATTTAATTGTATATTTCATATTGTAAGACAATTATATTCCAAGTTTATTTAAACTTTATATATTTTATTTATTATTGTAGACTTTAAAAACTAATAGGGCTTGGAATGCGGCAACTAGCAAAAGTCGCGTCACCAGAAAATATGCTCGGGGAATACAGAGATATACATAAGGTTAGTCTGTGAACAATGACAGTTGTATTAAAAATGCATTACATGTCGGCCACTCTAAAAAACGCTCTAGGGAATGCCAAACAAATGACATTTTAAACATTTGGAAACATCTAAAAATACATTTTAGAAATTTGTACAGGAAGAGTAAATTGGATTACTATTTTTCAGTAATAAATTATTAATAAAATTCGTTGTTGTGGTTAAGGTGTATATTTATAAATATAATACTTCTGTTTTTTTAGCATCACTATTTATTTTTGTAAAATTTTATTTTTAGAATTCAACGATTGCGGCTGAAGTCGTCGCTTACATTGCAGCCGAAGTCGTTATAGCGATTATGTGCATCTTTAGTAATCTGTTGGTTTTAGTCGCTATCTTTCGGTTTAAAAGTTTACAGACCTCAACATACTGGCTTATTGCTAGTCTTGCGGTGGCAGATATTGGCGTGGGTCTTATAGGAATACCAAGTGCTATTCTTTTAAGAATTGGTTAGTGGTAAAACTACCTTGACACTGCATAAAAATAATGATGAATATAAGATAGCACTTTAATTGAATAAATTGCAGTACATTTTAATGGTTTTAAATAAATTGGGTAATGCGGTATATAACAGCTATGGCATTAAATTAAAAGCCACCATAAATGGACAAAAATTACTTTTCTAAGCGCCCATACCTAGTTTGACAGTTAATTGTTTAAACATTTTTGATGTAAATTCTATACTTAGGCATGGTTATTATAATTTAAATCTATAGCCCAACTATTTAACCAATAGAATACATTTAATTTTTTTTTCTTTAAAGTTATTATATCTTTAGGTCTAGTAATAGCTAGTAATGCAACAACAAACAACGGACCAGACCAACACGCGGTCGTGGATAGCGGTCTGTGCTTCGTTATAGTTTCATCAGTTTTGTTTCTTACCCAGGTTTCAATTTTTAGTTTGTTGATTATAGCCGTTGACCGGTTCATTGCCATTTACTACGCGCTAAGGTAAATTGCCAATCTTCGATTTAGTAAATAAGTATTAGTTTACTAAAAAGTGTTTTGTAATTTTTAGTAAATGTTTTGGTTTACTTGACCCTGTTTAACTCTATACATAGTTTAAAATGGTGTACTGTTTAGAACACTTGCTACACCACCATGAGGTCGTGGGTTTAATCCCCACTGCCCCTATGCTGTAGCGTCTTTGAGTAAGACGCTATAAACGGTATAAACTCCTGCTGAGCCAGCACTTATTCAGCAGCATAATTACTAGGCAATTATAATCTCTATAATATACCAAACTGCTAAAATGCAACTCAAGACTGGCTCGGAGTAACTGATTTTACGCGCATTCGACCTTCACATCGAGGATAAAAATATACAAAAAAAAACCTTACATTAATTTTGATGCAAAATTTAGAACAAAGCTTATAAAAGTTTTACTTATCACTTGTAACTGTTGGAAAACTAGGAACAGTTAATTGTGGGAATAATTTAATTTATTTTCTTGAAATTAGATACCGGTCAATAGTTAATTCGTTCCGTGTAAAAATAGGAATCACGTTGGCTTGGTGCTTTGGTGCAATTATAGGATTTGCTCCACAACTAGGATGGATGCATGACACACCAACATATCACAATACAAGGTTAGATTGATAAATTGTATGTTAATTACGTTATTAAAATTAATTTGAAAAGGCAACTAGATCATGAATTAGGGCATTACTAATTAAATAAGAACAAATTTTTGTTAACAGATATTCTTTTATATTTTCTTTACAATTATTTACATTTCCATTTTTTTAATTTTTGTAACTTTTCACCTGATTTAATATAATTTGTTTCATTTGTTTTAATATCTAAATATTTTTATTTTTTTAGCGGCGCTGTTGTTAAACATTGCTACTTCACCGAAATTATAAGCATGCAGTACATGGTGTACTTCAACTTCTTTGTGTGCGTTCTACTACCTTTGACGATTATGCTTATCCTTTACGCATTAATATTTCGCGTAAGTATTTTTTTATTTACTCGGTTCTGTTTTATATTATTTCTAAAATAAACCAATTTGGTTTCTTTGTCTTAAATTAAAAACTTGCTGCTTTATCTTATCAATATCTGCATTTCTAACTAGTCGTGTAGCCTACCATACTATTTTTTCATACTATATTTTAACTCATGTTAATACAATACTAGGTCTTTTTATTTTACTATGTTTATATCACAGTCCGCAAAGCAACAACTGAAGAAGATTTATGCTGTTATACCTCGATCCAGTAAGTTTGGTTCAAAAAATTCTTCTTCTACTTCCCTTGCGTCGGGAATAATATCATTTTCCGTTAAATTAAAAAATTTAACAACAAGCAATCGAACGGTTTGTGATTCACAATATTCGATCACACACGGGCAGGATGCTGACAGTATTACGTTTAGTGCCTCAAAAAATACCTTTACAAAGTGTGCCACGGTTCCGTTAATGGGCAACAATAAAAAAACTGGCACATTTAAAGATGGGTATATATGCCAAAACTGTTTACAAAAGCGAAGCATACAACCAATTTCAAAATCTGTTGAGGATTTAGTCAAAGAAACTAAACAAAACGACAATATGCGACGCAGTTCTTCATTGGTAAGTTAGTCTATCCTTTTTTTTAAATAACTGCTATTTAAATATATTTTCATATTCTGTACGTTTCCTAGTCTATTTTGTGACTTTTTTGTATATTTTTTTAACCTGATGTGGGAAGGTCGAATGCGCGACCTTAACACAGGGTAACAACTGTTACCCTGATCTAGTCTCAAGTTGCTTTAGCAGTTTAAGATAATATATAGATTATAATTGCCCGGTAATTATGCTGCTAATTAAATGCTAGCTGGGCAGGAGTTTATAGCGTTCATATCGCCTCGCCTGAGAGCTCTACAGCACGAGGCAGTGAGGATTGAACCCACGACCTAGTAGTGTAGCAAGTTTTCTTACCGTTACACCACGCAGCCGGTCGAGTTTGGGTATGTAAAAATAGGTATGTTAAAATATATATTTATGCTATGTTCATATTTTATTTGTAGAATTTTGATTGTCGCATGACTATTTCTCCTACAACGGATACTTCACTGTGTCAAGATACTTCTTCTAAAACGAAGTGCTCTATTTGTAAAACAAGTTTGACGCGCTTTCATCCGAGTTTTAAACGTTTCTTAGGTAGCTTTTTTTATACCAGCACACGTGATTCAACTGTGTCAAACTGTCTTTTCGTAAACAAACTTAACTCCGACAAAAAACAGCTTCTTAGACGAAAGAGCAAGTTGCTTCGAAAAGAATTTAAGGCAGCTCGTAGTCTGTTTACTGTTATTATTGTTTTTGCTTTATGTTGGCTACCTCTTCACATATATAACACAGTTTGTTTACTTTATCCAAACTGTCAATATCGTGCTTGGTTGACCGACTGTACAATACTTTTAACTCATTTAAATTCAACTTTAAACCCAATTATTTACTCTTATCAACTAGGTGAAGTTAAGTTGGCCTTTCAAAAAATTCTGAAACCTTTTTGGAAACGTATAAAGCTTTTATTTTGTTGTGGAAAAGATAATAACCATCTTGATAAAAGTGTATCTTAACATTATGATTTCAAGTGTTTTTTATATTTATTTTATTTATGTGTGTGAAGGCCGACTATATACAGCTTTAAGGTAGAGTAACGAAATATTATTGCTCAATAGATAATTTGTTTATTAATTTTGGGGTCAACGGGAGGTTATACAATTAAGGGTGCTACAACATTTTAAAAGCCCGAGTCGAACAGAAGCCCATGTAGTTAAGTTAAGTGTTTTATCTACCGCATCATGCTGCAGGTGTTGTTTTCAATACGTTTTATAATATTTTACCTCGTTTTTAATTGATTGGCGTAACTACCTTCAAGTGTATTGAGTTCAGTTGGCAGGAAAAATATTAAGCAAAAACCAAAGTTAAGGAAAATTGGTTGTATTAATTTGTGTTATATTTGGAAACACTAATATATTGAACCGAAACGAAACGATCAATAACGTGTGGCGTGATTGTTGAATGACGTAAAGCGGAGATAAGTGGTTACGTTTACGGACGTGCGGTGCGTTAGACAGTTTAGAGTAGGACGAATTCAAAATCAGAGCGTAGTTTTACTTTGTTCAAGGCAGTATTCATTAAATTTTCACTCTCATTTAAAAACAATTGATAGCAATTGTTTTGTAAATTGGTTGTAGTGTTTAAAATTCGCCAAGTTATTGCGAAATGACCGACGTATATCACGACGAAGTAGAAATCGAAGATTTTGAATTCGACGAAGACTCCGAGACGTACTACTACCCCTGTCCGTGTGGCGACAAATTTGAGATCACACTGGAGGAGCTACAAGGAGGAGAGGACGTAGCCACTTGCCCGAGCTGCTCGCTTCTTGTTAAAGTCATTTACGATCCAGACGACTTTTTAACAGAGGAATACAAAATCAGGGCACGAAATGAAATCCTTAAACAAACTGCATAACTTGGTCTTTAAATCTCTATACTGTAAAACTTATAATTTACAAAGTGGTATGTTTTACCATAGGTTACTTAAAAGCTGTAAAGTCCCACAGACTACATTTAAAAGTTTAAGTTTTTTTTCATCGTCTAATCATTCTTTCAAAAAAAAGAATTTCAAAACAAACAAATATTCAAAAATAGACAAATGGAAAAATTTACCGGACTCTGAGTATTTGTATGGACGATTAGTGTGCGAAATTGTTATGAAAATGTCGCGTCGATCTATTTTAAAAGTTCTCGTTAATTCTAAATGGGAGTTAGTAGAACCTGACAACGACCACATAAATTTTATTTTGGACGATGCACAAATTAGAGGCATCCCAATTGAATATGTCCCAATCTCAAGATTAAATTTAATATCTCAACAGCGCCCCCATCAGGGTGTTTGCGTGGAAGTCGGGCAATTACCACTTCAAAAGATATCGACAGACGAAATTAAGGAAACTTTCAAAACATTTGAACTCATAGGAAAGCTGCCATTATGGGTGTTACTTTATGACATCACAGACCCCATGAATGTCGGAAATATTATTCGATCATGTCATTTTCTAGGGGTAGACAAGATAGTTTTAACTTCTCAATGTGCGCCCATATCTTCAACGGCAAGTAAGGCAAGTAGTGGCGCGGCAGAAATTACACCACTCAATTCAGTTACTAATTGTGATGATTTTATTGAACAGTTAAAAAGTTTTGGTTGGGATATAATTGGAACAGATTCGGATGAACAAATAATGACAGATAAAATACCTCCGGTTCAAAACCTTATTTCGATAAACCTAATTAAACCTACTGTTTTGATTTTTGGAAGTGAGGGATTCGGGATTTCAAATTCCATAAAGGAAAAATGTACAAAACTGGTAACCATTCAACCTGGAAAAAATTCTGATGATCATTTGTTTGTTGATTGTTTAAATGTTGGGTCTGCAGCTGCCGTTATTGTCCATCATTTTTTAAACAGTCAAAAAAACAAGTAGTTTAATTTGATTTTTGTTAAATCTAAGGCACATTTGTTTAATCATCATATATTTGCATTATTCTTAGAAAAAAGACAGTGGGCTTGTTTATGCTTTTTTGTTTTTATATTTTTAGCACGTCCAATACACACAACAATAAGTTTGTCTACCTAGAACTCTTATATTTTAGTGTATTTTGTATACTAATCTTTAAGTACAACATTTAGAGTGGTGCATTTTAGTTTAAATCATAAATATTTTTACTAATAAATTCTGTAGTTATATTGCTGTATTTTATAAGGTTTACAAATTTTTATTTCAGTAATTTTCCACACTTTTTATCATTTCAGGTGCTAGAGATTAAAACTTAAAGGTGCTTAATTGTTTAAGTAAATAAATTAAACAAAATGCAGTCACAAATAAATTATAATTTTTCGTCACCGACTTATAAGCTGTTTGTTAACGACGTCTACTCGACTTTCGTTTCAACATGGAAGGAGTTAAACAGCGAGGATAAAACTTTCGGAGGAGTGATATCTTCAATACAGGAATATTCTGTTTTAACAAGGAGGGATGTGACTAACACAGTTTTCCTTGCCGTACTGTGGACCTTCTTAAGATATGCTGTGTCTTCTTACATTTTCCGGGTAAGTTTTCCAATATTTTGCAAAGTAATAATTTTTTGCTTTGAATTGAATTTGGTAGACAATCCAAAAGTTTAAATGATTTTTTTGACAATAACATTTTTTTGTTTCTATGATTTAATGACAATAATACTAATGTAATCAATATATACCTTCCATATATTTAAATAAGGTAAATATCAAATTAGTAGGGGTATGTTATTTATTAAAAGTAACACAACTACCTTCAAGTGACAATTACATACCCTTTATTAAATTGATATCTTGCTTATTTAACAATATTAGCTAAAAAATAGTTTGGCATTATCAAAACTTAAATTTTTCTTTCAGCCAATAATTGGCATTTCCGGTTTGCACGAAAAGGAAGCAAGTAAGGCACCAGAAAGTGCGTGGAAGTTGTTGTTTTACTCATGTACTTGGTCATACTCTATTTACCTTCTGTTCTTCACCAAACACAACTACTTCTTTGATGCTCCTTCAACTTTTTATGGTAAGCTTACATAGTATAAACACGTATAACCAGATGTTGTGTGTAAGTCTCTACAAAAAATGTCAAATCTTTGTTTTAAACTGTATTATTTTGATTTAGTTTTTAATGAAATATGTATATACTTGATATTTACTGTTTTACATGGTTTTAACTTTCATTTGAAGTTTTGATGTAAATAAATCTTTTTTTTAATTTGTAAGGCTGGAAAGCAACAGGGCCGGTAGATATGGACATTTACATTTGTTACATGGTCCAATTAAGCTTCTACGTTCACTCTGTATATGGCACTTTGTTTATTGATGTCTGGAGAAAGGACTCGATAGTAATGTTACTGCATCATTGCATTACTTTACTATTAATTGGGTTCTCTTATACATTTAGGTAAAAAGGAATTTTTATTAAATATTCATTCAGTAATATTAAAATTATCAACTGCTGAATTTGGTATTAAGATGTATATAATTCCTTTTTTTTATTATTTCGAAGGTAAAATTAAATGGGCTGTCAGTTTAATTTATTTTAAATAGATATTTAAAAAAAAAATATGCAATTGAGATTGTAGTAACGTTTGTTAGCCTTTCAATTATGTAGTGTTTAATTACTACTCATGAATAATACATTATTAGTTGTTTGAAGAATTACTCACATACTGTTAACTAGAATTCTATTCTATTTTTTATGACTTGAATTATTATCATAATTAACTTATTTATTCAATGACCAGATATACAAAAGTAGGAGTATTAGTTTTGTTTTTGCATGATATCACTGATATCTTACTAGAAGCAACAAAATTGGCCGTTTATTATAAAACCAAAGGTGGCTGGTGGTTTACTATTTGTGACACCATTTCAACCATTGGATTTGTGTTATTTGGTGTTGCATGGTAAGTTGTAATAAAAAAGGTTTTAGTAAGATTTCAGACTTTTGATATTTTTTGTACTATCTTTTCTAATGTTAAATTTACTGTATATACATATAAAATATAGGCTATGTATGTATATAATTAAAATATTAAATCCTGTTATTAAAAAATAATAAATAAATTTAAAACCATTTTTTTTGTTCGCCTATTATAAAATTATTATTTTTTTTACAATTACAAAATTTTGTGAAAATTTTTTAGGTATACATTTCGCCTTTACTGGTTTCCGTTAAAGGCCATTTACGCTGCTGCTCATGTCAGTAGAACTGTGAACGCTCATATACCATTTTACCACTTTTTTAACAGCCTTTTACTACTACTACTGGTGCTTAACATTTATTGGTTTAAGGTAAGATGTTAAAAGCCTCTTAAGTAAAACATATTATTATAATACAATCACAATATTTACTACACATGTATTATTAAACAAGGGTGGGAATAGTGTACAATTTATCACACTTAAGGATTTAGAAATATAAATTATTCAATACCCACACCTTAACAATTTTTAGCTGTTTTGTGATGTCCTTATATTTTGAACTTTGGTTTATATACATTCTTTATATAGTTTTTTTTACAAAAAATATGAAATAAATTTTTTTCTTTACGATAAAACTTAGACTTTTAAAAAATAAAAAATCCATTTTATTCAAAATCTAACAATATTAGGTGGTTTAAATAACACAAAATTTTAGTTAAAGTTAATTTTTGTTGACTGTGTTTAATAATTTTCAAATCCTTTTTTTAGTTTATTGTTGTTATGGGATGGAAAGTGGTGACTGGACAAATCAAAGAAGTTGATGACTCGAGAGAATATGACGCAAAATCACAAACTAAAAAACAGTAAGTCTTGTGTTTTATGCAACAATTTAGTTTAACACTACTAAACAGGGAGTGTAAAAATAATATTACATAATCTCTAAAACAATATGCTATATACTTTCTGTTTTATTTTCTATTTAACAAAATAGGATAATTAATATTTGTGGCCACAAATTACAGACTAACGTTATATTTTTCCATAATGCATTGAACATAATTTTTTTAAGTTACCAAGTGCTTGCATTATATAACCATGCTTAATTACTAGTATAGTCTATGGTTATTAATCACTATGTTGCATTCGCTTAATTATGTCCAGTGACACAGTTAGTGGGATATAGGCTTGTCAGTAAATGTTCAAAGTAGATTTTAAATTATCATTTCGTAAATTATCATAGGTTTAGCTGTATACAGTTAGCATAGATAGGATGCACAGATGTAATTACCTTATGGGTAAACATAAATTGATTTGGTAAAGTTTTCAATATTTTTAAAACTTTCAATGCTTTTGTTTACATAACTGACCAAACCCACGTTTTAGAAAAAAAAAATTACATTAAACAAATAAACTTTTAATTTAAAGCAAAAAATTTTGTTGTGTATAGGTCGTGTTTTGTAGACATAAAACCCACTAAAAACTTTATTGCCGGAAATTTACCAATCTCTGTTTTTTTTTTATTTAAAAATAAGCAGATGCTTAAAGTCTGTAAAAAAATTTAAATTATGTTGTCCTGGTCCCATCATACGCCACATGTCTTATTTAAATACCTCGTGCCTAAAGGTCATTTTCTCTGTGCTATTACAGTTTAATGACCTTGAAAACTACTTTCAAGGTAAAAAAACCTTTACAAACAGAAAAATGTATTTGACAAGTCAATAATTACTAAAAAGTATTTAATTGTCAATATAATCTTACTAAGTAATGCATTTCATTTGTTTGAGGCTGTATATTTGTAATGGTTTATCTAATTTTTTTTTTTTTTTAAGTTTAAATTTTATTGTTTTGTTTTTGCAGAAATTAAAACTGAAAGTTTGTTTAATGTTCAGCAAATTTTTTGTTGGAATACAAAACTGTGTGTAACATCAATTCTAGAAATAAAAAGTGGTTTTTAAATTTTTCTGTATTTTTATCGGGCAATTACAATATTTTGTTACAATTATTTTTTTATCTGCAGTTTAACTTTTTTGAAATCAGTCATGTAAAATAATTTACTAATTGCGATTAAGTTTTGTTTTCATTTATACAGGCTGATTGTTTGTAAATGCTTTTTGAATAGTGGACTTATGTTGACTCTTTATTTTAATGTGCTGCTTTTGCAATCTTGCTTTTCTTTAACAAAAAAAATTATTAAAGATCTTAATGTAATATCACTTCTTTATCATTAGCCTACTTTATCATTTTTCCATTTATTGTCAATTTTCTTGCTAATTATTTTTTGCAGAATTTTTAGCTTTTTTTTAATTTAGTTTGTTTTAGAATGACATTTAGGCAAACACTTGCTAGAAATTGACAAAAATTTTGATGATTTTTTGTTGTAATTTTTTTAATTTTTGTATTGATTGGGGTGCTTCTTGTTTAATGAAGTGGTCTTATATTTATCAAGAATTATTTAAAAAAAATACCATTTATAATTATGTGTAACACAGTTTTTATTAGGTTTTGTAATTTAGATATTGTGTTTTGTCTATTCTGCTTAAAAAATATCTCAATACAGGTGATCATATTCATTTTATAACAAAAAACACTGCATTTTTTTATAGAATTAAACTGCTTAATCAGCATTTATTTCAAAAAATAAAAAAATTTTAAATAATATTATCGAACAATTTAAAAAATTTGTGATATTTTTATAATCTTATGCTGCACTGTTTAATCTTATTTTAATTGTTACAATATTTAGACTCAATGATTAGTTTTCTTTAAAATTAAACTAATCATATTTTTGCTGTGAATCTTTTGAAAAGTTGATTATTTTTCGCGGAAATTATTATTTGTCGTTTTCTTATGTTGATTTTTTCTCCAATATTCAGATCTAGTTCTATGACCACTTGCGATGAACTATATTCACGTATTTACCTTCAAAAATTGCAATATAAATACAAGACGGGTTAATCTCATAGTTTATTGTGCTGCATGATTATGATAAAATGGAAAAATATAAAAACCCTTAAATTAATTTTGATTAAATTTTAAAACTATGGTGTCCTTAAAACTAAAAAATAACTGATTTTGTACTTTATACAATTTATGATAAAAATAATAACACAGTTTTGAAAATTGTATATACTACCAATCTTACTAATTAAAAAAAATACAGGTAGTCATTATTACCTGGAGGTGATAAAAAGTAAGTTATTGCAGTTGTAAAATTATTTTTTTAATTATTACAGCATGAAATTTAATTGAGGATTTAATGGTAGAAGTGTCGTCATTTTGATAAATGTTAATTATTTAGTGCAAAGAATATAAAATTGTAATTAAAGAAGTAACAGAAAGTGTTATACAATCACAGGAATGATTAAAACAACAAAAACTAAAATGTTATTTCAGTACAGCAAAGCATATACCAATTACCGGCAGCTTGGTGTAGTGGTAAAAACACTTGCTACACTAAACATGAGGTTGTGGGTTCAATCCTCACTGATATCATGCTGTAGCGCCCTTGTGTAAGGTGCTATAAACTGTATGAACTCCTGCTGAGCCAGCACTTAATCAGCAGCATAATTATCGGGCAATTATAATCTATAATATCCCAAACTGCCACAGGCAACTCAAGACTGGGTCGGAGTAACTGATATTACTTTATGTTTAAGTCGCGCATTCGACTTTCCCACATCGAGGATAAAGATATATACAAAAAAAAAAAATTAGTAGTACAATATTCTAAGTATAAAAGGTTATGAATAAATGGTTCTTTTAGGCAGGGCTAAATCATAATAAGGAACCCTGTAATTTTAACAAAAATAGGAATACCCAAAGTAGATCGCTGATGCAATTGCTACAGAATACACAAAACCGTAGATTTTCAATTCACGAGTCAGCTTGGCAAAAAGAATACCATGGTTCGCTTCATCCTTGAAAATACTCGACCTCTTGTTTTTATGGGGGTATGGCTCGTCTGGAATCTCTCTATCTAGAAACTTGCATAGTTTTGGCCACCCATCGCTGCTTGAATGAACTAATAATTGGTCATCTGGCACAGAGTGAATGACGTGGGCATTGTGCTTGCGGTATTTAAGCTTGTAAAGACGTTCGTTTTGATCTTTGCTAAAACCAATATCTGCATCAACGCCCCATGCTAGACGAACTGAAACCGTTTGTCAAAAATATTTTAAAAATAAAATATAAAGAAAAATTTTAAAAGGTTTGAAAATTATGGTTATATATACTGTTTTTGTTATGTTTTGTATATGTTTGTGCAGTAAAAAAAACTAAATTATTTGTAATTGCATCACTTACACACTCGACTTCCTATCGATGACATGTATCGTCCCGAGGGTGTTAATATCATGGCATAATAAAGAAATCGAGTTTTTCTAAAATCAGCCACCATGTTTTTCCAGGTGTTCCACCACTGATCTTCTGTATCTCGATGGGTTAAAATAACCTAAAAATGCAATGGTTTTAAATAAGTTTTATATTTGGCTGTATGTAATTTGAATAACATCTGTCAATTAAATTTTAATTCTCTGCAAACAAACTAACCAGTGAATACATATATAATGTAACAGAATAATAATGGTTTCTATGAAGTATACAGGATTAAATTGATTTAAAGGATCATAATATTGACCGGCAGCGCGGTTGTAGTGGTGAGAACAATTGCTACACCACCACGAGTCAAGGGTTCAATCCCCAATGCTCTTATGCTGTAGCGCCCTTAAGTAAGGCGCTATAAACTTCTGCTAAGCCAGCACTATTCAGCAGCATAATTACCAGGCAATTATAATCTATGTAATATCCCAAAATGCCAAAGGCATCTTGAGACCTGGAGTTATTCATGTTACTCTATGTTTAGGTTGCACACTCGACCTTTCCACATCGAAAATAAAGATATATACAAAAAAGGGGTTTAATCCATTTGATCAAGTATATTTTATACAGCAATTTGAAGCTTCAATTTAACCAAAAAAACATAATTAACCATAATCTTAACCTTTGCGTCCGGAAATACTTTAAAAATCTCCTCCCAAAAGACAATTGTCGGTCCATCGATCAACACATCGATGTCTTTAAATGCCTCGTAAATCTCTTCATCAGTTACCGTTCCATTTAGAAATTTCTCCCACAAAGGTCGCAAATAAATATACTGTTCTTCATAATCATAAACAGAGTAGCCAAAACTCTTGAGGCATTGGGCGAGGCTTTTTGTGCCAGTTTTCCACAGTCCGGCACATATAATTTTCATATTTAAGGTTTTTACAGTAGCAAAAGCAAATATGAGAACCCTAAGTTCAAGTGTGCATATGTTTAAATTTCTAGAGTAGATTTAACAAGGAATATTTCAACTTAGCCAATCAACATTTCAATAATCTCAAACTTGTTTTAAAGACTTTATTGCAAATAAAATGATTAATATCTTATAATAGACTTTTTACTTTCGTCTGTTTGTTAGACAAGTAAGGTTTGGATTTCCTGTCTTACAGTCTTAAGGTTCTATTTATATACCATATCCTGATATCCGTTATCTAAGTATCCCTATTAATAGAATCTTATTTATAGAAATTTATTTTTGGATTTGTTTACAACTTTTATCAACCTGTTAACCACGTGACCTAACTTTTGTTGTTATTAATTTTTGTTTATGCTTCGCATAGAAATATTAATTTTTTTAAGTCAAAAGTATTCTAGCAAAACAAAATTTGACTTTAAATATGTTTTACTGTGTTTTATTGCATTTTAATGCGTTTCTTTAATTGTTTGGCGCAGGAAAAATATCACGCCTGCGCGTGATTAATGAATTTTTTTTCACGTGCAAAATCAATAACAAGGAAAACGTGCTTGGGTAAATACATGAACAGGTGAATGTAGGCGAATTTTGTACTGCCAGTTTTAAAAATTGGATTTAAGGATAATACATAATATATAAAATCATCGAAAGGTAATTTTTTTTCCTTTTTACCCTTTTTCTTGTTTTTTTTTAACAGTATCTGAGTAAACCCCTATACTTTTATTTTGATTTTTAAAGCTAAGATTAAAAATGTTGTCAACAATAAGGAGTTTTATTCGCATTGAGGGTAAAAATGCAAATAAAATTTGCTCGTTTTGGAAAAATGGTCAAAGTGTTGTTACAGACCAAAATCGTTTCTCTTCATTTGGTGCTCAAGACTTTTATAAACAGGAAGAAGCGTTTTCTTTTGCCGATAAAAATGCCTTAAAAGTTTATGCAATGGAAACCAAAAATGCAAAGCGCTTATTCGTGGCGGAATCAAATAAACTGTTTTGGGAGAAATATAGTTTATTGCCCAAAGATTCTCGGCATTTTTATGAAGTAATAAGAGAAAATTACCTCAGCCATTTGTATTTTGATCTTGAGTTTCAAAAAGAGCATAATAGCCAAGTTCAAGGCAAAGAACTGGTAACTGTATGGATTGAATATGTAAATGAATGTCTTTGGAGGTTGTTTCGAATCCGATGTGGCCGAGACAGAGTCATTGAGCTTGATTCATCAACGGATGTAAAGTTTAGCCAACACTTAATTTGGAATATACCAAATGTTGCCTTTAAAGATAATAGCGAAGTTGGAAAATTTGTTAAGAAAATATGCCTTAAATTGGAAGAGTATTTAGATGAAGGGATAGGATGGGTAGATGCCGTTAGATTTTCAGGTGACCCCTACAACTTGATCATAAAAAGTGAAACTGGAAAAAACAACTTGTTTGTTGACCAGGCTGTGTACTCCAAAAATCGTCAATTTCGCTTGTATTTGTCAAGTAAATTGGGTAAAGATTCCGTTTTAAAACTTTCACAAGATTGCCAATTTAATTTTCGGAAAGAAAAAAATGTCAGTTTAAAACAAGAGCAAAAGAAGGATGACATCATTCCAACAAAAGCTAATGTAGATAAGACAATATTTTTTTATTCTCTTGTCACAAACGTTAGTAAAGAAGATACACAAATATTGGTAATGCCCGAGGAAATAACATTCCCCTTAAATAGAGTAGAAGAACCTGAGCCAACAAAACCCCCTATTTACCCAATCTCACATTACCCTATATCAGATCAACCAAAAAATGCCCCACATTCTGAAACACCCAATGTTTCATACCCAGAATATACACCACATCGAAAACTAACCGGGGTCTCATACCCAAAGTATACACCACATCCTAAAACACCCGGAATATCAAACCCAAATGGGGAATTCCCAAAAGGATCATCACTCAGCTACAAAGAGATAGAAAACTATGCCAACCAGTATGTGCGACAATTCAAGCCAAAAGCGTTCGTTCGCTTTTCTCGGGAATATGAAAACACAAGCATCATTCTCTACAGTGTATTTGGCTCCCGATATTGCGAGAATGTTGGCAGAGAACACAAAAGGAATCAGATCATGATTGTGGCCAACTACCAAAAACAGATAATTTATCAAAAATGTCATGACCCTGATTGTGAAGGATTTAAATCACGATTTCAACCTTTTTGTTCTTTTGTCGGGAACAAAAACATTGCTCTTTGATGAAAAAGTTATTTAACTTCCAATATTAAAAAGGAAACAATTTCTGTGTTCTTCAATCATAAGTAATAGGAAAACTTAATGTTCTTCAATCATAAGTAATAGGAAAATTGCAATAGTCCTAAATATTCTTGATTGTCACAAGATTTGTCCCAGTCACATTACATTAAACTGTGTTAGTTTTCCTAGAAGCGGTCCAGAAAGGGTCATTTTAAAAGTAAATGGATCCTGTTTTTTTTTATAACATAGTACAGAGTGTGAATTTACCAAGTGTACAAAGTGTAAATATCAAGCAAGGTTGAGCACCTCCCACCTCAATTCTGTAAATAAAAATGAAAAAATAATTTTAGGAATTGTCGACTAATGTATTTAAAAATCAAAAGAATTGTGACAATTTACTGCTAATTCAATTTAAACATTTAACAACTTTAAATTTTTTTGCAAACTTGTATAGAACATTACACCCCATTTCTGCATTAATATTTCTTGCAATAAAATTTTACCCTTTTCTTCTTGCTAACTTCTTTTTCCCACACTGCCATAAGTTTTATAACTTTTTTTGTAAATAAACTCATTACATCACCATACAAGTACAAATGTATAACATTTATTGCAAAATAAAGTAAACAGGAATACTTAAACAGTGCTGTGGTTCGGTCTGGCACAAATTAAAAAACATGCAAAAGACAACCACTAAAAAGCAAATAATAACACAACCCAAAAATAAAAAAATAATTGATTCGATAATGTATTAAAATTGTATGTATGGACTTACAAGCACAGTTACAAATCGTCTCTAGCTTTTTTAATTGGTTTATGATACAGAGCTTTAGAGTAATTAATTACAAGGTAAATTGCACATCATAGTTATATTACAAATCACAAACACGGCATGCAAAATATAGTTGTTAAAAATTAATTAACGGACAAAATTAAAATTTATTTTATATTAGTTAGTTTTAATTGGTTTAAAGGTTTTTTTATAGCAAAAAAGGATTTTTTTCTCAATAACTTGTATTATTTAAAAAATTTATGAATAAAGTGTTCGGCACCTCTACCATATTTAAATATTATGATAATATTAATCTTAAACAAATGGTAAAACATTTTAATAAAATTTTTGGTTCCGTTTGTAGTAAAGCAAATAAGTTTTCACAAATTTAATACTCAAGATATTTTAAATTACATTTAGGTTGCACAACACAAGAAATGTCATTTTTGGGTTATGTTTTTTTAGTTGTTTTCATTTAGGGGAATAATATGCCCCGGTGGTTCTCGGAAAAGGACCTCTGCATTTTCGTTAGCCCCGTCTCCCGAGGATTGAAAGTGAGGAGGAGAGTCGCTGTCCTGATGGGAGGTAGAAGGAGCATCGGATGAAGACAGTTTACTCGGAACGAGATTATGTTGACGAATGAGGGTACATTCACCCCCATCAATTGGATCAAGATTGTAAATATACAAAATGCCATCTTCCCCAACCACAGTGACTCGTGGTAACTTTTGTAGAATAGTTATCGCACATACATTTCTTAACCCAGTAAAGGGAAGCTTAACTGTGGCAAAGTCTCGCCCTTGATTCAAGACATCGGATACCTGGGTTGGTAAGTAGTTGGCTGAGTTTGTTAAAACTTTATTAAAATATCCCATCCATGTGCCACTGTCTTCTTGTTGTGGGTGTCTATCGGTTGACTGAACCTCCAGTTTAAAAATATGCACTGTTTCTGTGTTACTGGACACACATAAAAACATCGAGTCGGGGCTAAAGGCCAGAGAACCGATTGAAACACAGCGCTTGACTCCACGACGAAACTCAAACAATTTTTGGCCATCCGGCACTGAAAACACTCTAATAACCGTGCCTTTTCCAGAGGCAGTTGCCAGTTTGGTTGCAGCTGTGTTAAAAGATATCGCTGCTAATGGAGAGTTGTGTGCGTTAATTGTGCTAACTGCCTTAAGTGCATTTACATCAAATATATGAACTTCTCCGATAATACTACTGCCAGGGTAGGCAAGGTAAGAATTGTCATTATTGACACTGAGTGAACATAGACCCTTGGGGTTACTTGGCGTGTCCCGAATTGTGTGCAAAACTTTCATATCTCGTATATTGTGGACATAAAGACTATCTTCCAATACAACAACAACTCGCATTCGATTTAACTTGACAGCTAATATAGTGTTTGAGTAACTGTAATTACATATTTCCGTGCCCTTTTTGAAGTGGCAAACAACCAGTTTGCGGGGGGATGTGACGCTTACAATTGCAACTAAACTGCTCGAAAATAATCGATCGACCAAACTAACTTCAGTAGTTTCACCTTCATTGTCGTAAATTAATTCTAGGTTATCAATAGCATTAAGGGCATATAAGATGTAACCATCATTGTATCCAACAGATAGCGAGGTGCAATCTTGATTAAAATTTGCGAATAATAACTTATTTCCACTGGGACTAAAGCTCAGGCTTGCAAGGTTGTGATTGTTCATTATATTAGATATTCCAACTGGTATTTACAAACAATACATATGGCCTACTAATTAAAAATATTTAACAGATATTGTACTGTTAATCTGTAGATGAAAAAATATTTAAGTACATAAGATCAAAGATTTAGAAGGTATATATATACCCTAAACACGCAAAGTTCTTATATTGCCTGATCTGTTATTTCTCCTATTAACTTGGTCTTGACCATGGATCACAACGCTTTTCCTAATCGTGGTAATGCTAATATTAGTAGTGAATAGGGCTATCTATAAACAGATAAAATATGCCCAGAAAAAAACATTCTTTTTAACTATTTTACAGATTTAAACCATCTGCCAGTCTGCCCATGCGATTTATTTTGAATTAAGTTGATCTATCTGTCTTTGCAGTTCTGTATATTTTATGTACCGTTTTGATAAATATTATTTCTTTTATATATAATACAATGGCTATTTACAATTTTATAACCCTATACAGTTGGTCAAAACAGTCAACAACACGTGACTTTTAATTAATTAAAAAGGCTATGTCCTTTTTTATCAAAACAACAACAAAGACGCTTCATCATGCTCTGTTGCCAAATGATATTTTGTAATTTTCTATTTATATCTATTTTACAAAATTTTTTATTTACCTATAAAATATTAAAAAAACAAGAAAATATTTAACAAATTAAGTAACAAAAGCATTTTTATTGAAAATTCTACATTCGAAAATGAAAGGGAGAAAACTTTCATGAAGGGCAATTTTGATCTACAAGTTTAAAAAAAAAATTACCTTAAAAACTGTTTTATATTTTTATAAGCTGTACTTTAAAAAAAAGGATGTAAAAAAAGGAAAATTGTATTTTAAAAATTAGATTTTAACAATTTAAAAAAAGATTTGGGAAACGTTTGGGAAATCCCCTTATAAACCAATCTGTTCAAAAATCTATACGAAATTTAAATATTTTAAAAATATTTCGTTTGACTTTTCAAATCTAAAATTGATTGGTTGCTAACTTTATCTGGTTATTGACAGTTGTTAATAAAATATTACACAGATTTAAAAGTAAGTGTTTATTGTCTTTATGGATTTGCCCGAAGATCTAGTACGTCAGTTATGTAAATTATTGCAAGGAAACAATGATCAAGGTATTTTATAAATTAAGTTGCTCAAAACCTAATTTAAAAAATTAAACATTTATTACTTTCTTATTATTAACAAAAAAAATATTTTAATATTTGTAAGAATTTAATTAATTTTTAAAAAGTGTTTAATTATTTAATTTTTTGTTTAAATTTTTTTTTTTTAATAATTTGAATTTTTATAAATAGCATCAACTGCAAGGAATACTCAATATGCCTTAAGAATTTTTTTTTGTTTTGGCGAAAGAACTGTTCCAGACATTGATGAGTTTGGTCTTATAGAAAAAATTAAACTGCAGTGTAATCCTAAAATTTATTTACAGTATTGTTAAAACTAGTTTAAAGTATGTTACATAAAAGTAAAGATTGATATATGAAATAAAAAATGTAACTTTGTAGTTCAAAAGTTTTATTTTTTAATAGTAATTAAATAACAACTGTGTAAAAAATATGCTAAAATATTAAAAAAATTTAAAAAGGTTATAAACAGTCTACTATATAGAATGAATACATTTACTTAATATTTTATTAAAGTTAGATTTTTTTATTTTGTTTTTCAGTGATGAAAAATGAAAAAACAGATGCTGCTGTAAAGTTATCGCTGTTGCATCGAAAACTTAAACAAAATGATCAATTTAAAAATCGATGGTCAATACTTTATTTGCTTTATGCTCTTTCTAATGTAAAAGACAACACTAAAGTTAGTTTAACCTTTAACTCTAAATTTGTTCTAGGAACCCAAGTTTAATAATTTTTTTTTTAATTCATTAATGTTGGAAGGCTGACTTTGGATTCTAAAGATAGAGTAGAAAATTCCTAAGATGCCTATCGCTGTTTTGGATATTATTGTATGATAATTTACCTGCGTATTGTTTTTTGACTCAGGATTACTTATGTTTAAATTATACTCAGACACAGTATCTCATGTTGTAAAACCGTAAGTGTTCTTATCACTGCACAATTTTAACGGATATGGATTAACAGTTCTTTCTGGGTTTAATTAGACCCTTTTTTAGGCTTATTTATTTAAAAGTTAAACCATTGAAAAGTTTACAATCATATTTTTTTATTTAAATAAAATTCGACTACTTGTAGATTATGATCTTTAAACAAACTTTTAAATATATTTTTATAGACTCTACCACAATAGGCTAAGTACCATAACTTTATAACTACTATAAATCTAAAAGATAACAATATCATTTATAATTGTAATAATCAGTACATATTGTTTTTGCTACTTTTTTAGATTTTCTTATCTTTTCACTTTTGTTCTTTTCTCTCCATGTTTTTTCAAGACTGTGAACTACAAATGATCAATAAAATTATTTTTTAGCAAAAACATTTTTTTTTAGTTTTCGGGAAGCTCACTTTTATTTAGACAAGGATTAATTTCATCTTCAACTCCTCTTAACTCAACAACAAGACCGAACAATAACTCAACAAATACAAGTAGTGGTTTTGGGACTGCTGTTCCTCAAAGTTCAAGAGGAGGTTGGTTAAATTATAATAAAAATATATAAAATAATTTTCATATTCTTTATTTACATGCATTTATTTTGCCATGTTTCTGCAAATGGGCCTTGCTGTAAGAAATTTTTTAATTAATTTAATAATACGTAATTTTTTAATTATTTATTTAATTTGAAATTTGTTTACTTTAAATGGTATTAAGTAAAACTTTTTTGGATTGATTATTATATAAAATAAGACACAAGCTCCTCAACAAAAAAGTTAATCTAATATAAATAAGTCTATTAAAATATATTTTAGGTTTCAGTTCAATTTCACAACTTCCAAGTGGAATATCAACAAATGGAAACCGGACAACATCCACTACTGACCTTCCTTCAAGACTTGGTTGGACAATGACCCCTTCTACTCAACCCAATGCTCAAACAAGATATTTGCAGCTTAAAAATCAGTCAACGCGTAAGTTAGTTTGTAGTAATAAAAATGACTAAAAATATCTTGAAGACTTTTTTAGTTTGTTAAGATAGACTTTATTAAAAACTAGTTCTGTGAATTGTTAATAAGAATTATACTATTTTAAAGTCGGGCAGCGTGGTGTATTGGTAAGAACACTTGCTACACCACACATGATGTCGTGGGTTCAATCCCCACTGATCTCATGCTGTAGCGCCCTTGTGTAAGGTGCTATAAACGGTATGAACTCCTGCTGAGCCAGCACTTAATCAACAGTATAATTATCGGGCAATTATAATCTATAATATCCCAAACTGCCACAGGCATCTCGAGACTGGGTCGGAGTAACTGATGTTACGTTATGTTTAAGTCTCGCTTTCGACTTTCCCACATCGGGGATAAAGATATAAACATAAAAAAAGGTCAACTTTGTAAGTGATTATTCATGAATATAGTAACATTGACTTCACACTATCATGGTGTCTTTTTTTACATTAGTCAAGTCCCAAATTGCTGTGTGTTTTGTTTGTGTACATTGCTGTAGCTATTCACTAATTGTTATTGGTTTAAAGTTTATTTTATGTACAGAACCTTTAAGTTTGGAGAATATTACAAATCAAAGTTCGAGAATAAGACTTACAAAAAGTCATGTAAGTGTAATTCCCTAATTTTACATTCTGTGTTATATTTAAATTCATTGACTGAGACTTGCATATTTAACTTAAAAAACAGTTGTTTTAGTAGTTTTTATTAGGTTAGGTATGATTTACTTTTTTTTTTTTTTTAATTTTAGATTAATGAGGCCAGTTTGGTTCGCCAACTTCTGTATGTATTTCAAGGAAAAGATGCAAAAAATATTAAGTACAGCACTAGAGAAGATGCATTTTGTGTGGACAATGAGGTGAGAAATATATCTTTTTAATTCTCTAATATAAAATGTTGATAGTATTCTTTTTTAACAAAGGATTTAACGGACACATGTTTATAATTTTCATTACTCTGCCCCAGCTTCAGAATCTATCATTTTAGCCCAGTTTATAACCATTAAATTACATTAAAAAATAAAATCCGACAATTCTCATGCCTTATTGTAAAGATTTACTAAATAAATGCTTAATTGCAACTTAAGGTTGAAATTGACAAAAGGGATAAACAAATAGTTCATCGGTTAAGTATGTTAGGCTGGCTTCATAACAGAATACTGAAGTATATTACTACACACAATAAGGAAAGAGCATTTGGACTTGTGGGTCAGGTAATTAAACAACAATTGGTTATTTATTTTAAACTTCGTAATAATTTATTACAATACAACAAATTGTATTTTTGCTACTAATTTTTAAATAATATTCAATGTAATAATACACTGGCAGCGTGGTGTAGTGGTCATAACACTTTCTACACTACATGAGGTCCTGGGTTTAATCCAAGGTGATCTCATGCTGAAGTTGAGGGCTATAAACGGTATGAAATCCTGCTGAGCCAGCACCTAATCAGTAGCTTAATTATCAGGCAAATATAATATATAATATCTCCTGCCAGGGGGCAACTCAAGACTGGGAGGAACAAATGATGTTACTCTATGTTTGTGTTGCGTTGCACATACAACCTTCCAACATTAAGGATAAAGATATATATAAAAAAAATAAATAAAGTTTATGTTAGTTTGTTAGTTGTTTTTTGAAAATCTTGATGATTTTGATTTCTCCTTTGTTTTTAGGCTTTTTGTGCAGCATTACAACAAGAATTAAGAGAATATTTTCGTTTACTGTCGGTGCTAGAATCTCAAATACAACAAATGGATGCAGGTTTTTATTTTAACTTACTTTTTTTTTAAATGTTTTAGACAAAATGCTGAAAAAATTGAATTAATTTTTTAAATAACAAATTGTCAATTTATCATAATTAAAAAATGGTATTTGTGTTTAGGTTTTGTTGACGAACATTGTTTGACTTTGCATAAACTTATGGTATGGTCGTTTATGCCACTTGAGAGATTTAAATGGATTGCTGCATTGGTTGACAACTGTCAAGGCAAGATTAACAAAAAAAAGTTTTTTAAATTTTGGTTTTTAAAATAATAATATCAGGCTTTTGCAGTTGAAAGTTTAATGAATACTTTTTTTTTGGAATTCATTTTTTACTCTCTTCTTAAGTGAATTTTATGTTAAAATTTTGCAAAATTATGAAAAAACTAAATAAAATTAACAGCTAACTATGTTTTGGAGATTTTTGAAAATAAATTTGTTTTAATTATTACATGATTTATTTATCACAAAACAAAATCGCACTGAGTTTTATGCAAAAAAATGTTTTTTGAATAAATATTTTTAAACTTTTCAGGTAAAAAAGGTGGTGACTTAGCTTCTATGATACATGCTTTTATGCAGACTGGGGACCCAAAAGCTAGGAAAATTACTCGCCACATTCTACAGATTGTCTCACAGCCAATTTTTCATTACATAAACCGATGGATATATCATGGAGAACTTAATGATCCTTTTCATGAGGTTATTATGATTTTTGTTAAATTGGTAACACTAGGAATTTAAATTTGTTACGACAGTTTAGCATAGTTTTGCACTTGTAAGTTCGTTTTTTTAACTTGTAAAACAAAAGTTTTTTATGCCTGTTAAGCCTAGCCTAACACAAAGAGCTGCTACCACTGCCTCACATTAACAGTTAATGTTGCAAGCTTAAGTTCAGCGCTTGCATGTTCATTCTGATTTCTTTCAGCCAGTTTAAATAACAGGTGAATTTTAATTTTATTCAGTTTTTCGTTGGTGCTGACCTCTCTGTTGGAATTGATCGTTTGTGGATTGATAAATACAAAATGAGACCTTCCATGGTTCCTAGTTTTATTAAAAATGAACAAGCTAAAAAGATTTTGCTTGTTGGAAAATCAATCAACTTCTTAAGACTTGTCTGCAGGGATCCTACTAATATTGCGATTCAAAATTCTCTTGTGGCAACTGAGGAAGCTTTTAAAGATAGTAAATTGATAAATGTTGTCTGCACACTTTTCTGTAAATTAAAAGAAAGGCAAAAAAAAACTTATAGGATTTATTTATTTTTTTAGATATATATCTTTATCCTTGATGTGGGAAGGCGACTGCACGACCTAAACATAGTGTAACATTAGTTACTCTAACCCAGTCTCGAATTGCCTTTGACAGTTTGGGATATTATAGATTATATATGCCAGATAACTAAACTGCTGATTAAATATTGGCTAAGCAGTATTTCATACCAATCATAGCACCTTACTCTAAGGCGCTACAGCATAAGAGCGGAGGGAACTGAACCAACGACCTCATGTGGTGTAGCAAGTGTTCTTATCACTACACCACGCTGCCGGTATATTTCTAAGTTATTTGTGTATTTTTTCTATATGTAGTGCTTTTTCTTTAATTCAACATCTCCTGCAGGTTTTTTACAGTAAGTTTATTGTTAATTTTCAATTGAAAAAATTGGCTTTTCAATCTATTTTAATTTTTGTTTTTATTTTTTTTTGCCTAATCTCATAAAGCCCCCGTTGATTTCTAAATTTTTGGACTTTTCAAAAGTATTTACTGTTAACTTATAAAAGCGCATTAAAGGTTAGCAGGATATAAATAATTTATTTTTGGACTTTGTTTTTTATCTTTGGCATTTTAACGAGCTGTATTTATTCTTAAACTAACCAATTAAAATTTGTTGTTGTAGGTTATGGACTTGATTTTGCGACTGGCTTAAAGGAGAAGGTTGATCACGCTCATGAAGTGACAAGTTCACACTTGCTTGGTGTGTTGAACCAGAAATATAAATTGTTGACTCATCTTCATGCTTTGAGAAAATTTCTTTTGTTGGGTCAGGGTGATTTTATTCGCCACCTGTTGGATGTTTTAGAGTAAGTTTTATTCATTTAGTTAATAAGAACTATAGTTCCATTTTTACTTATATACATTTTTTTGTATATATCTTTATCCTAGATGTGGGAAGGTAGCAGTTTGAGACATTATATAGATTATAATTGCCCGGAAATTATGCTGCTGATTAAGTGATGGCTCAGCAGAAGTTCATATCGTTTATAGCGCCTTATTCAAGGGCGCTACAGCATTAGAGCAGTGGGGATTGAACCCATGAGACCCCATGTGGTGTAGCAAGTGTTTTACCACTACACCACGCTGCCAGTAAATAGTGTAAATATATTGTAACATCTATTTCCAGAGAGGAGCTAAGTCGACCTGCTAACCACTTGTATCGGCACAACCTCACTGGGCCAGTAGAGGCAGCAGTGAGAGCTTCAAATGCCCAATTTGAGGACGCCGATGTTCTGGCTCGACTTGACTTTAGATTACTGGAGATAAATCCAGGAGATATGGGATGGGATGTTTTCAGTTTGGATTATCACATTGATCCCCCTCTTAACACAGTAAGTAAATACTAAAGTTTAAAGATTTATTTTTTTGCCTCACAAATGTAAATCATAATATGTTTCTAATTAATTACCATTAATTGTGTCAATTTTTTTTTTGATTTTACTGAAAACATAATATGCATTTTGTTTTTATTTCTTAAGTTAAATAAGCTATGTTTTTTTTTTAATTTTAAACTTGTTTAAGTTTTTAAAATAAATTTGCCTGATAATGACTTGCAAACAGTTTTGTGTATTTTGAACCTTTAAAACTGAATTTTTGTAATTTTTAGCTAATAACTCCAGAGGTAATGTTGGTGTATTTGCGCATATTTATCTTTCTGTGGAGAGCAAAAAGAATGGAATATAATCTTGCTCTTATATGGTCAACTATGATGGAACAGAGTAGAAGGCTATCACCATCTTCTCTGAATATGAAAGGTAATTTGTAAATTCACCAACTTAAATAAATTTATGTGAATCAGATGTAGGGATCTTTGTATTATTTTGTTTTACCATGAAAAATTTCAGGAATTAATTTTAAAAATGTTTTATTTTGGTAAATTTAAAGTAGTTTTCGATATTTTGAACTCTTATTTTTTTTTTATAAAACTCCGTTTTAGGTATATTGCACACTTGTCACACCCTAGCATCAGAAATGGTTCATTTTGTTCACCAGATGCAATACTACATTGCTTTTGAGGTATTTACTTACAGTTCATTCCTAAAAGTTTTATGTAAAAACCATTAAATGAAGGCACTATTATAATGTGTAGGTATATAAAATACTTTTTTACATTGGCACTTAAACTTTTTTTTAAGTTTTTTTTTTAAGTTTAATTATTTCCGCTTAGGTACTTGAATGTTCATGGGCTGACTTCCAGACCAAATTAGAAGAAGCAAAAGACTTGGACGAGGTGATTGTTGCTCATAATTTCTTTCTTGAGTCTTTGTTAAAGCGATGTTTGCTCGATCAATCATCAAGGTAAAAATATATTTTAGAAAGTAAAATCTTTTGATTGATTTTTTTTTGTACCACTAAATACTTACTTACTACTGGTACCTTCAGCTTAAGTTGTGTTTACCCAAAACGTCTTTGTTTTAAAAATGCATTTAAATATCTTTTAAAACCATTTATTTATTTACCTAAAAATGTTTTTGTTTCTAGTAATCTACTTAATCAACTGAGAACAATCTTTGACCAAATTGTTAAGTTTGAGCAGCTTCAAAAACAAATTTACGAGCAATCTTGTTTTGAGTTGGAGGCAAGAGAAAAATTTGACAGGGATGCATTTGAAGCTGAAAAGAAGGTAAAAATAACTAATCCATTTACTTTGAGTCTTAATAAATTTGTTATGTACTTATTTTGTTTTGAGATTTTTACTTCTGTAAAAAAAAAAACTTAATTTGAGGCCCAAAGGGTTATGGGCAATAGGCTAGTTACAACCCTTAATTTAACTTATTTGTTTACACTTTATAAATTAACTTAAGTGTATACAACTATATTATTTAATATCATTTGGTTGTAATTATTTTAAATATTTAGGGGGTTTGGGGAATGGAATCGGAGGAAGAGGAAACAAAGCGAAGAAAAGACTTTAACAAAATTAAGATTCCAGATATGAGAGCAAAGCTTAAAGTCTGTTCGGTTGCTTACCAGGTTTATTATTTTATTTTTTTATTTTAGGAAAGTATTTTTTAAGTTAATTTATCCTTAAAGTGAACGGCTCAGCTTTTGTCCTGACATTTTTATATCAAAACATGTAAAATTTCACGCCAAAAAAACGCACCAAAAATTATAACCCAAATCTTTATAAATTGTTTGTAATTTAAGTTTAAAAATCACTTTTTTAAAAAAATTCTCAAACGCAAATTTACGTCACTCTAGTAGATTATGACGTAACAATGGTAAAAGCGCTGCTTAAACACACGGTTTTGCAATTTTTTCTTTTGCGCTTTGAAGTTTTCTGATGAGTTTCATTTAATTAAAAGTTTATTTTAGTTTAATTTGTATTTATGTTTGCCAAAACAAACCTAGGCAAACGTTAAAGTTGCTTAAAAAACAATCAGACTGTTAAATCTTTACCTAGTGAGCGCAAAAACGATTTTGTTTTGCTAGGTAGGCTAAGCAATATTTTTGCAGACTAACTACACGACCAAAATTAATAAAATTTAAAATATAAACTAACAACAACATATACTTTAATTTGGAATTAAGTTGTATGACCCAGAGCCATACTGTTTAAAGTAGTAAGTACTGCTTACATCCTAAGCAAAAACAAGTTTTCTCTATCTATTTTATTAACCTGGTTATTGACTTTTAACTTTTTTTTTGTTTTGACTGAATTATACTCGGTGGGATTTAAACCGATCACCTCCCGTTGTGATGCCTAGTTTAACTTAACTACTCCATACATAGCTGGTATTGCTACCAAATACTTAATTTCTGTTAAAATTTATTTTTGTAGGACATGGTGGTTATGTTTTTAAGACAGCTGTGTCAAGAAAGCGATCCAAATCTTCGCAATTTAAGTTGGCGTCTTGACTTCAACGAGCACTACAGGGCAAGAGATTTCTTTTTGAGGTCTATGAAACCTGGGCAAAGAGTTGTTTTGCGTTAATTTTTAAACTTTATGACACATGTGTTTTCCTTAATCTTGCTAGAACCACAGTAGCAAATGTGGGTAGTTTTGTTGCAAAAAGTTTCATGTATTTTTGTTGATATTAAACTCTTTGTTTTATGTCGTTCGTATTTTTCATACATTTAGTTCTAGTTTCGATTTTAATTTAAGGAGCAATATTAGGGATATCAATAGCATAGGTCATGCATGCAGTATGTCAAATAACAACAAAAAATTTGTTATAAATAGTTAGAACTAAAAAACTAATTTATTTAATATATAATTTTTATAATTGTAAATAAAAAAATGAATTTTTTTGGCAACATGGCAATTTTCGTGACGTCATTCCTTAAACTTATTACAGTTCAAAAGTTTAGATTACAACTTCATCCATTTGACGAGAATATATTTTCGGATCGTATGGATTGATTGACTATTAGATGGATAGAAGGATCGAATGGGTCGGATGTGTTAATTGGTAATCTGAATAGGTGAGGGTAAGGGTTTAATGCATGAAAACTTTTTGTTTAATTAAATATCCGTCAAATATGCATTTGAATTATGTAATATCTATTTAATATATATTCGATTCAGTTAATAAAACTTGATCCATTAATCCGTTCGATCCGTTGATCCGTCAAATATATATTTCCGTCAGGTAGATTAAGTCCGATTCACAAGCAACAAGTTTGCTTTGTTTTTGGTATTTAGTTTTTTTCGTTGTAAAATGGTTGTCTAGCTTAATAAGCTGACACAATTTTGTGTAATTGTTGGTGGAATCAGAAAATTAACCAAGCAATGGAGAATAAACAAGAAGAAAGGTATGACAATCTTTTTAGCTTTTTTCTGTATTTTCGTTCTTTTTTAAAAAAAAACCTTTGTTGTTTGTCAGGTTTGTTTGAACAAAAGTTCTATTTGACTTTACAATTTGAACGGAATGTCTCCAATTATATATAACAAATTGTGTGAATACTTTTAGTGTAACAAAAATATATTTACAATTAGATCTGTCTGTATATTGGGTTATCAGTTGACTACAGACTAGCTGACTAGACAGAGTACAAATGTATTGGCAGATTGATCTGTTGGTCAGTCTAACTGAAGTATAATTTAATAGTGTTGTTTATTCAATCTTTTAGTAGTGTTGAAGATGAAATTATGGTGTTAGAATCAATCTACGAAGACCAGTTAACCCTTATAAGAAATTCAAGGTTGGTGTTAATTTAATTCAAAAATTCTATTGATATTTACATATCTCTAATGTTGCTATCAATGCGTAACATAATTTTGTTTAAATTTAATTATTTTTGTTCAGGGACAAAATAACCAACATCCAAATGACACTGTACCCTGCAACGGCTAATGACCAGGATTCTCAATTTGTTAAACTTTTACTTGATATTTTTATACCTAACAAGGTATCGTATAATTAGTTAAGTTTTGCATTTAGATTGTTTATTTTTAGTAAAATTGTTTAATCCGAAAAACTTTTAGAGCTATGATTATTTTTCAATATTCTACTTTTTTTTATTATCAGTACCCAGGTAGTCCACTTGAAGTTAAATTTAAGTCATCTCGAGGTCTGTCTGATGAACTCTTGCAAAATTTAAAAACTGGTATTGATAAATTGATGGCAAATATGATTGGGGATTCAATGTTATTCGATGTAATTGAATTTATAAAGGAAAATTTGACAGCAAACAACATACCAAGCTGCCCATGTCCTATTTGCTTATTGGCATTTAGGGTAAGTTTTTTTTTAACATTTTTTGCCATAAATTAAGATATATTTTACTTAATAATATTTTATTTGGATTTTTGATTTTGAAGTTTATTATTTGTGCCCATTAAACTCATCTTAACTGAAAAAAAGTGTATATATAATCTTCAACTATTTTTTAAAATTTTTGATTATTATTCCAAAGCCATAATATCAATTTTCCATAAATTGTAACAGTTTAGGTAAAAACAATATGCTATACACTATAAACTATTTGTTGACTGGTTAGTTTACCAACATCATGATTAAACTAATATTAATTAGTCTCTAACAAAGTCTAACTAAACAAAGTTGCACTTTTATCTAGGAATTGGACGATTTTCTAAAAACAGACTGTTTTCATTATTTTCATTCGTATTGCCTTTATCAATATATCACGCACTTAATGAAAAATCAAGACACCAATCCCTCAACAAAAACCAACAACTCAAAAAACAAAGCAGATGATATTGCTTGCCCTGTTTGTAGAGTTGTTATTTCTTTTAATTATTCAGATTTAAAGAATTCCCCCAAACCATTACTGGATAATGAGGTATGTTACTACATTGCTGTTTTTATTAATATATTATTTAAATGTCATTCATATTCAGAACATTAATTTTTGGTTTAATTAATCTATGTTTTTAGGTTTTGAAATAATTCGTTTGTATATTTTTTGAATACTTTTTTACAAAAAAAATAAAAACTTTAAGATACGTTGTTAAATTTTTTTATTGTGGATTAAAATTTATTTTCTATTATAGCCTATATCAAATATAAAATGTTTTTCTATATTTTCATCAGCCTGCCCTAGTTGATTTAACACATTGGAATAAGGAAAAAGTAAAACGACAAGAGACGTTTGAAAGACAGAAAAATAAAGGGGGTATTATCGACCTTGATGTAGAAAAAAATAAAAATCTTCTTTCCACGGTAAAAATATAATTGATAATAAAATTATTTAAAGTTTTAATTTTTTATTTTATTTTCCGGTATTTATTTTTTAGATTGAACAAGCTTACTTGGGATCTTTAAATTCAACCCCAGCTGATGATATCAGCAATAGTCGTGATGTCATAATTAATGATGTCACTGATTGTAACGATGATGTCATAGATAATGATATCGGCACTCAAAATAATCAAACTTCGAAAAACAATAATGTGATTGTTGGGATTTCCCCTGTTAAACCCAAAAATAAACCACACTATTATGGTAGAAAATATAACCCCAGATACAGGGGACGAGGCAGGGGTGGTAACCACTTGACCCCACAAGGCCACAACTCTAGTCCCAACCTCTCCTCCAGTAGTCATAAAAGTGGTCAAGAGTCTGCTTCAAACCATGAACAAAACCAACAAGATTTCTCAACAGAATTTAAACCTAAGGGCCCAAAAAAAATTTTTTCTTCTGGCCCCGCTAGGCCTAACATAAATACAAAAAAAGAGGCAACCTTTAAAGATAAAGTAGAAAACATTTTATTTAAACCAAATTCCGACGGCTCTAAAATAAAAGAAAAATTTACGCCACATCCGTCTAACCATAACGGTAAATACGCCGCTCAAAAACATCACTTTTCAAACCAAAACCCTAACAATAAAGCTAAATACTATCGACCAAAATCTTCTAATTTATATCAAAAACCGAAACATGATAATAACAGTCGCCAAACAAGACAATTCAACAAAAACAAATTGACTGAAAAACCAGCAATTCCCAAAGAATCGAAGTCTCAAAATTTGTAATTTAAAACTTTTTTTTTTTATTGGTCCGTAAGGTGGCGGTAGTAATGAGTATTTTTTTCTGTCAGTTCTTATTTTCTTGTATGAATTTGTTCGTTATATGCATTTAAAATTGTTAATTTAATACGTTGAGTGCAATTTTATTGTGATTTGGTGTTAAATTAAATTTACTTTTATTATTTGGTTTCTTTTGAACTTTTATTATTAACTCTCACCTACTGTCTTCTATGCATCTTCTTTGTATGCCAGTCAGTTTTTTTGATTTTTTATGGGTACGGCTCGTAAACAAGCCTACTATTAACAAATGTCAACAAAATTTGTTTACATAACAATCCTGTTGAATTCAAACAAACCCAGTCCCGTGTGAAATGTCATAGTTAAAAGGATCCGGCGTTTGGTTACTTTTCTCTGTACCTCACTTATTAGCTGAAGATTTAATATAGTGATAGACGATTTTTTTCAGGAAATTTGCCCGTTCAAACGCTGCCAACAGAGCATTAATATTTGTTTACAAAGTGTCGTTACATCTTAACAAACCAGCAGTCTTCCAGCGCGCTTGTCAACACCTGAAATTATAAACTTTTACTTCTTGTCGAGCGCTTTCACGCCAACTCACCCGTGACCGGTAGAGGTCGTGAGAGATCTCCCTTGCGACGATTCTCCGCCCGACCGTGACGCCTTGTTTTCGCTTAAGGCCGTGACGTAAAATAACAACTTGTAATTTTTGTGGGCTAGGGAGTACCTAACAAATCCCACCTTTATTACTTAACTTAAATGGCTTTATTTGGCACACAAGGCACCCTTGTAGTCGTGCTGACCCCATCCAACCTTTTGTTACCCTAAGAGTGCTAATGTAACGATATTAGCCACCACTGTTTTAAAAGCTGCTGTGAAATTTGGCACGTAGCAAAAAAGCTAAGTCACAGTTGATTTTTTTATGTCGAAAACATATTTTTATTACTTTCTCCTGTCATTTATAACTGTTTACCTTTAATTTACGATTTATTATACAAAATTGCACATCATGGACTTTGGCTAAGCCTTATTCACGTTAGGCAACAATAGAGAAATCAAGGATTTGGCGCAAACAAAGAAACTAACTATTTAAAAACAATTGAAATATCAGTAAGCTATTCAATAAAGGATTACGCAACCACTTTTTGGGAGGTTAATTATAGGTTGCTGGTTATATTTTTAGCCCATTTTTTATTGTGAAAATCTATAAAATTTCTCAATAACTTCCACCTACGGTAAAATTTTAAAATGGAAGAAAGTAATTGTTGGAATTTGCATTGGGATTGCCAAGGGTTAAAAATTTGGTAGCATCTCTAAATGATATGCTTTCAAGTCATTCACATTAAATTCGCAACAACAAATTGATTTTGTAACAAAAACTTGTGAGAAGAAAAAGTCTAGCTTGACTCGGAGCAAGCTTAATGGAATTCTACTATTTTTGCTTTAATTTTCTTATGTTATTTCCTGTATTTCCATGTGCTGAGTTTAATTATTGTCACTTTGGTTTGTACGAATTGTTTATTTACAAATCCCAAGCAAATGTTTGCTACTGTTTTTCTGTCAGCCCCCTTAACAAAAGATAACCATCAAAAAAGTGAAAACTGTCAAACGACATCATAGGGAGGCAACAAAGCGTGTCGGTTTCCCTTTAACATGTCCCCGTTTCAATTGTAAAGAACGAATCCGATTGTTTGGAAATAAACTTAGAGTATTACAACGCCGGCATGCCGGACATATCTTTATGACGTTATAAGCGAATATAATTTTTCCAACAACGAAAAGATTGTTATTGGCGCTAAACGTGTAGGCTAAATTTGCCCCAACTGGTAAAAAAACGTTTTTATATTGTTTTTGTTTAAAAATTTAGTTAAATCGCGTTGTCGAATTTCTTGGTTTGTCCTAAAGTATGGTTTAAAAAATTATGACAACTAAAATTGTTTTATGAAACAATACCAAAAAATAAAAGTACAGACATTTAATAATTTTCCAATAACTTTGACAATTATGATAAAATTAACCACCTTTTTTGAAAAATCGCAATTTTTCTGTTCGTTAAAAACACTTTACAATTGCTTACAAAAATGGCGGAAAATGTCATCCTAAGTAAATACACTTATAACATACAGCTGGGCTGATGTACTTTAAGCTCTTAGGTTTTCCGAGCCGTGACAAAACACAATCAAAATGACGTAAAAGTGTGAAAGCTTTTTAAACAAAAATCAACATAAAATATAGAAACTTTTAGTTTTGTTTTTAATTTGCAACGATTTTTTTTAAAAAATACGTAATGTTGTTAAGTGAATTTAAATTTTTGCGTAATCACTAATTTAAAGGTTAGTTTTGAAACCTAAAAAACACCCCAAAAACATATTTCTGGGAGGAATTTAAAAAAGAATGATTTGCACTTTCTATCAAATAAAAAAAGGCTTTATCAGCATGAATTGTCTTTTTTTTACTAAAAAAGTTGTTTTCAATCTAATTGCTCATGTTATGTAAGACAGATAAAAACTTCTAATCAAAATTTTGCTATATTTTGCAGGAGGTTTTGCTATGTTATTTAAATCTTTTTTTATTAAAACACATAGCTAATCAAACAGGTCATTAATTTTTGCATCAAAACAAATACTAAATTATCTGCCAAAATTAAATTGATACACTACCGACATACTTATTATATAACATATCCAATTTGTTGTTAATTTATCAATATCATATAGAATCATCTTAATTCAAATGAACCGTAAGTGACCCTGTTGTTGTCATGGCTACGCTCTGTTGCTAAGAAATCAGATAAAGAATTACTTTTAAAATGTTTATTTTTAGACAATGACAAGTGCATACAGTAACGCTTAATAAATGGGTGACGAACTTATTATAAATATAACAAGTTAACATTGTCCCACGTACGATGAATTCTTTATAAGTTTGGAGTCGCCAAAATTCCTACATTAATCATCAAAAAATCTGTTAGGAGAAATAATATTATTTTTTTCATAAAAGTGGTTTTAAAATTTGGAGTTAATTTTAAAAAAAAGTCAAACAAAGTGGTCACTTAAATTCAAAATTCTATTTTCACAAATTTAAATAGAAAACTGTTTTTTTTTTCAAGGGCCATCTTTTTCTCTTTAATATTGTAAACGCAGTTGACCTTATTAAAAATTTGATCCATCATTTTTAATTCACGTGTTAGGACAGTTTCTATAAAGTGGGTAGTTCGAATTTTGTGGTAATTAATTTTATCTTTCGAAAAACTTTAAAAAAAATTTCAAATTTAAATTTTTGTTGTGATTTTTGGGGGCTTAGAGTGTAAGCCAAATTACTAAAATTTTTGCAGCGCCTACTGTATTTGCTTGACGCAAAACATATTTATACAGTTTAAGTAAAAAAATACATTTACCAAAAGTTGACGTGTTGGGTTTAGCTCACATTGCTGTTGCCCCGCAATAATTCTTTATTTATTTGCACATGTGATAACGCACACGCTCATAAAACATTAGGAGCTACAAATTGACCCAAAATAGAAGGTCTAGACCTTTATGGCAGTGTATTTGTGACAGATTCCTTTACCAGATGAAAATTTTGCTAAATTTAACCGTCGGCCCGTTTCCGTTGGCTGACAATAGGAAATATGGAATTGTCATAACTGGATATTAGCGTGATTCCGATGTCGTGTCAATCCGGAGCCCAGATAGCATTGTTAACCATAACTCCCGCTAAATAAACAGCTAATTCTGCGACAGTACAACAATATAGGTGACGTAACCAATTCAGTAGTGTTTTCGCAATGTTTTGCCACAGCATAAGCCCATTTGTTGGCATTTTTGTCATAAACTTCCCTCATGGCGTGCGAAAATACAAAGGAACAAATCCGATAATGTATCTGATTAATCCCCGCATTCACATCACCTTACGCAGCAAGTTGTTACGAAAGCCCAAAAACGACAGACGCGCGCGTCCATTTTTTATAAAATTTCCTATATCACATTGTTAGTGTGTTGGTCATCTGTTCTCAATTTAAAAATTGCTTATTAAAAAAAAGCTAAAAAGGCAATATTAGAAATGTGGATTTTAAATGATTTGCTTTTTATTTATCTGCAAGAAAAATATAATGATGTATAGGTATAATATTTCCAATTATTGTGAGTAGTTAATGTATCGTATATTTAATTTACATCTAAAATATCTGACCGTGTGGTATTGGAAAAAAATTTCTTATTACTCTTCATATCTTTTAAAATCAAATTAATTGTTTGTTTTTCAAAAAAAAATCTAATTAAAATAATAGTGGTTATTTAATAAAAAAACAATCAATACACATAAAAATATTTGTTGTTAATATTTAAAATAATTTTTTCATTCTTTTTTCTTTGTAAAAAATCTGCCTTAACAACATTATCATAACCTAAAACTTCGTTTCTGGCCTAAGTTTTCTTGATATTTACATGCAGTCGAAATTAAATGCAAGGTTGTTGTTTTGGCAACAGTCGGGATCGAACCCAGACATCACCGATAATATTATACCCACTTTACTATATGTGGCAGTTTAATTCCTAATTTTATAATTAAAACAGGTATTTTTTATCATAATGTTTTTTTTAACATATTATGCAGGAATTTTACTTTTTAGTAAAAATTATGTCGTTTTTACAATAAAATTTTAACAGAAACTATGTCATTTTAAGAAACTAAAAACGAATTAAGGCAATTATAATTCAAAGAAAGGCTTGTTTTAAATTTAAGCCTTTTAATTTGATTACCAGCCAATTAAGTAGATACATTTACGCTTTTTGTTTTGTTGAACAACGTTACATGTATGGTGCACACATCACGAAAACACTTATAACTTAAGACCTGTTATTAAAGGATGTCACAATGCTATTAAAAGTTGTGTTGTCTGACTGATGTAAGCCTAATTTTTATAAAATAACAGTAGATTTAGATATGCTATAGTCAGGAATTGGTTTTAAAAAACGGTAACATTTTCAACTAAGTGTTTTGCCTGTAGTGAACTGCATTTATGTACAGACGTAGGCCTTTCAATTTGTTGGTTGTTAAAATACACCCTTATCAATTGTTAAATGTAACTGACAAATAGCAAAAATTGAGTCAAATCTATTTTAAGGGGAATTTACGTAAAGCTATCTGGCTGCATGTAATTTAGCAATTGAGTGTAGGGGATAATTTGATTGCGTGCTGCATACCAATCGGGCAAACGTTTAGTAACATTCTATTAGGGGGCTATTCTGTAAACTATTACCAGGTGTCAAATGAAATTATGGTCGTTTAAATTGACCAGTATTGTGCTAGTTTATATAGCGTAGATCTTGAATACGGTAGGTAGTACTTTGCAAGTAATTTGACAGTCGTCAATGGAATTTGGAACTGTGGAATTAGCTTGCACTGTATAAACTTTGGATAATTTAAAGTGCCAGTTATATAAAGGTCAAAATAAATCCGTGACAATTCATAGAAATAATATAAAATATATTTCGTCACAAATCAAAAAAATAAAATGTAGTACTTAATAGAAAAAGAATTATTTATTAAAATCACCATGTGAGTTACGTAAGAAAATCTCAATTTTTGATTGATCGATTTGTTAATTGTTTTAAAGAATGACGTAAATATTGCATACATGCCAATATTATTAAATGTATAGCTCAAAATTTGTAACCATAAAAATCCTATTGATTAAACCTATACGCGTTAATCATAATACTATGCCTTGGACTAGATGATTTGTCTAAGCCTAATCAACAACTCCGCTAAACGCGGTGTCAAATGACATCCGAAAGGAAGTAGTCCTCCCTACCCATGTTCGGCGTACGCTAACTCGAAAGTGAATATCGTATCACCTGTTTAAAAGGTAGGCCCGAAACATTGCAAATCGCCCGTAACGGCTTGCTTGTCTGGTCTCTTTCATAAGAGGTCCGAAACATGTTGCGCTCGCCAGTTTTCCTACTTGTTTTCCAATTGGAGCACTTAAACGGGCAATATCATCACACCTATCAGCCCGAGAATGAATATTTCATGTTAAAATTAATGTCTACAACTTGGTAGGGGAGCTATGTCGTCGGGTTCAATTATCCGCAACCATAGGGACCTATACATAGGCCCTGTTTTGCGTGAGCCTGAAGTTTCGCAAGCTTTCTCACGCCCTAGTCTCAAGACATGTATCCTAAGATAGTTGAAAAAAAAATCAAACTGGTATTGCAACATATTGTGAATTAATAAATTAGTTTTAAGAATTAAGCAGTCGTATATACATATTAATTTTTTATTCGAGTCATATGAGAATTTAATCTTTTTTTTTAATCAGATGATAAAAACTTATTTATATTTCAAACTTATCAGAACAGTATACGAATAACAACTAGCTTTATCGATATTTTTTAATCAATTCGACTCTAATTACTAAAAATAAATAATTATCAATGTTTTCCCAGCTTTTTTCAGACCACAGGGTTAAGGTCTTAAGACCATCTACCTTGTTTTGTGTAAAAAATACGAAGAGTTAACTTGAATTTTTCCTCCCAATAAAAAATCTTAATCGGTAAGTACCTAAATTCATTTATATTTTTTAATGGTTACATTAATTCTTCGTGGTACATTAAAAAAATAAAAACAACTTGAACTTATATATTTGTTGTGATAATATATGTATGTTAATTTTCCAGTCACGTACGTATAAGCTTACTTAAATGATTTAACACAAACCGGTCATTTAATATTCTTGTAACGTATTTTAGAGGGTGTAGCAGTCAGTTATATTTATTTGTTTGCGCGCCTTCCGATTATTCTCGCAAGTTGTAAAGTCGTGTGTGGCATGATATATCACGACTTTCTGAGGTTATTAATCGACGTAACATATTGCGCAAATACTCTCCCAAAAAAACGTCGCAGTACAAAAAGCGCACTTTTTCTATTACGGCGCATTTTTGTTTTGTCTGTAATTATTTTGTTTGTGAGGCATTCCACGGCTGGTAAATGGCGGTTGCGGCCTAAGACCACAATATATCGCATGTCAGAAAGGCTTTAAAGCTCTGGCTGCGCGCTAAAAATAGCACGTCGAAAGTTATTTGCAGAAGACCTTTGTCTGATGCATCAGCCTTGTAGCTGGTATAGTGAGATATCCCACACTATAATCGTCGGGTGTAGCGTTATTTGAATGAGAGCTAATCTGCTGTAATGTTATAACGAGATGGCCTACGCCCTAGTTTCTAGCTTGGCTAACTCGGGCCTACGCCTACCCTAATCCAAACCGGCTACAATTGAAATATTAAACACATGTTGTTTGGGCGCCATTTTTTTAATGCGCGCGCATTCCTCGGCTGCCGCAGTTAAAGCGACAATGCGGTTGTTTTTGGGGGCTCGAAAACAAGATTGGTAATATTTTTATCACAAATTGTTGTCGTTCGGCATGTCATTAGGCTTTGAAGTTTGGATTTTGGGGCTTGATACCTTGGTTTGTTCCTTTTAAATTTGTTTGCGACCGGCCGTTTAGGGTCTAATTTTTGGAACGTCATTACAACTATTAGATGATGTTTTTGCCGTAATCAGATCTTAGTCCACTCCCTTTCTCCTTTTGAAGTTTACTAATTAGCGACGAAAACGTGCAAATACGACGGAACGGTATTAACCTTGTGTCAGCGACCCGTCGACGTCACTACTGAATTAATTACCTGTGTTCGACTTGAACCTGAGTTGTCATCGGTTAACAAAAACACCTGATTTATCTCGTGTCATTGTTCTTTAATCGCGGTAGCTTAGATGGGCGTGAGTTCGGGTCAAACAAACAGTTAAACGCTTAGCTTTGTATCTATACCATAGCACAGAAGGTTTACCTTAAAAAAACTAGTTTTTTATTTTAATATATCTTGAATGACGCAGTGGCAACGAATTAATAAGGCATTGATAAGTTTATGATCAATCAACTTGTTAACCTTACCGTGTTTGGGTATCGTGGATTACCTAGGATTGCACTTCAAAGCAGTGCGTAATACGTAGTACGCCTTGACGTTAGGAAGAAAAGTAACTTCCAAACGAATACGATATATTACGTGAAATAAGAAAACGTCGGATTAGGAGCATGCCTTACACGATAAATCATCAAAAAGTATATCTTAATACTCGCTTTGACGCTTTGGCGACGCATTTGGGCAGATGAGTTTTATCAATAACGCAAAGGCAAAAAGGAATTTTGTGTGGGTCTTTCTTGCTATTCTACAATGTATTCGTTTTATTAACCCAAGTTTAATATAGTTTAACGCGTTAGAATTCTTAAGATCGTATTCAGGATTTGTTTAACATTTTTTTCGCTCAATTTTTCAACGACTTAGTATCAAGTGTGTGTTTTTTCCCGAAAATAGAAATTGCTGACGTCACGGGAAGTATCGTGTGGATTCATTTTTTCTAATGCATGTTGGCGATGTTTTTTTTGTTAGAATTCGATTTTGACCGCCTATGCCTGGCTATAGTGAATTGAAAATAACAGCGAATCTATTTTCGACTTTAAGTCACCCATGATACAATCGCATCCCGCGTCTGACGTCACACTTTGCCATTGTTTTCCGCGCCGCATATTGTATCGCCGATAGTATTTCCAAAATTTACTAGAAATGCTGTTAATTGAACTCGAGCCGGGAAAGATTCGGAAATGTTTGTGACGTCATAATTTATGATCCCGCTACGGTACTGTGTGTGTCTGCTGACCAACTAATTATGTTAAACGGGTCAATAAACCGAGCTGTATGTTCTCAGTCCTGTTTTTCTTTGTAGTGGAAGAAAACTCGAGTCCAGAATTTGGATGGTACGGTGGTGACGTCACGAAACCGTTTAACGACTACCATAAAACATGCCGTCATCTTTTTGATTCGTTTAATCGTTACGCGAATTGGTACGTTTAAACTACAAATTACTGGGATAATTAGACGCCACGATCGCAGAGGCATTACCTCATCGCATATACTTTCAGACAACTTGCGCGAATACTTTGTTCAAAAAAATTAAAATTTACTCCTCTGAAACAATATATTTTATAAGTTTTTATGTATTTTTCAATTTTGTTATGAAATGGCGGAAATTCCTTTCCTTGTAGCGTTAGGCCGAAATCGTTAAAATTTGGTTGGAAATCAATATTTTTATTGGCGCACGAAAAAGGGAAACAGTAACTTTTGTGCGTATAAAAACGAGCGAACGATACAGGTAGTCGTAGCTATTTCGTTTTTGAGCTTATCTGCAACCGATAAAAAAAGTTACTTAGCAAGTTAACCAAAGGCATGCTTATAAATTGCTGACTTAAAATTTAACTGTAACTTACTAAGACTAGATTAGAAATTGAGTTAAAGGGTTTAGGTTTGACATTTATTTCGCTTATACAAATGTACATAATTAAAAATATCACTGTTTTTGTTTCTAGAACTAGCATTACCAATTTAAACTAAAAGAAGTTTTTGCCAAATTGTATTATTGAATTTATCGCATACTTAGACATATTGCAAGATGAACTTTGCAAAGATTTCAATCGTTATTCTGAGCATTTTCAGCGTTTGTGGAACTGCTTTTGCGCGAGCAATTTTTAACCAACAAGACAATTCCGAAACGGAAGATGACACGCACACATTACGGTAAGACCTTTAATTTTTTTAAGAAGAATGCATAGTTCTTTTTGCCATTTATGTTGAAAAGCAAAAAGAACTTTTTATTTTTTAATTTTTTTTTTTTATTTATTTTTTTTTATATTTCGTTACTGTGTTTTTTAAGTCAATTTCGTTACTGTGATGGTTTAAATTTTATTAAAAAAATAAAGTGCATTGTTTGAAGGCATTGAATGTAAAAACGTTTAAATGGCCTGTTTGTTATTTGCAACGCCGTTTTTTAAAACCTTTTTGTAAAACGCAGAAAGCGATCAGCGGAAACTTCACTTCTTAACAAAAACGCACGCGAGAAGCAATCCCACATTCGAAGGTTGGCCCTCTCGCAACTGTTGGAACGCATTAACACCAGCGGACAAGAAATCGAATTAGATGAGGGTTTACCCAGTGATGTCAACCCGACTGTAATCACAAAACTCCGAGGTCACGGTCACGGAAGTGGATCCGGCGGAAACCGACGACGGGGCCGAAAGGGACGAAAGCGAAACCGAAAGAACAGGAAGGGAAAGAAGCGCCGAGGACGAAAATCCAGAGGACGAAGATCGCTCGTCGAGGCCATCGCAACAATGCTGGAAGATGATATGATAGGTGATGATGTTGTTAACGCAATCGCAGCTGTCGTCCAGCCCGAAATCGAGTACTCAGGCGAGGTTAGCCGAGCGGCAGAGATCGTACGAGCATCGGCTAAAAAATGTGAGTGTAAAACCTTGGCATGATCCATTAAAGGCGAATAAAACTTACCGTATTCGGCCTGATTATGCATGTACAAACAGCAATGTTGCATCCCGGAAGCAGCTGATGCTATGTATTAGTAGTAACCTAGTAAAAAAGCATGCATTTTATATTAGCCTGCAACGAAGTAAATTATTTTCTTTTACTTTGACCATCAATACGTTTTACGTATATTTGAAATATTTACTCAAAACTTTTAAATGATTTTTTTAAATTGATGTTTTACTGTAGTGGCATGAATAGCATACCTTGATTACTTTTTTTTTGACCGCCTATTATATCCTAATGACGAAATAATGGCAAAAATTATTTAAATAATTTTAAATAATGCCTTTATTATTCTATATTTTATTTATAGACGGCATAGTTAAACCATTCGCACGTAAAACTATTTTTTTTCTTTCATTATTTATTAAATGCATGGTAATTGCTTACGAATTCAAGATAGTTGCATGCTACAACTGTTATCTTTTTTTTTGTTCTTTATTCGACGAAGCTTGTTTTATAAGCGGCAAAATAGAATTTTTTTTTCTATTTGCGGAATACTTATGTACATAGTTTTCTCTTACTTTTATACGCGTGGTACTCGTAAATTTTCTAATTTATTTTCAATTTTTTGAATTTTTATTGCATGAAGATTTTGCCTGTGAATTTTTACCGATTGGGAAATTTTCCTTTGCGTTATTAGTTGCATTATTCTACTGTGAAACTACGATTTTGTCTTTGCATGAAATCCGCTTCAATTATGTAAATACATATAAATATGATTGTTCCTTAAAAAATGGCATGATTAGTTTTATATTCGACCAGTTAAGAGCATATTTTGACGATTATTTTATATCGATTACAGAATCGAAAGGCGGACTTTACCTTACTGAGTCGCCGTATGATTACGCCGATGGGCCCGGGGTCAAGGCATCAACTTAGCAAGAGCAAGTAAGGCTGGACTCACCTTGTACTTATGCCCGGGGACAGAGACTCACACACTGGCTTAATCCTTGTACAACTTTTTGCTAAAGTAAACACACAACCGACCGGGTCAATTCGAAAGAAATTGTATCCGAACTATTATAAAGATATTAGTAGGCCCAATTCGATTTCACAGAAAATTACGAGTTTCACTTTCTCCGTAACGGAAAACGGTTAAGGCCCACTTCCTCTTAGTTTTATTTTTAGATTGCACATTTGCTTTTATTTATACTTTTATACCTTTTTTATTGAGCTATTCTTTTTATTATTATAAAAGTTATTTATTTTTTATTTATATTATGTTCTATTTACACACGCACACTTTTTCCACCGACTATTTGCTCAGGATTTTTTTCTGACCTAAAAAACTGCAGCACGCCTTTAGCACACAGCCTATTAACCCAACTTATAATAAGTAACATAGTAAGTTACCTTATTTTTTTTAATAAAATTTTGGCCAAAAATTAACAAATATTTTTTTTGCACAGCTAATTCACGCAAGCCCGATTAAAACACTGCCCGCTAGCGGGTTAGTTATTAAATGAGTTTCCCTGGTTTGGGGATTTTTTTTGCACTTTTTACACAACTAATTATTATATTAACATTAACCTATTTGTTTTTATATATTGTCTGATACGAAGTTAAGAAAAGTTCTACGCATTTTGTACGTTTAGTATTATTAGTTTATTTTTGTCGTTTTAAAACCTTGTTACTTATTTTAAACGAAAATCCTGTTGTTTTGCTTCCATTGCCTATAGATATTTTAAAAAATGTACCACTGTAAGATTTTAATAAAAAAATAGAAAAAACAAACAAAGCATTAATTTAAGCCGAAGAAAATATGGAATTGCTTAGAAAGGACAGCTTTATATTTTTGATTGGTCAAACATAGCAATTAAATTTCGACTATAGCCTAATCAAAAACAACATAGTACTAAGTGAAAGCACGAATGATGTGTTTATAAATATATTAAATTATTATTATCCCTGTTTAAAAAGCATTTTCAGCATATAAAAAAAAAGTATTTTATATATACCCCCTTTTGTAAAAAATGACTCGATCGTTTAAAATATATTTAAAACAAACCAATTAGTAAATCACGATTGTTTACATAAGTCTAAATTCGTGTTAGGTAGACTAGGGAATAATCCGAATTCTGCTATAGACCGCGCGTAATTATAAATATATGTGAAATTTTCACACGGCGAAAAGGGCGTTAATGCCTAACCACGCGTAACAAACATATAGTCTTACGTCACAATTACAAAAAATTTACCTAAAATACATAAGCTAATAGCATTCCGTTGCTGCATTAGGTCGTTGGGAAGATGGCCTAATACGGTCAATTACCGCTAAATTTGCTACCTTAGAACACCATCATCAGGAAGCTACAGTGGTTAAGTTAATATTAACGCTACGTCACTGGTGTGATGTAAACATAAACATAGCAAAAAATGAACTACGCCAGGTTCAAATTGAGTTGTTTAACTTAAAGACACAAGTAGGCCTGTTATGGCTTGAGCTTATTGTGAAATGGTCTATTGCTGTTTGATGTGTATATTTTTAATCTATATTTCATTTGTAAACACTAGACGTCCGCTTTACGAGAAAATTGATTGTGTATGTTAATAATAACACTCTGTAACGTCACAATGTAAACTCTTGTTCCGTCACGGAGAGTTTCTGATACATCCACCTGGAAATTACCAAAATATTTCGAATTTAATTTGTTTATTAGTTTATGGTCATTAGCAATGAAAATCGAATCATACCGTGATACGTCATATTATTTGTCCCCCTATTTAAATGCGCTGTTGATGGCCGAAAGGCTAAAACAACGTAGACTAATAGCCAATACGTTTATCTTGCGTCAGGTATAAACATTTCTCTTGGCCTGTTGTCGTTATTATTCATTTATATTGAAATTATTTTCTTCCTGTATATCATTATAAGTAAGAGAAATGGCTAACGAGTTCACAGTTAAATTCATCTGACTTGCACTTACCCTTCTTGTAGTATATACACTACATCAAGCATTAAAACTTGTATTTTTCTCTAAGTAAACATTAAATAAGTCCCCATTGTTTAAACATCAAAAACATTTTAAGTTGACTTGTCATACGGTTGCGTACGAAAACAAAAATATATTTAGGCTATTTAAGAGCAATTTATGGCATTTTGGGGTCAATTTTCGGCGTTAACTAGACCTCATTCGTGATATGAGTAAAGATGTTATTGTTAGGTCAGAGCAACGTTAGTTTTTTAAAAGGCATGTTTACTCAATGTGAAACAAACGCATTTACAAATTCCACGAATTTGTATGCTCAGTGCGGACGTGAGACCATGGCCTATATTAATTCCGCATTTAAATATTTTTAGGTCAAATCACATCAAACAACGCCTTCCGTGGGTTTATGACACTAATAATCTTATAATCTGTGTAGTTACTAAGTAACACCCGACTGTATGAATGACAATTTAAAGGCCCATACGATATTTACAGATATGTTTTAAATATCCAATTATATTCGATTGTATTTTTTTATCGTGTCAGATTTTTTGTAAAAAGGTGATAAGTGGAGGGCAAAGTTTGCCTCTATTTATAGGGCATCTCATAAATCATTCTTAAGCGTTTACCGTTACAGTTCATAGAACGTTTAGACAGTTTAGATTGATATCGCTCCTAAATAAATCAAATCGTAGCATTTTCAAGAGCCATTGAGGTAAACGCGTCCAAATATAAAAATTACGGAAAGTGTGTTGTTTTGGTGACATGCAAAACAACGAATGATAGTTGTTTTTTTGCGAAAATATAACAAAAAATGTGTCATTAGACTTAACATCAATGCTTACGCATCTGCCTGTTGAAACCAACAAATCAATACATCAAAATCCTTTTATTTTCTTTTTACTTCATCATGTTTGTTAAAATAATAAAACCACCCCATAGAAATATTAAAAAATATTGCTCGAAATAAATACTGATTCGTGTTAGTTTTGAAATCGGGTTGATAAAACTTTTCAACGATAGCAAAGGATATGGCTTTTAATAACCGCTCTATTGTTCAAGTTTATTTTTTTATTCCGCGATTTGTCCTCGACAACCAAACAAGTTTATTATTTTAATCCCCCACAAACTTTCAACTTCCTATGGATTTTGTCACCTCTTTGTTTTCTACAACAACAAGGTAGTGAGGTCATGGATAAATTTTGTTCATTTTTTTGAAAGGGTTTTCAGTAGATATTCACGTCATTATTTTTAGTAACCATTTCTATATTTTGGGTTTAAAATTTGATATTTGGAATTTTATAACCCCCACTATAGTTTTTTTTACATTTCTAAAGGTCAAACATCTGTTTTTTTTTTAAATAAACAACGAGAAAGTATACTTGAGTATTCTAAAAATGCAATTTTGCATTTCAAATCAATAGTTGAAAGTATGTTTTATTGATTTTAAAATTCTTTTTTGTTTTGGTGTCAAGTAGTATGATCTAGTCAGGATATAACCTGCTTCTTACAACTGAACATTTGTTAAACATATTTACATACGTTATATATTAATATATTTTATTATTTTTTGTTGAACAAAGTTTGCCTGCAGTATAATCCGTAAACCAAAGAACTATGTCTTAACCAGTTTACAATGTACCCAATGCCGACGGTTTGACGTTTTTAGGCGCAATTTAATAAAAGTTTGCGTTAAGCAAAAGCGTCATCTGAAGGTCGCCATAAAACTAGACAGCGTACACTACAACGCCTTAGCCAAGTGAACTCTATATATATGTGTACTTTAAATAGAGTTTTGTAACTATACGCGTTGCATGTTGACTTTTTAAACCATAAGTACATAAAGTACGCCAAACATTGATTATATTGCATAATGACATTTTTAATGATTTACGAACGGGTAAACGTACCTGGCGTAATAGGTACGTGCATAAGTAAACGCGAATGACTGAGCAGAATGATTTTTAAATTAAGTTTAAATATTGTTCACTTCACATTAGCAGGCAATAAATGAGTATATATAATATAGATTTGTGATATAATTGAATGCCTGTTTAATATTTGTGTGATAACAATTTTTCTTTAAAATTATAGTTAATATATCGTTAGCAAGCCTTACTTTCATTGTAAATTTATAGATTCAGTTTTTGTTAGTTAAATATATTTTCGCAAAGGCAAAAGTGTAATAAAACTTTTTTTAAATTTTTTAAAATTTTCCATTGTTTTATTTAAAAAAAAACAAACGTAGTGTTTGATTAGCTTTTTAATTAACAAAGGAGTAAACTTTGCAATTCGCACAAATAAAAAAAAAATATTTGATAGAACCTTCTTGGTATAAGGTGGAATGTTTATGCAAGTTTAAAAAGCAGTATTAGTTTTAATACATTTCTCGGTAGTAACAACAACTTATGTTTACATGCCAACAGGTTATTTTAAAACTTTTATCGGTTGATTTGTTTTCCTTTAGTTTTCAAAGGAGTAACTTCAAAACGTGTTTCATAAATTTTTGTTTTAAAATCTAGCTTAGCATTTGGAGATTTTTTTAATTCACGGCGATAAACAATCGTTGTTCAGGTTTTCAACAAACCAAATTGGTTGCTTATATTTAATTTTTTTTAAACACCTTTTTGTATTAACAATTGATTTTTTATTTTAAGACTCAAAACAAAAAATAATTTGATTTAGAAGTGGTTGCACGTATGATTAACTTTTTGTTAATGGTTAATTTTAAATATAACTTAAAAATAAGTGTTAGGCTATGCTTAGTTTGGTGTTTGATGAAATATAACTTAGTTTGCTTGACTTACCACATGGACCGCAATTTTGTTAATAATAAAAAAATACATTAAATTTAATTTTAATTTTAGAGTCACTATTTTATGTTAAAATAAAGATAAAATGGATACTACTACAGTTCTAGCAACTGAACCACCACTGCCTCCAGCGGGAGGACTTGAAACATGGGACATTGTAGTTATTATTATATATTTTGCTGTTATTTTAGCTGTTGGAATATGGGTAAGTCCATTGTTTATCTTAATAAAATTGCAGTTCGACTATATTTTTTTTAACCAAACTAGTAAACCAATGTAAATTACTTGTTTTAAAATATTTTTTGAGACTAAATTAGCCCGAAGCCTAAAAAAAGAGAACAAGAACACGGGCTAGTTGTAGCCTATGTATAGTTATTGGCATTTTTGTTACGGCATTTTATTTTTATAAAATACAGGCGATGTGTAGAGCAAATAGAAGTAACGTTTCTGGATTTTTTTTGGCTGGAAGGGACATCACGTGGTTTCCAGTCGGCGCCTCGCTTTTTAGCAGCAACATCGGAAGTGGGCATTTTGTGGGCCTTGCTGGTACTGGTGCGGCAGCAGGAATTGCGCAAGGCTCATTTGAGTGGAATGTAAGTTCATGTTACTTGTAATAATCAGTCTGGTTAAACATTCTTTGTTGTTTTGGCGTGCCGCAAACTTTACCTTACGTAATTTTTTTATAGATAAAATGACACAAAATCTAATGCATGACCAAGGCGTGCTCAGCACATGTTAAAGGCTGATGTAGCTTACTTTTTTTAATTTTAGGCTATGCTTACTTTATTACTTCTTGGTTGGATATTTGCACCTATTTACATCGCGTCAGGGGTTGTTACAATGCCAGAATATATGCGCGAGCGCTTTGGGGGCCAAAGAATACGTATCTTCCTTTCGGTGCTTTCCCTTCTGATCTACGTGTTTACAAAAATTTCGGTAAGCGTGTCAAGACCAAATTTTGCACATTAAAATATATATACCCTTTGTTTTTATCTCGATAGACCGTAGTTTTTGCATAAGAGCTTTTATTTGTTGTCTTATTTTTTTAGGCTGACTTGTTTGCAGGAGCAATTTTCATCCAGGAAGCTTTGGGATGGGATCTTTATCTTGCCATAGTTATTTTGCTCATAATTACTGGACTTTACACTATTACTGGTGGCTTAGCTGCGGTTATTTACACAGACACCGCCCAGACCTTTATCATGCTTATCGGGGGACTCACCATGATGGGTTTATGTAAGTGTTTAAAAAAAATAATTTTGATTCAATGTTTAATTTAAGCACTTTTTTAAAATGTTCAGTTGTATTACACGCCAAAGTTAAATAGGAAAGAGGATTGGGGCAAACAGGGTTATATATTAAGTTTATTTAAAGGGCAGGGTATATATAGGTTATTTTGGCATTTGTTTAAAGTCAGTAAGTCTTTACGATCGGCTTATGGTATTTGCGGTTCATTAAAATTGGTAGAATTAGTAGGATTCAGAAAAAATTTGATTTAAAGTTTATGTATTTATATCAGATAAAAGCCCCTTTTAATTAAAAAAATACCGTTGTTTAGCTTTTAACTACATTGGGGGTTATGACCAACTTGAACCCCAATACTTTGATGCCATTCCTGATGTAAGACCCCCTAACACATCATGTGGGGTACCACGCCCCGACTCCTTTCATGTGTTTAGAGACCCAATCACCTCTGATTTACCCTGGCCGGGAATGATTTTTGGAATTACTATTATTTCAGTTTGGTACTGGTGCGCTGATCAGGTATATTTATTTTTATTTTTGTATTAAGTTTTGGCTCTCTTTTGCTTAAAAAAAGGCTGTAAAATTGTTTTTTCTTACAATGCGTTTAATCAATTTGCTAAAAATAGTTATCTTATATTAAGTAAGGTTGTGTGTGATTGATTAGCATAAACTGTTGTTTTACTTAAAACAATCACAAAAACAAAGCTAACACCAATTTCAGGATTATTTTACAACAAATACCGCTAACGCCCTTTTTTATAAAAATAACTTTGCTTTTGTACACACTGTATTGTTTGACATTTTTATTAGTTGATCATAAGGTTGTAAAAACACCCTTAATAGTTAATAAATGATTAACTTTGTTGCAAACATGCAGAATGGCACATATCATCTGTAACTAAGTTGCACAATCCACTCCTATTGACTTTCTATGGTTCTCCTGAAATGCAAATAATTATTTAATCAATGCCCTTTAATTACTAAGAACTGTTGAAGTGTTTTGTTGGCCAAAAATTTTCCACTTTTTATTTATGTAAATAATTCAAAAAAGCTTTTTTGGTTGATGGTTAGCCATTATAAAATAGCTAACCATATAATAAACTTATTGCGGTTGCAGATGGTTTTATTGGTATATATTAAAATAGTGCAAATAAATTGTTAAATTTTTATACTGTCCCGCAAAACATTTTATTATGTTACCCTTAGTTTATTTTAAACATTTTTATTTAATATTTAGATTCAATGTTTTAGTTTTGTAAAAATGTTTTCTTGTATTTTTGCCAATAATTAACAAGTGTTTGCCTACTTTGGGTAAAAGAAGGTAAAAGTTTAAACATATTGTGCACACATTACTTAGAACTTTGGAGAGCTCAAATATGTGTCACTTAGTACTTTAAACACAACCTGTAAATTGAAATGACAGTTTATTTTTAATGAAAAAGTTATCACAGGCAATGGGTGTGCAAAAAATTATTACTTTTAAGTTATATAAATTTTTTGGTAAAAATTAATTGATCTAACATTTTATTCAGAAGGACCCCTCTGATTTAAGCTCTCTTTTAAATTTCTAGCTCTTCTAAAACTAATTGCTAAAATCTAGTGCAATTTTTGTTTTTAAATTTGTATTTAATTGCTTGTTTTTTGTTTGCAGGTTATTGTACAACGAACTCTAGCTGCAAAAAGTTTATCTCATGCCAAAGGTGGATGTGTCATTGCCGGACTTTTGAAGATCTTGCCAATGTACATGATGGTAATGGTGGGAATGATTAGCAGAATTATTTTTCCAAGTCAGTTATGCAACTTTAAAATAAATATCACCAATTATAGTGTAAAATTAAAGAGGCTATCCTTAGATACAATAAAATTCTATGATTTGCACGACCTAAACATAAAGTTACAACTGTTACCCCGACCCAGTCTCGAGTTGCAAGCAATTTGGGATATTATATAGATTATAATTCCCCGATAATTATGCTGCTGATTAAGTGCTGGCTCAGCAGGAGTTTATACCGTTTATAGCGCTTTACTCAAGGGTGGTGCTACAGCATTAAAGCAGTGGGGATTAAACCCACGACCTCATGTGTGGTGTAGCAAGTGTTCTTACCACTACACCAAGCTGCCAGTTAATATATCAAATTTTATATCAAGCAGTTGTGAATTTTATTAAAACAAAGCTTTAATTAAGCAGGTTTTTATACCTAGCTTCATTACTAATAAACTAAATACTTCTAATTTCAAAATAATGTTATAAAGGGTCTTGTTTGTTTTTTACAATTTAAAATAAATTTTTAGACTCAATAGGATGTGCTGATCCAGAGGTTTGCTTAGAAGCTTGTGGTACAACGGTTGGGTGTACAAATTATGCCTATGCTAAACTTGTACTTTTTATCATGCCTGTTGGACTAAAAGGTAAACAGAATAAGTTTTTTGAATTTAACCTTTTAACTTATGTTACTTTATAGCAAAAAGTTATGTTAATTTTAAATAAAGTCTTGTTAAAAAAATGTCATCAAATAAAACTTTGTTACAATAAAAAATATGTGTGGTTGTTTACCTTTTCATTTTTAAATTAAATGCTATCTCATCTTAAATGTTAGGCCTCCTGTTAGCTGTTATGATAGCTGCTCTAATGTCATCTCTTACATCGGTGTTTAACAGCTCGAGTACGTTGTTTACTTGTGATGTGTGGGCTAAAATAAGACCGCATGCCAAGCAGCGAGAACTTATGATTGTTGGAAGGTGACATTTTGTTTGTAATTGATTGTGTATTCACAACACTTACCACATGGGGTCATGTGTTTGATCTTAGCTGTTTCTGTGGCATAGTAAACTTGGTAAAGCCATGATAACTAGCTTTGACGGGTTAAATATTAAACAACAGGACTATGAATTTCTAAAACTGCCAAAGGCAACTAAAGACTAAGTCAAAAGTATGACAATTGTTATCACCCAATTGAGTATTAATAAAAAAAATTACGTTAGTCTAGATGCATTTTAAACAATATGTATTGGTTTGTGATTACTGTCAGGAAAGGATTTTTGGTAAAACATTTCCTAAAAATTATTTAAAATTCTAATAAAATTTGTTTAATATTTTATAAATTCAAGTTTTGCAAGAAAAAAGTTAAGCGCTTTTTAATATTAGAATGATTAAACAACAACATGGCAGGTTTTTCTTTACCTGATATAAGTATATATATATTTACTAAATGATCTATTTTTTGTCATGAATTGACAGTTTTATACTAAATTTATTTATTTTTACAGAGTGTTCATGTTAATCATGGTAGGAGTTAGCATTGCTTGGGTGCCAATCATTCAAGCTTTTGCTGATGGTCAGCTGTTTGATTATATCCAATCAATTACGAGCTTTTTGGCCCCGCCCATCACCACTGTGTTTGTTCTGGCTGTGTTTTGGCCAAGAATGAATGAGCCGGTAAAATTTTTTTTATTTTAATTTATTTAACTTAGTGGCAGTGATTGAAAATCCATAAGCAATGTATTACCTAAAATACATTATTTCATTAAATTTGTCAATTACTTTAATTAGTTTTTTATCATTAGGGTACTTTTTGGGGCTTAGTGCTGGGTATGATTATCGGGGTCACTCGAATGATCATGGAGTTTGCTGTAGGCTCCCCTGGGTGTGGTCAACCTGAATTTAGACCCATCCTTCTCTACAGAGTCCACTATCTATATTTTGCGATGATTTTGTTGTGTTGCACCATGGTTATTTCAATTATGATATCATTAGTAACGCCACCAATAGATGAACGCTGCGTAAGTTATTTTTTTTCAAAAAAAAAATTACATTTAAATTTCTTTCAAATTGGATATAACTTTTGTTAGTAAAATTTTTGAAAACTTTTTTTAAGTTGTAATTGTAATTACTGAATTCTAATAAATTTTTTTTTTTTTGTATTTTTTTACAAATTGTTTTTTGTATTTTATTTTAGCTTGTGAGGTTAACATATTGGAATAGATACAGTAAAAAAGCACGACTTACGCAAGCAGATTTGGCCCATGAGGCTAGAGTAAGTTTGTTTTTGTTTTATATATAAAAGTAGTTTTAAAAAAAAGAAATTTTTTTGTAAATTATTAGTTAAAATGCATAAAAATTATAGACTTTTTGCACTTTTGAAATACCTAAATTTTTTGCTTTTTTAAAATAGAAAAAGATGGGCAATGTCAATGAGGCATTTGAGGGGGAAGAAAAAGGCAAGGACTTAGAGACTGGAAAGAAAAACACTGACGATAATACCTCTACACACAGTTCTAACTCCTCGCGTATTAAAATAAATATAATTAATCTGAATATAAATTATTTCTAATTTTTTTCAGTACTTATACCAAGTTTCAAACATGTTACAGGGAACGAAATAACGGGTCGCTATTCGCTAAAAGCGAATCGTTTTTTTAAATTAGCGAATCGTTTTTTACAAATATATTAGAAATAGTCAACAAATATATTAGAAATAGTGATAAACTCTCGTGTATATTTTTACGATCTATTTTACACCGGTTTCACACTAATTTAATTACATCATCATAATCCTGCGTAAATGTAAGTTACTATAGGGCATTTAATAACAATAACTTTCCATGTTTTGGCAATGCGTAAATTTTGCTCCCGAGATCGTTCAGTTGTTGCGCAATTTTTAAATGCATAACACAGCCTTAAAAGAATTAAAAATGTCTCGTTTTTCGTGCAAAATATTCTTAACGATTGTTTAACAATACGTTACATTTTAAAAATGCCATGCAACGCGTCAAGTGTTACAAAAAAACAAAGATTATGACTTGGACCTAATAATTACTCTAAAAATGCGACCTCATTTTTAGCGAATCGTTTTTTAAACGTTAATTCGTACCCTGTGTTATAAAATTGTTTTATATTAAAATGATAAATGTTTTTAATTTTTTTTTATTTTTTAGACCAATCCGAAGTCCCGATGTGGAGAAAAGCAATTAACTTGTTTTGCGGACTGGAAGACACAAATAAGAAAATGAGTCCGGAAGAGGAAGAGTTTATGAAATCTTCCATGATCGAGATCACAGAGGAAAAATGGCCGGCAATTTATGTCAACGTCGCCGGACTAATCATGTGTTGTGCTGGAATATTTCTTTTCGCCTATTATGCCTAAACTGCTAGATGTTAAAGTTAAAATAAAAGGCCGGTATACCTTAAATTTAATTATTACAAACTGTCCAACTTGAAATACTGTTCGAATGTGGCATTTTCTATACTTAAATATAAAATCTAATTTTTTTGATTGGAAAAATTATTTTAATGTGGCAAACTCTTGCTAAAATAATATCAATTCTAAAGAATAATAAAAATAAGGTAATTTAATAGGTTTATTTCTAATGGATGGTGGATCATTTGGTTTGCTACCTTTTGCCATATTTGATAAAGTTTCCTAAATTTACATAGTAACACTCATTTTAATTTTAAGTTGTTAGTGTATATTTATAATAAATGTGCATCTTAGCTAAGTAGCATAATTTTAATCAATTTGTCGCCAAAAATGCAATAAAATATGATCTTAAATAATTTAATATTTACGCTTTGTGCTATGCTTTATATATTATTCATATTTGTGTTTTAAATACTACTAATAGATTTATGTTGTTAGTTATTTTTTAAACCAAACATCGCACTTATTTATAATTTTTTTCATAATTTTTTTATAGTTGTTAAATTCATTTTTAATAACCCTTAGGTAATTATCAGCACTTATTAATTTATTTTAAATTATTTGAATAATAAAGCCCCACCTTGTAAATTGTTTATTTAAAGCAATATCCAAATCAAATTAAAGTTGAGTGATATCCAAAATCAAATTAAAGTCCAAATCAAATTAAAGTCCAAATCAAATTAAAAGTATCCAAATATCCAAATCAAATTAAAGTTGAGTGTATTGATGAGTTAGTAAATCTTGTTGCCTGTAAAAAAATAGCGGAACAATTAATGGTAGGCTATTTATAGCTTATTGCAAAGTGCCTAATGTGTAACAAACCATAGTATATACATTGACAACTAGATTTATTTGATAAATAACATATGGTTCGAAATCATATGACCTTTTTTAATATAAATAGTTATAAATATGTTTTTAATTATTAGATTAAACAAGGTGGTTTCGCTTCCTACCATTTTTATCATTGCATTTAAACAACAATTTACATTAACAAAAATTTAAATTTTTATGATTTCAATCTTAAATTTAAAAAAACAAATAGGAATTGAATTGAGATAAACAAAATGGTAAAATTTTAACATTTTTTATTGATATTACTTATACAATTAAGAGTTTACCACATTAAAATAATTATCCCAGTCAAAAAAATTAGATTCTACATTTTAAAATATGAGTAAAAATATAATTCTACATTTAAAGAGTATTTGAAGTTGGACAGTTTGAAATTATTGATTTGAAGTATACTAGCCTGTTATTTTTAACTTTAACATCTAGCAGTTTAGGCATAATAGGCGAAAAGAAATATTCCAGCACAACACATGTTTAGTCCGGCGACGTTAACATAAATTGCCGGCCATTTCTCCTCTCTGATCTCAATCATGGAGGACTTCATAAACTCCTCCTCTTCCGGACTCATTTTCTTATTTGTGTCTTCCATTCCGCAAAACAAATTAATCGCTTTTCTCCAAAGCGGGACATCGGATTGTTCTAAAAAATAGAAAAAAATTAAAAACATTTATCAATTCAATATAAAACATTTTTATAACATGTCTAAAACTTGGCCGAAATACTAAAAAAAATAATTTTTATTCAGATTAGTTATATTTATTTTAATACCCTGATAATAAATATTTACCGGACGTGGAGTTAGAACTGTGTGTAGACTTATTATGGTCAGTGTTTTTCTTTCCAGACTCTAAGTTCTTGCCTTTTTCTTTCCCCTCATATGCTTTATTGACATTGCCTATCTTTTTCTATTTTAAAAAAGCAAAAAATTTAGGCATTACAAAAGTGCAAAAAGTCTATATTTTTTATGCATTTTAACTAATAATCAACAATAATTAACATAAAAATTTCTTTTTTTTAAAACTACTTTTATAAATAAAACAAAAACAAACTTACTCTAACTTCATGGGCCAAATCTGCTTGCGTAAGTCGTTCTTTTTTACTGTATCTATTCCAATATGTTAACCTCACAATCTAAAATAAAATACAAAAAACAATTTGTAAAAAAATACGAATAGAGATTAAAAAAAAAAAAATTATTAGAATTCAAAAATTCCAATTACAACCTAGAAAATAGTTTTATCTAAAAAAAGTTTTCAAAAATTTTACTAGTTATATCCAATTTAAAAGAAATTTAAATATAATTTTTTTTTCGAGAAAAAACTTACGCAGCGTTCATCTATTGGTGGCGTTACTAATGATATCATAATTGAAATAACCATGGTGCAACACATCAAAATCATCGCAATATATAGATAGTGGACTCTGTAGAGAAGGATGGGTCTAAATTCAGGTTGACCACACCCAGGGGAGCCTACAGCAAACTCCATGATCATTCGAGTGACCCCGATAATCATATCCAACACTAAGCCCCAAAAAGTACCCCAAAGATGGAAAACTAATTAAAAAAAATAATTGCCCGGTTATTATGCTGCTGATTAAGTGCTGCATCAGCAGGAGTTCTTACCGTTTATAGCGACTTACTCAGGGGCGCTACAGCACGAGAGCAGTACAGATTAAACCCACGACCTCATGGTAGTGTAGCAAGTGCTCTTACAACTACACCACGCTGCCGGTTTTATTATATTAGTTACAAATAAATGATAATTTACACTTATTACTTTACTTAACCCTGTTGGTTTATTACTATAAAACTGATTAGAAAAATCCAACCAAACAAGTTTTTGCATTTTTGCTTAAAACCAAATATTTTTTTTTTGATGACTGCCCAGTTTATATTTTTCTTAAATTCATACTTAACAACTTAAAAAAAACCTTCGTGTGTTCTACTTTTTCTATCCATGTAACTTTAATACAAAACTATGTTTTTACAAATAAATGCTCAATAAGATGATTTTGTTTTATTTTGCGTAAAAGAATTAATTTTATCAATTGTAAAAGTTTCCTCTTTTTTAATTGTTTTAAGCCTCTCTGCAAGATTTGTCCATTTTGCGCTCCTATCCCATAATTTATCAGTGGCGTCACTATCACATAAAGAACAGGTATCAGCAATTTTCGTACAATCTCTAAAAATATATAAAAATTTAGAATTGCAAAAGCAATTTGTAATTATAGTGTAAATGTCACATTTAAAATTCAACTCTTTTTAAAAAAAACATTTTAATGCCTAGTAATAAAAACAAACTAAAAAAAATTGCTCAACTCAAAATATTGTCCTGATTTGCTTTCAAGTAAACGTTCTGTAGCCAAATAAATACTTGTTTGTGCACCTTGTAGTGGAGTTAAGATAGCAAACCAGCGTATAGGTTCTAAAAAAATTTAAATTCACAGCATCAGGTACTTGTTAAAATTTAATTTTAGGCATTTATCCTCACCTTTTCTATGTCAGTAGCTTTCAAAAAGAAACCACTATAAAGAGAAAAAGCAACTGGCAATTATAGTCTCTATAATATCCCAAACTGCCACAGGCAACTCGAGACTGGGTCGGAGTAACTGATGTTACTCTATGTTTAAGTCGCGCATTCGACTTTCCCACATCTAGGATAAAGATATAGACAAAAAAAAAAACTGTCAACTAAAACTAATTAACAGGTTTATAATCAAGTAAAATAAAAGTTGCCTAAAATCAAGTTAGCAGGTATAAACGATATAAACGGTTTTGGGGCCAAAATTTAACTGGCAGAATAAATATCAAGCAATTGTGTTTCAACAATTAATTTGAACTGCTGAAGTCAACTTTTGGCACAGGGTTATTATAACTGATGATCTAATGCTCTATGTCTTGTCTTCTTACATAAAATTACTTTCATATTCACTTACATATATTATTAAATATTTACACTTAAATATTTACACTAACATCAGTAAAAAATATTTACATATATTATTAAATATTTACAGTATAAATACTGTAAATAAAATTTACCAATTTAACACACAGGCATTGTAAAAAAACAAAATCTAATGAACAATGATATTGAATAAATTTCTTTTACTTACTAAATAAATGCATTCCTGCAGCATACATTGGTACATTCGCATATCTGTTAATATTGGTATCAACTACACCCGGACTAAGGCAGTTACTTGTAATTTTTCCCTTATATTCATTTAATGATTTTCTATGTAAAGAATCAGTAAACCATAGGTTTGCAAGTTTGCTTTGATAATACAGTTCATTAAGCTGGTTTTCATCTGTAAGTTCTGATTTATTTATGTCATCCAAATTAATCTATAAAAAAAATGTAGATTAAAATTAATTTTTTAAGTTAAATTAGTTTTTTTTTAGCTTACCTATATTTTCTTTATTGACATTTAAAACTGCCACGGTCGACTTGAGATTGGGTATGGGTAATTAATAATATTCTATGTTTAGACCATAAAATTGGCCTTTCAACATCAACAATAAATGTATGCCAAATAAAACATTAGGTATAATACAAAACACTTCAAATTTATATACAAATATATATTGCTAAATAACAACACTATAACTTCAATTAAATTTTCACAACATATACCAAAAGGCAAATTTACTTTTCCATTTTTATAAGCTCCTGATGAAACATTTATTATTCTGGCTGGTGTATTTCCATTTAACATATTGTCCAATAACAAATTTGTAAGTAAAAAATGTCCTGTTAAAAGATAAACAATATTTAAAACATTTAAAACAAATAATAGCTACTGCAAGTTTCAGGTTAAAAAAATAAGTAAAAACAATATTTTTAATTCAAATTAACAAGTAAACAAAATTAAATTAGCAGATTAAGCTATTGACTTTTTTATAGAAGTATGACTATAAATACCCTACCTAAGTGATTGACGCCAAATTGTCTTTCAAAACCATCATCAGTTGTTGAAGTTGTTTTCGGTGGACGAGGCTTCATTACCCCAGCATTATTTATTAAAATATCCACATGAGGCAATTCTGGTTTTTCAAATATAATCATTTTAATTAAAAATCTAATGTTTAATGACTTGTATACTTTATTAAAAGTTGTGAAAGTTAAATGTTAATGATGTTAACTAAGTTATAACAAGAGGGGCCAACATGGTGTAGTGGTTAAACACTTGGCTTTGCAACATTAGGTCATTGGTTTAATTCTTATAGTTTCCATGTTGCAATGCTCTAAATTTAAGGCACTAAAGGATATTTACTTCATGCCCAAAACAAATCTGATTATTTATCAGGTAATGATAATCAATAATATCCCAACTTGCTAAAGGCAACTTAAGACTTTACCAATTTTTGAGCAATGAAGTCAGTCACCAATGACATATTTACAAAGAACAGAAAAAAATTAAGCATGTTATTTAAAATAAAACCTTTTCTTATATTTGCAGCAAAATCTGTAATGCTATCCATGTTCGCTAGATCTAAAAATCTACACACAACATGTATGTTGTTACTTTTCATTCTGATATCTGTAGCAACTTTTTCACATTTTCCCATGTGTCGACATCCCATGACAACAGTAGCTCCTTAAATTTAAACAACATTATTTTGTTAAAGTTTAGTACATCACTGCATGTGTACATCTTATTTTTAAACATGAAAAACCCAACTTTTTTAAATTATAATAGCTTGCAAATTAGTTTTGACTTACTAATAATAACTTACCATAATTAAATAGGGCATTAAAGGTTAGCACCATACCAGTTATAGTTGTTGCATTTAAAGTATTTAGGTATATCAATAAACTATCCAAGGTTAAAAAATAATTGAACATATCAATAATATATTTGCGATTAGATTACAAAATGACAAAGTTTTTTCCAACCTCGTTTTGCAACTTCCTTTGCAGTCTCCCTTCCAATACCGGAACTTGCTCCAGTTATAACCACAACTTTTCCATCTAATCTTTCTTTATTTGGACATTCTTTTCCGCCTCTTGTTTCCCTAAGCAAAACATTAATAAAGTTAATAAGTTTGCATAACTTTTTACACCGAAGATAATACAAGAAAATAAATATTGTCTTCTGAATCAGCATGATCTGATGATAAACAGAGTTAGGTAATAATATTTTACCCTTTTGCCTTTACTCTTAATTCGCGCTAGTTAAATAAACTAACCTTGCTAAAAAAACAACACCAACCCCAGTACCAATTAATGAGATGGGAAAAATAACTCTATTAAAAACTGCAGTGTTGAAAAAATTCATTTTTCTGATTTGCACACATAAAACTGGGGATTTCCCTAACATTTTGCATAAGAAGGTTAACTGGGTTTGTATTTCGTTTAATCTTTTTTTGTTACAGCATATAAAAAAATAATATTATTTATTTACGAAGATTTTAATTTTGTTACAAATAATTAAAATATAAAACAAAAACAAGTTCACGGGTCAGTTGACTATTCTGACGTCACGATTACGAAATGGTTTCAAAGACTCTCGCCGCTAATTTCGCAACTAAACTTTTGACGGCAAAAAGTTGGTGGTGTTTATTTGTGTTTTTAGGCAGTTGGAGGGTGCCAGATGACATAGGTTTTTTTTAACTAAATCATTTATTTTTTTTATATAAATCCAAGCAAGTAAATTACTAGACCATCAGACAATTCTGGCTATTTAATTTTTAGATTTCTTTGTTCAGTTGTTGGTTGTTTGCATAAGTTTGTGAGTTAAAAAATTTAAACGTTGTTATTTTGTTGGTCTTTTTGTTGCGTGAGTTTTTGACGTCAGTTACATCGTCAAAGTTGTTCAATTGTTAATATATAAAATGGATTACGAAACAAGTCCTACCATGCAGTTTGAGGGGGCCAGTGATGCGATTTCAGAAGGTGAGGCTGCTCAAAATGAGGAGAAGGTGCGAGATGGAAGTACGGGGAGTGAGGGGAGCGAAGGATTCGTTAAAGGTTTGTTTATTACTATTTTAAATAAATAATACCAAATTTTATTTTTTGGCTGGTTTGTTATTTTATTAGTTTATATACAGATAAAATAGGGTTTATATTATATTATCATGAAGTTGATATTTTTCTGGAACCCAATGTTATTGTTCTGGAACCCAATGTTATTACAAAACTCGCTTTTTTATGAATTTGGTAACAGTTTAAAACTGTAAAATAAAATAAGGAATTATAAGGCCTTTTTTGTCTGCTTGTTTTTTAATAGTAGAAAAATTATAATTATGAAAGATAGGTCAAGTATGTATATATCTATACTAATATGTTAATTATTGTGAATAAGAGTTCCCAAAACAGTTTTTGGTTTGCAACATTTTTTGTTTTTTTATAAGATAAAGGAATAATAATCTTACCTTAATTTTTTTTACCATATATACTCTTTATATAAGGTATGTTATTTAAAATCAGCAGCTGCAAACATTCGGTTAGGGTCAATTAAGTTTTAATGTAATGGCAGCCAAACTATTACCAAATAATATTCAAATTAAAAATAATGTATAAGTTGAAGATGTTTTGGAAGAACCGGAGGAGAAAAAATCTGTTGAAGAAAAACCACTTGTTGAAGTCCCATCTGTCCAATTAATAGATTCTGAGCCAAGCCAAATATCTGTTGGAAGTGGTATGGATTTTAATTTAAATATTTAGTTTACTCAATGCTTAAACACAACATCTTTCTTTGTTTTGAATATTTTATTTACTTTTTATTTTTAATTTCTTGGTGCTAAATAATAAGTATTATAATAAATATGGTGAACTAACAATGATTGGTCTATAAAATGTAATACCGTATTTGATTAACGATCAGTTGACAAATATCCGTTACTTCTTATAGTTAGCCTATCATTAATTAAAAGTAATAATGCTGTAGCCAACTGTAATAATAAAATAAGTCTACTCAAAGTAAATACTTTCTTTTAATCTGCCACAATAACATAAGACATTAAGAAGGGATGATTACCTGTTGCTCTTTTTTGCCACTTACAAATTTATTTTTTTAAAGGCAAAGTTTATTTAAATTTTGTGTTGCATTGGGATTAGTTTCTAGCATTAAAACCATTTTTGTTTGGACTACCCCTGATTTTGCTTGACTTTTATGTTAACATTTAATTGCAGATAGTGCAATGCTTGACTGTCTTGATCCCCGAGGTAAGTGAACTTGATTTTTTTATGTTTATGGATGTTTTAAAGTATTTTTCTGTATTTATTATTTAATTCAAGTAAAAACCAGCAAAAATACGTAGCATTTTATATTTATAAGAATTTAAAAAATTAGAATTACTTATATATATATATATATTGTATATTAGAACATTTTTAGAAGAAAATGTAGTAGAACATAAAATATTAGTTTCTAGCCAGAATAAAGAGAAATTAAAATTAGAAAAAAGGTTTAGTATAGAAATAATTAGTTTGATTTTTAAATGGAAGCAGCAAAGGAAAGTTGTGTTTACTTTTTTTTTTTATTTGTTGGTATTAAATAAACACACATTCTTATGCAATTTTCTTGGACTTAATTTACAACATCTACAAAACCATTTCTACTGTTATTGAATTAACAGCACTTTGGCAATTAAACAGAAATCAAATTTGTTTGGTGTATTTTGTTAATAGGGTAGTTTTTACTTATTTGAATGTGCTTTATAACTATTTAAGCCAGTATTCCTAATTTGCAACAAGCTGTTTTTTTAAATAGTGGCAACAACTTTATACAAAACAGCTGTCTGTAACTGAAGAAAACTCATGCTTCATCCTTTCCTTATCTCTATTGATCTTTTTTTTCAGACTTTAAAATATTAATGAGAAATTACGTAATTTTTTCAGTGTTCGAACAATCAAATACGTTTTTTATGTAAAGATCTTAAAACTGACTGGGTAAAACTGACCAAGCTTAGGCAGTTAAGTGTTTTTTGTGTAATTAGATTAAAATACAAAAGCTGTTTATTTAAAAATCTATTATATTAAAAAAAAATCATTAGAACTGTGTGTATATTTAAAAAGAATATTTTTGGTAATAGTATTAGGTTGGCAAAATTGGTATTTATAAAGAAAAATCTAGAAACTTTTAGGTTAAAAGTAGCACAATGGCAACCTATTTTGATTTTGGTAAGAGAAAACATATAAAACTACATAAAGTAGTTTAAGCTATTCAGTTTTCACATGGCTTATTCTTTTTTGCAACTTAAAATATAACGGTCTTAACAGCCAAAATATGGTCAAAATCACCCAGCACGTTTCTCTAATAGTAAATTAGTCTTGAGTTATTTTTGTGCAGGTAACGAATTTTCAACACAAAAGACGTTGCAGGATTATTACGATCAGCTACCAACCGAAACTGGTAAATTTTGTCATCATGCTGTTTTGTTGTTTAGTTTGCGCTGCACTATTGTAACGTTGTGGACAAGTTAACTCAAGTAATAAGATTTGATCAACGCGTGACGTAAATTTTACCATTCACACGTGTTGTTGCATGCAGTGAGCTTTATATTTCAAGCACATTTTGTGTTTTTTATCCATCGGCGTATGATTGACAAATAGCCTACAAACTAGCAAAGTTAAAAGCATAACAAATGTGGATTTATAAGTATAGAAAATAAACAAGACACTACTTATTGACTGTGCATATTATTTGCTCACAGGCTGTCTTTATGGGCTGTTAAATGTATGATATAGCTATAACATTTTATTTCACGGGTGTTTGTCTGTTTGTGCTTTGTCACATTTTGTTTTCAAAGGGTATAATGTCATATTACGTTAGTCGTTTTGCTAATTTATACGTTGCATACATTAAAACTCTTTTCTATTTTCCTTGCTTATGACTGTAGCTCCCTTTGCTTCGAACGACTTTAATTCAAAAGTTGCCGATGATGACGTTCCTCGAACAAAATTAGATGTTGACTATCCCGATGATAAAATGGAGCTTACTATGGAATCCGCGCCTACAGCCGAAATTCATGTTAACTCACCATCTCTTAACTTAAGCGATGATAAAGATATCGAAGTGTCGGATAAAACAGGTTCATTTTGATTTTCCCGCGTTTTTGTTGTACTTGGTTTGCCGATCACGTGAGAGGACTTATTGCACGTTTATTTGTGTTTATTAATTGAAAGCATCTGTATTCGATTCACATACGTTTTAACTATGTTGTATAGCAATTGTCAGGGTCAGTCAGTGTATATAGATGTGTGTCAAGGCAAAGCTATTTCTGCTACGTCATATTTTTAAATGGTTGTTTTTGTTTGTGCTAAATAATGTGGTAAAATTGCAAATGTGTCATAACACATTGGAGTTGTTGTAAAAAAGTATTTTCAAGTTGTATTAATCTGAATTTTATTGTAGACCTAAAATCTTTCAAACTAAAACACGTTGTTTAAACTTCATATTGTAATCTTCTAATTTGATCATTGACTACCAATGGACAAAATATATTTTGGGTGCTTCCTTTTACCATCAGTACTCGACGCCGATGTTAAAAAATTACGCGTTTTTGTCTGTGCGTTGGTTACTTCCTGTTATATAGTCTATTTAAACGTGGGTTAACATCACTCTATCATTCGGTTTTGCTATAGTTTTAAATACCGGTTTGCAGGGTATGTTAATATTGGTATCTACTAATAATACAATATTTGGCTGGAAGTGTGTAAGCAGTAGTGTAATAATAAGGTTTAAAAAAAGTTTTAGATTGCTTTTTAGTGCTATAAGTTTAGTTTAAAACAATTTTATACGAATTTTATATAAGCCTAGTTTATAAGATTAAAAAAAAACATAGCGTTTGGTATAGTTTTAATACTTGGCGTGTTTATAAAAGCTGTCGCAGTGGAAAAATAACAATTAAAACACCGCCCAATTGTAAAAAATCAATAAAATCAATAGATAATTTGTGTTGTTTTTATAATTTATACCTAACTGTTATATATCGTAGCGATATTTGCAATTTAATTTGTCTGACTGCGTCGTTAGAGTATCTAGGGACCCCAATAATCCTGGTTATTTGAAGTTATTAATAATAAGGGAAGTTCAAGTAAGAGCAGAGCAGTGTGTTTAATTAATTTAATTTGGTTGTAATTTAACCTTTCGAGTTACTGCTTTAAAATCAGCAACCTGTTGTTTATTGTGATAAATGCAGTTTAACTAACTGTTTTTTTTCTATTATAATATCCGTCGAACCTACAGTGCTATTATGACGTCACATCGGTCTTTGCACTTGAGTTTGCGTTGCGCAATATCTAAAAAAGGTTCCGATTGAATGGGTTTGGTTTGGTGTTTGATTGTGTTTTTAATTTTCGATCATGTGACTTGTGATCGTCGTTTTTACAGCGCGTTGCGAAATAAATTACAAATATTTATGTTATAATTATAAACGTAATCATGTGGGATAGCTGTAATACATTTTTGTTAAACGTGGCCTATTATATATTTTTTATTTCTGTTTATAAATCCACCAACCAAAAAAACATTCAATAAACTTTTACCGGAAGTGATTATCTAACCTAAATAATGTGGGACCAGAAGTTAATTTTATTTATAATAAACAAATACATTTAGGTTGGTGTAAGGGGTTTGTTTATCTTTTTATTTTTGTGTACGCCTAAAATTGATTTAACAACAACAACAACAACAGTGACCCACAATATTACTGAGGTAAACCAAAACGAAATTTGTGTCAAGTTAAAAACTGCGACCAAACCAATTGAAATTGCCACGCGGTCGTATGTATGTTTAAGCATACTATTTGTACTACTTACAAATAAGTTTTACCATCGTTCAAATGGACATAACCTTATTTAACGCCGCCATTTGGTTTCTTGCAATCTTATTAATGTTTAAGAATTGTTTAACGCCATACTTATATAAAGACCATTATGTTTTTAATATATTACAAATCTCAATACAATATTTTGATAATTAGAAACGTAATTGTGCGCGTGTGTGTTTTGCCGCGTGCCTTCGTCACTGCAGCAATTAGCTCTCGTTTAAATAAGGCGCACATGCCTTACGCACTGTGTAGACGTGGATAAGCCAGCTGGTCATTTCGTGAATGGCAAGTGCTAAAGCGTATTAAGGTGTTCACATGCTGTAAATTGTGTTTTAAGCTGTACTTAGTTTATTACTTTAGCTTAGCATATATGCTTTTTGGTTAAAGTGTACATTCTAGATAAGGTCCTGGGTAGGGCCTGTCGTTTTAAATAGAAATGGTTGTAATAAGCAAAATGTTTATCAAATCTAATGTCATAAAAATAAATAAAGGTATGTTGTTCTATTAAGTAATGCTTTTGCTTTAAATGTTAGCATGGATTTTAATTGTGTATGCTAGGGTCTGTTAGTTGACAATTTCAATAGGTTTATCTGACGTAAATGTATTGATATGTAGATTAAAAACAGATGCTTAAGTGTCCAATACTGTAAGTGCTTGTTTTGGTTTAAATGAGTTTTAAAGTTAGTATACTGGTATTAAAAGTTGGTAAAAATTATTATGTTGTGAAACTAGCATTGTGATGTATTTGTATAGGCCATATTTTATTTTTGTACTTCGGCATATTTTTTAAACAACATTATTTTTTCTTTATAGCATTTTTCTAATTTGTTTAGTTAACTGGTTTTAATTTTAAATTGTTTAAATTGAATATGGCGAATCAATACAATAAGGAAGACAAAATAAATCAAGAAAGGGAAGGTATACTAGAGAAGTAGTTGTGTGTGTAAATTGGTGGTATTTGAAGTTGGGTTATTTAAATATTATAGTTTAAAGTTCACTACTGCATGTTTAATTTGGTTTGGTCTGGTTGGGGGCAGGAATTATTACTTAATTTAGGTTAAAAGTATGAAAATTTTTATCTCGATTTTTCACCCTTTTTGTGCTTTTGTGATCAACAAACATATTGACTACTTTCTCCTGTGAGTGAACATTAAATATTTTTACCATGTTTAACTCTGAACAGCCACTTCGTTAGTTTTCTTTGCACTTTATTTTGTGCTTTAATAACCTAAATTTCTGTTCTTGAAAAATAGTAAAATTTCTAGAAAATTCTGACTCTGTCTTCCCCCAAGCTCCCATGGATATCTCCGAGGCTGAAACTTCTCAAATTTTGACTCCTCCAGCAGATGACTTTCCAATTGTTTTGGATGACGACGCACCTATTTTACAAGAAGACAATTATCCACTCGTTAAAGAAGAGATTCTCGTGGAACAAAAGCCTGCTGATACACCAAAAGAAGTGGAGGCTGCTAAAACAGAAGTAAAGCAAGAAGAAAATCCAACTGGTGAGTTTAATCATGTTGAGGAAGTTGAACAATCATCATCACGTGCTGAACATCCTGCTCTGTCCATCCTTAAGCTGTGCAACATTGCTTCATTTTTCAAATGGCCACAGGGTGGAGGTATAGTGCATGTTTTCATTGCTTTGCAAACCTTTTTTTAAAAGAGTTGTACCAGCTTATGTTATAGTATTGTTTGCTATCAATCTGGTTAAAAGGCAGTTGTGCTTTCAAGATATTAATGTAATCTAAATTTATATCTTACGGTTTAAAATCTGAGATTAGAAACCATGATGTTGTCAATTTCTCTTAATACAACCTTTTTTAAGAGTTTTAATTTTTTCTGGCAAAGATTTATTTATGGAATTAATTGGGGGTTCTGTTTTCACATGTATGAAATCACATCAGTATGATACATTAAAAAATAAAATTTGTTTTGGGTAGCCTACCGAAAATTCAAAATTTATTTTAAATTTTAAGTTCTTAGCAATGAAATAAATTCGGAAGCCCTCAAATTATTTTTTTGTTGTTATACTTAATCACGTTCTTGCTTGTTTGACAAAATTAGAAGTTTAAATTTAGCCAGTTGATTTTTAGTAGTTTAATAAAACTAATTTTGTATTTTTTATTTATTTTATCAACTCATGTTTTTTTATGTAGAGTTTATGATTTCGCAAAATATGTTTTCTTTTTTTTTTATTTTCTATATTAACCTAAATAACAGAAAGTTTAGCCGTTTTTTATAGTGTTGTGCTAGTTGCATACAGTGCTTAGCAGGCTTTTCATGTCACATGGTCATTTTGTGTACTTTATATTTGAAATTTTCAGTTAAAGAAACTAACTTAAAATATAAATTGTAACTTTTATTAATTTAAACAGATGCAAGTTATGAGGACAAAGACAGCCAAGATCCAGGTATAGTGTGATCATGTTTTAGCAATATTATTAGTATAACTAGTTCTCATTATTTCATTAGATCATTTAGTTATAAAATAAGCATCATCAGTCATGTATTTATATAAGCATCTTAGTAAGGTAAATCATGTTTAAGATATCAGAAAGTTATTAAATTAGTTTCATTTTAAATTAGTTTTAAAGAACCATTGATTTTAATTTAAAAACAAGCTTATAATATATTTAATATGTTTTTATATTTTGATTCTAAAGATGTATTGATTTTCATTAAGGCTAAATACATATAATAATTTTTTACATTGTAAAGTAATGTTAATTGTTATCGCTTGAGAGCTTGGCATGTTGGTGTAGCTAAAACCTTTTTTTGGAGTGGGATTTAATAATAAATTAATTTAAAATATTAATGGATGGGTGTGGGTAAAAATAGTTTAGATAACTAAATTATTTTTTTCTACAAGCTTATACTGTTTGGATGGAATGTAGTAAGTTAGCTGCTGGCTGTATTTTTTTTTAATATTATGATTTCAAAAATGAAAAATTTTAAATCCTATTTGATTCTACATTTGTTGTTATTTATCCAATTAATATCAAAAAGGTTAAATTATCTTTCTTATTTAGTTGTGGATCTTTTATACTGGCGCGATATTAAAGTCTCTGCTGTTGTGTTTGGTTTAACTTTACTTGTTCTGGTCTCTCTACGATGTTTCAGTATTATCTCTGTGGTCTCTTACTTGGGATTGTCGCTTTTAACTGTAACAATTACATTTCGAGTTGCAAAACTTGTAATGCAAACTGTTAATGGAACACAACAACCCAATCCATTTCAGTAAAAACTCAATTTTTTTGTATATTCCTTAACTGGCTATGCAATTTACTGCTAACCTTTTTCTAAATTTATTTTCTATTTTTTTACAGGGCTCTTCTTGACACAGATGTTACATTATCGAATGAACAAGTTCAAAAGTATGTTGACTCCATTGTTTCCCATATTAACTGTACACTAGTGTGCACTAGAGATCTTGTTTTGGTCAAAAACACAGTTGCCTCGCTGAAGGTAATGTAAAATTAAGACTATTTTTTGAAGATAACTTTTGTACCTCCAAGGTTGTAAAAAGTAGGCCTGTTAAAAAGTTGGCAACAAAAAATGACTGTAATCACAACCATGTTATGTTGTAGGAATTAGGAATTATGATCAGCAAAAATAAGTGCTTATCAGCCATATTTTTTTACACAACATTACAATAATAGCAGAGAATACAATCCTAACTTCATGTAGTTATAAAAATTGTGTTCTAATCAAAAAAAAATTATGTTTAATATAGTTTGGAACATTGTTATGGCTTGCTACCTATATTGGATGTTGCTTTAATGGACTTACTCTTTTAACTATTGGTAAGTAGAAAGTGTAAAAGGTCAATTTATTTGACTAATTTTACAATTAAAAATGTTTTTTAAAAGAAATATTTTTTGATAAAAAATAATTGTTTTTCTTTAAAGGTGTTGTATTCGCCTTTGCCTTGCCTCCACTCTACGAAAAATACCAGGGGCCCATCGACAAACACTACGAGATCGTTAAGAATAAAGCATGTGAGATCAGCACTTTAATTCGCTCGAAAATTCCTGGCGCAAAACCGAAAAGCGAGTAAATGGCAATTGGTAAAACCGTTAAACAACAATCTCCAACGTTTTCAAAAATCCACAACTTTTAGAAATAAACAAAATCATTTTTTTTAGTAATTTGAACTAATTTCAGTTTCAACAACTAGTGATTTATATTTTTACGTTGAGTTATATTCATTTAAAATTAAGGCTACTTAACTGGATAATAAATAAACTTGCATGAAAAAAATATATTTACGCAGCACTTTCACGCGGATTATGTTTTGTTATATTAGTTGTCAATAGTTGCTTGTAAAATATTAAAAAAAAATCTTTCGAAACTAATATTTTATCACTCTTGCATCTTATATATATTAATACTTGTTGTTTTTTGTGTTTGTATCGCTTGCCCTCGTATGATAGTTACGTGAAAAAATGGTGGAAATTGAAAATTGGTTTGTAGTTTCTGTTAATTAAAAAAAGCAATACACCTTGGTATATAAAACTGCAGACGAGGATGTAAAATAACCAACAGAAAATCAATGTTTTTTTTAAATCTTGGTCGTTGGAAAAGATCTTGGATATTATAATAATAAGAAGCGAGTGTTTAAAAAAACGAATTCTAATCGAAAAAAGCAGTCTTTGTTCCAAACGAGCATCTAAATTATTGTTGCGTTTATTAATATTTAATATTCTTCATTCTATATTTATACAAATAATTTTGCTTGACTCATAATTCTAAAGTCATTTTTAACTTAACAAAGGGTTTTTACTTTTTTCAGACGACAAGTAAATAGAGATAATATGTCTAAATTGGCACAATACAACGAAATACTTAATTGTGGTCTTCAAATATTTTATCTTGGTAACAGTTGCATAGGTTAGTCAAACACAGCTACATTTACCATAATCCCCTTTAAAAAATCCTTTATAACACAAGACGTGCTTCAGGTTTCATTCACAACCAGAGTTTTTAGGAGCGCACATTCAAATCTGCACTAAACGCTAACAGTAGTTTTTATTTTTTAGAAAAAAAAAACAATTTAGATCAGAATAACAAGCATAAAATTTTACGTTTAAATGACTACAATGGAAGAGAAACCCAGGCCACCCTCTAGGGATTGTTGGAAACCTGATAAAAAATCACAAGTTACTAAAGCAATGGAAGCCAATATGGGGTTAGATGCCGATGATGAAACCGCTAACCTTGCTCTCTCCTTAAAGGCTTTGTCATTCACGGACAGTGTATCAATGCATGGGATTCGATACATTTTCATGCGAGACATCAACTTAATAAGAAGGTAATGAAATATTAAATAAAACCATGCAGCAAGGATGCAGTATAAGGTTAGAGCATACTGAACGTCCAATTAAAAGGCATGAAGCAAGGATGCCCGAATTTTTGCTATATATTAAAGCAATATCGCCTGTTTAATACATAATAATGGTCAAAGACAATTAAAGATTACTATGATTCAAAAAAAGTCAGCATTTCTGCATTAAAAAACTAAAGCCAACTAAGCGATGCAAGCAAGGTTCCTTTCCCAAATATTACCTAATTTTTTTAGATTGGTTTGGCTTAGCGTCGTTATCGGTGGTATGTCGTACTGTGCATATATTATTTACCAGAGCCTTAACTCATTTTTGAACTACCCAACTGCATTTAAAACTACTACAGAGTTCGAAAAGAGATTGGAATTTCCTGCCATTACAATCTGTCCATTTAATGCTTACCGGTATGTAAACAGCTTCTTTTTTTTACAGCCATATTGCTTTTAAAATAATAAAAGTGTTTGGGTAAACTTTGACTTAATCAATATCAAAAACGGTCGATGGAGTAAACTTTAGGTAATATGAACAATTTAATTTTGGACTATAACCCAAGACAACTTAGACCAATATCAAATTTAAAAAAATTAAAATTTAACATAGGTTAAGATTAATAAATTAAAAAAAAGGAAAGTGTTAATAGGTTGGTGTATGTTCTCCGCTCAGTTGTCGAAGAGTTCAGTCGTTAAGTTGTAATAAGGTCGAATTGACTAACCAGGTTTATATATTTTGAACCTTACTTAACTCTTTTTATTGTAACGCTATGAAATATATTTTTTTAGAAGAAGCAAAATTACAGATGAACAAAACCTTCTTCTTGAGAAAGTTTACTCTGAATACCCCTCAGTTGCCTATTTCGGTTCTTCTGATGTGTTTAACATATCAGAGTTTGACGATTTGGACGTAAGAGAATTCAGTATAGACGCTTCATATGATCTTGAAGATTCCTCGCTGTAAGTGCGTTTAAACTATGAGTTTTAAACTTTTTTTTAATAGACCATTTAAACAATGAACATTTTCAAAAATTTGGATTAACTTTTTCACAAGGGCTATTTTATAGAAGCTACATTGAATTAGTTAGCAAGTATAATCGCTTTAAAAAGCACAACATTAATAGATTACTGTCGTGTTACTGAAAAAAACATATCATATTTTCGAAAACGCTATTTTACTAATAATAATTTACTTTCTAACAATCTTTTCTTACGTAGCTTTTCTAAAAAAGCCCTTAAAATTTAAAATAAAGTTAACCTAAATTTTTGAAAAATGTTCATTCGTTTAATTAGTTTTAGGTAATATGGGCGGATACAGTAACTCAGCACTTTTTAAAACGGGGTTTCTTTAAGGGCTTAATTTTCATGACCGTTTTAATATAATGTTACGAACTATTAAAAAGATCCACTGTTTGCATAAATTAAAAAATGCTTAGAGTGCTTAGAGAGTTATTAAATACTTGTTTAATCAAAAAAAATATTTTGTTTGGGTATTTTTATCGCGTGATAACGATGTTTTAACTAGCAATGTGGTTTTTAACAGGTTATCAATAATTTATACGTGATCTTAAATAAGCGTAAACACATCTGTTGTTTGTACTAATTTTTGGGGTGACTCATTATAATATAGTAAAAACATATTGTTACAGTACAAGTAAAAATAATAAATTATTTTCATTTTTGTTGGAACCGTAAAAATATTAGGACCAATATAGGTAGTAATTTTTTAAAATTATTATACTTTATACAATGATTATAGACTTGGCTAAGGTATAGGATAAATACACATTTAAAAAAGTGTAAAACACTAATCACATATTTAAATTTTGTTTGGGGACATAATCCATAATTTTTTTTCTTAATTTGTTGCAGTTGCACTTATCGAGGAAAATCATGTAACCAAACTCTTTTCAGCAAAGTGATTACTGATATCGGAGCATGCACAATTTTTGACCCAACCCTAGTAGGCAACAAAAGCCTGTGGTATCAAACTGTAGGAGGTATTTACAACTTTTACATAAAAAAAAAAAAAAAAAAAAAGTCGTTTTCTAAAAATGTAATTGTTTTGATATCGCCATTTTGTACTAATCGTTTTTTTTTTGACATGCGGTATATTTAACTTTTTAAACTGTTTAGGTGACAATATAAAAATTCCAAAAGAAAAGGCAAACTAATATAACACAACGTTAAAATTATGTGCTACTTACATAGGCCGCTCAGGTGGTTTTCGAATAGGATTGTTTGAAGAACCAGATGAATGGACGTACGGACCTAATTTCAGGTACTCCGGTTACAGTATTGCGGTGCACGCACCGGGTACCAAAATATTCACCATGAAAAATTCCGGAACCGGAATACTGCCTGGGTTATCTGCGAGTGTTATGATCGACAAAAAAGAAACCAGTTTGCTAGTACAAAAGTTTATCTTTCGTTTTATTTATTTATTTTTTTAAATGATTTTTAAAATGTTTTTTTGTCTGAGTAGTTTATAAATATTTATCGTTTGATTAAGTATTCATTTTTCCGAATACTAAATTTTGAAAATTAACATCTTTTAAATAAGGGATATTTTCCAAAGGAAATTTAATAGAAGGGAGTTAATAATTGATGTTTTCTTGTCGGTAAAATGGCGTTATTGAACATGTTCTTTTCGGTCAAATGTATATGAGGTAAAATTGTTTTAGTGTTGTGACAAAAATTCGTTTTACAGGAACCGCCATACGGAAAATGTGGCACCAAAATTTTGGACTTTTTTGACAAATACACTTACGCGAACTGTCTGCTGGAATGCGAAACCAAGCATACGATAGAAGTATGTGGTTGCAGGTATCCTTACATGCCAGGAATGGACGACGATTTTTGTAACTTTCGGGAAATATACGATTGTGATAATTATCTCGTTTATGGATATGACGATCGTATGTTACTTTTTTATAACATTTTTAACATAGTAATTATATATATATAAAAAAGGGCATCTAGACGCTTCAGCTTGGGATGTCAGTCCATTTTTTTAACGTTTAAACCATTGTTAAAGGCATAACTTTGTCTGAAAGACTTGGTTTTGCTATAATTACATTTAACATAACGAAAGTTTTCAAGTCTTTGTTTTGAAACAGAATTATTTGATGCATCAAAATGTGATTGTGTGCAAGATTGTGAACTGACTACTTACAGCATTCGAGTTTCGAATACAGCCCCTTCTTCAAACTACGCTCAAAGCGTAACTTCGCGATTTGGCGTTGATATTGCGTAATTTTAACACTATTTTATATATTTATAACAATTATTGCGTTGTTTCTAAATTTAGTTGCACTTTGTATTTAAATTCTCGAATTCACTAACGATAACAAATTTTACTTTTGGTATAGGGGGCGTGGATCTGAAGTACAGGTTTACTACAGAAACCTTGAAAGCACGAAAGTAGCACAGGAGGCTGTCTATAACATTGAAAAATTGATTTGTGATATTGGTGGCGCTGCTGGGCTATTTTTAGGTTGCAGGTAGTTATTTCATTTGTTATTTTCGCAGTTGATTTATTCCTATTGATAAATAACAATCGCACATTATTTTTGTTTTTTTTATTGCTACACCACACATGAGGTCGTGAGTTCAAACCCCACTGCTCTAATGCTGTAGCGCCTTTGAGTAAGGCGCTATAAACAGTATGATATCCTGCTAATCCAGCACTTAATCAGCACCATAATTATTGGGCAAATATAATCTATATAATATCCCAAACTGCCACAGGCAACTCGAGACTGGGTCGGAATAACTGATGTTACTCTATAGGTCGCGCATTCGACCTTCTCACATTGAGAATAAAGATATATACAAAAAAAATAAAAAACTATTATTTTAACTTTAATTTTAGCTTTGCGACCATCGTCGAATTTATGGATTTTATATTCTCAATGTGCTGGTTTTACAGTTGTACTTGCAAACCCTCTAAGCCGACAACGGATGTTAAACCTTATTCCTGATCTACTTTCCGTACAGCTTTTCTGTACATGTTTTCTGTACGTAGACTTAACACTGAACCACCATATGTACAAATTTTAGTTTTGCTACTATTTCTGTTATACCCGCCTAAATTATCAATTTTTTTTTATCTTCTTTAATAGACCCATGCAGTAATAACGAAGGCTTTATTATATGTTGTTAAGATACCTTTATGAGCTTTTTTAAGTTTTAAATTAAGAACTGCCTTTTGTTGTATAGTTTTTTTTCTTTCATTTAATATAGGGTCTTATGAATAAAATTAACTTTTTGTTTGTCATTAATCTATAACGCATATAACACATATCTAAATGTAACAACAATTGTTAAATAAAACTGGCATCGCCAAATGGTAAAACTTAAAACGCAATAAGTTTAAAAATTATGTTTTTACTTCATATTTTAAGCCATATTTAGCCCATACCATCGGGTGAATCAAAGTAGAAATTGAAAGTGCCAACATAAAATAATTTGCAGTTAAAAAACTCGGGTCATAAAGTAAGGAGAGTTTAAACAAAGCGAATTCAAGCAGCATAAAAATTCCAGCCACCAGCATTGAGCCGCCGTATATCTTACCAAAGTCTTCCATCGGAAAAACATACGCGATAAAAATGGTCCCACTGCCATAAACAATACCTTGGCAAAATAGAGAAAACACAAACGAAGCTACCGGTTGTCCGACAACCACACCAACAGACAGCAAAACCATAAATAAACTGTTAACAATTGCAGATGCAAGTAGGCCAAAATAAAGCGCCTTTCTTCCTTTGTAAAAGTTAGTAAAGCAATCAACTAGACAACCGTTAAGAACGGATATAAAACAGGCAAAAAATATCAATATACCATATAAGTTAATTAAGTTACTTATTTTAGTTTCACTGGTAATAAGATTATGCAACCAGTTGTCCATGCTACCATCAAAAAATATATTTCGTAGGGCATAAGAGGCAAATTGATAAGCATTAGTCCAAAATAAAATGTTTTTAAAACTTGAATGGCGTTTTTCTTTGTTCTTGTTTATATCAGTTTCAGAGACCTCGGTTATGGGGATTGCTTCTTCGGCGTTCTTTTTTGTCGATGACCATTCAAATATTCCATATTTTAAACCTGGGTCTTTTAAAGGATATGGAATAAATTGTCGTGGCATGAGTGTGTAAGTTCGAAGCCACGGCAAAATAGTTAATGCTAGAAAAAGCAGTAGAATATTTTGAAACTTGTAACCAGCTTGGTAAGCTATTTTAATAATCAGACAAACGCAAGCTGACGACGATAACATCCCGTCCAGTAGATTAATAATCCCAGCACGAACTCGGGGAAAGCAATTTGCTGCCTGGAGGTTACTTACAAACAAGGCAACACTACCACTTACAAAAATAAACATCCCGGGATATATAATCCATGATACAACCGCTGTCGAAGTAACCAGTAAAATGGCACCAATTGTTAGTAAGGCAGAGCCTAGTGTTCTGGCTTTCCAGGTTCCAAATGAATCCAAAACATATCCCATTGGTAGGCATAGAAATGTCATGGCAAGTATACCAATGTAGTAAACCAAGTTTAATGAAGCCGCTTGACTAATACATGTCTCGCCTTCTTCAGTTTTATTTAAATTACAATGTTCGCTAAAGTATTTTTCTTTCACTAGAACGTATTCCAGCGATGGCCAGCCGAACAAGATTCCGCTAAAAAGCAAATTTTCAAGCAGTCCCGTTACTACTGTTAACGTGAATTGAACCGGCATTATATGAAATCCTATTTGTCTAAATATCCAAATTTAAGTTACTTAGTATTACAGAATCATATAACTAACTATAGTCTAAAAAATTGCTTGCGATCATCGGTTAATCTAAGTGATTTAAAATTAATAGTAAGTAAAAATCTATCCATTTTATATATATATGTATACCAACAGCATATGGAACGGTATAAACAAGGAAGTTGTAACAATTTTTGTGACAAGACGATTAGTTACAACAAAACAACAGTTGTTTAGTTACAACTTTTGTTGGGAAAATTTATTTATAGTTTTAATATTCAAAGTACATTGGGAATTCTAAATTTTTAAAAATTCTGTTGGTCGAACACAATTGTCATAATATAGCTCGAACTTGAAATAAATCTTAAGTAGTGTTTCACATAAAACAACTGTTTTTTTTGCACGTTGTCCAACTTTTTTAATTTGTGCAGCATCAACATTTTATGGCACGTTAGCAATCTTGACATAACTGTTACGATTTACATTTTTAGCATCTTACTTTTAACAACATTTTTGTTGTTTTATAATGCCTAAATGTACCTACTAATAGCACTGTAGCCACTTTTTTTAGACAAAACGTTTAATTCCCAAAATCATGCGCATAACAGACCCAAACTAGATTTATTTGATAAATAAAATATGGTTCGAAATCGTTTGATTCTTTTTTATAAATATAATTTATTTAGTAGGTTTATTAATTAAATTATAAATTTAAATATGAACTTTTTTATATTTAAACCTAATTTTAACAAACGAACACGCATTCATTGATATTGTAATAGAAAAGTAAACTAAATTTAAAAGCAAAATACCGATCTTAATTTTTTAGTAATTAAACGAGTATTAAAATATAATAATAACAAAACAATTAAAAAAAAAATTTTACACATTTTTGTTTGCGATTCGTTTTGATAATAACAAACATATTAAAAATTTAAAACTTTTACTTTTAAAGAACAAAAGTTATCGTCTTTCAAAATTCGTCAAATAAGAATAAAAACAATAATAATAAATATAATGACAATAACAATATGTTTCGAAATCTAAGATTTCGAACCATAATAACTTTTATTTTTATTGCTTATTTACAGTTTAACGAACTACATTGAGAATTTTTGGGCACACTTTAAATTATGACATAACTAACGATTAAACAACGATAACTATTTCTTGTGCTTGTGATTCTTATACGCTTTACAATATATACCCAACTATACAACTTGCTTTACTTACACAAGCGACTAAAACTTGTCGATTTTTGTTTAACACTATTTAAAGTTAGAATAACAAGCTTTTTGAGCGGTACCTATAAACTATACAGGATCGAATGGATCGAATGGATCAAATGGATCGAATGGATCGAATAAATAGAATGTACTCTAACGCAAATGGTTTTCGAATAAACCAAATGGATCGAATGGACAAAACGAATCGAATGGACCGAATGGATTACATGCATTATGCTTATTCTGAATGGGTGAGGGTCGGGGTTAGGGTTTAATTTATGCATTATTTTTGTTCCATTCTATCCATTTGATCCATTCGATACATTTGATTCATTCGATCCATTCGATTCATTCGATATCCATTTGATATCCATTCGATCCATTCGATCCTGTATAGTTTATAGGTACCCCTTTTGAGAATAGCCCACAGCGGAAACTAAAAAGAACAAGCAACATTTTTTTGAGAACTTTGATTTGTTCAAGCAAAACTGGGTTACTAGTTTTTTTGGATAAAGAAAAGTTGTTTGCTAGGGTTTAACAGATAAAAAACGTAAACTATGTTTTTAATGTTTTAAATACTGTAGCGTCATATAAGATTAAATTAAATGGAAAAGAAATGTAAAAGCATCGTGGTGTAGTGGTAAGAACAGTTGCTACATCGTATAAGGTTGTGGGTTCAATCCCCACTGCTCTAATGCTGTAGCGCCCTTGAGTAAGGCGCTATAAACGGTGTTAACTTCTGCTGAGCCAGCACTTATGATGATGCAGCATAATTACCGGACAATTAAAATCTATAATATCCCAAACTGCCACATGTAACTCGAGATTGGGTCGGGGTATCAGTTGTTACTCTATGTATGGGTCGCGCATTTGACCTTTCCACACCGAGGATAAAGTTATATACAAAAAACACGATAGTAAAGTGTTTAACTGTCATGTCAAAGGTTTTCTTGCTGGTGCGGCAGAAAACAGCTTGTACACGTTTTATGAGCAATTCTCAAGTTAACCTTATTGTTGGATGCACAAACTTATACGTTTCGTTGATAAAATAAAGCTAAATTTTTTAGCCAGCTCCATTTATGTTTAATGAACTAAAGTTCATATATTCCTTCATAGATAACGAGCCAACCAATCAACTACAAGCTCTATTTAAAACTTTATTAATTGCGATTCACAGAAACAGATAGTTTTTAAAAAAATTATTTTAAAACTAATTTGCCAAAATGCGTGTTAAAATTTATTTTAAAAATGTGTTAGCCTATAGTAATATAACAAAATGTTACTTTTTTATAGTGCACAAAAACTTTGAATTTTAAATTTTCTGTTGTCTTGTCTATTGTAGGACTCTGATTATTTCACAATTTAACAAACAGTACAATTGGCCTAACCGAAAACTAAAACGATCAGTGGTAACGTCTGATTATTTCACAATTTACTAAAACGATCAGTGGTAACGTCTGATTATTTCACAATTTAACAAACAGTACAATTGGCCTAACCGAAAACTAAAACGATCAGTGGTAACGTTCCTTAGTTGTTAAAAACTGGATTTAATTTTCTAGCCGACTAGCTTCACCTACGTCATTTAATTAAGAGTGTGTAGGTAACCCTAATCACGTAATTATTTATACTTTCTTATAAGCTCATACATTTCTGACATTTTAATACAAAACCTAACAATTTATTTAAAAATAAATTACACCACAAAAGTTATAATTATTCTTCTATGTATAACTTTATTTGTATATTTATAAGCGGCACATATATCTTTATTATATAGGTTTACATATTTTTTTAAATTTATTTCTTTTTTGATCAATCTATTCGTCCGCAGATTTCAAGTTACTAATTCGATTCAAGAGAGCTGACAGTTCTCCGTTGTCGTGTTGGTCTTGGATGTTTAAGGCTTCGTCGCTAACATCAATCTTAGCCTCGGCCGCTTTTTCTAAAGCTTTCATATCCGAGGCAATCTCTGTACAAAATGTTATTTTCTAAATATGCCAATAAAAAAGGTCCTATAGTCTATTAAAACCAAACTGATTAGGTTAGGTACTGAACATCAAACCGTATAAAGTTGAATCGAGAACTTAACGTTTTTTTTTGCATGCTAATAGTTTTTTTTATTTAAAAAGTATATGCAGTTGCGACGTACTTTTTTACCTAATCGTAAAAACGCCGAAAACTAAGGCAAGAAGTGTGGCACTGGTGCGGCTTGAACCCCAAGTCTTTTGGCTCGTAGTCCGTTGTCATAACCAATATACCACACTACCGTTGGAAAATCGATATCCGGACTTGTGCCGTTTATTTACTTTAGAATTCAATTGCTTACCTGGTTTGCTGCCTTCTTCATCACCATAGCAATGATGATAATGGTGAATGTGGTGATGGTGATGATGGTGATGGTGATAGTGGGAATGCCTATAAATTAAAATTTTACAATATTAATGTTTATGCAATAAGTTAATAAAATAAATACGTTATTTTTTAACCATTTTTTGCTGATTATTATTTTTTTTTATTTCTTTGTTATTTACAACAAAATATGTCAAAAGTAAATTTTAATTACCCGTAATAGTATGCATCTCCTGATATAAACATGCAGACAACAAGAAGGAATAGAAGTGAAAATTTTAACATTTTGATTAACTAGGTGTTCGTTTAAATCTTACAATAGAAATGTTTAAAAGTCCTAAACATAAAAAGTTAACTTAAACATATTAACTTAGTTGGTTAGTTGTTTTATACTAGCTCACAATATTAAAAAGTAAAATTAAAACTTAATAATTTGTTAACTTATGTAATAATTAGATTGCAAAGATTGCCTTTTTTTGGTTCTAAAGATATTTTGCAGGTTTAGTAAAGCGTTGGTCTAGTAGAATTTGTCAATTATTGCTATTAGGCTTTTTGTATTTAAACAGTAATATCGACCACTTAACATTTGCAGTTAAAACGTAACTGATAAAACAAAAGGTCGAGGGTTCGATGCCACTGTTCCCATGCTGTAGTGCCCGCTATAAACGGTATAGAATCTGCTGAGCCAGCACTTAATCAACAGCTTAATCATTAGACAGGTAAAATCAATTATATCCTAAACTGCTTTTTTTCGACACTGGGTCGTTATTTCGAGACTGGGTCGTTACTCTACGTTTAGGACGTGAAGTTAAAGCCCAAATATTTTTGTTACCAAAAGCGTTTCTCAAAAAAACAGTAACCGCAGCTTTGGCCTATGCGTTTAAACAACGAATTAATTATAACACGTAATGCCAATGCAATTGTGACAAAAAGCACCCAACGCAGCACAAGTTCAAAAGTTAAACACATTTAAAACTAAATATACACTTTTCCTATCTATAAGCACTGACACTTTTAATTCGTAAAAATGTGCAAAATAATTGCAACAATATCGAAATTGCATGCCCATTTTTACAAACTTTTTTTTGACATCTTAGTTATTCGAACTGTGATGTGATTTTCAAGCCAAACTTATCTTTTTTATAGGGCTAGAGAAGGAAATACGTTTCCTAAAGTAAAAGTGATTTTATTTGGATAAGAAAGTAGGCCTACGCAGTCTGGAAAACGTTAAAATATCCTACACAATATATTTTTAAAAATGCAAGTCACGCAGTCATTTTTTCTTCCTTGTAACATAAGTCTTTATATTATAATAAAAAAATTGGCCAGTAGCAGTACAATTTTTTTGGGCTTTATTTGTAACTGCTCGGTATTAAAGCTAACAAGTTGATATAAGTGCGACTTAAATCTAAAATCTTTTGGTCCGTAACCCAATGTAATGACTGTTATTTTCACTTAAAAAAGTAAAAATATTGAAACCAAAGTCACACTTTTACCTTTGCGCTCCGCGTTAGCTAATAGCTCAAACATAACGAATAACACACTTTTCCAAAAATATTACCTTTGGTGAGATAAAAATAATATAAGTTGTACATTAAATTAAATCAAGTTTGTGCTATTAAGTTGTCCAATTTAAAAAAGGGAGCCCTGTTTGTAAAGACGTAGAAAGTACTAGTTTGTACACACTCCCTACGCAACTTCGTACTTACTACGTCACACAAAAATATGGTAACCTGGTTTTTGGTGTATACTATTTCAAATATTTAAAAAAATTTAATTTGTAAGTACCACAGACATTTTTTCGAGGTTCTAAAGATATTTTTATACTAAAGTGCTATATACATCACTTACAAAATTGCATAAGTCTCCAAAATAGCACTTTAAATTTTAACAAACATGAAACGTTGCAAACCTTGCAAATATTAACAATTTATCATATGTCACAAACAACCGTACTTGATAGTTGTAAGTTAGGATTTAACATAATAAGTCAATGCAGTTTGTCAAACAAATTTAATTTAATTGATATAAACGGAACGGAATATGTTCTGCGCTATACCTTTGGTTTATTACAAAAAAATGTGGTTCACGGTACAGTTGCGAAGTTGAAAAGGTAATTAGAGAAGCAGAACACTACCCTACTGTAGCGTGACAACAAAAAAACTGTTTCATTTCATAAGTAGGCTAGTCTTGTTTAAAAACGTAACATTTATGTTGTAAGGGAAATGTGGCTTGATTGATTAATTAACATTTGTAAATGCAAAGCAAGTTAAATATGAGCCATGCCAACTATAACCGGAGTATTATAAGCAACAGCAAGTCTTACATATAATATGCAAGCAACGTTATTCCTGTTACATTATTATACCGGATATGTTTGTTTTCTTATGATCACATATGTATGTAAGAGGTTGATATAATACTAAGGGGTAAAGTTAAATAGACAGGTTCAAAGTTTATTTTTATTAAAATAGCTTATTATTTTGGAGTGCAGAAACAAATTTGAAACATAATAAACCAATATACGCTATTTTTATATTTGTGTTATTGGCTAGTTAAAATAAGGGTAGCCTAATAAACGTGTTTTTAACATTTAAGATTCAGAGTCTTGCTGTCAATAAACAATAAATTTATAATGTAATTTTTTTCATTTTTGCAATGTTACCGGACAAACTTCCCCAACCAAATGTGTTAACTTCTAACAGATTTGTTTTGTCGCTTTTCGTCGCCCTTGTGCTATTTGCAGTCGTTGTGCTTATGTCTATGTTGGATTCAGTGAAAGATGCAGTTTCTAGCAAACCAAGTAAGCAAGTGTTTACTGTTGTGATCAATTTTGTTTTAAATGTATTTGTTCTAAATTTTCCCTGTTGACATTGCTTTTAATTCTTTAGTAATTTCCTTACGAAAACTCCACGCTTTAAACGAAATTAAGAAAAATACTTCCATACCAAAGGTATATTATTTTATTTGTTGTTGTTTTGGCAAAATATGATGTTTGTTATCAATGTGCTATTATTACTACGTTACAGAAAGTTGAAAAAAGTGTAACGTTACAAGACAAACAGATAAATTCTTTGGAGGAAATTATAGGCCAACTTTTGAACGAGAATCAAATAATACAAACAAAATTTAACGACACTTTAAATAAACTGCGACATTGTGCAGGAAAATTAAAACATAATTCAAAAAAAATTCACCAATTACAAAAAGTAGGTCTTATTATATTGATATTCCTAAATCATTTATGCTAAGCTGGATCGTTTTATACATAAAGTTATATTTACTTTTATAAGTGTTCTATTCAAATAGGATAGCTATTATAATGCCGAAAATTATTTTACTGAACAGAAATTTAAACGAAAACAATGTGCCCTAAAACTCTATTTCACTGGCAATAAGACTTTCCAATATTTCTTCTGAAAAAATGCTTTTTATTTTAAAATGATGTTAACCTAAACAAGGCACATTTCCCTTTTTAAATTTTAGTTTTTTGAAGAAATGTCTATTCGGTTAAATAGTTTTAGGTAAAATGGGGATATACCCTTTAAATATACCTTTAAACTAATTTTTACTAACTTTATATTTTTCAACTAAACAGATAGTTTATCAAGAACAAAGAAATAATGAAACAACCAACAAACCAAGAACTAATACCACTACTTTACTTTAAAATATAACAAATAGAGGGAGAGTGCTAACATCCTTAGGGAGAGTGCTAACATCCTTATTTAATAAATCAGATTGTCTTAACGTAATCAGCTAAAACAAAATGAAGATAAAGTTAATAGATAGCAGTTGTCAAAAAATTTTAACATAAATTAAAATTGTAATTGATAAAAAACATTAATTTGATTTATTAGAAAGTGACGGCGTTGAATTTCTATTTAGTAATGCTTGCTTGCCTAAAAAAATTATTTTAAGGATAATGTACACAAAATGTAAATAATTAGTTATGTTAAGTTAACAAAGTATGACTTTTGACATTTTAATTAAATTCGGATATATCTAATAAACAGTACGTTCCTTATTACACATAGATAATATGTTGACACAAGAAAAATTAAACGTTTTTGTCGTAAAACCTTTGCTGATCAATTGAAAATCGCCTAAGGGAAAGTCGTCTATTAAAATGCCAAAATGACGTGTCTTAGTTAGCGATGTAGGCTAGTGCTTATTTCAAGAATGCTCTACTTAAAAAGTGGCTGTTTTAAATTAAGCAAACCTTTATAAAAAATGTGATCTGATAATGTTTAATATTTAGGCGAGGCGGTTTTTATTATAGAGATGTTAACGATTTAGTGTTTAAGCTATGACATTTTCTTCTTACTTCTAGTTAAAGATAGATATCTAGTTAAGATTTATTATCTACTTTAAAAAGAAATTGAATAAAATTCAGACTAAATTTTAAAGTTACTTTAATAATAAATATAATTACATTATTTAATTTAATTTAGTATAGATTTAAGTTTTTTTCTAAAATAGGTTAAGTTAGTACCGGTTCGTATTTTGCCAATATGGCCTCTGAAGGTAAGTTAAATATTTTGTCGATTAATTTTTAAACACATTTTAAACGCCATATTGAAACTAAGCGTCTTTTGTTTTGTTGACCTTCAAGTTAAAAAAAAGTAATCATACAATGATCTAAAATTACAGTTTGTCCGCCTGACTATACCGCAAATCTTCGGGCTTGCTTTTTATTCGGTACGCACATGAGCTACGATGGAGCTTCTGCATTATGTGAAACAGATGGGGCACGTTTAGTTGACATTGATTCTATTAACAACAAATATGTTCGAGATAGAGTCAAGTTGGCTGGCGGAAACGATTTTTGGATCGGTTCCTATCTAGTAAGTTTACAACTTTTTGTTATATGTTTGTTAAAATGACAATGAATTTTATTTTTTATTTCAGAACAAAGGTGGCAACCCTGTCAGACGAAAAGGGACAACTGGTTGTCCGATGATGCGAGGCCAAGATACTGGTAATGGATTTTTTGCCCAAGTTAACTGCAATTCAGCTTATCCTTTTATTTGCCAGAAATGTAAGTAGCCCAATAAACAAGTTTGAGAAAAAATATGTAGGCTGCAGAGAATTTAAATACGTTTAAATTGCTCATAGACGGCGAGAGGCCAAAGAAAACTAACAGACCCAATCAAAATCGCTTTCCGAATGAGCAACGACCAGTTCGATTCGGTAATAATCAAATTTCTGTATTTTTTAAATCAATTCCATGTTACTTATATAAATATAGCACATATTAAAACCATACAAGATAGTTGAAACTAAATTAAATGTTTAAGGGGCTGACGACTACGATGAAGAAGTTGAAAATGAAATAGCAATTACAACAGCGCCTCGCAAAATCCAAACTTCAGCAGCCGTGAAAGGAAATAACAGTAACCAAGTTATAGCTGCTCTAGTTTCTGTGGTCGTTCTTATCGTTCTAGCGATTCTTATTCGGATTTATTTTAAACGAAAAAATGCTAACAAACGAAGGCAAGAAAAAGAACTGGAAAGAAAACTAACTGCGGCGGGAAATGTTACTAAAAATCCGCATGCTGAAAAGCAGGGAAGGTAATATAAAAAAATAGGCTACATTTTATGATATTTGCCCAAATTACAAAAAAAAAAAATTTAACCGAATTTTAAAAATCACGTTTTATTGAAATTTAGGTCATTTTTTAGGAGTAAAATAGCATTAATTTTAGTTATATAGCAGTAATCTACATTATATTGCTCTAAAAAAACATATTAACTAATAGGTTGTTTAATGGTTTATAGGTTAATTAACTACAATTATTGATTTCAATTTGATAGGACATATTAATAAATTATTAGGTTTAATTTTGTAAATTCAACGACAATTTAGCCAAAGGGCAAACGTATTTTTGGCCTAATCTTTGTGCTATCAAAACCCGTCTAACCAGAAGATAATACGTGTTTTAAACTAATATTTACCAATAACACGATACTTTACGATAATTAATAACTCTATATTAATCATAATTACAAAGTGACTTTCAAAGAACAATGTCACGGACGACAACTCTTAAATCGACGGCTAGTTCAGTCCATAAACCATTCACGTTGCCTTCTTCAACCAATATGACGTCACAACTTAATCGCCGAACACCTGCGCCCGGTAAGTGATGGCATAGAATTTATTGAGGCAAAATGCTAAACTAAAATGCCATCCCTGCAGTAAATTATTTTTTTTTGCTTTAAAGTTTGAGGCAATTAAAACGCCCTCAATATTGTTACATTTTTATACCTAAATTTACAGTCTTTCTTTGACTTGTTTTTATCCACTGGCCATACTTTAAAATATAATAAATTCATGCCTTTAAATTTTGCTTGTAGAAAGTTATTGTAGTTTTATAATTTAAAAAGATGTATTTTATAAAGTTGAAGATTATGTCGACAAAAGAGTTCAATCACCATATGCAAGCAAATATGAAAGATCTAGATCTAATAAGTCAAGGCACCATGAAGGTTATTTATAAAAAAAGTTAATTATTAACTGTTCGTGGTACTTTATTAGGATAAAATCTATTTTAGTAACAAACCCGAAATATAATTCAACTTTTAAACGGGGTGTGGGATAGTGCAAAACCATATGTAAACGTTAACAAAAATTCGCGGAATGCGGGCCAAAATGGCATTTTTGTACTTTACTGCGGAGTGAAAGCAGTATTTACTTAAATGGCTAAATGGTGATGTGGGTTTTGGCTTTAGGGGTCAAGGGATGATGCAAAATTGACTATAAAGAGCACCGAAAGATTGGGAAAAAATTAAAAAAATTCCGCCCTTTTTCGCATTCAGCGATTTCATGTTAACGTTTACATACGGTCTCGTTATTTCTCGCACCCCGCAACTTCTCACATTTCGTATTTTAGTACTATCCGTAACACTAAACCAATTTTTTAACAGATACTGTATACCACCAACGACGAAGGGAAACACCTTCGCCAGAACGAAGTCTGCACGGCACCCACACACATACGCCACCTTACGGACGGTCGCGAAGGCAAAGCTTGGTATCTCGGAACGATGTGTACAACAGATCGCAAAGAAATTACGGGTAACTTGAAAATTGGTTGTACTGCTATTTGTTTTAATAATTTTATTTTTTATACAAAAGCAACTTATCAAATTTTAGAATTTTTATTTTTCCCGTTCATTTTATTTAAAAGTCCTATATTGGCGATTTTTTTTACTAAAAAATTAATAAAGTTGATGTCACTAAACACAAAAATGATTTTAACTTCAAGTAATTATATCCTCACTACGCTAACTAACTACTTTCTACGTCACAATAAATATATGGTAATCTTGTTTTTGATTTTCATTATTTCCAATATTAAAAAAAATTAAATTGTAAGTACCACAGACAATTTTTGGGGGTTCTATATTTTGTGATTCAGTGTCAAATTATTTTTTTTGCTTTAAAGTTTAAGGCAATTAAAACGCCCCCAATATTGTTAAAAACGCCCCCAATATCATACTAACGTGCTATATACATCACTTACAAAATTACAAATCTTTTTAATATAGAACTTAAATATTTAGTATTGTTGTTATCAGGAGAAGTCGATCTTACTCAAGAAGAAGATCTTCACATGATGGAAACAAATGTGGCTGGATGTCGAGAAGTTCTTCTTTGGATTCTACTGTTTCAGATTCGGCAATGTCAAGGTAAATTGAATTTAAATCCATTTGTGATTTAATTTATTTCAGGGCGCGTAATTTATGTCAAATTTTATTAGAGCCACATCGTTTCGCCACAGTCGGCGCGGACGGGAGATATCACGTGACAATCAAAGCTATTACCATGACGATGACGATCGCAGGTCTTTTCGCAGACAGTCATCCAACAGAGCGTCGGGGCACAGGTACAAGTCGTTATACGAGCGTTATGCTGCAAGTCAGCTTCCTATGCCAGCGCACGAGGCTATGGCTAGAAACCCAGTTAATAATGACATGGGTAACTACTACCGAAGATCGATGCGGCGAAATCAAGGAGAACAAGATCGAAAATACTACGCTGACCCAAGACAACGGCCGTCATCGTATTTTCCACAGATGACAAACGTTTTAAATTGGAGCAACGAAGATATAAATAATTGTGTAAACGATGCCGCGTTTTCACACCATTTTAATAAAAGGGGTCGCTCTCTCATGCCTACACAGCACCCAATAAGAGTAAATCGGCACATACACGATTTTCAATCTCTACCAACACCTGACCATGATAACAGAAGGATAAGTGATCCATCAAAGGATGTAGATCACGTGTACGAATCTCTCGATGAGGTTGCTCGAACGAAAAATGGAAAATAAGAATCGGTGATTACGCTGCATTATAACAACGAAACAGGTTATAAAAGATGCAATGTTTTAGGGTTTCTAGACGTCTCGTTTTAGCCGAATTATTTCTGTTTTCGATTATGTCCTGTTGTCTCGACACCTTTCTCGGGACTAAGACGGCAATTTTTGCCACCGATAAAATTGGATGTTTTATTTGCCTTTTAACCTAATCATTTGATTACGTCTTATACCTAACGTGTATATTAAGTACAAATATCGTTATTTAGTTAGATGTTATTGAGCGCCACTTTCAATCGGCGTAATATCTAAATTTATGTTATTTTAACTACAAAAAGTATTACTGAAATAGAGTCTGCTTACTAAAATAAAAACTATAGGCTTAATCAAATGTTAACCCGTTATCGCTTATAAGATATTTGAGCCTCGATCACTATTCTCACACTACTCGTCATTGAGCAATGTGTTTTTGGATAGTTTATACTATTTAAAAACAAAAATTCATCACCTTAAGGTGGCAGCGGTGATAAATAACTTTTAATAGTTTGGTATTAGTGAGAGAATATAACGTTGATAGATATTTGTACAGATACTCAAACATAAATTTGCTTAGCAATTTGGTGCTTTTGTACATTTATTGAAATGGGTATATATTAATGTATTGCATACAGTGCTGCTTTGCGCGACTAAATAGTATATTAATTTTAACTAACCCGGGTCCTATGAATCAATTATTTACCACTGCGTAGTTTTAAGCGTAGACCTATTGTTAATAATAATTATGTGGTAAAGCTGCTCGTGCAGGCAGTACAACCACAAGAAAGATATACCGTATACCCAATAAAGGAAGTTTAAACAAAACTAGATTTATTTGACAAATAAATGATGGTTTAAAATCTTTAAAGATAATTTGATATTGACACTTGTTAACTCTGATTATTCGGAAAATTCTTTATCGCTTTTACATGTAAACACACACCACCAATTCTCAGCGGTGATAATATTTTACGTGTTGTTTGCGATATATTTAATAAATATTAATTTCTAAGGAATAGTAACATGACATTAATAACCAAGTTAATCAGAATTACATATAACCTTATGCAGAATATGCAGAAGCACGAAAGATTAAAACAATTTTTTTCTTACGGAATGCAACAGATTTAAATCAAAGTTTACATATCATTATTTACTAATTACTGATCATTTACCTCAACAAACAAATTTATGCCATAATTTGTAACAACTAGTTTAATGTCCGCCTTATTGGCTGCATTTTATACCATTGTCGCAATAGGGTCGCAAGTGATCATACGTGTGCACCACAAACGTTAGTTAAAAACATTTTTATTCATTATAAAAAGCGATCGATTTAATAAACAAGCAATTATATCGTAAATAACGATCACCAAAATTTGTTAAACTAACTTGAATTGTCATTTATGATAATTGACAATGTGTCAAAATTTCAATCCTCTAAAGTTATTGCACGGGAACTAAAAAAAGAGGTAATAATATTAATAAAAATAATAATATTCATATTACTGGGGATTTTTCTTACTAAACAATTAAATCGGGTAAAATTTGAGCTAACGAATCGAATCAATAAGCTAGTTCGAATCGTTTCGATCGAATCAATAAGCTAGTTCGAATCCTTTTTACCGTGTTCAGTCAAGTGTTACCTATGCTCCACTTATCGCGAAGACTAGGTTTAATGGGACCAAAAAAAATTATAAGCCTGAGTGAATGTAAAACGCAACCGCACAGGTAACTTAAAGGTGTGACAATGTTACTGCTGAGCCGTATAAAACTTGTTACAATCAAAAGCCGACTTTAGAGCAAATATAATGCTTCCGAATTAAAATATGTTATAATGACTGTTGGCGGGTTCTTTATTTAATATAACCTGATTTAGTAAGAGTTACTAATATTGTTAGGCTAAAAAACTTTAACTTTTGCTAGTAAGCTGTATAGGTATGATAAAAATTAATTTGTTGTTGTAAAAAAGTCAGAAAAATGGTTAAACTTAACAGGTTGAAAACAAAATACAAAGCTAATCACTTTTTAATGTTTTTTAATTTAAAAATTTTTTAAAATAGAAAACTATGGATTAAAAACAAAAAGTTTATAAAGCATAAAAAATATCGTTTTTTAAGACAATGTTTTTTAAGTTTGAAAACATTTTTTGTATCGATCTCACAGTGTCCGTTTTTTATTTTTTTTGGCTTAAATTATCTTGGGTTGTCAGAAATTACTATATAAACTGGGTCGTGTGTATATTATCTGTTAACGCTAGGCTTTAGTTTAAACCATTTGAACAGTTTAAATTTTACATTTTTTATTTGAGCGTCCCAGTGTTTCTAAAAAGCTCATACAGTCCAAACTTTACTATAGTAACCACATCCCGATAAGTTATTACATTACCTGTAGGTATAGGTAATGCTATAGCTTTGTTAGTGTATACGGGTGTTTTGTTACGCTTTAACCATAAAAGAATAAATTAAAAAAATAGTTTAGTATTTCTTACTATTACCCATCCATACAAATAATACACACTACAACGTTGGCAATGTGACTAAGTTGATAACGTGACCAACTGTAGTTGTTCAATTGTATATAAAGAACAAAAGTTTAACCCTATTTAACTAAAAAAACTTGACTGATAAATTTTAAGCTTATGTAAAAGTTTGAGCTTAATTTTCCTCATTAATAAATTGGTTAAAAATATAAAACTAACAACTAGCAACGGTACATTTTAAAAGAGTTTGTTTAGGGCGGAGTATTAATCTTATTCTTGATAGTCATACAAAAGCCAGGCCAGCTTTGTTTGTCTGTTAGTGCTATACGCCATTTACTTTTTCTTACTGTCGTAAGAAAGCGTTTCTCATTATAGAAAAAAAGAACTGGATTGAAAAGTAGGATACCGACATTGCGCTTTTCACGGTTGATATGTTTCTACTTAGTATATGTTATAATATGTGGATTTTAATTTCAAGTATAAGTTGTTTAATTTACAATTTCTGTTTCTTTCTTTTATTTATAACAGTGAGATTAGTAAAACACCAGTTAGGTTAATAGTCTTGTTAGGTCAATAAAAACTTGATTTCGCAATTTTAAAGTGAATGAAAAATGTTTAGTTAAATACAGAAACGTATTACTGTTTGCATTTAAAAATTTAAACAGGAATACTGTTACTTAAGTTTTACCAGGATACACTTTAAAGTAAGTTTAAAATAATTTTAAATCTTAAGTTGTTAGGTAACTAGTAAGTTTTACTAAATAAGAAATCAATTGTTTTAATTATATTTTACATATACCTTTTTTTATTGATTGTGTTTTATTAGGAATAATTTTTTTTACTTACTATACCAAAATAACATTGTATGAATAAATAAAGAATTTTAATTGGAGCATGCTGAGTCGATAGCAACAAATTTTGTCTTGTATTTATATTTGTGGTATAGGTTTTTGATGACTTTATATGACTATACAATTAATAACGACATACAAAATATCAAATTGCAAAAATATTATAGTATTTCTTGCTTAAACCCACCCATACAAATAATACACACTACAATATTGACAATTTGACTTAAGTTGACAATGTGACCAATTGTAGTTGTTCTATTTTAAATAAATAAAGTAAACTTAAACCTTTTCAACTAAAATAAAACTTTACGATGAAGGACAATAGGTTTTAACTTTTTACCTATATAATAAAAATTGGTTGATTTATAGGTCAGGCGACCGAAGTTCTCCTTTTGTAATGATATATCTATTTTGGTGTGTGCCCTTTGTATTTTAACTAGTTATTAAATATTTAAGCTTCGTTGGCAATAGTGAGATTAAATAATATTTGTGTAGACTATTTTATTTTGTGACTAATTTATAAAACCACGATAATAATAATGATAGAACACTCTGTTTTGCGTCCGCCTAAATAACGTTAACAAAACAAAATATGTAAAGTTTAAACGTCTATTAATGTGATGTCGTTAATTTTTATCAGGTTTGCGATTTGTGTAGCAGATTAAGTATTGCGTAGGAAGACCATAGATTTTACTTTATACTTTAAGAAAGGAAACAATTCGAATTTAAAACATTTTAAAACTATATAACACTAGAACTATTTCTTATACCTTTGCAGTATGTGTTAGTTAAGTATACTAAACTTTTCAAAATTAAAGCTTTTGCCAATAAAACTGATTCAACAATTTATATACAATGGACTTCATATAAAAATATTAATTGTAATTAGGCTGGTGGGCTTTTTTGCTCACATCCGGTTTCTTTATCCGGTTATTAAGTTATTTTAATAAGGTGATATCGTTTTTTGTAATACAAGGAAGTAGGATATATTTTAAAGCACGTATGTTATATGAATAACTAGTCTTTTTTTTAAATTTCATGGTCAATGGACTTACTATAATAATAATTTTCATAGCTGATTTTGGGTTTCACACCATGAAAAGGGATACATTAAGCTAAAGAGTTCATTGCTTTGCATAAATCAGAAAATTTATTCAATAACTTGATCTTAAAAAATAGTAACTAAAAAATTAAAATTTTTACTGAATTATTTAAAGGGAAACTCAACAGAAAAATAAGGCCAGCTAATATGTTTTTTTAAACTGTACTGAGTTTAAAACTTTAATTAAAAATATTTTCGGGCTTATAATAAGCCTGATTCGATGTTCTGAACTTCGACGGCAAATCCTTTATGACGTTATAAGCCTTTTAAGATATTCTGTTAACCATAGTTATATCTATTGCTGAAAACCAAAATGGTGTTAAAGACTTAAATTTTTCTGGTGCACAATTACAATCCTTTGCATTTAAACCCGTTTGGGAGGCGGAAATTACTAATAGCTGAAAAATAGAGTCTAAGTTGCAACGAAATTTTAAATTTTAAACATGCATTTATACAAAAACATTGTTTTTTTTTAAAAATCTTTTGTTTAATGTGGTTTGTCTCAATAGAAATATACAAAATATTGCATTACTTATGATAAGCGAATTTTGTAAAAATTAACAAATAATTTGGCTTGTTTTATCATAGTTTATACATACAAACACGCAGTGGTATATACTAATACCTTTTAACAGCTAAACTCAGATATCACACAGTTTGGGTTCAGCAGTCTGGCAACAGAACAAAGTTGTAATTGGCATAAAAACTTTTTTGCTGCATCTAAGCGAATAAAAACACTAGTGCAATGTAGAACTATCCTTTAGGAAGCTAATAAACGTTTTTATAATAGTTTAACTTTTCTAGAAAACTTGTACGACTTTAAAACAGCTTATGACCTCATCATAACGTATAGCTAACAAATTCGCGTACAACCCGGTGATGTCATAAAGGATTTGCCGTCGAAGTTCAAAACATCGAATCAGGCTAATTACAGACACAAAAATATTTTTAAATACAGTTTTAAACTCAGTACAGTTTAAAAAACATATTAGCTGGTCTTATTTTTCTCTTCCCCTTTAATAAGGAGTTTTATTACATTAAAACTTATTCGTTCTATAACTGAAGTTTTATAAAATAAAACAACTAGGCCTAGTTTTTTTCAGTTACAAAAGTTTTAAATTGTGGTTGTTGCATCAAACGTAGTAAAAAAGTTAAATTTCATAGAAGGAGTGAAAGTTTTTATAGTAATAGCATTCATGCCTTTAATTTTAAAACAACTGTTGCTTTAGTTGGAATATTTCTTTGTCCGTTTTTGTTTTGACATAATATGTTTTTAAGGTGGTATGGCTAATTTTAAAAAGGAAATCGTTTCTAAAAATAATATTTATATATAAAGCAACGGCTAGTATTATTTTATATCTCAGTAATGTTAAAAAAAATAACTCTAATAATATGTTAGACAGAATATAAAATTCGTTAACTTATTACAATTTTGTTAGGACCAAATATGTTAACTTTTGTTGACGTTTATTTTAGGTTTAACAGTCACTCATAATTGTTGAAAGTTATATTTGCAATATATAAACACTGTTTAAGATATAGTACATTTTTTTTTTAATTCCAAAAAAAATTAAAATCACAGTTTATATTTGTAATCCAGTTTATTATTATAATATATATTTCTGTATTCAAAACTCAGTTAGCTATTTAGCACTAAAGTGTTAAATATATATATTAAAAATTGCAGGCCTAAATTTGAGCCTCATGGTTATACAACAATGTTCGTAATATAGTTATGATAAATTAAAAATTAATCATCGAACAATTTTGCAAAATTCAGAATGGTTATTATGTAGTTAAACGTTTTTTGATAACAAGCTTGAAAAATCAATATAATAAAACAACTATTTTTTTCAATTCTTTTAAAAGTTTAAAACTTGTTTTATATTTTAGAAAAGTTAATCGATTTGTTGTTTTAAAACAAAACCAGAAAGAACAACAGAATCGCAGCATGATTGTTACTTTAAAAAAACTTGGAATTCTTCTGCCAATATTAACAGTTTATGTTGTAACATGCTATCTACAATATTACTTGCCATCTGAGTTGCATAAAAAAACAATCACAAAATACCCGGTGGGAAAGAAAAATACTGTTTTAAGTTTTTCAAAAAAATTTGAACAAGATGAGAAAACTTCATTCAAAAACTTGTTTCAAAACAAGATCATCACTGACCCAAGTGCTTTGTTTTATGGTTTATTGCCAGGTGATATGGCTGGCCTTCCACTGAGTTATTTTAACTTGTCTTCGTTTACGCAAGACCCGAATCAATACGAACACTGGTCGACCTACTTTCCAAAATTGAAAAATACGATTCAAAAATACAAGACCTCGTTTTTTAATCGGTCGAGTGACTTCTATACTTCACCTCAAAAAACCACGGTAACAGTCACAACAAAAACACATAAGTTGGGAGGCTACTTAATGGCGACTATTCAAGCTCGGGATAGCTTGGATCACACGAAAACTTACGGCGGAGATTATTTTCGTGCTCGACTCATTCAAGCCATAAATTCACCACATCCCAACAATGGAATAGCCTGTACAGTAGTGGATCATGATAACGGAACATACACCGTTACTGCGCCGTTGATGTTCGCAGGCAAACTTACACTTGAAATTCGGTTAATGCTTTCTATTGAGGCACTGTCAGATTACATTGACAGAACCAACCGAAGAAATTATGGCTTTTACGAAGGCACCTTAAAATCGGGAGAAAAAGTCACCTGTAATCCTCATTTAGCGGATGATAAGTAAGTATCGTTGTTAAAAATGATTTTTTATAATTTTTTTAATTTTTTTTTTATAATTTTTTAAATAATTTTTTTATTTAAATTTATTTAAATATAATACATTTGATTTTGTTTTGTTCTATTTAATACAATTTTTTGAATCAGTACCTTTTTAAACTTATTGTATTAATTATGTTTTGTTAAAAAATTGTAAAAAAATTGCATACTCTTGATTTTTGCAGAAAGACGGAAGAAAAGATTACAGTCACCCAACCAATCAGGAGCCCTGGTTTTGTACGAAGCCCCCTTCCGGTATTTGTCATCCTTTAAGATACACTGTCTTTAAGAATCATGATATCAACGTGGCTTCTGTGATTAAAAAAGAATATAAAGTGGATTCATTTATCAATGGATCCGGTACGACAATAGAAGTGATGGCAGAAGGTAACATCTCCCTTATTGGAAGTACAAGCCGGTGTCGACTTCCTTTCAAAATGCCAGAAGTTGAAGTTAACCCTACTGGGTACTTAAAGGACGGTAAATGGGTTTCGTTGCTTTGCAAAAGCAAATCTGCTTTGACAATTGAGGACCACTATAAGTGTTTTCAAAACAAAGTTGTTTACTTTTTTGGGGACTCGACTATAAGACAGTTTCCATATCTGTTCATGGGCAGAATGAAACTGCAATTAAAAACCACGCCCTACGATGGCAAATCATGGCAAGCTCCTAAAATAGTTTACAGCATTCCTCGTAATATAACATTTTACTATAGATCACACGGTTTACCAATTCAAAATCCAGGCCCGCCCGAGTGCATGCCATATATTTCAGACAGTCTAGACGCAATTACTTATGGTGGACCAAGCGTTACAGTTGTTTTTAACGTGGGCGCACATTTGCACCGTTTTGATCCATCTGTGTTTATACATCGCATTCATGGTATTCGCAGAGCCATACAACGATTACACGAACGTTTGCCCGGCACGAGGGTTGTTATACGTGGCTTGAATGTTCTTGGTGACATAAATGAATGGCTCTTTTATCGGTACGATGTAATATACCGCAACATGTTTAAGGAGTTAAAAGATCATGTGTTTTTTTTAAACATGTGGGACTTAACAACAGTGTGGCCTTTAAGCAACGATTACCATCCGAACCCAACAATATTAAATCAAGAAGCCAATTGGATGCTAAGCATGCTTTGCGGATAGGATAACATTGTTTCTTTACTTTGCTTTTTAATCTATGTAATAATGTTATCATAACATATTTAATATATATTTTAATGCACAAAAAACACAATAAAAATCGCCAAGCACAATGATATTTTTAACTTAATTTATTTAAATTTGGTAGTAAATATAAAAAAATTATTTTAAATTAAATGAAATATTCGAAAAAATAATTTTATTTATTTTTATTTTAACTGTGTTGTTATGTCCATTATCAATCTTATTAAAAATTTGAAATGATTTATTAGCGGGAGGTCACTTTTATTGAGCTCCGGCGTTTCACGCTGAATCATTCGGCTTGATCCCAGCTGCGGGAGATTTTTCACTCCCCATCGTCATTTATGACGCATTTGTTGTTCTGTTTATCGATAATGCTTTGTATTTTCTTTATTGTTTGTAAGCGCTTTCTCCTATTTTATTTCGCTTTAAATAACTGGCAATATAGCTTTTTGGTCAGTTCGCTGGACGTAAAAACTCATAAATAAGTAAGGCCGAAGTAAGGTTTAACACACAATTAGACTTTCGCTTTTATACTTAATTTGTTGATTATATACTTTATAGTTTATGTTTCATGTCATATTTTTGTGTCGCATTTATTTCGCATTTCCTGTAGTTTCAATTCCAATTAAAAGCCGCTTGTACAGATTACATTTGGTAGATTGAATCCTTGGGCAGGTTTTGGTAATAAGTTAACGAGTTTGACTTAACACGACTATTTTGTGTATTTTATTAAGTGTGGCTTTCTTATCGATGCTCATCTTTACGGAGTACTCTATTGGGGTTTAAAAATTGTTTAAGCCATAGTAGGAGTGTATTAGATCCTACATTGCAAGATTTATGAGTTTTACCTTAGTAAGATTTAAAAAGTTGTTAGGTATTACTTGTGCGTAGTTAAAAGTATTTTTTGTGTGCTAATTTGTGACAGTTAGCTTTTGTAAAGTTTTTGAATATAAGATTCAATAACTTGTGTGTGTGTGGTTAATAATATACATAGGGTTTTGTTAATTATTTTTTGTGAAATATGGAGGAAGGAAACGTCACTTCTCCTGCCGTAACAAAGCAAGGGTATGGTTGTTACTGCGTCCACCACTGTGGACACTTCGACTAGTAAAACTGTTACTAAGTCGGGACCTTTGGGGTCAAAGGAAGAGCGTACATATGCTCTATCGGCATTTACCCGATGAGAACAAACTTTGCAAAGAAAATGGAAGCAGAATGTTCTGATTGTAAAGAAGTCGCAAGGTTAAAGGGTGACTTTGATACGGCTTACGAAAAAGTTGTAGGCGCGTGCAAGAACTATATTTCCCAGTCAGAGGAAGATGTAAGAACCTCCGCTACTTCAAAATTGAAGGAAGTAGAACAGTGGAAAGTTGTAGCTGACAATCGGTACCAGGCATATTTGGAGACCTGTGTCCGAAAAACTTCTTCAAGAGCAGGCTCTGTTGCCGGACGGTCGATTAGATCTGGTCGCTCGCACCGCAGCAGACGAAGCGTTGAAGCTCTCGAAGAAAATGTGGAAGTTGTCCGCTTAACAGCCGAGTTTATGAAACAGCGTCACGAAATTGACAAACTTCAAGATGAACTTGAAGCTAAGCGCCAAGAAAGGGAACTTGAAGCCCAGAGAAAAGTTAAAGAGTTAAACAGGAAACGCGAGGAACTTAAAATGCAAGAACAAATTGTTCATGCACAAGAAAAGGTTCGTTTTGCTGAGAGATACGAAGATAGCGAATTCGGCTCCGACATCTCTGAGGTTTTACCTTTAAGGCTGAAACAATATGCTGCAAAGCCTGTTACCGAACCAGAAGTGAACTTTAATGAAACATCATTGTCGCATTTACGAATGTACGAAAGCGACAAATCACCTCGCTCAATAAAGGCAGCGGGGCCGGCACCAACTGCAGTTTCACCGGCATTGGCACATCGACCAAAGCCGTCCGTATTAGCGGACCCGAGGGATTATTTTTCCGGCCAAGAGGATCGTGTTTATGACCGATCTCAACCTGTTCAGCAGCATCAGCCGCCATTTTCAAGTTTTGATTTTGCCACGCCAAAGATTGAATTGGATAGCTTTAGTGGCAACGTGTTAGAATTCTTGGGATTTATACGACGTTTTGAAGAATTTGTTGAACGTAGAATTCACGATAACAGTGCCCGTTTAAGTTTTCTACTAAAATATTGTACTGGCGAGGCCCTACAAGCGATTCGCGGTTGTGACGTCATTGCAGACCGAACAAAGGCATACCGTGAGGCACGACTTAGACTGCATGAAAAGTACAATCAGCCGGATATTCTTAAAGAAGCTGCAATGGATAAAATAGTAAATGCACCAAAACTAAAGGAGTTTGATGCCGACGGCTGAAACACATTTGCCGACGACCTTTACTTTTGTGCTTGTACTTTAAGTGCAGGTGGCTTTGAATATGACCTTTACAGTCAAGACACAATCTTCAAAGTCTTATGCAGATTTCCAGAAAATGCTTGGTAAAGTTACAAAGAATTCGCTAATGACACGGAAGATCATGGCAAGACACCAACATTTGAAGATGTTATGTTTTTCGTAAAAAGAATTGCGAAACATCAACGTCGATCTTTACACCGTCTGCAGCTTAAACGGGACTGCAGGTCAAAGGCGCCAACTGCCCAATACACCGCTAGAGGTAGGGCAACACGCCCTGGCCGTGTAATCGCTGCTGTTGAAAAGGATGTCAACAGAAAACGATATAATGTTTCTGTGCCAAGGTGCACATCTTGCAGTGAACACCACTTTTTATGGCAATGTGGAGTTTTCAAATCAAAAACCCCACAAGATCGACGCGAGCATGTAAAAACCAAACGCTTATGCTTCCAATGCCTTCGAGCAGGACACCAATCTCGAGACTGTAAATATGACAAAGGCTGTAGGGATTGTGGCAAGAGGCATAATACTCTTCTGCATATTACTATTCCGCCAAGTAGCGCCGAGGTTAGTGCGGAGCCGCAAAGCGAGTCAGCTATTGTGGCATGCAACGAGGTTTTCCACAACAGCGTAAAAAATGTGAAACGTTTCAAGATTGTGCCAGTTAAAGTTTGGGGCAACAATCAAAGTAATTTTGTGGAAACTTACGCTTTTCTGGATGACGGTTCAGATACAAGTATTTGCACTGCAAGCCTTGTAAAGAAATTGGGTCTCAAGGAGACAAATGAACATATCGAGCTCTTCACAGCAAATTCGGTAACAAGCCATGGTAGCCGAGTTGACTCGTTATATGTAAAGGGGATCAACGAAATCGAATCGTTTAATGTCGAAAAACTTTTGGTGCTTGACCATATTGTCAACGTAAGTGACAGCATTCCTACGGAAAAGGTGGCAAACATGTATCCGCATCTGCGTGACCTGAAGTTTCCTGAACTTAAATCAAAAACCTGACCAGTATCAGCATCATGCAGCGACATTTAAAATGTCTTGTCGAACGACTTTCGTGACCTTGATTGTGAGCAAAGGAGCGAAATGTCATTAAACGACAAAAGTGCGTTGAAAATTATGGACAAAACAGTTTCGCGGAACGGCGAACACTATAAAATTGGATTACCGTGGAAAGAGGAATATATCAAACTTCCGAAGAATAGGAAAATGGCACTTCAAAGGCTGCAATCTTTAAAGAAGAAGTTTATTGCTAACCCTGATATTTTTAGGCAATATAGGGAGAAAATTGATGAATATGTAAAATTAGGACATGCCACTGTATTAGCTAATAGCTGTGTAAATTTTATAACGTGGTATATACCACACCACTGCACGGGCCCTAAGTTCCGTATAGTGTTTGATTGTGCTGCGAAACACTGCGGTATTTCTTTAAATGATGTTTTATTACAGGGGCCTGACCTTATTAACAGCCTGGTGGGAGTGCTTTTGCGCTTTCGCCAAGAGGCTATTGCCCTTGTGGCAGATATTAAAGGCATGTTCCATCAGGTTTTCGTGAGACCATGTGATCGTGACGCCATGCGATTTTTGTGGTGGCCTGATAATGACCCTTCTCGAGCCCCAGTTGACTATCAGATGAACGTGCATATTTTCGGTGCAACTTCGTCGCCAAGCTGTGCGTCATATGCGCTTAGGAAAACTGCTGACGACAACGCAACAAAAGCAGATAAAAATGTTGTGAATACTATTAAGCGTAACTTTTATGTAGACGATTTGTTAAAGTCGTGTAAGTCTGTTGGTGATACTGTAGAACTAATATCTGCTATTTCACCGCTTCTTAAAAGCGGTGGCTTTCATTTAACGAAATACATTAGTAATAACAGGTCCGTACTATCGTCAATCCCAGCGTGTGACTTGGCATCTTCGGTGGTAAATTTAGATTTACACGAACTGCCAACCGAGCGAGCGCTTGGTATGTATTGGAACACCTCTTTAGACCGTTTCGAGGTAAAAGTAAACGTTCAAGCTAAACCGTCCACGAGACGAGGTATACTATCGATGGTAATGACCCATTGGGTTTTTCTTCTCCATTTATTCTTCGTGCACGCAAACTTTTACAGAAAGCATGTTCTGCACAGTTGGGCTGGGGCGATCTGGTTCCAGAACAACATATTAACACTTGGAATAATTGGCTTAACACTCTTGTTGATTTAGAGCACATTAGTATACCCAGATGTTTTAAACCTGTAAATATTGATTATTGTTGTATTGAGCTGCACACGTTTAGTGATGCTAGCAATGTGGGTTACGGTGCTGTTAGTTATCTACGCATGATTGATTTGCATGGTAATATTTATTTGTCTTTTGTAATGGGGAATGCACGTGTTTCTCCCCTTAAGCCTGTAAGCGTACCCCGACTCGAACTTACGGCGGCCGTGGTAGCCGTAAAACTCAGCGACCTTATACGTCGAGAACTGAAATATAAAATTGACAATGTTTATTTATGGACTGATTCTACACCGTTCTCCAATACATTTCAAACACATCAACGCGATTTCAAACCTTTGTCGCTAATCAATTAGAAATGATTCATTCGCTTTCGAAACCAGAACAATGGATGCATGTTGACACAAAGCGAAATCCCGCTGACATTGCATCAAGAGGCTTAATGCCTAATGAACTGCACAAGGCAGACCTGTGGTTTAAAGGCCCAACCTTTCTTTATAAGACATTCAAACATTAGCCAGTCCGCCCGGCTATCTTGCCGTTATTGACCGCCAATCCTGGGGTCAAGTCAGTGACCTTGTGTAATGTTGTTTGCAGTAATCAATTTAGTTTACTGCGTTTGTGGCGTCGTTATTCTTCGTTTACAAACCTACAACGAGCAACCGCCTGGATTCTGCGATATCGCACTTTTTTGTTATGGAAGGTTTCTCAACGGAAAGCTAAATCTAACGACGAATACGCCATTCCTGAATTTTTATCGCTAAAAGAACTAAATAGCGCAACAGCTGCCATTGTGCGGGCAGTTCAACGACAATCTTTTTCCGAGGTAATCAATCAACTTCATGGCCACCAAACTTTTGACGAGCCTTTACAATTCAAGTCTAAGCAATCTAAATAAATCAAAACAGCTTAGTACTTTAAGAAAGCTAAGCCCGGTTTTAGTTAAAGGCATTATGTACGTTGGTGGCAGGCTACATAATTCAACCGTCCCTCTAATCACCAAACATCCGATGATTCTCCCAGCTAATCATGTTGTAACTGAACTTATTGCGACAAACTATCATAACAGGCATGGGCATTCGGGAACAGTTCATGTCTTGTCCGCCATTCGAGAACGTTTTTGGATTCTACGTGGACAAGCCACTGTCAAAAGGATTCTACGAGGCTGTAGAAAATGCCGATTTTGGTCTGCTAAAGTGGGGGAACAAATTATGGCCACTTTACCGATGCCAAGGGTCACTTCAAATAATCCTCCATTCACATTCGTGGGAGTTGACTACATGGGGCCAGTTCTCACAAAAAGTGGAAGAAGTCAAGTTAAACGATATGCTTGTATTTTTACTTGCATGGCTACTCGGGCTATTCACATTGAAGTAGCCCAATCCTTAGAAACAAGTGCTTTTATTGATGCTTACCGCCGATTCTCGTCTCGCCGTTTGGGTCCAAAAAGAATTTATAGCGATAACGGCACAAACTTTGTTGGAGCCGAGAGAGAGCCGAGAGAGAGCTAAGAGAAGGCATCAGGAGATGGAATAAAAAGCAAATTCACGACGCGCTCCTACAAAACGAGATTGATTGGAGTTTTAGTCTGCCAGCTGCGAGTCACCAAGGCGGAGTTTGGGAGCGGATGATACGGTCCGTTCAGAAAATCATGAGGCTAATAATGGGCGAAACCATTCTTAACGATTTTTCACTTTTAACCTTGATGGCTGAAGTGGAACGAATCTTGAACAGCAGACCTCTGGTGCCACTCAGCGACGACTGCAAAGATGAATTGGCATTGACGCCAAGTATGTTGCTAAAATGAGCAACAGACAATGACCTGCCTCCAGACACGTTTGTCAAGGCAGACGGTTACAGGCGATCGTGGAGGTTGGTTCAACTTCTTGCTGATCAATTTTGGGACCGATGGACCAAAGAGTATTTGCCTTTGTTACAATTGCGACAAAAATGGCTTCAACCGATGAGGAATTTCACGGTTGGCGATGTGGTTTTAATCGTTAATGAGAACGCGAAGAGAGGACTCTGGCCGAAGAGGAATAATCGAGAAGTGCATTAAAGACAAGAACGGGATGGTGCGCCGTGTCCAGGTGCACACTGCATATGCTACCTTAACCCGAGACATTCGCAAAATTTGCCTTTTAGAAGGGGTCGCATAAATTTGTATTTTCTATGTTTTTTGTGTTTGTATTTACGCCTGCATGCCTCACAGTTTTTCTTCTTTACACTTTCATATCATTTTTGTAAAACGATTTTTGTGATAGGTGTGCCTTGTATTGCATGAACTGACACACTTGCTACCTTATAGATGTAGCGTTAGTTTTATCGTTATTATATGTTATACGTAATTATGGTTCGAAATCTTAGATTTCGAAACATATTGTTATGTTGTATTTTGTTATCGTATAATGAACATTTTTGTTGTTAAATGCCCTCGTGTTATTACACTCTGTCATTTGGGGCCGGTATGTTATGTCCATTATCGATCTTATTAAAAATTTGAAATGATTTATTAGCGGGAGGTCACTTTTAGTGAGCTTCGGTGTTTCACGCTGAATCATTCGGCTTGATCCCAGCTGCGGGAGATTTTTCACTCCCCATCGTCATTTATGACGCACTTGTTGTTCTGTTTATCGATAATGCTTTGTATTTTCTTTATTGTTTGTATGCGCTTTCTCCTATTTTATTTCGCTTTAAATAACTGGCAATATAGCTTTTTGGTCAGTTCGCTGGACGTAAAAACTCATAAATAAGTAAGGCCGAAGTAAGGTTTAACACACAATTAGACTTTCGCTTTTATACTTAATTTGTTGATTATATACTTTGTAGTTTGTGTTTCATGTCATATTTTTGTGTCGCATTTATTTCGCATTTCCTGTAGTTTCAATTCTAATTAAAAGCCGCTAGTACAGATTACATTTGGTAGATTGAATCCTTGGGCAGGTTTTGCTAATAAGTTAGTATAAGTTAGCGTTAATAAGTTAGCGAGTTTGATTTAACACGACTATTTTGTGTATTTTAATTAAATGTGGCTTTCTTATCGATGCTCATCTTTACAGCCAGACAGCGTACTCTATTGGGGTTTAGTAATTGTTTAAGCCATAGTAGGAGTGTATTAGATCCTACAAATACTGTTACTCAAGTTTCACCAGGATACACTTTAAAGTAAGTTTAAAATAATTTTAAATCTTAAGTTGTTAGGTAACTAGTAAGTTTTACTAAATAAGAAATCATTTGTTTTAATTATATTTTACATATATCTTTTTTTATTGATTGTATTTTATTAGGAATAATTTTTTTTACTTACTATACCAAAATAACATTGTATGAATAAATAAAGAACTTTGCTAATAAAACTGATTTAACAATTTATATACAATGGAATTCATATAAAAATATTAATTGTAATTAGGCTGGTGGGCTATATTTTTTTTAAATTCAAAACTATAACAAAACACATTTTTGAACTGTACTGAGTTTAAAACTTTAATTAAAAATACTTTCGGGCTTATAATAAGCCTGATTCGATGTTTTGAACTTCGACGGCAAACCCTTTATGACGTTATAAGCATTTTAAGATATTCTGTTAACCATAGTTATATCTATTGCTGAAACCAAAATGGTGTTAAAGACTTAAATTGTTTTGGTGCACAATTACAATCCTTTGCATTTAAACCGGTTTAGGAAGTTAAAATTACTAATAACAGTGATAGGAGTAGTGTTGTTTTACAAGAAACTGAGCATTTGTTCGTGTAAAATTTAAAAATACTCTGACAACCGAAAAATAGAGTCTAAGTTCCAACGAAATTTTAAATTTTAAACATGCATTTATACAAAGACAATGTTTTTTTAAAAACCCCCTTTTCAATGTGGTTTGTCTCAATAGAAATATACAAAATATTGCATTACTTATGATAATCGATTTTGGGAAAATTAATAAATAATTTGGCCTGTTTCATTATAGTTTATACATACAAACACACAGTGACATATACTAATATCTTCTAACAGCTAAACTCAGATATCACACAGTTTGCGTTCAGCAGTCTGGCAACAGAACAAAGTTGTAATTGGCATAACAACTTTTTTGCTGCATCTAAACGAATTAAAACACTAGTGCAATGTAGAACTATCCTTTAGGAAGCTAATAAACGTTTTTATAATAGTTTAATTTTTCTAGAAAACTCGTAAGACTATAAAACAGCTTATGACCGCATCATAACGTATAGATAACAAATTCGCGTACAACCCGGTGACGTCATAAAGGATTTGCCGTCGAAGTTCAAAACATCGAATCAGGCTCATTACAGATACAAAAATATTTTTAATAACAGTTTTAAACTCAGTTAAGTTTAAAAAAAACATATTAGCTGGCCTTATTTTTCTGTTGAGTTTCCCCTTACTAAGGAGTTTTATTACATTAAAACTTATTCGTTCTATAACTAAAGTTTTATAAAATAAAACAACTAGGCCTAGTTTTTTTTAGTTACAAAAGTTTTAAATTGTGGTTGTTGCATCAAACGTAGTAAAAAAGTTAAATTTCATAGAACGAGTGAACGTTTTTATAGTAATAGCATTCATGCCTTTAACTTTAAAACAACTGTTGCTTTAATTGGAATATTTCTTTGTCCGTTTTTGTTTTGACATAATATGTTTCTGAGGTGGTATGGCTAATTTTAAAAAGAAACCGTTTCTAAAAATAATATTTATATAATGTGGAATTGATTGCTTGTGCAACCATTTCCTTTACGTGATACGGGGTGATATGAGAGATGGCACATTTGAAGACGTTTTATGTTATGGGTATGGACAATGTGAAGCTAACCACTGCAAATAAAATATCAGCGTGGCTAATAACTGAAAACAAACTATACTCTGTTTTGCAATGCCTGGTGCGGAAATCACGATATCTGTTAGAACCTAATTAACCCAAAGATATACAGCTGTATCAGATATACAGCTGTATCAGATATACAGCTGTATCAGATATACAGCTGTATCAGATATACAGCTGTATCAGATATACAGCTGTATCAGATATACAGCTGTATCAGATATACAGCTGTATAAACTCTGTCAATCAAACTAAAATAACAATTAACTATACAAATGGTGAGCCTACAAGAATAGCAACCCAAAATTCATTATATAAATTCTACAATATAACGCAACGGCTAGTATTTTTTTATATCTCAGTAATGTTAAAAAAAATAACTTCAATATTATGTTAGATAGAATACAAAATTCTTTAACTTATTACAATTTTGTTAGAAACCAAATATGTTAACTTTTGTTGACGTTTATTTTAGGTTTAACAGTCACATATTTGTTTAAAGTTATATTTGCAATATATTAACACTGTTTAAGATATAGTACGTGCCTTATTTTAAAATGAATAAAAGCTAATGTTACAAACCAGTTGAAACGTGTACTCCGGTTTGTTAGTTCGATGAACTCAATAAGTTGAACATTGAATCTGTTAGTTAGGTTATAACTATACACCCGACTTAAAAGGCAGGTAATGATACAAGGCAAGATTTATCTTTTTCAATTCCCAAAAAAAATTTTAATTTAAAAAAAAATTAAAATCACAGTTTATAAAATATTTGTAATCCATTTTATTATTATAATATATATTTCTGTATTCAAAACTCAGTTAGCTATTTAGCACTAAAGTGTTAAATATATATATTAAAAATTGCAGGCCTAAATTTGAGCCTCATGGTTATACAACAATGTTCGTAATATAGTTATGATGAATTAAAAATTAATCATCGAACAATTTTGCAAAATCCAGAATAGTTATTATGTAGTTAAACGTTTTTTGATAACAAGCTTGAAAAATAAATATAATAAAACAACTATTTTTTTCAATTCTTTTAAAAGTTTAAAACTTGTTTTATATTTTAGAAAAGTTAATCGATTTGTTGTTTTAAAACAAAACCAGAAAGAACAACAAAATCGCAGCATGATTGTTACTTTAAAAAAACTTGGAATTCTTCTGCCAATTTTAACAGTTTATGTTGTAACATGCTATCTACAATATTACTTGCCATCTGAGTTGCATAAAAAAACAATCACAAAATACCCGGTGGGAAAGAAAAATACTGTTTTAAGTTTTTCAAAAAGTTTTGAACAAGATGAGAAAACTTCATTCAAAAACTTGTTTCAAAACAAGATTATCACTGACCCAAGTGCTTTGTTTTATGGTTTATTGCCAGGTGATATGGCTGGCCTTCCACTGAGTTATTTTAACTTGTCTTCGTTTACGCAAGACCCGAATCAATACGAACACTGGTCGACCTACTTTCCAAAATTGAAAAATACGATTCAAAAATACAAGACCTCGTTTTTTAATCGGTCGAGTGACTTCTATACTTCACCTCAAAAAACCACGGTAACAGTCACAACAAAAACACATAAGTTGGGAGGCTACTTAATGGCGACTATTCAAGCTCGGGATAGCTTGGATCACACGAAAACTTACGGCGGAGATTATTTTCGTGCTCGACTCATTCAAGCCATAAATTCACCACATCCCAACAATGGAATAGCCTGTACAGTAGTGGATCATGATAACGGAACATACACCGTTACTGCGCCGTTGATGTTCGCAGGCAAGCTTACACTTGAAATTCGGTTAATGCTTTCTATTGAGGCACTGTCAGATTACATTGACAGAACCTACCGAAGAAATTATGGCTTTTACGAAGGCACCTTAAAATCGGAAGAAAAAGTCACCTGTAATCCTCATTTAGCGGATGATAAGTAAGTATCGTTGTTAAAAATGATTTTTTATAATTTTTTTAATTTTTTTTTATAATTTTTTAACTAATTTTTTTATTTAGATTTATTTAAATATAATACATTTGATTTGGTTTTGTTCTATTTAATACAATTTTTTTAAATCAGTACCTTTTTAAATTTATTGTATTAATTATGTTTTGTTAAAAAATTGTAAAAAAATTGCATACTCTTGATTTTTGCAGAAAGACGGAAGAAAAGATTACAGTCACCCAACCAATCAGGAGCCCTGGTTTTGTACGAAGCCCCCTTCCGGTATTTGTCATCCTTTAAGATACACTGTCTTTAAGAATCATGATATCAACGTGGCTTCTGTGATTAAAAAAGAATATAAAGTGGATTCATTTATCAATGGATCCGGTACGACAATAGAAGTGATGGCAGAAGGTAACATCTCCCTTATTGGAAGTACAAGCCGGTGTCGACTTCCTTTCAAAATGCCAGAAGTTGAAGTTAACCCTACTGGGTACTTAAAGGACGGTAAATGGGTTTCGTTGCTTTGCAAAAGCAAATCTGCTTTGACAATTGAGGACCACTATAAGTGTTTTCAAAACAAAGTTGTTTACTTTTTTGGGGACTCGACTATAAGACAGTTTCCATATCTGTTCATGGGCAGAATGAAACTGCAATTAAAAACCACGCCCTACGATGGCAACTCATGGCAAGCTCCTAAAATAGTTTACAGCATTCCTCGTAATATAACATTTTACTATAGATCACACGGTTTACCAATTCAAAATCCAGGCCCGCCCGAGTGCATGCCATATATTTCAGACAGTCTAGACGCAATTACTTATGGTGGACCAAGCGTTACAGTTGTTTTTAACGTGGGCGCACATTTGCACCGTTTTGATCCATCTGTGTTTATACATCGCATGCATGGTATTCGCAGAGCCATACAACGATTACACGAACGTTTGCCCGGCACGAGGGTTGTTATACGTGGCTTGAATGTTCTTGGTGACATAAATGAATGGCTCTTTTATCGGTACGATGTAATATACCGCAACATGTTTAAGGAGTTAAAAGATCATGTGTTTTTTTTAAACATGTGGGACTTAACAACAGTGTGGCCTTTAAGCAACGATTACCATCCGAACCCAACAATATTAAATCAAGAAGCCAATTGGATGCTAAGCATGCTTTGCGGATAGGATAACATTGTTTCTTTACTTTGCTTTTTAATCTATGTAATAATGTTATCATAACATATTTAATATATATTTTAATGCACAAAAAACACAATAAAAATCGCCAAGCACAATGATATTTTTAACTTAATTTATTTAAATTTGGTAGTAAATATAAAAAAATTATTTTAAATTAAATGAAATATTTTAAAAAATAATTTTATTAATTTATATTTTAACTGTGTATTATAGAACCCTTTACATTCAGCCTAAAAGGCAACTGTTAAGAAATGCAAACTAAATAAATAGATAAAATCGCTGTTTTAAAATTGTATTGTAGACGGATCTATTGATTAATTTATTATTTTTAAATTGTTTAACAATACAAAAGTTCACATATTTTTTATGCAAATACCTGTTTATCATATATTTTTTGCTTATTGAGGTAAACCGTTTAGAAAATGTAGAAATAAATATTAAGAATGTATAAGTACTGCTTTTAACGGTAGAATCAGTTTACACTCGTTTCAATAGTTTTAGTTTTTAACAAAAAACATCTTTTTGGATCGTAAGATTTTGAAATGTAAATCAATTATATATAAAAACACAAGCACAGTATTTTTTTTAAAACAAAATAAATAATAGTTATTCATTATAAAAAAAATAGTTGCAGTAATAATTAAAAAAAAACTTAAAAAATTATGTAATTGAAAAATATAATAAAAAAATAATTGTTTGGCAACTCTGCAAAATTAACAAACATGTGGTTGTAATAATACGATGTTTAACACTTTGTTTATTTGTTGTTGATTTAAATTGCAGTATGCAATTTCTTTTGTGTAGAATTTTTTAAGATTTATTTTAAAAATACAAATATATATACTGTTAAATGTTTTTTTGTATGCGTCCAGTTTTCAGGAGTTAATGTTATTTTGTTTTAATGTTTCAAATGGACATTATATCTGTAAATGGTTTTCATTTATTTACCGTCAGACTGTCTTACCGCTGTTTACCAGTCTTGGTTTAACAGCTAGCGTTGATGTATAAATGCTGACTTTGCATCGGGACAATTAAATTAATAACAGAATAATTATTTAAAGGATAAAATTATATTTTAAGCATTTAGCAGTTTAGACAGTTAGATAAAGTCGATAGCAAAATGACTGCATAAATAATATCAGTTAAGATCATTATTACTAATATTATCATTTATACTAAGTTTAATTAATAAATAAGTAATTTCATTTTGGTCGTATTTTCATTTTTTTTATTCAATTTTTCTATCATTTTTTATCATAATATGGTCTTTGGTGAGTTATGTATATTATTTAGAAGATAACCTTAATAAGGCAGTCAGGTATTTTGATTTTGTTTTTTTTGTGATCATATTGTCGGTTGGGACTCATATGCACCCCCTTTTGCAATCTCTCATCTGTTTGGCAGGAATATTAACAGCCCAGTCTAACAGCTAAGTTAGTTAAATATGTTTTTTAAATAACTAGTTGCCAATTATATAAGTGTATAATGGTAACTGGTAATAGCATAGTATTATAGTTGGAAATGTGTAGACATCGCTACCAATGTTAACTATGGGTGTTTGAACTCCTTCAATTAGTTAAAGTGTTATTAACTATATTTGTAAATATCCAAAAACTTGGTAATGAATGTTTTTTAATGCAATATTAAGCGGTTTTAGTGTGCTTAGAGCAATTACCCAAAACAGGCTAAGAGGAATTACCCAACATCAAACACATATTTATTTTCAACAGAAATAAATAAAGTTGGTGCCTTACTTTAAGTCTAAGTTTACTTAACAACCTATGTAAAAATTAATTATTTGGACAAAAAATAACAATGCCTGAAGAAAACCTGGCAAGATTAAATCTCAAATTGTTAAGAAGGTTATGGATGTTATTCGGAATATTGTTTCAAAGATACAACTCAAGATCCTCAATTATATTCTATATCCTAGCTCTGCTTGCAATTGTATGTAAGTGAATTTTAATTATTGAAAAACAAAGTAATTTTTATGCAATTATTTATATTTGATGTGGAGGATTGAATTCATAACCTCTATATAGATTATTGATTGTTACCAAATCCCTAGATCATGAATTATATTTGTCCAACAATTAGTCTGCCGTTCGGTTTTTAGCTTAGTAGAAGTTTTTAATGTTTATAATGCCTTACTTAAGGTGGCTACAGGATAAAAACAGTGGGAATCGAACTGAGGACGATAGTGAAGCCAAGACCGTAGTAACTGAATTTCTAATACTTTATACTTAAACATTAAAACTTTTAATAAAATAAAATTTTAAATACAATACTAATTGGTGTAAATGTCTGCGCTGATAAATTGTATGGTAAACATACCAGTGAAAATATTTATAATTAAGACTTTTTGCTATTAATTTTGTGCCCTTAAGCTATTGCACTGTTCAGGTACATGCTATCTGTAATTATATATTTATTTTATTTTTCATATATAAAATACTGTTTATGTCTATTATCTAAACTATTATTGATCATACTTTAGTGCAGTTTGTGATTTATGCTGCTGGTCTGGTTCCTTCACGTTTTTTTGAGGTACTCGGAGCTAAGGATAAAAGTTCTTTTACAGAGCTTACTATTTACTCTTTATCAATCATTGTCCTTAATGCTGTTGTAAGTAAATTGAAAGTTTTTCTTTTTTAGTACTATGACATTAAAGCCCCTTACATTTAAACACCTTACAACTGAACTCCTATATTTGGACCCCTTTTATTTTAATCCTTTACAATAGAATTCTTTGCATTTTACACCCTACAATTGACCTAAGTGTATAAGGTGAAAAAGGGGTTTCAATGTAAGGGGGTCGAATAAAGGGATTAATTTAAAAAGGTTCAAAGTTTGAGAGGTTTAAAGTGAAAATATGAAGAGGTTTAAAGTTAAAGGCGTTAAATGGTTTTACATGTCACTGTTATCATCTATTATACAAATTACACAAAAATTATTAATTTGCAGATGACCAGTACTTCAACCTATCTTTCAAAAGTTTTGTATTTAACTTGGCGACAAACTTTGTGTACCAGAATTCATCAAAAATACTTTTCAAATTTGTGTTACTATAAACTTAATGTCTTAAACAAGGACTTGGATAACATGTATGTTGACTTTTTTTCTTAATTATATAATATTGGATGTTACATGAATGTTTAAATTTTGCATATAAATGTAGGCCTTAATGATTAAGAAATGTTTCAGCTACAAACCATTTTTTTTACATTGCCACACTAACACTTGTGGTCCTACTAATTATCACATAGGACCACACAGGACCACACAGATCGTACAGGACAAACATTTACCACACAGGACTAAAAAATGAAATGCGAAATCACGTAGACTGTTTTTCTGTCTTAGGGGCAACAAAGGGGGATCTTCATGAAGAGGGATAGGGCTGGGGTTAATAAAAAGTGTCTTATTGTTGGTATTTGGTTTTTATTTAGTACCAGTATCCCCAAATAAACGGTCAATGCGTTCTGTGTAGTTCAGTGTGGTAATTAGTAGGATTCCTAATACTTGTTCTAACAACTAACTATGTTTTATTTAAAAAAAATCCAAGCACTAAATTTTTTTAATTATTTTTTTAAAGTGATCAGCGTATAACTCGAGATGCTGACCAGTTTACGAGAGAGTGGAGTATCTTGATTAGCAGATTAATTGTCATTCCTCTTACAATTTGTTATTATTCGTATCAGTGTTTTGTCAGCACCACTTGGCTTGGGCCAGTCACAATTTACATTTACTTTATTTTGGGCACGATTATTAATCGACTAATAATGTCGCCCATCGTAAGATTAAATGTAGAACAGGAAGTAAAAGAAGGCGACTTTAGGTTTATACAATATTTGTTGTTATAATTTGTAATAAATTGTTTAGTTCATAGTTTAGGCTATAAATTAAATTTAAGTTGAAGATTTGTAAATAAAAAAATTGGACATCATGCAATTATTAATCTTTGTTTGTGTAAATATTGCAAAGCATTAATTGTGTTTACATTATTAACAACTTTATGAACTATTGCAAAAAAAATTGCCTACTCATTCAATTATGTTTTTGCTGAACTGCAAAACTGTAATATTTGAATTAAAGTATCAGTAAATATGCCTACTTGATAATAAAAGTTTGATATTAACAGTTTTTAATGCCATTAAACAAATTACTTTACCTTATTAAACCTTTGTTTTTTTGAATCAACTGTATGTATGTATTTTTTGATGTTTATTTTACCCAATAGTATGCTGAAGTCCAATAACACAAAGTTTTATCTCAATTTAAGTTTAATTTTATATTTTATATATTTGTAATATGGATTTTTTTAAAATTTTTTTAGATTTCAACACTTACAGGTTCGAGTAAATGCAGAATCGTTTGCATTTCATCGTGCTGGAAAAATTGAACTAACCAACAGTAACAATCGATTGCGGACGTTACTAAAAACCCAAATGTCGCTCTTTAATTGGTCATTTTGGCTTAGCTCTTCCATCAATATTTTTAATTATGTTGGTGGAATATTAAGTTATCTTATTATTGCCATTCCTATATTTTCTGGGGATTATGACCACTTAAAACCTGAAGAATTGAGTGCTTTAATTAGTAAGGTAAACCCAAATCTATTTAAATACCCTAAAAAATATTTAAAAATAAGTTTAGTACTATGGCGATATGATCATATCAGTTAGTTACAATCTAAAATGTTTAAGTTATAAGCTTTACTATGATTGACTTACTTACAATCATTTTTACGCCTTTTTCTAATATAAAATTAAAAACCTGTTACTTTGCAGGCAGTAAAAAAAATAAAAAAAATTCAATTATTTAGTGCAAATAAATACCCAAAGACATTCATGTATATTGTCCGCTAAACATTTTTTAATATAAATGATAAACTTATCTAGTGAGTATATTTAAACTATTTTAGAACTCCTTTGTTTGCATTTATTTGATCTACTCATTTTCTCAACTAATTACCATGTCAGGAACGGTTGGAGACATAGCAGCTCATACCCACAGGTAAGAGGTACCATAATATTAAAACTTTCCGCGATTTGATTTAAAAATATATTTTATTAAATCACATAAATAGTAACATCAATTTAATTAAGCAACTTTTGTTGTTATTTAAAAATACTCGATCCTAAGTAAGGTTAGCAATTCTTTTGCTATTTGATTTCAGCTAACATAATATTTAAGTTAAAATACAGCATGTACGTAACACAGATACATTTTTACCCAAATTTTTTGTTCTCCCTTTATTTTAAAGCAATAGTTTTTTGTGTTTTTCCTAAAATGAATAAATAGGCATCCAGACCTGGCTAAAAATACTCTGCCTTTTTTCTTTTATAAATTTTTAAAGTATATAATCCCTTGCCCTTTTTGATTTATATTAATGTTTGTTTAATTTGTTTAATAATAGAAAATTTTTGTTGAATTTAGATTGGGTCAATTAATTGATCAAATAGAAAAGGACAGCTTAGAGGAAGTTGTAAGTGAAACCTGTGAAAATGAAATCTTTTCGGATAAAGATCGGATGTTAAAAAAAGGCTCGCATCAAGTTGTTGAGGAAATTAAACAATTAGAAAATGAAACCAAGTATTTATTATACAAATCAATAACTGTCGTATACTACCGGCAAATATTTATTTAGCACCAGATTCAAAACTCAGTTTAAAATTTAACACTAGTTTGAATATTCAATTCTTAACTAGCACCAGATTAAAAACTAAGCCTTTAATCTTTAATATTTGACATAGCATTTTAAAACCTAAATTTTAAATCTGGAGCTGAATAAGAAACTGGGAAATAGTGTCTTAACTTCCTACCAAATTAGTTTAAAAATAAAACAAGCTAAAAATTAGAGTAAAATTAAAATTTTTTTTTTAATAACAAAGTTTTGTGTTATTTAGTAATGATAAGACTACAACTCAATATGAAACAGTTCGCCAAAACTTTTTTTTGGTGGATAATGTAAGTAAAATGTTTTTACTAAGTAATGCCTATTTGTTAGAGTTTTAAAGTAAAAATAAAATTAGTTTACCTCTGCCATTATGCATATTAAAAAATTGTATTAAATGTTATAGATAGTTTAAATAAGTTACTTTTATTTGATTTACCATAATGATTATAGTCTATGTTATTGAAATAAAAATATTATGTAAACTGCTTATAGTGTTTTTTTTTTAGGTTTAGGTAGTTTAACAAAAAATATTTAATTTCCACAAAACAAGTTAGTTATTATGCGATTATTGTACTTCTTGTTATCTTCAAGGTTACGTACAACACACCAGACGAAAAAAACAACCTTCTAGCCTCTCTTAACCTTTCCTTGAAATCAGGAACAAATATACTAGTTACTGGCAAAACAGGTTGTGGTAAAACTTCACTGCTTCGCGTTTTGGCAAAACTTTGGAATATTGAATCTGGAACTATTAAACAATTCGTAGAATTCGGCTCGAGAGGAGTGTTTTATCTTCCACAAAAACCTTTGATGACTTACGGAACTCTTTTAAATTTGGTGTGGTAACAAAGTTTTAGTAATTTTTTTTAGTATTTATGTAAAAAACCACCTCTTTCAATATTGGCTAGGACCAAAATGTGTAATTACACATATGTAGCATATATGACCACTTGGTTTTCCCTTTTAATTTTACTTTAACACATATAAAAGTATTAAGCATCTTTAAGCTGTTATTGCATTTTGTAATTTTTTTATAAAATTCTGTTTATATAAATTGCTTGAATTGGGTAGATAATGTATCCACGGACTGAATTCTATCCTGAATATAGTGAATCTGAAGATCAAGAAAGGATTAGAACTGTTCTTGAAGATGTAGGTTTAAGTGATTTTGTTGAAAGCTATGGTGGACTTTCAAGCAGGTAAAAAAACACAATTTTTTTAATGAAATAAATGTTTAAAAACAAAATTTTGTTTTTATTTTTAAAGTTTGGAGCAAAACTGGAGTGATAAATTGTCACCTGGTGAAATGCAACAAATTTCCTTTGCAAGATTGTTTTATCATCACCCTGATCTTGCTGGTAATTTAAATGTACATTTTAAAATAATCATAAGGAATTTAAAACAGAGCTTAAAATTCTGGTTTTTGATAAATAAAATTGACTTGATTAATTATAAGTCTTAATGAACCTGCTAAGCAGTATTTTAACGAAAAATTTTGGTGCATGTTAAGTTAATATAATATTAAAGATAATTAATCAAATTAACTCTTAAGATAACTCGACCTGATGACAAGCAAACTATATTTTTTCCTCTAAAATAGACAAACATATTAGGTTGGTTTATTTTAGCTGTATTGTCTTTGGGTTGAATTAACATGGAACCGTGGTTACTTTTAGTTATTAATTTGATACCAAGTGATATTTTATTAAAATGCAATAATAATTTGCTTGGTTGACTTGATTACTTTACAGGCAACATTGTGTAGTGTTTAGAACCTTAAGACTTCACAACATAAGGTCGTGAGTTTAATTCCCACTGCTTCTATATCAGAGTCCTTTAGGGGGGTTTAATAAATTGCACAAAACCCAGCTGAGTCCAATACAATTTGCAGGTTAAATATCTTGCAGTTTATTTGATAGTTTAACGAAATTTATTGTAGTTTTGGATGAACCTACAAGTGGTTTAAATGAACAAGCTGAAGACCGAATGTTTCAAATGTGTGCTTCTCGTAACATAACTTGCCTAACTGTTGCACATGGAACTAATCTGAAAAAGGTATTGTTTTTAGGAATACAAAATTGAGATTAAAACAAAAGTTTAACCCTTTCTTTAAATGTTTTAGTATCATGATGTAGAGTTACACTTACTAGGAAATGGAAAGTGGACGCTGACTTCTTTGTTGTGATAATAAAATTTTCAGGACTATTAAACTATAATGAAATTTCAGTATTCAGGAAAGTACTTTTGATTAAGATTTATTATTAATGTTGTTTTATCATATATATATATATATAATCATGAGCTAACTAAAAATTGTGTTTTAAATGAAATTGATACTGTATAATATTTTAAACTATGCGCCTAAGCAAAGAAGAGTATATGCAATTTTTTCTAGATAATTAACGGTTCACTATTTTGTTATTGCGAACTGTGAAACATTGTAAAATAAAGTGCTTTATTCATAGAAATTGTAGTTAATCTAATTCGCTGGACTGCTTTTTCGCTACTGATGCGCGGAAAAAACTTATTGTTTTCTTAGAAACCTCTTTAGCTTCTTTTAAACAAGATTCATATTGTTTGCATGATAAAGCACCTGTGGTTATAGTCGATATCATGTTTCGATTTATACTATCAAAAACAAATGTCACAACTGAGGATGCCAGGGCCTCTTGATCTAAAGTCGGATTAAAAATAAGTTTGTAGTCTTTTTCGTTCGAACTTTCTTTTTCAAGGTTGTTGAGGACAGCAACACTAACAGCTATGGGAATGAATTTTAAAGCAATTCCAGCATCCTAAAACGTAGCATGGTGATAAAAGTTATAAAAAATGCCATTTGTATTCTTGTTAAGTTAAAAATAGAAGATTTTTGCATTAATTTATGTGAAATTGCATATAAATTAAGATTACCTGTAAAGCCATGCTTACTCCATTCACTGCACAACATAACAACTGTAAAACAAAACTGAAGTTAGTTACTCTACAAGTGTTACAATTATAATTTTTTCAAATTTAAGACAGAAAATTGTCTTTTACAAAGAATTTAAAAAGTCCTAATAGTTAAAAAACAGGTCTTGCTGTTTACAGTAACACTCAATTTGGTTTTATTTCAGTGTTTTTAAGTTAAATATATTATTAATGTCATAATATAAAACCAAATTTGGCCGAGTCTGGCCCGAATTAAATAGGGGCTGCCAAATATAAGTAATTTTATTTTAGTTCGGACACTTCAACCTCATGTTTATATTTGTTTTGGCATACAGTATATACAACTTATTAATTTAATCAATAATTACCGAGCCCCTGTCCTGTACAATCTGAACGATTAGAGTGAATAATGTTCGAGGGTGAAGGGCTCTGAGAATAACTGTTTCACAAATGCTTTTTATAAACGTTTCCAAATATTTTTCATTTACACCAGGTATTCCGATTTTGGGTCGAAAGTTAACTTCAACTATTGCTTGTTTAACATCTTGTTTACTCTCCTTACAGTCAACAGGTCCATAAACACCAACTAATACTGTTGTGTCATCTAAAACAGTAAATAATAAAGGATTAAGTTGCCATAGCGGAAATATTAACTGGCAACGTGGTGTAGTGGTAAGAACACTTGCTACACTACATGAGGTTGTTGGTTAAATCCTCACTGCTCTCATGCTGTAGTGCCCTTAAAAAAGGCGCTATAAATGATATAAACTTCTGCTGAAACGAGCAATTATAATCTATAATATCCAAAACTGCCAAAGGCAACTTGAGACTGGGTCGGGGAAACTGATGTTACTCTATGTTTAGGTTGTGCAGTTAACCTTCCCACATCGAAAATAAAGATATACATAAAAATAATAACAGTTCCCATAAATACAGTTAATATTAACTTAACGAATTTTTGTTCAACATCTGAACATTAATGTTTAAAATTGTATTTAATAGTTAAAATATAAAAATATTCACAGGGTGTTTAAGAATATTTTTTAACCTATGGCCTTCTAAATACTAGCTATTCACTGTCTATTTCAAATCACCAGACATTGTAAAAATGTCACATGACAGACTGACAGATAATCCGTTTTTGTGAACCCACCTTGCGAGTACTGGGATGAGCCGTCAGTTGATTTTAAATAGTTTTGGCTACAGTAAAACTTGGTTATAGCGTTTGTTGCATTTACTTCATTCATGTTTGTTGAAAAGCACGAGAAACTACAAAATCCTAAAATGTGCTTTTGCTCATAAAAAATAAAAACAATCGCACGTGTTAAATTTCGTTATGTTGCCAACTTTTTTTGAATTTATTGTTTTATTAATAAATTTTTTGTTGTTTCTATGGTCGTAACTAAATATAAATCAGCATTAGGTAAATTTTTTTATTAATATTATTATATCTATAGGTGAATTAGGTGCGGTTAAGTCAAAAATTCTTAGTAATTTTTTTTTAGTTCTTAATGTGTTGGCTACCTAACAATAAAATAATTGATATAAAACTTACACTTGCGAAAAAAAACTTGTTAAATTTTAGTTGAGTTTATAAGAAAATTTACATTCTTGTATATTAAAACGTGATTTAGTTTATCTTAACGTATTTACAACTTATACTATGTTATCATTTAAATCTCTGCTATAAACAGTAATGCAAAACTATTGCAATTGAAGGGAGATTTTTAATTATTTATTGACAAAAAAGTTCGGAAAGCGCCGGAAAAAACAGTAACACATAGCATTTGAACAATAAATAAAAGCAAAACAAGGCAAGAGAACAAAAAATTAACTTTAAATAGCGACATCATGTGTTGACACAGACAAAAGGAATGATTACAGTTTAAAAAATGTTTGAAAAGATATTTATTAATAGTATTTATGGTTAGGCTCGAAGCGACTTTGTCGCATTAAGCAGCTGCATTGATGACGTCAAATTTTCACAGTATTAGTGACGTCACAAAGAATGTCAGATTTCGTAGAATAAAAACGTTTGACAAAATATCACTTTCAACATCTTTTAGGTGTCTGTAAAAAGAAAAAAACTATTTACCAACAAATTTAACAACCAACAAGTATAACAGTCCGGTAATCTAATATAATGGTCAAGGCATTCAACTATAAGCCGAAAGGTTTCAGGTTCGAGTCGCACGAATGCTACAATGTTCGCCCTTTAGCCTTGTATTTACGTATCGCTTAAAACATGTGACAAAGGCATACCCTTCCCAAAAAATTTTAAAATTACCAAAAAAAATAACAACATATTTCCTATGTAATTTAGATATCGGTTTTTTACCTTTGCAAGAATAGTCCATATCCGAAAAGAAAACCATTTCTTGCGAAAATATAAACATGCCAAGTTTTCCACCGGCGTAAGTCTTATCGTATATGGGACCTGAATCCACAAGCAAATGCTTACCCTCATACATAGTAACCCTAAATAAAAAAGAAAAAAAATTTAAAACAAAGAAAAGTTAAATATTTTTATTTTTTTGTTTAAATTAAAGAATATCACTCGTTCGTTTTAATTTTTTTTTACATTTGAATAAATTTAAGTTACCTTATATAGCCTGTAAGAGGTCTGTGTTGTAAAGTCCATCTGTAGGCAACCATATCTTTCCAGCCTTGATGTTTTGTATCATACCATATAGTCCTAACCTAAAAAAAAACATATAATTTGCTTTACGTTGAATTAAAATGTGGTACACTGTTATAAACACATCGCAAATTTCCATAATACGCTTTCGAATATATTTTGACCTTAAGTTTTTAGTTCTTGGAACGATAACACGTGGTATAAATAGAAGTGTCTCAATATCAGTTTAAATGGGAAACCGATTGAAACCACAAGTTTTAATTAAAAAAGGTGAACAAGCCAACAAAATGGCGAAAATTTTTAGTTTTTTTGTAGTGTAGTATTTTAGCAAATTTAATATTACCTGGCCGGGAGTATCACCAGTATGCCAAAGTGCATTTCTTAATGCCTCTCCAGGGCCGGTAGTGGAATTCACAACCTACAATCATAATTGTTGTATTAGAAGTTGTATATTTTTAGTATCTTAAACAACAGATTAAAAACCTTGATACACAAAATAGACTTTTTTTTATTTTGTAAAAATGTGTGCCCACCTTAAGTTGAAGTGCGCCAGATGCGTGTGCTTTTGTTGGTTTGTTTTTCCAGTAAGTTTGCGAAATTTGCTTCCACATGACAACGTAGAAACGACTTGAAGACTGATATCCGAACACAAAACCTGCATAATCATCGTCGCTGTGCGTGTTCACGAAAAAAGTGCCACTGAAATCAACTGCTTCAAATCGGTCTTTACCTAAAACAAAAAACAAAAAATGTTATTTTTACAATTCAAGTGGCCTTTTTTTAAAGTTTATCAAAAAGCTAATTAAACGATTGATGCTTAAGAACAAAAAGATACAGTTTATTAAGTCGCTAATTTTTACCTATTGCGAGGCCGGGATCACAGTTGACGGTTTGAATAACTTCTTTTCCTTTGTGTCTTACAACCCAGTTCGGGTCTAATTGTGCAACGCCGTTGGGATCGAGAGGAATCATGTCGTATTTGCGGAAATCTGTAACACTTATTCCGGCGTTCAACGGGCACGCGTCGTCGGCGTCTGCGATGTTGTCACCGTCAAAATCTCCTTCACATTCGTCGCCTCGTCCATTGTCTGTTTAAAAAAAATCTTTTTTTTTATCTGGAAAAAATTAACAGCTATTTTAAAAAGAATGTTACTTGAAAAAATTTGGTAAATTTTAGGTTAATAAATTTAGAAGAAATAAAGTTAACTTACTGTCGGTGTCCAGTTGACTTGGGTTGACTACTAGTCTGCAGTTATCTTTGTCGTCCATAATACCATCATTATCATCATCCCAGTCGCATGCATCACCTACAAAAACCAAAAATATAATTGTTGCAAATCTCTGTTGTAGAATGTAGAACTATGCCAAGTTTTATATTGTAGAAATTTTTAAAGGTTTATACAATTATTTATAAATATTCATTACAAGCTGCTTTAAATTTTTTTACCACGTGTTATAAAAAAATCTCATAACTGATTTTAAAAATGGATTTATTTACCTATTCCATCTTGGTCATGGTCAGCTTGATTGGAATTTGCAATGTAAGGACAATTGTCTAAATTGTTTTGAATTCCATCTTCGTCTATGTCTAAGTTGTTGTCGCAAATATCACCTACTCCATCCGAATCACGGTCGTTCTGTGAAGTAAAAAAATCGATTAAAATTTAATTAATATTATGCGTTGTTAGAGGATATTTTTATATTTAGGACTTCAATTTTTTATATTTTCTGCGTTTGTGTATTTAATGTTATTTGGTTTTCACTTTTATGTTGGCCTTATTTGATTCAATTTTAAGTAAAATATGTTTAAATATTTTTTTCTGTTTTCAGGATATTGGTGAGGTTTATAATACTATTATAGATCCTTACTTGTTGGGGGTTATGTTGAAGTGGACAATTGTCGCAAGCGTCTCCTACTTCATCTCGATCGCTGTCAATTTGGTCCGGGTTGTAAATATAATCGCAATTGTCGTCCACATTCAAAACACCTTTTATGACAAAAATAAAATATGATTGTTTTGAAAAAAATAAAAAATCTTAGATTTTTAAAAACTTGGTGATCTACTTACCGTCGCCATCAATGTCGTCTGCGCATGCATCACCTTCCCCATTGTTATCTGTGTCATGCTGATCGGAGTTTCGATCGTTGGGGCAGTTGTCGCATCTATCCCCAACCCCGTCTCGATCCACGTCCCGTTGATTGGGATTATATACAAGCGGGCAGTTATCCTAATTGTAAAAATAAGAGTTAAAACTTTTTTCTTGAGAGTAAAGTAAACTCTACACAAGTTGAGATAAAAACGATGGGCAAAAAATGAACACTTAGACGTTGTTCACTAACCTGGTTATCAAGAACGTGATCGTCATCGTCGTCAGTATCACAAGCATCCCCTTCACCATCCCGATCTGTATCTTCCTGTCCGCTATTGGGAAGGGATTCACAATTGTCTCCGGCACAAGTTACCTAAAAAAACAATTCCTTTATTTAATAAAATTCTTACAACAAATGTTAAAGTTCAGTATTATCCCTTTTTTATTAAGAATACCGTGTGGATTTCGAATCAAAGCCTGTGTGTTATTTCAAGGAGGTAAAGCGTATTGGAAATTTTAAATTAAATGTGTTTGGGTCAAATTCGCAAAGCAACGTGTGTCATAACACGTTGGTAATTATTTTACCACTAACAATGTTTAACAATATCGACCTCCGCGGAGATGTTATAAGAGCACTCCGGAAAATCAACAGCTTACAGCTGTCTTTATTTACATGTAACACAATAAAATTATAATCCAGCTATCTTTAACTAAAAATTAATGTAAGTTTTTTTATTAAGTAAAAGTACCGTTACTCCGTTCTTTTCGCATGAAATTTCGTTATCAGCCCATCCGTCCAAGTCGCTGTCAGCTGCACAGACGAGTCCTTCACATGCTTCGCAGGTTGCATACCCAGGTCGACACTAAAAATAAGTGTGTTTTTTTATTTATTGCGTTAAAATCAACAAACCGCGCCTTAGTTGCAAGGTATTAGCCAATTGTAGGTGGAAGCCGAATGTAGAAGAGGAATGTGTAAATAAAAATGGTCGCACGCGACTCTATTGACATTTCAGAACAATGCTGTACAAATTAGTCAAATCTTAAGTACTGTGTTGTTAAACCTGTTGTACTTTAACAAGTAAATAAAAACCGAAACATTCGGAAACAATTTATACAAGTTAGGAGAAACAGTTCATTTTTATTTTTTAACCTAGGAGAACAAAGGCCTTTGTTGTGTGACAAACTCAAACACGTGGTTAGGGTCTGTACACAATAAAACGCCATTTAATTGGCACTAAAAACACGACAACATAATTCACGGTAGGTTTCCTAGTATCTCGTTCGTTGAACCGCCGGGATTCACAGGCCGGTTCCAAAAACAATTTTCTGTTTTCTAGCATGTTTTATTGGGCTGTAATTTATTCGCTGAAATTAAATACTAGAGATTTTGTTTATTAATTTGTGGAATGTTTTTTCTCCAAATCGAAAACCACACATTTCTGACGCTTCAGATTTTGTTCTTGGGTTTTAGTAAATAAGGAATTGAGAGTACCCAGACCTTAAACTTAAAAACACTCCAAAAGTTAAGTGGCCATTTTAGATCGGCATGTATTGCATTGTTTTGTGTATCCGAATAAAGAATCAAGTGTCTGAAGCACACCCATTTAGACACGGGAAAAACTTTTTAGACACGGGGAAAAAATTGGACAACGTGTTGTGTTTTTTTCGAAATACCACAACAACAAATTTTGTTATCAGACAACAACTCAACTGTATCGCGCAACATCAACTAAAAATATTTACCTTGCATTTAAATGGAGGACTGATTGTAAGACCAAGAAAAATACATTCTGAGTTTTCCGGGCAAGGATTATCGCCATCTGTGCAAGGGTTTACCATAACACATTCCTGTCGGTAGTTCTGAGCGTCCTCTACCCCGACCCCCGATGGTTTAGTACCTTTAATTATTTTAAATAAATAAGATAATAATAAACGGTACTTGCTCTTATCACAACTTTGTTTAGATCCAGTCTGCTTTAATTATGCAAAAAAATTGTCGATTTTAAAGTTAACTACCAACCTTTAAAGCCTGGTGGACAAGGAAGGCAAGTGTAACCAGGAAATTGGTTTTGGCATCTGTGGATTCCTTGATAGTGAAAGCAAGTATTTGGCACCATCGAACACTGCAATGAACATAGAGGTTTTTTACTTAATTGCGCTTTTGCAAGGCTAAGCAATATTTTCTAACTTTTCCTTAGTTTCTCCGATAACTTAACCACTCGCTTGTGGCCTAGACAAGAAGGCTGAACAACGGCGCCGTAAAAAGGAAACCACAAAGAAATAATGAATATTACCATATCAATGTTTATTCAATTAATTAGTTTGCCAAGTAGAATTAAAACAAGCTTAAATTTTAATACAGCACATGTGTTATATAGTTAAGATTGACACATACTTGAAACTCGTTAAAAACAATTTATATTTTTTCGGGATTAAAGCTTTTCGGTTCTTATAGTCGGATCTTAAGTCTAACCACTAAACAAGGTTAACTTAAGGTATGCGAATTAGTCTTAAGTGGAAAGATATCATGATGCCAAGCGAAGATAATTCTGCATATTTGTTACCGCCAAATAACATAGGATTACACTTTTCAAACTGTAAGCGCTCTCAAATATTTTAATTTACACCACAACGTGAAAAGATGTGTAATTTTCCAGACCGATATAGCCAAGAGATATGACATAGATGGTATTTGTTTATCTTATTTGACTTAAGCATGGTTTTACCTGCGATAAGCAACCAACATCGTGTGCAAATTTGTAAACGTGATATTTTAACAGCTTTTCTTTAAACCAGCTTTTAATGATTTTAGATGATTACTGGAAATTGTTAACAACATTTGACACTTCATGTTAACTTGGTTAAAATTTTAGTGCTTAAAATTTTAATTACAAGCTAGTACGTTCGACTAAGATAAACAGAAAATGGTAATCAATCTACCTCATCAATGTCAACGCAAGTAACTCCATCTCCCTTTGTTCCAACTGGGCATGATCCGCACTCAACATTACCCTCTACGTCTGAAGTACATTGTACGCCGTGATAGCATGGATTGGAAAGACAACCGTCTGCAAAGAGAATTTAGCTGTGATTAAATTTGAAATAACAAGTAATTTTATAACACTTTACAAATCATGGCAGTTGACTTAAGACTTCACATTAAAACATATTTTAATTTGAGTATATTTTATAACGTACCGATTGGACATGGCGTTTCGTTACAGGCTTCATAATCTCTTTCTTCTCCGATACAAAGCTTTCCACCGTATCTGGGTTTGGGGTTGTTGCACTTGTGTTTTCTTACCCTGAACCCAGTTCCACATGTCTCACTACATGCGCCCCAGGGTGACCAAGTACCCCAATTTCCATCGACTAAAAAGGAAAAAGAAAATTGACAATAGTTATCTAGTAAACCAAAAATCTTATTGATTAACGTGTTGTGTTATTGTAAATAATTAATTGAAAAAATATTTATATTTACTTGGACAGGCTGACTTTTTGCACGATTTTTCTTGTCGAGATTCGCCTGAGCAGTCTTGGCCTCCAAACTGAGGAGCTGGTGAGTTGCATTCTCTTAATCTTTCCTGCTGCCCGAGTCCGCATGTGGCGCTACAGCCCCCCCACGACGACCAGAGGCTCCATCTTCCATTAACTGAAAAAAAAATTATTTATAAACAAATTTAAATATTGGTATTTGGAGATTTTATTTTATTATTTGCTTAAAACATAAAATTAAACCATAAATTAAAAATTAAACCATAAGTTTCTTACTTGGACATGCCGGCAATTTGCACAATTTAACATTTCGTTCTTCTCCTGAACACTCCAAACCTCCATATCTTGGGACCGGTGAGTCGCATGTTCTTTCCCGGACCTTAAATCCTTCTTCGCCGCAAGTTTCAGAACAAGCACCGAAAGGCGACCATGAACCCCAGCCACCATTGACTGAAAAATAAAAAATAAATTTTCTTTTGAAAACAGGTTTTGTCTATTCATCGTAATCTTTCTAATTTAAAAAAAATTAGGTTGCTCTTTGTTGAAAAAAAAAATTTAAAAAGGGGGAAAAAACTCATTGTGCTTTTTTTATGTACTTACTCGGACAAGCGGGTGTTTCACAGTCTTTGTTTTCTCGGTCGATACCCACACAGTCTCTACCTCCATGCTGGGGCGCGGGCGAGTTACAGATACGGATCCTACTCACTCGACCTGTTCCGCACGTCACGCTACAATTAGACCACGGTGACCAAAAAGACCAAGCCCCATCGCGGACAACTTAAAAAAAAAACTTAAAATTTTATTTTTGGCAAAAAATGAAAACCCCCAAAAAAATTTTTCGAAAATTAACAAAATGTTTTTATTGGGACGGTTTAAAAAACAATATATTTACCTTTGAGCGGACAAATGTCACGAATGCAGTTCTTCGATTCCAGGCTATGACCGTTGCACGGAAAATGGACTCGATCACAAGCTCTTCCTCTAGTTTGAGTTCCAATACCGCAAGTAACTGTACATTCTGACCAAGCTGACCAGGCCGAAAATCCCTCTGTGTCTGTTTTAAAAATGGTTTTGTTATTTGTTTAACTCAAGTTTTGGTATATTTTTGTTTTGCAAAATACGCTAAGGTTAACATGATTTTATGAAGCAAATATATTAAAAAAGACATAAAGTTTATTGCAAGTGTTCCTTTTACAATAAAGATATTGTTTACGACAGTTCATCTGAACGGTTTTATAGCTTAAAGGCTGCGCTGGATTTTAAATCAACATTCTGTCTAAATAGGCGTGACAGAATAGTCGTAAATAGGTAGGTGCGATTTTCTTGTTGTTTTACTTGGTTGGGCACTTGACCTTCGACGACTTTAAATCACATTGAGTATTTGTTCGCGTTCGGGTGCTGGCTGTGCACACAAATTAATCTCGATCAAAAAAAAACAAAAGTCAGACGAGTCGACAGATGCTTGAAGCAACGAGCGAAAATATTTCGAAAATGCTAGACTCAGATTTAAACTTAGCTCTGCGTGACGTAAGATCAAGGTTTAGTTGACGTCAACGGTTTGGACAATTTCCCAACCGAATTAAAATTGAATTAAATACAAAAACGCGTTGTCATATTATAGCGCGTCATGTTAAGTTTATCGAAATAGCTTTTCCTTTTACTGTTGCAATTTATAATATTGCAACATATATCTCTAATTGACCAGACTTGGCTAAAGCGAACACGTTGTCGCGGTCGCCATATGTTTACGAGTGTCTGTAGATTAACATTCGCAAATCAGGCTTAATCACACCTGTCGTCTGCTGTTACTTATCTTAGAACTATCCCGTTAGAATTACACGAAAACAAGTAAAGGTCTAACGAATAATTTTCTTCCCGTATTTGGAGGGTTTAACTTTTGTGTCGCAGAGGCTAGACACCGACTAAAAAAAACACACGAAAATCCGTAAATTCCCCACATTTTTTTCGGTTGTTTAAATAGAAAAGTATAACCCGTAACCATAATAGAAAACTATATTACAAAAATATGTATTGTATTTTGCAATTTCAAATGAATGATATGACCCGTTTTATATAATCGGCACGTAATCCTATACCGCACAAATTTACTTTGAAATGTGGTTATCGATATCGAATATAAAGTTTTAAAAATGTCATAACGGTAATTTAAAAATATGATGGATAGAAAAGATTTGGTTCCAACTTTTATGCGGTCTGGCCGCGATACCTGAAAGACGTAAAGGAATTTATAAAAAAACAAGTCGGCACGAACGAAACTGCGCATAAAAACAACTTAATCAAATTAGAGTTTAAAGCACATTATTCAAATAGCTTTCGAATTATTAAAGATGAATTTCTAAGCGTGGTTGCTATTAGAGCGTGTAACCACCGCGCGACTAAGCGATATACTATGTACAGGCATCCGAATTGACACTAAAGCGATATTTCCTTTTCTCGGGTTACCACTTTGTTTGTAAATAAGCCAAAAAAGGGGTCGATACAGTACAAAGAACATCCGCAAGCGAGACCCCAGTCTACTTTTATTTCAGAGCACTTAAGCGGCAAATTCGCACATATCCCATAATGATACCCCCCTTTTTCTTTATAATTGAGGGTTTATTTCACCAGGAAACCTTCGCATTTTGCATTCTATTTATATACTGATGTGTATACCCGTAACATTTCGCGTGAGTCATCAGAGTTTAAAATCATCGCGGGCTTGAAATTTGACAAGCAGTGAGTCAAATGATAAAGATTTTGATTAAAAGTTTTTTCCCAACGAGATTAAATCTAAGTAGAAAAACATTTAGTTTTCAAAAATGTTATTTATGTTTTTCTTACTTTTGCATTCTGCGCAACAGTCTCCAGGAGTTCGAATAATTTCAATTTCTTTGCAGTTTAAAGTCGGGCATGTCTGATTCTCGCAGTGAATTCGACCATTCTGATCAAAAAAAAAATTCCAAAGGATAAAATATATTTTTGTAGATTTAAAATAAATCCGTGTGTAGCGTTGGATAAACATATAGGTTGAAGACACATGTTTATCCTATAAATATAAAATACCACACACGTAAAACTAGTTTTGTGATTTAAAGTTTTCGGATAAAAAAGGCTTATACATTTACTCAGGCGGGTACTGTAAGTAAATCTAAAGTACTTAAAGGATGAATTTTTACTGAGCAATTTGAATCGACTTGCGTACATCAAAAAAAGGTTATTAAATTGGTTGGAATTTATTATTACTTACATCACAAGAGCAATTTTTGCAATCATTTCTTTTCCAGCTTTCGCCATGATTGAATCTCACTTCACCATCCCAGCATGGGTTATTAAATGTTTGGCCGATCGGCACTGTACCTTGGACTTCGTTGTCCTTGCACACCATGTTGCACTCCTCGTTCAAAACTTCTAGGATGAATTTTCGCGCCGCTTCATCCGCGGACGAAAAGGGGTCCCTTCGCGGGCTTTGACGAGACGGCAAAGATCTAATTGAGGCAGGGGTGACGTCCAACTCATCAGGTTCTTCGGATCTGTTGAGCGTCGGGTCTGGGAAATCTAAATTAAAAAATGGCGTCACAAAGTGTTTTGGGTATTGTTAGTTTTTCTTATCACAATAAGCGAAATTTAACTTACCTTCTTGGCATCCCTGAGCGGTTAAAACCTCACGTAGAGTAGTGCCTACCATCAATAACACCTTCTGCATGGAGCCCTAAGCAAACAAAAAATATATATTAGAGCATACCCAAGTCAATATTTTTTCTCAAAATAGCGTTTTTCTGCGCATATTAAGCTATACAACGGTGCCTTGTTGTCTGTGCCGCTGTGTACAGATGTCAATCTATGCGACCCCTACCATTCACAGTAATATTAAAGCGGGTACAAATTAACAAATAAACGTTTACGGGGCCTCGTTACTATATGGTTTCAATTACAGGCACGTGTTATTTAAATATGGGTAATTTATTTTTAGAATAACTTACAATTTTTATGAAAAAAGTAATCATTGAAATTTAATAAAATTATTAGGTCCTCTATTATTAAATTATTAATTCCTCACCCTGTAATCTTGTTCTGAACCATAAGCAGTTGCGACCTTAAGTTCGCTGTTCCGCGAGTCCATTCGTTTGTAAAACTGGAAGTCCAGAGTCTTGGTGCCTACAAGTTTACAGTTTACATACAACCTGACGCTAGTACCAGTTACCGCTAAGGTCACCTTTACCCATTGACGGTAATTTTTACCGCGTGCAATACCAGTAGAGTCAAAAGTCGCCACGGCTCTGTTTCCACCGATAGAGTAATGTAGAGAGAATGAGTTTAATTTGCTGTTGCTTATCAGTGCCATAGACGCGGCGGGTATAGATGTCGACTTGGGAACAATACTCATTATTGTACCCGCGTTCTTTCCATGCTGTTTAAGCGTAGCCGTAAATATGAACCCAGTGGATTGTGCTAGATTTGCGCACATTAACATGTATTCGTTACCGGATGAAACTAGCTCAATCCCACCAAGAGGTTTTCGAAATTTATACGCGGCCAAGTATTTATTAGGGGCCGTACTGTCTCGTGCTATGACAGGTGGGCGGATAGCTACATTGGTCATCAAAGTTAAATCATATGTACCCGGTGCACCTTTAATAAACATGTAAAGTTAATTAAATTACATGAATTTTAATTAAAAGAAAGTTTTGTATTACAGAGATTGATTTACCTTTTTTAAATATAAAATTCACCAATAAATAAAAAAAATGTTAATATTTGATTTTAAAATTTATTATTTTTATTCCATGCATATTAACAGCCTCTGTTTGTTGTTCCCGCGTTTGGTCTCATAATTTATCAAAAATAAATATTGGTAAACTTACCTACTACCGTAGATGCAAGCACTAAGCCAACAAGACCGATTAGAACTTGAACTTTCATTGCCGGAAAAACAACTTGAAAGCAAATATTAGAAAAAAAACTTGAAAACAGCAGTATTCTTTTACTTAACGTTTTTATATTTTCTTACTAAAAACATTAAAAAGATAAAGTTATACATAATGATGCCCATCAAATTTTAGCTAAGAACATTCGGTTAAAACCTAAACTTCAATTGGTCTAACTAAATTAATTCAAGTTAACCAGTATTTATATGTGTGGAGACTGAAAACTTTCACCTTGCTAATAGTGTATTCGAAACTGAAAAATACATCCTTTAAATTGCCGCAGCGGATGGCAAAATGCTTTTTGAGTCTACATGTGATGTGCATAACCTAACAAGGCCATAAATTGTCCCCGCACGCTATTCATATGCGTGTTGTGGTTTTATGCCTATGTTTAACTGTTTTGTTATACCTAAACATAGAAATGGCACGAAACTTTTTGATAACCACTCCTCGATAACGACCAATCAAATAGTATGCCCCCTAATTTAAAACCTATCAAAGGCAATCTGCTAATTTGTCCCACAAAAGGCACGACTTTTTTATGCTGTCGCACGCTATTCGAAATATTCGACGATTTTTGGAAAATCGTTTTCTAAATTTTAAAAATCACTTCGGTAAGTTACTTTCTTGCTTTAAAAACCGGCTACTGTCTGCTTGATAAAACACGTTGTGATCATTTGGTATAAATGTAGCGGTATATATAAGCTCTCCTGGGCCACGCGTGCATTTCTCTTTAGGTTAGCCTTTTACGCGAGTCAAATCCCTTTATGGGCATTAGTTGCGTATTCTAGCCTGTGGCTGGCTTGCTTTAAGCCAACATTCATTTCCCAGCCTCGTTAACTGACGTCAAGGTTCGATATAGAATGACGGAAAATATTTTAAGAATCTGATGTTGACAACGCTGCGTTATGAATGCACTCAGAGGTTTAAATACCTCAGCGCTATCCTTTTCACTTTGAAGCTAAAATAATCCGAATTCCTTATCAATGCACCAGTACAAAACCAACCATATAAGGTAACCGTCGAGTATTCACAACAAAATACCCATTGTTAGAGTAAATCAACAATTTTAAAATGTGCACTTATTTTACTTTAATAAAGCGGCTTTGTTCGGATGCTAGCCTGGTTGGCAATAATGTTATACAGTACAGCGGGTTTATACAAACAAATAGCTGCGCTAGGTAGTGTGTATTGAATTGTTAAACTTCTATTTGTTTTCTTACCTTTACAAACCAACCAAAGTAAATGAATCCATCAAGGTTATACTGTTATCAGAGATTTTATTCTTCAATTTTAATATCAGCCAATAAAGGTTAAAAACCCCGCGTTATTTGAATCCTTTTTATTCCATTTAAGTCGCCTGTCTTAGTTTTTTAAGCGTTACGTAATGAAACCTGCGGAAATTATTAAGTTTTAAATGATTAAAGACAATGTTTATCCTTAAGGTCAACTAAATTTAGCAAGCACTATATCAATGCCATATACAGTGACGTCACAATACTTCTTTTCTGTAATTTTATCGTTGAGCTTTACACACTGCACTAAATCGACGCAGATAGAGTTGATAATTCGAGAGAGAAATGTACACCATTTTGCCATAAAACGCATCGTTATAATTTTGTTTACTGTGATTTTGTTTATGACTTTGTCATTTCTCACCTAGTGTTAATACTTTAGGCATTATGGTTAAATTTTCTAATAAAAAATTAAGGGTTAGGTGGTTTTATTTTAGTAGTACTAGACGTAATTCGTACGCCAAGGGTTAAATTTCTTGCATATTGGTAGTGGCACTTAAGTATTAGAGGGCTTCCACTTGGAGCTTTTGTGTTTTTTAGAAGAGTATTAGTTCAGTAGTCGTCTTGCTAAACGTCAAGTGCTCCTAAATCTTGATAAATATGTTTTTACAGGCTAAGATTAAGTAGACGGAACGTCAGACCCTTTTATTCAAGGTCGGAAGCAGAAACTCATTACTTAAATACTTTAAACGTGTTGATGTTATTTGGAAAATATTTGTGCCAAGATAGGCCAAGTAAGTTTATTGAAAGGTATTTTAATTTTTACATTTCTACTTACTCTTAAATTTTTGTTCACAATAATTAAGAAATAGTTGAACAGGGATCATTTTTTACATATAAGTTAACATATACCTCTGTTGTAATAAAAATTAATGGCAATAAAAAATTACCTTATAAAAACACGTTGTAACGAAATTTAAAATGCAATAACTAAAATTACTTTTTTTTTAATTTGTTTTATAGATAAATCAATAGTAAAATATTTAACATTTTATTTGAGGTCAATATGCATAATAAACTCTTATTTCTTTTATTTTAGCAGCAATCTAAAAACTTAAATGTCCAATAGAATTTTAAAAAAACATAACTTGCTAGGTAATGTATATTGTGTTCGAACATCTCTATATTAAAAGTTTATTTGATAACAAAAGGCACCTTCTTGTCTACAGATAAAAACATTTTGGATTTAAGATCAGATGATTAGATAATTTCCCTTCCTTCACCTCTGCTTCACAACGTTTAGATTATTTATCATTTTATAATATGTCTTTAGTGGTTTTTAACGTGAAAAGTTTGTTATATAGAAAAGTGATTTGTTTTATTTTCGCTTAAAAAAATATTTTAGAAAACACTAAAAAAATAATTTATTTGGCAAATATAATTTTTAGGTATGCCCGGGTTACGAAACTGTTTATTTAAATAACTCATTTTTGCAAATTTATTTTAACGATGGATAATTATTTGTTTAAATAAAGCAGTGGTGCAGGAAAATACCTATAATGGATGTTCAAAAAAATATTTAAAATATCGAAAAAAAATTTAAAAATATAAATTTTTTTATTTAAAATCTTGTACTAAAATTTTGAGTTTATAAAATAATAGTTTACTAAATTATAAGATGAGCTTTACAAGAGATTAAAATATAAAATTACAATTTTAAATTGCCCAAATAAAATAAATTCAAGTAAAATCATATTTCTTACAAGTCCACAACAAGGTATTGCGTGGGTTGGAAATTGGATTAAACTAACTAACCTCATGTGAATCAGACGGTATGAGTCAAAGATTTAAGTCTTAAGATTAGTTTTTCGAGATTCTACAGTTTTTAAACAACAGCAACCGTAGATACGAATATGGACCTTATAGGGAATCGTTTTTCCATACCAACAGTTTTTAACAAAAGTTGTAAACATTTAAAAAAATGAAAAAATTTTAATGTTTTTTCTTAAAAATAAAAATTTGGCAGTTTATTGATTTTGAAAATTCAAATTAATAAATTTAAAATAATTCACTAAAAAATGTTACTGCACGTTTAAAATCATGGCATTTAATAAAATTTTAAACAGAATGATTGTAATTTTTTAATAATTAAATCTATCAACAAATTCGTTTCATTTCAAAATTTGTTAGGCATCATTTAAATTAAAATATAGGAATAAGAAGTAATTAATTAAATTCGCTTTGTATAAATTAAAGAAAAGTTAACCTGTTGGTAAAAAATTGTTGGCATATTTAAGCTATTAGTTTTGGCGCACAACTCCAAATATGCTCTAAACAAAACAAATTGAATTCTCGCGGTTTTTAGTAAGGCTAGGTGTTTAAGCGTGTTCGCTATTTAAAAGTTATCCATCATCTAATTAAACTTGGGAAATTCGGTATCAAGGTTGTAACAGTATACTCGTGGGCTTAAATAAAACCATCATTTATTATAATATAGTTATCACTTCCGTTTAGTTTAGAAATGTTAATTTATCTAAAACATTTTATCTAATAGGGTTATGCATAATTTAACCTGGCTACATTAACGATTTTTACGAACAAAAACGATTTTTCATTATCTGTCAACATGGTTATTAAATGTCTAGTCTGTTAAAATGTTGGTCTACTAAAAAATTATTGTATTAATTATTTTTTCCAACGTATGTATAACTTAATTAGGGTAGCTTAGGATACGTGTTGAATACCGCAGTTTAACCAAAAAGTTTGTTTCTCAAAATCCCTCAATATTTCGATAAAGCTGTCTTTGAACATATTTGGAATGGAATTTAAAATTTAAGAGAAGGCTTATTTCAATAAACACATTTTTGCGTCGATTAAAAGTTTAAGAATATGCGCTGTTAAATACATTCTTAAGCGAATTAAAAGAAATACATTATAATACTGTATTTATATACAATTCAATGACGTATATATAATAATAATAAAATTATAAGATAGTTTTTAATTATAAATTTTGAATAACAAAATTTTTTGAGTGTTATAATTATTTTTTGACAATAAAGCACAGATATATAAATTTGAAACTATTATATAAAATAACAACTTAAAAAAATTAAAAATTTTAAATCAAATTTCGGTTTCATCTTTAGAACCCATTTAGCCCAAGGAACGTATTTTTAAAAAATTATCAAAAAAATAATAACTTAAAAATTATTATACTTAATTAAAGCTTAAAGCAAGAAATAAAAAATCTGATTCGTTAAGGGCCCCAAAGATAACAGACCGCGCCTTTCGTCAATTAACAAATCGTTTTTATCAAAACCTCGAACGACGAGGTTGATGTGTTTGCGTGGTCACCCTCTAGCGAAATTATTGTTGATGCAACAGTTGCACGCTTTGCTGACGTCCAACGCTGACGTCATCACAGACGGGTCGCGTGCGGTAAATTCTTTTGTGATCAAGTTTGCTCGAAAAAATCGTGGTCGGGTGCGCTTGACTTTAAAACATTCCGTTCTGGAAAAAAAAAACATTTTGTGATTTTATGATTTTAATTTTTGTAAAAAATTGAAGGCTTTTTATATTTTACCGAGTACCAGATTTCTAAGTAATGGTGGATTATTTTCGATTTTATTTTTAAATCAGAAATTTTAAAGTGTTTTTATTTTGGCATTTCAGCATTTCAACTGATGTTAAGACGATTACTAGATGTTATAATTGACATATAGCGCCCACATACGACAAAACTAATGTGCATTTAATCTCTGATTTTAATTTAAACAAAAAAAAATTAAGAAAATTTTTTAAAAATTAAATAAAAAAATGCGTAAGTTATTTTTTACAATACAAAAATTTTAAGATATTAAATCTTGATATTATTGTTTTCAGTTTTTATTATGTAAAAATTAAAAGTCGCTATATTATATATCAAATGACAACGTAAAGATGACCTCTGTGACCTAATAAAAATTCCAATATTTTTCACTATGTATTTAAAACATACCAGTAACTCGATCCCAACTAAACAACTCAAACAATGGATTCAATATTAAAACAATGTGTCGTTTACCTTTGCCAAAAACTAAACAACTTATATCTAAAATATAATTTATTTGTTCAAGCTAATGATTTAAATTTTAATAATATTTTGTAAGTAATTTACAGTTAAAATAATATTGCATTCCAAATGAATTTCATAATAATATAACAACCTTCTATAATATTTTATGTTGTGTGGACTGATAATTGAAACGTGATTCCCTTAATTAGGCTCGCTTCACACAGTTTAAATTACGTTTGTACAAAAGGTAGATCAATTTATATTGATTAACACGTATTTATGTAATACACCATAGGTAGACTTTTGGTGTACCACAACAGAAAAATATAAAGGGTGGATTATAAAATGAGACAAGTAAAGTCAAAAGTGTGTAAAGTAATAACACTGAAACAGGTTTATAGTATTTACAGTCAGCAAATCAGACACGGGAATAAATGTGATGATATTTTAGATGTTAACACAATAAACAAATATGAGTTACTCATACACAAACCGCAAATTTGCGTTTTTAAAATTTTTTTTTCTTTTTGACTGATTTTTAAAATGTATGTTTGTAAGATCATAAGAAAAAGGTTATAATGGCAGGGGTTGATTTGTCAAACATTCCGAGTCTTGCAGTGACACGATCCACTCCGATGATCCGGAGGAAACAATCACATGCATTTTTTCGTCTTCCTGCTTCCAGGAGTTCAATCTCTTTAAGGGAGATGCGAACCATACCTAGAAAACCAAGGGTATTACAATATAGAATTTTTACATTATCGTTAATACTTTTTCATCATTTATTCACATACAATTTCATTTTTCAAACCGATATTTATACTTAGCCTTGTATTATCAGTAAATTATATACAAAGTTATATATGCTCTATTAAAATTCTGGATCACTTGTACTTTACGGTTCTCGGAAAAACTCTTGTACTTTGCGGTCCTAGCTATAATTCTCTATGGTACTATATTGACCTAGCTAATTCTCTTTTTCGTATTTTACGGTCGTAGTTGATTCTCTCTCGTATTTAACGGTCTTCGCAGATTCTATCTTGTACTTTACGGTCCTAGCTAATTCTCTGTTGTACCTTAAGGTTCTATGATTTTCCGAGAACCGTTGAGTACAAGTGATCCTAAATTTTTAATATTTAATTATTTTTTCACCAATAGAATATTTTAACTGTACTTAGACTAGATTTTTATTAAAGATATCAGCCGATAATATTTAAATGTAAATGTGCTATATTAATTAAATAAATTGGGATACACTTAGCATGGCATACCTTTTATTTTAAAACTAAAAAAACAACGCGATGTTTATACAAACCGTATTCTAAACACGACTAGACTTGATATTTACAATAATAAGTTTTAAAAAAGTGCATAACAAAAAGAAATCTATTGTATGTACGTTGTAACCTAATGTAGTGTAAATATTGCAGGTCGTTAAGGCGAGTCGCTATACAATGTGAAAGCACAGCAGATACCGCACACCAATATAAATATTACACACTTTATAAAATATGTAAAGTCAAACACAGTTAGACATAGCTTGCAGTAATAGGACGTTTATGGTTCAAGCAACTAAATTATAGAAATGGCGTCTTTTGTATCGGGCAGGTTAACAACAGCAGAAACTATAAATCAGTCGCCTAATAAAGCTTATTCGACTTATACTAAGGCTTGTATTTGCTATTTTTTGTATGTAATTATTGATAATGTCGAAAGGTTGTGGCCTAAATATACAGTGACATTTTATTATACCCCAACTCAGGCTTGTATAAACATTGGCAGTTTTTAATACTGTTGATTATAAATGACTGCTAATCTTACCGTCGTCTAACTTAAAAACTCTACAACATAAAGTCAGTCGGTATTAAACACAAGGCCTTTTATAATGAAGCCAAGTGTTGAGTAATTTGATATGAACGTCAAGTTTGTTTAAATATAAATCTACACGTTTCAATCCACAATGTTATAAATTGCTTAATATATTTCTCATATACCAAGAATTGGTGTTTACATATATTTTATCATTTTTGTACAGGGAAGAAAAACACCTCAAGAAACGTTTACGCCTCCACTTACTGATAGAGAATGGTGGAGAGTGACTTTAAAGGTGACTTTAAAACTAAAAAAACAAGTTTACCATAGTTTATACTTTATTTATAACATATCAAAAGCATTGTTAAGCGTTGAATGTATTTTTTTATATCTCCTTATGGGGATATGTTTTTTGATATTTTTATCGGGTAAGGGTGTGCGGTTTGGGACGTGTTTGAGCTATTCGTAAACAGCGGGTTCACGGGCAAATAAGGGCATTGAGGTGGCTTGAACCCAAAACTTTTGGCCCACACTTTAACGCCATGACCCGTTAACAACACTAACAGATTTTTTTTTAGGATACACCTGTTCCGGGAACGTACGAGATCAAGAACTTTCTAGAAGAAAGGGAACTCAATCGCATTAAAGCCACTTACAATTTTAAAGGTGAGGGACGTAAAAAAAATCCTGGAAACAACCGAAACGGAAATGTGTTGCTGCCGGGCGCTTACGAACATCGGGATTTTTTATCAGCCCTTGAGACCTTGCCTTTGACTTACCAGTTTAAAAGTACTGGCCGCAAGAGGGTGCTGCCGGGCATAAAAGATCGAGATATTAATGTTGCACCATGCCAATACGAAACTGCAAGGGGGCTTGTAATCAAAACACCAATTTTGTAAGTTTACACATTTAAATGAGAATTTTTTTTATTTTTAGTTACCTCTTATAACGCAAAAGATTTTTTATTTAATAGTTATGCAAGGCTAGGCTTGTATAACATTTTGCGTAATTAATTGACTATTTTGATTTTTTATTTTAGACACGGCGCATTTAAATCACAATCTCCCCGCTTTCCTACGAAATATTTCAACCCGGTACGTTTATTTTAACATTAAAATTATAAATTTTTCATTTACATAAATTAAAACATACTGTTAGTTGTAGTGTTTTATAATAATAGAAAGAAGGTCCTCCTCCTGGATGTTACGAACCACGTGACATGAACGAGAGTCCAACTGTGTCATCTTGTTTTAAATCTAGAACCCCGAGATTTCACACTTCACAAACGGTATAATTTCGTATCAAATTAGTTAGTGTATAAATGTTTAAAAATGCAATTGATACTCATAGCCATACATTGTTCAGTAGTTAAGTTACACAACATTAGCAACTAAGAGTAAGATGCATTGTTAACGCAAGATAGCGTTAATATGTTTAAAATAACAAATCGAAGTTACAAAAAATTACAGCATGGCTAAAAAAAATTGTTGTTGCTACTAAACAATTTAAATAATTTTTAAATTATTACTATTACCTAAAGTTTATTTGTTTAGAAAGTGCCTGGCCCAGCTCACTACGCAGCGACTTACCAAACACCTCAAGCCTCATCGTTGGGTAAAATGGGTCGGATGCATGGTCTTTTCTTTCGAAATTCATTCGAAGTTTAAACGCCGTTAACTTCTTTATATTTGTGTTCAATTTTATAGTTCAATAAAAGAAGCATTCACGTTATTTTACTGCAAAATATAAGTTATAGATTCCATAACATAGTTTTTAATGTCTTACTTACCTACTTATAGGCTATAGGCGTAATGATTATACGCATAAACTCAGACTGCCTACAACGCTTACTTACATTAAAAAGAGCAACTTTGGCGTGTTTTCGATTTGACTTACGATTGCTTAAGTTTGGCTAGTTTCAGTTGTAGTTGAAGTGGAAGCAAGTTATGGTTAGGAAAATAGCATTTATTTCAAAAAGGTGTTTATAAATATTTGTTGTTATATTATTACGATGAAATAAAATCAGTTATAAATTTTAAAACATTGCCATTTACCTTTGAGTACAGTACTTACTTCAGGCATGTCATAAAAACTGTAACAAATGACAATCCAATAAAGTGTGTGTTTTAGTTACTACATCGTCAAATAAGTAAAGGTAAGTTTGTTTAAATTTTGTTTCGTATTTAACTTGCGATAATGATTGATTTGGTGTGCAAACATTACAGTTTATCTCGCAGAATAATATCACACAAATCCACAGTGAACTATTAAAATAGGCTGAATTGATTTGTTATAATTTAAATACCCCTGTATTTTAAACTAATAGTTAACAGTCTTTAAATTTTTTTTAAATTAAACAGGGTAGCAAAAAATATTGTATGTAACTAGTAAATATGCTTACAAAGTGTGGATTTTTATGTGTTTTTCTATATATCTTAGTTGTACGTCTATTAAGTAAGTATTTATAAGCAATTTTAGCTTTTATCATTACGTTTAAAGGATTACTCTTTGTAGAAAGTATTATTTACCGTAGCATCATGTTATACTAAAGTAAGTAAATTATATTAAGGTCAAGTTGTCTTATTTTAGGTATTGCAAATGCAGAACTTGGTACCATACCAGAGTCGAATAATGGTTCTTACTGGGCAACAGGCTATCACAGTTTAATTGTGACCGCATCTGTTTATAAGAACTCTACATATCCTGTTGAATGTATGTGGAAAACAGACACTACAGCGAAAGTTATATTTTTCGAAGATTCAACTTGTTCACCTTGGGGTGAAACTATTACATGCCAGGTTGAAGGAGATTACATCAAGTCAAATTACACTTTTAAAAATCTTGATCATAGTTTTAATGTGTTTTTTACTTGTTCACCAGCACCTGTAGATGTTTGGACGATTGAAGTAAAATGTATGTATATTAAAAGAAACATATATTAAAATTACCTACCGTTTTTGTAATGTAAACATACTTAATTAAACAAGTATTAATGAAGTGATAAAGCATAAACATTTGATCTTTAATTCTAGATTGCGATTCAAAATTACCAGACAATGTCGAAGTCGTTCAAACGACATCTCCAAGTTACAACTCAAATGGAACATTTACTTGTTCAAACAGTGGTAGTTTGTTTTATTCATGGGGTGGACAACTAAGTAATAACAAAACAAAATGTTTGTACAATGCAAAATGGCAGGGAGAGGACGACTTACAGTGTTGGACTGGTTAAGCAATGTTATTTATTATTTTCTTGAAAAAAATTATTTTTTAATGTAATTTTATCTTATATTTAATACCATTATTAGTAATCTATCATTCGTTTTTAATTTGTTTGATTAAAATTATTCAGCCCCAAATGTTAAACTTAATGGAGTTAACACTATAAAGGAAGGAGATACACTATCCTTAACCTGTGATTATGATCAAGTTCTGCCACTTTCAACCTCAAACACATTTTACTGGAATAACAATCATGTCTCTACAAATAACTTGGTTAGTATATCTGTAGTTCTGTGTTCATTATTTCAGTATTTTTGATAGAATTTTTTTAAAGTTATATTTTTTAGACTGCTTCCCATATTACTTCTCCTTTAAATGCATCAGACAACGGTGCCAAAGTATATTGTCAAGCAAATTCTGAATATACCAGTATATATAATCAAACAGGAAAATCAAATGAAGAAATTTTAAACATAGAATGTAAGTTAATGGGTAAAACTTATTTTGTTGTTAATGATTAAATATAAAGATTAAATAATAAAGACGGGAGAACTTCTTTTTAGATGCACCATCGCCCGCAAATGTTACAGTTAAATTGTCTAACTTTGTTTTTAATCCATCGGCTGATAAATACCTGATTAGATCAGATCAAATTCTGTCAATGAACTGTACTACTTATGGCAATCCAATTCCGAGTTGTGTGTGGGTTTCTTTTATAGAAAGTGTTTCTGAAGTTATACACAATACTTGCCAATACAATAAACTACTAAAGGAAAGTGCTGTTGCAATGTGCATAGCGGGAAATAAAATTGGCTTTCAAAATACTACCAGCGTAAACCTAACATCTGTTCCAGATAATCGTAAGCACATTTGTTTAATACTTAAAGAGCACCTGTAAAAAATGGATATTAGTATAGTATCTGCACTATAGTCTCGCATAGATAGATTTTTTTAAGTGCTTTAGGAAAATTATTCAAATTTGTGCCTTAAATTAACCTTTAAATGATAACACAATTTAACATTTGATAATAAGTAAAAATGTTTTATCATTCTCTTCAAGGGAATTCTTCAATAAGTGTTTTTATAAATGAAATCCATGTAACCGCAAACAATACTCAAGTGTTTGTAAACGAAGGAGAAAATGTTACCCTTATTTGCGAAGTATCTTACCCAGAAGAACTGGGAACTAAATTTACGTGGATTAATAAAAATATGACTAAACAGTCCATGCAACTTTTTTTTGTAAAACCTACGGATTCTGGATATTACATTTGTTTTGCTGAAGATGATTTTATTAAACCTGAAAATGCATATGCTAGAATATATATAGATGTTATATGTAAGTATAATATCACATTTATTCATTTATATATTTATAAATTTAAGTAATTTTTTTTGAATTTATTAAGATGCTCCGCGTAGAACGAGCAACATGATTTTAACATCTTCGTTGATTTTGGATTCACCAAGTGGATACCTCGTAAGATCTGATCAAAATTTACAAATGCAATGTTTTAGTGATGGAAATCCTGACCCACTTTATTCTTGGGATATCTGTGACTACAATAAAACATGTCATAACCTTACACAAGTTACAGAATCGGACACATTTAATGAAATTGTTGTAAAATCTGGAACTGTGTCTTGTCAAGCACATAACTTGTTAGGTTTCCACAGTAGCTCAAAGAATAATATTTTAATCGTTCCAGTTTACAGTAAGATTCTAGTCACACATACTAAATTTAATTTTTATAACTAAATAAAGTATTTTAGTATATATATTTTTAAAGCTTATCTTTAAACTTTATTCTTAGGAAATGCAAGCATTATTGTAAAGTTAAATGATACCGAAATGTCTGCTGATACAGTTGATGTATTGTATGGCAACGATGTACATTTGTTCTGTGATCTAGACTACCATAATGAACTTAATAGTACATTTCGGTGGATACTTCCGAATAAAAGTGAAAGAAACTTAACTTTGTTAAGTTCAAATATTAGTGTAATTTCAATCAATCAGTTGGACAATGGGGAGTATTCTTGTATCACTTCAGATGCGTTTGGAAATTCAACAAGAAGTGTTTTTATAAATGTTTTATGTAAGTAAGTTATTTAGTATCTAGTTTAAATTGTTTAAATATTTATTAAATGCATTATTAACATTTAAAGATTTTGAAACCGATGCTGTTGAACTTCATATTTTGCCAATGGAGTTTGTAGTTTACTCGAGTAGTGGTTACTTAGTCAGATCAGATCAAATTGTGTCGATGAACTGTGAAAGTTGCGGTAACCCGATTCCAATGTGCAACTGGACTTTATGTGAAGTAACAAAAACCTGTACTCAATTGCCTCCTTCCAACTACGACAACACGTGTTTGTTCAATAGTGAATTAGATTTTGATACTGCAACAATTTTCTGTGAGGCTACAAACAAGATTGATACAAGCAAAAGTAGTAACAAAACTATGACAAGTGTACCAAAAAATAGTAGGTCTTTTAGTTTAACATTTTTTAAAAATTTAAAATTTAAATATTAAGTGCTTAATGTATCTACGCAAAAAAGATAACAAAATGCTATAAAAATATTATTATACATTTTCGTGTCTAGGAAATGTAACCATAAAAGTGAAAACAATTAACATGTCTTCTTTTTACATCGAACCTGATTTTGATATAAATTCAATACTACTTGGCAATAACATTAGTTTGGAATGTAGTGTTGAATATCAAAAAGATCTTAATACCTCTTTTTTTTGGGAATTGGAAAACATTACGATTTACAATAGCACTATTCTTGAAATATTTAATTTGCAACCAAACAACAGTGGAAGTTATAAGTGTTTAACTTTTGATATTTTTGGAAGTTTTGAAAATCAACTATTTATTGATGTTATTTGTAAGTTACTTAAATTAAAAGTTACTTAAAATGTTTAGTCAAAATAATTGTCGTTTTTGTTTTTATTAGATTCTCCTCGTTTTGTTACAAATATTATTTCGACTTCAGAATTTGTCGTTAATTCACAAAGTGGCTATTTAGTAAGATCTGACCAAATTTTGCATATGACTTGTTTAAGTGATGGCAACCCAGACCCAAAATATACATGGAAAATGTGTACAAATACCACGGATTGCCAAAGCTTAATAAATAATAGTCTTTCATCGAATTTTTCTCAAACAGTTAATTATTCTGGAAGTGTGTTTTGTGTAGCTGAAAACCAGATAAACAAGAGTAAAAGTAACATAGAAAATGTTACGATAGTTTCAATTTCAAGTAAGTGTTTAAAATAGTTTTAAACTAAATTGAAGCATTTTAAATCAAAAGGTTTAGATTAAATTTTGTTTTGTATTTTAGGATCTGCAAAAATACTATCAACAATCAGCAATGTAACTAGTTATGTAAATACAAGTCTTCAAGTTACACTGGGGGTTAACGTATTATTAAAATGTATAATCGAACATGAAACTGAACTAAATTCAACTTTTAATTGGAATAAGTTGGCTATAGACGGTGTTGGAAACGCCAGTACAAATCCTAGTCTAGTTTTTCTACCAATACAACTTTCCGATGGTGGACTATATGTTTGCTCAATCACAGATTCATTTGGAAACTCAACCGTTCATCTATACTTAAATGTCGTTTGTAAGTACACTAGGAAGTATAATATTAACATAAAGTGAACATTTTCGGTAAATAGCAGATTTTATCACTCGCTTGACTTATAAATAAATGTTAATTTTAAGATCCTCCTTATACGTTAAATGTTGGTGTAATGTGCACTTGGGTGGTGAATCAACCAGGCATTTGTGACGTCACATTTTATTCCAAACCGTTTGCTGACAATGTGGTTCTTACTAAAGACAGTAATATTTTTTTTTATAAATTGCATCCATTTAAATCCTTAATTCTGGTCAAAACAATTAAAATATTTGTTTAACAGACGAAGCAGTAATCAATCATGCTGTTAATGTCATCTCGTCGGATTCAAATCTTCAATCGCAGACCTTTTACTTCAAAAAAGATTTAGTAAACACACGCACAATATTTAAATAGCGTTACAAACATTTTTATTAGTTTTTTGTTTAACTAGAAACAAATACATTATTTGTATTTGTAGAAACAAATACATTATTTGTATTTGTTTTTATATTAAGGTGTCCTATGGCGACACGGGGCTATACAAGTTAAATGTTTTGTCCTCCAAATTTCCTGAAGAGCCTCTTGCAATTGATTTAACAATTAACGTTGCCGACGAAACTTCGTCGAACTATCAGACAATTGCAATTATTTTGTTAAGTGTTATTATATTTTTAATCTTGTTGCTGGTTGGTGTCGTATTAGCTATGTTTTGCATCTTCCAAAAACAACGTAAAAACGGTGAGTTTCTGATGTATACAAATTGCTAAATTATTATATATAAATCCCGCAGTCTGACATATAGTGATTAAAACTGGGCATTATCATTTAAGATTCAGGATATTTAATGGTCTGTATTACAATAAAATAAATAAATACATGATTTCTTTTAGGTGCCAAAGAATCTGAAAGAAAGTCTCGCGTTTTAGGTAAATTTGATAAACATTAATTAAAAAAGGTATATATATACATAAATACTACTATTTTATTTATTTTTTAGAAAAAAGAAGTTTTGTTGAATATAATTTTGAAGATGTTCATGCATACAATCAGGTTAATACTTTTGTTACTTATTTTATATTTTCGCTTATTATGCGCATCTTTCATTTTACTGTTTTTGTTCGTTACAGAATACGGAAATGTCAAGTTTTGAAAGTTCTGAAATATCTGTGTAAATAAAATTGTTGTTTGTAAACCAAGTTTTTGTTTAATGTTTTTTTTTTTAAATTGTACAATAGACTAAGTATTATGCGTTTTTTTTAATAACATTCGTTAAAAATTTAAAAAAATATTATTGCTTTGTAACAAAATATAAATATTGCATAAAAGTGTATCTTAAAAACTTCTCAGTATTTTTTCACTTTATTTTTTATAATGTTCAAACTTAATCAACTTTTCCTTTTTGCGCGCATTTAAAATATTATAATTAGCTTTTTAACTAAGCGCGTTTTTTATGTAAAAACTTTACAGTTAAAAAAATGCGTGTTACAATAATTTGTTTTTTTCTTTTATAAATTAATTATTCCCTAAACTACGATGTCTTAATACGTGATATGAATTACAAACATGACAAAATATACGTTGTGATCGATTATGTAAATGACTTCCTTTTTACTATAGCCTACTATATTATTAAATTTTAGACCGGAAACTTTAATTATGCAGATATAGCTATAGAAGGTATCGATTATTTTTTCTGGATAACAGGGAATATATTTTAATTGTTAAATATTTTATTTGTGTAGCAGATAAGAGATAAAAAAAATGTTGTATTGTATATTAGTTTTTTTTATTTGGTTTGATTTTTCTGTAGGAAGATTTACACCTGCTTTAAACTTTGTGGAACTACTTTCAGGTATAGCCTTTATCACTAAAATTCGTAACATTTATGCCACTGTCAGTGTGTTAATTATAGTTTGTGTTAATTATAGATTGAATGTTGTTTTAGATAATCCAGCTAACTTTACTATTTATTGTAATCCAAGTTCTATAGATGATAATTTTATTGCAAATGATTTTTGTATTCGAGAAAATATGATTTTATTTTCTAATGGGGTTAGTTCCGCAAACTCTACCATATGTGGGCCCTTACTTAATAGTGTATGTGGACAAAGTAAGATAGAAATTTAATTTTAAAATTGTTGATTTTAAAAACAAAAAATTAAATTACCTTTAGGCCTGATGTCTATGTTAAAGTTTGTAAAATATTTTTTTTAGTATTTGGAAACGAAGGAAGTAGAGTGGGAACGTCATTAGAAATTTTTATTCGCTCTTGTCTTAATAGAAATCAAATGATATCTTGTGAAAACCAAACCTGCATCACCTGCTTTCAAAATTGTTATGACATTATCTTAAGATAAATATAGAGTGCAATCAATCTTTATTAAATTAATTTTTTTTAGATACCTCTGATCAAAATACCCCAATACCTATAAGTCCAGAATTGTCTCGTGTTATTGCTGAAATAAAAAAAAACAGAACACAAAACCAAGTTGATATGTTCATGAATAACATTCAGATGCTTGTATCAGCTGTTTTAGCTCAAAGTAAAAAAAAGTTTAAAAATCAAAATTTAATTTATTATTAAGAGCAATACCTTAAATTATGTACTTATAAAAGTTGGTATACCTATAAAGTTTCATATTTTGTTTTGATCATAATTATAGATCAAACCATTTCTTCAACTTTTGAAGTCGATACGTTGTTGGAAACGTTTGAGGAAGAACTGTCACCTCAGTTAGCTAACCTAACGAATGGCACCACTTTAATCAGTTCTGATTTTGAAATAAAAATCTTAGATTTAGACAGCGAAGATACAACTTCAATAGTTACTTTTACCGGGGATGATAGTGAGGTAACTCTACATTCGCCAACAAACTTAACACAAAACGTAAGTATAATGCACATATTATTATTATTTATGTATTTTAAAGTGAGTTATAAATCTATTACACTTGAAATTAATTTATTAGGTTACGGCTGTTGTTGCAAAATGGAACAATATTGGTCAATTTTTTCAACCTCTTACAATGCTTTGTCAAACAACCGACACCTGTACATTTCTGCCTCCCACCAACGCCAGCATTATCTCGGTGTCCTACCATAATATGTCAGATCCCAATAACACTCGTATAAGATCAATTCCAGTTGATTTTTCAAGTGATATAAGTAGAGATCTGTCAGAAGTTTTAAATCGTGGGAGACCACCGCAAACCTCTCTTCTGGGTATTGAGCGTGTGTGCGTATGGTGGGACACGGGGATTCAGCAATGGAGTTTGGAAGGCTGTGTTTTAATACCCAGTTCAAATTCAGAGAATGTCACTTGCCAATGTAATCACACAACATCCTTTGCTACTCTTCTATCTGTTCGGAGCGCTACCATTCCGCAATGGACCTATATTATCTCCCAAGTACTTGAAGTATCAACAGTCCTGTTACTTCTAATAACAATAATATTTGTTATTGTTGTCAGTTGGGAAGAGACGTTGGATGACTCGGCAACAACCGCATACAATGAAGCGATAAGGTCAAATCGTAAAGCAACACAAATTAACTTGTGTGTGGCTCTGCTCGGATTACATGTAACAGGATTTTTTATTTTAAGCTTTTTGGACGACATTGCCAGTTGTTTTGTGATTGCCTCTCTTTTACATTTGTTTCTCTTAGCTTCTGCAGCGTGTCTTTTTAATGAAGGGTTGGCACTAGTTATTAAAACTCACGGAAATATAGGTTTGCGGCTGGACTATAGAAAATTAACTATTGCCCAAGTTTCTTTATCGTGGGGAATTCCCATTGTTATAGTTGCAATAACCCTTGCTATATACCAAAACGACTACCTTCAACTTTCATTGGGTTACATCGCACTGCAAGACAAGATGCCAGGCCTCTACGAAAATGTTACTGGTAGTGAATATCTAAAGTTTGCTAGCTGTTGGTTAAGTTCAAACTCTAACTCTAGTGCAATTTACGCAGCTGTCGGGCCGACTGCTTTAATCTTGTTTTTAAACGTAATTGTTCTTATTCGACTACTTGCGGTAGTTTACAAAATAAGCAAAGAAGAAAATAGCAGAGTGCCTTGTTGTTGCGGTAAACTGACTTGCACTCACAAGAAACTTCACCTTAAAGCTGTATTAAAGGCTTTGGTTATTTTACTTCCATTGTCCTCTTTACCCTGGTTGTTTTGGCTTTTACAAAGTGTACGAGTTAAAGTCATCGAACTCGTTACCATTCACATATTTCTAAGTGGATTTCAGGGTTTAGGAATTTTTATTATTTATTGTCTAGTTAACCGAACCGATCGAACAAGATTTGCTAGACAGTGGAGAAGTTCAAAGATGAGGAACTTGCTTGTTAACCTAACGGAATGTGTTACGACACCAATGCATAAAAAAAAGAAAAGGGCTTCTGTAGAACAAATTAACTTTCGCAATATGCCAAGAGAAAGTAACGCAACCGCTGTAAGCAACATTAATCTGTCACCACGATAGATTTTGTAGGACAATGTTCTTAACCACAAAAAAATTCCTATGTTAAAATTTCTTAATAAGGTTTTGAAATGCGTGTTGGGCTAAAACAGTTTAAAGCAAAATTCTTAACCATATCTTATCATAAAAAGAGACGTTTTATTTTACCATGTATTTTTCCTTTAAAATAAAATATTGTTTTTTTATCTTTTTTTTTTGTTGAAGAGTTGTCGATCATAGGCTAAAAAAGTTAAAATATAGGGTGCCATCAATATGATTATTAACGGATTTAGATATTTTAGGAATAAAATTTTATTTACAGTAATTAGATAAAGCCAGTAACAAAATCATTACAAGAATAAGAATAGTATCACTTAAGAATTGAACGTATTTATATCAACTCAAATAAATAAAAACTTTGACAGAATAGCACCACAGTAGTAATTGCATCCATAGTGAAAATGATATTAAACTTATTTAAATAAAAACTGCTATAAGATTTTCCTGTCAGACTTATCTCAAGCCATAAAATCACAACCGACTGAATAAGATCTAAACCAACGGAATAAGATCATAATCGACGGAATAGGATCACAATCGACGGAATAAGATCGCAACTGACAGAATAAGATCACAATCGACGGAATAAGATCACAATCGACGGAATAAGATCGCAACTAAGGGAATAAGATCACAATCGACGGAATAAGATCACAATCGACGGAATAAGATCGCAACTAAGGGAAGACGTTTTTTATAATAATAGAAAGAAGGTCCTCCTCCTGGATTTTACGAACCACGTGACATGAACGAGAGTCCAACTGTGTCATCATGTTTTAAATCTAGAACCCCGAGATTTCACACTTCACAAACGGTATAATTTCGTATCAAATTAGTTAGTGTATAAATGTTTAAAAATGCAATTGATACTCATAGCCATACATTGTTCAGTAGTTAAGTTACACAACATTAGCAACTACGAGTAAGATGCATTGTTAACGCAAGATAGCGTTAATATATTTAAAATAAAGAAGCGTAAAAAAAAAAAGTAAAAAAAAATTGTTGTTGAGACTAAATAATGTAAATAATTTTTAAATTATTACTATTACCTAAAGTTTATTTGTTTAGAAAGTGCCTGGCCCAGCTCACTACGCAGCGACCTACCAAACACCTCAAGCCTCATCGTTGGGTAAAATGGGTCGGATGCATGGTCTTTTCTTTCGAAATTCATTCGAAGTTTAAACGCCGTTAACTTCTTTATATTTGTAAAATTTAAGTTGTGCATTCACGTTATTTTACTGCAAAATATAAGTTATAGATTCCATAACATAGTTTTTTTGTTTTACACACCTACTTATAGGCTATAGGCGTAATGATTATACGCATAAACTCAGACTGCCTAACGCTTTCTTACTTTAAAAAGAGCAACTTTGGCGTGTTTTCGATTTGACTTACAATTGCTTAAGTTTGGCTAGTTTCAGTTGTAGTTGAAGTAGAAGCAAAGTGATTGTTAGGGAAATTCAGGCACAATTTATTGTTAGTGTTTATGAATATTTGTTGTTACGCAAAAAAATAAATAAAAAAAGTGTAAGCAAAAAATATTGTATGTAACTAGTAAATACGCTTACAAAGTGTGGATTTTTATGTGTTTTTCTATATATCTTAGTTGTACGTCTATTAAGTAAGTATTTATAAGCAATTTTAGCTTTTTTCGTTACGTTTAAAGGATTACTCTTTGTAGAAAGTATTATTTACCGTAGCATCTTGTTATACTAAAGTAAGTAAATTATATTAAGGTCAAGTTGTGAGGTATTACAAATGCAGAACTTGGTACCATACCAGAGTCGAATAATGGTTCTTATTGGACAACAGGCTATCACAGTTTAATTGTGACCGCATCTGTTTATAAGAACCGTACATATCCTGTTGAATGTATGTGGAAAACAGACACTACAGCGAAAGTTATATTTTTTCGAAGATTCAACTTGTTTACCTTGGGGTGAAACTATTACATGCCAGGTTGAAGGAGATTACATCAAGTCAAATTACACTTTTAAAAATCTTGATCATAGTTTTAACGTGTTTTTTACTTGTTCACCAGCACCTGTAGATGTTTGGGCGATTAAATTAACAGGTATGTATATACATTGAAAGAAACATATCTTAAAATTACCTACCGTTTTTGTAATGTATACATACTCAATTAAACAAATATTAATGGAATAATAAAGCATGCAATTTTAAAATAAATATTTGATCTCAAATTCTAGATTGCGATTTAAAATTGTCAGTCAATGTCGAAGTCGTTCAAACGACATCTTCAAGTTACAATTCAAATGGAACATTTAGTTGTTCAAGCAGTGGTAGTTTGTTTTATTCATGGGGTGAACAACTAAGTAATAACAAAACAAAATGTTTGTACAATGCAAAATGGCAGGGAGAGGAAGACTTACAGTGTTGGACTGGTTAAGCAATGTTATTTATTATTTTCTTAAAAAAAAATTATTTTTTAATGTATTTTTATCATATATTTGATACCATTATTAGTAATCTATCATTCGTTTTTAATTTATTTGATTAAAATTATTTAGCCCTAAATGTCAAACTTAATGGAGTTAACACAATAACGGAAGGAGATACACTAAGCTTAACCTGTGATTATGATCAAGTTCTGCTACATTCAACCTTAAACACATTTTACTGGAATAACAATCATGTCTCTACAAATAACTTGGTTAGTTTATCTATAGTTCTATGTTCATTATTTCAGTATTTTTGATAGAATTTTTTTAAAGTTATATTTTTTAGACTGCTTCCCATATTACTTCTCCTTTAAATGCATCAGACAACGGTGCCAAAGTATATTGTCAAGCAAATTCTGAATATACCAGTATATATAATCAAACAGGAAAATCAAATGAAGAAATTTTAAACATAGAATGTAAGTTAATGGGTAAAACTTATTTTGTTGTTAATGATTAAATATAAAGATTAAATAATAAAAACGGGAGAACTTCTTTTTAGATGCACCATCGCCCGCAAATGTTACAGTTAAATTGTCTAACTTTGTTTTTAATCCATCGGCTGATAAATACCTGATTAGATCAGATCAAATTCTGTCAATGAACTGTACTACTTATGGCAATCCAATTCCGAGTTGTGTGTGGGTTTCTTTTATAGAAAGTGTTTCTGAAGTTATACACAATACTTGCCAATACAATAAACTACTAAAGGAAAGTGCTGTTGCAATGTGCATAGCGGGAAATAAAATTGGCTTTCAAAATACTACCAGCGTAAACCTAACATCTGTTCCAAATAATCGTAAGCACATTTGTTTAATACTTAAAGAGCACCTGTAAAAAATGGATATTAGTATAGTATCTGCACTATAGTCTCGCATAGATAGATTTTTTTAAGTGCTTTAGGAAAATTATTCAAATTTGTGCCTTAAATTAACCTTTAAATGATAACACAATTTAACATTTGATAATAAGTAAAAATGTTTTATCATTCTCTTCAAGGGAATTCTTCAATAAGTGTTTTTATAAATGAAATCCATGTAACCGCAAACAATACTCAAGTGTTTGTAAACGAAGGAGAAAATGTTACCCTTATTTGCGAAGTATCTTACCCAGAAGAACTGGGAACTAAATTTACGTGGATTAATAAAAATATGACTAAACAGTCCATGCAACTTTTTTTTGTAAAACCTACGGATTCTGGATATTACATTTGTTTTGCTGAAGATGATTTTATTAAACCTAAAAATGCATATGCTAGAATATATATAGATGTTATATGTAAGTATAATATCACATTTATTCATTTATATATTTATAAATTTAAGTAATTTTTTTGAATTTATTAAGATGCTCCGCGTAGAACGAGCAACATGATTTTAACATCTTCGTTGATTTTGGATTCACCAAGTGGATACCTCGTAAGATCTGATCAAAATTTACAAATGCAATGTTTTAGTGATGGAAATCCTGACCCACTTTATTCTTGGGATATCTGTGACTACAATAAAACATGTCATAACCTTACACAAGTTACAGAATTGGACACATTTAATAAAATTGTTATAAAATCTGGAGCTGTGTCTTGTCAAGCACATAACTTGTTAGGTTCCCACAATAGTTTAAAGGATAATATTTTAATCGTTCCAGTTTACAGTAAGATTTTAGTCATACATACTAAATTAAGTTTTTATAACTAAATAAAGTATTTTAATATATATATTTTTTTAAAGCTGGGGTTTAAACTTTATTCTTAGGAACTGCAAGCATTATTGTAAAGTTAAATGATACTGCAATGTCTGCGAATACAGTTAATGTATTGTATGGTAACGATGTACATTTGTTCTGTGATCTAGACTACCATAGTGAACTTAATAGTACATTTCAGTGGATACTTTCAAATGAAAGTGAAAGAAACTTAACTTTGTTAAGTTCAAAGATTAGTCTAATTTCAATCAATCAGTTTGACAATGGGGAATATTTTTATATCACTTCAGATGCGTTTGGAAATTAAACAAGAAGTGTTTTTATAAATGTCTTATGTAAGTAAGTTATTTAGTATCTAGTTTGAATTGTTTTAATATTTATTATATGCGTTGTTAACATTTAAAGATTTTGAAACCGATGCAGTTGAACTTCATATTTTGCCAATGGAGTTTGTAGTTTACTCGAGTAGTGGTTACTTAGTCAGATCAGATCAAACTGTGTCTATGAAATGTGAAGGTTACGGGAACCCTACTCCAATGTGCAACCGGACTTTATGCGAAGGAACAAAACCCTGTATTCAATTTCCTCCTTCCAACTACGACGACACGTGTTTGTTTGATACTGAATTATATTATGATAGTGGAACAATTTTCTGTGAGGCTACAAACAAGATTGATACAAGCAAAAGCAGTAACAAAACTATGACAAGTGTACCAAAAAATAGTAGGTCTTTCAGTTTAACATTTTTTTTTTAATTAAATTTTGAATACTAAGTGCTTAATGTATCTACGCAAAGAAGATAACAAAATACTATAAAATTATTATTATACATTTTCGTGTTTAGGAAATGTAACCATAAAAGTGAAAACAATTAACATGGCTTCTTTTTACATCGAACCCGATTTTGATATAAATTCAATACTACTTGGCAAAAACATTAGTTTGGAATGTAGTGTTGAATATCAAAAAGATCTCAATACTTCTTTTCATTGGGAACTGGCAAACATCACGATTTACAACAGCACTATTCTTGAAATATTTAATGTGCAACCAAACAACAGCGGAAGTTACAAATGTTTAACTTTTGATATTTTTGGAAGTTTTGAAAATCAAATATTTATTGATGTTATTTGTAAGTTATTTAAATTACCAGTTACTTAAAATGTTTAGTCAAAATAATTGTCGTTTTTGTTTTTTATTAGATTCTCCTCGTTTTGTTACAAATATTATTTTGACTTCAGAATTTGTCGTTAATTCACAAAGTGGCTATTTAGTAAGGTCTGACCAAATTTTACATATGACTTGTTTCGTATGTAAGTACACTAGGAAGAATAATATTAACATAAAGTGAATATTTTTGGTAAATAGCAGATTTTATCACTCGCTTAACTTATAAATAAATGTTGATTTTAAGATCCTCCTTATACGCTAAATGTTGGTGTAATGTGCACTTGGGTGGTGAATCAAACCAAGCATTTGTGACGTCACATTTTATTCCAAACTGTTTGCTGACAATGTGGTTCTTACTCAAGACAGTAATATTTTTTTTTATAAATTGCATCCATTTAAATCCTTAATTCTGGTCAAAACAATTAAAATATTTGTTTTACAGACTCAATCAAGCTGTTAATGTCAACTCGTCGGATTCAAATCTTCAATCGCAGACCTTTTACTTCAAAAAAGATTTAGTAAACACACGCACAATATTTAAATAGCGTTACAAACATTTTTTTTATTAGTTTTTTGTTTAACTAGAAACAAATACATTATTTGTTTTTATATTAAGGTGTCCTATGGCGACACAGGGCTATACAAGTTAAATGTTTTGTCCTCCAAATTTCCTGAAGAGCCTCTTGCAATTGATTTAACAATTAACGTTGCCGACGAAACTTCGTCGAACTATCAGACAATTGCAATTATTTTGTTAAGTGTTATTAAATTTTTAATCTTGTTGCTGGTTGGTGTCGTATTAGCTATGTTTTGCATCTTCCAAAAACAACGTAAAAACGGTGAGTTTCTGATGTATACAAATTGCTAAATTATTATATATGAAGCCCGCAGTCTGACATATAGTGATTAAAACTAGGCATTATCATTTAAGATTCAGGATATTTAATGGTCTGTATTTAAGGATATTTAATGGTCTGTATTACTATAAAATAAATAAATACATGATTTCTTTTAGGTGCCAAAGAATCTGAAAGAAAGTCTCGCGTTTTAGGTAAATTCGATAAACATTAATTAAAAAAGGTATATATATACATAAATACTACTATTTTATTTATTTTTTAGAAAAAGAAGTTTTGTTGAAGATAATTTGGAAGATGTTTATGCATACAAACAGGTAAATACTTTTGTTACTTATTTAACATTTTTGCTTATTATGCGTATCTTTTATTTTACTGTTTTTGTTCGTTACAGAATACGGAAATGTCAAGTTTTGAAAGTTCTGAAATATTTGTGTAAATAAAATTGTTGTTTGTAAACCAAGTTTTTGTTTAATGTTTTTTTTTTAAATTGTACAATAGGCTAAATATTATGCGTTTTTTTTAATAACATTCGTTAAAAATTAAAAAAAATATTATTGCTTTGTAACAAAATATAAATGTTGCAAAAAAGTGTATCTTAAAAATTTCTTAGTATTTTTTCACCTTATTATTTATAATGTTCAAACTTAATCAACTTTTTCTTTTTGCGCGCATTTAAAATATCATAATTAGCTTTTTAACTAAGCGCGTTTTTTATGTAAAAACTTTACAGTTAAAAAAATGCGTGTTACAATAATTTGTTTTTTTCTTTTATAAATTAATTATTCCCTAAACTACGATGTCTTAATACGTGATATGAATTACAACCATGACAGAATATACGTTAAGTGATTAATTGTGTAAATGACTTCCTATTTACTATATAGCCTACTATATTATTAAAATTAAGACCTGAAACTTTAATTATGCAGATATAGTTATAACTTTACAAGGTATCGATTATTTTCTTCTATATATCAAAGAATACATTATAACTATTTTATATTTCTTGTGTGGCAGATAAAAAGAAAATGTTGTATTGTATATTAATTTATTTTATTTGGTTTGATTTTTCTGTAGGAATATTTAGACCTGCTTTTAACTTTAAGGAACTATTATCAGGTATGACGTTTACTACTAAAATTCGTTGATAGCACTGTAACTAAACTTAATTTTAATTATAGGTTGAATATTGTTTCAGATACTCCAGCTAACTTTACAATTTACTGTGATCCAAATCCTATAGCTAGCGATCTGGATGCAAACAAAATTTGTATTCAAGAAAATATGATTTTATTTTCAAGAGAGCTTGGCTCCACAAACTCTATTTTATGTGGGACCTCACTCAGTATTATATGTGGGCAAAGTAAGTTAAAAATTTGATTTTGAAATCATTATACTTTTAAAACAAAAATTAAATTACCCGTAGTCCAGGCCTGATGTGTATGTTACAGTTTGTAAAATATATATATATATATATATCTAAAGCTCTTTTGTTTTGTTGTTACAAATTTTAGTATTAGAAAATTCAGGAAGTAGAGTGGGAATGCCACTAGAAAGTCTTATTCAATCTTGTCTTAATAGAAATCAAATGATATCTTGTGAAAATCTAACCTGCATCACCTGCTTTCAAAATTGTTAGTACCTTACCTTAAGCTAGATATAGAGTGCAATTAATCTTTATTAAATTAAATTATATTTTTAGATACCTCTGAGCAAAATATCCCAATAACTATAAGTCCAGAATTGTCTCGTGTTATTGGTGAAATAAATAAAAATAGAACACAAAACCGAATTAATATGTTCATGGATAACATTCAGGTGCTTGTATCAGCTGTTTTAGTTCAAAGTAAGAAAAGTTTTTAAAAATCAAAATTTATTTATTATTAAGAGCAATACCTTAAATTATGTAATTATAATAGTTGGTATACCTACAAAGTTTATATTTTGTTTTGTCATAATTATAGATCAAACCATTTCTTCAATTTTTGAAGTCGATACGTTGTTGGAAACGTTTGAGGAAGAACTGTCACCTCAGTTAGCTAACCTAACAAATGGCACCATTTTAATCAGTTCTGATTTTGAAATAAAAGTCTTAGATTTAGACAGCGAAGATACAACTTCAATAGTTACTTTTACCGGGGATGATAGTGAGGTAACTCTACATTCGCCAACAAACTTAACACAAAACGTAAGTATAATGCACACATTATAATTTATGTATTGTAAAGTGAGTTATAAATCTATTACACTGGAAATTAATTTATTAGGTTACGGCTGTTGTTGCAAAATGGAACAATATTGGTCAATTTTTTCGACCTCTTACAATGCTTTGTCAAACAACCGACACCTGTACATTCCTGCCTCCCACCAACGCCAGCATCATCTCGGTATCCTACCATAATATGTCAGATCCCAATAACACTCGTATAAGATCAATTCCAGTTGATTTTTCAAGTGATATAAGTAGAGATCTGTCAGAAGTTTTAAATCGTGGGAGACCACCGCAAACCGCTCTTCTGAGTATTGAGCGTGTGTGCGTGTGGTGGGACACAGGGATTCAGCAATGGAGTTTGGAAGGCTGTGTTTTAATACCCAGTTCAAATTCCCAGAATGTCACTTGCCAATGTAATCACACAACATCCTTTGCTACTCTTCTATCTGTTCGGAGCGCTACCATTCCGCAATGGACCTATATTATCTCTCAAGTACTTGAAGTATCAACAGTCCTGTTACTTCTAATAACAATAATATTTGTTATTGTTGTCAGTTGGGAAGAGACGTTGGATGACTCGGCAACAACCGCATATAATGAAGCGATAAGGTCAAATCGCAAAGCAACACAAATTAACTTGTGTGTGGCTCTGCTCGGATTACATGTAACAGGATTTTTTATTTTAAGCTTCTTGGACGACATTGCCAGTTGTTTTGTGATTGCCTCTCTTTTGCATTTGTTTCTCCTAGCTTCTGCAGCGTGTCTTTTTAATGAAGGGTTGGCACTGGTTATAAAAACTCACGGAAATATAGGTTTGCGGCTGAACTATAGAAAATTAACTATTGCCCAAGTTTCTTTATCGTGGGGAATTCCCATTGTTATTGTTGCAATAACCCTTGCTATATACCAAAACGACTACCTTCAACTTTCATTGGGTTACATTGCACTGCAAGACAAGATGCCAGGCCTCTACGAAAATGTAACTGGTGGTGAATATCCAAAGTTTGCTAGCTGTTGGTTAAGTTCAAACTCTAACTCTAGTGCAATTTACGCAGCTGTCGGGCCGACTGCTTTTATTTTGTTTTTAAACGTAATTGTTCTTGTTCGATTACTTGTGGTAGTTTACAAAATAAGCAAAGAAGAAAATAGCAGAGTGCCTTGTTGTTGCGGTAAACTGACTTGCACTCACAAGAAACTTCACCTTAAAGCTGTATTAAAGGCTTTGGTTATTTTACTTCCATTGTCCTCTTTACCCTGGTTGTTTTGGCTTTTACAAAGTGTACGAGTTAAAGTCATCGAACTCGTTACCATTCACATATTTCTAAGTGGATTTCAGGGTTTAGGAATTTTTGTTATTTATTGTCTAGTTAACCGAACCGATCGAGCAAGATTTGCTAGACAGTGGAGAAGTTCAAAGATGAGGAACTTGCTTGTTAACCTAACGGAATGTGTTACGACACCAATGCATAAAAAAAAGAAAAGGGCTTCTGTAGAACAAATTAAATTTCGCAATATGCCAAGAGAAAGTAACGCAACCGCTGTAAGCAACATTAATCTGTCACCACGATAGATTTTGTAGGACAATGTTCTTAACCACAAAAAAATTCCTATGTTAAAATTTCTTAATAAGGTTAAGGTTTTGAAATGCGTGTTGGACTAAAACAGTTTAAAGCAAAATTCTTAACCATATCTTATCATAAAAAGAGACGTTTTATTTTACCATGTATTTTTTCTTTAAAATAAAATATTGTTTTTTTTATTTTTTTTTTGTTGAAGAGTTGTCGATCATATGCTAAAAAAGTAAAAAAATAGCAGGCAGGTAGTAGTAAAATTGAATATTAATTATATTTCGTTTTACAGTTTTTTACTTTTTTTAAGCAAAACTATACACCAAAATATAATTCTTTAAAAATTAAATATAGGGTAGTACTAAAATACAGGATGCGAAAAGTTGCGGGGTCCGGGAAATACTGAAGCCGTATGTAAACGTTAACAAACAAAAAGACGCTGCATGCGGAAAAGGGCGGGATTTTTATACCCTTTCCTAATCTTTTCTTGCACTTTATAGTCGATTAAGCATCATTCCTGGGCCTTTAAAGTCAATCCTGCATCATCCCTTAGACCCTGAGGTAAATACTGCGTTTATACTGCAGTAAAGTACAAAAATGCCGTTTTGTCCCGCATTCCGCGAATTTTGATTAACGTTTACATACGGTCCCGCACTATCCCGTATCCCGTACTTTAATATTGTCTTAAATATATAACCTTGCAGCTAAAAATTGCCTTTTCATTCGGTTTATTTTTTTGCATTTTCGCGATCTTGGGTTTTCCGTCATTTTTTTATGGTGCTCTCTAAATGTTACATTTCGGTCACATTTTTTGGTTAAAGCTATAGTTAGAACACCTATTGACTACACTACTGTTGCTAGAGCAGAGTTTTTAAGTTTAATCTCTAGCAATCTAGTACTTTTATGACGTTGCGCTCTTAAGTAAGGTGCTATTATTTGTGCAAACTTCTGCTAAACAATTAGCAGCTTAATTATTAGTCAATTAAATTTTTTATTATTCCAAAGTCTCCAAAGTCAACTTGAGACTGACTGACTGCTGACTGACTAGCAGACTAGTGACTAATTGACTATGATGACTGGGTTGCAGCTCGTTTGCAAGTGCTGGTGGCGCAACATAAGGCGATAAAGTTCTGAAAGTCACAAGCCAGGCTTGGCTTTCCACAATAAAAATAAACAAAAACGAAAACAAAAATTGAAAGGAATGTGTTAAGAAAGGCTCTAAGGGGACAAAAGGGTTAGAAGCAGTTATTATATTGGTGTTAGTTTTAAAATATTTTTTTCTTGTCTGAATTGTCGATTTATGTTAAAGTAGATACAGTGTTTGCACACTGACATACCATACTGCCATAATAATTTTGTTAACTTTATATAAAGTTTAAAAAATGAATGACATTGGAATTAGAGAATATAATGAAGTTCCTACTTCTGACCAGTTTTCTTTACTCATTTTGGAAGAATTGAAAAATATTCGGAGGGAAATAAAGGAACAATTTGATGTTCAAACTTTAAAGCTCGAATACATTGTATCAGATACCATCAATAAGGCCATAGGTAACAAATTACAGATGCCAAAAAAAGATCTCGATACTTTCATTATTTCTGAGCAAGATAAAAATAACAAAATTTTGGAAGACTCTTGGGAAAAGGAAGAACCTGCTAATTACTCTTTGGTTGTTGCAATTGATAATTTGGAAGCTGATGATCAACAATTTAACTCAGACCTGTTTGAGTTAGAAAAAAGTACTGATTCCAGAAACAATGTTTCCGATGTTAGTTCAATCCGTGGTGTCCTAAATCAATCTGAATTTACTTGCCAAGTTTGCGGCAAGATATTTCCTAATAACTGTAACCTTAAAGTTCACATGCAAATTCATTTGAATAAAAAACAATTTAAGTGTGAAGTTTGTGGAGTAGGTTTTAATGCGAAAGGTAATTTAAAAAAGCATGTGGTTTTGCACAGTGGTTTGAGACCATTTCAATGTGATGTCTGTGGAAAGTCGTTCACTCGAGCTTATCATCTTAAATCTCATAAACTTGTTCATGTCAAAAATCGGAGAAATCGTACCGGTACCACGAAGGAAAATATTGAGTCAAATTTTGAGAACAATTCCAAAAAACCTTTAAATACAAATAATCACACTTGTGAAGTGTGTAGTAAAAATTTTAAAAAGAAATCTAGTCTTAATGAACATATGTTAAGTCATTCCAATTCACGCAAATTCCAGTGTGAAATTTGTGGACAAGAATTCAAAACTAGAAACACGTGTCGAAAACACTTGATAAACCATTCTGGCGTTCGTCCTTATGAATGTAATATCTGTAAAAAATCATTCACTAGAGCCAGTCATCTGAATGCCCACAAAATTACTGCAAAACATATTTTAAAACAGAAATTGGTGGACGGTGAAGTAAAAAATAATGATTAGATAAAAAATATGTACTGCTTTTAAGGTTTTGTATTAGTTTTATTTAGTGCATTTATAACCAACATAAATATTCGAAGCTATTGTGTTTTCTACTGCACAAATGGCAATAAACTACCACTACTATATGTATATTATTGTATTAAATAACATAACATAGAATTATTTTTGTGCATAATTTTTTGTTGTTGTTTTGTAGGTTTTTCTACTTGAAATATTGTTCATTTAAAAAAATAAAAACAAAAAATGAATCATAATTCTTCTGATTTTGGTACCGAATCTGGTGGAAGGATTAAAGGGGTTTGTATTGTTAAGCCTATTGTTTATGGGAATTCAGCGAGGAACTTTGGCAAAAAACGAGAAGATGACGGCCATACACACTCATGGACGGTTTATCTAAAACCTTATCATAATGAAGATATGTCTGTGTACGTTAAGAAAATACAGTTTAAACTACATGAAAGTTATGCAAATCCAATTCGCGTTGTTACGAAGCCTCCATATGAAGTAACTGAAACTGGGTGGGGTGAATTCGAAGTTGTGATTAAAGTTTTCTTTTATGACATTACTGATCGGCCGCTCACAATTTATCATCCTTTAAAACTTTTTCACTCCGCTGAAAACAATATTATTATTGGCAAAAAAGCCGTGATCTCTGAATTTTATGACGAGATGATTTTCCAAGATCCGTCAATAATGATGCATTCTTTGCTGACAAGCAATCGGCAGCTTACACTCGGTGCCCATAAACATGAAACCGACTTTGAGGAAATGGAAAAAACTACTTTAAAGCAAATAAATACAACAAAACACAAAGTGCAAACTGAAATAAAAGAGCTAAAGGAGAGATTGAAAACGAGTCGGGAAAATATTAAAAGTTTTCGTGAGGAAATTAAAAAACTTGAAAATGACCAGGGAGAACTTCACCATTAAAAAAAATAATATATAAAATAAATTACTATTGTTTATAATAATTTTCAATTTAAAAATAATTGAAATCTTAATACAATGATTATTTTTAACAGTTTTTGGGTATTCCCAGGCTGTTGTTTTTTGTATATTTAGTATTGTCAACTGTAGACTAGAAATGTTATCAGTTTTATAAAATTGCTTATCATTGAACATTGTGATAAAAGTTTAAAATTTAAGAAAAAGGCATGCCTATTTGATTTTCACACCTTTAATATTTGTTAAAGAAAAAATGTAACACCTTTTATTTCTTATAAACAGTATCCATTTGTTTTAACAGTTAGTTACTACCCTAGCAATGAAATACCAATCATATTTGTGTTAACTTTTTTTGAATATTTTTCTAGATATAAGGTATGTTGTAGTATTTTAAAAAATTATGTAGCTGTTATCAAGTTTGTCATCATGTCATCTGTAGAAAGTTTTTCAGATCGAAGCACACTAAAGCACATTGGGATTGGTTTGACTTTAGTAGTTGGGGGTGGACTGGCTTCGTATGCTGTTATTTAGTAAGTCTACTTAAATTTTTTTTGATTGGTAAATTAAATTGTGCCAAGGGTCAGCTAGTGTATGTAGGCCTATTTAAAGAGCATATTAGTGCTGTTAAAGCTTTTACTATTATTACTAAGAGTTTAGTCAAGCAAGGTAATACTTAAATTATTTTTATGGTTAGGGCATGCATGGGTATATTTAAGTTTATAACTGAAGTACTGGTAATAGCAGTTATGGTGGTAATAGTGTTAATACCATAAGTAGTTTTATTGGTAATAGCGGTAGTACGCATTTTTAATGAATTCTTTGTTTATTCATTACTTTAATTAAGTATTTTATTGCTCAAACCTTAACCTAAAGTGTAGTGTTATTAAAAAATAAAATTTGAATGATAAAACATCCTTTTTTTAAAGTTTTTTAAAATAAAACATTTTATTTATAAATTCAAATTACTATTTAGCTATTGGTCACTACGTAAACAACCAGCAGCACCACCACAAAATGATGGTAGTTTAACCAAACAAATAGGAGACCTGAAACAAGAAATTGGTGTTTTGAAAGGATCTTTAGCTTCAGCTGTCACTGATTTAAGAAGAGAATTAGAATCCATCAAAGGTGCTATTAAAGGGTAAGTAGTTATTTTTATATATATATTTTTTTTGTATATCTTTATCCTTGATGTAATAAGGTCAAATGCGCGACCTAAACATATAGTAACATCAGTTGCCTCGAACCAGTCTCGAGTTGCCTTTGGCAGTTAAAAATATTATAGATGATAATTGCCCGATAATTAAACTGCCGATAAGGTATTATTTAGCAGGATACCGTTTATAATGCCTTACTTAGGGGTGCTACAGCATGAGATCACTGGAAATCGAACCCTGGACCTTATGTGGTATGGGAAGTGTTCTGATCACAACATTACACTGCCAGTTTAATATATAACTAACCTTTTTATGGAAAAGCCAACTTCACAGTCTAAATGTAGGGTAATATTTGTTATCCCGACTCATTTTCGAGTTGGCTTTGACAGTATTGAATTTCCTTAAACATATTGCCAGAAAATATATCTGCTATCTGCTATTTGGTTTTGCGCTTGGCAGGAGTTGGAGCTGTTTATAGTGTTTTACTTAAAAAGGTGCTTTAACTTTAAAGCAGTGGGAATGAAACCCAAGTTCTTATGTTGTAAAGCTATGTTTTCTAACTACTATACCATGCTGTCAATAAATTATAAACAAAAGTACCATAGTTGTTTAAATGTAGTATTTAATGTTCCTATTATTAGATTCTAATAGAAAATTGTATAATTATACAAAACTTACCAAAGAAGTAAGCTTTAAATCGATTGTCTCTTTAGTAAAATTTTTTATATAGAAAATCTAGTGGCCGAACTTCAAGAACAAGAACCAGATCTGCTGGTACAACTGGAAGTTATGCTACAGCCTGGAGTGATGACGATTTTGATCCCTCAGATGATGAGTTTGAGTAAGTTTTATTAAGTTTGTTTTGCAAGTTTATTCACAAAATTGTTCGATAATGTAGAGTGGACTTTGTTAATTGTTGTATTTTTTATTAAATTTTGTAGACTATAGTTAATACAAATTAATCCTCTATGCAATTGTATAAATGTATACTAGATTAATCCATATGGCTAAGCTTGTTTTAATGGTCATATACATAATTTTATAATAAGTTTTTGTTTTTTCATGTCTGATTTTAAAAAAGCTTAGTAGTGGTCCTTCTTGGTTAATAATATTTAAGAACAATTCTTTTTACAAATTTGTATTAAGCAGTAACCTGAAAATAACAACCTTCATAATTATTATATAAAACTTATGTACTTTTTTAAATTTGTTTGTTTATATACTGGTGTATGAATATCATTGTTTTAAATTTCACCATGTAGCTTACCTCCTGATCACATTGGTGACGAGTTAGAAAAGTTGACCTCAAGTGAACCCAGTTTAACTACCACCTTAGAGTCAATCTGTTCTAAGGTTGACGAACTCGACAAAGGGTCAGATGAGGACAAAGAAGAGGCGATGAGAATATTACAAGATAATGAATTAAAGGTTCGTCATAATAAATTTTTCTATTTATAAATATACATAATGTTAAAACATTTTCAATAATATATATAGTTGCCAAAACAATTTATATAAATTTGCCGAAGACAAAAGCTTGTAGTGAAAAGAACTGCTTTTTTGAAGTTTGACTGTTGTTTGGAGTTATCTTTTTTACCATAAAATGTTATAAATTTAGTTATTAAATAGTCGCACTTAAGTAATGCAACAAAAATGACTTCAACTTTTGCCAAGGCCACAACCAAAAAAAACCAAAACCAATCTGTAGATTTATTGTCTGACAATAGCATATGCTCGATAATATCGAAAACTGTCAAGGCAACTCGAAATGTATCAGGGTTATATATGTTATTCTATGTTAAGGTCATGCTTTGCAGTCAGCCTATCCCCATTTAGAATAAAGAGAAAATAATATTAAGCTATTTAATATATACATTTTTGTACAGAATAATTATGTAATTAAAATTATTTTTATCAGTTTGAAAATTCTTGGGAGTTTTTATGGAGATTATGTCGGTCTCATGTTGGGGCTTATGATGTTCGTGAGGCTTATGACGAAAAATGTCTTCATGCAATGTCATCAGTAGAATATGCTAGACATGCACTCGAGCTCAAAGAAGATTCACCGGATGTCCATAAGTGGTAATTAAAGATCTTTAACTTTCCTGACTTGTATAATTATTAAACCCTGAATCAGATGTTTATTCTAATTTTATTGCATTTTTTATCATTTAATACTACAAAAAACCAATCATGATTTAACTTTTTGTAACATAGGCCTATTAAAAAATATTTGGGATCTTATAACTACCTGTTGTGGTTTGATAAAATGAAAAAATTGTTCACTTAATGCCAGCATGTAAAATTTGGTCTATCAACTTTTTGGACAAAATATTTGTAATAGTATTATTTAACCGACAGCGTGGTCTAGTGGGCAGAAAACTTGCTACACCGTATGTGTTTGTGGTTTCAACCCCACTGATCTTATGATGTAGCGCCCTTGAGTAGGACCTATAAACCATATGGACTCCTGTCAAGCCAGCACTTAATCAGCAGCATAATTATCGGGCAATTTGATGTATAATATTCCCAACTCCCAAAGACAACTCGTGACTAGATCGGGATAACGGTTGTTACTCCATGTTTAGGTTGTGAAGTCAACCTTGACACATCGAGGATGAAGAAGAATATTAAAATTTTTTTTAATTTTTAAGTTTTGTTTAAAAACTTATTTTTTGTTAGGTTTGCCATAAGTCTTGGTGCTAGTACAGACTTTGTTGGAACGAAAGAAAAGATAGAGTATGGGTATGAGTTAAAAGAACATATCGATAGGGCATTAGAACTTGATGAGTCTGATGCTACGTTGCATTTCATGAAAGGAAGATGGTGTTGGGGTATGTGTTTTAAGAGAATTATCAATTATTTCTTAGTTGATTAAACAACAATAATTATAAAATTTTTACACTAAATCATTATCAAATATTAACTAATGGTTATTGTGGCTTAAAAGGTTTATTTTTAACAGTTATCAGTAAAAAGTTGTACAGATTTGTGTTAAAAATTGTTTTTACCACATTTATGCTATAAAAATTACTTTTCAATAGGCCTATAAAGTTAGATTTAAAAAAATTTGCAAATAATAAATCCTAATAAAACAATATGAAAATGTAAACTTAAGCCTTATTGAAATTATTACACATTTAAGGAGTTTACATGCTTACCTGGATCGAAAGAAAATTGGCTGCAACTTTATTTGCAACTCCACCTACTGCTACAATACAAGATGCTTTAAATGCGTTTAAAAAAGCTGAAGAAATTGACCCAGGATTTTACAAGTCAAATCAGTACTATATTGCCAAGGTAATAATTTTTAAATAAAATAATATTTTATAATTTAAAAAAAAACATGTTTCCTAAATTTTTTGTAGTATTTTTGCAAATTAATTACTTTTACATTCAATAACATTTTGAAATTTGGAATAAAACATGTTACAATTTTTTTTATTTTTCAGCATTTTTGCAAATCAATTTCCTCTATGCATTTACCTCGTTTCTTTAAGAAATTCACATTAATTTGCCTTCTTTCTTTTTTAATTTTGTTTCTGTCTTTGTTATCTTGTTTCACTGTATTCCCTTTATCATTTCTTTTTTTATTTTTTATATTTGTCTTGACCATTTTCATTTCTTTGTTCTTGAGTTTATGTTTTCTTTTTGTGTGTATCCTATGCATACCTTTTTTGACAATATGTTTTCCACTTATTGTTGTTGTGGTATTATATTTAGGTTACAAACGCAGATAAATATAACACAAAAGCAGTAAAGGTTGCGTTAACTTCAAAGATTTATAATTGTTTTAAAAATATGTCATTATTTTTAGTGTTATTATGAACAAAGTGATTATACAAACGCTAAGACCTGGTTGGAATCAGCATTACTCCTACCATGTAATAATAAAGATGACAGAGACGCCCATGAAAGTGTTGAACAACTATTAAACAAATTTTAACATTACATTTAAAAAAAATTTTAAAAAAATTGTAAAACGAAGCAAATTTGCCTTAATACTTTTGAGTATATTTTAGTATATTTTAGTATCTTCCACTTATTTTTATGATTTTATTGTGATTTGTGATTTTTAAATGTTTGCGATTTCAGGTTTTATTTTATTATTTAATTTAAAATGTTGCAAATAAATAGTTGTGACAATGTTGACCTCAATGTAAGATTATTTTGTTTTTTAAACATTCTAGAAAAATAAAAACGAAATATCCTCTTAAACTTTACTGTTTGTGCAAAATGTTAAAAAAATTTTATTGTTATAGTACAAATGTTTAATTTAAAGCGTGGAATTTTTTCTTTTTTGTGTGTTTTTAAAAAAGTGTAGTTACTTATTTTTAGAATATTTTACTAAACTTACATTTGTGTTTTGTAATGTCACTAACTCATAGCTATTTACTTTGTTTTTGTTTAATTACACAAGTATTACCAATAATTATTTTAAAACTTATTTAGGCATGTAAATTACAGTACAAGTAATAACTTTAATTTACGCAAGAAAATTTATTGAAATTTTTTGTGCAACCTAAGTCCAAATCAAAAAAGGCCATGAAGAGTGTTAAATTCAAAATGGGATTAGACTAATGAAGCAAATAATTTCTGCATGATTCATATTATTCTTGTGTTGTGTTCTTTTTTTTATCATATGTTGTAAGCTGTTGTTTGGCAAAGTTGATTTTTGTGTTAAAATAATACACCTGCTATCTATGCACTATAGTTTTGCTACAAACTTAAGTACTACAAAACTATACTTAAGTTACAGTTTTATTAAAAGTGAAGATACTGATAAACTTGTGTTGTCTTGTAAATTTTTTAAAAGAAAAAACTACAAACATATACAAATTAAATAGTAGGCTGTAGAGATGAATTTGCAATAAAATTTGCCTCTACAGTTATTAATAAACTTTGTAACAATCGCCCCTTTTTCCAAAAAGTTATATTAAAAAATAACACAAAAAGTTAAATTAAAAAATAAATACACAACATAGAAAATATATTAAGATAAACAATTACGTTTGGCAACACTACGTGGGCTATATTCATAACGATACAAGAGAATAAAAGTGGAGTTAGTATCTGTTTACACATGAAGTGGTATGAAAATAAATAAATATTTTAACTGGTATTTAACATTAACGGTAACCGGTTTAGTAACTTTAACAACAGCAAACTGATCAACTGTGACCTTGCTTACAACTAATTTAACTAATTTATTAATTGTTTCGACATGTTTGTATATACGACTGACGTGATTGTTGTTGCATAGTTCGGTTAGGCATACGTGATTGTAGTATATCAAATAAAATGGGCAGCTAGCTCATTTATGAAATGATTAAAAAGGTAGGTTTAATCGAGAGAACTACAGAATTAAAAAAAACATTTAGCTGTGAAAGGTTATTAGCACGATGGACAACCTGAAGTATATTAAAACTGTGTTAAATCAATTAATATATTTATAAAAATGCAGTGCTTAGTCAGTTTGACAACTAGACAGAAAGACAGCTTCAAAAACTACTATAATCAGGATAATCTAATTGATAAATAAGTGGCAGCTGCAAGCTTATATAAAAATATTAAAAAAATGTAAGTGAACTGTTGTCAGATAGTCGAATTTTCAAATTAATTACTCAACTATATTATCTTAAAACGTAATAATGTTATAAATTCTGATAGAAAGAACTTATGTATGTAGGCTAATATGATATGACTCCTTAACACCAGTATTGAGACACTTTGACTCATGTCCAACTCGACCCAAAGATTTTTTTTAAAACAGCAAAGCGTTTTGGTATTTTTAAAGCAATACTAATACTTATGATTTATTCACTACTTTTAAATAATTCTTAACGAGCAGATTTAGTTTTAAAACAGATTTTTATATTTTAGAATACTTTTCAAAATAAAATCAATCTAATTTTTAAATTTAATTTAATGTGTTTAAAAGAAGCAATGATTTTTATTTATTTATTAAAATTTGGTTGATTTCAAATGTATTGTGAACTTACCATCTACTTAATGTAACATTGCTTTTCCAATGTTAATTATGAGGTTGGTTTTCTGTTTTGTTATTGTTACATTTAATCTGCAATTATTTGAGTAATTTTGTTTGTACAAATTGAATATTTATGTTGTAGTAGTTCAATATATGCTATTTTTTATCTAGACGTATTTAAGAACAGCATACACAGATATGCTTCCTGAAACTAAGGGTAAAACTTCTAAACTCTCGTCTTATAATAATGTTTATGGGCTACATTCTAATCACCTTTCGAGGTATAACAATGTATATATTAAATATATGGCATCATTTTTTTTAAATAGAGCATTTAAAAATGGAATTAATTTTAGTTTATTAAAAAAAAAATATATATATAAGAAAAGTATTTAATTTATATTTAAATTACTACACTACAAGAGATGCTGGGTTTGATCCCCGGCTATCTAAAGTTTGAGTAAGAAGCTAAGAACGATATGAACTTCTGCTAAGCCAGCATCTAATCAGCAGCTAAATTATCGGGCCATTAAAATCTATAATATCCCAAACTGCCACAGGCAACTTGAGACTGGGTCGGGGTAACTGTTGTTACTCTATGTTTAAGTTGCACATTTAACCTTCCCACATTTAGTTTAATGATGTATATACACAAGAAAAAATTAGTTTGATTTAATGTTGTAATATATTGTTTAATTTAAGTTATACTCCATCAAAGCCGAATTCCAGGGATTTTACATCAAGAGCAAACAGGTAAAAAAATCAGCTTATGAAATTATTTTATATTTATTAGAAATTGGTTCACTAAATTGGTACCAACAAAAGCAAGTTAATATCAACAACAAATAGTCTCTACAAGACCTAATTATGCTACATGCTTATAAAAATATGTATGTATAAACATAATATATTATTAAAAGGGCCAATTCGCTAAACTTTAAATTATCTCAAACTATTTCACAAACAACTAAGGGCGTTGCCAGACAACCTAAATTCTTTACACTTCAACATTGTAAACTAAATGGATGGAAAAATATGTTATATATATATTGTATATAAATAAAGTTTAATACTTCACTGGGCCATTCAGTTAATCTATATGTAATAAAGCTTTAAGCTTTTTAAAGGGTTTTAGCTTTTTAAAATAAAAAAAAAAGCTGTTTGTGTTACTTAGGTGAATTATATTGGGCTGCAGGTTAAGATTATATTTGGTAATTGAATAAAGTTTTATGTAATGTTGTAATAATAAGATGTAAACTTGTAGTAAATTATAAAATATTGTTGTTAATTTAACTGACTTTAGATATTCTACCTCTTCATCTTATTCATCTTATTCATCTTCAGCATACAACTCGAAGTATAATGTAAGTTAAATAATTAATAATGAAATTAAACTTAATATAAAAAGTGTAAAAAATATATATTTTATATAAAAAGTGTTTATATTTTCTAACTATTTTCATATTTTTCTTTTAGAACTCGAACAACAACAAAAACAATGACATGGTTCGGCCGCCCATGCGAGATCGTGACCCCCGGCCATTTGAACTTAAATCCGAGCGACTGGGCAGATCAAATGAACGATTAAAAAATGGCTCTTCCAAAAGACTTAATTCTTTGACCCGAAGTTCACCTAAATCTACTGTACAACAGCGATCAAGTAGTACAGTAAACCACCATTCATATACAGGTCAAAATAAAGTTTTTTTATATTTTTTTTTCTTAAATTGATTTTGCAAAGAAATAGTAGAATTTGCAACAAATTGCAAGACACTATATTATTTTTTTTATTAAAAAAAAAACTTTTACAACAAAATTTAAAAAAAAAATTAAATATAATAATGCCTATGAAGTGTAGTAACAATAGCAAAATATTAACTGAAAAAGCCATTTTTATACTCAGCCTCATTATTTAAATATAATTCTAAAGATATTTTTACAACAAAAATATGTATTTTATTAAACTAGTTCTTTTTTTTGTATAAACAGTAGACAAATATAAAACTGAATCAAATGGAAACACAATAACAGGTTAGAAATATAAAATCTATTATTTATAAATTGTTTTTAATAACTATGCTAATAAAATATTCAATTGTGCCAGTGTAATTTTTTTATGCCTAAGGTGGCTAAGTAGTGTATAGTAATGTTATACATACAAATTTTATATAAATACCTAAATATTAATTCACAAGCAATGGTTATTTTAATCTGATAGAGTATGGTTAAAAATATGTATTATTATTTTTCAAAAAATATTTGTTTTATATTTCACTTGTATTCAGGTTTTGTCATTTAAGCATTACTAAACCCAGAAGCATTAATATTAATTAATATTGGATATTATTTAATCCGAGGATTAGGGTTAATTGGGCGGAAAATAAATAAGATTTTTATTTTTTTAAGCTGATGGGCCTCCATACAAGGAAAGTTACAATTTTTTTAAAAGAACTCCAAGCCCTTCAAAATCTTCAGAAAAAGTAAGAATTTAAATTTGTTTAACTAAACTTAAACATCAGTTAGGTAGATTAAAAAGATATCTATTAACTTTATTAAAAGTTGTTAGCAATTTTATTAAAATACACATTAACCAATAAACTGTTATTGTGTTTGGTAGGAAAGCCTTATTACATAACTTTGTGTAGAAAAATTTTATTTTTTAAAACAACAACACAACTTGTAAAATCAGCTTGTATGACCTTTTAAAAAAATTATGTTGAATATCAATAATTTAGACAGTTACTGATAGTGATGTCACAGTGAGTCCAACTTGAGTATAGATATACTGGTTAAAAATAAGTAAATTTCAGTAAATTAGCCTTTCACCAAATTTGGAGAAATGTAAATTTTAAAGTGTTTCTGCTGCTAGGATATGAGTTATGGCCGGCCTCCCAGAAAAGAATCACCTTATTATAACAGTTTAAAATCAAGCAGAAATCATATCAATGGAAGGTCGAAGGTATAATAAAGCAATCTTATATTAATGTTTTTGTAAAAAATTTTTGCAGAATTAGTATATATAGTAAATCTAAATTAGTATATATAGTATAGCCTATACAATAAAATTCTTATTTAGTTACAGTAAGTGGACAAACTTTAATTATTAATTTTGTTCGCTATATAGCATTTTTTATTACGTCAACTTTAAATAAATGATTTTCCCAAATGTTTGCTTAGGTAACTTAGCAAAGCGTTAAAAGTGCAGCTGTTGCCATTTTGTGATGTCAATGAGACAAGTTTACTAAAAAAAAACTTTAATTATTAATTAAGAGAGAACAAATGGCTGTCGAATTAACAATAGTTGTATTCAAAACAGTCGTGTGTTAAAGTTAAGTAAGTAAGTTGTATGAAACAACAACAAAACAGTTATAGTCAAATACTAACCAAAGCTGATTAACATAGTTTTTAAGCTTGTTAATTAAATCAGTGATAGATTAAAATGCTTTAACTTATTATATAATCATGTTGTATAAAGCACTTATTATTCAAAAGGACAGTTTAGCAGTCAAGTAAAATTGTTTAAATTATTCATTTATTTAAATTGTATTTAAAATAGCCTATAGTTTTTAAACTTGTTTACAAATACTATTGCAAAGCGTAGATTTTAAAAAGGCCTATTAAATAACGTTATGTTAATTTTTTATAAAGTTTCTAATACTGTATTACATAGTATTAGTATAGCTAAAGTAATATACTTAATAAATTGTATATATTCAGTATTATACATTTGATTTTGATTCTATTCTATTTTTAAAGTGACAATTGGATGTTAACACTATAGTAATGTATAAGTCAGTTGTGTAATAAATCAATTTTAAACTGAACTAATCTAACATAGATTAATGGTTTATGAGGCCAATAATACTACATCTCCTACTGAGGTATATGATATGTAATATAACATAAAACATAGCTGACTGATTGTTATTAATATAACATTGTCAACAGCTTATATTGTATTTTTTTTCTTTGTAACACTTTTTACTGATACTTTTTTTAATTTTTTGTTTATTTGTTCTTTCATTTTTTCATTTATTAAAATTAGAGTTTGTTAACATATTTTGTTTTACAGAGTTACCCCTACACTAGCTCCAACATTGGGAATGGAAGTATTCGGAGTTCTGTAAGTTTTTTTTATAAAATTTAACATTTATACTTGGCCTATTTTTAACAGTTTGTATCAAGTTTTTGATCTCTTGTTAATTGGAAGGTTTCAATTTCTGCATAGAATTACATAAAAATTCACAGAACTTAAATTTGAGCTTTGCTATAAAATAATCTAATATTTTACCTTAAGCTTCCCTATACTTTTAAATAATTAGCTAAACCTATATGCAGTAATTCTATCTAATCTTTTTGTGTTATTGTTAGAGTAATTTAAATTATAAAACAAAGTCTGCTTTTTGTGCTCAAAAAAGTAAATCTTTTAGTTTAAAAGTATGTGAAATTGACTTTAGGGCCCAAATACTGCATAAAATATAGTCTTTTTTACTTAATAAATACCATCAACCTAAATAAAACAACAAATATAAGAAATAATGTTTTCAGGTTTACCATCCTGACCCAGGACTTCCTGGTGGAAATGTCGGTTTAAGAAATATTGGAAACACTGTATGTATTTTTATACCTTATTTTTGAATTTTACTTTAGGGTAAAATGAGTTTTTGTATTTTTATTAGGAAAGGTCTGTTGTTAAAACGTGTTTTTTGAACTTTTTGTAAAGGCTTAAAGTGACGTTTTTTGTATAAATTTATCTTCAATGTGGGAAGGTTGAATGAGTGACCTTAACATAGGGGAACATCAGTTACTCCGACACAGTCTTGAGTTGCCTGTGGCAGTTTAGAATATAGATTATAATTGTCTGATAAATATGCTGCTGATTAAGTGCTGGCTCAGCAGGAGTTCATATTGTTTATAGCGCCTTACTAAAGGGCACCACAGCATGAGAGCAGTGGGAATTGAACCCTTCATCTCATGGGTGGTGTTGCAAGTGTTTTTACCACTACACCATGCTGCCGAACTTGCGTCGCATTGGTGCTGCATAAACCAAAACTTTATGGCTTGTTGTCTGTTGCCATAACTGCAACACTACCCACCTTTTTTATAATGACAAAAATATTGGCTTGACGTAAAGTGTTTTTTGAAAAAAGTTTAATTTTTGGACCACTCATGTAAAATAAACTTTTATTTTTGGTAAATTTATAAATAATCAAGGGCAAATATTAGTTGCAAGTTGCAACTATTTTTTAACATTTAAAATGCAGCTGGTAGGATAAACAATTACCTAAGGTTATGAATGACATAATTTATTTAAAAAAAGTTGGCAAAAAATAACCAGGGTTTTAAAATTGTAATTTTAGACCCTTTATATGCTAATGTGATTAGGTATGTGATGGAAGCCACCAATATAAATTATCTGTAATTATATCTAATTAAGTGAACGGATAAACTAACATGATTATTTTGTGAGATTAAATTCGAATAAAAGTTTTAGAATAGCCTATGTAAACAATACTGTTGCTAAGATTTTTTTTACAAAATTATGTTTCTGAAATAACTTATGTATAATAAAAAAAAGGTTTTTTTTTAGTATTAAAAAATAATTTATATGTAATTTTGTACCAGTTGATAGCCTGCCCTATGGTATGCATTTTAATTGTCAAAATATGGTCGCAACTAGCTCCTAATAATTGCCTGCAATAGTTTACCAGTGCACAAATGACATTTTTGTTTATTTTGTAGGCCTATAAATTGGGCATACACATTTATACATATTGCCCATTAAGCTTATATAGATTTTTGTTTTAGAATTATTTTTTTTAAACGTCGATTTCGAAAAAAAAACACAAGTTGTATTAGTTCTTAATTATTAGCATAATGAAAAACTTTTTTTTTTATTACATAACTGACAACTCGGAAAAAAATAAAGTGATTCCAATTTTTTTTTTCAGTGTTTTATGAATTCAATGCTTCAATGTCTCTCTAACACCAAGCCTTTACGTGATTATTGTTTGAATAAAAAATATCTTAAAGATATTAATCCCAAATCCAGAATGAAGGGAACCTTAGTTGGAGGTTGATGAAATTTTTATCAATTTAATTAACTTGAGTATTAGTACATATAACTGAATATCATTTGACTGAACGGACATTTTCCAAAAACCAAAATTTGGAAAATGTTATTTTACCAAAATTTGGGTAAATTTTTTTTAAATTTATTGGCCAATAAAAAATGTCTGTTTTGGGCATTTAGTTTTTCAGTTAAATGTCTATTTTGAAAAATGGTTTTCAGTTATATGGGAGTAATATATATTTTTGGCCATAAATTTTGTAAAAAATAATAATATAACACCAAATAAATAATTTATTTTTCACATTCAATATTAATTTTTTATTGTAAATTTTTTTTAACTACGATTTAACAAATAATGTTTATTTAATTTAACATTTTTAACATTTATTATTATTATATTATTATAATGAAAAATAACTTTAAGTGATAAAATGTGAATCAAAATAGTTTTAAAGATTTTATAATTTTGTCTTTTTTAGCATTTTCTGATCTCATAAAAGAACTTTGGCGATCTTCATCGTCAGCTGTGAATCCAACTGAGTTTAAATCCAAGATTCAAAAATATTCACCAAGGTTTATGGGTTATGAGTAAGTGAATTTTGCAAAGTTTTTAAATTTTTAAACTGAAATTTTAAAACCAATTGGATTAAGAAATAATTTTTGTAATTTTAAGAGAAATAAAATACACAACAGTTTGGTTTTTAAATGTAAATAAAATACACAACAGTTTAGTTTTTAAATGTAAATAAAATACACAACAATTTGGTTTTAAATGTAATTTAAATGTAAAAAACTAAAATATCACTTTTATGTACTAAATACTGTGGTATTTTGGTCCCGTTTTTATGTACTTTAATTTAGAATTTTTTATTGTTTATTAAACTAAACCATAAATGAAGCCCATTGTCAAGTTTTGTGTGTTTCTTTATGAATCTTTGTAAATTTTTTTTGTTTAAACATATCATATTTCTTTTGTTTAACTTTTGGTTTGTAAATAATACATTTTCTTTTTTATTCATGATAGTATAGAATATATCTAAACTGTGTTTTTTATATATATGCTACTTAATTAGTATACATACAATAACATTGATACAATAAAACTGTCATTGACAGACAACAGGACAGTCAAGAATTCCTAAGGTTTTTGTTGGAAGGTTTACATGAGGAAGTTAATCAAGCTGACTCAAAATCCAAAGAGTCTGCCCCTGAATGCAAAAACTCAAGGTATCTTGTTATTTTAATTCAAGCTGCTAATAAATATTTTAATTCGTGATTTAAATTTATTGATACTGTAAATTGATTTACTAAAAATAAATACTGTTTAAAGTATAAAGACTACATAGCTTATATAAGGATTTTTTTATTCTTTGGCGAATAAATGTTTAATAATTGTCAATTTAATAGTAATAATTACCAATATGGTACTGAAAACTGGGGTAACATATGTTACCCTATGTTTAGGCTTTGAAGTCGGCCTTTTCACATTAAAAATTAAAAATTAAAAAATAACAACAACAATCTAATGTTTAAACTTAACTTGGTGCATCTTGATTGCAATCATTTCAAATATTTTTATTTTAAAAGACCAAACGAGAAAGCAAGAAAGATTTGGGATTGGTATTTAAAAAAAGATAAAAGTTTTATTTTTGACCTTTTTGTTGGTCAACTCGAATCTTCATTGAAATGCACAGAATGTGGACACATTTCTTTAACTTACGATCCATTTTGGGATCTTTCCTTGCCCATATCTAAGGTTTGTTATTATGTTCAACCTTTAAAATTATGATAGATATAAAAAACACTAATATTATTGTTGGTGCAGTGTAGTGGTAAGAACACTGGATTTTACAACACAAGATCCTGGGTTTAATTCCCTCTGATTCCATGTTGTAGCGCCTCTAAGTTTAAAGGCATGACCCCTACTGAACCAAAAACGAATGAAAACATAAATTGTCTGGCAATTATAAACAATTTTTTTTTCAAACTGCTAAAGTTAACTCAACACTGAATTAGAATAACAAATGTTACTCTATGCCTAGGGTATGCCTAGGACATTAAAGATATCTAAATCAAAAAAAAATAATGTGTTATTATTTTAACAATTTTTTTTTAGAATACTTATGAGAAAAATTCAATTGAAGATTGTTTGAAAACTTTCACAAGAGAAGAATTACTAATTGGAGACGAAAAACCTGTACGTATATTATAATTATTGGGTCATTTTGGGAGGATATCCACCATAAACGGTTTTTGGTGACTTGAGTCCATTATAAAATTCACACGATTTTTATTTAAACAAAAGTTTTTATTTATTAAAAAATTTTTTGAATTTCAGACCTGCGAGAAATGCAAATGTCGACGGCAAATGAAAAAGAAATTACTTATTCACAAATTTCCAAAGATATTGGTTTTACGTATCCTTTTTATTATAAATATTATTACTAATTTTTATAGCAGTTTAAGTTTTTTTAAATTATTTTATCCATTTTTTCAAATTTAAATAAGCATTACATATTATACTTGTTTAATTTCCTTAAATCCAAAATATCCTAACAAAGATTTAAAGAGATTTAATGAAGGAAGTAGGTATCGACAAAAACTATCAAACAGGGTCGAATTTCCTCTAAAAAGACTTCAGTTAAAAGAATATGCAACAAAAAATTGCGAAGGTTTATAGTATTAAGAATTTACAATTATTTATAAAGTTAACTGACAGTTTTATTTTTAGGAACAAAGTTATGTTTTTTAAGATTTTTTTTGAGGTTTTTCGTTTTAATGTGAGAATCACTGTTTTAGAAAAGTAGTTAGACATTGTTTTTTGGGGGGCCTTGTGTTAGCGTTTTTAAAAATACCTTTACTGTGATACAGATTTATCTTCTGCTGTGTATGACTTGTATGCTGTATCGAATCATTGTGGGTCGTGTTATGGCGGACATTATACAGCCTACTGCAAAAACTCTACCTCTGAAAAATGGAATGAATATAACGACTCTCGGTAAATTTGAACAAGAATTTATATATAATAATTAAATCACTTTTTAATACACATTTTAACTGTTAAAACATTTATTTAAGTGTGACAACGCAGAGTTCGTCTATGGTGGTAACAAAGGAAGCTTACGTTTTATTCTATGTTCAAAGCTCTTACGATTCCCAGTCGCGCTTATAACAGAATGTTTATAAAATGGAATAGTTGTTTTAAATGAAATTGGAAATTATGCTGATTGTTAATTTTACCAGTTCATTAACAGATTTTATAAAATAAAACTGATGATTTTGGATTACCAGGTTTGCCCATATCCATTTTCTGAAAAATGTCTTTTCGCCCTAAACTTCGGTTAAGTGTCGTTTTCGAAGTTATGCTTTTCGGGCAAATGTATATTTGTTTATGTTGGCGGATAGACGATAATTTTACTATGGCAATTCAATTTTTAGCGATTTTAATTATTTTTACTCGTTTAATTTATTGGTGCATACGGTCTGAAAAACTATGCGCTTCTTTTATTATCGTTTAATCCATGATTTTATTTTTTTGCACACTTTTTTGTTTAAAACACTTTGTAATTTTCAAGTTAACTGTGAATTGTTTTTCAATTATACGATTTTAGATTTGTAGTTTTTGTTTTTGATTTTTTCTTGGTGATTTTATTGAATTTTTTAGTGCAGTGGAACACATGGCGGTACAGAATTTAAACTAAATCTATTTAGGGGATTTTTTTAAAGTGTAATTTACACATTTGCCAATTTTTCAAAGTATTATCAAATTTTGTTTAATGTTTTTTTGTCAAAACGTACTGAAAGTTTGCTCTAGTTAGGTATACGTTTTACTGATTAGTTAAATTATTAATTTAATTTAAATATTAAATTTATGAATACAATTGTTTTATTTTTATATAATAAAATATGAAATATTGTATCGCTTAAAAATGTTTTATTTATAAATAATAAGTATAAAACAGCATTATAATAAACGTTTTTTTGATTTTTAACAAACCCCTGGCATCGATGTTAGTTGTAATTAAAAAAAAATTAGTTTGTTTAGAATTAAACAATTTCATATTTTAAAATTGATTTTCATCCTAATATTAGCATATCTTGTATGTTGCATTTACTAAAATTGTGACGATTATATCCTAAAAGTGGCATTTAAATAAGTTTGGTTAATTTAAAGTTAAGACAAAATTATTGTGCTGTTTTTAGCATCCTTTTAAACTGTTTTTATATTACATAAGCGATAGTAAATTCAAATTTTATTTCCCAGCAACCACGTTGGGCGCTCAGCACCCGTACTTTAATTTATAATCACAATTATTATTTACACAAATGAGCGACAAGATTAAGCATTGCCAGTAAACCTACAAAAAATTTTACAATTTAGGTTCAAAATTTACCTAACAGAAATAAACATAATTGCACGTTAGATTGAAGAATTGTGTGCAACGTTTTATAGTGCTATATCTTTAAAATTTAGAAAAAAAATTGTAAAGTTCATACAATATAATTACAAAAAACAACAAAACAAATTTTAAGTTATTATTAAAGTGGTCGCTATGCGGCTTAAAGCGTTGAAGTATAATTTACGTGATAATTTACAAGCGAAATATAAACAAAAATTGTCCTCTTTAAGATATTGCACAGTCGGCATAAAAGTAAAAACAATATAAAATATTAGTGCAACGTTTCACCAAATCGTTAATGGCCTCTCATGGAATGTTATTTTGGTAATATTGTTTAATTAACAAGGTAATGATTTAAATACGATATATTTTATTATTTTAACTTGACACGTCGTCCAAATGATCTAAAATGTTCGGGGACTTGAACAGTTCTGGAACCTCTTCGTCCAGTTTACAGATCACTTTGTATATAACTTTCTTCCACGATGGATCTCTGTCTTTGTTAGCCTGAACAGCTAAGAAAAACTCTTGGAGACTTGTTCGAGTGACGCTAATGAATTTCTCAGGAACCTGAAAAATGAAATACGTTTAAGATTTTAAGTAAAACTGTCAAAGTTCTTATAACAATATTTGATAAGTGTCATAAAGAACAGGACATAGACTAGTTTTTATAGTTTTGCAATTATTTAATTATACAAGAACAGAATGATAGTCAAGTGTATTATATTGAGGCGAAAGATTTCTAGTTAAACTGAGTGGGAAGATTCAATATTTGTCGATTTCTTTGTTGCTTTTTTACGACTCGTTCAACAGACATTAAGAATTAATAGAAAACTTGTTTACTGCGATTTAACGGGAAGCACAATGTAATAGATTTACTAACTACAACGAGCCGAGAAAAGGTGATATATCTTTCTGTGCTGAGGAAGTAATTTGTATGAAGACAAAAAAACTAATTCATCAAGGATTTTGGCTTCCTCTAACGGACGAAAAGGTGTTTAATTACATCGCGATATGATGAGAAGTGCTTTGTAGGACAATTTAATTTGACGCTTAAGGTTAAATCTAGACACTGTATTGGAAGTGTTAAATTTCTTCTATAGCCTACATGGCAAGTCTACGCAAATTTTTGTATTTTTAATTTTAAAGTCCAATAAGATTCCTAAAATAAATTAATATTTTAAATTAATCTAAAATATGGTTATACTTTACAATTAAACTTTTTTTGTAGACGGGATGTGTAAAGGTCGATTTGGTTAGGGTAATATTAAAGGGAAACAATTAGGTTTGTACGGGGCCATATAAGACATCATTAATTGATTACACTTGATGGGGAAGTAATTTGTTAGCTCGGTGCTGCCTACAAATTTTCAAGGTTTAAAGTACGATAAATCTCTGAGCCCTTTAACCTTATAATAAATAATAAGCTGGCATTCTTTGCTGCGCTACGTAAAAGCTGGTAAATTTCCGACGATTAAAAAAATAATCATTTTGTTCGTAACAATTAAATATTTAAGATTAATGTAAGAATGTGAAAAATTGTTGTCCAGCGAAATCTATTTTTGTCGAAATACAACATGTCAGAAGCATATTATCTTAGTGTCAGTAGCACTTCAAACAAGTAGATGCGTCAAAAGCACATGAGGCGGTAAGCGATCGATAACTAGCTTGTTACTTTGGAGTAGTCGATTCTTGTAGCTAGCTACGCGCGATCTTAATGGGCCTGTGCTGAACACTGAGGGCGTAGTTAGTGGCCCTTGAGGTACACCACCTGTTAGGAAGGACAAGATAGCAGGCCTGGAAAGACAAACGGTTCAAGGACGCAAAGGCGGATGCGAACTAACCACTCCAAGCTTGCCCATTGTACCCGCCTTCGAGAGTCCTTAACTCATTCTTATTGTATCTTTATGAGCGATTAGAGTTTGTATAAAATCGATACAATCATAACAATAACTCTAGTAGCTCATCAGCACCAGCTGAATTAATCTTACTCGTGTTTTTACGAATGCTTCCCGAAGACTTTAAACAAACTTAGTGTTCATTTTGTTGTAATATAGACAAGCACTTAAACATTGGTAGAAAAGAGGCTGAACAAATCGTTTGTTCAACTTTATATTGAAAATTTCCTCTCAATTGTTATTATAAATAAAAAATTCAAATATTTACAAAAATTTACCCGAAAATCGTTCGATTTATTGTAGTGAATGTTCAAAACCCGAAATAATTCTGATTCCCTGTCTACGTTGATGTGTTCCACTTGAGAGAATCCGTCGGTAAGCGCCTGGCGGGAAAACTTTTCCATTTGGATGTAGTAGAATTCTCGAAAGTTACTAAACCACTTTATGAGCTGCGATGTTATAGCCCGAGAAAACTAGAAATGTTAACAATTTGGGTATTAGTTAATGTGTTCCAATAATTTTATCCGCTATGACATATGGTAAAGTGTACAAAAAGCTAAATATATGTATTATTTTATAGGTTAATTACCTTAACATCGCTGAAGTAGGTTTTTAATGTGTTGGCACTGGGGTAGCGAGTGTAAAAAAACATCAGTTTTGCCTTTTTTAAATGTTGTGGAGTCAAGCCTTCCTGGATGTGCAACAGAAAGTTAAGGATTTAAAAACGTATACAATATTTAAAAATGTGTAAGTTTCATCGGTTTGCCTTAACATTTCTAGTTAAAAATAAGGATTTAACAAACTAGTTTATAGGCAAAACCGCAGCTAAACTTGTGACAGACTTCATTGAAATTAAGCGACGGCTTATTGTTTGTTTCCTTCAATGCGCGTTGGATATTCACGTTAACGAGCCGACATTTTAATCATTTCCCCTGTCTAACCTGTTCCCGCATTCCACACACCCGAGTTGATAAATTTGCGCAGAAAAGTTTAATTTCTTGCGATGTTCGCTCTTTATTGTATACCGTCGTTTATCAACCTATTAGCGCCCGGCACAATACACACTTAGAGTGGGAGGCGCTTATAGCTTGGAAATTAAGAAACCTCCTTCCTCCAGATCGTTAATCAAACCATAATCGCTTAACTGCTAACGACATGTCATTAGGCTGTAAGTTGCTTTAGGTAAGACAGAATGGATACCAAAGCCAAAGTCTATAATAAACCACGGTAAAAGATCGTTTAACAGCATAATTAGCGTAAATTTAATCGGATGTTTTCGCCTAAAGTCGTTTAGTAAACTGATATTGATGTGCTGCGATAAGATTATTTTACCAAAAATGCGATTATTGAAACTGACATATGGAAACTAATTTTGTGATTAAGTCATCGCTCTGCTTAACGTTTTTATAATATTCATATATTTGTTTACAATAGCGACGATTGTGATGTCGAAATGGATATTATAACACATGTGCCCACGTAATACAATATTTCCTTCAGGATTTGGCTAAAAAATCTTTTTACACGGCAGACGGAAAAATACAGATTAAAACATGATTTCACATTAAATGTGATAATCTAGTTAATTGATATACAAACATGACGTCATAACATCACATTGTTATGAGATTAAAGTTTTTTTTATAATCATCAAATGAATCAGTTCCGCTAATTAATCCACGGCGCAAATAGCCAAGATTTTTAACAACTTCAAAAACAACAGATTATTTAATCCACATATGCCGGAAATATACAAGGTAATTTGTTAAAAAGTTTTGTTTAGCGTGAAAACGCAATTATCGCAAGGAAACTTAAATCCAATTAGTTTAAAACGTTACGTCTTAAATAAGCGATCAATGAAGTACAAATTTCTATGGGATCGATGCCGTATAATTTAACACATATTCGTATTGACCGCTAGGACTTTAATTCTACATCTTCAAGGGTTTATTTTTATTGATTATGCGCATCTAAGGCAATTGGACACAAAGTCAATCAGTTAAATGTTTTCTTAGCTACCCTTTCTTTGCCAATTAGACTAAATTAATACTTTTACTTAAGTTTGACTTTAAAGTTAACTAGTTTTTAACGGGTAACTTTAATTTACGTTAGTAAATAAATTTTAAACTTTTAAAAAGGATATCGAAGCCATTGAGCAAGGACTGAAATCAGCAGGTGAGTTTCGGTAACCATCAGTTCTAAGACTCCCTGATGACGAGCCTAAGTAAATAAACACTTGTTAAACATTAACACTGAAAGAGCTGAACAAATATTTTTTAGACAATAATACTATTAGTTACAAGAAAACTGAACTAATATATGTTTCTTTCAAGAAATAAAAATACTTTAACTAACTTCCAATTGATTTCGATCCCGTCCTAGTGGGTTTTGATGCGAGGTCCATTCCTCTTCTAAGTTTTTCTATTGCTCCAATGGTGTGCATGGGAAATGGAAATGGGTACGACCCCAAAGTGGTTGAAGGGTGAGAAGAATAGAGGGACGATCGTACCGCGGGGAAGGGCGGGACTGGGACCAGCGGTGGTGGTTTTATATGAGGGCTAAATGGATTAACTTTTGAGGCGGCGGGCATCATAAAATTTTCACTCTTAGAGGTATTACGAAAAGATGAAAAACCGTTGGAACTGTAATTCTGAAAAAAAGAACTTGGAAAGGGTTGTGGTCTTTCAACAAAGGGATTGTAAGCGGGAATAGCGTAGTTAGGTCTTCTAACTGTATTTCTTCGTTCATATGGGGTCGATCGGACAGATTTCTCATGGTGGTTGGTCTTAATGGAAGGACTGCGAATAAACGGTTGAAGAGGAGGAGTTTGCCGATGGGAAAGATTATTTTCAGGGGATGAAGGCAGGGAAAACGAATTTGTTTTCTTTGTTACCAAGGGTAAAGGCTGGGTCTGTTCGTCTTCGTCTTGTGATCTACAACAAAGCGAATTGGATAAATTTAAATTTTTCAATGCGTTTTTAATTTTTTTTTCTAAAAACACACAAACATTTATTTACCTCTCGGAGGATGGGGATCTCTCATTTAAGTCGTGATGTTTGTTATTTCTAACAGGATCTGTCGGGGATGGCAAATTATCCTCATACGCGGGAAGATCTGGGTAGCTCCGGGCAGATTTTTTCTCATCGTTATCAGCAAACGATTTTCTCCTTACCTGTAGGTCGCTGCAGCACATTTGGGAAATACTTTTTGTGTGCATCAGCGTAACGCCGGCTAAAAGATAACAGTTTTTACTTAACACGTGCTAGGTATAAAAAATCACTCAAACACTAAAAACGACAGGTATTACTAAAAAAGTTTTTTAAAGGTATAAAATATTTTGGTAATTTAATCACCTTCGTTTTCATATTGAGAGTTGTTTTCTTCCTCCGCTGAAATTCCTTGCCTGTCTTTATCGTATAAGTTTAAATTACTACGTTTTAACTTGAGTTTATATTTTTGATTTTTGTCACTTTCTGGGTAGGAGTGATTGTCCCAAGTCTCTTGCCTATTAAAAGCCTTTAACTCTAACTCTTCCAGAACACGTTTAGCCGATCTTTCTGCTATTTTTTCGACCGCTGATGACAGTTCACGTTTAAGAGTTTCCACCAATACCTCGTATGCTACCGGCGCTTTTTCGTTGTTTGCCCCAGTCCAGCTAAACCCACCGGGAAAAGTCACTTTTATTTCGCCGCAAAAATCCTTCTTGTTTTTTGCTGGTCGCGATTCATCGTTGACGCCTGAACGTTTGTCCTCCCAGTCGTCTTCGCTGTTCCGCTGTTGGTCAACCAATCCTAATGCTTGGCTTATAAACTCACCAGGCGAGCGGACTTCTGTACCAATAAACAAATGTACCATGTATATCTTAATTTTAGATTACATTTTGATGTGATATAACTATATTTTCCATGTGGGGTATAAACGTTATCTAATTTAAAATGGCGACTGGTTTACCTTTGCAAAGACACTTGTGCAGTGTGTTTAAATGCGTTTACCTTGTACAATGTTGTCGATCTTATTTTTCCCGATTCTTTGCGATTGGTTGGCAGATGACGTCACGTTTATTTTCACTTCGTCTGTAGAGTCCTAACAAAAATATTGGGTCGTTAAAACACAACAAAAATCATAAAATTTAATTTAAAATTTATATTCTTGGCAATGTTAGTTTTTATAAATTTCTTAGTTTTTAATCTTACATTTTGATAATCAGATTTTATTTTTTCGATCTCATTCTGAAGTTCGCGTATTTTCTCGCTCATTTTTCTTTTTCGGGATTTTCCAGAGTACAGGATATCAGAACGGGGAGAATTTCTTTCTTCGTCGTTTGAAACGCCAGTGACATCATCAACAGTCGACGAATTTTTTGGATTTTCTCGAATGTTAAAAACAATATTTTCGACCCTTGCCCGCTTAGCCTGCATCAAGTTACTGTCGCGATGCTTTACAGAAAGGTCTTCTCCTACGTCATTAGCTATGAGATCACTGTCGTTGTTTTCGGACAGCTGGTCGTTGTATGTTTTATTGTTATCGCTTTCACTGTTGTTTTCAAACGATAAGTCGCTGAACGGAGTTCGGCAATCATCGTGCGATTCCGCGGGGCTTTCGTTGTCAATTTTCCCGCTGACTCGAAGATCCTGAGCCGGGCTCATAATGCCCGCAGATTCCTCTTCTCCAAAACAATCTTGGCTAGAACCAAACGATGCCCCGTCTACAGATTGATGTCGTCTTTGAGACGTTAACATATTCAGTTCCTCTTCTTGTGGGTGAAAATACTCAAAGTCTTCGTTTTGAAAATCGCTTTAAAAATAATTAGCAAAGCAATTACACTCTAAAACGCAAAAGGTAATTTTAAAATAAAATAAAACAATTGTCATGCAATATTTAATGTTACGATTTTGGAGCGCTTTGACGTAATTAGGTAATGCGCATGCCAAGCAAAGACTCGGGGTAGATTAATTGATCGTTTTCCGTTAGCGACGACCGCTGATATACGCGTAAGTTGTTGCCATACATGCGTAAATATGACCAACAACTTTCGTAATTGTTCAACACAAGTTTATGAAAAGTGACGACTAGTTTTATTTTTATATTTCTTTTAGTTTTATTTTTTTAGCACTAACATTTATTTTTTTAATCGGAAATGTAATGGTATACGTACATGCGTTTATTTAATAAGTTTTATGGGGGGTGTTTTTAGATTTTTTTGTCAATATACTTCTCTGAAAATAATTATATATTTTATAAATAACTTATCCGACAGCGTAATTTTGCTATTAATATAATAAAGATTGACAAGTAAAAACTAATACTGGATATTTTGTATTGAGAGGCGACTGCGGTAACCTGACTCCTGCGAACGCTATCTAATTTAATCAAAACTAGCAACTAACTTTTATCAGCGAAGATTCGTAGAATAAACTGATCAACAGAACACGCGACAAAAGGTGGTCTGGGTAATAACCAAGCGCTGCTGTCTAATGCAGTTCGATGCATCTAGGGGCTTGCTTAATCATCTTCCTTCGCCTTTCTCTTTATCTCTCTCACTCTCTCATACGCGTGATCTCTTCTCTCTAGCAGAGAGTAGGCGCGGAATTTTGTTTGCACATAAGGTCGATACTGTGCACCAAGTTAGCCTCTTTGTTGGTTTATGACAACTTAAAGAGAGCTAATGTTGCGATAAGCGAAATAAATCATTATGCAAGTATATATAACACCGATTATTACACCACACTTTGTGTTCATTATCGGGCTCGACAAACAGGTAGCATAAAGCTGTAAATTTAAAATGCGTCATGTCAGAAACTATGCGATTAGTCAAAAACATATTATATGCACTTCTTTAAATGCCACGAGACCACCAAAGTTACAGAAACACTTTTAAATCAAATAATAACTGTTAATACATACAAAAACTACTAGATTGTTATAGTAAATAGTTTTTTATCTTGCAATGTTTTATTTAACTTTTTGACCTCGTTTTTTTAATCACTGGATTCCGTTTTATTTAATTTACAAATAAATTAATGAGCGCAGGCTGCGAGAACATGTTTTTTTCTACAAGTAATGACGTCACCTCGACTTTATGGCGACCCAGTGACGTCACAATGTGAATAAGAAGTAAAAACGGTGTGCAAAGCAGATCAAAATGAAACTTTAATTTCTAAAAACTGTATGTGTGTTTGTTTGTGTGCAGTTATGTACACACAAGTTTCTAACTAGAAGTCAAAAGAAAAGTAATATCAATCGAATTAATATTAAATAATGTATTTGGCGGTTATGATTTAAAACTATTTGTTCTACAAAATCCCGTGCTGGTCTTGCAATTTCGTTTTGTATTTAATTTGTAAATTTATTTTTAGCGAGTAACAAAGTAATTAAAGTTAACATGCCGATTTCTATCACAAAACCGAAAATCATTTCACCGAAAGGATATTTGATCGAAAACGGCAATTTATTAACAATATCATATTTTGTAATAACCCCAGTTTAGCTTAACCCTTTTTTGGAAAATACCCTTTTATTTAAAAAAAAAAGGAAATTGAACTTTAATTTCATTAAATTGTCGTTTTGTAAATGGTGGTTTTCAAAAAAATGTCTATGCGGTCAAATGGTTTTTGGGAATACGGACGAATACATTTACTTATGTATAATACATTATATAACTTATACTAACCTAAAATCAAATTCTTGACAAAAATGAGGATCGTGGTTTAAATTTTCTTCAACAAAAAAACTCTGCTGCTTTGCGCACAAGTTTAACGGTTTGATGTCCTGCTGAATCGCAATGTCAACTACTGATGTACGAGTTTCTTCCGTCGTCAAATAGGTCACCTGACCGGAAAACGAACCACTCGACACATAGCAACCTCTAGTGGACGGATTAAGATGTTCGTTGACAAGATGTGTGTGGTTTTTCTGATGATTGTGTCTGTCTTTTAACGAATATGTTTCCTTAGTAATAAGGCAACGTTTTTTTGGATTACTTTTAAAGCTGGGTCGGGGGTCCTTAAACAAAAAAACAAGAATTTAGGTTACAATTTGAGCTAATTATAAACACAAAACCTTATTACAAAAAATAATAAAAAAAATTAATCATGTGTAATTGACTGTCCCTAAACAAACTTTTTTAATATACGCCCTTCGCCAATTTTTTCTTGATAATATTGTACTTGTGATAAATTATTACATTATTTTTTTTAACAGTTCTCAAATCTCAATATTTTACGACTTTAGATTTTTTTGGAGGACCACAGAATACATATGATTCCAAAACGTTTTATTATTGTTTTAAAAAGCCTTATATTTTTTTCGATTTACAACCACTACTCAAAATAAAATAAACAAACGGATTAAAAATTATTTAAAAAAGTTATATATTAACAAGATATGAATTATATATTGTTGTGGTAACTAAAATAAATTTTGCCTAAAAAATTATTCGAATTACAGCCGAAAAAGTAAAAAAAAAATACCAATACTAGTGAAAAATAGCCTGACTATATATTACGTACGTTAATACGTTGAATAAACAGATATGGCCACAGATATTGCAACTTTTCAGTTTGTTTACATCATTCTTTACACCCCCTTAACAAAAAGTTGTTTACTAAACATATTTAGACAAAATGCAGGATTTTCCATACCAAGAAAAGTAGACGGGGGCGTATTTTAAATAATCATTTCCGTGTGATTGAATTTTTAATTACTAAATTTAGACGATATACGTTATAGTGGGGTAATTTTATGCTGTAAAACGATACGTTAAGGGATTTTTTTCATATTCCCGAAAATTATTTTGCAAGAAATTTTTTTGAGTAAATATTTAACTGTTATCCTGCTTAACTTCTTACGTAAGTCTATAAAGTGTATTGTAAACTTTTTATTATAATTTGTAGTTCTTAATTAATATATAACTGCATTCTAATTTAAATTTTTTTTATTATTTTACTTTAAATAATGGGAATTGCTGAATCAAAAATTGACCTAAAATATAAAGTTACTAGTTTACTTACAATAACCAAAATAAAAAAAAGGTTTTATACTGTTTTTTGACTCTAAAATCTTGCAGAGAAAATTTAAATACTAACTTCTATCTGTTATGTTTCTTGAATGCGTATCTTTAATTGTTATAAAATTACAAGCAGTGGATTACTTTAAGTTATTTCCGAATAGATTATTTCAATCCCTTTATTGTTATTTGCGTTAATTTATTGTATACTTCATTTTAGGGATTATAATCGGTTTTACGATGCTTACTTTTAAGTAAAAATGAATGTAAACTATGTTTCTTTTTTTAAAAACGTTTTTAAGCAAAAATTTATACATTTAAATCATTTTAAAACAGGTTTTTTACGCAATTTTAAAACAACAGTTTACGCTGCTAACTTTACATTCAATAAACACAATTCGACTGTAGGCTATCTATTCAACTAACGGACGATTTTACAAATTGAAATAAACCTTGTCTTTTGTTTAATTTTGTCCGGTCGACATTGAATAAGCAAATCCGGAGCCTTCAGTGCGCTTAAAGATCATATCCTGTCGTTACTCACAATTATTATTCACACGGCATAGTTCTCATGTCGGCTTCAGAGCCAAAGTGCAATTGAATTTAGCTTAACAGGCCAATGCAGCTTGTTCTACCATCCAAGGTTTATATTTCTTAAAATGTAGTCTAGTCTGAGCTATACATAAAAAGCACTAGCGATGGTTAAAAATGTAAACGAGTTGTATGACAAACCTAATAAATACATTTTTTGTTAAACTAAACATTGTATTTTAAGAAAAGTGGTGTGCATCTTATTGGGGTCACTTATCATAAAATTCAACCGTCAAAATACTTAAATATTAATCTTTAAAATCGATATTTCAAATCTTTTATTTAATTTTAAGAATTATACAACACTTGTAACTTTTTAAGTATAAAATAATTTTCCAATGATATTTTTTACCCCAAATCCGGCGTTTAAACGAAATCGTTTGGTAAATTGCATTACTTGGATTGTTTAATCTCCTGCTGCGTTATTAACATATGGCAATGGGGGTGGTATGTGAAAATAAGCTTCTATAATGTAATCCGGGCCCTTAAATACGGGGGTGTTAAGGTTAGACTTTAAGCATACGTGTATAAATTCCAAGCAGACCTTTTCGCCGGAAAAGCAGAATTTTAACGTAATCAAGTTGGGAATTTCCAATCTTAGTATCAATAAAGTAGTAAGCAAATCATGGTAACAGTTTAGGCGCAAAAAAAATTTCAATTTGTTGAAATTTAGTAGGCATTATTAAAATCTGTGGGGGTCTTTCATAAGAAATACTGTCGCAAATCGGTTTGGATAGGCCTTAACAACGTATTGTTTATTCCGAAAACGTAACAATAAAAACTAGATAACGGTTGCTGCAAAATTTGTCCTTATTAGGTTTTTGTACCTCAGACCATAGTTCTAAGTAAAACTAGCCAAGCTTGAAGTCATGTTCTCTGGCCTAGATTACAGTTTTTTGTTGATTCGAGCCGAAATTTCGGTAATTAAAATGAATATCTTTTGCTAAATTTTTTTTATTCTAACATAAACCAATAATTAAATCTAAAAATTGTTGATAGCCTTAATTGCTTAATTAAATGATATCGTTATAACTAAAAATGCAATTTTTAAGGCTTTATACTTATATCTCAGTAATTGAAATAGGTAAAGTTAGAAATATAAACTTACCCGAATTCGAAGCATCGCCTTTTTTTGTATTCAAATAATCTATTTAAACCCTTTCACCAACATTTGCCGTTACCAACGTTCAAGAAAAATACTTTAGTATAAATTTAAAATAACCTACAATAAATTCAAACACCGTGTCGGGTTAAGCAAATTTAAGAAAAGGGTTTTGCCTTGTCTTGGTTGCGCAAGTGTCAGAGGAAAAAAATCTTTACCTTGAAAAAAATACCGCAAAAACTATGCTTACTATTTATATAACAAATAAACGGCATTTGAATTATACTCGTACTTTCTTATAGTCTTTTGTATTTTAAAACCTTAAACTGTACTAGTACAACATCGGGCTCAAGTGTTCTATACGAAATACTAGAAGCAACGTATTAAAGAAAAATCTCAAAAGAAACTAAAACACAACTAAACAATAAAAAGACTTCTCAAATTTCAATTTCTCACAAACTTAAAATGTTTCTTTTTATTTTAAATGCAAATAAGATAACTCATCTAGAAATAAAAATTTGCATACCATATTTAGAAAATAGCACTGACAATTGTATTTAAGCGTTACATTTTTAATGCCTAGCATAGATTTAAATTAACATAGTTTAACTAACGCTTCTGTCAACTGATAAAGTTGGTCGGCCTGAGATTTTAAAAATAAAAAAATTTAAGTAGCGACAACAACATTTTGTTATTTTGATTCTGTAATATATTTTAAAACTTTTTGCATTAACTTGAGCGTCCAAAATCATTCAAGCAAAAACACACACTTTGTTCAGTTAACGCTTAAAAGAATATCTTAAAACCTAACGTTAAGAAATTGTATACATATCAATTTACCCAACTTTTATTAGAACCTTAACACACTCTGGTAAATAAGAAATTAAACTATTATTCATACATGTACGCAAAGAATCCAATATGAATAAGGAGTTGCCGGTTTTATATTTTTTTATATTAGCATAAACGATGTTCTATTCTTTTATGAATGAAGGAGATAAATGTACTTTGTCTTTGTTAAAAAAATAGCGAGAATAATGAAAGGGGTTATACAAACAATTATGCAACGAATTTATCTTATTACTTTAAAAACTCAAAAATCTTCAACAAAAGCGTTAAGAAACGAACTTTTACTAAAAGAAATAATAATTTGGGAATTACCCTAAGTGTGAAAATTATTTTTGTCCGGAGGAATTTTATAAATATCCTATTTTTAACAAAACATTCCTGTTTTTAAGTAAAATTTCTTAAAAACTTTTTATTAAAATTTAAGTTATTTTATTTTTTGCAAAATACGTGACTTTTTAAATCACAACTACATTATAAAAAGCAAGGTTTGCATTGCAAAAAAATTTTGCTTTTTAGGTCCAAGTTTGTTTATAGCTTTTACTATGATAGCACCATTAATACTAACCGTAATTTCTATATTCTAAATCAACAACGAATTTATGAGATTTAAATTCGCAATAAGATAAATATCGCTTTAACCGACATAGCCTAATTTCAATTAATTATACTTAAAAAGTAACAGTACATATATACCAGGGTTATATCTGAGAATTTTTTAAGATTTACTAACCTTAACCAAAAAATAGTCACCTAAATTTGTTCCATTCCTCTTCCAGTCTTTCGAAAAATTAAATATTAATTTATAAAATTAATGAAAGGTATTCAGTTACATGGAAACTTACGTTTTGTCGATAACTTAATTGATTTTCAATCAAACACGCCAACGTATTTCTTCGTGTTTTTATAAACCTTCTGACTGAGTTCAACCGGATTGAGCAGACAAGACTTCTACAGTTGAGAAAATATGTTCATAGTTCAAGCAAAGACACATTTGCTATATTTTGTTGGTGTTGTGAGTTATTGTGATACACCGGTGTAGCTTAACCGAGTTACGTCAACAAAAATTATAAAATTATGCAGACATAAAATTATGCAGAAAAATAAAAGAATATTAGTGTATTTTCTCAAACTTTTAAAACAAATATTGAAATACTATAAATTGCTTCAACATAAAATAAATATTCACATTAAATTACATTTGATGTCGATATTATTTAATTAGTTAAATACTCATTTTCCAATAAAACGCACAACCAGACCACACATTTGGGGAAATAATATCCCTTTTTACACGTTTTAACCTAATATAGGGCCATGTAAAAACATAAAAACCAAGCTGACTACTCTAAAATACAAGATGATTAATTAACTCAGCAGACGTTTTAGCAAACAATATTCTTTTCAGCATTTTGTGATACGCTTTAATACAACTGGGCGAATAACGCCTTTTAGTCATTAAGTAAATTAAATAATATATTATTTTTAAAGAATTGCCAAGAAGTTATTCAAAAATCGGAAATCGTTAAATTGAATCAAAACATTAAATCGTTTTCCTAGTTTCCGGTAAGTTTTATCTGGAATGATTAAAATTTGCGCGAAGATGTTTATACTACTTGCGAGTTCACATTACTACTTGCAGCAGTTAGTTACAATTTATGTCACGCCTTAAAGCCAAGCAGATGATATCACAGGACCTTAGGTAAATACCACTTCGGAATTCTTAATTCTAGCCCTATACTTAAATGTCATTAAACGTTACGTGATTGCTTGGTTAATATGTTTGTTTTATTTTAAATTTAACGCAGTTTTGTAATAGGTTGAAGCTGTTGTTGTTTTTTTTAAAGTCGTGTTTTGTTGATGTTAATCTTAGTGTTTGCTGTATTAAATTTGATCTAACACGCATTGGTCTGATGGTAATAATAAATATACAAAAGACATAAAACTTTACGCCATTCCGTGATGTAATAATACAAATAGTGTCTCAAGTATATTTTCGTTTCAGCTTCAATTCGACAATATTTTTTAAATAAAATGTCAATGATATTTATAACCTGTATTAAACAACTTAAATGACTTTTTATCATCGTTTTTTATTTAATTTGCACTTAAATAAATTTGAAGTGGAAAAAAAGTGTGACATTTTATGCTAAACAGAAACTTAATCGAACACGCAAGCATTAAGTATGTGAGTCTATGTTTACTGTGTCAAGGAATATACAAATTTACGACAAAACAATTACTATTTGTTCAAGTCAAAAGGTTTAAAGGTCCCAAGTCATTAATCAGCTTTTAACAGCTTTGGGATGGCATGTAATCGACTCACGTTGTTTACTTGCAAGAAGCAAGGTACCAGGCTGCGCGCGACGATCGCGGTAACTTAAGTTCTTGTCCGGACTGGTAGCCAGTAACGACTGTAAGACAAACAAGGAGCGATCTTCTGCATTAAAAGATTGTTTACTGGAATTAACCATTATTAAATAAGGTTAAAAAAATAATCGCATTTTATTCTGAGTTATATTAGTGCACTAAAAAATATTCAAACCATGCATAAAACATTAAATTGAATATAAAAATTAATTTTAGCCATTTTTACATCCATAAGGGCGCTTTTAAACGTTTTTTTTAAATCTCGCAACAATTTTACCACCCTTGTTACGTGAATGGTATTTTCCAATGGTTTGCAACGGTGGTAAAGACATTTAAAGGCAAGCTTTTACGGGTAGTCGTACCAGCCTTGCGAGTTGTTAACCTTTGTTTACACTCACATGCAGCAAGTCGGCCTTTATTGACGCAGAATGTTTGACAATCTGTTCTTATTTCGCCATCAACCAGATGAAATGCAAACAATTACTGCTCGGTATCGTGTTTAATGAAGGCTTTATAATGCATTCCGCAATGACGACTAAGTTAATGTTAGATATATTTCTGGCTACAAAGGTTTCTTGTACATGAGAGTATCCAAAGGTTGAATCCATAAAGCTACCCATCTTTATTTGCTTGTTTAATTGGGTTACGGTATATTATTAAAAATTCTTATTTGTTAATATTAGAAATCTTAAAACATTTTCAAATTAAAAAAGTTTTAAAAAATATATGTAGATAAAAAGGAGTTATTTTATAGTTTAAAAAACAAAAATATTTAAAAGTAAACTAAAATTCTGATTACTGTACCAACATATTTATTTATAAATTGTTAAAATTTTATTATTACTATTAGGAAACAGAAAATACATAAAAAAAACAACTTTAAATCTTGCGTAATTTTTTTTTATTTTTACTTTATTACCTCATTAGCGACACCATGCAGAAACAAAAAATAATTTTATTTGGTTAGAATTGATAAAAATGTAGAAGGGTTAGTTAGGTTAAATACAGAGTTGGCTTGCTGTTATACAGTATACACTAACATTAAAACTAAGTTAAATGCCTTTAAATGATTTTAATATTTAAAGAGTAAACATATTGAAAAGATAGTTTTAATATTCAACATTATTTATTTAGTATATATAGTAACTATTTAATTATGGTTCAAAATCTTAGATTTTAAAACATATTGTTATTGTCATTTTATTTATTTTTATGGTTCGAAATCTTAGATTTCGAAACATATTGTTATAGTCAATATTTTTATTCTTACTCATCCGAATTTTGAAATAGAATCACTTTTGATCTTGTGTATATAAGTTCTGAATTTTGCTATGTTGTTTATAATTTAATTGTTTTCCAATTCTTTTATTCTTAAAATTTAATTATCACTAATTACTAATTGCTTGTTTATATATTAAAATTTAAAAATCGTTATTAGGTTTTCAAATTTTGATTAAATATTTACTATAACATTAATAACTCAAGAATAGCCTAAAAATTTAACTTTTGTTTGTTTATTATATTTAAATTCTAGTTCTATAAAAATTAATGTTCGATATTAAGCATTAAAAATTTAGTATAATGTATTTTTTTAAAAAGTTATGACACTTTTATAAAAATTAATGAAATCTCAAAAACTAAAATGTTATATTTTATTAGACGCGCATTGGCGTAACTAACATTTAGGATAAAAGATTTTGCAAAAATTTTCAGTAGAAAAAAAGTTTGAGCTAATTTTTATTTTGGGTTTAATTGATGTTTTCGGCCAATGAAATAACGAGTTTACAAAATATATTTTTTTAGTAATGATATTCATAAAAGTTATGACAATTTTATTAAAAATTGATAAAATCTCAAAACCTAAAATTTTATATTTTATTAGACGTGCATTGGCCTAACTAACATTCAAGATAAATGATTTTGCAAAAATTTTAAGTAAAACAAAAGTTAAAGCCAATTTTTATTTTTTTTTAATTAGGTCACATAATATTTTTGGCCAATGTTATTGCATATAAATTTTTTTAAAAAAATTAAAATTTTAAACCGAAAAATAATTGTCCTGTTAGAACTGCACAGGTCCAATTAACGTGTTTACAAAATATTTTTTTTAAATATTAATATTCATAAAAGTTATGACACTTTAATTAAAAAATTTTGAAATCTCGAAACCTAAAATTTTATATTTTATTAGACTCGCATTGTCGTAACTAACATTTGAGATAAAACATTTTGCAAAAATTTTTATTAGAACAAAAGTTTGAGCAAGTTTTTATTTTTGGTTTAATTAGGTCACGTGATATTTTTGTCCAATGATATTGCATACAAAAAAAATAAAAAAATTTAAATTAAAAAGTAATTGTTCTGTTAGAACTGCACAGGTCCAATCAACGTGTTTACAAAATATTTTTCGACAATATTAATATTCATAAAAGTTATGACACTTTTATTAAAAATTAATGAAATCTGAGAACCTAAAATTTTATATTTACAAAACATATTTTTTTTACAAGCTATTTACAAAACATTAGTTGTTGTTACTTTAAAGTTTTATTTTACCCATTTATGTAAACCTTATTGCAGAATGATTGTGGTTTATTTAACGTGTTACGTGAAAGTTTACTAAATCCATGTTATGATATTTATAATCAAAACACAAAATATTGTTTACATTTTACACTTGACTGGTTTTTGTTTTTTAAGGTTTTGTGCATTTCTTGCCCTTTTTCTTTTTGTTAAAGTCGTTTATTATGTTTTTACATAATAACATAAAACGAAATAATTTCTTTAATTAATTTTTTTAAACTTTAATTATTTAGCAAAAAAAATTAACATCTAAAACTATACCGAGGTTACGGCTTGGAGCAATCTTAGAACAAATGAAACAAGATACAAACAAGGGGAAGACCACAGTTTTTGTGCTCTACTCTTTTATTATTCTTTATTTCATTAAAAATACCATCTAAAATTGTTTTTTTACATTGGTTGTAACATTTTGTTATGATCTATGCAAAAATGCAAAGTACAGCGTACATGCGCGGTGGCTTAGTTGATAAGGCGCTTGCTTTCCAACCCAGTTGCTTGATTTCGGTTTCTAATGTTGCCATTCATCTTCAAAATAAATGATTTTTATTATAAAAATTTTTAGTTACAAATAATGTACTCTTTAAAATGTATTACCTTACAGCACCCCCGTAAGCCTACGCCGTTAGTCGACAGACTTCAAGCTAGGTAGTAGCGGGTTCGATTCCCAAAGGTAAAGAAGTAAAGTTTTTTTAAAAATTTGTTCGTGCTCACTCAAGCAGAACTAAATGGTCACGTGACTAATCAACGTTGATTATATTCGGGAGACGATTTACGTATAATTTGTTTAAAAAAATTTGTAATTCACGTCACCAATAAAAAAAGTTTTTGTTTTACGATTCATGGTATCTAATCAAGGTTTATTAGTCACGTGACCAATTAGTTCCGCTTGAGTGAGCACGAAAATTTTTTTATTTAATTTTATTTCTATCCTTCTTTTTGTTGTTACTTTGATTGTTTGACATTTTTATATGGTCTATAGCATAAGTTTCCACTTGTTTCGACGACATAAAAACAGGCTGTGACTTTTGTTCTACAAAATATATTTTAAAACTGTGTTGTCTTAAATGTTGGTTAGGCCAATAAGAATTTATTAAAATCACTTTATTTTAATTTTAATTGTGTACAATTAAATGTTTTACGTGTTACCGACTAACTTTTAAACTGTTACAATAAACTATATGTTGTTAACCTTACCATCCTTAATTATTTAAAACAATTTTTTGTTGTTATAATTTAAAGTTTTTTGAATAACACCAATGTACAACTACTAAAGGTTTAAACGAAGTAAAGCAGGTTTACCGAGTAGAGAAAAAGCATTGTTTGCTCTTGTAGCGATTTAATTAATTAATTTTAATTTTTAAGAACTGTCCTTAGTTGTTGGTTAATACAAGAATATAAAATTCTGGCTAAATCTTACGGAAATAAACCCTGAATTTAAGTAATATCTAAATCCATGTTTATTGAGTAGCGTCCGTTCAGCAGAACGAAATTGCCTGACTGTTTTTAAAACAAACATTGCACTTAATAAAAAGCAGAAATGAATCGTTGAAAAAATAATTCAATACTAGAAAATCGAGGTTAAAGTTCCCATGTGAAAAGAGTTGTAAAATATAAACCGCAAATTCGATAAACAAGTTATTGTTAAAAAGCATTGAAACTTATTATTTAAATAGGGAAGAAAAATACGTCAAAGCTTGACAGCAAATAAATAACAATCCCATTTCAAATCAACATCAAAAACTGTTTGTTTATAAAATTAAAAGTTAGCTGATGTGGATTTATCCAAAATAAGCTACACTCTATTGGCACAAAACCTTAAGTAACTAAAATCAGTCAAGTGGAAAAAGTAAACAAACTTGTTTTATTTCAGATATAAGATAAACAAATCCTCTTTGTGTTTATCGGGGCTTTATTAATTTCGTTGAATGCAAATTCAACTTTACAGCTCATAATACTCAAATGAAGTAGTCCTAACACATGTGATTGTTATACAAAATTGGAGTTACATCTGTCAAGATAAAGAAGTTATTATAATCAAATTGGTATCACTAATCAAATCACATTCTTTATTCCTAAAATTGATTAAGTTGTATATTCCTAACACTTTTTTAATAAAACAAAACAACTTCACTAGACTAGTTTATTTCAAATTATAATATGTACAATGCCACCTCGTGCTTGCAATTACCTCTAGAATTATGACGTCACATTCCTATCGAGAAAACGCAGACGCCTAGAGAGTAGTTTGTGTAACAAAATACAACTGATCAAAATCAACATTGATTATAAAGCCTAGAAATATGTTAACTTTGTTTAATGATTATAGCAATATAATTTATTTTTATAGCAAAGTGCTAAAAAAAATTATAAAACATTTAAATTTGGTTTGGGGTCATATAGCCTATTAAGGATTTATATTAAGAGAATCGTCTGTGTTTTAAATTTGAAAAAAATAAGCAAATTTGAAAAAAATAAGAGATAAGACCACGTGACTTCCACGTTTAATTAGGAAGTGGTGTAGGTTTGATAATTAATAAATAATTTTTAAAATGGTAGTTTTTCTAGATTTTTATTAAATTAAAAAAAAATAAACTAAAAAATTGTAAAAAAACATAAATTTTTATCAAAAATTTGTTTTTTAAACTGATACCAGTTATTTTATAGGCAAATTACAAAAAAACTTTTCAATATTGTAAAGATTTTGCCTGTAGTCTTTTGTATAAAAGCCGTATTGTTATTTATAGTACCACTAACCCACATCAAAAATACTATATACAATACATTGCAATTGCAACACAGTTAAACTAACCAATTACGTGATACAGCCCACGTGGTAGAGAAAACGTGTACCCACGTGACTAAAGGCGAATAACAGCCTAGCTAGAGTAAACTAGAAAAGGATGGTTACAATATTTTAATTTTTTTTAAATAAACTAACCTGTAGTTATTTACTTATTTTGTTTAAAATATTTTTAATATTTTAATTTTACAAATTAGAAGAGGATTAAAAAATCAAATTTCATTAAAATATTTTATCACGTACTTTCTCAGCCAAAATATGGATTACGTGTAAGCCCTTGGCATTTTTGCCGTGCATCACCTATCAGAGACAGGAGGGTGGCTTTTATTCGGGGGCTTGACCATCTCGTTACCAGCAGTTTATACACCAAAAGTTGCCCAAGCCTGCAAACCTGGTATGAGCATCTATCAAACGTTCGAATGTCAAGCCAACAAATTTTGGAAACGTATTGTATTATTCGCTCATGTTTTCGCACTGGTATTTAATGGTATTTATGGTATTTTCTTATAACAGAAACCGTGTAAAAACACAAATCAAAACTGAATTTTTGGACAAAATAACAGAAACCGTGTAAAAACACAAATCAAAACTGAATTTTTGGACAAAATAACAGAAACCGTGTAAAAACACAAATCAAAACTGAATTTTTGGACAAAATAACAGAAACCGTGTAAAAACACAAATCAAAACTGAATTTTTGGACAAAATAACAGAAACCGTGTAAAAACACAAATCAAAACTGAATTTTTGGACAAAATAACAGAAACCGTGTAAAAACACAAATCAAAACTGAATTTTTGTCAGTATTGTATGAGAACCAAGCACAAAATTAAAAATTGTTTCCGTGATATGTCGCCAAGTAAATGTCAATTCAAATTTAATCTCACCGTGGTGCAATAACAAAATTAAAGTTTTAGCATTTATTATGTAAAAACAAAAATTTCAAAAACAAACCTATAAAAAATAAAAATGGCGTATCGACTAGGTTTGGAAAAATATTTGGCAGTAAAAATTACTTTTGTCACGTTCGCATAAAGAAAGGAAATAAATTTTATTATATAAGGGGGTGCCGTTTCGGTGTGACTTATAGTTTACAACTTTGAAAACATCAACCAGAAAAATGCTGAAGTACTTAATATTTTTCGTCACTGTTTTAAGTTTAGCAGGTATATAAAATTTGTTTGGAAATTTTGAGGTACAATATATTTGTAGGTACCTTAGTTTGTAATTTGGTATAATTTTTTTTATTCTATTAAGAATTTTCATCATCTCTGACATGGTGTTGCAAGTCAGTGCCAGAAATGAAAAAGTGTGAAAATTTTAGAGAACGGTTAGACAATAATGGACAAAAGGCTTTCGATTTTAACTGCTTCGAATCAGATTCTATAGAAAACTGCATACACGCAATTGAGGTTATAAATTTTTTAATCTTTTTTTTATGTTATATTAACTTGGACAGAGAATTGTTTTGCATTAGGAACTTCAATAAATGTTTTTTTAACTGTATGTTAATTAAAACTACCACAACAATTTTTGTTTAAATTTATAGAATGGATTTGCAGATATTATTGCATTAGACGGGGGTGATATCTTTCATTACAGAAATAAAATAACAGTTATCGCTGCTGAAGACCATGGCTCAGGCGGTAAAAAAATAAAAATAGTAATATTGACAAAAAAGGCTTTAATATAAATTATGTTTTAGCAAAATTGCTAAAATTATGTTAACATTAAATCATTCTATTTTTCAGGTCAATTTCGCTATTCGGTTTTACAATAAAAAAATGATGTTATTTAAAAAAAAAATAATATTATTTTAAGATGTAAAAAACAATACTTTTCATATATATTATAAAATAGATGCCAGTTACTTCGCCGTTGCGGTGGTAAGAAAAGGACATTTACCACGAATGACGCTTAGGAGTTTAGATGGAAAAAGAACATGCCACACGGGAGTTGGAAAAACTTCTGGCTGGAACATGCCAATCGGATGGTTGTACAGAAATAATCTTAATCCTGGTAAATTTTTTTTTTAAATTCCTTTAAAACATTTACCAGTAGAAAGTTAAACACAAGATTGCAGTTAATTATTCGGCATCAGCTTTAAAATGTAGGGCTGCCAAATGTTAATAATTTTTCGGTACCGAATGTTAATTATTTTTAATATACTGTGACAGGCTATTGTTTTTACTTTTTTTTAACTTCGTTAACCGAAACTTTAACATATAAAACATGCAAGTATCTTTTTATTTAGATGGTTTTTCAGCGAGCTGCGCGCCTGGTGCAAAAAAATCGCCGTATACTGAAATGCTACCAGGTTACGAAGCTGACAGTGATGATCATAATCCTCTTATTGGTAAATGGTGTGCTTTGTGCCATGGAAATGAACAGGGAGATCATAAATGCGACAGGGATTCTGACGAGCTATATTACGGCTACAGCGGCGCTTTAAGGTGCGAGAAATTTGCCGTTTTTAAAATATTTAAGACTCTTTAGTGTATATAAATTGTAACAATATAATTTATTATAGTGTTAAGTAAAAACAATAAAGTAAGTAATAAATTGGTATAGTCAGCAATAAAACACAACATAATACAAAAAAGAATAAAAGATAGAACTGTAGCCCAAACTTCTTATCAGGCAAAATTACGTGTTCCTAAGGGGCCGCTACAACTCAACACATTTTTACGATATTATAAGTGCAATTTATTTTTAGAAGTTCATTTACACAATTTCGACAATGACCAATTTTAACATTGATTTAATATGTAGGTTTAAATATAATGGACTACGAAAATATTGAGGTTGAAATAAGTTGTATTACTTTTTTTAGGTGCATGGATGAAGGACGAGGCGACGTAGCTTTTGTAAAACATACTACTGTACCTAAAAATCTAGAGGATAACTACGACTTACTCTGCCCAAATTTACAAAGGTAAAACAAAAAATTTCTTTGTGTTTATCAATTATTTAGTATTTTTTAAACATAATACCATACATGGTTAATAAGTTAATTTGAGTTTCCAGTTACAATATTATATTTTAAAAACACTTACTTTTAATTAATTAAAAAAATAATTTCGGCTTTAAAAACACTTTTACTTTAAATTGAAACGCGCTTGGAAACGGTTTAAAATAGTACATTTATTAGAATTTTTTACTCAACTTAATTCACAATTCTAGCCTCTAAAAAAAAATACATTGTTGTTGTTATCCTCTATAGATATGCGCGACTTTAAATCTTTTTTATGTGTGTAAAATGCTGATTTAAAACATTTAGCCCTGACGCCAAACTGTTTATTACGTCAAAGGGCTACAAGCTGCTACACCATGCATAAGGTCGTGGGTTTAACCCCTGCTGCTCTCGTGCCGTAGCGCCCTTTAGTAAGGTGCTACAAACAGTATAAACTTCTGCTGAGCCAGCACTAAATCAACACAATTACTAGGGAACTTAATCCACATAATATCCCAAACTGCAACAGGCAACTCGCGACTAGGTCGGAGTAACTAATGTTACTCTGTGTTTAGGTCGCGAATTAGACCTTCCCACATCGAGGAGAAAGTAATATACAAAAAAGTGGCAGAAAAACTTCAGAAAAGCTGTTTGATTTAACCCTTTTAAATCTTAGAATTATTTATTTAAGACTATAGTATTCTTGTAATGCTATTAACTTTACATAAAACTTTTATTTACTTGTAGAGCACACCCCAGTCGTTGGGCAGAGTGTACTTTCGGAAGGGTGCCCTCACACGCTATCGTTATGAGAGCCAATACGCCTGAACAAAATGCTACACGCGCATTTAGCATTTTACAACATGCCTTTGTAAGTTGTAACATATTCTTTAATATAAAAGTAATGTAAAATAAAAAAGTGATTGTTATTCTGGTTTTTAACCTGCAAAATTTAATAAATAACACCGCTTATGCTCTAATTTATAAATTAATTTGTGTTGAATGTAGAACACCATTCCTCGAAATGACTTCACTAGATTTCGAGGCAAAAACCTATTATGGAGCTCTTCAACTGTCTCGTTTTTGCCAAGAATAACGACCCCTGTTAGTTTTCTAGGTCGCCAGTATTACTGCAATATGCTGGCTCTAACTAACAAAAATGGAGATGATCCAAGTTGCCAATAAATCGCACAGAAGAATGTGTGTTTTGTATTGTAGACTTCATTGTATATTTACACTGTACTCATATTAATTTTTAAAATGAAAGTTGTTGAATTTAATGGAAAATATTTAAAAAATTATTTTAAGTATTAGCACCTTTGTAACATTAAAATAGTCTTACAATAAACAAATGCATGCTGAAAAAAGTGTAGTTTTCTTTACAAGTTAGGTTAAACTTTAGCCTAATAATGAATTTAAATTTGAGTTTTGGCACCCGATTAATCTTAATTTATTTAAAATATCCAATGTTTAATTTTAGTTAATGAAATTAAATGGTTGTTTAAAATAAATGTGGCCGTAGTAAAGCTGGTGGTATAATTTTCTTACAATTTATTAAGTTTGCCTAATTCGTATGTAACCGAAAGAACATTTGACCAAATAGACTTTTACTTAAAAGCTATTATTCGTTAACATTTTTTTGTCAGAAATTTTAAAGTTATTTTTGCAGCAAAGGAGTTTGGGTAAAAGGGTTATAGTAAATGTAACATTGTTAGTGAAGTTGCGTTTTTTATAATATTAAAGTCTTTGTTATGTAAAAAGGTCAATAGTTTCGTTAGTCGACCCATTACGGCGACGAATAAAAATTAAACCATTTTGCAATCCTTAACTTATTAAGATGAGACATATATACACTTTTAAGCAGTAAAACATTTTTCTTTGTTTGCTGCCGTTTTTGTTTTACCTAACCTTCTTGTAAACTAATAAACTGGCACATGGTTCAACAGATAACAGATTTGTTTACAAAAAAATCGTTAAAAAGCATAGAAACTAAAAACATGCGTTTAGTAGGTTGTTCAAAACGCTCCAGCTTTAAAAACAAAACCAGCATTAAGTACATTTTTTCCACCAAAACAGTTATGCACCATATGTTTTTACAGTAATGCACTCTCTAGATTGTTTCACTAGGCAAAGTGTAAAGGCCAACCTAATAAAAGACAATTGTGGTATTTAGGCTATTCGTGGCGGTAGCCTAGAGATTTGTTTTAACAGTTCAGCGTAAAAAAACTTTGTCCAACTTTGTTCTTTGTACCTGAAAAACAAAAATTTTGCATCAAACCGCATTATTACAGTTTAGAAGCTTTAGGGATCTTAACTAACAACGTTATCATACACCTAAAATGGGAACTCAACAAAAAAATAAGGCCAGCTAATATGTTTTTTTAAACTGTACTAAGTTTAAAACATTAATTTCGGACCTATGATAAGCCTGATTCGATGTTTTGAACTTCGACCGCAAACCCTTTATGACGTCGTAGGGTTGTACGCGAATTTGTTAGCTATACATTATGATGCGGCCATAAGCTGTTTTAAAGTCGTACGAGTTTTCTATAAAAGTTTAACTATTATAAAAACGTTTATAAGCTTACCCAAGGATAGTTCTACATTGCACGTACAGTTTAAAAAAACATATAAGCTAGCCTTATTTTTTTGTTGAGTTCCCCTTTAAAAACATTAGTATGAAATGTATAATATTAACCTATATACATAGTATAAATTACATCGCCTACTTTGTACTATTTAGTATACTATACAGAAAATAACTAATTAGAAAAGGTTTTTAAGAAAGGTTTTTAAATGTTATAGTCATTACAAAACAGGTCGTGAGTGAATTTTATTAATTTTGGTATTTATCCAGAAGAGTAATTAATGTAAAACACGTTTAACTTACAAAAAACTTAACAGTTAGCGTGAACATTTCAACTTAATGACTAATAGCAAAAAAACGTTTTTTTTCTTATCGCTAATTTTTTTATACCCCGTCACAGTCTCTTTTTATATGCTTTCTCAAGCGTATATTTGAGCATAAAAAAAAACAAATACCGCCCTAGGCCGCTTTTTAAACAAGTGTAGTTTTAAAAAACTTACAATGCAACTAACTATAACCTGTTTTTGTGCAGTATTTAACGGTTTTATAAGTAAATGCATTCAGTCAGATGATAGTTTAGAATAAAGCAATATTAATTTTACTGGTCTGCTGGCGGATAGACATAAACAGATATAATAGGTAAGCAAGTTATAATAGTATGTTTTTTCAAATATTTTAGTTACATGTTTTTTACTAACAAACTAACAGAAAGCTAGAAAATAGTTAGCCAGTTTAACATAAATGCGGTTAGTTAAGAACTTGAATATTTTAACGTTTTAGAAAAATGATTACACGAATGTTTAAATGTAAAACAACTTCAAAGTTAGGGGCCGTTGTCATATTGCTTATAATACTCACCACAATTCAACAATTTTTAAATACAACTGAACAAAAAGGTGCGTTTTCGTTATAGCATACATTGTCTTTTAGCATTTGGTATAGTCTGTTTAGTGTTTATTAAAATTTATTTTTTCCGACTCGTTAAATAGGCCTATATAGTTTGTTTGGCAATCATCACCGGAAATCAAACTTAAAACCTAAAACTTAAAACCTACTCTATATTTAACGATATGTTTCATGAACAGAATATTACCCAAGAAAATTTAAATCCAAAATGTTTTATTTATTTTATAGAACGAGTTGTTATTATTAAAAAGAAACCAGCTTCTGAATTGCCACAACCTTCATCAAGGGAAGAGATATGGAATAAAATAGAAACTACTTTAAAAAATGAGGTGCTTATATATTAAAATAAGTTGATTTATTCAACATTAACCATAAACCATAAAATATTCTTTCTTTTACTTTGATTTTTGTATACCTAACTGATTTAATAAAACTTTATCAAAATGGGCTTTTTATATCTTATTTTTTTATTGCGTTACATAAAGGCTTAAATAAAACGTTGGATTGATTTAAAGAAACGTTTTTTTTATTTTTGTAAACAGCCTGTATCGAAGAAACTACCCGGAGTAATAGGCATTGGGGTGGAAAAATGTGGAACTCATGCGCTCATGGAGTTTCTTCGCCCTCATCCGATGATAGTAGTTCCATGGGATATAGAAATGCATTATTTTGATTCTGATCTCTACGACCCGAAGAACATTAGTAAATATATGTAAGATTATATTTAAACAAAGTATAACATTTTAACGTACATACGACATTAAAATAATGTACAGCGCAAGCTAGAAAATTTCGTTATTTCATTAGATTGAATGTTAAAGTTTGTTAAAATCTTAAATAACCGTATGTACACGTTAACAAAAATTCGCGGAATGTGGAACAGAACGACATTTTTGTACTTTACTGCGGGATGAATACGGTATTTAGCTCAAGGGCTGCGGGATGATGCAAAACTGACTTTAAAGGCCTTGGGGTGATGCGAAATCGACTATAAAGCGCAAAAAAGATCAGGAAAGGATATGAAAATTCCGTCCTTTTCCTCATTCAGCGATTTGTGTCGTTTACATACGGCCTCGCATTTTTTAGCACACCGCAACTTTCTGCATTCCGTATTTAAGTACTACTCTTGTAAAGTAGATTTACTATTATTTAAGTTTAAAAAAATACCATTTGCTTGCAGTGAAATGATGCCCTACACTGCAAAAAGTGTTATCACATTTGAGAAAACACCGAGTTATTTTAGTTTCCCACCATTTGATTTACCAAAAAGAATCATAACCGATGCCCCTGAAACGAAATTGCTTTTAGTTCTTTGTGAGCCTACTGCGCGAGTTCTCTCCGACTTTTATCAAGAGGTTTGTGTTCATGTTATAAAGGTTTATACTTACAGGGCAAATATCGAGATTAAGAGTATTTTTCAGATAAACAACCTGCATATAAAATAAACGTATTTGCTTGACAGGTTTGATTTATATATAACTGTTATATTCTAACAATTTTTTTTGTATATAAATTTATCCTTGGTGTGGAAAGGTCGAATGCGCGACATAAACAGAGTAACTGTTACCCAGGCTTAGTCTTGAGTTACCTGTGGCAGTTTGGGATTTTATAATTTACAATTGCCCAAAAATTAACTGATTAGGTGCTGTCTCATCAGGAGTTCACGCCGTTTATAACTCAAGGGCGCTACAAAAATTGCAAAACTTTTTTTCATATTTTTAGTGGGCGTTACATAACATTTCCAGAGACAGTGTGCCCGGAATAGGATTTTTTAAAACTATAGACTCTTATTTACATAATTATTTACGACGCTACAACCAATTGTCGATCTGCCATAAAGATCAGAAAACTAAATTTAGTAACGCTGCCAGCGTTATTAACAGTCATTACAACGACTACATTTCCACCATTTTGACTACGGGTTTATATGACTTACACATGGCAAGATGGCTAAATTCCTATAATCAGTCTAATCTAATGGTTATTGATGCCGGCGAACTGTCCACCAACCCAGGACAACTGGTCGAAAGGGTCCAGAAGTTTTTAAACATTCCTAAACTTCTTTTACCCGAAGATTATGTTCAAAATCCGAAAACAGGATTTTTCTGTTATAAAGATTGGAGAACTGGAGAAGCAAAATGCATGGAAGATAAGACAAAACATCGAACACGCGGTGTCGTTAAATTAAAACCAGAAATGGAAAAAACGCTTAAAAAGTTTTACCAATGCCATAATGAAGAATTGTATAATCAATTAGGCTATCGAATGAACTGGGATTAAAGTTTGAATTTATTTTATTGCTAGCATTGTGTTTAAATATAGTAGGAAAAACTGTGTTTTTTTTCAAGGTAAGTATAGTAAAATATCCCAATTTCAACAAACGATTTACTATTTTCAACATTCTATTTTTTTTTCAGGCATGTTATATTATATAACGGATCATTAAAATACATTTAAAAAAATGTTGTTTGTTTCTTTTGTCAACTTACGTTTGTTATATTGCTTACAATTTTTAATGTTTATTACAAATGGTTTATACGTATGTAGTTGACTGTGTATAGTTTATTTTAAATTAAAAACACCTCGTTGTTAAAAATTGAAGTAGCGATATAATCATGTTACCTTAGGTGCCTATGCAAATAAAAAGTTTTTAAGCTTTCCTCTGTAAGGCAAGCCTATTAAAAAAAAAATTCAAGCAATAATATGTTTATTGATATTATACGAACCTCCAACTTTTTGCCAAAACTTCCTTCTACTGTACAGTCCCAATTATAGATATAATATGTTACATATAAACTAAACAATATTTAAGTACAAAAATATATATTGAATTTTCGTTTTCAGGTGGCTTTTTTATTGTAAGGGTGATGTGATAATGTAGCGTGTTTAAGATATCGAACCAAAAACCTTTCGGCTTGTAGTCCTAGGCCATGACCGATACAGCACGCCATCAGACTTTCTTCTTTGTATACTTACATTTTCACATTTAAATGCGATTCCATTAAAATTACTCACTTTTTTTTGTATATATCTTTATCCTCGATGTGGGAAAGTCGAAATGCGCGACTTAAACATAGAGTAACATAAGTTACTCCGACCCAGTCTCGAGTTGCCTGTTGCAGTTTGGGATTTTATAGATTATAATTGCCATTAGGCTACTGATTAAGTGCTGGCTCAGCAGGAGTTTATACCGTTTATAGCGACTTACTCAAGGGCGCTACAGCATGAGATCAGTGGGGATTGAACCCACGACCTCATGTGTGGTGTAGCAAGAGTTCTTACCACTACACCACGCTGCTGGTATGTAAGCAACACTAAACAATAACGCTTTGTACTGTAATGAAATGCTTTGTAAACTTGCCATAAACTTTCAATACTTCCTTAATATCATAACTTGATTATCACAAATTGAATTTAATAGCGTTTCTTAAAAAAAATTGACGTTTTATTGAAAAAACTTTTTACAGCAACATTGGCGTAGCTGACATTGATTGATCAATAATTTTCCAGGCGGAGCGTGGCGACATTTCTTCAACGTCACGACATAGCGCCCACACGTGGTACACTCTCATCACTTGGTCCTGAATTTTAAATAATCTTGTTAAAACAAAGTTTAATTTGATTTTTCTTTAAACTTTTATTAAAAAACAAAAAACTACATTGAAAAAATTGCTTTTGCAAAAAAAAACTTAAAAAAAAATTAGTTTTGGTGACAAACTATTTCCATAAAAATAAACTACATAGAAATCATAAAAAAAATTCATTGTTAAACCTACCTCACTTCCTTCTACAACATCTCCTTTTTTGTTTCTTACAACCATAATCTGTTGAGTTTGAAAACTTATTACCAAAACTGGTCCCTGGTCAACTTTAGTTGCACCAGCAATATCGACATGGTCGACATCAACAGTTTTAAGTTCATAATTGCAACCGATTTGTTTGGCTTGTTTTACAGGAAATATTAACTGGTTATAGGGCTGTGAATAAATATATGATACTGAGTGAATATTAAGATTTTTTTCGGCAACAGAAAAAAATAATATTAAGGTTGTAAACAACAATGTGGTGTAGTGGTAAGAATGCTTGGTTTTACAACATAAGGTCCTGGGTTCGATTCTTACTACTTTAAAGCACCTTATGTCATGAAGTTGACCTTCCCACATCAGGGATAGAATATAATACAAAAAATTCACTTTCTGTTTAGACTGTCAAGTCATCCTTCCCACATCAAGGACAACAAAAAATAATCATCTTTTAACTTCTAAATATAAAAAAAATAATTTTCTTACTGCTTCGCTACACCAATCTTTAACAACTTCATCCTTCCCTTGTGAAATTGCTTCTAATAAGTTTGGTATTACGTCATATCGACAAAATTCTATAAAATTAACTGCTGAAAAATTTGGCTCAATACGAGAAATTTCGGTCATCACTTTTGAAATTTCTGTCCCACCAAACATCCCTCCTAAATCATATATTAATATGATTAAATTGTCTCTTATACAAGTTAATATAATAAGCCTAGCATTATAATAGATTGTACCTGCTATATTTGTTATTTTATCTGTAAAAAATCGGGAACTTCTTATTAAAATATTATCACTTTCATCATACTGCATTTTAATTTCTGATATTCCTAAAAAAATTAAAAATATTCTTTAGATTTTATCAAAAAAGTACATTAAACTAAATTGTTTATTAGTATATATTTATCCTTGACTTGAAAAGGTTAAATTTAGGGCTTAACATAGAGTAACATTTTTTACTCAGACCCAGTCTTGAGTTGCCTTTGGTAGTTTTAGAAAATATTAGGCCAATTACCAAATAAACATCCTGGCGTTTTGTTTGGGACTCAACAGAAGTTGGTTCGGTTTATTATGTCTTACTCAAAGGTGCTATGAAAATAAGGCAATGGGAATCAAACCAATGGCATTACTTTGTGAAGCCAAGTGTTCTTACCATTTGAACATGTCAGCAGTAACTTTAACAAAATTATTTCATTTTGAAAAAAGATAAACAATACTAACCCAGAAAAACAAACTGTATAAAAATATAAATGAACAAAGCTCAGTACTTACTTTCCCCAACTTTGCTATTTTTGAAAGATTCCCACTGTTGGTTCCACACAGAGTCTTTGTGCATTACAATGTTTGTTGCATCTGTATTTGCTTCAATTTCCTTTTCTGGGTCCATTGTTTGTTCTTTTCTCATACGAACAACAGCTGTAATAAAGTTTTAATCTTTTTTCAAGTTTTTTTAATAACTAATAACTAATAGGATTTTGAAAATAATTAATTAAAAATACAACACTTTTTGAAAAAAATATTTATCCAAATAGTTTACTAAATAAATTGTTAGTTTATTTATAACTTTGTCTTATAATAAAAAAAAGCATAAGATCAGTTTACTATACAATTTTAACATAAATTACATACTAGGTGCCCTGTATAGACTTGATGGTGCTACCCCTGTTCCCTGTGCAATGTTGCTTAGACCGGCTTGAACTTTTTGAAAAGCTTCACTGTCTGCAGCTTGTTTTGCTGCATCAGAAATTCCTTCTGAAAATCGACCAGCAGCTTTTCCAATGTCAGTTTTTCCTAATTCCTCAGCTTTCTGCAAAAAGTTTTAAATTATTTGTTCGTATTACAAGGCACTTTAAACAAGATTATCATTATTAAAATATATATAATAGTAATTGAGATTTTTATGGATTGTAAAACCTTGAATTTTTATATTTGTATATGAAGAAACTTAGTATACAATATATATAAGTATATATTTTTACAATTTTAAGTGTTTTAAAATAATGAAAAAAATGTAATGTGTGGTATGTATTGCGGTATGTTATTGTTGTGAGTTTTTTGTTTGACAAATTAAGTGCAGAACACAGAACCAAAAACCAACAGACTTAATTTAATAAACAAAAAAATGCCAATTTTATGTATAATACAGTTAAAAAAGAATATTACCTCAGAAATCTTTGACTTGACTTTTCCAAATGCTTGTTGTACAGCTTCAGTATTTTCAGTGGTTTCCTTTTCAATTTTTTGAAACTTTTTTCGGGCACTTTTTAAAGCATCTGAATCCTCCAGTTCCTGGGCTTCTTTTCGAAATTTTTTAATGTTTTCTTTTAATTCCGTGTCTTGATTATATTCTTGCTTTAAACTTTCAACCAAATTTCCAAGAAAACCTTTTCCGCGTGAATAATTTCGATGTGAAGTTGAAATCTAAAAATTTTTTATTTATAAACAAATATATAAATTTATAGGGACAAACCAAAATAAATATTCAGTTAATAAAGTAAACAATTGAAGGGGGTAATTGAGTAAAAAAAATAGCTTTTATTTTTAAGGTTTAGAATAAGTGACATTTTAAATAAGTTGTATGCATTGAATATATATTATATATACCATAAAAAAATTAAAATCTAGACTACCTCGGCCCAACAACCTAGACCCTTTTACTAAACAGCCAAGACTAAACAACTAAGCATAATATCTAAATGAAATAGCTATAACCCCTCCTCAATGATGAACTCATTTAAAATTTAAAGCTTCCCAGGTAAATTTAATTTAAAATAATATATATAACTTACTAAAAATGTGTTTGTCAATCGTACATCTAACACATTATTTTGATTTAAACTTTCTTTTAAGCAGGCATTTGTGCATCTTCTTAATGTTGTAGTAGCTACAATTCTTGATAACATAATGTTTAAATAAAAAACTTTTTTTTTAAAAACTAAAACTGTTGATTTATATAAATTAATTCTTATTACAGTTTGTACACCAGCCTGTTTAAAACAAATTTGTTAAGATATATTTAAACATATTTTTTACAAAAGTTTGGAAAATTATTAGCAGAATCAGGTATTTGGCCTGATAATTTAGTTAACCAATTGAGTATGGTCACATGAGAAACTAACACCAATAATAGCGACTTTCTCTAAGGCGTTCAAGCATCGAAGTAGTGGGTTTTAAACCCTCGACCTTATGTAGTAAATTTGGGTGATCTAACCGAACCGGCTGACCCGTAACAGACTTGTAACTGTAAGTCACTGCCAAAAGCACAGTCAGACAGTGTATGTCAGCATGATAAACACTACAACACACTATATATTAACACAATCCTTAAACTTTTATTTAGATTGAGACTAATTTTATTCCAAAAACAGTTTAAAAAACATACTTACTACAAACAAATTAATACATAAGAAGCATGGTGCAATGCTAAAGGTGTTTGCGCAATGCTAATAAGCGGATGCGCAATTGTAGGGAACAGAGCAGCGGACAAGCGGTGCCACTGAAGATGAAACGGATAGCCTTTAAAACGGATTAGGTATTTTTTTAAATTTGGGTTTTCGGGCTATTTTCCATTTGGTTAAAACCTTGATTATTTGACCGATAATTATACTACTAATTAGTTGCTGGCTTAGCAGATGTTCATACTTTTATAGCGCTTTACCCAAGGACGCTACAGCATGAAAGCAATGGGGATTGAACCCACGTCCTCGTGTGTGGTGTAGCAAGTGTTCTTACCACTACGCCACGCTGCCGGCCTTAATATTACTCAAAGCACTACACAAAAAAGTGTCATTTTAGCATGCTGATCGACCCTGATTAAAATTTAAATAAATTGTTTATAACTGAAAAACGTGCTGGAGCTGTTTTACGGACGCATAACAATAAAGCGAAGTAACTACGTTTTGTTTCTTGTAACAAAACGATTTTAAATTTCTTAACCACCAATCAAAAACGTGTTATTTAGTTGGTTTTCTAGGGTTAAGGTTTAATTTCTGGTTTGGCAAGGTTTAATTTCTGGTTTTAAGACATATTTAAACTTCTAAATTGCAATGCCTGTACAGATTAATCAGTGCAGAAATGTCTCTCTGATGTTATCTAAGAAGCCCATAACGAAATATTTTGTCAAGAAAAATACTATATGATGAATTTTTTTAAATAACAATAGAATTTTATTTTTCCCGTACCAACTAAACATTGATAACTAAAACAACAATATAACTCAATACAAAAATTGGTTAAACATCGAGCGCAAAATACTATAACACTTTTTACATGATAAATTTGCCAATGCTGATATAAAAAATTAGTATATTACAATTGGCATTTTATAATTTTGCTTAAATTTTAATACATGATTGGAAATAGATTTTTTTACACATCAGGAACAATCCAGTTTTTTATAACCTCGATGCATAGAACTAAAATTTAAAAAAAAAATTTAAAAAGGATAAAAATTTAAGTGTTAAGCTTTATAAAATAAGTCCTGTTTTCTAACATTTACAAAACAAACCTGCGATAAGAAGTGACCAAATAAGAATGTGAGGCTGTACTGTTGAAGCAAAAAAACGTATTGGTTTCAAAGAATTGTTAATTTTATCATTTTCTTGCGCTTTCCGACTTTGCCTCTAAAAAGGAATTTAACCTAACAGTAAAAACTTTCTCCAAATTTAAAAAAGCATAATTTAACCACAACCCAATAAACTTCAAAACATAAACTAGAACTTACAACTGGCAGAATTTTGTGAAATTTTAAAAATTCCTGAAATCCAGTATCATCTTTATCAACAGCAGGCAAATATTCACTTTTAAACTCTCTTCTCCAAACGTTTTTAGGTACACCTCCATTAGATGATATCTTGGTGTAGTGATAATGATACAATTTAGCTCGCATGTACTTAGGTGGATGTTTTTTAAAGGGAAACTTTGAATGGTCAAGCAGATTTATAACTGAATAATTAAAATAATAAAGCTTTAACAGCTATACTATATAATAAATACACCGCAAAGATAAAAAGTTAGAATTTTCACCTTCTGTTGAACCAATTAAAATGCGATGCACAAAACTTAATATCCAAGTACTATGTTGGTAACTACCAAGAGCAGCAAACCACATTTGCCAATCCAGTCTTGGCTGATGTGGAACTAAAAATGTAAATTAAAAAACATAAACACAGTTTCCATTTGTTAATTTAGTTACCATTTGGTTTAAATGTTTTTTGCTTTTTAAGCTACTTGATCACTGCAACACTATCAATATGAATGCTTAAAAATAAATGCACTCTTACAATTGCTCAAATAACCAAATAATGGCACTTTGGTATTATTTATTTTAATACAATAATTAATAATACAAGCAATATTAAATTACCATTCCATGGAAGATATCCAGTTGTATTTCCAGGTTTATATACAAAATCTATTTCCTAAAAGCAATATGCATAGAAAAATATGTTACTAAATATTGATTGGAAATCATTTTAGAAGCTGATAAATATAGTTTTAGTTATGAAATGTAGTTATTTATTTTCTAATAAGCAAACCCACCTTCCACACACCAGTTGGTGTATTTGCCCCTTCAAGGATAACCTCTGGTCGACCCCCAACCCCTGTCATTCTTCGGAACAACCCGTAAGAGTGAGAAATCTCAAACATTTGACTGTTTGCATACCACTTGTGTGCAACAGATGGCAGGCTATTATAAGACTGAGTCTCTAAACCCCTTGAAAATGGAACCTGAACATTTTTTTTAGATAATTAAGTTTTACCCAGTTATATGTATTAAAAATAAAATACGCAAAAACCAAGAAAGTGCCAATAAATGGGTAAAAACTTTTACTGAAAAACGTACCTGCTTCTACATGATCAACATACCTAAGACTAAACAATAAAAATAAATATTTTAAATATAAAAAATAATATAACTTACCATGCTTATTGTGAAAATACATGTACATGGTATCAAAATCATGACCAGCTTCACTATATTCCCCAAAAAGTTTCGTTTTAGTGCACTGTAAGAAAATATTATAAAGTTATTTGTATAAATATATATTAATCAAAACTGATGGCACTTACCTTAAAAAAATTACCAGTATTTGTAGGCAAAATGACAATACAGCAATAATAAAAATCCAAGGCATAACTTTTACCAAAAAGTCGTCTAGGTCAATATCAGTAAAATCTAAGTAAATACAAAAAAATAAATGTTCTAGTGTATTCTAATTTCATTGACTTAAAGATTATTAATTTTTTTTTTTGCTTTTTAATATTAATAAATAATATTTAAAAGTTAAAACACATAAGGTTGTGTTTGAAATGTGTGTAATTAATAAACTTACTTAATTTAAAGTTGTTCTTTCTATAAGAACAAAGTTGACAGCAAATATAAACAACTCCACTAAGGACAGTAAGATTTAAAAATTTCACAAATAATGATGTTGTTGTTTTGAGTTTCACCTCCGTTACCACCAGAACTAATCAAACATTAAAGGGTAAGATACAAAAAAAATTAAAAGTTAAATCAAAATTATAGTGTTAGACTTCTTACCTCTGGATCTAATGGAAAATAGTTTTAAAAGATATACCAAGTGTTCATCATCGACCAAAGATAAACATAGCACTGCAGTTAAAATGTTAAAGAAATTGTAATTTCCCGTAAGAGAAATTAGAAGCATGAATATGACCTAAATTTGGAAGAAAATATTAGTAAGTAACAAAGACATAGTCTCTACAATTACAGAATATAACAAAAATTATAATACTTTAGTAACCTGTAGATATCCAGACATGAATCTTATATGTCGTAGTGGACAGAAAAACAGAAAGGGTAACACTATTTCAATAACATATGTTAAAATTACAGAGAGTTGTTGAATAGAATCGGGCAGTTGGTGTGCCCACCAAGCTAAAGGAGTTGGCAAGCACTGCAGATAACAAAAAAAACTAAAATCAATTTGTGAAAAATAGAAATTGGTTGTACATATTGAGATGGATATAGTTTTTTAATTAGTTGCAACCAATCATAAAATTACCATTAAAATGATAAAAAACACAAAGAAAAAAATATATACAAAATATTTACCTGGGATTCATAATGGTAGTTAAGTGCTAAAATACAAAAAAAAATCATTAAAAAAAATATTTTATAGATCTGTTATAAAAATATACAAACTTATAATCTCTTAACTCATGTAATATTTTTTTAGGTGTAAAGCTTATTGTAATATACTATCTTTTGAGTAAATAGGCTAGGTTTTACAGATTTTTCTACACGTCTTTATTGTCAATGTTAGTAGGGCAATTTTACAATCATGGGGTTACATTTGTTATTTAGATCAGTCACAAGTATCCTTAGGCAGTTTAAATTATTATTTAGAATGTTAACTGATAGTTAAGCTGCCAATTGGTATTTGGCTTAACAGAAGACTGCACTGTTTATATTACCTTATGCAAGGGTGCTACAGCAAGAAAGCGGTCAGGATTAAACTTTTGGCCTTATGTTGTGAAGCCAAGTGTTTTAACCATTACATGACTCTGCATGTTGTACACTTATTACTGAACAAACACTTACCAGTTAATTTCCACCATGTGGGACACTTGCTTGTCAGCTTAACAACACCAGATGCAAACATAAGTCGAAACAACAACCACTTAACAAGCCAGAATGCGAGCTGCTTGTGGATGCTAACAATAGGATTTATATAATTTTAATAGTGGAGCTAAGAAATAGAAAGTTTAAAAACACGAATTAAAATTAGCCAAAACCACCTTTTTAAATTTAAATTTTGATTCACCTAATCTTTTAATTAATAGTAAAATGTTATTTAATATATATATTTAAAAATTAATTCAGACAATTTTTTTTGTTATCTCAAAAAATCAAACAAAAGTTTGTTTATAAAAAAATCGGTTCACAGTAACTGTCCGTAACTCGACAAAAAAGTTACGTTCTCAAAACCAGTGAATTTAGGAGTCACATAATATTTACGAGATAGCTCTCTCGCAATGTAGCCTATTGTTTAAAGTTTGCGACTTTACTGAACACCTATCTAAGTTTGTTGATAATTAGCAGACAGGCCCCCAACAAAGTGTGTTGTTAATTAGCAGACACGTCCGCACATTGTAAAGGTACAATGTTTTTTAACAACAAACTTAGATAGGGTTAGGGTAAGGGTATATATATTTGAAGACTCGGATGATAAAACACAACAAACTTAGATAGGGTTGGGGTAAGGGTATATATTTGAAGACTCAGATGATAAAACAACGAGAGAACCACACAAAACGAAAAAGGCGTTGCGTAGGAGAGTTACGCACAAGCTACGAGTAAATTTGGAAGGTACGTAGTATTAATCAGTTTTGTCTGGGTACGGACAGTTAACGTGAACCGAAAAATGTATACAACACTTACAGAATTCCTGTATATTGATCACTGAAATGGTTGGCTAGAGGGGCAACAAATATAGAAATAAAACCCACTTCTAAAAGCAAAATATCCCACTGAAACCACATGAACGTTTCTCCGACCTGGTAACAGTAAAAAATATTTGTTTTAAAATTCATAACGTATTTTTTTTTAAATAAAAAAAATAAACAACAAAAAAAATATTAAACAAGAAATATTTTATCAAAAGTTTACGTTCCTCCAAAAAATTTAGGAAGAGGAGCAACAAACAGAAAAACAGAAACATAAAGGAAAAAAGAACAGTAAAGTTATTAATTATTGCGATTGTAAAATAATAATAATCCACCATTGGATACATAATAATAAATTTAGGATTAGGTTAGATATATATGTAAAAACAATAAAATTATTGGTAGGAACTGTTAAGTTAAAAAGTTTGTTTGAGGGTTGTAAACTATTTAATCTATTATTTATGCAAAAACAATTTACATTTACTAAATATACTACAAAAAGATTTTAATATTAAAATTAATATCTTTTACCTTGCATATGGAAAGGTAGAATAACCACATAAACAAAAACATAGGTAGTGTTCTCATTTTTTGAAAAATTGTGCAAAGTAAAGACAAAACAACTCCTACAAAAACAAAAACTTAAAAAAAAAATTTGTTTAAACACTCTACTTAAGACTTTTTGCTTTTAACTTAAGAATAATAAAACATGCAGTAAGAATCAAACCCGAGTCTTACGTAATGACCATTTTCTTAAAGTTTTTTTTATAAATATATATTCAACTTATTTTAAAATAAAGGTGTCGGCAAACGATATAGTTAAAAAAATACAATAAATATTTTTTAATATTTGGTATTTAAAAATTAAAATTGCTTTATAATTACCAAGCAAACTTATTATTTCCAAAGTTAAACTTGGTTCAATTTGTGTAAACCAAACTAAGGAAGGAGTGTGCATAAAAAGCATTTCAGCGCTTTTTAAGTTTGGGTTATTTTCTTTAATAGTTTTAAGCTTCGAATATACTGGTAAAATGCCATTTCTTCCATACAAACCTAGTAAAAAATATACAATGAATAGTTTACAAGATGTGTATAGGATAGAAGCATTTATTTGTATTAGGTATATACATAAATGTTTTATAAATATGTGTTTTTTCAAATAAATTCTTAATTATTGTAGTAATACCTGGTATTTGAGTAAATATTGATGTAAATGCAGATAAGTAAATTAAAGATAAACAAAACAAAAATACATCACGAGTTTTTGCTGTTTTATCCATACTCTCTAACTATCTAAAATAAAGTTTTAATATAAACAAATAAAAATTTGGGTTAAAATTTTTAAACAATACCATAATTTCATAAAAACACAAAACACTTTAAATGTTTTTTGGGCTATACAACTTAAGGTCGGGGCGGAAAATGCAACTGCCGAAGCAGAGCAGAATGCATCCAAGTTCAATTTGCCATGTTGTAAATGACGGTGTTACTTTTGCCTAACATCACTATGCGCCTGGCATACGGAATTGATAACATTTTCAAATATCGTAATTTATTTTTTTACATCTTTTTTCTAGTTGAAAACGTTTGCACACGTGGAAAGTTGTTTTGATTTACTTCCTTAGAATTGTTTTTTGAAAACGTCACAATTTGTAATTACTGAAGCGTAAATGCCGGTAAAAACTTTTTTATTTTTTTAAAACTCGACAATTTTTGTAATGATTTTTTTATTATTTTATTTTTAAACCGTTATTTTAAAATGTGTCCTTTTTACATGTTGCTTGCCCTTAACAATAAAATTCGAAGTGGTTCTTTATAATTTTTCTTTTTAAATTTGTTAGAATCAGATCATTATTATAAAGTTCATATTTTAGGGATACATGTTATATCACCGACATTTATTTTACCGAATAGACATTTGACCAAAAACTATAACTTATGCCTGAAAACATTATTTTATCAACAGTAATAAATTTTCTATTAACACCCTTCCGTACTCATTTTCTGAAAAATGCCTTTCCATTTCTAAAACGTTGTTCTTCTTTCCAGTAAAATGTATTTTTCAAAATTTTTTTTGTAACATGGGCGAATAAATTTTATGGTATTTCCAAGTATTTGTTTTAAAGCGTTTAAGATAACAACAACCTAATAATAAGACAACAACCAAACATGTGTTTTTTAAACAACAGAATTTGTTCACAATTTATTCCAAACACGTTTAGCCAGTTTAGAAAACATGGATTTCTTTTCTTCATTTTCTTTCTCTAGCTTTGCAAGTTCTTGAGCCTCTCTTTCTTTAGCTTGAATTTTATGCAAGGGGATTTGTGATTCCAATTCGGGACTACAAAAATACCATGATTACTTCAAACATTTTTTGATAATAAACACATACTGCATTATAAATAAAAGTCATGTTAAAGTTGGGTTACGTATTTTTTTTTGTATTCAACTTTTTGTATTAAACACTACAAATAATAAAAATATATTTTTACTTTTCAAGATCATATTTTTGAATGGGCAAACTTTCGTCATAGGAATTTACTGCTTCTGTATCCACCATGGTATTTTCATTTTTTCCATTCTGAATAATTTTAACTAAAGTTCTGAGAACTTCTTCGTTTAGACCTACAGCTCCATCTGGTGTGACTTCATCAAAAAGCTAAAACAACATTACAAAAAATCTTGAAAAAAATTTTTGTTCCAATTAAAAATTTGTATTGGTTTTTACTTTAACACTTTGAGTCCCGTAACACAAATTTCGACGTTCATTTTTGGGTCCATCAATTCCCTCCATGTTATCGGGATCTATTGCAACTGTGTTTAATTGGTAAAAGTAAAACGAAAACCACTGTCCATCTGTGACTATGCTCTAAAAAAATTAAATGTGTATAACATAAGTTAATAGTCAAAGTCACATATTGTTTTAAAAAACTTTAAACACATTTCAAATAAATAAAACTGTGCATTTATAACACCTGCTTTACCACATGGTGTTGCGAGTTCAATCCCACTGCTTTTATACTGTAGCGCCCTAGAGAAAGGCACTATAAATGGTATAAATTCCTTCTGAGCCAGCACTTAATCAACAACAGAATTGTCACGCAAATAAATTCTATAATATTCCAAACTGCCAATGGCAACTTCACACTGGGTCGAGGTAACTGATGTTACTCTATGTTTAGGTCATGAAGTCAACCTTTTCACATCAAGGATAAAAATATATAAAAAAAAGACAAAAGCGTGACAAAAGCGTGTCTTTTTTTTAATTGGTCATTTCCTTTAAATAACCATTCAAACTAACCTGAGAACACCATGGATTTGTAACATCATTGTCCATCCAGTGTCCATCATAATGAGCTTGTGCAGCAGTCCATGTCCAACCACTCATGATGCCATGACCTTTTAGATGTTCCTCAATTTCCTCAGTTATGTCATCACGTTCCAAATTAGCTTTATAATTTTCCCGAGAGTATCTTAAAAAAGTTAATTAAAATATAAAGATTTATACCTTAAAGTAAACTAGCTCAGTAGGTATTTACAAGACACCTTATTTCCTAATTTAACTTCAAGGTTTTTTTTGCATTGAAAAACGAACATTTTTTACCCTTCAGGAAGTAAAAAAACTTGGGTATGTCCATGTTTGTTTTTGTTGTGAATAGGAGGTGGAAGATCTTGCAACCTATCTTCTTCCATTGAATATTGGTAATTTTCTAATACATCACCGGCAAATATTCTGAAACCTAAATATATAATTTAAAGTTAAACAACCATAGTTCTTTCTAATAAAAGGCTTTACTACTCAAGTGGATTTTATTTAACTTTAAATAGGTGATACTGAAATTTAAAATTTCTATAAGAACTAACTGTGGTATTTTTTAGGTTACACACCTGTAGATATCGTATTTCTATAGTATTTCAAAGGCCTGTCATATATATGTGGGGTGGTCTTAACCGTGGGAATGTCACCTGAAGTTGAAAAATTGCTAAACCAGGGAGAAAAAACACCCAATTTTTCCTTTGTTCTAATCTAAGAATAAAATTTAAATCGAATGCTTTCATTAAATACTAAATGCTTAAAGTAAAGACATTTTAAATTTTTGGGAAAGCTAGATTACATTATTAACAACAATTTAAAGCAATTGTTTTAACCAATAAACTTAAAAAACGATTTTAAATGCAATACAATTTCAACAGAAAAACAAGTTAAAAAAATAACCTGTATTAATGCGGTGTTGTGATTTTGATATGCCACTGGGTTATCATCAGGAATCGTCCATTTTAAAAACCCTCGACCTCGCAACCAAAACATTGAACTTTCCGCTTTGTACTGCACCTCACAGTCTTGCAGTAATTTGTTTTCACTTGATAACGTGACAATTAAAAAATTGAATAAAGTTGATAAAAAATGTTCGTTGATTAAATGCATCCTCTGTCAAAAAATAAAGTTTAAACAAAACTCAAAGTGTTTAAGTTTAGGCAAAGAATTATATTAAAATATAACACATACTTTCGAATCATCTTCAATATTAGCATATTCCTTGGAAGTAAAGCGATGCATTAACAAATTGTTAACAAAATCTTTAAGCTTAACAAAATGATCTTCGTCAATTTCTGAATTCTTTATACTGTATGGAACGCCATGTACATATTTGGTATTGGTAAGGTATTGTTGTAAATAAGATACATTTATTGAGGGAAAGTTTGAATTTAAAGAGTCAACAATATATTTTTTGAATAAATAGTAATCCAACAAGAGTTTAAAAAACTCGCGTCTCTAAAAATAAAAAAAAAACATTTTAAGTGAAAGATTAAACATGGATCTAATTAAAAATATTTAATTTTTAAACCAAAACTTGCATGAAAAATATTTGGTAAACAGTTAACAGCACTATATTATTTAAAAACATAGTTAAAATTATATTTACAGTTTCTGCTTCAAAAACTCGCTTTCTACTTTTTTTAAAGTTAATATGAAAACCCTCATATGTGTCAATATAAGGAGCTGTATCAACCCATTTATACACAAAATCATCGAACCATCTTCTGTGCTTCCATGACGCACTTTGATCTGGTTTTACAGGATAATCTTGGAATATAAAAAAATATTTGTGTATATGGATAAAATTATGCAAAATTAATCTTAAGGTTAGGTTTAATTCAGAAAGATAAACAAGCAAAATTCATAAAAATTAATCTAATAAACAAATTATTATTCTATAGTTGTCTGGTTAATTTTTTACAACCAGACAATATATACATTTTATTAAAATAGATTGTTATGATCAACATTAATTAATATTGAATAAAATAAGAATTAACTACCCCAAGGCTTTCTTAAGTGTTGGCTTTGAACAAGCTCAGGAAATCGACGTTTTTTCATTTCGAATTGAGCATACCTTTGTTTACTTGTGGGAAAATATGGAACGGGCTTTCTTTTGATAGGCATTAGTGTACAAGAAGTAACTGTAATACACCGAGATTGTGTATAGTTCCATGTTACGCACAATTTACATTGCAAGCACACCCTAAGAGATTGGGCCATATCACTTTTTTAAATCCAGATTTCTGCAATCAAAAATTATTTTCGTTTTTTTAACAACTTGAATTTTACGAATATACCACACGTGAATAAACCTTTTTCTGTTTTTCGTACAACTCTCTTATTTTTATCAGAATCTCTCGTTTACTTGTGCATTAAAAGGGTCGCCTGAATATGAAGGAATGGAAATTAAAGGAACGAAAAATGAAGGAACGGAAAATGAAGAAACGAAAAATGAAGGAACGGAAAATAAAGGAACGGAAAATGAAGGAACGGAAAATGAAGGAACGAAAAATAAAGGAACCGGAAAATGAAGGGACGGAAAATGAAGGGGCCGGAAAATGAAGGAACGGAAAATGAAGGAAACGGAAAATAAAGGAACCAGAAAATAAAAAAAAGCAAAAAAGGACAGGGCAGAATCTTAAATTCTAAAACGCGGAAATAGCGTCGACTTTTTATTTAGGATTACTATAATTTATTCGAGAACTGATGAGTGATAATGAGTTAATTATTATTACTCCAGCATACCCTAACCCTCTTCTATAAAATGCCCGTTTATTTCTCAAATAATATTGACTTTTTCCTATGTCTGCCAGCATATGATCTTACGACGATGACGTCAGGCGTCACGTGACTCGTGAGCGTTGGGACTTTCCCTATTTACAATATTAACCTTTAAATCCCGATATCTCAAAATCTAATTGACCAATTTTTAAAATAATGGTATCCTCGTGCAAGTTGGAAAAATTCCAACATAATTAAAAAAGAAACTCTGCGACCGAACTATCTTTTTAAGATTCCGCCCTTTTCTTTTTTCCGGTCCCTTCATTTTCCGTTCCTTCATTCTCCGGTTTCTTCATTTTCCGTTCCTTCATTTTCCGGTTCCTTTATTTTCCGTTCCTTCAATTTTCATTCCCTCATTTTCAGGCAACCCAAACGGACTATTACAAATTCGGCTTTTCGCTAAGGTTATTATCTGATTATATACTTTTATTATTCGTTCTTTAATTTTTGGCTTATTTTATCTCCGGCAGCTTCATTTTTCGTTTTTTTCAATTCTAATATTTTTTACTTCTTTGTTTTTTGTTCCCTCATTTTCTTTTCCCATTTATTTCTTTATAAGCGACACCTTGTGTTTAACAACCTTCATCTTTCTGACAGTAAATAAAAGAATAGTTTGATATATTTTTTAAAATAGAAGCATGTTAGGCGCATTCAAGAAATAGCCATGGTCAGATGGTGTACATATCGGTTATAACAATTAGCCTTACTGCTATTGCTGAAACGTTTTGGCTATTGTAAAATTTAAAACGTACAACGTACAAAACGTACGCACCAAGATTTTTTTATCCTTTATTTATTTTCAGATTCTAGTAAAAGAAAATAATATAAATAAAATTATGGAAATCGATCAACCGACAACATCAACTGGAGGAACAACAAAAAAAAGATTTGAAGTATAATTTTTTTTTATTAAATTGACACGAATAAATATTTAGGTTTAAACCCAAGTGTTACTGAATTCTTTCAAAGGCACTAACATTAAAAATATTGAACTTTTAGGTTAAAAAGTGGAATGCAGTTGCTTTGTGGGCATGGGATATCGTGGTGGATAATTGTGCTATCTGTCGAAACCATATAATGGATTTGTGTATTGAATGTCAAGCTAACCAGGCATCTGCCACATCTGATGAGTGCACAGTTGCTTGGGGAGTTTGTAATCATGCTTTTCATTTTCATTGCATTTCAAGATGGCTTAAAACCAGACAGGTAATTATTTTTTTACAGATTTTTACGACAAGGAGTACCAAGAAATAAATTACATAAATTAAATGAATTCTGAATGGTTGGGTTTGATCAAGTATATTTTATAGGTATATATTCAATTTCAAAGAACCTCTTTCAGGATTGTATTTGCAAGACTAACGCGCCACTTTACTTTTTTATACAATTGTTTTTCTCTAATATACAGCCTTAAATTAATTGACTTGCTACCTATAAATGTACAGGATCGATTGTAGTTACTAAATTAATCGCAAAAATCAAATTGATTAAGTGTATTCTGAATGGAAGAGGGTAGATGTTAGAGTTTAATCCATGCAAACTATATTGGACAGGGTTTGTTTTCTTTAAAATAAAACCAATATTAGTGAACTTTAGCATAAAAACATCCTTTTTAAATCGCACTTACCAATTTAAATTTTTTTTTAGGTTTGCCCCCTTGACAACCGTGAGTGGGAATTCCAGAAATATGGTCGATGAACAAAAAATGTTAAAGATTTTTACCTTACATTTATATTTAAAAAATTTACAATAAACATAAAGCGGCTTTGTAGTTCAATTGCAAGTGAAAGTCTTGTTCTATTTTGTATGTTTTATTCTTAGCGATTTTTATTCCTTTATGGCCCATTGTTGTCCCGCAGTTAAAATTAAAAACGGATTTAAAAAAATTATTTGTTTTTTTCAAATAAATTTAACTATAAGCAAATTAGATTTATTCCCTTGATTTCGTTAAAAAATAAAGATTATAGTTATATATAAGAAAGGTTAATCAAATAAACTGATTAAATCAAATTTAATAGGAGTTTCATATTTAACTCAGTATGAAACACAGTTTGAAAATTTAAAATTTATTTGAATTACATTTTATTTCCCAATCAAAAAGAAGAAAGGTTTGAACGACATGTATTATATGTAAATGCTATTGTGGTTTAGTCATCGAAGATTATAAGTTTTTTTGCAGACACAGGTTTAAAAATGCATTGGTTAAAACCTAAAACTATTCTTTTTCACCAGTACTTGTGTCAAAAACAGCATCAGTTTCATCTCGTGCAAAAGTATGATTAGATTTCCTTGATCGCTTGCCTATGATAGCTGCTTGCTTGGATATATACTTCGTGGATTGACTTTTATTTTGTAGATGTCGAACAAGATTTGGCGATTGATAATCAGGGTTAATATACAACACTGGACCCCCAAAACTTCCAGAAAGAATTCTTGCAAGAGTCATAGTAAACCTAGGGCCTATTTCTACTAAACTACCATTCTCTTCCACAATTTGGTAATTTCGAAACCAGATTTTTCCATCCATAATACTAAAATTTAAAACATGATCAACAAACGGCTGACTTTTAGGGTGGTACTGGGGTGTTCCAAATACTTGGGTAAATAGCTCCTTTAACAAGCGGGTATGGGGTTGTTCATCAAATTTCTTATCAAATGACAAAATAGGTCTTGATGATTTTAAACAGTTTCCTGTGAATTTCAACTCATCCATTATGTTTAAGTTTTCCACATAAAACAATGCCGAAGGTCCGTGCGGTACATTACTAAACCACATGTACACATCTCTTCCTTTTTTACCAACGACAAACAAACATTTATTGCAGTTTTTCATTTCACAGATTTCATTTACTATTAGAAGCTGGCTTTTGCGGTCCATCTTAACATCGGTTTTTGTGTGGGGCATAATCTTAAGTAAATCTTTAACGAGATGTCTTCCTTTGTAAGTTATCCCTCTAGAGGTAAAGGCAAGTACCCTTTGCTTATTTTTCCACCTTCCCCGAGACAAGGATGGCATATCATTAACTTCATTAGTTATTTCTTCCCGATTAACAACTTCTTCCCCTTTGTTTAATTTACGAAGCTTTGCCAATCTACTTTGGGTTCTATTTTGTTTACGCTTCTGAGCCATGATCACAAGTTAATAAATCCTATTTCACAACTGTTTTAGTACTAAACATTATAATGTAAAAATTAATATTAACTTAGTTATTTGACATTTGAATTAGGTTTAAACTAAAGCTATATTATTATAACCTAGGCTCCTAAACAAAAACCATTTTAATTGTTTTACTATGGTAAAACAATAGGACAACCACTATGAAAATAAACTAAAACATATTATGCTATGTAAAACGGGCAAAACTTAATAAACCCTCTGAATAACGGATTTGTTTCTATGGCCAAAGCTTTCTACCACAGATACAAATTTTAATATAGCAGTTTTAACATAAATCATTAAAAAGTTTGACAATTATTAATTTTCATTCAACATATAGCACCTTTAAAATACACTGGAATAAATGGATTTTATATATCAAATTACATGAAATGTACCAAATTATATCAAACGTATCGGTAATATCTTAGATGTATATTTTGTATGGAACAAAAGAACCACTTTAAGTAACTCCTACCTAATCGAATGAACATGATCTATACGTTTATTTAACCAGTATGTTTTAATAGGTACTGTTAAGCATGTATATACTTCTTTAAATTTTAGGTATTTATAATATTTATATATATCTTCTTATGGAAACCCTATGCCTGCATGTTATAAGGAAATTACAAATATAAGTTATTATTATCAATTGCAATTCTTCTTATTATTTTTTTTATATATATATCTTTATCCTCGATGTGGGAAGGTCGACTTTATGGCCAAAATATAGAGTAACATCAGTTACCTCAACCCAGTCTTGAGTTGCCTTTGGCAGTTTGGGATATCCTAAAATATAATTGCCCAATATTACAATGCTGGTTAAGTGCTGACTCAGCAGAAGTTCATACCGATTACAGCGTCTTTTCCAAGGGCGCTACAGCACTAGCACTTAGCAGGACACACTGACACTAAGCAGACAAGAGAGCAGTTGGCCAGTTGGGAACGATCCTATGTAACTGTCAGACTGTGTAGTGTAGCAAGTGTACTACTACACCACGCTACCAGTTATGTATCTTTTATTTATGATTGAAAAAATAAAAACAATATTTGTTAATAATCGCGTGTTAAATTTTAAATACCATTTACCTGTTCGGTGTTCGGTTTTAAGTGATTTTCCGCCATACAGATATAACGAAATTTAAACACGGCCAATACTCATAATTTAGAAACAAACAATAACGTAACAATGACATTGTTAGTTTACGCAATTTAAGTTATAAACTTTAAAACAAGTAGCGTAGATAATAATAGCTGCTTGTTAGCCATATTTGCTTATTAGCAAGAGTGGTGTAGAATAGAGTTAGAACATACATAAGCACATGCTTTTTCGCTGCAATAAGGAAAATTAGAGCTCACTAGATTTTTATATCGACAATACAATTTTAATAATGTGTTACAATTTTTTTTGAGTTAAAAAAATAGTTTATACAAAAATGTTTTAGGTAGTATATTTTATTAGAAAATAATATTACGATATAAATGCAGTTTAGAATAAATGCGTGCAAAATGTGATGTTGTAGTAAGTAAATAAAAGTTTGCCTTATTCTTTATTTACAAGACTGAAAGGGAATTGAAAACGTGGCTTAATATATTTCTTTTGTTAAAATAAAAATGGTTTTAACTTTTATGTAACTTACAGTTACCTTCTTTTATTAATTTTGTTTATTACTTATAATCGAAAATATCTGTTACTTAAATAAAATATAGGTTTTTATTGTGTCATTTATTTAATTAATTCTGAAATTATACAAAAGGCACATAAATTATGCGAACATCACAGTATATAAACTTAATTGCATATAAATGATTAACTTATTTAATGTATACTTATGCAGGCAACACTAAGTTAGTAAGTAGAGAAATATTAGCAAATAAAAACAAAATTTTAAACATAATAGCAAAATAAAATGAATTTAAATACATACAAAAAAATTTAGTAAGATGCCAAAATAACGAAGAGTTTTATTGCAATAAATTTGCAAATTATCCACATTAAAAAATTATTTTTTATACAATACAGGTTTTCTGGCTGATGATGGTTTTTCAAACGTTTTTAAAACATCTAAACAACAATTTAAATAAATAAAGTAAAATTTAAAATAAATCAATTTTTTAAATACCTAACTTTTACACAAATACAAACTAATCTAAAGATTTGTGCATAATAAAGTAAGATAACTTAAATTTTATCAAAAACTATTTAATGAAAAAGACATTTGACATCAAAAACATATTCTCAAAAATGCCATTTAACTGACAATAAGATACTTTATGTTTTTGCAGTTTTAGTTTTCAGGCAAATGTCCATTCAGTCTAATTGTTTTTAGACTCATGAGTGGATATCAGTAAATTGTATATTACCATGAACTTTTTTTTAATTGAACAAAGAACATGTACCAGCAACATGGTATAGTAGTCAGAGCACTTGCTAGACTACAACAGGTCGTGGGTTCGATCCCCACTGCTCCCATATTGTAGCACCTTTGAGTAAAGCACTATAAATGGTATAAACTCCTGCTGAGCCAGCACTTAATCAGCAGCTCAATAATCAGGCAAATATAAAATAAAATTTGGTCAGGGTAAATTTTTACTCTGTGTTTAGGTTGTGAAGTCGTTTTTGCCACATCAAGAATAAAAATATTTAAAAAAATTTATAAATGACAATACTTTTTAATTGACAAACAGAAGTGTACATACCAAGTATTATTTGATGCCATGGAAGAGTAACATAGGTGAGGTGAGTTTTAAGAACAAGTGGATTTTCATTACTATCTGGTGAACCGGGTAAGAAGTTACCTACAGATGTCACTAAAATAAAAAATTTAAAGTTCATGAAGAAATAAAAATTATCAGGGTTCGTAAGTGTGATATAGAAGTCAAGGCATTTGACTATGAGTCAAAATGTTTAGGGTTTAAACTGCAACAATACCACACTATTGCTTTTGAATTCAAAGTTTACAAATGGCTTAAAAACTTTTCACAACTGTACACCCTTTACCCCCCAAAAATATAAAACCTATGTTTTTCTTTTTTCACCGCGAGATAATATGGAAAAAAAAACATTGTACAAAAAAAATTATTTTAATGGGTCTTAAATAAAAAAAAATTACCACAGTAATACCTTTTTTTTAACATACCTGATTCTAAAAAGTTTTTCTTATGAGTTTGATTTTCAGTTTCACTTATAGGGTTCTCAGAATTGGATAATAAAGTTTTATGTTGGGGACAATATTGAGAAGTAGATGTTTTATTGTATTTTCCATTTTGACATGTACAAGCACTCTAAATGTATATACATTATTTAAATAAAGTAAAAATCTCAATAAAACAACTATTAATAGTACACAGTTAATGTAACTCCTTTTATTATATTTAACATAGTTTTACAATTGCAAAGTTTCTGAACGTTTTTGTTATTTAACAACAAAAGTTCTTAAAATTGATAATCTATATATATAATGAACCTTAGTGGCTGAAATATATTTATACACATAAATAGGTATGTCCAAAATAATAGTCCTACAAAAAAATAATACTGCCATTAGAATGGTAAATTTTAAAAATTGCAATTATATTATGAAAAAAAAAGTCCTGATCGTATGGCGGACTATTGTTTGGTAACAATAATTTAACATTAATGTTTATCAACAACTGGTTAACAAAACTAACTTGTTCTAATGTTGCTACATCTTCAGCACTATTTGCTGTGTTCTCAGTTTTTTGAATAGCCATTTCAGCATAACCTTTCCCTCCTGGACCTTTCATTCGAACGAATTCAACTGGATCGTTTTGTTTAAATAACCCAAGTGACATCATTTGAGCCCATTTGTTACCGGAGTTACCCTAAGTTATATTGTTATAAATTTAATATATTAATTTTTTTAAACAAATTCTATTAACATTAATGGGTCGGGATATTTACTTTAACACATGACATTCCTTTAGGTTTACAATTATATACAAATATAATACATTTTTATTAACATTATTATTAAAACAAAATAAGATTATATAAAAATTAATTAAAAAAAATAATTTCAATCCTAATTAACAAATTATTAATTACTTTAATATTAAAATAACCCATTTCCCTTGAGCATTAAAAAATATATGAGCTTAGGGTGGTAATTTTTATTTACACTACATTTCTAGATAATAACAAGTATGGTAAAATAGTTTGCACAAAAAGCAATGCTTAACTTAATTGTCTTACCCTTTTATGATATACTTTCTGTAAGGCTGAATGAGTTACAGAACCAAGAAAGATGACGCTTTTAAACTTTTTAGATTTGTCACTTGCAATTATTTCAACACAAACAAGCCTGTCATCTGCTAATCTTAAGTCATCCCATACCTAAAAAGGTATACATTTTTTTTTCTAATATAATTTTTTTACAAATTGGTATACAGTAAACAAAACATACTTTTAATATTTGATGGGCAGTGTGGTGTAGTGGTCAGAACACCGGCTTCATTACACATGAGGTCTTGGGTTCAATCTCCACTGCTCTCATGCTGTAGTGGCCTTAAGTAAGGCAATATAAATGGTATGAACTCCTGCTGAGCCAACACTTAATCAGCAGCTTAATTATCGGGCATTTATAGTCTATAATATCCTAACTGCCAAATCCAACTCAAGATTAGGTTGGGGTAATGATATTGGTCTATGTTTAGATTGTGAAGTTGACCTTACCATATCAAGAATAAAAAGATATAAAAAATATAAAGTAAAAAAAAAATATTAAGTATAAATACCTTTGGACAGAAACATGGTATATGGTTTAAAATTTAAATTTATTTTGTTTTTGTTACCTCCTCAAAACTATCAATAGTAAAGAATATGTTTGGGTAACAAAGTTCTGCACCTTTTCCCTTTTCCTCCATGCTATGTCTACTTGGTGACGCATAAACTTGCTAAATTAACAGAATTAACTTAAACTCTCATTTTATATATATATATAGTTTTAAGTGTGTAGAATGTCTCAATATACGTAAAAATAAAAAAGTATAATAGTTTAAACAAATACACCTGTAATTGAGAAATACAAACCTTTTTTGCATTAACAAATAATAAAATATATATCAAACATTTACTTGTGATATTTTTTGGTGGATAATCACATCCTGTTTTGAATCAGAAAATTTGGTACAAATTGCACAGGTAAGAGTGTATTCCAGTTGTTGCAATATTAAATTTAAATAAACAGTTTCGGTCCAGTCAATGTCAGGATCGCCTAGCCCGGGAAGTAGAGAGGATTCTCTTCTAAAAACAACGACTTCCTAAACAAATTGTCCAGTTTGTTTTAAACTTAAAAATAAAATTATTTTTAACGTGATTTGTAATTTATTTGAACAACAATAATTTTTTTTTATAAAAAGACAATGTTTACAGATCTTTTGTTCTGTGAAGCATATGACACAAAATTAAATTAGGATTGTAACTAAATATGACAAATGGGATCTTGAGTACAAACTTACTACAATAAAAACACAGGTTGATTTAAGAGAGTTGTTGTAGGGTTCAATTAAATATCCCAAGCGCCTCATTTAAAAGTTGGAGCAAAACTTAATTTACAATAAGTATTTTCTCTTGCATACAGTTGTCATAATGTCTAACACACCTATTTTGTTTTGTACTTGACCTTACATTAGATCCAAATTACTACATAAGATCCAAAATTACTATTTATATTATTCACCTTTATTTCAGAGTTGGAAATTTTAACATAAAACAATAAGTCATCATGGGAAGGGTGATGATTATGAAGAAAATATTCAGCAAATACTCGAGTCCAAAATGCAATCGGAGCAACACTTATAAAACCTAAAACATAAACATTTTTTTTTTTTAATTTACAAATTATTTTTGTATGACCTTATCATCATAGTGAAATAGTTGTCCTTATATTATTAGGTAGGTAAAAACAATATAATGCTTTTGCAGTATTTTCTATTCTCTAAATTACAATTTAGTTTTTAAGTAAATTAACATGATTTTATATTACGAAATAAAAAATGACATTTAATGTAAAAAAATTAAGAGTTTTTTTAAAAAAAAATAAAATATTAAACAAACTAGCAAACCATTTTGTTGTTGTTTTTGATCATTTTCAATAATTTCTTTAAGCATGGAAATAAATTGGTTGGTTTTTAAAACTGTATTGGAACTCATGATGAGGCTTTATTGGTATCTTTTCTTCTATATCAAGTTGGTTCGTAAAGTGTGTCGGCTTGAGGAACAGGGTCATAAAAAAATAAAAATCTTACTTTATTCAAAAATATTGTACAACACTGACCACCTACAACCTAAGTATTTAAAGCACCATATACCTACTATTTAATCTGTCAATGTCGATAAAAACTTCAGAATAATTAAACAATTTACTAAAATTAGTTATACAGACTACTTGAATATTTGTCATCTGACTGGTCTGCTGGTTAAACCGAATCGTAGTGTAAAAGTTGTCAACAATATCATTGTGACGTCATATCGTGGTGCAATATTTTGGTATCCGCCCATGTGACCGAAAAGCATTTAACAAAATCGACATTTTCAAAAAAAAAACAATATTTCACCAAATTTATTTTGCTAATAAATATTATTTAATAAAAAGCCTAACGCAATTTTTTTTATATAAAAAATGTTGTCGCTAAAATGGGTATTTTGCACATCTTGTTTATTTGGCAAAAGACCGTAATACTTATTTTTTGGGTAATTTTGCCTTCAAGTATGGTTAGTTTGTTAATAGAACAGTACTGTGCTATCATAATTTGTAATGTTGGTTTGATCTATCACGTATACTAGAAACGCGAAATTTAAGGGAATGGAAAATGAAGGAACGGAAAATAAAGGAACCGGAAAATGAAGGAACCGGAAAATGAAGGAACAGAAAATGAAGGAACCGGAAAATGAAAAAACGGAAAATAAAGGAACGGAAATTGAAGGAACGGAAAATAAAGAAACCGGAAAATGAAGGCGACCCAGTATACTCACATATAATTCATTCCAAACGTGTTGATAGATCACGTGATGCAGAACACGTGATAGAGATAAAGGCCTTGGGTACAAAAACTTCCATAAAGTAACTCAACTTGGCAATAGGTGTAAATACGTGACCTGAAATAAATAACAACTTTAACATAAACAACAAAATGGTTATTAGGTTATATTATCATTTGGCTAATTGATTTATCCTCGATGTAAAAAAAACAACTAATTATCTATCAAATATATATTTTTACATCACAATTATCTTGACAATCGGAAAATTGGGGCCAGTGTAAGATAATCATTCGTAAACGCACGTGTAAGATATTTGTAAATAGATTGAAGCTAGGTCCGTATAGAAGAAGAAGTATTATTGGTATTGGCAATGATATGGCTGAAACCATTCAAATTATTACTGTAATGGGCAACATGCATTTTAAATATAAAGAACAATATTTTTATTAAAAACACTTCTAATAGTTTAAACATATGCATTCATAATCTTAGTTTTACATATCCAATAAAATATTTAAATATAACTGTGCAATAAAACCTGCTACATATGGTGTTTTCGTCGCAGCATTACACTATAGCATTTTTATGGCATTCAAACAAATAACATTTAACATTTGTTAACTTTGCAAATAACAGGACATTTAGTACAAGTCATACAACGCGGGAAATGACTAAGCACAATAATATGGGACGTAAACATTCGGGCCTCTAAAAATAATGAAATAGAAAATAAGGAAACGAAAATTCAAGAAACGGAAAATAAAGGATTGGAAATGGAAGATAAAAGAAACGAAAAAAGGAAAAATGTTGGAAACGGAAAAAAAATTTCGCGCTTCTTTTTCTGTTACTTCATTTTTCGTTTTTCATTTTTTGTTTCCTTCAATTTTCGTTTCTTTATTTTCCAGTTTATTATTTTCTGTTCCTTTATTAACTTTTCTCTAATATTTCGTCTACCATAACATTTATGTTCTACATATACCATTTGCACGGGACAACAGAGATTATAACCTAGTTTTTGCAGCTTACAGAGCCACTTAGGCCTTTAATTTTTTTCAATCCTAACATGGAAATCTGTTACAAATATATTCTTCTAATTCTATAGCCAAAATTATTACTTCTTGAAATTACCTCGAAATTGTAGGCAACATCCTAAAAGGGCCCTGTTTCTGATCTTGTTTATTAGTAGGTGTTTGTTTTATATAAAAATCAGCCAGACTGAATACTTAACTTTATTTGTGAAAAATAAGTACGCTACCTTATTCGTATAAAACATTTTTAAAAAAATTTTCAAAATTTAAAAAAAAAATTATATTCTGTTGATAGTCTAATTAAAGCATTTCTTGTATATAATTTAAGAAAAAAAGGAGAGTATAAGTTTGTCCTCAAACCAATTTTTGATTTAAAACATTTTATATTAAAGTATACTTATAAAAAAGAAAAACCACAAAAAAATAATAACCAAAGAAAGCGTAGTTATATCACGAGTATCCTGTCGTTAAAGTAGTTAAAAATTATCAAAAAGGTGACAAAGTCCAACCAACGCGACGAACCAATCAAAAAAGTGTTTTCTTTTTGTTTGCGTCTGTTCAGTTGTTCTAAAGCGTTATAAAATGCGCGGAGTTTACCAAAAAAATGTAAATTTAAAAAAATGAACGTGATATAAGAATAAAAAATTTAAAAGCATTTTTAATTTAGTTAAAGCATTTGAGCTTCTATATTAAAAAAATAAGATTTCAGCCAGTAGCATTTAACCTTAAAAAGCTTTTTTATTAGATAAATTAAGAATAAATAAGATTTTTCACAAAGTTAAAACTACATAAACTGCAAAAGTATATTTAAAATTTTTATTATAAAATTTCAAAATGCTAAATGAGAAATGAATCTAAGGTAGATTTTGGCAGTTTATCTTCTCTTTATCAAGTTAAAACCTATACCTTTAATACCTACAACTAAATTTGGTCACAAAGAATTTGTAAAAATTACCAAAAATTAAATAATAATTAAATAATTACAAAATACCACGCTTTATTGACAAACTTATTAAATAATAGGGTTAATTTAAAATATGATAAACTTTTTATATATAGTTTAATGATAACAAATTTATTCAATAACTTGTTGTTTTTAAGTTTAAAATTTCAATAAAACTATATTATAATACTATTATACATTACCTCTATCAATCTTAATTTTAGTATAGCAATAAGAATATTTTCTATATTAATTTATTTTACTTTATTATATTAAATAAGTTATCAAATGGGTATTTTTAATTTAAATTTTTAAATACAAAAAAAACACTTTTTATTCAATGCTAATAAAACGAAGTAAGTAAAAAAAACTATTTAAACTAAAAGCGACTTCGCAATTAAAACAGTTTATTAAAATTAAAAAAAAAAAATTTTTTAATTTTTGTATTGTTAAACAATTTAACTATATTAAGGTAACTGGTTTTTAAAATCATTGATAATTTCTACTGTTATATTATAATAATAAAAACATTTGGTGTTGTAAATTAAAAAAACATTTTAAAATCAAAAAAAATATAACGTAAATATATTTTACAGGCCAGTAAATATGATTAACCTAATTATACATTACGTCATACCAAAAATTAAGATTGCTTATAAAGCCCAGACCACAGACAGGGCAAAATTTAATTCCGACCATTTTTTCTTAAACCCCGTATTATAAAAAGCGATTTGTCGAACCGAACCTCCATTTTAAAAATTATAAAAGTCACATGTCAAATTAATAGTAAAAAAAAACAATTTAAAATTAATTGAACATAAAATATTAAACTATTTTCGCAAATAAAGTTCTCCTTAAAAACTATATCAAAAAGTCCATTTATTTCGTCGTAACCTTTAATTAATAAGGTCAACCCAACTGAAACATTTACCTCTACTTAAAATGAAGTCATCATAAATGAATAACTGCAAAATGTCCAGAATATGGAAGTAGGTTCAAGCAAAGTTTAATTGTTAATAAATACTGTCCTTGTTTACACTGCGATAATCTGACGTCAACTTGTTATTGCGCAATTTGTTTAAATACTACGAGCCAGTCACGTTTTTTCAATGTGTATAAAAATATCGACAACATAGTTGATAAAGTAGACAAAATTTTATAGTTGATAACATTAAGCATGAGCATGGATGTATTTACTAAAATGCCTTAAAAAAAGTAAAAAAAAATATTTAAATCAATAGCTTAACATTTGTAAACTTGAAGAAATTAATTTTATTTTATTTTTTAGATGATTTAAAAAATGATTTTGTTACAAATTTTATTAAAATTTAACTGCTAAACTTGTGATGGTGTTCGCCCATTTAAAACAACCAATTAGTAAGCAAGAGCTTATTTTTTTACTCGCCATTTTACTGCTTCGTTCAACTTTTATCTTATCGCTGCTGCTTTTGATATATAACAATCTAATAATTTTTTTTTTTTAAATAAACAATTAAATTTTTTTATAGTTTAAATAATTTGTTAAAAAATTGTTTAATTAAGTTAAAAACATAAATTGTTTATAGTAATCACTTTTTGTCGGTTGAATTATACATGCAAAAATAATAATATGTTTAACAAAATTAAATTAAAAAAAACTAGAATCTAATATTAGCAAAATCGTTAAAAAAAATAATTAAAATGAAAGTGATTGTGGCCGGTTTACCAAAAACTGGAACAAAATCAATGGCAGCTGCCTTAACCAAGTTGGGCTACAAGGTGTTTGATCACTTAGATCAGTATGCATGGTTAGAAAAAGAATGGCTGGACATTATGTTGAAAGGAGGTACCACCGAAAATTTTCGTCAAATGTTTCAAAACGTAGATGCAGTGACCGATGTACCTGCGTCGTATTATTGGGATGAAATTCATAAAGCATTTCCCGATTCTAAGGTAAAATATTTAATTTATTAAAATGGCGGTCGGTCGATGCAATGCGGTTCGAATAATTTTTGTAAAAAGAAAAAAAAAACATTTTTAAACGTTTCAGTTCAAATTATTTTTTTTATTTTTCGCCATTTTAAATTGCCACAATTAAAAAACGTTTGTGTTTATTTAATAAAAAAAAGTAATAAAAAAATTTAAAATAGAAAGATATTTGAATAAAGTTTTGCAATAAATTTTTAAATAGCAAAATTTAAGGCTACATGGATACCAATATTTTAAAAACAGAAAAAATAATTAAAATTTAAAGCATTTTAATTTATTTTGATCTTTTTTTTTTATTGATGTACAAAAAAAAACAGACCAAAAATGGAGAGAGGATGTTATGCACATTACAAAATTAAAAAATACATTAACAGTACGGCAGAAAATTGAGTTTTAGAAAACTAGATTGAGCAGATATTATTTACATTTTTTTTAAATCAACAAATTTTTGTTTTTGTACATTAACACATTCCCTTGAGAAAAATTTATCAAGACAGTACTTAAATACATCACTATTATTTTTAAGATAATTCTTACCCAGAGAAAAACAGAAGAAGAATGGTTTCAAAGCTTTAGGGTTCAGATGGATAATTCGAAAGGTCGCTGGATGGTCAAACTCATGATCGCTTTATCACCAACAAGAAACAGACTTACTAATTTTGGACTGGCATGGTGTAAGTGTTTTCACATGTTTTTGTTTTAACTTTATCAAAATTCAATTTATAATAAATTTATATAAATTAAAACATAATTTTTTCAGTGATTGCAAAAGCACAAGCCTAAATTAAAATATTCTAAAAACTAAAAATTAAAACCCAAAGTTTAGTTCAGCTTATAGATTTTAATTTTTAAAGTTAATAATTTGCGAAGTAAAATCAACAAAATGTCCAAAATTTGTTACAAATGGTCTATGTTTGATCATTTTATTAGTTAGCGATTAATCTTTACTAACCGACATGATTGTAAAAGATGCTTTGCATCTTCTAGGGAAGTTCTAAAAACGCTTTAGCTAATACTAATGTATAGTAAACTAAAATTTATTAACATTTGGAGTTCAAAAATTAAACTAAATTAAAAAAAACATTGTTACAAAATTTTACATTTGTAATAAAGCACTTACAGCGTTAATGAAATATCCCGAATAACGCAAAGCATCTTTTCCCGTTCAAAAATCGGTTGATATTATATTAATGACATTAGGTTTTTGCGTTTTCAGACGCCAACGAATCAAACGATCAAAAAAAAAATATATTTTGTAAAATAAAAAAATGAATTCGTACAATTTTTTAATAATTATAAAAAAATTTTTTTATTAATTTTACTTTATAATTTACTACAAAACGATTATTATTTTTTTAGTATTTTTAAAACATGAATAAAATTGTTTAAAATAGACTTATTCAATGTTTTGTTAAGTTTTGTTCATTTACTTAGATAAAGCTAAAAAAAATATTTTGAAAATGTTTTAATTACCCAATTAACATGTGTAGTTTTCAGCTTTTTTATAAAAATTAGTAAAAAGCAATTTATTTTAATTCACATTTTAATTAAAAGTTATTCAATATTTTGTTAAATAAAAACTGTTTAATAAAAGTTCTGCAACAAATAAAATTATAAATTTTGTGTTGGAGAAACTAAACATTGGCCTATTGTAACATTACCACTTACAAATATTTTATAAATTCATAAAAAAAATTTAACTTAAAAATCATAAATCACTTTTAACAAAACAGCGACACAAATTGAACCAAAAACAAAAATCATTGTTCTAGTATTCAAACAAGTAAAAATACTAATCTAATAGTTAAATTTAAAACAAATTTTATTTTTTTTACAACCAACCATCACATTTCTAACTAGAACATCTTTTTTTACAGGGCAGCAAATATTTGGAATTCTTCTAAGAACAAATGTTTTCAAGAAAAGTAACCTTAACGAGCTCACCTTAAAAATGAAATATCGGCGGCACAATGCCCACGTAATGTCGGTAAGAACTCACTGTTTAAATCAATACTCTTTTTCACTTACTCTTAACTGATTTTAATTGATTTAGCGCATCTTAGCTCTCATAAAAAATTCTTAGGGCCAATAACAAATCCATGCTATAAATAACTTTTCACATTTTCACTCATAAAACGGATTAATCAAGCTATGTTAGAGCCATAATCAACCATTCAACACAAAAAATTTTAGTAATTTCTAAAAAAGTTTGATACATTTTGAATTCTGCCATATTGTTTTGCTGTACAACTGCTAACGTTAAGTCATAATAGTGCTTAAAGACGCTGTCAACAATGTATAACGCTATCTTCTTTTACTAGTCTTAACATGTTTTTACCCAAGTGCTGGCTAAAAAATATTCTTGTTAAAATTACCTTAAGCTAGGTCTATGTTGTTCAATCGAACGTTTTTGCATGTTGATTTAGCTCAAATATTCTCCAGTTGCCTTCTATCTTTTCTATTTTCTATTCTCTTTTCTGAAAGAAATAATCATTAAAACCTTTAAGATGGACTTAAACCTGGCAAAATGTGCATTTATACTAAAATAATACAATACAGAATATTGCATCACACTTGCATTTTTAAATAGCAAACAATTTTAAAAAAGGTACGTCAAAAATTCGAAAAAAATGTATGTACCTAAAGTTCTCCGACCGGCAACGTTCAACATGAGTAAAGTTGTTAAAATAAAAATAAAAAAATTTACCGTTCAAATTACTTTTAATTTAGTGCGCTCCTAAAGACAAACTGCTGATTTTCAATGTCAAGGAAGGCTGGGCACCTTTGTGTAAGTTTCTGGGAGTTACCGACGTTCCGCTTACGCCGTTTCCCCATAAAAACATATGCGGTAACATCACAGATGAATACATGAAGGACAGCGCCATTTTTCGGCAAATGAAACATGAAGTTCGAGTCATTGGGGGACTACTGTTTGCGTTATTGGCCCTTGGTAGTTACTTTTTGCTTTACTATGCTAACTTGATATATGCTGAGCTAATTTTTTTGTAAGCAAACATGTTTTTTTTATAATTTAATTATTTCTTAATATTAAATAATTTTTTACTTTCATTTTGGTTTTTATTAAAAAAAAGAATTATAATTTTTTAAATGGTGCAATATATAAATTGTTTATTTTGCAATTTTATTTCGCTTGTTTTATAAGTAATTTTGCAGTAACACACAAAAAAAGGTTTACTTTGATCTTTGTAATTTTTATTATTTTAAATATACAATTTTCTATATAGCTAAGCAGTTTTAATGATATTTCTGATTTGTTATGCAATTATTCGTAACTTACTTATGCTTGAAATATAAAGTATAAAAATTACAAAAAAACGACTGCGTTAACTTCCTATGCGTTTATAACAAAAATTGTTCTTCTAATATTTAAGTATTTAAACAAATTAATAAGGATCAAAACAATAATAAATCTTTTGGTGGTTCCAAGTTTTGGCATGGTTAGTACATAACTTTTAAATTTTTCCAATTATTTTTTGCTTAATATTTGAGACGCAAAAAATTAAAATTTAATAGCAAAACATTTTTTGTTGTATGAATAGTCTATTTTTCCTCTTATAATATTTAAACATGTAAAAAATTCACGCGCAAGCCCTCTGATTAGAAACTAGTAAATGTAATGATTTTTTTGTTTTACGCAATTACTAACGCTATAATTTTTATATTGACCGACTTTCACATTTTCGAAATAATTAGTAACCGATTATTGTTTGCTTTCAAACCACAAATAGAAAGGTATACAATGTAACCGTGTAAATTATTATGCATTGTAAGCAAAAATATAAAAATATAAAAATGCAAAATCTGTTCTAATTAAATCTGATCAAGTCATCTTGTCTTAAACAACGTAAAAATTAACCATAAGCCTTTAGATAAATATTGTCTCATTTGGTTAAGTGTAGTAAAACCACGTCCAAATAAAAAAAAACTATCGGCAAAAAACTAGCCAATGCACACATAAAACAAATATAAAAGGCACCAAAATACAAATTAGGTTACAGCGGTTAAAATTGAAGACTACGGTAGAGTAAAGTTCACGTGAAAAAACTATGTTAAAGGTAAGCAATTGATTTGTCTTATTATTAACTAAAAGTGATATTTTTTAGCATCACATTTTTTTAAATCCGATTCTATTAAAATTTTCACTTTTAAACTATATAAAACAATAAATAAATCAAAAAGTTATTAAGGAGTCATTAAAAATGTATTATTATAATTTATAAAAATGAATAATTTGATTTACATTTTTTATTTTTTTTTAACCATCAACGACAACGAAAACTTGAAAAAAAATCATAAGTTAAAATACCTCTATGAAAAAATAACAAAATCCAGTTCGCCAGCTGTATTTTATAACTTTAAATAACTTTTTTGTTTAGCGAAAACTCAAACAGTTTACGCAAAAATCTTTTAAAAAATGTCGATACATTTCAAATTCTACGCCCTTTTTGGCAAAAATGCTTACTATAGGTCAAAATAGTTTTTTTCCAAGATTTGCCATACAATATATTAAGTTACCTCTCCTACTATGCTTTAAAAGTTTTCCTAAACTGAGTAATCGCTTAAAAATGCAAGCAAAACTAACCATGAGCTAATGTCTAAGTTGTTTAATCGAAAGTTTTTGCATGTTGATATAGCTCAAATATGTGCCGGTTGCCTTCTATCTTTTATGTTTTCAATTCTCTTTTTTTATAAATAACCTTTAATAACCTTTGTTATGGACTTTAATGCGACTAAATATAAAATCAAACGGCCGACACTAAACTTAACAAAGAACGAAAACATTACAAAACCAAAATCATCAATCTTATCTTATAACGCAAATAACTTGTGTTTACAAAACAGTTAAAATTTGTAAAAAACAAGATTAACTGTAAATATATTAAGATACATAGAATTAATAACTGGAGGTGCAGTGGTTAGAACACAATTATAGCTTAGTAATGAAAGTCCCGAGTTTAACCACTGTTTTCATCGTGTCGCCCTTGAGTGCGAAGCTAAAAGTATGTTAGCCCTGCCCAGATTTTACTAAATAATAAGTAAATTGATACTGGAATAGGATGGCGTATTTTATCTTATTTTTAGAATGTAAAATGTGCCTGCTCAATCAAGGATAAATAAATTCTAAAAAAAAATTTAAATATAATAATATATTTTAGGCAAACACAAATTCGTTGCAGATTGTTCAAATAGCGATTTATTACCGATGTGGAATCAACTTTCAATCACGCAAAACTATATTTAAAACTAATTAAAAATTTAAAAATTCCCAAAATATAAAAAAATGCTATTTAAAAAATAAAAAATTCAACAATTATTTATAAAAAAAAAATCGCTACTCCATTAACATTTTTGCATTTATAGGCGTTTGGTGTTATAGAAATGATTATTTTTTCATTAAAATATACATATTATTTTTAGTTTTTTTTTTTAATATGACAGGGATTTTTCAAAACTATTTATAGCAGTAGTTTATTTCATATTATAGCAGCTAATTTTAAGTTTTATTTTTGCAGCTAAAATTTTTGTAAACAAATTCCTGTACTTATATTTCGTTAAAATATGGCTTTAAATCGTTTTGCTTAAACTATAAGTTATAACTGCCGATGGAACGTCTTTAAACACCAGCTTTACATAACTACAAAAAACTAACATTTTATATAAACATAAGTAAACTCTTTATTTGTAAAAAAATTGTTAGTTTGTTTTACCTAAGGGTTTTAAAAAAAAATTTACATTTTATTTAATTTGTCTAGAAGAATTGTCAAAGTTAAATGTAATGCGTAACTAATAACCTTTAAAGAAATTTTGTTTTATTTTATTATGCAACTATGTACTGGGTTTTAATTCTCATTGTTTTTATGTCGTACGTTGTGCACAAGGTGCTATAAACAGTACTGTAGCTTGTCGGGCGAAGAATTACAAACAAAACAAGTTAGCCCCATTCGGTCAACCCCTTTTTAAATTGCAAACGACTTTAAATTTAACACTGACAATTATTATCGTTTTTTTTAAACCTTTCGTTATTCTGTGTACTTTTATTTTATTTTTTTGTATATATCTTTAACCTCGATGTGGGAAAGTCGAATGCGCGACTTAAACATAGATCAGTTACTCCGACCCAGTCTCGGGTTGCCTGTGGCAGTTTGGAATATTATAGATCATAATTGCCCAATAATTATGCTGCTGATTAAGTGCAGGAGTTTAGCAGGAGTTTATACCGTTTATAGCGCCTTACTCAAGGGCGCTACAGCACAAGATCAATGGGGATTGAACCCAAAACCTCATGTGTGGTGTAGCAAGTGTTCTTACCACTACACCACGCTGCCGGTTGTATTCACGATAACTAACAGTTCTAAATGTCTAACTGATTATTGTCGCTTTGTTAATCAAAAATACGTAGTTGAATTTACCCGATATTCACCATATAACTGCCAAATCACTTACTATTTTTTGTTAGTAAGTTTTTTTTTGTTTTACTAAACTATTAATATGAAGAATTAGTTTTTAACTTCTCTAACTCTTTTTTATAATTAAACCGTCGTTAACTAATTGTCATTAAATTTAAATGACTACTTGAATACTGCGATTAATTTTATCGACATAACTATATATATATTTTTTTTTATACCTTTATTTATCCCCGATGTGGGAAGGTCGACTTAACGACCTAAACATAGGGTAACACCCGTTACCACGACCCAGTCCCGAGTTCCCCTTAACAATTTTGGAAATTATTTATTTTAATTGCCTGCTGATTTGGTGTTGGCTCAGCAGTAATTTATACCGAATATGGCCCCTTACCTAAGAGCACTTCAGTATAAGAGCAGTGGGGATTAAACCCATGACCTCATGTAGTAAAGCCAAGTGCACTTTATCACGCTACCGGTTACATCTATTTAATGTAATAATTTGAGTACAAAAAAGTAATAAATTCTTTAATTATTAGCATGGTCCATTACAATAAAACAAAGAATTCAGATATTTATTAAAAATTAAAATAATTTTATAAAAGAACAAAAAATTACTAATGCAAGATTGGTTTAAGAAAGTTACGATAAAAATTTATTTCGATAAAGATGTCTTTGCTTCTTTACTATGATGTATGGTAGCCCCGTGATCAAGTTGGAATTGACACAAAGCTCGTAATGGCTTGATAAGAACCTGTTTACAAAAAATAGAGATAGGGTCAACAAATGAATATAGTAAAAAAGGAAAATATAAACTAAACAGTTATAAAAATTGGTAATTTTTTAATTGACCTAAATACGAGGTAACATTCGTTAACCCTATTAAGTCTCAAGTTTATTTTGGCAGTTTGAAATATTATTTTAACCTGCCTATTGATTTGGTGTGACAGTAGTTCAGACCATTTATAGCGCCTAACATAAATGTGGTCAGAAAATTTCCGACACTACATGAGGTCGTGGGTTTGATCCCCAGTGAACTCATGCTGTAGCGCCATTGAACTCCTGCTGAGCCAGCAGCTCAATTATTGGGAAATTATAATCTATAATATTCCAAATTGCCACAGGCAACTCGAGACTGGGTCGAGGTATCTGTTGTTACTCTATGTTTAAGTCGCACATTCAACCTTCCCACATCGAGGATAAAGATACATAAAAAAAGTGTTTCAATCAATACTTATAACTATTCTTTTGTTAATATATTTAATACTTAATATTATTTAAAACCTATTTTTTTAACATAAAAATTATGAAATACCTCTTTTATATCAGAACACTTTTCAGTTTTTTCCAACACAATTGCAGCACATTCCAATGTGGATAAACATTTATTTGTTGGTTGAGTTCGTATCACATATTCACTAATGCCCTGAGGGTTTATGCAAATTTTTTTCAGTTTGTGCAGAAAATTATTCTGAGCATAAATTGATGAGGCTTGTTTCCAAGTGCCATCAAGTATTAAAATATTATAATTTTCAAAATCCTCTAAATGGGATATTTCTTTAGCATCGTTCGTAGGATAAAGTAAAAACGTGTTTTGACTATCTAAAATTGTTTTTAACAGTGGAAATTTACCAAAAAAACGCCGGCCTTTATAAACAGTACATGCATTGGGTGACAGGCATGCACGTAGTATGTTAACCGTGTTTAAACATCTGTTATCTTCATTGGGATGCTGTAGGATGTGCAGGGTTGAGCGTTTTAGATCAATAGAAGTTTCTGGCAAATAATTGCAAAAGCACACAGTTTTAGGCCTCCTGCAAACAAAAAGGAGATTTGTAAATAAAATTAATTGGAGTTCTTGCAAGAATACAAAAAAACAATTGGTTACGGCATAGAAGCAACAAGGATCAAACCTAACCCCTTATGTTATAAAGCTAAGTGTTTTAGCCATTACAAAATGTTTTTAGCTAAACATAACTATTCAAAAACTGTTAAAATATTATTTTAAATAAACAAATACCTGCAATTATCACACATTTTTCTTTTGTCATTGTTTAATTCAACTTCACTAAAAATTTGCAGAAATTCTTCTTCATTTTGCATAATTAGAACAGAAATAAAAAATAAATTAGATAATCTTTTTTTAAAATATAATACAAACTGGTAAAGTATAAAATAAAAACATTGTTTACATTTCAAAAAATATAAAAGTTGGACTAGAATCTGTTTAAATTGACTCAAGTAAGTATAAATTATGCAGGCTACTAAAAACCCACTATAGGATTTTTCCAAAAATTTTAAAGCACAAAAATATAAGCGCAGTTTTTCTGAATAATTTAATTATTGTAAATGTGTTTAAAGGTTTAAGTGGTAAAACATTTACGAAATTATTTAATTAAAAACCATATCTCATTCTGGCATTATCTCGTTTTTCTTTTCCAGCAACCCAAGCATTTTTTAACTCAACTTCGCGAGCTTTAGCTTGATGTATTAAGTAAGACATTTGATGCTTGCGTTTTTGTTGAGAAGAGGGCATGTCACTGTTTCTCTTTTTGCTGTGTGATTGCCGATTAAGTTCTTTCTCTTGAGAGATTGTTTTTAATATAAGTTCTTTGTTTCCAGCCAACCTCTCATCTTGATTGACATCAATGAATTCGATTTTTTCGTTTCTGTGTTTTTTACCTTGAATTCTATGCATTGCTTCTGGGTCAATCCAGTTATCAGTTTTTTCAAATGTCGATGTTGTAGATTCAGAATTTTGTGAAATACTTTGTTCGCTAACAGTCTCACTAGTACTATTAGGTAAACAACTACCAGATGGTATTTCTGTTGTGGTTACAGTTGGTGCACTAGAAGGCGTATTAACAGTTGGAAGCGGTTGTAATCTTCTAATGTCTTTTACAACCTCAGCTTCTTTTTTGAGTTCATCTTTATCTACATAAGAAAAAAAGCTGACATTATCCTCCTCATCACTAGAATGCGCGATAGTTTGTTTTGTTGTTTTTTTCGTGATTTTCGGTTGAGTTTTTTGTTTTGCATCAGTTTTTGCCTTCTGAAACACATATGGGATAAGAGGCCGATTGGTTGTTTTGCTACCACCTAGTGAATTTCTCGGCGGTGGTAATTTCGCAAACAAGCCAGACCGACTTTTTACCGCTGGTTTTAAAATTTTATTTGGTGGTTCATCTTCGTCAGAACTAACTGAAGTAGTTGTAGGAGCCATTATTTTTACTGGTTGTTTAGAGTTTGGTTTTTTATGTGATTTTATTGGTACATTTTCCTCCTCACTATCCGAGCTATCATAACAAGCTAAACCAAGTGACATTTTTGTCGTATTTATTTTAAATCTAAATATTTTGTAACATTATTTTATTAATATTATAAGTGTATCGACCTTAAACAGTATTAACATTAACTATACATATATCATAATTTAGGGGACGCGAAATTTGAGGGAATGGAAAATAAAGGAACGGAAATTGAAGGAACGGAAAATGAAGGAACCGGAAAATAAAGGAACGGAAAATACAGGAACCGGAAAATAAAGGAACAGAAAATGAAGGAACCAGAAAATGAACGAGCAGAAAATGAAGGAACCGGAAAATGAAGGAACGGAAATTGAAGAAAAGTGAAAAAAGGAGAGGCGGAATCTTAAAAAAATAAAACGCGGAAATTCTGTTGACTTTTTATTTGTATTTAAGTCAATATTATTTTAGAAATTAACGGGCATTTTATAGAAGAGAGTTAGGGTATGCTGGGGTAATAAAAATTAACTCATTATCGCTTATCAGTTTTTGAATAAATGACAGTAACCCTAAATAAACAGTCAACGGTATTTCCGCGTTTTAGTATTTAAGATTCTGCCCTCTCCTTTTTTGCTTTCCTTCATTTTCCGGTTCCTTCATTTTCTGTTTCCTTCATTTTCTATTCCTTCATTTTCCGGTTCCTTTATTTTCCGGTTCTTTCATTTTCCGGTTCTTTCATTTTCCGTTCCTTCATTTTCCGGTTCCTTCATTTTCCGTTCCTTCCATTTCCATTCCCTCATTTTCAGTCAACCCATAATTTAAATGAGACATTAAGTATAAAACATTGAATAAACTTGCACCAATTTAAAAGTATATGACAAAAAACAGTTGATCTGTAAATGGTAAAGGCAAGGTTTATATACATTAGACCAACCCCCTAGTATGAGAGTAACAGTAAAAAGGTTAATTGAAGACGTACAAGCAGACAAGCAGAGTAATCCTTTTACTTTTTTTATTACATGGAAATGTTCGATTTTACAATCTAAACATAGAGTAACATAAGATGGTAACCAGACACTTCGGCCCCCGGACACTTCGGCCAAAATTTTTTTTTCAAAACAGCGGGGATTTTGCACTTTAATTACCGCAATAAATTTTATTTTCGCGTAGTTATATACAGTTTTTTAGACAGTATTTGAAACAAAATAAGCAGTAAATTAATATTTTATTTTAATAATAATGTGCAAGAACATGTTATCTTTCTTATGCTGTGTCAATTTTTTAATTTTACAAACTAAAACCTATAAAAAACTAATTTTGAAAGCGCGCGCTTTTAGGTGACGGAGGACAACGCATAATGATATCTCGTATTTTGCCAAATAGTCCCGCCTTTCCAAACAATATTTGAAAAAAATAGAGCGTTAATTTTTTGTTTTTTACACTGAGGATTATGCATAAATATGTTATCTTTCTTTTCCCGTGTCAATTTTTTAATTTTACAAACTAAAACCTATAAAAAACTTATTTTGAAAGCGCGCGCTTTTAGGTGACACAAGACGATGATGCATTATAATATCACGTGTTTTGCGAAATAGAGCCGTCTTTCTAAACGATATTTGAAGAAAATAGATCATTAATTAATCATTTTTTACACTGAGGAATGTGCATAAATATGTTATTAGTTATTGCCCGTGTTAATGTATATAAATTTATATACTAAAACACAAAGAATAAAACGTTTAAAGAGTTGCCAAAAGATTTGTCCTGCAAAAAAACGGCGGGGAGTCGGCGATGAAATTCCCGTTTATAAAGTCAGCGTAAGACCATATTTTACCGATATTCAAAATAAAATTTTGCATAAAGTACAGTATATGTAAAAGTTTTTATTGGTTGTTACGTTAATGACATATGTTAGTCATAAAATTTTGCAGGCCAAAAGCACCCTTCTTTCTTTCGTTTTAAAAAAGGTTTTTGAAACAAAAATCTTTAAAAAAATAAATATTCCAAAAACCAACACATGTCATTAACGTAACAACCAATAAAAACTTTTATATTAACTGTACTTTATGCAAAATTTTATTTTGAATATCGGTAAAATATGGTCTTACGCTGACTTTATACACGGGAATTTCATCGCCGACTCCCCGCCGTTTTTTTGCAGGACAAATCTTTTGGCAACTCTTTAAACGTTTTATTCTTTGTGTTTTAGTATATCAATTTATATACATTAACACGGGCAATAACTAATAACATATTTATGCACATTCCTCAGTGTAAAAAATGATTAATTAATGATCTATTTTCTTCAAATATCGTTTGGAAAGACGGCTCTATTTCGCAAAATACGTGATATTATATTGCATCGTCTTGTGTCATCTAAAAGCGCGCGCTTTTAAAATTAGTTTTTTATAGGTTTTAGTTTGTAAAATTAAAAAATTGACACGGGAAAAGAAAGATAACATATTTATGCATAATCCTCAGTGTAAAAAACAAAAAATTAACGCTCTATTTTCTTCAAATATTGTTTGGAAAGGCGGGACTATTTGGCAAAATACGAGATATCATTATGCATTGTCCTCCGTCACCTAAAAACGCGCGCTTTCAAAATTAGTTTTTTATAGGTTTTAGTTTGTAAAATTAAAAAATTGACACGGCAAAAGAAAGATAACATGTTCTTGCACATTATGATTAAAATAAAATATTAATTTACTGCTTATTTTGTTTCAAATACTGTCTAAAAAACTGTATATAACTACGCGAAAATAAAATTTATCGCGGTAATTAAAATGCAAAATCCCCGCTGTTTTGAAAAAAAAATTTTGGGCGAAGTGTCCGGGGGCCGAAGTGTCTGGCATTCACTTAAGATACTCCGACCCAGTCTCGAGTTGCCTAATCTGCCTATGGCAGTTGGGAATATTATATATTATAATTGCCCGATAATTACGCTGCTGACTAATTGCTGGCTCAGCAGGAGTTTATACCGTTTAAAGCGCCTTTTAAAGCGTCTGAATTCTTACTCTGTCTGTCTGTCTGTTAGTGTGTCTGTGCCAGTTAGTGTTTGTCAACTATCTCTTTGTTTATACAACACTAACACATTGGTCTTATTTAGTTATAAGCTAACATAAATTTAATTTACCTGAAGTATATTTTGTATAATATAATTTTTATAAACATTTTTAACTAACACGTTTCGTTTGTGGGTTAAATGAGTGGCGCTAAAAAAAAGAAAAAAGCAATCTGAAAAGTTAAATAAGCGGAAAAACGGCATCAAAAAAACAGAAATAAAAACAAAGCATCAAAAATAACTTTTATGTAAAAACTTCTTTTTAACTTTTTTTTAAATTTTTAAATAAAATTTTAAAGAAATGTTTATACAAAGAATTTTGCTTGGGCGAATAATTATAAAAAATAGTAATTCCAAATATTTTTTAATCGTACAATCCAAAAAAAACTGGGTAAAATAGCCCCTTTAAAAAGAACAAAGTTAAACCAAACCTAATATAAAATAAGTTAACAAGGTTTTTAATACTTTAAAATTAAAATAAAATTAAACAAAACATTAAAAAATTGTTAAACGCATTAGTAAACTTTTGTACTAAACTGAAATACGTGTTATTACTGACGTCACAAATTGGTGGTTTTAACAACTTACCTATCATGTCGCTCCAATTTATTTTTCATATATTGTGGAGAACAACGTACCCAACCACGACATATCTTCAAAAAGGTAAACAAAATATAAAAAAGTGGTCAAATACAGGTGTAAACTTTGTATTTTCTTAATATACGCTATATAAGTGACGTCACAAATTGGGGTTTTGACAACTTACCTATCATGTCGCTCCAATTTATTTTTCATATTTTGTGGAAAACAACGTACCCAACCACGACACCTTCAAAAAAGTGAACAAAATATTCGAAAGTGGTCAAATACAGGTATAAACTTTGTATTTTGGTAATATACGCTATATAAGTGACGTCACAAAATGGGGGTTTTGACAACTTACCTAATATGGCGCTCCAATTTCGGCATGCTATTGGGTGATAAATTTATCGGAAGCAGTTTACTTAACGAGTATAGCTCATATAACATCTCGCTTATGCTTTAGTAGGATTATGTAATTATTTTGCCTTGCTATGGTTTTGTTACAACACTTTTGTTCACATAATTGATTTTTTTACAGTTTATTTTATGTTATCGCGAATTACTGCATTAAAAAAAAGGAAACCATAAAAGTGAAAAACTGTAATCAAAACTTAGAAATAAAATAAACAAGATTACCTATAGTTATATTTTATTTTTGCTTTTAGCAACAGTCTGTAATTTTATACTTAATAGCTCTAATACACAACACTATACAAATATACTGTTTTGTACTATGTTTTGATAAACGAAAAAAAAGCAAAAATAAATTTTACTAATAGACTGCAGGAAAATCTTTTTTTATACATTGCCTTTAAATAACCCCGAAAGTGATTGAAATAATCCGCAGCCAGATTTAAACCAAGTGGAAGAGGACGATTTAAATACCTTATAACCTCCATAAGCCAACAATACAAACAAAAGGCTCCCGCTTATTATAACTTCTCTTTGCATGCGAACAAATATTGGATTTTCTTTAACTACATGATTTATATACACGCCTCTAACATTTTTGTGAGGAAATTGTGTAGACGGTACTTCGACTTCAAGAAACCTGCATAAAGGTTCCCACCCTTCTTTAACGTTGTAGACCAACAACTTGTCTTTGGGTGCATTCTGTAAAAGAAAACTCTGTTTTAAAACGATTAGTTTTACAACTTTTTAACAGTATGAGTCGAGTGTACAGTCATTCTAATTGTCGTAATATGGTCGCAACTTTAAACTACAACGCATCGTAATATGGCAATAAGCCGTGTTTGGGGCTAGGTTACATAAACGTGTTTCGCTGTTTAATCCTAACCTGTAAAACATGAGCGTTGTGGCGTCGAAATTTCATTTTCATATCCATTTCATTAGGTTGAAATTTGCCCAAAATTCCCGGATTCATCATGACACCAAACATTGTCGTCCCTGCGACAATTTAAAATTAGTAATAGAGCCCAGCTTATCAACCAGCAAAAAATAATTTGAAATTTAATTGTTACTTCAATTTCTTATTATATACTTTTGAAATTTTAGCTTACACCATGCATATCCATATCTATTAAACCACCAGAAAGTTGGTGATAAATTCATTAGTATTATCCACCAGTTGTTTCTGTAAACATGAATTTGGTTGCTGAAGCTTTTAAACCAATCATCTTCATCTCGTAAAGTCAAAATAACCTAGCAAAAAGTTACAAGTCAAATATCTGCCAATAAAGTTAAACCAAAAATATTTTAAAAGTTGCTTTTTAAACCACAACATAACTTTTAGTTTTTTACTATTAACCCACTGAATGTAGTGTAAAAGTAATTTTATTTATTGAATAAAATTTCCAAAGTTATTTAGTAGTTGGCCTAACCTTGGCATCTGGAAATGCTTTATGTATTTCGTCCCAATACATTGAAGCTGGTACATCTGTAACCGCGTCAACGTTTTCATACATTTTTCGGAAATTTTCAGTCTTTCCGTCCTTTTCCAATATTTCTAACCATTCTTTGCCATAAAAATTTACATGTTCCATAAAATCATGAACATTGTAGCCGAGTTGCTCTAATGCAGCTACCATAGACTTTGTACCAGTTTTTGGAAATCCAGCGCATATTACCTTCATTTTTATCAAAATATTTCACTTTTAAAGTTACTTAACAAACATAACATCTACTTAAAAATATGAGATATGTCTTTTATTTATTAGTTGTTCAAATAAATTATGTTAAGCTGTAGTTCACATAGCCCAAAGCTAGCATTCTGTGGTATGTGGTACAGGCGTTTTATCAGATTGCTCTAACTAAATTAATAGCCCGTGACGAAAGTGAATCAAAAGTAAACAAGGACTTTGTTCATTTGATTTGACGCTAAATTTAACTGCAAATACTTACGGTTTTTATATTATTAATACTCATATCTATATATAGTTAGGTGGTGGTTCGTAAATCTATGTTGTTGTTATTCCGTCTTTTACTGAGCAGGTTTACGACTTTTAGCCGAAAAACTGCTATTTTGATTAACTAACACAAAAAACGGTTAATTTGGCGCGAGCTTACCGTATATAACCGCTAGTTGTATTAACGTATTGGTCCCACAAAAGTATGAAGTTTGACAAAAATGTTGTGAAATTTTTTAATCATCTATTAGCGCATAAAATGCAATCAAAATGGGGGGCGACTTTTTTTTACTCTGTTTTTACAGTCTATTTCGACCAAAAAAGTGAAATTCAATATTATATGTTCTTAAAATTGAGAACAAAGTATAATATACAAAATTTGAGAGTTTTTTGGACATTTTTTTAAAATCGATAATTCAACCGGTGCGTTCTTCAAGATTTGTTTTAATATCGGATGAGAAACTAAAAAGTGAAAAAGTGAATAAACTAGCAACATTATAAAAAGGAAAACTACATGTATCTTATACCAGAAAGAACGTTGCAAGATAGATGTGTATAAAAATATTATAATATTTAACCTAAATTTCTTAGACAACAATAATTTACTGATATTATACGTTTTATCTCAAAATTAACAATTTAAAAAAGAATTAAATATGAACACAGCCAGTTGGTGTTATTTATGTTTCTTTCTTTTAATTGGTCATTATGTTCCAGGTAAAAATTTAGTTATTATTTTTTTATGTTGTATGTTATATATTTTACAACTTAAGATATGAAAAGCCTGATACAGCATATCATACTAATCTTAAGAAAAGTATTGTTTATATTTTATTAAAAACTTGGTTATGTAAGATCACGTTTACTTTACGATTCTTCAAAAAGTTGAGAGGCGTAAAAGTAATAAGATGTGAAACTGTAAAAGTTACAAGGACTGTCGAACTTGTAAAAATGTTAATAATTTTAGATATTTAGATATTATCGAGTAAGAGTGTTGTGGTTTTTTAGGTAATAAATTAAAATACATTTAAATATTTCTTATAAAAAAACGTAAAAGTAAAAAAATGTTTTACTAGAAGCGTAGAAATAGTTACTTAATTTAAGAGCTGTAAAGTGTACGCGATTTAAATTACCTATACCACGTTAAATTGACCACTACACAGATAGTGTTTATAAATATAAACGTTATGTATTAACACTTAAATTTTAACATATGTAATTTTAAAATTAACCATTAGCGTAAACAAATTTTTTATTTAATTAATTATAAGAAATTTAATAAAAAACTATTTTAAAGCCTTGATTTGGCATTTTTTTAACTGGCTTGTTCTTTGTATTGATCATGTTATTTTGCTTAATTTAAATTATTCGCTTTACTGGATTTACATTTTAAATTGAGTGTCTTTATAATTCATGCGGATAATTTTTGAAAAGATCAATTTTTATAATAACTTTTTGTAATGCATTTTTACAGGATCGATGACGAACAGAATATTGTTGCAGTCACGTGAACAGACATTTAGCGAGGTAATTCTTAAAACTCATTTATTATGTTTACTTTGCTGTCGCAACGTCACAAGGTTATATTAACGCACGCATATTATACAAATATTACCTAAAAGCATTATCAATTTTTTTTTAAAAGTCATCAAAAGTCGAAATATGTGTCGTCAAAATGTCCAAAACGCATTTCGCTGACAAGTTATTCCGCAAGGAATGGTTCCAATTAGCGACGTGTTAATGTTTCTTTATGGTAATGTCGCCCTGACGCACAAAAGACATATTAGAACATAATAAATTACTTAGTCGGGTTAAAATTTGACAAAAATAACATTTTTATAATGGGAAGTAATCTATATTGATTATTATTATAAAACATTTTGACGTTGTTTTGTTTTGCTACTTATATTCTGAACTGATAATTAGCAAACAACAATTTTTTAATAAGTGTTTTTGCAAGTTTTTATTCTTCTTGTATTTTTTTGTAGTCTTATCCAACACATATCGATGTTTTGCGGGCAATAAAGAGAAACTATCTTAATTTTATTCTACTTCCAACTTTAAATAAAGAAAAATCAGGTATAATTTTGTTATTAAAAAAACATCAATAAGTTAAAACCTTATTATTTAAAATATATTTAACTTGATTTTATTTAAACTAATAAACAGTATTTCAATTGTAAAATTGAATACATACTTTATTTTAACAGAAAAATTAGATTTGCAAGAACAGCGTTTGGAATTTAATCCTGTGTTTCAGAAAAACATTCAAACAATAAAACAAGAAAATTCAGTAAAAGAGTTGAAAACATTAGAAACAATTGATAGCACCCTTTTTTCCAAAACCAACTCTATATTGTCATTCTTAAACGACAATCTGCCTTTTCTAACTAGCCCGCCCTCTAAGCCAAGAAGTCGAAAAGATAGGAAAAAAGTGTTTTTGCCGTTACTTTTCAAACGATCGCAAACTTTTCTACCCTCGTTGTTTAAGAGGTCAAGATGGGCTCCATCAATCTATCAAAGTCAAAATTACGGATATGAAAGCATTAACAAACTAAATAAGTTTTCCGAATTTTTAAATCCTTTTCAATACTTAAAAATTGATGCACCCAACCGCAGCAAAGTAAGCGTTAAAACGATAGTTAAACGAGATGTGGGAGAATTTAAATCTGATTCTGTAATGACAAAAAAAAAAAATTCTAAAGGCGCTTCGGAGACTCCACCAACAAATGTCGCCTTCAGCGCAAAACCAGACATGAAAAACGCCAGGGACATCCATGCATTTTCACCCGATTTTGTGAGTAAGTCTCCTCAAATTAACCGCCATAAAGACGTAATGAATGAATATACTTCTGAATTCAAGCGGGGTGGTGATCTAACCAATTCGGTTAAGCGAAGTCATGGTATTCATTTCTTATTTAAGCGTAACGAAGATATGCATTCCTTGTTTAAGCGAAGCAGGGAAATGCCATTTCTGTTTAAACGTAACGGAGGCTTATCGTATTTATTTAAAAGGAATGAAGATATACCAAGTTTGTTCAAGCGACCAAGTGGTAGGCAATATACATTCAAGCGAAACGAAAATATGCCATTTCTATTCAAGCGGGACGGAAGTATATTATCTTTATTTAAACGGAATCGGGGTTTATCTTTTTTGTTTAAACGGAATGTTGGTATACCGTCTTTATTTAAGAAAAATGGTCATGCATTTAAAATTATATAAGACAAGAAATTGTATTCATAAAAAAATACGTTTTTACAAGTATTAAAAATAATAGCTATAAAACATAACTTTAAATAAATTCTATTACTTTACTTGTACGAAAAATAAGTAAAAAAAATAAATTTTAATTAAAAATCTGCAATTTTATAATTATATTAATAGTAGTTTTTTATACACAAAACTGTTATTTCTATACATTTTTAGTTTATTACTTATTCTTTTGTGGTAAAACGTGTTTTATATTATTGTAAAAATAAATAACGTAACATAATGATAAACTGAATAAAACCTGATATGTACATATTTTAACAAATGACTATATTAAATTTAAAAAAAAATTTCATAAGCTGGAGATTTTTTTAATTTAATCACTAAATTGTGAAAAAAATACAACAAATCGTTGTAAAAACTGTTTTTTTTTTCTGAAAATAAATTAAAAAAAATTTTCCCTTTTATGATTAATAACAAAGAAAATCTTTTGGTTATACTTTGTGAAATTAATTTTATATGTAGTGTAAAATAAAAAATGTTTACTTAAATTAAATTTTAAACAAATATCTGCATAAACCCTATATTAAAATACATTATCTTAATTTTATTTAAAAAAATTTACTAGTGTGGCTATATAGAAGTGGCAAAAAAAATAATTGAAAGATTGAAGGACCTCGGCATCGATGCCGGTTCCTCGCGCATGCTAAGCGCGCGCTCCACCATGTGAGCTAGAGCCCTACAATAACACAAAATCATTTATGAACAACATATAAAAACTACTTTAATGTTGATATTTGTTAAAGGGGTGGTTCGGTCGTAGAGTTTCTTTTTTAATTATGTTGGAATTTTCCCAACTTGCACGAGGGTACCATTATTTTAAAAATTGGTCAAGTAGTTTTTGAGATATCGGGATTTAAAAGTAATAGGGAAAGTCCCAACGCTCGCGAGTCACGTGACGCACGACGTCATCGTCGTAAGATCATATGCTGGCAGACATGGGAAAATTACCCTATTTTGTCCTCTCTGAGCCGTTTGTTGTTCTTTTTTTTAATTTTTTTTGCAGAAAACAAACTTAACATAAAAAGCAATATTTACCCATATTATATAAGACATTTTTTACTTTTTAAGTATTTTTAATTGGGTAGGCCGTATTTAAAAAAATTTAACAAATTATGGCTATGCTGTTAATTTTGAAAGTTTACCAGCCAAAAACGCTTACAAACTCTTGCAAGAAAAAGACGGGTCAACTAAGTCTTATTAAAGCAAAATAAAAGCACTTCATTGTTGTTAACTAATATATTGTCAAATTGGCGTATATAGCCTATATATTTTATTTTGGTTACACTATAACAATTATTTAGGTTATGTTTTTACAAGTGTAAAGCACAAACTAAAATTAAGAAAGGCAGCAAACACTAATATTTGTTGTCAGGGGTACAAGTACTTACGTATATTGTACGTTATATTAAAAATTGTTTGGAATTATTAATAAAAAAATACATAAAAGATGTTAACCAGAATATTTAGTTTATAGTTTATTGATGTATAAAATACTTTAGGTCCCATGTAACGTTTAGTGATTAGAACTATTTTTATATGATACCCAACAAAATTGTCGGATATATGAAGTTTTAAGCAAAACTTACTGTTCTAACAGGTAAACTTTGCTTCAGTAACACTCAGTCAACCTGTCTGTTTCTTGTAAGTGTTTGTCAGCCAAAATTGGCCGTTTCTGGCTTGTAAATTTCCAAAATTAACAACATAACCTTAATTTGTTAGAACTTTTCAAATACAGCCTACCTAATTAAAAAAACTTTAAAAGTAAAAAATGTCTTATATAATATGGCTAAATATTGCTTTTTATGTTAAGTTTGTTTTCTGCAAAAAAAAATTTAAAAAAAGTACAACAAACGGGTCATAGGGGACAAAATAAGGTCATTTTCCTATGTCAGCCAGCATATGATCTCACGACGATGACGTCGTGCGTCACGTGACTCGCGAGCATTGGGACTTTCCCTATGACTTTTAAATTCCGATATCTCAAAAACTACTTGACCAATTTTTAAAATATTGACATCCTCGTGTAAGTTGGAAAAATTCCAACATAATTAAAAAAGAAACTCTGCGACCGAACCATCTCTTTAAGTACACTTGATGTGATTATAACGCCATTCTATATTAATTGTTTGGTTAATTAGATTTTTAACAAAAACGATTGTAGGAACCACAAAGATATACTGTTACCAAATGCGCATGCTGTTACTTGCACTAAGCGATTTACAATAATATTTTTGAAAGAATAAACTAGTTACTTGCAAAACAAAAATATAATCTTTATTTGTTATTCTCAATGATAACTAATAAACTACCTAATTAAAACACAAAGGTAAGATTTTTTGCAACTTATCATACTAAGGCCTAAAAAACTACTTAAATAATTTAAAACATATTGGTAACTTAGCGTTAGTTAAAAAGTATCAGTCTAATTAGATATACATAAAATTGCGGTACACGATTTCTTTGAGTACCACTTGATTTACTATACGAAAATACATTGTTGGATTGCATAGATCGACTGATAATAATTGTTTGTATATATCTTTATCTTTGATGTGGGAAGGTCGAATGCGCGACCTAAACATAGAGTAACATCAGTTACTCCGACTCAGTCTCCAGTTGCCTGTAGCAGTTTTGGATATTATATAGACTATAATTAGCCGAAAATTTTGCTGCTGATTAAGTGCTGGCTCAGCAGGAGTTCATACTTTTTATAGCGCCTTACTCAAGGGCGCTACAGCATGAAAGCAGTAGGGATTTAACCCATGACATTGAGTGTGGTGTAGCAAGTGTTTTTACCACTACACCACGCTGCCGGTGGAACTGAAATGAGGAATCGAATAAATCGGATGTGTCAATGGGATAATCTGAACAGGTGAGTGTTGAGGTAAGAGTTTAAATTATGCAACATTTTTGTTTAATTTAATATCCGTTATATATAATACATGTGATCTATAACATCCATTTAATATATATACGATTGATTTAATATAACTCTATCCATTTGATTCGTTGATTCGGTAAATATGTATTTTCGTAAAGTGAATAAGTGGGATTCGATTCTTTTAAACCACTTTGCACTTGCCAAGCATTATAAAAGAGAACTAGCAAACTGTAAAGTAAATAATGCGTAACAAGTTAAACAAAAACACATAATCGATCTTTGTGCCCTTTTCAAAAACATTAAGTAAATATTAAAATCTTACACCAATATTGCAAAATTAAATTCTTGACATATTAACTTTTTTATAAGCGCGAGAAAAAAATATTTTATTCATATCAAAAAAAGGGTTTGTTTATTAAGTTTTGATAAAAAGGAATTGTTAATCGAGTTGTTGCAATGAGTAAAAACGATTATGTGTGATGTAGTTAATAAACTTGAATAAATAAACATTTTAGAAAATAAAGGCTTAGGCACAGGACACAATTGTTTAACATATATTTTACAAATATTTTAGAAAGAATTTTTAGTAAAAACTTTTTTGCCTTTTTAGCGATTGTTTTTTCAAATGTGGTTTAACCTAAACTAAAGTTAAGTTATGAAGGTTATTGTGGCTGGTTTTCCGAAAACTGGCACTAAGAGTATGTATGCAGCGTTACGCGAACTTGACTTCAACGTGTACGATTTTACTGAAAACTTTCAGTTTTTAAACAAAGAATGGTGCGAAATTATGACAACAGGTGGAACAATTGAAGATTTTCGAAAAATGTATAAGAACGTTGATGCAGTGACAGATGTTCCTGGTTGTTTTTTCTGGGATGAAATACATAAAGCATTTCCAGATTCAATGGCAATTCCCAAGTTATGATTCATTTCTGATATTGCTGTTCTGTAGTTAACCCTTAAAAGCATGATTACACTTCATAGAATGATTAAATATTAAATTGTATATGTAGATTATCCTTACTCAAAGAAAAAATGAAGTGGTGTGGTTTGAAAGTTTTAAACGGCAAATTTTACACAACGAAGTCATGAAGTTTAGATTGCTATTTTTTTCACCGACGTGTTGGCGAATAAGACGTTTTGGATTTCTTATGTGTAAGAAGAGTTTAAATAATAATTCAAATAAACTACTTAATCTAAAATAGCTCTGATTTAAACATACTTCTAGTGCTACAATTCTTTTATATAAAGGGACCACAATTTTTGGCTACAACACTGATCCTTGGCTGTTTGGGACTCCTGTAATTAACGAAATGGTTCTTAAAATGAAGTACAGGCGTCACTGTGCTAATGTTATTCAAGTAAATTAGGTTTTATATTTCTGTGTTTATTTGTAATAAATGCGATTTTTTTAAACTGTCTCTTTATTTATATTAATGTTTATAATACTAAAAGTTGTAAGCTTATGATAATTTTACAATACAGAATGCCCCTAAAGACAAATTGTTGGTGTACAATGTCGAAGAAGGATGGGAACCTTTATGTAAGTTTCTTAATGTTGAAGTGCCATCTACCAAATTTCCTCACAAGAATGTGAGGGGAAATATTATTGAAGAGTTCATGAAAATTAATCCTGTATTTCTTAAAATGAAGCGTGAAGCCATGTTTGGTGCAGGTGTTGCATTTTTATTGTTGTCTTATGGCGGCTTCAAGTTAATTAAAGCTTCTCCCTCTACTTTGTTTAAATCTGGCTTTAGCAATTTTTTTGGTTTTGCCAAAGCATGGTTTTAATTTTATCGTTAAAACAATTTAGTCTGACAAAAACTAAAATATTTTTCACCCAATTTGGGTTAATAAATTAATTTTTGTGTACATAATTATCCTACATCTTAACGTGTCAATTAAACAATAAAAAATGCTATGCCTGAGTGATAAATATTTTTTGTTAGAAGTAGGCCCTTTTAAACAAATATAAGGTTAATCATATACTACAACATTATAAGTACAACAATACACTGGCAGTAAATATAATTGATTTACAGTAATACGCAACTCAACATTGCCAAAATCACATAAACTGTGTTGCAGTTTAGCACACTGACTTACAGTAATCGCAAATCTCAGATAAAACCACAAGTTATAACAATAAAGTACTGTGTAAGTCTCTAGTACAACTGTTTTGACTTCATGTGTATATATAAATGCCAACAACTAGTCAAATGCATGTAATAAATAGGTATAAATGGGTTCGAACCCCATCGGAACTATATCTTTTTAATTTTTCTTATTTGTAACTAACTATTTCTAAGACGTTGCGGTATAATCAACTAATGTACGTCCACATACTTTGTGATACATCTAGTTCCGTAGTGTAGTGGTTATTAGTGTGTTTGAACCGATGACCTTCTGCGTGTAAAGCAGACGTGATAGCCATTACGTGGAAAAAATTCTTTTCTTTTCAAGTTTATTTGTGACAGTATTGGGCATAGGGTCTAATACTTACCTCAAGCAAGGTTCCAAGACAATTTTATTTTTGTCAGCATTAGACATAGGGTCTAATACTTACCTCAAGCAAGGTTCCAAGTCAACTTTATTTGTGACAGTATTGGGCATAGAGTCTAATACTTCCCTCAAGCAAGGTTCCAAGACAATTTTATTTTTGTCAGTATTAGACATAGGGTCTAATACCTGTGGCATTTACACATCCTAAAGACCATATTTCCAACTGAGTCTGCATAGAGCATTAATACAATGTTTACGAACAACGAAGTGTATAACACAAAAATTGTTACTAGAAGTCAACTAGACACAATTAAGCGTACTAGAACGGCGCTAATATCTCATGTGATAAGGCAGCTAGGTGCCATTAAACTCCTTCTTAAGGACAAAAGGAACTACCAGCAAGTGGTATGTATAAGGAAAGCATTAGACGACATAATGCACAAATGCCTCAGGCAGTGTAACGAATACTGTAATGCAATTCCAGAAATGAAAGAAAACTTAAAGTAAGAGGCGAATACTAAGATTGCTGAAATTAAAGAGCAATACCAGAACATAGAAGATGTTTGCCAACAATTCATACAGGCTTGTAAAGATACATCCACCAAAGAACGAATACGTCTAAAATTAGATTCATCTCAAATGGTATCTAATCGAGGAAGTTTATCAAGCTCAAGAAGCAGGAAGGCAGAGGTAAAACGATTGCGAGCAGAAAGGCTTAAAGAACAAACACAGCTCCGTCTTGAGCAAAGCCGCATAATGGCAGAGGCTGAGTATGAGAAAGAAAAAATAAGAATAAACATGGAAGCAAATTTACAAAGGGAACAGATATCTTCTGAACTCGAGGTTTCGAAAGCACTTGCCGAAGAAGCTGACATTTTAAGCCAATGTGTGAGTGAAGATTCACAATCTACTTGTTCTAATGACCCCAGACAAGATGAAATGTCAACATTCCTAATGCCACCTTCACGAACACTTAGGGAATTTGCCTTACCCCAAACTAAATTACCTTTAGTTAACCCAACACCCGTTCCTTTACCCCGATTTAGATCTTTGTTTTTTCCAACAGATGTTACTAAAGATGACCATCCAAACACTCCAATGGGACCAGAGCTACCAGAACCAGTTTCTGATCCAACTACCACAAGTTATTCCCCAATCATTATCCCCCCACCATGTCAACCTGACACCCAAACCTTTGTACCACCGCCAGGCTACCAACTCTCCTACACATATGCGGCCTTGTAAAATGGGGCTGGCGTGCAGTATACCTAAATTTCAACCCACACATACGGACACATCACTGTCAGATGTTATGCAAACAGTTGCTTCAACTATTCGACAGGGTTTTAACTTACCAAATCGAAGCATACCTACCTTTGATGGTAGTGTACTTGATTTTTATGAATTTATTAAAGGTTTTGATGACAATATAGCAAAACAAGTTGCTGACCCAGTTGTGCAACTCAGTTATCTTATAAGTTTAGTCCAAGGGAAGGCCAAAGACTCCATCAAGTCATGTGTTATCATATCTCCCCCAAAGGAAGGTTTAAGAAAAGCCAAGGAGATACTATATGAAAAGTTTGGACAGAAACACATTGTTGTAAAAGCGCATATGGATACTCTTACAAAGGGTCCACCCATCGAGGGTGACCAAGGTAGTCTAGAAGACTTGGCCAATTCAATGCGTAACTGTGAAATTATTCTTACGGCATGGAATCATACATCAGGATTAAATTCTCCAGACAGTATTATACAAATTTTCAACCGATTGCCAAAATATCTAAAACTGGAGTTTCATAGAAAGTCTAGGAAATCTTTAAAATGGGACCAAGAACTGAGTTTCAATGACCTTTTTGAGTTTATACAAGAGAAGGCTAGTGTGGCAGGAGACATACTAGGAAAGGCAATACATGAAGAAGAAAGAGAACGATCAAAGCATGTGACAACAAAACGCTGGAAACCTGAGAAAAAGACAGCAGTTTATTCAACACAAATGTTTGATACTAACCATGTTAAATCCCAAAGCGAGGCATCACATCCTAAGAAAGAATTCTCATGGCAATGTATCGATTGCAAGGGAGTACACCCCTTGTCCCTTGTGGAAGTGCGACTCGTTTCGCAGCAAACAAGTTTGGGAGAGATAAAACATTATCAAGGCCAACAAATTATGTTTTAACTGTCTAGGAATGAAGCATAATGCAAACAATTGTAAAAGTGAAAAAACATACAAAACATGTCATAAGAAACACCATACATTGCTACACAAGGAGTTTATTAAACAAACACTGGAACCTCAGCCATTGGCAACATCCAGTTTAGTGGCTTCAGTTCAGACCATTAAACCACAGATAAAATTAAAAGTGTTACCTGTGTTGGTTTGGGGATCAGATAAATCCAAGAGTGTTAAAACATATGCCTTTCTTGATGAAGGTGCTGACACTTCATTTTGTACTACTAGTTTGATAAACAAATTAAACTTAAGTGGGCCCACTGTAAGAAGCGTCATCTTAACTGCTCAAGGAACAGCAAACTATATAGGTTCACAGGTTTCATTCTTTGCAAAAGGTGTAAATGAGGAAGAATGCATCTACATACCAGATGCATTGGCTTTACCAAGTTTACCTGCGTTAAAGGCTAGTATACCATCAAATGCCAATGTTAAGGAATACCCATACATGAAGGACATTTCGTTTCCAGATATAGGAGACAAAGACATTGACATTCTTATTGGTGCTGAAGTTCGCCAGGCACACTTTATCAAAGAAGTTCGCAGAGAAACTGTCAATCAACTAGAAGCAGTTCGGACAGGACTTGGCTGGACACTTGTTGGCCAAGAGTCCACAATAAAAAATGAGGGCAAGATAGGTAACAAAAATGTAAGTAATTTAAATTACATTTATTCAGCTAAATCAGATAAAGAAATGCATCAACAAATGCAAAAGATGTTTAATCAAGACTTTAGTGAAAATACTTACTCTGATGAGTTAGGATATTCAGTAGAAGACCGCAGAGCCCTGTCCATAATGCAGTCAACCATCCAAAAGAAAGAAGGGCATTATACTATTGCCCTGCCATGGAAAAATGATGATGTTCAGCTTCCTTACAACCGCCCAATGGCAGAGAAGCGCCTTTTACAGTTAAAACGTAAACCGCAAGCAGACCCAAGATTGTTTCTTCAGTATTCTGAGAAAATAAACGAGACCCTTGACAAGAATTATGCCATGAAGATTGATTCAAGAAGTAAAGAGAACTCAAACTGTGTATGGTATATCTCACACCATTGTACAGGACCAAAATTTCGTGTGGTTTTCGACTGTGCTGCCAAATATCACAGAACATCTTTGAATGAAAACCTGTTACAAGGACCAGATCACACAAACTCATTACTCGGAGTTTTGTTGCGTTTTAGGCAACATCCAGTAGCCTTCGCTGCTGACATCAAAAGTATGTTCCACCAAGTTGAAGTGCATCCTTTTGACTGTAATGCTTTGAGATTTCTATGGTGGCCTGATGGAGATTTGAATGCTGAGCCACAAGACTACAAAATGTTAGTACATTTATTTGGAGCTACATCATCACCAAGTTGTGCTTCTTTTGCTCTTAGAAAAGTAGCAGAAGATAACGAAACAAATGCTAGTGAGGAGACATTATCAACTATCAAACGAAACTTTTATGTAGACGATTGTCTAAAATCTGTTGAAAGCTCTGAGAAAGCAATCCAGGTTATTCAGGAAATGAACCTATTGCTAAAGTGTGGTGGATTTCATCTTACAATATACATTAGCAACAATGAGAAAGTACTTTCAACAGTACCTGCAACGGAAAGAGCCCAAAGGGCTATTGACATTAATCTTAGTGAGGAGGAATCATCTGTCACCGAAACTCTAGGTGTATATTGGAACACAGTGACTGACATGTTTGAAATAAAGGTACATGTGCTGTCGAAGGCATCAACTCGTCGAGGTATTCTTTCCATGACTAGTCAACTTTATGATCCCTTGGGATTCGTGCAACCATTCGTCTTACCTGTCAAAAGATTGATGCAACGTTTGTGTAAAAAAAATCTAAGTTGGGATGACCTTTTTTTGTCCCATGCTGGAAGAGCTTTTGCCCATGCTGGAAGAAATCAAGATATCTCGATGTTATTTTACTACACATCCAACGTTTTTGTATCAACTTCATTGCTTCTCGGATGCCAGTGAGGTTGGTTATGGAGTTGTTTGCTACTTACGAACTACACATCCAGATGGAACTTTTAAATTTTCATTTATTATAGGAAAGTCACGAGTGACACCATGTGAACCAATAACTATACCAAGGCAGGAATTAAACGCTTCTGTTATTGCAGTAAAGCTTTCAAGAATCATCGCAAAAGAATTGGAATGTCAAATTGATCGAGTAGTGTGTTGGACTGACTCAACTTCAGTGATCCAATATATAGCCAATACAAGCAAACGTTTTCATACATATGTGGCTAATCGACTAGCTGTTAGTCATGAACACACCAGTGTAACTCAGTGGCACCATGTGGATACTAAACAAACCTAGACGTCCTTCTGTTTCACCTTCAATTAATGATGATGATGAAGAAGTAAAGAAATGTGCTTATCATGTGGCAATAATGAAATTGACAAACAATGGACTTCATGATTTGCTTAAACGGTATTCGTCAATAACCAAGCTAAAAATGGCTATAGCTTGGTTGCTCCGTTTTAAAGTTAGTATGAGATCTCGCTTTCTAAAAGACCCTAACATCAACTTTGTCAACCAACCAATGTTATCTGGGGAAAAAATGAAAGATGCAATGATAAATATACTTCGACTGGTACAGCAAGAAGCCTTTCCACATGTTATGCTAAAGATGGAAGACCATATTGATTTTCAACACGCTTTGTCAGATCAGTCCAACTGCAAATATATAAAATCGAATTTGAAGAAACTAAGCCCATTTATGGTTAATGGCATTCTTAGAGTAGGTGGTCGCCTTCAAAGAAGCCCACTGTCCATTGAAAACAAGCATCCCATCCTATTACCTTACCGACACCATGTCACAGATTTAATCATAGATTACTACCACAAGAAAGAAGGTCATAGTGGCACATCGCATGTTCTGGCTGCCTCTAGGGAACAATATTGGATTGTTAAAGGTCATGCAGCAGTAAAAAGAATCATTGGACTGTGTAAAAAATGTCATTTATACAAAGCAAAGATAGGAGAGCAACTAATGTCACCATTACCCGCATGTCGAGTTACCCCTGGAAACCACCCCTTTAACAGCACTGGAGTGGACTATATGGGCCCTCTTTTCATAAAGCAGGGTCGATATCAAGTTAAACGTTATGGTTGCATATTTACTTGTATGGCAACTCGTGCGGTGCATATAGAAATCTCAAATTCATTGGATACAAATTCATTCTTACATTCGTTCAGAAGATTTATCAGTAGACGAGGATGTCCAAAAGAAGTCTACAGTGACAATGGCACAAACTTTGTAGGAGCAGAACGAGAATTGCGAGAATGCATTAAGCGCTGGAATTCAAAACAAATTTACGATACTTTATTACAGGAGAACATAAATTGGAGGTTGAATCCCCCAAGGGCATCCCATCAAGGAGGTGTATGGGAAAGAATTATTAGGTCTGTCCGGAAGATATTGCGAGCTTTAACTTGTGAGAGAATATTAAATGATGAAGAGCTGCACACATTTATGGCAGAGGTTGTACGCATTCTTAATAATCGCTCTTTGACGGCACTAAGCAATGATTGTACAGACTTGCAATCACTATCCCCAAATTCAATTTTACTAGGAAGACTAAATGTGTTGTGCCCACCTGATGAATTCTTCAAAGCAGAGGGTTATAGAAAATCCTGGAAATTGGTTCAATATATAATAGATATATTTTGGAAACGATGGATAAAAGAGTACTTACCTTTACTACAATCCAGACAAAAATGGTTGCATCCAGTAAAGAATTTTGCGAATGGAGACTTAGTCTTGATCATCGACGAGAACGCTAAACGAGGAGCCTGGCCGAAGGGTATTGTGGAGGAGACGTTCGCGGATCAGAATGGCTTGGTGAGGAGAGTACGGGTTCGCACAGCTCTTTTAACCTTCGAGCGTGACATCCGGAAGTTGTGTCTTCTGGAGTGCATCTAATAACTTTATATCCTTTTCGATAACTATTTGTCCGTTTCTATTTAAATGACTTTCTCCTATGGTATCTAGTCATTGGGGCCGATGTGTTACAGACATATTTAGTATTATATTGTTTAATATTGCTATGTTTTAATATCTTAGTGTCGCGGATGTGATTCCCGCATGTCATTTTACTTTTTCGTGATTTTGGATATTTGTAAGTTTTCATAACATTTTTGTATAGATTTGAGGTCCCAATGAGCTAGTGTTAACTGTAATCTATGTATAGATGTTGTGTTATTTCTTTGAAGTGTTATTTCTTTGAAGTGTATAACAACTAACTTCTATTCTATTTGAATAAGGTATATAGGACATGTGTGTATGTTATTATGTGAGATGTTTAACTTTTGAAAAAACGAATTTAAATCGAATTTAAACAAATTTTGTCATTGAACTTTAAAATCAAACTGAATTGTACCGAATTGACTGACTATTAATAAAGCATAGGGCACATCTTGTTCGTGTTTTTACGGTTATTACATGAAAATCAGCAAAAAGCATATACCTTATTATTACTCAAGCTGTAGAATCACAACTGTGAGACTATAGTCAAGGGTTGAGCATTGCTTCAACGTAATGTCATTTCTAATTGTTACCGGATAAGTCATGGGTAAGTATTCCCTTTATACTTGTTTTCAGCAAACACATTCTGTCAAGCATGTTACTAAATGCTATTTACGATGATGTGCTGCACCTGGCTTCGGCTGAGAATACACTACACTCATACCTATCCAATGTGAGAATTAGTCTGTAGAAGTAGACTGGTTAATCACACCGCAACGTCTTAATACTCTATGCGTATTATGAAGATTTGTCTGTATGTCTTTTGTATAGTAAAACATACTAATAATTAATTATAGTTTATTATGGAGAAAGAGTTACATTTATCCGTCCACAAACTTGCATGAAGAATAGCAACACATTGCTTTTCAAAAACGTTAAACTGGCTGATTACATGTTACAGAAAACGTGATAGAGATACGGGTCTAGGCTAAGTTTAAATACTCTATTTTTCTACACAGATGGAATTACTTACTTTTCTACAGCGATAGAATCGCTCCGAATTATTTACAACTTGTAAATAGGTGATATAGCGTCTGGCCGGTTAGCTCAGTTGGTTAGAGCGTCGTGCTAATAACGCGAATGTCGCGGGTTCGATCCCCGTACTGGCCAATTTTATTGTTTAATAATCTCCTACCAAAGCTTAGTTTCTAAAAATATATTATAGAATTTTTTATTTGGTTTTTGTACTTAAATAATGAAATTACTTAAGAATGCGAGACAATTCTTTATTACAAGGTACAATACTTTATTACAATCCTTGATAGCTCAGTTGGATGAGCGTCAGACTGAAGATCTGGGGAGGATCCTGGTTCAATCCCGAGTTGGGGCATATTTTGTTTTTACTTTTAACATCGATAACTAAGCAGCTTACACAAATTTATTGTTTTTGGTATTAGGAAGGAAAAAAAACGCAAGATTTAGTTTAAAATTATCCGCTTTGATATCACAGTTAGTAGAAGATCGGACTGAAGATTTAAAGGTTCCTGGTTTCTAATTTGGTTGATTCGTTTAAATAAACATAAAAATAATTATTTATAAATTGTTTAACTAAATTAAAATATTTATATACAACAATAAAATTTACAAAATTTCTAATTTTTTTAGGCATTTTCAGTCTAAAAATAGCAGTAAGGCCTAATATAAATTTAAACAGATTCTGACATTGAGACAGAAATAATTTTTTTTTTAAATAAAGGAAAAACAACTCAAATAACTTCAAAACTTTTATAATGAAAATTTAATAATGTTAGGAACATTATTCGTATGATGAAAGTATCTTACTAGTTTTTACAATTATTTTTGTGAGAAATTTAATCAACTGGACAATTCATATAGATTTTCGTCGATTTTCATTAAAGTAATTTTTTTATATTGTTACTAAATGCAATTGTGTCGTAGTACACTGGTTGATCATACCCCAACGTCCTCATACTTTATGCGCATTGTTACGATTTGTCTAAATTTTTTTGTATAATATAGTGTCTTAATATTTAAAAGTTTATTTTTGCAGAAAAGTTAATTTTAACTGTCTACAAACTCGCATCATAAATACCAACATATCATTTATTTTAAGCTCGGTAAACTGACAGATCACGTGATGAAAATAAGGGTTTAGAATACAAAATTTTTTATAAAGTAACACAACTCGACAATCAGTGTAAACATGTGACTAAGGTGTAATCACTTGACTCGAAATAGATAACAACTTCAACCTAAACAACAAAATGGTTTATTCGTAACGATTTATGGAGACAGTAAATTATAAGATTTTAATTAATTTTTGTGGAAAAGTTAATTAACTAGACTAATATAAAGATTGGCGTAATAATCTTATCAAGACACTTAAAAAATACCAACATTAAAGTAGTTTTTCATATGTTGTTACTAAATGCAATTTTGTTCTAACGGGTGTCTAGCTTACATGGTAGAGCGCCCGCTTCGCATGCGCGAAGTACCTGGATCGATGCACGGGTCCTCTATTAAATTTGAGTAAACTAACGAAGTCATTTTTTGTCACGTGCTTACACCTTTGCCTTAGTCACGTGCTTACACCCTTGATTTGAGTTACTTAATAGAAGTCCTTGTAGTTATATATCTATTACACATGAGCTGCACCAACTAATCTGCCAGTTTAACGAGCATGAAATGCCTCTCTAAGAGTTTTTATAATTTAATTTTTTTTATTATTTGAGATTGTGTTTTTATAGTTAAAATTAGCACCAAAAATTTAGTTCCGTTAGAGTTCGACATTCGCGTTATTAGCAACATGCTCTAACCAGCTGAGCTAACCGGTCAGATACTTTATAGCTTATTTACAAATTGTCAATAATTCGGAACGATTCCATTATTATGGACTAAAAGACAATTCCATCTGCTTTACAAGCAGAAGGCCATGAGTTTAAGTCTCGCTGAACTAATTTTATTGCCATAAATATAAACAGCAATTATTGTGTAGTTATATGCATTTTTTATTTTATAAAAAACTACAGCAAAATTTATTAATTTTAGACGTAAGACAATTTTTACCAATCATTTTTGAATAAACAACAGTCTCTATTTATTTTAGAGTATTAAAACGTTGCAGTTTGATCAATCAGTGTACTTCTACAGACCTATTTTAAGGTCTGCTTTACACAAATAAGATTATAGGTTTAAAACTTATTAAACCTATTCTTTAGGTATATACCACACTGTATGTTTATTTTTTTAAAACTGCGTTCTTTTTAAAATTTATCATTAATATCTAAATTTTAAAAGTGGTCATATTGAACCCTTTTAAATTTCTATTCACCGCCTTTATATTTTTCTTGTAGTGATAAATGGTAAATACCACAAACGATTGTAAATATTGTCTAAGAATAACAATAAAATGTTTTATGTAATTGCCTTTATGAATAGAAATAATCACTTTAATCATCCTCAATTTTATTTAAGTTTGAACCCATGACCTTCTGCGTGTAAAGCAGACGTGATAACCACTACACTACAGAACTCGTTGCAAACATTTTTCTAGATACAAAGGAGTGAATCACCTCACAGAGTTTTATTATTTTTAAAATAAAAGCTGTTACTAGTTAATATTAATACCTTAAAATAAGCAAGTTAATATTATTTTTAGTAACATTTAAATCTTAACGTGTAAAAACTTCACTAAATACCTATATAATGGATTTTAACGAATATTATGTTAACGCTATTAACGCTTTTAAATGTTAGCTTTGGTGAGTTTTTAAACCGTAACTTTCTGCATAAAGAGTAGACGTAATTATGTAAAAATTTTAATTATTTTTATTTGTTTAAACTTTTAAAAGTTTAGTTCCGATGGGGCTTGAACCCATGACCTTCTGTGTGTTAGGCAGACGTGATAACCACTACACTACGGAACTCGATGTTCATTAAATTCGTAGAAGCAAACTGGTTAATAATATCACAAAGGGTTTATCTCTATGCGTATAATTACGATTTGTCTGTATGTCTTTTGTATAATAAGTCGTATCAATATTTTATAGTTATTATCGCAAAAAAAATACATTTAACTGTCCACAAATTTGCATCAGTTGCATTTCAGTCAAAATTGAGCCGAAAGATCACGCAATTAAGATAACGTTCTATGCTACCAACATGGCAACAGGTGTAAACACATGACTAGAAATAGATAACAACTTTAACGTAAACAACAAGATAGCTGATTTGTTATGGTATTTGATGACAGTATCTCAGGAGTGTCTACAATCATTTGTGTGAGAAACCTAACTAACTGGAGAATGATGAAGATTAACGTTATAATCACATTCAGTACACTTAACAGGGTATTTAAATTTTTTATGGACAAAATAAAAATACATAAAAATGTTAGATATTTTTTACCGAAAAATGTAGGACCCGGGGATCGATCCCGGTACCTCGCGCATGCTAAGCGCGCGCTCTACCGTGTGAGCTAGACCCCCACGACAATACCGATCCACGATCCACGAATTCGATCCCCGACCTTTTTATTGTGACATAGACCGACCTTGTCACCAGGTTTTGGATCTTAAAATTTAGAAATAATACGGCACTATACCAAGTATTTGCTTTGTTAGGTCGGCTTTTAAGGTTAATTACGGTCCTAATGTAATAATCTTTTTAAAGTTATATAAAACTGATATTGTAATAAGTTAAAATATATAAAAGTAATTCGTTTTATATATTATTTTATAAAAATTTAAATTTAATAAACAATTTATGAATAATTAATCTTTCATATATTTAAATAAATTAACAGATCTTTTTCAGATCTTTAGTCTGACTCTCTCCCTTGTGTTATTGAAGCTGAAGTTTTTTAACTAAATTTAGCGTTTTTGTATTTTTTTTTCTTTCTAATGCCAAGGACAATAAAGTTGTGTAAACCGCCTAAATATTAATGTTAAAAGTAAAATCGAACCATGCCCCGACCCGGGATTGAACCAGGGACCTTCAGATCTTCATTCTGACGCTCTCCCAACTGAGCTAACGAGGCTCCTGTAAAAAAAACATTGTATCGCCTTCTTGATTTATTCTCCTTTTGGGTAATAAAAAATTCTTAAATCAATTTCTATCGACTAAGCCATGCGTTGTTTGTGTGGAAGGATATAAAGTCGAAAAGATAGGAAAAAAGTTTTTTTGCCGTCACTTTTCAAACGATCGCAAACTTTTCTACCCTCGTTGTTTAAGAGGTCAAGATATGCTCCATCAATCTATCAAAGTCAAAATTACGGATATGAAAGCATTAACAAACTAAATAAGTTTTCCGAATTTTTAAATCCTTTTCAATACTTAAAAATTGATGCACCCAACCACAGCAAAGTAAGCGTTAAAACGATAGTTAAACGAGATGTAGGAGAATTTAAATCTGATTCTGTAATGACAGAAAAAAAAAATTCTAAAGGCGCTTCGGAGACTCCACCAACAAATGTCGCCTCCAGCGCAAAACCAGACATGAAAAACGCCAGGGACATCCATGCATTTTCACCCGATTTTGTGAGTAAGTCTCCTCAAATTAACCGTCATAAAGACGTAATGAATGAATATACTTCTGAATTCAAGCGGGGTGGTGATCTAACCAATTCGGTTAAGCGAAGTTATGGTATTCATTTCTTATTTAACCGTAACGAAGATATGCATTCCTTGTTTAAGCGAAGCAGGGAAATGCCATTTCTGTTTAAACGTAACGGAGGCTTATCGTATTTATTTAAAAGGAATGAAGATATACCAAGTTTGTTCAAGCGACCAAGTGGTAGGCAATATACATTCAAGCGAAACGAAAATATGCCATTTCTATTCAAGCGGGACGGAAGTATATTATCTTTATTTAAACGGAATCGGGGTTTATCTTTTTTGTTTAAACGGAATGTTGGTATACCGTCTTTATTTAAGAAAAATGGTCATGCATTTAAAATTATATAAGACAAGAAATTGTATTCATAAAAAAAATACGTTTTTACAAGTATTAAAAATAATAGCTATAAAACATAACTTTAAATAAATTCTATTACTTTACTTGTACGAAAAATAAGTAAAAAAAATAAACTTTAATTAAAAATCTGCAATTTTATAATTATATTAATAGTAGTTTTTTATACACAAAACTGTTATTTCTATACATTTTTAGTTTATTACTTATTCTTTTGTGAATAAACGTGTTTTATATTATTGTAAAAATAAATAACGTAACATAATGATAAACTGAATAAAACCTGATATGTACATATTTTAACAAATGACTATATTAAATTTAAAAAAAAATTTCATAAGCTGGAGATTTTTTTAATTTAATCACTAAATTGTGAAAAAAATACAACAAATCGTTGTAAAAACTGTTTTTTTTTTCTGAAAATAAATTAAAAAAAATTTTCCCTTTTATGATTAATAACAAAGAAAATCTTTTGGTTATACTTTGTGAAATTAATTTTATATGTAGTGTAAAATAAAAAATGTTTACTTAAATTAAATTTTAAACAAATATCTGCATAAACCCTATATTACCTATATTAAAATACATTATCTTAATTTTATTTAAAAAAATTTACTAGTGTGGCTATATATAGGTGGCAAAAAAATACTTGAAAGATTGGAGGACCCCGGCATCGATCCCGGTTCCTCGCGCATGCTAAGCGCGCGCTCTACCATGCGAGCTAGAGCCCTACAATAGCACAAAATCATTTATGAACAACATATAAAAACTACTTTAATGTTGATATTTGTTAAGTACACTTGATGTGATTATAACGCCATTCTATATTAATTGTTTGGTTAATTAGATTTTTAACAAAAACGATTGTAGGAACCACAAAGATATACTGTTACCAAATGCGCATGCTGTTACTTGCACTAAGCGATTTACAATAATATTTTTGAAAGAATAAACTAGTTACTTGCAAAACAAAAATATAATCTTTATTTGTTATTCTCAATGATAACTAATAAACTACCTAATTAAAACACAAAGGTAAGAATTTTTGCAACTTATCATACTAAGGCCTAAAAAACTACTTAAATAATTTAAAACATATTGGTAACTTCGCGTTAGTTAAAAAGTATCAGTCTAATTAGATATACATAAAATTGCGGTACACGATTTCTTTGAGTACCACTTGATTTACTATACGAAAATACATTGTTGGATTGCATAGATCGACTGATAATAATTTTTTGTATATATCTTTATCTTTGATGTGGAAAGGTCGAATGCGCGACCTAAACATAGAGTAACATCAGTTACTCCGACTCAGTCTCCAGTTGCCTGTAGCAGTTTTGGATATTATATAGACTATAATTAGCCGAAAATTTTGCTGCTGATTAAGTGCTGGCTCAGCAGGAGTTCATACTTTTTATAGCGCCTTACTCAAGGGCACTACAGCATGAAAGCAGTAGGGATTTAACCCATGACATTGAGTGTGGTGTAGCAAGTGTTTTTACCATTACACCACGCTGCCGGTGGAACTGAAATGAGGAATCGAATAAATCGGATGTGTCAATGGGATAATCTGAACAGGTGAGTGTTGAGGTAAGAGTTTAAATTATGAAATTTTTTTGTTTAATTTAATATTCGTTATATATAATACATGTGATCTATAACATCCATTTAATATATATACGATTGATTTAATATAACTCTATCCATTTGATTCGTTGATTCGGTAAATATGTATTTTCGTAAAGTGAATAAGTGGGATTCGATTCTTTTAAACCACTTTGCACTTGTCAAGCATTATAAAAGAGAACTAGCAAACTGTAAAGTAAATAATGCGTAACAAGTTAAACAAAAACACATAATCGATCTTTGCCCTTTTCAAAAACATTAAGTAAATATTAAAATCTTACACCAATATTGCAAAATTAAATTCTTGACATATTAACTTTTTTATAAGCGTGAAAAAAATATTTTACTCATTTTAAAAAAAGGGTTTGTTTATTAAGTTTTGATAAAAAGGAATTGTTAATCGAGTTGTTGCAATGAGTAAAAACGATTATGTGTGATGTAGTTAATAAACTTGAATAAATAAACATTTTAGAAAATAAAGGCTTAGGCACAGGACACAATTGTTTAACATATATTTTACAAATATTTTAGAAAGAATTTTTAGTAAAAACTTTTTTGCCTTTTTAGCGAATGTTTTTTCAAATGTGGTTTAACCTAAACTAAAGTTAAGTTATGAAGGTTATTGTGGCTGGTTTTCCGAAAACTGGCACTAAGAGTATGTATGCAGCGTTACGCGAACTTGACTTCAACGTGTACGATTTTACTGAAAACTTTCAGTTTTTAAACAAAGAATGGTGCAAAATTATGAAAACAGGTGGAACAATTGAAGATTTTCGAAAAATGTATGAGAACGTTGATGCAGTGACAGATGTTCCTGGTTGTTTTTTCTGGGATGAAATACATAAAGCATTTCCAGATTCAAAGGTAATTCCCAAGTTATGATTCATTTCTGATATTGCTGTTCTGTAGTTAACCCTTAAAAGCATGATTACACTTCATAGAATGATTAAATATTAAATTGTATATGTAGATTATCCTTACTCAAAGAAAAAATGAAGTGGTGTGGTTTGAAAGTTTTAAACGGCAAATTTTACACAACGAAGTCATGAAGTTTAGATTGCTATTTTTTTCACCGACGTGTTGGCGAATAAGACGTTTTGGATTTCTTATGTGTAAGAAGAGTTTAAATAATAATTCAAATAAACTACTTAATCTAAAATAGCTCTGATTTAAACATACTTCTAGTGCTACAATTCTTTTATATAAAGGGACCACAATTTTTGGCTACAACACTGATCCTTGGCTGTTTGGGACTCCTGTAATTAACGAAATGGTTCTTAAAATGAAGTACAGGCGTCACTGTGCTAATGTTATTCAAGTAAATTAGGTTTTATATTTCTGTGTTTATTTGTAATAAATGCGATTTTTTTAAACTGTCTCTTTATTTATATTAATGTTTATAATACTAAAAGTTGTAAGCTTATGATAATTTTACAATACAGAATGCCCCTAAAGACAAATTGTTGGTGTACAATGTCGAAGAAGGATGGGAACCTTTATGTAAGTTTCTTAATGTTGAAGTGCCATCTACCAAATTTCCTCACAAGAATGTGAGGGGAAATATTATTGAAGAGTTCATGAAAATTAATCCTGTATTTCTTAAAATGAAGCGTGAAGCCATGTTTGGTGCAGGTGTTGCATTTTTATTGTTGTCTTATGGCGGCTTCAAGTTAATTAAAGCTTCTCCCTCTACTTTGTTTAAATCTGGCTTTAGCAATTTTTTTGGTTTTGCCAAAGCATGGTTTTAATTTTATCGTTAAAACAATTTAGTCTGACAAAAACTAAAATATTTTTCACCCAATTTGGGTTAATAAATTAATTTTTGTGTACATAATTATCCTACATCTTAACGTGTCAATTAAACAATAAAAAATGCTATGCCTGAGTGATAAATATTTTTTGTTAGAAGTAGGCCCTTTTAAACAAATATAAGGTTAATCATATACTACAACATTATAAGTACAACAATACACTGGCAGTAAATATAATTGATTTACAGTAATACGCAACTCAACATTGCCAAAATCACATAAACTGTGTTGCAGTTTAGCACACTGACTTACAGTAATCGCAAATCTCAGATAAAACCACAAGTTATAACAATAAAGTACTGTGTAAGTCTCTAGTACAACTGTTTTGACTTCATGTGTATATATAAATGCCAACAACTAGTCAAATGCATGTAATAAATAGGTATAAATGGGTTCGAACCCCATCGGAACTATATCTTTTTAATTTTTCTTATTTGTAACTAACTATTTCTAAGACGTTGCGGTATAATCAACTAATGTACGTCCACATACTTTGTGATACATCTAGTTCCGTAGTGTAGTGGTTATTAGTGTGTTTGAACCGATGACCTTCTGCGTGTGAAGCAGACGTGATAGCCATTACGTGGAAAAAATTCTTTTCTTTTCAACTTTATTTGTGACAGTATTGGGCATAGGGTCTAATACTTACCTCAAGCAAGGTTCCAAGACAATTTTATTTTTGTCAGCATTAGACATAGGGTCTAATACTTACCTCAAGCAAGGTTCCAAGTCAACTTTATTTGTGACAGTATTGGGCATAGAGTCTAATACTTCCCTCAAGCAAGGTTCCAAGACAATTTTATTTTTGTCAGTATTAGACATAGGGTCTAATACCTGTGGCATTTACACATCCTAAAGACCATATTTCCAACTGAGTCTGCATAGAGCATTAATACAATGTTTACGAACAACGAAGTGTATAACACAAAAATTGTTACTAGAAGTCAACTAGACACAATTAAGCGTACTAGAACGGCGCTAATATCTCATGTGATAAGGCAGCTAGGTGCCATTAAACTCCTTCTTAAGGACAAAAGGAACTACCAGCAAGTGGTATGTATAAGGAAAGCATTAGACGACATAATGCACAAATGCCTCAGGCAGTGTAACGAATACTGTAATGCAATTCCAGAAATGAAAGAAAACTTAAAGTAAGAGGCGAATACTAAGATTGCTGAAATTAAAGAGCAATACCAGAACATAGAAGATGTTTGCCAACAATTCATACAGGCTTGTAAAGATACATCCACCAAAGAACGAATACGTCTAAAATTAGATTCATCTCAAATGGTATCTAATCGAGGAAGTTTATCAAGCTCAAGAAGCAGGAAGGCAGAGGTAAAACGATTGCGAGCAGAAAGGCTTAAAGAACAAACACAGCTCCGTCTTGAGCAAAGCCGCATAATGGCAGAGGCTGAGTATGAGAAAGAAAAAATAAGAATAAACATGGAAGCAAATTTACAAAGGGAACAGATATCTTCTGAACTCGAGGTTTCGAAAGCACTTGCCGAAGCAGCTGACATTTTAAGTCAATGTGTGAGTGAAGATTCACAATCTACTTGTTCTAACGACCCCAGACAAGATGAAATGTCAACATTCCTAATGCCACCTTCACGAACACTTAGGGAATTTGCCTTACCCCGAACTAAATTACCTTTAGTTAACCCAACACCCGTTCTTTTACCCCGATTTAGATCTTTGTTTTTTCCAACAGATGTTACTAAAGATGACCATCCAAACACTCCAATGGGACCAGAGCTACCAGAACCAGTTTCTGATCCAACTACCACAAGTTATTCCCCAATCATTATCCCCCCACCATGTCAACCTGACACCCAAACCTTTGTACCACCGCCAGGCTACCAACTCTCCTACACCTATGCGGCCTTGTAAAATGGGGCTGGCGTGCAGTATACCTAAATTTCAACCCACACATACGGACACATCACTGTCAGATATTATGCAAACAGTTGCTTCAACTATTCGACAGGGTTTTAACTTACCAAATCGAAGCATACCTACCGTTGATGGTAGTGTACTTGATTTTTATGAATTTATTAAAGGTTTTGATAACAATATAGCAAAACAAGCCAAAGACTCCATCAAGTCATGTGTTGTCATATCTCCCCCAAAGGAAGGTTTAAGAAAAGCCAAGGAGATACTATATGAAAAGTTTGGACAGAAACACATTGTTGTAAAAGCGCATATGGATACTCCTACAAAGGGTCCACCCATCGAGGGTGACCAAGGTAGTCTAGAAGACTTGGCCAATTCAATGCGTAACTGTGAAATTATTCTTACGGCATGGAATCATACATCAGGATTAAATTCTCCAGACAGTATTATACAAATTTTCAACTGATTGCCAAAATATCTAAAACTGGAGTTTCATAGAAAGTCTAGGAAATCTTTAAAATGGGACCAAGAACTGAGTTTCAATGACCTTTTTGAGTTTATACAAGAGAAGGCTAGTGTGGCAGGAGACATACTAGGAAAGGCAATACATGAAGAAGAAAGAGAACGATCAAAGCATGTGACAACAAAACGCTGGAAACCTGAGAAAAAGACAGCGGTTTATTCAACACAAATGTTCGATACTAACCATGTTAAATCCCAAAGCGAGGCATCACATCCTAAGAAAGAATTCTCATGGCAATGTATCGATTGCAAGGGAGTACACCCCTTGTGGAAGTGCGACTCGTTTCGTAGCAAACAAGTTTGGGAGAGATAAAACATTATCAAGGCCAACAAATTATGTTTTAACTGTCTAGGAATGAAGCATAATGCAAAAAATTGTAAAAGCGAAAAAACATACAAAACATGTCATAAGAAACACCATACATTGCTACACAAGGAGTTTATTAAACAAACACTGGAACCTCAGCCATTGGCAACATCCAGTTTAGTGGCTTCAGTTCAGACCATTAAACCACAGATAAAATTAAAAGTGTTACCTGTGTTGGTTTGGGGATCAGATAAGTCCAAGAGTGTTAAAACATATGCCTTTCTTGATGAAGGTGCTGACACTTCATTTTGTACTACTAGTTTGATAAACAAATTAAACTTAAGTGGGCCCACTGTAAGAAGCGTCATCTTAACTGCTCAAGGAACAGCAAATTATATAGGTTCACAGGTTTTATTCTTTGCAAAAGGTGTAAATGAGGAAGAATGCATCTACATACCAGATGCATTGGCTTTACCAAGTTTACCTGCGTTAAAGGCTAGTATACCATCAAATGCCAATGTTAAGGAATACCCATACATGAAGGACATTTGGTTTCCAGATATAGGAGACAAAGACATTGACATTCTTATTGGTGCTGAAGTTCGCCAGGCACACTTTATCAAAGAAGTTCGCAGAGGAACTGTCAATCAACTAGAAGCAGTTCGGACAGGACTTGGCTGGACACTTGTTGGTCAAGAGTCCACAATAAAAAATGAGGGCAAGATAGGTAACAAAAATGTAAGTAATTTAAATTACATTTATTCAGCTAAATCAGATAAAGAAATGCATCAACAAATGCAAAAGATGTTTAATCAAGACTTTAGTGAAAATACTTACTCTGATGAGTTAGGATATTCAGTAGAAGACCGCAGAGCCCTGTCCATAATGCAGTCAACCATCCAAAAGAAAGAAGGGCATTATACTATTGCCATGCCATGGAAAAATGATGATGTTCAGCTTCCTTACAACCGCCCAATGGCAGAGAAGCGCCTTTTACAGTTAAAACGTAAACTGCAAGCAGACCCAAGATTGTTTCTTCAGTATTCTGAGAAAATAAACGAGACCCTTGACAAGAATTATGCCATGAAGATTGATCCAAGAGGTAAAGAGAACTCAAACTGTGCATGGTATATCTCACACCATTGTACAGGACCAAAATTTCGTGTGGTTTTCGACTGTGCTGCCAAATATCACGGAACATCTTTGAATGAAAACCTGTTACAAGGACCAGATCACACAAACTCATTACTCGGAGTTTTGTTGCGTTTTAGGCAACATCCAGTAGCCTTCGCTGCTGACATCAAAGGTATGTTCCACCAAGTTAGAGTGCATCCTTTTGACTGTAATGCTTTGAGATTTCTATGGTGGCCTGATGGAGATTTGAATGCTGAGCCACAAGACTACAAAATGTTAGTACATTTATTTGGAGCTACATCATCACCAAGTTGTGCTTCTTTTGCTCTTAGAAAAGTAGCAGAAGATAACGAGACAAATGCTAGTGAGGAGACATTATCAACTATCAAACGAAACTTTTATGTAGACGATTGTCTAAAATCTGTTGAAAGCTCTGAGAAAGCAATCCAGGTTATTCAGGAAATGAACCTATTGCTAAAGTGTGGTGGATTTCATCTTACAATATACATTTGCAACATTGAGAAAGTACTTTCAACAGTACCTGCAACGGAAAGAGCCCAAAGGGTTATTGACATTAATCTTAGTGAGGAGGAATCATCTGTCACCGAAACTCTAGGTGTATATTGGAACACAGTGACTGACATGTTTGAAATAAAGGTACATGTGCTGTCGAAGGCATCAACTCGTCGAGGTATTCTTTCCATGACTAGTCAACTTTATGATCCCTTGGGATTCGTGCAACCATTCGTCTTACCTGTCAAATGATTTATACAACGTTTGTGTAAAGAAAATCTAAGTTGGGATGACCCCATACCTGATGAGATGAACATTCTTTGGTCGGAGTGGTTAAGGCTTTTGCCTATGCTGGAAGAAATCAAGATATCTCGATGTTATTTTACTACACATCCAACGTTTTTGTAACAACTTCATTGCTTCTCGGATGCCAGTGAGGTTGGTTATGGAGCTGTTTGCTACTTACGAACTACACATCCAGATGGAACTTTTAAATGTTTATTTATTATAGGAAAGTCACGAGTGACACCATGTGAACCAATAACTATACCAAGGCAGGAATTAAACGCTTCTGTTATTGCAGTAAAGCTTTCAAGAATCATCGCAAAAGAATTGGAATGTCAAATTGATCGAGTAGTGTGTTGGACTGACTCAACTTCAGTGATCCAATATATAGCCAATACAAGCAAACGTTTTCATACATATGTGGCTAATCGACTAGCTGTTAGTCATGAACACACCAGTGTAACTCAGTGGCACCATGTGAATACTAAACAAAACCATGCAGACATCGCCTCAAGAGGGTTAATGCCAAACCAATTACATAAGGCTGATATGTGGTTTAGTGGACCAGAGTTTTTAGGGAAAGATGAAGAATTCTGGCCTAGACGTCCTTCTGTTTTACCTTCAATTAATGATGATGATGAAGAAGTAAAGAAATGTGCTTATCATGTGGCAATAATGAAATTGACAAACAATGGACTTCATGATTTGCTTAAACGGTATTCGTCAATAACCAAGCTAAAAATGGCTATAGCTTGGTTGCTCCGTTTTAAAGTTAGTATGAGATCTCGCTTTCTAAAAGACCCTAACATCAACTTTGTCAACCAACCAATGTTATCTGGGGAAAAAATGAAAGATGCAATGATAAATATACTTCGACTGGTACAGCAAGAAGCCTTTCCACATGTTATGCTAAAGATGGAAGACCATATTGATTTTCAACACGCTTTGTCAGATCAGTCCAACTGCAAATATATAAAATCGAATTTGAAGAAACTAAGCCTATTTATGGTTAATGGCATTCTTAGAGTAGGTGGTCGCCTTCAAAGAAGCCCACTGTCCATTGAAAACAAGCATCCCATCCTATTACCTTACCGACACCATGTCACAGATTTAATCATAGATTACTACCACAAGAAAGAAGGTCATAGTGGCACATCGCATGTTCTGGCTGCCACTAGGGAACAATATTGGATTGTTAAAGGTCATGCAGCAGTAAAAAGAATCATTGGACTGTAAAAAATGTCATTTATACAAAGCAAAGATAGGAGAGCAACTAATGTCACCATTACCCGCATGTCGAGTTACCCCTGGAAACCACCCCTTTAACAGCACTGGAGTGGACTATATGGGCCCTCTTTTCATAAAGCAGGGTCGATATCAAGTTAAACGTTATGGTTGCATATTTACTTGTATGGCAACTCGTGCGGTGCATATAGAAATCTCAAATTCATTGGATACAAATTCATTCTTACATTCGTTCAGAAGATTTATCAGTAGACGAGGATGTCCAAAAGAAGTCTACAGTGACAATGGCACAAACTTTGTAGGAGCAGAACGAGAATTGCGAGAATGCATTAAGCGCTGGAATTCAAAACAAATTTACGATACTTTACTACAGGAGAACATAAATAGGAGGTTGAATCCCCCAAGGGCATCCCATCAAGGAGGTGTATGGGAAAGAATTATTAGGTCTGTCCGGAAGATATTGCGAGCTTTAACTTGTGAGAGAATATTAAATGATGAAGAGCTGCACACATTTATGGCAGAGGTTGAACGCATTCTTAATGATCGCCCATTGACGGCACTAAGCAATGCATGTACAGACTTGCAATCACTATCCCCAAATTCAATTTTACTAGGAAGACTTAAAGTGTTGTGCCCACCTGATGAATTCTCCAAAGCAGAGGGTTATAGAAAATCCTGGAAATTGGTTCAATATATGATACATATATTTTGGAAACGATGGATAAAAGAGTACTTACCTTTACTACAATCCAGACAAAAATGGTTGCATCCAGTAAAGAATTTTGCGAAGGGAGACTTAGTCTTGATCATCGACGAGAACGCTAAATAAGGAGCCTGGCCGAAGGGTATTGTGGAGGAGACGTTCGCGGATCGGAATGGCTTGGTGAGAAGGGTACGGTTCCGCACAGCTCTTTTAACCTTCGAGCGTGACATCTGGAAGTTGTGTCTTCTGGAGTGCATCTAATAACTTTATATCTTTTTCGATAACTATTTGTCCGTTTTTATTTAAATGACTTTCTCCTATGGTATCTAGTCATTGGGGCCGGTGTGTTACAGACAAATTTAGTATTATATTGTTTAGTATTTCTATGTTTTAATATCTTAGTGTCCCGGGTGTGATTCCCGCATGTCATTTTACTTTTTCGTGATTTTGGATATTTGTAAGTTTTTATGACATTTTTGTATAGATTTGAGGTCCCAATGTGTTAACTGTAATCCATGTATAGATGTTGTGTTATTTCTTTGAAGTGTATAACTAACTTCTATTCTATTTGAATAAGGTATATAGGACATGTGTGTATGTTATTATGTGAGATGTTTAACCTTTGAAAACCGAATTTAAACGAATTTTGTCATTGAACTTTAAAATCAAACTAAATTGTACCGAATTGACTGACTATTAATAAAAATAAAGCATAGGGCACATCTTGTTCGTGTTTTTACGGTTATTATGTAGAGTTACTAGATTTTATTGTTGTAGTTATTTTGGTTGTTTATTCGGTTTAATTGTTTAATTTGACTTGACCCCGTTTACCGACTCCATTTGTTATGATTATATTTGGTTTGGTATTTTGTTTAAGTTTTAGTTATAAACGACAAGACGTTAACAGTAATACTTTTATTGTAATACGGCAAAACACTTACACGGTTTGATTTAAAGTTACATTACAAGATCAGCTAGATTGCTAGACTGACGTTAAAGTTGAAGTACGGTTTGTAGGTCCAGTTATTGCGAGATGCGACGGTGGCCAACTATCGCTAGATTGGCCCGACGATGTAACGATGACCAACTATCGGTAGATTGGTCAAGAATGTTTAAATTGTTCCAGTATTTATAGCACAACCGAAAGGCAATAAAAGTTCGTTCGTTGTAACGCCGCTGGCCTTCTACGTACAGGTTACGTGGCTAATTCTCGTTAGGGGCGATTTTAGAGTGCATTGTTTGAAGTTGACGCCCGTTGTAACGAGAATAATTGTTGTACGTGTCCGGTCAATGACATTGAACTAGCTTGAACTTAGAATTGATTGTAATAGGCTTATTACAATTGATTCTACAATTACATGAAAATCAGCAAAAAGCATATACCTTATTATTACTCAAGCTGTAGAATCTGACCGGCAGCGTGGTGTAGTGGTAAGAACACTTACTACACCACATTTGAGGTCGTGGGTTCAATCCCCACTGATTTCATGCTGTAGCGCCCTTGAGTAAGGCGGTATAAACGGTATAAACTCCTGCTGAGCCAGCACTTGATCAGCAGCATAATTACCGGGCAATTATAGTCTCTATAATATCCTAAACTGCCACAGGCAACTCGAGACTGGGTCGGAGTAACTTATGTTACTCTATGTTTAAGTCGCGCATTCGACTTTCCCACATCGAGGATAAAGATATATACAAAAAAAAAAAAAAAAAATCACAACTGTGAGACTATAGTCAAGGGTTGAGCATTGTTTCAACGTAATGTCATTTCTAATTGTTACCGGGTAAGTCATGGGTAAGTATCCCCTTTATACTTGTTTTCAGCAAACACATTCTGTCAAGCATGTTACTAATGCTATTTACGATGATGTGCTGTACCTGGCTTCGGCTGAGAATACACTACACTCATACCTATCCAATGTGAGAATTAATCTGTAGAAGTAGACTGGTTAATCACACCGCAACGTCTTAATACTCTATGCGTATTATGAAGATTTGTCTGTATGTCTTTTGTATAGTAAAACATACTAATAATTAATTATAGTTTATTATGGAGAAAGAGTTACATTTATCCGTCCACAAACTTGCATGAAGAATAGCAACACATTGCTTTTCAAAAACATTAATCTGGCTGATTACATGATACAGAAAACGTGATAGAGATACGGGTCTAGGCTAAGTTTAAATACTCTATTTTTCTACACAGATGGAACTACTTATTTTTCTACAGCGATAGAATCGCTCCGAATTATTTACAACTTGTAAATAGGTGATATAGCGTCTGGCCGGTTAGCTCAGTTGGTTAGAGCGTCGTGCTAATAACGCGAATGTCGCGGGTTCGATCCCCGTACTGGCCAATTTTATTGTTTAATATTCTCTTACCAAAGCTTAGTTTCTAAAAATTTTTTACAGAATTTTTTATTTGGTTTTTGTACCTAAATAATGAAATTTCTTAAGAATGCGAGACAATTCTTTATTACAAGGTACAATATTTTATTACAATCCTTGATAGCTCAGTTGGATGAGCGTCAGACTGAAGATCTGGAGGACCCTCGTTCAATCCCGAGTCGGGGCATATTTTTTTTTTACATTTAACATCGACAACTAAGCAGCTTACACAAATTTATTGTTTTTGGTATTAGGAAGAAAAAAAACGCAAGATTTAGTTTAAAATTATCCGCTTTGATATCACAGTTAGTAGAAGATCGGACTGAAGATTTAAAGGTTCCTGGTTTCTAATTTGGCTGATTCATTTAAATAAACATAAAAATAAGTATTTATAAATTGTTTATCTAAATTAAAATATTTATATACAACAATAAAATTTACAAATTTCTAATTTTTTTAGGCATTTTCAGTCTAAAAATAGCAGTAAGGCCTAATATAAATTTAAACAGAGTCTGACATTGAGACAGAAATAATGTTTTTTTAAATAAAGGAAAAACAACTCAAATAACTTCAAAACTTTTATAATGAAAATTTAATAATGTTAGGAACATTATTCGTATGATGAAAGTATCTTACTAGTTTTTACAATTATTTTTGTGAGAAATTTAATCAACTGGACAATTCATATAGATTTTCGTCGATTTTCATTAAAGTAATTTTTTATATTGTTACTAAATGCAATTGTGTCGTAGTACACTGGTTGATCATACCCCAACGTCCTCATACTTTATGCGCATTGTTACGATTTGTCTGATTTTTTTTGTATAATATAGTGTCTTAATATTTAAAAGTTTATTTTTGCAGAAAGGTTAATTTTAACTAGAAATAATATTAGAAATAATACGGCACTATACCAAGTATTTGCTTTGTTAGGTCGGCTTTTAAGGTTAATTACGGTCCTAATGTAATAATCTTTTTAAAGTTATATAAAACTGATATTGTAATAAATTAAAATATATAAAAGTAATTCGTTTTATATATTATTTTATAAAAATTTATATTTAATAAACAATTTATGAATAATTAATCTTTCATATATTTACATAAACTAACAGATCTTTTTCAGATTTTTAGTCTGACTCTCTCTCTTGTGTTATCGAAGCTGAAGTTTTTTAACTAAATTTAGCGTTTTTGTATTTTTTTTTCTTTCTAATGCCAAGGACAATAAAGTTGTGTAAACCGCTTAAATATTGATGTTAAAAGTAAAATCGAAACATGCCCCGACCCGGGATTGAACCAGGGACCTTCAGATCTTCAGTCTGACGCACTCCCAACTGAGCTATCGAGGCTCCTGTAAAAAAAACATTGTATCGCCTTCTTAATTTATTCTCTTTTTGGTAATAAAAATTTCTTAAATAAATTTTTATCGACTAAGCCATGCGTTGTTTGTGTGGAAGGATATAAAATAAAAAAATGGCTAGTACGGGGATCGAACCCGCGACATTCGCGTTATTAGCACGACGCTCTAACCAGCTGAGCTAACCGGCCAGATACTTTATGGCTTATTTACAAATTGTCAACAATTCGGAACGATTCCATTATTATGGACTAAAAGACAATTCCATCTGCTTTACAAGTAGAAGGCCATGAGTTTAAGTCTCGCTGAACTAATTTTATTGCCATAAATATAAAGAGCAATTATCGTGTAGTTATATGCATTCTTTATTTTAAAAAAAACTACGGCAAAATTTATTAATTTTAGACGTAAGACAATTTTTACCAATCATTTTTGAATAAACAACAGTCTATATTTATTTTAGAGTATTAAAACGTTGCAGTTTGATCAATCAGTGTACTTCTACAGACCTATTTTAACGTCTGCTCTACACAAATAAGATTATAGGTTTAAAACTTATTAAACCTATTCTTTAGGTATATACCACACTGTATGTTTATCTTTTTAAAACTGCGTTTAATATCTAAATTTTAAAAGTGGTCATATTAAATCCTTTTAAATTTCTATTCACCGCCTTTATATTTTTCTTGTAGTGATAAATTGTAAATACCAAAAACGATTGTAAATATTGTTTAAAGATAACAATAAAATGTTTTATGTAATTGCCTTTATAAATAGAAATATTCATTTTAATCATCCTCAATTTTATTTAAGTTAAAAATTTAAAATTTTTCTATAATATAGTTCCGATGGGGATTGAATCCATGGCCGACTGGATGTAAAGCAGACGTGATAACCACTAAACTTCGGAACTCGTTGCAAACAATGTTCTAGATACAAAGGAGTAAATCACGTCACAGAGTTTTATCATTTTTAAAATAAAAGCGGTTACTAGTTAATATTTATACATTAAAAAAAGTAAGTTAATGTTATTTTTAGTAACATTTAAAGCTTAACGTGTAAAAACTTCACTAAATACCTATATAATAAATTTTAACGGATATTATGTTAACGCTATTAACACTTTAAAAAGTAGCTTTGATAAGTTTTTAAACCGTAACTTTCTGCATAAAGAGCAGACGTAATTATGTAAAAGTTTTAAATATTTTCATTTGTTTAAACTTTTAAAAGAATAGTTCTGATGGGGCTCAAACTCATGACATTCTGCGTGTTAGGCAGACGTGATAACCAAACTGGTTAATAATACCACAACGTCTTCATCTCTATGCGTATAATTACGAGTTGTCTGAATGTCTTTTGTATAATAAAGCGTATCAATATTTTATAGTTATTATGGCGAAAAATTTACATTTAACCGTCCACAAATTTGCATTGGTTGCATTTCAGTCAAGTTTTAGCTAACAGATCACGATCATTCAACAATGATTGGTAAAAATTGTCTTACGTCTAAAATTAATAAATTTTGCTGTAGTTTTTTATAAAATAAAGAATGCATATAACTACACAATAATTGATGTTTATATTTATTGCAATAAAATTAGTTCAGCGAGACTTAAACTCATGGCCTTCTGCTTGTAAAGCAGATGGAATTGTATTTTAGTCCATAATAATGGAATCGTTTCGAATTATTGACAATTTGTAAATAAGCTATAAAGTATCTGGCCGGTAAGCTCAGCTGGTTAGAGCGTCGTGCTAATAACGCGAATGTCGCGGGTTCTATCCCCGTACTGGCTATTTTTTGTTTAATATTCTTCCACACAAACAACGCATGGCTTAGTCGATAGAAATTGATTTAAGAAATTTTTTTTTATCCAAAAAGAGAATTAATTAAGAAGGCGAGACAATGTATTTTTACAAGAGCCTCGATAGCTCAGTTGGGAGAGCGTCAGCCTGAAGATCTGAAGGTCCCTGGTTCAATCCCGGGTCGGAGCATGTTTTGTTTTTACTTTTAACATCAATATTTAGGTGGTTTACACAACTTTATTGTCCTTGGCATTAGAAAGAAAAGGAAATACAAAAACGCTAGATTTAGTTAAAAAACTTCAGCTTCGATAACACAAGGGAGAAAGTCAGACTAAAGATCTGAAAAAGGTCTGTTAATTTATTTAAATATATAAAAGATTAATTATTCATAAATTGTTTAATAAATTTAAATTTTTATAAAATAATATATAAAACGAATTACTTTTATATATTTTAATTTATTACAATATCAGTGTTATATAACTTTAAAAAGATTATTACATTAGGACCGTAATTAACCTTAAAAGCCGACCTAACAAAGCAAATACTTGGTATAGTGCCGTATTATTTCTAAATTTTAAGATCCAAAATCTGGTGACAAGGTCGGTCTATGTCACATTAGAAAGGTCGGAGATCGAATTCGTGGATCGTGGATCGGTGTTGTCGTGGGGGTCTAGCTCACATGGTAGAGCACGCGCTTAGCATGAGCGAGGTACCGGGATCGATGCCCGGGTCCTCCATTTTTTGGTAAAAAATATCTAACATTTTTATGTATTTTTATTTTGTCTATAAAAAATTTAAATACCTTGTTAAGTGTACTGAATGTGATTATAACGTTAATCTTCATCATTCTCCAGTTAGTTAGGTTTCTAACACAAATGATTGTAGACACTACTGAGATACTGTTATTAAATACCACAACAAATCAGCTATTTTGTTGTTTACGTTAAAGTTGTTATCTATTTCTAGTCACGTGTTTACACCTGTTGCCATGTTGAGTGATTTTTAAAAGTTTTTGTAGCATAGAACATTATCTTAATTGCGTGATCTTTCGGCTTAATTTTGACTAAAATGCAACTGATGCAAATTTGTGGACAGTTAAATGTATTTTTTTTGCGATAATAACTATAAAATATTGATACGCCTTATTATACAAAAGACATACAGACAAATCGTAATTATACGCATAAAGACGTTGTGATATTATTAACCAGTTTGCTTCTACGAATTTAATGAACATCGAGTTCCGTAGTGTAGTGGTTATCACGTCTGCCTAACACGCAGAAGGTCATGGGTTCAAGCCCCATCGGAACTAAACTTTTAAAAGTTTAAACAAATGAAAATAATTAAAACTTTTACATAATTACGTCTACTCTTTATGCAGAAAGTTACGGTTTAAAAACTCGTCAAAGCTAACATTTAAAAGCGTTAATAGCGTTAACATAATAATCGTTAAAATCCATTATATAGGTATTTAGTGAAGTTTTTACAAGTTAAGATTTAAATGTTACTAAAAATAATATTAACTTGCTTATTTTAAGGTATTAATATTAACTAGTAACCGCTTTTATTTTGAAAAATAATAAAACTCTGTGAGGTGATTCACTCCTTTGTATCTAGAACAATGTTTCCAACGAGTTCTGTAGTGTAGTGGTTATCACGTCTGCTTTACACGCAGAAGGTCATGGGCGCAAACCCCATCGGATCTATATTACAGAACAATTTAATATTTTTAACTTAAATAAAATTGAGGTTGATTAAAATGATTATTTCTATTTATAAAGGCAATTACATAAAACATTTTATTGTTATATTTAAACAATATTTACAATCGTTTTTGGTATTTACCATTTATCACTACAAGAAAAATATAAAGGCGGTGAATAGAAATTTAAAAGGGTTCAATATGACCACTTTTAAAATTTAGATATTAATGATAAATTTTAAAAAGAACGCAGTTTTAAAAAGATAAACATACAGTGTGGTATATACCTAAAGAATAGGTTTAATAAGTTTTAAACCTATAACCTTATTTTGTGTAGAGCAGACGTTAAAATAGGTCTGTAGAAGTACATTGGTTGATCAAACTGCAACGTTTTAATACTCTAAAATAAATATAGAATGCTGTTTATTAAAAAATGATTGGTAAAAGTTGTCTTACGTATAAAATGAATAAATTTTGCTGTAGTTTTTTATAAAATAAAGAATGCATATAACTACACAATAATTGCTGTTTATATTTATGGCAATAAAATTAGTTCAGAGAGACTTAAACTCATGGCCTTCTGCTTGTAAAGCAGATGGAATTGTCTTTTAGTCCATAATAATGGAATTGTTCCGAATTATTGACAATTTGTAAATTAGCTGTAAAGTATCTGGCCGGTTAGCTCAGCTGGTTAGAGCGTCGTGCTAATAACGCGAATGTCGAGGGTTCGATACCCGTACTGGCCATTCTTTTGTTTAATATCCTTCCACACAAACAACGCATGGCTTAGTCGATAGAAATTGATTTAAGAAATTTTTTTTATCCAAAAAGAGAATTAATTAAGAAGGCGATACAATTTATTTTTACAGGAGCATCGATAGCTCAGTTGGGAGAGCGGCAGACTGAAGATCTGAAGGTCCCTGGTTCAATCCCGGGTCGGGGCATATTTCGTTTTTACTTTTAACATCAATATTTAGGCGGTTTACACAACTTTATTGTCCTTGGCATTAGAAAGAAAAGGAAATACAAAAACGCTAGATTTAGTTAAAAAACTTCAGATTCGATAACACAAGGGAGAGAGTCAGACTAAAGATCTGAAAAAGATCTGTTAATTTATTTAAATATATAAAAGATTAATTATTCATAAATTGTTTAATAAATTTAAATTTTTATAAAATAATATATAAAACGAATTACTTTTATATATTTTAATTTATTACAATATCAGTTTTATATAACTTTAAAAAGATTATTACATTAGGACCGTAATTAACCTTAAAGGCCGACTTAACAAAGCAAATACTTGGTATAGTGCCGTATTATTTCTAAATTTTAAGATCCAAAACCTGGTGACAAGGTCGGTCTATGTCACATTAGAAAGGTCGGGGATCGAATTCGTGGATCGTGGATCGGTGTTGTCGTGGGGGTCTAGCTCACATGGTAGAGCGCGCGCTTAGCATGCGCGAGGTACCGGGATCGATGCCCGGGTCCTCCATTTTTGGTAAAAAATATCTAACATTTTTATGTATTTTTATTTTGTCCATAAAAAATTGAAATACCTTGTTAAGTGTACTGAATGTGATTATAACGTTAATCTTCATCATTTTCCAGTTAGTTAGGTTTCTAACACAAATGATTGTAGACACTACTGAGATACTGTTATTAAATACCATAACAAATCAGCTATCTTGTTGTTTACGTTAAAGTTGTTATCTATTTCTAGTCACGTGTTTACACCTGTTGCCATGTTGAGTGATTTTGGAACGTTTTTGTAGCATAGAACGTTATCTTAATTGCGTGATCTTTCGGCTTAATTTTGACTAAAATGCAACTGATGCAAATTTGTGGACAGTTAAATGTACTTTTTTTGCGATAATAACTATAAAATATTGATACGCCTTATTATACAAAAGACATACAGACAAATCGTAATTATACGCATAAAGACGTTGTGATATTATTAACCAGTTTGCTTCTACGAATTTAATGAACATCGAGTTCCGTAGTGTAGTGGTTATCACGTCTGCCTAACACGCAGAAGGTCATGGGTTCAAGCCCCATCGGAACTAAACTTTTAAAAGTTTAAACAAATGAAAATAATTAAAACTTTTACATAATTACGTCTACTCTTTATGCAGAAAGTTACGGTTTAAAAACTCATCAAAGCTAACATTTAAAAGCGTTAATAGCGTTAACATAATAATCGTTAAAATCCATTATATAGGTATTTAGTGAAGTTTTTACAAGTTAAGATTTAAATGTTACTAAAAATAATATTAACTTGCTTATTTTAAGGTATTAATATTAACTAGTAACCGCTTTTATTTTGAAAAATAATAAAACTCTGTGAGGTGATTCACTCCTTTGTATCTAGAACAATGTTTCCAACGAGTTCTGTAGTGTAGTGTTTATCACGTCTGCTTTACACGCAGAAGGTCATGGGCGCAAACCCCATCGGAACTATATTACAGAACAATTTAATATTTTTAACTTAAATAAAATTGAGGATGATTAAAATGATTATTTCTATTTATAAAGGCAATTACATAAAACATTTTATTGTTATCTTTAAACAATATTTACAATCGTTTTTGGTATTTACCATTTATCACTACAAGAAAAGTATAAAGGCGGTAAATAGAAATTTAAGAGGGTTCAATATGACCACTTTTAAAATTTAGATATTAATGATAAATTTTAAAAAGAACGCAGTTTTAAAAAGATAAACATACAGTGTGGTATATACCTAAAGAATAGGTTTAATAAGTTTTAAACCTATAACTTATTTGTGTAGAGCATACGTTAAAATAGGTCTGTAGAAGTACATTGGTTGATCAAACTGCAACGTTTTAATACTCTAAAATAAATATAGATTTCTGTTTATTCAAAAATAATTGGTAAAAATTGTCTTACGTCTAAAATTAATAAATTTTGCTGTAGTTTTTTATAAAATAAAGAATGCATATAACTACACAATAATTGCTGTTTATATTTATGGCAATAAAATTAGTTCAGCGAGACTTAAACTCATGGCCTTCTGCTTGTAAAGCAGATGGAATTGTCTTTTAGTCCATAATAATGGAATCGTTTCGAATTATTGACAATTTGTAAATCAGCTATAAAGTATCTGGCCGGTTAGCTCAGCTGGTTAGAGCGTCGTGCTAATAACGCGAATGTCGCGGGTTCTATCCCCGTACTGGCCATTCTTTTGTTTAATATCCTTCCACACAAACAACGCATGGCTTAGTCGATAGAAATTGATTTAAGTAATTTTTTTTTATCCAAAAAGAGAATTAATTAAGAAGGCGAGACAATGTATTTCTACAAGAGCCTCGATAGCTCAGTTGGGAGAGCGTCAGACTGAAGATCTGAAGGTCCCTGGTTCAATCCCGGGTCGGGGCATGTTTTGTTTTTACTTTTAACATCAATATTTAGGTGGTCTACACAACATTATTTTCCTTGGCATTAGAAAGAAAAGGAAATACAAAAACGCTAGATTTAGTTAAAAAACTTCAGCTTCGATAACACAAGGAAGAAAGTCAGACTAAAGATCTGAAAAAGATCTGTTAATTTATTTAAATATATAAAAGATTAATTATTCATAAATTGTTTAATAAATTTAAATTTTTATAAAATAATATATAAAACGAATTACTTTTATATATTTTAATTTATTACAATATCAGTGTTATATAACTTTAAAAAGATTATTACATTAGGACTGTAATTAACCTTAAAAGCCGACCTAACAAAGCAAATACTTGGTATAGTGCCGTATTATTTCTAAATTTTAAGATCCAAAATCTGGTGACAAGGTCGGTCTATGTCACATTAGAAAGGTCGGGGATCGAATTCGTGGATCGTGGATCGGTGTTGTCGTGGGGGTCTAGCTCACATGGTAGAGCGCGCGCTTAGCATGCGCGAGGTACCGGGATCGATGCCCGGGTCCTCCATTTTTTGGTAAAAAATATCTAACATTTTTATGTATTTTTATTTTGTCTATAAAAAATTTAAATACCTTGTTAAGTGTACTGAATGTGATTATAACGTTAATCTTCATCATTCTCCAGTTAGTTAGGTTTCTAACACAAATGATTGTAGACACTACTGAGATACTGTTATTAAATACCATAACAAATCAGCTATCTTGTTGTTTACGTTAAAGTTGTTATCTATTTCTAGTCACGTGTTTACACCTGTTGCCATGTTGAGTGATTTTTAAAAGTTTTTGTAGCATAGAACGTTATCTTAATTGCGTGATCTTTCGGCTTAATTTTGACTAAAATGCAACTGATGCAAATTTGTGGACAGTTAAATGTATTTTTTTTGCGATAATAACTACAAAATATTGATACGCCTTATTATACAAAAGACATACAGACAAATCGTAATTATACGCATAGAGATAAAGACGTTGTGATATTATTAACCAGTTTGCTTCTACGAATTTAATGAACATCGAGTTCCGTAGTGTAGTGGTTATCACGTCTGCCTAACACGCAGAAGGTCATGGGTTCAAGCACCATCGGAACTACACTTTTAAAAGTTCAAACAAATGAAAATAATTAAAACTTTTACATAATTACGTCTACTCTTTATGCAGAAAGTTACGGTTTAAAAACTCGTCAAAGCTAACATTTAAAAGCGTTAATAGCGTTAACATAATAATCGTTAAAATCCATTATATAGGTATTTAGTGAAGTTTTTACAAGTTAAGATTTAAATGTTACTAAAAATAATATTAACTTGCTTATTTTAAGGTATTAATATTAACTAGTAACCGCTTTTATTTTGAAAAATAATAAAACTCTGTGAGGTGATTCACTTCTTTGTATCTAGAACAATGTTTCCAACGAGTTCTGTAGTGTAGTGGTTATCACGTCTGCTTTACACGCAGAAGGTCATGGGCGCAAACCCCATCGGAACTATATTACAGAACAATTTAATATTTTTAACTTAAATAAAATTGAGGATGATTAAAATGATTATTTCTATTTATAAAGGCAATTACATAAAACATTTTATTGTTATCTTTAAACAATATTTACAATCGTTTTTGGTATTTACCATTTATCACTACAAGAAAAGTATAAAGGCGGTAAATAGAAATTTAAGAGGGTTCAATATGACCACTTTTAAAATTTAGATATTAATGATAAATTTTAAAAAGATCGCAGTTTTAAAAAGATAAACATACAGTGTGGTATATACCTAAAGAATAGGTTTAATAAGTTTTAAACCTATAACTTATTTGTGTAGAGCATACGTTAAAATAGGTCTGTAGAAGTACATTGGTTGATCAAACTGCAACGTTTTAATACTCTAAAATAAATATAGATTTCTGTTTATTCAAAAATAATTGGTAAAAATTGTCTTACGTCTAAAATTAATAAATTTTGCTGTAGTTTTTTATAAAATAAAGAATGCATACAACTACACAATAATTGCTGTTTATATTTATGGCAATAAAATTAGTTCAGCGAGACTTAAACTCATGGCCTTCTGCTTGTAAAGCAGATGGAATTGTCTTTTAGTCCATAATAATGGAATCGTTTCGAATTATTGACAATTTGTAAATCAGCTATAAAGTATCTGGCCGGTTAGCTCAGCTGGTTAGAGCGTCGTGCTAATAACGCGAATGTCGCGGGTTCTATCCCCGTACTGGCCATTCTTTTGTTTAATATCCTTCCACACAAACAACGCATGGCTTAGTCGATAGAAATTGATTTAAGTAATTTTTTTTTATCCAAAAAGAGAATTAATTAAGAAGGCGAGACAATGTATTTCTACAAGAGCCTCGATAGCTCAGTTGGGAGAGCGTCAGACTGAAGATCTGAAGGTCCCTGGTTCAATCCCGGGTCGGGGCATGTTTTGTTTTTACTTTTAACATCAATATTTAGGTGGTCTACACAACTTTATTTTTCTTGGCATTAGAAAGAAAAGGAAATACAAAAACGCTAGATTTAGTTAAAAAACTTCAGCTTCGATAACACAAGGAAGAAAGTCAGACTAAAGATCTGAAAAAGATCTGTTAATTTATTTAAATATATAAAAGATTAATTATTCATAAATTGTTTAATAAATTTAAATTTTTATAAAATAATATATAAAACGAATTACTTTTATATATTTTAATTTATTACAATATCAGTGTTATATAACTTTTAAAAGATTATTACATTAGGACTGTAATTAACCTTAAAAGCCGACCTAACAAAGCAAATACTTGGTATAGTGCCGTATTATTTCTAAATTTTAAGATCCAAAATCTGGTGACAAGGTCGGTCTATGTCACATTAGAAAGGTCGGGGATCGAATTCGTGGATCGTGGATCGGTGTTGTCGTGGGGGTCTAGCTCACATGGTAGAGCGCGCGCTTAGCATGCGCGAGGTACCGGGATCGATGCCCGGGTCCTCCATTTTTTGGTAAAAAATATCTAACATTTTTATGTATTTTTATTTTGTCTATAAAAAATTTAAATACCTTGTTAAGTGTACTGAATGTGATTATAACGTTAATCTTCATCATTCTCCAGTTAGTTAGGTTTCTAACACAAATGATTGTAGACACTACTGAGATACTGTTATTAAATACCATAACAAATCAGCTATCTTGTTGTTTACGTTAAAGTTGTTATCTATTTCTAGTCACGTGTTTACACCTGTTGCCATGTTGAGTGATTTTTAAAAGTTTTTGTAGCATAGAACGTTATCTTAATTGCGTGATCTTTCGGCTTAATTTTGACTAAAATGCAACTGATGCAAATTTGTGGACAGTTAAATGTATTTTTTTTGCGATAATAACTACAAAATATTGATACGCCTTATTATACAAAAGACATACAGACAAATCGTAATTATACGCATAGAGATAAAGACGTTGTGATATTATTAACCAGTTTGCTTCTACGAATTTAATGAACATCGAGTTCCGTAGTGTAGTGGTTATCACGTCTGCCTAACACGCAGAAGGTCATGGGTTCAAGCACCATCGGAACTACACTTTTAAAAGTTTAAACAAATGAAAATAATTAAAACTTTTACATAATTACGTCTACTCTTTATGCAGAAAGTTACGGTTTAAAAACTCGTCAAAGCTAACATTTAAAAGCGTTAATAGCGTTAACATAATAATCGTTAAAATCCATTATATAAGTATTTAGTGAAGTTTTTACAAGTTAAGATTTAAATGTTACTAAAAATAATATTAACTTGCTTATTTTAAGGTATTAATATTAACTAGTAACCGCTTTTATTTTGAAAAATAATAAAACTCTGTGAGGTGATTCACTCCTTTGTATCTAGAACAATGTTTCCAACGAGTTCTGTAGTGTAGTGGTTATCACGTCTGCTTTACACGCATAAGGTCATGGGCGCAAACCCCATCGGAACTATATTACAGAACAAATTAATATTTTTAACTTAAATAAAATTGAGGATGATTAAAATGATTATTTCTATTTATAAAGGCAATTACATAAAACATTTTATTGTTATCTTTAAACAATATTTACAATCGTTTTTGGTATTTACCATTTATCACTACAAGAAAAGTATAAAGGCGGTAAATAGAAATTTAAGAGGGTTCAATATGACCACTTTTAAAATTTAGATATTAATGATAAATTTTAAAAAGAACGCAGTTTTAAAAAGATAAACATACAGTGTGGTATATACCTAAAGAATAGGTTTAATAAGTTTTAAACCTATAACTTATTTGTGTAGAGCATACGTTAAAATAGGTCTGTAGAAGTACATTGGTTGATCAAACTGCAACGTTTTAATACTCTAAAATAAATATAGACTGCTGTTTATTCAAAAATGATTGGTAAAAATTGTCTTACGTCTAAAATTAATAAATTTTGCTGTAGTTTTTTATAAAATAAAGAATGCATATAACTACACAACAATTGCTGTTTATATTTATGGCAATAAAATTAGTTCAGCGAGACTTAAACTCATGGCCTTCTGCTTGTAAAGCAGATGGAATTGTCTTTTAGTCCATAATAATGGAATCGTTCCGAATTATTGACAATTTGTAAATGAGCTGTAAAGTATCTGGCCGTTAGCTCAGCTGATTAGAGCGTCGTGCTAATAACGCGAATGTCGCGGTTTCGATCCCCGTACTGGCCATTCTTTTGTTTAATATCCTTCCACACAAACAACGCATGGCTTAGTCGATAGAAATTGATTTAAGAAATTTTTTTTATCTAAAAAGAGAATTAATTAAGAAGGCGATACAATGTATTTTTACAGGAGCCTCGATAGCTCAGTTGGGAGAGCGTCAGACTGAAGATCTGAAGGTCCCTGGTTCAATCCCGGGTCGGGGCATGTTTTGTTTTTACTTTTAACATCAATATTTAGGCGGTTTACACAACTTTATTGTCCTTGGCATTAGAAAGAAAAGGAAATACAAAAACGCTAGATTTAGTTAAAAAACTTCAGCTTCGATAACACAAGGGAGAAAGTCAGACTAAAGATCTGAAAAAGATTTGTTAATTTATTTAAATATATAAAAGATTAATTATTCATAAATTGTTTAATAAATTTAAATTTTAATAAAATAATATATAAAACGAATTACTTTTATATATTTTAACTTATTACAATATCAGTTTTATATAACTTTAAAAAGATTATTACATTAGGACCGTAATTAACCTTAAAAACCGACCTAACAAAGCAAATACTTGGTATAGTCCCGTATTATTTCTAAATTTTAAGATCCAAAATCTGGTGACAAGGTCGGTCTATGTCACATTAGAAAGGTCGGGGATCGAATTCGTGGATCGTGGATCGGTGTTGTCGTGGGGGTCTAGCTCACATGGTAGAGCGCGCGCTTAGCATGCGCGAGGTACCGGGATCGATGCCCGGGTCCTCCATTTTTTGGTAAAAAATATCTAACATTTTTATGTATTTTTATTTTGTCCATAAAAAATTTAAATACCTTGTTAAGTGTACTGAATGTGATTATAACGTTAATCTTCATCATTCTCCAGTTAGTTAGGTTTCTAACACAAATGATTGTAGACACTACTGAGATACTGTTATTAAATACCATAACAAATCAGCTATTTTGTTGTTTACGTTAAAGTTGTTATTTATTTCTAGTCACGTGTATACACCTGTTGCCATGTTGAGTGATTTTTAAAAGTTTTTGTAGTATAGAACGTTATCTTAATTGCGTGATCTTTCGGCTTAATTTTGACTAAAATGCAACTGATGCAAATTTGTGGACAGTTAAATGTATTTTTTTTGCGATAATAACTATAAAATATTGATACGCCTTATTATACAAAAGACATACAGACAAATCGTAATTATACGCATAAAGACGTTGTGATATTATTAACCAGTTTGCTTCTACGAATTTAATGAACATCGAGTTCCGTAGTGTAGTGGTTATCACGTCTGCCTAACACGCAGAAGGTCATGGGTTCAAGCCCCATCGGAACTAAACTTTTAAAAGTTTAAACAAATAAAAATAATTAAAACTTTTACATAATTACGTCTACTCTTTATGCAGAAAGTTACGGTTTAAAAACTCATCAAAGCTAACATTTAAAAGCGTTAATAGCGTTAAGATAATATTCGTTAAAATCCATTATATAGGTATTTAGTGAAGTTTTTACACGTTAAGATTTAAATGTTACTAAAAATAATATTAACTTGCTTATTTTAAGGTATTAATATTAACTAGTAACCGCTTTTATTTTAAAAAATAATAAAACTCTGTGAGGTGATTCACTCCTTTGTATCTAGAACAATGTTTCCAACGTGTTCTGTAGTGTAGTGGTTATCACGTCTGCTTTACACGCAGAAGGTCATGGGCGCAAACCCCATCGGATCTATATTACAGAACAATTTAATATTTTTAACTTAAATAAAATTGAGGTTGATTAAAATGATTATTTCTATTTATAAAGGCAATTACATAAAACATTTTATTGTTATATTTAAACAATATTTACAATCGTTTTTGGTATTTACCATTTATCACTACAAGAAAAATATAAAGGCGGTGAATAGAAATTTAAAAGGGTTCAATATGACCACTTTTAAAATTTAGATATTAATGATAAATTTTAAAAAGAACGCAGTTTTAAAAAGATAAACATACAGTGTGGTATATACCTAAGGAATAGGTTTAATAAGTTTTAAACCTATAACCTTATTTTGTGTAGAGCAGACGTTAAAATAGGTCTGTAGAAGTACATTGGTTGATCAAACTGCAACGTTTTAATACTCTAAAATAAATATAGACTGCTGTTTATTAAAAAATGATTGGTAAAAGTTGTCTTACGTATAAATTGAATAAATTTTGCTGTAGTTTTTTATAAAATAAAGAATGCATATAACTACACAATAATTGCTGTTTATATTTATGGCAATAAAATTAGTTCAGAGAGACTTAAACTCATGGCCTTCTGCTTGTAAAGCAGATGGAATTGTCTTTTAGTCCATAATAATGGAATTGTTCCGAATTATTGACAATTTGTAAATTAGCTGTAAAGTATCTGGCCGGTTAGCTCAGCTGGTTAGAGCGTCGTGCTAATAACGCGAATGTCGCGGGTTCTATCCCCGTACTGGCCATTCTTTTGTTTAATATCCTTCCACACAAACAACGCATGGCTTAGTCGATAGAAATTGATTTAAGAAATTTTTTTTTATCCAAAAAGAGAATTAATTAAGAAGGCGAGACAATGTATTTCTACAATAGCCTCGATAGCTCAGTTGGGAGAGCGTCAGACTGAAGATCTGAAGGTCCCTGGTTCAATCCCGGGTCGGGGCATGTTTTGTTTTTACTTTTAACATCAATATTTAGGTGGTCTACACAACTTTATTTTCCTTGGCATTAGAAAGAAAAGGAAATACAAAAACGCTAGATTTAGTTAAAAAACTTCAGCTTCGATAACACAAGGGAGAAAGTCAGACTAAAGATCTGAAAAAGATCTGTTAATTTATTTAAATATATAAAAGATTAATTATTCATAAATTGTTTAATAAATTTCAATTTTTATAAAATAATTTATAAAACGAATTAGTTTTATATATTTTAATTTATTACAATATCAGTGTTATATAACTTTAAAAAGATTATTACATTAGGACTGTAATTAACCTTAAAAGCCGACCTAACAAAGCAAATACTTGGTATAGTGCCGTATTATTTCTAAATTTTAAGATCCAAAATCTGGTGACAAGGTCGGTCTATGTCACATTAGAAAGGTCGGGGATCGAATTCGTGGATCGTGGATCGGTGTTGTCGTGGGGGTCTAGCTCACATGGTAGAGCGCGCGCTTAGCATGCGCGAGGTACCTGGATCGATGCCCGGGTCCTCCATTTTTTGGTAAAAAATATCTAACATTTTTATGTATTTTTATTTTGTCTATAAAAAATTGAAATATCTTGTTAAGTGTACTGAATGTGATTATAACGTTAATCTTCATCATTCTCCAGTTAGTTAGGTTTCTAACACAAATGATTGTAGACACTACTGAGATACTGTTATTAAATACCATAACAAATCAGCTATCTTGTTGTTTACGTTAAAGTTGTTATCTATTTCTAGTCACGTGTTTTGAGTGATTTTTAAAAGTTTTTGTAGCATAGAACGTTATCTTAATTGCGTGATCTTTCGGCTTAATTTTGACTAAAATGCAACTGATGCAAATTTGTGGACAGTTAAATGTAATTTTTTTGCGATAATAACTATAAAATATTGATACGCCTTATTATACAAAAGACATACAGACAAATCGTAATTATACGCATAGAGATAAAGACGTTGTGATATTATTAACCAGTTTGCTTCTACGAATTTAATGAACATCGAGTTCCGTAGTGTAGTGGTTATCACGTCTGCCTAACACGCAGAAGGTCATGGGTTCAAGCCCCATCGGAACTAAACTTTTAAAAGTTTAAACAAATGAAAATAATTAAAACTTTTACATAATTACGTCTACTCTTTATGCAGAAAGTTACGGTTTAAAAACTCATCAAAGCTAACATTTAAAAGCGTTAATAGCGTTAAGATAATATTCGTTAAAATCCATTATATAGGTATTTAGTGAAGTTTTTACACGTTAAGATTTAAATGTTACTAAAAATAATATTAACTTGCTTATTTTAAGGTATTAATATTAACTAGTAACCGCTTTTATTTTGAAAAATAATAAAACTCTGTGAGGTGATTCACTCCTTTGTATCTAGAACAATGTTTCCAACGAGTTCTGTAGTGTAGTGGTTATCACGTCTGCTTTAAACGCAGAAGGTCATGGGCGCAAACCCCATCGGATCTATATTACAGAACAATTTAATATTTTTAACTTAAATAAAATTGAGGTTGATTAAAATGATTATTTCTATTTATAAAGGCAATTACATAAAACATTTTATTGTTATATTTAAACAATATTTACAATCGTTTTTGGTATTTACCATTTATCACTACAAGAAAAATGTAAAGGCGGTGAATAGAAATTTAAAAGGGTTCAATATGACCACTTTTAAAATTTAGATATTAATGATAAATTTTAAAAAGAACGCAGTTTTAAAAAGATAAACATACAGTGTGGTATATACCTAAAGAATAGGTTTAATAAGTTTTAAACCTATAACCTTATTTGTGTAGAGCAGACGTTAAAATAGGTCTGTAGAAGTACATTGGTTGATCAAACTGCAACGTTTTAATACTCTAAAATAAATATAGACTGCTGTTTATTCAAAAATGATTGGTAAAAATTGTCTTACGTCTAAAATTAATAAATTTTGCTGTAGTTTTTTATAAAATAAAGAATGCATATAACTACACAACAATTGCTGTTTATATTTATGGCAATAAAATTAGTTCAGCGAGACTTAAACTCATGGCCTTCTGCTTGTAAAGCAGATGGAATTGTCTTTTAGTCCATAATAATGGAATCGTTCCGAATTATTGACAATTTGTAAATGAGCTGTAAAGTATCTGGCCGTTAGCTCAGCTGATTAGAGCGTCGTGCTAATAACGCGAATGTCGCGGTTTCGATCCCCGTACTGGCCATTCTTTTGTTTAATATCCTTCCACACAAACAACGCATGGCTTAGTCGATAGAAATTGATTTAAGAAATTTTTTTTATCTAAAAAGAGAATTAATTAAGAAGGCGATACAATGTATTTTTACAGGAGCCTCGATAGCTCAGTTGGGAGAGCGTCAGACTGAAGATCTGAAGGTCCCTGGTTCAATCCCGGGTCGGGGCATATTTCGTTTTTACTTTTAACATCAATATTTAGGCGGTTTACACAATTTTATTGTCCTTGGCATTAGAAAGAAAAGGAAATACAAAAACGCTAGATTTAGTTAAAAAACTTCAGATTCGATAACACAAGGGAGAGAGTCAGACTAAAGATCTGAAAAAGATCTGTTAATTTATTTAAATATATAAAAGATTAATTATTCATAAATTGTTTAATAAATTTAAATTTTTATAAAATAATATATAAAACGAATTACTTTTATATATTTTAATTTATTACAATATCAGTTTTATATAACTTTAAAAAGATTTTTACATTTGGACCGTAATTAACCTTAAAGGCCGACCTAACAAAGCAAATACTTGGTATAGTGCCGTATTATTTCTAAATTTTAAGATCCAAAACCTGGTGACAAGGTCGGTCTATGTCACATTAGAAAGGTCAGGGATCGAATTCGTGGATCGTGGATCGGTGTTGTCGTGGGGGTCTAGCTCACATGGTAGAGCGCGCGCTTAGCATGCGCGAGGTACCGGGATCGATGCCCGGGTCCTCCATTTTTGGTAAAAAATATCTAACATTTTTATGTATTTTTATTTTGTCCATAAAAAATTGAAATACCTTGTTAAGTGTACTGAATGTGATTATAACGTTAATCTTCATCATTTTCCAGTTAGTTAGGTTTCTAACACAAATGATTGTAGACACTACTGAGATACTGTTATTAAATACCATAACAAATCAGCTATCTTGTTGTTTACGTTAAAGTTGTTATCTATTTCTAGTCACGTGTTTACACCTGTTGCCATGTTGAGTGATTTTGGAACGTTTTTGTAGCATAGAACGTTATCTTAATTGCGTGATCTTTCGGCTTAATTTTGACTAAAATGCAACTGATGCAAATTTGTGGACAGTTAAATGTAATTTTTTTGCGATAATAACTATAAAATATTGATACGCCTTATTATACAAAAGACATACAGACAAATCGTAATTATACGCATAGAGATAAAGACGTTGTGATATTATTAACCAGTTTGCTTCTACGAATTTAATGAACATCGAGTTCCGTAGTGTAGTGGTTATCACGTCTGCCTAACACGCAGAAGGTCATGGGTTCAAGCCCCATCGGAACTAAACTTTTAAAAGTTTAAACAAATGAAAATAATTAAAACTTTTACATAATTACGTCTACTCTTTATGCAGAAAGTTACGGTTTAAAAACTCATCAAAGCTAACATTTAAAAGCGTTAGTAGCGTTAACATAATAATCGTTAAAATCCATTATATAGGTATTTAGTGAAGTTTTTACAAGTTAAGATTTAAATGTTACTAAAAATAATATTAACTTGCTTATTTTAAGGTATTAATATTAACTAGTAACCGCTTTTATTTTGAAAAATAATAAAACTCTGTGAGGTGATTCACTCCTTTGTATCTAGAACAATGTTTCCAACGAGTTCTGTAGTGTAGTGGTTATCACGTCTGCTTTACACGGAGAAGGTCATGGGCGCAAACCCCATCGGAACTATATTACAGAACAATTTAATATTTTTAACTTAAATAAAATTGAGGATGATTAAAATGATTATTTCTATTTATAAAGGCAATTACATAAAACATTTTATTGTTATCTTTAAACAATATTTACAATCGTTTTTGGTATTTACCATTTATCACTACAAGAAAAGTATAAAGGCGGTAAATAGAAATTTAAGAGGGTTCAATATGACCACTTTTAAAATTTAGATATTAATGATAAATTTTAAAAAGAACGCAGTTTTAAAAAGATAAACATACAGTGTGGTATATACCTAAAGAATAGGTTTAATAATTTTTAAACCTATAACTTATTTGTGTAGAGCATACGTTAAAATAGGTCTGTAGAAGTACATTGGTTGATCAAACTGCAACGTTTTAATACTCTAAAATAAATATAGAATTCTGTTTATTCAAAAATAATTGGTAAAAATTGTATTACGTCTAAAATTAATAAATTTTGCTGTAGTTTTTTATAAAATAAAGAATGCATATAACTACACAATAATTGCTGTTTATATTTATGGCAATAAAATTAGTTCAGCGAGACTTAAACTCATGGCCTTCTGCTTGTAAAGCAGATGGAATTGTCTTTTAGTCCATAATAATGGAATCGTTTCGAATTATTGACAATTTGTAAATCAGCTATAAAGTATCTGGCCGGTTAGCTCAGCTGGTTAGAGCGTCGTGCTAATAACGCGAATGTCGCGGTTTCTATCCCCGTACTGGCCATTCTTTTGTTTAATATCCTTCCACACAAACAACGCATGGCTTAGTCGATAGAAATTGATTTAAGAAATTTTTTTTTATCCAAAAAGAGAATTAATTAAGAAGGCGAGACAATGTATTTCTACAATAGAAAAATATAAAAAATAGAATTTTAAAGGGTTCAATATGAATAGAAATTTTAAAGGGTTCAATATGACCACTTTTAAAATTTAGATATTAATGATAAATTTTAAAAAGAACGCAGTTTTAAAAAGATAAACATACAGTGTGGTATATACCTAAAGAATAGGTTTAATAAGTTTTAAACCTATAACCTTATTTGTGTAGAGCAGACGTTAAAATAGGTCTGTAGAAGTACATTGGTTGATCAAACTGCAACGTTTTAATACTCTAAAATAAATATAGACTGCTGTTTATCCAAAAATGATTGGTAAAAATTGTCTTACGTCTAAAATTAATAAATTTTGCTGTAGTTTTTTATAAAATAAAGAATGCATATAACTTCACAATAATTGCTGTTTATATTTATGGCAATAAAATTAGTTCAGCGAAACTTAAACTCATGGCCTTCTGCTTGTAAAGCAGATGGAATTGTCTTTTAGTCCATAATAATGGAATCGTTCCGAATTATTGACAATTTGTAAATAAGCTGTAAAGTATCTGGCCGGTTAGCTCAGCTGGTTAGAGCGTCGTGCTAATAACGCGAATGTCGCGGGTTCGATCCCCGTACTGGTCATTCTTTTGTTTAATATCCTTCCACACAAACAACGCATGGCTTAGTCGATAGAAATTGATTTAAGAAATTTTTTTTATCCAAAAAAAAGAATTAATTAAGAAGGCGAGACAATGTATTTTTGCAGGAGCCTCGATAGCTCAGTTGGGAGAGCGTCAGACTGAAGATCTGAAGGTCCCTGGTTCAATCCCGGGTCGGGGCATATTTTGTTTTTACTTTTAACATCAATATTTAGGCGGTTTACACAACTTTATTGTCCTTGGCATTAGAAAGAAAAGAAAATACAAAAACGCTAGATTTAGTTAAAATACTTCAGCTTCGATAACACAAGGGAGAGAGTCAGACTAAAGATCTGTTAATTTATTTAAATATATAAAAGATTAATTATTCATAAATTGTTTAATAAATTAAAATTTTTATAAAATAATATATAAAACGAATTACTTTTATATATTTTAACTTATTACAATATCAGTTTTATATAACTTTAAAAAGATTATTACATTAGGACCGTAATTAACCTTAAAAACCGACCTAACAAAGCAAATACTTGGTATAGTGCCGTATTATTTCTAAATTTTAAGATCCAAAATCTGGTGACAAGGTCGGTCTATGTCACTTTAGAAAGGTCAGGGATCGAATTCGTGGATCGTGGATCGGTGTTGTCGTGGGGGTCTAGCTCACATGGTAGAGCGCGCGCTTAGCATGCGCGAGGTACCGGGATCGATGCCCGGGTCCTCCATTTTTTGGTAAAAAATATCTAACATTTTTATGTATTTTTATTTTGTCCATAAAAAATTGAAATACCTTGTTAAGTGTACTGAATGTGATTATAACGTTAATCTTCATCATTCTCCAGTTAGTTAGGTTTCTAACACAAATGATTGTAGACACTACTGAGATACTGTTATTAAATACCATAACAAATCAGCTATCTTGTTGTTTACGTTAAAGTTGTTATCTATTTCTAGTCACGTGTTTACACCTGTTGCCATGTTGAGTGATTTTTAAAAGTTTTTGTAGCATAGAACGTTATCTTAATTGCGTGATCTTTCGGCTTAATTTTGACTAAAATGCAACTGATGCAAATTTGTGGACAGTTAAATGTAATTTTTTTGCGATAATAACTATAAAATATTGATACGCCTTATTATACAAAAGACATACAGACAAATCGTAATTATACGCATAGAGATAAAGACGTTGTGATATTATTAACCAGTTTGCTTCTACGAATTTAATGAACATCGAGTTCCGTAGTGTAGTGGTTATCACGTCTGCCTAACACGCAGAAGGTCATGGGTTCAAGCCCCATCGGAACTAAACTTTTAAAAGTTTAAACAAATGAAAATAATTAAAACTTTTACATAATTACGTCTACTCTTTATGCAGAAAGTTACGGTTTAAAAACTCATCAAAGCTAACATTTAAAAGCGTTAATAGCGTTAACATAATATTCGTTAAAATCCATTATATAGGTATTTAGTGAAGTTTTTACACGTTAAGATTTAAATGTTACTAAAAATAATATTAACTTGCTTATTTTAAGGTATTAATATTAACTAGTAACCGCTTTTATTTTGAAAAATAATAAAACTCTGTGAGGTGATTCACTCCTTTGTATCTAGAACAATGTTTCCAACGAGTTCTGTAGTGTAGTGGTTATCACGTCTGCTTTACACGCAGAAGGTCATGGGCGCAAACCCCATCGGAACTATATTACAGAACAATTTATTATTTTTAACTTAAATAAAATTGAGGATGATTAAAATGATTATTTCTATTTATAAAGGCAATTACATAAAACATTTTATTGTTATCTTTAAACAATATTTACAATCGTTTTTGGTATTTACCATTTATCACTACAAGAAAAATATAAAGGCGGTGAATAGAAATTTTAAAGGGTTCAATATGACCACTTTTAAAATTTAGATATTAATGATAAATTTTAAAAAGAACGCAGTTTTAAAAAGATAAACATACAGTGTGGTATATACCTAAAGAATAGGTTTAATAAGTTTTAAACCTATAACCTTATTTGTGTAGAGCAGACGTTAAAATAGGTCTGTAGAAGTACATTGGTTGATCAAACTGCAACGTTTTAATACTCTAAAATAAATATAGACTGCTGTTTATTCAAAAATAATTGGTAAAAATTGTCTTACGTCTAAAATTAATAAATTTTGCTGTAGTTTTTTATAAAATAAAGAATGCATATAACTACACAATAATTGCTGTTTATATTTATGGCAATAAAATTAGTTCAGCGAGACTTAAACTCATGGCCTTCTGCTTGTAAAGCAGATGGAATTGTCTTTTAGTCCATAATAATGGAATCGTTTCGAATTATTGACAATTTGTAAATCAGCTATAAAGTATCTGGCCGGTTAGCTCAGCTGGTTAGAGCGTCGTGCTAATAACGCGAATGTCGCGGGTTCTATCCCCGTACTGGCCATTCTTTTGTTTAATATCCTTCCACACAAACAACGCATGGCTTAGTCGATAGAAATTGATTTAAGAAATTTTTTTTTATCCAAAAAGAGAATTAATTAAGAAGGCGAGACAATGTATTTCTACAATAGCCTCGATAGCTCAGTTGGGAGAGCGTCAGACTGAAGATCTGAAGGTCCCTGGTTCAATCCCGGGTCGGGGCATGTTTTGTTTTTACTTTTAACATCAATATTTAGGTGGTCTACACAACTTTATTGTCCTTGGCATTAGAAAGAAAAGGAAATACAAAAACGCTAGATTTAGTTAAAAAACTTCAGCTTCGATAACACAAGGGAGAAAGTCAGACTAAAGATCTGAAAAAGATCTGTTAATTTATTTAAATATATAAAAGATTAATTATTCATAAATTGTTTAATAAAATTAAATTTTTATAAAATAATATATAAAACGAATTACTTTTATATATTTTAAATTATTACAATATCAGTGTTATATAACTTTAAAAAGATTATTACATTAGGACTGTAATTAACCTTAAAAGCCGACCTAACAAAGCAAATACTTGGTATAGTGCCGTATTATTTCTAAATTTTAAGATCCAAAATCTGGTGACAAGGTCGGTCTATGTCACATTAGAAAGGTCGGGGATCGAATTCGTGGATCGTGGATCGGTGTTGTCGTGGGGGTCTAGCTCACATGGTAGAGCGCGCGCTTAGCATGCGCGAGGTACCGGGATCGATGCCCGGGTCCTCCATTTTTTGGTAAAAAATATCTAACATTTTTATGTATTTTTATTTTGTCTATAAAAAATTGAAATATCTTGTTAAGTGTACTGAATGTGATTATAACGTTAATCTTCATCATTCTCCAGTTAGTTAGGTTTCTAACACAAATGATTGTAGACACTACTGAGATACTGTTATTAAATACCATAACAAATCAGCTATCTTGTTGTTTACGTTAAAGTTGTTATCTATTTCTAGTCACGTGTTTACACCTGTTGCCATGTTGAGTGATTTTTAAAAGTTTTTGTAGCATAGAACGTTATCTTAATTGCGTGATCTTTCGGCTTAATTTTGACTAAAATGCAACTGATGCAAATTTGTGGACAGTTAAATGTAATTTTTTTGCGATAATAACTATAAAATATTGATACGCCTTATTATACAAAAGACATACAGACAAATCGTAATTATACGCATAGAGATAAAGACGTTGTGATATTATTAACCAGTTTGCTTCTACGAATTTAATGAACATCGAGTTCCGTAGTGTAGTGGTTATCACGTCTGCCTAACACGCAGAAGGTCATGGGTTCAAGCCCCATCGGAACTAAACTTTTAAAAGTTTAAACAAATGAAAATAATTAAAACTTTTACATAATTACGTCTACTCTTTATGCAGAAAGTTACGGTTTAAAAACTCATCAAAGCTAACATTTAAAAGCGTTAATAGCGTTAACATAATATTCGTTAAAATCCATTATATAGGTATTTAGTGAAGTTTTTACACGTTAAGATTTAAATGTTACTAAAAATAATATTAACTTGCTTATTTTAAGGTATTAATATTAACTAGTAACCGCTTTTATTTTGAAAAATAATAAAACTCTGTGAGGTGATTCACTCCTTTGTATCTAGCACAATGTTTCCAACGAGTTCTGTAGTGTAGTGGTTATCACGTCTGCTTTACACGCAGAAGGTCATGGGCGCAAACCCCATCGGAACTATATTACAGAACAATTTATTATTTTTAACTTAAATAAAATTGAGGATGATTAAAATGATTATTTCTATTTATAAAGGCAATTACATAAAACATTTTATTGTTATCTTTAAACAATATTTACAATCGTTTTTGGTATTTACCATTTATCACTACAAGAAAAATATAAAGGCGGTGAATAGAAATTTTAAAGGGTTCAATATGACCACTTTTAAAATTTAGATATTAATGATAAATTTTAAAAAGAACGCAGTTTTAAAAAGATAAACATACAGTGTGGTATATACCTAAAGAATAGGTTTAATAAGTTTTAAACCTATAACCTTATTTGTGTAGAGCAGACGTTAAAATAGGTCTGTAGAAGTACATTGGTTGATCAAACTGCAACGTTTTAATACTCTAAAATAAATATAGACTGCTGTTTATTCAAAAATAATTGGTAAAAATTGTCTTACGTCTAAAATTAATAAATTTTGCTGTAGTTTTTTATAAAATAAAGAATGCATATAACTACACAATAATTGCTGTTTATATTTATGGCAATAAAATTAGTTCAGCGAGACTTAAACTCATGGCCTTCTGCTTGTAAAGCAGATGGAATTGTCTTTTAGTCCATAATAATGGAATCGTTTCGAATTATTGACAATTTGTAAATCAGCTATAAAGTATCTGGCCGGTTAGCTCAGCTGGTTAGAGCGTCGTGCTAATAACGCGAATGTCACGGGTTCTATCCCCGTACTGGCCATTCTTTTGTTTAATATCCTTCCACACAAACAACGCATGGCTTAGTCGATAGAAATTGATTTAAGAAATTTTTTTTTATCCAAAAAGAGAATTAATTAAGAAGGCGAGACAATGTATTTCTACAATAGCCTCGATAGCTCAGTTGGGAGAGCGTCAGACTGAAGATCTGAAGGTCCCTGGTTCAATCCCGGGTCGGGGCATGTTTTGTTTTTACTTTTAACATCAATATTTAGGTGGTCTACACAACTTTATTTTCCTTGGCATTAGAAAGAAAAGGAAATACAAAAACGCTAGATTTAGTTAAAAAACTTCAGCTTCGATAACACAAGGGAGAAAGTCAGACTAAAGATCTGAAAAAGATCTGTTAATTTATTTAAATATATAAAAGATTAATTATTCATAAATTGTTTAATAAATTTAAATTTTTATAAAATAATATATAAAACGAATTACTTTTATATATTTTAATTTATTACAATATCAGTGTTATATAACTTTAAAAAGATTATTACATTAGGACTGTAATTAACCTTAAAAGCCGACCTAACAAAGCAAATACTTGGTATAGTGCCGTATTATTTCTAAATTTTAAGATCCAAAATCTGGTGACAAGGTCGGTCTATGTCACATTAGAAAGGTCGGGGATCGAATTCGTGGATCGTGGATCGGTGTTGTCGTGGGGGTCTAGCTCACATGGTAGAGCGCGCGCTTAGCATGCGCGAGGTACCGGGATCGATGCCCGGGTCCTCCATTTTTTGGTAAAAAATATCTAACATTTTTATGTATTTTTATTTTGTCTATAAAAAATTGAAATATCTTGTTAAGTGTACTGAATGTGATTATAACGTTAATCTTCATCATTCTCCAGTTAGTTAGGTTTCTAACACAAATGATTGTAGACACTACTGAGATACTGTTATTAAATACCATAACAAATCAGCTATCTTGTTGTTTACGTTAAAGTTGTTATCTATTTCTAGTCACGTGTTTTGAGTGATTTTTAAAAGTTTTTGTAGCATAGAACGTTATCTTAATTGCGTGATCTTTCGGCTTAATTTTGACTAAAATGCAACTGATGCAAATTTGTGGACAGTTAAATGTAATTTTTTTGCGATAATAACTATAAAATATTGATACGCCTTATTATACAAAAGACATACAGACAAATCGTAATTATACGCATAGAGATAAAGACGTTGTGATATTATTAACCAGTTTGCTTCTACGAATTTAATGAACATCGAGTTCCGTAGTGTAGTGGTTATCACGTCTGCCTAACACGCAGAAGGTCATGGGTTCAAGCCCCATCGGAACTAAACTTTTAAAAGTTTAAACAAATGAAAATAATTAAAACTTTTACATAATTACGTCTACTCTTTATGCAGAAAGTTACGGTTTAAAAACTCATCAAAGCTAACATTTAAAAGCGTTAATAGCGTTAAGATAATATTCGTTAAAATCCATTATATAGGTATTTAGTGAAGTTTTTACACGTTAAGATTTAAATGTTACTAAAAATAATATTAACTTGCTTATTTTAAGGTATTAATATTAACTAGTAACCGCTTTTATTTTGAAAAATAATAAAACTCTGTGAGGTGATTCACTCCTTTGTATCTAGAACAATGTTTCCAACGAGTTCTGTAGTGTAGTGGTTATCACGTCTGCTTTAAACGCAGAAGGTCATGGGCGCAAACCCCATCGGATCTATATTACAGAACAATTTAATATTTTTAACTTAAATAAAATTGAGGTTGATTAAAATGATTATTTCTATTTATAAAGGCAATTACATAAAACATTTTATTGTTATATTTAAACAATATTTACAATCGTTTTTGGTATTTACCATTTATCACTACAAGAAAAATGTAAAGGCGGTGAATAGAAATTTAAAAGGGTTCAATATGACCACTTTTAAAATTTAGATATTAATGATAAATTTTAAAAAGAACGCAGTTTTAAAAAGATAAACATACAGTGTGGTATATACCTAAAGAATAGGTTTAATAAGTTTTAAACCTATAACCTTATTTGTGTAGAGCAGACGTTAAAATAGGTCTGTAGAAGTACATTGGTTGATCAAACTGCAACGTTTTAATACTCTAAAATAAATATAGACTGCTGTTTATTCAAAAATGATTGGTAAAAATTGTCTTACGTCTAAAATTAATAAATTTTGCTGTAGTTTTTTATAAAATAAAGAATGCATATAACTACACAACAATTGCTGTTTATATTTATGGCAATAAAATTAGTTCAGCGAGACTTAAACTCATGGCCTTCTGCTTGTAAAGCAGATGGAATTGTCTTTTAGTCCATAATAATGGAATCGTTCCGAATTATTGACAATTTGTAAATGAGCTGTAAAGTATCTGGCCGTTAGCTCAGCTGATTAGAGCGTCGTGCTAATAACGCGAATGTCGCGGTTTCGATCCCCGTACTGGCCATTCTTTTGTTTAATATCCTTCCACACAAACAACGCATGGCTTAGTCGATAGAAATTGATTTAAGAAATTTTTTTTATCTAAAAAGAGAATTAATTAAGAAGGCGATACAATGTATTTTTACAGGAGCCTCGATAGCTCAGTTGGGAGAGCGTCAGACTGAAGATCTGAAGGTCCCTGGTTCAATCCCGGGTCGGGTCATGTTTTGTTTTTACTTTTAACATCAATATTTAGGCGGTTTATACAACTTTATTGTCCTTGGCATTTGAAAGAAAAGGAAATACAAAAACGCTAGATTTAGTTAAAAAACTTCAGCTTCGATAACACAAGGGAGAAAGTCAGACTAAAGATCTGAAAAAGATCTGTTAATTTATTTAAATATATAAAAGATTAATTATTCATAAATTGTTTAATAAATTTAAATTTTTATAAAATAATATATAAAACGAATTACTTTTATATATTTTAATTTATTACAATATCAGTGTTATATAACTTTAAAAAGATTATTACATTAGGACTGTAATTAACCTTAAAAACCGACCTAACAAAGCAAATACTTGGTATAGTCCCGTATTATTTCTAAATTTTAAGATCCAAAATCTGGTGACAAGGTCGGTCTATGTCACATTAGAAAGGTCGGGGATCGAATTTGTGGATCGTGGGTCGGTGTTGTCGTGGGGGTCTAGCTCACATGGTAGAGCGCGCGCTTAGCATGCGCGAGGTACCGGGATCGATGCCCGGGTCCTCCATTTTTTGGTAAAAAATATCTAACATTTTTATGTATTTTTATTTTGTCCATAAAAAATTTAAATACCTTGTTAAGTGTACTGAATGTGATTATAACGTTAATCTTCATCATTCTCCAGTTAGTTAGGTTTCTAACACAAATGATTGTAGACACTACTGAGATACTGTTATTAAATACCATAACAAATCAGCTATCTTGTTGTTTACGTTAAAGTTGTTATCTATTTCTAGTCACGTGTTTTGAGTGATTTTTAAAAGTTTTTGTAGCATAGAACGTTATCTTAATTGCGTGATCTTTCGGCTTAATTTTGACTAAAATGCAACTGATGCAAATTTGTGGACAATTAAATGTAATTTTTTTGCGATAATAACTATAAAATATTGATACGCCTTATTATACAAAAGACATACAGACAAATCGTAATTATACGCATAGAGATAAAGACGTTGTGATATTATTAACCAGTTTGCTTCTACGAATTTAATGAACATCGAGTTCCGTAGTGTAGTGGTTATCACGTCTGCCTAACACGCAGAAGGTCATGGGTTCAAGCCTTATCGGAACTAAACTTTTAAAAGTTTAAACAAATGAAAATAATTAAAACTTTTACATAATTACGTCTACTCTTTATGCAGAAAGTTACGGTTTAAAAACTCGTCAAAGCTAACATTTAAAAGCGTTAATAGCGTTAACATAATAATCGTTAAAATCCATTATATAGGTATTTAGTGAAGTTTTTACAAGTTAAGATTTAAATGTTACTAAAAATAATATTAACTTGCTTATTTTAAGGTATTAATATTAACTAGTAACCGCTTTTATTTTGAAAAATAATAAAACTCTGTGAGGTGATTCACTCCTTTGTATCTAGAACAATGTTTCCAACGAGTTCTGTAGTGTAGTGGTTATCACGTCTGCTTTACACGCAGAAGGTCATGGGCGCAAACCCCATCGGAACTATATTACAGAACAATTTAATATTTTTAACTTAAATAACATTGAGGATGATTAAAATGATTATTTCTATTTATAAAGGCAATTACATAAAACATTTTATTGTTATCTTTAAACAATATTTACAATCGTTTTTGGTATTTACCATTTATCACTACAAGAAAAATATAAAGGCGGTAAATAGAAATTTAAAAGGGTTCAATATGACCACTTTTAAAATTTAGATATTAATGATAAATTTTAAAAAGAACGCAGTTTTAAAAAGATAAACATACAGTGTGGTATATACCTAAAGAATAGGTTTAATAAGTTTTAAACCTATAACTTATTTGTGTAGAGCAGACGTTAAAATAGGTCTGTAGAAGTACATTGGTTGATCAAACTGCAACGTTTTAATACTCTAAAATAAATATAGACTGCTGTTTATTCAAAAATGATTGGTAAAAATTGTCTTACGTCTAAAATTAATAAATTTTGCTGTAGTTTTTTATAAAATAAAGAATGCATATAACTACACAACAATTGCTGTTTATATTTATGGCAATAAAATTAGTTCAGCGAGACTTAAACTCATGGCCTTCTGCTTGTAAAGCAGATGGAATTGTCTTTTAGTCCATAATAATGGAATCGTTCCGAATTATTGACAATTTGTAAATGAGCTGTAAAGTATCTGGCCGTTAGCTCAGCTGGTTAGAGCGTCGTGCTAATAACGCGAATGTCGCGGGTTCGATCCCCGTACTGGCCATTCTTTTGTTTAATATCCTTCCACACAAACAACGCATGGCTTAGTCGATAGAAATTGATTTAAGAAATTTTTTTTATCTAAAAAGAGAATTAATTAAGAAGGCGATACAATGTATTTTTGCAGGAGCCTCGATAGCTCAGTTGGGAGAGCGTCAGACTAAAGATCTGAAGGTCCCTGGTTCAATCCCGGGTCGGGGCATATTTCGTTTTTACTTTTAACATCAATATTTAGGCGGTTTACACAACTTTATTGTCCTTGGCATTAGAAAGAAAAGGAAATACAAAAACGCTAGATTTAGTTAAAATACTTCAGCTTCGATAACACAAGGGAGAGAGTCAGACTAAAGATCTGAAAAAGATCTGTTAATTTATTTAAATATATTAAAGATTAATTATTCATAAATTGTTTAATAAATTAAAATTTTTATAAAATAATATATAAAACGAATTACTTTTATATATTTTAATTTATTACAATATCAGTTTTATATAACTTTAAAAAGATTATTACATTAGGACCGTAATTAACCTTAAAAGCCGACCTAACAAAGCAAATACTTGGTATAGTGCCGTATTATTTCTAAATTTTAAGATCCAAAATCTGGTGACAAGGTCGGTCTATGTCACATTAGAAAGGTCAGGGATCGAATTCGTGGATCGTGGATCGGTGTTGTCGTGGGGGTCTAGCTCACATGGTAGAGCGCGCGCTTAGCATGCGCGAGGTACCGGGATCGATGCCCGGGTCCTCCATTTTTTGGTAAAAAATATCTAACATTTTTATGTATTTTTATTTTGTCCATAAAAAATTGAAATACCTTGTTAAGTGTACTGAATGTGATTATAACGTTAATCTTCATCATTCTCCAGTTAGTTAGGTTTCTAACACAAATGATTGTAGACACTACTGAGATACTGTTATTAAATACCATAACAAATCAGCTATCTTGTTGTTTACGTTAAAGTTGTTATCTATTTCTAGTCACGTGTTTTGAGTGATTTTTAAAAGTTTTTGTAGCATAGAACGTTATCTTAATTGCGTGATCTTTCGGCTTAATTTTGACTAAAATGCAACTGATGCAAATTTGTGGACAGTTAAATGTAATTTTTTTGCGATAATAACTATAAAATATTGATACGCCTTATTATACAAAAGACATACAGACAAATCGTAATTATACGCATAGAGATAAAGACGTTGTGATATTATTAACCAGTTTGCTTCTACGAATTTAATGAACATCGAGTTCCGTAGTGTAGTGGTTATCACGTCTGCCTAACACGCAGAAGGTCATGGGTTCAAGCCCCATCGGAACTAAACTTTAAAAAGTTTAAACAAATGAAAATAATTAAAACTTTTACATAATTACGTCTACTCTTTATGCAGAAAGTTACGGTTTAAAAACTCATCAAAGCTAACATCTAAAAGCGTTAATAGCGTTAAGATAATATTCGTTAAAATCCATTATATAGGTATTTAGTGAAGTTTTTACACGTTAAGATTTAAATGGTACTAAAAATAATATTAACTTGCTTATTTTAAGGTATTAATATTAACTAGTAACCGCTTTTATTTTGAAAAATAATAAAACTCTGTGAGGTGATTCACTCCTTTGTATCTAGAACAATGTTTCCAACGAGTTCTGTAGTGTAGTGGTTATCACGTCTGCTTTACACGCAGAAGGTCATGGGCGCAAACTCCATCGGAACTATATTACAGAACAATTTATTATTTTTAACTTAAATAAAATTGAGGATGATTAAAATGATTATTTCTATTTATAAAGGCAATTACATAAAACATTTTATTGTTATCTTTAAACAATATTTACAATCGTTTTTGGTATTTACCATTTATCACTACAAGAAAAATATAAAGGCGGTGAATAGAAATTTTAAAGGGTTCAATATGACCACTTTTAAAATTTAGATATTAATGATAAATTTTAAAAAGAACGCAGTTTTAAAAAGATAAACATACAGTGTGGTATATACCTAAAGAATAGGTTTAATAAGTTTTAAACCTATAACCTTATTTGTGTAGAGCAGACGTTAAAATAGGTCTGTAGAAGTACATTGGTTGATCAAACTGCAACGTTTTAATACTCTAAAATAAATATAGACTGCTGTTTATTCAAAAATGATTGGTAAAAATTGTCTTACGTCTAAAATTAATAAATTTTGCTGTAGTTTTTTATAAAATAAAGAATGCATATAACTACACAACAATTGCTGTTTATATTTATGGCAATAAAATTAGTTCAGCGAGACTTAAACTCATGGCCTTCTGCTTGTAAAGCAGATGGAATTGTCTTTTAGTCCATAATAATGGAATCGTTCCGAATTATTGACAATTTGTAAATGAGCTGTAAAGTATCTGGCCGTTAGCTCAGCTGGTTAGAGCGTCGTGCTAATAACGCGAATGTCGCGGGTTCGATCCCCGTACTGGCCATTCTTTTGTTTAATATCCTTCCACACAAACAACGCATGGCTTAGTCGATAGAAATTGATTTAAGAAATTTTTTTTATCTAAAAAGAGAATTAATTAAGAAGGCGATACAATGTATTTTTGCAGGAGCCTCGATAGCTCAGTTGGGAGAGCGTCAGACTAAAGATCTGAAGGTCCCTGGTTCAATCCCGGGTCGGGGCATATTTCGTTTTTACTTTTAACATCAATATTTAGGCGGTTTACACAACTTTATTGTCCTTGGCATTAGAAAGAAAAGGAAATACAAAAACGCTAGATTTAGTTAAAATACTTCAGCTTCGATAACACAAGGGAGAGAGTCAGACTAAAGATCTGAAAAAGATCTGTTAATTTATTTAAATATATTAAAGATTAATTATTCATAAATTGTTTAATAAATTAAAATTTTTATAAAATAATATATAAAACGAATTACTTTTATATATTTTAATTTATTACAATATCAGTTTTATATAACTTTAAAAAGATTATTACATTAGGACCGTAATTAACCTTAAAAGCCGACCTAACAAAGCAAATACTTGGTATAGTGCCGTATTATTTCTAAATTTTAAGATCCAAAATCTGGTGACAAGGTCGGTCTATGTCACATTAGAAAGGTCAGGGATCGAATTCGTGGATCGTGGATCGGTGTTGTCGTGGGGGTCTAGCTCACATGGTAGAGCGCGCGCTTAGCATGCGCGAGGTACTGGGATCGATGCCCGGGTCCTCCATTTTTTGGTAAAAAATATCTAACATTTTTATGTATTTTTATTTTGTCCATAAAAAATTGAAATACCTTGTTAAGTGTACTGAATGTGATTATAACGTTAATCTTCATCATTCTCCAGTTAGTTAGGTTTCTAACACAAATGATTGTAGACACTACTGAGATACTGTTATTAAATACCATAACAAATCAGCTATCTTGTTGTTTACGTTAAAGTTGTTATCTATTTCTAGTCACGTGTTTTGAGTGATTTTTAAAAGTTTTTGTAGCATAGAACGTTATCTTAATTGCGTGATCTTTCGGCTTAATTTTGACTAAAATGCAACTGATGCAAATTTGTGGACAGTTAAATGTAATTTTTTTGCGATAATAACTATAAAATATTGATACGCCTTATTATACAAAAGACATACAGACAAATCGTAATTATACGCATAGAGATAAAGACGTTGTGATATTATTAACCAGTTTGCTTCTACGAATTTAATGAACATCGAGTTCCGTAGTGTAGTGGTTATCACGTCTGCCTAACACGCAGAAGGTCATGGGTTCAAGCCCCATCGGAACTAAACTTTAAAAAGTTTAAACAAATGAAAATAATTAAAACTTTTACATAATTACGTCTACTCTTTATGCAGAAAGTTACGGTTTAAAAACTCATCAAAGCTAACATCTAAAAGCGTTAATAGCGTTAAGATAATATTCGTTAAAATCCATTATATAGGTATTTAGTGAAGTTTTTACACGTTAAGATTTAAATGGTACTAAAAATAATATTAACTTGCTTATTTTAAGGTATTAATATTAACTAGTAACCGCTTTTATTTTGAAAAATAATAAAACTCTGTGAGGTGATTCACTCCTTTGTATCTAGAACAATGTTTCCAACGAGTTCTGTAGTGTAGTGGTTATCACGTCTGCTTTACACGCAGAAGGTCATGGGCGCAAACTCCATCGGAACTATATTACAGAACAATTTATTATTTTTAACTTAAATAAAATTGAGGATGATTAAAATGATTATTTCTATTTATAAAGGCAATTACATAAAACATTTTATTGTTATCTTTAAACAATATTTACAATCGTTTTTGGTATTTACCATTTATCACTACAAGAAAAATATAAAGGCGGTGAATAGAAATTTTAAAGGGTTCAATATGACCACTTTTAAAATTTAGATATTAATGATAAATTTTAAAAAGAACGCAGTTTTAAAAAGATAAACATACAGTGTGGTATATACCTAAAGAATAGGTTTAATAAGTTTTAAACCTATAACCTTATTTGTGTAGAGCAGACGTTAAAATAGGTCTGTAGAAGTACATTGGTTGATCAAACTGCAACGTTTTAATACTCTAAAATAAATATAGACTGCTGTTTATCCAAAAATGATTGGTAAAAATTGTCTTACGTCTAAAATTAATAAATTTTGCTGTAGTTTTTTATAAAATAAAGAATGCATATAACTTCACAATAATTGCTGTTTATATTTATGGCAATAAAATTAGTTCAGCGAAACTTAAACTCATGGCCTTCTGCTTGTAAAGCAGATGGAATTGTCTTTTAGTCCATAATAATGGAATCGTTCCGAATTATTGACAATTTGTAAATAAGCTGTAAAGAATCTGGCCGGTTAGCTAAGCTGGTTAGAGCGTCGTGCTAATAACGCGAATGTCGCGGGTTCGATCCCCGTACTGGTCATTCTTTTGTTTAATATCCTTCCACACAAACAACGCATGGCTTAGTCGATAGAAATTGATTTAAGAAATTTTTTTTATCCAAAAAAAAGAATTAATTAAGAAGGCGAGACATGGTATTTTTGCAGGAGCCTCGATAGCTCAGTTGGGAGAGCGTCAGACTGAAGATCTGAAGGTCCCTGGTTCAATCCCGGGTCGGGGCATATTTTGTTTTTACTTTTAACATCAATATTTAGGCGGTTTACACAACTTTATTGTCCTTGGCATTAGAAAGAAAAGAAAATACAAAAACGCTAGATTTAGTTAAAATACTTCAGCTTCGATAACACAAGGGAGAGAGTCAGACTAAAGATCTGTTAATTTATTTAAATATATAAAAGATTAATTATTCATAAATTGTTTAATAAATTAAAATTTTTATAAAATAATATATAAAACGAATTACTTTTATATATTTTAACTTATTACAATATCAGTTTTATATAACTTTAAAAAGATTATTACATTAGGACCGTAATTAACCTTAAAAACCGACTTAACAAAGCAAATACTTGGTATAGTGCCGTATTATTTCTAAATTTTAAGATCCAAAATCTGGTGACAAGGTCGGTCTATGTCACATTAGAAAGGTCAGGGATCGAATTCGTGGATCGTGGATCGGTGTTGTCGTGGGGGTCTAGCTCACATGGTAGAGCGCGCGCTTAGCATGCGCGAGGTACCGGGATCGATGCCCGGGTCCTCCATTTTTTGGTAAAAAATATCTAACATTTTTATGTATTTTTATTTTGTCCATAAAAAATTGAAATACCTTGTTAAGTGTACTGAATGTGATTATAACGTTAATCTTCATCATTCTCCAGTTAGTTAGGTTTCTAACACAAATGATTGTAGACACTACTGAGATACTGTTATTAAATACCATAACAAATCAGCTATCTTGTTGTTTACGTTAAAGTTGTTATCTATTTCTAGTCACGTGTTTTGAGTGATTTTTAAAAGTTTTTGTAGCATAGAACGTTATCTTAATTGCGTGATCTTTCGGCTTAATTTTGACTAAAATGCAACTGATGCAAATTTGTGGACGGTTAAATGTAATTTTTTTGCGATAATAACTATAAAATATTGATACGCCTTATTATGCAAAAGACATACAGACAAATCGTAATTATACGCATAGAGATAAAGACGTTGTGATATTATTAACCAGTTTGCTTCTACGAATTTAATGAACATCGAGTTCCGTAGTGTAGTGGTTATCACGTCTGCCTAACACGCAGAAGGTCATGGGTTCAAGCCCCATCGGAACTAAACTTTTAAAAGTTTAAACAAATGAAAATAATTAAAACTTTTACATAATTACGTCTACTCTTTATGCAGAAAGTTACGGTTTAAAAACTCATCAAAGCTAACATTTAAAAGCGTTAATAGCGTTAAGATAATATTCGTTAAAATCCATTATATAGGTATTTAGTGAAGTTTTTACACGTTAAGATTTAAATGTTACTAAAAATAATATTAACTTGCTTATTTTAAGGTATTAATATTAACTAGTAACCGCTTTTATTTTGAAAAATAATAAAACTCTGTGAGGTGATTCACTCCTTTGTATCTAGAACAATGTTTCCAACGAGTTCTGTAGTGTAGTGGTTATCACGTCTGCTTTACACGCAGAAGGTCATTGGCGCAAACTCCATCGGAACTATATTACAGAACAATTTATTATTTTTAACTTAAATAAAATTGAGGATGATTAAAATGATTATTTCTATTTATAAAGGCAATTACATAAAACATTTTATTGTTATCTTTAAACAATATTTACAATCGTTTTTGGTATTTACCATTTATCACTACAAGAAAAATATAAAGGCGGTGAATAGAAATTTTAAAGGGTTCAATATGACCACTTTTAAAATTTAGATATTAATGATAAATTTTAAAAAGAACGCAGTTTTAAAAAGATAAACATACAGTGTGGTATATACCTAAAGAATAGGTTTAATAAGTTTTAAACCTATAACCTTATTTGTGTAGAGCAGACGTTAAAATAGGTCTGTAGAAGTACATTGGTTGATCAAACTGCAACGTTTTAATACTCTAAAATAAATATAGACTGCTGTTTATCCAAAAATGATTGGTAAAAATTGTCTTACGTCTAAAATTAATAAATTTTGCTGTAGTTTTTTATAAAATAAAGAATGCATATAACTTCACAATAATTGCTGTTTATATTTATGGCAATAAAATTAGTTCAGCGAGACTTAAACTCATGGCCTTCTGCTTGTAAAGCAGATGGAATTGTCTTTTAGTCCATAATAATGGAATCGTTCCGAATTATTGACAATTTGTAAATAAGCTGTAAAGTATCTGGCCGGTTAGCTCAGCTGGTTAGAGCGTCGTGCTAATAACGCGAATGTCGCGGGTTCGATCCCCGTACTGGTCATTCTTTTGTTTAATATCCTTCCACACAAACAACGCATGGCTTAGTCGATAGAAATTGATTTAAGAAATTTTTTTTATCCAAAAAAAAGAATTAATTAAGAAGGCGAGACAATGTTTTTTTGCAGGAGCCTCGGTAGCTCAGTTGGGAGAGCGTCAGACTGAAGATCTGAAGGTACCTGGTTCAATCCCGGGTCGGGGCATATTTTGTTTTTACTTTTAACATCAATATTTAGGCGGTTTACACAACTTTATTGTTCTTGGCATTAGAAAGAAAAGGAAATACAAAAACGCTAGATTTAGTTAAAATACTTCAGCTTCGATAACACAAGGGAGAGAGTCAGACTAAAGATCTGTTAATTTATTTAAATATATAAAAGATTAATTATTCATAAATTGTTTAATAAATTTAAATTTTTATAAAATAATATATAAAACGAATTACTTTTATATATTTTAACTTATTACAATATCAGTTTTATATAACTTTAAAAAGATTATTACATTAGGACCGTAATTAACCTTAAAAGCCGACCTAACAAAGCAAATACTTGGTATAGTGCCGTATTATTTCTAAATTTTAAGATCCAAAATCTGGTGACAAAGTCGGTCTATGTCACATTAGAAAGGTCAGGAATCGAATTCGTGGATCGTGGATCGGTGTTGTCGTGGGGGTCTAGCTCACATGGTAGAGCGCGCGCTTAGCATGCGCGAGGTACCGGGATCGATGCCCGGGTCCTCCATTTTTTGGTAAAAAATATCTAACATTTTTATGTATTTTTATTTTGTCCATAAAAAATTGAAATACCTTGTTAAGTGTACTGAATGTGATTATAACGTTAATCTTCATCATTCTCCAGTTAGTTAGGTTTCTAACACAAATGATTGTAGACACTACTGAGATACTGTTATTAAATACCATAACAAATCAGCTATCTTGTTGTTTACGTTAAAGTTGTTATCTATTTCTAGTCACGTGTTTTGAGTGATTTTTAAAAGTTTTTGTAGCATAGAACGTTATCTTAATTGCGTGATCTTTCGGCTTAATTTTGACTAAAATGCAACTGATGCAAATTTGTGGACGGTTAAATGTAATTTTTTTGCGATAATAACTATAAAATATTGATACGCCTTATTATGCAAAAGACATACAGACAAATCGTAATTATACGCATAGAGATAAAGACGTTGTGATATTATTAACCAGTTTGCTTCTACGAATTTAATGAACATCGAGTTCCGTAGTGTAGTGGTTATCACGTCTGCCTAACACGCAGAAGGTCATGGGTTCAACCCCCATCGGAACTAAACTTTTAAAAGTTTAAACAAATGAAAATAATTAAAACTTTTACATAATTACGTCTACTCTTTATGCAGAAAGTTACGGTTTAAAAACTCATCAAAGCTAACATTTAAAAGCGTTAATAGCGTTAAGATAATATTCGTTAAAATCCATTATATAGGTATTTAGTGAAGTTTTTACACGTTAAGATTTAAATGTTACTAAAAATAATATTAACTTGCTTATTTTAAGGTATTAATATTAACTAGTAACCGCTTTTATTTTGAAAAATAATAAAACTCTGTGAGGTGATTCACTCCTTTGTATCTAGAACAATGTTTCCAACGAGTTCTGTAGTGTAGTGGTTATCACGTCTGCTTTACACGCAGAAAGTCATTGGCGCAAACTCCATCGGAACTATATTACAGAACAATTTATTATTTTTAACTTAAATAAAATTGAGGATGATTAAAATGATTATTTCTATTTATAAAGGCAATTACATAAAACATTTTATTGTTATCTTTAAACAATATTTACAATCGTTTTTGGTATTTACCATTTATCACTACAAGAAAAATATAAAGGCGGTGAATAGAAATTTTAAAGGGTTCAATATGACCACTTTTAAAATTTAGATATTAATGATAAATTTTAAAAAGAACGCAGTTTTAAAAAGATAAACATACAGTGTGGTATATACCTAAAGAATAGGTTTAATAAGTTTTAAACCTATAACCTTATTTGTGTAGAGCAGACGTTAAAATAGGTCTGTAGAAGTACATTGGTTGATCAAACTGCAACGTTTTAATACTCTAAAATAAATATAGACTGCTGTTTATCCAAAAATGATTGGTAAAAATTGTCTTACGTCTAAAATTAATAAATTTTGCTGTAGTTTTTTATAAAATAAAGAATGCATATAACTTCACAATAATTGCTGTTTATATTTATGGCAATAAAATTAGTTCAGCGAAACTTAAACTCATGGCCTTCTGCTTGTAAAGCAGATGGAATTGTCTTTTAGTCCATAATAATGGAATCGTTCCGAATTATTGACAATTTGTAAATAAGCTGTAAAGTATCTGGCCGGTTAGCTCAGCTGGTTAGAGCGTCGTGCTAATAACGCGAATGTCGCGGGTTCGATCCCCGTACTGGTCATTCTTTTGTTTAATATCTTTCCACACAAACAACGCATGGCTTAGTCGATAGAAATTGATTTAGGAAATTTTTTTTATCCAAAAAAAAGAATTAATTAAGAAGGCGAGACAATGTTTTTTTGCAGGAGCCTCGGTAGCTCAGTTGGGAGAGCGTCAGACTGAAGATCTGAAGGTACCTGGTTCAATCCCGGGTCGGGGCATATTTTGTTTTTACTTTTAACATCAATATTTAGGCGGTTTACACAACTTTATTGTTCTTGGCATTAGAAAGAAAAGGAAATACAAAAACGCTAGATTTAGTTAAAATACTTCAGCTTCGATAACACAAGGGAGAGAGTCAGACTAAAGATCTGTTAATTTATTTAAATATATAAAAGATTAATTATTCATAAATTGTTTAATAAATTTAAATTTTTATAAAATAATATATAAAACGAATTACTTTTATATATTTTAACTTATTACAATATCAGTTTTATATAACTTTAAAAAGATTATTACATTAGGACCGTAATTAACCTTAAAAGCCGACCTAACAAAGCAAATACTTGGTATAGTGCCGTATTATTTCTAAATTTTAAAATCCAAAATCTGGTGACAAGGTCGGTCTATGTCACATTAGAAAGGTCAGGGATCGAATTCGTGGATCGTGGATCGGTGTTGTCGTGGGGGTCTAGCTCACATGGTAGAGCGCGCGCTTAGCATGCGCGAGGTACCGGGATCGATGCCCGGGTCCTCCATTTTTTGGTAAAAAATATCTAACATTTTTATGTATTTTTATTTTGTCCATAAAAAATTGAAATACCTTGTTAAGTGTACTGAATGTGATTATAACGTTAATCTTCATCATTCTCCAGTTAGTTAGGTTTCTAACACAAATGATTGTAGACACTACTGAGATACTGTTATTAAATACCATAACAAATCAGCTATCTTGTTGTTTACGTTAAAGTTGTTATCTATTTCTAGTCACGTGTTTTGAGTGATTTTTAAAAGTTTTTGTAGCATAGAACGTTATCTTAATTGCGTGATCTTTCGGCTTAATTTTGACTAAAATGCAACTGATGCAAATTTGTGGACGGTTAAATGTAATTTTTTTGCGATAATAACTATAAAATATTGATACGCCTTATTATACAAAAGACATACAGACAAATCGTAATTATACGCATAGAGATAAAGACGTTGTGATATTATTAACCAGTTTGCTTCTACGAATTTAATGAACATCGAGTTCCGTAGTGTAGTGGTTATCACGTCTGCCTAACACGCAGAAGGTCATGGGTTCAAGCCCCATCGGAACTAAACTTTTAAAAGTTTAAACAAATGAAAATAATTAAAACTTTTACATAATTACGTCTACTCTTTATGCAGAAAGTTACGGTTTAAAAACTCATCAAAGCTAACATTTAAAAGCGTTAATAGCGTTAACATAATATTCGTTAAAATCCATTATATAGGTATTTAGTGAAGTTTTTACACGTTAAGATTTAAATGTTACTAAAAATAATATTAACTTGCTTATTTTAAGGTATTAATATTAACTAGTAACCGCTTTTATTTTGAAAAATAATAAAACTCTGTGAGGTGATTCACTCCTTTGTATCTAGAACAATGTTTCCAACGAGTTCTGTAGTGTAGTGGTTATCACGTCTGCTTTACACGCAGAAGGTCATGGGCGCAAACCCCATCGGAACTATATTACAGAACAATTTATTATTTTTAACTTAAATAAAATTGAGGATGATTAAAATGATTATTTCTATTTATAAAGGCAATTACATAAAACATTTTATTGTTATCTTTAAACAATATTTACAATCGTTTTTGGTATTTACCATTTATCACTACAAGAAAAATATAAAGGCGGTGAATAGAAATTTTAAAGGGTTCAATATGACCACTTTTAAAATTTAGATATTAATGATAAATTTTAAAAAGAACGCAGTTTTAAAAAGATAAACATACAGTGTGGTATATACCTAAAGAATAGGTTTAATAAGTTTTAAACCTATAACCTTATTTGTGTAGAGCAGACGTTAAAATAGGTCTGTAGAAGTACATTGGTTGATCAAACTGCAACGTTTTAATACTCTAAAATAAATATAGACTGCTGTTTATTCAAAAATGATTGGTAAAAATTGTCTTACGTCTAAAATTAATAAATTTTGCTGTAGTTTTTTATAAAGTAAAGAATGCATATAACTACACAATAATTTCTGTTTATATTTATGGCAATAAAATTAGTTCAGCGAGACTTAAACTCATGGCCTTCTGCTTGTAAAGCAGATGGAATTGTCTTTTAGTCCATAATAATGGAATCGTTCCGAATTATTGACCCATTTGTAAATAAGCTGTAAAGTATCTGGCCGGTTAGCTCAGCTGGTTAGAGCGTCGTGCTAATAACGCGAATGTCGCGGGTTCGATCCCCGTACTGGTCATTCTTTTGTTTAATATCCTTCCACACAAACAACGCATGGCTTAGTCGATAGAAATTGATTTAAGAAATTTTTTTTATCCAAAAAAAAGAATTAATTAAGAAGGCGAGACAATGTTTTTTTGCAGGAGCCTCGGTAGCTCAGTTGGGAGAGCGTCAGACTGAAGATCTGAAGGTACCTGGTTCAATCCCGGGTCGGGGCATATTTTGTTTTTACTTTTAACATCAATATTTAGGCGGTTTACACAACTTTATTGTCCTTGGCATTAGAAAGAAAAGGAAATACAAAAACGCTAGATTTAGTTAAAATACTTCAGCTTCGATAACACAAGGGAGAGAGTCAGACTAAAGATCTGTTAATTTATTTAAATATATAAAAGATTAATTATTCATAAATTGTTTAATAAATTTAAATTTTTATAAAATAATATATAAAACGAATTACTTTTATATATTTTAATTTATTACAATATCAGTTTTATATAACTTTAAAAAGATTATTACATTAGGACCGTAATTAACCTTAAAAACCGACCTAACAAAGCAAATACTTGGTATAGTGACGTATTATTTCTAAATTTTAAGATCCAAAATCTGGTGACAAGGTCGGTCTATGTCACATTAGAAAGGTCAGGGATCGAATTCGTGGATCGTGGATCGGTGTTGTCGTGGGGGTCTAGCTCACATGGTAGAGCGCGCGCTTAGCATGCGCGAGGTACTGGGATCGATGCCCGGGTCCTCCATTTTTTGGTAAAAAATATCTAACATTTTTATGTATTTTTATTTTGTCCATAAAAAATTGAAATACCTTGTTAAGTGTACTGAATGTGATTATAACGTTAATCTTCATCATTCTCCAGTTAGTTAGGTTTCTAACACAAATGACTGTAGACACTACTGAGATACTGTTATTAAATACCATAACAAATCAGCTATCTTGTTGTTTACGTTAAAGTTGTTATCTATTTCTAGTCACGTGTTTTGAGTGATTTTTAAAACTTTTTGTAGCATAGAACGTTATCTTAATTGCGTGATCTTTCGGCTTAATTTTGACTAAAATGCAACTGATGCAAATTTGTGGACAGTTAAATGTAACTTTTTTGCGATAATAACTATAAAATATTGATACGCCTTATTATTGTAACGTTCGAGTCTTTTGTTCTTTCGTATCATATGCCGTATTATAATTTATAGTTTATTATAGCGAAAAGATATACATACAAAACGTTCACAAACTCGTCACCCGAATACTCCCCCCGTTTTGCCTGCTCTCACACTTAAATCAATCCGGTGACGCCCTTATCAGCGGGTGCAGACCAATCATTAATTTAAAGGCAAATTAAGTGATAACGCTATTTGTTACATTCCTCCCTTCCCGATAAAGGAATACTTTACAATATAACAAAAACATACACAGTAAACATAAAAGCGGTAAACATTAATAATACATCAGAGGATACAGAACATCATACGTTTAAAGTTAATACTAATAAGATTTGCCAGGTAATTCATGAAATTTAATTAACCTGATGTCTCTAACTATGTGATAAGACATAAACTTGACAGATCGGATTAAATATGTTATATCGTTAATACGTTTAACTACTTTATATGGGCCGCAAGGCTTATCCCCAAATTGTCTTAGCCATACATTTTCTCCATTAAAAAAACATTTGTATGAGTTCACGATGTGATTGAAATTAATTTTTTCTTCTTCCACAGTAAAATTTTCTGCTCTTAACAATTTAAGCACGTCGGACCTACTAAAATACCAGTAGTACCTTCTGTGCAGATATTTTAGCGCCATTTTAGGCGTGTGATAATTTTTAATGATAATTTTTTTTTTTTTTTTTTTTTTTTAAAAGTCCAATGCAGATTGTTGAAGGGATCGTGGGACAATCAATTGATAAGTTTCAGATTGATTGTAGGGTGAAATCCATTTTCTATATAATATACCATCCTGCAGTGTAAGGCTGTCCCATTGTTGATAATAGGAATAAGCTGTTTTGCTCAATGAGCCATAGCAAAACATATTTAAACTTGGTCGTTTTAAACCGGTATTCTTCCAATAAACAATGCTTTTTATATCCTTGTCCAGATTTTGTTCTTTACGAATTAAGCTTGGTGTCTGCAGGGGAATTTTTTGTGGCGTTGCAATTATTCTTCGTATGTTCACTATTTTCGGATTATTTTTTATTTCTGTTTCGATCATTTCTTTTTTCTTCCTGGAGTTGTTATCTTTTTTGTCCTTTTTACCCGTAGACCTATTGAAGTTTGGCAAAACGATTTTCTCTTCAGGGTGACTAACTTTCTTTGCAGTGTCTTCTTGAATTTTATTTTGGTTTGTTTCATTAACAACAGCATTTGATTTAATCAATTTTAAAACTTCTGTCCTTAAATCATTTATTGATAGTGACATTGTGGTCTTTAACAAAGAAATCTCTACTTCATTTTTATTTTTCACATTTTCTTGTTTATTTTTCCATTCCTTGAACAGCTGTAAATCTTCCTGTAATTTTTCAAACTGTTTCTTCATATTTTCAAAGGTATCCATCACTTTAACCATGACTTTAATTTCAATTTCCTTTTTAATTTCTTCTAAATCGCCATAGGTTACTAGATCGTCGCATCGGCTAATGCTTTCATTTCCATTATAGTATTCTTCAGGTGCGCCAATTTCACTTGAAGTTGCACAATACATTTTAATTTAATATTCTACACAATCTCGGCAGGACCTCCAATGTAACGTTCGAGTCTTTTGTTCTTTCGTATCATATGCCGTATTATAATTTATAGTTTATTATAGCGAAAAGATATACATACAAAACGTTCACAAACTCGTCACCTGAATACTCCCCCCGTTTTGCCTGCTCTCAAACTTAAATCAATCCGGTGACGCCCTTATCAGCGGGTGCAGACCAATCATTAATTTAAAGGCAAATTAAGTGATAACGCTATTTGTTACATTATACAAAAGACATACAGACAAATCGTAATTATACGCATAGAGATAAAGACGTTGTGATATTATTAACCAGTTTGCTTCTACGAATTTAATGAACATCGAGTTCCGTAGTGTAGTGGTTATCACGTCTGCCTAACATGCAGAAGGTCATGGGTTCAAGCCTCAACGGAACTAAACTTTTAAAAGTTTAAACAAATGAAAATAATTAAAACTTTTACATAATTACGTCTACTCTTTATGCAGAAAGTTACGGTTTAAAAACTCATCAAAGCTAACATTTAAAAGCGTTAATAGCGTTAACATATTATTCGTTAAAATCCATTATATAGGTATTTAGTGAAGTTTTTACAAGTTAAGATTTAAATGTTACTAAAAATAATATTAACTTGCTTATTTTAAGTTAATAATATTAACTAGTAACCGCTTTTATTTTGAAAAATAATAAAACTCTGTGAGGTGATTCACTCCTTTGTATCTAGAACAATGTTTCTAACGAGTTCTGTAGTGTAGTGGTTATCACGTCTGCTTTACACGCAGAAGGTCATGGGTACAAACCCCATCGGAACCATAATACAGAACAATTTAAATATTTTTAATTTAAATAAAATTGAGGATGATTAAAATGATTATTTCTATTTATAAAGGTAATTACATAAAACATTTTATTGTTATCTTTAAACAATATTTACAATCGTTTATGGTATTTACCATTTATCACTACAAGAAAAATATAAAGGCGGTGAATAGAAATTTAAAAGGGTTCAATATGACCACTTTTAAAATTTAGATATTAATGATAAATTTTAAAAAGAACGCAGTTTTAAAAAGATAAACATACAGTGTGGTATATACCTAAAGAATAGGTTTAATAAGTTTTAAACTTATAACCTTATTTGTGTAGAGCAGACGTTAAAATAGGTCTGTAGAAGTACATTGGTTGATCAAACTGCAACGTTTTAATACTCTAAAATAAATATAGACTGCTGTTTATTCAAAAATGATTGGTAAAAATTGTCTTACGTCTAAAATTAATAAATTTTGCTGTAGTTTTTTATAAAATAAAGAATACATATAACTACACAATAATTGCTGTTTATATTTATAGCAATAAAATTAGTTTAGCGAGACTTAAACTCATGGCCTTCTGCTTGTAAAGCAGATGGAATTGTCTTTTAGTCCATAATAATGGAATCGTTCCGAATTATTGACAATTTGTAAATAAGCTGTAAAGTATCTGGCCGGTTAGCTCAGCTGGTTAGAGCGTCGTGCTAATAACGCGAATGTCGCGGGTTCGATCCCCGTACTGGCCATTCTTTTGTTTAATATCCTTCCACACAAACAACGCATGGCTTAGTCGATAGAAATTGATTGAAGAAATTTTTTTTTATCCAAAAAGAGAATTAATTAAGAAGGCGAGACAATGTATTTTTACAGGAGCCTCGATAGCTCAGTTAGGAGAGCGTCAGACTGAAGATCTAAAGGTCCATGGTTCAATCCCGGGTCGGGGCATATTTTGTTTTTACTTTTAACATCAATATTTAGGCGGTTTACACAACTTTATTGTCCTTGGCATTAGAAAGAAAAGGAAATACAAAAACGCTAGATTTAGTTAAAAAACTTCAGATTCGATAACACAAGGGAGAGAGTCAGACTAAAGATCTGAAAAAGATCTGTTAATTTATTTAAATATATAAAAGATTAATTATTCATAAATTGTTTAATAAATTTAAATTTTTATAAAATAATATATAAAATGAATTACTTTTATATATTTTAATTTATTACAATATCAGTTTTATATAACCTTAAAAAGATTATTACATTAGGACCGTAATTAACCTTAAAAGCCGACCTAACAAAGCAAATACTTGGTATAGTGCCGTATTATTTCTAAATTTTAAGATACAAAACCTGGTGACAAGGTCGGTCTATGTCACATTAGAAAGGTCGGAGATTGAATTCGTGGATCGTGGATCGGTGTTGTCGTGAGGGTCTAGCTCACATGGTAGAGCGCGCGCTTAGCATGCGCGAGGTACCGGGATCGATGCCCGGGTCCTCCATTTTTTGGTAAAAAATATCTAACATTTTTATGTGTTTTTATTTTGTCCATAAAAAATGTAAATACCTTGTTAAGTGTACTGAATGTGATTATAACGTTAATCTTCATCCTTCTCCAGTTAGTTAGGTTTCTAACACAAATGATTGTAGACACTACTGAGATACTGTTATTAAATACCATAACAAATCAGCTATCTTGTTGTTTACGTTAAAGTTGTTATCTATTTCTAGTCACGTGTTTACACCTGTTGCCATGTTGAGTGATTTTGGAACGTTTTTGTAGCATAGAACGTTATCTTAATTGCGTGATCTTTCGGCTTAATTTTGACTAAAATGCAACTGATGCAAATTTGTGGACAGTTAAATGTAATTTTTTTGCGATAATAACTATAAAATATTGATACGCCTTATTATGCAAAAGACATACAGACAAATCGTAATTATACGCATAAAGATAAAGACGTTGTGATATTATTAACCAGTTTGCTTCTACGAATTTAATGAACATCGAGTTCCGTAGTGTAGTGGTTATCACGTCTGCCTAACACGCAGAAGGTCATGGGTTCAAGCCCCATCGGAACTAAACTTTTAAAAGTTTAAACAAATGAAAATAATTAAAACTTTTACATAATTACGTCTACTCTTTATGCAGAAAGTTACGGTTTAAAAACTCATCAAAGCTAACATTTAAAAGCGTTAATAGCGTTAACATAATATTCGTTAAAATCCATTATATAGGTATTTAGTGAAGTTTTTACACGTTAAGATTTAAATGTTACTAAAAATAATATTAACTTGCTTATTTTAAGGTATTAATATTAACTAGTAACCGCTTTTATTTTGAAAAATAATAAAACTCTGTGAGGTGATTCACTCCTTTGTATCTAGAACAATGTTTCCAACGAGTTCTGTAGTGTAGTGGTTATCACGTCTGCTTTACACGCAGAAGGTCATGGGCGCAAACCCCATCGGAACTATATTACAGAACAATTTATTATTTTTAACTTAAATAAAATTGAGGATGATTAAAATGATTATTTCTATTTATAAAGGCAATTACATAAAACATTTTATTGTTATCTTTAAACAATATTTACAATCGTTTTTGGTATTTACCATTTATCACTACAAGAAAAATATAAAGGCGGTGAATAGAAATTTTAAAGGGTTCAATATGACCACTTTTAAAATTTAGATATTAATGATAAATTTTAAAAAGAACGCAGTTTTAAAAAGATAAACATACAGTGTGGTATATACCTAAAGAATAGGTTTAATAAGTTTTAAACCTATAACCTTATTTGTGTAGAGCAGACGTTAAAATAGGTCTGTAGAAGTACATTGGTTGATCAAACTGCAACGTTTTAATACTCTAAAATAAATATAGACTGCTGTTTATTCAAAAATGATTGGTAAAAATTGTCTTACGTCTAAAATTAATAAATTTTGCTGTAGTTTTTTATAAAGTAAAGAATGCATATAACTACACAATAATTTCTGTTTATATTTATGGCAATAAAATTAGTTCAGCGAGACTTAAACTCATGGCCTTCTGCTTGTAAAGCAGATGGAATTGTCTTTTAGTCCATAATAATGGAATCGTTCCGAATTATTGACAATTTGTAAATAAGCTGTAAAGTATCTGGCCGGTTAGCTCAGCTGGTTAGAGCGTCGTGCTAATAACGCGAATGTCGCGGGTTCGATCCCCGTACTGGTCATTCTTTTGTTTAATATCCTTCCACACAAACAACGCATGGCTTAGTCGATAGAAATTGATTTAAGAAATTTTTTTTATCCAAAAAAAAGAATTAATTAAGAAGGCGAGACAATGTTTTTTTGCAGGAGCCTCGGTAGCTCAGTTGGGAGAGCGTCAGACTGAAGATCTGAAGGTACCTGGTTCAATCCCGGGTCGGGGCATATTTTGTTTTTACTTTTAACATCAATATTTAGGCGGTTTACACAACTTTATTGTCCTTGGCATTAGAAAGAAAAGGAAATACAAAAACGCTAGATTTAGTTAAAATACTTCAGCTTCGATAACACAAGGGAGAGAGTCAGACTAAAGATCTGTTAATTTATTTAAATATATAAAAGATTAATTATTCATAAATTGTTTAATAAATTTAAATTTTTATAAAATAATATATAAAACGAATTACTTTTATATATTTTAACTTATTACAATATCAGTTTTATATAACTTTAAAAAGATTATTACATTAGGACCGTAATTAACCTTAAAAGCCGACCTAACAAAGCAAATACTTGGTATAGTGCCGTATTATTTCTAAATTTTAAGATCCAAAATCTGGTGACAAAGTCGGTCTATGTCACATTAGAAAGGTCAGGAATCGAATTCGTGGATCGTGGATCGGTGTTGTCGTGGGGGTCTAGCTCACATGGTAGACCGCGCGCTTAGCATGCGCGAGGTACCGGGATCGATGCCCGGGACCTCCATTTTTTGGTAAAAAATATCTAACATTTTTATGTATTTTTATTTTGTCCATAAAAAATTGAAATACCTTGTTAAGTGTACTGAATGTGATTATAACGTTAATCTTCATCATTCTCCAGTTAGTTAGGTTTCTAACACAAATGATTGTAGACACTACTGAGATACTGTTATTAAATACCATAACAAATCAGCTATCTTGTTGTTTACGTTAAAGTTGTTATCTATTTCTAGTCACGTGTTTTGAGTGATTTTTAAAAGTTTTTGTAGCATAGAACGTTATCTTAATTGCGTGATCTTTCGGCTTAATTTTGACTAAAATGCAACTGATGCAAATTTGTGGACGGTTAAATGTAATTTTTTTGCGATAATAACTATAAAATATTGATACGCCTTATTATACAAAAGACATACAGACAAATCGTAATTATACGCATAGAGATAAAGACGTTGTGATATTATTAAACAGTTTGCTTCTACGAATTTAATGAACATCGAGTTCCGTAGTGTAGTGGTTATCACGTCTGCCTAACACGCAGAAGGTCATGGGTTCAAGCCTCAACGGAACTAAACTTTTAATAGTTTAAACAAATGAAAATAATTAAAACTTTTACATAATTACGTCTACTCTTTATGCAGAAAGTTACGGTTTAAAAACTCATCAAAGCTAACATTTAAAAGCGTTAATAGCGTTAACGTATTATTCGTTAAAATCCATTATATAGGTATTTAGTGAAGTTTTTACACGTTAAGATTTAAATGTTACTAAAAATAATATTAACTTGCTTATTTTAAGGTATTAATATTAACTAGTAACCGCTTTTATTTTGAAAAATAATAAAACTCTGTGAGGTGATTCACTCCTTTGTATCTAGAACAATGTTTCCAACGAGTTCTGTAGTGTAGTGGTTATCACGTCTGCTTTACACGCAGAAGGTCATGGTCGCAAACCCCATCGGAACTATATTACAGAACAATTTATTATTTTTAACTTAAATAAAATTGAGGATGATTAAAATGATTATTTCTATTTATAAAGGCAATTACATAAAACATTTTATTGTTATCTTTAAACAATATTTACAATCGTTTTTGGTATTTACCATTTATCACTACAAGAAAAATATAAAGGCGGTGAATAGAAATTTTAAAGGGTTCAATATGACCACTTTTAAAATTTAGATATTAATGATAAATTTTAAAAAGAACGCAGTTTTAAAAAGATAAACATACAGTGTGGTATATACCTAAAGAATAGGTTTAATAAGTTTTAAACCTATAACCTTATTTGTGTAGAGCAGACGTTAAAATAGGTCTGTAGAAGTACATTGGTTGATCAAACTGCAACGTTTTAATACTCTAAAATAAATATAGACTGCTGTTTATCCAAAAATGATTGGTAAAAAATGTCTTACGTCTAAAATTAATAAATTTTGCTGTAGTTTTTTATAAAATAAAGAATGCATATAACTTCACAATAATTGCTGTTTATATTTATGGCAATAAAATTAGTTCAGCGAAACTTAAACTCATGGCCTTCTGCTTGTAAAGCAGATGGAATTGTCTTTTAGTCCATAATAATGAAATCGTTCCGAATTATTGACAATTTGTAAATAAGCTGTAAAGTATCTGGCCGGTTAGCTCAGCTGGTTAGAGCGTCGTGCTAATAACGCGAATGTCGCGGGTTCGATCTCCGTACTGGTCATTCTTTTGTTTAATATCCTTCCACACAAACAACGCATGGCTTAGTCGATAGAAATTGATTTAAGAAATTTTTTTTATCCAAAAAAAAGAATTAATTAAGAAGGCGAGACAATGTATTTTTGCAGGAGCCTCGATAGCTCAGTTGGGAGAGCGTCAGACTGAAGATCTGAAGGTCCCTGGTTCAATTCCGGGTCGGGACATATTTTGTTTTTATTTTTAACATCAATATTTAGGCGGTTTACACAACTTTATTGTTCTTGGCATTAGAAAGAAAAGGAAATACAAAAACGCTAGATTTAGTTAAAATACTTCAGCTTCGATAACACAAGGGAGAGAGTCAGACTAAAGATCTGAAAAAGATCTGTTAATTTATTTAAATATATAAAAGATTAATTATTCATAAATTGTTTAATAAATTTAAATTTTTATAAAATAATATATAAAACGAATTACTTTTATATATTTTAATTTATTACAATATCAGTTTTATATAACTTTAAAAAGATTATTACATTAGGACCGTAATTAACCTTAAAAACCGACCTAACAAAGCAAATACTTGGTATAGTGACGTATTATTTCTAAATTTTAAGATCCAAAATCTGGTGACAAGGTCGGTCTATGTCACATTAGAAAGGTCAGGGATCGAATTCGTGGATCGTGGATCGGTGTTGTCGTGGGGGTCTAGCTCACATGGTAGAGCGCGCGCTTAGCATGCGCGAGGTACTGGGATCGATGCCCGGGTCCTCCATTTTTTGGTAAAAAATATCTAACATTTTTATGTATTTTTATTTTGTCCATAAAAAATTGAAATACCTTGTTAAGTGTACTGAATGTGATTATAACGTTAATCTTCATCATTCTCCAGTTAGTTAGGTTTCTAACACAAATGATTGTAGACACTACTGAGATACTGTTATTAAATACCATAACAAATCAGCTATCTTGTTGTTTACGTTAAAGTTGTTATCTATTTCTAGTCACGTGTTTTGAGTGATTTTTAAAAGTTTTTGTAGCATAGAACGTTATCTTAATTGCGTGATCTTTCGGCTTAATTTTGACTAAAATGCAACTGATGCAAATTTGTGGACGGTTAAATGTAATTTTTTTGCGATAATAACTATAAAATATTGATACGCCTTATTATACAAAAGACATACAGACAAATCGTAATTATACGCATAGAGATAAAGACGTTGTGATATTATTAACCAGTTTGCTTCTACGAATTTAATGAACATCGAGTTCCGTAGTGTAGTGGTTATCACGTCTGCCTAACACGCAGAAAGTCATGGGTTCAAGCCTCAACGGAACTAAACTTTTAATAGTTTAAACAAATGAAAATAATTAAAACTTTTACATAATTACGTCTACTCTTTATGCAGAAAGTTACGGTTTAAAAACTCATCAAAGCTAACATTTAAAAGCGTTAATAGCGTTAACGTATTATTCGTTAAAATCCATTATATAGGTATTAAGTGAAGTTTTTACACGTTAAGATTTAAATGTTACTAAAAATAATATTAACTTGCTTATTTTAAGGTATTAATATTAACTAGTAACCGCTTTTATTTTGAAAAATAATAAAACTCTGTGAGGTGATTCACTCCTTTGTATCTAGAACAATGTTTCCAACGAGTTCTGTAGTGTAGTGGTTATCACGTCTGCTTTACACGCAGAAGGTCATGGTCGCAAACCCCATCGGAACTATATTACAGAACAATTTATTATTTTTAACTTAAATAAAATTGAGGATGATTAAAATGATTATTTCTATTTATAAAGGCAATTACATAAAACATTTTATTGTTATCTTTAAACAATATTTACAATCGTTTTTGGTATTTACCATTTATCACTACAAGAAAAATATAAAGGCGGTGAATAGAAATTTTAAAGGGTTCAATATGACCACTTTTAAAATTTAGATATTAATGATAAATTTTAAAAAGAACGCAGTTTTAAAAAGATAAACATACAGTGTGGTATATACCTAAAGAATAGGTTTAATAAGTTTTAAACCTATAACCTTATTTGTGTAGAGCAGACGTTAAAATAGGTCTGTAGAAGTACATTGGTTGATCAAACTGCAACGTTTTAATACTCTAAAATAAATATAGACTGCTGTTTATCCAAAAATGATTGGTAAAAATTGTCTTACGTCTAAAATTAATAAATTTTGCTGTAGTTTTTTATAAAATAAAGAATGCATATAACTTCACAATAATTGCTGTTTATATTTATGGCAATAAAATTAGTTCAGCGAAACTTAAACTCATGGCCTTCTGCTTGTAAAGCAGATGGAATTGTCTTTTAGTCCATAATAATGAAATCGTTCCGAATTATTGACAATTTGTAAATAAGCTGTAAAGTATCTGGCCGGTTAGCTCAGCTGGTTAGAGCGTCGTGCTAATAACGCGAATGTCGCGGGTTCGATCTCCGTACTGGTCATTCTTTTGTTTAATATCCTTCCACACAAACAACGCATGGCTTAGTCGATAGAAATTGATTTAAGAAATTTTTTTTATCCAAAAAAAAGAATTAATTAAGAAGGCGAGACAATGTATTTTTGCAGGAGCCTCGATAGCTCAGTTGGGAGAGCGTCAGACTGAAGATCTGAAGGTCCCTGGTTCAATTCCGGGTCGGGACATATTTTGTTTTTATTTTTAACATCAATATTTAGGCGGTTTACACAACTTTATTGTTCTTGGCATTAGAAAGAAAAGGAAATACAAAAACGCTAGATTTAGTTAAAATACTTCAGCTTCGATAACACAAGGGAGAGAGTCAGACTAAAGATCTGAAAAAGATCTGTTAATTTATTTAAATATATAAAAGATTAATTATTCATAAATTGTTTAATAAATTTAAATTTTTATAAAATAATATATAAAACGAATTACTTTTATATATTTTAATTTATTACAATATCAGTTTTATATAACTTTAAAAAGATTATTACATTAGGACCGTAATTAACCTTAAAAACCGACCTAACAAAGCAAATACTTGGTATAGTGACGTATTATTTCTAAATTTTAAGATCCAAAATCTGGTGACAAGGTCGGTCTATGTCACATTAGAAAGGTCAGGGATCGAATTCGTGGATCGTGGATCGGTGTTGTCGTGGGGGTCTAGCTCACATGGTAGAGCGCGCGCTTAGCATGCGCGAGGTACTGGGATCGATGCCCGGGTCCTCCATTTTTTGGTAAAAAATATCTAACATTTTTATGTATTTTTATTTTGTCCATAAAAAATTGAAATACCTTGTTAAGTGTACTGAATGTGATTATAACGTTAATCTTCATCATTCTCCAGTTAGTTAGGTTTCTAACACAAATGACTGTAGACACTACTGAGATACTGTTATTAAATACCATAACAAATCAGCTATCTTGTTGTTTACGTTAAAGTTGTTATCTATTTCTAGTCACGTGTTTTGAGTGATTTTTAAAACTTTTTGTAGCATAGAACGTTATCTTAATTGCGTGATCTTTCGGCTTAATTTTGACTAAAATGCAACTGATGCAAATTTGTGGACAGTTAAATGTAACTTTTTTGCGATAATAACTATAAAATATTGATACGCCTTATTATTGTAACGTTCGAGTCTTTTGTTCTTTCGTATCATATGCCGTATTATAATTTATAGTTTATTATAGCGAAAAGATATACATACAAAACGTTCACAAACTCGTCACCCGAATACTCCCCCCGTTTTGCCTGCTCTCAAACTTAAATCAATCCGGTGACGCCCTTATCAGCGGGTGCAGACCAATCATTAATTTAAAGGCAAATTAAGTGATAACGCTATTTGTTACATTCCTCCCTTCCCGATAAAGGAATACTTTACAATATAACAAAAACATACACAGTAAACATAAAAGCGGTAAACATTAATAATACATCAGAGGATACAGAACATCATACGTTTAAAGTTAATACTAATAAGATTTGCCAGGTAATTCATGAAATTTAATTAACCTGATGTCTCTAACTATGTGATAAGACATAAACTTGACAGATCGGATTAAATATGTTATATCGTTAATACGTTTAACTACTTTATATGGGCCGCAAGGCTTATCCCCAAATTGTCTTAGCCATACATTTTCTCCATTAAAAAAACATTTGTATGAGTTCACGATGTGATTGAAATTAATTTTTTCTTCTTCCACAGTAAAATTTTCTGCTCTTAACAATTTAAGCACGTCGGACCTACTAAAATACCAGTAGTACCTTCTGTGCAGATATTTTAGCGCCATTTTAGGCGTGTGATAATTTTTAATGATAATTTTTTTTTTTTTTTTTTTTTTTTTAAAAGTCCAATGCAGATTGTTGAAGGGATCGTGGGACAATCAATTGATAAGTTTCAGATTGATTGTAGGGTGAAATCCATTTTCTATATAATATACCATCCTGCAGTGTAAGGCTGTCCCATTGTTGATAATAGGAATAAGCTGTTTTGCTCAATGAGCCATAGCAAAACATATTTAAACTTGGTCGTTTTAAACCGGTATTCTTCCAATAAACAATGCTTTTTATATCCTTGTCCAGATTTTGTTCTTTACGAATTAAGCTTGGTGTCTGCAGGGGAATTTTTTGTGGCGTTGCAATTATTCTTCGTATGTTCACTATTTTCGGATTATTTTTTATTTCTGTTTCGATCATTTCTTTTTTCTTCCTGGAGTTGTTATCTTTTTTGTCCTTTTTACCCGTAGACCTATTGAAGTTTGGCAAAACGATTTTCTCTTCAGGGTGACTAACTTTCTTTGCAGTGTCTTCTTGAATTTTATTTTGGTTTGTTTCATTAACAACAGCATTTGATTTAATCAATTTTAAAACTTCTGTCCTTAAATCATTTATTGATAGTGACATTGTGGTCTTTAACAAAGAAATCTCTACTTCATTTTTATTTTTCACATTTTCTTGTTTATTTTTCCATTCCTTGAACAGCTGTAAATCTTCCTGTAATTTTTCAAACTGTTTCTTCATATTTTCAAAGGTATCCATCACTTTAACCATGACTTTAATTTCAATTTCCTTTTTAATTTCTTCTAAATCGCCATAGGTTACTAGATCGTCGCATCGGCTAATGCTTTCATTTCCATTATAGTATTCTTCAGGTGCGCCAATTTCACTTGAAGTTGCACAATACATTTTAATTTAATATTCTACACAATCTCGGCAGGACCTCCAATGTAACGTTCGAGTCTTTTGTTCTTTCGTATCATATGCCGTATTATAATTTATAGTTTATTATAGCGAAAAGATATACATACAAAACGTTCACAAACTCGTCACCTGAATACTCCCCCCGTTTTGCCTGCTCTCAAACTTAAATCAATCCGGTGACGCCCTTATCAGCGGGTGCAGACCAATCATTAATTTAAAGGCAAATTAAGTGATAACGCTATTTGTTACATTATACAAAAGACATACAGACAAATCGTAATTATACGCATAGAGATAAAGACGTTGTGATATTATTAACCAGTTTGCTTCTACGAATTTAATGAACATCGAGTTCCGTAGTGTAGTGGTTATCACGTCTGCCTAACATGCAGAAGGTCATGGGTTCAAGCCTCAACGGAACTAAACTTTTAAAAGTTTAAACAAATGAAAATAATTAAAACTTTTACATAATTACGTCTACTCTTTATGCAGAAAGTTACGGTTTAAAAACTCATCAAAGCTAACATTTAAAAGCGTTAATAGCGTTAACATATTATTCGTTAAAATCCATTATATAGGTATTTAGTGAAGTTTTTACAAGTTAAGATTTAAATGTTACTAAAAATAATATTAACTTGCTTATTTTAAGTTAATAATATTAACTAGTAACCGCTTTTATTTTGAAAAATAATAAAACTCTGTGAGGTGATTCACTCCTTTGTATCTAGAACAATGTTTCTAACGAGTTCTGTAGTGTAGTGGTTATCACGTCTGCTTTACACGCAGAAGGTCATGGGCGCAAACCCCATCGGAACTATATTACAGAACAATTTAATATTTTTAACTTAAATAAAATTGAGGATGATTAAAATGATTATTTCTATTTATAAAGGCAATTACATAAAACATTTTATTGTTATCTTTAAACAATATTTACAATCGTTTTTGGTATTTACCATTTATCACTACAAGAAAAATATAAAGGCGGTGAATAGAAATTTAAAAGGGTTCAATATGACCACTTTTAAAATTTAGATATTAATGATAAATTTTAAAAAGAACGCAGTTTTAAAAAGATAAACATACAGTGTGGTATATACCTAAAGAATAGGTTTAATGAGTTTTAAACCTATAACCTTATTTGTGTAGAGCAGACGTTAAAATAGGTCTGTAGAAGTACATTGGTTGATCAAACTGCAACGTTTTAATACTCTAAAATAAATATAGACTGCTGTTTATTCAAAAATGATTGGTAAAAATTGTCTTACGTCTAAAATTAATAAATTTTGCTGTAGTTTTTTATAAAGTAAAGAATGCATATAACTACACAATAATTTCTGTTTATATTTATGGCAATAAAATTAGTTCAGCGAGACTTAAACTCATGGCCTTCTGCTTGTAAAGCAGATGGAATTGTCTTTTAGTCCATAATAATGGAATCGTTCCGAATTATTGACAATTTGTAAATAAGCTGTAAAGTATCTGGCCGGTTAGCTCAGCTGGTTAGAGCGTCGTGCTAATAACGCGAATGTCGCGGGTTCGATCCCCGTACTGGTCATTCTTTTGTTTAATATCCTTCCACACAAACAACGCATGGCTTAGTCGATAGAAATTGATTTAAGAAATTTTTTTTATCCAAAAAAAAGAATTAATTAAGAAGGCGAGACAATGTATTTTTACAGGAGCCTCGATAGCTCAGTTAGGAGAGCGTCAGACTGAAGATCTAAAGGCCCATGGTTCAATCCCGGGTCGGGGCATATTTTGTTTTTACTTTTAACATCAATATTTAGGCGGTTTACACAACTTTATTGTCCTTGGCATTAGAAAGAAAAGGAAATACAAAAACGCTAGATTTAGTTAAAATACTTCAGCTTCGATAACACAAGGGAGAGAGTCAGACTAAAGATCTGTTAATTTATTTAAATATATAAAAGATTAATTATTCATAAATTGTTTAATAAATTTAAATTTTTATAAAATAATATATAAAACGAATTACTTTTATATATTTTAACTTATTACAATATCAGTTTTATATAACTTTAAAAAGATTATTACATTAGGACCGTAATTAACCTTAAAAGCCGACCTAACAAAGCAAATACTTGGTATAGTGCCGTATTATTTCTAAATTTTAAGATCCAAAATCTGGTGACAAAGTCGGTCTATGTCACATTAGAAAGGTCAGGAATCGAATTCGTGGATCGTGGATCGGTGTTGTCGTGAGGGTCTAGCTCACATGGTAGAGCGCGCGCTTAGCATGCGCGAGGTACCGGGATCGATGCCCGGGTCCTCCATTTTTTGGTAAAAAATATCTAACATTTTTATGTATTTTTATTTTGTCCATAAAAAATTGAAATACCTTGTTAAGTGTACTGAATGTGATTATAACGTTAATCTTCATCATTCTCCAGTTAGTTAGGTTTCTAACACAAATGATTGTAGACACTACTGAGATACTGTTATTAAATACCATAACAAATCAGCTATCTTGTTGTTTACGTTAAAGTTGTTATCTATTTCTAGTCACGTGTTTTGAGTGATTTTTAAAAGTTTTTGTAGCATAGAACGTTATCTTAATTGCGTGATCTTTCGGCTTAATTTTGACTAAAATGCAACTGATGCAAATTTGTGGACGGTTAAATGTAATTTTTTTGCGATAATAACTATAAAATATTGATACGCCTTATTATACAAAAGACATACAGACAAATCGTAATTATACGCATAGAGATAAAGACGTTGTGATATTATTAACCAGTTTGCTTCTACGAATTTAATGAACATCGAGTTCCGTAGTGTAGTGGTTATCACGTCTGCCTAACACGCAGAAGGTCATGGGTTCAAGCCCCATCGGAACTAAACTTTTAAAAGTTTAAACAAATGAAAATAATTAAAACTTTTACATAATTACGTCTACTCTTTATGCAGAAAGTTACGGTTTAAAAACTCATCAAAGCTAACATTTAAAAGCGTTAATAGCGTTAACATAATATTCGTTAAAATCCATTATATAGGTATTTAGTGAAGTTTTTACACGTTAAGATTTAAATGTTACTAAAAATAATATTAACTTGCTTATTTTAAGGTATTAATATTAACTAGTAACCGCTTTTATTTTGAAAAATAATAAAACTCTGTGAGGTGATTCACTCCTTTGTATCTAGAACAATGTTTCCAACGAGTTCTGTAGTGTAGTGGTTATCACGTCTGCTTTACACGCAGAAGGTCATGGGCGCAAACCCCATCGGAACTATATTACAGAACAATTTATTATTTTTAACTTAAATAAAATTGAGGATGATTAAAATGATTATTTCTATTTATAAAGGCAATTACATAAAACATTTTATTGTTATCTTTAAACAATATTTACAATCGTTTTTGGTATTTACCATTTATCACTACAAGAAAAATATAAAGGCGGTGAATAGAAATTTTAAAGGGTTCAATATGACCACTTTTAAAATTTAGATATTAATGATAAATTTTAAAAAGAACGCAGTTTTAAAAAGATAAACATACAGTGTGGTATATACCTAAAGAATAGGTTTAATAAGTTTTAAACCTATAACCTTATTTGTGTAGAGCAGACGTTAAAATAGGTCTGTAGAAGTACATTGGTTGATCAAACTGCAACGTTTTAATACTCTAAAATAAATATAGACTGCTGTTTATCCAAAAATGATTGGTAAAAATTGTCTTACGTCTAAAATTAATAAATTTTGCTGTAGTTTTTTATAAAATAAAGAATGCATATAACTTCACAATAATTGCTGTTTATATTTATGGCAATAAAATTAGTTCAGCGAAACTTAAACTCATGGCCTTCTGCTTGTAAAGCAGATGGAATTGTCTTTTAGTCCATAATAATGAAATCGTTCCGAATTATTGACAATTTGTAAATAAGCTGTAAAGTATCTGGCCGGTTAGCTCAGCTGGTTAGAGCGTCGTGCTAATAACGCGAATGTCGCGGGTTCGATCTCCGTACTGGTCATTCTTTTGTTTAATATCCTTCCACACAAACAACGCATGGCTTAGTCGATAGAAATTGATTTAAGAAATTTTTTTTATCCAAAAAAAAGAATTAATTAAGAAGGCGAGACAATGTATTTTAACAGGAGCCTCGATAGCTCAGTTGGGAGAGCGTCAGACTGAAGATCTGAAGGTCCCTGGTTCAATTCCTGGTCGGGACATATTTTGTTTTTATTTTTAACATCAATATTTAGGCGGTTTACACAACTTTATTGTTCTTGGCATTAGAAAGAAAAGGAAATACAAAAACGCTAGATTTAGTTAAAATACTTCAGCTTCGATAACACAAGGGAGAGAGTCAGACTAAAGATCTGAAAAAGATCTGTTAATTTATTTAAATATATAAAAGATTAATTATTCATAAATTGTTTAATAAATTTAAATTTTTATAAAATAATATATAAAACGAATTACTTTTATATATTTTAATTTATTACAATATCAGTTTTATATAACTTTAAAAAGATTATTACATTAGGACCGTAATTAACCTTAAAAACCGACCTAACAAAGCAAATACTTGGTATAGTGACGTATTATTTCTAAATTTTAAGATCCAAAATCTGGTGACAAGGTCGGTCTATGTCACATTAGAAAGGTCAGGGATCGAATTCGTGGATCGTGGATCGGTGTTGTCGTGGGGGTCTAGCTCACATGGTAGAGCGCGCGCTTAGCATGCGCGAGGTACTGGGATCGATGCCCGGGTCCTCCATTTTTTGGTAAAAAATATCTAACATTTTTATGTATTTTTATTTTGTCCATAAAAAAATTGAAATACCTTGTTAAGTGTACTGAATGTGATTATAACGTTAATCTTCATCATTCTCCAGTTAGTTAGGTTTCTAACACAAATGACTGTAGACACTACTGAGATACTGTTATTAAATACCATAACAAATCAGCTATCTTGTTGTTTACGTTAAAGTTGTTATCTATTTCTAGTCACGTGTTTTGAGTGATTTTTAAAACTTTTTGTAGCATAGAACGTTATCTTAATTGCGTGATCTTTCGGCTTAATTTTGACTAAAATGCAACTGATGCAAATTTGTGGACAGTTAAATGTAACTTTTTTGCGATAATAACTATAAAATATTGATACGCCTTATTATTGTAACGTTCGAGTCTTTTGTTCTTTCGTATCATATGCCGTATTATAATTTATAGTTTATTATAGCGAAAAGATATACATACAAAACGTTCACAAACTCGTCACCCGAATACTCCCCCCGTTTTGCCTGCTCTCAAACTTAAATCAATCCGGTGACGCCCTTATCAGCGGGTGCAGACCAATCATTAATTTAAAGGCAAATTAAGTGATAACGCTATTTGTTACATTCCTCCCTTCCCGATAAAGGAATACTTTACAATATAACAAAAACATACACAGTAAACATAAAAGCGGTAAACATTAATAATACATCAGAGGATACAGAACATTATACGTTTAAAGTTAATACTAATAAGATTTGCCAGGTAATTCATGAAATTTAATTAACCTGATGTCTCTAACTATGTGATAAGACATAAACTTGACAGATCGGATTAAATATGTTATATCGTTAATACGTTTAACTACTTTATATGGGCCGCAAGGCTTATCCCCAAATTGTCTTAGCCATACATTTTCTCCATTAAAAAAACATTTGTATGAGTTCACGATGTGATTGAAATTAATTTTTTCTTCTTCCACAGTAAAATTTTCTGCTCTTAACAATTTAAGCACGTCGGACCTACTAAAATACCAGTAGTACCTTCTGTGCAGATATTTTAGCGCCATTTTAGGCGTGTGATAATTTTTAATGATAATTTTTTTTTTTTTTTTTTTTTTTTAAAAGTCCAATGCAGATTGTTGAAGGGATCGTGGGACAATCAATTGATAAGTTTCAGATTGATTGTAGGGTGAAATCCATTTTCTATATAATATACCATCCTGCAGTGTAAGGCTGTCCCATTGTTGATAATAGGAATAAGCTGTTTTGCTCAATGAGCCATAGCAAAACATATTTAAACTTGGTCGTTTTAAACCGGTATTCTTCCAATAAACAATGCTTTTTATATCCTTGTCCAGATTTTGTTCTTTACGAATTAAGCTTGGTGTCTGCAGGGGAATTTTTTGTGGCGTTGCAATTATTCTTCGTATGTTCACTATTTTCGGATTATTTTTTATTTCTGTTTCGATCATTTCTTTTTTCTTCCTGGAGTTGTTATCTTTTTTGTCCTTTTTACCCGTAGACCTATTGAAGTTTGGCAAAACGATTTTCTCTTCAGGGTGACTAACTTTCTTTGCAGTGTCTTCTTGAATTTTATTTTGGTTTGTTTCATTAACAACAGCATTTGATTTAATCAATTTTAAAACTTCTGTCCTTAAATCATTTATTGATAGTGACATTGTGGTCTTTAACAAAGAAATCTCTACTTCATTTTTATTTTTCACATTTTCTTGTTTATTTTTCCATTCCTTGAACAGCTGTAAATCTTCCTGTAATTTTTCAAACTGTTTCTTCATATTTTCAAAGGTATCCATCACTTTAACCATGACTTTAATTTCAATTTCCTTTTTAATTTCTTCTAAATCGCCATAGGTTACTAGATCGTCGCATCGGCTAATGCTTTCATTTCCATTATAGTATTCTTCAGGTGCGCCAATTTCACTTGAAGTTGCACAATACATTTTAATTTAATATTCTACACAATCTCGGCAGGACCTCCAATGTAACGTTCGAGTCTTTTGTTCTTTCGTATCATATGCCGTATTATAATTTATAGTTTATTATAGCGAAAAGATATACATACAAAACGTTCACAAACTCGTCACCTGAATACTCCCCCCGTTTTGCCTGCTCTCAAACTTAAATCAATCCGGTGACGCCCTTATCAGCGGGTGCAGACCAATCATTAATTTAAAGGCAAATTAAGTGATAACGCTATTTGTTACATTATACAAAAGACATACAGACAAATCGTAATTATACGCATAGAGATAAAGACGTTGTGATATTATTAACCAGTTTGCTTCTACGAATTTAATGAACATCGAGTTCCGTAGTGTAGTGGTTATCACGTCTGCCTAACATGCAGAAGGTCATGGGTTCAAGCCTCAACGGAACTAAACTTTTAAAAGTTTAAACAAATGAAAATAATTAAAACTTTTACATAATTACGTCTACTCTTTATGCAGAAAGTTACGGTTTAAAAACTCATCAAAGCTAACATTTAAAAGCGTTAATAGCGTTAACATATTATTCGTTAAAATCCATTATATAGGTATTTAGTGAAGTTTTTACAAGTTAAGATTTAAATGTTACTAAAAATAATATTAACTTGCTTATTTTAAGTTAATAATATTAACTAGTAACCGCTTTTATTTTGAAAAATAATAAAACTCTGTGAGGTGATTCACTCCTTTGTATCTAGAACAATGTTTCTAACGAGTTCTGTAGTGTAGTGGTTATCACGTCTGCTTTACACGCAGAAGGTCATGGGTACAAACCCCATCGGAACCATAATACAGAACAATTTAATATTTTTAACTTAAATAAAATTGAGGATGATTAAAATGATTATTTCTATTTATAAAGGTAATTACATAAAACATTTTATTGTTATCTTTAAACAATATTTACAATCGTTTATGGTATTTACCATTTATCACTACAAGAAAAATATAAAGGCGGTGAATAGAAATTTAAAAGGGTTCAATATGACCACTTTTAAAATTTAGATATTAATGATAAATTTTAAAAAGAACGCAGTTTTAAAAAGATAAACATACAGTGTGGTATATACCTAAAGAATAGGTTTAATAAGTTTTAAACTTATAACCTTATTTGTGTAGAGCAGACGTTTAAAATAGGTCTGTAGAAGTACATTGGTTGATCAAACTGCAACGTTTTAATACTCTAAAATAAATATAGACTGCTGTTTATTCAAAAATGATTGGTAAAAATTGTCTTACGTCTAAAATTAATAAATTTTGCTGTAGTTTTTTATAAAATAAAGAATACATATAACTACACAATAATTGCTGTTTATATTTATAGCAATAAAATTAGTTTAGCGAGACTTAAACTCATGGCCTTCTGCTTGTAAAGCAGATGGAATTGTCTTTTAGTCCATAATAATGGAATCGTTCCGAATTATTGACAATTTGTAAATAAGCTGTAAAGTATCTGGCCGGTTAGCTCAGCTGGTTAGAGCGTCGTGCTAATAACGCGAATGTCGCGGGTTCGATCCCCGTACTGGCCATTCTTTTGTTTAATATCCTTCCACACAAACAACGCATGGCTTAGTCGATAGAAATTGATTTAAGAAATTTTTTTTATCCAAAAAAAAGAATTAATTAAGAAGGCGAGACAATGTATTTTTACAGGAGCCTCGATAGCTCAGTTAGGAGAGCGTCAGACTGAAGATCTAAAGGTCCATGGTTCAATCCCGGGTCGGGGCATATTTTGTTTTTACTTTTAACATCAATATTTAGGCGGTTTACACAACTTTATTGTCCTTGGCATTAGAAAGAAAAGGAAATACAAAAACGCTAGATTTAGTTAAAAAACTTCAGATTCGATAACACAAGGGAGAGAGTCAGACTAAAGATCTGAAAAAGATCTGTTAATTTATTTAAATATATAAAAGATTAATTATTCATAAATTGTTTAATAAATTTAAATTTTTATAAAATAATATATAAAATGAATTACTTTTATATATTTTAATTTATTACAATATCAGTTTTATATAACCTTAAAAAGATTATTACATTAGGACCGTAATTAACCTTAAAAGCCGACCTAACAAAGCAAATACTTGGTATAGTGCCGTATTATTTCTAAATTTTAAGATACAAAACCTGGTGACAAGGTCGGTCTATGTCACATTAGAAAGGTCGGAGATCGAATTCGTGGATCGTGGATCGGTGTTGTCGTGAGGGTCTAGCTCACATGGTAGAGCGCGCGCTTAGCATGCGCGAGGTACCGGGATCGATGCCCGGGTCCTCCATTTTTTGGTAAAAAATATCTAACATTTTTATGTGTTTTTATTTTGTCCATAAAAAATGTAAATACCTTGTTAAGTGTACTGAATGTGATTATAACGTTAATCTTCATCCTTCTCCAGTTAGTTAGGTTTCTAACACAAATGATTGTAGACACTACTGAGATACTGTTATTAAATACCATAACAAATCAGCTATCTTGTTGTTTACGTTAAAGTTGTTATCTATTTCTAGTCACGTGTTTACACCTGTTGCCATGTTGAGTGATTTTGGAACGTTTTTGTAGCATAGAACGTTATCTTAATTGCGTGATCTTTCGGCTTAATTTTGACTAAAATGCAACAGATGCAAATTTGTGGACAGTTAAATGTAATTTTTTTGCGATAATAACTATAAAATATTGATACGCCTTATTATGCAAAAGACATACAGACAAATCGTAATTATACGCATAAAGATAAAGACGTTGTGATATTATTAACCAGTTTGCTTCTACGAATTTAATGAACATCGAGTTCCGTAGTGTAGTGGTTATCACGTCTGCCTAACACGCAGAAGGTCATGGGTTCAAGTTCCATCGGAACTAAACTTTTAAAAGTTTAAACAAATGAAAATAATTAAAACTTTTACTTAATTACGTCTACTCTTTATGCAGAAAGTTACGGTTTAAAAACTCATCAAAGCTAACATTTAAAAGCGTTAATAGCGTTAACATAATATTCGTTAAAATCCATTATATAGGTATTTAGTGAAGTTTTTACACGTTAAGATTTAAATGTTACTAAAAATAATATTAACTTGCTTATTTTAAGGTATTAATATTAACTAGTAACCGCTTTTATTTTGAAAAATAATAAAACTCTGTGAGGTGATTCACTCCTTTGTATCTAGAACAATGTTTCCAACGAGTTCTGTAGTGTAGTGGTTATCACGTCTGCTTTACACGCAGAAGGTCATGGGCGCAAACCCCATCGGAACTATATTACAGAACAATTTAATATTTTTAACTTAAATAAAATTGAGGATGATTAAAATGATTATTTCTATTTATAAAGGCAATTACATAAAACATTTTATTGTTATCTTTAAACAATATTTACAATCGTTTTTGGTATTTACCATTTATCACTACAAGAAAAATATAAAGGCGGTGAATAGAAATTTAAAAGGGTTCAATATGACCACTTTTAAAATTTAGATATTAATGATAAATTTTAAAAAGAACGCAGTTTTAAAAAGATAAACATACAGTGTGGTATATACCTAAAGAATAGGTTTAATGAGTTTTAAACCTATAACCTTATTTGTGTAGAGCAGACGTTAAAATAGGTCTGTAGAAGTACATTGGTTGATCAAACTGCAACGTTTTAATACTCTAAAATAAATATAGACTGCTGTTTATTCAAAAATGATTGGTAAAAATTGTCTTACGTCTAAAATTAATAAATTTTGCTGTAGTTTTTTATAAAGTAAAGAATGCATATAACTACACAATAATTTCTGTTTATATTTATGGCAATAAAATTAGTTCAGCGAGACTTAAACTCATGGCCTTCTGCTTGTAAAGCAGATGGAATTGTTTTTTAGTCCATAATAATGAACTCGTTCCGAATTATTGACAATTTGTAAATAAGCTGTAAAGTATCTGGCCGGTTAGCTCAGCTGGTTAGAGCGTCGTGCTAATAACGCGAATGTCGCGGGTTCGATCCCCGTACTGGCCATTCTTTTGTTTAATATCCTTCCACACAAACAACGCATGGCTTAGTCGATAGAAATTGATTTAAGAAATTTTTTTTATCCAAAAAGAGAATTAATTAAGAAGGCGAGACAATGTATTTTTACAGGAGCCTCGATAGCTCAGTTCGGAGAGCGTCAGACTTAAGATCTGAAAGTCCCTGGTTCAATCCCGGGTCGGAGCATCTTTTGTTTTTACTTTTAACATCAATATTTAGGCGGTTTACACAACTTTATTGTCCTTGGCATTAGAAAGAAAAGGAAATACAAAAACGCTAGATTTAGTTAAAATACTTCAGCTTCGATAACACAAGGGAGAGAGTCAGACTAAAGATCTGTTAATTTATTTAAATATATAAAAGATTAATTATTCATAAATTGTTTAATAAATTTAAATTTTTATAAAATAATATATAAAACGAATTACTTTTATATATTTTAATTTATTACAATATCAGTTTTATATAACCTTAAAAAGATTATTACATTAGGACCGTAATTAACCTTAAAAGCCGACCTAACAAAGCAAATACTTGGTATAGTGCCGTATTATTTCTAAATTTTAAGATCCAAAACCTGGTGACAAGGTCGGTCTATGTCACATTAGAAAGGTCGGAGATCGAATTCGTGGATCGTGGATCGGTGTTGTCGTGGGGGTCTAGCTCACATGGTAGAGCGCGCGCTTAGCATGCGAGAGGTACCGGGATCGATGCCCGGGTCCTCCATTTTTTGGTAAAAAATATCTAACATTTTTATGTGTTTTTATTTTGTCCATAAAAAATTGAAATACCTTGTTAAGTGTACTGAATGTGATTATAACGTTAATCTTCATCCTTCTCCAGTTAGTTAGGTTTCTAACACAAATGATTGTAGACACTACTGAGATACTGTTATTAAATACCATAACAAATCAGCTATCTTGTTGTTTACGTTAAAGTTGTTATCTATTTCTAGTCACGTGTTTACACCTGTTGCCATGTTGAGTGATTTTGGAACGTTTTTGTAGCATAGAACGTTATCTTAATTGCGTGATCTTTCGGCTTAATTTTGACTAAAATGCAACTGCTGCAAATTTGTGGACGGTTAAATGTAATTTTTTTGCGATAATAACTATAAAATATTGATACGCCTTATTATGCAAAAGACATACAGACAAATCGTAATTATACGCATAGAGATAAAGACGTTGTAATATTATTGACCAGTTTGCTTCTACGAATTTAATGAACATCGAGTTCCGTAGTGTAGTGGTTATCACGTCTGCCTAACACGCAGAAGGTCATGGGTTCAAGCCCCATCGGAACTAAACTTTTAAAAGTTTAAACAAATGAAAATAATTAAAACTTTTACATAATTACGTCTACTCTTTATGCAAAAAGTTACGGTTTAAAAACTCTTCAAAGCTAACATTTAAAAGCGTTAATAGCGTTAACATAATATTCGTTAAAATCAATTATATAGGTATTTAGTGAAGTTTTTACACGTTAAGATTTAAATGTTACTAAAAATAATATTAGCTTGCTTATTTTAAGGTATTAATATTAACTAGTAACCGCTTTTATTTTGAAAAATAATAAAACTCTGTGAGGTGATTCACTCCTTTGTATCTAGAACAATGTTTCCAACGAGTTCTGTAGTGTAGTGATTATCATGTCTGCTTTACACGCAGAAGGTCATGGGCGCAAACCCCATCGGAACTATATTACAGAACAATTTAATATTTTTAACTTAAATAAAATTGAGGATGATTAAAATGATTATTTCTATTTATAAAGGCAATTACATAAAACATTTTATTGTTATCTTTAAACAATATTTACAATCGTTTTTGGTATTTACCATTTATCACTACAAGAAAAATATAAAGGCGGTGAATAGAAATTTAAAAGGGTTCAATATGACCACTTTTAAAATTTAGATATTAATGATAAATTTTAAAAAGAACGCAGTTTTAAAAAGATAAACATACAGTGTGGTAAAGAATGGGTTTAATAAGTTTTAAACCTATAACCTTATTTGTGTAGAGCAGACGTTAAAATAGGTCTGTAGAAGTACATTGGTTGATCAAACTGCAACGTTTTAATACTCTAAAATAAATATAGACTGCTGTTTATTCAAAAATGATTGGTAAAAATTGTCTTACGTCTAAAATTAATAAATTTTGCTGTAGTTTTTTATAAAATAAAGAATGCATATAACTACACAATAATTGCTGTTTATATTTATAGCAATAAAATTAGTTTAGCGAGACTTAAACTCATGGCCTTCTGCTTGTAAAGCAGATGGAATTGTCTTTTAGTCCATAATAATGGAATCGTTCCGAATTATTGACAATTTGTAAATAAGCTGTAAAGTATCTGGCCGGTTAGCTCAGCTGGTTAGAGCGTCGTGCTAATAACGCGAATGTCGCGGGTTCGATCCCCGTACTGGCCATTCTTTTGTTTAATATCCTTCCACACAAACAACGCATGGCTTAGTCGATAGAAATTGATTTAAGATTTTTTTTTTATCCAAAAAGAGAATTAATTAAGAAGGCGAGACAATGTATTTCTACAGGACCCTCGATAGCTCAGTTGGGAGAGCGTCAGCCTGAAGATCTGAAGGTCCCTTGTTCAATCCCGGGTCGGGGCATATTTTGTTTTTACTTTTAACATCAATATTTAGGCGGTTTACACAACTTTATTGTCCTTGGCATTAGAAAGAAAAGGAAATACAAAAACGCTAGATTTAGTTAAAAAACTTCAGATTCGATAACACATGGGAGAGAGTCAGACTAAAGATCTGAAAATGATCTGTTAATTTATTCAAATATATGAAAGATTAATTATTCATAAATTGTTTAATAAATTTAAATTTTTATAAAATAATATATAAAACGAATTACTTTTATATATTTTAATTTATTACAATATCAGTTTTATATAACTTTAAAAAGATTATTACATTAGGACCGTAATTAACCTTAAAAGCCGACTTAACAAAGCAAATACTTGGTATAGTGCCGTATTATTTCTAAATTTTAAGATCCAAAATCTGGTGACAAGGTCGGTCTATGTCACATTAGAAAAGTCGGGGATCGAATTCGTGGATCGTGGATGGGTGTTGGCGTGGGGGTCTAGCTCACATTGTAGAGCGCGCACTTAGCATGCGCGAGGTACCGGGATCGATGCCCGGGTCCTCCATTTTTTGGTAAAAAATATCTAACATTTTTATGTATTTTTATTTTGTCCATAAAAAATTGAAATGCCTTGTTAAGTGTACTGAATGTGATTATAACGTTAATCTTCATCATTCTCCAGTTAGTTAGGTTTCTTACACAAATGATTGTAGACACTACTGAGATACTGTTATTAAATACCATAACAAATCAGCTATCTTGTTGTTTACGTTAAAGTTGTTATCTATTTCTAGTCACGTGTTTACACCTGTTGCCATGTTGAGTGATTTTGGAACGTTTTTGTAGCATAGAACGTTATCTTAATTGCGTGATCTTTCGGCTTAATTTTGACTAAAATGCAACTGATGCAAATTTGTGGACGGTTAAATGTAATTTTTTTGCGATAATAACTATAAAATATTGATACGCCTTATTATACAAAAGACATACAGACAAATCGTAATTATACGCATAGAGATAAAGACGTTGTGATATTATTAACCAGTTTGCTTCTACGAATTTAATGAACATCGAGTTCCGTAGTGTAGTGGTTATCACGTCTGCCTAACACGCAGAAGGTCATGGGTTCAAGCCTCAACGGAACTAAACTTTTAATAGTTTAAACAAATGAAAATAATTAAAACTTTTACATAATTACGACTACTCTTTATGCAGAAAGTTACGGTTTAAAAACTCATCAAAGCTAACATTTAAAAGCGTTAATAGCGTTAACGTATTATTCGTTAAAATCCATTATATAGGTATTTAGTGAAGTTTTTACAAGTTAAGATTTAAATGTTACTAAAAATAATATTAACTTGCTTATTTTAAGTTAATAATATTAACTAGTAACCGCTTTTATTTTGAAAAATAATAAAATTCTGTGAGGTGATTCACTCCTTTGTATCTAGAACAATGTTTCTAACGAGTTCTGTAGTGTAGTGGTTATCACGTCTGCTTTACACGCAGAAGGTCATGGGTACAAACCCCATCGGAACCATACTACAGAACAATTTAATTTTTTTAACTTAAATAAAATTGAGGATGATTAAAATGATTATTTCTATTTATAAAGGCAATTACATAAAACATTTTATTGTTATCTTTAAACAATATTTACAATCGTTTATGGTATTTACCATTTATCACTACAAGAAAAATATAAAGGCGGTGAATAGAAATTTAAAAGGGTTCAATATGACCACTTTTAAAATTTAGATATTAATGATAAATTTTAAAAAGAACGCAGTTTTAAAAAGATAAACATACAGTGTGGTATATACCTAAAGAATAGGTTTAATAAGTTTTAAACCTATAACCTTATTTGTGTAGAGCAGACGTTAAAATAGGTCTGTAGAAGTACATTGGTTGATCAAACTGCAACGTTTTAATACTCTAAAATAAATATAGACTGCTGTTTATTCAAAAATGATTGGTAAAAATTGTCTTACGTCTAAAATTAATAAATTTTGCTGTAGTTTTTTATAAAATAAAGAATGCATATAACTACACAATAATTGCTGTTTATATTTATAGCAATAAAATTAGTTTAGCGAGACTTAAACTCATGGCCTTCTGCTTGTAAAGCAGATGGAATTGTCTTTTAGTCCATAATAATGGAATCGTTCCGAATTATTGACAATTTGTAAATAAGCTGTAAAGTATCTGGCCGGTTAGCTCAGCTGGTTAGAGCGTCGTGCTAATAACGCGAATGTCGCGGGTTCGATCCCCGTACTGGCCATTCTTTTGTTTAATATCCTTCCACACAAACAACGCATGGCTTAGTCGATAGAAATTGATTTAAGATTTTTTTTTTATCCAAAAAGAGAATTAATTAAGAAGGCGAGACAATGTATTTCTACAGGAGCCTCGATAGCTCAGTTGGGAGAGCGTCAGCCTGAAGATCTGAAGGTCCCTGGTTCAATCCCGGGTCGGGGCATATTTTGTTTTTACTTTTAACATCAATATTTAGGCGGTTTACACAACTTTATTGTCTTTGGCATTAGAAAGAAAAGGAAATACAAAAACGCTAGATTTAGTTAAAAAACTTCAGCTTCGATAACACAAGGGAGAGAGTCAGACTAAAGATCTGTTAATTTATTTAAATATATAAAAGATTAATTATTCATAAATTGTTTAATAAATTTAAATTTTTATAAAATAATATATAAAACGAATTACTTTTATATATTTTAATTTATTACAATATCAGTTTTATATAACCTTAAAAAGATTATTACATTAGGACCGTAATTAACCTTAAAAGCCGACCTAACAAAGCAAATACTTGGTATAGTGCCGTATTATTTCTAAATTTTAAGATCCAAAACCTGGTGACAAGGTCGGTCTATGTCACATTAGAAAGGTCGGAGATCGAATTCGTGGATCGTGGATCGGTGTTGTCGTGGGGGTCTAGCTCACATGGTAGAGCGCGCGCTTAGCATGCGAGAGGTACCGGGATCGATGCCCGGGTCCTCCATTTTTTGGTAAAAAATATCTAACATTTTTATGTGTTTTTATTTTGTCCATAAAAAATTGAAATACCTTGTTAAGTGTACTGAATGTGATTATAACGTTAATCTTCATCCTTCTCCAGTTAGTTAGGTTTCTAACACAAATGATTGTAGACACTACTGAGATACTGTTATTAAATACCATAACAAATCAGCTATCTTGTTGTTTACGTTAAAGTTGTTATCTATTTCTAGTCACGTGTTTACACCTGTTGCCATGTTGAGTGATTTTGGAACGTTTTTGTAGCATAGAACGTTATCTTAATTGCGTGATCTTTCGGCTTAATTTTGACTAAAATGCAACTGCTGCAAATTTGTGGACGGTTAAATGTAATTTTTTTGCGATAATAACTATAAAATATTGATACGCCTTATTATGCAAAAGACATACAGACAAATCGTAATTATACGCATAGAGATAAAGACGTTGTGATATTATTAACCAGTTTGCTTTTACGAATTTAATGAACATCGAGTTCCGTAGTGTAGTGGTTATCACGTCTGCCTAACACGCAGAAGGTCATGGGTTCAAGCCCCATCGGAACTAAACTTTTAAAAGTTTAAACAAATGAAAATAATTAAAACTTTTACATAATTACGTCTACTCTTTATGCAAAAAGTTACGGTTTAAAAACTCATCAAAGCTAACATTTAAAAGCGTTAATAGCGTTAACATAATATTCGTTAAAATCAATTATATAGGTATTTAGTGAAGTTTTTACACGTTAAGATTTAAATGTTACTAAAAATAATATTAGCTTGCTTATTTTAAGGTATTAATATTAACTAGTAACCGCTTTTATTTTGAAAAATAATAAAACTCTGTGAGGTGATTCACTCCTTTGTATCTAGAACAATGTTTCCAACGAGTTCTGTAGTGTAGTGATTATCATGTCTGCTTTACACGCAGAAGGTCATGGGCGCAAACCCCATCGGAACTATATTACAGAACAATTTAATATTTTTAACTTAAATAAAATTGAGGATGATTAAAATGATTATTTCTATTTATAAAGGCAATTACATAAAACATTTTATTGTTATCTTTAAACAATATTTACAATCGTTTTTGGTATTTACCATTTATCACTACAAGAAAAATATAAAGGCGGTGAATAGAAATTTAAAAGGGTTCAATATGACCACTTTTAAAATTTAGATATTAATGATAAATTTTAAAAAGAACGCAGTTTTAAAAAGATAAACATACAGTGTGGTATATACCTAAAGAATAGGTTTAATGAGTTTTAAACCTATAACCTTATTTGTGTAGAGCAGACGTTAAAATAGGTCTGTAGAAGTACATTGGTTGATCAAACTGCAACGTTTTAATACTCTAAAATAAATATAGACTGCTGTTTATTCAAAAATGATTGGTAAAAATTGTCTTACGTCTAAAATTAATAAATTTTGCTGTAGTTTTTTATAAAGTAAAGAATGCATATAACTACACAATAATTTCTGTTTATATTTATGGCAATAAAATTAGTTCAGCGAGACTTAAACTCATGGCCTTCTGCTTGTAAAGCAGATGGAATTGTTTTTTAGTCCATAATAATGAACTCGTTCCGAATTATTGACAATTTGTAAATAACCTGTAAAGTATCTGGCCGGTTAGCTCAGCTGGTTAGAGCGTCGTGCTAATAACGCGAATGTCGCGGGTTCGATCCCCGTACTGGCCATTCTTTTGTTTAATATCCTTCCACACAAACAACGCATGGCTTAGTCGATAGAAATTGATTTAAGAAATTTTTTTTATCCAAAAAGAGAATTAATTAAGAAGGCGAGACAATGTATTTTTACAGGAGCCTCGATAGCTCAGTTCGGAGAGCGTCAGACTTAAGATCTGAAAGTCCCTGGTTCAATCCCGGGTCGGGGCATATTTTGTTTTTACTTTTAACATCAATATTTAGGCGGTTTACACAACTTTATTGTCCTTGGCATTAGAAAGAAAAGGAAATACAAAAACGCTAGATTTAGTTAAAATACTTCAGCTTCGATAACACAAGGGAGAGAGTCAGACTAAAGATCTGTTAATTTATTTAAATATATAAAAGATTAATTATTCATAAATTGTTTAATAAATTTAAATTTTTATAAAATAATATATAAAACGAATTACTTTTATATATTTTAATTTATTACAATATCAGTTTTATATAACCTTAAAAAGATTATTACATTAGGACCGTAATTAACCTTAAAAGCCGACCTAACAAAGCAAATACTTGGTATAGTGCCGTATTATTTCTAAATTTTAAGATCCAAAACCTGGTGACAAGGTCGGTCTATGTCACATTAGAAAGGTCGGAGATCGAATTCGTGGATCGTGGATCGGTGTTGTCGTGGGGGTCTAGCTCACATGGTAGAGCGCGCGCTTAGCATGCGAGAGGTACCGGGATCGATGCCCGGGTCCTCCATTTTTTGGTAAAAAATATCTAACATTTTTATGTGTTTTTATTTTGTCCATAAAAAATTGAAATACCTTGTTAAGTGTACTGAATGTGATTATAACGTTAATCTTCATCCTTCTCCAGTTAGTTAGGTTTCTAACACAAATGATTGTAGACACTACTGAGATACTGTTATTAAATACCATAACAAATCAGCTATCTTGTTGTTTACGTTAAAGTTGTTATCTATTTCTAGTCACGTGTTTACACCTGTTGCCATGTTGAGTGATTTTGGAACGTTTTTGTAGCATAGAACGTTATCTTAATTGCGTGATCTTTCGGCTTAATTTTGACTAAAATGCAACTGCTGCAAATTTGTGGACGGTTAAATGTAATTTTTTTGCGATAATAACTATAAAATATTGATACGCCTTATTATGCAAAAGACATACAGACAAATCGTAATTATACGCATAGAGATAAAGACGTTGTGATATTATTAACCAGTTTGCTTCTACGAATTTAATGAACATCGAGTTCCGTAGTGTAGTGGTTATCACGTCTGCCTAACACGCAGAAGGTCATGGGTTCAAGCCCCATCGGAACTAAACTTTTAAAAGTTTAAACAAATGAAAATAATTAAAACTTTTACATAATTACGTCTACTCTTTATGCAAAAAGTTACGGTTTAAAAACTCATCAAAGCTAACATTTAAAAGCGTTAATAGCGTTAACATAATATTCGTTAAAATCAATTATATAGGTATTTAGTGAAGTTTTTACACGTTAAGATTTAAATGTTACTAAAAATAATATTAGCTTGCTTATTTTAAGGTATTAATATTAACTAGTAACCGCTTTTATTTTGAAAAATAATAAAACTCTGTGAGGTGATTCACTCCTTTGTATCTAGAACAATGTTTCCAACGAGTTCTGTAGTGTAGTGATTATCATGTCTGCTTTACACGCAGAAGGTCATGGGCGCAAACCCCATCGGAACTATATTACAGAACAATTTAATATTTTTAACTTAAATAAAATTGAGGATGATTAAAATGATTATTTCTATTTATAAAGGCAATTACATAAAACATTTTATTGTTATCTTTAAACAATATTTACAATCGTTTTTGGTATTTACCATTTATCACTACAAGAAAAATATAAAGGCGGTGAATAGAAATTGAAAAGGGTTCAATATGACCACTTTTAAAATTTAGATATTAATGATAAATTTTAAAAAGAACGCAGTTTTAAAAATGATAAACATACAGTGTGGTAAAGAATGGGTTTAATAAGTTTTAAACCTATAACCTTATTTGTGTAGAGCAGACGTTAAAATAGGTCTGTAGAAGTACATTGGTTGATCAAACTGCAACGTTTTAATACTCTAAAATAAATATAGACTGCTGTTTATTCAAAAATGATTGGTAAAAATTGTCTTACGTCTAAAATTAATAAATTTTGCTGTAGTTTTTTATAAAATAAAGAATGCATATAACTACACAATAATTGCTGTTTATATTTATGGCAATAAAATTAGTTTAGCGAGACTTAAACTCATGGCCTTCTGCTTGTAAAGCAGATGGAATTGTCTTTTAGTCCATAATAATGGAATCGTTCCGAATTATTGACCCATTTGTAAATAAGCTGTAAAGTATCTGGCCGGTTAGCTCAGCTGGTTAGAGCGTCGTGCTAATAACGCGAATGTCGCGGGTTCGATCCCCGTACTGGCCATTCTTTTGTTTAATATCCTTCCACACAAACAACGCATGGCTTAGTCGATAGAAATTGATTTAAGATTTTTTTTTTATCCAAAAAGAGAATTAATTAAGAAGGCGAGACAATGTATTTCTACAGGAGCCTCGATAGCTCAGTTGGGAGAGCGTCAGACTGAAGATCTGAAGGTCCCTGGTTCAATCCCGGGTCGGGGCATATTTTGTTTTTACTTTTAACATCAATATTTAGGCGGTTTACACAACTTTATTGTCCTTGGCATTAGAAAGAAAAGGAAATACCAAAACGCTAGATTTAGTTAAAAAACTTCAGATTCGATAACACATGGGAGAGAGTCAGACTAAAGATCTGAAAATGATCTGTTAATTTATTCAAATATATGAAAGATTAATTATTCATAAATTGTTTAATAAATTTAAATTTTTATAAAATAATATATAAAACGAATTACTTTTATATATTTTAATTTATTACAATATCAGTTTTATATAACTTTAAAAAGATTATTACATTAGGACCGTAATTAACCTTAAAAGCCGACTTAACAAAGCAAATACTTGGTATAGTGCCGTATTATTTCTAAATTTTAAGATCCAAAATCTGGTGACAAGGTCGGTCTATGTCACATTAGAAAAGTCGGGGATCGAATTCGTGGATCGTGAATGGGTGTTGGCGTGGGGGTCTAGCTCACATTGTAGAGCGCGCGCTTAGCATGCGCGAGGTACCGGGATCGATGCCCGGGTCCTCCATTTTTTGGTAAAAAATATCTAACATTTTTATGTATTTTTATTTTGTCCATAAAAAATTGAAATGCCTTGTTAAGTGTACTGAATGTGATTATAACGTTAATCTTCATCATTCTCCAGTTAGTTAGGTTTCTTACACAAATGATTGTAGACACTACTGAGATACTGTTATTAAATACTATAACAAATCAGCTATCTTGTTGTTTACGTTAAAGTTGTTATCTATTTCTAGTCACGTGTTTACACCTGTTGCCATGTTGAGTGATTTTGGAACGTTTTTGTAGCATAGAACGTTATCTTAATTGCGTGATCTTTCGGCTTAATTTTGACTAAAATGCAACTGATGCAAATTTGTGGACGGTTAAATGTAATTTTTTTGCGATAATAACTATAAAATATTTATACGCCTTATTATACAAAAGACATACAGACAAATCGTAATTATACGCATAGAGATAAAGACGTTGTGATATTATTAACCAGTTTGCTTCTACGAATTTAATGAACATCGAGTTCCGTAGTGTAGTGGTTATCACGTCTGCCTAACACGCAGAAGGTCATGGGTTCAAGCCTCAACGGAACTAAACTTTTAATAGTTTAAACAAATGAAAATAATTAAAACTTTTACATAATTACGTCTACTCTTTATGCAGAAAGTTACGGTTTAAAAACTCATCAAAGCTAACATTTAAAAGCGTTAATAGCGTTAACGTATTATTCGTTAAAATCCATTATATAGGTATTTAGTGAAGTTTTTACAAGTTAAGATTTAAATGTTACTAAAAATAATATTAACTTGCTTATTTTAAGTTAATAATATTAACTAGTAACCGCTTTTATTTTGAAAAATAATAAAACTCTGTGAGGTGATTCACTCCTTTGTATCTAGAACAATGTTTCCAACGAGTTCTGTAGTGTAGTGGTTATCACGTCTGCTTTACACGCAGAAGGTCATGGGCGCAAACCCCATCGGAACTATATTACAGAACAATTTAATATTTTTAACTTAAATAAAATTGAGGATGATTAAAATGATTATTTCTATTTATAAAGGCAATTACATAAAACATTTTATTGTTATCTTTAAACAATATTTACAATCGTTTTTGGTATTTACCATTTATCACTACAAGAAAAATATAAAGGCGGTGAATAGAAATTTAAAAGGGTTCAATATGACCACTTTTAAAATTTAGATATTAATGATAAATTTTAAAAAGAACGCAGTTTTAAAAAGATAAACATACAGTGTGGTATATACCTAAAGAATAGGTTTAATGAGTTTTAAACCTATAACCTTATTTGTGTAGAGCAGACGTTAAAATAGGTCTGTAGAAGTACATTGGTTGATCAAACTGCAACGTTTTAATACTCTAAAATAAATATAGACTGCTGTTTATTCAAAAATGATTGGTAAAAATTGTCTTACGTCTAAAATTAATAAATTTTGCTGTAGTTTTTTATAAAGTAAAGAATGCATATAACTACACAATAATTTCTGTTTATATTTATGGCAATAAAATTAGTTCAGCGAGACTTAAACTCATGGCCTTCTGCTTGTAAAGCAGATGGAATTGTTTTTTAGTCCATAATAATGAACTCGTTCCGAATTATTGACAATTTGTAAATAAGCTGTAAAGTATCTGGCCGGTTAGCTCAGCTGGTTAGAGCGTCGTGCTAATAACGCGAATGTCGCGGGTTCGATCCCCGTACTGGCCATTCTTTTGTTTAATATCCTTCCACACAAACAACGCATGGCTTAGTCGATAGAAATTGATTTAAGAAATTTTTTTTATCCAAAAAGAGAATTAATTAAGAAGGCGAGACAATGTATTTTTACAGGAGCCTCGATAGCTCAGTTCGGAGAGCGTCAGACTTAAGATCTGAAAGTCCCTGGTTCAATCCCGGGTCGGGGCATATTTTGTTTTTACTTTTAACATCAATATTTAGGCGGTTTACACAACTTTATTGTCCTTGGCATTAGAAAGAAAAGGAAATACAAAAACGCTAGATTTAGTTAAAATACTTCAGCTTCGATAACACAAGGGAGAGAGTCAGACTAAAGATCTGTTAATTTATTTAAATATATAAAAGATTAATTATTCATAAATTGTTTAATAAATTTAAATTTTTATAAAATAATATATAAAACGAATTACTTTTATATATTTTAATTTATTACAATATCAGTTTTATATAACCTTAAAAAGATTATTACATTAGGACCGTAATTAACCTTAAAAGCCGACCTAACAAAGCAAATACTTGGTATAGTGCCGTATTATTTCTAAATTTTAAGATCCAAATCCTGGTGACAAGGTCGGTCTATGTCACATTAGAAAGGTCGGAGATCGAATTCGTGGATCGTGGATCGGTGTTGTCGTGGGGGTCTAGCTCACATGGTAGAGCGCGCGCTTAGCATGCGAGAGGTACCGGGATCGATGCCCGGGTCCTCCAATTTTTGGTAAAAAATATCTAACATTTTTATGTGTTTTTATTTTGTCCATAAAAAATTGAAATACCTTGTTAAGTGTACTGAATGTGATTATAACGTTAATCTTCATCCTTCTCCAGTTAGTTAGGTTTCTAACACAAATGATTGTAGACACTACTGAGATACTGTTATTAAATACCATAACAAATCAGCTATCTTGTTGTTTACGTTAAAGTTGTTATCTATTTCTAGTCACGTGTTTACACCTGTTGCCATGTTGAGTGATTTTGGAACGTTTTTGTAGCATAGAACGTTATCTTAATTGCGTGATCTTTCGGCTTAATTTTGACTAAAATGCAACTGCTGCAAATTTTTGGACGGTTAAATGTAATTTTTTTGCGATAATAACTATAAAATATTGATACGCCTTATTATGCAAAAGACATACAGACAAATCGTAATTATACGCATAGAGATAAAGACGTTGTGATATTATTAACCAGTTTGCTTCTACGAATTTAATGAACATCGAGTTCCGTAGTGTAGTGGTTATCACGTCTGCCTAACACGCAGAAGGTCATGGGTTCAAGCCCCATCGGAACTAAACTTTTAAAAGTTTAAACAAATGAAAATAATTAAAACTTTTACATAATTACGTCTACTCTTTATGCAAAAAGTTACGGTTTAAAAACTCATCAAAGCTAACATTTAAAAGCGTTAATAGCGTTAACATAATATTCGTTAAAATCAATTATATAGGTATTTAGTGAAGTTTTTACACGTTAAGATGTAAATGTTACTAAAAATAATATTAGCTTGCTTATTTTAAGGTATTAATATTAACTAGTAACCGCTTTTATTTTGAAAAATAATAAAACTCTGTGAGGTGATTCACTCCTTTGTATCTAGAACAATGTTTCCAACGAGTTCTGTAGTGTAGTGATTATCATGTCTGCTTTACACGCAGAAGGTCATGGGCGCAAACCCCATCGGAACTATATTACAGAACAATTTAATATTTTTAACTTAAATAAAATTGAGGATGATTAAAATGATTATTTCTATTTATAAAGGCAATTACATAAAACATTTTATTGTTATCTTTAAACAATATTTACAATCGTTTTTGGTATTTACCATTTATCACTACAAGAAAAATATAAAGGCGGTGAATAGAAATTGAAAAGGGTTCAATATGACCACTTTTAAAATTTAGATATTAATGATAAATTTTAAAAAGAACGCAGTTTTAAAAAGATAAACATACAGTGTGGTAAAGAATGGGTTTAATAAGTTTTAAACCTATAACCTTATTTGTGTAGAGCAGACGTTAAAATAGGTCTGTAGAAGTACATTGGTTGATCAAACTGCAACGTTTTAATACTCTAAAATAAATATAGACTGCTGTTTATTCAAAAATGATTGGTAAAAATTGTCTTACGTCTAAAATTAATAAATTTTGCTGTAGTTTTTTATAAAATAAAGAATGCATATAACTACACAATAATTGCTGTTTATATTTATGGCAATAAAATTAGTTTAGCGAGACTTAAACTCATGGCCTTCTGCTTGTAAAGCAGATGGAATTGTCTTTTAGTCCATAATAATGGAATCGTTCCGAATTATTGACCCATTTGTAAATAAGCTGTAAAGTATCTGGCCGGTTAGCTCAGCTGGTTAGAGCGTCGTGCTAATAACGCGAATGTCGCGGGTTCGATCCCCGTACTGGCCATTCTTTTGTTTAATATCCTTCCACACAAACAACGCATGGCTTAGTCGATAGAAATTGATTTAAGATTTTTTTTTTATCCAAAAAGAGAATTAATTAAGAAGGCGAGACAATGTATTTCTACAGGAACCTCGATAGCTCAGTTGGGAGAGCGTCAGACTGAAGTTCTGAAGGTCCCTGGTTCAATCCCGGGTCGGGGCATATTTTGTTTTTACTTTTAACATCAATATTTAGGCGGTTTACACAACTTTATTGTCCTTGGCATTAGAAAGAAAAGGAAATACAAATAGGCTAATTTTAGTTAAAAAACTTCAGATTCGATAACACATGGGAGAGAGTCAGACTAAAGATCTGAAAATGATCTGTTAATTTATTCAAATATATGAAAGATTAATTATTCATAAATTGTTTAATAAATTTAAATTTTTATAAAATAATATATAAAACGAATTACTTTTATATATTTTAATTTATTACAATATCAGTTTTATATAACTTTAAAAAGATTATTACATTAGGACCGTAATTAACCTTAAAAGCCGACTTAACAAAGCAAATACTTGGTATAGTGCCGTATTATTTCTAAATTTTAAGATCCAAAATCTGGTGACAAGGTCGGTCTATGTCACATTAGAAAAGTCGGGGATCGAATTCGTGGATCGTGGATGGGTGTTGGCGTGGGGGTCTAGCTCACATTGTAGAGCGCGCGCTTAGCATGCGCGAGGTACCGGGATCGATGCCCGGGTCCTCCATTTTTTGGTAAAAAATATCTAACATTTTTATGTATTTTTATTTTGTCCATAAAAAATTGAAATGCCTTGTTAAGTGTACTGAATGTGATTATAACGTTAATCTTCATCATTCTCCAGTTAGTTAGGTTTCTTACACAATTGATTGTAGACACTACTGAGATACTGTTATTAAATACCATAACAAATCAGCTATCTTGTTGTTTACGTTAAAGTTGTTATCTATTTCTAGTCACGTGTTTACACCTGTTGCCATGTTGAGTGATTTTGGAACGTTTTTGTAGCATAGAACGTTATCTTAATTGCGTGATCTTTCGGCTTAATTTTGACTAAAATGCAACTGATGCAAATTTTTGGACGGTTAAATGTAATTTTTTTGCGATAATAACTATAAAATATTGATACGCCTTATTATACAAAAGACATACAGACAAATCGTAATTATACGCATAGAGATAAAGACGTTGTGATATTATTAACCAGTTTGCTTCTACGAATTTAATGAACATCGAGTTCCGTAGTGTAGTGGTTATCACGTCTGCCTAACACGCAGAAGGTCATGGGTTCAAGCCTCAACGGAACTAAACTTTTAATAGTTTAAACAAATGAAAATAATTAAAACTTTTACATAATTACGTCTACTCTTTATGCAGAAAGTTACGGTTTAAAAACTCATCAAAGCTAACATTTAAAAGCGTTAATAGCGTTAACGTATTATTCGTTAAAATCCATTATATAGGTATTTAGTGAAGTTTTTACAAGTTAAGATTTAAATGTTACTAAAAATAATATTCACTTGCTTATTTTAAGTTAATAATATTAACTAGTAACCGCTTTTATTTTGAAAAATAATAAAATTCTGTGAGGTGATTCACTCCTTTGTATCTAGAACAATGTTTCTAACGAGTTCTGTAGTGTAGTGGTTATCACGTCTGCTTTACACGCAGAAGGTCATGGGTACAAACCCCATCGGAACCATAATACAGAACAATTTAATTTTTTTAACTTAAATAAAATTGAGGATGATTAAAATGATTATTTCTATTTATAAAGGCAATTACATAAAACATTTTATTGTTATCTTTAAACAATATTTACAATCGTTTATGGTATTTACCATTTATCACTACAAGAAAAATATAAAGGCGGTGAATAGAAATTTAAAAGGGTTCAATATGACCACTTTTAAAATTTAGATATTAATGATAAATTTTAAAAAGAACGCAGTTTTAAAAAGATAAACATACAGTGTGGTATATACCTAAAGAATAGGTTTAATAAGTTTTAAACCTATAACCTTATTTGTGTAGAGCAGACGTTAAAATAGGTCTGTAGAAGTACATTGGTTGATCAAACTGCAACGTTTTAATACTCTAAAATAAATATAGACTGCTGTTTGTTCAAAAATGATTGGTAAAAATTGTCTTACGTCTAAAATTAATAAATTTTGCTGTAGTTTTTTATAAAATAAAGAATGCATATAACTACACAATAATTGCTGTTTATATTTATAGCAATAAAATTAGTTTAGCGAGACTTAAACTCATGGCCTTCTGCTTGTAAAGCAGATGGAATTGTTTTTTAGTCCATAATAATGGAATCGTTCCGAATTATTGACCCATTTGTAAATAAGCTGTAAAGTATCTGGCCGGTTAGCTCAGCTGGTTAGAGCGTCGTGCTAATAACGCGAATGTCGCGGGTTCGATCCCCGTACTGGCCATTCTTTTGTTTAATATCCTTCCACACAAACAACGCATGGCTTAGTCGATAGAAATTGATTTAAGATTTTTTTTTTATCCAAAAAGAGAATTAATTAAGAAGGCGAGACAATGTATTTCTACAGGAGCCTCGATAGCTCAGTTGGGAGAGCGTCAGACTGAAGATCTGAAGGTCCCTGGTTCAATCCCGGGTCGGGACATATTTTGTTTTTACTTTTAACATCAATATTTAGGCGGTTTACACAACATTATTGTCCTTGGCATTAGAAAGAAAAGGAAATACAAAAACGCTAGATTTAGTTAAAAAACTTCAGATTCGATAACACATGGGAGAGAGTCAGACTAAAGATCTGAAAATGATCTGTTAATTTATTCAAATATATGAAAGATTAATTATTCATAAATTGTTTAATAAATTTAAATTTTTATAAAATAATATATAAAACGAATTACTTTTATATATTTTAATTTATTACAATATCAGTTTTATATAACTTTAAAAAGATTATTACATTAGGACCGTAATTAACCTTAAAAGCCGACTTAACAAAGCAAATACTTGGTATAGTGCCGTATTATTTCTAAATTTTAAGATCCAAAATCTGGTGACAAGGTCGGTCTATGTCACATTAGAAAGGTCGGAAATCGAATTCGTGGATCGTGGATGGGTGTTGGCGTGGGGGTCTAGCTCACATTGTAGAGCGCGCGCTTAGCATGCGCGAGGTACCGGGATCGATGCCCGGGTCCTCCATTTTTTGGTAAAAAATATCTAACATTTTTATGTATTTTTATTTTGTCCATAAAAAATTGAAATGCCTTGTTAAGTGTACTGAATGTGATTATAACGTTAATCTTCATCATTCTCCAGTTAGTTAGGTTTCTTACACAAATGATTGTAGACACTACTGAGATACTGTTATTAAATACCATAACAAATCAGCTATCTTGTTGTTTACGTTAAAGTTGTTATCTATTTCTAGTCACGTGTTTACACCTGTTGCCATGTTGAGTGATTTTGGAACGTTTTTGTAGCATAGAACGTTATCTTAATTGCGTGATCTTTCGGCTTAATTTTGACTAAAATGCAACTGATGCAAATTTGTGGACGGTTAAATGTAATTTTTTTGCGATAATAACTATAAAATATTGATACGCCTTATTATACAAAAGACATACAGACAAATCGTAATTATACGCATAGAGATAAAGACGTTGTGATATTATTAACCAGTTTGCTTCTACGAATTTAATGAACATCGAGTTCCGTAGTGTAGTGGTTATCACGTCTGCCTAACACGCAGAAGGTCATGGGTTCAAGCCTCAACGGAACTAAACTTTTAAAAGTTTAAACAAATGAAAATAATTAAAACTTTTACATAATTACGTCTACTCTTTATGCAGAAAGTTACGGTTTAAAAACTCATCAAAGCTAACATTTAAAAGCGTTAATAGCGTTAACGTATTATTCGTTAAAATCCATTATATAGGTATTTAGTGAAGTTTTTACAAGTTAAGATTTAAATGTTACTAAAAATAATATTAACTTGCTTATTTTAAGTTAATAATATTAACTAGTAACCGCTTTTATTTTGAAAAATAATAAAACTCTGTGAGGTGATTCACTCCTTTGTATCTAGAACAATGTTTCTAACGAGTTCTGTAGTGTAGTAGTTATCACGTCTGCTTTACACGCAGAAGGTCATGGGTACAAACCCCATCGGAACCATAATACAGAACAATTTAATATTTTTAACTTAAATAAAATTGAGGATGATTAAAATGATTATTTCTATTTATAAAGGCAATTACATAAAACATTTTATTGTTATCTTTAAACAATATTTACAATCGTTTATGGTATTTACCATTTATCACTACAAGAAAAATATAAAGGCGGTGAATAGAAATTTAAAAGGGTTCAATATGTCCACTTTTAAAATTTAGATATTAATGATAAATTTTAAAAAGAACGCAGTTTTAAAAAGATAAACATACAGTGTGGTATATACCTAAAGAATAGGTTTAATAAGTTTTAAACCTATAACCTTATTTGTGTAGAGCAGACGTTAAAATAGGTCTGTAGAAGTACATTGGTTGATCAAACTGCAACGTTTTAATACTCTAAAATAAATATAGACTGCTGTTTATTCAAAAATGATTGGTAAAAATTGTCTTACGTCTAAAATTAATAAATTTTGCTGTAGTTTTTTATAAAATAAAGAATGCATATAACTACACAATAATTGCTGTTTATATTTATAGCAATAAAATTAGTTTAGCGAGACTTAAACTCATGGCCTTCTGCTTGTAAAGCAGATGGAATTGTCTTTTAGTCCATAATAATGGAATCGTTCCGAATTATTGACAATTTGTAAATAAGCTGTAAAGTATCTGGCCGGTTAGCTCAGCTGGTTAGAGCGTCGTGCTAATAACGCGAATGTCGCGGGTTCGATCCCCGTACTGGCCATTCTTTTGTTTAATATCCTTCCACACAAACAACGCATGGCTTAGTCGATAGAAATTGATTTAAGATTTTTTTTTTATCCAAAAAGAGAATTAATTAAGAAGGCGAGACAATGTATTTCTACAGGAGCCTCGATAGCTCAGTTGGGAGAGCGTCAGACTGAAGATCTGAAGGTCCCTGGTTCAATCCCGGGTCGAAGCATATTTTGTTTTTACTTTTAACATCAATATTTAGGCGGTTTACACAACTTTATTGTCCTTGGCATTAGAAAGAAAAGGAAATACAAAAACGCTAGATTTAGTTAAAAAACTTCAAATTCGATAACACATGGGAGAGAGTCAGACTAAAGATCTGAAAATGATCTGTTAATTTATTCAAATATATGAAAAATTAATTATTCATAAATTGTTTAATAAATTTAAATTTTTATAAAATAATATATAAAACGAATTACTTTTATATATTTTAATTTATTACAATATCAGTTTTATATAACTTTAAAAAGATTATTACATTAGGACCGTAATTAACCTTAAAAGCCGACTTAACAAAGCAAATACTTGGTATAGTGCCGTATTATTTCTAAATTTTAAGATCCAAAATCTGGTGACACGGTCGGTCTATGTCACATTAGAAAGGTCGGGGATCGAATTCGTGGATCGTGTATCGGTGTTGGCGTGGGGGTCTAGCTCACATGGTAGAGCGCGCGCTTAGCATGCGCGAGGTACCGGGATCGATGCCCGGGTCCTCCATTTTTTGGTAAAAAATATCTAACATTTTTATGTATTTTTATTTTGTCCATAAAAAATTGAAATGCCTTGTTAAGTGTACTGAATGTGATTATAACGTTAATCTTCATCATTCTCCAGTTAGTTAGGTTTCTTACACAAATGATTGTAGACACTACTGAGATACTGTTATTAAATACCATAACAAATCAGCTATCTTGTTGTTTACGTTAAAGTTGTTATCTATTTCTAGTCACGTGTTTACACCTGTTGCCATGTTGAGTGATTTTGGAACGTTTTTGTAGCATAGAACGTTATCTTAATTGCGTGATCTTTCGGCTTAATTTTGACTAAAATGCAACTGATGCAAATTTGTGGACGGTTAAATGTAATTTTTTTGCGATAATAACTATAAAATATTGATACGCCTTATTATACAAAAGACATACAGACAAATCGTAATTATACGCATAGAGATAAAGACGTTGTGATATTATTAACCAGTTTGCTTCTACGAATTTAATGAACATCGAGTTCCGTAGTGTAGTGGTTATCACGTCTGCCTAACACGCAGAAGGTCATGGGTTCAAGCCTCAACGGAACTAAACTTTTAAAAGTTTAAACAAATGAAAATAATTAAAACTTTTACATAATTACGTCTACTCTTTATGCAGAAAGTTACGGTTTAAAAACTCATCAAAGCTAACATTTAAAAGCGTTAATAGCGTTAACATATTATTCGTTAAAATCCATTATATAGGTATTTAGTGAAGTTTTTACAAGTTAAGATTTAAATGTTACTAAAAATAATATTAACTTGCTTATTTTAAGTTAATAATATTAACTAGTAACCGCTTTTATTTTGAAAAATAATAAAACTCTGTGAGGTGATTCACTCCTTTGTATCTAGAACAATGTTTCTAACGAGTTCTGTAGTGTAGTGGTTATCACGTCTGCTTTACACGCAGAAGGTCATGGGTACAAACCCCATCGGAACCATAATACAGAACAATTTAATATTTTTAACTTAAATAAAATTGAGGATGATTAAAATGATTATTTCTATTTATAAAGGCAATTACATAAAACATTTTATTGTTATCTTTAAACAATATTTACAATCGTTTATGGTATTTACCATTTATCACTACAAGAAAAATATAAAGGCGGTGAATAGAAATTTAAAAGGGTTCAATATGACCACTTTTAAAATTTAGATATTAATGATAAATTTTAAAAAGAACGCAGTTTTAAAAAGATAAACATACAGTGTGGTATATACCTAAAGAATAGGTTTAATAAGTTTTAAACCTATAACCTTATTTGTGTAGAGCAGACGTTAAAATAGGTCTGTAGAAGTACATTGGTTGATCAAACTGCAACGTTTTAATACTCTAAAATAAATATAGACTGCTGTTTATTCAAAAATGATTGGTAAAAATTGTCTTACGTCTAAAATTAATAAATTTTGCTGTAGTTTTTTATAAAATAAAGAATGCATATAACTACACAATAATTGCTGTTTATATTTATAGCAATAAAATTAGTTTAGCGAGACTTAAACTCATGGCCTTCTGCTTGTAAAGCAGATGGAATTGTCTTTTAGTCCATAATAATGGAATCGTTCCGAATTATTGACAATTTGTAAATAAGCTGTAAAGTATCTGGCCGGTTAGCTCAGCTGGTTAGAGCGTCGTGCTAATAACGCGAATGTCGCGGGTTCGATCCCCGTACTGGCCATTCTTTTGTTTAATATCCTTCCACACAAACAACGCATGGCTTAGTCGATAGAAATTGATTTAAGAAATTTTTTTTATCCAAAAAGAGATTTAATTAAGAAGGCGAGACAATGTATTTTTACAGGAGCCTCGATAGCTCAGTTCGGAGAGCGTCAGACTTAAGATCTGAAGGTCCCTGGTTCAATCCCGGGTCGGGGCATATTTTGTTTTTACTTTTAACATCAATATTTAGGCGGTTTACACAACTTTATTGTCCTTGGCATTAGAAAGAAAAGGAAATACAAAAACGCTAGATTTAGTTAAAATACTTCAGCTTCGATAACACAAGGGAGAGAGTCAGACTAAAGATCTGTTAATTTATTTAAATATATAAAAGATTAATTATTCATAAATTGTTTAATAAATTTAAATTTTTATAAAATAATATATAAAACGAATTACTTTTATATATTTTAATTTATTACAATATCAGTTTTATATAACCTTAAAAAGATTATTACATTAGGACCGTAATTAACCTTAAAAGCCGACCTAACAAAGCAAATACTTGGTATAGTGCCGTATTATTTCTAAATTTTAAGATCCAAAATCTGGTGACAAGGTCGGTCTATGTCACATTAGAAAGGTCGGAGATCGAATTCGTGGATCGTGGATCGGTGTTGTCGTGGGGGTCTAGCTCACATGGTAGAGCGCGCGCTTAGCATGCGAGAGGTACCGGGATCGATTCCCGGGTCCTCCATTTTTTGGTAAAAAATATCTAACATTTTTATGTGTTTTTATTTTGTCCATAAAAAATGTAAATACTTTGTTAAGTGTACTGAATGTGATTATAACGTTAATCTTCATCCTTCTCCAGTTAGTTAGGTTTCTAACACAAATGATTGTAGACACTACTGAGATACTGTTATTAAATACCATAACAAATCAGCTATCTTGTTGTTTACGTTAAAGTTGTTATCTATTTCTAGTCACGTGTTTACACCTGTTGCCATGTTGAGTGATTTTGGAACGTTTTTGTAGCATAGAACGTTATCTTAATTGCGTGATCTTTCGGCTTAATTTTGACTAAAATGCAACTGATGCAAATTTGTGGACGGTTAAATGTAATTTTTTTGCGATAATAACTATAAAATATTGATACGCCTTATTATACAAAAGACATACAGACAAATCGTAATTATACGCATAGAGATAAAGACGTTGTGATATTATTAACCAGTTTGCTTCTACGAATTTAATGAACATCGAGTTCCGTAGTGTAGTGGTTATCACGTCTGCCTAACACGCAGAAGGTCATGGGTTCAAGCCCCATCGGAACTAAACTTTTAAAAGTTTAAACAAATGAAAATAATTAAAACTTTTACATAATTACGTCTACTCTTTATGCAAAAAGTTACGGTTTAAAAACTCATCAAAGCTAACATTTAAAAGCGTTAATAGCGTTAACATAATATTCGTTAAAATCAATTATATAGGTATTTAGTGAAGTTTTTACACGTTAAGATTTAAATGTTACTAAAAATAATATTAGCTTGCTTATTTTAAGGTATTAATATTAACTAGTAACCGCTTTTATTTTGAAAAATAATAAAACTCTGTGAGGTGATTCACTCCTTTGTATCTAGAACAATGTTTCCAACGAGTTCTGTAGTGTAGTGATTATCACGTCTGCTTTACACGCAGAAGGTCATGGGCGCAAACCCCATCGGAACTATATTACAGAACAATTTAATATTTTTAACTTAAATAAAATTGAGGATGATTAAAATGATTATTTCTATTTATAAAGGCAATTACATAAAACATTTTATTGTTATCTTTAAACAATATTTACAATCGTTTTTGGTATTTACCATTTATCACTACCAGAAAAATATAAAGGCGGTGAATAGAAATTTAAAAGGGTTCAATATGACCACTTTTAAAATTTAGATATTAATGATAAATTTTAAAAAGAACGCAGTTTTAAAAAGATAAACATAAAGTGTGGTAAAGAATGGGTTTAATAAGTTTTAAACCTATAACCTTATTTGTGTAGAGCAGACGTTAAAATAGGTCTGTAGAAGTACATTGGTTGATCAAACTGCAACGTTTTAATACTCTAAAATAAATATAGACTGCTGTTTATTCAAAAATGATTGGTAAAAATTGTCTTACGTCTAAAATTAATAAATTTTGCTGTAGTTTTTTATAAAATAAAGAATGCATATAACTACACAATAATTGCTGTTTATATTTATGGCAATAAAATTAGTTTAGCGAGACTTAAACTCATGGCCTTCTGCTTGTAAAGCAGATGGAATTGTCTTTTAGTCCATAATAATGGAATCGTTCCGAATTAGTGACCCATTTGTAAATAAGCTGTAACGTATCTGGCCGGTTAGCTCAGCTGGTTAGAGCGTCGTGCTAATAACGCGAATGTCGCGGGTTCGATCCCCGTACTGGCCATTCTTTTGTTTAATATCCTTCCACACAAACAACGCATGGCTTAGTCGATAGAAATTGATTTAAGATTTTTTTTTTTATCCAAAAAGAGAATTAATTAAGAAGGCGAGACAATGTACTTCTACAGGAGCCTCGATAGCTCAGTTGGGAGAGCGTCAGACTGAAGATCTGAAGGTCCCTGGTTCAATCCCGGGTCGGGGCATATTTTGTTTTTACTTTTAACATCAATATTTAGGCGGTTTACACAACTTTATTGTCCTTGGCATTAGAAAGAAAAGGAAATACAAAAACGCTAGATTTAGTTAAAAAACTTCAGATTCGATAACACATGGGAGAGAGTCAGACTAAAGATCTGAAAATGATCTGTTAATTTATTCAAATATATGAAAGATTAATTATTCATAAATTGTTTAATAAATTTAAATTTTTATAAAATAATATATAAAACGAATTACTTTTATATATTTTAATTTATTACAATATCAGTTTTATATAACTTTAAAAAGATTATTACATTAGGACCGTAATTAACCTTAAAAGCCGACTTAACAAAGCAAATACTTGGTATAGTGCCGTATTATTTCTAAATTTTAAGATCCAAAATCTGGTGACAAGGTCGGTCTATGTCACATTAGAAAGGTCGGGGATCGAATTCGTGGATCGTGTATCGGTGTTGGCGTGGGGGTCTAGCTCACATGGTAGAGCGCGCGCTTAGCATGCGAGAGGTACCGGGATCGATGCCCGGGTCCTCCATTTTTTGGTAAAAAATATCTAACATTTTTATGTATTTTTATTTTGTCCATAAAAAATTGAAATGCCTTGTTAAGTGTACTGAATGTGATTATAACGTTAATCTTCATCATTCTCCAGTTAGTTAGGTTTCTTACACAAATGATTGTAGACACTACTGAGATACTGTTATTAAATACCATAACAAATCAGCTATCTTGTTGTTTACGTTAAAGTTGTTATCTATTTCTAGTCACGTGTTTACACCTGTTGCCATGTTGAGTGATTTTGGAACGTTTTTGTAGCATAGAACGTTATCTTAATTGCGTGATCTTTCGGCTTAATTTTGACTAAAATGCAACTGATGCAAATTTGTGGACGGTTAAATGTAATTTTTTTGCGATAATAACTATAAAATATTGATACGCCTTATTATACAAAAGACATACAGACAAATCGTAATTATACGCATAGAGATAAAGACGTTGTGATATTATTAACCAGTTTGCTTCTACGAATTTAATGAACATCGAGTTCCGTAGTGTAGTGGTTATCACGTCTGCCTAACACGCAGAAGGTCATGGGTTCAAGCCTCAACGGAACTAAACTTTTAAAAGTTTAAACAAATGAAAATAATTAAAACTTTTACATAATTACGTCTACTCTTTATGCAGAAAGTTACGGTTTAAAAACTCATCAAAGCTAACATTTAAAAGCGTTAATAGCGTTAACATATTATTCGTTAAAATCCATTATATAGGTATTTAGTGAAGTTTTTACAAGTTAAGATTTAAATGTTACTAAAAATAATATTAACTTGCTTATTTTAAGTTAATAATATTAACTAGTAACCGCTTTTATTTTGAAAAATAATAAAACTCTGTGAGGTGATTCACTCCTTTGTATCTAGAACAATGTTTCTAACGAGTTCTGTAGTGTAGTGGTTATCACGTCTGCTTTACACGCAGAAGGTCATGGGTACAAACCTCATCGGAACCATAATACAGAACAATTTAATATTTTTAACTTAAATAAAATTGAGGATGATTAAAATGATTATTTCTATTTATAAAGGCAATTACATAAAACATTTTATTGTTATCTTTAAACAATATTTACAATCGTTTATGGTATTTACCATTTATCACTACAAGAAAAATATAAAGGCGGTGAATAGAAATTTAAAAGGGTTCAATATGACCACTTTTAAAATTTAGATATTAATGATAAATTTTAAAAAGAACGCAGTTTTAAAAAGATAAACATACAGTGTGGTAAAGAATGGGTTTAATAAGTTTTAAACCTATAACCTTATTTGTGTAGAGCAGACGTTAAAATAGGTCTGTAGAAGTACATTGGTTGATCAAACTGCAACGTTTTAATACTCTAAAATAAATATAGACTGCTGTTTATTCAAAAATGATTGGTAAAAATTGTCTTACGTCTAAAATTAATAAATTTTGCTGTAGTTTTTTATAAAATAAAGAATGCATATAACTACACAATAATTGCTGTTTATATTTATGGCAATAAAATTAGTTCAGCGAGACTTAAACTCATGGCCTTCTGCTTGTAAAGCAGATGGAATTGTCTTTTAGTCCATAATAATGGAATCGTTTCGAATTATTGACAATTTGTAAATCAGCTATAAAGTATCTGGCCGGTTAGCTCAGCTGGTTAGAGCGTCGTGCTAATAACGCGAATGTCGCGGGTTCTATCCCCGTACTGGCCATTCTTTTGTTTAATATCCTTCCACACAAACAACGCATGGCTTAGTCGATAGAAATTGATTTAAGAAATTTTTTTTTATCCAAAAAGAGAATTAATTAAGAAGGCGAGACAATGTATTTCTACAATAGCCTCGATAGCTCAGTTGGGAGAGCGTCAGACTGAAGATCTGAAGGTCCCTGGTTCAATCCCGGGTCGGGGCATGTTTTGTTTTTACTTTTAACATCAATATTTAGGTGGTCTACACAACTTTATTGTCCTTGGCATTAGAAAGAAAAGGAAATACAAAAACGCTAGATTTAGTTAAAAAACTTCAGCTTCGATAACACAAGGGAGAAAGTCAGACTAAAGATCTGAAAAAGATCTGTTAATTTATTTAAATATATAAAAGATTAATTATTCATAAATTGTTTAATAAATTTAAATTTTTATAAAATAATATATAAAACGAATTACTTTTATATATTTTAAATTATTACAATATCAGTGTTATATAACTTTAAAAAGATTATTACATTAGGACTGTAATTAACCTTAAAAGCCGACCTAACAAAGCAAATACTTGGTATAGTGCCGTATTATTTCTAAATTTTAAGATCCAAAATCTGGTGACAAGGTCGGTCTATGTCACATTAGAAAGGTCGGGGATCGAATTCGTGGATCGTGGATCGGTGTTGTCGTGGGGGTCTAGCTCACATGGTAGAGCGCGCGCTTAGCATGCGGGAGGTACCGTGATCGATGCCCGGGTCCTCCATTTTTTGGTAAAAAATATCTAACATTTTTATGTGTTTTTATTTTGTCCATAAAAAATTGAAATACCTTGTTAAGTGTACTGAATATGATTATAACGTTAATCTTCATCATTCTTCAGTTAGTTAGGTTTCTTACACAAATGATTGTAGACACTACTGAGATACTGTTATTAAATACCATAACAAATCAGCTATCTTGTTGTTTACGTTAAAGTTGTTATCTATTTCTAGTCACGTGTTTACACCTGTTGCCATGTTGAGTGATTTTGGAACGTTTTTGTAGCATAGAACGTTATCTTAATTGCGTGATCTTTCGGCTTAATTTTGACTAAAATGCAACTGATGCAAATTTGTGGACGGTTAAATGTAATTTTTTTGCGATAATAACTATAAAATATTGATACGCCTTATTATACAAAAGACATACAGACAAATCGTAATTATACGCATAGAGATAAAGACGTTGTGATATTATTAACCAGTTTGCTTCTACGAATTTAATGAACATCGAGTTCCGTAGTGTAGTGGTTATCACGTCTGCCTAACACGCAGAAGGTCATGGGTTCAAGCCCCATCGGAACTAAACTTTTAAAAGTTTAAACAAATGAAAATAATTAAAACTTTTACATAATTACGTCTACTCTTTATGCAGAAAGTTACGGTTTAAAAACTCATCAAAGCTAACATTTAAAAGCGTTAATAACGTTAACATAATATTCGTTAAAATCCATTATATAGGTATTTAGTGAAGTTTTTACACGTTAAGATTTAAATGTTACTAAAAATAATATTAACTTGCTTATTTTAAGGTATTAATATTAACTAGTAACCGCTTTTATTTTAAAAAATAATAAAACTCTGTGAGGTGATTCACTCCTTTGTATCTAGAACAATGTTTCCAACGAGTTCTGTAGTGTAGTGGTTATCACGTCTGCTTTACACGCAGAAGGTCATGGGCGCAAACCCCATCGGAACTATATTACAGAACAATTTAATATTTTTAACTTAAATAAAATTGAGGATGATTAAAATGATTATTTCTATTTATAAAGGCAATTACATAAAACATTTTATTGTTATCTTTAAACAATATTTACAATCGTTTTTGGTATTTACCATTTATCACTACAAGAAAAATATAAAGGCGGTGAATAGAAATTTAAAAGGGTTCAATATGACCACTTTTAAAATTTAGATATTAATGATAAATTTTAAAAAGAACGCAGTTTTAAAAAGATAAACATACAGTGTGGTATATACCTAAAGAATAGGTTTAATAAGTTTTAAACCTATAACTTTATTTGTGTAGAGCAGACGTTAAAATAGGTCTGTAGAAGTACATTGGTTGATCAAACTGCAACGTTTTAATACTCTAAAATAAATATAGACTGCTGTTTATTCAAAAATGATTGGTAAAAATTGTCTTACGTCTAAAATTAATAAATTTTGCTGTAGTTTTTTATAAAATAAAGAATGCATATAACTACACAATAATTGCTGTTTATATTTATGGCAATAAAATTAGTTCAGCGAGAATTAAACTCATGGCCTTCTGCTTGTAAAGCAGATGGAATTGTTTTTTAGTCCATAATAATGAAATCGTTCCGAATTATTGACAATTTGTAAATAAGCTGTAAAGTATCTGGCCGGTTAGCTCAGCTGGTTAGAGCGTCGTGCTAATAACGAGAATGTCGCGGGTTCGATCCCCGTACTGGCCATTCTTTTGTTTAATATCCTTCCACACAAACAACGCATGGCTTAGTCGATAGAAATTGATTTAAGAAATTTTTTTTTATCCAAAAAGAGGATTAATTAAGAAGGCGAGACAATGTATTTTTACAGGAGCCTCGATAGCTCAGTTGGGAGAGCGTCAGACTGAAGATCTGAAGGTCCATGGTTCAATCCCGGGTCGGGGCATATTTTGTTTTTACTTTTAACATCAATATTTAGGCGGTTTACACAACTTTATTGTCCTTGGCATTAGAAAGAAAAGGAAATACAAAAACGCTAGATTTAGTTAAAAAACTTCAGCTTCGATAACACAAGGGAGAGAGTCAGACTAAAGATCTGAAAATGATCTGTTAATTTATTCAAATATATAAAAGATTAATTATTCATAAATTGTTTAATAAATTTAAATTTTTATAAAATAATATATAAAACGAATTACTTTTATATATTTTAATTTATTACAATATCAGTTTTATATAACTTTAAAAAGATTATTACATTAGGACCGTAATTAACCTTAAAAGCCGACATAACAAAGCAAATACTTGGTATAGTGACGTATTATTTCTAAATTTTAAGATCCAAAATCTGGTGACAAGGTTGGTCTATGTCACATTAGAAAGGTCGGGGATCGAATTCGTGGATCGTGGATAGGTGTTGTCGTGGGGGTCTAGCTCACATGGTAGAGCGCGCGCTTAGCATGCGGGAGGTACCGGGATCGATGCCCGGGTCCTCAATTTTCTGGTAAAAAATATCTAACATTTTTATGTATTTTTATTTTGTCCATAAAAAATTGAAATGCCTTGTTAAGTGTACTGAATGTGATTATAACGTTAATCTTCATCATTCTCCAGTTAGTTAGGTTTCTTACACAAATGATTGTAGACACTACTGAGATACTGTTATTAAATACCATAACAAATCAGCTATCTTGTTGTTTACGTTAAAGTTGTTATCTATTTCTAGTCACGTGTTTACACCTGTTGCCATGTTGAGTGATTTTGGAACGTTTTTGTAGCATAGAACGTTATCTTAATTGCGTGATCTTTCGGCTTAATTTTGACTAAAATGCAACTGATGCAAATTTGTGGACGGTTAAATGTAATTTTTTTGCGATAATAACTATAAAATATTGATACGCCTTATTATACAAAAGACATACAGACAAATCGTAATTATACGCATAGAGATAAAGACGTTGTGATATTATTAACCAGTTTGCTTCTACGAATTTAATGAACATCGAGTTCCGTAGTGTAGTGGTTATCACGTCTGCCTAACTCGCAGAAGGTCATGGGTTCAAGCCCCATCGGAACTAAACTTTTAAAAGTTTAAACAAATGAAAATAATTAAAACTTTTACATAATTACGTCTACTCTTTATGCAGAAAGTTACGGTTTAAAAACTCGTCAAAGCTAACATTTAAAAGCGTTAATAGCGTTAACATAATATTCGTTAAAATCAATTATATAGGTATTTAGTGAAGTTTTTACACGTTAAGATTTAAATGTTACTAAAAATAATATTAACTTGCTTATTTTAAGGTATTAATATTAACTAGTAACCGCTTTTATTTTGAAAAATAATAAAACTCTGTGAGGTGATTCACTCCTTTGTATCTAGAACAATGTTTCCAACGAGTTCTGTAGTGTAGTGATTATCACGTCTGCTTTACACGCAGAAGGTCATGGGCGCAAACCTCATCGGAACTATATTACAGAACAATTTAATATTTTTAACTTAAATAAAATTGAGGATGATTAAAATGATTATTTCTATTTATAAAGGCAATTACATAAAACATTTTATTGTTATCTTTAAACAATATTTACAATCGTTTTTGGTATTTACCATTTATCACTACAAGAAAAATATAAAGGCGGTGAATAGAAATTTAAAAGGGTTCAATATGACCACTTTTAAAATTTAGATATTAATGATAAATTTTAAAAAGAACGCAGTTTTAAAAAGATAAACATACAGTGTGGTATATACCTAAAGAATGGGTTTAATAAGTTTTAAACCTATAACCTTATTTGTGTAGAGCAGACGTTAAAATAGGTCTGTAGAAGTACATTGGTTGATCAAACTGCAACGTTTTAATACTCTAAAATAAATATAGACTGCTGTTTATTCAAAAATGATTGGTAAAAATTGTCTTACGTCTAAAATTAATAAATTTTGCTGTAGTTTTTTATAAAATAAAGAATGCATATAACTACACAATAATTGCTGTTTATATTTATCGTAATAAAATTAGTTCAGCGAGACTTAAACTCATGGCCTTCTGCTTGTAAAGCAGATGGAATTGTTTTTTAGTCCATAATAATGAAATCGTTCCGAATTATTGACAATTTGTAAATAAGCTGTAAAGTATCTGGCCGGTTAGCTCAGCTGGTTAGAGCGTCGTGCTAATAACGAGAATGTCGCGGGTTCGATCCCCGTACTGGCCATTCTTTTGTTTAATATCCTTCCACACAAACAACGCATGGCTTAGTCGATAGAAATTGATTTAAGAAATTTTTTTTTATCCAAAGAGAGAATTAATTAAGAAGGCGAGACAATGTATTTTTACAGGAGCCTCGATAGCTCAGTTGGGAGAGCGTCAGACTGAAGATCTGAAGGTCCCTGGTTCAATCCCGGGTCGGGGCATATTTTGTTTTTACTTTTAACATCAATATTTAGGCGGTTTACACAACTTTATTGTCCTTGGCATTAGAAAGAAAAGAAAATACAAAAACGCTAGATTTAGTTAAAAAACTTCAGCTTCGATAACACAAGGGAGAGAGTCAGACTAAAGATCTGAAAAAGATCTGTTAATTTATTTAAATATATGAAAGATTAATTATTCATAAATTGTTTAATAAATTTAAATTTTTATAAAATAATATATAAAATGAATTACTTTTATATATTTTAATTTATTACAATATCAGTTTTATATAACCTTAAAAAGATTATTACATCAGGACCGTAATTAACCTTAAAAGCCGACTTAACAAAGCAAATACTTGGTATAGTGCCGTATTATTTCTAAATTTTAAGATCCAAAATCTGGTGACAAGGTCGGTCTATGTCACATTAGAAAGGTCGGGGATCGAATTCGTGGATCGTGTATCGGTGTTGGCGTGGGGGTCTAGCTCACATGGTAGAGCGCGCGCTTAGCATGCGAGAGGTACCGGGATCGATGCCCGGGTCCTCCATTTTTTGGTAAAAAATATCTAACATTTTTATGTATTTTTATTTTGTCCATAAAAAATTGAAATGCCTTGTTAAGTGTACTGAATGTGATTATAACGTTAATCTTCATCATTCTCCAGTTAGTTAGGTTTCTTACACAAATGATTGTAGACACTACTGAGATACTGTTATTAAATACCATAACAAATCAGCTATCTTGTTGTTTACGTTAAAGTTGTTATCTATTTCTAGTCACGTGTTTACACCTGTTGCCATGTTGAGTGATTTTGGAACGTTTTTGTAGCATAGAACGTTATCTTAATTGCGTGATCTTTCGGCTTAATTTTGACTAAAATGCAACTGATGCAAATTTGTGGACGGTTAAATGTAATTTTTTTGCGATAATAACTATAAAATATTGATACGCCTTATTATACAAAAGACATACAGACAAATCGTAATTATACGCATAGAGATAAAGACGTTGTGATATTATTAACCAGTTTGCTTCTACGAATTTAATGAACATCGAGTTCCGTAGTGTAGTGGTTATCACGTCTGCCTAACACGCAGAAGGTCATGGGTTCAAGCCTCAACGGAACTAAACTTTTAAAAGTTTAAACAAATGAAAATAATTAAAACTTTTACATAATTACGTCTACTCTTTATGCAGAAAGTTACGGTTTAAAAACTCATCAAAGCTAACATTTAAAAGCGTTAATAGCGTTAACATATTATTCGTTAAAATCCATTATATAGGTATTTAGTGAAGTTTTTACAAGTTAAGATTTAAATGTTACTAAAAATAATATTAACTTGCTTATTTTAAGTTAATAATATTAACTAGTAACCGCTTTTATTTTGAAAAATAATAAAACTCTGTGAGGTGATTCACTCCTTTGTATCTAGAACAATGTTTCTAACGAGTTCTGTAGTGTAGTGGTTATCACGTCTGCTTTACACGCAGAAGGTCATGGGTACAAACCTCATCGGAACCATAATACAGAACAATTTAATATTTTTAACTTAAATAAAATTGAGGATGATTAAAATGATTATTTCTATTTATAAAGGCAATTACATAAAACATTTTATTGTTATCTTTAAACAATATTTACAATCGTTTATGGTATTTACCATTTATCACTACAAGAAAAATATAAAGGCGGTGAATAGAAATTTAAAAGGGTTCAATATGACCACTTTTAAAATTTAGATATTAATGATAAATTTTAAAAAGAACGCAGTTTTAAAAAGATAAACATACAGTGTGGTAAAGAATGGGTTTAATAAGTTTTAAACCTATAACCTTATTTGTGTAGAGCAGACGTTAAAATAGGTCTGTAGAAGTACATTGGTTGATCAAACTGCAACGTTTTAATACTCTAAAATAAATATAGACTGCTGTTTATTCAAAAATGATTGGTAAAAATTGTCTTACGTCTAAAATTAATAAATTTTGCTGTAGTTTTTTATAAAATAAAGAATGCATATAACTACACAATAATTGCTGTTTATATTTATGGCAATAAAATTAGTTCAGCGAGACTTAAACTCATGGCCTTCTGCTTGTAAAGCAGATGGAATTGTCTTTTAGTCCATAATAATGGAATCGTTTCGAATTATTGACAATTTGTAAATCAGCTATAAAGTATCTGGCCGGTTAGCTCAGCTGGTTAGAGCGTCGTGCTAATAACGCGAATGTCGCGGGTTCTATCCCCGTACTGGCCATTCTTTTGTTTAATATCCTTCCACACAAACAACGCATGGCTTAGTCGATAGAAATTGATTTAAGAAATTTTTTTTTATCCAAAAAGAGAATTAATTAAGAAGGCGAGACAATGTATTTCTACAATAACCTCGATAGCTCAGTTGGGAGAGCGTCAGACTGAAGATCTGAAGGTCCCTGGTTCAATCCCGGGTCGGGGCATGTTTTGTTTTTACTTTTAACATCAATATTTAGGTGGTCTACACAACTTTATTGTCCTTGGCATTAGAAAGAAAAGGAAATACAAAAACGCTAGATTTAGTTAAAAAACTTCAGCTTCGATAACACAAGGGAGAAAGTCAGACTAAAGATCTGAAAAAGATCTGTTAATTTATTTAAATATATAAAAGATTAATTATTCATAAATTGTTTAATAAATTTAAATTTTTATAAAATAATATATAAAACGAATTACTTTTATATATTTTAAATTATTACAATATCAGTGTTATATAACTTTAAAAAGATTATTACATTAGGACTGTAATTAACCTTAAAAGCCGACCTAACAAAGCAAATACTTGGTATAGTGCCGTATTATTTCTAAATTTTAAGATCCAAAATCTGGTGACAAGGTCGGTCTATGTCACATTAGAAAGGTCGGGGATCGAATTCGTGGATCGTGGATCGGTGTTGTCGTGGGGGTCTAGCTCACATGGTAGAGCGCGCGCTTAGCATGCGGGAGGTACCGTGATCGATGCCCGGGTCCTCCATTTTTTGGTAAAAAATATCTAACATTTTTATGTGTTTTTATTTTGTCCATAAAAAATTGAAATACCTTGTTAAGTGTACTGAATATGATTATAACGTTAATCTTCATCATTCTTCAGTTAGTTAGGTTTCTTACACAAATGATTGTAGACACTACTGAGATACTGTTATTAAATACCATAACAAATCAGCTATCTTGTTGTTTACGTTAAAGTTGTTATCTATTTCTAGTCACGTGTTTACACCTGTTGCCATGTTGAGTGATTTTGGAACGTTTTTGTAGCATAGAACGTTATCTTAATTGCGTGATCTTTCGGCTTAATTTTGACTAAAATGCAACTGATGCAAATTTGTGGACGGTTAAATGTAATTTTTTTGCGATAATAACTATAAAATATTGATACGCCTTATTATACAAAAGACATACAGACAAATCGTAATTATACGCATAGAGATAAAGACGTTGTGATATTATTAACCAGTTTGCTTCTACGAATTTAATGAACATCGAGTTCCGTAGTGTAGTGGTTATCACGTCTGCCTAACACGCAGAAGGTCATGGGTTCAAGCCCCATCGGAACTAAACTTTTAAAAGTTTAAACAAATGAAAATAATTAAAACTTTTACATAATTACGTCTACTCTTTATGCAGAAAGTTACGGTTTAAAAACTCATCAAAGCTAACATTTAAAAGCGTTAATAACGTTAACATAATATTCGTTAAAATCCATTATATAGGTATTTAGTGAAGTTTTTACACGTTAAGATTTAAATGTTACTAAAAATAATATTAACTTGCTTATTTTAAGGTATTAATATTAACTAGTAACCGCTTTTATTTTAAAAAATAATAAAACTCTGTGAGGTGATTCACTCCTTTGTATCTAGAACAATGTTTCCAACGAGTTCTGTAGTGTAGTGGTTATCACGTCTGCTTTACACGCAGAAGGTCATGGGCGCAAACCCCATCGGAACTATATTACAGAACAATTTAATATTTTTAACTTAAATAAAATTGAGGATGATTAAAATGATTATTTCTATTTATAAAGGCAATTACATAAAACATTTTATTGTTATCTTTAAACAATATTTACAATCGTTTTTGGTATTTACCATTTATCACTACAAGAAAAATATAAAGGCGGTGAATAGAAATTTAAAAGGGTTCAATATGACCACTTTTAAAATTTAGATATTAATGATAAATTTTAAAAAGAACGCAGTTTTAAAAAGATAAACATACAGTGTGGTATATACCTAAAGAATAGGTTTAATAAGTTTTAAACCTATAACTTTATTTGTGTAGAGCAGACGTTAAAATAGGTCTGTAGAAGTACATTGGTTGATCAAACTGCAACGTTTTAATACTCTAAAATAAATATAGACTGCTGTTTATTCAAAAATGATTGGTAAAAATTGTCTTACGTCTAAAATTAATAAATTTTGCTGTAGTTTTTTATAAAATAAAGAATGCATATAACTACACAATAATTGCTGTTTATATTTATGGCAATAAAATTAGTTCAGCGAGAATTAAACTCATGGCCTTCTGCTTGTAAAGCAGATGGAATTGTTTTTTAGTCCATAATAATGAAATCGTTCCGAATTATTGACAATTTGTAAATAAGCTGTAAAGTATCTGGCCGGTTAGCTCAGCTGGTTAGAGCGTCGTGCTAATAACGAGAATGTCGCGGGTTCGATCCCCGTACTGGCCATTCTTTTGTTTAATATCCTTCCACACAAACAACGCATGGCTTAGTCGATAGAAATTGATTTAAGAAATTTTTTTTTATCCAAAAAGAGAATTAATTAAGAAGGCGAGACAATGTATTTTTACAGGAGCCTCGATAGCTCAGTTGGGAGAGCGTCAGACTGAAGATCTGAAGGTCCATGGTTCAATCCCGGGTCGGGGCATATTTTGTTTTTACTTTTAACATCAATATTTAGGCGGTTTACACAACTTTATTGTCCTTGGCATTAGAAAGAAAAGGAAATACAAAAACGCTAGATTTAGTTAAAATACTTCAGCTTCGATAACACAAGGGAGAGAGTCAGACTAAAGATCTGTTAATTTATTTAAATATATAAAAGATTAATTATTCATAAATTGTTTAATAAATTTAAATTTTTATAAAATAATATATAAAACGAATTACTTTTATATATTTTAATTTATTACAATATCAGTTTTATATAACCTTAAAAAGATTATTACATTAGGACCGTAATTAACCTTAAAAGCCGACCTAACAAAGCAAATACTTGGTATAGTGCCGTATTATTTCTAAATTTTAAGATCCAAAACCTGGTGACAAGGTCGGTCTATGTCACATTAGAAAGGTCGGAGATCGAATTCGTGGATCGTGGATCGGTGTTGTCGTGGGGGTCTAGCTCACATGGTAGAGCGCGCGCTTAGCATGCGAGAGGTACCGGGATCGATGCCCGGGTCCTCCATTTTTTGGTAAAAAATATCTAACATTTTTATGTGTTTTTATTTTGTCCATAAAAAATTGAAATACCTTGTTAAGTGTACTGAATGTGATTATAACGTTAATCTTCATCCTTCTCCAGTTAGTTAGGTTTCTAACACAAATGATTGTAGACACTACTGAGATACTGTTATTAAATACCATAACAAATCAGCTATCTTGTTGTTTACGTTAAAGTTGTTATCTATTTCTAGTCACGTGTTTACACCTGTTGCCATGTTGAGTGATTTTGGAACGTTTTTGTAGCATAGAACGTTATCTTAATTGCGTGATCTTTCGGCTTAATTTTGACTAAAATGCAACTGCTGCAAATTTGTGGACGGTTAAATGTAATTTTTTTGCGATAATAACTATAAAATATTGATACGCCTTATTATGCAAAAGACATACAGACAAATCGTAATTATACGCATAGAGATAAAGACGTTGTGATATTATTAACCAGTTTGCTTCTACGAATTTAATGAACATCGAGTTCCGTAGTGTAGTGGTTATCACGTCTGCCTAACACGCAGAAGGTCATGGGTTCAAGCCCCATCGGAACTAAACTTTTAAAAGTTTAAACAAATGAAAATAATTAAAACTTTTACATAATTACGTCTACTCTTTATGCAAAAAGTTACGGTTTAAAAACTCGTCAAAGCTAACATTTAAAAGCGTTAATAGCGTTAACATAATATTCGTTAAAATCAATTATATAGGTATTTAGTGAAGTTTTTACACGTTAAGATTTAAATGTTACTAAAAATAATATTAACTTGCTTATTTTAAGGTATTAATATTAACTAGTAACCGCTTTTATTTTGAAAAATAATAAAACTCTGTGAGGTGATTCACTCCTTTGTATCTAGAACAATGTTTCCAACGAGTTCTGTAGTGTAGTGATTATCACGTCTGCTTTACACGCAGAAGGTCATGGGCGCAAACCTCATCGGAACTATATTACAGAACAATTTAATATTTTTAACTTAAATAAAATTGAGGATGATTAAAATGATTATTTCTATTTATAAAGGCAATTACATAAAACATTTTATTGTTATCTTTAAACAATATTTACAATCGTTTTTGGTATTTACCATTTATCACTACAAGAAAAATATAAAGGCGGTGAATAGAAATTTAAAAGGGTTCAATATGACCACTTTTAAAATTTAGATATTAATGATAAATTTTAAAAAGAACGCAGTTTTAAAAAGATAAACATACAGTGTGGTATATACCTAAAGAATGGGTTTAATAAGTTTTAAACCTATAACCTTATTTGTGTAGAGCAGACGTTAAAATAGGTCTGTAGAAGTACATTGGTTGATCAAACTGCAACGTTTTAATACTCTAAAATAAATATAGACTGCTGTTTATTCAAAAATGATTGGTAAAAATTGTCTTACGTCTAAAATTAATAAATTTTGCTGTAGTTTTTTATAAAATAAAGAATGCATATAACTACACAATAATTGCTGTTTATATTTATCGTAATAAAATTAGTTCAGCGAGACTTAAACTCATGGCCTTCTGCTTGTAAAGCAGATGGAATTGTTTTTTAGTCCATAATAATGAAATCGTTCCGAATTATTGACAATTTGTAAATAAGCTGTAAAGTATCTGGCCGGTTAGCTCAGCTGGTTAGAGCGTCGTGCTAATAACGAGAATGTCGCGGGTTCGATCCCCGTACTGGCCATTCTTTTGTTTAATATCCTTCCACACAAACAACGCATGGCTTAGTCGATAGAAATTGATTTAAGAAATTTTTTTTTATCCAAAGAGAGAATTAATTAAGAAGGCGAGACAATGTATTTTTACAGGAGCCTCGATAGCTCAGTTGGGAGAGCGTCAGACTGAAGATCTGAAGGTCCCTGGTTCAATCCCGGGTCGGGGCATATTTTGTTTTTACTTTTAACATCAATATTTAGGCGGTTTACACAACTTTATTGTCCTTGGCATTAGAAAGAAAAGAAAATACAAAAACGCTAGATTTAGTTAAAAAACTTCAGCTTCGATAACACAAGGGAGAGAGTCAGACTAAAGATCTGAAAAAGATCTGTTAATTTATTTAAATATATGAAAGATTAATTATTCATAAATTGTTTAATAAATTTAAATTTTTATAAAATAATATATAAAATGAATTACTTTTATATATTTTAATTTATTACAATATCAGTTTTATATAACCTTAAAAAGATTATTACATCAGGACCGTAATTAACCTTAAAAGCCGACCTAACAAAGCAAATACTTGGTATAGTGCCGTATTATTTCTAAATTTTAAGATCCAAAACCTGGTGACAAGGTCGGTCTATGTCACATTAGAAAGGTCGGAGATCGAATTCGTGGATCGTGGATCGGTGTTGTCGTGGGGGTCTAGCTCACATGGTAGAGCGCGCGCTTAGCATGCGCGAGGTACCGGGATCGATGCCCGGGTCCTCCATTTTTTGGTAAAAAATATCTAACATTTTTATGTGTTTTTATTTTGTCCATAAAAAATTGAAATACCTTGTTAAGTGTACTGAATGTGATTATAACGTTAATCTTCATCATTCTTCAGTTAGTTAGGTTTCTTACACAAATGATTGTAGACACTACTGAGATACTGTTATTAAATACCATAACAAATCAGCTATCTTGTTGTTTACGTTAAAGTTGTTATCTATTTCTAGTCACGTGTTTACACCTGTTGCCATGTTGAGTGATTTTGGAACGTTTTTGTAGCATAGAACGTTATCTTAATTGCGTGATCTTTCGGCTTAATTTTGACTAAAATGCAACTGATGCAAATTTGTGGACGGTTAAATGTAATTTTTTTGCGATAATAACTAAAAAATATTGATACGCCTTATTATACAAAAGACATACAGACAAATCGTAATTATACGCATAGAGATAAAGACGTTGTGATATTATTAACCAGTTTGCTTCTACGAATTTAATGAACATCGAGTTCCGTAGTGTAGTGGTTATCACGTCTGCCTAACACGCAGAAGGTCATGGGTTCAAGCCCCATCGGAACTAAACTTTTAAAAGTTTAAACAAATGAAAATAATTAAAACTTTTACATAATTACGTCTACTCTTTATGCAAAAAGTTACGGTTTAAAAACTCATCAAAGCTAACATTTAAAAGCGTTAATAGCGTTAACGTATTATTCGTTAAAATCCATTATATAGGTATTTAGTGAAGTTTTTACAAGTTAAGATTTAAATGTTACTAAAAATAATATTAACTTGCTTATTTTAAGTTAATAATATTAACTAGTAACCGCTTTTATTTTGAAAAATAATAAAACTCTGTGAGGTGATTCACTCCTTTGTATCTAGAACAATGTTTCCAACGAGTTCTGTAGTGTAGTGGTTATCACGTCTGCTTTACACGCAGAAGGTCATGGGCGCAAACCCCATCGGAACTATATTACAGAACAATTTAATATTTTTAACTTAAATAAAATTGAGGATGATTAAAATGATTATTTCTATTTATAAAGGCAATTACATAAAACATTTTATTGTTATCTTTAAACAATATTTACAATCGTTTTTGGTATTTACCATTTATCACTACAAGAAAAATATAAAGGCGGTGAATAGAAATTTAAAAGGGTTCAATATGACCACTTTTAAAATTTAGATATTAATGATAAATTTTAAAAAGAACGCAGTTTTAAAAAGATAAACATACAGTGTGGTATATACCTAAAGAATAGGTTTAATGAGTTTTAAACCTATAACCTTATTTGTGTAGAGCAGACGTTAAAATAGGTCTGTAGAAGTACATTGGTTGATCAAACTGCAACGTTTTAATACTCTAAAATAAATATAGACTGCTGTTTATTCAAAAATGATTGGTAAAAATTGTCTTACGTCTAAAATTAATAAATTTTGCTGTAGTTTTTTATAAAGTAAAGAATGCATATAACTACACAATAATTTCTGTTTATATTTATGGCAATAAAATTAGTTCAGCGAGACTTAAACTCATGGCCTTCTGCTTGTAAAGCAGATGGAATTGTTTTTTAGTCCATAATAATGAACTCGTTCCGAATTATTGACAATTTGTAAATAAGCTGTAAAGTATCTGGCCGGTTAGCTCAGCTGGTTAGAGCGTCGTGCTAATAACGCGAATGTCGCGGGTTCGATCCCCGTACTGGCCATTCTTTTGTTTAATATCCTTCCACACAAACAACGCATGGCTTAGTCGATAGAAATTGATTTAAGAAATTTTTTTTATCCAAAAAGAGAATTAATTAAGAAGGCGAGACAATGTATTTTTACAGGAGCCTCGATAGCTCAGTTCGGAGAGCGTCAGACTTAAGATCTGAAAGTCCCTGGTTCAATCCCGGGTCGGGGCATATTTTGTTTTTACTTTTAACATCAATATTTAGGCGGTTTACACAACTTTATTGTCCTTGGCATTAGAAAGAAAAGGAAATACAAAAACGCTAGATTTAGTTAAAATACTTCAGCTTCGATAACACAAGGGAGAGAGTCAGACTAAAGATCTGTTAATTTATTTAAATATATAAAAGATTAATTATTCATAAATTGTTTAATAAATTTAAATTTTTATAAAATAATATATAAAACGAATTACTTTTATATATTTTAATTTATTACAATATCAGTTTTATATAACCTTAAAAAGATTATTACATTAGGACCGTAATTAACCTTAAAAGCCGACCTAACAAAGCAAATACTTGGTATAGTGCCGTATTATTTCTAAATTTTAAGATCCAAATCCTGGTGACAAGGTCGGTCTATGTCACATTAGAAAGGTCGGCGATCGAATTCGTGGATCGTGGATCGGTGTTGTCGTGGGGGTCTAGCTCACATGGTAGAGCGCGCGCTTAGCATGCGAGAGGTACCGGGATCGATGCCCGGGTCCTCCAATTTTTGGTAAAAAATATCTAACATTTTTATGTGTTTTTATTTTGTCCATAAAAAATTGAAATACCTTGTTAAGTGTACTGAATGTGATTATAACGTTAATCTTCATCCTTCTCCAGTTAGTTAGGTTTCTAACACAAATGATTGTAGACACTACTGAGATACTGTTATTAAATACCATAACAAATCAGCTATCTTGTTGTTTACGTTAAAGTTGTTATCTATTTCTAGTCACGTGTTTACACCTGTTGCCATGTTGAGTGATTTTGGAACGTTTTTGTAGCATAGAACGTTATCTTAATTGCGTGATCTTTCGGCTTAATTTTGACTAAAATGCAACTGCTGCAAATTTTTGGACGGTTAAATGTAATTTTTTTGCGATAATAACTATAAAATATTGATACGCCTTATTATGCAAAAGACATACAGACAAATCGTAATTATACGCATAGAGATAAAGACGTTGTGATATTATTAACCAGTTTGCTTCTACGAATTTAATGAACATCGAGTTCCGTAGTGTAGTGGTTATCACGTCTGCCTAACACGCAGAAGGTCATGGGTTCAAGCCCCATCGGAACTAAACTTTTAAAAGTTTAAACAAATGAAAATAATTAAAACTTTTACATAATTACGTCTACTCTTTATGCAAAAAGTTACGGTTTAAAAACTCATCAAAGCTAACATTTAAAAGCGTTAATAGCGTTAACATAATATTCGTTAAAATCAATTATATAGGTATTTAGTGAAGTTTTTACACGTTAAGATGTAAATGTTACTAAAAATAATATTAGCTTGCTTATTTTAAGGTATTAATATTAACTAGTAACCGCTTTTATTTTGAAAAATAATAAAACTCTGTGAGGTGATTCACTCCTTTGTATCTAGAACAATGTTTCCAACGAGTTCTGTAGTGTAGTGATTATCATGTCTGCTTTACACGCAGAAGGTCATGGGCGCAAACCCCATCGGAACTATATTACAGAACAATTTAATATTTTTAACTTAAATAAAATTGAGGATGATTAAAATGATTATTTCTATTTATAAAGGCAATTACATAAAACATTTTATTGTTATCTTTAAACAATATTTACAATCGTTTTTGGTATTTACCATTTATCACTACAAGAAAAATATAAAGGCGGTGAATAGAAATTTAAAAGGGTTCAATATGACCACTTTTAAAATTTAGATATTAATGATAAATTTTAAAAAGAACGCAGTTTTAAAAAGATAAACATACAGTGTGGTAAAGAATGGGTTTAATAAGTTTTAAACCTATAACCTTATTTGTGTAGAGCAGACGTTAAAATAGGTCTGTAGAAGTACATTGGTTGATCAAACTGCAACGTTTTAATACTCTAAAATAAATATAGACTGCTGTTTATTCAAAAATGATTGGTAAAAATTGTCTTACGTCTAAAATTAATAAATTTTGCTGTAGTTTTTTATAAAATAAAGAATGCATATAACTACACAATAATTGCTGTTTATATTTATGGCAATAAAATTAGTTTAGCGAGACTTAAACTCATGGCCTTCTGCTTGTAAAGCAGATGGAATTGTCTTTTAGTCCATAATAATGGAATCGTTCCGAATTATTGACCCATTTGTAAATAAGCTGTAAAGTATCTGGCCGGTTAGCTCAGCTGGTTAGAGCGTCGTGCTAATAACTCGAATGTCGCGGGTTCGATCCCCGTACTGGCCATTCTTTTGTTTAATATCCTTCCACACAAACAACGCATGGCTTAGTCGATAGAAATTGATTTAAGATTTTTTTTTTATCCAAAAAGAGAATTAATTAAGAAGGCGAGACAATGTATTTCTACAGGAGCCTCGATAGCTCAGTTGGGAGAGCGTCAGACTGAAGATCTGAAGGTCCCTGGTTCAATCCCGGGTCGGGGCATATTTTGTTTTTACTTTTAACATCAATATTTAGGCGGTTTACACAACTTTATTGTCCTTGGCATTAGAAAGAAAAGGAAATACAAATAGGCTAATTTTAGTTAAAAAACTTCAGATTCGATAACACATGGGAGAGAGTCAGACTAAAGATCTGAAAATGATCTGTTAATTTATTCAAATATATGAAAGATTAATTATTCATAAATTGTTTAATAAATTTAAATTTTTATAAAATAATATATAAAACGAATTACTTTTATATATTTTAATTTATTACAATATCAGTTTTATATAACTTTAAAAAGATTATTACATTAGGACCGTAATTAACCTTAAAAGCCGACTTAACAAAGCAAATACTTGGTATAGTGCCGTATTATTTCTAAATTTTAAGATCCAAAATCTGGTGACAAGGTCGGTCTATGTCACATTAGAAAAGTCGGGGATCGAATTCGTGGATCGTGGATGGGTGTTGGCGTGGGGGTCTAGCTCACATTGTAGAGCGCGCGCTTAGCATGCGCGAGGTACCGGGATCGATGCCCGGGTCCTCCATTTTTTGGTAAAAAATATCTAACATTTTTATGTATTTTTATTTTGTCCATAAAAAATTGAAATGCCTTGTTAAGTGTACTGAATGTGATTATAACGTTAATCTTCATCATTCTCCAGTTAGTTAGGTTTCTTACACAATTGATTGTAGACACTACTGAGATACTGTTATTAAATACCATAACAAATCAGCTATCTTGTTGTTTACGTTAAAGTTGTTATCTATTTCTAGTCACGTGTTTACACCTGTTGCCATGTTGAGTGATTTTGGAACGTTTTTGTAGCATAGAACGTTATCTTAATTGCGTGATCTTTCGGCTTAATTTTGACTAAAATGCAACTGATGCAAATTTTTGGACGGTTAAATGTAATTTTTTTGCGATAATAACTATAAAATATTGATACGCCTTATTATACAAAAGACATACAGACAAATCGTAATTATACGCATAGAGATAAAGACGTTGTGATATTATTAACCAGTTTGCTTCTACGAATTTAATGAACATCGAGTTCCGTAGTGTAGTGGTTATCACGTCTGCCTAACACGCAGAAGGTCATGGGTTCAAGCCTCAACGGAACTAAACTTTTAATAGTTTAAACAAATGAAAATAATTAAAACTTTTACATAATTACGTCTACTCTTTATGCAGAAAGTTACGGTTTAAAAACTCATCAAAGCTAACATTTAAAAGCGTTAATAGCGTTAACGTATTATTCGTTAAAATCCATTATATAGGTATTTAGTGAAGTTTTTACAAGTTAAGATTTAAATGTTACTAAAAATAATATTCACTTGCTTATTTTAAGTTAATAATATTAACTAGTAACCGCTTTTATTTTGAAAAATAATAAAATTCTGTGAGGTGATTCACTCCTTTGTATCTAGAACAATGTTTCTAACGAGTTCTGTAGTGTAGTGGTTATCACGTCTGCTTTACACGCAGAAGGTCATGGGTACAAACCCCATCGGAACCATAATACAGAACAATTTAATTTTTTTAACTTAAATAAAATTGAGGATGATTAAAATGATTATTTCTATTTATAAAGGCAATTACATAAAACATTTTATTGTTATCTTTAAACAATATTTACAATCGTTTATGGTATTTACCATTTATCACTACAAGAAAAATATAAAGGCGGTGAATAGAAATTTAAAAGGGTTCAATATGACCACTTTTAAAATTTAGATATTAATGATAAATTTTAAAAAGAACGCAGTTTTAAAAAGATAAACATACAGTGTGGTATATACCTAAAGAATAGGTTTAATAAGTTTTAAACCTATAACCTTATTTGTGTAGAGCAGACGTTAAAATAGGTCTGTAGAAGTACATTGGTTGATCAAACTGCAACGTTTTAATACTCTAAAATAAATATAGACTGCTGTTTGTTCAAAAATGATTGGTAAAAATTGTCTTACGTCTAAAATTAATAAATTTTGCTGTAGTTTTTTATAAAATAAAGAATGCATATAACTACACAATAATTGCTGTTTATATTTATAGCAATAAAATTAGTTTAGCGAGACTTAAACTCATGGCCTTCTGCTTGTAAAGCAGATGGAATTGTTTTTTAGTCCATAATAATGGAATCGTTCCGAATTATTGACCCATTTGTAAATAAGCTGTAAAGTATCTGGCCGGTTAGCTCAGCTGGTTAGAGCGTCGTGCTAATAACGCGAATGTCGCGGGTTCGATCCCCGTACTGGCCATTCTTTTGTTTAATATCCTTCCACACAAACAACGCATGGCTTAGTCGATAGAAATTGATTTAAGATTTTTTTTTTATCCAAAAAGAGAATTAATTAAGAAGGCGAGACAATGTATTTCTACAGGAGCCTCGATAGCTCAGTTGGGAGAGCGTCAGACTGAAGATCTGAAGGTCCCTGGTTCAATCCCGGGTCGGGGCATATTTTGTTTTTACTTTTAACATCAATATTTAGGCGGTTTACACAACATTATTGTCCTTGGCATTAGAAAGAAAAGGAAATACAAAAACGCTAGATTTAGTTAAAAAACTTCAGATTCGATAACACATGGGAGAGAGTCAGACTAAAGATCTGAAAATGATCTGTTAATTTATTCAAATATATGAAAGATTAATTATTCATAAATTGTTTAATAAATTTAAATTTTTATAAAATAATATATAAAACGAATTACTTTTATATATTTTAATTTATTACAATATCAGTTTTATATAACTTTAAAAAGATTATTACATTAGGACCGTAATTAACCTTAAAAGCCGACTTAACAAAGCAAATACTTGGTATAGTGCCGTATTATTTCTAAATTTTAAGATCCAAAATCTGGTGACAAGGTCGGTCTATGTCACATTAGAAAGGTCGGAAATCGAATTCGTGGATCGTGGATGGGTGTTGGCGTGGGGGTCTAGCTCACATTGTAGAGCGCGCGCTTAGCATGCGCGAGGTACCGGGATCGATGCCCGGGTCCTCCATTTTTTGGTAAAAAATATCTAACATTTTTATGTATTTTTATTTTGTCCATAAAAAATTGAAATGCCTTGTTAAGTGTACTGAATGTGATTATAACGTTAATCTTCATCATTCTCCAGTTAGTTAGGTTTCTTACACAAATGATTGTAGACACTACTGAGATACTGTTATTAAATACCATAACAAATCAGCTATCTTGTTGTTTACGTTAAAGTTGTTATCTATTTCTAGTCACGTGTTTACACCTGTTGCCATGTTGAGTGATTTTGGAACGTTTTTGTAGCATAGAACGTTATCTTAATTGCGTGATCTTTCGGCTTAATTTTGACTAAAATGCAACTGATGCAAATTTGTGGACGGTTAAATGTAATTTTTTTGCGATAATAACTATAAAATATTGATACGCCTTATTATACAAAAGACATACAGACAAATCGTAATTATACGCATAGAGATAAAGACGTTGTGATATTATTAACCAGTTTGCTTCTACGAATTTAATGAACATCGAGTTCCGTAGTGTAGTGGTTATCACGTCTGCCTAACACGCAGAAGGTCATGGGTTCAAGCCTCAACGGAACTAAACTTTTAAAAGTTTAAACAAATGAAAATAATTAAAACTTTTACATAATTACGTCTACTCTTTATGCAGAAAGTTACGGTTTAAAAACTCATCAAAGCTAACATTTAAAAGCGTTAATAGCGTTAACGTATTATTCGTTAAAATCCATTATATAGGTATTTAGTGAAGTTTTTACAAGTTAAGATTTAAATGTTACTAAAAATAATATTAACTTGCTTATTTTAAGTTAATAATATTAACTAGTAACCGCTTTTATTTTGAAAAATAATAAAACTCTGTGAGGTGATTCACTCCTTTGTATCTAGAACAATGTTTCTAACGAGTTCTGTAGTGTAGTGGTTATCACGTCTGCCTAACTCGCAGAAGGTCATGGGTTCAAGCCCCATCGGAACTAAACTTTTAAAAGTTTAAACAAATGAAAATAATTAAAACTTTTACATAATTACGTCTACTCTTTATGCAGAAAGTTACGGTTTAAAAACTCGTCAAAGCTAACATTTAAAAGCGTTAATAGCGTTAACATAATATTCGTTAAAATCAATTATATAGGTATTTAGTGAAGTTTTTACACGTTAAGATTTAAATGTTACTAAAAATAATATTAACTTGCTTATTTTAAGGTATTAATATTAACTAGTAACCGCTTTTATTTTGAAAAATAATAAAACTCTGTGAGGTGATTCACTCCTTTGTATCTAGAACAATGTTTCCAACGAGTTCTGTAGTGTAGTGATTATCACGTCTGCTTTACACGCAGAAGGTCATGGGCGCAAACCTCATCGGAACTATATTACAGAACAATTTAATATTTTTAACTTAAATAAAATTGAGGATGATTAAAATGATTATTTCTATTTATAAAGGCAATTACATAAAACATTTTATTGTTATCTTTAAACAATATTTACAATCGTTTTTGGTATTTACCATTTATCACTACAAGAAAAATATAAAGGCGGTGAATAGAAATTTAAAAGGGTTCAATATGACCACTTTTAAAATTTAGATATTAATGATAAATTTTAAAAAGAACGCAGTTTTAAAAAGATAAACATACAGTGTGGTATATACCTAAAGAATGGGTTTAATAAGTTTTAAACCTATAACCTTATTTGTGTAGAGCAGACGTTAAAATAGGTCTGTAGAAGTACATTGGTTGATCAAACTGCAACGTTTTAATACTCTAAAATAAATATAGACTGCTGTTTATTCAAAAATGATTGGTAAAAATTGTCTTACGTCTAAAATTAATAAATTTTGCTGTAGTTTTTTATAAAATAAAGAATGCATATAACTACACAATAATTGCTGTTTATATTTATCGTAATAAAATTAGTTCAGCGAGACTTAAACTCATGGCCTTCTGCTTGTAAAGCAGATGGAATTGTTTTTTAGTCCATAATAATGAAATCGTTCCGAATTATTGACAATTTGTAAATAAGCTGTAAAGTATCTGGCCGGTTAGCTCAGCTGGTTAGAGCGTCGTGCTAATAACGAGAATGTCGCGGGTTCGATCCCCGTACTGGCCATTCTTTTGTTTAATATCCTTCCACACAAACAACGCATGGCTTAGTCGATAGAAATTGATTTAAGAAATTTTTTTTTATCCAAAGAGAGAATTAATTAAGAAGGCGAGACAATGTATTTTTACAGGAGCCTCGATAGCTCAGTTGGGAGAGCGTCAGACTGAAGATCTGAAGGTCCCTGGTTCAATCCCGGGTCGGGGCATATTTTGTTTTTACTTTTAACATCAATATTTAGGCGGTTTACACAACTTTATTGTCCTTGGCATTAGAAAGAAAAGAAAATACAAAAACGCTAGATTTAGTTAAAAAACTTCAGCTTCGATAACACAAGGGAGAGAGTCAGACTAAAGATCTGAAAAAGATCTGTTAATTTATTTAAATATATGAAAGATTAATTATTCATAAATTGTTTAATAAATTTAAATTTTTATAAAATAATATATAAAATGAATTACTTTTATAAATTTTAATTTATTACAATATCAGTTTTATATAACCTTAAAAAGATTATTACATCAGGACCGTAATTAACCTTAAAAGCCGACCTAACAAAGCAAATACTTGGTATAGTGCCGTATTATTTCTAAATTTTAAGATCCAAAACCTGGTGACAAGGTCGGTCTATGTCACATTAGAAAGGTCGGAGATCGAATTCGTGGATCGTGGATCGGTGTTGTCGTGGGGGTCTAGCTCACATGGTAGAGCGCGCGCTTAGCATGCGCGAGGTACCGGGATCGATGCCCGGGTCCTCCATTTTTTGGTAAAAAATATCTAACATTTTTATGTGTTTTTATTTTGTCCATAAAAAATTGAAATACCTTGTTAAGTGTACTGAATGTGATTATAACGTTAATCTTCATCATTCTTCAGTTAGTTAGGTTTCTTACACAAATGATTGTAGACACTACTGAGATACTGTTATTAAATACCATAACAAATCAGCTATCTTGTTGTTTACGTTAAAGTTGTTATCTATTTCTAGTCACGTGTTTACACCTGTTGCCATGTTGAGTGATTTTGGAACGTTTTTGTAGCATAGAACGTTATCTTAATTGCGTGATCTTTCGGCTTAATTTTGACTAAAATGCAACTGATGCAAATTTGTGGACGGTTAAATGTAATTTTTTTGCGATAATAACTAAAAAATATTGATACGCCTTATTATACAAAAGACATACAGACAAATCGTAATTATACGCATAGAGATAAAGACGTTGTGATATTATTAACCAGTTTGCTTCTACGAATTTAATGAACATCGAGTTCCGTAGTGTAGTGGTTATCACGTCTGCCTAACACGCAGAAGGTCATGGGTTCAAGCCCCATCGGAACTAAACTTTTAAAAGTTTAAACAAATGAAAATAATTAAAACTTTTACATAATTACGTCTACTCTTTATGCAAAAAGTTACGGTTTAAAAACTCATCAAAGCTAACATTTAAAAGCGTTAATAGCGTTAAGATAATATTCGTTAAAATCCATTATATAGGTATTTACTATTTAGTGAAGTTTTTACACGTTAAGATTTAAATGTTACTAAAAATAATATTAACTTGCTTATTTTAAGGTATTAATATTAACTAGTAACCGCTTTTATTTTGAAAAATAATAAAACTCTGTGAGGTGATTCACTCCTTTGTATCTAGAACAATGCTTTCAACGAGTTCTGTAGTGTAGTGGTTATCACGTCTGCTTTACACGCAAAAGGTCAGGGGCGCAAACCCCATCGGAACTATATTACAGAACAATTTAATATTTTTAACTTAAATAAAATTGAGGATGATTAAAATTATTATTTCTATTTATAAAGGCAATTACATAAAACATTTTATTGTTATCTTTAAACAATATTTACAATCGTTTTTGGTATTTACCATTTATCACTACAAGAAAAATATAAAGGCGGTGAATAGAAATTTAAAAGGGTTCAATATGACCACTTTTAAAATTTAGATATTAATGATAAATTTTAAAAAGAACGCAGTTTTAAAAAGATAAACATACAGTGTGGTATATACCTAAAGAATGGGTTTAATAAGTTTTAAACCTATAACCTTATTTGTGTAGAGCAGACGTTAAAATAGGTCTGTAGAAGTACATTGGTTGATCAAACTGCAACGTTTTAATACTCTAAAATAAATATAGACTGCTGTTTATTCAAAAATGATTGGTAAAAATTGTCTTACGTCTAAAATTAATAAATTTTGCTGTAGTTTTTTATAAAATAAAGAATGCATATAACTACACGATAATTGCTGTTTATATTTATGGCAATAAAATTAGTTCAGCGAGATTTAAACTCATGGCCTTCTGTTTGTAAAAGTGTTAAAATCTGGAATAAATTACCTGATAAAATTATTAAGCTAAACTGTTCAAACAAAACCTTCAATAAAAAAACTCAAAAACCATCTATTGTCCGAAATTATTCACCCTAACCTTAAATAATAATTCACACACAGATAAGCACCTATACTTATTTATGCATGCTAACCACCATTCCTCTTACTACATATTCACTGTTAGATTTGCTTGTGATATTTTTATTCTTTCAACAAAAAAAACACATTATTTTATTCTTTATTGTATTTATTTTGTACTTAAAATATTCACTTTTAAACAAGGCAGTCCATGTATTTAAACAGGTCATGCCTATGCCACCGTAATTTTCACTGTAAGTGTGCTGTGCAATAGTTTGTTGTTCCGAAAGGCAGTCCATGCTGATAACAGGTCATGCCAAACTTGTGAAACAGTTTTATTTCCTAATTTATTTTTTACTAACCTTTTCACTAAATTTGTAATTGCATTATTCCTTGACTGCACCTCAGTACTCACAATAAATATATATATTTTTTTTTGTTTTTTTTTTTATGTATTTTTTATATATTTTTTTTCTGTTACACTGTGTGCTACAATTCCAGAACTCCTCTGCTTAATTACCCTTTAAAATTTTGCCAAACCCAGTGTCAAAACACCAAAGTAGCATCGTTTTCAATAAATTACCAGTAAATTACCTTATAAATACATTAACTAAGAACTTATTACTGCCGAGAATTTTTTTTGTTTTTTCAGACTGGGCTCTCAGACCATATACTTCAAAAGCAACACCAACCTTACCATATTCCTCCAACCACCCTGAACAAATAATTTGGACCATACAAAGCTACTTATTCATTCAGCTACTCTAACACTTTGCGTCACAAACTTAACTTAATTATGCAATCTCTCTTTAAACTATCAATGTAATATATTTTAATTTATCAAGTTTCCTCTTTCTTTTCTATTATTAACTAGTTTTAAACATTTATATTCACTTACTCTATATACGTGAACCCCCACTACTTGGTGGGTTGTTTAATATTTTTGTGCGTTGTATGTGATATACGTTGTGAAAGGCCATTCTGGGACGTTCTTTCTTTAGGTAGGTTTATTTCGGTTAGTCCCTTTATCACATGCAATTTATCGTGACCAGTTCGTGCTTTCCTACTAGAGCCATACTGGGTTATATTAATTGTAATTATTATTTTCTTTAAGTTATTTTTTACACTGTAACTACCATCGACAGTGAGTGCTCTACTATTATAAAAATGTGTCGTAACTTTCTTTTTATTTTCGTACAATTTTATTTTGTTATTTCGTCACTCCTTTGGTATAGTTTTATTTTTTTTGGTGTATATTTTGTAAAATGTATTTTATATATCGCGTTTATTAATAATATAATTTATACTGGGTTTGGTGACCATGCCCTAAAATAATTAAAATCTTTATGTAAACATTAATACTTTTGACATGTTTTAAATCATTAAATTGATTTTGTCATTTTTTCCCGTCGCATTGTTGTAAAATTAATTGTATATCGTATTTAATATTTACTTTTATCAATGCGCGAAAAACCAAAATAAAATAAAAAAAAAAGCAGATGGAATTGTCTTTTAGTAATTTAGTCCATAATAATGGAATCGTTCCGAATTATTGACAATTTGTTAATAAGCTATAAAGTATCTGGCCGGTTAGCTCAGCTGGTTAGAGCGTCGTGCTAATAACGCGAATGTCGCGGGTTCGATCCCCGTACTGGCCATTCTTTTGTTTAATATTCTTCCACACAAACAACGCATGGCTTAGTCGATAGAAGTTGATATAAGAATTTTTTTTTATCCAAAAAGAGAATTAATTAAGAAGGCGAGACAATGTTTTTTTACGGGAGCCTCGATAGCTCAGTTGGGAGAGCGTCAGACTGAAGGTCCCTGGTTCAATCCCTGGTCGGGGCAAGTTTCGTTTTTACTTTTAACATCAATATTTAGGTGGTTTACACAACTTTATTGTCCTTGGCATTAGAAAGAAAAGGAAATACAAAAACGCTAGATTTAGTTAAAAAACATCAGCTTCGATAACACAAGGAAGAGAGTCAGACTAAAGATCTGAAAAAGATCTGTTAATTTATTTAAATATATAAAAGATTAATTATTCATAAATTGTTTAATAAATTTAAATTTTTATAAAATAATATATAAAACGAATTACTTTTATATATTTTAATTTATTACAATATCAGTTTTATATAACTTTAAAAAGATTATTACATTAGGACCGTAATTAACCTTAAAAGCCGACCTAACAAAGCAAATACTTGGTGTAGTGCCGTATTATTTCTAAATTTTAAGATCCAAAACATGGTAACATGGATGGTCTATGTCACATTAGAAAGGTCGGGGATCGAATTCGTGGATCATGGATCGGTATTGTGGTGGGGGTCTAAAAAAATGAGAAAAAAAAAACAAAAAGAAATAAAAAAAACCTCAATTTTATTTACGTCAAAAATTTTTAATTTTTCTAAAATGTAGTTCCGATGGGGTTTGAACCCATGACCTTCTGCGAGTAAAGCAGACGTGATAACCACTACACTACGGAACTCGATGTTCGTTAAATTCGTAGAAGCAAACCGGTTAATAATATCACAACGTCTTCATCTCTATGCGTATAATTACGATTTGTCTGTATGTCTTTTGTATAATAAGTCGTATCAATATTTTATAGTTATTATCGCAAAAAATTTACATTTAACCGTCCACAAATTTGCATCGGTTGCATTTCAATCAAGTTAAGCCGACAGATCACGTAATAAAGATAACGTTCTAAGCTACAAAAACTTTTAAAAAACCACTCAACATGGCAACATGTGTAAACACGTAACTAGAAATAGATAACAACTTTAACGTAAACAACAAGATAGTTGATTTTTTACGGTATTTAATGACAGTATCTCAGTAGTGTCTACAATCATTTGTGTGAGAAACCTAAATAACTGGAAAATGATAAAGATTAACGTTATAAACACATTCAGTACACTTAACAAGGTATTTCAATTTTTTACTGTACAAAATAAAAATACATAAAAATATTAGATATTTTTTAATAAAAGATGGAGGATCCGGGAATCGATCCCGGTACCTCGCGTATGCTAAGCGCGCGCTCTACCATGTAAGCTAGACCCTCACGACACACCCTTGCTGTAATGATAACGCCAATCTATATTAACTTTTCAGGTACTAGTTTCCTCACAAAAATATTGTTGAAACTACTAAGGTATTGTAACCAAATACAGTAACGAATCCACCATTATAATGTTTAGTTTAAAATTGTTATCTATTTCTTGTTGTGTTTACACCTTATTCACGTGCTTACACCTTTGCCGAGTCAAGTTACTTTATAGAAGTCCTTGTAGCTTAGGCCCATCTATCTCTTACACTTGTGCTGTATCAAGTGATTTGCCAGTTTAACGAGCAAAATTTAATCATTTTAATCATCTTCAATTTTATTTAAGTCAAAAAATTTTAATTTTTCTAAAATGTAGTTCCGATGGGGTTTGAACCCATGACCTTCTGCGTGTAAAGCAGACGTGATAACCACTACACTACGGAACTCGATGTTTGTTAAATTCGTAGAAGCAAACTGCTTAATAATAGCACAACGTCTTCATCTCTATGCGTATAATTACGATTTGTCTGTACGTCTTTTGTATAATAAGTCGTATCAATATTTTATAGTTATTATCGCAAAAAATTTACATTTAACCGTCCACAAATTTGCATCAGTTGCATTTCAATCAAGTTAAGCCGACAGATCACGTAATAAAAATAACGTTCTATGCTACAAAAACGTTTCTATGCTACAAAAAGCACGTAAATAAGGTGTAAACACAACCAGAAATAGATAACAATTTTAAACTAAACATTATAACGGTGGATTCGTTACTGTATTTGGTTACAATACCTTAGTAGTTTCAACAATATTTTTGTGAGGAAACTAGTACCTGAAAAGTTAATATAGACAGGCGTTATTATTACCGCAAGGGTGTGTCGTGGGGGTCTAGCTCGCATGGTAGAGCGCGCGCTTAGCATACGCGAGGTACCGGGATCGATGCCCGAATCCTCCATGTTTTATTAAAAAATATCTAATATTTTTATGTATTTTTATTTTGTACAGTAAAAAATTGAAATACCTTGTTAAGTGTACTGAATGTGTTTATAACGTTAATCTTTATCATTTTCCAGTTAGTTAGGTTTCTCACACAAATGATTGTAGACACTACTGAGATACTGTCATTAAATACCGTAAAAAATCAGCTATCTTGTTGTTTACGTTAAAGTTGTTATCAATTTCTAGTCACGTGTTTACACCTGTTGCCATGTTGAGTGGTTTTTTAAAAGTTTTTGTAGCATAGAACGTTATCTTTATTACGTGATCTGTCGGCTTAACTTGATTGAAATGCAACCGATGCAAATTTGTGAACGGTTAAATGTAAATTTTTTGCGATAATAACTATAAAATATTGATACGACTTATTATACAAAAGACATACAGACAAATCGTAATTATACGCATAGAGATGAAGACGTTGTGGTATTATTAAGCAGTTTGCTTCTACGAATTTAACGAACATCGAGTTCCGTAGTGTAGTGGTTATCACGTCTGCTTCACACGCAGAAGGTCATGGGTTCAAACCCCATCGGAACTACATTTTAGAAAAATTAAAATTTTTTGACTTAAATAAAATTGAAGATGATTAAAATGGTTAAATTTTGCTCGTTAAACTGGCAAATCACTTGATACAGCACAAGTGTAAGAGATAGATGGACCTAGGCTACAAGGACTTCTATAAAGTAACTCGACTCGGCAAAGGTGTAAGCACGTGAATAAGGTGTAAACACAACCAGAAATAGATAACAATTTTAAACTAAACATTATAACGGTGGATTCGTTACTGTATTTGGTTACAATACCTTAGTAATTTCAACAATATTTTTGTGAGGAAACTAGTACCTGAAAAGTTAATATAGATTGGCGTTATCATTACAGCAAGGGTGTGTCGTGGGAGTCTAGCTCACATGGTAGAGCGCGCGCTTAGCATACGCGAGGTACCGGGATCGATTCCCGGATCCTCCATCTTTTATTAAAAAATATCTAATATTTTTATGTATTTTTATTTTGTACAGTAAAAAATTGAAATACCTTGTTAAGTGTACTGAATGTGTTTATAACGTTAATCTTTATCATTTTCCAGTTAATTAGGTTTCTCACACAAATGATTGTAGACACTACTAAGATACTGTCATTAAATACCATAACAAATCAGCTATCTTGTTGTTTACGTTAAAGTTGTTATCTATTTCTAGTCACGTGTTTACACCTGTTGCCATGTTGAGTGTTTTTTTAAAAGATTTTGTAGCATAGAACGTTATCTTTATTACGTGATCTGTCGGCTTAACTTGATTGAAATGCAACTGATGCAAATTTGTGGACGGTTAAATGTAAATTTTTCGCGATAATAACTATAAAATATTGATACGCTTTATTATACAAATAACATGCAGACAAATCGTAATTATACGCATAGAGATGAAGACGTTGTGATATTATTAACCAGTTTGCTTCTACGAATTTAATGAACATCGAGTTCCGTAGTGTAGTGGTTATCACGTCTGCTTCACACGCAGAAGGTCATGGGTTCAAACCCCATCGGAACTATATTTTAGAAAAATTAAAAATTTTTGACGTAAATAAAATTGAGGTTTTTTTATTTCTTTTTGTTTTTTTTTTCTCATTTTTTTAGACCCCCACGACAATACCGATCCATGATCCACGAATTCGATCCCCGACCTTTCTAATGTGACATAGACCATCCATGTTACCATGTTTTGGATCTTAAAATTTAGAAATAATACGGCACTACACCAAGTATTTGCTTTGTTAGGTCGGCTTTTAAGGTTAATTACGTTCCTAATGTAATATTCTTTTTAAAGTTATATAAAACTGATATATTCTAATAAGTTAAAATATATAAAAGTTATTCGTTTTATATATTATTTTATAAAAATTTAAATTTAATAAACAATTTATGAATAATTAATCTTTCATGTATTTAAATAAATTAACAGATCTTTTTCAGATCTTTAGTCTGACTCTCTTCCTCATGTTATCGAAGCTGATGTTTTTTAACAAAATCTAGCGTTTTAGTATTTCTTTTTCTTTCTATTGCCAAGGACAATAAAGTTGTGTAAATCGCTTAAATATTGATGTTAAAAGTAAAAACAAAACATGCCCCGACCCGGGATTGAACCAGGGACCTTCAGATCTTCAGTCTGACGCTCTCCCAACTGAGCTATCGAGGCTCCCGTAAAAAAACTTTGTCTCGCCTTCTTAATTAATTCTCTTTTTGGATAAAAAAAATTCTTATATCAACTTCTATCGACTAAGCCAATAATGCAATTACAAATTTAGTGAAAAGGTTAGTATATATTTTAATTTATCAAGTTTCCTCTTTCTTTTCTATTATTAACTAGTTTTAAACATTTATATTCATTTACTCTATATACGTGAACCCCCACTAGTTGGTGGGTTGTTTAATATTTTTGTGCGTTGTATGTGATATACGTTGTGAAAGGCCATTCTGGGACGTTCTTTTTTTAGGTAGGTTTATTTCGGTTAGTCCCTTTATCACATGCAATTTATCGTGACCAGTTCGTGCTTTCCTACTAGAGCCATACTGGGTTATATTAATTGTAATTATTATTTTCTTTAAGTTATTTTTTACACTGTAACTACCATCGACAGTGAGTGCTCTACTATTATAAATCAAATGTGTCGTAACTTTCTTTTTTTTTCGTACAATTTTATTTTGTTATTTCGTCACTCCTTTGGTATAGTTTTATTTTTTTTTGTGTATATTTTGTAAAATGTATTTTATATATCGCATTTATTAATATTATAATTTATACTGGGTTTGGTGACCATGCCATAAAATAATTAAAATCTTTATGTAAACATTAATACTTTTGACATGTTTTAAATCATTAAATTGATTTTGTCATTTTTTCCCGTCGCATTGTTGTAAAATTAATTGTATATCGTATTTAATATTTACTTTTATCAATGCGCGAAAAACCAAAATAAAATAAAAAAAAAAGCAGATGGAATTGTCTTTTAGTCCATAATAATGGAATCATTCCGAATTATTGACAATTTGTTAATAAGCTATAAAGTATCTGGCCGTTTAGCTCAGCTGGTTAGAGCGTCGTGCTAATAACGCGAATGTCGCGGGTTCGATCCCCGTACTGGCCATTCTTTTGTTTAATATCCTTCCACACAAACAACGCATGGCTTAGTCGATAGAAGTTGATATAAGAATTTTTTTTTATCCAAAAAGAGAATTAATTAAGAAGGCGAGACAATGTTTTTTTACGGGAGCCTCGATAGCTCAGTTGGGAGAGCGTCAGACTGAAGATCTGAAGGTCCCTGGTTCAATCCCGGGTGGGGCATGTTTCGTTTTTAATTTTAACATCAATATTTAGGTGGTTTACACAACTTTATTGTCCTTGGCATTAGAAAGAAAAGGAAATACAAAAACGCTAGATTTAGTTAAAAAACATCAGCTTCGATAACACAAAGGAGAGAGTCAGACTAAAGATCTGAAAAAGATCTGTTAATTTATTTAAATATATAAAAGATTAATTATCCATAAATTGTTTAATAAATTTAAATTTTTATAAAATAATATATAAAACGAATTACTTTTATTTCTAGTCACGTGTTTACACCTGTTGCCATGTTGAGTGTTTTTTTAAAAGATTTTGTAGCATAGAACGTTATCTTTATTACGTGATCTGTCGGCTTAACTTGATTGAAATGCAACTGATGCAAATTTGTGGACGGTTAAATGTAAATTTTTCGCGATAATAACTATAAAATATTGATACGCTTTATTATACAAATAACATGCAGACAAATCGTAATTATACGCATAGAGATGAAGACGTTGTGATATTATTAACCAGTTTGCTTCTACGAATTTAATGAACATCGAGTTCCGTAGTGTAGTGGTTATCACGTCTGCTTCACACGCAGAAGGTCATGGGTTCAAACCCCATCGGAACTATATTTTAGAAAAATTAAAAATTTTTGACGTAAATAAAATTGAGGTTTTTTTATTTCTTTTTGTTTTTTTTTCTCATTTTTTTAGACCCCCACGACAATACCGATCCATGATCCACGAATTCGATCCCCGACCTTTCTAATGTGACATAGACCATCCATGTTACCATGTTTTGGATCTTAAAATTTAGAAATAATACGGCACTACACCAAGTATTTGCTTTGTTAGGTCGGCTTTTAAGGTTAATTACGTTCCTAATGTAATATTCTTTTTAAAGTTATATAAAACTGATATATTCTAATAAGTTAAAATATATAAAAGTTATTCGTTTTATATATTATTTTATAAAAATTTAAATTTAATAAACAATTTATGAATAATTAATCTTTCATGTATTTAAATAAATTAACAGATCTTTTTCAGATCTTTAGTCTGACTCTCTTCCTCATGTTATCGAAGCTGATGTTTTTTAACAAAATCTAGCGTTTTAGTATTTCTTTTTCTTTCTATTGCCAAGGACAATAAAGTTGTGTAAATCGCTTAAATATTGATGTTAAAAGTAAAAACAAAACATGCCCCGACCCGGGATTGAACCAGGGACCTTCAGATCTTCAGTCTGACGCTCTCCCAACTGAGCTATCGAGGCTCCCGTAAAAAAACTTTGTCTCGCCTTCTTAATTAATTCTCTTTTTGGATAAAAAAAATTCTTATATCAACTTCTATCGACTAAGCCAATAATGCAATTACAAATTTAGTGAAAAGGTTAGTATATATTTTAATTTATCAAGTTTCCTCTTTCTTTTCTATTATTAACTAGTTTTAAACATTTATATTCATTTACTCTATATACGTGAACCCCCACTAGTTGGTGGGTTGTTTAATATTTTTGTGCGTTGTATGTGATATACGTTGTGAAAGGCCATTCTGGGACGTTCTTTTTTTAGGTAGGTTTATTTCGGTTAGTCCCTTTATCACATGCAATTTATCGTGACCAGTTCGTGCTTTCCTACTAGAGCCATACTGGGTTATATTAATTGTAATTATTATTTTCTTTAAGTTATTTTTTACACTGTAACTACCATCGACAGTGAGTGCTCTACTATTATAAATCAAATGTGTCGTAACTTTCTTTTTTTTTCGTACAATTTTATTTTGTTATTTCGTCACTCCTTTGGTATAGTTTTATTTTTTTTTGTGTATATTTTGTAAAATGTATTTTATATATCGCATTTATTAATATTATAATTTATACTGGGTTTGGTGACCATGCCATAAAATAATTAAAATCTTTATGTAAACATTAATACTTTTGACATGTTTTAAATCATTAAATTGATTTTGTCATTTTTTCCCGTCGCATTGTTGTAAAATTAATTGTATATCGTATTTAATATTTACTTTTATCAATGCGCGAAAAACCAAAATAAAATAAAAAAAAAAGCAGATGGAATTGTCTTTTAGTCCATAATAATGGAATCATTCCGAATTATTGACAATTTGTTAATAAGCTATAAAGTATCTGGCCGTTTAGCTCAGCTGGTTAGAGCGTCGTGCTAATAACGCGAATGTCGCGGGTTCGATCCCCGTACTGGCCATTCTTTTGTTTAATATCCTTCCACACAAACAACGCATGGCTTAGTCGATAGAAGTTGATATAAGAATTTTTTTTTATCCAAAAAGAGAATTAATTAAGAAGGCGAGACAATGTTTTTTTACGGGAGCCTCGATAGCTCAGTTGGGAGAGCGTCAGACTGAAGATCTGAAGGTCCCTGGTTCAATCCCGGGTGGGGCACGTTTCGTTTTTAATTTTAACATCAATATTTAGGTGGTTTACACAACTTTATTGTCCTTGGCATTAGAAAGAAAAGGAAATACAAAAACGCTAGATTTAGTTAAAAAACATCAGCTTCGATAACACAAAGGAGAGAGTCAGACTAAAGATCTGAAAAAGATCTGTTAATTTATTTAAATATATAAAAGATTAATTATTCATAAATTGTTTAATAAATTTAAATTTTTATAAAATAATATATAAAACGAATTACTTTTATATATTTTAATTTATTACAATATCAGTTTTATATAACTTTAAAAAGATTATTACATTAGGACCGTAATTAACCTTAAAAGCCGACCTAACAAAGCAAATACTTGGTGTAGTGCCGTATTATTTCTAAATTTTAAGATCCAAAACATGGTAACATGGATGGTCTATGTCACATTAGAAAGGTCGGGGATCGAATTCGTGGATCATGGATCGGTATTGTCGTGGGGGTCTAAAAAAATGAGAAAAAAAAACAAAAAGAAATAAAAAAAACCTCAATTTTGTTTACGTCAAAAATTTTTAATTTTTCTAAAATATAGTTCCGATGGGGTTTGAACCCATGACCTTCTGCGTGTAAAGCAGACGTGATAACCACAACACTACGGAACTCGATGTTCGTTAAATTCGTAGAAGCAAACCGGTTAATAATATCACAACGTCTTCATCTCTATGCGTATAATTACGATTTGTCTGTATGTCTTTTGTATAATAAGTCGTATCAATATTTTATAGTTATTATCGCAAAAAATTTACATTTAACCGTCCACAAATTTGCATCGGTTGCATTTCAATCAAGTTAAGCCGACAGATCACGTAATAAAGATAACGTTCTATGCTACAAAAACTTTTAAAAAACCACTCAACATGGCAACATGTGTAAACACGTAACTAGAAATAGATAACAACTTTAACGTAAACAACAAGATAGCTGATTTTTTACGGTATTTAATGACAGTATCTCAGTAGTGTCTACAATCATTTGTGTGAGAAACCTAAATAACTGGAAAATGATAAAGATTAACGTTATAAACACATTCAGTACACTTAACAAGGTATTTCAATTTTTTACTGTACAAAATAAAAATACATAAAAATATTAGATATTTTTTAATAAAAGATGGAGGATCCGGGAATCGATCCCGGTACCTCGCGTATGCTAAGCGCGCGCTCTACCATGTAAGCTAGACCCTCACGACACACCCTTGCTGTAATGATAACGCCAATCTATATTAACTTTTCAGGTACTAGTTTCCTCACAAAAATATTGTTGAAACTACTAAGGTATTGTAACCAAATACAGTAACGAATCCACCATTATAATGTTTAGTTTAAAATTGTTATCTATTTCTGGTTGTGTTTACACCTTATTCACGTGCTTACACCTTTGCCGAGTCGAATTACTTTATAGAAGTCTTTGTAGCCTAGGCCCATCTATCTCTTACACTTGTGCTGTATCAAGTGATTTGCCAGTTTAACGAGCAATATTTAATCATTTTAATCATTTTCAATTTTATTTAAGTCAAAAAATTTTAATTTTTCTAAAATGTAGTTCCGATGGGGTTTGAACCCATGACCTTCTGCGTGTAAAGCAGACGTGATATCTACTACACTACGGAACTCGATGTTCGTTAAATTCGTAGAAGCAAACTGCTTAATAATAGCACAACGTCTTCATCTCTATGCGTATAATTACGATTTGTCTGTATGTCTTTTGTATAATAAGTCGTATCAATATTTTATAGTTATTATCGCAAAAAATTTACATTTAACCGTCCACAAATTTGCATCGGTTGCATTTCAATCAAGTTAAGCCGACAGATCACGTAATAAAAATAACGTTCTATGCTACAAAAACTTTTAAAAAACCACTCAACATGGCAACAGGTGTAAACACGTGACTAGAAATTGATAACAACTTTAACGTAAATAACAAGATAGCTGATTTTTTACGGTATTTAATGACAGTATCTCAGTAGTGTCTACAATCATTTGTGTGAGAAACCTAACTAACTGGAAAATGATAAAGATTAACGTTATAAACACATTCAGTACACTTAACAAGGTATTTCAATTTTTTACTGTACAAAATAAAAATACATAAAAATATTAGATCTTTTTTAATAAAAGATTGAGGATCCGGGCATCGATCCAGGTACCTCGCGTATGCTAAGCGCGCGCTCTACCATGTGAGCTAGACCCCCACGACACACCCTTGCTGTAATAATAACGCCAATCTATATTAACTTTTCAGGTACTAGTTTCCTCACAAAAATATTGTTGAAACTACTAAGGTATTGTAACCAAATACAGTAACGAATCCACCGTTATAATGTTTAGTTTAAAATTGTTATCTATTTCTGGTTGTGTTTACACCTTATTTACGTGCTTACACCTTTGCCGAGTCGAGTTACTTTATAGAAGTCTTTGTAGCCTAGGCCCATCTATCTCTTACACTTGTGCTGTATCAAGTGATCTGCCAGTTTAACGAGCAAAATTTAATCATTTTAATCATTCTCAATTTTATTTAAGTCAAAAATTTTTAATTTTTCTAAATTATAGTTCCGATGGGGATTGAACTCATTACCTTCTGCGTGTGAAGCAGACGTGATAACCACTACACTACGGAACTCGATGTTCGTTAAATTCGTAGAAGCAAACTGCTTAATAATACCACAACGTCTTCATCTCTATGCGTATAATTACGATTTGTCTGTATGTCTTTTGTATAATAAGTCTTATCAATATTTTATAGTTATTATCGCAAAAAATTTACATTTAACCGTCCACAAATTTGCATCGGTTGCATTTCAATCAAGTTAAGCGGACAGATCACGTAATAAAAATAACGTTCTATGCTACAAAAATTTTTAAAAAACCACTCAACATGGCAACAGGTGTAAACACGTGACTAGAAATTGATAACAACTTTAACGTAAATAACAAGATAGCTGATTTTTTACGGTATTTAATGACAGTATCTTAGTAGTGTCTACAATCATTTGTGTGAGAAACCTAACTAACTGGAAAATGATAAAGATTAACGTTATAAACACATTCAGTACACTTAACAAGGTATTTCAATTTTTTACTGTACAAAATAAAAATACATAAAAATATTAGATATTTTTTAATAAAAGATGGAGGATCCGGGAATCGATCCCGGTACCTCGCGTATGCTAAGCGCGCGCTCTACCATGTAAGCTAGACCCTCACGACACACCCTTGCTGTAATGATAACGCCAATCTATATTAACTTTTCAGGTACTAGTTTCCTCACAAAAATATTGTTGAAACTACTAAGGTATTGTAACCAAATACAGTAACGAATCCACCATTATAATGTTTAGTTTAAAATTGTTATCTATTTCTGGTTGTGTTTACACCTTATTCACGTGCTTACACCTTTGCCGAGTCGAATTACTTTATAGAAGTCTTTGTAGCCTAGGCCCATCTATCTCTTACACTTGTGCTGTATCAAGTGATTTGCCAGTTTAACGAGCAATATTTAATCATTTTAATCATTTTCAATTTTATTTAAGTCAAAAAATTTTAATTTTTCTAAAATGTAGTTCCGATGGGGTTTGAACCCATGACCTTCTGCGTGTAAAGCAGACGTGATATCTACTACACTACGGAACTCGATGTTCGTTAAATTCGTAGAAGCAAACTGCTTAATAATAGCACAACGTCTTCATCTCTATGCGTATAATTACGATTTGTCTGTATGTCTTTTGTATAATAAGTCGTATCAATATTTTATAGTTATTATCGCAAAAAATTTACATTTAACCGTCCACAAATTTGCATCGGTTGCATTTCAATCAAGTTAAGCCGACAGATCACGTAATAAAAATAACGTTCTATGCTACAAAAACTTTTAAAAAACCACTCAACATGGCAACAGGTGTAAACACGTGACTAGAAATTGATAACAACTTTAACGTAAATAACAAGATAGCTGATTTTTTACGGTATTTAATGACAGTATCTCAGTAGTGTCTACAATCATTTGTGTGAGAAACCTAACTAACTGGAAAATGATAAAGATTAACGTTATAAACACATTCAGTACACTTAACAAGGTATTTCAATTTTTTACTGTACAAAATAAAAATACATAAAAATATTAGATCTTTTTTAATAAAAGATTGAGGATCCGGGCATCGATCCAGGTACCTCGCGTATGCTAAGCGCGCGCTCTACCATGTGAGCTAGACCCCCACGACACACCCTTGCTGTAATAATAACGCCAATCTATATTAACTTTTCAGGTACTAGTTTCCTCACAAAAATATTGTTGAAACTACTAAGGTATTGTAACCAAATACAGTAACGAATCCACCGTTATAATGTTTAGTTTAAAATTGTTATCTATTTCTGGTTGTGTTTACACCTTATTTACGTGCTTACACCTTTGCCGAGTCGAGTTACTTTATAGAAGTCTTTGTAGCCTAGGCCCATCTATCTCTTACACTTGTGCTGTATCAAGTGATCTGCCAGTTTAACGAGCAAAATTTAATCATTTTAATCATTCTCAATTTTATTTAAGTCAAAAATTTTTAATTTTTCTAAATTATAGTTCCGATGGGGATTGAACTCATTACCTTCTGCGTGTGAAGCAGACGTGATAACCACTACACTACGGAACTCGATGTTCGTTAAATTCGTAGAAGCAAACTGCTTAATAATACCACAACGTCTTCATCTCTATGCGTATAATTACGATTTGTCTGTATGTCTTTTGTATAATAAGTCGTATCAATATTTTATAGTTATTATCGCAAAAAATTTACATTTAACCGTCCACAAATTTGCATCGGTTGCATTTCAATCAAGTTAAGCGGACAGATCACGTAATAAAAATAACGTTCTATGCTACAAAAATTTTTAAAAAACCACTCAACATGGCAACAGGTGTAAACACGTGACTAGAAATTGATAACAACTTTAACGTAAATAACAAGATAGCTGATTTTTTACGGTATTTAATGACAGTATCTTAGTAGTGTCTACAATCATTTGTGTGAGAAACCTAACTAACTGGAAAATGATAAAGATTAACGTTATAAACACATTCAGTACACTTAACAAGGTATTTCAATTTTTTACTGTACAAAATAAAAATACATAAAAATATTAGATCTTTTTTAATAAAAGATTGAGGATCCGGGCATCGATCCAGGTACCTCGCGTATGCTAAGCGCGCGCTCTACCATGTGAGCTAGACCCCCACGACACACCCTTGCTGTAATAATAACGCCAATCTATATTAACTTTTCAGGTACTAGTTTCCTCACAAAAATATTGTTGAAACTACTAAGGTATTGTAACCAAATACAGTAACGAATCCACCGTTATAATGTTTAGTTTAAAATTGTTATCTATTTCTGGTTGTGTTTACACTTTATTTACGTGCTTACACCTTTGCCGAGTCGAGATACTTTATAGAAGTCTTTGTAGCCTAGGCCCATCTATCTCTTACAGTTGTGCTGTATCAAGTGATCTGCCAGTTTAACGAGCAAAATTTAATCATTTTAATCATTCTCAATTTTATTTAAGTCAAAATTTTTTAATTTTTCTAAATTATAGTTCCGATGGGGATTGAACTCATGACCTTCTGCGTGTGAAGCAGACGTGATAACCACTACACTACGGAACTCGATGTTCGTTAAATTCGTAGAAGCAAACTGCTTAATAATAGCACAACGTCTTCATCTCTATGCGTATAATTACGATTTGTCTGTATGTCTTTTGTATAATAAGTCGTATCAATATTTTATAGTTATTATCGCAAAAAATTTACATTTAACCGTCCACAAATTTGCATCAGTTGCATTTCAATCAAGTTAAGCCGACAGATCACGTAATAAAAATAACGTTCTATGCTACAAAAACGTTTCTATGCTACAAAAAGCACGTAAATAAGGTGTAAACACAACCAGAAATAGATAACAATTTTAAACTAAACATTATAACGGTGGATTCGTTACTGTATTTGGTTACAATACCTTAGTAATTTCAACAATATTTTTGTGAGGAAACTAGTACCTGAAAAGTTAATATAGATTGGCGTTATCATTACAGCAAGGGTGTGTCGTGGGAGTCTAGCTCACATGGTAGAGCGCGCGCTTAGCATACGCGAGGTACCGGGATCGATTCCCGGATCCTCCATCTTTTATTAAAAAATATCTAATATTTTTATGTATTTTTATTTTGTACAGTAAAAAATTGAAATACCTTGTTAAGTGTACTGAATGTGTTTATAACGTTAATCTTTATCATTTTCCAGTTAATTAGGTTTCTCACACAAATGATTGTAGACACTACTAAGATACTGTCATTAAATACCATAACAAATCAGCTATCTTGTTGTTTACGTTAAAGTTGTTATCTATTTCTAGTCACGTGTTTACACCTGTTGCCATGTTGAGTGTTTTTTTAAAAGATTTTGTAGCATAGAACGTTATCTTTATTACGTGATCTGTCGGCTTAACTTGATTGAAATGCAACTGATGCAAATTTGTGGACGGTTAAATGTAAATTTTTCGCGATAATAACTATAAAATATTGATACGCTTTATTATACAAATAACATGCAGACAAATCGTAATTATACGCATAGAGATGAAGACGTTGTGATATTATTAACCAGTTTGCTTCTACGAATTTAATGAACATCGAGTTCCGTAGTGTAGTGGTTATCACGTCTGCTTCACACGCAGAAGGTCATGGGTTCAAACCCCATCGGAACTATATTTTAGAAAAATTAAAAATTTTTGACGTAAATAAAATTGAGGTTTTTTTATTTCTTTTTGTTTTTTTTTCTCATTTTTTTAGACCCCCACGACAATACCGATCCATGATCCACGAATTCGATCCCCGACCTTTCTAATGTGACATAGACCATCCATGTTACCATGTTTTGGATCTTAAAATTTAGAAATAATACGGCACTACACCAAGTATTTGCTTTGTTAGGTCGGCTTTTAAGGTTAATTACGTTCCTAATGTAATATTCTTTTTAAAGTTATATAAAACTGATATATTCTAATAAGTTAAAATATATAAAAGTTATTCGTTTTATATATTATTTTATAAAAATTTAAATTTAATAAACAATTTATGAATAATTAATCTTTCATGTATTTAAATAAATTAACAGATCTTTTTCAGATCTTTAGTCTGACTCTCTTCCTCATGTTATCGAAGCTGATGTTTTTTAACAAAATCTAGCGTTTTAGTATTTCTTTTTCTTTCTATTGCCAAGGACAATAAAGTTGTGTAAATCGCTTAAATATTGATGTTAAAAGTAAAAACAAAACATGCCCCGACCCGGGATTGAACCAGGGACCTTCAGATCTTCAGTGTGACGCTCTCCCAACTGAGCTATCGAGGCTCCCGTAAAAAAACTTTGTCTCGCCTTCTTAATTAATTCTCTTTTTGGATAAAAAAAATTCTTATATCAACTTCTATCGACTAAGCCAATAATGCAATTACAAATTTAGTGAAAAGGTTAGTATATATTTTAATTTATCAAGTTTCCTCTTTCTTTTCTATTATTAACTAGTTTTAAACATTTATATTCATTTACTCTATATACGTGAACCCCCACTAGTTGGTGGGTTGTTTAATATTTTTGTGCGTTGTATGTGATATACGTTGTGAAAGGCCATTCTGGGACGTTCTTTTTTTAGGTAGGTTTATTTCGGTTAGTCCCTTTATCACATGCAATTTATCGTGACCAGTTCGTGCTTTCCTACTAGAGCCATACTGGGTTATATTAATTGTAATTATTATTTTCTTTAAGTTATTTTTTACACTGTAACTACCATCGACAGTGAGTGCTCTACTATTATAAATCAAATGTGTCGTAACTTTCTTTTTTTTTCGTACAATTTTATTTTGTTATTTCGTCACTCCTTTGGTATAGTTTTATTTTTTTTTGTGTATATTTTGTAAAATGTATTTTATATATCGCATTTATTAATATTATAATTTATACTGGGTTTGGTGACCATGCCATAAAATAATTAAAATCTTTATGTAAACATTAATACTTTTGACATGTTTTAAATCATTAAATTGATTTTGTCATTTTTTCCCGTCGCATTGTTGTAAAATTAATTGTATATCGTATTTAATATTTACTTTTATCAATGCGCGAAAAACCAAAATAAAATAAAAAAAAAAGCAGATGGAATTGTCTTTTAGTCCATAATAATGGAATCATTCCGAATTATTGACAATTTGTTAATAAGCTATAAAGTATCTGGCCGTTTAGCTCAGCTGGTTAGAGCGTCGTGCTAATAACGCGAATGTCGCGGGTTCGATCCCCGTACTGGCCATTCTTTTGTTTAATATCCTTCCACACAAACAACGCATGGCTTAGTCGATAGAAGTTGATATAAGAATTTTTTTTTATCCAAAAAGAGAATTAATTAAGAAGGCGAGACAATGTTTTTTTACGGGAGCCTCGATAGCTCAGTTGGGAGAGCGTCAGACTGAAGATCTGAAGGTCCCTGGTTCAATCCCGGGTGGGGCACGTTTCGTTTTTAATTTTAACATCAATATTTAGGTGGTTTACACAACTTTATTGTCCTTGGCATTAGAAAGAAAAGGAAATACAAAAACGCTAGATTTAGTTAAAAAACATCAGCTTCGATAACACAAAGGAGAGAGTCAGACTAAAGATCTGAAAAAGATCTGTTAATTTATTTAAATATATAAAAGATTAATTATTCATAAATTGTTTAATAAATTTAAATTTTTATAAAATAATATATAAAACGAATTACTTTTATATATTTTAATTTATTACAATATCAGTTTTATATAACTTTAAAAAGATTATTACATTAGGACCGTAATTAACCTTAAAAGCCGACCTAACAAAGCAAATACTTGGTGTAGTGCCGTATTATTTCTAAATTTTAAGATCCAAAACATGGTAACATGGATGGTCTATGTCACATTAGAAAGGTCGGGGATCGAATTCGTGGATCATGGATCGGTATTGTCGTGGGGGTCTAAAAAAATGAGAAAAAAAAACAAAAAGAAATAAAAAAAACCTCAATTTTGTTTACGTCAAAAATTTTTAATTTTTCTAAAATATAGTTCCGATGGGGTTTGAACCCATGACCTTCTGCGTGTAAAGCAGACGTGATAACCACAACACTACGGAACTCGATGTTCGTTAAATTCGTAGAAGCAAACCGGTTAATAATATCACAACGTCTTCATCTCTATGCGTATAATTACGATTTGTCTGTATGTCTTTTGTATAATAAGTCGTATCAATATTTTATAGTTATTATCGCAAAAAATTTACATTTAACCGTCCACAAATTTGCATCGGTTGCATTTCAATCAAGTTAAGCCGACAGATCACGTAATAAAGATAACGTTCTATGCTACAAAAACTTTTAAAAAACCACTCAACATGGCAACATGTGTAAACACGTAACTAGAAATAGATAACAACTTTAACGTAAACAACAAGATAGCTGATTTTTTACGGTATTTAATGACAGTATCTCAGTAGTGTCTACAATCATTTGTGTGAGAAACCTAAATAACTGGAAAATGATAAAGATTAACGTTATAAACACATTCAGTACACTTAACAAGGTATTTCAATTTTTTACTGTACAAAATAAAAATACATAAAAATATTAGATATTTTTTAATAAAAGATGGAGGATCCGGGAATCGATCCCGGTACCTCGCGTATGCTAAGCGCGCGCTCTACCATGTAAGCTAGACCCTCACGACACACCCTTGCTGTAATGATAACGCCAATCTATATTAACTTTTCAGGTACTAGTTTCCTCACAAAAATATTGTTGAAACTACTAAGGTATTGTAACCAAATACAGTAACGAATCCACCATTATAATGTTTAGTTTAAAATTGTTATCTATTTCTGGTTGTGTTTACACCTTATTCACGTGCTTACACCTTTGCCGAGTCGAATTACTTTATAGAAGTCTTTGTAGCCTAGGCCCATCTATCTCTTACACTTGTGCTGTATCAAGTGATTTGCCAGTTTAACGAGCAATATTTAATCATTTTAATCATTTTCAATTTTATTTAAGTCAAAAAATTTTAATTTTTCTAAAATGTAGTTCCGATGGGGTTTGAACCCATGACCTTCTGCGTGTAAAGCAGACGTGATATCTACTACACTACGGAACTCGATGTTCGTTAAATTCGTAGAAGCAAACTGCTTAATAATAGCACAACGTCTTCATCTCTATGCGTATAATTACGATTTGTCTGTATGTCTTTTGTATAATAAGTCGTATCAATATTTTATAGTTATTATCGCAAAAAATTTACATTTAACCGTCCACAAATTTGCATCGGTTGCATTTCAATCAAGTTAAGCCGACAGATCACGTAATAAAAATAACGTTCTATGCTACAAAAACTTTTAAAAAACCACTCAACATGGCAACAGGTGTAAACACGTGACTAGAAATTGATAACAACTTTAACGTAAATAACAAGATAGCTGATTTTTTACGGTATTTAATGACAGTATCTCAGTAGTGTCTACAATCATTTGTGTGAGAAACCTAACTAACTGGAAAATGATAAAGATTAACGTTATAAACACATTCAGTACACTTAACAAGGTATTTCAATTTTTTACTGTACAAAATAAAAATACATAAAAATATTAGATCTTTTTTAATAAAAGATTGAGGATCCGGGCATCGATCCAGGTACCTCGCGTATGCTAAGCGCGCGCTCTACCATGTGAGCTAGACCCCCACGACACACCCTTGCTGTAATAATAACGCCAATCTATATTAACTTTTCAGGTACTAGTTTCCTCACAAAAATATTGTTGAAACTACTAAGGTATTGTAACCAAATACAGTAACGAATCCACCGTTATAATGTTTAGTTTAAAATTGTTATCTATTTCTGGTTGTGTTTACACCTTATTTACGTGCTTACACCTTTGCCGAGTCGAGTTACTTTATAGAAGTCTTTGTAGCCTAGGCCCATCTATCTCTTACACTTGTGCTGTATCAAGTGATCTGCCAGTTTAACGAGCAAAATTTAATCATTTTAATCATTCTCAATTTTATTTAAGTCAAAAATTTTTAATTTTTCTAAATTATAGTTCCGATGGGGATTGAACTCATTACCTTCTGCGTGTGAAGCAGACGTGATAACCACTACACTACGGAACTCGATGTTCGTTAAATTCGTAGAAGCAAACTGCTTAATAATACCACAACGTCTTCATCTCTATGCGTATAATTACGATTTGTCTGTATGTCTTTTGTATAATAAGTCGTATCAATATTTTATAGTTATTATCGCAAAAAATTTACATTTAACCGTCCACAAATTTGCATCGGTTGCATTTCAATCAAGTTAATCGGACAGATCACGTAATAAAAATAACGTTCTATGCTACAAAAATTTTTAAAAAACCACTCAACATGGCAACAGGTGTAAACACGTGACTAGAAATTGATAACAACTTTAACGTAAATAACAAGATAGCTGATTTTTTACGGTATTTAATGACAGTATCTTAGTAGTGTCTACAATCATTTGTGTGAGAAACCTAACTAACTGGAAAATGATAAAGATTAACGTTATAAACACATTCAGTACACTTAACAAGGTATTTCAATTTTTTACTGTACAAAATAAAAATACATAAAAATATTAGATCTTTTTTAATAAAAGATTGAGGATCCGGGCATCGAACCAGGTACCTCGCGTATGCTAAGCGCGCGCTCTACCATGTGAGCTAGACCCCCACGACACACCCTTGCTGTAATAATAACGCCAATCTATATTAACTTTTCAGGTACTAGTTTCCTCACAAAAATATTGTTGAAACTACTAAGGTATTGTAACCAAATACAGTAACGAATCCACCGTTATAATGTTTAGTTTAAAATTGTTATCTATTTCTGGTTGTGTTTACACTTTATTTACGTGCTTACACCTTTGCCGAGTCGAGATACTTTATAGAAGTCTTTGTAGCCTAGGCCCATCTATCTCTTACACTTGTGCTGTATCAAGTGATCTGCCAGTTTAACGAGCAAAATTTAATCATTTTAATCATTCTCAATTTTATTTAAGTCAAAAATTTTTAATTTTTCTAAATTATAGTTCCGATGGGGATTGAACTCATGACCTTCTGCGTGTGAAGCAGACGTGATAACCACTACACTACGGAACTCGATGTTCGTTAAATTCGTAGAAGCAAACTGCTTAATAATAGCACAACGTCTTCATCTCTATGCGTATAATTACGATTTGTCTGTATGTCTTTTGTATAATAAGTCGTATCAATATTTTATAGTTATTATCGCAAAAAATTTACATTTAACCGTCCACAAATTTGCATCAG